>NC_060225.1:0-5000000 GCF_907164935.1 Osmia bicornis bicornis | reverse complement strand
TCGAATTGCCTTTGATATCTGGCAAAGTTCCTCCCCCTCCCTCTAGCTTAGTAATTTCGAAGCTGCGTTAATTACCGATACGCCAGTCCCCGTTGATTAGGAATTTTGCGAAATTTCAAACCCGCAATCTTCTTACAATTAATTCGCTTCCTTTAGAAATTTTCATTCTTAAATAAATAAATACATTTCTTATTCTTGAAAACTCACCCGTTCCACTGTAACGAACGTTTAATCGGTGTAATCGAATTATGAAGTCGGACGTTTTAACAGACTTGCTGGCAGTCGAAAGTTTTTTAATTAACAGAAATTAGTCGAACGGGACTGGAAGAGTTAGAAACATCGTTCGGACGATTTTCGATTATAAACTAACGTTCAGTTTCGTTTAATTGATAGAAAATTTTATCGAGGATATTCGCTTTCATTACCACCGCGTGGAAAGTACGCAAATTTTTATTGAATGAAACAATCACTTCATAACTTCTCCGTCGGAATTCTCGTTGATTTTCATCCTCGCAGAACTTCTTCCTTTTTAATTAGCTTTTCGACTTCATTTCGAATTCCATTGCCCAACGCGGAGATGCGAAGAGACCAGCTTCCGGCGAGGACCGTCAACTTTATTTTTACAAATTCTCTTAAAATCAGAGTTTGCGAATGATTCTTTTGTTGTTTAATCGTCGGATGGAGAAAAGCACAGCGAACGGTGTTAACTCGAAGACACTTTGTTTCGTTTTCAAGACTGTTATTCAGGTAGAAACGAGTCTGCCGTCTGACTTGCTAGATAGAATGACACTTCTGTCGCTTTGCATCGAGCTGCGAGCACAAGCTTTCTGTGTACGAACGACAAAGAGAAGTTTGTCAAGAACGAGCCGGCAAAGAAAGTAGATTTAAACGGGAGACAACGACGCACCGTGTAAACCCACTTTGACACTTTTCCCTCGGTTGAATCTTCTTTCCGTTTTCGTTCGCTGTTATTCTCAGCGAGCAGAATCGACGAACGAGATCAAAATCGATCGCTGTTTCTTCTTCGTTTCTAAATTAATTTGCTAACGAGCTTAACGAAGAAACAGTCCAATTTTTACCCTGATAAATTTTCCCTCATCCACGATAATCCTACTCGCGCATCGGATAGAAAAAGAAGAGGCGTTTCATCTGGTTCGTTTAGCCGGCGAATATCCGCGTGCATTTAACAGAATTCCTCAGGTATCACGGACCATTAAGCGCGGATTTCCGCCCGGTTAAAACGGAGGCTCGATCGTGGATCCGGCCTCTCGGCAGGGCTTCACGATCTTATCTCCGGCCCCGATAACCAGGTGATTCACCTTTATTTAAATGCATGCTATGTAAATTCTATAATGGATCCCGGTGAACGGGGATCGGACGCATAGGTGCTCTGCGATGGAGAAGAAAGTGCGTTTCATCGGGCGGAAGTTTTTGTTCCCTTTTCCATCGTACCTGTCGACGCTCGAAGGGATTCGATGAAAGCCGCGAGATCGTGAATGATCCGAGAGGATCGTCATTAATAGAGGTTTTTTATTAAATTAAATGATGCCTCTTCCTGGATAAAATTGTTTTTGTAGATTTAAACCCGGGATTGTAAAAATAATATGAAATAAATTGGGACTCTCTTCGTGGTCCGCCGTTTTCGGGGACTCTCTTCCATGGTCCGTCGTCTAACGAAATCGTAAATAATTCGAGAGGATCGTTGTTATAGAAATATTTTAAAATTAATGATGCCCTATCCTGGATAAAATTGTTTTCTGTAGTTTGAAGCCAGGGTCGATTGTAAAATATAATATGAAATATAAATTGGGACACTCTTCGTGGTCCGCCGTTTAACGAAATCGTGAATAATTCGAGAGAATCGTTGTTGTAGAATTATTTTGAAAATAAATGATGCCTCTTCCTGGATAAAATTGTTTTTGTAGGTCTGAGCCTGGGTCAATCGTAAAAATAATATGAAGTAACAAATTAGGACTCTCTCCATGGTCCGCCGTCCGAGGCGGAAAAATATCATATTTGTTTCCATTCTAATTTCCGCAATCTCGTATCCTATTAATACAAAATAGAAATTTCATAATTCATCGAGAGATGTGTTTCAATCCCAACAAAATCAGGGATGATTTTCAACAAGGAATCTCGAAGAAATCTCATCTGGTAGATATTTTTCGTGCGATGAAACGTCGTCGAGACGGTGGAACGTGTTACGGGGATCCGTTCGTGTTTAACCGCAAATATCAGGAAAATTGGAATTATAATTGGATCGTGCGGAACAATAATTGCCGTAGGAGGATATAGCGTTTGTTCGGTCGCGGGCGATTTCTCGTTGCTCGTTCAAGCACATATTTTACGTCGAACCTCCCGTTTCGATTTTCGGATAAATCAAATATATTTTATCTTCCCGGGTAACACGTACCTATCAGAGAATCGTTGCTAACCAAAGAAATTATTTTCCTTCCCACGATTCTATTTTACCATTTCGATCACCGTAGAAGAAATATCCTTTTTTCAATTTTCCGCTTGTATTGCCGGAATAACGTCGAACCGTTCGCATAAAACGAAACCTTGCATAATTACTGGATTATTGTTTGACCGTGTTACCTCGTGGTGACACTAAATAAATGTAGATCCACCGTTGTAATTTCGACGGCTACGGAGGAAATTGATTCCCGACAGGATTCACCTATTGTTCCTGTATTTGAATGCCTCCATTGTAGCGGCATTCTGTCTGTTCCCTTCGATCCGCTAGCTTCACGTGTCTCTCTTTATTACCTGTTCTTTGTTCTTGCTCATAACGCTGGCTATATAGACAGATGCGCAAACATTTTATGGGGAAAAAAATTTCATTAGGTGCTCGATAGAGACGAGACAAACTCGTTAACGCTTTCCACCCTTCCGTTTCCTTGCGTTTCGAAAATTTTTCTATCGATCGAAGAATCATTAAGAGATTCAGAATTTTTCAAATTTATTCTCGTTAAAATAATATTCCTTTCACAAATCGTTTCGTTCGAACAAACTCGCAACGAGCATCCTTTTCATAAATTTCAAAAGTGTTCCACGTAGACGCTCGTAACGCGGCATGCAGCTAATTATTCATTTCAGAGTTTAATTACTCTATTGATCGTTCGGCCGTGTTTGCTTTCAATTATACAATACCGCTTCGTAAAGCGTTCACGGTTCGTAGCTAGGTCTATTGTTAAATTTCGTTCACGTGTCTGTATCGGTGGAGAAGTGGAAAGTACATTTGTTTTAATACCCGACGATCGATACTTTGCCGCTGTTGTGGAAATTGTTACGTTTAATTAGCGCTTTTCGCGGTAGGCTGGAAAAAAAATTTGGCAATTTGTTTCAAACAAAATTCGTTACCGTACGGTGGAAACTGTTTGCTTTAAATTCGCGAAAAATTTGATATTTTTTTCCAGTTGTTGAAACACCTTACAATAAAAAATATATATACATTTGTTTTATTGCTGTTATTCGACCGCGTTTTTCATACGTTCGATGCGCAGCATTTTATCAGAGATAAAAGGAAATTGAAGGAGGAACAGCGGTGCATAGATGAAAAAAGGTGCTGGTTACGAAACGAGCGTTGGGAAATAAAAAACAGCTGTTTTTTTTTTGAGAAGTTTGAAATAAACTTTCCTCGAAGCAAGCTACGCGGCCGTCCTACTGCACCCAACGGTGCCTTAAATTTATTTCTTAAGCCGACATCTTTCACAACTTTCTCGGAAATAAATCTGCAGCATTCAGGCATCGGGGAATAGGTCGAAAAATTAGCGTGACCCAGATACAACTGCATTCTACCTGGGATTTATGAAAGAGGATCGGTTCTCTTAGTTCTTCTTAATTTTTCGTAGGCAATTTTTTCTATTGTAAAAATATGACAAAATTTGCTAATTAAGGGAAGATAACTTGAAACGTTCTCTCGATGACAATGTACTTTTATTTACATTATTATGAATTTCGGTGAACAGATTTATGGAAGGACTATATTCATCGTTGGAACAATAACGCTGCTATTCAAGTAGTATTTTAACATGACAAAATAACGCGAGGAAAAAGCGTACATTCGTATCGAACCCGGTGTCGCATTTTTCTGCATGCATAGAGGAGAGCGTAGCATAACGAAAATATACAGGATCCAACGTTCTATGTATTTCTCCATTCGTTTTTATTTATATAGCGACGGAATCGTGTGGTCGGAATTTATAGCCGACATTTGCTATCGACATCCCGGCCGAAAGACGTATCCCCTTTGTTGATATCCTCTTTAACTATCTCTCGTCGGATATTTTCTAACTTAGCTTCGACGATTTTACCCAATTTCCCTGCTTCTTTCTACTTTCTAACAATTTCATAGACGTTTATTCAACGTCCATGAAAAATAAGGGTTCGAAATTTAACGAAAAGATGGGTAATAATTAAATTTCGGAGGGCGGACCATAGAGAGAGTCCCAAAAATTGCGCGGCGGACCACGGAGAGAGCCTCCTTTTTTAACATTTAAACGACAACTCGTCTTCTCCGATTTATGGGGTTAAGTGGTTGAGATCAGAAGGTCGATTAGCATGGTAACTGGCTGTTCTTGGTGCGTTTCACTGAATTAATAGCAGTCAGCATATTGTATCGCGCGACTTACACGGAACACGTGCACGCGATCCTGTTGGAACCGAGGGAGAAAGCGAGGTTCACGAGGGTTTTTATTAAAATTTACATCGTTTCGCCGCGACGTAATAAGGAGAGCATGGGGTCATTTATTAGCGGAAACCTGATAAAACCGTTATTAACTAACATCGGCGTTACCTTAATCAGAACTCGGCGTTATTAAAGAAACTTCTCCTTTTTTCCAACTCTTCTTTCATCTCTTTCTCCCATAATTTTCATCAAACTCTAATCTTTGATTCCATATTTTTACACAGTTATTTTCTCCACACTTTAACCTTCAATTTGACGTACGACAAGTATGATTTCGATACTTTTATATGTTATGAAATTTAAATGATTCCCAGGATCGTTTCAACGCATCCAGGTACGCATCGCTGAAAACGTTTCAATATTTCCTCTCTCCGATCTCCCGTAAGGATCCCAATGGTCCGTTCGTGTTCCGTTTTCAGTCCGATACCATAATTTCGGCAATTTAAATGCATGTGCATGCGACTCGATAGACACGGCCAGATATCTCCGCGGCGCGTCTACGCGTTTACGTGCGTTGCATCCCGCGGTCGTTCCCAGTGATCAACCGAGAGATATCGTAATGAATTGTGTATCGATTCGAACGTCAACCAGCCGGTCGGCCGCGAGTTTCTGAATATTTATACTTTCATTATTGCGAAACACAAGGGGCGACGACGCGTTCGTAACGAGTTGCACGCGTCGACGACGTTCAACGGGGAAATCGAACTGTCTAACCGGATCGATTCGAACGCAATTACCTTCCTTGTTACGAGCTGAAAGCATGATACTTTCGCGGTACACGTGGAACGTCTACGTGACACGGTAATTACCCCGGGAAAAAGAAAAAGAAATATTGAAAAGGAACCTTCCATTCGCGCGCGGTTGTTCGAAGCTCGAAAAATGAATTCTTCTCTTTTTTAACGCGCGTCTCTTTTGAAGGTTCATTTTCTGCCTTTCCGAAGAGCTCGCTAATTAGCGGGGCGAAGAAAATCGAGGAAAAATGAAAGCTGGTTTCAGGGAAATTAATTATCCCATACGTTTCGTTGTATTATTAATGTTACCCGTGAGTTTCCGCGTATAAATGCAACTGCGACGATGTCTTCGGCTAACGTTCACGGGTAAAATTCAAATATTAGCGAGGGAACAACAGCCGGAGGTGGAGTGTAAGCTTTCTTCGTTCTAAACAGTGGAAACGCACACGAGAAGCCCGTTTCCTGGCCGGCACCGAACAGTTGTCCACCGGAAGTTTGGTCTACTAAAGTTTCTACGGACTACCACTGCCGGGCGTATTTCAAAACTTGCCACTTAGCTCGACTACTAGCTGAAAACAAGCCGGACAACGACCGGTTACCCTCGTCTCACTGTTCTACCCGAGGAAAGTGTGCCGTTTCTGCGCACAAAGGCCCATTAGAATATTTTACGCGTGACCTAGAAAAGAATAACGCTCGGCCGAGTGTTTTTTACCGTCTCGCAGATTCTACCTCCTTTTTTCCCTCCCTTTTCTTTCCTTTATTTTCCATGCGCGCTGCATCGATTTTTCTTAAAACTATTATCCAGAATTTATCGAGTTAGATGTTTGCTTTCGTCGCCGAATGAAGATAATAAACGAAGCGGGATATTTTTCCATTCCGCGAGCCCTTTCGATATATACGGCACTGCTTAATTGCCAGCAAGGATGAACCTGATCGGCCAATTAACGATCGGAGTCGTGACAATATAAAATCCCATCAGATCGGTTCGATACGGTGCAATAAACATGGAGAATGTTAATTCCGACGTGTCGGGCACGAAATTAAATTTCATTCGATTTTACATGCGACTAGATTCAACCGCTCTTTTATGATCGTCGGCGTTGCATAATTCTGCTTTCTTTTCTCCTTTATTTTATCCTCCGCGGAGGTGGAATATTAAAATCGATGGGAAACAACGTTCGATAGGAAGCGGTGTGATCAGAAATATTCGGCTGCATTAGCTGAACGGTTGTCGATAATGTTTTCCCAGCGTTTATTAATCGCGCGGTAATCTGTGTCACACCTATTCCCATCCTCGAAATAGAAACGTATTCTGGCAGTGTTCCATGGTACGCGTGTCTATGATACCTTGCTAATTTCGTGATTCATTAATATTAAAACCCGCGCGTCTGTTAACAATATCATACCGATCAATTGATTGGGAACGTCGTAATGATATTTTACGCTGGCCGATAACGATCCCGGGAATTATTTAACCCAATTAAACGTACGATTATTCACGCGATAGAAGGACCTGTACGTAACTAATGTTCTCGTGTTAATTCGAACCAGGATGGACGGTAATGCCGGGGAAAATAGCTGCATACCGATTACCATTTGCACGAATCTCTATCTTTGCCCTCTTAACCAACCATTTTAATTACCCACCGTAAACTGTGTACACGTGAAACGTCTCAAGACGTTATTTCCCCCTCAAGTTAACGACCTGTCGTGACAGTATGTCGTTTCTTTCTCGCTTCGATCGACCATGGTTTAACTCCTCGCGACACGTTTTAACTGCACCGTAACGCTTTAACCGGCTCCAGTCTGTGCTATTAAAATACTGACTAATTTTAACGGGATAAATACTCTCGAAATTGGTTGCAATGGGAATTTAGAAAAGAAAGTAATCGGAATTCCGTGCAATCGGTTCGTTTGGAATGTTTTCTGCAGGTATTTCTGTAACATTTCGTATGGAAATTTCTGTTCAATTACGCGAACCGCGAAACAACAAACGTTTCTAGCGAATACTCGTTAAGCGTGTCGCTAGAGTGATCGATATTAATGACGAATCAACGGTGTAATCCAATATCATCGGGAGGGCAGGCTAGCGAACGGACCTCTGGGGTTATCAAGGTGCGCGAATTAATATGAATTATTGCCGATCGAGCAGCGTTATTCCAATTAAAATCCACCCTAACCGGAGCTCAAAAATGAAATCCAATACAACAGCCATCCTCCGCATAATTGATACATGTATACATTCTTTTTTCTTCGAACAATAGACTGCAATTATATCGTTCGTTTAGAAGGCGGAAAAATCAAGCGGATTTTACGGTCCGGCTCGATCGAACGTGAAAATAACAAATTATTCTCTTCTCTTCCCTCTCTCCTCCTCGCCCTCTGTTGATCCTTTTTTCGGTTAGCCAGGATTAATCGAGCGGGCGTGTAACAAATGCGATTAAATTGCTGGCTGGAAAATCTTTTCCGCGTTGTTTCCTCGCTTCGAAGAGGAGAACGTGTAAAATGAGGAGAAAATTCGCGTGGATTTTATCGACAGGATAGCAGTCTCGTTGAAATTCCCAAGTATCTTCGTCGATAATTGCTTTTTAGAACAGAGTACGCTCCACTTTTTATTCTATTTATTTTCAACATATCTTCGCGCGAGATACGTTGACGAATCGACGTGATTTTGTCGCAGTCGTTGTCTCGACAACGATCCCGGGAGAGGTCGCAAACCAGGCCCGAATCGCGAAGCTTTCCACCGAGCGTGATTCCTTATATGACGAGGACGGAGACGGCATCGTCTCCGGAGAGCAACCAGGAAGAGGAGGTGTCGTTTTTCGACAGGCCACCACCGCCTCCTCCGCCTCTTCCACCGCCAGCCTCGCAACAATCGCAATCGCAGATCGATCCGAGCATCGGTGCATTGGTCAAAGACGAAGAGGGCAGCGCGAAGATCGCGGATCAGCTCGATTCCACGGGCGAGCGTGAAACGTCCGAGGAATTGGTCAGGTGAGACATTGCGGATTTGCTTTCGCTCGCGGAGAATACAGAGGAATTTTTCCGGGGATTTTTTTAGATTCGCACCACAGAAAGCCGAGAGAACGGCGATCGACGGACAGATCAGACGACATCGTCACATCCCCAGGGACCATTACATTTCGAGGTAAAAATCCAAATATTCCGGGTTACAAAATGATCGTTTACATTCGATACTCGATGCTGGATGAGATGTTATATCCAACATCGAGTACGAAATGTCATGTTTTACAACGAGAAAGAGATTACAGAAAAACAAGTTGGAGCAGGTCGAGGTACGACAGCCCGTTGGCCGAGGGTACTAGGGTGCAGCAGGACGAGGGGGTCACTCTTAGAAGGGATTTAACCGGTGGTACGAGAATTTCTCCGAGCACCATCGATCGGATATTCGACAACAGTAATAGGAGGCAGTATGGCATGGGAATCGTTGGCAGATTCTTCGGGTGAGTAAGAAAGTTTCATAAAAATTGGTTACAAAAATACAGATACAGTTCCAATAGAATATTTCATTAAATTCACTAAAATTCCTTCTATCGTGCACAAATTCAATGTTATATAAAATAATTTATATCGGAAAAGATGATAAATAAATAGCTTATAATATAGAGGAAAGTGTGCCGAAGATAATGCAATTTGTTGTACGTTGATATCTTGCTTGGTTCTCGAGATATAAGAGTTCAAAGATCTCGTAAGGGTGCACTTACGCACGGAGTTATGAATGGGCCGAAATTGGCGGGAACGCGGTGACCTACATTTTTTTCAAGAAGTGCGTATACTACGCGTAGTAATAGTAAAGACGTTCGCTCATTGATCGCTTGCGATTGGTTATGAATGAAGGTGCGAGTGAGAGGTCCGCTAGCGCGAGCGAAAAATGCCTTTCCCTTCCAACGACGATATCTCGAGAACCATAAGACATATCCGCGTGCATCAAAGACCATTTTAAAGGGCAAGATTTCTACTTTCTGACAATATAAAATTTATAAAAATATCTTGAATAGTTTCAAAATGGCGGCGCTCCAAAGTTTCACCAATTTTAATACGTTTTTCGTGTGTCCAAAACACACATACACAGGTATATTTGAGTTTGCAGATATTTTTTATATAAATATCTTTATTCTAGGTTCATAAAATAATAATAATACAGATTTGTTTGAATATATATGTTTAATTGGAATATTTTATCCCCGTGATAATGCAAATGTTTCACAGGATAAATCAAGTTATTTAATTTCGGTACGGCTTTATTGTATTCGTCTACAGTATGCGTGTCGTTATTAACATCGTATGTGGATATGTTTGGTAAAAAAAGAAAACAAGAAAAAAAAGGTGTAGTGAAAAATCACGGTTTTCCTATCAGTTTATTTTGGCATCCTGCGTACACGTTTATCAGATATCGGACAGTCATTGTATATTGATGCGACCGTTGTTCCACGTCGATGAAGAAATTGATTTTGGAACGGTCAATAAATGAATTTCCATATGAATAATTTTATTGGCTGATATTTTTGTCGTGGCTCGTAAAAATTTCACGTCCGACGACAATTCGTCACCGCACGAATTTCGAGCAGGAAAACAATAGTATCGCACTGGAGTTACAAACAATCGTTTCAATTTATCTTTCGATTATACATAATTCCCTGAACTCTCGTGACGTGGAGGGAGAAAAAAAAAGGCATTCGAGGAAAAGCTGTGTATTATACAAAATTTGTCTTTCCGACGCTTGTTTCATTTCGCCAGTTTCTATGTTCTATGGATGGGATGGTAATGTGGCTTTATTAAAACAACTTCCTCTCTCCTGCATTCCGCTTTAACGATCGCGTGAAGGTTTTATTATGTAGCCACGACCCAGTTGGAGATACACGTGAAACAGAAATAACAAACGTGGACAGGCGGGAAATGTCAGAAATGAAAAGAACCGTGACGCAAATCTTGATGTAGCAAGGTGATATTTGAAAAATGCCAACGGTGATTGTAATTTTAGTTATCGATTTCACGATGCAATCTTTCCGTCGAAAGGTTACCGTGAAAAATCTCTTATTCTCCTTTCGTTGCTTTCGAAATCGATGGAAAGAACGTGCATTTTCTGATTACAGTAGGTCTTTTCGAAAAAGCGTCTCACAGAACCCGGACGTCAGAAAGCAGCTGGATGACTTCGAAGATAATCGACCGTACTTTACGTATTGGATCACCACCGTACAAATCCTCATTTTGATAATATCATTGGCGTGTTACGGTTTCGGACCGGTCGGCATGGATCTGAGTCACAGATCAGGATTGGTGAGTTTATAAAAAATAATAGGGTAACGTACACAGGTATTGACCCTTTTCCTAAAAAAGTAGAAAATATTAGTTATTAAAAAAGACGGTTTGATATTACAATCCGCATGTTTATGCCGTGTGTCTGTTTACGCGTGAACGGGTTATTTTGAATATCAGCTGACGATCCAAATCTAGGTCATGTTGTTTGTTTTCAGTCAGTCAGTCAAAACTAAACTCTTGGTACGAGTAGGTCGTTTCTTGATTCTTGTCGCAAAGTTTAAATAATTCTTCTGTATTCACTGTCTAACCACTTTTAAATATACTTTCGATATTTTCTCTGAAAATATCTGGCGCAGAACATAGTTCTTTTCATTTTTCCATCGCCATATCAAATATAATAAAATATGACGTTCCCACCGCTTTGAGATTCTCTCCATGGTCCGCCGTCCTAGGTTTAAAAATAGGCCTTATATATTTCTTACTTTTATAGGAAAAGGATCAATCTCTGTGTAGAAGTCACCAACTATGGTAACCCTGTAAAAAGATGGATTTCTATAATCATAACGGAATCTCTTTGATAGGTTCTTGTGACGAGCTTATCGTTGCAACAAGTGGACTACCAGGAACCAGCGAATTTCTGGTTTGGTCCTAGAGCGGCGGATTTGATTCATCTTGGCGCAAAGTTTGCACCGTGTATGCGTCGTGATATTAAAATTCTGAAGGAGATCGACGTTTGGCGGGAAAGAGAACGGGACACGGCGTGCTGCATCCGGAACGACGATTCGGGCTGCGTTCAATCGAGCAAAGCCGACTGCTCTGTGAGTTCTCATTTTATTCACCTCGAAAATATTCTACCTGACATTGATAAAAGCATCCTTCACGATTTATTCCTCGTGCCACGTTTATAATATAACCTTCTGTTTTGCAAACCAATTGGTCCGGGGATTGAGATCAACTGCTACGGTAAATTTCACTGGAATATCCCTCATATTCTTAATTAATCGATTACGATTTTAATTTTCCACGATGCCGTCGTTGATAGACGTTTCTTTTTAATTGAAAATCCTTGCGAAAATCTTAGAACACGATATCAACGTGGAAGAAATGGGGACCCGGGGACAGTGGACCTGGTGGACGAATAAGCGGATCGGTTTGCGGATTGGATCCAAAGTTTTGCGACGCCCCGGCGAGCATAGCACCGTACGAGTGGCCGGACGACATCACCAAATGGCCGATTTGTCGGAAGACTAATTCGTTCAACCAACGCTTCAGGTAAATCGTTATAAGTCATCATTTCCATCGGCGATTATCCTTCGTAGCCGGAAGAGCAGCCTAATATCGAGGAAAACGTTTTACCCTTATCAACAGTAGAAACGGGAGTCAACGGGGCAACGTGAACTTCCCGGTGGGTCGGTACAAAGATAAGATGGCAGAACACATGGTGTGCGAGGTGATAGGGCACCCATGTTGCATCGGTATCCACGGGATGTGCCGGATAACCACGAAAGAATACTGCGATTTCGTTCACGGTTATTTCCACGAGGAAGCATCCCTTTGTTCCCAGGTCGAGTGTTTGCACGACGTCTGCGGCATGATACCGTTTCTTCATCCAGAATGGCCGGATCAATTCTACAGGCTCTTTACTACTACTTTTCTTCATGCTGGGTAAGGTTCATAACGTGTTGGATAAAGGACCGAGATACCGGACGCAATATTAATTTTCATGATTTGTAAAATCCAGGCTATATAAATTAGAATATGGTATCCTCTTCGTAACATTTGAAATTACAGCTTTCTAAATAAATTAATAGTTTTCGATTCTTACAGTTATCGATATTTGACTATTTTCATTACCAAAATGACTAAGGAATAGTTACATTTCAAACTCGATATAATAATAATGAAATTGATTTAATGAACAAAAATAAGCATCTAGTGATAGTATTAGATTTAAATAATAATTTGTTGAAATTTCTTAACAGCTTTCATGTCCAGTATATGGATTCTTTATCCTATTTATTTGTAAAGAAATCAATAAGATTCAAGAGGAAAGTTTGATCAGAAGAAAATGTGTTTTATTGATTCGTTTGTATGCTTTTGATTACAGAATTCTTCATCTGTGTATTACGCTATTGGTTCAATACTTCCTAATGCGGGACTTGGAGAAACTAACGGGCTCGTTTCGAATCGCTTTGATTTATTTCATCGGAGCACTAGCTGGAAACCTGGCCAGTGCGATATTCGTTCCTTACAGAGCAGAGGTAGGTTCTTTTTTAAATGAAAGAATCGTTCGAAGGGAAGCAGGATGATCGAGACTAGTAGACAAGTTTAAAAGGTAGCTTGGAAAGAGTAATAATTTAAACGAAGATCAATGGCCGATTATTCATCGAACCGGGACGGTTTTATTAGTCGCGTCACGGCTAAGTTTTAATTGAATAATCTCACGGGACGCTTAGCGGTGCGTTTCATTGTGTATCGTCGATTTAATCGACTCTTTGACCCAACGGGGTAAAGTAATTGCTCGGGGACCGGCTTGCACCGTGACTTATATCCATGAAAGGGGTTAACACTATAACAATCGTTTCCTTTACGGCATCGTTCTCGAGCTCCCGGTCTACGCCGTCTTATCGCTCGATAGTTTACCTCTTAACACTTGGCTAAACTTCCAGTTATACGTCAATTCCGTTTCCATCGTCTACGTTTCCACTGTTCCCTTCTATCAGCAGCCGTGCACCCGCACCCAAGAGAACGGACGTTGAATAAAAGCGGACAGAAATCGTCGTTTCGAGGAGAACTAATACCGTCCAATTTGTTCTAATTAGTTCCCGTTAAACGCAACTTACTTCTATCCGCTATTCTCTCCGCGATATACCCGCTGTTAATTAACGTTCCCCTCGTCTAGATTATTATCACATAAAAATATTAAAATATTTCAAGAAATCAATCGTCTGATTACAGGTCGGACCAGCAGGAGCGCACTTCGCCCTCCTCGCAACGTTGATCGTCGAGGTGTTACACTGTTGGCCGATGTTGAAGCACCCACGACGAGCCTTGTCCAAGTTGATCTTCACCCTGTTCGCACTTCTGATCCTGGGTATTCTTCCATGGGTCGACAACTATGCTCATCTGTTCGGTTTCATATTCGGCTTCCTAGCCGCGTACGCTCTGATGCCTTTCATCTCGTTCGGCCACTACGATCGTCGTCGGAAGATCTGGCTGATCTGGATATGTTTGATCCTGATCGTTGTACTGTTCGCCTTGTTACTGACCCTGTTCTACAACGTGCCGGTATACGAGTGCGAAGTGTGCAAGCTGTTCAACTGCATACCGTTCACACGTGACTTCTGCGCCTCCCAGAACATCAATTTCAAGAGGGAGGAGCCCGTATGACACACGGGGCCGTGCTTCGAATTCGAGCTCGAATCGTCCTTAAGCCTGGTCCAGGCACGTACCGACGCCTGGAGGCTGCTTCTGCTCGCTCTCCTACGTCCGCGTAGTCTGGATCGAATCTGAGAAGACCGTATGATCGTGAAGGAATACGATCGGTTGAAAGCACGGACCTTAGAAAACGCCGTACCGGATAATCCGGTCGCGTTTTACTGCCAACGAATAACGGAGGAGGAAGCTCGTGTTCGTCGCCGACGAACGACACTGCCTTAAAAAAAAAAAAAAAAAAGCAAGTAAAATAACAAGCAAAAAGGATAAACCCGGTGCTCCCTCGTCCAATGGACTTGTCCCTCTGCGGTCCTCGGTGTGAATGTAAATATTTAGACACACGCGCCTTTAACCGAGCGACCAGATCGTGATTCGACGACGATGGATCGAGCAGGTCGAACGAAGAAAATAGTGTGGGACTAGATGTGTGTGGTGGGACTTAGAAGTACGAACTGTACCATCCACCCCTTTTGGATCTTGCTCGTTCGACGAACGAGAGGACACACCTGTACATAGAGACTCTTGTTACATATACCATACGCACGATGTAAGAACGACCTTACTAAGTTTAATTTTCAAAGGATGAAGTAGACGATGAAAGAGAGAGTGTATGTATGTCTGCGCGTGCATACGTTTAATTTTTCTTTTTATCCTTTCTTCTTTTATCGTACCTCTGACGCTGGAACGATCTGTGATGGGCCACACGATTGTATTCAAGAATATTTTTCCATAACGTCGCGCAGCTGGTGTAACATCAAACGGGGCGAGGTTTGATTTTTTAAGCCTGGCGAAGGATGATCGAAGGAGAAGTGAAGAGGAAAGTGTTTCGCGATTATTAAGTATATCTCTTGGTGAGAAAAAAACGAATCAATTTTTTATAACGGCGTGTAAGAGAGGGAGAAAGTGGAGATTATCAGAGAACACTTTAATCAATTTCCATCTTGTATATAAATAATTAGAACGATGAGAATCTCCTTAGGGAGGTAGGCGGGAACGGGATGTACGAGTAAAAGGTTCATTTCGTCTTAAGGTCATACAAAGAAACAACAAAGTACCGTTACATTCGTGAATGTGTATTTTATTATAACGGGTAATGTAAATGTAAGGGAATGCGTATGAGTGATACGTCTTCGTATTGCGTCTTGTCTCGTGCGTGAACGCGTTGATACCAGTATTTACGAAATAGCAATAGCGAACGTGACGTGCCAGAACGTGGAGATCGTCGCAAATCTGAAAGTGATCGGAGGTCGTACTTCGGTCTTTCGCGATTTTATTTTATGCGTAACGTCATCGACGAGAGGCTCGTTCGTTTCGTCGACAGGCTACGTTGACCCGTTTACAGGTCGTCCGAACATTCCATGGAAAAGAAATGGTTACTTTCTGTTTGTACTCGGGTGTTAATTGAACATCACCTTCAGTATTTATTCAGACACCGTAGCGAGAGGATCCAACGTCTTATTTCCTTGGTATTATTTTTCATCCATTACCTATTAGACGCTAATTGTAATTTAAATATTAATCATTCTGCAGTGTATATTAACCCTTTCTTTTGTAATATCGAATCATAACTTACAGTTCAATTGTGTCAAATTCGACTGGCATATTCTAATTATATTTTAAATTACCGTGTAATCATGATATTTTAATTTTCTTTATTTATTTTAAAATTCACAATTAATCACAATTAATCAAAATTATTAAAAATGTACCCGGTGCAAACAGAAACATCATTTCCTTCTCTAGAGAACGTCTCTCTTCGTCTAGTTTTTAAGAGTTAGACTCTTAGCGTTTTTATTTTGAAAGCTAATTAACAGGAAGGCATGGTTTTTCATCTTCGTACGTGTCGAAAGAGCTTTCTCTTCGAAAGCATTAGAAACGTTGTGTCAATCATTTTGCCGAGTCACTTTGACAGCGTGAAATTAAAATACGGCGAATGCGACAATTACATACGATAATCGAAAACCATGCACGTTGAAAGGAAACATTTCTCGACCAATCTTGCCTTGTATTTCTTATTGCGATCGTGGTCATTCATGTTTCCCTGTTGAATATTTTTTACCGTTCGCCTGTGCCCAGGCTATGCACAAATTTTTTGCCTCGTAACACCGCTAACGAATTCACATGAAAAAGAAAAAAAGAAAAAATGAAATCATCAACATTATAAAACGATTAAGCGAGAATTAATGGAGAAGGCGGTTCCTGTTCTCGCGACGTTAAGAACGATGACTTTCTCTTTCGTCGAATGAAATGTGCTTTTATCTTTGCTCCTGCAATTCGATGATATCTATTTTATAGTAGCATCGTTTATACAGAAAAATTATTTCGTCTTGAAATTCTTGCTTGCTCGTCTGTTTTCATTATCGAAATCTCGCCTTGGATCGGTACCGGAGGGAGACTAAAAATCAGTACATATTTTTTCTTATGCTAAATGATCTTTCAATAGCAGTAGATAAATCATCGAACGTTCGTACAATTTCACTGTTTTTAGTCTCCCAGTTGGTGTACCATTAGATCTTTTGCAAATTTTTCATTTCTTAACGTTGTTATCTTAACGTTCACCAGGACGGATGATAAATCGTCCTTGCTTCGAGAATTAGAGTTAGAATAATTTCGAGAAAAGTGAGAAATAGAGACGTTCGTGGTGGCGTTGACAAATTTTGTGATACCCGATCGAGCAAGTGAGAAACGAGACGCGAGAAAGGGGGTGTGAGATGTGAGAGGAATGGACAGAAGGGGTCCAGGACCTTTTGAGAAAAAGAAATGAAAAACACACACACACACACATACATACCAGCGACACACTGAACTTTTCGGATTATATAAATATATAAATATATAAATATGAGTATATATATACACGTATACATAATGAAGGAAGAAAAAAAAATTGAAATACGAGTTTAAGGTGAGAACGGGGTGGACCGTGACGATTGTCGACGAGTAACATATTGTTATTATTGTAAATGTGTCATATACAGGTAATAGCATGCCATACAAAGAGGAAAAAAAAGCGACGGCGAGAACGAGGAAAACGTTTGAGAATACCTTCGATATTTCCATACCGATCACGGCGAGGTGGAATATCGTCTTTCGCCCCGGGGACGATGAGAGTTGACTGCGTTACACTCGCCTTAACCCTTAAGAGAGGGTTGAAAAGTGGTTACCAGTCGTTATTATTTATTTATTCAGAGAAAAACAATGCTTTTTTCGCGTTTGAAGTATCTTAGAATTCAGCCCTAGAACGGCGGACCAGGGAGAGAGCTCCAAGATGGCGTACCACGGAGAGAGTCCCAATTATAATTCACTATTGTATTTTATATTATTTTTATTTTCTAAATTTTACATCGTTACTTTAATAATTATACGTTTAATTTTAGGTTAACATCTTTGCACGCGTTTTTGTAAATTACAGGCTCCGCTGTTCAAGGGTTAATGAAAGGGAGCCGTATGCGTTTACTTGTACTACTTGATTCTCGGCCGCGTCAGACAACAGTAGTTAGGGTCAACGGTTAGTCAGGCTTCTTCGTTTCCAACACTTTCACCGCCGCGATAGAAATAGGAATTTTCAAATTATTTCGATCCAATGTACAAATTAAATGGATCGCTAATTATCGAAGGGTAATTAATCAAGTTCGGCTCTCTCTTAAGGAAAGGTCTCGGCCAAAAGTGCTTAACCAACGTTTAATCCGACGAAGAATCATCCGATTAATAGTATTCCTTCGAGGTGCTCGTTTTTCGATCTATCGATCAAAAACGAGCCAATGTGAAAATTCAACGCCCTAGTTTCTCTCGATCATCCACTTGTCAACGCGTGCAAAACGATTTATACACAGGCAGTTATCCTCTCGACGATTCGCTCTCGATTCCCTCGTGAACAGGACACTTAACGCAACTATAAAAGAGAGAGAGAGAGTGTGAGAGAGAAGTTGATTAAGTGGTAATGCACGCACCAAAGAGAAATAAAAAAAGTAATAAACGTCTTGTAAATAAAACGTATGCGTCGAAAATGGACCAAGGACCTAAATAGTGCAGCTCGTGTTGTAAAATTGATATACCGATCTCGCTAATCATGTAGACGAGCTCGGATGGTAGGATCGTTAAGTAAAGCCACAATTTATCTCCTAATGTTGTTTAAAGAGATGGTGCGAAGTACGATTGCAACGTCATCTGAGATTTCATCGAGAATCGATCGTCAGGAAGAATGAATTAATCTTCTAGTATAGGGAACTGGTAATTTTATATAGATTCTTTTTTTATTTATATAAGAGAGAGCTTGTTTTATTTACTTAATTTTTACTTAGGAGAAATTTGATAATTTTAATGAGAAAATTGTAACAAGAGTCGAGAAGGCGGATTCTTCAAGCAAATCGATACTTTGCTTTTCACAAAGTTCATTCCTCCTAATGGTGGACAACGCATCAATCATCCACGCTCCAAAGAGGCATAAAAGAAACAATTGCCGTTCAGCTACATCCCTGAAATATCCATTCATCTATTTCATCCGAAAGACACGTCTATCATTAATCAAAAGAAATTGTACAGTCGCCGAGAGAAAAGGTAATATCTAATCTTCCATCTATGCACTCTATCGTGGCTGGAATAAATTTACAACTTTTCCTATGCAAATCATTCTTTTCATAAGGTTAGGTTTTCGTGACGATTGATTCGTGATCGATCTTTTAGATCTATCGTTGATAGTCGATATACATATAAAAAAAAAATGGAGACAGAGCGAATCTGTGCGAGAGTAGAAAAAAAAAATTCTAATTCTAATGACAGTCCTCGATCCCCTTTTATAATATACATATATATATACATATACATATTACACGTGCACAGAATATATATGTATACATATATATAAATGTAGTGGAAGAAAATTCCACCACAGCCGCGCGGTATTATTTTTCTGTATCCCTGTATCTATAATGAGTGATATAAGTATTAAACGATGGACTTAAGGGTTACGAGTAATACGACTGTACTATTAAACGATCATTACGATTACTTCGCCAGTTTTGTTTTCATCTAGTAATCGGTAAGGTTTTCGATTACGATTATTATTACTGATCATAAACGATGCATTGTAATTGTCGCTGTTATATACAATACATACATACGTGCGTAATATAGACATATACGGTGTGTGGAAGTGATCGTGAAATGGATGGCGAATCAGTCGCTTTACAGACACGATCCTACATACACGCGTATATGTGTATAAGTCTTGAACAACATATTAATTTAATAACAATAAAGAAAACGTGAAACTCATATTACAGATGTTTCATTCGTGCACCGTATTATTTTTTCTTTTAGTTATTGAAATTTTATAAAATTATTGTTTTACGCAGAACGTTATGTTTATGACAATTTAAATGCATACGTCATTTGGCGCGTTTTCTTTAGTGGCGCTCTCTGGTGGTGGCCGAAAGAACTAGAGGGTGGAGCTTCCTATCGGTATAATCAAAAAGCTCATTTTTAACCCGAAACAATAGATGACGATACTTGTTTCCCACGAATTTTTTAAAATATCGAAATTTCAAAGAATTCTTTACATTAATTTATTTACAGAAATGAATCCTCTGACGTCTGGTTGATTCTTAATCTTTATACCCATAGCAACTTTCTAATATAGGTTTTGTGAGGATCCAGCCAGTAATTAATTAATTATAATTCAAAAGTGGCTCCTGTGAATTGGGGGTAATGCCTGCTGATTCAAGTGAGTGGTGGGGACACCTTCCCCTCCGCAAGCTTTGACCGCCTTTTTCCCCAGAGGGATGGCGACCATGCTGAAGGGTGTATCTTTAGTTCAAAAACATCCTTCTCAAACTGTCATTTTAATAGTATTATTTAATAATAATTAGTACTTTTTTTTGAAAAATGGACACAGTTCGACCATGTGGTTGTAAAGGAATAAGATCCTGTCTTCTTTGTGAAGCAGAATACAACATTGTGAAACCTGATTTTAAAGCTTATTTAGAGGTTAAGTTTAGTTAAATTGTAACCTTATATTTCTTATTCAACTAACATTATGTCATATTTCAGGGATGTTCGAGTTACGTTTACTGCCCGCATTGTAATAAATCTTGGCCCGGATGGGATATTGATTTATATAAAAGCCATCCAAATCACCAGGGAGAAGCCATAGAATTTCCAGGTGTATACATACAGGTATTCATTCAACAGCATTATTCTATTCCATCATTGTTCTATTTGATATTATGTTATCTTTTGTAATCAAATAGTTAGGCTTCCTGAATTCTTGTGAAATTGCTTCATTGGTGAAAGCACTCGATGATATTCCTTGGGAAGCTTCACAAAGTGGAAGAAGGAAACAGGTATTTTCTCTAGTAATAGTTACTTGTGTATTTATTTTTATAGCATTTAGTAAAACTATAATCTTCTAAAATATTAACTATAAACAAAGGGGGTAATGATAAAATTGAATGATTTAAAATTTAGAACTTTGGTCCAAAATGTAATTTCAAGAAAAGAAAGCTTCGTTTGGGTTCTTTCAATGGGTTTCCAATATCCACTCAATTTGTACAAGACAAATTTTCTAAAGTACCCATACTTAGTGATTTTCAAACAATAGAACAGTGTACTTTAGAGTATGACCCATTAAGAGGAGCTTCAATAGATCCCCATATTGATGATTGCTGGGTTTGGGGTGAAAGAATAGTTACAGTCAATGTGATGGGTGACTCAGTTTTAACAATGAGTCCTTATCATGGCTTAGATACAAAGTACAATTTGAACAGTATTACAGAGTATTCTACAACATGCAAGGATTTGAAATTTGATGTAGAAAATGAAAGAAATAATGATAAAGATGTAATTGTAAGGCTTCCAATGCCAGAAGGGTCCCTCATGGTTCTTTATGGTGGTGCAAGGTAAAAGAGTTTTCTTTCGGGGTACAAAGAATGCACAGTACATTGTTCCCTATCTTTTTTTAGATATAAGTGGGAACACTGTGTCTTGAGGGAAGATGTAAAATCTAGACGAATTTGTTTGGCGTATCGCGAATTTACGCCGCCTTACTTAAATGATTTGGTAAAAAACGAGGAAATTAAAGAGATTTTCAAACGAACTTTAATCTTTCAATGACATACAAATGAAAATTAAAAAACAATTTATTCCAATAAAAAAAAAATTGTAAGAAATATTTAAGTATACATTTTATTGTATTTACAGAAATGTATATATTAAATCTTTATACACATTACCTACAATTGCAGTTCTATATAAAAATATAACGTAGCATAAGTTACAATTATTATTATAAAGAATTTGAAGTCATAGGATTAGCTATATCTATAAAATTTAAATGAGTAATCTACAAAAGTGAATAATATAATTCGATCACAATATAGACCTAGTAATTTTCAGAATTGTAAACGATCGAAATACATAAATACTTTTAAAAAATGAAAAATATTATTCGGGAGGAGAGAATATTTTTAAAAACTGGTTAAAAACTTATAATAGGAAAGGATACTAAGCGTTCTTTAAGGTTTCAGAGGGGGACATGTAAATAACTGGGAATGTAGTGAAAGGATCTGATTTTCCTAATGGTTGATAACCATTGACTAAACTTTCTCTTAATTCCCATTTACGCCTTTCCCTCTCGGTTTTCTGCCTTCTGATTGCTCGGCCTAACATGCAGGCAAACATTATTCCAGTCAACTGAAAAATAAAAACAGAATGTGAAATTCATTTTATAATCTTAAAATTCTGTAAGTTAGACAATAATTAGGGAAATATAAACCTGAATAAGAGCGATGGCCACAGCGCCGGTACTAATATACAATGCACTCCTGTAAATAATAACTGAAAGGTGTTTAATACATCCAGGTGCATAAGGAGCAAAAGCAATTTCATCGTTATCAATTGTAGAGGTAGTGTTTCCATTAATGTCTGCCCATGGTCGGCAAGATTTTGGGAGTTCTATATGATTTTCTTTCATAATTTCCGCCCAGTCTTCGTATCCATTATATCCGCAGCAGTAAAGCTATAACATAATGATATACGTACACGAAGAATAAATAAAAATGTAATTTTAGAGTTTTATCTAATTTTGGTTGCTGATAAAAAATAATCTTATCTATTTTCGGGCCATGGATACTGTTCCTCATATATTTTAGCAATACAAATATTACCCTTGATTGTAGAAAATCAATAGCATCCGTAGCTTCTTTATTTTTTCCATATTGATGCATGGTTACATTAATTTTATCTGCAAGAAGGTCCTTTATTCCATCTTGAAGAGCATAAGCTGAAATTGCAGCAGCTAACTCCAGTACAAGGACGATTGATAATGATACTGCAAACTATAAATACAGCATTTTTAATTTGTTCAATTAATCTAAATCTAATGCATTACCATTTGACAATGCTTACCACTAGAACCATACAAGTACTTTCTCTAAGAGCTCCACAACAACCTAGGAAAGCTATTACAAAAACAAGAATTCCAACGACGATTAACAGAGTTGCTGGAGAAACGTAACTGTAGTCAAGAAAATGAGAGAAGTCTTCATAAACTGCATAAATTGTTGTTCCAACAGATATTATCATAATCCCCGTCAACTATAAACAAATAATGATTGGAGGAAAACATTAAGATTATTTAATATTAAAATATGATGCAGTTATATCCTTCATTTAAAAATTAATATCATATTACGAATAAGCCATATTATGATAGATATTATTTGATCAAAAACAATAAAAACGACTAGCTTAAGTCTCACAAGTAGAAAAGCTGATAAATTAAACATTTAATCTTAAAAAAGAAACTAGGCATAACCTGGTAATAATTTATCAACAACAACGAATACATTTAAACAATTTGTTATTCTGAAGCAGTTCAAAAAATCTGGACGATATTGCAATTCCCTGTAACAAGGGTTGTCGAACCCGTATCGCGTAAAAAGCAATTTTCATTTATTCTCTACAGATATTTGTTAGAGAAAGACAATGGAATTCTGTTATCAGTATCAGAGATTATACAAGTTTATCTAAACTGATAAGACAAGCCGTTTACGTTTGCAAGGCAACGGTTTCCGACTTTAATACCGATCACAGAATACGAGAATTTTCATGCACCAGGGAAAACGATAAATTTATCGGTAAAATTTTCTGATGAAAAAAATGAGCAACAAGGTGGAAGACGTCGATGGCGACGTAAACTTTCTCCACAGTGTAATAATTTATCGGGGTCAACCTCATCTAGTCGATATCGATTGAGTTGCTCATTCGAATGGCGACGCGAAGCTACGATCAACCCTCGTGCGGAGGGTTGACCTAACCTCCTGAATCTCAGGGCCGAGTTATAGTTATTCCCGCGAGGGAAAATCGACATGATTGTAATTATAGTCGGAGCCAACTTCGACTTTATTTCTCGTTCCTCTTTTATCCTTGCATTGTTATTAACATTTGTCTCTGTTTATCATATGTTTCCTTGTCTTAATTACATATGTATTTTAACGATGCGTATAACACAAATGACTTGTGTCCCGCGATATGTAAGTATTTATTAATATTTATTTTTTCAAGGAATGGTAAAATTGAATTTTACGTCTAAATACTTCTACTCAAACGATAGATAATTGATCATTGATCGATAGATAATTGATTTTGAATTGGATACATATGTAAACAGATAAGAAATAATAATTATTATAAAACGTGGCAAAGTAATACATGTTCGATAAAAATCGATCATTGGTGCAATCTTACGTGATTTCAATTGAATCACAGGATATCGATATCCAGTGACTCACAATTCCATAATGAAATAATTTCAGTTATATTTTTTTTAAATGCATTCGATTTATATAATCATTCAAACTAAAGGGAATAAAACTAATACTAAAAATTGATAAAGATTGGGTGACAGATTTGAACGTAACAGGTGTAGGTATAATCAATACAATCGAACGATATTTGTTTGGTTAATCGACTGGAATAGAAATGGATATCGTACACACGAAGGAAACAAGGTAACTTGGTAACATTGAAAGGACATATAAAAAGATGATTAAAAAAAATGTGGTTACAGACCACAAAAAGGGAGTTAACCGCGCAAAGCAGGTACTTGATGCAGCGTAGACCAACATCGAGATGTGTGGCAGCCATTTTGGTGCACGTTCTCCGGGAATCCTTTCACACGTAGGTGCACTACGGAACAACACTGCTCCTTCTCTCTCGCGAGCAACGAGGAAGAACCAACTGAACGTGGAAAACACCTAAACTCGATTCGATGTATCGCATTATCTACTGATAAAGACGTGTACGTACCGACGACACACGTAGCGCTACTCGGTTAGGTGTTTTTACAAATGCGTTCACCTTTTTTCCTTTTATTCCTACGCATCTTATTTCTTCACTATGCATTCGTGAATGACGATTACATAATAATAAATAGCTGAAAACTGTAAATGAAATTCTAAATTACATGTTGTATATTAGATTGATTTTTTGCGTCGTATACTAAAACAAAAATAATTTTTTTAATCAGTTCGATAATTATTCTTATTTCCAATATATGTTATCGCAGTTGTTGTCGAAATTGACATTCTTATTTGTTGTAAAAAATTTTGTTATATTCATAGAATCTACAGAAAAATTGAGAAACAGATAAATTAGAAAAAAATAATTAAAAATGTAGGACGTTTCAACTAAATTTGCCCTAAAAGTAATACTAATATCATTTGAAACCATGAAATATGGATCATTTTTAAGGAACATTAAATATAATTGATCCCTATAAACTTAAACCTCTAAGCAGCTTAGTATTTTAAGAACCGTATCAGTTGTTTGAGGAATGATCTATTTACAGTGAAGGGTTTCAAAGTGGTCGTACAGTGGACATCGACCGGTTTCTAAGCTCATGCGTGAAAACAGCATATGACTCATGCGTATCATAGTGTGGGTAATTCAGCACACGTTCATTATTCATACACGGAAAAGTATTACAAACTGTGTACGTTAAACTTCATTTCAAACCAGGATCAGTTATTCCCCTTATCAATAAATCCTTCAACAAATTGTAGTATCTTTTATTGCACAAAAAGATGGTTGGATACAATATTGTTTTCTTTTCTACTAATTAAAATCTCACAAGACGTTTACATTATGTTCAAACGGAAGCATACGCGGTCATGTACATTCACATATGTACTCCATGAATCCACAGTTTCTTAATAGCAAACTTTACATATATATAAAATATTTCATTTTATATGTACTTCATTCCTTAACACTATAACGATGTTTTCTTCTTACAATTAAGCATCGATTAGGGGTAGTTTTCACCTGATATCTTTCAACATTTCATACACTTTCATAACTGTTTCTGATCGATCGCGCCAGGTAAACTGAGAACCAGACGCCTAGGGCCTGAAAAATAAATAATAAAAATATAAATAGAATCATTTACTATATAGCTTTTTTAAATTTTTGAATTTATATATTGTGATTACCTGAACAAAGGCAATACCAAGGCCAACAGCGCCCAGTTGAACGGCGTGGGATTTAATGAAAGAAAGGAACTCGTGGTAACAACCCTCGTTATGAAAGGTAGAGGAATTACGGGTACAATTTCCTTCTCCTGCTCCCAGTTGATTGTTACAACATGTTGGAGGAAGGACTTCCGAATTCAAACTGTTCGTCCAGTCGGTCGCATTATTCATTCCACAACAATGGAACTGGAATAATTAACATTTTATGTAATAATTTTCAAATAGAATTTTGAAGAGATGGCAATGAAGTTACAAAGTTCATGATAGATGAGCTTAATGAAAAAAACTTTACATCGATTTGAACTTTATCCCAAACGTATTTTATTTCTGAGTTGTTCTGGTACGACTTCATTGTGTCTATCATGTTTTCTTGAATGATCGACGATGCTCTGGCTCTCAAAACGTATCCAGATATACCACCTGAGAGTTCCATAATAAAGACAACGACTAGTAACGATGTAAACTAGAAAAAAAGAAGTCATTTAATATGTTTTATTAAGAATAATGAACATATAGTTAAAAATAGATAATTACCGTAACAATCATGCAATAATTCTCACGAACGGCGCCGCAACATCCGAAGAAGGCGATAAAGAAGATGATTGCACCGATTGCGATGAGTAACGACGGAACAGACAAAAATTTATTATCCAAGAAATGCTGATAGCTGTGATATACTCCATGAATCGCAACGCCAATGGATAATAAAATTATTCCTGTTATCTGAAAATAAAAATCGTTTTTTTAAGTTCGAAACGTTCTATTTTAACGCGGTAATAGGATAAAATTAATTAGCTCTGTTTACATGGGAAAGTGGAGCAACAGAAAATAAGATTATGGGAGAAACGAGGCTACGATGAAGCCATCGTTTACAAAAATGCAAATACTTTAAACGATACACCTAGTGACATAATTATTTGTTTTATTCTGATAGAAAATGAAATTAAAAATTATTTTTGAATAATTGATTCAAATTATTAAATATCAAGTATCGTGGATCTTTTTGTTTAAAATATTGCTTTGCATATTGTGGAAAATGATTGCAATAACAATAGCATATAGTGTATGAATGTTATTATTTATTTATTTCAATTACACAAGCGCTATATGTTCTTTAAAAGAAATGAATTTTCAACTGCTGCGGTGTCCGAGCGGTTAAGGAGATGGACTTGAAATCCATTGGGTTCTACCCGCGCAGGTTCGAATCCTGTCCGCAGCGAAACTTTTTTTTCTTTTAAATAATGTAAAAAAAGGGTTTGCATATTCATAAAAGTTCATAAAATATATTATTAAAATACTTGTATTTGTTACGCAATGAAAATATGTTACAAATATTACTGCATAACAGCGGAAACTTTACGTTCCTTCTTTTATTCCATTATAGTATTTTATCTTTATGTACTGCACTTAGGGGATACCATATCAATGAATATTACGTACTTTTTAACCAAAATAAACGTGATAAAAGAATATTATTAAAAGGAATTTATCATTTTTATGCATACGTATTTATACGTATTTAAACTTCTCTGAAATTATTAATTAATTTTAGAGAAATTTGTAATATATTTATTACGTAAGAATACTAGTGTAAGAATATAAAAACAAGACGCAAATAATATGTGTATATAACATTCATCGATATATCGGATGTTGTATGACGCATAAAATGATCTAGAAGAAAACAGATTATGTATTTCCCAATGACAAACAATTACACGTTATTAATTTTATATTTCATTCTAAGTTTCGATCCAGATTGCATTTAAATTATCCTCACAGCATCCGTAAGGATCTATATCAATATTTATATCAATAAATGTCTTTAGGTTATAAAGAGGTTAGCAAACTTAATATAGAGGTTAATAAATCTAGATCGATATTATTTATATGCATTTTTTATGAGTCATCAGTGAAAATCAAAGGGGGAGGAAAATTATAATAAATCAGTAATTTTAAACAATTATATGGAAACATTTGAAATACAAAGAACATTCTGAAGTACTTCACGATCCTTCAGTCAAAGGATATTTAAATTCACAAATTTATCATTTTTCTTGTATCAGTGTATCTATGACGTTAAACTTTATTACATATGTTAGGAATTTAAAAAATTACTATCTGCAAAAAATACGCTAATTGTATTTACACCATCCGTGTAATAATTATGACAAAGATAAAAAATTACTTACAACGAAGAGCAGATTGAAGATAAACATGAGATATTTGACACATCGCGAACCAATTGATAGTTTCATAGTGTTAACCATTTTCTTTTATCACTGACAAAGTAAAATATTGTTCGTTGATCGTAATAAATAAAAATTTATAGACACGTTATGTTTTTCTCCGGATTTTTAACAATAAAAAAAAGCGCACAAACCGGCCAAGAACATAACGACAATTCACTACTTTTAGACTGTTATCGCGTGGCTGCGTGTTTGCGCGCATGCGCAACCGTAATGCTCTTAACCAAGGTTGCGAAACTTCAAAGGTTACCAACCGCAATCCTTTTTAATTTATTTTTTATCCTAATTCTGCCTTTTCTCATTCAAATTTTTAAACTTTGTATAGTTGAGTTTGTAATTATGTAAGAGAAATTTTGAACTACAGAGATAGATAAAAGTAAAGGTAATTGTTTAAAGAAATATGAAATAGCATACCGACATATTTTTTTTAGCTGCATGCACTTCATCATTTAAATTCAAATTTGTATGTGTATCATAAAACATTTGATATTTTTCTTTTATTTCGTTGATGATAGATTGAATCTTTCATTGTTTATTAAAACAATGCAAAATTAAATAGCTTCTTCTGATTCAGATATAGGTTACATCAATTGGATGTTTAAGTAATTCATTTTTAAAATGATAATTCAATCACTCGTATCATTTTTCTCCTTATATTGTAGAAATTGAAATTATCAACAAATAACAAACACAATCTAATTTATACTTTTATACATCTGTATTAATTTTTAAATAATTATAATGCAAATTATTAGTTTGCGAATGGTTCTAAATAATAAGTATGGTTAGTGGGAAAGAGGAAAACTAAAAGGACAGAGAAAAACTAAAATTTAAATCGATAATAATCATAAGGTAAGCGTCGTTTAGAACTGGAACAGGGGACATGCATTGCATCGTCCCTATTATAATGCACGGAATCAATGTTAAGAGATTATAAGGATAGACCTACCAACGTGCATTGCATTACAACTAGAATCTTTTACGTTTTCCTGCGTCCCATTTTAGAATTAAAGCATCTTATAAAATTTTAGTCCATAGTTTTGTTATATTATTTGAAAAAGTTAATTCTGTGTAATAATAATTTATTACAAAGTCAAATATGAAAGAACATATTTTTTTTAGTGTTTTAACAAATGTAAGATTTTGATTGTTATGATAATATAAATTTAGTAATCGATAGTAAAATTGTATGTACCGTTATTCGGTGCAACGCAAAAGATGTAAAGTCGATAAACGATGTTGCATTATGCATGGTCAGGGCCGTATTATTACTTTTCTGTAATAATTATTGCTGCGCTTAAATTGAATCTTTTGGATTTAATTAATTTTATATGTCCATAGATTGAGATATATAGATTAAAATGTTAAAATTGGAAAGCTATGGTTCTATGATAAACGTAGTCGATTATGAGTAAATTATTGGGAAGGTGCGCGCGCATTCAAGTCAGCCAGGGTGGGCTGATGAAAATACGGCTATTCTTCAGTGAGCTATTGAGGTGCGCTTGACCTGTTATCCATTGCTTCAACATAATATCTGTAAACGACGCATATAGCTCTCGTTCTGTTTTCTTGTGCTGGTATTTTGACAAGTTCTGTGGTCAGTCGTATTTCTTTCGACGACAGTTTAACAGTGAATATAACAAAATGGTATCCGGTGGAATGGCTTGCGTTAAATATCTAACTTTTCTTTTCAACTTGATATTCGCGGTGAGTTCTCCATGTTGTATTTATTCTTCTATAGATTCTTGTTGTGTTTGATGTTGCTTTATTTTTATATTATTTGACACAGATTCGTTAATTGTTACTTTCAACGAATTCAAAGAGAAATATTAGTAAAATATATTTAATTACAGCAAATATTTCATTTATATTTTTAATATGTTATCATACAAATGTAATTAAAAATTGATTGTATCTATCGTTTGATTGTTACTCATAGGTATTTCTCGAATTGATACGATGTCATGCTGTTTCTTATTTTTTTGAAAATTTGATATTTTCTTTTCTTTATTCTATTGTCAAGTTATTGGACACCCCAGAAATTTCGTGTGATTTTCCCCGCCCGGTAAAGTTTTATACTTTACCGTTTTGTATGTACTTTCTTTATTACTTGTAAAGAGAATTTTAAAGGGTAAATTAAAGAATGCTATTGAAAAAAAGATTATAAGGAGACCGTACGGAAACGTATATACATAGCATGGTCCTAGAAAGGCATACAGAGTGGGAAGACAGTTATAGATATACCGTATGAACTCACATACGATCAAACATGATCAAACACGCGAAAGCACGCCAGGGAATCGCCGCATATGCTCCGCTCTTTTTTTGTCGTAAAAATAAAACAATATTAGGTCACTTATTAACATGACGGAACTATGTAGGGCATCTAATATTTCTATATAATTACATAATCGTTATTCTAATAATCTTGCGTTCAAACTTGTATTGAAATGTTTCTAATAAAATTTGTATACACATGTATGTTCCATAAATCCTGTAATTTCCGAAATGTCAAATATAAATCATTAATTTGTTAAATTTTTTTGTTACAGATAACTGGAATCGTATTTATCGCAGTTGGTACTGTGATTCTTGTGGTTTACAGTGGCTACAATAATTTTATGGACAGTTGGTTCTTCGCAGCACCAGTATTAATGATCACAGTAGGCGCTGTTGTATTTATTGTATCATTCTTTGGATGCTGCGGTGCTGTTAAAGAGAATCATTGTATGATATTAACGGTAATGCTCAGTTGATATTCTAGCATTTATTATTTCAAATAAAATATATTTTTAATTGTATCAACTGTGATTTAAAGGATAGCTAAAACCTAAATTTCTTTGTTTGTTTTCTATATAGTTCTCTGTAATGCTTCTTTTAATCTTTGCACTGGAACTTGGTGCTGGTATTGCTGGATATATGATGCAAGGAGATGTTCACAAGATGGTAGAAAATCGATTGAATATCACTATGGGAGAATATTTATCTAATAATGATGTCCATAGATCTTGGGATATCATGCAACATGATGTAAGTGTATATAATATCATTCTATCAAAGCTTGAAATTCAATCAAATTATTAATTTTTAGTTAAAATGCTGTGGAATGAACGACGCAACTGATTGGGCTCGTGTGGGATTCTCCGAAAATATTGTACCAAATTCCTGTTGTAAAGAGATACCAGACGGGGATAAATGTGATTCAAATTCAGTTCATGTATATACACATGGTTGTATGAAAAATCTTCAGGGTGCTATTGAAAACAATGCTTTGATTTTGGGTGGTGTTGGCATTGGTATTGCTATTATTCAGGTAACATTTGAATCTTTTACAGGATCGTTGCGTCTAGAGCTTTCCGGGCCTAGAAGTGAACGCAGACCCGATCTCTTGTTAAATTTGTTTTAACTCGTAAAATATAATGACATTCTTTTATTTCAGTTAATCGGAGTAATCTTTGCTTGCTGTTTAGCTCGTTCAATCCGCCGCGAGTACGAGACTGTGTAAGCAGACAGATAACTACAATTTTAATGTCTAAAAATTGCACTGAGACTCAAAAATACGCTCTTTTCCTTTCTCTTTCACATATTCATGCATCAGCTCTTATATTTTTTCTTTAAGTAATTAAACATTGCACAAATTGCACATTTATATGTCTGTTTATCATGCTGCACAAAACATACAAAAATTTACTTTTGTATAAAATTATCAATTAATATTTTCATCATTGATGATATTATCAACGCAATTAAACACGATCTTATACTTTATTATGTATATGTAAATAATCACGTTCAATTTTGTTATTATTATTACTATTGTTAATGTTGCTATTACTGTTACTACTGCTATCGTTACTGCTTCCACTACTGTCATTACTATTATTATGATATTAGTAATGGTGATAATGTTAGTAGTATCATAATATTCACCTTGAATTTTCTCTTAATTATTCTGTTTTAATATTCATAATTTTCATGTCAATTGAAACAAAGACTTGTGCAGTAAAATGTTTTTATGACTGTTTTTTAAAGACTGATTGCTTTTATTCTATGTCAGTGGAAAAGAAAAAATTGTTATACTTTGTTTATAAAGTGTGTGCAGGCATATAAAAACCATAAACCAAAAACAGATGTATGTTAAGAACTCAAAGTTGGATACACGAATATTAATATGCTTTTCGTTATTAGTTACACATAATTTTATCGTGGAACATGATCTGAAATATCCATATATAGTATTTAATATTTTATTAATCTTACATGAAAGATTACCATAATTGTTAAAAGTACGAAGCAAATATATTTAGCTTTCTTATAATTCTGTTAAAAGTACATGTAATAACTTTTCTTTTCACACTTTGTATGGTATTTTTTTAATCTATTACCTATTTTAAGCTATAAACAAAATTTAAAAGAATACCAAACAAAGATAAGAATATTAAAAATAATATATAATCTTTAATTAAAAAACAAGAAAATAATATATTGAAAAGGTACTATGGTTTAATCATCGTACAAAATAAGCATATTTATCGTTTCTAATTACTTTCTTTAATTTCTATTCACTCGGTTTTTATGTCTCGAGCGACAATTTGAATCTTACGAACCGAACAATTGAATATTCGATCGGTTGAGATTAAATATCTTTCTTCCTACAATACTATTTACTTGATTAAATCATTGTATCTAAAACAGGAAGATAAATAATGATCACAGAAAAAAATGATTTAAAAAGATATCTATTTATTTAAGAATTAAAATGGTGTTCCATTGTTCATATAAAGTTTACATAATGTTGACATAATAAATTATTTATTATAAGCAGTAAACAACAATACGATACGATTGCACAGTTGTATATTAACAAATTTTCAAGACAGCAGTTGGATGTATTAGATGGAGCAGTACATTCTTTGCACCCATAAGAATTTAATTCTATTAATAAACAACTGTGTACAATTAACACAAATGCTGTACGATTCTTTATAAACATAATTTTAATATTTATGCTTTCCATGATACGGACTTTAGAAATTTGCATCGTTTCTGTCATTCTTTTTAATGTCGACAAGATTACCAAGTATTAATTGAAAGAAGTATTATATTATTAAAGTTCCTTACTTTTGGAAAACATAAATCGTGCACCTCTCGCTTCGCCACGAAAAGGCATTCAATGTAATCTATTAGAATCGATGTGTTGTCACAGGTGACTTAATTAATTTCTAATTCCAGCGAAACTGCAGCGCACTGATTCGACACCCATTAGGAGGCATTATAAAATATTATTCGTCGTGCATTCATTAAGCGAATAATTCTAGAGTCGTCGCAAGACCATTTACTTAGAACTTGGCCATAAACTAACGAGTATTCATCCGCAGTCTAGTTTAAGAAGAAATCAGAGTATTGGAGAATATAATTCAATGTACTGCCATTATCTGCCAAATGGTTGAAACCAAACTTCTGTTTCTTAGAGACTATGTTACAATGGGAAATTTAAGCTCATGGCATAAGAATGTTTGAAAAAGAGATTAGAACAATATACACGTTTGATTTTTACGTATGTCCCAGTCTAGAAGGCCTTTGCCATGCCTTGACTTGTTAAAAAGAAAAATTGTTTTTTAAATTTTGTATTGTGACATTAACAAAATTTGTTATATAATATAATTGTTTAATGTTAGAGATATTTTTTCCAGCTTCACGTATATACACAACAAATGTTTCTATTATTAATGATCTCTTTTAAAAAAGAAACAAAAAAAAATTTACAAACCAGCACATCTATCATAGTGTATTTTTAAGCAATTTTACAAATTGTATTCGAAATAACTATGCTCTTTTGTATAGCTGTAATTTGTATAATTTTAGTGTTAACAAAAAGAGAATTATTTTTGCATTTTGCAAAATTATTCGAAACTTAGGGATAAAAGTATATAACAAAGAAAAAGAAAACAAAAAAATATATGAAACTTAACAGTATTATATACTTTCATTGATAGTTACATTATATTGTGACTTTAAGTAAAGTAATTATGTTGGGACCAAAATTCTAATTTCTTTGATGAAAATATAAAAAAATCAATTCAACAATCTGGCATAAAGGACAAAGAAAAAAATTTTGCGGCGACAAATTTTTTTTTATCGTTCACGCAGAATAGCTTCCAAAAGTATTACAAGCTTTGCGAAATAAAATTACAAACTTATGGCATTGCGTCGATTTATCGAATTTTATTGTAATTATTGTAATCATAATTGCAATTCTGTTTCTTCTTCATTTGAAATCTCGCATATTTTGATATTAGAAAAAAAAGGGATACAGTCAAAACGTGAAAAACAATGAATTATTTGATCAATTAAAATTGTTTACTTAAATTGGTAACTTAAATACGCGAGGTTTCAATAGTGTTTAAGTAATGAAACATCACAAAGGGAGAGAATTAGTATATACTTCTCAATAGGTAATACTGAAACATTAAGGTGTGCCTAATGTTCTACAATGTATTTAAATCATTAATTAACATATTAACATCGACCAGAATAATCAATGAAAATAATTATTATTTTAATTAAAAAACGAAGCACTTACAAATGTTCGCTCCTTTAAGCTAACAATTCAGTATGTAATAATCTTGTATTATTAATCATTTTTTCTCTCAGTTGTTTGTTCGTTCTTGAGTTATGAAGTTTTTTATTCTATTTTTATTAATATTTTATTTATTGGATTGTAATCTTTTTTTGTTCTATTTAAGAATTTATATAACAATGTTTTAATTTGTAGCCTTAAATTGCATAAATATATACATTAGGACATCCATGTTAAAGTAACTTCGATGTATAGGCATTTAATATTAAATAATTATATTAGAAGTTACACGTAATGATATATTACATGTTAAATCATAAAACTTTAATACTCGATTAAAAAAAGAATTCTCATTTAATGGTAACATACTAATTAATGTAATTTCTTTAAAAGCAAAAAAGAAATTGTAAATCGTAATGAAACGAAAATCTGTATTCAAAATATATTTTAGGTATATTCAATGATTGGCTAACAAAGGAAAAAGAAAGACTGATAATAATGTAGTAGAAACAAAACGAGGTATCAGTATTAAATGAGAAGTAAACGATTGCTTTTTATGATATTTAGTCGCTTACAATATTTTTCTACTTGTAATTGAATGAATTGATTAATTAATATATTACTAACATTCTTTAGGAGCCAATCACTTTAGCACATCTTGTTCGTATAGTTTTTATCTATATTAATAAAGTATGTTAAGTAAACATAAAGTTCATGTAATCCTAAAACTATTTTCTTAATTTTACAGGAACCTATAGGTTTTCATCTGAAAACTTGAATTAATTCTTTAAATTATTATTAATTTGTTCCAAGGAAATTAGAATGAAAGAAGAAAATTGGTACAAAATTCTATGTAATAAGTTTTTTCTTTTATTTTATTTTGTATTCACTTATAAGATTAGCAGACTAACATTCATTACTTATATAGGATGCTCTTTTGTAGCTTCTTATAACTATTTGTGAAGAACAAAAATACTTAAAAGAAAAATTCGCAGGAGATAGTAGGGGTTGAATACGTTCGTCTTAAAAACCCTTTTTAAGTATTGTTAAAATTTCCAAACATCCAAACATACATTAAATACAGTCTTGAAATTTTTACAGAATCCCTAGTTTACAAAGATTCATAGTTATTTCAACTTAGAATACTTAGAAAATTATTAAAATATTAACTTTTTGTTTTTCTTATTGATCCAAATAATCATTTCACTTTCTTTTATATAATATCTTAGATGGAATATGTTACGTTAAAAATGTTTGTTAACGTTTAATTACAAAAGAGCAAATTCTACGTGCAATCTATATACAGTTTTAGGGGTCCAAAAGATTTGTAGATCATTTTCTTTCAAGAACCTCGCAGAATATATTTACAAGAATCTCAACAGCAATTCCAATCAAATAAAAGTGAAATCTTTTCGCGCTTTTATGACCTGTACAATAATTAATTAACTGAAATAGTGAATTTTCTGCTTTTTAGATATTTTTAATTATTTTAAATTCTATCATTCATATCTATTTGCGATATATAACACTGTGACATTCATCGATAAACATTTTTTTTCTACAAATTTGTTTTGTAAAAGGAACAATTATTATTATTATTATTATTATTATGTATTTTGTAGTCTATTAAAATTATCCGAATAATTAGTCGACATAAAACGTTTATTTTACAATTTGAATAATCAATTTGTTTTTATCAATTCATATTTAAAAAGAACACAATTTTATATAGTCTTTAGATAATACCATTGTTTAATAGTAATTTCATTAATATGATAGACAAAAATTTGGTGAAAACTCTAATTTGCAATTTATCATTAATATACAGAAAATTATGTCTATTTACAATTACGACGATTTAAATTTTACGGGGGCCGATCATATTGTTAAAAAAAGGAATTTTCAAATTATTAAAAGTTTAATTTTATGAACTTAGTTAAGCATTATATTTAAGTAATTGCAATCGCCACTCATTTATCATTTAATGTTAGATTTGTAAAAATTTAATACTCCATGAATAAATATAAGTACGATAATGTTTGCATTCGAGCAGAGTAAGTTTCTGTCTTATTTTGATAGAACGAAATCGTTTCAAGTTTCGTATTTTATGCAAAATAGTGAATTGAAAAATTTGTAGGGCCCCTTCTGATAACTACCAGCTTAATTACAAGTCGGGTTATTCGTATTGTTCATAATATTGCCTAACCTATCAATATTATTTGGTACTACCAATGGACGTACCATTTTAAATACTATCTCATCGCAAATTCTTAAAACGAGCAGATGAACAAAACAAGCAAAGAACAAAAGAAAAGAACGGAAAACTCTCGCTTTCACTCTTTCACTCTTGAGGAACACTTTTGAAAAGAACCAAGTTTAAGTATTCAATTAATTACAATTAAAAAATTATTATTTACGTTATTGTAAGAGAAAACATTCTTACTTTTGGAAGACACTGCATAACAATTTTTATTTAGAAAACTTTAGGACTTTAGGCTGTACTTTTCTTTGAATACACTATAAAAAATATTACTTTTTTTTCCTGTTGAATATACTACTCATACAAGTTACTAACGTTAACACTAAACATATAATTCGTTGTTTAAAAGAAATTACATTTTATTTAGCAACTTAAATGTGGATGCATACTTTTTACTATACTGAAAATGAAATATATTCATAAAAATACAGTCTCGAAGATATGAATTTTACCTCAAGAGTTGTAAGGTGAAAAAGAGAGTATTGGTTGCACATACACACACATTCATTCATCTAGGCACATTTACATACTCAATATAAAAGCACATCACAATGATCGAATCGACGATCTCGAAGAGTCTTTCATTTAAAGCAATCCTTCGATCGACATACATATACAGACGATAAATTGTCGAAGGTGCGAAGAGTCAAAAGTATGATTATTCGAATGATCAATTTATCAAATAATTATTATTCGTAAAGAGACACAAATTAAATAGACGAGAATTCAATGTATTATTAAATTCTCTTTTGGGAAATTTGTTCGAATAACAGAGTATTCGTTTTCATTAGTAAAATACTAACACTTTTAAATAAATTACCGATTAATTTAATTTCTTACAAATTTTATTTACCTTTTATAAATTTTCGTCCTATTTTAAAAAATATTATCGACAGATTAAATATCATTTTTTTTTTCTTTAATTCACTTAACTTCTATCGATGATAATAAAAGTACAATAAATAATTTTAAGTAAACTATAACTTGTAGAACTTTCAATGTATCAAAAATAACGTTCGAATAATCGAGAAAAACGCGATTATCTCTGATTGATTATAATTAATTTCACTACAATTATTTCACTAACTTTGATTAATTCATTAAATATAATTGATCAGTTCGAATAATCAAAACTTTAATATAGATAAACAGGCTCCCTTAAGTATCCGTTCCTCAATTTAACAGAACGGAGATAACTCTTTTGACAAATCGTTCATGTAGCATAACGCTTTGTCCAAAGCCGTGCTATACGATCATGTTCCTCTCTGTTCTGTAGATACTGCGTTGCTATACTTCCTACTAAAGGATCCGCTGAAATATTATAATTAATCTGTTATGTTTCATATCCTATGCGATAAGTTATATTCAATGTTTATATTAACCGAATAATTAGATTAAACTTTACCTGGATTACAGTCTGTTAAGAGGGAACAGATAGACAATAAAACCTTGGAAATGGTCAGCGCGGGAGACCAATTGTCCTTTAATATATCTAGGCAAATTACACCTTGACTATTTATATTGCAATGATAGATACGCGTTCGGAATGTGACCTAAAAATATAAGAAACATTATGTTAACAATTAATTGTACATAACCCTTCGCACGCACCCCGTAATCGCTACGGACTACCGGTACGATAATATACCTTTGGAGGTTTAAAAGGATATTCTGGAGAAAAGTGTATATCCAAGAAGAATACTCCTCCCTCGTAAACTGAACCAGGAGGTCCAAGTATTGTTGATACCCATTAAATAAATTAATCACCTTTAGGTCCTGCACTATAATAAAAATTATGTAAATTATTTTCAAGTTCAAAGAAATAAGAAATAAACGTAACTTGACTCGACGTACCCTCGACAGTAAAATGATAGAAAAAAGGCAAACCTGCAATTTGGCGGTGGGTCTAATGTGATTTCCGCCAATTCTTTTTGTATCCTGCGACAAGAAGATTAGTTTTAGACTGATCACGAGTCTCCATGGCACTGTTTAATTTTGGAGGATGGATGTGCTACCTTTTGGCAGATGTTCCTAAAGCTTTTGACATCTTTGGATTTGGCTTTGCTTCTTTGCTCTCTGGCTTATTGTCTGCCAGCGATGAACCACGCCCCCGGCCAGTTCCACTGGAACCTGCGCCTGATGACATGGCTCTGAAATAATTGAAATTTTATTACAAAGTAAACACTGCCATTTAAGAAGAAGAACAACAACAAACAATGTGAGCCTTAGCAATGTATTTATTCAACATAAATAATGTATAATTAATTTAAATAAGAGAACAAACCTCGTGTCCTTGCTTATGGACGTCGAGAACCTCTTGGAACAAGGTACACGAATAAAGAATATTCTTAATAGTACTGGTAGTGTACCCACACTAACAATCAAGGAATGAGTAATTCTATAACCTAAAATTTGATCAAAAAACAATTTTAATAATCATTAGATCATGGTCTTTAATGCAGCAATGCAAATCTAATATCTTCTTTGTAACATTAATTCATAGACTGTTTTTAATAATATTCTTCTATTACAATACTACTACAAAATAAGAATACATACTTCACAATTCTTCTTGACAAAAATAATGATAACCAGATTATCAATAATAATTAATAAAAATAACAGCTCTACACTTAAAAATAAATTCAATGCATGGGTTAAATTTATTATGTAAATATTGAACTGAACTCTGTCTAAACAAAAATAGTAATAACAACCAAGCAATTGTAGTAAACACTAAACTTACTAAACATTTTGTTGATTCAAACTATAGTCAATAAAACATGAAATAGAATAGATTAATAAAAATCTATAATATCGTACATATTAATCGAACACGAAATTCCATACTGGTTGAATGAAAATATAAAAAAATAATTGTCAAAAATTAGAATTTATAAAAATACCAAAGACCTTTACAAAAGAATAAGTTGAAATATATTAAGTCGCACTACTAATCAACCTATCCATAAGATCGTTGAAACGAATTACTTCTATCGGATAGAAGGATTTGATGATTGATTAATGAAAGATCGTACTGTAATTATTTATGATTTCTGTTTGAAAAAGAGGATCACAGAACCATTCATGATTCAGAGGAAGAGGTGTGTTACCTCGTTGGTAGAACGGGTAGCCTCTCGATCGTTTTATGATCAAATTTAGGACGAAAAAGTGAGCTTATGTAAATCCCGAATGACGCGGGCGAATCCGTTGTCGCACGTACTGCTGGAAGCGAATGTGCTCCTCAGGTGCTGGTGTGCAGGCTAGCGGGCTTCATCGTCGCTCTCATGTCCCGAAGTCACGATCGCGGCGTCCCTTTTCCCTCGGCGAGCGCCGAAACGTGCGCATCTCTGCGTCGCCGGATGTTGACTCTATCGCCGCTGCGGCGGACGTCGGTAGCAGCATTGCCAGAGGTAGGGTAAAAATGGCCGCGTAGGGTAAAACTAGATCTATAGGAATTACTAGGAACAGAGAACAGAAATGCACAAGCCCTTTTAGTATGCATAGATTAGCCCTACAGTAGGGACTTCTTCTGATTGACATTACATCCTCGATAAAATCGCTAGGATAAGGGCGAAGAATATAATATAATTATCCGCTTCGCGTTGAAGCGCATCAATCTGTGTTTGGATATTAAAAAATTAAAAGTGTTTGCCTCTCAAATTTAAATTTGAATTTAAAATAAATCGCCTATAAAAAGTAATCTAAGATTCGGTCATTGCGCCATCTATACAAAAATGGCGGAAACTACTCCACAACTTACCGACCGAGTTTCCGAAACCAAGTAGATCAGTGGCGCCATTCTTTTGGAACTAATTTTTACAGGCAATTCAACTTTGCAATTAAATTCTAATTAACGTTTACATACAATTAATAATACAACAAATGACTACTATTCATTTTCAAATTATCTGGGAGAATGGTTAATGTATGAAACTAGATATAGTTTTAGTTCAATGATCCATATTTAGCTTACAAAGTAATTCGCTTCGCGTCATGCAGCCATTTTCGCCCTATTTCTGGCAATGATAATTTGAACGTTGATAGTTTGTATACAAACTTAATTCGAGGGTGACAAGAAGCAGACTGAATTGTTTATAAATTAGGAGAAACTATTAAATGCAAACATGATAGAAGCAGAAACTGTAGGTAATTTAGTTCAAAAAATGATTATTTCACTCTTGTGGAGACAAAAGCCGGTAAATACTACTGTTTTGTTCGGTATTTAAAGAAATTCCTTCTAACCAACAATGATTTCAAATTATTATTCAGAGATAATTCGAAAATGGATGCGTTTTTCACTCGGGTTCTGTCAATCCACTCAAGGAGACGCAACATTACGTGAAGATGAAATCACTGTAGCAGTCAGATAAAAGAAAGTTACAAATATGCGAAGCAGTACAGTTTGCTAAATTGGATAATGAACTAAGAGCTGGGGTATGGTCTAAATTTTATATAAAAAAATTTATGATTAAAGATTATATAACTAATTATTTATTCATTCATTGTATAGCCACTGAAGAACAGAGCAAGGATTCTTATATTTCTATTGAATATGTGCCAGTCAGGAGAACAATTAAGAGAAAAAGTATTCTCTGTACCTGATTTAAAATTAGGTTCATGTTCGTCTACTGCATCCACCAGTGGTAAATAACACATTGTAAACCATCCTATGGTATACCATAATATAAGCTTCTTCTATAAACCTTCCAATTTTTTTACTCAAAACATCTAATATTTTAATTACTACTTTCAGGGCAAACACCAGAAATCTGTGCATCCTCGCAAATCATATCCATAAATAATACAGAGAAAAGTACAAGAGATTATTTAACAAGCTCTTACAAAATATATGGAGAAGAGTATATTTCAGAAGATGCATTAGTACAAGATCTGATATATTCCTTCCAGGGTATAGAAGGAAAGATATTAAAATTGGATTCCAGTTATGGTTTTCAAATTGATCCAATGATCAGTATTGATAGGCCACGTAAACAGGCGACTCTAAGATTGAGCGAACTTGGATATTTACACAATATAGTGCAAAAAGGATTAGAAAGAATGTCGGCTGCTTCGAGCGGCCAGGTGGCCGATAGTTTCGTCGCAGCTATGCATTCTGAATTATCCGAATATTACAGATTTATAGCTCTCATTCAAGAAGAAGTAAACAGGTATTAAATGAAATTTAACGTAATTATTTATATGAATTTGTTGTAAATGATAATGTGTTTAAACGTGTAATAGAGTTCAGTCTCAACCAGGATTATACAGAGTTACTCTCTCCCATTTACACCTCTGGGCGTATGATCCTTTAGAAACTTTAAAATGGCTGGCTAGTATAGTAAGAACTTGCCAAGGGCAAAAAGGTGGTGCGTTAGCTTCTGCGGTATATGAATTCAGCAACCATGGGGATGCTAGTGTGAAAAAATTAGTTAAGAGGATATTGGAAAGTGTTTGCGATCCTTTGTACAACATGTTGATAAGATGGATCGCGGATGGTGAACTGGATGATCCATATAGAGAATTTTTCATTGAAACTTGCGCCGACATTACCGGGGATAGAATGTGGCACGAGAAATACCAAGTTCGCAATAGCATGTTGCCATCTTTTATCACAAAAATGCAAGCGAAAAAGATCCTAGGAACCGGGAAAAGTATTAACTTTTTGCGGGAGGTATGCAAAGATTTTACTCCTTGGCAAGGGAAACATACGGAAATGTTTAAAAATTTTAGCGAGCAATATAAAGGTATGCATTCGAATGTTAATGAAAGCGAGAGCTTTCTATTTTTCTAACCAAGTTATTTTTTTCTTTTAGTTGATGTTCTTTTCGATATGGATCCGGATGGTCGGTTACAAACAATGATGGACACAGCATACAAGGATACTTCAACTAGAGTAGTAGAAGTATTGACAAAACAGTATCATCTAATGGAACATTTGCACGCAATTAAGGGTTATCTTTTACTAGGACAAGGACACTTCATCCAACATTTGATGCATCTATTAGAGTAAGCGTTTATTAAAGATATGTCCGCTTACCACTAGAAATATATATAATTGATATTTTAGGCCAGAATTGGATAAACCAGCTAGTTCTTTATATCCACATAATATATCTTCTATTTTGGAAACAGGGATAAGAGCTACTGCTACAAAGTTAGATGATTTAGATATACACAGGAGATTGGATGTAAGGTTGTTAGCGCCCTCGGAAAATGAAAGGGGCTGGGATGTTTTTATCCTTGATTATAACGTAGGAGGTCCTATTGGAACGGTATGTAAAAAAATCCTTTACGGATTTTGGAAATTATTTATGTAATAAAAATTATTTATTTAGATTTTAGAACCGTGTAGACAAACATATCAAACTGTATTTTTCGCCTTGTGGAGAGCTAAAAGAATGGAGTCTATATTATCTACAATTTGGAAACATCAAATAACATCGGCCAAAATGTTTAGTAAAATGCCTGAAGTATTATCCATTCAAACTCATATACATTTAATCACGAGCAGTATGGTTCACTTGGTTCATCAAATGCAATATTTTTTCTTGTTTGAAGTAAGATTAAAAATTCACATCAATTATTCCAAGTATTTTAATTTTATTTTCGATACATTACGTTTTCTATTCATTTTATAATATAATGATTAAAAAATTGTTAGGTAATCGAATGTTCTTGGGATGCATTTGCAAAACAATTGGGACAGGCAGCATCTTTAGATGATATAATTACGTCACATAGTCGTTTTATAGATGCAGTAAGACGCGGTACACTGCTTGATGAAAAATCCCAAGTAAGTAAGTGTACATGTGTAGTTACTCTAAGTATTACACAGTTTTATAATAAATTTAAGATGTTTTTACTCGGTTTGTTAACGTTTTTAATAGGAGCTAATGGATCATCTACGCTCCGTTTATGGTCCGATATTGGACTTACAAAATCTTGAAGAAACGTTTCTTACACGTGCTACGCAAGAATACGAGGCACGATTGAAAGATAATTATTCAGTAAATGTAGCTTACGTGTCGTCGAATCAGTTGGATATTTCAGACACAGAGAGTGCAGAAATTGCTAAACGTCAAGCTGGATTTTGCAAGTATTTAAATACGCTTTCAATTCAACTTAGACTGCTTTCAAGGACCTATCAAGTAACGTTCACGTTGATAATTATTTTGAATGAAATTAAACTGACATTTTCAGCCCCTATCATATAGTGAGTCTATTTTTTTTTCAGGATAGAGTAAAGAAGTTTCTTATAATGCTTGCGTCGGCTGAAGATGTCTCTTTACAATTGTTGAGTGTAAGATTAGACTTTAACGAATATTACAAAAGTAAAGACAGTCGTCTTGTTGTGCCATTAACGTATTTACATCGTAGACAAAGTGATCAAAGTTATCTTAGTTGTAAATAATGAAAGCGAACAAAAATTTTCGCGTTATATCTTCAAAAAATTTCTTAAACAGGTATTTAATTTATATTCACTTTCCTATAAATCAGTATCCAATTTATTGATTTACATCCACCCATAGGTATCAATGAATAAACAAATGCATATATAACATTTAATTAATTTTTATTTTTATTTGTATATTCCATTACATAATGTATGCTTATTTTAAACACAAAATTAAAACACTTTGGTAAACACATTATTATAAGAAACAGATCTTAATATTGACAATGAAATGATTATATACTAAAAGGTGTATACATTTTGTATAAAAATGAAATTACGAAGTAAAATTATTATTATATTTAAAAAATTATTGCTAATAATGGCAGTGTGTGGACATCGTTTTAACTACTGTTCGAGATTTTCTGGCGTAAACCGAGTGTTTTAGGATTCGACATAGCAACGAATACGTATTCTTGATAAAATATCGAATATTCGAAAGAGTTTATTCGCTAAAAACCTCGAACAGTAGCAATCTAGGCTATGAAAGCTCGAAACCACTCATCATTTTGATGATGTATGCTAATAATGAATATATAAAACAATAGAAAATGTTACTACCACATATTACATGTTACAAAAAACAAAGCAAAATATACTGTTTGAATAAATGAATGTAACTGAATCTTTTATACAAAAAGATAAATTTACTTTTGATAGATGGAAAATCTATTATTGGAATACGATTGAAAAGGAAGGCTTAAATACTTAAAAATGCAATTAATGTACACTAGAATGTTTTCAATAACATATTTCAGACTTCGTTATCACATACTTTCAAGGATATGTTACAAGATAAATATAGTATATGTACTATGTTGGTATTTTAATTGTATAGTGCACCAAAATGTAAATGCTCGAGTCACAGAATTATTTTGATTATAGAAAATATATAAATTCATCTTGAATAATATCAAGAAAACTACAAGAATTTATAAGTACGTTTTCTTAAGTTATACATATATCATGTAAGTGCATTGCATGATTTGTAATTTTAATACTTTGGATAAATATATATTGCCGAATATTCTTTTTTTATCCTGTATATACATAACTCATATTTAAAATTACTAGTCAACACTTAGAGCTAAATTTGCTGAAAATCATATGGCAGGTGGACAAAACAATTATAATATGTATTCGCGTACGATATTTCATTTACTTACGTCGATCTTACTAATCGTGCATATAAAATTGCACATATAATCCTATATGAAATGTTTAATTGATTACCGTATGAAAAATATTATTTTCAATATACCGAAATATATCGAACAGTAAATATTTATACCCAAACGCCGTGGGGATTTTTACTTGTAGGTACAGCAGTTTCTAATTGCCTCGGTGAACCTATCATTTTACGTGTACTACCAGGTTTGTGGGCACCTAGATTATAAATATATGTAAGCAAATTTATAAATTGTTAAACTTTCACAATTTTACTTCGATTTAAATTTAAGTACCTTCAAGTAATGACTTTACTTGTTCGTCTTGACAAGCGACGGCTAAACTTTGTAAATTGGCCTCTTTCATATCCGCTACTAAACGCTCCACTTGCAATTTTTTCTCAACAATTGCTGATTCCAAACTTACTACCTCGAGTTTCAGTGATTCCGCGCACTGAGAAGCTAATTCAGCTGAACGTTTGGCTTGTTCTACTTCATTTTGAAGATGTTCAACTTCAGTTATAATTTTACGTTCCATTAATTGTCTTTCATCCGTTTCACGATTTATATTGTGTTGTTCTATAGCCAGTTCTTCCATAACTAATCTGTAACGTAAAGATACAATACAGATCCTACATTCTATTCGTTGTGTAAAAAAATTAAGAATTCCAATGTTTTACCTAATTTTATTTTTACATTGAAGTAACTCTGTTTCACAGTTTGCAAGCTTTGATCTAAGCAACGTAATCTCCGATTTCAATGTTTTCTCTTGTTGCCTGACTATTTCACTCTCTTCTTCAACATGTGCTAGTTCCTTTAACTTTAAAAATATTAGATGTTATCGTTATTATAACAGTAATATTTATAACAAAATACATGCCTGTTCTTCGATAAGACGACCTGTGGACTCCATACGACTCACTTCCTGTGAAATGAAGTCCATCTGATGCATTTGTTCTCTGTTTTTAGTTTCCCAATATAATATTTCAGCATCAAACTGAAAGTAATTAATTAAATGTATATTTCACGTTTTTAATTTAATATCGCAGCTAGAATTATAGTAATTCATACTTTAGTAAGATCGGCTTGCTGTGCATTTATAGTATCACGTTGCTTATTGACTAGTCTGATAAGTTCAACATATCGTTGAGTATAAGCAACAGTGACCATATTTTGAGTCTGACCAGATAGTTGATTTATAGATTGAGTTTGTCCTTTCGTGTCCTGGAATTCCTAAACAAAGGAGATTGAAAAGTGTAAAAACATGTCAGTACTGTTATATTATATATATATAAATGTATTCTTTGTTGAACCTGAATAAGGTTTCTCTTTAGTTTGACAGAGTTACTGGATGATGATGGTTGATCCTCTTTATGAACATGAGGACTTCCAACATTTGTACCCGATTGAAATTGGGATCGTCCAGGGCTATTTAAGTTAGGTGGTGGAGGATCTCGGTAGGGTGGTAAAGTTCTTAGAGGTGGTGAACCCGGACCAGGGGGATCCCTGTATGGAGGAACTTCACGCACTTTCTTCTGTGATAAATGTATGTTACTTTCACTGCTGCTAGCACAGGTGGGAGACTGAGCTGGCTTTTGTATATTTTTTCTTATATTTAATTCCTTGTTTTTTAAATGTGGTGTAGGTTGAACTATGGCAACATTTTCCATTTGAATCTAAAATATATAAATATAATGTAAAATTTATTTTTAACATAAACGACATAATTCAAACGCTTCTGTTTACTTCTGTATTATTTTCTATGACATTTCCATGCAATCCTCCAAATGTTAACGACATCCTGATATCGCGATTTCTATCAAGACATCCTTGTAGATCATCAAATTCAGAACTTGAAGTTGTGGTATTCTTAGCATCATCTTGCCCGCTGTTGGATGTTGCGACATTCTCAGAGGCAGAACTTATTATACCATTCGATCTTGCGCTATGAGTTAACCGGGTTCCTAACGAACTAGAGGCCTTATTGTTTTCTGCAGTAGAGCGCCTTAGGATCAATTGAACTTCTGAAGAATATTCTCCCCATTTCATTAGAATCTTACGAAGGAAATTATATTATTACATTGATTATATGTACAATATTATTTTATTTTAAAATCAAACGCGTTGGTACCTTTAGAGGATTTTCATATGGAGCCAAGAGACGTTCATTAGTTCGCCACCTTTCTACTAAAGTAAATCTACCGGTTTGTCCTGTAGCATGAGCCAGAGCATATACTACATCCTGAAAGTTTATACTGTATTATTGCTTCACAAAACATTGAAGACAAATAATATTTCGTATAAAGTTATTCAATTTACTTGTTAGAAATGTTAAGTGTTATAGAACTTAATGTAACTTTAAATGTAAGGAAAAATTTCAACCTGACATGTAGTGGTTTCTGTAACACCACATACAATACGTTGTATGCCTTCCACCCATACTTTCAGCTCCATTACGTCACCAATTTAGAATTGCAAGATTAAACCTTTGCATCGCAAGGTATCTTAATATTGAAAAATTATAAAACACTCGTCAGACTTTCATTTAAATCGCACCGTTCGAATCGATGTTTCTTACATGGAGAAAAAATGAAATTTCTTTACTGACTAATACAATTCACTGACAATTATTTCCAAATCTTTCCAAATGATCATGTTTTATTTAAACTTAAATAATGTTACAATAAAATTCATTGCCTATAACCTGTAACTGTGTAATTATCAAAATGACAGATTTATGTTCATGATATTACAGAAGATAGGAAAACGCGTTTCTTTGAGTGCCTCTGTTATCGCTTCTGTAATCGGTAATTAATTCCACAGTGTATGAAATTAACATATGCTTGTTCCATATTTTAGTAGTATAAATTCTATAAATTTAATGCAAAGAATTATTTAATCTTAAACAAAAATAGACAGCTAACAAAGAACATTTAATAATTGAAACTTCACCAAACCTTAACTTTGCTGCACTGTGTAAGAGGGAGCTGAAGGCGTTAATGTAGAAATAAATTAATCGTTTCATCCCCTGTGGCTGGGGGTTTAGAATACAGCCACGGTATCCCCTGCCTGTCGTAAGAGGCGACTAAAAGGGGGCGCAAGGGAAAGACAGGAAAGAAGAATAAAAAGTATGGAAATAATGTAAGGAAACAACATGTAACGAGCAAAGGAAAAACGTAACACGAAAAGCAGAATAATGTAAATTGAAAATGGCGCGGGAAAGGATTGGCAGCAATGCCAACCTTGTAGACGCGCGTGGCCGACCAGTGCCGACAACTTTTCGGTGGGTAAAAAGGGACAGATTCAAAGTCCCTAGGGTACGCCACCTCTAAATGGGGAAATCTGTATGGGTTATACTTTGTTATTTTTATTATTCGCACGTGACTGTTGTGTCACACATTAATTGTTAGTTGTGTTTAGTATATTGTTTAAAACGATTACAAAATGCCGAAAGTACGTAGTCAAAAAACATCCCGTGTTCACACAGAAGTTGCAAAACAGGGTATGAGATATGTATATTTATTTTTTTAACTATGCAAGAAACTTATTAACTAATGAGCCGTATAATATGTATTATTCCTTATAATTTCATTGTGAAACAGGAATCCTGTTTAATAAGGATATCGGACAACATATTTTGAAAAATCCACTTGTAATACAGAGTATGGTCGAGAAGGCTGCAGTTAGACCAACAGATGTTATATTAGAAATAGGTCCTGGTACAGGTAATATGACAGTAAAACTATTGGACAAAGCTAAAAAAGTAATAGCATGCGAAGTGGATACTCGAATGGTGGCTGAATTACAAAAGCGTGTACAGGGCACTCCATACCAGTCAAAATTGCAAATTATGATAGGAGATGTTTTGAAAACCGAATTGCCGTTCTTTGATTTGTGCGTTGCCAATATACCATACCAAATATCATCCCCATTAGTATTTAAATTACTTCTGCATAGACCGTTATTTAGGTAAGTTTATTTAAAAAATTCAATTTAGCATTACTGAAAGATTATAGGATGTTTTACAAGCATAATACAGTAATGTAACGTAGTTTTAAAGATTTTATGCCAATTTCTGAAATACAGGAGGCACAAGAGGAAATGGACTTGATTAGCAGATTATTTTCTACAGATGTGCAGTACTTATGTTTCAAAGAGAATTTGCCGAACGTTTAGTGGCAAAACCAGGAGATAAACTATACTGTCGTCTAAGTATAAATACTCAGTTGTTGGCACGGATAGATTTGCTGATGAAAGTGGGAAAAAATAACTTCAGGCCACCACCAAAAGTAGAATCAAGTGTAGTTAGGATAGAACCACGTAATCCACCACCGCCGATTAATTATCAGGAATGGGACGGTTTAACGCGAATCGCGTTCGTGAGAAAAAATAAAACTCTTGCAGCAGCATTTAAACAAACTACGGTGTTAACGATGTTAGAAAAAAATTATAAACTTCATTGCAGTTTAAATAACAAGGTAATTGTAAAGGCGTTAAATGTAAGAAGGGGATACTTTTAGACATTTAATAATGCTTTTTCTTTTTCATGCATTATGTAGCCGGCACCTGAAGGATTTGATATTAAAGAATTGGCGAGCAAAATTTTACAAAAAGTAGGGGCGGAAAACAAACGTGCCAGAACTATGGATATAGACGATTTTATCAGGTGAATAAATATTTTACTAATATTTATGGTAGCGTACTTATTTATGATAGTTACGTAATAAAATGTTTATTTCAGCATTTTACACGCATTTAACACGGAAGGAGTGCATTTTACATAATTCAATTTTTAATTTTTGTAAAAAAAAAAACAGCGTAAACGCTATATATAAATCGAAATATGTAATATCCGCGAATAAAGTAAATTTGTTTAAATAATACAAAATTAATGTCCTGAATTAAATTTAACATCCACGCCACAAGTATGTAGTGTTTAAAGAAAAATGGAAGAATTACTATTTATCCACTGTAAATCAATCATTTTACGATTTACATGTAACATGTATCATTGAGACTTAACATTCTTAAATCTGCGTATTTTACAAAAAACCATCCATGTAAACTTTTAATTAAATTATTTGTTCCTAACATACATGTATATTTACAAACATTCTTTGGGAATTAAAATCGTAAAGAAATATACTCAACTTTATTGTACAATTATGAAGGTTATGGTGAGATATATACTACATTTACCTTTATATGTACCATGTTTTAGCTTTCCTTCAAATATCATTTCAAATTTCGAATAATAATTTTCAATGAAATTGGTTATTATTTTACTCAATCAGTTTACACTGTGTAAAAAAATCATAAATAGAATCTATTACTTAATGTCAGTATTTCTATACACAGCTTTTACCTATATATTTTGTTTATAAAACAAATGGAAGCCATTTTTATATAAAACGTAAAGGAACGAAACATTATTATTCCGTTTAATACAGTACACTTATATTTAAAAGTTTTCATCTACTTTTGTTATGACTTAAAAGAAATTTGAATAATCAGAAACAAATTCAGTATGCTTCATCGTTGTTTGCAGTGTCTGCACACATCAATATTAAAAAAAAAAAAAAATTCGTCAGATATTTTCAATTAAATGACGTTACCTATGACGCCATTTCTGAATTCGGATTAATTATCGATCAAATGCATCTTTATTCTTATTGGTTTTGATTTGATTTTACCCTGAGATCTCATGTAACTCCATGCAACTATTGCAGGACATGCATGTTTTCTTCTCTCTTTTTTTAATCCTTTAGTTGAATTATTTTTCGAATCGGAATGTTTTAACATGGCATGTTAATTCTTAAACGGGATGTCGTCGAGTTAATCGTGATCGATTTGATGAACTACGTGTTCTACTGTTTGATCGTTTCTTCTTCTTGCTTTTATGTCTATTTTTATGCTTTGATTTCTTTTTATGTGTGTACGATTTACTTGAATAATTACTGCACTGACTATGGGATCTATAATGATCGTCGTCAAAGTCTGTACTACTCAGAGCTCCTTCTCTGCTTTTAGATTTAAATTCACGTTCCTTCCTTGATACAGCCCAGTAACTTTTCCGAGAATCATCGTCTTCGCTGTCTCGTTGTGAATCTCGTCGTTTCGAATTTAATTTTTTCCCTTGTTGCGACGTGTACGAAGATGCACTACTACTTCGCGACGGTGATCGTCTGTTATCCTTGTATCTTGATTCTTTTCGATGGGATTCCTTTGTATCTGATACTTGTCTTGATTTACCCCTAGTTCTAGTCACTTTTTCGTTTCTACTAGGCTCGAAGTCACTCGAACTGGTTACGTATTTTCTTTTAGATCTCCTTATCGTACGAGATCTTGTATTCTTAGTAGTTTCATCGTAATCGGAGCTGCTATTACTGCTGGACGATTCGTCGTCCGTATATCGGTTTTCTTTCTTAATCAAATCTTTACGAACGCGTACCATGCTTTTCATAGAACGCTGCGGGGTCCTCGACTTCTTCTCATCGATCGCTTTTGATTCGGTTTCGTTTGAACTCGAATCGCTGCTACTGATCATCCTTTTCTTCATCGTGCGCTGAATATTTCTTCTGGTTCCTTTCTTTCTAGAATCACTTTCTCCGGAACTTGATAAATTTCTACTTGCTCGGTTACGAACTCTCGTTTCTCTTGATCGGTTTCGTTTCTTAGCGGTTGTACTTCTTCTAGACTTTTTAGCACGGCTTTGATACTTTCTGCTTCTTCTACAAATATAATCATTGTCCGAATCCGTCTCACTTTCAGTAGACGATGTACTAGATGCTCTTTTCTTGATCTCATGAGATGTACTGGGTTGGGTGTTGTCTTCGAAATAAGCAGACGAGGGTCTGGTAAAAATATTAAGTTAGTTTATAAATTTCACTTTGATTATAATTCATTTCAAAGTGAGATGTTTGTTACTCACTGTGGATGGTCATTTGGTACATGAGAAACATTTATTTCTTCAGGATCGGATGACACTAATTCTATAATTTCTGGTGTTCTTTCGTGACGAGGTTTCACATATCCAATTACCTCGCAATCGTCCGACGCGGAAGAATCAGAGGAAATAGTCAATATATCCGGTGGCGCATTATACGGAATATCTAATTGAAACGTTTGTGCCACAGTACTCGGGCCTATATAATTAAATAAATATTTTATAATTATAATGTAAAGCGATTAAAGATTAAATAAAAAATTTACCAGGAATACTAATCCCATGGGGTCCTACACTAGGCATCTCTGTGTTCATTCTAAGGTCGATCGCTTCATCAAGAACTCGAACATCTGAATCATCAGAACTACTACTATTACTACTAGATGCAGGAGATATAATATTTGATAGATATTCATTTGACAATCCTATAATAAATATAATTAGTTTCATCTAATATTAAAGTGTCATATACGATACATAAGACAAAAATATTGTATACCTTGTGGTAAATAAGTTACAGATTGGTCGTATCCAACCAAATCAAAATTAGTTCGTGCATAATTAAGTAGTTCGTGTACAAAGTGATCGGTGAAGGTATTGAAATGAGGACGAACTAAGTCTCGAAATTCTGGGCTTCTAATATCAAATTCAGTGAGAGCCTCCAATATAATTCTTAATACATATGCAACATGCGAAGGATTGTTATTAAGAAGTAACACTTGCAATTCGCGATTGAGCCATGGTATAAGTCGATTTAATTCTCTTGGCTCTCTCCTGTAAACAGAATAAAATAACATTGTGAAAAATTGACCTGTAATAGGAGAAATATACGAACAACTTACCGATAGAATTCAGCGCTACATTCTCGAAAACGGCCAAATACATCTCTTAACGCAGTAGCCCAAATCCCGTGCCTATAAATGGTACGACGATAATCGGTTGGATTTGCTCGCCTGCGTAAGCGTTCTTCCATCGAAACTCGTGGTGCTATACTTGGCAACTGTTCCCTTCTTGCAACCTGTTCTGGATTAAGGACTATTTCGTGAGGACGTCGATGGTGTCCAGTCATTGTTGTCCTAAAATGATCAAAATTATTTATAAATGCTACTCATTTAAAAGTTGCTGTTAATTTAGATTAAATCTTATATGTAATATATACCTATAATGGAAACGGGTGCCTACATCCCCAGTGTAACCCAATTCAAAATTAAGATCCAAAGTAGCCAATTCTCTAGGTACATGATACTGATCGTAATCTTCTTCTGATCTAACATTGTGTATGATCGATTTGAAGGTCTGTTTACATAATGGACATTCCGTCTTTATTTTAGACCACTGAAGCAAACAAGTGAAACAGAACTGATGGAGACAACTATCCGTGAACGATGTGTTCACTAGCTTGCCCAAGCAAATACTACAATTCGGAGGAGGTGAGACTGCACCATCGCTCCGATCGCTGCTATCCGGATTCTGTATAGGTGCTTCTGATTTAATAGATTCTTCTGCACCAGCAGCAGAATCTTTTATTTCTAAAGGACCTTCCATTATGCGTTAATGCATTTGTCCATTTATTAGAAGAAATTTTCCTAAAACATATTACATTATATGTATTACTAAAATGAAATTTTATTTCCATGTTTATATATAATTTAAATATTTCTGTTACTTCTTTATTGTTCACAAATGAAATACATTATAACCAAAAACAACTCAAACAAAATAGGTAAAAATTTATACAACACTGTACAAGTTGCATAGAATTTGAAGGCTACAATACTTTAATGTAGAAAATATTATTGAATGTCAATACAGAATCCAATAGAATTTTTATATACTGACTTCATAAGAAATATTGCACCATTATAGCTCACAGATTTTTACTCAGAATGATCTTTAGATTCTTTAAGATATTATATCTATGAAACTGTGATGCACTTTTTAAAAAATGTACTAAAAAAAATACAATTACCTAGTATTTGATCTTTTAAGTTTCACGTAAAATAATAGTTAGCGACAAACAGAAAATTAATTATAAATCTTGTTATCTACGTATTCGTAGAATTCATGATATTTACGAAATTGTAGTATTAACAGGCAAAAATTTTTTCAACCTTGAAATCCGATGAGAAATGATAAGATCGAGTCAATCTTTCAGTCTATTTTCTAAAAGAAAAAAAAAGATACGTCACACGTAACAGAAAGAAGCATACAATATAAAGCTGTTTGATAATCGGTACGTTTCCATTTTATTCACCTTGTTATTGATCATCGATGTCACTATTTTTTTTTTCTTACAAATTGCATACTTTAATTGATACAATTCCTTACCTTTAAGAAACACGGAAACAAATTTAATAGTGGGATTAATATGCAAAATAATATCTCGATAAAGCTATCTTTTTTCAGAAACAGTACTCTTGCTGTAGTCCATGATCACAAAGCGGAAACTGGTATAGCATAATGCCATGAATGAGACAGATATTAACCGAAGGTAAGAAAGAATTACTTCTCATCAGTGATACCCCTCCATAAAAATTCCTAGCATTAACAGAAATGCACAGTGGTATTTAGTTACCGTAATAATTTTTTTGGATTATACGTATCATATTTCCATCTTCTAGCATTAATTATTTACATTATCTATTGCGTTATATTATTCTTTATTGATATGCTATATCTGTTAACTTAATGGTGCTACAAAACAGTGCATCCAATACTTCAATACTTAATTTCTAACTGATTTGTAGGATTCCTTCACAACATTTACAAGAGTTTCTTTGTCCCCCTGTGGCTGGGGGGGTTTCGAATACAGCCACGGTATGCCCTGCCTGTCGTAGGAGGCGACTAAAAGGGGCCGCAAGCGAAAGGAGTGAATGCTAAAAGTATTGTGCAACAAAATGTGAAACGAAATGTGAAAAGGACGTAATGTAAATTTGAAAATGGCGCGCACAAGGATTAGCAGTGATGCCAATCTTGTCGGCGCGCATGGCCGACAATTTTCGGTAGGCATATAGGGACTGCTTGTGCCTAGAGTACGGCCGCCGCTATGCGCCGCTATGAAAAGGGGAAAACTGTAAGGGTTTCTTTGCAATTTTTTTGTATCTCTAGTCACTGATATATGCAAGAAGAAATGTATGAATTGTTGGCTTTATTACAAGTAAAACTATGTGCTGCAGATAAGTATGAAGATGTATTTAATGAATTCAAAACTTTACACGCAAATGAGGAACGTGTAAAATTTATTCTTAAACTTATGCTAGAATATGGTATGATTCCACAAGTATGTCCAGATAGCAAAAATGCAGAGAAATCTACAGAATTAAGAGAACAAGGAAATAAAAAATATATGTCAAAATCATTAACAAGCTCTCTGTGTATCGATGCACTAAAATTGTATTCAAAAAGTATAGCGTATGCACCTTGTACATCTGAACAACTTGCATTGGCGTATGCTAATAGATCTGCTGTTCTAAAAAAAATACATAAATACAAAGAATGTATTGAAGACATAGATAGAGCATTAGCCTTACCATATCCAAATAATTTAAGAAGTAAATTATATTTAAGAAAAATTGAGTGTTTAAGTATATTAAAACATCCCAAAACAGAAGATGCTATTAAGGAAGCGCAAAATTGGCTGGACAGCATGTCCTTGGATGATGTCAGTCATAAAAAAACAAATAATATGTTCATTTCTGCCAAAAAAATATCAGTATCAAATACATCAAAAGAACAAAATATCGTAAAACAATCTCCTTTGCCTGAATTAAAGCAATGCAACATAGAAGTTCCTTGTGCCTCCAATGCGTTAACTATAAAATATAATCAAAAATATGGCAGACACATTGTAGCTACTCGTGACATAAATATTGGTGAAATAATTGCTATAGAAAAACCTTATTCGCTAATATTAAATCCTAACAATTTACAGACGCATTGTTCAAATTGCTTGGAAGTATGCTGGGCTAATATACCTTGTAACTATTGTACATATGCTATGTATTGTTCAGAAGAATGTAAAGCTTCAGACTGGAAAAAGTATCATGACATAGAATGTAAGGTATTTCCTTACCTTCTTAAAGTGAATTTTACACAACTTTATCTCTTAAGCCTAAGAGTTGCTATTCAGGCAATAAGAGAGAGCAATAACATACAGAACATAAAAGAAGAACTAAAAGAAGTTGAAAATTGTGATAGTAAGTATTTGGGATAATTTTGTAAAAAGTTATCGGTGATAATTATGTATTATTTTAGATCCTCGTACAAAGGGTTTTTCAAAGAATGGAACATTTGAAAGTGATGCATACAGAAGTGTATTAAGTTTGGTTACTAACGTTGAGAAACAGTCATTACAAGATCTCTTTACAAGATCTGCAGAAGCTAGTTTCACACTGTATTACCTAGCAATACGTACTGATATATTTGGAAGTTCAATGAAAGATTTATCTGAATTAATAGAAAACACTGATGCTATCTTTGTTGGGGGGCTTATACTAAGGCATCTGCAATTGATCCCTCCTAATGCTCATTCTGTAATATATACATATAATAAATTTGCGGCAAAGTTTATATTTATTAGTTAACAATTAAATTAATATTTATAGTTTACGGAAGAATATAAAATGGCTTCGGAAGACCGTGGTGGAGCACTTATGCCATTTCTTAGTCTGATTAATCACAGTTGTAACCCAAACATTCTAAGAGTTTCAAGACCTGGGCATATAATTGTTTATGCAATGTATCCTATCAAAAAAGATGAACAGGTACAAAAACGTATTTTGTGTACGACTATTTACGATGAATTTCATTTTTATTGATAAAACAATTAACTTTTACAAGATATTTGATAACTACGGTCAATTATATGCAATGGTACCAAAATCCATGAGGCACATGGAACTTCTAAAGCACTATTGCTTCACTTGTGATTGTGTAGCTTGTGTGGAGGACTGGCCATTATTTCATGAATTAAAATCTAAGGTGAGTTAATTAGTAATTAAGTACGTACCGAAAGACTTTCTTATATTTGCTATTAATTTCCATAATATTTCTCCATTTAGCAGGAACCCAATTTAGGAATAGAAGTTCTTCGCACGTTGCAAAATTATCCTAAATATGCTCGAATGGCGAAGAAGGAAATGTATTTACTAAAGATATGATAGATGATTTGTTACAAAGTGTCAACGAGTATATAACACGTTGCAAATGCTCACTGGCAGTGGCCGAGAATCAGAAATTTTTAAACGCGTCTATTCCTTAAGTGGAAACATATTTGATATTCCTGAACTATATGACATCAAACGCGCTCACGTAATGAAATGTTAATTTCTTTCTTTATGTTTTTTTAAAATTTTTATTTCTAATTCATTAACAGTTAAAATTTTTCTTTCATAACTAAATTTGAGGTAATGACAAAAGTAAAGTATGTATAAAAAACCTTTTGTATAAAATCTGTAGATTTAAATACTGATGATTTATTATTCAACGTATATCCTGCTGTTCCTACATTACAAACAGACAGCTGATTATTGATAACAAAGTATCACATTGCTCTCGCAGAATTTGAATCACAAAATTTGTATTTTGACAGAAACTAATAATTACACGTTTCTCTTTTACAATTAATTTGTAAGTTTTAAAACTTTTTATCACTAAAATTCTATTATTTGTAGATGTTCTCATTCAAATTACCTCGTGATTAATAATTCTACAGACACAAATTTAAGACACTCATTGAAGTAGCCAGTGGTAAAGCGGAACGTCAATGCTGATTGGGCGCCGTTGTCAACCGTTCGACCTAGAGATCTAGAGTGAAGTAAAATCGTCTCAGTCTTATACCGGCCGCTGAGAGGTGCGGGTCAACCAGTCAAAGGTAAGTATACTTCCAATAATTCACTACATCCCTCATGTCCCTGCATTTCTTGTGTCCATGCATTTTTTATATCCCCGCATTTCTTACATGTCTGCTTTCTTCATATCCCCGCATCCCTTACATCCTTGCATCTCTTGTATTACTGCAACCCTTATAATAAATATAATAATATAATATAACAAATATATTTATGGCCATTGGTTCGAGTAAAGGTAAGTGAAGGTAAGTAAAGGTAAGTAAAGCTTTGTGAGACCGCAACATTGTTGCAAACGAGCAACCCTGGTCTCACGTTTTTGAATTTTTGAATTTTTAGCCCTCTAGCGGGAAGAATGTGAACTAAATTTTCGATGTCTGATCAGCGCCATCTGGGGACGAGAAAGGGAACTAAATCTTGCAAATTTTTTGGCCCCCTAGCGGGAAAAATGTGAACTAAATTTTCGATGTCGGATCAGCGCCATCTGGGGACGAGAAAAGGAACTAAATCTTGCACAATTTTTGGCCCCCTAGCGGGAAAAATGTGAACTAAATTTTCGATGTCGGATCAGCGCCATCTGGGGACGAGAAAAGGAACTAAATCTTGCAAAATTTTTGGCCCCCTAGCGGGAAAAATGCGAACTAAATTTTCGATGTCGGATCAGCACCATCTGGGGGCGAGAAAAGGAACTAAATCTTGCAAGATTTTTGGCCCTCTAGCGGGAAAAATGTGAACTAAATTTTCGATGTCGGGTCAGCGCCATCTGGGGGCGAGAAAAGGAACTAAATCTTGCAAGATTTTTGGCCCTCTAGCGGGAAAAATGCGAACTAAAATTTCGATGTCGGATCCGCGCCCTCTGGTGGCGAGAAAAGGAACTAAATTTAGTACCATTGCTGCTGTCTGGTACCGGAATATAAGGGATGCCGAGATGTAAATGATAGATGAATGTAGAGGCTGGAGGAATGTAACTGATGCAGGATAGGGACCGATACAGGTGTATAACTGATGCAGGATAGGAAGCGATACAGGGATGTGAGGAATGCACAGGTGAAGGGGTTGCAGGGATAGAAGGAAATAAAATAAATAACTGCGAAGAGAGGCTTTGGTTCATAAAAAGAAATAAGATGATAAATAGCTGGGTAGGGTGGTCGCCGTGAGGTATATGTAGAGAAATAATATAATAAATAATTAGGATGCGTGGATTTGGTCCATAAAGAAGGATAAAATAATTAATAACTGGAGAAGGTGAAACTGGGCTCTTAAGGGAGGATAAAATAGTAAATAAAAGGGTTGGTCAGCCGAAGCCCAGAAGAGGGATAAAATCATAATTTTCATTCCTCCTTGATCAGCTTATTTAATAAGTAAAAAAAGATAAATAAAGTGAATTAAATAAATTCCGAAAGAAAATTAGAAGTATATGTACGTACGATAGATTGGTCTACACCCCTCGGCGGTCGCTATAAGACTGAGGAGGTCGCACCTCGTTCTGGGTCAAGCTTCTCATATTGAGTAATAATTATTGTGCTTTGAATTAAGTGTGGTTTTTATGTATATTATTTTTTTAATTTGTTAAAGATCAAACGGTTATTGAATGCTGTTTATATAAATAACTGAGAAAAGAAATTACGGGCATTAGATAAATAACTCAGAAATAAAATTGGGTAAATTAAATAAGAACTCGGTTGCTTTTTTAAAATGATTTATTTACCAAGGCACATGAAGTGAATACAAGATTGTCTTACAACTGTTTTAAGAATTTTTCAGTCTTGTGTTACATTTGATTGATTTATAAAAAAAATAGACTCGAAGGGAGTCAAAATTGTGTCATTTCAGTTGTCAGTGCGGTGTGGTAAAAGAGGGACTGATAAAACAAGGACGATTAACAAATCGATTGTGAGATATGACCTCATCCCCCGATGAGAGACTGTCGGCTGTCGGTCCGCGCAGTCTCTCATCGGTGTCTGATCTCATCTGGGGTGGGGTGTCTGATGAAACCCCGTTAAAAATCATTACCCTGCGAGAAGAAACGCATGTGCAGTCTGTTCAGTCTTGTTGCATCTGTAGTCACTGAATCACTGAATCACTGAATCACTGATGTATTTGCACGGCAAAATGGCAGAATCGCTGGGTTTATTAGAAGAAAATTTAATTCCGATACAAAGGTGTAAAGAAGTATTTAAAAAATTTAAAACTTTACACTCAAATGAGAACCGTGTAAAGTTTTTTCTTAAGCTTATGCTAAATTATGGTATGATTCCTCAAGTATGTCCAGATAGTAAAAATGCAGAAAAATCTACAGAATTAAGGAAACAAGGAAATGAAAAATATATGTCTAATTCATTAACAAACTATCTGTGTATCGATGTACTAAAACTGTATACAAAAAGTATAGCATATGCACCTTGTACATCTGAAGAACTTGCTTTGGCATATGCTAATAGATCTGCTGTTCTAAAACAAATACACAAATACAAAGAATGTATTGAAGACATAGATCGAGCATTAGCCTTACCATATCCAAATAATTTAAGAAGTAAATTATATTTTAGAAAAATTCAGTGTTTGAGTATATTAAAACATCCCAAAACAGAAGATGTTATTAAGGAAGCGCAAAATTGGCTGGACAGCATGTCTTTGGATGATATCAGTCATAAAAAAACAAATAATATGTTCATTTCTGCCAAAAAGATATCAGTATCAAATACATCAAATGAACAAAGTATCGTAAAACAATCACCATTGCCTGAATTAAAGCAATGCAACAAGGAAGTTCCTTGTGCCTCCGATGCGATAACTATAAAATATAATCAAAAATATGGCAGACACATTGTAGCTACTCGTGACATAAATATTGGTGAAATAATTGCTATAGAAAAACCTTATTCGCTAATATTAAATCCTAACAATTTACAGACGCATTGTTCAAATTGCTTGGAAGTATGCTGGGCTAATATACCTTGTAACTATTGTATATATGCTATGTATTGTTCAGAAGAATGTAAAGCTTTGGGCTGGACAAAATATCATGACATAGAATGTAAGGTATTTCCTTACCTTTTTAAAATTAATTTGGTGAAATATTATCAGTTTAGCGTAAGACTTGCTATTCAGGCTGTAAAAGAGAATAATAACATACAGAACTTAGAAGAAGAACTAAAAGAAGTTGAAAATTGTGATGGTAAGTATCTAGGATAATTTTGTAAAAATTATTGGTGATAATTATGTATTATTTTAGATCCTCGTACAAAGGGTTTTTCAAAGAATGGAACATTTGAAAGCGATGCATACAGAAGTGTATTAAGTTTGGTTACTAACGTTGAGAAACAGTCATTACAAGATCTTTTTAAAAGATCTGCAGAAGCTAGTTTCACACTGTATTACCTAGCAACACGTACTGATATATTTGGAAGTTCAATGAAAGATTTATCTGAATTAATAGAAAATACTGATGCTATCTTTGTTGGGGGGCTTATACTAAGGCATCTGCAGTTGATCCCTCCTAATGCTCATCCTGTAATATATACATATAATAAATTTGCGGCAAAGGTTATATTTATTATTTAATAATTAAATTAATATTTATAGTTTACGGAAGAATATAAAACGACTTCGGTAGCCCGTGGTGTAGCACTTACGCCATTTCTTAGTCTGTTTAATCACAGTTGCAACCCAAACATTCTAAGAGTTTCAAGGACTGCGCATATAGTTGTTTACTCAACGTATCCTATCAAAAAAGATGAACAGGTACAAAAATGTATTCTATGAACTATTACTTACGATGAGTTTCATTTTTATTGGTAAAATAATTAATTTTTCAAGATATTTGATACCTACGGTCACTTATATACAGAGCAACCAAAATCCATAAGGGACTTGGTACTTCTAACAAAGTTTAACTTCACTTGTGATTGTGTAGCTTGTACGGAGAACTGGCCATTATTTTCTGAATTAAAATTAAAGGTGAGTTAATTAATAATTAAGTATCGAAAGACTTTTTTATATTTGCTATTTATTTCCACAATATTTTTCCTTTTAGCAGCAATTGAATTTAGGAATAAATCCTCTTCTCACGTGGCAAAATTATCCTAAATATGCTCGAATGGCGAGAGAAGGAAATGTATTTAATAAGGATATGATAGATGATTTGTTGCAGATGTTTCAACTAGTATATAACACGTTGCAAATGCCTCACTGGGCAGTGGCCGAGATATCAGAAATTTTTAAACGTGTCTATTCCTTAAGTGGAAACAGGTTTGATATTCCTGAACTATAATATGTATCAAACGCGCTCACGTAATGAAATGTTAATTTCTTTCTTTACGTTTTCTTTTAATTTTTATTTCTAATTCATTAACAGTTAAAATTTTTCTCTCATAACTAAATGTGAGGTAGTGACAAAAGTAGAGTATGTATAAAAAACTCGATGTATAAAATCTATAGATGTAAATACTGAAGTATGATTATTCAACGTATATCCTACTATATCTATCTTACAAATAGACAGCTGATTATTGATAACAAAATCGTCAAACTGACGGGTTGATACATGTTGATAGAACCATTCTTTTTATCATTATTTTTATCATTATTTTTATCATTATTTCATCATTATTTCATTACTATTACATGACTGATCCTCCATTCAATGCCAGATGGACTGGGCTATGTGTCTTCAAGTATTCTACAAGTGCATCTGCTGTAGTAACCCTTTAACAAAATATATTGTTTCGTTATATAATTATCTCGAGGAGTGATATTATTATGAAAAACATACCAAGGGGTTGAGCCTTGAGATCTTTCAGCATATAATATCCATCACCACCGTTTTTCATAAAATCAAGTAGAAGTACATTATAAGTTTCATTCTTTTTAAGTTCACTATATGCTGGTATATTACAGAATGCACACTGTACTTGTACTGAAACTACTCTCGAATTCTTTGGTTTGGACAAATTATAAACTACCTGTAACAATGAGAAATAAATAAATTTTCAGTTGGTTTTCTCTTTTAATATGAAATACCTGAAGTCCAGAAACTTGTGTAAATGCACCAAATAGATTTGCAGTTGTATCCATCTCCAAGTTTTTGAACGCTCCATTCTAATACGGACAGAATGAGTCTCCAGTCATTGAAACTTTCATAATAGTATATGAAAAGGTAATACGCTAAGGACATCTCCCATAGTAATTTTGTCATCATTTGCCCGGTGATAGAAGTTCTGATGCTACCACCATTATGAAGAGCTATTGCCGCATCAGTCCAACCATTTCTGTCTGCATATTCTCCAACATTATAGTCAATCATAGCATCCGTGATTAGATTACCCAGATTGCATTCTTCGCGTCTGCATATTTTGCTATCCCTTCAAGAAGAACCCGAGTTTTTCCACCACCGTTAGACTGATATTATCAATGGCTCCTCTCATTTGTTCCAATTCATCCAAAACATCCTTTGCCTACATAAAATTGATCAATAGAAATTGTTAATAAAAGAAGATTATTAATATTATAGAAACTTGCAGAAGATTACAATTTAATTTATTAGACTCGTGCATTTGGTTCCTACAAATTTTCGTTTTTTGGCAATAGGATCATAGAATATTTAGAGGAGATTTTAGGACGGAGGATAGGCAAGGAAAATAATTTATTAATTTCATATAGTTATGTGCTCGTATTATATCAGCACCTTTTAGTAATAAGAGCGCATACATGCAAGAAAGTACTATGAAAGAGTTCGCGTGTGCAACTTTCGTTCATCCATGCGCCTCTGTCACTAAGAAAACTTCAAGTAACAGGAAAGTAGGAAATGATAGAGGTAAACGATAGAAAGCGAAAGTAGCTAGTCGATTATATGCGCGTATCACATTGCGCAGACAGGTAACAGGATCGTAGAATTTGAATTTAGACAGAAACTGTTAATTACACGTTTCTCTTTTACAATTAATTCGTAAATTTTAAAACTTTTTATCACTAACATTCTATTATTCGTAAATGTACTCATTCAAATTACCTCGTGATTAATAATTCTACATACACAAATACTTCACGACTGCAAATTGAGATTAGATTTAAAAAATCTCCAATCGATAATCGATAGTATCAAAAGAAGTATGATTATTAAAGTTTTTCAATTTATCTAAGTATAAATAGATACATGTAATAAAAAATAAAAAAGTGATATACTTTTGTCTGGCAATCGTCCAGGACGCTAGATCTTTAGGGGCGCCGCAGCCCGGTGTCCCTAGTATGCGAATATACCGATATTTTTTCATTGTCTCTTTTCTCTATCTACATCTCATATGTAATATTACATATATGCTATATATGCTGCGGCATTTACGTTTACATCTTCCCTGACGCGTTTTTTACCTATATACATATATTTTAATGGGCGCCACGATAATCTTGCCCAGGGCGCCAATATTGCTAAAACCGGCACTGGATACACGTTGACAGGACTTGATTTAAAGAAAAAGCGGGAAAAGCAAAACGTGAAAACTCACCTCCTCGATACTGCTGTCGACGAGTACAGGATTCCCTTTGATATTTGTCACTTCTCCCTTAGTGTCAAAGGTCACATTAAAATCTCCCATATACTTGGTGTACGCGTACGCTTGGACCACGTACACCTTTCTCCCGCTTTTCTGCTTTACTACCGTTGGATAGGGTCCCTCGGGAACTTCCAAATCGGGCTGTTTTCCGCTATAGAGGAAGGTGTTTGTATGTCCACCGATCACCAGATCGATGTCCTCCACTTCTCTGGCAATTCGTTTGTCCACCTCGAAGCCAGAGTGTCCCAGAGCGATTAATATATTGACGCCTTGTTCTTTCAACGCTTTCGCCTCTCTACGGACACTCGCCACTTCGTCCAAGATGATCACCTCTTCCGATCTGGAGATCAACGTCGTCTCTTGCGTCAAATAACCGATCACACCGATCTTTATATTGTTTACGACGAGTACCGTGCTGTTCAATAAATTTGTTGCAGCTAAATTCGGCTGTTTGCTTAGGTCCAGATTCGACGTTAGTATAGGGAACGTGGCGTTCTGAATGAAGGGTATCAGACCATCAACACCGTCGTCGAATTCGTGGTTGCCCAAACTCTGCACAAATCAGATGAATTTTACATCTGTTTTACAACTTTACATACTGATGGTAAGGTAGGTTTTGACTTTCGGGGCGAATATTAAAGTAAGATATTTCTATGGATTTTTATGATTTACCATGCAAATGTGAAATGGTAGGATCAAAAGAAACTGTATGGATACCGAATACAACGTTATCCTGTGAGCTCATCAAATTAAATGAATTGTTGAAGAAGCCTTACGGCGACATCCATGTTAACGAGTATGCTTCGATTCTCATTATAATAGATGACTAGCAGATTCGAAAGGACATTGTGAAAAATTTATTTTTACAGAAGCATCCTCGTTTACCTTGATAGGTAAAAGTACCAGGTGCAAAAAAGATAAATGTAAATAGATTATGGGAATTTTGTTAAATAAATAAATGTCTTATTAACATAAATAAATTTTGTTAAATAAATGTCTTATATACCGTTGCGTTTGGAGCCAGCAGGTTCAGGAACTTGGTTACCACTTTCCATTTGTACACATTGTACCAAATAGATCCTTGATAAGTATCCCCAGCATTCAGAAAGATAGTAGGGACTGGAGATTTTCGTGCTTCGCGTAGCAGGGTTGCTATTCTGGCGAATCCACCGTAACATTTTCCTGCTTTTGAATCGTTTGGTGAACAGACACCCGATACCTGCGACGTCTCCTCGAATCTGTAACAGATAGTATTATATAATTATTGAGAATTTAGGGATGGTAATTACTAGGAGGTAATACAAAGGATGGTAATCCTTTTCCTGGTAAGGAAATTTAGGTTAGATAACACTAGAAAATTCAGTGCTGAACGTTCAGAGGGTGCTCGTTATAATTTCCTTCTAATTATTCGACCAATTAAGTATAATTTCTCTTTCATGATAAATAAAATTTATTTTAAAGCGATATCCATGACGATTATTCAACGTTACAAAGTTATACACAATAATCACGAGTTTTTCTTCAAACTCCTACATATTTATCGACCCGCCCTGAATTAAATTTACTTCCGAGGCTCGTTAATCATCGCTCGGGATAAGAAACGAGAATAAAAATGGGCCGGAAAGCCATGAAACGTTGATCGAATTGCAAAATACGTTAAATTCATAAAAAAAATAAAAATAAAAAGAAAACGAGAAGTATAGAAGATAAACGATAGGAAAAGGTTGAACGTAATTTATAGAGGGCAGGAAATTCGTTTCAATTTGAAAAAGATACTTCTTCCACGCGATGTGATAAGCGATCGGGAATATAAATTAACATTGAATCGCTGATTGAGCGGCGTTAATTATCCTTAGCCTGTTCTTAATTAACGTTTGACTCTGCGACCATTAGCTGCATTCTAATCTATTCGATATTTAAATTAAACAACAGAAACTTGAAAAAAAAAAGAAGAATAGAAACTGATACTTTTACACGATAGCAGAATTGTAGAGTAATTAATCTTGTCACGTTATTCTCTTTTTAATTATCCTTACGTAAACATCGTTAAGCACCGTGGTCGATTAAAACATCGTGGGACATTTGTTAGCGACAAGAATTCATCAACTTTTGTTTTTGCACGAAGTAACAAGGAGTATAATAATTAATGAGGATTATTCAGAATATTTTGATAAATGGGAGATTAGCAGAATAATTCTCCACTGAATTCCTTTAAATTAATGAAAATTGGAATTAGAAAAGTTCAAGAGTTTACCTTGAGTGCATGTCGTTCGTATGAAGGATCCTCAGGGTGAGTCCCTCCTTCGTGGAAACAGGATTTCCAAGGACATGATTGGAGAACACCGGAATGGCGCAAATTATCATCCAAATCTTCAGCATTTTCTCTTCGTTACTCGAATTCTTCTTCCGGTTTCTTTATTTCTATTATCTGCCGTTTCAAACAATAACGAAAGGAAAATTGTTCAATACAGAAAAGACAAACCTATTATTCTTTCACTTCAAAGATAGCAGCTCTTAACAATTATTATTCTCGTTTAGCTGGCAGTTTAGAAGACTTGCAAATTCTTTTATCTTGCAAGCTGAAGGAAAAGAAAAAACACTGCAATCGATACTTTTATTTCTTTACCGTAATAAAAGCTAATTGTATTCTTTTCTTTTAAGTCGTTACTCATCGTTACGAAAGAAACTATTAACTTCTTCGAGACTCGTAGAAACGTCATCAGAAAGATTACGGTATGACATGACACGAATGCAAAAAAAAAGAACAGAAGCTACTGAATGTTACAAAATAAATTCACTGGTAAAAAAAAATTTATGATGTCAAGCTCCAAGTGGAACGGCAGTTAATAATTGAAATAATTTCTTGTGAAACACGCGCGATGCTGCCAGCAAGTCTTTCCAACTTTGATATTAACGTTATTTATAACTGATTAATTATCTAAACATCTTCCAATTAATCAAAATGATACGATAAGGAAAAATTTTCTTGAATTTATCAGTAACAAAAACATCCTTCGATGAAATTTTAAAAATAATTCCGCAGTGTTCTTTTTTTTCAGATTTATCATTCCCTCGCAATTATTTTTCGCAATTTTTTCTTCTGTCAGCAACAAGTGGTTGCGACCGAGGAATTTCTCAATGAATTTTTCAGTTGATTTTCTTTTTTATTTATTGCAAGCTGGCGAAAATTTCGCGAGCTCGAAACCCTGTGTAATCGAAATTAATATGAAATAGTAATAATGATCGATGAAATTTCGCTAATGGACGAATATTAGCAAAAAGGCATCGAGTATTTTTCAAAGAGTTATTGTCCGTTAAAAATTAGCGACCTTGCTGATAGAATCACGTAAAAAAGGAAAAGTTTTGCGTTACGTAATGATGATTCAATGATCGAAGGTGGAAAAATGTTAGTCCTTTCATCGAGTGGAAATTCAAGTTTCATTTGTTGTTTCGAGAATGGTATGCAAAGAAGGAATCGTACCTGATATAAGGTAAATTATTCGAATCGGTTGTTTAAATTACCTGTATTTACGTCACGTATGTGCTTACATTCCCGAAGCGGTTTGCACATTTGTTCTTATCTTCGAATATAACTCGTGTCTCTTGTATGTCAATTTATTGGTATTTCGATTTAATTTAGGGTTTCGAGCGAAAGATTCTCTGCAAATAAATGATAAATAATATATTTCTTTATCTGAGATTTCTGTATTCCCGAACCATTCTTCTGTATGCAAATATTTTAATAGGGCTTTTAATTACACTTCATCTGACTGTGTAAATAGTGAAATTTCAATTAATTATCAAGAAGATTTTGACAAATTTGAAATGAACAAATTTCAACTAGCCTGTGATGTATTTGCATTCCTGTGCACAGAGAAAACTGTAAATTCTAAAATTAGCATTTGACAATGGTATTCGAAATTGTTTATTCTCCTCAGTTGTTTAAACACTGTATTCGTAACGACCCTCGTAAATGACGATCGTGGCGATAAACGCGTTGATGGAGCAATGAAATCTTCGGAGAAGATGTACCTGTTTTTAAATAGAGACGGACACGTGCTGTTTGATTGCTTGAAATGGGGTTAAATTGGATAGCTATGTTTCATTGACACTCAGCTGAATAAGTTTCTTTTAAATCCAAATGATTTATGAATGAATCACGAAAGGCTGAAGAATTCTTTTTCAATTTTAGCAGAGATGCACCTGATTAGCATCGATGAAATTCGATTAATTAAACAGTGCATAGCATTTTAATAAAAGACATTCATCATTAATTTACACAGCTTCGGCTGAAGTATTTTCACCGAAAAAATTTGGGAATCGTTGATATAATTGGGACACGTTAATTTCGTGTCACTGCTGTTCTCATAAGAGCCATTCAAGATTCTTATCAGAATGTTCTATTTGCTTTTAAATTATACAATCACCTTAAATATTGTATTTATCAAGATATTTTTATCGTATGTTTCGTGGGTCAACGATATCTTCTGTGAATTAATTACACAATAGTACCGAGTTATAATTAATTAATGATCACTTCCGGCAAATTAAATTCTAAATTTAAATCTGTTAGTTTTTAATAAACGACTCATGGTCGAAAAACAAGCAGAGTGTAATCAATACCTAAAAAATTGACAAAAACAGAATTTAATTATTTTTATAAAAAACTATGTATCTCTGCCTGGACGTTGAAACGAGTTATAATTAATTAATAATCTCTTCTGGCAAATTAAATTCTAAATTTAAATCTGTTAATTTTTAATAAATAATTCATGGTCAAAGAACAAACAGAGTGTAATCAATACCTAAAAAATTAACAAAAAATTAATTTAATCATTTTTATAAGAAAATATGTATCACTGTCTGGTCGTTGAAACGAGTTATAATTAATTAATAATCTCTTCTGGCAAATTAAATTTTAAATTTAAATCTGTTAATTTTTAATAAATAATTCATGGTCAAAGAACAAACAGAGTGTAATCAATACCTAAAAAATGGACAAAAACTGAATTTAATTATTTTTATAAAAAACTATGTATCTCTGTCTGGTCGTTGAAACGAGTTATAATTAATTAATAATCTCTTCTGGCAAATTAAATTCTAAATTCAAATCTGTTAATTTTTAATAAACGACTCATGGTCGCAGAACAAGCAGAGTGTAATAATTAACACCTCCAAAATTAACAAAAAATTAATTTAATCATTTTTATAAGAAAATATGTATCTCTGATCGTTGAAACATTTCAGAATATAAAATGCTGTAAATCTATCTGCACGAGTTCCACGTGAAAGATGCTCGTAAACAATTGTTTACACAAGTGATATGAAAGTTTTGGCCGGCAATGAACGTAGAGCGAAGCATCGCCAAGCTACCTGAGCGCGATCTAAAAATATGTTCGATGCCCGCGAAGAAAAAGAGAGGTGTCTGGATTGCAATCACTCACTGGGTATGCAGACACGTCGACGGGCACAATGGTTACGGTGGGTCGATCGCACAATCGACCACCGACACCGGCGGGGATCGTCGGCTGCGCGAGGAGAAACGGCACGCGTTTATCAGACGCTAAAGCGAACCGATTTTGTCGAACGACGAACGACGACTGAACGCGATCGTCGAACGAAAAGCTCGAGTAACCTTCGTCTGTCCCCGATTTACTGGCGAACGCCGATTCGTGGATTTCAACGGGATCGGTCGCTAAACGAGCCATCCGAGCTTTTTTATACCAATGGACATATCGATTTCTTCGTGATCTAACAGTTAGACGATTTTCTACCCCTTTCCTTAATTAACGAATTCATTACTCGTGCCGGATTAACCCATTAACTGCCACGATCACCATTTCGGGATTTTGGAATTTTACTTATTATATTATATAACTTATCCGGGTAAAAATTAAAAAAAAAACATTTGGCAGTTAATGGGTTAAGGAAAGGTTTAACACTAGAATATTAGTTGAAAATAATACTATATATTAATAATAATATATATATCCATTCTTTATCTCGACAATAGGCAGCAAAAATACCTCGATAAAATTTATAATTTAAAATAAGAAACTGGAAAGCAGTCCATTTTGACCCCTTCGGTAGTTCTAGTGTAAAGAAGGCCTCCCAATTTCGAGGAGGTCCTTTTTCTTTACGATTAACTGTTAAGATAAATTTAACCCTTTCAATACAGCGAAAAACCCAGGAACAGTTATTCCTCCTCCAGGTGATTATTACGATGAAATAACTTTTCTGCCTGAAAGGCTGAAGGTCTTAGAGACGCGTAAACGACCCCATAACGACGCACCATCAATAACAATGATGTGACAAGCTTCATTGATGGGACAGCATATGTCCGTCCGGTGTGAAAGGGTTAAATTTTAAAATTAAAGAGAAGAGGAATATTAATCAGTTTCTAATAACTAAACGTTAATGGCGAAATGTTTCAACGACCAGAGATACATAGTTTCTTATAAAAATAATTAAATTAATTTTTTATTAATTTTGGAAATATTAGTTGTTTAATGAGTTGTTTATTAAAAATTAACAGATTTAAATTTAGAATTTAATTTGCCGGAAGAGATTATTAATTAATTATAACTTGTTTCAACGACCAGGCAGAGATACATAGTTTATTATAAAAATAATTAAATTAATCTTTTGTTAATTTTGGAAATATTAATTACACTCTGCTTGTTCTACGACAATGAGTTGTTTATTAAAAACTAACAGATTTAAATTTAGAATTTAATTTGCCGGAAGAGACCATAGTTTTAGTTATGGCGAATATTAGAATTTTTTTTTTTACTTAATGAACCTGCGATCGATAAAATTGATCAATTGGTGTACACTTGATTGGTGGATTTATAAAAATGACGGGTGAATTGGATCGTCTGTTAATAGGAAATAGTATCAGAAGTTGTTGAATAATTAATAAAGTTTCTTTGACACTTACCGAGTTTCGAATTAGGCATCGATCATTACACAAGAGCCGTCAAAACGAAATTGCGAGGACGAAGTACATATCCATAAATACGATCATAGTAATCGCGAAGGCTGGCCGCGATAGCGTGTTAAATTAAAACAGAAGGTGCTAGTTGAGATAAAATGATATCAGTTTCATTTTCCTCCAGACAGCTTACCTGCGTAATGACGGTAATCGTTTTACGCAAAAGTCACGAAAAATGTAATTCTACAAACATTTACCATCCGTCAGTTTACGTCGATGTTCCGAAAACAAATTACACTCTTTCTTTTTTTTTTCTTCTTTTTATATCATTACGAATACCGCGTTCGGTAACTGGAACAATGCCTTTCAATGTCGGCTTCTCGTTTTATCTCGACATTTTGAACGTGCTTGCTAGGAAACAATGATTGCTTTATCGTTTGATATCTCGGCATCGAATCGTTGATTAAATTCCTCGCAGGATGACGTTAGAAAAAAGAAATCAAATTCTCAGCTTGAAATTCGTCAAGTGATTTTTGAAAAATCGCAATAAAATCTTCGGGATAAATCAATGGAACGTATTTTTTTTTTAATCTTCGAACGATAAACCACGTGTCAGCCACGCGTCGGCGTCATAATTCGAATATAGAATAATTTTCTTGTCGAAATGCCAGGACGCCGACGCTCGGCGTATATCAGTTGCTCAAAACATGCGCTCAGTTGCATATGCATTCTCTTCGTTTGTTCAACAAACCCGTCGACTTTGAATATCGACGTCACGAGGTCTCTGTTGTGGCTTGTTTTCGACACTGACAAGACGATCGATAAGCAGATAAATGATTGTGTATTTAATGAAACTCTTCTGAAGAGTCTTAGAAATGATTTCGAATCGCTGGATTTCGTTTCAGGAAAGAAACTTTAGAATGAATTTTAAATGAACTTCCACGGTTAATAATGAGTCTCACTAGCGACAGCTGACTATCACGATACTTACGATAGTAATTTAAATAGTGATAGCCGTGAAATCTCCTGTGGATTATTGCATTCTCTTATCTTCCATAAAAGAAGATCGTAAAAGGCTTTGTACGATGAAGTCAACGTGATTGCAACAGCGATACAATATTCATTTTTCAATGTTTTCAATTATCTTCTATGTATTCTATATTTTTATAATGAGCGAGATTTCTCTGCTAGAAGAAAAGAAATCGAAGCAAATAGCGAAGGATTTTATTCAAGTGTTACAAAGTTAATTAAATCCATAATTGCTTGCAATACCGAGTGGAATATTTTCCTCTATTGATTTTCTATCAATACGATTTATCGAGATAGAGAACAGGTTCGTCATGCTAATCGTGGCTCATTTCCGTTTCAATACGAGGTCTTTTTTTTTTCTAAATATATTGTGGAAATCTTTTAAAATCGTTCGAAGGTGGATAAGTTACGTACATTCTGTAACTTGTATTCTTAGTTTGCGTAGGAAGTAAAATATACAACATTTGAAACTCGTTCGAGGATAATTATGCACATTGCCGATACCAAATCTTGAATATTAATTGGCGAATAAATTATTTAAAGCAGCTGCGTGATCAAATGATTGCGTTTAAGTTTTCACATGATTTCCTTATCATATTATGGACTGAAATTCTAGGTATAAGATACTTTTGTCGTTTTCGTTATTAAAGTGTGTTTGTGATACTAAAAATAACTCGATTGCAATTAAGGTAATTAGAGTTTTTATATGGGATAGCAATTTAGAATTTTAGGACTTTGGAACTGCTATTTTGGAATTTTGAAACTCTAGAACTTTGGAATTTTAGAATTTTGAAACCCTGCCATTTTTGAATTTTTGAATTCTGGAATTCTGGAACTCTAGAACTTTGGAATTTTAGAATTTTGAAACCCTGCCATTTTTGAATTTTTGAATTCTGGAATTCTGGAACTCTAGAACTTTGGAATATTAGAATTTTGAAACCCTGCTATTTTTGAATTTTTGAATTATGGAATTCTGGAACTCTAGAACTTTGGAATTTTTGAATTTTGAAACTCTGTTATGTTAGAACTTTGAAATTCTGGAATTCTAAAATTTTAGAATTCTAAACCTCTATAAAATTAAATAAAATGATATTTATTTAATACTCTAATTTCCTCCTGTCATCTATTGGAGCAGTAATTAAAATATTAGTGAAATAAAAAGAATCACGTACCTATTCGATACGACAATCGTAGTCAGCTTACGTAAAGGATATCATCAAGAATTCCATTGAAAAGGAACTTTCGATCGATGTCACCTAGCCCGTTCGAAGGACACGCACAAACTGAGGTCAGGTAAAAAGGATTTCGCTAGTAAGAACCTAACCCATGGATTTTTACCCTCTCTTCGAAATCATTCAATTCTCCTCCACTACCCTCTTCAACGCCCATTTACCAACCACCATGTAAGTCACTCGATACATTGGCCAAAACTACTTCGATTCGCTTTTAACGATGTTGACCGAAGCTGTTGAAAGTTTCATCAGCTATTATTTCTTATTTTTCACAAACGAACCTCTCACAAGCCAAAGTGCATAATTAAATTTCTATATTACACCAATTTCTCTAATTTCTGTTTTCTGAAATAAATCAAATTTTAATAAAAAATTTGTTAATTAAATACTTGTTAAAAGAAAAGTTTACTCTTAGACCTTGCCGTTCGTCTAAACAAAATAATAATATAACTGTCTACTGATGATTTTTATCGCTGTTGTATAACGATCAAAGTATGTCTGATAAGCTGGATCTTTGAGGTAGACAGTTTTCGACGAACGTTCACTGCAGACAGGTGTGTTTTGTGTTTTATTCGTTTCTAATTTTAATTTCGATAACCTTGCTGCTTTTTTCTTAAAATTAAAATTTTCATTGACTTCGCCAATGGTATCTTTATACTCCCTTCCGGAAACTTTTTACTGTACCGTCGTTTCACTATAATAATCGTGAGAGAGGAAACATTGTTTCTTTTCAGAAAAGAAGTAAAACAAATGAAACTATTTCGACACACATTTTCTTTTATGCTTCCATTCAATATTTCTCTTGCGTTCGCAAAGAAATTTCATGCAAATTAATTGATTTCTCTGCTCAAAGATTGGGCGAGCTTTGTGTCCTTTTTATTCATAATCTTTTATTTTTATCTTTCGATAGGGTCTCGAAGAAATTAAGTTTGCATTGAGGAGAAGAAAAATCGAGGATTCGATCCACGATGCAATCGTTTTTATTATTGCCATTTCTGTTTCAAATATCTCTGGGAAAAACGGATTTATTTCAGCTCTCAGTGATACACTTGAACGATTTCCACGCAAGGTAAGTCACAGAGTCGTCTAATTAATTTTTATTCAAACAGAGTGTATCAATATTTGAATAAAAATTAAAAAGGTAGTCCGATTTAAGTAAAGTTAAGTACGATAAATATGAAACGTAAATATTGAAAGTGTAAACATTGCGGGATTAACTGACCTATTGATCGAATGCCAATCGTTAATCATTCATCGATAATGAATTTGCATCGCGATTACATAAGCATCGCGGTAGGAAAAGCAGTAACAATTGATTACATAATCGATAGCTAAAGAGCGGAGGAGTATGAAAGCGATTAGTGTTTGTACAGTTCGCGATTTGTAAAGTGAAATCACAGGGTCATGGGCACGACGATTTGGGTTAATCGTAAGCATTTTTTATCCGCGTTCCTTTTTCTATCAGCTTCATTGCTCAATCGTCAGACTGTAAATATTTCCATTCAGTTCGTGAATAGTCTTCAACTAAAACAAGAGAGAGATTATCGAACTCCTGTAAAATGATTGACCTTCTCTCTTTTTTTTTTAATTTTGCGATGAGGTCGGTAGGCAGGAAGGGTGTGCCTCTAATAAAAATTAGTTATTAGAAGATTTGAGTGAGGAGCAGGAAAATTTTCAAAAAATTTTAACAAAATAATCAGAGTAGGAAAATTTGTGAAATAAGTTGAAAGAGCACTGGGGGCACCAGTGCACATATAGGGTAAAAGCCAAAGAATGTAGCTATACTAGATGTCAAGGAAAGAAAGTTAAATTAAAATCGGGGGCTCTCTCCATGGTCCGTCGCGCCGCCTTGGGGGTCTCTCCCTGGTCCGCCGTCCGAAAAACTCATTATATTACATTTCTTATCTTTTTATATGTCACCCTAATCGCTGTAAATTACATAATTATTTTTATTTTACCGTTTCTGAGGATCTTGTAAAAATCTTTTTAGGTTCGAGGAAACGGGACCACGATCGGGAATATGTCACAAAGGTAACGAAACGGAATGTATCGGAGGAATCGCGCGGGTAACGACGGTGGTGAAAGAATTAATGAGAGATAGACCAAACGCGATCTTCCTGAATGCCGGTGACAATTTTCAAGGGTCATTTTGGTACAACGTGCATCGTTGGAACGCGACCGCAACCTTCATGAACCTGTTACCGCACGACGCCATGGTAAATTTGATTAAACGAAATATAAAAAGTCGAAATCAAGATAGCAGCGAGTTCCTTCTCGATCGTACACCGTACGACCCGTTTAATTGGGTCACAGTGTTAACGATCGATTATTTGAACGAAGCTTTAACGAGAATTCCGCGTGAAAGCGATAAAAACCCCGAACGGATCGTCTCGAATTTCGAGGGGAAAAAAAAGCAGGAAGAAGGGTGCAATCATCTGTTAATTGAATCGATTACGGTGATTCCAATAAAGAGCGTAAGAAAATAATGATCCTATCCGGATCGAAGTGAATTAATTGGTAGGAGGAGATGGATTAAACTTAAAACAACTGAAAGAACGATTAATTTCGTAATTGGTACGAGGGGAATGATAACAGGATGATAATCAATTTTCAATGAAAATTTTCGATTAATTTCATATATCTTTTCAATCATTAACTTTCTAAATCTTTTTAAATTAATTGAATTGCTAAAGAACGTGCAGAAGATAAAATATAAATTCACACTCTGGGAGCTATACAGATAACGATATAACAATAAATCAGTTAATTGAATCACAGATAATCTTATCGAAATTTCAGAATTGTGGAACGATTATTCAAATAAGTTTATCTTATCTGACGTTTAATAAATCACAATTTCTAAAAATGTTTATTTATAAAGAACGACAATCCTTGCAGACACTAGGAAATCATGAATTCGATAACGGAGTGGCGGGTGTGGTACCTTTCATGAAAATGGTCAAGGCCCCGATCGTGGTGACGAACATAGACGCGTCCGAGGAGCCAACAATGCAGGTTGTTATTCGAATTTCAATCAAATTTAAATGTATTCTAGGACATGATTGAATTTTCTATCAAGTGTTACGACAGATATCGTTGATTCTCAGGGTCTCTACAAGAACAGTACCATCATTGAGAGAGGAGGTAGAAAAATCGGAATCATCGGCGTTATTGTAAAAAACACACCCGTTCGTATTCGCAATAAAATTTTCTGTATAAAACTTTCGTTCAAACCTCCGTCGGTATAATTGAATGATAAATCATCCGAGTAATCGACGAATTCAATTTTTTCTCTGACGAATACGACAAACAGGGTCGTTAAATAATTTCTTACCGCGGCTCTTAATCAATTTGATACGATTGAAACGATCTCTAAGAAAACTACCGAGCAGATGAGATTACATAGCCGGAGGTTTGACCGGAAGAGTGACTCGAGTGATTTCCCGACGCTGTTTAATTGAAACTTACGAATCGTCAGAATATCTCCGTTACCGAGAAATTAAAGTTTCTGGACGAGGTAGAAACGGTGAACGAAGAGGCACGAAAATTAAAGTCCCAAGGAATTGAAATTATTATCGTCCTAAGTCACTGTGGCTTAAACGTGGACAGGAAGATGGCAGCTTCCTGTCCTTTGATCGACGTGATCGTCGGAGGACACTCGCATACATTTTTATACACAGGTAGATAAGAATAAATGAATGAATATTAATAGAAAATTAACAATTACGAATTATTCCAGGAACAACACCTCCTTTCACCGACCTCCCTGAAGACGTGTACCCGGTGGTGGTGGATCAAGAATTCACGAAAAGAAAAGTGGTGATTGTCCAAGCAGCAGCGTTCACCAAGTTAGTATCTGGAATAAATATTCTTTGTGGAATTAAATAAATTATTTCATTGGTGTCGTTGTTAGGTACGTGGGAAACTTGACGGTGTGGTTCGATAAAGGAGGGGAGGTTGTCCAGTGGGATGGAAATCCAATTTTTCTTAGTCACTCGGTCGAGGAAGGTAATTGAATATGATATTTTCAATGAAGCTGATTAAAAATGGAATTTTTATTCAGATCCTGAGACAGTCGAAGCTCTGGAACCCTGGAAAGAAAGCGTAGACGCTAAAGCATCAATCATAATTGCTCCCTCCAAGGTTTTCCTTGATAATAGGTGTCGCACAAGGGAGTGCAATTTTGGAAATCTGATCGTTGATGCTATGGTGGATTCTGTACGTGAAAAGTATCTCTCTAACGTTGTTAAATATAGAATTTCTATATAATTACATTCCCTTAAACGTTTGCAGTACGTAGACCAAGCAGAGAACCAGACCTTCTGGACATACGCTGCTGTCGCAGTTACAAACCCTGGGGGAATTCGTGCCTCCATTGATTCTATTGGTAGAAACATCACTTTAGGTGATTTGATAACATCCTCACCCTTTGAAAACACATGGGACGTTCTTGAATTAAATGGTAGCTGCATCAAACAGGTATCTGTAATAAATTATGTGATTAGTTTTTATAAACTATCCAATGTAAAACTATGTTTATATATTAAATTAGTTAAAAATGTATTTTAATTTTGAATTTACATTGCCCCTGTTAGGGATTGCCTTTACTACCGAGGTGTATGGATTGTTGCCATACTTCAGGCGCTTTCCTTAAAATCTTCATAAAAGTTTCTTCATTACAAATACTAGAAACGAATGGAATTATAGTATGCTCAGGACTGAAAATACCTTATAAACTATCTGAGACTGTCCAATATAAACCTATGTTTATACATTAAATTAATTAAAAACGTATTTTAGTATTACATTCAATTTGAATAATTTATACTGCCCCTGTTAGAGACTGCCTTTGTCATCGAAGTGTATCGAGTGTTGCCATACTTCAGGCGCTTTGTCTTAAAATCTGAATAAAAATTTCTTCTTTACAGACCCTAGAAATGAATAAAATTTTAGTATGGTCAGGACTGAAAATAATTTATGATACGAATGGTTTACCCAGAAACGCACTGGATGTTAAGATAAGGTAAAAAATGTTTGTTCATTTGATTTTATAAATTGTTTCAGTCTTATACGAGTAATACTTTATTCAGGTGCCGAGCTTGTGAAGTGCCGAGGTTCGAGAACTTAGTGGAAGACGAATGGTACAGGATAGTGGTTCCAAACTACTTGGTCGCTGGCGGAGATGGATTCGACACGTTCGAAAAGTGCGGCCGAAATCACAAAGTCGGATATCTTGATTCCGATCTGCTCGCAGCGTACATGAAGAAAATCAGTCCAATAATAGTTGGAACCGATCGTCGAGTGATTGTTCTGAAGACTATCCCATCAAGGAAAGAACAGAATTTCTTATAGAGTCAAAGTTACAAGACTTCATTGAAAAATCATAACAACCGAATTGTTTCGGTACATTTACTTTGAAAGGGAGCTCGTTTCAAGCGGAGGGAAGAGTACAATGAATATTGTAATTAATTAAATTATTTTCTCCAAATAATTTGCCTCTAATTATTCAAGCATTGTCAAATCCAAGATTTTTAAACTTTATTCAATTTCCTTCCCTCAGCCTTCCCTTAAAACCTCAAAGTTTCAAATTCAAGAAGAAAGGCCAATTGTACTCGCCTGATGGATTAATTTCGCGAGCTTGTTCCCCGCAAGTAAAAAAGTTCCTCGAGAAAGAAGCGGCGACGAAAATCTCGCGTGATATCGTCGTGAAAGCAGGAAACGTTTGGCCGCTTATCTCGCGGTATCTTGACATCGCGGCAGGTGAAGCATTTAAATAATATATCGAACAGGTGAAATAGCAGCTGTTCGTCTGCATCGTTGCCCTCCGCCAGAACGCGTGAATCGCTTTGTAGTGCCGCGAGAATGTTCCTTTTTACGCACGAAATTCGCTTTAAGCACTCTTCTCTCATAGTGACACAGTTTCAACATTTTTCTATCTTCCTTTTCGTCAAAATCTAACAAGCGTGACTGAAATATTAATTTTAGGTTATTTAAAAGATTTTCAGTATAACTCTTTCAGCTGGGAGATAAAGATGGTAATAAAATTTTGTTTGGAAGAATCTTGGAAATAATTGGGGAGATAAGAAATATTAATAGACAGATTATCAGGATTAATCGAAGCAATAACATCTGGAAGTGACAGATATGAGCAATAATGTACACCGGACGGATCAGGTCGTAAATATTAGCCTAAATTCTCTGTTCACCAATCTCTTAATGAACACTCTAATCCTCGTCTTAAAAGTCCACGATTCAATTTACGGAGAATATATGACAGGCCAACAGCTGCTTCTCAATTCCTGAAATTCCTCTGTTCATCCACGAACCATCCAAATACCACCTGACCAATCTATCCCCAAATGTTCAGCATCCTCATAACCCATCAAACTGGATCATCCAGAGAGTTGAATTAAAATGAAGAAATCATAAGATAAATTATGACTCAAATACAAGTGGTATAGGTAAAGCAATGCAGAGGCTACTGCGGTGTCTATAAAGTCATAATCAATTAAATCTTACATCGATAAATCCTGATCAATGAAAACAGTGCGAAACACCTATTCAATTTTGTTGAGGAATGCAGTGTCGCCACCTATAATACCGACCCAAATGAGGCCCTCTCGACATTACGTTACATGCCTTTTTTTCTCTATAACGTTACACTATGTAGTTTTACTTATGGTATTATTAAAGTAGTAATAAGTTCAGAATACGGTCGTGTTAATAATGGTCTTACCCAAACCCTAACAAATTTCATATTTCTTCCGTTAAACCCATTTGAAATCCGCGGTTCTCCAGCTCCTCCGACTCCTACAAGATACATCCATGATCAGCGAGGAAACTCCACTCTATCAAAGAAAGAACACCAACAACGGTGAAGCGGAGAGAGAGAACCGTATAAAAAGCATAGAGGAGAAACATCAGGAAAATACAGTGGGAAGAAGTAGAGGGGTACGTGTGCGAGAGAAAGGAAGAGGATAGACTGTGCGAGGGAGGAGGATACTCTGCGCGTTCCAGCAGGGAATCTGGAAGAGGGGAAACGTTGGTAACCGTGGTGGGGAGAAAAGGCAGCTGCAAGCAACTGGTGCAACGGAGAAAGTTGCAAAGGATAGAAGGAGATGGTTATACTGTCATGGAGGCAGACCTGCCTGCTGGTTGTTCGTCGACCTGCTCCCTGCTTTACCTGACACCGCTCGCCAGTGTTTCCATAGCCGCGTACACCGATGGATCGACTCGGGATCCTCTCGTGACTCCGTTGAGCTCGCCACGCTCGGATCGTCACCCCCCAAGTCGAATAAAAAAAAAACCATTCGGAACGATCGCGGAATTTCGACTTGGAATTCGAAAGTTTGTGCCCCGTGTAATCCGTTGGACAAGTCAAACGAGCACAGTGAAACAGAGGTAGACGAAGAGTGACACGTTGCGATACGATCGATCCAACGTAGACAACTTCTACACGCGTTTACGAGGATCGAAACAACAATGTGCTCGTGACAGAGAGAGGGAAGGATCGTTGGTCGGGTTCGGTTTCATGAGGAAAGTTCACGTTCCCTTGGACGATTTTTTCGTTAGACTTGAAGAAGACTGAGGAAGGAAACGGATAAAACGTGGGCGTTGAGTGATTGTTGTCGGTGCTAGTTTCCATCGGGAGTCATGAAAGATACCAGCGATACGATGAAGGACGACTTGCCCGCGGTATGTAATATTTAATCAATTAGAATCATCTTGTATTCATCTTAACCCGAGGCCTTTAATTTCAACGAGACTCGAAAGACGAATCTTGAGGTATGATCCTGAAATCATTTGATCTTTAACCATCGAACAGCGTGCGGTTGAAAGAACGATAAATTAAATTCAACACTTTGATGGCGGGCGTCACGTGACCGTCATTTTGACGTTTAACGTCTTACGTCATTATTCGCTGTACCAAATACTAATTACACTTCAAAAATTATTAAGTCTTATCCGGGTTGGGATTTGTAAATGATAGATATTAAAAGAATTCTTACAAAGAGAATTATAAGACACTCATGAGAAAGTAATTCCATGATACAGTAACACCTTGTGCGAAGCGTGTAGTGGCCCGTCTATGGGGTCCCGTACAGGAAACGCGTTCTAACTCACTCTGCATAATCCCGAATGAAAATTTTCATTCATTTAGAGCTCAAAGGGTATATAGAACTCATGTTCCGTGCAATATTTTTGCAAACAAATGTTCCATAAAGGAGATTACCCCGCTATTGATTTCTCTTTCATAAAATATTTCTTCAAAGGTTATGTTTGCGTCATCGAATTTGATACACTTTCCCGTTGGTGTATAGCATTCAATTCAACAGGAATACGCGAACCGAACGACCATTATCGTCTATACTGCATTATTGAACGTGTGTATGTAAATTTCCATTGGACGATGTTGTTGGTTTCTATAGCTCCCGGTGTAGCCGAGTTTTATTCGACTCCTTTCACCAGCGAAATAGAATTTTGCTGGCAATTTTCTTAAGCTGTCTTATCAAAGATGAAACAAGTTTGCTTTCACGCAGATTGCTGGTTTCTACGGTGAATACCGGCGGAAACGTTATTTGAAATTCAGTACCAATTAAAAACTTCAAACTTTTCAGTTTACCATAAAGCTTGCTCGCTTAAAAGCTCAATTATAAAAAACTTTTCTAACCTTAAAAACATTCTTTCTCGAGATCGTTAATTAAAAAGGTCTCTAATTGTAAGAGCGTTCCAAATATTCTCAGAATATTACAAATGCAATAGTTGTTCTATTAGAAATTTTAATTACGAATTCTATTCCGTGTAATCTGGAACGAGTTCAACGTTTTTAGAGCAGGTCATACATATTTCAATGGGAGATGGTTCGAAGAGAATTATGGTAGTTTTCAAAGCACTGATTCTCGAACGGGGACGATTATTAAACTCGCGAAATTACTATTAATACAGTTGACGGGAACGCATCGACTATAATTGGTATGCGCCGAGTACCATTAACGTTTTAATTAGGGGCAAAGCAAGCTCGATACACGTCGACCGACATTTCCTCTACGGTACGATCGATGCTTTAGCATTACCAGCTAAACGGCAACATTCTATTTATAGTACAAACACACTTTGTTCTCCGGGGTCGAGAGCGTACTACCGAAAAGTCCTTCTCGTTGGAAATCCAATTAACGCCAGTCTCCACAAGGATTTTGATTCATTAACTTTCTTTCCGCTCCTCCGTTGCTTTTTATTTTTGTCTCAAAAAAGAAAATTTGAATCAAGGAACTATTATATAAAGTATCCAGTAGCGTAACTAGGAGGGGTTAAAAGAGTCAGCAGTTATTGGTATTAATTTTTTTATTTTCCATTGAATAGTTTTTGATGTGTATAGAATCCAAAATTGTAAATCTTAGGTTAGATTAGTATCTTTGAGAGCATCCTGATAGGCCGTCTCGGTCGACCAATCACATTACGAATAGAACCAATATGGCGTCGCGCTAACTTGCAAAATATGCTAAAAATGCTCGATTTTAAATACGCATAACTTTTAAACCTCTGAGTTTTTAAAGTTAGGAATTACATTTTTTAATTCTAAAATGGTAAATGGAAAGGTCAATAATTTCGCGTTCTTTAAAACAAAGTTTAACCAATAAAATAATTTTTTCAAACAAGTGGACTTAATACACTCCGGCTGGGAGATTCAGATATTTAAGCAATTCGACGGAGTGAAAAGCAGCGGAAAATTGAAATCGATCCACCGACAGTCATTGTGATTCCGATTAAAGTTTCAACTACGTAGAAAACCGCAATCTAACCAAAGATCGACGCCGTCTCTATACACACGGTTTGGTTGTACGTGTGTATATCTAGCCGGAAGGGAGAAGTTCAAAGAGGAGAATACACGGTGGAAAGTAATATCAAGCCAGTAGGAACTTATGCGGCAGCCGGCGTGTAATCGCACTTTGTATTTTATCAAGATCCTGATGCGACGGTGAATTATGTAATTGCAACGACGCTACCCCTCGAGGGGGTTCCGGCCGCCATTTTCTGAAACGTTGAAAACCGCTCCGCGGAAGAAAATGTTTTTCCCCTCTTTGAGGCTGGCTTGATACGGAAAAATTGCGGATGAAAAGTTCCCCGCTGGAAATTGCAGAATGGTTAGAGGAGGAAAGAAAAAAAGCTCGCGTCACGTTTCTTTCAACGTTCGACGGAATCGAGGAGCCGGGAGTGGGGGGATCGTGTTAATTGGAAAGCGACAACTTCAAGCGATACAAGCTTTTAATTACCGACCTCTTCGTCGAGCTTATTCAAGAATTATTCATAAAAGAGAAAACGATTTACATTTCGATTAAAAATTTTCATGCTGGTCTATTTAAAATGACGCACCTTATGCGTCTTATGATACATGCATGACACAATAGACGACGCACCGGGTGCGTCTTGCAATAAAATCAATTAAAAGACTAAGAATAAGAAACTTTTATCATTAAATTCTCTTATGGAGAGTTCTGACATTTATATCGAAATAAATGGAATTAAAAGTTGGTAAGGATATCCGTGTACCTATATATCTTCTAGTGGGATTGAATTTCCGGAACAAACCGTGGAGAAAAGAAACAAAGTTCAAAGGAGGAATAAATAAAAAAAAAAAAAGAACAAAAGAGAGAATTGGAAAGTTTTCGGTCGCGAAATAAGATTCCATTTGAAATTTAGATTCCGCGTTGGCGGAATGCGAACCGGGAGAACCAGAATGATTCAACGAAGGGGGAGGAGATTGTGGAGGAAGCTGGAGAAGTTGTTGAAGCTTTTGCAAACTCTGCAACAAGCTCGGATGATTCGTGCAATTGGTCGCAACGTAGCAATTCCAGGGAAGGAATTTTCATTGAAATCTACCTTTCGATCCGGCGCGTTCGGGATGTTTATTTAAAATCAGGCGAATTCCTGGGAAACGAAACGGAACGGAAAGCCGCGCAATGGGTATCGGTAATAAAGCGATAATCGACTAATCGGTAGGAATAAATGCAGGAAACGAGCTTCCGCGTACCCGTGATTCGGTTAATACAATTTTTATTCACTGCCCGTTTTTATTGGAACGACCAGTTATTGGCAGGTAGTGATATCAAATATCGATACTCTTACACGGTGCGGATGTGCAGGGTACCGTAAAGAGGCGAACAAAACATGGAGTTCGCCTCGTAAACGATATATGTATATATTGGTGTATCGTAAATACGATACCGATACGGGACAGCCAGGTTTTGCATCCTATAAATCGATTTTACACCAGCCACCGATAAAACGGGATGGTTAACGGAATCCCTGTTGTGCAACGAATAAATGCTCTCTCGACGGAGAGTTGAGAAATTCGAATAAAGAGGGAATCGGGGATGAACAAATACAGGGGATGATTCCTTTCGACGAGTAAGGCTGATTTAACGCGTTCACTGTGCCATTGGAAATGGAAATATGGTAAGGAATACGCTTAATAATCCTGTTTCTAAAAAAAGTAAGGAAAGTAACGTAACGCGTTTTTTAATCCTCAGACGGCGGACCATGGAGAGAGCCCGCTTCGAGACGGCGGACCAGGGAGAGAGGCATAATTTTATCTCCCTATTCACCTCGAACTGAAAGTTTTGAAGCTTGAAAGATTACCCCATCCCGGCAATATAACAAGAATTTACTGTAGTTAATTTGTAATACCAAATAAATAAATAAATCTCGACAGTAAACGATGTTTTATTTCTTGGTTAATTAATTTAATTTCCATTGATGTTCCAGGGGTGAACGTTCTGGCTATTAAAATTCCTTTGGATTTGCAATTTAGATCGATGACAGACAGGGAAATAGCGGAACTAATTTGCGCGAACGTTTTATGGATAAATTAGTTGCGTTTATCGGGCATTTATGCGCGTTTAAAATTGATAAGCTTGATGAGGGGTTACTAGCCATAACGAGGCTGATTCGCGATTAACGTTTCACGAGTAAATTATTCGGGATTAACGCGGAATAGAAACGTTTCGTATAGTAGAGTTGAAATTTCATTATTAATTGAAGATTCACTAAAAAATTCATTGTTTTAAACGAAGTACAAAATTAAATTAAATTAAATTAAAATTGTGTCCGCCGTCCGAGGGTTAAACTGTGATCAGGATTTTATTTTGTTAACGAGCAAAAATAATTAATTATTTCAATAGATAAAAATCCCCATTCTTTTAATTAAAAAAGAATCTACTAACGAGTGTTTATTTATCGTCGAACATGAGTTAACAAGAGCGTCAGTTTTATACGTCAGTTCTAAGCGCTTTAATCCATCTTCTTGTACGTTCATTTTCTACCTCGTTACAGACGTTTATTTAACGAGGTACGTCGGTCTATTACGTTCCCCTGTTGTCTCTTATTTTCATCGCGAAAACGCGACGTTTGAAAAAGGTGAAAAAAGGAAATCAACCAACCAACACGAGCAAGCATTTTCGTTTGCGTGCGTTCGCTATCAGTGATCTTACAGTTTGCCCTACCACTGTTTTAATTTATTTGTCACACGATCGTTGCTGTAATCGCGTTATTACATCTAACCGTTAGTTTAACAACGTGGCAGTTTTATTCAACTAACACTTTTTTTCTAATTTTCTAAATGCTTGAACATGGTTCTGTAAGGGTTGCAACCCCTAATAATTTTTTTCTAATTTTTTAAATGGTTGGAGATGGCTGTGTAAGGGTTGCAATCCCTTTAGTATAAAATGAAAACTTCCATTTTATTTTCTGTAGAATTATCTTTGATTTTATTATCCTTCGTACGGCGGACCATGGAGAGAGCCCAATTCTAATTCAACTTTTTACTTCCTGCCAGAATATAAAACCCTTCAATTAATAATAAAATTTTTCTATTTTATAATTTTCTGACTCTAAAATTCCCTTTGATTTTATTATCTCTCGGACGGCGGACCATGGAGAGAGCCCAATTTGAATTCAATTTTTTACTCCCTTCTAGAATATAAAACCCTTTGATTAATAATACAATTTTTCTATTTTATAATAATTTTCTGACTCTGAATATTACAAGCCCTGAAAATTCTTAAGAGCAATCACCAGAGAATATTATATAATTAAAATATAATTAACTAAAGTTTCTTTGAATTTTTATTTATAACTCGTGATGAATTATATCGTCGAATTAATTTCCCGAAAAGTGTGCATTATTTTTTACACGCTCCTCGGCATTTCCGAGCATGTTCGATCGTCGTTTATTACCTCGTTTCGCGAATGAAAATATATTTTTTCCTCTGCTCGTTGAGGGGTTCTTTATTTTTCCACGTACCGGGCCAGGTTGCTCCTTCTCCACGAGGGTTTCTCTCTTTTTCTTTTTTCAGATTACAATGAAGCGGACTCTCGAACCGTACGATCGATCCGATTCCCGTCTACGTTTTAATCGCGCATAAATCGAGCAATCCTCTTTAATTACGGCCTGCAAGTTGTTTCCCCGCCACGAGGATTTACATATTCCGAGCTACTTTGTGAACTAACGGACGAAATCGCGTTTCTTGCTCGATTAAAATGCATACACCTCGCTACTTTCTTCTCTTTATTATCATCGAACGTTTTATTCAAGATCATCGAGGAGAAATCAGAGAAAATATTTAAAATATATTATTTTTATTATTAGAAATTTTTATTTTAATTTCAATTTTAATAGACGGGACAATAGTGTAACATAAATGAATTTTACAAAATTTTGAATGAATACTTTCCAGAATTGAGGGTTGAAAGAATCACGGAAGGAATTTGAAAATCAGATTTTCCTGAGGAAAAGAAAAATTTTGGGAAACGTTTATGCTTTCCCTGGGTAGAAAGAGGGTAAAATTTTCCAAACACTTGAACGACCGTTCTGCTACCGAGTGGCCAGTTTATGGCTGACCTTGGTCGACGGTAAATTCGTGAAATTTATTGCCAGCCACCGGGGGTTGGTGGTGGGTGCACGTGAAAATGAGTGTGCACCCTAGTGACCCAGAGACACCGAGCAATAAACGTGAAAAGCATCGGTGGCTGATCCTCTCTGGCTTCTGGCCATTTTTTCCTCCCTTTCCAATTTCACGCTGTCATATTTACGATAGAGAAAGGTTCCTTCCTATTTAGAGGAAAAGTCTCGGGTGAAAATCTTATGCAAACTAAAGAGAAAGTGTGAAATTACTATGAAACGAAGAAGCAAAGGATAAAATCGTGAAACATGAAAGAGGGATATAAAAGTCATGGAAGGAAATATTTAAGGGTAGGCGTGGATGCTTAAGAGGGCATAAAATCATTAAAATTTCGAATAACAAACGAGGATTTTTAATATAGCCATAAAAGTGAGAGGAGAGAAATTGTCGGTAGAAAAAAAAGCGGGATCTTCTTTTTCAAGAAAACGAGGAGTATCCATCAGAAGGGTTAACGATTGTCGGGACTTCCTGTTGACGGGTCTCGATAAGTTCGAAAATTGAAACGGCACGAAAAGACAGCTCCGGCGAACCGGTCCCCGCAGGGTGGTAATCGTGTTAACCAGCTCCTCTGTAATCGGCCAACGTTAATTACGACTTTCTCACATGCAATAACGATTGCAACTGAATTGCATGTTGCAAACGGATCCCCGTAAACGTTTAATTACCCTCGATTTTTCCGTAAAATCCATCGTTCGTTAACCAAGGAATTAAACGGTGCCATGGATCCTTTGAACCGTTACCGGGGCTCTTTAATATTTTTTTTTAAACAATTAATAATAAAAGTCTGCGATTTTAATTCCTAATGCAATAATAAAATTAGTAAGCTTGATATTTTCTTATTTTTTGAAAAGACCCCCTTTAGAAATATAAAAATAAAAAATCACAAAATGAATATCAACGATAGGTAAATGAATTTTTAGGGGTAGATTTGTCATTTTCCTTTAAACCGTTCTTCGAGGTTCTTTAATTTTTCCTAAAAATAATTAATAATAAAAGTCTGCAAGTTTAATTCCTAATGCAATAATAAAATCAGTAAGCTTGATGATTTCTAATTTTTAGAAATCCAAAAATAAAAAAATCACGAAATGAATATCAACGATAGATAAACGAATTTTTAGGGATGGATTTGTAATTAAAATTCTTCCGAGATTCTCAATTTATCTAAAGAAGGAAAGAGGCATCTAACGTAGCGATAATCGAATCAAGCGACGGTAATTTGTTCGAGTGCCTTTTAAAAGAGCTTTCTAAAAGAAGTTTCCAATTTCAGGACACGTTGATGGACTGCGAGGGTGACGGCGGAGGGTTGGAGGATCTCACGAACGACGTCGCAGATTCATCTCCGACTATTCGAGGTAATTAAACTTTCATTCTTCACCCTACCGCGTTCCTTTTTTTTATCCACCTTCTATCAACGACAAACCCCGAATGTTTTCGTTCAAATGGGGTGATTCTTCGAGGGGTTGAAATCGAGTAGGTTTATATTCCAGCTGAATTCTCCTCGATCCCGTAATTGTATTCTTCAAAAATATAATAACCCGAAAATCTTGAAAACTTTAACCCCTGCGTTTCATCCCTTAAATACAAATACATCCAGAATTCGCGTTTACAATCTCTCGGATAAAACGTTTTCAATTTCTTTTCGTCCGGAGAATCTTATTCACAGTCGCATCCGTGTTTTCATCCCCCGACTTCCGTTCACGAATAATACCATTACCCCCCCTCCGGAGCTATTTATAAAAGCGTGCAAACAAGTTTCTTGCAATGCAAATGCACCCCGGAATATCCTCCTCCTCTGTTTCTGTTCCTAACTACCCTCTTGTTTTACACCCTTCCTCAGCCCCCTCCATCTGCTGGAAAGCAGTGCATTCGTGCACTTTATTTGCTCGTTAATTAGATCGTCGAGGAGAGGAGGCAGGGAGAGGGGGGTTAGTGGACGTGTAACGAGACAGAATAATATCGTTGATAGGGAGGAGAGCGAATGGGGGTTGCTTCTGGGAAATTGTTAAGCTAAATAAACGTCGGCTTGCGGGGAGGGAAATTGGAAGGAATGCAATTACTGGGACCGGTACAAATGCTGGAATATTTTCTCTCTAATATCCCCGGGATGGAATAATTATTTACACCCGCAAGAAAACGTCACTCTCTTTCATTCTAACGAATGATAAAATGTGTCATTAAAATGTTTCTTATAAAACTTATGGAATAAAATATTTCCAGAGGACACAATTAGAAAAGAAATACTTGTAACTTGTAATTTTTAATAATATAATAAATTCCAGAGTGTAAGGAGCAGATCGAGGTGAATGTTAATCGATACAGTTTAAAGTATCGCGTGACGAAAAATTGGCCCAGTAATTTAGTGGAATTACCATTAAGAGGCGAAAGACACGGGAAACTGGTAATTAGGAACGATTCGAAAGAGTCGCTTGATTACAAGCTGGCAAACCGGGGCATATTTTGTCGCAAAGTCATCGATGGTAATTACCATTGATCAAGTGCCATTTCGTACACTGAAGAGAATTTTCTTTACGCCTTTTCCCGACGATGGAACGAGGAACGTCCGTTTCATCGACTGTTCTCGAGTACCGAATAAGAGGTCGAGAAGAGGGTCACCGAAAACAGGGATAATCGAGTTTCCCTGGAAATATGGGAAATTCTGTTGCTCCTTCGAAATATTGCCCTTTTGGGAGTATACCTGCTTCCCTGGGATCCGCAGAAATCCAAGGATAGTTTTATTGTACCCGTCGTAAAGGGTCGTGTCTCTTCGGTGGGTTACCTTTTCCGTCCCTCTTCGATTTCCCTGGGAATTTCAATGAACGAATGTCCTAATTTTTTCATCGAAATATTTTTCTATTTAGATCACAAATTTGAAATAACGGAGGAAGAAATTTTTCAATTGGTACCATTTTTTTAACCGGATGTTGGGGATAATTAAACCGACCCCCTGTGTATCGGTAGGGCGCACAGATAACGAGCGTGTCGCAGGACTGTTTCAAACTCCATTTATAAGATTCATTAAAGTTCCGCGGCTCGTTACCATTAATCACGCGCTTCGCTTGTACGCCACGCCCTTGGAAAATAACTTTTCCCTTAACGCAGTTCGAATTCACTGACCCCATTTTCAGAGATATGAATTTTATATGCTAATGCGAACGAACGGACGTCTTCGCGAGAATTTCAATCTTCCGACGAAAAGTTCGGGACATAAGCAATTTCATCCCTGCCACACGCTGTCCCGTTGAATAATAGAAAGGGCAAATCGAGCGTTTCCATCGAATTTGTCGCGATTTACGATCAATAAATTTTCTCGAGACCAAACAGCCCTATTCCATCCCGTGCCCCATCTCCATGGATCTTCCATTTTCGATGGGTTCACTGATTTTTTCGACGATTTATTTCAACGATCTTCGCGTTATCATTCGTAAACTTGCGAGATTGTCCAAGTTTATTTCTCTTTTGGACTTCTTCACGATTCGATGGGGGAACATCATTCGTGAAACTTTTGTTTAAGAGTTTGCTTTCGAATAAAACGAAACAGGGTAATGTAAACGAATAAGAAACATAATACGATGTGTTTTTTAATTTTCGGACGGCGGACCATGGAGAGAGGCTCAATTTTAATTTAATTTTATATCTCACATTGTTTTCTTTCATTTAAAAATTATATATTTAATTGTAAAACAATGTCCTTGTATATTTTTTGTGAATGCGTACCCAAGTTTCATATTTCTTCTAGCTTTTAAAATAATTGCAAATTGTTTCCTAGAGAGTATCTTTTTTCGATAGACACATGGGTTACCCTTCGAGACCTTTAAATCGTTGACTAACCTAACTCAATCCAGCTTCTCCTCGTCCTGAGGGAGCATAGAAAAGAGACATTTAAATCTAGGTATCCCTGTGGGAACGTCCGGCGTCCACGTCCTGGGGGGTTGTCCTCAGGTGGGAAAAAAACAATGAAGTCGTTCCTGACTGGTCCAGACTCTATTCTGGTGTCAATGGAACGAAAAGAGAGAGAAAAAAAAGGAAGCGGCTAATGTGTAAGGCTTCTGAAAAAAAAACAAAAAAACAGTCCTATCGAGGGAGAAAAAAATCGTCTGGTTCGTGAGATGAACGTAATCTGGTTTCCTTTTCAACTTTATGCAAAACAAGATCTTAATCGAAACTCGTTTACTCCATGAATTGAAATTGAAAAATCATAGAATTTCTAATTTTCTAATTTTTATTTGAATTTCCTTGAAAGTTGTTCGCTGGCGAAACGTCGTTTATCAACAATCGTATACTCAATTGCTTAGGAAAATACGGTCTATTTATACAAACGCAATTTCCATAAGAGAAACGCAAATTTTGCTTTCCGACTACTCTCGCGGCGGCAACGTGTTACATAATTCATAGAAGGTACTTCCTCGTTCAATCTCCGCTTCTGTTTATTCGAAAACAATCTCTAAATCGTCCTTGGTCTCCCACAAAATGTTTTGTATGTTTAGACATACAAAATGAAACTAATGCGAAGTACGAAATCGGTTAAGATCCGGGCTCTCTCCATGGTCCGCCATCCGAGAGCGAACCTTTCTCCAACGACCCTTTTCTCACACTCTAAAATATTCCCTTTCAATTTCCTTTATTCCACCAAAAATTTCACCCATCGTTTCCCAAAGTATCGTCCCGTCTACCCCTATCGATGCCCCTCCCCCCCCAAAGCAAACATCGGTCGATTCCCCCGAAAAATATCTTCTCATAAAATATTCGTTAATTGAACACCCTCTGCACGGATGATATCCGCTAGGTTCCCAGGAACAGGTAAGCACGAACTGGCCCTACCTGACGTCCCTTCACCGAGGGGTTCTCACAAGGGGTGCGTGTACATACATGTACACACTAGTTCCGCGCCACAACGGAGAGGATGAAAGAAAAGAGAGAGAAAAAAAAGAAGAGAGGCTCGTGCGAAATTCGATGATTCGCAGGACGGATGATGGGGTGGGTAGCGACAGGTAGTTCCCATGGGAGGTTCATGGTGCACGATTCCCACAGGAGAGCCGCGAAACCGGGCCACCGAGTCGAAATGAAATTCCGGTCGACGATATCCTCTCTTTGATTCTTTCCAGAGTCCCTGGTGGTCCCGATTTATCGGACACTGGTTAGTCTTTCCGTCTTTCATACTCGTTTAGCGATAGAAAACTGGACGTATCCTTTGTAGGGAAAATAATCACAGCTTTGATAAATATTACAAATGATACTCCAAGTATTTACATTTCAGTAAATATTAATCTCTTCCTTTTATATAGATGCTGCGGAGAGGTTGCTGACGTTGTTGGGGGTGGACGAAGACGAGGACCTGATGTCGTCCTCCGAGGACGAGGGTGTGGAGCTGGACGATTTAGAAGATGAAGAAGAAGAAGAGGAAGAGAACACCAGGTTATTGCATCAACTGGTCGCTTCATTAGCGAAGGAATTGAAACAACAATCTCATCAGAAACAAACGTCGACCAGGATCCTTGGTAAAAGTTCCTTCAAGGACTCTAAGGAGCACACAGAGACCGGTTACCTGGATCGTGCTTGTCTTCAGGAACAAAATTTCAAATCGACCAGCTGTTATCGCGAGAGTTTGCCTGACAAGTGCCAGAAACAAGGCTCTTCTCGTTTCCTATCCAAGGATCATGGGTTTTTAGATTCCCATGAATGGGTGAATCCTTGTTCAAGGATGAATCAGCAGGCAGAAGGTGGTAGCCATCAAGTATCCGGATCTTGGAACGCTGGTTGGGATGCATGCGCCACGGAAGCTCTTAGATATCTGGTCGAAGACGAAGGTCTACATCCTCATCATCCCACGGTGGTGGCCATGAAGAGCCATCTGGAGTTGCAGAGGGAACGAGCCTTATTCGCTCAGTACACCGCGTAAACGAATTTCGGATCTTATCGAAGGGCGAGAGACGGTATTTTTTTAAAAGCAAGCCTGGTTGACTTTCACCGAGGGATGCTTTCGAGGCGAGGGCAATCGCGAGAAGGAATCGATTCAAGAGAGAGGGTGTTTCCGGTTTCTGCTTTGGGGATTGAACGCGGTGAATGTGGGCGAGAAGCTGGCGAAATCTCTGCTCTTGGAAAGCTGGCCACCTGTTACGATATCCTTTGTAAGAGGATGTTCTTTTGTGGATATACTTCTCTGATTCGTTAAGGTGAAAGAATCATCAACAGGTATCTATCATTCTATTTGTTAACAAGAATCGAAGAGTTACTTCTGGATGAGTAGGAACACTTTCAAGCCTTTCTAAATTATTTATATTAATTTTGGAAGATTTTCAATCTGGATGAGTAGGATCACTTTTAATCCTTTTCAAGTTACTCATATTAATTTTGGAAGATTTTTAATCTAGATAAATAGGAGCACTTTTAAATCATTACAAATTACTAATTGCCTTTCAATCTGGATGAGTAGGATCACTTTTAACCCTTTTCGAGTTACTCATATTAATTTTGGAAGCCTTTCAATCTGGATGAGTAGGATCACTTTTAACCCTTTCTAAATCACTCATATTAATTTAAAACTCTACTAAGCCATTCCAAATTACTAATATCAATTTTGAAATGATTTTAAAATATTTTACAAGAAGAAAACCATTTGAAATGAACCATCATTAGAAATACATCATTTTGAATTTTGAATTAATTTAAATTCCCAGCACAGAATAGATGTACAAGTGTAAAGGGTTAAAGTTTCATCAACCCCATACTGATGATTCTTCTAAGAAGGTACATTATGTACATGGTTTTCAATAGCCTGTCCCACATTCGCTTTTTCAATCATCTCGAGTCATCAGGATCATCCAGAACGACAATCTTGCCCGAGCAGAAGTTCCTGCCACGATAAAGTGGAAAGAATCTCTCTTTCCATTCAGATTAAAATGCATTCACCGTGTGTTTGTCAAGCAAACGACGCGCTTTCATACGTTCTCAACCGTGAGACTGTGCTCGTCAAGTGAATTCGAACTTCACCATAACTTCAGCCACTCCGTAGGGTTGCGCTTTGGTACCAAGCCACCCTTAAATATAACTTTTCATCAAGAGAACGTCACTTCCCTTGGGACGTTTGTCTCTTTTCCATTTCAAAAGTACAACATTTAAATTTCCAAGAAAATTTCTTGTTTAAATATTTTCAAGTTTCAAGGGTGGAACGATTGAAATCAAAATGAAAATCTTCAGTTTTATACATTTTTTATACCTTCTTTTTTTTATATATCGCCATTAGTTGTTAAGATTATCGTCTCTCTTTCTTTTTTTTTTTCTTTTTAATTACACGCATTATTTATTGTATTTGTAACGACATAGGATTAAGATACACGCGAAAATTCTCTCTTCTGACATGCTTTCAATCCATTCGACGTTAGATTCACTCGACGAGAAACGAATGTCAATAAACGATGTCAATAACAGAGAGAGAGAAAATGTTCATACGCTGGATCGATATGAACGAAGAAGAAGAATTTTCAATTTTCATCGCGGGGTGTGTTTTTGACAAATTCTGCAAGATTTTATATTCCGATGCGGTTCAACTCTCTGAAGGGGGGGGGTGAGAAATTCAATTTAGCTGTTTCGTGTTTCCAAATATTTTCGGTCATGGTTTTTCAGAGTCAGTGGGTTGAACAGCGAGGAAAGTGCGAAGAGACGTCCGTCGAAATCAAAAATGAAATATTCTTAGGCTATTTTATCGTAAGAACAATCACGAACGAAAAATTAGGGAAGTTAATGAAATTTATTAATCGTCGAATGGCGAAAAAAAAGATATCTAAAATTTGAATAATTGAAATAGAAATAAAATCCTAGAATTAAAGTTGGTCAGCCGTTCGATGATTAATTTGCATAAATTGTTTAAACGTAGCATCTCATCCAATATTCCTACATTTATATAAATTTCACCAACGCCAAGTGCCTCCGTTTCAATTCAATTCCACCCACCTTTTCCATATTCTAAAGTGAATTAAATATAAAAAGTTTGAAAAAGAAACTGAACGATGGGATGCAACGTTTGATGAAATTCAGAGATGGTAAATTGTATACGATAAATTTGAATCCAGAGTCTTGAATGAAAAATATTTTCTTCTAAAGTGAATGGGATTACCTTGTTTTTTGGTAGACAAGGTGTTCGACGAATCGTATCGAGTGATTTTAGATTGATGATATTTCCTTGATCGTAAATCACTCGTTTCAAAAAATCCAAGGTAATTCTGTGGTCACGACTATTTCGAGTCGTATGATGTTCTTTAGAAACAATCAAAAGGGACGTGGAGATGGTCGATAATTAGACGCATCGTTTGTACATATGTATGATATATCGTTTTAACTTATACACGACTATTGTTACTTTTACAATAAATCATTGTAGATAACATTGACCAGTAAAATAAACGAACGCTAAGTTAATTAATTATTTCGTGTACTGTTTCAACCTTCTTGCGATCCTTCCTTAGGAGGAGGATTAATTCCTAATAATAATCTAATGGAAATTATAATTGAGATATTAATTAAGAATAATTATTCCATTGTATGGAATCTAATAATAATCTAATGCAAATTATATTTGAAATATTAATTAAAAATAATTATTCCAATTCCAGATCACAGACACTTCCCTTCCTTTTGAAATTTGGATCCACCTCGACCATTAGGTGCTGATGTATAGAATCTAATAATAATCTAATGCAAATAATAATTGAAATATTAATTAAAAATAATTATTCCATTTCCAGATTATAAACACTTCCTTTTCTTTTGAAATTTGAATCCACCTTGACCACTGATGTATAGAATCTAATAATAATCTAATGCAAATTATATTTGAAATATTAATTAAAAATAATTATTCCATTTCCACATTATAGACACTTCCCTTCCTTTTGAAACTTAAATCCACCTTGACCATTAGGTGCTGATGTATGGAATCTAATAATAATCTAATGCAAATTATATTTGAAATATTAATTAAAAATAATTATTCCAATTCCAGATCACAGACACTTCCCTTCCTTTTGAAACTTGGATCCACCTCGACCATTAGGTGCTGATGTATGGAATCTAATAATAATCTAATGCAAGTTATAACACAGACATTAATTAAGAATAATCATTACATTTTCAGATTTCACACACTTCCCTTCCTGTTCAAATTTTGATCCATTTTGACCACTCCAAATCCACGGAAATAGAAGGGGATGGAAAGGAGGATGAATCTCGATGGGTCGCCGGTGAACCCATAGGAAAGGTTCTATCTGGCACGCGACCAGCTTGAAAAGAATCCCATGGGCAGGTTTATCGTGGTTGCTTGCCACGGGGATCTCTACGCCAATGGGGCATCTGGTGTCGGGTTCGTAGCACATGCCATGCATCTGCTCCGTCGAGGTACTTTTGTTGTCTTCTTCGACGTTCGTCCGGCGAAAATAAGTCGAGGCTGCTGTTACCAAGGGAATCTATGCTTTCTTACAGCAACCGGAATCATTCGCGACCATCTTTCGCGTGAAAGGATCTAGTTGAACGATAATGATCCCAGGCAATTAGCGATCAGTTACTTTTGTCGGCTACTCCGATCCCAAAGACTAGATTCCTTATTCAGGACTCTGGTCCGATGGGAAATAGATCATTATCTTCTATCAACTGGATATCTTTGTTAAAATATCGCCAACTTTCTGAATTAACGACATTTTGTTAATTAGAGTAGCAATTCTTCATTCACCCTCTGATGGCGGACCATGGAGAGATCCCCAAGACGGCGGACCATAGAGAGCGCCCCAATTTCAATTTAATTTCATATCACTTTCATTTTCTAAAATTATTCTTCAAATAATTATTCTCTAATGATCCAACTTGAAAATTTGCAAATTACCCTAACGATCTATAATCTAGCTCAAAACTTCATTAACTTCTCCAAGGTGATCTCCCATCACCTCGACCGTTGGGTGCTCGTAATTTCTCCTACCGAGTCGAAGGAATCGTTTCGATTTTTCGGGTAGGAGAAGAGGGTGGCCGTAAGGGGAGGGAACAGCTGTTTCTGGGTAACCGTCAGGTGGTATCCCGCGCTCGTCAGCTGCGGGGGTGAGAATACGAAAAAGGGTTGAGCGGTCTCGGATATTTTTCGACCACTCGAAATTCTCCCGACCAGGTCGATCGGAAAATCGAGACACGAATATTCCTGGGATCCAGATTCCTCTGCTTCCTTTTTTTTATCAACGCCTCGTGGTGTTGAGTGTCCCGCAGATGCTCGGGATCAACGGGTCAGATATCTCTTCTCCGAGGGGGATGAAATTATTTTTTGCTAACGAGATAAAGAACGATCGACGTTCGTGTTTTTAACATTGAAGCACCTTCGAAGGATCGTCAAACGAACCGTTTAATGGAACAGGAAGAAAAAGTGGCGAACGAAAGCGTTGCTGTCGAGGATCAATTTTTATACCGTGATTCAGATAAGAACGTTTACTTGAAATTTCGAAGGCTGATCGATTCTTGTAATGCGTTAATTAAACTCGGCGAACCGGTTGCATCCTCCTCAAGATCGAGAGGATAGCAACGCACGTTGATATTCGCCTCCATCCAATTTAATCGTGCGCACAATTATCTCCCACGACGTCCAGCAAATTATTCATAAATTACAATTCTAATTTGGTAAACATTACTTTGGAAATTATAGGTGTTTCAACCGTGAAAAGATCCTTCTTTGTTCGAAATTCGAGTGCCTTTCACCGTTTCAACCTGGAGGAGCCAAGGTGTTCAGCACGAGCCTGGCCCTAATCAAGGATCACTGTTTCCTGGCAGATGTTTCTGATTTTCCAAAACGAGGTCCTTTTTTTTTCTCTTTCTTTCAGTCGTTTCTCTATTATTTTTAATAGCAATTCGTTTATATCTATTTTTCAGAATCATTGGGTCTATGAAGTTGCAAGGAAGTTTGATGGAATGACGTTGTACAGAGTGGATTTAATTGCGAAATGATTGTGAAAAATGGACATATGTGTGCGTTGTGATGGAAAGGTGGGCCAAACTGCACGGTACGGTTAGTAGAAGCCGGCAGATGTATACTTCCGGCAGCTGTAAGAGCGGTGTCGTGTGCCTTTATACTGCACGCGCCGATTGGCCATTAAAGAATAGGCGCAGCTGGGGGATTCGATGATTTCCAGTGAAATCAATTTTCTGACCCTGACGATCGATATTTTTGATGGTCGATCAATTTTAGGAAAGATCAACTTTAATAACAAATCGTTATTTCGTTAACTTCTAATTAGAGGTTCATCGATAATTTCATGACATAAAAGTATCTTCAATTAGCACTTACCATATATCAATTTAAAGCTTAAAGTTTGAAGAAAATAACTGTATAAAGTTCCTTTATTTTTTTAAACCATAAGCAATTGAAAATTGGATAATTATTAATGGACCTATACATTGATTGATCCTTTGTTTCAACGAAGGACCAGCCATTTTGTAGTAAAAATATCGACGAAGCATTTATGTAATTATATTCTTGAGATTCTAAGCTTTAATTTGATATATCACAAGCGCCATTTCGTGACACTTTTCTGTCATGAAATCACCCTAGACTTCTTAGGTTTCGAAATTGGATACAGTACAAGTACATTGTTCGTTGCGATCCACGATTACTCATCTTGTATTAAGAATACTAACGAACCATTTATATAGTAATTTTCTTCAAACTTTAAGCTTTAATTTGATATATCACAAGTGGTATTTGAACATACTTTTATGTCATGAAATCATGGGACAATTTTAATAATCAAAAAAAGATTTACGACGAAAGTGTTCTGAAATAAGAAACATGGAAACACGATGAAGAATTCGTTCCATTGCACGGGCAATAATTTACACGGTGAATTCTCAACTTTTTTTAATATCTTGCAACTCGTTGCACATATTGCAGCCATCTGTCGGTGCACGAAACTTTTCACTTTCATAGTTGCGCTCGCCAGACTTTTATTGTCGGTCTATACATCGTGCTTTGTGTTCCAACGTTTTAGCTTAAGGAAACTTTTTCTCTAAGGTAAAAATAGCTTTTTCTGTGGCCTCGTAATTCATACAAACATATGCAAACCGATAAATAAAAAGAAAGTTACCATTTTATATTAACACTTTCTTGTTGTTTCACAGGATCTTCATTAAATTGTAAATAAATGAATGGAAACAAAAGCTGTAATAAATTGGTCAATATATTCTCAAAAAGAAGAGGACGAGAGAATTAATTTTGGAGAGTGACCATGGTGGCAGTTGGATCCCTGACGATCCGGGCTTATTGTGCATGGAAACATCAACGTGTTCCTGTCCGAACCATTGTACATTGTAATTCGAGTGATTCTATCTCGCGACTGCATCGACGTGCTACGATTCTCGGACGTGGCAATTCAGCCAATTTACTTGATTCCCAACGCGTTTCACAACGGGCTAGGAGAACCCCATTACAATACCCTGGACATCGCGGAATGCTTCAGACTAAATAGATCCATTTTCACTACCAATCTCCATTGTTTCATCTTAATAGAGAACGCATCCCTGATTATATATAAATGGAAAATTTATTTAACTGGAATATTTATTGAAGTCTCTGGTTAGTTCCATTCTAAAATTAAAGATAAATGGAAAATTTATTTGTCTATTGAAAATTTCTATCAATTTTTTTTGTATTTTTACTGAATTATTTTATTTTTTTTTTAGGTTTTGAAAAATCTCTGGGATGTTTATTGAAGTCTCTGGTTGGTTCCATTATAAAATTAAAGATAAATGGAAAATTTATTCAACTATCTACATTTTCCCTGAATTATTTTATTCTTCTTATATTCTAAAAAATCTGTGGAGTACTTATTAAAGTCTCTAATTAGCTATATATTAATTGATATAATTATCTATTTACCGTTTTAGGTTTTCAAGAAACTCCAAGATACTAATGAAAGTCTCTGCTTGAATATTAAAAAATTTGTTGATGAAAAATTATAAATGGATAAATGGTAAGGAGAAAAATCATTGGCACGCGAGTTAAAAACGGAAGTAGCGGCACGAGGGTGCAAACGAAAGAGGTGGGTACCCCGGTTGTCTGTCGAGCCCTCCTCGACCATTTTTCCCCCCATATGGTCGGCACATGTGGGTTCACGGAGCCGTAGAGGGGGGTCGAGTAATCGGGAAACCAGCTGATGGTCGCCGTTTGTTGGCCTTATTCAGTTACTCTTGGACCGTGGTCTGCTCCGAATCCGCTTTTTCGTCCGCGTTCCATCGAATCGTCTCCGATTTCCTTCATCGTACCATCATCCTCGTGAGAAACGACCTTAACCCGTACGTTTAATTGGATCAAAGAGATAGGAAAGAAGGGGACAACGCAAGAGGACGCTGCTCGACGAGGTGGGTTCAACGAAACTTTCCATCATTTTTTTATTTTTCAAGCATCCCTTACGAGAGAAACTTTGACGTTTATTAGGTCGTTCCATAAGTTCCTGCCATTTTTCACATTGATATTCAGAATAACCATCTACTCGTTTATTTTGAACAGAAATTATGCTGAAACTTTCTTAGTTTTTCATTGAAATATTTTGCAACTCTCTTGATTTATGAGTTTCATTTTAAATTTAGTTAGAAAAGTTCTTTTTTTTTATTAACAAGCCAGATTGCAGTAACTTTTCTTTATTAAATATCGAAGCCATGGTATTTTATTTTATACCTTTGCTAATTACTTCAAGCTTTCCTGTTAATAAGCTAAGTTTTCTTCTACTGATTGAATATTGAAGAAGCCTTCTGTATTTTACTTTATGCTTTACGCTGATCAGTCTGCGGACTTTAAACTCGGTTGATTGCGTTAAATTTTTCACTCTCGATCGTTCAATTAGCACTGTATGAATTAAACTCGTTAACTGCTACTTGAAAGTCTCGAGTATTCGCGTTTCGAAACGTCGTGCAAGTATTCGTAGAATAATATTCGATATTTCAATGAAATATAAAGATTGATGCAGTCAGCATAGCATTGTAATATTGGTTCTTCTTTTTTTTATGTTGATAAACTATTGCAATATCCTTGAAAAGTTTCGTTAATACAAGTTTCTTTTGGCTGGCCAACTAAAAGCGTTCAATGTCTGCGAATTTTCGAAGAAGATAAATGTTTATCGTTGCTGGGAGGAACGGAAGCGGAAAAAGTTAAAGTGCCTCTCTCCCGGAGTCTTTCAAAACTTCTTAGCTATGCTTCAAGTTTCCCAGCGTAAATAGAAGAGAAGAGAAAGGAAATTTAACTTTTTTCCAGTCATAAAGGCAGCGATTCTTGCATTACGACGTCCTCCAAATTATTGCCCCCTTCCTATTGGAGCAGGATCTTTTTCTGGGATGGGTGAAGTAACGTGGTTTTATTAACTTTAGGGGAGAATTTTAGGATTTTATAATTTTATAATTTGGAATTTTGGAATTTTGGAACTTGGTATTTAGAATTTAAAATTTGGAATTTGGAATTTTGGAACCTTAGAATATTAGAATCTTAGAATTTGGAATTTTAAATTTTGGAATCTTAGAACCTCTAAATCCTAGAATTTGGAATCATGGAATTTTGGAACCTTAGAATCTTAGAATTTGGAATTTGGAATGTTGGAATCATAGAACCTTTGAATTCTAGAATTTGGAATTTTGGAATCTTAGAATTTTGGAACTTGGTATTTAGAATTTTGGAACCTTAGAATATTAGAATCTTAGGATTTGGAATTTGGAATTTTTGAACCTTAGAATTTTAGAATCTTAAAATTTGGAATTTTGGAACCTTAGAACCTTTGAATCCTAGAATTTGGAATCATGGAATTTTTGAACCTTAGAATCTTAGAATGTGGAATTTGGAATGTTGGAATCTTAGAAGCTTAGAACTTTGGAATCTTAGAATCTTAGAATCTCAAAATATTAGAATCTTAGAATCTCAGAATGATGGGAGACAACCCACATTTTTGAGGGATCCTAACACTGCCTACCTCCAATAATTTCTATTATAAAACCAATACCCTTTCACAAACACACCATAAATTCATAATACTCCAGTAACAACAAAAATTGTAAAAGCAACGAGGTTCAAACACGCAACTCACCCTTCCCCCGATAGCTTTCATTTCATGGAAAACGAAGGGGTGAATCCCATCGCAAAAATTCCATTTTGCATTCCATTCTCGTTCCGCACGAAAAAACAGAAAAAAATCTCGTAGCTTCATTGTATTCGATTGTTCATCTTACCAACCCACTCACCGAGTTGGAAAACAACGAAACGCTTTTTTTTAAAAGCTGCATCGTTCCCGTTCAGATAAAGCAATACGCTTTCATCGTTTTCCGTGCAATCGAGTCGACTCTGTTCTGAAAGCTCTGAATACAAAATAAAAAAATAAAAAAGAGAAAGAAAAAAAATAGTGAGAGAGAGACAATCGAAGGTAGGAGGGTGGCGGTCTATTTCAAAGTGTAACGCAACGAGGCCTGTATTTTGGCCATTGAACCCCTCTGGCTGTGGCTGGCACGGGGGTGAATCTGACGATGGGGGATGGGAATCCTTAGTAACAGTGTAATGCCGAGTATTGATTTCGGGGGCTGGCTTTAGGCTTGTGTTACATGTGTATACACGGCGTCCTACAAACATCGGTCAACCTGAGCAAACGTTCCCAGATCGAGACTCGTGATTAAACGGAAGCTTTTGTAGCCTGTCGAGCGAATTACAGGAGCCAGGAAAATTGGTAACAATTAGTCGCACCGATAGAAAAACAGTGCTGGATTAATCCTTCTACCGTGAGAGAGAAACATTTGCGTTAATTAAGCTGATTGTCACGTTGAGTGGATAATTAAATATACATCTGTTCAGTAATTGTTCATGCAAGGTAGATTCGATCTAGGGAAATGTAGAATAATAATGATGAGTTGGGAATTTTAGAAATTTAGAATCTTAGGGTTTTGAGATTTCGAATTTGGAATTTTGGAATTTTGCAATTTGGAATTTTGGAATTTGCAACTTTGGAATTTTAGAAATTGGAATTTTGAAATTTGGAATTTCGCAATTTGGAATTTGCAACTTTGGAATTTTAGAAATTGGAATTTTGAAATTTGGAATCTTGCAATTTAGGACTTGCAACTTTGAAATTTCAAAATTTTCGAATTTGGAATTTTGGAAGTTGGAACTTGCAATTTGGAATTTCGCAATTTGGAATTTTCAGAATTTTAGAATTAGGAATTTGCAATTTTGGAATTTTAGAAATTGGAATTTTGCAATTAGGAATTTCGCAATTTGGAATTCGCAACTTTGGAATTTTAGAAATTGGAATTTTGAAATTTGGAATCTTGCAATTTAGGACTTGCAACTTTTAAATTTTAAAATTTTCGAATTTGGAATTTTGGAAGTTGGAACTTGCAATTTGGAATTTCGCAATTTGGAATTTTCAGAATTTTAGAATTAGGAATTTGCAATTTTGGAATTTTAGAAATTGGAATTTTGCAATTAGGAATTTCGCAATTTGGAATTCGCAACTTTGGAATTTTGAAATTTGGAATCTTGCAATTTAGGACTTGCAACTTTGAAATTTCAAAATTTTCGAATTTGGAATTTTGGAAGTTGGAACTTGCAATTTGGAATTCTAGAATTTGGAATTTTGAAATTTGCAACCTTGCAATTTGGAATTTCGCAATTTGAAATTTTAGAACCTTAGGCTTTTAAAACTATACAAAACCAGTTAACATTTTTTGGAATTTGCAAGGAACAGCGCTCGAGTGACTAACAATAAGTGGAATATACCAGGATTAACTTGCCCCACCGGAAACAATTGGATCGTGTTTCCCATAATAAAAGTGAATTTTAATTGGACCGGAGGTGTTAAAGGGCTCGGTGATTTATCATAGACTCTCTTTCGAAATGGAACAATGGTTGGCTGGGAGGGCTTAAGAGCTTGTACAATTTAGCAAATGGAAACATCGAGCTTTCAGAACGGTTTAAGAGAATGGACTTGGAACTTTTACAAGGACAAAAGACAAACGAGAAAAAACCTTGCCATTTTAATCTTCTCTAATTGATAATATTCTAACTCTCCTGACTCTAATCACAAAAACCACAGATATTTAAAAACTTAAAAATAAAATGTTTCATGTACAATTATAGATGATACCGGATACGGAAGGCGTGTGTCAGACTTCCGAGGCTGCGGTCAGGAGCACGGATGTGTATCAGAAGATTAAGAACGCACCGGAAGGGGAAGCGGCCTCGGTGACCGCTTGGAAACGATATCAGCAACTGGTGGCGATCGTCGAGGCCAGGGGTGGAAGTTTTAATCGGACGTCAATGATCGAGGCGATTTTTCGTGGGAACGATCTCGTCTATGCTACCCATTGATCTCAACACCAACAACATAGATCTATTTTTACAATTGTTATTACCAAAGCGAACGGATTCCTATTTTTATAAAAGTCTACATTAATGTAAATGCACTGAGTATCCTAATTTTTATTCTGTCAGAGTGTTTTGATATATTCCATGAGGAAAAATGAGAAATAATTTTGTAATTAGTATAACTAGAATTTCAAAATTTCTATGGGGCCTGACTTCCACAAAATGTGGGCTGGCTCCCTCACTATTCAAAATTTCAGAATTTCAAAATTTCTAAGGAACCAAGCTCATCCCTCAATTAACAATTTTCAATTCGTAATTGATATAATGACATAGCAATAATTTAGATAATTAATTTTGTTGCTTTAATTCAAAATCATAGTTCATGGAATATATTGTATAATTAAATGGATACTCATGCATTTTTCTCTGGAACCTGTAGGATAATCTGTTAGCATAATTTGAGATACTATTAACGATGCCAAACAGTGTATTGCTAGTCAACATGAACATAACAGAATGCTATGTGCGATTTAATTAGGTAATTAAGCGATGATTAGAGTCTATTGGAGGGCGTGCATGTAATCTCGTGTTCATAGGTAGAAAAAGAACAACGAATATTGATATTAACCGCACGTAGTATGTAATAATTATAGTATATTAGTCGTAAACGGGTTTTGTGATCAACTTAGAAAGCGATTCTAGTTAGTAGTAATGATAGTAATTAATTGGAGAGATTTTCGTACGAAGTTAAGAATAATCTTTCTAATGGAAGATTGAATAAGTTACCATAGAATCGAAAATATAATTGTTTTTCTAAGAAACTAACAAAAGTATTTTCTAAATATTTGTTACCATTAATTTTCTCTTGTTTCTATCCCTTGATATTCCATTAAAGTACTTTAGATTTCAATTAGATAAAAGGATGAACTCTGTAATTACTTTATGTAACTCTGCATTTTCCTCCTTAGAAGGAAAAACAGATGAATTAAATAGAAAGAGATATGTATAATATCCTCTTATATTGTTAAAAGAATATTAAGTGAGTCTAGCAGAATTCATGATAGAGTAAGTAACACTATAATTTTCAAAAATGTTAATTATACTATATTCATATTGAAAACGATTTTGGAACTTTGTAATTAATTTCATTAGAAAAAAAAAATTGAATAAATGTAAAATTAAAGAGATATACTGTTTATGTATTTAAAAACCTAACCTAGAATCCTATAACGTCCGAAGATTCTATTTAAGAAGCAATTCTCTAAGCCTAAACAAATATTTAAAAAATAAATAAATATAGAAAAGTATACTGTGGAATTAATAAAAATAAAAATTCAATTAATTAGTTTTAAGAAGCTTAATTAGTTTAAAGATGTTTAAAGAACGCGACTATATCATGCAAGTAATATAGGAGCAATAGTACGCAAAACAAGTGTATTAGAATGTTTATAAATTACCGTTCCAGAAACTGCTCCTGGTAATAGGATAGTAGAATGTGCGAAGAGGTTGCACGACCTCTGGGTTGGCGGAGTGGGGGAACCTACGGTTCGAAACGTACTCCTGGTAGTAGGATAACAGAATGCGCGAAGAGGTAACGCGAGCCTAGACTCCCCGCGCGCACGCGCAGAACGGACTGCGTAGAACAAGCTGCGCGGTGAACCGATGGGGCGGTATGGTGGGAGAACCCCTCCGAATTATGCAGGCTATATAGGGTACACAATAATCATTAATTACGGGTGTAATACTAATAAAATCTGAACTTTTATAATTAATTCTTGAAGAATAAGACCTGCTGAATTTTTTGATGCTAGTTTCGTTCATATTTTAATTATCATTACTGAGATATTAATAATTATAGCACGATTAATATTCTCGTAAGACACCTTCAGAATTTTTATTAATTCTATTGAATATAGAAATTATTTGTAATACTTTATGATTTAAACGTGAAGAGAAAGGTCGAAAATATATTCTTTAATCATTTTTGATAACATTTTGTTTGTTAATAATGAATAATTCCGTTAGCAGCTATTGTCCCATATGAAAATACACGGGAATTCCATACTATCGAATTTTCATTAATTTCTCAATTTCGAGGATTATTTTCTAAACTTTTATGATTGCATTATAAAGAAGAGAGTTAATACGAATTTCTAATACCGATTTCGTTGACAGTTTTGCTCTCAGTAATCTATAATTATTAAATTACCAACCTCAATATATACGCGTATTATTCGTATTAATTTTTCGAAAATAATAGATATTTTCTTAACCTTTATAATTTACAAAAATATCATAAGGTTCTAACAATTGTTTCATATTAAAATTATGTATATCAACGAAGTATATGCTGAATAATTTATTAATTATGTTATGTTATGTTTCTACAATACAAAACACGAACTATTTCAAACGACAGCCATTTGCATTTTCAAGTATGATTTTGCTCGAATTCCTTCCCGAGTAACAGGATAATAGAATGACCAAAGAGGTAGCACAAAACAGTGCCACTTACTTTCCATTATGAGCTCCTAATATCAGGAAACCATAATGCGAGTTGGTGGCACAAATGGCTGCGCATAAATAAGGAGGCGTGGTGGGGGAAACCTACGAATCTGAACCTGCTCCTGCTAATAGGATAACAGAATGCGCAAAGAGGTGGTACGACTACTGCGCATGCGCGGCGGGGATAATGGCAGGAATAATGGCGGAGATAATGGCGGGGCTACGTATATGAAATTATAAAAGAAGGAATAATAAATAATTAATTATGCACTTACCGCTATCCAGAATTGAATTTTTATGACCGAGTTTTGAAGAATAATGCCTACGGAATTATTTAACCTCATTTTACCCATGTTTTAACCATAATTAAAACACCGAAACTGCTTGAATAAAGGAATGAATTAGGACGAATGTAATTACACGCGATGCCACGTATTTATGTGTATTTACCGAATTAAATATTACCGTACAAATGTACAAGATATATACAAAACGATCTGCATACAATACGAATATTCTCCAAAGGTTTCCTATGAAACAACGAGCGAAATAGAATCGCCCAAATAATGAAAATAATTTACAAACATATTTTACAATTTCGATCGCTATACCCATAATTTATCACGTTGATTTCTCGTGATTTATGGATAAATGACGCACAGTAATGCATCGTTTCATTTGAACGAGGAATCAGCAGTATTCAGCATCAATTATTGCTTCAGCATTAGATAAATGAAACATTACAGCTTGAGAATAATGGAAATCGTTCTTAAAATTTAATAAAGTCTTATCAAGATCATGGAAGATAAAACTGTAGAGTGAAGAACACCTGTTGCACAAAGATCAGTAATCAAATCTTCGCGCTCATGAATCTGACAAACCTTGAGGAACTGATTGCTATCTAAAGAAACGAAGAGACTGACAATTGAATTAATTAACGACCTAATCGAGACCAGTTGCGTTAGCGAACTTTCCAAACCGGCTACTTCCGCGCAGCTGTTATATAATTTTCTATATCTGAAGCGTGCAGGAACTGCATGATATTACCTCGCCGTTTCTTAAACAAAGAAACTCCCTTAATCTTACAATGAACACTTTGTACAATTGCACATTCTACAAAAACTGACCACGAACCGGGCCCTAAAGTTTCTTAAACATTCTTCAATTCCTACATCTATCCTTCAAAAGCACATTGTACAGTCTGTTTTCTCAAAACATTCCATGACTGTACAAATTCTAAGCCCGAAAGCTTTCAAATAAACTCAGTCACAAAGATCTTCTTCAAATCAGGTGCAGATCCTCCAATATCGTGTCTACATATGTCTCCGTTATCTAAGTAACTGACATCAGAGTTCATCAGAATGCTTTTCAGGCTGTCTATGGACAGATCTGGTAGTTTTCTATCAACAGAAATCTTGTCTAGATCATTCATCGAGTAACCAGGTCCGATTCTCTGTTTCTTCAAACGGTACGACTGTATGGACGGTTTCGTGTCCATCAATTTGCTCTTCATCTCTTTGCGATCCTCCGTCTCGTTCTCGATGATCTTCGGCGTGAAAGATCGCATGTTGACCTTTACCTCGCTGCCTCTCTTCGAGGGCAACAGCTCCACCTGCAAAAGCAACACGTTCTCACGATTCTTGTTACGCAAGCGTTTTACGTTGAAAGGTCAATCAAGTGCTCGACGGAGTAATTTCTACGTTAGGACACTGCATGATCTGAGTAAATTCCGAAGGATCTTCAGTAACGTAACGAGGACTTTGGAAGATTGTCAGCAAATTGACAAAGAAAATAAGATATCTGTAAGATCAGTGCATTGCAATTGTGTTTAATTAATTAGAAACGGGGCTGGGAATGTTACCTTAGTTCCCTTACGTTGAAAATATTCGAAATCATCGTTCGCCACTGTGGTGACTGAACAACAGCTTCTACTTCGACTCCTACAGGAGCTCATAGTATCAAAATCCCCGTTCTCTAAATCACAGCTCTCGTCGTCGGACGTTTCATAACCGTCCGGCTCCTCCTGAGTCTCCTGTCTCTGGAAACTTTGCTGTTCCTCCTTTTGTTTCTTCAGGTCGTACGTCCTTGAATCCAGGAACGGTCGATGGTACCTAAAATAAAAATAAAATTGTCAGAATAGAATTCTAATCAAAGAACCTCTGATTACTGAAACGAATGAACACCAACGATTGACATTTAGCATGATCGAAGCTCTGATTCCTTCTCAGAGCGATCCTAGGATAACGCTGTCGCTCCTGAACACTGTTATCCAGACCCGTGATCAAATTCTCCAATCCTAGCACGCTTCTAGCGTGTCTCCTGGACGGTTCTTCTCGAATCTCGTCCAGACTCTTAGTGAACTTTCGTTTGCTGCAAGGTTCCTCCAACTGGACCAAGTTCTGCATGTTCTGTCCAAACACATCTGTGCTACCAATCTTCCTTCGACTTCCAGGTAGTTCAAGAAACCCTTCGTTCAATCTCGAGCATTTATTCTGTTGCTCTATGGTATTTTTCTTAGAATTATCAACGGGATTGGTGTCTTGACGAGGTTCAAAGGTGGAGCTGGTGAAGGAGGACAGTTCAGCTGGTAGAGATGCATAGTTACTATCCTCGTTTAGGGTCTGGGTTCTAGGATAGTGTTGTATTCCCATTGTGATCGTTCCAGTCTTTCCTGAAAAAATATTTTGTAATCAATAAAAATTGAAAATGGGGTAGGATTATAGAAACAGTTGTTAACGTGAGTGGCTTCATCCATTGTATGGCATTCATGGAACTGATGAAAGTAGCACGTTGCAGAGAAAGAAAGGTGAATTCGTGTACTCGCCTCTGTTCTGATGATTGTGCAATCGCCCGTAGAGGCTTCCGTTAGTCAAGGGGAACTTGAGGCCGTGGTTCAGGTTCAACTGCAGCTTGTACTCGGCGTCCTGTTCGAAATGACGAAATTTGCCGTCTATACCACCTGCGAAGGAAGCGTAACAGAAATTTTCGTGAAATCGTTTCGAAGCAGGCCGAAGTTTCTCTTGCGAGTATTCGCGCTATTAACGAAGTTAAATCTCCTATGAAATAAGACCGAAACGTGTGAACGATAAATCTAACAAATAGCTGAGATTAAGGAGGATTTATCGCGGAGAACGCGATCGAATCGGACACGCTAGAGAGAGAAAAAAAAGATTGAATCCCGCACGAGGGTAAAAGAGAAATGAACCCGTAATGGCATGTGGTCAGAGGCGATTGCGAGATTGCTGCTTGTCGCATAACTGATATTTCTCCTTCGCGATTACGCGTGCGTTGCATCTGCAGCTCGATTCCCACGCGTGCACCGCGGGTCAACGCGTTGAATTTTTCATTCGCGAATCGATGTCATCCTACTTCGTGGAAATACCACCGGATCGTGGAATCCTGTTTCTTTGAATGGTTTAGAGTCGTGATCGGCGATGATGGTTAAACTTATATTTCTAAAATGGTAGAAGATAGAGAGAAATATTATTAGGTGAAATTAAATGGTGTTGAATGGAGCATCATCTGATGTATCAGTCGGTTCTGGAATTTAATTTTTTTAAATGAGATGATATACTTTGCTATACATCAATGGAAGCGTATTTTAATTCTCTATAAGAAAGTATTAAGGTACTTGGGTCGAAAATTGATTAGTTCAAAAGATATCTTAGGGAGAGACCGGTTGTCTCTCCCGGTCTCTCCCTAGGATAACTTTTAAAATAATGAATTTTTGACCTAGGTACCTTAATACTTTCTTATAGAGAATTAAAATACGCTTCCAGTGATGTATAGCAAAGTACACAATTCCAAAAAAATTTCTTAACGATTTCAAAATCACCTTCATTTAAAAAAAATGGAATTTTGTATTTTGCTATACATCATTGGAAGCGTATTTTAATTCTCTACAAAAAGCTATTAAGGTACTTGGGTCGAAAATTGCTTAGTTAAAAAGATATCCTAGAATAGAATATTTTTTTAATTATTCAATTTTCTCATGCATCCTTATAATTTTTTGTAGAGAATAATAAAACACAGCAATTGACGTCGATGGAAGTACAAAAATCCAAAAAAATCTTCAAATTTACACTAGCTAAAATACTAACCGTGCGACAATCTTCTTGCATGATCCTGTTTCGTGTAAACCTTGGCGACGTAGCGACAGAACATTTTGTCGAATAATGCCAGGAACACCGGAAGAAGGGTGTCTTTTACCAAGGGTAGCCAAGTAGCGAGATTCTGGGGTGTGCAGAAATCCCTCAGGAGACCCGGCTTGATGGATATCACCTACGAAGGGGAAAAAAGATTGCTCCATTATTAAGGTCCATTGTTTCCTCTGCTCTTTTCAACTTCAATCTGTCTCTCCGTTACGATTTTATTTCCGGATGTATCTACTTATCATTAAATAAATAGTTTCAATTTCTTTTTATCTCCTGATTGAAGAGTATCGTGAAAATTGCAATGTGAAATACTTCTCGCATAATTACAGTAAGTTCTTCTTTGCATTCATACAAAGTTCTTCTTTGCATTTCATCCCTCAATTCCTATACGTTTTACACCCCCATATTTTCCTCGATTCGAATCTGCATCGACTGGAAAGACTCGATTTCCTCGCGCGATCGTAAAAAGAATTCTTCCCAGGACGAGAGGACGATTTCCAACGTGAAATCGTGTCAGGAATGACTCGCGGCTTTCGCTGAACGGAATGCAGCGTTCATCGCATGCGATTAATTGTTCGACGCGTCGATAAACAAACGGTGGGTGCGCTACGGTAATTTCACAGCGACGCGTTGATTGAACGAGAAGAACGAAAAAGGAGAACGAGGGAAACGTCGAAACGTCTATGAAGGATCCTACGTGGTTTTACTTTCGATTCGAACGATCCACCGGCCGCGAATTTCCAGTGAAAATCGTCCGCTCGGTCGCGCTTTCAAAAGCGCAGCAATGCGCGCGTTTTATTCAATTTCGAGGACCATAATGGAAATGTTCTGAATCACGAAATTAATTCTAAAAGAAACATGAGTCTATTTCCCTTTTCCTAAAAATGGAAGAAACATAATATAATTAGGTTTTTTAATTTTTAGACGGCGGACCATGGAGAGCGACCGCGCTAAAACGGCGGACCCTGGAGAGAGGCACAATTTCAATTTAATTTTGTATTTCTTTATATCAGAAACGTATTATATTATATTTCCTGCTTTGTTAGGAAAAGGGGTTTCAAAAAACGATTGATACATTTGTTAATCGGAGTTTCCTTTCGAAAACGAATTTCCCTCGATCTCATGAATATTCATGAAAATTCATTCAGAAATGAACCGCATCGCCAATATATTCGACTTCAACTATCAGGTAAAACGGGACGCGTAACTTTCACAGTTGATAAAAATGATTGCACCAGTTTTGTAAAAAATCGCAAGGAAACCGCACGGTTGTTACGCAACAATGAAAGTCCAGACATGTGCATATTTCGTATCGTTTGGCGTGTGAATAGAAAAATTATTCCAGCCCCTCGAAGAAACTCGATTAACAAGGAATTACGTGTCAGAAAAAGGAATCGTAGACGGTGGATAAGAGCGGATTACCTACTCGTTTTTAATTCGTGTCGAGTTGAGCCAGCGATTACGCGTGTAACGGGTGACGGAGATATGAAATCGAAACCAGTACCTTAATTAGAGAACACAGCGGCTTAGAACGTGACTCGCATACAACACGTATTTGCCTTTCTGAAAGCGGCTCTCCATAGGAAAGGGAAACCTCGAAATATCGTTCTATTAACACAGTGAAACTGTTTATAATAAAATTTCACTCCATAGAGATATTTCTCTTCGCACGACTTCGTTTAACACCAGCAACTTGTGCTAATGATTTTCATGAAAGAATGCAGCTTCTTGATGCGCGAAATTGGACACGGTTTATTTTTTGGAGCAAAGTTGCACGAATGGAATAAATACTGAGTCGTTAAAGCAATTCTTTTTTAGGATTTCAGAAATATTTTTAGTGGTATTAATTAACACATTCGTTGTTATACATGTCACTAATATTAGAAATTTTTTGACTTAATTAATTAGAAATTTGAAATTATGTATGATAGATGCAATTAAATATTGTGGAAATAAAAAATCAAAATAATACCTAATTAAATTTCCAATCAAGGTGTGAATACTTGAATTTTCATATAATTCCATCACCCATTATGAAAATAAAAAATCAAAATAATACCTAATTAAATTTCCAATCAAGATGTAAATACCTGAATTTTCATATAATTCCATCACTCATTATGAAAATAAGAAATAAAAATGATACCTAATAAAATTTCTAATCAAGGTGTTAATACTTGAATTTCCATATAATTACATCACTCATTATGAAAATAAAAAATAAAACTAATACCTAATTAAATTTCCAATCAAGATATTATTTCCTGAATTTTAATATGATTCCATCGCACATAATAAAATTAAAAAGTTAAAAAATTAAAGCAATACCTAATTAAGTTTCCAATTAAGGTATAATTATTTGAATTTTCGTATAATTCCATCAGCCATAATAAAAATAAAAAATAAAAATAATAATGAAATTTTCAATCAAACTTTTATATGAATCTATCACCCATAATGAAAATAAAAAATAAAAATAATACCTAATGAAATTTCTAATCAAGGTGTTAATGATCCCATATGATTCCATCACCCATAATGAAAATAAAAAATTTTTTAATATAATTATTAGAGCGTTTCGTACGTTCTAAGCAAAAATATACACCTAACGTAACTTTTATTTAAAAAAAAACACAACCGAGTATAAAATAACAAAAGGCATTGCACGCGTGCTGCACAAACGTATCGCTCCGGTTCGCGCGATTCCCCAACGAGGGGCAGGTCATACTTTTTTCTATCATCGTTTCTCTATCTCCCATCAAAGTGGGAGCGAGTTTCACCCATCAATTACAATGTTCAACTCGCTACTTTGTTTCAATTGTTCGAATTTCGATCACCGTCTTTCTGGGCTTTCTCGTCGATCGAGGTCGATTCGGTTGACAGTAATTTACACGTATGATTGCCGAAAGGAAAGTGGACTGCGAGAAAAATTGCATCGCAAGTTTGAAAGTCAAACGGCCTGTAACTACTTTTCGTTTGTCATCGTGAAAAGGAAGATTCTCTTTAGAGAACTTTTCTTTTTATCGATCCGGAGAAAATGAGATGCTTATGACACTTGAAGACGATTCTTAGGTTGCATGACTATCGGAAAAGAAAAATTAGGACGCGATAAGCGTAGTCAGATGGCTTCTGCCATTGAAATTGATTCATTATTTTAACAATGTCGTTAAGAATCATAGATTGATATTGAAAATAAGGTCATTGATACTCAACTGGCATACAAGTGGGTCTTAAGCCTTTGAATGCCATATAAGAAAGGGTGGTAATGTGACCTCGAATTTTATCTGATTCATAATTTAAATTACTTAAATGTTTGCTTAAAATGCAGATAAATTAATAAGGTCATTAGCGATAAAAAAGAAACTTGATTGAATTTGATATAAGTGGCGGACCATGGAGAGAGCCCCAATTTCAATTCAACTTTGCATTTCATATTATTATAATTTTCTAAATTGTATTTTTTAACAAATTTTGATAATTTCTTAAAATATAGGAATATTTTAAAAATATTTTCTGAAAGATTCAAATCAATCTGATAAAAATTGACAAAGTTAGAAAAATTAGATCACCCCTTCTATTAAAATTACCCAAAATCTTCTCATTGAATAATAATTATCTTTGATGAAGCAGAACGAAAAGAGGCTTCTTAAAAGGATCGAATTCCTCTCGAAACTCGTTTAGGAAGCAACAAAGAGCCACTGAATGACAGAGACTTGAATGCCCGCATGGCAGCAACCTAATTCACGGGCGGCCGGCTCGATAATAAACAGAATGCGTCAGACGATCGATTATAAATATTAATGAAGAAGGTCAGGGAGTTTCTCCAGCAATCATCCAACGAATCTTAATCGAGTCTGATACCGAGGCAAAGTTATGCTTCTACTTTCGAACACTCCTATGAATCCTCTAACCGTTTGTTCCCATTTCCTACCTAACCGGAGAATTTTATATTTCGTCTGTTTCGGCGAGGCAACAAACGGAATTCCGGTGGGGAATAAAGAGGATATAACCGCTGGCTCGTCAACTTCCGGATGACTGGAACTCGAGCTGGTTTCCGGTTGGAGGAACCCTTTGATTACTACAAAGCTTCATCAACAATGATTTAAACCATTAATACTGAAAAATAATAAAATGTACCTACCATCTAATACATTACTGTTCTTCGTTGCATTTTTTAAAATGAAAAGCAATTATTTTTGTATCAGTCAGCATTAATGGATCTATGGTGCAATATAAAAAATAAACATACCAGCATTGGCAGGTGTTGAAAAACATAGCAGACGAAGAGAATGCTATAAATAGTGGATCTTCCACTGGCCTCGTCCACCTGCACCTTCTTCTTCCTCAGACAGGCTCTACTGTTGGTGGATCCACTGGTGCAGGATCCACTGGACGGATCCCACTGTTGTGGATGACAATCGAAAGCTCCTGAAGAGTTCTTTGAGCTGGTCTCTGACAAATCTGACACTGACTTCAATAACTCTGCCTTCGGTCTACGACAAACTCTCCTGAACAGAGCCAACAGGAGGCTGATCACTGAGGTGACCATCAGTAAACATCTCAGAGAATTCACGAATACTCCATATTTCAGGGAAATTTCTTGAGCCAAGAAGACACAGAGGTCTGGCTCGAAGTTCAGGACACCTGTTACACCGATACAGGCGCTGATCACACTCAGACTGACCAGGTGATACTTGAGATGATTCTTTGTCAGATTTACTTTATCATCCCTGGAGGTTATTGCTGTGAAGATTGCGATGGAGGTCAGAGTTAATTCCTGAAGAATGGTGGACGAGTTCAGCATCCAAACTAGGGTCGAGCAGAATTCTGAAAGATAAATTAGAAAATGTTAATGGGGGAAGGTTTATTAATGGATCAATGATAGTATAGAGCAGAAGTGGAGTGGGACTTAAATTTTTACCTGATGATCAGTGATCTAATCATTAATTTTAATTAATTAAAATGGCTAGTTTCCTCTTGTTATGGAAGTATATAAATATTGCACAATGTTTTGCTTTTGATTATTATCATAGTTAGAATGAACCTGGTATCGTTGAATCGCTTTCTCTACCATTAATCTCGTAACACTCTGGAAGTGTAATAACGAAGCTGTATGTCGATTGTATGATTCACTGTTTCATTACCTCCAAAGTGATTACTCGGTCGAATGAGTGTAAGAATCGCGTACAGAAGCAATCCGAGTTGATGAGCGAGGCTCTCAGATAGAACGGCTACCGTGAACACGTCGATCCGCCGTTTCGCTGAGGATGGCTGATTCTGGTAGATCAACAGTGACCAGGACAGCAACAGGATGCATATCGGTGAACCTACACAGGTGGGCAGCCATTCTCCTACCTCGCTTCGCATCTCTGAAAATAAAAATAAACATATTACATCAAAGTTTTCTTGTTTCTTTTGCGATTCCTTATTCCTCTACCTTTCACTTTTTTCATGATACGTAGAAAACGTTCTTTTCAAGAATTTTCGAGGATATTATTTGGCTTAAAATGGGAATTGAGATCCTTATCATTTTAGAATTTTAGGATTCAACAATTCTAGGATTCTGATTCTAGGATTCTGAGATTCTAGGATTCTGAGGTTCTAGGATTCTGAGATTCTAGGATTCTGAAATTCTAGGATTTTGAGATTCTAGGATTCTGAGATTCTAAGATTCTAAAATTCTAGGATACTAGAATTTCAAAATTGCAAAATTCCAAATTTCAGAATTCCAAATTCCAAAATCCGAAATTGTAAAATCCAAGATTCTAAAATTCTAGTTCCAACATTGCAAAGTTCCAAATTTCAGAATTCCAAATTCTGGAATTCTAGAATTCCAGCTTGCAAAATTGCAAATTCTAGAATTCCAACTTGTAAAATTGCAAAATTCCAAATTTCCAAATTCTAAAATTGGAAATTCTCAAAATTCCAAATTTCAAATTCTAAAATTCTAAATTGCAAAATTGCAAATTTCAAAAATTCTATGATCCTAAGGTCCCAAAATTCTAAAATCCTAAACACTTCTACACCAAATCTCCTCTGCCCACCCCGAGAAATCCTAATCCCACAATGCACCCATCCAATTAATTCTCAATCAGAAAGTGGCATAGAACAAAAGCTCTGAAGAACAGAAAAAATGAAACCCAAGGGAAATGCTTTCTCAACAGATTTCAAAGGTAAGACAAGATTCCCAGTGAGAGTGGTAATGCCTTAATCTCGATGAAAGCTTTCTGGTAATTAGCGTGGTACTCGTCGAATTATTACATCCTCGTGGTCGAGGAAGAAGAACCAGAGAAATTATTATTAATCAATCTCCGGTTACTCGGTACAGGCTTATTACCCCACGAACGAGGAAGTCGTAAACGGTTGGTTTCACGTAAAATGTCAACCGAGGAAGGAGGGAAATAACGCGAGGATACGTCGTTGCCCTGTCGCAAATTTTCTTCCTTGTTTGCCACGGTTTCCTTACTTTTGTCCGTTTCTTTCGCTACACTGCCCTCTGACTTTCTATTCTCCATAAAGTCTAATCTAATTAAAAAAATCCGCAAAAGAACGTCTTCATTAACAAATTTTACATCCAATTATATATTTTTCTCTTCACAAAATAAAAGCATTAAAACCGACGAATCTCACAGAGTGGATTCGTGAAATTTGTTTAATTACTTTCTCGTGTTCCTTATCCCAAGAGCATCTCTGATCAAAAATTATAAATATGTATCTTCGATCTCGGTACTTCCGACTGCGAATCGAATACCTTTTCCTTGCCTGTAGACTTTCACGAAACCGAGCCGTTCGATTTCCACCTTCTTTTGCAATCGCTTCATTTTTTCGCGCAAAGTTATTCGTAACGACCGATATTAGAGAAGTCGATGAAATTTTCAAACGTTCTGCTGGAAAATCGCTGAGAAATCAGCGATCGTAATCTGCTTGCGTAACGAGTAAACGCAGTCAAGAGCAGAAATCTTCGACGAAATCTATGATTAATAATTCATACTTTTAATGAATTATCATCATATTTTAAAATATATTTTAAAATATTAATAATATTTGAAATGACTTGTTCTCTTTGCTTTGGTAACAGTGATAAGTATTTTTGGAAAAGAAAGAAAGTCTTGGAAGATTGATGAAATAATCAATCCACATAGATTTCGATCAAAAAATGAAAGTGAAATGTTATAAAATAAAGGCTTTCATTTATTGTTCTATTTTATATTCATGAAGAGTTCTTCTAAAGTTATCAATATGGAATACTGATATTAATATGTAATCAAGAGAAGCTTGCTTAGAATAATAAAATCGTATGGAGAGATATGAATGTTAATTTAGCAACGTTTAGATGAAATAAAATTAGCATTTGTTAGAATAGGATTAGAATTAGAGAAACGACAGAAAGCGGGTTAGTTTTCCTTCGACTGATAACAATGTCGCTGGAAGAAACCAGTCGGGAGATCTTGTCTTTATTATAGTTCACTGTTTTTACCCGATGTGAACATCATTCTTCCTGCCGGAAGTAGGTTACGCGAAGAAAGTCCACGGAAACGTATGTACGGGACCGTGTATAATAATCCTTTTTCAAAAGAATTTACTTTCGCACGAGTTTGAGCATGTGTACGGAATTATCAACATCTTATTCCTTTCATCGTATACTTTTAACAGTACATCTTATAATTCGAATTTTAAGACCTTAGGAGCTTAGAAATTAAAAATTCTGATATTTTAGAATTTTAAAATCTTAGAAGCTTAGAAATTAAAAATTCTGATATTTTAGAATTTTAAGACTTTAGAAGCTTAGCACCTTAGAAATTTAGAATTCTGAAATTTTAGAATCATAGGATCCTAGAATTTCATAATTTTAGGATCTTAAAACCTTAGAAGCTTAGAAATTAAAAATTCTGATATTTTCGAATTTTAAGACTAGAAGTTTGGTACCTTAGAAATTTAGAATTCTGAAATTTTAGAATCATAGGATCCTAGAATTTCATAATTTTAGGATCTTAAAACCTTAGAAGCTTAGAAATTAAAAATTCTATTTTAAAATTTTAGGACCTTAGAAGCTTAAAAATAAAAAATTCTGATATATTAGAATTTTAAGACTTTAGAAGCTTAGGAATTAAAACTTCTAATATTTTAGAACTTTAGGACCTTAGAAGCATAACACCTTAGAAATTTAAAATTTGAAAATTTTAGAATCTTAGGATCCTTGAATTTTATAATTTTAGGATCTTAAAATCTAAGAAATCAAGAATTTGAGAAATTTAGAATTTTAAGACCTTAGAAGCTCAAAAAAGAATTTGAAAAATGATAAATTCTGGAACCTTAGAATTTAAGAATCTTAGAATGATGGAAGGTCCAACCCTCTTCAACCCCTCCCCAGTTGCTCCATGCACAACTATCAACATTCTATAATTTATAATAAAAAAATCTGTAATCAGTCATTTTGTCCCATCTGGTAGCTCTAGCGTTAATCTTCCAAAAAATTCCAAGAACTATCCTTTTAGAAGGAGTCGAACGTTTTTAGGACAAATTTATAGCCCTTTGCTTCTTTCGAAGAGTCATTTACCTCAAGATAGAAAACAAAATTCCTTGGAGAATGTATTTTTAGGATGGAGCATGACACAGATTTCGATATTAGTGTTTCCTAATTATGTGTAGAGAGGCACACAAGGGAAGGAATATATCCAGAGGTGCGTTGATTATGGAAACGCACCGGTGAGAGGTGTGTCGTTCGATTAGCTTGGAATGTTGAGAGGTGTAGCATCGAGCAAGGTCAGAAATTATTGTGCTCGCCACATGAGATCAAGAGGGAAGAAACCTGGCCTTGTTTCGGGCCAAGGAAGACCGAACCAGTTTGGAAGAAATAAAAAATTCCACCTGGGGGAAGATTCGACCCATGTCCTTGGTCCTTTCAGGATGGACAAACATCTGAAATTTCGTACCCTATGTGCATACATTCGAGAAACTAGGATCTTTTGTGCAGTCAGCTGGGTTTTCTGGGTTTATTTAGAGTGTGCTGGAATTTTGGAATCTGAGAAATTTGGGTTTCTGGAATTTTAGGATCTTAGGATTTCAGAATTTTAGGATCTTAAAATCTTAGAATCTTAGAATTTTAGGACCTTAGAACCTTAGAACCTTAGAAATTAAAAATTTTTATATTTTAGAATTTTAAACGTTAGAAGCTTAGTACCTTAGAAATTTAGAATTCTGAAATTTTAGAAGCTTAGCAGCTTAAAAATTTAGAATTCTGAAATTTTAGTATCTTAGGATCCTAGAATTTCATAATTTTAGGATTTTAAAACCTTAGAAATCTAGAATTTGAAAAATTTGGAATTTTAAAACTTTAGAACCTTAGAAAAAAATAAAAAATTCTGGAACTTTAGAATCTAAAAATCTTAAAATGATGTAAGATCCCAGTTACTCCAATGCATACATCAAGGTACAACTTAAAAAATTCTAATCTAAAACCCTACAACAATCACCAAATGTTAAATATTTATCAATGCACCACGATTCAATTCTAAACGCCATACGAAATTGGCGGACACCAATGAAACAGAGGGACCATCAATTCCAGCAATTACCTTACGCCGCAACGAAAATTACGTTTCATGATTGTGACCTCTGTCCAATTAGGCCGAGCCATCAAGCATCCCACGTGAAAACGATATCTGATGTCACGAGTATCGTGGCCCCGGTAAAAATGGATGCTCTCTAACTCGGTCATGTGAAACTCAGTCGCCCACTCTACTCTGTTCCTCCCAAGCTCGTTTATCTCAAACTGGAATGCCCCTGTCTCTTCAACTCCGAAGAAGACACTACGGCCTCTACCTTGGAGGAATTGTTTCTCACGGTTATGCATGATCCACGAGGAGGAAATTTCTTTCGGCTACACGTTCATCGATACCGTTTCCCTTACGGTTCGATCGGTACGAAACGATCGAAGTTCACTTCCGCCTCTGGATTTGGCGAACCGAGTGGAAACTGGTTCTCCAAGAATTCCTCTGTCGGCTGATTAAATTTTCATCTCCAGGAAGTGTCTTTTCTTTTCCAATTAGAAATCATGAAATTGCAATTAACTTTCACGAACGATCGTTTCGGACGAATTTATACGATACGACTGGAATGGAAAAGAAAATATTAAGATCGCGTATGCGCTTTGATAGGAGGTGCAGCGAGGAGACTGCAACACGGTCGAAGATAATTCGAGCGAATTAGACCCTTCTAATTCGAGTGTTGGCACGAGAGCACACGGGGTGACTGCATCCTCGCTGAAAAGTGGGTTACGAATACCGCGAGAAAGTAACCGAGAGCCGATCTATCGTCGCCGTGGAAGATTAGGTGCGGCTGGGTGATGGGCATTCGATATTCCATCCTCAACATTTTACATCAAGGCCTCTCGATTTTTGAATAAATGACAGTAGTTAATTATAACTCTACTCGTAACAACATTGCACATATTCAACGAGACTCTGCTATAATTAATTTCAAGGCTCTTCGAGACCATCGAAAACACAATTTTCGAATGCCATTCCATTGTTAACTTCTTATATAACATAAGCGAACGGAATGTTAAAGTAATTACAAGTCTAGGCGAGTTTGGTTTCTATAGAAAACTCGCGGTTTATCGGTTCAACGTTCGCAGCCGATCGTCTCGGAGGATTTAGGCCGGTCTCGGTACGGCTTCGAGTGCTTTTTTTCCACCGGCACCGCGGTAAAGAATACGCGTGCCAAATTCCTGAGGCAAACGCAACCGCGCTGTCTATGTTCCGCGTGGTTTCGAGGTCAGGGAAGAAACGGCTATTTAGCGAACTAGGAACCTCCCTCCTCCTCGATCCTCCTACTACTTCTTTCCATTCGCTCGTCCACGTATCGAGTTTCTTCTTTTACGTACATGGATCACAGGAATCTCGTCCGAATTTCAATTTCACGGTTCGACTTCCCTACTCTTTGGGAATGAACCGTTAGAACGTTCCTCGATTCGCGTATCTTGAATTGTGCTGCATACTTGGTCTAACAGCTACACCTGTACACCCATGTAATTAAAAGGAATAAGTCGATCACCTATGATACTTTTCATTAACACCATATCCGAGTAACGATAGAATCCAAAGGCCGGATGTTCCCAACGTTAGACCCAATATCCAATCAATGCGACAGCAATTCTCTTCGAACCCTGCTCGATTAACGAGCGGTCTCGTCCGGGACAAAAGGTAAAACACTGATATCCTGCGAGTCCGGTATTCCTGAATGGGTCGAAATTAGAATTCCTCGCCGGAACGAGGATAATTTTGAAATTATAGCGAACGATCGTCCGCGTGTCCGATCGAGGACTGCATTTACATTGTTATGCTCATTGAGCGAATTAATGCACCGTCCATAAGCAGACGCAAGGACGCGAGGCGGAGATGTCCTTGATATTCCACGAATCATTTCCTTCGTTAACGAACGATAGAGAGAAGAAAAAAGTGTATCAAAGAATGCAAATATGTAAAAAGAAAAATGGAAAGAGGTACTCACTGCAGAGTGTCAGTGATTACGCGGAACGATCGTGAAATGCAACCGCATCTCTATCGAATACGGTGAATCCTCGATACTTTTCAGATGCGATGCTGAAAATTTCTACGTTTTTGCATCCTCTATCTTCCCGTTTCGCTCCAACTGGTACCCGATTATTTCTAAGATCCTGGTATGCCTTCGTGGATCTTCGATCGATCGATGTTAATCAATATCCTCTTCTTTCACTGTTCAAACTTACACTAAAACAAAAATTCCATCGGAACGAAATGAGAGTAAGAAATGATTCCCGCCAAACGGTAGGCTGATAGCCGGTTCTTTTGAAATCACAGCCGAGTCACTGTTGGGATCATTTTTATAAACAAATCGCACAGGATTGTTTTTCGAGTTTCTTTCCCCGGTATCGATTGACTCGAAACTTTCACTGTTTAAGGGAGCTCCCGTTGAATTCCACTGTTTCCCGCTGCAATATGGGCAGCGAGATGTTCATTAATTCGTTGCCAAAATTCCAATCGAGAGGGATCGAAGGCACTGTTTGAAGAAAATCGAGGTAGTTTATTAGACAGCGATCGTTTGATGTCGAATGGAACGAGCACGTTTAAACGGTGCCAGCTGTGATCGAGCGAACAGTATTGCCGCGAAGAAGCCCGGACCGGGACTGACTGTGTCCATAGGAATCATTTGGGTCAGCGGCACAACGGAGTATACCTCTGGCAAGCGTCCGACTATACTATCCGTTACACGTCCAAGTGAAGGTGCTATACTCTGCCCGGCTATAACGGAGCTATCTTCGCGATTCGATTTTTCTTTTAAACTCTCAATTCGATGCTCTCCGTCGTTTCTCCAGGATGACTTTCCATCAAAATCTTCCATCGCCTTCCAAACATTTGAAAGAAAACATATTCTATCGGCTGTTTGATAAATAAAAAAAAATAAATAAATTTTACCTTAAATAAATATTGCCAGTAGAAGGATGCGGAAATAATGGATTTCCATAGGGACGCATAGGTACTCTAACCCTTTATTCAAATTTCACTGCCAACAACTCTGGCGCACTCCAGTCATTCTTTTCAAAGAAATATATATATATCTCTCTCTCATATACAACTTTTGGGAAAAGTATCTTCTCGCGAGGTATCATCGATTTGTCGCACGAACACAAGAAATGATTTTAAGATTGATAATGAAGAGGAATGGAAGTCTTTGGTTTCACTTCGACGTAGTAAGAGTAATCGAGCTGCAAAACGACGTAACGATTATTTACAAAGGCCCTCTTGAAGGGGTAAGCGTTTCCACGGAACAACAACGGACAGAGGGGTAACTTCCCAGCGGATTTCGCGGTTCCATTGTCGACCATGTCCCAGAGATCGATCATTTGGCATCCAATTTGTCTGAAACAGAAATATTTACGCGTTAATTACAAAGTGACATAGATCATTCAATCTGCGAACGAATGAATTGTTTCAATTACAAATTCGCGGAGCCAAAACATAGTGATTTCTCCAGCACCACGTATCCCACGTGCATGTTCCTCAGATTGAAATACACGGATGCTGCATCTTTTCTACTGAAGATCTCGTAGACCTTCATCGTCCGGTCTCTGAAATAGAAATCAATGTGAGCCGGGTTTGGAAATTTGAAAAAATATTTATGTACCTCATCTCCTTGCTCTCGTAATAGGGGTTATTGACTATGGGCCTTCCAGTGGAGAGCATTAAATTAGCCATCAAAGACATCTTTCCCGCGAACACAGCGTGCTCAGGTGTGTTGCTTTTTATCCATTCGAATAATTCTTCTTGTTCGATGTTGCTGTATTCACCTTAGCACAGAAAGCAATTGGAGCAGGTAACAGAAATATTCATTTATTAATCAAATGTTTTGAAAAGTTTCCAGTTACCTATAATGCTTCTTTCTTCTTGAAGTTTCTCCAAACCGTGATAAGACATTGCTGATATCAATAGAACAGTAACCGCAGTCTTCATCATCTCATTTTTCAAACCAAATTTCTCCAGGTACCTGTTAGAGCAAACCGTGCCGGCAATTATACAGAGATGCGGATTCATGAAGAGTTTCAGTCTCATGATAAATATCGCCATGATGATGAACGCTCCAGTCTGCAGGCCGTTGTACGCTAAATCCGCGTCTATGCATTTCGGGTATCCTTTGATTTGATAGTTTCTGTACCAAAAATAGAGCGCCAACATTCCGGCGAGTACGGCACATGGCAACAGCAACGTCTTCACGATCGTCTCGTAACTTCTGTACTGTAAGAAGTCGAACTCTGCGGAGCAGGTGTACAGCATCGTGTGGAAATCCTTGTAATCGGTCAGCTTTGACTTGAGTAAATTGAACACGTGCGCGTCGTCCTCGCAAATGATGGAGAAATCGGATTTCAATACTGTTGTACAGACGATTGTGAGAACAATTTCTAAGATCGTTTGTACTTTTGTATTCATGAATTTGGAGAATTTAATGGCGAAACTCAAAAAGCAGCTAGTGAACAAAAGACAGAAATACAAAGAGTAGAGTAAGGGATTTCTGTCCACTACATTCATCGCTAACGCGGCACTTGAACCCTGAATTACGCAAATGCATATATAGAGATCATTTGAGATTATCTTCATCCATTTTAATATCAATAAAGCTATGATCTGTGTGGTGAACACAAATTGAGAAAATTGCCAACAGCATAGACTGATTATCGTGGATACACCCATTCTCTGAAATAATGAAATTATGTTACTGGATAGTTCTATGAATGTATTAAGATGTTATAGATAATTTCAACGCACCATCAGAGCATCCGTGTCAGAACCTGGAGTAGTACTTTGCCTAAGAATCACAGTCGTACTGTACATTTGAAAGAGCAGTATAGGGTATGCGAAACTTTCACGCAACGGCGGAGTCCATTGCACTCTGGTGCATTCGTTATGATTGTAAAAGAAAAATAGCGTAGCTATGATTCCGCTCTTTATGCTATTGCCCAGAACTATAGCATAATAGAATAGTATAACCACAGTGAACATTGTGCAGTACCACACAACCTCTAAGTAAAAATAAATGGGTACACCTAAGCCTTCGCAGCTGGTTACAGGTCTCAGACCTTCTCCTCGTTCTACCTAAAAACAATTCTCTTCTAGTTCTTTCATCGGAATGAACCTACGTTACATTCCTCCTTACATACAGAGTACACCGAAACTTATATATTCGCAATGACTAACTCTGGATAGAAATCTAACAAAATGAGTCTCACTTGCCAACACTGCTCTATGGAAATGATTCCCATACTCTTGGCACAGTGATAAAGGTATCCGGCTAGTACCTGCAGGCAAACGAAGTCTGATTCCATTTTATTATAACATAAACCTAACCTAGAAAATCCGGTCAGTTGTAGCATACCTCTGGCAACAAGCTATACTTTTTAGTCGCGTCAATAACATTTCCGTACTCCGAAATGTTATCGTGTGTGATTTTTCTCAGACCGTCCATGAACGTTTTCGATTCCGCGATCGTTTTGTAGTAATAGTAATACATTCCCTATAGAAAAACAAACGAAACATACCTGTTATCTTCGAGGAAATTTCAGTCATCCGTATAACATTTTGATATAGAAAACTCGTACCATTTCCGTGCGAAATGACATTTCCCTCTCGATTTCGGATAAATGCGAGAAATGACGGTCATTTTCGAACAGTGTAGATACATGCCCACGATGGAAAACGCCGACAGCCACACCTGTTACAGGAGACGAGATGACTTTATGATAACGTTGACCAACAGGAAACCACTTGGTTACGCTTCTTCTTTTGCGAGCAGTCTTGTACCTATCAAACTGACAGCTAACTGGTACAAATACATGCTTTTATAGCGCTGTTTCTTTACTCCTTTAGCGTTCCTGTCGCTTTCCGCCGCCATCATTGAAGATGAATTAAATTTCGTCACGTGACCACCCAGCGCGCCACACTCGCGCCAATTCAAAAACACTTCAAGATAGTCTCAAAATCGTTTACCTTTTTATTCATTTTATGCAATTTACAGCGCTCTAAAATTGCAAAACTCGAGGTTAACCTCTCAAAGAAACTATAAACCGCAATTATAACACAAGTACAAGGTCTACATAACATTCTGAAATTATAAATTCAAAAACATTTGCGCCAAAACTGTCCCCTCATTTTAGCATCAAATTACTACAGGTAAAGTGATTGTTTTATTTAAAAACTTTCAATAGAAACAAGCCCGTTAAAAATAAGTTTATGTATTCATTTTTCCAGACCTTAAGCTTTAATTTGATGTAATATAAGTGCTGATTTGTGATAATTTTATGTCATGAAATCCCGTTTGAATTTTGACGTCTTGAAATCGGCCATTTGATAGGAAATATGGTCGGCTACTTTTCCAGAGGAAAGCCGCTCTCTCTCAGAGGAGGGAAATGAATTTCCCTCGTCAGAAACAATTCATACGGCCCTGGATGCGCGCGTACAGCCAAGCGTGCATTGGCACACCCGCTATCGATCAGTCGCGTGTTAGTCCACCGTGACATGGAGGATCTCCTGCTGCAGATCGTCCGTGAATCGAACAATGCGAAGCTACAAAATCTACGAAAATCGGCGCAGGAAGCGTACGGTAAGTGAATTTCACCCAACGTTTGCAAATACAATGAAATCTGTTCGAATTAAAAAAATACCAACACTTGTTCCTCTAATCCCACGTTGATACTCAACGCGTCGATTCATCCATCGTTAAATTATCACTTTCAATTTTCCACGCAATAAAATGAAATTATATTCATCGAACTTAAATTTGGACCGATTTTGCCGCAGATTTTTTGGAAAAGCAGCAAGGGTTGCTACGCGATCCGCCCCACGAGCTGCGAGCGAAATGCCTGCACACATTTCAGCTAGCACTAGAAACGAAGAGGAGCAAATTCGTCGCTTTCGGCCTCTCGGGATTACACGTGAGTGTCGGAAGGAATTTTTACACTTTCCTATCGGTATCGCGAACGTCACATCCGTTCGCGATAAAACGCGATACCAAGTAGGAATGTGACATTAAAAGAAGAAAAATTTAAGCATTCCCTATCTCTATGTTAAACTCTTATTTTATTGATTGCAAATTATGATATCTAATGGAAAGGCTTTGAATTTAGAAAATGTTAAGAGACGATAGATTCCAATCGCCCTACGAGCCAGAGGACGATTCCCTTTGGTTACCCGCGCAAATGTTGCACGCTATGGGTTCCATATTGTCTCAATCGGACGATACCCAGACGGACATGCTTAAAGTGAGTGAAAATTCTACTTGAAATTATTTATATAAAAAAGGAAACGTTTCAAGACGATGGACCATTGCTCGCAGGTTTTATTGCAAGTCGCTTGTTCCTCTTATTGGACGATGAACGGTCGTTTGATAATCGCCATTCTCACTACCTGCTGCGAGGCTTTCGAAAATGGAAATCAAGCTGTGAGGACCGCGGCCCAGGCAGCTACCAGTCAGACCTTGCGATCTTTCTGTTTATTCTTAGGTAATTTCCCTCGTCCTAGATTTTCAATTTAATTTATTCCTCGATACCAAATTGATGTGAGAAAAAATCGCAGAAATTTCCCTGGGAGAAAGAATAGAGCACAATTTCCCAGGACTTAATTGCTATTCTCTCTTATCTATCGCTCCAAAGAAAGTTTGGTCGATAAAGTTCCGCTCGCGTGACGGTGGAACGCGCCTCGCGAAACTTTCGCGAAAGGGTAATCGAGGATGATGTTTGCAGACGAGGAGTGCCAGGAGATGGACGAAAACGCGAAGAAGAATAAGAACCTCTGGGAGAGAGGTGTCTCCTGTTTCAACGAGGCCCTCCCTATCCTTCAGTACATATGCAGCAAATTGGACGAGGCTCAAAAGTAAGACAGAAAAGACGAATTTCCAATCGATGCTTATATCGTTTCATCCTAGAAAATCGTGTTCCAGTAACGGAAGGAATGGTAATACGGTGGTGTTCCTGCTCGAATGTTTGCACACGTTGATCTCTTCCCTACCTCAGAAGATCCATACGAACGCACACTTCACCACTTTCCTCTGGCAAAAATTCTGCCCGGCATTGATCGCTTTCCTGGGCACTCCGAGGGTGGACAAAACCTTCACCTCCAGGGAGGGAAAGGAGACTGAACTTGGAAGAGGCTCTGGGTACCTGGCCACGTCCCTGAGTTTCGACAGCCATCAGGCAAAGACTGTTTATAGGTATGAACACCTTTAACCCTTTCGGCACTTGCTTTTCATTTGGGCCACTAATTGTAAGAAAAATGTGCCATTGGCAAGATTGTACAGTTATTTTAATATATTTCTCAGTTCTTTGCCATTATAAAATTTTTAATATGAAATTTCTGGCCCACTGGTGCAAGCTCAAAAATTCGCGTGGCAGCGAAAGGGTTAATCATCAAAATCGTAGCGTTCATTTGTCATTTTCATATTTCCAGCATTGGAACGGAATTGGTGCGATTGGTCGGCTGCGTGGGTTCCCTTCGTCCAGTTCTGGAATCGGTATTCCACAGAATGTTGCTTTATCCTCCGCCCCAGCAACGTCTGGAGCCTTTGAAAGCTCTGAAAGAACTTCTCCGTAGTCCAAGTCGAATGGTGGACTTCGCTGGGCCATTATTAGTAGAAGAAGACAGATCCAGTCATATTCAAAGCGACATGGCCTTGATGAGACTGTAATTTCTTATATATTTCTAATTAAGAATTTTTTCAAATACAGCCATAATTTAATGAACATTTTTCTCGCAGAGCAATGGATTCCATCGAGGAATCAACCGCCGGTGGTCTGAGTATATTGCACGCAAGCGTTTCTTGCGTGGTCGCGATGCTCTCGGCTCTTCAGGAATTATGCGAAGGGAAGGCGATTAATCACACTTATACCTGCACGATTAATAGTTTGTACGAAGACTTGGAGTCTTGCGATTACAGAGGACCCCTGACCTATCAGAGCATGGCACGTTTGCCGAAAACGTACAGGTAGATTTAAATTGCATTAAAGAAAAATTACAGGGTAGCAAGAATTTTATTTTATTCCAGAGAACAATTGGAGTTGCTGAAGAAGGGAATAGGTTCTGATTCCGAGTCCTCAGGGCACGGACCATCGGAGGACGGCGATTCCACCGACACCGAAGGTCCTCAAAACGAATCGGACGAGGTTCAAGAGGAGAATAGTTTAGAAGACAATGATTATGCGATCGAGAATGAAAGAGAAAGACTGAGATTAGAAAAATTGCCTAAATGCCTTCACGTGGGTCGACAAGTGGCCGACGAGTGCAACGTGGACGTGGAGAGGCACAACGCTAGGAAGTTCGTTAAAACCCTTAAAAGTGATCTAATTCCAATGGTGCTGAGTCTGAGAAGTAACATAGAGGTTGATGATGCTTTGCAAAATTTTGCATCTGAATATTGTCAAGGTAAAAGAAGCATGCAATATGCAAAATGAAGAGAAACGATTGATTTGTTTTATTTTCAGGAGTGTTCGCAGCTCAGCAGAAGATCCAAGAGCAAACGGACACCAGTACTGATTCGTGTGCCTTGATCACGATCATGAATGCCGATGGGATCTATTTAGCCACCTACGCGGCTCTGCTCCTCAATTTAAAATTAATTAGGATCAATTATTATAACGAAGAAAGTCGTCAAGTTCCTATTAGCGAGGTATCGATGTTCAAAATTTTCTTAATCACTTTTCACATGAAATATTTAATTAACTTGATTTTTTAATTTTAAAGGAACAATTCGTAGAAGAAGTTCACGGATCAGGTGTCCTGGTGTATCTATCAGCAACGTGGCTGTCCGAATTATACCAACAAGTGTTGGCCTCCAATTTGCTCGAGAAATGTGGCTACAATCCGCACGACACAGAAAACAGCGCCTTGATTAACGTGCTAACTGGTAGCTAATTAACCTACATTCTAAGAAAAATAATTAATAATCGCAGGAAATGAATTGTTTTTAATTTTTAAGACGTCGATGAGATACCTGGTAGCCACAGAGGAGGACAGCTTCTGTCTGATTATATAAGACTGGAGAGAGCTCAATTATCCAGGACAGAGCCTACACCGGAAGCTGAAGCTGGTGCTAAGCTTTCTAGAAGGGTGCTGACTTGTTGCTGGGGAAGCATGATGACTGTACTGACGATAGGGTTGAATCCTCCAAAGGAAGAGAATAATAAAGGAATCCTTAGCAGAGACGGTGGCAGAAGAGGGATCAGGGACACTGTTGTACTTTCTTTGGAAGGTCTTCACAAAGCTGCAGCTTTGAGCAACATCCTTGGTTAGTAAATTTAGTATCATTCGATTAAATTATTTTCTAATTGCATCTTCTTTTTATCTAGGTTTGCAAAGTCGTTGTGGCTCGATCTTTGCCCTCCTAGCAAAGGCTGCCTGCACCGAGCAGTCTATATCGAGAATCACAAGGACGAAGGATGTTCTACGTTTGAAACTTCAAAACAGAGCTACCAATATCCACACCTCGCATGCATTGAGCATGGACGTATTGTTAGGAAAGGGTTTAGAGCTTGGGAGTCATGGCAGTGATTGCTGGCCACATGTGTTCACGTAAGATTTCTTTTAACCTTCTAATTACTGATCAATGCTATTATTAAATATCTTTGTTTCTATAGATGTTGCTTGTACGTAAGCAAACTGGAACACGATTTCTTTGGGAGAAATCAGAATCCATCTTTGCCGAAAACTCAGCAGAAGAAAGAGAAGAAGGATAAGGATTCGAATGGTGATCCAAAAGGAAGTCAGGATCGACTGAAGCATAATTTCAATATCGTTGATGAAGAAGAGACTTGGTAAAAAATTGGCTAAACAAAATTGATCCACGATGGTCGACGAAGTTAATCAGTCATTTTATTCCAGGGTCGACGTCTACAGCTTTTTATCCAGTCGTTACACACAGAACCCCAGTTCGGATACGATTCCAGAAATAATCCAGGAATCCAACGCAGACAGCCAATTCAATGGCATCCTACCCGCAGACTATGCAGCGAAAATCGTCTGCGTGTTATCTCAACAAGTGGACAGACTGTTCGAAAACGCAGCCCTTACACTGAATCTTCGAGCATTGTGTCTGTTCCTCACTGCCCTCTGCAAGGCTAGCAAGGCTCAATTGTTCAAAACCACGGATGGTTCGAAGGATAACAAGAGATTCTGGTGGAGGAGGAGTAAACCCAGAGAGAACGAGATGAACGTATTGCTATTAGCCCGATTAGGAGAGGTGATGCTGAAGTGCGTGAAGAGTGGACGACCTTTGATCCACGTAATGAGAGTACGAACAGCAATCTCAAAATTAATTCCTAATTAGATCAATAATATAATTGTATTTTTTAACCAACTTCGAAAAAGCAGGAGGTCACTCAATTCGATTTTTAATCTTCAGGTCTGGAGCATCTTAGGGCCACATTTCATGGAGGCTGCTTGCCACAAGGACCGTGGTATCTCTAAGAAAGCAGTTCAATGTATTCACGACAGTATGTCTACGTTGCTGTACGAACTGATGGAACTGCCACATTTCCATTTCAACGAGGCGCTCTTCAAGCCTTTCGAGAACCTACTGTGCCTAGAATTATGCGACAGCGATGTACAGGACCAGGTAATCTGGTAATACCTTCATTAACATCTTAATCACCGTATTAAAATGTAATATGGTTCGCAGATCGTCAGCTGCATCTGCGAGTTCGTCGAGACGAACGGCACCGAGATCCGCTCAGGCTGGCGTCCGCTCTTTGGGGCTCTCCGTGTAGCTTCGGTCGGTAATTCAGATTCCGTCGAATCCGCCCCGCTGCTGGAGGTCTTTAGGGTCTTCCTGTCGATGGACAACACGCTGGTGTTCGCCAACGCGGCGCTAGATTGCATCCTCTGTCTGTTGAGGCACGTCCGGGGCATCGGGGACGCCGATGGTCACCAGGATGACCAGGAGCCGATAGACGTAGCCGAGTCCAGGAGGATGAGACTGTGCGTAGAGAGTCTAAAGTATCTGCTAAGCTGCAGCGACATCCTAGCTTCGATGTACGGTATGCCAGCATGTCCGATCTTCCACTCGGCCCAGAGGATCCAGGTCTCCACCATTCCCCAATACGTGGACCCAACGATACCGAATTCGGAGCTGATACGATTCGACAAGCACGCTGAATCCATGCAGGAGACCATACCCGAGAGACCCCACGACGTTCTGATGGACAATGTCCATACCATCACCACGTTACAGAGCATGGACAAGCCCAGTGGTATCCTGAGGGTCTGGTACATCCTTATAGAGGGTCTGGCCAGTGCTACCATGATATGTCCTAAACGTTATCAGCCTCACACCCTGGAGACCCTGTTCCACTTGCTCAGGGACACCCTGAACGTCCCCGGACCAGCGTTTGGATTGTACTGCGTCAATCATCTGCTGCTACCTATGGTTCAGAACTGGCTGAGGAAGACGTCGAAGATCTTCAGGGGCTGGGACAACTTCGCGCCCAACTTTAAACAGTGCTGCGGCCTTACGACCGATTTGGTGGTCGATTATCTGACCCATCTCCAAGGTGATTCAACGATCAATTGTATCGAATCTCTAGGTACTTTGAATAGGTTTGAAGTGGACGTTTTATGTACAGGTCCGGAAGTAGTTCGAAACGAGGCCCATCTACCAGCCACGACACTGATGTTGAAGCAACTGTTGCTAGTGATGGCGGAATGCGTGGTGCAGCCTACGGAGAGCATAGCGCGTTTGGGCTGCGCCTGTATCAGGTGAGTCCGATCCGGATCTAGGCACCCAAATGATCCGAGACTACTCGCAATCGTTTCTTTTCAAGCTTCGCTTGCTCTGGATGACTCATTATTCAATTAAGATCACTGACTCGCGAAAAAGGCATGCATTGTTTTGCGGAGCTAATCGAATCTACGTGTATCTAAAATAAAATCGAGTAGTTGATCTATTTCTCTGCTATCGGGTTCTGCTGGCGAACATTCGAAAGGGTTTAAAATCTGGCCCGATCGAAAACATAGAGAAGAGGTTGAATCATAACGCGGAGGTTCGATGGAATGTACATCGACGGAGGTTAGATGTATCCTCGTTACGGGCGTAGCGTGCGTGTAAGATGATAACGAAGCTTGACAGGCTGTCCGGTGGGATAAGGTAGCCACCGACACTCGACACCCCCGGAGCGTCGTGCCCGGCAAACACGTATACAGGAGAAAAAGATGGAGATGCACATACACGCGACAACAGCACCCTGTCACCGCCGTTTCTTCCTATCTCGCTCCGTCCACCTTAGACACCCAGCTGGATCCGTTCGCGCGTTTTCTCCGTATTAATGCACCGTATACATTGACGCTTGTAATTCGATCCTTGGCCGGGGTCGATCGCCAAGTATCGATGTACAGGCGTGCGCGGACTTTAAAAACGGGACAGGTTCGCGGACAGATAGCTAGAGACTGCCAGTGAATGACGAACGGGATCCTGAACTGAAATCTTAGAGTCACCCACTCTTTGGTAGCACTTCTATTAAAGAAACGGAGCTGAATTTCTCTATGATTTGACTTAGATTGAATTTAAATATTTGGAGAATCATATATTTAACCCTTTTTCACTCTGGGTAGTTTAATTTTAGAAGGGAGTTCGTGGAAAACTGCGATTAGTTAATTTTTGGATGACGGACCATGGAGAGAGCCCAAATTTTAATATCCGTCATTCAGGCTCCTCCATTCTAGGATTAATTAAAATCTGCTATAAGAGGGTTGAATTTTTTCTTAAAAATTTCAATCCCAGTCCACAATTAATGGGAATAGGTAAACATAATTGCGTTATCGCGTTTGCAGACACGTTCTCGTGAGCAGCGGTCCTCTTCTCACCCCGGAACAATGGGAGGTGTGCGGTGTCGCTTGTTACCGTGCCTGTTCGAATTCCCTGCAGGAGTTACACCAACTGACCATGGCTTTCTCACCGAGATCGGAATCGTTTTACGGTGACATTGCTCAGGTGAAGGTTGCCGCGCGAAGGGACGCGACCCCCGAAGAGACCGAAAGACTACGTCAACTCGCCGCCCAGGTAAGTTTCACCTGTTTACGCTTCACTATCGCTGATTATATCTCTCTGTCCGGAGGAAGATATGTCTCACCGTTTGGCTGTTTGACGTTCGTTGTGCTTATCTGTGCCCTCGCACACGCCCGCAAATTTATCAGCTGAGAGCGTACGACGATCGGTGATTTATTTTAATCATTTTCTCGCCTGATCGATCGGCTGGATGTTACGGTTCCTCTGATGTTGTATGTGCGTGAGAGTGTTCCGAGTACACAGGGCTCGGTCGTGATCGTGGTACAATTGGAGAAGGTTGAATAATGTTTTTACTTGCAAGATTTTCTTTTGCAAACAATTAATTAATCTGGTTTGTATTACGATTGCTACCGGGCGCTGGATGAAACTAAACGTGGATGCAGGGTGTTTCTTAATATGTGACTTGTAAATTCGAGAGATAGCAAAATTGGATTAGATATTCATGAAAGTATTTTTTGAAAATTAGAAAAAAATGAAAATATCCTACCAGTAAACACATGTTTAAATAAAATTTTCTTTTCATTGTTCCCGCGTGCTGAATTCAGACGAAACGGCACGAGTGGCATGTTAAGAAACACCGTAATTTTGTTATATCGCCAAAATTGCCCGCGAGAGAGACACACAAGTGGTGCCCTCCTGACCTGACTTGCTCCCAGGTGAGCCAGCTGCGCGAGGTATTGTCTGCCATCAAGAGGCAGAATGCGGCATCACTGCCGACGACACCTTTCCAGGATTCGATGACCATTGAGACGACACTGATCGACCAGCACACTACCTCCTACTCCGTTGGTTGTAGGCAGCACACGACACCCCTCGATTACACTAACACTACGTCGAACACGGGCCCCCATTGGCTCTAGCCGCCCACGGTAACTCACGTCATGGATTTTAAGACAAACGAAAAAAAAAAAAAAAAATATAGCAGAAAGAAGGATAGGAAAAGAGCAAACAGACGAACGAATATATCGCATCGATTCTTCTTCCATCGGCATTATGGAAAAATATGATTAAAAAAAAATTGATTAATTAGAATCAATTAGAGAACAGAGAGACTCGCGTGGTCGTTGTCGACAGGCCTGCTTGTTTTTTTACAATTCACCACAAATTATCGCTTTTATCGCCTTTTCGAAGCTCGTTACTATTGAAAATTCGTTCACATTCTGATCGTAGATTAATTATTATAGATAGATGATATCAATATTTTTCTTCTTCTTTGCATCAAAATGCGCTTTGCGCGTGTTCGAGCTTGCATCTGGTATGGCTGATCGCATAACGTGGCGTAGAATCATTTTAAATAAATCTAGATTGATATTTTTCTGAGAATGATAAATATTTTATACGATTCTTGTTCCAGTATTCTATGCCACTGTGCAGCGTTGCAATTAGACGGACTGTCAGAGCGCTAGATAATGATATACGAATATTTGTATACGTGACTTCGTATACCGTTCGCGTTTTTTTTAAACATGTATTTTTGTACTGCTCCATGTGTGTTTCGATGATGCACAATGTGTCAAATACAGATGCTTTTATCATTCGCAAGTTCGTTCTTGTATTGCACCCCTTGTTATTCCTTGATCGATCGAAGTGTTTAATAGAACGAAAGTTAACGAGGGAAGATAATCGAAGTAAGCCTGTCGACGGTGAAACGAAACGATTTGTAATTAAATCACCTCGTTTAGATGTTTGCACTCGCTGGTAGAAGGCACAGGTCAGGCTGCAGAACCTCCTTGACGAGGTCCTTTTTTGAGTTCAAATCAATTGAAATATTTCAAATTTTATATCTACGATGGCATAACTTTTCAAATTAAATTACAGTAACTTATGCAATTATTGACCCCTTTCCTAAAAAAGTAGAAAATATAATGCATCTTCTAGAAATGCAATTGTTAGAATTAAAATTGTGCCTCTCTCCATGGTCCGCCGTTGGAGGATTGAAAAACGCAATTATATTTCTTACTTTTTTAGAAAAAGAATTAACAATTGTATATATTACCCCAAAATTCTACTTATTCGAAACGATGGGACATTGGCGCTGCGAGATTTTTTAAAAATTTTAATTTTACAAACAGGTAGTTATTTAGGAACTTCGGTAGGGACTAAACTAAGCGATGAATTAATGACAAAAGGACCCCGTCGTTGGCCGAGATATCATTTAAATTCAACTTGGCACGGTCTTGCGTATCACCATTAAAATCCATGGCTTGAGTCCATGGCTAGAATTTCACCGTCACATAATATGTACCTGGATGAGATACATGACACCTATTCTCCTAGAAGCTGCAGCTTTCGTAGAATGCACAACCGTGTTTACTGACTGACTGAATCAATGGAATCACGGGTTAGGTCGAGCTATAGAACCCACCCATCGTTCGATGATCGTGCGACTGATCTCGCACGTGATCGTTAATCACCACATAACCATCATATATCATTGCAAATATTAAATAACGAATAAAAGAAAGAAACTTTCGATTGTCGCGCACGATTGCTCGAGTAGTTTCTCGAATTTCGAGAGTGAACGCATTCATCGGTTCGATAGACAAATTTTTGAGGATCTACGAAGAATCGTGCGATGAAAGTTTGATCATCAAACCGAATGATCTCAAAATGGATGATTGTCTATTCAGGTGTTCCTCTTGGAGGAACAGCGTACGGAGGATCCATCGAGAAGACCCGACGACAGGTCGTACGTTTTCCTTCTGTATCCACCATCGGTGGCTACCACCCTCAATCCTGATCTTTATATCGTTAGAGTACAACTGAGAGCACTGGTGGTTGGTCTTCTGGTTCACCAGATGCTCCTTCATTGCCTGGCGAGTATCCTGTTACAGGGACCAGACTCGTCTTTTCCCAGGTAATTATAATTCATCTAAATTCAATCATCCTCCTCGTTAACATTATAAATTATCATTTGCATTCCAGTTTATCCAACATAATCCCTCACTCAGCTGCATCGACGTCGCCTAAAGCCTCCGTTTCCGGTTGCCTCTCTTACTTGACCCCTCGCCACGTGGACATCTTCCTCTCGGGATTAGACCTCTCCTACGCAGCTGCCTTGAAGTTCGACTGTCGACCAGGCTTGAAATTCCTGGTCCAAAAGGTGACCAACCTCCAGCAGCCAGCCAATCTCTATCGCCAGGCTGGGGCAGCATGGACCATCAAGATGGTAACCCTCTTCGAGCTGTGTCTCCGGGAGATAGAGAGTACCAAAGCCACCCTAGAAATCGTGAAATCGGTCCTAACATCGAATCCCGAAGAGAAAGGCTCGAATCTTCGAAAACTCACGAAATACCTTAGACAACTGAGGAACACGTTCGAGGAACTCTGCGAAAGTTACGTGGAGGTGGTATTAGACGAAGATGGAAAACACACTAGGGTGGATAGTTTCTCAGAGAGGAAGATCTTTCTATTGGTAGCTCAGCCGGATGATTATCCAGAGATCACCAGCAAGGAGGTGATTAACAATAGAGTGTTAACGACCTCGCCTCCAGTGGAAGCATCCACGGAGAATCTCGAAAACCAGGTGGATCAGGATGACCAGGAGGACATAGAACATTACAGCCCGAATTTGGACGACGAGAGTGGACTGGAGGAACTTGGTCCCGAGTGCGAGGACGACCCAAGACCCTTCAGACTGTCCGACCTGGCAGTGGAGTATTCTACCGATTCTGGGCCCCAGTCTGAACCAGAAACCGACGACTCCAGGCCAGCTTCCAGGTTGGGATCCATCACCGAGAAGATTGTGTACCCTGATAGATCCGGAGGAACCTCCAGCGAAGGGTACATCGATGGGAAGTACAGTTTGACGACTCCTGCACCAGCAACATTAATAAACAACAGAGATTGTTTGTATTACAAACTGGGTCCTTTAAGAAGAACCGAGTCTGTTGACTCCATTGGCACTTCCCTGATGGACACCAAAGCTACCAACACTTGTCTGATCTACGACGAAGTGTCCAGGTACCAGAGGCTGAGATTGCAGAGAAGAAGAAGCGACGCTTGTCTACTTTCTCGAAGAAGCGCCTCGAGATTCGTCGAGCAAAACGAATTCGACGACCCTGATAGATTCGCCAGGTTCAATTTGGATACCTTCAGGTGTAGATCGGTGATCGAGCTGAGGAAGACCGGAGGATCCACCGTGTCCAGTTCCTCGAACGATCTCGAGATGTCTCCTAGAATATCATCGAAAATTGAAAAGAAACAGGAGATGAGCTCCTCGAAGGTTATCGATAACATCGATGAATTGTTGCGCGACTACGAGCGCAGTAAAAGGGGATTCAGAACGAATCCGTTCTTGAGGGACGAAGGGGAGGCGTCTGGGGTTGAGACTGAAGAATTGCCTGCTCACGAGCTCGCGTTTCAGAGGAGGACGAATGTTTATAAGGACAGCGAGGCGCACAGGAAGGCTTGGGCGGAGACACTGAGCACCATGTTGGATTGGACTCTCGCTTTACCGGTAAGAAAATTAAAAATAAATAGAATTTTTAATCCTGTGCAAAGTGGGGCCCTATCAGACCTCCTCTTAATTCGATGCTGAGTACTCGTGGTAATTTTTTCTTTTTTTGATAGTTGGAATTAATAAATTGTTCACAGGACGATCAACTGACCCCTCTACTTCCGGTCTTCGTAAGCGGCGTACGTGTCCTCACGAGACACGCGGTGGACCAGATTCTGAAACAACGATTATCGGCCCTTTTTCACCGAATTGCCGTGTTATACGGTTTAACGAGCAATTAGGATCAGCTTCAATACATCTGGCAACAGATGTATTACCACAGCTGATTCGAAACTTTCTTAGCTCCCTCAGAATCTTAACGATTGCGACGATCTATTCGACGACTGTTGTGTATCTATAATATTTCTGTCTTCGTGATTGGAGAAGATTTTATATGTGGAAAAATCATTGATTTCAGTCGATACTTTACCGAAGAAACTAGACTGATCAGAGTTAATCTAAAGAAGGGAATTTGAAGAAGATCTATCGAATGATTTTAATTAAGAACGGAGAATTTAATTGAGCAACAACGGTCATGACGATTAAGGACCATTTCAAGTAACCATTAATGTTAAACATGAATTTTAAACAAAGGAGAAGGAACGTCATTGGGAAATGAATTTTAATCGAAGAGGATTTTTCAGACGAATACGAGTGACAATAGTTTCATTCTTGTTGGCAGCGAAAGAAACCGTGTCCCGTTTTCAGGGAACAAGCCTCGCCTACCTTTAGCAGACGCGTCGACACGAAGAGACAAGGATTTTATTTACGATCCACGCTGCACGCACATTTCTCGATTCTCATTTTATGCTCTTTGCGCTTAACTGTAGTTTGCGGTCCAGTCCCAGCCTCGGATGTGACGGGCTTTCGCTTCCATCGTCGAAGAAACACGCGTTGCGAGTTTGATAGATTTCGCCAATGGAATAACAAATTTTTTTTTTCTAAACATAAAACTAGAGAAGAGTTGCGAAAATATTTCTTTTCTAACCTTTGATTTATAGAATAATTTTTAATTATTTGAGGACTCAAGGAGGGTTGTAAAAATATTTTCTTTTTCAAAGCTTCGAGTTTTAGAATAATTCTTCATTGTTTGAAGAGGGTTGCAAAAATAATTTTTGAAATAATTAAAATTACAAATTTTTAATTTTTAGAGTAATTCCTAATTGTTTGAGAATAGTTGCAAAATTAAATTTTGGAATAATTGAAATTGCAAATCTTTAACTTTTAGAATAACTAAAATTGCAAATATTTAATTTTTAGAATAATTCTTAATTGTTTGAAAATAATTGCAAAAATAATTTTCAGAATGATTAAAATTGCAAATCTTTAATTATTAGAATAATTCTTAATTGTTTAAGAAGAATCGCAAAAATAATTTTTAGATTTGAACGTCCTCTATTATCTTAAACGATCGAGGAGTTAGTATTACTAATAAAAGAAAAAAGAAAGGTGTAATTAGAATGTTAAGAATTGAAGATTGAATCTAGTTAGAGAAGCGCTTAGAGCGAAACGTTATTCTTCGTGTGATCGAAACGAATTCCGAGCGACAGAGCTTTCTGATTTTGCCAAAAAAAGAAAAGAGACAAAGTTCTTTGTCCTATCGCACATTCGTTCGCGGTCGAAGAACTGACATAAAACTAAAGAATCGATGCTATATTTTATTGTAAATAGTACTCTAGTCGCTGGTCCATTGGACACCAGAGAAGCTAGATATTTTTATTGTTAATTTCTATGTTTCAAATGTTTAGCAAACGACTAGTCAATGATTCTCAGTTTCATTTACCGCTTTAATATATATATCGACAATATATATATATTTTGTATATTGTTTGTAAGTTAGAGAAGAGAAAGAAGACGATTACCGAGTGTTGTACGAATTGATCCAGAAAAATTTCTCGTTCTCTCCTGCGAATCCATCGGTGTTGTTCAGATCGTTTAACGAAAGTATGGAGAGATCAATAATTGATAATAAAACGTGCCTAATGTGAACCCTGTTTTCATTTCCATTCATTTAATACACACACACACACACAAAGAATAACATTTTCCTTGAATTACCGATGAAGTTCATCGAACACCTTCGGATAGTGTTTTTAATTGAAAACTGTATAACGTACGTCGGAAATAGTTAGGCAACAAATGTACGATCGTTAAATGATCAACTATTCGAAGTTAATAAAATTGTATGAAAAAGTTGAAAACATTGTATACAGATTTCTTTCATTTCCTTCCTGAAAATTTTTATTTTTCAGAATTCAAAATTTCAGATTCGAATAAAATTAGGGTTTAGCTAGAGTCTCTTTGGAAGACCTATGAGTTTCTTTGGGTATCGAAGGTGTCGACCATTTTCTACGAGCAAAATGCATTTTAGTTCGTTTTAACGGGCACAGAAAAGGGCGGGAGACTTGTCTGCGGTCGAGTCGTCCTCGTAAAGAGGGAAGCTTACGAGCGACGGTCTCGACTTATTCTATGCTTTTATTCACGTCCCATTCGTCGTGGCTGTAAATATTAGCGAAAAGGAAGTAAGAGAAGCTGGTCGTTTTCGAAAGATGACAAAAATAGGAAGAGGCTGTTTCTTTTGCAAAAATCTGAACCCTGCTTTCAATTTTTATAAACTTCAACCCTTTAGGGAGACTCATTTGAAATTTTTATAAAAATAAAATGAGAAGTATCTGAAGAGTTAGTGTTTTTTCGAATAGTATAACAAAAATTGCAAAGGTGGAACGAAGCAGGGTGGATCGCTAATAAAGGGAGGCAGAAACAGCGCTGAACCGACGCTGGAGACCGCAACTATCCATCCGTTCGTCATTTCCAGCGTGCTTTAAATATTAAATAGAGCTCGCTACGCTCGTAAAAAGGATTATCCCTCTGCGTGTCGAGAGACAGAGACGAACCGTTCCTCTGCGGTCTGTTTCCATGTTGAAATAAAGATTTTTCTACTTGAACCACCCCGAAATATATTTCTTCCCGTACTATAGATACTCAAAGACTTCTAATAAAATTCTAATAATCGTAAATCAACTACTTTTAAATTAACAGATCTAAAAATCTTCTAAGAATATCCAAAATTTAATTTAATCATCGTTATCGCGACTCTCTCCATGGTCCGCCGCTCGCGGATCAAAAAACTCATTATATTAGGTTTCTTAATTTTTCAAGAAAAGGACCAATCAACTGTATTCGTTACCCTTATATAGAAATTAGAATCTATAACTCATGTTTCGAGTTAAAATTAGATATAATTTTCGTTATCAATGATACGCGATCGTTCGCAAAAAATGACATTTATTGCGTTCAGGTGAATCACAGGTATGTTGATGGGTCTGGTGAACGGTAGGATTCGGGAACCTGTTCATCCAAGGTTTTATTTCATGGAAAATATCTGTATTTACAACGTTACATGACTAATCTTCCCACTTCGCGGACACGTTCGATCGGGCTGTCGGTTTATAACCGACTGGCTCCGCCCGGATCTTCTTATTCCACACTTTTCTTTTTTTCAAGCAACAATCGGGAAGGAATAGTTCCTTTCTAACACCTTAGACTTTCTCACGAGTTTGTCACCTCGTTTGTGCTCCAGTTTTCAATCGTTCTCCTCGCTGTTCCACGAAACATCGGACACTCGGCGCTTGACCGCGAAAAATCTCAGCGAATACGATCCCCATCGATCGGAACTTTCATCGAATACTAGCATTACCGATTGCGACTGACAAGTATCCGGCTACTCGACCGAGCATAGTAATCGTTCGACGGTTTTATATCACATTTACGACAAAATTTCTCCCACTGACAGTCAATTTTCAACCAGATTCCTAAATTTCATTGAAAGATCCTCAGTAAATCTCGAGGTTCTAACCACAGAAAATAGCATTCCAAGATCTCTACGCTTCCTTTCCTCACTTTTCACATCCAAACTGATCCTCGGTTCTTCTCCAATCATCTTCAGAATTTTTATCACCAGCGGAGTATCAATAAGGTCTCCAAACGTCGTTCCTCTGCTCGCTTTCCTCGCCGAGCACCCCGATCTCTAACCTGTTGCTGCTGATAGAGATATTGCTACCAGCTATCGCGATATCCCCGTCGCTTAAATCACCGTGAAGGTGAAGATGAATCTGATTCTGATTAACTGTGCTGTACTGATGGAGAACCATGTGGGCCGCCGGACTGATGTGGTTCTGGCTGGGATTGTTGTAGTAGCCCGGGTAGTTGGTGTTGTAATTGTGAGGTGCGACCGAAACCGGCGTTGCCGGTGTCGGTGTCCAAGAACCGTAGTGGTAGCCTAGACTTCCGCTACCGGTCCCGCTACTGGCGAAGATGTCCGGCTCGCTCGGTTTGCTGGGTACCAACGGCAGTGACAACGACGATGTCCCGTGGCTTGGATACATGGAAACACAGTTTGGCGTGTACGTATCTTGCTGGCTGTCTGACGGAAGCACTGTAAGATCGAAATAGACCTTGTGTCCAGTCATAGTTCAGTGGATCAATGGTGGATCGAAGCGATTGGAAGGTGATTTGGAGGCCTGTCGCTGGAGTACGTGCATGGGCAGGAACGGTTTCAGATTTCTGGAGCCATGGGTGCTAGCGAGGGTCATCTTGGATCAGAGATTGAAATTTAAGGGAAATGGACCTTTGACACCTTAATTTGGAGCTGTGCATGGTGGATCTTGGATGCTTGAATAGTAAGCTAAATGTTAGAGTATTGGAGAGAATGAACAGCTCATTGATAAATCGTTCAATTATTAATTATTCTTCCTTTATTAATTATAATCAACGAAATGGAACTTTAACACCTTAATTTAGAACTGTGCATGGTGGACTTTGAATGCTTGAATAGTGAGCTAGGTTTTGGAGTATTGGAGAGAATGAATCATTCGATAATTAATTATTCTTCCTCTATTAATTATACTCAACGAAATGGAACTTTAACACCTTAATTTAGAACTGTGCATGGTGGACTTTGAATGCTTGAATAGTGAGCTAGGTTTTGGAGTATTGGAGAGAATGAATCATTCGATTATTAATTATTCTTCCTCTATTAATTATAATCAACGAAATGGAACTTTAACACCTTAATTTAGAACTGTGCATGGTGGACTTTGAATGCTTGAATAGTGAGCTAGGTTTTGGAGTATTGGAGAGAATGAATCATTCGATTATTAATTATTCTTCCTCTATTAATTATAATCAACGAGCTGTATACTCTGCAGTGAGTCACGTAGAGGAGGAAGAATCGAATGATGTCTGCGTTACGGGAGCGACGAGGAAATGTCAACGTTCAACGAGTACTCACCAGCAGGTAACGGCATAGGCTCGGTGGCTGGATGATGAGACAGGGATTCGTTCAGATACGAGAATGCTCCACCGGGAATCGGCGAGAAGGAACCACCGCTGCTTACCGGAGGCGCTGGATAAGATGGCGCCGCTGATGAATAGGTCCACTCGGTTGCGCCTGCACCCGTATCTGCAACAACACGATTGCACCTTATCAGTAACGGGGGGAGGGGGAGATAACGAGGGAAACTGAAAAAACGATATTGATTTTAACGCTTTCCTGACGACTCCTACATTCACCTAATAATTCACTATTTTCTTTCGCAATATATTAATTAATAGAAAATTTTAATTTTTACTCGTATTATAATTGAAATTGTTGTTCAGCATCAACATCAAAAGCGAGCGGTATCGCTCTCTGGACGAGGGTCGAAACAATTAGCCGATATTAATTATCATCTCGTGAAATATTTATCGCGGACTTCGCGACTTCCGTCGGACGTCCAATGAATTTCCAAGTACCTCACCGGCCACGGAGGGACACGAGAGGCCGGTAAAAGTTACGGAAACAGAGAGGAAAACGTAGCTCGGCTGAGTCATCGATGATTCGGCAGTGAAACTTTTTACCCGTTCGCCTATTCGACGAATGCGACGATTACGAAATTACGCTGGAGACAGATATACCGTGAGATCGCGGGAATAATGTTTCACGAAAAGATCCATCATGGACTGACACACAATATTTCACCTCATTCTTTTTTTTCCCTCTCTTTTCTTCTGCCTCCTCGATGAGCCGTTTCAGCTTTCATTCGACAACTGTAACACTAGAGTTTCCTTCCCGTTCTCGACGGCCTTCGATCCGTTCGCTTCGAGCGTCCTTTATTCTTCCATTAAAATTGAAAACTAAAATTGAATTATAATCGCTGCTAATAATCGAGTAATTTCTAATTTCTTCGAAGTCGACAGAATTGAAGGAACTCGCTGTTACAAAGCTGTGTCGCATACGCGATGACTAGACTCATTTATTAGCGGGAAGAGTCGACGGAAAGTCCGGGCATTGGTGATTCCTCGCGGGTACCCGTCGAGCGGATGACAAAACACGCGTGTTCCAGGAACACCTTTTCGGAGCGGCCAAGTGTGCACCAACGAAACGTGACTACTTATTATCCGACTTCGAAAAGGAGGAGGATACTCAATTCGATAAGTATATTTTTTTTATTATTTTTTTCAAAATCGTAGAAATCAGCTACTGTGTAACCTGGCCATCAGGAAAGTTTCCATAGAATCAATAAGCGTGACATCAGATGTCTGATCATTTTACCTTATAATTGTAGTCATTTTAAGCTCAAATCTTATTCAGAGGAAAAAATGATCTGGGTTTCACCAATTTCTTTGGAAACATCCTCGAACGTCATCGAATAACAAAGGGGAATCATTTCACATTTTTTCCCCTGTTGGATAGAAAGATTCGTCGTGACATTTAAGATCGAAGTTCCGGAACAGGTGGGTCAAGGAAATCGTAGGGAGAATTGATTAGAAAACCGTCGATTTGAATGGCCGATAAATCTGGTGTTTCGCCATTGACTCGCGACTGCACGGTTCGTAATCTCGGGTCGCCTTGCGAGGAGCTGCTGCGCGCAAGAAAATAGTCGGCGGTTTTGTAATTAACGGTTGCTAATTCCCTCGTAAACTTACGGACAGGCAAGCCTGCACAAGAGTCTTCCGAGTTAAATTATTTAACCTGTTACGTTCGAACGCGTCTTTCGCAGACGACGAACAGGAAACTTCGTATTTTCATGATTGATGGAACAGTAAAAGTAACTTAAATTGAATTTTATATCAGGCCCTTTGGTTAAAAACGTCCTCAGAATCATAATTAATAAATAAATAAAAATTCTTCTCGAAGGTAATTTTCTTACTTTTTGCCTCGAGGAGCAGCCTCGGGAGATAAGGTCGAGGTCGAAGGGTGTAGGGTCCTCTGGCAAAACTGTCGTTACGCCTACCGGCCGTGGAAGGTCGAGGTCGTTTCGGGATTCTCAAAGGGGACCGCCTAGGGGATGGGGGCGTGCGGGTGATTACCGAAAATGGCCGTGTATTTGCCGCAATTACCGGAACAACGGTAACAAAACAAAGGCAGACACCATGGGTCGCTGTTCGGACGACCATCTGTTGGATAATAGTCCGTTTCGAGGCTCTTCAGGGAAGACGAGGAGGATGCTGGTTCTATGAACCACAGAAGTTGGAGAGAGCCAGTTTGTTTCACGGTGAAAGCGACAGGAAATTCATCCACAATCTTTTCCCCTTTCGATCATTCTCTTTACATTATTTTTTTTTTATACTCTATTATTCGTTAACCCTTCTTTTAATTAACGTTAGAATTACCGACGTTTGATTATTACTAAATAGATAAAAGATGAAACATAATTTAATATATACATTCATTCTTTGGCTCGATAACAGTGTACATTTTAACAAAAGTACCTCGACAAAATTTATAATTTAAAATAAGAATCTGGTAGTTCTAGTCAAACTTTGAACAAACGCAATCCGTTTGCAATTGAAGATTTTCGGACGGCGGACCATGGAGAGAGGCCCCCAATTTGAACATCCTCGTTTGTTTCGTACGTCTGGGTCTCAGATTCCGCTATCCAAGGATTAGTAACGATCTTATTAATGATATTGTACATCAAGCATGCAGCTGGTGGTCCATCAAAAGGATTCTTTAAAGAATCAGAGATGCGTAACCTCGTCATTGATCCTGACCGAAGGAACGCGCGAGTCCTGACCAAAGGAACTGGCCGAGTTGTATACTACTTCCTTCTGCTGGTGTCTCTCTCCCACCCTGGATCTCCCTCAGTCGCTCTGCGGGTGTGAAACCACAGTGAGGTGGTTTTGGTGCTTAGTCCCCCGACCAGCCATCTACTTAACGAACCGTCCATTGACCGCCGTCGTTTCGTTGTTTCTCCGTTTTTCTCCCACCTAACCGAGCGTTCTACCATCTATTCGATCGACCTCATCCTCCACTTGCATCGATGCGCTTAGCTGCATCGAGGATCACGTTAGCTTCTCCAAGAACATCCTTGGAACCGAGGACACCGAGACTTATCTCGTTTCATTCATCCTTATTTACGGTAGAAAATGAAATTCGTCGATTCGTCGATGTTATACGATGCAGGAATCAAGGTAATGCATGGAAACGACGAAGGGGAGCGTCCAGAGTCCGAAAGAGGAGCGAACGTTAAGAACAAGGTGGAACAGACGAAGCCGTGGGGCTTCGTTTCCCACCGAGATAGATGCACGTTTGGTCGTGTAACGTAAGTCGATATTGCGTCGTCTCGATATTCCTGTTCGACACGAATGTCGACGCACACGTGTGTAGCCGCGTGTATGACACATATCTGTCGGTGAACACCGGTAAAAACCTGCATAACCGTTCCACGGAGGAGGAGAGAAGTCTTATGCATACGAGAACGGCCAGGAAACTCTTGTTGCCTCGCGTATCGCTTACCATCAGCGATTTCTTCTTATACACACCGGCTATCCTGTCCCGAGGATAGTGTTTCTCCTCGATGACTTTGGGATCGCGAGTTACCAGCTCTGCCTCTTATCATTATCCTTCGATGAAAATCGCAGCTGCATTTTTACGAATGCAACTCCGAAACTTGCACTTCTTCTTGAGATTCTTCTTGGTGCAAGGACCTCGATTCTGTTAGCCACCTTCTTATCAATTAACCGAATTTCAATTGAATCCGTGAGAAGGTATCGAAAAAAAATAATTCAGAAAAAACTGAACGGAAAGAGGAATCTGACTACGGTTCCCATTGATTTGAGGAAGAACCATCGAGGATTTTTATGAATGCAGCTCCGAAACTTGCACTTCTTGGGGATGATTCTTGGTGCAAGGACCTCGATTCTGTTAGCCACCTTCTTATCAATTAACCGAATTTCAATTGAATCCGTGAGAAGGTATCGAAAAAAAATAATTCAGAAAAAACTGAACGGAATCGGACTACGGTTCCCATTGATTCGAGGAAGAATCATTGACGCGTTTCGTCAATCTCTCAAACGTGAACGGCTTTCGTCGACGATTTCAATGCCTATGCCGCCGGTAATTTTCGTTCATCCTGCTCGCGTTCACCTTCGTCTTTCATTATTTTATTTTTCATTCAACCATCGGCCATTCAGCTGATTTTCGGCGAACGAGAAAAAAGGAAATCTGTTTAACGCGACGTCGCCCGCAGAAGCGTTTTGCATTCACGCATCGTCGTGCAATTTGCCTCGAAGACGAACAATGGGTATCCTCGTCTTCGAATCGATTCAACGGAGATAAAGAAAATAAGATGATGCTGAGCTCGTTTCTTTTTCACCTTGCCGCTTCGACGCTCCTTCTTCTTCTTCTTCTGTTTTCCCTTCTGGTAGTCGCCTTTCATTCTCACCCTACCCATCGGTCGCGTTTGTAATTTCGAGGGTGAATGAAGAACATGAATGGAGAGACTTCTCACTGGCGTGCCCGGAAACTCATGGGCCCCGTGTTGTTCGTCTGCGATTACCTTCAACTCGCACGCGAGTGATTTTGAATGATTCTCTCATCTTCCGTGTTGCTCGATTTCTAGAGGCTTGCGTAAAATTTCGAATGATGGTTAAAATATTAGGAATAATTTTTAGCAAGATCGCGATCAATCGATATGAAATACACTGATGTGAAATGGTTCGTTCCTGGACGGAAAGTTAAAAGGGAAGGAGTTCAGCGAAAGCGACATCGATCGCTAAATCAATTGATCACGCTTGGATCGTACCGTTGATTGGCGATCAATTAAGTTTCGACTGAGAAAAACAGAAACGGTAGTCGAGGAAAGAAAGGCATCGCATTCTTGTTGCTTCGATGCCCTTTCGAAGCTGAATCCTCGATTTCTGTACCGTTTGTTCGGGTCAAATCAAAAGAAACAATTATTAATTCAATTTTATCTTAATTGTCAGTTAATTTCAAAATGAAACAATTCGAAATTTTCAACGATCCAGGATTAGAAAAAGAAAATTGCTACATTACACGAGAGATTCTCCCCTTTGATGTAACAATTCACGCCCATCGGCGTAATTCAATTTGCCTGCATTGTTAAAAAAAAAAAAGAAAAAAAAATGGGAAGAAACAACCGATAGACGACTAAAATGGTTCGAAGGTAAAAGGAGAGGGTCCGTTGGAGAGATCGAGAGGAGGATCGGTGCCCTCTCGAGCGTGGATCACGTAACTGCCTCCACCTTCTTCTCTTCTCTCTCGCTGCCTGATTCTTGCCTTGCTTAGCCTCTCTTTTCCTATTTTTTCCCCTCTCACGATCTCCTTCTCTTTCGACACGAACCGTCCAATGTACAGGCGATGTTACGAGTACAGGAATTTCGTGTACGATGAAAAAAGAAAAAGGAGCAAGGGCTTCCTTTCCATCCTAATTCCTCTACCTTACCGGTACTTCCGTTCTCCGTTTCAAAGTTTCTTCTACCCTTTGCCCTCCCTTAACCCTTCTGGTGTTCTACGGTCGATCGAAACCGGCTAAATCGATGACCCCGATGGGCACCATGAGGATTAGTCAGAGCGATGGAATCTTTGAAATTTCCGGTCTTTCGTGAGAAATCGTAGAATGCGAAGATTCGAGTACAGGAGACTCTCGTTATATCGCCGCGGACTGGGCGAAAGTTTTTCAAATTTCCACATTTTTAATTAGCAGGGAAAATAAAAATAAATCGAATCATTTTTCTTGGCTACGACATTGTATGAAAATAAAATCTTTCAAGCGGCGATATAACGAGAGTCCGCTGTATTATTTAAGAAGCTCCATGGGTGGGACTTGAAAATGTATCGTCGAACAACCGAGGAGTAATACTTCCGAACAAGTACACGAAGCCGAAGCATCTAATAACGAGTTAACTCGTCTCATTCTCGATTCGTCTCGCGCTTCTTCCCGTTACTTCGCTAAACCGTAAATGATCGTGGCAGGTTGCGAGAGAATTTAAAGGTCCCGCCACGTTTCTCGTAAATCGCAAACGTTCGCAGAAAGGCATATAAGAATTTCCATACGATTCTAGCTGCAACCGTGAGTCATTCTATACTTATCATTTTAATCAACGCGAATGGAGAATATAATTAACCGTTTAACTGGGGAAATTGATGAAATGTCACAGGACGAGTTAATTCATCATCCCGTTGGAATTTTTAAAAAATTTCCAATGATTCAGAATATCATCTTTCGAGATAATTCGATACTGGGTGTGATCGTTAGAAAAAGAGTTACAGCAAATAAACGTCTGTTAACAGCAAAACAGAAAACATCGAGGTGGTCAGGAGCGGTTTTCCGTTTCTTCAGTCGACCAGACCGAGCCACTTATCGGTATAAAAAAATGCCACGCTTTTTGCCCGAGGATTTTCGAGACTTTTTGCCCCGATGTTTCGGTAGGATGACGATCTCGGGATAGAACCGGGCACCGGGATCGTTGGTATCGCGAACCGCTTTCTCGCTTCGCTCGTCCGCTCGATTCTTTCTACGTTTCCAGCCGGTGAATCGACCTCGATCGATTTGCCCGATCGATTGTCCCTCGATCATCTCCACCGATCGATTCGAACGTGTATCCTGATTGCCGGACGGCACGATTTTCGGGCCGACCGATCGACACGAGGAATTTGTACGAATTCCTTCCTTCGTTTGTCCAATTTATTTCTACACGATGCGGTTTAAGAATCCGGCAAAAAGGCAAGCCAGTCGCGGTGTCATTACAAATAATTTCGCGAAGAACTAACGTAACCCGTGTAGTTACAAGAAACGATGCAATTTGTGCTGTCTATTATAAGCAAACACGGATGAATTAACTCGTTTTCTTTTTAATTGAAAATCATTACGTTTGACGAATGTCTAGGACGAGGTATTCTTACTATTTTCCCACAAACGAATTTCTTTTTTTTTCCATCGGAACCATCCTGGGACAGTTCAACTCGAACGACCAGGAATTCGCAACGAGCGCCGTGGGAAAAGCGTGGATGCGTTCGGATCGGAAGGGGTTCGATTCAATTCACCCTATCGAAACTCGTTCGTCTTCTTTTTAACCCTTCCACATGAAATATTTTTAATTATACCCTAAATTTTGATTTGGTTTTCGAAAAAATAATTTAAAAAAAAAATTTTATAAAAGAAGTCTCTACTTCCGGTTATCCGCGGAAGATCCCGATCGTTCGAAAGGAGGAATACGTGGAAACGGAACAACTCCGTCTCGGTGTCGGTGCTCGGTTATTATCGCGGTTCTTGGCCGAAGCGGTCACCACGGGTTTCCTTAAGTCGTCCATCGAGTTGCGCGCCTGATTGGACGGACACGAAGGATGTCGCGCCACCAGGATACGCGATAAACCGAGCGACGATAAAGTTCACCGGGTACCGCAGCACGGGATTTCTGAAATTCCACTTTGCGGAAGCCGAGGATCCCGAGTTTTCCTCGAATAATCCGAGACATCGCCTTCGGCGACCGACTGAACTCTTTCGGATACTTACTTTGGAAAATTATGAGAAGTTTAGAATACAGAGTATTTTAATCTGACATATCCTAATCATTCTAAAAGAAATTATACAAGTTAATAATATTCTACTCTCTCCATGGTCCGCCAACTGTATAACGTTATTCCTACCGTTTTTCAACAAAATGAATTATAACATCCTATGCAAGAAAGTTAACATTGTAGCTCTTTCCATGGTCCGCCGCCTTGGGGCTCTCTCCATGGTCCGCCGCCAGAATTATTCCTACCGTTTTTCAACAAAATGAATTTTCTTAGATAGAGCACGAGCAAGAAGTTTCCAATTGGTCAGATAGAAGGAGAGAAATAAGCACGGAGACCGAAACAACAGTGGTGGCTGTCTGCCGACGGATTTACGAGTTTAATTAAGTTCTGCGGTCGCGTTTGTCATTTTACCGAGCATCGAAGTCTCGTTTGCGACGGACTTGCCTTGTCTACGTTCGTTGGAAATTGAAAGAAAAAAAAAAAATCAAAAAGATCAAGGAATAATTCCAAAGAACAGTCGATTCGAAAGACGATGATTCAGAGAGTGTTAATTACACGTTCTCCTAATGTGTCACCGATCCTTTGGTATTCGCGTAGGCAAGTTTCAACGCGTACGTTAATAACCTGCTGATAGAGTATGATAGGGGTTGCCAGGCTGCTAGGGAGACTCGCAAAAGGAGTGTATGTGACACTTTCCTAATTGCCTCGCGCCCTTTAAGAAAGGTAACCCTTATTCTCCTCTCGTTGTTGCCAGACCTCAGACGCTACGAAGACGCCCCTGCCATTCATCAACGGCAACCGTGCTGTTTAATGAAACACCACGCGTGATTCCGTTCTAAACACCGTGCCTTTTACAGGGGTTGAAATCTCGCGCGAAAAGGGATCAGGCAGTATTGAAATACAAAGTTAATTTTTAAGGAACGATGAATTAACTCTCTAAATTATTCGTGACTTATCCTTCAACTAATATTCCCAACCACTACAAGTAAACAAGGAGTAATGATTCCGTAGAAGCATTAGGCTTCCATTAAATTTCCGCAAAATCTACTGGCAAGAAACTCGACGGGACAATCAGTAGGCGGAGAAAAAGGTAGAGGAGAACGATCAGAAAGGTAGCCGCATTCTCCTTCAACTGTGGAGGCACGTGGGAATCGCGAAATGGTCCCTCTTCGACGACTTTAATCCCCCTTTACCTGGCCAATTACCCGTGTCCTAGCGAAACAGCTAAAGACACGGAATCCCTGTAAACATTTTCCTTAACGCTTCTACAAGGATCGATGTTACCCTTTTTTTTCTATAGACAGATCTGGTATAAATTTCGAGTGGATGTCCTGTTGCAAACGAGGCGAAGTTTTACGACATCTTCGCGGTCGAGAGGAATCCGTTGCATCCGAGCGTACGAGACGTCCAGGCGGACGGAAGGAGTCAGAAGAGAATATACAATCAGTATGATTGTTTGACACCCCATAATCAGCGTCCTTACCCCTACCGGCTCGTCTTTCCTATCTTTGTCTTTCTATCCGAACCGGCAGGACGAAGACTTAGTTCACCTCTCTTCTTTCATCGCGACTGCTCTTCAGGTCCGTTGCCACTGGCCGAGGCTCATTACCCCGATCACGACTCGAGATGAGTACTGCAGGGAAGAAGAGAGAAACGGACACGGTTATATTATAAAGAGACAAGAATAATGCTCGCTTCCCTTTTTTCTTCACCTGCAGACCTTCTGGCCGAGGTCGTTTCACGAACACGCTCGTTTCCACGCGGTATTCCATCGCTGCGAAACGCGGCTGCAAAATATCCGACGATGAGATTTCAGGGAATTATACGATTCTTCATCCGAAAATTTCTTTCCCTTCGATTTATAATCGTAAACGCGGGAACGATCGTGTAGGCGAGATTTAGAGAGCAATCAGACGAGTCAGAAGTCGACACATAGAGAAGAAAGAAGATGATGAAGAAGATTACAGAGGGAAGATGAGGAGGAAGACGGAGGTATTCGATTCAACAACGTCTGGGATGGCAAGCGAACCGAGCCGAAGGTAAAAGAACGAGCACGAAAGCCAGCGAGCGAAGGGCAAAAACAACATGGATCCAACTTTCGATCGATCGAGAAGCGATCGATCGATCCCTGGTATTACGCAGACGTGCACGTGAGTGGTACGTGAGCTCACGATTCCGTCTTGTAAGTTGAAACGGGCCCGAGCAAAGCGGGCCTGAAACGCGTCCGTCGAGGGAAGAAAATTGCATCCACCGACGCTCATTTCGCACTCTATGCTCATTCGTACGTGTGTCCGGCCTCGGATCCGCTCATTAAGTAAGAAGAAGAAGATCACGATGAGAGTTGAGATGAATGAGCGACTGGTAAATGAAGCATTTCTCTTCCAACATCCTTTCCATTCATCTGATAATAGGTGTGAAAATGTTCCCATTACGTCTACCGAGGAACGAATCCTATTGCCAGGAAAAGGTAGAAACAATTTACCCGAGTGTTTCTTCAGGGTGTAGAGGAGGGATCATCATCGTGCAGGATATTGCGTACAATGTGGGTTAAATTGAAAGGAAGAAGCAATTGAACCTGTAATTGAGATTTAAAATAGAAAATCATATACTTTCATCCTTATTTTCTTAATCACTTAAATCCCCAAATTGAAATTTATGACAAAAAATGAATGAAATTGAACGAAAATAAAATATCTGTTCCAAGGTAAAAATTTTCCAGTTTTTCCAAAGAAAATCATACCCCTTCATCCTTATTTTCTTAATCACTTAAGCCACCAAACTGAAGCTTATTTCAAGGTAAAATTTTTCAATAGTTTTTCCGAAGAAAATCATATGCATTCATCCCTATTTTTTTAATCACTTAAATCCCCAAATTAAAATTTATAACAAAAATGTCTGAAATTGAACGAAAATGAAATATCTGTTCCAAGGTAAAATATTTCCAAAGATTTTTAACGGCACAGATTTCCGTCTTGTGGCAAGCGAAGAAAGGGTAAACTTCTCTCCCATAGATGAGGTAATTACAATGGTGGCTGATCCAGGAAGGTGACACGGGTGCAGCAAAGTTGGCCCGGAAGGTAGCACGAGCCTGATCGACGGAGAAGGTGGTGAATGTTGGAGGAGTAGGAGAAGCAGGAGATTAGGGCAAAGAGAAACCGCAACGTAGCTTCAAAGAGGTCTTGCCAGCCAGGGGCGCGTCTACTTAACTTTGATCAGGTCGAGACCGCTGATGCGAGACGAGCCGCGTAGAAATAAAGTGGCTCTACAGTTTCCCGCCTTTTTGCATCTCGAATGATCGATTCTCGATACCTCGATTCACCGAATACATCGAATTACGATAGAACATTGAAAATCCAACTTGTTTCAACGAATACACTAATCAATCTGTAGCTTTCTATCAATTTTTCTTGTAATTAATTAACAATCACAAATTAATATTAAATTCTAATGAACGAATTCAACTTGGCTGGTTAGAACTAATCAACCAGAAGATAGTGTCACGAATAGAGGACACTTTTGTCTCGTGCTATGGAGGAATCAACGGTGAATCGTGGCGAGGGGACGATGGATCAGTGAGAGAAGAGATGGAAACGGCAGGTTGAATGTCGTTATTACGTTGAATTAGAGGGTGCAGAGCCGGAACGAGGTATGAAACTATTACCTCGCGAAACGGCAGACCTCTCTCTCTCCTCTCTTGATCCCTCCTTCCCAATCGTTTCCACGGGGATGGTAGGGGGTGGGTGGGGTTAGTGCGTAGTTTCGTGTTGCTCCACGAGCCACGAGGATGATGTTCGTCGTGAGCGAAAGGATGATGATACCTGAGAAATATCCACTATCAAACAGAAAGAAGCAAACAGAACGGAGGATACGGCTTCCATTTCTCAACTGTTAACCCCGTCTGAACGACGATGATTGGAAAGAGAATTTCCTGTGATTCGATACGAAATCTAACAGTGCGATGAACTTATTTTTAATTAGTAGCCTAATTAAGAGATTTAAATAAAAATGATCTGGAGTATAATTAAAATTTTTGTTGCCACCCTGAAGAGTTATCTTCAGAAGTTTCAAGGCGATCCAAATAAAGTGAAATATTGAATCGCATATATTTTTAAATTACTAAGAGTACAAAATGGAAAATAGGAGGTACAGGACTCACCACCGTGTTGAGGGCTGTGCTTGTAGCAATCCTGATGAGCCGAGGAGCCGCCGGTAGCCCCGAGGTGTGTACTGGAAGCAGGCGATGCGGTCGGGTCGGTGTTGTTGGGGTTGCTACAGGCACCACTAACCGAATTCGTGATCACGTTGTTGCCGACGTGATGCTTACTCCTTCGGTACTGTTCCGTGTCCCGTACGTAGGGGGTGAAACGACTCGATGGAAGGAACGTCCCTCTTGTGGGTCCAGGAACTCGCGCTGGTCCTAATATGTGCGTCTGCCCTGAAAAAGAAATAACATTTCGATTAGATTATTGGTTATATTCAGGGAGGCTGCCTAGGGCCCCCATAAGACGATTTTGTGTCTGAGAATGCAAGAAGAATGTTTACTTGAATATTAATCGCTGTAAATGCAAATCTAAATTAGTTATACAAGCTTTAACGTTAATTTTATAAATTTTATTTGTCATATGATGGAGCGATGGACCCCCGAAATCTCAGGTCCGGCCCTGGTTATATTAACTTCATTTGGAACCAATGTAACATTTAGAAAATTCATTTATTTATTGATTTAAATCCATAAAGGAACGAACCCTTTTATGGAACACGATATACATCAACCCTAAGTGAATACGTAAGGACCCAAGGAGTAATAGTGAACGGAAATTTTGTAATAAGAAGACACAGGAATTGATAATTAGTGCTTTAGTAGCGGCATTATTAAAATAAAAATAATATGAGCTACAAAAGAAAATTCAAATTGGGGCTCTCTCCATGGTCCGCTATCCGAAGAGTTAAAATAAACTGAAGTATTGTCTTATAAGAATGATTTCTACTGGATCATCGAATGGATTAATGAAAGTACTGTCTTATAAGAGTGATTTCTATTGGGTGATCGAATGATTTAACGAAAACAAAAGCACCTCCGTCGAGCGTCCATTCGAAGAGGGACAAGGGTTGAAGATGTTTGTGCAATTAGCCCAATAGAGAGGGATAATTAAGAAACTCGACCGACCCGTGTCTCGATCGACTTCAATAGCATTCCTCGCACATACCAACCACCGGTGAATTGATAGAACCCCGTGAGCCAAGTATCACCGTGTGCCAACATAGCGAGTCTATTGTGTGTCGGATCGCAATATGCACGGTGCATATCGTTACACGGCGATGCACATTATGCGCCACGTGCATAGGCTCGATTGCTTACATAATCATCGAACAAGCATATTTAGTGGCAAAATCGACTGGCTACGTAACTTTGACGTTTTCTAACTCTTCAAACATTTCTGCATTAATCATTCAAGCATTTAAATAAATAAATAACTTTTCTAAACGTTACACTGTTTTTTAAGAAATTATTCTTCCAAATGAAGGACCGGCCCTGAGATTTCGGGGTCCGAAAAAGGGCCCCGTCATGTAAAACCACTCAAATAAAATTTATAAAATTAATCTTAAAGCTTGTATAACTAATTTAGATTTATTTAAAATTTAAAAAATGAGAGTTCGAAAAGTACCTCAGACAACGGAACCGTAGAGAGACGTGATCTTTGCTAATCAAGGGAAGTGGAGCACTTCCACTTCTTTCCCCTTTCCTCCTCGGAAGCGGGCCCGGTCGGAGAGGAAGCGAAGAATGGGAGCCGCGAGGCGCAAATTGTTATTCCTTCGGCCGAGAAGGAACCAGGGGAACGGTCGAACGCGAGGAGGAAAGAAAGAAATGAAAATCAAAGGTGGAAGGAAAGAGAGACAGCGCAGTGTGTTCGGCCACGAGGGCGAACGACAAATAAAGTTCGACCGCAAACTGCACGAAATTGTCGGCGAGCCCAGATGGTCAGCTCTGGCGCGGCAACCGATGCCTACAAGATTATTCCTCGCTACCGACTACCACGATCGCCAGAAGAAACAAGCCACTTCTTCTCCCTTTCTGTTCACCTTCTCCGCGACCGGATCCCACGACTTCTCACGTACCGGACGCTCGTAATACCCCCCGAAACGTATCGAGCATCTACGCGTCCGACAAACTCTTTCGTACGGATCCGCTTCGATGTTTCCATTCAACAGGAGCAAAGTAGAATCAGACGTAGCCGGTGTACATTGGGGATAATTCAGCGTGGATGAAAGAGGAAAGCTTTGTTCGTTTCAAATGATTCAACTATCTTTTATCGATTACACCTTCATTGCCGATGTTTCTGTCAGAAAGGCAGAAAGGCTTTTTAACAGTAGATTTACGGAACCCGTCGATTTCAAGGGTTTTCGATTTTATGCTTAAAAATTCTGAACATGCAAATATTCTGTAGACATTGCATATTGATTTTTAATATATATTTCTACACCTATATTTTATTATTTCATTAATTAACATATGTATAATTTATATAGATCAATTATTACGAAATAACAATGAATAAGAAAAAACAACAGCAAGCAATTTACAATTGTGAATGTAGCACCCAGGAGTCTGGGGTAGGGACCGTCCACGTCAGCCCCAGTGACGAATTCTAGTAAACTAATTGACCCGTGCGAAAAATTCGCATTCAAACATCAATTTTTATATAGATTATTAGAAAAATTGAAATTCAAATTTGTTTCAAGTCATCCAATGTAACTGGTCAATAGCACAAATGAAAGAGCTTGATTCACTGAGTGTTCTTAGAGATAAGAAGCTTTGAGTGGAGAGAAATTCCAGAAAAATCATGAAAAAATCACGAAAGGTAGATGTATTCCAATGCTTGTTGCATTATCTATGCAAGAATACCTTTCATTTAAAAAAAACATAATGCAAATCGGGCAGACAGAACTGCCGGACGAACTCGGAATAGAATTCATAAATTTTTTAAATATATAGATTACCTATATTAATAATTCAAGGATGATTATTAAAAACTCATGTAGAAGCACCTATTTCAATAAAAAATTTTGAAAAAAAATTATGTAAAAAATATGTACGCGGAAAGTGTACATGCAAGATAAGAGTTTACATGTAAAAAATGTATTGAAGACAACAGTAAATAAAAATCTATAAATTTTAAATAAATAATTTACAAAAAAATTGCCTTTTAATATACCCGTCGAAAAGACGGATTTCAGTAAAAAAGGTATAGGTATGTCCGTAAATCTAGCGTTAATTAGCAGTTAATTGATCGCAGATAGGGTGCAGGGTTCAAGGTGTCCGAAAACGAAGATTGCGCCGAAATCTATCAGCGGAAAGGCGGTTAATTACAATAAACAAGAACGATCGTGATATAACACCTTCACCGATTGCCCCTTTTGCCCGTTCCTCGTGGAGCATGGTGAAGCAGAGAGAGAGCAATAATTCCAATCTCCGCAGCACGAGTGGTGGGCTTATCTAATCAAAGTGTGGCGGCTCCAGAGGACGGAAATAGCGCGGCTTTTTCCTCCTCTCTAATAAACGGGCCCCTCCCTCCGCTCGTCTTACGTCCTCCTTCACGAACCGATCAGCCAGCGTTTTCAAAATTTTTGCTACGATCCATTTTCCTTCTGCACCGAATGAAAATTTCACGGAAATCCATCTTGGTTGAAAGCAGGAAATACAAGTTCAAAAAATCTAGGATCAATTTGTTATTTTCCGGTGTAACTTGATACGCTCGAATTTCCAGCTTTTCCTACCGGGGAAAAATCATTTCGCGAACGGAAAAGCCGGCCTCAAACGCGGAGCAATTACTAGCCAAGCAAATTCAATTTCATCTTTTGACTGACAGCGCTCGTCCATCGATATTGTTTTCGATGATTTTCCACGGTAGCCACTTTGTCCCCTTTCTCCATTTCCCTCTCTTTTCCATTCCCTGCCATTTATACCATTGATCGAGGAATATCTTCGAATTTTTCGAATTTTCAAAGAAAAATCTTCATATTTTTCGCATTCTATAATTTTACACTTTCGAAGCGTTAAACGAATTTCTAGTAGATCGACTTGGATGTCCGTTAGTCGGTGTAACGCCTCGTTCCATGCCACTTTTTCAGTATTTACACGAGCTGACGAGCGTCGAATTACAGAAATTGCACGATTACCGAAACAGCCGGTCAAAGCGATAGAAAGGGGACGGTTAAAAAGGGGGAGGAGGGTGGTGATTTTCGATAACAAAAAGCTCACGATTATCGAGGGAATAATGATAGCCGGCAGGTGTCTGCGCTTCGGAATCGTTCGCGAGGACAATGAGAGCGCCGGTTGTTTTGGCCGACGGCGGCCGTACACGGCTGCTCGTTACATAGATTGTCCCTGGTGCGTGCCAGGCCGAGGAGACACGCCAACGTGTTCTGGCAAAACTCCTGTATGCAATATGTCGTGATGCGTGTCCCGCAGGAGTCCCGACTTCACGCGACAACGCCTCGTCCTTATTCCTTCCGCCGGAACCGAAACGGGCCGGGTAGTTTTCAGGATCAAATTTCAATAATTCTTCTATTCGATAATATCGAGATTCGATAGAAAATATCCGGGTAACGTTCGGTAAATTTCCATCGGTTTTTTCTTCACCGCACAGTTTAAAAAAAAAAATATCAATCTCGATGTTTTGATTTCTGGAAACAGGAGAGCTGTCAACCTTTCGCCGTTTAACGTGTAAACGTAATAGCGGATTCTATTTTCCTACCCGTGGTATCGTGAAACTTTAATTCGATCGTTAAACGAGCGACCGCTGGAAAATCGGCGAATATTATAGATTTCCGTGTCGGTCATCGATCGAACCGGGCCGAACGATAAAAATGTCAGCAAAATCAATCACCCGGTGGACCATTTCGAAAAACTCGGAGAAAAATAGAGGGAAAAAAAATAGGGAGGAACGAGGGAACAAACGGACACGCATCGCCCTACGCCTATCAATACTTTATACAACAAATGCGAAACGTCCGCAAAAAGCTGCCGTATTCGCGGTCGACTCCGCAACGGCTATTAATCTGATATCGAAATAACAGGCATTTTTTTTCCTGTTTCTACGGATCAAGCCAGAAATAGGTGGCACTCGTTTAAACTGGATCGTCCAGGATTTTTCGAACCCTTCGCTTTCGAATATTTGTCCACTGGACAAATATTTATGAAAATAAACGTACGCTCTGTGGATTCATTATTCGCGATTAATTAAAAAATACCGGGATTTAAATCACTCGGTTTTCCTGGATTTTCATTATCATTATTTCTACCACTTTCATTCGTTTTGACACGTTTTATTTTCCTCGTGAAAATGATTTTTATTCGGCAATTAATGCGACAAAGCATAACATTAATTGAGTACAAAAAATTTAAGAAAATTATTAATTGTATGAGTTGGAAAATTTATTTTACCAGAAATTAGAGAAAAAGAGGAAAGTGAATTTTCCTCGAAGAAAATTAGCAACAATGACACGGGGATTATTTGTATATCAATCCCGTGTCGCAAATAAGCGGTCCACGGGGCCGGGTTATATCAAGCATGGTCAAGCATCGATAATTAACGAATATTTTTGGAGGTTTTCATAGTATATTACGTTAAGTGGATTACTTTTCGCGCGGCAGCGTGCTGGTAAAAGCATTGTCCATGTATAGCAGGAGGCTTGGTGAATAGCTAACCCAAAACACGCATACGCGTGGTACGCACGTCGACCACTGCATCATCGCGCACCATCTGCTCGGTAATGACTGGCCATTACCGCGTATAGGGACTTTCGTTGAATTAATGGTACATTTTCAGGGAATCCACGGCCAGTAGCCAGCCGGCGTAGCCGCGGATAGATCTCGCGAATAGATCCCTGGGATCACGTACCAGGGAATGGAAAGTGTTTGATCTACTCACTCGTTTTAGAACGCGGTTCCCTCGGTCCATCCACTGTCACCTTGATGGCCCTCGTGTAGGTCGCCACTTGGGGTGGTGTGGTCGACACCGTGATGGTGATACTAAAGCTTTTCCCTATAACACAATTATTCAACGTTATTTCAACCTCTCGTTTAATTAAACGACTAAGTAAAGTGACGTTCATCCTGCCGGTCTTATTAATTATTCACTTTAAAATTATAAAATTCAAAGAGATTTGAAAATATTCGCTTAACCTTCCGAGTGTTTTATGGTTGGTAAAAAAATTCTCAAAGTATCCTTGTTTCGGATCAACACCTCCTTCCCGCGAAAGCAATCTGTTTTTAAGTGGTTCAACCGTGCCGACACAAAGTAACTCGGAGGATAGCCGAAGGGTATAAAATACAGGTTGACTTTAGGAGGGTGGAGGAAAAGACAAGGGGCTCGTTCGAACGGACAGCGGCGAATTACAAATGCATATTAGCGAGCGATGGGCCGTTTAAGAAAGCGTAGTCAATCTCTGTGACGGACGTTTATGGAGAGGGAATTAATATACCCGGACCATCAACCTTAAGACCTTCACCGGTGATATACGCACACCGCTGCTCCACCCCCATATGTTCCTTATTTCTACCTTTGCAACAGGGATACTCTAAGAGACTTAATAATCATTGAATAATTTCAATGATTTTCAAAAATTTCTGCTTCAAAAATTAGAAGAGTACAATAATTATAATTTAATTATCAAAGTGAAATGAAATGACAAATTTTTAGCATAAAACGTAACGTATTATTTAACCCTTAAATAGTGGAGCCTGGGTCAATCGTGGCCCATTTACAAATGACCAAAGTTAAGTGTATAATTGTGGCTCTCTCCATGGTCCGCCGTCCGAAGATTTAAAAAACGCATTATATGTTTCTTACTTTTTTAGGAAAAGGTTCCATTTTCAAAGAATCTTGAAGTTCAACGATGGTCTATCTAGGTCAGAGGGAATGATCGTTGACGAAATATGAAGAAGTCGGTTCGTTAGCGTTAAAGAGAGGATATCTAACGTGTCGCGGACATATAGTCGTTTGTGTTGGCGTAAACGTCAACGATTTGTAATTGTCTCCCCTTGGCGCACCCTGTTCCACCTCGCTGTGTCTGTCAACATGATAACCGGCATCAAACACCCCCAACCCCGCCGCCCCCGGGAGCTGCAACTGACTGCAGAGAGGAACGGCGTTATATCCTAGTTATACCGTGCCCTCTACCCCCTGCGCCCGACCGCTCCACCCACCCCCAACCCCCGCGAGCCCGCGGTGCTGTCGCTCTCGCGCCCGTCATTGTATCCTTGTTATCGTCATCGTTCCGGCCGAGCGCAAAGTGGCTCTCGTTTCCAGAATACCAAAAATCGCGCGTGTCGCGGTCGCTCTTTCTGGGCGTTCGCTTTTCGAATCGATTAGCGGCATCGATCTGAAAACCCTTTCGACCCTCTTCTTCGCCCAGTTCGCGGTCCGAATGACGTCGAATGATGTTTGTCGTTGACGGATCGTATCGACGTTACAATACCCTCTGTAACGACCCTTTACATCGCCGACGAACGGTTGCGGGTTGCTTTTGGAATCTTTCTATTCCCTTCATTTTCGCAATATCGGAAATATTCGTCGCGGTGTCTAAAGCGAAGCGTTAAAAGCGCGAAGAGGATGTGAAAGGGTTGGAAAGGTGGAGGAGGCTGTATCGTAAGTGATCGAAGGAAGGGGTTCCGCGCGCGACACCCTGCATCCTCTTTCCCTCTGCCGTTCGAGTCCATCGCATTTGGGGCTAATAATGCCGCACGGCCGATTCCCTCCCCTCCGATTCCCGGCCGGACCTGCGGTTAATACTCGATGATGGGAACGGTCATCTGCAGAGACAGGACACCCAGGCTGTGCATTCGCGAACGACGGACGGACAAACCGACGGACAAAACCGGGCCACGCGTATGTACCTATATATATATATATGTATATATATATATGTTCACTATCGCGAGTCTCGGTGCACGTTTCCGTGTGTCGGTGCGTTTCCAACGTGCCGAGGATGAGATGAACGCCATCCGAAACCGCCCACACAACTATCCGAAACCACTCGAAACCGTCCGTTAATACTCGTGGCACCAACAAAGAGAGAGAGAGAGAGAAAGGGAGAAGGTAGTGTATCTCGCGAAGGGCTAGCTGTACCAAGTGAGAGCCAGAAGCTGGGATGGAAAACGAGGGGCTCGGTGGAACGGGAACGTTGGAAGGTCCCGAGTCTCGCAACAGGATGTCTCTGCAATTGTCAAATAATTACTATCGGTGGTAATTTCAGCCGTGTCGATATAGACTGCGGTATATTACTAATTATAGGCACGGGCTGCCTCGGGACCGACGATGATGGAACGCCCGTTTCAGCCTGCAGCCCCTCTTTGATCCGGCGCTACCAGACTACCCTCTCTCTCTCCTTCTTTCTTCCCTGTTTACGAGCGGACCGGAACACCGTGAACCTTCGACCGAGGTGATAATTGCGACGATCCTACGGTCATCCTCCTTTTCGACCACACCGACTTTAATTCCTGAAAAAGATCGTTTCAATTCCGGTGAATCTATGACCCGATTCCATGGAATTTTATTTCAACTTCAATCCTCCGACTCCTGGTATCCAAAGAATTAATTTATTAAAGATGAACGAAGATCATCGTCCCTCGGGGAATCATCGAATTTTCTTCGGGATCGGCGATATCGATACAACGCGATAGGATTCAATCAAATTAATAAGTCGCGGAAACAAAAACCTCGATGATAGGAGGGTAACCTACGCCCGTTCGCGGCCGGTACGAGCGCACCGGGGGTGGTTTGGTCAATCGTCGAAATTGAGTATTACGGATTATCGAGGAGAGATGGAGGAAAAAATATCACCCTCGCTAAAACAAAAAAAAAGAGTCGAACGAAATAGAAAAAAAAAAATTGATAAAAATGAACAAAGGGATCGAAGGATTTTGGCGAGGGACGTGTCTCTTTCGCTAATTGATTCCGGGGATAACAGTGGTCCGGTGTCAGGAGGATGAAATCCGCTGACCCTGCACTTCATGATCAAATCAAATGAAACATAGATGATGCTATCGACGGGCATGCAACCGGCGGGAGTGCAGTCCGGCTCGTTAATTCATAAATGTATCCTCCGTTGCGTGGGGTGCAAAATGCATTTGTAGGAACAAACGGGTCTACATACCTGCTGACCCGTGTGTTATATAATCGTCGTTGATCGACGCGCGTCCCTGAAATCCGCGACTTAATCGGCGCAAAAACGGATTATTTAAAAAGCCGAACTGGGGGATCATTCATTAAACGGTCGGATCCCCGATACGCGTGTAACTTTGATCGGCTCGTATTCGATGATTTCATTTGGAAATTGAAGCATCGATCACCCCTTTGCCATACAAATATAGATTCAACAATTGCGGTTTCACGCGGTATTAAACATTTTTAACGATTAATTAAAACGCGAGCGAAAATGAATGCTAAGTCGAAAATCCTTATTTATCGGATTTCAGAAAATAATTTTCTGAATTTAGCGGGTTATTTGATCGTACGAGGGCATCGATCGGATTCGCTTGAATTTTTGGGAACTTAGCCTCTTTCTCCCCAGCCGACGGACGATGATTTCTGATTAACGGCCAGTTGTTTCGGATGCTAGGTCGGGGGCAAACGGCGGACATCGAGTAATGACTCTGGGGGCGGCGGGAGCGAGGGAACTCGCGGATACGAAGGGTTGAAAACCGACAGGCGGGTCGAACGGGGTTCAGGCCGGTTGATGACGATGATGATTACAATAACCGTGGCTTTTAGAGGGTCCGAAATCACGTGTACACGCCTATGCCGTACAGATAATTTACTGGCTGCCTTTTTTCCGACTACGACTTACAAAGCGGACCACCGCTGAAAATGACACGCGAAACCTCAAAACTAAACCTCGCTGTTACCTCTGTCCATAACTTGGACGATATCGCTACCGCGGTTTCGATCGATTTTTAGACAAACACAGAAACGATGCAATTTGCAATTTCATTTCTACATTGTTCAAAATTGCATGAAATTTGTTGTTACAGAAAATAAAAAAATAGTGTACTTATACACTTAATTTTCCTTTAAATTCTAGGAAGTATTTTAAAAAATTCTAAATATTTTTATAAATTTATTCCAGAAGCAACTTATATAATTTTTAAGTCTTTCTACTGATTTAAGTTTTCCATTGTAAAGTTTTGTCTATGTTGTATGATAAACTATTTGGACAAGGGTTAATTGATGTGTTTCAGACACTCACCCCTGCCGCTTCTACCGACGAACCTGAGGTCGTTGAACTTGGCGACTTGGTTCTTCATCAAGGCAGTGGAATTTCTTAGCTCGGCGCAACAGTTTTCGTCGTTGCCCGCTCGCACTGTCACCAGAGTTCCATCGCCGACCTCGCCCAGGGCGACGACTTTGAACGCCACCGGAAGCGCCTTGTTGGACCGCCAGTGGGTCGGTAGTTGGCTGCAGAGAAAATACGGCGATCCTGCACAAAATATGCAGGATTTTAACTTACAATATATAACTCCAATCTTATCATAACAAAGTAATTACAAAAGTACTGATTGTGTTTTAACATTGGCAAACAAAATGGCTTCTAAGACTGTAATAACCTTAAATTTTAATTCTTGTATAAAATTACAGTATACATCTAACACTCCTGTTAGGTTAGAAAAGGAATTCTTAAAATATTCAGAGGTTAGTACCAGTTCAACATTCTTTTTTAACCACGTCATAAACTGAATCCAAAACACGCCTGCATCAAAACATTCCGTGCCAATCATTCGAGTGAAAAATTCCTGTAAATCGTCGCTCGATACAAAGAAATTCCAGTAACGCAATAATAAATGAAACACAAACCTGTTCGAACCAATTCACCGGGGTGTTCAGCCTGTGCCTCGCCGACGAGCCTCTCGGTCCACCAGAGCTCGCCGACGGCGGCACCCTCGCTCATTTCGCCACCACCTCCCCCGGCGTCGACGTCGTCGGCCTGTTGGTACCTGGTGTTCACCCCTTGAAGAGGCGCCAGTGAGGGGCCGCACGGGCCGGCGCCTTCGTGGGATCCAACGGTGGCGTAATTCTCCCCGCAGCCCACCGAGCCCACCGGTAGATGCATCACATCGGCCAGTAGCCGCCCCTCGTCGCCGAAGCAGGCACCCTCCGGGCAGGACGTCGTGATTTCACTTGCACAGCCCCCGCGGATATCTCCTTCACGGCTACCAGCTACTTATCCGGCAGCTCCACTTATTTTCCACGCGACGGATAACCTCGCTGTTTACCAACACGTTCATCGTATCCCCTTCAACGCGCACAATATCATCATCGACGACATCGAAAACTCTTTCGATTCCATCGTAAGCGTCCTCGTTACTGTCTTCCCGCCAACGCCATGTTTAACGTATCGATATATCGCCGCGATACACCTTCGATTGAAAAAGGTCCTAACCTCCCCCGCCCCGCCTGCCGCACTTCTAGTCCGCGAGGTGTCACTATGTTATTACTAGTCGATGCAAGATCTCTGCATCGATTTACGAATCTATGCAATCACACAGCTCGATGACGTAACACGCGAAACGCGAACTCCTACAGGTTGTCGGTGAACGGATATCGATTCTCGATCGGTGACACATACGATTCGACTGGCACTTCTGTATCGTAATGGCGGCTCGTCGGTGACAGTTCGGTGACACAGTTGTTCGGTAATCGCGGTGTAAATGGACGATCTGTACGACGAAAGATTTAGACGCGTCCACACGAACGTCAGTCGCGGTCGACGGTGCGCGACGTAATGCCGGCGGCGCGGCTTTGGCCGCGTGTTCCGCGTAAGCGGCCCGGGACGGCCTAAGCCTTGCAATTCCAACGCTCCCCACTGTTTTCCCTGTGTCCTCCCGCCGCGTCCCGGCTCTCCTGTTATCCCCTCTGTGTCGGATCGCCCGCCCTCCGATCGTTTTGTGACCGTTTCGTGGCCACTGTCCCTCGTGTTTTCATATTTCTTCGCTTGTTTATTACAGCCAGACAATATTCGGACACGGAAAGTTTTCCGGAAGATCTTCGAGGAATCGACTGTCGTACGATTTCTTGACGTTTGAATGAATAATATAGGAAATGATTATTTTAAACGGTAAATATGTTTTGATTTTATGCACATGGTATTTTTTACTTTCTTACGTATGCGAATTTGAATTAGAATGGTCGCGCGGCGAAGAGGTTAAGTAGCGCCACTATCGAAGGGCTGCGACGATCGATGCGATAATCGATTCGATAGTTATCCCTTCGATAGAATAGTGACGCTTCCATTTGTCGTTGAACAATTCTTAATTAATTACTGTATTTTCGGATCTCAATTATCATTTTTATCATTACTAGTAAATTATCTTTTCTGTGGTGTATTATATATTCAGTTAACCTATCGTTAAACAAGGATCACTTGTTATTTTTTGCGGAAGTAGAAATAGGTTAGTTTCGATCAGACGTGAATCACCTGACAACGGAATGTAATAAATCATATTTTGTTTTTTTTTCGTTACAGATCAGGAGCTACAAGATAATTTTAGCAAGTTTAGAAAAAAAATCCATCGAAGGCCGTTTGGACAGTGTGAAAGGTACGCGAATGCATTAATATGCCTCGTTGTAACGAGTTTACGGAAATTCCTGTGTGTCATCGAACAACTATTTCTATCCATAAATTTATTTGCATGTCCGAGCTAATTATGTATGACTCACGTATCAAAACCCATGGCGCATATAATATTATATTCAACATATGTTTGCAGGTTATACGGTGTCGTTCCAACGATATACCATCGAGGGAATTAATTCATGGTAATTAGTCGTTTCTCTGTACAATCTTTTGGCTAGTTGTAACACCGATAAGGAGGAAGTAGTATCGTCGAAATTCCCCATGTTATCTTGTTATTCCCCAAGGCGGGCCAATCTTTCCGTACCCGCGATATCGTAATCTTGTTGCTCTTTTAGAGACTCTCATCCCTTTTCCAAAACGATCATTTACAAAATACGTTTGATTTCTTTGCAATTGGAGAAGGGATTGAGAGGCTCATCCGAAGGGGTTGAAAAAAGGGGTGAGTTTACCCAGTTTGGCCCGGATCCACTGGGATCCTGGTGTTCCAGCAAGGCGTAACAAGTGTCTGTTGTGACGTCACGCGAGTTCCTGGAGGCGGAGCTTTGGGATAGGGAGAGTAGGTGGGGGTGGAACTCCGCATCGTGAATCGTACGCCCCTCCCTCGTGATTTTGTTCCTTCGCGCTATCGCCACCTTCAACCTCCTCCTTCTCTCCCTCGCGGCCTCTTTTCCTCTCTTTTGAACTTTCCTCGGTGACCCCCCTCCACCGAGTTACCGTACTCCAGGTAGGGAGTTGCTACCTGTGATAGCCATTACGAAATGCAATCCAGGTGTAAATTTATAAAATTGCATCTTTACCGGCGTGTCTTTCCATCAAACGATAGGATTAATCGATCGTTTTATCTTGTTTCAATTTGAAAAACCATGCCAGAGTATAAAGAATGTTTCAAATAATTTTTTTTATTGCAGTAGAAATCCAAGATCCCAGAAGAATCGAAGGGAACTTGCACAGAAATGATCCTTTAAAATCATCCAGGAAGTCATCGACAGGTCTGGTCATCCGGTGTGCCGATAATTGGCGGTCATCTTAAGGTAAGAATTTTCCCAAGAACACGCATGCGAAAAGATCGTGTGTAAGGCGCTTTAAAGGTCTCCCCGTCGTCGTGTTCCCGCAACGCTACCGTTTATTGCACTGTGGTCTGCTAAAGTGCAATCGAGGAAGCAAATGCGGTTTCACTCGTTCGTGCGGACTCGCAAGAATGTAATTAACCCCTCGGAAGTGCACGCTGTGCCGACCTGTGGCCGATTTTCTCTTGCCTTTTCTTATCTGGCCAGGTTTCAGACGATACACGACGGACGCCGTACCGCGTCGGTGATCGGTTTCGTCGATTCACACCGGATCACCGCAAAAATCAGGCCCTCGTATCGTTGTCGTGTAACCGCAATTACTTACGCGAAAGACGTCGGTCGGGATCTATCGCAATCGTCACGCTCGTTTATGGTCATCGAGCCGCGATTTTCGATGGTCTTCTTCTAATTGGAGATGTAATTACCAAACCGAACGCTGTCAAGGAAGTCGCAGAGAGATTTCTTTTTAAATGGAAAGAAGTTTGAGTTTAGAGAAATTTGGAGGAAGTCATTAGGACGCGATCTTCTTTGAAGCAAACGGGATTGCGCGATACTATTGTAGAAATTTGAGATTGTAAGGAACAGGTTGAGCCTGATAACGGAACGGCGGTCGAAGGGAAAAATAGGAATATGTTTTTTTCACGTTTTTTTATCGGAACAACGATATCGCCTGGAAGCGAGCCACTTCCAGCGCCACCGGAAAGGCTTCGTAAGACACGCTTATCGACGGTTTGTTTCTCAGAAAAAAATATTGTTCAGTTATAGGAAGAGTATACGCGTAGGATCTTAGCGAGGAAAATTCTCAGTCTCGTCTGGGTGTAAGTTAATCTGCCTTTTGCGCGAAAGCCAAGCTAATGAACTATAAATAAGGGAGGGATACTTACGGCGAGTGGACAGCCGCACTTACTGACCCTACGTAATTAAAATCCAGTCCTAAATCAGGACTAGGGACACGATTAGACGTCCTCTCTTCCCGTGTCCCTGTAAAGCCGAAATCTCTGACCCTTACGTCCTCCAACCCTTTTCTCCCCTTCGTTCTTACGTTCACGCATACGCGTGCCATTTTATCCTTTTATAAGCTTCGTTGTCTTTGAACTTTTCGTTTGAATAAATTATAAAAGTTTGATAGAACTATACCTAATAACGCGATTAATAAAAATTAGCTTCGCTTTTCGTGCATTGGAAGGAAAAATAATTGTGTCACGGCAACAATAAGTATTTCTATTAAACGAAAAAGTGCTGGTGGCCCTTCGTGACCACGCAGTTTCCGTTTCCGTCGATGCTATTCCGTTTCCGCTAATCCAACTGCAAAGCGTGCAGCTAATAATACTGTTGGGGTGGCCATATAATTAGGGGGTGGAGGTGCAGTCAAGGAACGCAAAATGAAAGGGGGTGATGAATTTGGAAGTCAAATAATAAACTCATATTATATTTGAATATAATGATATTCAATTTTTTAATTCATTTTAATACGACTCTTTTATAATATTTGCGTTAACGGTGGAAAAGACATTCTTTTACATATAATTAACGTGAAATATTTATGAAAGAAAATCTGCCACTTTGAGAGGGTAACGCGTGGATCAGAGGAGAATAAAATAATGAAAAGGGAAGTGATAATTAGGACGACAAGCGGAAATCTCGAGTTCTCGTGTACGAAACAAATGGAGGGTGGAGAATATGGCACACGTACCATTATCCTCCACCCTTGCACCCCTTTTGGCTAGCCATACTTTCCACGACCACCGACGTAGATACATCCACCCTTGTATAGTCCGTTAATAAGCTTAATAAACCCCCTGTGCGATTACCTTTCTCTCTAGTGTCCACTGTATTCTAGATTCCAAGGATACAGGGATGGCTCTCGATTCCATGGTCTTTGCTAAATTATATTCGGTATTCCAACAGAATTTCGGTTACGAACGATATACTATTTCAGAAAATATCTATGAAACATTCTTGAAAGATTGGTAATTTCGTTTGATAAATTCATTTCAATCAGAGTAACTAATTAAATGTAATTATTTCGTGTTCTTCAATTCTGTAAAAATGAACTTTCTATCATTTTTCTGAATATCTTTTTATATTTTGTCACTAAATTAATAATTTTCCTCTTAATTGATTTCTAAATTTAAATATGATCTCGTGTTAGGGATATGCAAAATTTTCTCTTGTTTGCAATAGAAATTTATCTTTCCTGCTTCCCTTTATTCGACCAGAGTAGGGAATGTAAGCCCGAACCTTGGTCATTGAGAAGGACATCAAAAGGATAACAACACAGATGTGAGGCATATCCTTTCTGTATCGTTCTCTCGCTCTTCATCCTATTTGCGAGAACGACCTTTAAAGCACGAGTTTTGTCGGTCGTTCCAAGAGGATTGGGAAGCGTAAATTAAGAACGTTTGGGTAGAGCATTAAGCTGAACTGATCTGACTTGAAAGTAAACACCAGTGCAGTAAATAATCAATATTTAGTACGCATATGATACAGAAAGACATTCTTTCTGTGTTCAAGAGGAAGTATTTACTTGTAATAAACGGTTGATTATGAGATCATTAATTTTCTGTGATAATTAGTATAAAAATTAAAGGATTGAAGATCTAATCTGCTGTCAGGAGTAAATTGTATCCTAAATGCAAATAAATCGCTTTGTTTGAATCCTTGCAAAAGAATACGAATTCCTTGATATAATAAGATAAAAATGCTTTGCCTACTTTATTTTTGAATTTGAATTTTATATTAGTACGCTTTTTGAATACTACTAGCACCATCTGACGAGAAATATTAAATCTGGTGGAAAAGAAAATTGTGTTTATTGGAAAAACAAATAATTGTATTTTTCTCACAGGAAAAATAAAAATCACGAATATTAGTATTAAAATTCATTTTGAAATTGATAATTAAAAATATTACAGATTTCGGACATAAATGCTATAGCCATCTAACGGTAAATCATTAGAACTAACATTTGCGCATTTTTAGTCAAATGTTTTGTTATTTCAACTTAGAAACAATGGAATACATTTATTATACTAAATAATATAAATAAAAAAAATGGTGTCTAATGAAGTACCTTTATTGGCTACTGGTGGATAAGTGGATCTCGTTTTACCTGGAATCTACTGGAATGGTGTTCAACTTCCAGAGTTTACCGAGAGGACGTCGCAGTCGGTGAGTGCACATTATTTATTAATTTAAAAAAAAAATTATTTTATGAGCGTGCAAGAGGTTTATTATTTCTCGTCTAATAACAAGCTTCTTTTTCATCATTGTGCAATTCATATTCAAATAATATTTTGAAAGTTGTTTTATTGAGACGATACAACAGTCAGCATGCAAAGATTACATTGAATTCAGAATCGTACAACGATATTTTATTTATTTATATCAACACGCTTGCTATGCAAGGTGTTTGATTAGGGGTGGTATCCTTTGAGAGGGTGGTAGCTGGGATGATTCTGAAGAACTTTTTCCTTTATCAAAATGCTCGTTAAGGCTTAGTTTTAAAATTATTAATGAAAAACACTGTCCAATTAGAACCCAGTCACGGGAGTGTTGGGTACAAGAAGCGCGCTCGACTGCGGTCGCGATCAAACTGATTCGGCTGCGCGCCGGTTCGTAACCCACACTCCCGAGCATGCGCACTATGCGCGCTGTGATTGCTCGGTGTTTTTCATTAATAATTCAAAAACTAAGACCTAACAAGCATTTTGGTAAAGGAAAAAGTTGTTCAGAATCGTCCCAGCTACCACCACCTCAAAGGAAGTCACCTCTAACCGAACACCTTGTATATAAATTGGTAATAAAACCATTTGTTATTAACACTGTCAGTACTGTAAAAGATACTCTTAAAATACAATTGAATAATGTTCTACACAAATATGTTAAATTTTAATTGTTCAATGTAGATCTCGATATGTTTTATTTATTGCTTATTTGTAACATTTATTTGCAATAAATGTCACATACTTTTGACGCATGTTAATTATACTTTACATTTGTTCCTTTCATTTGAATAATATTAATATGAAATTAAAAAAATTCTACAGTTATTATTAATAAAGGAAAAGTTTTATTATTGGAATTTTAATAACATTTTTAGTTCATAATGTATAAAATTGACATTTAATGTGTATTTTATGAGTACCTTTGAATTGTTGCACAAATTTTACAGCACTGATAACAATAGCAAGCAATTATCCCCACTGTTATTGATATTTATTTAACTTACAATTTCATCACAGTTTGATTATGTTTTTCTCGTTAACTGTTAACTATGCACTTCGTATTGGCATGAAATGATAAATAAGACCATGCCAATACATCATTTATAATTCTCAATAATTATTCGTGATTATATTTTCATCTCATCGCACATAAAATTATTCTTTAAATGCTAAAATTTAATATGCGTTTAACTTTTCATTTTATGTTATTAAAATGAAATAACTTCCCAAATATACATACAAATTGGGCGAGAAATATTAGATCAAGTAGAAGGAATTTTCCAAATAATTTTTCACTTTTACACACGTAATATTTTTCTTAAATATTGGTCCATTTAAAACTGAATAACAGTCGTATCCGAAATTTTTCACTTTTCGCTAAGAAAATCATTCTCGAGCATTTCGATGACCAATTTTCAATTTCCAACCAATTTTTCTTTATCCCCGTTTGTATTAAAAATAAATAAAAACTAGCGTTGAATTAACATTGTTGAATAGTGTTTCATCGTCGCGGTATCACCATACGAGAAATATATAAAAATAGATTTTTACATACATTTAGCTAAACCTTCGTTTTAAAAAACAACGCACGTATCACTCGACGTCAGTGGATTGTCATGTTTGCTAGTTTATTTTTTTTTTTTAATTTTCATTTTTATACTTGATCTGAGCACCGTACAAAATTCATTTCCCTCGGGAGGAAGCATTTTTTACGAATATTTATACAGTAAGATGTAGGCCTCGATTATGCGAACTTACAAAACGTTTCAACAATAGAACAAGGTAGGTTTCTTTATGTAATTCTTTTTTAAATCATCAAGATCATTTTTGGAGATGTTTCAACAATGTGTAGTACCAAGCACAGTAGATTTTCCCAAGGGAAAATAGCAATGCCCTGGTTTTCCCTTCCCTCAAAGTTCTTTCCTTTCAAAATTGAAATCGAGGAGCAGAAACGATACAATTCTCAACATTTTTCTTATCACAAACGATGAACAAATACTATACGTATATTACGAGAAGGTTTTACGATTATTGTTGGCAGAAACGTGTTTCATAGTTCAAAGATAATTCCTACGTTATATTCATTCACGTAATTTACCGCGTATGAAGGTATATTAATTTATTTGTCGTCAGCGTGGCAAGTTTTACGTTTATCGTATATAGTTTCTCGACGAAAATAATCAACTTTCCTTTTGAAAAATGATTGTCTTACGACGGAACGTAATTCACGGAGAGCTTCATCAGCTTCGCTTAACCCTACGTTTTGAGATCATTGAGCATCTGATTACGTTCGATAGTACTTGTAGTTAAGAAAGTGAAAAAATCTCATTGCCTAAGTAATTATTTACAAAAGAACAAAATCTTCTTATTTCTGTTTCAAATTTTCAAATCAAAAAACCAGGGTCGATTCTTCATTTCTAGCAAAATCTTTCAATATTTTGCACACCATCTTTTTGCAATAATTATTTCTGAAAATGATCTAAACTTCATCATCCTCTACGTACAAAATCGTCTCCTCGTTATCACCAAAATCCTTCATCATCTGTCCTCTTTCCATCATAATCAAACGTTCCGTTTCAATGCCCATCTTCTCGCATCTTCTAATTCCCTGTCGATCGTGTCGCGAGTTCCCGACACCGTTCTCCGTAAGGTTCTCCAGTTCCGGTTCCTCGAGTAAGGCATCAGCTTCGGTGGGTCCATCAGGAGTGATGATCGTGGGTATATTGTCATCGATCTCGATGGTGCGACTTTCTTCGGAACAGTCCGCGCGACTTTCCTCGGTATCTAACGACGTCGCGGTGAAATATTTCAATTCACCTTCGGATCCTCCGCTCTCGACGACCGCTTGCGTGTTCAAAGAATGTCTACTGGACTGAGCGTCCTTTTGTTTATCGAACGATTGCCTTTTATTGTCGTCCGACCTGGAGTGATGCAACTTTGGTTGCCTTTGTCTCTTCAGGTTCTCCCCGCTGTTGGCTCTCGATCGAATTTCCATCTCGTCCAATAAATATTTAGCGCAGTCTATACTGAACCTGTCGACGGATAGTTTCCTGGAACGAAAGTATCGCTGAATTTCTTCCCTTTTTCGATTTGGAAATATCACCTACCTGTAATCTCCTCGACGGAAGTCCGGGCTCTTGCGAAATTCCAAGCTGGCTTTACGCTGGCCCATTGATCTCTCGATCCTACGCTCGGTAACGATTTTGTCGAACGACATTTTATGGAAACTCGGCGAAGAGATCTTGCGGAAATCCCTCGGGGATATCTTGGTCAGGTCTTTCGTCGCGGTTAGCTCCTCGAATAACCTTACGTCCATGGAGTTTCTTTTCCTTGGTACGAAATCGTCCGGATACTTGCAATAAGCACCTGCTGACAAAACAGGAAAATCGTTAGCTTTGAATAATCAGTCGTCCAAGGATTAATTTGGAGAATGTTAAGAACCTGATAATTTAGGGGAATAAACACGACCGGTCGGCGATCGTGCAGCTTCGTCAACCTCCTCGACGTATTCTACTTTCGTCTGACGAAGTAGTTGATGACGCCTCGCTGTGTCTGACCTGTCCTTCACTTTCAAAGTGACTGGACCTTTATTAGGAATGTGGAGATCCATCGCCATGGACACTTGACTGCCTCCCATCTTTTGTTGATCCAAACTTTCCCTACTTACCTATCGAAGCCAACAATTGATTAATTGTATAATTATCTAAGAGAATGATATTTTAATCTTACCTGATGAGGGCTGTAGCTTGGATTATCAACAGAGAGTGCGTGTCTCTGAAGCAATTCTGGATTCAACAATGCGCATCCAGCATATTTCGCAGTTCTTCTTCGTGGTGATTTTTTGTCTATCAGAGTCGGAGCACTGGGACTCTTTTTAATCGAATGTCCAGTTTTCTTCTCGTTCAGTTCTTTGGAGAATTGCATAAATTCTGCAGTTAATTGTTTTCTCGACACTTCTTGTATACTTGGACTTGGACTTCTGTTCACTTTGAACACTCCCAATTGGTGATCCCATTTGGTTGTCTGACTGGACGTGGATCTTCGATTTCGTTGGTTTCTTGTGTTTTTTATTGTCGATGTTTGGCTGAACCGGAAACGAGCCGGGACCACTTTTGCTGCGTTGTCGCGTGCCTCGAACGTCATTACACAAGCCGCCACTACGATAAATCCTGTGGAATTTTTTAATTACAAAATCACATTTTGTAGAATAATAATTAGTGAAAATTAGTGTATTAGTTATTTTAGAAACATTGTTATTCCTTTATTTATGTAAAGAAAGATCGTTATTCAGACAAATCATTTTATTTCTTTCATAATTAAAGAACTAATTTATATTTAGTATAAATGTTTATACATATATTGATAAAAATATTTATAAAAGTAGAAAAAATAATGCTTTAGGAGAAATGGAGTTACAAGAGCTACTTCTACCGTGAAGCCTCCATAGCTCAGGGGTTAGAGCACTGGTCTTGTAAACCAGGGGTCGAGAGTTCAAATCTCTCTGGGGGCAATTTCTTTTTTTCTATTTTTTTTTCTAAAATAATGATCATTTGCATACATTTAAAACAAATACATCAAATATTATTTTTTTACATGATGCAAATTGTATTTTTAATTAATAATCTACTTTATTTGTTACAACGTTTAACTTAGGTATTTCTTTAATTAATAACATGCAATTTCTTTAAGAGAGGTTGATTATTTAACTGCAAATAATGTATTATCTTGTGTTACTCATGTATGTCGTAAAATGAAATTCCAAATGAAATGGTCTTTGATTCAGAACATGTTAATGTTTCCAAACTTCTATATCTGCTTTTCATCGAGTTTAGTTCGAATGGTATACAATGCTGATATGAAACGCGTAGATTACGAGTACATAAAAGTTGGCATAACAGTATTGATAAATGTTATCGTTACCTCCTACGCCCATCACTATTGGGCCAGCGTAACTGAGGTTGTTTAAATGGAATCCGCGTGATTCATTTTTCACTCTTATTGTTAGATTGCCTCTGATCTCTTGCGCCACTGATAGCTGATCTGCGAAGTATCCTGTACAACATAAATCTTCCTAACAACATACTCTTAGAACACGTTCATTTTATGATTAATGAAACATTTACATAATCAGCGTCAGTTTAAATAGTCGTATTTAATATTTTATACGAACTGTTAAAGATTCATAAGTTGTAGTAGTGCGAGGTTAGCAGATGACCACATTAATTAATTTTGAATCTTCTACTCACCTATGGTCGCCATGCAAGCTCCTAAAAGCATTAACAGGAGTCCAATTCCGAGAGCTTTGCAAGCGTACCACAAACACCGCGTTGTCACCTTCCCTCTCACCACCTGAAAAATATAAAAAAAATATTAAAATACGGAGTTTCTCTTCACGTTTCAGAGAAACATTTACTGATTCGATTCTGTGATTTTAACTCGTCATATAAACTCCTTTGATGTTTTCGAAGTACTGACATTGCGGTATTATTGCTTTTATGAGTATTTTTAGCTTTCAAAGTTTTGTTCAACAATAAGTCGTGTTTTTATAGCGAGCTGGGCATTTAAAAATAAATCTTTATAAATTGAAATATGAACAGAAATTAATTCAGTGAAGGATTAAAAAGGAATTGTTACTTTAATTAATAATTTAAATATTTTTTGTTTCATAATATGTAGCCAGCTTTAGTAGGGAAAAATCACGAAAGGTCAAAGTAAATCGTCATAAATTTTACGTTTACGCGTGTAAAGGGGTAGTTTCGGGTGAAACGAAAGCGAACAGAGGAACATCGTTAGCGATACATTAATTCTCGTGGTTTCGGAAGTTTCAAACAGACCTGGACGTTCCAGTGTGCTCCTGGACCGCAGGCTCTTCTCTGCGTCCCTTGCCAATGGATGCTTCCTTGGGGCATTTTGCACTCCTAAAGTTGAATATATACTGCATTATTAACATACCTTGCAACGAATTTACTGGAAGATTCTGTTAGAGAGAAATTGCAGCCGAAAATTAGCCATACAGAAGCTTCAGACGTAATTACGAAGGGCAAACTATCCTTCACAAAGGAATCACTATAAGATTAATTAACAATTTCTAATTATGTTTGAAATTTAGATATTTATATTTAAAAATTTTAAATATACCTGCTCGATTTTATCAAAATTCGGGATTTCTTTTTCTATACATTTATTAAAAATTAATTGCGATAAAGAATTCAAGAAGAAAATTAAAATTTCCTTTAATCGTCGACGCATCTCACATTTTTCAAACTCACCCTCTGCTTTCCATTCATCCCTCTCACGAGTGATTACCCGTCGAGTGTCATTTCACTGTATAAAAAGAAAAAACCACGCAAGAGTGGCTTTTTTCTATCGAATACAATTGCTTACATTGATTCTGAAGAAATCCCCTTCGTGTAGGAGTATTGTACACACGTTGGTTAACATTCGTGTTTGAAAGTGGAGTAGCAACTCGCTTAGTGCCTCATTTCATTTAACAGAAGGCGAAACTCCTTGGACTGCGTCGCTTTAATTCAACTTCCCTATATAGTACTTACAGCCGGCTTTTACCACCCTCTCGTGCTCATTCAGTTTTGCACAAGGGGTTGGGTAGACAGAAGGCAGGCCCGCACAATGTGTTCGTGTGTAAAATGATCTGTCAGTTCTCCAAGTGTGCACACTGTCGCAGGATACAGAATACACATACATAGAAGCATTGTACGTTTCTGTTTCGCATCTTTTCCTGTGCCTTGTACAACGTGGAAAATTCTATCGATCCGAATCCCTTCTTTACGCTTTCTTTCACAAGCTCTGTTTACAACCCGAAACATGCCTATTTTATCCCTCACGGGCTTACCAGCGATTCCGGATCTCCTCCAAGTTGATCGAGCTTTCACTGCCGTCTTGAGAGTTTTCTCTTTATGTTCTACTTTCCTTTACCGTTCGCTGCCGTTTTCAAGGGATATGAATCTCTTAGGGGCTCGACTGATCGAATACTTTATATTTTTATGAAAAATGGGCGAAGAAATGAAATTTCTGTTATTATTAGTAATTTTGTATGGTGAACTGAAAAACGAAATTATTATACGGGCAAATAAATGATTGATATTTGAATATTTTGATAAACAGTCCACTGATTAATTATATACCGTTTCGTGAAATTCAGTTTGAAATTTTGTATGAATATTAAACACGGTTCGTTTTCATTTGAAATATTAATGTTTCATGAAGTATTATTAGATTCGCAAATTTTCAAACCAGTCACTTCTTTTTTTGAATTTTACTCGCGAAATTTCGTCGAAGGTAAAATTTAAATATCGTTTTTCACTTTTAAAGTCTGAACAAATATACATTGAAAATTCTGCAGAAAATGAGTGTTGATGATCTGATCAGTCTGATTTCTGAAAAGTTCATATATTGAAAGATCAAAATTTGTTATTTAAGAATAAATATTATTTTAGCAAGATGGCAATGAAAATTAATATCGAGCTTGTAGGTTCATGACAATTCATCAGAAATAATGATAATTATAAAACACTGTTAAATAATGAGTTTGAAGAGGATCGTTGTAATCACCGAACCGGAGCATGTTCATTTGCATAACCACGACCTTTGCTCGTATTACGGTATTTTCTTTTGTTCCATCAAAGGCCTCGACCGCAATTAATGGAACTGTTCGCTTGAATAATGCATTGAAAGAAAAAAAGAAAAGAATTTGATATTCAGCAGGCTTTTTTCCGGATATTTTCATCGAGTAAAATCTTCCATCCATTTACGAAATTATTCGCGATAGTGATGGAAAGATATCCCCGTTGCTTTTAACTTCGTCCTCGGTTTTAATATACGAAAAGCGTCAGAATGCTATCGCGATCATGATTTATCTGTTAACGATGCTTCCTTGTCGAACGGATAAGAAATTTCAAAGTAGATAATGCGAGCTCGCCTCTTGTCGCAAGTATCATACTATTCTAAAGTCTCTCAAAGAACCTTGTGCATTCGAGTATCATGTTTTTGCATAATTTATCATCCAGTCGCATCAGTTTGAAAGAACGAAGGAAGTTCTTTGCATGGTCTAATGGGAGATGAAGCATTAACATGACAATGCTGCTGCATTTTGTTATTATTATAAAACTTAGCACCTTTGAAAAATTGCAAAATTCAATGTAATAATTAAAGAAAAAAAAAAGGAAATTAGTTGCAATTAATAGATTCAAATTTATTTCAAATTATTATTTTCTCATTTATATATTGAATTTTTGTATAATAAATAATTTTACACTGAGTAATTAAATACTCTTATCTTTCATAATTATTTGAGTGCTTGTCTATGGTTGCTATTTTAATCCTTTTACTTTTTTACAGGTCACAAATTTAATTTAAAGAAGTCATTAAATGAGAAGAAAATATGAAAGACACTTGTTACTTTGAAATGAAAAATTAACTCGAATAGTTGGATGATTATATCCTTCAAAATTTTTTAAAAAATAATTATCAAATCATGCACAATTAAATTTATGCAAATTCTGCTTACCTTCCTTCTCCAACTTCGTTATCGCATCATTTTCTTCAAATTTTATCTTCGCTGTATCTTTTCAAATTCTTATTCACACACATTTTTACTTTTCTTCATAAATCAAGGAACTGACGCGAATCTCACTGTTCACAGTTTAATCGCATTCACAGCTATGAAAATTGAAAACAGTCAATCATTGCGATACGATGACGAGGCGAGCGTCGCGACGCTTTATTTTTATTCAAACACGTGGTGCCGAGGGAAACACGAAACGTACTCAGACTGTTCCATTTCAGTCGCGTTTATCATTTCAATGACTCCTCTTCGGGGTGTTCTCTGTAATTAACTAGTACACCTCATTAACGTGCGAATGCCAATTAATTACCCCCTGGATTTGATTCACGAAACTGCTGAATCAAACGTCCCTTATCATTATTTTTCTTTTTTTAAACTCTACAAAGTGTCCTCTCCATTTTCGGGATATCGATTCGTTTTGTAACTGGGACGATCTGATTCTCTATATTTCATACATTTCTTTAATTAACTATTCCAGATCTTTTCATTGAATCATTAAAGTTCTGTCACACGAAAATGATAAATCGATGGGACATTTTCAACGCTTCATGGAGCTTCTTAATCGAGTTGGTTAATGTCGATATTATTTAGAAATTTAGCCAGAGTTATTGCAGATTCAATTGACCAGGAATGCTCGTTACGTTATAACAGAATCAAGGAAACCAGAGTCATTTACCAGTAATCGATTGCTCCAATTCTGTTAGCCCATTTCAAATTTCCATTTCCCGTAGATTTGCATTATAAACGATATAAAAATTGCACGACTACTTCCTATTCCGTTCCTTTGAAAAAAGAACACGAGCGCCAGTCAGCTGAATTTTTCATAATCCAACGATACTCTTTCGACACAAATTTTCCAAATATTCATACAAAGAAATAATTAAAAAATTTCAAATCCACTCAAGTATCTCCTACCTTGGAACATTAAAATTCCCCGGGCTAAAAAATCATTCGTCTCCTCTGTCGATCATCCGCGATTCCTCGAGCCCCCTTCATCTTCGTATTTCCAAAAAGCTCACTGTCTATCGTTCAAAAGAAGCAACAAACGGAATCGAAGTTCCATGCCGATGGGTTCAATCGGTCGTCAAAGTTTATGGGCTCTTATCTCACCCGGAGCTCCGTTTCATCCCGGAAGGAAGCCACTGAAATCTTCACTGGATCATCCTTGGATCATAACTCACCCCTCCTTCGAAGAACCTTGCAACTTTCGAACTCGATCTTCCGAACCTGTATTCACCACCTCGGCGATCGACATTCCTCGGACAACTCTTTTGTAAAATGAAAGAAAAAAAATAAAAGAAGAACACTAAGAATCAAAATCGTTCACTAGATCATCGCGAGATGGAAGAAGACGTCGTTGTTGATCGTGAACACTGGATCCTCGTGATTTTCTTCTCGTTTCATCGCACGTTGATAGATCGATTTCTTCGATACTTTTGATCGCCGGTAGCAATTGATCGGTTATTGGCTGTCAGCCAGGTAGTCTGAAAAACGATACTTAAATCACCAGTGCAGGATCAGGACTCGTGGGAGACGATCGACGATGCCGCTTGAGGGAGTGTCTCTACTCCTTCAGCATCACCTGTTGGTATCGTATCCCGGTCACGGCCTATACAGGGTGGCAAGGGTAAAATCTGCTCGAGCTCGTCGACGGGAATACGCATGCGCGAACGCAGATCGATGTGTTATATCGCCGGCTCCTCTGTACGGATCTTCTCCGCTCGCCCTGTCTTTGTCTGCCACGCTCGATGCGTCGCGACGCTCGTCGATTTGACGAGTGCCATTGTGTCTATCGGATGCTCCTCTCTGGCTATCCTTTTTCGGAGCCTTTTACAATATTTCTGATCGCTTCTACGTATTATGTGGCCTGGTGCTCCAGGGTGTCGCATTGATTTTTCAACATTAATGGGTGTTCATGGATTTTTCAATTTTGACATTGATTTATTACGGACTTTGTTTTGGTAAAATTAATGAGTGTTCAGATTGATTTGTTATTGGTTTTCTTCTCTTTTTGTTGATTTCTTCATTTGGGTTCTGATTTTTATTATTCAAGATCAAAAGTATTTCATTAATTTTGAAATTTTTATATTATTGGTTTTCTTTTTCTTTAAATTTTAATGATTTTTGGAGTCTAAAGTACACTTTGTACTTAAAGCTAGAAACTGTTCGTAATTGAATAGTTTGCTCGTTACGATAGTTTGTGTCAATGTTTGAAAAGCTTTTAAAGAATAGGCTTGGATATTGTTTGGTTAATCGATCTTCGATATCGATTCCAATTCTTTTCTTTTCACTACGCTTCAACGAGGGATGATTTCCTTTAACGAGAGATTATTAACGAGTGTTAACGGTTCATTGGCTCGTAATATCTATAGTGTTTACTTTTTGCTTTTTTAGAAAAAATCTTAATCGAGGCACCTTATTAATTTCCATTCGATATTCTTTTAATCTCAAAATAAAAGCAGTGAAGTAATTATATTATTAGTACATTTTTAAATAATATTATAGTTAATTAATTTTAAATCAATATTAATAATACTCATTTTTTGTTAATTTAAAAATAGTGTCGTTTGTAAAAAATGATTAATTTTTAGGGAAATGAAGAAATTCTCTCGGGGTATTTAATTACTTTTTGTAAATAATGTTTATTAGATAATAGGTGCTTACGAGTATTAGGTAACATAATGTACTCTACGGTCCTTCATAGAAGGCGTACAAATCATTGTTCCAGCAATGTCTTCTAGATTAACATAGATAAAATCATTGTCGTTGTTATCGGTGTCGCCTCGTTCGATCGATTATCATCGATTTCCCTCGCATCATTTTTTTATCATGCGAGTCATTTGTCATCTGTCGACACTTAAAATCGAATATGTTTATCACAAATTTCGAAACCATTTCAATATTTTAATTTTATTAATTATCGTACAGTCATCAAAGTCTCAAATGATTTTTAATTAAAAATTTTCTTTCCATTCGGTACGTTAACCTTTCAACATTCTTCTCCTCCGAGTACTATTTTTGTTTTATTTCCACGGTAAAATCTTCGATCTTCGATAAACATCGTTCGATTTTAGAGTGTTTTCGTTACGAGAGTTAACGACGATCGATTCAACGTTCTCCGCGAGTTTTCCAAAGTCAAACAAATGGAAAAATCCCTAAAATTATAGTAGTTATATGTATACGCGATCTAGGGATCACCAGGTTTCGATCTAAATAAAATTCTCGATAAACAAGGTATCACTTTTTCGAATGTTTCTCATCTAAATCCGAGTTATTATCATTTCTCGGCAAACATCACCCGATCATTTGTTACGTTCGCTCGATTTCCGCCTTGTTCTCGTTGCCATTCATTTCTCGCTTCTATAATTTATCGTTTCTCGTATAGTTAACAGCAAGTAACTTAGTCGTGTGTGTCTGTTACCCGTTTGCAACTATACGAATCCAAAGTCGAATGAAGATTCATTTATTTACGCACGGTATTCTGCGTACTCTCATCCTAGGATTCTCTATGTGTGTGTACGTTTGTGTGTTCCAAAAATTCGTGTCATTTTAATGTACCATAAAATTTGCAAAAAAAAAAAGAATTTTAAGAAACGATTCATTAAATATATCATTCGTCGTGGGAGAGATTTTAAATTAATTAAAATTAAAATTATCGAAGTTAAATATAGATATTTTTTAAGATGTTGTTTTGGAATGTTCGTAAATAAAAATAAGAATACCTGTACGTCGTTGAGCACCTCAGTAGAAATAGCTCCATTTAGAAAAAAATAAAATAAAAAAATGAAGCCAATGTCTTCTATGATTTTGAAGAAGGCAGCTTGTATCTGTTCAAATAAAAAAATAAAAAAATGGAAGAATACAATATTTTAATAGAAAAATGAATAATCATTAATTAATGAAGAAAGAATAGAAAAACGACACGAATTTTTCAGATGACTTAATAATTAAATTTCTGAATGATTGCGTTACGATCGTGGGTGTATTCGTAAAAGTTCCTTAGGTGGTAGGTATCAATAGTGTATCCCGCTTTTGTAGCGTTAATAATTAATTTATTAAAACTTTCTATATCATCTTAATTCTCATAGTCTCTTTAATAATCGCCTATACATTCCATTTCACCTTTCTCTCACACTCATTTTCGCTCTCTCTCACATTTTTCATACTTTTTTTCTTTACAATCTTTCGTAAATAGCTGCCTTTGTAATCTCTTTCTCTCTCTCTTTTTTTCAATTTTATTTTAAGTTAAATTCATCTAAAAGGTTTCCATTTGCGATGTTTGTCGAAAAGCTCGAGGCATCTCATTAAGTTTCAAAGAGAATTTTTAAATAATTCCATGGGACACATAATTATGCTGAAAATGTTTATAAAATGAAATTTCAAATGTTAGAGGATGTTAAGTGTTTTCTTTATTATTTAGCTTCTTATTATTAATTTAAAGAAATTAAAATCATCATTGATTTTTATTGGATTCACCTCAAGCTTTCGACTTTAACGATAAATCGAAGAGATACATGGGCGAAGTATTGATTATTCATTTTTCTAATTGATTCAAATATCAAAATTAATAATTAGTGCTTCGAGTGGCACATTATAATCATAGATTTATTTTTAACAAATCTATTATTACATTTTCATGATATTTTACATAAACTTTCAAAGTTTAATTAAAATTATTCGTAATTAGCTAATTAGGAATAGGTGACTCAAAGTGTCATATTCTAAATCTACTATAATTCTATAATTCTACATTTTTCTAAAAAATCAATATTAGAAAATCTTATTTTATATCTACAATATCACAATCTTAAAAAATGAAATAACAAACCTAATTAATACCCTCACACGTAATTAATTTGAAAATCCTCAATAATTTGTCTTCTCTAAAAAATTTTCTATATTTCCCATCTTTGGATTTTGAATATTTCCTAGAAAAACACGAATCAGTAGTTTCATCCCTTTATCTCTTCGACCATCAGGAAAATCATCGTTCGCCACGAATGGTCAGAAATGTATTATCTCACATTCTCGAGGAATAAATTGAAAAATCGTAGCCACGATCAGACAAAGAAACTTGCCCTTGAAATTTCTTAAACCCTAGCGAGTTTCAATTTTTTTTCGAAACTGCATATCCTCCTTCATCCCCTGTTATATACATATGGATTACACGTCGATATATCCTATTTACATGCGCGTGTCTCGTCTTGCCAAACTTGCCCTTTTGTGCGTTTGGACATGTCGGTTGTAATTGTATATAATATAGTAAGTTATAATATTATTAATCTGAGTTTCTAGGCAGTTGTGTGTTGTTTATGTTATGTACGTTAAGATTTATCTCTAAGGATCTCCTATTATTCACTCGCACCCTTTACTCATTATTTCACTTTCATACATTTTTTGGCCTCTGGTTTTCTCGCTAAATTGTTTCGAAAAAATCAAGGTTCTACGCATGCATATGCTCTAGAGAAGTTATAGAAAATAGAACGCGTTTCATTGATCTCGTTCGAAGCCTTTTAAGCCTTTTCATTAAGAAATTAACATTTCAATTAATACCAAAGCTATTCATAGAAGATTAGAAATAAAATAGACAGTGAAAAATCTCCACTGCAAATCAAATTTTATTTTATTTACATTTAGATAATCGATTCATCGAACGAAATCAATTGAAATCAATACTAGTGCTAAAAAATTGAATTTCAATCGCTTTTTGGTAATACTTTAAAAATTAGGGGTGGGTTTCTTGAAAGCTAAGAAAGTTTCATCAGGAACTGAAGAAAATTTTCAATTCTTCGAACGAACTTAGCACTTCAAGTTTCGCAATCTTACAAAGTTTCGAGAATTCAAATGTCACCCCTTCGATCCACCCCTATTTGAAAATGATATTTAAAAGATCTCACTGTTCCTTTGCACGCATCATTATCTCATTCGCATTCATTTACACTCATACTCGAAATGATTATCTAGAGTTCCTCTTCTCGAGTCGATTCGAAATACTTCCTTATCTTTTCTTTCATTTTTTTTTATTTCACCATCTCATGCGGCTTCGATCTCCGGCAATTTTCGCCCGAAGGATAAATGATTCTTTTTGACGTCTTTCTCTTTCTTTTTGTCCCATTTTTCTTTATACAAAGAATACACCGTCGCGGCTATACGAAACTATAGAACGGTATCATTTTGTCTACACATGAATAATTCCATGAGTCGTGTGGTTGTGACGTTATGGCAAACACAAGAGTGAGTCTTGTTTTCCATTTCCGTGTCCCGATCAATGGTATTGAGCAATGTACTGCTATTGGATCGATCGTTTTTAGAATCACTTTACACTTTTCTTTTTTAAATTCTCGATAAATAATAGATTGGAAATTATTTAATTAGTGATTCAGAATTATCAAAATTTTATAAAAATTAAAATAAAAAATTATTTGAATATTTAACCCTTCATCACATAATTTTTTAATTACGAAAAGAAATCAAATTTTAAAGTGAAAATATTTTATTTTTAATTAGCAGGTAAACAAATTAATTTCAATATTTAGATCCCCTTTTAAAATAGAAATTAGTTATCAAAAGATGCTAATTAAAAAAATTTCACTCTTTATATTTTAATACAAATTAGTAATGAACCTGTTAATTAATGTTTCTCAAACGATCGATCCAATCAATATTTCTTTTTTTTTTTTTTTTACTTTGTTTAACGTGCTAGACTTACTCTTTACGAATTAGAAATCGTGAAATATCGTCCTATTGGTCTTTTACGCTAATTAATCATTCACTACGTGGCGTTTATCAGTGTTATTGCTGCTAAGAGTTCATTCAACAGTATCCTGCTGTCTCGCTACGGTTTATTTTTTATTCAGCTCGTCGATCCGCCTTTGTGATCCATACCATCGTCGAGGAAAACGCAAGCGTACGTATCATTTGTTTTATTTCTTTTGTTTCACTTCGAGGAAAAAAAGCTTCCACTAACGATCGTACTCAAGACCTTTCGCATCGTGCAAAATCATTACCAAGAATTCGATCGGCATGCAAACCAATACTTTGTAACATTTATATTCAATCGACGACAGGAATTTATAAAATGTTACAAAATATTGATTCGCGGAATGACGATTGGTTAATTGATTAATTACACGGATTAATTTTCTACCGAAAGTTACGTAGAATGGTGCTACGAATCGTCGAAGGCGCCTTGGTTTCATTTATATAATATATATGTATATAATATATATATATATGTATAGTCGTTAACAATGTTAAATTACAGGTACCTAAAAATTTCTCGCACGCGTTCCCCACGTCAGAAAAAAGTAAGAAAAGTTTCGAAATTGTTTCGTACAAGCTAGGACAGTCTACGCTAGTTCACGCTTTCAATCGTTCCTTTTTTTTTTTTTTTACTTTTGTGTATCATCAACTTGTTGATTAATATTTCGTTTCGTTCGTTATCTATCCGTGATTAATTATCGTGATATTACAAAGTCGAAATGGAAAAAGGTCGCTTACGAAAGAAACAAATAGACGCTGCGAGAATGTCTCTCTTCGTCGAGCAAACGCCTAAGGAAATTCCTTCGGAATATTTCACGCACATAAGCATTGTATTTGTTTACAATGCTTCCATAGTAATTGATTCGATGTTGTTTCATTCTCGCTCTAATTTCCTGGCCTTCATAATCGAAAGAGTAATAGAGTAATTCCTTGGGATATTGTTTATATTGTAATTTAAATAAACATTCTGCACTTATAGTATATCAAATTAAAGCTTAAAATTTATTAAAATTGACTATATAAAGCTTTCACAGATGGCATGAAATTATCATAGAATTTTGAAGCTTTGAAACTGGATAGCTTATTTAACACAACACTGTACGTTGCGATCCACAATTAATTATCTTGTGTTAAAAATATCAACGGGGGATTTATATAGCCATTTTTGTTAGACTTTAAGCTTGAAATTGATGTATCATAAGTGCTATTTTGAAATACTTTTATGTCATCAAATTGTATTGGACTTCTATGTGTTTCAAACTTGATCACTACTTGCTACAACTGGCAGCCATTCATTTTTTCTTAAGAATTTTGATGAGTCCTTTATGTAGTCATTTTCAGTAAGCTTTCAGCTTTAATTTAATGTATGATAGGTGCTATTTTGCAATACTTTTATGTCATGAAATCTTGTCAGACTATTGATGTTTTATCCCAAGAAATTGCTTTGATATCTGATTTAGGCGAATTTAGCGTGACGACGTTCGATTGGCAAACTGGATTTCCGTTTCAGTTATCTAATTAACCCCTTGCCTTGAGTCACCCTCGATTACAATCTAAATCGTATTTGTGGAATAGTCGAATTTTAATGGAAATTTGAAATGGTACATGCGAAGTGAAAGTTTTCCAAGGAAAATTTATGTACAATATCTCTCTCTCCCCCTCTCTGTTTTGGCACCCGAACGATTAAATAGATAATTTTAAAGAAAGACAAGGGGGTAAGTTACGCTTGGAAGGGTTCCCTTTTCTAGATATGTAGAAGTATGCCCTACATGCTTTCATCTTCGAGCTGTTGGTTTTCATTTACCGACTAAAGGTTTATTGCTACGTTTCCACTACTATATCGAAAAGGGATTTTGGCAATTATAGTTCTGGTATAAAGTGGCTTGGCAGTGTTTAACATTGGTGAGCGTAATTAATATCTGCCAGTTTATCCGAATTCTTGGTGCTTTATGTCGTATTCGAATATCCATTTTAGAAATAATAAATTTTTCAAAAATATCTTCAATGAAAATTAATTAATTTAATAAATGTATGCGAAAAATTTTAATATCTGTTAATAAATATTTAATAAACCTATGGATATTCGAATACACGATTTATCCGGACAATTCTAACAAATGAACAAGCATCGGTGTGAAACAATTGCATCATGCAAGCCTCGTTATAATAAGCTCTATAAGAACAGTTTAGGATATCAGTCGAAGACATAATAAATGACGAACAAGTCTTTCAAATGGTCTTTCAACGACGAATTCTAAAAGCTCAAAATGAACATTGTTTTCCATGAAATGTTACAAAAGTCTCGTTCCCTTCTCGTTCTCCTATTCATTTTTATTCATTTCTTTTTTTTTTTTAATTCCTTGGTCTTAAGCGCACTTGATAATTTGACACTATTTCGGAGCAAGCATTCAAATAATCGTTTGCTTCTTCAAGGATACAATTTCTCAAAACGAACACACGTTTTTTCTTTTATCTAACGTTAATATTCAGGAAATTCGTCTATGGTTAGTCTAATTAGTACGATTATCGTATCCCGTAATTCATGCATTAAAATCAGGAAACGAAATTTAACCGAATGACCTTACACGTTTCGAAAAACCGTTCATCGAATTCTGTCAGACATCTGTCTCTTATATTTTCTTACGAATATTCTTCAGCTTTTTCTGCCCGTCTCGATTGTCCGCATCGTTAAAAGTTATTCATTCAGGAACGCTTTTTTATTAGTATTTGTTCATACATCTTCAGGATCAGTTCATTTCTGCAGAAACAAACCTAAAATATAAAAAAAAGAAAAATCGATTTATGCATAGATAAGCAGTAAATTGAAAAAGAAAATGTAATAAATAAAAATATTTCTATTGGTAAGTTGAAAACATGGACGGACGTAGCCAGCTGTTTAAAGAGCAGCAAATTAATTATCACGTTGTATAGTTTGCAGATATTGTACTCGTTGAGAAATAGCATTGCAAAGCTGGTGGTTCTATATATTCAAGGATAAAGAATGATCAGTAGAATTGAACTTGTCCCGAAGATGATCGTTTCCGCTCGAGGTGATCAGTTTTCACAGACGATTCATACATTCTCGTTCAATTTTTCATCTCTCATAAGGCGCGATCGACATTTCCCCCCTTGGAATGCTGGGAGAAGATGTTGTCGGGGGAAAACGATCGTTCAGTTGATCCAGGCCCGCACGTTTACAGGGTTCTATAGTTCCGTGATACGTGTCGAATCTTCGGCGATCGTGCAAAATCGATGAATCCTGCTGCGAATGTTCTCGCAGAAGATCAAGACGCTCCGTAGACGCAGGCTGAGTTGTCAGGAGGACTAATCTTTTCCACTGGCAATACTGCAGCTCTGTGCCATTCGTCCCGTACCTGAAATTTTAATAAGAAAATTGTTAGATTGGGATCGTCCTCTGTTAAGTGTTGATTGGAGGCTTAGAATTAGGATGGGCACCCATTGCTAGGGGTCCAAGTTACATAGAGTGTAGGCACCCATTGCTTAGGATTCAAAGTAGATTGTTAGGGTAAGTTTAAGCACCCATTGCTAGGTTTCCAAAATATAAAATTTGGACGAGGATAAGCCTTCATTGCTGAGGATTCAATGTAGATAACTAAGGTGAGTATAGGCACCCATTGCTAAGGATTCAAAGTAGATTGTTAGGGTAAGTTTAAGCACCCATTGCTAGGTTTCCAAAATATAAAATTTGGACGAGGATAGACCCTCATTACTAAGGATTCAATGTAGATAACTAAGGTGAGTATAGGCACCCATTGCTAAGGATTCAAAGTAAATTGTTAGGGTAAGTTTAAGCACCCATTGCTAGGTTTCCAAAATATAAAATTTGGGTGAGTGTAAGCCTTCATTGCTGAGGATTCAATGTAGATAACTAGGGTGAGTGTGGGCACCCATTGCTAAGGATTCAAAGTGGATTGTTAGGATGAGTATAGGCACCCATTGCTAGGTTTTCAAAATATAAAATTTGGGTGAGGGTAAGCCTTCATTGCTGAAGATTCAATATAGATAACTAGGGTGAATATAGGCACCCATTGCTAAGGATTCAAAGTGGATTGTTAGGAAGAGTATAAGCACCCATTGCTAGGTTTCCAAAATATAAAATTTGGACGAGTATAGACCCTCATTACTAAGGATTCAATGTAGATAACTAAGGTGAGTATAGGCACCCATTGTTAAGGATTCAGAATATAAAATTTGGGTACGTGTAGGCACCCACTGCTAAGCATTCAGAATATACAATTTGGGTGAGTGTAAGCCCCCATTGCTAAGTATTCAGAACACAAAAGTAGGGTGAATATATCCTCCCAGTGCTAAGTATTCAAAGCCTACTAAGAACGCCTACAGCCACCCCTTACTAATTACTCATAGCATATCAAGAGTGACTACAGTCACCCATCGTTTTCCCTCTCTCGGTAACTGTCTGTAAAAGTCGTGCAAATTCCTTCGAAACTTTCTTCAAATTATTTAACAACCTAGCTCCAATTAACTCATCTCGTTCCGTGTTTCAATTACGTTAAACCTAGTTCACAAAGGCGATCAGTAATTAATTGGTCCAGTATAGCTCACCTGCTCGACTTTAGCAAATACCCTCAGCAAATTGAGGCCAGCTAATTTTTTAATATCCTCCTCGGTCCATGTTGGATCCTCGAGTAGGGTGGCCAACAGTTGTGGATACCTCGAAACGTCCTCCAATCCGGTAGGTGTACTAAAAAATCGTGCATTAACAATGATAACCTGGTTCTCATTCTACTCACGATAACATCCAGAGAATAAAAAGGAGCGAAAAAAAAAAAATAATTCGTTTGAATCAGCTGTGACGAACGATTTTTACGATTTACACTTTCGATTAATCCCTAAGTGTGTGGTTGAGACGATTGGAAACTTCATTACAACGATGAAATGGTATGCAAGCATCGATAATGATTATTCTCTGAATGCGAACGATGTACCGTGGACACTCGAAAGATAATTACAAATTTATCCCGTCGAATCCAGCTCCTATTCCAACGTGATCGATCCCAGCCACCTTTCGAATGTGATTGATGTGTGCTGAAACAGCATGGTCACTTAATAAACTCGTTCGTGCGGTGCGGGTTTAAATGTTGATTTTATTATATCCAAACAGCATCGCGTTACCGTTTTTCGCTGTGAATAAAATAACGTCCCTCTGTACGTGTATGCACGTGTTTAATTAGGTCGAGGCGTTAATTGATGACGATCGAATAAAATGAAAGAAACGAAATCGTTACGTTCGAATGTTCCAATGCGCGTGTTTTATAAGTATCAGGGAGAAAATAATATTTCAACGAAAAAAGAATATTTCATTTTATTCGGGTATTATTAAGAATTATATATCGGTATTTTGCATTTTAGATTGATCCGCGTATCGCGAACGAAAACGACTCATTCCTATCGCTTTATAAATATTCATTTGGATAATTGTAAGTTTTTAGGCAATCGTGGCGTAATTAATTAATTCCGTATCGTTATTAACGTAAACAGGGAGGGGGAAATTAATGAGATACCTTTTCATGAATAATTTCTTTTCGTCGAACGATCGATTTCCAAATGGACGTTCGTTTTTTAATAAAGAAAAGTTTAATACCACGAACGGAACGATTACAGTTTATTTTATTTATTTCTCTTTTCCACGCTGCAATAATTAGATAATTCTTGTTTAATCTTACGTACCAATGACGTCTTTTATGGTGGCCGTGCTGTTGCACGTTATGAAGTATGTATAAAATGGAACCATCGCCACTCCGCCGTTTTTAGCCTGCGAACAGATGCATTAACTTCAGATACCGATCCTGAAGGTTGTGTACCAGTGAAATGTTAGTCGCGGGAAGAAAAGCAATTGTAAAATTGTGTCGAGCTGAATAAAACGGGTATTTCATTTCCTGGGAATGCATGGACCCATTGAATTTGCGCTTTCCATTGTGCTTTTAAAAAAAAATTCTTCTTGTTGCTGGCTTTTTGCAGAGGTCGCTTAGAAAATTATGAGGAGAAACTTGGTTGGTAAAAGTTCATGAGAATCATGAAAAGGGAACAAATTGTTTCAAGGATGGAGAAAAATTTTTCTTACTGCTGATGGGGAAGTTAATTTCTTTTTATAAGAATATAAATATACGCCGACGTATACAGTTGTTCACCCCTGTACGATGATTGACCCTTTTCCAAAAAGAGTAAGAAAATATCGGACCGCGGACCAGGGAGAGAGCCCCAAGAAGGGTGACCATGAAAAGAAAATTAATTATCCTTCGCGCAAATATTTCTTGTTCGAAAGAGAATTGTAAAAAATGTATTATATTAAATTTTTTTCATATTTTTAGGAAAGGTGTTAATAACCATGTATTCTTTTTTTCAAGTTATTGAAAATTGTGAAAGAAAATCCTTTTTTTGCTACTTCGTTAGTCAGACAAATTTGTATGTATAATTTCGAAATTCGTTGTAAACACTTGCTGTTACGTTTACGAGAATAATTCTTGCAAGTTCAGATAATTTGAATACCAAATTCACATGGAAAATGTATATTCTGGTGGGAACGGTTTCGCAGGGCTAATGATTTATGGTTGGTCTTTACTTTCGTATTAAAATCGTTCTTCAAGATCCCAGATCATTTGTACAACAATCTAGCAGGAAGAATTTGTAAAATTCGACAAAACAAATTGTAATTATTAAATTAATCGAGAATTATTTCAATTATTCTGAGCAGAAGATAATTGTTACATAATTTTAACGCTAATAATTAAGCAATTTTAATTTAAATTTGATGAAAAGTGGCAAATTTGAAAACATCAGGTCTCTTTTTAAAATTTGGGAAAATATAATATTTGAACTGCCATAAGTGAGGGGAGCAGGTTGAAATTTTAAGGGAGGAGGTGATCCAAACTACACCGACCCTCATAACTTTTCAGAAAGGTTGGAAAGAAAATTTGCAATTTCAGGATATATGCAAGTGGAAGACGTACATTGAAATTCGATGAGCGAGCCTCTTGCTCAAAGCAACCGCGCATTCGTAGCATATTGATTTTGTCTAGAGCCGTTTTTCGAAAGACAAGCGGAAGCGACTACGGATGCCATTAGAATCATCTGTTCCCACTCGCTTTTATGTTTATGCCAGCCTTATGGCTGGTAAAGGGGTCAGTTGAAGTTCCTCCTCATTTCATTTTCCTCCTGCACGCGTTTCATGCACCGCTTTCGAGTTTATGATTCTGTTCGTTCGTAGAAATTCCTTATCTCCTGCCAAACGTCATCGTACTTTTATTACCTGCTTACTCTTATCAATCGTGGATAGATTAAAAGAAAAAGAATTCGGAAAAAAAATCCCTCCTATCTATTCCTCATGTTAGCTCTTAAAGTATTCGCCAATAAAATTCGAAGAAATCGTAAAGTTAGTCTGTGGGAATGCAATTTCACTGGAACGGTACCGGTTCTGCATTGAAATTTTAATATCTCCAACTACAATAAATCATGTTTCTCGCTAGCTAGGATTTTCAAACGATTGATTCAGAATTCCATGAAACATTCATTGTCCACGATATCCGGTCGAAATCCCATTGAAAAATTGTACCCCTTGTTCCGTCCATGCAATTGCAAATTTAAATTGAACACCTGGTTGGATTAAATTATTCCGAGTAACATTAATAATTGGTCAACGTTCCCAGGTAACAAATTTTTGTCATTCTATTTCCATTAAAATTTCATCAGTATCAGATAATTTTGAGACAGAATGGTGGGTCGAAATTGACGTAGTTTTAATTCATTTGTTATAATAAATTTTTTTAAGTTCTTCTATAAAATACAATTGATCTTGACCGATCGATCAGCGCCAAAATCTGGATAAAGATCTAAATGATCTATAGGGTAGTAGACGATCTTTATCTTTCCCAGTTGGTTCCGAATGATCGGAGCCAATGCTCAGTGTGTACCCAGTCTTATCAGCTGTTCTTTATCTCTGTCTTCGATCGAAAATTACTGAATGCGCCAATCGGGGTGAGACAATGCTCGTCTGTCTAGTCGATACCTGAGCCGACTTAAACTACGAGGTAGCCAACGTTAATTGGGGCAGCAGTGTGGCACAGCTAATAACATGTTACCAGACAGCCCCATCGTTCGGCCTCTGATTGGTGTAACTCATCCCCTTGTAGCATCCTCGTGATCAAGTTGGTATTGATTGTGACGATGAGGCAAACACGAAATTCTTCGTTTCACCTGGCCCTTTAAACGGCCCTTTGGATAATTAGTATTATCGATAAAGTGTTGATCAATATTGATCGATCAGGTATCGGTGTAATTGGGGTGATTTTGAGGGGTGAGAATCTTCAAATTGTAGGATATTAGGATATTAGAATATTCGGGTATTCGAGTATTAAAATATTAGGACATTAGGATGTTAAAATATTAGTATATTAGAATATTAGGATACTCGAGTATTAGAATATTAGAATACTTGGGTATTCGAATATTAGAACTTTAGGATATTAGAATATTAGAATACTTGGGTATTCGAATATTAGAACTTTAAGATATTAGAATATTAGAATACTTGGGTATTCGAATATTAGAACTTTAAGATATTAGAATATTAGAATACTAAAATATTAGGATACTAAAATATTAGAATACTAAAATATTAGAATGCCAGAACACTAAGACACTGGAATATTAGAATACCTATTAGAAAATTATGATAATACCAGAATACTGGGATATTAGAATATTAGAATACTAGACCAATCCCCATTTTTTGAGAGTCCAAGCCCATCTTACCCCCTATCTAGTTACACCAACCCACCCCTTAAAAACATTGTAACACAACCCGAGTGTCATTCAGAAAAATCAATCCGACATTTCCCCAATACATTATCAAATGAAATTTTAAGGCATTTCTCAGCATTGTCCTCGGCATCGAGTTTAATCCCATAGATTAATTGGAAGCATCGTCGGAGAGTAATTGTCATTTGGTCGTCAGTGATTGGCAGGCGGAGGGTCTGGATAGGATTAAATTTTAATCGAGCCTCGCACGCCAGGATTAACCACTTAGTTTATCCGGTGTTATGTCGTTGATTCGACGCCGGTTACGAATCGAATAGTTGTGTAAGCTTCGTTCCATCGGGACCACTGAATCCTCTTCGCCCGGTGAAGTTGGATCCGCACTTTCTTCCTTGATTTATTCTTCGTCCAGATTTTTTTTTTTTTCTCCTCCTCTCCACCGTTGGAATATTACTGGCTCGTGGGAGGAAAGTTGAACTCGTCTGTGGCTCGTAAATATTTCGATAATTGTTTCTACCCGTGTGTTTATAGTAGACGGCGAGCGTTTTAAAACAGATTGTACGTTCTCATTGGTCGGTCGACCTGTGTCGGATAAATCATGCAGTCTCCCCTATTGCGATCCCAATTTAATCCTACAGAATTCTCTGCAGAACTATTTTTTGCTAGCCTCATTGACCTAGCTCGTATATTATTTTATACAACCCGTGCTCTGTATCCCCTGTGACTTCTCTTTTTTTTCCCCTCTCCCCTGCCATTATTCCCGGTGAAAATTCCACGCCGCGTTGAACACGTACTTTTTGCCCGGAAAATGTATATCTGTTAGTCGAACTCGTTTCGAATTTTCCTCGTTTCTCAACCGCCCGATACCCTTGCCTCGATCGCCCCTGTATACTTTGTACGATTCATTCCTATTCGCTGGATCGTTCCATTGAATATTTTAATTTTGAATAAGAAAAGGATTCTGATCGAATTGGAAGGTTCGTGTTGTAGCCTAGATATAATAATTTAAGTTAGGGCCCCTATTCTACCCACTTCCAGTTCACCCCTGGGCAGAGTGCTCTGATCGGAATTTCATTTTTCAAGGGTTAATTTTATAAATTTTCCTTTCGCTGAGAATTTCTGAACAGTTGAGTGAACGATGATGTATCTGTCGTTTTACAATTTCCATATTTGCTTGGTACACCTTGTCGGACATCCTAGGACATCATATGCAGCCGTAGTCAAAGGACAGTGTACATTTTGCGGATATGAGATTTCATATTCAAATATATACGAAGAAATGCATCTGTTTATATGGGAACGTGTAATGAAAGATTTATTGCCAGTGATGTTTCTGTGTATTTTACGTCTTTTCCCTTGAAGCTTCAGTTTTCTTTTTTTTAATAAATTAAACAGTTGGGCAGAATTTTAATTACGGAATTAATTTAGAATTCGTATTAATGTTTTAACAGCGGAGCCTGGGTCAATCGTGAAACAGAATCATAAAATATGTACAGGGATATTAAAATCAGATCTCTCTCCATGGTCCGTCATCCGATGGTTAAATATATATTATCTAGATATGACAGGGATGGAGGGATGTAAGGGTTGCAGGCATGTAAGGAAAGCAGGTGTGTAAAGGATAGAGAAGGACCAGGGAGGGGCGGGTGCCAATATAGATCGCGGCCCTGCGAGTTAGAAGCAGGGCCGCAGGTGGCCGGGGCTGGGGCTCTCCTCTAACCCTAGTGCAGTGCAGGCCACTGTGGTGGTTTTAATGGGTAAAAATACCCACTACCTCCGGCCCCTCCTCAGGGGGGTTGGAGGCATCTTGTCGAAGATTTCCACCACGTAAAAAAAAAAAAATCATACCGACGCAATATCATCTTGGGGCATTAGGGACCCCGGTGCACCGGTGACGCTGCATACCGATATTATGGCACCCGGGGTGCCAGGGACCCTAAACTAAAATTCGCGACCCATAGACTTTCCACAGAAAAATTGAAACCTCTGTAACTTTTGACTCCGACCACTTAGATGCACAAACGCAACGGTTTTGAGCTAGTCTTAGCAAGACCTTCCTAACAACTGTTTATTAAATAATAAAATCTGATTGAAACAAGGTACTTACATGACAAATCTTTCTAACTGCTGAAACTGTTTTCCCGAATGATTTGGTATAGATCATAATAAATATAAATAAATATATTCTAATAACACGTGTCTTGTCATTTTTTAATTAGATGTGTTTCTCTTACAGTAATTAACATAAATAAATAACATAAGATATGTCTAACAAGTGAAAGATATTAAACGCGCTACTCTTTATACATGAATATTTTTACACCCTGTAGTTCAATATGATTTATATTGTTACAATTTAAGTACCATATTGTAGACAAAAACTTCCCAAAATTTCATTAGAATATTTTCAATAGAACCGAAGTTACAGAATTTTGATCGCCGAAAGCCGTTTTGTTCCATTGTATATCTAATCCTAGAAGTTTTTAAGTTGAAAAATGACACGGACGGACGTCTTTGCGCTTTATATATTAGATTTTCAATCTCTATTGTATACTGTTTCACATCAGTGCCGGTATTTATAACATAAGCTTAATAATGAAATTCAATAATCGCATTAATTTTCGATACATTCTGTGTTTATTTATATTAAATTTGTTATTTGTTATTGAACGAAATGAAGTCGCGGCGTGTTGTTCCGTGAAAGGATTAAAGTTAATGCTATTCTAGTAACGTTCGATGCAACGGGCAGAGAAGTGCAAGTAAAACGTTAAAATTTATCGAGCGACCCAAAAAGGGATGTTGCTGGCCACTGGGTTAAGCATGGATTACATCATAAATGTTCGCTAACAATTTTATCTGCTCGAGTGTTTACCTTCAAAGTGATGTATTTTCTCTCTCCTTTTTAGCTGTGAGGGCCGTCATTTTCGCTGAATTAACAACGTTGTTGTAAAACCCTTTACAACGACGAAATTGGGGAAGAAACATATTCGATGGGGAAATTTCAACTATTTATGGAAATATTTTATCGTCAATGAATTTTCACTGATTTCTTAATAAAAAATAATAAATTTGAAGGGTTTCTTCCTAATTTAAAGGAAAGAATATTTTGTTAACAAAATTCAGTATTAAAATGAAATTATTTAAATTTTCGTCGCATCGGAGTTCTCGTATTTTGTATATTATTGGAATTTCAAGTAGAAAAGGTTGAAACTCAATAAGAAGCTACGCGGTTGCATAGCAGAGATTCATAGAAACGGAAGTGCATAACATTCGTCTGATCGAACATTGGAATCGGTTTAACCATCCCATGCTATCCTATCGCATTTCCATACTACTAAGTTTTCCGTGTCGATGCGGTTGCACTGAAACTCACCAGATTTCTAAGCACGTCGTCTGGCACGTTTCTAGTGGAATTGCAGAGTGCCCTGGCAGCACTGTGAGAGAAAATCACCGGTGCCCTCGTCGTCTGCAGGGCCGCCCTCATTGTTCTTGTTGAGACATGAGAAAGATCCACTAACATTCCCAGTCTGTTTAGCTCCCTGACAACTGCCTAAAAAATAATTAAACAAATAATATACAATGAGTTTCCTTTTAATAAAAAATTACAAATTTAATAATAGAATTACATATTTTAATTTTACATAAATTTTGTTATAATCCTAATTTTGATAATATTAATATAAATTTTAATTACTAATAAATTTATCAATTTATTTAATAATTAAATCTGCTACTTAAAAATTTATAAAACATCAATCTGTGCTTGTTTATTCTTCCGAATAATTCTCTCGTTAAATTCTCAATAACAAAGCAACCCTTTCCTGCCAAAAATCACCTTCCATTGATATAAATGATACCAATCGATATTAATTAAATTATCATGTCCTACAGGCATCACTGAATCATTTCCAGAACGCATCGCTGTCTAATTAAATTCGATATTACCCCTCGAGGAATATGAAATCGCTAAACGATAAATAATAATTGACCACCTGGTTGAAGAAGAATTATACCCCGTTCGATTCCTCGTTTCCGATTGAACTGCCGTGTAATTTTGCGAATCCGGTTAGAATGCAAATTTTCCTACCAGCTACCAATGCCAAAGAGATTACGTGATTTTGTAGTTTGCATCAGCATTACACATCTGCAACTTTATTCGCTACTCAAATTTCGTTTTAGCAGCCTCGCGTGCGACCATGTTTCGTATTCGCTGCTGGCATGGACATTATAGAAATTAACGGGCATAACGGATGGTCGTGTATTCTGTCCAAGTCCAGTCGTATATATACGTTGTTTAATTAATAGAACAAACAGAACAACGTTCTGCAACTCTGCATTGTTATCCGTTTCCTTTTTTTTGTCGGTTTCCCTCAGTGGTTGCTGTTCGTTTTGTGCAATGCAATTAGAGTTTCCTCTTAGCGAATTAGATTTTATTGCTTGCTGATAGTAAGTTAAATTTTTCATTTTATAATTTAACAATGTTCCTATTAGCAATGTTCATTTTTTCTATTGCACCTTTTTGGAGGTAATAGTGAATGCTAAATAATTGACATATATTTGACAATTCTCATTGTCAGTTGCATGAATTGCAGTCAGAATCAAAATTAAAATTTCACTGGCATACAAGTTGGACTGTAATGAGAATCTGACTCTACGTTACAAAGCAAGGGGTTTATTACAATGTGCTATATTAGACACGCTTGTTTGCACAGTGCTATACAATGTGTTAATGAAAAGGGTATAGCGCTCTTATTTATGAAGCTAATTAATGTAACACCTATGAATTTGGAGAACTTGCAGAGGTATAATTATTCGAGATTCTTTTAATATAAATAGAAGTGCTTTTTATATAAGCAATACAAAAATTAGAAAAAGGAAATAATAATTTTAATATTATTCCATTTCCAATTTCCTATTTACTCCCCCACCATAATTTTACCTTGGACATTAATAATTTTAATATTATTCCATTTCCAATTTCCTATTCACTCCCCCACTATCATTTTATCTTGGCCATTAATAATTTTAATATTATTCCATTTCCAATTTCCTATTTACTCCCCCACCATTTTACCTTGGCCGTTTCCCAGTTCCTTTTTTCCCACTTTATATTGGCCATTTCTGATTTTCCATTTTCAATTTACAATTATCAATTTAAACACATACAAATATTTGTTTAATTAATTTATCCTAAATACATATCAAATCCAATAATTATTCCCTCATATTCTCCTCGAATCGTTTACATACTCGCGACTGAAATAATTCTACATTTTTAATCCAAAAGTTTCGCTGCTTCGAAACCGCAGCTAAATTGAATTTGAAACTTCACCGTGCAATTAATCCACTGTTATTGCCGTGTACCGTTTCGCGGGATTTTTCATACATACCGAAATTGTACGAAATCCAGCATTTTCGGAAGTTGAACAGGAAACGAAAGTAAGTTTGCCAATGCGTTATCTAAGAACTGCTGCGTTTGAACATTTTTCCACGGTATAAATTGCGGGGTACACGGAACGCGGAAAGTTTTATGGGAGTTGTTCTCGGTTTTAAATGAACCCATTATTTCGTGCGTTTGTTCGGCGGAGGAAATTATTATACGAGTGAATATCTCTTCGAGTTATTATTAGACATTCGATGTCTCGAAATAAAACGACAATGAATAAAAAAAATAGCCTTTGAAATCAAATGTTCAATACGATTGGTCGGTCAAACATCGGTGACTTCGCACGCGATATCGAGTGAGTGATTAACCGAACGCGTTAATTACCTATTTGCATAAAAGGTAAAATGAAAAGGTAAGAGGGGATTTAATTATAAGTAATTCGGAAATTTTCGAAAATTAAAAATTCGAAATAGATGCAAATAGGTAATTAACGCGTTCGGTTAATCACTCACTCGATATCACGTGCACGATTACCGATGTTTGAACGCTGCGGCACACAGCGACCGACCAATCATATTGAAATTACTTATAATTAAGTCGCCTCTTATCATATTTTTATGATTTATAAATCGCGTGACCGGTGGCAAGGGAGTCGCGTTTAAAAGGAACACTGTTAACGTCCCCGGCGCTGTCAGGGCCGTGCAATTTCGTGCAATTACAAGACGTGCCACTTGGAGATAATTACTGTGAAACGCCGGAAGGGTTGGCTAGGTACGTGTGCATGGACTTACGAGATACCCTTAATTCGGCCCGCGATTTCGTCGGGCGTTGATTAAGAAAGATGATCGTAGTAACGCGAGATACTGGGTCGAGGTATTACAGTGGAGTAGGATCAGTATGAAAGAGACGAGGGGGAACGGGGGTGGAATCGAAGATTCAGCTAGCAGAGAAAAACGATGGCGTGTGAGAGGAGTGAAAAATAGAGAACGGAAGGAAGAAAACGTTGGCATTTCGGTTAGTGAACATTAGTCGATGGCGTAAGCAAGCCACCCCTTCTATTACGCGAAAATAGAAGAGGGAAAAAGCTGTGCGATGTGCATAGACCCGGGATGCCGATACGACCGAACCACGGAAAAAGGAAGGAACACAATGGGCATCGTCCTTTTTATGCAGGCATAACCATGCTTTAACGAGAACCCAGTGATGCTCGGTTCTTGTATTTTTTTCTCTCTCAGCACGCGCGATTTCATACCGCCAAACGGGGACAAGGTGTTCACCTTCGACAATTATGTGACTGATCATTATCCGTAGGAAAAGAAAATTCATTTTTACGCTGACCTAATTAATGGCATTCTCGGTTTCAGTGAAGTTTCTTGAAAATTCTGGCATTTACTTTCGGATATTTGGGTAACGTTATTCAGTTGGTATCATTGACACGAAAAAGGAAATTTCAAAAGGAAATTATTAGATATTGAATATTAGAAAATTTCTTAGTTTGGAAAAAGAAATACCATTATCTAAAAATATGACACAATTTTCCATTTTCCATTTCAATTTTCCAACCTTTCCATTTCCCAAATTTCCACCCCCCACCATGATTTTCTATTTCCCCATTTTCTATTTTTCCATTTCCCATTTACCCACTTCCGGTTTCCATCCCTCCACCAGCATTTTCTATTTTCCATTTCCCCGCTTCTAATTTTCATCCCTCCACTCTCATTTTCTATTTTCCCATTTTCCATTTTCCCTCTTACGGTTTCCATCTCTCCACCCCCGTTTTCTATTTTCCATTTCCTCGCTTCCAATTTCTGTTTTCCATTTCCACTTCAAATCTTCAATTTTCAATTTAGTCATCGTTTTCCTTACACATCTACAACAATTTCCCATCTCACCGAATAGTGTAGATTCAACAGTCAAACGGAACGACAGAAAAATAAAATTCTGTCCGATTTCTATACGATTTATTCGAATCGAACGTCTCTGTCGATGCTTACGTAATGTCATACACCGCTATTGAGAGCCACTCGAATTCAATATCGAGAGACGGAAAACAAACGCGAGGAAAATCCCCTTTCAGGGACTCGGGTTACATCACTGAAATTATTTTCACTCCGTATCGAAACAGCTAGATAAAAGGGAAACGAAGATGAAAAAGAGAAACAACAACTGGAATAAGTTTAAAATCCTCAGATTAGTGGAATTTTCAAGTAAATCGTCTGGCAACGTTGTTCTACCCGGCCGCAATAACGATTTTATACCGACGTTGTTTCGATATACACTATCGCTCAAAAGTTATTCGATTGTTGCGGAGGAAATTGCCGATTTATTCGGGAAACTTTTATTATCAAACATTTTTTACGTTCCTAAATTGGGTACTTGATACAGGACAATGACACTGTTTGTTGCGATCCACAACCAATCATCTGGTATCAAGAACATCAATGAAACGTTAATATAGTCATTTTTGTTAGACTTTAAGCTTTAAATTGATGTATCACAAGTACTATTTTAAAATAATTTTATGTCATCAAATTGTCTTGCACTTTTACATATTTTAAAATCAATCACAACTTGCTATAACAGGCAACCGTTTATTTTGTATTAAGAATAGAGATGAACCCTGTATATAGTCATTTTCAGTAAATTTTAAGCTTTAATTTGATATATCATAAGTGCTATTTTGCAATATTTTTATGTCATGAAATTAAACATTTTTATAGTAACCTCATTTTTTATTGCATAGGTCTAGTATCGAAATTGAACGAATTTTATAAAAATTCTCATCAATTATAATTTTAAAATTACCAAAAATTAATTTACAAAAATATTGTTGGTAGTGAATTAAAATTGATTAGAATTATTTATTGACTTCTATTGCATATATCAAATACTGACGCACCAGTGTAATTTTCAAATTACCTGTATAACATTGTATTAAATTCTCAATTGGTGATAAGAAAATTGCTATTGCATCCGGCTGATACTTTTGAGCAATAGTGTAGTCGACAGTGCGCTTGAACAATCGAGCGATGTCTGGCAATGTGGCTTGGTGCTTTCACACAAACACAATGCATCTCCGGGGTTGACGGGGTCCTGGTGTATGTAAATGAGAGTGGAAAGAGAAAGAATGCCGTGAAACAAAGAGGAAACGAAGAGAAAGGGGTGCAACATCCAGAGAAACTGCATGGGAACTCGAAAGGGAAAGATTAGAGTAGAGGAGGAGAGGGTTTGGGGAAGATAACAGAGATGGCTTATTTGATTTACGTTCTCTCGTTTTGCGTCCCTTCTTTCTCTCGTTCGATCGTTTCTTTCCTTTTTTTTTTCTATTTTTTTTTATCGCGCGACAGGAACCACCACCACGCGACTACAAATTTCGCAGGATCGATAAAAAAAAAAAGAAAAATAAAACGTTGCATCCCTTTCTCGTCGCTGTACACAAAAAGATTCGACGGTGTTTGCTTTTTTTTCTATCTTTTCTTTTATCGCCGGTATATCCGCGCAACGAATGCCAGAAATTCGGCCGAAAAATTCGTCGATTTTGCTCGAACGCCTGAAACTTAGCCACGGAAAATTTCTGTCCCGAAACTGGGTCATCCTCGTTACTTCGCGAAGAATGAAGAAGCGTCGTGGAAGTGGAGCATACGATGTCATTGAATAGTTTTCATTGATTATTATTCCTTCTACATTCGTAAGTGGAGGATTTATAGTAGGGATAACAATGATCATTTATAGATCACTAGGGCAGTGAATATTAAAATTAAGGAAAATTAAGGGAAAAGGCTTTGAAATTTTCCACAGAATTTAAAATGGAAATGAGTGCACGTGAGATTAATGGTAATATGTAATTAGTGCACTATGGATGCTTTTCATAGGGAAAGGGTTAAGTGTAAGAAATAAGGGTGACGTTTAACTCACCTTGCCGAATTCGCTAAGACCTGGCGTCGAATCCTGGGTACTGTTCGTCTCGCCAACTGAACAGACTGCCCTGCCAAGAAAATGTCTGTTAGAACTCCTTTCTTCTGGAAAAACCTCCGGAAAATTTAATAATTTTCCTACATAAACACCTCAGATTTTTCTTAAATTATAGGAAACGCAAAGTTGCAAATTCTCAGTATTACTAAATTTTATATTAACCCATTTGCTACCACGATCCCCAAAGGATTATATTAAATAAAATGTTAAATAAAAATATCAAAAATAAAAATTTGGCAGTTAATGGGTTAAATAAATTTCTAAAATTAGATTATTATTATTTATCATGGAAGTTCAAAAATATATTTTTTTAAAACTAAAATTAACAAAATTATGCAATGAAGGGTTAATAAATTTTGAAGAATACAACGTTGCCCGAAACGTGGTTTAAAAATTATAATTTCAACGCTGTTCATCTGAAATTGAAAAAAAGATTAATACCCGTTTGTCCAACATTGATCTATTTGTTTCTCCCAATGGAAAATGAAATTGGTTCGAGGGAAGGAATTCGAGGACGATCGCTTTAAAATGGGGAAATAATTTGTCAGGCCGAGAAGCAATTCCTGACCTTTAGAAACCGTCCAGGAAGGTGGTCACGGTTCGCAAGGTGGAAGGTCGTCGAGAGCTTGGTGGAAAGTCGAGCCGCGAAGCCGTAGAAAATTTAATCCGACCGTCGAAAGCCGGTAATCTTTCTTCTCTGCTCGATTCCTGTCTCGACGCCTTCGTCGCGGCGAACGTTTTCCACGGGAAAACGTTAGGAAAGGTCGACAGCTCGTCGTCATCGAGAATTGCGGAAAATCCAATCGTCCCGACAATTCCCACGGGAAAAAACCGACGGAAGACAAAGGAGGCGGGAAGAAAAGATGGTGGTACAGGAAAGGGAAGATTGGGGGATTGACGTTAGGCCTACAGAAACACTCTCCTCAAAGAGATTCGGACATTGTCACTTGAAAGAGGCTTTTTATGATGATTGCCAGAAAATAGAACTCGATTTTTCCTCTTCTATTCTTATAATACCTCGTTCAAACTCATTCTTATATTATTTAAAAAATTGGATTCTTTTCATCTGAAATGAAAGTTCAATTAAAAATAAGATTTTAAATAAATTATTTTCAAATAAGGTTTCTTTCTTGTAATACTGTGTAATACTTCTTCTTATACTTAACACTTTTCACTTGAAATGAAAATAACAAATAAGTTCATTTAAAAATAATAAATTTGAAGAATAAATTATTTCCAAATGAGTCTTATTTTTTGCAATTATTAAAATTTCTTCTTATATTTGACACTTTTAATTTGAACTAAAAATAATAAATTTGAAAAATAAATTATTTCCAAATGAGTCTTATTTTTTGCAATACTGTGTATTCTCTATTATTCAAATTTCTTCTTCTACTTAACACTTTTCATTTGAAATGAAAATAACAAATAAGTTAATTTAAAAATAATAAATTATTTTCAAATGAAACTTTTTCTTGAAAATATTTTCTCTGTTTAAGTATTCTTCTCTGGTAGTTGGGATTAGGTGATTCGTTGAGAAGGAAGGATATGTACTGTCGAAGGAGTAAGAGATTTGTTGAAGAACAAGGCGACTCAAGTTGCTATGTACAGTAGGAAAGTCGGTGTCGAGGGACATATAAAGTAGGCAGGGATTGAAAAGCAGGCCAATTCCAGTCGACGGCCATTGTCGTGTAATACGACAGTTTCGACTCGAACTGTTAGCTACAGTCAACGATATCAGCAACCGTGTCGTACTTTACTTTGAACAGATACTGTCATCTCTCGTGGAAACTTTAGGGTTACATGCATGTCACTGGTCAAAAGTACGATGCCATTTCCCTAGGAACATGTCAAGTGACATTTTTAAATGGAACATATTGAACATAATGCTACATATTGAAATGGTTATTTTGGAGAATTTTCAAATTCAATTTTCTCTAAAACGAAGCCAAATTCGAACAAATTTGATTCTACATTTTTGGCTCATTCTTTTTCAATAAAATCACTTCCATCGGTATTGAGACATCCTGTATAGTAATTGAAAAGGAAACCACAGAAACTTGCTTCATACAGCAGGAGCATGCCGAAGGAAATTCTGATAGAGGATCAGCTTTTCCTAGAAGAGATCGGTTATCGGAATCATAAAAGGATCTTTTGATTCTTTGAGCCACCTCTTACCCACCTTCCTAGATTTGAAAGAATTTCTACAGGAATTTTGATTTTTACAACGCTCGTACGTTTTCGTCGCGAAAATTGATTGCAATACTTATCGATCAGTAAAGGCTTTTAAAAAATGCAATTTCAAAAGTTCAGAAGATAATCGCGAGAATCGATTAAACTAATACCCTCTGCGTTTGATTGATCTCTAAACTTGCACGGGAAGCCATTAATGTAATTACAAATGCTATCGTTAATTGCAGCCACTTCGAGGGATAGAAAAAACTGATTATCATTAAATTAATAGATTTCAGATAGGGTAACGTATATATTTTTTAACCCTTTCCCTAAAATAGTAAGAAATATAATATACCCTCGGACGGCGGATCACAATTCTAATTTAATTCTTTATATTATTTTCATTCTCTAAATTTTGCACTGTCCCTTTAAAAATTATTCCTCCAACTTTAGGTAAAATATCATTATTTTTCGTAGCTCTAATACTTTTTGTACTTATATTTTCTACATTAACTGTATACATTACCCTACTTGATAATTAATTTTGGTTAATTTAAAATATTTCATAAACTTCTCGACAATCGCGTTTGAAATTTCTTTGAACAACGAAAGAGGTCAATTTTAATCCACAAAAGTGAAGAATGTATTTGTTCGCGTGTATAAAGTAACAGGGTTGTTGGCTAGAAGAAAAGTTTCCCTTGTTCCCTTTGGAAACAAAGTTCTTTGGCCGTTCATTTCTTCGGATGTGAGACGTAAGTGTAGAGTTTTGGCAGGGCCACTGAGATCGCCGAGACGGAGAAAATTTCAGTTCGCCAACGTTTTAGATTGCTTCGAGCTCTTTCAGTCTGATCGGCCGTGGGATAGCTTTTTCTTCGACGATGGATCACGGTACAAAGCAGGACGAACGATCCAGTAAAAAGTACTCTTACTGGCCCTCGTGGAACAGGGAAACGGGGCAAGTTTCGTTTGCCGATTAATTGAAATGGAAAATGTTCCTTCGAATGTTTTATACGAAATCAGGCTAATGTCTGAATTTAGGTTTGTTCGAAAGTTTCTTTGCTCTTTCAAGATAAAGAATCTTTTTCCCTCTTTTCTACCCTCTTCTTTCTTCTATTTAAAGTTTTTCTGTATTGTGTTCCATACAATGGCACTTTCATGGAGGCTTAAATGGCAACGTCAAGTCGAAGATTATAAAATGTAAAATTCATGTCAGAAAAGTATCACGAAATCTCACTTGTGGTACACCAATTTAAAGCTTAAACATTGACAAAAATTACTACATAAAGGTAACTGCAATATTCTTAATACAGAATGGATGGTTTTATGTTTGTTAGCATTAGACATACTAATGAAATATTTATATAATTTTCTTTGTTGAATTTTTAACTTTAATTTGATACGCTATAGGTGTTATTTAATAATACTTTTATGTCATGAAATTGCATCAGACTTTCTACGTTTCGAAATCCCTTATTTGATATGCAACAATCTAATAATTCAATTATTAATTAATTTAATTATGTACAGCTTTTGAATTCGACCGAAATATCGATGCAATACTAAATACTATTTTGCTGGATAATTAATGAATCGATGGACAGCTGATTAAAAATGCATTGCCTTCTATGCCATTAACCAATATTGTCTAGTGAATTTGTAAAATAGTTCAATTGACATATTTTTCGCAGATTTTATATTTTTATTTTCTATTACATGAAACAACTGTTTCAAATTTATTTACTGGTATTGATTTATGTATCATGTTCGTGACTTTTGTTTCAATAAATCTGGTATAGAGGTAGTTTTATTTGTCAAAATTTCACTTTAAATTAAAAATATTATCTCATTTTTAAATTTTGTCACATTTCATGTTTTGAAATATTTTTCCAGCAAATTGAATACCGAAATCAAGTTCCAATAACAAAGTATGATATATCCCACGAGTATATATAATATTTGCAACTTTTCTCATATTTTTTGAATGTGGTATGGAATGTACTCACCAGGAGGTATCGCAGGCATGTGTCAAGGTAAGGTATCTCGCGCCCAGGCCGTAAAATGTCCTGAGAACACCCAAGGAATTCCCTAGGGAGTGACCACCTTCAACCCCGATAAGACTTGCGATTTTGCCTTCTCTATGCGCCTCGATAAGACCTGAGACCACGAAGAAAAATACCTTCAACTTTCAACATTTCAATCTTAAATAAAACAATACTAATTACACTACGGTATACCGTAAATTAATGAACCATTAGAGGGTCGGAAAGTTTAAATTTTCAATTGAAAATTCAATCCTCAAAGCGCGGACCACGGAGAGAGCCCCAATTTTAACTCAATTTCCTATTTCACGTTATTTCCATTTCCTCTTTACCTTTCTCATCATGTACCATTGTGATCTATGTCCCAAGGGTACAAAGTAAAGGGATTTTATCATTTGTTTTCTCAAACATAGAAAATTCGGGTTACAGGAGAGGGTTAACCGTCGTTTCCTGCACGAATCACCCTTTCCTTCGACGACCTCGATTCGGTTTCCCACTTGGCGGAGTTTCTCGAGCTTATGAAAATGGCTGACAGCTTTCTGGAGCGGGTTACTAGTCGTGAGAAGTTTTACAACAAGCCGTTTGCTATACTTTCCACTGCTCTTGCTCGATTCCTCTAGGTCGTCGCACTTACTCCCATGTATTTCCTCTCATTTTTCTGCAACGACGTGTGCATAACGCGATCTTTGCTTCACGTTTCTTGAATCCCGAGTATGTGTTGAAATTCGAGACGTATGTTTGTACATGATTATCCTTTTTGTAAGTAAAAGGAGAATCAGTTTGAGATCATCGACCCTTATACTCTTTGTCGCAATTTTATTTTATTAAGGAGGGACAGCTTTCTGAATATGAAAAATTAATAATAAAATATTGCTATTTTGCGTTGTCTCTTTTAACGCAAACTTTCATATTTGAAAATGTTTTGAAAGATCGTTCGTTCTATTTAATTTCATGTTTCTTTTGCATCGAGAAAGTCGAGCTCATAGAGAATTCATGTAAGCGCATACAGAAGGTGAAAAAACAAGTGAAAAGTCCTTTTTCCCCTGACTTCCTTTCGCGACCTCGATTCGGTTCCCTAGTTGCCAGAGTTTCTTGAGCTTATGAAAATGGCTGACAGTCCTGCGACACGGGTTACTTGTCGCCAAAACTTTTACAACTTTCCGTACCGGTTATAGACTCTTTCGTTTCAGTTTCCAACCTTGTCTCTCTCTCGCTTTTGTCATTGGAAAATTGTCCAACTTTTGTTGCTGGAATAATCTCGTGTTTGTGAAAATCCAGAGTCGGATTAACACTTCCTCTAGTGCTGTTTCTAAAAAGACCCCTTTTAAAAAAACAAATTTTAACACTGAAAATTAATTATATTTACAAAGTTTTAATATTAACTCCTTTGGGTTCTCTTATTTAAATACAGTAAATTATTAATAATTTATTATTCTTGAATGAAAAGCAAAGGTAAAAGGTCAATTTGTTCCCCCCCTTTTTTTTTTTTCTTTTGAAAAATTGAAGACAATGAAAATTATTAATTTTATGGAACAGTGAACACTGAGCAGAGACCAACAAATCAGATTCTACAAGTTTTAATCGTCCTTCTATTCGTTCCGCTGGTAATTAGATTGCTAGGATCGCGTACCAACTGCGAGTAACAATGGATGCAACAGGAATGGCAGAACCTGGCAGGAAGTTTGCTCTCCAGGAAACTCGAGAGGACAAAGGAGACTAGTATTAATTGCTCGATTTCTCTGAAGCAGTATCATTCAAGAGGAAAGTAATTATTGGTTCGAACTTGGGAACACCGTTTCACGCTGTCATATTCTTTACCGACCACCGAGAAAAATGTTTACTTATCAACCAACTATTTGATCGATAAAATTGCCTTTATGCAAATCTTCCAATATTTGTATGTATTTAATTACCTTCCATTAACTTGGCGTAATTAATTTGGAATTATTCGAATCGCTTACAGAAGCTGTCTAATAAAATTATGTGGTAATGGATACTTTTGTAATTTGGCAATTGCAAACTTTTATAAATTAATTAATTCAATTAGAAAATTAGGAATTAGAAATTTTTCAGATGGAAATTTGGTAATTGCAAATTTTTCTAAATTAATTAATTTAATTAGAAAATTAGGAATTAGAAACTTCTCAGATGGAAATTTGGCAATTGCAAATTTTTCTAAATTAATTCATTTAATTAGAAATTTTTCTAAATTAATTAATTAAATTAGAAAATTAGGAATTAGAAACTTCTCAGATGGAAATTTGGCAATTGCAAATTTTTCTAAATTAATGTTATACTCTGTCCTCAAGTTTAAATCTAAAGAAATTCCTGCGACAAGTTTTATTAACAACTTCTCAGAGGTTGCGATATTGCATTCTGTAAAAGAAGGAACAACAATAGGGCTTCATTTCACGATGCAATTTCTGCTTTTGTGAAATTCAGGATTATAAATCGTAGACCATACTGTTTTGAAATCCGTGGTAATGCGTTGTTCTTTCTCAGAACGTAAGTCTTTGTCCTTTTTCTGTTTCTCGGTACCATCGGGCTACATTTTTTATTTTTATAGCAAACCATAGGGAACCGTGTCTGATAAATATTGCCTCGACCATTACATGTATCTTGATCCTCCGTGTTGCGATCTTCTTCACGATGTTTCTTACTTCTTATTCTTTTTAGTTTCACTGTTAGAACGTTTTCATCTGTATTTTATATTTTCACTTGAGACTACACAGTTTCAATTCAACCAATCGGAAATATTTTAAGATCTCTCTTTCTTTCTTATTATTTCTTTTAACAATTATTAAAAGATTGATCTATCTTTTAATTTTAACCTGGCTGACATTAACAAATTTTCTAATAGATATTTTTGAAATGAACATTTACAAATCATTGTAAAATAATTTTTAAATTATTTTTGAAACGAAATTCTCAGGATTGCCTATTTTTGCATTGATCTTAATTGATAATCGATAATGGTTTCGCACGATGTAACTCACCTTTGACGGAGGTAACCAAAGTTAAATGTTGAGCATTCATCTCGGCGAGTCGGCGGATCACGTCGATCTGTTCCAAGGAAAGTTGAACAGCATTCAACTGTGCTGCACCGCATGGAACGTAGGCAGACCAGAACTGCAAGAAAATAAAGCAAACATTAGAAACGCTTTACTTTCTTATTTGCTCGAAGAATCGATGGAAAATCTGTGAAGTCTGAAACAACGACGAAACAAACTTTTGCAAAAGAGTTACAAGAAAAGTTCTACAATTTAGAAACTAAAACGAATCTAAATCTTGCAAAGATGCACTTTGAAGAAAATTTGGATTAAATGAATAAACAATGAAATTTAATTATCTAGAATCATTATCCAGACACCGGTGTATTATCAATATTCATCACACATAATGAGTTTCCGGCTGTTAATAATTGATTGTAGAGTGATAATTAGCTTATAATCATAACACTTGAGACCACTTAGTAGTGGACGATAGACAGTTAATTAACACTCGAGCTCAACAACATATTTCGTGCTTGAAAAATCATTCCCAACCGGTAATTAATCAGTTCATCGTATAACATTGATTGCCTTTCAATGACAACCTTTCGATGTTAAAACATTTGGAAAATTAATATTTCCAGCATCTTTAGAGGGTAATCAGGCTGTCTGATATCTTTCAACAAATTTGTGTAGTAATTAATTAGACCGATGTTGAACAACATCGATTGCCCTGTCAATATCCCTTTGACGTCCAAGTAATTAAAGAACAATAGTTGGGTAATGAAAAATATTTACTAGAATTAATTAAAATTACAGCATATTAAAAAAAATCTCTGTTCAAATTTCCCTGATAAAGAAATGAAGAAATACTTTTTTAAAATTAATTATAATATTGGTTTTCTTCAGAACTAATTAAAACTCCATTAACTAATTAAATTTAGATGATAACAAGAAAATTCTTTAAACGAATGAAGAATTTTCTCAGAGATAATTTCACATGAAAATAAAATGAAAGGGTTTGGAATAACGATGAAAGTGTTTCATCTCTGAATTTCATCCTGTTCCTCTTTGAGAAGCAACGTTACCAATTACTCGGCGGTCTGATTACCGTAGAGTTTCTGCACCGGCGTAAATATTGAATTTCGACCCCTGCCTAACCCGATTGACATCCCGGATTCTCACGGTGCAGCTGCCGTGATATTAACGTTATTATACTAATCGCGTGTCGATACTATAGGCAGTAGAAAATACAGTGGCAGAGAGCCACGGAAGGGGTTGCCAGGATATTTTTCCCCCTCCACAATATGCATCGCCTTTTTAAACAAAGGGAACGGATTAAAAGCGATGCATACCGCAGCTCACGCGGTTGCTCTTTTATTAATTTCATCCGCTTCGCGTATTTCAGGTAGCATTTTTTAATTTCCGCATAACTTAACTTTTTACTACCGTGTATGGTAGGAAAAAAAGCTTTATCATTTTTTTATATATTTTTAATTCAGAGAATAAAATCTTTTGTGGGTCGAATTTCAATTATTTACAATTGTTTCATTTATCACGGAGAGTTTTTATTTTCCTTCATTTTAAATTTTTTAAGTAATGGTAAAAGGTCGATGGATAATTAGAAATAATTAAAATTAATGATAAGACAGGGAAGCATCGTAACTTATGCGAGTTCAATAATTCAAATCGGCCTCGCAGAATTTATTTTAATCTACCAGATTTTAATGAGAGACCTTTATCTCGAGTGTCTGGAGACACAGTGCTCGTTTCAAACTTTCCCGGTTATTAATTATACTATTATAAATTTAACGAACTGTCGGCTGTTCCTTTGAACTTTTTGGTTTCCAACTACTGTAACGGGTAAAGAAAAATTAGTTTTCTATTTGAAATAGGAAAAAAAAAGAACGGAATGGATTAAGTGCGACGGGAAACATTTCATGGTTGACTTTTCATGCCACTCGCTGTGACCAGTGAAAATAATCGAGTTGTTCGCGTGTTGCTGAAACTTTCACGGTAAATTGGGTATTTTCCCAACTATAAAATGACAGGACCCGGCTGAAAGGCCGTCGCGTTCGAAATTCCTAAAACGAAATTCTCTGTGTACCTTATATCACGAATAATTAAAAACACGAAAATAACATTTTACCAATACGTCGAATAGAAAATGTCTGTTAAAAATGGTATTAAATGTGAAATAAGTTAAGAAATTATTCACGAGTGGAATTTCTTAAATTACTTCAAAACCATTCATTTTTTTATAATTAACCCATTTGCTACCACGATCCCCAAAGGATTATATTAAATAAAATGTTAAATAAAAATATCAAAAATAAAAATTTGCCAGTTAATGGGTTAATGTGTTAATATTACTTTCAAAAAGGATTTGATTTCCAAAGGGTTACGTATACTGTTATCGATTATACTTTTTCTAAAAAAATAGAAATTATAATATAATACGTTTCTTATAAAAAATCTTATACAAAATTAAATTAAAACTGTAGCTTTCTCCATGGTCCGCAGTTTTGGGGCGGGCTCTCTCCATGGTCCGCCGTGCGAGGGAAGAAACGCCTTGTATTATATTTCTCATTTTTATAAGAAAAGGATCAATCATAATCATCAGGGCTCAACAACTGTACACGTTACTCTATTCTGTTTGCCGGAATAAATGATAGTCTTCTTTATTCCAGCGAAACAATGTTATTCTCCGAATAGAAACAAAAGAGCAGCGTAGAATGTTGTCTTTGAATAATCGCGAAATTTCGTTTAGCAACAGAGGAAAACATGAAATTGATCAGTCTGACGTCGTCGGGTGATCAAGTTAGTGTCGTGTCCAACGAAGCGAACCTGAAGTTTCTATCTTCCTGACACCTAGCACATAAAGTAGTAGCAGACGCTGGTGAACGTACACACGCAGTGGAAATTGCAGTTAATAAGCGGACGAGAGATAAAGCCGTCCAACTGGAAAGAGACGTGCGTTCTTCCAGAAGAAATGCTGATAATACCGGCGCAGAGTATTTATTCAAAACACACACAGTTACTTATTACAGTGTATGCTTTCCACAATGAAAAAGAAAAGAAAAAGGGAACAGAATACAATTGGGTCAGTAATTCCAAGGAAAAACTATCTGAACGTGGAATAACCCTTTTCAACTTGATGGTAGTTGGTTAGTAAACGTGTTAATGTAATTATCAAATTCTCTAATTATACTATTCATATCTTTTTTTAATTTTATGAAATTAAAAGCAGGAAACATTCAAAGTGTTAATACAATAGGATAGCCCTTGAATAGCAAAGAATTTGTATTCCATGAAAAATTTCCAGGAAATATAGTGTTGTACATTTGCTCTTTACAGTTTAATCCGACCTTTCGGTCGTCCATTCTTTTTCAACGAAATTTAACGAAATAGAAAAGTTCCTTTGAAGGCGAACAGCTATTACAAAGAGTGTTATTTACACCGTGGCAAAATCTATTATACGAAACAGGCCACGAAAGACGATGTACGACTATAAAGGCGCGTTTACACACTTTTCTGGATTCTCCTTTTCGTTGTTTCTTCCGCCACGTAACTTCACAAGAAAATAACTTTCTTGTCCGAGATACTTGCTGGTTTTACACGGTACACTAGCGATCAAATCAAGCTTTCCCAGGAAAAATGGTGATATAGGAGAAACGAAAATTCACAGAATCTTAATTTTGATAATATTAATGTTAAAAGTAATTTAGTAAAAGAAATAATACAATTTTTAGTTATTAAATATCATAAAATTAATTCTAAATAGTATTTAGAATTTTTAAAAAATTAGAAATTAGAATTTAAAAAAATTAGAAATTAGAATTGAACAAAATTAGAAATTAGCATTAAAAAAATTAGAATTAATTCTAAATAGTAATTAGAATAATTTTTTCTGCAAAATTTACTCAGCTCAGTCGAAAAGTTTCTTTTTTTTAATAGATCAATAGGAAAGCAGGAAGTTAGTTTATGTTTGAGACTCGATCGTGTGCAACGAGAAAAATCTTGTTGTTTCCCCGGTGGACGCAAATTCCCTGGAGATCCCGTTTGGTAAACAGGATAATTTTCGCGAGCAATTTATCAAGGGATTCGAGAGTTTTTCTATTTTTATCGTCCAAGAGACTTTGCCGGATCACTGGGAACTTTTATCGACATCCAATTTCGAGCTTTTTGATTTTTCTTCAAGCTCTGTTGGATGTCGACGAAAGCAAACTGATAGGATGTAGGTTGCTCGTTTTAAAGCTTCTTAAAATTCTTTTGAAGAAGTTAGCAAGTGAACGATCCTTTAGTTGCTTCATTTTGTAGATTAAAGGTTGTTGCTTTGATACAGGTGTCTTTAAATTAGCATAATCCACGTGCACTACAGCATCAACGAATCTTATTAGAACAAATTCTGCTATTATTACAAAATATCTTATTTTTTAATATAAGTCCAATTACCATTTTAATATAAATCCATAAGATTAAAGAAATTCTCAATATATATCCCATAGTAAAAGAACACACATAAATCTTCAACTATCAAAGTGCAAAAATTCTGCAATTACAGAGTAAGTTTAAAATCGCTTAATTAATATATTAAAAATGAAAGAGGAAAATCTAGTAACGTGTAATCAGAATCAAAGGAGTGTAATCTAGGCGTGGTTAATGTAGATTGGACAGAGCAGTGGTATTACTCTAAATCGGCATGAAAAGGTCAATTTCGGCTGGCAAAGCCTCGGTCGTCTAAAGTGCGAGTGTTTCCAAGCCCGATGGTTTCAGGACCCCGTTTACATTCGAATTGGCTTCAGTTGCTCTAATGCGGTTCCGGGACACTTGGAGCAATTCGAAACTACGAGAGCAAGGTGAATCTTGCTATAATCCATCCACACGCACAGATTCATTAATCATCTCAAAGGAAATAATAATTAATTTCATCTGATTCCTACTACTTCCAGATAGCAAAATAATATTCATATCGCAATGAGATTTTCTTTATTCAGAGAAGAAAATTTTTAACTTGAAATAAATTCAATTATCCGAATCAGGAAAACGAAATGCAATCACTCCGGAAGAAAGTCATTTTGTACCTGGCCCTTTGTTCTCGTTTATCGTCTCTTAAATAGGATACCGCGTTCGTTTTTCACTGGAAGCATTCCTCGGGAACGATGCAATTTCCCGTATTCCTGCGGCACTGTCGCCGGCCCCTGAAAACTTTTCTTTCCCCGTGATCTGCATCGAAACAGCCCCGAAACGGCATCGAAAGTGCATTAACACGCGAACGAAATCTGCATGGGCAAAGTTTGCCGCGCGCCGCTCGCTACTTATGCATAGATAAAAGCTACCTCGCCGAGGAAAATGGGAAAAGGGGACGAATAGACTAGATGAAAACTCCTTTCTATCCCCCCTTGAAACATCTTCGCGAAATGGAAGGAAAACGTAAAGAAGTTTGGATACAGATTCGTTGGGGAACGAACGGGTCATTTGGGATTCTTCGTTCTTTCTTACATCCCTCAGAAAAATGGCGATATACAGAAGAAGGCCCCACATTTACAAAAAATATAGAATGATATTAACTTAAAGTTAAGTGTATAATTTTAAAGCAAAAGAAAATAATATGATATACAAAATTAAAGTCGTGGCTCTCTCCATGGTCCGCCGTCCGATATTTTTTATCTTTTTAGTAAATTCTATCCTATTTTTCTATATTTATAATTAAAAATCATATTATTTTGCTTCTTAATTACTTTTGATATTAATATCAATTTAAATATAAATTTAATATTAATATCATTAAAATGAAGAATCCTGTTTCTTCTATATCGCCATTTTTTCAAGGGAAGCCTGATTCGATCTCGTACTCATTACGATGGAAAAAAGAAAGCCATACACAATAGCAAATGCACCGCAAGGGTACAGATAGAATGATCCTTCAGTAAACCAGTTGGGATCGAATTTTCCCTGGAAGCCGTAAAACTAGCTGCTCCCCTAATTTCTGTTGCACTCTCGAGGGGGTGAGAACAAATCCATACTTGTTTCCTGCCCCTCAAACGTCCCTTTTATTTTTCTACCATCTTCCTTCCACCTTTCGATTAACTTCCAACACAGCTCTCCACAGGAATTCATGATACTCCATGGAAGATCACTGGGTAAATACTGGGATCGTAAATCGATCCCTTTGAAAGCATGAATTTTCGGTCAGTGAAACAGCTCTGGCGATTTTTGGTATCAAACTCACGTACGAAGCGTTTGGATTATTCATGGAATAATGGAAGTCGTGGAAAATTGAAAGTAAAAGAAATTTTCTTCATTTATCAAGATGGATACTCTGTGGGTTTAGAATTGCAATTTCAATTCGTTTTCTGTCCGGAGTTTTACCAAGTTTTTCAGCTACAGAAAATTCCCGTCGTTGACCGGTTAATATGGTAAGGATTCATTTTCAAGTAGCGGCGATCGATTTATCGGCGTGAAAGTGATTCCTTCGGGAAACCTTAGAGACGTCGTTTCCATGCGAAAGTACTCAATTGGATTACCGGATGACTTGGCTTTAGACCTTTTCCTACACTTGCCTTCCGCGTGTTTCACCCTTAATGCTATTGCTTTTACTTAATTGTTCCGCGTGAAATACCGGCATTAAAGGGGATTAAACATTTCTTTCACGCGGTTTATCGCGTTTCATTGTGTACCGGGTCAATCGTCAACCGGACTAATTAATCTAAAATTAAAGTTAAACAATTAGAAAAAGTTTCAATTTATTTTTATTTCGAAACTCTAACAAGAAAGTATTTAATTTTAATTATAACAGAGTTAAAAATAATTAAATTATTAAAAATTTCAATTATGAATCGCGTGTTAATTAAAAATAATAATTATTTTCTTATAAATCTAAAATATAATTTCATCCCCCATATTTTCTCATTTTATCAAAACTTCCTTAGAATATCAAAAGGGAAAAAAATGAATTCCTTCGTAAGGAAAGTTAAATCGGTTTCACGCTTCATTCACGAAGACTTTACGAGTCTAATCGAATCGCTTTCGTTAAGTTCGTTAACGAGGCTCATCACAAAAGAAGCTTCCAGGTCATTGATCGGAACCGATGAAATCGGCAAACAACGAAAGTTAGAGCATCGTTCAAAAACACTCGTAATTACGACTACCTTAGTCATAAATACTTCCTTGGTAGTTCAGCAGCATTCTTTATAATCCTCCATGGAGAACTTCTTCGATAGAGAATAAGTTTGATAATAGCGAAGCAAATGAAAAATATAATGATCGAGATTTTTTATTCTTTTCTATCGAACCTGTTTGGCGAGAAAGGAGTCCGATAGTAAAGCATTCCGACCGATTAGTTACAATGGTTGAGAGGCCACGTACTCATTACGTATTCGAGGCTGGGTCGTGGTGCATTCGAAACTTGGACGAGTTTGCACTATTTGAACTTGGAAGGTGGCTTGGATAACGACTCTGCCAGTGTCAATGGGCCGGGAAGGCTGAAGGGAAACTTTAGACTTTGATTATCGACACGATAATTGCCTTGGCTTAGTTACCTCGCGTGCTTACTCTTCCATTGGACGTTTCTATTACATTCGGTCAACTTTATTTCGTTTTCATCCATTTCGTTAGTCTAGAAGTTATTATGGAACGATAGAAATTAATGTTTTAGATATTTGAGGGGGTGAGATTTTCTTGGGGAGTGAGGCAGGTCCATGAAATTAGAAAATCTAAAAATTTTAGAATATTAGAATTTTGGAATATTAGAATTCTGGAGCATTAAAATTCTGGGCTACTAGAATTCTGAAACATTAGATTTCTGGAGCATTAGAATTCTGGTAAATTAGAATTTTGGGGTACTAGAATTCTGGAATATTATAATTTTGAAGTATTAGAATTTTGGAATATTAGAATTCTGGAGCATTAAAATTCTGGGCTACTAGAATTCTGAAACATTAGATTTCTGGAGCATTAGAATTCTAGAGCATTATAATTTTGGAAAATTCGAATTCCAGAGCATTAGAATTTTAGAATATTAAAATTTTGAAATGTAAAAATATAAAAATTTTAGAGCATTAGAACATTAGAATATGAGAATTTCCAAATTTTTCAATTTTAGTATTTAAAAATTTTTAAACTGTCTTGAGGCCAGTGTATATTTTTGGGGAATCCACTCTGATCCCCACTTAATTACGTCAATATCCTCGGGCACTAACAAGTTTTGAGAGTGAAGGGTTAATAGCGACTATGTTACAGAAACTAGGTCACTACTGTCATCACTATAAATAATTATCTGGGAACATGGTTTCATTGATTCAGTTCTGCCTCTCACTGTATCTCATGTTTCTTGAAGACACACGAACGGATAAGATGAAGCAACTAAGCTAATAATACTCCTTTCAATTACAATTTAGGTATATCTATTTAGAGATTCAAACTCCCGTCCTTAGTTTGTTCTGCAGTGTAAGCATCATCAGGGAAGTTGATGGCTGTATTAACATTCTGATGTGACCTCAACTTCCGTTCTCTCGGGGTGCGATCTAATGTCAATTTACAACTACCCTTCACGAATAAGATAACGAAAATAATACTTGAAATTATCTGAATGGAATTGAAAATAGATAATAATTCTTCTTTGATAAAAAATAATGAAGAAGAAATTATTAGCTTTGTTACATCAATCTAATATCAAAATTCTAGGCACAGTATTCGAAGCACGCGTAATTACCAAGCTCCAATCAATAGTTTCTAATTACCAAATTTACACATAAACAGATTTGTGTGGGAATCAAAGGATCGCTATATACCGCTGCTTGCTGATGTTGCTAATGACTAAAGTTCCGTATATCGACGAACCTGATATCGTAATTAAATACAAGACAGGCATCATTTTGCAATATTAACAGAACATTGTTTATCCATAGATTTCGTTGATCACTTATAAATGAAAAAGAAAAATTACCCCCACTTTAAATTTTGTCAGATTTCAAAATATCTCAAATTTTATTAATTAAAGTCAATGCAAAATTACCCAATGTAACAATGTGCTTATACCGGAAGTTGACTCCGTTCAATTTCATTTGACAACACGTATCCCTTCTGGCTTCGTTAATTCGACATTGAAAATGGAAAATAGAAGAAAGGTAAAATTTCATTGTACGAATGAGGAGAAAGGCAGCCGAAAGAGATGACACGTGTCGATATGTCAATCACTCTAGAGATCACTAGAATCCACCCTCTATAGCACACGCATCCCTTTTCACCCCTCCCCTACGAACAGGGGCGCCATCATCATACGGGTGCACACGTGTGTACACTCGACGGGACAAAATTTCGATCGAACGTTTAAACTGTTCAATTATATATTCGATGCGACGATAAACTAGCGAAAATGTCGTTTACGAGCATCAACCTGAATTAATGCCTGTCGCAGTTAATTACCGCGTTTGCCAATCAACCGCATTTTTTTCTCCCACTCCCCATGATCATGTGGATGAACGATTAATGAGGGCGTTACCGTGAGAAACGTAACAGAAAATAAAATAATAAATTATATTAATTTAAATCTCTCTAAAAAATAATTCATCCCTTCGGTAATCAAATTAACGAACTCCAAAAATACGAACGCGTTTAAAACGCGTCGCCTTCGATCATAAACCAAGAAAAAAAAAAATGGAAAACCCTCGAAAAAGTAGGGCACGGTTAATTGGACCTGCTAATGGTTAGTCCCTAACGAAGCCGAGGGGTTCCTCCGTTTTACAAGAGGAGGAAATCGAGGAAAAATACTGGCATATGTCGATATGTCAATCATTGGCCGAGCTTACGGAGATGAAAAACGTTCCTTTCACACGTGCAACCCCTCCTGGCTCATGGTGGTAGGGGTGGCAAGGGTGAGATCGCTTGGTTGTTATTACGAGAGGGTATAATCGTGATGCAGCATATGCAGCACTGGTTTTAGGGGCATCCATTTATAGTAGGTGCATCATACTCTGCCGGTGCACAGTCATTATAATTAGGTCGTACTAATCCACCCTGATGATGAAAGCAATCATTTCGAAAATGTAACGGTATCTCTGATTCAACCCTTGGACAGGGGAGCCTTAATATAATTTTCGAATCAAAGTTTCATATACTGGAAGAATAATTTTTAAAGGAACAATGTAAAATTTAGAAAATGAAGATAATATAAAATTGGGGCTCTCTCCATGGTCCGTCGTACAACCGAAAATTAATAAAAATTGTTATTTATTTATGTATTTTTACTTTTAATACGATCATTTAATTTTTAAGGGCACAGAATTAATTTATGCATCAAATAATTCAACAAACGAAACATGTTTGTCTTGATCCAAGTAGAGGAGGACAGTGATGGATATGATTTATTAAAATCGTCCGTGTAACCGGCGTGAAAAATTTCAGACAGGTTTTTCTTTCCGCGGATGTTTTCACGGAAATTCGTGAAACTTTTTCAAGAACTTTCCAGACGGATCATTCGTAATTCAGAGACGCATCCATCTTGCATGCATCTATGTATGCGTGAGATGCTTGCATTTGCAAACTTCTCGGCAGGTTGCGTTAGTTCATTTCAAGTGTTTGTTTTCTTCGACGTTAGTTCGGGATTCGCAAACATCCTTCGAGAAGGAAACTCGTAAAAAGAGGGCTCAGCCTTCGGGCTGGTTACTTTTTCCAACCTCCTCTATATCTGCGTTTCTTCTCGATTCACTCGCGTATGACCCCTTCCACGTGTAAACCGTTGTAAAACAGCATTTTCTACGCGAGATATTACGACTCGAGTTAAGAGATTAAGAGAGAGAGAGAGAAATTTTAAATTCCATCTCTTAACTCTACCTTTTTATATCAAAATTAAATATTCTCTGCTTGAAACTAAGATTAAACAAAAATCTTCCTAGAATATTTCCTTTTAAAATTAATTAAACAATCAGCAGAAATATATCAAAATATTTCCTACGATATAAAATCAGATTGTACAAAGGAACATTATGTTTCACAAGATCTAGAAGAAACGTATCCGTTAAACAGCTGCAGATGTTTTAAGCTGCCTCTTAAATACATCATATTATTCGAGGCAAGAAAAGTGCCCTCGACGGTCCGACGAAATTTCTCTTACCAACCGAACAGGAGGGCACTTTCCATTCTCTTCAGGATACGTTTGGGTAGACGGCTCTACCCTTCGCAACCACTAATACATCTGCTCGCTTTCCTTCACATTTCCTCCCCTCGTCTCATTTTCCTTCCTCTCTACTTAACTCGAGTTTCACTGATAAATCGACGGGGCGTTTCCCGGCCAATGGGGTATCTTTAAATTCCCTCGAAAAAAAAAAAGAGAAAGAGAGAAAGGACGAGGTAAGAGAAACCGGTTGCTCCAGAATCGAAGCATCGAACGAATAGAAATAATCTATCGCGGCGTTTATTTTATTATCGGCAAAAATGTTTCACGCGAAAATAAAGAACATCTAACGAGGGTGAAACGAACAAGAGCAACTTGGTAACGTGGATCTGTAATTCCGATTGCGTTCCGTTGGAGAACACTGGAAGGCTAGAGAGGGTAGGTTGTTCGTCGAGCTATCGTCGATTCGTAATTCGATTATCGGGACGCAATTCCGAGGGGAGGCGACTCCATTGTCATCGACGATAACTACCCTCTTCGGTGGAATTCAATTTTTTAGTTTCTTCGCGAAAGTGCAGTCTCGCGGCACGAATAAATATTAAAATTCGATAAGGCCGGTACACTCGAGCCCCTTGCTCGCTTCTTTTCTTTGCATATTGACTTTGACGTCTAACAAGCTAGGGTTACGTGACACTTGAAACTACTTGGGAAAGTGCACATCCCCTGTCGGTTCGTCGAACACCGACCGAGTATAATTTTAAATTTTAGAATTTCAAATGTGTAAAACGATGTGCTTGGTGACATATTTTCATTTAGCAATGCGTTAGAAAATATTAGAAATCATTAGAAAATATTAGAAATCGTTAGAAAATCATTAGAAAATATTAGAAATCATTAGAAAGCAACGAAGGGTTAATTTTTTAATAAAATAATACTGCTTTCAAACTTGCTGTGAATAATACACAATTCTACTCTAGTACGTGCACGAGAGTAATCAGCATAAAGAGTAATTTTCCCCCAACGGCTGTCAATGTGTCGAAGTTTCTTAACGATATCCCCAAGGAATAGACTCACCTGTCGCGAAACCGTGCCATTTAATCTATGAGTTAATCTGAAACGTACATAAGTACCGGTCGAACCAGTCGTACATGTTGGCATGAAAGCAACAGAGAAAGCTGTATAGCTGAGAGGGACAGTGACAAATATATGGAGGTAGTTCGCTAGCAAGAGCAATAGGGAGAGAGAGAGAGAGAGAGAGAGAGGAAAGTGGAGGTTTAGCCATTGGTGGCAGCGTATTAGTGCAGCGATTGCCCGCAGCAGGTCTGGGCTAAGTGAATGGCTCTGCTGAGGGCTTTGCTGATTATGGTGTCGTCATTGATCCAGATCGAAATTGGCTTGCTTTTGTCATGGAACGCTCCCCGAGGACCATTAATATCCTCCACGGGCCTGGGCGGGAGGGAAACGGTCATTGCGAAAAGGGAAAGGGGTCGATGATCGCATATGTCTGAACGAATCTATTCCATAATTATCTAATTTATTTGAAATATTTAAATTATTGTCAATTTACTGCATCAGGTAATAGATTTGTAAAGATTTATGTATTTTTATTACTTAGGGAATAGGGATTGTTATCGAAGAAGTGATTTTGGTTGAATGGAGCATTAGAAATCATTAGAAAACTATTAGAAACCCTTAGAAATCTTTCAGAAATCGTCAGAAATTATTAGACATCATGAGAAATCATTAGAAATTATTAGAAATTATTAGAAAATATTAGAAATTATTAGAACTTATTAATCCTAAAATAGTACACGATGTTACAGTTGAATAAAGACTTTCGCTAGAATCGATTCGAAACGAGTAAAAATCCAATTTGCATGAGTTCTGCGGTAGAAGAAAGCGTCGTAAAGAAGAATGAAGAGGAGGGGGAAAAAAAGAGGTGATTACAATGGTGAATCCATGGAGTCTGTGCATTCAATTCGTCGGACTGAATTGGCTTTCCGAGGGAGTTTGTGCAAGATATACTGGTTCGATAATGTACGTCGACGGACTTCATAATTAGGGGAGAAGTCAATTATATGGAAATGCGCCGCTTTCCTTTGTCGAACGCATTCGAAATTCTTGCACGTTCTTCTTGTATACGAGCATCGCGTGTTCGTCCCTTCGAAAACTACCATCCTGTGCCCGAGTCTACGAATTGTAAATCAAAGCAGCTTTGCAATTACCATTTGAATCAGCAACGTTGTACAGTACCGAGTATAGTAGGCATCCTTTGGTACTGTACACATCACGTGTTATAGCCGTCTCTTTACAGGCACTTGAATCAGTAATTAATTATTCAATATTTTTCGACCATTATAACGTTCGTTTGTGACAAATGTTTAATTAATTCAAGCAGAACAATGAAAATTGTTTCTGCAACAGGCGTGGATATCATTAATTTATGCAATAAATTTTAATTATAATAGTCGTTAAATTGAATTAAGTTGAACAGCATACGATCATTTGTAATATTATTTAATTGGCTGTAATTATAATACGAATGAACACGTTGAAAATTGACTTTTAGAGGAGAATGGAAAACGAGAAACAATGAAAACGGTTTCTGGAATCAAGGGTAATTTGTCAAAGTTTTCTAACAATTAATTATTAATTGAAATAATGAATTACTAATGACAGTTTCATTGTATACGTTGAAAAAAATTTTTTTTTTTTTTTTTTTTTTTTTTTTTTTTTTTTTTTTTTTTTTTTTTTTTTTTGTTTATAACGATAAGTGAGAGTAAGATAACCTCGCCCAGCTACCCAACTCTCTTTAGTTGTACCTGCGAGCGAAAGCCCACTCACCAACAAAAAAAAGAAAGTATTATGGCATTACCCACATGAAGTGATAAACGAAGATGAGATTTCCACGGAAAAATTTTCAAAAAAACCGCGGTTAAATGAAGGAAGGAATAAAATAAAATAAACTAAATGAAATTGTAAACGAAGTAGCAGGACAGAGGGTGCATGAGCGATGCACCCACAACCGTGGCAGTCATCAACCGTGACTGCATAAGAAAAATGAAATAAATTAAACTCAAATGAAAAAAGCTCTAACGAAAATGAAATTAACATAATTAAACAAAACTAAACAAAACAACACGATCTAAGCCCCCAGCATGGGGAAAGGGACCCGATCTATAAACGGAATATTATCAGATCGAAAGGAACCAGTAAGCCGAACCAGGGGATTAGCATGGTCGGCAACATTATAGCCAGAAATCAGTTTAACGACGAACTCCTCAATTAGAGGAACCGAGGCCATTTCATGTAGCTCAAGAGTAGGAGTTCGCCTGCGTTTATTTAAAATAATCTTTAACATCTTGTTCTGGAAAATTTGCACCCGTTTGCGCAAATACCTGGGGATGAGAGGCCACCAAATCTGAGCTCCATAGGTTAAGACCGGGCGAACACACATTTTATAGATGTTAATACGAATTTCAACCCTGAGGGAGGATTTATGGTGTAAGTGTGACGATAAAAAGCCATACACTTTAGTCGCCTTAGAAATCCGGTCATTAACAGCGGCCATCCATCTCAAGCGTTCATCGAGAACAACGCCTAAGTAACGCACGGTGCTTGACCATGGAACAGGATGAGAATCAATAAAAAATTGAAATAATGATTTGAGCCTGTAACGAGAATGACGTCGTGAAAAAAGAATGGCCTCGGTTTTATCCGGATTTATAACCAGCTTCCAGGAATAAAAAAATTTAAGAATAAGATTAAGATAATTCTGCAACCTCAATACGAGCGCTGGTAATCGCGAGGAAATAGAAAAGATCGCGGTATCGTCCGCAAACAAGGCCAGCGAACAGTTAATTGCAGAAGGAATATCATTGATGAACAGGTTAAAGAGGATTGGCCCCAGGATGGAGCCCTGGGGCACCCCGGCAAGGATGAGATAAAATTCAGAGCATGAACCATTATAATGCACGAACAGGTGCCTGTCACTGAGATAAGCCCGCATTAAGCGGATAAAACCACGGCTGAGACCGACACAGTGCAATTTAAACAATAAGGCATCATGCCATACCGTGTCAAAGGCCTTGGCCAGGTCAAGCAGTACCATCGCCAGGCAGCGCCGAACGTTAAGCGCAAACGAGATGTCCTGTGCAATCCGAATGACCTGCTGAATCGTGGAGTGACGTTGCCGAAAGCCAAACTGTTGATTAATTATGACATTATTCTCATTGAGATGTTTAGTGAGATGGATAAAAATACATTTCTCAAATATTTTGCCCAGGATGGAGAGGAGACTGATCGGTCTGTAACTCGACACCAGATCGGGCGGCTTCCCTGGTTTAGGCACAGGAGTGACTCTCGCCACTTTCCAAGCCTGCGGGAAGTAAGTTAAAAAAACGCAACCACGAAAAATATAATACAGCTGGAGAACGATCTTTTTTGAGGCATGCTTCAACATCAAGGAAGTGATCCTGTCAGGACCAGGGGCCTTGCGATTGCCCAGGCCAGCAATGATCCCAGTAATTGTGGAGGGGGAGAACCAGGCCCCGCCAGGAATGCCATCAGTATCATTATTTAATGTAGCCATAAAATCCTCGACCATAGGTGTGTAAGGAGAGGGTAATCGAGACGCAGACACATGAACGTTGGCAAAACTTTTGGCTAAAGCCTCCGCTTTACTTTTGTCAGAGCACGCAATGTCACCACCAGAATCCAGCGGGGGCAAATGCCGGGGTTCACGCCCGGAATTGCAAGCCCGAAATGTTGCCCAAAAAGTAGGGTCAGTGCGTTGAAAGGAGGTCAGAGTATCCTCCCACTTAAGATGACGCAGGTGAGAGATGCGTCCTTTAATTGCCTTGGATGCGTCGCGAATAAGATCAGCGACAGAATCACGTCCATATCTTTGGCCACGCCGACGCAATTTTCTCCTGTATCTGATCAGGGATAACAATACACTATCTGCCACAAGGTGTGAGTGTTTCGTCGCAGAGTTGTCAGCTTTTGATGTTGAACGACGATGACAGGCGTGCATAAAGGACGTTAAAGTACGAACAGAGTCGTCAATATCCTGGGTGGAAGTAAACCGAGGTTCAATTTTAAAATTTTTGGTAAGACTAGAGTAGAGATTCCAGTCTACTACTCTGTCAATCCCGCCAGGGCGAGAGGTATTTTTGGCAGTTAAAATAATGGACAGATGATCAGTGCTAAAGCGATCATCAGCGACGCAGGCAAAATCATGATGATGATTGGTTAGAAAAAAATCAATAGTGGAAGGTCTCCTGGTGGTATCAAGGCGAGTAAAAGTGTCAGGATGAACAATCCTGTAGTCTGACTTCAACATGTGCTTATATAGGTTTGCCCCAGCCAAATTTGACGAATAATTGTTCCAAGAAGTGTGCTTTGCGTTCCAGTCACCCCCCACAATAAATGGAGAGCCAACTCGCACAATAGCATTAAGGTCATAGTTGGAAAGGCGACTACCGGGAGGAGCGTAAACCACCCCCACCACAACACTGGGGCACCTAACTCTAATGAAGCAAGCCTCAAAACCAGCTGAATGCGGGTTGTCAATGACTGTAAAATCTATCGAGTTATGGACTATCAAGGCCACCCCCCCTCCCCTGGGGGAATCTCGATCACATCGGACCACAGTATAGCCTGGAATTGAGAAGTAATCGTTGGGCTTAAGCCAAGTCTCAGTGATTAAGACTATCTCGATCTGCAGATCGGCGATGGCAAGAATTAGTTCGTTCCGACGCTGCCTTAACGAACGAGCATTCCAAAGAAGAAGCTTTGGGAACATTATTTAAGATTTTGGAACACTGACCAAAAGGCTTGAAACTTCTCAGCCATGGTACTACACGCGCGGAGCTGCTGAATCAGTGCTCTGGTTAAACTAAGCATCTGGTCGATGTTGACCAAAGAGTTCAATTCTTTCATGGCCTCAACCAACTCAACCATAGTGCCAATCCCCCCACCTGTTAAAGGAGTCGAAGAGACATTAGAGGACCTCGGGGGACGCACACCAGCAACCGCATCCGCGTAGGATCCACGCGAAACGGAAGCAGGTGGAGGCGCGACCGAGACAAGGGAAGGAAATGCCTGAGCAGTGGCAACAGGAGGGCGTTGAAAAGCCAGACCGCGAGGAGCTCTGGCACCAGATTGACGAGCTTGAAGATATGCCTCAAGCGATGGACATTTCGAAAAATTGGCGGTATGAGCACCACCACAATTGACACACTTAGGTGGTTCGCTCAACGTCTTCTTACACTCCGACGAGTGATGCTTACCAGCGCATTTAACGCATTGAGGGGGGAAATTACAGTTGGAAGCTGAATGGCCAAAAGATTGACAACGAAAGCATTGAGTATGCTTTTTATTGGACCAAAATTTATCCCAATAAACCCTGACGCTGAATAGATAACTAATTTTATTGACATCATTAGCTGATGTGCCGGGGGGAAAATTGATACGATAAATAGCAAAGTCCCTGTTGGACGTGGAACCAGGACGACGGATTTGCAGACACGAAACCGGATTTAATCCTTTCGATTTGATTTCTTCCAAAATTTCCTCGGAAGGAGTATCTGGCAATCCCTTCAGCACCATACTTAGGGCTTTCTCAGAGTCAAGGGTGAACGTAAAGAAGGGAACTTTGCCCTCACGAAGCGTTGATTGAAATTGCTTAAACGATTCAACTTTTTCGAATTGTATACGGATTTTAGTACCAAGGAATTTAATTTTAAAAGTTTTACCGAATATTTCAGCCAGCTCGCGTTCAAATTTAGCTATATTATACGAGAAATTCGAAATGTATATGGGAGGAGGTTTAATAGTGATCTTTTTACTGAAATTATTATCAATACTGATAATCTTTGGTTGAGCACGACTGGGTTTCGCGCTACTAGTAGAAGTGTCAACAACAACAGTAGCGGTCGACTTCAAGGAGCTAGCTTGTGCCGTCTCGGCACGCTGGAACGCTGCTAGCAAAGAAAAACGATTAGATACAGGGACTGCAGGAATCGTTTCAATATCCATGTTGTTTGCATTAGCTTGTGAGGACATTGTATTGTCAGAAACGTTAATCTGGCCAAGCGAACAACTTAATGAAACTTTGTTAAAATTGGATTTATCACCCATAGCCCCAGCAGCAGCAGCAGAATCAGATTCCACGGAACCCACAGAGAATGTCGGAGAAGCTGGACGTAGATCCAGTTGAGTTTTAGGCACAGTCTGATACGAGTCACGCACTTGGTCGAGAAAAGAGTCACTTAATTTCGACTGATTTGCATTTTTAGCGTCCTCGGAAGGTACACTGGCAAGAAGCCGAATGTGATCGGCAGTGAGCGCCGGTCCAGTAAACGGACCCGGCGCTCGTTTGAATAAGTCAACCCTTTTCAGGTTTCGCCTGGAACGCCTAGGCGGCGGAGCCAGGCTGCGACAAATTAAATAATAAAAAACAAAAAACCACGAACACTGGAATATATAAACTAAAAGAAAAGTTGAAGATAACACTAAAAGTAACCAACACTATGGAGCAAAACTGTAGCTAGCGCAGAGCGGATCAAAACACGTCTGTTCCGTTCAGCGGTCAACGCTCTAATAATTGTATACGTTGAACAAAATGAAATGGCAAACAATTAACTCTCGAATGGCGGACCATGGAGAGAGGCCTCTCTGTTCAAGGGTTAAACACCCTGAAGCACGATATTTTCATTCCCCTAACAGCTCCATTTTCAAAGAGTTAATTACAAATACGTCCATCGAGAGACACTAGAAAAGAGTCATTTGGAATAATCGACGTGCAGCTCGAGTACAAAAGCTTATCTCTGATAACGTTATCGCGAATGTCACTGCGAAACGTCAAAGATACCGTTTCCAATCTGCGAGCAACGATCCTCCAAGTGGAAAACACATGACGGTAACTGGAAAAGTCAGTTCGAAACGAGCCACTTGGGCGACAGACCGACCTTGTATCCAGGTCTATTGACTAATTGAAGATCTCAAAAGAGATATCAACTGGCTATCTCTCGAATCAGATTAAAAGTCGTCTCGTTACGCGAGATCAAAGGGATCCATTTTTCTGCTGGTCGAGTAAAAATACTCGTCCCGAGCTTTGGACGCTGCTTTGCGATAGCGTGTAACACCTTTTATACATTTTCTGATAATTTATTGCCTTAAAAAAATTTCTGAAAATTGTCTCTTTTAAGTCACCCTAGGGAGACCTCCTCTCACCAGGGGTAGTTCTATCTTGTTTTCGTTTTATTTCGCTCTCTGGCTATCTCGTACGTTCGAACCCCTATCAATATCTGTCGATTGCCAATATCTTGCCAAGATGGCAAGAACCGGAACAGGATCAGATAAGAGTTAGTGCTCACTTGTTGACCCGTTTCAACGATCGTAATTTATAGAGATGTGTTTGGGGCTTGCTGACAGATCTGGGCTTACTATTAAATATTCAACGAGAGATTGATTGCGAGAAACATTTCAATTATTAATTATTTTTTTTATGCCACTCGGTTATTGATTGAAACTGGAGCAGCACATTTTTTCATTATGGAGTAGGTACTAAAATAATGTTAATTCCATTCAAATGTAAAATGTTTATATGCAGGGAATTTTTCCGTATCGTTTACGCGAATATCCTGACTTAAAATATATGCAGAAACGTTACCCAGTTAATTTTGGTTTTCCCGAGTAAAATTAACAACGTAAACCAATGGTGAACGAACCACATGTTTGATTAAACGTTACTCGTCATTTAATTAAATAGAAACAATATAATTGTCAACTGAGCTCTGTTTTCCATGATAATAAATTCCGCTCTGATTTAACGAAATTTAGACAACAAGTACCGAACATTCCGTTCACTTTTGTAAATCGCATTTCATTTTTGTCGAATTAATCCCAGGCGAAATACCATCAGACGCGTGAAATTAATTAAAGTGTCGAGAATATTTATTGGAAACGCGTCGATGAACGCTTAATTAAACGGCGAAGAATTAATGAAATTCGTTTCACTCAAATTATTGCTAATTATTAGATCGAGGATGTTTGTGTACAGGCTAATATATGCAATTGTTGTCGCTTTCCCCCCCCAAAATAAGAAATATAATATAATACGTTTCGTTACCCTCGAAGGGCGGACCATAAAGAGAGCCACGATTCTAATTTAATTTTGAACTTTATATTAATTTAATTTAAAAAATTTTATATTGTCCATTTAAAAAATATTTTTCTAATAAATTTACAGAAAGATTTGTTACCTTAATTAGCCAATTACAACTTTTAACCCAAATATGGTCGCGGTTTGGAAAGCAGCACCTGGTCCTCGTTTCATACTAGACCGCAAAACGGAACTCTCGGCTTCAGTAATTATTGTTCTCGGATGTTAGCCGACATTTCTGATGGCGTTTGAATTTCGCCATCGTCGACGATATTGAGGCAAGATTGATATTGGCAAGATTGGTTTACCGTTTAACGCCGGCAAAGCTGAGAACTTTCGATTGAAACTATCGAGCCAGGCACCGAAGGAACGTATCGGTAAATCCCAGGCAAGTTTATGCCTAAACCCTTGGGGAGTAATCGAAGAGCGGTCAATTAAATTCAAAGGGAACCTGTCGAATCGTGGGAAACAGAAACTGTTTGGAAACAATAGCAGTCTAGAAATCGGGGGACCTTCGACACAAATCGAATGTATAATTACTCGACTGTAGATGAAATATAAAAAAAGAAATAGATAAGTTATTGAAATACTTCTATATAATTAAATAAAAATTACGATCTAACCATTTTGTGTTAAAAATTTTGCAAAAACATTCTTATGGTAATATTCCTCAGACTTTAAGCTTTAAATTGATATATTACAAGTACCATTTTGAAATAATTTTGTGTCATCAAATCATACTAGAACTTGCATGAAATACAAGGTGCACTATATTTAAGTTTCATTCATTTCATGATAAGAATTTTGGAAAAACGTTTATACAGAAATATTCCTTAGACTTTAAGCTTTAAATTGATATATTACAAGTATCATTTTGCGATACTTTTATGTCATGAAATCATCTAACACTTTTTGGATACTTGATGTACTTAGAAGAATGACATTGTTCGTTGCGATCCACAACTAATCATCCAATACCCAGAATATCGACAAAACGTTAATATAGTAATTTTTAAGAAGCTTTAAGCTTTAAATTGATGCATCATAAGTGCTGTTTGAAGATACTTTTACGCGATGAAATCAAACTAGAATCTCTATGTTTCAAAATCTACCATTTCCTAATCACCATTAATTCGTAATGGAGATGTTGAACATCGTAATACTACGTAACTGTAAAAAAAGTATTAAGCTAGTAATACCAGTATAAGCTCACCTGTGCACCGACGAGACCAGCACGTAATCTAGGAATGTCTGTGTGACTCCAGTCTGATCTAGCCCAGGGATCAACTCTGCCGAGATCGCTGCTCAGATTCACCTCGCCGAGTTGATTGTGTACGAACTTTCTGACGTTCCAGGGCAAATCGTTGTGCCTGTGGAACAAACGCGCGGATAACGCTTCGCTGAGAGAGCATTCAGTTGAAAATTCTCGTTCCCGGGGAATTAAATTGCTAGAACCGTCTCTTGAACGATTAACTTTCGTCAGATACGACGTAGGATTATTCTAAACAACTTTTAAAAAATATTTCTCAAAGGTGTACGATAATTTACCCATCGATCAGAGGCACTTCAGTGAGGATCCTCCTGATCACGTCCAGCCTCTGCTGATGCGTGACAGGCGCGGATTGTAGAAGCAACGGTAGACAAAGACCTCCGAGAAGCAGAGCCGCGACTAGGAGTAAAATTGGCGCCAATACACGGCATCTTCTACGAGGACTCTCTTCTCTGCGATCCTTGCTACTTCCGCTGCTTGGCGAGTCCTCGCATGGCGGTGGTAGTCGCACTGTGCCGTTGCACGGTGCCACGTCTGGCAGTTCTGTTAGGCACGTCGTCTGAAAATAAAAAATATCTAACATTATTACTGTTCAGAAATTCCTATAAATATAGACCTTTAAAAAATAATTCCTTTTCATTTACCCTATGTGATGTTACTAGTAAAGTAGACTCTTAATATATAGCCACGTGAGCGGTAATATAAGAAGAGTAAATTTTTAGTTTTGTGTTGGAGAAATTATTACTATTCGTTGATTGAAAAAATTATTGTATCAATGCTGATTTAGTTTCTATGTAGAGCTAGATATGCAGTAGACTCTTGTTATATAGCCACGTCAGAGGTAATATAATAAGAGTCTTGATTTCTAATTTTGTATTAGAGAAATTATTACCTACTAAATAAAATTATTATACGTCAGTACTAATTTAGTTTCTATGTAGAGTTAGGTATAAAGTAGACTCTTGTTATATAACCATGTGAGCGGCAATATTACAAGAGTCTACTGTATATCTAGCTCAACATAGAAAATAAATTAACACTTCAGTATAATTTTTCATCTGAACCAAAAAATCTAGTGTTCTAAGTACACAGACTCTAGTTATATTACCGCTCACGTGGTCTTATAACAAGAGCCTACTGTACATCTAGCTCAACACAGAAAATAAATGAACACTGAAATATAATAATTTCTCCAACACAAAATTACAAAACTAAAATTCATCCTTTTCCAAAATTCATCCCCCGCCATAAAGAAAATCAGCCCGTTCGAAACATAAACCTCAAGCGTTCGATACCAGGGGACATTCGTCTCTTTTTCGAAACGAGCCGACCCGACCGAACGGAGCGTGGCCTCTCGTCATAAACAGAAAACTAGATCGTTCGCAGGTTGCTGCAAAGAGGAAAAGAACCCTCCCCGTTTCGTGCCGATAAAAGTTTCGCCGATGGTGTACGAGTGTGTTAGTGGATGGCGGTGGGATTTGGAGACACGCGTGGAAAACCGGTCTCGGTGTTACTCTACTTTATGGGAGTTAGGATAAGTGCGAAGAAAAGTTCTACGGTGTCTGCAATGCGTCCCGGGTTACGTTCAGCGCGATATCTCTTTCGCTGCGTGAAGAGTGTTGCTCTGTTTCCCATATATTTTCACGACCCCCTGGTTATTCCTCTGCAATAATCTACTTTCCAAGAGATGCTTAAGCGCTCGTTAACACCACGCTGAAAACCTTTGAACCCTTTTCGAAGCGAAAGGGTTGAGCACTTGTGCGATGTGAACGCGACCCTTGTAAATAAAAAGAAAAATTTCAAAAGAAAAATATTACACTTTTAGCTTTAAATGATTTACAAAATTTTTTGGTCTTAATTGGAGTTTCGTTGCAACACAGTTTCTGGCCCGGCAATTTTCGCTACGTCACTGCGTGGCAATATATCTCGGGGCAAGATGAACGGACCATCGAGTTACACGCACAAATTGTACACCCTTTCGCCGCATAGGTAATTCTGTCGGTAACTCCGCCAGTTTAGGGCAGCATTGTGCAGGCTGGAAAGCAAGGATATCCTGGTTTCATTCGGATTCCTCTCGTTCCGTAGTTGTCAGGCTTCTTCCGCGTACACGTACTATTATACACACATAGGTAGCCATCGTTGGAAACTTCGAGTCCCTGTGCAACCGCATTATTGTGCACCATAAATACGGGAAACTCGAGCTACACGTCAGCCAGATAAAAGTTTCGAGTCGATGCCACGAGTGGTAGATTCTTTCAACCCTCATCCGCTATCCGTAATGCGAAAACATTGGGATTGATTGCGGATTTTTAAGGCATTCCACTGTTTACCGACGTGTGCTTCGAACTATTGTCTGATTTCTATGGTAATCAAGGGTTGGGTTTAATTAAAACAGAATTGATGTTTTCATGGGGTGCGTTTTATTTTGAAGAGGAATATTATTCTGGGGTGTAGCAATTATTGCTGAATTACTTTTAGATTTTCTGTAGGAAGAGGATTTTATTTTATATAGGGCTATCGTTAACCCTCGGATGGCGGACCATGGAGAGAACCTCAATTTTAACAATTATTAACCGTTGAATGGCGGACCATGGAGAGAGTTAAAAAATTATAGAAATACTTCTTCTTTAGAACAGAGATCATCGTCCTGAATCGAAACAAAGAACATCAAGTTAATTGGACGTTTTTAACAAAGATTACAATTTTTAATTGCCTCAAATTTGTACATCAATTTTTCACGGACCACCGGCCAATAGGGTAAATTAGATTCATTTAATTGGAATGTAAGCAGCTTTGTGCATGTTCGTATCAAGTTTCAAGCGGTCTTTAATTAATCGACCTTATTCGCAATTGAATTGAAATTTTAATTAAAATAGATTCATACCGCCGCGAGATTCGCGTAAAACCAATAACAAGAAATTTCCTTGAATAACATTATTATTAGCGTTACACGATCTTGTGGAACTCTCTAATAAACAATTGTTTCAGTTGCAAACGATACAACTAATAACCTTCTGCTTGTATGAATTTCTAGTTCGTGGAGTATGTTAATTGTTTTCCTTGTAATAATGCAAGGTATACGAATATTTTGGGTTGTTCTTGTTCAGAATGGTTGAGATCAAATTCAAAGGGAAATTCTGAGTTTCATTATTAATTTAGTTACAGGATGATTACTATTCATTTTTACAAGAAAATATATGAAAATTATTTTTGAGAAAAAACAGCAACAAGGATAGGCACTCTTAGTTTTGGTTAATTTATTAATTAATATTTAATATAAACTGTGAATTTTACCAAAAATATCATAGAAATATCAGTATAGAATTTTTAAACAACACAAAATAAATGCAAATATAGTTTTAACCGGACTTAAGTAGTACACTCCGTAAATGGAACGACAGGGCTGACCCATAACGAATTGTTCTACTGAATATTCAGTAATACCGTGTTTTCCTTTGAAATTCACTCCCTCGTTTAGTTTTCGTAAATCTGTTTTTATACATAAGTCTGTTCCTTCCTGAATGTTTAATATCTCTTCTTTTTTTATCCCTCATATATACATAATTTTATTAATAAATACAAATTGCATTCAAATCGGTGCATATGCAACAAACTGCATTCCTGCAATCGCATTTTATTTTATTCTCTTCTTTTTAAATAAATTAAGAAATCATTTCTCAAATTTGACTTCCATTAACGAGTCGAAAATTCTCGTCACATAATCCTGAGAAATTTTTTTTATCTTCGTCTAATTAGAAGTTCCAAACAGACGATTATTTTTCGAACAACTAGAAAGGTGCATTATACTTAGATTTGCAGAGATAATGCTCTCATTTCGAAATCCTTCGAAGCTGCGAAACTGTCGTTCGACTTTCGAACTTTCAAACGTTTTCGGTGGCACAGCCTCCCTTCATCCCTTCGTCACTTATCCTTCTCGCCATTTTCTCTCGCCGTTGCTCCGTTACTACTTCCTCTTCCTCGTTACTGGCACATCGCCACGCGTTAACGAGGGAACAAGATGAAACTTCGTCGACGGATATTCCACAGCTACGGGACTCTACCCCTTGGAGGGAACGAGAATATTCACCACTGGTGTCGCATCACGTACACCCTCGATCACGTTCCCCTAGTTTTAACATGTTTTTTACGAAAAAACCTTCCAGGTATCGCCATCGAATCGATCGAATAATTATTAAATGCAATTTAAAATATTGCTATTTTGATTCTTGATACAGCTATTAAACCGCACTCCATGGAACAGCAATTAATGCTTTTTATACAACGAAATCAATGAACATCTGAAAGGTATAGAAACTTTCTGACGGCTGTCACCAGGAAAACGAAGCAAAGTTGTAATTGTGCGAGCAATTAACGTGCAGCAATTATTTTGCTCGGTTGCTTGGATAGATGTTGACACACTTTGTGAAAAAGGGGAAAATTTCCTGTCAAATGAGATCTTCAATCTTTCCGATCAATTTATAAAGCGAGGACCTGAATTCTAAATATTTTTTAATATCTTGAGCTTTGCTTTTGTATTATAATTCTAAGAATGATATTGCATGAAATAAAAATAATTCTGTGTGGAATCTATTGATTCCCAAATATTTTTTAATATTTTAAGCTTTGCTTTTGTATTATAATTCTAAGATTGATATTGCATGAAATAAAAATAATTCTGTGTGGAATCTATTGATTTGCAAATACTTTTTAATAATTTAATTTTACAATTTCTCAAGCTTTGCTTCTGTATTATAATTCTAAGATTGATATTGCATGAAATAAAAATAATTCTGTGTAGAATCTATTGATTTTCAAATATCTTTTAACACTTTAAATTTATAACTTCTGCCTTTTCCTTTTCTTCTTGATTCTCTGAAACCATTCAACCTCCTCAAGTTTCACTGTTCTCCTAATAGAAGATTAGTCAATTAGAGACCTTATTCTAGCTCTGGAATGGACTTTTACGAAGTCGTTTCTCACAATTGTTCGGACCAAGTGTCGTTACGAGGACATTGTCCAATTGCAAAATCGATTTCCAACGTAATTCAGCATCGTACCGTTGCGTTTCGTTTACAAGCTCGTTCGTCGCCTTCGACCGTCGACGTCTGTTCCAATAATTAAGGAACGGTCGTCGACGGCCTCGTAAATGGTTATTAAGGGTCGCGTGTTACGGTCGTTATGGAGTTTCCGCGAAGGTGGGCTCTGTTCATTAATTAAAAATTCTTTCAAACTAGTTCCTACCGAGGGGGGTGTGGGAGGGCTGCGATACTCGCGGGACGTCTCGTGAACCGTGTCATAAAAAAGAAAAGAAGGGCGAACACACAAAGTGACTTTTTGCAACGGGGAAAACTTGACGGCCAACGAACTTTCCTCTTCGCCTGATTTTTTACGAGTTTCTTAATTTTCCAAGCGAAAATTGCGCAGCCGAGAGAATTTTACGCGGTTCAGAGACTGACTTTAATTTAATTAATCCTTCCTGCTAAATTAGTATTCTGTTTTGAAATCTCGTTAACCACGTGTTCTGTGATTCCTTTTACGACTGGATAATCCATACGAAATTACGTTGCTTTGCTTTTTATGAAACGCTTCAAGCGAAATGGAAAGCTTCTAGTACCGTGGGGAATGAATAAAACAGCGATAACTTATCAGGGATGAACGCTTGAGTCCTTGATTGTTATCGTTCAATTTAAATATCAAAAAGAAGGAGTTAAGGTGGAAGCAACAACGTACGAATGCGGATGGAAATGCGCATCAAACAGCATCAGGACGTATTCAAACGATTAAAGTCGTAAGTAGGTGCAGCTGACGGATCAAAGAGGATACCCTCCGCGAGGCTTAACAGATTCGCATGGTTCTTAGTTCCATTAACTGGCAGCCACCTTCCACCTGGCCCTCTTTCCTTTGTGCGAATAGCAGACACTCGAATAAGATCGTCTCTCATATCCCGGCATCCAAGACCCAAGACTTTAATCTTTGCTCTACTTTCCATAATATTGCCTTCCCGGAAGGACAACAGAGCACTCTTCCAGAAATTCGATGAAATTCATGGATTTGCAACTTCAACGAGATACTGCAGGGTATCCACTTTGCGAACTAAGAATTTGATTAGTAACACGATTCCTTGGAATTATTTTCCAAATATTTTTCAAAGGCTCCTAATTTTATGTAATCGAACTGCTAGGAAAATAAAAGGAAATGGAAATTTTGAAAATTTTAAATTCAATTTTAAAAAGAAAATTTCTCCATCCCTCAAAGTGGCATCGTTCTCCAAGATACTTCGACGACCATAATTCATGGCGGTGGCCTATTCGTCGCGTTAAGCCAGGGCTAGTCATCCGGGAACCTTTTCACCTTCCAACAATTTCGCACACGCTCTTACCGCGATCGTTCGAGGCGTGTACGGAAGGCGTGGGTGGAGGGCGAGGGGATAGAAAGGAGGCGAAAGGCAGCGAAGTCAGTCGGAGGCCGAGCTGGCATTGTCAAGTTTTCGTATAAATTACCCCTCAACGTAAATTCAAAAGCCGCCGTCGGCGTACAAAGCCAGCCTTAAGGGGGTGGTTGAGACGGTGAGTCGTTGAGAAGGGAGCATGGTAGGGGTAGTTCGAAGTCTCCCCTCTTTCTCCATCTTTCCTCCTCTTTATCTCGGCCTGTCTAGTCGTTCTCTTAATTCTGTGGCGATTAACGATCCACGCCAGCGAGAAATTAGTCCTGCTTGTTCTCATCTATCCCAACCCCCCGTTTTCACCCTCTACAGGAAGCAGATATTTCTGCTTCTTCGTAAGCGTCATCGCTTCCTAAACATCTTACTTTTCGTTGTTAATTGGTTCACCGGTTGAAAGTTTTCGATTTAGAAGGAAATGTGGTGTGGAAAATGGGGTTGTTTATTGCTTTCTTCGGATTCTAATTAAGAATAGTGAAATTAAGAAAGTAAATAATTTCAATTTGTTTCCCTGATTTATATGTTCTGTTTTTTGACTTGTGATTTTATGAATGCCACATATAATTAAATGAATAATTAAAATTTTTAATTATTTTTTTATGCTCTAATTATTAATTAGATTCCCAAAATAAGTCCCGTTTTTGTGAAATCAATGCATTATATCCATTTTTCATCGATGTCTGACTATCCGTTTACCTATTCTACTTAGTTTGGCGCTTTCAGTAGAATAACCTTGCATTTCTCCGACACCTTCATTTCTTAATATTCCCGAATAAAAATTTAATATTTTAAGAAAATAGAAAAATATATATTCCTCAAATCTCGGTAAAAATCCCAAATAACTGGACAAAAATTCCAGTGTTATAAAATTCAATCTCGTTCCATCAATGTCACCGCGAGGGTCCATTCCGTCATGCGATTTTACAGGTAATTTACAAGGACCAGCGACGTGGGATGATGTGTTTCAGGATTCGAACCGTGGCATTGGCCCGTTGCTAACGTAATGAGAAGATTCGTGTACGCTTTTATTTTAACAGTGACACGTTTCGCTTTGTTTGTGCTGGTTGGACAACGGTGGGACGCGGACCAGTTTCATGTTAATTAGTACAGTTGGACAGCGTTGTTCTGTATCCCGTGGAATCGGTGGAACGAACCATGAACGAGTCCAGCGATTTTCTGGACGTTGAACAACGCGACCTACCGTTTACACATAAAATAAGTTTAAACGAGAGAAAATCGGATGAATTCAACTCTGTCATAGGAGGACGTTTATCTCTTAATGTCAATCGATATTCAAAAATCATGTAACAATAATTTCTTATTTGTATAACTCTTCTTTTTATAGTCCAATGAACAATTATTTTACTAATTATTGCTTTGTTTAAATTTTTGATGAGACGTAATTTAGTTCATTAGATTTCTTTAGAAAGCACGGACCATGGAGAGGGACCGATTGAATTAAATCAATCAAAGTAATATTAATATCTTCCCTAAAGTTACAACTCTTGGCTAAAAAATTCATGGTACCTAAGTGTTAAAGAACACGAGTACTTATTTTTAGTGGAGCAAGACGTCTGTTTGCTGAAGGAAAACAAGGAACCCTTAATTGTTTCGAGTAGAATACATACTCTTTGCTCGAGAGAAACAACAGTTTCCTTGAAACGCGTTCTTTTTCGGCTCGGTCAGATGAAATGGGACACCGGGAACCGCGGTCACCTTTATCCGCAAAACTTTTTACTTAGGACACGATGTTTGTCTCCCGCAGGTTCTCGCGCTTTTTGTAGAAACACCCACCTAGTGCGAATGCATTTAAATTAAGTCGAGGGGTAGTTAAGCCGCCGAGGGGTTGTTTGGCCGTGGTTGCGTCCTTGCCTGCTGCACATTACCGCTGAAATATTTACCCTTCCATGATGAGACGCGCGGATAAAATTGTGTGGCATTAATGTCATTCACCCTTTCTTTGTTAATTACCACTGAATACCACGTGTGACTTAAATCATTCGACACGGAAATTTTAGATATTTAAACAGCGATGTTGCAACGAAAATTCGGTATAGAATTATTTTATTAATTGGCTCGGTTGGATGATAATAAAAACCATTATAATTATTAATACGTCTGGATTAAAATCGTATTTTCAAAGATACTCGATGATAACCGGAGCACGGATTAAAGTGATTAAAAGGGAGAGTCGGGTGATTGCGTACCGCGAAACTTGTATTTAATAACATTTTTGATTACCTATGACCAATTTTGCCATTCGACAGTACGTTAATCAACGGTATCCGATTAAATCGTGGCTATCTTGCATTTTCGAGATTCGATGAGCAAAAGAGCAACAGTCGAAGGGAAACGAAACTAGTGTTGATTTGATTAAATAAATAATCTATTAATTCTCCAGAATAGGATTCATGATGGGGGCAAAAATAAGGAATTTATATTAATTTATAATAGTAATGATAATATTTCATCTTGTTACAAGGGTATCTAAAATATTTCAAGGATTTCTGTTGTTGAAAATGAAACAATTAGTTTTCTTGAAAAACTGGTATTTAGTATTTTAGTATCTTGTATTCTAACATTTTAGTAACTAGTATCTAGTGCTAATAACATCAGTCTAGTATTAATTTCTCAATTTACCACTATTCCAAGACCTTACAGAATTTTTTCTCCCTCCAAAATCCAACCTCTTCGAGGCATTACTTCCACTTTCGGTTCATTGTTCTACGATCCCTTTGTTCAACTTCGGTCTTCTTTTTCACCATCGTTCTATCATCGATTCTACTTTTATCTCATCACTTCCACTTCTATTATCTCGTTCACCCCTCGTTTGATCTTTAGAACCACATCCAACTTGGTGAAACTCGAACATCTTGCTTCTGTTTAACTTTTCTTCGCAACTATGTTCGATCGTATCGAGTTTAAGTATATTTTTCTTCGGTTCTTTTCACTGATTCCGAAGTTCTCCGAAAATTCTACAGTTGTTCTGCTTTGGATTTATACTTTTTATCGAATCGCCTCTGCAGATTCTATTTAATTTCCCTTGGGTGAGTTGATTATTTCAATGGAAATTTTTTTCACAATTTAATGTTTTTATTATTCCATGGAAATACGGTGTTTAGCATCTCCATTTCGTTTAATTAATTTCTTTCATATTCCATGAAATATGAATACATTTGATATCGATCGTGGACTATTAAAAATGAATTTTTTTCAAAAGAATTCTGTTTTAACAATTTTTATCGCGAGCATACTGACACACTTGACAATTCGATCGAAGGAATGGAAGAAGATTCAAGCATCCTTTTCTCACCCATCTCTAAGAAACAAATCGCTGAGGGCTAGAAAATAACAAACCTCCCTCTTTCTTTTATGTTACAGGCAACTCGTTTTTCTCCGTTTTCCTTTTCATAGACGCCGATATATCCAGGCTTGGAAACGGGAAGTCCGTACCTTTCTCTCTCTCTCTCTCTCTGGCTTTCAGCTCATGGGCAAAAATGCCGATCGGTTTGACGAAACGTAATTACGGTATTCCGCGTGGGAGCAACGGGGAATGAGGTTGCTATCCCCATCCCGTGGAAAACACCGCTGCCGGAAATCCATTTTGCGCGCCGCTGTCATTGGAATTTCTAACGGGCACGATACGTTATGGTGCACAGCTGCGCTGATATGCTCGCTGCTATTGCAGAACTAAAGGCTGCGGCGAAGGAAATCTACTTTCTAGACGAAACGAAGGATACGAATGCCAGTGGAAGCATTTTTTTTATCGTTCCTTTGGTTATCGGGGTGAGCAGGCAGGGGGCTGGACACTTCATCATTTCAAAATTCTAAGATTCTAAGGTTCTAAAATTCTGAGATTTTAGGATTCCAAAATTCTAAAATTTCCAAATTTCCAAATCCCCAAATTCCAATATTTTAATAATTTTAAATTCTGAAATTTTAAAATTCTAATATCCTTATGTTTTAAAATTCCCAAATTTTTATATATCATAATTCTAATATTCTAATATTCTAAAATTTCCAAATTCTAATATTCTAATATTCCCAAATTCTAATATTCTAATATTCTAAAATTCCCAAATCCTAATATTCCAATATTCTAAAATTCCCAATTCTAATATTCTAAAATTCCCAAATTCCCAAATATAAAAATTCTAATATCTAACCCACTTTCACAGCGATCCTGCTCAATTAAAAGACAACTGCTATAATTTCCAGCTATTCCTTTACCAAATTGAATCCACCACGTGGGTAACTTCAACTCCCCCTGCGGAAGAATTAAAAAGAAAAGAAAATCAATGCAACCATTACCTCAATCCCTCCGTTGCATCATGAAAAGATAGGTCCTCGTTTGTGAATGCACTTGAAATTCCATTCCATTTCGAGTTTCTTGGCTCTCGTGAGACCAACAGAAAGAGAGAGAGGCCTTGGCACAGTCGAAACGAAACCTTCTTTCCGTTCCGCTGTCTTTCTCGTGTCCCTTTTCCGGGTCTGTTCACGCGGTTTTACACGGGAAATGAGACGACAAAGGAATTAAAAGCGGGCCACATTACGTAACCACCACGGTCCGCTGTTTGCATCGTTATGAAACTAAGCGGTACGCTTTAAGAGCCTCCCGCCCTTAAATAGCCCCGCGGGTACACCGTGAGATCAACAGAGACGTAGGGGATGAAAGTGAGGAAGAGGAGAACCGGGGGCACTTTAGCAGTTAGGACGCTCCTGTTTGCTGTCTTTCCACTCGTCTCTGTCTCGCGTTTTTCTTCAGCTTTATTCTCGTTTCTTTTCTTTTTCTTCCTCTTTTATTCCTCACCTACCCCTTCATCGCGATTCTGAAATATATCTCAGCGGCTTCTAACGAGACAGACTTCTTTTTTTCTAAGTGTCGGTACACTTCTTAGCGTCGAATGTGATTTTCCTCGAGTGTTTAACCCTTAACCCTTTCCCTGCTAACAACGAGGGAGACTACGATCAAATACTTTCAAATAATCTTGATAAAAATAAAAGTTTACAAATAAAATCGGTTGATATTTTTTAATGAAATATTTCTAAATATTTGTTTGAAGTAAACGAACATTATAGAAACTTTTAATAGTTATTGTATCAGTGTAAGACACGATTCGAGTCTTGTACAATAGACTTCACAGAGAATTTGTAACAGAATAGGATTATTGGAAATCGATAAATTCGGACTGTCGTTCCGCTGATATCCATGGAATATAGTTATTTGCAAGTTTGCGCCCAGATACACCCCGAGTCCTTGATAAATCCTGACTCCTATATTATGGTGGAATTAATCGTGCCGTTCGATTATCTGTTCAACGTGTCGCAAATGTGTCGCACCGTTTATTGATCGCGCCCTTTGCTAACCATTTTCAATTCATAAGGCATTCTCTGCTTTATAATTTTGCTTAATCTTCTCATCATTAGTTATAAATTAATCTTTGTACAGCGGAGTCTGGGTCAATCGAGAGCCAAATTTACAAAACATATATTAAATGCATAATTTTTAAACAAAAGTTTCATATACTGGAAGAATAATTTTTAAACAATGTAAAATTTAGAAAATGAAGATATTACAAAATTGGGGCTCTCTTCATGGTCCGTCGTCCGATGGAAAATTAATAAAAATTGTTATTTATTTCTATATTTTTATGTCTAATTAAATATATAATTTTCGAGCCAAAGTTTCATATATTGAAAGAATAATTTTTAAAGGAACAGAGTAAAATTTATAAAATGAAGGTAATATAAAATTGGAGCTCTCTCCATGGTCCGCCCTCTTGGGAGTCTCTATGTGATCCACCATCTGGGCTTTCTCCATGGTCCGCCCTTCCAGGGTTAACTTTTATTTTGCAATACTTTATATCTTCCAAATTGTCGACAAGCAAGGGGTCATCAAAGACCCGAAAACATATATACCGAGGTTAAAATACACCAGGGGAAGCATAAAAAAAATATATTTGCACCCCTGGTACGTTTACCATACACGTATCGCACGTAGTCTACGTGTTTACTATTCTCCCAGCCCATCCCCAATGGTTCGATCCCCTTTTAGGCCTATCGTTCCACAGACGAGTGGTTTCCCGTTAAATTCGCCTCTAAGCAAACCGAATGAAAACGAGTTTTCGATGTAACCTAATGCGCTAGCCTAACCATCTCCTGTCATCCGGATTAACGAAGGGTAATGGACGTCGGAAAAGTCCTTAGAGAGCTGCGCCTCTCGCACCCTAACCCTTCCCTCCATTTTTCTCTTTCTCCGTCTCCGTCGATAGCCAGATACATGCATAAAGGGTGGAGTTCAGAAGGCCGACGGCAAAGCGACCCGACGACACATTATGTAACGACGTTTAAACCTGACGAGGCGTGAAACCTACCCTTCCGCCTTGTCGTCGCTCCTGGTCACTTCGACCCGATCTCTCAGGATTTAATGCAGTCACAGGTGAGCAACCTAGACGACCCTGCACCGTGTCAATGATCTTTCGAAACGACGCAATACGGTTGTGATAAGGAAACTCATAGGCAAAGGGAAATTGTGTCTTTCTCGGTTGGTTGAGTAGAACGCCTTTCCCTTGGACCCTTTGAAGTTGTATTTGCTCGAGGCACGGGTATCATAATGGTCAGAATTATTCGATCAGCTTGATACGCAACTGAATTTCCTTTGAAACTGATCGAATTGAATCGTAAGAAAATGAAATCACGATTCCAGACCGAGTCGGAGTGTAAAGGTACAATAGGATTTTAATTTTGAACGTTAGAAACATGTAATAAAATAATTTTTATTATCAGAAAGAGTGGAAACATGTAAAGTGACAATTTTTCCAAAAAATGGGTTTAATATATTCCTGCTCTGAGATCTAGAATTACAATATTTATACAAGATGGTAAATGAAAAATTTAATTAAAGAAAAGGGATGATACTATTTTAAATACGTGTCTGGTCAGACGTGGACATTTTCACTGGGCTTGATTGCAGGGCAAGTGATACAAGTCAACCATTTGGCTGGCGCCTGGCGAAGTAGTGTAATCAATGCTATGTCAGGCATAGAGGAAAAAGTGAAAATGATATTCATGTTCATAAAATATGGATCCATTTAAAAATATTTAATCATAATTTTGAAAAAGTACCACGTAATACCCTATTAAATTAATATCTCCACTTATTTTAAATAGATCATGACCCAATCAATTCTGTTAATTTTTATTCCTCCAAATTGTTTATTAGTACATATTCATTTGAAAAATCGTCGCAAGGTTAAATCCGACAAATCTCGCAGGAAAAAATAAACAGGTAGCATTCTGTTTAAGAGAAATAGGGGTCGCCTTCATTATTTCAGCTCGTGTACGAAAGAAACAACCGTGGTAGATGGTCGTTCACTTATTTAAGAGAATTTTTCGCTTCCCCCTCTCGGCACGGATCCACGGGATTTCTTTTGTGACGCAACTGTACCGTTTATTTTCCTAATTATGAGAACCAGTTTCTCACCGGTCGGGTTCTCGCGAAGCTTTTCTCCTTGTCTTAAAAAAGAGAGAGAAAGAGGAAAAAGAAGAATCGAGGCTAGAATTGGAGCGCGTTCGTTCGTCGGTTGAAAAAAGAAACGAAAAGAAAAGAAATTCGGCGATTCGTCCGAAACGAGTCGAGATTAAATGTTCGTTGAAACGCGAGCAACGTTCCGCTTGTTTAACTTATGAATAGGGTTCGGTAGGAAATCTCATCAGAAAAGTTTTCATAGAAAAGCGCAATCCTCGCGTTCCTCTCGAATTTTAGCGGTGCTTACTCTCCGCGAACCGGGGCAGAGGTACTTTTTATCCAACAAACAACTAAGATACATTTTTCCTCGAATTGAATCGAGTTATTAATGCGAGCCGCAGAAACTTTTCAATGCTGACGATATATTTGGTAACTTTTCTGCACCTGTTTCTCGTCAACGTATCACAAAGGAAAAAAGAAAAATTATTTTCCATCTGGTGATACTTGCTTTAATGAAAGAAGATTAACCCTCGGACGACGGACCACGGAGAGACCCCCCAATATACGAAACTCTTTCGTTTAACAATTATACATTTAACTTTAGGTTAATATCTACTATTCAAAGATTAATAGAGAAAAAATTGATCCGATTTCCGAGGGTTAATCGCTATTATATTTATTGTTACAGGAAAATATGGGAGAGATCTTTCCTCTGTGTTTTTCATCGTCGCTGTTCGGTTGGTACAACGTAAATAAATAAATCCACGAGATTAAACGAAATGTATGCCGGTGATTTATCTGGGCGAATTAATCGAAAACCACCGTTCCATAGTTTCAATTCGCCATGCTACCGAGATACTCGATTCCAGTGTCGAAATTCGACCAGATTTATGAAGAGTCGAAAATTGTATCGGTCATTTTTCTTCTCCCCAATCACGACGAATTCTCTATGAAATTTTTTTTAATTAAAAAATTCTTGCAAATAACATCCGCCACACGTGCAAGTTGGAAATTAAATAACAATATTTCAGCAGGGATGCGGTTGTACACTGTTTGCCGTGCGACGTTATTCGAACCATTGCTGAATTTAATTGACTTTTTTCCCTCTTATTTTTATAAATATGAAATTAATGTTTGATAACCATTGTTCGACAGTACGGAGAATTCGAAATATTCCCCGAGAGAAAATTGAACTGTGTTTATCGAGCTTTGTGGATTTTCACACGCCGCATTGATGGTTCAGAGAACTATATATTTTTTATTAATATATCTCTGTTATCCTTTCTGCTTCTGCGGAATGATTATTGAGTTATTCGTGAAATACTCTGTGAAGCATAATTAATATTTCAAAATGAAAATAGTAATTGAGATAAAGGCACAAAATTAAAACAAATAATCTTTGTTTATATTTGATCAAAATTAAGTTTCTGTGCCACCTTATTAATTATTTTACCCTCTGTAATTAACGATGGAGAGAGTTTTAATAAAGTTTAAAATCGGATTAGAAAAACATCCCCTAACTTTACAAGATGTATCATTGTATATGCAACTTTTCTTCAGGTTGCTGAAAAGTACAAAGTCATTAAGGTTATTGTCCAACGCGGCCGATAAATCATCCCCCTCGGCGACGGAGGGTGGAAAACTTTGAAGAAATCGCAAAAGAGACGGGTCGAAAGGGGGATGGGAAGGGGTGAAAAATCGCGTACGATCCAGCCAATAGGCGTACACAATAGCGCCCTCGAGATGCGAGAAGTTCGAGAGCTATGATTTCGCGAGCACAAAGAGACCCTACCCACAATTTTCTTTTCCACCCCCGCCAAGTCTTTTCCATTGGCGAGAAATCTCGAACCCTAACTACTTGAAAAAGCATCTTTCCAAGCGAATACTGAGCTAACGAGGTGATTGCCGTGTGTGCCACCTTTTGTCACCTTTTCACCTATTCTATTTCCTTCCACCCCCTTGCTCCTTATTTTTCTTTCACACTCCCTGGCCAACATATTTCACTGTCTCCTTTAATCTTTCACTCTGCTCAGCTCCGTTGTTACACAGAAATTCAGCCTTTTCTTTATTTCTAATAAAATTTAAAAAATTACAAAGTAAATTATATTAACCCTATTTCTAGGTGCGGGGGTGTTAAATGCCCCAAAGGGAGGAAAATAGGATTAATTATACTAATATTTTTTGCAAATTTTGTAATAACATTTACCTGCACCTAACACCCTTGTATTAAACGATAATCATAAATTCATTAGGAGATAATGAACATTCTAATTAAATTACTAATCAACTGATTTGACCGATTTGGATGGCATTTCGTGTTAGGATTAAAATCAAAATCGTAATGTGTCGTTAATATCCGGTTTCCGTGAAAAAGGGTAACCCGGTGCGAATTAAATCGCGAATTCTCATTATTCGTCGCGTGCGGAAATTAAAATACACCCTATTTGACGGCTGTGCTATTCCTCGCCAAATCTATGGACTTGATCGTAAATAACAGTGTCGCGAATCTGTCCTTCTGTTCAGTTTATTACAACGAGAGAAAATGAAAATTATTCGTTCGCCGACGTTTTGACACTTTCGCGAGAAGATATATTGATCTGTTATTGGATTCAATGAAACGTTATTGTAACCTTATATATTGATCATAAGTGATTTATTTAATATCGCCAATTATTTGATATTCAAACTATTGACAAAATGTTTGTATAAATATTTTCATCAAATTCGAAGCTTCAAATTGAAAAATTGATTCGACCGATGATTTTATGTCATCAGATCCTATCAGGCTCCAAACAAAAAATGGTTTGGTCCGCGTTAACCAAACAAAAAATGGTTTATGAAAAATGGAATGAACGCAAATGGTGATCGAAATACTGTTTGCTACAATTTTTCCAATATTGGCATTTCATAAAAACAAGTAAATTTTTACAGTAAACAGAAAAAGGTAGTGTTTATACTCTTCAATTTTAAATTGAATGTCAATGTCCATTTTCAATTAATCAAACATTTCGTGTGATCTTTTCTAGTCAAGTGTATTGATTATTCAGGTTGCACCTGAATTTCGCAAACATTTCTGAATAATTATCGAACTTGTGATCAGCTTTTCCAATATTCAAGGAAATTTTATGCAGCTACATTTGCACGTGATCTATAACCTACTTTATAGTCAAATATATTGGCTCTTCAGGTAATGCACATTCCACCAGCGTTATAGTCTATTTTATAGTCAAATATGCTGGTAATCCTAGTCATATATGTTCCACAGCGATAGTTTGAATATCTTGGAAACATATGTGAAGAATCAGAGAGAGATCTGTAGATCTGGGCTTTTATTTACATATCAGATAGAAGAGATATTAACTCAAACTATTCTTTATTAATATATCATTTAATAATATTATATTTTAATATATTAAATATATTTACTAATTCTTCATTAAAGTATTTCATGCTGGTACGTCAAATGTCTGACTTATCCTAGTTCATACTACTTAAAATACACTGCTGTGAATAATGTAAATAATTATCTCCATAGATTACATATATATTATATTTCTATCTCATAAAAATTTGTTAATTCTTGATTAAAATATTTTCTACACTGCTATGTCTGACGTCTGACTTATCACAGACTCTACTACTTAAAATTCTCTACAGTGAATAATACAAATAATTGGTGATATTCAACCTTCTCCATAGATTATATATATTATTTATTAATATTATATTTATATTTCATAAAATTTTCATAAAATCTTCATTAAAATTTGTAATGTCAGACGTCTGACTTATCACAGACTCTACTACTTAAAATTTCCTACTGCGAATAATACAAATAATTGGTGATATTCAACCTTCTCCATAGATTATATATATTATTTATTAATATTATATTTATATTTCATAAAATTTTCATAAAATCTTCATTAAAATTTGTAATGTCAGACGTCTGACTTATCACAGACTCTACTACTTAAAATTTCCAACCGTGAATAATACAAATAATAGGCAATGCAGAATCTCTCACATAGATTGCCTATGCATTATTTATAGTAATTGCTACATTATTTTCTCTCCGAAACTCCTATATTCTGAATTTTTCCTGAAGTTACATAAAATAAGGTCGATCATGACTCAAACCAGCAACGCTTCGAATAAAATTTTTAAACAGATAGCTCTCGTATATTAGAAAATCCAATATGCATCAGCGATACATTTTTAAGTAAATTACAGTGATTCTTATTTCGAAACAAAGAAAAGAAGGGAGGGTGGACGAGGGCAACAATATCGTCTCTAATTCCTCCACCCTCTGTCGCGATCGAGAATTTAATTTTCTTTCGAATTACGACAGTCCTCTCGCACCTAGCCAGAGCGAAATAATGAACCGAGTGGGTGGCACTGCTTCTTTCTTCTACCTATCCCCCATTTTTCTTCCCTACCTCTTTCCAACCCCCGGTTTCGAGAGGGAACGGTGGCCGTTTGTAGGACTCGATTCTACCTCCCTCGTAATTTGCTTGCTCTCTCGCCACCAAGCCGAGTCCAATAATGTACTTTCAAATTAAGAGAATCGACGCGATCCAGGTCGACGGGACAAGCGGAACTTCTTTTATCTCGGGAAAGTTACAAGGAGAATTAAAGTCGACGGATATTCCGGTCGAATTTAACCGATGACGCAACCTTGTGCCCCCCCTTCTTCGACAACTTTTCTTATCCGATTGATTTTCTTCCTCGATACGTGACTCATTTAACTCGACTCTGTATCTATACATCGTCATTGAAAAATATTTCCTCGTTTTCGATTACTAATGCAATTTATTTATTAATTGCTATAATTAGAGTATAAATACGAGATTCGAAAATTGACTTATTTGAATTGGAATTAAGCTTCTATTTTTTAACAGTGATTTCTTCCTATTTAAAAAATTTTTTTAAATTAGCTTCCTGGTAGCTTTTGATTAAAATTTTATGAAACTTTGTAAATAATCCAAAGCTGTTGACATTTGAAATAAATTAATTTTTATTTTTATTTTTATTTTTTCTCTCGATTTGTTTTCACATATTGATCTTTAGATACCACGAGAGAGATTTTACCTTTATTGGTTAAAAAATTGTTGGTAAAAATTGTTCTGTTTATTGATACATGCACAGGAACGTAATAACGTTTGCACAAAGAAGGTTTGTTTTCTGATAATAAATATCCCTTTAATAATTCCAGAGTGAAATTTTTCCCATGAGTAATTCCTGTATAGTGGGAAATGTGATTTCTCATTACGCAAATGAAATAATTTCAACAACGACAAAGAATAATCTTTTATTTTACGTAGATTATCGTTTCGACGCATTGTACTTTATTTCTTCAATTATTCTGAAATTGATATTGTCCATTGAATTGCGTAACGAATAAACAACGAACCTTTATTAAATATCAGTTTTTCGTTGTGAAAGAAATATTTAATATGTAATGTTTCATCAAAATATTTATCGCGAAATTATTTTCATTCAGAGTAAAAAATTTGAAATGGAATTTTTGCTTCCAACATTGTCAATTAATTTCATTTTAAATTACAATAAAATTCGGTAGGAAAAATATTAATTAAAAATTTCAGAATGCAAGGTATTTAAATTTCAGATATGGAAAAAAATGCTTCATAATATTACCAAATACTTTTATAATGATTGTTTTATCACAAACTTTCTCTCACTGAAGAATCACTGAAATTCACTTTGGAATACCTTAGAAGTTGCCTTTTCATTTCACACTACATAAAGCTACGTCGATAGGAAAAATTCTGAATAAAAAGAAAAAGAAAGAAGCATCGAAAGTTAAAAGCATTAGGGATGAAACGTTCTGTTCACTCTTCTAATGTCGATACTCCATTTTCCTGAGCAATCTTAAATCAATGTGCAGTCTGCCGTGTAAATTCCCTTTCTAACTGCAATTTAACACCAAATTCTTGGTAACCTGGTAACTGCGATCAAATAGACGGGGATGTGAAAGAGAAAAGGGGATGAAAACCGTCGATTCATCCCTTTAAAATCAAAGCGTTTGCGGCATGGTTCATCTGTGAAATTCGTTCCGGTGAAAATAATGGAAAGCCGAGCGTGTAAACGAAACGGTTACGTTTATTTTATTTTATTTTTATTCCTTCCAAAGTTGAACTAACCATGCATATTATTTTTAGAACAAAAATTTTTCACTTTGATTTCCTATATTTTTAATCAAAATGATGTATCATGGAATTAAGTAATAATTAACGTAAAATTAAATAGCATTATGGCTTTCTCCATGGTCCGCCGTCCGAGGGTTCATATAAGGCACTACATTATCAACAACTGTACAAGTTACCCTATCCAAGAATGTGAAGAAAAGAAGACTGAATAAAATTTTGGTAAAACTGTGATGCTTGTTTGAAAGCAATCTGAAAAATAAGAATACTCGTGAAATTTCTACTTCGTATAACGTCGAATTGACGAAGTGCCAAGACTGACTTTTCATCCTGGAAACCATTTTGTGACTCGTCAACCAGGCACTTTGACCTCTCTTAACACCTGAATACCTCGCGGCCCTTATTTCATCTCAAGGAGACACTCGACGAATCAACAAGCAAGTGAATGTCACGAGACCAGCTAAAATCGATAATTACATTAATTCCTTCCCTCCTTAAGTATCCTTTTGTTTATTATTCCTTAAACTGAACAACAGGAGTGTTTTATGATATTAATTGATACAATAGATTCACTTTAACTAATTAAGAATGAAATTTCTATTGAATATTTCAGCAATTTGTTATACAGAATAATAATTGATAATACATGACATGTTTTACTTAATTTTTCACGCAGGATCATCCCCTATCGAGAGGTCGTCAAAAAGGGGTGAATCACCCTATATGTGCCTATAATTTATTAATACCCCTGATAATCTTTATTACTGGAAATTGTATCAGAAACAAAATAAAAAATCGTATAATGTATGTAAATGGTAGTACGTGCTCCACTATTTTGCTTCTTGAATTGATTGTGCTCCCTTCGACTGTACAAACCGGGCTCTCTAATTTCCGGACTACTTGGAGATATCGACGTTGGATATTCTCCAGATCGCCTGATTTCCTGACGGAAAATTTATTCCGAGTAATTTATCCGGTTACCAAAGCTGAACGGCGATACATAAAACGGTGACGAGGAGAAAGGGGAAGGAAATGCAGAGAGCAGCGTACATATAAAACACTTTGGACGATTTATCACGACTTTCTGATTAAAAAGCGTATTATAATTTATAATAAATTTTTTGAGAGTTCACCGATCAATTCGAATTTTGCATAATTGGATAATTAACTCTTTGACAGTGATGAAAATTATTGAGATATTTTGCAGATTTTATTATTAAGGGTAGTAAAGTCACAAATTAGAAAATTTGGAAATTAATTATCCCTAACCTTGATAATGAGAATATTTATTACAGTTCGAAAATGGGATCGGTACAAGATTCAATTATTTCGTTCCAATAATCATCCAACTCGGTCAAACATAATTAAAGTATCCGCGAAACTATCATTAACCGGAACGATGAAACTTTGCGGCAGCAAAAAGAAGATCAGAGTAATTTATTTATACGTATTTTGTTTTCTTGTTCTTTCAAAACGGGCACGGTGCACAATGCCAATTTCCCCTCTACGTGAAAGCAATAGTATGAAACGCTAGAAACGAGATACGAGATGTAACAAGAGAATGCCGGCAATAAATTTTATTATTCATTGTAGTGCGCAATGCAGCATCTCTGAACACATACGAAACGTATAATCCGTTTGCATAATGCGCCGCTACGTGAAAACATTATTATTATACTTTGCAGGGAAAGAAATAATTAGGAATAATAAAACAAAAATCACGAGTCAGTAAATTATATATCTTAATAATGGAATAAACCCTGGAAAGAGTATCATATATTCAGGATCTCTTTATGGTCCGTCATCCGAGATTTAATACTTTGACTGGCACAGTAGTGAAAACTGTACTTAATCAGACATTAAAGATATCTAAAGAAATCCCACGGAACAAAGTAAACGATTCTACATTTATACTTCATTCCCAGAGAATTCAGCCTCAAAGTATCCGACCCTCTATTATACAGCTCGATTCGAAGCAAAAATGAAATGGAAGAAAATAAAAGTTCTTCTATTGAAACTAAAGGAAAGAAGAAGAAGAGAAACCCGCTGCTACACTCGTGCAAATGGGAGCAATTAAAAGGGGTGTCCGGACACGGTTCACTTTTTTATGATCGCTCGTATATTCAGAAGGGGGTAGGGTGATTCGGTGGTTGGGGTCTCCATTACCGGAGATACGGGGCTGCTGTTTCCCCGGCGTGTAAGGCGGCAAACGAGAGTCGAATGGAAATTCGATAATAATTATTGCAGGCCGCGCCGCGAGGCTGCGGAGCGTCGAAAAGCTGTGGGAACGGGTCGCGCCTGTGGCGCCCATAAATTTCGCCCGGCCCACCGGTATACGGCACTGCGACCGGCTGAGATTGGCCCAAGGTATACCTACGAGCAAGACGAATGTGCACATTTATCAGACCGCCCCGGTTCCCGCCTGATAATTCGATTAAAAAATCGTCGTCTACCGTCACTGCGAAAAACGGATCTCATCCCTGTAACCAGTTTTTTTTTTTTTTTTTTTAGTCTGAATATTTATTTCGTCGGCTAATCCTTCCTCTGGCATAAGAATTTCATGTAGAAAAACATAGAGACCCGCGAGCCTGGGCACCGTGGGAGGATTATTCTTTCGTGTTCGCGAAGAAATTCTGTAATTTACGTGAGTCGCGTTTAGTTCCTCCGTGTTAAGCTCTGTGAATAAATCTTGCGGATTTTAAGATCCTTTTTCAACTTCCTCGTGCGTGTAATTAGCTGCTCTGATGTATATTTACGGGAATGGAGTGTGAAATACTCGGTGCTTAGTGTTAAAGGGGTGGGGGAAGTCGAGTAATTCCGAGTCGAGCCGAGCCGAGCCGAACCGTGCCAAGCTAACCTAACTTAACCTGAAAAATTCCGACCCGACCCGACCTAACCTGACCCAATATTTTCGAATTATCGAACACCTCGACATTTTATCTATTAAAAATGATGATATTTGATTTTTAATTGGCATATGGACAAACTGTAGAATATGCAATATGAAGAATAGCGTAACCGAATCACTATTAAATCCTCATTAAGGGAACAATTACATGTTAGTGCTGTTTGGAAGTAACGTTCAGGTGAAACGATGATCCACTGTAATACACGCAACCGAATTCCACTCGGTTATAATAACATTCCGTAATGCCTGCTCGAATGTACGCATATTCCGGCGCATTATTGGCAGCGGGTATCGCTATACTCGAACGAAAAGGGATCGATCGATAGACGAAATGAGGTGGTCGTTCAGTTACGTAGGCATTTTCTTGTTTGCAGTTCATATTAACGGAATTATGCGTCGTCCTGCGGACTCGATATCGAATTCAATCATTTCCCGCGAGTTTCTTGTCTCCTTGCCAAAGAAATAATTGTATTCTGAAAATATTTTCTTGTTTCTATTTTGTTGCATCTCTATCTGCATTTATATTCAACTTTCATGTTTGTTCGATTAAAGTTTGAATAATTTCATTCTTTTTTATTTTTTATTATTGATAATTATTGTTTCTCTGAGCAGTTTCAATAGTAGCTTCATTTTTATATCGTGCGATATTTATCTTTATCCAATTAAGGAGAAATGAGAAGCAAATTCTGCTAATTAGTTCATATAATGGGTATTGATCCTTTCAAAGGAAAAATTCCTTCAATAAGAGCGTTTGAGGAATTTTCGGAATCAGTAATTCCCCTTTCATTGAATTCGTACCTATATATTTCATCTAATTGAAATTATTAGTATTTCAGATTTTTGACTGATGGTATTATTAATTCGAACAATGGTGAATCAGCTTATTATGTAAAAATGAATGAAATTTCTAATGCATGATAAATTTATAAAGTAGATCTCAGCTATGAATGTCCCATACAAGTTTGAAAATTTATTATAAAGTAATGTTATTAATAATTTTAATTATGATATGTATATCTGTAACTACGTTTCAAATGGAATTATTAATACTGATTTCATTTAGTAATAAAAGCACCGTGTTAAAACATTTAATCTCTTTGATTCAACGTCTCTGGTGAAATAATACTACGTGACTGTAAATTAATCTACAGAAAAATGAAATACATATTCTTGGCTTGCATAATCGTCAATTAAATTTCCAGTTTAAAAGTAATCAACAAAGTACAAAGCAGAGATTTTTCCTTCCCAGGAATATTTTCTTGTATATCGAATAAGTGATTAAACGACGTTTCACCGCGAAAGAGCATTATGTCATACATCCGTTTTTGTGCTTCCACTCTTTGACGTGGTTTCCATAAATTACCTTGAACGGTGGACTGGTAGTTTAAAATCATCCAACCGTGTTCCACGGATTCGAAGTAACAAATTTAGCAAGGAAATTCTAAGGATACAGCTTCTAAGATATCAGCCTTAATTACCGTATCAGAAACCGTCTATAATTGTCCAATCAAGAATCCTCCCCCAAAACAGTACTCAAGCTAATAATTATAATTATCCAAATTGCAGTCTTACATTTCTCAATTTTAACCTCATATGAAAAAGACGAATGCTCTCTCAGCAATTGAAAATTAATTTTTTTCTAAACTATAACTAGATATTATTTTCCTAATAATAAAATTTTTCATTTGATAATTTGAGTGTTTAATTCAACTGAAGGGTTGACCCTTTGCTCCCCTCATTACAACTGCACTCCCCTTCAACACCCTTTCGAGTGGGCTGACAATTATCACGTAAGAAATTCCGTGTGAAGCGTTGAAGGGTTGCAAATATGGAGGCGAGCCGAGAGGGTGGGAGTAATTATTTAAATATACGCGGTGATAGGCGAGCTTCGAGCAGGGATATTTCACAGCTCGCCCCATATTACGCCAGTAACTTACGTCCGGCCATCCGGGCCAGATGTTTCTAGGAGCTTGAGACGGACGAGTATTTACGAGGAGAGCCGACCTCGTCCGATTTCCACTCCCCACCGCTTCGGCTCGTGTCACGTGGTCGCTCGATTCCTCGTGGTGGGGATGTGAAACGCGGTGGTGGGAGGCGTAACGGACGGAGTGGGGGGAGAACGGTGGTGGGGGTATCGGCGGAGGAGTGGGGGTAAGCAGAGGTGGATGTTGTGCCAGATATTGATGTCAAGGTCTTCCATCTCGGTCGTACTCTCTTCTCGCGTGGGTCGCGCGAAATCAATAGGATAAAATCGTTGCCGACAGGCATCGTTTCTTCTCGCTTCCCACACGCTGCTTCTGTTCCAAGAGATGCAACCGCCTGTCGATTAAAGCGCAACACGCTTTTGAATTTATTCGGAGCTTGCCCGACTTTACTCCATTCGGAGCTCGCGGAACGGTGGCTGGTGAACCGATATGGGTTAGAATGGAACGCTAGGCAAACGCAGCTGCTACTTTTGCGCCGATGAAAATCTATTCTCTACCTTAGAGAATTAAATTCTTAATTTCATAATGGTAGTTTATCTTTCTTTTCTTCGCAAACAATGAAATTCAGCAAATTTTTATTTCTATCGAAGCACAGTCGTAGCTACAGTTAATCATCATGACTGTAATTTCAGTGTTATCGCCGTGCAGCTTTTTCACCCCGTACCATCCCCCGGGGACCAAGTTGTCGCGTGTAATAAATTATACCCTCCTGCTTTGTTTCTCAGTCCGATTGTTTCCTTCGTTCCCCTTGCTTCCAGCAACTCGGAGCTGTTTCTTGCAGCTTCATCTTCATTTCACTCCTCTTTAGGGAACGTTCCCTACAACTTTCCACGATTGTTTACACCTTCGTTATCGTTACAAGCTTGCTCGTTTTTATCGTCGACGCTCGCACACGTTTTATCTATCGGACGGAGGAAAAAGTTTTATCACGGTGGTTCGCGTTCCTGCGAAATACGAGGGATGATAATGGAAAATATTGAACTGTTATGTTCGTCGATTAATTATTTTTCTACAATGATAACGGTTATTTGTGAAAATTTTAGAAATATTATAATCATTTCTGAATCAACTGTGTTTAGAGAAGGATGGGAGATTCTATCTGTTGGCGCGATTACAGAAAACGCTTTTAGAGGTTCAAATGGAATTGTTCTTGCGTGATAGCTTCGCTCCATAACATGGGTGCCCCTTTATATTGTCTGATCATAGAACTCGATATCCACTTTGACAGGTTCGGAGCTGCCTACACCGTTTCGTCGATTCACGTCAGTGAATACGCTAGACTTGTATGGATTTATTTTCAATGTCTCGCGTCACCGATTCGTTCCAAAACTTCCCAGTTTCTATTCATCTTTTTAAAACTTTGAATCTTTCTGTGAGGAACTCCAAATAATCAGAAAAATGATTGATTCTTTAAAATAAAATTTCTGATTTGTTCATTTTTGAAAATCGGTGTTCGTTGCGATCCACAACTACTTATCGCGTGTTACTAATATCAAAGAAAGCTTTATACCATTATTTTATTGAAGCTTCAAGCTTTAAATTGATGTATCATAAGGGTTATTTCGAAATACTTTTCTGTCATGAAATTGCAATCGAAGTTATGAATTTAATGAAACATCAAAAAACTTCTAAGTAATTTTATCTAAAAAATTCTATGTTAAATTTAATAATAATATTCATTTTTATAAATCCCAATCGTTTAACCTTGTTATCATCCCTTATCAAAATCCTATCAGTTCATTCTCGTGTCCGAATTCGATACCCAGACGTAACAATCGATTTTCCCTGCAGCCTATCCGCAAATCGTTCGTTCGTCCATGCCGAGAAAATGGTTCGTTACAACGTTGTTAGCCTATCGAAACCTTTTTCCAGGCTGATAGCCATAGACGAATGAAAAAGTCGAGCTGGATCGAACGCGTGCCGGTGCTTTTAAATAAATAACGTCCCTTTTCCTCGTCGATCAGTCTCGTGAAACGATTTCGTCGGGCAACAGGTGCACGAGCAATAAAAAAAAAGGAAAAAAGGGAAATAGGAGGAGAGAAGGTTATATCAAGCCAACGAGGATTTCAGATTAATGGGATAAGCTAGAGGAGAGGTTGCGGAAGAGTGACTGGCACGGAATGAGAGAAAACGACCCGGAAACGCGATGCAAATTGCAGATGAAATTTGAGAAGGAGCCACCGACACCTTTTCAACTATAAAAATTCTTTCGAGGATCATTGTTTGAACTCGTAGCTTGGAATTTGTAAAATTTAATTTAACAACGAAATATAATTTTTCACCCCTTCATTATCACTGATATTTTTATGATATTAACTTATAATTTAACTATATATTGGTCGAGCATAAAATGCATGTTAATTAGGTGAATATGAGAGCAATTTTGTTAGCCAATTTAGTTAATCTGTTGTTAATAATCAATTATGAAAAATATGATCGATTGACATGGTTATCATCCCGTGAGGGGGTGTATTTATCCGATTAAGATAATATCGTTAATTTTTGTTATAATGGGTATTTTAAGCCAATTTTTCATTGATTTATTAAAGCTAGTGCTTATTATGTAAATTGGTAATAACTTCATTAACGTTATCTACCTGAACGATGCTGAAATAATTGGATGTTCGATCAAGTACCCTGTATGATGTTTAGATAATGTTCACTTCAACAGTGTTCCAGTAACCGGATGTTCCAGTAATCGAATGTTCAGTTAAACGCCTCTTGACTCGCTTCTATTATACTCTGGTTAACTCAGTGTCATTAATTTCATTATCGAGTCCCTTTAGAGAAGGGTGGTCAAATTTTAATTTGCTCATGGGACAGATTGTAAGAATTCCTAAGGATTTTATTTTGGAAATTATAAATAACTCAAATTCAAAATTGATATCAGGAATTAATTAAGAAATAATTTAATTTTAATTTCAACTTTGAGGGGTTGATTTTTTCCAATGCCACTTTCAATTATATTTTCCAAATTATTTAACGAAAAAGGGGGATGGTCAAAGGTGGACGATCAAAGCTTTAAACGTCGCACAGAAAAGGAGCATCGTTAGAAGGGTAAAAAGAATTGAAATAAAAAGGCTTCGCGTTCAGTGACAATTGTTAAATCGAAGCGACGCCTTTCGCGCTTCTTCCACCCCGTCGGTGTCTCGCCTCGGAACGCTCTAATTGCATCGACCGGTGGCGTTTTCCAGTTAGTTTCCAGGCTGGTAACCCAATTAAAACTTGATCGAGGCGGCATAGAAGAAGGGAGAGGGGGAGAAGGGAAAAAGCTGGTCTGGATGAAAGTAGCAAAGGTTCCGCAATGAAAATATACGCCGGCCAATGAAATCAACGGCAACAGCGTCGATTTTGAAAAATTCGATTACAGACCACAATGGTTGGTCACCTTCATCGACGTTCCCTCATTTCCGACCTTTTCTCTACTTATTTCCTTTTTATTCCTACTGTCTCCGAACAAGGAAGAATCAGATTTGTAAAACGCTTTGTTGTTTCATACAATAAAAGTTGATTGATATAGGGTAAAGCATACAATTGTTGATCCTTTAACTAAAAAATTAAACAATATAATACAATGCCTTAATTCTGTACTTCTTTATGTAAGAAACGCATTATATTATATTTTATATTTTTTAGGAAAAGATTCAATTATTCTATTAAAAAAATTTTTAATTAAAGAAATGTGTATTTTATTTCAACCCCTTCATTTAGAGGATAAGAATAGTCTTCAATATATTATCTTCTTCTGATACAAAGTTTGAATCTCGAATACTTGCATTTCACTAAGTGTGCTCCAAGAAATTCCTGGAATTTCATGTTATTGAAATTCCGAGAAGTGCCACTTGGAATACCTTCTTGACTATCATCTTCACTTCATGCAAAGTTAGGAACGAGAAAATAATGGTTACGGGGCGTTAAAAAACTTTGCCAGAAATAGTCTCCAATTAGAAAAAAGAAACACTGCGAAGTTTTCTTCTAATATAATATTAGCTTCCAATTTTTAGTATTTCAAATTTTCAAAGTGGAAATTCAGTTCCAAGAAAATTTTGTCCACCCCTATTGCAATAAACAATTACCAAGTAATTTAATTATTCACCACCCTTCTCCAGACTCTACGTTCATAGACACCCCTGGAAGAATCATCGTTCTCTCGCACAATTTTCCCCGCCGATTTTTCATCTCTATCCACCCCCGACCCGGAGGTTTTTCACCTTCGAGCTAAATATTTAGACGGTGGCTCGGTCGTGAAAAAAACGAAGCTCGATGCTGGTCGCGGCGAGTGACGGGTTAGCGAGGGTCGTTTCAGCGTGCAAGGGTGCGAACAAAAGGCGCAACCCTCGCACCTCGAAGGCAGTCGCGTAGAAAGGCAGAGGGGCAGGGAGGGCTACGTGGAACAGAATAGATTTCTCCGACGCCAGACAGCGGCAGAGTGGAGAAAACGAGGCGCGTTTCGAAATTTTTGTTCCACCCTCTACTCTATGTGAGTGTGTGTAGATCTGTATTGTGCGCGTCGTTACCTCGGGTAATGTTGAAATTGCACGACACCGCGCGGAAATTGCGAAACTGCCTGTTCCGCGTAATGATCTTCTTGAAGCTGTGCTATGGTAAAACATGAAAACGATTTCACGTGTCCCTACCATGGTGTTTAATACCACTTCGTGACCAGATACTCTTGATCTGTTAATAGAAGACGAATTAACTCGTCGTTCGAGGAAAATTATGAGCTGTCCTTTTGACGAATTAATTATTATAGGAAACTCTCGTTATATTGCCATGTGAGCGATTTGATTTTCACTCGGATTTTTAAACATACCAGTGCCTGAGAAATTCTTTTTCCTCCTAATTGAAAATTTGAAAAATTTTCCACCCCTGAAGCTCCATTTGCGGTAATAAAAGGAGAAAACTTCACCAGGACAAAAAATCAATCAAGTGTAATTTAAAAAATATTCAAAATTGATTGATTGATTGGAAATACTGTTAATTAAAATTAATGAATGCATTGATTATAATTTGGCTCCTATGCTGAGCCTAAGAAAAAAACTTCTAATAGACATCTAAATTAATGTTTAATGGAAGACTCGAGCGTCTGACACGTAAAGGAAGAACGTTTTCAATTTTTCGTAAACTACTATAGAAAATGAAACTACTGACGAAGTTTCAACGTGGTGAAAAGTTCGATTAGCTTCTAGTTGGTTGGAGAAGAAAGTTCAACTAATATCCGGCTCCGACGAAGTTGCAAAAATAATTTCACCCCTACGTGTTTGCCATTTTCTTTTGTTTCTTGTCGTACAAATACGTATCGCCATGAGAACGTCGAAGAAAATTAAGAAAATGTTTGTAACGTATACAGTTATCAACCTTTATGTAATAATATTTTATTATTTAACCCTTGAACTTGAGGTTCTCTGGTCCGCCGTCCGAGTGTTACGAAACCCATTATATTACATTTCTTACTTTCTTAGGAAAATGGTCAACGTTATACGTTACTCTATTCTACAAATATTTTGTAATAAATTCCCAGGATGACGAGCCCATCTTCTTCAGCAAGAAATCGAGCAACAAGTACCCAACATTCCAAACATTTAATAAGAGATAAATAAAAATCGCATAAGTTCCGTTCAATTTCCCTGACAAGTCTGTATTCCATACCATAAAACCATACGGGAAGACAAAGAAACAGCTTCGAAATGTCGCGACGAATTAGATAACGCGAACGTCAGCGGGCCGCGAACGCCGAAACACGATGCCAGTCACCAGAAGAACAAAAAGAAAGAAAAAAAAAGGGGATCCTAAATGGCGCGAGTATGACGGCAGCGAGAAAAGAGAATAGCGGGAGGAAAAAAAAATTTTTTTCAGCTTGCTAGAGACGTGGAATATTAAAGCTGCCTTAAACAGCCACTAGATAAGCCACAATAACGTTGGATATCCCTGTCATCCGCGCTCCGCTGCTCGGAACAACCGGAAAGAGGAAAAAAGCCCGTGTCGTGCACTTATGTCAACAAACGGAGCGGGGTCAACGGGGACCCAACGCGCGGAAACAGAGAAAATCTAATATCCGTGGTGAAACGAAACATTTTCACCGACGAGTCGAAACGGTGGTGGATACAAAAAAAATTCTCAACATTATTTTGACAATTGATAAGGGAATGTGAATGGAAAAGTTTCAATCTCACTGGCTTCTTTAATCGAGCTGCATAGATAGCCACGAATTAAACTCGAATCAAAGGGGTTAATTCGTGATACCGATGGGGAATTTAAAAAAAGCCAATGAAAGCTTTTCTGGCGGAACAGTAAATTGATGTGTAAAAATTGCAAGCGGCGATGAAACTGTCAGAGAGAAGAAAGGGAGATTACGTTGGTCAATTAAAAAATGGAATTGTTGACGACGCTGGGTAATGGACAATAAAATAGGATTTGAAATGAAAAATAACAATTATCTCCTGCATTGTGTTATATTAATTGCAATTTTTATCTGTACGAACTTGAAATAAGATGAAAATCGTTTCGTTGAAAATTTGCGAAAAAAAATATTTGAAATACCTGAGGAAAAAAGGGGTGTAAAATGACGGTGCAACGGCTTTCAAAAAAGCGAGGCTCACAATTGCGGAGCAATTCGAAACGAGAAAAATGGACGATGGCCGTGTGCCACGAAAAAGAAGAAAAAGCTTCATCCCAGGTAACGCCGTACCTGTATCCCGATAAAACAGAATGTAAATCAGGAGCTGAGCTGGACAGAGATGGACACGGAGGGACTAGTTCTATAGAAGGACCAACCCATGTGCGTTCTAACCAGCAGTGCACACACAGGCCAATATACATATGTATATTGCCGAAGTTTACTTGCTGCAGTGCAGTAGTAACCTCACCCACTGCACCCCTGGCCAGCACCCATTGCATCTCTCTTCCTCTCATCTCATTCACTTTCTGCCTTGCTGCATACACGTTTCTATATACCTTTCTAGGATACACATTATTCAAAAGTATTCTAATACTTATTTTTTCAAAATATTATTTAAATTAGAAATATAAAAATCTATTATGTAATACACTTATTTTTTATTATCAAGATAATTAATAATGCCTCTCTTTCTCGAGTTAAATTTATAGAGTAAAATTTAGAAAATGAAAATAATATAAAATAGAGAATTAAATTAGAAACTTATTATATTATATAAATTCTATAATGTTTAATTATTCAAAATCCTATTATTCTGCTTCCAATGACTTCTAATACTAATATCATTAAAATTAAAACTCTAAAAATTCCTCCTTTCCCTATATCACTATTTCCCCTAGAGAATCCTGATTCGATCGCGAGTGTACACACAATCCTACCTCTATTCATCCTAGATCCCTCTTTTTCTCTCTGGTAGCAGCGTCCGAAAATGGATTCTCCACCTGGTCGGAATGGTTTTCGAAAAGTTTAGCTCACATGTGGCCATCCAGCAGTCCGTAACCATCTTCCACATTCATACAAACACACACACAGTCGAATCTGACAGGTATTACGATGATAGATACGCGCGTACCACTTTTTTTCCCGGAGCCCTGCCCTGGGATCTCTTCCGGTCCTTTGGAACTGGCTGGCAACCAGCCAGAATTCACGGTGCTCCCGCGAACCAGGACACTCTGAAGTTCGACGTGTAGCATCTCCGTGGGCAGTGCCATTTCAAAATGAATTTTTTTCTCCTCCCTCTCTCCCCCTCGTCGCTGTGTACGTGTGTTTTTTCTGTAACCGCGCACAGCTTAGCCAGTCAAACGAGGGCACGATAGATAGAAATTCGAGAGCAGAGGACCAGTGTGGTTTGTTCTAAAGGATTCGTTTTCACGAGAGAAAGAGTATTTTTTTTTTCCATCCACGATCAAATGCTTTTCCCCCCCCCCCCCTATTCTACCCCTGTCTGCTGCCTTTTTTCCTTGAACGATCGCAGCGAATCTGTTTGGTTTTTGACGTTGTTCAATAGATCCTGTTATACACTCTGTTACCAGAGACTCTTCAGCAATTACAGCTTGTTTTTCCCGGACTTTTTAGAGAAGTTCTACTGGGATAATCGGAACGAACGGTTTGCTTTTAAACCGGTCTAGTAGAGGTTTTAATTTGAGAACCGTTCGAGATGGGAATCGACGATACCGGAGGGAATAAATACAGGTGATTCGGATGTGTGCAATATGCAAATCTCGGATTAATTGGGGATAGATACTAGGATAGATGATGCCTCCTTTCAATTTTCAGTATCCTGCTCAGAGAGGAGGTAGGGATGATGTTTTCTAAATTGTTCTAATTTCCTAAAATAGGAACTCAGGAAGAAAATTACCCCCTTCTCAAAGAGGGGTGAAAGAGGAATTTTTCTAAATATCTTAATTTCCGAAAATAATAATTTTGAATTGGAAAAAGAAATAACCCCCTACTTAGAGAGAAGAGAGAGGAAATTTTCTAAATTTTCTAATTTCCTAGAATAATAATTTTGAACCGAGGAAGAAAATAATCCCCTTCTTAAAGAGGGGTAAAAGAGACATTTTTCTAAACTTCTTAATTTCTTAAAATAATAATTTTGAATTGAAGAAAGAAATAACCCCTTACTTAGAGAGAAGAGGGAGGAAATTTTCTAAATTTTCTAATTTCCTAGAATAATAATTTTGAACTCAGAAAGAAGAAAATCCCCTTCTCAGAGAGGAATATTTCTAAACTTCTTAATTTTCTAAAATAATAATTTTGAATTGGAAAGAGAAATAACCCCTTACCCAGAGAGAAAAGGGAGAGGAAATTTTCTAAATTTTCTAATTTCCTAAAATAATAATTTTTAATTGAAGCAAAGAAGGAGGAGAGAGGAATTTTTCTAAGTTTCCCAATTTCCTAAAATAATATTTCCACCTCCTATCACAGAATATCTAACGTTCGAAAACTCCAGGAACTCCTCGAACTCCAGTTAACTAAATAAATCAAGCGGCGAATTACGTCGCGAACAAAGATCGTTTGGACACTCGTATTACGGGCTTTAAAATTCTTTTTCGACTCGGCTTTACGTTCCAGCAGTGCGTAAAAAAGCTACGTTCTCTAACATGGTTCCCGAAGAAGGGAAACTTCGCTCGCGGTGTCTGTGCATAGTCGTAAAGAAACAATGTTGCGAGACTCGCTGAAACGAGGAAACAGCCATTTCGTTCTGCCGCTTCCGCTTTCATGTTCCTCCTGCTACAGACAGGAAGCAGCGTTTCAAGCGAGGTCTGCTCAGCAATTTGCCCTGGCGGGCATCTAATTTTCAGCCCGACTATTTTATCCCGCCGCGTATAGCAACCGCATGATGGAGATTGACTATAAAGTCTAGTTTACATCGGTAGAGTAAATTATACCAGCGGAAGTAAATTGCTCGGAGGCTCTCTATTATCTCATTTGTGCAAATTTCACTGGTGTAACAGTGGCGTAACAAAAATTTAATTCTAAGGTGAATCAAGAACCCAGAGTATACTGAAAAAAATTCATTTCTTCTGAAAATTTTATTCGCAATAAAATATCCTGTTTTTAATAGTCACCCTTAGCAGCGGAACGGTTGAACCGTACAATTAAAGCACTTTACATTGCCCAAGGGCAACCCTTGTCTCTCATACTACCCTGCTGTGTTAGGTCTGGTTTAAAGCGCTTCAAATTAGCGTGGACTGATAAAAAATTCAAGCGGTCCCGTTTCTAAGGGAAATTAATTAATTCATGGACGGTGAGTGAATTCGAATGGGAGAGAGTAGCAGTGGGAGCACTTTAAGTGCAGCCCCAAGTTGCTTCAATTGATTTTCTTCGATGCTGGATGGTTAGATTTGTACTGGTAAATTTAATTAGAAATAATGTGTTCATTAACATTATGAAAACTGTATGGTAGAGTAACGTATACCCTTTTTCTAAAAAAGTATAATTTTTAAACAAAGGAAAATAATATGGTATGGAAAATTAAATTAAAATTCTGGCTCTCTCCATGGTCCGCCATCCAAGGGTTAAGAAAAGCATATTATATATTTTTTACTTCTTTAGAAAAAGAGCCATCATTGTACAGAGGTCAACAACTATATTTGTTACCCAATTAATTAATATTCTTGATAAAGTATCGATCACCTTGAAAATTCTTTTTTCATTTTCAAAATGAAATTTCTCATTAACCTTCAATTACATAATCCTTATTTTTCACTTTTAATGACGGTTGAAAGCCCGATGCAACATTCAAAGGAAACAAACGTCAGTTTCCTCATCCCCGGCTTTTTTTATCAGACAAAGCTTCTCCAAACTTGGAGGGACCTTTCCCGCAATTAACAAAAGAACGATCGATCTTTTTCATACCGGTTGGACGCGTTCCCGTCGCATAAGAGAACCTTCAAATTTCTCCCCACGGACAGAGAGGTCGACAACAAACGGCACCATAGCCCTCTGCAAAGAGGAGCAGCCTTTTGTCAACTTTCCATAAAGGCTCGTCAAGATAATCGTAAAGGCTTAAAGTATAATATCTTCTATGTCTCCTTTCTTTCCTCAGACATCCTTCTTTTCTTTCCCCGCTTTTTAAATATTTAATAACGCGTTTAATCAGATAATTAAAAAAAAAAGGGGTCTTGGTACCATTATGATTTAAATTTTAACCCTTGCCGACTGAACGGTGCCAAAAATGATATATCCCAGGCATATGGAACGCCTTTAATAATAATGAAAATTTTTTGGAACCAGGAACGAGGTACACTTTTTGATTGCTTTTGTAATTGTTCGAAGTAAACGTTTTGAAGTTAATGGCCCGGGCCGATACTCGGGTTGTTGCACGAAAAAAGTTACAACGTTTAAGTGTCGAACTTCATCGAACTACGGCTTTTAAGTCCTTGACTCTGAAACCGGATCCTGAAGAAACTCGCGACGAGCACTTTGAAGACACGCGACCCGGATTTTTTCAAAAGATAAAGGTGTCATTTTTTGCTGGGTAATTTAAGAATTTGTTGTCGAATGGAATTTTCGTCAAGTTAAAGTTTCAAATTATTTTGTCAAAACCCTTGACTTTCAATTTTTTCAAATCTGTAACAATTACACTTATGTTTACTTTTCAATTTATATAACAAAATTGCTATTATTTTATCAATAATTTGTATAGCAATCTCTAAATTTCAAGATTACAAAAAGTCTGCACCCTTTAATTAACAAGCTATTATCGCCTTCACGATCCGGTAATTAATCGTCGATGCTCAATTAGGAGAGAAAGAAGTAATCAATTAGAAGAAGGAACTTACCTGATAGTCCATGTAATTCCCGTAGCCCATGTGGTTGCAGGTGCAGGCACATGCTTGGATGTGCCTCCGCATGTCTAGCTCAACCTCTTCGCCACAGACACCTCGGCTCGTGGCCATCATGGTATCCCCCATGCAATAACCGCTGGTGCAATACATCCTTGGATCACTCTGATCCAGGTATCCGCCACCCGTGTCGTCGTAACCGAGTCCACTGGCACACCTGGAATCCGAGGTATATCCCACACGAGATTGGGGACGCTCCTCGTATCCCAGTCTGGACTGGGGCCGATGGAAACTCGGGGGCACATCCTGTAACAAAAAAAAAAATCTCTTGGTCAGTATTTAATTACCTACGAATTAGAAATCAATAAATCCTAAGAAAATATTACTTTCCCGAAGAGGAACTTCAGTAATTTTTAAATAAAGTATTAATAGCCCTCGAATTTATTTTTTTCTAAGTTCCTAATTTTAATTTTTCTAATTTTTCATAGGGTGCTATAAAGTTCTACCACACAATTTTTGATGATTAAAATATAGGGTAATAAGAGAGCCCCAATTTTATTTTGTAATTTGACTTTGTTCGAATAAAGGAAACTCTTTCGTTTAAAAATGATACATTTAACTGAACTATAACAAAATTAAATAACAAATTTTTCTTTTTAAAGGACGTGTTATCTATATATTTCTAGCCGTAAATCGTGCTGTATTCAAGTCTCCGGAACACAGATTGTTCGGAACTTTTCTCTTCTTTTTTTGTAACGCGATTTATACGTTCATTCTTTAAGATCCTTTCGAGAGCCATTAGGTGAGACTATATTTTAGTCTCTCGAACGTTTCCCAACAGATGTCTTATGGATGATAGTACCGAGCACATCGACCCATATCCTTCGGATTCTAATCAATCCTCATTTCATGAGAGTAGTTGGAAAGCTTTCTACCGACAGAAGATATCGATTTCAATTTGAAAATGATCTCGTTGAAGGGCCAAACGATATTCTAAGAGAAACTTCCAATCGGGCTTTGATCTTCTAAAATTCATCCACTGCCTTACGGTATATCTATTAAATAAAAAAAATCATTTTATCAGCGAAATATTTCGAACGAAAAATTTTAATTTTATTTAGGATTTTCATTTTACGATATTCTCTGTAAATTTTTATACGAGGATGCTGGTTTCCCTGGAAAATATTCGCTGCACAGCGACACATCGATTTGTCATTTCGCAGAATGAAAGTACCTCCCTCGTTTTCTCTCTGGAAAGTAGCTTTTAAGAATACCAGCTGAAGAGACAACGACGGAGAAAAAGGGAAATCGGTTCGATGACCGTCCTCCGCTTCAACACCGACCGACAATGAAACACTTCAGAGAAACATTATCGATCTCTCGCGACTCTTCCACCATCGGTGTTCCTTTTATTTTTTATTTTTTTCCATGTTGGATCTCGTAATGTTACAAGTATCGAGAATCGTTACACTCGTTGTTCCATGAAACGTATAATGTGAGACTTTTTTTAATTTCCAATTCTAATTACTCGAAAGCATTTTAATACGAAAAGATTTCGAAATCGTTGAGAAATAATGAAAATTCAAGGCTCAAAAACATTCGGAAATTTTACATATTTGAAATGTAAAAATATTCTGAAGATCAGAAAAAATATAAACCAACAGTTATCAGGAGATTCTGAAATCCAGCTCGTGAATCCATTTCTCTTGAAAATTAATTATTCAAACCTTCTTGCGAAATCCTCCTCGAGATATTCGTCAGACTGTCTCAGCAGAATTCAACGAATTTCATATCGGGAGCATTGAAAATCGTAAAAAGAAACAATTCGATGAGAACGTTTGCAGATGTTCTTTCAACGACATCGTTATCCATCTTGTTAAAAATTATTCTTGATATTAGAAGCAACGAATTCTATCAACTTCACGTAAAAAGCATTCGTCCTCGAAGCGATAACAATTTACGGGGAAAATGGAGGGATGTTCGGTACGTGGCCGTTTTATTCCCGCATTATGCATCGAAATCGCGTCTGGACGACCCGCGGTGATTCCTATTTTAAATCTAGCGAGACGAGCAGCGATCTGGGTCACGTTAGAGATTCATTCGAAATATTGCGGGTATTAAAACTAATGACAAAGAAAATGGAAGAAATTTATTGATTTGAAATCGTATCGTAGAAAGTATCACTTTGATTTATGACAACCATTTTGTACTAAGCGGAATAATACAAGGCGTTTATACATCATCATTTTAAGCACATTTTAAGCTTTAAATTGATGGATCATAAGTGCCATTTGGCGATACTTTTATGTCATGAAATCTTGTTAGACTTTGGAGGTTTCAAAATTAGATTCTTGGTATAATAGAATAACAGTGTTCGTTGTAATCGACGACCACTCATCTTGTATTAAGAATATCAACAGGGGATTTATATAGCCATTTTTGTCGATCTTTAAGCTTTAAATTGATGTATCATAAGTGTCATTTGGTGATACTTTTATGTCATGAAATTGCCTTAGACTTTTTACGTTCCGAAATTGGGTACTTGATAGAGTAGAATAACACTGTCCGTTGCGATCTACGACCACTTATCTTGTATTAAGAATATCGACGGGGGATTTATATAGCCATTTTCGTCGATCTTTAAGCTTTAAATTGATGCGACATAAGTGCCATTTGGCGATACTTTTATGTCATCAAATCGTGCCGTACTTTGGAGGTTTCTAAACCGGCAATTTAATATAAAACCATCTAATAATAAAACGTCTTTGTCTGGCAAGTTTCATTATTAAAAAGCTGGCATGAGAAGGTGGCCAGATGCTCCATATCGCGAGATTATCGGCAGCCGTTGATTTATTTTTGACAGTGGCATTCGGCAGGGCCGGCGTTGCTTGAATTCCTAAAATATGGCGAGGAAACGGTCGGGGAAACTGGGCCAAATCGATACCGGCCAAATATACGCGCCCGGCAAAAGTTCGAACTTGAAGCATGCAGTAACCGGGCTCGAATCAATTTTCGTATCCTGAAAAGCCGTAATGGTCGTCGGAAGATTCGGGATTTGCTCGAGTTGCTGGCCGGCAACTCTGCCGAATCCTGGCCTAACTCGCGATCCCCGATCGGCTCTGCTTTCCGCTTGATGAACGGGACTCGGCGATGCCTGCTGGACTTGAATTGCCTTCGTCCAGAGAGATGTAGATGGTACCATTACAGTTCGTCGCGATGATCGCTGTTAATGACACGTATTCGAGCGTTGGGTGCTAGTGGTGGCACTTAGCTCGACAACTGACTCGTGAAATGATAGAATATCGCGAATGATACTTTCTTCGACGATAAAATAGGATAAAATATATCAATATTTTTGTGGACGGATTACCCTCTCTAATAAATTAATTAAATATAATTAAAATAGTATAATGTAGTAGGTGGTAGTTTCTTTAGGAGAGAGTTAATTAAATATTGCGATGATGTTATGGAATAGCTAATAAATTAGTAATTACTAAGGATTAATTAACGCGATTTTCATTAACCTTCGGAGAGAGAGTCCCAATTTTAATTTAATTTTGTATTTCTACATTTTGCACTATTCCTTTGAAAATTATTATTCCAATATATGAAACTCTTTCGATTAAAAATTATGCATTTGATCTAACAATTACAACGTATATCAATAATTTCAATGTAATGTAACGTTCGATCGTTATTGAACTTAAAAAATATGTTAAAAATAATTCATAGACAGGAGGTGTCAGGTGAATCACCAAAGTTTAAACAGAAATTGAAACACGTCACTACAGGTTGTAACGATCGTTGTTGTCACTGACAAATCATTCAGCTTTTCGAACATATCGGTGCTGGTGATACACTTCAGTGAAAAACCGGCTCGTCGAAATGAAAAGCTATAGAAGAGAGAGGAGGGTAACTATTTTTTCTCCTTTCCTTTCAATTTTTTAAACCACCTATTGGAACAATGTCACGATGGCTCGCGACAAATATTGTTGACACTGACAAATATTCCCACGTCGAATGTAACCGAACCACTTCAATACGTGGAACCAGGTCGTAAAAAAAGGAGGAAAGATACGGAAGATTGTGATTCCTTTCAACGATTTTTCGAAATAGATGTAAAATGGATAGAGATGAATATCAGTTTCCAATAAAATGAGATATCCCTCCTGTTTGTTTCATATCGGATACCAAAGGTATCCGATACATATTTTACTTTTCTTATTAAAACTTTCCACGAGAAAGTATATATTACCTCCGTACTTTTTTTTTGTATCAATATCACCTTTCATATTCGATAGCAGTGAAAATTAATGTCTGGTAGGAATGTGATATTAACTATCTTGGTAAGATTTTCTTTTATTAAGCAGGTGAGTGTTTGAAAAATTTTTCTATTAGATGAAGTGGTGGAATATGTAATTTTAATAAAGACATCCAGGAAGTGGAATTTGGAAAAAGCTTAAGCAGAGGATAAGAAAAGTCAAAGGAGCACTCAGGAAAAGCTTAAGTGGAGCTTAGGTAGAATCTATGAAAAGTCTAAGTAGAAGCTAAGAGGAGCCTAAGGGGAACTTGGGGAGGTTGTAAGAAGCTACTGGGAAGAGCCTAAGTACTTCCAGCCTAGATAGAGTCTAAGAAAAACTTAAGTGGAGCCTAGGAAGAATGTAAGAAAAGCCTAAGTAGAACTTAGATAGACGAAAGCTTAAGTGAAAAAAAGGAAGAGTCTAAAGAAAACTTAGGAAGGGTCTAAGGAGTACCTAGGAAGGGCCTAAGTAGAAGCTGGGAAGATCCTGAGTAGAACTTAGGAAAATCCTAAGTAGAACCTAGGGAGATCCTAAACAGAACCTAGGGAGATCCTAAGTAGAACCTAAGAAGATCCTAAGTGGAACCTAGGAAGATCCCAAGTTAAACCTAGAAAAATCTTAAGGGGAATCTAGGAAAATCCTAAACAGAACCTAGGGAGAGTCTAATTGGAACCTTAGGAGAAACCTAAGTAGAATCTCCAAATATTCTAAGTAGAACCTAGGAAGATCCTAAGTTAAACCTAGGAAAATCTTAAGGAGAACCTAGGAAGATCCTAAGCAGAACCTAGGGAGAGTCTAATTGGAACCTTAGGAGAAACCTAAGTAGAATCTCCAAATATTCTAAGTAGAACCTAGGAAGATCCTAAGTTAAACCTAGAAAAATCTTAAGGGGAATCTAGGAAAATCCTAAACAGAACCTAGGGAGAGTCTAAGTGAAACCTTAGGAGAAACCTAAGTAGAATCTCCAAATATTTTAAATAGAACCTAGGAAGATCCTAGATATCTATGGTCCCATAAGAGCCTGATTCCCACCTAATTACTCAAAAGCCCCTAACTCACCACTTGTACCAATTACAAATTCTAAAATACACCCAGGGAGGTAGCATTCACAGGTTTCCAGGTGAAAACTACAAATGTAACAGAGTGGGAATAGCTTAAGGTAACGACGCGTTTCCCTGAAACGCAGCCACGTTAATATATTCCCAGCTCAAAGAAATATGCGCATATCGTTAATTTTCGGTGCAACCAAGTGCAGTGAGTAGTAGTGCTCAGTGAAGCGGGGATCAAAGAAACACGGACAGGCACATGCTTAGCCCGGGAATTTCAAAAGAGAGGAACAGCCTTTCATTGAAAGAGAGATGGCCCAGCGTCGAGGTGAAAAAAGAGAGATGCATCGTGTTGAAGAAGCAATCTCCCATGATATTTTTTTTTTTTTTTTTTTTTCGAGAGTGATCAATAGGCGCAAAGCTGCGTAATCGAATCGTTTGTTGAACTATTCGTGCCTCGTTTGAAAGTGTTTCGCTGATGAGAGGATTTGGCAAGAATTTCAGGATCGATTACTTTTCATTATATCGAGAGACCTTGTTCGTTGATTATCGTACGGTTGTTTAAACGAATTTGCTGACCAATCGTTGCTTCGTTATTCGGTACAATTTATTGCTTGATTGTTGTTTACCCTTCGCAAATAAATTTTCTAGTAATTGTCGGCTCTTGACCGAGGCGATTTATTGAAAATTATTGTTCCAGATAACTGAAAGTGTTTACCAATTACTGTACTGAGAAATATTTTATAAAATTTATAAAATGCAGTAAGATTTTAATAAATTAATTAAAAAAAACTATATAGAAAAATTATAATAATAAACTAAAATTATATTTCATAGAATGGGTATATTTCATAATTAATAAAACTGTATTTTTAAATAAAAATTTTAAAGAAAATTTAATATTGAAGAAGGTGGTTTTACGTGGATGTACATTTAACCGCGTCAGTATCATGTCTCAATCGTCCTGCTAATTAAATTTAATTAGCAGCTTGATGTGTGCGTGCAGGTTTCTTTAATTGCTCCAATAGAATTGAACGAGCTTACGGTACAGCCACGTATCTCGATCCTAATATTTATGATTATTGTCCGTTGAAAATTAAATTTCACGTTCACCAGGTTAAGGAGAAGGTTAATTAGTGCTGAGAAGGGGAACTTTAAGCCGCTGATGATTCAGCAGGTAACTTTGTTCGATAGTCTGACGCCAGCAATATGAGCCATTTCGGCTTAACTAATTCCAAGACCTCGTGTTACGCAGACTCTGCCGCAACATTAAAGATTTAACAAAATTCAGACCTTTTGCCGACGATTATTACCCACGAAACGTTTATAATTAGAATATTAATTGAACTATACCCAGGTTAATTCGTCCAACGATTAAAATTGTGGTTTTCATGCGTTTATCTTTCAGTTAATTAAAATCAACTTTAATTAGAGTTAATTGATACAACAAATTAGTCAAACAATTTAATTAATCTAATATTAGATTAAAAAAAAAAAAAATTGAAATAGCAAGAGTAAAAAGTTCTACAAAATGCAAAATATTTAAAGTGCCAAATTAAAGGGTATTGAATTTATTGAAAAATGATACTATGTTGCTGGAAAGCAGAATTTGAGTATAGTTAGCGATAAATGTTGATCGATCCCAGCAATTTGATATTCGATATCTTTAGCTGTTCAATCACTTCCTTCGATTAAAAACAATTAAATTTAATAGAATCCTCTATTGGCTCTTTAAAGTGAAACCTGCTATTCGATTCAATTTCAAATACGTTTTGAATTTTAAAGTATAAATATTTTCTCAATTCCTTCAACTGAATATTAATTTTTAAAAAATCAAAAATAGGAATTTATATCTTTTATCTAGCTTCAAATAAAATAAATATGAATATTCTATGGGATCAATAAACAAAGGTGATTCATATTGTTTTCCCTTGTCCGTACAATAATTTATTGGTACAGCTTTCATCAAAAGCTGCTGATTCAACGATAATTTGCACACTGAAATACACAGAGGGATTTATGAAATGACCCAATTATTAATATCTGCTATTAATTGTCTTTAATGAACGGGTTCCAAAGAGAATATTTAGTATTGTCGTCCGAAATATCAAACCAATAGAGTCCTATACATCACGGGCACTAAACAGGAAATCAATTCCGTTTCAATCAAATTAATTCAAACAATTAAATTCTTTGTGATCGTAGATTATGTCTAACAAATTACTTTTCCATTGTTGGTCACCAATTGGATATTAGAGAATTATAATACAACAATAAAATAATAATATTTGTAACAATCCAACCATATTACTCAGTTAAAATTTTAGCTTTATAATTAATTAATTCAGTAAATCAAAGACAATGAATTTTATCTAAAATTTTACCTAGGTAATATGACAAGCTCCCATGAGGACATAACTTTATCCTCTACCTATATATCCTCACGTCCATGCAATCGCGTCCTTAAGACGATTAGAAAATATAGTAGTCGTGTCACGTACCTGGGTATAGGCGTCCTCCTGATAGGGTGTCCTGCGATGACACTCGTCGTAGCACCTGCCATCGTATCCGCTCGGTGGCCGTGGATACGGGTCCTGTACAGCAGCTGCAGCTGCACAGCAATCCGGTATCTGCGCCTGGTAGGTCTCGTAGGGACACTTGTCAGGTTGACCAGCAGTTCGCGGTGCCTGGTGCACCCGCTCCTGGGGTCCGGTCCCGTAACCGGTACCACCGGAGTGATGCATCGTCCACTCGGTCGATCACTACGATCACTGCATCGTCGCACGATTTACCATCGGTACCAGGTACCTCGTCTTTGTCGCGGGCCACTTTTCGTACGGGTCCATCGTCACTTTGCTACCGCGCCACCTTCCTAACGACAGCTGCCACTCTAGCCAGGACCTAGGATGCACCTGAATGGGGAGCATAGGGTGAGACAGAGCAGAACTGTCTCACCCTGGCACACTCTGCCATATGCCATTTTGTGTGTCCTATGACCCATGGAAGTGTTGTGCTAGTGGAGATCTGGTATGTCCTAGGAGAGCCTAAGTCATCCTGGCATTGTCTACTGTATGCCATTCAAAATTGGATGATTCTAATGGTAACGGAAGTCTTCTACTTTTTGGCAATGAAAATTCTATGCCATTTGGGATTATGTGCCTTGAGCTACTGAAGATTTCGTATGTTCTATGAGAGCCTAAGTCATCCTGGCATTGTCTATTCTGTGCCATCTGAAATTTGATGTGTCTAATGGCAGTAGGAGTCTTGTACTTTTTGACAGTGAAGGTTCTATGCCATTTGGGGCTGTGTGCCTTCTGTTACTGGAGATCTTGTATGTCCTATGAAAGGCCAGGCCATCTAGGTATTATTTACTCTATGTCATGCAAATGTTGATGAGTCTAATGGCAATGGAAGACGTGTACTTTTTGATAACTGAGATTCTATGCCATGTAGGACTATGTGTCTTATGTTACTGGAAATGTTGTATGTCCTATGAGAGCCTAAGTCATCCTGGCATTGTCTACCTTATATGATCCAAGATTTTATGGGTATTATAACTCGTGAAGGTCTTGTACTTTGTGACACTTGAAATTCTGAACTATTTGAGATTGTATGCTTTAAGCTATGAGGGATTTTGTATGTCCTATGACAGTCTAAGTCACCCTGGTAAGGTCTGATCTATGTCATCTGAGTTTCTATGTGTCCTGTGCCATTGGAAGTCTTGTATTTGATGTTTAAGATTCCATGCCATCTGAAACAATGTGCCTTATGTTATTAGAAGTTCTGTATCTCCTATGTCAACCTAAGTCACCCTACTCCTGTGCACTCTATGCCATGTGAAATTTTATAGATCCTATGTTATTTGAAGCTTTGAACCTACTGTTATTAAAGATTTTATGTCACTTAAAATTTCACAGGATATTTAAATTTTTGTAAGTGGCATTAGGAGATTAGATACATGACGTTGCCAAAAATTTGACAAATATTTTTTATCGCATTTAAAATCAAACAATACCGAAACTAATTTAAACATATCATGGTGTAAAATCAGAGACTCAAAGAAAATTTTTCTCAACGTCCAATTATGGTTTTATATATAGGAAAGTATAGCATTCGAAGGATTGGCGAGGCTGATCGGTCGATTCCAATTTACCACAGGTTATTCTTCGTACGGGGCCATTATTTTCTTCTATATTTCTTACACAGAATGTTCTGGAAATCTCCCCTTTCCTCTCTCTTTCTCCCTTGTTCTTTCTTAAATCCGAAGACATACCATTCGAGGCGATATCGATAGATAAAAGCTTGATTCGTTCGATCGAACGATTGAACAATTTCCTGGAAACAAGGTACTCCGCAAACACTCGAAAAAGATATCGCTATCTATTCTGATACGTGTTGCAAAAAAAATAAAAAAATACTATTCCAATCGATACTCTTGAACGTGCTTAGAAGTTGAAACGATTCTCTTCAATTATTTTGATTTTGAAAGTGTCAATTTAATTGTTACTAGAAAAACGTTCCGTTATTTTTCAAATTGTATTTTTCAGAAATTATGTAAAGAAATTAAAATTCAAATTACAATTAAGGCTCAGAGACCAAGTAATAATTCTCAATCAGGAAAACGTCTTAGATTCTACCCTCATCCGGATCATCATTTACCTTATTAAAAATCTCCGCGAATAATAACGATTTTAAAATTGTAACCAACATAAATCAACTTGAAATTCGTCTTCAATTACTCCACACGATCAGTTCTTTCAAAGGAGCTCATCAATCTTCAACCACGAGAGAAGAAAACGAAATCTGTTCTCATTTCCCTTCGAGATCTCATCTTTCATTCGTTAAAATCCGTAGACAGATGTGACCAAGCAAAAATCTGCATTTCACCTGGCTATATTTTCAAGAAAAAGAAGCAGTTCGATCGGAAATCCTTCTATCATCTTCGAGTTTCGATACCTTTAGCTAGGATACTTTGTTTCAGTCGATGCAACGTTGCCTTGGTATTCTCCCAACACCACTTCCGGTATACGTGTCCTTATTCCATCAGTTTCCTCTCCATCGTGTTCCAGGTCGCCAATTTCTTTCCTCTCGACCGAAGGATACTTTCTATTCGTCGAAAAGAGGAAAGCTTTTCCGGCCTTTCAATGATCAGACGGCAGATAAAGAGCGAAATGGAAATAAGAAGCAAAGAAAAACTCTGTTCCTACAGTCTATGATGATTCAAAGTGAATGTGCAGCTTGTAATAACGCTGATTAGAAAAGGCTAAAGTTTACCATATTAGTATTAATAGATGAGGGTCATTTTGGGATGTCTGACTTTTCTACTGAGGCAATCAGTACTAATTATTAATTAGAATTATTACTGGAATTTCTAATCCAAATTTTTCTCGAATTTCCAATTCCAAAACTTAAGTCTTTCCAATTTTCCAACCCCAATTCCCAAATTTTCAACCCTCTAATCCTAAATTTCATATATTTTCCAATACCAAACCCAAATTTTCCCCAAATTATCACTTCTAAATTCACTTCCTAAATTATAATTTTTCCCAAATCCAAATTTTCCCAATTTTCCAATCCCAAATTCAAATTTTCCCAAATTTCCAGTCGCAAATGCTAATTTACAATGAATCCAGCACCCAAATTAAAAGCATCCACCATCAAAATTCATAGTATTTTCAGAGACTAAAATCGACAAGCCGGTTGAATCCATAATCTAAAGAGGGTTCGACTCGGTCCTTCATCCTTGTTCCCAGCCATTCATTTTCCTTTTGCTATTCCTTTGCCGGACCCTCCTGGTTCATCAGAAGGCTATCCACGAAGTAGAAAGTTCTTTCAGCCTTTCAACGATCACAGAGTTCGAAGAAGATAGAGAAACAGAAGGGCTAAGTCAGCGAAACAGAGAAGAAAGAACAACGGTCGAGGAAGAAGGGAGGATGAGGTTAAGGACTAGTCGGTATGATTTCCTTTGCGTAACTGTCCTGTTTTATTCATCAGAGTGGTTGCAAGGCCAAGATAGGATTGGTCGCTTTCAGTCCTGTGAGCGAGTTTATGGACACTCGATTAACGAACAGAATGTTTTCCTTTCATTATCCTTCAGTCAAAGATGAAATGAAGAGTAATTCAAACGTTCCCAAAAATTATTCATACCCTGATCGCTATTATGAAAATAGTCATAGAAATTTTCAATTAACTGAGACATTTGTGAAACAACCCTGGGATTATTTTGTTACTTTTTTTTACCTAGTATTCATTAACATACACTGATGGCCGAAGGCTCAGTTTTAATTAAATGAAACCGAAAAAACAGTGCAACGAAAACATACTCCCCCATTTCTGTTTATTTATAGGGATTGAATAAATATTTGGATATATTTTCAAACATTTCTCTGAAATCTTCAGTTTCATGGGATATAAAAACCCTTTTAATAAAAGTTTATTTTAAAATAGGAATCAGAGTTTGAAATAACAAAGGCATCAATTATTTTTGCATCAAAGGAAGAAAATATAAAAGAGCCATGGATCGATAATTTTTAATAACTAAAAAATTGATTTTGCCTCCCTACCTCTCGAAATGAAATATCCAACACCCATTATTAATTAAAATTCTTTTATAGCTTTACCTGCTTCGCCAGCAATGGTGTTCGATTTTCTATTTTTCTTTTCTTTTTAACGCTCGAACGCGTGGAAACCGGAGGTTTCTCGAATCGTTTCGCTTCCGTGTTATTGACAAATAAGCACCGACGAATTATCGACGAAACGGGCGAAATAAAGGCGTGATACTTTTCTCTCTAGTCGGATCAACAAGATGATTTTCCCGGTAGGTTGAAAAGAAGTAGGTCGTTGAAACGAGACGAGTCTTCATCGTTTCGTAGAAGCTTGCTTCGTTCGTCTTTTCGTCGGAACGGTGATCATCAATCTTGCCGGAGCAAGGGTAACACGTTCATCTCCCAATTACAGACCCCTTTACTTCCGGCAAAGAGGATTTGCATCCTGGAGGAAGCCTACTGCGATGCACGATCGAACAACCTTCGATAAATCGACTTCTTCGCGGACAATCCCTTCTCTTCACTCGTCGAGCATGGCTAAACTTTCTGATGGAAAGCTTTACGAAGCTTTCAGATTTATGTTTTCGTTGACTTTTTTCAAAGCCATTTAGCTTAAACTTTTTCGAAAATGTGACATCTTTTTATATTTAAGCTTTCTAGGACGAAGTAATATTTTTCAGAACATTTTAAAAATTCATATCATTAAAACCCTTTTTCTTTCATAATTTTTCTTGTGAAATAGTTTTGTTTAGAAGTCTCATTTTTTATTAGTTTTTTATTAATGAAAATTTGCTATCTTATAGAACTTGTCAAGTTAAATATATCTATAACTATATTTTGAGGGCAGAGGTCTAATTGTTTAAAAAATATTAACATCACGTAATGGATAATTTTTAAAAATTGAATTTTATAATAAGTGCAATATAATTAATGAAATAATTAAAAGAAAATGAATTTTTAGAATAAAAAAAAAAAATTAGGGAAACGGGATTTGAACTGAAGATCTTTGGATTTGCAGTCTTCTATATAGTGGCTAATATTTGGGGAGCTTCTCTTGGAAATTTATATTTTTAATATAAAATAAGCTTTCATATGAATCATCATCTTCTTACATATTTCATTCCAAAATATTTGATCCAAGGAATCGATAATCGACCAGATCAATTATAACATAGTAAAGCTAATTAAACCCAGATTTAAAGAACATCCTTTATTCAAAGAATCTCTGATTTCCGGAACACCGTGTATATCTCTCGTTTGCTCTTCTTCTCAAGAGAGAGACTTTTCTTGCTAAGAATCTTCTTCTTCCATCGTGCACGTACGCTTCTGTTCATCCTTTCACCGGAAAAAGACTACATTACTGGGAATCCTGAGATAACTTCCTCGTTTCGTTTCCGGCTCACCTATTTCTCTATTCTACCGATGTACACGTATCATACCACACGTGTAACAAAATACTCTCTACTTCTTTTAATTTCTTTCAATTATTTCATTATATTCACTCAGCATTAATTAACTAGAAATACTCGTGTCAGATGTTTGAAAAATAAAACTATTATCCCCCAAGTGGAATTACGAGATTGCTGCGTTAAAAAAAGAATATTTAAATTCCAAAATGGAGTTTCAATATTCACGCAGATTCATCATATTTTTCGTCGCGGAAATTGTCGTTGAAATATGTATGTGAGGAACGTGTTTCGATATCCTTATGAGATCTTTACGAGTTTTTTTACGAGTACCAAGCAAGCAGAGCACTTCTTATGCAGACACACATACGAAATCTCCTGTTTATTGAATTTCGCCAAGCTCGTCGCAATTTTAAGATACCACGGTGAGTCTCAATCCTTCGCGACGCGGTGTATGAGTTTTCTGTCGTATCGCAATCTTCCTCGTCGCCGTTTCTATTTAATGATTTTGTAAACAAGCTCGCTGTCGCGTCAAATTGGAAACGTTTAATCGAATAATTTAACTTTTTCAATCTGCACTAAGTTTATAATTCCTACGGTGAATTAATCCGAGTGAATTTTACCAAACTTTATAAAACGTAATTAAAATTTTCAAATTTATCTAAGCTAAAAATGCCAATAAATGTTGTATTAAAAATTGATAAATCTACGCCTTTTTAATTGCCATTTTAAATTTGAATAATTTCCCCTCGCTTTTGTATGTTCAAAAAGTGTATATAAAAATTATTTTAATAATCGAAGTTCTAATTAAAAAAGAGAAAGGGTACAGAATTAATTTGTACCCCCTGTAATATCAATATCCTACTGTGTCCTCGTCGTAAATCTATTGAACTATTCAGGAGGACAATATTAAATCCTTTCACAATGAAAAGCCACTACATTGGCTTTCCATAAATCTATTATTACGTAGTAAAGGCCGCTGGGTGGGGATTATATCATAATAGATGAAGCACGAGAAGCCAATTCGCTGTTAAACTCAACGAAATTTGAGTCTACGGTTCACGCATTCGCGTCACGATAACCGGAGAAAATTTCTGCGATTCGAGCGAAAAGGTAACATCGGTTCTCCTTTCTTCGAGTAAGTCAAGTTTTATCTGTCCCGGGGAAATTTACGAGCTACTGCGGTCTGAATATCGCGAAGCTTCGTTAAGTTAAATCCACCTCTTAGAACTTTACGAGGATCCCGCTAAAAGTCCTACGATTTTTACTATCCAGGATGTGGTAAACAGCAGGGGTGAAAAGAGGCTGACTTGCTACCTAGGGGTTCCTGCACCAGAGCATTTCCTTGTAAAATTTCTTATTAGCTAGCAAGAGGGATGTTTCGCTGGGAAATCATCCCCAAGATATTCTTCGAGTAGGCATTTTTTTATTTCTTCTATGATGAAATTTTATTTTTTTTATTATTTAGAAAAATTTCAGTAGTGTGGGATAAATTTAATTTTAGTAGAAATATAAATGTTTGTTTAATATTTGTAAGGGTTGAAACCTCTTTTAAGAAATTAAGAACCTTTTGAAATAAATAGTGGAATATTTTGGAAAACTTTAGATACCATTGTAAGAAATAAACAGGAATAAATAAAATTAGAAAAGATTCCAGAAATAAAAATTTCTCATCCCTCTATTGGCCAATTATTATTAAAATTTAAATTTCAAGGAAAACCATGCTTGTTATCTGCATGTAAGAATAACCTAGAATCGAAGAGAAATTCCTAAATCACTAATGGGGCTCTAATGAAAAGGAAAACAATCGCTTTTCACGGAGATCGTTGAAAAGGGGTAAAAAGAAAAGATTGAATCTGTCCCGGGAGGTCGTTGCACCACGAAGCCTACGACGAATACCTCTGACCTAAAGGTTCAACTGCGAAACCTTATTGAGCAGTTCGATGAATAGCTTAGAAGAGGTATGCGCTAAAATAGAAGGAGAAAACTACAGGAAGAGAACGCGAAAGGGTAAACGTGAACTCGATAAACAGAACAACGATGAAGTAAGCCGACAACTTGGTCAAAAAAAGAAAAACAAGATTTCTGCTCTTACAAGAATTTACAATCCTTTGAAGATAAATAAAGTGCACATATTTTAGAAAAATCAAAAATAATTTATAATATAACCAAGTAAATAATAATTTTCTGAAGAATCCAAGTGATCAAGTGCTCTTAGAAAAGTAAGAAATTTTAATTTTTGGACGGCGGACCATGGAGAGAGGCCGCCCCAAGACGGACCCTGGAGAAAGCCACAATTTTAATTTAATTTTGCATTAAATAACCCTGTACGTTGCCCCGTTAGTTTTTTTTAATTTAGTGAAATATTTTTTGATCACAATCGCAAAATCAACCGTTTCCCGTGAGCTTATCCGGAAGTTGCAATTTGCATTACAGCCGGTGCTCCGTTCATGAGAGAGAATCTCATCCGTGGCTCGGAGTCTCGACGAGAAGACCCCCGTTCCATTTCCTGATATAACGAGCTCGAGGGGTCGATCAGAGACGGGTAAGCCCCGTCGTCGATGTTCGACGAGTAGTTTCCGACGAGCTTCCACGTCTCAGAAACGAGACGAAGGAAAGGGTATTTCCGTGTGACCTACACCTCAGCTTCTTGCGTTAGCTGCAAGTCGAACGATTCGATACCGATCTCGATTAATACCGTGGATCTTCCGGTTTCCAGCCTTGAATTACATCGAAAGGTCAACGATACCTTCCCCATTATTTCCTTTTTTCCTTTACGTAAATTTCTAATTTTATAGTGTTCATAAATTCGAAGGTATACAATCGTATTTTCCAGCGAGTTGACAAAGTATAGAACTGATAGATCACCGATTGAATCGTTCGTCAATGACAGATTATTAGGTGTCGGATTATCGAGATTCTATTGTTTAGAGGATAACAAGCGCCGCAAATGAATAGTGATTTAGACAACCTGACCGTCAATTCGAACGCCCATTCAGGGTAAGTTATAGCATAGTGTATTTGGATCAGAATTATCTGAATTAATTGGAGATCTATTGTACGACCATATTGCTATACAAAATTCTCTTTTGTTTCCTCTGAAAGGGGATCTATTTGCCCATGAAATGACTAAGGCACAAGTGTCTTACATAAAAGTAGATTGAAAATGAAATCTTGTGAAAATTTTTATGAAAAACAGAAATTTCATTTCCTTTCTAATTTATGTAGTGAATTTCAAGTTTCAAATATGAATTCATGCAGAAAATAAAATCAATTTGGAAATAGAAAACACTTAATTGTTTTGATTATGATCAAGATCCTCTAGCTAGAGAGTTGATTATGCACATTGTTGGAATATTCAACACGTAAGAAGGGATCGACACACGCAATATGCAACTTGTTTTTTGGATGCAATTAGTTTCTCTGTTAATTAGACAACTTTCGGGTGCCCCGAGTAATTGGATAAGTTTACGAGTTGATGAGAGAAAGAGAGAGCGGAATGTGAGAGAATTGATGTGATATTTTTGTATGGAAAATAATTGATCATAAGATGTTGCAACTGAAATACATTTGTGATATAAACAAATTTTTCTACTCCAAGTATATAAATAAATTTTGTAGATTTAACGTCTAACGATCGCTTCTGATTTTCCTCGATTTTCACCCAAAGGCTTGTTTCGAGTGGGAAATCGATTTCTGGGCAATTTTCACGCGTTAACGAGTCAGAAATCTTGAAGAAATATCCTTGTCGACGATCAGCTAGAAGCTGTTCTTAAGCGTGAGTGGAAAAGTCTGTAGGCCATTTCCTCGAGTTTCCTTTTTTCTCCCTTCGTCGTTGTACGTCGACGATTTTTCCTTCGTTCTTTTTCCTTTCCTACCCTTCAGTTTCGCTTTCCTTACGCAGCTTGTTGTATATATTTACCAGGCGTTTCTACGAACAGCCTGCAATTGATGGAGCAATGGGAGAAGAGGAAAAGAAAAATCTGTTCATCAGACGATATAACAGTGAAAAATTGATCCTTCTATCGTGCACGCCATTGTTCGTTTCCGTTGGAAAATTCTACGATTTTCGTGATGGAAAATTGATCCTTCGAGATGGGTAACCGTCAAGATCAAATTGTATCGTATTAACTATTGTGAAGTTTTCAGGTAGAAGTTGTTATCATTGGATGCAAATGCAATTTATACGCTCGTGATCGAATTAGATTTCCCAGAGAAAATGGTGATACCCCTCTTTCTTCCCCCATGGGTGGCCACTATTTATAAGTCTGTGGCAAGCCACCACTGGCGAGTGAATATTTAGACAAAAATGGACTGAAAATGATATTTTAAATTGCAAAATGCAATTAAATTTCATACACTAATTTTATTAAAAATAAATTTTGTTCAGTTCTTTAATTTTTTAATTACTTGCAATTAAAAAATTCATCTTCTGTAAAATTTGATAGTTAAAAAATGAAATCTTTTGAAGGTATCAACGGTATCAATTTAATTTCTTGAAATATCTTATAATTGTTATATTTAAAATATCATAATGCTTCTAATAATCGTAATCATTAAGATGGATGAAAAATGTACCTCTTTGTTCGCGTATGCGCCATTAAAATCGAATAAAGGAACTCGTTAAAACAGCTCGCCACGAGATCAGCGAAAAATGTCTGCCTCTGGGGAACGTGTGGTCGTATTTTAATAGGTTTGGACAACTTCAAAGCTTGTAGTTGGCGAAGTTGTGTAACTTTGGCTAACTTCGCCAGAGACGAACTCCCTTTGCACATAATATCCGATAATCTCATAGTCACATAACTAATAGCTCCTATAATAAGCGTCTGTTTCGTTTGACGCAGTTTAAATATGCTTAATTACCGCCACAATTAACTGGACCCAATTAAAAAGTTCCTTGAAATATGAATGATTCGTGCGAAACCAGAGGAAAACTATATGTAAAATACTTTAATCTGATGGAAAAGATATCATCTTGGTTTTAAAGCAAAATAAAAAAAAAAGAATTCAAACAAATTGCATTTCGTTAATTAAATTTAAAATTAAAACGTAATTTCAAGAATGTATACGCGTGTGAAATGTTTATACGATGACTCTTGGATTAATTTTGTTCCATTCAGGGCTTCATTTAATCTTCGGTATTTAACTTCGCAAATTTTAAACTTTGCAAAGTTTGAATATTGTAGTTTGCAAGATTTCAGAATTGCAAAATATTGAAATTTGCAAATATTGCAGTTTGAAAAATTTAAATATTGCAAAATATTAAAGCTTCAAACTTGCAAGATTGAAACACTGTAAAATGCTAATTTCCACAAATATTATTATTCAAAAAATTCTGGTACTGCAAAATATCGAATTTTGCAAGGTTTCAATATTTCAAGTTTGCATTTTGCAATTCTTAAATTCTGATCCCTTCACCCCACAGAATTTCATTTCCCTAAAATTTGAATTTTTAAATTTCTAAATATTTGCTGCTCTTTGACACTACCCTTAAACCACGATCAGCCATTACAGAGCTATCGTCGATGAAATCGAGTGTCATTGCTAAAGGAACACCACAAATCACGATGGTTGACATCGAACACCCAACCACGTTAATTTCAACCAACCAGACACCATCCGCGTTCCGTGGTGAAGACACCCTATCAAACACTGCCACATAAAATCTCACACAACTGCAACGAAGATTATTTTCTTTCTTTTCTTTTTCGGCAAGTTGCATCGCATTCTATTAGCGTCTGGCAGCTTCTCAAAGGCCAACGTAATCGAAGATGCAGTCTTCGAGGTGGGGTCGAATAGAGTGGGGAAGGGGTCAGAAGATCGATTCTAATCGAATCATGCCAGCCTGTACGGATTATATCCTTCTCACGAGATTGGTCCGGTCGTGGTCAAAGGACATATCGCTGGTCGACAATCACTTAAGGTCCTCTCTTCGTGGTTAAAGGACCGACCGGCCGCAAGCGTGCCGACGTTCTTCCTTGGTGTTCGAGCAAATCGATCTTGATCGAGTGTACCGTGCATCCGAACGGTCTCGATTCAATCTTCCAGACGAATAATGCTGTCGTCAAAGGAATCATCATTCTGAGCCGATCGATCGAACTCTTTGCCGAAGGTTTCGTCTATTTGCAGGGTTCTTCGTGTTCGTTATAACACCTTTGTGTTTGGGGCTGATTATTACAGGTGTTCTGATATTTTCATCCCGAAGCCTTTTGATGCTTCTGTTTGTTGGACTTTCTTTTGGCATGTTTTAGAATTTGAAGGGTTTGGATATTGCAAAGTGTTGAATTTGAAAATATTGAAATTTGGAAGGTTTGAATATTGCAAAGTGTTGAGTTTAGAAAGTTTTCATTTTTATAAATATTGCTAGTTGCAAGGTTTAAACATTACAAAATCTTGAATTTTGCAAATATTGTATTTTGTAAGATTTAAGAATCCCAAAATTTTACCAAATTTTACAAGATATTGAATTTTTAAATATTACAAATTGCAAAGCACTGAAACACTTGATTTCAAATAAAGTTTCAACGAGACAAAAATAATATGTCATACAACATCTTTCATATAACATTATCGAATTACCACCAAGCTTTACGTCTATGCAAATATATATATCAACAGACGACAGGTAATCTCGAGAATATGAGTAAAGTAAAATTCTTACGTCCTATGTTTTGCATAATTTTCAGACATGTGCCACTTGAATATATGAACACAGTTCATGTACCACGCCAGCATAACATGTTCATCTTAGAAAATTACTTTTTTATCTCTTTGAATTTTTCTTAAACGAGTTACAAACCACCGCATTTCTAAACCAAATCCACCAATTCATTAAAAAAAAAAATTCTTTAATTAAGAATATTTTCTTTTTTAACACAACACATTTCTCCTTCAATTCCACCGAATGATCGTACAAAGACGCTCGAATTTTCTTTTTCTCTTTTATCTCTCTCAACGCAATGATATTCATCTTGTATTATAAAACTTCATAATCCAACCTATTGCTCCAGAGAGCTCAAATATCCTTTACATAATTTTTAATCTAACTTTCCTCGGGACAATAATTCAAACGACATGCAAAAAAAAGCGTTGCTTTGCTCGCTGGAATTCGTATAAAAACTTTTTTTTATTTCAAGAATAACAATATACATTCCTAGGGGACAAAGAATTCCGAAACTTGATTCAATTCGAAAATTTTCTTACAAATTAATTTAACTCGAGTGGACGATGGGTGTCGCGGAGAAAATGTATTGCTCGTCAAAGACTGATTAAATCCATTTTCGTTGAATATTCCCTCTTCATAAATATGCTAATGTCTGGCAAACACGAGTGCAATTCGACCGCGTTCGTCCAGCAATCGTTTTAATTTGTTGTTAATTGGAAGAAGCAATCGATGGCCCTCTCGTTTCTTTTTATTTCTTCTTCCTTTTTCGTTATTTATCCTGGGATATTTGTAATTGAGCGTACTGCGAATCTGTCTCACTGGGAATTCTGCATAAATCATATCTGGCCCGCGAGAATCTGCATAAATCGATATCGATTGTTATTTTATGCGACGCGATATTCTTGGCGACTTCTGCGGCTTCAGGAAGAAAAAAAAATTATCGCCCAGGATGCGCTTTAATGGTGAATATTGAGAGATTTTAAGTGGAAGTGAAAAATTTGTTAAATTATAGTGCTTTGGATTTGCAATATTAGTTTTGCTGAGTTTCGAGCTTTGCAATTTATAAAATTTGCAAAATTTAAGTTTTGTGAATTTTAAAATTTTTAAAGTTTTAGGTTTATAATATGAATCTTGACAAAATTTTTACTTCGCACGATTTTTAACTTATGTAATTTTTTCATTTTGCAACTTTTCAACGAGCAACATCCCAGGTTTACAAAGTTTTGCAACACCAAACTCCGTAATTATTCAACCTCGTAAAGTCTCGATACTGACACTTTAAGCCTCTGCAAATTTCAAACTCTTTAGTCTTTAAATATTTTAAATTTGTAATTTTGTAACTTCGAAAAAGTTTGAAATTTTAAACTCTGTAAACTCTAAATCTTGCAATTTTAGAATTTAAAAGGGCCCTCTTCTATACACCATCCTCTTCTTCTTTCTCATTTAAAAACATCCTGTATGAATTATTCCTAAAGTACACAAGGTGTGTAGTCGGTGATTAACGTTCGCTAATTAAAACCCTCGGCTCAAGGTGTAATTATTTTCATCAAATTAAAACGCGTACGAAGCGACCATAATTTTTTTCTTCTCTTTCAAGAAATTAATTAAACAGCTGACGAACATTATCGCTCTCCTGTTCGTTAATTCTGATGGCGCAATCGGCGCTAGGCAAAAACAGCTATGCGAAACTCGATGAAAACGCGAATTTATAGGTAGTACACGCTTGCCTGACCACGAACGACTCATTGCACTAAACCCTGTTAGCTCTCGTGTTAACCATAAAAAATTCATAGTCGTTTTATCAAATTCTTAAAAAATTATATTTTTTATTAATATTTCATAGACGACAGAGAATATTTTTAATCAAAATATTTGGCCACAGTGTATAGGTACTCTACATCAGTTTATTCAGAAATGTTTTTTTTACGTACATTTGCTTGGAGAAGAAATATTAATAAATATAAAAAGCTTGCACCTCGCAATTTTGTAATTTCTGAGCGTTGCAATTTTTTCAGTTTGGCAAAATTTAAATTCTGAGAGCTTTTTAAGCTCTGTAATTTTTTAACATTGCTCCCACTACTGTTTGCTTAAAATGTACCCAGCTGTATTTTATTATACAATTACTCTGTTGAAATGTTATAATTAATATTCTTGTACGATGCAACAATTGCAATTAATTAATAATAGTGTGAATCAATGAAATATTAATTGTATTTTATTAATAATGATTTGGTACTCAACGCGTTAAAATGTTCACCTTTATGTGCAAATTATTATTGATTATTGTTTCTATTAAATATAAAAAAGTAAGTGAATGTACACCGATTATATTCAAAATAATCGATAAATAATTTGAATTGAAAAAAAGATTTTTGGGGATATTTGACAAATTTGCAAATTGACAATAACAAATTAAAAATCCTTGGAGATCTACTTTATCAGTTAGAAATGTATACAGATTAAAATTGAATAAAACCAACGAAACTCACTTGTACAATAAAGTAAGTACAATAAAATAAAATCAAATCGAATCAATCAAAAAATGTAATAAAATCTCTCTACCATGCAGAATGGTCGAACTACACACCTGTAACCTAGTAAATATTTCCAATAATTTCATAAATCCACAAACCAATCCCTATTAAAAAGGAAAATTGAAAAATCGTAATTCGAAAATACCGAAAGATCCATGCAAAATCGTTCAGGAACAATTAAAATTTAATCAAAATGAAATTGAATACCATACTTCACACCTCTATGTTCAACATGTCATTTGACATATTAATTTAAAAATCAACCCTTGGAAAGTGGGAACTGGACCTTGCTAAGTCCTTCAATTAAAAAATATTAGAAAATATAATAGACTCTAGTTATATTGCCACAAGAGCGATTTGACTTTCAAATAGATTTTCGAGCACACTAGTGCCACTTTTCCACTAACATAATTTACAAAATTAATTTACTTCTCCCCCTCCAAATAAGAATCCGGAAGCTTGAGAATATATTGCCGGCCTTGGCAATGTAACGAGAGTCCACTGTATTTAGAAAAGTTTCCAAAAAATTAACCAATTAACCACCACAGTAAATATTCAAAATGAATCCTTTTTCAACATTTTTCCCCTTTCCTTCTTTTTCTAGAGCTACGTTGAGGTTCCAAAAGGAGGTCGCCGAATTTCTCAGCAACAGCAATAAAACTGCAGTAAGAATGTGTGCGCGTTCCTCGCGAACTTTCGCGACAAGTTGCACGCGAGTTTTACATGGGGGTTGCGTTTAATGGGGCCGTTACTCGGACATGGTGGTGGCTCGCTGGAAACGAGACTGCTTCGAAAACATTTTCCTTCGACGTGACCCGAGACTCGGAGACACCGAGCGAAGAGGAGAAATACTGAACGAAAGAGGGCAGGAGAGAAACGTCTTTGTTGGAAGTAAGTGGACCGATAAAATCTCGACTGCTTCTCCTCACGATAATATCATTTCGAGATACTTTCACGGGGAATTCACCGCACACAGGACTCGCATCAGCGGAGAAAAGAATACCAAGAACGATGGAAATACGACGGAAAAGGTTCAACGGATCTCTCAAGGCCCTTCGCGCATTTTTCATGCCCTTATTGCGCTTAGGGGATCTCCTTGCGCGTACTACGGGACACCGTCGAACCAAACGAATCGAACGTGATTTTTATATTAAAAAGAAGGAAATAAGATTGCCAGCGATATTTATACTCATTGCTTCCACGTATGCAGAGGATAGATAAGATAATGGAAACGAGAAGAAATTTTTAACATATTCATCCCCAAAGTAAATATAGTCATATATGAAATCGTATAATAATACTTATGGGTGTTTAAAAATATTACAAATTATTTGTTTCATATATAGGGAATTGTATAAGTATTCCCATCCCTTCTATAGAATTTTGAGATTGCATAAACGTTTACAAAATTAGTATATTCAAATTTATTTTTAGAGTGTAGTATTTCTTCCCCATACCAAGATAAGATTCATAGTTTTCATTAAGTTTGTATTTTTGACAAAGTTGTTAGTATTCAAACACCTTTTTAGATTTTCAATAGTATTAGCCGTTTGTATTGAATCAATAGTGTGAAAAGAAAACTGCGATCGTAAAATAAAAGAAAATCTAAGGATCTTCGAACACGTGTGAGTTTCTATGAGAAAACGTGACAAAGTGTATATCGAAGGTAAACGAAAGAAGATAGATCGGACATTTGTTTCAAACCGAGAAGAATCATTTTTATCCCAGTTTTTTTTTTAATTTAAATTATTCTGTGGCGATATCAATAATAATTTGATTCGATATTCTTTCATTTCCTATCATAATTTATCCTTCTTTGTAATTATACAAACTTTGATTTATAACATCCGTTGGTTTGAAATTTACCCAATGATCATTAATTAATCCCCTCGCAATTTCAGTTTAACAATTATTTGCACAAGAGCGAAACGGAGGAAATGAGCAGCGAGGAGGCAACGATACGCAAGATTATACTACTGAACGCGTCCAAAGTAAGTAGAGTAAGTAAACGGATGGTCAGACGGTAATACTAAATGCAGTTTATCAAGATGAAAAAATGCTTTAGTGAGTTATTATTTATTAAAATTATAAGTCTATACTAGTGATAAAGTATAAAATATACTAGTGCATTCATTAAAAATGAATAGTACAGCTAAACGAAATTTCAGACCAAGATGTTAAATATATATCATTGGTATGAAAAAGGTCTCAATCAGATTATTATTTATTAAAATAATAAGCTAATAATAATAAAGCATTATCCATAAGAATATTATAAAAATATTCCACTGCATGCGTCAAAAGTAAGTAGTATAAGTAAACAAATGGTCAGGCTAGTGGCAAATGCAGTTTATTGGCATGAAAAAAATCTCTATCAAATTATTATTTATTAAAATCATATGATATTAATAATGAAATCCTATATAGAAGAAAATTATAAAGTATGTTACTTGACTGCATCCAAAATAAGTAGTATAGGTAAACGGTAATCGGTATAGGTAAATCAGACAATGCAGTTGAATGCAGTTCAGTGACATCGTAGCCGAAAATGAAAGTAGTACATCGATTACGTGGAAACGGGGCCTGTTCCTCGAATCTCTGCCCGTAATCACCGAGGCAGTTTATCGTCTGTCGTAACTAGAATGCAATCATTTATCGTGTAACGAGCTGAAATGGCGCTTTCTAATTACAAATGCCAGGCTTACGCGTCTGCGATACAGTTTGATCAGCGTGGAGACTCGATGAAACGATTCTCTGCATGGTATCGAGCTCTTATCACGTTATCACCGTTAATATTTATCGTTACACGTTATCCTTGATTAAACCCTCAACAGAGATCAATTTGTACGGACGGCTCGATTTTAATTTTTTCATTTAAAAAATAATTGAATAAAATAGAGAAAAGTTTGTGATAAAATTGATACTTTTTGTTAAATTTTAAGCGCCATCTTTAGAAATATAATAATTTTCTATAATAGTATTATTGCTTCAATCTTTCCTTTTCCATAAAATCATGTAATTATTGGAATAATTATCATTTTCCCATGAGTATCCCTGAATTTACGACAGCGAGTGATTTCTACGGTCGGTAATTAACGACAGCTCGTCTTTAAGTGATTACCTGCGATCGATTTAATTATCCAGAACCTATAAAAAGCGACAACGATTTTGTTTAAGCAGGAAAGAATGAAATTCCAGAGATTAAGTAAAAAAGAATCAGTGAATCGATTCCCAGGTGGTATCAGAAGAAAGTGCAGCTATTTGCTTTTAAATCTGCGAATGAATCACTCTGGCATATCTGTCTTGTGTTCAAGAAATTCATTAAAATTTAATGAATTAGTTGAATAAGCATCCTTTTGTAACTTTGGTAACAAATTATTTAAATAAGGATTGAACGACAGCGAAATTTGAAGTTGTTCTACTGAGAGTGCCCAAAGTAAGTAGAGTAGATAAACGAATGGTCAGAAGATACTGGTAAATTATGTTTACTGACACGGAAAATCTCTATTAAGTTATCTTTTTGTCAACGTTACAAAGTATTAATAATAAAGTATCATCTATAAGAAAATTATAAACGGTTCTACTGAATGTGTCTTAAGTAGTATAGGTAAACGAATAGTGCAACAGTAGTGATAAATTCAGTTCATTGATATGAAACAACTCTAGCCAGTTACGTTTTTATTAGAATTATTAATAATGAAGTAATACTTATAAGAAAATTGAAAAATATTTCATAGGAAAAGGGAATTTTGTAAATATTTTCTATGACTTAATAATAAATCTTTGAATATTATATTATATATCATACAAAAAGATAGCTTTCCCTGAAAAGAATAATTATATAACAAAATTAATATTTTTTCTTGTTTTCCAGTTAATAGCTTACTTCATCCTCGCAATGATCCCATACATTTCCAAATGTTCACAATATTCTTCCACTTCTGATGTTTTCATTTCCAAATTACTTCAAATTCATATACTCTTCTTGCAATTAAGAGCATCACTTCTTCTCGCGAATATCACGCACTTTTTCTCGTAAGAGATCATATTTAATTCATTGTTTCACAGTGAGTTCAGTCTGCTTGTCTTCACACTAGAATCTCACTTCTTTTTATCGTATAATCGATTCGAACAATTTTACACACCATTAGCACAGGTTATAAAATAAAACCAAAATTTTAGAAAAGGCATTTGATCCTCTATCAAAATGATCAGAAAGTGTTATCAAAATAGAAAAAAATTACTCATGACCCTGATAATGATTTCTATAAAGAAATGATTTATTTTACAATTTATTTTCCTTACCCTGCAGCTTGTAAATTATTTTTCAATCTGAAAAATGGTTCTGGCAAGACTAGCGTTAAGAAATTTATAAACTAGATATTTTTATTTCTAATAATATAATGTTTTAAGACGCGAATAAGTGATATAAACCTCTTGAACGAAAACCTTTTGAAAAAAAAAACCATTCGACCCTCCATCACGACTTCAAGCCCTTCACCAAGGAAGAAATCGCGCAGCGTACATTTGCAAAGATCGCCATAGCCGGCTGCCTATTTATCGAGACATCGAAGAAACCTGTCTGGCACGTACGTTTTATTTACGAGCCGATTGAATCGTTGCCAATCAATCCATCGACTTCACGTGCTTCCGGCTAGAACGACACGAGGCTTCTCGACGTTATATTCCGGGATCGATATCGACGTGTATCGTCGCGAGGGAAAATCCCGAGGAATGGCGCGACAGAAAGCTTTGAAAGCATTGAAGAAAGAATTACGATCGGCTCGCGGCTATTCGACGTCCGATGGAGAAGTATTCTTTCAAAGAAGAAGCGAACCGATCCGTCAGGGCATAGAATCGTGCGTTCACGTGAAATCTCCATGGGAATTCTCGAAGAAACGTTTTTCCTTTAGGAGAAGGAAAAAGGAAAGGTGGCGCGAAGCAACTGGTTGCAAAAACGAGAAGAATCTTCCTCGAGGATTTCGTGAAAAATTCCTTGGAACATTCATTCAACCCTTTTCTTTTTAAATTAAAATTTAAAATTGAGGATTAAGAGAAAAAGGGTGAAAAATCTTATGATTCTTTGTACCTTAGAAAACAATTGCATTCCCCAACACCATACTTTAATATTAAGAATCTACGAGCTTTAAAGCGCAGGATGACGTCTCTTCTCAATGGAATGGTAAAAAGAAAGCGTCCAGAAAGCGCGCCGTGATACCTCGACCAACCGGAAACGGAGGAAAAGAAAGAGAGAGAGTGTGATAAGGAGAGTCAGGTTCAATTTTGAAAATTACATTCCTCCACTTATCTTCAGGCGACAGGGGGAACCTTTTACTAACAGGATTGCGATGTTCGCGCCCGTTTCGCAAGCTTCTCGCTCGCGAGCACGCGAGAGCAACGTAAACTTGTTACCGGAAGCGACGAGCGTAGCTGACGACGCGAAAATTGTTTGCCGTGGTTCATCGTGACCGACCGTGAGACAGCCAGACGCGATTTACCGGGACCGGATATTAGGAACTCGAGATATCGTCGTCGAAAGGGAAAGTTAAATGATTTGTTCCAGTATTGGACACCTATTTCGATACCATATCAATAGTTTCATTTTTATCATACGAGAGAAATATTTGGTTATGGAATTTCAAGATTTATTTTACAGGTGAAATTTTACTAATTAGGATAATTTATTTGTAATTTGTATTTGGAAAAATACATAAGGGTTGAAATGGACAATGAATATATTGTATTGTTTGTAGAAATGTATTTATACTTAAATAAGGGTTGAAATATATTTCAATATTTTATTATGGAATAATGTGGAAAATAAAGAATTTGAAATTTGATTATTCTAATGTTAATTTTTTTTGACAGAAATATTATATTGAAATAAATGTTAAAGGTGTCAGATAGAAAATTCTGGCGGCTATAACGATAAAGTACTTTCCAAAAGTTCTTCAAACTTTTAACTCCTCAACCGATACTTTTCCATCGAACTACACGTGTTCCAAATATTTTCCATAAAAAACTCGAATATACCAACTACCTTATTTAAATATGAACATCTCTGAAACTGTCACTGAACTCCACTTTTTTACACCTTCCGTCTATTTATAATACATTAACCCATTAAGGATCAAATTAAATATAAGAAAAAGTTCATTGGAAATTTCCAAATTTAATCCATTGATTACCACCTATGTGTGGGGGGTGGAATTTGAATTTCCATAAAAACCCATCATCCATGTTATTAAAAATTCTCTCATTTATATAAGATACTTTAAATTCCAAAATATTTCAAGCATATTAAAAATAATTAAACTCTTAACTCAGTAATCAATTCGTTCAATCTAATGAGTCAATGAAGAATCTGAGTCACAAAAGAAGGAGCATAGAAATCAAACTTGCTGAAGGAAGAAACAAGCGTCCATGTGCAATTCTCAGATACGAGAAGCACCGTTCTATCGACTATCTCCGTGGATGTAGAGTTCCAGGTCAACGGAATCTCGATTCTTAACAGTGTGTTCGTTTTACGGGCTCGCCAAGTAGTCGCGTGAAACGCGATACACCCGAGTAAAAAGCACTTCCTTTCTCATCCAGCCATCGGATTGACGATCGCTGTGAAACGATCTCTAAAATCCCGGGAGGATCATCGAATACTTGGTCAAAATCAGATTTCATCAACCCCCTATGCACGAAACAAATGAGAACCTGAAATAGTCTCCTTTGATCAGCTACCCCTGGAGACACCTGATAAGACACTATGTATCGTCTCCAATTTAAATCCACGAGACGAAGACTCGAAGGAACTCGGAGGATAAGAAATTCTATCGTGAAATAGTTTCCAAAGATCGACAGATTAACCCCGTGTGGTACGATCAGAGGATTCACGCGTGGCGTTCACTGGGGATGAACGATAAGGTGGAAGAATTACATTGTACTCCTGGCTGTCGGGGCAGCCTGGCACCGAGTCCTGATTACACTGTCGGCTCGGTTAATCACCAAGAAGACTAATCACCAAGTCACGAACGGACGCGTATCTCACAGACGAGGGAAACGTCCGGAAGGAACGGAGCCGTTGCGCACTCGGCGACCGCCGCGGCAAGACTGGGGTCTGCTACCCGGCCGGGGTAGCTGCCATGGCAACCCGACCACCCCCGAAAACCTTCGTATATAATCGTCGGTCCCACTCTTTCCATCGTCTTCCGCATACGCCTCCTCTCTTTTCCGTCCGTCTCTTTCCAACCGCCACGGTACATCAACCCCCCCGCCCTTTCCAGCCTACGTCCTCCACCCTCATCCTTTTCTGCCCTCCGTCGAGCGGAACAGAGCGGAGCTGGCCTCGCGCAAGCTCCGATCGCTGCCGGAGGAAAAGTCGCAGAAGCTCGTGGCCTCCAGGAGAATCTCTGCCGCCAGGATGATGCTCTCCTCTTTGTGCGAACTGGCACCGAGACCTCGGCCACCGAGGGCTTATGCTCCTCTTGTTTCCCTCGCCAGACGACCTCGCCTCCTGCGAGTTTCTTCTTTCTTCCGTTAATCGTTCACGGTAATTGTTCGCTCGCCTTCTTTTACCGGTGGAACGATCGGAAGGGTGCCACCTTCGAAACGTGGATTTTATAAATTTTGAGGATTTTCATTTTTGATACAATACCAGGAATCAATTATACTGGAATATAGTTAAGTTTCTAGCATTATTTTGGAAGAAGTTAAAAATTTGCAGATTGATTGCCATGGTATTCATTAGGGGAATTTCTACAAGAACCCATCACCTATTTACTTGAAATTATAAAATATAATTTAAATCCTGAATTTATTTTTACATTTCTCTATTGAGACTTCGCTGGGGTTTGAATTTAAATAATTTTAAATAAATATTCATTTCAGAGAATATTGCAAATTGCAATTTTAAATTATTCTACATCAAACGATTGTGTACGTTTTTTAAGTTCATAGCAATGGATACGAAAAGTCTCGAGCAATGATCCGGTGGACTAGTTTTCCAGTGCTAAAGAAAATGTAAATACACGCAGATGCTGAGGAAAACTCTTCGTAGGAGTAAGAAGCGAAAGTTTCTATTAGCTCTTGCCACGTTATCGAGGCTCGAGAGGAAGAATCTGAAGGAAAGAGAGAAGGAATTGAAATCCTCGTGTGCTTCGTACCTCGTTTATGAGGGAAAAGTAAGAAAATTAAGAAGGAGAAAAATTTTGCAAATTAAATTTTCGTCAAACAAACATTTTCTTCCAACACGAATCAGAGTGTAAATATTAATATTTCCTTTTTCATTCGGCGAACTGAAGTAATTAGTTCAGTTTTTCACAAAGTCGTTTTACTAAAAGGAAACACGATTGAGCAAGCTTTGAAATCATTTCACCTAAATGTTCGATCGTTGCGCTTAAACGTCACCGTTCAAACTCCCTTCATCCGCGCTAATTAATACAGCAAAAGTGAACGCGAGTAACACGAAAACTTTTCCACAAGCAAATAGCCAGTTTCTTTATTAACAACAGTTGTTGCGAGTTCACCTCCTGGAAGGTAAAAAGTTTTCGTTGGAGCGAAAACTTCCCAGGGTTTAAAACATTTAATCGAACTTCGACGTTGCCCTGACGCTTAGCTATCCTTTTTCAACGTTAACTAGAAATTGAAATATTCTTTTAGAGAGTGATAAAATATTGAAAAAATTGTTTATAAATTTATTGGGAATATTTTCTGCTGCCAATTTATTATTGAAACCTAAGACACATTAAATTTATAATAATCACAAAAATGAATTATCATTATAATAATGTTATTAAATAATTTTTATAAATTTTAAGTTATTTTTTCTCTCACAAAATTATATGAAATTAAATTGTCAATGCTTGCTGAGATGACTAATTTTTGTTAAAATTTCTTTCAAATGAAATTTACGATTTGCCTTTCATCCCCTATTACTAAATTCTCTACAGTGTAGAAAAGTCAGTAAGTATCAAATCAATGCATTTCACATAGATAACGTTCCATTACGTTCCATCAGAAAGAAGCAAACATTATCTGACGTGTAACAGAAATCTGACAATGGAGAGCACAAATCCCCGGAGAAAAGAGCACTTGATTGACAGATTTTTGATGAATAATACTACGTACATTACAGATGTTTGAATCTCCAGTTTAAGAAAGATAAATGCAGGCTTAGAAGTACTTAACACCTCGACGACCCATATTTCAGAAGCTTTACAATTTTTTCAAATATTTATTTTACCATTTTGCTATCCTCTCGAGTTAAGATGAAATTTGCAAATTATACTGCACACAAACGCAGCATGGAAGATGAAATTTGCAAACACAAAGAGGCTCGAATTAAACGAATCAACTTCCATTAATCACGTTCACTTAGTTTTATAAACTAGGTTGCACGAGTTCTCGATCGAACAAGTTGACGATAGCAGAGCGTCTTCGTGCTAGTTCAGTCATTCGCAGTTGCCGTTCTGATTGTTTTAAACAGACAGCCTTGGTTAACAGAGATGTCACGAAATTGTTCGAAACTCGAAGAAAATTCAGATCAATTTCATTTGATTGAAAGTTACCTATTTTAGATTGGTGCAAATATTTTCAATTTATGATGTTTGCAATTACTATTTTTGAGACAAATGATAATTAGGGATATTGAAATTTCACTTATTAATTAGGAAATTTTTAATATTAATATCGTCAAAATTAAGGATACATTCTAATTTTATTTTTAAATTTTATAATATTAGTAATTAAAAATGATATTATTATTTTCGAAATTACTTTTGACATTAATATCGTTAAAATAAAGATTCCTACTTCCCCTGTATCTCAATTTTCCCTGAATAGAACACCTAATACGTATTACACTAAGGTACCTCCTATTGTAACAGTAATTTCTCATCAGTCCCTCTTTTCTCCCAATTCAAATCGTCGAATCGTATCGAGAGAAATGATAAAAAGGAATGGCAAGAACGATCGGAAATCCTGCGTATTTGTCAACTGTCGTCGAAGCAGAGAATAAAAGGGAGCATTGCCTTTGCCATTCGTGGAATGCACTCGAAGCTATCGTCTTATCCTTGGCGAGTGTGGGGATGAAAAAAGACGTAGGTTCTGATGGAGCCTCCTTTTCGTTCCCTCTGTCTGCTTCCTAAGGCGACCAGTATGGATTACAAAGGAATAGCTTCTAGGAATGTCGGTATGGTTCCTTGGTTGGTGAGAAAATTCTGTCTCTCGAATTTCTTCCCTTCTGTATTCCTGTATCGTCTGTTCGCGAAACAAACGACTTCATTCTCACACTTCCTCGTCTTTCCTACTTTACCACAATCGTCGATATCATTTTCGATCATCGACATCTTTCATACGTGATTTTTTATTGTGAAAATTATCAACACTGAGAATTTATAATAAATTTCAATCCACGCTTAATACCCTGTAGGGTACTATTACTTTGTTCTGAATAATTCAAACTTATCATTAACTTATGGTTAATCAATCACCATCATCAACTGTTAACACAATTTATTAATGAAACGGAGTAACTTCAGCACACCATAGCTGAAATAGTTCTCAAACTTGAAGCTCATGTCAGACTAATTACTAACGACAAGTTAATAGCCAGACGTTCAAAATGGATCTAATTTGAGCCAGCTCATCAGAAATCTTCTCATTAACACTTTGACAAGTACGAAATTTATGACTTTTGCAATTAGCATATGTCTCAAATTCATGTACTATTAAAATTGCACTAACACTGATACTAATTAAAAAATGCTAATGATGGAGCAGATAACGAAGAAAATAAATAAATTTAAAATTTAGTGTCTTGGAAATAGGAAGACGAATAGAAATGAATTAATATAAAATTAGAGGAAAGGATGTGTACGATATCGTCGACGTTCTGTATAAACGATGCACCTTGCAAAACAGGCAAATTTATTTGAAGAAGAGCTCCGTTGTCCTGGCCACAATTACCTTAAGCGTATCCTTCGCTCTTAAAAGGTAATTATTACTGCGGAACGATAAATCTGCCTTAACGTCGCTTCTCTACCCCTTCAACCCTCTTCCACTATCTTTGCCTCGTCTGTTCCGAGCTTCCTTCTATCCTTTCGCTCTATTATTCTTACTACTTCTCTTCGTATGCTTTTTTTTCTCTGTACAGCTTTTAGAGCATCATTCGCAGCTTCTTCTGGCTTAAGCCTTTGTTTCCAACGACGATTCTAATATGTTTTTGATTCTCTTGAAAGATGTTCGGATAAGCTGATGAAAAATTAGGGGAAATTTTTTCAGGCATCAATTTCTTTGTAAGAATTCAAATTTTGGTGCTTGCAATTTCATTGCAATTTGGAATTTCCACCTCGAACAATAGGAAAAAGAGCAGGGAACCTGCTTTAAAAGTAACTTAACCGTGGTATAAAATCCCTTTTCTGCCACAATGTTTTTCCGTTGTTCGTCCAGCGAGAATTTTCCAGCGAGCCAAGAAAACTCACCGCAAGATACGTACGCGAGAAAAAGGGTTGGCAGTTGGTTCCGTGGTCGTAGCATTTCATGGCCGGTCGGTATAAGTTAACGACTATGCTCCAAGAAGGATAATTAAGGGGTAATTAACGGTGGCCACACGGCAATTCGTCTACCGGCTCTATGTAAAGCGCAGGAGAACTCGCTCCCGACAGTCGCTTCATCCGAACCCAACTTTCAAACTGGGTCACTAATGTAAACGACGCTAAAACACGATATTCTAATTTCTCTGGTGTCTCGCGAACATTGTACAGGAATATTATTATTCTTCCTTGAACAAATCTGCGATCGTTCTTAAGAATCACCAATTGCAAATTGATCACTTGTGTCATTAGGTGACATACCGTCAAGAAACTTAATTTCAAACATTTTTCTAATATATCTATGACAAAAATTTATTCCGTAAAATTGTTAACTATCTTGAAAGATTACTTACTATCTTTTTTATTAATTTTTTAATGATTCAAGTAATTAATTGCAATTTAATTATTATTATTATTATTTGAATAGAAAATTAATGATTAATCATGGATTTATTTAAATAACAATGAATCTTTTGAATTTGGTTGATTTTATCTATTTATAATTATGGAATTCAAAATTACAAGGCTTTTACACCTTTGATTTGTTCTCGAAAATTTGAAAAGTGTAATTTAACCCTTGGACATCGGAGCCTGGGTCAATCGTGACCCAAATTTACAAAACATGTACAAGGATAAATGTGCAATTTTTAAACGAAAGAATTTCATATATTACAAGAATAATTTTTGAAGGAATAGTGTAAAATTTAGAAAATGAAAGTAATATGAGGTACAAAATTAAACTGAATTTGTGGCTCTCACCGTCCGAGGGTTAATATACTCTGGCTCTGGGGTCCAGAATTGGATATCGGAATTAACACTTTCCAAAAAGCAATTTTCCTTTGATACAGTGACTGTATCATAATTAATACAGTTCTGAATATTTTTCATTTTCTCGATCCACAACGGTGCATAGAGAAACTTTAACCCCTGCGGGGTTAAGTTTCATCGAATTTTTCCACGCTAAATAATTGGAGAGCATCTACACGCGAGAACGTTATCCACATTTTAATTATTTTCACGCTTAATTTGCCCGCCAGAGATTCGACACCTGCTCCTCGATATTTTCTGTGGTACCAACATGCACATAATTGTGGATTAATGAAAACTAGAGCAAGCTCGGATTATTACACTCGAATCATTCGTACGGCACTGCCTTTGCATTATATGGTTTTTAAAATTGAACTATTCACGAAATAACTAAAATCATTCATATTTTATGTCTTTAATCAGGTAAAAATATCCCATTGTGTTTTCACAATTTCCAAACAATGCTCCGTGAAAATCGTGTTATACAAGGATTACATGTACTTCGTTTACTTCCTTTGCAACTGCTGTTTGCCAAACTTATTTCGTGACTTTTGCACCGGGAGTAGTTTCTTACTGAATTTCCCGTAATTGGTTGTTTCGACGTTCTTGCGTATCTTCTTTTGTCTACTCCTCGTTAGCGCGAACTTGAAGAAAATCTTGTAGTTAACGCATGAGAAGTTTCCAAGTTAATTCGAGTAAATTGAAGTACCGTCTGTTCCCATCTTTGGATACGTTGTTTACAAGATATCGAACATCCTTCTGTGTACTTGCGGCTTTGTTTCATCGAGGAAGAAATCGTCTCTCGAAACGTGCACATTTTATCGTTACTCTTCAAATATTTGATTTAATTGTAACGACTAATTTTGGAATAACAAATTCTGCTCGGAGTTGAAAATATTTAAAAAGGAAATTTGAAATGTTAAAATTTCACCTTTATTAAAGTACATAATAGAAACGAAATTTCTTTTTCTCTTCGTGGAACTGTAGGTATGAAAAATATAGGAGAACGGTAATCGAAATGGAATGATAAACGAGTGGCAACCGGGCCGAGTTTCAGGGTGAAATTATTTCGACGAAAGAAGGAAAGAAAAGTGAAAAAGAGGGTCGACGCTCGTCGAAGCCTCCAATTAATAATATGTTCGCGAACTGTCACACGCACTTGAATGTTTATTCGTCCCTGTGCGTTAGTATTTGTCCCGCTTTTTCGTCAAATTTCCATCAGCTCGACAAGGCTCGTTTTTCATGCGATAATAACGTGCATTTATTTCTGCTAATTTCGAAGAAAATTCTAATATTATACAGAAATGAAACATTTGAATTTTCTAACACTTTAACTTTTAGGATTTCAAAGAAACTTATCAATGTTAGATTCCTTTTTATTAGAAAAAGAAAACGATTAGAAAATTTCTAGAATTTATTAAAACTGATCGTTAGAAAAATGTTAGACCATTAGAAAATAATTAGAAAAATGATAGAATCGCGCAGTTCTTCAGGAACCTGACCACAGTTTGAAAACACGTGATTGATTCAAAAGAATAGAAAGGTAAAATTGTAGAAAAACTTGAAAAGCGTCGATGCTCACCGCCTTCCGTAGCAATAAATAAACGTGATAAGCCGAGCTAGGATGTTTGCGAACGTTTTACTATTACTTTTCCATCCTCCCACCATTATTCTTCATCGTTTACGTGTCACGATGAACGATCGACCCTGGACCCATTGCCTCGATTTACGACCTATACTTACAGCTCTTGTTCGAGCCCTGTTTCCTGTTTATTGCGACTCGTTTAGGGCTGATTTTCTGTGATCACCCATTTCTCGAACATCAGCGTTCCAATCAATCGTCAATTAAAATCATTTATCTCTTCCTCGCGTAGGATCATTTCAATTTCAAAATATTTAATTTGAATCAAATCAATTAAGAACATAAAGATAGAGGAATTTTGAAAATCTGAATTTTTACAATATTAACCCATTAGCTACCACGATCCCCATTTGGGGATTTTGGAATTTTACGTACACCACTCGGCGCCAAAAATATGCATATATATAACATATCCGGCTAAAAATTAAAAAAAAAAAAATTTGGCAGTTAATGGGTTAATGTTAAAAGTAATTTAGAAGGCTGAGCAGAGTATTCATACATAGGTGAGATAATTAATGCCGCTGCAGTGCTGCGGGCCAAGAAGTTGAGGACAGGTTGGTAGCACGAGCCAAAACCAAATATTCCTAGAGTCTGTGTATCCGGTATCCAGGGTATTCGGGTATTAGTTCGACACGTACCAATTATAAGCTGGCAAACGAGTCATTTCTAACGCGTTCGCGGCAGGAATATTGCAAACTCCGAAATAAACGATGAAATCGAAAAGCCAATATTTTATCACTGAATAATATCTTTCTAATTTTGAGAAAAATACATTTCATTTTCCTATAATACCGCAATAAATATAATCTATCATAATTGGTTCATATCGTGTATCTGCTGATTAATTTACAGTTCAGTGTGTTAATTTCTGGATATCAAAGTAGGATTCGGGTCAGAGGCACATTACAACTCCCCGATGAAGTTACCGTCCTAATATGGATATTTCATGTTGATTCTACGCTTTGCCTTCTATTCGTCATTATAATAACTTAATAACCTGGCGAGTAACTCGGCAACAAACGTAAAATGCAACAGTCCCGCGTTACAATGGCAGACGAACCTCGACGATTACACGTATTCAATATTTCATTCGGTGCATCTGCTTCCCCCGTTGTTTCGCGAATCTTACGTAAGCCTCCATTTGCTTCGTTCGAATTTCACCGACACAATGGACACAATGGTCGGTAACTTTGCAAAGATGAATTGAACCAATTAGAACGTTGGAACACTTTGTTTCCTTTGTGCGTTCGACGTGAATTCTCTGGTATATTTCAATTAATACCAAGATCCTTTTATAAAATTATTTTCAGAAATAAGGGTCCCTTCGAATCGAGCAAAAGGATTACGAAATGATTCACAAAGGGAATTCTGATCGAGTACCATTCGGGAAGAGTTTACTGTGCTCTGAAATCTTTGAAACGATCAAAAAAGTGTCGGTATAGATAAAAGGGACGCGTGTTTCGTAATTACAAGCAATTCTCCCTCTTTTTTTTCCCGATGAAAGGTACCGATCATCCAAAAGATCCATGGTGAAAAGAGGAACGTAAATTATAGAGGGGATCGAGTTTGATGGAAGGACAAAGTGGCGTGAACCGGTATCGCGTACGATGCAACGTAATGGAACATTGTATCGAAGAGCCCTGAAGAGGTGAACGCAGCTGGCGGATATTCAGATTAATCGAGAAGGATGAGATGGATCGTCATTCGAAAATACCTTCTTAAGCTACATAGACAAGATAAGCTTATTTTATTGGCAACGTTTGATATAACGCTGGAAATAATTAGGGGATCCAGACGGATTCCTCGCGCGATAATTTGAGAGCAATTAATGTTGGTTTCGTAATTAAGGAACGTGTTACCTATTTTCGACATTTTAGTTACGATATCATTTTGCGTTTCGTGTGATAAAAAATATTAAATATTAAATCTCTTTTAATACTTCCATGTGTAAGGAGATACGTTCGTTACGTTAAAAGTAATCAAGGTACTCACGTATACAGAGGATGTAGAAAGGTAATTCACTTCTTTGAAGATTCCTTTTCATCGCAGCTTCTTAATTATAATGGCACCTGAAACACAAAGAGGAGAATGCTAATTAAATGGATGTGAAGTATAAGATGAAACACAGAATTAAGTACTAATGAGTCATACGGTATTAAGAAATATTATTAAGGAATTTAGAATATGTGTTAAATAAAGTGATTGCAAAAAGACAGATTGTTATTTCCAAGTGTATAAAAGCTGCAGAAAACAAATGGAAACTAAATCTTCTTTCGCCATAAATTCTGTATCAATCGAAGGGTAAAAAACAAACAAGAAGGGGATGAAGAAGAAAAAGAAAATTCTTGTCTAAACACGACATGTAGGAACAGCTTTTTATTTGTCGGATCAATTTAAACGAGACGAAGGCACCGATTCGATAGGTTTTCACCGGTTAAATCCCTGTCGTGACGGTATTGAGAGTGGCTGCTGGGATTCAGGGACGGATTTCAATGGACCGGCAAGCCCTCGCGTTCCCCCGGGGGGTGACATTTCGCGGATCCGTCTTAACGAAGCTTGCTGCTGCTTTACTATGCACGCGTAGTTAGGCATAAATCCATCTACCGAGAATCATTAGGCGGTGAAATAAAAAGGATTGCTGGCTTTTCAAGGACGCGTGGGAGATGCTGGATACGCTAGATTGATTCGACACCCCTAGAGAGACATTAAAAGGGAGTGCTTCGAATGTAATTCGTGAGAGGGTAAATTGTATTCGTAAACGAAAGCTATTAATCCTTTCTACTAAACACAAAGTGTCCTAAAATGAAGAAAATTTTTTCTAAAAATTACCAATTAACGAAAGTAAAATAAAATAATTAAAAATAATATGAATCCAACTTTGATATAACAAAACATATCAAAGTTACTGAAATTTTAAAAATAAATATTTCGGTGGAAATTGTTCACTTTAAGTTCTAAAGCTAGGCTCGCATGAAAGAGAAAATCTTCCCTTTTAAAATACCTGTCACCGCATGCTGATAGCAGTTTTCGTTTTCGAGATATCATCGTTTAAAGAGAGACATGTGCAACTCTCACTCGCACACGTATTGACCTGGGCCACCCACGCACACGTGAGGCAGGTCATTGACAGGCACTGAATGACTCATCGTTTTTTACTACTACTGTTACTAGACGTACGCACTTCCAGGGGAAAATGTGGGTCACGGTATTTCCAGGAATTTCGTCGACCGTTCATTACTCCTTCCTAGTATATTCCACTGTATCTCTGTAATGAATTGCAATACGAATTTTGAACAAAGCATATTTCCATTGATAAACTTTATTCCACATGTTCAGAGTGTTTCATCTTATAATTTGGAATTATTTTTCAGGGATACTGGTAGAAAAAAGGGAAATAATAAGAAAATATTATCTACATATCTTGATGTAATTTAAATTACATGCGATTGATGCAATTTAATGTGAAAAGGAAAAAAATGATAATGAAAGGAGGGATGTGAATTTTACATAAATCCAAGCTTTAAAGGGAAGCTGAGTGAGAATGAATTTAAGAGGGCATTTAATGGCATGAAAGTTAGAAGGATGCAGCTTTAAATGCACCTATCCCTTCGTTCTTCGATAGCTCATCGTTTCTCCTGAAAATTGTTCGTCCAGAGTTAAATTCACCTTATCCAAGTCGTGTCTCGTTATTCTCCTTCGGGTCAACGAAAATATGGGACTTTTTTGAAACTCGCCAGGCTAAGTGGAATTTAACCCTTGCTCCACTTCGCCCGTTTAAAAACGAGGCTGCGTTTTTGTGAAGAAGCGTTACATTTTTAGAATTTCCAAAGATAAATGAATTTTGATACAGGAGAATAAAAAGAACCATGCTTTTCTTTTACTAATACATTCATTTATACTATTTAATTTTAACACAAATTTCTAACATTTTGATCATTTCATTTAATAATATAGGAAGCTAGATTTGTAATTTTTTAAAATATTCACAAGAATTTTGCAGTTCTATTTTGAGAGTGAAATAATAGAATAGTTTAAAATATTCTAAGATCTTTGGGAGATTTAAACGCAAAGTGGGATATCCTCGTATTTCTAACAATATATGACTTAAGCTGCATTTACAAGGGAACTTCCTAATGGCGGCAAAGTTTACCTGAGCAAGCAACTCAAAATCGATCCGACATCCCTCATGAAAGATACATCGTGAACACGGCAACATCTATCAAGCCCTATTTAATACTTCAACGATAGATAAACTCGAAAATGACTTGTAGATATACCTTTGAGACCAAATTTGCTGTGTACGCTTGATATCCGAACGTTATTTATTCAATCATTATCCAAAAGCAAATTTTAACAAAGTTACATACTGATCATATTTAATGACATAAAAGTTGCATAAAACACACTTATTCTATACTAATTTGAAGCTTAAAATTCATTGAAAATGATTGCATAAATGATTCATCAATATTCTCGACACAAAATGGCTGGTTGTCAATTACAGCAAACAATGACTGATTTTAAAATATACAAAATTTGATGACATAAAAGTGTCATGAAATGGCACTTATGATACATCAAATTAAAGCTAGAAATTTACTGAAAATAACTATATAAATGCTTTAGTGATATATTTAGTACAAGATGAATGGTCGTGGATTGCAACGAACAATGTTATTCTACTACATCTAATTTTCAAACATAAAAGCTCTAAAACTCTTTCATCATATAAAAGTAAAAATAAACTAAAAATAAATGAAAAATGTATATTTTCTAATAAAATGTGATACACGGTAGCAGCTTGTTAGTGGCAGGAAAGACGGTAAATAAACGGAAGCAGGTAAACTGGTCAGTGGTGGAAAATCGAATGGCCAAGTCAAGCCCCGAGGCGGATTAATTTAAGGGTCAGATAAATCATTCCGCTATCTCTGTAGCCACGACAAAAAAACATTTATCTCCGGACGAACCTGGCCGGAAGCGGTATTCTCCAAAACTCGCGGTTATAATCTGTACTGATCATTATCCGTGAAAAAGTATACAAAGACTGATAGAGTTGTGTTTTTCGGATCGTTTCTTTCTCTATTTACAATAATAAAAAGGAAAAACTGAAAGAATCATATTGAATTATACTGATAATAAATATTCAAAACTAGTTGAACTTTAATCACGTTCTGGTCGTAAATTAAGAAAGCACGAACTTTGCACAATTAAGAAGGTAATAAATGAACTTGGAAGATAAATTTCAAAGTCGTTAAAACGACACATGAGGTACAATTTAACGGTGCAATTTTTTCAAAATCCACACAAGAAATTCCTTGCAAGATTCCCTTGTCTTTTCTCAACAGGAATTTCAGCAGGGTAAAAGAGAAAGAGCAAACAAGATTTGGAACACAGGTAACAGAAAGATAAACGTACAAAGATTCCAGGCTGCTTTTCCTTCTCTTTTTCTCGACAAAATTTTAACCAGAGAGAAGAGAAGAAGAAAACGTCATGAAGAGGACGAGTTAACATCCTGTACAGCTTGAAGAGAAAAGGAGCCGTAGGTTGAGGAATATACAGGGTGGTTCACTTGATTTGATCACCTCAACTATCTCTATTATTTATAGACATAAATAAATTCTAATTAAAAAAATATATGGTATTACGTGGACCATAATATAAAGTTAACTCTATTTTTAATTGACTCTTTTCCTAAAAAAGTATAAAATTTAATATAATACATTTTTTAGATTATAAACTGTAATTTTATTCTGGCCCTGGGTCGTGACCCAAATTTATAAAATATATACAAGGACATTATCCTAATGTTAAATGTATCATTTTTAAACAAAATATTATGGATTGGAACAGTAATTTTTAAAGGGACAGTATAAAGTTTAGAAAATAAAATAAGGGCTTTCTCCATGGTCCGCCGTCCATCAAAAACTGCATCCGTTATCTTGCACTTTATATCAGTAGCTTGTATCCAACGTATTCGATCGTCTATCGTCAAATAACGAGTAGAAACAAGCGATCGAACAAAGGAAAAGAATTTGTTAGGAGATATAAACGAAGAAACGGTTGGTATACAGGGAGACAGGAAGAGGAAGAAACGAAGTTAACAAGTTCGAGTTAATAATGCAGCAGCAACGAGTGCAATGGCGATCCGCAGAGTACACAGATAGCAGAGTCGTTCCATCTTCAGGAAATTGAGAATCTCTCGGGTCAACGGAGCAAAAACGGAAGAAAGTGGATCCGAATGAAAGACTAATAAGTCCCTGCCACGATTTATTGTTCTCCGACCTCACTCGTTCGTGGCTCGCGTTAATGAATTTATCATTTCATTGATAGACATCCTTTGCCTCATTCTTTTACCAATTCCCATCCATACAAAAGAGAATCTTTATTCCTTTATATTTCCCACGTTACACAATTTATCCAAATATAAACTGTCACTCTATAAATTTCAATTTGAAAAATTCCAATTAAATGGTTAAAAGTATTATCACCAGAGAAACGATTTTCTCCACGAAAATAACACTAAAATAGCAAACAGCCATCGTGGTCGCGTTTATAGTACGACAGTGCCGTATCGTTACTTTCCTCGTACCCTTTTTTTTTACGACAACTAAAGTCCACCTTATAAGTGAAACGTATGTACACACGTACGTGGGAGCCTAAGAACAATGAAACTACGAGGCTGTCTAAGCAGTATGTACCTATAAACAGAAGGCGTTACATAAAGTTCAGTATCGCCGGTTAAGAACGTGTATCCTAGTAATAAGATCTTAACATGCGACTATCCGTGAAATGTGCGCAAGATTTCCTCGCTTTATTTAAAAATAAAAAAAGAAGAAAAAATATTTTCAAGAACGTAAAATATTAATACCGATCTTTCTAATTTATTTCAGCTTCATTTTTCTTATTTCGAAAATTATAAGAACTTCGTTAGTTAATAAATTCGAGGGATAATATTTTTCAGGCGAAAAGAAGTCAGCGGTTCGAATGATTTTCCAGTTTATCGTGGAAGTCGTAGAGGATATGTCAGGATGGCAAACAGAACCATCATCCGGGACGCATTACATATTTACGTGATATTTCGCAAGCGAACCGTAGTTATGAAAGCCGAGACGAAGAAGTTCGCGGTTTTCACTGGTGCATCGATAACGATAAACATTCGTGAAAGAAGAACGTTTGAACGTCGTCGTCTACGTTCCACCTCTGGCTTTGCTCACTTCGTATTCTTTCGAGGTCGATAGGAAGCTCGATTCATCGAGATCCCTGAGAATGTTCAGCTCGCATCAAGTATTCATGCATTTATGCACGTTGCTCGATATTACATTTAATGTATGGAATGCAACGATGCCGTAGAAAGAAAGATATAGAAAGGAGAGACGAAGAGGGAGCAAGTTTTCCTGTCGCATTTTCCATGCGCATATTCGACACAGTGTAACGTATCAAACTATAATCCATAGATATCGCAATTAAAAAGCTATAAATTAAGCAACTTTATTGAGCCTCTGTAACGAATCGTTTAGCGTAGAACCTGATTGCTTTGTTAGAAATGTAATTGGTTTCCTGAATTATTTGTGCAAAGCTGTTTGGTTGTGATCGATGATAATCCATGAGCGAGTTTCACAGGAATTTAATTAGGTAATTTAACATAACGACGGACAGGACACGGTTAAATTGATCCTGAATAAAATAGGAAACAGTAGAAAAGAATTTAATGGAATATTTTTTTTAAGAGGGATCACTTTAATCCAATGCTGACGACAGAAATAAAAATTGAAGAATTCTTTATAATTCAATTGGTGAAGTATTAACAGAGGAGGATTAAAAATCCGTGAAAAACGAAACGACAAATCGTTACTCGATTTCTTCGACAAGTGATTTGAAAACGGGGTGTGGGGGAAAAAAAATAAAAGCTAAGCGACAGAAAGAGAATTTCCTGTCTCGATATAGCTCGGTCTCACAGTCAGAACAGCAGTTATTATTTGCTGTCGCCGGCGAAAGTCGTGAGGAAGCAGAAAACGGAAAATTATTCAACCGTGCCACGACACAATGAACAAAAAAACACGTCGTCGGTGTGGGTGGTGTGACAAGAGGGAAGAAGGGGTTCGCCAGGGGGTTCAATCTAACGATTTGTATTTACGTTGGCAGTCGGTGCACTCTCAACGATATCCTCTCACGTTTTTTTTTTGCAACCAATCACGTATTTAATTGATAAAACGTCGACGTTTTACTTATTTCTTTGCCCTGGAGTACGCAGAATTATTTAATCCAAAATTGTTAACTAATATGTTCGATAGAATTGATATTGTATCATGCAAGCATTGAATATTTCAGTGCATCACATGGAGGGAAAATTACTTGAAATTTTATATTAAAATTTCATAATAAAAGTTCATTTCGGGGAAAGTTAAGGAAAATTTTCATCAGAAATCGTTGTTGTTTAATCAATTTCTGCGAAAGTTGTAAAATGAAGCTTTCAATATTTTTAATTATTATAAGTTGATGGAAATGAAACGTGGGATGAATAATTATGAAACTATGTACTGTGTTCGTATGATTTCATAAAATATCGTTGTGATGTGTCAGCGCTAAAACCTAATAACACTTTGCAGAGAATAGCATTAACACTCCATTTGCCAGGTAGAAAGGGTTTTAACCAGTAGTTACAGAGTGAAAATTAATGAGTTGACTTACTGAACCGAGGCAGCTTCCAATTTTCCTTGTAATTCTGTATGTTCAGGCTAATTGAATTCGGCGGAGATCAGCTCCGTTAAATACAACTCTAAACATTACTTTATTCCCATTAATTGGTAAATATGAACTGTATTACAAAAAAGTAACTTTGAGAAATCACATTTTCAAATCTGTCTATTTCTATTTTAGGAAATTGTTTATTTGAAAATGTGAAAATTGACTACTGGTATTTTGGCAAATTGATTATTTCTAGCTTGCAGAATTAATTATTTGAATATCTGAAAATTGACTACACTTAGCTTGGAAAATTGACTATTCATAACTTGGAAAATTAACTATTTTAAATTTTTTAAATTGACTATTCCTAGCTTGAAAAATTGACTATATCTAGCTTGGAAAACTGACTATTTGAAAATTGAAAAATGAGCTATTTCTATTTTGGAAAATTAACTATTAGAAAATTTGAAATTTTCCTTAAGAAATTAAATTTTCCATTAATAACCAAGCTACATAAAACAAGGAACAATTAATTTAAACAAATGTTGAGCTATTGAAATACGTGGGAAGAACAACAGAAGGTGTCATCTGAAATTCCGTATCGTAATCCATGAGGAGAGAAACGACAGGATGTCGAGAAAACTGTCTGCTTTTCTCCTGCATATTTCTTCAGGATACAAGGATAAGAGGGGGGTGGTCGAGGGGGTTAAACGTAAGAGAAGAAGGGAGGATTGCAAATCGGATTCGCGAGCTTGCAACGACAAATCTTGAAACGGTTTCTTTCTTCTCAAGGAAACGAGACTTGTACGGTGCTTAAGGAGACCGGAAATGGTCCCTCGCAAGGACCGTCGGTGCCCAACAAAGATTTCGTAAATTTCCCTGCCACTTATGCGCCATTTACATTATTTATGAAATCATCCTTCGAATTTCTATTCGACATATTCGAACAACGTTTCTAGTGAATACAAATTTAAAACCAACTTGATTATTTGAATAGTGAATTATAGAATACATGAAATTTTTGACAAATGAAAAATAGTTGAATCATTTCATTTTTAATAAATCTGAAATTTTTTCCACAAAAATTATTTCAATCTGGAGTGATTAAAGTTTTCCACCAAAATTACTGCTGCCTTAACAGATTTCAATGTTCACCAGAAATTACTTCCAAACCAGCTACCGTAAATTTCCTCCAAATGACCGTAAAGAATTTTCAACCCAGTTTTTTCGTTACTTACACATGCAACCCGTGAATATTTTGTAGAGTGCAAGAAATATCATAATTTTTAAATGAAACTCGAGCTCTTCGTTTCAAACGTCCCCAAAAATATGGACCTATTTAAATTGTTCAGAGTTCTGTTGGAAAATCGATTTCATCAAATAACGGCACTCACCGAACAATTAATCTAGAGCAATGCGTGACTCGATGGTATGTATAAGTTGAAGCCGATTAATCTGACGTGAACATACGTACGTGCTCCGATTGTTGACCGAGTGTCGGAAGCTTGATTACCTTTAAGACTGATTAACAACTAACTGGAAGTCTGATTGCTTCATAGATCGATTAACAATTAACCGGAAGGCTAATTGCTTCTACGATCGACAAACTGATTTTCAGCTGACTAACACTGAAAGCCTGATGTTGAATTTCAAACAACTGATCTATCGTTAACATTTTAACCTATGGTTAATTAACTCCTGAACAAGGGTGTTAACAATTTATAAACATGGATATTGACCTGAAGTTAAAAAATTTCATGAAGTGTAAAATTTAGAAATTAAAGTAAAATGAAATGGGGACTCATCAACGATATAAAATACCTTTCAGTACGAAGTGCAATATGAAGAATAAGAAAATAATTAAATTCTCCAAGATTTGCTTATATTATAAATAAATAAAACAATCTAGATTTTAGCCTTTATCGTTAACAGTGTTAAAGGCGATCCGCGTATAAGCCACAACCGCGTAATTATGTGTAAGGTTTAATTACGGAAAGCGGTCGCTAACTGAGGTAATAGAATGCCGTGTAGCAGAATTAAACTGAATTAATGGAAACTGCATACACACCGTGGGAAATAAATCAAAACGCTAACGCGAGAACGAATGCTAACCGTATTGCATTTTCAAAATGATTATTCTATGTAAAGTGTTTAATTAAGAGTCGAACGAATTGATTGGTTCGTTGGTAAAAATTACAAAATATTTAATAATTTGACATTGCATATACAATATAACTCTTTCAATCTTCTATATCGAAAAGAAATGATCTATGTCAGATAAATTTCTGATTGAGCGTTTAAATAAAGCCATCGATAACAAGACTGAAAATAACGATTTAAAAGTTTCCGCGGGGCTCGAAGGAAAAATTCGCTGGATTTTGTTCGACTTTAAACGAGAAATTAGATTTTAAGGATCGAACGGAAACAGTTTGTCGAATTGAAAGTTGCACACTGACGGCGCGAACAATGCGTCTAGTTTTCGAATAAACGTGGAACGAAAACTTTGCCGAGGGTACTCGAGGTGTTCTGATTGACCGAGTTTACTAGTATTTTGCTTTCAACTTGTACACAGCTCTTTTAATTTCTACTTTGAACCGATCGATTCGTTGCGTTTGCTTCGTTTCACTCTGTCAGCTTGCACGGCAACGCGAAACGTTAACAAATTGCTCCTTGTAATGGATATAATTCATCGGATACGAATGAAATTATCGCGGTAATACAATCTATTATAATTGATATTAAACTGCCATTCATTTTGATTTTATATAATTGCTTGATGATATCAAAGATCTCCTTTTACCACATTTCATCGCGAATCTGGGTCAATCAAGACCCAAATTTACAAAAGAAATACAAAAATATTAATTTATAATTTTTCAACAAATATCTCATATATTGGAAGAATAATTTTAAAGAATGGAAGTAATATGAAATTTGGGGCTCTCTCCGTGGTCCGCCGGATGATATATCCCTTTTTATTGAAATATTTGATAAAAGAAACAAATTTGTCGAGCCGATTTATATCGTTCGGGTTGAAAATGATCCTCAGGCCTGTAGCTATATCCCCGAGGTGCCCGGAACTTTGGATGCTGGCCAGTCTGGGTAGTTTTTAAGATATTGCTTGCTCGACTGATGCCTTCGGCCTCGGTACTGGAAATGAAGAAAAATGCGAGAGGCGAAGAGAGCGAAGGCACGTCGTGGAAATAAAGGGAAAGTCGAAGAAACCAACAAGATGTTACTCCGTGAACAGAGAGGCGAACCGAGAGGGATGAAGAACGTCGAAAGAAACATCGCTTTCAAATATTTCAACCGCAACAAAAGCCTGCTACTACCCTCGATCCTCGACCTGCCCAGCTAACACACCATCCATTCTACGTCTTCCGTATTTTGAGACGCATATACACGTTCCAGAAGGAGCAACAAGAATTCTCTTCGACGATGTTCTTCCAGGAGGAAGCTGCAAGCTTCGCCCCGACCACCCTTCGCTCTAATGACACCGTCATAGTTTTTTCTATGGGAGAAAGGAGCCACCCTACGAAACACGAAATGGAATGTACTATTCACGAAAAATGCATCCAAACGATTCTCATCTAATTCGCAAAATTACAAAATTTAATTTCCCAAAATTTCTATTCGATCCTGTCGACGCGATTCGAAGTCAAAGGACGAAACACGGTCGTTAAAGGAGATGAAAGCAATCGAGGTATTAAGATGCGCTGACCAGAAAGGTCAGTGAAGTCCGTCGAATGAAAATTAGATCATAAACTTGAAGTGGACCGGCTTCACCGGCGAACTTATCTTTGCTCCAAGACACACAAAATAGAGGAGACGAGGAGAGTGGCGAGTGGGAACAGGGTAGAGACAACGTCGTGGAAACAGGGAAGATGAAGTAGACCGAGGTCCAGGGTTTTAAGTGAATGGTGGGTAAACACTGGAAGGAACGAAGAGACCTTTGGAGGCTCGCCGAGTGGGTGGTGAAGACGGTGCAGGATTATACGAAAGCAGAAACCGAGAGAAATAATCGTGACCTTTAAGTTCCGAGAACGAGCTATAGAGAGTTACTCAGCTCATCCACGTTATCCGAGAAAATAACATTTTCCTTGCGGTTATAAAATAAACGAGTGTGAATTATTTCCCTGAACATTATCTGAGCTTTGTTTATTTTTCACTATCAATCTATGAGATAAATAACAACCCTTGTTGTGAATTGATTTTATAATAAGCTCTAATTGAAGTTTTTTTGATAATGATTAGGAAATTGATAGGGATTGATCAAGATAATGGTATCCCAAGATTAGTTTAGAAGATGTTCCACAACAATGCACCGAATACCCTGGCGAAGACATGACGAGGGTAGGAAAAGAAAGGTTAGAATCACCGAAGCGCATATTTAGCGAGGAGGATAGTAACAAGATGAAGAGTGTCTGGTAGCGGCCAGTCAAGAGCCATCAACCCATCTTCCTTGAGTTTCACCCCTTGGAACCCCTGTAAACCTCAGGACAACAACCCTCCTCTCTGTCCGGCCTAGCGCCCGTCATGAATATTACATCTTGTTATATTACCAAGCCGCACTTACACAACATTGCGACACGTTTCATTAAAACGTGCCACAACATTCTTTCTCTTCATCTACACCGTCAGTCACGTAGCTATAGAAGTGAGATAAAATATCTTCGTTAATTATTTATAAACAATCAGAAAACGTGAAATGTAAAATTGAAATTTGATATAAAAATAAAAAGGGAATCTTCGAAACCATACAGAGGATAGTGGAGGGTTAATTATCATTTTATGGGGTTAAATCGATTCACTTTTAATCCTCAATTCGTAGACCTAAAAACGCACCATAATTACCCTTCCCTATTTCGAGCACCTTTCGAAGCTCTCCTAATGGAGTAGCTAAACGCGTTTCCAAAGCGTTTAATTACTTTTCCCTTTCTGTAATTCAACTGCTGGTTCAACTGCTTTCGGTCGTCGAAAGTTGCGTCGTTTCGCTTTTCCCTTATTTTAAAGCTTCATCGTTTCCAAGCTTTTATTGCTCTTCGAAACACAGCAACAATTTCGCATTTGCAACGTGCTCGTTCTTCCCTACCGGTAATAATCTCTACAACGTTGCCTTCGACGAACAAATACTATTCAATGGATTATTCTCTTTTATTAACGTAACACGTATATAGTATTTCCGTTTGTAATTTACGCGGATAAATTTCTCTTCGATTACACAACCGGGCCAATTTACAATGTAAATGTGTACCAGGATTAAATTCTGACTAATATTTTCATAAAAAGAAAGCAGAGTTTAGCATTACTCGAAATAATCTTCTGACAGAAATTTTGGCTAAATCGAAAATATTGAGGAATGAGAAATAAATTTTGATCTCGAATAATTAAAATAATAAATAATCAAAAATTGAATTAATTACTTGAAAATAACAAGAAAAATTAAATTTTATTTGGAATAAAAATGTCTTTAAATTGAAAATTATTTGCTATTTTCAAATAATTTGACTTTATTATAGAAGCAATTTAAATATTCTCATTTATTGAAAATGTGTATCAGAAGATTATTTGAGATAATGCTCAACTCTAAAAAAATCCTTTAATTTAGCTGAAAAATATTCCCCAATTTCTAATAATTGAACAAAGGTTATACGCGGATATAATTATATCATAGACATCGATATTTTAATATCACGTAATATTTCTCCTGAATTTCAATTTGAAAAGGAAGCTTCAAATTCAATAAGGATGGAAGAGGTGCAACCGTGGCACGTTCAAACACGTTTCTGCTTCTATCTGCCAGAAAATATACAGCGTGGAAATATTGCGAGAGCAGCTTGAATATTCTAAAAGTTCAACTACGCGAAGGAAGACGACAGATAACAACAACAAACCGGTGTGTGCCGATTGATAGGGGGCAAACGATATAACGAGTCGCGCAGACTTATTGTACACCGGTGGCCGTAAGAATTTGTTTGTTTTCTTTCGCGAGATGTTTTCCAAACAGGCATCGACCGACTTGTCTGCGTATCATCGCGAATTTCTTGGAAATATTTTCCACTCAAACTGAATGTTAACAGAACAACATTAAACTTCTCTCAGTACTAGTCTACACATTATATATTTATAAGAAATCAACATTGAAAACTCAAAGAAAATTTAACTTTGCAGTAACCATGTTTTGATACTAACATAATATACAATATAATAATAGCATAATTATAATACTGTAATAATATAGTATAATATATACTATATTTTTATGTATTATAGTACACAAAATTAACTGTAAAGACTGTACACTAACAAATGTTAAATGTACAACAAGGTATTTAATCTTTAGAGGACAGGCAGGTTTTCTCCTGACTGTTTATACTTTCAAGTTAAAACTATGAAAAATAGGTTATTTTGTGATCATCTGGTACATAGAAAAATTGTACAAAACCTTTACACGATTGTAAATATCAAAAAATTTATGGCCATACTTGTGCAAAATTTAATGGGTAAAAAATGGTAACAAATTCATATAAAGGCATTTTTAAGAAAAGATATATGTATAATATATGTAATATTTAATACCAGATGAGTATCATTCTATAAAACGTGTCATGTCATCTCGCAAAACTATTACAATATTTTAAGACTGTAAGACTCTAAAGGTTAAACAATAAGGTAAAAGAACTTTCAAAGTGACAAAAAGTTTGATGACATTTCTCGTGAAAACAGAACGTTTGACACGAAATCTGGCACTGTACGTGTTATATATAATAGGAATAATTGAAATATTTAATAACTCACCGATTGGAGGTCGCTTATCCACCCAAATTAGCAGCAAACAGCAATTTTGCACAGAACACATGTTTCACTTGCGACACTTCAACGCGTAATGGCGATCGCATGCGCCGTTGCGCGGCGTCAGCTCCCCGCGCAGGCGCAGCCGCTATGCGCAGTTCCTACTGCGCACCCGGCGCTCTTCTAAAGTTTTAAATTCAAAAATAAAACATAATTTTATTCAGTTAATAAATAAATTAATAAACAAAGACACCTAAGTGAAACTGATTGAAACCTAGAAATAAATTATATTATTAATCAAGGTGAAATTACACAGATTCGATAAATAATCAATGATATAAAAAAAGTGTTTTTAAAATACATAAGTAACATTGTACAAGTCGCATAATAAACTATAAAGCTCTTTAAAAAATTGCTGAATTACGTAATAATATTTGCTCGCAGAACGTAACACACTGTGCAAACACTCTGAAACAAGAATCAACCTGAACACATTACAATGTTAGTACTACAATAGAAAATATTGGCGAACCTGGCAAACATTCACTTTACATCTCTGTAAACAGAAACGGGAAGAGCTTTCGTTTGGCACTCGAACTTTTCGTGAGCGTGCCAACCTGTTATCAACGCCACAGATATTCCAGATATCGAATCGTACTCCAAAACTGTTAGCAATCATTTAAAACTTCTACCTCTATTGTCTGTTTTCAGGCTTCAAATAAAAAAGCACTTCAGGATTGTAGTATTAAGCCCAGAACAAAACACCACTACTACTATTTACAATATCGATTAACAAAGACTTTTTGCACAATTTATTTTTACCTTCAAACGAATAATCTCTATGGTTAAATTAAATTGTAAAGAAATTATGTGATGTCTTCTATTTCATTGCTAAGCATTGTTAAAGAAATCCATATGTTGGGAGATAGAAATCGACGACGAAAGAAAACACTTTATAGTTCGAATGCAGAGTTTCACGCGGATTGTTCTGGGTACCCTGTTCCCTCTCTTTACCATAGTTCCATCAGAAATAACAGAAAATATTGAATAGAGCCATTCGTTTTTATCAGACAATTCTTTTCACGTTCGCATCGTCATAGACGTACGAGAGGATCGAGGGAAACAGAGAAATGAACCAGAAGAGAAATGATAGCGATTGTGAGGCAGAACAGGGTGGTAGGGATTAAAAAAAAAAAAAAAAGGAGTTATTTTTTTTGCGTTGATAGCGTACACGTTAGATACGTACGACAGATTCGGTACTTCCGAATGCATTCGTCGATTGGAAAAACGTTTACTGGCTGAAAGAAATGCAAACAAAGCGAGTATCGACATAAACGGAAGCTTGCTTTTCCGGATTTTCACGTTCGACGTTTTAATGATATGTCTTTCAAACCATCAGTTTCAAAACCACTCGTAATCGACTGGCTAAGAAATTAACCCATTAACGTAATTAATTTTATTAGAAATCTCTTGTTTTCAATTATACCAATTAAGAAATTAGAAAACAATTAAGATCAGTCTAAAAATTTATAAATAACATATTTTTAATTTTAAATAATATTTGTTGATTTTAAAAACACACTGTTATTTGTTTAAACATTTTTCAGGAAGAATGATGTAGGTGTAGAGTAGGCTTTTATCTTTCTATGCATTTGATTTTCTGATCTTTATCGTTGTTCACCATTCGTTTGTTTTCCTTTCTGCAAATAACATGTAGCACGTGACAGAAAACTAAATCTGCATGGAAATCTCTGTTCGGTTAATCGAACACATTCAACCCGGCCTGGTCACCATTTATTTGTGCCCGTCGTTGAATTCGGATAAATCTTTGCCAGATCGCTTGATCGTCCTTGTTTGCGACCTACATTTTGCTTTTGGCAATACCACCGGAGAGTTAGTTCCATGTATTCCAAGTATGACACGAATAGTTGTTGTCCCGTTGATGCGTGTGTTTCTAAACGACATTTTTGTAATACGAAAAGCGATGGTGAAACAAAAATTTCGATGCACTCGAATGCACAATAGTTCAGTGCAGAATTTATAGAATAGAATTTAGAAATTAAATTATTATTAATTTAGTAAAATTGTAAAATTTTTATTTTAACGATAAAAATAAGAGCTTGATAAATTTGCAGTTGATTATAATCGACAGATTTCGTTCAAAACGAAACGAACAATAAATTATTATTGAGATTCCTATTTCCTGTGAAACTGACAAGGTGTTCACTGCAGAAGCTTCGTCATAAACGAGATATAAAATTTTATTCTTCCAACCGTTTTCTGAATTGTCTTCGTTCCATGAGAATCGATATTCCCGATTCGATTAAAACGAAACAGCTTATAAGAGGAAACAATGAAAGATACTATGGTGCAATTAAAAAGATTTCTTGAATCTTCTTCCCTCCACAATTGCGGTACAATTTTTACCTTTTTAAATAAATATTTCACGATTAATGACTATACAATTCATTCCTCAGAAAAAAAAGAATAAAAAGAAAGAAAATTGTTGCAACTGGAATGTTAGAGACTTCCATTGCTTCGCAAAGTTCTTTCCATGCCCTGTGTGTTCTTTCTCTCTCTTTTTTTTTAATAAAAAAATGATGAATTTACGCTAAGAAACCATTTACTTGGTCGAGTTGGTGAGTCCTGAGCTGTCTTCAAAAGAAAAGCGTTTAATTACCGTTGAGTCAGCAGCTGAAAGTTTTGTTAAAGCTTTTGCCGAGTTTTAACGAATAAATGCAGAATTTTTCGTCAAGCTTTTCCGCGTGGCTCTCGGAAATTCGTAGTTTAAAAAAGAACGAGAAAAGTCATCTACGGAGTATTCTTCTGAAACTTTGAACCGGGATGAACGCAGCACTCGAAGGAAAACAACGAGATTTCATCAAAGAAGAATTTTACAATCATTGAAAGAAGTGTTTGTGTGGATTGAAAGAAAAAAATTATTATTTATTAACTGTAAAAATTATCCGACGTTGAATGGAGAATTTATTAAGAATGAAGCTTAATTTGATACGGCAGTGCAGAAGCATACGTAACTACTTAATTAACTGTCGTTGGTCGTCTTCTAATTAAGCAAGGTATGCTTTCTTTCATAGAATTACTTTCCGCTCTTATACTTTTCACCTTTCAATTTATCTTCCAACACCCTGGACGACTGCAATTAACAAAATTAGCACCCAATATTTGCTTCGTACTTATTTATCTTCGTAATAACAACTGATAAGCAATTTTAAATATAAGAACGAGACGTGTTAATGATTTATTTTCTATTAAGAAAGGAAAGTTAAAGTCTATCTCGCGATTATTGCAATATTGCAATCTGTAAATTACGAAGAGTTGTAAATTTATTTGCAATGTCGTGACCATTTTGTTCGTTTGAATATTTTTTGTTAGATTAATATGTCACTAGCCAGCAGAATCGGTTATGGAAGAAATAAAAATATTTGCCTGAGTCTGTGCGTAACCTCTGAAAAACAACTGCGAAACACCTATGGAGAGTATTTTTTATTTGTTCAATTAAACAAGTCGATAAATTCTAGTCTATCGAGTCCTGTGTCGATCGTATACAACAGCAGTGTCAATAAATTTCGCTGACCTACGTTTGCTGAATGCCATCGAAATAAACTGATTCAAAGAAAAAAATAGACCAACAAATTTGATAGATAAAAATGCGCCTCACTAGATATTTAATAATATTTTCTACTTGCTCTGGAACCCTCTACGTCTTGTAAGTATTCAAAATATTAATTTCAGAATTTTTAAAATCTAAACAAATAAACGGAGACTAAAATGAAATTTAAATTTTTACTACTTCAGTAGTTCAAGGATTAATATTCATCTCTGAAATATTCGAAATTCCACTTAAAATTGACTAAGCATTTGTCCCGGCGATGCATCGCTGGAAAACGAAGAACTTATGCATTTTTCACGGTGCGCTGCAACGAAGCCCGGCTTTCGTCCCCATCGGATGAAAAGCCTCGACCGTAACTCATCTGGCAACACTTTCCATATTTTCCATCCCTACGCATATCCGGTCCCTTTCCTTTCCGCTCCCTCGAGAACTCTACTCTCTTTACGAACGAGCGAACGTCAATATTAAATTGCTGCTACTCCTTCTCACAATCAGTGTCAAAACATTTTCTGCATTTCGAACGGTATTTTTCAAAACTGTTGATGCTTTTGTATTTTTAATGATGCAAAGTTAAATAATCAAATAACTCTTTTCTATATTTATGAGAACACTGCAATGCACCCTTCATATTTAATTCTATCACTTGACAGTTAAAATTCGAAGCATCTGCAGCCTGGATTTATCATGTTCTTCATTTTTCACTTGCATTGTGAGTCAAGGATCAACAGGAATCCTCAAGAAAGATCTAAACCTACTGTATATATTCTGTCAGAAACTAGGCAAATGAAGTGTAAATAGAAAACTATGTTAAACACATAAAATTTAACACTTGAAAAATTCCTTTTAATCTTCGTATAATGAATATTGAAAACTAGGTACCAGCTTTGGGTAACCCTGTTAAAGGGTTAAATAAATAAATGTCTATAAGAATGAATAATTCATTTATAAATATCAGTCAACACTAAATTTTAATAAAAATATCCAGCAAACAACTACCGCTTTCTTACGTCACAGTCAATTTGCCTAATCGCTTCTCTTTAACCAGTCCAAAGAAACAATAAATATACTCTTCTAAACGAAGGGTTGGAAGAAGGGATGAAAGTATGCTGGCCACGGTACAGGAACTCGCACAGAGCATTACCAGGAGAAGATGTTCACAGATTGTGCCCGGAGGCTAGACGTATTCGGGTCACTAGTACGTTTTCCTCGCTCCCTCGGGCATCTCTTTCCACCCCTTTCACCCCACTACTGCGGTGTACGCGTACACCGAGGTAAATCAGCCACCCTCTCCTCGCGATCACAGTGTGTCCCTCTTTCCTATTTCTCGTTTCGAGGAGAACGTCAGCGACAGGAGAAGGCCGTTTGGAAATCGGCACGTGGGCATTCCTCTTCTTCGGGATGATCCAGCTCGCGGCTGCAAATAACTCGACACAGAGATACGGGGGTGGGGACGAGAAAGGGGATGCTTCAGGTGTCGTTGACGGCCGTAACTGGACGCCCGGCCTCTCATTGGCTCGACGGATGTAAAGCCGAAGCTTGCGTTTTATCGGTTTCCGGCCAAGACTGCCGGCCGACGATTTCCAAACGGCGAATGGTCGCTGGGTTATGATTCCTACCCTCGATCCAGATATATGGGATTTTTTATTTGTCCCAGAGTCGGTCTGCAATTTGCCGCTTGCGTGATTTAATATCGTGGAGCATCCCTTATAATTCTTTGGATTAAAAATAGAGATGGCTTATAATTACTGTAAGTAATTAACAGGTAATTAACTGTTCTTTATTTTATTTGGAATAAATTTAATTTTTTAAATTAAGTTTATCAACCAAAAATTCCTTGAATATTTGACACCCCTCAAGCCCTAGAAATTTTTATTTGATTCTGATGGTCGATAATAAATCATTTTTTAATCCAATAAATATTTCATATTTCATAAATATATATACAAATATAATGTTCTTAATATCTGAATGTTATAGGAAAGTTTCAGAAAGGGGAACAACGTTGGTGGCCAGCAATCTGGCACACCTTTCTTTCCCCGGCATTTATCCATGGCAGAATCTGTCCACTGTCGTACCGTTTTAAAGTCTTCCAGGAGCTTTGTTCCGCCTGTCGGATCTCGTGACGTGACGACCTCGATATCTTAAAAACGGTTCATTATCGAGGAAAGGGCTGTCGTGGAGCGGCGTCGCGACGCTTGAAATTAGCCGACGGGGCCGAGTTCGACGGTTTCCCATCCCGTCCGCTGATTCCTCGAGATCGACTATCGAACAATCGGCAGAGAAAGGAATTCGACTGTCGACTGTTCGCGGTGCTTCTCTTGAAAGCTTGTTATCGGATTTCCAGCATCCTTGTTCACCCTATCGATTTTGAATCTAAGGGATGCCACCACCTTATTCGCGGATTTTAATGCTAGCTTGAATATTGAAATAGACGTGGTAATTGCTAATTGCTTCCTAATTAACTGATCATGTTTTTCAGGGGCTGATGAACTATTTTGGTGAATCATTAAAATATGAAGTGATTAATAATTGAAGTATTTCAATTATTAGATATTTTCTAATTAAAATTTTAAAAATTCTAATTTTGTCTTAAATTATTCTCTTGATAAATAATTATCCTACTTGAAATTTTTAATTTAAAAATGTTGAAAAATTTTAACGGTGTAATTAGTGTATGATAGAAATAAAAATGAACAAAATTGCTATTGTTCTATTAAGTAATATTGCAATTACTGTTAGTTGTGTCTGTATCCCCTCATTAAAGCATCCCCTTTTTGGACACAGAAAGAACCACGACTGGTTTCACAGCTTTGAATCGCGGGCAAATTACCAAAAAGAGATCCTGCCTCTCTCTAACGAGGACGTTCATCTAGATTGCTTTTCTCCTGCTCCTTTTCACGGCCTATGGACGTCGAATTGTTTAGCGTTTACCAGCGCTGAAAACGTTCCCTTATTTATTCGTGCCTGTGTTTGCTCGCGACGATTCAACACAAAAGCTGTATGTGCATCCACAATGTTCAACTGTGTTTGCAGAGGAACGGTAAAAGGGGTCCTACCACTGCAATATCCGTCCTGGTCCTTTCAAATCATCCTACGAAGAAGTATATTACATGTTGCGGTTTACTTAACAATGTTCCTTCGATAAACAATCTATCTTGGCCAGTCAAGGAACAGAAAATTTTTAAATCCCTCGTTGAAAAATTAAATTAAAACAGAAGAAAGAAGAAGACGTACGACGATCGAGCTGATGGAATAAGAAAATGATATCTTTTTAAAGGACAAATCATCGTTTTCCATAGAATTGTCGAGTAATCGTATCTCGAAACAATATTTCCACGATGTCAGTGGAGGGAACGTATCAAAAGGTCGCATGGTTCGTAAGCACGAGATGTATGGCAGTACGAAGATCTTTGAAAGGATACTTACAGACGGTCGAACAGAGCGCAATAAAATGAGAGGAAAGACGAACTGGGAAGTCGAAGAAACCCCTTTGATCCGACGTATATTCTCGGCTCCCCGTACGAAATGGAGCACGTATTCCTTAGATAGACGTCAAAGGATCGCGAATGGTTATGTCACCCAGTGGCTTCCAAAATGTGATCAGCAAAGAACATGCGTTTATCGATGGACCATGAAGAATTAGGTTGTATATCCAATGAGGAATTTTGAAATACAGTCTGAGCTGATTTCATGACATAAAAGTACTGCGAAATAGTACATACGTTGGATCAATTTAAAGCTAGAAGTATGAGGAAAATAACTATATACGTGCACCTTTGATTAATGCCCTTGATACAAAATGGTGGCAGTAAACAGTAGAGCTGAAGTATAAATTGGTGGATATTCTTATGTTCCAAAGAAACATCGGCCATTTTGTATAAAGGATGCTAATGAAAGGTGCATGTATATAGAAATTTTCATTAAGCTTTAAGCTTTAATTTGATGTATCATATGTGATATTCGGTAGAACTTTTCTGTCATGAAATCATCAGTGAAATAGATGTTTGAAATTCTCGAAACATCAATACCTGAAATTCTCGATCTAAATTCAATCTTCAACATTAAATTTATGGTTCCCAAAATCACGAACGTCCCATAAATAAAGGTATTCCATTACTCGATCAGTCGTTAACTTCCGCAACGTAGATCCCACATTGTCAATAGTAAGGTCGATAAAACACCGTTGTTCCAGTTCGAAAGAATCCCACAGTGAATCGATGCAAGAAGAAAATTCCCTTTCAAATCACTCGAAAATCCGATTTGTGCCGTTACCGAAGCAATCGCCGTAAATTTAACCTAACCATCGTCGTAGGTCGCGAAATTCAACGGCATTTCATACAGGTGTGTTGGCGAATGCAGAGGACACTCATCAGGTGTAGCAAGGGAACCGGAAGAAGAAACGGAGGCGTAGACAGAACGGATAGACGTCCTTATTTATTTGCGGATAAAATTGGTACGCCTGGCTGCGAGGTGACGCGAGAAGAATCCCGAATAAGATGGGAACAGGAAGTAGGGCTGCCACGGCCGGAAACCGCGAACAGGCTACGCGGTGAACAGTAGTTTCCAAAAGTTTCTCCTCCCTTGGGAAACTTCATTTATTTATAAACTGTTCTACCATAGGAAAGTGCAATTTTTAAGCAAGGTAAACATAACTAGACTTAATAATTTTTTTAAATTTGTTAAATATAGAAATATAATATAATGGGTTTGTTAACTTTCGAATGGCGGACCATGAAGAAAGCCACGATTTCAAATTAATTTTGTATTATTATAAAAAAAACTCATTATATTATATTTTCTACTACTTTAGAAAAAGAATCAATCATTATATGGAAGTCGATAAGTGTCATTACTCTAATTAACAAATCAATGCTTGAAAATGTATTCAAAGGTGCACTTCATTTCACGAATCTTCACACAAGGACAATACACTCCCCTAAATCTATATCTTGAAAGTTCACGACCCTACAACACCGTAACAATTTCCCCCCAAAGGAGAAGAAAAAGAAGAAAAATGAAAGAGGAAAAACAAGGAAGTTCGAGCAGCGTGTCGAGCTTCTCCGAGAGCCCGGTTTTCGTCGAGGCTGTAACCTCGAGTCCCAGACCTTGCAAAATTTATCGTCTTTCACCCCTGTTTCGTCGACTTCTACGTGGGTGCGATCGAGAGGGGGTTCCCCGGGACCAGTTCGAAGCCAAGAGACGGCAATTCGATGCATCATAGCAAGAAGCCATAGAAAAGGATGCTAGAGGAGTGGGTGGCGAACATGCTGGGCCAAAAAGGTCTCGAGAAGGGAGACGGAGAGGCATCCTGAATTCTAAATATGCGCATCGCATTACGTTTGCACTAGTGAGTCAGAAAATATGCTGTTTACGGCGCACCTTGCTGTACTAACACAGCTCCCTGTCATTCCTATGTGTGGCTAGACCACAAGGATGTTCTTCTGCACAAAGAGAGGCCAGGGTGCTTCTGCTTTCCCTCGTTTCTCGTTCAACCACCGGTTCTCAAACTTTTGCGGTATCATGCTGATAAGGAAACACGAGTTTGGATATTCAAGCAGTGGAACATGAACCAACGATTGGGTCATCTACTTAGGAAACGAATGTGTGAATGGCTAGGTTGATTTCACCTAAATCTAAACTAGAATATTATTCCAATAGTGGAAAGGTTAAAGATAATTTAAAATCGAGGGAATAGGGATTGGGCTAGGTGTTATTGATTAGCAATTCGACCTTTCGCAATCCACAGTGATTCGTGGAATTCAATCTGGAATAAGTCTGACATTTAAGTGGCGACTGATGGAATATAATTGGACGTCATTAAGAAATTATATCCATCTTTCTCTGTTATTCACTATTGGCTAAACGATATTTGTTAGAGGAGACACGGTTTTAGCTCTTAACTGGAGCACCTATATACTCTAATAAAAAATCATAGCTGAAGTTTATACAAATTTTAAAGAAAATTTTTCAACATTGAAACAGAATATTGTCTAGGAGAATTTTTCATTTTCTGCTGTCACTTAGCCATCTACTATATAAGGAACCTTGCCAACCTAAAATATTAAACTGCAACATGCAATATTTACAATTCGAAAGCACCCTTATTTTTCAAACGTAATTTTCCACAGTTTTTAATCTCTGAAAAGATATTCTAAAGTGATGATGGTATAAAAATGCTCATTTAATTTGATCACCAGTTCGATGTTTCGATATCGGTCATTTAATATTTCGCTGACCATCGAGCCCCGGTGCGCAGACAAAATTACAGCCGAAAGAAATTAGAATTTTGAATTATTCCCGGGACGCAATGAGGTCGCCGTCAGATTTATGGATTCAATTTGAACAACCGAGGCCTTTACGTGGCCGCGCTACCTTTCGCCAGTTTTGTAACTTTGTATGCCGCTAACACAGCTTTGAACTGGTGCATTGCTGAAATCGCGTATCCTGTATCGTGACCTTATTTTTCCCTTTACCTCGGCCCCGGCTACACACAGCCACGGGTAATTCAAACCTCCGCTGCCTCCTCGGCTTGAATTTTCACCCCCCCGAACGTCGATTATTATTTTTTTCTTTCTTTTTCTCTCCCCGACCAGAGAAAAACATTTCCGTCGTGATCGCGAATTTTCTCCCTCGATTCGAACGGTTATTGAATATCTATACAGAGAGAAATTTATTGCTTGATAATCCGACGCTTTTTTTTTCCTGGAATCTGTCTCTCTGTGACCCAGATTCTTGGACAACGATCGTCGAGAGGTTTGGGACTGGTTTTCAGAGCTTATTACTGCCTGCGTTTTGAAGAAGTATCCCGTGAAGGAAACTGCTTCTGTGCAAACATGTGTGAAAAAAAAAAAAAAAAGAGAAAATGTTGCTACCTTCGTTACATACACGTATATGCTTAGGAGTCTCGGGTAACTGGGTCAGATTGTACCTTCGAAATACACGGAGATAGAAGGAAATGCGATGAGATGATGTTATAGTGGACTCTCGTTATATCGCCGTGTGATAAAATACAATTTTATTTCCCTTTTTCCTTTCAATTGAAAGTTTAGAAGCTTGGAAAATTGCCCTTTCTGAATCAAGAGAAATTTGCTAAGAAAGAAAATTACTGTTTTTATATTAGTTTGATTGACTGGTTCATCAGTGGCGGTCAAAGTGTTAATATAATTACCAATTCGATAAGAATCGATAGGGTTGATCGTGCACAGGTTCCTTCGACCCTCCACTAAAAGATAAATACGCGTAAAGAAGGGTCGTTAATTAAGATAAACCATTATTTATAGATACGATTACCCTCGTTTTCCGTGGAAGAAGGCCAAAGCAATTGTTGAACGACGTCGACAAGGGATACTTATTTTAAGTATCTAACTAAGCTAAGCGACAGTTCGTTCGCTCCTTTGGAAGGAATTTTTTTTTTGCATGACTTTCTTTGTTACTTCGCTTCATGATCACTTACACCAGCCTGCTTTTATATTTATAAAAGTGGAACAGCTTATTCGAACTACCTTTCATTACTTTTTTATTTTATTTTCTTAAACGAGAACTAAAGGGATTCGATTTTCAACTTTCAAAGACCTTAAATCATCTGTTTTTCTATATATTTCATTGGTTTGCAAAATTTCACTTATTTGATATTTATTTTGATAACATAATAAATTTCGTAATTATAAAAACGAAATGAAAATTGCAACAGTTTTTTAATTAATCTATTCGACCTATAATAATTATACTTTAATGAAGCAATTTCTTTCTAAATGAAGCTACATATGAAAATAATTTATTACGCAATTTTTATTTATTTTTAGAATTCAGATTGTATTGTTTGATTTAGAACACTGTATTCAGAGTAACAAATCACTTGTCAGCAAAAGAACGAACAAAATGTCAGCGCTATTCAGGGATTCGCAGAGAACAACGGGAATTTTCAATTCGACTTCGACCAATCACCATGGACAATCGGACAATTAATTAAGTAATCAGGCCATTTAAATGCGTGCACCACTTGGACACAGTGACGTGTACTTGTTGCATATCATTGTTCGGACTGCAGTCATTGTTCCGCGATTGGAAAATATTGATTTAACGCGTTGGCCGACTGCATCTCATTATCGCAGTATCCAAAAACCGAGCTGGATGATATATGTCCAAAGAATTCGATTTGACTAACGACTACACCGCAATAACCCATTTACGACAGTATATTTAGGAAAATTGCCGAAAATTATCGATTAATTAAGTTAATTAGCCCAGTATGCCCTTGTTCCTAAGTTTAATATAAAAGTTATTTATCCTGTTAAATTTTGACAATTTCATGACATAAAAGTATTATAAAATAATATGTAGTATGTATCAATTTAAAGTTTAAAGTTTCATAAAAATAATTATGCAAAGGTTTCATCAATCTTCTTAATGCAAAATGGGTGATAATTAATTATATCAAATAATGTATCAGAGTGAAGATAGTCTAAGCAATTGTAGTCAAATAAAATCTATAATTTTGAACAATTTGTAAAAAAACACATAATTTTTAATAAAAATATAATTATTAAGAGATTTTCAACGGTCTAATAAATACGAGATACGACGTTTTCAATATTCCAGAGAATTTTTCTCGCTCATTTTTGCTATGTCATTTTCGTTCCACCAGAAGAGAGTACGTAACAGCGTGTCGTAACTATCCTTCTCATTTCCAATTTCCTCGCTTTTTCACCTTCCATCGTCGTTCGTCCTGCGAGGGAGAGCGTTGAAAATTTATGGAAAGTGTGAATTTCAGGGGCATCGCACGAAGGATGGAGAATTTTCCTGGCTGAAGGTTAAGAATGAAAGGATTTTTTTTTTCTTCTTTTCAGCCCATAAAGCAGAACTGCTGATGAGCTTTCGGATATGATATCGTTTATCCAATGGATTCCGTCTTGGAATTCGTGACTCCCGAAATTCCTCTGCTATCGACCCGAGTGTCCAAGATTAACCCTTTTCTTCTCGAATTTTCCCATCCAAGATATATTTTAAAAAATTCGAAATAAATTATTACGACCGAATCGAGAGGTTCAAATTGAAAGTGCTAATTCGTTTGATCAACAGAGAATTGAAATAATCAACTACAAAATGAATTCGATTTTAATTAACGAAACCGATATCCCTATTTGTACTTTGTACGAGGGAATACTTGGTGAAATTGTTGGATCGGTCGACGTAATGAGGATCAGCTATTGCCAGCATCATCGTGTGTTAGTTATAACAGAGCTCTATCGTATTCGCTGAACACCTTATGATCCTTGTCATCAGGATACACTATCACCGTGATCATGGACACGTTCGCGTTACAACCGGATAGAATTTCCTTCGCAACAGCAGCTAGCGAGCGTTACGACTCTGTAACGCGGACACCGTCATTCCGTTTCCACCCTAAAAGAGATAACGCGGATTGAAATTTCCTTCTCCTCGTGAAAATTCATTTTCAACGGTCAAATAATTGGAGGTTCCATTTAATTATGAAATTTAATTCGAATTAAATTATTCTTGGTCACGATAGTATTTCAATTGAAAATTGCGTTCCTTGAAACAACCGTTTACAGAAGAAGATTGTAAGGTTGCCGAACACTTTTATTAGCAACTCGGTGCCTCGTCAGTGAAGTTTAAACTAATATTGCCGGCAGTATCAAGCTTCATGGTGTTTTTCTTAAAATTAATTTAGCCATGGGCGAAAGTTAAATTGTTCCGCGGCTGGAATTGCATCCGAAACTTCAACAAGCTTACTGTTAATAATGCAACTGGAGTTTTGATACTGCGGCAAGCACCGGAAACATTCGCCGGAACAGAAGATCTTTCTGTAATAAAATTGAAATTGTTCTACTTGCAGTTCTTCGTCGGTCAAATCGATGTTTTTACACGAGAAAGATTCAGAAGATTAAAATAATAGAAGATACTGAATTAAATTGAAATTCGGTCTCTCTCCATGGTCCGCCGTTCGTAGGGTTGAAGAGATCCAAGTGTATTTTCTAGCGCAGAGTGTCTGCGAAGTGAAATTTTGGCTAAACCCTGATTCGCAGAGCGTTCAGTAATTTCCTGTAGTGGTCTCATCCAATAATCTCTTAACCTCGTATTACACTCGATGGTGGAACGGAAAGAAGCAATATAAAGTCCCTAGATAAACCTAAGCCCATTCGGTGAAGTCGTTAAACGTCGACGGTAAACGTTTTAAACTCTCTGTTACCTCTCGTTTCCTTTATTTCCTTTCTCTCTTTCTCTCGACTACCGTGTAATAATCAAAAGGTGTGCGACCAACTCCTATTTTTTTAACAATTGAATCGATCATTTCGAAAAGGGATCGTCCATGATTCTCGCCAAAATTTTAATTTCTCTTTTATTGCATTACATTTCTCGAAGAGATATTGCAGGAAGAAAGATTTTCAACATTATTGAAGCGAACAGTCGGAATTCTTCGTCACTGTATACTTTTCTTTGCCTTTTGTTTCGCTCTTCTAAGGTAGTTTAACCCTTCCAGTCCCAGCGGTGCCATTTGTCACTGCGAAATTTATACGTCTTCGCGAAAGACGTCTTGTACGCCAAAATTCAATTTCAGTAAACGTGAAGTATGGCAGAGGATCAACGTATTGATTCCTTTTTTCCCTGTCCTCCAAGGTGAACGAATGTACAATTCTTTCAATAGAAGTGATTTAAAATTATAATTTAATTGGGGCTCACTTTTGTTCAATTTTAAATGAAATACAGAAAAACAATGTTTTAATCTCGTTTAAATTTCGACAGAAGGTCGAGGCTTTTACGAAATTATACTTTTAATTTAATTTAAACACAACCAAAAGCTGAGATGGTATAATTGTCGCGAACAACCAGCTGATTGTTTTTATTTTAATACACGTTTTAGCTACGGTATATTGAAACCGCTTGCGTAACACATCGGTTAAAAGAAATTGCTTCGAATAAATTTCCTCGGTAGCTGTTAAAATGTCATATACAGTCACGAAATCATTGCTTCTTTATTTCCCTCGCGACAAGCGTGTCACTCAATTTAACGCCTACTTTTGTCCGCCTATGGCTTCATCTCTTTCAAATTGAAACATCCACGTATTTCGTGTTATTAGACCAGGTGTTTATGCAAATTCATACTTTTATGAATAATACATGTGACGTGCTCTAGGAAAAAAGGGTTAATTTCCAAGAAACCCAATTTCGACTTTGTCATATATTTTATAAACAATAGTATACTCTTTTTTCAATTATTTATTCTTTGCTTAATTAATTTTTCTATCGATTAATCAAATTTTAAGGAATTTTAATTCCTTTCTAAATTATCATTGTTTTTACATTTCTACTGAATTTACATTCTCTGATCTTTCTGATACGCTGCATTCAATATTAATTAAGAAAATTAACGAAACCTTTATATAGTGATTTTCCTAAGACCTTAAGCTTTAAATTGATGTCACACAAGTGCCATTTCGCGCTGCTTTTATGTCATCAATTTAGGATACAAACGCACACGCGCGACCAGGTCAGTTTCAAAAAAGCCTCCACGCTGTTTGTCGGCGTTAAATTTTTGTTTCCAGCAAATTTCACGCAGTTTTTCCAGAGATTTCGAGTCTCGTGCGTGTACTATCGTACACGAGTCCTCGTAGAGTTTCCCATGAGGATGCCATTGTGTTTCGCTGGTAACGTTGTTCCGGAGAATATCCGGACACGAAAGAACCACACCTATTATTTTTTCCTCTTTACGCTTTGTCCTCTGTTTGCGTAGATTCATTGCTACTCTGACGCGTTTACAAATATTTCGCTGAACCCTGAACGTTTCAACGGGATCGACATCAATCCTACGATTACGGCTACGAAAATGCCATAATTTGCGAGCGCTATGAATACTATGTTGATTCTTAGCCGTAGTAGAATGGATCATTCGTTACCTTGATTTATAACTACGGCCATTAGTCTTATTTCAGTCCCCTTGCTTGATTCTCAAAAATATTTATTCTTAATTTTAATTTCATAGATTTGTTGTACTATATATTATTATTAAAAATTTTCACAGTTTGAATACACTTCAAGTTTCAACTGCAATCATACTACATCAAGGGTGTAAATAATATTGCATATCATCTTTAGCAGACAAATAAACAAGAATTTCCTACGTTATAGAACCACCAAGCCCCTACGGCTTCATCAGAAACTCGTGATCGCTAACGCACGCATGTAAATACATCAGAGTGCAAATGTTGCACCCACGCACGTACGTGTAAATACCCACACATAACCGCGCATAATCCGTTTACGATGAATCCATACATTCGCATGCTGCGACATATGTACAACCCATTTCGCGCGTACCTACGAATCACCACATAAATTCATACACATTTATCCGGGACGGCGCGTAAATATCCATGAACACGCATGCATATGCATGCAGGTATACGCCATTGCCTAAAAGTAAGGGACCACCTTATTCAAAAGTGCATACGTTACAATGAAAACTGTCGAGATCGCATCGTTCGTAAACGAATTATAAAATAAAGTAAATTCAGAATAATTCGTTTCAGTGACTGAAATTAGAAGTCAGTTTACTTCCATTTTTAATAAGAATACTTTTTTAAAAATGAAGAAAATTAAACTGAACCCTTGAACAGCGAAGCCTGAGTCAATCGTGACCCAAATTTACAAAATATACACAATTGGGTCTTTCTCCATGGTCCGCCATCCGAAAGTTACTATTATCAATATATAAAAAATTATGATTGTACTACTAATTTCAATGTCTATTAACTTTAAAAAAATCCTTAGAAAATTGCAAAAGAAATTATGATGGTACCAATTAACCGTAGTTATCCTAGGTACTCGACAACCCTTTAACTGCGGTGACTATGGTTAACGAAAGGGTTAATTCGAACTCCAGAATTGCATTAGAATGAAACTTTGCATAAGATTAGATGGTATCAGGGTATCAATTTACACGGTGATGATTCGGAATCTCGGATCGGGCGATCTGAGCTGCATTAAACCGTCACAGGGCAGGAAGTTCGTTCGCGGACGTTATCTGTTCGCGATCAGATTTATTCGACGCGGCTAACGTCCGCCAGAGCCGGTACCGAGGTTGGGATTTATATTCGCGGCACAGTCAGAAGCCGTGCATCATCGGCTTAAGTCAACGAGCCAATCGCAAACAAGAGGCGCGACCGCACCCGATACCGTGTCCATGCACATCGTTCCACCTATGTGCATCTACATAGGTTGAATCAATGGTAATAGTTTATAGAAATAGTTAAAGAACAAAAAAAAAAAATTAATCTAGAAACTAAGGGTGAAAATATTTCTTTTAACCCTTTCATTGTAATTCCCTTGAAAGTGTGCAGGGTAAATGATCAATTATATCGTGTTCATCTTGTTTCGGTTATTCTCGTTTGGAAATAGAATGTCTAATTGTAAGATGTAGGAAGACTTTGATTTACATTCAAATATTAACCCTGACAATTGGGTCTCCCTCCATGGTCCGCCGTCCTAGGGTTAAGAATATGATTAGCCTGATTAACACGTTGAACAGCACAGTGAAATGGGGCATTTTTTGTGGAACGTATTAAAGCTTTAATTACTAAGAACAGTAATAATTAATTTGTCATTTCACATTATTTGTACCATAGCGATATTACTTAAAATAATGTTTTTCTATTGTTTTCTTTTAATTATTCAGACTTGTGTAAGTTGCGGAGCCGGTCACCGGTGACCCCCATGGCGTTCAACCTGTTAATTATTTTCTAATTTAAAAATTTGGTTATGAATAATTTCCATAGCAGTCAATTAACACTTTAACTCTATAAATGATCAATTATACGTGACAATTAAAAATTTCAAGCTTCCTATTTAAAAAAAAAAATATATAATTGGAAATATTTGAATGGAAACCATGCCTGTGAAATACAATACTGGATCTGAATGCACGAACGATACAATATAAACCGGTAACTTGTTATCGAAAGCTTATTAAAAGTTTTTCCATCTGGCAGAGTTACTATTATGACGGCAGACTACTTAGGTAAGAAAATCACGTTTGTTGCATTCGAGAGACTAGTCGGAGATGCTCGTATTTCTCGGTAATTACCAAACAGGGTAAATTTCAACGGGCTGACAAGTATCAGACGGGAAGACAACTTGAAATCTTGGCTTGTTTACAGAAATTTCAATTATACACCCGCCTAGACGTGCCTTTTCACAGGCTCGAATTTAATTAGATCAATTAGCGTCGGGATGCGTTTGCAGGAATCGTGTTTCCGATTCTTTGAATATTGAATCTAATAAGCGTCAGTTTGCAAAAGTTACCGATGCGTTGCGTCTAAAAATGGAATCGTTTATTGTTTACGAAAGTTGAACTGCAATTTATAGGATGTGATTTAAGAGAAGAAATTCTGTCGCATTCGCATCGTGTAAAAAGCAATTTGTCAGGAGAATACGATTGCTTTCATTCTAGAATGACACGACGCGATTTTATCATTCGCCTCAGGCAAAATTCGTTGTCACGGAATCCGACCAGCTAAGAAATATTTTATCGTGCCGGATCGACGTTGAAACGATTTCTATATTTCACCATTCTATAACGGACGATTCCGAATAATTTAAACGGTCGATTCAGGAACGTTTGTTGAATTTCAACGAATAAAAACAATTCAGTGAAGTTTTTGTTAAAATAAAAACATTATATATCGGGACAATGTACCAAGCAAATATGACAATTTATTTTAACAGAGAAATTCACTAAATTAAATTTTAATACAGAATTTTAAATGATTATAAATTTGTATTGAACCCCTTCTCTAATTGCCAAGTTAATTAAAACCTCCATAATAAGTTCCCCTAATTGTTACGAAAGGGTTAATCTAACGTGGCATGTGAACGCTTTTGTTTTTCACACGAAACTACGGATAAGTAAATAAAGCATCCTGCCGGCCCAGTGTTTCATCCCTCTCCAACCCCTTCCTTTCCTTTTCTCTTCTACTTCCTGTTCCTTTTGCTTCGAGTGGCTCGTGCTCGCACCCCTTTCTCGCCAGCCACCATTTCAACCCTCCGTTATTCCACCCCCTTGCATATCCGTCCGCAGTGTTTACCTGTGGGAAACCATCGACCCACGTCGACATCCTCGTTTCGCCGCCGGTGAGGAATACTCCAATTTGTCAACCGCGTACAAGCACTTTTTTTTTCTCCCCTCCCTCTCTCTCTCTTCCAAGACCCTTGGCTGTCGGCGTTTCGAAGGGTGACTTTTCACGAGGGCGACACGACCACCCTAAGCCGAGCAGCTCGAGCACCGGATGTAGGCGGCTGCCCATGGTGGCTTTGTCAGGGTGGTCAATGGAATTTGATAGCGCGGACGAAGGTTCGTTTTCGGTTGGAACGAGATCGTCACGGCAATTAGGCACAGATAATTGCGCTTATCGTTCGCGATAATTGCACCACTTCCAGTCGACTTTGGGGACATCGCCATTCGTTCCCTTTTTTCTTAATTCATCATTCGTATTATTAAAATATCAATGAATATGAATTTTGAAGAAATGATGTCGGTTTTGGTAACACGACCGCACTTCCGGCCGAAATTACGTCGCACGGTGAATTAAAGGAGACCAACGGTGTTATTGATTCAGTCTGACGATTACAGCTTGTCTTAACCATTACACGATCCCGGCTACGTATAACGCAGACAATTCTCGACAACTCCCCCGATTCGCCCTTATTGTTTGCAGTTTCCGCTTTGTACCGGAGCTCGCGCCAATCAACAGCAATTGCTCACGGTTACGTTTCAGACGTTGAGCCGTGATTTTCAACGGATGGTTGGATAAAATGGTTGCGATTGTAATCGGTCGACGAGCGAACGCTATGCAAAACGATAGACGGTCGAAAAATTCATTCGAAATATTCGAATAATTTATTTTTCCCACGTTCGACAAATTTTTCTCCAGCATCCTATGCACGCTGCACCGTTGCGCAACGATCCGTGGGATCCGATGCGTGCCTAGGACGATTGCTCGCGACATAATCGGAAATCCGTGCATCAGAACGCGATTAACGTAATTTATGATCGTGGCACCGGTCGACGTTTGTCGGCTAAAGTGTTTCGGAATTCGTGTCACGTACGACGGCTGACGCGAGCTGGCTCGTTGTTTCTGGTTACGAATTAGCCCTCTGTGTTTTCGCTTTCGTTTAGTCGCAGCCAGTCTCCTTTGATAAACAGACCGGATCATTCATGAGGATCGATCGAATGTAAACGAGAGGAAATGTATGTTGACGAAATTTTAGGGAAATCGATCGAATGTAAACGAGACTTTGCGTATAGTAAGCGGAATATGTAAATTGATGTTGACAGAATTTAGTTGAGTGGTCAGGTCACTGGTTCCTATGCAATCATCCGTTTAATATCGAGTAACGAAGATCTATTTGCCGGAGTAATGATTTGGAAATTGTTAATTATGAAAAAATTAATTTTGCGAGTGTTGAAATTGAAACGTCGAATGAATTTAAGTTTTCTTTGAAAAATAGAAGAATTGCAACAACGACTGAAGATCCACGTTTATAGTGGCGATGCATATACTGTATATGGACAAAATCGATGGCCCTGGACGATACTGGATGTTCCCTCTCGAACGACGGAACATATCGCAAAACGTATGTCACCTGTTCAACAACTGACAGCCGACTGGCGCACTCCAATTAAGGCTAATGACTTTACGCGCCCGTGCACGTTCCCTTACCTTTAATTGTCACCTCTCTGGCCCTCTCTCCAACCTCTCTCGCTCTCTTTCCTACCTCTTTACCTTTCTCTACTTTCTTTCCTTTATTTTCAATGGAAAACGTGCTTTTTTTTCAGATCTCGTTGTCTAGAGGGCCAATTGAAATGATACAAGATATCAATGCATCGATGATTCGAAATTGACTATTGTGACGATATTTTATTATTAATATTAAATTAAAAATAGCCAAGGATATCCTAATAAATTATGAATTTGACATATCAGAGTGTGATAAAAGAAGAATACTTTTAGAATTTCTTTTTCATGTCCATCATTTCTGAACGATATTAACGTCGATACGCCTGGCATAAATTAAAAAGCTTCGGTTATTAGAGCGAACGGAGAGGTTCAAGAAGAATCGATAGCCGAGCGTCCAGCAGTGACCTCCTGACATCAATAATTTCATTCGCGGTCTCCTTTGATTACGAAAGCCAGGACACGTTCGTCTGCCAGTTGCCCGATGTATACGACACCCAGTGGCATTTCTCCTCTTCCGTGGCAGGATTGCGCGGTACAATGGCCCATTACATAATGGAATACAGACGTATGGCCAGAGGTCCATAATGCGGCGTGCAGCGGCCAGAAACTCGGCATAGCGTTCCTGTGTCCTTGCCGCTGCATCCTTCGGACCACCGCAACAAGGACAATGCTTGCACCTGCATTTCTGTGCGGCGCAGTTGCATAAAAGGAGCGTTGGATTTGTAAGAGCACAAAGAAACTTTTATGGAATGTCGAAATTACGAATGTAATTAGAAAATGTTTATGGAAGAAGAAAATTTTGAAAATTTTTATTATGGATCGAGGATCCAAGATAAAAGTAAAGAGAAGATGGTTCTATTCTTCTAAAAAAATAAAATTTAATTTCTATACGAGAAAGTATTAAGGCACTTAGATTGGAAATTGATTAATTCAAAAGATGTCTTAGGGAGAGATAAGGGATTTACCAATTTGAACATTTTTTTTTGAAATTGTGTACTTTCCCTGACAACAAATTCTGCATTATAAACATACCTGGGTCGAAGATTGAATAATTAAAAAGATATCCTAGGGAGAGACAGGGAGAGCCTCCCTATGATCATTTTTGAACTGATCAATTTTCGACCTAGATACCTAAATACTTTTTCATAGAGAATAAAAATACTCTTCAAATGCGATCAAAAGAAGTACAGAAATCTCATCCAAATTTTATCGCTTCGTCCCCTAACGGCCTTTTATAAATATCCCTTATGCTCCAATGTGTACTTCAACATTTAGAGTACACAATCCTAATAATACCCGACAACTTTCATCGATTATTGACCCGGAAACAACAAACAGTAATACGTTTGATTAATCATTCGACACACCATCGAGCCTCGAAATTCTCGTCGACTGTAAACGGGGAGCACGTAAATGCGAGACGATCCCCCGCTGCATTGTTATTTGCATAACACAACTTTCACAATATCCGACGGTGTTTCTACGATCGAAGCATAGTTCTTGCCACGGCCTAACGATGCGCCGTGATTTCGATACAAAACCGACGGCAGCAAACAATAATCCAGTATCGTCCGTAGTTGCATCCCTGTTCGACAAGGGCCAGAGAGGGGGGATGGTCATCGGTCGGAAAGGGGGCGGCGGAGGGTAACAAAGAGAGACAGAGTCGATCGCGAGGGTGTGTAAGTGGTTCGGGTACGAATCGCAGCCGCGTTGAATTGCAAGGTGGTCCGGGAACTATTGAACGTATGCTCGCTACGTTTCTGCCGCGCTGATTCGACGATTGTTGGCATCGCGACGCTGACCCGTCGTTCTGACGGTGACGCGACAATTTGCAGCCGAGTTGTTGACTGCTTAGGCGCGATTGTTTGCGCAATTTTTCCTTTTTTTTTCCATGACACGGGAACAATGGGGAAGCTTTCTATGAACAGGGGTTGCGAACCCCTATCGGACTGAAAGTGAAAATTACACCTTTAGAAATAAGAATACGAAACGATCGTTCGTGCAACTCGTTTATGGATAAGTAAAAATCAAAGGGGATGTAGTTCGATGATAATCGGATCGGTTAACGACCGCCATGGAACAGAAATAATACGACACCATTATCACGGTCCGATACGATAATTCACAACGTATTACTACATAACTGCACGCCGCAATTTAGCCTACGATTCTACCGGCGACTCGTGCAACTGGTACAATCCCGGATTATTGCTTGCAATGCAGGCTTTGCATGCAACGTCCGGTATGTGTGGTTTTCAGCGTCGGAATATAGCAAGAACTCGCCAGCTTGAGGTACCCCGATGTCTCGAACCGTGATTCTGGATCGTGTAAAATCTGTAACAGCCGGAAATGCTGGGGATCGGATCTAACCCCCTTCAATCGAAAGTCTTAAGACACTTGTCATGTTTAATGGAACTTTGGAATTCTATGTAGACGATGTTGTTTTAGTAATTATTACTCTCTGATAATTTTTTTTTTTTTAATTAACTTCATCATTATTATTGTGAAAATTGAAAATCGACAATATTTCATATCTTCAAATATGATTTTTTAAATTAAGACACTTGTCATTGGAACTCTGGAATTCTATGTAGACGATGTTGCTTCAGTAATTATTACTGTCTGATAATTTTTTTTTTTTTTTTTAATTAACTTCATCTTATTAATATTGCGAAAATTGAAAATCGATAATATTTCATATCTTCAAATATTCATTTTTTAATATTTTTTAATTAAATTTGATATGTAATATCGTTTATCAATAATCACCGAGATAATTAATTAATTATATATTTCACGTAACAAGGTTTTTCAATCAACTTCCTGTGTCGCTATTAAATTTCCAGTTACAAAATTACCATTTTTCGAAATGTAATAAATTGACGGATGGTGGATTGATTCGTTATATTGGCCTGAATTCTTCGTTTCGTTCGGATGCAAAGCACGATGAAATCGAACAGAAATAATGAAAGATCCTTGACGCGAATAAAACGAGCCAGGATGTAATCAATAATTGGCAGAAAATCCGTGAACGGCGGCGTAAAAAATTCGCCAAATTAATCGAGTATCGAAACTCGATGCCGACGCGAGATACCGAATCGAATTCGGGCCCTCCCCGCGTTAAATTGGAACGCTCTTCGGTGTGCCGTTCACGACGGCCGCGTTTCCGGTTCTTCCTAGCATCCGCGTCGAAAGCAATGTCGCTCGTCAAATTTTTTTATGATCACGTTCGACAGACACCGGTCGTAGAAAACCGCAGCTACGTCACGATCCGAGAATACGAAGCTTCGGAAAGAAACTTTGAAAGGCGATAGAATTGAAACATACAGGATGGAATTTAATTGAATAATAGAGAAGATACTTGACCTGTTAAAGTAGATGCATCAAAATAAGAAATAATGTTTAATTAGAAAAAGAAAACAATAATTTTCTTAATGAAAATCCCACCCTGTTAATTATTTGATTAAAAAAGGAAAGTATTCTATGACAAATGCATTTCTAACCGATCTTGTGATCTTTTGAATTTTTATTTATGTAAAATTTTATTATGTGAAATTTCAAAAATGAAATAAAATTTATAGTAATATAATAATAAAATATTGGCATTCTTTTTAGGGATCAAAATGTATCCTCCGAGTGAATGTTGCATAATACGTTGCACCCAGTGCAGACGGGTGCATCGATGCATATTCGATGGAATATGCGTCGACAGACAGATTCGACCGACGGATAATACGTGCCTATAATTCTGATGGATAGGCAAGACTGAACGCGAGTGATTCACGAATTTCCGCGCGTCCTCCTATAGCTACCTGTTTTTGGCGAACGGAAGTCATCACGTTCGCGCACGGGAAAGATATATGGCACTCGTACCGAGTGCAACTCTGCTGTCCTGCGGTTCAAGTAGTTTATAACGATGGAGAGCCGACCGTTTTAACCATTTCTCTGTCTCTATGCAACATGTACCCGGTGTACGAAACGTGATGCTATAAATTTAAGTTGTTGGTATTAAAATATTAGAATATTAGAATATTAAAACTCCAGGATATTAGAACTCTAGGGTATTAGAATTCTAGAATATTAGAACTCTGGGGTATTAGAACTCTTTGAAGTTGTAATTATAAAACTTATCCCAGCCGAAAATACACTGCCAATTTTAGGACTCGAGATTTTAGCTTAGAACGAGCTAATGCACCGGTCTGCAGGGAAATGGCAACGGCTAGCCTATTGTTCCTTTGCTATAATTTGCACAGCATGGCAGTTGCATCAAAATGCATGGTAATGGCTAAAGAGCCGTAAACGCGCACTTTACGAGCTCCTACGTGTAACCAGTTACAATGACCAAACTCGTTCCCTTCATCGGCATGCACATAAAACAACTTTGTAAACTTTCTCGACAAGTGACACTACCTTATTCATTTTCGTCTACCCTACTTCTTAATCTGTTAAATTAATTAACTTTAACCCAACGACTAAAATTTTCAATTTTTCAATTGAATAATATAAATATTCAATCGTATTATTTTATACGATCAATAATATCAATAACTTTATCAATGTTATTTCAATGGCTTTATCTGAATCGTAGAAATATATATGTTAAAAAAGAAAAAGCGAAATCTCCCGTAAATATTACACTGCAGTTTTAATCAAAGTTCACTTTCAGAAACCTTTCAGCTAAACAAATAAAAAACGTCGATCCAAGTGAACAAAAGCAAGCGCTTTTGTTTGTAACTAAAGCAAAACTGGTATCGAAAATACTCTACGGCATCGCCTGTCAACACGTTTCTATACATTTTGCAGAGAAAACTTAATTACTTTTAAAATAAATCAGATATCAAATATCTAAAATGCAAACAACACAAATCCGTATTAACAATTCTTCAACAAAAATATTCATTTTTATGAAAGATTCATTAAAAAAATCATCATATTCTAATTCTGCAAAGATGAAACAATAATTAACATAATTTTTCAAATTGCATAAATATCTGAGGAGCAAACTATTCATGCGGGTTTCACCAGTACCAACTCGGCTAAAATTTCTCGTATAAATCAAAACACGACCAGGTTACTGGTAATCCAATGGCTTCTTCCTCTCACGTTTCCTATATCCTTCCTATCTCAAAACATTGCTACCTATCCTTCTCATTTTACCCATATCTTGTTCGAATTATACCCTGAACTCTGACATTCCCATGGTCAATTAACGAGGTAATTCAATCAGGGAAACCATCGAGGTGAAAGCAGTACAATAGATAATTTAAGAATCACTGAATTTTCTTATGATCCATTTATAGATCAGCATATTTTCAGAAGATTTGAATATAATTATTATGAAAATGGATTTTGAATTTTCCTAGTAGCTAATTTTTCTAATAAGAAATTTTCTAACAGCTAATTTTTCTAATAGCTAATTACACCTAGGAAATGCATTATATTGCAAATTTACATAAAATAATACATTTTCTTCTATTTCCTTTAATTTCTGTTTCCTTTCAAAATTTAATAAAAAAATTCCCGAAGAGAAAGGAGAAAAACGAGCCATCGAATAGCAAAAACACGCTTATTACCGTTGATGATCCCTGAGTGCAGTCGATGCACAAAACTGCAGTGACCGAGCGGCTCTCCGAGTAGTAAAGGTCCGCATTGAAGCTGGCAAACCGAGAGCCCTGGGTTTTCGCGGTCATCAGCGAACCGGTGATCGCAAAAAGAACGTGAAATTTCGTGGCTACGTGAACGCGTCCATTCGCATAATTAAAAAGGAAAAAGGAAGAGCAATCTCTCTGAAAGAAACGGCAGCGAACCGGGAGGACGAAACGAGAGTTGCTCTCATTACTACGGGAATTCAGTTTCCTCGATGATCTGGGCTAGGTCACGGGTTAATGATGCGCAACACCGTTAGATGATGAATCTTCTGTTCGATTCATCAATTCGTAGAGCTTGTTTCTCATACGGAAAAATTCCGGGATGAAATGAAAATTCTATCACTTTCTACTTCGAGCGATTAAATTATTAAATATTTAAATTTAATTTTGTTTGAAATTATTCAAAATTTTGAAAGAAATGATTTTCTTGACAGACGAGCCGTGAATGTAAATCTACTATTCCATCCCGAGACAAAACTCGTCGCGACGTACATGCAAGACCATAAAGCGCGACGGTGAATTAACTACGTTGCATGTAACTCTTTTCACATGAAATTACAGGTGGTTTTTCCCGTGACCCCGGGGGAGGAAAAATGTGCATCGTGAAATTCATTAATTACGACTGTTTTTATTTCCTCGTACGTCGCTAAAAGCCAAACCATCCCCCGGCTCGAAGAAACAGCCCACGTATTACTAAGTCGGTTACACCCTGAAGAAATTTCATCTCGGAAAATATAAGAATAATTAACTATCTTCTTACCTTACTTTGTGATCTTCTCAGCTTGCAGAACGCAGGTTGTAAGAGTAGCTTTGATAGTACGAACTTTTGGAGACACTCCTGCTGAAATGTTCTCCTTTTCATCCCTGTCAGCACTTTTTCGTCCATCGTTGAAATAAGCCGACTCCATTTTGTGCAATTCTGTAAAATTGTTAATAATATTTAGAGAAAGTAGAATATTAATTGTATATTCCCCATTTTAAATTAATTTCTTTATAAATTTGATTGTTTTAATGACATCTGCAATTACCAAAGGGTACCAAATGAATTTAATTTAACAAACCTACAAATTTTATTCAATAAATGACAAACATATTCATTCGAATACCTAGTATAAGAATGGGAATTGAAAGATCTTAAGTTTCCTCCACCTAAAGCAGCGAAAAACAAGGATAGCTTACAAACGTTTCGAAATCAATGTAAGAAATTCCAGCTCTCGATGGATGGAGGTTTAGAAATGTAGATCAGTCCAAGGGACCATTCCGAATTGTTTTTGTGAATGGTCGAGCATCCTGTCGGAACAAACATGACGTATATATCTTCTTCTGCCTCGCACGTTGCCGAGAAACATAATACTGTTTTGTTGAACGGATCTAACACTGCTGCTGTTTCAAACAGCAGACGTTTCAGAGCGTTAGGAAGTATTTAATTTTTCTTTGTAATATGAAGAAAATAAAATATTGAATGTCAGAAATAGAAGACTTAATTTAAGTGATGAGAAAATTTTTGATTAATAAATTCTTGTTTCATTTCTCTGGGAATGCACCTCCAACTAAAAAGCGTAAAGTGACCGAATCGAAACTGCTTTCATAGGTGAAACAATAAGTGTCGAGCTTATATCGTAGACGAGATAAAATCGGAAAAATGTACGAGTTGTGAGCTTTAATAAATTCCCTGGACGATAAAAATCCAGTGGACCAATTGTGAAACTCGACGGACCGTCAAATCTCGAGGTGGAGAGCATAAATCGACACCTTTTCAGACCCTCTTCAACTTATCACCTCTCGTTTTTTACCGTTCGAACCTTCGAACAGCCTATTTTCTTTGTTGAGACAGGAGGATGAGAATGTTTCAATTTAAACAGAATATTTTCAATAGCAAACGAATAAATTGTTGAAACACCAAGAGAAAAGAATTGAAGACAATTTTCTATAGGGTTGAAAAAAATTCTATTAACCCTCGGACGACGGACCATGAAGAGACCTGAAGATATGAAACTTTTTCTTTTAAAAATGATACATTTATTTTTAGATTAAATTCTAATATTTAAAATCTTTTAAAGAGAGATAACTTTTGTCTCCAAAATTACGTCTGCTTGATTGAAGAAAATAATAATGGTTTTAATATCATAGAGCAAATGAAAGGAACGTTGCTCCTTTAGTTGCCATTATTGTTCTCGTGTACGATCGCGCTGATAAAAATCACGAGTCGACTTTTACACAGGAAATAAACGAATTAGTTGTTCGCTTTCGTGTCTCTCGAATCAGTCGCTCTTGTTTCCATAGCGGAAACAGCGACAGGGAAAATTCGCGGACTGTAATTGTGCAGAGAAGTAAAAGGGTGAATTAAATCTGGCAATTTATTTGGTCTGCCATCCACTGGCAAAAATCAAATCAAATGAATTTCTCTAACTAGTAATGAAAATATCTTTTGTCATTTAATTATGACATGGGCTAATTAATATTTTAATTAAATAAAATAATAATTTTGTCTGTCTTTTGTTTGGAAATCAATCATTTGAATTTTTGAGGAATTTAATTTATAATAATTTTATCTAATTTTCTTTTCATTTAATGAAATTGATTGCTTTCTGAAAGATTTAACAGCTAATAGAAAATCAATTATCCTGCATCAAAAGGGGAAAAGATAAAAGTGAAAGATTCAGTAAATCGTGTTTCACTGGCATGTATATTTCCAGTATTCGCGAAAGGAACGATCGTTGAAGGAAGAAAGTGCTTTACCTGCACGTTGTAATCTGGAACCGTGGAAATGAAAGTGTTCTGGGTGTGGGGGGTCTTTATGATACAGCAGAGGAGCTTCTACAATCATCAAGCATAGTCGTCGTTTGTCTCTCGCGTATAGGAAAAAACGTGTACAGGAGAAAATCCATTTCCTTTCGTTTCTTCGCGCGACTTCAAACGGGACTGGAATTTCGATTTCGAATCATCTGCAAATAGATACACATAAATTTAAGTGACGCTTATTTTCAATATTATTTCTTCAAAAAATTCCATTTTCAATTTCATTTCTTTTTTAAATTTTTAGGGTACTCAAATTTGCAAAATATCTTATTACATTTTCTAGTTCTTTGAAGATAAATAGCAGAAAATTATTTTATTACAAAAAATGAATGATAGCTAATTTTTTAATTTGATAAAACTACCCACTACTCTGATTAACAAACGTTGAAATGTCATACCTGTTCCTGTCACAGAACTGATTAAATCAGTATTCCAATCACCTATCATTGTGCTCTATTGGCGAAGTTAAACAGTTTCCTGCTGTCTGTTCTAAAGTTTTGACTGGAGGCTGAAGAAGAAACTTTCCAGATAACATTCTATCCTCAAAGGACACGGTCGTAGGTTAAGGGTAGCCAGCCAACTCGGCTGTTCTTCTTTTTTCTTCAGCCTACGCCCAGACAAAATACAGTGACGTGTGGGTGGCGAGCAAATGGAAGCAGCCTCCTGAAGATTGCAAAGGCAATTTTCTTCGACAATGCGGTCTACTGTTCCACGCACGATGCGTGCCCTTTCTCTTCACCATTCACGCGTAAGGGTCGCCCACTAGACGACGGAATCCAGTCTTTTTTTCTTCACCGGATACGCCCTTCGTCCTGGCAAAGAGAGCCTCTTCAGCCAGCATCAAGGGACTGAAGGGTTGTGAAAGAAGAAAGGAACCTTCAAACGAGTCGGTCTGGGTTCAAGGGATGAATTGTTGCGATAAGTTTCTCGTTGCTCCTCTCTTCATGATTCACGTGAAATTTTTCATTTGTATAATTGTCAACATCTTCTTCCCCCATTACAGATTTTTTCGAGAAATGAAGAAACACTGGATAAATGTGAATCTTGAAGAGCTCTCTTCTCTATCAAATAATTTCTAACAAGTGGATGTCTAATACACTTGACCCGGGTGTAATTGTGCCGGTATCTATGTGATATGACGAGTTCCACGCGAATTAGGCCAAGTAACTATTTTGAGCCATCGCTTGACAGAATGGCAGACCAAGAAGTCCGGAAGATACTGGATGGTAAATGGATGGCACGGTTGGTCGCGACCGCTCGCATCAATTTCAAATAAGGTCCTTAAAGCTTGATCGACTTTCTGGAACGTTAGCCAGCTTGTCCGTGCACGACCTTTCTGTACAGCGCTCCAATTCTCCATCAGAAGCCGCTGTTAATCTGTTCCAAAAGCTGGTTCATTGCTTTCTGAATGTTAATTAGCAGGGTGTCACGTTTGATGGACGTTTCTCGTTGATAAAACAGCGAAAAGTTGTACTCAAAAAAGGAATTCATTCCGAAGAGACGTAGGTTTGATATTAACTTTGGTGACCAGCAACATGAATCCCTGACTCTGATATGTAATTTACATATTATTGAATATTGGATCTTCAACTTGGGTTAATTTGATCGAAACGATGAATGAGGGTTGAAAAGATGTGTATAAGAAGAACTGTTCGAACATTGGTCTCGTTTATCCATGTCCTTTGTCTGAAGACACAGGAGGATTCAGATGAGGGTCTCCCTAGTCTCTCCCCAAGTTTCCTTAGAATTCTCTCAAAATTAAAAACAAATGGTAGCTGAATTCTTTTCTTGGACTTATTCTTAATCGATTAACATCTAACATTCCTTATTTGAAACTTTTATACTGTGTCTTCTGAGATCACAATTCTTTTGTTTCACTGTTTCTTTGTCCTAAGTGGATACTTGGAGTATTATAAGTAAATGCTTTGCTGGATTATCTATTTACATTTACTTTTTGTTTGTAATTGATAATACTGTATTAAAAATAAATTATTTTTAAAACATTAATTTCTCTATCACTGATGAACTTGTGACCCCATCTGTGAGATATCAAGAAACACTACGGGGCATTTTTACCCCTCAGCAGGAATCCACCCTTATCGTCGCACAATAATCTCGAAAACGCTTAAATTATAAAACATGACCTAGGTGAAATTTTGTGGCCGCATAGCTAGCCAGACATTTAATTACTAATAAATTAGACAGGTGCATAGAGAGAGATGACGTTGCAAATGAAATTCTAAATGAAGCTCAAATTAGAATCCTCCTATTTCTATCATATTCGTAATGGAATAAACGATTCAATATATTTCTATAAATTTAGAAGAAACAATTTACCAGAATATTCTTTATGCTGCATATTTAAAGTTCGATGTCGTCTTAAAATTCCAATACTCTTTGCAGAATTTATCATTTTTTAGCACCATGCACACAAAGCGATATATCATCCATTCACTGAAAAATTCATGAAATATGTTTATTTAATAATCTGTATACAATAGTACATATATTTGTAAAATGATATATGCATAAAATTTGTTTTATCTTAATAACCCAAGTCCTACAGTAACATAATACCAATTAATTATACTGTAACATAAGTTATTCAGTGACGGATCCAGAAAAAATGACTCATTACAACATCTATAAAATAATTAAATAAAATAGTTGTTATCGAATAAAAATACTAACAAATGAATCATAAACAAGTTTATTTCGCTGCCCTCTCCAACCCCAATCGAAGTTTCTGAATCCGCACTGAGGCTTATCTAATAATTGTACTTGCATACCAATGTTCTTTTATTTTCTTGTCATTTTTATCTTACGATTAATAATCTTCACGTATCTGCAGTATACAATGTTATCAAATTGTAGTCAGACAATTAATCTAAGGCACAAATGTGATAAACACCTGAACAGTACATGTCGTTAGATTAATCACACCTATGTTTTTTTTTTTAAATAAATTAGTATTATTAAATGTGCGTTCCGAAATATAAAAACTGTTCAGGTTTAGATTGAATAAAATAATGATTGCCTTATTAATATACCTTAAAAGAGTTATAAAAAATAAATATTATATTCATTCACTGAATACTACTAGGTACATTGTACAATAGATGTATATGTGCAAAAACATTTAATAGTAATTAAATGTTTCTTCTAAATTGGTTCTCATGTATTTCGTAAAGGCAGGCAACAATCCATCTACTACCTCATCCATATGTTCAAAAAGAGCTATTATAATTTTACTAACTTTCTTTTGTATCTTTGCATCATTGATAAAAGAAGATATACTGAAACATACTTGTTTCAAACTCTCTCTCACGTAACACCATATAAAATGAACTGCCTTGTCGATAAAATTCACACCATATACACGTTCTAACAGCCTAATAGCTATTTGAAATATTAGAGGAAAGAGGCTTGTTGCGTCCTTCATATACTTCATATCTTGACAAATTTCGTCGAATTCTTCAACATTGGGGACAGTCACATCTTTACTGTCATTTTTTGTAAATGCATCTGTCAATAAACGAATTAATAAATTTCTTAATCTGGTAAGCGTATCTTCAGCGTCCCTATCTTCCGGCATTGATGAAGCTCTACGTACGGTAGGATTCTTGTCTAACGCATTTAGTATCATAACGAATTTCATAGGATCTAATAGTGTAATACCATTGATTGTTATCTTTCCACCTTCAAAGGACACGGTATTGTAAGATGAAGTAAAATTACTTTGCGCGTTAGGATTTAGTTGCAAATCCATCTTTTTATTAATATAACGTATCACTTCGGCATTCTCGGATATCTTATCTTGGTTGTTTGCTGCGGCAGCACGTTTCGTGCGGTTGAATGCTTTACGAAGACGTTTAGAGCGTAAAGTAGATCTATAATCATCTAAGATTTTACCTTGGGTCGTCTCGATCAGTTCTCCCGCGAATTTGAAATTTAAAGCTGCATTGCCAAAGAACAAAATGTGTGTTCCCACGGACAACACATCTATGACTCTAATTGTTTGCTCTTCCTGATATTTCATATACATAGAATACGCTCTGAACGCTACCCCACAACCATTGATGCCCAAATTACTTAAAACTACTGTATTATAAGCAAGTTTAACAATATTACTTATATTACTACCGTTCTGAGCAGCTTTTGTCAGAAGTATAGTTCCTGTGCTTGCAGCTAAACCAACTACGCTGCCACTTATAGCTAACCACGAACATAACGCATCCCTGTCTGTTACACTAATACTTTCCATATGATTGCTTCTGTCCACCAGATTATGTACTGATCGACCGGCTGTCCATGCACCAGTTACTCCAGCAGTTACGACTGCCCCTATAATGATAACATTAAATACCATTTTGTTTATATTTTTATTATTTGAATTTGTTAGGATTCAATCATGTGCCTTCGTGCATATTGTTACTATCTATCTGAATCGATTTTAGTAAAACTATTTTCATCCTTATGATGGTATTTATAATACAAATGGGTATGTACATACAATTTAATCTGACTTACCTAATGTTACTGGCGCAAGAGGCGTGAACATAGATGCAATACCTAAGCCCAAACTAACTACACCTACTACATTAGATGTTGTATCTATAGCATTTAAGATACTGGATGTAGTGGAACATTCAGGTGACTCCAAAACTTCTAACCATACTGTTGAGTATTCTTCAGTTATTTCATAACTTGGATCAGGCTGATAGTATCCATGCATTGGAATAACCATAGTGCATGGCGGTAATGTGTTATTATTTTTATAAGCTGTCCAGTTTTGGTATACTCTACCCCATGCATCGATATACCATTCGCTATGTAAAAGCCTTTCATCTTTGCCACTTATAAGTCTTTTTATCTTAAAAATAGGTGTTGCCTGCAAATTCATTTCAGATTCGTTGCTAGAATCTTGTTCCTTTTCCTTTTTTGAATTTTCCTTCTTTTCTTCCTTCGAATTTGTTTTAGATACCGTCTTAGTATTTTTTTCCTTTGTTTTATCTGACTTAGATGCTTTGGTAGAGTTTCTTTTAGTACGAAATGTTATATTAAAAATTATCCCAAAATGAATACATTCCTTTTCCACTTGTCCTTCCCCATATTCACATACTTTTTTATATATTTTACCTATAATTTCCTGAGCTCGAGGTCTATAATGAAATAGGTCAACAATATCATCTGTTTTACATACTTCATTTAATTTGGTATTTGCTTCTTTTGCATCTGATGGTGGACCAAAAAGTGCAAAACCAATATTCTGTTTTAAATATTTATATTCATGTTTTGAATATTTTGTCCATTCTGCCAAAAGTTCATAATATTCTTGTTGTTGTAATTCAGCATATTGCAGCATTGAATTCTATATAATACAAAAATATGATGCGCTTAAGATTTCTGATGGCAATAGTTATAAACACTTGATTAATGTAATAGTTTATATTTACCCAATTAATATCTGATTCATCTTTACAGTTCTTAGATGTTTGGGGATCTTCAGAGCTGTTACCAGCCATCTTCTCTATTGTAATTAATAAAGAATTATTAAAATATATTTAAAAAACCTTGCCTACAAAATACACATTTATGGAAGTAATGTAACACAGTTATACAATTATGTGAACACTATTTCAGAATAATAATTCTACTTTCTATTTTTCAATATGAATTTAAGTAATTTATTATCATTTCATCTATGTATTTCATGTTTAAAATTATTTAAAAATAACTTACGTATAACACAGATTCTTTTACAAAATTACACTGATAACCTGGAACACGTTCGGGTAACGAAGGCACAAAGATGTAATAATGGGATGCTCAATACTATATATAACATTATGTGTAAAAATAGGGAATCCCATAATTCGCTACTACTAACTATGTCGTATGCATACGACGGAAGTAAGGGGAAAACTATATTCTCTTAGAAAGTGCATTGAAAAATATATTTCTATTTCGTGTAACAATAATTTCGTATTTTTATACCATATTGTATATACAGCTGAGATAACAGAAAAACAAAAATTCCTATGTTAAAAATAAATATAAAGACTAATAATTAACATTTAATTACTGCCTTCAATACTGACGCATCCTCACCACTTCACGAACTAAAATTTTCTTCAACTGTAATTATGTGGAAGTGCATATAAAACCCTATGAATATTCTATATTAATATAAATACTGAAAGAAGCATTGTTCATTATCTTTTCAAAGCTAATAAATTAACATTAATTACATAACATCTTATTCTCAGTAGCGACAACAGAAAGATGTAACAGTGTACCAATGGCGTAGAAGAAAAGCGCTATATTTCTAATATATAATTAAATTAAACATAATCTTATATATCTATATATCTTATACATAAAAATATATTAATTGTATATTAGCTCTTAACACAGTACCATATTTCTAATTTATTAAATTTAGAATCTTTTATACTCCGAGGTGCAATCCTGTCGGTGTTTCAGTTTTTCATTGGCGGTTATATTTTTCGCTACTATGTAACTTAAATATGTATGTAAGTACTTACCCAGAGTTGGAATAATTATAATTCTTATTATAACTTGTCCGAAGCAAAAATGAAAAGCCTTACTGATGAATCCAGTAGTAGATACAACGGCGAAATTTTAAAAAGTCCATTGTACAGTTCTTGTGACTCTCCGTGGTATGAATCCCGCCAATCCGAACGCACCAAATATAAATTGTACAGTTCAATACATTATAAATTAAAGAAACATTATCATGATACCAACAGTCAAAGAAAAAGTCTGTAAGAAACTTCCAGTCTATCAAAAACAAGTAGCTTTACTCATTATGAGCGGGCGAAACTCAAAGTTACAACAGGAACTCAAAATTCTTCATTGGTTCGAAGTTCTCGATCTTGAATCATCATGGCGTCCCTCCGCGCCACCGTGTTCGCTTCGGAGCGTTGTCCTCGTACGCCAACTAGCGGCAAGAATCGACACCATTCACTCTGGCGAATCGATATTCTGCTCAAATATTGACTTCGCGATTGTGCGTGGTGTCGCAAGCGAGTCGTGCAGTAGACGGCGATGCTCTTTTAAAAAGCGCGTTCTGGCGAGTGATAAGTCAAGTGCTGTTGGTCGGAGAACTGATAAACGAAGTTTCCTGGAAACGGGAGGAAAAGAGGAACAATGTTACTGGCGGCTAGTGCTGTGCTTCTCGGATTGACCCTCGGTCTCTCCCACGCAAGCATCCCAGCCCTCGAGTCGACACCAAGCTCCTTCAACAATCATGGAGGTGATTTCATTTCTCTTTTCTCGTGCCCTACATTCGCCTAACTCCTCTGTTCATTGTTTGTCGGGTGAAAAAGGATCCTCTGTAAGATGGTCGATTCTGTTTCTTTCATCGAGCCACCCTTTGTTTTACGGTGGGACCCATTGTCGAACGGGTAACTCGCAGGTGCAATTGTTCCTTTCGTGAGCACCTGCAGTCACCGAAACTGTTATGGCGAATTCATTGACTGGTACCCAGTCTCCTCGTTACGATACATACCGTGTTTCGAGTGCATACGAATCGCTCGATGTGCCGTAAAAGTATGCAGAAAAAATATCTCGGATGGATAACGCGGATTATGTGTTACGATTCCGCTTATGACAGCATTAGTCACGCTTCGTGATAAGAAAATAAATGCGAGTCAGATTGGATCAGGTAGCGTTGAAAATGGGCTCGATTCAAGGAAGAAAATCGAAGCGACGCTTTATGGTCTCTATCGACCGGTAGATATACTGGCTAATGCATTGTCAAAAATTCGATGTTTTTATCTCTCGTTATTGTCCGCGTTGGGGGAAGCGCCATAATATTTTGATACGGCTAAATTGATAGTCGTATCTTCGCGTTCAAAAGCGCGCTGGTAAATGCTTTTCGAATACCAATTCGAATACCAATCCGCTTTTTTGTCGTACATTTTATCGAACCGTAAATCGGAATAACGAGCTTTTAGTATGCTAACGAGTATATCTTGAAATACGCTTTATCCAGCGACGTCTATCCTTAGGTGCTCCAAATATACATACATTTTCTGTGAATTTTCAGATGTATCAATTTCAAAGGGAATCTATATAATTATTGAAACTATAACTCTTTTTCATCTTCATTTATCTATTACTAGACACTTTTTAATTCAAAGCGCATAAGCTGGAGGTCTTTTTTTAATTAATTATTACTTTACCAGCATCATAGCATTCTTATGTAAACAGCAGTTCATTTGATCAAAGGGAATCTATATAATTATTGAAACTATAACTCTTTTTCATCTTCATTTATCTATTACTAGACACTTTTTAATTCAAAGCGCATAAGCTGGAGGTCTTTTTTTAATTAATTATTACTTTACCAGCATCATAGCATTCTTATGTAAACAGCAGTTCATTTGATTATACAACATATGTTTTCATCCATATTTTAATACAATTTTTCTTACGAGTATGTAGATTCAGTGCATAATATAGTGTAGTATCAGTGTAATGTAACATGTTTTTCTAATACGAATTTTTAAATTAATCCCTGAAGGTAGAATTTCATATTTAAGTTCATGTATTATCTTTTATTCGTGTCATAAAATAAATATGTACTTTAGAACCACATACATTTGTGTTTTTATGAAACATTTTATCTAAAACTAATTAGTGTCACTATGTTACTATTTAGGTGAAAAAACTGTAGATTAGACGTAAGAAAAAACTAGAAGTGATATCAATAATCTCAGCTCTGTATATCATATAACAGTATCATCTACTAATAGATCATACTATTCTTACCAATATTATATCCTCCATGTATTTATCATTAATTTAATTATTTCAAATTGCAAATCTCATACCTATCACTAACCAAATAATAACAAACATTAGTGAATCACAGCATTGAAATTTATACAAATTTTATTAGTCAATCGCCACCTACCAGCTGGAGCAATTCACTTCAAACAAAACTGGTTCCATTTTATTAATGGATTAATTAAGTATTAGTGGTATCATTCAGGCAGAGGTATTTCAATAACATAATACAATAAATTCAATGGAGAGTATATAGGTAATTTGTAAATGATGAGGGCTTTAATTAAGGGCCATATAATAGAATGTTGCTGAATTGATTATCTTTGTAAATCATTTCAGGATGTTTCGACGTGATTTTTTCTACTGTAGATGCAAAAGCACCGTGCGAGATAATCACGTATAACATGATACCTGTTCTCGTTGATATTTCGCAAAATATCTTGCGTAACAGCACGAAGCATTAATAAACTATAATGCGAGAGTAAAACTGATGTCCGCTGTACTAACGTTCCTCTTTTTCTTTTCTTCGCTGTTCGACTTTTAAATTCAAATTTCATCCCTGTTTCGTGGGCCATCGATGACCCACTAAGTTTGTCAGAAGCATAACTTCTGATGTTTCTTCAGAGTTACAAACTTATTTACATATTTCTAAAAAACTTTATAAACTTTTTCAAACTTCATGCAACAGGGTTTTAAAATTCTAATTCTTAGTGAAATTCTTATCTATTGTTACTCCACAGTCTTGTAAAAAAGGGTTTTTATTATTTACATTTAATTTAAATATTATATTTGTAATTAAGATTTTGAGGAACTTGGGAATTTTTTTAATTTTCGTATCGTTGGTTAAATAAATAAAAAGTAAGTAATGTTAAATAATATAAATATCACATTCAAAATATTCTGAATTGTTTGCTTGAAATAATTTATTTATGTTTTTTCATGCTTGCTATGGATAAATATAAATGATTTTATTCCATCACGAGTTTGTAGTTTAAACAAGCCTTGTTTACTATGTATCGCGTAAACAAATATTAATTTTCAGCATGGAATCATGTTAGCAATTGATTTTCATAAAACCATCCATCTGTGCAGATATTCCTAGCAAATAAAGTTGAAATTAAATGGTTAACTTCAAAATCGAATGCATGATATATAGTGCCCTTTTTTAATTAAAATAAAAATATTTTGATTTTAACAATTGTATAGTTAACAAAATATTCAATTGGCGAATAATTCTTTATTTTAACAATTCTGTTATTTGCAATTTATTTTGTATTATTCCAGATGAATTTTACTCCAAGTTTCTCGTTCATTGTATCGCTTTTTAAATTAAATTTAAAATAAAGTTAAGGCAAAATGGCTATTCAATTCAACTTATATTTTTTTCAATTATTCTTGTAGATGAATTTCATTCAAGTTTCATTTACGTTAATTAGATTTTGCAAAACGTAATATGACCCTATTCTTAAGAGGAACGTGGAAATTGTCAAAACTTGGCGAAAAGCAAGGGGAAACGTAATTTAGTTCAATTTAACACCTGCCAAGGAATCGCTACACACCAATTTCAATGAAACTTTGCGAGTAGACGAAGAAACCGGAAGATATTAGACTTTAGCTTACAGAATATTCAAACAACCAACTTTCCTTTGACTTTCTGTTTATTCGGAGAGAAACGAGGTACTTTTGTTTAACGAAAACATTGAAATACAATTTTCTTTCTTCTGAATTAACAAGTTTGAATTGATCTTTTATTCTACTTATGAAAAGCATCAAATACGGATTTAAAGATACAATAAATTAAATGTACCATTTTTAAACGAAAGAATTTCATGTATTAGAAGAGCAATATAGAATTTATAAAATGAAAATAATATAAAGTACGGAATTAAATTAAAATTAGTACTCTCTCCATGGTCCGTCGTACGAGGGTTCAAGCTTAATTTGATGAAAAAGGCTACATAAACGTTTCGTAATTAAAGTTGGTTGATTAATTATTTTGATTTACCTTAGTTAATTACATTATAGTTTAAAAGAAGGGTAATACAATAGCCTCGGAACAAAATGACCAACCGTTATTTTCGTAAAATTAGACTGTCACATTTTCAAGAGAAACCTTTCGGGTTATTCTTGTAGTTGTGTCAGATAATGAGTCACGCTATGAAACGACCAATCAGTTCGTCAGATTTTAAAGGTTTTTGTATGTAGTTTTCATTATACACATATGTTAAACATGTGTATTCGTTATGTCATTTTTGCTGATGAATTTTGTACTTACATATCGTTCATAAAATATCTCTTCCATGAAATGCAGAAAAATACCAAAAATTTGATAAAATTGATCCAAGATAAAAATTCATTTTCGGTAATTTGAAAATATATGAATCTGTTAATTAACCAAATACTGATGCTTTTTCAATTCCTGTTTACATGTTTAAAAAAAAGGATTCCAAAAATTTATTAATGCAGATGCAGGCCTGTATTGATTTTAATTTCGTTTGCTTTCTTCGGGAAAAAAGATAATTATTCATTGGATTTTCTAGTGCTCGATTTTAGTAATTTACTGGACGACTTTTAGCATGCAAATGGGTATTGAGTTTCCATTAAAGCGAGCAGCGGTAAAATCGCCATCTCGAAAAGTAAAGAATTTCGATTACCTGTAATTAAATTACCGTGCCTGATAACGCTTGTTGCGAAGCTTTCTCCGAAAGGCGACGATTAATGATTTTGCAGAATTCATTATGAAGAATAATAATTTGATCGATAAAGGGTGTCCGATCGGAGAAATTTGATAGTAATTCGAGGAGGGTAGAAAATACCACGTCAATTCGGCTCAATTTCGCAACTTAATCCCTGAGAATTTTCGAAAGCTCGTTGAAAAGGAAAACAAAAAAAGCATATGTCTCCATAAAAATAGACTGGAAAGTAGTTGGAGAGCGTGGCATCTCGAAACCTGACGCAACACACGGTAATTAAAATTTCAGCCTGCTCTAGACAAATCTTCACCGTCTGTTTTCATCAGCGTGCAGGATGCTAACGAAAATTGCGAATGTTCATTATTCTCTACCTTATTAGAACCGTAGTGGGGGATTAATAATTTAGCAAAAGTAGGTCATTATTTCTGGGGTATTAATTAACGGTAACCGACGTTCGTTACTTTTCCTCGATACAACTTGCTGACTTATTTATTTTATATTTTTTTCCCAACTCCAGCAGGTACAATAATTGGGTGGAAATAAATTAATTATATTTCTCTGATTGTACGCGGACAATGTCCAAAAGAAACATATTAATTAGGAAGATATCTAATTAATTAGATATATTTGATAATTATTGTAATTGCAGAAATGAAATTAAACGAGAGATTGTAATTTCCTTAAAATAAAATTAAGAGTTATTTTATCAGCCGTTCTTAATTGTTATCGGTGTAGCTTTTCTGTTCCGGCAGAAAATCATATTTACATTGTTTATCAGGGAATGCGTGTACGCGTTTTGCGTTCTTTTGCAAAGAGAGCGTTCGTTTAATCAGAGATATCAGAGAAATAATATCAGAGAAATTCTTGTAGATTTTAAACGAATTAAAACGTCGATTTTATAACCAGCTTTCATCAGATTTAATCTTTTGAAACGGAAAAGAAATTTCCATTTCCTCTTGACCATTTATTTAATTTTCCGTGGCCCACATGCTCGGGTAAATATCAGAGTTTGACACAAATCCTCGTAGGATTTAGGTAAATTCCCAAGCTTTTGACCTTATCGCTGAATAAGGAAATTTTATTTCCCTGCAGTGACCACTAAATTTCTGTAGATCCTTCCTAAATGAAACTAAACAACGGCTCTATTGTTACTTTGCTGATTTATTGGTTTCATTACATGGAGAGAGAGAAGAGATTGTTAAAATTCTCACATTTAACACTTTGATTGTTCTAGGAATAAAAAATAGAATTTTAAATTCTATTAGTGCCATTTTGTTACAATTTTATGTCATGAAATCATTGTTGAATTTTTATTTGATATAGTTCAACTATGTACGTTGCAATCCGCAACCAGCCATTTTGCATCAAGGATTTTAAGGGGTCGTTTGTGTAGCCATTTTTGTTAAATTTTGAGCTTCAAATATTTTGCAACACTTTTCCGTCATGAAATTACATCAGATCATGAATAAAAAAATACATAAGAAATTTTGAAGGTTGAAAAATTCTAAAGTTCTATTTTGGAAAGTTTCTAATCTACCCTTTGGCGTTTGTTCCCAGCTCCACGATTGGATTTGGACAGTCCGGAAAGCGGATACCATGGCCTGGTGAAGGAAAACGAAACTCTGGTCGAGGTTACGCCACAAATACGAGCCATAGGTGCTAAAGTATGCTCCTTCCGTATCGCGAACAAACACCATGGCGAGGCGCCGTTCGAGATCGTTTTGAAAGAGAAAGGAACCGCCGAGCTGAGAGCACTTCGAGTTCTGAACTGCGAGAAGCGGCGAAACTACAAGTTCGATATCGAAGCCGTCGGCTGCAACGGATCGCTATCGGAAAAGTATGAACCTCCATCGAATCTGATTCGATCAACCTTCAATAGAAGGTGTCCCGAAATAGGTAGTAACATAGACTGATAAGTTATATACACAATGTGTCCTACACAAAAGGGGTCAAGCTATGCCTCTAAAGCAGAGTAGAAAATAGATAGAAATAAATAGCATTGAATGTAACATCACTTGATGCAAGATATGGATCAAATCAATGTCTTCAAATTTATATGTTCCCCTTAGAAGTGGTAACTTAACACGTTGGGGTCCACTGGGATAGATCTATCCATTCCAAAGAGGGGCAAGGATCAAAGTGATAGTAAGATCACAAAACCTGATTTTCAAAAGGAAGATAAGAAGCTGAATCCCCAGACCAGGGCTTCAGAAATATACATATTTCATAAAGTGTCTGGGTTAGGGCACTTAACCCAGTCTCGAACGTGTTAAGATTCATAGATTTTATGTCCTTAATGTCGAATCTTTTCATTTATTTAATTTCGTTCCAGTGCTACGGTCCACATCACGGTGGTGGACGTGAACGAGTACGCCCCCCAGTTTCTGCAACCGGCCTATGTCAGCACGGTGGACGAGGGTCGGCTCTACGAGGAGGTTGTCCGCGTCGAGGCCTCCGACAGGGACTGTACCCCGAAATTCGGTGACGTATGCAAATATGAGATTTTAACAGCAGATCAGCCGTTCATAATCGACAACGAGGGAGCGATACGAAACACCGAGCCCCTGGACTACGAGCGTTCCCATAACTACATCCTGAGCGTGGTGGCGTACGATTGTGGCATGAAGCAATCGGCACCGGCCATGGTAACCGTTAAGGTCAACCGTGTCTGTGCGCCTGGATGGAGAGGAATCCCAGAAAGGGTCGACTACGCAGCCGGCGTCGGTTCCCAACCTTTGCTTCCTTCCGCCAGATTGGATCTCTGCGATGCTCCTTGTATATTGCGCAATGTAAGAGCCACCTTAACTCTCGCCACGGACCATATAGGGAAAGGATGCGACCGTGACACGTACGGTGTGCGAAGTCAACGTAAATTGTGCGGTGCATCGCGGGACAGCGTGGATTTATTGCCAACCCCCGGGCCTACGACATCCTGGACAGCGTCTCTGTCTCGCGACGAGGGCAGGGAGGCCGACGAGATCTTCGAGTTCGACGGCGTTGACTCGGCTGCTATCATACCCAGTGACGTACTCGAGCACACCTTGGCGCAGAAGTTCACTATCGGTGTCTGGGTGAAGCACCGACCTCGTCCAAGGCAGGATCCTCACGTGAAGGAGCACATCTTCTGCGCGGCCGATGATCACAGTAAGTGGACGTTCCTTTATTCCTTTTCAGGAGGACGCATCGAACGATTGATCGAATACGAAACGTCTGAATTGCAGAGATGAATAGACATCATTACGCCCTGTTCGTAAGGAACTGCCGGCTAATTTTGCTGCTCAGACGCGACTTCTCGGAGGGCGATCCCAACATCTTCCGGCCCGCCGAATGGCGGTGGAAGCTCGCACAAGTGTGCGACGACAAGTGGCATCATTACGCCGTTCAAGTCGATTTCCCTCACGTCACCTTGTTCGTGGACGGGGAAGAGTGGCATTCGGACGAGAAGAATCCCGAGGTGATCGACGACTGGCCTCTACATCCCGCGAAGGGAGTCAACACGACCCTGGTCGTCGGCGCGTGCTGGCAGGGATCCGACAATAAAACCAAGCATCACTTCCGTGGCTACCTAGCCGGCCTGTCGGTTCTAGTAGGACGAAACGAGAAACCAGACGTACTTTCTTGCCTGCGTCGCTGCCAGGAAGGTATCCACGTGCCGTCGATGGACTTGCTGCAACCGGGCACCCAGTTGCTCACCAATTCCGACCTAACAGAGGTACGAATCGACGGGGACAATCGCACCAACGTCGAGACGCTTCTCCGTCGTATCGGTTATTCCAACTCGAGGCGGTTCCCAACCCCGGGCCGTCGCAATTTCCGTTTAGAAACGACCATTGTATGCGAGGGTAGCGAGAACAATCCCCTCCCGGTCCCGACCGTTCAGTCCTACGTAACAGTCTTACCGCCACCGCGTCCGGGTATCGCCGTCAACGGAACCGGCTACGTGGCCAGGGAGTACGCAGACTTTCGTCTAGGTGTGCGAGTGTTCCCCGACGCCCGCGTCACCGCCGGTTCCGCTGCCAGGTTGGACGCGTGCGCGGTCAGCGTGTACCCGAGCCTGAATCCCGACCACGAGAGCTTAGGTCTACCTGGCGATGCTCTGCGTAGATTCCGCTCTATAACAGCTCGCGTTGATCGAGACGGTGTTGTTCTCTCGGGCGCCGACACGCCTTACAACTATCAACAGCTGATCCGTCTGATCATGTATACGAACCGGAAGCCAGCTTACTACCTCGACCGTGTGTTCAAACTGACCTGTTCCGAGCTAAGCGGCCGTTTCGCCAGCAACGAGTACGTGCAGACCCTAGCCGTGATTCACCCGAAGGAGAAGACCACCGCGATTCCTCACTCGACTCCGGACGACCCGCCGATAGCTAGAATCCTGGAACCAGTACCCGGACACGTGCAGCTCTCCCCTCATCACGCGGACCTGCCGGAAGAATACGCGACTGCTGCTCTTCGCGACGGCTACAGGAGCATCGGGGGAGCGGGAGGTAGCCACGCTGTCACCATCGTCGCGGCTGCCTGCATCTGTTTCCTACTGCTGATGGCGGTGGTCGGTGCGGCAAGGGTCAGAGGCGCCGCGAAGAGGCGATCATCGGCCGGCGACGAGTTGGCTGCCGAGACCGAAATGGCCTGGGACGATTCCGCTCTGGCTATAACCGTGAATCCAATGGAGAGGCTCACCGAACAGGATGCCCATCATCAGAGCCAGAGAGACGAGGACGTAGACGATTCCGGAAGTTCCGACTCCGAAGACGGATCATACAGAGACGACGATCTTGATAGCTCCGATTGCGAGAACGACTGCGAGCTGAGCAACGGTCGGCATCGCCATCACACTTCGCCTCATGACTTGGAATGGGATCATCGTGACGTTTAAATTACTATTCCTCTGCATTCACCATCCCTCCCCCCTCCCAATCCCTTCTTCGTATGGTGATTAAGTGGAGTACTAACTTACTATCGTTTATCATCGTGTTCCCTTTAAACCGATCATTATTGTTTCGTTACTTGTGACGCTTCGTAATCGCATTCAGCATATCTATACCGCTAATTCGATCAGCGATATGATCTTAACGATCGGGCTTGAACGGTTTTAATATTCAACCGCGTTTTCAATGAATATTTTTCTCGCCAATTAATCTGATATATTCCTAATATATTATATATATATATATATACATATACATATAAACACGAAAGCGTCGTATTATATCCGTCCCCATAGATGACATTGGTACCGTGTAAAATGTTAACGCACCAACTAGTTAGTACTCTCCTTAAAAGCCAGCAAAATTTGTAAGAGAGTGCGGGACGCTTTATCGAATAGTTAAACACTTTCTATCTACAACACGTCATTGGTGTTGTTAGATGAAGGATACACACGTGAATGAAATACTTAAGTTCACCGGGATGTATCCCGGTGAACGTCTGGAAGCAATTAATTTATATTTGTCACTCATTAACGCTAATTATTATTATTATTATTATTACGGTTACTATTATTACGAGCATTATTATTTTTATTATCGGTAGCAGTAGGACGAGGGAACTTTTTTTTTATACTCTCAATTATCTTCATCTATTTTTATTCAATTAATTGTTATCAATTTTACTAATGCTGACTGTATTCGCTGCTATAATTCGATTACAATTTCCTTTTAGACAACGCAGGCCCAGCCCGATAATTTGATCTGAACAAAATAATTCTCTCCTTTTTTTTTTCTAGTTGAACCATTGATCTCAGAAATGTATATTTTTAAATTTAAAAAAAAGAAAGTTAAAACTGATAGATCCTTTCAGTATTAATTAAAGATACATTTCTAATCCACAACTCAGGCTGTACCTGCACACACACTTGCCCAATTTTCCATTTATTATTTTTCTTTCTAAGCGAGACCTCTAATTATAATTTGCACAATGTTCCTTCCTGATCAATTTACAAAGGAGAAAAAAAAAAGAAAGAAAAGAAATATGAAACTCTTAGCTCTTAGTAAGGACATTGTCGCGCATCTTATGATAGTGCTTCACCATTAAGTACGGTATAATATCATATCCGTATACATGTGTGCGCATGCATATAGATTTGTATTGGGAGCTCGTCGCGAAGGTACATGTGTATGTGCATGAGACACGCGTGGTTACATTAATATACATACAGTGTCCGATCATTATTCTGTGGTGAGCGAATGATAGATAGGACCGTGCGGATTTGAAAGGATGATTTCTATTCGAATGGATAAACGCGCAGGTTCGATCGGGCCCGGCTGGTATCGTTTGTTATTTTCCGAAAAGGATTATCGTGCAATCAATGCTCGTTTTTATAGGGAAACTGATATTTTTACGTGCCTTTACGCGACTATGTATATGTTGAATTCTACTCTATATTTTAATAGCGAACACTCGATGCTGATTATACCGTGTCAGTATCTCGCATGTTAAGCGTACAACTCTCGAGATTCTCTCGGGAAGTAACTGCTCTACCGTTGTTGTATTTTTGAAACAGTGACTGTTGATAAATGGCATAGATGTTAAGAGACATACGCATTTGGGGGGAGAGAGAACGGGTCGTTCGTTCATCAAACGATTCATTTAATATTTAACTAAAAATATGCATCGTGTAATCTTGGTGATGGTTTTTAGTTGAAACGAACGATCGGTTTTGCTGAAACGAATGACCGTTACGTGCAATGATCCGCAGGGTAATTAATTCTTGGACGAATGATCTCGCGATTACTGCGCATTGATACTCGCTACGAAGTAATGAAAGGATGTTGTTGTATGTATTTAGAGTTATACCGACCGATCGAATATTTAGTACTGAAAGTTTGTGTACGGATATCTATATTCATAGAAACTATATGAACAATTTATTTTTCCAACGAGCATATCATATCATTTTTATAAGAGATTCGTCGGACGTTTGAAAACTGTTTTCGTAAGAGCTCCTACATAGAAACTCTTTAATCGTGATGTTACTTGCCATATAATCGCGAATTCTGTTCTATTGTTTTATCACGATTTATTAAGGTACGCGCGCTATCTTCACGCAGTTTTAATTTTCTTTTTCTTTTCTTTTTTAATTTAAAAAGAAAAAGGGATTCTGTTTGATAAAGAACAGAAAAGCTCCGATCGAAGTGTCGCGATGTAAAAGAGAAATGATAATCGTGAAAGGTATTTTATTGTTTTTATTCCGTTCTTCGAATTCGCTCACATGCGACACACGTGTATGCGCACTTCGTTCGCAAGACCAGCTGAAACACTATCTCGTGAATTTCGAATCTTTCATATGTTTTTCTTGATCCTCGGTTCGTAGTTGTTCGTATAAACGCAATTGAGTCTCGACGAGATCGATCTGAACGCATTTTTTGCTTGTGTACGGTGTAAAATGATCCTATTCGAATGATTCGACTCCTTTTTACGGGACTACTATAGTCTATATTATATATATATATACACGTACATACATACATACACATATACACTCATCAAAGACCACAATTGACCGATTCCTTTTTCGATCGCACAATGCAACGCCAGAAAGACATGTTCTCGAGTCTTTTTTACACGGCATTTGAAATAAAAAAAGAAAAAAAAAATGAAATGTACGAAATCCGATAACTGCACAAAAGAAGAGGCAAAAAAAGAAAGAAAAGAAGAACGCTGGCTTTCGAGATATCAAGAGCGAGAAAATTTGAATCGCTGTACACTGAGTGACGGAAGTCGTTATCGACGAGTACAGGAAAGAATCACTCTTCTATTACTTGGTCTAACGAGTCGTTTGAAGCTAGATACATATATGTATCCATATGACGCGTTTTCCTTGACTGCTGAACAGAGAGAACGACACCGTTTGCAACCTAACTAAAAGGTGTACTCACCCGCTCTAAAGATGTACTTAATTATTATTATTAATTGTATGGAAAGAGAAGAAAAAATGAGGAAAGAAACTACGCAGAACAAAACCAACTAGATGATACTATTATAATATATAAATATATATTATACATAAAAAAAAAAAATATATATCTAAGCTGTTTGCAAATGATTGATTTAAGAGGGGAAGCGAAAAGAGAAGAGATACAAGAAAGAAATGAAGCTATGAATTTGTAATGTACTATTGTATTTTGTAGGCAGCTAGTGTACGTACACATATACACATGTATCCGTGTATGTATGTTTACGTATATAAAAAAAAAATTATATATATACATACTCTTCGACATTTACACGTACCGTTCGCCTAAATAGTCAGCAGAATATTTTCAATTTTACACCGGCCCAGGTTACGGCAGAACCGGAACTCTCCTTCGCGAGCGTCGGGTTGGTCACGTGATCGTCCTTGATTCGCGAACGTTCGGTTCCGATCGTAACGCTTGGTCCGAACTTGTTAGAGCACTTCGGACGCACGGCAGATACACAATAGTATGTTCTCGCCTCTGATTCGTATCGCAACATGTTTATACGTACTTACGTACGTATGAATGAGGATGAAGAAGAAAAGACCAGATAAATTACGTGCGTAGGTACGTGTCTGTCAAGTAAGTGAAATAATTAAGCGTTCAGAGAAAGGCAACAGAAAAAAAAAAGAAAAAAGAAAACGATAAACCAATCCTACGGTAACGTTGTAAGAAGTTAAAAGTAATCAACTATACCGATTGTACAGTGTGACCTAAGAAAATTGTACGACTCGAATGTTGTATCTATTTTGTTGGGATACCCTGTACGACTAGGCCGTACACGAGAGGTTACGGACCGACTAAATTCCCTCCCGTTGCAGATTGATTGTGTGTTAACTAATAAGATTAAGTAACGATATAGTACAGTTAAGGAATTTAATTATTATGGATACCGATACTATCTGTACGCTAAGCACAGTTTCAAAGTCAAGTGACGTGAAGTAACGGCTAAGAAAAATGAAAAAAAAAAAAAAAATCATAATAAAAATGGTTATAATATGAGTTCTAAGTTAATCACGTGACACACTGAGTTACTCGGCGCGTCTGCACGCGACGCACAGAAACGTCAAATTAAATTGTTATTCTGCAACTGAAGATCGTTCGACAAGAGAAATATTAGCAATAGTATATTGTACACAGAAAATGAATTAAACATACAGACAGTAAACAGAGATGATAACTCATACGAAACACGTACATACACGGTGACACGACAGAACAGAGGACACGCGCGGCCGCATATACACGCTGCACAGGCTAGGAAAATGAAATACTATCTATAACGACATATTATAAATAACATTAAGACGTCAACTGTATTTGTTTAATAAAGATGTACATTCGAAAGGTGAACCAACTATCTTTACAGCCGATGGGACACGCTAAGGAAACTTGGTAACTTCCCAAGATAAAATGGGAGATATTGATTAAGTTTCAGTTTCAAGCATTTCACGTTTCAATTATTCCTATAGGCTGACAGATAGTTGATATTTATTTCTACCCTTCTCGATCTGTAATTATTAAATGTTTTTATTTAATAACGTCGAAGGAATTACGATTTCTTTATGTATATTTTATTTATATTTACAATAATAAAATTATTTAATTAAGCATTTAGCAATTATTTTGTTACATGCTTTTAAATTATGATTAATAAGTAAATCTTGCTTTTTATAAAAGTTTGATTTAGGACTTGATTGTATAAATTAAACATTTAAGAGAATAAAAAAATGTTCGTTATAAAGATAAGCATTTTTAAAATTTTTATTAAATAATTATCAATTAACATCTTTTTCACGTGCTTAATACATATCATATATTTACAATTAAATACGATACATATAAAACGTAAACGAACGTTTTTTTCAGTTATTATAAATAATATTTCAATCATTTATTTACTTCTACCCTTTAAAAATAATTTTTAAAATAATATTTGGAACGGTATTTAATCATTAATTAATTTTTCTCGCAAAATTCTAATAATCGAAACTACAATAAATAATAAGCTTCTATTTATTTTTAAAAATTATTTTTAAGCATATTTTCTTTCGAGAAGCTTTGACAAAAAATTTTATCCATGTGTTAATGAAATTTTGGTCTGAATATCCAAGTGGAAATCTAAAGACCAATTGGATATTCAGACCAGTCGAATATTTTAATATTTTTATTTATGAAAATAATAGAAAATAATGCAACTCCCATAAAACAATAATTGAATGATTGCAGTCTTAGTAATACAGAATCTTATGATGTTAAATTTAATCTCATTACTGTACAGTGAATGAATTAATTGGTATTATCTATAATTCACAATCCTTGTTAATTAGGCTTATGCGTTAAAAAGTCATTAAAACATACCAACAGTTTTTCGATTGATTTGTTAAAGTAACCGATATCAAAATTTAAAAATATAATGTTAATGTATTTAAATAAGAAATTGAAAAAAATGCAAAACGATAAGTACTGCTCGATTGATTTTAGACATGAAATAAGAATGTTATTAATATTATTGTTTCCTTTTTGTATCAAACAAGTGTTCCATTATTAGAAATACCGCACTGAAATTTTCTTACTTGATTTCTATGCCGTGTATTTACTGCAGACAGCAGTTTGTGTCTCAGTATCAGCAAACGATGATTGTCGTTTGTTCACTGCTATTAGGTGAAAATAATTTAATATTCTCTGCACTCCAATATAACAGCGCGCTTTGACACACCACGCTCCACACATAGGGGATGAAAAATTCCTCCGGTTGCTCCTCTTCTACATACTTAAATTTAAGCTCTGGAAATTTCTGTAAAATCATTTTTTTTATTGCTACAATATTATTTATTCCAAGATAATTCCAATTGAGTCAATGACCACTAATCGGTTATATATAACTAATACCATAATCAGTGAATCACCTAATTATAGAGTACCTAATTATTATTATAAGAATTAAATTGCACGTACCCTTAGACGATCACGGGGCCATTCACTAGTACCTTGTTGAATTGTATTTAATACTTGGCTAACACCTAATTGTGATTGATCCTTTTGTTCCAACTTATGAGAGAAGAAGTTGATGACCTAAAAGAGAAATATATTCACTCTTACCTGATTTAATAGCAAGCTATATGTATAAAGTAAAACTAAAACTCACAGAATCTATATTTTGTACAATATCTTGAAATGCAGTGTGCATTCTAAATGGTTGAAAAATATCTTTCTTATATAAAAGTGTATATATTAAGTTTGGATTATGTGCAAGCCTGTGAGTTAAACAACTATTTATAATTTCCAATACCATTCGTAAAACTTCTTCGAGTATTGTTAAATCTTGGATCTGAAATACGATTAATTTCATTTGTAGTAAATTATAAATTATTTAATTATGTTACATAGTTTGCTGTAAGATCTTACTAGGTCTGTATTTGCCGTGGTTCCGTTAATTGTAACAGTGGTACTATCGGAAGAAACGAAAGGTTGTGCGCGTATTTTCGATTCCAATCTAGAATGCTTTTTTGCAAGAGTTTCGAATAAACTTAATAATCTTTGACTAACATAAGGATGCAGAGATCTAAATTGCGCTGACATATTTGCCAAAGCTGCTAAACAGTTTGTGTGAAGATATTTATCCTATGGTGTATGAAAAATATTATATTATCTATGTTTATAATTATTTATGAGTATATAGTACACCTTCTTACCCGCATTTTAAACATATTATATTGTATCGTTCTTATAACAACGAGAATTAAAAGACCCCCTAATGATATTTCGCTTATTGATCTTTCCGTATACCAACTTACGCCTTTAAGCATCTGAAAATTGATAATTAATAGATTTATTTTCATTTTTTTTTTTTCAATAAAATTCGTAAAATAACTTACTATTTCGTGTATTCTTTTATTAAACGTTTCATCTTCACTTAAAATTAAAAGAATAATAAGGGACATGTAAATATGATGGGATGTATTATTTGGAGCATGATATAATATTTGAAGTATCGGTGTTACCTGAATAAAAATATCAATTAGAAATTTTATGATACACCTCACCTTTTGCTAAAATTGTATTTGCAGCAACCTAAAAATATTTCCTTTATTTATTAATTATATACTTACCAATAATTGTATATCTGGTCTTTTCATAATGTATTGTTTTACACTTGAATTCCTATGTAATAACATGTATAATAATAACGTGACTTCGTCTGTATTTGGTATATTACATATTGTACTGTACAATTTATTCAAATTAAACGCAAACACGTTTTTTCCTTGCATTGTAGAATAGTCTTCTATAAAAAAATATACGTTCGTTTTCATAATGAATTTGTATCGATATTAGCTGATCAATCATTCAATACTAGCCTTGCATATCAACGAATGAAAAAAGGGCATTTCTGTAAGGATTTTCCGTCGCGGTACAATGATTTGTTAGAACCAGTAACAATAATAGCGATTGACTAGCAAGAGGTGTTTCTGTATCACGTTTTCGTTCTTCGTCTTCCGAAGTACCATTACTCGTAACTTGTACATTTTTCAAACTACTACCCATCCCCATTGTAATTACATTCCATAATCCAGCTGTAATATTTTATTGCATATTACTGAAATGTAAGTTAATAGAATAGAGCAACATAAAACGTGTCCTTTTTATAAACAGAATAATAAAATAATATTAAAATCATATCAATTTAACTATTACACAGTTTCTAATTTGAATTGCTCTACAATAGAAAATTATAATACACGAACAGTTAGCATATTGAAATATATAATTATTATTTCTAACATAGAGATGGTATAATGTAATACTATTAAACATACCAGCTATACTGAAAACTATGCTTCCTCCTGGTTGTTGTGTAAGAAAACCTGGAGGAGCATGTTCTTGCTGTACAAAATTATGCAATAATGTACACACCACAGCTGGTGCATGTTCACTATAATGCGAATGCATTGCTATTCTGTAGATGCAGCTGTATTCAGCTGCAGTTTGTGAAAATAGTTGCACAGAGAGCAGTACAAGTAAGCAATTTATTGCTTCTAGGTGAACAACATACGTGAAGTCAGCACTAAAACAAAATTTTTTGTATCTCATTATGTATGTACATAAAACAAAATCTACCCTTCATAATCATCCTTTGAACTAGAACCTTAAGAAAATGTTTAATTAACAGAATAAGTAATATAAATTTATTGTAAGGTACTTACGACAGTGGTACCTCTGTTATGATATCTACTAATGTTTCAAATAGATCTTCTAATCTATAAGAAGAATTTGATTGTGTTGGTACAGGTAACTGTGGTGCTTCTATGTGCTTCACCATTTCTTCTTCACCGACTGTTTCAATCAAATACTTTAGTATACATCTTATTGCAAACAATGCCTGGTATGTCTGCCAAGCTGATGTGATTCTGTAAATCATTATATGATTACATTTTTATTTCTAATCTTGATTGTAGAATGTTGAAGCAAAGGATATCATACTTTTGATTTTGCATTGATGCTAACAGGTTGCTAGCACGCGCAAGGGCAACCTGTATTAGACTACCAAAATTGCCAGTGGTCAAATTGTTAGCAAGTAACTGCTGACAAGAAGAATCCAATCTAGAATCTAACTCTATCTGATCATTTCTGGTAACAGGTGGTTTGATATTATACAATAAGAAAGTATCCCAAAATGGATCATTTGGAAGAATACTCTTTTTCCCACAAAATTTTTCCAAATAGACATTCTTAGACAGGTCATCATATCGACTTGGCGTTGCACCCATTGCCTTCCCTTAAATTCCTGAAAGTAAAGAATGTATTGAATGTTTCCAATGATTAATATAATTAAATATATTTATTCACTTTCACAATATTTTATATTTACACTAAGAATACATTTTTTATAATTTTACGTTATTATGGTATAAACTTTTATTTCATAAATGATATGTAATTATAATTTTCAATGATCGATTGTATCGAAGCAGGCAAAGAAGCATTTTAATCGTATAAAAACACTTATCAACATACTTTGACAGCCTACTGTCATAGAAGCTCAATAGTAGGATAACGGTTACTAGCAATGGAGATTGGTCTTATACACTATCGCTCTTATAGTTTTATGTCTTTTGCGTGGAAAAATTATTACAAAATTCTTTTACAAGCCGTTTGTTAGTAACGTGAATATCATCAGATACGAAGAAATATAACCTCTTCGCATGTCAACCAAGTACTTTCCGAATATATAGATAAATCATAATGAGCGCCATCTTCGCAATTCATTGAATATACAAATTTGCAATTAGATTCAATTCTACTGTAAATGTAATGAAAACCTAATAAAATAGGTAAAATTCAGCTTTTATATATAAGATATAAAAACAAGTTCCAAATTATTAACAATTTTTAAAGTGATCGTTCCTGTAAGTTCGAACCGTCGACCTTATAATTATTTCTAATCAATTAATTACACGCAATCAATTATTAAAAATTTGACAACGTCAAATTCGCATGATTTTAAAGTATAAAATAAAATATACTTATATTTTAATTTTAATTAATAATCCTGAATATATTTTAAATATACTAAATAAAATCATTTATTTAAAAAATGAAGCCATTGCGAAGTGGAGGATTATTCGAATCAGGAAGAATAATAATCAAACATTTTACTAACAGTCACTACAATTTATATGTTTTTTAAATTACAGTCTGTTATTAAAATGGATCGTCATCACGAATTGTTGCAAACTGACGAAGTGTACGCTAATTGTATAGATATGATACAAAATTCAGTCATAAGAATCCGACAAGAAATTGTCCCAATTAAAAAGTTCATCGGTGATCGTAAAAAGGAAATCATTAAGTTCAGGTTTGTTTAGGACCATCGCGCAAAATGCTCTCCAATTAAGCTTTCTTTATTTCTAAATAGTGCAAAGGCTAATAAATCCGAGCAGTACACGTTAGGATGTACACGAGCCTTCTACGAGTACACGTTGAAGGAATTGATGAGCATGGAAGAAGCATGCGAGGAGTGCATTCTAAAGTTAAAGACTGATTTATTAACTGCAACGAGGGATCGCATGCAACCACCGTCCTACATGTCCAGCAAGGAAATGAACAGAAGCTACGAAATATGTTGCGACGCATTTAACCAGCCTAACGACAAAGTGTCCTGCTATACTTGGGAAAATATACCCGAGTGGAAACTCGAGGACACTCGAAATATCATATTGAAACCACGAGAGCCCATGAGGACTGAGTTCGACGAGTCCGATTTGAAGTTCAAACACGAAATGGTCTACCTTAGGTCGAAAATGTTCTCTTTACCGAAAAAACGAATTAACTCGTAGGTAACTCTTTCTAATTTCATTTAACCCTTCTCAGAAAAAATAAACATTGAAAACCAAAATGTCGAATACAGGCTGAAATTCAAACATTTCACTATAATGTTTCAATATTCAAATTTTTTCAAATACAAATAACATAATATTTCTAGAAGTGGTAATGAAATCATTTCCGACTCGATCGACGGTCACGAAGACCCATCAGCCGTCAAGCTTTCCTTGCATCCAAAAGGTTTCATGAAAGTCCTGAACAGAAAAGAGTTAGTACATCGTTCTATCCTAGAGGAATTATCCAAGGTGGGAAGCTTGAAATTCGTCGACGGCCATCACAAGAATTCCGACGTTTGGTTGAAGATATTGGACGTTTATGGGAATCAATACGGATCGAGATGGAGTTTAGTTGTTCGACCTCAAATAGAACGTATAATAAAGAGACGTATGATACCGGTGCTACATCTGAAATCGCGTGAAACTTTCAATTTTCTATCGAGCATCGAGGGAAATGAAACGGACATTGTATTGGAGAGGCAAGATTTAATCGATCTGTTAGAAAATAAAAAGGAAGCCCTTTGGCTGGAAAGCTGGGAATTGCAATTTCGTATGATCGAAGGGGAGCATATAGCTGCGACCCTGATACAAGCCCGATGGCGTGGTTACGTGGTAAATGAAATTTCATTGTTAATAAATAAAACGATAAATGGGTTAAAAATATAAAAAGAATAATTCTAAATCTCTCATTTATTATTCCCCAGCTACGCAAAATGAAACGAGAATCAGATCGCCTCTACATAGCAGCAAGTTACCTATGGTTCACCTGGATGAACCTGAAGCAAAAAAAGGAGATCCATAAACGTTACTTGGAAAAGATGTTGATCTCTTTACAAACCACACGAGAACTTTCCTTAAAATTGAGCAAAGAATTTGATTCCATGATCTTAGAACCCCATGTGGTCATCCACTTACCATCCATAGGGAATCCTTTGGAGGTGCGTCAGTGTTTCGATCCGATAACCTTCCGAATTGTACAAAATATATCGAGCTTAAGAATATCCATGGTTCGTAACCCAAAAACAGAAATAATTTACATTCTACCGGTGAAACCCACAGAAGACCTGTTAATGATGTACAGCGACTTCATCGAATCGATGTCTCCCTCTGAAGATGTTGCTAAAAGAATCACATTCATAGCTCTGTCTCAGTTAGAAACCTTCAAGCATCGTTCCATAAACACATCCAGAATCCTTCATTGTTCTGAAGATACTTTGGAAGAGATCAGAAGAAAGATAGCCGGGAAATCAGCTTACTTCTTACCCTGGCACGTTGACGAATGCGATATGAGGCTAGCTGGCAGTCTGGGCATCCCTCTGTTGAGCCCTGACATGGAACTGCAACGTACGATGTTGAATTCATCAAAAATGACCGAGATGATCGAGAAACTTGGACTACTTCAGCCTATACACGCTAGGGACATAAAGGATTATAAAACTCTTTGCTCGACGATGGCTGATTTCATTGTTCGCCACACGGAGGTCTGCATATGGTTGATCAAATTGAATTACGCGATTCTCGACAAGCATTCTGGGATATTTTTAATTAATCATATAAGTGTACCGTTTATGCCATTGTTGAGGAAGGAAAGGGAGAAACATGGTGACGCTTGGATGGAGAGTCCCAGTCTGAGGGAGGAGTTTCATAAGAAATTAATGGTACATCTACCGAAGGTTGTTTCCTATGTCACGCGACTGATGAAATCCTATAAATCTTGGAAAGAGTTCTATATACAAATTCAAAAGTATGGGTGCTTGCTGCAAGCGATTCCTATGGAGAAAGATTCGAACACCATCTCGGTATCGCTATTCCTTTCTGGGAGAGCCACTGGGAAGCTGCCTAGGTGGATTGGAACTGCTGATAAGTTAAATATGGGTATATTATTGCAAACTCATATATCATTATTAATTTATAAAATATAGAAGAAATTTAAACCATGTTGGAATTACAATCCTTAAATTTTTAAACCGAGCATCCTTGAATTATTTAAAAATTTACTGTCTGATACTTTATTGATTTTTCATGACAGGTTTAGAAGTAATTTCGACCTTCATGTACATGGTGCCACAAAGTTCGTTGGACATCAAGAAACTAGAAAGCAGCGTTAATAAATTTGCAATGGGAATACAGGACGAGGGTTATTTTGGTTATTTAACCGTAGATTGTTATTGCTACACTAACAAGTTTGATGATAAATTCGTGGTTTTGATGCAAAATGTGCGTCCATGTTATTCTTTTGTGCAAAGTTACATTGATTGGATGAAATTTGCGATTGGAGGAGCATACAAGTAATGATTCAAATTTATTTGGTCTTGAATAACGATACTGAACTGAAGATGTGAATGTTGAAATAGCTCCCAGACAAATCAGTTCATCGCTGACGTACCTGTAATCCCAGATTCTCAAAGAAGAAAATCCTCAATTTTATATCCACATAAATCGCCTGAATGGAATGAAACCAAAGAAAGATGTGGCGTCATAATTGGACTATTATACGATACAAGATTCTCTGGTTATCGATGGTACCAACTTAGAAATATTTTCGAACAATGTAATGTACGTTTATTAGCTATGTAATAGCAAGTTTCATTGAATTTTAAGCTTTAAAATGATGTACCATAAATGTCATTTCATGATACTTTTATGTCATGAAATTATCTTAGACTTTTTACTTGATGTAATTCAACATTGTTCGTTGCAATCCACAACTACTCATCTTGAGTTAAGGATATCGTCGAATCATTTATGTAGCTGTTTTCAGCAGATTTTAAGCTTCAAATTGATATGCCATAAGTACCATTTCATGATACTTTTATGTCATGAAATTATCTTAGACTTTTTACTTGATGTAATTCAACATTGTTCGTTGCAATCCACAACTACTCATCTTGAGTTAAGGATATCGTCGAATCATTTATGTAGCTGTTTTCAGCAGATTTTAAGCTTCAAATTGATATGCCATAAGTACCATTTCATGATACTTTTCTGTCATGAAATTGTCTCGGAAGATTGTTCCGTATCAAAAGGGGAAAATATTTTTAAATTAACTTCTATTTATTTCTTTCGCTCCAGATCACGTTCGATGCAAAAAAGAAGCAAGGTTCCAGTATAATATTACACGACGACGAAAGTCGAAATTTCGGTCTGATGATGGCTGCTAGTCCTAGCATGGCAGTCACATTATCTACGCTACATAATCGTTTGGCAAAATTAAACGAAGCACTTGCTACGAAATCAAAGAGGAAATATGAGTCGAATTTACCGTCGCTTATTGATTTCTTTGGTCGTTTGGCTGTTGATTATGAAAATTTAGCTCTCGATGAGTGCATACCCGCTATATAAATTACCATCTGTAATTACTTCATTAGCCTACTAAGAAAAATAAATAATAAACTATTCAAACAAAAATTCGAAATTATTGTCAATAGTGTATTAATAAAAAAAAAGTCTTGAATGCTGCTACGTTCAGTATTTTCAAAATGGAACATAAGGTTACGACATCACGGTGATTAATTAATAACTTAAAAGTGTAATGTAGACAATTATTTTCAACCGACGAAGTTTAATAATCAAAATATGATTCGATGTTATTGATAGCAAACAATGATGATCAGAAAGTATCCACTTTCGTCAACTTTATCATCGGTGGATTATCTGGGTAAATGACAATATTAAAAAAAAAATTTGCAATGAAAAATATTGAAGTAAATGTTACAGTGCCGCAGGGCAGACTGCCACCCATCCGTTCGATGTGTTCAAGGTACGAATGCAAGTATCGAAAGCTTCTTTGAGTCAAACGATACGCGTTTCTTTGAAACACATTGGAATACAAAGTTTTTACATTGGTTGGACTGCTAGTATTCTTCGTCAATTAACATACAGTACTGCTAGGCTTGGAATGTATACCACATTGTACGACCTTGCCCAGTGAGTACAATCAACGATGAGACAACTTTTAGTAGATTATTAATATTTAACTTATATGTTACACAATTGAATGTTTAATCATTCAGAGGATACTTTGGACGTTTGAATTATCCAACGATGGTCAGTATTGGAATGTTGTCTGGTGTCGTGGGCGCATTTGTTGGAACACCAACCGATTTGGTTCTGATTCGTATGGTAGCCGATGTAAACTTGCCTCCAGGTAAAAGGGAAATTATATAAACCTTGATAAAATTTGGAAAAATCGATTGGATTGATCGACGAATATTTTAGAGAAACGAAGGAATTATAACAACGCGATTGTCGGGCTGATAGACATTTGGAAAACAGAAGGTACACGTGGATTGTGGAGAGGAGCTGTGCCAACAATGACTCGAGCTGCGATCGTGAATGGAACACAGCTGGGTACATACAGCAGAGCTAAGATGATGTTGATTGATACAGGTATACGTAAATTATTCCATTTAATTTTCAGTTTTACTAATTATGTTTAAATTGCTGGTAGGTCATTTCGAGGAGGGTGTAATATTGCAGTTTCTTGCGGCTATGATATCCGGCCTGGTGATGTGCACAGCCTCACTTCCGGTGGACGTAGCCAAAACTAGGTAATTAGAATCTAATTAATAGTATTGATAATTAGCAGTTGCTGTGATTGATTTCAATGCTAATATATGGATCAGTGGTAAAGTTTTAAAGCAGACTTCGTTGCTTTATTAATTATTAATTCTTTATCTCATATTTTAAATGAATATTTCATATGTGAATATTAATAGAATACAAAATTGGAATTTACCAACAAAACCGCCAGGAATTGTGAGTATGATGATTAGCATCGTGCAGAATGAAGGAGTAACATCGTTGTGGAGAGGATTTTTACCTTATTATTGTAGAGCAGCACCCAATGCTGTAATAACTATGATATGTATGGATCAATTGCATCGTATGTACCGTGAATTCTTTAAACCGTCCACTGAATAAAGTCTTATTATCTCATATTTTAATGGAGTGTAAATTTATTGAAAGGTAAGAATTTTTAGCTCTGCTTTATTTTATACAAATCAAGAAAATTCTCAAACATACAAGTACATATAATTAAAAAATTTTTAAATTATAATTTATTTTTTACAAAAATTTCTAGATATTCAATAATGGCTACGATTTTTTTAAACGACTACATCATGTATCGCCTGTACAGCTTAGTAATTTGTTCATTGAATAATAACGTTAAAACTGTGTGCGGTCCTATTCTGCAGTAGGTGGGCAAGAAACCTTTCCAAAGTGCCATTATACCTTCGTTTCTAGCAATGGATACCATCATTGGTACTAGACCAGGTGGTTTTTTCGTTGTTTTTATATTCTGTACCCTGAAAATATATAAAAATCATTTTCACAATTTGAAAATATTATTTCATAAAATGTCTATAAGATTAGCACAATTTAGAATGAAATTACAAGATAATTTCGACCTCATAGCACAATCGGAAAAGGAGAGGAGAATCTATATGAAAAAATGAATAAAAAATGTAGAGTAATATTTTTTCCTACGAAGCTTTGTTTTTAAATAAATCAATATTGAAAATTCATCCGAATTCCTATTATTTAAAAAAACAAGCGATGCCATCTACTGTTTGATGCTAAAAATGAGCTTTTCGATCTTGCCAATAGAGGCGCAAAAATTACCCAGACTTTTAGTTCCCATTTCTGCCACCAGGTAGAGCGGCTAGTTCTTTGGCGCCATTAGCACCAAGACGCTCTTTCGTGCTTAAAAAAGAATAATCAGCTAATTACCTGGTTTTAGCTACATCAAATGGCATGGAATTAAGAACAGTGAGGAATCCTGATAACATTGACGCACAGAAGTAGAGTAAAGGACCATCCGACATCTGCACTGTGGAACAAAACATTTTAAGTAAGTAACGTCTATAAAATGACTTACAAAGAAAACGAAATAATGCATATGTATATCGAAATACGTTTTGTGGCTATCAACATCTTGATATGACTGTAAGTTGCAAGCTGAGATATATTAACAACGACAGCTCTCCCCATTGTAGCCACACTTCCTCTCCAAAGAGTAGTAACTCCTTCGTCCTTCGCTATTTTACTAAATGCATGAAAGACGTTCTTGTAGTTTCTTCTTTGTTCTATGGAAAATAATATATTTCGAACATACTTCGAAACAGAGACATAATTTTTATGCAACGTAGGTAAAACGTTTTGAGGTGATCGAAATAATAACCTTTTGGTAATCTGCCATCAGCTGACATCCGTACAAGGGCCACTTCCGCCGGTGTACCAACGAATGCTCCAGTAGCTCCCGCTGTTCCCGCCATTAGTGCCAATACTCCGAAACCAGGACTCTCAGGATAATTGTGTCTAGCAACAATGGTAATACAATCAAATTATTAATCATAATTTTTAATTAGTACTTGCAGAAAAATTTTAATTATAGTTTTAGAATAATTTCACTCACCTCCAGTATTCTTGTAATTGATTATATATACCAAGTCTGACGGTAGTATACGTTGCTTGTCGTACGAGACCAGCACTTAAGCCCGAATAGAATTTCAAAATTCCTTCGTTTTTATATATTGAACTAATTATGGACGCGATTGAGGCTTTCTCTTTTTGTACTTGAATTCGATTTTTGATCACATCCATAGGATGAACGAAACAGGTTGCAGCCATGCTAAAATATTAGGAGAAATTGTTAAATTTTGTGCTTTTACTTAAAATTTAATTAGAGTAATTAGTTAGAAAAATTTTGTATTTTAAATACCCGCAAAATCCAGCATTTAGAAAAGTGAATAAAGGGGGCAGCTTTGCCTTCTTCTTCTTCTCATCATCACCTTGGTCAGACATTTTGAATATTTAAAAGCTTTCAGAATATAGGTTTTTAATATTTCTTTAGCGTTGAATCTGTGAAGATAAAGAAATGCTTATAAAATATAATTATTTTACAGGAAGATAACACGTGTTAATTTTCAAAAATTACTTAACTCCATAGTTCTTAAAATTGAAATCCTTCGTTCTTTTTTTAAGAATATCTTTCAAGATCTGCCAGTAGTTATAAATTAACATAACGGTTTTATCTTGAGGTTAAAATTGTATATATAATTTGATTTTTTAAAATAAATCGATTAAAAGGAAAAGTCCGAAGATCGACAACTTCATCTTCTTTTGTTTCAATTCAATTTATTCAATACAATTTACAACATTACATTTTTCGAATATAATTCTGATAAAATACACTATTAAACGTAACGCCCTATAAAATTGCAAAAACATGATCATTTATTAAAATCGTTTAGCAACATTAAAGCATCTAAAAAGTGTAAATATATTCTATAAAATATTGTTAGGTTACATTTCTTATAATGTTGATAATAATTCTATTTCAGAAAATTTTATGTTAATAGAGACTAGCATTAAAATGTTCCAAGTGATTCTTGACGTTTCTTCTACAAGTAACAAATCTTGTCTTCAGGAACAAGTTTTGTGCAAACACGTGGAACTCTTCTTTTTTTAGGCTTTGTATCAACCAATGTTTCTTCTCTTTTTTTCGCTGGCAATAGACCCATTTCTTTCTTGCAATCCTTCATTAAGAAGAAAATCAGTAAAGTGAAAATAGGACTCGATAATTATTTATTAACAAATTTTGAATACCTCCACTGCTTTGAGAATTGGAAACAATGGTCTAACACCTTTGGATTCATTTAACACTTCATCAGCATAATCAAGAACCCTTTTATTTTCTTTATCAATAATTTTTTCACTCATGTCGTTAACTTTATTTTCAGCAAGCTTTTCTTGTTCCCTTTCAGCATCCTTTTCACTCTACAGATATATTAAAAAATAATAAAAACCAACGATACATATTTTGAATACTTACGATGTATTTCTTCAACGATTTAGCGTATTCCATCTTTTTATTCCAATTTCGTTTCCGTTCCTCGACTTCCGTTTCTTTGTCGCACTGAGCCTTCTTAAATCTTTGCATCACTTCCCAAGTTTTCAAATCATTTTCTTCTTGAAGAAGCTTCGATTTGGCGATCGCTGTTTCCGTTTTAAAATCTTGCAATTCATTTTTCATTCTTAGATCACGTTCTTTTCGAATCCTCTCCTTTTCTTGGAATTCCGCCTCTTGCTCTTCCACGGCTCTTTTGAAATTCTTCTCGAAATTATCTTCCCGAGCGTGTACTAATAACCGGAATTTTTCACCTATTTAAACAATCGTAATCCATTATTTAAAATATAGCTGCAAATAAATAGAATTCATTCACCTGTTTCATCTCCTCTACGTTCTCTTTCTTTCTTCTCCTTCAGTATCATCTCTTTATGTGCCTTTCTGATTCGTGCTTTAGCCTTTTGATAAATTTCAATCGCTCGATCTTCGAATGCCTCCTCGTATTTAAGTTTCAAATTGAATTGCTTCTTCTCTTCGATCGCGTCTTTGAAAAATTGACTCAGTCTTTGTTTCTTGTTCAACAACTATAAACATATTTACACGTTAGATTTTTACAAATAAAGAATTCAGAAATGATAAAATCACGAAGACTAACTTCTTGCATTTCGCGTTCCTTAGCATCGATCAAATATTTATTTGTATCTAATAGTTCTTGTTTTTCAGCCTGGAATTTTCTATTTTCTTCAGCTTTCGTTGATCTTTGAATTTCTTCGATTCTAAGGATATTAACAAGTATTTTTTATTAGACAATTGCAAGAACTCTTTTTTAAATATTGGTATACCTACTGCATCCTTAATTCTGTAGCATAACTTTTTCGTTTCTCAAGATAAGCATCCGCTTTCTTTTTCGTTTCTTCTTCATACTTTGCCAGATCATCCCTTAGCGATTTCACATAAGCAATTTCCGCCTCTTTATCTATATTTTTAATAGTTTCCCGAAATTTAAGTTGTTCCTCCAATTCTTTTAAGCACTATTAGGATAAGATAAAAAATAAAAATAAAACAAAAGTTTTGTGGCGTAGAATATTCTATTATAATTTTTCAAATTTAATTCAAGTACCTCGGAAACTACGAGACCCTGATTAATTCGCCGACACATTGGTTTCCGGTAAAAAATTATTCTTTTCGCTTCTTTTATTATTTCTGCTCTTTCAGCAGCTTTCTTTTCTTCAGCATCTTTAACGAACCGTTCTCTTTCTTCGTCAGCTTGTTTTTGCTTTGCCAGTCGCTCTTCTCTTCTTCTCTTCTTAATATCCTGTTGGAAAAGAAATTTAAATTGTTCTAAACCTTAACAAGAAATAATGGAATTTGTTCTTTTACCTCCACAGCAGTTGTAAATCTTCTTATTTCTTCATGATTCTCTTTTTTAACTTTTTCATGATTCTCTTTTTTATCTTCTTCGTGATTCTCTTCTTTAACTTCGTCTGATTCTTTATGTTCGTTCTCGGTTTTCTTTTCCTTTGTACAGGAAATAGGCTCACAAGTTGTATTTTGAGGGTGTGATACAGGTGCTTTCTTTTTCATGCAATTCTTTTGTATCTGTTTGTAATTTGTCTATATAATAATTATTTATAAATTAACAATATTGACATTTTACAAAAAATATTACTCAAAGAACATCACTAAATTTAAAATAATTCCATAGATATAATTTCTATAATTAATTCGAAAAGTTAATAATGGTTGACATACTTTAACATTTTTCATTGGTTTCTTTGGTTTCCGGCAACAGACATTAGGCACCACGTGCTGAATGACTTGAGTTTGCACCATAATTGCAATTCAACTCCAACAATGTGTGTTTTAATATTTAATAATGCGAAATACAATTTCTTCCATTGCTGATGTGATAATAACTGCAGATTACTGTACACACCGCAATCGTTGTCTTGGAAACTGAATTGAAAGCGATCGATAATATTTAATCCTTTAATTGCTTTAATTTTTTGACAAAATCAAAGATGAAATAAGATTTACTTTTAAATTTACAAAAGAAGAATACTCATTTAGGTACTGTAATTTTAAATTGCATTATCGATGCAGTTTTTACTCTGCTGATAATGCAGTTCTCTGCAAGTGGAATAAATTTTCTATTTTCTCATGTAGAATAAGAGAATACATATAATATATATTATTTATGTTATAATATCCCATATTTCATTTTATTTATTGCATATTTTATTTTAATTTGAAAAATCTCCGTTTCAAGTGTGTCCATAAACCGCCGCAAGATGGCCGCGGAGCGCGGTCGTGCACCTGTGATGACAGCACGTGCTACAGCTGAGTGGCGGTTTCCTTCTCGGAAAAGTGAGTATAATACCATTATAAAAGTGTTTACGGTTTCTCCAGATATACCTAAAGTTCATCTATTGTCGTGACGATTATGTGTTGCGATTCGTTACGTGAAAAGCCACGGATTATCAACGCGTTACCGCGTTGTTTTCTATTTACTCGATGCTCGCACGTGTGCCGCCAACGCTGCAATAATAAATTGTAGATCGGTAATTAACCTTGGTAGAGAGTTGCGTTTGTTGATAAGAGACGCTTATCACGCATAACATAGAAACGTTTCGTTGGGGAAATCGTATTCCAGCTACGTATGCAAGCATTCTTCGTTAAAGCATCGCTCGAAACGGAGCGTAGTTGTGTTTTCAATACTAACCTAACCCTTTATCCGTGTACGTATGTCGGAGCATCGTTAACTGGCACGCCATAATACGTAAAGAGGATTTGAATACAAGGAATACGGTGTAAGGAACAATATGTGTATTATCTCAGTGCTTTGTTCTGTTATAATTTTCATTATTCTACGGCAATCGGTGACGGCAGTGTATCGCAGTTACGTATCGATTGCGATCGATTGCTCTTATCGATTGCGACTGTTGTGTCAATTGCTCGTGCGCGCATTCGAGAGTTAATCGTTTTATTAATTTCACTCTTCGTTTGCTGCAAATATACTATAAAATTCGTATTTTGTTTAATACAAATAAAACTTTGATTGTTTTACAAGAATTAGTTCAAATTATATTTTATGAGTACCTGTTTGAATAAATAGTTTGATAAAATTGTAATAGTAGAAAATGAAATGGCATACATGAAAGGTGTTTGAATATTTTTAGTATTAATAAAGTGTTCTGATTTGTTTTAATGACATTAATATTCTTGATATTTCAGGTGAAGGTGATTGGAGGGGAAGGAAGGTGGTGCTCTGATCTCAGGAGGTCCTGATAGGGTGAGTGATCTTTAACTTTCAATTCTTCCACAAGGTTAACAAACCTGTTAATTGCAAAATTATTCAAAACATGAAATACTTATCACCTAATAACTCTGATTAACTGATACAATTACAAAGACGCAATATTTCATTTGCAACTATGCATTATCAGAATATATTAAAAAATTAATTATACAAATGTAGGAATATCTATATTGATTATGGTAATAGGAAATGGTAAATAGGATAAATTTTAGAACAAAAATTTTATCAATGAAACATGTTTATTAAAAATCTAGCATAATTTCCCTACGTCTACAGTAAATATCACAGGTACCACGTTTCTTTATCACAATATCCTCTGCTCGGCCATATACACAAGCAGTCGTCAGTTTCCGATCATTAAACAATCGCGTCGAATCTATAATTCATTGGCCGAGAAGATTCTTATATAACAACGCATTTGGCGGGAAAACGAATCGACGTTTGTATTCGAATCCCTTTGCCGCCAAAATGGACAAAATAAAAACTTTCTCGATAGAACTTATGAAATAAACAATAGAAAACTCTAACCGTCAAGTAAATTAAAGCTTCGAGCCGCATCCTTGTATGCGGGCGTGTCGTTACATCGAGATCCTACTAATACAACGCTCAATTAACATGTACAATCTATGCCCTAACGGACGAAGATATTACAATAGAGAGAAGAAAAAAAGAAAAAAGAGAACAGATAAGTTTCTTTCACTTCGAGTGTCTTGAGCAAAATTTTAAGTCTATCCTTCGAACCATCTCGTCCGAATCGAAATCCTCTTCTCCGTCACGACGTTCGTCTCGAGGATGCGCGAGTAACTCGCTCAGATCACAGAGAAAATTGCAACACCGGTAAATGGTTCTTCCACGAGACGGACCAGTTCTCTCGTCCATCAATGGTCATTCCCTCTTCGCGACCGGCGATCAAACCTGCACCGGTCTTGAGAACTCGGTTCACCGGGTACGACGGTTTTGCCCGTTCAAGTCCCTTGGCCGATACCCATTACCAGGGTCTCCAGATCGGCTCGTTGGGTTTTGCGACCTGGAGAAGACCTTGGTGGCTCTGCGAGATGCCCTCGACGTCCGTTCGAACCGGAGAAGGTTGACTGGAGGCCGGTGTCAGAGGCATGGAGTATTCGTCCGAGCTCAGTTCGCTGCTGGATGATGGAGAAGATTGAGGCGCTGCCACGTGGATGGTCAAAGGTCCAGTTTTGTCCATTGAGTTCAGTTTGTGTCCCAAGTGGGTCATCAGCTTGGTACCCAGAGCTACGTCGACTCCGGGAGTGGCTGCTAGACAACGGCTGACTTCGTTGGCGCAATGCGTGTACCCAGCTCTGAAGCGATCAGCGTCGATCACCGGGTTCGCGGAAAGTCTTTGCTGCCTTTGGAGTTTGTGAAGATGACGCACGGTCAGCTCCAGGATATCAGCCTTCTCCAGTTTAGCAACGTTCTCACCGTCGCCAGCTAGAGCAGTCACCATCAGGTCCTTCAGTTCGTCCAGGCACCGGTTGATCCTTGCCCGACGTTTGCGTTCAAGCATAGGTTTCATCACCTGAGAATTTGAAAATAAGGAACCATTGTAGAATACTATTGAAGAATCTCCAATTGGCGGGAAGAATTTAAGGAACTCAAGATCGAATCTGCCGGGATGATGAGAAGTGGATATGTCTTCTGAAGACGCTTACCTTTCTGTATTGATAAGTCCTGGATATAGGCTGTTCCTGTCCATCGATCATCATCATTTGCTCGTGCATCTGCATGATTAATCCTTTAATAGATGATCACACACCGATAAACTGCACTGATAGCCGCGTTAATCACACTTAAAAGTCTCTGCACAGATAGTTAAGGTCAGTTTTGAAATGATCTCCTCTACGATTACCGGGTATCGCTCGATTCGATGGAAACGCAACGAGTGGGTACGCGTGTCCAGCTCGAACTTCGTGAACGATCACCGTGATTGTGGTGGCTGTCGGGCGAGGCTGTAGCTTATATAGTCAAGGACCCTTCGGCTGGGTGGGGCGAGGGGCTGATGTCAGGGTCCGGGAGTGGGGGACAGGCCTTCCGTGGGAACGGTCCGTAGAGGTTGGTTCCCAAGCAAGCACACCACCTGTAAGCGGCAGCTGCCAGACACGCGCCCACACCAAGCATCGTCACCGTTTCTTCGTCCTTATTGCACCTACCGTTCCGGGCCCGTGTTTCCTACCTCGTCTGATCCTCTCTGTTGGTCGTGCCATGGTATGCACGGCTTTAACCTTCTCTTCTCCTTCTCTCTCTCTCTCTCTATCTTGGTTCCTTTCGGCTTACTATTTCACGAACGTGCGATCATACGGAAGGACCCCGAACCTATCCACCTCCTTTTTCTTTCTCTTCAGGTAAAATCAAGAGAGAGAGCTGCTCGTTCTCCTTGTTACACCCCCCTTAGCTCTCTTCCTCCTTTTTTTCCCCATTCTAGCGGACCCAAAGGTGGTTACTCGTGCTACGTCTTCTTATCGCGATCCTCTCTCTCCCTTTCTCTCTCTCTCTTTCCCACTTTCATGGTTCATCCATCGCGCTCTCCTTCTTCTGGTAGAGCAACCTCGTGGAGCGTGCTGGGCACAAGTCCGACGTTCTCCCTGATCGCAATCCCACTAGTTACACGTTAACCGAATCACGGCTACGTGTGTCTATGGCTACCGCGACGCGATACCCTCCCGTACCCTAACCATCTACGCTCAGCTTCCTCTCCGCAATTGATCAATCATTTTCCGGCGCGCATATTAAATCCACGCGTGAGATACACCCGCCGCGGATGCGGAGACAAATGTTGCGCGATAAAACTTGACGTTATGAAAAGGATGTGATGAATCGTTTATTACGATTGTCGTGTGGGCGCCGGGTCTCCTCTTCGGTACGGAGGGGGATGGGCAGGGACAATAGTCCACGCGATAATTAACCGTCCTTCGTTTCGTAGGCTCTTTTGCTTTTCTTTTTCTTCTACGACGTTTCGAGGAGCTCGTTTGTTACAACGATGAAAGACCGCGGTTACCACTCTATGCTTTTGTATTTTAATTGCCGAGCGACTAGTTGGCTAAGCTGGGTCTCGCGCGTTTCCGTCTACTTGTTTCGGGAAGTAATAATTAGGTTGTAAAATGGGATTATATCATTCGGGGATTATATTGCCGGGTCGGAGGATTATAAATAGGGGATACTTTATTGAAACGCAGTTAGGCGCAAATTATTTGCTCCAAATAAATTGACTCTGTTATGAAATCGAAAATACTCAAAACTTATTTTGCAACGTTTTAAAATTTCCGTTAATTACTAACACCCTTGCTCTTAATATTTAATTCCAATTAATTAGATTTTGTATCAACTCTCGAACGGCGGACCATGGAGAGAGGCATTATAATGATAAGCTTACTACTGGGTTATAAATTGCAAAGTTTAGAGTTGCCAAAAGGTGCTCGTATTATGGAGTTGGTAATTCTTTTCTGCCGCAGTCACGGAGCCATGAAATTCGTGTTGGAATCTCAAACGGCGCCGCAATTACACGTAACAACCAGCCGAAAGTGATTTCCATCTCTCGTTCTCGATGCTCGAACGGCAACGAGTACACATAACCGCTCGAAAGTATCCTCGTACGTAAATGAAAGTAATTTTAGGTCAATCTTAAACGTGGATTCAATTTCTAACGTGTATGATTTGTGATCACCCGAATATTTAGGAACTATTAAAAATTTTCACCCGAGGCGGTTCGCGGTCGTTGTCGAAAATCGTTGGAAAGTAGCCCGGAGGAGTATTCGTAATACCGAGGTTTAATTTCTCGAAGATGCTCGTAAAACCGTTCCCCGCTTCGGATAGTCATCGTACGGAATGAATATCTCCGGTACGCTTTACGTGTACATCCTGTCTGTTGCTGGAAGCACTTCCAGATACTAATTTCGTCGAAGCTTTTGCTGAATTATATCCTTCCCGTTCGCATCTTTCCAATCCCTTCTCTATCCTTCGCCGTCAAGTTTTTCTTTTTTCCATAACCTCAGTTCGTTTCTTCCTGCCAACCGAGCTCGCTTATTTCATCGCGAGTAGGGGCACTTAAACATCGTTCGCACCGAATAATTACGCGCGTCAGCTTCATCCTTCTTCTTTACCCTGTCTCAAAGTTCCACGTCCCGTCCGGCCGCCTTCTTCTTGCTACCGCGACTTTACGAGCCATCCTTCTTCATCCCTGCCTTTCTCGGGCTTCCTCTTTTTTCCCCTGTTCCTTCAGGCTGGCCAATTGCACGTGTCCTTAACGACGCCGCCACCTTCACGTAGAGCTTACGTGATCCTCAGATAACTCGAATCTCCTCTTCGTTTTACCCCTTTTTCTCTCGGCTCTCTTCGATTCGCTTTTCCCTTCTGCTCGATGGAATTAAATTGGATCGACTCGAGGCGGATTGAATCCGGCTCGCAATGATATGTCTCTTTAATGGAATATTTTCATGTTTAAAGAATTTTTGAAATTCGATATAAAAATCATGGGATATCACGGTGTTTCAGCTCTGCGGAGTTTGCTTCGATTGTTCAGCAGGCTCTTCGCGTGTAACAATATACATTGCAAGGTTTCCTGGGGCAAAAAATGAAAATGAAAAACCTTGGATAGATTCAAGGAAGCCTTTCGCGTGTTTAATAGCGAGTAACCGTATCGCTGATGCACCAAAGGGCATTGATAAACTCTGATATGATTTGATGACAGAAAAGTATCATAAAATAGCGCTTATAATACATCAATTTGAAGCTTAAAGTTTCATAATATTCTTAGTACAAAATGAGTGAGCTATAGATATAATCAAAGTAATAATTTTTATATATTAAATTGTTGCATAAAATTTAATTACACTTTAAGCTTTAAATCGATATATCACAAGTTAAATTTCATGATACTTTTATGCCATGAAATTATTAAAAATTCTTCAACCTCCATTACTGTTCATTTACAATACTTTATATTGAAGATAATTATGTCCCACGAGGACTATCGTAATATAATTGACAGTTCATTAAAAAGGAAACCGAATGAGACTTAATGCAGCCACGTGTCGACTTGATTTCCAAGTCAGCTTCCTCTCACGTGTCGTTCATTGTTCGCTGTTTTTGCACGATCTGGCAGGGCAACACGAACTTCCGACTGTGTTGGTGGAATAATATAAACTTAATTCAATGCCTCTGTTAGTCCACGTGCACTGCTACACGCGTTAGAACGCGTAAGCTAGCACGTGCTGAAACGATGCACGGATTAACCGGAAGTGAGCGCAGTCAAGAGACAGACTCGCGAGTTGCATAATATTTCTTGCAGAGCTATTCGACAGTAAGGGAATAAATTTATTTTTCTTTTGTACAAAACATACAATAATTAAATGTATAATTTTTAAACAAAATGGTCCGCCGTTCGAGCGTTTATAGAAAATCTAATTCAGACCTAAATGCTAACTATTATTATATATTAGATTCACTTATAATATCCTTTATAAAGCGTGTCATTTTAACGAGGAAACACGTGCGAGGTTAACAAATTTTCTCATCAGTTTTCCCATGTTTCGTGTACACTTATCGAGTATCGCTTATGAGGACAGGAAGGGAGGCTTATTAGCAAGTACATCAGCTGTTCGTGAACATATGTCGCGAGCCGTTTGGCTCGTGCCAACGAAATCATGATCCCCTTTCTCCCCTATCTCGAATATCAACCCCTGTGACATCGGTTCGCACGCGTCGATTTCCTTCGTAATATCGAAGGGGCTTTTATAGGGGTTTTGTCGAAAGATAACAACCGGATGCTTCTAATAACTCCTCCTCGTGAGAACTTTTTTGCCTCTGGTTGAAACATTGCCTAATTTGATCCTCAATGTGTCATCCTTTGTTTGAACTAAGAATTGATAGTGTGGATTTAGGTGTAGATATTGGAATTAAAATTTTAATAATAACCATTTGGTTTATTTAGATTATCTGTACACAGATGAATATTAATATAATACATAGATTTGAAAATTGGAAAGAAAATTGAGTTTTTTGGAAATTTTATGCTTCTAAGCTCCTATGAAATTAATGAAATTCTCAAATTTGATTATTAAAACTGTAAAGAAAAATTCTTTCTGCATGATGCCGAGGATCAGATATCAGAAAGGCATACCGCAGCTACATTGTATCTGGAACCCTTTGAAAGTCACGATCCCAAAAAAGGTAGACAAGGTATACATCTTAAATATTATGGTGGCTCATCAAGGGCTGGCTTATTGGCGTTACGACCATGACGGTTATGGCACGAAAAAGTTCACATTGTATGTTCAGGTTTTATATTCCTTGTTTCTTAGCTGCTGTTTCGGTTGGATCATTAATATTTTTCATTATACTGCCTTGACGTTCATTAAGACGATGCTGTTAGGATCAGGGACAAATGGTATGCAAATGTTGAAGGGTCTCGAAGAGAATAGAGAAATGCATCTTCTTTATTATCTTCTAACAACGTTTCACGAACAAAAAATTTACAATCTCTTGTTGGATTCTTTGATAAATGCTTATCATAAATTCGTACCAGATGAAATTATAATTAAAATCTAAGGGAGAATCGTGTATTTTTCATTTTTCTATTATTACAGAGCTATGTAAATTTGATTATTATTCAATTTTAATGCAAGGGTAGTGCAATTTTCATTTCAAATTCAATTCTGTGATTGCAATATTGTTTCCCGTTAACCATAATTTCATCTGCTTCAAGGAAATACTACTTAGAACGTAAACACAGGGCAGTTCCTTTTCGAATAATAGAATGTTCCGTTAATACAATTTACCGAAGATCGAGGTTGTGTTATAAATAATAGAGATTAGAAAGGTATCGGTTCCATTTTAATCAGAATTCCATGTTTATGACTTTTCGGTATCATTCTCGATTTAAATAAAATACCTGTTGAATATAAATACTTGTTGGGTCGGATTAACTTAATTTCTTTTACTTTAAATTAACCCTTTTGGATCTGGCGTTCCATCAAACCGATGGAAATTTTATTACACATAAATTGTTATAACTTTCACGGTTCTTACAGTACCTGATTACACGTAGAATTATTAATTATTGTATTTCAATATTTAACTCTTGAACGGCGGACCACGGAGAGAGTCCCAGGCTCCACTGTTAAAGGGTTAAGTTCCTTAACAATTTTAGTATGCAAAATAGCCCAAGTTATATAGAAATTTTATTTATCATTAAAACTGAATAAATGGAGTACGATATAGAACTCTGTATTTTAATTAATTTTCATTTTGTGAGATGGTACCTTTAAAAATACCTACAAAAATGAGACGCTATTAACCCCACGGGTTTTCTACAGTTAAAAAGCAAAAAATTTGCAAAGAAAGCCACTTTTGTTGAAAGCATACTGATGAATACACTGACATATCCTGACCCGTAATATTACTGAACGCTAAGTGGTTAAGACCTGCTGCAAAGAGTGAAGGGTTAAAAATTGCAACAAAAACGTTACACGTTATGGAAGCGATTTCCTGTGCGAATTCAGAGGCAAACACGTAGTCTGTTGGTTGGCTTTAGAGGAGCTGAAATTTGCATGCGGTGCCGTTAACATCTACCGGACCTTCTGACCTACTGTTCGAGGCAGAGTAACCATGAAGAACAAGAGAATGAAAAAGAGAAGGAGAAGTGAGAGCATTCTCACGGAATGTCGAGTTCACCTGGCGTTGTGTGCACACACCGTGTGTGCACTTCGCTCTATTTAAATGGCCTTTTCTGCCCCCTTCGTCCTCCCTTTTCTTTCCTCCTTTTTTTTTTTTTAATTGAACGTTACCTCGTGGCACGTGCTCACAATACCGACACACGTCATCGCTTCCGTGTACGGAACACGACCTCGCTCCGCTTCCTCAGGATCTTCCGGTTAAACCTGAATAGCTTGACTTCCTTCCTGCGACCTTCGCGACCTCCTTCGATCAAAATACAGGAGGCCCTTTCTTATAAGGGTAGACATTTTTGGGTAATCGAATATTGAAATAATTAAAATTTGAAGAAGGAAATATAATTTGGAATAAAAGTCTTAGCGGAAATGACAATAGCGAAAGGGTTAATAGTATATTTATTTTTGATTTTTAATATTATTAATGGGGTAGTTTTCTCGATACCATACTTTAGCTTTTTCGGTCTTTTAATTATTTAAAAAAAACACATTTTTCAATATAGGAAGTTCTGTTAGTTTGGTTTGAAAGGTATAAAGATTGCCACCGATTTGATGAAATATAAAAGGTACCGTAAGGTAGTATTTATGGTATATCAATTTGAAGCTTAAGATTCAACGAAAATGACTACGTAAGCCCTTTATTAACGTTTTTAATATAGAATGGCTAATAATGAGCGATTTCGAAACGTGTAAAAGTACACTGATGGCATATTAATTTGAAGCTTAACGCGTTGAATACCGCAATGAAAATGATCGTATACGGAATGGCACTCTAAAATTGCAATTATTCAGAGTAAGATACTTTTATTTTTCAGTTAAACTTTTCACCCGATACCTTGCGTAAGCGACGTGATATTAATACCACTTTAAATTTTCTTTTTTATCATCAAATTTTTGGTTATAGGTCATTGCATTCACTCGTGGTTCAAGATTAAATTAAATCTTTCTATTTAGAATAATTTTTCACTAATTGTAAAATGTGTTTTATATCAACTGAATATAGTTAGATAGGAATTAAGTGGCAGGGCAATGTGAGAAGGCTTTACCACGTGCTTTGGGTCACAGGTAACAGCCAGGTAGAATCGTTTATTGATTATATCAGACATCCGATGCTTAGTTCCATTGTTCATATTGTATTATTTAAAATCAATCTACGTACAATTAGTGTCCAGTCTATAATTTCTGAAAGGTTCATTTAAAGAAAAATCAAATTTTTTAAAAATTTCATTTTTAGGCTAATCAGTGCTAATTGTAAATTTTTATTTTAAAGTATAATTCATTGATCTTCTTCAACTTATGTGATCATTAAATATAATATAAAATAGATGTCTAGAATTTTTTTTAAATTTCATATTTAGGGTAATTAGGGTTAATTAGGAGTGCAGAAATTTTAGTATTTAGAGTTTCTTCTCCTTATGTTATTTTAAAATATTTAGAATTAATTCTATTCTCTATGAAAATATTATTTTCCAAGAAAATAACAAATTTTTTATAATATAATTTCCCAAGTGTCGAAATCGGTTTCGAAATCTCTCAACACGATATCAGTAGAAAAACACGATGTTAGAAAAAGGAACAGACGTATGCAAATAAGAAAATCAGACGTTTCGACAAGGGAATGCAGATGAACCGGTGTCGCGATAGGAGTTAAAATCGCCAAAGGAGCGAGGGTCTCGGCTATGGCAGGGCGTCTTGAAAAGGGGGAAGTGGCCCCGATAGGAGCCCAAAGGGGTCCTTTGTGGGGTCTTAGGCTGAAGATTGCGCACGTGCTCGGTTTTCCCACGCGTATAGCACGCAGCCGGTCCCCGTTGAAGGGGAGAACAGCCAGGCTGAAAAGGGACAGGGCGCATTGTGTCGAGCACGGGTCTGAGACACTGGAAATTAAGGGCTTTCTCCTTTGCACCCATGGTAAACGATGACCAATACAAATTGCCGGTAGCCAGGTAATAAAATCCATTAATTTTCCTTCTGGAAAATCTTGCAATAATATTATCAATTTATATAACGAATCAAAATTTCCCTATGTAAAAAGGAACATCACTTTAGAATATAATATTTTTTTCTTGAAAACTTTGCTGTTAAAAAGCAAAGAATTATGGCTTTTGAAGGGTCCCAGTTATTCCATGGTAGATTAGGGTTGATTTTTCTTCGACCTTCTTCGTGACGCAGCTTTCAGAAATGTTAGCAGGGACCACCTACGCTGGACGTGTCCACAGGTATACTTGATAGACGTGGCCGTTTCTTATCCCGAAATTCCAGAAGGGCTGACTCACGTTTCTCATAAGTTTCTTCGAAATTGAGACGAGACCCTAGAAGGAAGTCATCGCGATGACTGTACAGAACTCGTCTGCGTTTCGTCCACAATTATGGACCGTTGTTGAAATTCTCATAATTTTGCAAATTTTCAGGAAAAATATAAATTATTCCAAATTTAAGAATCACCATTCTGTTCGATTTATTTCCTGAAGCTTTTGTAATTTTATAAAAATCATTCCTGACGGAAGGTGTGTCGCGACGGGCGCGTAAAAAGGTGTCGCCGTGTTGATTTCTTTTTAATCGAGCCGGAAGCCGTGTTAAGGGGCGGCCGTTAATTGGCGTTTTCCACCTCGGTCATCGAACAAAAATATGTACAAGCAGGCTGGATACTTGTAAGCTTCTTACGACACAACCCGTACATCTACGCACACATACGTTTCTACCTGGTTCGCCACGAAAATATACGTGATCGGTGTGCCCCCACGTGCGTGTGCACACGAATGAATGGCGCTGCCGGGCGGAGAAGGCATCGCATCTCTCGTTTCTGGACTCCGAGATCTAACTACCACCTGCCTCATTTTCCCACGAGCTCCGAGCGAACCTCTCGAATACCGATGAGATAGACGAGGACGAGCCTTGCCTCGTTCCTACACGAACAGAAACTCGAAGGACAGCAGCGATGCTGAAAAGGGAGCCACTCGCAAGGAGCGAGAGAAAAACAGGGTCAAAGAGAAACAGGAACATCGAAGGGAGTGAGCTACCTTCGGTTGACGGAAGAAGAAAAAGTAGATGCCCGATCAGGATACACGGTCAAAGGGGTTCACTGTTTTCAAGGGTTGGAAAAATGAAATTTTTTGACTTTCTGTTTGATTGTGTAAGGATCTTTTTATTTGCTTGGGAAAATTAACGATGATCTTTAGAGGTGTTTGTTAATATTTCAAGGAAATAGCCTAAAATTGTGAAGATGAAAGTTAATTAACAATTTAATGGAAAGGGAATACATTTGTTTAGGAAATTAACGATGAAATATTTTCAGAGGTGTTTGTTAGTATTTTTAAAAAATAGTCTAAAGTTGTGAAGATGAAAGATAATTAACAATTTAATTGAAAGGGAATAAAGATGGAGGTAGTGGAGAAATCATAGGGAAATTGAAAGAAAGGAAGAGAGGAGAGAGGGATACTCGTATACACGTGTGAGCACGTGTGTGAAGAAGGGCGGCGGAGGGATGGACACGGAGGACTCGTGAGGATCCTTCGAAAGCGGGCAGGTAGAACACGTGCTGGCACGAGGTGAGTCAGACTCGCGGGAATATCGAAACACGATCTCTTCTCTCTTGCTTCTCTCCTTTGTCTTCCGCTCGATTGCTTTCTTCTCCTTCATTTTGGGTTTCCGCGAGAAATCTGCGAAACGCTTTTTGGGAACCGCTGATCATCGATGGATACGGTTGAGGCAGGAAATTTCTTGCAATTAATAAGGGTAACACTTTTCAAATTTATTGTGTTTTCAAACATGTATCATTAGTCATCTTTCAAGCTTCTATTATTTTTCAAATTTTCATAGAAAGTATAAATTCTTATTTTTTAATGAAAGGTTCATTTAGAAAAAAATACATTTTTTGTTTAAATTTCATATTAGGCTAATTAGGGCTAATTAGGGGTACACAAGTTTCTTTGCACATTTTTATTTTAAAGTATAATTTGATGATTCTTTTTCTTCTTATATATTTTATTTCTCATTAAATAGATGATTCTTGTTTCTTAATTTCATATTGATTGATTAATTTTGCATGATGAAAAATTAGAAATTATTTTACTTTTTCTTGATATCCCGTACTCGATAATTTTCAAATGGACGAGTTTACGAGATTTTTAATAATTTTTTTATTTGCTTGTATCAAAATTGATAAAAGTATATCTGCGTAATAATATATCAGTTTTGTACGCAGGTATTCTTTCTTCTATTATATTTTCATTTTTTTCTTTTTTAATTGATGTGTGATTTATAATTATTCGTTGGTATCATTTCAATCTGACTGAAGCATGTTTAATGAAAACAGGGATGAAAATTTGTTGAACAATCTGTTATCAAAGAGAGGATAATTGAAGGGAAGTGAGTAGACGGGAATTGCTGTTGTCCGAATCGGTATCTTCGAATTAAAGTCGCACTACGTTACTCGGAATCAGAACTCTCTTTTGATTCTTATCGTTCTACAACCCGCCATTGATAGGTATCTGATTCATACGGGTCTTACGAATCGTTAAGATGCTCCCTTTCGATTCTTTGCAAAACATACTCTCCGCTTTCACATTTGTACACTTGCAATCGTATATAAATTCGATTTCTACATCTGAAAATATGTACTTCCTTTTGGACCACTTGGGATCTTTTCCTTGGCGGATAATTAAATGGATAATTAATTAGGATAATGAATTAGAGGATTAGTAATGATTAGTGTCAAGTGGGTCTTAAAATGAAAACTATAATTTTTGAAAGGTTTATTTAGAGAAAAATAATTTATTTTGAAAATTCGATAATTAAACTAATTAGGGGTATACAAATTTTTATTTTAAGTTATAATTTTTTTTAAGTATTTCTTATTAAATTCATGATTCTTATTTCTTAATTTGATATTGATTGGCTAATTTTACATATTAAAATAACTGCATAAAAAAGAACGATGTACGTGAACGATAAGAGAAGCATGATGTGCATAAACAAGAGCCAGAGGGGTTAATAAAATTCGATAGTTATGAAAGAAAACGCCATTGGTCACTTATTTATTCATGAAAATGCTAATAAATTTGGAATTACCTACTGGAAAATTGTTGATCGCGATTCTTTAAATTGTACCCGCGTTGCTTTCTTCGCTTTCACATTTGCAGCTGCTTAAAATCTCGAATGCTGTAAACACATTAATTATCCCTTAACTAACCCGCGTGATAAATAATCGTCGAATGTCGCGAGAATGAAAAGAAAGTTCCTTGAAATTACTTTATTGTAGTATTCGCTGGTTGTTCCTTCAAGAGTTACTTTGATACAGTTTAAAATAAGGAGATACAATTTTGTAAAATTTGATCGAGACAAATGATTTCAATTTCTTACCAAGTCATTGCCTGGCAAAAGTTGCAACCGTTTTGGCAAAACGCGAATGAAAAAAAAAAATGTCGTTTGATGCATCGACTGTCAGGGAGCAAAATCTTTCGTTCAGAGTGTAATGTGTGGCCATGTTGGTTACATGTATCGTAGCCAGTAGTGATTAATTGCTTCGTACACACCAGGACTAATTATTCGTGATGCAATCGGTATGCAACACGTCCTGCTTGTCATCGTCACTTAACGTTAATTCGACGTTCTTATTTTTGTTATTGCTACATGATCGAGTTTTGTAACACATTTCGTTAACGAACAATTTTAATAAGCTTCAAATTTTTTTTTCTTAACCGCATACAAGATAATTTTTGAAATTTTAAATGATTGTCAAAAATATTTTATTTTGCTCACTGCAATTCGCAATATTATACAATTTTTCAAAAAACACTAGTAGAAATTCTGAAATAATTTTTGAAAATTCTTTTTAATTAACTCGGAAATTAATAAGAGCAGCAGAACCGTTTCAATAATGATTGTCCTAATATTAACAAAATGACACGTCAGCTTCTTTGTGTTTGTTCATTATTAATTGATCCTGTTTTGTACCGGGATTCCACATGGTGGCTTTTAGACGTGATTTCACGAGCGGCTTGACACAAAGCCACATTCATGATTCCCGCGTTCGTCCCGTGTGAAACGGTCGGAAGTAACTCTGAGGTTTGTCTCTCGAAAGTCTCTGACGCACGTGTTATCGGGGCCTTTTAGACAGTCCCTTTTCGAGGATCACAAAGAGTCCTTTCATTGCCTAATTAGGATGCTTTCGAGCCACTTATACGTGGCGAATGTCCCTCTTTGACACCGGCTGCCTGCCTATATTACTGTTTTCAGACTGATTAACGAGTTGGGAAATGTGAGTTTCACGGTCGTTCAACTGCTTCCGTCACCATTTTCATGGGTTCCTGTTACCAACCGTATGATTGTTGCAATTTCTCTTATTTTATTGTCAATACGAGACAATCATTCCATAGCTATTTCTTGCGTAATTCCTTTCGTAATTAAAATTTTTATTTAAATTATGTTTTGTAATCTTTCTATAGTAATATACGTATTCCCACCACTTTTTATTTTCAGGAAATTTCCCATCATTAGAATATTTTAGTATTCCGTTAGAAGTGTGTCCCGTTAGCACAGAGATGATTAACTAATACCACCAGGAATTCTTCTTTCATTTGAAATATGAAAGAAATACCGCTTCATCTGGCTTAGAATAGTCAAATATCTTTATAGAAACACGTGTCGTAACATCATTATACCTGGTTTGACAACAAATAAAGTATCATTAGTCCCATAGACTGGTGTCCATCGCAATGATAAAACTGTTTCAAAAAGAAGAAAGAAGTTCTATAGTACAGTATTTATTTTTTATTATAATTATTGAAAATAAGATATTCTGCATTTTAATTTTGGTTCAATTTTCTTGAAAATACTAGTCTTCTTATTCTTATATTTGTCTTATAATTATTTGTTGTTAAATTAATAATATTTTCATATTTTGCAATGGATAAAGTTGACGCATACGCTGGAAATCGCGGCTTCCTTATTCGCCCCGAATGCGGCTTCTTAGCACGAGCCCCCCATAAACGTAACAGGATCCCATACGGGTGTTCCTCGGTCCGTTTCTTGTGCGGCTACGTTCCCACACTTTCTGCCCCATTGAAACGTACACCAGAAGAATTCACCCCTATACATACCACGAGGGTGGGATCTAGAAAGCTTGGAACCCATAGAAATTAAAAAGCACCCCCCTTTCAGGAAGTCTTTCAGTGGAAGCGTGCAATGCACGAGCTGGACACGAAATTGAATGAACCGAACCGTTTCCGCATTTTCTAAACTTGACCCCGATACAACGGAAATTCTTTTGCTTCCCTATTTCCATCTCTCTCCTACGAAAATACCGAAAGATTTGAGAAAAGGATTAATTAATGAAAAATTGAATTTTTATTTATTTCTTCATTTTATCAGACATTGAATTTCACACGAATCTAAAAAATTTGCAATTGTATATAAAGGATAACTTTGACAGGAACATGGCGGTGCATTTGCATTTACTCGGTCGGAAAAGTCCTTTGCGTTTCAACGGGGGGTGCGTGCAGGTGTTCCAGGAAAATTCAAACCGAAGTAGAGGTGCACGTGTGGCGTGAACACCCACCGTTCCATCAACAGGTAGTCCAGTCTCGTCAGGAATCTATTTACGACAACCTCTACTTTGTATTCGAAGGGGAGGGAAGACCGTTAGGGTTGATATTCTGTTACTACGTATGCATATGCAAATTACCATACTCCGGTTATTGACTTACGACCCTGTCGTGTTTGTATTAGTTGGATACACAGGAAACGTCGAATCTTCGTTAACTGTAATAATATCGATTTTTATTATTTGGAAAATTTAAAATGAATTTTAGGTAACATTCATCTATAAATTTTAATAGAGGTTCTAATCTTTGGAAAATTTCTTAGCTTGCTTTAATTTGGAAATCCAGGTAATCAACATTAATGGTCCTCAGGGATTAACCCTTTCCAGCTAAGTGGAAATATTTTCGAAGGGATTAATAATAATCGTATACCCTTAAAATTACAGTGATTAGAGGGTTAATTATTATTGCCCATTACTCCCTGAATTTAAATCTATACCGTGTATGGAAATTCCCAGAACAGGTAGAGAGGGTAGATTGCACGTGGTCGCCACGAGGTTTGACAACCCTCGTCGCTGATTAATCTCCGGGTCTTACCTTTTTAAAGAGGGCTGTCGAGGGGGATGCTGGTCACGCGAGGAGAAATCGCGAAGGGTTCATCCGAGAAGTTTAACACACCTAGTCGCGAATAAGTGTGCGCGGCGCGCATTTAGCGCCTGGAGGCTCTTTCACGATGCACGCTTATGCGAAGATATCGGCAGCTGGCCTGGAATCGTGAGAGACTCGGGCAGATGGCCTGCCCTGAAACTCCTCCACGGCGCTCGCGTGTACGTGCACACGACCACTAAGGATTCCTGCACGCCTTCCTAAGGAAGGAACCACCGAGGATGTTTCCCACGGACTCCTGCAGCCTCTCATCTGCCGTATTACACGAATGTGCCCTGGATTCCCTCCCTTCTTCTCTTACCTCTTTCTCGCTCCACCGTCGTCGTTTCTTTCCTCCACCGTACGCCGAGGGGGAAGGTCTCTCTACCCTTTCTTGATTCATCGATAGGTTCCGTCTTTTCCTTGAAACGGTTATTCCGCCCGTCCGTACTTTTTCGTATTCTTAATTGTGGCTCTCTTCATGGTCCGTCGTACGAGAGTTAACAGTTTCAGCAATTTTAGGAAAATTAGGGTTATTATTTTTAGGAAAATTGGGAAAATTCGGACTCAATCTTACAAAATTAAATCAACATTGTGGCTCTCTCCATGGTCCGCGCTCCGAGGGTTAACAATTAAAATTCTCGAATGCAATTTTAGGAAAATTAGGGAATAAACATATCGATGAGTTATTTACACCTCGAATGACTTGTCTGTTGCAACAGAAATTCCAAGTGACGATGCATAATAAATTAGAGCAGTAGGTGTTAATCGAAACCTGTTGCATCGCAGGGAGCGTATGTGGCCACGCGTGAACACGTGGGCTCGTGCAGGAGAGCGAGGAATTAAGTGGGTGGCTAAGATTGCCTCTCATTTACCCCTTTCGCTCTTCAACTTATCACTCTTCTACCGGAACATTTTGCACCATCATATTCCATTTCATTTTTCCATACAAATTTTTCACCTGCTACCCAAAGAATCAACCCAGTCCCCAGCCTTTCACCTGAATAATTAATTCGAAAATGAAATTCATGAAAAAGCTAGGAGATTGACGCGTTCGTTAAGTAATTGAAGGGTAGCTAATGAAAATCCCGCGGATAATTATCATCGCTCGCGGTGCTTTTAATCAACGTCTGACAAACGTTATTTATACGAGGGCGATAGTAGCTTCTGTTTCATTTAATAGGGAATAAATGATTCTGGGAACGTGTTATTTTATCGAGACTGCCGTCACTGTTCCGTTGCACGATGCTAATAAAAATTTATGTCGAACCGTACGGCGAACGTGTTCGTTAATTAACTTTGAACGTTTCGAGGATGCTGGGAATAAAAAAGGTATCATAGATTAATATCAATAGCGAGTCTCTGTCATGTTTGATAAAGAGATATCTCGATGTTGGTTCAATTTGCAATAAATTTCGCAACCGTTTCGCGGAAACTTACCTTCGTACGAAAGTATCGAATAAACTTCATAAGTTGTGATTGAATATTAATGATTTCTCGATCTTGAATTATTTTATCTTTTAAATATAGGATTACTCGTACGGTGAAACGGGTTTTGCATTTATATTTTGATCAAACACAAACATAATGATAATTAAATTGACTTTAATTTGAAACCTGACACAGAAGGGAGTAAGTTACATCGTGTTCTTTGCGATACGTCCTTGGAAATGAACACCCAGGAAGAGAAATTTTCTTTCTGCATGGTTTAACATTTCTTAACTGAAGCTGTTACATGAACTTCACTTGTAAATTTATGTATCCAGTTCTACCGAACTCGCAGCTTTCTCAACTGACAGATATGCAAAGACTGTGTTCATGAATTAGGTAATGGCAATATTAGATTTCTTGAGAAACTCCAGGAACAAGCTAAATAATTTTTTAATTCTAATTCGGTTATACCTAGCCGGAGAATTACTTCTGTAATTATTAAAAAAATTAATTTAGATATTTATTATAAAATTAACAGTTTCGAATAAATTATCTAGGGTAGTAGGAATTTTAGCAACAAGCTTAATAATTTTCAAATTTTAATTAGACTGTACTTCAGTCTACGAATTAATACTATAATTATTTAAAAAAATTAATTTAAATATTTCTTATTATAATTGACAGTTTCGAGTCACCGTGTGTCTAAGCTTCACTCGGAATAAAATAAATAGTCTAAGGATATAATTTTCTCCGTCTATCTCGTTTCACCGCACCTGATAATTCGGCTGCCGGTCCACACGTGGTCCCCGGGTAAACAACGGAGCACTTAGCCGTCTGGGTGTTTTGAAAGGCGAGCTGCCGTTCGAAAAAGCGCGGCAAAAGGGCGCGCGTGCACGTGAGTGCACGTGGCCGTCCTTCGTCCTGGTCCTGTTGAAGCGTGTGATAGCTCGTGTATGGGCTTTTCGGGCGGGCACGTTGAAAGAGGGGCGCCGGGGGGTCGGAGGGGACGCGTTACGGTACGGGCGAGGCGCATCCTTCGTCTTTTCTCCAGGCTCTCCCACAAGGTGACGCCGATGCCTCGGGACTGTGGGAATTCGGGACATGTGCGTGCCTACACACGCCGTGCTCGTGGTCCGCACACACGAGGGGGGAAATCTCTCATGGTGTTTGGAAAGAGAGGAGGAGGAAAAAAAGAAGGAAGGGGGAAGACCGGACCTATGCTTGCTGTCCGCGGCACGTCGGCCGCCATAAGGCAAGGAATCCATGGGAATATCGAGCATGTGCATTGGGCAGCTCGTGTGCTGCACGAGTTATGGGGTGGCTCGCCACCCTTATTTCATTTCTTTTCTTTTCTTCGACTTCCTTATATGGGATTCCGTGACCTGGTGCATTCGGCCATCTCCCGAACACGTGGATCCTTAGGGTACCAGGGTGGCTCGCCCTTCTGTCCTTCCGACCCCCTGTAGCTCGTGGTCGCCGCGTGTCGACTCGTTGACTTGCCTCCCTTCGTGTTCTTTTTTCTTCTCTTTTTTCTTACCGGGTAAGCTTGTTAGGTCTTATGATTGTGCTATAGGGAGAATCGTATGAAAAATTTGTACTATTTTTATATTGATAGCTGGAGTAAAATTAACCCTTTGATTTACTTAATTTGATTTAAAATAAATACAAATTGAGACGCAACAAAGGGTTAATTACACTATAAATTTGCAGTTCTCTATTTTTATCCTTCTAAAAAAAGATATTCTAAATTAACGTATCTGTATTAAAATATTACCTAATGTCAATTGATATTTTTGAATCATTCAAATAGAACACTGGCATGTGCTCTTGAATTTCTGCTGAAGAGTCCACCGATTGTCTTGCCAGTTTTCATGGGTCACTCATTCTCGTTCATCGAGGTACATGATGCTCTGGCGTGTTTCCAAATACCACGTTTTCTACCAGGGATCTTTTTTTATATGGCTAAATATAATGCCACGAATGTGCCACGTTGCACAGACACTGATCTTTCTTCAGATTTCTCGTTCGATCAAGCGAAGCAGGGAATTCTATCAGAAAATTGATCTTTATCTTCGATGATCGATATCGCATCACGTGTAATTTTTCTCTATTTTCCAATATCATGGATTCTTCAATCAGATAACCAATTTCCTTTATCACATAGAAAGTGGATCGTTATATCTTATCAAAAAGAAAGAGATCGAAGATTATATGATAACATACTCTTACATATTTTTATTTCATTTTTACTTTGAAGTCTACGATTCATCTTACAGAAATACAAAATTTTAAAATTATCTCTTGTTAAAAAATTCATAAATCAGAAAAAGGATTAAAGGCACTTCTGGACACCAGTGCCCTCTCGTTAACCGCCTTACAACTACAATAATTTCCAAAAAATAATTATTCCATGTGTGCTGTAACATTGGAATACCGTTGAATGAACATGCAATATCGCGTGATTGAACACGTAGCATCCAGTGCCTGAGTAGCAGCATTAATTACACATGTGTAGACCGAGGGATGATCAGCATTTCACGTTTCTTCGCACAAAGTATCATGTAGGTTCTCTTACAAATACTTGTACGATTCAGTGTGGAAAAAGCAATCAAGTCGAATGATACTGAAACCTTGTAACATCGACTACAGATATCCTCGTCTACTCAGGGTCGTGATTATTAACCAACGAAATGGTTTCAATCGTTCTCCTTCAGAATCGTCTGCGTTAGATAGAACGATAGATACCAGTTTTTACCCGATCGAAACGAGGCGCACCTTGGGCCGTACAAGCTTTTCATTATCCTCGCGATCGATGTTTTGCAAATACGGCTTTTATTAAACTAGGATCGAGATCGACGGAGACTAACACTTATCCGAACGTATCCGTGGCTTGTTTCCTTTCACGTGGAGTAATTGGCCTGGACGAGAGGTGGTCCCCGGTATTACTGGAGGATCGTCCGTAGGATGTACGGTCATTAAGCAGGATACACTTTTTTCTTTTACGTTTCACTCGATACTCGTGGCCTTTCGTTACTCATCCATGTAAGGATCGTTGACGGTGGGAGAAGGGGTTATCCGGTGTCCATTCACTCTGTTATCTCCGGCTGGACGGATGCGAGCTGAGGATCCAGAAGACGGAACTTTTTTACTACGAGTCATTCGTTTTGCTACCTCGTCCACGAAGCCACCTGACTCTCGGCTAGTTTGGTCGGCGTAACATTAGCCTCAGACAACTTTTCGGATTAAACCAGCTCACCGATGACTACGGCCATCGCAATCATCGACGGAAGTACCGTTCACTTGGACGGAACTGTCCCCCGGTACATGTTAAACCATGTGCGACGTTGTCTATTTTAAATACTGGAATAGTGGCATAATTTTTGATGACGTAGATAATGTGGAAAATTTTATGTGGAAATGATTGAGTATAGGGTTCTAGAGTAGAATAAGAAAATGGAGCATATAGGTATTTTTTAGGTTCTCTCCATGGTCCGCCTTCCAAAAATTAATAATATCAATCATTTGTTAGACAAAATCAAGTGTAATTCCATTGTTAGAGTAATGTTTGAACAATTCAATGGTGATTGAATATAGATTCCTAGAGTAAAAAAAAAAAATGGAACATATAGGTATTGAGAAAATAATTTTTTAGGCTCTCTCCATGGTCCGTAAATTCCGAAAATTAATAATATCAATCATTTGTTAAACAAAATCAAGTTTAATTCCATTGTCACAGTAATATTTAAATAATTCACAAGAATTACAATATTTCAATGTATAATTTACTATACATATTTTGGGATATAATATTTCCTTACAAGCTATCATTGTTTTTGAAACTCTGCATTCCGATTCATTTCACACATTCTCAATGGCAAATAGTAGACAGAGCTATTCAAATGAATTTTCATCGCGATATCTTCGCATTCTAAACACCAGTGTGTATCGCGAATCGGATGCAAACAGTCGTAGCGAGAATGTAAACAAAGCCTTGTAAGACGCGGACACAACAGTTCGTATCTGCAAACGCTTCAGTTATTAAGAGTGACTCGTTGTGTTCGGTTCGTGTGTGGTGTTCATGTATCGGTGATCAGGCGTTTTCTAGAATTTGAAGGTAATTATAATTACAATTATTGCGTCATAAACGTCCGATATTGAAATTTAATACGTAGAATTATTTTGAAACTTACAAGAATACAGTATTTCTGTAATTTGATAAATTTTGTCCAAAAAATAAACAATTTGAATGGTGAAGAAGAATGTCGCAGAAAGGCAAATATTCTACCGATCAGGAAATCGTGGCAGAAAAATATACGATGCATCGTTTACTTTCCCATTTATTATGAGCATTCTTACCTGACAATAAAATTCGAAGGAGATTATCGGCGCCTAACAGTGGGTCGCATTTCTTAAAGAAAGCAGGTCAGGCTCGAAACGGTTTACTCGTAAATACGATCGGTTTCTCTCTCGTTAGCCGGTGAATAATCGGCAGGCAGAGTCGAAACGTCGATGAACGACGTGATCGGTACCCGCACGAAGTAATTATCTTGTAATTATATTCGTTGCCGACGAGTTTAAACGAGACGAACGTGACTGCAGGGCTTTTCTTTCGTCGGATGAAAACGCATTGGCCCTGGAAAGATGCTTTCGAAGTGTCTGGTAATTACGTTGACGTAATAAATCGTCGAGTGTCAGGCGAGTCGATCGTAAACAGTCAACGCGAGATACTTCTTTCGTTATTAAATCATTCGAGTGTTGCGTTGGAAAATTTTCACGTACGTCGGCGAGAAACAAATATTTTTACAATAATTTTCTCTGTCGCGATAATTTATGGTTGAGGTTAATTATAATTAATTTAATTAATTCTTGAGTGGCATTGAGATGAAGTGATAGGGGGTGATTTTAAAATCATACCAAAATTTCTGATATCAATATTCAAATTCATTTTTATGATATTATAGTAGATTATTATAATATTAAAATAGGTATTTCAATTATTATAATTAGAATTGGTAATTATTGGAGTAGATATGATAATCAGAAATTAGGTAATATATAATTATAATATTATGATAGATAATTATAATAGGTATATTGCAATACTATAATATTACAATAATATTTTATTATCTGAGAAATTATTATACGATTATAATTATAGCCAAAAACAGATCAACTACGAATCAATTTTGTCACACCCCTGTTTTTGTGTTTCATTCAAATTTTATTTTCAACACTTTCGCATATTTCATACGAGCATTTTTTCTGTAAAATGCACGTTGTACCTATTTCATATGCAATTATAAACTTTTTTCAATTAAGTTTAAGGAGCCGTGTACGTTTCCAAGCTATCTGTAATTAATTGTATGATTGATAGCCACGTGTCATTTTATCTATAACACGTGCAGTTCTCATTAATTGTAAAACTGTGTTATCAACTTGTCAAAGCTTTCATGTACTCGACGGCGAGAACTCGTCCTTCTTTCTCGCATTCCCTATAATTTCAGGTGTTCTGTATGCATGGTCGAATTTATTTTTCAATGGAGCCCGTGTCACGATAAAGGGTTCAACGTCTCGTTGACTTTCAAAAATTCTGAATGAACAAGCGTGTCTTCTTATTATTTTGAAAAATTGCTTTCAAGATTGATATGCAAAATATTCTATTTGAATATTTCAAATAATTTTGCAAATTATTCGAGCCTCACTTTTCAGAATGATCATCAGTAGCATAATCTCTTAATAAACGATTTGATCATCTCCTTTAATATAGACCTTTTATGTACTTCATTTGCGATAAAAATTTTACTTTCCAGCCGGTTACGTGAATCGGGGAGAAATTTTATTACCGATGATACGACCGTTTGATTAAACGACGGGTAATAAAGATGCTCTAAATTATTTTTCGCGCGTTTAATGGCCCTTATTGGCTGTAATGAATTCCGAATACGGTCTTTTATTCCCTTTAATTAGATTTCCGATTGATAACGTTTGAAAATCGGTGTAATAAGTATAAATCCTCGGGGTGGCATTTCTAGGACGGTGTCTTCGTATTTTAATAACATTAAACGAACAATTGATTCTAATGAAGAAAAATATAAAAATAATTTACAACAATTTCCACACCCCTAAATGTCTCTTCATTATCCAAGAATGTTGCTCTGTTTATCATCTCAGGGCAACTTAGAATGCCCCGATTCTTCAGGGTGGCATTCTCTTTAACCCTTTGGGTTAAAGAAAAAATCCATTGGTGGTAGTAAGAAATATCATGGTCCATCGGTGGTCCACGCGTGTCGACGAGGAAACGCGCGGAGGCGCAAGAAAAAGGGGCCCCGGAAGAAAAGGGGGGCCACGTTCCGTACACGTTCCGTGCACACGTCTCTCAAGGGGGGTGGAGGGCAGCTAGATCAGACGAGTCGAGGGTTAGATACACTGTTAGCTGGCCGCACTTCAAACAGGGATGCAAAACACGTCGAACGGATGGATGACGCGAAGGGAGCAAGAAAGAAGCCGGTAAGCGGGTTACGGTCGACGCGTATAATACTCGAACGGGCATGTCGTACACGTACACCTACACGGGCTTCTTATAAATACGAGACAGTGCGTGGCGCACTCGAGAGAAGGTGCGTAAGTCCGCATCTGCCCGAGATTCTCACGCGCGACGCATCTGTCTCGAGTTCCCACGAGAACGACCACGAAGAAGAAGCCCGTGGCCGGGAGCTGCCAGTCGAGAAAGTTTCGTCCGTCCCCTTCGATCGTCCACGTGGCCGAGGCGTGCTAAGATTCGCCACTGTCTTTCCCGTCGATGTCTTTACCCTGATCGTTATGCACGGATTAGGGAAGAGGCGTACGAGGAGTATGTATATCCTTGAATCGACGGGATTTCGTTCTTCTTCGTCGTTTTTCTATCTAGGAGCTTCTGATGATACGGTACCTTCTCCTCTTGGTCGCTTTGTATCGATAGGGACGATATCTTCTGTTTGCTCAGAGGTTGTGGTTATCGGTATGGTTATCAGTAGACTGAGCAGTTCATAAAATATCTATTTTTTAGCAATAATGTTGTAAAATATATTGTTGATAAATATAATGTGTCTTTTGATTAGGATAGTTGCACGTATCACTGCAGTTGCACTTGAGTGCATAAATCAATAGTGGGGGTTGAAATTATTATAACGTATTAAAATATATGATTTTTTATTTCTAGGAATAATATTACAAAATATATTGCTAATAAATATAAAGTATCCTCTAGTTATGATAATTGCATATGTCACTGCAGTTGCAGTTGCAGCTACCTTATGCACATAAGTGCATAAATCAATGGTCGGGTTTTACATATCAAAATACATGATTTCCTTTATTTTTGGCAGTAATATTACAAAATATACCCACTGATAATAAATATAAAATATATTTGCATATATCAGTGCAGTTGCAGTTGCATTTATCTTATGCATTTAGATGCATAAATCAATAATAAAGTGTATTATCTATTTTAACACTATCATAACATATCAAAATACAATTAATTTTTAATTTTTAATTAAAAAATTTATCCATAATTAATTACACAAGAAACAATTAAAAATTGCATACTGTTGCATATTCTTCATTCTCTAGCATCACTGATAGACTTCTAGGGTTCAAATAAAATCTCAAATAATTCGGAATTGAATTAAATGTAAATTCCAGCGAAAGATTAAGAACGATTTTCCACTTTTTACCTGCTCGTTCCATAAATGGTACGGTAAGGCGACTCCGGCGTTCAAGGTGTTAATCGGTTCTCTCGAATCTGGAAACACGGCACGATTCCAGTGATCGTACAACCAATTACCAGGCCACTCGATCAGGCCACTTCGTGTTGCAGTTAATTCGCGCGAAACTAGCGGGAAAAACGGTGGCCAACAGCGTTGCTGTTACGGAAAATAGCGGCTTGAATTCCAAACGGGGCTTGGCCACACGACAAGAAAACCCGACTTATAAATCTAGGCTGGAACAAGCGCAAAAACGCCGCTCGTGTTACTATAGCTTTTATTCTATATTAACCGTCACACGGGACTAATTAGCGTTAATGTCATGCACTTATCGTGAGCTCGTTCAACTGATTTTATTGATGGTTTCAAAATTACTGTAATTGATATTTAAATATTTTTAAATGACCAAAATTGCATTCCGTTTTTCATGATAATAATTTAAAATACCATGAATAATTCAGATACCAAATTATTGTGCTGAAAAAACTTTCAAACCGCTGTTTATCCAAAATCTATAAATCAGTAACACTAGTCCCCATAACCGTGTATCAAGCTGTCTGCTACCGGTCTCTGGTAGCCGTGATTTCTTGCCACTTTCCTAACGAATTGCCAAACAAGACGGCGCACCAGGTGACGTGTCGCTGTGACTCAGCTCAGAGAACCGGGATACTTAGACGTGTGCGTACCTGAGGATCAAGGGGGGTCGGTTTTAAGCTGAAAGGTAACAGGTGAAGGTGAAATGTACCTTTCGAATGCTGATAGATTTACGAGCGTTCGAAAGACACAGCTTCCTGTTCTTTTCAATTCGTATATAGGTCAAAATAATTTTCACCAGATACAATTTGATTTTCTTTACAAATTTATTTACACCTGTTATTTTCAAGTATTTGTCACAATCCAAGTATTTGTTATAACATTTTCAATTTTCCAAACGCTCTTATATGCCAAGTTGAAACGGTTTTTACGCGTCGCGTGTACGTAAGCGCGTGCTTGTTTTACCTGTCCGCCGTAGGTGTGTATACCTGACGCGGCGTGGCACACACGGCACACGTGACACGCGTGCGTACACGGCCGCTTACATCGCGCGAGCACGTGTACGATGGTATTTATACGGCGCTCTCTCGGGGCCGTGGGAATGAGCGGGCACCGCGACCGTTCTGGCACGAGCGAGCGCCGCGACGCGACGAGCGTCGACCTACGCGAAAGCGGACGCTGGCACAGGATAGAGAGCGCCGGAGCCGATTACCGTTCCACAAGCCGAGTGGAAACCACGCTGATTCCGCGACACGTGCTTTTCCCGCGGCCATAAATCGCCCGAGAAACGCTGCTGAGAAAGTAGCGGCGGATCGAAAGGTATCCGCTTCTTGCTCGGCAACGACCCGCCCGCGGGCTTGCCGAGCGTGATAATTGGATGTTTCGTTGTTTGTCTTCAGTTTCTATATATGTTGGTGTTTCATTTTTAAAGCTGCTAATACGATTTATTTATTTCTTTTTGAATTGTTCAGAATTGTTTTGAATATAATTCAGAATTTATATTTTGATGTATTAAAAATAATATTTTTGTGGAAAAAATAGGAAAATTGAAACGTAATTATTTTTTTAAATATAATACAATGCGTTTTTTAATTCTCCGACGACGGACCATGGAGAGAGCCCCAATTTGTATTTCATATTATTTATTTTCGTTTAAAAATACTTTTTGTTTATGGAATTACACGCATTACTTTTTTAGGAAAAGGGTCGGTCATTATATAGGGATCGATAACTGTAATTTATTTTTATTTTAAACTCACCAGACTCTTTTTAAAGCTGAAAAAGCGGTATTACTTTGTACTTGAGTAAAAAATAGAAATATGCAGTCGATTTATAGATTTGTATTAAACAACCTTCATATAAATTCGCATTAAATCCATAAAGAGCAGTCGAATTTCATGAGTATTTATGGAACAGGTGTATTACATCGCGGAGAGAAGTATAATTTGTAGCAGCTTAAAGTGACACATGCGGCTTACAGAACGTACATAAGTATCTCGGTTTAATCCGATTTCAACAATTCTGTAATTATCTTTTAATTCCGATTTCCCGTCGCTTCTGTATGCGTACCCATTTGCATTATCTTCGAATCGTGTTATTGCCCATTTACTGTTACATTCTGCTACATTTGCCAAATGGAAATGAAGAAATAAGTTTAATTTTAATAATTCCATGTTCCCTTTAAGGAGCAGTATTATTAGTCAATAATATTTAACCAAACGATGCAAATTCGCGTCAATGGCAACTAGAAATAGTATAATTAATGGAAAAAAATGTACGTCAATGAGGGACAGAAATAGCATAAGAAAATAATATACATTTACGTCAGCGACTGGTAATTTATTAAATTGTGCCATATCAACTGAGCGATCTTGAAAGGTAAGAAGTCTGACACAATTTCATGACAGAAAAGTATCATGAAACACCTCTTATGTTACATCAATATAAAGTTTGAAGATTGCTAAAAATAGCTGTGTAAAAGTTTCATCGATATTTTTAATACAAAATGGCTGGTTGCAGATTGTAACAAACTATGTATCAGAGTAAAATTGGTGTTCTTTCTTATCGAATTTTGATCATTCTACGATGAAAGTTAATTCTAATTTAATACAGTGTTAATTTGATAATTTTTCATTAAAAAAAAGATGTTATTTGGAAATTATGTCAATTACTATCTGCATGCAGAAATTATCGCGTTAAAGGTGGATAATGATAGTCAGTGAGCTTATACGTAAATTATTGGAAATATCGAGAATTTTTCGAGAAATCCATGACGAATGTATAATAATATGTAAAATGATCCCCGATAGTTCGGATCTTGGTGAAAGTGTTGAAGCATACGCGACATTTCGTCAACTCGGACAATTTCGTATCAAACGATCCGTGTAATTTACAAATTTACCGAAATCGAGTTACGTCGAAACGTCAGGTTCGCGATTTTTATCCAACATTGACAAAATTCCCGAACGACAGCTGCCGCCTGGAAACAATCAATTTCCAAACGGGAGAAGTTTCACGCGTCGACCGACTTTACACTGTGAGAGAGTCGCGTTTTTGTTGGATTCTTTAAGGATACACTCCTTTTTTTCCTTCCGATACCAATCGAACAACTAATTTCTCACCCCACCTTCGTAATCGTCGCAATTACTCGAAAGAGAAGGTTTTACCGTGTTACGATGGAAATACTTTTCGCCGATGGAGAGAGAGTAAGAGGGAAGGTGGGAACGGTGAGGCGTGTAATGAATTAATTTCACCGACAGAAATGGCACCGATTAAACTGATCGACGAGGAAAGAGGCTGTATAATTGATACATTTCACACGGCTGTTTTGTTTATTTCCTCGAAATATACAGGGTGTTCGAAAAGATTTTATAATTAAAAACAAAGTTGATATACTGTAGAATAGAAAGGTATGTAAAAAATTAAAAATTTTGAAGCAAATGTTGTAAGAGAATATTAGGATTTTTGCAAATTTATTTAATAAAAATTATATGATTAATTAAATTATTAGCTTCAATTTATTTAAGCTAAATTATGGTATAGGAAAATTTTAATTAATATTTACTTTGATCGCGAGTGTACTTATAAATTAAATTATGTCTTTCGTAAAATTAATTTTAAAATTTAATTTTATTTAAAATATTTCTTCATTTTTTTTTATTATATTATTTAATTATGTAACGTGGGAAATTTAAGATGATCACTTTGGAAATTTACCACAAATAAAGGAACCGCTCGAACGAAACAGAAAGCAGGTATAATTTGAAAATAAGTTCCCGTCATTAATAAAATATATTCTACAGTTGATAACATGAAAGAGGTGTGTCGTGGTTAATTCAGCTTAACACGATTGACATAATTTCCTTTAAGGACATTTGCGTTTATATTGGCAACGAGTTTGTGACCCATTAAATATTGTATATTAATGAAACTTTTTTTTTTCTCTCTTCACCGACAAGTGCCGTTTATAAAATATGTTTTCAATATCGAGAGATTAAAAGGAAAGGAAATATCATTGCAGTAGAAATCGAGAAATGAAAAAGTTTCAGAAGTATAATAAATTGGAAATCAGGAATTAAATGTGGTATACAGTTACAGTGAAATGGAGAAAATGAAATTTTGTACTCCTTTGAATAAAACATCTTACGTAAATGAAAATTGTTGCAATGTTAAAAATTAAATTACTTAAAGTAGTTGTTAAATACTTTTATTATTTTATTAGAGATATATTTTGAAATTATTGAACACTACAAAAAATATAGACGAGAATTAGAAGGGTTGAAAGTAATTAAATGATAATTTTTGTTGCATATTTTTCATTTGTTTTATGGAGAAAGTGATTGGGTGCAGGTTTAACGTGGTTCCTAATGCAGGGTTGTACGAAGGGTTGCCTGCTCTTCAGGGTTTTATCCTTTCAACACCTTGATTTTCTATCCAAAATATTATAAATTATAAACATTTCATTACAATTTCTTTTGTGGTATTTATTCTTTGATTTACAACAAATTTTATATCTTTATACAAAATTTGATAGTTCATTTTTTCTTATAGTAATTCAATAAAAATTTATTAAAATTATAAAAAGAATGGTGAAAAGAATGACTAATAAGTATTATTAATTTAACAAAATTTATTTCAAAATAATTAAGTTAATTTTCATTGCATTTCTCCTTATATAAAAAAATCAATGAGCTCTATTTCAATGTTAATACACTTTAATCACAATGAAACGATAGCATTGTAACTCACGGTGCTTAACATTTGCATTTTCAACCCCAATTGAAGCCATTCGGACATTCGCGGTCTGCTGGCCGTTAAACAAACAGAGAATTGGGTTAACCCCATCGATGGGCCATACTCGAAATTATTCACCCCTCGCATTATTGTATTAGTATCTGATACACGTTGCATTCTTTTGTTATTCCAAGGGTGGCTTACTCCCAACTGGCCACGGAAAATCATCTGAATTCACGCACCCTAATTCACCCCTTCGAACATGTGCTTGTCACATATGGGCAACACGTGTGCATCCCTTCTAGATTTAAACTTTTCAATAAACGAATTTCTTTTCAATTAACATATTACTTATTTGTATGATTATTTAACAAAATTCTTGTATACAATTAATTATTAATATAACGAGGAAGATACTATAATTGCAATACTTAGAATTGAAAATATTTTCAGAATTTTTAATTTCATTTAATGCACGTGTACGACACAGTCGCGAAAATGGGGGAAGCCAATCAGTTTCTTAGTTACGCAAGAACCTGTTTCACTTTGTACCAAGAATCACAGGTGTGTGCATTGATTAACCGTATGAAAAAGGATAATTGAATGGGACGGTCGCAGAAGGGGGAGGATTATTTAATCACCATAATATGCAACTGATATCTCAGTGAAAATTACTTAAATAATAAAAATTTTGAAAACCCTGGATCATTTTATCTATTGTCAAGAAACTTTCCAAACCCCTACAATTAGGATGGAAAAATGTTTGCCCAAAATCTTCCTCTCGCATCCCATAGAATCTTCGGTGAAATCTTAAGATATTTTTCGAATCTTTCCTCAAGGAAGGGCTGAAAAGACCCTCGAGGCTTTCACAAACCAGTTTTAGGTATGAATGGACCCTTTTCAAAGCCCCCAAGTCTTTGTTCCTTTATATTCTCGAAGGGCTGACAATTTTCGAAGATCGCAGGTGAATCGAAAGATACGAATTCCCTTGAAAAGGCTTTATTAAAAATATATCTTCTCAAGGAAATATTCGTACTAATTGATAAGAATCTATATTAACTTAAGACTATCATACGAACAGGTGTGAATAACGAGACAGGTTGATTATGCTTACAATTACATTTATTCATTTATTCTCTTAACAATGTGGAAGACAATAGGAAGTGTTATCGGTACACAACCGACGACATTAAAGCCAATATCACAATGTATACAATTAAACCTACTAGGTACAAATATCACAATTCTGCGACCACTCATTTACAGTGTCGCTGTTTGAAAAACAAATGGAAAAAATGGACAAAAAAAAAAAAATATTCTTTCTAACTGATCGTACACAAATTCCAAGATTTCCTTTTTAGCAAAAGAAAGGAGGATCAGTTAGGGAACGTTGTAAACTACAATCTACGTATCACAGTTTCGAATGAATCTTATCTAAAGGGCAGTCTCTGCTGGTCTTGTGGGGGTGTATAAAAAATCTCCTCGCCAGTATTTTGGCGCCAGGAAGCTGGAACTTTCCCTTCCTCTTCGAAGACAACGAGTGGACAGTTCTCAGTTGAAGAACCTCAAGGTCTCGGTAGTGCAGGCGTATGAGGTAGACGACGTTCGCGGTGATTCGATCGTTTCACGCGACTTGCATCTCGGGCGTCTGGTACTGGGAGAAGGCTCGTTCCTTGTAGCACAGATCACTGTCGGCCATGCTGAGGGTGGTCCAGTAGAAGTCGCCGGCGTGGGTGTGCGCGAAGTGAACGGGCACGTAGCACTGACCAGGTACAACCGGGACAACGGTCATCTGTCCGTCCAAACATACGGTGATGGCAGCTCCTTCCTCGGCGTCCTGCAATCCAGCCAGGAGCCTCCTCTCGAGAGCCTCGTTCGCGTTGTTCTGGTTGTCCACTTCCTCGGTGAATATCTCCACCTGTGGCACCGCCTTCTGTCCCTTTCCGTATTTGCTCCTGCCGGTTCTCTTTTTCAGCAGCCGCAGGATCGGCTTCAAAACGCTTCTGACCCGTTTGTTGGCGCCGTTCTTGCCCGACATCTTCAGGTTGTAGAGGTTGTCGTTCAGCTCGTTCTCGTAATCGAACACGTGGTTCATCGTGGTGGCGGCCATGTTTGATGTGCTTGGTTACCTTGCCGATCAGCGAAACCACAACCGGTTTTAAAGGAGCGAAACCGCACAATATCGTGTCTCTGTTATCGCGTTCAACTCGAAACACTTGGTGATTCCCGATGAAACGGTTCAATGCTCGATCAGTTTTCTGGATACTCGGTGAATATCGTGTGCCAATGCTTTGGTACGAAGCGCTAGTGAGCGAATGATGCCTTAGACGAGCAACCCCGGACCTTATATAGCCCCGGTCGAGCAGCACGGGGTGACAGAGTGGGGAGGGCAGGTGCACTCTGGCTGTGGGAACTTGGAGAATTCGGAGCTTCCCACGTCAGGGTCCACGCCGACCATCTGCCGTTCTTTCTCCCTCCTCTGGACACCCTCCGACACTAATCCAACCTAACCCACCCCGAGCTGCGTTGAGAAGAACCTACGCTCACCCACCCCCGCGATCACCCCCTCGGCTCGTAGACCTTCTTTCCTCTCGGTGGATCCTTCCTTTCCTTTTCCATGCTCTCCGATTTCCAGCCGAGAAAGCCGAAGCCGCCGGGGTCCTTTCGGCCCTTTTTACATCAAAAGGGTGGATATATGTTTGCCCGGATCGAGGGAGGACCGGCTCGAACCTGTTGCGACAAGTCTCTCCTTCGACGGGGATGAGATTTCATCGTCTATAGCGTTTAGGCTTCCTCTAGCCAACGGGGTGAATCAACCCTTACCTCAACTTTTCCATTACATAATTAATTTTTTCAAGTTTTTTCAAAATATTTTTCATGGGACTTATAGTGGAAGGGTGGAGGCAATTTTTTTTTATTATAAGGGGGTTAATCAATCCTTAGGTCAACCTTTCCATTATATAATTAATTTTTATGCTTCTTAAAATACTAAATGGTTAAAGACCATAACTATGTTTGATCTAAAATTATTTTTTAATTTCTTTTTAAATATTTCTCATGGGAACTATAGTCCAATAACGTAGTGAAAGGGTGAAGATAATAATTAGGTTATTTTTGATCCAAGATTTTTTTTTTCAAAATCTCAGTGTCAATTTCAATTTTATTTAAGTGCAGACGGTTTCGTGACGAAACTTGCATCATCAAATACAGAAAGTGACTTTTCTTTCGTTTAAATTTATCTGCAGATGTGTAATCTGATAAGACATCAACAGAATTGTCACGAGAACTCCTTTCCCAACTTTCTTTATAGCCGCTTGTCATTCTTTAAATTTAAGATCGAACGTTCGTACGCATTCCCACGTCAAATTATTATCTCCTCGTTGCTTGCTCACGGCAACGTTTTACCTTTCCTTTCGCCATAACTCGTTATCATTCGATAAAAGCTCACGAAATTTTTATATATACATCCTTTCAGAAGATGGTGTGTTTACATATGAAAGGAAGAAACGTATCTGTGTCGTGTAAAGAAAATTTCCAATTGATTATTTAACTGTGCTATCTAAGCATTCAATTTTTATCCCTTTTAAAAATAATTCTTCATCGTTTTTATTTGACACCTTGCGAGCCACCATACCATTTTATTCAGTTGTTAAATTTTAGGAGCTAATACCACCCTTAGAAGAAGGATTGAAGTTCACTCTTGATATTCCATGTGTTTTACAATAAATTACCCAAAAATGTTTTTCTCCTTTCGCCAACGCAATGGCGATAATTCATCGGATTAAATAAATCCCGCAAAAATTCTTCGAAGCTCCCCCTTCGCCACTTTTTACGCAAAATATTTATGTCGCTGGAGGGGCGATTAATTCGTCCAATTAGATGAAACATTCGTCGCGAGGATCCTTCAACGTGCACGGGACGACGTTTAAATCAACAAGTTGGCGCAAGGGGCTGTAAGTTATAGTAATTAACGCGCGGCAATAATGTTCGCCAGCTTCCTCCATTACTCCTCTGTGCCGGAGAGATTTAGGGTCGAGCGTCTAGACGCGTTCGGATAGCCATGGCACCCCTCGGAGTCATTAACTTACGCCTCACAGCCACTTTTTTCCATTTCCTTTTTTTCCTTCTGGAAGAACCACGTTGCCCTGTCCGCATCCCTGCAGGGAACCGTACACCCTCGCACACGAGTCTCTCTTATTACTTTTTGTTTCTCTTTTCCTTATCCCCCTTTGTGTTCGTCGAATTAACAAGTCTTTTGGCCGGAACTAGAAATCAGGTGAATTTTCTAATGCCGATTTATTTTTTAAATTAAAAAAAGAAAGGAATTATTCCTTCAGGAAATAACAGAACAGAAGTTCAGGAAACTTCTTAGATAAGAAAAATAATATATTCGCAATATTTTTCAACTGGTGGCTCTCTCCTTGGTCCGTCGTGGGTTAATTAAAATTAAAACGTGAATTAAGAAAAAAATTCTTTCGTTATTTTTGAAATCTGGCAAGTGCGGTGCACCATCCCGAAGGAACCTGTCGAGGTCAGGAGGGTTCCCGAAGGTCGTGGTAAATCCCGTAGGGCTAACACGATGCACCGCTTCATGGGGTACCGTCTGCCCTCTTCGAGGACAGGTACATCGGTGGGGTATTTGTTTTCACTTGGGAGCTACAGGTGAGGCGAGCACGGTTCGCTCGTCAAAGCAACAGGGAGACTGCACGTAGTTACGACAGGAAATGATTTTACTTTCATGAAGAGGCGACCTGCTCATTCCCTCTTCTCCGCTATCTTCTCGCAATGCCAGTTTGTTTTTTTATTTGCTCGCCTCAGCATCTCTGGAAGTCTGCAGAAACGTTTGAGCCACGGTTGACAAGTGAGTTTTTCTTCTTTCACTGTTCATAGAAATATTTATTTATTTTTAACGATATCCAATTATTGCCTTAAATATTGGCATTTGAAAGATTTTTTGAAAATATTGCAAAATAATATTAATAATACAGAAATTATCTTCAATTCTTTAGAAATATTCTCTCAGAAATTTGCAATCCAGCAATTAAATTCTAGTTCTTTTCTTTCACTTCATAAGCCCAGTGAATTAATTAATATGCGAAGGAAACAGGTTTTTAAAATTGTTTAAGGAAACATTATAAAAAGAAAAATTGTTGAAAGGAAGTGTGTTGGTTTATTGATGAAGTTCTATAAAATTCCATAAAATCTATCTAAATTCTTTGAATTCTTTCAGTCTCTTTGATTTCTCAAATTCTTTAAGATTTATGAAAACTGAGGAAACGAGCAATTTCACTATTTTTCTGTCTATTTATTTATCTGTTCGTTCTGTAGAAACCGGTTGTCTGACTAGCTCGATAACGTCTGAACGTTTTGTTAGATACAGTTTAAAATGTCGTGCGTCAACTTGACTCGGTCTCGTCCACGTCTTTTGCGGGCATCCTTGAAAAATCGAATTCACAATCTCATTATTCCATCCGGATGGCCCTTGTAACCGGTTTCTAAAATACGATCGTCGAATTTTAATCGATTTCAGCCTGTCCATTCCGTTCTGATTTAGAATCACGCTCTTAATTGGGAAAGAATAATCCAACTAATTGCAATTATTTAGTTTACTACAGAAAATCAATTTTTGGGTGTGGAAAATTCAGTATTAGAAAAATACAGTCTTTCTAATTTCTAATCTTAAAATTTTCTATAAAATTAAACTTTAGGGGTGTAGAAAATTTAGTATTAGAAAATAATAGTTTTAGGATTGTATAATAGAAAATCTTTGTCTTAGAATTTTCTACAAAATTAAATTTTGAGGGTGTAGGAAGTTCAGTATTAAAAAATATTATTTTTAAGATTGTGGAAAATTCAATGTTAGAAAATAATAATTTTAGAATAGTGTTAACAAAATACGTTGAAGGGAAAGATTAACCCTCTTTCAGTCGCCATTTCTCAGAAGGAGAAGGTGTCAAGAATGATTACCTTTTTTCCAAAATAAAATATTTCGTTTTACGTTTCAACCTGGCCAAGAGATATTAGATTATGCAAATGTTGGTGGACGAATGTTGATCAGATAGAAGGTTGGACTGCCGACGACACTGACGTTGCTGGTGGCATTAGGCGAACGAAGTGACACGATCTTGGTTAAAACTCCGTCCAAGGAATTCTGATTCTCCTCGATCCGTTCACGAACGTTTTCGCGGACATTTGAAATAATAAGCTTAAAATGACTGGGTTCGTGAATCGTCCAGCAGTAGCTTACAGCCAGACGAGCGAAAGAGATTAATTTCAAGTTCCTTTTCTCAGTCTGTCATTTTATTGCTTCAGTTGGAAATAATTATACTCTTTCATGGATATTTATTATTACATTTTTCAAATAAAAATAATTACAAATATAACAGAAGACTAGAGATCCAAATGGTACTCACTTAATTGTTAAATTTTCATTAATAATTAAATACCATTTTAGCAATTTTTTATCCTTTCTGTTAGAAAAAATTATTATACTCTTTCATGGATATTTATTATCAAATTTCTTAAATTCAGTACAGGATAATAAAAAAATTATTGCAAATATAATAAAAGACTATGGATTCAGATGGTACTCATTTATTTGTTAAATTTTCATTAATAATTAATTACCATCCTAGCAATTTATTACCCTGTCAGTCACAAAAATCCTAGTTACAACATACTGATCGAAGTATCAATAGATTCTTAGCCAACACCAGAAGGTTGATATCTCACCCTTTCACAATTTTTCATTTGCATATAAATAATGGCCTGTTCAGGCTGTCTTGTTCGTGTAGCTTGTGCTTCGATGAGTCCATGGAAAGGACGAGAAGAAGAAGAAGAAGAAGAAGAAGAAGAAGGCTGAACTGAAACAGTAGTAGTGACCCCCGGGGCTGTGCAGCACCAAACAAGAAGTCCCTTCTGACGTCACCGGCAGGTGCATCCAGAAGGCCATCCTTCTCCCTTCGTTTATCCTCTTCGTCTACTTCTTCTTTCTCCTTCTACCCTTGTATCCTCTGTCCAACGTCCCCTTCTAGCACTCGACCATGTAATCGTACTGATTTCATGATCGAGATACCAGGTTTCCCTCCACGGATTTGGTTACCTGCTTACATGACGCTGCCTGTTTACGTGTTTGTTTTACGGTGGTGTAAGGAACCGTAGGGCCCTGGGTTACCCGTGGACCACGCCGGTTTCAGATTAAAATAATGGCTCTACGTCTGGTCCGGACGTGTGTCTTTCTGCTTTCTTTCTGCTACCCTCGATTTTCTTCAGCCTGCTTTCAAATCGTTTCTCCAAACAAACCGTCAAACAAAATTCATATCTCTTTTCATTTTTTATCTTTTCGGCTTTTCAGATAACCCAATCTAAGAATTTTCAGCGTTCTAATATTAAATTTTCAATTTAGTTGATAATATTTTCTTGATCCTTGGTAAATGAAATTATTCGACAGATAGGGTATTAAATAATTTTTTTTATGTAATAAATATTGTACCAGGTTGTATTTCGGAAGGAAGAACGATGATGAAAGGGGGCGCCAAGAAAAAAATTGGCCAAGGCCGTCACCACCCTTTAAACCCGCACTGATCAAATCTCTCCTTCCTATTATGAGCAAAGAGGATACGATTACCCTTTGTAATATATTAAAAGAAAAAAAAAAGAGTGGTGCTTTTTCAGTAGGATGCTTACTCGAATTTCTTGGTATTATTTAAAACTAAAAATGATGGATTTGTTCATTTTCTATGAAAAATTTATTTAATTGCATAATTGATGTATTATTATTTGTTAGAACTCTGACGTTTCTGATTTAATTTACAAATACTTCTGTTAATTTAAATTGTTTTATTTTATTTGGAACCCAGCATGAGTTAAAAAAATAATAATTAAGGTTGCATCAATACTTGGTAGGGTATCTTATCATCGTATCACTGAACAAGTAGACAGTATCTGAAGGATGAAGTGAAGAGGAATCTTAATAGGTTCATTAAATTTTGATGACTTTGTATTTCTCTGCTTCTGTGGCACGATAGGAAAGAAATTTCTTTTATTCTTTTCCAAAGATGAGAAGTTAAGTTCAACTTGTGTAAGCTATAATTAGCCGCTGCCAATCAACTTTTTCGGATTATTAATAATCACAGTGTAGCATAAATAATAATTAATATGCTAAAGCAGCGTTATCTCTGTCGTGTTATAGATGGAAGTGATTAATGCATCTTATTTTTCAAAAAAATAACTGCATATAGCAGAAAGTGCATAATATTAAATTAAAATATAAGAAGTTTTATTTTTTTGAAAATTATTTTTAACCCACGAGGGTGTATAAAAATTCAGATCCATCAAATTCTTTTCTTCAAAATCTTTCCTAAGAGAATTTGATGAAAAGAAATTGTTGAATCTGAATAATAATAAAAAAAAGAAAAAAATATAACGCGTCACAGAATCCTAAACACCGTATCAAGAAGGGCAGAGGGAGGAACCCCTAAAGAACGTGAGGATAGACAAAAAAATGGTCCCCCGTTTTGGCTGGGGGGCGAAAAATAACCCGTAATACCGACTACCGTATTCCTTTTTTTGTTTCTCGCTTCTGCATCGCGCTGCTGGTAATCGTTTTCGGCAGGTAGGCAAACGGCCCTCAGATAGAGATCTTCGTAATTGGAATTTTATCTCTCTCCCCGTGGACCAAGTATACGACAGGGTGAATTTATAGTAGCTCGACCCTATTACGCTTTTTTCCTGCTTATTAAATATTTTTTTAGGGGTGCCGGTCGATAGGAAATTTCGGTCATTAGGGCGGTACCGTGCGCAATCGGGCCGAATTGCTTTCCGGGCTCTCGATTAGACGATGGAGACTTTAACGCCTGGATTTTTCTAACCCATTTAGAAAAAAACTTAAATTCATATTTAATTAGAAGAATTACATTTATTTAAAAAAAAAAAATTCAGTCCCTACTATTAATTCTATTTACAAATGTTATAAAAATATTATATCTAATATCTTCCTGCTTCAATTTTTTCTAAGCACAAGATAAATTATAAAATATTGACAAATTATTTTTATTTTGTTGCAGGTGAGCGACTGAGGGGTGACAACATCGTTTGAGAAGCAGGCATCAGAGGGGTGAGTGAAAGAACAATTTACAAAATTTTAATTCGAATTAATAGGAGAAAATTATTCATAATATTATTTGAAGAAAAATAATCTAACACTGACAAATGTATATTTGCAAAATATTTTGTCCAGAAATTTAAACAAAATTGAACAAAGAATATGCAAACGCTCTCAATAGATAAATATCGAACAGGACCATTTTCCCACCCACGATTTTCCCTTTCCGTACCGTGCACCGTTGGAACCCTTCAGGCTGGTTGTCCACCCTTGAAAACCCCGCAGAATCCTTTGTCCCGTGGACCGGTCCAGGGAACTTTCCATAGGCCAACAATAACCTCGACACGACCGACCCTTTCGATCCCTTTGAAATCCACAGAAAGTAAGGGGGATGCAATATTATTCAAAATCACGAAAATCTCCGACGGAATTTCCTTATTTTCTGACCTATTCACTCCTCTAGATGCATATCTTGCATCGACGAATGAATACGTACGGGGTGAGCGAGCGTGGTGCAGGCTGCACCGTGTTCAGGTAAAAAGGGTCAAACCTGTGCACAAAGGGCACACGTGCATGTGGGCCACTCTGTTGGACGCAATCACGGGGATGACGCGTCGATCGGGGTAGGACGAATCGGGACCAGTGAAAGAGATTTCAGAGTTTCTTATTCAAGGGTTGCACTCTTCTCTCCTCTCCTTTTTTTTCATCAAGAAAATACACTTTTCGCAGCTGTCGACATGTGCAGCCTTTCGTTTCCCAGTTTATGGAAAAGGCCAGGTGCGATTAAACGAGCGTGATTGGAATATTTCTTTGTTTCTACTTGCTGCTCGTTGCACTTGTCTCAAGCTGAACGGTGATTTCTTTTTCCACCAGTTGCTCTTTCACAGGTGAACCCTTTCTCCGCTCGTACCCTTTCCCTCATTGTTACCCAGGCTAACCCTTTCGGTCTGGTTCAGGTAAAGGGTTGGAGATTTGGGTTAGCGGATCGTTGGAACAGGTTAGTCTTATTAACGGTTCGATATGTAACGTTGCGTTTGGTTTTGAAAAAATTTAGGGTAGATTGTGAGGATTTTGATTTTTTGAAAGAAATTTGAAAGACAAGTGAAAGAGTCTTTAGTACAACATTTGCTATAAGTAAATAATGTTTGAATTAATTTGTTTAAAAAGGAAAATTAAAAAACTAACTACATTTGCTTAGCTTTCGGATGGCGGACCATGGAGAGAGCCCTAAATTCATATTCTCCTTGTTCTTTGTTATTTTTATTCTTTTTATTATTAAATTTCTTTCACTTTTACGTCATAGAACTGACCAGTTGTGCTTCAAAGACGTCTGTACATAGAAAATGGTAAAATAGAGTACAAAAGATGCGCTAAAAAGGAAGAGACAGGATTTTGCTCTGGAAAAAAGCTTGGTGCAAGTTCGAACACGTTTCTGCTCGCCTTCTGTTGATCTTTGAATGCGGAAGATTGTGTAAAGGCACACGGGCTCCGTTTCGAATCGACCTGCTTTTCTCGTTGCAGGTTCGAACCTGCAACCGGCACACAATTCACTTTTTAACTGCACGTGGATGCAGCAGAACGTGTTCGAACTTGCTCGTTCGAAGGATATAAAACAGAACCATAAACTCCGGAAACATAGATTCACCTACTAACCTACTTTGCAATTCACGTTAACCCTTTAGGTACCAGGTGCACGAATTAGGGACGTTTTTTGTTTGGCTTTCTAAAGAATTATGGTAGTCATTTTGCTTTTGCAAAATTTTTCATTTAATTTTAGAACAATGGTGGCTGGGTCATTAGAGACCCAAAATTGCATAATGTGCATAATAGTGCATAGACAAAATTTAGGAAATTTTCTGATGAAAAATTTGGAATTTGGAAAAATAATATTTAGAAAATAAAAATTTAAATTTACTCATAAATAAATTATGTCAAAATTTGAAATATATATATTGCTCACAGATTTTTAATTATTATTCACTTCTCAAGTGATAGTATTATAATTCTAAGAAATTTAAATAAAAATCATTCGATTTTCAAATTTTCCAAAAACCCTGTTTAAATGTGCATCGTCCTAAGCTGGTCCACAATGATTTAGTCACGTTTTCCTTCGATTCGAAAGGGACCATTTTTCTCGCTGGATTATGCGAGCTCCAGACACCTGAAGATAGCATTTCCAATCGATCTGCTTGCCTTTCCATCGACTCCAAACCTGCAACAATGTGCACAACGTTCAATTCGCTTTGAGACAGTTACCTCGGAGACTGGACATAGATCTTCTGCCCCGAGGAAGGATGCTGCCGGATGCAGAGATCCTTAAGACCTGCCGCGTTGATTCAAAGACGGATCTAACGTGGGTGGGTACAGGAGGACTCTGAAAAAAAAATGTTCAAAGGGACAGGATGCTAACTCCCTAGTTCGATGCAGGGACACGTATTACCTTCAATGGCGAATTCTCAATGCAACGAGTGAAATGAAAATTGATTATAGCCACAGCAATCTTTTTCTTTGATATTTCTAAGAATAAAAATATTTGAAAAATTTCATCAAAATCAATTATAGCCACAGCAATATTTTTCTATGATATTTCTAAGAATTAAAATATCTGAAAAATTTCATCAAAATTAATAGAGATTTCTAAAAATCAAAGTGTCTGAAATGTTTCATCAAAATCAATAGAGATTTCTAAAAATCAAAATGTCTGAAAAATTTCATGAAATCAATAGAGATATAAATTCATCAGAATGACACATTTCAAAACCCCATGAGTTCATAAGAAGACTACCAAATGAACCTGATCCAAGCATATTTACCAAGATCGTAATCGAATTACCAAAAGCAGCCTCCAAATCCAACAGTCAACATTAACACTGTATCGACAATCGAATCGATCGGAATCGATGAACTCCAATTGATTTTCAAGTGAAGGTAAACTCAGCCCTCATCCACGTAACAGAACAGATCCTAATATCAAATATTTCTTCGTACACCGAGTAAACTATTTCGAGACACCCTTGCGTTTCTTCGTCTCCCTCCGAAACCACCCTGTCTCTGATCGTTAACGGAAACCCTCGCGAAGAAAGATTCCATGGTGGAAGCGGAGATCCGTTTCCATTTACGAGTTTCTCCATTATGCTCCTAAATAAACACGCTCGCGAGTCTTGCAGCTATGTAAACACAGCCTTAGAGACGGAACTCCCCGACGATCCATCGATCCGAGATTCATCGGTGAAGGAAAGAAAAAAAAAAATGAAAGAAAGAGGGTGGATTTTGAAAAGGGACAACGCGGCATTGAGGCTCGTGGAACCGTGAATCTGCCTCCGGGGCACGGATCTATTCTTAAAGGATTATCGTTATAAATTATACATTTCCCTTGCTCCTCTTCTTCGGCATTCTGCTGGATGACCGGTAGCAGCTTAGAGATTTCTATCGTTGGATTAACGCGGACCGTGTCATCGCGGTTCCTGTCTATTCGAATCGGACGCGATCGACCCTTTTGGACCTCGCATTTTTTTTTTCAACCTTTTTTCTCCATGGGACGAGACTGGAAATCGTTCGCGTTTTGGGGATGAAATACGATCCCTGGCCGGCTGTTACGAATTCCCTTTTTCCTTTTTTTTTTCTTAGGCTTTGAAAAGTGGACTGGGGGGTGCTTTTTGAAGGGTGGAAACATTCGTAGCTTGATTTTAATATTCATGAATTTTATAATATATTGATTAGTCCTAGATAAATTATTTTTCTTGAAAAGATTTTCTTGAATTTAAAGAAAATTTTATAAAGGGTCAGAAATGATCCTTCTATGAGTCAGATTTCTCTGAAACATGGCTGATTCGAGTGTCAGGCCCACAGAACGCCCGACGCAACCCCCGTCCTTATTCATCCCTCGAATTCGCCTTCAAACGTCGTAACGCCTCCAATTTTTCCACGACTTTTGCGACAATTATACGAAAAACCAGCCGTTTGCTGTATTCAACGTCCGAGATAGTCCCATCAAGTGTACAATGACTTTTTCGCGACGAGGAAGAACGTTGGTCGTTCTTCGCCGGTTTTTCTCCTGCACAATGTGGAAGCGCCAGAAGAAACTGTTTGATGGGTCTTTCTTGGATACTTTTCTCGGGTTGGAAGGGTCCTGTGGGCGGAGCGGTCTGCCGAGAAAAGGAGCAGGATGAAGCTTCGTGACCAGCGAGGAGCCTTCAAAGGGGCTGAAATCGAACACGTGCAACGGTGACTTGGGAGGACCAGGCACAGAGGGGGTTGACGATGCAGGGGTACACCGGTCTTTCGAAGATCTTTGAAAAAGATAAAGAGATCTAGAGTGGACTGAGTAGCCATGGAAATATTTTATTTTTTATTTTTTATGGATATTTTAGTCTCTCAGGGTGGTAGAATTATTTTGAGATAAATGTGGGGTAGTTTTTAATAGAATATTTTTGTTTTGAACTGAGGAGGTTTTAAGATAAAATTTGGGGCAATTTTTGATAGAATATTTTATTTAATGAATATTCTTGTATTTTTTATTGAGGGAGTTTTAAGATAAAATTTAGGGCAATTTTTGATAGAATATTTTATTTAATAAATATTCTTGTGTTTTGAACTAAGGATGTTTTAAAGTTTGGGGTAGTTTCTTTGTATTTTCAATAATTTCTTCAGTGTATTTATTTCCGGAAGAACGTCGCTTTTTCCGCAACAAGTATTCGAATAATGATTTTTCTTCCCTTGGTGGTTCCTTTCCAACACAGTGAACCTATTAACGTTACTAGAAAACCGATTTTCCTCGAGTTAGTTCACCGTTAAAGACGGAACAACGCGGTGAAATGAACCGCTTCCTAGTTTTCTTCCATGCGGAAATTCTTGAAGAAAGAGGAAAATAAAAAGAGGAATTTCGAGGGGTAAACGGCGGAAACAGAATTACGCATCCTTGGAAATTATTGTGCAAACTGAAAGTGCTTGTTCACGAGCAGCAGAAAAAGGCCTGCTCGAGTAATCTTGAAACGGAAGTGGATGATTGTGTGTCTTGGGCCGTGTATTACTATCATCTTTTTAATGTATTTTGATGCTGGAAACAAATATTTTTAATTCACAAACACTTACATAAAAAATTTCACCTTTCTTTTCTAAAAATATCATAATTATCAGGGATGCACAAAAAGACACGTAATTAAAAAAAAAAGAAAATTGACTCTGTTTTTCTAATAACACTCTGGGAACCTTTTCTGCTCCTTCTAATAACACGGAAGATCTCTGCTGGAAAGAAATTCTTGGTGTGAGATAAAAGGAACACTATCGTGGACTTTGGAGAAATCTACGATAGTCATTAGCCCGTTTCAAATGTAAGAGTGTTTCTCGATAGACCATGTGCCTTTTTTTGTCTTCCCTATGGGGATTTGTAGCGTCCATGGGGCACTTGTTGCGCCGTTAGATACACGTGTTCTAATGGATGGGGTCTTTGAAAGGTATGTAGGTAGGGAAAGAAAAGACAAAAGTAAACCTGAACAATTCTTTTAAAATGAAAAATTAAATTTTCCGTGTATTAAAATTTATTTAAAAAACATTTATGATCTTTGCAAAATAGACAGTGTAAAATTAAGAAAATGAAAGTAATTTGAAGTATGGTCTCTCTCGATGGTCCGTCATCCGAGACTCTATTACCCTATTCGTTAATTTTAATTTGAAAATGTTCAACTTGTACTTTTAAAAATCTCATTCTAAAAATAATAATACGAAATCTACTATCATGCCACGTCGACTTCTGATTTTCACAAAAGCGAAAGTAGCGATTGAAAACGTACCTTTAGTCCAACATTGAACGCGGTTCGACAAAAGTGGTGCAGCAAGTTGAATGGCGAGACTTAAGAATAAAAGAAGCCAGTAGAACGGGGGAGTAAAAGAGGAATAAGAAAAGGAGAACGAGGCTCGAAATCGGCGTATCGGCCGATTTGAAAGACAGAAACGCCGAGGAAACGACCGGTTTAACGCGGCGTAACGGTGGTCCCATTGCTGAAGACTCGCTGGCCGACTACCTTTCCTCTTCAGGATCCTGCTGATGGCTGGCTGGATGTATACCGCGGAAATCGGCGTGACGCGATCGTCTTTTCGAATCCTCTTCTCGGCCGCGTTACACTCGCTCGAACGCCTCGATTCCGCGTACAATGCTTAGATATAAATCCTCGAAGCGATCTCGGCCTCGCTACCGCGACGAATCGAGGGTGTGCAGCTGCCACTGTCGTCTTAGCAGCGCGGAAAACAGCCGCGAAAATTCTGCGGCGACACCGTGTCTACTCGGCGTAGAGAATTGTTTCGATCTAGAACCGAGACTGAATAATCTTCTTATTCGATCTCGAGTTCATGCTTGTTCGAAGCTGATCGAAGAGCAGCGGGCCGAATTGAGAGGCTGCTTCGAACGATATCTCGCCTTGTTACATCGTCACGGTTCGGTTAAATGGGACTGGAGTTACCGTAAAATGGGCTGAATGTAAAGGAAACTTGAAATAAAAATAAATCAATTAATTAGAAATTATTCTGGGTTCGACGGATGTCGGTGTCGAGCATTCATTGTATGTTGCAATCCGTAACCAGTCAGGTTTTATTAAGAGTATCAAAGGGGTATTTATATAGTCTTTTTTGCAAGATTTTAAGCTTTAAATTGATATATCATAAGTGCCATTTTGTGATACTTTTCTGTCATGAAATCATCCCAGAGTTCTTAGGTTTCGAAATTGGATATAGTTCAGCAGCACTGTTTGTTGCAATTCACAACCAGTCAGTTTATATTAGGAATATTCACGGGGCATTTATATAGTCTTTTTCTAGAAGCTTTAAGCTAGAAATTGATGTGCCATAAGTGCCATTTTGAGATACTTTTCTGTCATGAAATTGTATCGGATTTTCTAGATTTCAAAAATCCATTATTTCTTAAGCCTTCTATGAATATTTTATTCAGCCATTTTCAGTCATGCAAAATGTAACAACTTAATATTTACAAAATGGTGGATAGAAATTGAACGCCTAAGTGCAGCTAATCCAAAGCTTTAGCACACGTTTTGCCAAATTCGAAGAAAGAACGCGACGAGAAACTCGGTCACGCGTGGGATGCATCTTAACCCCCTTAAAGACGATCTCTCACTCCGGTTCTCGATCCTTTTGGGTGGATCGGAGATCAAGGGCCGATTATAACCTCCAGGATCGTTTCTGAGCCCCGAGGGCAGAATGGCTATTTGGAAAACACGAGTTCTAGCCAGGCAATCTTCACGCGCCACCGGAGAAATTTAACGATACGATTTCGAAAGATTTACCCCTGGTAAATTCTAACGCTGAGGTGTGGACTTTGACGCACGGCTGGCCACGTGACAATAAAATTCTTTCATACGTGCCAACGGAGGTAAAAAAAACATCAACAAATTCGTACAATAGACGAAGGAATGGAAAGAGATTCAAGGATGAGCTTGAGATTCAGGGTGTTCGTACAGCTGGGTCTTATTTAGTCCGCTCTGATTCGGTAATCTGACAATTTCTGCTTTGAGCAGACTTCGATGGAAGGTAGTAAAGGATTATAGATTAAATAGGAAGCTGAATTTTATTCATTTGAATTTTGGAGACTTTTTATCCCAGAAAAATTTAATGCTTCTCTGAACTTTCAAACGGCGGACCATGGAGAGAGCCCCAATATATTAAACCTTGTACATTTAACTGTAGGTTAATTTGATGATTCATTTCGGTTATTTAGTTTTATATTTCATATCATTTTTATTTTCATTAAAATTAATACAGAAATTGTAAATAATAGAATATGTAATTGCTTTATGTATATCGAAGCCATAAGTACACGTACACGCCATAGAATTGATCCATGGTATTCATCGAACGCTTTCAGAAGAAACGCAATATCTGCTGAAGGATATAGGGGGTTGTTGAAGAAGATCGAACACCTGCACCCTCTCGTCGGGCATAGTTAGCCCCGATCCCGCATACGATCCCTTTTCTCGGTTGCCAGGGCCAGGTCTCCGCCCACAAGTCCGTGGGGCCCCCATAGAAATCGTGCAGCGGTCCCAATTTACGGGTTCCCTATTCCCTTTTTTTCTCTTCGTCTCTTCCTTCGGCGTTCTCCGTTCATCTTACCCGATGCCAGATCTCATCCCGCAACGCGGAAAGGACGAGGTTACCGTTCGAAACTAATTTGACTGGTTCCAGGACCACCGTCCACCGGAAGTAGTTTTTCGAACTTTCAGGGGTCGATCTCGAGCAGGTCTTGGCCGATGCCAATTAGCGATCCTACGCTGTTAAATGACGTGACTGAGCGATCCTGTTCGTGACTTTTTTATTTAACCGCCATGTGGGTGTTCGCTCGATCATTTTCTGTCACTTGTCTCGGTAATTGGTTCTATAATGATTTTTTTTAAGTGCTAGTTAATTTTCTACTTATCATGATTTAATTGGGTGGACTGATTTCAAAATTGCGCTAATTAAATTATTTTCTTTTTTTTTAATTTGTTTATAATCATCTTCTCAAAATTATCTATAGTCTTCTTTTTAAATTTTTCTATAGTCTTCTTCCCAAACAATTCTTCTTCAACTCTTCTATATTCTTCCAAGTACTCTTCACCCCTCGTACTTTCATGGTCCTCTGTAACCATTAAACGTAACACGTGGTTCTTCTCGCACTCCGTCAAGAGTGAAATGCATTTTCCTCCCGGTGAAGAAAAAAGAAGAAACGGTCGACTGACGTTATCCAGGTTAGCCAGGGCGCACTTAAAGTGGCGGGTTCACGCTTCTATTGATTTCGGCGCTCGACACTTCCCATCTAAATAAGTGGGCCTCTAGAGAAGCAGAGCAGAATCTGCTTTCACTATCTTCGCCCGAGTGAAACATCGTGTTCCTTTTCGACCGGGGAGACTTTAACGCCTGCGGACTTTTATGGGCGAGATCACCTTGGTGGCTGAAGGGCGGCCTGTTTTCAAAGGGCCACGGCTTTATTCCCTTCGCAGACGTCTTATAATGATACTTGATCACTCTTGATACTCTTCGACACGAACACTTCTGTCATCCTTCGAAGATGATGTTAAACAGACATATTTAACCCTTTGGGAATTGTCTGTTTTGAAATGAAAAATTTTTGGAATTTTTATTTTATTTCAAAATGGTATAAAATAAAAACTGTCACCCTATGCAAATAATTGAACCTTTGAGGATGATATTAAACAGACACATTTAACCCTTTGGGAATTGTCTGTTTTCTTCAAACATAAATGGTAATGAAGATAATGAAAACTTTTTGGAATTTTTATTTTCTTTCAAGATGATATAAAATAAAAATTGTCACCCTGAGCAAATAATTGAACCTTCCAAGCATAAGTAGAAGCTTCAGTAGAAACTTCTTTTGACACTCTTGGCCTTTTTACGAGGACACTTTTATTAACGCCTGGAGTTTCTCCAGTGGGTAGATCGAGGTGTGGCAAGGAGACGGTGAAGGGCGGCTTGTTTTCGGCCGTGAAAAGGGCCAAGCTTGCTTTCGATGCTCCAGGGTAACAAGCAGCCCATGTTTCGACGAGAATTATCGCGGTTGATCGAGTTCAGAGGCGTTGGAAATGACACCGCCGCTATTGCTATCCCCGAGCAGTCTGCTTTTAACCATCAGGATCGTTTCAAGATTACGCCCCATCCAGGCGTGAATTTCTAAGAAAAATTCCATACTGGAGTGTTTTTCCAGTACGAAATTCTGAACTATGAAATACAGAAATTTAAAATCGATTCGAGGTGCTGCGGCGTCAGGAAGTAATCTAAAGGCTCTGACATAACGAGCTACTTTCGGACCACCTGTGTTCACTCAGGTATCCACCATGGGTCGCCATCAAAAAGACGTCCACGTCGATGAAAATATTTAACAACAACGAGGGGTGTCACGCGGTGTTCCTTGGAAATGTCTTTCCAACTGCGAATTTTACCAGCTTCACGCTGTTCCATGGCCAAAGTTTGCCCAATCTGCTCCTTTCGCAGTCTCCGATTCGTAAACTTGTTATGTATTATTTAGAACGAGTCTCGCCGTGTTTACGACCTTATTGTGATTTTTGAGAACGGTCTTCTGGAAGCAGATGCTCTTCGCTACAAAGCTTCACAAATTATTGTGCTGACGTTGAAATTTTGATTCTAGAAAATTATAAACAGAGAAAAAAGGAAGGAAGCTGGGTGCCTCAGTGTCGAAATGTCGGTGGATGGACCCGCGATATCGCGTGATCGGATGTTAAGCGTCGACAATCGAGCCCACGTCGTCAAATAACCAACAGCGAATTTTACAAAATTCTAAACTATGCAAAATATAAATTTCCAAATAAATCATCGTCTTCATTTAAACTCGACAACTTATGACGTCAGTAAGACAGTCATCCAGCATTAGTTCACCTTTCCATGGTTTCGATGAAATCCTTAAATCCCATAGAAAGTAGGAACGCGTTAATATTGTACTCGCCAGCCACCATCCAGCCTATGGCGAACAATAAGCAGCAGCAAATATTTTCATCCCCATGGACGTCTCTGTGAAACTGACCAGCTCGAGGCACGCAAAAATAGTCAATGAAAAGGAGACAGGCCAAAATGGGCCGACTGGGTTACTTCACGCACGATCGGTGCCATTCATGCTCGGATCGAAAGTGACCAATCCGTGTGTCCATGACGAGCCTCCTTTCTTATGCTCGTGTTTTCTTGAAGCGAGAGCAGATGACTCGTTCAGCAGACTCGATTTCATTGTCCGTTCTCTTCCTTTTCCTTACATGCTGCGCTGTGTGTCAGCCAGTTTGTACGCTGCTCTGTGGGGGCGATTGCTTGTATCGAGGGTTTCTGTCCCCTTAGATTTGTGCCTCTGACGTTTATGTAGGCTGGGTTCTAAAAAGGACGTAAAAGCTTGGAAGATTCATTGCAAATTTAAAATTAGGGGTTGTTAATGGAAATATTAATTTCTATAATTTTGTTTAATTCAGGAGATGGATCATTTTTACTTTGATTAATTTAGCTGTTCAAATTCCTTTAATGTTCTCTTAACAAGCGATTGCTTGTACCGAGGGTTTCTGTCCCCCTTTTGTGTCTCTGGCGTTCGTTACATAGGATGGGTTAATGAAAATACTAATTTCTATAATTTTGTTCAATTTAGGAGATAGCTCATTTGTGCATTGATTAATTAGCAGTTCAAATTCATTTAATGTGAAACAGGGAAAGAAATAGTATTTCATTAAAAAGGTGTTAATATCTGTAGGATAATTAGCTTCCTATAATTAAAGCTGTGAAATCTGGAATCCTGAGATGCCTACTTCCTAACGAGGCGTCGGAATAACGGCTGTCCCGGGGTATCGACGAATATCCAATTCGGCTAATTGGTTTTTAAGGAAGCGTAACATTTCTCGAGCAGCTGGAGGAGCTCTGATTACGAACAGCCAAGGAATTTCGTTTAATTACCCAATAATGAGATTTATGGCCCTTTTGTAAACATCGAAGAGTGGTCATTAGTGACCATGGTTCAATGAGTAAACTGTATGATTACAAGTACTCTGCTTTATCACCTTAGAAATTATACATAAAAATATCTACCCCCTTTTGAAACCATCTAATCAATCAAAGTCATCGATAAGTGACACCGTCATCGGAGTATTAATTACACCCAGCTGCCACCAAATTGAGCCAATTTAGAATCTCGGATATTTATCTCGTTAATCGATGTTTAACGGGGCAAGGGGATGAATGCATGGATTTCTCGAAGAACCCACCCCCATAAATTCCTTGGAACGACAAAGGAGGGCGGAGGGTCGACGGAATCGACTGCACGTTTACAGGAGGAGAGGTCGGGTCGGGAATACTACGGGTAACCATAACAACCACCATGGGCTGCCACAATGGGGAGCACGCAGCACTGTTGGCCCATCGGCTCAATGGATTTTCCGCGAGGTCGAGCAAACACAAGCAAACATAGGGGCGTCTCGGGGCTTGGAAGACGAACCCTCATTTCCTTCGACTGCTTCTCTTCGAGGAGTCACTCATTGTCCCCGGCATTGACAACTATTTCGCTCGCGAACATGTGTACGAATGGGAATCCATTTAAACTAGTGACGGGATAAAGGGCCGCAGGGACAAATGGCCAGTTAACCCATGGGCTCATTCTTCGATCTGTCATTGATGCCGATACCATAAGAAATCGATGCCATAAAGAAGCTTCCCTCTGGTTCATTAGAACTTATTCAAAACTGCCTAACCTTCGATAAAATTATTTCTACATTAACGAACCTTGGAAATTAAAAGACACGCCATAACGATCCATTGGTAGCATATAACGTGATGGTGCCATCAGGCGATCTGGCTCGAGTCATTTGTCGTTGCTTAAGTCGCGGAGGACAATAGAAACTCGGACAAGCGTCGAGAAACGTGAAACCGGATGCTGGGATTACAGATTTCTGAGAGATCTCGAGGAGGACACCGCGAAACAGACAACCTAGGGGGCGGAGAAAAAGAGTCGCGTCTCCCATTGTGCAACGTTTCCTGTCCACCGATACCGTGTTAAAAATGAGAAACGAAAGGCAACCGAGTTGGAAGATTAGTAGAAAAAATTATAGTAATCCGAGTGGTTGGTCGAAATGGTCGCGTCTGCTTAGGCCACACTATCATCCTTCTTTTCTTTTTTTCTTTTCTCCTCGACCTCTTCCGTTCCATGCGACAGAGTCTCGCAGGTGTGACCGCGTATAATATTACCGAGATGAGAGGAAAAAAAAGAGCCAGGGCCCTTTTGGATAGGTGTAACAGCGGTAGCCGGGCTAATGCGTGAATCTACGGTGTTTTTAGGGCAGATTAGAAAGACCAGGATCTGGGTTGGCGCAACAGGTGGATCCATCATGGTGGGTGCATTGATTCTTTTTTTATCGCCTCTAAAGTTTGGACGGGTAGTAATGGATTTTCTGGGAGCCCACTTTTTTGGGAAATAAAGGAGTATATAAAGGATGTAGCGTGAAGAGATCGAAATCGAATACGTGGACAGGAAGATTAACCCTTACCCTTGGATCAATCGTGATTTAAATTATTAAGTTGAAGTTAAATTTATCATTCTTAGACAAAAATGTTTCGAATATTTAGAAAATGAAGATAATATGAAATACGAGGTTAAATTAAAATGGGGACTCTCTCCATGGTCCGCCACCCAAAAGTTGTTGGATTTTTTTGTGAATTATGTGTTAATCTTTTTAGGAAATGAAAAGTTATTATTTAATTTAAATTATTTTATTTGATATTTGTCCAATACATGAAAATTTTGTTGAAGCAGTATTTCTAGGGTGACTCAAAGAGGGTTGAGATTTGGTAGGTTGACCGAGAAGGGGTTGCAAATTTCCCATTACGGGCTTCCCCATGGAATCGTTGTCAGCGTTGCATGGTACACGCGGTTTGAAATTCGAACGCAATCGGCCCGCCCGTAAATTCATCTGGAATATCCAGTTTCATCGTTAAAAACTTAAATTGGAAGAAACCTTTCCGTTCTCAAATTGCGATAGGCAGGTAAATATCACGTTACAGGAGTTATTAATCAGACGAAACCTCACGTTGTAACCCCGTGAAACTCAACTCGCGATTTATTGCACCGAATCCCTGTCCATGGTGTTTTCGATCGTGTAACAAACTGCAAACCTACCCTTATCGATACTGACTTCGATGATCGTCAATTTGTAGTGATTTTTAAAAAGAATGAAATTCCTAAAAATAATTCTTTAATTTTTCAAGTGAATCAAGTTGCTAAAAATAATTTTTTAATTTTAAAAATGAATCAAATTCCTAAAAATAATATTTCAATTTTTAAAAATGAAATGAAATCCCTCCCCTAAAAGAATGCACCTGCAATTGAGTCTTAAACACAATAATGTTAAAGGAGGGTTGACCCAGAGGCAAAAAAGAGGGATGATACGATTTAATCTGAAGATTTTTGGCTGCGACGATGGTTAAGGTATACCATGAAAGTTCGGTTTTTTTTGGACATTTTTTTCCATCCTATTTTCATTTTTCCCACGACGTCACGTGTACGGCTGCACGTGGTCAGTCGCTTTTTTATGGACACTTGAGGCTTCTTCCTAAAGGTTTTTTCATCATCCACATAGCTGGAAGAGATTATCTATTAATAGAAGCGAGCGTGCTCTCGTTTTATGGATCTTCTTCTTTTTTTTGAATTTGGTACACCGGCTAAAGATACACCAAAATCTCAACACGAGTCACTGGGTCAAAAACACTTATGTGTTTTCTTAATTTTTTGTAGCTGCTTTCAAGTATCTTCTTCCTAATTTTAGGATTCATTTCCTTTATCAGATAAGTGGCTAATTGATGATTTAATTTATGGAATTAAATTTCTTTAATAAAAATTGCAGCAACCCTAATTCACCAGTAATAATATTACATGATCATTAGTATTATATGAATTAGGGTTGGAACCTTATTAAAGAAATTGATGGAGTGTTTACTTTATGCAATCCAATCAGGTGATTTGATTTAAAACATAATCATCTAAAATTGGTGTTATGATTACTGATTGTTTCCCCGATAAAATGTTACGAATTTTCAAATGCAATTACATTGGAATATAATATATCAAGTAAGGTTTAACGCAATAATAACACCAGTCGAGGTACCGTAATAAAACGCAATTACTTGCGTCAGATACTGATCAGTTTTTTTGTAATAATCTTACGAGACCAATAACAAGGAAGCACGAAATACCCTTGTCAAGAAAAAAAAGAGAAAGAAAAACAGGTGGATCGTGTTTGATACTTCACTTGATTGGATCGGGGTTATGCCAAGGTTTCCTTTCTTATTCTTCCTGTTTACCCTTGCTCATTCAGAAACCTCTTGTTCCAAGAATCATACAGGGTGTTATTTAGAATTAAAAAGAAAAAAGAAAAAATTTGTTTTTATCATTTTTGCAAATTGTCTTTCAAGAAAGTATTTGAAAAATAAACATTATTCAATTAAAATAATCATTTTTAAATAAAAAAGTAAATAACTCGAAAGGAAAAATATGCAACTGCGTTGCATTTCTGAAAAATGCATTTCTGCAAATGCATACAAATCCAATTGCATAACCCATTTTATATAATGTTATAAAAACTTTTTATCAGTGCAACACTAATAGTATTTAAATTTTTCCCTCCTTCTTTATTTTACAAATTATTCAATTACATTATATTTCAAGCACCGTTCATTATGACCCCCTTAGACAACGTATCGAGTCGATTTTTCTAAAAACCTTTTACCGAAAACGAGAAGGTTTGTATGGGGTCGTTAGGGGGTCGCAAGTGTCCGACGCATAGTATATTTGTCAAGGGCTGGGAGGAAAGGGCGACAAAGGGAGAGAGTAACGAAGTGCAGTTTCAACTTTCGACCACGTGTGTCTCGCATTACGGACATGGGGAACTTTTTTCCCCTCCCCACCATGAAATTTTGCGCACATGCCTGAACACTGGCGTCGAGAGTGTGCCCGCTTCTTTCTGGCCAATTATCGTCGGCCTCGAGTGACCACTTCCGGTCCTCGTCACCGCGTCTCCTCGAACCGTGTGACTACTTCAACGTCGAAACACGATCGCCCAACTCCCTTATTTTTTGCCATTTTTCGGGGATTTTGCGCTTCCTGTTTACTGGCACCGTGAAAATTACACGGAACGTTCAATCCTGCCGGAAATTACACGATCGATCAACCTTTCTGTCTGTCGTGACGTGTGCGGGATAAAAAGGGTTGCTTTTTTTTGCAGAAGATTGAGCAAAAATAAAAAATATATTCCCTTAGGCTTTTCGACCTTAAAATTTATTTTATATTGAAATCGTGCTTTTAGTTTAAAATTCTGAAGAATTGTTCCAACCCGAATAATTTGAAAAATTTTTGAAAATTTTTCTTCTTTCGTTCACGTCACTGACTACATGCCACCCTGTCTGTTATTGACACATGTGTTCTGTCTTCAACACATTCATCGAATATCTGTCGCAAGGTGGTAGGTTTGTAGTCCGTATATTTAGAACAGTCGTTGAAAACATTTGGGGCGAGAAACTTGAACGAAAGATCGTGTTTCCAGTCAGCTTTTCGTCATTGTCGCCTGATAGACACTGAGGAGGGTGCGCGTCGTCTGAAGCTACCATAATTAATGGGAGTGTTAGATGGGTGATGATGGATGCTCCTGCTTCAGACATCTTCTCCTTGCAGGGGGTTTTCTCTTTTAATTTTAACAAAGAATTATAAAATCCATCAATTTTTACAAGCATCGTAGTCAATAAATATTATTTTTAACAGGTGGTTAGAGCTAAGGGTAGAAAATTCAATTGATTGTCAATAATCAATTTCAGAAATTTTAAAAATTAAAAATTTTTAAATATTAATTTATTTCTGTGAAAATTCTCCAATTAGTACCATTAAGTATTCCTCCTTGTTATGATGGACATCCTGGTCCCCCAAATTTCATAATTTATTTTTTAAGATTCCTTCCACGTTTAACGAATATTAATGACCAAGGTAATTATACTTTCGAGTATCTTTGTGTCCTGAAATTTTCTCCACCCCAGCTATAATTTATTACATCTTTTTTCGCGAAACCTTTTAAAAAGGACACGTCTTCATAAGTTCATTAACTTGAAGATTCATCTGTGTCGTTTGAAAGGAACCAGGTACAGTCGCTAATGAAGAGGACGTTTTTGTTCGAATTAAAAACATATTATTTATATCTCGTAAAGCTGCTTGATTGATGGAATTCAGTTTAATTTTTTTCTTCTTTTATTATTTTTGTAAATACCACCTGTCAGAGTCTGTTGTTTATTAATAGGCGTTTCGTGAATGGTCTGAAGATGATTTGCAAGCGAAGTCGAATATTGTAGGTTCTGGAACAGTGGCAGAAAGTTCCAATCACTTTGGGGATTTATTACCAGGGGCGTAACCACAGGGTGCATTCTTCCTGTGCCCATCAGCTTATTAAGCGTTGCTCGAGGATTTTATATAACGTGTTAAATACACGATGCATATGTGGAATAAAAAATACTGTAATCTTCGGGAGATCCGTTTATGTGTTATTCCACTTTAATGAAAACCATGTGAGAATTTATGGGGACATAAAATTGAATATTAACGAGGGGAAATTTTTATTTATTATGGAATATTGAAATTTAATTTCTCAGTTGTTTCTTCAAGACTTCTGAAGTATGCTACTGAAGGATGGTATATCGGTCACCAAATTGCTTACGTCTTTAATGGTAGGGTTCGATGCGTGTTCGCATCAACAGGGATATTATTTTCAACAATTTTCAAGGAAAAATCAGGATTTCTTCTCGATATTGAATATTTCTAAGATTTATGGTTCAAACGTGATTCCAAAATTTTACCTTTTCACCAAAATTAATTTTATTATATGAACTGTCAGGATTTTTATGGCATTTTTGGTGCACATTAACAAATTTTATTATATAAAATAAAAGAAGTCTATAAATCATTGAAATAATTAATTATAGTTGCTACTATATTGACGCCTATGGGGTGCAAAGATTTAATCTACCCTTCAAAAAAATTCAAAGTTCAATCACTCAGTAATTAATTATTTTATCGACCTCGTCAAGAATTAATATCTCTGACTCAACGAAACCTCAGTCCCTTCTCAAGAACCATCTTACCTTCTTGAAGTAGTGCTCGAAACACCAAAACGTAAAGATAACCGACACATTCCTCGAAAGTGGCTCTCGAGGAGTCTGGGTGCGCGAAGTTACAAATATTTCTATCGTTCAGCCGCTTTGTACAATAGCGGGTGGGCTAACAATAGGCCCTTAGACTCGTAAGTTCAGTGGCCCTTCATAGTCGTAATTTCTTCCTAGAAGATACCCGGAACACTCGACGGAACCCTTCTGTCGAAGATTTCTTCGTGATTGTGCTACGCCTATGGCCCATTATCCACTTAGTATAGGTTTCCACGAGCCCTCCGTAGATGGGTGCGCCCTATTCCTCTCCTTCTTCATTTTCTACGGGCTTTTTTCCTTCGGTTAAGATTTACGATTCCTCGTGCACGTGTTCACAAAAGAATCAGGACTGTATGGCTCGCCTCAAAAAGCGGCGTTCCGCTGCAACCGGCACCATCGATTCTTCCCCATTTTTTTTTTCTTCTTCGTCTTCTTTCTTTCTTTCCCTTAGAATTGTCCCTACGAATAGGTGGGAGGGTGACTGTAAGGAGAGCCCAGCCCTTGTTCGAGACGATTGTCACGAAACGCAAGAAAAATCGTTACCTAAGTGGCGAGGGATCTCTTTGATCGGGCTAAACGTTTCTCTTCCACTGGACAGTATCTTTCGACATTAAGTGCCTTCGTATATCGCCGAGCGTTTGGAAAATTCGATGGGAGGACCCGATGGTTGCTTATGGGGGAATTTTGGGAGAATTGATAGGTGGATGGTAATTGGAATTTTGGAAGGATTCTTATTTATTTATTTTGATATATTATAAGTGCTACTTTGTGATAATTTTATGTCATAAATTTTATTTTTGTTGAAAGTGGTAGGTGGTTGATGTAATTGGTAATTAATTCATTTGAATTAAGAATATTAATAAAGCGCTTATGTAGTTATTTTTAGCAAATTTTAGCAATTTTTAGATATTTTGATGTCATCAATTTATTTTCAATTGTATATTTGTGATTTGGTGGAAGATGTGTCAATGTCATAAAATTATTTGGACACTGAAGACAAGGGGGGTGGTTTTTTTTTTAAATTTCTTTTTGATATTTATTATTTCTTTCTTTTTTTTTTTTGATTAATCAGTTATATTAAATATATAATGACAATCACTGATGACTCTCATTCGAATCTTATGAATGACAATATTTCACACCTTTCAAATTTCACTTGTGCAAATAAAAGTGTGTTTCCTTTAGAGAAATGAATGCTAGAAATATTCCAAAGATTATTTATTTGAATAAAGGTGAAATTGTCGGAGAGATTGAATCTTTCTCGGCTTTCGATGCCTTTCAAGCTGGCTGATTCTCATGAAAGAAGACGAAGTTTGACGTTCACTGTGACTTAATATGTCTATTATCAAAGGCAATAAGCCATGCGACCACCTGGCCGTTCCTTCCTCGGATCCTTCTTTTATTTCGAAGAATATTTCCATCCTCCTGAACAGGAATAAACATCTCGACGCGAAATTTCGTCCGTTCGGCTTGATCCTTTATGAACGTGCACGATCCACTCGGAATGGAAAGTCTTTAAGTTCGTTTTGCCGGGCTTAAACGGCGTCAAATAATACAATAATTGTCCCTTTTAAGAGTCGAAAAGGTACATTTTTAAGAAATTTGTCTAACCGGTGATATTGTAGTCGAAAAATGGCTTGTTGAGGCCCGAGTCAGTTTTGTCCTGGATTCAGGACATCCCAGTGGCGTGGCAATTTTGAATCTTGGCTATATTTTTCAAGAAATCAGTTTTTCATAGAAAAATCATTTTTATTAATTAATTTTAAAAATTTCTATTAATTTTTTTCTATAGATATTAATGGCAAAATAATCAAACGAGTTATTAGAAAAATTCACTGAATAATATTTGAGATTATAAAAATAGTTTTAAGAATAAAAAATAGCTTAGAAATAAAACCTTCTTATATAAAAGTTTGATTAAGAAAAATTCATGATTTGTACATTAATTTAAAATATTGCAAATAATGCAAATATTTCTGGTTGCTTTACGCCACTGTATGGAAGCTGTTACAATAGAGATCCACAGGGTAGACCGCCTTTTGTGAAGAATAAGTCGGAATAACTCGAAAATCACTCCATAATACTGGATTCCCAACAATAGAAGGCCCTTTAAGAACTTCGTGACTGACTGAAGGGACGTCCAAATGTATTCATCTCCCTGGCGAAAATAACACCAGTTTTGGAAGATCGAGAGGTTCCTTATATCTACTTCCTCCTTTTCATTTTTGCAAATAAAAACTTATGGCTCCTTGGACTTATTTTTATTACTTTTATTAGGCTCATTGAAATGATTACAATTTAAAAAAGAATCAGATTTATGTAATGGCACAGGGCTTGAAAAATGAATGGTACTTAGTTGTCGACTTAATGATTTAATGATTAATTAAAATTTAGACTTCTATGCTATATAATTGTGATTTTTCGCAGTAAATAGAATCATTTAATGAAATTTGAAAATTTTCAAGAAAAACTGAAAGATCATTGGTATTTTTGAGCCAAATTGTGATGCCCTCGAAGGGAGGAAAAAGTGTGTCTAGGATCGGATATCTAATCCCCGCGTGGAAGAGCTTGGCCGCAGCGTTGAAAAGCCTCCCCCACCCTGATGAAGCGGCATCAAATATTTGACAATATTTTCAAAAGTTTCGAAAACGTAACCCAACACTGCACCACTCTTGGCCGAGATTAGGGTCGGCCCAATGGAATTCTTTTATGCGGTGTAAAAATCCGTCTGATAGAGGCTCGTTTTCTGTTCGGTTGCCACGGCTGATCGTATCACGTTCCGTTTCCTGAGGGACGTGCAACAGGTTAGATCTGCGACTTGATCAGCACGATAATCTAAATGGAAAATTGTATTGAATCAGCAGCAACATAATGAAAGTTTTTCAGGTAGTTGGCTACCCGTATAATGATAGTTAATGCTCGTAATTCGAAACGTGCCAGCTATTTTTTTCGATCCTCTTTGAAAATGTACCTTTCATCGTTCCTCTTTTGTTGCGCGTGTGTCTCTGTTTTCGCATTGAAAAATTGAAGATTAACTATCTTTGAGAATTTTTATTCCATCCTATCATTTGCTTTATTATATAACAAAAAATAGAGCACCTCTAATAAAATTATTATTTTCTTGAAAAATTTTCAAAATTAATGTTTTTATCAACATTAAAATTTCTGAAAATCCACCATTTAAGAATATTATGACCCCTTCAGTACTATGTAATTTTTATAAATAAATTAATTTCATTTATCTATAAAGAATGAAAATATTTAGATGCTCTGTTTTTCTTGATATTTTCTATGCAACAAAATTGAGTGTTTTTAATTACCTTCGTGTAATTAAGTTTAATCGAAAACTTTACACCGTGGTAGGGGTAGTATAGTAACAGAGGTGAATGCTGTCATACAAGTTCTTCAGGAAAATAAGATTAATTCGCGAAATCCTGTCATTAATAAAGGTGTTCACGATTCATCGGTCGACATTCAGACCTTCAGACCACAAAGGGGAGCAAGGTATCGCGGTATTAAATGACAAGACACGCAATCACGGTGGAGATCGAATAAACGGGAACAAAGAGGGAGAGGGATGACAGAGAAAAATGAACAATGAACGATCCTTTTCAAATTATAAAAAATGTAATAATAATACGATAATTCAAAAAATAGATTACACAGGAATTTAATTGAAAACAACAGATCTGTAGAAGCCATGAAATTAAAGTCATTTTCAAAAAATTTCCAAAAACATATTTGAATTTAATTAACAGAGACTGTCAGATGTTGCATGTTTCAAAATTGATTATTTTATAGAGTACAGGCAAGTCCCATTTTTTTTATATCTATATTTATGGAGTCCCTGAGGGTGAAGGGCATGGTCCTTCGAAAGGTCGCCATCTAGCGATGTAGGGCCAAACCATGCAGTTTAGGGAAGTAACAAGGGCAAATAATAGATGGTGCATTGGAACGTTGCAGAAATTGCATCGCAAGGATGCAATTCGTCATTAGGTATTCATTAAATGATTATATAGCAATCAACAGTAAAGATCAAAATTTTTTTTGAAAATATTATTGTATTTAGTATTATTTCACCTTTTTATTACTTTTGGATAAATGTATTTAGAAAGGAACAGATAAAGAAATAGAACTTAAGTGTTTAGATATGTGCTACTTTTTATTGATCTCTACTACTGAAAATGGGAAACCACTTGGTCATCAGTACACAATAATTTGTACTTCAGCAACAATTTTTATAAATTAATATATTAATATGATTATTTATATAATATAAAAAATTTATAACATATTTAAAAGGTGAAGTATAAATTATTCTTTAGTAAAGAATTATTCTTTAATTCAGAAGTGAAGTAAATAGAAATTTTCAGTAGATTTAAAAAAAAAATAGAACTCTTGAACTTTATAAAAAACTTTACAACTATTATTAAATTGTTATATTTGCAATAGCTTCATTCTCTAAGCATAGCCTTAAATTCTACTTTTCTAAATAAGTCATTTGGAAGGGATATTAAGAATAAAAATAAAATTTCAAGTTCACACAGTTTATTTATCGAATATACTTATAAGAAACAGCAGTTTATAAACGCAAAGCTAAAGAAATTGGAGCATGCTGTCCAAAAATACGAAAGGAGACAAAACGAAAACGCCATACAATCATTATAAAAGTGCGAGTAAATCTAAGAATAAAAGGTGCACAATAAAAAAATCGAAGGAAACACAAAATTTCGAGATCAAACAAAGAAAAATTAAAAAATTTCGCACACAAAATTCAACTTCGTCGGTCTATTGGCAGAACTCGATCGATTCTGCTTGGAAAATTATTCAGTGTATCACAAGTTATCGCTCGAGCTGTGATTTAATCATTTTTATCCTAACTTACAATCAATCTTACATCTACATTTATCACAGTGTTTCTCTAGAAACTAATATTGCAATTTTTCCGGAAGACATTGATTGAGATCAATGATACATTACAATAATTTCCTCTGTTTAAAGCACTTATCACAGTTCCTTTACTACCTTAATTATCACAGTTTTTCATGATTCATCACAATTTTCTACGCTTACATGATATACAATCTTTCTGTCGCGTATCACAGTTGTTCATATTATAGAATATGCACTGGGCGGCCTATGTCGTCGAACGAAGTTCGATGATATTAAATCTACGATATTCTGTCGTTAGACTTAAACCTAGTATCACAGCTTTTAAGTCAGTCCATCGTTACTCTCTAACTTAAAAGAATCTTAAAAGTATCATTGCAAACATCCTCTTAGATCTACGATTAATCTATCCCGATACTAATGCAATTAAAGCTCCGAACCAGGAGTTACGTGAACCTTAAGATCTTAACTTACGAGAAAGACATTGAAACTTAAAGCTACCTTAAACTCGTCGTACAAAGTGGAAGACGGTATTGATTTATCTAACGATCTCACGAAACGACGTCGTCTTCGATCAGGATCCATCACGACGTCATTGTCTCATTTTCATCGCCATTTCCCTCAGCTCGTTCTCCAGATTCTCGTTGTTCAAGTTCCTCAGTTCCTCCTCGTTCAATTGCAATCGGCTGCCCTCCGTTCTGCCATTTCGACGAAACTTGGCGCAAAGTAGTCGAATGGCCCTCTTGATAGTTCGCCTGGTGATCAGCGTACTGTCAATTCGTCGATCAGTCATCGAACTGACGGTCACTCTGGAGATCTGTCTCTTCATGGTGGCGCCGAAGAAGTAGAAAAACCGGTCGCGATTCCTCACGTTTCTCCGCCGGACTGGTGGTTGTTTATCAAAGATCTTTCGCGTCAATGCGCATCGGATCTATATGTATGTGTATAGGTTTTTGTATAGACGGGTAGTACTTGTGTGTCGGTACTAACACAGGAATGAGAGAGAGGAGAACGGAAACGGAACACGTGGACGAGTCTGGTGGATTCGCTTGTATCCGTTGTGAAACGCACGTTTGAGTAGGTGTGATTGAATGTGAGCTAGGATGAGGAGTCTTCCTCTTATATAGCCGAAGGGCGGCGCATGCGCGGTGCCGAGGAGAGCCGAGGGTGGAGACAAGGTTCTTTCGTACAGGTACGTGCGTGGGCTCGTGTGCGCAGAAGGGCAGGTACTTTCCACCCCTTCGGTATTTGCCCACCCTGTGGAAAAAGGGCGAGCAACCGGCGGTTATGTAATTTGCATTTCACGTGTTGCCACTGGATTCCTTTGGTAAACTCTTTTGTTTTGTATTGTTACGTTTCCCCCATTGCGGGAAACGGGGTAAAATTATAATATGAAAAACATAGGAAATGATATTGAGATTATTCGTATTTGCAAGTATAAAATTTTAGAAGAATAAAATTCATTGATCTATTACATATCAACGTATGCATTTTAAATATCCACCTAGTGGCGCGCTATTGTACTTTCGACTCACCGCGCATGCGCGCGCAGCGATTAGCGAGGGAAAATTTAGTAACAATGGCGCATTGTGTGAGGGAGGTTGTTATCGCGAGTGATTAATTTATATTTCAAGTATTGCATAAGTGTTCGGTGTTCCTTCAGAAAATCGTTTAATTTTCGTATCTCGAAAGCAATAAAACGTGCTTGCAATAAAGATGTAAATTGAGAAAAGAACAAAAAGCGGGAACCAGGGAGAGAAGAATAAACGGGACTGACATTTGCGTTCAGCTCGAATTACGCGCGACTCGAAAGGAAAGGTGGATCGTAACGAAGACGAGTTAAAGGAACAAAAAGTGTTCCAAGGAAAAGAAAATAAGAAGCTCAGGTACACACGAGAAGGATAAAGCGAGAGGAGAATGAACGATTAGCGAGGTGACGAACGAGAGCAAAAGAGAAAAGAAAGGTTAGCCGTGGCGTACGCGCAGCACGAGCTGCGCACGATACAACATAAAGACAAAAACCCGCGCGTATGAGAAGAAACAGGCTTAGTTAGCAGAAGAAAGTAAAGCGATGGAGAGAAAAAAGGAAATAAAAGGGGAAAAAAGATTACGGAACCCGTGTAGGGAGATAGAACGAGTCGGGTAACCTAAATGAGAAGGACGGATAATATCAAGAAAGAAGAGGGAAAGTAGGTGTTTTATCATGGCATACGCGTTGCACGAGCTGCTCCTTGTGTAACAGACGAAGATGAAATGTCGAATTGAAAGAAGTCGACAGAATACAGGATAGTGAATGAAGAAGAGGACAGAAATCGTCGAGTGACCGAAGAAGGAAGAAGGGAAAATAGGTACTTGGTGGCGCACGCGCAGCACGAGCTGCGCACGGTACAGAGAAAAAGATGCAGACACGATAAAAGGAAGATAGAGAGCACACGAAAAGGCAAAAAGCTGTCGGAGGAAGCAGCGTGAACGATGAAGGAGAAAAAGACACGTGGCGGGAGCAAGGAAGAGAAGACCGCTCGTTTCCGGCGTACGCGCAGCACGAGCTGCGCACGGTAGCACTTGGCGCATGCGCGGCACATGCCTGGACTCGGATCAGCAACACGAGTGCGAGAGAAGCATGTAGCGTGGTTCGTGCTGAAGGAAGAAAGACACAGACGCCGACATCGAGAAGCAACAAAGGATGGAGAGCATCGTATGTGAAGGTGAGTGAAAGAGCTGAAATATCTCTAAGAAAGAAAAGAGACGAGCTGATAGTCGATATACTGGCACGTCTGTGCGTTGAAATGCGAAGAGAAAAGGATTATGTAGGTGGGACAAAGACACGTGTCGATTTGACAAAAGGGTGGGGATAGAAGGATAACTTGTTGCACAGAAGGTCGTATTGCCGCGAACTTAACCTTACATTCAACATGGTACGGAACATCAACCCCATTGTGATTTATTTACTTCTTCCAGTTTCTTTTGCAAATCTCACATTTATCGTATTCTCAAATCAATAATTACTATTGCTCCAAAAAATAACTAAAAATACTATGTTCTCGTGTACGGTATTTGAGGTTAAGTTCTTATATTTTAATTTGTATCAAAACAGTTAGCTGTCCATTCGAACGTGTAATTAAACAGTCATATCTAGATGCTTTCATTTTGAAATGTTGCAAGAAATTCGATTCCGTACATGACAGCTTCTGCGGGAGTAGGAAAAAGGAACTTGCTTGCATGATAATAAAACGCCTGAGGGCTGCTTGTATTAAATGCAAGTGGCGCGAGGAAACGCGTGAATAATGCTCTTATACACAGTATTGCCAACGTCAGTCGATTTTACTTAAATCGAACTTCGAATTACAACTGGTAGCCAGAAGCTATTACCATGGCTCGATTAGATTCCCTATCGATGGAATGAGTGGTAAAATCGACCGATTGCGCGGATAATCCGTTCGAATAGCCCTGGTTCGATATATCGATCATTAACGCCTCATCGACCTCGACGTCCAACTTTAATTTTAATTTATCTGTTTGATAGGATTTCCTAACTATTTCCTTTTAGACAACTATTAAGCTTTCATGGTCCATTTAGGAATAAATTTTCTAACTTCTTTTTTAATTTATGGTAGCGTTAATTATAAAATGGCATATTTGTTTAAATATTAATGAAGAAAATTATTACTCAGAAATTGCCAATTTTTTAATTATAAATAAATGCAAAATTTACTTATCAAAATGTAAAATTTCTATAATCAACATTATCTAATCATATCCTAGTTGTTAAATTATTTTATATTCACTGTGAATTATTCTAGGATTATTCAAGGTAATTTAACTTCTGATTTACTGAACATCTTTTAAAGCTTCGTAATTAGTTGAAACATAAATGGGATCAAGTCCCGAGATAAATGGGATTCAGCTCGCGACTGAATCGCCGGAAAATATGCGTTCAATGCGAAACGCATCCGTATTTTACTCGCTTGAAATAGCGAGACATGTGAATATAAAGACTTGGAAGAAGGTATTCCGCTAATGGTCGAGTCTCCGCCAAGATGAATGGGACGCGAAGGGTGGTAAAGGGGTGCAGTGGGTCCCTGCAGTCGCAATATTTAGATTCCTGACCAACCGCACGCATCTGTCGGTCCTTCGATATTTCCCTTCCTTTTCCATTGCAATGTATGCATTTACGTAGAAATGCAAATGAATGCAGTTGCATATTTACCGTAGGTCCGTAGACTCTGATTATTGGTTAATCTCCAGAGCCAGAATGTATCAAGTCCACTTTTTTGAAAAAATAACATTTTACATGTTTCTTCTATCAAATTCTTCAATCTTCCTGATGGTCAAAATTATTTCATTCTAAATCATTTAGTTTTTAATATAACAGTTTAGAAATGATTAAAATAAGTTCATATCTTGTTAGAGCACTTGGTAGCTTGCAAAAAGTTTCATGGCCAAAAAATTTCAAGTCCAATGTTAAGTTAAAATAATTTTGGACTTGATATCTTAAGTCGGTACACAATTTCAAAATGACAAATCTTTTGCACCTTTGATTATCTCTCATCTAAAATTTAAATAAGTAATCCCTGATGGAGTTTAAAATTTCCAATGAAGTGGCAGTAATAAATAACCAACTTGATTTCATCCCTGTACTTAATAAAAGCGTTCCAATCAGCTAATTAGAGTATCGTATGCATTAGCATGGAGATTCGCTAAACTGGCGATCGAAACGCAGCCGCGTATCGTATATTTACATTTCACCCTGACGCATACGCACGGGGAGTAGGCGCGCGCGTGTAAAGCTATCTAGCCACCACTTAGCGCGTGTACACGCACGCACCAGCACAAGGTAACGCGCGGGTGCGTTTTTCGAGGGTGTGTTGATCGGCTTCGCTCGCTTGCCTGCCATCGGCCCCAACACCGTGTGTATATCTCTTGTAGCTGGCAGCTGGAGGTTTCGCGCGTGAGAACTCGGTGGCTCCGAGGTTCCCTGGTTTCTCGTCGCCACCTGTCCTCGCGTTGCTCTCTCGAGGCGACCGCCAACCCTCTTTCCATCGTCCTCCTTTTCCTTCGGCTTCGTCCCTTCGCCTTCCACCTCCCTCGCCCGCTGCAACCCTTCGCGAAATGTAATCACGCCTCGTCAGGCCCGAGGGGCGGACACGGGAGAAAGTATCGGCATGTTTTGACGTTATGCTAATGCCACGTGTGTGTCGTTCCACGGAACAGAGGGAGCGGGATGAATGACGATGGCCATTTGCCAAGGACGATCGTGCGCTTTGGTCGGTATCGTTGTTTTAGGGACTTCGATCCGAGATGGTCGTTGCGGGAGAGAATTCATGGGTCAGATATTAGCTGGGGAGAATTACTTAATTTTTTTTAAATATTTGCAATGTGGTATCTTTAATGCAATGTAATGCATTAAATACTTAAAAAAAATAGAGTAGAAAGAGATGGAATAGCATTACTCTCATGTGAATAATTTGCAAAAATTATTAAGAGCCATAATAATAATCTAAAATTAATTTATTTATTTATTACCCCCATTAACCCTTTCATCACTGTATACTAGGGTCGTTCAATACAGCCCTGTATAATTAAATATGAATTTGATGATAAAAAATACTACATTGCAAATAAGATTTGATGAATTATTTATTTACAAAGTACACGAGTGAATTAAATTAATTTTTTAAAAGCAGGAATCTGACTTCAAATATATCCCTCTTGAATTACAAAACAGTATCTTAAAAGATAATTATTGTCAATGTTCCTGATAAACAATTAAGCTTCAATGTTTAATAACCGTTCATAAAATTTTATGATTAAAGACTCAGTTACATCATTGTTAAACTGTAGAAAGTTGTGGAAAACTTAACCCGTTCATAGGCTATTAAAAAAATGAAAAGAATGTATCAATCAGGAGTAAATGAAATTGATACATTTTTTAAGAGTTGAATTGTACAAATTTCATGATAACGAGCGTATAACTGATTCAATTATATTCTTGTTAAATCGTAAGAAGATTTATTAGGGATACTTAATTTGTAGTATGTTAAAAGAAAATGATCGAATGGGACCAATAAATTGATCTTAAAATTGATACATTTACGAGACGAGTGATATTGCCTTTAAGAAGTGGGTCATCAGAAGGGTAATCATTTTATTTCAACAATTTTCCTGAAATAAACGCATTGAATAAGAATTATTGGATAATAAATTGAACTTCTCCATGCATGTTCTGTAAACGTATTCTGTAATATACGTTACAAGGAAAAAGTTAATTTCATTTTATACGACTTTTTTATTCGCTTTCACTTGTAAAACAATCATAAAATCCAAAGTAAAATATTATACTTAGCGTTTCAAGAACTTTTCATCTTTTGATGTCAGATACATTCATTGCTATGGGTGGTTACATTTCAACTCTGTAATTCATAAAGTACCAAAAAATCGATGGTCGGTCAGAACGTGATGTAATTATGTAAAATCACAGCTTAACGTGTCTCTTAGTTTTAATGAATCTCCAGTCTCCAAGATTCATAAGTACTAGATGAGCTAACTAATTCTGCACCTGCCCGACATTAATTTTTTCTTAATACCTTCGACACCAATAATTGCTCATATTATAGGAGCTCGTCCACCCTTTCTTCAACTCTGCCCATTAGGACTCATTAATTCATTAGGGAACAGATTTTTCTTACACTCCAACTTGAAATTTAGTTAATTGAATTACAAGGGAAATTTGTACCAAATATATATAATTTTAGATAAAAAATAATTAGAGATTTAAAGTTGAGAATCATGGCCTTCGTAATTAAATTTTTGTCTGATTTTTTTACAAGGATTTTGTTAAGTACTTAACCCTTAAATAGCGGAGAGAATATTAATCTAAAGTTAAATGTATAATTTTTAAGCAAACGAGTTTCATATAGTGGAAGAATAATTTTTCAAACAACCGTATAAAATTTGGAATTAAAATTGCAACTCTCTCCATGGTCCGCCATGCGAGCGTATGGTAAAGAATGACTCAGGGACGTATTAACAGCAGTATGATAAGTATCCCAAAACAAAATTACTCCTTCATCTTATCGACTACCTTGGTGTATTTCGTTTCTTCAATTGCCTCCATTAAGTTTGTTGAGCGAGGAGGCAATTTCGAGGTCGACAATTGGAAACATTTGTCCCAGGCCGGGTCTTTACTCGAGTTTCAGCCGGAGGGTCCCGAAAATGGTAAGCGTGCATGGAACGTGGTGGTCGTGTGCGAGAAACGTGTGCGCCTTTTTCACGTCAGCATCCCCCGTTGCACCCTGGCCGGTTCCCTCTTTTCTCAGACCTCACCGGGGCCCATCGAATGAAATTGGGCCTCATAACGGTCGACGAAGAAGCGTAGAGGACCAGGGGGAAAAAGAAGTGGTACCGACCGACCAGTGTCGCCGAAACTGACAATGAGAAGTTGGCCCCGAAGAAACGGAAATTGTGCCTTCGCCCGAAGGCGTATCGTGCTGTAATTTCGGAGCAGAGAGACCGTAAATTACCTGCGGATGTGGTAATTTCTCGGGATCCACCCGGGCTACGTCCACTTGTGTAAACTCGCGCCAATGACAAGTCATTGAGGTCAACGATAGGGAAGGGGTTAAGTGGATTTAAAAGATTCCACGACGAGAGTGGCACTTCTTGACGGGCGGGAAAAAAGCGCGGGAAAAAGGTTGATGCCTCCTGCTACAGAGGCGCGCTCGCAATTAACACGTATAGTGGATGTAGAAAGTTTCAAAGATTAATTTTTTCAAGAACAAGGAATACGAAGCTTAAGGTTGCGGCGTTGAAAAATAATTTCATTTTTATACGAATTTCTTCGCGTTTCCGAACACATCACCCGGTCGTTTTATTAAACGATAAAGCAATCAAACCGACGGAACCGAAGTCGCCGGGAAGTAAACAAAATTTAAAAGCCAACCGAGCAGCCTAATAAAAGTGAATATCCACGGCACGCGGAATAACTGTAAATTGCAAGGCTCGAGTCGGACTCTCGATCCATCGATATTACGGGATATTAAACCGGCGACGACACGCAGATTATCCTGTACGGTCTAACAGCATAACTATCCCGGTTTTTCACGGTCCGCGAACGGAGATTAAGTCGATTAAATCGAGGCAGAAAAGGCATGCACGCGTGCTGTGACTTCCATGCATGGACGAAGCTCGTTCTACCGGTCTTCTCCGCGTACCATCATTTCCATCGACGAACAGAAACGACACGGGGATATCGGCTCGTGTGTCGACCTGTCACACGCCGGCGTGTCTCTCATCCTGACGAATCGCGTGTTAAAGCCACCACGGGAATAATGTCGCTTCTCATGAACGAGCGGAGACGCTTGAATACCCGCGGGACACGTTCCTATCTGCGATGAGATTTCCTTGAGAAAACGATTGCCTGCGAGCAATAACATTTAACTGCATGGGAACCTTCGAGATATATATTATGTAATTTTGCTGCTTTAACCCTTCAGTCTTTTTTAACCAAAAGATTAACGCGTTGATTTTTTAATTTTTAATCTTCTATTTCACCAACCGAGTGGTAACGTTTCTAATTAATTAGTTTGAAAAGCTCCTAATGATATAGGTGATTCCAATGTCTTAATATCAAATTTTGTTGAATTTCATTTTTCACCCCTGGACCTTTTATTAACACGTTGATTTAAAATTTTTAATTATTTTTTATTTCAGCACCCAAGTGGTAAATTCTAATTAAAAAAATTCCTAATGATATAGGTGATTCCAATGTCTTAATATCAAATGTTGGATTTCATTTTTCACCCCTGAGCCTTTTATTAACACGTTGATTTAAAAATTGTTAATTATTTTTTATTTCACCACCCAAGTGGTAAATTCTAATTAAAAAAATTCCTAATGATATAGGTGATGAATTTTTATGGGAATTCCAGTGTGATCCACATTGTTAATCTGTGTTAATATTAAATTTTATTTGTCAGTATTTGTGATAAAAATTATATAGTTAGTCTGAGCCCACCTAGACGTGTTGAAATAGGTGTTTCAATAATAATTTTACTGTACTGGTTTAAAAGGCTGTACATAAGTTAGCTCGCAGCTACTATTATAATCTTGCGAAAGGAAAGGGTTGAAGCGAAATTACGGCGTTCGAACAGAGTTTGCTCTAGGCGAGCCGTGATTATAGCAACGGGGCACCGTGAAAAATTCTTCTTTCTCTGTTCACCACTTGTAATCGGTCCGGCTATCACGAATAAACGCCCTTGCCCGATTAAACGCGTATTCCTGAAATGTAGGCGTTAACCTGTTGCTCCGCTATAAATAGCCAGGGAAAAGAGGAACGTGTTATTAAGTCGTTGAAACGATATCACCCTTTCGTGCTGTTATTTTCTACTAACGTCATTCGTGTAACTAAGGCAGCCTGGCCCCCTCATTTTACACCCTGCCGGGAATTATGTAAATATTTATCAGTTCATAAATATTCTATCATCGTTTCTATAATTATTATAATTTTTCAAATTATGATGGATTCTTTTTTAGAAATCACAAAATTTTTTTATTTCAAATTAGTGGTAATCTTCTTAATAATTCCTCCATTTGGTAACATTTTTAGTTTCTACAAATTACGATATAAAGTTGAAAATTATATGTACATTTTTTGAGAAAATTAGAATTTTTCATTCAGTATTTATTTGGAAAAAATTTTCAAAGTTAAAAGACTTGGTCCATTCCAAATAAAAATTTTAATATTCATAGAAACTTCAGTTTTTTTTTTCTTCTGTTATTGGATCAAATACCTGGTAACCTTGGGGTTATCAGATCCACAGGTTGGATAACGTCCAGTTTAATTGATAAGCAAACATTTTCTACCGGTCAGTTAATTAATTTCCACCTTTTACGGGTATATCAGAGAGAGGGTATATTATTTTCGATGGGTATGGCGAGATAATTTGATTACATTCGGTTGCTCTACCTTTATGTAAGAGATTTTTGATAGTGGTAATGATTATACCAGCATCCTTTGCTTTATTGAATATTACGTAAATTAATTTCTTAGAATACATTTCGCTTAATTAAAGAAACTCATAATGAATCACGGAAATATTAATGACTGGTTATTTATAATATCAGCTGCAGCAAGTATTGGGAATTTAATATTTTATATTATATCCTTTATATTTTATTTTGACAGTTCTTCGTTTAAACGATTCCAAAAAAAATACTGCAGTTCCATTGCATGCTCGACAAACTCGTAATTAAACATTTCTTCAATATATGAGAATCTTTTATTAAAAAATTTAATTGAAGAAGTATTGATCATGATTGATCCAATACTCGCGGTTCGACGATTAATAATTGCACGAGTATCAAGCAATAATTATATATTAAAGATTGCCTCGTAAACTTTGATAACTTGCATTTCTTTTCTTCCAAACAGCACATTATAAATTTAGATTCTGTTCCACGATACTCTGTTCAACTGATTTTAAAATACGCAACGATTGATCATGTTAATTGAAACGGCTGTATGTACACGAAATTACCCGCATTTAATTACGATTACGGTTTGATTAATTATCGATAGTAGCGATAAATTTTACCGAAGAATTCGAACATGAAATCGATATCTGAAGAAACATAGAAATTACATGTTTTGTTTAAAAATATAATTTAACGAGGCCAATTACATAACTGGTTCAGTTTATCGAGTTGTTCTACGGGTTTTTTTTTTTAATTCACTTGGATGCATTGTTAACGTTGAAACACTTGGTTAATTACCGACGATCTTGATTAATTACCGTTGCATTGGTACATGAAAGTTTTCGAAGCATAATTTATGGATATACTGAAGAAACATGTTTGATACATGTTTCAACATGTCAGAAGAAATATTTGATGTATATCATTCTTATACAAATAGATAATTCAAGTGGTTTAAAGATTTCAGGTCTTTTATGGCTGATTTGGATTTTTGTTCTGCTTTGTTTCATTTAATTTTAATTTGATTTTTAAGGATATGTAGGATAAATAAATTTTAAAACATGACGTTCTAAAAAATTACGTTTTATTTATATTTGGTCTGTGACGACTTTTCAGACGAATGAAATTTCTTCGAAATAAATTTTCTGGAGAATCATTAATCGTTTCTCATTCTTCTTGAAGCAAAACCTCACGGACCCTCTGTTTCCTTGAAACGAAACCTCGCAAACCAGTACATTGAGGATCTCGATGCTGATTCATGGTAAACCAGTTCGGAGACGGTTATTAAATTAGTCATTAACAAATAAGGGACAGACAGGGAGACAAGAGTAATTAGGGGACTGCATGAAATGGCATCGTTCAACGATACATCGATCAGTAGACGATGATTATCGGTAATAACCGATCGCTCGTTACTCCTTTTAGGGAATTTTTAAACGACTGAATAATGAATGTTTAATAGTATGAAAGTTTGGAAATAATTGACTGATTGCTTTTAGAATACAAATTTTTACTACCCTTAATCCTTTCGTTAATCATTTAACTGTTTCAATATTTTATATTAAGAGGAGTTTAAAAATTTTTTATAATAAATAGTGTAAATCAATGGTTGTAACTCTCCTTATTAGTAGTTTTAATATTGTAAAATTTGCAGCCATTAATCATTGCAAAATTTGACATTTGACTGTAGTCACTTTTAGGGTAGAAATACTTTGGGGTGGATGATCTTCATCCTTCTCTTTTTTTATTTAAAGGTGTAAAAAATACCCTTTTTATATGATAGTATATACTAAAAAAACTGAGAAGGATGTGGACATAGGTCTCAATGCACATGATGCACTTGGATGCACCAGTGCATCTCCAGACCCTTGATGAAGCTAATTATAGTACTGCCCACTGTTAAACAGTACAAAATACATAAATTTGCTATAATATAAATGTACATACAGTTTTACTATAATATTTAGTAAAAATTTGTGTAAAATAGAAATGTAGAAAATTTATGAATTTTTCTGCATAAAAAATAAGATTGCTTTTGAAATGATCTATTAGAATGATGATTAGACGGTTTGTCTATGTCGCAATCTGTTGATTCCGCGTGCTAGCTGGCGTTTCGCCTCGTCCACAGGAGGCTTCGTTCACGCACGCCCACCGCGCGCGTCCATGACCACGTGTTCCACACGCTTCGTCCACACGCTGGTGCGTGCGTGCGTGCTTGTAGAGCTGTGTGGAAGCGTCGCTCTGCACGGAGTCTCGCTCGAGTCACACCTGCTCCTTTTTCCCACGAGATCGCTTTGCCCCCCAGCCACCACTCCTTCCTCGGACGTCCTCGGCCACCCTTGGCTCCTTTCGCTCTCTGACAAGCATCGACTCGGCCAGGGGCGGCGGAATTGACTCGTCCGACCTGGTGGAAATCCTTCCACTCTTATCTTCCTCTTTTGCCGTTGATTGGTTTTACGTCACGTTATGGAATCAGGGACACCAGGTCCCTGGATGAAATATACTATTTCTAATTTCGAGGACTGTTTTCATCCCCCAATCAAATGATCTTGGTTTAATAAAAATAGTAGTTTTTTTTTAATGCTTTGGTGCGAAACTACACTTTGTGTATAATGAAAGGATTATTTGAAATGATCGTTTTGTTAATCAAAAGTGGAACAAAATTTCTGCTTGTCCTACTGATGTAAATTTCACTGTGTATTTATCGCAAGGTTGAATCGGAGATCGATAAGACTGCATCAAAATGCACCCGTTGTACGTTACATTCACGATGCAAATGACATACAATATTCCTGCTGCGCATTCCAGCTTGGCACCGATATTCTGCGTGTATCTGGTGGCAGAAAAAAGAGATTGAAAGCGACATTTAATTAATGAGTTTCAACTTTGTATGTCTCTGCACTCGTTTCTGCACTCTGATGCACCGGATGTATCAAGTGCAACAGACGAATTATAGCAAGTAGAAATATTAATGGAACATTAATATAGCCGTTCTCGTGAAAGTTTTCAAATGTAAAAATGTTAATGAAGGATTGCAACAAATAATAAATAAAGTTTCTAGAATTTCTTTGAGAAATTAGTGAAGTTATTCGATATTTTAGAAACCCTTTTTTCCACCTGAAAGGGTTGAACGTGTTTCAAAATATTAGGCTTTCTATGTTTCAAAATTCACTATTTATTATGCAATAAATTAACAATTCATAAAACTTCCCAGCTAATAATTTACACAACGTTACTATTTCTATCATTCTCATATCACTTTACTTTATAAATTCTCTTAATTTATAAATAATGTATCGTATCTGTTACAAAAGACTTAATTTTATTCTGACCTCAATGCAACCAATTTCCATTATCACAAAATCAGGATCAGTAAATGAAACATAAAATTGATTCTTACTCCCTGATACGTATAAAATGTTGCATTAATTAATTATTGATCCAAAGATGGAAATCAGTTATTTATCTGCTATGATTTGTTCTGTTGATGAGAATCGACAAGTTACCAGGGAAGGAAACTTTTCATTAACCGCTACGTTTTATGTCTCGAATACTCGAGATTCGCATCTGCGTTTCCATCGGGGCAGGCTTCTCTTATCATTAATGATAGAACGTATCCTGAAGGCAAGGTACTCACTCTGAATCCACCATTCGGTGTGGGCATTTACTTAACAGAAGTAGATAAGTTCTGGTTACACAGATAAAGAAAACGATGGAGTTCTGGCTCATATTAGTAGGAATTTTATTATAAATTATTTGTAAAATATTTTGTGTTGCACTTTGAATTAGGTAAAAGTCATTGTTAACTGGTACCATAGATAATTAATATTAATTATGGTATAATATAAAATAATTATCGGTGAGGGTTTGGTAGTCAACATGCTGATAATCTGCCTTTATTATTAACAGTATTCTCTATGATATTGCTATTCAATAATTGACATGGTCCACTGTCAATGTTCCTAATTGAAATCCTTTAATTTTCAAAAGAAAAATCAGTGGGAAAGGAATTTTGAATTTTGAAGTATCATCATAAAATACCTTCTGGCATATAAAAATACGAAGCACTCCATCAAGGAATAATTCTCTGACAAGACGTCATGATTTCCAGATTCCACAATTACTTATTCCCCCCTGTTCGCTCCTTGTTACGTCAAACCCACCATTTGATTTAAAAGAAAAAGTGAAGATGATCGTTAGTTGATGCTGTAACCCTAATTGCATCACATAACCAACACCATCAAAACTGTTTTCCTTACCTTCCTCTGCTCTGAGATTTTAATTATGGTCCTGCTTTTATGATTGATTGACGAAGGGTGGTTTTGAAATGATACACCTGAATTTTGTTGGAGCTTAATTGGTGGGATTAAAAGGTACTTAGATAATGATAGGAATCGGAAATATTTGCTTCGAGCTGTATTTTTTGTGCACTCTCATCAATTATTATTTTGACACGTTTTATTCGTGGCAGGGTAATCTTCCTCAATTTATATTCCTTAATATGCAATAACTTAACAAATTTAACCCCACATGAAAAACACTCAATTTTGTATTTTTTCCCGTATTAGCAACGCGATTTTGTATAAACAGTTTGATTTTAAAACAATGCCGAATTGAATCTCCGACGGCGGACCATGGAGAGAGCCCCAATTTTAATCTATTTCTATCTTCCACATCATTTTCATTTTGTAAAGTTTCTAAAGGGTCAAATTGTAAGGCGAAGGGTTAATTGTGAACTGAAATATCTGTGCCCATATTTATAAGGGTGAATCATTTAAAAAGAAACATCAGCAATAAGAGGAAAGCTACCGAAAGGAGAGTAGCGTTCATCGATTAGCTTCCGATTCAATCTTCGTATCAGAGATTGTGAAGGATCGAACGATGGTCCGAAGGCGACGACCTTGGACGTTCAGCCTGGAAACGTATGGACACGTCCTTGGCTGCGAAATTTACGCCAACAATTAAACTCCACCTTGAGCGGAGAACGCGTCCTGCACCTGATGCCCTTTTTTAAAAGGCCTCCCCATGCCCTGGGTGTCCTTGACCTCCCTCTCTTCGTTCTTCTCCCTTGTCCGTGGTGAGCGCGGTTGCACGCGAAAGAAATCGACGGAATTCGCGCCCGCATTGCGTTGCAATGCATCGAGCGAGTGCGCACAGGTGTGTACGCGATGAAAATTTATTAAAAAAGGATAATGCCGATCGTTTTAGGGCTACAATGTCGTCGATGTGCGTGTCAGCATCTCGTTTTCTCATCCGCCCCATTTCCAATCGCGAATTTTTCATCTACGAGCCCCGCCTGTTATCGCTTCATCATTCTTTTAATACCAAGAACTCGTTTCGTTGCATGACGCGAAAACGAATCGCGAGGACAAGGTGTAAAGGCGCCTTGATTATTGGAATTAATTACGACCCCTAGGTCGTAAGGGAAAGTCGACGTCCTTCAAGATAGAAATGTATATCTCAGGTATTTAAAATAATTGAACTTATTCTGGACAAATTTATATGTACAGAGGATGTCGTGTAGCTGGTGGTAAAATTAGAGAAGGGGTGGTTTTATATGGAAAATAAGGAATATTATTTCTTATGAAGCTTTGTTTCTCATTGTAAATTATATAATTACATTAATGATATCATAAGTGAAATAATTATTTGATTGATTTTCTAAATATCCAAATTACTAATGTTATCACCTGTTACACTTTTCAATAATATTATAATGAAATTGATGAGGTGTGAAAGTAAGATTTAGAAGCTTGCCAAAATAAAAGAATCTGTCTGAATTGTTGTTTTTCATACGAGTCATCGCACTTTCAAGAAACCAATCCGATTCGGCACTGTCTCCGAAAAAACTGACAGGTTCGTGATTCGTCACGAACTGTTAAGGTTGTCGACCGCCATATTCTCGCTGCTTCAGCCATAGAATCATTAAAGTAATTTTCATCTCTTTGAAAATAATTCTTAATTGTAAACTTGATGGATGCATAATTAGTTTATGAAGGGTCATAGAGACGAATTAGAAATTAACTTAGGAACTTGTGTAAAAGAAAATAGAATTGTGTTGAAAGCAGGTAGCTGGATTGGAAAGTTTTACATACAAATGGTTCACCAGCATCAAAATATTTTTCTAAAGTGAAAAAAAAACTTGGGTCTGTTTTGATGCAGCTCTTTCGGGAGGCCAGAACAAACATTCTGTTTTGCAAATCATCTATATTCGATTGCAGCGTATTTTGATAACTTTATTTTGGTAATCGAGGAGGGGAGATTGACGCGTTGATAGGTTCGGCAGGAGAAAGAGTTTGATGAGTAAAAGGAAGGTTTAATAATTGCGAAACTGATTGAGTGAGAGGGTGAGACTTGAACGAAAATACTGAAAATATTATTACACTATTTATTTCCCATATAAATTTCTAATAAATTATCTTAATAATTTATCTTTAAAAAACTGAAATAGAATTATTAGTTGAAATTTTTAATTAAAATTCATTTTTTTCAACTATAAATTCTTATTTATGTGTATAAAACAATGGTATCTTAACGATAGCAATTTAACACGAGAGTGTACGTATCCTCTTCACCGAAAGGGTTAATAATCCTCCATTTTTCATCTTCCATCATGTCTCACCGGGTACCATCATCCTTACCCGAAAAGCCATTAATTCTCTTAACCAGCTTCCCCGTTTCCAATACGCTTTGGATGTTCGAGTTCCATCATCCGGACAGCCATGTCTTTCTATCAACCCCCCCCACCCATCGGTGCCACCCGAATAATGATCCCTGAACCCGTTCGCCGGGGCCCATCTTTGAAAGTAGTTGTCCGGTTAAAAAGCAGGAAGAAACATAAGAGAATGACGATACGAGGCACAGAAGAAATTCGATTTGTCGAAGAAGGGCCAGGAGGGGTGTGAAGTGGATCGACCGCGATGCCTGTCGAGCATACGGATCGATTTTACACGTGCAATACTTTTTGATTGCTATAGGAAGGGAAGGTGTAGATGGTGGGGTTCCCTCTGTGTCTCTCGGTGCCGTGGCTTTCCATGCCACAGAGGGGGTCATCGAGGGGGGACTTTGCCCCCACAAGTGGCTCCCCGGTAGCGCCGTCGCGCACCTGCCGCTTATTCCCACGCCGAGGACTCACCTTCGCCTCATCTTTCCTCTGTTCGTGCTTCCCTCACCTCTCCTTTCCCTTCGTTTCTCTCTTCGAGTCCTCTTTTCTCTCTCCCTTCACTCCTCCACCTCCTTTTGCTGCTTCGTCTTCAGCAACGATTCTCTCCCCCTCTGGCCCGTTCGACCCTCTCGTCAACGCCGGCACACGTGTGCACCACGGGCTACGAGGGGGAAACGGGCACGCTTATTTATTTTTAGATATTTTCGGACCGAGATACGCACCCTGAAGAGTAACCACGAAGCTCCGCTTAAATGGAGGACACTTGGCCGATGGACGCTCTTTTCTTTTTCTACAATGATAAATTAATTTAAATTATTCATAGAGTTACGTTATGATGTACAGAGAATTAAATTATAGAATCGTGGCTCTCTCCATAGTCCGCCACGCCGCGTCGTCTTGGGGGTCTCTCCATGGTCCGCCGTCAGAGGGTTAATAAACGCGTTGCGTATATTCTATTTCTTACTTTTTTACAGCAAGGATCAATCATTATATACGTTATCCTAGTCGGTAAAATATTTAAATTTACATGCTGGTCAAATGATAGTCATCAACTGTCCATCAAATTGTCAGGAACATAATTTCACCTCGGTGCCATTGATATTTATCTACAGATCACTATAATTTCTCCTTGATTATGCTGTCACTTTCAGAAATATAATTCCATGCCATCGGAATCCTATAGAAACTTTTTACCACTGAGAATCATCCCTTCGCCAGTGATCGTGTTATAAATCAATAAGGTAGAATTTTCTCGTTTATAAAGCCACTTCCGCGGAAAATGATCAATTATCACTCGCATCGATTTCTGCGAACAACTCGGCAGTTAGGTTCGTTTCGTTAAAACGGATTGCAAGGGAGGAGGGAAAAAGGAGGACGGTGGGGAACACGCGAACCGAGAGAAATAAAAGGGCACAACGAGCAAAGTGGAACGAAGAAAACGAACACCTCGACGCACAGGGATGTCTGGTTAGGAATTCTGACGGGTTCTTTCGTCGAAGAAATCCAATACTTTGACGACGTCTGGTCGCGGTCGAACGATCGTTTTGTTTGACGTACAACCACCAATGGGACCGATATTCGAATCCGGATTCTTGAGGATGGAAACAGGGACAATCACTTTTTCGTCATCTTATTTCAATAATAAATTCATTTGAAAACAAACCGGACGAATTAACTCGTCTGGAATCGTTCTTACATATCAAATAGTTGATTTACGAGTGTACGAAGTCAAGTACAATTTCATAACAGAAAAGTATCTCAAAATGGCACTTATGGCACATTAATTTAAAGCTAAAAACTTCACAAAAAAGACTGTGTATATCCTCTGTTAATATTCTTAATACAAGATGAGTAGTTGTGGATTGCAACGAACAATGAACATCAATGCAAGGCCTAACACCGAACACACAATAATTCCTAATTAATCGACCTAAATATATAAATATACAGTTATTTATTTTTCCATATGGTCGATGGGAACTTTCACGCCTGAAAAAAGGAAGTAACAAAAATTTCATTTCCATCACTGATGGTCCCCCTTTCCATTCCGTTCGACCAACAAAATCACTACAAGCCACGTATTCAGGCATTCCATTGTCCATGGTTAGTGTTCCCCCTTGGACGATGGGTCGAAATCAGTACAGGAATCCCGCATCACCCCTATTGTGGTTCGTCAACCCCACGCGAGGGTAGTACGCCATGACAAGTGGCATTGTGCGTTCCGAGGGGGGGAGCTCGTGGTGCACAGGTGCAGCAGACCTGCGTAAAGTGCATAATGTAAAACGGTGAATGGAAGAAGGGGAGTGAAGGATGAACAGAGAGAGAGATAGAGTAAATTGTGTTCACAGATGGACAAGGAGCCCTCTCTGTAGGAAAATTAAGGCCCTTTTAAATGGGGAGAAAGGGAGACGGCTTTCGCGGCGTGTTTTTAAACGAAAGTTCGCCAAAGGCTGATTTCATTTTTCTTCCTCGTATCTTAATATTTTACCTCATCCTGATAGCTCGGGTCGGTAATGACCCAAATTTACAAAACATACACAATGGTATTGATATATTGGAAACATTATGTTCAGATGTTGTTAAAAAAATTCCATTGCAAAGGGTTAAATCATATTTGTCGACGAAAACGTTCTGTGGTTAAAATCGAGGACGAGGAAGGTTTACAAGCGATCCCATCAGAATGGCAGTCTTATTTGCCAGCAAACTATTGTGATCCCTCGTGAAAGAGACGACGCAATTGGGGCCCCATCGAAGCGAGGTTGCGATTGGTCGAAACGAAAGAAGAGAGGTTCGGTGCTTGCCGTTTCACCACACCTCCGATGATCGTTGCTTAGACGGGATTGGCTGGTCACTTGGGTCCTTTCAGGGCCCCCCGTGTTCCTTTGTTCCCCTCCTTTTTCTGCTCCCTCGTCTCGGCTCGCGTTCTATTGCCCTCCACTTTTCTTTCGATTTGTTCGACTTTGAAACTGTTTGACCAGGGCTTTGGCCTCGTCCCTGCTTTGCTCGACTGCCTTTCTCTTTCCGTCGCGTTCATCATCATTATCCTGCTCGTCATTATTTCCCTGGACCACGACGCGTGGTAACCCGCTAACGTGATCCTCGTCATTTTCATCGTAATTACCTGGCACGTCCTTCTGTACTTTCGATGCCCTCCGGCTTCATCAAAACAATTCGAAGAAGATTATAATTTAATGATGATTGATTATTTTTAATTAATCAGATTTGTCATTTTCGATATCCTTGTGAGTAGTTCGATTAATCTTTGTTCTCTAAATTCGTCCTCTCTCCATGGTCCGCCATCCGAGCGTTGAATATCGTTTCATCTAATTGACGAGTAAAAATGAGTTTACATTTGGATAAATTAAAAAGTAATTACTTTATCATATAAATTATCATCTGATTTAAATTTCTACCCCAATTTGCGAGTCTCTATTATAGAAATTATCAGAATATCAAGACCTACCATATCTAATTTCAATATCTCGGAGAAACTTATATAATAATCGAGTATCGTTGGTATCGATGCATCGGAACGATGATTAAGTAAATGTGCAGCGACGAAAAAGGATCTGGCTGTCCGAAGATGGATCGGAAAGCGGCGAAGATTCCATAAAAGTTAACAGAACGCCCGGAGGAGAAACAATGACCAGGATACGGGAGCGAAATTCGCCAGCAGCGAGGACGAGACTTAAAAAGGACTTGGATAAAAAATGTGCAACAGCGTGTTTCGAGTTGCGATAATTCCCAAGGCGCGTGTTACACCGGAGCCATGCGGTTATTTTCCTTTTTACTAAATTTATGGGCACAACGGCTCTCCCGTACGAGGCGAATTTGCACGATTAAAAGGAAAAAGCAGCCCCCGGACTCTGGGGACGTGAATATCGTCCCACGGCAACCAGCCAAAAGAGAAAAGAGAAGAAATCGAGAGAGTATGCGAGATCTTGAAGAAAAGAATATTTGGAACGCATACTATATTGTGTTGGACATTTTTCAATTTGATCGAAATTTAATTGAAATTCTATTCTATATATGCTTCTTATAAATTAGACAGGTGAGAATTATTTTCAGCTTCGCATTTGTTATTTTATTTAATCAGTGCCGGCATTCACTTTCTTTGCATTTAATCTTGAGGCTTGTCTTCCTTATTTTTTCTTAATTTTTTAATTGATTTTATAGTTAATAATTCATAAGTTTGCCGATTTATTAACATGTCACTGGCTTCCTTCATTAGCTCCTCTATGATTATAAATTCGAAACACATGGTGTACCTAAACAAAATAAACGTTGATGGTACACGAACGAGTCTATAAAATAAAGATATCGTGTGATATGCGTGCGAAGCTTGTATAAGCCTTCGCAAGATTATGGCATAAACGTTAACATGGGTACACGCAAATCCCATCACAAAATTTATGGTGGTACAGGTATAGCAGGTGCAATGATAGTTACCTACCCGTATTGAACATGTTCTTATATTCCATAGACACATTTATTAAACGAAAATTATTTAATTTCTGTTTCAAAATATTTTATTACATGTGATATACTTGTATAAATTTTAAAATTTTATTTTAGAAAGGGTTAATTTAATTCAAGAGATACATTTTCAAAAACATGAAAGTTATGTGAATTCGATATTTATTGCTTATATAGGATTGTAATATTAATTAATAATTATTTTTTTGTTGCAGGAGAATGGTGAACCGCCACCAGTGCTGTTAAAGGGGGTGAGTCAAGAATTTCTTAAATGCTTATAAAAATGAGCAATTGTTTTTCATACTTTATACAATCAACTGTGTGCATGACAATGATTTATTTAGAATTTTATCAATAATGATAATAATTATAATTTCGTTTCGTCCGGATAGAAAGTATTCCTTTGATATTCCAAGGATTGATTTTCACTGAAAAATCAAGGTGATCGATTATGTTCTTGAAAAAAGTTAATTACCAACTCTCGCTAATATTTCTGGAACACGTTTTCCTCTCAGCTGTTCAAAAACCATAGAGTCAGGTTTTTAAATATCTCTTTATCACGAAGCTTGGCGTAAATTAGCTACGGTTCTTACTGCATATAAAGTAGCGAACATGTTCCTTTATACTTTGTGAGACTTGCAAATTAGCGAGCGTTAAAATGATTAATGATGTCATTAATTAACAGCCACGCTGAAAATACGGAACGAGATACAAGATGTTCTTTTTTTATTTCTCTCAGTTCGATATATCTCGAAAAAATAAATGATCTTGTCTCACGATTCAAGTTCCTGTTTTAAGCATCAAAATAAAATAAAAAATAAATGTTAGTTATTTTTAAATAGCATCACTATGTTATTAGAAAATTAAAATCCTAAATTTGAAAAGTAATAATTAAAATTTCTTTTGTCTGACTTTATACGTCCATTTCCACTGCGTTAGTCACTATCCACTAGAACTACCTACTTTGAATTTAAATACCGGATGTCGTGTGAATAGTAAGTCGATAGAAATAGAAGTGAAATAAGCGTGTCAGTTTAGCACGCTAATAGTGGGCGCGTCGAGCTTTTAGAAGACTAAACTTCCGATCGAAGCAATTTCCGGTCACGGTTCCCTTTGTCGCGCGATCGTTAAAACACTCTGAAAAGTGGTTCAGGTCATTTGTTGGTCATTTGAAACACTTTTATGTAACGTATGATGAATAGTACGATTTAAAAGTTTGTTAAAAATAATTAAAAAGATTGTTTTAAATACCAGTAATTAAGCCGTTTACAGGCTAAAGTAATTAACTTCACTTTCTGAATTTTTAAAAAATTTTGATGCTTCGCATTTGATTGATGCCTAACTTTGTTTATTTTATCAATTTCCCTACCTTTTTTTTATTGGAGTTAATTGATTTGGCAAATGAGTGGCTCAGGTGTAAATTCATTAATAATTCGAAATAGTAAATGGGATTTTTACGTTAAAAAATTAATATCCTTCATATTTTTGATGATTCATGCTTCTTGTAGTACGAAACAATTGATTTCTATCTCTTGTTATATAAGGGTTGAAACCTAAATGTTTCTATTTTTCGTGTTCCCCTGTTACTTGAGAACGTAAGTTACTGATCAAATGCTTTTCACTTGGAATGTACACCCGCGATTAAATCAGGCTTCCCCAGAAAAATGGCGAAGCCCAGGGTTCTCGTCCTTCCCCATAGGCATCCCTGGGGAAAATGACAATGTAAAGGAAAAGGCCCCATACATATGTCAGTGACCTCCCATCACTTGCATATAAAATTTTAATTGATATTCATTTATTATTCATATTTCTGTATACTATTTAAAAATTATATTTTTTTATAAATTATTTTTAAATTTGATTTTAAATTAATGGTTCTTTGATTTCGAGAAAGATTACCTTGAATTAACTGATGTGTAATAGGTGGTAATACTGTCCTGGTGAAAAGCAGACGAATCAATATTTCCCTCGTTACCCTCGCCCACCTAGTGTATATGCTTCCCTGCTACGGCGTCGCGACGCTTACCGACCGCAAGCTCAGAAAGCTCGCAACTTCCTGGAGACATTCGTCTCGAAGTTAGGCCTCGTTATGCGTCCCTAGTAAAATAGTGAAGGTGGAAAGCTCTCCTAACTTTTGAAGTGGATAACACGGTAAATGGTCAGACAGAAGAAAACTTGATCGATAAGAAGCAAAATTCTTTTAATAATTCATAATTTAATCCAACCGTGAAATTCTATTCATTTCATTCCAATCAAAAATTTCTTGTAGATATTATTCATTTAATTAACGAAGATGATAATTAAAAATAAACGATACCATTCCACAATAATTTTACAACATGTAACTCTTTGTCGCAGCAATTCGTAGGGAGAATTTTTATCATTTCTATTCGATACTAATTTATTTTCAATTAAAAAATAATTTCAATTTCTAAACTATTTCTTGTATCAGCTACTGAATTTAATCAGAATCGCCATTGAATCGTAGCCTGAACGCGCACTCGCGTGAAACGTGGGCGTTCCCGTATTCCGCCACCCTCGCATCGATCCGTAGCTAAAATTAACCCCGAGGCGTCGCGACGCCGAACAGCTCCACCATCGGTATACTTTCCTGTCGCGATTCCTCGTCGCAACGACGCTCGTCGCGACGCTCGTAGGAGACGTCGCGATCCTTCCGAGGGCTGTTGGTCTCCTGGCCGTGGTGGACGTCGCGGCGCGGCCTCTGAACGTACGCTTCGCCTCGTCTGCTTCTCCGCTCGCGATCACCTCGCGGAAACTTTCCCGGAACGTGGAAAGCTCGATGAAAAGCTCCCTCGAGCTCCGTTCACCGCGTGTTACCCTGTTCCCGTGGTACGTCAGACGACGTCTTCCGTTTGACGGGCAGCTTTGTCAGACGTCGTCGAAGCAGACGCGGGGCGTCGCTTTCATTTATGCTCGCCGGATAAAGCGTCGCGAGGCTAGGGCGCCGCTGAGCTTTCTCAGGGGCGCTTTCTCCGAATGAATTTCTTCGATCATCTCTCAGGAAGATTTAGGGTGGTTCCAGGGTATCGGTGATTATTTTGTTTTTATTATTTATTTTTCACCCTGCCTTTTTTTTTCCTGTTCGATCGCGACGGATTGATTCAGTTTTTTTCCGCTTTTATTTGAGGATTTGAGAGAGTGGGGTGTGTATAGGGTTTGCGGCAACAGATGTTTGCTTTGCTTTTCAGATCGGATAACATTTTTATTCTCGATGGTATTTATTTGTGGATTTAATTACCAGTGGTTGCTAATTGAATTTTGAGGGGTGAAATATTTATCGCATTTATTGGAGTATTTATTTTGATAATTGAAGCTGATTGCTATTGGGTATTGATTTGTTCGATGGTCTGATTCTGAGACAATTATTTATTCAGGGAATTAATTGTTAGTGGTAGATGTTATTGGAATTTTCAATCATAAATTATCTACTTATTTTAGTATTAGTTTGTTCCATTAATTAGAAACATAATTAGAGACAATTATTTAATTAAGAAATTATTTATTGACTGGAATTATAATGGAATTTTTCACTGATGAAATGTTTATTGCATTACTGTCTTTTGTTTATTTATTCTGCTGATTGCTCTGGAACTAATTACTGTTCAATATTAATTTTAATTCTTTTAATAATTGATTTATTTTACATTATTTTAAAATATTCATTTTATTCATAAACATTCACATTCAGGGGATAAATAGTCTTTAAATTTACGGTTAAAAAATTATTTTTTAAATTAACAAATTTAGAACATAATTATGTTGTTTTAAATAAATTTCACTCATTTGAAAGATATATAAAAAATTAATTTATTGCACCAGGTATTTTCTTACAAAACATTGAATCAATTTAATAACAAAATCCACAAAATAAGAACAAATGAACATTTTTATTTGCACAAATATTAATGTCAATCAATCAATATTCTCGATTCAAGTCTCGTTCGATCCTCTTGGAAATCTGCTGTCCTAATACAGCGTCGCGACGCGCGAGGACTGGCGCCATGAAACGTCCCGTCCCACGTGGACGTTGTTGAGCGTCGCGACGCCGGTTCACCAAGCTCTATCGCGTTTCTGGTAGCCGGTTCGCGAAGCTCATCGTGACCGAGCCGCGACAAGCAGTGAGCGACAGGTGGGCAGCTTTCATCGAGATCATCGACACGTCGTACTCTTCAAACGGTCCGCGACGTCGCTCGTCAAGTGACCGCGTCGCGACGTCCTGGCGCGTCGAAACGACGTCCTGCGGGGCGAAGGAAGCGTCGGCACACCTGTGCGTCCGTGGTTACGCAGGTCGAGAGACGAGCTGGCGCCGCACCAGGCGCCTATCATGTCGCGTCGGCGTCTCGACGCTTACCCCTTTCTCAGGGCCGTAAGATACAGACCCAGCGCCCTTACCTTCCATTTCTTCATTTTGCATAAAACAAAACAAATAAAAATTTGCAAATTTATGATAAAAATAATAATTGGCAATTCTTAGATTGTCTTTCTAAAAGAATATTTTAAAATTTAATATGTATACAATTGGAAGATGGAATTTGTATATTGTACGTCTGTCGAACTGAAGGCAACATTTTTGCCATTGGCGCCGTTGTAAAGAATTTTTTATCAGGATCCTATGAAATGCATCCAGGGTGTTCACAGGAAGTCGGAAGGGAAGAAATCGCTTTATCGTTTGCGGTAGCCTTATGAGCTCCTGCCTTTCCGCAGTAACAAAGAATAAAGAAGGCAGTAGAATAAGAACGCCATGATCAGACGGAGCGGAGTAGTCGATTCCTCTGCGAGTTTAGTCCCTACCAAAATCAAGATTCAGGGATGTTTTATCGCGCTGATAATTTGAAAAATTAATTCCCTAATTTTGGAAGTATTACTTTCATATTTTTAACCCTTTCAACGTAATATCAGTGCACTGTACGGACACACGAATTTTCTAACAAAATTCTCTCAAAGCTTTAACATGAAATTTAAATATTAAAAATTGAAAAAATTTACCCTTTGATATTTTCAATTTTTTGAAGAGATAACTAAATTACAATTAGGCACAAAAAGCATCCAACTTAAAGGATTAACTCTCAGACGACGGGCCACGGAGAGAGCCCGAATTTTAATTTAATTTTGTCATTCATATTATTTGTCATCTTTTAATATATGGAAGCTTTTTATTTAAAAATATTACTTTTAACTTTAGGTTAATTTTGTAAGTTCGGGTCTCGATTGACCCAGGCTCTACTACTTCCGAGTTAATTCCACCAATCATTCAGAATCCTTGACGTGCCATCCATCGCGAACATGGAAATTGGGGTGTCGTTCGGGGCGTGTCGCGACCTATCAGGAGAGCACGTGGCGCGATATCGAGCCGACGTGCCAATAATAAAACGTAACGAAACGAGAAGGAGAACGTTATGAAACGGTACAAAGGTTGGACGAGGCGCGAGTATGGGGGTGGGAAGGGTGGAACGATACGTTGCGATCGCCCTGTGTTACACACGCGTTAGTGGTATTGGTCGCATCGACAGGAAGCCATTTTTCGTATGTTTTCGTTTAATCGAAACGGGGGTGGTTGTATCATCTCGCGGCGGGTTCCTTAGAAACGGAACCCGTCGATGTTCCTTCGTAAACCTAAGGAAAAAAGGGAGGAAAAGCTGGTGATTCAGGGAGCTTTCGATAAGACGAAGCATCCAGGCGGTTGCTTGCGAGCAGCCCCCGTTATCAGGCTGTCAGGAAGCTGCATTTGGTCGGAGCCGTGACGTAGGCCGTCGGATCGGTCGCCGAAAAAGCGCGGGCGTCGCGACGCCCAACCGGGAGAACAGGAGGCAACGCGCGATGGCAGCTGAACGCGTCGAGCGTCGGCGCGGATCGAAATAGACGGATATTTTTGGAGGATGACTCGGGATTCACTTTGAGAGCGTAGACGCGCGTATCTATAAAATAACTCAAACGCTTTGCAATTTAAACTTTCGATTTCACTTTAAAATAAACCTAAAAGGTTAAATGAAAACCGGACTTCCTTTCACTTGAAATAAAAAAAAAATAAAAAATTGTCTGAGATAACATCGGACGAACGTAAAAGTTCTCCCTAAAAAAGGAGGAATCAATTTGAACCACTTAATATGCTCCGTCGAGCAGAACGTATCTCTCGCGGGTCCCTTTTCCAAGAGGGCCAAAAATAAAGGAGACATCGAAGGCGCTAATTTATATCGACTCGTCCCGCGTCCAGCGAACGAAATCCCTGCTTGCCTCCTCATTTGAATGCTTAAATCAGCCTGGACTCGCGCGTTTGAACCGTCTCCTCTTCCAATTAGCCTCGCGGATCAGCTTCGAAATATTCACGTCATTTTATTTCATTTCTTGCCGAGTTCTCGAAAGCTTGTAACTTACTTTCTAAGCAATCATGGGTTTTAAAGAAGAATGGGAATGGAAGGTGGTTCATCAGCGATCGTAAAGGCGTCCGTGATGGCGTCGATCGCTAACAATGCTACGATCACGCCCTCGGGCCTGTAATCATGGAACTTGTAATAATCTAGTATCCTCCTTCCTGCTGGCCGACTGTAATCGCTCGAAATTACAAGCGATATCAATTTTATAGTTAGAACGTGGACAGGTAGGCAGCTAAGTATCCCTCCACCCGTCCGCCCGCGGAATAGTTTTAACCCGCTCGAAATCGGTGCCTCTCCTCGTTCAGTGAACAAGGTTATCTTCTTGTTGGAACTCTGAGCTTTAATTTCATATGCCACAAGTGGTATTTTCTCATATTTTTACGTCATAAATTCATTTTAAACTTTTTGTATTTCGAAAGTGAATATTTGGTACGGTTCAGCAACATTGTACGTTGCGATCCATAATTAGTCAGCTTGTGTTAAGAATATTAAAGAGGCGTTTACATAATCATTTTCGTGAAAGTTTAAGCTTTAAATTGATATATTACAAGTGCCATTTCGAAATTCTTTTATCTCATGAAATTTTCTTAGACTTTTTACTCGATTTTATGCAACATTGTTCATTGCGATTCACGATCACTCATCTTGTATTATGAATATTTATGAGGCATTAATGTAGCCATTTTCAGCATCCTTCAAGCTTTAAATTGGTATATTACAAGTGCCATTTCGAAATCCTTCTATGTCATGAAATTTTCTTAGACTTTTTACTTTATTTTATGCAATATTGTTTATTGCGATTCATGATCACTCATCTTGTATTATGAATATTTATGGTGCATTAATATAGCCATTTTCAACATTCTTTAAATTTTAAATTGATACACCATAGGTGCCATTTTGAAACACTTTTACGTCATGAAATGATCTTAAACTTTCCATGTTCCACGATCCATCATGCAACAAAGATCACTCCCACAAAAACTAATACAAAAACAAAGGTCGAGGAAGAAAAAGATGAGAGTAAAAAAGCGAGCCATTAAAGGAGAGAGTGTAGAAGCTGAAGCGAAAAAAGGAAGAAGAAGTTGAATCAAGGGTGACGAGTATCGGTAGGATGAAGTTTCCCCTGCCCTTCGTCCTTCGGGATCCGAGGCAGGAGAAAGGGGAAAAAGTGGAGGCCGCACGCCGCGCACACGCACGAACACGCTTCGTCGGCATACATTAAGGCCTGGCACGCGTGTCGGATGGTTGCGTGAGCGCGGGAAAATGTCCCGAGGAATGGTATCTCGCAAGGAATTTCGGTAAACTGGCTTGTTATATCGGTCAATCGCGTCGTGAGAAACTGATAATTTCATACGACCAAAGCTGTGAGCCTTCTTGACACTTTAAGGCTGATGTTTATGATTTTCTTTTTCCTCCATCCTCGTCGCCGCGCTTACGTATTCGTCACGAGCCCTTATTTGGAAGCTTGCCGGTTGTAGGCTGATCACCGTTGAATAATAAATAGACTACGAATATTTCTCAAGTATTTTATACATCTTACACATTTTAAACAATTTGTATTTCATTTTCGTAAATTAATCACTGAATCAGTCATTATTTTTTATTTAAAAAAAAGACTTTGGAAGAGTTAAACATTTGGGTGATTTTGAAATGAAATAAATTAAAAGATTGCAAATTTAATATTTCATTCTTTATTTATAAAATTATTCGTTTAATTGCATGTTATTATTTGTGCAACAACCTGTAGAATATATACGCCTGTTCTTAGTAGATATTATTGAAAAAGAAAGAGGCATGTGTTTTTATTTTTAAAAAGATGTAATGTTGCACTTATACGCGAGGCAGATTGCACGAGAACTGGATGTGTCCGGACGAGCACACGTGCTGATTTATATGCAAATCGTATGTAGTCAGTGAATCATTGCATTTTTCAGATCCCGAGAGTTGCACTTACTCAGTGCAGCTGGGAAATCACGGAATCAGAAAAATTCTCATCTTGATGGGGTATAACAAATTGAGCAGGTGGAATAAGAAAGATTTATCAACAATTTTTATACTTCTCCTTATTTTACTATAATTATAAATATTATATAATAATACCATTTCAGAAAATTTAATAATAAAATGAAAATTTGCAATCTTTTAAAATTGAATAGAAAATGCAATAGAAATTTAAATTTGATAAAATTTAAAGAATTAAAAATGTTTTTTGAATATAATTAATGTCAGGGTATATAAATATAACAAAATTCTGAAAATTGATAAAATTATATTCAATTATTCATTTAACTGCAAAATGTTCTACTAGTTGGATAACCAGTTTGGTTATTTTCTAGATATAGCCCGTATGTTTCTTAAGACAGCAACGACCCATAACACCTTTCTGCTGTTATCATCGTCACGTTATTTACCTTCCTGCTTTGCATCCAACGTTCTACAAGGCTCGCGATATTTTCCCTTCCTCACGACATCCGTTTCCCACACGTCACGCTTTCCTTCTTTCCTTTATCGCTTCCTGTCCCTCTTCGTCCCCAGATTTTTAACACCTTCTTCTTGGTCCCTTTTTATCTTCTGTGTGCTTCTTCGCGTTTCAAGCTCAAAGAGAAAATCTTGTTCAAGTAGAAAAAAATTCAAAAAAAGTGGAAAAGCTACTTATTTCATGAATAATTTATTCATGCAAATGTCAATGATAATATATGCATCAGCATTGATTTCATTTCTCGCTACTTGAAGGAATTTCATGTAAAATTTAATTCTTAATTGCAAATGAAAATTTGCATCAAAAATCATGTCTGTTGAAGCATTTTATTTCTTAGTTATTATCAATTTCTCAGCATTGATTTTATTCCCTGTTACTTGAAGGAATTTCAATTCTTTAATTTTTCAAAATTCAAAATTACAAAATTATTTTTCAATTGAATTTCATTTAAAATTAAATTCCTAATTGAAGATGAAAATTTGCTTCAAAAATCGTGCCTGTTGAAGCATTTTATTTCTTAGTTATTATCAATTTCTCAGCATTGATTTTATTCCCTGTTACATGAAGGAATTTCAATTCTTTAATTTTTCAAAATTCAAAATTACAAAATTATTTTTCAATTGAATTTCATTTAAAATTAAATTCCTAATTGAAGATGAAAATTTGCTTCAAAAATCGTGCCTGTTGAAGCATTTTATTTCTTAGTTATTATCAATTTCTCAGCATTGATTTTATTCCCTGTTACATGAAGGAATTTCAATTCTTTAATTTTTCAAAATTCAAAATTACAAAATTATTTTTTAATTGAATTTTGTTTAAAATTAAATTCCTAATTGAAGATGAAAATTTGCATCAAAAATCGTGCATGTCGACGCATTTGATCTCTTTGCTTTTATCAATTTTTCCATTTCATTTCCATTCATTTCCCGCTCCCTTTCCCCGCTTCTTCCCTCCTCATCTCTCGTTTCTTTCCTCCCGTGCCGTGTGTCTTCCCTGGCCATTTCGCCTGCTCGTCCCTTACCCCGACCAACCCTCCTCCACTCTTTGACTGACTCTTCGAGCGCACCTGCCGCTAGTTCCCACACTCGTTGCCCTCACGCCGGACGTGACGTCATCGCGAACCCCTCTGCCTCTCTTCATCTCTTGGTACATGCTACTCTCGGCTCCGCGGCAGAAGCGTGGCTCGACCGATTTGCCGCGTGTACCGCCGAGCGATTCGATCGTGTCGGTGATCGCGGCGAAGGTAGGCGCTCGGTTACGCGCGTGTGCGACGAGCGTGTGCGACGTGCGCGCGCGTTAATCGTCAATGACACCGCGCGCAACACGAAACTGGCGCGGCGTTTCCGCGCGGAAAGTCGTTCATCGCGATGACCTATCGTGAGATTCTTTGCACCAGATTCAAATAATTCTGATTCCATTTTTGAAAATCTAGATATTACAAAATTTAATCGATGCTTTACTGATTGAAATTGGGAGACTCTCGTTATATTGCCACGTGAGTGATTTGGCCTACAAAGATTTTCAAGCATACTTGAAAATGAAAACTATGAAAATTATAAATTTTCATTTTCTTTTTTGCTTCTAAATGAAAATTTGGAAGCTTGAAATATTCTCCACCCTACTTATTTAATAATTTTTTTTTATTTTGAAAAATGATCATTTTCTATGTCCTCCTAATATTAATATTAAGAAAAGAAATTACTATAATTTCCAATCGTGTGAATCACGAGTCGTGTTGACTAAATATGGACGCGATAAAAGATACAAGGATGCAAATGTAAGAACATGATCAAAAACGATCAACGACTATCACGAGTTCCAGCAGGTGCGTCTATATACGTTCATTACTCGAGCAGAGATCCAGCGGAAACAATCGGTTCGATCGAGATCGAGGGGAGATCAAGGTTGGCAACGTGGATGGAACACTCCCCGAGGACGATCCAAATATTCATCGTTACTTTTTTGTCGGCTGTCTGTCGCAACGTTTCGGTTGACATGAATATGCATCCGGTAGCTGATTTCGAAAGGCGACGACTGCCTGTCCCTCGTCCCATGATTTTATCGATTAATGCTCGCCTGTCCGCGGCCCTACCGATTTTTATTTTCATTTCTCTCCTTCTTAATGCATTCTAATCAAGCCATCATGCAGGGATGAAGTTGTCAGGGATGAGAAATTGCATTTGGAAAGCTAATATGCTCTTAATACTTTGGGCATAATTTATTATCCTTATGGCCTTCTGCTTTTTTCGCTGCTCTGATTGCTTATTCTGTTATATTTTTCTTTATTTTATATTTCGTTTGATGTAGAAATAGGCTTTTTTTTTTTAATTTAATTTTGGCTCTTTATCAATCATGAATGTTGTTATTGAGTTTGATAGATTTCTTATGCAATATTATGCAGAATTCGAAAGTTTTAGTTTTTTGTGCAGTGTAATCATTTTTAAGTTAACGATGACTCGATCTCCTGTCTACGATTCGCCGGTTAGTAAAGAAAATAACCGACAAAGCGATCACGGATTTCCGTCGGCATCCGGTGATTATCGATTAGTAAGTTTTAATTAATCGCCAGATAAGGATCGTCGATCGGCATGATTACGGTCGGATCAAAAAATGGGACCGGTTTCACGGATAATCGTCGGCCTCTGGAAATGGGGATTGTTTTTATGGTGTTACACGTTGTGCTGCGTTAATTGCACGAAACAATACGTGACCCCATAAAACTCCACGTGTTTTTCAAACATTATTTTATTCCTCTATATACAACACTTTGTATGGATTCTCAAAATAAATAATGAACAAAATTGAAAACTGTATAGGGTGCAACAGAATGAAAATATGCATCTGTTGATGTACTACAATAATGCAACGAAGTTAAAGTTAAAATAACTGTTGAATTAATAGTTTTAAGTCATAAATATTTTCTTTGTAGAAAATGGTAAATTTAATGTACGCACAAGTGTAGAGTTGCATCAAGAAAAAGATGCAACTGCACTTTATTGATGCACCACAACAATGCAACGAAGTTCAAACTGCAATAACTATTAAAGTAACAGTTTTAAAGCATAAATATTATCTTAGTAGTTTTTTGTAAAGGATGAGCAATTTAATTTGTCAAAATTACATGGTTGCGTACAAAAAGTGCAGTTGCACTTTTTCGATGCACCAGAATAATGCAGCAAATTTCAAGATGCAATAACTGTTAAAGTGACAACTTTCAAGCACAGGTACTTCAGTATTTTTTTTGTAGAGAGTACAAAAAATTAATGCATCCAAAAGTACATGGTTGCATTAAGAAGAAAGTGCAATTGCACTTCCCTGATGTACAAGATTGCATACATTTCCTTACATTTAGTTCCAGAATATGCATTACTCGATACGATTTAATCTTATATCTGAAAAATATTCGTGATCGAATGAGACAATATAAAAAATGATAAATTTAAAAATTTATTTTATAAATATAATTGCAAACATCGAATAGCACTATTATTACAATAATAGTTTAAAGTCGAAGCTTGATTAAGTTTTGTTAATTTTGATAATTATAGCTTCAAAGTCCGAAATATCGTTGCGTTTGAATATTAATGAGGGCCACTGTAGGTATTCATGTTCAGATTGGATTGTAAACGTCGCGTAACAAGTAGTATAGCGACGGCTGTTGAAAAGTAGTGCAGAAGGTCGTTGGAGGCCGTGATTTTCAGAATGACTGCGTGTGTCACGTGTCGAGTAACACTGATCGTCGACGGCATACGTCATGTGACGGCCCCAGTGATTCTAATCGCATAGCACGTGAGTAGAAATTTCTATCAGCTGGATAGAGACTTCCTCGTGGGGCTCTGACCGGTCATGCGACCACTTTAATAATTCACCATTTACCTCACGATTAAAAGCCACTTTTACCCCTACTGTGCCTTACAACGAACAAACATTTCAACGAAACTAAACTCTACCACTTCTTCATTTTATTTCATTTTTATACAAGGTGTCCAATAAGTAAAGTTAAAAATTGATAGTACAGAAAATTGATATTTAAATTCAATAATTAAAAGTGACGAAATTATGAAGATAACTGTTTGCAAGTTTCATGCAAATATTTCGTTCTATAAATAACTGATTGCTATCATTGTCCTTTCAATTCTCTTGCATCCACCGTTATTTTCATATCCAGTAAACTTGTGTCTGACCCGGCGATGTTTCTACATCGGTTCCCTCGAAATTCGTGCGAGAATTCCCAGCTTCCTGTGTAATTTCGACGATTTAACCGGAACTTTCACCTCCGCCGGCACGGTTTTACCAAAGTATTCGTTATTAATATATTTTAATTGACTTCTGGTCCGCGTTTGTACCACTCGCACAGCGAATTTGGTCACAAAGTGTTTACAACGTCCAATTTGTTTACACGGAGCGCTCGTTCGCCCGAAAAGCGCGCACTGGCTTTCACTTACGTAATTATCCGAAAGCGTTCGATCGTTCCGAACCAACCAACTCCATTATTCGCCTGATTGTTATTAATTTCATGTAATCGACAGTGTTGCTACGGATTGCAATAATCCTGATGAACAGTGGCAGACCACTTGCTACCGTTCGTAATAAGAGATTCGGCTGCAATTAGATTCCCATTAAATCGTCTCACACGATTTCTCCGAAAAATGAAACGATGTGAAAGAATATCTATATCTTCAATAACGATAACAATTTTTATCAGAAATAATTAAAATTAATTTCCTTATTTTATTTTTCTTGGGGAGAAAATTTCAAATCTTTTAATATAAAAATTTTCATTCTCATTTTCTTTTTCTTCCAAATTAATTTTTTAAAAATTCAAGCCTAAATTTTTTCAAGAATCGAATAAGTTGCATATTTGAGAGAAGGTGGATAGGTATTTTGGGGACACCTGGTATACAGAGGTCCAGTGACGTGGGTACGTTTGCATCAGAGTCGAAAAGCTAGGCATGAAAGAGTTACAAGAGGGGTTCATCGACGATTCTTCGAAACGTGGACGTTACAAGTGTACAAAAATGCGTCGGGGCATACGTATGCGCGTCATGCGGTGTGCCCGCTGCTTGTTATTCCCATGACGAGTCCCTGAAATTCGTGAGAACAATTCCGGGCCAGGAAAGCAGTTGCAAAAGTAGGCGTTCGCTATATACAGCCTTTACGACTCTAAAATCGAGGAACAACAATCGTCGCTAAATCACTCCTTTAATCAAATACAAATTAAGATTTGGAGAATTCCTGCTTCTCCTAGATCACTATTGTCTTCAAAAAAGTCTGATCGAATCGCTAGTGTACACGTGTCGAGGTGCACGTTGGACAGACTTTCGAAAAAGCCAGTGTGTCACTGGTTTCCGAAAAAAAGCAAAAAACAGTATATTCCATAAATACCGTGCGCGGTCTGAAAAACTCGTTGCTAAGGTTACCAGTGATCGCATTAATATTTATACAAGAGAGCCGACCACGGAAAATAAAAAAACCGTTTGTCACGGTTCGTGCACAGAGATCAAGAGGATCCATTCGGTGTACTAGGAAAAAGTCTGATGGAAAAAGAAGGGTCGTGGCGTCGATCTCTCGACTTTTTGTCCTATCGATTCATCGAAAGTCAAACATCGTCATGCACGGGTCTGTGGGAACGTTCACCGTGCATAAACGCGGTTTTCTGCATCTTTTTTTCTATGATTTTACTAAATTATTATTTATAGGATTCTCTTTAATTATGCTACATTTAGAAATGAATTTTGATTCGATATTTATTGTTCAGTACAATTTTGTTGTATTGAACGGCGGACCATGGAGAGAGCTACAATTTAAGTCAACCCTTACGTCATCCGCGTTTTTTAAGATGAATTTTTCCCCTCTTCTACCCTATAGAAATTTTTCAACTCCCTTTCGGTAATACTACTTAGGACTCCTTGTGCACCGCGGATCTTTATCCACGATCTTGCACCCAGACGGCACAGGGACAATAATTTAATTTTAATTTTAATTTGACACAAGTCTAATTAGTAGATGGTGATTGCTTCAGCTAATAATATATTACGGCCGAAAGTACTTAAGTGTGACACTACCAATTAAACTCGTATTCCTATCGATTATCTTAGCAGACTTAGTGGTCAATAATTGTACCTACACGTTACCCCATATGCTGCTAAAATGAAGATTCTTGAAATGGTCTAAGATTTGAATGAAAAGACGTCACACCTTCTGCACTTTCATTTCTTTAATTTATATTCAAGGTTAACCTTTATATAATACTTATTGCAATGAAGAGAATTTGGGATTCCCAGTGAGTCGTTTCCTCAATCGATGGGGATTCTCAGAATTTTATAAGGAAATAATAATAACAGTGCGAATGACTGTACAGAAATCAAAACAAATTAAAGTTGTTTGAATAAATTTAAAAAGAAAAGGGGACACGTGGCCTAATATAGTATTCTCTGAAGGAAATTTTCGGGCACAACACAGTATCATATCTATATATAAAATACAATTGATGACAGTGGCTTTTAGCAGCAGGATAATGATTTGCATTCGTGAGATTCTTTCATAGGCATCAAGCGGAAATATAACGAATTAAATGTGCATACGTCACCGCCGTACGTCATGGATCTATACGGTGTTCCAAGAATTTTGTTTTATATTTTCCAAATGTCAAGACCAATGACTGAACACTTATGACATATTACATAGTTATTAAATTAATATTATAGATCAGGTACTAATTATGTTACGTATTTAAAATTACATTTCAATTATTCACATTGAAAAAATCATATTGTAGTGCCCATAAATACAAATTTAATCAGGTTAAGTAATTAAAAAATAAATTAAGAAAGTAAAATAGAACTATTTAAAAAAATTAATTATATCTTTGATAATCTATAATATTTTATCTATGTCTGACTAGATATAGTTATTTCTACTGTACCAATCAGCTCGTTAATTAATCTTCAGTTTCATTTACCTATACCCATGGAATTATGATATGAATTAATACTTTTACTATGGACAAATACAAATGTCCATGTCAAATATATCTGATATTGGTCAGAGGGAAACTGATAGAACAAAGGGTTAAGACGAAAGCAATGAAGATGAAGATATAAAAGAGGAAGAGGGCAACAGCGGAAGAGAAAAGACAAGGCGAGAGAGTCAAGGCACGAGCTGCCGCATGGACAATGCCACCGCGGGGCTATGGGAACCCGTGGTGTGAAGGCATGTGTTGTTTTCTCGAGGCCGTTGGAGGACGTGTCGCGGCTCGCATCGTCGATTTGCCTGGCAAAAGGAAACCACCATGGTGGACAGGATGCGTGACCAACCGGATTCCCAACGATGCGTGTACGTACGCATGGAATTCAACCGTTCGAACTTGTCCGGTCCCTTTGATCCGACTAATCTCCATTCTAATCCTTCGGGAACAGAGTGTAACCCTTTGAAAATCTCGGGATTAAGGATCACTTCGGATTACTCGCTTTCTAGACCGCGGTCCCCTTTGATATTAACCACGATAAGTTGTTTTCATCTTGCTCTTTCGCCTTGCCTTTTTTTTACCGGCTCGTTAAAGCAACCAGATTTCGGTGTCGCCTTCGAGAAGGTTCATTTGAATTGATGGAATGCATGGGACTGGCTCGTGGACACCGATGCATTTTAGAGAAATTTTTATTCATATTGTTCGTTCGAATCAGAGAATATTGAATTTCTTGGAACAGCCATTTTTTCTTCAAAAAGGTTCACTTCTGTATATTTCCACTCTTAGTTAATAATTAATCACGGGTTAATTATAACTCAGACGAATTTAAGATTTAAAAAATGCAAATTAAAAAATATAGACTAAAATGAAATATAGAAACTTGTTTAATAAAATACTAAAAATATACGTAACCCTTTCCAAGAAGAATTTTTTCATTTTATATGTCAGAACACTTCATGATAAATAGAAATGCATATTTAAAAATACATGTAACATTTATTTAACGTTGATGATAAGCTTGAAGCTTCAGAGATACATGGGTTCGAAATTTGTCATCAAAGTAAATTAAAAACCTGATCGAAGAAAATTTATAATTTGTCAGTGATGATGTTTCACGATGGAATGAAATCGTTCTACAAGTTTATGCTTATAAGAGAGAGCAATTCGACGAAAATAAGGGTTAATAAATCGTTCGGGTGACTGGTATCTCGAGATAAGGTTTCACATTGTAATATCGTCGCGTACGTTGAACATTTCACAAGGTATACACATTAATTTATCGGAGATTCTTATCGTTTCCTTTAACCGATCGCGATACATTTAAAGCGTCATGAAGCTCCGTCATTACGAACATGAAATGGTTGTCAATTAACCGAAAAACAGGGCCCGAATAATTTTATAGCCGTTCGTCAGCGCGAATACAAAAGAAAGATATACACCGGTCATGAATATTTATATAAAACATCTCGTGCAGACAATCTTCGCTTCCTGTAAGGAATTTTTTCGTTCACACGAGAATTTTCTATTAATTTCTGAGAATCTGATTCATTTTTCTTTTCATTTCTGATGATTCTCATGATCTGATTCATTTTCAGATCGAATTTTATAAATTTAGATTCTGTAAATTTATTGCTACACATTGTTGGTAGGTTCTGGAGCATAAATAATCGGTATTTTGTTAATTTATATAAGGTGTTGATAATGGAGTTTGATAATCAGTAGATCCATTCATTATTTCGTTTATTTTTGAACTGAATTCATGTTTGATCATTTCTGCAATTATTCATTTTTATATTCAGTTTAGGGTAATTTTAAATTCTACAGATACGGATCCTTTTCATAATTTCTGACTTTGTAAATTTACATTCATATTATTACACTGAATTTTTTAATTTAAAAAATTACACTTCAATGCAAAGTAGGCATCCGTGGGAAAACTGTTCGGACGGCGGACCATGGGGAGAGCCCCAATTGTAATTTATGTTCGTGTTTCTGGTTTAAGTAATCAATGAAACATTCTGCGAATTTCTCAATCGAGCACGGCAAATGAAGCTTTAATTAATGAAAGAATTTGAACGCGGAAATGTTATAAAAATAAAAATAGTTTCTGAAACGACTGTTGAATAACTTGTGTTTATAAAATTGATTACTTATCTTTGCCTTTAATCTTAGCCGTGCGCTGGTGTCGCGTACACGGGTATCTTAAACGGGAAGGAAAGAATCTTGCTTAAAACTTTTAAGAAAGTTAATTACGATATAATCATCAGTTATTACTACGTAATAAGGTCTGAAAGTTGAAAATTATCTTCTCGTGTGATCTACCTTGTTTCGTTCCTCCATTTGGCACAGGTGGATGAAAAAGGTCTTCCTTAAAAATTTTGTGTAACGATCTCAACGTTTATTTCTTAATTTCCAATAATTAACAATAATTATTAATATGCAAAATCTTCAAAAATATAAATTTGCATAAGCCTTCACAACCCAATTACGTTATCAAAAATTGCAATAAATAATTTGCTATGCAACAATGAATAACAAGACTGCAGAAAACAGTACAGCTAATTTATCCAACAAGAAACCTGTATCAAGTTTCATAAGAAGAAACCCAGTTCGATAACAATTTCATGACCTACTTTACCAATGTGCATCACGAAATCATCACGTTTAACAAGCTTCTTCAAACATTGAGACGAATTTAAAAACGGAAGTTTATTACACGATGCGAGCGGTCATAAGCATACACAATGTATGCAAATATTACCCGGGACTTTGCATTTTCACTGGCAATTTGGGGGAGATCGTGTGATTGTCCGTTCTCTGTTTCTCTTCCCTTCATTCGCCAAAGGCAACGTAAATCATACGTTGGAATTGCGGTTGGATCACCGTGGACGGAGTAAGGTGAAAGATACCAAGCAACTGGATTGGTAGATACCTTTTTCGAATCATTCTGACCAGTATTTTTCTTCGTCTTCCTTTTAACGAATTCCTTATCGATGATCAGCGAGAAACGATTCGATTGAGACAACAAATTTGGCAAGAATGTTGCACGAAATTTGAGACGTCGAGCAGAGCAACGTGTCCGAAAGCAGGATTTTTATGGACACAGGAAATTGCGAAGATCGTTAACTTCGATAGGACGAGTGATTATTCGATGTTCGCTTTTCGAGGACAGTAATTCAATCGGGAATATTAAAATGAAAATTCCATTAAAAATATAAAAATCTTGGATATAATCATCAAAAATCAGAAGATAAAGAATAAATAAATTTTCTCCATCGTTTTGCCATGAATGTATTCGAAAACCATCCCCCAGCATGCCGATGGAAACGAACGGCTGCAAGATCAGCGGGCGTTAAACGATTCCATGGTGTCCATCATAAGCACACGAGCAGCACACGAGCAGCACACTTCGCCAGCACGCACCTTTCGATCCGCAAGCATCAGGAAGAGACCTGGACTAAGGCAAACGAGGACGAGAAGAATGGTTCGATTCAGGGTGGCTACACGAGGGCTTTTCTGCCCCTTCGCCACAGGGTAGATCGAAAAAAGAGGAGAAGGGCAGACCGTTCGAGTGCAGCCTCTTCCAACACGGGAAGACTACGTTCGAGCAGTTCCCACGAGCAGAGACACCACCTGTGCGTCGGAACGAGGCTCAGCAGCCCCGTGCAAAGGGGACGTGTCATGATTTTCGACCCTAATTTCGGAGATCGAGGAACCGCGCAGCCGGCGCTACCTCCGTCGAGGGGTGTTAAATGATTTGCCGGATCGTGCCTGTCACGAGGGATTTTTCTTTGATTGAGACAATCGACGGGGGTGGGTCTTATTTGACTCTTCGAGATCCTTTAGTTTTCTTGATGGAATGTTTTCGTGAGGGGAGGGTTCATTTGTTTGGGACCATTTTGGGATGACGTGATTGATTTGAGGTCGTCGAGGGTAGTTTACAAGGAACAATAAATTAACACAATTTTACCTTTCAAAAAATTGTAACTTTATTAAGTTACCATAATTAATCAAATTTACAGAATTTCATTCTTTTACATAATTAACATCACTCAACTTCATTAGGTTGATACCATAATTAATTAAATTTACAGTATTTCATTTTTCATACGATTAATATTGTTCAAGTGTTATTTTAATATACAATGTACAAATTAAACGCTTCTCTACTTAACTGAATTATTCTATTAAAAACTACATTTTACAATGATATTGAATTAAAAAGAGAAGCTTCAGCAAGATCCAAGAAAATTTCAAATTTAAATGAAACCAAGGCTCGTTCGTCTTCGTGGATGCTGTTTTAATGGAGAGACTAAAGAAAAAAAAAAAATCGGGGTATAATTAAACGTTAACGGATAAGGGGAGCCAAGAAAGGGACGCCGACGTGTTCTGTTGAAGCATAAGAAAATGAAAAAAAAAAAGAAAAAAAGATATGGCGCCGCCGTTCACAGTTGGAGAATAGAGAAATATCGTTGGACGTAGAAACGCCTGCGGTTGAAATGGTCCTCGGAGAACGTTAACCGGTAGCGGTTGTTAATTAGCCGCTGCTCGTTTAAAGCTTGCCGATCGTTTGGTAAAAAGGAAGAGAGAAAGAAAAAAAGGGAAAAACACGAACCACTCTATGAGAGTTCCTCGAGCAACGGCACTCGAGAGGGGCGAAGGACAACTTGTTTCGTGTGTAACTCGAACGGTCTTCGCTTCGCATGAAACTTTATCGCTCGCTTGGCCAATTTGCAATTAATTAATCGTTCGAACGATTGACGGTTAGAGTGCGTTGCGAGATCGATGCTCGCGCAAGGTTCGCCGGTATAGGGGTATTAATTAGTTTCCTCGCCTTGGGTTACGTTTTATGCGATCAGGTGCCATTTTTCTTGTAGCCTCGGTGCGTTAATGAGATCATTTTCAAAAAAGAATAGCGCACGGTGTATCGTGTTGTTGTATATAAAATTGACCGACGGAATTTGATGACAGAAAAATATTACAAGATAACACAAAATATTACATGATTTTATTACAATATTCAAATTCTTATACAAAGACGTTTTATTTATGCATCAAAATAATTATAATCAAAATGGGAGCATTTTTCAAGGGTTAGATGACGCTAGTTTACTAATTAATTCATTAATTTATCTAAATTTCATTTCTCGAAGAAAATTGAAAAATCTGTCGCACTGGTAAGGGCAGGAACAACTTGTGACCATTACGAAAAATGAAGAAATAAAATTCGAACACGGTGCCCGGCAGGGGACCGTTGCACGAGTAATCTTTCAGTTAACATCGACGTTAATTCGAGTCGAGGTACACGAAGCAGGTGGCTTCTGGAACCGGGTCCGAGCAAAGGGATGAGACACGATTACCGAGAAGTAACGGTACGAGTCTCTGATGGACGAAAAATTCGAACCGCGAAAATTGCAGCCCTCCTTGACCTCTTGGATCTCCTTTTTCCCGTGCGAGACACGAAAATTCGAGACCCGGTGGTAATCTTCTCTCGCTTTGGCAGGTGTAATTCCTCGGCTAAACAGGTCACGCGGTCGTTTTCATATGTTTACCGAAGGGCCTCGCGTGATGGTACTTCTGATTGAATGAGACGCGTCCTCGGTATGTGTTCTTTGACAGACATCGAGAACGGTGTTTCGAAGTAATTTTAGGCTTTTGTGTGGTCGAAGAAAGCAGGTCATTTCGAACGAAAAGGGTTATAATAATATTCGTACAACAGCGAACATGGTAGATTTCCCTTGGTCCTAGAATAAATGATGATTGGAGGAAAGAAAAAAATGTGGCAAAAATGAAATATATGTAACTAGAGAATATCAATTTTCGAACGGCGGACCATGGAGAGAGCCCCGTAAAAATACAAAAGAAATGAATAACGGGTGGCCAACATTTGGACCATTTTTCCCTTGACCATCGACCATTGGACATTGTCGAACGATGGTTGACAAACGAGGAGGAAATTTTTCATCCATCGAACCGGTCCACTTCCGTGGGACCAAGGTGCGTATCTCGAATTAATTATCAAAGGCCGTCCATTCGATTTCGACCACGTCGAATTCACTTGTTCGAGCCCCGTTGACTTTCACCGCTCCCCAGATTGAGAGGTGAAGCCCATTTAAGCCCCTTACGTAACCGTACACGCACACGGAATCGAGCCGAGAGTGGATGCTAGTCGCACGAGACGAATTAATCACGTTCGGAACGATTCTTCTTTATAAATTTTAGTAACACGCGCGTGCATCCGTCACTTCGTTACGTAAAACTTCGACTCCATTAACCCTTTCGTTGTATCCCAAAGCGAAACTTGCTTTATAGGAAATGATTTGGCAAATTTTGTTAAATAAATGAACAATTACTCGGTGGAAATATCGAGTGAAAGTGAATAAAGATGATAATGCAGAATTTAAGAAAGTAGAAAATTAAACTTTTTGATTAATTTATAAATGATCAAAAACCGCTCTTTCTTCCAGCTGTAAGATTAAAACACATTGTTTTATTTTATTTTATTTTATTTTCGATCCCAGCCATCCTATGGTGTTAAAAGAATTCTCGTAATAAAATGAAGAAAGGAAATCAAGGATCATGCCACCTAATATTTATTATCATCAGGATTGAAAGTGTTCGCTCGTGGACGTTCGTAGAGTGGTGCAAAAGCAAAATGTCGGTAATAACACGTTTCGAAATGAAAAACTCCGCCAACGGCAAGGAAATTGATTATTCCCTGTCGATTACTTTCGTAATCCATATTTTACATGTTAAATAAGCTCAATGAATTGTCCCGGTTTGTAATGATATCCCGACGTTCTCCGTCCATGGTTGTTGGAAATCCTTGAAGGAGGCTCTTCCAATCAAAAATTAGTACTCCGAACAGACGGAGGCATTTTACGTGATAGCAATTATTGGTAGTAAGAATGGTATTAGTACCCGCATGGTTGCAATATACACAGCGTTCCCTTATCTTTATAAAGATGTGGAAAAATGAGCAGATTTCTTGTACAGATGGTTCTCTGTGACCACGGGTGTTCACAGACCACGGCCAGCTGGATAATCTGGACGTATAAATATTTGTCCGATAAGTGCTTGTAAATAACTGGCGAATAAAACGCTGACCTTGCCTGTGTTCTTTTAATCCATGCGTAATTATCGCTACCTTGCTGTTATTGCTAGGGGATCACATTTGCGTGCTTTGTTTCAGCCTTTTGCATGGGGGAAGGTTTCTGTACTGGGTGTCTTGGAATTTTATCGTTACCATTGTGGTAAGATTTTGTTTGGGGTTAATTGGAATTAATATTCTAAATTTCATATTTTGAATATTCTACGTTCGATAGTTCAAGTTTTCCAAATTTCATATTTCAAGTATTCTAAGTTCCATAGTCCCAATATTTCAAATTTCACGTTTTAAGTATTGTAGGTTGCATAGCCAAAATTTTCCAAATTTCATATTTCAACTATTCGAAACTTCATGGTCCAATTTTTCAAATTTCATGCTTTGAATATTCTAAGTTCCGTAGTCTCAATATTCCAAATTTCAATTTTTAAGTATTCTAGATTTCATAGCTCAAATTTTCCAAATTTCCTATTTCAAGTATTCTAAGTTCTACAATCAAAATATTTCAAATTTCACATTTTAAGTATTGTAGGTTGCATAGCCCAAATTTTCCAAATTTCATATTTCAACTATTCTAAATTTCATGGTCCAATTTTTCAAATTTCATGTTTTAAATATTCTAAGTTCCATGATCAAAATATTCTAAATATTTAACATTCAGAAATTGGTCTCTCCAAGCGTATACAAGAGAATTAATTAAAAGTCTTGATTGAATTGCGAAAGCATGGAAGTGTTTAGAATCGGTTCCTGCGCGAATAAGAAGGAAGCAGGTATTAATTTAGGGCAACACGAAACTTAATTTCCTGAATGACGGGCTCACGTTAACCATCTGCAGTACTGCATGAAACTTCTCCTACCGGTAGCAGAAATCTGTGATGTTATCGATTACCATTTTCACTCAGGTGCCAACTGGCTTGGCTTTTAAGGGTTCAAGTTACTAACTCTTCCCGTTTCGCACGAGACCTTATTTCCCAATATTCTTATATTCAAATAACTGCACTGTAAACACAAACAGTATAAAAAGAATAATTTCTCTAAATTTTACAAAATTTTAAATCTACATAAATTTTAATAAAAACAGAACTTTATTTAAATACATTTTTTTATCAGACCTACTTATTTAAAATAACAGTACAGCTCCTATTTTCTGTAAAAATATCGAAAAACCTATCTGAAAATCCGCACCGATTGAAATCAGGAAGTTCAGCGAAGAGTTTGTTGAAAAAGAAAGAGGATCTGCGAAAAGAAGAAAGAGGAAGCAAGGGATCCTTGGTGCCGTTGGCGTCTGCAGGGTGCCGATCGAGACGTGGGCAACAATATGGCCCGTGCTCGGTACAATAGCCTCGTATTATGTGCACAACAAGCGGCAATGGGGCCACCGCTAAGGTTACATTACCGTCCAGGTTAGCTCTTCTGCTTCACAAAGAGGACTCACGGCTCGGTGCACAATGCGATCGGGAGACGAGAGGAGACCACGACGCCTCTATGTTCCCACATGAAGGCGCGTTCGCGTGTACACTACTGCTCAAAAGTCTTAAGACACTTATCGAATTTCACGTAGACTCTCCAGAAACGCTATCCACAATAACATTTAATCGACAAGATCGACGTGCTGCTAATTAGTCTTACAATGAAACGGAGAAAATTGATTTAATTATTAATTAATGCAATCAACAGATATCAGTTCATTTAATGAACCATGGAGAAAATAACATTTAATCGACAAGATCAACGTATCGCTAATTTGTCTTCTAATCAAATGAAGAATATTGATTTAATTATTAATTAGTCCAATCAACAGATATCAGTTTATTTAATGAACCATGGAGAAAATTGATGAAAATTTGTTCTCAATTTAAGAATTGTATTAAAATAGATGACCTGGATTTGATCATGTGATAGACAATAACTAGACTTTTGATCGGTAATATGAACGTGTGCTTCTGCATGCACATGCAGCCGGTTGCAACGCGTGTTCGTTGCACATGGTGGGGACACGAACGGCTTCGAGGCCTGAGAATCTTCCCACGTTTCTCGTAGCACGAGCCACAACAGCGAGGAGGAATTTGGTGGCGAGGCTACCCGTGTTCTGCGCCAGAACAGAACCCACCGGTGAACCTTGCCGGGGGTTCGCGTGACCAGGATAGACAACGGGGCCAAACAGAACCCGGAGAAAGAGAAGTGGTGAAATCGACGATGAAGAGGGATACGTGGAACACAGTGCGGAAGCGTTTCGTATACCGGCACGTTCCGAATTAGCCTCGCCGAACTGGATTATTCAATCTTCTCTGCCGTGATTTTGTGTCTCTGTTTCATTGTTCTGCTCTGAGAGACAAAGAAAATAGGAGATCTTACGTTGAGACAAGATCTCACGTTAATTCTTTTTTTTTTTTTTTCTCGGTTAATATGATTTGGTATCGTCGGATATGGATTACTGGCTTCGTTGGACGATATTGATTGGCCTTCTTCAGGTAACTTTCTTCGGTTCCTCTCTGCGCAATCTCGCGTGCATGATGTAATGCTACGATTTCAAATGGATATATTTTATAATTTAGGTAATTTAGAATAATTGGTATTTGAAACTTAGGGTATTTAGAATTTTTAGTTTAGAATATTTGGAATTTGAAACTTAGGAAATTCAGAATTCTCAATTTAGAATATTTGAAATTTCAAATTTTCAATTTAGAATATTTAGAATTTGAAATTTAGGATATTTATAATTTTTCATTTAAAATATTTGAAATTTGAAACTGAGGATATTTAGAATTTTCAAATTAGAATATCTAGGGGTGATACCCGAGTACCCGCGACCTACCCAGGTATCTTATAAATTATCTGCCTATTTAGAATATTAAAAAGCTCCAAATTAAAACAGTACAAATCCTACCTTACTATCTTACTACCTATTATAAATCATGACAGACTATTGGATGTATCGCCGAACAGAACCAAAAATTGACCATTAAAAAGTGATGTAAAGAGTAATTGGAATCTATCGTAAGGGAAGTGTATCAGTGTAGGGTCGTTAACGCGATTAATAATATCGCAGCCGGTGTCCCGATGATAGCGGCGTGCCAGCGCGGATAACGCTCGTTTCAGCTCAACAGGCACACGGTCGCGTGCACGCGCGTCCGCTCGCTCGCGCGAGTGCAAGCAAGCAAATGCATCCGGCTCGGACGACCAATCAGTGTAATTATCCTACCGGTCTCTACCGGCGTTTCACTGATGCTAATGCCTCGTTTTCAACGTTGGAAACCATATATATACCAAACGACCTGGAAAAAAGAATCACGCTTTATCGCGACAGGAACGTTTAACCCTTTCATCGAGCGGATAGCTCGATTGGAATCGTGCTGTCGTCAGTTATAAACGATGATAGATGAACCGAGTCTATGATTTCCTGTGGGAAAATATATGAAAATAAAAGTTCTTCAACTGTTCTTAGTGCAGGATTTCATGTTTCAGAAAATTGAGTTTCAACCGTCTTACGATTTAAGTGGTTCGATCGATGCGACCGGATATTGGTCGGTTTTTTTTTTTTAAATGTTAGAAATAATTTTATAGGTAGCTATAACTGTGATCTGATGGTTTTTTCTTCTTGGTTATATAGTTTATATATTATGGTTATTTGGAACATTATGATATTAGATAAATAAATCTTCTTCTGGGTGGATGAATCAAGAAGTGAAGATTGTAATTTTTAATTTGCAATTTATTCTTAATTCTTAATTAATGAAATTAACAGAAGGAATCGAAATAATTTTCTGTCTATGAAATTCAGTTACATCTTTAAACAAATTTATTTGTCAGAAATTACAAATTATACTCACAATTGATTAATAATAAAATATGATGCCCTCTAATTTCTATATTCTGCACTTATGCATCATGCAACTGTTGCAACTTATTCATTTGCTATTTTAAGATGTAAATTCGTGTAAAATCTAACTCATTCGACATCTGAAGGTTGAGGTCATCGTGTACCAATCATGCACAATGTAACATTCCATTCACGAGTTATCTTCTCATTTCTATAATTTTCAATTTCAATAATTCAAACGCTAAAGAAACATTTAAATTCATCTAAATGTCAAATCTAACAATAAATCGAGACGAAAGTGAATCATCGAGCCTTGATAAACAATCGAAAGATTTCTATTAATGCCATTCCATTCCACCGTTATTAATTGCTCAATTGTGGGCGGTCATCGATGCAGTCGAGGCATTAATAATAAATGGATGACACATCAGTATGTCGCTGACGAAATTATTTCAACGTAACCGAGGAGTCCGGCACAATGCCAAAACGAACGCGAAAATATATTGTGGCGGCTCCGGCACAATTGTATCGAAGTAGCCGTGTCTCATAGATAATAGAGTTGGAGATAGAGAGTTTGTGCGAATCGTGCATGTTTAATTACTCTTTCGCGAGTACTTGACTGTGTCTGCCCAAACGTGATATCGTGTGTGTACGTGTCTATAAAAGTTGATGTTTATAAAAGATAATATTTGTGTTGGTACAGTGATATCTTTTTTTATTTATTTTACATTCTTTGTAATTTGAGGAGTGAGGATCATTTAGGAAGGAACACGAGACAGGTAAAAATAAATTATTCTCAACAAATTGTTAGTTTTCTAGTAATGTTAATTTATTTAATTTTAATTCGATTTTATTATTTATGGATTCATCATTTGACTACCATGAGTGGAGAATTTGAAATATTTTTGTGATATTATTGGCTAGCAAATTTGAAAAATTCTGGTAATTATTAAGCTACTCTTTATGTTTTCTGCAAACAACACCTTCAGATATTAATTCTAAATAATTTAAATTATCTCCAATTACTGTATCTTAAAAATATTTAAATATTACATCTCAAGCACTATATTTCAGCAACAAATTAAAAAAAAAAAAATTACCGATCCCACTTAGCACGGTTAGAAGGAATCAAAATCTCAATTTGGTCTCTCTGAACTCTTCAGAAATTGAATTTCGAGACGAGAAAGCAAAGAGAGACATAAAATCGAACGAATGCGAGGCGCAGCCGTCTCCGAGTACAATTATAACGCCATCTAAATAAATTCCACACGGTAGCCTGGTCGATGGTATCGGTTCCTATTCGAGGCCCATAATCAACGGCGCCGAAAAAAGGTTCGCGGTGCGATCCTATCGGCGTGTCTGTTGCTTTAAAGAGACATCACGGAATCCTTGTGGCTGGTGTCGTCGAACAATCCCGAAGAGATTTCTAGCGGCGATCGTAGAGACGAGAGTAAAAGAGAAGCCGATCGGTAGTTAAGGGCGTTCGTATACCGAAACGATCGAATTCTTTAACGAACGGAACACATCGTTGCTCGATCCGCGAGAGATTGTCCGGCCAGTTTGCTCGTGAAGCCTCGTAAATACTCGGACCGGCCCACTGAGGACCCTTGTTTGGCCTATCGGCTTCCAAAAGGGCTAAACACCTCGTTAAGTCCCGCAAAGCGAAACCTGTCCGCCAGGGATGGCTGGCCCCCATTAACATCGTACGCTTAATTCGAGAAATCGGCTGACGATCGCGACAATCTGAAAACCGGTTGTCCCGCCATCAAACCCGGGACCTTTTTCTAATACCCTGGCTCCTTGGAAGGAAAGCTCCAGTCAATTCAGATTATGAAAAACTTTGAATGTTAACACGTCGACTCCTATGAGCATCACTGATGACCGATATGTCTCAAATGAGTAATTAATCGTTTCACAATTATTATAGTATCACTTATAATTTGGGAAGCATTTGAATTTAACCCTTTGGGGACAGAGTATTTTTCACCTTGCACAGAGTATTATTAATTTAAAATAAAGGAAGTAATATTTTTATTCTTCAAAGCAAATATTATAAATCTTTGTATGGAATTATAAATTACTATCCGCAAAGGGTTAATTTTCCGAAAAATCACATTTTCTATCGCACAAGTAACAAGTAACCAAGCAGACTGTACAAGAAGTCTTCCGCTTAACTACTTGAACCACCACCACCACCACCACCATCGATCTTCGCGTATTTTCGTCAAACGACTCGTATAAAGGAGGACGATACGCGTATCGCGCTATTTCAATTGTTCTACATCGAGGAGAATAGGATCTGGCCCGGCTCGTACGCCAAGATCGTGATTCAGCGTGTCGAGAAGCCGAGCGGCGGCGACACGCGCTTTGTACACGTGCTACTCGGCGTCGCGTCGATGGTATTCCAGTTAATCAACAAGTGTCGTGGGTCTAGTTGCATCGATGCACCCAGCGAACGACTGGATTCCAATAAACCGGTCAAAGCGGACCCAAGGGTTGCCTCGCGAAAAAACCATCCGAGAGAACTTGTTTTCTTATCGGAAATTCGATGTCGACGCGAGCGCGCTTCTGTGAGCGTCGCGTGCTGCCCGATGCCTCCTGTCAAATCTGACCAACTTTGGACCCTTAATGAGAAGGACCGCTATCAAAATTGAAGAAGATTTGAGATATTCGAACCGCTGTGTATGTAGATGATCCTCCCATCCATCGAGGCAATTATCGAGCAGCGTACACCCGCCCCGAGCAAGGTGTAAATTAAAAAGCTTGGTATTTATCAACACCGTATCTCTTGCGATCAATAAACTCGATCGATAGGCTATTTGACGAGTTAATTATTGCGCGGATCGGAAATGGCCGGAGGAAACGAACGTCCTACGAATCGATATGAAAATATTTTTAATTAACCTCCTCGGCGAAAGCGTTTTCGTGAAAGTCACGAAAAATTAGCCGTATTTTTCTTTCCAATCAATTTCGCTACCGATACGCCGCCGTGAGGCTCGTTTCACCTCGTTGTCGCCTTTATCGATCACGCTGTTGTAACTCGCGCGCACACGGTGTTCGTTAAAAATCGTTGATAATGAATGTTGCGTGCGACTCGCACACGCGTGTCACTCCTACGCGCCGCGAGCATTATCAGATTCAGTGCGCGGAAAGAAATGCGTTTCACAAGTTTCTCTCGGGCAATATGGAGCCCCGGTATGTTTTATTCATGGGCGTCGATGGTAAAAACAACGCGGCTGGTTGACGATTTGAAACGTTCGTGCGAAGATATACATTTCGCTCGTGCAAATTGAGCCGTTTGCTGAAATAGGTGAAGAAAAATCATAGACGTTATACATTTGATCTGCCAACCACCCATAATAATCAAACGGCAGCGAAATGGCTGGAAAAGCAAGAAGAAGAAGAAGAAGAAGAGGAGGAGTAGAAGAGCGCGCGAGGATCAGAGCGGATTGCGCGGTTCGCCCTCGTGCTGGTCGCGCGTCATGGCGTGTGCTCGCTTCTTTTTTCCCCCCGTGTTCCCCGTGAAGGGAAGAGGGCAGAGTAGTAGGAGCGTTAGCAGAAGCGGCAGCATCGAGATGCCCATTCTCCTTTCGTGCAGGTGTGCACGAAATGGTCCTCTCCCGCGCGCCGACACCAACGAAGAGTCCCCCTGCGCCACTCGACTGAGCATACACAGATAGAGGGGAACGCGTGGAGGGAACCTGTGCCGGGCCCAACAGGCCCCCGATCTGTGGGAACTGTTCGGCCCGCGAGCTTCCCACGATACGCTCCGGCTGCTGGCTGGCTGCGCGGGGTTCACTGTTTGCCTCTCCCTCCCCACCGCGCAGCTCCCCTCGCCATGTGGCCGACACCCTTCTCCCGTAAAGAAGTCCCCGGAGTGGTCGGACGGGGCATCGCGAGGGCTGAACGGGTGGGGAGGACCCGTGGAAGATATAAGTAGCCGGTCGGTCCCCACCAGGGACTCAGAACCGTCGCAAACACGGTAGCGCAAGCAGTCTCGGCACTCCGAGTCCTAACTGCCTAAACGCACGCATACAATTCACGCAATCGGGCTTGATATACTGTGACCTAAGTGCCTAAGTGAGAAGGATAAATCATACCTGATATCACGATATGGCACCTCAAACCAGTTACACACCGGTCGGTGGTATGGAGTACGAAGAGCCAGTGTCGAGGACTTACCAGTACAGGAAGGTAATGAAACCGATGCTGGAGAGGAAGAGGCGAGCGAGGATCAATCGTTGCCTGGACGAGTTGAAGGACCTTATGGTGACGGCTTTGCAAGCCGAAGGGGAGAACGTTGCTAAATTGGAGAAGGCTGATATATTGGAGCTTACCGTTCGTCATCTCCATACACTCAGAGCTGCCAGGAGACTCACCCTGACGCCGGAGAACAGTTACGCGGATAGATTCAGAGATGGATTCACCCAGTGCGCACAGGAAGTGTCCTCGTTCCTCTCAACCCCTGTGGCCGCTGCCGTTCATCCAGCTGCCGGTGCACAGTTGATGAGACACCTCGGTGGATGTTTGAGAAGACTCGAAGGACCAGCCGCCAGTCCTGTCGGAAGTACCAACAGTTCTTCCAATACTGTGAATCCTGTCAACAAGGTGGTCCCTGTCAGTCCCGCCACCAGTGTCATGGTCAACGTACCGCAAAACGTTTACACGCCACCCCAGAGTCCTGTCAGTGTCGCCAGCTCTTCCGGGGAGTCCACGGAGTCGTCTAACGCTGTCTGGAGACCCTGGTGATCCGATGAAGATGAAGTTTTTGTTTAAACATTGAAATTTTTCAATTGGACTTATTATTATTCCTTCCCTGGTGATATGTAACTCTGATCGACGACGGAGTAGATTTCCGAATCGGAGGGAAAACGACGAATCATTGTCTTCCATATGTTGAAAATTGTTTAACCTCGATGGTTTAGTCGAGAGAGATGAAAGTTTTTTTTTTTTTTTCTAATTATCAGAGAAGCTCTCTATTCTTCTTTTCACTTTAATATGTAAATAATATAGGTGACGAAGCTTTAAGTGACTGTCTGTGATAGGGTTCAATTCTGTACCTGAGATAACTATGTTCTCATAATGTAAAATGATTATTATTATATAGATTATAATTTGTTATGTTTAAGAGACAGTTTTTCATTTTTTTCTTTTTTAGACGTAATGAAACATTCGGTGATTTTTGTTACAACCGATCGCACGTCAAGCGATATTCAATAAACAGATTGTTTTAATTCTATTTGGTCGAATTTGGCGATTTGGTATCCTATAGTGTTTATCTCCTTTCCCTCGTTTCCTAGTCATTTGTCTCATTAATAACCTGTTTATTATTATTGTTTTCATTATCTAGACTCATTAGCAGAAAGTTTACATATTTAATATGATCAAGGTTCAAAAGACAATTTCCGCTTGTTTCTGGTTTATTTTATTTCCTTGAAATTTCTCAAGTAAGATTCATTATTCATTGTCCTTTTCTTAGTTTTAGATTCCTCCATTTTCTGAAATTCATTAGAGTCTTGTAATAGTCATATGCAGTAGATTATTAATTAATTGGTATAACCTCTGCTTATTAAAATACAATACTATATTATACATTTTATGATAATAAATATTTAACTCTTTCAATTTTCCATATGGAATCATAGCTTTTCCAAATGAAAATCTAGAAAATAATATAATATACAAACTGCAAACACAGTCTAAAGTTACATTAATTTTATTTATGAAAAAGTAAACAAATTTCATTTTTCATTAAATGCTTCATTAACCCGAAGCTCTCTATCAAAGTAAATTCACCAGATAACTTTAATTTACACCTTACATCGTTGTTCGTTCGCACCATAAATAATCGATCGCCCGTTGTATGGAGATCGTCCGATTAAAAACCGTAATAACGTGCGCAGATGTTTTCGCCGTTGGAAAAGATCGGCGTCGAATTTGCAAGCAATCATCGAAGGTTTGTTCGTTAACGACGATCGATCATAAGTCTCTTCTTTTTATTCCTTCAAGCTTTCCAGCAACAACGTTGCTGTTTTTACGTAACTGGAACGTAGCCGGTACGTGCCACGGAAGTCGACGCGACACGCTCTTTTTCTACCCTCTTATGTCGCTTTTTATCACCGTCACTGTTCACGATCGATCATTTAAATTGATCCCGATCATACCGAGAACGTTAATCCCTTTGATTCGATGTTTTTAAGAGATTTAGTTGCCTAAGTGAAATCTGGTTTTTATATAAATCTTTTTGCAATTTTTTGAGAGGATGGGGTAGATGATTTATAATATACAGGGTGAATCTCAAGAAGTAGGATACTTAGATGTCTTTTTCATTTGTGGAAATATTAGAAATGTTGATTCACAAAAATGATTTTGTAGGTTGAGGATCTTCAAAAATTTCAAAGTCAGCTTTATTTTTTACTATCAGTCTATGTATTAATAATTCAAGCTACCAGTGTTTTAATATTTCTTACAAATGTTCATTTCCCATCTGACAATTATCTGTCTATTTAACAGATGCAATTTGTTCATTGAACAAATTGCACATAAAATGATTGATTTCTGTTGCAGGTAGCGTGACTCCGATCACAGAATGCTGACAGCTGCCGTTTACAGAATTTAAATAGGTATGTCAATGATCGTTACGGGAAATATTATAAATAATTATGCTATGTAATTTTTCTACTCGAGTTGTCCACCGAAGAATGAATTTTCCATTAATTTGTCATGTTCCATTGAAACACTAATCGTTGATAAACAAATTGAAAGAGGGTGCAGGTAAAATCAGAATGTAGCCTAAAAGTTTCGATATAATTCACGGTTCGATCCGTCGACAGTCGAATGGACACCCATAGTTTGGCTTAACCTAATCGCACGAACGATGCGAGGTGACAAAAGTGAGATAATCATCGTAAATCCGTCGCCCATTAAACCGTCCCGTAGGATTCGCGAGGCATCAGTCGCATTAAATATCAAATTTAATCGCAGATGTTACAGAGTGTCCGGGATGGACATAATCGCGTACAATCATCGCGAGATCGCGAGCATCTCGAGCAGCGTCGACGACGAGGACGACGAGGTGGAGAAAATCCTTCCGTACATCGACATAGATCGCCACCTCTTAACGATCGATCAATTGGTATCGGCCGGTGAGAAAAGATGCAAGATGCCGTTCAGGAGAAGCCTATTCTCGAACGTGCCGCCGTACATCATCTTTCAGTCGTTCGAGAGCAAGGGACCAATAATGCCGTACGAAGTAACCAGACACCTGAAATGGCGTCTGAGCACGATCACACCATTAATTGTACGTCGTACCTTGGTCAACTCAGGTTATCGGCTGATGAAGAAGTGCCAGGAGTGGGGCGGGACATGGGGCAAGTACATGAAGTCGGTGTGCTTCAAGGAGCTGAAGGAAACGCAGAAGATCAATCATTTCCCGGGCGCCTTCCAGATCGGCCGCAAGGACAAGCTTTGGCGTAACCTAAGCAGGATGATGTTGAAGCACGAGATCAGAGAGTTCGATTTCGTTCCGATGACCTACGTGCTGCCGCAGGATCTCTACTACTTCAAACAAGTTTGGAAGAAGTCGGGCCACAAAGAGAAGTGGATCCTTAAGCCACCAGCCTCTGCCAGGGGCAGCGGGATCAAGGTGGTGCACCGTTGGTCCCAGATACCAAAGAAACGCGCCGTGGTCGTTCAAAGATACCTGTCCAGACCCAGACTGATCAGCGGCGCGAAATTCGACCTTCGTCTCTACGTCTTGGTCACCAGTTTCAATCCGTTGAAGGTGTACATCTATCCCGACGGTCTGGTCCGATTCGCCTCGGTCAAGTACAACGACGACATCAACTACCTCAGCGACCGGTTCATGCATCTGACCAACTACAGCATCAACAAGACTAATTCCACCTACACCAGCAACGACTGCGTCGACTCTTGTTCGGGTCACAAGTGGTCGCTTAAGACACTCTGGTCCTACCTCGAAAGGGAACACGTGAACGTGTCGAATCTCTGGGCCTCGATGAAGGACATCGTTGTGAAAACCATCATAGCTGGCGAATCGTCCATCAGTAATTTAACCACTGCCAACGTGATGTCGAGATACTGTTGCTACGAGCTCTTCGGGTTTGATATCCTTTTAGACGAGGATCTGAAGCCTTGGCTACTGGAGGTGAACATCTCGCCCTCGTTGCAGACCTCATCGCCGTTGGACACCGCTATCAAGGGACCGTTGATCAGGAATGTGTTCAATATAGCTAGCTTCCAACTGCCAAACACACTGTCCTCTGAGGACACTGATAAGGTAGCAAAGAACTATCAGTTGGACAGGGTGTGCCACGACTGCAGGCTGTACAGGACTGGTCTCAGTCTTCAGGAATGGGACAAACAGTCGTCCTATGCTAATCTTAGGGATAGGGATGAGTATCTGGAGGACATCATCGAGGATCTCACTCCCGATGATGTTCGACAGTTAATCATTTATGAAGACGAACTGACACAGCTTGATAGGTTCGAGAAAATCTTTCCTACGTCCAGTAGCCACAAGTACCTGCAGTACTTTGATATTCCAAGGTACTATAATATGCTGTTCGATGCGTGGGAGATGAAGTACGGTGATAATAGGGAGAAAGGGATATCTAGGTTGCAGGAACTCTGTGAAAGCAAGTATCATTTGGAGCCTTAGGTCTGGTCTTCAGTTTCAGGACCTCTATTCAGAGACCTAACGATCAAAGTGTGAAGCCTCTTCTTTTTTTTCATTTGTATACAATTGTACACCCAACCCCGTCGTATATAAAGTATTGTTAGGAACGTTCTGCTGCGTCAAAGTTGTGAAAAACGCAATTTTATTGTATCGAATCTTTTGGTTTAATAAATGATTTTACAATGATCATTGCAGGGTCTACGTTTTGATCAGTTTGCTAAATGTTTTCGTCGATCTGAAAAGAAGTTACAGGTTTATAGTAGATTGGAATCTTTGATTTTTGCTATGGATATTTATTCATTTATTTCGTAATTTCATTTTCTTTTACTAAATTGTCGATTTGTTCAATTTGAGAATCGTTCCTGACAATTTATGCGACAGTGATCATATCGCGAAATAAAAATACTATTAAAAGACAGATTAGTATGATAGTGTTTATTGAACCTTGTTGTTGCAAAGATTTTATAAACACTTTAGCGAGTTACTGTTTAAGGAAATAGATATATGAAACTAGTTGATAATTATTGTTCCTGTAGGTTTGAAATGAAAGTAATAATTATTGTTACTAATCAACTAATCGTTGAGCGAAATGCCTTATGTACAACATAAATTGATAAATTTAAGGACTGGAGCTAAAGATAAGAAATTTCAAATGTATCGTTTGGTTATTTATCAAAAACTGTAATCCAAAATGCAACATCTCGTTTTGTTGCTAGTGTGTAACGTTTATTATAAAAAAAATTTGCTATATAAAGCGATTTTCTAACTGTTTTCAACAGTGTATCTACATTTTCTTCAACCCCTGAAAAGTGAAATAAAGAAGCTGCGGAAGAATTACTGAATTATTTTAACCTGGAAGAAAATAAGCGAAGAGAAAAGAAATAAACGACACTGAGGAAATTTTGAAATTTGCAGAATTCATGAAAGAAGAGTGATAATTAAAATAATATCACTCACCCAATTGGAATATAAGCTCTCGTCAGAAATAAAGATCCAACTCAGAATAAATCAGAATAAGTCTTCTCACTTGAAATCAGCTTTAGACAAAATGTCACCACCCTGAAGAACCCTCCAAAACCGACAACTTCTGGTCGCTTTAAACAGAACCACAGACTACTTCACTATTCATTCACCTTTTAACCTATCTCCCATTTTTCGGCCAAACACTTCAAATTCCAAGTAAAATTCTTCAACAATGACAAACCTCCGACTCACCAGCAACAACCCAAAACCATCCCCAAAAAGCAGCATGTATTTCCCAACGAAACAAGACGCCAGCACTGGTACCTGTTCCAGCAAATTGTCATCGTACGATCAACCTGAAAACGACGAATTGGAAGAGTACATCGAGTTCATGGAACATTTAATGACGATCAGAGCAAAGCCGTGTGAATCAATAAAACCACGAATCATTATCGATCCACCGGACGACGGGGACAAAAAGATGAAGCAACCGATGCGTAAGAGCCTGTTCGCCCACGTTCCGCCGTTCATTATTTTCAAGAACCAGAAGAACAGCTCGAAATTGCCAGCAGAGATCACCAGGCACTTGTTATGGTGGCGGCCAGGTAATTACACCCCACGGATCATCGTGTCGACGGTGCTGAAATCGGGATTCAGAACGAGCAACAAGTCGACGAGTAATTGGTGCGGCACCTGGTGTAACAATCACGCTTATTCCAAACTGAAAAGTACCAATCTCTTCTCCAAAGTGAGCTGTTTCCCTAGCTGCATACAATTGGGTGACAAGATATCGTTGTGGACGAATTTTCGAAAGATGAGGAGGAAGTTTGGTAGCAAGAATTTTGATTATATTCCTTTGACCTTCGTTCTACCGGAAGAGAGGAACGGTTTGAGGAAGTTTATGAGAAGGAACGATGGCGTTTGGATCGTTAAGCCACCGGGAGCGTGCGCTGGACACGGGATCAAGGTGGTAACCCGGTTGCAGGAGATTCCTGATCGCAGATCCCTTGTTGCTCAACGTTATATCACCAGGTAGAAGATTCGTATAATTGGATGAGTCATTTTTTTTGGAGTGGTATATGTCCTAAAGTTCTAAAATTTTACGTCTCTAAACTTTCAAAAATTCTATATTTGCAAAATCCCAAAATTCTAAAATTTTGCGTTTCCCAAGTTTCAAGGTTCCAAAAATTCCAAAACTCGTAAAATTTTAGAATTTTGGAATTTTTGAACCTTGGAACTTGGAAAACGTAGAATTTTAGAATTTTGGAATTTTGCAAATATGGAATTTTAGAATTTTGAAAGTTTAGAGATGTAAAATTTTTAGTTTACAAAATTCTAAAGTTCTACATTTCCAAAATTTTAAAATACCAAAATTGCAAAATAAACTACATTCCTCCTCTCCGATTCCAGACCCCACCTCCTGGATGGTATCAAATTCGACATCCGCCTGTACGTCTTACTAACCAGCATCGACCCCCTACGAATCTACCTGTACAAAGAAGGTCTGGTTAGACTAGCAACGGTGAAATACATCCACGACGTGCGACACCTAACCAATAGATTCATGCACCTTACAAACACGAGTGTAAATAAATTCAGTCCCAATTTTCAACCAAACGATAGCCCAGACGAGTGCAAAGGTAACATGTGGTCCTTGAAATCCTTATGGAACTACCTGTCCACTATGGAAGGTGTGAACATCCTGGAACTGTGGAACAAAATCAAGGACTTAACAATCAAAACCATGATATCAGCCGAGGCTGCTTTGGTCAATGCCTCGAAGAAGACGACACTGTCATCCTACAATTTCTATCAGCTTTTTGGCTTCGACGTTCTTCTGGACGGACAGTACAGACCGTGGCTCCTAGAAGTAAACGATTATCCTTCCATGGAGCCAGATACTCCTCTCTGTAAATTGGTGAAAGGACAGTTAGCCAAGGACTATTTGAATCTGGTCGGTTTTCACGTGCCTGATCTGCTGAATGGTAAGGAGTTGAAGATCCTCAGGATGATCTGCAAGCAAAATGGTGTCTGCTATGATCGACAGTTGTACTCTAATTTGGTATCGTGGAAGGACAGACGGAAACAGTACATTCATGAGAAGATGAATAACAGAAAGACGTACTTGAAGACGATATTGAAACGCCTCACCCCGGACGACGTTAGGGTGCTGATAAGACACGAGGATGAGATCTCTCAGACAGGTGATTTCGAGAAGATCTTTCCTACCAGCGAGACCTATAGGTATTTAGGATTTTTCGAAAAGGTAAGATATTATAATTTATTACTAGATGCATGGGAAAAGGAATACGGGCAGAATAGATCAGTAGGTATTCAAAAATTGAGGAAACTTTGCAGGAGGAAGTATCACTTGTCTTAAAAACGAAACAGTAACATTGTTGTCATTAATAGTTCATAAGAAGTATAAAAAATTTTGACTACTGTGAATATTTCTATTTGTAACATAGGTGCTTGATTATAAATTTATAATATCCGTATAAAACGTTAATTACCATTTAATATAAAAAAAACATTTGAATGTATTGAAAGTTTAATTTAATAACTGAACTCATGAATCTTATGAATAAAAAGTCTTTGTTAAAAATATGAGAAAGTAGAAAATATTATTTGAATATTATATAATATACAGGGTGTTCGAGTAAGGATGGCATTCTTCGAGGGGGTGGTAGCGTGGGTGATTCTGAACAACTTTTGCAGGGTGTTGTCTGATATGGGTCCCATGCATATTAGGTTAGGTTAGGTTATATGTGATTGAAACAATTTTTAGTTGAGTGTTTGATATATTACATTGATGATTTTATAAGACAAATATTATATTTACTTTCATAATACATAAAAATTTTCTTTGAAAATGTATTTCAATCACATATAACCTAACCTAACCTAATATGCATGGGACCCATATCAGACAACACCCCTTTTTCATTTACCAAAGTGCTTGTTGAGGCTTAGTTTTTGAATTATTAATGGAAACCCCGCGCGCACAGTGCGCATGCTCAAGAGTGTCGGCTTCGAACCGACGCGCAGCCGAGTTAGTTTGTTCGCGACTGCGGTCGAGTGCGCTTCTCGTAGCCGACACTCCCGTGAACCCGGGCTTCTAATTGGACAGTGCTTTTCATTAATAATTTAAACACTGTACCTCGACAAGTGTTTTGGTGAAGGGAAAAGTTATTCGAGTTCACCCTAGCTGCCACCCTCTGAATGGATATCCACCCCTAACCGAACATCCTGGATACTATTTTCAATAAATGAAAGGTATATCTCTATACGATTTTCTGTTAAACATATATCTGAAACGGTAACGAATAAGTAATAATAGAGTTAATTAGTAATAATAGATTAGCGTGTATCGTTGAAATAAATGTATCTTTCTTATCTTGTAAAATATAATGTACATACAGATTTCGTATTATTCATGAGTTTCTATAGAATTCTTTAGATTATCAGTTATCATTATTGCCATTATTAGCTATTTGCTAATGAAACAAATAAATAGAATAGTTGATAGATGTGAGAAGTTGATAATTAGAAGTGAAATATTTCTGCAAGAGCTTGAATGCTTAAGAATTTATTAATAACTCATCAATTTAAAGCTTAGAATCTAATGAAAATAACTGTATAGACATTTCGTAAATACTCTTTGTAGAAAATGGCTAGATTGCAACAAACAGTAGAGTTTCACATATCAAATGACCTACTTCGAAACACGTCAAATCAGACTCAATTTCAGGACATAAAAGTATCACAAAATACCACGTGTGGCATATCAATTTAAAGCTTAAAATGTAACAAAAATAACTACCTAAACATTTCATAAATATTCGCAATAAAAATGATTTAATCTTTCTTTGAAGGAAACGATGGATCAGATTCACATTCTTCATATTCAATTGTTTATATCTCCGAATGGTAATAATTGGAAGGAAAGCAGACCTTCGACGAATTGAACGGTTTCACGGCTATAAAAGCGGCGGGTTTAATAAATCCGTACTGACGATTTAATGTCTCTATTGTGATCGCGACGGGCGACAGTAGCGGCAAACTGAACTTGATTAGGTTAATACGAAAGGGGACCAGATTTCTTCGCTTCCGCCCTTTAAATTCAATTACCAGACCGCCGGTTTAAACATCGTGTATCAGTTTTGTCCGGAGGAAGTGCGATCCGCGATCAAACGAGGGAATCAATTACAAAGTATAATATCGTTTCAAGAATCTTTCATCAAATTTTGTATATTTCCATTAATTATTTGTCTTTTAAAAAGATCCATCATTTTTACAAACCTTCATTCCAAGCAATATTAATAAATTTCTATTCGAAATAATTTTTCTAAATTGTTCTGAAGCGATCTAAAACGGTGTTATGTTATTTATAATAAATTCCGTAGCAAGTTTATACACTGGTATGATTAAAAGAAAAGTAAACACGAGGGTAGCGTGGCCTGTCAAATACGGGCAGGCAACAGTCGTTTGAAGACAATGGGCTCGCACAGTGCCAGGACAGTCAATGAATTGATATCGTTATTGTAACAACATAATAGACATATTTTCTTATTGAGATTGCAGCCCACTGTACGTGTAACATGCGCGCCGCCTTTATGAATGCATTCATTCATGCGTGTCGCGCGTATGTGTTACCCGACCAATACAAAAGCACACTGTGTAAGGCTAAGGACCCCGTCTTTCACTGGAAGATCGCTTCAAATTTCGACTGATTCAATTTATAATTACCCGGGACAAGAGATAGTATTAAATAAATACTATTACCGATTCTGTGAATTTTTTGAAAATTTCTAAAATTAAGCAAATCAATTTGGTATAGTAAATTCGATTTAAATTCTTCTTCTCTTAGCCCACGTTAATCATTCCCAATTTTAGTCGAGTAAAAAAGAAACCTTCCATTGTCACGGTTATAAAAATCCTTTTATCATAATTCTGAACGGATCCCCGAAATAATTTGCCGGATCCATTAGTTGGGCCGCCTTCTAATGCATCTACGATCGCGCTTTGTCACTTGTTCAAATTGACCGAAGGAGGTGTCATTAAATGAAAGTAGATTTCGTGGAAGCAGAGACAAAAGCAGAGTGACCAGTCTAATTCACCGTCGGAATTACATGTCGTTGGATGATAATAATAGACAAGATTTGGGTGAATAAAAAAGAAGATCCACGAGGCTTATCTCTGTCGTGCTTCGAATTGTATTTTAAATTAAAGTGCGAGGTGGTCTAATTAGTCGAACAGGAAATAGAAAATTTTCTATTTCTAATAAGTGATCCATTATTTTCATATTATTATCCTTAAATTTGTATGTCGTTGGATGATAATAATAGACAAGATTTGGGTGAATAAAAAAGAAGATCCACGAGGCTTATCTCTGTCGTGCTTCGAATTGTATTTTAAATTAAAGTGCGAGGTAGTCTAATTAGTCGAACAGGAAATAGAAAATTTTCTATTTCTAATAAGTGATCCTTTATTTTCATATTATTATCCTTAAATTTGTTAACATAATTCAAATTCGTTATATAAATTTTTCCTTTCTGCGCACGTTTACGATTCACTGTGTAATCATTTATCATGGTTTTACTATACGGTAGACAGTATCATTGTAAAACACGCGAGACAACTTTCTTACGTGTAATACAGACAGGATTATTGTCACCGGTCAAATTAACGCGTTTGCGATCAATTACCTGAACGAACTTTGCCAGGGAAAGCGGTACATTTTTTTTTGTCGGCAAATGGCACACTTTGAAGCGAAATTTATGGTTCGCGAGAACGAGAATGCAACATTAATCCCTTTCCACGGCGCGTGAAACGATTTTTAATGAAACCAGATGAGGGACGTAGATTACGGAGTGCGAAATGAAACGCTACCGCGGGATTTTATTTGAGTTATAAAGAAACTCATTAAATGACCATCGTGTAATATAAAGTCGCGAAAAATTGTGAGTCAAAACGAATCGTAGAAACCGATTCATTGATCAATTAAGTTCTGAAAGTCTGCTTGCTCTTCCTTTTTTTTTTTAATACTAATATCAAATAAATTCAGTTAAATAATATTTATCTTATTTCCTCCGAATCAGAGATGCTGAATATTATTTATGAACTCTAGAAACGGTTTGTTTAAGAAATCTGATTTATCGTTTCTCATAGCTGTCCATTTAAAAATCCGTTTAAATTGAAAAATCTTCGAGTACAGGAAACAGTTTTTTTACCCACTAATGAGAGATATTCATATTCATTAGTGGATTGCGTATGTTAATTCAGGTATGTCGTAGCAAGATGTAGAAAGCACGTGTGAAACGTGCAATATGTATAATTGAATGCGATCGAGTATTCATAATTGACACAATATACGGTGTGTAGTAAAAATGAATCAATCTATGGAATTCCATATGAGAGTGAGATTGGAATTTTCAGAAAAATCCATCGAATTAATTAGAAATTCTTTAATTTACCTAATTATAAATACTCCAGATAAATACTTGGAATTATAGATGATACATATAATAAAATATTTTGAAAATTTTATGAAAATTCTAGACGTTAAAATTTCCATAGGGAATCCACCCCCATAATAATTAGAAATTCCTTAATTTATCTAATTGGAAACACTGGTGATAGATAGTTGAAATAACAGAATACTGTGATTTGTTAAAAATAAAAATTCCATCTAGTACCAATTAAGGTGTTAATTAAGAAAGATTAGATAATACAAATTACTCCTCCTAATTTTGAGCTATAAAACGATAGTGCCTGTTCCATTTGCTAGCAGATAGGCAAGGTGTTAAAATTCTCCAGCAGTATCGGTGATCAAGCTCAAGGTTGAAAGCTGAAAAGCACAGTAATTTGAATAGCATCGACTACCGTTTTTATTTCACGGTACCGTCGTAAAGTTTCCTCGCAGCCTTAAGACAACTGGCCATACGGTATTTGAGTATTCGTTCGCCTTTAAAGTGTACACTGTTTATGCACGCGTCGAAGTCAGCTGTAGATCGAGGTATCGTGATGCATTTCTCAATGGATTTTACGACCGCCAGCCTCGTAATATTTCTGCGCCAGATAGATCGGATAACGAGAATATTGATCCCCGCTGGATTTCTGTGAAGCCACGATACGCATCTAACAGAAGTCACTTTTGAACTGCAGCATTATTCAGCCAGGAAAAGGTGTGAGGAATCTTTATAAGGAACGTGGATTGAGTTCTAAAGACACCAAGTTTGTTTTATTTCAATAAAAAAAAATTACAGTATTTTTACAATATAATTAACCAGTCTCTTCTTAAAATAAAAAAAAAAAAATGATAAAAGTGTCTAATTAAAAAGAGTATCGAACAGTATTGATTGATCAGCTGATCAATTAACACCTTCGGTCCCAATTAGATAAATCCACTCAAAAGGGTAGGAATCTTCAAGTGAACAAAGTGCATTCCTAACAGGGAATTATCAGGCAATTACCATATACCATTGACATTCGATAATTCCCCATTTCTTAGAAAGCCTCCCCCCTCCAAAATTCCAAGGGTGATAAATTATCAAGCACCCCTTATAATCAAATATCAGAGCACAGCGATAATATTCAATTTCTGGTACCATTTCCCATTTTACAATAACAAAAATAAAGCAAACATCCAAGAAGGGCATTGAAAAGAGTCCAAGTCAGAAAGTCGGCGCGGAATTCGGCGGCGTGCGGGGGCGTTCTGTGGGCCGGGTAACGACTTAATAAACCGTTGGTTCGGCCGATGGGTTGGGTGTGGGCGCGCGGTTCCGGTGCTGGATGGAGGGAGGCGGTAAGGCACGTGTACAACGCGCGGTTGCGGCTGCGGCTGCGGGGAACGAAGGGACGGCAGGCCGGTAGTCAGGTGCGTCGCGTGCCCCCTACTCTTGGCACGCAGTTAGCTCGTGTTTTGTTTTGAGAAGGCTTAACGGCGTCCGTTCCCACGCTTCCGCGCGCCGCCACGGCCGACGATTTCGAATTCGTTGCGCGCCACAGATTTCGCGCTCGAACGTGCCCCATGATGTATTCTCGCGGTCGCGGTACCGACCATCATTCCACCATTTTCCATCCTATCTCTGGAAATTACCCTCGCTTCGTGGACGGTTTGAAAGTTTCATCGCTTTCGAGATCACACACTGTGATTGCGTGATTTACTGAGATGGTGCTCATTCTCTTGGATCATTTTGTATTAAGGCATGGGGGCTGTTTTAGGGTGGGCTGGTACTTTGGTATTGTCGTTTAATTTTGAAATTTTATAGCCATTCATATACAGGAGGATGATAGGCAGGGAATGGCTCAATTAACAGCTTAATTAAATAATAGTAATTAGAATGCAACTTTTTGACGAGATTTTCGATAGGTCATGTGTGTACTCATTTTAATCGTCGAATCACGAGCGATACAAAAATGGTACAATATTTTTGGAACAATCATTTTTCATAAAGATTTAATCAGTAATCGTATCCTCTGAGAAAGTATGCTTACGTCATTGAATTCCAGATGGAGAAATCTGCAAGGAAGGCAACTGAAAATTTGTGCCATTTATGTAGCCATTTTAATCAGCCCTTAATCTTTAATTTGATATAACATAAGTGTCATTTTGCGATACTTTTCTGTTATCAAATTCTCCGAGAATCTTTTATCGTTTAGTTTCTGTGACTTATGAAAATATTCAATCATCAGAAATTATGATCTAATAAAAATTTACAGCTTACGTAGAATATCGAAAGATTGATTCGGTAGAGTTGGAAATGGCAAGGTGATAACTTTTGCAGGAGTGTGTACACGAGATTCGCGCGTGCACGCTGCGCTCGTGCGACATGGCACGCTCTCCCCCATAACAGCACACCGCGTTCTTCTACATACAGAGTGGGCCATTGTTTCAGCATTACAATAATCTTGCTCCCGACTTCTTGCCTCTTATTTCCCTTTCTCGTTTTTCTCTTTTGTTCTCAGCTTTCTTGCTCGTATACCTTACTTCCCGCCTCTTGTATACCATTCTCAACGCTATGCACCCTTCTTATTGCCTCATATTCTTGGAATTTTTTTAAAACAAGTATTTTACATCGTTAATTATATTTCTTATTCGAAGTTAAAATTATAGTTAACTAGACACTCGAATTTTCAAACGAATAACTTTCTCATATATTAAAAGGGGTAATTTGAGATTGAAGAAATTTTGATTCGTTCAATTTTCAAGTTTATTATTTGAAATATTTTTCTGATGATTATAATAGCGTTTCGAAGAAATTGGTGGCTACTTCGAATCGCAATTGACTTCCCACATACTTTCACGCGGCATACTCGTTCATAAACCATCTCTCGTTTTCTCGGCTGGGACGGTGAATATTGTCACGCACAATATTCCCATGTATGTACATATGTATATGTGGCACAGCCTTCTCTCGCTGAGGCAGTATAGCGGCGCGTGCATACGGCACGCGTGCTCCCTGGAAATCGACTGTAAACCGGATGTTCCATCAACTGCCATTAAAGCAGCATAACTTTCTGGTCGTTCTTGTAATCATCTTTGTGGAAATCTTACCGAAAGTCTTTCGATACTCATCGTTTCCTCATTATTATCCCTCTTAGCTTTCCTTTTCTCTGATGATTTTAATCGTGTTCGTTACAATTCACCACCAGTCATTTTGTGTTGAGAATATTATCGGGGGAGTTACATAGTTATTTTCGTGAGATTATAAGCTTTAATTTGATGTATCGCAAGTGCCATTTTGTAATACTTTTATGTCATGAACTTGTCTAAACAATTAAACTTTTCATCTATTGCAACATTGTTCGTTGCGATCCACGACCACTCATCTTGTGTTAACAATATTAACGAGGCATTTATATAGCCATTTTCAGCAAACTTTATGCTTTAATTTAATATATAACAAGTGCTATTTTGTCATATTTTTATTTCATTAAATCTGGTCAGATATTTATCGTTTCAAAATCAGCCATTTAGTATGGAACAACGTAATAGTAAAGGTCTATGAAACTAAGGGGACATTAAAAGTAGCCCCATAACCACACACGTGTGCATCCCGAGAGTTAGAAAATTCCTACAGTTTCTCGGTTCCCACGAGCGGGGTGCGTCAGGTGGCTAGCGTGGGGTGCGTGCATCCTCCTTCCTTCTTCACCCCTCGAAATAGATGTAAACCTCATCGTAAACCCCCTGGCGCCGTCCCAATACTATTTTCAACACGCAGCTTCCATGTGTGCTCGTGTACGTACAAATCCTATGGGATTCTTTTACAAGTGATTCGGAAACGAGATTATCCTGGTCGACCCAGTGCGACCCGTCACGTTGTTGGGGGTGAGGAATTTTTCTGTTGGATAAAATAGTTGGTAGAGGGTGAAAGTAGGAAAAATTATAGAGAAGATTTGAAAGAATGATAAATTGGATAAATTGAGAATTATGGCATCTGAATTAATAAGGCAACTTTTTATTCTATATTGTATATTATTTTTACAATATCGTTAGATTTATCTATTTCTAATTCTAATTTTAGTCGTCAGTGTCCAACAATGTTCTTATGGTAAAAAATGTTTGTATTTAATAAGGAAGAAGATCATTAAAATGGTTTTATTTTGTCTGTACATTTTGGTCGTCGCAGACACGTTTTTGTCAAAGAATCGTGTGGATCCACTGTGGGGGATCGTTCCCATGAAACCAACAATTTAGCATTCAAAGAAATTCGACTGTGAGCTTGCGTCGTTTTATTCCTTTATTCTTTTTCCTCCAAGTGACGTCATTGACCCGCTTTTTTAGCCTTTCCAAAGGTTGTCTCGCGTTTAGTGTTACAGGGATAAGTGAAAGGGTTGAAGGTAATCTTTCCAATTCCGTGCTCTGATATTTTTTAACCATTTTCGGAAATTCTTTTCAATACATTTGTGTATAAATAATTTTATAAAATATTGAAAATTCAAACATCAAACATCCCCATGTGAACAATGTTTCACCCCTTTCATAAAAGAGTAGAAAATATAATATAATACGTTTCTAATTATAATTTAATTCTCTACTTTATATTATTTTAATTTTCTAAATTTTACACTGTCCCTTTAAAAATTATCCTTCTAATACATGAAACTCTTTTATTTATAAATTATACATTTAACTTTAGATTAATGTACTTGTTCGAATCACGATTGACCTAGACTCCACTATTAAAGGGTTGAATAATAGAATATAATTAATTATCTTTCGTAGCCCGAATACTTGTTCCAAATAGAATGATAATTTATTATATACAAATTGCATTATATCAGGGGTAAATAACTGTACACGTTACCCCATCAGATAAAATTTCCCAAACGACAACGATCATCCTCCCCAACCACCCCTTTTTAAAATAGCCTCGATTTTACTGGGATTCTCCATAAAGAAAAAGTAGAACTTCTGGCGGGTATACAGAGAAGGTGGAGTATAAAAAATGAAAAGAAAAAAGAATAAGGGATAGGGTCGGATGGCAGAGGCACGAGATCCTTCCCACGTCGACGAAACGTGCTGAAAGCGTGCTACTCGCGTGGCCGTTAGAGGAGGGGTCTTTGGTGCATCGAGCCGGAATCTTTCTCACGGATGAGAAGGACGTCAGGTGCAGGACCTCCTTCAGGAAGTACAACGGTTCCTTACAAGGATTCGCGACTTCTGCCTTCCCACGCTCCTCCAGTTGTAACGGCCAGATTCGACTCTCTGTTCCCCTACTTTGTGGTCCCGTCACCTTGTGTCTGGTGGTTCCTTTTTTTTTTCTTCATTTTCCTTTTTTATTCGAACCTCGATGATTAACGGTCCTGGACATCGCTGGTGTGAAGCGAGGATTATCGTAAGGTTTCTCTGGACCATCAAAGTGATCAATAAATACAATAATTAACACATTCGTTATGAAGCTCTAGAGATGAGTCGGTTTTAATTATTAATGATAGAGTCCGCGATATCGCATTGACGAAGGAAGTAGTTGGTCATCGAATCGTTTAAAAATCATGAAATATACCACTCCCAATAACGGAACATCCTAATCGTACTTCCTAATAGGAAAATAGGGAAAAGGAAATGAATTTCCAAAGGACCGAGGCAACAATGGAAGGATCCAAGCTGTTGCGATTTCTGGGCATGGGAAAAATCATGGGGAAGGGGGCGAATTTCGAACACCTGGATTTTCCAGAAACGAAAGGGCCACGCGACTGGCCAGCACGCAGATCACGCCTCGAAGTCAAGTGGCTCGTTACCGAATCGTGGGAATCTTTTCGAGGCCTCGATCGGAAATTCGACTCACGGGCCAGCAGGCGGATTCGAGATTCGTCCCACTTGTTATCCACGCGACTGCCACGCTCGCATTACCCTACACCCGTTAGCCTACCTTCCAGAAGTAAACAAATTTCTGTACGTTCAACGTTCACCAAAGGACAATACCCCGAAAGATGAATAAAGGTATTCCGTACACCTGGATTCCACATGGCAGGCAGAAAGAAAATAAAATGGATATTTTCAATTGGGTTGGACATTTGGAAAATAAATTTGTTGAGAAGATCACAATTGCAATTCTTATACGTAGGATAGTGTTCTGCTGTTTTAGCTCCTGCGTCGCCATTTTGCTTCCCTTTTCACATCTTGAAGGTACAAATTATAGGCAAAGGGTTGCTTAATAAATGCATATAAATAGAATTTCTCTAGCATTTATACTTTTGCAGAAAATTATTTTTAAAGTAACCTGTTATTTGGACGTCTGCAGGGCAATGTAATCCATGGGTACGTTTTGCATTTTATTTTTCTCTCTAACATTTTTGTCATTTTTTCAGGTACTCTGGACAAACTATGGAATGAAGAGAAATAAATTTTGGAATTCAAAATTTGGAGCCATCGTCAGAGTGTTTCATTATGTTTCCTAACAACCGTAAGCCCACTCCATGAACCTTGCAACAACCAGCCAGATCGACTCCCATTCTCAAACCCGACCCAGTCATCATCAGTCCATTACCACGTTGCGGTCAAACGTCTCCGGGCTAGAATCGAGCGATCAGAGAAAAGTCTTCCACGTGTCGGCCACGCTTCGAACCGCTCGTAAATCAGCACCATCAGAGACCAGGTAAGAGCTAGTAGAATCAAGCGATCGTGAAAGAGTTTCTCCAGACGAGGCGACGATTAGAAAAGTACCTATCTTTTTCTGTCTTATTGGTTCTGTTGATTCTCTGTCCTTCTTCTTTGTCATATTTGCATGTAGCGATGGGAATGATCGTAGTTCATCATTTTCAAACAATTGTGTCAGTGATGGGCAGATCGACTGACCGCTGAATAGTGAATAGTTCATGGGCATCTGGGTTACAATGGAAAGTATCAAATTTGAAAATTTGGGACTTTGGGAAGATAGAAATTTAGAAATATAGAAAGTGTAAGGTTTTTTAATTTTCTAATTTTCAAATTTGGAATAATGAAGCTTTGGAAATTTGGAGATTTAGAAATTTGGAGATTTAGAAATTTGGAGATTTGGAGCTTTGGAAATTTAGAATTTAGAAACTTGGAAATTTGGAAACTTGAAGATTTGGAGATTGAGAAATTTGGAAATTTCGAACTTTGGAAAGTTGGAAATTCGAAAATTTAGAAATTTAGAAATACTGTAGCTTTAGAAATTTATATTTCAAAATTCGAAAAATACAATTATAAAGTGTGTCGAAAATCATTCCCATCGCTATCCGCGTCCATCAGCAAGAGTCTGTCGGCGCGTGTAGCGGGAGGCCGGGGATCATCAGCTCGTGGGAACGAAGCGGCCGTCCGCGCTGAAGCGTTTCAGGAAGCTGACGGTGTTCCGCTCCCGCGGTCACCAGGGCGTCCTTAACAGCTCCGTGTACCTCCGTCCCGACGCCCCGACGCTTCTTCGTCGGCTCGAGTGGCTCGACGACGCCCACGCTCCAATCGGCTTCCTGATCGGCCACCGGGAAAATGGGAGCTTGTCTTGCTCGACAACCTTCTCTCCTACGTGCTCCTAATGTCGTTCGGTTACTTTTATACGCGTCGCACGTTAATTAGTTACTTTCCGCCGTTGATTGCATCGCCTCGCTACAAGCAGATACCAGTTGCTTATATACAGGCTGTCCCACAATATGTGAGTACAATTTAAATGATGAATTTAAAAATTAATTATTAAATTAAGATGATTTCTTCGACTCTAGACAGAAAAGAAAATTAATAATTTTTTAAAAAGTTTTTGAATTAGAAAAATAACACATTTTCTTTTCTTTTTCTTATTTATCGAAAATAGGATTTGTTTAAAAATACATATGAATTTATTTATCGATTCTGAACAAAAAAAAATTGAAAAGCTTTCTGCTTTTCTTCCAATTCCAATGCGTGTACATTCGCGTGCCAGCACGACATATTCGCGTGTCTCAGGCGTGCAACGCGTGCAAAAGGATAAGAAACGAAGCGTGTAAGCCACGCGAGGACAGTGATCTTCTTATAATTACGCGCACGCCGATGAACCTCGCAAAATCATGCAATTAAACGTAATTACCTGCCTTACTACACGGTGCGTCGGGAAATCTGCAATTAAAAGCGCGGCCTGCATAATCTAGTCTGATAATTGAGAAACACAGCTATATGCAAATTTTATAACTTTTGAAATCAAAAAATTGTCATCGTACATACCCTTGATTATCTAATTTATCAAAATTAACCCTTAAATGCATGATTTTTTAATTTTTACTGTTTTCTTTTTTTTTTCATACTTCGATTGAATGGATCAATGTAATATGGCATACAGGTAAAAGTAAAACTTTCACTATGGTTAATATTTTAATTAGGAGTTAAAGACAGTGTTTCGTTTTTGAGACACTATGCATTTAAGGGTTAAAATTTCGAGAATTCCTCCTCCCCTTGTATCGCGAAGTACGCAAACAAAATTTTTCGAAAAGTATCTTCACGAAACGAGTCTCGCGAATAAGTTACGAGCCCGAATGTGTACCGGATGCGCGCGAGGGTATCGCAGAAGTTGATGTATGATCCTTTAGCAACGTGCACCTGCCGGTTCGTGGTCGGCACTTTGACGGAAATCATGGATCTCCTCGGGACGGTCAAAGATCTCGGTAGCGTTACTCCCCGGCCACGAAAGATAAACCGAGGCTGAAATTTATTTTCCGACCGACGGCTAACGTAAAAGATCCCCATAGATCTCTGTTAAGAAGCGTAACGATCAAAAGGTGAAGGTCGCGAAATTGACCGTGGTAATCATTGAAATTACCCCGCTTTCTTCCCCTCTATCCAGGCTGATTCGTTCAATAAATTAGTGGTTTCTGATTCGGATAATCGTTCCTTTCCACTGCCAAATAGGATCATTGATGCCTGCCAGAGAGACGCGTCGCGATTGTGTTCGGTTAATTGGAGCGGATTAATTAACAAGTCTGGTGAAAACGAGCTGATCAATTTTCTCAGCCTCTGTATATATTGCCGTATAAGTACATTCATGGTAATTGATAATAAATCCATATATGGTGTGATTTTTCGAAGAGACCACCTGTAACCGACTTTCCGTTTCGAAATTCCCACGATATGGTAACACGTGGACTCGTACGTTCATGCATATTTATGAAACAACAATGAGATTCGATTTGGCTTATATCCTGGTCAATTCGCTCCCTTTTTTCCTTCTGCTTTCGTGCGTACGCGCGCGTTTCATTCATGAATCGGTCGCACAAAGTGGCCGACCCTCCCTCTGCCAATTCAGTCGCTACCACCCCTAGTGATTCACGATAATTTTATTCTTATGAATGGACGAGAGACGGGTAAACAGGAAGAGGTGTACGCGGAAGGGAATATATTTTAAATAAATGACGGTTCGCATGATTGCGATAACCCTGTGTTACTGATTGACGCAGTTTGGTAGCTCCTCTTTTCATGAACACTGGCAGGTGTAATTAGGGTTGGACAGGTTCATTTTTTTTTTAATTTTATCATTTAGGTCATTTGTTTCTTTTCTTATTTCTTTTTTTTTGCTGAGGAATACTGTCAGGTTTCAGGTCATTTTAAACTGAATTTTATTTTGCGAATGAATTATATTTGAAATGGAAAAATTTGTAATATAAATACTTGTACATTTTCTTTGAATTTAAAATTAATTTTTATTAAACAAGAAATTGAATATAATTAAGGTATTATCTTTATCGATATAATAAAGAAAGAAATATGTACAAGTGAAACGTTAACAAGACCCACTCAATAATTAACGTCTTCTTGCTGAATACAACATCTTCATTAATACAATCAAGGTTGTACGATGAGAACGTTAACGAGATCCTTTAATCATTATCTTGAAAGGGAACAAGATACTAAACCAGAAAATATAAACAACAGATACGGGTTTCGGTTTAATGAGACTTTACACGATATTTTCTCTTTGCATACTGGCGGTGGCAATTTCGATTTACAATAATTCTTGTTTCAATGACGTGTTTGAAGGACCCAAGCCGGTATCACTGACAAACGGCGAACAAGAGCACGAAATTCTCCTTCATTCATTGGCACACGGATGAAAAGGAATACGGCATTCAATTGCACGCCTTGGTCCGTGACCAGGTCGTCCTTTTCGCGACTTGCCGGACCGGAAATTGAAATTTCGCGTGAGAATATGCACTCCTTTGATGCCTGGCTTGCAATTTCGAACGACTGTTCACGGAAGTGTTTTCAATACTTAAATCCTTGAATTTACAATCGTTCACGCCATTCAAGGATAAAACATTTATTTACCAACTGATGTTTCCTTATTGGGATAAAATTGTCCAAATGTTAAGTTGAATTTATATCTAGAATGTGGTTCCAAACAGAACAGAGTTGAATAGCATAAGAAAATTTATTTGTCGATGAATGCAACAATGCACTTGAGAAATGCATATGCACTTTTTCTTCCATGCATCCAAGAAATGCATTACGCTCTTATTTTTAATAAAATTGCATTTCTTCTGTAGAATTTGATTAGAAATAGAAAGAAGTTAAACGATACAAGAAGATTCATCTTTTCTATAAGTGCAATGATGCACTTAAGAAATGATTATTATGCACTTTTTCTTTTAATAGAACTGCATCTCCTTTTGGGGAAAGGAGGATTGTAATTGATAATATATAAAATTTAATTAAATATAAAACGAAGTTTAATGGCACAAGATGCATTTTTCTGTAAGTGCAGTGATGCACCTAATGCACCAAAGTGCATATGCACTTTTTTGTTAAATGGAGCTCCATGGAAAAGTATTAGTAAAATCTGTAGCAAAATTATCTGCCAATATTATTATTTATTATCTTCCATAATATGTTATATAAATTTTAATAAGTTACCAAGAAATTTCTGTATAAATCTCCAAGATCCATTTAAAAGTCATCGCCAAACATCAAATAATTAATTAAAAGTGAGTACGCAGCATTTATTCTCTCTTATACCACTGTGGAACGAATCTGTCCAAAGAAACAGGCAGATGTGATGCAGTTCCCGTTACAGTTCCTCGGTGATCGATTGTGAACCGTAAAGGGGAAGCGTTTAAAAACGAGCTACATTACAGAAAACGCTTTTCACCATGTAAACCGACCGACATAATTGCCACTTTTCGATTCAACCACTTATCTACGAAACGAAACCGACCAATTAAGCCATAACATATTGGCAGGCTACAACCTTAACACGAATACACGAAAATGTTCTCACTGTGATGCTTCGTTAAAAAATAAAAAAGAAAACGTTATGGTAGCTTTCCCCCGCGTATCTCCATTTCACCACGTCTTCCGTGACACCTTTTATACATTTATGCATGCATTTACACCTTCAGTTTATTACACGTACGGTGTCCGGTAAATGACAGGGGTGACCATGAATATAAAAAATTTTCACACGTATCGATGCTATTTTAAGAAAATTATTAAAATTAACATTTAATGACAGGTTTTGGGAAAGTTGAAAATTTAATTTTAACTGGATACATTTTACAGTAGCGTTGTAAAGTTACTCTTTAATCTATCGAAAAATATAAGAAATTCTGTTGAAACGAATTCTTTTCGATCCTCCTGAAAATCAAGTCACCGCACGAAGCGGAGAAGGTTGAGAGTGACCGGTAAATCGCAGCAGAGGAAGACGCGTGCTTGCCACGGTACGCACGCGCTTCCTTACACGCGAGCGGATCGCGCGGTCCCAAAAGAAAAGAGGAAGAATCGGTTCACAGTCGGCTGAAGAAGCAACGAGTGCGACGGATAGGGTAGCGGAGGGGCAGGGAGGGCCCTATCGGAGGCTACCGTGAGAACGAGGCAAGGCCTTATGTCCCAGACGGACCCCTCAACCGGCACGAGGTCCGACGAGGATCGCCGCGCTTGCGAGACGCGGCGAAGAGGAAGGGGAACAGAGAACGACAGGTCGGGCCCCGGCCACAGGGCAGCCATTCGGGGCCCGTGCTCACGACAGAGACGACGATAGGCGCGAGCCTCACACGCGACTAGCACACGTCCAGGCCCTGAGCCGAGCCGCGATCGCAAACCGCGCTTCTTTTTTTCTTCCTTTTCTTTTCTTTTCTTCACTGAACTAGCTTGCTCTTTCTCTCTTCTCCTACCAGTCTCCGCCGCGAAGGAATGATTGATGTCTCTTCTTTGGACCTTCCTCCGGAGACCCTGGAAATTAATTGCTACTGGCTATGGTGTCGCGAAGACGCTTCATTCCGCTCGCGAAGACACTCTTTTCCAGTATTTGAATTGTGGTTTGTTACAATTTTTGAAAGAATTGAAAGATGGAAATTATTGTTTATGGCATTTCGCGAAAATATATTAATTTCTCCTGAATTAACGTATACAGATGCCCTTATCCTAAAAAAGTAGGAAATTAATATAATACATTTTTTGATCCTCGGATGACGGACCATGAAGAGAGCCAATTTTAATTTAATTTTGTATTTCATATTATATTACTTACTTTTTCAGGAAAAGGGTTAATAACTGTATACGTCGCCCTATCTCGAAAATTAGAATTTTAATTTATAATAATTCTTGACTATTAGAATCTCCTATTTTCGTTCATAGAGAAGGGATACTTTGCAATTCATTTTTCGCACCAAACAAATTTCATTTATTTAATTTCAAATAAAGAATAAGGTACCCTTAGAATGCCTCGGATATCTTCTCACTTTTTTCGTACGATTCGACACACCTTTAGCATTTTGAAGGCATACCATCGAGCCAGACGGCAGAAAATTATTGTCAACCAATTTCTTGCTGGCATACTTTCTCCACCGTGAACAATACTATCCTCGAATGATGTAATTTAGTGGGGATATGTCCCTTTTCTGTTGGACGCAATTTCACGTGGTCGCTTCTAAGGGGTATTTACCAACGCCTGGTTTTCCCTCGGGAGGTGGAAAGGGCATCCGGATTCGCGTATTATAAAATCTTGCACGGGGTCTTGGCCCCGCAATCAGCTGCAATAAAACATGAAAAAAGAAACGAAGGAAACACGGCTGCCTCTTTTTACGTGCACGCGAGCGAGACTTCGCTCGTAAAATCGTTCGAGAGGCCGGGGAGAAAGGAAACGAGCACCGATTTTTGCACCCATTTTGTACCATGGGTAGTGAACTTTCAAAAGGACCGAAAAGAAATCTTGTTTGTCAAATTACACTGCATGATTTCGATCCAATCCTGGGAGACTTCTTTACTTGCAATCTCGTGTAATTAATAATTACACCATGGGTAATTATTTATAGAAAATGGCACCTCATCTTGGGTACCATTTTCTCAAATTGTCTCCCTGTGAAAATCTTTAATAAAATTTCAATTTTCAATCATTTGGAAAATTTTGGAGTTTGCATAGTTAGGATTCTTTAAATTTTTTTTTAATTTTGTGATTACCATTTACCTCCAAAAATACTTGAAATATTTTATATTTATCTTTCATTCTTTTCTCGTGTTTATTAACGTGTTCCACGAGGAGGGTATCGAGTTAATTGGATTAACTTATTTGCACACGTGCCAACGTTCATTCTTTACCGATGACGTTGACACCTTCGGTGGTGATTACGAAATGCAAAGGTCCGCGCATAACTCTACTCACCGGAGCGAGCAAAATTAACAGGATCATTTATTTCAAATTAAAATTGCACACGCCGTAACTAGGATTACGTAAATCGTGAAAAAGTTACTTAACGTCGATGCATTCTAATGATTTACAGGGTAAAAAGAAATTTTTCTAAGAGATTGCGATACTGATGCTTCGAATTAATGTAAAAAGTATTTAAACGTTCGTATACTTTTTATCGTGTATCAGGTGGTTGATTTCGAAACATAGAAAGTTTAATGCAATTTGATGACAGAAAAGTATCACGGAATAGTACTTGTAATATATCAATTTAAAGCTTAAAGTATGACGAAAATAATGATATAAACGTATCTAGAATATTGCTAATACAAGATGATAGGTTGTGGATCGCAACGAACAATGCAAGGATTTCAAATTATAGAAAGTCTGACGTAATTTCATGCCGGAAAAGTATCACAGAATAGGATTTGTGGCACATGAAATTGAAGCTTAGACTTTAACTAAAATGGCTATAGAAATGGTTTATTAATATTTTTAATACAAATCGTGTCAGATTTTTTCAAACGATCCAGGATCATTGAAAGCCAAGTCCCTTTGCAATTTGTTGCTCGATCACGCGAGACGAACGTGTGCTTATCAATAGAATACGAGCGCGCAATGTCATTTAATAAAAGTTGGCTGACGAACGTGTCTCTCGGCTCCATTGACGGTATCAAAGATCGGACACGAGTCGTAAACATTCGCACGCTCCAACCGCGGCCTCTACGTTTCATTCTAGTGATAACAGTCTTGCGTGCTGGCACAAACGATAAACTATCACGATACCATGCCGCTTTCTACCCGACGGTGACATCATTGATTATTGTTTTCCTTCCTGGTAATTCCTCTGGTACCACGAAAAGCCAGTCGAGTACTGTGAGACCGAATAAGAATCGACGTATTCACTTTAATTGATAGAAAACGACACACCATTTCAATTCTCGATATTGATAATATTGATACCTATACATTCTTATTAACTGTTTCCGGTTTCGATTGCTAAGAATGTTTTGGTTGTACTGATAGGAAAATATAATTAAATCAGAGGATAATTGTACGTGCCTGATATAATTATTTTACAGGAGCATACAAAAGTATTTTTTTACAAGTGCAACGATGCATCCATAAAATGCATTTGCACTTTGTTTTAGTGGAACGGTATATTTCTTCTTTAGAATTTGGTCAGGGATAAAACGAAGTGAAATTGGATAATAAGATTCAATTTTTCTTACAAGGATAACGTTGCATCTTGGATGCATGTGAGAAATGCATATTATGCACTTTTTCTTCGTTGCACTTTTTCCTTCAGTAATATATTTTTTCTAGAATCTGGTTAAAGATAGAACGAAGTTTAATGGGATGGGAAGATTCTATTTTTCTTACAAAGACAACGATGAGAAATGCATATTATGCACTTTTCTTCGATGCACTTTTTCCTTCAGTAATATTCTTTTTCTAGAATTTGGTTAGAGATAAAACGAGGTTTAATGAAATAAGAATATCCATTTTTCCTTATAAAGGTAATGAATGATGCATTTTGGGTGCATATGAGAAATGCATATTATGCACTTTTCTTCGATGCACTTTTTCCTTCAGTAATATTCTTTTTCTAAAATTTGGTTAGAGATGAAACGAATTTTAATGAAATAAGAATATCAATTTTTCCTTATAAGGGTAACGAATGATGCATTTTGGATGCATATGAGAAATGCATATTATGCACTTTTTCCTTCAGTAGATTATTTTTATTACAAAAATTAAAATATCGCGAAAACAGAAAAAAAGGAAAATATTTGAAACTATCGTTACTTCCCACATTTCCACGAGTTTCAAAGAAGCCGTCGACTCGCGAACACGCTTTTATCTTCTACTTAGCACTCTCTCGAGCTGTTCGGAGCGGATAGTTCTAACAATTTCAAGTAGAGAGCTACATCTGCGTAGCTCACGTGGCTGTATCTGGTCGGTTGACAAGAGATAATGTTAATGGAGGGATTCGTCTGCCGGTTTATCGTGGCTCGAAGAGACCCGCTCGAAAATTCGACGATAAAGGGACCAGGTTCTTCACAAAGGGCTCCGTTCAATCTCGACGCGTCTGTTAATCGAATCGACTCTCTTAACTCTACATTTCGTCTTCTAGGGGCACTTGTTTGTGAAACTTCTTTGAAAAAAAAAAAGATGGAATTTTTATTTTACATTCAGTTCATAATGAATAATCTATCATTGATATTTAATAATTTTTCTTTATCCAATTTGCCAAATTAAAATCAATAATTTTATTTTAAATATTTAATTTCTATCTTTATACTATTGTATAATTAAAGTAAACGAAGAAGAAAACATTTTTTGTCAGTATGTATGGTAATACAGTAAATTATTGATTACACGATGCATAAGAAACATTATAAATGTTCAGAGTTCCGCTAATGAGCGACAAAAATTGCTTGCAACCTGGGCCCTAACCGTGGAAAGAAGAATTCTTAAAGGGCACTACAAGCTCACTGATTACAACCTGTCGAGTTTCATACCACGATTGTCCCTAAAAAAGCCCTTTAAAACGTGTCTGGTTTGGCCCTTAATGGTGTTTAAGTCGAGCAGCAAACGATCTTTCGACAGGTTAAATGATTTTAAATCGCGTAACGAGATCTTAAAAATGTCCTGTTTAAGTTCTCCACCGGTGCTCCTCTTTTTGAATGTTCATTAAAATGTTAAAAACTTGCTCGAGATAATTTCTATATGTACGCTTTTGGTTAATAAGTTATTAATTAATTAGCTGGTTTAATTTGATACTTCTCTGTAAATCACTGTATTTTATAATGGAATATTAATTCATACATTATTGAACGCATGCCTTAATTATCAAGATTTTCAATAAATTATTGCATTTTAAATATTTTGAGGATTCCAATTATTTTTTAACAAAATTTTAAAATTTAAGTAGCTGTTACATTTTCTATTTAGAAAATTATCAAGAAATTATTAATTTTCATTTAAATTGTCTCAAAATTATTTATGACTTTTGAATTAATGTTTCAGAATGCGATAGAATTTTTTTATAGAAGTGTTTAGTATTATTTTAAAGCTCCTTTTCTTGTAATTTTAGTAGAACTTGTAGATCATAATGTAGGTTTAATTTCTTAAAATTTCATTAGAATATTTCAAACTGTAATAAAGTTAGATATTTTTGATTGGTATTTCTATTTAGAAAATTATCAAGAAATCATTAATTTTCATTTAAATTGTCTCAAAATTATTTATGACTTTTGAATTAATGTTTCAGAATGCGATAGAATTTTTTTATAGAAGTGTTTAGTATTATTTTAAAGCTCCTTTTCTTGTAATTTTAGTAGAACTTGTAGATCATAATGCAGGTTTAATTTCTTAAAATTTCATTAGAATATTTCAAACTGTAATAAAGTTAGATATTTTTGATCGGTATTTGGGATCGTTTTGTGCCGGTGTAGAGCGTCGGGACGCTTCAAGGTGTAGGTGCAACACAATCAAAGCATTTTAGAGCGACCTTCTGCCGAAGAAGTAGCTTCTGCAGAGGGTTCGATGTTGGTGAGGGTAGCTGCCGCTTGAATGGCAGCGGAGAGTCAGTTTGTTCAGGGACTGCACGCGGTGCGTTCGCTTGTTTAATGTCAGTGAATTTCATGCTCTGCTGTCACAATTTAACTCACGTTTCTCACATCAACGTGCACGGAAAGTGTTGATGAAGTTTTCCCCTTTGGATTCTTTTACTTATTACAACATGTGACTTGAAGTTCTGTTTGCTTCCGTGTATGATTAACAAGTTTGGAGACACTTGGACGATAGAAAGGTAGAAGAAACGTTAATTAAAATTAATTAGAAATATTATAAATTAATATAGAGTTGATTTATTGGAATCTAGTGTCAGGTAGATGGTAATGGGTTATTTTAAAAAATTGATAAACTTCAAATAATTCTAAATAATATTTATTTCCATAGTAAATTTAATTATTAAATACAATTATTGTATCTTATCAAAGTGCTATTAATTTAATTAACATTGATTTGTATTGTTGCTGTTTAGGTTTTGAAAAACTGAATAGACACTGCGACACCTGCAATGATGTCATACGAATACCCTCACCCAGTTTCCAGGACGTATCAATATAAAAAAGTGAGTAATAAAATATAGAAAGTTAATAACAATTCTATTATTTCTTTTGATTGAGTAATTAAATGAAACTTAATGTATAGTTTTCTTTAGTTCTACACATCAGTTTCATGATTTTTTATTAATTTATGATTGGTATAATTTGTTTATATTTCAACAATTAATAACAATTCTATAATTGTTAAATAAGTGAATAACAATTCTATTGTTTCTTTCGATTGAGTAATTAAATGAAACTTAATGTATAGTTTTCTTTAGTTCTACAGAACATCAGTTGCATGATTTTTTATTAATTTATGATTGATATAATTTGTTTGTTTATATTAGATAACAAAACCATTGTTAGAAAGAAAACGACGTGCACGAATAAACAAATGCCTCGACGAGTTGAAAAGTCTAATGATTGATGCATTAGAGGTATGTATTCATCAACGTTTATACAGTAATTGTAAAATTAATTAACATTAGCAAGATTCTCCTGAAATACAGTTCCTTCCAATTTTCACAAAATAATTTATTTAGAACTTGAGAGAAAATTATTTTAGTGATGAAGAGTCTGCAAGCTCAACTTAGTTTCTACCTAATTACTCTAATTCCCTGCATTAATTACACTGTTTTAGGCTTCCAAAAAAATTCCAAAAATTCTAAAATTCTTACCAAAATCTCTGTCACATTATACAACCCTTTGTTGCATGAAATTTTTGAAACTTCTTTCTAGAAAAATAAAAATTGTTTCCCCTTACATAGCAACATAGATCCTAATTCTGAACCTTTTCAATTTTTTACTAACAAAATCTAATATAATCAAAGACACAATATCTTCCAATTCAAGTGTGACACATGTGACAGCATCAACGTTGAAAATAAAGACACTCTCTGAATCTTTAGCAATAGGATCAGTGTAAAGGTTACTAGCTCGATCCATCGTTGGTTAAATCAAGTTTACACTGCTCGAACGAGCACGTGCTATGCTTTTTTCTCTGCCGGTTGAACGGAGAAACCTTAGCAAAAGGAAGCCACGGTTTCTTGCTCGGCTTACAAGCAAGCACGCGGGTCGTTTGCGATACCACGTTTCCCCTGGTGTAATTTCACGAGTCCTGCTCGCAGCAGGAAACGCATTCTCGGCCTGCAACTAGCCGTGGAATCGATTCGCTGCTTAAATATATTCCTAGACCGTGGGAACCGTCTCTCTTGGTTGAGTGTCAAACGTTCAACACCGTGCAATTATGAAAGGCGGTAGCCTTAACGTGCTCATTACAACCGGTGCGTGGCGTAATTGCCGATGTCTTCTGACCGATAATGCTGTTCGAAAGTAAGGAGATGAGTTTGATCAGGAATCGAGATAAATTTCAACGCGTTCTTGTTATTCGTTCTACATCAGTTTATCCTCGAAACGAGAGCTGACGCAAAAAGTAATGACTGACTTCGGGATGTTTTTTGTTTTCAATTTTATTTTTAATGAGATAACGAGGGTGAACGTAACATTTCCGTACGGAGCTGAAACTTTAGAACGTTAATTGGAATTTTAAAATTGCTTCCAAAGTGTTTCAACAAATTTTGTAAATGATTCTATTAATTTGAAAATCGTTTAGAAATGGAATCTCTATTTTTGAAAAAGTAGCAGGTGAATTTTGAGCCCTCTTTGGATGATGTGCGCAACCTTTATACTAACAGAGTTTCTTTCTACTTTATCATCATAAGATACATATCAAGAAAAAAATTTGAAATTGAATTTAAAAAAGTCTTTAATTATTTGAACAAGATTTTTAACATATTCAAAACTAATTGAAGAAATTTCTCATTTCTTGAAGGATCAATATTTTTATAATAATTTAATTACCATGATACGATAATTAAAAAGTATTTCAATTAGTAATTATTATTCTAACTCTAATTCTAATAAGTAATTAATAATTAAAATAATATCTAGAGAATTAATTTAAAATTCAGAAAATGGTAATTAAAAAATTGTCAACTTTCTTAGGAATTCATTATCTCATAATGATCAAAAATGTCTCAAATTGCAAGGGATATTTTTATTATCAATCAGACCATGTTATCGAGAAAACCAACATTATTTAATGTCCATGGTGCCAGGTCAATCAGATTCCTCGTTGATCGTTCCATGGAATCACGAAGCGTGAACTGTACACGCTCAGACGCCTACGTGCTCCCCTTTGAAATTCAAATTCGTCTCGGTTCTTCTGTCGGTATGATCGCGTTAAACAAATACATTTTCTCCTTTTTGCCTGGATCGTGAGATTGCTGCTCGCTTTGATAATACTTCGTGCCATTACTTGTCTACCAGCGGTTACTTCGTGTGGAAAAAGTCTGGGAAAATTAGTGTGAAGCTATAGTACTCGGTTTCTTATCCCTCGGAGGAATGTTTGATCAAGAATCATCGATTCGACGAGGTATCGTAGGAAAGAATAATTATCAAATTAAAAACACTAACAATATTTTTATTATTTTTCCAGTACAAAAATATAATGACAAAAATAAAAATTTCAAAATTAACATTCATTTAAATTTCAAATAATAATGGTAATAATCTAGATGAATTTTAGCAACCCTACATGTTATTTGTTTCACAAAATTCTTCGGTTTAGTAACGATGAAAAATAATTCTTTGACATCATCGATGTTAATAACAATTCCTTTTAAAAGATGTTGATAGGCGGAAGGTTTGAATGGAAGATTTGTCACGGTTCGAACAGGTGTATCCAATCGCGATAAATGAGAAAGCAAAAAGATTGCAGCTTCGATTTCATTCACGATGCTTGACCATGCCATTTTTCCTGTCACGTTTACGCGGTATGTTTATCGATAATAAATTCGAAACGAGTTGATAATTACACTTTACGTTTACCCTCGAATTTCGCATCAGTCATGAATCGTCGACCACCAGGAATTTTTACTCGAAATATCAAACATAATTCCTCATTCGCAAATAAACGCGCCACGGGTAAGCTTCTGCCAAAGTACATCATTTCCTTATGACATTATTTTAATGTACAGAAAGTGCCGTCATAAGGAGAGTACCTAAATATCTTTCCTTTTTAAATTTAAAAATTTTATGTTTGAAAATTTATCATTTTTTTTTTAAATTATACAGTTATTGATGTGTACATTTCTTACACAATAAATTATAATTCTATTCGGGTTATGGGAGAAAATGATATTTTATTGTAATAATTAGAATTAAAATTCTGACTTTCTCCATGGTCCGCCGCCCGAGGGCTAAGAAATGCATTGTATTATATTTTTTACTTTTTTAGGAAAACTATCAATCATTTTATAGATCACCTTAGTATATTTAATAATAAATAAAATTCTCAAATATTATTTAATATACATGGTGTTCAATTAAGGGTGGGCATCCTTAGTAATTACTCTTTTCCCAATAATTTAATGAGTATCAAATTTGAGACATTAATCGCCACTAAATGAAACTTTTGACAACAGTTATCGGTGTTGAAACACTTTTAAAATCTACATCCTCGAGTACGACAAGCATGTTACGTTTTCATCAGTAACATCCCAAAGGATCACCCTTTCTCTCGTCGAATTCCTCGGGCGTGACCTGAAATCATGTCGAACGCGTGAACGGAAAATCAAAGAGGATTTATATGTTACAGACGGAGGGGGAGGACATCAGTAAACTGGAGAAAGCGGACATTCTGGAGCTGACCGTGCGCCATTTACAAAGGCTTCAAGGATCACAGTCTTCCGGTACGATCGCGACTAACGACGAGGTATCGGCTGAAAGTCGGTGGCTGTCCGGTTTCGGCCACTGTGCAGCTGAGGCGTACAGATTTCTCTCGGCTCTTCCAGGTGAAGGTGCGGAAAGGTTAGCAAGACACCTCGCAGCTGGTCTTCAGAAGAGCCGACAAACGAATTCATCGGTAATTATCTCTTCATCGATGATCGTGAGACAATGAGGCGAAAGTTACTTCTGACTGAGACCAGTCACTCGAGATTCGATCGCGCCTTCCTATGCATCCTTTAACCCTTTCACTTCAACATATACACGGTATTCATTTCAGATATTTTTAATGATTTCGATAATTTTTCTTTTCTTAAGTATTGCTTTGCATTTCTAATGATTCTTCCTTTTTCTTTTCTTTTTCAAATGTAGTTATATTGATAAATTTTTATTTAATTTGCAGCTAAAAACAAATATATTAACGCAGATCTTAGCAAACTTGAACCTCACGGTCGACCTGGTAACACCACCCCTGGGAAATCCTGTGGAAGATAGTAGAATAACATCCACGAATCAAAACGCGATTAATTATCCTGGTGCAGTTCGCGATGGAACGTTCAATCTTCCGACTACTTGCAACTCAGTTGGAATGATTGATAAGAATGAAACGATAGATAGGGCTGATGTTTCTGAAATGAAAGATTCGAGAGAGCAGCGCGCTGCGAAGAGGATCAAAACGGAAGTCAGAGCTGAAGATGATGAAGAAATTGATGTGGAACGCGTTGATGAAACTGATCCTATGTGGCGACCGTGGTAGGGTTCAGAGAAAGTTTAATAATGCAACTGATGCAATGGTTTTTGTGATTAATAGTGTTAAGGGTTCAATTGATTGCTTTAATTAGAGTTAAAAAATAATGAGACAAGTATCTTTATCGGTGAAAAATATATTTTCAAATCAATTTTGTAATAGTACAATGAATATCATTCCTGTAACTAATGTATAACGATGCAAAAATGAAGCACAGAGTGTAGAAATAAATATATCATTAATATTGTTAAATATAATATAGATATACAATAGACATATTACAGTATAAATGTAATATAATTAACATAACATAATGTAGAGAAATTTTTAAACGTACAATATTTATCGATTTCAAGAAACTTAGTAAACTAATATAGGTTTATTGTAATTTTTAAGTTTAATCTTTATATTTGTGATATTTCTATTCCTAGTTACATGAGATTGAAAAGATTTTAATCATAAATATTGAGAAGTTACAAATATTATAAAGTGTATTTATTTCAGTTTTATAAACAATTTATATTTACGTTGAGAAAAATAATAAGGTAAAAATATAGTTCATAGTAATATAGTAGCATACAATTTTTCTTAGTAATATGTTATGCCTTTCGCAACTCTGTATAAATTATCTTTATTTGTTAATCTTAATTTTAACGCTATTAACATTAAAAGTAATTTGCAAAAAAAATAGTGTAATTTTCAATTAATTTAATTCCTTTCTCCAGCCATTTATTGTATTTTATTAAATGCGTTTCTGCGTCTAAGTGGTCGGAATCAAAAGTTACAGAGGTTTCAAATTTTCTATGGAAAGTCTATGGATCGCACATTTTAGCTTCGGGGTCCCTGATACCCCGGGTGGCATAATATCGGTGTCACCGGTACCTCGGGGTCCCTGACACCCCGGATGCCATAATGTCGGTATGCAGTGTCTGCGGTGCTTCGGGGTTCCTGAGACCCCAGGATGATATGTCGATGCGCAGAGATAGTCCCTCGTGCTTCGGGGTACCTGGTACCCCGAAAGCTATAATATTGGTATCCAGAGATACTCAACGGCCTTTCGGGTTCCCTGACACCCCAGATGCCATAATGTCGGTATGCAGTGTCAACGGTGCTTCGGGGTCCCAGAAACCCCGACTGCCATGACACAAGTATGCAGTGTTATTGGCACTTCGGGGTCCTAGATACCCCAGAATGGAATCAGATCGGTACACATATCGCCACTAGTGCTGCGGGGTCTCTGACACCCAAGGGTATGTTGATATATAGACAGAATCTACCGCGCAATTTACGACCCTGAATTCTTTTCATCCCTACATTCTTTATATCCACACATTACTTACATCTCTACATCCCCTACATCTCAACATCCCTTACAGCTCTGTAGCCCTTATGTCACTTCATCCCTTACATCCCTGCAATCTTTTCATCCCTACATCCTTCTCATCCCTACATTCTTTTCATCTCTTCATCCCTTAGATCCTTGCATCCCCTATATCTCTACATCACTTACATCTCTGTAGCCCTTACATCACTTCATCCATTACATCTTTGCATCCCTTACATCTATGCTTCCCTCACATACCTGCATTCCTTAAATCTCTACATCCCCTACATCTCTACATCCCTTACATCTCTGTAGCCCTTACCTCACTTCATCCCTTATATCTCTGTAGCCCTTACATTTCTTCATCCCTTATAGCCCTGCAATCCTTTCATCCCTACATTTTTCGTGAAAATTTCGAAAAAATCTCGAAAAATAGCGCCCCCTAGCGGTAATAATTTGAACTAAAATTTCGATGTCGAATCAGCGCCCTCTGGCGGGGAAAAAAGGAACTAAAACTTGCTAAAATTTTGGCCCTCTAGCGGGAAAAATGTGAACTAAAATTTCGATGTCGAATCAGCGCCCTCTGGCGGGGAAAAAAGGAACTAAAACTTGCTAAAATTTTGGCCCTCTAGCGGGAAAAATGCGAACTAAAATTTCGATGTCGAATCAGCGCCCTCTGGCGGGGAAAAAAGGAACTAAAACTTGCTAAAATTTTGGCCCTCTAGCGGGAAAAATGTGAACTAATTTTTCGACGTCGCATCAGCGCCCCCTGGTAGCAAAAAAAGGAACTAAACTTTGCAAAAATTTTGGCCCTCTAGCGGGAAAAATGCGAACTAAATTTTCGACGTCGCATCAGCGCCCCCTGGTGGCAAAAAAAGGAACTAAACTTTGCAAAAATTTTGGCCCTCTAGCGGGAAAAATGCGAACTAAATTTTCAAAGTCGAATCAGCGCCCTCTAGCGGCAAAAAGAGGAACTAAATTTCCGCAAAAACTATTTCTGGTTTTGCAAGATTGTTGACTACGCCAGAGATTTTGAATTTCTCGTATTGCAAGGATATAAAGGATGCACAGATGTAGGGGATGCAAGGGTGTAAGGGATGCAGAAATATAAGGGATACAGAAATGTAAGGGATGCAGAAATGTAAGGGATGCAGAATTGTAAGGGATGCGGAAAAGGATAAAATAATAGGCGAGGCACACAGGAGTAATAAACAACACGTTCATCCTCGTAATGAATTTATTTAATAAGCTAGTGAGCTAAATATAGTAAATTAAATAAACACAGAAAATAAAATAAAGGTATGTGTGTGTCTATAAGAGGTAGATCCGTACCCCTCGGCGGTCGGTGTAGGACTGATGTGGTTTTACTTCGCTCTACGTACCGACGAGAGACTGTTAAAGACTGCTAACTCCTGTGTTAAAGTGCGGCACGCCAAGTGGGCTCAGTGGCACCGAAGAGAGGTTGACAGCAGTGTCGTAGCCAGTTACCTTTACCCGATATTATCATAGTTCAGCACTAGTTACTAGATAACGCTGACTATAATATCTGGTGGTGATGATTTTATCAACGGAATATTTTTTTGATTTCTCTTTTAAAAAACTCGGGTTTATTAATTAATAAATTTAACTTTCATCATAATAAAGTGTCTGTAGAAAAATTATGTAAACTTTTACAATTCACATAACCTAACAACACAAAGTGTCTTCTCTAATTCAAATATCATCTTTAACTATTCATGTATAAAAAGAAGTACTAATAAAATAAAAGAGTTGATAAATTTATAAGTTATGCTAAACATTACAATTTTTAAAATGTCAATGGATAAATTAATACAAACAGTAAATACCAAACGTTGATAAGAAAGAAATCTATAAATTATCTGCATCACAATCAATACACCCCGCTTAGTGTCCATCGGCGGGTGATTTGAAACTTAATAAAGTAAAACAATATAAAATATATTAAGACATAGGTATTTACAGTTACATATTAATTAATTTTTTTAAGTTAAAATAATTTACTATTCTAAGATAATTAATTAATAAATTACATTATACAGAACTGTATTTAAAAATATAAATATACTTGTTACAACAACCAATTATTTTATTGTAACACATCTTTTTCTGTCCTTTTTATGACGTTAGAGAATGAAAATGGAATTGTATACAATTAAATAATAAACGCCATTTAAATTACGATTGAATTAAGACTTTAATTAAAATTCTGCAGATTTATTTAATTGCAATATATTGCAGATTCGATGCGTCTTCATGTTTCTCTTTCCAGTGCTGTCTATCTTTGTTCTTATCCTATTTCAGCATCGTTTCATCTTCGTCACAGCAACTATTGTTCTTGAAACTGTGGGGACATTAATTGAGTAAATTAAAATCTTGTATTACAAGGAAGAACGATAAGAAAGAAAATGCAAAAAAATTTCTAAGTCTTGAAATAGCAAACTATATTGTTCAACATTAATTAATATTGTAAAGGAATCGTTTTTATTTATCAAATGATAGTTAAAAAAAAAAATTTTTCTAATCTTTTTAAAATGCTTTTTCTTTGCAAACAGAATTTATCATGTACACTATTTTTGAGTACACATAACTCACAAGAACTGAAAGTCTGAGACACTGTCTCTGCTTATACAAAAATTCATTTACCCTGTTATTATTTCATGTAGAAGGTATACTCGTTGACACGGTGTTACTTGCAAGGATCATGCATTAAAGATGAGCAAACAAGGACACTTAACCAATTTTTTCTGAAAAGAAACATGTCAACGTATTATTAATACAAAGATTAATACTCTTGAAAATTGCATATAAAGTATTTGAGACAGATAGGATCGCTTATTTAAAAACTGAAAAATAAAAAGTAAATGAATTTCAGAGAAATAAACTTGTTCTTTTCGTTATAAATACTTAAGTAGCACCTTGAATTTCTATAAAATAACTTTCTGACAGAATTTATAGAATATTATGGTAAGGTTTTAGAACCCGAGTACAGGATTTGAAAATTTGGAATTTGGAAATTTAGGAATTTGGCATTCTGGAACTGTAGATGTTTGAAGTTTTGGAAATTTTAAACTTAGAAATTTAGAATTGCAGAGCTTGGAACCCTGGAATTCTGAAATTTTAGAATTCTCTAATTTTGAAATTGTATAACAGAAGTTTGGAATTTTATAATTTTATAAAATTTTTAAATGGTAAGGACTCAGTTGAAATTTTTGGGGGGTGGCCCTCTTTACCCTAACTAGTTCCACCAATGCATAATGGTCACTTTAAATAAAACGTCAGGTCGAAAAACGTAGAGTTTTAAAAATATGACAGGTAAAGTGGTGCGAATGTGTGCAAAGGAACACGATTGCCATGGGAACTTCATAAATCTGCGGTGACTCTTACGGCGAATCCCTTTTCTTTCTGCGGTTTCCTCATGGTCACAAACCAACACGTTTTCTTGGCATTTCATACCGAAGAGTGTGGCATATTTTACACGGCAGAGCGGTGAAAGAAATATGTGAATATTCCAATAAAACATGTTCATCATTCAAAAATACTATGAAATAGAGATACTTCAACTTACAGTATTCTTCTAAAGTTTTCTAAACTTTTCAATGGTAGCGCATAAGTAATTGATGCATAAAATTTTAAAGAATTTAATTTTATTCAGTACCATAAATAACAGCACCTAAATATACATCATGCTGATGTATAAAATGTTTTCAATTTGTTTGAAAATAATTCTTAGGGGAGATGTTAAACGTAAACATATAATGAAATTTATAATAGACGTTCCTCATTTGTTCAGTCACGACGATAATTTCACTGAACTATGTGAAAAATTTACGGCTGTTTATTCCCCCCTCCCATTGGATACGAAAGCTCGACGAGTAGTCGCGAAAATTTATTCCATTTCATACCGGTCGGCCCATTTTTTCGTCCGATTTATGAACAAACTGAATAGCAAGCGGGATAATTTATTAACTTTTTTAGCCGTGCAACTGGCTGCAATGCAGTCTGATTTGAATTCTGAACAAAGCAACCTTAATGAATCTCTGAACGATAAAATCGACTCACAGCCGTGAAAGATATAACGTTCATCTGTCTTTGTAGATAAAAATTAACAAATGTTTTCCTATGATCTACTGATCGAAGGGACGATAAATGTTCCTCTAATTTATCTATAATACTGTAATAACGAATGATTAATTTGCTAAAGTGGCAGTAGAGTATTAAATAACAAGATGTGGCCGTAAATATTAAAATAATATTAATTAATCGAACCAGGTGTTATGAATTATAAAGTAATTATACAAATTAAATTAGAAGTATATTCCAAAATTCCAAATTACCAAAATCTTAGATTTCCAAAATTCGAGAACTTCAGTTTTCTAAAATTATGGAATTGGAATTTCCAAAATTTCAAATTATCAAGTCTATAAAATAACGAAATTTCAAAGTTTTAGATTTCCATAATTCCAAAATTTTAAAATTTCCAAGGTACCTGACCTACCACCCCGGAAAAAGGTTCTAGTTACACCACCGTTGGATCATGTAATATAATTTTGTCAAGTAATAAATAATCACGTTGAAAACCATAATTATTATCGAAACACCATGAACCCTTCAACGAAACCTTCTCTCTTCCCGTCTGCTTTCGAAAATGCTAGTCTCGTTCGAATTCGAAAAACGTGCCTTATCAGGAGGACTATGTCAAACATGCCCGAGGCGTCGCGTTGCAACAAACATTCCCGAAAATCTGCTTCGAGGAACAGAGGGTTGCACTCCTTCTCCTTCGGCATGTACCAACACACACCTGCGTGTTTGCACACGTAGCGAGCAAGCGAGCAGCGCGCGCGCGTACAGATAACGCTTAGGCGCATCCTGGTTACAGGAACAATACGGATTGAATGGAACCGGAGAGTCCTGGAGGAGCGGAGGGAAACGGTGAACGGTGTGCAAACGGGCTTTGCGCGAACTGAGATCGTGTAGATGGAACACTGAGCCGACAATATGTCTGCTAAACCTTACGTAACGCGATCTCCTTGTCCCCCTGTGCCTATGTGTTCACGCGTGTTCGCGTGACCCGCCGGAAGCCAGCTCTTTGGTAGCTGATGCGTTCTGCTTCATTCGCATGTGAATGAAAGTGGTGGAATATTAATGTATCTGAGACAACAGAAAGCCTTACTTTATCTTTCTAGGGTTTTAAGATCCTAAAGTTTAAAATATCTGAAAATTCCAGAACTTCAACATTTAGAAATTTCCAACTAAAATTTCTGAATTTCCAAATTCCTCAATTACAAATTCGATGGTTTTGAGATTCTGCAATTCAAAAATTTCTAAATTCTAAGGATTTAAATTTCTAAAATTCCTAAATCTCCAAATCCCCAAATTCCAGAATTTCTAAATCTTAAGGTTTTATCATTTCAGAATTCCCAAAGTTCAAGATTCTGAGAATTTCTAAAATTCTAAAACTCCTAAATTTTCGAATCCCAAAAGTTTAAAGTTTTAAGTCTTTAAAACTATAAAATTTCGGATTAAAAAATTTCAAAATCACAGAATTCTAAAGTTTCAAGAATCTACAATTAAAAAATTCCAAAACTGAAACACTCTAAGGTTTAAAAATTCTAAAATTCCAAAACTTATAAATTCTACAAATTTTGAACTTTGATGCTTAATGAAATTAAAAGTCCTTGCCCACTCCAGAAGAAAATCCTACCTTCACCAATGATGGTAGATGACTACATAATGTTTTGTAGAATGCAATCAATACTTACAAATAATCTATACAACTACATGATCTGTTAGAAAAATTTTAGCGTGAAAAACAGAGACGTTAATGGAACGAAAGGAATGCCTTAGAAGTAAAACGCGTAGGACATCTCGTCTCGATGGAGAACAATCCAAGTAGGACGTATATATACGTTTACATAACTGTCTCCGTACGAAAGAAGATAGGCTTTCATACAATGAGAAGAAACCGAGACGAGACGAGACGAGGGAGACGAACTGGTTGGATCGAAAGCTTTTCCACGCTGATGCACATTGCGTGTATCGTCTGCTGTTAGTAACGAACATTAAAAATGCACGATTAAAAGCTTTCGATGAAAGATCGATCCGTACAATGCGTTCCATGTGAACGTAAATTCTTTGAAAAATTATCATAATTTATGATAAGAAACTGTACAAGCTTTTTCCTATGTAAATTGAAATTGAAAATACAATGAAAGTTAAAAAAACTTTCTACTGAACTAAATTTCTTTTTTTCCTTTCATTATATACTATAATTTGATAGCTTTTTCAAAATTCTAAACCATGGCCAAATTTCAATTTTCATTCTCATAACGAACTATAATCATCTTTCTTTGGATTCTTTAAATATCATCCACCAAATGTCCCTATCTACTGAAATTTCCGAAAATATCACGTATCGTTTACGTGTTTTCCCACGATTCGTCGCCTTATATCCAGGGACGCGGTATCTTAGGTGAAACATTAAGAGGCAAGACGAGCGTCTTGGTCGATTAGCATACGCTTTAAAATCCGCTCGGAAGCCGCGTGTTATTAATACGTTATTTTGCATAATGCATGATGGAAAAGTACCTATCCTCTTCTTCATCGTTCGCGATCTAACTCGTTCGTCTCTGTCGTGCGAAGGAATCGTGAACGGAATTTGGAGGTCCTTTCCAGAAGACGTACCGAAGGTAAAACGCGATGGTACAGACGTGCTTGTGCAAGAATCGTGGAAATAGAAGGACGACCGGATTCCTCGAGTCATTCAACGATGACCCATGATTTTTTATTTCTTTTATTTTTATCTATCATTATCGATTCGATCATTCTTACACTGCATTCTTCGTTTTGACACCGGTGTGATTTTAGGCTTTTGCTTTTCAAGGTTTCCTCTCTAAAAACATTCCGAACGGTGAAGAAAATAATTTAATTGAAATTTCAATTGAAGAGATAATGGTACCGTGCAAGATTCAAAACGGCAAATTCGCAGGTTGTCATAGCAAACATAAAGCACACGGTTTTCTCAACACTTGTTTGTTTAACACGTAATGTTCCAATATTAACCGAAAACGGACTGGACACTAGGAAACTACGCCCTTTGCGCTGTGTAAATAGAACGTCATGAAAACTTACGAACGGAACAAGCGTGAAACTGGCAATGGAAACGTTTCGCGTGTAATAATCTGATTCAGGTGTTCTTAATGTGTTCAACGCATTTCCTTGTACATTTCAACGAGCACTCGTTTCGGCTATGATTTTCCTAATGAAGAAAGTTTCAACGCTTTAATTATGGAATACACTGGAATCCTTTTATTATGATTACCTTGGGATTTGAAATTATATCGGACAGAAGGTGAGAGATGTTGAATATTGAAAATAATTTATTGTAAACGATTATGATAATTATGATACCCCTTTATTGCAACATTATGTTTCAACGTGTGGACTGTTACGCTACTCATATATGGGTGACGTTTGAATTTCAATAGAAATTTATTACCTGTACCCCTTTTCTAACGGGGTTCACAGGGCTTCCTGGATTCTCGACCCCCCCTCGTAGAGTTCCGGGATTTGGGCCTTTGCTGTGTACTTCCCCTTCCCCCCACTCCCGTCCGTCCCGAACGGAGGTCCCGAGGAGAGTGACGGTAGAGGGGAGGAGGCCCTATGTATATAAGCCTCCCCACCACCTGCGCATAAGCATTGATGCGGAAAAAATTTAATTGCCATTTACTTATTCATACTTTTGTTATTTATTAAAACTTATGAAACTTGGTTAATTAAAAATTATATTATTTTGTTTCTAAATCACTTTTAATATTAATATCGTTCAAATTAGGATTTAAAAATTCTTGCTTCTACTATATTACCATTTTAATTTATTTTTTATTTGCTTTATAAGATATTTTTAACTTTTGAAGTTTATTTATTGTTTTGTATTTGCATCTTTAATACAATTATATTTCTATTCAATAATTAGTTTGATAAATAGAACAATAGGGGTACCTTAGATCCCACCTTAGCAGTTAAGAATTAATAGATGATTTGTTGTAAATGTTATAACTTGGATAGATTTGGGAATTTTTGGAACATAGATAGGATTAATGATCCCTGCATAATTATATCATATTTCCTCTGTAGGATTAGCATAGGTAACTTTGACGAGACAAGTATCATCCGGGAAGTCTTAGCAAACACGTACCGTGTCTAATGTTCGTGTTCAGGTGTCTTTAATGTACCGTGCACATAGCTGTCGCTTTATTCGGCACCTACTTTGTTTTAAGTACAATGATATCTGCAAGATAATGGGAAAAGTTTGTTGAATATAGTTGTGTCGTGTTTTTCATTCCTTTCGTACTCTTTGTTAAATCCTTGCTCTTTCAAAATTCTTCGGCTTTACGAGATCTCATTTAACGCTTATATGAAATTTCGATTATTAAATAAAGCTATCTAAAGGATATTCAGAGATTTATAAAATGGTATCTAAACTTATGACTGCAATAAACGATAAATGACATAAAAGTATCATAAACTGGCACTGATGGCACATTATTTTAAAGCTTGAAACTTGACAAAAATGAATAATTAAAGGTTTTATTAATATTTTTAATACAAAATAATTGTTTACTCATCAAACCAATTTTGAAACCTAGAAAGTCTGATAAAAATTGATGACTTAAAAATGTCACAGAATGGTACTTATGGTGTATCAATTTAAAGCTTAATATTTAACAAAAATAAGCAGCTAAGGGTTTCATCAAAGCAATCAATGACCAATTTTGAAACACAGAAAATCAAATGCAATTTCATGACATAAAAGTATGAAAAAATGGCACTTATAATACATCATTTTAAAGCTTAAGGTTCAAAGAAAATTGCTGTGTAAGCACTTCGTCGATTATTCTAATAGGAAATGTTCGATTTCAGATCGCAACGAACAAAGCGTGCCTACGATACGTTCGCTGACATCGCTACGGTAGGAGGCAAAAAAAAAAAACGGACACAATTTTTTACTCAAGCTGTCGCAGCCTTATTGAGTCCGCCTTCGAGGCTTTTTAGACGCAGGGGTTGCTTGCATCCCGGACGAAAACTCGAATCCCTTTGTTCAAGATCCGAGGGGAAGGTTTCAATAACGTCACGCCAGTGCTTCGGGGCCTGTCTTCGTTCGGGCGCGAATAAATTTCCCGGCCAACTACTGTATCCATTACTTTCCTCTTATCGACGGCTCTCTTCACGGTGAAGGAGTGCGGCACGTGACCGTTCGCGGTTCTCTACGACGACGAAGAAAGCTAAATAAGCCGTAAAATATTGCAACGTCGAGGAAGAGTGGATGCACCGAGAACGAGTACTATACAACAACTTAGATGAAAAGCGAAAGGAGCCGACCTTCGATTAGATTTTCATCGAGAACCCCGAGAACCTTGCCTCCGAGGGGTTCTACCGGCATCCATCACGCAACCTGTCAAAGCCACGTGGAATAAATGTAGCTTGCAAGACGCCTGCGTCTCGACGCCATACACTAATAACAGTCTTAAAATAATTATTAGAGGACGAAGAAATATATTTCTAGGCTTTGAAATATTTTCAAATTCGAATCTGTTACAGTAGACTCGCGTTATATTGCCAAATTTTCAAAGGTGCTAAAGTTTCAAGTGAAATTTGAAAAATTTGAAATATTTTGCACCCCTGTCCACAGCAATATAACGAGACTACTGTATCAGAATGTATAAATGAAAAATTTCAGAATGATTGCAAATTCCTTTACTAAAATCCCGAAAGATAAATTATTCATTTTGTTCTGAATAGATGTATATCTCTGTACAAGAATGATATTTCTACAACAGGAGAAATGAATTTTACAACAGCGATTCAACAGCAACGATAAGATACTATTTGATAAGATGTAGTGATAAGATATAAGACAGACTATTCGTAATCAATAGCAGAGTGATAATTAAAATGACACGAGTTTTGAAATTAAATTTACAATTGCAATATATTTCATAGAATAACAAAATTTCTACACTGAACTAGTTCTGAGATAATATACATCGAAATATCAATCTTGTTTAATTGCACAGACACCGGTAGAACGCTCTGTTTTCTGGCAAACGAAAAAATACATTGAAACCCATCAATCATCCGGGGGAACAGCGTTTGTCTGGAAAGTAATCTTTCACGATGTATTTAACTTTCCTTCTACTTAATGAATCAGACTTCGCTATCTTTTCTAGCGGATAAAGAGAATTTTTTGAAATACGAGAAATGATAATCAGTGATAGCCTTTTTTTGTAAACAGAGAATTGATAAGATAAAAATCTTATAAATTTATTTATCGTATAATCCTAGTATGAGCTCTCTATCGTACACTATTTTAATAATATTCTATAGTGAGTTCCCTCTGAACCTTCATCGAGATTGCTCGTACACCGCGTGTTACTAAACGCGAGTGAAAAATCACGTGAGTGATTTTACAATGGCTTTTTTAGCAAAAAGCCATCAGCTTAATAGTTCTAGTTCCAGTTCAACCTTAAGTGAAGTTCCCAACCCTGTTATTAAAAGTGCTAATAGTATGAGTGATGCCGCAGTTGATCAGAAGAACCTCTTGCCGAAAAGAGACCAAGGGCTAATATTGGATTGCGTCGAAGGCTTAAATCTAACGGATTCCACCGTAGCAGTAGGCGACATTGTTCACCCCAAAAACATTCTGTACTCATCCAGAATCTCTCACAACCGAGTTTGTTTGTACTTGTCCAGTAAAGACTTGGTAAATGATATTACTGACAAACACGAATTCCTTAGAATAGGAAAAGAAAAAGTCACTATTAGACCTCTAATTCCGAAACAGCAGAGAGTCATTATCTCCAACGTGGCCCCTATAATTCCTCATCACGTCATTGAAGAGAAAATTGACAGTCTCAATATAAAACGTAGTGAAAAGGTGATAAACTTATGTTAGAAGTTACAATCGAACACGGTAGAATTCTGTGGAGAAATTGCAAACGTTCGTGTCAGTGTAAAATTGTCAGTATAAGACAAGAGCAAGTAGTTCTGAAAGTTCGACCACGAAGTATTGCACGGATACGAACTTAAGCAATGCGTCTTATTGCTTAAGTTAGTTCGTGATGTTAGGGTCTTAAGTACCTTCGTGTTTCTCGGTTATACCGGAGCAACGATGAATCACAGGTAACAACGTAGCGCAGATACACCGTCTCTTAAGGGGAGTCGGACATTTCTCAGCCACCCTTTGCAATTTGACCTATCTCTGCGAAACACGTTTCCAACGAATACAGTAGCCAAGCTAACAGAAACGGTGTACCTCTATTTCCAACTAACTTATACAATCGTACAGGTAATTCGTATCGTAACACGTTCGTGGAATGAAGGAGGAACGAGTCTTATCTTCCTATCGCATTTCCACGAGTTTCTACTCGGAATTTATTAATCTCTCCGAATTGTACATATTAAATATTTAGAAAAAATTAAATAAAAGCAAAGCCCAATTTAATGCGATTAAAAAATATTATTTAACGCTTTGATGCATTGTGTTGCAAATATGTTATGTAAAACAATAAATAAATTGTAGATTTCATAATTAATAAAATTATTTAAAAAATGTACAGCTGTAAATTTACTTTGTATTAAAATTTTTTAAATTAAATATTGCTTAAAAAATAAAAGATACGTCTTTATTTCCAAAATTGATTATATTTCTCCCTTGGACTTCCATTTAATCCGGCAGTGACACCAAATATATTTTATTATTAAATTCAAATTAAGAAAATTATGCAACAATAGATTAATACCTTTTTTTCTTTTTTTAGTTTATGATACTTTGAACGACGTTGACTAGGATTATAATTTTAGTGCATAAATATTAGACATTCCTGATAATGTCAGCGAAGAAATAAATCTGTTATTTATACAATCATGAATGACTTCGGTAAACAATGTGAGGTTCTCTTTGAAAGATGCAAAGTGTATTTTCGTGCGAAGCAAATAAAAATAAATTCCACCATTCGCACACGCTTGTTAAAACATCTCACCTTGAGTTTGCAGACGATATCTTAGCATGTTCGCGTTAGGTTCTTAACACGCATCATTTTAAGACGATCCGCACGAGATGCGCGCATTTTGCTCGTAAACTTTCTCCAATTCGTTTGTCTTAGTGGTTTATAAACGTTACTCTTCTTCCTTTCACCGATATTAACTACTCAGAGCAAAAAGATGATTTTCGAAAAACTGATACAATGCTAGGAATTACTGATGTCAATTGCACCGTGTTTCATAAACAATTCTTTCAGAATTTCTGAACCGTGTCATCGAAAGGAAAACGAAGCGTTTCGATCATTTCTTCTAACCGTAATTTCATTCAAGAATTAAATAATAAGAAAAGCTGAAAATGTCAGCGTAAACGGGGACAAACGAGCCGCGTTTAATAATGAATTAAGGACAGCCACTTTCACTTATTCAAATTAAAGGGAACGCAATTGAAGCTCATGAACAGTGATCAAATTGAAGTGGAATTGGAACGACACGCAAACATTTGTTCGCAAGTGCAACCAGCCACGATGTAAATTTGTTTTAGCTGTTCGCATAAACGTGATTCATTTTCTATGAGATTTCTTAACCCTTTCGATGCTCCGAATCTCCCCACTAAACGCGGGAAACTTGGAATTAAGTTGTATACTAAATTTTATAATGTTTAATAATTAAAAATTATATTATTTTGTTTATATCACTATTTTCCCTAGAAAAGTATACATAATAATTTAAGAGAGAGTGTACACTTAATTACATTGCTGTCATATAAATTTTTTTTTGTTTTTTGATCACCTAATAGTAATTATTAGTGTTTGTTAATAATTATAAGCCAATGTTATCAGATCACAATGAAATGATAAAAGAAATAAATATTACCGATTTCATTTTTGTTTCATACACATACAGAGTATTCAGTAATCAAAAGGTTAATGACTAATTTAGATTCTTCGATTCATTAGACATTTTATCAGAATTTCTAGCATACATATATAAGATTGAATAGGCAAATATTAGCAGAGAAGAAATATTTTGAAATTGTCTGAAAGCCGTGTTTAGGTTAACGTAATTTGCCTTCGAGCAGTCATTGCTAAATTTAATGAAGCATAAGCAAGCCTAATCAGACCGAGTCACGAGGAAGCCGTCTCGTCGCCTGCAGCGTTAACTCGTTGAAACGCGACCAAACGACTCCGTAAATTGCAATTCGACGCAGCCCAGAGACGATCTTGATGTACCATGAAATCATGGTTTATACTACTGAAAATCAGGTGAACATGATTTTTTTTTGTAATTGACAAACGTTCTTTCAAATTGGACCATATGACATAACATATACCATAAAGATGATGTTTCATTAATGTAAAAAAATTCTAATTAGTAATATCAAAGACCTAAAATATAAAATAAAATTTGTATACTTATTATGCCAATAGAATTGATTGACCAATGTTCCAATACTCTAAAATAAAAAGGACTAGAGACTAAAGGATACTTCAACAATAAATTAAGATTTATGCTTCTCGGCAACGTGCATAATTTAGATGCTGCTCGTCCAATTTATCACGAACGAGCCTCGTAGGCAGGGCGAAATACAAGCAAGTTTAATCAAGCTTGATCAGATGAAATCACGATTAACTCACATCGTTGCCTGAAGCGTCAATTCGGTTTGGATCGCGTCAGATGACTCTGTAAATTCATCCAATTTGATGTGATACGCGATTACTCAAAATGTTTCATAGAACAGCCAAATTCAGGTAGAAACTTCATTTATATAGAATGTAATAGAATTTCGTAATAATTGCACAAATAAACGTCTAATGATAAGAGGTATAAAAAAAGAAAGTAGTTATGGTGAAGATAGGACCGGATTAAAATTCCTGGGGCTGGGGTTATGAAATCACCCAGAGTCTCTTTGGTTGATACACATGGTTTCATAATAGCCACTGAATTCAAAATTTATAAAAGTGTATTGATTTCTAAAGTTCGGAATTTTTTAAATCGTCTTCATAGATGATGCAATCATGCAATCACTATGATGAAAAATCATTAAATTATGAAATCATCATTAAATCACCATTATAAAAAATCATCATCGTACGATAATGATCTATAAAAATGAAAGGGAGAGGATTTATTTTTGCAATAGCAATTAAAAATTAAAAATTTGCAAAATTATAATAGATTCCAATGTTTAGAATTTGTTGACATAGGAATTGGGATATTAGAAAAGGGCACCCCTTAGTCAGATCCACTTGATCCGCTGCTGGGTGAAGAGAGCAGTCTTTGATGCATCAAAAAACACACTTTTACGCAACAACTTTCATTTTTTCAGTCTCACTTTCCTTCGTCTAACGAGCTAAAAAATAATTCATTTGAAATAAATCTAATTAACTTACAAAATACTGTGTACCCTGTTTCCGTATACCATTTTAAAATGCGAAATGAATGTTCGATGCTCGATAAAATTCAGGGGATTGAAGGAGCGTTGAAAAAAAAATTTACACCAATTGTTCCTGTTTCAATTAGTTCCCCGGATCCCAGTGATTTCGAGCGATTCGGGATAAAATGGTCCGAAAGAACAGAAGAGAATTAAACGGATTTGCAAGCGTTGACGCGAGGACAATCGAAGAATCGGAATAAGTCGCGATTAACGCTTGCGAGCGTGTTGGTACACGCTAAACGAGTACGTAAATTGTAGCTCGATCCGATGCGTAACGAACCGATGTACCAGACCCTCGGACCTGTTCGAAACGGTATACGCACACGTCCCGGGCGTGTAATTAGGGAACATACGTGCCTCGCTTGACAGTTCGTTCTATTCGACCAAGTGTTTTCAGACCGATTCGCAAGGGAGATTCCAATTCAACCCGTTCCTCTACGCTCGCCCACTCGTTTGCATAACAAACTCAACGAAATATAAATTTTTTAAGGAACGACCTACGAAGAGGAAACGCGATTTTTCCTCTTTTTATTATTACAACGATGGGATCAGGTGTTGGTTTGAATGTTGACCAAAAAGATTTAGAATATAGAGTATGATTTATAAAATATATCGAACGAAAATTTTCTTCTAAAATTTCAAAGTTTACGATCCTGTTATCTCGGAGATATAACAAGGCTGAAAGGTAAAGAGGTTGACAAGCTTTGACGGGAGGTCGATATTTCTTTAAAAGAATCCCATTTGGGAAGTTTCAAAAAAGTCAGCGTAGAAAAACCAATTAGTAATTTCTTAATAAGGAAGATACCAAGAAAAAGTAGAAGAGTCTTATGAGTTTCATCATTAAAGTTTCAGCAATATCAAGTGAAAGTTTGTTGGAGCATTTCAATTAAAAAATTCAATTCCTGTCAATTTATGACAAATAATTTCCGGAATAAATTTTCAAGAAACATTGCAAAATTTAGAAAATGAAAATAATATGAAATACAAAATTATCCTTATGGTCCGCCGCCTGGGGACTAATTATCGAGTACACGAATAGGAAATTTTTAAATTTAAAAAATGAAACATTCGCATTGAAATTGAGGCTCTCTTCATGGTCCGCCGGCCGGCGGCTAAATATATTCTAAACACGATTTTATTCAAATTTGTTATCACTTTAATATGAGATAAATTCCATAATATGGATACTCACCGTCTCCATTGGTCTGGAAACACGTCCAGCTGGAGGTAGTGATAACCGGTTGAAAGACTTTATCCGACCTTCATTCCGGCCTTTACCACATTCCAATGAGAGCCGATGAATTCAATCGAGTCCTCGTTTCGGTATGACCCCATAAACACCTCAGCATCTGCCGTCAAATGAGGGCAGATAAATAACCGAGGAAGATACGGTACCCACTCGAGTGAAGATAACGAAACTGTTTTTCAATAAACGGGTGCATTCTTCATCGGAGAATTTACACAAATAAAAATATGTTTGACCGGTAACATCAGTCGGAACAACTGTCGCGCAAATAACTGTTGTTTAAACGAACGTGTTCGCGAATACGGTGGAAAATACGATTTTTGAAAAATAAATTCCAGAGGCATATTGAAAAACGATTGTTAGTCGGTTTGTTATCGCTATGGTATCCGTATTGAAACTAATATTTTATTTCTTTTATTTTCGAAACACCGGAACATGCTTGTTTATTTCATTGATTTTCATCAATTTCCTATCGAATATTAACGATTGGGATACCTTTTGTACGGCGTTTGAAAATTAATGTATAGCAGAATGGAACGAAATTTCGTATTCATACTTTAATTAAAGATGACAGAATGGGGATTATTTTCAAAATGAGATAAATATGATTGAAAAGAATTGGTCTATAGAATTTTTGAAAACTCAATTTAAAAATTCAAGAAAATTAACGTTTTTAGGATGCAAAAGAAATATTTTTATCAAAATTCTTGATGACAGAATGGAAATTATTTTCAAAATGAGATAAATATCATTGAAAAGAATTGGTCAATTTAAAAATTCAAGAAAATTAAAATTTTCAAGAATAAAAAAAATATTTTTCCAAAATTTCAATTAAGTTGGAAAATTTTTAGCATGCTTGAAAATTCGATCAAAGATCAAATCGCTCAGATGGCAATATAACGAGAGTCTTCTATATTAAAAATAGCTATTAATAATGATTATCGATCATATTGGAAATAATACTATAGAGACATATTTAAGGCGTCACACGATGTTCGAATTAATGCACGCTTCTCGCTAATACTCACCGTTAAGTACAATAACTCCAGGATGGAGTAGCATCAGCGACAGACGGATAACCATGTTGACTACTCAACGTCGTTGGCACGATTATTTCGCGGGCCCGTAAAGTAGCGTGGTTTTGCAACGTGGTCAGACTGAATCCTTACGATGTTGCACGAACGGCAGCCTAGATCCGACTCGGTCGAACTCGGCTGGCCTGCAGCGACTCCACCGTTCGGAAGAGGTTCAGTCGCTTCGCGCGCCTCGTGTCGTACGTGTTGATTTTCGTTCGCTCTTCGTGGAAATCACAGTTTATCACGATCTATTCGTGTCTCGATTTTCGTTTGCGCGTGTATTACGTGAAATTTTACAAACATTTGTGACATTCTTCTTGGTGATCGTTGTTTCATCGAGTTATTTTTCGTACCTTTCGAAAGTCCCGGCTCGATCCGGTGGCTGAGGTGAGTACCGCGCAATAATCCTTTTTCTAAATTCTTATGCTCGTAGAGTGTGAATCGCAATGCTTTTCAGAGTGTTTCCAGGTGATTTTGAAGAACGATACATAGTTTGCTATTACTCTCTACAAAATCATTCCATAAAATTAATTTATAAATCACTTTTTTAAAATTTAATTAGCTATTGTAAATGTGGAAGAACAAAGATTATCATTGTAAAGTGCGTTTCGTTTCAATTTAATTCAAATAATTTTTATTTCCATTTCTACAAACAAAAAAATATTTTTTTTATATTGAAACCAATAGTGAACTTCAGCAGAAAAATCTTAATTATTTATAAAATTTGTTAATACCAGTGCTAAGATTCCTATTAAAAAAAAATTTTTTTTTAATAAAATGAAAAATTTCTACAGTGTCAAGTGATAAATATGCACATGATATTTTTCTTCAACACCTGTTTCATTTCTTTAAATTATATTCCTACATACGACAGAGATTCACAATATTAAAAATCACAAGATTATCTTCCTCAAAGCAATACCGTTTTTAGTATCACGATACTTCGTTTTAGAGCACAGTATATTCACCTCTCCCATTTAAACACGTATCATGGTCTATACTATACTTTCGATGGTGACACCAGAAGTATCGTGAATTATCTGATATTTTTGCAGGTACATAAATTCTGTTTTAGACTTGACGTTTACTAGCGTTCGATATGCGTTCGGTCAGTTAGTGTTTTCCTCGCCCCAATAATTTGGAGTTATAGTAGACACTCGTTATATTGCCACGTGAGCAGTTTGACATTCGCATGGATTTTAAAGCGCACTAGTGCCACCCATCCACCGTCATAATCTATGAAAATGATATATTTCTATCATCCTCCCCCTTTTAAATGAGAGTTTGGAAGCTTGACAAATTTTACGCTTCTACAGAAACATATTCAGAGAAAGAAAAAAGATTAAAAGACAGATATTTCTTCGAGAAATATCAATACGTATAATTATATAAAATCATAAGAAATATTAATTATACTTAAAAAATTATTATCTGCGTCGAGAAGAAAAGAGTGACTTGGTAAATCTCGCTTTAAGAGTTCGAAAAGTCGGATTCATCTCTCGTTTCGAAAGTAAATGTTTAATTTTCATCTTTCTTCGTATCCGGAGAGAAAATACACGACACGTATAGGTTGGCCGGAATGATTGATAGCCGGGGATAAGACGAAACAACCTAGCAGGATTTCTTCGCGAACTTTTCGTGTTTCACGTTAATCGAAAAGAGCTTCTTATCAGGGAAGGAAGAACGCACAAGTTGAAACTCAATTTCTGTTGAATCAGAATGCGACCTCGAAGCGCCAACAATCAACTATATATCGAAAACATTCGCTACTGGAACAGGAAGAAACTTCAAGAGAAATTGAGGTAGAAAATAAATGAGTCACGCCGTTAATTAGTTGCTTCATATAGTTAAACGAAAATAAAAAAAGAGTTCATAAATCACCTTACATATAAAAGAATGCGGAAGTTGATTAATGATAAGCATTAAATAAATGAAAAAAAAAAATGTTGTAACTGTTAAGAAAGTTGTATTATGTATAGTTACATCGTTATGCAGTGTAATTAAGACGAGTGTGCGGCTAAACGAGTCAGATCAGGCCGGGTAATAAACGGGTCGGGTCGGGTCTCGAAATTTCGTATCCGAATTTTCGGTAAACGATAAAAATTAAAATATCTCCGAGCGATCATGAATTGCAATTGGAAATTCGCAGCCTAGTTAAAAAGAATCGTTTTTCAAATCTAAAGAAGGTGGTGTGTTAGCGGTAAGATGGCACGTTAATAACGTAGCATTCGAGGGAACCCACGGGAGATTGCTTTTTCCTATTTAGAAGCGCCTTTTGAAGGCTTTCCTCCTCGCGTTCCTTTTTGATTATGCAAATAAACCGGTTGCAGGAATATTACATTTCACCGAAAGCACCGGGGTTTTAACTGATGACGTCTTAACTGGAAAATTATCGCATAGACGATGGAGTTTCTTTCGAAGCGATTGCTATTCGCGGTTAAAAAACTCACCTGTGGCTCGTATCTACCGTATTCGTATCCTTTGAGGGATTTTATGAAGCCATCGTTTTTTGAGGGGAAAAAATTTACTGCTATTTAAGTGTCTCGAATAGGAATTTCGTCTTGTATGATTGCGTTTATGATTTTTACACGGTTTAAACGATGCGGATTTCCTCTCTGACTAATTGGAACACGTAAAAATTAAGTGATAAAATGCCAGTGATACTCGATTTCTACATAAATGCAAGAATTTCCGAAAGAAAAATTCGCTGGAGCAAATTCATTGGAGGCTGGGGGAAACGTTGGAAACAAACTTAAAGGAGATCAGGGGGACAAGAATGATACCTCTGTAGAGTCTCCGAGAGCAATTAGGAGGCTTCAATTAGCCGAAGGAAGGAAGAAAGAGAGCCGAGAACGATAATACGACAGGCAACGAGCCGCTTTTGTTTAAAAGTACTACGCTTTTGTCGCTAAAACGAACGTTTGCTTCTCGAATGACCGATCAAGAAGCGATAATCAAGATCGTTCTATTCTTTGCTTCGTAATTAGGTATTCTTATTTAACAGTCCGTTCAGTCGGTACGTTTGAAAAAAAAAAAAAAAAAAAAACAATGAAAGAGAAAAAAATACACAGAAACGTACGTTCATTCAGAGTTTTCCAGGGAGAAAAGAAGCAAGTAATTTGCGTGCTTAACTCTGGCTACGCTTGGAAAATTTATGTAGATCCCTGACAAGATTATTCCGGAGCAAAAGTTGCTGAATGCAAACGAGAAAACTGTGTACACAGAAACAACAAATATTACTTTATTCCGACGCGTTCATCAACCGATCGTGCTCCTTTTTTTCTTTTCCTTTCATTCGAACAAATTATTCGATGAAATATGAAAGATTCGCGTAGTTTGCGTTAACACGATCGATAGGCACTGGAGAGAGGCAAACAACTGGACGTAAATTCAGCGGGATGAACGAGCTGTCAGAGCTCTTCATATTGTAGGAAAGCAGACGTTATATTTCAAGCAGCTAAAGAACAATTTCCTTCGAAGTCGCATTTGTTTTCATCTCGCTCCATTTTATCCTCTCGCGATCGTAATTTCCTTCTTTAATCAAAATGAATATTCCTCCCGGTGCAACTCTGTTTTATTCTACCGGAGTAGCAATTTTCTTTCTAGTGTTATTGCTTTGTTTTTAATTGACGCAGTCTCTCTTTTTTTTTTTTAATTTTCCAATAATTTAGTTTATTGCAGGGACTCCAATTTTTCAATTAAGGATACGTTTCTTTCATTTTATTGGTTCGTTTTAATGAATCATTCGCGGGTAGAAGAGATCCAAGGAAACATCAATCGAAAAATATTTTTCACTTTTAGACCGATATCGATTGCACGAATCGCACTCGAGCACGGATCAGTTGCGAATTTATTTCACGCGTGTACGGGCATAAATCAAACAGCGTTTGCTGTTATGCTCACGCTGGAATAATCGTTTTTACCTAGATATATCGTAGTATTCTACATAGGAAGATCTACAGCTACGTGAAAAAAGGAAAAAGATTCTATACCGGCCTGTCAATATAATCTAATTAATGATTCTTTTCTGTCGTGCGAGAAAACGGATTAAAAATCTTAAAATTGATATCTATTATTTGATTCGAGATGATTCATTAGGTTTTATATATCATGACGATAATACATTTCTGTATTTATTTTGTTATTGAATTATAAAGAATTTTTAATTAAAGTTATATTTATTATAAATTATTGTTATTTCGAAATTGATAACGACTGAAATACAAACAAAATAAGCTTAATTTAATCAACAAAAATTACTCTGAATTCGATCAAGATGACCGATTAAATTAATACAATTTTATGATAGCAATAAATTAGCATATCTGATTATTTATTTAATTCCCTAATTGTTTCCAGATGAAAGGAAATCATTGTTCACCCGAAAAATGATGTTATATAATATTGAAATGAATTTGAACAGTAGCTCAGGATCGCAAATTGCATTTCGCATCTGAAATTCACCCGAAACAGTTTAATTTCCGTCGACTCGTTCGGCAGTGTTAATTGAAACAGATGCTTACACCGCACACAACGCTACCCTGAGATAATGTGTAATCCTAATTAAAAGCTTTCGCTGAACTTTACAATGCACACCACTTACTGTTTGTTTCTTCGTTTCATTACGGTATAATACCGAGGAAATGTATATAGTTCGCGAGCGGCGTAAAGTATGCAGAATTTGTTAGAAAAGCACGAAAAACCGCTATCCAAGGAAATTGCTGCTGGTTTTTCGCGAAAATAGTGCGATGCTCCGAGCAACGTTAAATAGATAGCTTCACCGAGAATTTTAATAAAATTTTATATAAAAGAAAGCACTGACAATTTTTTATATCCACAGATATGTGAAATTTTCAAAAATTATTATTAGTTGGCCAATAATTTGAAATGTCAAGTCGACTCAAAATTAATGAAAAACTCCAACATTATTTTTTTTTTATTTGAAGTAGAAGCAGATTTGGAATAATGAATGATTAATTCGAAAAGTCCGAAGTCGGCGTTAAATTTCAATTTTACTCGATTTTCTCTCGGCTCCGGCAGGGAATTAATACTCGAACATGAATTATCCAACGAAAAATCTATCAGCGTAAAATCACTCGTCCCGATCGGAAATTTTCAAAAGCAATCCGATTCGATTTCGTTTCTGTTTCGACGATAATTTGCGCTCGAACATAATTGTCCCGTTTATTTTCCAGGATCGTGAACACGCATCCGAGAATGCAATCGCATGCATTTTCTCCGACAATATCGCGAGGACGGTCCCGTCTGTTCTCATTTGCCTTTTTCCTCTCTCTCTCCCTTCTACATAAAATTGAAATAAACACGATAAACGGCGAAGCCCGTGGCAAGAATCGCGTAACTTTATTGTTTTAACGTATACTCTCTCTGTTACCATTTTACCCTGCTACGGTTTTCACCCCCCTCGACACGACACACTATTTCCCAACGATTTCAACCCCTCTACGCTCGTTTCTTCTGATCATTTCTCCCTTTTATCACCCTCGTACAAGAATATTCCTGCCGCTTTTGTGTCTTTCACTGCGAATGATAATACACCCTTTAAACGAAACCACGTTATCGATCCTCCTGCACAGGGAACAGACACCGGGCATTGATTGCGGCTGACAACATTCTTTTGTACCACATGTCACCAACTTTTCTCCTCTGAAACTATGCTGCTAGTCCTGTGTATCTGATATTCGAAGTTCGCCATTCATTATATAGAGCATGATCGTTTTTCTATTTTTTTTTCTAATCTGGATGATCGTGGTAAATTAATTTGTAGGGTGTAATTTTGAGTTAGGATAATTTGTCACTGGTGATTGATATCGTAGATTTAATATTATAGGGTGAGTTGCCCTAATAGAGTGAGTTATCCTAATTACTTTATGCACATGTTCTACCTATTTGTGATGTTTTTATAGAAATATAAACATTATGATTTTGTAGGAATTTTCAAGCTCAAATTTAAAATATAATAATGTTTAAGATTTATTTCCAATATTTGACTCACAGGAATGAGGAATAGCATATTATTCCTAGAAATTACTCCTTTATAGAGAGGAAATGGAATACATATAAATAAATAATACGACTGATAACTGTCGGTAGAAATACGTAAAATTTGTTGAAATTTTTAATTAGTGAAAAATTTTCCATAAACGGTCGTTTTGCTTTTACCTCAAACGTTGCCATTTTCCGTCGGAATCTCCCACGAGCAAACGGTTAACTTCGGTCTGTTTTTCATCGGAAACATCGAAATAAAAAAAAGTGGTACACGAATCGTGAAAAAATATCGAAAATTCGGCAACGGTATAGACTGTAAACGAAACGCCTACACAGAGAAGTAGCGTGGCAGGTGCAGGGACATCGGTGAAGCCGCACACGAGCGTGCGCTACTGCCTGCAGGATATCAGGACCGTTTTATAACTGTTACGACAGAAGAGGCAGGACGACATTCCATCGTCGGCCCGATTTGAATGCAACCTCACGAACGAATCCCGATAATTCGTTCCGTGGCCGCGCCTTCTCCACATTTTTCCCCCCCTTCCTCCTTAAATTCCTCCTCATTTATTTTTCTTTGCTTTGGGAAAAAGTCACTGGTCACATCCTTGCAGATTCCACCTTCCTGCATTTTATTCGTCTCTTCTTTTATTGTCTTTAAATAGCTATCGAATTATGGCCCATATCCAAAGATTTTATTATTATTTTTATTATTTCATTCGTCCTCTTTTCGAAATGTTTTTTCGACCACAATGCAGAACGTTCGAAACTACATAATTTTACATTTAATTATTTACCATATCTTCGGTAATTTCATAGATATTCAGGGCAGTGGACTCTTGTTATATTGCCACGTGATTTCAAAGAAAAACAAATTTTTTTCAAAATTCTTTACCATCACAATATGGGACGTCAAAAATTATATAATTTTGATTTCAACTCTTTTCCAAATCTTCGTAATTTTATAAATATTTAGGATACCATAGACTCTTATTATATTGCCACGCGAGCGATTTCAAAGAAAAACAAATTTTTTTCAAAATTCTTTACCATCACAATATGGGACGTCAAAAATTATATAATTTTGATTTCAACTCTTTTCCAAATCTTCGTAATTTTATAAATATTTAGGATACCATAGACTCTTGTTATATTTCCACGTGAGCGTCTACTATAATAATCATTAATTATATTGCTTTTACATATTCCTCCGGAGCGAATATGTGAATTTTGCTAGAAATAAATAAAAAATGTAAAGTTTAATGGCCGTGGGTTGTAGGTAGATGGATAACAGAGAGCACGCGACCAAGAATTTGTCCTGAATTCCAGGAGCTACACCTTTCTCACGGAGAAAGAAGTGTTTTATCGTGCTTCTTGCGGAAAGTATCACCTCGGAGCGGGTGCATCGATACGGAAATCGCTTTTCCTTGCTGGAAAATTTATCGCGCGTTCCGTTTCTACCGGACGATTCTACTTTACCTTCTCTAAATTGCTATTGCTATTTATTAACGCGACCGTCCCTCTTCCAGTCGAGTCGAAAATTCGTCTGAAATTCCTTCGAGCCGTTCACGGACGCTCGGTATCTCCTTGCTTTTTAAGTAAAACTCCTCTCGGAATAATTAATTTTTAGAGAACGTTTTTTAGAATGCGTTCGACCGTATTGAATTTTACATTTCGTTCGTATTCTTCGAATCAGTGTGAAACAACTCATCCGTTTATTTCACGAGTTACAGTCGCGGTACCGTCGGAAAATTCGTGCAAACTATTCGACAGAGCACTTCGATAAATTCCTTTAATTTCTTTTTCTGCCGAGAGTTCTCGACCGTGTTACACGGTATATCCTATTCGTTCGATGAAATTTCGATTTTTTTTTTTAGAGCTTGAAAAGTGCACGTGTACTGTTCGCCAACGAACAGGTTTACATTCTATAAATTGCCATAGGAATTATAAGCTCGCGGAATGCAAGAGATACAGACGCAGGTGATGTCATTTTTATTCTGCACTGCGTACGAAACATTTCTACATTGTCTTCGAAGATAACGTACGCGTAGGAGAGATTTAATAATATTGCGATAATAAATTAATTCTGTGCCTTTTATTCGTTTTTAATTATAGATTCATTGCTAAAAAGTGAATTAATGAAGTGATTTTGATCCTCCCGCCATTTTTCAATTGCTCAGAAGCGTAGAATTCAAATTTAAAATAGAAATTAAAATAGTAGAGGTATCGAATTAATTTGTACATTTAATAATTGAATTATTAGAAAAAGAAATGAAAAATAGATCTTGAATACCATTTACCCTCGGGCGGCGGACCATGGAGAGAGTCCCAATTTTAATATAATCTTGCATTTCATATACAAAACAGTGGGCCCATGGTGGTTGCATATAAATAAAAGCGACTATAGAATATTTCATCAAACTGCGAACAATCAAAGCTATTGCAATACTGATAAATATTCATCGCTCGCTGAACCGTGAAAAACTGCACTTTCGTCACCGATAATCTGTTAGAAAGTCGAAAAAAGAATGAACACAGAGGAAACAGGATTAAATTCATTCAGTTCTATAAAATTCTCTGCTTTGCGTTTAATATTCCTTTGGCAACATCTTGTTCGACCAAGTGGATAGAATCGCGTCGACGCATAGCCTCCGTTCGAATGCACTTTCCTCTCGCGACTGCATTCTTGCGCTCTCTGTGTATGCGAGCGCTAGGCACAGCAAACAGGAGAAAGATATTGGTTATTTAACATTACGAAACGACGAGAAGAGAAATTCTATTCCTTTGGAGAAAGGCGGGTAACGCTTCGGGAAAAAGTGAGAGCAGAACGTTGATTTGAGAAGATACGGGTTATCGACCGCTCTGGTAAATAATATTTCCTCGCGCCTCGACTCTCACGTAACAATGATGCATTTCGTAACGATGAAAGCGAATAAAACGCGTCCGATGCGAACACGTAGATCTATGCGTGCGGTAAAGAATATGTACAATGGTATAATTAGGTAGGGGACAGAATGGAGTGAAAAAAAAAAAAAAAAATGTGGACTGGATCTTTCACCATCCTAAAATTCTAAGCTCCTGAAATCCTAAAATTATACTATTCCAGAATTGCAAAATTCCAAAGTTCTAAGATTCTAAGGTCCCTAAATTCTGAGATTCTAAAATTTCGAAATTTCAACTTGTAGATTTCTAAGCTTTTGAAATTCTAAGATGCTAAGCTCCTGAAATTCTAAAATTCTAAAATTTCAAAGTTGTAAGATTCTAAGGTCTTGAAATTATAAAATTTCGAAATTTCAACTTGTAAATTTCTAAGTTTTTGAAATTCTAAGATTCTAAGCTCCAGATATCCTAAAATTCCACTATTCCAGAATTCAAAAATTCCAAAGTTCTAAGGTCCTGAATTCTTGAATTTAAAAATTTCAGAACACTGATATTTTGAGGTTCTATAATTCTTAAATCCCAAATTCTAGAATTTCAAATCTTCTAAAAGTAAAGATAATCATTGATAAGAAGATCCCAAATTTTACAAATGACCTAATAGAAAAAAAGTAGATTGCACTTATAAAGATTGACAAGAAAAATTCTGTCAATTCCTCGAAATGATATCGATGTTTTTCCTTTGATATTCCCCTCGCGAATAACTTTGTTTCGTATTGGTTAATCGATAAGAGAACTTCCCATCTCGAAAACTTCTTCAATCTCTCTGATTCCGTTTCCCATTTATGCAGAAATTTGCATTCAAATACCGGCAACAAAGTTTGTGAATTTATAGTTTCTCAGATAAATAAAATTCAGCAAAACTGTACTTCAAGATAGATCATTGCTATAAGAAACTGAAAATTCTTGTTTAATATTCGGAGGATGAAAAATTCTGTTGAAAATCGGTGGAAATATATTTTTCTCTCATTCAACGAAATATTTCAAGTTTATCGAGCTTCTGCCACGAGAAAAACATCAGACCAAACGAGCGAATGTATCGAATGAAATTCCGAAAGTTCGTAACGTGCGTGGAACAAGCCTAGCACATGTGATTAGAGAGATTAAAGGGAAACATTTTAACGTAAACGTTTCGAGAGAATTTAATTCACCTGAAAGCTTTCAGAGGGTATCGCCACGTTTCCAAAGTTACTGCAAAATTCACTTTGCGACGGGAGGGAGTTGTGCAATTGCAATATTTTCAATAGTACGATCGAATTCTCCTGCTTTTATCCCAACCAAAGTATAACGCATTCTTTCCTCTCGTTTTTCGAAGATACCATCATTTTTTACAAATTTTATACAATCATATCAGATTTGGAAACAGGCAACATTTTAAATCCATCAAAGATTAATCAAATATTATAATTGTTATTTTTCTAGTGTCCCTTTTCTTTGAATATAAAATGTCCCAGGTATTTTAAACAAAAATTTGTGAATTATTGAATATAAATATTAATGCATTGATTGCTTATTATGCACGCGTAGATGATTGAATTTCCATAAGAATACATCGCCTACATTATTAATCCTCGAATGGAGGACAATGGAGTAAATCATTATATTTTACAGTACATGTTACTTTATCCCTTTAAAAATTACTCTCTCAATATATGAAACTGTTTGGTTTAAAAATACTCATGTTAGATATATAAAATTAATAAATAAAGCTTATTAAAAAACAAAACAAATATCAGTTAACGAAATTTTCAAGAGCTTCAATTCTATGGAGATAATGTGATTTTTATAACAACGAGCCATTTTGTCCAGAAGTCCTAAAAGACTTGACTCCAGAAAAAGGAGACCATCGTAACTCCCACGATACAAACATTAATCCTACAATTTTCCACCCGAGCACCATCAATTTCTTCCTGATCTTCTCAGGTACAAGAGGCGCGACAACGAGCCATTTCGTCCACACAGGAGCTCGAAAGAAGGAGAAAAGAGATCGTTAAATCTTCTTCGTGTTACCCGTTGCTCACGTTCTATGCTTTCACGATTTCTCGATCTGGGGCTGCTCTCGAATCAGGTTGAAAACCAACCGACCGACTCTCGATCGTCGATCCGTGACACCTTAAGCGTGCTCTGCCTTGACTAGACACACACTCTAAACATCCGCACACACGTGTATCATAGAGAAATAAAAGGAGCAAGTTATGCCGCTTTTTCCGGACCGATCTCCTTCTACTCGCGTTTACGGCGAACACATACCGGGTGTCCTTGCGGAATGAAAGTACTCTGGAAAACGTCACTTCTCCTTCTGCCTATGAGTAACGCTATTAAAACCGCAAGCTTGCGAATTCTATACGTACAGAAGAGTATTTTCAACGTTCGTTTGCTTTCCCGAATGGAAAAGTTTCGAAATTATTGCAAGTATTTTAGCGAAGGCTAATTAATAAATTCGAACACATTCCACGATACGAATCGTTGATCAGGCACAGAGAAATCCCTTTGCGTAGTTATTGGAACTAATTGGTTGTATAGAAAGCGTAAAGCGATATAAATTGGAACAGAAGCATTTTTAATAGATTCTGTCGATCGGTGAATATCGGGAATGTTTCGTTATATTTTTTCACATAGAGAGGATATTTTTTTTTAATTTTTAGGATAAAAATGCCATTTTGGTAAAGTAATAAAATAGATTTAGATTTAAAATTGATATTAAATTAGTATTAGACTGTCATTAAATTATCATTAGATTAGCAGTAGATTAGTATTAGATTAGTATTAGATTAGTATTAGATTTCAAGTTTGTTGGTAATTTTTAATTCTAAAAATAACCCCTTCAATTGGAAATATTCTACTAAAATTTCTAATAATTTTCACTTAGAAATAATTTAATTTTAGATCGTTTTCCAAACGGAAAGCGATTCGAAACGACCATTCGGCGAGAAAAATAAAAATCGCAACACCGCCCGTTCATGGGCGCCCATCCGATGTCCTTCGACTGCCGCGATGAGAATTCTAATGCTGTTGAATTAACATAAAAGCATCGTTGAGCTCACCGCTCAAGATTTTCTAGATTGTTATTCCAAATGCGACGGTTACTCGTGAATTATTGCACCTGGCCTGGTACACCGTCGCGGAGATAATTCGTGCAATTTCGTTGGCCCGGGCCAACTTCTCTCGCGAATACCAGTTAAATTCACTTAGCTCTGTATCAGCATGATGCATTATCATGGTTGGCAACTGGCTCGACTTTGTTAAGCCTCTTTATATTAATTCAAATGCAAAGCATCCCGTTGAATTGGCAGTCAGACACGTGGAAGAAATTCAGTTATTTCCATATTGTTATTTAGAGACACTGCAGACTTTAAAATGGTTAATTTTCTTTATTCTGATCTGATAGTAATAAAGTGATATGCGATCAAATTTTATCTGATATTAAAATTGATAAGAAATTATCAATTGAGAAGTCAATGAAGAGCTCTTATCATTTGAGGGAATTACAGATTTTAGCTCAGGGAATTAATAACTGATATATGAATAATCATTTTTAATTAACACTTTGAGTGGTATCAAAAGTGTGGAAAATTTTTTGAGTCACTAATTTTAATTTTTAATAAATCTAATATATTATTATTCTTCTGTTGGACAAACAGTTTATATGTTAATTATTATTTATTTATTATTTATATGATAATTAATGTTTAGCAATCATCTGCAGGATAATTAGCATTTATTAATTGAAAGTACGTTAATTACTAATTATCAATTATTTAATAAGTTAAATTTGCAATCTAAATTTCAAGTAAGCTTCAAAGACTATAAAAATTTTGAAATTAAATTAATTTCCATCTTTTTAATTGCAGATTCGCCCAAAGATCATAGAAATATCCGAAAGAATTTCATCGATTCCCGAACGATCGATTTCGCGAAAGTGGATCGACAAACGTGAGATCCGGTCTCGGAAGGACGGAAAAATATGAGCATCTCGTGAAGTCGGTTAAAGTGCAGCTTTCAGACATCGAAGGGGTACACGATGGAAACCGAAGAACTCACTAGACTCGTAGACGAGATCTACAAGGTAAGAGATGCATCCGATTGTATCGATCACGAGAGATCGTTTCGACCTACTCGCATAATATTTACAGTTTCTCCTGGATGAGAGTAGAAACTGGTTGTAAGAAAGTTCTACGACACTTTCGATCAAATTAATCGGTTCAATAGAATTAAAACATCTTCAATTATTATTGATTATAAAAAGTAATCACATTTATCAATCATCTTCTGGAGTGAATATTATTTGTCAAAATGTCACAAATTGACATCCTGGTTACACCTCATAGAGTATGGAAAGGCTCGATTCAGCAGAATGTACAAAAGTAAGCTCGTTGGTGCAGTTAATCCGTCCATTTATCCTCCATCTGTCCCCCAATTGCGTTTACGCGAAAGCTGCTAGACACACACACGCTAACCGCAGAATTTCCCGATAATTAGGTGTCGCCTCGGAAAATTATCCGTCGCGAATACAAGCTACGAGAGAAGGAAAAGCGAGAGACGGGTTGTTCGAAGAGTCGTAAACGGTGTACGACGCTCACGGGAGCGAGAATGATTAGGCGGAAGGTAATCTTATTAGTCGTTCGACAGTCAAGCTTTCCTTTAAACGTCATCCCTCTTAGAAGGGGTGCAATTCCTTCTCGCCCCATTATACACGGAGACGTAGCCACTAACGACGGATATTTCGTGGAAAATACGAAAAGCATTTAATAAGCACGGTAGTTTGCCTTTACCCGTTTCCCCTTTCTTTACGATTCACTTTCCACCCTGATGCTGCATCGATTTCATGTTATTTCATGTAACGACACTGTTGACTTCGAGGAAACGTTGTTACACCTCGGAACAGGAATTTTCTTCGAGTTTATGGGTGAAATTATTGGGCTACGTTTTGCAGATAAAACTGCTTCACGTTGATTACTTATTTTTCACGACTGCAATTTTCTGCATCGGGTTATGCAATCTTGGTGCAATAGTGCAGTGGAATGCTTTTCGTAATAACTATAAATCAGATGTAATTTTATGACAGAAAAAGTATCGTAATATAATGTTTACGATACATCAATTTAAAGCTTAAAACTTCACGAAAATGACTGCATACGCCTCTCGTTAATATCACTAATAAAAAACGGCTAGTAGTTAGTCAAAGCTAATCTAAAATAATTGCATATTAAATGCTCAATTCGAAAACATAGACACTTCGACATGATTTCATGACATAAAAGTTTTCTAAAATAATAAATTAAAGTTTAAAGTTTGATGAAAATAACTGTATACACTGTTTATTAATATCTCTACTATAAAATGATTGATTAGTAATCAAAATAAACTTAAAATACCCAGTTTTGAATCAAAGAGATTCTGACATAAAATAATACTCGTACATCAATTTAAAGCTTAACTACAATTTCACTTTCTCAACTAAAGATTTCTACAGTCTCTACCAAATCTCAGTCTTTTCACTGTTAACATTCTGAGATTTCGTTTGAAACGTCTAGACGGACATCATTTGAAGCCATTGTAATCGAAAGATCCCCAAAGAATTTCCCTCTCGGTACTGTATTTTGCAGAAAGGAATACACTGAACGATTCATTTCATTCTCCATAATTTTCTTTTCCGCAAATCTCGCGGCAAGTCGCGATCTTTCGCATAGGAATATATAAAGATTCGAAGACAACAGGGATCTCTCAAAGCTTTCAGCATTTATAGACATCGTTTCGCGGGAAACAAGATTTCTATGAAGCTTATTATATTCCCGGATACAATAAGCAGTTTTAATTTAAACAGAACAAGACTCTCCTTGTAACGGAAGAAAGTCTCGATAACTATTCATAAAATTGTTTACACTAATTATCGTGGCTTTTAATAAAGTCTCTCGGTTAAGGTGCTGCCGTATCATGAACTAAGAGGAAACAATTACGAGCTCGAGTGAACCGGTTACTTGAACCTTTTATCCCGATCGGAAATCGTTAATAAAACGTGACAAATTACAGACACTCGGTCCAGCCGGGGTTCAAGTCCAATTAAATATGACCGAAGGAATTAATATTATCGTGAATGGGTTCGTTAAGACACCATCCTGGCCGAGAATTAGTAGCACTCTCTTCTACCTTTTCACTTTCTCCGCGACCCATCCCACGATCATAAATTCTGCGGACGCTGAAGTTATTAACGTAATTACCGGTGAAAAGCTTACGGGGGTAGAACTCCCCTTTCGCACCCCTGGTAATCGATCTAACGTTCGTTGGCCAGGCAGAAAATAAAGGACGCTGTTATAACTCGGCCTTCGTTTCGTTTTGTTTCCTCCTTTTTTTTTGGAGGGAAAGTGTACTTTAATTCAGTGGTATTAATTGGGAGTCACGAGAAATATTTCAGATAATAAATTAGGGAATATTTTTAACCATTTAAGGATTAAAAAATTTTCAAGTTTCTGACATTGTTATCTTCATTTGAATCCTAATTCCAAGAATTATATTGTAAAATTAAATTTATTGTAAATTGGTGAAAGTTTTGCATACACAAGAAAACTTTACTCAATCGGTGTTAATTATTCATTTAACAGGCGGGTATCGTTTCAAACACGCTGCGAACGATTTTCAGGACCGTGATCGGTGTTCGGGATGTTGTCGCATCGATAGTAATCCCGGATAATCCTTTAATTTTTGCGAACTCGATTTTACACAGGGAACGTCGAGACGGCGCGTGGAAAACCTAACCGGCTTACACTTGCACGCACGATGGCGCGTAAAGACTGGGCTATTTGTATCTACTGGCGCATATATTAATCATACGCGGGGTCTGTTTGTATAGCAACATACGTATCAATACAGGAGCCGTGTATTGATCGTGAAGCTGTGTTTGTACGGACATCCTCCTCTTTCTTGCATCCACACCTGTATGCTTCGGAATTTACAGATGCACTTAGCAGCGTGTTGCACCCATTCGTTTACACGGCTCGGCAGGAATACCATCGCGTGATAAATAATAAATGAGTTTTGTTAATTAACGGCTGAAACGTCAGGATTATATGAAATGTAATAGGATTTGCATCAACTTGCTGTGATGATATCCGATGTTTCGTGAGATATTGGTTACTGTTCGGTGGTGTATGGATAATTGTTGGTCATTTATTTATTTATTTATTTATTGAAGGATAAATTGCATATATTGGAGTATCAAACAAAAATTTAATGAAGAATATCATATGTTTGTACTGAAGGAAATAAAAGTGGGATTGAAATATTTCTTTTTTCCTTTTTTCAATTAATATTCTATATAGTGTTATTCAAAATACGATCGGTATATATTTAATCAAAATAATTTTTATATTCTTTCTAATAATTAACTAACTTTATTGTTCCATTATTGTAAAATTGCTGGTATATTTTTAAATTAAAATCTTCGTATTTAAATTAACCCTTGAACGAAGTAGATACTAAGAATACAGGAAAATGCACATGGATCCATAATCTTTCGCTTATCGTTCGAACAAAAGGATACGTGTAATAAGTTCCATAAAACATGCTCGCGACTGGTGTATGCATCGGAATCGCAGCGATAAGGTGAAATAAAAGCGAAGCCGGTCTCCAAGGGGTCTAATAAATTTTCCAGGGAAATCGCCGCGATAAATCAGCGAGTGAGGTAAATCACAGGAAAGATTCCGGAAAGAAAAGAAGCTAAGGAGAAATAAGGAAGGAAAGATCTCGCTCGTGTCTCGTTACGATCTCGATTTCCTCGGAAGGTAGAGGGTACGGTTCTGTTAGAAAATAACGAGGTAACTACAGGTTAACGCCGTTATCGCATGACGAGGTTTATGGGGTCCCATCGCCGACAAGCGAGCCCCATGGCGAGAGTATATCACGTACAGCACAGTTATGTTTCAACGGGGTATATTCCGGTGGCTCACCATAGGGAAACCCGTGGCTGAGAGAAGGATGCCGGTGGATATTAATTGGCTTCCGATCTACATCGAGACCACCATCGAGACACCCCTTGAAACAGGTGCCCGCGAGGCGTTGCAACCCCTGACCAAACTGCATTCATCACTGTGTACGCGTGTACGAGATACACGCGCCACACAAATACCCGAGTAATTTATCTGGAACATGTAATAATCCAATCGAATGCAAACAACTGTGTTTATACCACCAACTGGCAAGTGACCTACAAGCTCGACACAATTATAGTTTGTCAGTACGCGGAATATCAATTCACGTAACTTGGTATGAGCCAGGAGGGCGGTCTGACTTTTTAAAAACGTGGAGTGGCTCCTAAAAATGTGGATTTTTACCGCTCCAAAATATTTTTAATTTCGTTCATTTCAGAATCTCGAAAATTACAAATTTTCAAAATTTCAAAATATCAAAATATTAGAATTCAAAAATTTAAGATTTCCTACATTTCAGAATCCTAAAATATCAAAATATCAAAATTTCAGATTCCCTACATTTCAGAATCCTAAAATTTCAAAATATCAAAATATTAAAATTCAAAAATTTCAGATCTTCTACATTTCAGAATCCCAAAATTTCAAAATATCAATATATTAGAATTCAAAAATTTCAGATTCCCTACATTTCAGAATCCCAAAATTACAAACGTTCGCAAAAAAGGGTTAATGAATCTTTCTCAAAAAAAGAAATTTGCTCAGAAGTGAATTACCGAATCGTAAGCAGTGAAACTTTGAGGCTATAAAATTAAAATGCTACGAGTTAATGTTCTTTTCGCGCGAACATTGTTGGGAATATTAAAAAATGAATCCCCTGGACCGTAAATGGAGTAGGGGAAGCAGTGAACGACAAATGGTCATAATGAATGTCCTAATGAATATGCACAATGAGCGGCCCCTCGTTAGGACACGTGCCATGCCTGCTTGGCCAACTAAACCACGTTAGTCGCGGCTTACCAACCATGGCAGGGCTTGCTCACCTTTTTAAAGGTTATTAATGGTGTTGTAACGGGCTGCTTTGAAAACTCTATACCCCATGGAGCATGGCTTATCGCAGTTTCTTTTTTGTCTTTGTAATTGAGTGGATGATGCTACCAAATAAGGAATGAAAATTTGGCAATATCGAAATTTTTAGCATGGCTGCAAAATTAAAAAATTTTGTTGTTCCTCGAAAACCACCTCACCGGTTAAGGGTTAAGAAAAATTTAAAGCAGTTAAAATTACGAATCAGAAAAAAGGGCCTACAAGAATTCCTAAGAATCTACAAGTATAATGCAAGAAATAAAATAGCAATGGAAATTATGCAAAACAGGAGTGGATAAATGGGAAAGAGTATTCGATGGATAGAAATAAATATCGCGACTCGTTCTATCGGGGAAAAAAGAAGGAAGTCTCGCGTCGTAAAATCTTGATAGAGGGGGGGTGGAAAAGGGTGCGCGTGCACTCGGCTCCCAGCTGGGGAATAGTTAATAACGAAATCTGGATGCAATTTCGATAAAATATCGTTCTTGCGCCGGCAGGCAAGCCCGTGCTTCGAGAAGTACACGTTATATCTATCGAATAGTTAATAACGTAGATAATTTTTCCCTTTTTATTTCTTTTTTTCGTTATCGCACTGTTTAATACGATCTCCCCGCAACGTTGTTAGCGACGCGTATCCAATTAATGAGACGGGTATTTTTTCGAAAGTGTTAGTCGCCGAGACGGCGCAGACCGGCGCTTCGTGTCTCGATATTTTAAACCGTTAATGAGATAGAAATAGTAATGAAGCGCTCCTGGATGCTTCTATGAAGAGTTATATCCCCTGAATGAGACGCGAACTCACCACCGGCTTTCATTTTCACTTTCTTCCCACTCGTCTTTCTCCGGATCCTTTTCACCGACGCTTATCGAGTCTTCTTAACTCCTTTTCCTTTTCTGTCTCACGATTCGGTGGTATTCTTGATTGTGAAAAGCATGAAAATGTACAGTATCGAGTAAAAGTTCGTTTGGTCATAATTTTGGAAAAATGAATGAGTTTGTAAAAAATTCAATGTTCTATATAAAATACGATAATTTCAAATTCAATTCAAAAATGACTATAATGATATGTATATATGCCAATGTCAAAATATTACATAAATATATATTTATTACACCTGAAGAGAACCTCAAATAAAGGATCGAAACGTTAGAAAATGAATAATGATAATTTTGTACATTACTTAAAAAAATTGATAAATAATAAACATAGAATTCCCATAATTAAATTGTTTAATAACTAAACGATTCCTCTTATTCAAAACTTTTTAATTACCGAGAAATAATTATGTAGAACTATTATGGAACAAAATTTCTGAAACTACTCAACTGATGAAATCAATTATCCTGATACGGTTGTTTTAGCAATGCTAATTATATCGTTAATGCTTCGCGAACGTACCGAACTTATTAAATCGGAATTATCATATAAATTCAGGGGTAATAAACGAGAATACGTTCACTGAACAAATAAATTAAATAAATGTAATAATACCATAATGAATACAAATCCTGGATAATCCTGGATATAGAACCTTTTTATTAATAACTGATCAAGTTTTATTTATTCACTTTCATATAATAAATTCAATGTAGTTGATGCAAATTTTTCAAAACGCAATTGGAAACGCGATATTGGACAGGTAACGCTTGTTTCATGGTTAATGGGGGAGAAGCTGGTTAGAATCGATGCGCATACCCAGCGTTATCATACCGAGGCACATTGTCGTCATTTGAGAAGGATACAGATAGAGAAAGGAACTAGAAACGGTCAATTAAGGGCGAGGATACCAAGTTCTGCGGCCGCATACCTTACTGACCGGATAACAGACCTGTCGACAAATTCCCCGGCCCGTGGTAGATTTTTATCATCGATTCTGTACCGTGAACACTCGCAAATTAAGCCTCGTTGGAATCGTCGATAACCGGTGCAGGTTGTGGGGAATCTTTGGGATTCTATCTCGATAACGTAATTTCGTGATGGAATTTCTGGAAACCGGTATCGATTCTCTATTAGACCGACTCGTTTGATATCGTTACGGTACCGATGGATACAATCAAATGATCTTCTCTGAATTGATGTTAATTAACAGGATTTAAGAAATAATGAATTCGTCAATTTTTATTTACCGATACAATTTCATGACATAAAAGTTTCATAAAACACTGTTTGTATTATATCAATTTAAAGCTTAAAGTCTGATAAAAATGACTATATAAACGTTTCATTAATATTTTTAATATAAAATGAATGGTTATTAATTATAGCGAACAATGATCAATTCAAAGGCTGCATTAAGTTAACGAAGGATCAGCAAACATTGATGGGCGATTTATACATCAAATTGATATATCATAAGTGATACTTTGCAACACTTTTATGTCATGAAATCATTTTTGAAAATTTGCTATTGGTATTGGAAACCAATTATTTGAAATTCGTGGAGCATAATAACCATATTTTTGTTTAAAGTTTGTTGATTGAAAACAAACTCGTTTATACAACAAACTAATGATTTTGTAATTTCTGAGTCTTCTCGTTTAATTAGAAACTTTTGAATATAGGGCCAAACCATTCATCTACTCGATTCCATTAACATGGTGTACAAATTTTCTCCCAACCTTTCCAAACATTCTATGGAGAAAGCTAGTTTCCGAATTTCCAGCATTTATGATGCTTATCCAGGTGTTTCGGGTTTCCCAGCCAATTAATTGTCAAGGCAGTCAAGCACTGCGAGGCATGTGTTTATGCGAAGAGCAGACATGCAACTGACGTAACCATAGGCTAAACATTGAACTTCTCTAAGTGGCAAACTTGGAAAGAAAAAGTAATAATTTTACTACCGACGTGGAATACCGGATAAGACATACGCGAAAATCATGTTCATGGTTTTCCACAAATTGTTTCGCACGTACTGTGAAACAGACGAAACGTGCCGATTGAGATCAAAATTCGCGACGGCGTTACTCGATCGAAGGTGGAGCAAACGTAGCAGACATTGGCTCGCGGCCAATTATAAATTTGCCTTTATGCAAAAGACGTGCCTGCGTGCGTCTCTTCATGCAAATTTTTTCCAACGCAATGCCAAGCCCACCGTCCGACGTCGAGGAACTGTTGTCCACCGTGGTCCGAATGGAAAAATGAGAAAAACGAATCGATGACCAGCAAGTACGATAACGGAATGACCGAGTACTGGACTGGCAAAACCTATTGAATATATGTATCTGGGAGATTTGTTTCGATGAGGCAATTTGAATTCCAGCTTTATTACTTCTCCGTACTCCTTTATTACTCTTTTCACTCGGAGATTGGTGATATTTTTTTTTTTTCAAATCAAATCACGGTGGATCGGGTGAAAAATTTCCAAACGAATCAAATCGCTTCTAGGAAGTAATCAAAGCTACGCACGGCCGACCATGTAGAGCAGAGAATAATTATTTCTTTAGAAAATTATTTTTTTATTATTCTATAGTCATTCAATATTTAAAAATATCTTAGAATAATTCCATTAATAATATTATTCAAAATTGTTCTTTTCTTTAAGTATTTGAGTATAATTATTTTATGGTATCCATTTATGATTTGATAAATGAAAATAATATGAAATTGGGGTTCTCTCCATGGTCCGTCACCTGAGGGTAAATCAAGTTACTAATAAAATTTTTACCTTAAATATTTTTTTACCCTCATTTTTCCTGATTACTTAACTAAATTAAAATCCTAATAATATTAGTCATTCGTGACCCAGGTGGCAGTGAACGTATAAATATTAATAACAGGTTTCTCAAGACGTATGTATATATACACGTCATTCATAGTGAAAGGGTTAACTGAATGCTCGCGAACGGTTGTAACGTCGCGTTTCAAAAGCAAATATGCAAAGTCGAACGGGAAGACGGAATATTTTCGCGGGTCACATAGCATGAATTTTTCTTTGCCGGAAATACAGTTGGAAAAGAACGGTACACGCGCGATTTGTCACGGGATCTCCCTGAACGACGTCTCCTACGGCATTAAAACGGTGAGATAAATTTTACGACGTGTCATTGCGCGAGTTGTTTGGCAAACAAAAAAAGAATGCCCCCTCGATTGTCGTAACTTGAATCTCTTTATAGCGTTGCATATGAGCTTTGCTTCTCGGAAGTTCGACGCTGGTAGCGTTATCATTGCCGGGAATGAAAATGTATAGAGAATATTCTTGGTAAATCGCCAACACAATTGGCCCTTTCTCTCAAATAATTAACTGGATTATTTCATGAGCATAAAGCAATGAAAGATGATCTATTATTAACACTAGAACAATCAGTATCGATACAAAGCTAATATTGAGCTGGAAATTAATTTCACAAAATTTAATAGATATTTTGATAAAAGCATTTTAATAGTTTCTATAACTTATGTTATTATTTAAAATTTTCTTTGTTTCTTTTATTTGCCTATCTTAAAAAAATCATATCACTTGGAATTGAAATCAATTACAAAAGATTAATTTAAATTAAATTTAAAAAGTTACAACACGTACAACACGTATTAGAATTAAAATGAATTAGAAATTAATTAATTAATATTAAATTAAAGAAGTTGTACTTAAAATTAAAACTAGTTAAAAAGTAAGGTGAATTAAAAAGGTCGTAACACCTAGGTTTGAAATTAATTGGAATAAATTAAATTTTAAAACGTCATAGCACCCAGAATTAAAATTAATTAAAAATATATTAAATTAAAAAATCGAATTAATTAAAATTCAACATAGTAATTATGTCACACTGTGACAAAATTATATTACACAAATCTATCAATTTCATTCATCTGATTACTATTGATACATATATAATTCCCACCTGAAATAACAAGTTTCCTCTTACCATAAAACAAGTAACAGGTTAAACTGCAAGAAAGATTATCAGAAATGGAATTGATCGACTAGATACATAGTAAAATCTAGAACTAATCGAGCATCAAGAAAATTCCACGAATTTTACCACCGAGTACTTTCTCTACTCCATATCCGTCGTTTATGTCACACTTTCCTCAGCAATTCCAACATCGCTCTTGAACGTATCCGAGCAAGACGAGGCAACTTTTTTTTTTCCATCCAAGCCACCATTTTCCGTTACAGCCGATCAGAAATTGGTCTATGGTAATTTCCCTCGTTTCTCTTCGACGTTGCTCGCTTTTTTTCCTCTCCATTCGTCGTTCACGAAATTGCCGAATGCACAGGGGCACACGTGCGCTTCTGCAGGAATGGATGTTTTCCTGGCTTCAGGAATTCCGTATGAATATTTATGAGCGACCATCTCCGACCTGACCGCGTTGGATGGAATCTCTGTTTCCATCCCTCCTATCCCTCTATCTTTCCCCTCTGGTATTCTTTCTGCTCGATACATCTCTCATTTCTCTTTTCCGCGATCGTTATAATAACGTGTCTATATAAACATCGTTAAATTCAAAGATCGAGGCGGTCGACAGGAAGAGATGAGATTAACGGTAGAATAATTCCAGAGATTTCAATTCTAGATTCATTATTTTCATTGGTTTAACTAAGTGGATACCAGGGTGGTCTTGATCTGTTTCAAAAATGTGAAGCGGATCGTTTATAATTCAAAAATTTTAACATTCCAAAGTTCCATTAGCCAAAAATTTCAGATTTCCGAACTTCCACAGTTCCACAATTACGATTTGTATTTCTAAAATTTTTAAGGCTCAAAATTCAAAGCTTTAAAATTCAGATTGCGAAATTCAAATTTTAAAGTTCCAAAATTCAAGCCCCGAAATTTGCAACTCTTCTGGATTAGTAAATCAGGAAAATCGGGAATCCATTATTCTATAAATAAGAAGCTGTAGAAGAACAATCGTAATCTACCTTTGAAAGAGTAATCATTAGAAAACTCTGCTTTAAGAGAAGAAAAGTGCAATCCGAAGGCAACTGAGACTCGAGTGAGACAATTAAAAAGCAAGCTTTAATTAACAGAAAGAGAGTAAGAAGGCAGGAGCAAACTAATTAAAATTAATGGAACAATGTTCTCTTAAGGATAAAAATTGCATTCTTTAATTCAAATAAAGACTTCGTTATTCTACAGTTAATCCCTTGGCAATGATAAAATGACTTTTATTCAAATTGTGCAACGTCGAAGTAAGAAAATTAATTGCTACAAATCCGTAATATTTACTTCACAAACGAATAATTACAGAAATAAAATGAATTACAATCTTTCTGCTAAACGTATCGAATTGAGACTGTAAAGAAATCTCCTGAAAGCACGAGCGAAGAAGCGGTGTAACGGTGATAAAAGAAAGATAAAATACGTTCCAAGAAACCATGGCACTTTTAATTCCACGGATGGCGGACCATAGAGAGAGTCCTAAGAGCATGCACATTCTACTTAATGCAACCGTATCCACGATAAAATTCGATCAGTTGATCAACAATTAAGAATGTCATTAATTATATTATGATTAACAATAATAATTATGTCAATAACAATAATTATCTTTGCATCTGATGTTTCCTTAAAAAGTGTGATTCAAGGCTTTCACGGAATCTGGAATCGCTTTGTTTCAACAAATCGGAGAACGTATCGTGATAGAGCGTGTCTGTACAAATTTCAAGATAAAGTAACCAGCTTTATTACTTATCACGTCAAATAATGCAATTTCCTCTTGCGAACGTGAAATCTGGTCGTGAGTCATATCTGGAGCCGATATAAATTGCCCGAGGGGACAGTTCGGAACTGAAGCATTAGAGTCTTGTTTCCGACGTGGAAAAACTTTCTTCGATCTTCTTTTTCTTCTATAACTTATTTCCAGATATAGATCGAATTTTCACCGACTTCTTTTTTTACCAACTTCTCTTTACTGGATCTAGTTCGATCTGCTAGAAGTTTGCTGTAAAATATCTGCTTTATCTGTCCTCCATCTAAAGAATCGTTCTCGCATTTCCCAAAGAAAGTGCTAAGATTCTTCTGTTTTCGACAAATCTTTATTCTATCTTCACATCTATTACTTTTTTTGAAAGGCAGATTTTCATTAAGAATTAAAGAATTATTTAATTTAAAATATTACTGAATAGGTATATTAAAATTTTCCTTGTACAAGTAATTGAGCTACATGATACGAGATTTTCCCTTTTAGAGGAAACTTCTTGGCCTACTTCTCTTTACATCTGCTTCGAAGTTTACTTCTTATTCAAAGGAAAACCGGCTGTTCACTCTGCTGGAAAATGTCTATTCCGTTTCATTTCCTGCTTGGAAAGGCAAATTTCTAAAATTTCTGAAGATCTGCGGAGCAACGTTCTCTCTCCTGAATCGTGATATGAAACTTGATCGCACTAATTTTATTTTACACGAAGTGAAATGTTTCAAAATTCACATCCTTATAAATTTCCTTCAATTTTCAATTGTATTGTTGTACAGGTACGAAGTAATTAATGGTATTTCATTGTTATTCAGTTCCTCGATCACTGACAAACTTTATTCAGGAATTGTTAGACGTACAAACGCCAATGAATCAGCTTTTACCTCGTTTCCCGTTAAAATACAACACTCGTAAAAATATTTCAACGTGAAAGTATATTTTATGTACGCTAGATACGAACATTAATTACACACTTTCTATGCTTTCGAAAATTTTTATGTAACTACCTCTGAACAAAGAAAAAAAGCAACCGATGAAATTATTAACAATACTATGTGAAAATTATATTAAAACCGGTAGTACGTTTCCTTTGAAAATTCTACGGTTGATGAGCTGAACATTCCAGTATGATGTTATTATTTATAATTAAATTAATAAAATATGATTATTCAAGAAAAACAAGTATTGATCTGAATGTATAATACTACTGGATCCAAAGTGTGCTCCAGTAACAAAAATAAATTGAAAATGTAGAATAAAATTTGATTATAATTAGCTTTGCTTTTGAGAGTTTATAAAAAATTTGTTTATAGTAGATGAAAATCTCACTTCTCTTGTTAATTTAATACTAATTAATAATAAAATAAATAATAATTACAGTTAATATCGTAACAGATTTTCCTATAAACTTGACAACTTTTTAAATTCAATTTTCTCAAGAACACTTCATATAAGAAAATTTTACTTTCAATCTTGAAATAAAGTTTTCTCGGTTGTACACTCGAGGCCAAATTAGGATTCCCCAGGAAAAATGGTGTCTCAGGCATTCCCGGGGAAAATGACAATGCTTCTCCTATATCGCCAGTTTCCCTAGGGAAACCTCATTTGATCGCAAGAGTACCATGAATACTATATACACCATATATTATCTAAAATCAGAGTAACTTCCTACTGTTCAAAAACCAGTCGAAATTTTCTTCAGATTATCAGTGCAGTACCGTTACAGGCCAAACGGCAAACTTTCTTCCGATATGCTTATCACGACCAGTTTCAGGATTCCAATAAAACACTCGTCGCAAGTGTACACGCCGCGTTCGTGCTGTTCGTTTTGTCGAGTTTCCCGTTTTGTAACAGTACCGACTGGTAAAAGTTGCCGGCTCGATTCTCGCTCCCCAATGAATACACAGCATCGATGGCTTGTTTATCGAAACTTTCTTTTGAATTTTCCAGCCGACGGAACGATTATCGAAAACGAACTCATCATTTACCAAAAAAAAAGAACAAAAGAGAACGAACAAAGCGAGAAAGTAATAAAGACCTTTCGTCGAGGTAAGAATAGACCGCGATAATAACCGAGCTGGTAATATCGCGCGAATCGACGGAGTAATTCAACGATAAAAGTTAAGCCGCTGGATAAACGAGACCGCGCACCATCATTTTTCCTCCGGTTAATCGTTCGGTCGGCGAAAGAAAGCTCCGTTTTGCATTTCTTCCGTTCCGGAGAAAATTGTAGAGACCACCCTTCTAAAGTCGCAGCTATCACCGGCTTATCACGGCTTCCCTGCGAACCCCGTGAAATTGTATACCACCGTCTGCTTTTAAATGCCGCGGGACATTGAACGAGGAACTCTCTTTCGAGGGCAAGTGGAATGATCCAAGCCTTAATGGGAAATAATAAGGAACTTGGTCGTGCGCTTGAATATCGCAGGGATATGAACAGGAACGTACACGAACGATCTGTTTCCCGGAATATTTCAGACATTTCACTGGAAAATTTAGCTGTTCTATGATTCTCAGAGAAATTATTTCACGGTTAACAATAATGGTAAGGCTGAATTTACCATTATTGATACGTGAAGAGTTTCGTATATTGGGTCTCTCTCCATGGTCCGCCGTTCGAGCGTTAAATATATTCTGATAGTATTCGATGAGAACAATTCAAAAATACCTTTTAACTTTACAAATCTATCTATTCTAAAGTTATATATACATAACATTCAACGAAATTAAAAATAAGACACCAATTATATCCAATTATTAATTTTCTCGTCTCTTTTTATTAAAAAAAATTTTACGAATTATCAAATGATACTTTACTTTAATTCTTGTTGAACATTTCCTTTCTACAAATTGTTCTCCAGTTTTTCCTATCACAATCGGGTAAAAATCGTTCACTGATAAGTACCGCGCGTACAATTGGGATCTGTAGCAATATCGACAGGTAGTGGATCTAGGAGTTTGTTCAGCGGTGGTGTTAGGTCGAAGACGATAAAACCGATCAAGAGAATAATTGCGTGGACGACGGTTGGCTCCCGTTTCGATTACGGTCCTGGACTTACGGTGCAACGTGTTTTAATGCCTACGAGAAGTGGCCGATCTCCTCTCGAACAACCGAGCGAAAGCAACTTTCTCGCCATGCCGCGTGATCTTTCGCTTCACGAGTTCCTCCACGAACGACAATCCAACGCGATTTTCCATTCGGCGAACACGTATTTTCAGTCAGCTAACCGGTGACGTTTTTTGCCACGTGTTCGACTTTGACGTTTCCTAGTACCTTGCTCTTCTATTATAGCGTTCTCATCGTTGCACTTCTATCATTTATTAGTGCATTCAATTTATACTTTAATGATATATAAAATTATATAGAATTAAGTTCATCTATTAATTTTGAATGATTGATGTAAGTTTGAATTATACCATTCCTTCATATTTTTTTTAGAAGGGGGATGAATTAATACTGAATAATACTGTGCCCCCAAATTCTAATAAAAAATTTTTAGTTGAATTACAGTAATTAGACAAAAGACTACCTACAAAATCACACTACTCCAAAAAAATTCTTCTTTTTTGAAAAAAAAAAAAAGAAAAAACAACTTTAACTCCAACCAGTAGTTCGTTCATAATTTCACAAAAGAGAACACCAAGTTGCACTTAAAATTTTATCTCTTGTTTCTTTAACCTGTTTTCCTTTTTTAGAAGTAAAATTTACATGTTTATATCATTTTTGCAATTATAATTAGAAACCACTGTCATAAATCTTAAAATTCATATGTCACAGAATATATTAAACGAACGATCATAAGCGGAACAAGTTGCAATAGTTTCTTCGATGATTGTGCAATCAAAAGTGCACCACTGCATTGTGAGAAGGTCGTAGGTGTTCTCAGGTAGGTTAGTCGCCCAACAGGTTTCCATCGTGACCAAGGATCTCCTGGAAGTAGCGTGGAAAGTCCTTCGTTTGCCATTGGAGAATACCAAAGAATGTCTTCCGGAAAAGACGAGCTCGCATTGATTTACATTCGTTACATGCTTCAGTGGTTACGCGTGTCTATATCAATTTTACAACAATTTACCACGAGTTCTAATTAATTCTCGTCTGGATAGCTCATTATTTTCCAATTTCCACAGAATCACCGTCGTCCTCTGGTTGATATTTAATTAGTTATAATTCATATGAGAAGTTAAATAGCTAACAATAGTTTATACCAAAAGGAAAGTATTACGTTCTGATTCTTATGTACACACTTTATCGCCGAAAGTAGAACAGACAACGATAGTTTTCCCGATCATTATTGTCGATTATGCTTGTGCAATCGTGACTGCAATTCCGCCAGAAAGGTCAAAGGTACTTTCCTCTATAGTTAGGTAGAATGACGGGTTTCTAGCACGGTGATTTTCATGAAAGCACACATTGTTTGTGTCCCCTTTTGTACAACAATAATTTGTTCGAAAGAAACTTTGATTACATGTATGACGCTTAATTGAATAGCAATTAGAGTTTTGTAATTACATTAACACTTTGAATACCATGTCACCCACACACGAATCCCATAATTTTACTACATATTTAAAGGTATGTTAGTTTACAAATAACTAATTAATTTTATTGAAAATAAAATTCCTCTCCGTAGGGATTTTCGACGAATTCAAAATGTTAATTAATTAATCAATTTCAGTTTGAAATTATATTAGTTTGAAATTCAAATAGCCAGCAATTAATGGCTCCGGTAAGTCTAGAATTTATTCTCCTGGTATGTAGCACACCGGAATGAATCAAATCGAATAGGTCAGCATTCAGATAGATTGATTAAACACAGAGGAGCTAGGCGTGAAGTAAGATTTATACCCGTGTACATTATATACACGAGAATAGAAATTTGCACACCTGAACTTCAACATATTTTATCGGTAGGAATATTCCAAGATTAATTGTACACTCCGAGAAAACGGCGATAAAGGGGAAATAGAGATTCTCAAAATTTTCATTTGAAAACGCTTACACGCAAAAGGCGGGGGGCACAGACCTAATCATATGTGGAGCCTCCCCCTATATCGTCATTCTCCTCGGGAATGCCTATGGGATGAAGGGGAGGCCTACGACGAAATTTTGGAACCCTAGAAAACCTATGGGAAAGATCAGAAATCGGAAAATCTGAGAATGCCTTTAAGGGAGGAAGGAAGGGAGGCTGGGGTCATCAGTGTACATTTGATATTAGAAATTTTTTAATTATCCATTTTACACGTGCTATAGGTACTATGTTTCTTTCAAAAGATCAAGTACTTTGTAGTAAGCTTGTTTTATAAATGACTAGACATATAACAGCCATGAAGGAACTACGGTTTCCATTTAAGCGAACATCGATACCATGCTCCGTTAATCAATTACGTTAGATAGCGAGAAGCTGGCGCATCTGAATATTTAGTAGAGTGTTATTTAGCGCAAGACATTAATTCCGTTACTTTGGCGCGTTTGCCTCCAAGTTCGATCTAAATCACTTTTACAGATACTGGTAAATAATTGTCGCGTTACGTCCTGATCAATCGATGATCGATGCTTCTAATTAATAATGTATATCTGGGATATAGACTCGACGGAATAGGAAATGTATTCCCTGGAGTGACAGACACTTGGACAATGTCGTATGGACGGAACAAGGTGAATCCAAAGGATCGTATAGATCGTGGTCTCGCCACAGGCAAATGCAATTAAGGATTACGCGGGCGAGCGTAATCGTTCGAACAATGCCAGACTTTTACTCCTGATATTATCACCCTATTGTACCATTGTATCCGGCGTGATACTAAATCGAGAGATAAAGGTAAAGGTTGAATGAAACAGTAAGGAGATTGGTGAGTTTTATAGGACGCTTTGTAACCTGCGCATTAATATTCTGGAAGCTGATTTAAAGGATCGTATCAAACGTATTTATGTAATCTTATAACGATTTTGAAAACGATAACAATCTTTGTTTAGAAATCGAGCAAAGATTAATCTGAATCTTTCTGCTAATACTTGGTATTACAAAATGGAAGAAAAACAGAAAATTACTCATTTCTCTCGCATTATATTGCCCAACGAACCGTCATAAATCCATGATTTGTAACCACCAGTGGCGTAATTAGAACTTTTTCCGGGACAAGCAAGGTACCATAGAAATTATAAAATTTTCTGATTCTGAAATTCCAGAATTTTATTTTGAAGTGGAATTCCGAAATTTTGGAATCGTAGAACTGCCGAATTGTTAAATTACAATTGTAAATTGCAAAATTTTGGAATTCCAGAATTTTCGAATTGTAGAATTTTCGAATTGTAAAACTGTTAAATTGCAAAATTTTGGAAGCGTGGAATTTCCGAATTTCGAAATTGTGGAAATTTTGGAATTATGGAAATTTAAAAACCTTAAGTGTCCCAATAGAACGAGAGAGGCCCACCCTGGCTCGTACCTACTTACGCCAATGGTAACCGTATTAAATCAACACACAATAACGGAATAATATTCTCCGAGCGAATTAGAATGGAGATATTGTTGCTAGCTGGTAATCGCGATCGTATAAACCACTATCGAATCAAGATGAACAGAGACAGAGGACAGAAAAGCAATATGCATCGCGTGTTGCAGAGCAAGACAGATGGAGAGAGGCACGAAAGAGAAGGGTATATCCCTTTCTCGAGCGACAGTAAAGTCTAGTCGCTTCAGGGCACTTAGTTGGTTGCGTAATTCTGCCAGAGCATTCCATTGGTCCACTGTTAGCAATCTGTCGGACTATCCGGATCACGACTGACCGATTGGCAAACAGGATAGACACCGGGTTATTCGCTTTGTCCTCGAGGTCTTTTGAAGATTCCGTCGCCGAGGCAACAACGGTGTTCAATTTTCGCCAAACAATCTTCATCAACGATACCACCACATAATAGGCTCAATTGCAACCATCGTCTGTATTTTACCGAACCACATTACAGGATTACATTTCTTTGAAAATTTTTAATTAACGCACCTAATTAGAGCTAAAATTTTATATTTCCTCTTGAGACCAGCAAATTCAAGCTAGAAGTTCATTAAAACCACCCACCAAATCTGAAATTATTATACTTTCTTTTGTTGCTTACGAAAAAGTGGAATGAAAAATCGTTGCAACGCGGATGGAAAAATAATAAAACGATCCGCGAGCCTTTGAACAACGATCGGGCGTTTTAAATTTGAAAAAAAAAAAGGAATCGCTCGAAATAATGTGACTGTGTAAACGGCGAAACAGTATCCCAGAATTTTTTTCCACTCTTCCCGGATAGGTGACCGAATCCAGAGGGATTCTTTCACATGGAAAAATCTGTAAAATTTGAAAACCGATCCACGCTTTCGTCGCTTGAAATGCGAATGAACACGGGAATTGAGAGCGATATTTATTTTTCAATCGTGGAATTGACGCGAAATCGTCTGTACAGATGTTTACACAGACGAAAAATTCACCTCGCGGTGCATTGAATATTCTCTTGTTACAGTTTTATACCTTTTATTACCGCGCGTTTACTATCAGAGTAAAAATTGCCTTCTGCGCTGTGTTTGCGAAATATATTGGCACGCGCTCCGCAAGATAGAAAGTCGCGAGTTACGTATTTATAAAGAAATGTTTCAATATTGCACGTTCAAACAAGGTGGAAAATGATGAACCGAATGAGAAAGGAACTTCATTTCGTATTCTATTTCGAGTATCATAACATATGTTCATCATGATGCAAAAGTCAGAAAGGGGATTTGAAAATTCATAACTTCTTAAGATTTAATTTTTTGATTTAATAGTGAATGAAAATTATAATAAAATTCGTATGTATTACAGCTCTGGGCTTCGTTATAATTTTATTAAAAATAAATTTTAATTTTTGAAACGAATTTAAGGAGGCTCCTGAAAGTCTGATAGTCTTCCCAGCAATCTTAACCCTTCGACAGAATTTTAATTTAATTTTGTATACTTTGTATTATTTTCATTTTGTTTGTTTAAAGTTTTTTCTAAAATATTTATAAATTTTTCATTTTTTCAATATTTTCTCAACTTAAATCTTAACGATCTTGAAATAAACTTCACCAATGTCTGCAGAGAAAATTGATAAATTAATAAATCGGAGAATTTCGTCCGATACCTAATATAATTAAAAAATTTTGCACTCAACAGTATTCACACACCGCCCTTTTTGTTTCCTTCGGTGAATCGACCCTTTCACGAAGTCGTTCAACGGGGAAAAAATGAAAAGGGAATGGCGAGCGAACGAAAAGATCGCTCCGTGTGATTTCGTGCTCGTTTTGATGCTCGCTCGGGCTAATTAACCGACCACCACTTGTGAGTCTCGAAAGAAGTTTGCGATAATTAGCCGACTGGCCGAGGGGTCCTACTTGAAAATTCGTACCGTTAACCCGCGAATTTGAACGCGAAATTCCTCCTGCTCCGAAGTTAATTTGCTTATCGCGATGCAATTCGCGTGGGCGTTAAAAGTTTTCCCGGATGACAGGCTTCGTCGATACGAGGAGAGCTCATGCGAAATCGAGTTTCAGGAACTAACGATCGAGCCGAAACTTTCCACGGTGTTTTGAAACACAGGGGAACACGAATTTCATGGCGTTAGCTCGCTTCCACGGTGTTATTAAATATTTCGAACTAATAAAATTGAATTTTCAAGCCGAGGCGTGGATCGCTAACTTGGCTGTATGCAAAATTGAAATGTGACATTATCGAGGACTTTTAAACAGGAAAATGAGAGAAGAAGAATAGAGAAATATCGTATTAAATATTATGTTCCAACGATGAAATGAAATACACAAAACTTTTTGAAAGGACTTCAAAAATAGAGTAATTAGATGCCAGAATTAAAAAATTCTTCGGATCGGGTCGTATTAACTGCCATAACATATTTTTTAAACTAGATATAAGCCATCGAGTTTTTTGTAAAAATAAAAATACATTATTGTTATAAAATAAAATTAAAAAAACATCATTCTAAACTTCAAAAGCATTTTATATAAAATGGCAATTATATGAGTTAATACTGTATGGCAGAATCGTGTCCAATTAAAAAATGTATAAACAATTCTTTATAAGTTTTAAATAACAAACTGTGCACAGAAACGAAATAACTGGCACGAATGTAAAGCAACGGTTTCGCAAAGAAGTTGTTAACGCAGTCTTGCCGCAATTTATCTCGACGACTTAAAATTGTCATGCATTTTACAGTTGCTGTTTGTAGAGAAATGTAATTCCTTCAAGTTGGAAGAGGCAAAAAATGTCCGCTTTTTCATATCGCATACCCGCGTACGGGAAAATATTACGTGGACAACTCCATACGATCCCTTTTGTTCTGACCGCGTTTTTCTTTATCATACCGGAAACATAATGGAGCATACACCGACAGAGTTTTTTATATCTGAATTCATGAAATGTATGATCTTACGATTGAGTCATTTGGAAAATTTCAACTCTTTTACTTCTTTGTAATTTTAGCATTATTAAACAAAAATTTGAACACTATACAAGCTTTGATATTTTATTTTTCTAATCTGATTTTGAAATGACAAGCAATTTATTAAACAGCAGAGCCTTAAACTTGCAAATCATATAATTCTTAAATAAAAGAATTTCATATATTGGAAAAATAAATTTAAAACACAAGGTAGTGTAAAATTTAGAAAATTAAAATTAAATTAAAATTGAAACTCTCTCCAGGGTTTGCCGTTCGAGGGTTACAGAAAAATTTGTATAATATTTGGTACTATTATGCGAGTTGTGATATTTGCGATGAAACAATTTTATTTTATTAATCCAGATCTTGAAAAAGCAAGCAATTTATTTATTAAAATAATTAAATTTTGAATTTGATATTTATTTAATCGTTTCATTTTTTGTCCCGATCTTGAAATGACAAGCAATTTATTTAACTTCCTTGCGGGCTCGTTGAGGAACAGTTTGCGAAAATGTCAGCAGCTCGTTTATCAAAAGAATTCTCTTCTGCCATCCAACTTTCCGCTTATGTAAACGCGCCACTAACTCAATGTTAAGACTGCCAGCAACCCCTCGACATTCCTTCATTCGTTTATGATATTAATTACCAAGTTGCCACCCTGTTAACGAACTTTCGCAACGTCACCAACTTCCCGAAAGTGTACAGCCAAGGGTCGCAACCTTGCTTTTCATGGGCATCGACGAATCGGATAAAGAAAATATAGAAAACGTCTATCTCCTTCATTCTTTCTTCAATTATTTACAAATAAACGTCAGAATAATTAATTAAGTTCAAAAACATTGTCAAACAAAATTTCTCTACATTAAAGACAATAGATTTTTCCATTTAATTTTTTTTTGTTCATAAATTTGTCAGGATAACCAAATTTTTTCACGAATTTCAAGCTTTACTGTTTTCAATTTTTCATCGAAAAATTGCCTGATGGGATTGTGCAAAGGGTTAATTCACATTTTTCAGTACTCGATAAAAATGTTTAACCAGACTGAAACAATTTACACGTGTAATTGTGAAATTTCTCGAATATCGAGCCTGTAATACGCACAGGGAGCATATGTACAGCAGCTTTCTCTGGCATTCTGGCAATTCGCCAGATTAATATTGAGTGGCCGAATGAAATGCAGGAATTTGAAGTATTAGATTTCACCTGCGATACTCGATGAAGTGCCATTACTCCAATTTCCCTCCAAAATATCATTTCCCCCTAACAATATTAAATTTCCATTCCAAAAACAAAAACAATACTGTTATTTTTCAGCCGTCATGAAAAATGAAGAAGAAAAGAAAATTTTCACAAAATTACAATAGACTCTCGTTATATTGCCACGTGAACATTTTCCTCCGTGAAAGTTCCTCCACCGTTAACGGTGATACCTATATAGGTGATATATTTCTATCTTTTCTTCCCCTTCCAAATAGAAGCTTGAAAGCACCTGCAACCCCGTCCGTGGCAATATAACGAGAGTGTGCACTGCATAATAATAATAATATCCAAGTTGGGTCAAAGTTAAAAAACAGGGATACTGCATTACTGTTCCTTTGGGGGAAAAAAAAGAAGAGGAGGAAAAGTTCAGCAGCGTCAGGCTCACGGAGCTTTATTTCACGAAGCTGCCTTTTTTTAGAGCTTTTGTAAAAGAACGAGACGGACGCAACAGATAGACACGTAGAAATAACAGTCCCCTCCGTTTCGCAGGATTTCAGGCTACCGGTAAGATTTCTTCCATTTGCGCTTCGCTTTTCCTTCTCTTCCTGTGCTCTTGTATAAACGCGTATCCTCTTTGTAGCTTTCAATAGCTTTCAATCCCTCGTTCAAAGCGCAGGATAGAACAGGAAAAACTGTGAGCATGTACGCGTACATCTACTTCCACTCCTACTTCAACTTTTGCCTTGTGAAATGTTTTGGACAAAAATTTCTTCCTGTTCAATTTTTGTTTTATTTCAATATTTACTATCAATGGTGTAACCATAATTGACTAATAGGGAGATCAATAAAATTATTGATAAATATTAAATTTAATTTTTTTCTAAATTTTTCAAAAATATTGCAGTATTTATTGTTTAAAAAGTTTTTCTTCCTGTAGTTCCCACTCCCAACTGTTTGCTTCAGTGATCATGGAAAAGAAACGAATATTTTTCCATCGTCTTATTCAACCGTGAAAGGGTTAAGGCGTCACGCACTTCTAAGTTGCGAAAAGTTAAGTAAATCTCATAAATATGATAAGGCCGAAGATCTTGGCTGGGTAGGGGTTAAAATAGAAACGGAGCAACGACTTCTTCGCGTTAACTGAATTTCATTAAAACTTTGTCGGCAGCGACACAACGGCGCGGTTTAATCCGATAGAAATGTCCAGTGGCATTCAACGCCTAACCATCGAGCGACATAGGACAATCGTTCCAACGAATAATAATTTGTCCTGGCTTATCGTATATATTCATGCCATGTAAATTGGAGAGGCGATCGTTGGACAACACTCTGACGAGCCTCTCGGATCCTTTCGTTTCTCGATCGCATAATCACTGGTATAAATTGCAGTATCATGAATAAATTGTTTATCTTTCAGATTTTTAGCCTTCGTCAGAGTACGAGAGCCTTTTGTAGTTTGCTTCATCTTATCCTTTTTTCTCGAACTGATAATGAACCGATTAAACATATCAGTGAGTGTTAAGATAAGCAGAGTATATCTTGCGATATCTCGTACGATGACTTTAGTAAATATTTCTTACGAAACAGAGAATAAGTTTCATAAAAGAACGAAAGCTTTAGCTCGGAGAAACGGTAGATACTCGATATTATCGGAGATTAAACGCGTTACCTGTCGTTTATGATTTTATCAATAATTAATTTCAAATTTGTCGATTCGATGCCTGTGTTTAATTATTGAACTTCGCGCACACGGTATACGTATCGTTCAATCAGAAGTTCTGCTATTGAATTTATCGTATCCATATTACCAACTTATTTCAGCTTCTCCTTTATTCTATTTAAATCAATTATGTTGAAACAATTTTAATTCTTTTTCTATTAGATCAAATTTTTTTTCTATATTACTTTTGATATTAATATTGTATTTTGAGAATTTCTACTTTCTCTATATCGCTATTTTCCCTATTTTTAATCATAAAAATTACAAACTTCTTCATTTCAATTTTGTATGAATTATGGAAATATAATATTGATATAATAATAAATATAAAATTATTCGAAACAATTCCAAATAATTTCAAGCATTAAAAATAATTTTCTAGCAAACATAACATGTAATATTTCATTCCTTTTTATCCTGAAAGTTAGAATACGTTTCTCTTGGAAACTTTGCCCATTATGGTAGCATAATTTCGTTACATTCAGATTCAAGGTTGCTCTGATGAATGGAACGATGCTAGCTAACGCAGTATCTAATAATTTCACGATTATTCACAGGCAGTATCTTTGGAAGAACATCCAACCAGACGTGAATTAGTTTTCCTGCGAGCTGTTTGTAATTCTAATCAGAGAACGGTGTATAATAAACACGTTATTCGTATTTATGGAACACGGTCTTGGGAGCGGTGCACAGTAAACAGGTTCACTAACGACTACATTACCTCTTCATCATTTGAAAGTTTAACACTTTAGTCACAATTTCAGGTGTAACTAAATAATTCCAGAAAAAAAGAAAGATATCATTCATTTGTAAACCTGTTACAGCGGCTCGTTTTCTCGTGAAAGTCTCCTAAACAATTCTTCGTTTCTTTTAACCGTGTTACGTGCTTGTTAAGCGGTCAAAGTTATCGGGTTCAAGAGGATTTATTAATCAACTCGATCACTGTAATTCAGTGTCCCAAAAATTGGACCGGTTTAACGCGTCGACTTTCCTCCTTCTTAACGGTACACTGATTGCTGTTGTCGCTTGTTTCCTTCCATTTCCATCGACCGATCGTTCCAATATGAGAAAACACGATAAGTACTTCCTTCTCCATCTCGCCGCAATTGACTTTTTTCATTGGTATGCCGTTTCTCTTTTAACACTGCTTTTTGTCTTTAACGGGAAGAGAAATTGTCAGCGCATGCTTGAGGAGTTCCGAAAAGCGACAACAACGATTTTCAATTCCAATCAATGTTAACTGAAATCATTAATTTATTGCTGGAGAGCTTCGAAAGCTAAGAGCAACGATTTCAAATTTCTAGCAAAATTGATTGCTGCATATTTCCCATAATTTTTCCACTTTTCAATTCTCCAATTTTCCCATTTCCAATTTCTCAATTTTCATTTTCAATTTCTGAATTCTTCAATTTCCCATTTTCAATCTTTCAATTCTTCAATTATCTTTAGAGGGGATAACGACTCTACTCCATTCTATGCTTCTAATATTTCAGATAACCGCGTAAATGCGGTAACAAGCTTCATCAAAATTAACTGCTCCATATTTCCCATAATACAATTTTTATTTCTATTCACCCCTTGTATAAATAGATTTAACGAACCGCACACTATATCCTATAGAATGTATTTGCATGAAACAGTTGATGTGATAAATAATTTCGTGGCTGTGGTTTCAAGTTTATTCAAGTTCGCGTGGATTCCACGCAGATGTTTCAAGATCTAAACAGGAACGGACTGTACGATTGTGTATGTTTCCCTGAGAAACTAAGTCCTCCAAGCTTAGTTTGAAGCGTTAAAGGAAGTTTAACCGTAGAGCTCCTTGAAGCCGATTGGCTAAGCTGTCAGTTAAACTCCGTTTAATACTTAAACCAAAGTACTTGGAGAACTGCATCGGATCGCCAACGTTAAACGGTAACGTGTAATTGATTCGGAGTCCACTGGCCAAATTTATGGGACGTTTGAGAAATCATTTCCGCAATCTGAACGTTCGATCTCGATTGAACAGCAATTTCTTCGAGGCTATTATCCATCAACTGTTTACTAATCATAATCTATTATTTACCGTATCCGAGCAAAAGTTTCATATTTTATAGTTTCAAAATATATTTTGACGCGAAGGGCTTAAAATAATGTATTTAATTAAAATTAAAGATACGAATTTGGAAAATTGAGAATTTCTGAGCACAAGAAATTTATTATTTATTTATTTTAATATTAGTTTTTGGAAAGAATCCTCTTCAATTCCTTGGTATTGCAAGGGTTAACAGTGCTATATAAGTTATGGTACTATCTCATTAAGAATTAATACTTGACGCTTTTAATTAGCATCACTTGAATCATTTCGACTTCACAAGTTTCAGAAATTATTTATTTGAATGAAAACTCTTGAAAAGAACCCTCTTCAACCCCTTAGTATTGCAGGGGCTAATGGTGCCATATAAATTATAGTATCATTCGAAATTAATACTTGGTAGCCGTAATTAGGATCACTCGAATGAATTTTGCTCTTAATTAAGCTTTCGCATAAACGTATAAAGTTAACCGATTAGTTGAACCGTTCGCGTCAACGGTTGACGTTAAACGATTCTAAGACGATGAAATAATTCATCTCGGATATTCGTGGCTGTAGTAATCAAGCATAATTACCGTTAATTGCCCGTCGCGGCACAGATTGCACGATGGTCAAAAGATGGAACCGTAATAAAATATGAGGTAACACACTTGATTGGAATTGTCATGTAAAGAATTCTCCCCTGTTTCCGGTCGTTTTGTTTCGATTCTGAAACAGATGCTCGACGGAAGTCATTAATCACCAGATAGAACGTGAAATTCTTGGATTAACGAATTCCTGGATAAACTGTTCAACGCAATCTCTCGAATTACGATGAACCGTTAAGAGCCGAGATGAAACGCCGTAATTGCACATGTAATTAATTACATTCTTCCACGTTATCCGTTGAGCAGCGTGCACTGTGAAAGGTAGAGTAATGTCGCATTTAGATTGCTACGTTTTATTGTTATTGAAAGGGTTAATGTTCAGATATCTCAATTTTTCCTTCTACTTTTTGATAATTTTCAATGGGTCTTCTATTAACCCTCGAACAACGGAGCCTGGGTCAATTGTGACCCAAATTTACAAAACATATACAATGATATTAACTTAAACTTAAATGTATCATTTTTAAATGAAAGAGTTTCATATATTCGAAAATAATAAAATACAAAATTAAATTAAAATTGAGGCTCTCTTCATGGTCCGTCGTTCGAGGGTTAATCTTTAGTCAATACTAGGTTCAAGTGATAATTTCTTTAGACAATTCTTTGTTACTGTTATCTTTCCAAGTACTGTTTTCTCTACACACCTTGTTTCAAAGTCCACTTTCTCGTAATCTAAAGTTCAGTCGTTTAGTAATTAGATACTGGATTATCATTGATATTTCTTATCCATTTTTCCAAGGATCCCAAAATCCATAATACTCAATTCGTATTATGGTTTTTAATATAATTTTGACCTTAATCTTCAATTGGTGAGGTGTTTTCTAAGGAACAACGAAATACTTTAAATAATCAGCAACAATATCTATTTAATTTTCTTTTATAGAACAGTCTTAACTTATACAGGTTATTTATTATTTATGTATCTGCATTTTTAGAAAAAGCATGTTTTTATTCAATAATCGATCAGATAAATAAAATAATTTGTATGTCAGATTCCACCTCACCAATTAAGAATTAACAAACTCGTTCCTCGATTGGTTAAACATTGATCCACAATTTTTCAAAAATAAAAAAAAGCTACAATTTATAAAAGGCCACTGTACATTTCACGTGATACACTCAACCGACCGTGGATGATATTAACCGAAAGTAAAACACGAATTTCCTCGTTAATTGGGGAAAAATTTCCAATAGTAAGCAGCCATAAGAGAGAGAGAAAAAAAGGAGCGCGTTTCGCTTCGTATTTTATCCAGGGTGCATTTCAAACGCGCCTTTGAAGTTCGCCGTTCCATCTAACGGTGAGATCCATTAATTTATCTTCATCGGGTTTTTTCAAAACAAAATTACACACTGCTGGGTCGCGTTGCTTCGAACCCCATACCTTCCCCTTCCTTTTCGGGGATCCGTTTTAAATCGCATCGGACCTGCTGCGGACGCATCCTTGTCATTATTTAATTTAATCCTCGATTGGAGTTCGCCGACTGAGTAGCCGAGACGAGCTCGACGATGAGAAATTTCATGGACACTCTTCCTCGGAAAATGTGCCGCGTCATTTCGTACGCACAGTGACGCGCGATCGATGAAATTGAAGAGGATAATTTAAAAGCTTTAAAGCTTTTCCCATTCAACTGTCAGAATTGTCATAGATTTTCACGAAAATTTCTTCTCAATTTGAATAAAAATTATTTTCCCACTATATTTTGCTCGAGCAAGTTTTTTATACGAATTTTGGCAACATATCGAAAGTTTATTGTAAGAAGTTTAGTAAACAAATAAATCATTATTTGTTTGCTATTACTAATATCAAATGTAATATCTAAAAAACTTTTCTCAAAATGTAAAACATTGTCTCTTCTGCACAGCTGATCAGCAAAACATTTTTGATCATTGACCCCTAATTGTTATCGATTCCCTCTATAAATTGAAAGAGGAATTGAAAGAGAAAGACGAAAGCATAATGTGCATAAAAATGACGTCGGATCAGCTAAACTTTACTCACTATATTGTAATTACAAATGGCATTCCAAACGAAAATCGTATAAACTGTATTGCTGTCAATAAATTTGCGATTGAATAGAATTGGTATTCATCGACCGTTAATTATATTATATCGACCACTTTGATGATCCCTGCGTTAAATAAAGGTTTTTCGTCGAATCTGGAAAATGTCGGTCGGGAAAATTGAATCGGAAATGAAATTCAACGCGTGTGCCATTCGTAAGAATAAAACTTGAAAGCCACGAGGATTAGCCCAGCGAAACGAATGCGTTTCGATTACGTTCGAAATCTCCATGGAGAAATCTGTCAAGTCTCGATCCACGACGCTCGATTTGCCTTCACGTCGAATATATTTCTCTTCTATATAAATTCATTGTTCCTCGTAAACTCGATTCACCGTATGATCTCGTTGGTCGAGAAAATGATTCGTAATAGAAGCACCGCTGCAAATCTGTATTCATTCGAGCGAAGAAAACTCGGTTTCTATGATTTTTTTGTAACGCAGAGAGTAAGGTGTGCTTTCGCGTTGAATTGAAATGAAAAAGAATACTTGAAAGTTTGAACGAAAACGTGTGGTATCTGGAGCAAAACAGGAATAGTGGATCAGGAGACATGAAAATGTAAAAGAGTGTTTACCGTGTATAGGGAGAATAGATACAAGGAATGACAAAATCCATATGAAAGAGAACTTGCTCCACCAGCGATATGACGAGAGTGTATTGTATTTTCTGTTTAAATATTGACGAAAATTATAAAAGCAATTGACAAACTTTCATTGGTATTTTCATAGGTAAAACAGAGATAAATGCAAGTATAGGGACAAAGAATGGCAATCCTTCAGCGGTGAGCGTATTAAACCCTTGATCCCCGTCGATCGTGGGACGAGTTAATCCTATAAAGTCCCTCTCAACAAGACATAACTCATTGCCGGCTTATTGAGGAACGCAAAATTGCAAAGGCAAGTCGGTCACCTCTCATCTATCATCGCTATAATACAAGTAAACGGTGCGACGCACGAAAAATTACATTCGTTTACAACTCCACCGCTGACAGATCATACGTTTCGAGCTTGAACATTACTTAGCGGAGCGTGGGCTCGGGAAAATCTGAAATTCAGATCGACCGATGCCGTACCCAGATAGTCAGGATGAATTTACGGATAGACAAACAGAGAATCGAAGAGACACGGGGTTGGGAAGCGGAGGTAGAAACAGGAGAAGTGGAGGACGGACAGATGTATCAACGATTCGTATACCCACCCTCGGTTTAACGATATTCCGTTTCTCTTTGAAGCTGAAAAGCTTCGAAAAGGAGAGGGAAAAATCCGAAGGAACGTGGAAAAATACAGGGATACAGCGTTTGAAGGAATTGTTCAACTATAAAGGGGTAGAACTACCTGTGGTTTAGTCAGATTTTAATCTCACCGAATCAAATCCTCGTAGATTCAGGTTTTTGATTCAGATGGATTATACATAGATTCAACCTTTTGAAATGAAAAAGGATTTTGTTTTATATATTTCTTTGATTTTATCTTTTGAAATGGATATTAAAATATAGATTGGTCCCAAAGCTTAGAGCCTGACCGTACGTCGCCGACTTTCCGGAAGAATTCTTGATATTCATTAAGGATTCAGTTTCTGACCTTAAAAATTAACGAAATTCAACATTATTTTTGTTAATTTCATATATAGAAACATCCAATAATAATAATATTAATCGGATTATAATTGAAATTTCAAAGTAAAAAATGCAGAAAAAATAATTTCGGACAAACTAAACTAAAAATAGTAATTTTTGGAATATTATAAATTGATTATATGGATCCTTAACGGTATTTCCACTAATTATCTAAATGACTCTCCAAATTCTTCAAAGTAAATGATTGTTGAAAAGATGGAACGAAGTGCAGTGAACAGTCATCGCCAGGCACACCTTTTAACACTCTTTGAACAGCATGCAGAAATGTGCAGACCGATACCTGGTTGCACACAAAATTCATGCATCGCGTACCGTTAGTCGACATTCATTGGCTTCTTCATCTCCGCCTTCTAGCCTGGTTCTCTTTCGTTTTCTCCTCTTTCCGTTCTCCACACCTGTCTCTCCCATCCTTTCCACTCTCCTCTCCTTTCGTTCGCTTTTTCTTACCTTGGAGACCAACTGGTTGCCAATAAGAGAAACCTTCTTGTTGCTTCCATTTTCTTGCCCCGGCGCCGGTTACCTGGCGCGTTCAGTTATGTGGACTATAACGGAATTGGTGCCGGGTTAAATTTAACCTTGCCCAGCCCGATATTGACCTTGTTTCACGCTCTGCACCCTTTCCTGCCATCCTTGCACGACCGTGGAATTTTTCATTACAAATACCGAAGCTTCACGACCATTCGTCGTGCACGATGATCACCGCTTTTCTCTTACCTCCATTTGGAATTGCGGTAATTAACTTTCCTTGTTGGTCAACAAGGTTTATGACGGTCATCGTATGCTTGTTATCCCTGGGTTTTGCTCGCATGATGATTTAGACGGTGAAACCTCTCGTATTAGAATAATTGTTAGACTCGGAGAGATATTGTTAGTCATTGAAGTTGGTGACAGTAATTATACAGTAAGCTCTCGTTATGTTACCACGTGAGCGATCTGACCTCCATATGGATATTCAAGAATATTAATACTGCTTTTAAACCATCATAGCCTATAAAGATGATGCACTTTCATCATCGAGAGCTTGGAATTTTGGAAAGTTGTCCATGACAATATAACGAGAGTCTACTGCAGTGTTAAATTATTTTCTTTGTGTAACTGATGCAGTGGCACCACAGGAATTATTTGTGGTTTTTCTAATTTTTGAAAATTTTCTAGTACTTGTTGAAAAAAATAATTTAATTTCTTAATAGGGGAGTTGGCTAATTCTTCTGCCCTCTCTCCTCTCCAAATTAGACTAATGATCTGATGGATGATATTTGAATAATGAAGTAAAATTAAGTTTTTGTCTATTTCATCTCTCTCTTTTTTAAAAAGATGTCCTTTTGTCTTCTTGTTGTACGTGTTCTGTTTGCTGTAAACGAAAGAAATGGGGGACAAAAGGAATAACCGGAAATGGAAACGCACTTTTATCAGGAACAAAACGTTTTCAACGCAGACTATTGTGCACACGGTATAATAGTTACACTTATAACGGTATTGCCTCAAATCGCAGCAGGTATACCATTCGCCTCTGTTCCATTCGATTTCATAACGATCCGTCTTTTGTTTGGACAACGGGAAACGTGACAGCCAATTTTAGTTAAACTTCGAATCGATGATTTAGTGAATCGAGAATAAAAGATATACAGAAACAAAACAAGGTCGTTAAATTGTTATTCAACAAAAGGATTAGTATCTGCTGGAAACTTTGGCTTTGAAAAGTTATCAACCGATTTAAACTTTTGTAAAATGTATTTATGTAAGTAGGATTTGATTCTTGGCTGGGCCAGGGTTTTTGAAAAATTGAGAAATTTTGGAACTGGGGTTTTGCAATTTGGAAATTTGGAATTGAATATTTCGCAATTGGAATTTTGCAATTTTGAAACTCTGAAGTTTTGGTGATCTAGAAATTGTGAATTCTGAAATTTTGTAATGTTAAAATTTAACATATTTAGACCCCCCTCCCGACCCCTATCCAGTTACATGAATGTTAAAATCACAAAGCCTAAAGTACAATAAAATTACAACTCAGATTTATTTTTCTGACTTCATGCGACCCATAATACGTTCCCTCCTTTATTATACAACATTTTTGTCTAATGTTTGCTGTGCTAAAAAATAACTTGGCAGTCGGACTCGACGGTGAAGTATTACGCCATTACTTCTCTGCGTCCCGTTTATTACAGAAATGTAATGTAATACGGCATGAAATAAGCTAACTGGTGACGTACGTGAAACGACAGCTTGCATAAAGCAAAAATTTTTGAGCCATAACATGTTTTTTTCCTATGCAAAATTAATATTTCAACACTTAACTTTAAGGAAAAAAATCCTGACAGTAAATTCATATTTTTAATTATATTTCGTACATAAATTTTTCACCTGAGACGGTGTAAATTAGCATCGCGTACGATACAGTGGTTGGTGCCGACGTACGGTACTTGGACATATTTTTACAACGCTCTGTGGGGTCAAGGATGATATGCTTTCTGAAGGAACCGGTTTCGAACCAAAGGATTGCGGTTAAATTTGTGAATCGTCAGGAAATCGCCGTTCCATCCGTTAACGTAATCCAAAATTGCATGCAAGTCATCGAACAACGATAAACAATTTCATTAAATTGTCATTGCAACAGTTTATATATAATCCATGCAAAAAATCAAATGAACGACATGAATTTGGATAAAATAACATGAAGAACGAATAATTGGCAATTAGCGCTTGATCAATAATTAACACTGAAGCATTTAAAGCTTTGATGGTCAGACATTTAATAAAATTATTGATTTTTGAAACTTCACGTCTTTTTTTATAACTAATAAAATTATTTATAGAAAATTATATTTGAGAGTTTTATTAATAATTTTCAAATTAGTTCCATCAATAATTGAATTATTATTTTCATAATAATTTTTATTTTCATTTTTCATTTTCATTTTCTAAATTTCACACTCTTCTCTTAAAAACTATTCTTTCAGCATATGTTGTTAATTCAAAAATTTCAGAAAATATAATTTCCACCCCTTTAGTTCTAAATGTCTGAAATCAGAGTTATCTGATCACTGAATCATTCTGTGATTAATTCACGTATCATAATTGCAGTCTCGTTTCATCTCGATTGTCATAGCATGCATATTTAATAATGACCATCATTTAATAGTCACTTACTTGGTGCTAGCAGCTCGTATCTGCCTAAGAAGCGGAATTCTCTATGGATCGCGTTACCATAACGCGGTCAGTACGATATGTTTCCATTATGATCATCGGTGGAACAGGAATTTCAAATTCAAGTCAGCATCGATGCACCAGTGGGACCGGTAGCGTTCAGATAGCCCTTTGACCATACTAACTGGTCGAGCCGTCCCGTTTCTCGCCAAATTACATAATGCTGTGATAAGCGAAGACATTTCCTCTATCCAATAAGCTGACAGGAATCGTCATTTCGCCGGAGGATACCCGCTATTATCTAGCTCGTGAACGGGTCACACTCGTGTCGTATCATCGAACTGTGTTGGGAACTCCAGTTTCAAAATGTGATTTCAACTTTAAATGGAATGCTCGAGTTTCTACCGATATCTTCCAGATTGCCAGAAGTTCTTTGATAGACGCCGTTGTTTTCTCTTTGATAACGATAATCGTGTTATTAAATAAGAGAAATGATAGAAATTTAAAATTTATACAAGTGTTTGTGTTTAATTATTTTAATACTTTGGTAAATGTACAGTTTGTCGAATCGATGGCTCTTGCAATTAAAAATTAAGAATATTCAAGAGTTTCATTAGAATTACTAATTTTTGAATTGTAATTAGAATTTACTAATAAATAATAGAAATTCAAAATTTACCTTAGACTTTGTATTGAATTATTGTAATACTTTGATAAATCTATAGTTTGTGGGATAATTAGAAATTATATTCCAGAGATTCTCTCAAAGTACACAATAATATTATCAATTTTCTAATTAGAATTAGTATCTATTAATTATAATAAAAATTCTGAACTTACACAAAAGTTTATATTTAATTATTTTAGTTACTATTTTGATAAACTGGAATCTATGGCACTTGGAGTTACTAATATTACTAACAAAATCTACAAAAACAAGAACCATCTATTTCGATTCAGAAAAAAATCAAACCGAACATTAAACAAATCGCCGAAATTATGCGAGCAGTATTCGAACCATCAATTGTTATTACCAGGTGTATGCAGCCATCCTTTCCACGAACCCGTCATTCTGTTCCCCGTTTCCAATCGCTCCACTTTTCCAGTACACGGTTCATTACACGCGACACGGTGCACACGGGGGCACCGTTATTAACATTCTCCGCGGTTCAATTTGTTCCGTTTCCATCTGCTGGAATAACCACGGGGAGACAACGGATGATGGATCAACCACGAGTCGATAAACCGTTCCACATTGTTGCTCCTCTTATTAACCACACCAGAATTTCGATGTTTTTCGCTTTAATTACAACCTGACTCTGTTTACCCCGCAAAATCAAGCATCTTGTTTTGTCTTCGAGACACCATGGAATCTCCAAGAAACCGTCATCGTGAACAGGTGAAAGGAGATTCAAGAAGAGAGAGAGAGAGAGAGAGACAGGATAAGATAGAGATAGTTCAGGAAGACTAGCAAGGATCGTCCTCAAAGCAGGAATGCCCGAGGCGTTCTCTCGTTATTCGTCCACCGGTATCCTTTAGACGAGTCCTGTTTATTCGGCCATCTGGCCGCCATCGAGCAACCCGCCAAGTTTCCGGTGACATTGTTTCAGTTTACTTTTCAGCTCCGTTTCCCTTGTTTCCAGTTCTGTCCGACGAGCGATGCTTACCGATCCCGCGAACCGACGCGAATACACATCCGATATTCGCGACGTTTGTTCAAACACTGACGAGTGCTTCGAGGGATTATAGAGTTTCGGGTAGTAGTGGGGATCGAGAGATATTTGAGGGTCGTGTTTACCATGAAATATTTTCTTTTCGACTTTCGATGTTATTGAAATTCTAGAAGATCCTGCTGGGATCTTCATTTTAATTGATTTTATACTAATGTTACTAGTATATACTATCTACTATTCTACTAGTAGTATACAGGGTGTTCTAGAGTGAGTGTCAGCCGCTTGAAGGGGTGATAGCTGGGGTGATTCTGAACAACATTTTTCTTTATGAAAATGCAAAAATTTAATAATCCAAAAACGAAGCTTTAAACAACATTTTCGTAAAGGAAAATGTTGTTCAGAATTATCCGAGGTGTCACCCTCTTAATCACTCATTATACTATTATACTAGTCCTATATATTACTGTATTATTTTGATTGGCAATTATGATAATAAGCAACATAGTAAAGTACAGGATAATCTATGTATAAAGAATAAAATAAAAGAAAAATATTATGTTTCTTATCATTCTTTGAACCATTTGTTATGTGAAAGTTTGATAAATATACTCGAAGAGATATAAACTTTTACTATAAGAAAGTGAATGTTATGAAAACATGTAGGTAACACTAATATTATACCGAACCGACATTCCTTCATTAACATAGAATTCTTCTTTAACAAAGGAACGATAGAATGATAAATAGAAGGAAAGGTTATGCTAAGAATGTTCCATAGACAAGTTGCCTCACAGACATCGAATTCCTTGTTCAAAGTGTGCAACCTACGACAAAGACGACCGCATTCCAACACTGACGGATGACTTTTGCTCATGCACAGGAAACTAATCCGTCCAACTGACGTAATCTGATTAGCTCATGCTAGTTAACACTTGCCAATATGGCGAGCTATCGATCAAGGTCCGACGAAGACGTGAGAGTATATTTCACCGAATGCATTCATAATTACGTACTCCACTATTTTTATAATAAATTAACAGTCCATCATCGTAAAAATCATTGTGATGATTCAATTTCAATTCCCGACAAATGTAAAACGTTTTAATGATAGGTGTATAGGAATTAACGAGGGTCGAAGGTGGGATTAAAAGCTACGACTTATTCGTGTTCGACAACCATGCACACACTGTATAATAAAATTTTTTGTCACGTTCGTTTTGATCGATCTCCCACCTGGTAAATTGATAGTTTTATTCTGATTCTTCACACCCTGTCAACTGAGTTGTGACATGTTTTCCAACCGTAAAAGCAATGTTGTGTAGCTTCGAATATTGGAAAGTAGTAGAAATTGAATATTTGATAAAATATTGATACTAATTAATAAGAATCCGTGGGTACCCGAACCTCGAGCCAGGACGAACCGGGTAGGATTCGGCGAATTTACCCGAATTTTATGTGTTGAAGAAACTTTTAAGATACGCGAATATTCGGGTACCCGCACACCCCTATTAATTACTATTCGCAAATTACGCTCTAGAAGTTAAATTATTTTCTCATAAATTTTAATTTTAATTTTGAAAAGCTTGAACTGCTTCCATCATCAATTATTTGCATAAAATTATAATAGTAAATGAAAAAAGATAAGACAAGAGGTTAAATTTTCTATCGGATCGTTAAGAAGAAATTGCACGTAAACACGTTTGATATTTATGATTTCAGAATATTCTGGACAAATTCAATCCAGGGGCGAGGCAGCTGATCAATGCCGGCAAAGCGTATTTGAAAGCTCTTCACGGTGAGTGAATTAAATTGAATCTTTAAGAGGGAGAGGGTAAGCGATGCCTGGACAAAAAGACGAGCGAGTCCACGAGACAAATAGCGACAGACGAACCGATCGTGAAGTGTCGTGAAGGGGGATAGGTGAAAATGAAGAAAGAAAGAAAGAACAAACGAGGGCGGAGCGAGCTTTATGCCGTCTCTTGGGTCCTGTTTCAGGATCGAATTGCCAACTCGTCAGAATTGCACACCGGAGGGGTGTCAAACTTCTATTTCATTCTTTTTCGTTTCTTCATCGCATCTCTGTCATAGTAAATACTAGGTGCTTTCTATTCTTTCGCGCGTTTATTCGACCTTTTTATACGCGATCGATTGCTCTTTTTCTCATCGGTTTTCATCCCGTTTCTCTCTTTTCATGGAATACGTAAACATCGTTTATTCCGACTGCTCTTCGTTGCTTATTCGACAGACTTCCCTGTTATTTGCAGCTTTTAAAGTATTTTTATCACCGATTGGATAAAGGCGTTAGTACCGTAGAGATTCTAATTAATTTCAATTTAATTTAATATAATTCCTGCCGGTTTTCAAATACACAGAAGCACGGGAAAATATTCGAATTCAATCCTTAGATGGCGGACCATGGAGAGAGTTATTCATATTTAAAATAGTAATCAAGAAACCGAAGACATCGAATTAATTTGTGCACCTAATATTCTAATTATACTCTAATTCTACTATTAGAATATAATTTCTATTGTCCTAAATGCAATTTTCATACCTAAATAAATAATAATATTAAAAGAAAAAAAGAAATTCTGCTCCTATATTACAATAATAACCTAACACAATTAAAGTAGTTTTCCCTTAATTCTCTTCTTTAATTTTTTTTTATTTTCCTCCAACACCTTCTTCGTTCGATACAATGCAAAATATTAATCAAGCAAACGATACAGAACCGGTGTCACGTAACGAGGCACACAAAGGTTAGTCCCATCGCATTTTTTTTTCTTTCTCTTTCACGTTCGACGTTCGCGGAAAAACATCCGAGTGTCTCTCTAAATCCCGCAGCCTGCTCCCTTTCTGAAGCCGCGGAACGCAGTCTATTATAGCTGATAACAAAACGTCACGGGGGTAGGGAAATCGTTATGCAGCAACGGCATGTAGCAAACCCTGGCGAATTCGAGCCAGCTGGAAAGCTCCGACTCGTAAGCGGAGCTTAAATCTGGCTTTGTCATGGTGAAAACGTGGAATCGAGCGTCGGGTCGAGGCGATCCTCGCACCACCTGGACGAAGGGATGATAGAGAGGGGGTGGCGCAGAGGGTGACCGAGGCCGAGAGAATCGAGCTCTCCGTGTATGGGTGGTGCAATGACAAAGGTAGATAAAGAAACGCAGACAGAGAAACGATAAAAGAAGAACTGCGAAGAGGAACAGGTATTGAATGGGGCTGATGGTGGTTAAGAAAAGTGAGTGTATCGAGCAATAATTATTTAATTATTTTGGTGATCAGATATTAATTTGTTTTGTAAAGACATTAGGGTAAGTCCCTCCTTCCAAATATGGACCGGTCCCTTACCATTCTGAAATTTTAAGATTTAAACATTTTGGAATTTCAGAATATGGAACCACAATATTAGAATTCCAAAACTCCAGAATTTCCAGATTTCAGAATTCTAGTAAATGTAAATTTCAAAATTCTAGAATTCCAAAATTTCGAGCTTCCAAACTTCTAGAATTTTACAATTTTAGAATCCTAAAATTTCAAAATTTCTCTACGCTAAAAAGTCCCAGTTACGCCAATGTATAGAGAAAAAAAGTCACTTCTGATAAGGGTCATTGTCAGAGAAAAATGATCCCTAATGAGGGAAAATTCAAGGCAATTAAGAGCACGGAAAGCAGAGGGTTAGATTAATGGAAATAAGAGCAAGGAAGATTGCATCTGCTTGATTGAAATAAAGAAAAAGATTGCTAGGAAGATTATGACCCGAGGAAATAACGAGATTAAGGGAAACAGGAAACGTTTATGAGTGAGTTCTTTATGGTGCCCTTGAGAACTGTAACTGGAAAGTTGGAAAATGAAAATAAATGGAAAATATCCACGATGAAAACGTCGAGGATTGAAATTCCGCGAGAAGAAAAAGGAAATCAAAGTACATAGTCAAGAGCGAAGAATAAAGAAAAGAAGGAAGATACTGTGAATTGAAAGAACGAGTTCAAAGGTGGTGCTGATGAGACAAAAAAGGAGAGAATGGAAGAAAAGAGAAGCACTATTTAACACCAGAATATGGATTAGACAAAAAATGAAAGGACAAAGAATGTACAAAGGGAAGATAAAAAAGGGTGCGTAGAGGGATGATACAGGGAAAGGGTGGAATGCATGTTCTGGATTCAAAATCCAGCTGACATCAGCCAGAAATATCGACGTATTTATTCCTGAAAATTTATGGTGAATTTTGAATGGAAAATTGCAAAATACCCAATAATTGCAATAAATATATTTCCACGACTTATGATGATAATTTTCAACCTGACTTAAATTTCGAGTATGTACTCGTTTTATAGTTCTCTCACACCTCCATCTGATATCTATGCAAAGGTAGGTATATTCGTAACATTAAAGTGGAAAGTTTCATATTTCTGGCTTCTAGAACTAATCCACGACACCTTCCATCCTTCTTAGCAAACTCGTAAATATCTTCCTTAAACGCTTCCTTTCCTCTCGTATTTACTCTGCAAACACGTCTAATAAATTCTCATTGCAGTCGTCATACTTTGCAAACATACGTTCCCCATGGAATTCTCCTTTTACCTCTAATTTTTTATCTACCATTTGTAAAAGCAACCTATAATATTCCATCAGCCTCGAAAAACATTAAGGGAAATATTTTCAACGATTAAAACGGTTTCAACATTCCCGATATTTTTCTTCCTCGTCCAAACATTTTTTAAATAATTTCAAAATACAAACATGAATTTTAATCACGAAAAGAGATCGTAAAATTTCTTTAATTTAAAACAAACTATGATATAACAAAAATTTCAGTGAATTAGTTATTAGCTCGTTTCCCAAGCTATTAATCGTAATTCGTGAAATTCCCCTGAAGCGTGAAATTCATGGAGGATAAAAGATCGTAGATATTCCTCAGATTATCTTTCCAAAAGGTTGGAACATTCGTTCCTCAGTAACTCGCGAAATATGGAATTAATCTCTTGAATCTATTCAAAGTTATAATACTCGTAAAAATGCTTTAAAAAAGAGAAAAAAAAGAATAGGAACATTTTTAAGGAAAAGTTACATCTATGCCATAAAAAATTTTCCAGATCATTAAAGCTATGAATGTTATTGTATTATACGTTATAAATTTTCACATAAAGAAAAATAAAAAAAAGTTATCATAATTGCAATTTTAATATTATAAATCATTACCACTCTGTTCCCAATATAGAAAGATCGCATGTTTTTGTTAATTTATTAATACATAAAAAATTAATGGTAAAAATGCATGGAAATTTAACACAATGTCATCTAATACATATTCAGGGACAATAGATGTAGAATTTCGAAATATTCTTCTATTTAGTCTAAAATCTATAAAAATTTCGGCTGTGATCTTTTAAAAAAACCTCCCCCTATCAGTCAACTTTCCTCTAAACTTAATTAATGTACCTAATTATAAAAAATAACAATAAAGTTAAATTATCGTGGCTCCAATAATTTGATTAGCCCCCCTGTATGTCCCTCTCGAAAGCAAATAAAATTGCTTTTAATGTATTAGATTTTTTATTATTATCAAAAACAAGCAAATTATTTAGATGTTATGTTTTACGTGCCCTTCTTTAAATAAAGTGAACGAAAATGCAATGGAAGGTCTGTGCATCTGGCACTCCAATGCCCTAAGAACAAGTACACAAAGAATACCGCGACACTTTTTCAGTATTCTTACTTATTCAAAGTGTAGTATATCCAAGCAACCATCTGCGCCGCATCTCCCTTTCACGGTTTCCCAACTTGGCTTCTTACACGAAACACATTCCGCGAGATTGCGATAAATTATGCAAAATGTGGAGCAACCACTTCGCAGTTTCCAACCTTGTTTCGCGAGCTCTTAATCGTGATTCCCGAAATTCCCAAGACGCGCGCAGCAAGGGTGCATACGTTACAATCGTCTTAAGAGCACAAGTTCAGAACTTTGCATATTTTTTCCTCTATCCCGGTGAATTTCGATTCGTTGGATTCATCCTGGGAATTTTATTAGATGCTTCTTACCATCGGTGATATTTCAACGGAGAATAGTAATTAGAGAGCATGTTGTCGAAAAGGGTTTATCTAGGAGACTCGCAAGAAAGGTGCTAAGAAATTGTTTGCGCCACTGATGTGCAAGATGGGCTAAGAAATTTGGTAACAAGCCTGGTATCTTGTGCTCTAATTGAAGATCTTGATGCAAAAACCAAACTCCAGGTTTTGAAAGTTGTAGAAAATTGATTTAAATTGAATTAAATATGACTTGTTTGAGCGTCATTAATATTTTAGATTAATTAAAACATTAGGGTGACAAGTGGTATCAAATGGTCTAGTGCCTAGGTTTTAAATTTTGGTTCTTGCACTAATCAATCGGCAGTGTATAAAAATATAATGAAACTTCAGCCTTATTTTTGCACCAAGATCTTCTATTACTTAAATTTTTGAACAAAATGAACTGAAAATCAAAGTCTAATCTTCCATGTGGAATTCAGTACAATTTTTCTTATTAATAATAATAGTCACTTCCATTATATCCTACTTATAATATTTTCCCTAAAGACAGCTCAGGTGCCAGGTAGAAATCAAAAAAGAGCAACATAACATAAGATGAATTCTACCAGCGTATCAACAGAACGCGGCGGAGAATATTCCCTATGTAAGCGTCCAATTGCTCTCGAATCCAATTGCGCCCTTTGAACCCCGCGACCCGTCTTTGTCCTCGAGTTTTCGTCCTTACGGAATTAATTCGTTCCGTTCGTTCCTTTACCAGTCGGAAGGAACTTCCCGATAGAGGATCTACCCACACCATCGAAATCTCTACTCCGCGCCATTACGTCGCGTTTCTGCAGAGTCCTACGTTCGAGCAGTCGACGACAATTTATAACGAGTCGTTGAGCTACTTTGAGGGTCCTCCGATGCTCCTCCTCCCTCGAACCTCTTCCAACTTGGATCATCCTCTGATCTGCTAACTACGTCTATTCGTAACGATCCCACTTATCATGAATGTTTCTTTTTTCTCCACGTTCGAACGCGATCGTCGGATACGTGTACCTACCCTTAACGAGCTAATTAAATTCTCCGAACGATCCGATATGCGGTTCGAACACTTCCTTCTTTTTGAGCATATTCCGTGATTATGGGATTGCATGGAACTTTGAAGATCGGTAGAAAGGCAGTTTTCACTGAAAACTGGTACAAGGTAGATATCAAAGCAAAGTATGCTTTATTAGGAGATTATTAGTTCCTATGGAGATGCAAAAAATAAGTTACGAGTATATTAGAGTCAGATAATTAAATGAATGCTTACAATGGAGATGGATGGCGGACCATGGAGAGTGACCCAATTTTACCTGGTACATCAACATTTCCTTCTGTCTTTTGTGGTTAAAAATTTTTTTTAAACTAACTATTTATACCCAATAAACATTCACAGTATCGATATTCATAATATTATTTACCTATTTACTTTTATTTATAATAGAAAATACTGTGTTGAAAATAATATACTTTCAACCTCTGGGAATCAATAGGTTAATTAATTTATTACTAGAAATATATCTGAAACTATATAAAAAGGATACATAAAATAATAAGATTAGGTTGGCGAAATAAAAAAAGATCAGGAAGATTCTTTTTTTTTAGTGGAAAGAGTAAGGTTATTTCGTATGCACGAAAAGAGCACCATGAATTCTCAGAAAAACGTGTTAAACCTTATACCCTTCTTCTCACTTACATCGCCATTATCGTAACGAGAAGGAACGCCCGTAAAAGAGTCTGAAACACCGTCGCACAATACCGGTATGTACGTCGAATGGCAATTAACGTTTTAACGATACACTCCCACGACCCTTACCGCTTTTGCATCGAAAAGCTTGGAAGACTTTTTTCGCGAATGGTGAAACACCCTCTCCGAGACCGAAATGCTCAGCAGGGTAGCTTTTAGCGTTGAATATGCAACATTTCCGCGAACACGAAAGAAAATTGCTTACATACTCGCGACACGATACTACCCCTCTTGTAAGGGAACGAGGAGTAAAATGGGGAGGCAGAATAAAATGAGATTAGTGTTTAGAAAACTTATTGACACTATATTTAGTATTATTTGTAAATATATCATTTACAAATTTACATTTACACCCCATAGAGATCCTTCAATAAACACCTGAAATACTTTTCAAAAAACTTGAAAAGTTTCAAAGACATATTATAATTATTTTCAATCCTCGTTTTCAAAGTCTACGAAGGGTAGGGGGCTTAAACGTTCCGTTTGTTGTCGGATGTTCACGAACGAATCTGTAATTCGATATTCGTCGATATTTTCCCGAGTCGAGTGGAAATCGATCGGGTAGGCGGGGGTGAGAAGTGGACGACGCTAGTCAAAGCGGATGGTTCGAGTGGGTTCGATTGAAATTGCAGGAACAGGTGAAAGTAGGAAGGGTGTCCAAAAGGCAGTCGAAACGACAGGAAAATCGAGGGGAACGCTTTTACCTGCGTGGATCCCATAATTAAAATCAGTTGGATCTCCTGCTGTCATTGTCCTACGACGCTCGCTCGTCCACTTTCGCCCCTGTACGCGACGCTCGGCGTCCCGTGACCGCGTACCGCACGCGTTTTGCGCAATTTAACGAGAAAACTTTTCAAATTACATTCTACGGTTACCCTGTCTCCCGCTCACCGACTACTGCTTTCCTCCATCCGACTTTTTTCTTCGTCCTCTCTTCAGAGCTTCCGGACACCGAGATTTACTCAACAACTTGTACGGTTATGATAAATCTCATTTGTTCTTCGGCGGTGGATTGTAATAACGCGGATCTCGCGAAACAGGAAGACGGGTAAGTATTTTTTTTCGAGACTTTCCCTCGAAGAAAATCCTTTTATCGAGGGAAGAAAAAGGAAATGTGATCCTGTTTACTGATAACCACTTATCGAGGTATCCTGTTTCATCATCAGTATTCTTTGTGGTTGAATGACATTTCTTTTATAAAAAATGAAGAAACTTTATATTTGATCTGATTTTGAATTATTAATGTTAGAAGAAGGAAATTAGAAAGAAAGTGGATTTTTATATTTTTTGTATTAGATGTTACATATGTTCAAATTTCTATTTTTTAATTCTAGAAGAAAAAAATTAGAATGAGGTGGATTTTTGTATTCTTTGTATTAGATTTAAATTTGGCCAGATTTTAATGTTTTAATATTGAAAGAAGAACACTTTTATGATAAACATATTACCTACTTAATATGGAAGCATCTTTCGATAAAAATTCACATCTGGAATAAGTATTGACTTTCAAGATACACACAACTTGAAATAATATTATTCGACAAATTCTGAAGGAAACGGGTATTTTTTGAAGAGGTTTGAAGATTGTCGTTCAAATACATCTATACTTATTTCACGATTGTAATTTCAATTCAGCTACTAAATTTATTATTTTAAATAATTTTGTTAAGAAATCGAAGCATTTGATAAAATGCTTTATTTTAATAAAATAAGATTAATTAAATTCGTAACAGGACCGAGATACGTTGACTATTCGGTCTAGTCGAACGTGATCGATGTATGGACATACATGGAATCGGTTTCCATAATGGTTCCATTAGCACACCCGGTATGGGTGATGTATGTGAATACGAATATCTAAGGTATTCGCGATTAAATCAAAATTGAAACAGATTCCTAAACCGATACCTTATATTAAATCTATCAGAATAGTATTGAGTGAAAGTCCTTCCATTATTTTAAAACTTCAAAATTCTAGAATTTCAAAATGAAATTCCAGAAATTTCTGAACACCAGAAAAAATCTTAGCTACGCCAATGCGTAGAACATAGGAATTCGATTAACTTAAAAAGCTACTTATTTCCTGTGTTTCAAAATTGGAACATATAACTTCCAATCTGTTACAGTAATTGGTATTCCAGGTAGTCCATCGAAAGCTTACAGGATGATAAATTGGAGAAAGGAATATTTGAACTTCCTTCGTTCCTGTTTGCAACTCACATTAAGAACTCCTTAAGACTTGAAGGAAGATTATCAGATCGGATTTTAATTAGAATTCCAGAGAAGGAAAATTTTCCGATAGAACAACCAGCAACGTAGCTTCAAGTTAAACGTTACTTGATAAAAGAATATTGCATTCCTTGTAAGAGAAATAATAAAAAAATTTAAACACAGGCTTTCTATACATATTCATTATGAATTTATCGTTATCAAACCATTCAATCAAATTTCTATTAAATACTACTTATAATATAAAAAATAATTAAAAAAATAAATTTGATAAGAAATAAATCAAATGAATCAACCTGTTGTACCAAATGCTTGGAAAAAATGAAAGCATTATTCAATATTATGATAATAAATTTATGTTTAGAAAAATTAGGTAAACAATACAAATATTTAATTCATGGAGAAACGCAATCATAAGCGTTGCATAATTTACATTATTACTGTTACATTTCATAACTCTAAATAATTCATCAGAAACAAACAACAATTTAATAAAGTCCCGTTTCAAATCTTCCTACAAGATCTTATTTTTAATTACACAACAGATTAACTATTGTTTCACGTAATTTTCATTATTTCAATCAAACCAATTACAGAATCGAACGAATTAATTAATGCCGTTTCGATTTCATCTTATACGTTTGCCATCAATTTCCAAGGAAACGACCAGATAGAGTAAATATAATTAGCAGCAATTTTCTTCTGCTAATGAGCTACCTTCTCGTGTCACTTTCCGTTTGCGAACAAACTAAAATATCGACTGCTCTCCTTCCAGAAGTATTTGTACAAAGCTTGTAGAAACAAAGGGGCTCGGAAATAGAAACAAGGGAGCAGCAGTAAAATAAGGGAAGTCATTCTGAATTATGTAGCAGTTTGAAGTCTCTGCGAATTTAAATGTTACATTAATTTCTATAAAATTATTTAAGAAAAATATTTTTTTTCCATAATAAAAATACAGAAAGCTAAAATAAAGTTGAGAAAACTAATTCGATAGCTGCTTTTCTTATCGAAAATGGAACGGACAGTGCAGACCCGTTCCAAAGCTGTCGAGATCTGGATAGTAAGCGAGGGATTTCGTAGAAACACTTTTTATCCCTTTCGAACCCATCGAACCTCTGAATTTTCTCCGATTTCCTCCTCGTGACATCTCCTCCTTCTTCGGGTTGAAGAAAAAAAAAAGAGGCAAGTGTCAGCTACCGCTTTCGACGAAGTATTTATCCGAATGGAAGGGCGGACACGTGCGAGGGTGAAACGTAAAAGCAATCAGTCGCTTTAAAAGATTCAAGAACGTCCAAAGGGAGTTCGGGATGCGCCATTATAGATTCTATTATGCACGCTTCTGAAGAGAGTTAAGGAGCCTGAATAATTCCGACTTTTTCGGTCATGTAGGTGAGAAAAATGTTTAGCACCCTTTTCCATTATCCACTCTTTCTTCCTACTTTTCCTCTAACAATTTCTTTCTAAGGACTAATGCATTCACGATGGTAATTTTACAGTGATCGATCAGATTGCTATGAAATTATTATTCATTTTAAATTTTGCCTTCTGTTTCCTTTCTTTATATAAAATTTAAAGCATCAGTCACTAATGATCCCCTAATTAGATAAAATAATAACTTTACTCCTTTCAACCTCTGAACAGCGCAGCCTGGGTCATTCGTGACCCAAACTTATAAAACATATATATAGTAGGATATTGCTCTAAAATTTTTAAATAAACAGCGTAAAATTTGAAAAATGAAAATAATATGAAATACAAAATTGAATAAAAATTCTGCTTCTCTCCATGGTCAGTCGTCCGAGGGTTAACGGATGAAGATACCTTTTTAGGGAGAGGGAACGGAAATAGGATGATGGAATCACGTATCCGACAGAAAGGTTTGCTAGCGACCAATAAGTAAGAGAGATTCAATTATTTTTGGTTGGTGAACACCTCTAAGTAGCCCTTTTCATCGGCAGGATAGGAGAAAGATATGATATCAAGGTTTCATCCCCGGTAACGATGAAAGGATTCCGAGGCTTTTCATTCTGCTCGACAGTTCTCTCTCTTGATACAAAAGAGCTATTTTACCGAGATATGTATTATTGCTTGCTGCCTCTTGCTGTATAGCGGCTAAGAATAATCGAGGGTTGTTTCCTCTCCCTTCATATGGGGTTCGAATTGCGTGATTCGAAGGAAACTATTTTCTACCTCGCCATTTTCCCTATAGAAACTTGATTCGATCGCGAGTGTACGAAGTGTTTCTATTATTTCGTCCAGTCTCAATATATTGTAATTAAAAATGAATTTTCAAATTGTTATTAAATCATCACGAATAATACATAAAGAGATCATTGAACTCTTTTAAATTAACTCAAATCCATGTCGACATTTCTTTTATCAATGACTCCAATTATTATGGAACAAGCATTCTCGTAACAATGGCTCGCTCGAACGAGGTGAAAAGTAGCGAAAAGATCTTTTGTTCATTCATCCCGTTTCCGACGACTTCTTTTACCACATATTTATTAAACGCGAAAGCTCGTTTCATTTTCCTTTTTTCTTTTTATTTCGTTTTTCAAAGAAACGTTTGCGCGGTTGTTTTCCTCTGAACGAGAGACGCCGAGTGCTCGACTTGCATTATGATAAAGCGACGGAAGGTATCTCCGGTCCTTTGTTCATTCAACGACACGAAAATTTGTTTAACTCGAGTAATTGTTGTTCTCCTCGCGTCACCGTTCTGCTCTTATCAAGTCTGTTCCACCGAGGTAATGCCCTTTGTCACGTACTGCTAAATGACGTTAAGCAAATTGAACGTTGCGTTGAGGGTGCTTCAAGCTAGCCGTGATTTCACCTCCACGAAAACATTCCGTTCGCCTTCTCGTACTTTTTGAGAAATTCCTCGAAACAACTTTCATCGCAATCTTTAACTCTTTTCCTCGCTATGGACAATTATAATCATTCATTAAACCTCGCTGGGTCACTATAGTCTACTAACGTAAAGTTTTTACATTTCAAATGTAAACAGCAAGTATACTAAATTTTATAACATTTAATAATTAAAAAAAAATTATTTTTAATATTAATATCGTCACAATTAGGACTTTGAGAAGTCATGCTTCCCTCATATCGCTATTTTCATCATACATGACGTATTTGATTTTTTATGGAACTATAATTTGTTATTTCATATAAAAATATGATTTCTTACTTTTTGCACTACGTTATAATTCATGATTATAAATATACTTGATGATGAAATATAAATATTCTACTTGGTATTGTCTGCTATCTCCGTTCATAAAGAAGCTATTAACTTGTCAGATGTTGAAGCCTCTTCACCGTGAAATGCAATTTTCTCGTTTGACACACTGCTAGAGTACACGATTAAAATTCCGGAATGAGATATTAAAAAGACTCTATGAAACAGGGAACGTCTTCACGAAGACGTTGAGAAAGTTCTACGATAAAGAACGTTTAAGCTACACTCGAGATTAACGATTCATAAAATCGACCAAATCGATGATTTTTAATAATTTTGATGTAGAAAACTATTTGATATTTATAGATCATTAGTCACAGAGGCTTCTCAGTATTCCATCCTTTTCTTTCTCTATCGTCCCTCGAAAGGGTTCCCCTGTAATCCAATTTACCGGTTGAATGATATTAATGGTTCTGAACAATATCCACTTTTACCCGAGAAAATTATTCCAGACAGAGTAATCCTCAAATATTGTGCTTAATGGTATCGAGATTTCCAAGATTTCTCTTTCGATTTTCCCGTTTCAACGATACCTTTCGTTTCTTCGGCATCGTTTTTTCACCCCGTGCAAACCCTCGAGCGATTAAGAAACGCTCGACGAACGAGTCGAGTGGTTTAACGTCGAATATCGTCGGGAATTTGACGGGAAAACGATTTTGATTCTTCGTCCTCTTAGTGAATTTAAAGTGACTTTCAATGGCAGACGGATTCACCGGCTGCCTACCAGACCCGATTATGTCAGCCGATGAATTTGCAGCGGAATATTCGTTGACGAACAAATTAAAGATCCATTACCTCTATCAACATTTTTCAAATGATTCGTATTTGATAGCCTCCAAATCGATCAGTGATTTAATCTTGTTAAAGCCTTTCATTCGTCGGTTAATCGTGATGTCTTAACTCTTTAATAATTACATTTAAGGAACTTGATCCATATACCATCAAATAATGGTTCTATAACTTGATTGTATCAAATCGAGATTAAAAGATAGCAAAGAGATAAGATTGTATAAAAATAGATTATCTAGTATCTGAAAATAAAATTCATTAGAAAAATAATGTGTCACGGACGTCGGCAATGCCTTAGAAAGAAAACCTTGCCCTTTGTATCAAAAGGAGTCTCGTAATTCGCAGAACCGATTAAACCGATTTGTCGAACCTCGATTGCCTTGGTGCCGCAAAAGGAAGAAATTGCGAGCCCGGAAAAAAGACGAAGGCTTCGGAGGGTGACAGAATAACGAAATTAAAAGCGTCTGCTGTCGCAAGCTAGCGAGGGTTGCCCGGGGCTAACAGCGGCAGCAAGGCTGACGCTCGGTTCGCTGAAAATAATAAAATAGTACACTGACAGCCGGCATTGTCCGGAATAAAGTTTACGTTTCGTCCTCAGCGTTCGTTCTACACGTGACACTTTTTTCCCCTCTCTTCGTGTCATCCACTCGAAACAATCTGGTCACATTTCTCGAACGATCTTGTCTTTTATTTCTCCACTCTTCTCGCTGGAATATTATTTTTATTTCTATTTCTTTTTTTTTTTTTTTTTTGATTAGAATTTATTTAGTTTTATTCATGTTTAAAATTGTAGCGGTTTGTCTGCCAGTTTTCACCCGCCTCGTTTTTATTTCCTCGCCAACGTGGAAGGGCTGTTTCTTCCCTTAGCGGCGACGCGAATCCGCGAAACTCCCACGGGAATGCTGTTTCACGGGGATAATAAAGGAATGGAATGACTTTAAAGTAGATGAGAGACGGGCTGAAATTCCTCGGTGAACCGAGCAGACGGCGGCCACGCGTCTGCGGCAAATATGTGTTCTCTTTCTGACACTGTTTTACACCCTTGCAACCTAACGTAACACGAAAACGGACTATTATCTTTGCTTTTTGAATAGTAAAATCTTTTGTAAATATACCAGTGAATCTATTAATCGATTTTTAAATCATTAGAGCCTTGTTACAGAGGAGGAGGAAAATCACGAAATTTTTTAAGTCTCAAGATGGCTTAACCCTTTCGGTCCCTAAATCAGTCAGGACAACAATAAGAAGAACGCAAACAGCTCGACGAATTGGTATTCGTTTCTCAAACATTTTTCTACAAAATTTCTCCGGAATCTCGATAAGAGTGCAAATAAAATACGAAACGAGTCGAACAAACGAGCCGACAAGCAAACAAATGCTCGCTGGCTCGTAACAACTTCAATGATGAAAAGGAAAGGATAAAAGGATAGATGGCTCGAAACGGGGGCGGGGATGATTCATCGGAAGTACGTGACAGTCTGTTCGCAAGCAAATGCGAGTGTAACGATATTACTGCGAACTCCACAATTGCGGTATTGTTAGGCTGTTGGGGTCCAACGAGTAGACGCGCAAATAATGGGGAGAGAAACGTTCGTCTGGCTATGTGCAACGTGGACCCATGGAGAACGGGACGAGGGTTGGAAAAGTACGATTTCGTCGTATATCTTCGACGCTAGACACTCGACACGGTGACGGAAGGTCAGGGGGTGCAAACTGATTCGAAATGGAGAAAGAATGGCAGACATTTTCGGGGTTACGATACCCCGTGCGCCGTGATACCGATGACGTTCGGCCAGCCTTTTTGCTTGGGCTTTAGTGGCCCCACCAAAGGGGAGTTTGCATGAATACCAAGGAATTGATTCCGTTCCAACGAAACCCTAGACGGTCTTTATTTCGTTCGTGTGAACGACTATTGCTCGAATTTGATCCCAAGGGTTTTACAGGGGATACTAAAAGACGTGGCTCTTAGAAAGTGAAATTGCGAGAATTGTATAGAAAAATTGTTATTTCTTGAATTTTGATAAATAATTTTGTAGAATATTGAATTATTTATTATTGACAAATGATTCGATTCTGAATGAGAAATTTCAATTCCTTATGCAATGGGTGGACGTTTCTATTTTCCATCGCAACAGGAGCCACTGTGGGGCGAGCATTCTGGAGAGCAATTTGCGCCCCATCCATTTTGCAGCCTTCCACGAAATTGAAATAGATTATTTATCTTCTTCCATGTTTAATACCCACCAATTTTTCAACGAAACGAATTGTTGCTCAAGATGTTTCGGGGGTAAAACGCGAAGAGGATTCGAAATTGGGATAAGAGGAAAGATGCTCCAGTTGAAAAAATATCGCAGAAAGATATTCAGAAATATACGAAGGAACTGGTTTCCCGTAAACGATATATCGACTTACAATCGTTCCAAGAAGATACCACGAGAGAACGTCGAGTAGGCGAATAAGAATCAGAAAGGGAAACACGGAGAGAAGAAGCTGCCCTGCAATAGGGGATGATTTAGGATTTCCTGTTACTACCCTCCGGATTTTTCCTACCACGACCCTATGAAACATCGTGTACACTCGTGTTCAACACGATGGATACTTCAACCAAGTACCATTCTCAGTGTCTAATTCAAAAAGAAATATTGATTACTCTTGAAAAATTTTACTAAACGATTGAAGATCGATGCTGAGCAAGATTATTTGAAAAAATAAATAGCAACCAATTTATTTTATTGGAATAAGCTTTTAAAATACTATTTTTATTTAAAATTTAAAAACAAAAAATTAATAGAATTTCAGTATCAAAAATAATAAATAAAAGAGTAATTGTAAAATATAAAAATTTTCAGCCGACCGGCCACGGACAGCCGAAATTTTAATTTAATTTTAATTTCACATTATTCTCAATTTCTAAATTTTACACTGTTCAAGATTTAATTTTACCTACTACTTTTTTAGTAAAAATGAAAATAATATTTTAAATATTATTTGCCAACACATTGCTTTCCATTTAAAATACTTTTTCCCCAAATTTTACCCGGTTCTGTTAAAAATGAAGGGCGTAGAATTACTAAACTTTATTATTATCAAAAATTCTGAAATATTATTTCTACGATAAAATAAAAAAGGTCATTGATTCATTCATAACTCGTTCCACTTTCTTCAACATTCACCCCCATACAATAAAAGTTTCGAAGCGAATGAAAAGCAGTCGCGAAGCGTATTTAGTGTAATTTATTCATACCCGATCTCCACTTATTGCGGCATTGACGAAGTGCACAAGTAACGTTTCTCGGGCGGAATGCAATCGACGGAAGTGTTGGTGGTAGGGTGGCGAAGTACGAGGCACGAATATTAATTGGTCTTAATTATGCGCGGCGGAGGGCTCGTTTTAACGCGACCAAAGTTTTTCGCGACACCCACCAACCCCTTTCTCTCTCTCCCTCTCTGTGTTCACCCCTTCCTTCGTTCTTCTTTTATGGACCCTTGCTCGATGCAAGGGTACACGGTGACTTTAAAGGAAGTTACCCGGCACGGAACGAAAATGGTCCCTCGACGAGTTTTGCCATTGTGGTTTATCGAATTTTCTCTTCTTTTGCAAAGAGAAGTTTCGAGTGTCTGGCCACGATTACATTCAACCCAGACACATTTCAATTAACGCTCGGGTTCTTTCAACAGATTTCTGATTAACTTTACATCCCATTCGAGGAACCGATGATTACGAGGAAATGGAAAATTGAACCTTGAACTTGATTTTTTGAAATTATAGTTGAATAGAGGGGTGGATAAAAGTGTCATGTCAGAAATTACGTATTTGGATATAAAGAAAATTAACTGTAAAGTTAGAAAACCCTTAAATCAAGCTAGGCTTTTGGACTCACCCTGGTCAATATTTACATAATTTATTAATTGAATTTATTAACATTTCCATCCCATATTTGGGTTCTTATTGAACTGTTTACTTTTCTAATAATAGGAGGTCAAACTGTCACCAGTAATGACCCTTAATAGTTAAAGCCTCCCCTATGGGGACATCACACTTATACATTGTATTATAGAAAATAAGAGGTTCTAATATGAGAATATGCAAAGAATTTTTTTATGGAAAAATAATTTAAAAAAATTATTAGTATTAGAATAAATAATTTTAAAAAAATTATCAGTATTACAAAATACAATATTAATACCAATAGTAATGCTAATTATTATGAAGTAATGCTAATGTTAAGAAATAAATTGTTATTTGCCTAATTTTACATAAATTTCAATAAAATTCATAGAATAATGTTGAAGTTGAAATGAAATAATTCATTGCTATGTATGTGAAATTGCGGGGTGTTCGATGGTATGAATGTATTTTCAGCACGCTCGAAGTGACGAAATTCTCGTTGCCGCGAGGAGGCTTTTTTCCCCCGCCCCCCATAGAAAAGCCTATTTAGCTCGCACGATGTAAATGCAGCAAGTTACGGAAGCGATTCTCCCCGAAACTTCCAATCTCCCCGGGCGAGAAGGAATGCGATTAAGCGTTGATGGCTTCCTAAATGCAAACAACCCCCGAAACCGTAATCACCGGAGACAATCACGCCGCGACAAAGGGTAGACAATGTTTTACCGAAGAAGAATAAATGACAGAACCAAGCGGTGGAGGGTGTCAATTAAGTGACACCTCTTAATTCGTAGCCCTCCCCTTGGGAAAACAGCTTTTTCGTGCCACGTGAACGTTTTCATTGAACCTGTCACATGAACGTGACTAACATTACAAGTTTCAAGATAATTATCATATATGAGCTATGGACTTTTTATGACAATTATAATCATTGGTGTAATTAGATAGGAGTCAGGGTAGGTCCGGTCCCCCTAAAAATTTAGACTGAGGTCATTCTAAAATTTTAAGATCTTAAAATTCCAAAATTTTTAAATTCCAAATATGAAAATTTCCAGAATTACAAAATTTGGAAATTCTAAAGTTCTAAAATTTCTATTATTATTCTTATCCAATTTTCAAATAATTATTTCTTGAAAAATGAACTGTTAAATGTTGATTTGCAAAATTTACAAGTGACAATTCTTCATTAAAAAGTGTACCAAGAATTTTATAATAATGGAATAATGAAATTACTCGATCGTTAAGAAAACAAATAATAAATTTTCCTTCTCGCTCACGACAAATACAAGATGCAAGAATTCAATCGAGCGATTGAAAATCAAAAACAACCCTATTTGAATCGCTACCCCAGCAAGAAGGACCACTGAATTCAACCGGAAGTCGCGTTACAAAGCAAAGAAACGAAGAAAAGGTGCCGCCGTGTGTGTTATTGCGTATGACACGCTCAAACGAGTAGCGTGGCTTATCGTGAACCGGAAGGAGGGTGGCTGGAATTCGGGGGTTACTTGATCTCTACCCCTTCGACGTCGCATAGCATTTCCCGACGTGCTGGCATCCACCCCCAACCACCCTTACGACGTTGAGGTCTTCGTCCTCTGCGTCATCCCTATTCTATATTATCCATTCTCTTCTCGTTGGGTCTATATGACCCGAAGTAACGTATAACGTTTCGAAATATATTTTCAAAAATTAATTTTTCAGTCTATTTAATAACTACAGATTTTCAAAAAATTAAAATACCTTCATCTTTTGAGAATTTCATAAATGATTAATTATTTTTTTATTTTAAAAGGGAAACTGTATCTTTTTCATTATTATTACATTGCTAATGTCGATGCAATTGTAATATAATGAAATTCCAAAAAATATGTAAATTTTATGGTACGTCTGAGAAAATTAAATAAATTGTTTAGAATCTGTAAAATATGCAACTTGAGCAAATTAAGATAATAGATACTTCACCTTAAAGCTATTTAAAGGAAGAAGAAACTTTAATTTAATTATTACTACCAATAACTCTATAATTTTATCTAACGACGAGAGTTTACTATAATTATGATTGAAACTGTTTATATAATAAAGGATGTCAAAATATTAACATTTACCAAATTTGGAATTACAAAGTTAATTAGTTCAATCTCAATTGTTGCTTTAAAAGTTTCTTATATAATTCAAGGAAATAATAGATAATGGAGAAACATTATTTTGAAATCGATTCTACGTCGAGTTAGTAAAAATACTATTACAAGAGGCAAATGGTAACTAAAACAATATTTAAAGCAAAACCAACAGAATTCGTATCCTTCAAGCGCAAACTAATATTGGCTGAAAAGCAGAAAAAGCTTCCTGCTTCTTGTTTGCCTTTCATGTTTGCCAACTCGCTCGCACATACTGTTCTTCGTGTTCTTCCTCCAAGCGGAAACGCTTTGACTTGCAAGAAAAGCTGTAAATATTACAGAATATCCGAAATGCAATAGGCAAAAGGGAAGATATCCGCTTAGAGCGAATTTTCTACATTAAAATTTAATTAAGAATCAACATCCTTATGCCAGGAAATTTTGCATTATTCAGAATTACATTACAGGTTTTTATCTCAGTGTTTAAATTTCAATCTTTTCGTCTCGACACATAAAAATCTTCAAATTAAAATTTCCCAAAATTCTAAAGGAAATTCCAGAAGTTTTATTCTGCGAAAATTTTCCAAATTTCCATTAACATTTCAAATCTGTAAACAACTGTCTTTATTTCGCTATTTTTATTTCGTTGATTATGATAACTTCAAAACGCGATAATTCTGTTTGGACAAAGAAGTAACGAAAGGGTGAAGATCTTTACGGTTCGAAAGAAGCGTCAGAAGTTACGCGCCTTTCCGCTAGAGAATAACGGTTGTTAGCCAGGTAATAGGAAAACTTTTCGGTATCGAAGATTTCCATTAATCTGCATTAATGTTGGGCCAGAAAGCTGGGGCAAGCATTTCTGTCTACTCGTTGAACAGCTCGTAACAGGCCACGATAAACACACCGACAAGTAATCAACTCGCTAAGAAACTTCTTACTCTTCATAATGATAAACGATGGTCGCTAAGATAATTAGCTTTTAAACTTCAATGATCGGTCCCACCTTGGACCACTTCATTTATCCTATTACATCTAGAAATTCATTTACTTCAAAATTAATTAATAATAATTTTGAATAGATTTCTTTTCCCTTAACCGGTGGACCACGAAGAGAGCGTCTCAATTTTAACTTAATTCTGTATTTTTTAGATTATTTTCATTTTCTAAATTTAACACCGTTCCTCTAAAAATTATTCTCCTAATATATGAAACTTTTCCCTCTTGGAAACAAAAATCATTATAAGCTTGAGTCCTACCCATCGTCTTCTGATTTGAGGAAAATAAATTTAACATAATTTTATTTTATTTTTATTACAAATAATTAGTTTGCAATTGGAATTGATTACCCTAAATATTTTTCTTGAATGATATTCATTTTCATTATTAATTGGATAAAATGAAAAAAGATTCTTACATGAAAGTGCAATTCATAATGCCCCAATTACCAGCAGAATTCAAGTTAAAGGGTTAAAAGAAAGTTCGATCAGGATCGTGAATATTCCGTCGGAAAAATAACAACCCCGAAGAAAAGTTTCAACCGGTATTCTTATTATTAGAATGCCGTGGCAAGAAGCGCAGGAAAGTTCCAGGCACCGTATTAAAATTTTTACGAGCAACCGAGTGGAAAACTAAGTTTCTCCTCTACCGGTGTTTCCCAGACCGAAGTGTGAAGTTGTACGTGTAAATCCGTTCGTTCCTTAAGAAACTTCCCGTTGAAACAAGGAGAATATCTTCTTACCCGTTCGCGCTTTATTACCAGCGGAGTCGCGCCTTGTACAAGCAGTCTACCATTGGTTTTTTTAATTCTTTTCAAGATAGACAAAATATTTATGATGTTCCAATATGCGCTAGACGATTTCTCGAATAAGGATCCTCGACAAGTACCGTTTCATATTCGAATTTTACTGACATATCACACGGTTGCACCGAAGCTGGCAGCTGTTGCCCGGCCAAGATTCTCATACCCGGCTGTATTAAATCGTGAAAAATGGATTTTTTGATTCGAACATCGACAGTTCGACGCGACTTGCTTTGGTCTTCCGTTCACGAAGGCTGTACGGTGATTTATGGGATCGTCGTATCGAGTATATTACACGGAAAACAATATTGCCTCGCCGTCGTGACTTGCATCGTGCGTGTAAATAAAAAACGAAAAAATGGCTATAAAACGTCGACGGTAAGAAGATTTATGTATTTCGATGTTGGTGTCGATCACGATTTAACCCTTTCGCTGCCACGGTGGTCCCATGGGACCGGCGCTTCTCTTTTCATTTGGGCCATGGTGGTTACCACTAATTGTAAGAAAAATTATTTTAATATATTTCGCAGTTCTTTGCCATTATAAAATTTTGAATATGAAATTTGTGGCCCATTGGTGCAAGTTCAAAAATTCGCGTGGCAGCAAAAGGGTTAATAGACGGAGATTTAACTTTGATGGCGGATGTCAGGTATTTACTAAAGAAAATTCGGGTACCCGATTTTCGGGTCGGATTCGATCGGGTCAAAAGTTTGTTCAGCACACTTTGTTCCGGTACCCGTAATTGCAGAACCCGACTTCGACTCGAATAAATACCCACACACCCCTCGCATTTACAACCTCAAATCCTAACAAAAATTACTACGGAATTCTCAGAAATTTCTTCTCATTTCTGTGTACTCTTATTTATTGCACGAAATCGATATTACGATCGTTGAATCAAAGGGGCTTCGACTAACGCAGCTGGACGAAATCGCGAATGAAATACGGTCGCTGACGGATCAAGAGTGGAAAAAAAGGCATCGACGCCATTTATTTCAGCAAAAGTTTCGTGCTTGAGGAATGGCTCTCGTTATGCAGCCACCGAACACGTCAACGTTTTCAATTGTACCTTTCGTCGATCCTAGCCGTGCTTTTTATTCCGCGGCTGACTCGTTTGCCCGTGAAATTGCACCGCTGGAACCGTGTGCCTCGATGGAAAATCTGTTGCCAACGAACGTATTGGATTTTCTACGTCCTTCAATCAATTGCTTAAGACGAGTGTCATGGTATCGAGCGTGTGTTAACAGTTCATTTCCGCGAGCTTTTCAAGAACAAAAGCAATCTTTTTCCGTCATATTATTAGAATGAACTGGAGAAAATAATAGAAAGTTGAAAGCATATAATAATTATTTGAATATACGAGGAAAATTTGTAATTCAAAATGAAATTGGACAAATTAAACCTCCAAACATATATGAATTAATTTCTTAAATTTAATTATATAATTTAGGATGTCCAATCAAAGGAATACCTTTAGTGTTAATGATTTCATGACCTAAAATTATAAGTCCAAGACTTCTAATTTGAAAAGTATTAGACTTTTTAAAATTCCTCACAATGAACAATAAACCTAACTTAATCTTGAGATACCCTGAATATGAAAATTCCTAAAGATGTTGAAAAGACAAAGCAAAGAGACCAAACACGAATACCATGACTCGAATAATAATTTCAACCAGGCCATGTGCCAGCAATGTTCACCACTTCCATACATTCTCCAAGTCAATATCGAAACGTCTCGAAGAGTATGGCCGATCTCGATTGGAAGTTGATCCATCAGACCAGAGGACACGTCCATTCCTGTGGACGAAAGTTTCTCGATAGTTGAAGACAGAACGAACGAAGACGAAGGATGATTGGTTGGCTTTAGGAACAACTCGGACAAGATAGACAGCTCGAAGACACACTGTCCATAGTCCATACAGGGATCCGTTGGTTAGCAGAGGAACTTGAAGAGGAACGGAATCGCTTCGCAATCGTACCGATTCCCAATTCCTGATGCCTTTGCTTCTAAGACTCAACCATCAAGTTGACTATATCCTATACCCTCTACGCTAGGCTGGCCGCAAACAAGGAGGTGGGCAATTTCGGGGGTTGCTCAGCATTTCTACCCTGTTTCTATCTACCTGATCCCTCTCTCTCTCTCTCTCTCTCTCTCTGTTTCTATCTACCATGTAAGGATCAACCTCAACGTTCGAAAGCAGCTGCTGCGTGCACATTCCTGAAGGACCGAAGAACTTCGTTGGAGCTCGTCGAGAAACGGATCTTGCTGATTTGGGAAGTTGATCCGGCCAACCGATTCCTTCGGTCCCTTATCACGTCACGGATAGAGTAGAAGATTCGATAGACGAGCCACGTTGATGATTTCGTTGAAGTAATGACGAGATTGTATATAGGGTAGCGAGTGTGGGAGGCTTCTGTAGAGGAAATGGTGATACAGGGGAAGAAGAGATAGTACTTATGTTTATACCATTGGTGTAACTAGAGTTTCTTTTTAAAATAAATCAGATTCCTTTCCAGAAATTGTTAGAACCTGAGTCAATCAAGACCCAAAATTACAAAACATATACAGGAATGGTTAAACAAAAGAATTTCACATATTGGAATAATTTTTAGAGAAACAATGTAAAATTTAGAAAATGAATATAATATAAAATGTAAAATTAAATTAAAATTGGGGCTCTTTATATGGTTTACTATCCAAATATTAGTTTGATCCATGATATTAGGGATTCTTTGATTTATTTAATTAAAAATACTCGTATTAGGTATTTGGAATGATGAATAATAGAAATGAAATATTGCAAAAATAACAGATAAGGTTTGTTAAAAATAAAAATAATACCTAATGAAACTTTCAACACTCACCTATTTTACTAATTACTAAGTGAACCAATTCAAATTCAAATGAATACTAAAACATTTCTCTCACGTAAACTTAGTTTAACAGATTTCTTTACCCATACAAAATATCAAAAATTTAAATAATCCCTGAAAATTCTCAAAATTCTAATTTTTAAGATATCTATTCAAATCAGTGGAATAAAAAGAAAGTAGGAAAATGTGAACTCTGACCATGGTCACGGTGGGATTTCGTGACTTCCCACAACACAAGAACCTGGTATTAAGCTGGATAACAATAAACGGAAAAGTTCGTCAGAGAAACAGTGCAAGTGTTTCCAGTACACTTGCTGTTACGGAATAATCCACGGACGTTTGCTAAAGCTCACCGTTCTAACGTGAAAATGGCTCGAAACGTTGTGCAACTGTTTGAAATTATTCGTGGCCAGCGGCTGCCGCGTCTTTGTAATTTCGTTGGTCCCCGCTGTGTCTTTGTAATTTAATTATCTTTTGCCACAAAAAAGAAAAGCATTCGCTCGCTTTAAAAGAAAAATTCACGTTCAATTCTGATACCAAAATTAAACATAAACATTGACGATTTGATCATTTCTCATTCATTAATATTGTACCAAAAATGAATTATAATATTTAATACTTCATATAACATAATGAACTTGTACGCAAGCGCTTCATTACGAAATTTACTCCCCATATTTAGAGGAATGAACGAAACAAAAAAAATTGTACAGCAGAAACGAAATAAATGTGACATGGAACTGAATAAAACGTAGGAATAAAACAGCAGCACAATATTTCGCCTCGTAATGAAATTTCGTTGCGCAGCCAGCACGAAGTTTTTACGGTAACGTTTAATAGCTCGTTTAATTTCATCCTGGCGCTGATATTATTAAACAGAATCGCATGAGATAGTTGCATGTCAATTTTTTTATTACCTTCCCTTACAAAGACACGAATGGCAGCTGAAATTTTCATTAATTAAAAGTGCGTTTCAAATGGATGTCTGAAGGAAAATTCAAAAAGTTTCAAAATGAACGTTACGGTGACGAATATTTGAAGGATGTGACGAGTTTCTTATGAGTTTACCCGAGAATGAAATTCTGCAAATCCTTCCTCGAGTTTAATAGAAGGAAAGAAGGTAATCTGTATTCATAGTCGTCGCGATACTTTATGTTCACGTTTCTTTCAGCTATATTCGAAGGAAAGGTAAAATTTCATTTAACTTCAGAAGAAAATGTTTGAAAACTTTTAATCCTTGCAATGCATTTAATTCTAGTACGATAATTGCAGAATTTTATTTGTCGAGTTATGAAAATATCTTTTCGTGTTTGTTTCAAGTCCGAATGGCTACAGTGTTCCCGATGTTTATCCTTGTTCGAGTTAAACTAGCGAAAAATATAATGTTCACATTTTTTACGCTCTTCATTCCCAACACATTCTTTCCTCGTTCTCTTCCGGTCGATAAATAACGCGTTTTAAAGCAGGCTGAAAAGTGGTGGAAAAAGTGGTTTCAAACTCCTCTCGGCCGAAAGGAAACACGAAAATAATGGGTGGAACATTAACAGTACTTTCAGTTTACATAAATTTGGATACGCTTACTTAATGTTAGATTCGTCAATTCTATTTATGTGGTATTTTTATATTATTTTATAATTTCCAAAAATAATTAACCCTCAGACTACGGTCCTTGAAATATAAACAATTTCAATTTTATTTTAAATTTGATTTTATTCCCATTTAAAAAATTTTTAATTCTTCCTCTGTATTATGGGCAAGACTGGATTAGAATTTCTGGGGCCCAAGGCTATCAAACATTCGAGGGCCCTTAATAAAACTTGAGAAATTATGGTTGAGTGAAATCTCCAAGTATACATACAGTGTTACAGTAAATTAGTGTTGCCTAAAAAAAATTTATAATGTCATCTCCAGCATGACATTCGAATTCAAAGGGTTAATTATTAAAATAATTATTAAAATAGTTTTACTACTGAAGCAATTATTTATAGGATTATTGAAATTTGAAAAATTACATAAAAAATTCATTAAACGAAATAATAATCCCAGAAAACTATTGAAAAAATGGTTAAAGAATTTCACGGAACAATGAATTATACTCGTGTTCTATGTAACTCCCTGACAGAAGAGCAAAATACCAAGTAGATTAAACACACCGTGGTCTCACGCAAGAATACCCCACATCCCAACGTTAACCAAATTAACACTCGTACATGTTCCACTAGGGAAAGAAACAAAACTACGTTTCCCTCTGTTTCCTTCCTCGGTTCATCCTCACTTCATTTCAACTTCTGTTTCTCATCCGCAGGTTTTCTCGCTGCTAAACGTTAAGTTTCCTGTAGGTACGCCGGGAACGAGGGGTGAAAGGAAACTGACAGATAAAGGGGTGAGAAAAAGGCGCGGCTAAATTTATGCTTCATTCGTACACGTTAGGTATACGCGAGAAGGAAACGAGTGGAGCGTAAATTATGGTACTCTTGAACGCGAACTCGCTACGACCTTCTGCGGTTCAAGATGAACACGGCGTTACTCGTTACGAGAGGGCCTGTTGTTGCCAAGGGGGTTGAGGTAGTAGGGTGTCTTTTATTTATTGTTTCAGAGCAAGCCGCGAGACCACCCTCCCGTCTATCCGACGGTGCGAGAAATTTCATTTTAAAAAATACCCTCATCTCTGTTTCTCGACTTTCACCTTTCTTTTGCTCTACTACCAACGAACGAACGAACGAACGAACGAACACTCATCGCTCGACTTCTTCAAAGAGAAAAAGAGAAAACCCTCCGCCCACCCGCGGCGGTTCTCGTTCGCCAGACCTCTTCTTCCCTTTTGTCACTTTCTCCCTTCATCTCGTCGGGGTTCTACTTTTTCGAGTCTCTTAAAGCCTCGTTTCACTGCGTCCTAGGCTGTTAATAGACAAACGAACTGGCTGTGAATCGACACGCTCGGTGCGAAGGCGTTCGCTCGCGCTCACTCTAGTTCACTGCTCTTGTCCTCGAGCGCGTTTCGACGCTCAACACCTTTTCTATTCAATTAACGAGCAGGCTTTTCAAACCGGAAAATCAACCACGCTGTAAACTGGTCGTGTTTCATAGATCACTTGAATTTTGTTGCGGTGCTCTTAGACGACTGTCGATTTTTATCCTCAGGTGTGAAGGAAAATGGGCTATTTAGATGATGGTTTCATTCAGTTGGTTTCTGTAGATTTTTTACCTTTATCTTGTAACTGGTGTAAGCATTTGAGTTCTGTACGAGTCATTCACGTTTGGTCTTTTAAAATTGATTTCAAAGAAATTTTTTGTGCCTTTAGTACAGTAATCTTTGTGTCAGTGTTACTGGAAGAAACTAAAATTTTCATCAACTTCTAATTAATCCTTGGACGACGAATATACCGAGCTGTTTTGTTAGTATTCGGGATCCTCACCCAACCCCACCTGAGCCGTGAAAAATTGTATATTTTTAAAATGGCAAAACTCTTCAGAAAATAAAAAAATTAAAATATTCAGTAATATAATAATCTATTATAAAAATTCATTTACGAATATCGAATGAAAATTTTTAAAATTTTAAGTAAATTTTGTAAAAATCATCAAAGATAGTTCCAATACCCAATCACCATAATAATAGTGATCCTTTTGACTTGATAAAAAATATTTGGGAGACAGTTTCCCCTAGGATGAAGGCGCGAGTTCCTCTCGACAGAACAGCGAGCGGAAAGCACTAATTGACTGGCTCCGTCGCCTCCGGTTTTTGAAACGAATTAGTTGACGACGAATCCGATTCAGTCGCATCCTTTCAGACCGTTCTACCCCCTTTCCTGTTTACCCACCCTACGTCTCATCTTTATGACGAAGAGAAGCTTCGTTTTTCACAACTACATCTCGTTACGGTGTTCACGGACGAACGAGAACGGGAGGGAAGGGTTTTTGTCAAGCTATCGAGAATTCGAGTTAATACGCTTGGCGTCGCGGCGCGGAGCGACGCACGCATTACGCGCCACGGAATTATGCTTAATTAGCCAGCCATCGAGCGTGCGATTTAATACGACGTCCCTATCGGGGAAGGTCTCGATTGCACGTCACGTTTTCTTCGAACCCTTGTTTCAGTAATTACCACGACTGTTGATCTTCTCATTAACACCGATGGAGAAACATTCTTTATTGTCTGGGGTCGGTCCTCATACTTTTTATTGCTTTATTTTTATTTATGTATGATTGCAATCGTTTTTGGAAATTTTTACAAATTCTTCAGCTTTTCATAATTATTTAATTAAATTCATAAGTTTAAAGTTTCTTATTAAGAAAAAAATGAAATAATTAAAGTAGGATTAATCGTAAAACGAATCAAGCGTGAAACTTTCACGCTTCCCTGACAGCCGCTTCGTTATCGAGAGAGGGAAAATTAAATCGAGACTTATTCGAAGAAAGCAGTTTCCACGATGTTTCCATGTAAATGGACTGATCGATCATCCCACGAGGAAAGAGCAAAGTTTCACGCGGACCCATCGTATTTACATTCGTTCGAAAACGTAATTCCGAAGAACTGATCGATCGAGTTTTATTCGACGAAAGTTTGTCGCGAAGCTTAATCTTCAATTATCAGCCGATATCGGAAGAGGACAAGATGGAATTGTAATAATCGAGAGAATCAGACTTCCGTCTCCAACGATAATTCGATTCTCCCCGATTGTAAAATATTGTACAGGAAGCAATCACGTCAAATCAAACAGTTGGTTATTTCCGAATATTTTCATTTTATTCCAAAATCATTTGTACCTTTCAATTATGTACTAAATTTTATAATATATAATTATTAAAAAAATTATATTATTTCCGCTCTAAATTATTTTTAATGTTAATATCTTCAAGATTAAGGTTTCGAGAATTTCTACTTTCTCTGTAGCCATTTCCCCTAGAAAAGTCTATTATGCTTGATACTGTGCGCTTAATATTTATATAAAACAATGATTTCTAATACGATCCTTCAATTTTCCAAGTGATAGAGTTCGTTCTGTCTGGTACGTAAAATCAACGAAGAATGCAATTATCGCAGTGGCGAGACGCGTTTTTGCGCCAAGGGAAACTGAAAAGAAGAAACGAGAGGAGAAAGTGGAAAAAGACGAAAGATCGCGTAGTCTGAGGAGAGGCATTCATGCAACGAGTTCTCGGTAAGGTCAGAATTCACGTTCCGTGATAAAAGAAACGCGTGGAGCTGTCGGTGGTTACCGTAGGGGTTGCTAATACTCTGAAAATCTGCTTCCCTCGTGTCATATTCGAAAGGTACGCACGATATCGAGGGGAAGCCTTCTTCGAAATTCCGCGTCGACATCCGCTTGATTACATGCGTCTCTTTTCCGCTTCATTTCCGCACAGGGACCGACCACGACGCCCGCTGAAAATTTCTTTACCCAGGACCCTTCAGGTTCTCGAGCTTTTCCGGCTTGAATTCCGAATGATTTTGCTGAAACGATCCCTCTTCGCGATGGTCGATTTTGTCAGGCAAATTGGATAGGCGAGTTTCTCACGACAGGTGAAATTATCCTCGAATTTAGCATCTTTATTCTATTAAATACTGGGAGAATATTAATGAGATTTTTGTCACCATTTATTGTAGATGAAAAATTAATTAACCCTTTAAGTGCTTTATTAAATTTAGAAATGTGCACTTGTGTACTTAATTATTTATCAATTTTTTAATTAGAGATGATGGGTTAATTCGTCATTGAAGAATGCTTTTTCAGTAGGAATGACGAATTAACTGGTCATAGAAATTTAACGAAAACCGATATATAATGTATTTAAATTCAATGCATTTTTAATCTTCTAACTAAGCACGAAGAATTTACTCTATCACGAAATTTACGATCAGAGCTGAGAAAATCGTAATTTTCTCTGGAGCACATTGTCCCGAATCATCCCCTATCTTGTTTTATCTTTCCTCGTATTCGTGAAACTTCTCGTCGAAAGACTTTCCACTAAAACGAGAGATAATAAAAAAAAAAGAGGACAACGAGACTGATCCGGTCCAGCCATTACGTTTTCCTTGAAGAAAATCGCTAGCCCTTCCTATTCACCCCTGTTGAGACAAAAGCATGGCATTAGACCGAACACCCCGGCCGAATACCAATGCGTTAAGCTACCAAAAAGCTCTGGTATTAAGTCGCACCCTCTACTTTAATCTTTTCTGCTTCGTTCTTCGAGCAGCGGTTTCAAACTTGCTCAACAACTCGAAATCTTTAACTTACACTCGATTCGTTCGGAGACGGCTACTTTAACCCTTCGCCTATAAAGATACGTTTTTCACCTTTAAGCGGAGTTTACATCTAGTTCCAATTGCTAATCATTAAACGTTTCGTTTCTCCGTTCCCCATGCATCACTAACCCAATTTCCTAGTAAGTCGCACAAGTGCATCGCAAAGTCTTTTGAACGCGTTAATTTTTTCCCCGAGAAACGGCTGCAAAGTAATTAGTTTCGTTTGAGAAATCACGCTGTAACAAGTGGAAATTTGAACGATTTTAAAACTTATCATCTGTATTACATATTTAACTTCTACTTCGATTCCTACTATTTTTATTAGACAGTTTTAATCATTACATCTTAAAATTCTTTAATCACTTTCCTCTTAAAATGAGATTTTTAAGACGTCATGCGATTTCGAAAATTATTTATTATATTTGTTATTAATAATGCATAAATTAATGTACCTATACTGATCTTAAAGCAACGTAATAATAAATAAGTAATTGTCTAATATTTCTTGGCACCTTTGAATTAAATTGCAAAACAAAAGGGTTAATGATCATTAAAAAATTATTCTCGTCTGTTTTCTACAATTTTAGGACATTTTTGTAGTCCTAGGTTTGTGAAGCTTAAAATACAGTCCTGATTCAATAGAAACTGAGAAAGAAAGCTTTCTGGGCTTTCAGTTCCGGCTCTTTCGACGTTCACATCGTTACAATTAAATCCGAAGAGTCCACTTTTCTGGCGGAAGAACACTGGGTTGATCTTGAAAGAGAACGATCCGCTCTCAGTTTGCCGTAAAACAACCCCTACACTTTCATACAGACCCGTTCTTTTCGAGATACACCACGCTTCTATCCTGCCACTCTTGTCCGACCTTTTATTCCCTCTTCTTCATCTTTTCCTTTTTTCTGTGCCACGGTGGCCAGTTACGAACCATACAATCCCGTATTTATGAGGGATTCTCTCTGGCGTAGGAAACAGGGTGTACACCACCAATTTCCACCGATCTACCCTCCTGCCCTCGTGTTCTTTCCAGGAACGTCCCAATTTTTCTGCCCCATAGGTTTTAACGAGGAGCTTTCGCGGGAAATGATCGTTCTTTATTGATAACCAGACCACTTCTAACAGCAATTTTATTCCCCAACCATGGAAATACTCGTACGAGTCCACTTATTCACCCCTGATTTCTCATTGAACGGTAAAAGAATGAAAAAATTAATTAAGTTATCTATAATTTTTCATATACCCTTTGCACTTCTTTTCTCAGTTCTTGTTTATAAAATAATTCCAATACTGTGGATAAACGAGAAAAATAAGAATTCACCCAAAATATCATTAATATTAATAACCGAGTAAAAAATAGAAGTTCAGAAACAGTGGAGAATTGTTGAACAATTCCCGATGGAAATTAAGTTGTTCCATTCTGCCGGTCGATCCGATGAAATTTCCATACGATTAAGAGCTCGTATATTATCCCTCTTTTAATTAAAGAGAAAGTAGTAGCGCGAGCCGTTGAATTATCGTCCAAGTATAACGGGGGAAGAAAAACAGAAAAATATAGAAAATCGTGCTACACCTGGTGTACGGGAACTCTGCTATATTTGCACTGTGTTTCATTATTTTCCAGGAGCCGCAGCCGCATCCCGGGTCTACGTGGACGCATTGTCTCGATTAGCACGCCAGGCGCAACTGGGAACATGGGGTGGTTCCAAGGATGTCGGTAAGTTTCGCAATTTTCTTATTATCGTCGCCCTTTTTTTCCCTCTATTTCTCATCGCCCTCCCCGGAGACGGAGAAATTCGAAACGCGTAACTAGGCGACCGCGTGCGCATCACGCTAATTAAAATTCGTCACGTAATTATCGGCCCGCAAAATGAGTTCCGCTCGGTTTTTAAACGTCGGATATGAAGCTTTATTAATTAGCGTGCGACGTGTCATTAGATGGGCAAATAAATTGCCACCAATCGCGATGGAAATTTGATTGTTTCGTTCGACGTTTAATCGGAAGCATTAAATTTAGATTCCAGTAGTGATCGAGTCCGGACTTTGTGTTCGTTCCGACGCACCTCTTAATTATCAAATTGCCTCGGAATTATTTTAATTACACCGACACGATAAACGTAACGCTCGATATTTATTATAACTTAACCCTCGAAATATAAAATGAAATAAAAATAGTGGCTTTCTCCATGATCTACTGCGATGTCTTAAAATATATGTAATTATTTTACCTTGAATTATCTCCAGCTGTTTCAATAATTAGGGAAAATTTTTTCAAAATTATCGATCTACTTCAACCCTTCGAGGTTTTTACGAAACACTCGCGTTGGCAAAGCTACTCTGAACTTTAGATAAAATTTCGAGTCTACAGCCGAGGTAGATGCTTTCCCTTCTGTGTTTCCAAAATAAATTAGCACTCGTCCAGCTGCGAGTTAGTTAATTTCAAAGGGTGATCCTCGTCGCGAAACGGGCGACTCGCGGTACCTTTTTTTTTTTTCCTCATCCGCTTTCGACAAAGTTTGGTCTGTCGGCGCGAGGAACGGTAGACGAGCACTCTCGTGGCTTCCAAAGCCAATAAAGGTTCACCCGTTTAACAGTCTATCCCTGTCTCTGTCCGTCTCGATGCCTAGCCTACTCAGCGAGACTGCACGGAAAGAGGGTAGAAAAGTTGCTAACAGGATCATTGCAGCGTGATAAGTGTACGTATTAAGTCCGGGTCGGTAACCTTCGTGGCCGAGCTAGAGAGTTTCGAAATAAGAAAGGAACACGAGCGGGACTCTTAGGAAGCTGCCCAAGTGCGACGAAAGTTCTATTTGTTTTTCAAGTGGAAAGAAAGATCCCGGTTCGATTTATTTGCTGCTCACTTTGGTATTGTTCCCGCAAAAAGCTTCGTACCATCTTGACATTCAGAGGGAAACTTCTCTTTCGTCCTCTCTACTTGCCGTACCGAGTAAAAAGATTAATATTATGAAGATGGCATGTCAGAAATAAAAGAGGATGTAAGAGATCAATAGAGACGTTTGTTGCAGGGATTCAAAGGTAACTGTCGTTTCTCGTAGTTTCCTCGTCAGAGAATATTATTTCTTTTTCTGCGGACAGGTTCTTTTCAAAAGCAATGAGACATTAATGGGTTTTCCTACTAGCTTTCTACCATTTGTTTTTATAATGTAAATTAGGATTGGAGTTTCAAATAATAGGAATAATTGAATAGTTAACCTGACATGTTTCGTACTTTCGCGAAATTCATTAGTAATAAATATTTAAATTTGTATTTATCAAAAAAAAAAAAAAATAAAAATAAAATAGAATATTGGGAGAAAAGTATTGAGGATGTAAAGGAATCTATGTAAAGTACAATAAATTTTACTGGACGTCCATACGTCAATCGGTTCCCGAGATATAGGACTTTAAAAAATAGTGCGAAACGCACGAATTATGAATGAAGGGCTAAAGCGTCGTGACCTACATTTTTTCCAGGAAGTGCGTACGCACGATAGTAAATAGTATAAATACGCTGACTCCTCCCGTCATTCATGGTGTGCGAGTGAGAGGTCCGATTCGCAGAGCGAGACAACAATATCAAAACAGTAGAAATAACTCTGTTTTAAACGGTGATTTTTCAACAACCAAAAGTTGACATAAATCCAACGTCATTTTACAAATGAAATTCTACCACTTCTAACAATATCATGTGTATAAGAATCAGTATTGAAAATTTGAAATTATAAACAATTAAAATCTTGGTCATTTTAATACGTAATGTTGAGGTATTTTAACATATCCTCTGATATAAAATATGTATCAATGGAATAATTGTGTATGTAATATTGTTATTAATGTTGGAAATTGTAATATTAACGAAGTTTTGTTTATAAGGGGTGCTCGAAATACAATACTGCTTCTTTTATCTCAATTTTCATGACATTTTCAAAAAATGGGTTGTATCTTTTTCTTTGAGCTATTCCGAAGTGATTATTTTGCAATAGCCAATTTTTAGAATATATGCAATGACAGCATATATATTAATTAATTAATAGAGGACAACATAAATACTTAACCTTTGAACAGCGGAGTCTGGATCAATCGTGACCCAAATTCGCAAAACATATAAAAGGATATTAACTAAGTTTAGAAATAGTTTTAGATATTGAAAAAATAATTTTCAAAGGAACAGTGTAAAATTTGAAAGATATAAATAATATGAAATACAAAGTTAAATTAAAATTTAAGCTCTCTGCATAATCCGCCATCCAAGGATTAAATATTTAAGTAAAATGTGATTTTATAATGTATATCATCACTTACCCCCACCTCTGATGAAATTTACTTTGATATTGAAGAATGAATTTTTCAAAGAACCTGCCTTGTATCCTCAGTCTTACAGCCTCAGGCACCCATCGTCTGCAAAAAGAATCCAACCAAAAATTTCAAACATATGAATTATTGTAAACATTAAAAAGAACACAGTGGACAGAATATCCATAAATTCAATTAAAAAAAAAGAATCTCTGTAACGTGTTACAAGTGTACAGACAAAACGCAGTAATTAAGCAGTCAGATCTCAGGCATGCGGCCCTATTTTCAAATATAATACAAAAGGAATTCTCGAACATGCCTACATTGCATCATCCCCTTCCCGAATAGTGACCGAAGTTAACTGCAATCGGTGGTTGGCCAGAATATCCAAGCCTTGGATATAACCCCTGTTAACTGCATACGAGACGCCCCGAGGCACCTTCCAATTTAAACTCTGCACCGCGTGTGCAACCTCGAAATAGGGTTACCGTATTATTTGTCGTTCTAACCAGTTATGGCCAACAATAAAGCGGGTAAATTATTTCCACGGTAACTATTGTTTCTATTTTCTTTGATCAAACGTGTAATTGCTCGATTTCTATGAAAGGACACGCTTCGTTATAATCAATATTTATAATTACGAAGGTATGATAGTTGCACAACTTTTGCATATAATTTTGACTGATAGATTGTTCAAAGTAACCGAAGGCACGTTCAATTTCACTAGAGGGTAAGTGGGTTTGCTGTGAACGATAGGTTCAGGCAAACTCCTGGAAAATTGACTCTCATCAGGAAAGTGTTGCACTCGTAGGACAGCCGGAGTTTCTTACAACAATCGATGACTAGCGGACCGGAATATCTTATTATCCTCCATTTTGGCTGTTTGGCAGTTTTCCAGTGTACGCCAATTTGCACTCGTTAAAGACACGCCGAGGGAACTTTACGACCGGCCAATGTTGACTAAAACTCTCCACTTTCTCGATTTTTATTGGACGAATAAAAAATAATTTTTCCAGTAGAATAATATTGTAATATTATTTTTCACAAATTCTATTTCTATTTCCATTTCAAATATTTTGTTTTATAGAATTTCTTAAATAAGTAATAAAGGGAAATGTATCAAACTACACTTGTTTAGTCGAGTTTTCGTGAGAACAACGATGTGTCCCGAATAACACTTACACCGGCTCCCATTTCGACCCTCCAATTATCGTGTAGAAACTTTCTCCAATTGCCTCGATGTCGCTTTTTCCATTCTCTACTACTGTGTTCTTTGTTTCCTATTGTTCGATGCAGCCATCGAATCTGTCAGTTTCCCCAGTTCGCAGGTGCACTTGTGTCAATTGTGTAAAACAAACTTTCCGAAACCCTGTAATACGTTTCATGGAAAACAAATCTGGCTGCAGCAAATACTATTGTTTCTATAAGCACCTCTTAACATTCAATCGCAAGTAGAAATTTGATATTCATTCATTATTCATATTTTCTAAGCAAAAAAAAAGGATTATATGTAGCTAGAACATGTTTCATTATGCTAATTTTATTTTGCTTCAATATACTCGTTTCATTTTAACAATTATGAAATTCATGTTTAACCCTTTATTGCATAATTTTCTTCTTCATTTTTATCTTCCTTTGCCCCTCCAATTAACAATTTACAGGCTTGCAAAATTTTCCGCCCTTACAACCGACTGCAGCCTCGTCCGCGGCAATATAACGAGAGTCTATTGTAAATTTATGAATCGTGATCGAAAATAAATCAAACATAGATTCAATATTTTATTCTAAATATCAACTTGAAAAACGGCTCTAATATTTTGAGAGTAGATTCTGTTTTGTTGTAAGGCTAAGGTAATTGACACCTCATCGATTACTTTCCCCGCGAATTGATCAATCGCACGTCAGAAGTTACGTTCTCCCGTTTCTATTGCGTCCTCGAGGAGATCGTTTCAGCCCGATTCGACAGTTTGTCGTCGAGAGGCGTTTCCTGAATAAGGCAAGGATTTCCTTTGCCATTGCGACGAACCTTTCAAACTTGCTCAGCCAGGAATCCGTGGGCTCAAGTTTAAATCGACGGACTTTTGTCAACTGCGAAACGACACACGCCGCTGCAGAGACAGACAAACTCGTTCAATTTAGACACGCGATTCTCTGCTATCTCTGCCCGCCAAAACTAAATTAAACTTTTAATTATTTTAACGATGTTGAGAAAAGAAGCGAATCGTTGGTGTTCGTTACACAACGTGTTGCAGGTGCAACCCTATTACTTTTTATTTTTCTATGAATTTCATGAATACAAAGAATTCTTTAAGCAGTATTGTTGAAAAATTATTATTTAAGAAAAAACAATGTGTGCATATTTTTTGGTACGGAAATTTCAGAATTACAAAATTCCAGATTCTAAAAGTTTCAAAATTTCAAAGAATTCTGAAATCTTCAAAAATTAACTTTAACCGCATAACAATTAAAAATTATTAAATTTATGAATAATGATTGAATTTAAAGTCTTGAAATATCGTTCAAGAAATATGCCAGTAAAGGCTATAAATAGCAGGAAATCTGTTAAGGCGATTAAATGTCTTAAAATAAATTCAGGCTGCAAAGGGTTAAGGACAGTTTCGCGAAGGGATCAAGGTACCTCTGAGTGGGTCACTCGATTTAATCAAGCCGTCCTCATCAATCAGATTCATTGATGCGGGTTACAGTCAGCACCCATCGTTTGATCTGATAATCCTTTCTAATTCTGCCCCGAAGTCAGTGCTCGGATTTCCTGGCAGTGGTCTCTTTAGGGGTTTCACCGAACCACCATGGTCGGCCCGCAACCTCTACGACCCGAGGAAATTGAAAAGTCGTGTTCGACAGATTGATCGACAACTCTCATCGATCCGCCCTTATTTGAATACCAATTTACTGACCTGCATTACTGTATATGGTCATCCATTAACAAATAATATTAATAAATTACTTATCAATAAATATTGGTATTGTAAAAATTGTATTTATCACATGTGATAATGGGAATTAATTAAATTTATTCGGAACGAAGCTTCTGCATTCGTTCATTTAACTACTGCATAATATTAAGATTTACACAAAATTTCAGAATTTTCCATCCACACATTTACATTATAATTTCTGCTACAGTATTTATTTTGGCTACTCCCATTGTTTGTTAAGTGCACTGCGCGTTGCATTTGTCCTAATTTCACTTAATTGCGGTCAGTCTACGTCCAGTTATTTGTTGCGTAAATATTTGTTATCCAATGCGTTATTTGCATGCAACGTGCAAAGCTGTTCGACTGATGTTGCTATGCATTGAGAGCAAAATTATTTACATATTTATTTTTTGAACATTTGTATATTAAATTATACTTTATAATCTTTTTGACAACTTCCACGAGCAAGCTGGATCGTTTATGTTTGTCACTGATTTATTTTACTGTTTCCGGCTTTCAAAAAATCTGAAAAATATTTGGGACACATATTAAGGGTATTTTAATACGTAATCATTTTTGGAGTCAAATGTTTAAAGGATTAATTGGGAAAAATAAATTGGACATAAACGACCCAGGTTACCCGCGAAGGGTTAATTACTAATTCCTATCTCAATCACTAAAAATTCACAAGTTTGATTTATCTCCACTTAAAAAATGAAACGTAAGCTATCATTGCTTTTAAAGGCGGATAAATATCCTTCGACAAAGCGATCAAAATTTTTCTATAATTCTCAGGAGGGCATACGTCGTTGGAACGCGTTACGCGCGATTACCATAACATAACACATCTGCAAACAGGCGGGTAGCAGAGTCGAGGAGGAGGACGCCGAAGAAAATTCGTTTTCCCTTCCCTTACAGGCTCGACGCGACGCGTGAAACGAAAATTCGATGCTCACGATGTTAGCGCAGGGTGGTGCCGAAATGAAAGCGTGATAGCGAAATTGGCAATATCACGACTTTTCCCTACCGTTTCTCTCTCTTCCCTAAAATCGATCGCTTCTCACCCTTCCTTCCGCCCTAGGAAATTTCCTTTCCTTGAAAATCCATCCCTCCCCTTCGACGCTGTAATAAGATTGTCGTGAACGATTTGATATTAATTTGGAGAACTGGAGGAAATTTCCTTCCGTTAAATGACAAATTTTTATCAACTACCCTTGATGGAAATATTGGACATAAAAGAAAATTCTGTAATCTCGAAATTACTATGTTTTAATTATTTTTAATTTAAGTTCCCTTTCTTGTAAACAAGGGAAGGTTGCTGTTCACTTGGTTAATCGATGCTCCCCCAATTGATTCATCGATAATGTTTATTTGCGATAAACAGGAAACTCCGCTGAATGATTATTCGAAAGTTTGCTTGCTTTTTTATCCGACTTCGAAAAGGAGGAGGATACTCAATTCGATGAGTATATTTTTTTTTTTTTTTTTTTTTTTTTTTCTGGCTTTGTTCACTGATTACGCCGAGACGGATGGACCAATCGGAACGAAACCTTTTGCATCTTGTAGGATATGTCTTCCGATTGGTCCCGTTGAAAAAACATTTTGCATTTTTTCATTCCGAACGCTTTTTATTGCAAAAAAACGTGCTATTTCATGTACGTGCAGTTTATGTTCACCGATTACTCCGAGGCGGATGGACCAATCGGAATGAAACTTTTTGCATCTTGTACAGTGCAATTCCCCATTGGTCCCGTTAAAAAAATATTTTGCATTTTTTTATTCCTATCGATTTTTTTTTCTAAAAGTACGTTCGCTGATTACTCCGAGACGGATGGACCAATCGGAATGAAATCTTTTGCGTCTTGTAGGATATGTTTTCCCATTGGTCCCGTTGTAAAAACATTTCGCATTTTTTTATTTCGAACGGTTTTCATTATTGCAAAATACGTTCTGGTTCAAGGAATGCACCGATTGCGATGAAAGATTTCACATTTCGTAGATCATTCCACGATGATTCCATTTCCCAAAATTTATTTAACTTCTTATTGTTAATAACTATTGTTATTATAATAAAAAGCCTATTCTTTAGGGTTACCCTCCAAGGAATATACCGATCGCGATTTTTCAAACTTGTCCCTGCAAGTAAACTTCGAATACTGCTCGTTCCACTAAAAAGTGTGAAATAAAATAATTTTTAACAAAAAAAAAAATCCGACTTCAAAATGCACTAAAAAGTATAAAATAATTTCCATTTCATTTATATCTGTATTCCACAGCTATTAATACAATCTACTTAATCATTAAATAGGATACTAAATATATTTCAAAGTTTTCGGAGGCGGCGCAAAATTAAAAATACCCGAACAAACGGTGCTGCCAATAACGATTTGATTGTGGTATGGCAAACTTGGTAATTAATAAGTCGTAAGAGCAAAATTATAGGTCCGGTTGAAAACATTTGTAATTGTAACGATTGTATGAGAAATTGTCAGCACTCCTGATGGACATGCACTATACTGCAGTTTACAAGAGACCATACTTAACTCGTGCCGCTCACTAGGTCTAGAGAGATTTTTAATGACGTGTGTTATTCCCCTCTCCAGCTTGCTTCTTATTATACCTTGCGATCATATAAATGGTGGGCAGAAATATATGACGTACGATAATTGAAAAGCGGTGATGATATTGTAAAGTTTCACGATGCAATGAAAATTCTATTATTTTCCGGAAAAAGATGATGTGAACGCAAAGTTAGAAGCAAGCTGTAAAGGGGAATCACACGCACTATTAAAAATTTCCCTAGACCTCAGTAGGTCACTAGCTGCGCGACTTAAGTGCGGTCACTCGTGAACTGCAGTATAGTTAATTCGTAATGGGTATATTGATTCCCACTGAATATTGTTTACTTGAAATTATCAAATGGGTCATTTGTCACTGGTTGCCGACACCTGAACTAGGATCTTCCCAGTAGAGGAAAAGTTTTTAATTTTGCGCCGCCTCCGAAAACTTTGAAATATATTTAGTATCCTATTTAATGATTAAGTAGATTGTATTAATAGCTGTGGAATACAGATATAAATGAAATGGAAATTATTTTATACTTTTTAGTGCATTTTGAAGTCGGATTTTTTTTTTTGTTAAAAATTATTTTATCTATACAATTAGTCGAGCACGGATTGCTGCGTAACAAGGGAACAAACAATCGGCGTGCATCGAGTAATTTCATTAATAGCAAATTATTGTAAATTCACTTGTTACGATACGCTTAACGAGCCAACGAAATTTCCCGAAAAATCTGCCGCACCATCCGATATGTTGTGGGCAGTAAAATTGAATAATAATTAATATAATATTCGATGACCGTTCGAGTTACTGACAAGAGAAGATTTAATAATGACTCGTAAAATTATTGATTTTAACACTGGAGTTACGAAATTCTGGTAGAAATTAGATTTCAGTTTCCTTATTTTAAATTATAGAATTTATTAAAGTTTTAATAAATGAATTTATTATTAAAGATTTCTGTTGAAATAAAAAATGATCATATTTCATGGTTTATGTTTCATTCTTTATTAATTTATTTCTCTACTTTATTTTTATCAGCTGTATAAATTAATTCTTTTTTGAAGATTTATTTTTAAAAAGTTCTGGTAACTCCAATTATTGAAGTAATTTTTATTGCTATCATATTCTCATGCCACTTTTCAAATACACAAAAGTACAAAGGATATTGTTCTTGCAAAATTTGAAACAAATGCAGACAACCTTAATCTTATCAGAGGGAATCAACAAACATTGTGTATTGATAACTGATAGAATCAACAGTGAACGGGGATAGTTTTAATAGGGTAAATTGAAGCATAGTCGCGACAATCCTATCAAAGCCTTTCGATGCGGAGAAATAGGATTTCAGACGTGTTTCAGATCGATGCAATACATGTTACATAGTATGGTATTACACGTACGAATAATTTGTGTCGACTTCCTACTTTGTTAATAGGCTTACCGTCCAATCAATTACCTTTCTACTTTGCCATCAATTGAAGCCTTACTAGACCGAAGTATATATAATTATAAACGAATCTTTGATTAAACTTTATTCTGGGGCACACGAAATTATTAACCTTCTTAATTATACTCTAATAGTACTAGATAAGAAAAATTAAAAAGTGCATATTTTAATTTTAGGAATTCATTTGGTTTCAGTGTATTTTTGAAACAAGGGTCGTGCCTAGATATTTTCGGGCCTTAGGCATGGAAATGAATATCAGAGCTCTCTTTATACATTTTTAAAAATTAAATTTATTTATTTATTTAACGCAGTAATCATAACGCGTCTATTTTGTCTAGAAGTAAAGGTGAGGCTGTCGAAGAATAAATAAAATTCGAAGTAACGTTGAATTCGCTTAATGACACCGTGATAGACGTATCAAAAACCTCATTAACCCTTTCAGTGAACGATTGGTGGAACGAAACGTGCTCAGCAAACAAGAGCATCTCGAAACGAACGGCTGAGAACGGTTGAAACTTTAGGAAGCGAGGAAGAGGTAATCGGTGCTCGTTTAAACCAGCGGCCGATAATTTGGAGGCCGTAATTTTATGCAATTATGCGTATTACCTCGGCCGCGCAGGTTTGTACGTTTCTACGTGGACGGCAGACGTGTGGAGGATGAAACGCAGCTGGAATTCCGAGGGAAAGGGGGCTTGATTTCGATGTCCACGTGTTATCACGACCCTCTGCAACCCTCCCTTTAGCCGGCAACCCCCTGGTCGAAGCCCCGTCGTGTCCCGCGTCCCTAGCTTCGCCTCGACGCTGAAAATGCCGCGTCGCGTCGCCTCGTTTCACGGTAAAGTGACCGCGCGCGTTAACTCCCATTCGTTACGCGTTTACATTATTATTAAAGCGCATTTACACGGACGTTGGCACAAGCGCCTCGTGGAATTTTAATCTCTAAGTCCACGCTCGCGCACGCGAACATTCTGTACCTCTGCTGATCTTCAAACCTGCGCGAGAGGAGATTAAACGTCTACCGAGGGTGAAATTTTATTCGGCCACTTGCTCCATGTTTCGGTTAACCTCTGCTTCCTTCACGGACGTTTGTTCCCTTTTCATCGTGCTCTTAGGTAGAATGCTTGCATTTCGTTCGTTACATTCCACTAGCTTGCTATTTTTATTTGAAATGTTGTATTTGGAAAAGAATGTTGGAAACATCAATCGCTTCCCGTCCTGAACTAACTTACCTCAATAATTACCTGATTTGGCGCAATCATTACCCGACCCGAAATTTTAAATAATAAAAAATATTTTTCTATTCCAGAAACTTAACAAAAGAAAAATTATACGATTTCAAAATGATTTAAAATGAAATAAAAATGAGAAAATACAAGAAACTGAAATACTCCATAGTAGATTTGCAAGATACATGAAAAGGGAAGCTCCCCTAGTAGCTCACAGAACAAAAGATCAAAGTCCCTAATGAATCATTTGCAAAAGGACCGTATGAAATCGAACGAAATCGAAGCTTTTCTCTGACGGTTATCAGTTTGGATCAACGATTCAGGCGGCACGTTCACGGTAGCCAATATGAAGCCCGTGCTTTGCATCCCTTATCGCGAATTCGCACAGGCTGTGAATCGAACGAGAACACGAAACTAATACCAGTAATGTAAATCAAAGCGTAACCATGTTGCCTGGGACCACGTGGTCACGGGAAAATAAAGTTCTTCTCCCGGTATTGGTGAACATCGCTCGCATTCTCAGCTTTCACGCGAAGCTGAATAGTCACGCCGCAATTAACTCGTATTCAACACTTTGATGTTGCAAGCACCGCGTTATACGCATCGTCTCAATTGTGCCGATGATCTGAGCCGATGAAAGGATCGCTGACTGCAACACGTTACCCCGCAGACACGGCAACTGTTTATCGAACGCGTCGGGATATTCGTACTTGGATCGAATATTGGCTGGCGAACCGCGAAATCGGCCTGCAGTTGCACGTTGCCACGGAATTTGCTTAGCACTCGGTCAGTCGATTCTATCCTTCGTATTCGACATTCGATTCGAACGCGATACGCGACGAGAATTTTTCCAACTGAAATTTCCTGAAACACTGCACGTTTTCCAATTAATTCCATCGAAGCTCGGAGATCTCATTGAATTAAAAAACGTTGAAACTTTTCAATGTTTGATTTTATCGATTTTTCTTCGATATTATTATGAAAATGTTTTGAAACGATGGGTGAAGTCAAACGATGTCCACGGATGTCTGTTCGGAGACGTTATCAAATATACGAGACGCACCCAAGCAAGCATCAACAATTCAGACGTTGATAACGAGCGATCATTCTAACAATTCCATTGTCGTTCGACGAAGCGTGCGAAAATTACTGTCGAGACGAGTAACTCGACGCGACGACCAGAAGTAGAAGTGCACTCTGTGTGCATGAGTTCCGTTGAAAAATCTGTTGCCGAGAGACAGAAGCTTTGTACCTGCGGATAATTTCATCCTTTCACGGTTTTTCTTTCATTTCTCTAATTAGGCGTTTCTCGATCGGGATCGTTATCGAACTTCATATAGAAGGTTCGCCAGCGTTACTCATATGGTGGTTATTTTCTCAGGTAGAAAATACGTATAGTGGAGCTATGGATTAATTGAAAATAATTAAAAGAACATTGTAAGTTATTTCACGCCTTTCTATTAAAATTCTACTAGTTTTCTTCGGTAGTAGACTTGGTACCATAGCTTTATTGACAGTGTCAAGTATTTCATGAGAGAATATTAAAATTTTAGAATTTTGGGATTCTAGAATTCCATTAATTTTAGAATTTTTTAAATCACTGATTTTTGAAATTTCTAATGAAACGTAGCAAGTTTGGAATTTTGGAATTCTGGAATTTTAGAATTCCTAATGAATGCAGAAAGCTTGGAATTTAAAAATTCCTAATCAAATATACCAAGTATGGAAGTTAGGAATTGTGGAATTCCTATTTAAATGCAGAAAGTTTATAATTTTATAACACTTTAAAATAACCACGCATAATCTATAATTCTCATAAATTACCAATTACCCATAATACTTAATAAACTCTTCCTCGGCTTCAAGTACGATTAACAAAACCACTCTAAACACGCTCGATATATCAATCTCTTCAAGAGGACCCCTCGGTTCGAAGCATCTTACCGCAACGGTTTCGTTGCCTGCAAAGCGAGCAAGCTGTTCGATGCAAAGCGTGTACAAACTAATCACGGAATTTACAGTGGCATCGGTTTGCCAGAGTCGCTGATCAGCGAGGGTTAACGACGTTGCTGGTAGCCACATTCGGCCAGACGGTAGGATTCGCTTCACACGTCAGGAACAGAGAATCCGGTAGCGAGCAATAGCATCAGGAGGAACGTAGACGGACCGTAAAGGATATCGGTCGTGTCCTTGCTCCTGGCACGTACCTCCGGCAACCTAGTCGAGGCATCCTTCCGTGGCACAGGATGAGAATGGTATCCTGATGGTGGTGCGAGGCCCACTTAATTGCGTCTGGTCGGCATTGCACGTATAATGGGCCAACAGGACGGGGATGCTCGACTGCCTTGGCAGATAAGGCTGCCAGAATAGCGAAACAACGCGAACCAGCTTCCCTTGTTTCGTTTTCTCCTTCTCCACTTCCTTCTTTCCACCAATCGGATGCTGGCTAAGGACTACCTGAGACTTGGCCCACTGATCTGCTGACTCTCAATTATTGCAATTGTTCAGAGTTCTTAACTTTGCCTCTTATGTATTGCGGAAGCTAATTATTTCCTTCCTGTTATCGACGATAGGTTTCCAACTTTGGCGAGCTTTTTTTAATGGCGAAGAGTAGGTAATTTGTACATATGTAGAATTATGCTTTTACTTTAACACGTTGGATGCCTCAGGTCGGTAAGGATCCCAAAAGTTTGACTCATAGCTATATTTGTTCATTAATTAGAGTTTCAATATATCTTACTTCCCCTATGCAACATTTTGTCTAAAACGATAATATTGTAAAATATTGCCAATTCTAGTTACAGTGTCAGTGTGACTTTAAAGTCAGTTTGACTAGAAATGAAAATTTGTAAACAGCTTCACGTAGAAGGTTAAAGTAAACATGTATTGTAGTCTGAAAACCTAACATTGCCACAAAATCCTTTTGTTGCTTCGTTCATTGTTTGACTTTTACCTAACAGATTACAGGGAGGATTCAAAAGGAAGAGAATCGGCACGGTTTAGCACTCGAGTTTTCTGCGAACAACACGGCCGGGTGGGCGGGGAGGGTGTAGGAATTGGTCAGGCGTGTGACCGGATTGTGGCCAAAGCCCCAAAACCATCCCTCTCTAGTATCCCTCGGGTGCTGGACGCCTCCCTCCCCGCGCACGGCCGCTTTTAATCCACGTGAATGACTGGCCTATCCCACTACCGTGAACGTTGTTTAAAGCCTCGATTTAGCGCTTCTGCGCTCATTCGTGCGTGTTCAGCGCGGAAAAAGAGCATTTTCCCTCGTTCACCGCAACCTTGCCCTCCTCGAACCAATAGTTCAATTGGTTTCCGCCACTGTTCTTTTCGTTAACCCGTTCCTGTTTGATTTCGTTAGTTACAGTAGCACTCGACAAAATTAGAAAAATCGTTCAAAATTAACAGATGGTCACGGTTATGGTCGTTTTACTGTCATTATATGAAATTGTATAGAAATTTTAAAATTCCTTGCTAAAACAGATGGATAGGGAACACTAATAAAGAAATCAATCATTTTGTGTTATGAATATTGATTAACCATTTATGTAATTGTTTTTATCGAATTTTAAGCTTTAAATTGATACGCGACAAGTGCCATTTTGAAAAATTTTTATGTCATGAAATCATATTAGACGTAGTGACCTTCTTTGAAACGACAGTAACTTAATTAGCGAGGTAATTTTCATTCAAATTCTCTAAAAATATTAAATGACTGATCCTGTTAATTGAGTTTTAAATTCTAAACGACTATCCACAGTAAGAATTAAAATTTTAATACTCCATATTTCTTTTCCTACAATAATTTCCTTCGAAACATCTTCGAATCAAAACACATAGAAACAATCTGGAATACGGATTAAAGGCTACCGGCACTTAATTAACTTCCCCGGTAGCTAGTTTCGATTCCCCACCAAATTAACTTCTCACCCTCATTATATTCGGTCGCATCCACGGAAAACGAAAGAACAAAGGAGGCAGAACGCGAAGATGGAAAGACGGATGGCTCGTTTCAAAGAGAGGAAAAGCACGCTGTTCAAAAGTACGTTTACAGTGTTCCGACTTGCGCATAATTAATCCGGAATAATTTCTTTCTTTCCCGCATTTCCCTTTTCCATCGCGTGTTCCTTTGATCCCGTCACGCTGGATGCCCTGGTCGTTCTGGTTCGTTCGGATGGCTGTTGCCCAGGACGACAATGAAAAAAATAAAAAATCTAGGAAACGAACTCGCGATTTTGTTAACGCAATCTCTTGAATTAAACCAAGAAATCAATGGTCGATCAGAGATCCGCGATATTTATATAGAATTGTTGCTATTTTAATACTGCAACTCTCAACAAACGCAAAATAACTTGTTTCAAATTTTTCATTTGAAATTATAGAATTTATCAAAGTGTTTTTGTTGAAATGAATTGAAAGCAAAAGGTAGTGCTTTTAATGGAAAAAAAGGGGGAACAACAGCGTACGTACACTATCGCGTATCGCTAAGTTTATTTGCGAAACCACTTCGGTGTCAATCAACATGCTCCTCAAACAAGGTTAAAACAATTTCCGAGACAGCGAATCGTGTTTGGTTCGATTTTATAATTAAATAAACCGAACGCAATAATAGTAGGGATCCCTGGTTCACGCGCGTTATATGTATGCATTTCTTTCTCCCTGCTGGTTAACTGCGATATACAGTTTTCCCTCGTAACTCGATTGCGTCGGCGCGCGGACAAATGTCGTGTGCAATAATTCCGAATCAATTACGCTTCTGGCCGAACGGTTTCACCGCGCCCACCGTCGGGACTGCATTCAATGTCATTCCATCTGTGTTTCTATCACCATCACTAAGATTTTCAAGACATATTTATTTTTCAAAAATAGAGAAAACGTTTATTTATAAAAGTTATATTACATTTAAGGGATGATAATAATTTTTTTTAGGTATAGGAGGATTTTTAAAGATTTAAAAATTAATTCTTTGTTTTTTTTTTTACTAAGGCATTTGTTTTATAATAACTACTAATAGATTATTAGAAACTGATAAATTGTTTGTAATTGAAGTTTGAAACTCTAGGGATTCCTTGTTTAAAAAAAATCTCTAGACATGGTAGGGTAAAGTTTCGTCAGTTTCAATAGTTTCGATTTGATTCGATTTCATAGCGATATTCGAAGAGAATCATGGTCGAATCAGAACAGTACTGTTTCAGTTTTAACGAAAACCGCTTCACTGAAAGCCCCCCAGCTATGGGTCGTTTATGACGCGGCTATATTCTATTAACCTCTTCATTAAACGCTTGCTAATCTACGTTTCACGGCTTCCCACGGTCCCGTGGTTTTCGTGCAAACACCTAATTTCGGATAACGAAGACGAGTGCAATGCGCGCTATTACACGATTGTACTGTTAAATGCAAGAAGAACCTCAATGACGAATTTCGAGAAAAATATTAAACATTTCAGTTACCCGCGTACTCATTAAATATTCGAGTAGATAAAATTAGCCGGATAACTGCAAAACAAGTACTCAAATATCTTATGTGATGCCCAGCTACCCGGGTACTTCGAATCCCTGGATATTTCATAAGAGGCCTATTAATCCTTAAATAGCAGAGTCTGGGCCGATCGAGACGCAAATTTAAAAAACGTAGGTATACAAGGATATTAACCTAAAGTTAAATGTTTAATTTTTTATTTTGGAAGAATAATTTTTAAAGCAGCAGTGTAAAATTTAGAAAATAAAAATAATATATAATATAAAATTAAATTAAAATTGCAGCTCTCTCCATGGTCCGCCATTCGAGGGTTAAGAAACTTATCTTTCAAAGAATAAAAATCAGCCTGTCAATACTGATTTACAAAATTTCCTGTATCTTCTTTAATTTTGAAGATATAATAATGAAGTTTACAACAATAGAATCTAATTAAGCATTTTACTTGCATCTAATTATTTTCCATATCTTCGTATTTCATCAATGAACTGTTGGTTTCTTTATGGAAACGTATTCATCGAACATTGATACGGTGGAATTTCAATATCCATTCCAGTACGTTCCTTTGATCAAATATCAAAAAAATTCTATCATTATCAGGGGGTGTGTAAACGCGTAATGGGAATCGACGAATATAGCAAATACATACATTGTAACAAAATTTTCGCGACATTCGATCAAAGGGAGCAGGATAATCGTCAGAGAAAGGGGAATTTACAACTCGAATGAGAATCGAGAGGATTACGATACGCGACCACGAATTCGACGAGTTTGTGTTCATCGCTCGTGACAGAATAATCCTTTGTCAACGAGAAATTTAGAATTTGATCCATCCTAATTTTAAGTTTTAACGTTAAATTCGTCTGTGAAAAGCAAACCAGGAAAAATAATTAATTTTGAATTAACCCTTTAATCAGAAAACATTCAATTTTGCTTCTGTTCGTTTACGCCTGTCACGAATTTAATCCAATTTCGTGGATATTTTTGCATGCAGCATACGTAATTGAGTGTATTATTACAGGATAATTTGCAGCGAGATTATTGATGTTGAAATACGCTTGCAATACAACTGTTTACTTGTGATGGAAACAATAATGCGCTCAAAAGAGTTTCCAATCAATTTAATTTTATGGTAGAAAATGAATGTAAAATTGAATTATTGAATTAGATTTTATACTCTTTTCAATGATGACTCGAAAAACAGCAATAAAATTAAAAAAGATGCAAATTTAAATGAGAAACCATGCAAATTTTAATCTGTCTAAAAATCTATTAATGAAACCCCTGAAATTCTCTTTCATAACTGGAATATTAAAAACAAAATTTAATCAGGTAAATTGACGTTGAAAATAAAAAAATTGCAAACATAACGTTCCATCAATCCAGCATTGGTCTTTGATCTGTTAAACAGTTGATAAGGTTTTCATGTCTGAAAGCTCTGGAAAATCTATCGAGCAGTAGGTAGAGATTGCTGTGATCAGCGCAGCGTGCAGCTAAATGTTGAGTAAACATTTATTACCCGTGTCCGGCAACGTGTACACACAAGATGCCTGAAATTTTGGCAAGGGGTTCCCCGCAAAGACAAACACCGGGATCTGTCAGGCTGACTTGGCAGTAAACCATCGTACGGTTTCTCCATTCGTCCGCAACGCTGGCGCCAAGCAAATTACTCGAGGATGGTAATTAATAAAGTCCCTAATAGCGTCCACACCGGTATATCGTCCCAGCCGTGTTCTCCTGCTCGTTAATCACCTTAACGAGTGCTTTTGTTAACGCCACTCCTACCGTGTTGACCGGGCTTTCTCGAAACTTTCGTCATTTCTCCAAGAATCGAAAATAAAAAACCCGGTAAACTTCATCTTAATGATGATCATTTATGTCCCTGCAGCTGTCTGAACGTTTGATCCCAATTCAAGTTTCAGGGGTGTGCGAGTATCCGAAATTTCGGGCTCGGTTCGGGTTCGTTCGAGATCGGTAAAATTCAAGGGACTCGGGCGGGTACTCGAGATGAATTCCTGAGGAGCCCGACACAATCAGTTCGGACGAAGTCGGATAAATTCGGTCGAGTCGACTTTACGCGCTTCGAAATCGTCTATTTGATCTCGAAATTCGTTTGAGCGTGTTTTAATTTGCTTAATGACGCGGTTGTGTCGAGGAATTAATCATCGTCGATCGGTTCCCGTAGTTTCGTTCGGTCAAAAATCTCCGGTGATACGGTCCGAGTTGAACCGTAATAAAAACTCGAGATTAATTCATGCGTGACACGGTCGCGTGTTTTAACACATTGCAATTGATGCGTGCGCGAGCCGACACCGGAATCACGGGACCGTTTTAAATAGCCTATATTGTTTTGCGATAAATTTTAGCGAATTTCACCGTGGACGAGGTAATACCGTAATATAAAATTTATAACATTTTAACGCATCGTGAAGCATGCTAGTACGCATCTGTGAACACTCGTTTATGGCGATTAAAAACAAATGAAACTACAAAATGAAACAAAATATATATAATATCAAAGATATTAAAATTGTCCTTTGATTATAAAACAAAAATTTAATTGTTTTTCTTACTTTTTATTTAAATTCGTTGCATTCTAACATTTTATTTGTAAAGTAAACAGGGTGTAGATTTTATCAATTGGTTTCAAGCAAACAGTAGTTCCAAAGGAGAGATCTTAACCGGGAAAGGAGCGTCCAGCCGTGCGGGTAGACCGATAATTACAACAAAACCGTCTGCAGTACGAACGAAAACGTTACTCACACCGGAAAATCGCCCGGAGAGGCGAGAAAACCTTAGTTTTCGAAACGAGATAGAAGCCGAGACGGTTACGGGGGTTGTACACGAGGGATGGTGGAAGGGCTGCTTCGGAATTTAATCTAAAGTAGAATCGTACTCCCCCAGGAAAAGCCCGCTTACACTTTATTTTATTTCGCTTTATACCTTTTTGCGTGCCCGGAATGGTAGTTCCTCTGTATAATATCCAGCAACTACGAGGGTATCCGTTCCCCAGTATTTGCAGCTTACAAGGATTGCACTTAAGTGAACATTGCCAATGACATTCTAAAAGACAGCTCAATATTGAGAGTCTTAGAATACCGTAGAATAATTAAAAAATTTTTTTTCAATTTTAATGTCTTTAGTGAACGGTGGTTGATATTGCAGCAATGTAATTTTAGAATATAATTGTCCAATAGGGGGATTAAAACAATTTTTTTTGTATAATACCTTATTAGTATTTAATTTTCTTCATTGTTGTTTATTTGCAACAGTATTTTCTGAAATTTTTAATTTCTTAGTAAGGGTGTCGATTCACCCTTCTGAGCCCTGCTAATTATGTTAAAGAAAATTGAGAGAATTTACCCTTTTCACTAATATCGATGTAAACGTAAAATTATTGAAAATTAAATATATAACTTTTAAACAATAGGATTTGATATATTGGAGGAATAACTTTCAGAGGAACAGTTGTAAAATTTCGAAAAGTGGAAATAACATGAAATACAAAATTACATTAAAACCGTGGCTCTCTCCATGGTCCGCCGTTCGAAGGTTAACAAACGAACAATCAACCGGACCGATTCGGTACAGCGTGAAAAATCAAATCTGTAAATTGCACGGAAACGCGATACGATTTTTATATTAAACAAACTCTACCCTCGGATACAAGTTCAACCCTCGGTTATCCTCGGCTATGGCCCTCTCTAGTTTATCCTTCTCATTTTTTCCATCGGCCCGACAAGTGGACACACGAATATTTGCATGAAAAAACATAAAGGAAGATGGATCGATAACAAAAAATAACGTGCGCATATATCCGTATGTGCGAAAGGATAGAGTAAACATGTCTCCAAGACACACACAGTGAATCAATTTTAAAACCTCTTCCATTTTAACAATTCCTTTAATTATTATTTTTTTTTTTTAAATATAAATCTTTTGTTTAAAAAATTCCATCCCGCGCAATCCATCGTTCAAAAATTATTTCTCTAAATGTTCAAAGAATCCCATTTTATATTTTTATCGAAAAGAAGCCCAATACTATGCGCACACGTGACGAGCGCAGAAGTTTCGATACAAACGCTTGTAAACTCGAATAAGAAAGAGGAGCAAGGATGAACGCGTTACACGACGTTGAATAACGAAACACTAGAATAGAAGGATCCGGCACGTGCGTACTCCATCCCTCTTCCTGACAGCTCTATCTTGCGTTTATCCGGCGAATCTACCTTCCGTCTTCCATGGGAATGCATCCCTCCTCAACCTGCCGTCTTATGAACCATTACTCCCACGGAATACCGAAATCTTTCGGGGACCTCGAATTTCGCACGAGTTGGCTCTCGAGGATCGCGCTGCCAGGCAAGGAAGAAAAATTATTGCGAATCTTCGGGGTCGTGCATACGCGAACGAGGATGAAAATGTAACGAGCCGTAATCTCGGTGTTCCCCGGGGTCTAAACTCGATAATCTCAGACAATCGATCTCGAGAAAATTTTTAGCGTACAATTTGAAAAATTTTAAAAATTGCCTTTTACTATTTTTCTCGCGATTTCAAATTGTAATTTTTTAAAACAACAAAAGCAAATTAGTAAATTAATTTCTATAGCTTCTCAAAAATCCTCGAGTGATTTGGTTCAATTTTAAACGGTGTTCGAATACTTTTGCGTAATCGTAGTTCAAAGTCAGATTATTACTTTTCTCAATTCATTTTATATTGCAACTATTTCATGCTTCAGGATTGCACTAAAAGCACCGAGAATTGAAAACGATCCTCCCATCGAACCCTTATCTCGATCGAATCCAGCCTCGAGTACTCCTCGAGATGTAGTTCAAGCAACCCCTCCGTTAAATCCACTCGGTGGACACTCGATGAAGTATCGACCTCGTAATGGCCCTTTAGGTCAATTATTCGTCGTAATGGGAACCCGCTGGAATACCTGTCTCTCTCGTTAGCCATTTCCACCGGCGTACATCCACCTGGATAGGCTTTTCCATTTTCCCGTTTCTTGACACGTTCGCCAGAGGTAACGCGATACTTTTCACGTTCACGAAGTCGCCGCTTCACCGGGATTCCGTAACAAAGGAGAGCCGAGAGGACACGCGGTACGTGTTCCATGGTTCCCGGTGAGGAGAAAGGTGCAAGTAAGAGAACATGAAACCCAAGATGGCGCCATCGAGACGTGTCGCAGCGAGTTATGAAACAAAAGGGTGGCGCGAGCCCCTGTTACAGGCTGGGCTGTTTCTACAGAGATACAGAGAGGCGTCGTCGACGGAATCTTAGGGTGCATTTCCATTTCAAATGCGCTGATACCGGGAACAACGACGAAACACCCACTCGTGTTACCATTTACTCGGCCGAGTCGAGAAATCTTGCCGCTTCGCTTGGCTCTCCTCTTTCGCTTCGATAGACACCAACTTTCCCGCCTCGTTTTCCTTCATTGCATACGAAGAAAAATGCGATTCGACGTAATGAAATGCTTTGAGTAGACTATACACTTTGTCTCCGACCCCCTGATTATGGGACTGATTAGGGAACTGTCGTTCAGGGATACTTAATGAAATGCCGTTAGGGCTTTTAGAGCATCACTGCATTATCAGCCAACCCGTATCTAAGATTGAAAATCTTGCCAAACGGTAAGAGTTATCGAAAAAATTCTTGCGCTATTGTGTTTAGTGACCAGAAATGGCCGAAAAAGGGTTGGCTCTAGTTCACTTTAGCTTGTTGGTTAGGAATTCATATTTGTAGCACCTCTTAACAGAACTTGATGTCAAGGACATGCAATTTGATAATTTCATGACATAAAAGTATCGCAAAATGGCACTTGCTGTATATCAGTTTAAAGTTTAAAGCTTCCTTAAAATAACTACATAAACGTTTCATCGATATTGTTAATACAGACTGAACGGTCTTTCTTTGAGACAAGCAACCTTCCATAAATTTTACTTTATCTTTCAGTTCCCTCAGGGTTCAAGTGTTTCTTGCAACGGGCAACGTGTTGAATTTCCTTCGTGTAACTTCCGAGGAGCGTTGATAATAAACTTGCGACGTTCCGTCAGATTCCGTTTTCAGCAAGACCGCCACACGACGTCTTTCAAAACTTCACCAATTTGGTCGCCGGCATCAGCGTGGCGTAGCGTAATTCCAAGTATCAAGAAAACATAGGAACCGCGGGCGACAATGTTACCAGGCGATTCCATTACCAAGATTACATGATCCACTCGTCCCGTTGTCGTTTCCGAAGGGGTGCCATCCCTAGACGATCAGAGTCGGTCTGTTCGCGCTGTAATCCCTCAGTTTTCGTGGCGGTGGCTTTTATTCGAGCGTGCGCGACTGGCTGCGCGATGTCCCACGTTAATTAGTTCGAGACGGTCGAACAGGATGAAAACTGTTTGCCTTGCCCTTCTTCCCGCGGGCAGGTCTAGTTAGCCCGCCGGGGATAACTCGCGCACAATTGTTGTTTCATCCTTCCTCGCTGTCCAAACCCGACTGCTCCTCGTTTCCTTCCCTTTCCACGATTCGCCGTTCGAGAGAGTGGGTTAACATCGAGGGACAACAGCCGTTTCTACGTAGATTCTGGTCACAGATGTGGAAAACTATCTTGGCCCTCGTGGAAAGGCAACTTTTAGACTGTTCTACCCGAGACTCGGTCATTCTCCTTCGTTTACAGTGGAGAAGTGTTGGTTGTACGAGGGTCAAGCAAACCGTAAACCGAAATTTTGTCAAATCTGATGTATTAATTAATTTGGGTCCAAAATATGTATGAGTAGTTTTATCAAATACAGTAGAATGCATTCGACACTAATTGCGAAAGTATCCTTTCAGCATCAAACCTTATTTTATTTTCGAATATATGAAATTATTTCATTTAATCTTTGCGCTAAATTTTAATTATAATGCCATTGTATAGTATCGAGCATAGTAGGCTTTCTTAGAAAAAATTTGAAAATAATCCGCTCTACTAGGTTAATCCAATTTAAATGAGTGTCAAAGAGCGAGAGAATGTTTCGAACAATCCTTTTGATCGGCTCACACGTTTAGTAATACAAATAATCCCGAGCATGAGTCGCGAAGCAACAATTGGGTTTATTTCGTTTTAACTGCAGCGCCTGTTGTTCAACGTAAATTAATGGATGCAGGAAACCTGTTAATGAAGAATTATCGTCATCGATTGAATTTCACTTTAATATCGAATATCCATCAAGTTTCAAATACTATAATCCATGTAAACATTTGCAATAACCCATTAATTATTTGAGAAATGTAATTAAAAAATCACATTGTTCTAAACGATTAAATGCTCGCAGGTAGCTGATAAAATAAACTTTAAAATTCTCTAATAACCATTCTTATTCGCGCAATAATTATTTCAATTAAAAATTTTCCATTTATGGAGGCGAAACAGTTTCTATGAACCGAACCGCTGATTGTTCCCAGCGTCTCGTTAAAAATTGTTTTCAATTCATTCAAATTTTCGCGACAGTCTGTACACGCAATTGTATACTACTGTATTTAATATTTCCGGGAAACAGAATGAATAGAAGTATAAATATAATTAATTTATAAATTGCCCATAATACGCTAATTATGTGTTGCAGTTAATAAATAAATAAATAAATTGAATTGAAAGTATTATAGACTTTTAGTATCGTATCGATGTCTTTTCACGAGAAAGTTTCCTTCCATCTTTCTTCGAGTCAATTAAAACACTCGCTACTACCGCCACTTTGACGAACGCATACACATTGCTTGATTCATTAATTAAGCGTCCCAGAGACGTTTCGTGTTTACGTGACGCTCGGGACCCCTTCCTGAATTTCGTTCCCGTGTTTTGCTTGCCTCGTCTCCAGCCATCACCAGACAGTCGAGTAATTTTATTTGTCTTCGTCTTCAGTTTTCGCGGGCACCCCCAACGAATTCGATCTTAATTAGTAGCACCAGGGACCGCATCAAACGCGCCGACCGGAATGAAATTACCCTATCGGGGAAAAACTGTTTGACTTGCAGTTCAAAAGACACTTTTCTCCTTGCGCAGTTCGACGGACCGGACCGGCCGAGAAAGTACTTGCAATCGTTTTCGAGATGTGCAATAATACACAGGGTTGATTAAAAAGATATTAAATATTTTAGCAAATTAAATTTGTTTTCAGTGGTATGAGGGATGGATAAAAGAAAAGAGATATAGAAATACACAAATATATGAAATTATAGAAATATGGAAATAGAGAAATATAGAAATAAAGAAACAAAGAAATACGGAAATATAGCGGTATTGCAATATAGCAATATAGAAATGGAGAAACATGAAATTATGAAAATATAGAAAAATAGACATAAAGCAATAGAATAGTATAGCAATATAAAAATCGAGAAATATAGAATTATAACAATATGGAAATATTGAAATAGAGAAATATGAAACTATAAAATACAACAGTATACATATCAGCATAGATATTGAATATATTTTAATCTATTTTATATTTTCATTAAATTTGATTAATCAGAGAAAATGAATCATTTATTCGTGATCATGAAATAATATAGAGAAATAGAGTACCATTAAAATATGGAAATATAGATGTTTGTTTCAAAGATGACCTTTTCGCAGCATTTACGATTCGCTGTGAAGTCGTGTAACAACAGTAGCGTTCCACTTATCCACGATCTAATTTGTGAGGGATTATATTAATTAAATTCTAAGATGCTAAGAGGATGCCCCGAATGGGACCTCCTTTCAAGATTATTGACTAATCCTCTTAAATAGTTTCTCTATTGTGCGCACCCAAGCAACGAGCCTTGCATGCGCATGTAAATCAAGATTCCTACCATCACGAATTTCATCTTCATTATTAAACATGACTCTTGAAGTCTGTCCTTACTACTACAAAACGAAACACCAATACCAAACTGACAATATAAGAAAAATAAACATAATATCTTGAAAGTCCACATCAAACAAAAATAGGAAAAGAGCTTCTGATGCAGTGTCACAATAAAAGAGATTGAAAGAAACAAAGGCAGGTCTCAAGATGAAAGATATTTATACAGTTCCAAGAATTTCAACTTTGAATATTTTCTAAAATGCTTCCCGTAAGAGAACACAGAACCACTCGATTTCCTATTCAAATGCAATGGACAATTTTCGAACCAAGAAAAAGAAGGAAAAGCTCGAGACGATCGTGAGCAATTGAACCGCTGTGTATAAACAGAATTTGCTTTCGATTCTTTCTCTTATCCTTGTATCAGTTTATATTATAGGAAATCCATAGATAGTTTGCTTGCAACATAAGAACAGGTAGAAGGAAACTTTCATACTTTAAGAAAAGCTATTTCAAGATTGCATATCCCGAAAGTTATTAGCTGCTTTAAATTTTCGTTCCTCAGGAAGTTACAGCTACTTGCTGGAAGATTCTAACGAGGAAACAAAATAATCAAGAAGCTCAAAGGCTTCAATCTTTCAGTATAATTAATGGTTATTTCGTCTTAAAAATTTATGTTCCTCGTAGGAACCCTTGTTTAACAGACACCTGCGTTTTCCCATTTACAAACTTGTAACATTTACCTAATACCAGCACCAGGGTGCTTATTTAAATTAAAAAAGAAATTTTTTTACCGAGTTTTGTAAATGTATTCACCTTCATAGGTAACATATTTTTTTTAGAAATATGGAAATGTTGAAGAATATAGAAATAGAGATATATAGCAGTTTAGCAATATAAAATATAGAAATAAAAAAATATGAAAATATGGAAATATAAAAATATAGAATAAGAGAAATAGAGCAATATAGAAATATCAAAACATCATGAACTACAATAAAATTTTAACCGGTCCCATTTTTCAGCATAAAGAACAAAATGTCAAGGTGAATTATTCAAATAACAAATAATACAAATTATGCCTTTACGCAGATATTAACCCTACAATTATAAAACTGTATAAAAAAGAAAAGAAACAATTCTCTGCTAGTAATTTTTCCCAAAACAGAATTCCATGGTACGAGTACACATTTCTCCCTTGAAATACAGTCAGCAGAAACTCTGACGCTTAATTACTCGATTGAACATCCGAATTTAACTGGAAAGCAACAGACCGTCTGAAAACAAAACGAAAAAACAAAAACAGATTCCTCGTATTCCCGTCTGTTTTTCCAAACGGCACCCCCTTAAACGCCGCTGCCCAACGCGGGAGAATAAATATGAAAGAATAACGAGTCAAGGGTGAGCGGGGCTCTTGTTCCAGCGTCACCCTCCGCCTGCTGTCAGACTTCCGGTGTTTCGGGAGCCAAGATCATAAACATATTCATCCAACGGGGAACGTTTAAGCCCCGGTGGCCGTTCGCGGCGACTCTACGAAAATGGCCACGTAAAACATGGCACGTTGCACGTGACTTGGCTTGCTGTAAAAAGAGAAGAAAAAAAAAAAAATGTGCAAGAGGAATTTAAGGCATCGTAAAACAGGATGGAAAGGGCCCAGCCTATAAAGGGAAGGTGCTTCGCTGAATATTTGATGTCCCAGGAGCGGCCGTGTCGATCTTGGACCGACGAATGTCCTCGGCTAGTCGTTTCGAACTTCCGTCCTAAGGTATTCCCAAGGAAAGTTTTGCTGAACGCCAAGCTTTCCGCTTTCTTGCGGTTCCAACCTTTTCTTCTGCCAGTCTCTGGAGAACTTTTGTGCTGCGCGATGTAAGTATGTTTACACGGTGCATCATTTATGTACAATCGGCAAGTAACAGGAAGTGTTTGGACAGACGGTCTGCTCGACGATCTTGGAAAGCTTTCTTTTTTTTAATTTTTAGCAATGAGTAGAGAAATGGTTGATTAGCATTGTCCCGCCGTCTCAGTCCATTCCTCATTTGACGTTCCTGAGAGCGAAGGCCCTCTCACCGATAGAACACATAGAAACGTGGTGTTACCGACATAAAGTGATTTTATGGCAAGATGGAGAGAGAGGAAAAATTTTCAAAAAAACCGTAAACCTGAAATAAGGTCGACGATCTTAAATTTTAATCAAACGGCGGACCACGATTTTAATTTAATTTATCTAAAAATTAGACATTTACCTTTGTATTAATATCTTCGTATATATTTGCAAGTTTGGATCTCGATTGACCCCAGTTAATTACGTGTTCGTTTTATATACTCGAAACGAAAGATTTCATCAACATACACTGCAGAATGCAGAGTAATGTATGAATTCAGCGAATTGAAAGCTTCATAAAATTTAAACCCATGAACGAAGCGAATAAAAATTTCATCAATCAATACACACGGTATCCCTGATATTAAATAACCGTACCATCCAGGCTGATAAATTTTCAAAAACCAATAACCTCGACGAATAAACAGAAAAAACATGCAATTTTTACAATATTGGACATTCGTGGCTAACCGTATTATCTCTATGCATATTAAACAGGGATGGGACTAAATCTTCTTGAGAAAATAATATTAAAATAAAGAATAAAATTTTCTATTTATTTTCTCAAGAGGAATTAGACTGTTCAAAGGGAACACCCTGTATGATTGAACTGCATCGACATTTCGAACAAACAACAATACAATGGAGTTAATCCAATGAACCGTGTCTGAACGGAAATGCCGTCGTATTTTTCCGGCGAGTGTCCCACAGCGACGGGTATCTTCTTTGTGTCGATGGCAAGAGAACGGAAGTGAGGTCGACGTGGCGTCGCTCGTCGTCTGCGACAGCTTTTCCGAAAGCATGCTGGATCGTACGCTTCCCTGCTATAGTAGATCCACTACCTACTGTTGCCTGTTTACGTTACGCGTTAAACCCCTTGCGTCGAGCATTAAACCCGACCCCGTCGAAGCCGCACATCGCCGGCTAAAGCCCCATAAGCATCGTTACGCCGCGTTACATCCCCCAGCCCATCGATGCCAAAATTACTGATACCAATACACGCACGCGCAGTATACGGCTGACCGGTGGAAATTTATCTGTATCGAGTTCGCGCGAACCACTCGTTTCCGGTCGAAGGCCACGACGTTAACTGACCCCTTGGGAATCCACGGAAACGAACCGACTTCCGTTCGGTGACTTTTAATTGGACGCTCGATTAATTGACACCGTTTGCAGCTTTTTGGTATTTAGTGCAACTATGCAAAAAATTGTTTTAATTACAGATTCTGATTCAAAATATTGTTTCGACTTTTTGACCCCACGAAATGCCCACCCCTTTAATATTATTCTACAGTAACCGAAGAATGGTAACGAGGGTACGATACTCATAAGAAATATGTTTATGGATCGTTTATTATTGAGCTACATCCCTAGACTGCTAAAAACGAGCTACACCCTTACTCAAGAAAAATAAATTCATGCAAAAATTGAAAGTATCTAATACCAACCCTCTCCGAAAGATTTCCTCATGTTTCTCAAGGTGCACACCCTCCGTCGTTCTAAGAATTTCCCCGAATGCTTCTTCATTACACAAGATTGAAAGCATCTACCTTAGAAAATTTCGCATGAAAAGTGACTGCTCTTTAAAGGAAAACCAAGGGAACGTTTGATTCGCGTGTATTTTGCACGCTTTCCTTTCTCGCCAAATTTTCCACGTGCAAATTTTCCGTCCACAGAAGGCCAGGTGGAAATATATATATGCAGATGCACATGTAAACGAGAAACCCGCCACGGGGAGCTTTACATATGGCAAGGGATTACGATACTGTATAGCCAAGATACGACGGTGGAACGGTTAGATAGCTCACCTTCCCTTCTTCCCTTTATCCGCGGGATTCATCTCTACGCTTTGCGCCCGCCACCAAGCAACCGCCCTTTCTTTCGACCCTCTCGATTTCGGTACACCTTTCCGCACGACAGCACCTTCCATCGCTTAACTCTTCTTCTCACCTTCGACCTACCAGGCCGCAACTTCCCTCTCGACCTCTCTTAACCTGGTTTTAGAGACAGACGGTTAATTCGCGGCACGCCGGTAATTCAGGGAAGCTCCGACGAAGCCGGGAATGGTAAGTAGCTGTCGTCGAGTAATACGGAAGCTACCGAACAGCATGTGGTTTCGTTGCCTCCTTGAAATTCACCCGTGATTCTCTGACGTTCGGGAACGAGTTTATCGACGCGTTAAAAGCTTCTTTGTCAATTTCATTTGCAGGGAAATACGTAATAGGAGCGAGAAACCGAAAATATCGGGTCGGGTTGGACCGGAATTGTTTAGGTCGGAATTGTTCGATTCGGATCGAGATGGGTATGAATTCGAGTCTCGGGTAATTGAAATTTTTGAATACTTTAATTAATATCAGTAATTAACGCGTTAAATGAATAACGTGTAATTCTTTAAATTTAAATTTTTCACTTATTATCTTAAAAAATTAATGATAATTAAAATTTGTGTACAAATTAAAAATTTTGTGAATAGAAGGATGGTAATATTTGTAGAGTATTTTTAAGAAACCTTTGAATAGAAAGGTTAAAAGAAGTTAACCGGGGCATATTCATTACACGAGGGAAGCCCACCACGATTCATATGGGGTTAAGCGTAACGAGGAAAGGAAATCCCATATGTCGAGAAATCCCATCGAGTTACCCTCTTTCCACATATATTAACTCCAAAATTGAAGGGGCTGAAGAGACAAGCCCTTGATAAGATTTTGATCTTCCTAATCCTTTTCATTGTACTTTCATGACTCTTTCATGAGTCATTTATCTCCGTCATACTTTCGTTATATTCAGTATCAACCCCCTAATGCAGAAATTAGAAGGATGAAACTTTTTCACCATACAGATGAGTTTTAAAATTAAATCAAGCCTCAATTCAAATTTGGGTTATCACGTATGATTATGAAAGACCAATTAATTGAATAATTTAATAATTTAATAATACACAAGCATATTAACTTGAAATGAAATGTATAATTTTTAAACGAAAGAGTTTAAAATTATTAAAAAAACAGCGTCAAATTTAGGAAATGAAAATAATACGAAATACAGAATGAAATTGAAATTGGGGCTCTCTCCATGGTCCGCAATGAAAGGATTAAGTTTTTATATTATCTATAGCATAATAGACTGGACATGGGAAAGTTTCAGTGCATTACCTGAAATATTACCTGTTCTATGGATTTAGTTTAGTAACGTTAAGGTATTTATGCATGACAAGAAAAAATGGAGAAGATGTATCTTGGGTATACATTAAAGCTGACGTTGATGTACGAGTGAGGGTACAGAAGGGTTATAAAAAGATTCGGTGGATGTGACATTAGCGGAGATAGGAGATTCTCGGTAACAAAACGCAAGGAACATAATGGGAATTTCACGTCGGACGCGTTAATTAACTCGTTAAAAGCGACGATGGACAAGAATCAAACTTAATCAGCGAGATACCGTTTAACTAAAACAAATTACAATGAATTTTTATGCGACAGATATTTCCAGCAAAGTTCTTCAATTTTATTGTAGATACCCTTAATAATCTAATTTAAAGTTGGAGCTGATTGGAATTCATCTAACTTAATTAAAACTTTAATTAGTCGTTCAAACTCACTTCTTTCCAATACTGACTCCTGTTGAATTATCTATAATTTTTCTCTTTACACCCTACACATACAGGGGTTGGACAAAATGATGGTCCAGCACATTTAAAAAAGTACTGTATTCAAATTTAAAAATAAAACTTATTCTGTGCATTACAAGAAACATTTTTTAAACAAATGAAAATTTTTATAATTTTTCTTCTTTTCATAGGAATATTTTCGAAACTATTAAAATTAGCTTTATACCGTAATAAAGATAATCGTAGCTTAAAAATTGAAGAGATTGATTCTGGGGTCATGTCTATGTAGAACTGTTTCGGAAATATTAATTTTTAAATAAAATCACAATGAAGTTGAACAAAAACCGTCATTGACTTTTAATATAGCCTGAATTCTCCTGGGAATAGAAACAATAAAAAAAAAAAAATTAGATGCAGCAGTTTTTAAATTATTTTATCCAACCCCGATGGAAGGATGAAGAAAAATTGTAAAATTCCTTCGACATTCGAATGTTTATCTTTCGAATCAAAGATGTTTCTTATGGACTCGCAAAGTATCGCGGAAAGGAGCAGACAGAAAAGTTTTGCAAGAGGTTCCCCGAGGACGGTCGAGCGGAAGTTTCGTCCAACTTCGTCGCAAAGATAGTTTCCCCAAAGCGTCGCGCGTTCGCGGTTACGTTTTCTCTTCTTTTTACCGTCACACGATTTCGGGAGCTTTCCGGGCAAAGTCACTCGAAAATCAGCCGCAACCGCTGGAACGCGTCGCCGCCAAACTCTCGCGGTTTCCCCATCGCTCCTCTGTCTTCTTTCTCTTCGGTCGCAGCCTCGCGCACCCTTAACCGTGGATTAAAGTATCGACGACAGCAGCCGCGTCTGAATAATTCAGCGGCAAAGTTTCGACCGCAACCGATGGGAAAGCTCTTCATACTTCGACGGGGATCCCGTCTCTTTGCCGGCTGCGAGACAGCATTTGAAAACGATGGAAATTTGCTTTGTGTTACAGGATTCGCGCTGATGAGGATCGTCGAGGTCTATAAGGAGATCCAGGAGCAGGAGATGAATATCGTGAGTACCTTTTCACACCTCCTTCTTTTATTTCAAGCTTATTCTAGCTGATATTCGATAAGGTAACGAGGGTCTTTGATTTCTTATGCGAAATTCTAAAAAAATTGGTGGCATTTGTAATAATAATTCAATAAGGTAATTTCGGGAGAAATGGATCATTTTCCTAACTTTTGAACCACCCGTTAGATTTCACAAACGTAGCCTTATTTTAGTTCTATATGTATTTTACATAACATAAGTATTTTATCCTTTTATTTTTACCCAAAGTTTCTGGGGTAGTTGGATCATTATTACAATTATTAAAATGTTTCTGTTTTAAAAATCTATTATAATTTCAATATTATTGAGCACGGTTATTGAAAATGTATTTAATATACTACTTCATTAGCAAAACTCATTTTTTTGCAATTGAACGGCGGACCATGGAGAGAGCCACAACTCTTTCATTTAAAAATCATACATTTGATTTTAGAATAATATCCTTATACATATTTCGTATATTTGTGTCTCAACTGATTCAGACTCCGCTATTCAAGGGTTAAAAATCTCTCTCGAAATTGTGTTATTTCTTTCATTCTTGAAACAATTATAGAAAAACAAGCCCAATTTCTAAAAATATCGCGTAGACCTCTTCCGATCAATTATTTACAGTTACTTGTCGCTCCACTCAGAGCGCGATAAATCTTGCACCCTATAAGACACGATAGTTCTACACCACCCTATCCATGTAGATTTCCCTCGATAAATTGCATCGTGTTTCGTAGCAAGGTCTGAAAATCAAATCTTGAATAGTTTATGAGAACGATCCACGAAGGGATAGGCATTCGTAACGAGCTTCTGGTGATAACGCGTATCTTGAGGAAGAATAAATCCTGTAACCCAGACGGTACGTTTGAATTATTTAAATAAAAGGCCACGACTGACGCAATTAAAAGTGGCGAAGATTTATGCGGGACGGGCGCGAGAGAACGAAATACCACGGGTGTGAATTCGTGACCGGGGGAGGCGAACTTCCAACCCCGTTGGAATATTAATTGGAAAGTTAAAAGAGAGTTTTCGTCATTTACTCGAGCCGTCTCTTTTCATTCTTGTTTTTACTTGTCTAATCACCGACTTTGTTCTCCTTTTATCCGGATCCTTCTTTCAACCCTGTCTTCCCTCGTCCGTCGTGTTTCTTCGTCTCTTGTTTTACCCGACATCCAGGAACGTATGGAAATCTCTTTGATCCTTGCACGAGGCTGGCTCGCCTCAGGGGTGAGATTACACACCTGCAGACGTCTCTTTTGAGGGTGAAAATTCGTTTCAGCTATAACGACATATTATTACGATTTCGCCCCGCGGACACTGATACCGGTTGCTGTGTTTTCAAAATCACGTCCCACGAGAGACCCTCGTCTGTCGACGAGCTGAGATCAGACGAGATAGAATTTAAGAGACATATGTTACGTACTCAGTAATATCTTTTGCTCCTTTAAAATAGCAAATGATAATTAAACGTTGCGTTGCTTTAAACAGACCATTTACTATTTTCATGACGAGTTTTATAACTTTAATTTTTTGTTTCGAACGACTTTCGTTTATAAAGTTTTTGGATATCTGACGGTTTCGGAGAAAAAGGAAAAATACGAAATTTTCAGGGTGATTTTCACCCCCTTAGGCTAAAAACGGGCAGCAAAAAAATATTGCGTTTTAATCAGAGGGCACTAATTAATCGGGATCGTTCCTTGTTAATGTGTGATATAAAAATTTCACAAGAACCTACCTACGAAAATCACATTTACTTTGGTCAATCGTGACTGAAAATTCCCAATTTTCCAAAATTAAAATTCTACCTAAATTCGAATTATATTATACATCATAAAATCATGTCCCATTCGTATTTTAAAGTTAACTTGATAAAAATCTCGCTGAAACTCTGAAGACAGTTCCCTCGAACCATCCCTGTTTTAAACAGCGTTTAAAATTCACCCAGTTCCTTCCGCGTTCGCTTTAAAACGCATTTTCCGTGCCGTAATCCTGTTTTCTTTTATGGAGAATATTCCCAACAATGATCCCGTCCATTATGAGCGATCTTACGATTCCCGTCGGGATCGTTTACTCGCGAACGTTAAAGTCTCGAAGATCGAGCTCTTTTGATCCCTTCGAAGCTTGCCACGGCCGACAGTGCGTCTTTCGAAGCGAACAAAGAACAATGTTCCCAGCAATAACCGGTCGTCGTTATTGCGCGAGTGATCTCGCGGAATTGCGGCCACCGCATCCAACCGACTCTTCCTTCGTGTGTGCTTTGTCCGCAGTAGGCGGAAACCGCACGAACGTGAACAACAAACCGACTCCCGGGGTGCACGGATTCGCTCCAACTAATTGTTTCTTACGTGAGCGTGGTCGATAACTTTCGATAACGGCCTCTACGAAGTAATCGTTTCCCACCCCTCGCTGTATTTTTCGAACTAGTCGTATTATAACTCTCCACCGACAAAACGATCTTGGTCCTGGATGATATCGGATGATTTAAAGTCATTGGAAAGAGGAGATTCTATCGATGGCATCGTATTTGGAGAATAATTGCAAAACTTTGTACAGATAAGGGTTGGAAAAATATTAAGATTGTAGGGTGAAATAAATGTTCATCAAGATATCATATATCTATTTTCCAAAAATAAAATTTGTCAGAATTAACCCAACTTTCAATCATGGAATGGGTAGATATAAAAAATTACAATTCAATGCCCTGAAAAGAACCTCATGAATTGAAATAAATCAACGTAATTTATTGAAGAATCTAAAACGCATTTATGAATAAAATTACTGCGATTAAATAAAAGTTCAGAGAAGCAAGTACCTATGATTTCCTTTCCTATCCTCTCATTATTATCGATCGCAACATTTCAAATCATCCACCCTTAAATCTTCGAATAAATCATCTCCCTGCACGAGAACCCCCGTATCCAAGCCATTCCTACCATCGTGCACATTTTACGCGTACTTTCATCCATTTAATATTTTCAGGCCGCGTTTCGCGCATATGTCTCACTGCTTGCATTTCCTTTTCTCGGAATCCTCGTGGGGTCCGTCGAACGACCTCGGGACCGTTTCAGCTACGTTACTGCACATCGCGTATATATATTATAGGAAACGCATATCCGAACCCATTCACGCACGAAAGGTCGTTGTCTCAGACCAACGCGCATACACCGAGTTTTTCCCCCCTCGTCCACGTTTTTCTTTCTTTTTTTTTGTATCCCCTTTCTTTCTTTCCACCCGTTTTCTTCGCCTCTCGTTCCACCCTCGACTTCCATTCCCGGAGATTACGTCAGTCTCGACCTCAGTCTCGTCTGGCAACATTCGTAAAGATGTCCTTTCGCACCGTTTCAACTCTCTGCCTCGCACCTCTTTCCACCGACACCCTCCCATGGCAAGCCTAATCGCGCGGAAATATACAGTGGAAGAACAATTTGGTTCAACCGTTGGAATCAGTTTTATGGCTTTAAAGACGAACGACCGAGAGACGCTTAAAGTAACGAGATTAGAGGAGAATCACCGGAAGGGATTATTCGCATCTTATGCAATTTGCAATCTTCCGCTTCTGGCAATGCAACCTGAAGAATAATATCTATTTTATGGACGATCGGAGTGCTTTTCGTTGTTAAGTTAATTTAATAACTTAAATGCCGGGTAAATTTTCTCTGGGGTGGAATTTTTTTTACGGTTGTTGTAGTTAGTGGTGGGGGGTGTACGAGAACCCCAAAATGTCGGGTACCCGATACCCGAATCGAGTTTAGAATTATTTTAGTCAGCCCAAAGTGAATTAGATATTTACTTACAGATTTTGTAAACACTTCCAATTTACCGTCAGATTCAGTGAAATTCTCCAAATTTCAGGAATTCCGAATCGACTGAAATAATACCCAACCTGATCCAATTACCGGGTACTCGAAATTTTTTCGTTCCCTAGTTCTCTGATTCTCTAGTAACTTTGCACACCTCTGGTAAATGAAGTATGTACTTTGAATTGTTATTTTCCTTTACCAAACTACATCAGGGAATTTCTGTACTAAAATTTTTTCGACAAACTGAAAACCACTCTTTTATCGGAATTTTTCAGTTCAGCAGCTTTGAAATTTGAAATTTACTGAAAGGAAAAAAAAATTGTTACAAAATGTTTCAACAGAGTAGCAGACGTTTTAAATTCACCAACGTTTCAACGCTCACTAATGAATTCTTTTTTAATTTATCAATTTCTTTTTTTTAAATGCACTCTTCGCTGCCGTACGACGGAACATTATGATAATTTATTTGCTTTGAAGTCGACGTGCGATTCGGTTAACATTGATTGACAGAATCTTCTGTAATTTTGAAACAGTAACGAACCTCCAATTAAAATTGTCGCAGAAATTGCGTAATTTAAAAATACCACGGTGGGACGATACTCGATACCCAATTAATACACGATATAATTGGTAATCAATCTACTAGTTGGAATCGAAGAATTGTTAACAGATTGGCTATCATGGTGACTGACCTTTCGAATGTGATATAGAGGAGTAATTAAGGAAAGATAGAAGAAGAAAAATTTGGAATATCAATAATATTATTACCTTAAATTTGAAAATTAATTTTATGGTTTAATTTTTTATACTCTCTGATCTGATCCGATATTTTAAGATTCTCAAACACTTTTAATTATTTGATAATTTGAAAGCCTAAATTTAGAAATGATTTCCTCTATTACACAATTTTTTATCCTGTTCTTCAAGAAAGTGAAAATATTATTTCTGGAGTGATCTAATATCTGCATATGGACGATCACAGTTTTTTCTCTTATCATCAATATTATCCGTCGATGGAATCGGGTCGTCCAGCAAACAGGATAAACGAGGCAGTTTTCTTCCGTCCGATCGAGGGAACTAATTCAATTTGGAAGGGTAATATCTGGAGAGCGTCAGAGGCATTATCGCATTTTTCTTCGCGAATGAAAATCGACTACGATGTTCCAGGATCGAACGAACGTTGAAGCGAAACGAGAACAGCGTCGATGGAAAATAGAAGAAGGTCGAATTGCCTCTCGATCTTCGAGACCGTGAATAGATAGATGTTCCGACTATCATGGGGATAAATTCTCCTGTATATATCTTGCAACGAGCTATCCCCCTCCTGTTTACTCTCCTGATAGTTCCTCGCTACACCGTTCACGAGAGAATTTAACCTCCCCTCGATGAACCTTCCAACTTTTATTCTTCCTCGATACTGAATCCTTTCGCGTAGAAAATAATCAAACTTTCAAACGATTCACGCTGAAAATTCCTTTGTCGGTTGATTAATTAAAAGAGGCGTCAGCATGTTCATTTCATTCAATTTGGAATGGAATTTCGTTAATAAAAACGTATTATAAAATTCTTCATCGTGAAAAGAGCATGGCGTAAAAAGTATTTAATATATTACCCTCGGCGTTTGTTTAAATTTATTTCGGACTCTATTCATTCGACGCTTCATGGTTCAGGTATGAGGCCTTTAATGAAATCCGTGATACGATTTTTTCCACGGTTGACATACATATTTGAAATAACCGAGCCAGCAGGAAAACGAAGAAGAAATGAGGAAGAACAAATTGAGTCTCGGCTTCATTTGCATTTTTATCATTTTTATCGATTAGCACGAGGAAGCTGAATGCACGAAATTAACAGTGAGAGTAAATAAATAATCAAGCAACTTGATTGCGACAATCAATATATTAAGTGTACAAATTAAGAAGATTTATTATTTTTAAATTATAGTAATTCGAATTATTGAATTGATAATTGTCACACTACTTTTTAAATTCATAAAAGCGCTGGAAAATATTTATATTTTAAACAGTGGCTAAAAAGTGAAAATATTAATATATAGGTTCTTATGATTTTTTAGATGAAAATAGTGAAAAAAGCTTAATCCTTGGATCATGGAGAGAACCCAATTTTAATTTAATTTTGTATTTCATTGATAACTTAATTAACCGTGTACCTGAGTGCTGCAAGCACTTGAATAACCTTCCGTCACAATTGCTAATACAGTAATGCTTCGAAATAAGCAAGTGGTCTCTGCTTCGAAATAAGCAACTCCGTATCCCCTCTTCTTTGTTTCAAGTCGCCCGCAAAGTGAGAGGTACGAGAAATGAGTGAGAGGTCCATGAAAGCGCGAAGCCGATGTTTAGTGTAATAAATTTCACGCTCGACTGAGCAGTGACATCGGTTAGTAGAAGAAGGATGGAATATATATAATGCTTTCTCAGTCTGGTATATTTGCTTCGAAATAAAGCATAGTGCGAGAATGAGAGGGCATGCTATATTCTATCCTTGTCCAAAAAATAACATCGCTGCTCGGCCGATCACTTTATGATTTGCCGCTACCTCGGATCTCTCACTCGTTTCTCGCGTTCTCTATCGTCCCGTTTCGAGAACAAAGTCAAGCCGAATAGCATACCTGCTTCGAAATAAGCAACTGTTCGGTCCCGAGCCACTTGCTTATTTCGAAGCATTACTGTAAATCACCCGCTTTAATGAGAGAGTAACTCACAATGGCATTCAAAACAAAAGAAACGACAAATGGCTCTTCGATTCCACGACCTCCGCGATTCCTGTTCTCATTGATTCCATCAATCGTTAGACTTTCCCAGACTAAGGATAGGGAAAAAAAAGTTAATGAAAATTTCGATTCCTTTTTTCCCTTCTATGCCTCGTCTGCTCTCATTGTTACGAGAGAGAGGCTCGTCATCGATTGATCGGCTGTTGTCAGATCGAATGGGTCCGTTTGTTTCTCCGGGGAGAACCGCGAGAGAGGAACTTTTGAGATATGATTCTCGTGACGTGTAATTCGTAGCCGCGATCGCCGACGAAGCAGCGTGGGGGAAAAAAAGGGAAAAAGAATGAAAACCACGGTTCGATACGTAGTTACTGTCAGAACGGACAAGAGGCATCCCTTGGGGAAAGTCACCTCGCACTTTCACCCACCTGCATTCAAGCGTTTGTAGCTTCTGTTATTTGAAAATTACTGATAACGTTTAATCAAACGCAAATTTTACTGATGAAGGATTTTTATGGGGTTCTAATTAACAAATAATACAGTAATACAGTAAAACTTGGATAAGTAACTTGATCTAAATTGGAATATCGATGAGACAACACCAATGCAACGATAAAACTATTTTTATCTTTTATTTTTTAATAAAGTTTTTACGAATGTTATTGTGAGGTTCTTCTGATTAAAATAATACCAAACACGATATAATTTGAAGCATATTTACTTATTACCCTAGATCAAAAGTCGACATCAAAATTATTACGACAATCAAAAGTCTGTTTAATAAAATTTATTTATTATTTATACAGGGTGTAAAAACTAAAATTGACTGAAGTAATGAGATTGAAGGAAGAAAAGATTAAAGAGGCGTTTAAGAAACCCGACAACTTAGCTGATCTTACGATTAACGATACAGCTTAGAAAATTTCATCTATCAAAAGCAGGAAACCTTTCAGCTTGCCATTTCCAATTCTAGAAGCCGCATCGCGCGAAAGAAAACATCCAGTTACTGAACAGCTTTATGTTCTTAAATGGATTGGCCAAAGGGGCGAGAGAGGGAAAGGGTTTCGTGGAACAGCGCGAAGGGGGTAGGCGAAGATGAATCCTTCGAGTGGTCTGGCTGAAATTCGTGCTGCTTGCATTACCTTTTGAACCTTTTGAAGCTATTGCCGATGAAACGATCGTCTGCAAAAAAGGGGAAGGGCCGATGGACCCTTTCCTGTAGAATAGTGGCGAATCCAATGGGCCATAGTAAAAGGTCGCGAGTCGGAGGGTCTTCTATGGTGTTCAACGATATGGTTATTCAATACGACCCTTTGCAAAGTTTTTCAATTGAACCATTATTGAGGTTCGAACCCATCTGACTGTCTGTTTGTTCCATGTTATAAATCGATTGGTACGAAAGGGTTGAAGGGAGCTTTTCGAAAAACACATTTAATAACCTGTGCCTTTTAGCTCTAACTAATTATTTTTTACATGATTTAAAATACATATATTATTGTAGACACCCTAAATAATCTGACCTGAGTATCGAGTAGCCGTAATTGGGGTTCTCGCACCTGTCTGCTTATAATACAAAATTTCTTTTCATCCATTATCCGGTTATATTGAATTTGGCAACATTCAACGGGTTAATAATTATTTTTGCAAAATGGAAATACGAAATGAAATGGCAGTGGCCCTTTCAGCAACAAGTTATTTAATGATCACGCTCCTGAAAGGCCTTTGAACTTGTCTCGAATGCCAGAGAGTTTTGCAAGTCTGCGAACTTCGGAAAGTAAAAGTTTCCGAGGTAGACTACCAAGTGGAAACTTCATTATAAACATCGCACCTTTGTCGAATCTCTTCCTCTGATTGATATCCGACGTTACAAAATGGAAAGTGACTCGGTATGAATTCTCCCGGATCCCATTAATCGCGCTCCCCGGAAAATCTGGAAGATATGAATCAGCGAAAATACCGCGTCAATATATTAGCCGGTCTCGGGTTTTTCTGCCAAGCAAAAGGTACGATACGGCGAGCTTTTTGTTCGAAGAATCTCTCTCGTTGGAAGAAAGCCAATCGGCCAGCCTTGTTTTCCCTTTTTACGAAGAAAGAGGAAGACGTTCTCGAGACGTGGCAATCGAATCGAAAGTGTTGACGCGAGTGTCGTTTTCAAAAACTTCTCTTTCCCCGTCCGTGCGAGAATCTAATAAAACAAATTGAAACTGAAATTGAAAGACGTAAAAATATTCAAATTTAAAAGAGCAATTCAGGAAACGATACGACGAGTCCTTCGTGAAATGACAAATTGAATCGGAAAATGTACAAAAATATAAAACAATGAAAAAGAAAAAAAGGAAATTATTGAAAAATACTTTATCTAAAACGAGGTAATTGAAACTTTCAAGTGTGCCTCTTAAAATCTCGGTAACATCATTTCCAATTCGTCCCTTAATTAACAAGTCGAGGATCGATCGGGGGCCACTTACAATTACAGCAACCGTATTGCTTCGGTTAATCCGATAGAAAAAGCGGTTCTCGGTTAAAAAACGCCAAGTAAAAAACCCTTCCTCGCATAGCCTAATGAATATTGAAACGAGGGATGTGAAACTCGCACTCGTCGAGGAACGTTAGACGTTCCATTGACGTACGGCAACCGGAAGTGGCCAGGATTCGGCTCGATGAAAGCGAACCATCCGGTTGAACCCGCTAGACGTCGAGAGTAAGGGATGTGGATACCGGAGGGGTGAGATTTGCTGCAGAGGGCGCTGACGCGAGTTTTCAGCCGTTCAAATTTGCACACCGAGGGTGAGAGAGACCAGGGGTGTTTGCTTCGACTCGAAAGGTCCGTGACTTCGCTACGCTTTTTAGACTGGATTTTCACCTTCTTCTTGAAAAGCCCGTTTTCCCGGTAATGTAACGCGAACCTCTCGGCTCCTGGTAACGGATTTTTAATTGACGGAAGGGTTTATCGAGGTCACCGGTAAATTAATGTTCCTTCATACTCGATATACGTGTGCCTGTTCTTAGACTATTTGGAGTTTAAATACTTTTGCAAATTGGGTCATCCCTTATTAACCTTTTATTGCATTATTTTATAATCTATTACGAAATTTTGAAATTTTTAAAACATCTGTGATTATATGTTGAAAATTTTTTTAAAGTAGAATAATATCTTGTATTGTTTGAAACTACATTTCTTTTCAAAATTACAAAAAATATAATGCAACAAGGGGTTAATGTGTAAAACATGGTATCTCATAAGTTAGAAACTGATATTATATTTCAGTTATTAAAATCTTTTACGTGTCATAAGTCTCAGAAAAATTGTTCATTTTATGAAATGTATGAAATTTTCGTATGAAATTTGGTAGTATACTAAAAAAGAAAAAATATACTCCATTCTTGAGTCACCTATTACAACATCCAAATCTACCATCTACCCAATATTTTGAGGGGGATGAAGAGGAACGAAGAGGGGTGATAAAGAAACAAAGTCTCCTTTCCTCTCGAATCGCAAAGAGATATTTGACGGGAAAAGTGTTTTGCTTTGTTAAGGAAATTGGATAGCGTGAATCTATTAACTCGAACACGACTTTATTCTTCCCTGCTGTCGATTCTTTCTTTCTCCCTTTTAATAAAATTTCTGCTCGATTTTCTTTCAAAGAAAAATTGTATCGAAGGGGAAAAATTGGAACAATCGATAATGAAATTTTTTACACTAAACATTCAATTTAGCATTTGAATATTTCTTGCACCGATATTTCGCTATATTATTCTTTTGTAGAGATAGAGTATTTCGTTGCGCGGATCAAAAATCGTTGGAAATTCAAATAAAATCCTACGGGTTTTCGGTGTTTGACGTGAATCAGTACGCGCTGACATGCGATCTCGAGGAACAAAGGGATAATACCGGTGGAATCCTCTTTCAGAGGTATCGCAATGGTAAAAAGCATTGCTGAACAATGAAATAAGCAACTCGTACCGAGAGCCGGAAACGGATCATAAAGTCGGGCGTAAAACTTTCGTACGTGCCATTCAAATTACCCGGTGTTCGGAAACGCTTAATTAAATCCGACACTTTACAAATAAGAGCGTGTTTAACCGGGGGAAAAACGATCGCTCGTTTCACGAAGAAAAACAACAGTTTTCCGGGAAATTTGCTTTTGATCGGCTCGTAACGGGGAGAAGCGAAATATAAAAATGAAAGGAAAGAGAAAAGCACCGACGAATAAATAACTCGGACGTAGTTCTACGAAACGACGAGAAAGCCGAACGTAAAACTGTCAAACGCCTAAATAAAATCGCGGGTGGGTGTGCGTATGTGTACGTGTACGTTATGCCGCTTTCAAGAAGAGTTGTAGCGAATTCGAGAGTCACATGGGGTTTGCGAAAAATCTGTGATTTGTTTGACGTTCGTCCAACGCGATGCAAGAATAATGCCGCTTTACAATGTTTCTGGCACACCAATGTATTCACCCATACTGCTTCAACATTTTTTACATTCCTCCTCCATTAAAGATCCGGTCTGAAATCCTGCTGTAAAACTGATGCATTTATTTGAGGAAAACATAGTGCTAATAAATTTAAATAATAAAGTGATAACGATAATGAGACACATTATTAAAACCCAGAGCCTCGAATAAACAAATGGCTGATTCTTTTTTCGGAACAAATAATCGATCTACTTACAACATATCGATTTTCACGAAATGTTTATATCATCCCATAAAGTACAAAATCAATAAACCAAAAACTTCATTACCTTTTTCACATAAAAATGATTGAAAAATAAAATTCGATCATGTACGTTGTAAATTGGTCCACCTATTGTTTCAGCGAGAAACCAATCAATTTTAATTAAAAATATTTTATACACCAATTTAATACACCATAGGTGCTATTTTATTATACCTTTATGTTATGAAATCAAAGTAAAACGAAATTCATTTATTTCGCCAAAGGTTCTGGAAGGGTCAGAGAAACTATTGATCGAGTAAAATAGATCTTGGATGCGGTGGGATCTTTTCAACGCATCAGCAACGCCACTTCAACTCGCATTTCTCTTCCCTTTTCGACGCTCGCTTTTCACGAGCAGCGATCGACCATCGGTAGAAGTCTACCCACTCGTGGAAACGTATTTCTGATCGGAATGCTGTCTCTAATCAATGTCCATTAAGCCACGAAGGGAACGCAAATAAAAAAAAAAATAAAAAAAATGTCAACGAAGTTAACTTTTCGTTGCTCGCACACATCTAACACGAAAATCTTTTCATTATTATTTCAAAATCCAGATTGTCTTATTCTCCACAAATAATTATTAGAACCAACGAAAAAACTTAACGAGTGCAATTTCCCAGGTTACACTTCAAGAAAGGTACAACTTTTATACCGTGAAAATTACTCATGAAAGTTTGCTTGAAAAGCGTGTTTCTTAATTGTAGCTGAAGAAACGGGTCAAACAACGACTCGTGCAACAACCAGGGGTCCTTTTTAGCTAGCCAAGAAACTTTAAGAAAAAAACATCCCTCGTTACCTAAGCTCGTTTCGAATTCGCTCTGGTACATTAAAATTTTCCGGCGTTTCGAGTTTCCCGTCTAAATCAACCTTTCGCTTATGCTTTTTCTAGCTGAAAGCGTTCTACGTCGACCTGCTGGTCCCCCTGGAGACGAACCTAGAGAAGGACACCAAGGTGGTGCAGGTGAGTGTTTAGTCAATCGATCAGGAATATTATCGCTCGACGAGACAGAATAATTCACCGACACCTTCTCTCTCAGAGCGAGCAGAAGAAGTTTCTGCAGCAGCACAAGACGAGGTCCGAAACCTACAGCAAGGCGGCGGCAACCATGAAAAAGCAGAGGAAAAAGTCGAGGGGTGCCAGTAAGAGTGGCTTAGCGATGGACAAAGAGCTGAAGAACATGCAGATCCTCGAGGAGGAGAAGTCTAAGCTGGACGCCTTTTGTGAGCAGAGTTTAAAGAACGTAAGTGTGTAATGAACAAGCTTTTGAAGAGAAACCGGGACACGGATACCGTACCGAAATTTTCAACAGCAACATCCATATTTGCCGACAAACGACACCGGGAGATATTTTAAGTTCGAGCGAATTAATTAGGCAGAAGAAAGAATTCGGGTCAACGCAAGAGGCGAGGCATATTTCCCTTGTTTTTTTCTTCTTTTCCAGGCGATGACTCAAGAAAGAAGGAGGTACGGCTTTGTTCTCGAGCGGCAGTGCTCCTTGGCTAAACATTATGCGAGTTTTCATGAGGTCGCGTTAGCTGCTCTTCATCCCTCCGTTGATAAGTGGCGCGAGGTAGCTGCCACCAGGGAATATTTACCCCAATCCGTAGAAGACATGTTCGCTTCCAGGCTCAGGGTGAGCGATGCTTCGAATATTTCATAGTTGCTTCTTGCTCCTTTCGAAATTTCAAAGTTAAACTCCTGTTAACCTGTTAACCCTTTCATCGTTATTTGTACCTGGGGGAGCACTTAGAAAATTTCTTCTTCCTGTGTTTTACACGTCTTCTACAATTTGATTAATAATGCCAAGAGGATTCGTTGTGTCCATAAATTATTAATATAATATTAATACGATTCAAAATAATATTCTTCTATCGTTGTCTTTTTATTATTCGTGTATATCTAATTAGCGACGCCGATCATTAATATTTGGAATTTTGATCTTTAGCAAGTTTCATTCTGGCCGGAGGACGAGGAGAACGGAGGTTCCGAGCTGACCATGAGCTCGCAATTAAGGAAGACCAGAAGCATGGACAGCTCTTGCTTGGAACTTCGACCTGGACCTCCTTCCGGAAACGTGCCAAGCACCACTTATCAAGGCCCTACTTCCCATCTTCCCTCTGCTCTGTCTAGAGCAAGGTCAGAGGCCAATTTACACGCTTCCACGTTATCTTTAGATCCAGGTAGGTCATCCTTCATGTATATACATCAACACGTGCCTTTAAAGTCTCTTCGTAGTTTCAAGAATTTTGAAATTCAACAAACGTGGTACGAACCATTTATTAAAATTGATTAAAAATTTGTTCATTAACACACGAATCTATATTCATTCGTTTCGTTCGCATCGCGACAGTCCGAACTTGTTAACCTATTTTCTTCATCGACGTATTCTGGCAGCGGAATCCTCATTGGAGATCCTTTCGCTCGAACCCGTTCCTAATACCCTCTCGCGCCACGTGCAAGTTACGAGAGAAACGAGCCGGGTTAATCGTTCCTCTGCTCATATTTTCGCAGAGGTCCCGGAAACACCGCCAAGGCCGAGGTCTATGGCGCCCCCAGCGTCGCGCAACAGCGGCAGCGCGGGTGGCGGTGGCAGCGGTACCGGGGTGAGTACCAGCGGATGGGGAGACGCACCCCTCGCGAGAGCTCTCTTTGCCTATTTGAGCTCCGGGGAAAATCAGCTGAGTTTCCTGGAGGGCGATCTCATCGCGCTGATGGGTGAGTACTGGATATGTCTGAACACTTCCAACCATCCACGTTCCATACTCTCGCGTTTCCTCGTGGTATTACGCTCGTCTGACCACAACGCATTTGGTTCTACTCGCGGATTAACGAAAGACGGCTGGAATTCGTTTGTACGTAGGTCAGTCGAATATAAACCGGAATTGTTTCGTGAACGTTAGAGGAAATTAATGAGTTTTGTAGAGGACGATAATTACTGTTATCCAGTTTTTAATGAACGAGAAGGTTCATTCTTTGAAATACGGAATTTTAGAAAATAAGGGGGTAAAATAGATTTATTTTAACACTAGAACTACCGAAAGGGGAAAATGACTTTCAATTGAAACATTTCACTTTTGAGTGCTTCTCCAGTCCATTTCTCAATTTGGCATCCTGACAATCTTGATGGTGCTCAGACACAGTAGAGCACCTTGAACTACCCTCTAATACTAATAGACACTTTGACAGAACGAAGCAGGGGTGGACTGGGACTTAGATGTTTATCGAGAGATTGGTGACATGATGGGTCTTAATTTTAATTAATTACACCCCGAAAATCCTTAAGGGACCACCGAGAATTTTTTATAACTCCCAGTAGCCAGTCTGCCTCTGGGATGAAGAGTACAAATTTTTATATAAAATATTTCAGTAAAATGTTTTAATTTTACAATTTGTAGAGTATCTATGATAAGCCACATCTAATGGAATATTATGACCAACAAAAATCCCTCGGAACTATAATTTCTTATCGTTGGACCCCCTTAGCAAACAGGAGTCATAAATGATACTTGTGTTTCACCGAAATTGCCTTATTAGGAGATCGTCAGAAGGGCTGGCAATTTGGGGAGAATCTGCGCACGCAAAGCTCCGGATGGTTCCCACTGGCGTACACAGAAATTATTATCGACGATAGTCTGGGGTAAGTTAACCGAGGCAGGAAAGTCTGCTCTTCCGTTCGCTTGGACCGAACGATATCAGAACAGATCTTGTTACGATGGTTCGTTGCTAACAATTGCACCGGGTCGAACGCAATTACGCTAATCTAGAACGATAACGGCCAATGGCCGATGTCGATACGGCTATTCCCCATTAAACGTACTCGTCTTGGTGTTATTGTTGCATCCACTCTCCTAAATCTCATTGTTATAGTTCTCCAACTATACTGTGGCGACAGAAATTTAATGTCAAAGTCTCTTAAAGTCGAATTACCTTGAATTATCGATTGTTTCTATGGAATAATGACGATATAAAAATGTTAATTTTGTACACTCGTGATAAAATCAGGCTTCCTCAGGGAAAATTGTGATATAGAGAAAATAGGAACTTTGAAAATCTTAATTTTGACGATATTGATATTAAAAGTAATTTAGAAAAAAATAATATAATTTTTAATTATATTAGAATAACACGGTAAATGAGCGAGCTCGAGGAAGGGGTAGAAATCTGGGACATGAGGAAACCTATAGCGAGGGCCAGGAATCTCGCAACCTGGGGAAGAAAAAGCCTAGGGATTTTTCCTGGGGAAGCGTGATTTGATCTTTTAAATAATCCCCCACTAAAAAATCAAACAATTTCATCACACTGCTTTTCTTTTAAATTGAATATTTTTCAAATAGAATATGTTTGTGCAACTATTTTCCCTTAATAAATAATCAACGTTCTAACTTTATTAGTTAATTATATTTGCCTAAACAACTTGTCTCTGAAATGTTGAAAATTTGTCAAGGTTAACTTATAATTTGAAATAAATTAGAATGAAATCAAAGTAAAATTGGATCCATTGAAAATAGAACGATCAATAAAAGTCAATTGCTGAACGATATAGAATCTTCCGTGACAAACTACGCTGTTACCCCTTGACGTTTTCAACGATTCAGATTCAATCAATGTCGTTAGCGTTATCACTAAAATCAAATGTACGATAACACGTGAAGATCGCCGAGTCATGGTGCAAACAATGGTCGCGCAACGGAGCCACAGGCAATCCCACCCTGTAAGCCTCCACCCTCTCGGCCGCCAGTGACACCGAGCAGTATGGATGAAGTGTCGAGTGGATTCCATGGGGTAGGGAACAACGTCAACAACAGTAACAACAACAGCAACAACTCTACTAATGTACAGAATAGCAACAGTTCTCACAATTTAGCGACACCCACTGCACGTCAGACTAAACCGGTGAGAATAAATCATGTTTCTCACCAACTAAAATTATAATTGTGCCTTGATGCAAGAAGTATTAATACTAGCAGTTGAAAAATTGATATGTAAATAATTTCTGACATCGAAGTTTCTATCATTTCAACTTTATTTTCTAATATAAAAAATAAATAATTAACCCTCGAAGGACGGACCATGGAGAGAGCCCCAATTTTAATTTTATCTTGTATTTCCTTTCCTAAATTTGGCACTGTTCTTAATGAGATATTTAGTCCGGTTCTAATACGACACTATAAAGAAAATTCATCGAAATCTTCAAACTACTCGAAGGAACGAAAGGGGTAATACTTCAAAAATTTACTTCATTCTTCTTCTGGCTTTCAAATCCCGAGGCAATAACGACCAGATGGAGTATCAAAGTTGCAGGAAAGTTAAGAATCTTCAAAGTAGTAACGAGCACCAGAGATGTTCAACTTTACAGAGAAACTTTATAAACTGGAATTTAATGCAATTTAAAACTAGCACAATCGTACCTTGCGAACTACACCTATGACAAATCTTTTATATGAAATGAATTTTTCATATTGCATCGTAGATCCGTCCATCTGGCACGTTGCCCACTGTTTTGGCCGGCGGCCGCAGGATACAACCACCTGCTCCGCCCGTTCCACCCCCTCAGGTTGTCACGTCTCTTCACAGCAGCAACGACAGTGGTTTCTCAAATGAACCACCAGCTCAACCTGACATTGATTATAGCGACGACGAGGCTATGAGGTAAGCGATCATTATGAAATTTTATTTGGAATACCCTAAAGAATTTAATTCAATGGTTCTCAACCTTTCTATCACTATCTTAGAGTACTATAGAATGATGTTCTAAGATGGTATCATAATAGAAATTTGTAAGAATTTCGAAAAATTTAATAATAATGACAGAAAATGATAATTTGCAATAGAATATCTGCCTTGAATTTTTCGCCTGAAATCCTAAAATTCATCCCTGGTTGAGAACCATTGTTCTAACCGAGTATTCGTCGAGGGTAGTCGACAATGGTTGACAAACTTGTAGAAACGCTTTTGCCTGTCTGACTCGTGTACTTTAAGCTTTGTATATTTTGTTCCTGCTGTAAACATTTCCGGTCGTCTTGGTAGTCGGTATCTGTCTAATCAATGTACAGGTGAAAATTAGATCGTAGATAAGTAGCTTTTTATTATAAATCTAACGACCTCCTTTAATGTTTCATTCTGGTAGAGAAGAAAATTCTACGTTTACGTGCATGCGTATAATTTATGGATTCCATTAATTTGTATAATTTCCAATAAATTTCAATTTATTTTTAAAATCCACTAATAATCCTCTGTGCTTGGATTACTTGTACAAAGCTTCCATTTCTTTGTTATTTCACCTTGGTCTCTAGTTTCTCTACAGAACAGAATTTAGAATATTTCCAAGTTCAAAGGATTATCGTGACATTGAAAGAAGAATTGAATAAAAAATTCTTAATGAAATAAAAAGAAACGATATCACGGTTACACCCCCCCGGAAAGATCGATCAACGCCCGACCCAGTGCGCTTGTTTTCAAAGTCACGACGTTGTTTTCTCTCCTGATTTGTAGATTCCGCATGCGTTATCGTGGTCGATGGAAATAAAATACGTCGTGGTGGTGGCTCATTCACCTCTCCGGGCTCCCGGCGATGCCAGCAACCATGTATTCCCCATCCTTGGCTATCATAAAAGTCCGCGACCACAAAGCTCGAACAACCGCATAACTAATCATCCTATCCACCGTATACTCTTGGCTCTTGGTTCTCTCTTCTCTCTCCGTACGCTGCACTCTTCTCTTCTCTTTCTCTTTCTCTCTCTCTCTCTTTTTTTTACTCATCCCGAGCCCGAACGAAAACGCAGACAACGACGAAGAAAGCCTCGCGCCGATAGAATAACCGAGGTGGTGAAGCAGCATCAGAAGGAGGAGAAGTCGAACAGCAAGGACTGGGAGAACGATTCGTGGAAGACGATACCGAGGGACGAGAAGAGCTGGCATCTCTACAGAACCGCGATGGACCTATGGGCGGAATCGAACGCGAATCAGAGCAACGAGAATGGTGACACCAGGTACGCTTCGAATCGGCATTACGACAGCCAGGAACGCAAGAACAACAGAGAATTCTCCGATCGCGGCACCATGGAGAACGGGCCGTCAAGAAAGTCCGGGAAAAAGCCGGCGGAAAGGTCGCAGAAGAACGACTACGAGAATCGTGGCAGGGTGAATTCGAGCCACAAGAGCAAGATGATGAGCAACGAGGAGCAATCCAGAAAGCCAACCAGAAGAAACAACGAACAGCTCGAGCAAGATCGTCGCGAGGCAAAGAGAACGAAGGAACAGGAGGAGAGTGAAGAGGAGATCGAATTAGAGGAGGAAGAAGAAGACGCTTACAGCGGCAGGATGGAGTACCAGAAGTACGAGGGTAAAAAGTATTACGGCGACAGAACGGACGGGCAAGAACGTAATTCTCGTCGCGGTTACCATCAGTTGCCTCAGGAAGAATCGAAATACGAAAACGAGAAGACCTCCTCGGCCTCGTCTTCGGCTACCGACGACGAGAGTACCATTACCATCCCGGAGACAGGTAGGAAGGTGGAGCACATAGCTCAGAAACTGGAACAAACCGCGCAGAAGTACGCGCGGGAGCACAGCCCTCCGAAGTTTATCGAAAGAAGAAACGATTACAGGAGTCTCGAACGCAGGGAGGAGAAGCAACCTCCCCCGCCTTACGAGAGGTACAACGACTGCGAGAGAAACCGTGCGCCGCAGAGGTTCGACCGAGAGAGGGAACGTTACATGGAGAAACCGTCCGCGACGAGCCAGAAGAGCTCGACTTACGAAAGGGAAAGGACGTTCGAGAAGAATCCCGACAGGAACAGGAACATCGAGCGAGCGTCGAGTCGTCGGTTCGAGAGACCAAGACCTCCGTCCGAGGAGGCGCCGGAGAGACCGACGGAGCCACGTAGCCTTTACAGAGAGCGTCGTTACTCCGACAAAGAGGAAGCCATCTACGGCGAGACGAAATTCGTTCGGGAGACCGTGTCGGTGGACAAGGAGCGTGGTTACGAGTCGAACTTCGAGACGAAATTGGAAAGGACCAAGGTGATCGAGAGGCACGGTTATCAGAACGCCTTGGTGCAAGGAAATCTCCAGAAGTTCCAGAGAAACGGGCCCCACAGTTTGGAGAAGAACGACACGAACAACAATACCCTGAAGGATGAGAACAGGAAGCCTTTGCTGCCGCGTCAGACGACCGCGGTTGGACACCTGATACAAACGGGCAGAGCCTTCGACGTGGACTCGAAGAGTCCTAAATTGGTGAAGAGGACCAAGTCATTCTGGAGGTTCAGGAGAGACTCCGAGGTGTTGGAGGGTATGGCACTCTGGCAGCACAGATCGCTGGTCGATATCCCGAAGATGATCAAGAAGGAATCGAAAGAGGACAACGCTAGCTCCGAGGAGACGAAGAAACATACCCCCGAAGGTAGCCCGACGTCTCGTCAGAGTCTGGAGAAGAGGAACAGCGACGTGACGATCACGAATGACCCGCGTCAGGAGGAACCGAAACCTGCCGAAAGGATCCACGTGCCGGACAAGTCCGATTACTTCGAGGACTTTCCGACTCCGGCGGAGCGACCGAAAGCCGTCGAGAGATCCGAGTACAGGATGCATCAGGAGGAGAGATCTTATTTCATGGGGAATGTTTCGCGAAAGGCGATCATTGAGAAGGAACGGAAGCGCAGTATGGAAGCGAAACGAAACATGATCGTGGCGGAGCTGAAGGAGAACAACGAGGCTAAGAGGAACGAGAGGAGGAAGAAGTACACGGACGACGAGGATGGTTTGACACAGAATTTCAGCGAAACCGAGGCATCCGACGAGGAGTCGACGTACAGTTGCATCGTCGTCAAGGACCAAACGGTGGCCGAGAAGACCCTTCTTCCCAGGACCAAGCTACGCAGGGACTCTGATCGGGAAAGGGATAAGAATACCTGCGGACCCTGGTACGACCTCTGGGGCGTGGACGCCTCGGTGAATAAAAAGAAGAAGAAGAAGCAGCAATAAATTTATTATCTCTTCCGTATGGTTCGATTTGTTGAAATTGATAGATATATCAACATATACGAGAGTTGATCACGTTTCAAAGTTTATCCACGTTGTTCGTTGAACGAAGTTGAAGAGTATAAAAAGGAGACTACCGGGTTGGATGAGATCCTGATGATTGAAGTTCGTTTTTATAATTTCATCCTTAAGATTTTGTTTTTAAGTTTATCGTTACGTTCTGTTTTTATTATCATTACCTAGACCTTGTGTACCCGAATCTGGAGGTGCTGCTATTGATACCTTATCGATAATATCGTTAAGATGGAGGAGTGGTTGAGATAGAATTTAATTCCTTCTCACGTTAAGTTCTACTTTGCCCGCTTCCATTCACCTTAACGATGTTTTAACAATATTATCGATAATATCGTATCGATAGCGGTAGCTCTACGAAAATCGATAATCGCACCACGAATGACCGTTCGCCAGTCTTCCACGTAGAGCTATTTTCCCATTGCTTCCCGAAACGTTTAAACCTACCGTTTGTTTGCAAGTGTGTATACCGTTTTTCTTCTTGTTTGATATTGTTTGCGCTTTCGTCGACGCTTGTTTGCAATCAGTTAGAACGTGTTGACGTTAAGCGCGCGATGGTGGAGTGCATCAGAATGCGTCCGATATTTTGACGCGTGTTGACGTGCAGCCTGTTATTTCGATGGAAAAAAACAACGTTATGGATGATACTTCAATCGTAACTCTTGTTCGATCTGTCGTTACAGGATGCTGCAACGGTTCGTTGATGCTTTGATCGAGTACAAAGTGCTACATATACGATAATTCTCGAAATAATGGCGCAATCGTTTCACTTTCGCCTGATTGTTGTTCGATGACGGATAATTTGAAAACGATCTCAATATTTCCGGCTTACGTTCTCTATTTCGTTTCATGGAAAATTGATCCGTGACGGGTGAACACCAAGGGGTTTCAAATATCAGTGGAATACAAATTTCAACTTCGAGCAATCTGAACTTTTCAAGTGTTTCAATTTTGAATCGTACCAAATATTTATTTCAAATAGCCAAATGTATCATTTGGGGAAGTGAATTTTATTATTATTATTGGTATTTTTGCAATATGAAATTCTAATACTTTGAATATTTTAATGATCACAACAAAGGAAATTCGAAATTATCTCAATTTAAAATTTTACAATCTTATCGTTAATTCAATGTTAATTAAAATAGATGTGCCAGGATCGGAAACTATTGGATTGGACTTGCATTGTTCGAGCCAGGTCGACTCGAATTCTTATGCATATATATTTTGGAAAGGCGAACAATTCTGATTCGATTCGATTCACCCCAACCCGATCCAATCTGGTACATATATTCAGTTTCTCGCACACCTCTAATGATTAGCTTTCAAATGATCCACTGCATTCAAAGGTTCAAAACCCCTCCAACTCATTTCTAATTGAAAGGAATTAATATGTCATTTCCTATGAAATTTTTTGTTATCAAAGATCAATGAATGCATAAATAATTACATACTCGCGTTTAAGAACAACTATGCAAATTAGTTTTGCGTTAACGACAGGACAATTCGAACGTGGAATGTTATTATCCGTATAGTCACTTGCTAGTTACGCAAACTAGCTTCCGGTTTTGATTGAAATAACTAGACACACTGTTACTATTCATTTGCATATTGCATGTAAATGTCAGGAAAAATTCAATTCCGTTCGCAGATCGATACTCGTTCAATACTTGACGTTATCTTCTATTAGCTGGATTTTGCAGTTATTGAAACAGTAAAATCATTGTTAAAAAATTTTGTAGTCTTTGCCGAATAATTCGTGTATCTGTACAGCTTGAAGTTTTGTTTGCAAATCGCTTTGTTTTGTTGAATTTCGTTGCTTCCGTTCCGATAGAATTCGAACAGTGATTCTTTTGTTTCTCTGGTAATTCTCCAAGGACCTCTTTCTATTTTATTTACGTTTGCGTTCCGCATGAAATATCGTGTCAATGTTTGCCCAATTGTTACACGCTGTTCTTTGTTGCGTTACAACGCAGATTTGCAACAACAGAGAGATTTTATAAACGTTCAAACAGCCTTTTTTTCCGATTATTGCGGAAATTTACGAACAACGATTTAAGGGATTTTGCATAAAAATAATCAGTACTTTTTCCTTAAGCAAATGCAAATTTAAAAATTGTTAAATATTCGAAAAATATAAATTCCAATGGATGTTAAAATTGTTTATGTTGACTTGCTTTCAAAATAGGAATTTAAAATATTAAATTTTTAGTGATACCTTGATTGATCACGTAATGATCAATTCCATTGGCGTAATTAGGCCAGGGTGGACCTAATTGCAAAATTCCAAAATTCTATGATTAAAAAGTTCCAAAACTTCAAAATTCTAAAAATCTCCCACAAAATCTAGTTGAAGCTGAAAGAACCAAATCTAATAAAGCTAATGAACTTAGTCCGTCTCAAAAAACATCCTAATTACGCCAATAATTAAACTCCACGTTTTTACAATCCCTTAAATCATTGCACCGTAATCGCAGACTTTCAGTCGACCAAAGTTTCAATAACAATTGCGTACAGTTTGTTAAACTCGATTGACCATTCCATTTTTCCAGGACAAATATATTCGCAACGGTAAAGCTGCGCAAAACGAAGACGAACGATCGCTCGGCACCGGCCTTATCATGAGATAAGCTCTTCATCTAGATTACATTCCTCGCGTGTAATGTTAGATGTACCAACAAAAGAGGGTGCCTCTCTGTTCGAGAGACAACAGTTCCTTTCATGAAAAAGCTTCTGAAGCGAGAGATTCCGAGATCTTTCACGGCGTGGATGTCCGTCCAACGAACACGTCTCACTTGAATCCTCTATGACTATTCTTTCTGAACAACAAACACGAGTATTCCGTCAACATTCACCGACAGTTTTTCCCTGGAAAAATCGTTCAACTCGCAATATCCATACTTTTTCAAGATATTCAATTGAATTTCGAGGGACCATTATGCAATCAATAACTACATGTTTTTATACAAGATGTTAAAAAAAAATCGTTTCTGTTAATTGTCATAGAGGATTGAAGTATAGTATTAGAATCAAAGGACCAGAAAATTATTTGTTTCATTCAGGTAAGACATTCCATTTAGAGAATTACTTTGCTGAGACATAAAGTATGGACTTTTATTATCTGATGGCAGGGGTGGACTGACCATCGGGAATTCGGGAAAATACCTGGTAGGCCTAATTAATTAAAATTAGTACCCCTCGTATTACGAATCTCCCGGTACAAATTGAAGTCCCAATTCATCCCTGTCTGATGATCTTAAACGTAATTTTTAAAGCACGATCCTACGAGGATTGAACATCTTTGATCGCATCAATCCAGTCTGAATCGTTCATTTCGACGTCCCATTCGATTTGTTACATCTCTCTTCTCAACGATTCCCACGCGATTCTCGCGCGACAATCTATTATTTTTATCGAGCTTTCGATACATTCGCACTTGCAACGGCAGTTTATTTCCGGCCAAGTTAATCCTTGATGCCGTTTCCACTTCTCCCACGACTGTGTATCGTATCGTCACGGAATGAAAGTTTCATTCTGGATGTCGTAAAAGCTGCTTTACGTTCGTGTTCACGGGTTAAGGATCGTAAAATTTCACTTCTCATTTTTTTTTCTCATCCCCCTATTTTCCCTGTCGAGCGAACACCCAACCCTGCTCGTCTAGCTCGCTTTCGCGTTGCGAGGCTTTCTCCTTGGCGAGCGTCGTCGCTTTCTTCGACTTGGTCGGCCGTGAAAAAATAAACCCCGAAGAAAGAAGCAAGCATCTCTGATGGTTTTTCCCTTTTTCTTCTGCGTACGAGAATCGTGCGTTGTCTCCAGGGGGTTGCTTTCCAGTTCTGGTGACTTTTGTTAACTCCACGCCCGTTCTCCACCCCCTTTCTTCCTTATTTCACACTTCGTATTTGTACTTCGAGCACGTACTGTATACTACAGTCGAAATGATTTTAGGTACTCAAATTTTTGTACCAAAAATAACAACAGATTGTTAAAGGGATTGTTTTAGTTTAAAATGTTTGTTCTAATATTATATAATTAATGTGGAAAAGAAAGAAATAGACTCTACCATTATTCACTACTATTCACAAAATAATACTGCCATTTTATTCTAACAATAAGCACTCATGTTTTGAGAATTGTATTCTTTAGATTTTCCAAGCAGTGGCGTAACTAGACGTCAGAGTGTATCTGGAATCCCAAAAATATGGATTTTAATTCTAATTTCAGAATTCCAAAATTTTAGTATTTCCAAATTTCAAAACTCTAGAAGTCCAAAATTCCAGAATTTTTAAATGTAAAATTTCCCAAATTTCCAATTAATCTTGAAATTTCAGAATTTCAAAATTCCTGAAGAGCCAGGCCCACCCAAGAAAAAAGTTCTAGTTACGCCAAAGTGTCCAGATAACTTCGTATCGTAATATTGTTAATTTCGAAAGCTTAGTTTGATAGGTTGATTAGAGTAAATCAATATTTCATATAATTATGATCGTTGACAAGTTGGCAAGTTAAACTTGCGATGAGTTTAGACTATCACGTCGGATTAAATTGTACGGTGTTTTATGTACCCCTATAAAATAATCAAACACACAAACGAGACAGAATACTGCCAGACATAGATAGATACACACAGAAAGAATTGTACTCGTAAATACCGGGGGACCCAAACATCGTTCCCTGTTGTCACAAAATTTTTATTGCGAACCTACTCGCGTATACTGCCAGTCATTTCCAGCGTTTCTCGATACTCGAAATAGCCTTCGACCGATCGAATGGCTCTCCAGTTCATCAACGAAGTATGTACGATAGTCGTAAAACATCGATCGAATATCCGTAAGCAATGTAGGCAATGGGAAAACACCTAGAGCGATAATTAATCCCACGGTCATTCCTAGGTGCCCTAATTCCACGTGGACACGTAATTGTAAATATTCGAATCACCGTCTCGGACACACACGTATTATCGTTCTTCCACATTCAACATGTATTTGTTATACATCAAACACGTGGACACACTTAGTGTGGGGATTTTCAAAAATTACAAATTTTTCCTATTAAAAAAGAAAATTTATCAAAAGAAGAATATCAATCAAAATTAATATAACATCCTTTTGAGTTTTCTTAATATATATTTAGAATCTTTACAATTTTTCTGTAAAGGATCATAGAAATTTTGAAGATCCCTCGTGTAAATTATAATAGCTTTCGAAGAAAATATAAATATAAGTAAGAAATAATAAAAAAAAAAAAAAGGTTTAGGGCAACTTTTTTTGTAACTGCGTTTTAGATAAGCGACGCGAATACAAGCGAGTCCAGAAGATTAAAAAAAAGATGTTAATATATTATAAATATTACATTATACCGGCGAACGCGCCGAAAGGTTAGGGGAAATGCAACGAAACCGGCTCGTTTCATGGAAATCGTGAGAATGATTTTTCTTAGAGAAAAATGTTTGATCAGAGGAACGAGACGGATTCTGGTGCCACTTCCAGTGACACTTTTGGGTAGTCTAGGGAAAGCAAAATGATGAAATTGTTAATAAGAACCATGTATACATGCATATACGTTATATATATTATTATTGTTATTATATTAACGTTTTTTGTGCAATTCTCGTGTACGATTATTTATTCCAACGTCCCCTTGCCAACATTTCAGGTGAAGATTTACAATGAAGCTGCTTGGAGAAAATAAAGTATTACCAATTTTTTCATTATCGTAACTTAAATCTTTTAATCTGGAATTCTGAAATTTGGAAAATTTAGAATTTCGTAAATCTGGTATTTAAGAATTTGATAAGTTTCAGGATCTTAAAATTTTGGAATTCTGAAGGTTGAAACTTTCGGAATTTCAATCAAATCCAAATTTTTAAAAGAGGCAGGTCCACCCTGACCCCTACCTAGTTACGTCAGTATAAATTTCTGCATTCAATAACACAATTTATAAAATAATTATATATAATCATTTTTATCAAATCTTATAATTCTTAATTTGATATACTATAAGTGTTATTGTACGATAGTTATATCTTATGAATTCGTGTCATCGAAGAAATAGCTAATCGCCGAAATTGTTCTGTCTGTTTGCTTTTTTTGGAACGCTATCTCTGTTATCCCATGATAATACTTTAATCCAAGATGGCAGCCACATTATTGGACGAAACGCGATATCATCCTGCTTTCCAATCACGAAAGAGGAAAGCCGTTGCTTATCCGTTGGACACGGTAATCTCGCAGGTGAGACCCCGACTTCACCAGGTAGGTATTTTATTGAAGCAATATTGTTCAGACGAACCCAATACATAGCTACGTTTATTTTTGGGAAACGAGACAATAAACGAACGACGAAAGTTACGATACCTACAAATTATCAAAAAAAAAACTGAAACCAAATGAAAGATCAGAATCTCCCACAATTTACAAAACAAAAATAAGCATAACAATTCTGTTGAATAATATATATTTGTTTAATTCTCCGGTATATTATTTTACTTCAAAGATTAACAAGGCTACACTTCGGTACACATTTTATCAATTATTCATCGTACATTGTGAAACAGTTCCCTCTAGGGTGAAAGGGTTAAACGTACCTTCATTGTCTCGTACGAGCCTCCCTACCGAATTAGTCGCGAAAAATCTGGCTGCGAAGTAGCCTAATTTGTTTTTTTCAATCTCTCGGGAACTGTAACGATTAAGCCGGTAACTCGATGGACAGTGACGTCGATAAGAGGGAGACACGCGGGCCGAGGCAGATGATTAAACACAAGGGATCCGTTTGTTTCGCTTTCGCCCGGAGGAATCGGCAAATACGTGAAATTGTGCTCCGCCAATCCGCTGCTCAATCGATTCTGCCATCGCGAAAAATCACGGACACCGCTGAAAAACTGAAATGAAATTTTCGAATTTCCACTAACAACCCTGTAAATTTTCAACATTTTCCCCGGCAAAATAAAATTCTCTTTATAGATAGAGGATGAAAATAACGAACTAAATACTTTAAAACGTAACACAGTGATTAATACGAAATGAAATATGAAGTGAAATAACATTTTCTGTGATAACAGATGAATGTAAAAAAAGCAATTTAAATTTTAGAGACCATACGGATCTAAACTTAGAAATTCTAAAATTCTAAAGTCCTAAGATTTAAAAATTATAAAACTTAAAAACTCCAACATTCTGAAATTCTAAAAATCAGTCTTAACTGAATTAGACTGTGAAATATTTTTATTACAATATGAAAATTTCTAATGGTGCCAAATCTCCCAGCACCTGCCCATAATACCACCTTTCCTCTATAATTTTATCCCAATCTATAAAATATCCCAATCACAATATTCGAAAATCAAATTGCCATATCGAACCCCCTTCAACCCTCTCTTAACTACAATATTAATTACCGATCGCAACGAATCGAGGCAATCAGCGGACCCCTACATTAAATTACACGCTTTATTTGAAGCGAAAATGAAAATCTGTATTAAATTCATACGACAGCCAGTGCGAACGACACCGAGCACCAGCTACGAAAAACAGCACGTCGTGTGGAACGACGAAAGGGACAACAAAATCACGACTCGTTTTGACGGACCGTTGAAAATCGGTGATTGGCCTGGGCGTATTAATCGACGCAGTCCTGGTAATCGACATATCAAGCCTCTCGACAACGTTCATTACGCGTTGTACACGCAAATTCCCTTACGCGTCCAGAACTGCGCGCCTCTCTATTTGCTTTACTTTGAACCCGTCCCCGATTTGCTATCGAGGTTTTTGGCTTATAGAATGCGTCCAGAGCGGAGCGTATTTGCGAAACGGTTAATTATCATTCGCGTTCTCGCTCCTATTCACCTCCGATCGTCTCTCTACGTACACGGCTGTTCGCAGACTGGTTGCAATCGATCAGTACTTTCCCTCCCTGTCATTATTACTCGCCGCTTAATTGGTTCGCCAATTTTTTGTTCCTTTTTTATCATTTTTTTTTTTTTTTTCGAACGAACCTCCTTCCGCAGGAAGCACCAGCAGGAAATAGAGCCGCTGATCTGTGGACGATCGATGAAAATTCTGTTATTCTATCCGGGAATTCGATTTCGACACGCAGCGACCGATTGTTCGACCACTGAGAACTCGATTAACGTCCTTCCATTATCAAGTGTAACTTTCGAGACAGGTGAATTTCTTTTAAATTCGAAGCGAAAGCCAAAATGGACTGACACGTGGTAAAAAAATTTAAAAGCGCATCGTCGACTATGCTGTCCCCGTAAGTAGGGGGAGATCGGGGGCGAAAGTAACATAGTAAATATAGTATATATGCACTAAGATTTATCATGGTGGTTTTGAAATACGAACACAGGGACAGATAGGAGGTATCGAACAAAGGGAAGAAAAATCTGCCGCTCTCCAAATGCTCGTAAAAATGAATCTAACCTCGAGGCGTTTTATTGGTTCGCAGCGGGTACACAGGGGCGCGAGGAAGTCCAGGTTTCGGGCTTTTTTCCTGGCAAGTGTAGCTTGTAATATGTACACATGGCGCGGCGAGATAGCGCACGTTTGCGCAAACTGTGGCACGAAAGTTGCTTGAAATTCGCAAACAGGAGAAAAAGGTTGACCGTGTTTCTACTTGGAACGAGGGAACCATAAGCGCATCAGGAGGAAAAAAGAGCAGAGAAAATGTGGAGTATGTTGTTCTCCTTCCTTTTTCGTTTTACATTCAATCGAGGGTGGAATTGGCTAAAACTTTAGCCCTTTACGACACACCACGTCTAAAATGAAAACACCCTGACACGTGTTTGGTGATCGGTACTCAATATATTGCCTCGTAAAGCTGTTCCCTCGCGTATTCTCGTGAAAACGCTATACCAATGAAGAGAAGGTCTACCATGTTGGATATTGTACAGTTATCAAACAATATTAAAATTGTTATGTATTACAAAAATTATGCACGTACCTGCTTTGCGCAACTTGCGGTATTTAATAATGCAATGTCTAATTATCTGATATTATAAATTTGAAAAAATATTAATAGCAATAAAAAAGAAATGGAATTATCTGTGAAAGAGAATAATATTAATTTAAACGGTAGATATTCGAGGAATTCAGTTCTGTATCTAACATTTGCTTTGATTTTATCCTCTGAACCAGCTGAATTTAATTCACTGTTGATTCCTCTCAATTTCCTCAAATTTCGGGGAAATTATTTTGCAGGACAGCTAGGAAAGCAAACAGAGAGCTGGGCATGAAATTTCGAAGCCTCGAGTATCGTTTGGCCTGGTGTTGACGCAAAAGGGGAAAGCTTCTTTCGAACGAAATAGAACGTGACACGGCTGAAATTTCCGGGTGTGGCAACATTATATTCGCTTCACCGGAAGTTGCTCTATATTTAATAAAAGGAGAGTTAACTCTCGACCGCCGACCCCCGTAGGATTAAATTTGTGTTCTCGACAGACAGATTTATTTCGACGATGAATTCTCGCTAGCCAACTTTGATAATACATTTAATATAAACACGTACGATAAATTGAACCATTTTCTCAACAGAATATACACAAACACAAAATGCTACGTTCGTTATATGAAGAATTTCATGTGTCGATGATCAATTTCGATTTCTTCATATTAAGAAATATTGAAACTGGTTGTATCAACGGATTTGAGATATTTATGGACTTTTATTTTTGAATATTTAAAGTGAAAATTTGGATATATTTTTAGCAAAGTACACAAAAATTAAAAAACTTATTTTTATAATTATTGAAATATTAATGGCAACTTTTGATAATGATTTGTTTTAACAGCAGAGTACTTATTCCATTAAATAAATGGGCATATTTGAAGAAGTCCCAAAGTGTGGCTAAAACATCAATTTCCCCGAAACAATCAGAAGCTCCGTAATTTACCCGTGAAAGCAAATAAAAAGCAGGCTCGAAAAAAGCAACGTCCGTGGGAAAACAATGGTAAACAATCCATATAAATCAGCCGCGGCAAATTATCCGGTTTTGACCCCTGCTCAAAAGAAATTTATTCGCGTTGCATTCGTCCCGTTTAACTGGTCGCGTAATGGACGTTTCGGAAAAGTGAATGGTTGGCGTTCGATTTAAATATGCAGATGCACGCCGATCGGGAGCAACTGGAAAAACGAGCGCTCCTCCGTGACCGGGGAAACAGACAGATTTGGCCGGTTTTCGGTGGACCCGACTTCATTATTTTCCCTGTCAACCGAACGCTGATAAATCCCCGAAACGTGACACGGGGTGCCAGCAGATATTGCGCGTTTTCGCGGTCACGCGACCAACAACAAGCCTCGCGTTGCTATCGTTGAAAATAAAAGAAATAAAAAAAAATTTCACGCGGTCTCGTTAAAGCTTATCACGGTCGGGCAATAACCACCGAACGAGACTCAGCCGGATTCGCGATAATACGCCGCTATTTTTACGATAATCCCGCCACGGACCAGACCATCCCACCCCGATAATTACCGCGTAATGCTTCCTCTTGGAAGTTTTTTGCGAAACCAACTTCCTTTGCCGAACCCGCCTACCACGAGTTAAGAAAATGAGTTGAGCGATGGCTCCGTGGATTTCCTCGCCTCCGGCCATTCTACTGCCTTTTTTCTCGACCTCTTTCAAAACTTATCTCACCTTAACGCAACCCTAAACTCACGGGCTATGGACTCTTATCTCGGAAGATATACGAGATGATAGATAAGGCCGTACAGAGTGTATTTAATCCTAAAATGCATAATGCACTTGGTGATAAGTATAGATGTTTCTTTTCGAGTATCTTTTAAACGTCATAAAAGTGGATAATACCCCACCAATGAATTAATCATTAGTTCCTCTAAAAAAATGTGGATTTTCACCTTCAAAATTAATATTTAATTTTTGTCACTAATATTCTTCCTTTTATTTCTATCTGCTCAATTAGATGCCACTTGCAATTTGATAATTAATAATTAAGCAGCACGGAATGAACGAAGCCCTCAAATATAATGTTACGAATAATTTTGATTAATTTATCATTAATTAATCATTAATATAATTTCAAACAATAACATTGATTTTATCAATCCTTTTATAGAAATGAAATGTATTACCCAGTTTCTCTACAAACTGACTTTGAATCTCGTTAATTCCCTGATCAAGTGGTCGAACGAGGATTGTCAGCGAGAAGTTCGCAGAGGGGACATTGTTGTTACGTGGATAATTCAACTGTACGCGTCGCTGGACAACCGAGTTGTCCCGCGAGTAAACGCGCGAGAGCTCGCCTCGATTATTAACGCCGGTAATTCCGTTTTATCGACGATTGCCACTCTCGAGGCGAACACCCTCTCGCGCGACCAGCGGGCCAACACCGCCATGAGAGACCCCATGAGTAATCCGCGAACGTCGGCTAATGCGGTGAAATATTAAGTGGCCTGGCCAGTCGTTTTTCTGGGGATGTACTGAAGCCGGTTAAGATTGCAAACGGCAAGTTCAGCCAGTTGAATCTCTTCCTTCCCTTTTTTTATTCCTGCCCCTCCATTGTATTGTCCCTGAATCCCGGATGAAATATTCGGAAGCGTGAGAAGCTTCTAAGCCGGAAGCTTTGCGCTCCGAGAGGTCTATTAATGTTCTTTGTCCGCTTTATCATAGATAATCGTTGGCTATTGTTTCTGACCGATACGAGCAACCTTTTATGTACTTCTGAACGAAACAGAAAAGAATCAAATAAGAAGCGATTCATAATTTGACTCGAGGTTGCAACTAAAGAATACCAAAGAATGCAACACTTCGGAACTGTTTTTCATAACACGGCGATATAAATTCAAGGTCTAAGGATGGGGCATAATGAAATTCCGAGCAGGCCACAGGGACGAGAAATTTTCGCAACTGCGTTTTTCCTCGAATTTAATTAAAATTTTTGTCCGGACGCTTTTACCCGGATCTGTTTTTTCCATTTCGCATTAAGACTTTTCGTTCGCCTTTATAAAGGAAATTATCGCGTTAATGGAAGACTTTTAACGGGAAAAATGCAAATAACTATAGTGTCTGAGGTGGTAACTCGAAACATATTTGAACAACTGTCTCGTATTTTTCATGCAAGAAAATGAACACATTTTTCATACATATAAAGAGAATGCCGAAGTTAGTCCAGCTTATTCTAATAAACGAAACGACGTCTGAGAAAATCTTTTCGTTGCCGCAGAAATCAAATCCTTCGCGCGGCAAAAATTAACCCGGGGGTTGTTTAACGGTGTTCTCGTTAAGGATAGCGAAACAGAATTAAAACCGTTCCTGCCGGCAGTATTCGCGAAAATCCCTTTTTCCCTCGGCTTATGACGGGAATGCTTGCTGCAACTTAAGAAGCTCAGACGCGCAATGCATTTCTCTATCCCCGATGCACCGAGATGCACTAAAACGAAACGTTCTCTTCTCGCGCGAAATAATTAGGTAAAGCGTAAGAAAGCAGAGCCCTCGGTTGAAAAAGGATGAACTTAACCCTTGCAACGTTTCCAGCCTGAGACTTTAGCTACTTGTGAAGAGAACAAAAATTGTAAAAATAAATAAAGAACAGTTGGTAATGGTTAACTAAAAGATTCTGATAATAATTAATCAAATAGTGATTTTATAATTATCAGAAGTTTTGATATTTTTATATTCATTTGACTTTAGAAACAATAGTAATAATGTTTATAATTGTTGGATCTTTTTGACAGATTTATGAAAAAGAAAAATTAAAAATTACTAAAAATGACTGCTATAAATATTTAAGGACAAATTAAGGCAATGGTATAATTAATGTACTTGACAATGAAAATATTATCTACGGTAATAATAATAATAATGAAATGCAATCTATTTTGTATATGTAATGAATTTTCAGTTGCCAAATCTATAAACTTGAGAAATTTAAAAAAAATCTAAAATTGACATTAAACTTTGTTTGTATATATAAAAAAAAAAATGTTTATAACATCAGTTTGATTTGAAAGCGTCCCATTTATCAGTATCAGCGAAACGTTCTCCATACCCCATTTGCGAAACAGAGATATCTCATAGGGGACTCTTCATTAATTTAATTAATTCCTCGAATTCTTTCGACGAATACTTCGTACCGTGGGATCACCCTCGACGATACCTGACACTTCCATTAGAGGTATTGAATTTCGGCAGTGCGTTCTGGCCCATCCCGTACCCCCGATCGTCGAAATTCCAGCACCGATTCGGACCGTCCGATTCCGACTAACCAGATCCGTTGAGACACGACTGTACCAGCGGCGTTCCAGGGGGTGAACGGACCGCCAGTAGCAGCAGCAGCCAGGGCCGTTTTCAATTCGAGTGTCGAATAGGAAATTCGATCGACGAGGCTGAACCGAACTTGCCAAAACTCGGAGCATGTTTAATCAATTGTTACTGCCAGGACAATCGGCTCCCCCTTTTCCTTGATCCCTGAAATCCTCTCGATTGCTCGACTCTCGCTTCCGTCTCTTTCGATTTCTACCTCGAGTCTTCGACTCTTTGTACCGTGTCTCGAGCGACAATTCATTTTCAACTTATTCATTTGGAGCAACGAACAAGTAATTAAGACGCGAGCGAAAAAGAACGAGACAAAAGGGGACAGAGAACGGTGTGATTAAAGTAAGATCCTCCGAGTAATTTCTCTTCCGTTTTCTACAAACGGCAGACTTGAAAGAAGAACATTTGAGGTAAATCTACGGTGACACAGGTAGAATTTAATTTGAATGCGGCCAATGTTCGGGGAAAAATTGTATTCCTCAAGCGAAACAAGATACGAAAGTAAAGTGGCTTTATTCCAAGCTACAAATCTATTTATTCACGTCAAGTTTAAATAAATCATATGTTAATTAAGATTGACGCATTATCTACATAGCATCATCACTTAATAACTTAAGCCTTGAACAGCGGATCCTTGGTCAATTGTGACCCAACTTACAAAAAATATACAAGGATATTAATTTAAAATTATGTAGAAGGGTTTCATATATAAAAAGAATAATTTTGAAAGGAACAGAATAAAATTTAGAAAATGAAAATAATATGAAATAAAAAATTAAATTAAAATTGTGGCTCTCTTCGTGATCCGCTGCTCAACGGTTTAGAGCAATTAAAGTTTAAAAGGTGTAACCCTTAATTTCAATTTACTTTTAATTAAAATACAGCAAATTTCATTAATTCAACCGAGTGATAAGGCAAATTGTAATAATCAAATAATTATTAATAGATCCAGAAAGCTATTAATAGATTCCCTGTAGATGAAGTGTTAATAGGTCTTAGAATAATTTAATTAGACAAAATTCAAGATCTCGCCATTGGATCAATGTGGCTGTAAGAAAACTACCGATTGTTGACCAAGAATCAAAGTGTCTAAACTAAGACACTCTTGTTAACCCTAGCAAATCTCTACACCCTCGATCCTTAGACCATAGGAAGGGGATGAAAGCTCGTTCACGCGTGAAACACACAGGATCGCGGAAGAGACAGGTGACTGGCGTGGTAGACTAAAGGCGCGATTTGAGGAAAGCGATTAGCCGACATCCTGTCAAACGCATGCACCCTCTCACCCTCTTAGAAACCTAGAACCTCGTCTTTGTAACAATCGATCCTGATAACGTGGATAAATTAAGGGAAAATTAAGCTGGATGCAAATGGTCTGATTATTTCCCGACATTTTAGCAAAAAACGACAGTAATTCCTTGTCATATGATTCTTTTAGTAATTTTGTCTACCCGAGTATTTCACAGGTACCCGAATAACCGGTCCGAATTAATAGCCTTAATAACATTGTTACATAAAGAAATAAATAGCTAATGAATAAAATAAAAAACTTACAAGATGGCACGCATGCCATTAACGCTCAATAATTGCCCGTTTTTTAGAAGTACCTGCCTATAGAGGCCCAAATGCTGAGAATTATGGAGCGTTTATTGTATCTAAATAAGAATAATTAAAAGCATCCTGTATAAAAGTAAAGATTCAATAAACTTTGGTTCTTCCATGTACTAAATCGATAAATATCGAGAATGCGTCGCATCGCAAGTTGCAAAATCAGCTTATTACTTCGTTTCTTGGTAAAGTTTACAAAGTAAAAGTTTGCAAAAAAGGCGCATAATATAAACTTTGCTTTACGCTTTTTAACAAGATTAATCACATCAGATTTACACGACCGAAGTTTGTCATGCTCTTCTGAAACTTGTTTATAAATCATTCTGTAATTATAGAATAGTTTTATATTAATCGATGCAACTGAAATTTGTAACTACTGTTTAGTAATTAACGATCTCGTAGAATAATTTACGGTATCTATATGAATAATGTTTGATATACTGTTAAACGTTTCCTACCTATTTATCTGCGGGTATGTTATTTAGCTAACTAATTAACATACCTCTGAATGAGCGAGTATAAGTAAATTAATTCTATTTAGATATGATTAAAGTGGAATTATAATTCACTTCTACCAATTTGTATTGTTATTTGAAACTTTCAAGCCACGAATAATTTTACGCATTAATTGGAGAACGTAATTGCTCCTAATTTGTCCTCTATTGTTGGAAATACTATTTTATACATGTAGAGAATTCATGGTATTAGATTATTATAACTTCAAAGCTGAATTATTTGCAATTATTACAGTTATTATATTCCAATAAAAAATCATTATTTAGACAGATGGAAATTAACAAAATAATAAACAAAATTTAATTTTAACACAACGACTGCCACAGTGAAGAATAATTAAAAATGCAATTATTTAATTTGCAGTACTAAACTTTCTAGTTTACATTATTACTATAATAATAATAAAATAATCCTCTATGGGGTTAAAATTCTCTATAAATTTAACAAAAGTTGGTTATATTAAATTCGTAATGGAGGTCACATGGGACTCCAACAGCAGTCAAAGTGTTAAATAGAAAAATGGATAAAGAACTTTCTTTCACTTACCCAGCCGCCAGTAGTCAATACTCGTGATATGTCAGACACAGCCCGTCCACAGGAATGTGTTGAAGATTGATCCATATTTCGATGGAAAGTTGTGAAATTCTTTTTCCATTATTCGTGTACGACTGTGGAATCTAAAAAAAAACAAGCAAGTATTAAAAAAAAATGTAATACTCTAAAACAAAAGTATTTTAAACATTGAATGCCTGATTTGATCGCGAGTATACCTCATATTCAAATAATGAAATGCTTCATTAATCAATATCTCGACAATTAAAATTCTACTACATATACATATCTTAGATTAAAAAAACAATTATTCCAAAATATCAGGAATGGTTCTTTGGGTCACAAAAACGCAACACAGACGAAAGTGTAACAGGAAGTTTGTCACTCGAACAGGAGGGTTAATTAATGATGATGCAGATGGCAGACGCGAAAAGCAACGCGAGCCTCTAGTCAACATTATGAACGCGGTTCGGTTAATGTAAGTATCATTAAACGAGGACGTAACTGACGGCATTTCGATGAGCATTCGGGGATGGTTAATGACCATACGAATCCACGGGGAGACGAAAATACAACAGTTTTGATCGCGACGAGTCACGGCGAACAGCATCGAATATTTTCACCGGAATAAATGTAATGCCGACAATTAACCGTGGCAACGGTTGAACACGATGGCGGATCTGTCGCGTGTTTATTCGACGCTGGTAAATAAACGAACCGACCCGTCCCTGTTATTATACCATCGCGATATATCGCCATCTGTTTTTCGGCGAACCGACGATGATTTATCGTGAACGATGTCAATAGTCTTTGAAGTCGAACGGAGAGGATTGTTTAGCTGCCACAGATTGATTAATTGCAAATTGGACGGTACATTCATCCCCTGACGCGGGCCAGTTTTTGTTTCCCATGATATGGTGGTGAAAATGGTCAATTATATTTATGTCAGTCAAAAATGAGTTTATTCTTTGGGCATGTTATCTGTGTGAATCTTATCATAGCAATCTTGAAACAATACAACAACAAGGGGTAACATATTGCATACAAGAGGATTTCTTTGGAATTTTAGCGTTTTACTATTAAAAAGAAATTGATATTATCTTTCCTAAAAAGTTACCCTTAAATTTTACTTATACGACGTTTCAATTGTAAGGGTTTTTGTTAAAAAATTTACCTCAGATATCGAGATAATTATTTTAGTAATAAAATTAAAATTTTTAAAATCAATTTTCCGTCAATTTAAAGAATTATTAATTTTATTATAAAAAATAAATTCATTTTTAATCATTATTGAATAGATGGCAATTTTTAACAGTTTGGAACTAAATATTATAAACGATATTCTATTTCAAAAATTTATCTGAAATCTTAGACATCCAGGAATTTATGGCACCCAAGCATGTTGAGTTTTCTAATAATATTCTCTAGAAAGATATCAAATTTTTTAAATTCTCATCTTCCACGCAAAGAGAAGGGAATCTGAAGATAAAAAAAACTAGATCTCATGTAATATCAAGAGCATCTCACGAAGCCACGCATGAGAATGCACCTAAGTTACATCGTCTATTTTTTATCAGCATCCTGCAGTCCCTTAGAAGTTTCAACTCTTTCCTGAATTGCGGTCCGTGATTCCTCAAGACGAGTTTCGAATATAAATAATAAAAATAGAGACTTTATCTTCATATCCCCTATTCTAATTTAAGGAAAAAGAGAAAGGAAAAGTATTTTTGATTTACTGGAAAAATTCTTGTTTCTCAAATTAATTCTCAAGTCAATTCAAATGGAATTTAATTAATTTTACAATTACCCTATGTTATTTCAAACAAAAAAGGTGTAAACGATATATATGGAAAAGATAAAAATTTAGAAATGAGAAAGACACTGGATAGAGGATTGTATGTATAAAGCTGAAATCGAAGATTATTTAAGAAAACTTCCGGTCGGTAGCTGCTTAAACTGGACATTATGATGCTACCAGTGTTACCTAACCAATGTCTGTGGAAAAAACGTATACGCGTCTGTACTCTATCGACAGGAAAACAAGAGGGTTAAATTCATGGTAAGATGTGGGATTCAGGTGAGCTCTCTAGCTTCGACGCACGCGTATAAATATTTATAAGGGACCTGGAAGTTTAGTCCAGATGCACAGCTTGTTTTGCAATGATTTGTGTTCTTCCTATTCTACTCTGGTTCTTTGAATTTTATTGTAACAATAATGTAAAGGGAAAATTATACTTTTGTATTGGAGATTTAATAAAGAATATTTTATCAAAGGAGAAAAGTATTCCTACAGTTTTTTTGTCAAAAGTTATGATAGCTGAAGGAAGGTTTAATTATAATCAAATTCTAGGATTTTCATTGTGTTTCAAATTGTAGATAGAATTTTGTGTTATTTGATATTTTAAGAGAGGTTTTAGTTGAAGAATGTAATATGCAAATTATCCAGATTGTATTGCAATATTCAGAACTATTTTAACATTATTGATGAATAATGTGTATTAAAAATCAGATTGAGTGAAATAAAAATCAATTGGAAATCCTTGATGCTAAGAATAAATTTTGTGTTATCGATGGTGGAAGGTATTGATCCACAGAATGCTCATGGAATTCAGGAATGATTCTACAGAGGGCTGGTTTATATACACAAATCTAATATGATAGAATTTTACAAGTAACAATTTGTATTGCTACGTTCTTAGATATGAGATCTAAATGTGTGCTTAAACATAAAATATTGAAACACTAAGGATACAGGTAACAGATTCTTTCCAACCTTTGATTATCATGATTTTATCATCGACTAATAATTTGCCTACTGTTAAACAACTCTGATAAACTCTATTGGAATTATACCTACATTCAATAAGAACACTAACTGAAAATAATATACAAAGTAAATGGTACAATGCTTTAGAAGATATAAACATTTAAGAAAACATTAATATTAATATTATCATTTAGCAATAAGTAATAGCTTTTATAAAACATCACTGTATGATTTATGAATAATTGTGAAAATTTGAAAGAAATATTAACATACATATCTTAGAAGTGTTATATGCAATAACCAGTACAATCATTTTATACTTTTCACCACTAATAATTATTGTTTGCAATAGTAAAGCAAATAATTATCACTTAAAAATCAAAATAAGAATATTTACAATAATTATTACAATGATACTAATCATAAAATGAAGAATACAGACAAGTTCAATGTCAAAGTCAAAATCGTATCGGTGAAAGACTATTTATTGTTCGTAACAACTGACTTTAATTGCAAAAGATAGCTTAATATCGAGGAAAAAGTAAACTGTGTACTCACCAATGTTAATTGAACATTATAATTGTAGTTTTACTGCTTTTTCACAAGTTTCAAGCTCACGTGCTTCAGACCTACGCACCAGTTCAAACCACAATCACGTACTGACGCCGTAGACTGAGGGCGTTCTAAGATGGCGGACGACTACTGGCGCGCGAATTCAAAATGAGTTACATAGAGACACTACGAAACAAACTCTAATATAACTTTAAATTTCTTTGCAATTGAGCTTAAGTCTACAAACGCTTAAAAGAACTTTTAACAATATTTAGTCATTTGATTTTTTATAATAGTAAATAAATGTTAAAAGTATAAAAACAAGTACAGAATGTATAATACTTTGAAATAAAGAATTATAAATAAGTACTTAAATTTTTTATAAAATCATATAAAGAATGTTGTATTACCTACAAATTATTGGTTTTGTTTCCACTTTAAGAAAACTTTTGAACTGAATATCAACAAAAACAGCAAAAATTAAGTTGTACCCCTTTAATTACTTACAAACCACTTTCTAACTCTTCAACAGCGAAGTCTGAGTCAATCGAGACCCAAATTTACAAAACATATACAAGAATATTAATCTATATTTCAATGCCTAATTTTTAAACGAAAAAGTTCCATAAGTTGAGAAATAATTTAAAATACAAAATTAAATTAAGATTTGAGCTTCCTTCAAGGTCCGCCGTCCGAACATTAAGCAATCACCTACAAATCTTACACAATTACATAGCTATATTTTACTGTTTCTTCAAAAACTTTTTGCAGCGTGAGAGAAAATATAGATTCCAGTTATCATGACTTTGACACTTCTTCCTCTTGCATTTGACGTAATAAAGCAAAGTAAGAAGTGGCTGTATTAAATACCTGTAAAGAAGTTTCCATTTTATTTTTACGCAAATGTTGAAACAATTTAATGATTGTACTTGAACAATTAACCATGAGGAATGAATGAAAGAAAAACTACTTACACTTGTTAAAGTATGAATAGACAATGTCTGAAACGTTAATGCCGAAATACTGCAGTACTTCTGCGATCTGAGGATCATAAGTAGAAGCTGTCTTCTATAAATCAGCGGTAATTTATACCATGGCACATGCAAATATACTGCGTACCCTATGTCCTGACTTTCCTGAACCAAAATTGCACCAGGCCAGCACCATAATAAAAGTTGTATCATCATCGATAATAAGTAAGAGATAAATTTAAATAAATCGGCGTTTGAACCATTACTCATAACTGCGAATCCACTTAAACAAATCTCTATTCCACTTGTGAGGAGTTGCAGAAAAATGATGGGGGTTAATAAATCATTAACATCATTCACCACACTGTACAAAAGTAATGATACAGTTAAATGTTAGAAGTATAATTTAAATGTTAGAAATAGTATTTTAATGCTTACTTTATTAATCGTTGATGATGACGAATACACTTGATTAGATCCGTTGCCAAATTCCCCGAACGATCGGATATATAATTAGTAGAATGGCATCTTATTTCGATCCCAATATTACTGATCCACGTGCTGATTAATCTGAATTGTCCAGATATGTGTAGGATTGTGGTGACACACGTGGTATCTATGGCGCAAATTCCGGCGGTGCCAAGCAAAGCTGCTAGGAATTGACAAACAAAGGCGATTTCAAAGTTAGGCGATTGCGTGACATCCGTTCCATACCTAATATTCAAATCAGACTTCATAAATTGACACTTATTGTGTTTAAATGAAATATGAAAACATTGGTATAACTTGAGGAAAGCAATTCACATTTTTGTGGAGGCCGGGCCCATCCTGTCTCCTATCTAGTTACGCCAATGCAAAAAAAATGTTTGAAGTTTTACCAGACGTCAAATGGTAAATGTCGTCCGTTAACACCATTGTCGTTATGTTCGCTTCTAATGTAATCACAAGCTGCTGAAATTGTGAAAATAATCACAGTCATCGTCCCGGACGAATAGAAGATGATCGAACAAATTCGTGCCCAGTAAGCGAATTCTTCGTAAGATTGCCTTTCTTTAGGATCGTCAGTGGAGTCCCAGAGACTTCTTAATTCTTTATACAATCCACATGATTTCTCTCGTCTTGCTACTAGATAAATTTTTTTGAATAAAAGCTGTGCAAGGGTTGTTGAAACACAACCGACTCCTAATTAAATAAGAAAAAATTCATACTATCAGAAGACAGGCCCAATCGTTATTAAAATACATCGAAGGCCAACACGTTGATTACCACAGGAAATGTTGTGTTTCTTAATATCCCATTAAATTAAATTTGTAATGTCGATCACTGGTGAATCCCATGGCAAGCAACGCGTTAATTAAGTGCAAAAAATATTTCTCAGGGTTACACTAAATTTTATTTTACATTGCAATAGGAATTCAGTTAAATCTAAATTTTTCAAATAATTACGCTATCTATATCGTAGGATTACAATAGGTTCTCGATAACTTGTCGCACTCGAAGATATAGGGGAAGAAATTTCTTGAAAACCGCAACTTAACAAATGTCACAACCATTAAGCTCTTTTTCTTTTTCTTTTTGAGTGCCGGAGGGGAAATACATTTACATAGGGTGATTTCCAGTTGCCTATTCGGCTTAGGGGGCTCCGGCAGTGCGGGACTCACGACCACCCCTCTGACGAGTAACATCCTACCCCGTAAAACACCTCCGCTATGTGGGCGGCCTGTACAGTTTCACCGGGCCAACCATAAAGCTAACTTGACACAGAGGCAAGAGATAAGAATAAGCATAACAGAATACAGTAAAACCTCGATAAGTCGTCACTCAAGGGTTCGACAAATTTTGACGACTTAAACGGAGTGACCACTTAAGCGGAGTAAAAACCATGTAAATTTTAAAATGACGAGGAAAGGATTTACCCGGAGTGACGAATTATAGAGGTTTTACAGTATTTCCAAAACAATTGAATGCCTAAAAAACCACATGGTAAGGAACGAGATTACGTGTGAATGTTAATAGGCAACCTCGAATCATTATCCAGAGTCTACTGTAAATTAAATTGACACTGTCCATCACTGACTACATTTCTAACATGCAAATTACTCAATTGATTTCATCCAGTTACCTGTCAGAATTTTCAGATCACCCCAGTTCACCGCAATTAGGAAAAGTCCTGGCACAAAAACGCTAAAAGCAGCAATTAAAGATAATGTGTACAGGAAGGATGCGAATAGTTTGCTGCAGATCGAGCGTTTTTCATCAGGAGGCCATATGCCAATCATACTGCACAAGATCTTGTTCGGCAGTAAGTAATAATCAATCGAGTTCCTCGGCAGTTTTCGCATATTCACCCTCCAGACCAACTTGATCGCGTGTCTGAGGGTTCTTTTTTTCCCGTGTTGCTGCAACAATGTCCCCTATCGGAGAATTCTTTATAACAAAATTACACAGTGGACAGAAAGTCATGTATCCCTTCCACCACAAGCAAACTGCAATATTAATGTCATCACTCAGTTGCAACATTTCCATCCTTCATTTTTTGATACACGGTTGCAGGAATAGTTTATGCTATAAGTATAGTGGAGTAGCATGAGAACATCCTTTGCCCAACCGGGTTGCAAGTTTTATAAGTCTAGAAAAACACGTAGCTAGTAATCCGACTGGGTTATACGTATACCTAGTATCACGAAGGGGAAAAAGGAGAGTTGGTCTTTTGCTTCTTTCGCCAAGAACAGTGTTCGCTGGTGCTTTGAAGTGGAAAATACTGTGATAGGTGCAATGTTAATTTGTGTGTCCTGTGATGGTGCATTGATAATTGAATAAGAGAGCCTGGGGCAATCGCGATCTAAGCTAACAAAATATATACAAGAACATTTATCTATATTTGAACGTGTAATTGTTAAACGAAAAAGTTCCATAAGTTGTGAAATAATTTAAAATACAAAATTAAATTAAAATTAGAATTTTCTGCATGGTCCGTTGTCCGAACATTAAGTAATCATCTACAAATTGTACACAATTACACAGGTATATTTTTCTGTTTCTTCAAAAACCTTTTGCAGCATGAGAGAAACCATGGATTCCAGTTATCATAAGATTCACACTTCATTCTGTTGCATTTGACGTAATAAAGTGAAATAAGAGGTGGCTGTATTAAATACCTGAAAAGAAGTTTCCGTTTTATTTTTACGCAAACGCTGAAACAAATCATTTCATTTCACGATTTCATGATAGTGCTTGAATAATAAACCATAAGGGATGATTGAAGAAAAAAATTACATTTTATATAAACAAAATACTTACACTTGTTAAAGTATGAACAGACAACGTTTGAAACGTTAATGCAGAAATACTGCAGTACTTCTGCGATCTGAGGATTATAAGTAAAAGCTGTCTTCTATAAATCGGTGATAATTTATACCATGGTACATCCAGATAAACTGCGTATCCTATTTCCTGGCTTTCCTGAACCAAAATTTCACCAGGCCAGCACCACATTAAAAGTTGTGTCATCATCAATGATAAATAACAGATAAATTTAAACAAATCGGCGCTTGCACCATTACTCATAACTGCGAATCCACTTAAACAAATTTCTATTCCACTCGTGAGGAGTTGCATAAAAATGATGGGGGTTAACAAATCATTAACATCATTCACCACACTGTACAAAAGTAATGATACAGTTAAATATTAGAAATATAATTTAAATGTTAGAAACAAAATTTTACTGCTTACTTTATTAATCGTTGATGATGACGAATACACCTGATTAGATCTCTTGCCAAATTCCCCGACCGATCGGATCCATAATTAGTAGAATGGGATCTTATTTCGAACCCAATATTACTGATCCACGTGCTAATTAATCTGAATTGTCCAGATACGTGTAGGATTATGGTGAAACATGTGGTATCTACGCCGCAAACTGCAACGGCGGAAAGCAAAGTTGCTAGGAATTGACAAACAAAGGCAATTTCAAAGTTGGGCGATTCCGTGACATCCGTTCTATCCCTAATATGCAAATCGACACATCATAAATTGAAACTTATAGTATTTATATGAAATCATTGGTATAACTTGAGAAACGCAATTCACATTTTTGGGGAGGTCGGGCCCACCCTGTATTCTTTCTAGTTACGACAATGCAAAAAATAATGTTTGAAGTTTTACCAGGCAACAATTGGTAAATGTCGACCACTAACACCATTGCCGATATATTCGGTTCTAATACAATCCCAGGCTGCTGAAGCTGTGAACATAATCACAGTCATCGTCGAGGACAAATAGAAGACGATCGAATAAATTCGTGCCCAGTAAGCGAATTCTTTGTAAGATTGCCTTTCTTTAGGATCGTCAGTGGAGTCCCAGAGACTTCTTAATTCTTTATACAATGTACATGATTTCTCTCGCCTTGCTACTAGATAAATTATTTTGAACAAAAATTGTGCAAGAGACGTTGAAGTACACCCGACTCCTAATTAAATAAGAAAAAATTAACAGTATCAGAAAAAAGGCCCAATTGTTATCAAGATACATTGATTACCACAGGAAATTTTGTACTTTTTTAGATTTCGTTTAATTAAATTTGTATCGTCAATCACTGGTGAATCCCATGGCAAGCAACGAGTTAATTAAGTGCCGAAGATATTTCTGAGTATTACATTAAATTTCATTTTATATTGCATTAGGAATTTAGTTTAATCTAAATATTACAACTAATTACGGAATCATATCATACGGTTACAATAGGCTCTCGATAACTTGCCGCGGTCGGGCATATAGGTGAAGAAATTTCTTGAAAACAGCAACTAACCAAATGCCGCAACGATAAAGCTAACTTGACACACAGGCAAGAAATAAAGAAAAGCATAACAGAATATTTCCTGGAAAATTAAATTTCTAAACAAACACTGGGGCACGAGATTACATGTGAAAGTTAATAGGCCACTGCGAATAATTAACAAGAGTCTACTGTAAATTAAATTCACACTGTCCATCACTGACTACAATTCTAACATGCAAACTACTAAACTGATTTCATTCAGTTACCTGTCAGAATATTCAAATCACCCCAGTTCACTGCAATTACCAAAAGTCCCGGCACGAAAATGCTAAAGACAGCCATTAAAGAGACTATGAACCGAAAGTATGCGAATATTTTGCTGCAGATCGAGCGTTTATCATCGGAAGGCCACACGCCAACCACACTGCACATGATCTTGTTCGGCAATATGTAATAATCAATCGAGTTCCTTGGTAGTTTTCTCATGTTCTCCCTCCACACAAACTTGATCGCGTGTCAGAGGGTTCGTTTTTTTCCCGTGTTGCAGTAACAATGTCCCCTAACTGAGAATTCTTTATAACAAAATTACACAGTGGACAAGAAGTCATGTATTCCTTCCACCACAAGCAGTTTGCAATATTAATGTCATCACTCAGTTGCAACATTTCCATCATTCATTTTTGATTCATGGTTTCAGGAATAGTTTATGATATAAGTGTAGTGAGGTAGCACGAGAACATACTTTGCCCAACTGGGTTGCAACTTTTATGAGTCTAGAAAAACAGGTAGCTAATAATCTGACTGGGTTATACGTATACTTAGTATCACGAAGGGAATGAAGAAGACTTGGTCTTTTGTTTCTTTCGCTAAGAACAGTGTTCGCTGGTATTTTGATGTGGAGAATACTGTGATAGGTGCAATGTTAATTTGTGTGTCTTGTGATGATGCATTGATAATTGAACAATAGAGCCTGGGGCAATCGTGATGTAAGCTAACACAACATATACAAGAATCTTAATCTATATTTGAATGTGAAACTTTTAAACGAAAAAATTCCATATTTTGTATAGTATTTAGAAATGCAAAATTAAATTAAAATTAGAGGTTTTTTGATGTTCCGTCGTCCGAAGTTTAGGAATCACCTACAAATAGTACACAATTATACAGGTATATTCTTCTGTTTCTTCAAAAATCCTTTGCAGCATGAGAGAAAGTTTAGATTCCAGTTATCATAACATTGACACTTCATTCTCTTGCATTTGACGTAATAAAGCGAAATAAGAAGTGGCTGTATTAAATACCTGAAAAGAAATTTCCATTTTATTTCTACGCAAATGGTGAAACTAATCGTTTCATTTCACGGTTTCATGATTGTACTTGAATAGTAAACTATAAGGGATGATTGAAGAAAAAAATTACATTTTACTTACATAAAATACTTACACTTGTTAAAGTATGAATAGACAATGTTTGAAACGTTAATGCAGAAATACTACAGTACTTCTGCGATCTGAGGATTATGAGTAGAAGCTGCCTTCTATATATCGGTGGTAATTCATACCATGGTACATGCAGATAAACTGCGTATCCTATTTCCTGACTTTCCTGAACCAAAATTGCACCAGGCCAGCACCATAATAAAAGTTGTATCATCATCGTTGATAAATAAGAGATAAATTTAAATAAATCAGCGCTTGAACCATTACTCATAACTGCGAATCCACTTAAACAAATCTCCATTCCGCTCGTGAGAAGTTGCAGAAAAATGATGGGGGTTAATAAATCATTAACATCATTCACCACACTGTACCAAAGTAATGACACAGTTAAATATTCAAAGTATAATTTAAATATTAGAAATAGGAATTTATTGCTTACTTTATTAATCGTTGATGATGACGAATACACCTGATTAAATCTGTTGCCAAATTCCACGAACAATCGGATACATAATTAGTAGAATGGCATCTTATTTTGATCCCAATATTACTCATCCATGTGCTGATTAATCGGAATTGTCCAGATACGTGTAGGATTATGGTGACACACGTGGTATCTACAGCGCAAATTGCTACGCCGCAAAGCAAAGCTGCTAGGAATTGACAAACAAAGGCGATTTCAAAGTCAGGCGATTCCGAGACATCCGTTCCATACCTAATATTTAAATCAGACTTCATAAAATGACACTTATTGTATTTAAATGAAACATGAAATCATTGGTATAACTTGAAAAAAGCAATTCACTTTTTGGGGCGGTCGCGCTCACCCTGTCTGCTATCTAGTTACGCAAATGCAAGAAAAAATGTTTGAAGTTTTACCAGGCATCAATTGGTAAATGTCGAGCACTAACACCATTGTCGATGTGTTTATTTCTAATATAATCACAAGCTGGTGAAATCATGAACATAACCACAGACATCATCCCGGACGAATAGAAGGTGATCGAACAAATTCGTGCCCAGTAAGCGAGTCCTTCGTAAGATTGCCTTTCTTTAGGATCGTCAGTAGAGTCCCAGAGACTTCTTAATTCTTTATACAATGTACATGATTTCTCTCTTCTTGCTACTAGATAAATTATTTTGAATATCAGCTGTACAAGAGTCATTGAAGTACATCCTACCCCTAATTAAATAAGAAAAAATTCACACTGTCAGAAGATAGACCCAATAGTTATCAAAATACATTGAAGTTCAACGCGTTGATTACTACCGGAAGTTTTGTGTTTTTCAATATTTCATTAAATTAAATTTTAACGTTGATCCCGTGGCAAGCAACGCGTTTATTTAGTGCAAAAAATATTACTTAGAGTTACATTAAATTTTATTTTATATTGTGCTCGGAATTTTGTTTAATCTAAATTTTCCAAATAATTACGTTATCTATATCATAGAATTACAATAGGCTCTCGATAAGTTGTCGCACTCTGGGATATAGGAGAAGAAATTTCTTGATCACACCAGCACAACAAATTCCACAACTATAAAGCTAACTTAACAAAGATGCAAGAGATGAAGGAAAGCGCAACAGAATATTTCCAAAACAATTAAATGTCTAAACAAACCACGTACTGGGGCATGAGATTCAAAGTGAATAAGCCCTCTGCGAGTAATTATGAAGGGTCTACTGCAAATTAAATTCACACTGTCTATCACTGACTACAATTCTAACATGCAAACTACTCAACTGATTTCATCCAGTTACCTGTCAGAATTTGTAGATCACCCCAGTTCACCGCAATTACCAAAAGTCCAGGCACGAAAATGCTAAAGGCAGCCATTAAAGAGAATATGAACCGAAAGTATGCGAATATTTTGCTGCAGGTCGAGCGTTTTTCATCGGAAGGCCACATGCCAATCACACTGCACATGATCTTGTTCGGCAGTATGTAATAATCAATCGAGTTCCTTGGTAGTTTTCTCATCTTCTCCCACCACACGAACTTGATCGCGTGTCAGAGGGTTCGTTTTTTTCCCAGTGTTGCAGTAACAGTGTCCCCTACCTGAGAATTCTTTATAACAAAATTATACAGTGGACAGGAAGTCATGTATTCCTTTCACCACAAGCAACTTGCAATATTAATGTCATCACCCGGTTGCAATATTTCCATCGTTCATTTTTTGATACAAGGTATCAGGAATAGTTTATGCTGTAAGTATCGCGAGGTAGCATGCGAACATCTTTTGCCCAACTGGAATGCAACTTTTATTAGTCTAGAAGAACAAGTAGCTAGAAATCCGACTTAGAATCACGAAGGGAAAAAAAGGAGACTTGCTCTTTTGCTTCTTTCGCCAAGAACAGTGTTCGCTGATGCTTTGACGTGCAATATACTGTGATGGGTGCAATGTTAATTTGTGTGTCCTGTGATGGTGCATTGATAATTGAATAAGAGAGCCTGGGGCAGTCGTGACCTAAGCTAACCAAACATTTACAAGGACCTTAAACTATAATTGAACATATAATTTTTAAACGGAAAAGTTCCATATGTTGTAAAATACTTCAAAATGCAAAATTAAATTAAAATTAGAATTTTCTGCATGGTACGTCGTCCGAAGTTTAAGTAATCACCGACAAATCGTACACAATTACACAGGTATATTTTTCTGTTTCTTCAAAAACCTTTTGCAGCATGAGAGAAACCATAGAGTTATCATAACATTGACACTTCATTCTCTTGCATTTGACGTAATAAAGCGAAATAAGAGGTGGCTGTATTAAATACCTGAAAAGATCTTTCCATTTCATTTTTACGGAAATGCTGGAATAAATCATTTCATTTCACGGTTTCATGATAGTACTTGAATAGTAAACGATAAGGGATGATTGAAGAGAAAAATTACAATTTATATACATAAAATACTTACACTTGTTAAAGTATGAACAGACAACGTTTGAAACGTAAATGCAGAAATACAGCAGTACTTCTGCGATCTGAGAATTATAAGTAGAAGCTGTCTTCTATAAATCGGTGATAATTTATACCATGGTACATGCAGATAAACTGCGTATCCTATTGCCTGACTTTCCTGAACCAAAATTTCACCAGGCAAGCACCATAAAAAAAGTTGTGTCATCATCAACGATAAATAACAGATAAATTTAAATAAATCGGCGCTTGAATCATTACTCATAACTGCGAATCCACTTAAACAAATCTCCATTCCACTCGTGAGAAGTTGCATAAAAATGATAGGTGTTAATAAATCATTAACATCATTCATCACACTGTATAAAAGTAATGATACATTAAATATTAGAAGCATAATTTAGATGTTACAAATAGAATTTTATTGCATACTTTATTAATCGTTGATGATGACGAATACACCTGATTAGGTCTGTTGATAAATTCCCCGACCGATCGGATACATAATTAGTAGAATGGCATCTTATTTCGATCCCAATATTATTGACCCACGTGCTGATTAATCTGAATTGTCCAGATACGTGTAGGATTATGGTGACACACGTGGTATCTACAGCGCAAATTGCGGTGGAGCAAACCAAAGCTGCTAGGAATTGACAAACAAAGGCGATTTCAAAGTTTGGCGATTCCGTGACATCCGTTCCATACCTAATATTCAAATCAGAGTTCATAAATAGACACTTATAGTTTGAATGAAATAGAATTCATTGGTATAACTTGAGAAAGACAAATCACATTTTTGGGGAAGTCGGGCCCACCCTGTCTCCTGTCTAGTTATGCCAATGAATAAAAAAATGTTTGAAGCTTTACCAGACTTCAATTGGTAAATGTCGACCGTTAACACCATTGCCGATATGCTCGTTTACAATACAATCCCAGGCTGCTGAAGCTGTGAACATAATCACAGTCATCGTCGAGGACGAATAGAAGACGATCGAATAAATTCGTGCCCAGTAAGCGAATCCTTTGTAAGATTGCCTTTCTTTAGGATCGTCAGTGGAGTCCCAGAGACTTCTTAATTCTTTATACAATCTATATGATTTGTCTCGTCTTGCTACTAGATAAATTATTTTGAATAAAAATTGTGCAATGGTCATCGAAGTACACCCGACTCCTAATTAAATAAGAAAAAATTCACAGTATCAGAAGAAAGGCCCAATATTTTTCAAGATACAACGAAGTCCAGCACGTTGATTACCACAAAAAATTTTGTGCTTTTTATTATTTCATTGAATTAAATTTGTAACCCATGGCAAGCAACGGGTTAATTAAGTGCCGAAGATATTTCTGAGTATTACATTAAATTTAATTTTATATTGCATTAGGAATTTAGTTTAATCTAAATATTACAACTAATTACGGTATCATATCATAGGATTACAATAGGGGAAGAAATTTCTTGAAAACAGCAACTTTCCAAATACCGCAACCATAAAGCTAACTTGACACAGAGGCAAGAAATAAGGAAAAGCACAACAGAATATTTCCAGAAAAATTGAATGTCTAAACAAATACTTGTACACGAGATTAGATGTGAAAGTTAATGGGCCACTGCGAATAATTATCAATAGCCTACTGTAAATTAAATTCACCCTGTCCATCAGTGACTACTCTAAGATGCAAACTACTCAATTCATTTCATTCAGTTACCTGTCAGAATATTCAAATCACCCCAGTTCACAGCAATTACCAAAAGTCCCGGCACGAAAATGCTAAAGACAGCCACTAAAGAGAATATGAACCGGAAGTATGCGAATATTTTGCTGCAGATCGAGCGTTTTTCATCGGGAGGCCAGATACCAATCATACTGCACAAGATCTTGTTCGGCAGTAAGTAATAATCTATCGAGTTCCTTGGTAGTTTTCTCATGTTCTCCCTCCATACAAACTTGATCGCGTATCAGAGGGTTCGTTTTTTTCCTGTGCCGTGGTAAGAATGTCCCCTAACTGAGAATTCTTTGTAACAAAATTATACAGTGGACAAGAAGTCATGTATTCCTTTCACCACAAGCAACTTGCAACATTAATGTCATCACTCATCGTCAGTTGCAACAATTCCATCGTTCATTTTTTGATACATGCTTTCAGGAATAGTTTATGATGTAACTATAGTGAGGTAGTTTGAGAACATCCTTTGCCCAACTGGGTGTGCAACTTTTATGAGTCTAGAAAAACACGTAGCTAATAATCTGACGGGGTTATACGTATACTTAGCATCACGAAGGGAAAAAGAGACTTGGTCTTTTGTTTCTTTCGCCAAGAACAGTGTTCGCTGATGCTTTGACGTGGAAAATACTGTGATAGGTGCAAAGTTAATTTGTGTGTTCTGTGATGGTGCATTGACGATTGAACAAGAGAGCCTGGGGCAATCGTGACCCAAGCTAACAAAACATATAGAAGAATATTAATCCATAGTAGTATGTGTAATTTTTAAATGAAAATGTTTCATATGTTGTAAAATAATTCTAAATACAAAACAAAATTAAGGTTAGAGCTATCTTCAAGGTCCACCGTCCGAAGGTTAATTAATCACCTACAAATCTTACACAATTACACAGCTATATTTTACTGTTTCTTGAAAAACTTTTTACAACACGAGAGGAACCACATATTCCTGCTATCATAAATTTGACACTTCTTTTTCTTGCATTTGACATAATAAAGCGAAATAAGAAGTGGCTGTATTAAATACCTGAAAAGAATTTTCTATTTTATTTTTACGCAAATGCTAAAACAAATCATTTCATTTCATAATTTAACGATCGTACTTGAACTATCAATCATGATGAATGAATGAAGAAAAAAACAACTTACATTTGTTAGAGTATGAATAGACAATGTCTGAAACGTTAATGCCGAAATACTGCAGTACTTCTGCGATCTGAGGATTATAAGTAGAAGGTGTCTTCTATAAATCGGTGATAATTTATACCATGGTACTTGCAGATAAACTGTATATCCTATTTCCTCACTTTCCTGCACCAAAATTTCACCCGGCCAGCACCATAATAAAAGTTGTATCATCATCGATAATAAGTAAGAGACAAATTTAAGTAAATCAGCGCTTGAACCATTACTCATAACTGCGAATCCACTTAAACAAATCTCAACGCCACTCGTGAGGAGTTGCAGAAAAATGATGGGGGTTAACAAATCATTAACATCATTCACCACACTGTACAAAAGTAATAATACAGTTAAATGTTAGAAGTATCAATTAAATGTTAGAAATAGAATTCTATTACTTACTTTATTAATCGTTGATGATGACGAATACACCTGATTAGATTTGTACCCAAATTCCCCGAAAGATCGGATACATAATTAGTAGAATGTGATCTTATCTCGATCCCAATATTATTGATCCACGTGCTGATTAGTCTGAATTGTCCAGATACGTGTAGGATTATGGTGACACACGTGGTATCTAGGGCGCAAATAGCGACGGAGCAAACCAAAGCTGCTAGGAATTGACAAACAAAGGCGATTTCAAAGTAAGGCGATTCCGTGACATCCGTTCCATACCTAATATTGAAATCAGAATTCATAAATTAACACTTATAGTTTTAATGAATAGAAATCATTGGTATAACTTGAGAAAGACAATTCACATTTTTGGGGAAGTCAGGCCCGCCCTGTCTCCTGTCTAGTTATGCCAATGAATAAAGAAATGTTTGAAGCTTTACCAGACTTCAATTGGTAAATGTCGACCGTTAACACCATTGCCGATATGCTCGTTTACAATACAATCCCAGGCTGCTGAAGCTGTGAACATAATCACAGTCATCGTCGCGGACGAATAGAAGATGATCGAATAAATTCGTGCCGAGTAAGCGAAATCTTCGTAAGATTTCCGTTCTTTAGGATCGTCAGTGGAGTCCCAGAGACTTCTTAATTCTTTATACAATCTATATGATTTGTCTCGTCTTGCTACTAGATAAATTATTTTGAATAAAAGTTGTGCAAGGGTCATCGAAGTACACCCGATTCCTAATTAAATAAGATAAAATTCACACAGTCAGAAAAAAGTCCCAATAGGTATTATAGTATACCTATTATCAAGATACATCGAAGTCCCGCGCGTTGATTACCACAGGAAGTTGTGTTTTTTAACATTTCATTAATATAAATTTGTAAAGTCGATCACTGGTGAATCACATGGCATACAACGCATTTTTTAAATGCAGAAAATATCTCCCAGTATTTCATTAAATTTCATTTTATATTGCATTAGGAATTTAGTTTAGTCTAAATTTTTCAACTAATTATGCTATCTTATGATAGGATTACAATATTCTCTCGATAACTTCTCGCATTCGGGGCTATAGGGGAAGAAATATTTTGAACAACAGCAACATAATAAATGTCGCAAACATATAGTTAACTTGACACAGAGAAAATAGATAAAGGAATGCATAAATGAATATTTCCTGAACAATTCAATATCTAAACAAACCACATGCTGTGGCACGAGATTAGATGTGAAGGTTAATAGGCCACTGCGAATAAGTATCAAGAGTCAACTGTAAATTAAATTCACACTGTCCATCACTGACTACAATTCTAACATGCAAACTACACAATTGATTTCATCCAGTTACCTGTCAGAATTTTCAGATCACCCCAGTTCACTGCAATTGCCAAAAGTCCCGGCACGAAAATGCTAAAGACAGCCATTAAAGAGAATATGAACCGGAAGTATGCGAATATTTTGCTGGAGATCGAGCGTTTTTCATCGGAAGGCCACATGCCAATCACACTGCACATGATCTTGTTCGGCAGTATGTAATAATCAATCGAGTTCCTTGGTAGCTTTCTCATGTTCTCCCTCCACACGAACTTGATCGCGTGTCAGAGGGTTCGTTTTTTTTCGATGTTGCAGTAACAATGTCCCCTAACTGAGAATTCTTTATAACAAAATTATACAGTGGACAGAAAGTCATGTATTCCTTTCGCCCCAAGCAACTTGCAATATTAATGTCATCACTCAGTTGCAATATTTCCATCGTTCATTTTTTGCTACATGGTTTCAGGAATAGTTTATGCAGTAAGTATAGTAAGGTAGCACAAGAACATCCTTTGCCCAACTGGGTTGCAACATTTATGAGTCTAGAAAAACACGTAGCTTGAAATCCGATTGGATTATACGTATACTTAGCATCATGAAGGGAAAAAGGAGACTTGGTCTTTTGTTTCTTTCACCAAAAGCAGTGTTCGCTGGTGCTTTGATGTGGTGCTTTGATGTGGTGTCTGATGGGTGCATTGACGATTGAACGAGACAGCCTGGGGCAATCGTGACCAAAGCTAATAACAAGACATATACAAGAATATTAATCTATAGTTGAATGTGTAATTTTTAAACGAAAAAGTTCCGTAAGTTGTAAAATTATTCAAAATACAAAATTAAATTGAGATTTGAGGTCCGCCGTCTAAACATTAAGTAATCACCTACAAATCTTACACAATTACACAGCTATATTTTACTGTTTCTTTACTGCAACAACTTTTTGCAGCATGAGAGAAACTATAGATTCCAGTTATCATGATTTTGACACTTCTTCCTCTTGCATTTGACGTAATAAAGCGAAATAAGAAGCGGCTGTATTAAATACCTGAAAAGAAGTTATCAATTTATTTTTACGTAAATGCTGAAACAAATCATTTCATTTCATAATTTAACGATTGTACTTGAACAATAAATCATGACGACTGGTTAATGAGAAAAATTATATTTCACTTACATAAAATACTTACATTCGTTAAAGTATGAATAGACAATGTCTGAAACGTTAATGCCGAAATACTGCAGTACTTTTGCGATCTGAGGATTATAAGTAGAAGTTGTCTTCTATAAATCGGTGGTAATTTATACCATGGTACATTTAGATAAGCTGTATATCCTATTTCCTGACTTTCCTGAACCAAAATTTCACCAGGCCAGCACCATAATAAAAGTTGTATCATCATCGATGATAAGTAAGAGATAAATTTATATATATCGGCGCTTGAACCATTACTCATAACTGCGAATCCGCTTAAACAAATTTCTATTCCACTTGTGAGGAGTTGCAGAAAAATAATGGGGGTTAATAGATCATTAACATCATTCACCAGACTGTGAAAGTAATGATACAATTAAATGTTAGAAGTATAATTTAAATGTTAGAAATAGAATTTTTTCGCTTACTTTATTAATCGTTGATGATGACGAATACACCTGATTAGATCCGTTGCCAAATTCCCCGAACGATCGGATATATAATTAATAGAATGGCATCTTATTTCGATCCCAATATTACTGATCCACGTGCTGATTAATCTGAATTGTCCAGATACGTGTAGGATCGTGGTCAGACACGAGGTATCTACGGCGCAAATTGCGACGGCGCAAAGCAAAGCTGCTAGGAATTGACAAACAAACGCGATTTCAAACCTAGGCGATTCCGTGACATCCATTCCATACCTAATATTCAAATCAGACTCCATAAATTGACACTTATTGTATTTAAATGAAATATGAAATCATTGGTAATAATGTTTGAAGTTTTACCAGACTTCAAATGGTAAATGTCGACCGCTAACACCATTGCCGATACGTTCGTTGCTAATATAGTCAAAAACTGCTGAAACTGTGAAAATAATCACAGTCGTAGTCCCAGACGAATAGAAGACGATTGAACAAATTCGTGCCCAGTAAGCGAGTCCTTCGTAAGATTGCCTTTCTTTAGGATCGTCAGTGGAGTCCCAGAGGCTTCTTAATTCTTTATACAATCTACATGATTTCTCTCGTCTTACTACTAGATAAATTATTTTGAATAAACATTGCGCAAGGGTCGTTGAAACACACCCGACTCCTAATTAAATAAGAAAAAGTAAGTTTTTTTTAAATATTCCATTAAATTAAATTTGTAATGTCGATCACTGGCAAGCAACGCGTTAATTTAGTGCAGAAAATATTTCTTAGTGGTACACTAAATTTTATTTTTTATTGCATTAGGACTTTAGTTTAATCTTGATAACTTGTCGCACTCGGAGATATAGAGGAAGAAATTTCTTGAAAACCCCAACCATAAAGCTAACTTGACACAGAGACAAGTGATAAAGGAAAGCATAACAGAATATTTCCAAAACAATTGAATGCCTAAACAAACTCGATGCTGGGGCGCGAATAAAGCTACAGTAAATTAAATTCAATCACTGACTACAATTCTAACATGCAAATTATTAAATTGATTTCATCCAGTTACCTGTCAGAATTTTCAGATCACCCCAGTTCACCGCAATTACCAAAAGTCCAGGCACGAAAACTGTACAGGTAGCCATTATAGAGAATATGAACCGGAAGTATGTGAATAGTTTGCTGGAGATCGTGCGTTTTTCATCGGGAGGCCAGATTCCAATCATACTGCACATGATCTTGTTCGGCAGTATGTAATAGTCAATTGAGTTCCTTCGTAGTTTTCTCATGTTCTCCCTCCACGCGTACCTGATCGCGTGTCTGTCAGAGGGTTTGTTTTTTTCGCGTGTATCATAACAATGTCCTCCGAGAATTCATTATAAAAATATTGCAGAGTGGACAGTGAATTACATAGGGGAATGTACAGCTTTTGCATCCTTTCTTTTTTGATTTATGCTTCCACGAATAGTTTATACTGTAAGTTTAATGAAGTGCCATAAGTGTATCTGTTGCAAAACAGGGTTGCAAGTTTTATAAGTTTGGTCTACGCGGACCTAGTACTCTGTATAAATGATTTATTGTTGCGAAGGGTATATAGGAGACTCGGTGTTTTCTCCTCATTTTGCCGTAAACAAAGTTAACCAGTCTTTTTATATGAAAGTGAAGAAGATACTGTGAACAGTGAGGATAATAAAAGACTATAAGAGACGGAATGTGAGAGTAAAAAAAATAATTTAAGTTAATTTTATAGTGAGATGTTTCTCTTATAATATAAAAATTACTTAAAATTGCAAATCGTGCTGTATACGAAGTCCCTTATAGTTAAGTACAGTTAAATACGAATAAATAACATGCTATTTTGAGAGAGAAAATCAAGTGTGTGGCATATTTTCTCCTTAACGAAATTCTTCGGTACATTCGAAATTCAGCGAGGTTTCTGGAATCAAGAGACGAATAAACCACAACAATAACACCACTCTTCTTTCTATTAAATTTTGTTTTCATTTTATAAAATACGATTGCACGTGGACACAGAGTTACGCGATAATTGTAAGAAATCAATGTAGAACAGATTAAATTCTACTTGTTTAATCAGCTACAAATCACTGTTCACACAAATTATATTTGATTATTCTAACATTGCCTTAACAGCAGTGAAATCATAGATCGCGGACATCATTACTGCCAAATTGACTGTTCTTGTAACTGTCGTAACAAAGCAAAGTAAGAGGCAGCTGTATTGAGCACCTGGAACAAAATTCTTATTTTAAGGACTATTTTATTTTTATTCAAACATGAAAGCAAATTAACTCAATAATTAATAACTAAAATTATAGTAAACCTCTTATAGGGGGAAGAATTTCTAGGAAACGGAAACATGACAAATGCCTCTAACAGATAGCTACCCAAAAAGCTCAGGGCAAAAGTAATACCGAATTGCATTAATTAAAGTAGATGTGGAGGGCAGTAGGCCTCTGTGGCAAGTTAACGAAATAAAAGTTATCAGGGTCTACTATAATTAACCCTTGGACGACGAACCATAGGGAGAGCGCAACGATGGCGGATGGTGAAGAGAGCCACAATTTTAATTTAATCCTATATTTCATATTATTTTCATTTCGTAAATTTTACAGTGTTCCTTTAAGAGTCACTCTCCGTTGTTCAAGGGTTAAATAATAATAAAATTTATAATTAATTCCATAATTTAATAATTTGAGAAGAAAATTAATTACTCACTGCTGTTAAAGTATGAATAGACATCGCTTGAAAAGTTAATGCCGAAATAGTGCAATACTTTTGCGACCTAAGAATTATTAAAGAAAGTTGTCTTCTATAAATCGGTGGTAATTTGTACCAAGGCACATTCAAATATAAACTGCATCCAATTTCCTGACTTTCTTGAATTAAAATTTCACCAGGCCAGCAGAACAGTAGAAGCTGTATCGTCATCGATAATAAATAGGAGATGAACTTGAATATATCATCCCCTGCATCATTACTGATAACTACGAATCCACTTAGACAAATCTCCAACCCACTCGTGAGGAGCTGTACGAAAATGATGGGGGTTAATAAATCATTAACCTCGTTAACCACGCTGCAAAGAAATAATAATACTGTTAAAGTGCTGCAAGAATTTTATTATAAAATGATGGATGATGCTTACTTTATCAATCGTTGATGATGACGTATGCATTTGATCAGTTCCGTTGCTAAATTCGACGGGCAATTATGCGAATAATCCATCTGCCTGCAATCCATTTTGATCCCTATATTAATGAACCATGTGCTTATTAATCGAAATTGACCGGATAAATGTAAAATCGCGGTCATACACGTGCAATCCAAGCCGCAAATTGCGAAACAGCATGTGAATGATGCTGCCATTTGACCAGCGAAGATGATCTCGAAGTCAGGTGATCTTATGGAGTCTATTCCGTTCCTGTATTAATTTTAATTGCATTTCATTTTAATCTCCGATACCTCGAAACATTCAGTCGATAAAGATTAAATTTCAGATGATATACTTTTATTAATTATTCGTTTACTTTTTTAAACACTGCTAATGTAATTATGTGAAAGATCAATAAAAAAAGAAGAAATACAGATTTCAATTTAAAAGAATACATTTTACCAGACATCGTACGGTAAATGTCGGGTGCTCTCGGTACCATTGTTGGTGTACATGTCTCTAATATAATCAAACGTCGCTGAGATCATGAACATGGTCGCAGTGGATATGGAGGACACGAAGAAAACTATGGTACAAGTCCTTGCCCAGTCAGCGAACATTTCGTAAGATTGCCTTTCTAGAGGATCGTCGGTCGTGGCCCAGAGACTTCTTAATTCATTATACACTGTATGCGCTTTTTCTCTCTTTGCAATTAAATAAAACGTTTTGAATACTAATTGTGTAAGGGACAATACGATGCACCCTGCTCCTAATTCGAGTAGAAAAAATCTGCATAACTATATTTTAATATGAAAAGACGAGAGATACGAGAGGTACTAACTAATTTAACATAATAGAAATTTACTAATTTAGGGCTGGAGTCACACAAGTGTTCAAAATCACGTCTATTACGACAATTATTTTGTATTCGAAGAGTTGTATATTTGGGTGCAATACATGTGGGCTTTTCTTGGTTAGGGATAAGTGCAATGAGAAGGGTGCTCTACTATTTTTTTTTCATTATTGGGAGAACCCAGGAACTTAGTAAAAATTTCGAATAGAATAAATATAAGGAAAAGCTGAGGAAAGCCTAAAGAGAATCTCGAGATAAACTTAGAAAGAACTTAAGAGGAACCTAGGAAGATCTTAAAGAGAATACAGGATAATTTTAAAATGAATGTAGAAAATTCCTGAGGGATCCCTAGAAACCTAGGAAGGTCCTAAAGAAATGCGACAGAAATTCTGAACACAACCCAACCACTAGCCCACACACGAATACCTATCCAAAGTACATCATTTTAAACACTCGCATTGCTCCAACCCAACTATGAATTAATATTACAATATTTTTCTAAGTTACCTGTCAAGGCCTTCAGATCGTTCCAGTTTTTCGCTACTATTATAATTTCAGGCACGTAAATGGAGCAGACTATAATTAGAGAGAATACCAAGTGAAAAGATGCGAGTACTGTTCTCCTTGTTGATGATTCTTCAATGGAGGGCCACATTCCGTACATACTGCACAAAATCTTATTCGGCAGTATGTAATAATCGATCGAGTTCTTTAGCGGTTTTCTCATGTTCTCCCTCCACATAAAATTAATCGCGTGTCAGGGGGTACGTTTTTTTCTCGTGTTGCAGTAACAGTGTCCCCTATCTGAGAATTCTTTATAACAATATTACACAGTGGACAGGAAGTCATGTATTCCTTTCACCACAAGCAACTTGCAATATTAATGTCATCACTCAGTTGCAACATTTCCGTTCATTTTTTGATACATGGTTTCAGGAATAGTTTATGCGGTAAGTATAGTGAGGTGGTACGAGAACATCCTTTGCTCAGCTGGGTTGCAACTTTTATGAGTTTAGAAAAACAGGTAGCTGGTAATCACGAAGGGAAAAAAGGAGACTTGGTCTGCTGTTTCTTTCGTCAAGAACAGTGTTCGCTGGTGCTTTGATGTGAAAAGTACTGTGATCGGTACAAAGTTAATTTGAGTGTTCTGTAATGGTGCAATAATGATTGAACAGCAGAGCCTGGGGCAATTGTGACCCAAGCTAATAAAATATATACGAAAATATTAATCTAAAATTGTTGACGGAAGGGTTTTATGTATTGAAAGAATGATTTTTAAGGGAACAGTGTAAAGTTTAGAAAATGAAAATAATATGAAATACAATTGGGCATCTCTCCATGGTCCGGCCTTTGAGGGTTAACAGCTAATCTAAATTTCTTTTTGTGCCTAATAGGGGATTGTTAATCGTCGTGATGACTATTGGGGATTTCATCGTATGAGGTCGAACTACAAATTAAATTTTGTAATTGAGGATTATTTTAGATGTGTCTGAAATATCTAGCAGCGAATTATTGTTGATTAAATCAAAGAAATGTAAGTATATCTATTCTGAATTTAGTAAATTTAGCAATAAGGAAAAGGTCGATTGAACTTTTTTCATTTGCAACAATTAATTATTTTAAGCATCGCGTACAAATCCTACAAAATTGCACATGCAGATTGCTATTATCATTACTTTGACATTCACGGTGCTTGCATTTGTCGTAATAGAGCAAAATAAGAGGCTGCTGTATTGAATACCTGGAACAAAATTCCAATTTTAAGATTTAATGAACTTTTATTCAAATCTCCAATTATTATACCATTCACACATTGACCGTCACGGTAGAAGTTGCTTTATCTACTACAGTACACCATAATATGGAGTATTAAGAATATTTAAATTAATTTTTTAATACAATGCTGTCAGTTTATTATGTCAAATTGCAGTGCCATTTTAGTAGTATTCAGAATGGTATCAATTTCTTAATTTTTAAATTAACGAATAAGTTTATTAATTTAAGAAAGTCGAACGGAAATACCCGAATTTAGTTGTCAACCTTATATAACATTTGACTGACAATGAATTAAATCCGTGGTGTCGACGAACGTGTTAACAGTATCAGTTCTCGGATAAAATAAGCAATTAGCATAATAAAAATGAAAAATCAATTACTAACGTTTGTTATAGTCTGAAAAGACAGTCTCTCAAAGGTTAATGCTGAGATACTGCAACACTTCTGTGACCTTAATATTATAAGGAGAAGCTGTCTCCGATAAACCGGTGGTAATTTATACCACGGCACATTCAAATAAACAATATCCCCTATTTCTTGACTTTCCTGAATGAGTATTTCACCAGGGTAACACCAGAGCAACAACTGTGTCATCATAGTAGTTAAATAAAATGCAGACTTGAAGAGTTCACCTCTTGTGTTATTAACAATCACTGCGAATCCACTTAAACAAATCTCAATACCACTTGTGAGGATTTGCATAAAAATAATGGGTGTTAATAGATTATTAACCTCATCCGCTAAACTGTATGAAAGGAATAATATTAATCAAAAAATTAAAAAAAGATTTTCATAAAAAATGACAAAAGATGCATACTTTATTACTCGCTGATGATGACGAATACATTTGACCAAGTTTGCTTCTACGTTCGACTGATAATTACGGCAATGATCTGTCGGCTCAAAATTGCTTTCAATTACGATGCTACTGATCCATGTGTTAATTAATTTAAATTGACCTGATACGTGGAGAAGCGTGGTCATACACGTGGTCTCAACACCCCAAAGTCCGGCACTGATCATCATTGCTGCCACAAATTGGCAAACAAAGGCGATCTCGAATTTAGGAGATTCTGTGACATCTGTCCCGTACCTAAATTGATATCAAGAATTACAAACTGAAAATGTTTATATTTTTATAGTAATTTGTATCTAATAAGAGAAATTAGGAACAATGATACAGACAGGGGTGGTACCAAGTGGCAGCTGACACTATTTTGAAAATAAATGAATGCTTTAAAATTTAAGAAAGGAAAAGGGGAAAGGGATACAGGGAAAAGTAGAAAAAATTATATAAGAATAGGTGCACTTTATGATCGGAAAATGGTACTAAAAATAAAAATTATATTTTAATATTAAAATCAGATTTTACCAGACTTCGAATGGTAAATGCCGGGTTTTATCATTGCTATTGTCTGTGTAGTCTATTGTAAAATAATCAACGGCTGCTGCAGTGGTGAAGATGATCGTAATACATATGCCCATTGTGAAGTACACTAATGTACATATTCTTCCCCAGTATGCAAACTGTTCGTAACACTTCATTTCCTCAGGATCATCTGTCGAGTCCCAAAGACTTCTTAGTTCCTTATACAGTCTTTCCACTCTGTCTCTTCTGGCTGCTATGTAAATCAGCTTGAATATATACTGTCCAAGTGATGTTATCACGCAGCCGGATTCTGATTTAATAACAAAAAAGCATCATAATTGTATTATACAAAGTAACAATATCTGAAAGCAAGATTAATACAACTCCACTTTCGTTCCTTTCCAGGCGAATACAAAAACCAAGGGTGGTCATATATTTTTTTTATATAAAAATCTAAAATAGGTATGTTAAATACATAAACGCAATATAAATTGGGATATATATGTCTTACCAAGGGCGAAAGGGTTAAATTAATACCATGTGGTTTTCGATTACCTGTTAGAATTTTCAGATCACCCCAATTCACCGCAACAAGCATGATTTGAGGCACAAAAATACTGCCGACTGCCGCAATCGCCACTATGAGACGGAAATATGCAAATATTTTTCCACTAGTCGTATATTTCTTCTCCGCAAGTGAAGATCCGAGCACACTGCACAAGATCTTGTTCGGCAGTATGTAATAGTCTATCGACTTTCGCGGTACCTTTCTCATGTTCTCCCTCCACGCGAATCTGATCGCGTGCTTGTTAGAGGGTTCGTTTTTTCTTTTTCCCTCTGCGTACACCCTAACAATGTCCCTCGTACAACAATATTACAAAGTGGATTGCGAATCATAATGATGTATCCCTTCTTTCATCAAAAGCAATTTGTAATATTAATACCGCCAATCACGGCAGCTCTTTCATTGTATATTTTTTGATACCTTCTTTGACGAATAGTTTATACTCTAAGTATAACGAACCTGTATGAAAATATCTTTTGTTCAACACAGTTGAAACATTTATGAGCTTAGTCCATATGGAGCAGGTAATCTCAGTAAATTATTTATTGTTCGGAAGGGTATATAGAGGGCCCGATTCTCAGCAGACAGTTTCTTTTGTACCTTCAGTAAGGACCTGTGCTCTGGTGGAAAAGATACAGTAGACACAGTAAGATCAGTTGTGGGCTGCTTCATCTCATATATTGTTGCCAAGAAATCCATGGAATTCGAAAGAGAAATTCGTCCAAAAATTAAGAGAAAATTATTTCTTATGAGAAAAGTTTTGTTTGAATAGCGTCTAATTTCTACAGGTAAATATATATCTTATTTATTAATTTTTATTAACTGACAAGGATTGTCACATTACATATCCTTATTTTAGTAATATTAGTATCAGCATCAAAAGAATTTATTATTTTTATTATCAAATATAATTCTAACAAAATTGGATATATCTGTTCGATTAACTTCGCAAACATCATTTCCGGAAATCATAGATTGGAATAATCGTTATACTGACATTCACGTTTCTTGCATTTGTCGCAACAGAGTAAAATAAGAGGCTCCTGTATTGAATACCTGAAACCAAATACCTATTCTAACATTTGTTGAACTTCTATTCAAATGTCCAATTATTATACCTTTAGCACATTGACCGTCACCGTAAAAGTTGCTCTATCTATTACAACATACAATTATGTGGATTATGAAAAATATTTGATTAATTTTTTAATACAATGCTATCAGCTTACTATTTCAAATTATAGTGTCATTTTAGTAGTATTCAGAATTGTATTCATAGTTGTCCATCTTACATAGTATTTGACTGATAATGGATTAAACTCGTGGTGTCGGCGAACGTGTTAACAGTATCAGTTTTCTGATAAAATAAACAGTTAGAATAATAAAAATTAAAAAAGAATTACTAACGTTTGTTAAAGTGTGAAAAGACAGTCTTTGAAAGGTTAATCCTGAGACACTGCAACACTTCTGTGACCTTAGTATTATAAGGAGAAGATGTCTCCGATGAATCGGTGGTAAATTGTACCACGGTACATTCAAATAAGCAATATTCGCTATTTCCTCACTTTCCAGAATCAGGATTTCACCAGAACAACACCAGAGAAACAGCTGTGCCGTGATCGTAGTTAAATAAAGTACAGATTTCAAAAATTCTGCGCTCGTGTCATTAACAATCACTGCGAATACACTTAAACATATCTCAATACCACTTGTGAGGATTTGCACAAAAATAATGGGTGTTAATAGATTATTAACCTCATCCGCTACACTGTATGAAAATAATAATATTAATCGAACACCGAGAAAAGAATTTTCATGAAAAATGATAAAAGATCCATACTTTATCACTCGCTGGTGATGACGAATACATTTGATCAGGTTTGCTTCCACGTTCGGCAAATAATTACGGCAATGATCCGTCGGCTCACAATCGCTTTTGATGCCGATGCTACTGATCCATGTGTTAATTAACTTAAATTGACCTGATACGTGGAGAATCGCTGTCATACACGAGGTGTCAATAGCCCAAATTCCAGTACAGGACATCATTGCTGCCACAAATTGGCAAACAAAGGCGACCTCGAAATTAGGAGAATCTGTGACATCTGTACCGTACCTAAATTAATATGAAGTGTTATAAACTGAAACTTTGTATATTTTTATAGTAATTTGCATGTAATTATGGAAATGAAGAACACTGGTGCAACTAGGGGCGGTACCAAGTGGCAGCTGAGTCTTCTTTTTAAAATAAATGAATGATTTGAAATTTAGGAAGAAAAGACGGAAAAGGGAAAGAATTGTATAGAAATAGGTACAGTTTATGATCGAAAAATGGAACTAAAAATTAGATTTTAATATTAAATTCAGATTTTACCAGACTTCAAATGGTAAATATTTGGTTTTATCGTTGTTATTGTCTGTGTAGTCTATTGTAATATAATTAATGGCGGCTACAATGGTGTAGATGGTCACAACCAATAAGCCAGACGTGTAGCACACTAATGTACATATTCTTCCCCAGTATGCAAACTGTTCGTAAGACTTCATTTCCTCAGGCTCGTCTGCCGCATCCCAAAGACTTCTTAGTTCCTTATACAGTCTTTCCACTCTTTCTCTTCTGGCCACTACGTAAATCAGCTTGAATATATACTGTGCAAATGTTGTTATCACGCATCCTACTCCTGATTTAATAACAAAAAGAAGCATCATAATTGTACTGTCCAAAATAACTGTATCTAAAAGCTAGATTAATACAAGTCCATTTTCGTTTCATTTCAGTCGAATACAAAAATAAGGATGGTCATATATTTTTTTTTCATATAAAAATCTAAACTATGTATGTTAAATGCAAAAACTGCAATATAAATTGGGATGTAGGTGTCCTATCAAAGTAGAAAGAGTTAAATTAATACCATATGGCATTCGAATATATTACCTGTTAGAATCTTCAGATCACCCCAGTTCACCGCAACAAGCATGATTTGAGGCACAAACATACTGCCAGCTGCCACAATCACTACTATGAAATGGGAATATGCAAATATTTTTCCACTAGTTGTGTACTTCCTCTCCGCAACTGATATTCCGAGCACACTGCACAAGATCTTGTTCGGCAGTATGTAATAGTCTATTGACTTTCTTGCTACTTTCTTCATGTTCTCCCTCCAAGGGAATCTGATCGCGTGTCTGTTAGAGGGTTCCTTTCTCTTTTTTTTCCTGCGTACCCCCTAACAATGTCCCTCTTACAACAATATTACCATGTGGATTGTAAATCATAAAGACGTATCCCTTCTTTCATCAAAAGCAATTTGTATTATTAATACCGCCAATCAGAGCAGCTCTTTCATTGTCTATTTTTTGATACCTTCTTTGACGAATAGTTGATACTATAAGTACAGCGAACCTATATGAAAATATCTTTTGTTCAACACAGTTGAAACATTGCTGAGCTTAGTCGATACGCAGTTAGTAATCTCAGTAAATTATTTATTGTTCGGAAGGATATATAGAGGGCCCGATTCTCAGCAGACAGTTTCTTTTGTATCTTCAGTAAGGACCTGTGCTCTGGTAGGAATGATACAGTAGACACTGATAATATTATAACAAAGTTGATTTGTGCATGCGTTGGTGGTATATTAGCGAGAATTAAGAGATCAGTCGTGGGCTGCATCATCTCATTTAACATTGCCAAGAAATCTATGGAATTTGAACGAGAAATTCGTCAAAAAATTGAGAGAACATTATTTCTTATGAGAAAAGTTTTATTTGAATAGTGCCTAATTTCTACAGGTAAATATGTATCTTATTTATTAATTTTTATTAACTGACAAGGATTGTCACATTACATATCTTTATGTTAGTAATATTAGTATCAGCATCAAAACAATTTATTTTTTTTATTATCAAATATAATTCCACCAAAATTTGATATATCTGTTCGGCTAACTTCTCAAACATGATTTCCGGAAATCATAGATTGGAACAATCGTTATACTGACATTTACGTTTCTTGCATTTGTCGCAACAGAGTAAAATAAGAGGCTGCTGTATTGAATACCTGAAACCAAATACCTATTCTAAAATTTGTTGAAGTTCTATTCAAATGTCCAATTATTATACCTTTAACACAGTGACCGTCACCGTAGAAGTTGCTCTATCTACTACAGCATACGATTATATGCATTATGAAAAATATTTGATTAATTTTTTAATACATGCTATCAGCTTACTATTTCAAATTATAGAATTATTTTAGTGGTATTTAGAATTGAATTCATAATTGTCAACCAAACATAATATTTGACTGACAATGGATTAAATTCGTGGTGTCGGCGAATGTGTTAACAGTATCAGTTTTCTGATAAAATAAACAGTTAGAATAATAAAAATTAAAAAAGAATTACTAACGTTTGTTAAAGTGTGAAAAGACAGTCTTTGAAAGGTTAATCCTGAGACACTGCAACACTTCTGTGCCCTTAGTATTATAAGGAGAAGCTGTCTCCGATGAATCGGTGGTAAATTGTACCACGGTACATTCAAATAAGCAATATTCGCTATTTCCTCACTTTCCAGAATCAGGATTTCACCCGAATAACACCAGAGAAACAGCTGTGACGTGATTGCAGTTAAATAAATTGCAGATTTCAAAAATTCAGCGCTCGTGTCATTTTCAATCACTCCGAATACACTTAAACATATCTCAATACCACTTGTGAGGATTTGCATAAAAATAATGGGTATTAATAGATTATTAACCTCATCGGCTACACTGTATGCAAATAATAATATTAATCGAACATTGAGAAAAGGATTTTCATGAAAAATGATAGAAGATGCATACTTTATCACTCGCTGGTGGTGACGAATACATTTAATCAGGTTTGCTTCCACGTTCGGCAAATAATTACGGCAATGATCCGTCGGCTCACAATCGCTTTTGATTCTGATGCTACTGATCCATGTGTTAATTAACTTAAATTGACCTGATACGTGGAGAATCGCTGTCATACACGAGGTGTCAATAGCCCAAATTCCAGTACAGGACATAAATGCTGCCACAAATTGGCAAATAAAGGCGACCTCGAATTTAGGAGATTCTGTGACATCTGTTCCGTACCTAAATTGATATCAAGTATTACAAACTGAAAATTTGTATATTTTTATAGTAATTTCTATCTAATAAAGGAAATGATTAACAATGGTGCATCTAGCCGTTGTATCAAGGGGCAGCTGAGTCTTCTTTTTAAAATAAATGAATGATTTGAAATTTAGAAAGAAAAGATGGAAAAGGAAAAAAATTGTATAGAAATAGGTGCAGTTTATGATCGAAAAATGGAACCAAAAATTAGATTTTAATATTAAAAAACAGATTTTACCAGACTTCAAATGGTAAATATTTGGTTTTATCGTTGTTATTGTCTGTGTAGTCTATTGTAAAATAATCAATGGCTGCTACAATGGTGTAGATGGTCACAACCAAGAAGCCAGACGTGTAGCACAGTAATGTACTTATTCTTCCCCAGTATGCAAACTGTTCGTAAGACTTCATTTCCTCAGGATCGTCTGCCGAGTTCCAAAGACTTCTTAGTTCCTTATACAGTCTTTCCACTCTTTCTCTTCTGGCCGCTATGTAAATCATCTTGAATATATACTGTCCAACTGTTGTTATCACGCATCCTACTCCTGATTCAATAACAAAAAGAAGCATCATAATTGTACTGTCCAAAATAACTGTATCTAAACGCTAGATTAATACAAGTCCATTTTCGTTTCATTTCAGTCGAATACAAAAACACGGATGGTCATATATTTTTTTTTCATATAAGAATCTAAACTATGTATGTTAAATGCAAAAACTGCAATATAAATTGGGATGTTGGTGTCCTATCAATGTAGAAAGAGTTAAATTAATACCATATGTTATTCGAATATATTACTTGTTAGAATCTTCAGATCACCCCAGTTCACCGCAACAAGCATTATTTGAGGCACAAACATACTGCCAGCTGCCACAATCGCTACTATGAAATGGGAATATGCCAATATTTTTGCACTAGATGTGTTCTTCCTCTCCGCAAGTGATATTCCGACCACACTGCACAAGATCTTGTTCGGCAGTATGTAATAGTCTATCGACTTTCTTGCTACTTTCTTCATGTTCTCCCTCCACGCGAATCTGATTGCGTGTCTGTTAGAGGGTTCGTTTTTTTTTCCCTCTGTGTACACCCTAACAATGTCCCTTTTACAACAATATTACAAAGTGGATTGGGAATCATAATGCCGTATCCCCTCTTTCATCAAAAGCAATTTGTAATATTATTACCACCAATCAGAGCAGCTTTTTCATTGTCTATTCTTTGATATCTTCTTTGACGAATAGTTGATACTTTAAGTACAGCGAACCTATATGAAAATATCTTTTGTTCAACGCAGTTGAAACATTTATGAGCTTAGTCGATACGGAGTTAGTAATCTCAGTAAATTATTTATTGTTCGGAAGGATATATAGAGGGCCCGATTCTTAGCAGACAGTTTCTTTTGTATCTTCAGTAAGGACCTGTGCTCTGGTAGGAAAGATACAGTAGACACTGATAATATTATAACAAAGTTGATTTATGCATGCGTTGGTAGTATATTAGCGAGAATTAAGAGATCAGTCGTGGGCTGCTTCGTCTCATTTATTATTGCCAAGAAATCTATGGAATTTGAACGAGAAAATCGTCAAAAAATTATGAGATATTTATTTCTTATGAGAAAAGTTTTGTTTGAATAGTGCCTAATTTCTACAGGTAAATATGTATCTTATTCATTAATTTTTATTAACTGACAAGGATTGTCACATTACATATCCTTATTTTAGTAATATTAGTATCAGCATCAAAAGAATTTATTATTTTTATTATCAAATATAATTCTAACAAGATTTGATACATCTGTTCGACTAACTTCTCAAACATGATTTCCGGAAATCATAGATTGGAATAATCGTTATACTGACATTCACGTCTCTTGCATTTCTCGCAACAGAGTAAAATAAGAGGCTGCTGTATTGAATACCTGAAACCAAATACCTATTCTAAAATTTGTTGAACTACTATTCAAATTTCCAATTATTATACCTTTAGCACATTGACCGTCACCGTAAAAGTTGCTCTATCTATTACAACATACAATTATGTGGATTATGAAAAATATTTGATTAATTTTTTAATACAATGCTATCAGCTTACTATTTCAAATTATAGTGTCATTTTAGTAGTATTCAGAATTGTATTCATAGTTGTCCATCTTACATAGTATTTGACTGATAATGGATTAAACTCGTCGTGTCGGCGAACGTGTTAACAGTATCAGTTTTCTGATAAAATAAACAGTTAGCATAATAAAAATTAAAAAAGAATTACTAACGTTTGTTAAAGTGTGAAAAGATAGTCTTTGAAAGGTTAATCCTGAGATACTGCAACACTTCTGTGCCCTTAGTATTATAAGGAGAAGCTGTCTCCGATGAATGGGTGGTAAATTGTACCACGGTACATTCAAATAAGCAATATTCGCTATTTCCTCACTTTCCTGAATCAGGATTTCACCAGAATAACACCAGAGAAACAGCTGTGACGTGATTGCAGTTAAATAAATTGTAGATTTCAAAAATTCAGCGCTCGTGTCATTTTCAATCACTCCGAATACACTTAAACATATCTCAATACCACTTGTGAGGATTTGCATAAAAATAATGGGTGTTAATAGATTACTAACCTCATCCGCTACACTGTATGCAAATAATAATATTAATCGAACATTGAGAAAAGGATTCTCATGAAAAATGATAGAAGATGCATACTTTATCACTCGCTGGTGGTGACGAATACATTTGATCAGGTTTGCTTCCACGTTCGGCAAATAATTACGGCAATGATCCGTCGGCTCACAATCGCTTTTGATGCCGATGCTACTGATCCATGTGTTAATTAACTTAAATTGACCCGATACGTGGAGAAGCGTTGTCATACAGGAGGTCTCAATAGCCCAAAGTCCAGTACAGGACATCATTGCTGCCACAAATTGGCAAACAAAGGCGACCTCGAATTTAGGAGATTCTGTGACATCTGTTCCGTACCTAAATTAATATGAAGTGTTATAAACTGAAACTTTGTATATTTTTATAGTAATTTGCATGTAATTATGGAAATGATGAACACTGGTGCAACTAGGGGCAGTACCTAGTGGCAGCTGAGTCTTCTTTTTAAAATAAATGAATGATTTGAAATTTAGGAAAGGAAAATAGAAAAGGTCGAAAATCGGATAGATATAGATGCACTTTATGATCGAAAACTGGAACTAAAAATTAGATTTTAATATTAAAAAACAGATTTTACCAGACTTCAAATGGTAAATATCTGGTTTTATCGTTGTTGTTGTCTGTGTAGTCTATTATAAAATAATCAACGGCTGCTGTAATGGTGTAGATGATTATAGTACATAATCCAATCGTGTAGACCAGTAATGTACATATTCTTCCCCAGTATGCAAATTGTTCGTACGACTTCATTTCCTCAGGATCGTCTGCCGAGTCCCAAAGACTTCTCAGTTCCTTATACAGTCTTTTCGCTCTTTCTCTTCTGGCCACTACGTAAATCAGCTTGAATATATACTGCCCAACTGTTGTTATCACGCATCCTACTCCTGATTTAATAACAAAAAAAGCACCATAATTATATTGTACAGAATAATGGTATCTGAGAGCCAGATTAATACAAGTCCTTTTTCGTTTCATTGCAGTTGAATACAAAAACAAGGTATGTATGTTAAATGCATAAACTGCAATATAAATTGGGATGTATGTGTCGTATCAAAGTAGAAAGGGTTTCATTAACACCATATGGCATTCGAATATATTACCTGTTAGAATCTTCAGATCACCCCAGTTCACCGCAACAAGCATGATTTGAGGAACAAACATACTGCCAGCTGCCGCAATCACTACTATGAGATGGGAATATGCGAATATTTTTCCACTAGTTGTGTACTTCCTCTCCGCAAGTGATATTCCGACCACACTGCACAAGATCTTGTTCGGCAGTATGTAATAGTCTATCGACTTTCTTGCTACTTTCTTCATGTTCTCCCTCCACGGGAATCTGATCGCGTGTCTGTTAGAGGGTTCCTTTTTCTTTTTTTTCCTGCGTACCCCCTAACAATGTCCCTCTTACAACAATATTACCATGTGGATTGTAAATCATAAAGACGTATCCCTTCTTTCATCAAAAGCAATTTGTATTATTAATACCGCCAATCAGAGCAGCTCTTTCATTGTCTATTTTTTGATACCTTCTTCGACGAATAGTTTATACACTAAGTATAGCGAACCTGTATGAAAATATCATTTGTCCAACACAGTTGAAACGTTTACGAGCTTAGTTCATATAGAGCTAGTAATCTGAATAAATTATTTATTATTGGGAAGGGTGTGTAGAGTATTCGACTTTCAACAGACAGTTTCTTTTCTTTCTTCTGGAAGGACCTGTGTTCTGAGCTACAGTAGACACTGATAATATTATAACAAAGTTGATTTGTGCATTCGTTGGTGGCATGTTAGTGATAGAGTATTAAAATATGAGATATGAGCTGCTTCATCTCATCTATTATTCAAAAAATTGAGAAAAAATTATTGTTCATCAGAAAAGCTTCGTTTGAATGGTGTCTAATTCCTACAGGTGAATATATGTTTATTTTATTTATTCATTCTTATCAATTGACAATATTCCTCACACTATATATACTTACTTCAATAATATTGGTATTAGCAACAGAACAATTTAGTACAATTTATTATGTTTATTATCACGTGTAATTGTTACAAAATTGTACATATCTGTTCGACTAGCTTTCCAAACATCATTTCCGGAAATCATAGATTGGAATAATCGTTACACTCACATTCGCGTTTCTTGCATTTGTCGCAACAGAGCAAAATAGGAGGCTGCTGTATTGAATACCTGGAACAAAATTCCAATTTTTAAATTGATTGAACTTTTATTCATATGGCCAATTATTATACTTTTAACACAGTGACCGTCACCGTGGAAGTGTCTCTGTCTACTACAGTACACGATAAAATGTATTATTAAAAATATTTAAATTAATTTTTTAATATAATTCTGTCAGTTTATTATTTCAAATTATAGTGTCATGTTCAGGTAATCCTCCTACAACACGGCATCCTATAACACGGTTTCGCTCTAACACGATAGGATAAATTGCGGGAACCCACCTATAGCACTGTTTCGCTCTAACACGATAAGAAAATTGAGAAAATCTTTGTACAACACTGCACTTCTACAGTACTGGATAACATGATTTTTGTTTAACATATTTAATAATTAAATCATTTAACAATAATAACGGGAAGGAATAATGAACTATAGTGCCTTTACATGAAAACATATAAATAAATTATAATTTATTCATTGATAACTCTATTCCGATGTTATAGCGGAAAGCGTCATGCACAGTTTATACGCCATCCGCGGCGAGATATGCCGTCTAAATATAAGCAGTGACGAGGATGAATTTTAATAAATTAAGGATACATTAAATGAAAATAATATTTTTTTTTTTTCGTTTTGTGTTATATTTTTAATAAAAATTAAGTTGCTTATATAGAATTAAAAAAAAACAATGTTTGTTTTTAACAAGTTCTCGGAACGTAACCCCTCCATTTGTATTAGGACTGGGTCCCATATAACACGATTTCACACAACACGGCATTTTCTAGGAACCTATCTACCGTGTTATAGGAGGGCTACCTGTATTCAGAATTGTATTCATGGTTGTCAACCTTACATAATGTTTGACTGATAATGGATTAAATTTGTAGTGTCAGTGAACGTGTTAACAGTATCAGTTTTATGATAAAATAAGCAATTAGCATTATGAAAATTAGAAGAGAAGTACTAACGCTAGTTAAAGTGTGGAAAGACAGCTTTTGAAAGGTTAATGCTGAGATACTGCAATACTTCTGTGACCTTAGTATTATAAGGAGAAGCTGTCTCCGATAAATCGGTGGTAATTTGTACCACGCTACATTCAAATACGCAGTATCCCCTATTTTCTGATTTTCATGAATCAAGATTTCACCAGTACAACACCAGAGCATTAACTGTATCGTCACAAGAGTTAAATAGAATGCAGATTTCAGAAATTCAGCACTCGTGTCATTAATAATTACTGAAAATCCACTTAAACAAATCTCAATACCACTTGTGAGGATTTGCATAAAAATGATGGGTGTTAACAGATTATTAACTTCATTCACTACACTGTACAAGGTAATAATATTAATCAAACGGAATAAAGAATTTTCATTGAAAAATGATAGAAGATGCATACTTTATCATTCGCTGGTGATGACGAATACATTTGATCAGGTTCGCTTCCACGTTCGGCAAATAATTACGGCAATGATCTGTCGGCTCACAATCACTTTCGATTCCAATGCTACTGATCCATGTGTTAATTAACTTAAATTGACCTGATACGTGGAGAAGCGTTGTCATACACGAGGTGTCAATAGCCCAAATTCCAGTACAGGACATCAATGCTGCCACAAATTGGCAAATAAAGGCCACCTCGAATTTAGGAGATTCTGTGACATTTCTTCCGTACCTAAATTGATATCAAGTATTACAAACTGAAGATTTTTATATTCTTTTAGTATTTAGCATGTAATAAGGGAAATGAAGAACAATGGTGCAAGTAGAGGTGGCACCAAGTGGTAGCTGAGTCTCCTTTTTAAAATAAATGAATGATTTGAAATTTAGGAACGAAAAATGGAAAAGGGAAAAAATGATATAGAAATAGGTGCACTTTATGATCAAAAAATGGAACTAAAAATTAGACTTTAATATTACAAAACAGATTTTACCAGACTTCAAATGGTAAATATCTGGTTTTATCGCTATTATTGTCTGTGTACTCTATTGTAAAATTATCAATGGCTGCTGTAATGGTGAACATGATTGTAGTCCATAATCCAAGCGTGTAGAACGTTATTGTACATATTCTTCCCCAGTAAGCATACTCTTCGTAAGACTTCATTTCCTCAGGATCGTCTGTCGAGTTCCAAAGACTCCTTAGTTCCTTGTACAGTCTTTCCACTCTTTCTCTTCTGGCCACTACGTAAATCAGCTTGAATATATACTGTCCAAATGTTGTTATCACGCATCCTACTCCTGATTGAATAACAAAAAAAGCATCATAATTGTACTGTCCAAAATAACTGTATCTGAAAACTACATTAATACAAGTCCATTTTCGTTCCCTCCCACTCGAATACAAAAACAAGTGTGGCCATATATTTTTTTTTAGATAAAAATCCAAAATAGGTATGTTAAATGTATAAAATGTAATATAAATTGAAATATATGTGTTCTACCAAGGTCGAACGGGGTAAATTAGTACCTAATGACATTCGATTGTATTACCTGTTAGAATCCTCAGATCACCCCAGTTCACCGCAACAAGCATGATTTGAGGCACAAAAATACTGCCGGCTGCCGCAATCGCTACTATGAGACGGGAATATGCAAATATTTTTCCACTAGTCGTGTATTTCTCCTCTGCAAGTGAAGATCCGAGCACACTGCACAAGATCTTGTTCGGCAGTATGTAATAGTCTATCGACTTTCTTCCTACTTTCTTCATGTTCTCCCACCACGCGAATCTGATCGCGTGTCTGTTAGAGGGTTCGTTTTTCTTGTTTTTCCTGCGTACCCCCTAACAATGTCCCGTTTACAACAATATTACACAGTGGATTGGGAATCATAATGCCGTATCCCTTCTTTCATCAAAAGCAATTTGTAATATTAATACCGCCAATCAGAGCAGCTCTTTCATTGTCTATTTTTTGATACCTTCTTTGACAAATAGTTTATACTGTAAGTATAGCGAACCTGTATGAAAATATCTTTTGTCCAACACAATTGAAACATTTATGAGCTTAGTCCATGCAGAGCTAGTAATCTGAGTAAATTATTTATTATTGGGAAGGGTGTGTAGGGTATTCGGGTTTCAACAGACAGTTTCTTTTCTTTCTTCTGGAAGGACCTGTGTTCTGAGCTACAGTAGACACTGATAATATTATAACAAAGTTGATTTGTGCATTCGTTGGTGGCATGTTAGTGATAGAGCATTAAAATATCAGACATGGGCTGCTTCATCTCATCTATTATTCAAAAAATTGAGAAAAAATTATTGTTCATCAGAAAAGCTTCGTTTCAGTGGTGTCTAATTCCTACAGGTGAATATATGTAAATCTTATTTATTCATTTTTATCAATTGACAATAATCCTCACACTATATATACTTACTTCAATAATATTGGTATTAGCAAGAAAACAATTTAGTACAATTTATATGTTTATTATCACATGTAATTGTTACAAAATTGTATATATCTGTTCGACTACCTTCCCAAACATCATTTCCGGAAATCATAGATTGGAATAATCGTTACACTCACATTCGTGTTTCTTGCATTTGTCGCAACAGAGCAAAATAAGAGGCTGCTGTATTGAATACCTGGAACAAAATTCCAATTTTCAAATTTATTGAACTTTTATTCATGTGTCCAATTATTATACCTTTAACACATTGACCGTCACCGTAGAAGTTTCTCCGTCTATTACAATACACGATAAAATGTATTATTAAAAATAGTTAAATTAATTTTTTAATATAATTCTGTCAGTTTATTGTTTCAAATTATAGTGTCATCTTAGTAGTATTCAGAATTATATTCATGGTTGTCAACCTTACATAATGTTTGACTGATAATAGATTGTAGCGTCAGCGAACGTGTTAAGAGTAGCAGTTTTATGATAAAATAAGTAATTAGCATTATAAAAATTCAAAGAGAAGTACTAACGCTAGTTAAAGTGTGGAAAGACAGCCTTTGAAAAGTTATTGCTGAGATACTGCAATACTTCTGTGACCTTAGTATTATAAGGAGAAGCTGTCTCCGATAAATCGGTGGTAATTTGTACCACGCTACATTCAAATACGCAGTATCTCCTATTTTCTGATTTTCTTGAATCAAGATTTCACCAGAACAGCACCAAAGCATTAACTGTATCGTCATAAGAATTAAATACAATGCGGATTTTACAAATTCAGCTCTCGTGTCATTAACAATTACTGAAAATCCACTTAAACAAATCTCAATACCACTTGTGAGGATTTGCATAAAAATGATTGGTGTTAATAGATTATTAACTTCATTCACTACACTGTACACGGTAATAATATTAATCAAACACAATAAAGAATTTTCATTGAAAAATGATGGAAGATGCATACTTTATCATTCGCTGGTGATGACGAATACATTTGATCAGGTTTGCTTCCACGTTCGGCAAATAATTACGGCAATGATCTGTCGGCTCACAATCATTTTCGATTCCAATGCTACTGATCCATGTGTTAATTAATTTAAATTGACCTGATACGTGGAGAAGCGTGGTCATACACGAGGTCTCAATTGCCCAAAGTCCAGCACTAGAGATTAATGCTGCCACAAATTGGCAAACAAAGGCGATCTCGAATTTAGGAGATTCTGTGACATCTGTTCCGTACCTAAAATTGATATCAAGTATTACAAACTGAAGATTTTTATATTTTTTTAGTATTTTGCATCTAATAAGGGAAATGAAGAACAATGGTGCATCTAGGGGTGGTACCAAGTGGCAGCCTACGCTCCTTTTTAAAATAAATGAATGATTGGAGATTTAGAAAAGAAAAATGGAAAATGAAAAAAATGATATAGAAATAGGTGCACTTTATGATCGAAAAATGCAACTAAAAATTAAATTTTGATATTAAAAAATAGATTTTACCAGACTTCATATGGTAAATGTCGGGTTTTATCACTGTTATTGTCTGTGGAGTCTATTATAAAATAATCAATGGCTGCTGCAATGGTGTTCATGACCACAGTCCATAAGCCAAGCGTGTAGAACGATATTGTACATATTCTTCCCCAGTAAGCAAACTCTTGGTAAGACTTCATTTCCTCAGGATCGTCTGTCGAGTTCCAAAGACTTCTTAGTTCCTTATACAGTCTTTCCACTCTTTCTCTTCTGGCAACTACGTAAATCAGCTTGAATATGTACTGTGCAATTGTTGTTATCACGCATCCTACCCCTGATTTAATAACAAAAGAAGCATCATAATTGTAATGTCCAAAATAACTGTATCTGAAAGCTAGATTAATACAAGTCCATTTTCGTTCCCTTCCAGTCGAATACGAAAACAAGGGTGGTCATTAATTTTTTTTATATAAAAATCTAAAATAGTTATGTTAAATACATAAACGCAATATAAATTGGTATATATACATGTCTTACCAAGATTGAAAGGGTTTAATTAATACCATGTGGTTTTTGATTACCTGTTAGAATTTTCAGATCACCCCAATTCGCCGTAACAAGCATGATTTGAGGCACAAAAATACTGCCGACTGCTGCAAACGCCACTATGAGACGAGAATATGCTAATATTTTTCTAATAGTTGTGTATTCCGTATCCGCAATTGAAATTCCGAACACACTGCACAAGATCTTGTTCGGCAGTATGTAATAGTCGATCGACTTCCTTGCTACGTTCTTCATGTCTTCCCTCCACGTGAATCTGATCGCGTGTCTGTTAGAGCGTTCCTTTTTTCTGTTTCCTTTGCGTTCACCGTAAGAATGTCCCTCTTACAACAATATTACCATGTGGATTGTAAATCATAAAGCTGTATCCCTTCTTTCATCAAAAGTAATTTGTGATATTAGTACCACCAATCAGAGCAGCTTTTTCATTGTCTATTTTTTGATACCTTCTTTGAGGAATAATTTATAGCTTAAGTATAGCGAATTTGTATGAAAATATCTTTTGTTCAACACAGTTGAAACATTTATGAGCTTAGTCCAGACGTAGCTAGTAATCTGAGTAAATTATTGGTTGTTCGTAAGGGTATATAGGGGACGCGATTTTCAGCAGTCAGTTTCTTTTGGATCTTCTGTACGGACCTGTGCTCTGGCAGGAAAGATACAGTAGACACTGATAATATTATAACAAAGTTGGTGGTATATTAGTGAGTATTAAAAGATCAGTCGTGGGCTGTTTCATCTCATCTATTGCCAAGAAATTCATGGAATATATTGAAAGAAAAATTCTTCGGAAAATGGTAAAAAATAATTTGTTATCAGTAGAGTTTTTGTTGAAATTGTGTCGAATTTCTACAGGTGAATATATGTATATCTTATTTATTAACTTTTATAAATTGACAAGCATTTTCACACTATGTATCCTTACTTCAATAATATTGTTTACAGTAACAAAATAATTTATTGCAATTTATTATTTTTATTATCACATGTAATTATTACAAAATTGTATATCTTCTACTTCTATCTACTATCTTCCCAAACATCATTTCCAAAAATTGCAGATTGAAATAATCGTTACACTGACATTCGCGTTTCCTGCATTTGTCGCAACAGAGTAAAATAAGAGGCGGCTGTATTGAATACCTAAAAGAAAACTTCTACTGCAAGGTGCATTTCATTTTTCTTCAATTGTTAAAGTAATTCACTCCTTTGAACGCGATAATAATTATAACATTATTGTTATCCCTTTCCGTTAGTCGAAATATTATTAAGAAATTAAAGCGCAATAAAAATGTGGAGCGAAATTACTCACGCTTGTTAATGTGCGAAATGACAGTCTTTGAAAAGTTATTGCCGTAATACTGCAATGCTTCTGTGACCTAAGGATTATTAAGAGAAGTTGTCTTCTGTAGATCGGCGGTAATTTGTACCATGGTACGTTCAGATAAGCTATCTCCCCTACTTGCTGACTTTCTTGAATCAAAATTTCACCTGGACAACACCACAATAGAAGCTGCATCGTCATTCCAATTAAATAAAGAACAGCTTTCACTAATTCGGCACTGGTGTTGTTATTAATAACCGCAAATCCACTTAAACAGATCTTAATTCCACTCGTCAGGAGTTGCATGAAAATGATGGGGGTTAATAAATTATTAACATCATTCACCACGCTGTATAAGAATTATGGAATAATTAAATATGAAAATCATAAACGTTGTTGTAAAATAAAAATAGACGATGCTTACTTTATCATTCGTTGATGATGTCGAATACATTTGATCAGGTTTGCTTCCACGTTCGTTGGACAATTGCAATAATCGTCTATTGGCTTCGAATTTATTTCCGTGCCAATATTTCTGATCCATTTGTTGATCAATCGAAATTGGCCACATACGTGGAGGATCATGGTCATGCATGAGGTTTCAATGCCCCAAATTCCGGCACAATTGATTTGGGCTGCTAGAAGTTGACAGGCGAAGGCGATTTCGAAGTAACGTGTCTCTGTGACGTCCGTTCCGTACCTGAATTGGCATTATAAATTATATAAATTAAAAGATTTTATATCTTAATAAAAGTAAACGTGCTACAAAAATTACTGAAATAATTAAAGTGCTTACCACACTTCAAATGGTAAAGATCGAGTTGTATTATCATTGTAAGCCAACTGTATCTTAACGCATTCAATTACCGCTGTAATAGTGTAAATGATCACTGTCCAAGCGCCGAACAAGTAGAAGATTAGAGTGAACTTTCTTCCCCAGTAAGCAAATTCTTCGTAAGATTGTCTTTCTTCAAGGTTGTCAGTCGAGTCCCAAAGACTTCTTAGTTCCATGTACAGTTTATATGCTTTTTCTCTTCTTATCGCCAGATAAAGTAGTTTGAATTCGTACTGTACCATTGTCGTTAAAACACCTCCGACCTCTGATTCAAAAGAAAATTTTTGTAGTTTCTATATTGAATAATTTCTGCTATTTCCAGCACTTTTTTTTAAATTGAAAGCCCTGGTATAATGAAGCTAAGTTAAGGGAATATAATCATGGACTATTGTATATTGGAATAACGTTTAAATGAATGCTTAAAAATTTGGGAAATGGGGGATGCGAAGTGGGTAGTGGGAGGTGGAAAATGAAAAATTGAAAATAGGAAGCAGGAAATTTTAATTTTATTGTAATTAAAAATATCACACGTAGCAATAGAAGTACTAGAGTAATTTTTATAATTTAAAATAAAAGTCCTGTGACCGGTCATTTCGATGTGTTAATGGTGACTAATTTTCGTTACCTGTTAGAACCTTCAGATCATCCCAACTGATCGCCATAAGCATAATTTGAGGCAAGACAAAGCTGTTGACTGCCGCCATGGCAACTATCAACCGAAAATATGCGAATATTTTACCACATGTTGAGTATTCCTGGTCGGTTGGTGATACCCCGAGCACACTGCACAAGATCTTGTTCGGCAGTATGTAATAATCGATCGAGTTCTTACAATTAGACATTTGTTTCATTTTCTCCCTCGACGCGAAATGATCGCGTGTCCCTTCGAGAGTTTCTTATTTTCTACGTGTACCGTAACAACGTCCCCTAACTAAGAATTCTTTGTCACAATATTGCAGAGTGGACAGTAAGTCATATATAATAGCAGTTTTCCTCCTTTTACCGCAAGCAATTTGCAATATTACGTTAATCATAAGGTGCAGCATTGTCGTTCCTATTTTACAAAATGCTTGAAATGATGGGCAGTTTATGATATAAGTAAATATAATAGAGCTAGATGAAAATATCCTTTGTACAATAGGATTGAAAGTTTAATGAGTAATTGGTACGCAGTTGGTAATTAGAATGAATTGTTTATTGTTGAGGAAGATATATAAGGGAGTCAACTTTTATATCGCATTTCCTTTTCCGCCTTCAGCGAAGAAACATGGTTCACAGGTGTTCTGATGTGACAGACATAGTGAATTGTTATTGTAAAGTCGATTTGTGTATTCGCGAAGAGGCGTGAATTCTGTAATCCAAGAATTAGGGAAATACCACTGTCAGGCCATATTCGATTCGATTAATTCATCTAGTTAGTAAATGGTTGTGCTTATAGTAAAGTTATGGCAAATGGCTGTACTTATAATTTGTCAAAGTACTTTAATCTCATCAATAGAGGATTTATGGAAAGTTTTTATTTTATAAGTAGTTACATACATAATTTCAATTTTACCTTGTGGTTCACAAAACCTTGTGGTTCATTTTACAAAAAACAGTGCTGGTATAATCCATATATATTATTCTTAATTTTGTCATAATTATATTTTTCAGGTTTCATGAAACACAACGTAAGTTAACTGAAAACATGATTGGGTGCACGTCACAAGATGTTTGGATTTATGGTGTTAATGTAATGATGAGTGTGAAATTAACAATCTAATACCAATAATAAGAAATGTCTATGGAAGTTTTTATGGGTGCAATTTAAGGTAAGATAAAATAATTAATGAAATTACATCGAATATTCTTGATTTTTGAGAAAATTATACTTATAATTAGGTAGTTGATTTCTTTGTTTCTTTTTTTGAAATTTTGTCTCCACCCGCCCATATGGTACATGTGTCTCCATCAGTCGACGCGTTTAAAAATTAATCCAAACATAAAAAATTTACTAATTTTCAAGTAATATTTCAAAATATAAAGCATTGCAAATTACTGTATTGCAAACTTATGTACTTCTTTATAATCAAAATGGAGTCAAACATAGACATATCCCCATATGATAATAATTAGTCCTATGGTTTTACCGGTAGATGATTATAACATTAATATGATCGATCAGTCTGTTCAACATTGTTAATAAATATTTATTCCTCCCACGTCGATATTCAGTAATATTATTCAAAATGCAAAACAATGCTTAAATATTAATAAACTCTGCAATTGTCATTTTGTGAGCATCTGAATTATTTCTATTTCCCGCCGAGTGATGGCATCTCAGATGTAATCCGAGTGAATTTAGAAGAAAAATGTAATTCAAAATAATTATATAAATTACCAAATCATTAACATAATTGCAATTACTAAGAATAATTATTCATTTTTTTCAAAATGATAAAATACATATAACTGTATTAAAATTGACTATTATTCGACAAAAGTGTTTAAAAATTGATGTATGTTCAATTTAAATAATAGAACTTTGTAGTTTTGAGAATTTGAATTATTTATATTGAAAATTGTATCTTATGTCCATGTAACTCGTTTGAAATTTAGCGCGCTGGTACTCGACCGCCATGTTGCAACGCCCTCTTAGCTACGACGCTCAGAACGCAATTGCGATTTGAAGTAGTGCGTGGTTTTGAAGCGTATGTGCTTAAAAATTGTGGAAAAGCAAGTTAAACTACAAAACTAACAACTATCCAGGGTTGGTGAGTACACAATTTACTTGTTATTCATATTAAGATATGTTTTGTTGCAAGAATTACTTGGTAAAAGTAATTAATCTTGGAATTCCAAAAGTACATAGTCTGTAACCTTGACAGCGTTTGATTTTCGTAATTTACAATGTAACAATTGGAATGTACAGGCTTAATGATGATATTCTGATTAATATGTTTAGTAATAATACTTTAAATTAACCTTTAAGTGAGATGGAGTCTGACATAACTCAATTATTCTATTCATCCAACCAATCAATGAATAAAAACAATATTATTCTAAAAATGCAAATATATAAGGAGTAAATAAACTTTATAAGTTAAAAATATCTTATAAAAGAAAATTAAACAAACGTTTGATTATTGTTTGTTTAGCAATTTTATTGTATCTCACAATCAGATATGAATTCACAAGTTTAAGGTTAACATATGTTAATCCTAAGACTCGAACTATAGAGAGTCTCAATTTTAATTTTATTTCGTATTTCATGTTTTCATTTTCTAAATCTTACACTGTTTCTTTAAAATGTTCCTTGGATATAATTTGCGTATAAGTTTGAGTCATTGATTAACCCAGGCTCCGCTGTTCAAAGATTAATTCTTTTTAACAATTTCCAATAATGGCTAAAACCATACATAATGTTAAAATTTACGTATTATAACACCTTAGATTTATTAATTTAGCCATGAAAAGATTCCTCCTGTTAGTCGACGCAAAACGATATACACGGTCCTGAGAGCTTTGTTGACGTATAATGTCTTCCTTCCTAGGTCGTTGGTAGTTGCCTAAGGGAACCTCGTATCCTGCAGGATAATAAATAATTTAGCCGAGGAAATGTAGCAAGTTATTACGGCCCGTGCCGGCTACGTATCAACTTACCTAGCTGACAGAAAAAAGCTCGTATCATAACAGATTTATTTAAGACGTGCCACATTTTCCTACCCATGTTTTTCTCTCCTTTTTTTTCTCTTTCAACGTCGGGTAAACCGTGTGGCAGGATCCACTTCTTTTACTCTTATCACTTTTACAATTGTCCTCTTGCATATAGGAGCTGAAATTTATTACTGTATTTATTTATTTAAATTTTTGTATTCTGATTGATCGTTTCTAAATTTACGAAACATCACAAACACTTCAAATGTCGAAACGAGCGTATTGAATCGCGAGGGTAGGTCTCTCGATTACCCAAGCCCACTGACTTTTATTGCTACTCAGTCTCGACCACTCGAACGAAGAAGACATCTCTTTGTCTGCTCTCCTTTCTCCCCTTAGGCTCCAGAGGTCAGTCTTGCTTCCTTTTTCCTTAAATCACCTGAAACTACCACTATTTCTCCTAGTTTCTTTTCTTTTTACGGCTTAACGCATCGTCTTCGAATTCAGCCGCAGTCAGAGTATAGTCTGGTGAAAATTACTCTGTGGAGGGGTAGAAACCTCTGGGGATAAATTCCATTGCAGGTAGAATTATTTTCGTAGATTGCGATTTAAAATTTCTAGCAAGGCAAATTTTATCGATATTCTAGTTTAATTTCCGCGCATTTTTCGCTATGTTATCATCAATCGTACGGTTTTCAACAACGGTCAGTTGGGAAAGTTTTAGGAGAAAAGTTTTCGCATAAGATTCAATCCAAAACACATTCGAACGAATACGAAAAATGTCTTGGAAAAGTTTTCAGATGTGAAATTGTTACCATGAGAAAGGTAAGGCGGAAGAAAATAATATAGAAACCGTCTTCGATGGTCAAAGCTTGGCCAACACAATGGGATCTAAGGATGTCCGTGAAGGAAGCTGTCTGTTCTTATTCAAATTCGTTTTCTTTCTTCTCCTTATTTTTCATATTCACGGTTTCATCTGGTCTATCGAGTAAATCCCGTGGTATACGTGAAATTGTACAAGAGCCGTGCACAGAGTATCAAAAGACTGACGTATTATAACCTTTACCTTGTTATTTACTATCCAGAGCTGTGGAAAATTTTTTTAAAATAATAAGAATTTTATAGAAAAAGGTCAGAAATTTTTGATCATTTTCTTAAAAGCTTTGAACTAGCATCAAAATTAAATTTTGCAAATTTTTAGTTTAAAGTATCAGCTTTTTTTACCTTTTTTTAAATCGAGGCACTGTTACATGAATATTTCAAAAATCTTAACTAAAGTGTACAGTGTTCTTTACGACGACACTGGCTCGAGGAACTTTCAAGCTCCTTTTCTCCCTTTTCAAGGCACACCTCCTCCATGTCTTTCCTTCAACCTTTCTGAGAAAGAAGCCCCATAAAAATGCCCAGGATTCCTGAGTCTCTCGTTTCTGGCCAAGCAGAGACCCCAACCCCGACATCTTTTACGTGTCGTCTGGTGAATTATGCAACTGGCCGTGTAAGATCTCGAGAGATTTCGTATACAGCGTTATACAGATAGGGTAGAGTCTTGGGAGAAAGAGAATCAGTCCGTGTATTTTGTTTCTTCATTGTTCTTTCCCTTCTTTGGTAGCTTATTCACCTGCGAATTTATCAGCTTTCTTGGAATTCACTTCATTTCTCTTGTATTCTTCTTAAAAGAAAAATCAATGACACGTGGGACTTGGTCTTTGAACATTGAGACCTAGGGTCTGAATTTTAGGACTTGGGTTTTAGACATTGGAACTCAGACTTTGGATATTAGGATTTGGGCTCTGGATATTGGAGCCCAGGCTTCGGATATTGACATAGGCTTTGGACATTTGGTTTTCGATATTGGAACTTAGACTCTGGATATTGAGACTAAGGATTTAAGTATCAGAGTTTGGACTAGACATTGGGACTTAGACCCAGGATCTAGACATTAGTAGATAGGGCCTACTCTCTAGGGTCTAGATACTAGGACCTATTCTCTAGATACTAGAACTTAGGCTTCAGACATTAAAACTTAAACTTTGGATATCAGGATTTAGATTCTGGATATTAGGTCCTAGTCTCTGGATATTGGAACTCAGGCTCTGAATATTGCAATTTGATTATTGTTATGGCCAAAGTACCAAAATAGAAACTTAGAAATTTTTCTTTGCCAACTCGCACTATGTTTACTTATAGATATCTATGAAGGGTGCTTCCGGAAAGTCGGCGACACGGTTTTATAAAGTATTTTTCGCACTCCAATAATTAAAGATATTCGTATTTACATTACAATTTTGACTATTTCCTATCTTTCTACTCTGTGCGTTAATTTTATTTATTCCTTTATATTTATATTCCTCTTTTCATCTTGGGGATACTGCGTTTGCCATACGTCTCGTCAGCCTTCTGTATATTTCTCCATGTTTGATTCAATCAGACCGTACTCTTTTCACTCGTTACCCATTCCTGCCCTCTGAAAAGGTTCGCAAAGGTCGTAAAACGGTAAAAAGTGGTGTGCAATTTATATCATCTTTCATGAACACCATCTCCTCGCGGCGTTCTGCACATTCGAGATGTCCTTGCGGATTATGCGTCTGAATGCATCGGTTCGTAGCTGTCCAAGTGTATGCACCGACATACATATGGGCCTGATATACGTTCCTATGAATATACTGCGTTAGGGCTCCGTTGGGAATGTTTCGTCCTTCCGAGCTATTGCGAAGGAGCTTTCTGTTCGACTCGAGTCTCGATATGATCGGTGAATTCCTTTCGAATCCTGATAGAATACGGGTATATCGATCTTTAGCGTCTTTCTTAGTTACATCAGGACAGTTCGCGATCTCGATTCGCATTTGAAATTGCTCCACGATATATTGATCGATAACGAAGAACGCTGATAACGTGGAAGCTCGGTCTCTACGCAGACTCTTTCGTTTACTTGGAAATTACATGGTTTCGAGGAAACTAGATATGGAAGTTTTAACCGTGGAACAGAGAAGCCAGGAAATTGGCCACTTAAATTTTTAAACGAAATGCTTTCGTTTATGTCGAAAAAATAATACTGGAAGAACCATTAAAATTTAAAAGAATAAAATTATATTATTGCTATCTATTATGCTTCCAAGTATTTTAATTTTTAAATTTGTTAAAATAATTTGTGATCCTTTCGGTAATTAGAAATTCTCATTTCCCGATATCGAAGAGAAGCACACTCGTAAGATAATCTTCGCAGTTAATTTCGAGATCATCAATAAATAATCAATGCTTCACTCTTTCGGGTAAATGCAGCATTTAATTTGAAACTTTGATTAACATACAAATTCATTTATCTCCGGCGAAACAAGTTCTTGACGTTCATTAATCTCCCCGGACAGGCAGCCGAAACACGATTAATTAACCCCCGCTACCCTCTGTTCCCGTAGAACAATTATCAAAATCGTAACGTCACCGACATCGCGGTACACCTGGCTTCTCGAAGGGCATTAAATTATCGATGGGTGAAGCTCGTTCGAGCACGGGCTCAACATCCATTTAGTCCCATTTCTGCTGTCGGGGCTACCCGGCACCGTTTTAGACAATGATATTTCATTGTTAAGCGCTATTACAGCGCTGCCTGCTAACCTCGGGGATCCTCAGGGTGTCCTCCATCCTGGAAACTCTATAGACGATCGATTTCCTCTCCCGAACGCGCCTTAAACCGACCCTTCTGGGACTGCTTGTTCGACCTCTTGCAAATACGAGTTCTCTCTTTGAACGAGGATTCAGTCACCGGTTACATTATTACTAGTTATTTCCTGATTTTCTGTGTTTCCGGTTCATATTCTGCTGTCCTGATAGTCCTTTGCTATCTTGCACGCGAGTGTATACCAAGAATTCCGGATGAGTGAGTTTGAAAGAATAGTTTTAAGAACAATTTTGAATACTTTGTTGTTAAAATGTTGAATTCTGTAGAAGTATAATCTGGATTCCAAGAATAGGTGTATTTTGTGTCATAAAGATATCCTTGAAAGTTTTAATTATCACGTTAGATAATTATTCTCGAGAAAAATACGTTTATAAAGAAATGTATCCCGATAGAGTGAAAAGGGAAGAAGAGTGAGAGAGCTTCTGCTTTCTTTCATCTTGTTCTATGCAGAGACTAGGCTTTTCCGCGACTGTAGTGGATGTAAACCGGCGTGTACTTCGATTATCCAGCGTGTACCGTGAAAAAGGAAAATAGTCGAGGCGGAAAATGACGTTCGTCGATTCGTAGTCGGTGCTCCATCCGGTTTCCTTGCAACGACAAGTGGTATAAATAGTGCCATAATAGCACTGTTTTAACACTGAGCAATATTCTATTAATTTATAAGTAAAAGAGCTTGAACAAAATATTTTTTTTTATTTTAATTTTATAAAAATCTTCTTTAACCCTTAACTGGTATATTGAAATACAAATTCTATTTAAAAAATTGAAAGAGAAGAAAACTTTTCCAATTCCTAAATGAAAATTGTGATAAACACATACAGCTGGTAAATTAAAGACTGTAACGACATTTAATGTAACCTGCTAATTAAATGCATGAAACGCTCTAAAATCTCATTGTAGCAATTGAGGGTTAAATAAAAAATTGGATTAGCAAAAGAATTAAAGAGAGATTGAATATTTTTAATTTATTTGAGGTGATACACTGGTGTGGTAGAAATAGGAGATTCTATTTTTAATATCACTAAAGTGGCCACTGTTTTTGTGATCTCGTGGAATATCGATATTCTCTTCGATGTTGTACAGTATATTCCCCTCGAGTTGCGACTCTATCCCTTGCAAATTGTTATCCTTGCATCTCAACGAAGGAAGCTCGGATCAGCCAGGATCGTCCTCCTCTCATTTCCATTATTTTCCCTTCGCCGTTCCTCCTTTCGTTGTTTAGATCAATTACCATGAGTATCAAATACACGGAACTGAATTTCAGAAAGCAGTCGAGAAAATAGAAAGCAGGAACTTAAATAGATTAATTTCAAGTTAAAAACAAATTTAATTTCATTACAGTTATTTGAAGCTGAAGATTGTGCATCGTAAAACGAACAAGGTTTATTGTTTATTATCCCAGCATTATTAAAATTATAAAATAAGAAATACTTGGTGTATTGTACTGGTACGTCCATCTTTTTTACGAGTGCCCGATTTTTGAACGGCGTGAAACGAGATCGGTCGCTCTTGTCGTAAAATATTTCAATACTTATTGGTTCCCGTATTACCTGGCTGCCGTACAATCGCCCTAAAACGACTTTTTTGATAACAGCGTGTTTCCATCCTCTGTGAGAGGCTTTAAATCTCCACGCGGAGACGGTGCCGAGAGATTTCACGTAAGAAATCCGGAAGCCAGCCAGAAGCGAAAAAGTCGATCGTAAAGAATCACGTTTTCCTTCCTATTCAGCCATGGTGCAACTTGCATATCTGTTCGATATTTATAGTTTCGGTCTACGTTTGGTGTAATTAACTTATTATAATCACGAACAATCAGGGTTGTCAGATCAGTCTGTAAAAAGTGCTAAGCATTGGTAGTGGGAGAGTCAATGATTTGAAAATTAACACTTTTTAAATTTATCTTTATTTTATAGTTTGGAATTCTTTTTATTTTTCACTCAGAATAGCCATAGAAATAATGGACTGCCCGGGTGAATACCGGACACCTGGCAGTCCTGTAGATAATGTTATCAATTGGCTATTTTTATTACAAGAATCTTGGTGATTGATTTCTTAGAATTAACATCAGAAATAATGTTAGAGTTAAGCGTAGTTATAGGATTAAGGTCGAGCAGGAATAGGGAATGGGTAGAGAGGAGATAGGGAAGGGTAGGGATGAGGATAGGAATGGAGATAGGGAAGAAATAGGGATGAGGATAGGAATGAAGATAGGAATAGGGATGGGATAGGAATGGAATAGAGAAGGAATAGGGATGGGGACAGGAATAGGGATAGGTATAGGTATGGGTTTAGGGATGGAGATAGGAATAAGGGCAGGTATAAGGGATGAGGATACGAAAGGATTATGGATACCAATAGAATAGAGATAATATTAAAAAATTAAAACCTATCCTTCAATGGAGTTGATGATACATATTAGTGATGTGATCAATACCAGTTTTGCTTAGTTTAAATTTCATAAATTGAATTCAGTTTTCTGAACATTGTATCTCAAAGACAAAGGATCCAATAACCAGTTCATTGCTCTCTAACCTGGGTCAGCCAAGTCTGACCGACTCCCACTGATCCTTACTGTGTTAAATATTTTCAGTTCCTTTCTAATTAGGGATTAAATAATTATTTATCTAATCATTAGAAAAGCGTTGATTAGAAAAATTCACATGTAACTTAACAAAACGATCTTGTAGCGAATGAAACCCTCGGGGCAGTTGGTTCTCTGTTAAACAGCTGGTGCTTCCTTGCGACAGGAAATTTGATGAGGGTCAGATGGAAAACAAAAGAAATACGTATTTACACAGAAGCAGTCGTCCCGAAGCGATAAAAGCCCTTTTTGCCGGTTTTGTTGGATCGCGTTGCCCTCGCAGGAAAATGTGCTCGTTTGTCCGCGACCCTTCGTTCGACGGGAACTCGTCACGGCGCCATTCGTCGTTTGAACGTGTCACGGGTAAACGCTTGGTAACCGATGAAACCTTTTCTTCCTTCGATTTACGAGGAAAAATCGCCGATGAATCGACGGAGAAACTGTGTCGTCGCGCGTTATTGCCCTCTGTTTTTCATCCATCGAGGATTTAGGCAGAAGGGGACATGTTAAGAGGGTCGAATTGATTCCGTCACTCGACGTATGGTCATCGACGGACGAATGGCACCGATTTTCATTTTATGTGGCGGATATCGAGCTATTCGTTTAAGGATTCGATCTAGAGCTAATATTTGGACTCTGCCTTCGTACGGTAGACGCTCGCTAATTCCCCGCTGTATAAATTTAGGAATGCCTTATGCTAACAGCAGCGACTACAGATTTAACAAGATCGGACTCCATTAAACAATGCTAGCGGTAGATTTCGTGAATGATGATCAATACCGGTGGATATTACTGTAGAGCTTATACCCTGTAGGGATGATGGGTTATTTGTGGGCGGAACGTGCCGCAAAGCTCGCAACGGGACTTACGGGAAGTCAAGCTTTAGGAATAATGAGAGACGCTTCGTCCGCTGTTTTCTCACCCCTTTATCCACAATTCTGTTGGTTCTCTGAGTCGGCAACCTTGCGGAATGACCATTTAAAAATCGCTTAAATAAATGTGGGATATTACAAGTCACATGAAATGATAATTTATTAGATATTAATTAGTAAAATAGATAGTGAAATATTGATAATAGTATAGAATAATGTAACAATGCGAGGAAAATAGGGGTTCGTTCTGTTATGCGAAGTTTAAGTCAAATAGCATCGTGGGACCCGCTACATTCGATATAATTTCATATTTCATTGTCTCCTGAGTTCACCAGCTCCTGCAGCAAGTTTGTACAGAGTTCTGAATTTTAATACACCCGCGTACAAAGTTTCCATCGTCTTTCCTGCTCGTGGCTTACAAGTTTCCCTAAGAGCGCCGTTTCACCGTAACAAACTGATTTTCGGCTAACGACGTTACCGTATTTCTTATCGAATTAACATAGCCCACAGGAATAACATATTTAATGTGATCCAACATTTTTCTAAGGAAAAAGTAATGGGAGGGTTCGTCAGAATTTAAATGCCATATTGAAATATTAGATATCAAAATAAATTACAGAAATTTTGTAGATTTGAAAAATAATATATCTTCTAATTTTCTAATTGGCTCGGTTTTTCTATGGTTAACAATAAGGGTGTAATTCTGGGTTCGGGTGCAATTCTCAAAATTTATCCAGCACATAAATTCCCTTGTGTTATGTACCATGGTACTATGAAATGATCGACGTTTCATTGTGAATTCACAACATATAACAAGATTCCCGTCAGATTCGTGGAAAAGCCGGTGGAGGGTGGCGAGGGATGCAATTGTACAACGAAATTTCTTTCCTTTGCGTATGAAGATTGTAGTCGCATTTCTACGCAAATTTATCCGTGCCGGCTCGAAAAAGCGGCTATACGGAGGTATTAAAATTCAGGACTTCTCACGGGTTCCCTGCAGGAACTCGGGACTCCGGGAAACAATGAAACGTGAAATTATGTTAAAAAGCGAGTTCGCTCGGATACGGGGGTTGAATCCGGATGGAGGAAAGGGAGCGGAGAGACGGGGGACGGGGTTGCGCTTGGATAAAAGTTACCTTGCTTATCGCTTCTCTTGATGGAAATTCACCGTTTCTCGTGTACCGACCACTCCACGCCACGTGAAACAATTTAAAGTCTTGTCACCGATGCTCGGATCTACTTTGTTGACGGCTCGCTTGATGGAAACATCAACATCCTCGTATATATTCGACTTAAGTTTATCGAGATGAAACTCACTCTCGGCGAGATGACAATTTTTAGTTTTTCCCTGGCTCTCTCGTTCCACGAAAGTTTAACTTTAATTTAGTTTTGACGTGGAAATTTATTTAGTTGAATATCGAATAACAGAAGGAATAAAAGTTAAAGAAGATTTTGATTGTAGTCCTTGAACAGCGAAGAATTCAATTTATAATTTTTAAACAATAGAATTCTATATATTTATAGAATAATTTTTAAAATAACAATGTAAAATTTGGAAGAAATTAAATAAAAATTGAGGCTTTCTCCATGGTCTGCCGTTGAAGGGTTAATTTCTAATTTAAAAAGAACTTTATTTATATTTTCATTAGTTGATTATTGCTTCTCTATGATAACGAACAGACATGCCAATATGGTCGTTTCACGTTGAATCCAAGCCTTTTCTATGATTGCGACGTGATTTACAAGACGTTGTTTGTTAGTGTCAGTCGTTAATATAACACCGTCCTACAATCGCTCAAACTAAACCACTCGTCCGGCATGCATCTCATTAGAATCCATGGACTCCCTGCTATGAACGTTCGCATTCAAGTAATAGTCGATACCCATTAGACAACTGAGCAACGTTACAATAACAGGAACCAACGTGTAATTTAATAGTAATTAACGTTAGTGGATAGTGTATGGACGTCGACACAGCGCCGGGAAGCATTAAAACACAATTCCCAGGGTAATTCCCACCACTTTATGCTCGTTCAACCTACTGTATTCAAATTGTTCCCTTTCAAGGTATTGATAAACTTGAAATAAATACAAATTTTTTCCAGATAAATTTTGAAAGTGGTGTAAATCCATTTTTTGAACAAAATGTATCTATTTTAATATGATTTCTTTATTTACAAACAATTTATAATTTTGTGGAAAATGGATTTACACCACTTTTAAAATAAATCGTCCATTTCATCAAATTAACGTTTCTCAGTTGAATTGAATCTAATACTAAATTGAAATTCAGGTTCTCTTTTTTTTAAATTAAATTAGCACTTGATAGGACAGATAAATCTGGTATATTATCTCGTACATATATCAACTATCTACTCTATTTTCCACTCATGTGCCAAGCGTCTCAATAAATCCTGAAAGAGGTTTTGATGATCTTCTCGGCGCAATAACAATAAAATGTTGGCCACCGATAAACCGGATAGATTAAAGAAGATAGCCTGGTGAATCCACCTGATATTGTCACACATCTGGTTACCGGACCCGACAAGAATAATTTAACAGAATACATCCCGGTCCGAATTGGTTTGTTTTACACTGGTGTAGCAACGAGCCTTTCGATAGGTCTATAAAACTTTATACGCAAACAAGACGAAATTGCTTTTGCATAGGTCGTATATTGTGCCGCATGTAAACAATATAGTGCATATAATGGCATTATTTATTTACGAGGAATTTGGCATTTTTTAAAACAAAGAAGCTTGAATTGATATGGTGTAAGTGGTATTTTGTGACATTTTTTAAATTGGCAGTAGAATCAACCCCATTCGACACTATATTTTCAAGTTTCTTCACACCTCCCCTAAAACCTAAGTACAATTTTTAGGATAGCATTTTCAAGCCACAATTAAAACAAGTGATTACAACTTCGAAAGTTTTAATTCACAAGATAAAAGAAAAGTAGTGTGGTTTATTCTCGGTTTAACATGTTTCTTCGCCACTGTAACGAGTACTATCTACCCTCCAAGCTTCGAATCTTCTATTTTTACACCCCGTAAGGAAGGTTGGTCCTATTTTATATAAACAAAAGGTTCTTGAAACGGTATTCTTAGCGGTATGCCGAGAACACCTTTCTACGGTCGAAGGTCTTCCGTTTCCATGTTACACACGTCTCCGGGGCATACCGTTTCTTGGCCGAAGCTCGCCGGAACGTCGAGTGTCGGTTCGACCCCTCGAGGGTCCACGACGAACGTTTTAAACAAAAACACTTCCACGTTACGTCCGACTAGCCGTGGCTCGTTCATCACTTTTTTATCCGGCTGCCTTCCAAGCATTTCCTCGAATATTTCCGGCTCGTAAACCCCGAACTCGCGGGAGTGCATGCATTCAGAAACGATTTCACCCGACGTTCCGTTCCTGCATGCTGTACCAGTTGTTGGAAGCTTTGCTATCCAACGATCTAGCGACTAAAAATCTCTTCTAAAACGAAAACAACGAGCAAATAGCCGGTGGATTTTATCGGCCGGTTCGTCGTTAAGATTAGAGCTTTCCTTCACCCCTGCGCCGCCCTTCCTTTTCGGCTTTCTTCTTAGTTTTACGTTAACCGTCGAACGCGACTCAGCGAGACTCCCGCCAGGCACAGGAGAGCCTTTTTATTGACGACGATAAACAGTTTTATGAACCCCACGCGAATTACTACTTTTTACAACCCTCGGTTGCTTCTTGGATCCGTGCTGCCAGCATTCTTCTTTCTTCTTCCTGTACTCGGTATCTTTATTCCTCGAACGCCATTCTTTTGCTTCTTCATCCTTTTCCTGGTCCCGAGTCCCTTTTTCTTCAGCGAATTCTTCAGTTTCAGGGTGAATTTTGTAAATCGAACGATGGATTTTGAGGTCTTAATTGGCAGTCGCAATTTAGATTAACTTTAAAAAATTGAGAGAAAGAAGTTCAAGTTCTCTAGTTAGAAATATTAAAAATTTATTTTTTAATTTATCAAAATTTTTATCAGAGTATTTATATTCACTTATAGTTTCAAGAGTGATGATTTTTTCATTTTTTTTCTCACAATTTTAAAATTAAAGCGACAGATGAAAAAGTATGCATCCGATAGATCCATCGTGCGTCATCTGTGACGAACGCATGACGTTTTGCTCTGCATTTGATCGTCGAAAAATTCGGATGAAATTCGATACGGTGGCGAGCACCCCACTCAGCGTGTACTGTATTCAAGCATGGGAATAGAGCAATGTATGTCTGGCAAGGAGAGCCGGGGCATGGTTGAGGGATGATGCAAACCGAGGAGTGCAACCTAACACCCAACACCTCTTATCTCGTATCTGGAACGTCTATGGTTGGAGAGGTAACTCGACGAAGCGAAATATTCGTCTTGTATGACGGGTCCATCCAAATTGAGATTCGATCGATTCGACGTACCGCGCCTCCTTCACCTTCGCCCATCGAATCCTAATAAAATTTTCATGGTATTTCACCGAATATGATATTTCGAAACAAACCCTTCTTACTCTTCGAAGTTGACGATTTTTCATTTGAAAAATTTCTAACCGTAAGTCGAAGTACGAATATCACGCGCAACGTTAATTTATCAAGAAATAAAGAACGGATCTTGTTTATTTATCGTAGAAATTTGTGCTCTGATCTTTGTGTATTCAGAGTCAGAATGATCGCTGTGGGAAGCATGGTAACGCTGTCAGAATGTAAAGGAGCATTCTCTGGGTCGGCTTGAATTTTATGTGGCGCACCATATGCGCTGTGCCAATTTTTATGCATTTATTCGTCGACGCTTTAACGCCGCATACAATGAATATATTACGCAGCATATTGTTCCAGCTTAACAGGCGACAAGCTGCTTCGACAATTTCTGCTTACAGAAAGTGTTAAACGTCTTTTCTCAAATTCATTTGCCATACTTGTAGGAACAGAAACAGGCGATTCGTCTCGGGATCGTCTGTCAGACTCGAATACAGATCCCTGCCCCAGACGCTTATAATCGCATGCCGGTGGACCGCTAGCGAGAACAGATCCAAATCCCGTTGCCACCTGGCGGTCGCCGACCCAAGCTAAGGGCGCCTTTCCTTTCTACTAAACGCCTACAATACAATTAATACCGTATCCGTAAAGAGCACTTATTATCTAGAAATATTTCTAAAAATTTTTAGAATTAGCTATAGTATGACCGATTATCGTAGATTCTAAATTCAAGCGACGACAGTGGTCGATGCGTAGGAATATCGCGGTGAGATGAAATCACGTAGCATCCGCAGTGGCTATGGGTTTCGAGCACAATTTTGAGATGCAGTCACCCAACGACGGTGGTTGGTATCTCTGTTCCAGGAGCCATAAAGGTTATCGCCATTACGACACACGACCTCCACGATACTATACCTTCGTGTCTCACGTTTCTACTCGAGGCTAGGACTGCAGGGAATTAGTCGTTGGATTCCGGGGAATGCAGCAGCCGCGGTACAAGGTTCTATCCTCGAAGTGCACAAATACAGGACGAGCTTGTCTTCGAAGGGACGTTGGTCGCGTACGAACGTTCGCCCTGTTTCGTTACTTTGTATGGTATATTTACTTTGGCTCTAGTTTCATTCACTACTTGAAGGGAACTTTCGATTGACCGAGGAACTTTGTTCTTGCCAGGTAGCGCAGCACCTTCGTCTACAAAGTTCTTAATTAAAGCGGTCCGAGACGTTGTTTTATAGTTGCTTTAGTGTAATTTTTTAATTCGTCTAAATACAACTTCGTCGATTAAATTCAAGGTCGAAATTTTCAATTTTTAAGTAATTGCTACATTTTAGCATATTTTTCAGAAGTTCATGGGTTGTTTGATATTAAAAAAGTAAGTTAAAGCAGATTGTACCTGTTGGTAAGCAGGAGCGTTTCGGTATATGGAATATCGAATGCAGGGAGTCGGCTGTCCTAGACAGACAGACACCTAGGCACAAACCTACCGGATGCATCAAATGCACCAAATGTAGCAAATGCACCGTGATAACGTCACTCACAGGATGTAGGGTTGGTAATTCAACTCTCGAAAGGCATGGAAGAGGCAATTCGGATTCTGTCTCTCTTCGTGTCTGTCTGTGCGTCGCAACGAGTCATTTTCGAAATTGCTCTTCGAACGTCAATTTCAGATCGCATTAGCCGAGTGTTTGAAGAGAATCGTTTTTCCAAATTGTAAAAATCGCTAATGACTCTACGAAGCTCAGATCTTCATGCGAATTTTCTATAATATTTTCCTCTCTTTGTTCCATTTTCAAGTAGCACCCTCGCATCGGTACACGATACTCGACGGTTCGTTCATAAAAATGTATCTTGAAAGTACTTGGGAAATAAAGTTTCAGAATCCGCGTCATTGGAGTAGAATGGAACGCGAGGCATCAGTAGACATTACATGGCTACGGGCACACAGACACCGTGTAAACGAATTTCCGCGTCACGTGCAATTCCCTCGCTATATTCCTTCGTTCTTTCCTTTTTCGTTCTAGCCCCGATCCTTGCTCTTCCATCCAGCCACGGCGAAATAAAATGGTGGAACGCGGGCAGAAGGGAACGGAAAGAGCGTGAAAGCTTCCTTTCTAGACGACTCACCCTCTCGTTCTTTCACCCCGCGTCCCGTGTTCCACCAGTTTATTTTTATCCGACGCCCCCGAACTAATTTGATCTCACGTTCGGAGACGCTCTTTGAATAAATGTTCCCTGTTTCGAAGTGTCGCGACGCTTTGCACGCAGAAATTCCAGATCTGTAACGGCGGTGCAGCCTCGTTTCACCTACCGTCGTTCACCCATTCTATCGCTGACCTTTGATCTTTCCCCGCGATAGATTTTACTCTGGCTTCGGTTCAAGAAGAAACCGTTCCAGGGGCGTGAGGATAAATCGAAGAGCGGTTTTATGTGCCCGGATAGGATGTATGCGAGCTAAGCAAAAGCACAGGGACCGGTTATACACGTATGCTTCTGAACGATATCCTCGAATGGGAATTCCTAATTTATTCGATCCCGTATTTGATTCGAAGTACAAATTACTTGGTTCGAAAGATAAAGTCTTAAGGATGATATCCCTAATGTCTACGGTCCTGTCGGATGAACTATTTAAATATCTTTTTATTCATTGTAAAAATATCTCCGTGAAACCGTCGAGTATCCATGGTATACCTAGCTGATTTGCATGGTTCACGGTTAGTGAGCTCCGTACTTAGACATTATTGTGCGAAGAATAGTCAATGGTATAGAAAGGGCGAGCTTTGCGAACGGGTTTCCGAAGCTCTCTCGGTAAACTCGGGGGGCTTTCCTTTCGACGAGCTTTCGGCATTGTGCCGGCTAGCACGCAGAGGTTAGCCTGGCCACGTAAATACCATGATTGATGGGCTAGAAACAGCTCTCGAGTCCTCCTCTCTATCCTCTTCCCTTCACCCTATACCTATTGCTTCGTTCGCCTCCTGGTTCGACCCTATTTCGGCGGGGAGGATGCGAAGTTTACAAGGAACACACAATGGAACCTGATTTTCCGCACCCACGCGTTCCTTCTCGCCCACTTAACGCGCCGTTTGCCCGTGGCTATTGTTTGATCGTCACGTGGCTACCTTTTCATCTTCTTCGATCCCCTCCGTTACGTGGAATCTGTTACTGATAAAACCATCCCGGCGTACACAACGAAAAGAAGTCCATTAAACGTGATTGCATTCGACGAAAATGTAGCGTATCCTATGATTTATGGTTGTCCCACGGGGACGAGGATTCTTTTCTCTTTACAGGAATATACCGTCGAAATTGATGATACCGATAGATTGTTTCGTGTCTGACGTTGAATTTGAAGGGTCTCTCGTTGGATGGTGCGAGTCTATTAAAAAAAAATTCGCTGCTCTTGAGTGGATTCATTTTTAAGCAAGGGTGGATCCTGGAACCTCGTTCGAAGAGGGTCAAACGTGTAAAAATATTTTTTCGAATTTCTTTTGACAATTATTAATAATTTTATTCAATAGTAATCTAAATAATCAAGTTTAAAAGAAAATTACAATTTCAGAGCAGGTGATTAAAATTTAACATTCATCCTTGTTAATGGAAGTTGTTAATGGAAGGATGTACAGTCGTATTTGGCAAGGTATTTTGATGGATTGTGCGGTAGATGCTTGAGTAGATTATTTGAGGAGATTTTAGTAGCCGTAGAGAAACGTTTCCGTGGAGCGCACTATCGATTTCGAGCAATAGCATAAATCTATCAAACTCCTTTGAACATTAAAGCAGTTCATCGACGTTATCCCTCCTCCCATCTCGCGTATAATTTTCAAGCCATTTGATACTGAGTGTAGTATTGAAACGATGCATCGGTTAACAGGATTCGAGAAATGAGATTTATTCCGGTTCTTCGAATTCGCAAATGTTACGCTTCTCTCGACTTACCGTACACTTTTCTCTTTAGAATGAAAATTCCTTCGAATATTTTGTTGCAAAGGATACAGGAAATTTTCAAAGGATTTTTTATATAAAGTGGAAAGTAGGATTTTTGTTAAATAATAATAGACGGTTACTGGAAAGATCAATTTTATTCCCTTCGATTTGATCCCGTTAATAGGACCGAATTGTCTGTGAATCGCGGTGAAAATTTGAAAGATAGAGGTAAATTGTAGGCAACCGCAAATCGTTATGCCGGCTACGCGAGCGACTGCATTGAATTAGGGCGAACCAAAATCAAACCGAATCAAGCCAAATCAAACGGACGCATAAATTGTAAAGGGCTGATTCTTCCCACGCAATCGTATGCAGGTAACGAATCAATACCCGTCCTTTTATGCATTTAACATTTGCACACATTCAGTGATCGATTCATTTAAATCAGCGATAATTAGCTCTGTTCATTATAGAATTCACTATTGTTTTAGAAATTGATATGCAGTGTGCAAATGCACAAATGCAATTTGTTAAAATAATAATTTTAACCCCTGAGTGGTTCAATATATTTTTAGAAAGGATGGGAAACTGCATTAATGCAAGTGCATCCAAGGTATACGGTTCTATCAATAGAAAAAGTGCAGTTGCATTTTTCTGATGCACCAATGCACAAAAATGCATAAACATAATTTTCATGCATAACTTCCTTGTTCCTTGTTCTATGGAAGATTCTGTATTTGATATTGCACTAATAATTCACCAATTATTCTGATTATTATTTATCACTCTGCTGTTACTTAACGAGCAATTTGCCAACCACCAACGATCCGTTATCAGCCACAGGGTTTAGCGGTTTCCTTGATCCCAACGTGGATGTCTCTGACACGTATATCTTCGCCTGCACAGTGGTACATCCGTATCTGTCGCTACCTTCGACCTCGGCTCATGGAATATGTCCCAGACTAGATCCTGTCCTCCCTCCCTCCGAAAATCAGTTTCATCTCGTGATTAACCGCCCTAACTTACCTCCAGATTTTACCTCTGTTCCTTTGATGATTTCATCGTGAAATTATTTCACACATGACTATAACTTCCAAGGGAAACGAATATATCATTAGGAATTTAATCATAATTTATCATTAGAGTAGTACGAGAATCGTTTTAAATATTAGTAGTAGTACGAGAATAATTTTTTAAATATTTACAATTTTGATTTGTAGTTTTTCAATTATAGTGTATCGGTATAGAACAAAAAGGGCTAATAATTAGAGTAATGAGTGTAATTATTTAGGTTCTCGCACATCTTTAATGATATAATAATTATGGGAATGAATTTGATTGAATATCGCATAATTAATTAAATTGTATCCTTTGCTTTGACGAAAGCTCGTTCTAAATTATCACGATCGAGAAGAACGAATGGGATGTCAGCACGACTAACCCCCATCTCACCCCTTGTTTCATGGCCAATTTCCCATTACATGGTTGCCTCTATAAATCAACCGCAGCTTTTATTACTTTACACGTTTCGTAACGAGCTTTTGCATACAGCTTCCAGCAGGATGATAGTACCGCAAGAACGAATCTCTATTGCTTCTTCGGGGTTGATCGATCGGTTCTTGTAACCACGAAACGAGTTTCAACGTCTGTCGGGTATTTTCCGAAACGGGTGTTAGTTTCGTCCACGTGTCCGTCGTTTTTCTGCTACGTGGGTCGTTTCTTGAATTTCCCTCGTTACCTATGGAATATTGAACGGGTTATCAAACGCGTGAATAAGGCGCGAATCGAGCATATCTTCTACCAGGGTGGGTATCCGAGCTGCAATATGGAAAATTATATTAATAATATAAGGCAGCTAACTCGAAGTTCAAATTTGAAAACTATTTAACATTCTTAATTCCTTGGATTCGACACTTTCAATAATCAATAGAAATTTTTTTATATAAAAATTATTATAATTTTTGGATATTTACAATTTTCATTTTTGGTTTTTCAATTATAGTGTATCAATATAAGATAGAAAGGGGTAATAATTAGAGTAATTAGAGTAAGTTGAAATTGTTTTGAATAAGATGTTGCATGAGGATCTTAAATTCCAATTCAATCGCATTTATTACATCGTTCAGTGCGATTAATTATTCAAAACATACCGCGGCAATTAAGTATCGTTAGACATCCGCGTTTAACGCTGGAACGGTTGTATTAATATTGACCGTGCTTGAGGAAGTTGTTTCTACAATCTTCACATTGTTTCTCCTGCGATGAAAGGCAAACTAATGTTACTGCTAACATAACTTCCTGCGGAACAATTTCATAATCAATTTTCAGCGTATAAATAATGAAAATTGGAGCGTATTGATGGTAAACGTTTCTATAAAATAAAATGGGTCAATTATGAACGGTGGTATAATTGATTTTGTACGAATTAAAGTTAGGATTCTCCGAATATGCCAGTGTCATAGGAAAGGCAATATTACGGCGAATAGTAGAACATTAATCGGTGGAATTTCTACAGTGCTCACAGCAATGTATTAACAATTTAACGAGCCGACACCTGCGATAGCTATTATAACACAATTATATACAGCGCTTCGTGCACAACCCTGTGCGTATTGCGAATTCGTGTTGCAGACAGCATACGTATTCCAGAATACAAAGCGAATTGCTTGAGCTTATAGAACCTGGCGTAAATTGTCATTATTCCCTTTCTTGTCAAAGTTTATTGAATGTCTATTGACTATACAGATTAAACTTCAATCGTAGCTAGTATTCTCAACATGTCATCTACATTTAATCAAAATAATTTCCCAATGATTGATCGATCCTTATATGACCTGTAGGGGTGTGCGAGTACCAAAAATTTATGGTATCCAAGTTTCGGATCGGGTCAAGATATTCGGGTACTGGACAAATCTTCGGATTCCCGCCTGAACCAAAAAATAATTTTCGATTCGCTAATGCCCTCTCTTGTGTGATAATTGCAAATTAATCACTGAAACTTAATTAATAATGTATTTAACTGGATATGTTCATTCTTAGTTTCCTTTTTATATACTTTATAAATAACGACTATTATGTAGAGGAATAAATAAGAGCGTATAAACGGGACAGCTAGGAGCGATAAGCAAGTATCATCACAAAGAATCTGTCTTCATATTGTGAATTTTCTCTGTTCGATGCTAGTAACGGATAATTAAATTTTTGCAAGAAATATTCGAGCGATGTGGAGCTGAGATCGAGATTATTGGAAATATTTCCATTATGAACAGTAAGGAGATTTTCTGCTAGTATTTCAATAGACTATTATAAAATTTTTCGTGTTAATATATATTTTTTTCAATGCAAGTTAAATACATATTTTATTATTATACAAGTTTACAATTCTACATTGTATTTAACAATTTAACTAACCATTTCTGTTCTTAATTAAAAAATTTAAAAAATTGTCACTTACAACCCTCTGATTCTGTTTCAATTATCTCTTAAAAATATCTCAAAATTGATATTTTCTTTTAAATAGTACAAGCTTTATTAAATAACATTTTGTATTCAGAGCTGCATATATAAAGCATATATAATAAAAATTTATCTATGGGGTGAAACTGATCCAGAATCAGATAATCGCTCACAAGGGTTAATACATGAATCCTCTATAAGGGTACCCGGTTATTGAGCGACATGGATAATTTTGGGTATTGACCAGAGGGTTAATCATTATTAATTAGACGCCTAATGATAATGATATCATATGTTAATTATAATAGATACAGTATCAATTGGAGGGGTTGCGTACGACCACAATCGCACATGCTTTCACCATACAGAAAGCCAGTTAGACGAAAAAGTTCGTGAAAGTTCGTCTGTTCTCGCGCCACTCGGATAAAATCGTCAGCACGCTGTAGAGGGTTGCGCGCGCGTTACGAAGGGCAGTTCGCCTCCGGCCGTCGAAGCGTTCGTACGCGTCGCAGCGCGCTCCGTCGTCTTTCGCTTCTCGTCTCGTTTCAGTGTTTCATTCTCGTGAAAGTTCAGTGTTAAAATGTGCCACCTGTCACCCTTGCCCCCTTTCTTCTTAATCGCATGCTCCGCTCACCGTTTCGAGTACCTGTTCGTGATGGATAGTGATTGACCGTAGTTGCTTCCGACACGCGCTTCCGGCTGTGGAGGATTTACTTCGAGCACGGGTATGTTTCATATTAATGATTGTGTAAGCTAGGATTAAGGGCAGAATGGATTTATTATCGCTTTTGACATTTTTTAATAAATAAACTTTACAATATTTAATACCTTGAAAAATCAAGTTGATTGATTCATTCAATTTTTCTTAATGATTTTTATATTTAAAGATTTCAATGTTTTTGGAAGAACAAACATAGATTTAAAAATGTTTGTTTTAATTTTTTGAAAATAATTATTTACGTATAGAAATCTTAATTTTGTGATTTATCATGGAAATCATTATTCGCATTATTTGATTGAATCATTAATTTAATCATATTAAAGAATGATATTTCTCTTCATTTTATATCATAAAACGAAAAATAGTTTGTGAAGGTATAACACGTTCGCGAAAGGTAGAGGTAGCGTATTATGATCATATTGTAGTATTTACTCTGCTACTAACGTAGGATTACTCCGTTCGGATTATTCTTTTAATAAGCAAACGAATTGCTGGTCTTGTGAATTTTAATTAAAACCAGCACACGTATAAATGTATCCACAAATGAAAAGGTAGTCCAATGAAAAGGAGATGGATGCGAAGATTAATTAAAACGAACGCACGCATCTAACTATTATAACGAGAAATTGAATATAATATCCTTCGATATGTTTCATCATGGTACAAATAATTGATGTTTTCGTAGCAGAATAAAGTTGTTGTCGTGGTCTCCGTTGAGCTAGTTAACCTTGTTGATAGCAAGAACCTGATTCTAGGTGCTTGAGTGGTTCGTCAACACATGGTTTTGTTTGCATTCTTCTAGAATAGAAATTCTATCAGAAGCTTATGAAATTCTGTGTAAATAACAAAGCATTCAATTGGAGCCACTACAGTGACATATATGATTTATCAAACAATTTCAAAATGTGAAATACAAATTTTATTTACGTATATTAAAATATGGCAAATTAATAATATTTAAAATTTCTTGCATGAATTTCTATTTTGAAGACCAGAGAGAGAGAGCTGCAATTTTAATTAAATTATGTATTTCACATTATTTTACATTGTTTTTTTTTAATTATTCTTCTAATATATGAACCTCTCTTATTTAAAACTTAAGCATTTGATTTTAAAAGATTAAAATTATTATGTTTTAATATTTTCCATTTCATTGAAAGTTGAAAAATCGTCGCGTCGGAAAAATTGTTTGAAATATGTCGACCGTGTTAAATGCTTCAACCATTTCGAATATAATGTTATAAATTGATGGACAAAAGCGAGAGGGTATCGGAAACGAAGTAATTACAAACTAACTAAACGTCACTTCCAATTTCGCCAGACTGAAAGAACGTTTCAGATAAATTGTTATTCGTGGTTTGCCAGCTATTATCTAGATGATTCACAGAGGCTGGAGAAATAAACGACTCTCGATATTCTCTTGTGTACTCGTGAACCGAGGTACGCCACATTTTACCCGCAAATTGTTTACGTCTTTTATTTTCGGTATGTGAGCTACGTTGTTATTGTCGTTTACAACGATACCGTCAGTGTGCTCGTAAACCGGATAGCTGATAGCTGTGTAATAATTATTGATAATAGGAAAACATGAGAACGTTTCGTCAAAATTTAATCAATATTAATTTTACACAGTTTTGTATCGTGTTATTCGAAATTGTTTGAAAGTGACGTTTTCAGAAAGAACAGAATAATAAATCAAATTTCCAAAATTGAAGAAATGTAAACATACATTTGAAGCTGTTAACACGGTTTACATTTATTATATTTTTGAGATTTACTTTAAAATACATTTATCGGAAATCATTCGGATTCGTTCGCTTTTTTATTGGTCTATCACTTCAAATTTGTTTACAAAAAATTTCATTGCGGAACATCCTACCCTGAAACAATTTCCCGTTGATTCAACATGAAACTTCATATCGAACGTTTTTATTAAATGTAATATTTACAGAGTGAGCTTATCATATTATTTTTAAACTCCAGTTTACTTTATTCATTACCGTTTTTAAATGCAGCAAATGTTGCACCTTCGCGTTATTTTTAATAAACTTAGTTTTTAATCTAGCGCTATGAAAATTCATATAAATCATCTATTGAAATTAGAGTAATTTCGGAAGAGATGGAGCACCTCTATAATTTTTTAACCATTCGTTAGATTTCACAATATTTGCGTTATTTTTAAATATCAAAATTAATCAATTTTAATTAAAAATACTACTAATTGAATAAAATCCGTCGCAATTTGTTCAATTAATTATAATCGAAATTCAATTTTAAAGATAAAGAGGTCCATCTTTTTCTGAATTACCCCAATGATATGTCTGGCTCGTTAAAAAAAAAGTCATCAAGAAATCGACTAATTATCGAAAGCTCCGATATCCTTGGTAGACGTTTTAATCGAAAGATCCTAAATAAACTCTCGGAAGATCGACGTTCTGGCAGGAATAAGCGGAAGTAAACGGAAAGAAAGGATCGCAGTTCGCGTTCATTTATTTAAGCTGGAATCGCTTGAAACGGATCGAAGAAAACGAGAGGGAAAGCGGTCGACGCAATTCCGGAATTGTCCTACGGATTTCTTGTCGTGAAGCTTAACGATCAAGCGGCGACGCGCGACCCTCTCCCGAGGGAAATTACGAATTACACGTTTTTCAATTAAATATACCGACGCTCTTCCTCGGGGAAATACAGGGGTGAAGCGTGGTGAGAGCCGACGAAAAATCAGTCACGAGTTTCGCGTTCGCTTGTTGATTGCAAATTTTATCTTCCGGAAAAACCGTATATTGTTGACTGAAATTTGAAAAATTTTGCATTTTGAGCAGGAATTGAATTTTTTTTTCTAGAAATATAATAATAAATCTGTGGCTTTCCATTAACTCTGGGGAAATTGAAATAAACATTTACTTTTATAATATTTAACCCTTTGACAGCGGACCATGTAGAGAGATACAAGTTTAATGTAATTTCACTTAGAAAACTTTTTAGTTTCTTTTTGGAATGTTTCCAGTAATGTTCACTGTGAAATGATTAATTTGCAAATTGTAACTAATTACTATTGAATTTTATACAAATGGACGAATCTCCAATACGACGTAATACTGATTGTCAAAGTGTTAATTAATTAAAATTGATTCGCTTGGTGTCCGATCTTGTATTGTTAAATGTATTATATTTACGTCATTCATCATTCGATGATAGGGTATAAATGACTTTGTAATGGACATTGAAACTTAATCGAGTGTCACCTCTTATTCAAATCAGTAACCAATATATGTTAATTACAGAGCTCCAATAAAATTCCATTTCAGGTTATTTTTAATTGCCAACAAAGGAGGTTAACAAATATTTCTACAGTGTAAAACGAAAATTCTAAGATCTCAAATATGTCGATCAAAGCGTATTTCACAAACGATTTTAATAAAAGCCAAAAAATTCGGGAAATTCATACGCAGGATGGAAAATCTGTTCGCAAGATTCGTAGAAGGGAAAACGAAAAAGCTTAGGAATTCGTTGGTTTCCCGAAAAATTCTGTAATTAATCCTTTTACCATGGTACTGGTAACATTGATATCCATGATTACTTTTCGTACAATCAACAGCTTTCTGTTTTTTCCCTTCCATTTCAAATGGATTTCAATTACGAGATCATTTGGCCGTCGGCCAGTTCGTACCAGTTCGTACTGGCTTTTTCCAATGGCCCGGTTTAATTAATTGAAAAAACGAGAACCGAACCGTGGGCCGTTTCGAAAGGATACTCAAAAGATTTCCGTTCTTGTTAGAAAGCAGTTTCAAGCGGTTACTTAAGTCTGTTCCTCAAACGCAAGCCGTTTCTAGCCTTGCACGCTCTAATTTTTTTTTTCTTTCGCAGCTCCTTACCTCTTTTTTCTCCTCTCGTTCGCCGTTTCTTAAGTAGCCGGTAATTAAAAGTTCGAAGCAACCACGATTCACGCCTGGAAGGATCAGCGGAGAGGAAAGGTTTGATATCGTCTATCTCCCTCTGGCAAGTCACTCGTCCCCTTTGACTTTCCTTCTCCGCCTGTTTTCTTTTTCCGATCAGTTTTTTGTTCGAAAAGTTTCGCAAGTCGCGCGACAGCTTCGACGGACTCGATGGGAAAACTTGAAAAATTTCACGGTGGTTTCCGACCGAATACCAACGGTTGTTCTAGCGTTCTTTGATGTTCTCTCGCCTCCTTCGAATGGCTCTTCAACGGGACCACGGTGAAACTATCGTACGCTTTTAAACGGAAACTTCTTTCTCCGTGGACGACGATGAATTTCAACCGAGAGAAACAGAAGCATCGTTTTAATTACTTCTTTCAACCGCGATCCACTCGTTATTTCGTTCATTCTCTGTACCTCTGTTCACTGTTGCTCAAAGAAATCGGCTAAGTGGTATGCAGATATAATAATTTCTACAATATACAGCATGAAATTTTATTTATTTATTTATTTCAATATATACGGGCATAGCCCTTTAGAAAAAGTGCTCCATAGCAGGAAATAAGCATAGTATGTCAATGTGAACATTAGACACAAAAAAGAATAAAAAAAGAATTTTAATATAAATAAAATAAATATTAATACTCCCCCAAATATCAATTTCTCAAATAAGAATTATACTGTACGAAAAATTTCGACGGTCGATGCGTTTATTAATAATTAAACGTTCCCCCTAAAGAACGCCATCGAACAAACAACCCCATTCATTACCGCAACAAGTATTAATAAAACGATCTCAGCAGAAATGATGAAGCACCGTTTCTCACGAACGATTACTTCTCTCCCCCTCAACAACCACCGAGAATACAATCTATGGTTACCAGAATCGTTTCACCCTGTTCTTGCATTCACGGATGATATCGTAGAATACTAACAAAAATCCAATTAGGTGAATAGATATCGTAGCCACGGGGATGGTTCTATTGCCCGCAGCTGCTCCCTATTATTCGGTTATTACGCGGTCGGACACGAGAAAACGAAGCGTGAAAAAAAGAATTCGCGTTTTCTCCGATGCCGGAGCAAACCATCCGCGATGGTCAATGCGGTGGCGATAATGGTATCTCATCCTTTCCGTATCCATGAACCAGGATAACTAGCAGTGGTAGGCCAGTGTTTCAAGCCGGCCACGATAACGGCGATCGAAATTAATTTCTTCGAGAATGGGCTAACTTAACAATTTCAATGGTTTTTCCCATACAATTAGAAACCCATTAACCAATTCCATTCATCGTTCTTTCTAGTAGAGCATCGATCTTTTTCTTTTTACAAAACTTCCCACGTTTTTCAACCCCCTTCAAAACAGGCATTCCGTTTAAAACTCGGTAATTGATTTCGTAACTAACTAATATTTATTTTAATCAAGCGTTATTTTAGTTTGCGAAATTCAAAGTGAACGCAATTGCAGTATAAACTATGCACAAAGTACGGAATAATTTTGCACACGCTCGCATACATTACATACTCGAATGGAACGGGCAGACTTTCGAGGGAAATTGAACTAGCCACTGACAAAAAAACAGGCAACAAGAATTATTGGAAATTTCTACGAGAACTCGACCCTTTTACCTTGCTGTTTGTTTTACTATGAAACCAATGAGGTTTCACCACTATTATATTTGCTTTCGATGGGAATTCTCGAAGGGATGAACTGGGTAGGAGAACCAACACGGTGATATGAAAATTTGGAGCATCGATAATTCTCAGAATTAATATCGTTGATATAAAGGGTTAATTAGTAGAGAAATTAATAAAGTTTTCTAGCCTTATAAATCTATTAATCTGAAGAAAGACATATGGCTAACCTTCGCTTTGGGGTACCATTTTTTTTTCAATTTAAAATTTTTTAAGTAACCTGATAGTGTTTTATAAATATAGACCAAAAATTTAATGGTTTTGAGTGTCGAAATTTATTAGGGGAGTAGGGTTAGTTTAACTTAGGTTATCAAATTTTAGCAACTGAACAGGTTATTAGAAATCCAATGATAGCAACGAAGGGTTAATTTTTCTGTCGTATAAAAATTAGCAGTGAAAGAAAAATTCCTCTAAAATTAACATTTACCACAATAATATTTTTATACCCGCTATATTTGAAATCCACCCTCAATTTCATAATCTCGTCTGATGGACTAGTTATCGAGAAGTTATCTGCACACGGTGCCGTAGTCGTTCACGTTTATACCGGGATAAAAATAACGAACGGTCCGACTGGAAAATCAGCTATAACTAGCGTGACGATTTAATCGAGAGCCCTCTTTGTTCCACGGCACAGTAATTTCTGTCCATTTCACGCTATACTTTCTTCGATGAACCGGCTATCGTTACCTTTGTCCCGAATTCTTGATATTTTCTCGCTTGGTAAGACGACGATCCTTCCATTGTGATCCTTTCCTTTCTCCTCCCTACGATGACCCAGTTAACGTTATAAAATTGTCTTCCTAGAGGAGAAGCTCATTAAAATTCCGTCGATAAATCGGCACCGCTTCTCCGCTAATGAAGCTTCCTCCGTCGAAGGTTTCGCGAATGATAAACAAAAAGAGGAAAGTGGGTTAACGCGATCGGAAAGTTGGCGGTTGTAGGGGGTGGTAAATGGTGAGGGGGGAGGATGGGCGGGCAACCGGGCAATTTGCGAGGCGTAACTTCCGAAAATCCGTGGATTTCAATGAGTGCCGGTGGCACAGCTGTTCGGAACGAGCGAGCGGTGTAAACTTCACGACGGAAATCCGCGCGACGACAGGAAGTCAGCAGCGGGCATGTATTTACGAAGACGCGGGAATATTCTCGCGGAAGTAAATACTCGTTTACGATGCATTTCGTTTCGACACACCAAAAAAAAAAAAAGAAAGAAAGGAAAGGCTTTATCCTCTCTCGTGTACGCGTCAGTCAATTCGTCGAGCTGGCAAGCCACGTTTTCATTGTGTCGTAAAATTACAGGGAACGAGAAAAATACGGGCAAACCTGCGCAACGAATGCACTTCCGTTCGAAATCGAAATTTGCTTGATGCCGTCTCGGGGTTGACAAAAGAGAATGCAGCTTTTGTATCGGGAAATAGCCTATGATGTGTATAGAGTGCAATTTTATGGAGTTTCAAATGTAATTTCACGGGGTTTTACTGGAAAAGCTATGACGATAATTAGAATAATTTTATTATTCTTATTATATTTTGTTTTAAATTATCAGTTCATTATTTTATGACACATTAATTTAGGTGAGATCATTTAACAGTGGCGTCTGGGTTAAAACATTTTCAAAAACCTAAAATTTGTAAAAGTGTAAAATTAAGAAAATGAAAATACTATGAAATACAAAAGTTCATTTTCGTTTTTTGTAGTTAAACAATCCGGAAGACAAGTTCAGCTGTCTCTGTGTACATTGGAAGTAAAATAAAAATTTAAATCGAATCGAAATGAAATCTGGTACACGTATGTCAGTCGCGAAGTGGTTCGTCGGGGATCGTTAACGCTGCTGGCCATTTAAAACAAATTCACGCGGCGGTTTTTACCATCCCCCTTTTTTTTCCATCCACGGTTGTCCGCCAGATCTGTTTCGTAGCCGACGCGACGGATTCCGCGCGCGTCCGTGTTGGAACATCCGCTGTTTCGACACCGACATCGATAAAACTAGCTCGGTGACGTTTCTGATCCGGTAAACAACTGGTTTCGCTATCTTTTGGCTAACCGGCCGCTAGTTTCGAGTGCGATGAACAGCTTTCCATCAGGATCGAACATCGATCAGCTTTCTGTTGCACACTTCTACGGGATTGGTTCATTTCGAGAAAAGTAATTAACTGTAGAAAAAGTGGCTGGGAAATGGTCAAACATTTTTCCCCGCTTCTCTTTTGTTTACTGTGGATTGTATATACAGCGGATCAAAAAAATATTTGCATACCCTTGTTTTAACAGTTATTGTAGATATTATATTGCATGTAACTATTATATTTTGAGATTTGTGGCAATTTAAATTTAATTTCAGATTTCTTGATTAAAAAGTTTTGTCAGATCAGACATAAGGGTCCAGGCATGAGAGAGACCAGGTATAGGTGGTATAAGGAGACCAGGCATAGGGGGTGAATCAGGCATGGGTGGGGGGAGTCCAGACATGGAGGAACTAGGTATAGAGAGGGATCAGGCATAAGGGTCTAGGCATGAGGGAGGAGATCTAGACATGAGGGAGGGAGGACTAGTCACAGGGGAGCCAGGCATAATGTTAGACCTGATGTAAGGACCCAGACATATAGGGGAACCAGTTACATGGGAACTTGGTATATGTAGAGGTAACAGAGAAAGGGCTGTATATTTCTAGGGGGGAAAAAGTTTAGCAATGTCTGTTAGACAAATTTTATCAGGATTATTTGTTTCTGTGCTACAGAAAAATTAGGTTAATGGTTGATAAGGAGAACCCAGATGCAAACATCGAATCACTTTCATCAAATATTTATCGTGTGATTTGAAGTTTAGACGTGGGAATCTGTGTAGGTCAGAACCGCGAGAATTCTCATTTAGAATTAAACGACGGTGGCACGCGACGGACACGAGAATTCCCAAGAGGTCCGCGATAAAGTTAAACTCGATGGTGGCTCGATAACTTGCTTATCGAGGTCGGATTATTCGCTTTCGCTGAACGAGGACGACAGTATCGCTAGTCAGCCGACAAATCGCCACGGGTCCTGAAACACCCTTCTGTCTAGACTCGTGAAAATCGAGAGTGGACGATCAATAGGCGCTCCGTTTCCTACGTGTTAATGCGTCTTACTAGTCTGGCCTTTGACCATCACCGAAACCTTCCATTTGAATTGAACTGTATTTATCACCTTCAATAGTTCAGAAAAACTATTTAATTTACAATAAAAATGCAAATATAAATCTTTGAATATTATTAAAATTAACAGTAACTAACTTGTTCAAACTTTTGTTCAAATGGGACACCCTGTATATAATAGACTTTCGTTATATTGTCGCAGTCGGAGGAGCGGAAAATTTGTCAAGATTCCAAACTTTCAGGTGAAGGGGAAAAAGAAATAAATGTGTATCATTTTTGTAAACTATGATGGTGGAAGAGTGGCGTTAGTATATTTGAAAATTCCTCAAATCGTTCATGTGGCAATATAACGAGAATCTACTGTATGTTCAAAGGAGCTGTGACATTGAAAAATTAAATCTTTGTATTTTTAATCTTAATATCCTTGGATCCCAGATGACCTGCAATATTTTTTCTTATTTGAATGTAATAGAAAATTTTAAAGAAAAATTTCAGTAAAATATTACTTAAAATTACTTAAGAAATTTATTTATCTAATTATAATTAAAAAATTTATTCTTTTTAGGATGTTTAATCAAAGCAATGGAATTTCCTGGAGAGAACACTTTATTAAATTCAAGAATACATGATCATACACGAAAGCCCGAGTGTACCAGTGACCCAGAAGAATAGACAGTGTACCGTTGAAACTCGTGGACAAATCATAGAATAATGTGTCGAAGTTCGGGGAAAGTTTCCAGTGGAAAAGAAAGGAGAGGATCTTTGAAATCGGCGAGGTGATCGCTCGTGTAGTATATAATGTATTGGTGAAGGGAAACGAGGAAACTTTGAGACAAAAGATGTGCTGCTCGGGTGGCCCCGGTGGCATCAGATTGACCAGGTGTGGTGTCGTTTGTGGTATCGCAGCGCTCGCAGCCCTCAGCACTGCGCTTCTGGGACCCGCTTGGCTTCATACAGAAGAGAAGCTGAATCTTCCTTATTTGCCACGAAACTTTGCCAATGTCGTGACAGTGCGTTTCAAGCTGGGTCTCTTCAGGGTCTGTCCGAAAATCGTGAAACCTGCCAACTTGACAGTCCGTGAGTACTTAACATTTCTTGTTTTTATATTTTTCAAGATAACCGAGAAACAGGGTTATCAAAAAATTTTACAGATTAATATTTTTTAATGTTATTAAATATGAAAATATAAATCATTAAGTATACGAATTAATTCGGTGCCACTAATATCACGTTTTCGTGATTACTGTTTTAAAATTTAATGACTTTCTCCATGGTCCGCGGCTCGAGGGTTAAATTTAAATATTTTTCTTCATTTCTGTGAGTTTGAAACGTGGAGTGAGAGTAGGATTAAATAGAAATATTTATATTTTAATAAATTTTCTGTTATAAAATTCTATAGATATAAAAGAGATAAATTTTAATGTGCCGAAGTTAAGATATATTTCATTTTAATTCCAATATTGCTGAGCGGAAGAAAAATTGCATACAATATACCAGGAGAATTATTGTAGTAAATATTTTTCATCAACTAAAAGCCAGAAGACGAAGAGAAAAATTTGATTGTCAGTAGAATAATATTTTCATCGTCGGTGCGAGCTACCTTTTCATTCTGTTTCATTGTTCTTTTAAGGAACAAAAGGTTATGACAAAGAGTCGGATAAGAAGGAAGAAGAAAACTGTTAGGATTACAAGGCTATCTGTATTCATTAAACTCTTATCTTCTCTACTTAGCATTTGCTAATTAAATAGTCTGACCGAATTAATACGCGGTACTGTCTCTGTCATCCTCGAATCTTATCCTCCTCGCGACCTCTACCATGGAAATAAGCTCAAAGTTTCTCCTTCATTTTCTTCGAAACTTTTTCGTGAAGTTCGAGCAGAAAACCTCTATTCAAAACTCCGATGTACCCTCTCATCAACTTCTTTCCATTGTAAAATCTTTTATCTATCCTTAGAGTCTGTGAAATTGAAGCGTTGTTCGAGTAGTTTCACAGAAAAAAAAATTGTTTCGTTAGGTTTTTATTATCAATATAATTATAATACCATTCTAAATGTTTATTCTTTTTCAATTACATTATTTTGAAGTGTTAGTCATTAATAACTCCACTAGAATTAATTTTCACAATATATTTTCGACTTGTGGGAAATATCAGATAATTAAAGATTCACGTTCTTAAAAATCAAAATGGATCTATTTTGACCTACTAACGAACCAGCAGGAGGTGTTAATTCTTCGGCGACGATTCAAAGAATTTCCGGTTGAGAAGTTGAACATTGGCCAGCAGAAATGTTCGCAAAGTCAATATTCAGGCAAGTTAATCCCGTAGCAAGGTTCTCGGTTGATCTTGCAGTCGAACAGAATTTCATCCGAAAACTTTTCCCGTAAGTTCAACACCGACAAAATACGGAAAACATGGTGGAAAAGTTGACGATCTTCCTTCGAGAGTGTAGACTCTGGCTCGAAGTTGAGCCGTCAGAAAGAGACACTGTACACCTTTATCTAGAAGTCTCCGAAATTTTCTGTCAGCTTTGCTGCCTTCTTATTCCGCGAGAAAAAGGGACGTCGGTGGGTCCTGAAGATTGCCAGCGCGTTTGAACTTCTCTCGACGAGCACGATGTCTCTCTATTCTAGGACGAAATCTCGCAGGACGAGGTACCGGGTGAATGGCGTTTGCGACAGCCAAAAGGATTTTCAAGAACGTCGCTGAGCGAACGTAAAAACAAATGACACTGGCTGTAAAGCTGGCCGGAGGAAAACTCGACGATGGGCAGAGACGCAGGGTACGGTTAGAGGGGCGGTTGCAACCACCCGGAAGATGACAATTTCTTTTTCTTTTTATTTTTCTTCTTGTCTCGTCTGATTCGCTCGACCAAGACTTTCGACCTCTATTTTTTTTTCTCCCTTCCCTCTATGTGCTCTAGTTCGTTGTTTTTCTTCTAAGTCCTCTACACACGTGTTGTTTTATTTTATGTTGGGTTGTATGGACATCGTTTGAATTTAATTAGTCCGTGATTAGCTATGCGGGGTGGTTGTTATAATTTTTATAGTTAATAAATAATCTTGTTTTATAAGTAAAAATAAGTGTGAGTTCGCCAGAATATTAAATTAAATTAATATTCTTCACGAAGCGTTTGCTGATAGAATTTATTTTCAATTTATTTTCATATTTTTTTCTTTTTCCAATGTTTGATGCTAGGTGTTAGGCCCTATCCAGGGCTTGATTTTCACACTTCCTTTAGGAAAAGAAAATACATTGTGATTAGTTAAATTAAATTTAACATCGAGTGTTAAATCAATCACATTATAGATTTTCTAACATACGTGACCGTCAAAGCGTTAAATTAATCATCTCAATTAACGAAATTTCATTTTATCCTAATGACATAGGATAGAAACTCGTTCGACCGATTCATCGCGTCCCTCAAACAGAGGAGAAAAGTCCGATGATGCTTTTTCCCCGTGGTTTCACACGATTAATTTCCCTTACGCGATCAGACCGTTAGAACGGCGAAGATAAATCGGAGCGTACCGTCGGGAGATTTCATTGCGGCTCGTTAAAAATGGAAATTACCGGCATTTTAAAAAGCTGATCTAGCTGAGCGTGCGGAAGCTCCAGCAATCGGGTTGGAAAAAGTTGCTGCTGGAATTTGGCCGGGGTAGAGAACCGGGAGGGGTGTTACAGAGAATCTATCCGTGAGCACTAACGAGCTCTTATTATCCTCGTCGACTTTCCTTTCGATTGCCGACGAATCCTTGCCGACGAATCGCGAAAGGAGATGCATCAGAGAAATTCTGAACTACCAATAAATCAGTGACTTCCAATAGATCGATGACTAACGGACAATGTTAAATAAAATGATGAAAATCGTGCTCGCTGATCGTATAGATAGCGTTTCCACTTTTCGGTCTGACTAGTCTAGTAGCGTTACTACTGATCGACGCGTGGAAACTAGGGCGAGGTGATTGAGAACGCGATACAGGGAAATACACGTCAGAGTGATTTAAGAGCTGGCAGATCAGAAATTATGTAATTTGATATGGTTGGAGAGAAAATATAAAAAATATTTATAAAACATCGTTTGTACTTTTAATTCTATTCTCTTTGCTCAAATCTGTTTCATAAATATATTTTGAGGTTGAATATAGATGTATTAAATTTTTCTCGTGAAATATTAAAATGTCTATTTTGATTTTTATGATCGTTATTATTTTATTCCATCTATTTAGGAATTTATTTAATTTCTATTTTCTTTGCTCAAATTTGTTTGATAAATTTAGCTATTTTGAGATCCAAAATAGATGTATGTTTTATTTTAATTTTTACACAATCCGCTTCTATTGAAAGTTAATACATTATGCATGCAATTCATTCGCCAGTCAACGTGTTAATTAAACGACTACTGTTTCTACATAGAAATATTTGGTTACGAGGGTAACGCTAGTAGATTCTAAACAAACCTCATCCACGGTTAACAGCTTTGTTAAAATCGATTGTTCCGCGGGTTTTGACAGTGATGCATGTTATTGTCGATGTTAATTGTCGGTATTATGCGTTCGCCCCAATGTTTAGCTCCATTCTGCGTAGCGTATTGAACTAAATCGACTACAAGGGTGTGTTGATTGGCAGATCTGTGAATGATTAAGCCACGCTAATTGACCGATTGCCGTGATTTCATGTCAGCGATCGTGTTGTAAGTTTCTAAACTAATCAAATTCTGTCATGAACAAGTAATCGAGCTACCATTATTCGTGGAAATATCAAAGGATTATATCGAACATTTTCGTCGAAAATATTTCATAAGATTCTATAGGGGTGGTAATAAATAAACCGTGTCCCAATAATCGATAACAGAAATCCGAGCTTGATTCGCTCTAACACAATCGCGCGCGGCAGTCAGAATACCCGTCGAAAAACAACAGGAGAAGGTCGGGCAATTTTCTACGTGGACGGTTAACGATTAGTTCCCGAAGGACGTGTGGTTTCCCCAGCAGCTGTTTCCGGAATCGTCGCCCTGAACGGCAACTACCGACATCCTTTCACGACATATTTTTTGCTCCATCTCGATTAAGCAACAAACGATAAATAGATTGTATCTTAGCAGAAAATTAGGAAACCAGGCAGATATGTTTTCAATAATTAAGATTGTGGATTACAAAACATAAATTCATCCAGTAATATTTCAAGAAAAATATCTTTTCAATTAATTTTCCATTAATTATTTTGATTTTTCTTGGAATTATTTGAGAGATAAAATCTGTTATCAGATAGATCTAAATGGAAATGGGATCTACAGTTTTTTGATCCAGTACTTTGCTGTTTTGGAATTTATGGTTTTAATTATTGTTTGTAAAGAAACAAGATTGGTAATTGTATGTACAATTGAATACCTTGGTTCTCCTTCGAATATTTTCTTTTCCTCGAACGACGTCTTGGATGGAGTAAGTAGATAAGTCAGAAGGGGAGGATTTAGATTCAGGGAGCATCTTGGAGATCACAGTCTCTGGGAGCAGAAACGTCAGTTAACACGAGGATTACCCTGTCCTGTATTTACGATATCCAAGGCGAGACCACTAATGCCATTGCTTCTAACATTAACATAACATTATCCGTTTGCATTAATTTCCCGTATATCAGGATACCGGGTAAGGAAATCTACCGCTTGAAACGACGAAAGTAGGAAATTAATTAGAATTCATATTGTTAATATAAATCTGAAGAATTTTGAGGACTATTATAATAATCTCCCTTAATACTCCTTAACAACAAATTATTTAATAATTTCAATTTAAATACACCGCGAAATAATGAATTTTTTGATTGGAACTGGTATTTATTAGAATAAATCAGCGCCGAATTAAGGGGAGGTCTAAGGGAGACCACAACCCCGCACCATATTTCACGGGAAGGGGATAAGCTTTTTATTTATTATGTCAAAAAATACTTAATGAATTCTTTTAAATGTTATTTAATTTTATTTAGAATAAATTTCGATTTTTAAATCAAGGGGACCCTTGGTGGTTTGACACCTCCAGGCCCCAGGAATTTTGAAATAGTGGTGTGAAAAGTTAAATATCAAAATTAGGAATAAATATAATAATAGTTAACACTCCAACCATGGAGAGAGCCACAATTTTAATTTAATTTCATATTTCATATTCTTTTAATTTCCTAAATATTACACTATTCTTTTCAAAATTATTTTATCAATATATCTTGATCTTATAAACACTCTGTGATGCAATATCAATGATTAAATTCATTTTAGTCGTTACAAAGTAATCACGGAAACCGTTATTCAGGGTTATTAGAATTTATTTGTTCCTAAAGAAATGCTTGGAATATAGCCAACGATTTCATCTTGTTACCCTTTTCACCTGGGAAAAGGATAGCTTCCTGGAAGGTCGGGTTGCTTAAGAGCCGTTGGAGCTCAATTTAAATCACCTAATGACCCCTCTGTCTCTCTTTCTCCATCTTTCTCCTTTTCGGTCGTGCGTCTAGGGTGGTGAGCACGTGCTCGCCAGCGCCGGTTACGCGATGGATAAAAAGGAAATTCGACAATATAAATCGCGACTGTCTCGACACGGCGTGTGCCTTTGCCACAATAACGAGGTTATTTGTAATTCCAACGCCGGCTGATCAAATCTTCCTAATTTCCTGGATCTGGTCGCTTAAAATTCCGCTCGCGGATCGTTGCTTGGTCCGCGTTCTCTCGGGGATACGAGCGCTAGAACGAAACGACTCTTCCTACCAGCAGCTGGAACTGTTGCGGAAAGCTTGCTTGCCAAGTGGAAAGAATTAAAGAGAGAAAGAGCCACGGAGACGGCTTAAAGGAGTGAAATTGAAAATAAACGCGTAGAACAGCTCCCGTGTTACCTTGTAACGAGCGCTTTAAATGCCCTAAATTAAATCGTTGACGAGCCGAGAACTCGTAGATACAAATGAAATTTGCACCCTTTGGTCAGGGGACTGGGTGCTGTTCTTTTGGTTAAAAACATGCTAATGAAATCTTTTGTTTTTTTAATTTATTAAGTAGGTACACATTTCGAATTTATCTCTGTTTCATTTCACAGTAGAATTTTTTATTTTTAAAAAAGCTATAACACTTAAACAGCGGAGCCTGTTGTGTAATGTATAATTTTATTAACGAAAAGGTTTTCTTATAATTTTATTTATATCTATGCCTATGAAAATGTTCTCAAAATTTTTCATTATTCCATTTAACAGATCCATTAATAAATTTGTATAAATAAGATTTATTCTAATTAGTCAGCTTCAATATTAATCTTTTAAATCATTCATTTATAGTAATATGTTTTTTGTCGTGTTTTTAATTCATTGTTATCAGTCGAGATTTCGAGAGCCGAAAGATTTTAATTGTAAAAAAGTGCACAGTAGTGTGTTTTCTACACAGAGATCTCCAGCCATTGTATTTTCTTGAGCCTCGAAATCGTAGTGGAAAATACGGGACAGTAAGTTTACTGAAATGTAAACTTGCCTGTTGTTCTCTTGGAACGCGGAGCATGACTGTCCTCTTTGTATAACAAATGCAGCAGACGTTAAATTATGACCGGAATATTCTCGTAATTTTACACTCTGCAGAAGAGGGGGAGGGGGTTACGACGTTTCGAGTGAACCATCTGTAATATTAATGAACGTTTGTTTTTACCTCGTCAGGGGACTCATTTAGCGTAAAGGGAAACTCATTTCTAGCTATTTCAAAATAGACACTTGAATTCTGAATGTTTAGTCTGAATTAATTATTAGTTTGCAAAATGTATCAAATACAAATCATTTGCTCCACGCATCATAAGAAGTTTTACACGAAGTAGGTTCAAACGAGTCTAATTAATAAATTTGACTGCTTCGACCAATTATATGTCACAATCAAAAATACTTGTGAGTTGATGTGGGGCACAATCAATCGGATTCCGTTATTTTCATGGGACTTCTTGTGACCTATGTCTAGTACCAAGCATGGTCGACTTTTCTGGGTTCACTAGCCCTTGCTTCCCTTTCTCCTCTTGCCCGGGTTCCAGGGTCTCATAAAATTAAATCGAACGAAGAAAATCAATTCCTCAGTGTCGTCTCTAAATTATTCGATCGGTTTTTCCCGCTGGTCGATAGCCGAACGATTCTACGATTGCAATCGCGTAATTGCGTGGCTAATGACAGCGTTAAATCGCTTTCGTAGCCGCAATCAACATCAAATTTCAATGGGGGACGTTTAACGAGCCTTACCCGCGGGATTATTCAAATTTCCGTTTGTCTAGAGGACTAACCAGCCCGCGGGCTTCGCCACAAGCTGCGGAGCAAATAAAAGAAAATCCCGGGCCTGGTGAGTCCGATAGGACGTGCAGAACAAAACGGGACGGGCTTTGATTAAATTGCTTTGCTGCTACGACCAGACGGAAAGGGGGCCGGTTAGAAGAAGAGATGAAAAAGCGAAATGAGAGTGGAGAGAAAGAAACACATCGCGGGAAAGGGAAGAAGAAATACTTTTTCCCTCGATTTAAGGAAAGGGAACGAGAAGGGTATCGTTTCATTGAAAACACCAACCGAGCGAACGAACAAAAGAAGTTTCTCTAAAAGTTCAGTATCTGCAAAGAGGGTTCAATTTTGTGTGCAACAGGGAAACATTGTTCGCATTAATGTTTGAAAAGGTAGTACTTTTTCTTTGGGAAAAGACACGACAGGATTTGGGGCAGATAAATTGAAATACTTTGTGTTAACACCTTTTCTAAGAAATCGTTTGCAAGAACTCGATTTTGTTATGTTCTAGTAGATACGTACATCCACAATGTATAGTTTAAAGTGAAGAAATGTTATTTAATTTAATCAAAAATATTTAAACTATATTGTTAACGTAAAAAAAAATAAAATAAATAATTCGTAACGTGTAAAACAGGCAAATTAAAATAAAATAATATTTTATAAAATTGTACGTTTGCATAAATATTCGTTAACTAATCGCGGTAATTATCTTTGAAAATATGAGGGGGTTTGAGCGTATAAAAATTCAGAGTTTAAAAATTATAAAATTTGTACATGTACGTATCCTTTAATGCGGAATACCGAATAAAGGTATGAGTGCACAATTTTATCCGAATTTCTGGTCCACCTCTGCACGTTTACACTCTGTTGCTTTGTAGATAAAGGTCGACGTAAAAAATCAGACCTTTTTTAATCTTTGTGGCTTTTAAATGTTTTATCCGTTTCTTTGCTTTTAACTGTGGCTGATGTTGTTGCCAGACGAGCGAATTTGTTGATCTTTTCAAAACTGTTTCTTCTGCATCCGAAATTTTCATGCAAACTTTTAATTTTATCTTTTAACTACGGAATTCATCAAATTTTCATTTGTATCTTTTACGCTTGCAGTTGAGCGCAAAATACATTTTAATAGCATAAAATCGATAATCAATCGGAAGATGATTAATTAAAGAAAACGTGCAATTTATGAAATTGCAAGGCAAGCATCGATTCGGGTTTTCTTTTGTGAAATTACGCGCAGCCGAGACAAATTAGAGCAACTTGTGCTTGCAATACAACTAAAAGCTTTCTTTCGTTGTTAAAAGCTTTTCTTTGGTTTCGTTAAATGTTGCTTCTAAGAGTGCTTGATGTCTAACACTTTTCTGTTAACAGACTGTCGAAAGCAAAATATCATACTTCATCGTCCATTCGAAAAAGTTTATTTAATTATCAGCGCTTTAGTATTTGCCTTTAGGAAGGTTGTAAATTAAATTTTCTTGATAAACCGAGCTGTTTCATAATTAATCCTCGAACGGCGAAGTCTGCTTCAACTGAGACCCAAACTTACAAAATATATACCTAATTCGTATACTAATTATACTTAATTAATATTGAAAGATTAATTTTCAAACGAAACAAAACATTAAATTAAAATCGCCGTTCGAAGGTTAAAGACAGTATTTCTTAGAAAACTCATCAGTAACAATTTTAGGTAAAACAATAATTTTTTGGAATTGAAAAATCTTTTAATTCAAAATAATTTGATAATTTAATAATTTTCAAAAATAAGAACTCGAACGCATAAATTAATTTTATTTTCGAAGATAGAATGAAAAAGGGAGTGAAATTGAATAACGAATACAAAATTCAAATAACGTCCAACACCGGTTGAAGAGAATAGAAATCGAGATTAAGAGACACAAAAGCGTTTAATTAAATGCAACGGGAAGAAAAAATTGAATATAAACGTCGGCGAATCAAGAGATCCGATATCGAATTCAACGCACTTGACGCTTCACGTTCGACGTGCTCAAAGTTTCAGACCTTTCGGTTCGTGGTTTCGGAAGATCCAAGAAAATCCGTTGGATTTTCTTGCGGCGTTGTCACAGACGGAGAGTAAAAAGGAAAAGAATGTCGCGGCAAAGGGGGTAGCTAAAGGGGTTGGTAAGGGTGTGGTGTAAGCAAGAAACTCGGTGCCATGTACCAGATGTTCCGTATGCTTCTCACTACCATGGATTCTGCAATCGACAAGCTCTAGGCAGCGAACTTTTTTCGATTTACCACCCCGTTCTTTCTGATTTACAATTTCGTTCGGCTCTTTGCCTAATGGCGCCACCCAGAAACTTGTTCTCAAAAACTTTTACTTACAACTGCCGTCGATATACTCTACCGTCCAAAAGTCATGGAATATTTACACATTTTTAATAATCTTTCATATAATATAGAAAATTATTTATTAAATAGAAAATTAATAGTGTGACCCTGGTTTTTAAGAAAATTTTAATTCTTTTTTTTTAAAGCTTTTATACAATTTTATAATTTTAGAACGTGACTGGAAATTTGCGAAAATTAAAATTAGATTCACATTTTCAAGAAATCTAAGTAAAATTAGATTTTCTGAAAATCCAATATGTTTATTTTTACGGTGTTTAAATCATTTATAAAAGTGTGTATTTTGTAATCTTTCAACGTTTGACCTACTTTTAGAGACCCAGAAAAAAATCCCAAATCACAGAATAAAATCTGGGATAAGATATTTTTGTAACAATAAAGAATTTCCAACGGAACGTTCCGATTTTCAGGAAAACTTCGTCATTTTCTGCGAAAGAATAGTGATTTGTTGGTCGTCAGGAAAAGAACGAGGATTAGGTGTGCGTGTTATATAGATTTTTCCATAAGCGTTTTGTGATTGCTGTTTGCAAAACGAGTGCAGTATCTACGCTTCCAGATTCTGCACGATACGAGTATCCGTAAATGGAAAACGGGCAAACACGAAATTTCATCGATGGAACTGTAACGTTTTTCGTTCAAATATTGGCACGGCGAACCCGGTGTCCACGTAATTGTAACGAGATCATAAGTTTCCATCCCCTTCTGAATAGGATTGCCTAGTTCCTAGTTGAACGAATTAATATTCATTGTAATGGAAAGTACGAGCTCCAGATTATCCAACCATAGAGATACGTGAAAATGATGTAAATGTGTATATACTAATAGTAATTAGTTTTGTTTAATGGTTCATTAATGATCTTTATGTTTGTAGAGAGCATTTGTAGTACTGAAATGAGGGAAAGTAATATTAGGTAAAGTTTAGAAAATTAAAAAATTGCTAAGTCAATAAAGAAAACTAATATTAATTAAAAATTAGAAAATTATTATGTAGAATTTAGAAAATTAGAAAATATCTAAGTCAGCAAAGTTGCAATACGGAAAATCAATGTTAAGTAAAATTTAGAAAATTAGAAAATATAAGTAATCAAAATTGCAATATAAAAAGCTAATATTAAACGAAATATAGCAAATTAAAAAATTTCCAAATTAACAAAATTTTAATACGCAGAACTGATATTAATAAAAAATTAGAAAATGAGAAAATTTGTAAGTAAACAGAGACCCAGTTCCATCAGCCAATAGTTAATTGTGAAACTTTTAAAGTGTACATTTGCTTCAAAAAAGCACTCTCTTGTTTTTCCAGAACATTTGTACGGTAAATGAATATTTCCCCTCGAATGAAGCTTCGCGGAATTCATTGTTTATCGCGCAACAGGATTTTAGTTTCCATATTCATTTACAAGAGTTTGAAAACTCTCGTTTAACTGGAAAATGTTTCAATGAAATGTTGCGTAATAATTTCTCTACGTTCCAGAATGTACGAATAAATGTTGCTAAATTTGATACTTCGAGATCAGTTTCAATGAAATGTTTACACGAAACGATCTGTATACTCTATCAAACAGGATTTATCATTTTCCCTCATTATAGAGGATATCTTATGACCAAAGTGATATGTCAGATTCGTTAGAACGCGTATGAAATGTCTGTATCTCTCATAATGTAGAACGCTGGTAAACATTCATTTGCAACATGGTCCTTCGATGCTGGGTTTATTTTAATGCATCCCCCAATGATGATAGCTATGCATTTGGTAACCTAGAAACGAGATTAAGCTCGTACGATTACTATTTAATCGCGTGACGTATGATCATTTCGAACATCTCTCTGAACTTTGATTTTTATGGTTGAATTTTTACTTAAAATAATATTTTTGCTAAACGAGAATTACTGCTTTCGTACTGATTTAAAGGCAGAAGTGAAAATAAATAATTTTTTAAAAATATTTTAGAATCGCGTCGGGTTGTGTCGGAATCGTTTGAGTCGGTTCAAGTTGGATCAGCTTCTCAAAAGTGTAGATGTAGAAGAATTCGAAAATTTCAGGTACCCGATACCGAAAATATCGATTTGAACATTTATCATTCTCGCTAATCAAATTTTCAGCTTCATTCTCCATCAATACTTTTCCACACAGATTCATTGTTATCAGATACTGAAACCGTCGCAGCCGGATAACCAAAGAAAATAACTTTTCGTTAAAATGTTTAGTCATTGATTGTTGTAACAGGCAATCAAGTGGGATATCGGAATTCAATCTTGATCGAACTATTTTCCGATCGTTTCACACGCGGACACGTTATTACATGCACACGCATGCAAACGAACAGTCAGGAACACGAATAGCTTTCTTTGTCGGGTGAATCGCCTCGTTTCGTGGCTACGGAGCTATCGAATGCCAAAGTTTCGAGCGTTTATTGCTCTTTGACCGTTCGACGATCACCCATCGACACTCTCGACACTCTCGACAGTTATTTGTTTCGAGAGGTTTGCCCACGGGAAAGACCGTTCGCCTTTTATAGCCGCGGCATAGAATCGTTTCAGAAATCTCTTGGTGCTCTGTCGCGAAGATTGTCGACTTTTATTCCCTCCAGATACGATGGTATTTATTTCTTTGACGATAACAAGGAAATCGGCTATCCTGGTATTATTGCATCGATACACCTTGTTTTACAGACGTTTCATCAATTCTCCAATAACTGAATTACTACAATTTATTAAAGTGGATAGTAGAAGTGGGTCAAGTCGTTCTTAAAAATAATTTCCCATCCCGATCCGAGTGTCGAGTGCTAATTACAATTTCGCACGTATATCCTATCGTTAATTTCGATTTTAATATTGTTATAATATTATAATTGAGAAAGAAATGAGTTTCAATTTTATTTTATTGATTTTTGCCTCGATCCACTTTGAAAAATAATTAAATTAGAGATTAATTAAATAACAATGAAAAATACATTGTATAGTGCAAGCTTTGATTCGCGGAATTTTATTTCAACATTTAAACGATATGATATTGTTTCTCTCTTGGGCGTAAACGTTATTTGTATTGATAGTATTGTTCGATAATAGTTATCGTGATTCGTCCGTTATGTCAATTGGAACGAGATAAAGTAAATTTCACGTGAGCTAAAATACCTCTTCCCGGGATCGTAATTGAATTGTGTTCGATGAATTATCAATCGATCAATTATTAATCAATGAAGTTGATAATGTTTATTTTAATTCGAAAAGTATGAAGTAATTTGTATTAATCTTTCATGATAGAAATTTTTCTAAAATTCAATTCCACGAACCAATCGAAGCTGCAAGGTTCGTCGTGGAAACAGAAATCGGTAGCGGAAATGACTTTATCAAAGGTTCCGGTAAATCATCTCGTTCCTCAGATCGCAATCCGATACTCGACGTCATCCAAACAAAATTACCTTTTTTTTTTCTTCCATCGATCTGTAGATGCATTCAACTAGAAAGTGATAAAGCAGGTTCGTTATCAGAAGCGATATCTTTGCCTCGAAGCGGTAATCCAGTTTCAACCTTCCGGTCGCAGTACGCTTCCGGCTTGCCGGTTTCCCCTTGCACACCGTGACTATTAAACAACGCAATCCGTGATTCCGTTCGGCCGATAAATTAATTTTCCGGCTTCGTTAGCGCCATAATGAGCTCGTCAACCGTAATTCTCGGTGGAAGTTTCTCTTGAGAGAACGGGATCGTGATAAGCTGCGGTGATTCTAAACCTTCCCAAAGTTCTATAATCATGATTGATTAAACCGCTTCTATCTAATTTTTGTCACGATTAAGTTTACAATAACACAATTTTTCAAGCGAATGAACCTTTAAAAAAAACGTAGCTTGTTTTAGAGGCAACGGTATGTAGAACAATATTCAATATTTTAATTAATTACCATCGATCATCAATTACCATGTAATCAGTGATCGATGCATTTTAGCTGATCAAGTGGTTTACCTTTTTAGTATGTCGGGAACAACAAGCAGTAATTAGAACACTGATTGGATGCATGCATAATTAATTTCTCAGGAACGAGATATATCATTATAATCAGGCGTGTTGTGTATGCTGCAAACAATGAGATGCAGGAAAATTCTGGTGAACATATTACGTAAACGAGAGATTGAATAAACTCGAAAGATAAAAAATATAATAAAAATTTTAATTTTTCATAGTTTTAGTGTTCTTAATAACTGGCTTTCTAATATTCTTTTACGGAATATTTTATATAGAGTTTGTTTGCAAGAATTTTCATTGATCTCTAGTAATCCTGTGGAATCAGCCAGTAATCCTTTTTGAGTTAATATTAAAAGGGGAACGTGAAGAGGTGTTAGAGAAAGAGCAATATATTTCGGGGATTTATATCCGCACAGGAAACAGAATTTCTTCCAGCTGAAGATATTGCCTTAACAGCCACTCACGTACAGCCCTCACGTATCTCGATTTATGTTACCATCAATATAAAAATTTAATCACCGCAACAATAATGTTCTTCGAGAAGCGTTGGATATATGAGACTTCAACTTTTCGATCAGGGTTTTATTACATTGTTGGGAAAGGTAAATATGACGTAATGTTGTTAGCTGGGTAGTGATTCAGTTGGAGATTTATGGGTTTATTGGACTTCAAATATTTGTTAATATACTTTTAAATCATAAAAATAACGATAAATAAATGTATATTAGCTCCACGTTACTTGTGTGACCGTCTGCATGCTTCGTACATCACTTGTCTGACTAATGGTTGACTTCTACTACTTGTTTGATTACAACTTGCTCAGATATTTGCTTTTCTGACTGTCTCTCGTTTATATCCTACTTAACTGGTTACCTCCACTCTCTTTAGGATTTATTTAACTACTTTATATCCATTTACTACTTGGTCTGACTACATGTGATTCCTATGTTGATAATTTAACTGTCTGTTCCTATGTTTTCCTTTGTCTGACTAAATAGTTTCTGTACTACTTATCCAGTGACCAACTTTCCGAAAACTACTGGTCTATCTACACGTTCCATACACAGCTTGTCTGACTAACGGTTTACATGCACTGCTTATTTGACTACCATCTGCTCAATCTCGTTCATATACTACTTGTCCAATTATCTCCACCTTCTATGTTACTTATCTGACTATTTTATGTCTATTTACTACTTGTTTTGATTATGTTAATTAGCTTAGTAACTTATGTTCCTTATGTTTCACTTGTCTGACTTATCACTGCCTGTACTACCTATCCAGGGTTACTTATCCGAGTATCTGCACTTCCCTTGGTATTTCTCCAACTACGTACGATTTTTTCACTATTTATCTGACTATCTCCATCCACTTGCTCGACTACCTTAGTTCTCCATTCAGGCTGTCTCCCCGCTCACTCACCCTATTCTACTTTTCATTGTTCCATGCAACGCACATTTTTTCCAATCGAAAACCCAGCAGTGCATAAACGGAAGACGCTCGTTAAACACGTAGTATGGAACAAGCGATCATTTTCGCTTTCACGAATGGCTGCCACTGAAAAGCTCGGACGACGTAAGAATTGTCGTTGATGCGGTGGCACGTAAGAAGTCGCAGAAACTTCGTGACGATTCCATCAAGCGTTAAAGGTTGATGCGGTGCGGTAAAGAGCCGCAATTGCTCTAAATTGCTACGATGGTTATAGCGAAGACTGACCATCGGCTACCGCTGTAACTTGTCGGCATTAAGCCAATTAAAATGATTCATGGCACGAAAACTTTTACTCTCCGAACCATCCGGTAAAACGATCAGTTCCGCGCGTTGGTTGTTTCATTCTTACAGCAGACTACCATCCAGATGTTCCTTTTAACTTCTGGTGACCGGAGTTAGCTCGCGTGCACACCGTCTGTTTCTTCTTTCTTAAGCGTACCCCATGTGGCGTTCGATAATTTTTCACATTTCCTCGCAGCCCATTCGGGGAGAATTGATTTCTCAAGTTTCTTGTCGGTTCGCCCGGTCATCTGAACGATTTGTCAACGGCAACGCGTGTCGTTAATTTGCTCGCTGCGGATCGATTCCCACCGGTTTCGGCCCGGATTAAGAAGGTCGTTGACGGTAGAGGGAATTTCTGAACAGATTTCATTGGACGGTAATTCGATGAAAATAAAGGGTTCGATGGAACTTGAGTATTCAATAAATAACAGAATTAGTAGAATCAGGTTCTCTGAAAATTTCTTCTATTTTTATCTTCTCTTTGTAACACATTGATCTGTAATTTTTTGGATAATAGTCTTAATTGAATCTTAAAACTTAAAAGAATTTCAACTTCTTAATATTTGATGGTATTAAGCAGGAATTACTAGGAAACTCTAGTTCATCTTTCGTGAAATCAGGTAGTTACAAAGGGAACTAACTTAAGGAAGCCACTATTCACGTTGTTCGGAACGTTCCTTCTTCCATCGCACGAGTTACCTTTTCACTTTGGTTTGGCAGAGGTCCACTTACTCTCAATTTACATGATCTCGTAGAAACAATGTTCCTTGGCGATTTTCTTGCTCGGGATGAAGGATCTTTGGATCTTCTCCAATGCAGCCGTCAGTTCAGAAAATTCTAATAAAATTTCGGTGCGGCAATTTCCTTCTTAAATTTCTGCTAATCAAATTTTCTGAATCATTTCAGTTGATACGCTAGAGTAATAAATATGCTTTAACTTCAGCGGATGATATTGTATAATAAATTATTCTCATAATTTCTTAATCTGAAAGTAGTATAAAATAGGAAAATAGTCGAATAATCAATTAATCAAGTAGTTAAATAATTAAGTACTCAATTAGTCAAATAGTGAAACACTCAAGTAGTACTCAAATAGTAATTAGTAGTATAATAAAATTGATTTATTTTTAAAAATTCTTTTTATTGAAAGTATAATAAAATTAAGTGAAATATTTTCTCAGAGTTATTTCCCAAATTATTCTCAAAATATAATATAATATAATGTAATATATAAAACAAAAGTTATTTCTCAAATATTCTATTTTGTCCGTGCTTTGTTTCAAGATAAATCATCTCTTTTCATCAAACAATGCTTTCCAAAGATTCGTATCATCAATTTGAATTTATCTCCGAAGAAAGCTAGGTTGACAAGTACTTGTCTGTCGTTTGTTATCGTCTGGTGGAGAAAACGTAGCCTCGATTTCGAATCGACACCGTTGGAGACGGTGAAATTCTCGTTCTATTTCCTGAATTTACGAGCCTCGGAGCACACGATCCGCCCTAAAAAGGGTCAATAATGTCGAGTCGGCGGGTGTTGGTCGACCAACCGTTAGTGAAAAGCGTCTCATATCCGATTAAAGCGGGCGTCGCGTCATTTCCGTCCGGCCACGTGCAATCGAAGGATCGGAGCAGAGGTGAGCGGAGGGGCGCGTGCTCTTTCTCGATTTGATTCGTGCCGCATTCAGCGTGCCTATCTGCGCGTCACTTCCGGTTAGTTAACCTCATTCAAGAGCAGTCGAAGCCTCGAATCGAGTTCGATTCGAGATACGCGCCGAGAATGCACCTGGGTTACACGTCGTCGCGAAAGACATTTCCTGTTGCAACGGAAAACGGAAAACAGGTGATACACGCGTTGTCCCTTCCATCATTTCACGTCGTTAAGGAACAGGAAGGTCCCTTTGTGAGCTGAATCTTAAGATTCGAAATGATTTAAGGAAGAAATAGATTGCTTCGCCTTTGACAAAATCTCTTTGACCTTTCTACTTGAATTTACACTATAATTGAGAAGTTAAATTGCTTTTTGTTTTAATATTCAGATAATTAAGAATGGGAACAGTAACAGAAGATACAATTGATTGCTCCAATACAATTTTTTTTTTGTTATTAAAAAAAGAAAATTGGGTGCAGCTGAGATAATTAATTTCCATTTTAATGAGAACCGATAGTGAAGAAATCAATTAAAATACAGTGCACAAATATATGTGAAACCGAGAATAATGAATTTTTTGCTAATTAATGAATTGCTCCATCCATTAATAACGGAATGTATAAATTGTATCGAGTAATTAAAACAAAAATTAAATAAAGTTTCATCTGGTTAGATATTATAAATTGATGGATTGATATCCGATGCTCGTTTTTTTAATGATGTTAAGCGAACTTAAGTAACGAAAGAGCGTTTAATAGAAGTTTAAGTGTATTCGCAAGGCGTGAATATTAAAAAGTTCAGATCCTCGTCCCGAAGAAATATGACCGAATTAATTGAATCTTCGTTCATACTCTTGATGATTAATGTAGTTTCAACTTTCAAAGAAGTTGGATTATAGTGATTTTCTTGGAGAAGTATTAGTTCAAGTAATACCCATGAAAATGTACCAAGCAAAGATTTATCCAACAAAGTTTTCATACTTTGCAAAATATTGATACACAAGAATCAATACTTATTCTGTTGACAAACTTTCAATTAATTTCTCTTTATCTCTCAAAGTTATTCGATATCCTCGTCGTATAACATTTTGTTTATTCGATCGAAATTATTTGACCATTCCTACAACGTCGTGTAATCTTGTTACCGGAAGATTTTGAATCAGAAACTTCCATAAATTGCTCGGCGAGGAATTACCATCAGTCTTGTTACCGTTTATTTAAAGTCACTTTGTATGTAGTAAGGGGCTTCAGTTCCATGAAACTACTTTGAAACTTTATGCTGCTCACAGTAAAGTTCTTTCTTTTACTCGACGAGCGGCAAAACAGGTCGATGTTTCTTTTCAGAAAGCAACTTCACCATGGAAGCTGTATAACGATGGTATTTACTTTTGATTACAATAACGACCAAACCTCACTTTTATCATATATTTTTTGTAATACTACATTCTTAATTAACACGTTCATTAATAGGGTAAAAATAGATATTTATAATATCCCTGTTATTCATTTGTCCAATTGATCAACATCGAAAAACAAAAAGTAGAGGAGACTCTTGATAACTGACCGCTCATTAACTTGCCACAGAAACTTTTACCCTCCACACGTAATCACGTGGTTTCTAGCACTCCGTTTTTCATACTTGTAATTTCTTTACGCATTCAATTGTTTTGGAAATTATCAATTATACTTCACTTCTTGCCTTTAGTCCTTGCTTTTCTCCCACTAGCTATCTTTCCTACGCAGTATTAAGCATGTACATACACGTTACCTCTGTAGTTGAAGCATTTGTTAAATTTTCATTTTCAAAAATCTTCTTCCATTACAACCTTAAGTACGAACAGTTATTAAGAGTCTATTGAATTAAATATACGTTAGCTTTGTGGTGGGGGCATTTGTTAAATTTTCGTTTCCCATAACTTTTCTCCCTTACAGCTCCCTCTTGTAGAGCTCTCTCCCTGGTCCGTCGTCCGAGGTTTAAGCATACGATCTAAAATATTAATTATCAATCCCCACCACATTAAACTTTGTTACATTAGCACTCACATAATTTCCTACTGGAAAAGGGCTTATTAGTTTACCATTCGATACAGCTGATAAAGCGTGCTACAAATTCAATTGCGACTGTCGAAATACGAGGCTCAGGTGAACGTCCGAATGTTCGTTGAACCGCGAATCAATCGACGATCGTATCCGAGCGTGCTTACGCAGAATTGCGTAAGCCGTTCGTTTTAGCTTAATTGCTGTGAAACATAAATTCTTAACGGTGCGGGGCAATTTCTGCTGGCTCGTTTCACCCTCTCTTCCTCCGAAAACCATATTAATTCGGCCGTCTATGGCGCTGGCCAAACGAGCATTGGTCGCGTGTACGGCTCGCTAATGGCGAAAATCGGGACGGGCTATTGTTATCGATGCAAAAAAAGCTCCATCTCGATACAATTAAAAGGACCGTTAAGTGGATTAAGAGCCAGCATCGAGATGAAACGATCGACACATACCGGTGTTCAATACATCGTTCGTTACTTTCAACCTGCCAATTTATAAGCTTTGTTAGAAACGCGATTGGATACACGTATGAAGGATTAAAGGAAAAAAGTAGGAATATTAGAAAACAGATTTATTAAAAAAATTAAGTTTTAATAACTTAATCCATACGTAAAAATACAGCGTTTAATGAATTTTAATTTTCAATTAGATTTTATAAAAATTTATTTTATAATTGAAGTCTATACCTTAATTAGCCATCACAAAAAGAATGATTATTCCTCTGTATCATCGCGTAAACAAAATATTATTGATTAAATAATATTCCTAGCAAACTTACAAACAGACATTGATAAAGGTCGGAAAGTTTAGATGTTTTATGCCACGAAGAACAACGAACGACGTCGGAATATTTCCCTAAAACAAATATTAATATTAGAACGTCGGTTGGCTCGCAGCAGTCACAGGGAAATTTTCTCAGCAGGGGAAAGACGAGCCGAGGGTTTGGACCTTTTTATCGTCCTAATGTTACCGACATGGATCGCTACTCACCGCGAATCTAAGAGGAAAATTTCCTCGGTCCTCTGCGCCCCTACCCTTTCTTCTTCTTCCCTCTTTCCTTGGCTCGTTCATCTTCTACCCTCAGCTACAGCCCCTAACCGCCTCTTTCGTCGTCACAGCGAGGAAAGGGAAACTTTTGTCCCCCTGTCGAGTCGACTTCCATTCTCGTGCTTTTTCTTTCGTCGCCTTCTCGCCTTCTTACGCGCCGCTTTTTATCCCTGCCTCCCGGCAAATTCAGCTTTACGAGCGGGAACCTCTGTGTAGGCTCCGCCGGTTCCACCGACAGAAGATGGAAAAGTGAGAAGGAAAACGGAAAAGGTGATAGAGATACCCTTAAAGGTTGATGTAAGCGATCTCGAGTAGCAAATCTCTGCTACTGTTAACCGTTTCTCGACTGTGTTCTGTGAATGATATTTCTTTTCTTTGGAAACTGACTTTTAGGAAATTCTTTAGCTTCTTCTAATGCTTCGTATACCGTATTTCCTTTCCAAACGTGGAACCTTGAATTTCTTCAAGGTCAAACTTCTTCAATTTCTGCGTGGATCTTTGTTTTGTGGTTTGATTTCTTCTTTTTTTTTTTCTCTTTTTTTCGTCAACGAAAATTACGCAGAATCCGTAATACATATTCCGCAAGTTTGAATACGGTTCACGGTTTGTGGGTCAACCATGTCCGGCACAGAATCAGCAGAGTACACAAAGTACTGCAGACAGCAGAGGCAAACAGAAATGCGGTTAAGCCTTGCTAAATAGCTATACGTCGTGCTCGACCATGAAGAGACGGACTAGGACGATGATAGCCAGTAGTAAGACGACGTCTATGGTCAGACAATACTGGACCCGTCGACTTGCGGTTTCCAGCAAACAGTGGTACGTGTCTCAAATCAGTGATTGTAGCTTACCATTCGACGTGCCTGTTACTAACATGTTCAGTATTGACAAGAAACTCTGTTAATTAATTTTGCCATTTAAAGATATTTATCTTCTTCTATGAGAGGGAGGGTGGGTTCTTTGATACAAAATGTCAGATATAATATTTTTTACAGATTTTCGAATGTTTAAAACCTACAGAAAATATTAATTTTTATAGATTATTAATATAAAAATTTGGAAAAATGGGAATGTTCAATAAATCATTTTGGATAAATTGATCATGGTCTTCTATCGATTCTCAGCACAGAAGATCAAAGTTTCTTGGTTAGTATTATCGAAGAATTGTCTCGTTGACTTTTGTACGACCATGAACAAGTCTGAGAGATATAGACATTGTTCGTCGTTCTTTCCTAACGATAGTTTGAAAGTTACCCACATGAACACAATAGTTACGTGTATCGACGTTTTCTCTTGAAGGAAAGTTTCTTGCAAGAATGCGGGTTCCCCTGGATTGATGTCTAAACGCGAAACTGCTTAGCATCGCTTTCGTAGATTACTTTCGCTCGAGAGATTTCAAGCGTATACCAAGCAGAATCTCTTGCAATTTTGAAAAGTAAAATCCTCTTTTTCTAACATTCAAATAGTTTACTTGGTTTAATAACAATGAGTGAATCTCCTTTATTGAAACATCATTGAGTTTGGAAATAGGTAATTGTTTTTTATAATTGGCGATCAGCCATTTTGTATTAGGAGTATTTACGCAAACTTAATGTAATCCTTTTTGTTTAATTTTAAGCTTTAAATTTATATATCATAAGTGCAACTTGGAGATACTTTTATGTCATCAAATTGTATTAGACTTTATATTTCGATATGTCTGACTAATTACTTACTCGTACTACTGAATTCAATATTAACTCTTGAAAGGCGGATCCTGGGTACTAAAGTTAAATGTATCATTTTTAAACGAATAAATTTTATAGAGTTAGAAGCATAATTTTCAATGGAACAGTGTAAAATTTAGAAAATGAGAATAATATGAAATATGCAATTAAATTAACATTGTGACTCTCTCCATGGTCTCCTTATTCTGTGCAGTAGATAGGAAATTTATTTATCTTCTTCTATATCAATTTGTTACAGATTATTGCCAATATTTTTAGATAACAAAGTAACAGAAAAATAAAAATTCTACCCCAATTTTGTAAACTATTCTAACATTCACATATCTACAAATACTCTAATGCTTCTAACATAAGATCAAATGCTGAATTGGTCTTAAATACACCCAATTTTATTTTGCAATCTATTTATGCCATCAAATGGTATCAACCTTCATGCTTTAAGCTTCTATACGATCGAATCATGTCAAACCTTTCGTGCCCTAAAATCGACTACTCGATAAGCAGCAATCTAATTAAGACAGGCAGTTCGATTCGATCGAGTATTAATACCGCTAGGCTGGTGTGATTAATTAAGACGATCGGGAAGTTTTAGCGGTTGTAGCGCAATACCGCGTTATCCACGAAATCTCGTGTATTCGCCGTGGAAGGCAGACTTTGGCTGGTTGAATTATGCCAACAAATTTCACTGGTCCGCCTGAACGATCGATCTTACGGTTCCTCTATAGAAATGCAAGTACTCGCGACGTATTGTGCTACGATAAATCGTACCTCGACGAGCCTTCGAGACTTATCGGCCAGGCCGGGATTAACCATCGATGCTAGAAAATACCAAGGCTTCTATTCGCTCATCTAGTCGAAAAATTCCGGTACCATTGATGCAATGTTCAGCCGGCTATATAATTGAAAAACAGAAACCCTTTTCAATATCTTTCACCGTACATACGCGTGCATTTCAAAGGTTGTATTTTTGAAAACTTTTATCGAATTCAATTATTTGTACCATTTTCTTGTTTCCTTTCCTTAATGGTTACTTTGTTGAACTTCCGAGATGGAAAAATATTTGTTTGAAGAATTTCTTCAAGTTATCTTACCAACTGTTAAGAGAGAAGAAATGTTTCATTAAAATCATACACTCAGTGAATTTTTCTTTTGTATGCGAACGCTGATTCTCTTCTGCATCTTATCTATTAGGAAAACTTTCGTCGAGAATAGCATCCTTCTTTAGATTACCGAGAGTCGAGTGCAGAGGGTATTAGGCGAACTTTTTCTCTATCAATTTCTCTCGTTATTTCGAATATAAACTTGTTCGTTGCGGCCTAGAAATATAATGGAATGTCCTCTTCTATTCTCGACATTCTTTCGAGTGATATTGGCAAGCTCAACTTTCTCGACTCTCTTGTTACGAATAAAAGTTCGAGCCCGTATCTGCGTTCTTGAAGTGCATCCGTACAATGAAACTAGGTTATCAGGTTTATAAACAGTTTTGAAAAGTGAACGAAATATCGGTACCCTGGGAATTGTGTCGTACGTTTCGTAGGGAAATGAAAATTTCCAGTTGATTTCTGGAGACGTGTGATAAGTCGAAAATTTCAGGTACCCGATACCCGGTTCGAATCGGGAATTGTTTTTAGTCGATTCAAAGTAAATTAAATAGAATTTTTTTGCGAATATTTGCAATTCACAATCACGTTCAATCAAAATTCGTCCTGAAATACAGTTCTTCAAATTTCGGAAATTCCGAGTCGACTGAAATAATTCCCGAGTCGATCGCAATATCGGGTACCCGAAGTATTCGGCCCAATTATCGCTTACTAAAAATTTTCATGTACTTGCTTATTTCCATTAATTTTCAAAGTAGAATGATATTTCATATAATATTAATGCTATTAAGAATTTTCTTAAATTTTATTTTAAAAGAGTTTGTATTTTGCTCACGGCTGCAACAGCAGGTTGCGCACGCGATTAATTTAAATCGAACTGTTTCGAGCACGTTTCCGGAGGGTGGTCTGCCGCAACTTGCAGCTAACTTAACGAGTATAATACGTGTCAAAGTTCTCTCAAAGCGGTCGCACCTGCAGTTAGGCTCTGTTATACGAGAACACGGGATTTGAGCACGCTCTAACTCGGCTTCAACTTCCCTTTAACTTGCTGGCAAAGTGCGTGATCTAAAGACGACTACAAGCTACACAAAGAAAACATTGTTCTATAGTACCTACGCTTTCGCGTTTGCCTCCAGCATGCAACACCGTTTACTGAACAGAGATGAAAGTAACTTTTCAGGTTCTCATGAATATTATTATTATTATTATTATTATTTAATTATTATTTAATATTATTATTTAATTTATGAATATTACATCGCAATGTATTAGGTGTACAAATTAATTAGGTGCCTTTAGTATTACGCCTTCTTAATTAATGTATTTAATTTAAATATTTTCCCGCGGTTTCGAATATTTGAAAAGTGACAAGACAACATAATAATAATAACGATTATTTAAATAATTGGAATTACTATGGCTTTTCAAAAATAAATCTTTAATTAAAATAAAGAAAAGGCATCGAATTAATTTGTACACCTAATAGTTTTTATTCCACTTACACCCACGAGGTTTCCCTGCCCTCGATCGATTCCTGTTACTTTCGCCTTCTTCCCCGAACCAGAAAGGTTCGGCAAACAGTCGAAAGGGCGTTAAGGGAATAGATGTAGGTGGAAAATCTCTCTAGGGATCGGAGAAGATTCCGAGCAGGTAGTCGCCGTGTTATGGCCTCCCGTGTCACTCGAGGATGCTAGATCTTCGAAGAAAGTCAAAAGAATCTTTGAAGTCCCCATGCCACGAATGCAAACGTAATTTCGAATGCACCGGAGGCATCCAGGGTATCGCATCTTGACCAGAGGAAAGTTCACCGGACTTGAAATAAAGTGAAATGTCGTAAACTCGAGAAGTTGCTCCAGTTCGATCTACTTTCGAACTTTTTAAATAACTAAATTCTGCATAAATATTAAGTTTCGCGATAGGGGATCATTTTCATGATTAATAACACTCTGTGCCGGATGTTGGTTATTTCGATGCGGCAAGTTCGAAATTTCATCGAGTCGAATACAACTGCCCCGTGATTCTGCGATTCAATGCGTTTCCCTGTTTCTGAGTTTCTTTGAGCAACGAGATGCCGGGCACGAGGTTAAGAGGTAATGTCTGCCGAAGGAAGAAGTGGGTTAAGTGATCCCCCGACTGAATAAGTAGAACTCCAGCTTCGCTGCGTGACTGACAATGAACCTTTTGTCGGTTGCTGCTGAATTTGTTTTGCAAATTGCCGGCTCTCCTGTGATCGATCCACGCTGAAAAGCTGGTTTTCCGTAAAAAACGAAATCGACCAACGGTTTTTAACCTTTTCATCTTGCAGCGAGCTTTATCGGCTTGGCTGAGACTTTGAGACGCGAAGGGTGAGGCGTCTGATAATCGAACGTCGTTTCGTATCGGTGACGTCTTGTTTGGCAAGAAACTCGATATCCATTTGTTCGAACGGCGAAAGGACACGTGGCACGAGTAATTTGTTATTCGAAGGGTCTTCTGTCCTTTTGGGATTCCGAATGATTTATATTGCAAATTTCCTAGGGTCCTTTCATTTTTCTTTAAACCTTAACTAGTGAAATGGGGTCTGACATACCCCAATTAAAGATAAAAACATAATTATCGTAAAAATGTTAAATGGAAAAGAAAATTAAGCAGACCTTAGATTGTCGTTTATTCAAAAATTTCATTGTTCCTCAAAAACTACTCTATCAGTTAGGGGTTAAGGGTTTTCTATGAGGTTTAAGTAAAATTCCTATGCAAAGTAAACTTTCATCAAAGGACCAATTAAAACGTCAGCTCATTTGTTAGTACATCATGAAACTCTTTGCCATGTTAATTATATTCTCCTCGAGCTACCACGCACAGGCGTGACCTTTCATTAATTCAATACAACGTTGCTGAACTCATAATTCTACTGCAATTTAACAATTCATGTACCATGTATGCACTGCTCTCCTTGAAAAATTTATTTCATTTGTTTAACCGAGATAACACAAAGTGTATACCGGCGTCCGAATTATTTCAACTGGAAGTTGAATAATATTTTGTCAAGTAGAATGCTGTTGCTGTCACTCGTTCCTCATGAATTCCAAATTATCTTCAATTATTTAAATATAGTTTTCTTGGAAAGAATCCACGCGGTTAAAGAAATTAATCGTCCTCAAAGAAGCTTCTCCGGTGACTACTTTTTGCTAATTCGCTCCACGATTCGACGATAATTCCATTGTCGCTTCCAGTTCCGTTTAAAATATCCCGATCGTTCGTCTTTCGTTCGGCGGATTTGCAGTAAACGAACTTGCTGCCAAACCCGGCCAATACAGAAACTGAAAAAAAAGAATACTACAACGGGAGTATTAATAAAAAAAGGAACCTTTGGCTAGCGAAAAACGGACCATATTTTCAGTGCTTTCGCACCCTCGTCAATTCCATACAAGTCCTGTATTTTCTCTTTTCAATCGATGCGACCTTCTCGAACCTCTGACAGGATGATAAATTCGATATCGCGAATGGAGATCAGTTTTATCGATTTCTTGTTCGATTCGTTAATTTAACAAAATTTTTTAATTTTCACATCGCAAATTAATATACCAAATTTCCTTGTCAAAGTATTCTAATAGAGCGAAAAAAAATTTTGAAACATCCCATATTAACCACCCTTGATCGTTTAATTTTTAAATTTTTATATCGCAAATTAATATACTAAGTTTCCTCGTTAAAGTATTCTAATAGAGTGAAAAATAATTTTGAAACATTCCATATTAACCACCCTTGATTATTTAATTTTTAAATTGTTACATCGCAAATTAATATGCTAAGTTTCCTCGTTAAAGTATTCTCATAGAGTGAAAAATAATTTTGAAACATTCCATATTAACCACCCTTGATCGTTTAATTTTTAAATTTTTATATCGCAAATTAATATGCTAAGTTTCCTCGTCAAAGTATTCTAATAGAGTGAAAAAAAATTTTGAAACATCCCATATTAACCACCTCTGAACATTTTTTAACGTCACTGATAAGAGCTTCCAATTTCCCGCTACTCTACAGCTAATAATTGCACGATAAAACAGGATCGAATGAAAAGAATAATTCCATTGTGCGAAGGTAACAAGATTTTCTCTTGTTCGAGTCTAGAATCGAACCGATCGACGGGTATATATCGAGTGACCAGAGGTCGATAGACTCGATCGTCGAAAGTTTATTAGTAATTCGTTTTACCCGTGAAATCCAATCGGGTGTACGATTGGCTAAGGTGGAGGACGACGAAAAACGTACAAAGGTGAAGGTTTCCAGTAGAAAAGAGAGAAGAAGCGTACGCGACGAGCAACAACGGGTGAATTGGCTGCTGGGAACAACCGGCACGCTATCCTTCGTTCATGGGAATCTTTGTCTAACCGAAACTTTTTTACGAGACTGATAGCAGCCACTCGAGTTCCTCTCCTAATGCAGTTTTCTTGTCAACGAGGGACCGATGGTTACGCTTGATTTTTTTTTCCTCATCCCGTAGACGACTATGGGAAAACCGTGAAAACTTTCGATCCCATATATTCCAGCACCGTTTCCACGACTTGTCTGCGGCTTTCGGGTGGCTGGTAAAGTTTACAGACGAGATCGACGTCCTCTTCTGAACGACTGTTCGATTTCACGGATTTCTGACCTCGTTGTTTACACCGACTGTTTTCGATGCTCGGATTTCCGGTTTTTTCGGCAAACTTTTTCGAATATCTGGCACCGTGGTCTTCGCAGAGGAAATTGGATGTTTCAGTGTGCAAGTTCATTTTTCTTTGTACAGTCTTAATATTTTTTAAATTTGTTTCCATTTGTATTATTTATTTCATTTTTGAAAATGTTTGGGGGTTTCGAAAATATTTCTTCTCGTTTTCTTTGTTTTTCGGATCAACCGATTTGAGTTAGTGGATAACGAAAGACGGACAAATTGATATAAGCGAAAAAAGAACGAAACTCTCAGGAAATGAAACGGGGGGGATAGATTGAAGAAATAAATCGGCGCGTTGTATGCAAAGCTTAAACGTCAGAGCATTCTCTTGTACGTGGACGCCGCATACACGGAGTATCCTTTTCACCGACTTTTCCTTGATAAATGGACGTAGGGAATGGCAGAGGGAAATCAGATACGGGAATAAAAAGTGAAGCTCTTAAGGATTCAGAGACGTAAGAGAAAGCGTGGCGATGAGTATCTATGATTTGTTTCGCGTCAAATAAAATGTTGAGAGAAAATTTCATTAACCAATTTGTGCTCCTAATTGATTAACATAGAATTTAAGAAAAGTATTTCTAAATATTTATACTTTATTAAATAATTTTAAAAAAATGTATCATTAATCACTAAACGTGTAAACAAATTTTTACGGGGACAAAACAAAATAGAAGAAAATATGGTAGTTGCAACGGGAGTGTCTGGGGCGAGGCTGCTTTTATTAAATATTTTAATTAAGCGGAAAGTGTCGTTAAATTAAACCGGTTCGCGTTTTCGTAATTAATTTAAGTAGATTTTCAGACAAGCATCTTCGATTCTTCACGGTTTACTCGATTTTAATGAATGCGTGTGTCTTTAATTAAAATGCTTTTCATCGTTAATGAGATTATCTTATTTAACGAGTGAATGTTGTCACTCGAAATGGAGGCAGATCGAAGGTCGAATAATCGAATGTAAATCGAATCCAGAGAGTTGTCTGGAACCTTGAAATGGAACAAAGTAAATAACCAGGAAGAGGGTTGGCGAGAAAGAGGGAGCCAAGAAAGGGGACGGTTCTGTGATATTGATTTTACAGCAACAAACCGACGGCAACGTTTCGTAGAACGGCGTGGGAGTAGCGGATCGCGGAGCACGGCACTCGCAAAATAGCTAAAGTTAGCGAAAAGTTGCGAATTTTCCTGATAAATGCAACCCAGCCAGCTGTGTCGAGTGAGAACAGTTATCGAACATAAACCATACAACCGTTGTGCCTAGCCTTTCTTGTTTCCCTTAATCGATTTATTTGCCAGTATTGCCACGTCGACGGTGGATGTTATTAATCATTGAAGGGTGTCGTTCGAGCACGTTGTGACGAAATATTTTCCACCAGGGCTAAAATTACATTTTCGACACAGTTTATTGACAGTCTTCCCTAAGAAACATTGCGATATGAGGAAAACAGGAATTCTCAAAATTTAAATTTTTATAATATTAATATTAAAAATATTTGGAAACGTCAAATTCGTTTTCGATGGACCTAGAATTTAAGTTCAGTACGATAAAGCAGAGTCTGAGACCACTGTCCTTAAGGTCCACTTTATCAGAGGGTAGGCCTTATCGAACTTTACAGGTCGACGAATACGAGCATTTCCGCACGATTAGAAATATTTTAGCTTCTTGCCGTGCTCTGGAGCAGTTTTACTCAGCCGTGTTACCTCAAGATTTTGGTAAATAAAATTTGACCAGAAAATGCTTTTCTTCTCAATCATAAGATACGCATACACATAATAATGAAAATATTAAAAAATAAGGAATATTAATATGAAACGAAAGAGGGATTAAAGTTTGATGGCATTAGCATTGTAGAAACTCCGAGGTAAAATATAATAAAAATGGGATATGTAGATAACAATACGAAAATTAAAGTACAATAGTGGAATAAAGATAGAAAGGAAGGGAGGATAAAATTTGAGAGCATTAGTAATGCAAAGACCCCGAGGTAAAATAATCAGCGACTGCAGATAGGGTTAGTTAGCATGGGTTGAGAAGCGAAAGGGGTAAAATCAGGGTAGAGGGCTAATACAGAGATTGCATTAAGCGAGATTTCCGAGTCGAATGCCGAAATTATTAGCATTAACACGGTTTAACTGCTCTCTGATTTACCATCTCCTTCAAACCGCGTACTGATTTTATCTTCCAGGATAAAATTTCCTTTGACGGAGAACTGACGTTATTACCGCATTATCATCTCCATGAAGCGAAACCATGAAACGATATCGCTTCTGAAAGCACGTAGGAACATCCGTAAGGAGATAGGGAAGAGCGAAGACGAAAGTAACAATTTCACTTTGAACCATGATTATGCAAAAATTATTAGACTTAAAACAAAAATGTTTATACCAAAACCTTGCATACTCTTTTGACATTATTGAGTTACAACAATTTAAAAGTATTAATATAAGACTCCTCTTATAAAATTAATATAAATTTAGGAAATATAAATTTATAATTAAAATATCGTCTCTGTCACAGAGTCTTGTCGTCCAAGGATTAACTAATTTCGCAACAGTATGGAAGCGTACACAGCGCACGTTTCATTTTAAAATCATCTTAAAAGTAAAAAAATTCTATGACTGTCGCTGGAAAATACGCTCGACAATCGTCAAAGGTAGAGGGAACGGGCAAAAATATTCCCTTTCGCTGGTTCGTCCATTATTTCGACACGGAACCTACCTATCCATTAGTCTGAAAATGGATTTCATAAAATGCTTTTACGCCATCAACTCGACGATATTAACAAAATTGACATCTAGGCACCGGCTGCGTAATGGACATTCAAATCTAACTAAACCTTTCATCTCCGTTTCTAAAATCCCCCAGGATGTTCAATTAACCAGTCGCTGTATCATTTCATTTCAACTCCGTGTCAAATTAATCAACTCTTTATTCGAATAATGCATAAGAGGATAGTGGAAAATTTAAGATATTTATCTAGGATATTAAATAACAAAGGATGGGATCCATGTTTCGATTACTAACCTAGATACGATGATATCCTTGCCAATATCCTTGCGTTTGCATCGCTTCAGCTAATGTTGCCTATCAATAGTTCAGAGGCCCCTCTAATGGCTGTATTTTCAATTAGGACTACTTTGACCCAGCTACAGAAATAAGATATGACACGTATAGACAGTTAATTTGTTAAGTTCACGTTAAAGTCTAATATTTTTAATTTTCTTTATAATTTAGCCTTCTATTTTGAACAGAATGATATTTCTTTAATTATGGGTAAAAATGATTTAGTCTGCGCTTTCTTCCTCTTTTACTCCTATGATAAATATTTGTTCCATAATACATTAAGTCGAGTGTAACTCGACTATTGGTGTCTTGATCCACCGGATGTGCCCTTTGATCATCGCAATACCGGCACAAGACTCGATATACTCATACTCCAACGTGTCCTTTGTGCAAGTACCAGCCTCGCACAAGAATTTACGAGCAACGCTCTTGCAAAGCAACTGGCTGTTGGCTAATGTTTGCTGGCCTATCCATCGATCTCCTCTTAATGAACCTTCTGATCGTTATCTACCACGTTTACTTCCGTTTCCGTCGCTTGAAACTCCAAGTTCCGTGCCCGTTCCTTCCTAAAATCTTGATCCTCCACGAGAAGATGTTCGCTAATCTTTCGGCTACGATCTTTAATCTTTTCGGTTTTCGACTGGATTTTCAGGAATCGAGACGAGGACGGTGGAATTTTCAGATTAGAAGGGAGAGTTTTGATGGAGTTTCCCCTCGGTCAGGGTTGTTAAGGAAATTTGACAAGTAATTGCTTTGTTTAGGGCTTTCGTGTTCAAGCTATTTCATTATTACTTGCCCGGTAGTATTACCAACGAATTTCAAACTGAAGTAAAATGAAACTCGTGGAAAATAAAATAAAATGAAACTTACTAGAAGTGAAATAAAATAATTTCTAATTTTCGTAATAAAATTAGTCAGATTTTAATAATTGCCACCGGACTTGCTTTCACCGAAAGTAATTAATTTCTGAATTTTCTGTAAGAGAAAAATACGAGTCACGAGCTTGGTTACTAATTTTGTACGTGTAATTCTGCAAAGTTATACACAGGAAGCTTTCATTTATTTTAAAATAATTCCTTTGTTTCATACTTTCATGTTAAAGCAATTTCTTCGTTACTTCCTCAGTAATATTATTGTGGAATTAAATTGCTCTTTCAAAGAGAAATAAAACGAAAACTATGCAGTATGAAAGCAGAATATTACTTTTCAGATGTTCCCAGCATTTGTAACTTTTTTTAAAAAAATACTCAAATTTTATTATAAAACTATTCGAAATTTTAACAAACGAAAAAATGTGAAAATCGCGAATTTAATTACGAATCTAGTATGTTACACGTGTAATTTTACAAAGAAACTTAAATTTAAATTTCTTTGGTGGTCTAACATTTTTATCTCTCAACTAGAAATAATTACATTTTACAAAGAATTATGTAGTACATCAGACGTGTTCATGATCAAAGATAAAAGTTGACCAACCGTGTTCTTTAGTCGTGTAAATTAACAGGACGAATTTACACTGAATAAGCTGCGGACGTCATAAAAATGTTAATCCTTTGGGAAGGGAAGACGGGTCTGTTGAAGTCCTCTTTGTGTTTTAAAATATGCGGGAAGCTGTCGGTTTCAAAGCATCGCTAGTAATGCAAGATTAATGCATGCTTGCTACACTGCGTCAGAGATCAAAGAAAGCCACAGTTTTATGCATGTTATTTTTCTTTTTCACTTTTTTAATATTTTTTTTTTCAATGGACGAGCGCTTAATGGAGATATCCATCAAAGACTCTATGGGACTGCCAATTCATTTCGGCAAAGACAGGATGACAAAAGCCTGTAATACGTTCAAGTTCCGTTGACGATGATCGATCGATCGAACGGATATTTGTCGAAAAATTCTTCTCGTCATTCTTCCAAACGATTGTCGACCACCTCATTAAGACGATAAACGAAAGTTTTGCTCTTTTTTCTGATAATAATGTATGGAATAACATATTTCTTCTCTTTGCGTACTGTTGGTGGTATGGGTACTACCGCTTAGTTAATCTTAACTTTTAAAATAATATCTCCTGTGTGCAGTACAAAAAAATTCTAATCATTTTATAAAATTTTCCAAATATTTTTCAAAGGTTCGTATTATTCAGATTACGATTTTCTTTTCCTTTTTTCTCTTTTTTAATTTGAATGTTGCACCGCGTTGAGGAGGTTTAACAAGCGTGAAAGGCATGTAGGAAAAGCCGATTAAAGTAAAACACGCAAACGCGGGTAGAATCGAGGAGTTACAGGAGGATTGCACGAAGCGATGAGTCGTGAAGGCAACCAACCGGAAGCGTTGGATGAACGCCAAAGATGGAGCACTAGGCGCCTCGGTAGAGATTGTTGATGCCTTATGATGCCCGACAAAAGGATTACAAGCGACTTCCATTGAAAAGAAGAAGCATCGAAACGATATTTGCAATTTATTCGCCACGGTTGCGCCGCGTTTTCCACGGATGCGCATAGATGCACGCGCGATTATGGGATCCATGTTTCATGAATCCGCCAAATTTTATGCAGATTTTGACTGATAAGTAGAGCGTTGCCCGATTCCGTTCGATCGTTCGCACAAATTATAGGTAACCATCCTTCTGCATCCATAAGCGTTTAAAAATTCCAAATTCTTCTCTAAGGGGATGAAAAATACCCCTTAAAATTTGGGAATTTTTTTTATAGGTAATTACTCAAATTTTTAATTGGTACTTGAATAATATAGTGACCCCAGAAAATCATATATAGTACTTTCATGAGCCCAGAAATTAAAGTTGGAAATTTGAAAAAGGGTTAACTTAATTTTTTTGAAAAGTTGTCCTATTCGATAAGTATTTTGTGGGCTCGCTGCAGGCGATCCCTAGTTTATTGATTTTTCTCCTCGACGCGTATAATTGATGATTACCGGCGAACTTACCTTCCGGTTCGTGGTTTGTTTTCCAATGAATCTTGTAGGTTTCCGTTGCTCTGCACAGAGATACGACGAACCGCATGATGAACTGTTTTCACCAAGTTGCTTGCCTTTTATCTACTCGTTCGAAATCAATAATATCATATCATAATTTATATCTCAGCAAAATTCATCGTGCAAGTCTGTCGAATCAATTATAGACAAGAAAATAAAGTTGTTTCTAAGGAATTTTCAAGTTTCCAACAACAGATCTTAAATAAATACTCTTCTATTTAGTTTCCTATTTTTGTCGAAATTTATTTCTCATCAGAAAGCAGAAATATTCAAAATATAATTTTAATGCCATCAAATAGCCGAATGTTTTTAATTATCGTTAAAAGATATTATAATCAATTCGATGGAAATTAAATTATAATATTAAAAGTCACCGTGATGAATTTTATACGAATTTAATTTGAAGAGCTCGATGACGTTTATCATTTTCGATAGGTATTACCAGCAACTTGATAGGAATTTCATTTGAACCCGGTTAAAATTTTTGGCAATCTGGTATGCCCGATATCCGATGATACCAATGAAATTTCTACAATATTCAAAGACACGTGACAACTGTTGAAATCCTTTTCGAAATTTTCATTCGATAGCATTGATACTGTCATTGACAGGCTCTCGAAACAGGCGATTAATTAATTTACTAGAATTCCGATCGGCGTTGTGTAATCTGACGCGAAAACGACAGCTCAAAGTCTGACACCATCCGAAGTAAGAGTTAATCCAAAACGAATCACCGTCAGCGTCGGATTAACCAAACACGCCTAGAGGTAGCTGAAAGCAGACGAGTAATCTCCTTCTGTTCTTTGCTCGTTCAGAGTAGATGATTCCTTTCCGATTCCTTCGAGTCAGCTACCTTTCGGCGATCGATTCGTAGTTTGAATTTATTACCAGCTGAAACGTATGTCTGGAGTGAAATTTCTAAAATGATAATCTACATGATCAGTTCTTAACTTCTATCGCAAAATTAGAGTATAAAATTTCATGTTGGTAGCACTACTCGCCAATTTTATATAAATATCTATAAATGAACACATTGAGTGCTATGATGATTACCACTAATCAATACCTTAAATCTCATGTAATCAAATAATAAATAAAATACAAGGAAACGTAAGTTTCGAATAGCAGTATTATTAGAATTAGAATTACAATTAAAATTAGTATTTGTATTAGTATCAGTATTGGTACCAGTAACAATAATGTAAAGTATCAGTTTGAAAGCTTACAATTAAAAATGAATCAATCGTATCCTTAATATAATAATTGCAATTTTACTATGTCTGACTATGTACAGTCTTTTCTACTGTGGCAGTCAATGTGTTATTAATAGCATGAAATTTTCTAATATATTTACTTTTTCCTTTGTTTATCGCTAATTCTTATTGTTATCTGACTTTGTATATAACTTAATGACTGCTCTACGCGTATCCTTATACACACTTCAAGTTCTGGTTCGATTAAGAGGCAATTTCAATGGTCGTCGAGGCTTAAGCTGATTCAGGAATGGTGCTTGTCGAGCATGGTCGATTAACTCGTGCCACCATCGATCATACATTTTGGATTCCTGTCTTGAATGTTGTTCTACGCCTAGCAGAGTTAAACATATTTACGAATAATAAGTTAATCTTGAATAACCAACGATTTTTTATTCAAGTAATTGATCCATATTTTTGGATAGTACTTGAATTTCCATAGGAATCCATCATCCATGTTGTTAAGAATTCTTTTGTTTATCTAATTGCAAACATCCGTATTAGGTATTTTAAATAATAAATAGTATAGAATATTAAAATAAAATAACACGTTCGAATATTCGAATCGATCAAGTATTAACGTTCTACAAAACCTTTTATTTCGATCGAGAATCTCGTAATTCCAATATTCGAGTAGAAGCTTCCTCGAGCATCGCTGTTCTTTCGCTTTGACAGAGAATCGCGGGAAACGCATTCCTGTTGGAAAAGTTAGCCAATTTCACGGCGAAACGTCGTGGAAAAAGTCGAATTAGCAAAAGCTTCAAATTTATCGTTCTGTCACGGTAAAGCTACCAGATTCGCTGTCTCCATCGTTTCGCGTTGGTCATCATCAATCACGTGGATGACGAACAAACACATCGATCCATTGCTTGTTTGCCAGAACCGTCCGGTTGCTGAGTTATTGACTTCGTTGAATCGGGTCATCCGTGTCAAGGATAAATTCAAAAAAAGTGCAGCGATATCGCACATGCACGCAATGCCCTCGTTTTTATCCTTTGAAAAAAAAATATCCTAAAGCTGTTCCTCTTTAGAGGTCTTCGAAAAATCAATGATTTTGACGTTCAATTCAATGAAAGCTGAATTTAGGGTAATCTAAATTAACTTGTTATTACGAAAATGAAATAAAATAAAATTTGCATCGTAATTGATATGGTAATATAAAAGTAGTGATCCTCGTCAACCATATGTCAGCCATAAAAAGAATATTATAAAAATTGCCAATTAAAGATATTTCGCCATGCTCAAACGAACACGAAATAATGATCCCGTTTAGTACCGCTAATAATTTTCCATATTGATTGGTTTACTAACGAGACTTAATTAACGCTTTCGACCAACGCGAGTGACTCTCGCATCAAAGGTGCGTGGGGAAAAAACGCGTGTACCAATCTCGATGAATTTCCGTCTTTAACGACTAGGGGAAACAGAGTCACAGTGCGGTGAATAATTACCACTAGGCTGTTCAATGAAAGCTTCATTCCACGTGTACGTGATTGCGGGACGGTAGCAAATACAAACAGAATCGCAACAGTACTTTTTATCAAAGGTACTATACGTACCTTATTGTACGTGGGTGTATTACTGTACACTTGCAGTCAAATCAAGTTTTCCTAGGGAAAATAACGATGTTCTGTGAAGTTCTGTAAATTAGGAAGTTATTACTTTTTAAATTGGAATTAGTAGAAAATATAGTAGATGGAAATGTTAGATTAGAAAATTATTTGTAATAAATATTGAGAGATTAAAGGTCACTCGAAATCTATTATACACAAAATTTTTTGAAATATAATAAAATTTGTCCAAGATTTTTGAATAATAGTGTATTCAAGCAAAATCCTTCTTAGCCATAATTTCAATTTTCATGTTGTTACTAAACAAATCCAATTAGATTTTCTTCAAACCATGTGAAACTTTCTATATCCAACCCTCAAGTTTCAATTTAAAAATCAAGACCAAATATTATAACTCGAAAGACATCAATCATCTTCTCTTTTATATTATTTTCAAATATTAAAAAAAAATAATTGTATCACTAAAGCATGTCATTCATCAGGTTGAACTTCAGAAATTGACCTGATTGCATAAGAAAATAAAAAGTCAGACGTGTATCAAGATTAAGATTCAATTTCACCCCAGAGGTACTATTTTTCGGTGTCTGTCTTTTTAACGACCGCCCACAAGGATTAATGGCGGTTGTGGGTGTTGAACAGGGCGATTAAGCGTTGCATAAGAATGCAGCCTGGCGCATAATAATCTGAACGATGCTTCATTGCGGCAATAAATGTCCCAAAGTACATTGTACCGGTCGTCTTTGTTGCTGAATCGAAAAGAAAAAGAATAAGCAAAGTTATACTAAGTAGTCTCATAAATTCGTGTCACCTTTTGCTATATATCTTCAAAACAAAACGCAATAAAGTAATACAAATATTATCTCAAAAATATATTTAATTTTCAATGATTTTATTCACTTGTGTACTGATATATCTGAAGCATGTTTGTCTGCATCAAATTAGTGAGCCTCGTGATACACATCTGTTGGCCACAAATAAATTTATGTAAACGAGTAGCGAGGCGGGGAAATTGTCTGCTTGATTTATTACAACATTGGATACGTGTAAATTGTTCCACGTGGTTGAAGATAAATGTGGACAGTGGCAAATATTTGCTCAAAGGCGTGACTTTGAAAGATTTGTTAGAATCCTCTGTCGGTTTATCTTCCTTGCTTTCACAGGAGAGAATCTGTTTTGATCGATGCTCCATGTACATTCATCATCAGGGCTTCTTATGAATTTAAGAATGACGAGGAAGAAGTTTACTCTCTCACTTATCTGTTCCATTCATTTCCATTATCTCCTCCAAAATGTATTTTACACGCCGAGTGACTGGTTAAATTTTATTTTTTAAAATACAATAGACTCTCGTTATATTGCCGCAGAGAGGGCTGTAGGGGCGGAAAATTTGTTAAGCTTTCCTTTCAGTTGGAAGGGAAAAGGAAGATAAAAATGTATCATTTTCGAAGGTTATGATGGTGAAAAATTCTCTTCAGACGGCGAACCATGATTCATATTATCTTCGTTTTCTAAATTTTACGCTGTTTCGTTCTAAATTTATACATTTAGCTTTAGATTAATATCCTTCTATATGTTTTCTAAATTTGGGTCACTTGTGACTCGAGCTTCTCTATTCAAGGCTTAGAACTCTTTTTCTTGGATTGAACTCAATGAGATATTTAAATACTGGAAAATATCTTTTTCATTGATGTCGAGATTGTTGTATTGTCTCCTTTATCAATTTTCAAACTACCGGTTTAAATACAATATTATTGTGAAATGCACAGTAACAATGGACATTTAAGCCGTCTGTGTGGATTTAAACTGAAACCAGAGGGGGTATTAAAAATTTTCATTCAATTACGACACGTGTGTACGTTCATTTTCTCTCATCCTTTACTATATTAAAATTACCAATCTCTGTGAAATCTCCCTTTGTGAATTAAAATTCAATTTGTACACCAGACTCACTTATCTCTCCCCTTTTAGTAACCTCTAACCAGCTCTCTGAAGCTCCCTTCAAGGCGCCTGCTAACCCGTTAATTGCACGATGAAAAATGTTCAAAACGTGTTCTGATATGATTCACTGTTTTTTCAATGAAAACGAGAGAAGGTCGCCACGATGCATCGTTTAAGTTTGAAATAATGAATTTGAATTATTTGGATGGAACCATTGTTTTAATTAATTTCTTCGACAAAGAGCAGCGATAAATTTATAACTGAAAGTTCTTTTCATAGCCAAAAAAGAATATTTATGGTAGGGGATTTGGTTTCTGTAAAACAATTTACAGACAGCAAATGGCTAAGGGAATGTTTGCTATTTCTGATAGTAGATTACTTTTCTTCTAAACGTTTATGGACTGGTAAAAACAACGAATTGGAACAACGAGAATATAAATTCCGTTGAACGGTTCCTTGATTCGAATTTTTTGATTCTTCGCTCATAAGAAATGAATGGTACACGATTTCGAGGAATTGAAGTGCATTCTGTATTCCATGAATGAATATGCATCGGTTGATTAACAAGAAATGAATATGAAAATTGTCTTGCAATATTAAATAACTTTAATCAACTTTATTCAAATTCATTCCAAAAAAAGGATACTTAAAATAGACATTCGAGCCATATTATTAAAATCAGAAAATTATTCTTGCAAAAATCAAGATCAATTTAATTTAAAATATTCGAATCTTTCTTCCAACAGCAACGATTGATATTTTCCATCAATTTCAAGAAGACGAAGCCTCGATAGATCGTCTTTAAATCCGACCACCTTATTCTTAGTCACGCTATAGAATATTCTAGATGCAAGTTTCCAGCAGGTGCAGCCTCTGGGCAACGATTCCTTTATCGCGCAGCTTTTTCATCGGAATTACAAACAATCGGGCCCGAGTGTGCTTTTTAATCCGGTCCAATAAAACAATCGAGGTCGCCAAGTCTTTTCCTTCGTCCCTTTCTCTTAGTGCGTCTTCAAGTCGACGAGGCCAGAGGAAAATCCTCCACCCTCTGCGATGCAACCTTTTATCCCTCTCCTCGTTGCAGTTCAACCCTCTTTGTGCGACTCCTCTAACCCTTCTTCTACCCCTCGATTCTCTAGCTTCTTCTTCCTCATTCCTCGCGATGCTCGACCTTCGTCTCTTTTTAAAACAATCGAGCCTCGTAAACAACGTCATTCCCAGCTCTTTGTTTCAGACCGGCCATCTTGCCGCTTCAGGCGAGCAGGGAACACCAACGAACTTGGTCTCGGAACGTTCTCTCGTCGCGTCGACGATTATTTTTTTTTTTATGTACCGTGTCGCTTCGAATAATCGAGCTCTTCAACACGGAAAATCGTTCCCTCGTTTTCTATTCCTTCGTGAGAATTTTCGTTTATAATGTAACGTGATTTCGAATCGATGAGTTAATCGTGGCTCGTCTGTACAAGATATAATAATAAAATCAATAGTACCCCTAAAAATTATCGAATAGATTTTGAAAAAGTATTTTCAGAAAATCTGTTTCCCCTTCTCAAAGATCTTGGACCCTTGAAAGGGGCCATTACTCGATGGCTCTTCTTGACAAAGGGTATCTCGAAGCTGACAAACGGGGCTTCTTCTAACACCGCTTGGCAGTCTCGCGATTTCGTCTCCGCAATCCATTTCGTTGTGGAAGCTCTCCAGTACCACCAACTACCCTTTCTTCCTTCCTTTACCTGCTAGTCGGCGTAAAAAGCCACGGAATCCTATAAAGCTCGAAAGAGTAGGCAGCGGAACGAAAGCTCTTAGCATGTCGGCATCCGTTAGAATCCAGTGTGTTAGCCGTACGCCAAATGGATTCGGACAATTTAAGAGGGTCCTACTGTAAGTCGAAATGCAATTATTTGTTGCGATACTTGGTCGTGAAAGTTGCTGTGAAAAAGTTTCGTCACGCCTCGCGGGTTTCGGCTGCTCGAATTCCTTTTCAGTGAAACAGCAGTGGTCGATTTAATTGGATATAATGAATTTAGGAAAGTTTCATTAGCTTAGGTTTGAAACATTATTTTATTAATCAAACTAGTTTCGAGTAGATAATAAATTTTATTATTCGTCAAATATTTTATTTGACAGTTTAAAACAATTGTAACGAAAGAAAAGAATTCTATTGAATCAAAAAATATTTAATCCAAGGTGGAAAGATTGAATAGCGCCCTGAAAGTTTCTTCGAAGTTTGGTCACGTGTAGGAGCAAGTTCGTAATATCCGAGGAACACACGTTGAAAACGTTTGGAATTAATATTTTCCACGGAACTTGGTCGTAATTTCGGGTCGAAGCGCAGTGAAATTGGACGAGGCATTAAGTCGAAGAGCGAGGAGCTGAATCGAGGATGGAGGGTGAACGATAATGGCGGTTATAGGGGGAGGTGGATTGCCTGCTAGATTCCCACTTTCGAAGACACAGCACGCAGAGTGACGAGAAGGCACGAAGACGCGAAAACGCCCGATGAATACTTAACGTTCTCGCCGATGTTCTTAAAGAACCGCCCTGGTAAAACGCTTTTGATCCCTCGAACAGCCTCCGCGTCGGTTGGAAAAATAAGAAATCATTTTTCGTCGTTAGCCAGCTACCACCGTTTTGTCACGCGGCTGACTCCTCTGACGCGTTGAAAGTTTAATAAAACGTTGAGTAATAGTCACGACATCTCGCCTCTACTGGTAACTGGATTAATGGTATTTGAAAGAGTAACGTGATAAGAAAGATCTACAACGTGACTGGATCGTACAGTTATTTATGGAAGAATTTAACAATTTTGTCTGTATGTGTACTAAAAATTCAATTAAATAGCAAATATGATACTTTAAATATTTTAGAAAAGAAGATGATAATAAATGAAGAATAAGAATACATTTTTCAACGTATGATATTATTAATGCAGCACAGGGGTGTGCAGGTACACGAGAGACCCCAGGGTTTGACAAGTACTCGATACATACGTAACGAATGTCCCCAATTATTTTGAATTTTATTTCCTCTTTTAACCAACTAACTATTGTGAGACGTGTATATTTGTAGCCAAGAACATGGCAGGCGGCACCAGGGCGCCGCGACGATACACCAGCCTAAGGTGGCTGTAAAGACGCGAGTATCTGGCAGATGGTGGTCGTGTGGATGCTATATAATATTCATGCAGCGATATTGCATCTTGAGTGGTGCCATTAGAGCGAAGCGTCAGCCATCGCGGTCTCGTAGCGGTTTGTTGTTCTCCTGGCGCCATGCTCGCTATTCAACCACCCCTATGGATCTCTCGCTCCTCTTCAACCCGTCTTCATCAGAGTTTCTCGAGTCTTTGGTATTCGGTGCTTTCACAAAGGCGTCGGTAAAATTAAAGTTAGGCTCCCCCGTCTACCATTAGACCTGGTCTTAATAAAAACTTCACTTCCATTATTGACCGTTGATCTTCAACTTAATTAAGCGTTAAAATAGTATCTCTTATTTTTTCCATCAGACAGTATTTTTTGATATAATAAATGGAAGTTTTATAATGAGGCCCAGGGCTGTGGCCCCCTTTGGACCCCCATTTAATCCGACCCTGGTTGAACGTCACATAGTTTGATAGCAATGCACGTTTCCACGTGTACAACAGGGATTCCACTTAGCTTGGAAAGCTATGATTATTTCAGAGTGCACTCACAAACATTGGCTGGCCTTCTGGCTAGATAGGCAGCCCCGCCGGTATCGTTGGCGAAGTAGCATTCGCTTTTTGCCGTTTCCGTGGCGTGTTGCGCCTTTTCCGAAGGTCGCTGCTGAAAGGGACGACGACCCTTTGATGCCTGATTGCCGGAACTCGGTTTAAAGAGCTCGCTTTCCGGTTAACGTTGCACGCCGCGATTAGTATTAGGATTTTCACGTTTGCTGACGCACCGACCTTGATCGACCTGTATGAAGTTAGCACCCCATTTTGAAAATTTTAGAATTCTAAAAGTTGTTCCAGGTTGTTCTAGACTTGTTCTAAATTGTTCCAGAAGATAAAATTTTTATAATAAATATTTTAGCGGAAAATTAAAAAAAACTGTTTTTTGACCTGGCACCCCATTTTTCGAAAATCAAATCTTGCATGGTTGTTCCAGATTGTTCTAGTTGTTCCAAACATTGTTCCAAAGTAGTAATTCTACAAACAAAGAATTTAAAAAGATATAATAAAAAAACGATATCGAACGCGCAAACAGTATTTTTACATGTACGGGTATCAGTATCATCTTCTGAACACCGAATAGCATATTTAAGCTAATAATTAACGTAACAACTTGGAACAACTTTCATTTTTGCCAGAACAAATTTTTTAAGGGCACTTTACTCTTGGAAATGAACATATTTTTTCCACTTTTTTGTCATTTTTGATCGAAAACGGCGCGTCAGCGACACCAAAATGGAGAACAATATCAAATGAGCATAGAACAACCTGGAACAACTTTGATTTTTGCCAGAACAAACTTTTTAAGGGCACTTTACTCTTAGAAGTAAACATATTTTTCCCCCTTTTTTGTCATTTTTGATCGAAAACGGCGCGTCAGCGACACCAAAATGGAGAACAATATCAAATGAGCATAGAACAACCTGGAACAACTTTGATTTTTGCCAGAACAAACTTTTTAAGGGCACTTTACTCTTAGAAGTAAACATATTTTTCCCCCTTTTTTGTCATTTTTGATCGAAAACGGCGCGTCAGCGACACCAAAATGGAGAACAATATCAAATGAGCATAGAACAACCTGGAACAACTTTGATTTTTGCCAGAACAAACTTTTTAAGGGCACTTTACTCTTAGAAGTAAACATATTTTTCCCCCTTTTTTGTCATTTTTGATCGAAAACGGCGCGTCAGCGACACCAAAATGGAGAACAATATCAAATGAGCATAGAACAACCTGGAACAACTTTGATTTTTGCCAGAACAAACTTTTTAAGGGCACTTTACTCTTAGAAGTAAACATATTTTTCCCCCTTTTTTGTCATTTTTGATCGAAAACGGCGCGTCAGCGACACCAAAATGGAGAACAATATCAAATGAGCATAGAACAACCTGGAACAACTTTGATTTTTGCCAGAACAAATTTTTTAAGGGTACTTTACTCTTGGAAGTGAACATATTTTTTCTGTTATATTATGTATGTATTTTGGCACATGAAAATTAAATCTGAAACAAAGTTAACAAAGATGGACAAAAAGCGATGCTTCTACAACTTAGGATAAAGGTTTCCTACAAGTAACACTACCCATCTGTTACTCACCGATTTCAATGAAATTTAACATATTTATTAAACATCGAAAAATATTAAATTCGTGTTTTTTCGTTTCGGCTAAATACGCTTTTTAGGGGTAGAAAGCGCTCCTCAACCTCTGGAGATGGAAACGTTTCTGGCTAATTATTTCTTAAACGATACAGTTTCTGAAAATGCTTAGATCCAGAGTTGTACAGTTCAGAGTGATGCACTTAATGGTGTCCTTGAAATCAAACTTCAGGTCGATTTTCAAAGTCATTTGAAAATCATTTCATGTTTATCAAAGGGAGTATTTTGCTTTTCATTCCGAAAATCGATAGAGCGTAAAATTTTACATTCGGAGCGTAAAAAAAAAAAAATTTTTTTTTAAATTAAAATTTCTAATATAGCATGAATGTAATGTTCAATTTACAATTAGAGTGACATTTTATGTTTTCTTATCTTTACTTCTATTCTTAAGATACTTACAAAACTTTTTTCTCCTTCATATTTTTTCTATAAATTTGAGCCTATTTTCCCAAAACGACAGATTTTTTCCTTTTTTGGGAAAATAACGCAACAAATCAATTCTAAAGACAGATTTAGAGTCATCGCATTAAATTACTGATTATAGATACAGGATGCGCTCAAGGTCCGACACCTGCTAAATCCGGCAAGTCCGGCTTATTATTTCCAAATTTAATTGACCTTGAAAATCGACCTCAAGGTCGATTTCAAGGACGCCATCAAGTGCATCACTCTGTTACGTATCCGTCTCAGAAATTTCCTTATATGGTGTTACAATCATTTTACCTGTACAGCTCGAGGTACACAATCAAGTTACGAGACTTGGTACTAACATTTCCGGTGGCTCCCTACGTTAGCCATACGTAGGTTTGTCCACTATAACCAATCTCCTGCAGCTCTCTACGTTAGCCATACGTAGGTTCGTCTCCACGTCTACTTCCTTAAATTCCCAGTGTTAATAACAATACTGGTCAAGCCATTAACAAATACCATAACCGAAATTAAGCCCCAGCTACGCAGCCGCCCCCTCCGGCTCGTAACAACTCTGAAGTGTACAACTCTGGATCTAAGCACTTTTTTCAGAAACTGTATCCTTTAAGAAATAATTAGCCACAAACGTTTCCATCTCCAGAGGTTGAGGAGCGCTTTCTACCCCTAAAAAGCGTATTTAGCCGAAACGAAAAAACACGAATTTAATATTTTTCGGTGTTTAATAAATATATTAAATTTCATTCAAATCGGTGAGTAACAGATGGGTAGTGTTACTTGTAGGAAACCTTTATCCTAAGTTGTAGAAGCATCGCTTTTAGTCCATCTTTATTAACTTTGTTTCAGATTTAATTTTCATGTGCCAAAATACATACATAATATAACAGAAATAATATGTTCACTTCCAAGAGTAACGTACCCTTAAAAAATTTGTTCTGGCAAAAATCAAAGTTGTTCCAGGTTGTTCTATGCTCATTTGATATTGTTCTCTATTTTGGTGTCGCTGACGCACCGTTATCGATCAAAAATGACAAAAAAGGGGGAAAAATATGTTCACTTCCAAGAGTAACGTACCCTTAAAAAATTTGTTCTGGCAAAAATCAAAGTTGTTCCAGGTTGTTCTATGCTCATTTGATATTGTTCTCCATTTTGGTGTCGCTGACGCGCCGTTTTCGATCAAAAATGACAAAAAAGTGGAAAAAATATGTTCATTTCCAAGAGTAAAGTGCCCTTAAAAAATTTGTTCTGGCAAAAATGAAAGTTGTTCCAAGTTGTTACGTTAATTATTAGCTTAAATATGCTATTCGGTGTTCAGAAGATGATACTGATACCCGTACATGTAAAAATACTGTTTGCGCGTTCGATATCGTTTTTTTATTATATCTTTTTAAATTCTTTGTTTGTAGAATTACTACTTTGGAACAATGTTTGGAACAACTAGAACAATCTGGAACAACCATGCAAGATTTGATTTTCGAAAAATGGGGTGCCAGGTCAAAAAACAGTTTTTTTTAATTTTCCGCTAAAATATTTATTATAAAAATTTTATCTTCTGGAACAATTTAGAACAAGTCTAGAACAACCTGGAACAACTTTTAGAATTCTAAAATTTTCAAAATGGGGTGCTAACTTCATACAGGTCCTTGATCGCGGCTTGTATTTGTTTGCATTTGTCAATAGCTCAAAATCTTCGATTTTTAAAATTAGTTCAATTCTTCACAAAATAATTTAAATAAATCGTAGTCGAATTTATTTAATATTCTCAAGTGTATTAAAAATATATAAAATATGAAAAATTAAATTAAATCCAGATTTATATATTCCAGTGATCTGAATTAAAAAAGAGAACGAATTTTCCTTTTTATCGTGAAAATTGTCATGACGGACAGTGAAGGCTGAGCTAGAAATCGTCAGCTATTTCGTGGAACAGCACTGTTCCGGTTTTAAATTACGCCTGATGACGCACCTGTCACCGGTCTAGCTAATTTGGATTTTCAAAAGCTTCATGAAAATCCACCCTGTCCAAGCGTACGTGCATCAGACTGTAACACGCGTGTGCAGTGTAACGCGTTACACGCTCGAAATATTCAGGAGGAAATTTCATCCGGCACGTACACGGTGTCTCACACTTGCAATGTATTCAATTAATTAATTGTTAACGTGACACACGATCGCGCCGAGTTGGTACTTCCCTAAAAATGAACCGACTCCACGGTGTGCGTGTGTGTAACACTGTTCGCATCTCTGCGAATGTTTCATTAAAATTTTCGCCAGGGATGCATTAAAATCTGATAAAAGTTTGTAAGCGTTTATTACAGAGTAACGCCTACACTGTGGAAGGTTTCAAAATGTGTTGCAAAAAAAAAGTTTCAAATGTGGGATAATTCTCGTACACCTTTAATAATTTCAATTGTTCTATGCCACCAATGGCAAACTTAATGTAACCAAAAATTGAGGGTAAGGAAAATGAAAGAAAAATCTAAATAACACATCACCTGTGCCTGATAGTCGTTCAGAATCCCTTTGATTCGCGTTCTCGTGGGAAAATTCAGTTTGGAGGGTGCAATTCTCGAACGAATTAAGTTAGTTGAAAGGGACGGAAGTTTTTGTCGAAGCGTTACGATTCATTTTCGACGTTCACAAATTTCCTGCATCAGAGTGTGCAAGCTTTGCATTTTAACGATTTCAAGGAAGCAAGACGCGACACTGAAGGACTCTCAAACTGAAAGACGAACGTAGCGAAGGCAGCAAAGTCAAACAAGATACGAACGTGTCGAGTGTGAAACATTAACGAGGAGTAAATAGGCAAAGAGACAGGTACATGTAGATTGATGAATAAATAGATAGATGCAGGTACAAATACGCGGCCAGACATTCGGTCTCTGAGCCGACGGTAGCAGGAGGAGTTTATTGAATTTCCTGCTACCTTTGGAAAACGCCATAAATATTAAATTTCATGTGTTTTCTCGGATGCCGCACTGTCGTCCATTTCATCCGGAAAATATCTTTCTGAAGTTTGAACTGTTTTCTTTAAATTTATTATTCAATACATTTATAGGATGCTTCTCAAAGCATTCGTAGCCGATACATAGATTCCAAAAAGACAGGGAAAGGTTTCCATGGTTATTTCAAAGTATTAAACTGTTTAAACAATTTTATTGCGTTTTAAATAATGCAATGCTGTACTCGACATTGTGAGGTACGGAATTCCTTTTTGTTTTTTCTTCTGGGGTGGGCCAGGTTCCTTAGAAATTTTGAAATTTTAGTTTTGGAGTAAGGAATGTTGAAATTTAAAAATTCTCAGATTCTGAATTTCAGAATTTTGGGAAATTTGCAATTATGAAGATTTATAATTTTGTAATTCTGAAATGTGGAAAATCAGAAATTTTGAAATTATGGATTATTAGAGTCCAATCCAGATTCGCAGAAGGGCGGCCCACCCTCTCCCCTTCCTAGTTATGCCAATGCATCAAACCCCCCTCGTTCTTAATGTTAATTTAATGAAAAAATTTCAAAGTACCTGAAGAAGTATTCGCATCAATCATTAAAACAGCAAGTAAGCGAACTCATCGGAGTTCTCCGGGAAACGAAGAATGATCAAACAAAAATTTATCATTGCGAAAACTCATCTGGATCCTTCGTTTCCCGTCATCGAAACTCTCGACAAAGTGTTGCAAGGCGAGCAAAAATTTCCTTTTTTCATCATTTGCGAACGCTCTCGGTTTATACAGGATAGTCTCACGGGTCTGTTCTCGTCTCATTAACCGCGAATCAGTGGAACATAATACGGCTTGGAAAAAAAAGACGGCTGTTGGAGGAAGGAAAAGAAGAGACAAGAGCTGAGGAGGGTGGAAAAGAGAAAGAGATAATTTCGGGACAGGGCGTTATCAGGGATGGGGAGGCGGAAGAGGTAATAGCCTGTGAAGGGCGGGAGAAGGAAAAGAGGGCACGGAGATTATAAAATCGATGAGGTGCTTTTGCACCAGGTGCGAGTCAGGCAAGCTACCGTCTTTTTTTTCAAACCTGATAGACGTATTCTTCATAAAAACGAGAAAACAGAAGTTTAGAAAAACCAGAAATGCTTCCTTGAAATAAGATAAATTTGTCAAATTAGGTTCAATCCGGGATTCGAAAAGCTATTTCGCGTTTTAAAGCGAGCTGTCTGCGAGAAGTATAAACTCCACGGCTCAAAGGTGTTAGAGGCGCTTTCGAAACTCTACAACTAGAAGTTGCATCCCCCTTCCGCTCCTAGAGCCAACGATTGTCGGCCCATCCCTCTCGTTTTGGGATCCGGAAGTTCGGCTTCCTTCGACAAGCCCCCTTATTTTAAAGCTATCTCTGTTCCCGTTGTTTGGAAGGATTTTTTTAAAGAGCTACTAACGATTTACTGTGATGGTTTCTTGGTAGTTATAAGGTGGTGTAATTTATCTTTGAAATAGATTTTTGTGAATTGATGGTGCAATTATGCAGAATTGCAGTAGATAATTTTCGCTTTGAAAATTCTTTGATATGTTTATGAATTTGTCAGTAAATAATATACAAAATTTTCTTTGAAATTACAGTACATGTGAATTCAATTTTGTCTCCAAAATAAATTAAATAGAAAGGGAAGATTATGACTAAAAACTACAATAGGTAATTACTGCTTTGATATTTTTATGAATTCGTCAGTGAACAGTTCTTTTTTTGTAAAATAAATTGGACGAAGAGGAAGGATTATAACTAAAATGCATAAATGCATCAGCTGCATAAACTGCAGATATTTATGCATTTATACTTTATAGTATCCCAGAGCGTGCAAACTATATACTTCACTTTATTTCTTTTTTTTTTTCAATTATCTCAAATTCATATAATTCTCTTAAATTAATTCCCTTAATTATACAGAGAATATTCTCTTTCAGATTCATTCGAGTTTAATTTGTCATAGTTGTTCTTTGTTCCTTTGTTGTAACAGCTTTAGCTCGTTAACGTTTCTTTGTTTTAGCTGTTTGTTTAAGAAGGGCTTTATTTAATTCATAACAAAGTTCCAGTAAGAATAAACTGAACAGTAGACGTGGTTATTCTTATCGTTCGAATTCTCCTTGTTAATTATTTCTGTAAAGTATCCACATTGAACGCGAATTTATAATATTAATTAAGTCTAAGGAAGACTTTCCATCGCAAAGTTTACGATCTTTACCATTCATATTAACCCTTAATTAAATACGTTAATTTTCGAACAAATGACGTCAGTGGAAAGTTAAAGGTATCGGGTATTTTTTCCGTTTTATCACACTGCTAACTCGAAAATGGATGCACGTGTGTTAGTTCGATCGTCGAAATTGGAATCGATCGTTTCGATTTCGGGGCAGGCTGCACAGGCCGGCACAGCCGTGGTTATAATAAATTTACGCTCGATACTCGTCCGTGCAGAGCCCGCGATATTCATATTTATTTATGAGGAATGTACGCGACCCTATTGATTTTTCGACGTTAACGCAGTTGGCTCGTTATTCGAGCGCCACCCTTTCACCCTTTCCACGCGTTTCCACCGGTGAACAAAGCCGGGTCCAGCACCGTCGCATCGGCAGAAGTCCAAAACGGGGCGATGATCGATTTCATGGCGCGGAACATGATTCAAATACGAAGTTAACCGGTCCGCTCGATTCGCAATCGCGAAAGACAGAAAGAGACGAGAGAGATAGAGTTTCACGGGGTCACGGTTCGTAATCTTGGACGTATCGCGACCTGTTGAGTGACGTGAGAATCAACGCTTCCGGGAGTACGATGGGACTGAAAATCGAAATTACCAATTACTTTGATTTTATTCCAAATGAATGAGAATCGCTCTATCTTACTGGAGTTTTCAACGTTCAACGTGCTTGTATTTGAAAGAATATTCGTTTCTTTGATGGAAATGTACATAGATGTCATTAAAATTGAATAGAGACGTTATATCGACTCTGTTGGAAAATATCGTATTTCATGTGGCGATTTGTGAATAAAAAATTTTGATTTAAAGCTCTTTTATGCAATATTTGCATAAAATATTTGCATAAGGGGTGTTGTGTTGTCAGACATATAGAATATGATCAATAGGAGGGCAGCCAAGTAGTATAGGTCAATAAATAGCTGGACAAATTGGGAAAGAGTCCTGGATTGTCACACAAGTAGTATAAGATAATGAATAGTCAGACATATAGTAGAAAAGGAACCCTGGGAGGTGCAATAAATTGAATAAGACCCCTGGATGAAAAGATAAGTGGAATAGGAACCTAATTGATCAGACAAGAAACGATGAATATATGTAGATAATTAACCGAGTAAATGTAATAAAGTGTGGATTTATTAATGATTGTGGCAAGGGATGAATGTGTATGAATCTATTGTATAAATTTACAAAGAGAGTTGATTGGAGTTTTGAATAGGGATTGCATGATAATAAAAAAAATATGAACAAGCTATTAGTTTCTGAATAAACGTGAAAGCAAAAATTTGTAGTATTTAAAATAAAATGAAAAAAGCTGACACGGAATTTTGAAAATAAATGTGTCACCTACTAACCATATTATTATTTCTGATTTCAGGTATTTCCACACCACCATGTACCTACGTTAGGTACAGCAGTCTAGAGGATGTGAGACCACAAGAGTTAGGATTCCTTCAACTGGAATTCACACCCACAGTGGTATCGAAAATACGGTGAGTTTATCGACCTAAATTACCCATTTATTATTAATTTATCGGTAACAAGTTTATTATTAACCCCTTTATGATGCATTTTTATCGAGATTACATCAACCCTTGAGTTTATATATATTTCCTCTTTGAATAATAAGCGCATTTTTCAAGCTTGCACTATTATCGAGGGTAGGATTCTTTATGGATGAAATGCATCGGAAAGTAATTATCCTGAGCTTTATTTAAACATTTTAATAATAATGCACCGTTGTTCCAATAAACGTATAACGTTAGAAGAATCAAATGAATTTAATTAAATGTAAATTAAAAGACATCGCCGGAGACATCTAATTAGAAATTGTCCAGTTAAATTCGATGTTAGCAGGGTGAATTCGAAATTTCATTTCGACACCCCCTCAAATTACTTTTCCTCATTCTTTCTCTTCGCTTGCAGTTCCTTTAATCGTCTGATTATACTGCGAGCAAATTATAAGGCGTGTCTTTAATTAAATAACAGACCGAGGTAGTTTAATTGTTAACTGAATTGAAGTCATCTAATAGATATTAAGAAAAAGTTCTATCTAGTTCTCTTTAATTTTAATCGCTTCGTTTCTCTTTCTCTGTGACCTAAACTTGCAAAATAACTTCAATTTTTAAGGAGACAGTGTAAAATTTCAAAATGAAATTAAAATTTGGGCTCTCTCTATGGTGCGCCACCCGAGGGTTAAATTACGTTATCTTTTTTAAATAGACAATTAAACATTTGCTTTTATATTTGATGTTTCTAATCCTTTTCTATTTTAGCCAATGGTAAGTGGGATTTTAAACCTAAAAATATAATATTATATAATTAATTAAAATTGGAGATGCGGATGAACGCATTGAATATAAAAATATTTTTCAAGAGGTTAGAAATGGTTTCCTCTGCTCCACGTTGTTTACAGGAAAGTGTAGTCAGAGTCGTTGATAGGAATTAAACGCGAGCAGCAGTTTAACGCGATAATTAATTCGAAATCAGCAGAACCGCTCGCGGATTAACAGACACCGGTCCCGCTTTTGGTTGTCTCGCTCCAGTTGGCCCGCACCCACGCCAACCCCCTCGGGCATGTAGTTGTCGCAGATAAACGCGAATACTTCATAAGCTCGTAATCCTGAAACAAAACGCCAGCCAAGAACAAAGGCAACTCTCTTCGTGTCTCTCTCTTGCCCGCCAACCCTCGGTTTCCGTTTTCCGGTTCGCTACAAACCCCCACGATCTGTTGGCAACAACGTCCAAAAGGCGATCCTCCTACTTTCCTTCTTGTTCTTGGTCACTCTTCGAGTTAGTCTTTAACTAAGTCGTTGAAGCAGTCGGTTATTAAAAGACACTTCTACGTATTTCGTTGGCAACGAAACCAGTTACCAGCCCCTATTGTTCCGGGGTTGTTGAATAGATTCGGGGTGACAACTTAATAGCATGCTCTATGACGATAACAATTTTTTAATTATCCGTAAATAATTCTATTTTGTAACTTATCAAATTTTAGAAAATTACTACAATTTATTTATAAAGGGTTAAGAAGAAAAGGGAAAGTATTGAACGATTCGGTACACGTTTCGTATACTGGAAAATAAATATGTCTCCACGAGCAAAGGGTAACTTTTTCATTCACATTTCAAGCGATCGTCTTTCGTTACTTTTCGCCCTACCGAATCCGTCAATGTTTGCGACGTGTATTTGCTTTAGACGTTTCTGAAACATTCAGCATCGTGGAAAACATTCAGAAACCACTGTGACTGTTGGTGTACAAAAAAAAAGAAATAACAGTAGATCTACTTTAAACATTAGATTTAAACATAGACCAAATCTTAGGTCATCATAGTGTTCTAATTAACAATTGAAAAACCTGAATTTGGTCGAATTCGTGTCATTATCCCTCGAAGGGTGGACCATTATGAACGGTGGAGAATTATGATAATTTCTTTAAAATTAATTTATAGTAATGATGTTAAAATAGATCAAACCCAAATTCTATTATAATTATAAATTAATCCCTAATATTCCTTTAATTTTGTATTTCATATTATTTTCATTTTCTTACTTTCTTCCAATATATGAAACTCTTTCGTTTTTAAATTATAGACAACTTTAATATTCTTCTATATGTTTTGTAAGTTTGAGCCACTATTGACCCAGGCTTCGCTGTTCAAAGGTTATAGTATTAACGAATCGATCATAGTAGCAGTTACATCCCCATAAAGTCTTGGCAAGCCTCAGCGATGATACATCTTGTAATCTGCTTTTCCTCGAGGAACAACGGAGTTCCTTTTGCACCCGCAGGCCATAATCTATTTCTCTGCCGCATTTCTTCGCCGTTATCTTCTCTTTCTTTTTCTCTATCTTTCTTCCGTCCTCTATTCGTTGCTTCATCGAGCTCGCTCGCCGACTTCTTCGCGGTGCAACTGAACCACCGTGTCTTTATCCTCCCGAGGCTGGTTTATTCTTTCCGGCGTAAAACCATGGAAATAGCGCAACCAAAATGGTGACTGCGTTTAGCATCGTTGACTGGAACAATTTTTTTAACGTTTATGAGAAAAATTCCCTGAACGCTTTCTTTTACGAGACCAGCCACTTCCGGTATCAATTTGTCGAAAAGTTTACTCGTAAAAATGTATTGATGATGGCTGAATAAATTTATGATCAAATATCGTTGATGTAGGAAAATTCTATAAAAAGATGAATTTTTGTAGATAGGTAAATAAAATTAAACTTTTTGAAATATTTGGAATTGTTATGGAAATTGAAATTAGAAATACTTTAAATTGTTGGGATTTATTGGTTTTTAGACTTCTCCTCTTAAAAATTCCTTCAAAGATTCTTGACAATCTTTCTGACCATTTCTTTATCGTTTCTGAAAATGTTTGACCCATCGAATCCTCCGCGTCAGATTGAAACGACACGGCAGTCCGTTAGCGAGGGAAATCGGCATTAAGGGATGAAAGGATTTCGTTTCGACGTATTTTGCCTGTAATCCTTGCGGCCACTGCCGAGTTCGTTTTCCTTTTCTTCTTCTTCCTCTTCGTGGTTGGAAAACGAGAAGTTTTCGAGCTTCTATGAGCTCATGCTTCTTTTCCCGCACGGGGATCAAGGACGATTTTCGGCTACAAAGATTGGAAATCGCGTTGCCCGTTATTTCACCCCCATAGCCATTGCACCAGCCTGATTCCCTGAAATAAGGTATCCCCTTTTTCTTACGTCTCGATCGCCCCCTTTTTTCTGGAGAACTTGCGAATTTCTGAGTTGGATGAACACCGAATATTACTGATTCTCCAACTAACCGTCAATATTTTTCATCTTTCGATTTATATTTCTTCCCGTGTGAAATCTGAAACGATTTAGCAGCAGGAAAGGTCTCTAAATCTATTTTTATTTTATATTGGAAATTTTTGAGGAAATGAAAATTCGAGTGGGATCAAACAAATATTGATACAGTTTGGTTTTTTTTCGCTTATTTCCTGAGTAAGAAAAAGTCGTTCCGGAGAGCAAGATCGCCGGCCCCATTACCAGCGATACATGAGGAGTCCTAAATGGTATTACCGAAAGGGAGATGAAAAATTTGTGTAAGTTAGAAGAGGGGAAATATCATTGATCCACTTTACTTTTTTGCAATCACTTGATTTCAACTCCCGGATGGCGGACCATGGAGAGAGTCACAGTGTTAACTTCATCTTGCATTTCATATTATTATTTTCATTTCCTAAATTTTACAGGGGATATGAACTAATGTTACATTGCATTATTTTTATTATATTTTATATTATATCGTACTGTTGTTTAAAGTACTATGGAATATATATTTGAACTCTTAATTACAATAAATTAAAAGTTCAGCTGGCTGATGAATGTTTGAAATTCAATTTACGATCTTCCGTATAGATTGTTGTAAAGTTTTCACTAAGTACAGGATCATGTACTTAATTATCGGAGAAAGTTAGCAACAGCCGTTTAATGGACCGCTATGGACCTTCCTTTTATATTTCAGTAAACTTAATCGACGTTCAGGAACAAGTCCTTGATAAGAAAAATGGTATTCCTATCGATCATTATTTTCCTCTTTGTTGGTCGCTATTGTAGTCTCTAAAATTCTTAAAAAGACAATAAGGCATCGTCTGATATTATTGCAAAATAAAAATATTCATTGCCAATTCTTAACTCTCTCAATGTCTTTTAAGAAAATTTTCAAAAAATTGAATCTACAATTTTGTAAATTTATAATTTTATTACATTTCAATACAAATTTTTGTTATAAAAATTTTAGATACAAATTATTACTATTAGTGATACAAATTTAACTTAAATGATTACAGAATTTGTATATCTTTTCATCGATCAAGTACACGTTTTCTTCCAATCATTTTCGCTCCGTAATTGACCACCTACGGTTTGTTGCGGTTGAATTCGTGATATTTTTCTGCTGTTGGTGACATTTTACACAAGAATATTCGATCGCCTGCCCCACTCGTTATTACAAGCCTTGCTAAGGGTTCGTGCCGCTCCTATAAATTACATTTCCAACGAGACGAAGTCGACCACAGACCCGTCAATAATTCATCGCCGACCCGTTTCCACCAAAAATCCTTTCACGTACACGTGGAAGGGTCTGAACGTTACGGCCGCAGTCCGGGAAAATATTTAATTTACCGAAAAACCGGCGAAAGTGCTACGAGGGGATAGAAGTTTTTATCGTAAATTTTTATAACTTCCACAAAAAATATTTCGTAGAATTTTAAAGAAACGAAATCTAAGGGGCTAAAATTTGAATTCTGATAACAACGCTCAACGTATTTTTGAATTAAAATTTATTAAAATTTTGGATATTACGATGTCACATGTGAAATGATAAATTTTGGATCATAAGAAATTATAGAAACAACATTAGATGTGTTTAACCCTCGTACGATGAGCCATGAAGAGAGCTCCAGTTTAATTTGATTTTTTATTTCATATTATCTGCATTTTTAAAATTTTTATTTTTCTACTATTTTATCACCTAAATATTCGCGATAATCTTTAATAAACTGATATAAAGTATGATAAATTCAATGGTTCCCTATTGCACGTAATAAAATAAACTATAGCAGGTTATTACTAAAAATAAGTAGTACAAGTATGTAATTAGTCAGACATTTAAACATAAAGTCTAATATGATTTCATGACATAAAAGTATCTCAGAATACCCTTTATAATATATCAAATTAAAGCTTAAAGTTCAAAGAAAATGATAATATAATCGCCTTATGAATATTCTTGATACAAAATGGCTGACCTTTAGTTAAAAGACACAATAAATCAATCAACTTAGCTTATTCAACATTAATTCTTCCAACGAGGTACCAGCTATTTCATATTAAGAATATTGAAAGAGCATTTATACAGTTTTTCAATTAAATTTTGAACTTTAAATTGATGTGTTACAAGTGTAATATTGTTTTGTTTCTATGTCACCAAATTGCTATAAGAAAAGGTGCTATTAATCAACTTGGATTTTAATTCCTCAAAAGTTATAATGACTTATGTCGAAGGAACTTGAAACTTTCAATTCAATTAGGGGGTGAGAACAGCTTAAAACAGGGAAGTTAATCAGAATTTATGACAGTATTTAAACAATCTTTTGTCAGGCTGATTTTCTTTTAATTCTTTACATTTCACCGAACGGATCTTGGAAGTTTTGAAACATTGCAGAAATTAAGTCGACGAAATAGCGAACTCTCATAGCAAGCTATGGAACTATTAATTATCATTATCAGTCCTTTGCCCGTACTTTTGCGGCTACGTAATCATTTTATGCGACATTCAAATCCTTCGAGATGTCTAGCGAGCAACTTGCTGCTCTCTCGAAACTTTTAAGATGTCCCTTGGTTTTAAATGACACGAAACAGTTTAATACTTTACATTGGAGATAATTTGACACTCCCTTCAGGAATTATTTTCAACGACATAATGGTTTTATAAAAAACTTCTAATTACTAACTTAGTGTTTGTAGATTAACGAGACTCTATTTTTCTCTTTTGAAATAAAGATCGTCTAGAAGATTGTAAACTTGGAATGAAAAATAAATAACAATTAACTTTCTGTTTGTGAAATTCTTACAATTTGATGTTCAAAAGTAAATTAGTAAGATTATAATGGAAAATGAATCTCTTTCAGTTATTTATGAAACAAAGGACGTTCCTCTAATAATGCAAAACAGTGATATATTAAACTGAACACGCGTTTCTTTTCGTTTTTAATCCTTTTCTTTCCCCTTTCAGAGAAAATACGCTTTCCAGTAAATCCAGAAATTCCGTCGACCATTTTACATAACAAATTGACCGCAGCTGTAATAAAACGCGTTCCTCCGCGCTGAAAAAAAGCTTCCAATAAAGCTTCTGTTGCAACGTTAATGCGATAAAATATCTCTGCGTGTCTCCAACGTTCCAAACCACCATGGTGTAATCACAGTTGCTATAAATCTCGGCTATGAATTTCTTTTTCCATATGAATGATTAAAAAAACAAATCATCGTGTTACAGTTTAGCGCCGTAACGGTTCTCAACTAGTAATGTCCGCACCACTAACGCGTTACGAAAAGGTTGAGAATCTGTGAAATTAAAATTGGGGCACTCTCCATGGTCCGCCGCGCCGTCGGAGGGTTAATAGAAAAAGTTCTAATTTCGTTACTCGTGAATGGACGTATTTATCAAATTAATGAATTTACAAAGGACTTTGACGAGTGAAACGTATGGCGTGATAAAAACTACGAAACGATACGGTGATAACTCTTTACTGCAATGAACTTTCCCCCGTTAAACTTCGTTCGAACGAGTGCCACAATAAAAGCGAAATAAAAATACTTAACGGGAGGGTTCCAGACTTAGATTTATGAACAAAGTTCTCAGTCAGTGTCGCGGCTGCTTGCCGAGAGTCCGACACAGGCTATCGTTTGATCAAGATTAATGACGATATCCCGGAGCCAAGTAATTTCAGCCATCGAGTCAAGTTGACGTTCGCTAGGCCGGCCTTGTTTTGCTTACGGTACATTTATTCAACATTAGTGATACACGATTTAACTTCGTCGCTTCTCGCTTCTCGTTTTCCTAACCCCTTTGCGTGTCCGCCTAATTCACCCTCCTCTCACCTTCGTCACCCCAACTTTTACATGATTTATAATAACATCATTGACAGGAAGTTACGAGGGTTGAACAGGAGTGGTACATTCTAGAGATAAGATACCTTCAAGTTCAACTTGGTAGAAATATTGAAAAATGAATCTTATATTGGGGGTGAAAAAGAAAAATTGATGTTAATTAATAAATTTTGTTATTTTTTTTCAATATTTCAAGCAATATTAATATAATAGATTTCAAATAATTGAAAACGAAAATTGATTTATAGAAAATAGAAGTGATACAAATAGTATCTAAATATATTAATCCATAATTGAATATTATGAATGATAAGTAATAACGTAATAGTAATAATAATAATTGGAATTAATACCAATACTAAATTATATAAATTCATAATTGTTCTCTATTGTTAACACAGTTAATTCAACTAAACAGAGTTCGAATTACATTGCATAATTTATATCTATTTTCACTGCAAATGTACTGTTCAAATATTATTTCCATGCGTCCATGTTTCCATTACACCCGAGTAAGATAAATTTAGATCTTGCTGAAAGTTTAATATTACATTCAACAAACGATCTCTGAATACACAGAGAACTGTGTACGCGGCCAGTCAAGTAGAACAGGTCCGGCTATGGTCAGACAACCAGAGAGTATTAAACGTATTGATTTTCCGTTTATTACTTTAACAAAGTTACACATTCTACGTTCTCTTATTTGGAAGTTGGTTCGTTGTAAAATGTAAATTGCTGTCGCGTCGTCGCAAGATAAACGAGAATAGTTGTGAATGTTGGCGGTTTTGTTATCTATGATACTCTGCGAATCGATAACTTGTCGCGTGGAGCAATTATGGTGGAAACCTTTCGAAGGTTCACAGTTGTCAGCTACAATTTGAGCCTGACCGTATGCTTTCTCGTAGATAGCTCTCTCTGTCCACCGGTTGGATAAACTTTATCAAAGCCGCCGCGCAAGTTTCGCGTCACCTATTCGAATGTAAACTCTGATAGAAACGTCAGCGAACTTCTAACCTGTTCCAAACACGAGCTAACTTTGCCTAGAGGAGATAATTATCGAACGGGATACGGATAGGCAATTCCTTAATCGTTTGATGGATCGATGATACTATTGAAATATTAATTTTGTAATTTTTTAAAACATCAAAAGTTACGGTATCAACTAAGCGAGCAAAGAACATTATTTTCTTAAACAAAATAGAATTTTTTAAATAAATAGAATTTCTAAAATAAGATTTTTAAATATTTCTTATACACTTTTTTAGCCTGGGTCAATCGTGACGCAATATTACAAAATATATACATAAATAATTTTGAAAGAACAGTGCAAAATTAAAACAATTAAAGTAATGTGAAAATGAAAATTAAATTGTATTAAAATTTGGAGTCTCTCCATGGTCCGTCGTCCCAGTGTTAATAATTAATAATAGTATCAGGGGATTACGAAAAGAATTCTATCGAAGTCTACTAAATGTTTAATGCCCCGGGCGAAGAAGATATTGAAGAAAGTCGTAGAACGATTGTTTGTAGAGTCGTTTCGAGCTCGATTTTCACAGTTCGCCAAGTGTCGTAAACGGCAGACTTTCCAGAAACGATTTATGGTAGTTTCGAGTGTCCTAAACGACAATCACATTAGTATAGTGCTGCTGATTTCTCGAGTTCTTCGATCTTTGCACTCGCACGATTTACCGAGGTATTTGGAAAGTTTTCTTGAAAACAAAAGATTATATTATAATTTTTCTAACATTTATTCTTGATCAATTTTCATTGTAAATTCTACTCAAGAGACTGCTCCTTGAACGATTATAAACGTTAATACAGATATTATGATATAATACAATCGAGTTTCAGAATAAAACCTTAACAATGGCTATAATTTTAAACAATATTGCGATCATAATAATACACAATTGCCAATATTGCAAACATACTGTTAGCTTGTAATCTCCAGTAATTGAGCCACTCGAGTTGTTCGACGTGAAATGTTTTATGATCTGATTACTTCATATCCGGCCCGTTCAATTTTCCTGGCAAATGCAGTGCCAATTAAGTAATAACCTCTCGAATAAGTACGTTCCCACATTGAACCAATGAAAACAAAGAGCCCGGGGAAGCATTCAGCGATAACGAAGGAAAACGACCAGAGGGAGTAAGACTTCTACAGGGTGAGTCACTAGAAACCAAATACCTTTAGGGAAGAAACTGTTTTCGTTAAGTGCTATGCAAATTGCTGCTTATTTAAGTAGCTTCATTAGTTTTTATCTGTACGAATTTTAAACAGCCGAAATTTGAAAGAAATTCAATTGAAGTAATCTAATTGTCTGACAATTCAATGACCTATACTACTAGTATGATCATATATAGTTTCTATACTACTTATCTGACTATCTATAGCCATTGTTCTATTTATTCTATTTATAATTATTCAAGATACAGGTGTTTCATTTTCCACTTGACTTAATTTTTTGAAGATGAATTTTTAATACTCATACGCGACTCATACATTTTCGCAATCTGTACAAGTGTATAATCAAAGACCTAATTAAGCTTTTGTAAAATCTTGAAATTCTAAGAGTAATCAAAAAATTTTTAAACTCCAAGATCATGAAATCCTCAAATTTCTTAATAATGTAAAAATAAGTTGGAGATGAAGAAAGGGTTGTGATAGATATTGGTACCATCCGTGTAAAAAGGAAAAATCAGTCTTTGTGATATCAGTACCGGTACACCTATACACCAGACCGTTTCAAAGGGTTAAGCTTTCCATTCGATACCTTGAATCAACAATAGAACTTACAATTCTTATCAATTTTATTTTCTCTCAATTATTCAATTATATGAAATTCATTCCAGCCGTAAATAGTCCCCATAACTTTGACACTGATCATTGATACAAGATTATGGGAAATTGATCGTCCTAAGAAATCCTATTTATCGAGCCTCATTATCAGGATTCTGTAGAATTCTCCGCCCAATAACTGAATTATCACCATGCCGGTGTACGATACACGGATTGGGCGGTTGCTCGTAACCAGTCCGTAACACGTCATATGGTGTCGGTACCCTTTGTATCAGCCCATTCAAGGGTACATCGGCAATACCAACGACGTACATTCGCCGCGTAGAACGAGCCGGCTCGTACGTAATTCGCTATGCCACGGTGTGCGACGAAACGTGAGCCCTAACGATACGGAACGCTGGAATAAACCGTGTCCTGCGTCTGGCAGCTCGTCCCCTCTTCTGTTCCACGTCCCATTTCTCTTCTCCGAACCCTTGAAACAACCATCCTCCACGACGATGCTTTTTCTTTTCCTTCGCGTCGATGCGTTGACAGCCTTGTTTCTACCCTCTCCGACCGGACCGAGTCGTTATCGATGGGTTCGATTGCAAACAACCATCTCGTCAAGTCCTACTTTTCCATTGAATTGGGTTAAGCTGGTACCAACAAGTCGGAGCTGCTCTTTTCAGAGCAATGAATAGCCTGCTTTTCGTCGTAGCTATGCTGGTTCGTGAATTAGGGTAGTAATTAGATTTTACTTCAAAATTATCAAAAGTGAAAAAATTAATATTCATATTATGTGTATAAATTAATTATATCCCTTTTATTTTCTTTTTTTTTAATTGAAGATTTCTTTTTAATCTTTGATCAGCAGGAAGGGTAATAAAATTATAATTTTATCAATCAATTGTTTGTAGGGGTGCCTCGAATTTTCGGGTACCCGCGCACCCCTGTCAAAATTATAATTTCATTACCCTTTCTGCTATTCAAAGATTAAAAAGAAATCTTCAATTAAAAAAAAAAGAAACATAATTAATTTATACAGATTATTATTATACACATAATTATTTACTAAAGATTCAGAAAAATTGTTTTTCCTTTACATCTAATAATTATTAACGCTTTCTGTACGAATGACGTACATGTTCGCATGGAAAATTTAATCCTTTAATGCTCTATTTATAATTTATGACTCGTTGATCCTCTTATACGATGAAAATCTTTGTGTATAGTGCAGGCACAGCCATTACAATTAACAATTAACTGCATTAGCGTATGGAAAATCATCATAAGTTAACGGTGTTTTACCGTGGAAAGATGTTTACCGGGGATAAATTTGCTAGGTTCTTGCAAATTTTATACCGGAAGCCACGACACCGAGGAACTAGTGGTTCTCCACAAAGGCACAGGACAACGGAGAAATTTCCCCTGATCTAATTTCAAAGGAAGCCACTTAATTTAAATGTCGCCCACCCAGTTGCCGCCTTCTCTCTCTCTATCTTTGTCTCTCTTCTTCTTTATCGTTCCTTCGGGTACGGAATTAATTGCTTCTTAAGGAACTGGAATTATGTTTTCACGAGTCACACCTTGCTCCCGTGGAATTTCCTGACTCCACCCACCCTTTCTTTTCCGCGCATCAAAACCGTAGAGCGTGGTTCTGTCTTGTACAAAGACTAAATGAGACCACATTTACTGTTCTGTTCAAGATTAATTAGTCGTATATAAAATAGAGGAGTATTCGATAAAAATTAAAAGAAAAATTCTTTATTTTTTCACTGATTAATTTTGCTACGAAAGCTGGGAACAACTTGTACAATTATAAATTTTAAATTTGAATCAGATGAAGCGCTGCAAGGAGAGAAACTTTGAAATTATTTCTTAACGACGTCTTTTTCCTTCTCGCATTTTTCTTCCAGGAAAAAGCTTTCCAATTCTTCCATCTTTAATTAAATTCTGTCCTCGATTGTACAGAATACCGGAGCAATTCATCAACGTGTTCTGAAGCCATCGAACGAATATTCGATGAGAAATAAAAAGTTTTGAAAGTTGATGTTCATCCTGGAAAGAGCGAAAGCTATTTTCCAAAGAATCGGTGAAACCGTTCAGAAAGGAAGCGAAAGATGGTAATAGAAGAGAGTGTTTCGCGTGGGAATTGCAAATGCAATCACTGGTATAAAAATTGGCTGTCATCTGACGTGAAACGGAACGGGGTGAAAGAAGTAGAACGGGACAGAAGGACAAAAACAAAATGTGTATAGGCGACCGTTAGATGAATCGTTCGGAAATCGATTTCGGCTAGCATGACGCTTCGACGGGGTTGCAAATACGAAATTGCATATGTGTATCGAACGAACGAAGCTTATCGGATTCCAGTAGCCCGACCGACGTTTCATTCCTTTTCGTAATTCACATCGAGCGAATGCTCTGAATGAAATCCGTGTGAATTTATTCGAAAGAACGCTGTGTTCAATTCCTTTTGACCTTTCTTTGTATTCCTCTCGATAGAAAATTGCATTTTTCAAGTATTATACTGTTCACTATCAACTTTTTTTAGACATGCTAAAATTTCTATAATTTCTTCTAACTTGTAATTTGAACGTTTTTAATTTGATATTTTACATTTCATATCAGTAGTTCCGAATCTTTTTATAAACATATACCATCAAAACAAAAATTAAAAAATTTTTTAAGTTAAATTCATATATTTCTGTTTTTATTTTTAATAGAAAAATGGCGATATATAGGAGAAGCATGAATTTAAAAAAATCTAATTTTGGTTATATTAATATTAAAAGTAATTTAGAAATAAAAATGTATAACTTTCAGTTATTATTGATTAAATTCTGTAGAATTGTTTTTCCTCTGGCAAAACAAATATAGAGATAAAATGTTAGCCCGCAGGATTCGAATCTGACCGAAATTCCGAGCCTCCATATATCTTTTACGAACGGACAGAGTAACGTAGGACACAGGCGGGGCAGATTTTTTTCGTCGATGAATCTTCGAAACTTCCTTGAGAACCGATAAGCTTCGACCCACCCAGCGAAAATGAACGCGTTAGTGCACTGGCGGGCCTGTGGCCGATAAATTTTCAGAGAATCTTATCTAACGGCACACGAAGGATGTTGCCTGACCGACTTGTAAAATGGATGAACAGAGAAGATCTCAGACGTGTACGGCTTCGGTCAATATACCCCCTTGGCCAGCCTCGTCGAATCGAGAAAAAGGTATAGCCATAATAAAGACGAATAGTCGGTGGCTGAGAAAAGTTGCTAACTGGAAATTTCTGGGGTGAAACTACGCATTTGGGGTCGAGATAGTCGAGAACTAAAGATACTTACTTAAACTTCCGTTAAAAGTATTTAGATTTATTATTAATACTTTCAGGGTACATCATTCCTAGAATCTTACATTTTTTTTCAATTTAAAATGGTACTATCAACAAATTTATATTTTACAATGTAATAATGTAAAGATTTACGTGTTGAAATTAAGGATACATCAAAATACCACATAATGAGTAGATAAACTTAATAAACGTTTAATTAGAGGCTAATGACATTTTATTACTTGAAAATAGATGGTATGAAAAATTGATGCAAAAAGAAAATAAACTTAACTGGTCTTTCACTATGCAAATACCGGGCAGTAAAACCCTAATCGTGTGTTAGAATATTACGATCTGATTCTACAATCATGTTACCTGGCTCGTAAACTCGTCGTTGTAAAATTTTTAACGGCGAAACATCGGGCCGAGTAAAGTGTAAAATAGATCGAACACGGTTTCAGCCTCTATCACAAACGTCTGATTTATACCAAGCTATACTACTTGCGATAGCATGAGTTAAAAGAACCGTTCTACTAAAAAATATTTTATGACTCTTAAACTTGTAACTTTATTGAAAAAAAAGACCGATCTGAAACCTTTTATCCCGTAAACAATGCATCGTGCTTAAATGATTTGATCAATATTCAATTTAAATATGTATTCATAAAATTCGCTTTAGTTTATAATATGTAGGATTAGCAAATATTTAAAAATAAGAGAAGTGCAATTTAAACGTGTTTTTAGGAAAGCAAAATGTTTATTCAAATGGATATTACGGAATTCAATCATTTTTCTTGTTTGATCAATTCAAGAGCTCGCCAGTTTAAACATTTTTTTTACCGTTTGCATTTTAATATCAGTGTCGAGGAAATGCATCGAGTCAGTGCAACAGGTGACATGATTCGAAATTGTCAACATTTCGTCTGACGATAAAATCGGATCGTAGTTCACACGTTACGCCCTTCTGCTGGGAGGATCTCAAACAATTCCTCAAATCGCTCAGTGACAATCAGACACGTTTCAACGCTGACACGCATCACGTTTGCGTCGTTGCGTGCGAGTAATCCGTTCACATTCCGTTTAACAATAGATTTCTACGTGTAACAAGTGATAGAAATGATAGAAATTATTGAAATACTTCTATGGACATATATATTGACTTTTGCCAATAATACAATATTTTAACTTTGTATGGCGGACCATGGAGAGAGCCACAATTTTATGTAACTTTCATGTTTTATATTTTACACTGTTCTTTTAAAAAATTATTTTTGCAACATATGAAACTCTTTCGTATAAAAATTATACATTTAATTTTAAATTAAGTATGAATCACGATCGTTCCAAGCTCCGCTGGTTCAAGGGTTAAATAATGGGTTAAATCTTCATACTAATTTACATATTTTTTGTCCTATATTTATATTTTCATTTTTTCAATTTATTTTCATTGCAAGAACATCGATACATTAAACAGAAATTGTTTGAGTACTAAAATTACGTATAAAAGCGACAACTATTACTGTTCAATTGAATCAACTGAAATTGACAGTCATAGCTAACGCGAAGACACAGTAATTTTATTAGGACGAACTGTATAGCAAACGACGATGAGCGAAGAGTCATCCGTGAGAAGCTTCTTGTCGTCGAAAGTTGACCGAATACGAAACTACGAAACCGCTCTGCATTTCCCTCGAATCTGTCTCCCTCTCGCTCAGGGCTTCATCAAAGTTTGTTACTCGATTTCTCCGAACATGGCGAAGTTAAAAGCTGTTAGCCGACGCTGATAATCGAGAACTCGGACAGCTCGATGGTTGGGTCTAATTATCGCGGCAATAATTCAGCGGAAATTAGTCGGTCAGCGTAGCACCGTCCGTGCTTGGTGAATTATAACATGATTTGTTCGCACGCTCGGGACCACCATGGCCACGAAAACTCGCAGGGAATTGTTATGTCGGGGCTTTTGCGCGTCCACGATTCGTTTCAATTAGCTTGACGCAGGAACAACGCGAGATCCGACTATGAGAATGAAGAATAGAGAGTGTGCAACTCGAACTAGTTAATTTTCTCTTGTCTGTGGTTAAACACAATTGAAACGTCAATTAAAGTTGTTGGGTATTTAGTTGAATTGACACGAGACTGAATGAACGCTCAAAGAGCTATGAAATTTTATAAAAATGAACTTATTATGTAAAATAAAATATCATTTACTAACGCCTTAATTTCAGGGTTTAGAATATAAGTTTGTAATTTAATATTAGAATTTAGAATTAAAAATTAGAATTTGGAATTAAAACTGGAATTCAGGATTCAAGTTAAAAATTAAAATTAAACACTGAAATTCAGAACTGAAGTTAAAATTTAGGATTAGAATTCAAAATGAAGATATTAAATTTCAAAATTAAATTCTAAATTTAGAAATTAATATATTAGTAAAAGGAATTTTGTTTTGCGATATAAAAATATATTTTCAAGATTTTTTATAAAGTTGACTTTTTGAATTCTAATTTAATTTAGAATTTTCCATTGCCTAAATTTTATATTATTTCTCCAATATATGAAAGTCTTTTTTTATAAATATGAATGCCTTTAAAAAAGGATTAAGAAGAAATAGTAATAATAGTAAATTAAATTGCGAAAGTTAGTATTTTAAATTGCTTATGTTACCGAGTGTTTACCGCAACTATAATGTAACGTAACGAGATTGGATATTCTGAAATCGATTCACCTAAGCTCCTGCCGGTAATAATCGTGAGAGGATCCTTTGAACTTGAATTTGTAGATGGTTTCCTAACTTGTGCAGGCTCGTCTAACTTTCTATCTCATTTACCACGAATCCAGGATAGCTCAATACCGCAGACGTATAGTTACTCGATATTTGAAGTCCGGGGAATGTGGAATCGATCATGGGATACCGTACGTTTCCACTTTTCTGGGATACACTCTAGTTACGTTCTAGCACTTTATTACCTTATTGCTTTTAAATATGGTGTAATTAATATGTTAATTACGTAATTCGTGAAGAATAGTATAGCAATCGAATCAAATTATTTCTAAATTTCTCAACATAGTTTTCATACCATCAGAAAATGAATCAATCCGCTTCTAAATTTAATTTTAGATACTCTAAAACGAAATTTGAAATTTGAGAGGAAACTTTAAGATGAAATTTTGTGAAAACGAAGATGGGATTAGAAGTAATCGCAAAGTTACTTTCTGCAGGATCAAACAACCTAGAGTCGAATATAACCATTAGAAAAAGTTTTAGTAGAAAGTTAAATACTATCGAACAGCCTACGTTGAAAATAATTATTGAGCGAAAGCTTCCGGGTAAAGTTTCCGGGAAACTTAAATCCACCCACGCACCTGCAGCAAAGTCTCGGAACGAGAAACCTTTAACTCTAACGTCATCATGTAACAACGAACTATGCTAGAGCATAAACTTTAATTTTATTCTTGATAGAGTTACAGTATGCATCGTTTTTCATACTTTACTATTTCATGGGGTTGTGGAAGGTTTTAGATTTCTAAATTCACAATTAAAATGCATTTTATTTTTTGAAACTTTTCTATTTTCCTTTTTTTTATTTATTTATTATTAGCTATCTTATTTTTATTTATTATTTATTACAGCTTTATTTATTACTATTTATTTTTACTTTTATTTATTATTTGTTGTTAGTTTCGAAGTTTTTAAAATTTTAATTTGAATTTGGGATTTTTAATCCTAAAAATTGAGTATAAAACATGAAATAAGAATCTTAAACTCGTGCAACAATAATAAAGAAAATAGTATATTCAAATAAAAAAGGATTACAGAAAATTTCAAAGCAATTACTTGAAAACTCCATTAAACACATTTTCCATTCCTTCTCTTTTTTTTTCTTGTATTGCCCTGTTTGTACATCGCCGAACAATGAATTACATCGAATGATAGGTTCGTGGCGGTGAAACGTGGAGAGGTTGCAGTAAATTCAGAGAATCGGTTTAAAGTCCCGCTTTCAATTCGTTCGATTGCATTTTAATACCCGCGGTCGCCATTAAGTTTCTATCGTGTTAAATGCTGGCATCCCGGCCACAGAACAATGCAGTTTACAGCTAATGGAAAAGTGAACCCAGGAGAGGCCGGTTCCGATCGAAAATCCACCATGATCGAGCTTTTTGTCCACGTTGCTGTTTGTTGTTTTGGCTGAACAACGATGGTTTTGTATTTCTATTTGCCGTAGCCGCGAAATCTGCGGAGATTATCGTTCGATTTTCGCGGAATAAAAAACGCACGAATTGAATGGACTATGTTTTCAAGCTTTTCTGACTATTCTATTTCCTTTCACGTTCTCTGTCCATACGTTCATTGTTGTTGCTCCTTATTTTTTTTCTATTCTAAAAATGTAGCGTCTTTAAATCTTTAATTAATATTTATTAAAAGTGTGACGGGACCCGAAAATTTCGGGTATCTAGTAATTGAATCGGGTCTGCATTGTTCATATTTTTCATGGGCGCAAAGTGTTTGATGGGTGTAGTTATAACCCATTCTGGTTAGCTTGTTTGGCCCAAGATGAAAACTTCTTACGTCGACGAAGAGTTAAGTGTTGGGTCTTCCATATCCGATTCAGTGATTGGCAAACCATGCGATATTAATTTGTCCTTGCCTGGATCGATTGGGGGTGGTAACTGCTGGGCAGTGGATTATGGAAAAGGATTGATTCTCTTTTCTTTATATCATATATTTGTACTACAGTTATTCAACATCGATCTGTGTTTCAAACTATCCTGTTGTACTGAAGTTATTCTAATTTTGAAACGAGGTAATATTGAAATACCTCATTGTTTCCTAATTATACAGAATAATTAAGTAAAATGAAATTATAATTTGTGATGTAATATGTGTAGAATTCATTTACAAACTCATTGAAACTTTAATTAATAAATCACTCTATTAATTCATGAGTAGGGTAATAAAATATTAAAGCATGGAATGCTGTTAACATTTATTGCAAAATTCTGTAGAATATTATTTGTTACATCCAATATAGTTATATTACAGAATAATTAAGTAAAACGAAATTATAATTTGTGATGTAATATGTGTAGAATTCATTTACAAACTCATTGAAACTTGAATTACTAAATTATTCTATTAATTCATGAGTAGGGTAATAAAATATTAAAGCATAGAATGCTGTTAACATTTATTGCAAAATTCTATAGAATATTAGTTATATTATATAGTCTATTTAAAATTTCTATAGCCTTCAATTTCAAAGTTTCTATAAACATCAACAATTAATCTGATCAGCAAAAATTAAAAGTTCTCTATTTTAAACCTTCATTTCAACCACTTATCGATTGACACTGGAAGGTCGAACCTTCACACGAGTGTCCTTGTCCCTGGTGCTCGTGCGAGCATCAGTGCACAGAAACGATCCCCTTCGAGAACCTTTCAAACCTGCGTTAATTAGGTGAAACAGGTTCGCGGCACTTATCGACTCACGGAAAATCGAACAGTTAATTTTCCGTGAAAGGTTTCTTGGTCGTTGCAAAATCAACCTACCAACGGCTGCTACTCAAAGGATGCAGGGGTTCACGAAGGTGGTCCGGAAATGTGGAAGAGGTTGGGTTCGGATGGTTGCAAGCACGTAGAGAACGATCGCGCGTACCACGTTAATTGGCGAATCACGGCCAAATGAAATTGTCGTGAGCGTTTGATCTAATTAGTCGTGGGGCCTGGTGATGCGCCTACGGGCCGCAGAACCATAATTAAAGGGCGGACTCGAATTAACGGCGAGTCTCTGCCGGTTTCGACCCACCCCCTACGGCGTTGCGTTCGATTTTCTATCGTTGTGAATTTTGGCTACCGCCACCTCTGCTCTTCTCTCGATCGCCTAGCGTTTTAATTAAGATCAGCCGGAATCGGATTATCCGTTAACGATAACGATAGGAACCTATACGTTCGTTTGTCGCGGTTTTCAAACGGATGAATATCGGGTGAGGTTGGCTTTTTGGTAGAATTTTGATAACGAAATCGTATTACATAGCGCGAACCATACTGCTCAACCAGTTTGCAGAGGGGAGCAAAGCTGAATCAATAAAATCATTTTGAGCAGAAACCTATTATTCAAAAAATGATGTGACTATTTCAATTTTAAGAAACTAATAATTTATTTTTGAAATTCCAATTCCTATTCTTTTATAATTTTATTAGTGAATATAAAATTTACTGAAAAGTAAGAAAGAAAATATTTTATAAAAAATAACATTATTATAAATATGCGCATCAAATTAACTAAAAATTATTTAATTTGTCATCAATTTCTTTTATGAATTCGTTACAAATTTTTGTGTCTGCTATTAAATGGTCGATGGATTTTGATGATGTATCCATTGGAAATCTTGGTTCCAGTTACAACCACAAATTTTTTAGTTGCCACAGTCGATGAACATGGAGGTGGACCCGCGTTTCCCTTAATGGCAGCACCGATTTTTCCTCGTTGAATTTATAGCCGGCGGATAATCCGATAGCGGCCAATTGTGGGAGGGTATTTTGTCAGCGATTAGATGGCGATTTGTGGGAGGAGGCGGTAAATTTTTCCCGGGGATTCGGTGCTACCGATTAAAATGGAAATTCCGGCTGGCGCATTTGCATAAATAACGGAGAAGTGGCGCGGCGTTGAATGAAACTGAGAATCGTTCGCCACGATTTATGTTTTCGATTGTTTTTACCGACGATCGTTGCGAACGAAACGCCATACTCATGCCTTAAAACCCTGCACCATCATAGCCTACTAACTCTTTTCAATCCGCCTGCATTTCATCATTTGAGGATACTAAATATGAAATTTTCTTTATTAATTGAAGCAAAATTTTAATTAAATATCGGTCGTTGATGATAACCATCTGAACTGGCAAATTTTTGAAATAATTTATTCAGAAATATATATTTCTTTTGTATTTTCTTTTCTACAAGGTAGTGTATTTCTAGGTGGTGATCCAAGTTTTACTTTCACGTATATTGAAAAACTTTTTCTATCTGTGTATTTTCTTTGAAGAAATAGATTGCATTTTAAATAAAATTCTCGTTGCAATTCAAGTGAAAATTTCTCAATCATGTGACTTTGATTTTCTATCAAACTTGACAGACTTGTATTGCTTGTAGGAATAAGTCAAAGAAATAGGTCTTAAATTACAGTTTGATAGTTTCATATTTTTGAATAATAGTTAAAACAACATGATACTTGCATTTTCCATATTTAAATGTGATGAAATAAACTTTGATTTTAGTTCAATCTTTCTATCAAAAATATGCATTTCCAATAAACACCTATAGTTAAATGATGGTACACTATGATATGTCAGTCTTCGAATAAAACCCCATGGAAACAATCCTATGGCGTTCAGTCAGATACCATAATTTATTTCTACATTTCAATTTTAACTCCATCTTTCTACCAAAATATGAATCTGCAAAAAGTATCTGTAGTTTAGTGATAGCAGTTTCGTCATATATCTTTGAACAAATGGTCCGCAGTTCCTTGTACCCCACAAAACAGCACCATGGCGTCCAGCAAATTACTTTCGTCAGATTCCGTCTCGGCGACGGGTCCATTAGCAGAAACCTATTCTACGCTTTTGCAATCGACGAGCCATTCGAACCGCGGGCTACGTCCCCGTCCAATCTCCGTTATTCTCGGCCAACGCCAATGTGGCACCCTTCGTTTCCCATTCATTCCTCGGCTGAATGAACCGTTGGTCCATGGGGACCGAGAGGCAGAGAGTGTTTGGCGCGTGTTGGCGCGTCAGCTCGCGGCGTCCTCGCGCGACTAGGTCAGAAACGCGGTTCTCGGAACGAGCAGGCTTGCAGCGAGCGAACGATAACGCGACGGAGACAATGAAAGCTGGCCAACAATGGCCTCTGGGACTGGCAAGATGGCTGTAGGGCTAGTGAAAAGAGGATGCGATGGCTGGAACGGACAAATGACGAGAATCTACCCCATCTCGTTCGTCGAAGGTGTACACCCCGCCACCATTTAACATGTAGCTGATGAATAGCTACGCGAAAGAATAGCGAGAGGGATCCCTCTGGTGACTCGTCAGGGCTTGCCAGATTTTTGTCCTCGCTGATCTATCGACAAGCTGCATTCTTCCTTCGAACGATCTTTTCTTGCCTGATGGATAACGTTTCACTTGGATCTCTGCTTGGTGGAAAATAATGAATAGATTGGGGATATTTCTTATGCAAATGAGGACATTTTGATACATCGATCATTTAATAGTAGACACAAACATTTGTAACGAATTCGTAAAAGAAATTGATGACAAATTAATTAGATGATAATTTTTAATTAATCTGATAATTGAATGTTATGAGTACAAAGACATAGTGCGAGGCAAAATTTTTAAAATATTGCAAAGATTTGAAAATATTTTGAAAAGAAAAAAGATAAAAGTCGTGCAAAATTATTTATATCCCAATACACCACAAAAATAGTAGAATAAATGACGATGGCAGGCTTTTTATTGACTTATACTACTGATTTCCTTTTTTGTATTGTTATTCTTCACTTTACTTTTATCTGCTTTGTCAGATGCTAATTACTATTACTATACTGCAGGATAGCTTCTCCAAATTAGTGAATCAATGAAATGTTCACTTAATTTTTTCATTTTCTTCGTTTTTTCAATATATCTTTTCTTTGAATATATTCATTATTCCTGTTCCTTTTCTACACAAAATTATTCAATACTTCAACTTGCAATTGAATCTCGTCCGAGATGTTTTCTACCGTTAATTAAAACTGATAAGAATAATGGATACAGGTAAATGAATTTGAAAACATAATTTACGTTTTCACTGGAACAAAGGTACGCAAAAATGTGGACGATTTACCAAGATTGTAGTTCATAAGACTCAGCTCGTATCTAGATGAAACGATGCTCTCGAGTATTTCAATTTTACACATTTTTAGAGAATTAAAATGCATTTCTTCTTCAAGTATTCTTTTCAGTCTGAAATTCTCGCGTTCCTGGAGAATTATTTCAACACTCTATATCAATGAACCTTAAAATATCTCCGCAAGGTTAAAATAAAGAAAATTAAACACAAAGTTAACGTTAATTAGCGAAAAGATTGTAAATTGCAATTGCCGGTAGAACTCGAAATTAAAATAGGATAAATTAATTCGTGGAACGGTGTGGGAATAAACGCTTGCATCTTTGAACGTTAGAATAGAATTAATTCGCTCAAATTTCTCGAGATTCGTTGTTCTCCGCAGCCGCTAACACGGTGCTCCTACACCTTCCGACTTCTTCCGGTCGATAAAGGATATCTTCTGCTTCCGTGGTTTGCTTTCTGAGATACCGCATTCAGCAAACGCTGCATTGTAACGTTGCTGCAACGATGCACGCGTTATGCACCCCGCGTGAAATGTTTGCGGAATCTGTGGTCGAGGGAAACGAATACCTGCTTTTGCATGTCGAGGTCCGTTTCGCTAAAGAATGTTTGGTGATCCATTTCAACTTTGTTATCGAGGAAATTGCAGAAATTCTGTGGAAAAAGGAAAGGTTTGTTGTAAAATGATCGGATCTCTCAATTGTTGACAACTGCTACTTCATTGTTTAATACATTGCTGGAATTATTTTTTATTGAAAAATGTTGGCATTAACCTCTGATCAATTATTATAAAATAAGATCAATTAATTGTTTACCTATTACACGTAATAAGAGATTAATTTTGACAGTAAGTAGTACGAGTTCATAATTGGTCAGTCATATCAAAGCATAAACTCTAATACTATTTCACGACATAAAAATTTGTAGCTTAAAATTGAATAAAAGCAACTAGGTAGATGTTCCATTAATATTGTTAATGCAAAATTGCTGGTTCTTTATTGAAGCAATGCAGAATTAACCAGCATTAACATTATTTATTAGTGTTAACTACAGCAAAGAATTATCCATTTTCTATTAAAAATATTAACAAAACGTTTATACAGTTATTTTTATCACACTTCAAACTGTAAATTAATGTATTATAAGTACTACTTTAAGATACTTCCGTATCATGAAATCGTATTAGATTTTGTTTCGACATGTCTCACCAAATATACACCCATACTACTTACTGTAAGCTACTTACTACTTACTGATAAACATGATATAAAAATATTTCAAAATAGTACTTATGTCATATCAATTTAAAGCTCAAAGCTTAAAGAAAATGGCTGCATAAACATTTCATCAATATTCCTCACATAAAATGGTGGAAAAGTAAAATAATGACTGATTATTTTAAGCAGTGTAGTTCGTTCTTCAATAAATACACCGATCAGAGGTTGACAATATTAATATTAAATATGAAATTGAATATCATTTTTACCATTCAAATTTCTCGTACGGTTTTCATGAATGTTTCGCATAGAAAAACATCCTCCTCATTTCCCGGTTTGAATGACGTTGGATTTTCGAGGGACAAGAAGCAAAGGGCAGCAGACAGTTGTTTTTCGAAACTCGTGTGCATCGATTTGAATGCTGTGTTTCCACGTACGCGACGCGGCCGCGTTGATGACGCGAGGGAATGGAAAAAGCGTGGCTGGAATCGCGGACGGAAAATTAAAGCATTTTCTAGCTTCCACGAGGGAAAAAAACCTCGCGACATTCAACACCCAGTGGTTTTATTTGTTTACGAGGCTCTAAGAGAGCGTCTGGTGGCTCGGTTGCGCACCGGGCTAGCAGTTTTTGCTCGTTGATCAACGAGACCCGCTGCAATCTGTGCGGTGTTAGTCGTGGTTTACGCGGAAATTAACGATGGATCCGCTAGAAACGTGCTGAGCTTCCTGTTTTCATTAACTTCTGTGTTTTAGACTCGGCTTAGAGGTTGCTGGACACCTTTAAGTATTTGCTATTTAGTTTTATTAACTGTACAACTTCTGCAATTTCGTATCCTTTTTTTTATTTTGAAATTTTACATCTGTTTTTACATTTATAAGAGCAGATTCGCTAGATTGAAGTTCGTACCGCGACAAATATACTTTCAAATGGCGAATTTAAAATATCAATATACAAAATATAAAAATTAAAAGGGATGAAAAGTTTCAGGATTCATAAATTCCACAAAATGTTAATATCATTCATTTATTTCCATATTTACAAACAGTTGCCAACTTTTACTCGATCTGCTGGAAAAAATAAAAATTTGAAAAAAGGGAAAGAGGATTCGTCATAAAAACAGTCATATAGCTTCGTCGCGAGAGATCACGACAGTTCCAGCGTGCTAAACGCGTAAATTATTAAATGTCTCCTTTCAACAGTCGCTAATGGCCTCCCATGGAGGGCGCCAGTTATTATTAACGGTGGACAGTTTGTCGTCGAGTTGTCCAAAACGCCATAAACGTTCCGAAAGTTCCATTCCCGAGAAAGTTGAGCTATGTCGGCTGGTTCACGCTTTTAAGTGTCATCTGCCATCGTGTCGTTGAACCGCCTCGCTGCTTTTACGACCCACAAAATTTCTGTTGGATGCTGGAAAAAAAAAATAATAATAATGATAAAACTGCAACATCCGTCACGGACGTGTATACTTATGACATATGGTACGTTCGTCCGTGTAAATTCATTTCTATACTTGATATCAGTAATAATCCCGAGAGTGAAAGAGAATATCCTGGAAATTTAACGAGGAAACGGAATTCCGGTAATTTCTCACGCTTCATGCTGAATTATTATTTCAATGAGAAAAAGTGAATGAAGCGGAAACTCGAAGCGTATCGGGATTAATTGACGTCTCTTTGTTCCTTTGATTATAAAATATCTCCAATATTTTTCACCTGAATTTATTGTAATAATTCATTCTTTTCTTTAAAATTTCTTCATAATCTGAATCTTCCGTTGAATTTGAAAATTTAGTTTAAAACTAGAGTATACAATAATTGCTCTGCAGTCATCTAGAAAAAAAAAATAAATTCAATTAAAAATCATGCTCTACATTTGTCTAACACCGATCCATGCAATCCATAAATCATAAACAAGTGGGATTAAGTTTTATCCTCAATGCTTAATAATGTCGTTCCATTTAATTGAACAAGCCGGAAATTGGAAGCAATACCGTTTTCTCCGGAAACAAGCTATCGTATGGCTCATAATCCACGGTTTAACCAATAATTAATAACGCTATCTTAACTCTCCAGATATTCAATCGAATACATTTGGCAGCGGCCAGGAATGAACGGAATGTTGGAACAATATAACGAATCCCGCAATCTACATCGAATCGATGGTACCGCTAAACGAATAGTATCCTATTTACTTAAAATTGCAACCCACCAACTGGACATAGTCCACGTTATATCCCTGCTGTAAATTGTTTTGCACTAATTACTTCTGCTAATCCGGTTTGTCCAGGCTGGATTCCACGTTCCAGTAAAATTATCGTGGGAATTTTTATGCGACGACCATGATGGATGCGATTCATTTTTTCCTCGTGAATAAATTACACGTGTCTACTGGGATATTATGCGTATTTAAATATTAGGACTTATCCACTGGCGTAACTAGGTGGGTAACTGAACTGGTGCCCTTACCGAATTCCAGACTTTTTAGATTTCCAAAATTCTAGAACTGTAAACTTTAAAAACTGCATAATTCCAAAATTAGGAAAGGCCAGAACTTAAAAATAGCAGATTTCAAAATTTTCCGGTGTACAAAATTATAAATTATATTTGTATTTTATTTAACATATTTTCGCTACCACTATACTTGATAAAAAAATTTCCATTCCAACTGGGTATGATAAAAATTTAATTAAAAATTTTGTAAAGTACTTATGATAAAAATTCATAGAAATACGTCCAAATTTATTTCTCCTTTAGAATCCTTTCTAGTAATTATAATTAAATGAAGTGAACATTTTGTTCGAACATTTAACAGATAATTTATGAACTCGTTTTCAGTAAATCGTGGAAAGTTGCAGAAATTTAAGTTAGCACATACTACGATGAACATTATGAAACCAGAAAAATTGCAGAGAAATTCAGCTTTTTAAAGTGCAGGATCAACGAAAATACTTCAGACTTTTACAAAAACTTGCTCTTCACGTTTTTACTTTAATTGGCGTTTCTGGCTTCGATGCAAGGCTTCCGTAGCCGCGCTTTTTTTTTTAAACGATTCAAAGGAAACGTTTCCTTAGATTCGCAGAGAAGGCAACGGGGAATTCATTTTACCACGTTTGGAAGACGCTTAAAGCGTATTTTTCATGGGTCGAGCAGGGGGGGAGTTCTGTTGCAATTCCGTGGCAAGGGGTTAGAATCACTTGAAAACCGAGCCAACACAGAGAGAAAAGGAAAATAGTAAAAGAAAGCGATTCAAGCTGTCGAGAAGGGAGAGTCTAATTTTGAAGCGTTTAAGTTACGCGGTGCCCACTTGCCGGTAATTAAGATGCCGCGCGCTCGAGAATTTCGCATCGCAGAATAATTGAGAATGTAAATGGACGGAAGGACGTTTCCTTCAATAAAACTACTGAAGACCTTTCATTACGAATTTTCAGGAAATTCCTATTCGATGAAATCGAGCCATTTTGTTACAAGCAAAAATTATTAATACTCTGATATCTGGTTTTATTTTACAATTCACTTAAGAACAAAAAATTAGTAATATATAAATTTTATTTTAGAAATAAACAAAATAAATAAAAGAAAATTAAAAATGGGGGGTGGGTCATCCCTAATTAATTTACTATTCAAATATAAAATATTTTATAGACACATAAACCATTCCAGACAAAACCAAGATTAATAATTAGGAATATTAATCAAGGGCTGATTCATTATCCTTTATAATTGGTTTTCAGAATCAATCATTAAATTTCCAAATGCTTCACAATCTGCTAGGCTATCGCTGTTTCACCAAAACAATAATGTCGAGCCGCAAATTAAATTATCCATCGAATAGAGAAACCAGAATTAATAGTTTTTGGGTTACAAGGAAATGCGACGCTAGAGAGAGTTCGCTATGGGTATTGGCCAGTGGGTTGGCAGGACTGCCTAGTAATATATCAGACCCGTCGGCTAGTAATATACTGCCTAGTGCGGCTTGTTTAGTAGTAATAAAGCGCATTGCTGCCGACCGACAACGTGGACTCGGATCTTGGCAACGACAACCACTGAATTTTATGCGCGATTAGATTATACGAAGAAGAGCCCAGTTTATCGTCGAGGAGTTCCTCGAGCCTCTTTTTGTATCTTAATGTCTTCATTAATTATATACCAATAGATGACGTTTGGTTTTTTCACGTTACACTCTTCACTATTTTCATAATTTACTAAATTTTTAATTAGTGTATTTAATTACAAATTTATACTATTTGCTGTTACTCTACTATAATTAATTTAATTATTTTATTTTGAGAGGAATTTATAAGTAAATATCCAAATGAAAATATTTTTTCACTAATTAAAACCCAGCTATTTGTTAATCAAATTTTCACTCAAATAATATGGAATTCCGATTTCCTTCACTCGTCCCTCAAAGTATACTTTAGATTGAAGTCTCTCGCCCTCCTATGTAAAGAACTCGTTGAAATATTTCCCTCGAACTTCTTAATGTCTTTCGAACTGGTAGGTCGATAAAAAGCGTTTTATTAACACACTCGCGATATCCAGGAAAACGATTTCTATCGAATCCCGATGAATGTCGATGCAAAAGAGAGAGAGGGAGAAAGTTTAACCCGTGTTCGACAGCCTTCGAAATATACCCTCATCATCGCGTACACCGTTCGTCGAGTTGGCTGCTTTATTTCACGGTGCACTGCACTCGGCGCAGCTTTTTCTTGGCGAGTGCATTAATGGCACCGGATGCAGGTTACACGAGCCACGTAAAGTACTCGTCCAAGTGCCGTTTCGAAGTGTTTATCGCTGGATTAGCAATTCTATTGCCTGCATCCTTCTCTTTTTGCTCCTCTACGCGTGCAAGAGAAAAGAAACCAACCGCTCGCGCGACTTAATGGAAAAGCTTGTCTTTCGACCCGGCTAAGACGAAACTTCGACCCCAGTACCAGCGATTCTACTCGCAAAATTGTTCAACTTCTTTTCTCCTATCCTCTTCTCATGACATCGTTTGTGCGGAGTGCTCGAATCGTTTGGGGGTCAATTTCTGTTTTTCATGAGCTGGAGAATATGTTGAAACGAAGTTCGGAAGATTATTCTACGATTTTGTGGAATTTCAGTTTGATATTTTGATGATGCAGGAAAGATGAATTATATTAGAATAATGTGGTAATAAGAATGATTTATGTTTATTAGTTTAGAAAATAAAATGATATTGAATAAAATACAAAAATTGATTAGATAGCTCGCAACTCAACGTTCTTCTTTCCTCGAAGGCCAACTCAAGTCTGCCGCATCCCGCAAAAGCACACACATACCTCGCTTTGCTTACACCCGCACCCCTCGCTAGGGCCCTAGGTCTCACCCAGAAAAACACTTACCAACCCTTGGGCCTGGTTTTCGTCATCGCCTTTCTCTTTTACAACTCTCTTCCTGTCTTTAGAAATATAATACTACGCTGAGACCTAAAACTACGTTACCACATTCGGCCATTCTGATTCTACATCTGTCCTCAGATGTTTTCATCGTCACTACATGCACTGTCACAGTCCTCGGAAAAATCATCTTCTTCATTGATGCGCCAAGGCTTCATATGGTCGGCGGCTGTCGACGTTGTCTGGGGACCTTCGTGCTCTCCCTCCTTTTGTACCACGTAACGGTTATTTCGTAGCACTTTTACAATTCTATAGGGTCCCAAATACTTAGCATGAAATTTTAAACCAGGCGCAGCCTGCGTTCTCTTAATTGCCACCAATTGACCCTGCTTATACTTCATAGCCTCTTTACGATTTTTGTTAAATGTCTTTCTATTTTGTGCCTGGACCTCAACAATTTTTTCTTTTGCCCGTTTCCGTACCTCGTCACGATCCATCTGGAACATTGCAATCCACTCTTCCTCTATTAATTTACGAATTTCAGGGTCTTCACGTATTTTCATATGAGTTCCGAACAGCAGATGAAAAGGCGTTGTATTAATGCTTCTGTGTGGAGTGGCGTTCAAATATTTCTGTGCAACTCCCAAATATTTATACCACTCCTCCGGCTTAGGAGAAGACAACTTAGTAAGCAACGGTATAAGAGTCCTATTTATCCTCTCAACTTGTCCATTAGCTCGCGGTATTCCTGTCGTTATAAGCACATGAAGTATATTTTCACTATTACAATAGTCTCTAAAAGCGTCGGATGTGAAACTCGTACCACGGTCGGAAATGATACGCACAGGATTTCCGAATATCACAGCTTGCTTTTTCAACCACGCAATCACTTCAGCAGAATTTGTTGTCTTTGTTGCATACAACCACACAAACTTTGAAAATGCGTCAACAACGGCAAAAATATGTCGATAGGATTTTCTCGTAGAAGGCAATGGGCCAAGATGATCGACATGATATGTGTTCAACGGTAGTTCTCCTTTATCTATTGTATTTAAAAGTCCCTCCTGTTTACCGTGTTTACGTTCAGCTAAAATGCAGTCCACGCAGCTTCGAATGACCTTTTCTACCTTTTGACGTATTCCTTTAAACCAGTAATCCCTTCGCAATAACATTTCGGTCTTTGTCACCCCGAAGTGACCGCGTTCATGCGCTTGACGGACTACCTGTACCTGCATAGGCTTAGGTACGACCACTAACGGTACATCATTCAGCACTCGATAAAGAACATCATTCTTTACAATATAACCATCCGCTCGGTATTCCTCTATATTATCACGAATCTTTCGCAAATCAGTGTCTTCGTTTTGAGCTTCACGCAACTTAACTATCAAACCATCACCAACTTCATTGACAAACATAATTGTAGGTAATGGATGCCTACTCAGTGCATCGACATGTTTCATATTCTTCCCCGATCTATGCTCAACTTTATATTGAAATTCTTCTAACAAAAGCGCCCATCTCGCCACTCGCACACATAAATCTTTCTTATTCATAGTCATTGCAAACGCTTGACAATCGGTCACTATCTTAAACGGTATTCCCAATAAATACACCCTGAATTTTCTTAAAGATTTTATGATTGCCAAAACCTCTAGTTCGTAGCTAGGATAGTTCTCTTCAGCAGGTGTAGTTTTGCCGCTAGCATAATACACAGGATGAAACGCACCATCTACGTTATCCCGCTGCAACAATATCGCTCCATATCCCAAACTAGAAGCATCGGTGTGCAACTCAGTTTCAGCGCCTACACGATACAATTTTAATACCGGTGAACTACTCAAACTCAACTTGAGCTTCTCAAACGCTTCTTGTTCTAATGTCTCAAATTTGAATTTATTGTCTTTTTTCAATAAATTTGTTAACGGCCGAGCAATCATTGAATAACCATAAATAAACTTCCTAAAATAACCTGTTAACCCAAGAAAACTTTGTACATCTTTTACGCATTGCAACTTCGGAAATTTAATTACGGCTTTAGTTTTATGTTCGGATGGTCGAACACATCCGTTTTCAATAATATGCCCCAAATATTCAACCCTTGTTTGCAAAAAGCTACATTTACTCCAGTTTATTAACAACCCGTATTGACTGGCAACTTCTAATACAGTTTTAAGGTTTTTAATTGCACTAATAACATCCCTAGCTAAAATTATTACGTCATCTAAATATATTCGGGCAAAACCAGCTACTATAACTTCTCTAAATACTGCGTGCATGAATTTCTGAAAAACGGCAGGTGAATTGCACAGCCCAAAAGGTACTTTTAAAAATTCATAATGACCGTTAGGTACAACAAACGCGGTATACTTCCGACTAGTCTCCTCGACAGGTACGTGGAAAAACCCATTCTTCAAATCTAAAGTGCTGAATATTGTCGCGCCTTGCAAAGAATCCAGCTCATCCTCTATTAACGGCAAGGGATACCTGTCCTTTATAACCTTTCTATTCAACTGTCTATAGTCCACGCAAATTCTAATTGAGCCATTCTTTTTCTTCACTAAAACTATTGGGCTAGCATAATCCGAATGAGACGGTTGCACGATCTCCTCTTTTAACCACAAGGCTATTTGCTTATCGACTTCGACTTTCTCATCAGGGGACAATCTACGCGGTCTCTGATATACAGGTATGTCATCGCTCAACACGATATTCATTGTAACCCCTACTTCGCGAGTTTTATGCGGCTCATAGCTATTAATCAAATCTTTAATTACTTCTCTACAATCAGAAATTGAAATATGCGACAAATCTATCTCATTTGCATTATCAACATTAATGTTAAAAACTTCTGGTACATCTAATTTCTTAATCAAAATTTCCCCTCCCTTCATGGTGAGTTCTACCGAGTCCAAAAAATCTGTACCTATTATCAACCCATGCGGTGTCAATGCATCAGGCACAACATGTATATTTATTGAATAGGTTGTATCGTCTATTAGAATATTAGTCAGAAATTCCCCCATTGTGAAATTTTTCCCTGTTCCTACACCACGAAATTGCAAAATTCTATTATTTAATTTAGGCGCTCCAATTTTAATATAATTGCTTGCTCGCATTAGATTTAAATCGCTACCAGAATCGATTAATGCTACCAACTTACAATGCTCGATCTGCACATCCTTAACACGCTTTTTCCGTGATTCCTCTGACGTACTACTCACATCTTTTACAGTTTTTTTCACACCGCCACACTCAGGCGCAATATGCCCATACTCTTTACACTTGAAACATTTAGCACCTTTACTTTTCGTCGGGCAATCTACACTTAAGTGATTCCGGTCTCCACACAAAAAACATCTTCGTACGTTTTCCTGCGTTGTAGTTCCACGGATTGTCTTCTTCGTCTTCTCTTCAGTCCGTCGGCTCTTCGTTCTTGAATTTTCCTTCATAGTCTCGTACGACTCGAACTTCTCCTTCAATTCACGAATGCTTCTCGCTCCATACAATATCATTTTGTTTGATTCTTCGTCTTGCACTCCGTCGATAATGTATTTAATAACCGCTGAGACCTCCATATCTGCCTGTTTCGCTATCTCCAACATATGATATACATATTCCTGATATGTTTCATTAGACTTCTTAATTCTCCGAGACAATTCTTTGTGAATTTTGTGCACGTCTACAACTTGCGAAAACTCTGATCTTAACGCTCGCTTCATCTCAGACCATTTACGACAACACTTTTCATAATTGACGAACATTTTGGCTGATCCCCGAAGCAGTCGTTTCGCATATATTACCTTCTGCACATCACTCCATTCGCATAACTCCGCCATATCCTCGAACTCCTGCAGCCAACAACGAATATTTTCTTTATTGTCGCCACTGAAAGTATTTATGGACTCTTCAACATCCCTAAACGTTAAAACCTGCATGCGCCTCGTGCACTCCTTGACACAGTCCCGCCCACGCTCGTCTTCATCTTCATTACATTCACTTTCGTCTTCATCTTCACCATGCTCGATCTCTAATGTCAACGCTGCTCTTAGGCGATCTTGCAATTCTCTCTTGTTTCCACTTGTCCTCAGCTTTCGTTTCTTTAATTCTTCTTTTAATTCAACCAACTTCATCGATTCTACGGCCTTCAGCCTGTCACTAGCAGAGCTACCTTGCAGTGTAACATCAACTATTGTATCATTTCCCGCATCTGACATCTTGGCAGATTCTTCAAATTCAACTCTCTTCACAAATACAACTTGATTTCGACACAATTGTTTCAACACAGTTCAACTCAACACAGTGTATTCAACTCAACACAGTGTATCCAACTCAACACAGTGTATACAACTCAACACAGTGTATTCAACTCAACACAGTGTATTCAACTCAACACAGTGTATTCAACTCAACACAACTTGTTCAACACAGACGACACAGTCAATTTGTTTTATTCAAATCCCGGCCGAGCCCCCAAAAATTATGTGGTAATAAGAATGATTTATGTTTATTAGTTTAGAAAATAAAAATGATATTGAATAAAATACAAAAATTGATTAGATAGCTCGCAACTCAACGTTCTTCTTTCCTCGAAGGCCAACTCAAGTCTGCCGCATCCCGCAAAAGCACACACATACCTCGCTTTGCTTACACCCGCACCCCTCGCTAGGGCCCTAGGTCTCACCCAGAAAAACACTTACCAACCCTTGGGCCTGGTTTTCGTCATCGCCTTTCTCTTTTACAACTCTCTTCCTGTCTTTAGAAATATAATACTACGCTGAGACCTAAAACTACGTTACCACAATAATATTTTGTTAGGAACAGATTATTTTTTTGGAGGGAGGTTACCTATTTATATAAAGATAAAATTGTAAACATCAAAAGAAGGTTTTTTATAATATTTAAAATTAAATTAAATATTTTATTTTAAATAGCAATATGAAAAATGGCTCAAACTCATAAGCCTTATATTTGCTAATAAAATTTGCATTCCACTCGGACGACGGACCATCGAGAGAGCCCCAATTTTAATTTTATTTTGTATTTCATATTTTCATTTTCTAAATTGTACGCTGTTCCTTCCAAATTATCGTTGTTCAAGGGTTAATTAAATTTTCTTTTAAATTATCACTTCATAACATTTGAATTTCATTACAATTTTTAAAATAATGAAAATTCTTCACCAAAAGGGATTTTTCCTTAAATGAAATTTTGTCCCAAAAGTTCAATAAAGTTTTCATCCAAATCCATCCAACCCCCAAGGAAACAAAAGGGTTTCTTTTTCGAAATAAAAATCCTCATAAGTGTCATTGTTCCCGTGAGTTCTCTGAGCCATAGAAAAGCTGAGCACGAATCGCAATTTCTGTCGTGTCCTCGTCAAACAGAACCGCGAGACTGTTTCCTGCGCTTTTCTTTCATCTCTTCCCGCCTCTCGAAATTCCAGCACCTGGGTAACGGGAAATTAATCCGAAGGATCTTTTATTCGTCATGGAAACTCTTCAGCCTGACCACGCATTACGCTCGATTTAATCTCCTGACCAAAGCTGTACTCATTACCCTTCGTCTTCTTTCACCCCTTTCTGCTTTCGAAACTGGTGTGATTTAAAAATGCAAGCGGACAAGATTGAGTCATTGATCTTGCGATGTTCTTTCGCGATTTTAAAAATCGAATCGCGTTACCAGGAGTGTTTGATAGGTACATAAAGTGATGCTGAGAAACAGGGGTAACGACTGCAACATTTTTACAACGGAAGATCGTTCGTCTTTCGAGTAAGAACGATACGTGCTATCGATTGGAAGCCAGGATATACAGTAAGGATCAAAAGTATAAGACCACGTATCAGTAAAGAAGTTCAAAATAAAATTTCTCAAGCTCCTAATAAGAAAATTTATTTTTCACTTTTTACTCAGACTTAAGTTAATTTTATGTGGAATTAAAATAAGAACAAATTTTGGAAAAATATTTAAATTTGTATGGGATAGATTTCATAAAAATTGCAATTTTCTTTATTTGTCTCAAAATTCAAGCAATGGACAATCAGTTTTTAATGACACAATTTAATCATAAAGTAAAGTGTTAATGAATCATGTGAAAAAGTGTTGTATTCAAAAAGACCGATGTCAAACTTTTTGTCTGGTGAAAATGGAAATGAAAATCGTTCCCTTGGTCGGGTAACACGTGAAATGCTTTTCTCTGGTTACGAAAGGATAAACGTCGGTTGTATGTGTGCAAGCTTCAAAAGCAGACTTTCGAGTGCACTAAAGCATTATTCGTGCGAAAATAAGAGCAAGTTTAAGTATAACACGTTTTAAGAAAAGCCTTGGTTTTTAAGCTGCTTGAAATTGAAGCTTTTCGTGCGCCATTATTTCGTTCTTCTCACTACCGCAAAAACCATTTGAATAAAATTTTATGAAAATATGCTGTAATATACGGGAGCATGAATATACATTTAAGATAAATATCTCTTACATCGAATCCTCTCATTCTTAATTAAATTATTTGAAAAGGTGTTTAAAATCTTTTAATGTTACTTTTAATTGCCATTTAAATTCAAGTTGAAAATTTACTATTCGAAGCATAAGTACATTGTTTCATGTAAGATAGAAGGAATGTTAAATTAATTTTAACTCATTTTAATCCTAGAAAGACTAAGAAATCATTAGAAATCGTTAGAAATCATTAGAAATGAATTTTCACTTATGATATTCAATCTTTCTAGGAATAATATAAAAATTTTATACAAGGAAATAATAATAGCAGTTGAAAAACTAAATAGAATCATCCTGACGTTGTCTAAATAAAATTGAAATTCTGCAAAGAATTATGGATGTCTCGATATAAAACAAAACTCGTAACAGTCGAACTTCCCTTGGCCAGACTTCATCCACTTTTTCTGCTTCGACTCGCATTTATTGTGGTCGTTGTTGCGGTTCACAGAAGAAGAAGAGGATGCTTTATGCGATTTCGCAACATGAAACGAGGAGCGGCAGCTTCCGTGGCACGTCAACCGCTCCTTTTCCATTTTCCTTACGGTCTATCGAAGCGAAACGTTCTCGGACAGCATCCAAAGGATTTTCCGAAGGGACGAAAGGGGAGAAGTTTCTTTTCTAGTAGACGACGCCGACGACAAATACCGTTTCCACCTCGAGCCGATAGCAATCGAGGGAAAACAAACGCTTGCTCGAGCAGTCCTTGCTCGAACTTTTGGTACTTCTTAAGGACGAATTACTCGACCGTGCCAGTCTTTCTTTTATTTTTTTCTATTTGCACTGTCGGTTTCCACGGTTCGACGCTCGGGGTTACAGGGTTTTTGCGGATCAGGCTAATGCTGGACATCCCTTGTGGGTTCGTTCGTAAATGTGGAAATACTTTTTTGAAATAAATCCTCGTAGTAAAAGGGGTGATAAATGTTGGTGAAATTTTTCAAGCTTCGCGTTAAATAATTAATTATTCCATTCTGAATAATTTTATTCAAATTTCAAATAGAAATTGAAACTTTCGTAATTATTCTTCCTGCAGATGCTTGGAAATTTAAATTAGATTTAAACGAAACGAGGCTCTTCGTTTATGAATTGTAAAGTGCATGGTGTGTAGATAGATGTAATAGAAATTCAAGTCGAAGCAACGATCTCTGCTGGTGCATAGCAAACAGAATTCTTAAAGCAAGAAGGCTAAGAGCACCTAACGCTGCCAATTTTGCATCCTGACTTCTTTGAGATCAAAGCCCACTTGATTGCTGAAAGCATAAATAAAAACATCACGACTACACAAGACTGTTCTTAACGTTACGTGATCGTTTTAACGTGTAAAACTCTAATATATTAAATTAGTAAAATTAAATTGATTAAATTTTCTAATTAAAATGACCGATGAAATGTTTATGCGGTCCTTTATATCATAAACAATATTTTGCGATACTTTTCTGTCACCAAATTATATTTAATTATTTATATCCCTTACTCGTTTATTTCATACACAATAACTTCACAGGAAGTTACATTTTTCATTGATTACTTTCTGTCATTACTACGATATAATAATTACCTATCCAAGTTAATACCCCAAGCACCCTTTTAAAAACAGTTTCTTCGTACGAAATCCAGGGAGAATCCAGTGGGTACCGCAATTTCACGAGCACCTCGTGCATCTTGTTACCGGTCGATTCCCAAAGGATAGAGTAAGAGAGCGGGATAGACCATTCCAGTGTGTAATACTGCATAACCGTGCTGCATTACATACGGCCAGTGAGGTATGCGAGTACTGGTAGCAACAACAGCAGCTGGATCCGAGGGTGGCAACACCCTAGCCTCAGCATGGGGTGAATAGCCGTGCCGGTATGTTTCTGGCCGTCTGCCAGGACCCGGTAACTAGTCGTACCAGCACATTAATAGAGTTTTATTGTTATTTACTGTGACAACGGCCCGTTATTAACGAGGCCCTGGCCAACGTGGACACTGACCGAATTGTTGATTCTCCTCTCGACTACTTGGCTAACTTTGATCCACTCTCCTCTCGCCTCGTCGATCTCGATACAATTGTTGTTTGTTAAGTCTCGCGATTTTCGATGCGGCGTGGCATTTCAAATGAACAATTATCCATCGTTATCGGAGCTGTCGGTGAGAATGAAGTTGAGGTTGATTGTCACGAATCGATGGTCTGTTAATTGCGTGATTTCTGTTTTTGTGTTTGCTCGACGATCGAAACCCCCCCTTTGCAAAATTCTCGATTGGTCATCTGTGTGTAATAATCCGATTGATTGTACCGTACTGTTTCATCGAGGTGCGAAATACCGATCGGTATTGCTGAAATATTTTCAATTATATTAACAATCGTTGGACAGTAAAGTGATTGGAAATATATCGATAAATTGCAATTCCAATTATTGTGTCGTGTATGTTGGTGTAAGTGGTACTTCGAACACAAATATTTTCACGCTCTTTGCAAATACAATCTCCAGAGTGTACATAATCAAGTGGTATATCAGTGACGAAGTTCTCTCATTTAGGACAAGAGTAACCAGCTTCAGTCGCAATTAAGTTATGTTAACGTACACGTCGATGCTCTGTCGCTTGATTTAATATTTGTTTAATTAAAATTCTCGCATACAATGCACTAAAATTGAGGATCTTGCAGCGAGAAGATGCAGCATTATTTTGAACAATTTCTCTTATGATGTATAATACAGGATATTTCACAAAAAAAATTGTTCTTCCGCTCGTATAAGTAGAAACAGACTTCCTGAGAATCACAATACGAGCAACGACCACGCCACGTAACAACCATGCCGGGACGGAGTCGTTTCACGCGTTGTTAATTAAAAGGCACCCGGTAGCGTTGTTCGTTAAAACGCATGCTTTTGTGTTATGCGACTACTCTTCGCCGTTTTCTCCCTCGACTTTCTACGTTTAATGCACGTGAATCGCATCGACCCGTTTTATCACCACCTAAACATTCATGCGGCATTAAAATCAAATAGTAAATAGCAACTTTAATCGATATGTTCCCACAATGAAATAAATCAATTAAAAATAATTTTTGGCAAAATTTCCTTCGTTATATTCTCATTATCTTCAATTGAATAAATTTTCATTTCATTAATGAAATTTTATAGAAATTTTATTTTAGTTCTGTTCATTTGTATGGCACAATTTAGGGACAAGAACGAGGAGGAAACAAATTCGATCAGAGACTTCATCGAAGTAGTTTATTAATTACCTCAGGGTGGATATTATTCCTAATCGTGTTCCACGAGACAGAATTTCTCGAATCTGAGACGCGATCGAGCAACGTAATTCGATTGCGACATTGAATATTGGAAAGTTCCTCTTCAAGAGGAAGCTACGTTGTTTCGTCTCGTGGAAATAATTTATTAGGCGATAAAAGCGTGCAAGTATTTTAACACTGGAACTATCGGAGTTCGATGGTCTTAAATCGAAGGTAAATTGAAAAAACAAATCCCTTCTTCATTTCGACAAGGAGCCAATCCTTATAATTTCTATAATTTAAAATAAAAAATTTCTTATTTTAATGAATTTAATTATACTACTATGTATTATCAAATATGTACTAAGGAAGTACGGGTACCCAAACCTCGGATCGGGTCGGGTAATAATCGGGTAATGATCAGATCGGGTCGACTAATGATCGGCTCCAATCGGACATGACCGCGAACTCTCCTCCTCTCCCGAGGAAAATTCGGGTCCCAAGAAGAGGACAATCTTCTAGTCAACTTCAACGTCCCATCCCAAATTTTCGGGTACCCGTCTCTCAAATACCAAATCCCACACTCTGTACGTATAAATATTCTCCTTTAACTTCCACGTTTATTTATAAAATACTAAGATTCTCATTTCCGTATGGAAAGAAAATATGAAAAGCTCTCTTATCAGTACCACGCCTCGGTGTTTCCAAGCAGTTACGTGAAATTTCATGCGTTCGACGTTCGAACTTCTCGTGTAACTACTCCAACTCTCGCGTACTCGTTTCCTACCTCTCCACTTTTTCCCCGGCTCGATTTTTCAAAAAAAAAAAAGAAAGAAGCTCCAAATGACTCGCGTTTCAGGGAGGCAGAGTTTCGTGTCAGGTCAGCGACGAAAGGTAGGTTCGTCGAACAACGAACAGAACGGTCACGGTGTCGCGTTTATAAGGTTTAGGTGCGCGACGACGTGCAATTCCCGCAACGATCGTGACGATGTGTGTACGTGTGGGTTTCTCGTGTGTAGTCGAGGGTGATTTTCAGCCGGATGGAAATATGTACGTACGAGCGCTTGAAGGAACGCTCCATTACCCGACGCGGTTCTCTCTTTTTAACCCAGACATTTTCAACGATACGTCCGCCGTCGCGTTCAACGGATTAAAAGAGACGTTTTGAATTTGAAACATCCGAACGATGATCTGCCTGCTATTGACTCGTCGGGAAAGAAAATCTGGAATATATTTTTTTGCGAATACGATGTGTGATGTATAAAACTGGGATGAATGGATTTTTTTGTCACTGTGAAACGGTATTGGAATAGATTGATCAAATGAATTCGGGAGGAATGATGTAAAAGAGGATTGTGATAGTTCCCTTTTCATCTATTCAATATATGGTTAATACAGAAAATTGTAGCATAGCTGCTTTTGCTATTTTGATGAATAAAAATCGGTGGTGATTGTTAATATTTCAGACAAAGCTTTTTTCTGATGGGTTTAGTGGATTGGGTGTTATAAGATTAATATTATTTGTTAGATCTCGTTAAATTGTATAAGAATTAAACATTTTTATTTTAATTTACATTTAAAATATTTAACCCATATTCTTCGTTTTTAAAATTTAACTTTAAAATCAGTTTAATTAAAAAAAAGAGAATTAAAAATTTACTGTGAATTGCCCAATTATAATTTAATTGAACTAGTTATTAATTAATATATTATAAATTAAACTGATGATTATAAAAATTAACATTTTTTCAGGTTGAAGTTTCCTTGATTTCCATTCTAAATTTTAGTTTGATTAAAATCGGATAAACTTTTCCAACGAAAAATAAATTAAACGAACACTCCTCGTGAGAAGCAAAAATCCCGTTTGACATTTATATTGACGACATTAATTCTCGCTCAATCGACTGGCATCGTGATTATGTTTTAATCAAGCCCGTGTCTCATAAACGTCCCCTGTAGCGCCTCATTCTTCGTCATTCGCAATAGCTGCCACACCTCGATATAATGACATCGATGACACATGTACGCGTTTCATTGTGTTTCAATCATCCTATTTGTCAGCAATAATTAGCTTAATTAAATAAGCTTATCAAAATTAACAATTAATAATTAATAATAGAAAAAAATTGATTTTATTATAAAAATGATTCGATCATCAAAAATTAAATTTCTTAATTTTTAATTTAGTTATTAAATTTTCAAGTGAAAGACTTGCATTTATTAAACAGATTAATAATCTCTAAATCAGAGATTTTGTTGACAAAGGTACAATTTCGCCATTCAATGATTCATCAAATAATTCCATGAATGTCAATAAAAGTGTTTATAAAAGATACTTAAAAGTACGCAAAAATTATGAAATTGACATAGGAATGATCGACGTAGTTCGTGTGAAATGATCTCAAAACTCGAGCGTGTAAGGGTGTAGGGGCTGAGTCGAGGGAACAGCATCCCTTAGCGTGAAACGCGTCGTTACCCAGCATGCTCCATTTACCACGATAGCTACGAATACGTGTATTACAGCCAGGGTATCGAAATTCCCTTCCTCTGGACCAGGATGTCCTCCGCCATTTTATCTACAACAACCCTTCGCGACACAACGATCCGACGTCTCGCGGAGAAAATTTTGTAGAAATTTCTGTGTCTGTCACTAATTTTCCATTCATGAAAATTCATTGAATTTTCCCGGGTAAACGTTTAAATGCAGATTGTGGGAAGACATAGGACTCCCCGTTTCTTCAAATTTTTACAAAATAATAAACAAATTTTGCAAATTCTATCAAAGGGATTTTTCAAAGAAATTCCTCAAAAATCTTACAAAGACAACGTGGAAACCCACTTCAAGCGTAATAATTAAATCTGCCGTGGAAATTGCTCGATCATTAAACGCATCGTCTTATGAAATCGAATGGAAGTAATGCACCGAAAGCACAATGTGTATAGGAGTTGAACGACGAGAGTTGAGCATGCAAGATAATGGCAAATAAGTGGTTAAAGCTGGAAAAATGGTTTATCGCCTTTTCCGGTTCTCCTTTCAACCTCTCGTTCGTTCTCCATAAACAGCCAATGGAATGGTATTGGCAGTGAAATAAAAAAAACACAATTGTATGGGGTGCAGAACAGGTCGAATTGATCGCTTAATAATGCAAATGCGATTTCAGTCTTCAACTCGGCGTTAATAGGATTTCAGTTAAACAATTGATCTCTACTTAAAAAGTATTAAAGGCAAAAGAAACGTTGATCCCTGCTGGCAAAGTATATTATTTTTAATAATCATTTTACTTTTTTACTTGACACTGACTATTCGTTATTAACAAGGCACACGATAGAAAGAGTTATATTGTAAAATATATTAGAAATTTATTCTTTTCAATACAATGTTTCAGTTTGTTATTTTACATCGTTAATATAATTTTAATTGTATTTAGAGTAATTCTAGCGTTTTTATTTATCTAATTATTTAATTGAAAAATTAAAGTTCGTAGGAATAATTACAAGTATTCAATTCCATAGTAAAAATGATAAGTAATGTTTATTAATTGCAATTATTCAAAATACGATCTCATCATTTTCTAAATTGAACTTTCCATTTGCTACCCTACTTAACATTTTCAGTTGACCTTCGAAGTTAGTTAAAGGATCGATCATAATATTCGGGGGTGTATTCGAATCCTCGTGTCACTTCGAACTAAGGCTTCCCAGCAAATCTTGATTAACCTCCTCCGTCTTCATCTTCAGAAAGTTATAAAGTGCTGTGACAGAGGATTGTAACATCAATTTTCATCGTCGAACGACGTATGTCTTGTTGAAGAGAACGGTCGTAGAGTATCGCGTTAAATTCTGATGGGAGGAACATTTCAGGGTAACGTTTAATCGTCGATGATCGTTGAAATGAGAAATAGAGCCCTTATCGGATAATTCGTGTAATTTTATTTTTATTATTATATAATTATATTTTTATGCTTTGCTCGTTAATGCGATTGATTAATGTTACATTTGTTTCAGGATTTCAGCCCCGTTTCAAGTAGCAGCTGTGGCGCTGGTCCTTGCTGCCACGATCTCAGCTTTAATTGGACATTGTTATTCGGATCATAGAACTCTGGTCGCCTGTGGATTATTCCTCCTCAGTGGTGAGTATTCAATTTCAATTTAAGCTTGATAAATTTGTGGTTGTCCCTTTAATAACGTTCCTTCGTCTTAATTGTGCACATTCTTCTTAAAGAAAATTGATTGCTCTTTTGAAATTAATCTCTACCAATTTATTACGACTCTTTGACAAAATGTGCTATTAGAATTGCAAATAATTTCACTTTTATTTCAACGATTTAAGAATACTTCTATTTATCTTATCAATACTTTCATGCTTTTAACTAACATAAAATTTTGTATTTACTCTAAAATAGAAATGGATTTTAAATTAGAAATTTCAGGGATACTAAAATGTACAATTTTTTAACATGTTTTAAAAATTTGAGATTTGCATTGATATACTTTTCGTTATGCTCATTTTGTACACTAAATTAAAAAATGATGAGTAATTCAAAACTTTGGATCAAGGCTAGGTCAATAATAAGTCAGACGTCCTCTTTAAGTAGTAAATCAATAATAAGTCAGACGTTTACAAAAGGGTCGCTTTACTTTGGATATTAACTTGTAGATAATACAAAATATTAATTTTATAGAGATATAAAAATTAATTTTCTACTTTTTCTAGTCCCAAAAGTAAAAATTAATTTTCTAATGATTTACTAAATTATTATGAATCCTTTCAAAGCAAAGCACTTTATTCCTTTGCCATAAAGAATGCATATTAATTTTAGCCATGTAGACGTGCACCGATACACTAATAAACTTCGCTAGAATCCTTGCAATCTGTTCAATCTGGAAAAAAGGACATTTTACACTTAAACACGATATAGCCGAGGTTTATAAAGAGGAATCACGAACGAGCGAGACTGGCCATAAACTCTCATAAAAAAGTGCGACCTGCCACGAATGTCGTCTCTAATCAGCGATGATCCGGTAAAAAATCGCTGCTGGGAGATACGAAGGCTCCGGCAAACGGGGTGATTAACACGGTGGACGGGTCGCCCACGTGTCGCAAAGCGACAGAGAAGAAGCGATAAAGAGGCGGAAAAAGGAGACGATTTTTGAAAGGTTCGCTGTTTTGCTTTGCTCTCTAGTCACGTATCGAGCTCTCGCTCCCTTATACACGGACCCAGAACCGACTGTGTATCAACCACACCTTTTCACGTTGAAAAGCTAACAATGTGATCCTTCGTCTTTGCTTGAACTCTCCTGGCACGAGGTTCTCGCCGTGAAACAGTTCATAGATCATCGTGAGATCACGTATACGAACGTTGCTTGCTTCTTTTTGCCGGAAGGATGATGCCGTTGTATTCTCTCGGGCATCTGTTCGTAATATTCCAGCTTGCTTCTTCACCAAATATATTGTTTGATTGAATAAAACGCTTTTCTGCCGAGGAAAAGCTTATTGTTTTCACCTGGAAATAGATTGCTGAACTCTTTTATTATTTATGGAGTTCCGTTGGGGGTTGCTTTTCTCTTTCAGTGTGATTGGGTTGATTTTTTCTTTTATCGTATTGATAAATAAGGTTTGGTTAATTTTAATTAAATTGAAGAGCTCGATTAGATCGAGCAAATATCAAAGTGTTGAACATCGTGGATGTGCATGGAATGTGAAATCCGCGATGGATCATTTTCCGGCAGAAAATATGGAACAGATTTCATTTTGTGGTAACAAAACGTAACGAAGTTGCGAATGGTCGTATACAGAAGCCTCTCTCAGAAAATGGAGTCTGGAAATCCGGTTTCTGTCGACGAAACGAATTTTCGCTTTGACCAACCGTTGCTTTAAAAGAAGAGGTAGAATGTTTTCAGTCAGACAATACAGTAATCTCGTCGAAAGAAATTAATATTCATGAATTGTTTATGCAAAATTAATGAATCTTGTTATTAATATTGCTAAAGAAATGGAATTCTATAAAGTTTCAAATTTGAAATTGAACAAGATGAAGTTCTAAAACGATTATTTATTTTTTTAACTCAATGATTGTTCAACTGGTATGAGATCAAAGTGCACCTGATAGAGGGGAAGTGACAGAAACAAAATGGATCGAAAGAATTTCCTGGAAAACGCTTTGTGAGTGTGAGAAAGGTTGATCCGAGGGAGAGGGTGGCTCGATTAAAAATCGCCCGGATGAGATCGCCGTTCGACCGGAAGGATAAAACGCGACGTCTGCGCTGCCTTCGACTTCCGGACAAATAATTCGACGATCGTCTGGCTGAGTGTAATTAGCGAGCAGTTTATTGAACCTAGGCTCGTTTCGACGAACTCCAACTTTCATTTCGCATTCGTCCACGATTTTTGATTACAGAATTTTTATCCTGAATAATATTTTATACAAGATGGCGCAAAATGGGAGAAAGAAAATTTAATCATCAATTGTTACAGTAAAATATTTTTTATTTTCTATTACAATTATTACCGTATAAATTACAAATTTATTAGTACAAATTATTTAAAAATAAGCACCATCATCTAATAGCAACTAGAGTATCTTACTATAAATTTTCTCTTAATTATAGTACACCTAATTTTTATTTTTATTGAGTTACAAATAAATAGGTGATAATTGAAATCTCATTGATTCCAAAAATAATAGCAACATAAATTTAACTTTGCACCCTTTTTATTTCTATTTTCTGAAATTTAAATTATTAAAATTTATATTATTTTGGAATATTATTTTTGCAGTAGATGAGAATCTTTAATATACTAAAAGAAATGTTTCCACGTGACACTTTTATTCACCATTCCTTCAATTATAACTCTTATATGAACAAATGTGTACAAATGCTACGTTACTAAATCACCCAGTACTTTAATTGAATAGAGCCATTAATCACAGCTTGACAATGGTGAACAGTGTGTCGTTTCGTTGTCAGCAGCAAAATATCGTCAGAAATTGAACGATTTGAAATCGTCGACAGCGTTATGAGTTTTGTCAGACACGTATCAGTAGGAAAACATTTTCTGTTGTTGCCAACGATACATAGACACATGGTTGCGATGATGAAATCATGTAGAACGCTACACTGGATCCATATCCTCCATTTTCCCGGCTTCTTTCTCTTATTTCCCAGCCCCGAATTGATAGGATTTCGCGAAAACCCGGCACGTTTCCCCGTTCTGAATTCAAACACATAAGCACGCGGATGCTCGGCAATTTTTTACTTGTCCGTTCGCAAAAAATGCGTGTACACGTATGTAGATACAAATTTCGTTGAAAGCCCGTGTTATTTTTTGCTAACGCAAACTTCAATCGACGAACGAAAACCCCGTGCATGCAGTAAAAAATATGGTACCTGAAACTCTATCCAATTTGTCCATCAGAAATATTAATAATGGTAAAAAGGAACTTTACTGTTTATTTTATTATTTCTATTTCTATTTCATTTTTATTACACATGTATCCAATTGTTAGTTTAACTTTCGAAACGTAAGAAATTCAAATTTTTTAAAATTTTAGTTTAATACCACGTTATTTATATGTAAAGGGCACTTGAATTTTTACAGAGCCCATTATCCCTAATTTTAATTAATTAGGCCCTAAATTTCTTTTATGCCCAGGAGGGATTTTCTTGAACTTCTGATGGCCATTCCGCCCCTGGTCTATATTATAAGGAATTTTCTGAGTTACTCAATTGAAAATATTTTTAACTAAGTACTTGGAATAATAAATAATACAAATAAGGAAAAGTGTAAAATCCGAAATTAAATTAATATTATGACTCTCTTCATGGTCAGTTGTCGAAGGGTTGAAGTACTATACCATTTCACACGTTGACCACTAATGACCCCGTAATTTAAAATAATGAAAGAATTATTATTAAAATTATCCATATTGTAATTTTTTGAAAGGAAGAAGTTCTGTCGAGTTAGAAAGATCGAATCGGATGGATCCAGTTTTCATTTGCCGCGTTCTTTTCCTCAAGGATCGCCGGGTAATCACGGTCGTGGTAAAAGCACCGGAAACCGGAAGTTTCTCGTCGAAGGCTCGTAATTACGTGTCGGGGAACAGCGGCCAGCGCAGAGGGTAGTAGAAGAAAAAGATGGACAAGCTAGATAGCGATGGGAAGGAAGTGGAAAGTAGTGCAGTTAAAAGTCGAAGGCACCGTCTGATTTATATCGAGCTTTACTACTGCGCCTCGATCTCGTCCCTCGGTTTTTTCGAGAGGGCGCGATCCTCTCGCAGCTACTGGAATCTGGATCAGGAATTTCTTTGGAATCCTCGCGGATTCTCCGTTTGATCGATAGCCCTTATTCCACGCGGAAAATTGTGATTCATATCTCTTAAAGAATCCTACGTTTGATTCGGTTTCTCTGTGCACCGAGTTTATTACCAAATTCCATTTCCTTGAAATTTCAACAGCTTTAAGAATAGCCAGCAACGTGTTGAATGATATCAATTATTGCATTTGGGGTATGCAAAAATTTTTATTATTTTCAAGATAATTTCCTTTTCTTTATTAAATATTTTATAGCTAATAGAATATTTTTAATTGAAGTATTTTTATACCGAATATAGTCGTTGATGAACAATTGAAGATACTAATGAATAAAGGTGTTATATTGTGAATTAATTAATTGAACTTAAGATTCTTAATTGGAACTTCAATATGCACTCTATTTCTGCAATTAACAAATAATGATTAATTAACTATGAAATTATACTATTTATGTCTTTAATCATTATTAGTGTTGTAACCGTACAGTTATATATTATTTGATTGGTAGAAGGTGCGCTTCCACCGAGTATGCAACAATTTTTATTATTTTCAAGATAATTTCTTTTTCTTTATTAAATATTTTATAGCTAATAGAATATTTTTAATTAAAGTATTTTTATACCGAATATAGTCGTTGATGAACAATTGAAGATACTAATGAATAAAGGTGTTATATTGTGAATTAATTAATTGAACTTAAGATTCTTAATTGGAACTTCAATATGCACTCTATTTCTGCAATTAACAAATAATGATTAATTAACTATGAAATTATACTATTTTCTAATTATTATTAGTGTTGTAATCGACAGTTACATATTATTTGATTGACCGAGTCACTCGGGTGAATTGCGCAAGCGCGAATCGTCTCCCCACCTCACGTTTAGCGAATCGCGATCGACGGGGCTCGGGATCGATGCGAGAATCGTCATTCGTCGTCGAGCAACCGACTCAGATAAGTAAACACAGCAGGTTAAGCGCTGAAACTAAAACGGAGCATTCGTAGAGCCTTGTTGATTTCTGCGCGCTGCTAGATGGGAATCTGAAAGTTCTGTGTCAGCTACCAGAAACCAACTACCGAGTTCGCTTTCCTCCGACTTTCTGGATAAAAAAATCCACATAAGGGAAGTTTTGAATATAATGGAGAAATTCCAGATATTTAATCCTCTATGACGTGTATTTGCGTTTATCACGTTCGGATAGAGCGATCATAACAAGCACGACCGTGTTTACTTCGATCCCTTTTCACAAGAATTTATCATTCAATGCGTGCAGCACGAGCAACCGACATTCCGTTCTAATTCGTCGAAATACCACGATCGTCGTCTCCCGTAAATGAGTAATTTTGTTTTTCGCTTATTTGAATGAATCGTATATTCTTTTGGTTAATCTTGGGATCCTCCGTTCGAATAACCAAGGGGAGACAAGGGCAAGACGACGGTTACAGTGTAAAATTGATATAATAATTTTTCCTAAGTTTTCACAAAAGTTTCTTGTGTTTCAACGAGTATTTTCTACTGATTGGAATATATATCTTATTTGATCTGCAAAAGCAGGTAGCTAAACTGACGTAGTTTTGTTCGTGTTTCCGCTGGTATCAAAGTAGACACGAGATTTTATTGGTGAAATCGATAGCGATACAATATCACGGAACTCCCTTACGCTCTGTTGTGCCGAAAAAGTTTTTCGCCACGAACATCAAAAGCGAGAGCTGAAAGAGAGAGCGTGCGGGTGGAAAGCAATACGAGGTCGATTTTCTCGACCTCAATAATACGAAGCACGAAGCAATCGCTTTCAGCGAACACGAAAGAACCCTATGTGTGTAATATATCGCGAGGAGTGTCGCTAGCAAAGGCAGGGGCTACCTGGTAACGAATTTATTGAAACACTTCCTGCTAAAAGTATAGTTTTTCAGAACATGAATCATAGGATTCGTGACAATATTTATGTAATCGAAAAAATTCAAAGCAGTAAGAGTATAGGTAATTAACCTCTATAGTGATCACCTGTTAATGGTGTTAAATCTAATGTAATTAAATCGTTGAAAATAGAAAGTAGAAGAAAAATGTTAAATAAAATTATTATTATATAAATAATGTCAGAAGAAAACCCCAATTTGCTTCTGTTTTCAGTTTCTCCACTTTTTGAAAAAAATTTCCAACTGAATTATAAAAATTATTTTTATACTCGGTTGAACTGATAATAGAAAAGGAGGATGAACTAATAGAATAAATCAATTTTAAATGATAGATCAAACTCAGAGAGATAGTATTTGTTGACTAATTGATATTCTACGAGAAACAGGTATGTAATGGTAAACTACAAAAGTTATCCACCAATTCAAACTACTTGCCAACTGCTTAATACGTTTCGGCTTTCTCGTTCGTCTCAAAGTTCTGAAGACTTTCCCCCTCAGAAAGCTTCAAAACGGTTGCATTTAAAGTGAAGATAAATGAAATTAAACGATCGCAGAGTTGGCAAAGCAGAAGGGAGAGAATGCGTTGCGAAACGCCGAACAACTTCTATCCCTTTTTCCTTCGTTTACCTTTGACGAGCACTCAACTTTGAAAGCAATAGTTTCTCTACAACTATAGAATGTTTTTTCAATTATTTGCAAGGATTCATTACAAATTATTTATTCACAAAGTAATGATGTTTTAAAAAGAAAGACAATAAAATGATAATAGTTTGAAGGAAAAAGGTGGAATCATAGAAATGGGAGGAAAAGTAGCAAAAATATAAAATCTCGAAAGAAAACGTAAAATAAGAATAAGAAAAATGAAAAAGGAAAATAATAATTGTTAGGCTCCTGAATTTTATTTTTTAAGCAATTAAATTCACTGTAAAATAGCAGGAGACTAGCATTTGACCATAAAGTGAGATTGAGCTAAAAGTAATTACCACGAATTTAACAATTAACTGCAATTTTCAGTCTAGTGTGTAATATAATAATTACTATTATTAAGCATTACGCGGTAATTACGCAGTCTGTTGCTGATGCACTCAAATTTTTATAGAAATTTAATAAAATTTTACCCTTCAAGGAAATAGTATTTAAAAATAAAATAATATAAACTAATGAAGCTTTAATTCACTCTGTAAAATTCTCACTGTAATAATTAACGAATAATATCTATGACAATCTTCGTATTTCATCCCTTTTACTTCATTTTACTTACATCAAAAGTATCGTCCACTTAATTCTCCCGACCCCTTAGCTCTCCACCTGAACACCAGGCCGACAAGCAACCCCAATTCGCGATTCCTTTTCGTTCCTAGGAATTAACGGCGAATTATATCCAACCACCCTTGTACCACGCGCCACCTCACCCCCTGGTCTCTTTCTCGCCTCTGTATAGCCGCGCGAATTCGTCAACCACCCCCACCCTCGCGGAGCAGTAAATGCCTCGACGAACAAACGAGGGAAATTATCTGCAACGACTGAAGTAATAACGTTTAACTGCGCCACCGTAGCGAAGAGGGGAAGAGGGTGGAAGGGTTGCACGCTGCAGAATTATAAATTGTTGGGGCATAGTTGTAATTGTTTCATTTCTACCAGGGGGTGAGAAACGCTGGCCAGCGAGTGTCGTTGTCGTGAACAACACCCCCCCACCTCTTTTCTAGCTGCGAATTCGCTTTAAAACCCCTGCAGAAGTACGCGTCTGTATGTTTTGGGTGCTTTTGAGGGATATTTCGTATAAGTTAGGGGATGATATTACGTGACAGATTATACTTAATTTTAATGAAATAACTTATGGGAGAATTTATTCAAATGGGGGTGGTTGTGATTTGTTGGATGCTTCTATGATTGATACTTGACAAAGGGTTAATGTATTATTAATTAGGCTATGGTGAAAATAATTTGGATTTGTATATACAAACAATTTTATATAAAAAATTAAGTGTATTTTCCGAGTCCCTAAATAGAGGGTTTGAAAGTAGGATGCAAGAGTATTATTTTTGAAATAATTAATTAGATATTAGTCAGACTTAGGGAATAATAAAATTTAACACCGTTTCATGACATAAAAGGATTTCGAAGTAGCACTTATGCTAAATACATCAATTTGAAGCTTAAAATTTGATAAAAAGGACTTCATACACGTTTTATAAATATTTATAATACAAAATGACTGACTATTCATTAGAGCCAACAATAGATCAATCAGTTTAATTGGGCCATCATTATTTATTCCAACAAAGGACCACTCACCTTGAATTAGTAATACTTACTTTTATGTCATCAAATCATTTTAAACTTCCTATATTTCTATGTTTAAATAGAAATTTATTTCAAACTTCTGAGGAAGTGAAAAGTCGTTACTTTGTCTTTTGTCAGAATTCATTAAATTGTATCATTCTGGAACATAGATTAAAAATGGATAATGAATTGGGAACACTAACCTTGCATTCGGTTCGTCGTTTACTATAATCACGCCATTTAACCGAACAGGTGGACCCATCTAATTAAATAAATTCTCGGGGCGAACGGAAACCGAATGGCATCGAGGATTCTAACGATAATCGGAAGCAGATTGTCAGTGAACGAAACGGAACAATCGGTTAAGTGGTCCGGCAGTGTCCGAGAACGCTTCGTCGTCCATGCTGGATGCTCCATGGTTGGCTGGAAATGCTTAGTCAGTCGACGAGAGAAATTATAGGTTGGTAACAGGCAGCCAGGAAAGCCATGAATCCTACGTGAAAGCAAATACCGTTTCCTAGTGTTGTTAAACATTAAATCCTGCGAAAATGTTGATGGCTACCGACGAGTTGTCGATTCGTTCGAAAATATTTACGTCAACCCATTCGTTACATTCCGCGTGATTTTTCCAATCCTCCTTTATATTTTGCGGAAGGAATCAATTCGTTTGGGAAGTTATGAGGAAGTTTCATAAAAATTCTGATGAATATTGATCGAGGCGGCAAGGAATCCTTCGAACAAGGTAATTAATATTTTAGATGACACTTGCGATATGTAAATGAAGTAAGGGGTTAATGAGGGTGCTCCAGCGACAAAAGCTAATTATAATATTCAACAGTACACTTTACTTCGCGTTTATTATGCTCAGGTTTCATTGGAACCACTTCGTATTAATTGAACAGCTTTTTAAGGTGTGCTTTTTCTATTGAATGGGAATAATAATTGAATAATTGAAAATCTTGAAAAGATATAATAATATTTTAGTACCCAAACTTACAAAACATAACAAAGATATTAATCTAAAGTTAAATGTATAATTTTTAAAAGAGCAGAGTTAAATTTAGAAGATAGAAATAATATGAAATGAAAAATAATTTAAATTTTAATATCAATTAAAATTGTGGTTCTCTTCATGGTCGGCCGTACGATGATTAACAGGTGCATCGATGAGGAAGATGTTTCGGTTTCGGGGCGATTCAAGTTGAACCTAAGGGGATGAACCGAACACAACCCCTTATTGTGCTCGCTTGTGCATCGTTGAACGTACGTGTGAGTGGCCGAGAACTGTGTGCAAGACGAGGTTAATGTACCAAGAAGCGCATTACCGTCGGTGCTCACCATGAGAAAACAGTAAAGAACGAATACAGCAAAACCACTGGTTACTCTTAGTGTATACAGAACGATGAACAGAAGTTTCTTCTTTGAAACGACGAATTGAACTGCACTCAACACCTGTTCTTTTCCAAACACATTCGCAATAAAGACAGTCACATCTTGCTCAATATATTGCCAGGAGAGTTGTTTTGTTGCTGTTAAAAATACAATTTTTACCTATTTTTAATTATTCATCAAAATTCACATTCGTTTATTTTCAATTTTTCTTCATTAATTTGAATTCACTTTAATTTTCAATTGTATTTTTAATTATTCATTAATTATCTATTAATTTTTCTTCGTTGTAAAAATACAGAAACGAGAATTTTCCAACAATTTTCTGAACAATTTATGTAAATAATTATTCTCTCGATACTCTTAACTAAACGTTCGATAAAATTAACAAGCAGAAGTAAAAAATTTTTATCTCCAACTTTAGTATAAGGGCAAACTTTCTACCTACTAACAGAACAAGCCACGCTTTAAAATAAATATCACCGGCACTTTTTACGAAAATGAACACGTCGAACGTACGTCCAAGCTTTCTCTTTGCACCCTTCCGTTCGCAGAATTTTCAAGGGGTTGAAACAGTCACCTTAACGAGACGCCTTTTCTTTCCGTTCCCCGCTCCAACCACTAAACCCTCTGACGAGTTCTCTCCTCGTTTCGAGCCGCGATATTCTCGTTACTTTTTCGTCGTAACATTCAACACGATTTAACGACGCTTTGCGACGCCCTGGCAAAGTATCACTGTTATATACATATCGAAGTTATTAAATGAATCAATTAATTAGTTCTTTGGGTATAAAAATCATTCGCAAATATTGCAATTATTAAATATATATTCGAAATAGTTCAATAAATCTTGGTAAACTAATAAACTATTTCTGTTCACAAAATATTCGTTCATTAAAAATTCATTTAATTTATATAAATTGAAAATGAAACGAACTGAAATTACATGTTGAAATTACAAAATAATTAAATAATTTTTGCAATTTTGAAACAATTTTCATAAATTTTCGCATAAATTCGTAACTGTATTAAGTTATATAATTAAATGAAATTGCAACGAGCTAATGAACAATCTGGGCAGAAATAGCGTTTGTAAAATCGATAAACACTTGGCTGTTGCATACAAAGGGGCGGTGGAATCTTCATACACGCTTCAGACAATGTTTCAATTAAGGCTTTAGAACGGCGTTGTGGTTTCACACATCCTAGAGGAGCCGTGGCCGAGGTAATAAGCGAGCATCGACCTCTTGGAAATCCAAGACGGCCTTAATAAACCAAAGACCTGCCAGTGGAGAGCGCCTCCAAATGGTACTTGAAACTTCGAGCGGTCGATACAAGCAACTGAACAACCGCAACAATCGTTTTCCTTTCCTCTACCTGATAAACAATTTGCAAAATGAAAATAATGTGAAGTGAAAAATTAAATTAAAATTGTGGCTCTCTCCTCCGTCAGGGGTTAATTCAGAAATTTAAAAAAAAGTCATTTGCATTTATTTAATTCTAAGTACCTTATATTAAACTTTAATATTTTTATATTTTTTTATGAAACTCTATGTATAAAAAAGACCCCACCAATATTTTTTAAAATAGAGTTGTTGAAGGCTAGTACGAAGATATTTGTCTACGCGTCGCACTATTCGTAGTTTGTACTACTGAATTTTGCACTACTGGAATACAGTGTACTATAGTGAAGCATTGATAGCATTTATCTATCAGTTCAATCGAAAATTAGAATTCTGACTAAAAACCAATAATATTACTCGGTATAATATATAAATTATAATTCGCAAATTAATTTTTTTAAATTTTATATTTGCAGCCTTAGACACTTACGCACCAGTGTTTTTACAATATAATATTAATAATTTTTGCTGTTCTGAAATTTTCATTTAAGATAATTTATATTTTATACACTATTACATTAAATACTCAAAAACATATTGAAATTCATGTGTATCGAAATTCGTAACGAACAACATGCAACAAGTTGCTGCTTACATATGCTCTCACAGCGTTCCGACAATTTACCATTCGACAAGGTCTTTGAAGGAACCATGTAAATTCTCGATTAAACACTCTCTAATGCTCGATAAAGTTGTTCTAACAAGTTAAACAACTTTTAATTCCCACAAGCAAGTAAGGAGGTACGAGTTGTAAGTTTAGTTCAACTCGTGTAAATGAGTTCTCTCAAGCAGAATTTATTTACTTACATTAAAATATGGAAAATACCTCTTACTAATAAATTCATAAAGTAGTACTTAGAAGAAAAATATCAAATAATAATAAAATCTTTAAAAATAGCTGTGCAATATTTTCGTTTATATCCAATTCACCTCCTTCTTGCATAATTTTTTACAATAGATCCCGCAGTTAATCCCGCAGCCACTAACACAGTTCCCTTTCTTAATAAAAAAAAATTGTTGTTTATGCTTTCAGAATTTTCCATGTACATAAAATGGAAAGAGTACGGAAAAATTCATATGATCATGAAAATCATGGATATAATCTTGCCGACCTTCAACACGGTGGTTGTCCGGGTGTTATAACCATCTCGTATCCCTTTCAGTAGTGTTAAACCATCAGTTCTCACCCTCGAAAAGTTCATCGTGGTAACGGCGACAAAACCGCGGGGTGGCTTTTATTAAAATGTTGAATCCAGACGTTCGCCATCTTTCTTCCTCTTCCACTCACGTTACCCGCTGTTCGAACCGTCTCGCCGCGGGGTAGGAATCAATTTGACCCTTCCAGACGCGATATTACCACGTCAGCCCTTTCTCTTTTCAACGGTGCTCACCGTGGCCCTTTTTCTCTGACGGATTTCGATTTGGTACGTACCCGACGCGTATATCGACCTACTCTCTGGATTATCTAAGAATGAAAGCGAGAAAAGAAGGAAACACGAGACCGAGGAGGGGGAGGGGGAGTGAAATCGTAAAAAGAGAAGGGTGGAAAAGGGAAATGGAAAGATATCGGCGCTGGCGGTGGGTTCCAGTGCTCGGGAATCGAGAAGGAAACGGTAATCCTAGCGTGGCTATGGGCTTGCACAAGGATCACAGCCGTTCCCTTTTTCCACCTCTCTCGAGATGTATTCGTAAATTGACTTCCATTCTGTCGGTTTTACACTTCACGCCGTATTGCGAGCCGATATCCCGCGAAAGAAAGTCGCGAACACCTTCGCGAGCCCTGTTTGATGGGGTTACCGTGTTGCAGATGCCGGATTTATTTTACGATTTCGCTTTCCGATCGACGGGCTCGTAATTGAATACACAAACTTGCTTCCACTCAATAATAATTCAATTTAAAAATTCTAGACAGATTACTTGAAGAATTGTAAAATAAAATGAAAAACTCTATTACGGTAGGATCTCGTTTTCATACAGATTTTCAACCATACTAGATCCACTTTTCCATTAACATAGTATATGAAGATCTTCCCCTCATCCCTTCCTCAAAATGGAAGCTTAAAAGCTTGACAAATTTTTCCCTCTTGTAGCCCAGTCTACTGCAATATATCGAGAATCTATTATAGTTTATTGAGTAATTATTTACTGTTTGGTCTTTGTCTCCAATTTTTTAAACTTGAGTATGTTGAGAAGGGCTACGTAATCCTCGAATGGCGGACCATAAAGAGAGTCCCAAAACGGCGGAGTATCTGTAGAACCATCGAAGAACATGGAACGAAACCGGATGTCGCTCGTCGTGACCAAAGTGAGGGATTTGAAATCGTTAAAAGGAATACGCAGTCGAGCGAAAGAGGCCCCACAGGGCGCGGTAAAAGGCAGATAAAATAATGTATAGAAAGGTTTAAAAAGCTCCAGTCAAAACGGATATAGAATTCAAGTGCCCACATTTCCTTCAATGAAATCCATGTAAAAAATGATTCAATTAATCCTAACCATTGCATCCATTCATGCAGATACGTAAATTCCCATAGAATAATTACATATATTTAATTGGTTCAACGAAACATGACATAAATTTTAATCATTCGCAACAGCTATAAATCTAATTGAATCTAATCAACAATAATGTACAACGATCAATATTGCTGTTCGGTTGAAATTAATTTTCCAGCCAATTTGATGCTCATATTTTATCCCTTTGAATTAACCGAAGATTAAAAAGTAACGCGATTTTAAAAAGCTTTGTCGCGTTTATCGCACCTATTTCGTATCCCCCTTTTAATACGTTAATCAAATATTCTAATCGGTGGACGATAAATCAGCTGCTCGTTGAACGATGAATTAACGAGCCACGAACGAATATTAAAGTCCCAACGTGCTTAATAACATTTTATTAGCCCGGCAGCTCCTCTTTTTCCTGTACCAGACGTATTTCATTTGCCTCTCCCCGTCGGCCATTACTCACGAATGATTAATAAAGACGCGGCATACATATTAAAACGATGACTTTTTTCGTGGTACCGCGTCAAAAGAGGTTCTTGACAAGCTGCCAAAAGAAGCTGGCGAGCATCGTGGGAAGCTTTTTCAGCTGTCTGCTCGTTTTCATAATGCTGAGCCACACCGGAAACCGGCAAGAATTGCTCGACTACGGTGATCGATACCAGAAGCGGAGAGACGATGTTTAGCATAGAAATCTCATCCCGTCCTCCATTGTTCCGCTCGGATTACCAAAATTTCCCAAATACCCCTTGTCTCTTTGTTTCGGGATTTGTTTAATGCACCGAACCCTTCCATCCCTATGTTTCGAGTTAATTTGACCGATCACGTGCATTCACTGTTCTCCACGAATTACAATTATGAATTTCTGTACACCAGGATTTTATGGAGTTGAAGCTTTAAAGAGCCCAATTTGGATTTTATAACAGGCATAATTGGTAATTACAGGGGAGAGAAAATGGATATTTCTATATGTCTGACTAATTATCTACTTGTACTACTCAATGTCAATATTAATACTTTACAGATTATATATTATGTGAAGTATAAGGTAACAAATTTATTTTATTTTATATTGATTTATCAAAGGTTATTGCCAACAATTTTATAAAAATCTTGTCTCCTATTTTCAAACTCTCCTTATTATCAAATATATACAAATATTCTATTTGTATCGTCTGATTAATTATGTATTCGTACTACTTACTCTTAGTACCCAACTCTTGCAAATTATTTATCTTATTTTACATTAATAGTTATGGGTTATTGCAAACATTTTTAGATACATTAAAGCATAAATGAAAATTCTGAAACACCTAAGTAAATACATCAATATTTATCGAACATACGGGAACCCCAGAACCTGAGGAAACTTAGAGGTGGTTGGGAGGATCGCTGTTTTCCCTAGGGAAACCTACTCTATTAAATACTACTAAAAACTATTTTTATCACGAAATTTGATTTTTTAACTAAAATTGCCGAATAGCTGATACGATACATACCGTGGCTATCAACTCTCGCGCAACCAGCCAACGTTCCAATTCTTTTTTACCGGAGCATCGTGTCAAGAATTTTGATTTATCGACATCCTGCTCGATCAGTTCCACCCGGACAACCCCTTGGCAAGACCTATCTGACAAGACTTCCACGCGCTGGTAAAAAGGATCCCAGGGGGATGTTGCCGTCGTAGAGAAGGACGAGTTCCATTTTCCACGTCCGGCAACGACGATCGCCCAGCGACATCTTTTTTCGATACGTCTCCGCCTTCGTGGAAAGATGATACACGCCGGAAAGGGATCGTGCTTGACAGTATTCTCTCGGTTGAACGTCGTCCTGGACACGTTGAGCAAACGTGCAGGCATCGAAATAAAAGTTCCCAAGTGGAACAACCCATTATTCCTCGGGGTTTTCAAATATCTTTGACGTCTACTTGCGGTTACGGGATGAACAATTTTGTACTTCATACACTTTAATTTATAAAAATTTTTCCTTCGTTCCTGCGTTCCTAATGCTGTGATTTAATTATGTATTAGATTTTTTAAATTTATTATTTTTTGCATGAGGAACTTTCATAACTTTTAAGTGATGGTAATTAATTATAAAGAGAAAAAACGACAAAATTTTATATTTAAGGAAAAGAAAATTTTAATATTTGAAGTACGAGAATGTTAATTACAGGAAGTCAATTAATTATGAAAATATTAATTATAGAAAAATTAAATTTTTAGAAGGTACATTTGGAAAAGAGGTCTAAGTGTTCTTATTCAAATCGGATAAACAAAAAACGACTTGCAATAACTTGGACAGGTGTTCACGGTCGAATAAACAATGTTTCCTAGTCGCTGCGTCGAAACGAAATTTCCGGGGTGTTTCCGAAATTTCCGCCTAAAGATTCAGCGAACTTGCAAATGAAACTCAATGGAATTTATGCCGAACGGAATTAGTTTTCTAGGAACCTTCACCGCGAAACCGCAACCGCGCTCGTAAATCGTCAGTCCTGTGTCGTTGGTTATTAGACCGAAAGTTCCCAAGTTAATCACAACTCCTACGTACTGTGACGCACTTTCAAAAAGTGTTCCCGAGTGTTGGCAACTAATAACGAGAACGACGTCGACGCTATAACAACTTAAACAACACGTCTCGTCTCGTTACATTGTAATCTCTTTGTAACCCCACCATAACGTTTGACACTTGCCTTGTTAATAGATTCCTTTGACAAATTTTACACTGTCATTTACTTTCTTTTTATAATTAGAAAGAAAGAAATTTAATTATTTTAAATAATTAAATATTTCTGTTTGGGATGAATAAGACTTCTACTTTTAATTGAAATATTAAATAACCAGTGTTGCTTAATTCTAATTAGAAAATTATCAGATTTAGAAATTCAATTGCATTGCATATTGCTTTTTAAATATTAATTTTTGTTAAGAGACGATTTCATGAACTCAAATTTTTTCTTTACTACTTAATTACTTAATCACTCCAATTAATAATTAATCTACTTTGCTGGAGTTTGTTAAATTCAAAAATCGATTAAGCACTTCAGAAAGTGCTCCGAGTTTAAACTCGTATTTAATTTCATCGGTAAATTCGTTCTTATTTTCTTTCGTTAATCAAGCAATCGACGAGAAGTGGTCTGATCGAACGAAAGAGTACGATTAAACATCCTTGATGGTTAATCTGAAATAAATTATCACGGATAAAACAGACGACTCGGTGAACGTAGTTATTCACTCGACTCTGAAGAAATATCCGTGAAGAGTAACTTTTCCAGCCGCGTTATATTTCACTGGTGTCCAAGGACCACATATTCTCATATCCCGCGGTTTGGCTGCAAACAGACGAAAGCATTCCGTTTTCTGTTTTTTTCTCGCCAAGAGTCGGTAAAATATATTTTAAGAGCACCAACTTCGCTAATAACACGAAACTGCGAACGAAACGGAAAAGCAAAAGGTGGAAAGAAAAATTCACCGTTCTTCCATTGCTTGTTTGACGAACGAAAAAGTTATTGCTGTTTCCCTAATGGGTATGAAATAATCAAATATTGCTTTTTAAAAGACACTTAAGGAAACAATAATAATGATATTTTTTGCATTGACTGTGTTACGTTCCGAATAGAAATTTAAGGAATTTAAAGAGGAAATATTAATTAAGGATAAAGAAAATTCAATTAGTTCTGAATAATTAAGAATCTAGAAAATCCTGCAATCTTTTTCTATTTCGACAATCTAATAAACGATCCATGATTCATCTGTCTTCACCCCTTCGTATTACGTTGCACCTACCGCGAACAGATCGAGAAACTTTCGCGGAAACTTTCAGCAAAGTGAAATAAGAAGATTGAGAAATATGAGGTTGAATTACTGTCTGCAAGAAATCCCAGCTTTTGTTGCGTCAACTTATGATTACTTATGCCTATAGACACTCCTCTATTGAATCACACTTCTTACTGAAATTTAAACAGAAAGGCAATAACACGAAGAATTCTCCTCGTATAAAATTGTCTAGGTATATGAAATTATAGGAAACTTCATAAAACTTTCAAATGAAGTAAAATTGAAAAATAATATAAACAAAATATATATATAACAAATTGAAAAATAACATCCTAACTATGGCTCGTGTTTATTTCAATATATTGCAATTTGTATTATACGAATCATCCATTTGCGAAATTGGTTCATTCCAGAAAATAAACAGTATAAAAATTAAGAAAATATAATAAATTAAGCACCACTCAAGTACTTTGACTTTGAAATTTTAAAAAATTCAAGAAGTGGATTTAATTATTGGCCCTTGAATGGCATATAACTAATAACTAATATATTGAAATTAGCAAACGAATGTTCGCCATAAAAGATATAAAAAATGAAGAGAAATTCACAGTTCAATACGTCAGGCAAATAAAAATGGAAAGTTGACAACCCGCGGGCACGCGATAGTTCCAGACGTTCTGCCTCTGTCACGTTCAATTTGAATAAACTACACCCTTCCCTGAAAATAAAATGCCTGAGGTCGAGGAATGTCACCGCTTCTTTCGAACTTTATTCAAATAGATCTCTTTCTCTTTTCCTATTTTTTTATTCATTTTCTGTTGTCCCTTTGTCCTGAATTTTTCACAGGTCTGTGGACATCTCTCTTTTCAGGCACTTTTATTAAAAACTACACCCTTTATTTCTTTTATTGTGTTTCAGTAGCCTCCCTGCATTCCTTTAAATCAATTTATTTATTTGATTAATACAATTTTTATTAAAGAGTCTTTGGGCATGTTTAAATTTTCATTTTGAAGTAAGTTGCCATTAGAAGAACCCAAGATCCATCAAAGGTTCCCTTTTCTCGACAAGGGAGACATACTGGCACTTTGTCGATGAACCTAACCCTTCGTCGAGTAGAATTGTTCCTCTATTTACTCTCGCAACCTTCCATCCCTTCGCACGAGAGTTTCGAGTTGCCCTCAGGGCTGAAGCGTCAGTTCTGGATCATGGAAATTGCTGCAGGACACTTTCATTGCACTTTTCCAGGTTTAAAGGTAACAAAGGTTCCTTGTAAAGCTGCAATGCCGTTTGGTTTCCATCAAAATCAATTTTAATCCTCCTTCATCCGAATTTTTTATATTAACGAGGGTAAATAATAGGGTATTTTACTTTTTTAAATAACAATGAGATTTTATTTCATTATGCTATTAATACTATATTTGGCAAATATAAAATAATTGCAAGAAAATAAATATTGACATAAATTTTAGACATATATCACTGTATGTCTGACCATCGATTGATATTTCTACTGTGCCAATCAAAGTATTGATCACAATCCCTGTTTTATCAATAAATATTTTTTTATCGAAATCCTACGGTTATTTATCAAATAAATAAATTGAGACACGTTCCATCGGCTCGTTATCTGTACTTTAATTACTGTGACATGTGAACAAGCTGAAAATGGTGTTTCGGTGAGGCAAGGGCAAATTTTCAAAATTAAAATAGCTCAGATACCACAAGGTCCGTAAACAACGCGATGTAACAAGCGGGCAAGGGAATTTTTGGAAATTACACGAAACGAGCGGACGATTTCAATTAAAATTCTGCACGCGAACGCAATATCGGTCGGGATCGTGATTATGAAAGTAATCACGGTGTCACGGAGATGCGGTCCGAAATTGCTGGAGGGGCAGATTCGACGTAGCCGCCGACCAATTGCATTCGTTAAATCCTGACGTTCATTAAAGTACCATAGATGTGTTTGGTTTATTTTCACCCGGTCGTTTTCACTGAAAATTATCCGATTCGAACGGATCGAACACCAATTACATTTAATTTCCTTCGAATTTTCTGCATTCGTGCCGTTCAATCCTTTTTTTTATTTTCATTGATTTTCAATTTTCCATTTTCCCGAAGGCGAATTTATTCGTGAAAAAATAATTTGTTACCCTCGCCATTCATCATTGATTTCTATTTATCGAATAAATTTCATTTTATTTGCAAATTGACTATTATTTATTTATTTTTCTTTTCAATGGTACACTTGCTTTCAAATGAAATAATGAGATTCGAAAACGGTGGGTAATTCAATGATCCCGCGGGACGAAAGAGAGTAAATCGCTTCGGGTCGTTTTCCGAGCGGGTATTCACCGCGAGCGGATATTCCGCTTACGAAACAGCGGCGAGTAACAGAGGCAGCGTGTAATGAAATATCGAAACCTTCGTCAAATATTGACGCGGTCGAAATAAAGCTTGCAATTCATTCGGTCGTTCAACAGAATTCAATGTGACGCGCCTAAAAAACCTGGCACGTTGCATTCAATCGAATGCACCAAAAAAAAAAGAGAAAGGAGAAAGGATCGTCCTCGAAGAGTTTCCTACTTGAATTCAATTAATATTCCCCTCGAACTCGATTTGCTTGGTTTGCAAATGCTTTTTCTGCGTTTCTTTTTAAACAGCCCAGCCGCTACTCGTTCCAGCAGCTTTTTTCCTGGACATTCGTGCTCCTCGAATCCAGTTATAATCTAACTTTTGTAAACGTTTCGGATTTGTTTTAAAATGTACTCTCCATGACGGGAGCGAAGCTCGTGGAAATGGAATCCTCTTGTTCGTTACGTCGATCGTATAAAAGTTATGAACGACGTTGATGGATCGTGGATTCTTCTCTTTTTCTTTTTTTAATTAAGTTTCTGTGACCGTCAAATATTTACTGTTTGTCAAACAAACGGTATTTCTTTCCCAGATCTCGTTTAATTCGACCTAATTCATTTTCTATGTTTCATAATATCTTTTGATTTGGAGTGTTTAAAATTCTATTAACAGAATTTTAAAATTGGTAAAAATAACAGCTAATATTTTAATACGACATTTCTACGAGCTGAAGCAATGTTCAGTGTTAGAGAATTTTTAAATATTGCGTTTAATATTATGTAAAAAACGATGATTGTTCCGTAACGTTAACGAGTTTCCGTCGAAAGGAATTTATTTGGTCGGCAAGTTTCGCGAGAACGAGGCAATTTTTCAGAATAATCGGCGGACGTTGTTTCGCTGAGAATCGAGACGGAAATTAATTAGCCGTGTGTACAGCCGGCTGGTCGACAACTGGAAACTATTAGCACGGTTTACGGCACCCGGCGGCGATGAAAATTACCGATACGACATATTAAAATTACTTTTCCGGACAGTAACTACGTTCATTAGCTGTACGTTCCATGGAAACGCTGGAATTCACTGAGGCGAAAAGTTTATTCCTGTTTCCTCCCTTTTCCATGCGTCACACGCCCCTTAATCCCCCTTCTTGCTCTTTAATTTTCATTCAACCCTTTTGCTTCTCTTCTTCCATTTCCCTGTTTCCAACTTTTCTGCCCATTTGTTTGTTTCGTTTTCCAACCAACTGGAGAGTCAATTCTTTAATCGAAGTATTCTTCAGAGAAATCCCATTAAACATTAATCAACTAAAAAGTAATTATTACAGTATAACTGCTGCAAGTATTAATTACATTTAAATTAATTAATTGATATTTAAAGCAAGAAGTTAGTTGAGATTAAATGGTCTGCTTAACGAGGTAAAATTCAGATTAATTTTTTTCACTTTGCAACTTAAACAAGATTGCTAAAGGTATTAAGAAAAATAATGAGATGAGAGCACAAAAGAAAGAAAAGTAGAAGCAAGAGAATAATCTCTTTGTTTAGAGAATCTAAATAAGAGAATCAAGAAATGTTAAAGAAAGAAAATGAAATTCACCTGTGAAGCTTTCATTAAAATTATCATAAAAAGGAATTTCATTTCAAATAAAAATTATATTATGAGAAATAGCTAAAGTTTCAACTAATTATGAGTTTTACTACGAAAGTTTGTAAATCTCCATCCCGTCATGATTTCTCCGATTTCCATTTGGTTCCACTAGAAAATTTCGTTCTCTCCAAGCAAATTCGCGCAATAATTCCTCTACGTAAATTATTAGTATTAATTAGAGAACATGTACCTGTTTGTCCCGCAGGCACATTAAATTTGCACTTCATTAGCGTAGTTACATATTAATTCGGAAACTTCAGTACAACCGGCCGCGGTTTAATTTTCATGAATCAGGACGCACTACTTAACTGGATTGGTAACAATTCACGATGTTTCAATTCCCTGGTTACCGACAATCAGAGATACCGATTTCAATAATCTTGCCGAAGACTTCCATTCCATTTCCTTCTAACTTAATTTACATGTGTAATAATCATTTTACCTATGGTTGGATAAAATAAAAAGAAATTCACATTCTTTCTTAACCAATTTCATTTAATTTTGTATTTCATGTTATTTTCACTTTCTAAATTTTACACGGTTCCTTTAAAAATTATTTTTCCAATATATGAAACAGATTCATTTAATGTTATTTGTTCAAGGGTTAAATCTTAAGAAATCTCTCCTCTAAAATTTACATTTTTTAAATTGTACCACTATTATTATCAAGTAGATATGATGAAATTATTCTTCTCAAAGAACAATTGGAAATTCGATAGAAAACTTTTGATCCTCTTTAGCTTGTAGAATGTGCATTCACGATGATGAACGCATGTCGTAGAACGAACTAGTTTCAGCATCGAACAATGCTGCACGAATTAATGAGGCCAGGTGAACGAAGGTTGTCACTGACGCGTAACTATGATCTCCGATCGGTAAAGGGAGAATTCTGTTGCGACATGCTTGTTCAATGAGCTCATGCTGAACACGGCTCATTTTGCCAATCTGATTGACGGGATACTTAGCGCGCAATGAATTACGATTAGGTAGGTCGTTAGACAGTCTAGCATTCTGTGGTTTCACCATGTAGGTATACATTGAAGCTTCATTAATTATCTTCCATAAATAATAAGAAAATCCATTTTATAAATAATTCAAATTTTAGATACAGAAATACATTAAAATAAATCAATATTTAAAGGGGTGGTCTAAGAGGGTCTCCTTCCATGTGAACAAATATTGAATGAAATCTCGTTTAAATTCTAGATTAAATATTATTTAAAAATTTCAATTTCCGAACCAAGTTTATCACCCAAGGGATTTAATAAACCAAGGCTCTAGAAATCTTAATCTGATCCTGCAATAACCCATAAGTATTGCAAAAATAATCAATTAGTAATTAAATACGATAATTCATACGTATTATAATATTTAAAAAATAATCAATTATGTTTTATTACACTTAATGTTCCATTTGTCACATAATATTAAAATATTTCCTCTCTTATGTACAAAATACAAATATAAATTCACCAAAAGAGCTTTTCTCACCGTGTTTTTTAAAACTCTCATTATGAATCTATCTGGTAAACCTTTCAGCCATGCGCGTTTAAAGTCCGTCAGCATAAAAAATGTTTAGCATTTAACGTAATAACCGAGCGTCGATAGCGCGGAGGGATGAAATGTCTAAATGTTCACGAATTTCACGCCACCCTTATGGAAAGAATCTGGGTCTTTCCTCTTCAACGAACGACTGTTCTTGCGAGTCAAGGGGGTGTAACGTCGAGTGTGTCGTCGAGGGCCACGAAGAAGTATATTTGACGTAATAATAACGACGTCGTTAGGTGAAACTTTTCACTCTTCCGGTGACTACGTACAGTTCAAGTAGGCATTTTTTTTTTTTTTTGCATAAAGATTACGTGTCATCGATGAATTCAGAACAGTTATTGTATTTGAGAAATGTTCGAGGGTTGAATCAATGCGTTCATTCGATAAATATTTTTGTCATAAAGGTTGTTAACCCTTCATTGCATTATTGGAAAAATATAGCTTTGAATAATTAGAAATTTATTTGAAAGATATTTTAAGTAAGATTATCAACCGTCTTGACGAAAATTAATTAAACAGCAATCTTTTTATAAAATATCCAAATTCCAAAATAAAATGGATTTGAGAAATAGACACGATCCACCTTCAAACGTGTACCAATTTATCAGCGGTTCGCAGGGATTAATTCGAGATAGGATCCACGGTATCGACGGCTAGATTTGTATGATGGTCGTATGGCCGGTGCATCGGCACGCTCCTCGTGTAATTTGTATTCAGACGACGACAACGCTGACGATAGTTGTGATGGTAACGGAGCACCGATGCTCAAAGGTGTCCCAGATAACGTTCCTCACGACTGGGCGTTTTACGACGACGATTCCCGCAATCTGGATGCCGCCATCGAAGCTTTTTATTTCTCAAACAACACCATTCGACTAGAGATTCTTCTATTCGTGTGAATATTTGCGCGAATCGTTGTTGAAAAGTACTCATTCGTGGAATCGTTCTAACGTGCAAAGTAGGTGACACCTTATTGTTGCAATTTTTGTTTCTCATTTTTGGAAGGATTGATCCAATCATTAATTCAAAAAATTAAAAATTTATCATTTATATGTTATTCAACTCCCTTAAAAAATGATTATACGAGGCTTCTATTGGATTGTTTAAAAAATTCGTCGCCTAATTTAATAGTAATATCAAAATGAAATTTCTATGTAATGAAATTAAGCCTTTTGGGGCCCCTTTCGAAGACCCCTTGGTCGACAAATTTAATTCAAAAATAAAAATTTCTTTTAAATACAATCAAAATGATCCTCTTGTAGACAATTATCTTAAATGCTACAAATTTTCCAAACAACCGAATAATCCGTTGCAGTGACGAATTCTGGTCGCATATCTTGAGCGTACAGCGAGCCTAAAACGATCTTCTCGTCGCTTACACAGGAACAGTTAAGGTTCCAGGAAGCGAGGCTGATCGTCGTCGTGGAAATTGGATCGGTCACTTGATATCGCGGTCGGTATTCTCGAAATTCGAGCGTACTTGCTAGCCACGTAACTCCGCCACCCCCTCGCCTATCTCGTATTAATATTAAATTCCGCTTGCTCTTGCCGCAGCCACGGTTAGATGGCCTTTCACCCCTGGCTCGAACGAGATGCTCCAGGGGTTGGATGCCTGTAGCTGGTCAACGGACAAGAATTATATGAGCGAATACCTCGCGCCCTGTCCCAGGCACGATGGATCGTGACTGATGCTACTTTTCATACGAATTGCTACATCAGGAAATGAATTTGCTTGCTCGACACGTTGATCCTTCCAGGAGATCCGCAATTCAATTTAAATTGAACGCGAATTGTTCAGATAGCAAAGTATTGATTAAAATTTCTTTGAAAATCTATTTTGGGATTTTTGTGAAAAGGAGAAGATTAAATTTAACCCTTGACTGGCGGACCCTGGAGAGAGGCTCAATTTGTATAAATTTTTCACTGTTCCTTTAATAATTATCCTTTCAATTCATCACGATTGACTCAGACTCTGTTCTTCAAAGATTAAAAACGCTAAAAATAAAGACAAATTGCAAGAAATAAGGCGAAGTACTTATAAAGTGAGAAAGAGTAATCAAGAATGACGGAAGAGACACAGGTGAGCTGTTTCACTCTCGTGATATGTTGCGACTGGGTCAAGTTATTTAATCCTGCTGGCATAAACCATCGCAGGCATGCTTGAAATTTATGCGCTGAAACCGTGTTAGAATACTAGACGGGGTACACGGTTGCCCGAAATATTCCAAAGCGTTCGAGAAACCCGCGATTTCCACGTGAATCCGCAAAATCGTTCACCATGATAATGGCTATTAAAATTTTCCGGATTAAACCTGTTCGTTTTCCAAATTCTCTTACAATTTGGTGATTTTACAGTGAGTTATGCGTTCAATATAATTCAGATAATTAAGCAGAAATTAGAAAATTTCAATAATGCGCTTTGTAAATTCATAAAATGATTAACTTTTAGACTCCTTTTAGACTAGATTGTTCTTGTGTCAAGAATACAATGGATTCAAAACAAAGAAGTTCCATTTCACCCCCAGTTTCTTGGAAATATTCTTAAACGAAAGAATGTTCTTTATTTTCAAAAGTTAGATTGGAGATGGTGGAATGATTCTGGAAAACTTCTTTCCAGGAGATTGAAAGAATCATACAATTTTCTCTGTTGATGCAAGAGAAAAGTGCAACTTTAAAAGCTTCCTACGAAGAAAATATTCCACGAGTTTGTTCGATTATTTTTCGAAAGATTAAGGAAATTCATTCTTCATCTTAGCTTTTCCAGTATAATACATTTGTAGATTAACATTACGTAAATAATGATTATTAGAAAGTCAATAATATAATATGGATATTTTTCGATGAAAAGAATCATTTTATTCTATCTTGTGGAAACAAGATTCCATGTAATCAGAAGTTCTTAAGTCTCCATGGATTTCTTACTGCCGGAACCTTATTTCCCTGTTCTATTGCGCGACGGCAGCAATGTTTGAAGAGAAATGGCTCAAGAGACTGTGCCCCGCTTCCAAAGTAATATCTAACTACGTTTGTTTGTCTTGTAAGCGCTTTGGAATTGGTTATCCGTTGCTGCTCTTATACCTTGCAATCAAATTGATGCGAAACCTCAAGTAATCTATGAATCTTCAGAAATCTGAATTACACTCATTATTACCGTAAAACTACTATACTAAAGAATAGACTAATTCCACAGACGTTATACCATTTGAAAATCCACCCTTGAACAGAGGATCCTGGGTCAATCGTAACCCATACTTACAAGACACGTACTAAAATATTAACCTAAAGTTAAATATATAGTTTCTAAACGAAAGAATTTTATATATTGAAGAAATAATTATTAAACTAACAATATAAAATTAAAACAAATTCGTCCAAGAATCAAACGTCAGATGCTGCACTTTTAATTAGAAAATCTAATTTAGTATTATAATTACATTTATAGTGCTTGAACTATGTCAAAGTTGAAATTGATTTCAGGAGGGTATTTTCATTAAAATTGACTTCATAAAGTAGAAAATAAAATTGCTTCATAAAGAGTCTCTATATATCATTTTCTGCAGTTAATTTTTAGATAATTAAGAGCAGTTTAATTAATCAAGAGAAGACGAGTTTATCAAAGGTACAGGATGTTCACCTCCTTCCTTTGGTTCGATCCTGCTTTGATTGCTTCAATAGGGGGAATCAAGTTTGTCAACTTTGATGTAAGGCACTTTCCAGCTTCTACTGATGCTTCACGGTCATGAACACAGGGCACACGTGTGTTATGTTCCACCTTGCATAGGGTGGAATGGGGGTGTAGCAGCTGTATTTCGTCTTAGAAGCAAATTTCTGTTCCTGTGTGTTCTTGTTCGCCTAACTTGTTACACGAGTATTCTATATCCGAAAGAAGATACATGTGTGAAGTGAGAAAAAGGTAATTGAAACTGATAGAAGAAATTAGAAAATTTTAAAAGAAAATCAAAACATTCGCCACCATATCAATTTTGTAAAATTGGAAAGCTAATTATATAAAAATATTCATGAAAAAATAATCAACATAACACACATAACATTATTTAATTCAGACATGCTTTATAAAAAATGTTCTGAAACGTGCTTCGAACACTTTCCTGGACATTTTGGAGGATATTTCCGCAGAAAATTGTCTCGAGAACATATTTAACAGTTATTATTCCCTATCTCTTATCTAGGAACTTATAGACAGAGAGTAGAGCAGTATTCAGAGCTCGTATACTAACTGAACGCGGGGCTTCGGAATTCTTATGGCTGACTCGTGCGGTCCGCTACTACTGCGCCTGACCCTCTATAGTTAGCCATCACTGGAACGGTGTGGCATAAAACATTTTGTTTATTTTTGACCTGGCTACGATAACGATAACTGTGGTATGTAAACTCCCCACAAAACTGTAGCCTCTTCGAATTATCTCTACAAGATACAAGGTTTGCTATTTTACAAATAACAGTATTATAAAATTTATATTATTTAATTCTTTCAATAATTGATAGAACATTGATTGCTCCTGTGAAAATTGATGATATTTTATTTTTCTGATTTATTTTTCAATTTGTTTAAAGTTTGTATCTTTCACTTTTCTTTTAAGTTCAATCAATCCTGATTTAAATTAAGCCCCAATTTTAATCGGGGCTTAAGACTTAAGAGATTAATTGAGAATGTTTATTGTAGTACACTGTTATAATTTCTTCTTTTCCTTCATTTTTTTCCTTGATATTCAATGACACGAGAAATAACAGGATAGTAACGAGAACAGACGTGCCTGTCGATTCGATGTCACCTGCGTTTTTATTGACATTTATTGACTGTCAGAGCTATGCAGTTGCTGTTCGAAACGTGAGAGAATTGCTGAACATGAGCTCCCTACGATAATTCGTTGTAAATTGTATATTTCAGTAATTTTATGTTATCGAAAAACGTAATAATTATCATTATCTGTGTTTATTGAAATGCTGCTTTGTTCAAAGTACCTTTTGTAACATAATAATAAATTTTCATGTAATTTTGCATCACTTTTCAAGGCAAAGGTACAAAGAAATATGCAATTTAACAAGCATTTAGTATGTCAAATAAAAATATTAAAAATATATTAAATACAATTAAATGAGAATCAAGTTTAAATTATTTTCAAGTTGTAATCATTCTTACAAAATTACAGTTTTGTTAATTCTTCATTATATAATTTTCAAAATTGTTAAACAAGATAGCTTAGAAGATAGATAAAGTTATGACAAAAATAACGCAATTGGTTTGAAGTCAATATGACAATTAGTTCCAGAGATATAGGGCTTTAAAGAAATGTCGTTCCGGCGAGAACAATGAATGGGGGTGGACCGCCGTGACCTACATTTTTTCCAGGAAGTGCGTACGCGCCGTAGTAATCGTAGTAAAAAAAAACAACGATGAACATCAGTCACGCATGAATAGGGAATGAGTGAGAGGTTCGATCTGAGAACGAGACAGCGATACAAAACTATTAGAAATTATGCTTTGCTTTACATGATGATATCTCAGCAACCGGAAATGATATCAAAATGAAACTAACGTCAAATTAAAGAGGAGATTTCAGCGTTTCTATCAGTGTCATTTACATGTTAATAGAATTAACAACCTTGGAATAATAATGAATTAAAGTTTTAGTAGTTTTAATAGATATTATTTGGATCTTTGAAGACCTATTTCGACAAATATGTGCAATTTTTATAATAATTAATATTGTATGTAATTCTAAATAATTTAGTATTTAAAAAGTTTATTTATTTAACGAATTAGAAGTTGTAGAAAATCGAATCACAAGTTTCAGTAATTTTGTGTTGGAGGAAACAATCTATATCCTTTGCTATCACATTAATTTATGTACTTAGTATTAATATTTTAATAAATGTGACTCTAAATAGTAAAAACCTTAGCCAAAAATAATTTATTACTGTGATAAGTTACTTTAATGCTTTTAATTACTTCAACCATATTTGCTTAATGGAATTAATTGCTACACAATTGTACACAATTGTTTAATGGAAAGAGTGTTTTCTGTAAATCGCCTACAATTACGCCAAAGACTAACTCTTTTTTTCCCTGTATATTGATGAGCTTCAATTTTGTCGCGCTTTCTTTCCCGCCTAATTATTTCGCTTCTGTCAGGGTTCATTTCCGAAGACGCGTGAAATTAGGTCGCAGCAGCTAACTAGGGCTAATTGATAAACAGCGTTTGGCCTGGTATACTTGCAAATGAAATCGCTGAATGGGGAAACGCGAGGCTGACAAGCTGCGCGTTAATTAAACCTCTTCGCGTATAGAAATCCGATTCGTCGATACGGAGCCCGGTTTTTGTTCGAACTACGGTAAAATACGTGTGAAATGCTGGGTCGCATGTCTCAGAACATATCGTTACAAATGAATGAGAATTTCCGCGGAAATTCATTGAATTCTTTCTTTTTCTATTACAACCACATAAAAAAATTACATATCAGAAACTTAAACATGTAGTTATATGAATTATGTAATAAAAATTAGAGTTTGATTTTAATTAAACTTAAAATGAAATTATAAAATACAAAGTTAAATTAATATTTGGGCTCTCTCTACGGTCCGTCATCTAAGGGTTAAAAATTCTTAAAGCTTCCAAGTTCTAGGAACTTTTAAAACATCCAAGTACTAAATTTTTACTTACAATTAGAAAGAATTGAAAATTTTAAAGATTTGAAACTCTTAATTCTTTCAAAAAGAGGAAAAGAAATTAACTTTTACAAATTTTGATGTATATTCTTTCAATTTTAATTCGTTTGATTCCAATTAAATTTTTAATTGTTTTTAATATTTTTAATCACCGTCATTGATTGCTCTCGTATAATAAAAAGATTACGTGTCCCGAATTAAAACGAGGCATAAAGTTTGCCCGAAAACAACGCTACGTACGTCCAATGGTAAAACGTATGGAAGCGTTAATTGAAATTTAAATTCGCCAGACACATTTGCAGCGTTCAAGAGGAGACGCACAAATGAAATATGCATGCTTTTTATACCCACCGATTTAACAAGCCGAAGTGGCAATCAATTATTGAAATTAATCACCCGCGGCAAACGAACCCGTAATCTATTTCCTGTCGCGCGTCGGATAATTGCTCGTTTCGGAAAAAAAACAAAGTAGCAAGAAACAGATGATTATTCTCAGAATAAATTTCTCACGAACAGATTATCCTGCCATGCGTAATTTTGCTTCTAAAATTGCACTAATCACCTATATACATTTAATTATCAAAAATAATCATTTAATCAGTGCCTACAGTGATAAGAGCGTTATTTCGAAATTCTCAATTACTTTTCTAATATTTTAAATAAATAATAACGTGACTCGAAGGTGAGTAGATATACTAAACTCTTTGGCCGGTTACTCACAAGAGAAAAGCGTCTTTTATTCACTGCTTCATTAATAATTTTGAAAACACTGTCAAAAAGCGTTTTCCTATCGCCATATCGTGGCAGATACTAAACTGTGATCAAAATTTTCTGCTAAAGATATAAAACGCCAGGTAAATTGCCCTGGTAGAATGTCAGCAGCATATTTTTCAGATTTCTATAGTGGTGCTAAAGAAAGGCTCTGTCCTTATGTGTATTACACCTGAGTCCTCCACACCTGGCATGCAAGGGCGCAGTGATTGCAGATACAAGAAGACTGGACATGCCTTTGTTTGCGAATTTTGGGGTCTCAGATACCCCCAGCTGCAGTTAGGTCTGCATGTACAAAACATAGCCGGTATGACAATCGTGCCTGCTTTATCAGTCCCCTTTTGCCGCACCTTGCACAGACATCTGAGAAGACACAATTTTAACTCCCTCTGACTCTATATTTTATAAATTAATTGAAACTAGTACAAGACCGAAATATTATTAAAATAATTGTAAGACAAACTTGTATTCACTTTATGCACCTTGGCGAATAAATCATTTTAAAGGAGCAACTGAGTTATTATTTAATTTACCCAATTTCCTTTTTGAGATATTTATTTAATTTACACAATTTCCGTTTTGAGTTATTTATTAAATGCACGTAATTTCTTTCCTCAGTTATTTATTTAATTGACTTAAATTCTCCTCTTATTTTATTTATTCAATGTAGTTAACTTCTTTACTCAGTTATTCATATATACAACGTTTAATAACTGTTTGATCTTTAATAAATTATAAACTTAAAATCAAACTTAACACAGGGTAATTACTTCTCAATATGACCTAGAACGGGGTACTACTTCATCAGTCTTATACCGACAGCCGAGGGTTGCGGATCAACTTCTCTAACATACATATATGTACCTCTAATTTCTTTTCGGAGTTTATTTAATTTACGTAATTTATTTTCTTTGCTTATTCAATAAGCTCATCAAAGGGGAAAAGCATTTATAATTTTATCCCTCTTTTGGGTCTCGGCCGACCATCCCTTTTATTTCACTTTTGCCAGTTATTTATTATTTTATCCCTCTTTATAGACCAAAGCGCACCCTTTTCAGTTACTAATTATTTTATCCTTATTTATGGGCTAGGTCCCACGCTTCCTAACTATTTATTATCCTACTCCTCTTCATGGACCAAAGCCTCCCTTCGCAGATATTTATTTCTTCATTCCTTTTATTAGCCTCGCGGGGACTATCACTAAATCACTGTACCTCCGTATCCCTTGTATTCCGGTATTCTTATAGAGCTGCAACCGTCACATCACTGCCTCCCTTACATCTCCTTTACATCCCTGAATTTTTTACATTCCTGCATCCGTTACATGGCTGCATTCCTTACATCCGTGCATCCTTTACATTTCCTCGTCCCTTACATTCCTGGATCCTTTACATCTGTTCATCCCTTACATCTCTGCATCTCTTACACCCTTGCATCTCCTACATCTCTGTGCCTTATCCCTGATACCTTTTTGAAAACATTTTAGTTTAAATGTTTGTGCAAATTTAGTTCCTTTTTTCGCCGCCAGGGGGCGCTGATTCGACATCGAAAATTTAGTTGAAATTTTTGCCGCTAGAGGGCCAAAATTGGTGCGAGGTTTAGTTCCTTTTTTCGCCGCCAGAGGGCGCTGATTCGACATCGAAAATTTAGTTGAAATTTTTGCCGCTAGAGGGCCAAAATTGGTGCGAGATTTAGTTCCTTTTTTCGCCGCCAGAGGGCGCTGATTCGACATCGAAAATTTAGTTCAGATTTTTGCCGCTAGAGGGCCAAAATTTTTGCAAGGTTTAGTTCCTTTTTTCGCCGCCAGAGGGCGCTGATTCGACATCGAAAATTTAGTTCAGATTTTTGCCGCTAGAGGGCCAAAATTTTTGCAAGGTTTAGTTCCTTTTTTCGCCGCCAGAGGGCGCTGATTCGACATCGAAAATTTAGTTCAGATTTTTGCCGCTAGAGGGCCAAAATTTTTGCAAGGTTTAGTTCCTTTTTTCGCCGCCAGAGGGCGCTGATTCGACATCGAAAATTTAGTTCAGATTTTTGCCGCTAGAGGGCCAAAATTTTTGCAAGGTTTAGTTCCTTTTTTCGCCGCCAGAGGGCGCTGATTCGACGTCGGATCAGCGCCCTCTGGCGGCGAAAAAAGGAACTAAATTTGCACAAACATTTAAGCTAAAATGTTTTAAAAAATGGTATCAAGGATAAGGCACAGAGATGTAGGAGATGCAAGGGTGTAAGAGATGCAGAGATGTAAGGGATGAACAGATGTAAAGGATCCAGGGATGTAAAGGATAAAGAAATATAAAGGATGCAGGGATGTAAAGGAGATGTGAGGGAAGGAGTGATGCGACGGTTGCGGCGCTATAAGGATACAGGAATACAAGGGATACGGAAGTACAGTGATTTAGTGATAGTCCCCACGAGGCTAATAAAAAGAATGAAGAAATAAATATCTGCGAAGGGAGGCTTTGGTTCACGAAGAGAAGTAGGATAATAAATAGTTAGGAAGCGTGGAACCTAGAGATGTAAGGGATGAACAGATGTAAAGGATCCAGGGATGTACGAGATGAAGAAATGTTGGGATGTAAGTAATGCAGGGAGGTAGGAGGCGTAGAGCTATAAAGAAATCAGGGATGTAAAGGATGCACACAGGAGTAATAAAATCAACACGTTCTCCCTCCTAATGAGTTTATTCAACAAACTAAGAAGATAAATACTGCAAATTAAATGAACGCAGAAAATAAAATAAGGATATGTGTATGTTTAGCAGGTAGATCTGTACCCCTCGGCGGTCGCTATAAGACTGATGGTGTTTCACTTCGCTCTAGGTTGATAACGGTACCGCAGCTAGCTATCTTTACTCGAATCAGTAGCTGTAACTATTTTTTTTTTTTTTTTTTTTAACATGGGGAAATCTTGCATAAGACCCCCCACCGTCCCATGGGGGTGGGCGGCGGGGGAGTGTCAGATTCCTACTGACTAAAACCCCACGGCGACCGACAGTGGCGCTAAAGGAGAGCTCCGGGGCCTTACGAATTACTCCGGAGCCTTCCGCGCCTGGCACACAAGTGCCCAACTCGGATGTCTAGCATGTAACCGACACCGGGGGTCGCACCCGGTGACGGCCTCTCCTCGTATCGTGTGCAAGGGCGTCTGGAACCCCCACTCCCGACGCCACTCGCTTTTGATATTGAAAGCAACTAAGAATTATTAATTATTTTGACAACCGATTTTCGAATTGAGCTGATTATTCACTTCACTGGTCAATAAAGATCCGACTCGATTCTTTTAGGACTTTTCTCTAGAGGGTGTACAATTAAAACGTAGGAAACGTGACAAATTTTATAGTGGCAATAAATTTGAACGGTTTCATTCGTTTCGCATTACTGCTGTAAGCTGCAGTATTTACGAGGACAACGGAATCGTTTGCCTTGGCTTAAATAGATACGATCGAGGGAACGAACTATAATAAAAATAAGATTCGAAACCTCAGAAATCGTTCGAGAGTTTCCACCTTTCCTTAATCTCTGCTAACCTTCTGGCTGAAGCAATAAAATCCTTCTCCTAACAGAAGGATAATAATAACGTACATCAAAGATAATACCAGACTTTCATTCCTTAATGAAGCTTCTTAAAGTAACCATAAAGTTTTATCAAAATGGCAATAAAATATAAATTATTTGACCTGAGCCATGTCAAAATAATAATAATTATGTATAAGTTATTTGATTTGGTCATTCTTAAAATGGTATCAAAGGAATAAAATATAAGCTACTTGGTTTGAAACTGCCCAAAGGGGTCAGAAATGATTATGAACTCCATAAACCAAAGTAACTTGAGCAATAAATTTTAATAATAATTTACAACTGTTCGACTGATTTCATTCCAAAGGCATAAATATCAGAGACACTAGGAAGTAAGCCAAGTAATAATTTCATTTGTGTTTCAGGACTCTCGTTAGGAGGTGGGCTGATAGTGCTCGCATCAGCTTTATCAGATGCATCGCTCGAAGTACCTGGAAAATACAGTCTTCCCTCAACATCCAGCATGCAAGCTGATGATAACGGTTTGCCGCAGTATCACTATGGTTGGTGTCTTCAGTTGTCGGGGCTGGCTTTGATTTTGGCGGAAGTTGCAGCTGTTTTAACGATGTCTGGATATATGGCACGTTTCTCGACAGTCGAAGAAATGGTAGGAACGCAACAAACCAAACTTGATCATAGAAAGCTGAGCTAAATAAAATTTTCAGAACTTTCAAATCCTAAATTCTTTTCATGGAAAAATGAGAATTTGAAAAGTTCCCAAATCTTAAATCTACATAAGGAAATGTTAAAATATTTAAAACTTCAAAGTTGTAAATTCTATCTACAAACAATATGTTCCATTCTTTTAGGTAAGAGTTATGGTTCCTGGTGCCGAGAGGAAGTTAAGGGAACAAAGAGGACTGAGTTCAGAGTACCTCGTTAGAGCCCATCAGAAATCACCTGGGCCCCCACAGACCCGAGGTTTCGGGCAGTCCTCAAAAAGTAACTACTTCATTTGCTCTACAAATCTAACTACTATACCACATTATTAATAATAAATTTGCCTATAAATATTTCAGCGTCTCAAAGAGCCCCTGAAGAAGGCACCTCTTTATTATGCAAATCAGCGCCAGATATCTGCGCCTCCAATCCTCAAGCCATCAGCTACGTCGATAAAGCAGATCTATCTCACGTGTTACCGGCGTATCCAGACGCAAAAAATCCAGATCCACGGTACAACTTTACCGACAAATCAGAAGCTAGTGTTATCGACTCACGGTTAAGTGGCTTTGCCGATAAGGAAGGTTTGATAGATTCCGGGATCCTTTCTGATTCTCGACAAAATATGATCGTCTTCACTGAGAACAAGGAGCATACTGTGGGCCAGGAACCACGATACACTGAATTTTCTCCAAGAACAACTGAACAGAACGTAGTTGACTCAAGATTGAGTGGTTTTACCGATAAGGAAGGTCTCCTCGATTCTAGACTGAGTGGATATGGTGACAAAACGGAATCGTTATTGGACACCCCCTTTGGTTACGACACACGGTACAACAGTTTAGCGGGTCAGACAGTACCCATCACCTTGAAAAATCAGAACACTTCTGTCTCAGCTATTCAATCTCAATATATCTATCAGAATTTCGGAACAATTCATTCTGGTATTTTGAGGGTGTCCGAGCCAGGAACAAGTTCCAGTTCAAATTCCAGTCAGAGAAGCATGACGTTACAAAATCCCAAACGAAAATCACAGATCGCTCAAAACACTTTCAGCACGATGGAATGTGAAAAAAGGAAAAGAGGACCTGGATTGGCTGGTAAGACAGCGTTCTACACTGGCAGCGCTGTATGACCACCACCACCTCCTCCGACGCCTAGGTAACTGGAAGAGGAGGAAACGCCACTCTAATCATGAATATAAAAGGACGAACAAAATTAGTGGCGTTGAATCCATGTCGGAGGAATGCATTTATAATGCAAATATAATGGTAGAAATCTATATGATCGACAATTACAGATTTCTATCTTATCTGCTGTTGAAATAATGGCTAATGATAAAAGTGTTATCCTATGAGGTGGTGGATCGTATCTACTGTAGATCAAACAAATTCCTGCAATTTTTTTCACTCAATTATGCACTGGACATTGAAGTTTCTTGAGTGAATAAAGACATAATGAATTTCAAAAGAGTGAAATGAAAATTTGTACATAAATTACTGATTTAAGATTGGTGAACAAAGTCTATGTAAACCAGACGAGCTTGGAACGAATTTTTCTAACGTTTCGTAGCTCCTAATAAAACGTGTCGTACAGTTATAAAGAAGTGACATGTTAATCGATAAAATAAAGACAAAAGGATTCGTGGTAGCGTGCATAAACTTTAGCTATAGTTTTAAGTGACATAGGCAACGTATCTTAAAAGGGTTAAAATATAGGGTCGATTTTACCTGAGAATTTGTATCTTCTACGTGTGAAGCCGTGATCTTCTTGTTATTTATAAGAGTTAATCAATTTTTTTTTTTTAAATATTGATACACAGAATGCAAACAGAATTCCACAATAACTGTTCGTTGACCCACTGACCTGGTTCATTTATAGAAAATGAATTTAGATTCCACGTCATTTTTTTTTTCTACTTTTTGGTGGAAGAATCTAACGCGTGAAAAGTGGTTCAACAGACAGATCAAAACTCGCAGCTCACCGTTAAATTTAACCTCAGCTAATCACGTAATCGCGTTTCCAAGCTGCATAATCAATCGAACGGAGCCATAAGTTGATGAAGAATATTAATGTAGTCGATATGCTGTAATATATACTCGATGGTCAGTATAGTCACGAATACTCAATCGGGCGTAAACTCGTCTGACCATTTTTGGGGAAAGAAGGAATGTCGAGAGCAAGAAATTTGATCAGAAGTCGCGTTTGACGAATCGTATCAAAGATTTTTCCATAAAAAATGAATCACTATTTTTAAATGCTATGGAATCACAATTTTTAACAATGTTATGAAATAAAGTACGTCACTGATTTAGGTATTATTTATAAAATAGTTTTGTTAAAATTAACTCGTTTATGGGAAAATATTTGATTAGATTCGTCAATGTTGGACATATCAAGAACGAGAGCGTTTTTAATCGAATCATTGCTACTCTTTCCCTCGTTCATATTTCCTATTACCCGCGAGACGATCTGCAGGATTTGAGAATATTTTACCATCTCAAAAATCCTGCAATATTCACTCGAACATTGTTGTGTATGTAACTTTGCAACTTACGTATAAACATTAACGTATCAGGATCGTAGGTAAATGTAATAAAACGTTTCTTTTCTAAACTGTATTGTTTCCTTACCCACTTTCCTTCATTTGAATCAATGAAATTCAATTTCTATTCTTACTTAAATTATTAAAAATTGAGATATGAAATCCTGAAATTACTAAACATTAATTTTCTGAAAAAAAAAGATTCGCAAATACACAATTATGCAAAATTTGAAGTGTGCACTAAAATTGCATCAAAGAGTTTTCTAATGCTAACTAATATAAAATGATAAAAACTAAACGATGTTAATTTGAAATTTATTGAAATCTTTCATTTATTAAAGGAAATCCTTTCTAATGTCTTTGAAATTTTATAAATCAAGCTATCGTTAATTTTAATTAGTGCTGATCCTTAATAAAAATCTATGAAGCAGACGTGATTATTTTTAATAAAATGGATAAACAAAATTGTTGACACAGAAAGCTTGAAGCTTTTTATCAACAAGAAAGCTTTCAAAGCATGGAAGCTATCACCAGATGGCGAGGCTGTGCTTACGGCACGAGACTTCGCTTCTAATGTTTAATTAACGCCGCATAATTGCCCGGCCAATTAGCCAACACCGTTTAATATTAATCTGCAATTTGAATTCATTTCGATGCGTTTAAAATTTATTGAATACATAATTAATGCATCGTGTTGCGAATGCAGATACGATGCACAAGCTGCCCGGGGCACTTTGGGCGCTGTTCCACTGATTTATTTTCGACGCTCGTCCAAAACTTCCCACCAAAATGAAAAAAAAAAGAAAAGAAACATGATAAAAATAGTCAATCATTCTCAATATTATTCTTTGCGAAAAGAACATCGTGTTTCGATTCGTTTCGTTTCGTGTTCTGCATTGAAAAATGTATGCAATACTCTTAAACGTCCTTTTAATTAATAGATTTAGCCTATTTCTTGTGTTTTATGAACGATAAATATGATTTACGAGAATCCACACGACTCACCACGTTTCTTTCGAAGAAAGCACAAGGCAATTGAGTTATTTATGATCGTTAGGTAAAATTGAACTGTGCGTGACCGACGACCAAGTAAGTTTTTAGTGCCTATGTCTCATTACGTTTCGCGAGGCAAGTATGTAGATTGCTGTTGCACTTTCTACGATAAGCTTTATGGTCGAATTATGGTACTGATAGTTAGATTCCTGAGGTTTCTTTGACAGAATCATTAGAACGTGATAAATACCTGAATTACATGCTGCCAGGAAGGAGGCAAAGGTTTTTCTCTCCTCGCAAATTATGCTACGATATTTCAACTATCATAAATTTAGAACTGGCATTTTCAAATTTTTGTTAAAATTATATCAAACTCTCACAAATTTTTTCATGTAACTTATTATTTAAAATATTAATAAAAAATTTGCAAATATTAATATCTAAGGTATAATTTTAGAAAATATACAAATCTATAAAAATTATATGCTACTAGTTTTCAAATTTGAAGAATAATCATAAACCACCCCTAAAACATCTTTCTACTCTGAACATAAAATAGAACCCCAAGAAACTTTCAATTTCCATTCAGAATCAGTTTCTCCAGCGAGCAGAACGAAGAAGCATCCGAGAGGACAGCTCTTTAATTTCCCCGAGCTTTTCCTTTCTAACGAAACCCGTCGAAATCGATACTCACCCTCACGCGAATCGCCTGCACAACTCGGAGGGGGTGCGAGGTAGATTGTCTCTGTCATTTACCTGTGCTTTCTACTCTCCAACCCCTCCTTCGAATCGAATATTCGAGCCAACCCCTTCCTTCCTTTCTTCCCGCTGTAACCTGGCACCCTCTGCGTTCTACCCACCCCCCCCGTCCAGTTCTGCGTGCAGCCGTCTCGCTCTAATCCAATTAAAAACAGCGAACGATCGCACGAAACAGCGGCACATCGACCACGGGAATTTTAATTGATGTTACAGGTACGTACGAAAGGGTTGGTGGCTGTTGTTCAACTGGAGTCACTGTACAGCATGATCCGTTTAAGTGTATACAGGTATTTTAAGTTAATTTCGGAAATTTTAACTTTTTAATAATAAAGTCCTTCGTTTACCAATTTATGTTTTGTTCGAGCAACAAAACCTTGATTTGAAAATTTTTATTTTTGTCCGGAAAGTCGGCGACGCACGGTCCATTGTTTAACCCTTTCCACTCGTATGTCGCCATATAGTCTCCATCCTACATTTTATTATTATACATATTATTTACATTAGCATTTCATTCTAGGGACCCTTGTTACAATCTTTTCCTTTAGTTTCTGCTTAAATGTGTGCGTATATTAAAATAAAATTTAAAAAATTCCGAGTTGATTGGTAGTCTTCTCAAATATAAATGCGAGTGCAAAGGGTTAATATACAATTTCTGACAATTGACAAATATTTCAGTGATCAGAATATTAAAAATTTTAGAGAATAATCAGAGAAATAAGAACATGTACACACTTAAACCAGATATGCTGTATATGGAAGGGGTTGCAACTGGAGGGGCGGGAATCGAAGGGGGATGATGGTCTGTCAGCAAGCCACGTTCCAACCCGACTGAAAGTTTTGCCAACACGAATCCCTCTCTTCAACGTGTCGCATGGAATCGTGTTAACCATCAGGAACATAGCGTTTGCAATGATACATCGGGAAGAGATAATGGAATGCGACTGGGGTGTAAGTTTGCTGATTAACGTCGTCTTCGTGGTATAGTTTCGCAACGGGGGTTGCATATGGAGAATTACGTGAGGTTCAGATTTCTCGGAAACTTGTTTGATTTATCGCTTCATCGTTTTTATTATATTAATTTGAATAATTAGAAATAAATTGAAAAGTGATAAATTCTCAATAAATTCTTAACTCTTTGACAGCAGACCATAGAGAGAGCTCCAATTTTAATTTAATTTTGTATTTTATATTATTTTCATTTCCTAAATTTTACATTGTTCTTTTAAAAATTATTTTTCCAATATATATGAAACTCTTTCATTTAAAAATTATACATTTAATTTTAGATAATTGGGTCACGATTGACTCAGGCTTCGCTATTCATTAATTAATCAAAGATCTTAATTAGAAATGCAAGTATTTAATTCTCAAAGGTACAAAATGTATCCTCATTGAATTCATTAAAACTCTAATTCAAAGAATAGAAATAACTGTGAAATAAAATAAGTGTTCGATATCTAATTAGCAATTACCGATAATTGATTAGCATGGCGTACAACAATTACCAGGTCCGCTAACCGCGGTAAATTTAATTACTATTACAAAGCAGCTAAACTAGCTTAATCATCATCGACGCCACAGTAATTTCTGTTTCAACGAACAAGAAAACTATTAGTTAAAAGCGATTCGCGTTCGCTCTACTCTATTAATTTCTCATTTGTAACAACCTGCTTCTTTTAATTTCCATATCAAAATAATTCTTCCCGGGGAATAAACTTCGTATAAAACGACGGTGTTTCACTTTTATTTGAACAACTGGTGCCGGTTACTTCCGTGCAATCTTCATCTTCCATTCTTCACTCGTAGAATTCTCACGCAAGGAAAGAAAGGGAATTCACGGTGTTAATCAGCGAATGCTAACGCGACGTGGCAAATTATTTTTCGCTAATTTTTCCACGCATTATCCTTCTTATCATTCCTTTCTTCCTCATTCTTGCTATCGTGGCCGTAAGAAACGCTCGAGGAAGGAAGCTGCATCCAGGATGCCTTAATCCTCGTGGTCATCTATCATCGCGAAGCGTACTGGTTAGCCGATTCTATCTTCCAGCTCGTTCTTTTCTTTTTTCTTTTTTTTTTTCTCAACCGCCCTTCCAGTCACCGTCGCCTTTTGTTGGCTTGTTTAATAACTCGTGATGAATGTACCTCGGGCTGCTTCACTTCCAGTTCGTCCTGCGAGCCGCAGGATCCCTAGGGTCCTGAGATATCCTCTTTTCTTCTCGCTTCCCACCACGTCAGAAATTAAAACGATAAATCCTTGACTCCCTGTCTAGCGAGAAAAAATATACCGACACAAATTTTGATAAGGACAAGAAGTATCTCGGGATGTGATATTGTTTTCTATGGTGCACCCTTTGAATACTTATAGAATATGGATGCAGAAATAAGGAAGGATTCATTAACCCTCGTACGACGGACCACGGAGGGAGCCACAATTTTAATTAATCTTATATTTTAGATTATTTTCATTTTCTAAATTTTTTTTAAATATACGAAACTCTTTCGTTTAAAAATTATACACGTTTAATAATCACTTAAAGGCACCATAATATTATCAGCCAATCAGTTAATTAAGTTATTTCAAAGCCGAGTCATTTAAACCTCCCTCAACCCTAATTAACCCGAAACGATTCAGGATTTTCCTGCTCTTTATCACCTGGGCCAGTTGAAAAACCAGTTTCTCATGTCCGTCCCGAAAATTTCAAACCACCGCTGCAGGTACAGGGACCACGGGCGAAGGGGGTTGCGGAGGAGGGGTTGAACTCTTATCTAACCGAGGGACGAGCAACGTTGGTAGGGATGTATTAGCGTCCGGTATTAAATTATGGTCAGCCCAAGGCAGCAACGGGTAACAGTGATACCGGGGTTGTAACAAACAGCGTTTGCAACCACCCCTTCGCGGAATTAACCCCCGAGATCGTTGGTGCTTTCGAGGGATAATTTCATTTGGCAGCGACTGTTGGCTAGCTTGGACCACGGTCCATTCTAGCCTCCGGCTGTCTGCCTTCCGATTTTCCCTCTCGCCCATCCCCCTTTTTCTATCTTTCCCGGTAATTTTTTTTTTTTCTCTTGCCAAGATACGCAATTTTCCGTGCTCTCCTTACCGGACGGTGTTTGGAAAACGAGTTTATACGGGGTCGAATGGAAATTACACGGCGAAAATATCACGGTTTTTTGTGTCCGCTTGATAAAAGAAAGAGAGATCACCGGAATTAGGGGTTGGTTTAATTGGGAATAGAGAGATTCTCGGGAGGGTTACCTCGAATTTTTCCCAGAATTTTTCTCTTACGCTTGATAACGAACCTTGAAAATTTCGTTTGATAGGGTGTATCTGATTCTATATACGTTTTAATTGAGTTGGAAGGGACTTGTGCAATTAACGGTGGAATGTTCTTCGAGTTTGTGATTGTATGATTCTCGAGAGGGATAATTCTATAAGATACTTTTGGTCGAAATTGATCCGTTCTGTTATCAAATTTGATGCGAAATTATAATTGCAAATGAGATGATAGAATTGGTCATTGCTCGATACGACTGGTAATCAGCCATTTTGTATCAAGAATATCGAAGAGACCTTTGTGCCATTTTCATGAAACTTTAAGCTTCAAATTGATTTGCAATAATTTTGTTAGACTATTTATAATAATTAACCATTTGATTTTAATTATAGTGTTCTGTCATTAAAATTCAAGTTTTGAAATTTTCTTTTTATAAATTTTGCAATAATGAATATAAAGAAGAAGAGTTCATAATTCTATACAAAATTAAAAAAATAAAATATGTAACATTGCATTGTCAAGTCAAAACATTAATAAATAAGCAAAAGAGAAGCATATCTTGATCAATAAAACTACACCTATTAAAAATCTAAAGAACACAGCTTTTATTCGTAGCCAGAGACTGTCGGTGGTGGTTTTACAGGGGGTAATTTCATTTGGTCCAATCTCCACCGAACGAACTGCTCAACCCGTAGTTAGCCGCGGGCTCTTTCTGTCTATGAAACATTTTTACCGTCTTTTCTCGTTTTGTTTTCACTACCCTTGCGTCCCCTAGTCGCTCCTTATCTCTAAATCGTTTACGAAGCTGCCTTTTGCGACAACTCGCAATCCTTGGAATAACAATCATTCAATTTGTGCAAAATAAACGAAATTAACATTTTTTAATTATGGGCTATTATTAACGCCAAGAAATAACGCTAAATGCTTTAACCCTCGAACGGCGGACCATGGAGAGAGGCCCGAATTTAATTTAATTTCTTATTTCATATTATTTTCATTTTCTAAACTTTGGGCCACGATTGATCCAAGCTCCGATATTCAAAGGGTTAATTTATTATCATAGTACCAACTATTATTATTTAGTATTCTGGCAATAACAAATTTAGAAGACGTAACCTCTCGAATGTTAGTCAACGAAATTCCCGAAAAAATCGTCGACAGGACTTAAGTAAGACTTCTCCCCATTGCCATGGAAGAAGCGTAAATCCACGTAATTCGATTTGGTGTCCCTTCGATTCCCCAGAAAGGCGTGCAAAGCCTTCGCAGATTTGTTCCTGGAGGAATCAGAGTCGAAAGAGGAGAAGCTTACGAGCGCTTTTGCGAGCGTGATAAACTTCGCTCGAGCTGTGGTTGCACGACGAGGGTTCACAGGACGTTTCGAGACCAGGGGTCAGAGGTTAGATCGGGACACGGTAGCAAGGAAAAAAATAAGGTTTACTTCCTCCCTTGCCGAGAAGATTGGCCGACGGACGAGAGAATAGCGTGAAAACGTGTCCATTTAGGGGACAAAGAGTTCCACTTTTTTCGAGTCCATCTTACCCTCCACTTTATCCCCATAGGTCCTTCACCCTGACCAACAGACCCTTCTACGTATTTGTGCTTTTCTTATGGGATTGTTGGAATCGTAATGGCGAATATTGGTCCACACGTATGTTTTGTCCATTTTATTGCTTTCAGGGTATGTTTATAAATATACTTTAATTTACTTCTGTTGAAATTAGACATTGATTAATGGGAAATATTAAATTGCAAATTGGTTAATTTCAAGAATAGTCATTTTTACTAAAGATTGGGCTTTAAATTGATATGCCACAAGTGTTATTTAATACTACTTTCATGTCATAAAAACATAATCATATTAATCAAAGCTAAGCCAAATTTTGTACATTCTAAAATTCATCACTGTGTGGTATAATTAATAGTTAGCCATTTTATATTAAGAATATCGATGAGCTATTTATGTAGCCAATTTCTTAAAATTCTAAGCTTTCAATTAATATATCACAAGTGTTATTTAATACCATACTTTCATGTCACAAAAGCGTAATCATATTAATCAAACCAAAACCAAATTTCATACATTTTAAAATTCATCAATGTGTGGTATAATTAATAATAATTAGCCATTTTATAAGAATATTGATGAGCCATTTATATAACCAATTTCTTAAAATTTTAAGCTTTCAATTAATATATCACAAGTGTTATTCTAGAATAATTTTATCTCATCAAATCATGTCAGATTATTTACCCTCGAAAACCACCCCGTTGGTGCACCAACAATCTAACAGAAAATCTAACACTTTCACGATCTTCCTCTCAAAGATCTCTAAATCAAAGGAACAAAGTAACTAAAAAAAAGTTAAAAGAAGAAAGTAGGAACGATCGAGGATAGATTAAGCTAACCGTGCCAGGTCGATTCAGAGTCCGCGCGAACGCGTGTTCCAGCTCATGTATGGAGAACAAGTTGGAGAGATTGGCGGTGGCTGCAGTTGCTATGGCGACAGGACCGTCTAAATCCGCGAAGCACCCTTCCGTCGTGATAGGTGGGGGGTGGTTGGTGGCGCAGGGGTGACAATGGGGGCGCTAAGCCTGGAGATTTGCAGGGACCACGCCGGTTGGTCGGTTCATTGTTTCAACGCCAGCTCTGTCGGCAAACGTATCACCGAAACTCTCTCTCTCTCTCTCTCTCTCTCTCTCTCTCTTTATCCGTGCCGTATAACCGAGAAAAAAGTCGTGAAACTTAGGCAGAGACGAACGAGCGTCGGCCGCGTTGAATATAAATCGCGTTCGGTCCGCTTCTCCTCCGTGAAAACCACTTTCAACGGAGAAAAATGCCGTTGAATTAAATCGGCTGCTATTAATTTAATGGCCACTTCATTAGAGGCCGCGATAGGAGTATCGGTTTCTCGCGAAACGTTTTTCTCCACGTCGAACCTCCACTTTGTTGCGTGTTCAGACTGTGTGTCGAAAGCATCGATTAACTCGATCGTTCCCCGGCTACCTTCTATCTCTCTCGCTTGGTAATTAATGCGTCACTTATTGATTGTGATTTATACCTGTACACGGGTTTTCGGTGTTGCGCAACCGTATACATAGCGGTTGATTCTGTTTGATGGATTAATTAATTGCCTGGGTGATCTGGTTACGATTTTTCCTTCTTCGTTAAATTCAAGCGTTAACCCTCGAACACCGAACCATGGAAAGAGCCACAATTTCAAATCAATTCTCTGTGTCAATTTCAAGTTATTTTCATTTTCCAAATTGAACACTATTACTTTAAAATTGTCTTTATATTACTTTGTATATGTTTGGTAAATTTGGGACACAATTGACCCTGGCTCGGTTGTTCAAGGATTAACAAGCTAGTATTAAATATCTCTTAAGGAATTCATCAATTATAACAATGAAATAAAATAAGTGTGTGGGTGGATTAATTACACTAGACTCTTGTCATACTGCCGTAGACGAAACTATAGAAATGGAATATTTTTTAAAAGCTAAAATTATAGAAATTAACACGTTCGGATTCACTTGTGTAGATCTACCTATACCAAAGCACGAAATCCAAAAGAAGTCGTTGATGCGGCGAAAAATTCAATTCCAGGTCTAACGGTAAGATATCGAAATAATTTCTCGCGAGTAACAAGTGAAATCAATTACACAGAGTTACATGCAAATCCGATCAAGGGATCTCCACCAGGTGGCAAAACACGATGACAAATATCAGCCAGTTTCACGCGCTTCTGCTTCAGAGTTTCCATTGATAACGCGGTCGGGACAAGCGTCCAAACGTCTCCTTCTACTTTCACTTTGTACCGGACTTATGGTAAACACGGCTATTAATCGTTTCGCGGATAATAGGAATTAGATTCGGTTCGGTTTGTCGTTCCCTCGGCACCGCCGCCTCTTTTACGAGGCATAAACGATATTTATGACCGTAATCCACTCGCGGCCAGCCTCCTAATGCTTGATTTCTTCATCCTCCGATGGAATTCAAGCTCCACCGAATCTCGCGGAAACCAACTAACGTCTTAATGTCACGATTTATCGTCGGATAAATGCTTTCACCAAAGAGGCCTTTCTTTGGACATTCAACGAATTGTACTGTTTATTGCGATACAAAGGAATTCGAGAATGTTGATAATCGTTTAGACAAATGACATTCTTGGTTACGCTCTTTTGGTACTTTAAAAATGGGTAATGATGTGAATTATAGTTAACAAGTTTTAGAATGACTTAAGATTGATTTTGATATTTTGAAATTCTTTGAACAATATTTAAAAAAATAATGGACTTTTATTTTTAAAGAGGTCGTTGATCTTTTCATAAACCTACTTGGAATTTAATATTAATTATTTTAATTATTAGTGAATTTGCAGCACTCGTTTTCAGTCTAGATAATTATGATATGCTTAATTTAATATAATTCTCAGATCGGTACAATTAGTATTAACTAAATACTATTAGCTTTCCTGAATTTCCTCCTACGATATGGGATATTTATTGCAGTCTGCGTTGGAATGCTACTTTAGCAATGCCCTGATCAGTTGTAATAATTAATGGACTGACGATGTGTGTATAGATATCCAGAAACTAGTTATGCTTCGGTAGTCATATTCCGTGCCACTTCGAAACCTATTAACCAGTAATAATTGATAATATATAATACAGACACAAATAGGTACTTCGAACAGTCTATCGAGCAGAGAAAAATGTATAATAAATTTTTCTTCCAAAAGTTGGAGTTCATAAAACACGAATTATCTCAGGCAGAAAATAGAAAATTGAATTTTATCACAGAATCTATGAAACTCAGGGGCGAATATTAAGGAAAATTCTCAATGCACCTATAGGGATTTTAGTCCTAACTAATTAAAATTCATTACAAAATAGCTCGTCGTGTTACAAATTTTCCAATAAAGATTGTCGGTCGCGATTCGTTCCCGATGCCAGTATTAAACAGCATGGAAATCGAAGGACGAAGGTACTAAAGCTAAGGGACCGGTCCTTGCAGAAAATGATAACGCGATTCGAGTTCCCTGGACGTAGGTCGCGGCCATCTTTATTATGACAATAATTTAATTTCGAGCCAGCTACTTCTGGGGCTGCTCGTAAATACACCGATTATCGGTCTCGCTTATTAAATCCGTCGTCCAGGGACATCTTTGCCGGCTCGAAGCCAGTCCAGGTCCGCTCGGGTTCATCTTGTCCCAGGATATCCCTTTTCTCCTTTCCACCCTGACATCCGTTTCTTTCTTTCCTTCTCAAACTTCGTCCTACGTACACAACTATCGTCGTCCTTTTTCATCCACCAGGAGATCCGTTCACCGATGCTAATTTTACGAAGCTATATCGGCTTCAGCAGCAACGTGGCGGCAGCTTGGCGGCTACGTGGCATCAGCTTGGAACTCGTAGCGAAGTGGATACCAACGCCTCGTTCCCCTCGTGGCGGCATCACTGATGATGACGAGATGATCACTTAATTTGGCCAACAGCTGCCGCGTCCTCTTTCTTCTTTTCTCCTCCTCTTCTTCTTCTTAATCTCGTTTCTCATCCTTCCCTCGTTCGTCCCGTTCTCTTTTATAGCCTGGCTCCACGACTCAGACCGCCAATGAGCACCCATAGGCTCCAACGAGGACACTCGTGGCCTCCGAAAAGATGTCCACTTTATCGAGAAACTGATATTTGATCGTTGGACGCCGAATTAGGGTGAACCAGCGATTTCTAGTTTCATCTGGGAAACTTTTACGGTGTTGTGACTTTGGTATTAGCTTTTTGTGCGCCAATTGTTTCGTGGTAAACAAGAAATTTGATGAAAAATTGGAAGAAACATGTACGTTCTTATTAAAAGGTAATTTTTTATTAGATTTTTTTTTAAGTCAGTGATTTTTATTGTTATATTCACTGTCACTTTTCAAATACACAAAAGCGCGGAGATATAATGAAATTTAATTTTCGGATGACGGACCATGAAGAGAGCCCCAATTTTCAAACGATTGACTTAGGCTTTGCTGTTCAAGCTGCGAAAGCATTGAATTAATTTATACAACTTTTTACTATTTTAGTATAGAAAATACCAATTAGTATGCTACTCAGATGAAAATATAATTATTGATAATTATCCTTATTAATAATAGCAAGATAGGTATAAACGATAATGTGATTAATATTCAACTGATATGTAAAAGAGAAAAATATATTATTTTAGCAAATTTAATTAGCGCGTATTCAAAGTAGAGTCATTTTTCAAAATTAAGAGTCCATTAAGGATTTCGTCGTCAAGTTTAAAGCGGGTCCACAAAGTGGCGGCCGAAAGTCGAATTTCCGGATGCTTCGGCCGACTAATACACGGATTCCAGGAGTGCTGCCTTCCTTTTTCATATTTTTTTCTTTTTAAATCCCGAAATGATTATTTATGGATGTAAGAGGACAGCGGAGGACCCTAACCGTCGCCTAAATAAGGTGTCGGTCTCGCATACCTATACCGATCCGTTATTAAATTACTATACTAGCCGAAGATTTACGGGCTTTTTCATCATCTTGGATCAACGGTCTTCGTTGGTAATTTATTTTTTTTCATGGTTCATTAGAGAAACCAGATGTAGCGAAATTGGGCCGGCTTACTTCCTGTCTCCGCTCACATTCTGGAAAGTAATTTTCATAAAATTTTGAATTTCGTTAAACATTTCGCGACTGTTGTTAAAAATCGATTACTCTCGAATGTATAGAAAATCATCTAAAATCGAGACAAATCTGAAAACTTACAGCGAACTTGAAAAACATACCCCTATTTAGTAGGTCATTAAAAATTGAATGATTTTCGATCGACTCCCAAAGCAAATAAGAAGCGTGCAAAAAATCATTGTGGATACCATTGAAGTAGATTGCAATAAATATGCAATCATTTTTTATATCAGTGAAAATTACCCTGACTACCATATCGAAAGCCTTGAGACATATTAAAACAGAGAGGAACGTACAAGAAGAATACAGATTGCTCTCATTATACGAATAAAAAAATAAAAAGAAAAAAGTATATTCCATTCCATCATACTGTACACGCTTTCGCGAGTAATGACTCACGTAATATTGCCGGGCCAGAAATGATTCGGTTAATTACTCCAATAACAGTCCTCTCGAATTGGCCTCCGATCACAAACTAATTCACTGTCTTTACCAATTAAATACCTCTCAACCCTATCGCATACCATCGATCCTCGAAGAAGAGGAAGAGGATGAAGGAAGAACGAAAAAACCGAGTTCATCCCTGTTCGGACGAAATTGAAACTCGATTAATCTCGATCGTGGCGTCGAACCATCGATTATTCTCGGTGGTCAGATTTCCGTGGAATTCGAAGAGCGGTCGCGAGTTGCCGAAGAAGGTAACCGTCTGCGCCGAGGAACCTCGAAATCCCCGTAAACTCCATAAATTTATGATACGCGGCACACCGTCTGTCGCCGGCTTCGCTATTTTCGTTGCCACCCTGGCCCGGGTCCGAGCGTAATTCAAAAATTCAAATTACGTATTCTATTACGTGCGAGAGCCTGGCCCGCGGAGCTGAGAAACCGCGAGGAGAAACGAGCAGCCTCGAGCGGACGAAGAAAAAGGGCAAACGAGTCGTGAAAAGAGAGAGGAAGAAAGAAAGAAGAAGGGACGAGCCACTCTGGTCGAAGGGTACAAAAGGAAGGGTCCGGTAGGTGAGGCCGACCGTAAAGGGGTGGCGGAGCGTCGAACGGAGGGGAGAGCCGGGAAGAAATGAGAAAGAGTGTAATAAATTGGCGGTGAGATTATTCTCGACGTGCATTAAGACGTCAAGCGGCGACGGACGGCCTGCAAAGTATTGCCCGACACCTTCTACGCCACTATTTTCCCCTTCTATCGCTCCCCACCGCTCCTCCCTCTCGCCCCCCACTACCGCAGTTTCGTCCTTTCCCCTACCATTGGTACGCTCCCGAGGCTGGACACGCTGCTTTCATGGGGTTTGGTCGAGACGACCTACGGCCCTGTCCGAACATATCCACCTCGACGCTGAAAATTATGCTTCGGCCTAATCAGACGAAGGTGTGAACGTGACCCATCTGAATTCGTTAACCGCACCTACTGCGACTCCAATAAGGCGGGTTCTAAATGTATCGGGGTCCTCTAGGTCACTGCTTTCATTTTGCTTGCTCAGAAGTCCAAGAATGGAATTTTATTTAGTAATTTAATGTTGAATTAATTATTTAATTTTGTAAAATTTTTCATTCTCTAAACGCTAGTTCAATTAACAATTTTGTTATGGGACGTATCGAAGCTTTAATTATTAAAAATAGAAATAATTAATTTTCAAATTTCAAGCATTCTATTTACTATTCTACATTATTCGTATAATGCAAGCTATTTTCTATAAAATCAAATTTTTCGTTAATCCCAAAATATTTTAAAAATATTTCTCTGATAAATTTTCTGCAAAGTACCTTAAATATTTCATAATAACTCTTCAAGGTATATAGAAGACTTGTACATAAAACTTTTCAAAGAATTAAATTAAAAATCCTTCTACATCCCCAAGGGAAAATAAAATGAATTAAAAATGAAAGAAGAGCGAACAATCTAATAAAGAGATGTTTGTCCAGTGACTGACCGCGTTGTTTCCGGGAGTGTTAACAAGTCCCGATCGTTTTCTCTGCTCGAAAGGATGAGATCTTTATGCGACCGTCCGCACGCGGTGCCAGGTGTTGGCCACATAATGTATTACTTAACACCCACCGAAAAAGACCCACGTGTAGCCACGGGGGTCCTCGGATACCTAATCCATCCGGCTGGAATCGTCTTCCCAGTTGTATTCTTCCTTTGGCACGCTTTAAAAACCATCTGACCCGACTGTATACCGTCAAACTTTTGATATTACAAAGCATTTCAGTAAAATTTTTTATAAATTATCAATATCCTGTCTAGTTCTAATTAGCTGGCTCGACAGGAAATGCCTCAGTACAGGTACGATAGGTAGACGTTGAGCAAGTGGTTGATTTTAAAACGTCGCGTGACGAGTAACAAGTTCGAACCGGCATGCGACACGACGGAATTTCTAGCGAATCCCCGATGGAATTTGCATCGAGAGGATCGACCACCTGACGTAACTACGCCCCTTGGATTAGCTCGCCCTTGCCAGGGCGAACCGGGCAACTCGTTTCACCGAAACCGGTAATTTCGAGCCCGAGACTTGAACGCGTGCGAATACGTATTATCCTACGCCCGGAGCGTTGCCCGGCACGTTCGTTCCACGTTTCCAGACGCACCGTTCAATTTTCCAAATGGAAATGGAATGAAAATTATCGAGTTCGTTTCAATAAAACGTTCCGTTTCGTCGCTCTCAGGGACAACCTTGTATCGCAATTAACACTCTACTGTACCATTAACCTATCAAGTACCGTTGCGAGTCGTTTATGAAACAGCTATTCAATATTCCAGAATATGAATCATTTCAGAATTTCTGTTCGAAATACGAAACTAAAGGGTTGTGCGGGTACCCGAAAATTCGAGTACCCGATCCTCTCAAAATTCCGGGTACCCAAAGAAATTTATATACCGTGCAAACGTTCGAAATCGCGCCTAAACCCGACAATTTTCGGGTAACCGATCCACCCTTATACGAAACGTTTCAAGCAAATCACCTCTCGTACGATCTCATCAAGACCCCCGTCAAGGCAGCAAAGGTATCAGTGACCCTCGTTAAAGAACAACAGCCAAGAAGAACGGAGGGGTGCGAACAACACCGGGGAAAGAAAGGATCTAGGAACAAACGGCGAGTGAATTCCAATCAACTGGCTAAATTACACCGGGCCATTAGCTACCAAAACTTCCACCCACTGGTGGGAATGACTTGTCAAGTATCGGGCCATCGGTTTCGATGGAACGGAAACCGGGGGCTCTCTTTTACCTGTCCAGCTGCGTTGTTCTTCGTTCTCTCTCTCGTGCGAGCGGCGAGGAGAAAAGAGGAAGACGAGAAAGACAGGCAACGGACGATGAAGACGTTGTAAAACGACTGTGGCGCAGAGTGTCTTGGTTCTCACACCTCGAAGACGAAGCGGCACACGGTCAAAGGCCCGCGGGGGGTAAGTCCCTCGGACCGTGAAGCTAATTGATACGTAAGATTACGTTCCTGGCCTCGTTCCCCTCCCCCTTGCCCTTGTCCGGGATGATTGGTTGTCCGACTGCAGACCAGTCTCGGAATTCCTTGTTCGAACCTAGAAAAGCAGAGACCTCAGTCTTGCACTCGCGTTAGTTGTTCGTAGAATGGAAGAATTTTAGGTGTTATCAATGTTTTGAGATGTTTGAACATTTTTTTAATTGTTTAGTATTAATTGGAGGAATTGATTTTTTTGAAAGAAGTATCTATTGTAGAATTTTGAACATATTCAACAATAAATAACTGCTCTATTTTAAATTTCTTCTCATATTTTAATAAAATTTTTTCTAATAAGGTAATTTTTAAAACCCTTTTCAGAAAATTTGTTAAATTTCACATGTCTTATAATTCTAAATATTTCAAGTGAATACTGTTACTAAAAATAAAATTTCTCCCAAAAAGTATCAATTACTGCCCTTCACAAAGGAAGCTTCTCCTAGACGGTCCAGCATCGAAATTCCATCACATAAATTCCCTTCTAAATCAATCTACGATGCTATTAAAATACAACTAGCGAAACAGAGGCTCTGCGGACGAGGTCCGGGTCTCCTTCGTCCCGAAGGAATTAAGAGAAGGCGAGAAGAAGGGCCCGAACTGAGAAAAGACACGGCAAGGCGTGGCCGAGGGGATGATTTAACGTCGAAGGGTCCGTGTCTCTATTCGGCGCGGACCGCAAAGGAAGAACATGCCAGGGCAACAGCAACAACAGAGCTAAACAACACTGCTCACACGCGTTTTGGGGCGGCAGCTTTACAGCCATTTAGTGTTTTACGGCCGTTTTATGAATGCCGCGTTCTGCCTTCTCGTGAGAGAAGAAGCTTGGTGCACAACTTTCAAACACTTCAGCAGTGGAAAAATCATGCCCCTCTGTTGAATACTTTTATAACTCTACATTTGTACGGAATGGAAACGATCTACAAATTGCTTGAATAAAAGAACACTTTATTCGACTCGACCTGTTTCGTTTATTATTCGACCCGAATCGATCCGATACAATTTAACAAATATGAATTTTTAATCAAAGTACCGCAGAAAATTTTAGAAAAAATTGTCAATCTAACAGTAATTAAAATTTCTTAATTTCGTTGAAAATTTTTAATTGAAATACCGCAGAAAATTTTACAAAAAATTGTCAATCTAACAGTAATTAAAATTTCTTAATTTCATTAAAGATGATTGACAGGGACACTGCCCACCGTTTCCAACCACGTGATCGAAAAACGATCGATCCACCTTAACCCGAGCGATAACGAGGTATTAACGATCCATGAACCAGTTCCAGAGGAGAAACGGGGCCTGATCCCCACCATAGCCTCCTATAGGACCCCTGATCTCGGCTCTTTTGTTTCGGATCGCTGGAGCTTTTCGATTATCGTACGCCGAGCAGCGGAACGATCGCCTAACTCACTGGCTCCGCCCCTCGACCAAAACCGCTCCACCCCCTCGGGCTGACCGGCCAGACGGGGCCCACTTTTTGCATTTAAATTAATTTGCGCCGATTAATTTTTAATTAAACCCGCGCCGGGACGAGGTATGCTCGGTAGGCGCGAAATACTCTCGACAAACGCGCCGACCAAACTAACCTCGCTCCTACTTCCATTTAATATGGGCATCCGAGCCCGGTGATGTTCCAAATTTCTGCGAGGACCTGGTTAACGTTCCTCGAGGGTGCGTTAACCTTTCGCTGATGGGAGGTGCTCGTATTTCGATCGAGGATCAACGAGAGGGAGGAGAAGCTTTGTGTATCAATTTTCGAAGAAGAAATTGATTTTCTTGGACGATACGGTTTCTTTAACAAATCGGGAACATTGAATCGCTTTTTCTTGAAAATTGAAAGATAATGGTACCAGAGAAATTCTAGAAGGATCAGAGAAAAGAAAAGAATCCCTTCTATGGTTCGAGCCGCATTTAATAACGCGATATTTACGAGGAATGCTCGCCTCGTAACAATATTTTTCGTCAGCCAGACGCACCGATATTCTCGATCCGAATTTCGCAACAGACGATTGCTTATGCTGATTGTATGCGTACCAAGAGAAACGACCGGTGTATCGGAATGCGATCTTCTCGTTTAATTACGAATCCTTCTGGGAACGATCACGACCCGAAATCGTACGCTCCCGTTCCACGAAATCGGCCGCCTATGATACGAGGCTGACAATAACATAAGAAAAGAAGAAGAAAATTCAGTAAATTACAACGATGGAAGGGCAGATGTTCATCTTCATCATCGAAGGGTTAATCAAATTTTAATTCTTATTACAGCTATTCAAAAAACAATTCTTCAATTTTGGATCTTCGCTTTCCATAATCGGTTTCGTTCATTTTGTTTCGAAGTTCTTTTAAAGGTAAAGGGGGTTGGTTAACGGAAGCTTGTGCTTTTCCATCGTCTCCGGTTTCCCTTAACCCGTAGCTCGTTTAACCGCGGATGCCTTTCGAAAAAGAAGCAAACGAGACGAAGCTCTCTACGGCGGCACGAATCCACGCCTACCCATAACGATATTTTAATTAAACCGAGGCGCTGGCCGAACCGAGGAGAAATTCAATCTCGGGATAATAAATGATCGTGGCCCAACACCTTCTTGACTGCTGACGAGCCGACACCTCGGCTTAAACAGTTCACACCTTTTCCGTGTGCTTGTCCGGACTATGGCTACGTCAAGGATACTCCTCTTTATTATTTCTTTGATAAATTCGATCGAACTCGCCCTTATCATTTGTCTTACCCACGATTGAAGAGTTAGTTAGTTCAGTTACACCGTGAACCGGATGAGAGAATTATTTACAGTCAACTTAGAAAGTGTGTGTACACAAAATTACCAGTATCAATTTTAAGTTTATTATGAGATTCAATATTTCAAGGGTGGGGGTTGAAAAGTGTAAAGGTGGTGTTTGATGAGGGTTGAAGTGTTGAGACAAAAATTCAAAATTCAAATTGAATTGGAGTATTTAGAAAATAAAAATAAAAATTTCTGCTTTGAAGATAATAAAAAATTATTAAATTTTGGAGGTTTGTAAGCTAACTACCCCTTGAGAGATTTACAAAGTTGCATGTACACTTTAAACTCGTGTTTCTAATCGAATGTTAATGATAAATGTATTAATTAGCTTAATGAAAATTTGAATTCTAAAGACTATGAAAAAATGATTAAGACCTCAGATGATTTTAAGCTAACTACCCCCTTTGAGAGGTGATCTTGTCGAAAATATAATGTACAAAATGACGTATGCACTGTGAAGTCATATTTCCAATTAAGTATCAATGGCAAATGTATTAATTACCTTAATGATCGACTCTAACGAGTTTCTAATTCAATGAGATTGCATTTGCTACCGTTTATCTCTGTTTCCAACGAATTTAACACAGTTTTCTAATCAGAGTGACGACCATTTATGTATAATGCGTACGGGGTGCGTGGTCGTTACCCATGTTATTAAAACGTCTGATTACGTATTGCTGCGACTCTTGATTCCATTAAAAGGTTAGGCGAGATTTCATTGCCCCATTAATCAATGGAACGATTGTGGTAGCAAGCAGCCGTCTCGTTCTAAGGGAATTAATCAAACGAACGGGAACGAAAATCGTGAATATTTCAAGCATCTCTCGATGATGCATTGCAACATTATTATCATCGATTAATTATCGCAAATGACAGCTGTACGTTACCATTGGAATGTTAGAATGTTGTAATATTTTATGCAAATTATTTCTTCATAGAAATAGGAAAATTTCTATGATAATAAAGAAACGAAGTTTCACGTGAAACGCAAATAATAATTTCTGTTTTGTTTTATTTATGAGATAAAAACTTATAATAAGAGGTGATTGATGTTTCACTCATAGAGTTTGAATGAAAGATAAATTCTCAGAACATGCTTTCCTTCAACCTGAGTAATTTACTTGCATGACATAGTATTTTCGATGCGTAACATTCAATTTTTCGAATGACTAAACAATGAAGCCAGTTTGAATTGACAGTGTTAAAGAGGAACGTCAGTTTTTGCATCAAAAACCGCCTAAGTGGCTTCAATCTAAGTAGAAAATAAGTATTTCCAATCATTTACTATGAGATAACATCATTACTCGAAGATCAATTAAAAATAATATATTTGTCTTTCTGTTCTATGCAAATTATTGCATAATACAGATGTTGCAATTGCTATTAGTTTCATATTAATTACAAATTACATTTTCAATTAACAAGATTCGTTTGAAACAAATTCACGTGCTCGTTATAATTTTCCCATTAATGCTAATTACAGTGGTAATTAATAACACATGGCTTTGATTATTAATTTCACAGAATCATACAGAAACTTTCCACTCCAGAACGTAAATGTAATACGTTAAGAGATTATTAGTGGAGCAATAATTATTTTTGAAATGAAATTCATCATTGTAAACGTTCACTTTAAAAATTACAGTGAAAATAAAATCTTTAATAATTTTACTATAAAAATAAGAAAACTTAATTAAAGAAAATTCTAATTAGCATTAATAATTTCATAGCAAATGAAAAGCTTTAATTAAAAAAATGAAATAATATCATACTCTGAACAATAATTATAATTATCCCATTCATTTTCTTAGTTGTGCAAATTAAAGTAGAGAAAAGGTAATCAAAATGTGAGATGCGTCCGAAATTTTAAAAACACAAAACAAGAATGTTTCAATAAGAGAAGAATCGAGATGATGCTTTTATTGAACGCGTACATTCAACCAGCAACCGTGGTAACGTCACACGAACGCCGCTTGATGAGTCTATTATAAAATTAATAACTATAAATCTCGGGCGAGCTCGAGATAGCACGTGGCCGGCCGTTTTTCATGCTCCGGTTAATTATACACGGGTGCAAATTGAGCGAACCGGAGTTAAACCAGCTTCTCTTTTCCTTTACCGACGGCCTTCGATGTCTCCTTTTCGCTACTGATTCTGTCATAGAGATAATATCGATCTGATCAGTTCTATCGATTGACAAATAGGTGCATAGAAGCTAATCTCTCTATACGATATGATTTTATGAATATGTTAGTTTTCGAAAGAAATCCAAATAGTGCGAGTCAATAATTATGCGATTGAAAATAATAGAAGTATACAATTTTCAAATATTTTAAATTAAAATAATAGGAATAATAAAATAATTAAATTTTGACAAATTATAAATTGATAAATTAAATTAAAAGTGGGACTCTCTCAATGGTCCGTCATCCGAGAGCTAATTATCAGGGCACAAAGATAGATAGTTTTCAATTTCCTACTTAATATTATTAATAAAAATGATAATTTTCTTTGATCAATTATCCTGTTATATTACTGCTATTATGAGATATGCTAAATAATAGTAGATTATTTCTAAATTTGTTACCTAATGCAACAATGACCATCACTACGCCAAGTTCTATTTATCAAATCGCAATTTTTCCTACCAAATTTTTTTCAAATAAAAAAAACAAACGAAACTCTACGAAGAAGGTCCTCCGAAAATGTCTTCTTCCTATCCTTCCATCAGCTTCTCTCTCTCTCTATCTTTTGGTTTCGCGTGTCTCGGGGGCATTAAGAGGAACGCTCACGGCAGCCAGTTTGAATTTCGAAGCGTTGGGGGATAATTCCATCGGCGGGGTGTTCTAATTGGCCTCTCATTACCGATGCTCGGCCTGTTTCGGTATACTGAACCGTGATCCGAGGGTCCCAGCGAACGTCCGAGTTAACCGGTGGCCACGGTCCGATTATTGCCAGTTATTATCTACCGCGGGACCGTTCGATTTAATGGCCAATTGTTTCGAACGCCGAGCCGTTAATAGAAATTTACTGGTGGCCGATCGACCGCGTTGTTATGCTCTGCTAGGAAATGATGTAACTGCTCTTACCGTTCTCCTGCCACTCCTTTTCGTCTCGTATCGATAGATCGATAATAAAATCTGTCGATCATCCCCCGATTTCTTATCCGGTAACGAGAAAACAACGTGACGTCGAGATTTCACGAGATTACTCTGTGTGAAATTCTTTAACTATAGGTGAAAATTTATGAAGAAATTTGAGAGGGACAGAATGATTCCAAGTTACTTGTAACTCAATATTGAATATTAAAACAAATTGAAAATTATGTGCAATCAAGGTAGTAGGTTTTAAAATGGATGTCGTACAATCGTTCATTTATCTATGCATAATTCGATCGTAAATAACCTGATTATATAAGCAGTTTGACTGGTGGAAGGTATCTGTCTACCATTGTAATGTAGGCTCTTAATGTCTGATCAATGCAGTCTTGTTCTACTTGTAATTACAAGCTATTGTAGTGGTGCTGCACATACTTCATTCTTACATATTTCGTTCAAAACTTATTTATTATGCGAAGTTTCTATTTTTTGAAAGCTAAATCTTACTTTTATAATAGTTATTGATATGTAAAGAGGTTCTTATGCAAAAGTTGTGAGAAATTTTATTAGATATTATAATATTTTCATGTTTATTAAATTTTGTCTATTATTTTTACAATATTCCTATTATCCTTAATTTGAAGTAATTAAATCAAGATATTGTTAATTAGGCAAATAGGCTTAATATTTATAATATTTATAAACTATTTCTAACATTTCTAATATTTCTAATTTTCAAATAAAAATATTCCCAATCAGGTAAATAGAAGAATTCCTAATAATATTGGTGATGGATTCCTGTAGCAATTTAAATATTATCCAAAAATGAATGGCATGACAATCAAACTGTTAAATATAATATTAATAATTATATAAATAGTTCTTGTGTAAAAAGAAAAATAGATTTTCCTTCGTCTATCCTATGATACAAAATTGAAACATCAAAAGAACTAAATTAATTTAATTAGGACGACCCTTATCCTGTTACAAGAATTCTTCTTTCACGTTTTCCTCGAAAACTACAACTCATTTTCTATCTTTCCGTAAAATTCATTCACCGATTCCAAGTTTCGAGGAAAGCCATCAGAATTTCGTAGGGTCTGTAATAAAGAGGCAGGCTTTACAATAGACCCTCACGTAATTGGCCGTCATTCTGTCGAATACTTATAATAATACGTCTAATAGAAACAGGTAACAGGGTACCGATGACCCATGCCGGATGATTGGCCAAATTCTATTAGACCTGTCTTCCCTTGGGCACTTCCAACTGGCTTTGATTTAGTACTGTACACTGGCGAATTCGTCAAAACGTCAAAGCTAGCCACCCACAAACACATATACACACTGTTATTCGCCCCCTCAGTGATTATGAAATTTATCAAAAGTTAATTTAAGGTTCAGATACTGGATTAAAACCTGAGTTATTTGTTTAAAAAATTGCCAAAGCTATTCGTTTGTTTATTACGTACTGCAATAATAATAGCCTAAAGATAAATGTACAATTTTCAAACTTAAGTTTCATGTATTAGAAGAATAATTTTTAAAAGAATAGTGTAAAATTTAGAAAATGAAAATAATATGATACAAAATTGAGGCTCTCTCCATGGTCCGCCCTTCGGATCAAAAATTTAATTTATGATAGGTTGGATAAATCTCAAATTATATAATACTTAATAACACTTGCTGCCTTATATTATTAGTAATACATAATTCTGATTTTGCTATCATGGAGTAGTAAAATAAATTTCATTACTATTATTTTTTAAAATATTTTTAAATATTTTAAATCCGAGAAATTCAGTAATGCCAAATAATTTTACTAATTGGAAATAATATTATTTGAAAAATGTCCATAGTCAGATGACACCCTCCCTTAAAAAAGAAAACCAATTCAACTGAAATTCAACAGAAGCTCTTCCACCTGCACGATACATTGTACCTGCTTTTCGTTATCCAATATAATTCCGGCAAAGGAGGCCAATTTCTGGAAAAAAACCGACTGGATACACGCGATAGAACAAAGTCGACAGCTGTCTGACGGCATCTCGGGGCCTTTTTAATTGAAAAAAAGTCCTCGGGAAGGAGGCTGGAGCTCCAATTTGTTCGATTATCCTCGAAGCCAGCTTCTAAGATGAACGAACCGACTGTGAAGGGGGTGGGTTTCGCTGGTAAGAGGAAAGGTGGATCTTGACGGGTCGGTCCCCGAGACAGGACAGAAAACCTACTATAGATTACCAGGCCTGTTATTACGGCCAAGAGCGGAGGTTTTTTCGGGGCCAAAAATTGGTTTTTAATGCGGGGTTCGTCGCTTTCTTCTGGCCTGGGGGAACCCATGTCGGTAATAACTATATTATCAAGCCCTATGACCACGCGCTCTTCACCACTATACACGCTTTCATCGTTCGCTATGGCGGTCTATGGGAGCGCAGCCTTAAAAACGATCGTTGTAAAGAGTGTTACAATGTGTATCGAAGAAAAGTATGGGTGTATAACTTCTCGTGAATCGTGATCCACGAACGATCTATATCACGATCTTTTTGTGTTCCATTTTAATGGAGACGATTTATCACGAAAAATTAGGCAAGATCAATTGATAATTATTACTGTAACAGTGGAAGGTGCACTTCAATTTTTTTTTTTAATTTAAATATTCAATTCCCAAAAATAGTATACTGTCAATATTTGTCAAATATCTAATCAAATTATATTACTCAATAATAACAATGTTAAAATTTGAAATATTGTAAATATTTCATTAGAAACCCTGTAAATTTAAAAATTATTAATTGAATTTTATCTTTGCTAAGTATTATATAATTCAGTACTAATTTTCTACCCCAGAAAATTTCAAACTGATTTCTAATAAATGAACTTTTCCTACTTCTATCACTTTCTTAACAAAATACTGATATCAGAAACTTTTATACCACGAAATTAATAAAACACCTATACCACAGGCTAAACACGTTCAAAACAACGAGACGAGTTATTGCTACGATTGTTTCGCGATCAGGATCGATCCATTCTCTCGGATCCTCCTTTTAGTCGGTGATCCCTTTGTATTGTATATGGATCGGGCGTCAGTTGTTCGAAACGATTTATTATGAGAATTATGAGCAGTCGAACAAGCAGCTTTCTTTCTTTCTCTAGCTCGCGTACTCCAGCTACCCCATGGAACTTTGGGGAGTGCTCGAGGAGGTGCTAGTAAGAGGCGGTACTGCCTCGTAAACCTTAGATTTACTTCTGGCTGGCCGCCATCAATGTACCACATACCACTACGTAGAGATCGTAGCTCATGCCTTGGAGAACCTTCTTGAGATACTTATCAACGATATTGCCGCGAACAGCAACCGATTGTTTCAGAATCTTGACCAACAGAGAGAAAGAATAGGTCATTCCTTGATTTTGGATACCTTGGATCAAATAGAGTTCCTTTTTTTAATTATTTGCATTAAAGAAGAAAAATGTATCCTTAGCTTGAAAATTTTACAGTATACTCTCGTTATATCGCCGCAGAAGTGAACAATTTTTCAAGTTTATTGGGAGATAAAAGAGTTAAAGAAAATAAACTTTCTGTTGATTTAAATAAATATTAAATATATATAAATTAGTATGCTTAAAAATCCTTATGCAGATCAAACCCTTCAGGTGGCAATATAACGAGAGTCCACTGTAGTTCAACATAAGTAGAAATATTAAAGCTTCTCTGGAATTAAAAATAATTCCTATAACGTCGATTTCTATTTTTAAAGAAAGTAAATTTGAATTTAAATTTCAGGATTTCTGCAAAGAGATTTATAAATTGAGGTGTTCGCCATGACTCATTGGATTTCGAGGATCGACTCACAAAACGAGATTCACAGATTCGCGTGACTATCTGCTGAAGATCTGTATCTGTCGATCGGTGCAAGAACCGGGAAACAAGTATCGGTTTCCGGAGAAAAATTAATTCATCGAACATGTCGATGACCTGTGTGGGTAAACCAGATATTTGGTGGCATCCACAGACACCAGCCGGTTCTTCTGCATCTGCTGTGCCACTCGATAACATATTAAATAAATATATTTCTTGATCGATTCATTAATCATATAAAAATCCTCAGATTTAAATAACTAACACTATCAATATCAAATTTACAAATAGCTAACAAAATTATTGTAACTTCATTGAAATTTGTAATAAAATATAGAAATATAATTTCATTTATTATTTCAAACAAACTTTCAAATTTTCATAATCATCAAAATTTCTATCGTATATCTGAGGACGAAGAATTTTAAAAACCACCCCGAGAAAATCAATCAAGTTTTCTGATTGTAAGAATAAGACACGCGCGCATCAGCAGAATACAGAAAGATCATTATCAGGATGGTGAATGCAGGAGAGTACGATCAGAAATCGATCTTGGCAGAAAAGTGAATTCAAACGAGCCGCCTGTGGGGTCTTGCATGGCTGGACCACGCAAGTATATGCACACAAAGTGTGGGCCAGGATCAGGGCAAGCCCTCGTACTCTGGCACGGATATCTTTTGGCATCTTGCTCGAATATTTCCTAATAAAATTTGTTCCCGCCAGTTAACTGGTGCCCGTTGCCAAAAGCGCCTATTAATTTTTTATCTCGCATCTTCGCTTCCACTAGCCTCGTCTCGCCAGCGAGATTTTCAATATGTGACGGTGGCCATAAAAATGGCGTGGCTATGTTGGAACCATTCCATTATGCATGTGAACCCGTAAATCGATACCAGATTCCGGGTTTTAAGCTCCAGGAAAGATACAGTAGAAATGGACTATGCGGTGAGACAAAATGAAATTTGAATTTTTGAAATTAAGAGGAGAAAGGTGCAAAATTTAAGTCTTCATCTACTGGCTACTAGGAAAATCATAATATTCCAATATTCAAAAATTTCAATATCCCGGTATTTTAAAATTCCAAAATCCTAATATCCCAATATTCTAAAATTCCCAAATTTCAAAATCTCGGTGTCTCGAAATTCTAAAATTCTAATAAACACTATTAATAGAGCTAAGGAACCCCCTCCCCAAGAAATAAAATTTTAGTTACTACAGTGGCTACTGTGAAATTAATTACCAAATCTAAATTCTCAATATAACATATAATAGTAATATTAATACAAAAAATCGGAGATATCGATCACCAGTAACCCCTAGTTTATTTTGTTTCAAGTAGACTAAAATAATGGCAGGAAGCATAAGCGATTATAATTTTTCCTGTTCGCATGATCGTGGCAAAGAACGATCTACCCAGACGACTATCACTCAATTATACCCGCCACCTGCTGATGCATAAGAATTGCCATTTCCAAGAACGGCTACTGTTTATAGCACCATTACGCAAAAACTTAATTTCAGCAGAGAAACTTGACGGGAAAAGGTGGTGCATATACAGCAGCCGCTGTTAATTCAATACAATTATCGAGATCACGCGAACTAAATAACTACGATCAAATATTTAACGCGAAATTCCCGCCCTTTCAAACGAAATCATTTTTATATTTGTAATTGATTTGAAAATTTTCCTTGCGATCGATTCAAGACCAACCTTATTAGAATTTTAACAAAAAAGGAAATTAATGAAATTCAAGCTTACACTATTAAAATATTTAATAATATCTTTAACAAAAATTTGGATAATGTTTCATTTTCATATTTGCAATTGCAATAAATATTTTCCTTCCTTTTCCTTGCGATCAATTCAAGACCAACCTTATTGGAATTTTAACAAAAAAGAAAATTAATGAAATTCAAGCTTACACTATTAAAAAATTTAATATCTTTAACAAAAATTTGGATAATGTTTCATTTTCATATTTGCAATTGCAATAAATATTTTCCTTCGTTTAAACAATAAGTATTCCCTTCAATACAAAAAAGCGACGAAGTGAAATATTGATAAATTTCAAGTAAATAAAATTAATAAAAACAGGATGATGCTCTGAACAAAAGATTTAATAACATCCCGAATAATTTTCAACCGTCTCAAGTACCATGAAATCGTGATCACTATATTATCTATCATCGCGATCAAGGCGTAAGCTATATTAATTCATACGAAATTATTAGTTGGTCCGTCCTTGTTCGTACGACAGGACCCAACGATCGGACATCTTATAAAGCGAAGAGAAGGCTGAAGAAGCGTTTAATCTGGTTTGTGGCGTGGGTGGGGCCCGTTCGAGAGCGAAAGAGAAAAAGATCCGAGCACGGTGGAAAAGAAAGCCGGCCCTTGTCGGACGAAGATCGAACGAGGAGATAGTCGATACCTCTGGGAAATATCGGTATCGATAGTCGATCGAGGCTAAATGGTTTATGCGAACGATCGACCTTTCACCTCTCGTAATAACCGGCAACGAATCTGCCGCCTGATCTATTGGATCGAAAACTCGATCGACTTACACCTTGTCCGCAAGGATTCATCCGCGTTTCTCTACGCTTCGGCTTTCCGTTCGCGGATACAAAAATTGTAACGCGGTAATGCACGCGGAAAATTTATCACGGGTAAATGATACAAGGGGGAAAAGGGGAAAAGAAAAGGAAAGCTTAACCCATCAAGACCTAAATACCGACAGCTACTTCGATCGGATCGGTTCGACTCGATTCGAGTAGTCAGCTCGAATTGGCTCGAATCGGGTTGGATCGGGTTCTATAAATATGCGATCTGACCCGATTCAACCCGATTCGAGCCGAGCTGACTACTCGAATATTTTATTTAATAGTTACCCGATATTTTCGAGTTCTCCCACACTTCTATTGAATACTATATCATGCCTTACTGTTAACCGAGTCTACGACGTGTTTAAGATCTTTAGAATGTATTACCGCATTTGTAATGGTCCAACGAAGGAGACGGAAGTGTTTGTTGATTGTAACTAATCAGAGTCATTAATCTAGCTGGAACGTTCAGCATCTGACCGTGTCTAAGCACTGTTTTCTCGAGATCGATCGTTTCCTACATACATACACCAATCCGAGAATTCATCGATCCTTTTCTATAGTTCCTCCTTTCTTTTTCATGATTTCACAAATCCCTTTCTTTATTTACTCATTTCTCCGTCGATCGTCGGAAAGTAATCTCATCGCGATCCACATCGTCAAACCCATCATCCCGTATTGAGCGATTTTAATTAAAAATCACAGATCGTATCGAACGGTTCGACGTTCCCCGCCACCTGGTCCTTTGTGTTCATCTCGTGGTGGAAATCGCGCGAAAGCGAGGCGATGGTCGTTAAAGATTCCAATGGCTTCCGACGAAGTACAAGTGTAAATTATTCCCCGGATCGCGATTAGAGGGCAGCCAACCACCTGCCGGATTCACGCACCGAGACTGCCAGGTATTAATAATCCGAGGATTTATGGGATCCTCGATCGCTTCGTTAAGAAGATGCCTTCATTGTCGATCCGTTCGTATGGTCATTAGTTCAAAATGGCAGTAAACCATACCGGTGTCCCCATTGGGAAACAACAGCAAGAACAAGGGAAGGTGTTTATCTCTTAACCATGATTAATTGACTTTTTATCGAAAACGATTAACGAAGATGAATTTAAATTTTGTATCTCCTCCTATCAAAGTTTCATGGTAAATCTTGGTAAATGTGAAATTCAAAATTTAAGCATAATTTACAAAATTCTTGATAATTGAATTTTCCCAAATATCCACAGTGAGACTTGAAAATAAAATTAAAAATTTGCATATATTAATCTCTAGAAGGATATAATATTGTGTAAAAAGAACTAGGCCTGTAAATAGATAAATAAAATGAAAATAAATAATAATTATTAAAGATATTAGTTAATTATTACATTTCTAATATCAATATTCTCACCTTATCTTTTCTATTAATCACATGATTATTCTACTATAGATCCTTGAACCGAACAGTACGTTTAATTACGTTCCCGATTGCATGTAGAATGGAAAAGATTCACTGTACATTAAACAAGTAATTTATGACGATCGTCTTAGGTGTGCATTACAGGTTGCAAAAATTTCAAATTGTTTCGCATTCAATGTTGCAACGTTTCTATCGATTCGCATTCATATTCATGGTTGCAATTGCAAAGAAGTGTTATCTGTTTAGCGCAGAGGAAGCAATTTTTCGAATCTCATCGAAAAGGGAGTGAGGCTAATTAAGAAATCGCGCTTCAACGTCCCATTAAGTTCTGAAATTGCCGGTTTCGAGTGAAGTGTCGGCTGAGCTTCGCTGAAATCACGTGAAATTACGCGAGTAGTTGAGGAACCTTGGAGTCGGTGAATATTTATGGAAAGAAAGCAACAAAAGCGCGTACGTAGAACTGCTCAATTAGCGAAAACCGCGAATTCTCGATGGATATTTAATTTTTTCTTATTTCAGGGGTGCGTTTCAATCCCCACTTCCACTTTCTTTGGAAAAACGACACGAACTTCGAGTATTTTGTAAATTTAGATAACAAATGTATGAATTATTGAAGAATTTTTCTTTAAAAATTCTTAAAATTTAATTTTTTGATATCATAGAGCACCCTTGATTCTCAGTTATGAAATGAACAAATTTTTTAATCCTCGAGTAACCCTCTCCATTCCTTCTCGTATTTTAAATTATTATTTCTCTCATATATTAAAGTCTTCCATTTGCAAACTGAAATATATTTAATAAAACATTTTTTGTTGTGCATAAGTAAACCCTGTATGCATAAATAAATAATATCATCTGAGATGTACACGTAATTATACAGTGGTGGTACGTGAAAGAGAGTACTCCAAATGGCTACATTCGTATTCGATGTTAATAGCGAGGATCTTAATGAATAAAAGATAATTTCATAGAAGACTAAAGTAGAGAATGACTGGAACTAAAGGAATCATTATGCATGATAAAGTAAGAACCTTCATGCAATATTGAGAGTAATTTGAAGAAAAAATGGAAATCAATTACTATGTAACATCAGCCATGATAATAAATCCTTTGAAACTAAAAGATTATAATAAATGCAAAAATATGAGTAAAATGATTTAAAAATAATCAAGGATCCCAACAACCTATCACCACTTAATGTCTCTTGTAAACCTTGGTACAAATTGTCTCCATTAAAATGAGAGCAAATTTTTGGAGCAGCCTTGTTTCCGTTTACGATAATCGATCAACACATAATTGGTTCGTATTATATAAATGATATGCTAATAAAATAGTTATTATATTGTCCTTCTTAGGAATCGTTTTATGTCTCGATGACTTTGAAAATAATTAGCAGTAATTTAATAGAGACACAATTAAAAAAAATTAATACAACGATAACAGAGCAAAAAATTAATTAATTTTGATAGGCCTTTTATGTTTGATCGATTTTAATTTAAATCATAGATTAATTTTATAAAAGGAAGTAAAGTTTTGCTCTTAATAGAAAATATACAGAAGATGATACTATGGTATGAATATCTAATTAAAGTGTTTCTAATTTTTGATAAATGGTCAGAAATGGTAAAAGGTAAAATATTAATAGAGCAGATCGCGTAATGCACCGTAATCATACAACAATTTGAATGAAATATAGCCAATTTTGTTCACCAGACGCAAAATAATTAGAGAAATTGTTGAATGCAATCTGTTCCAAGTTTCTAAATACAATAGGTATATAATTTACGTTACTCAAATTAGAAAGATAATTAAAGAATGTACTCAGTATTTCAAATTCCTAAATGAAAGTTGTTGCATTTTGTTTAACAACTGTGGAATAATTGATATAATAGTTTCTCACATTACAATTAATAAATCATAAAGTGTACTCGGTTCCAAATTAAATTTTTAACAAAACCCTCTACATATTATCCAGCTAATTAATTCTGAAATATTGAATCCTGGGTTGCATTGGTATTTCAACATGTCGAATAACGTACATGATGGATTACCATAAAAATTCTAGCATCCATATATGAGTCATAGAATAATCAACACGTCAAATTTCTTTCAGAATAAAAGCACTAATCGACTATAAATTACTAAAAAAATATTACCAATTCTATTCTCTGATAGACGAAAGCTTTAAATAAAATTCATAAATATTCATTAAAAGAAACTTTATAATCATCCACGGTATAACGGACACACTGGTCGAATACGTTAAATAAATATCAGTTTTCTCGTGAATAATAATAGGTTCGGTGAAATTTTCGTCGATGAACAAAAAAGAATCTGCCGAAAGCAATCTGACGCAAAGTTGCATATATAAAATTAACAGATCGCGCTTTCTATGTAAATTTGATATACGACGAGATACAGCTGATATATCATTTTTTATGCATATTCATACATGCGAATTTGCGAGAGAGAATGGTACGTTTATTTTCACGGGACACCACCACCTATGCCACCATTATTCTTCCTATTTCACGAATTTATAAACGTCACGCTTACTTTACCCCGTGAAATTTTGTTGCATTGCGTTGCATCATATTTTTCAAGCATTTTGTCGCGATTTAAAGTGTTTAAGCGAACATTTTGTAACACGTTTATGTCGTATAAAGCATTTTTAATTTGCAACAATTTTTACGGTTTAATGGACGAAGGTGTAATTACAATTCTTTTGTTCAACTTTGTATGATTTTTTGTTTTATAAGGCGTGACTTGAACTTTCTTCTAGGGAGGGCCAGGATACTTGGAAATTTTGAAATTTTGATAAGCTGAAATTGTAGAATTTTAGAATTTTGGAATTCTAAAATATAGAAAATTTGAAATTTTCAAATGTCAAAATTTTAGAGAGGAGCCTGTTCAGATTTTTAGCAAAACCAGGCCCATCGAACCCCCTACCTAGTTACGGGAATGCATGTGATGAATTTTTAGGTAAAATTAAATATAATTCTGCATATGTTATCTCGTATTATTTGATGTTGCATATGGTAACATTTCCGGTATATCTTCATTAATTTTGATGCATGGTAAAAGACCAATGTATGAAATATTTTATTCAAGTACTGCTAATGAATTTAATTACCTACACGTTCGTTACTTTAATTACGTATTCTACAACTTTCTATAAATAGAGAAATTATATAATTTACAAATTTACGTATAGAAAATATAAAATTATGAAAATTTTAAACATTCTAAAAATGACATATTTTATGATTTACTACAAACACGTAAATTTAGAAATGATAGAATATGCAATTTTTGGAAATATAATACCCAAATTTCTAAATTTCTAAAATTTTTGGGTATGAATAAAAATACCGCAATTTAATAATTTATAAATTACAAAATTTCTATATTTAATATTACGAAAGTAACTGAAACTGAGTGAAAGTGGCTATACAACTCCCTACATGTAATTCGAGTCAATAATTTCGAGCTCATTATTCCTACGCGAGGACAATTCACGCGTCACGATTTCGCGATACACGAACAAAAGGTTTATCGGCACAGTGTGGGCGGATATCGACAAAGAATCTCACGCTTTTCTCGTGGAACACGAATTGAGTCGTTTACAAGTCGTGGGTGATGCTTTCTTAGATTATAGTTCCAGCAACGAGTAAAAGACGTGCCGCAATCAAGCTTTCATAAATCACGCTCCACTTGTACGTTGTAGACGATAAACACGCGTAATTAATCGCGGGTGTCGCGGAAATTATTAACGGCAATGAAACCGCCTCGTTTGATCTCGAATAGCGTGAATATTTTCTACCAAGCGTTCGATGCCCCCTGATCATCGAATCGTGTTAATTACGACAGAAAATAGGAAAGATTTATTTGAATTTAATGGACATTTACTGCTTTTCCTCTTTCAAACGAGACTATTGTTAGATTTAATATTTGATAGCTAGGTTATTATAAAATTATGCTTTATAATAATAATGAATTAAAAAAACATGAATAACAGTATCTAACATCAATCTAACATCAAATAATATACTGCAAAATTATTAACATTTGAATTGCAAATAATATTTGCTGAAATAATGTGTTGCACTCACCAGTTTGTTGTCTTCTCGGATGATTAATCATCTACCATCATTAAGCAACGATTGTTAACAAATAGAAAGATACCAGAACTTAATCGCAAATAAAATTCTGGTCACTTTTTTATCTACATCGAACAACATAACGGTATTTAATTTTCCATAAGACCACGATAAGTATCTCACTGATCAACTAGAACCACGTACTAACACTCAATCATAATTAAGATACAACGTGAGACTATTTGCTGTAATTAATTAAAATTACAAATCAGCGTTTAGTCGCGAATTTCAGTGTTCTCATTTACGGTGCAAAACGAAACGCGATGTAATCACGCGGCCGGATAGCGTGAAACTGAATTAAGAATGTCGTCTATACAGGCTCGACTTATGTTTATGTTTTGATCGATGTAAACTGGCTGAGTTTCGAGCTTGATTACCCCAAAGTCGCTACGGAACTTTAAATATTATTCTGAGAGATATAGTACATAGGCATTATTGTAACTAGGATTTTTCTATGGGGTGAAGTGAATTGGCGTGCGTTTCTTAACAATTTTAAAATTTTTAAATTTCTAAATTTCGGAAATTTGAAATTTTTTAATTTTGAAATTCTATACTTTTGGAGTTTGGAAATCTAAAATTTGGAATATTGAGGGGGCCAGTCCACATTTTGGGAGGGCGAAATCCACCCTACCCCCTACCTAGTTACGTTAATGCATGTAGAAATAGAAGAACCTCGTACAAAACTATTTTTTTATAATTTTTAATATTGCTTTAGCAATATGGCAATTAAAAATAAAATTTTAAGGATGACGTGTCACCTTTAATTACCATAAAAATTTAAACATTTTCCATTAAGTAAAATAAAAATATTTTCAATGCAGAATTGAAAAATTTCAGATTTAGAATCCAAAATAACCATTAATATTTTATGAAATATCAGAACTGTCTAATTAACAAAATAAAAAATTAATTTCACTTACTTTGTGCACGAATCGATGAAGGTAACTGACAAAGGGGATGAAGGATGAGGCGATGAAACAGATACAGCAGAGCAAAGCATGTTAGTCTTCAGAATAAATTAATATATTTGAAATGAATATACGGTAGATACTGTCTCGCATCCCAGATTTTATGGCATCTCGTAACATCCCATCTCTGTCTCTTTTTTTTCCCCACAAAGAGATTCCAAAACTCATCTTTGTACCGCATCTTAAATCTCAGCATCAGTCGCTGCCTAAAATCTTCGTCTCTCCTTTCTATATACCTATATACACGCGTATCAGGCGAAATCTCTATTGCTTTAAATAATATCCGCGATTCGACGAACACTGGGGTATCGGCTACGATCAATTAAATAAAACGATAATCGTCCGTATTTCGAGCTATTTACATTAAATTACAACACGCAGTCTGTCACTCTCTCACTCACACGCACAGTATGTACTTTCTTTTACGTTTCAACTTTCAATGTGAGAAAGGAAAAGAAAAGATCATCCGTGATTTATTGCACATGCTCGTTTCTATCCGTCACGATCGTCACACAGAACAAAGAAGGAATCCGATCACTCTGGACAGACTCAGAGATCGTTCACTCACTCGATGCAGATATGTCGAAACTGATATAAGCTTTTCTTTATTCAGTCAACGAGTTCGTATTCCTCGAATCACTGAATCGAGGACTAACGGATAGTCTTGCTTATCGTTCCTTTTCATCGAACAATGATACATGGATCAATCAAATGTAAATTAGAATTTTTAGAAACGTTTAAAATTAATTTCATTTGGTAAAAAGAGATTTCTCAGTCAGCTGAAGTTTCGAAATTAGCGAATAACTCCGCTATTTTGTAACATTTTTATATTTATAAAATTAAAAAATTAGATTTTTCATTTATCAAACTGAATTCCTAAATTTTACCTTTTTTTAGATGTCTCAGGGTGATGTACACCAGCGATCAGAGTAGGCTTCTCAAGGGGAAAATGGAGATATACGGGAAGCAGAAATTTTCAAAGCCCTAATTTTGACGATACTAGTATTAAAAGTGATTTAGAAACAAAATAATATCAAATGTTATCAAATTTAGTACATACCTGAAAAGTACGAAATATTAATTTTACAGGAATACCTAAGGGAAGAAGCAGGAGTTCGAGGAGGGACAAAAACTCCAGAACTGTGAAGTCCATCGGGGGTGGGATGGGATGAATCATCATTTTCCTGGAGGAAGCCTACTATGCTCAACACTGTACAAACTGAAATGATTTTAGGGTATAGATATTATTTTTCAAAAATATATTTACCAGAGGGGATTGATTTCTTGCTAATTAAGCTATGCTGAAATTACTGTTAATCACGAATGTACCCCTATAATAATCTGAAAAATAAATTAATTAATGAATTTCCAAAAAATTTCAATTTATATTTGACTGACTCTCCTAATACGATGTTACCCTAAACGTCACTCCATTGTCTCTCGTTGTCAATAATGTTTGTTAACTGGCCCATCGTTTCGTTGTCGAACAAACAAACTCGCGTCGCTTATCACCTGATAAATGACTCGATTTCTTGAATTACTACAGGGTGGAGGGTGAGGTTGGTACCGAGATCGGTGACGTGGGGCTACTCGACTCCCTGCCAGTCGACAGTGTAGGCGTGGACGCTCTGTATTCGTGCAACCCCGGTGTACTCGTTCTGTTATTATTACCCAGAAGACTGTCGATCGAAAATGGATTCAACCTCTTCCTTTCTTCTCTACCTTTCACAGACAAGTCTATGCTGCTGCTCTGAACCTCTTCCTCGCTGCTGTGTTGTCTGACGGACGTTCTACCAGGATTCCCGGCGTTGTTCGTCGTCTGACAGCGGACACCAGCCACGGTGTTCAGGTTCGCCAGCTCTCTTCTTCGTTCCGACAAACTGAGACCCCAATGATGGATCCCCTGTTGATGATTCAGATGATCGAGGCCTAGACTGGAGTTCGGAGCTGGATTTCCTGGTATCTGGCTCATGGGTCTCCTAGGGTCGCTCGGTTCGTTGGCGCCGCTGGTCAGGCTGGAATAACACTCCCCATCCGCGGACCCATCCGCGACAGAATCCACCCTCTCGCTGCCACTCTCGCTACAAGAATCTAGACCGCCGACCACGTCGATCTCCTCGTTCGCGTCGTTCCCGGAACCGGACACGCTGCTGCTCTCGTTGTTGCTCAACGAGTTGAAGGAACCACCCAGGGCGCCGTTTAGGGTGTTTCCACTGGACGCCGCGGCGCTACGCGACTCCCACTCGGCGCGCAGCGTCGACAGGTCGACGGTGATACCCTGAATTCAGAACGTGCTTCTTTTTATTTTTCCGATCTGGGGATCGATTTTTGATGTCCTCCAGGGTAATCAAGGAACAGTGGAGCAATTTTCACTTACCTTCGCGGCTAATTTCCTCTGCTGTCGTTCGAGAGCCTTCAGCAGTTTCTTCTGCCGCCTCTCCCGCTCCTTCCTTCTCAGCTCTTCAGGTGGAATTGGTTCGCCGCTGCAGCTTTGGGGATGAGCGTTGTGCGCTGGCCTCCCCGGGCCCTTCTTCGTATGCTCCTTTTTCCTCCACTTTGCCCTTCGGTTCTGGAACCACACCTGAAAGTAAATCAAATCGAGCGAATTTAATTTATTAATTTAAATTTAATAGTTTGTTACATTCGTTTTTCTGTACTTTTCGTTTTATGGAGTCAATCAATTTCGAGTGAAATATCAAAATCACACGAAAGGAAAACAACGACCCCCTGGGATATCTTGATTTTAACAGAGAGTTTCAACCCTTTGTCCTGGTGGTCGCGTGAACGTTTGTGGCGCAAAGCCACGATTTAGAGCCGGCGTGAATTTCAAGGGTGAAAGAAACACGGAAACAGGTGAAAGGGGTTGAAAACGCGGTTGAAAGGATGAAGACGTTAGTTGTGCTTGCGAGCCAATATGTGGCGCTGTTCTCGTGCAACCCTGCAGATCAATACACCCCCGCCAACCCCTGATACGCACCCTTACGACTTCTCCACTTCTTTCCTTTTTCTCTTTTTTGCTTTCAAGAAAATGAATTTAGTTAATTTTGTATTGACATTTTTGGAAATGCATCTTTATTCAATGATTAATAATGACCCAAATTTATAAAACGAATACAAGAGTATTAACCTAAAACTAAATGTATAATTTTTTATTCAAAGGGTTTCATGTATTTGAATAATAATTCTCAACTGTAAAATTATAAAAATGATAATAATATGAAATACAAAATTGAATTAAAATTGTGGCTTTCTCCATGGTCCGCCGAATTCTTTTTCATTTTTTTTAACACGATTTGATGACATAAAATTATCTCAAAAGTGCACTTATGGCACATCAAATTAAAGCTTAAACTCTGATAAAAATAATTACTTCGACGCGTTATTAATATTTCTAATATAAAACGGAGAAAATATAATAGAGTTAATATAATGGGGCAGATACGAGATATAATAATCCAGAGTGTTGAAAAAAAAAATAAATGTGAATTATTGATAGCCTTTAAATTAATAAACCTGATACGCCTAAAATTCCATCAAAACAAATTAAACTTTTCCTGTTCAAATCTTAACGAACTATATAGCACTAAATAATCCAACTTTAAATAAATACAGTCACTGTCGTTCGATAAAGTATCATAGTATTGCAAGAAATATCAGTCGCGGGTTCATCGTCGATTAAAATGTCATCACCGGAAATAATAAACAGCGTTAATTAGTTACGATGTACTCGAACATTCAATTTCGTTCGACCATGTAACTAATGATAATGCTCGGTAACTATGTGTATTTGTATATACATCAAATTTCTTTCAAAACCGCGATAAATATAGGTATGATACACATATACAATCGTGACGATAATTTGTAATCAGTGACTTCTGAGAACCCGAAGGATAAAAAATTCATTTTTATCCCTAATCTTCAAGAAAATTCTGCTCCAAATTACACGTATAATTGTGACAGTTTTAATTAAATTACTTATTATTTTTACAATATTTCCAAGTATTTAATACGTGTATTTCTAATTAAAGAATTCTTTATAATACGAACCTTGGGTGTGCAAGAAACATGATTATAAATAACGAAAATCGAAAGGCTACTGTGAACTTGATCGTAATGTCCCATAAAATAAAGATCCTCCTTTTTTTCTCTGGGAAAAAAGATTCCAGGTAATCAGGTTTCAACACGAAGTTTCGGTGTCTGAGCTCGTTTTAAACAGACTATAAGTGCGATGTAACCGGACAATTTTCACCATTATCGGGTAAAAAAAAAAGGGAGAAGGTCGAACGATTTACAGCTGCATCACATTAAGTTGACGATCGGGGAACCTTGCTTCTCAACGTTATAGAGGCTATTCGTTAGAAATTATCGCCGTCTGATAACCGCTAACAAGCTATTCCATCGATTACCATGCGCTATGACTAAACGTGTAACATCCTTTTTTTTTTTGAATAAGCTGTTCCTTCAGAAAGTCTATAAAACGTCTTCATGGATATTCTTTACAACTTCAGAAAATATGGGACGTATCTTTCTTCCCTAGATATCCGACACGAGTAATAGAAGTAATTAGTTGAAAACCATCTGGAGATGATTTATTTAAGTGTTATCTGAGATACTTCTCAAACGAGCAAGTTTAGAAAGGTACCTTGACTAATTTCCTAAACTGGTCATTATTGTTCAGATAAAATTGTCAATAATTTTTATAACTTTGATTGGAAAGAATTAATGATGCCATTTGGTTGAAATGAAAACAGAAGAAATTTGATACTCCGATAATTACCACGAGACTGGTCTAATTAGTATTCCGTACTGGTTGCTTGGTTTATTGCACCGTCTCGATTCGTATGCGACGCAGGTTAGCGGACGTGTGTTTTGTCGAATCGATTTATAATGATAAAACAAGTACTCGTAAAACGCGAAATCCTTGACTGATTATTAATTACTTCTAATAATCCTGTAGAGATTAGTTTTCGTACGATACATCTCGACTGAAAATCAAGATTTTCAATTATATCTATTTGCACTTTGAAATACTAAAAAAAATCTGAAAATTTAATATTTTATACATATTTTGTCGAGGAGTGTTAATTACTTGAAAATTAATAAATTTTAGAAATTTTAAAGAGGGTCCCTTTCAACACATTTATTGTTTAAAAGATTCTAGGTACTCTAGTTCGGGTACCCGAGCCTCAGGTCGGGTAATAATCGACAGGGGTCGAGCCGGATGAGTTTGGGTTCCAAGTTAATATTCAGGTTCCAAAAATTTGGAGTCAGGTCGGGCGAAATCGAGTTCCCATTTGATACCAAAATTACGGGTACCCGAACAAATTTATGTGCTAGACAAAACTTCCAAGGTTTCGCCTGATAAAAATTTTAAACTCAATTTCAACCCGAATTTTCGGATACCCGTACAACTCTAAAAAATTCCAATACTTGTCTCCTGTACGCTAACCTGTTCTTTAAAGTAAAAGTTATGCTCCATCGACATATTTTTTATCGCAGTTGGGAAATTCCTCCTGCTGTTTCATCAATTATTCGACGATGCTAACGAAGTGGATCAAAGAGGACCAGTTCTGACACAAGGTCATAAAAGATTTTTCAAAGAAAAAAATGAAAAGGTACCAGCTGTTCTTGTCGTTCTTGGGTGAAATTGATTCTTAAACAGCTTCCCCCACCCTCTCTGCTCCCATGTTTTATTCATTTCCTTTTATAATCACGAAGTACGACAGCGTCGAGGTTGTTCGACAATTTCGAATAAATATGATAATGATAGCGCCAGATCATCGAACAACGATCCGGCAATAAAACACCACGGTGGTTCATTTGAATGTAAACGAACGGTGAACAGAGAAAATGATTTGATTCTAGTTGGTTGTTAATAAAATTTTTCTTCGATATTATGTCTTAAAAGTACTCGGGGAAATAATTATTCCACGAGTAATAATACCAGCAACATTTTACGAAGTAATTTACGTGTTTCCTACTTAATTAGATGAATTATCGTTCACATATATGCAGCATGTAATAACAATTTAATTGAATAGATTGTTTCTTATTTGCCCAGGTAATTGGTACGTGTTCAACTCATTCAGCTGGATATCCGAGGAAAATGGAAATAACTTACCGAGTGTTTTATATGAAAATATTAAGAAGATGAATCCAATCAATTTTCATGTATAATATGAAATAAAACTGATAATATTGAAACATTTGAAAATTTATAAAATACATCAATTCTAATTACTGTCGCCGATGGGACTGTAGGAGTTTCCAATCTCTCATTTGAAGGATGTGGGGAGATAGAAATGTATCATTTTCATAAACTATGATGGTGAAAGAGTGGCACAAATACGCTTTAAAATCCATGCAAACGTCTACTGTATAAATTTCCTCCAAATCAAATACAAATGAAAATTTGTCAAAAGAATAATTACATTAAAATTGTGGCTCTCTCCATGGTCCGCGTTCGAGGGATAAAGATTCAAAGTGAATCCCGGACAGTTGCAGATGCAACAAAAACCGAATGAATTTGTCAAGATACCGATCGTTTCGAAAACCGACACCCCCGCACGAGAAGACATGCGTCGGGCTTCTTTCGGCTTCCAGTTGACCGTGTCGAACCGTGTCGTTTTATCTGTTCGTGACAATATTTTTTAAAAGCTTCCACTAGCATCCGTAGGGGTTATCTTTCGTAGGGATCAACTATCTAATCTGAGGACTGTACCCTCCGAACAGAGACACCGGCTGCATGACATCGTGTCACCACCAGCACGGGTTATCTTTGAATCGCTCCTGTCATCAAGGTCGCACAATTTTCGTCCCTGCAAAAGGGATGAGTTTCGTTTGAAACCGACGGGAATACGTTTATTCGAATCGCGCGACTTTCGACGCGGAGATTTCAATGCCTGGTTCCGAGCGACGCACAATTCTCCGCGATATTTTATTTTATTTCTTGATTATAATTTATTTATGGAATATTATAATTCGAAAATTCTTAATTGTTTGGTGTGCACTGTTAAGAAAATAGGCAGCTTTATATGAAGATCGTGTAAATCGGTAATGAATTCGAATTAATCAAATACGATCTCGATGAATAAGTAAATTATTTAGCAAACATAATTGATGCGAGGAGGTGTTCATACGAAGATGGTATCAGTGCAAAGTGAGCAATGTGAGCCGGCACATAGCACCCGAAGCGTGTCTAAGCGCATAAATATAAATATCTTATCGAGACGGGGAAATATAAGGGTGGATTCACGTCCGATGGGCCGTGAAATTGAGGGTCCACCCTTCGTTGGTCCCAATGAAAGACAACACCCTGTCGTATTCGACCGTCTGGGTGCACGTACATATATCTAAAGATGTATCGAAACCTTTCATATTTTTATTGTCAATTTTTTTGCGAAAAAAAATGGTAAAAGTACCACGAGAAATTAAAAGAAATTAAATGAAGAAACTGGAAGGAGATTGAGTAAAATTTTGAAGCGGAAAGAAATATCTGTTTGTCACGATTCAGGTTGCAAATAAAATGCGGAAATTAAATAATGCAGCGTTAAACGGAAACACGAGGAACCACCGTGCGTGGTTTTCAAAAATATGAGCTGTCAATTAGTAGGAAAGCATCGCAGATTATTTGAGAAACGACTGCCGTGCATGGAAACGTTTAATCGCATTACATTCGGCGTTACGTGCGATTCCATGACTTTCAAACGATTCGCGTGGCTCGCCGATTTATCCGGGCATCGAGCTTCCGGGCGAATAAATTAAAAATAATGTCCTTTATTTTTATTTTTATCCCGTGAAATACGAGACGGACGCGTTACGTGTTGAAGAAGTAAAAAAGAAAACAGTCTTGTCCAGCGATAACATTAAAAAACGTTTTCCCACGATATCGATTTCCTGTGCCTGACAAATTACTCCTACGCATGAAACGCACCCGATTTGAAAAATTGTAGCACTTAAGGAATTCGAGATTTTAAGGGGAAGTAAATTATAAGATATCGTCAATGTTTGTTTTTAAGGTTCACGAATTTAACGGAGGTGTGCGAGAACAGGAAAATTTCGAGTACCCGATGGAAATGACTTTTCCTTTACCAGGAAGATTCCATTTCTTTCTCCGCCCAGAAATCCTATAGATATCTAAATTTCGTTACAAACTCTTCTCCCCCATGGAAGATACCATAACGAAAGGACCGATGTCCATATAAAGTTCGGTTCATTATTCAAATGGACACGGTCGACAAGTCGAAGCAACCGGCCCCAAGATAGATCTTCCTCGGCTTACTACCCTCCAACACGTTCGAATAGGATACCGCTCGGTCTTTCCTGAAGTAACCGCATTCAAAATCGAGCAGATGGACTAACTACCCCCGAGAGACTGGCTCAAGGGCCGAAGGATTCGAGATCAAACCACCCCCGTCGTCTGTCGGGCATCAACCCTCGAAAAATGACGGTGAACTTGCCATAAATTCCCGCCTATCGCTACGACGATCTGGGATCGCAGATAAAGGCTACACGAAACATGAAATCGGCTGAAAATAAAGCTGCATTTTATTCTTTATGCGTGTCTTTTCGAGAGGGTGGAATTATTGTACGATTTTGTAATGATTGCGACTTACAATAATGTGTTCATTGAAAGAGATTAATTTACGATTGTTGAGACATGAATTCTATTGGAATATAAATAAAGATTTAAAAAGAAAGATTTTCGAAAAATTTCGAATCAGAGATTTAATATGTTCGTCGAATATGATTTTGTATTATATTTAGGTGAAGCTCTGAAATCTTTCCCGTTGCCCTCTTTCTTTTATTGGATCGTTCGAAAGGATTATCCCTGATGATTCAGGTGGTGAGTTTTGAAGAAAAATAAGAATATTAAAGAGAGTCTACTCACGGCCACGCGGCTCTCTTTCAGCTCGAGTCTCAAAGCCAGAGATTCTCGTATAAACACATCAGGATAATGATTCGTGAGAAATGACCGTTCCAATTCCTCCAATTGCCAGCTATTAAAGTTGGTCCTGCTTCTCCGCCTTTTGCTCCCACCTTCGTCGGATTCACCGTCACAGCCTGAAAATTATGAACACGTCGATATTATTACGTTTGTCGCGTACATAAAAGAATTCAGTTAGCGGGAGCTCGGTTTTAAAGCTTTCAGGCTCTTATTTTAGAAAAAAAATTCTGAATCTATTATAAGAAACGTTCGAACGCAATGCTTAATAAATTCAGGAATAATGTGCAGCTGGAAATAACGAGAGCGTATCTCATTTTCAAGAAAAGAATCTCAAGATTTTCCAATTTTACAGTATTGAAAAATAGATTGAATTTTTAAAACTGTAAAAATTCAACATGTTGGACAAGTTGCTTAGAAAGCTTCATTATCGATGTAATTATAGTTTCTCTTGAATTAAATTAATTAGAACTTGAAAAGCCTCGAATTCTGATTAAATACATTTCCACATTCTAACAATAAATAAAAATAATAATTGCGTTCGTACTTTCACCTCCAACATAAATGAATACTAATCAAATTTTTTAAAAATATGTTTAATGCAAAATAAGGAGATTCGAAAATTTTTTTTGGGTCCGGTCGGAATTTCAAAAATCTGTTCAATACATAAAGTTCGCACACCCCTAAAAATCACCCAACATATAACAAAAGAATATTCACTTTTCTTTCTATTAAAAATTATTATTCATTGAACGTTAATGATTCCATAAGAAAAAAAAGAAGATCCGAAGATTTCTAATAACTCAATTCGATCGTTCACAACAGGGAGACCGGTAATTGCGGAAGCTGGCAGTTTCCATGAGAAAGCGGAAGCACGAGAAAATCGAGAAGCTTATCAGAATTGTTCGAGCCATCGTATCATCCGTTCGCGATCGTCTCGTTGCAGATAAAGCTAGGAAACTGAATCCCGGCATATTGAATAAACATGGAATTTCAGTGATTTTACGAGGACCCTCGTCTACCGTGGCTTCCTATCTGACGCAGGAATCTGCGGGATCCACGATTGTTTTGGCAGACTTGGCGTACGGGAACGGCCGCAGATACTTATGCTAATACGCGTAGCAAAGGAATTGAAAAAAGATCGGCAATTATGATTGACTCTGCAATAGAACGATCGTTATCTCCATCGCGAAATGAAATAACACGAGATGGAACATTTCCGGAGATCGAGATTGCCCGACAGAAGAAACGAGTTACCAACCTTTCGGACTGTACGTTTCATTTTCTAGTGGAAGCATCGATGAAATTGTTAATAAATGGCTGATGTAATTGAGAATTCTGGTATTAATATTGTAGATATTATGGAACGATGCGAGATAAAATCTAATATCCTACAGGCAATAAAATTTCCAATTTTATTGGAAATTAGTAATCTTCTTTTCCTAAGGATTCACAAAGTAGCAATGGAAAAGGGAGAAATATTCATTGAAACTTCTTCATATTTACTTTCTTTACATTATCGAAGATTTATTTTTAAAAATTATTTTCAAAAACACAGAAGCGCGGGAAAATATTCAAATTTGAGATAATAATTAAGGGGGCGTAATGCTACAGGCATGGGATTAATTTGTACACTTCATAATTGGTATTGGAAGCATCGATATTAATATTTTTTTATAATTCTTCAACTATCATGTCAATTTTTCTCGGTTCACATCCGTGGCATGTTATTATAGGAAACGACTCTCAAGATTGATAGATAATACAAGTAGCATGTTAAATAATTTATGAGGGAACGGGATAAACAATTTTCACATCCGGTCCGCTCACTGACCACTTTCATAGCGACACAATCATCTTTCTTCGTCGAGGAGGAAGCTCTATCGTACTGATAATGAACCTGACACGATGATAATGATTTTATAGCAAAAGCATGTCTAGCTAACTACTAAACCCTCAAACAGCGGACCATAAAGAGAATCCCAATTATAATGTTAACTTTAGATTAATATCCTTCCATATATAACGGTTAGCTAACTACAAATTATTTATATTTTGTTCAATATAAAAATAAAATTTTTTTAAATTTTATCACAGTATTGGAAGTGTTAAAATAAGAATCGAAACCATGGCACATTTTTTTAATTCATCAAGAATTATGCTCTCGATTTTTAAAAGAATATATTTATTATTTAAAATATTAAAATTGAAGCGTATTGTAAAAACCGTAGCAGCTATAATACGTATGTTTGTCACAGGAAAGCTTCGTAAACGTTGGTTCCTCCGTAATCACGACCTGCTCGCCTTCTGACAGATTATGAATACAAATTACCCTCGGCGCCAACATAATTTTAATGCTAGGGTAATTTATTGCGATCGCATCCACTACGGAGTCCCGAGTTTCCATTGGAAGCTCGTCGAAGAGCTAGTGTTTAAGCTAATTGTCGTTGCACGTGAGAAGCAATCTTCAATGAGATCGTTCAACGAAACGTCTATCTTCAACCCTTAGGTGAATAATAAAAATATTATACCCTCGAGAAGGGGGCTCGAATCGTAAGAATGAAACCATGATTTACGAATCATTTGATAAAATCACTGTTCTTCTATGGTGTACATAAATGTTTATCAGAGACTCGTTAAATAATGACCACGTTTACCATATAAATCCCTGATACTCGCAATTACTTGAAACGGTCATTCTGCGAAACGATGATGATCTCTCGCGTTTCGCGGCAATTTGCACTCCCGATGAGACACTCCCTCTCTTTTAAACGTAATCGTGCCAAATTACTCCGAAGATACTTCAAACTTCCGTGAAATTAGCGTGAATGGATAATACTTGGAAATGTTGTAATGATTGAAAGTAATACAATATACTGATACATGAGTTGTAGCAAATGAGTATATTACACGTTAGCGATTTATTAAGAGGATCATTTTTCAGAGCTTCTCACTTTCAATTTAACTTTTAAATTTATAGCAGGTGTCAGGTTGATTTATTTATTTAGGGAGAAAGATTTCATCATTCACAATTTTACAGATTCTTACGTTAATTCTAAGGGTGCGCGGATACTCGAAATTTTTAAAAATGAAATCATTTTCTAGCAGAAAAGTCGTCTCCATTTTAATTGAATTTTTATAAAATCCCTTTAGCAGTAATTAATTAATTAATTCTTTGGAAAGCATTAAACTACAATGTTCCTAAAGGCAAAGAACAGTTTTGCTTGCAGCTATTTAACGGCAATTCTTCAAGCTGCCACCGTGTACACCTGGATCGGTTATTTATTACCGAGTATAGATTATTAATAATGAGCAAACCGATCAATACGCATGATAAAGGGAATACAAAGAGAAAAGACGTAGGACAGAGCTAATTGTTGGATTAATAGCGTCTAATTACGCTGATTAATGGACGATTTCTTGTCATGGCCATATTTACGACGACACTATCGCCGATTGGTAAATCTTAATTGGCTAAGAAGTACCGAAAGGGACTTGGAAGATATCGCGATGACCCGTTGCTGTAAATGGCAGCCGGACCAAAGGTGTGCGTTTGATCGAAGAACAATTTGTAATCTGTTGCCAAAAGCACGCTTTAATCGCTGTAGAATCGCGAGAACGATCTCGGTTATTGTTCGAGTCGATGCTTCAAGGCAACACTGATCTTTTACTTTCTTTTCATTATTCTTTTTCCATGCTTGGCGATTTCTACGATTCATTGTTCCGTCTCGATCGAACAACGTCGATTTGCTAAACCTTGTTAGGAAGCTGAAGGATCCGAGAAAAACTTGGGTTTGAAGCAATTAATTAACCCTCGAATGGCGAACCATGGAGAAAGCCCCAAAACGGCGAACCATGGAGAGAGGTCCAATTTAACTTAAAATTTTCTATTTTGTATTATTTTTTTTATTTTTTCACTGTTCTTTTAAAATTATTCTTCCAATCTTTAAAAATTATAAACTTAACTTTAGGTTAATATTACAATTCACCTAGGTTTCGCTGTTCAAGGGTTAATTAGTGTTTGAGAAGCACCATTAATTCTTAAGAAATTCAATCGATGCTATGTTATATTTCAATCTAAAATTAAACATTTAGGCTCTTCACAGTAATTTAGAAATAATATATGCTTTGAAGAATAGAATTATTATTTCTTTTACTTTAAATTAATCACACTCTGTGCAAGCTCAAGAATGCTCCGTCCTCAAAGGGTTAAGTTTATTATAGGAAATATAATATTTCATACACAAGAGTGTTGAATATTTGCTAATGGATAGCACTAAGCAGTAAGTTAGATGATTCATTAATTATTCCAACAAAGAACCAACCAACCATCTTGTATTCAGAAAATTGATGAGATATTTATGCAGTAATTTTCAATAGTCTTTAAGCTTTAAATTGATATACCATAAATGTCACTTCGCAATAATTTTATGTCATGAAATTATCATAGAAGTTCTACGTTTCAGAATTTTATATTTTTAGCATCTGAATGATTTCGATCAAGTTAATTAATTCGGTGCCTTTTCTTTATTTTAATTAAAGATTTATTTTTATAAAGCCATAGTAATTCCAATTATTGAAATAATCGTTATTATTATTATGTTGTCTTGTCACTTTTCAAATATTCCAAACCGCGAGAAAATATTTAAATTAAACACATTGATTAAGAAAGCGTAATATTAAAGGCATCGAATTAATTTGTACACCTAATATTTTGTGCCCTAAACCAAAGATGCACCGATCGAATGCAAATGGTTCTAAATATTGTGCTCTCTGAATAAATCAGTGACTAAAGAAGAAAAACAAAAGAACACGTGGAAGGTTTTTCAGATAAAAGCACTTATACGTGTCGACGTTATTAACATCTCCCTAGCGAAGGCTGATTTGCGGTAATAATAATGAGAACGAGCGGCTCGGAGATTACAAAGCCCTGGCGAGAAAAAAACAAAGTCGAACGTGCCGACCAATAGAGACTAAGTGGCAATTCTTGGTCATTTCTGCCAATTCGGCCAACAGTGTCTGGCTTCTTTCGTTTCCACACGCTCCACAGAAATGAGACATCCGTATTCCGAGAGAAGGGAGAAAAGCGAAAGGAAAAGGAAAAAGTGCATCGTCCACGGTCGCGTGCGTCGTTAGAGGGCCCAACATGGCCGGAACGTATCATCATGCAATTACGCCACGCTAAGAACGTGGACGTTCGTCGCGTATGCAACCTGGAGAACGTCATAAACGCGCACGAAACGCGCGCAAACGCGCCGATCCGCTTCGTCCTTCCAATAATAATCGATCCTCGATCCCACGGGGCCATGACGTTCCATGGTTTTCTGCAATTTCAGCGAAATTACTCGGCGCGATATCGAGATCACTCGAATACCTCTCTCCAGAGATCAGCGAGCAAGGTTTCTGATGCGAAATTAGTTAAATTAATTATTATACCTGTGATGCTAAATTTATATATCAACTTACTATTTCTATTTGAAGATATTGGATTGGAAATTTTCCAGTTATATTAATTTATAGAGGTGTGCTAGATCCTGAAAATATCGGATCGGTTCGACAATATATCTAATTCAATCTGAGCTGATTAAAATAATTTTTCACCCGATCCGAGTAGCGGATACTTAAAGTTTTTCAATGCTCGCTTATTTTTACTTTTTAGAACTCGAGTTGAGCCAAATTGAACAATTACAAATTCATTATTCCAAGAAAATTCAAGCATAAACCTTTAAGAACACATTTTTCGGGTATTATTCTTTAAGATTCATAAAAAGGAAAATTATTCTTCCGAATGAGAATACCCCTCCTTAATTTAATACCTTGCAAAGCATAAGAAATAAAATTTGCAGATAATAAATTTTATTCAACATCGTAAAAAAGTCTCTGATACTAAATTTCAATATATAAACTTCCGATTTCTGCTTGAATATATTAGATCTGAAATTTCCTGGTTATAGTAATTTAATGCTGTGAAATAGAATTTTATTGAACATCATGTTAAGAGACTTTTATGAAACACTTTCTTATTGTCGAAATAATCGGGAATGCACTCTTTTATTTTTATTTTTATTGTCATGAAGGATAAGACGATGTAACCGTGGCAGTTAAATAATGATTGGCATCTGTAAAGCATACACGTTAAAGCCGCAATTAAATTGAAATTACTGATGCACGCCGAACAGGTTAACACTTTTACGTATTTACATGCGATCCAATAGTTGACTTACTTCATACGCGCAATTGACGATTTTAACGCTCTCCAAGATCAGCTGATCATGCACATTTAACGTCAGAACCGGCGATACCTTGATATGATATACCTTGGAATTTTATTAGTCAAAGATGAAGGCAGAAGAACAGCCGTGTTTTTATTCACGTAAAATCGTTCTGACATTTCGTATAATATCACCACGTAGTTTATAGTTAAAATAACTCCCACGATCTCTCATATAAATTTACAAGCGTGGTACTTGAAATTTTCTTCAAGTTATTATAAAAGTAATTATACTACTCCTCCATTAATTACGCTCGTAATGCTACGTAAAAAAAAATTCTAGTTTTGCAATATGAATTTTTAATAATATCTAAAACAGAGAATCTCAGATATTTTAATTAAGAATAAAAAAACCTGAATATTGTTTTTCATTTCCACAAATTCATTTCCATAAAATTTTCATTTTATTGAATTCTACTGATTAAAAAAATTTTTTATTCCGATGATATATTTGTTACAAACATGGTAACACTTTCTCCCTCTTTTTATCCTTACAATAATGTCTTATTTCGAAATGCGAGCAGCGAATAAACGACAAACGTTCTGTTTGATTGTTGAGAAAAAGCGTTCGAAAGCAGCAATTCGAGGGAATTATAATAATTACCTTGCTCTCCGTCGGACACGTTAACCGTAATAACAGCGATACATACGCGTCTGTGTGTAGGCTGTCGTTTAAAAGCATTAACGAAACTTTAATTCGACCGATATAAAACCCCTCCTGAAATTGCCCTTCTTCATGAAATCCTGATGAATAGCGCGATTAATTTCGTTCAATTGTTAAACAGGGTAGCGCCTTCGAGTTTCCGTCTCGTCCACCATTATCTCTTCACGTGCGCTCGTTAATTACACGGTGCGCGAACTGAAATTGAAGAAATTATTTACGTGAACTTTCCAAACCAGACTTCTTATTTCTGACAAGTTCGTATCCGCGTGCAGCTGAATCAGATATTATATTATTAAATACTCTGTGTTTCATATAAAATTTTCAAGTTTAATATATTATGCGCATAACTTAATTTGGTGCTTTTAGTATTACTATCTTAATCATAATTTTAAATTTCGATATTTTCCCTCGCTTCTGTTAATTTGAAGAGTGACGCGAAAATATGATCATGATTTCAAATACAAAAATGATACAATTTTATCTCCCTTTTCCCTTCCAACTAGAAGCTTAGAAGCAGCAATATAACGAGACTCTACTGTATTTTAAATTACATAAAATAAAAAAAATTATTAAAAAATCAGAGGTGTTAAATATCAATAGCGAACATGTTAATGAAGTAATCGATTGCTCAACAAGAAAAATGGACATTTTATGTTTGGAAGATGAAAAGTTAACAGAGGGCACGATTTATCAGTTAATAAAAGAAAGCGATCGGTTGGTCTTTATTGAACGACGTAACCTGTAATTAAAAGCGTAATTAAGAGGAGGCCGAATACACGATACGCGTGGAATATTTCTGCATCTTGATTTTCCCCTTGACGCTTTTATAATGACATTAAACTTAATAACCCGGCTTTTATTTTCCAACCCATACATTGTACCAGCTTAATAATCGCGTGAACGTGACGATTCTTAATTAAAAATTTTAATTGAACATCGCATCGATACTCTTCAACGTCATCTTTTGATGAAATTAATTAGAAAAATAATTACTGATTTTGTCTTCTGAGGAATATTGGAAAAAGAAAATGATGAACTTCGGATGAAATTTTTTTTTTCCTCGCCGGATGTAATGATATTCGATTCAAGGAAAATTTGTGGTCAAGTTGAACGGTTGCACATACTTTAACAGCATTTACAACGTATGTAATTTAGAAGTGAATTCGAGTTTCGTAATCACCGGGTTGGCGAGCACCACCGGACCAGTTTTGTCCACGGCGCAACCCTCCATTTAGAGGGTAGTCTCTTGTTAAGTGAGAGTCAACGACGTCATTAGCGTTAGGAACGACATTCTGGCACCCGTGAGACCGCCACTTTCAGCTCAGATGCAGCACGAATTTTCTACGCCGCCTCGTCCCTGTACAAACTTCTTCATGGTCTAAACACTTCAACCTACTTGTCTGATTTATAATGATTAATCACAGGGTTAAGAAATATCCCACCGTGTTATTCGGTAAATTCGTATGAAACTCATCAACGACTTCGTTGCATACTTCGTCTGGCATGTCTGACATTTTTGAATAAATCTTTTAAAATTGGGATCTAAGAAATTTCTAACAATTCATTCCATTATTATTTTGGAGCATAGTATTTATTAATAAGTAACACTAAGGTGTAAGTTGAATGACTTACGAAGAGTCAGCCATTTTGCATTAAGAATAATTGATAAAATCATTATGTAGCCGTTTTCATTAATTTATTAAGCTTTAAATTGACACAGCATAAGTGCCATTTTTAGGTACTTTTCTGACATGTAATTATCCAACAATACAGTATTTCCTTAATTAAGTTGGATGATTTATTAAGCATCAGTCATTTTGTACTGAGAATAATTGATGAAACCTTTATGCAGTCATTGTCGTTAATTTTAAACCTTTGAATTGACATAACGCAAGTGCCATTTTTAGGTACCTTTCTGTCATGAAATTATCCAACAATCCAACATTTCCTTAATTAAGCTATCACGCTTTCTCGATACCGCGAAGCGTTCATTCATCAATAGCAAAGGAGAATAACCGTGAACAGGAAAATAAACTACGACAAATGAAATTACAAGTGATCTAAATCCTGAACTTCCTCTGCTTCGACGTTTCACGAAGGAACATTTTAATTAAAAGCCACCGCTCGGCCAACTCGTTCGGCCGGCAATCGACAATTAATTTCCAACGGCCGGCCATCTTACACGCTCGTATACACAAACGGCTCGCGATATCTCGTACACACCGAAAACATTAATATAAACTTAATTACCGTGGTGTTTAACGGACTGAAGGATCCCCGAGCATTAGATCATTTCTCCACCTTTGCCGTCGTGGACCAGAATCGTGGCTAGCCTCCTACGGGGCCCCGCTCCTCACGGGGGTATCCCAGGGAAAAGAGGGTTAATAAAGTAATTTAACCGGCGCGAGAGAGTGATAAAGTGCCGCGAGCAAAAGGGAAGACGGAACGAGTTCCAACGAACAAGAAAAGAAGAAAAAAAAAAAAACAGAGCGAAAAGACGAAGGACTCGGGTTAAAGAGAGACCGAGGGTTGAAGATATATGCGTATAGAAAGAAAGAATTAAAAGCAGAGAAATGGAGAACTGGAGATGGTAAAAGGAACAGAGAAAAAGAGATAATAGAACGAACTGTAGATGACTGTATAGAAAATTGAAAGAAGATGTAATAAGTGATTATAAAAAAAAAAAAAGAAGAAATAAAGCGTTAAACGGAAGCAGCGAAAAAATGTAAGAAGACAATGAACGGATCGAATAGAAATGAAAAGGAAGGAAAACAATGGCAATTCGTTGGAGGTGCAACGGCAAAAGAGAGCAAGGAAAATCACCTGCAGGGATAACAGAAGGAAAGTCCGATGAAGATAGAAGCAAAAAGGAAAGAGAGAAGGACAACGAACAAGATTATTAAGCTGTAAGGCGTTAACTGGCATAAGGCGTCGGTAGGTGGATACGTTGCTTGCGTGCCAGACTGACTGCATTTGCATCTAGACGCCATCAATCCTCCTGACGCCCGGTTACAGTGCCCCGTTCCTCGCCCCACCAACCCTGCGAGCAACCCTTCCAGCCCTTCCCATCGACCTATTCCGCACGATGCCACGGTGCTCGAACGATCTTGAATTAAATATCGAGAGTAATATAAGAGAAGCCGGTCCAAACCGATCGCTCCTCGAGTCTCCGTCATTTTTTATAGTTCACACCAAAAGACCTTTTTACAAATACGGCATTTCCTTCATAAATATTTATGAAAGAATGATAGCATGAAAAATTTTCAGTCAGAAAACGTGGAATCGTTACGGTTCAGAGGGAAAGCAATTGAATGTGATAAATAAGATGAATTAGAATAATAAACAGGGCTATTTAACGGTCAATCGAGGGTAGCCATTATGGTAAATTAAAGCGGACGTTGTCGAAACAACTGCTTCGCACCTGTCGATGGAGCATAGTTCCGTTCCTTCGGCAACGAGACTGACCCCTCCTTCTTTCTCCCGATCTTTTTAATTAGCTTTCTTCGGTACACGGTATTTTGCCGACGTCTTACAAGGTGTCGTGTGCCGCAATACGTTTCGAATCTAGATTAGTTGCCGTTCGATCAACGATAAGATTTCCGATCGAACGCTTTAAATCACACTGCTCGTGACTAAGAAATTCCCGAATTTCGGGGTAATAAATTTTCGTACCGACGGCCATCTGGAAGCTTTAATTGATATAACAGCTCGAAAGGAACGTGTCATCAGTTAAGTACACTTTTCAATATTTTATTTTTAACTGCTTTTCAATTTACGTTTGATTCATTTATGAAGAACAAGTTGACTGATACAACGATTTCGAAGCACATTTAATTGTTAATTAAATATTATTAGTATAAATCAATATACTTTCTCATCAAAAACCATTTGGACTAAATTAAACGAGTGTTATTTAAAATTTAATTTTCATTAGACCTCGATATCCCTTCGAACTCAATTCCCATTTATCATTATCTCCTTAATAATCTTCACGAAACATTGTTGGAAAAAAGGTAAATTATTATCGTGGCAGCAATTTTCCGCGATTTTCGTGGCGGTCTATTTCGTCGAGGTGCACGGTGCAAAAGAGAGAAGAAAGAATAGCGGGAAGGAAGGAGCTACGAAAAGGCACGAAAGGAAGAACCCGGGAAGAGAAAGAAGAAAAATAAAGGCCGACAGCAGCTCGTCGAACAAGGTACGAAGCCACGTAAAAGGGTCTTCGCATAATATGGGTAGCCCCGGTATCGGCGGCCTGCTGGCCGATAAGGAGGTTTTTCAGATACGATCTACAACCAGGCCGGTTAATTATATATTAATACCTTCGCGTGCAATCCTTGGCTGCGTATAGCCAGCATTAAGAAGCCAGGAACCCCTCCGGGGGTGGCTCTGTGCAACGTAATGCATGGGAAGAGGAAACGAAGCCACTCTTACCAGAAGATTGGCAAGAAAAAGGGAACCAGATAAGGAACTCTTCAACAGAGTCTTCCTACGTTTATTATAATTCATATTTTTGATAATATTTAAATTATATTTTTCTTCAATTAACATTCAGTTTTATATTTGACCATCCTGATCAAAATAATCTACCAACAGTACTTCAACATTTATTATAATTCATATTTTTGATAATATTTAAATCATACTTTTCTTTTCAATTCACATTCAATTTCACATTGGAAAATCCTAATCAAAATAATCTATTAACTCATATTTTTGATGATATTTAAATCATACTTTTCATTTCAATTCACATTCAATTTCATGTTGGAAAATCTTAATTAAAATAATCTACTAATAATTTTTCTATATTTATTATAATTCATATTTTTGATAATATTTAAATCATACTTTTCGAATCAAAATAATCTACCATGTTAATATGGATATTAATAAGTATTAACACGTCGACTAGCGTGAAGGTTATCAATGATAATCACCTTATAATTAATAAGAAAAATAATTTCCTATACCATTATTTAAGTCGAAGGAGTGGTTCGCTCAGAATGACTATAAAAAGATTCGATCTTCAATTGCCTGTGAGGCCATAAAAAGATTCAATGAATCTAAATCTGTTCATTGTTTAACGGAAACGATCGCGAAACACGCGCAACACGACAGCGATGTATGTAAAGGCAACAAGAAAATATCCCTGCTTTCTTTAACGAGATCTGAACAACGATCCGTTTAACCTTTTGATCGATCCAAGATTTACGCGCGATCGTTTCGGTTAATCCTTCATGGGAATTAGAATTCTTCATTTTTATTCGATGAGTCACCGGATTAAGAGCGAAATAATTGTTTCGATCGTGTGTTAAATCCGACGAAAATTATAGTAACACGTCGAGATACGAATCGCGATAGCGCGCCGCTTAACTCGAATATATATGAAGTGTTAATTTAAAAATCTTTAATTAGCATGTTCGACGAGTTTCCCCGTGATTTCGCCAACAGATTAACCCTACCGCCTCGTGAGATCATTTCAGCTACAGGTCCGTGTAATCTAATGGAAATAGAATTATTATCGCGGTCGCGCCTTTTTTCCTCTTCTCTTCCTTTTCTTTTCCCCGCCAGAGTCGATACGCACGCTAAGCCGTAAATAATTGTTACTTCGCGTACGGCTGAAAAATTGTTTACCAGAGAAGAAGCTTCTTTGTTACCGACCACATCCAGTAGCGTATACCCTCGATTAAATGCACCGTGGAGTAATTAAAGTTTCATTATTTCATTCTAGAAACTATTGAATAAGTAAGGAAGGAATTCGTTTGCTTTGCTAATTGGATGAATATTTCTTCGTTGGATAAACGATGGCGATTCGTTTGTTAAAATTCCACGAATTTCAATTTGAGGCGCGAAAGGGAAACCCGATGAATTTTTTGATTAATTTGCCATTTTGAAGAGGCTTCATGAATCAGATGCGAGATTCAAAGAGAAATTGTTGTTTATGTTTGAAAACCAATTAAACTGGGATAATTTAGGGATAATAAAGAAGTCAAGAACGAATGGAGTCGGAAATGGTATCTAGACAAGTATGATAATTTGTTATTTGAATTACCATTTCAAAATAATTCCGCTGAAATAAATTCACGTTTTTTCCGCATATTTTGCATGAGGATTAGCCAAATTCAGAAATATCGAAAAATTATAATATTGATTCGAATGGCGCTTAGTCCGATGGAATTCTCATAAAAAAGGTGTTCCATAATTTCACTTAATACGCGTGCTATTTTGAGATAAGTAAATACTCGATAAATAATCCTGAAATAAATACAAAGAGAAATAAAGTGGATGGAATACGAAGGGTAGAAGATTAATTTCTTTAATTAAGATCACCATCCAGCGGAAACTCGATAATTTTTCATCGATCAACGTATCGCGAGATCGAACAAAACAATGTTCCCGACCGAACTTCCTCAATTTACGCAACATCGAACGTTCGTTCGTGTATCGATTACGGACCCCGGTAATCGTCCAACAATTATTGCGCAACAATTCGATCGCAAATTTCCATATACTCTTAGAAATTACGATGCGTCGACCGGACGGCGATCGCGGCGTTTCAATTAAACCGACGATTTATCCGGCACGCGGGTAGATGGCACACGTACACCCGCTTATCGTGATACGTAATTACGTATCGATGCCTCGAACAGCGTCGGTGGGCCGTAATTTAACAGAAATTGAGGAACCAGCGAAAGGGGATCACGATCGAAGCGACGATGGAAAAAAAAAAACGAAATATTAAGGGAAGAACCACGGGTTCTCGATCGGCAATAAATCAATAAAGGAACTCGCGTACGGGCCAGGTTGAAATTTTGCCCGTAGGGATGCCGTGTCGACTAATTAAAATATTTTCTCCTCGATCTGCCGGCTAACTGTAACGGTTAACGTCAATTAAATTGACTCGTGAAACGTGTAGATCGGCTCTCGATACCGTATACACCGGCTCGAGCCACTGATCGTCATCGTTTCGTGAGGGTACTTTCGGAATTTAGAAAAAATTTTATAAATGTAGACTGGGGTTGAAAATAATTTAGGCTTCGATTTTCATTTTTATACCCAGGGCACGAAAAAATCTAAGTACTGCTGTTATAACACTTTCTGTGTCTATTTATACATTTTTATAACTACTTAAACAAATTTAATTAAAATTTTTCGTGTATTATATAATAAACCAAGAGACTATGGAAAGTATTTTAGGTAATTGAACAATAGCTAATTTACAAATCTTAATTGATTTAGTGTTAAAAGTCTACTCAATGTTTTAATATTAAAAATACCCAAAAATTTCTCTTTTAACAACTCGCATTAAATTCTGTCATTTAACATGTTAATGATCCACGTCGTCGCGTACCATACTAGACGTGTCCTGTAACTCTGACAGTCAACCTGTTGGCACATAATAATTCGACAACGTTTAACCGAGGTCCGCATCGATCAAAAAAATTCGATAATCTGCCAATCGAGAAATTACGTCCCGCTGTGCGTAGCCTTAACAAGCGACGGATAGAGTAGCGCTGTGTTTCGCATAATGATAGTGAGGATCATGTAAACAAATTAAGAGGCACCGCCGTCTGCACCGGATCACGATAAGTGTAGCTCGGTGTTCGTGTTAACCTTATCTCGATCTCGATCTCGATCTCGATCTTTGGTTAATATTGAAATCGTAGCCCACCAGGGGGCGGGCACCGTTTCTCTTTCGTTTTCCGCTTCTTCTTCTCTTTATTCCTCTTTTTCGAATAAAAATGAGAATTCTGTCGTCGCGTGTCATCATTAACCCTTGGAAAGCGGAGTCCTGGTCAGTCGAGACCGAAACTTATAAAATATATGCAAGGATATTAACCTTAAGTTAAATGTATAATTTTTAAATGAGAGGGTGTAAAATTATCAAAATTTAGTAACAGTGTAAAATTTAGGAAATGAGGATCATATGAAATATAAAATTAAATTAAAATTGAGCTCTCTTTATGGTCCGCCGTCCAGGGATAAAGAAAGTTAGATTTTCTTTGATCTAAACTGATATTATTAATAAAAAAGGAAAAATGTTGTGAATTATTTTATGAATAATGAACAAAAAAAAAAAAAACCAAGAGGATTCATATTTCACTTGAATATTTTTGACACTGCCGTTAAAAGAGAATATTTTTCGGTAGATTTTATGAAATGTAATAAAAAAAAGTGTAAGCTTAAAAAATGATATGCTATAAAAGTTGAAAAATAAATGAAACAATTCTTTTCTTTTGTCATCGCAAACATTATCACGTGTCGAATTACTCGATTACTTGAGTTACAATTAATTCGATCGATCAGCTTATCTGTGAATTCACAGCAGGTTCGAGATCGCGAATAACAACGAAGAAAAATGTGAATTCGCGTGCCGCAACTATGCTTACCAACCCTCTCTCGCCACCCTAATTACTAACCACGGGTTGTTACCCCATGGCGTGTCATTTGCCTGGCAATATCGTATCAACGTTTTCGCGTGCGATCTCTACGAGTCCGTGGCAGTCGATTGTTTTAAAGTGTCGATCCCAGTCCGATCTCCTTATCGTTAATCGTACGTAGAAATTGATGGTTATCGAATAGCACGGCAAAAATAACTTATTTTTATCTTTATGTAGCGTTCTGATTCTTATTTGCAGTTAGAATAAACATTTTTCATATTGTTACTTTTGAAATTTTATTCAAATAAATATTACATGAGACGTGTAAAATCAAAGGGAAGCAAGTGACAAGTTTCTAATTAAAAAACTTCAAAAAATGGAACCTGCATCCTTCTGGTTTGAATTTCAAATGACTCATATTTGAAGGTACCAATTAAAAAAATCAAGTCGGTCCAAAGAATATTATTAACCCTCTGTCTTAAGATTTATTTTCAAAAAGAAAAAAAATGTAATTATTGAATACTCGAATAACATGCTATTGAAATATTTTAATTACTATAATAAAATCTACGCCATCAATTATGAAAATTAGGTATATATGGAGATTATTATTAACCCTTTGTTTTCAGATTTATTTTCAGGAAAAAAAATGTAATTATTGAATGCTCGAATAACATGCTATTGAAATATTTTAATTGCCATAATAAAATGTACTCCATCAATTATGAAAATTAGGTATGTATGAAGAATATTATTAACCCTTTGTCTTCAGATTTATTTTCAAAAAAATATAATTATTGGAATACTTGAGTGTGTCACTGAAATATTTGAACAATTATTATAACGAGATCTACTTAATGAAAATAGTTTTAGTACATAAAGTTCGTAATTTCCCGCACGTTAATCAAAGAGCACCGACCATCGCCTATCCATAATAATTTTATTTCTTTCAAATCAGACTTCCTTCTTCCCGACGTTCACCCGTCCGCAGCTCGGACAACAATAACCTCTCTGTTTCAGCAATCTTCGACGATTTCACCGTTCCTACGCGATCGGAGACCGCTCCCTAAGATGCAACCCGCGTTCAATCTAATCGCCCGCGAGTATTTTAATTTAATTACCATGAAAACATTGTTGCCACGTACGGAGGCGCTCCGATATCGCGGTACCGACGCGATAAATCCCGGGCAAATCGGAATTTAATAACTAATTGCACGTAGCAAGAGTCGCTAGGGTAGTGTTTTCTCTAGCTTGATAAATGATTGGTGATTCACATCCGCTTGCTATGCACGCGCGACCGATACCGAGCCTCGTGATAAACAGCCACGCTTTTACATCGCATGCGGCCAACACAATTACGCGAAAATTACGAGTTAGGCGAGCTGAAAAATCCCGATGCCGAGAGACACGCCGTGGGTGAGTGTCTCAAGGTGATTTCCCTCGCTTTGATACATTGCTTCAGACCTTTCTTTTTTTTTTTTTTGGTTGATCAACATCGACAGGTGAGTCCAGAGGCCTCGATCGAGAACGCAGAATCTGAAGCTATAAATTATAACGAACGAAGAGGCTGGAGATGGGATTTTCCGAGATGGGAAAGGATTTCAAGAGGAGAGGAGGTGATTTCGATGATGGGTCAGGAAGCAACTCTGAAAAATGAAGATTGGAGATTTGATAGTTTTTTGATTGGACCTCGTTAACAGGTATAAAACTATTAAAAATTGGAAAAATGTTTTATATGAGAAAAGAAATTGAAAGGATGTACAATAGAAATAAGTAGACAACTATAATTTTCAATAATTTCAGTAAATAAAAAAAGGCATTTGAATATCAAGTTCTTTTGTAAATATCTTTAAATTCATAGTTAAGTGATAGTGATGTTAACCCTCAGACGGTGGACCATGGAGAGAAGCCCAATTTGAATTTAATTTTATATTTCATAAATTTTATAGCTTTCTCTTGTCACAACTCTATTTCTTGCTAAACATATTTATAGTTTGATCATTTTCACCCCCAAATTTACCCCTTCGGTACGATTTTTCTATATAACAAAAAATATCTATTTCAAAATGTCTACTTTAATTGTCAAATGAAAGATTGATGGTCTATTACTAAAAATTGCAATAGAGACTATGCGCTAAAATAACATTATCTAATGAAATAGTTCCTGTTAAGGGGGTAGTAAAGATAGAAGGGGTAGAGGGTCACGAAAACAGTGGGAAAGATACGGCTGACAGGCTATAAATACGTCGTATTTATGTGCTTCGCTAATTGTCTCTGAACGATAAGGATCTTCCTTTTATTACCTTTCCTCTGCAACTTTAGCGCGAGTTCATCGCACAGCCCCTCGGGTGGATTAACGTCTTCGGGGTTGGAAGAAGTTTCGTGTCCCACATTCGTAGAAACGCGATTTCCGTGTAAACGGAACGACCTCGTGGCAATGGCAAGGAGAAGCAAATTGTCGGCCGCACGTCGAATCGCGAGGAACGCGTTGATCTTGATCCTTAAGGAACGGGGTCGGTGGTTATTAGAGCGATTCAGTTTGCCTCCAGCGTATTGTTTTTAATGATACCGAGGATTAAAAAAGAGCCCCACGATTCAAGACGAAACGTGTGATTCGACTTTGCTTGATCATCGTAGAAACGGGAAGAGATCAATTTCCTACGGGAAATTGTAGGGTGTTTTTTAGTTACACGAAGCGGCGCTGATTTATTTCTCTAGGGATCAATGAAATTCATATCACTTTTTTGCTGGATTAAATGTACTTTACTTTTTGTATATGTTTTTATCATCTTCAACGAGGATAATTAATAAAAGGAAAATTAAAATTTTTCTAGACTATGTCCATTGCAAAATATTGAGTTAATATTTATTAATAAATTTAAGTTGCAGACACAGTAACTGAATTTCTTATATAAAAATCAGAACCAAAAGGAATAAAAAGATCCTTAGATCCAGTGCTCCTGTATAAAATGAAAACAACTCCATATAGTGTAACAAAGGGGAGTCAACTTCTATTAAGAAATTAAAATTCTCATTTTCAAAAGTTACTGAAATATGCTCGAAAATTTAAAAAATGAATAAAAATTAGATTTAATTGAATAATTACTATTGCCCCATTGAATATCTATAACTTCTAAAAATATTAACCCTCAGACGGCGAACCATGGAGAGTTCCCCGATTTTCATTTAATTTTCTTCTTAACGAATTGGAAATCGATGGTATTGATTCAATATTCTTTCAATCACCATTCCCAACATCTTCACTGCTAGGTTTCGCGGGTCTGCATAGAATCGTGTTGCTCGAAGGGGAGAAACGATAATTCCCAGCCGATGAAAAGCAACGGTCGATTGTTCGCGTTGAGAAGCTACGTAGAAATGTACGTGTATCCTAGAGGGGCCACTTGTATTGGGTTCGACGGGGTCATAGTCGTGTAGGTAAAGGGGCAAAGACGTGAGGGAGGCATCGGTCTCAGGGTAATAACTTAATTTAAACTAAACTACAGTTTAATAATTCTCAGCCAGGTCGGCCGTGGAAGATGCAGCAGGCAACCAGCAATTTCAGAGCCGCGTTGTTAACTGCCGGTCGTTAGTCCCTTTTCAAAACTTCTTTCTTACTTTCCTTCGGTACGATCTCTCTTCTCTCATCCTTACCTTCCACGGATCCGTTCCCCGTCGCAACACCCTCCACGATGATGTTACCAACACACTGTCGCTCGGTCACGAGGCTAATTTTCGAGCGTGCTTTGCGTGCCGCGAACGTGAATCTCGCCACGGGCCTTCGGAAACGCTCGCACCGCGACCGACAAATTGAATCGTCCTCGGCCTTCGGTTCCTACAGACTCTTCTTCCCTCCGTTTCCTCTTAATTTCTGTCATTCAAAGTTGCACGCGAAACGAGATACCGTCGCGTTTCACGATCGTCGGACACAGTAACGTTATTTCGAAGATTTTTTTCAAGAATAGATTAAAATCTATTGGTAGAAAATGAATTTTTAGAGCAATGACTGAGAAATTGTATTTTGACCCCGAACGATTACTACAGGAAAACTGAATTGAAGCTTCGCTTATTTTCTACTCTGACCGAAAGAAAAATACACGATATATGACAAGTTTTTTATAGTCAAGATATAGGTTCCCATAATTGCAACGCAGCTGTTTATTTCCCCTTGCTAATCTGAATTATTAATATACTTTAATTTGCATGTTTTGTCTCGTATTATCGTCACTCAGTTATCGTGCGCGATAAACGTAGTACAATTAATGCCAATGTCTTTGCGAAACAGCGAATCACCAGTGAATTTCATATAATCAACGGGTAACTTCGAATTATTTTGTTATTTTCAAAACATCCACTTTTCAATTGATATTAAATTGCTGCAATGTTTTTAAACAAGTGAAAATTGTCTAATTGAATTTATCGAAGACACGAAATGTCGTGGCGATAATTCACCCGCGATTCCTATAGATCGAGTAAGGATGAAAGGGTTAGAAGATCGTTCATAAATTTCGTGTTATTAAGTTGCATGCGAGCCCACCGCAATCATGCCGGTGTACTACGATTTTGCCACTGTACCGCAATTTAAACGTCATACCACAATTACGATCAAGAAACATTTCAACCTCTAAAGGCTTATTTCGAGCAACCGTGGACTTTCTCGTAACACATTGAAGCCGGAATTTCTCGTGCACGAAATTATTTCAAAAGTGGCCACCACGCGCTTCATTGCCGCTTGATATCTTCATCAATGCGTGGCTCGAGGCGGCCCGTTGTTTCGCATTAATAAGAAAATATCAAAACGTCTTCTCTTATTTCGTTTAACCCTTGCATTAGATCATCACGATATTAATTTAAATTTAAATTAATTTTACTGACTAATGACTCAATCAGTATCGAAAATTGATGTCGAATACCTAAAAATTTCTATACTGTTTAACATTTTCTATAAAAAATTTTGATATCGAATTTTTTGAATATAATCGATACGTATTGATATCAATTCGATCGCTACTTAGGAAGATACCAATTTTGTCAGCGGGTATTAATGCTGGAAGTGGAACGAGGTAAATGATGTCTCTATTAATAATCGTGGGTTGATTGAGTCTTTCGAGTGTAATCCTAATATCCAAGAAAAATGACGTCCCTTAAAGGGAACTCTGATGGTCTAACGGAGTGGCTTATATTTTCGAAGCAGCCAAATGACTTCAGCTTCTTTAAGAAGCGACTGAAGCATCCCTAGCCGTGTCATTATTTCACGATTAGAGGAGAACGAACGATCATCGAGCGGATTGACATAAAAAGCAACGATCCGTCGAGCGAGTTGGAAACCAAGATGATCCGGTGGAACGATGGAGAATAATAAAAACGTTGAAAATTATTGAGTCTCGCTCGAGGATCGCTTACAGAAGCTCGAATAAATTAAATTGTCTACGGATCTTGATATTATGATAGGTGTTTTCGACTCTGAATCAGAAAGATCATCGCGTCTTTTGGCTGGTGTTTTAACGACGTACCAGTTGTAATCAATTTTTTGAGAAACAATAATGATTTTCAATGACAGTGATTCTAAAATGCTATCGATTTTGCTTTTGACCACTAGAATCCTTTGTTTTCTATAAAATTAGAAATTTTGACAACGGTTATTTTTCTGATAAAACTTGTAAAATTATTAAATATTTAAAGGGTGGAAATTATTCTGCAAATTTTCATCCTTCGACTAATTTTCTTGGAATTATTAAAAATTCAATTATACAAAATTTCAATTTCTATATATAAAAGCAACAGCTTTACAGAGTTATCAAACAAAAGAATTGTGAATATAATTTTACAAAATAAATAGAAAACGTTGAAAAATACCACCTCGAGAAAATAGATGGAGAAGAATGAGGAGGTTAAAACGATCTTTATCTTCCTAAAAACAATCTCAATTTAAAATTCCCGGAAAATCGATGGATTCCTTGCAAGCATCGTTATTACTGAAATAACTCAATTATCCTTGATCGTCGATTATAATTAATTCATAACAAGTATCCACGGCGAACAGTCCCTGGCGATTAATTGGTCGTAGACGATCGAATGCAGAATTTCAAGTGATTTGTCCGTAAAGTAATAAAGGGAACAATAAAACCTCGATCGATCATCGATTAAGAAACTTCGATTACTCCCTCGTTTAATTAAATGTCGACGGGAGTCAGCGATATAGTTAGTCTGGAATAGTTGTCAATTACTTCCTCGTCGATTAAACGTCCTTAATAATTATATTAGAATTAAATGTTCGATAATTATCTACGTTAAAACAATTTAAAATTTTTTCAGACGTATAAATTCCACGCTAAAGTATTGTATTCAATTTTCTAATCTGAAATAACATTAAACGACAGATGCTGGGTCAGTTATGATCCAAAAAGTTCGAAACTGCATCGACAAAAATTAGATTGTCACACAAAATTGGTTGTAAATCACCGTCCATGTAAAAATTCCGAAACTTTTCAAGAAAAAATAAAATTGCATGCGATGCTAATTAGATATTCCAGCAGATTGACCAACGACTGGTGACTAACAAAATCTGTTAGAAATAAGGCTGATGAAGGCAGTCGTCGGCTTGAAATGGCAAGAAAGAAAGCAAGACACTTCATCAGAAAGATCTCTCACGCCTGTCAGACATGACACGTTTATCTTAAACAGTGTTACGTTAAACACTCGTGAAACTAATTAGTTAGGTTGTTCACTTGTGGTTCGCGTTACGTGTGCTTGGCCACGATAGTCGGCCCATTAGCGAAATTGGAAGACGAGTATTTTAATCGCATCGCGAAACAACGGTACTGTACAAAACGATGGCAAAATTTTATTTACAAATCATTCGTTAATTCAAAATTTAATTAAATTTTCGATAAAAACAATATCCATATATATATATATATATATATCTACCTGTTTTGAAAGTTATAAATTTTCAAAGTTTAAAATTAAAAAAAGAATTTCTTATTTATTTCTTTCTTTCTTTTTTGGTATCTGTGTTTACTATTTTAAATCTTCTATTTAAAGGAATTGTAAAGATTAGGCTAAAGTGACAAGATGGTTCTTAATGTTTTGCACAAAGAGAAACAAGAGAGAGGATTGAGTTAAATGGCACTCCCTTCGAGGCATAAACAAGCGTTAGGGACATGAATGGTATCACGTAAAAAACAGATTTCCACCCTCGATCTGGTACACGAAACGTGATTTCAGCCCGTCAGCTCGAAGGAAGGGTGGAAAAAGGGCGTTGCGGATTGGGGCTAACCCTGTAAGCGATCCCATGGGCTCGTCAAGAACGATCTTATGATTGACCGTGTTACGCCACTCCCTGTAGACCATTTTTCCGAACGTATCTTGGAAATTCGCTGAAACGGGAAGCTGTTTGAATGAGAACGAACACACCTATCTTGTTGTTTTATCAAGAGCGAACATTCTATTAGACGTACGTGTAAATTCTGCCAATCAATTATGGGCAACCTCAATTTTAATTCTAAAATGGTAACTTTAAATTATACATATGGGCAAGCATATCTAATAAACAGTTATTATAGTACCTCATACACTTGTGTCTTTATCGAGAATTCTTTTTATTCAAATTAAATTAATCTCCATATTTATGATTTTTAATTATTTATTAAAATTAAACAAGAAAATAAGTTTCAGACCAATTTTAATAAATAATCTTTCGTCATATTTGTAACAAATTTTTTTCTTTAAGAAACGGTGAATTTAACGAAAAAGGAGAGTACCATTAATGTGTATGATCAGAAAATGCCGAGTTGCATATTTTAAGGAAATAAATATAGTTCACGGGTTCCACTTTTTAACCAATACGTTGAGAAACCAGCTTCCAACCTTATTAACATACACAACGCCAGTGGTGCACGGTTTAATTAGCAACAGAATTGCAATTAATTTACAGATCTGCCGTAATTATAGCCCCAGAATTGCAGCTTATAAAGCGATAAATAATACAAAATAACGAGGAAAGGAAATCCGACAATGTATTCAATTAAACCATTAAAATTTGAAATTCGTTCGATTGGAACTTCAATTGAATCAGATATCTGCACCGTTCTTCTTGTGTTATTACTAAACAGAAATCCATTTGAGGGAATCGCGACAGAAAACAACTAGCAAGAAACAAAACTTTAATGTTTCACGCCCCAATTGAAATATCCTCGTTGGAATAATCAGTCCTATCAATAGCAATTAATCGAATTAGATTGTTACCCTACATTTTAAAGTTTCGACACTTCGACTGGTAGTGAAAACATATCTATAAAATTCTAATGACGATTGGTGGTTTGAACTTTCCATGTCACGTAAAATAGAAAGTTTACGGTACATTATTAACGCAATTAGTGAAACTCGGTTGAATTCTTCGGAACTTCCTAGTGGATGCAATATATTATATCGATGTCAAGATTGTAGGAACAATTTAAAATGATAAATGAACAACATTGGGTAATCATTTTTAAGTAATGATTTTTTCTTTCCTTTTATCAAAATCACGGCTGTCAGAATATTAATATTGATATTATTCATATTTATATCACCACTGAGATTTCACTTATTTCAAACACCTAGTGAATATCCATAGACCTAAATCCTAAGTGAACGTATCAAATAGAAAATAAGAAACTTCAGGTTTAAATCCTCCACTCTCGTTATTTCATACCAAATTATAATTTCCGAAGTTCCTTACAACTATGCAAAGTCAAATTCGAACACCCATACGAGCCTAATTATTTAACCCTTGAGCGGCGGACCACGGAGAGAGCCCCAATTATTATTTTCACTTTCTAAATTTCACACTGCTCCTCCGGAAATTCCTCTAATATAAGAAAATCTTTCATTAAAAAATTATACGTTAAATTTACATCAAGTTTGGGTCTCGATTGACCCAGACTCCACTGTTCAAGGGTTAACAAACGCCTGAAGAACTTTTTAAAACTGTTATCTCCTTATCACGATATCGCAGCCGCGTTCTAACCTGAAGAAAAAGAAGAGGAACACCGCTTACCTTTCTTCTCGTTATCCTCGTCGTTGTGATCGGCACCGTGATGAAGATGATGGGCGGTCGGATGGTGGCTAGTTATCGCCGGTACCAGAGGGTGGTTCCCCAACACCGGATGCGGATGATGAGCATGACTGAGGAACCTGACAGCCACCTGATGCCGAACCTGAATAGTCTGCTGTACCTGGTTCTGAACCTGTCCCAGTACCGGATGATGCGGCGACCATCCTGTCAGATGAAACGGAAACACGGGTGTCGCCCTCTGGAACAGTCTGGCTGGTGTCAACAGTGACCCACCGGAACCAGCGGAACCGCTACCAGGAAGCAGTGGAAAGGACAGACCACCACCCGGTTCCAGGCCCATGTTTGGTACCAACTTGACGACCTGTTGTCTCTCCGTCGGAGAGATTTCACTTCTTTTGCATCTATGAACACCCTGCTATCTCCTCGACGCTAAGCGTACGCTGATCGCGACCCGTTCACGCTCATCGGTACTGACAACCGTGAAAGATAGTCCCTTCAACCTCGGACGCTTCAACTAGTCGAGCCGCGGCCACGTGCAGAACCTCTGAATCAAGCTTTTTGCCGTTGCACGGGATCAGTTGATCGCTTACATCTTTTTTACCCGGAATCCACGGGGTTTTTGCGGTCCCCGTGACCGAGATGTCGATGAGAAGAGCTGGCAGAGAGATTCTTCGATCAGTCAGCCGTCGGACAGTGCGATGCAAGGATCTGACAGGTTTAGACTATTCCTCCTATCTTCTGAAGCAACCACAATCACTATCAATGAAAATAGATCAACTGAAGAGATCTTCGATTACGATCTTCTAGGATTTTTCCATTCGTCCCTTCGGATATTTGAATAACAATCAACCGAACTGAACAGTACTTCGTCGAACACAGAGTCAGTCTGAAGGGTCCTTCAATCCTTCGTCGAATACAGTCCTAAGGAACTTCACTTGAATCACTAGAACAGTTCTTCGTCAACGGTCTTCAAGATCAATTTGATTTAGGGTTGATCCTCGGTCCTCGATCTTCAACTTGCCACCGAAAGCACCAAAAATAAGTGTCACCGAGTAGTTTGAACAGTGGGAAACAAAACAAACACAGGTCCTTGAGCACTGATCTAGTATCACACTTGCTGACAGGATGTCCTGCAGCTGTACGTTACCACGGAAGCACTGGTCAGCTGGTAAAATTAGGCGACACCGGTGTGTATGGACAGGTCCTGGTACGAGAATTTGATCGCGCGACGAACGAATTCCATGGATTACTCGGTGGCAAGGACCTGTTAGTGTTAGAACCACTACGGCACGAGCCAACGGCACAGCACTATCTGCCTGGTGAGCGAAGTCAACGGCTCCCCTCTGTCCACGGAACCCAAACTGGTTCGGGTCGCCACCCAGTGGCGGTGGATTGGTCGGTCGGATAGCGGGTTCGCGGGTGCCACTCTGTTTCTGGCCAATCGGAACGGACGGATTACGAGGGGGGCTCCGCCTCTTGGACGGTTTTTTTGTCCTGGAATTGAATCGACGCCCCTTCCTTCCAGTTATGGAGCCACGGTGGGGATGAATCAATTGGTGGCTGGCCTGAAAGCAGCCGCAAGATGGCTCCTCCCTTCTCCGACAACATTCGGGGAAACCACCCCTGCCGCGGTCGAACCCCCGGCACACGTCCACCTTAACATCTAATTCAGCCTAGAAGATCCACTCACACTGCTCTCTCAGATCAGTGGACATTTTTCGTCGAGGAAATAATAGGGTGCCTTCCACCGAACACGTCTTCCTTGTTCCTTTTAATTTCAACGAGATAAATCATCGCGGATACATGGGACGAATAAAAGAAAGTTTAAAGCGTTAAATGCGGTACAACACGCTATACCTAATTGTACTTATTTGGAATATGATTGTTTTGTTTTCTAATTTGTATCTTTTTACATTGAATACCGGTGGCCGACACCGGAAATTGAATATACTCGAATAATGAAAGAAAAATATTATTTTTAATAGTATTACTGTTTTACTGATAATGTGAGGTAGTAAATTGAAAAATTAAAATTTGAAAATCATTTTTGTTCATAACCCTCAAACGGCGGACCACGAAGAGAGCCTTAATTTTAATGTAAATTTGTATTTCATATTGTTTTCATTTTCTAAATTTTACTGTTCCAATATATGATACTCTCTCTATTTAACTTTAGGTTAATATTCTTGTATATATTTTGTAAGTTTGATTAGAATTAAAATATATATCTTCACTGTGTCAGTCGATTTGTTAATTTAATATATTAAATAGAGCAATGGAAAGGATTCTCAGTGATAAAAGCTACTCATACTACCTATTATTAGATATACAATTAAAATTAATTAGAATAGGATTGCACCATTTTTTAATTAAACATTTCTCTATATACTTCGCGTGAATAATATAATATTGACATTTAAAAAAATTCTTTTCCTATTTCCTCTACTAATTCAGCATATGAGGATACTTCAAAATAGATAAATGTCACCACCATATGAAATGTCTAATAGAAGAGTTACAAGCCTACTTTTTTTTAAATTTGTGACTGATCCATGAATACTGGTCACAATTAATTTTATAAAACTTGAAAATGCTCGTAAACAATCTGTCCGCATTGTTCAACGATTCCGAGAAGAAGGTTGAAACAGCGTTTCCCTTTCTTCGTGATCGTTTCTCCGACGATTGTTGTGCTTCCACCACTCGGTCTGCACACCCTCCCCACCAGAGGCGGGTATCTTTTACCCCTCCAGCCCTCGAGGGCACGATCCTCTTTTAATAAGAGGAGCTCAGAGCTCGGAGGCGTTAAGTAATTACATCTATTCTCTTCTGGGGAGGAAATTACCTGCGCCTCGGGGTGGGAAAAATTAGGAAATTAAAATTAACCCCCGCCACGAGCCACGACTTCGACGTTCCCTCTCCTCATTGCTCGCCATTCCTGTTCCTCTCCTTCTCTTTCACTTTTCATCTCTATCCACTTGTCTCTCTCTATATCTCTCTCCGTCTCTCTTGGATTCTCCACTCTGTGCACTTCGTACTGAAACTCTTCGTTCTCGAATTTAGGAGGAGCCGGCAGCCATTACCGCTTACGTAATCTTTTTACAGTGGCGGCAGCACCTTGTTAAGCAAAGTTATTTAACGGGAGTCGTCGACTCGTCCTCATTTATTTTCGGCGAATACCAGCATCCAGCATGGATTCGTGTTTCACGATTTTCAAGAAATCAAATGCGATCTATTTTTCTGCAGTATTTTTTTCCAAAATAGTTTTGTAATAATTTCTTCTGCAAATTGTAGATGTTCTGCTTCGATTTTCGATGCTTTCAGAATTTTTAACCCCCGACCAAAACATACACAAGGATATCAACTTAAAGTTAAATGTTAAAACTGGAGCTCTCTCCATGGTCCGCCGTCCGAGGATTAATGAATAAAAGTTCCGGGTTATTTCAGCAAGTCAACTGTTTGTGTCACGAAACTGAACAATCTCTGAAGATACAAACTCCACCGTCGAATCTCCATTTTCTTCTTCACCAAGAACGGTGTACGTAGCGGGAAAATCATTCGACGTAATCCCGAGTTCCAAGTTTGCCGCGAAAACTTGCCAGTCCGGCCGGTGTCTAGCGGCGAGTGTACAAGCGAGAAAGAGGAAACTGGCTGAGTTCCTAATTTACACAGCCGCCACATTCACCGAAGCCCTTTTTGGCCAAGGCTTTGGAGTGCCGTCGGAACTTTGCCGACGATTAAAACGCTTTAGTAATTAACTGGGTCTCCTCACCTTCCGTGGTAACAGTTACCAAGCCGACATCGTCCTCGTTCAACCAACCAGCAAGCAGATATCTCTCTTACCTTCCTCTCTTCTTACGATTCACCTCTTCTTCTCACCCTCTTTCGTGCGGTCTCCCTCTTTCGCGCCACTTCTGCCCTGCTGGCGCATATTTAGGGATCTCTCCTGGTTAGAGGTTGCCCGGGCAACCACGCTGAGGAAACCCCTCTGTCGTTGCCAGGGTAACCTTCTCCGCTCCTTCATCTTCCCTGTGGAACTGCTTGCCAGCTAACCAGCCAGCCACCGCCAGATTCAATTCGTGAGAGCGAGAACGAATCGACGTTCGTGGAAAGAGCTGGCCTGGCATACCGGAAGGGGATGGCTTCGGGGGATGACACCGAGGTAAAGGGAAAAGATGCCGCACGTTCGGTGATTGTATTTGATAGCCCGACCGTGGGACAACCAGAATGAACATTCGACCTTGATTAAAAGCACAAACCTTGCCTTCTTTTTCGGACGTCTTTCGGTAGATGAAGAATCCTTCTAGGGACACGTAATTTCGTTAACCCTTTGATTGATTCGTTGGGGAAACTTTAAGAATTATGTAGAATAATATATATTTTTTAATAGACATATCAGAGGGGTGGGTTTTTTAATACTCTTTTCAAAATGTATTATACATACATATTTTCATGTGTTACGATTATTCTGTATAAAATTAAAAGATATATCAATTAAATTCTTGGATGTCGTTAAATTTTCTCATCGAACATTAATCCTTGCCCTACAATATCCTGGCACACTCCTGACACAATTTGTAGTTCAATTGTGACTTTGATTAATATTTTTGGTATGATTGAATTGCAAGTTGCGAAGAAATGTCTGGTCAAAGTTATTCGAAAAGAATATTCAGCAGACGATAAAAAACAAATGTAGCTGGGGGTCGATTTGTCTGGTTCGTTAATAAAGAGAAACGGTGGTTGCGAGGCGAATTTCCATGACGTCGTCGAGAGCAGTCCTTGGAATAGGACGAATACAGAGACTCATGAAAAATTGATCGGCCACGATATCTCACGTTTAGGCGGAATCCGTTGAAGGAAGCAGGACACGCGCGACCCATACATCAAAAAGCCAGCGTCTCAACGGACCGTGCTTTAATATAAAACTTAAATAACGATACAACGGCGTCATGACGAAAATGGGAAATAATCTTATGAATAAGTTCTTCCCCGGGGCGTGCTTGCTGTGTCGAGCTCGCCAGGAGTGCCGGCCAAATTTGAGAACCCCCAGCGATTTTACAAATTACCGTCACACGAAACAAGTTTCACAGCCAATGATTCATTTTCGATACTTGTTTTGCCTTCACTTTGGCAAAATTTTAAAAATATTTATTTTTATACTTTTTACAATAATTTCCTCTAAAATTTCAAGAAAATACATATTTTCATACAGAAACTAACTGTACTAGTTTGTAAATGATAAATTCGCATGTATTTGAATTTCATTAATGAGGCAATAAAAATCGAATGGATTTTCCGGATAAACCACTACCTGTATATTTATATCACATCTTGAAAAATATCTGTCAATAATTTTGCATGATATCGTTCATTTTGAAAACTCATGGTCCATACGGATATGGAGCTAATGATATAGCTGATGCATAAAAATGAGACATTACGTTCTCTTTCTATCAGAGAAACAGATTTAATTTACATTAATATGTACGAGTTTCTAATTAGCGTGTAATTGAAAAATTACAGTTACATGAAAAATAGAGGATAGTGGTAGAAAAGTTAAAGTTGAACAGCGGAACCTGTTATAAAATAACATCGGTCTGCTATCCGAGGGTTAAAAATAACAGTAATTGTTATTTTGTCATTTTTGTTTATCTTCTTCAACAATTTTTCTAAAAAAAAAAAAAGAAGTCCAATATTTTGTACAATTTTTATTCCATTTTTCAGGTAATCGAGAAAAGCTCTGCGTTTTCCGAGGAAATCAGTGAAAAACGGCGGGAAACTCGAGCTTCCATCTGGCCGTAGGAAACCGATAAAAATTCAGCTCCCGTCTGGCAGATAATTATTTTGCAGATAAGAGCGAAGACGAAGAATTTAGCGGCGCTAGAAAGCGCCTCGCTGGTTTGTTGCCGCGTGCCAAGAGCCAGAACGACTAATTAAGTGCGCCGTAAGTTAATTGAGCCGCGTAGGAGGAGAACCGAAGATACGAGGGAAACGTTAAACTGTGTAAACATCGGACTAATTACTTCGAGACTTTATCGTGCCACACAGCCACTCTGTTAGTCTGAACAGATACCCAAGGATTTCGTTTGCAGCCCTTATTTTCTCTGCAATACTCGCACCTTGGAAGAAGAAATAAAATCAGTATTATGATTATTTCGTTATTTTCATTTTTCATTTTTCTAAATTAAGGCGATTTACTCGAATTTTCCAAATTAACACAATTAACTCGAATTTTCCAAATTAACGCAATTATTTCGAGTTTCCTAAAACAATTCAGTTAACCACGATTTTTCTAAATTAATTTTATTAATTTCAATTTCCCAAAATTGACGCGTTTCTTGCCATACGTTTCCTTTATGAAAGACATGAATAATTATCACGAACATAGCAAAATCGTAATGAACGAAATAAGAAAGCTACTGAATCAGCAACATTAGCGGAAATTGAATGAGGACAAAGAGAAGCGTCATAATGACGTATCACGATTTAATGAACGCGATTCAAAGCACGTTCTTAACCCCGACGTCCATCTAATCTCGCCTCTTATTCGTTTACCGGGATTTTATTTTTACAATCGGAACGCGATAAAGACGTCAAACGTCGGCTAAAGTAGCCACAGGGTCGCGACCGTACTTGCATTGAGAAATTTCAATTCATCAGCTAGAGATCCATTGATCACTAGGCCCATTATAACGTTCTATTATAGTTACGTAATATTTTCATCAACGAACAGCTATTCGGAAAACATTCTACCCAATTGATAGGGCTATCAACTTCCGTTCATTCGTGAACTTATTTCTTATCAAATCTCTGCGAAAGCTTGAAAGAGCACTTTCATTCATTAATTTGACGAATCTATTAACACTTTGATGACCAATGGGATGATAATTGATTACAATTTGAAAATTAATAATTTTTTTCAAAAATTAACAAATTTCCCAATTAGTATTCCTCTGACTCTTTAAAAAATACCTCAACAATCTTTAAGATACTTTGCAAATTCAGTTGCAAACAAAATGAAGAAAAACAAATAGAAACACTAAAACAACCGAAAATGGAAGAACATCGAGAAGAAGAGTTTAGTTGGCGAAGGAACGGCCATAACAGCAGCGCAAAAATGGGGTTGCTGGTGAAAGGAAGATGCAAAGATGGCTGCTGCGAACGACGTGTCTACGCTTCTTCTTCCTTCCTTCGTTCTTTCCTTGCTTTTCGAACGGGCTCCTTCTCTTCCTTCTCGTTTCGTCGATAGAGAATTCGCGTCACGTGTCGGCGGTTAGTTCTGATTAGCGACAGGGCGAATGACGTACCACTGGCAGGATATCGTGTCTCGAATACGGAAGCAGACATCGTGCTGCAAGAACAGGGCAACGTGACCAAGCCACCGGTGCTGCTTTATGGGAATTTATTTAGGGGGATCCACGGTGACTGCACAAGCGTGCTTGGCCGTGCTACGATGTGCAGAAATCTGCAGCCTCGTCGATGAACGTGCGATATACTCTCCCTTCCATAAGTCATGGGACACCTTGCCACTTTCGAATAAATCATCATTACACTGCAGATTCAGTTATTTATTTCACAATTATTTTAAGCTTATTGCCAGAAAATTTAACACTTATTTGGAACACTTGCGATTGTGGCAATTTAATTGAGAAATTTTGAAATACTGATAATAGTACCTTTATCCAAAAATTGTGCCTTATGTCGAAAATAATTTGTCGACGTATTTAGGCAAAAATTTAACAAAAAATTGTAGCATTAATAAGAAAATTTCAAATTTTTAATTAAGGAAGTTGAACATAAATGTCCCATTACTTGTGGACAAGAGTGTACACAAGAAGTATCAGTGTTTAGTTAACCTGCTTCTTTTTACCCTATTTATATCGAAACAAGATCGTGTGTTTTGGGATACTTGAGAATGATAAACAGGCTTGAAATTTCATGTGCTAAAAGACCCACCATAATTTGCTACAAGAAAAACATAATTTAATATGAAAAGAATTAATACAGACCTCGTATAACATGATGAATGAAATTTGCATATTATAAAATAGAATTTATAATTGAATTATTCACATTATTTAATTATTTTCAGTAATAAATTAATGTCAATTTTGATTTGCATTTTCTAAATTTTGAATTATTCCTTTAGATATTATTTTCCTATATAGAAATTTTTATTTAAAAATTTGAACGTTCAAAATAAAAGTTTGCAAATCATGGATTAATTTACAAAAATGTAAATAACAAATTACCAAGTGCTATCATTATTCACCTCGTAAACCGTTAAACAAAACGAACCAACACACCTTTTTTCACCCTGTATATCTTGGATTATTACAAAATCCGATTAAATAAAAACGAATAAAAATGATGATACCGTTCAATCTCCTGGTAAAAGTTATTTAACAGGGAAATTACATAGCGACGCGTTCGGTAATTAAGCATCGCGTAACGATGGGAATAGTAATTAAATTAATTAGTCACTTACGTGTGTTTATCATTAAACATTAAAATGTACTGCGCACGGATCATCCTGTTGGTACGTTCCAATTAAATTGCTCACCGTGTCGATATAAATGATCGAGCTTAACGCAAACGCATAGGTGTGATAACTAACGATCAACCGTGTTACACCGTAGCTAGGTAAAAGCGCAACGGTACAAATTATTTTATTTTTCATTGAATAATACGCGCCTTCCTGTTGTCCAGGCAAAAAACGAATATTTATTATATTCCTATTTTCCAATTTACCCGGATCCCCATTACGAGCACGAATGTCAATTTTCGACAATTTTAACAGAAATGGCCATTTTATGTACCTTTATTTTGACTAATCAAAATGGAACGATGTTACAGAATATTTCAATAAGAACTCTTTCCACCTTTCCCTTATAATAAATATAATAAATCTGAACAATTTCTCTTGAAAAAACTGCCACGGTGAAAATGAACGTTTGTTGTGGGACGTATTGAATTATTATTATTAAGCAATAGGAATAGTTAATTTTCAATTTTCAAATTTCAAATTTTCTATTTACTATTTCACATTATTTGTGCAATAGCAATGTTATTTAAAATAATATTTTTCTATTGTTTTTTTTTAATTATTTAGGTGCATGTAATTTGCAGCGCCGGACTCTAATGGCATTCAACGTGTTAAGTAAAAAATTAGAGCGTGTCAATTAAGTACCTAATATCTTTTGTCAAAACCTGTGTATTAACGTCTGTCGAGAATCGATGGGGTACGAAATATACCGAGCAGACCAGTCGAATCGGGAGCTGGTTGCAAACGGGTGTCGAGCTGATTCCTCGTAATCCGCTTAAAACTCGCCCGAGAGATTTAACAAAGACAAGCAGGGGGGAAAAAGAGGCGTCTGATAAAGAGAAGAAGGCGCACCGCGTCCTCTTAAATCACCACGGAAGATGGCTGACCATTTCTGACCGTCTCTCCTGTTCCTCCATCGAGCTATTCCCTTCCTTTCGACTTTCTTTCTGACCTTCTCTCCTCGTTTCTCGACTCACGAATCCTCGTTGCTTATCGAGCGGACGATCAACGGGCTCTGCACACCTCTCGGTACGGTACCGTTCCGTTTTCTTCTACGGGAGAAGCCGAGAGAGCGAGCGGACACGCACCAACACACGGACAACACCGGTCCGGTTGGATAATGTAGTCCCTCTGGTTGATTTATGAGTTAATAGTTAACCGGCCGTAAATAATGCTAATCACACTCTTATTATACGTTATACCGCGGCGATCGCGGGGAATGTTTTGTCCCTGCTAGCTCCCGGCTGATTTCTGAACCGTTTGCAATCCTAGATTCTCCTATTCAGCGGCTAGATTCGAGATTTCAGGAGAAATTCATTTTCCTTTTCTTTGCGACAAGCTAGGCTCCTTGCTGATTAATTGATCAATTAATCTTTAAGGGATTAAATGTTCCACTTGATACTTTACAAAATTAACTTTTCTTCAAATTCTGCTTAGAATTTTATTTGAGAAATGCTAAAGTCAAAAAATTCATGGATAATCCAAAAGATTAGCAGGGAAATTAATTTTTAAGGGGTTAAACATTCCACTTGTTAGAATTTTATTCGAAGAAAGTAAATGATGAAATGGCAGATGGTTACTCGAAATGAGGCTTGACTAACGATAAATACAGTAGTTTAAGGATAATGATGTAATGTTGCTTTAAAGCGTAGGCTTCCTATCTCTTTATCAAGAATGTTGTTAGTTACACGGATATCATTATTACATTCGACGATTCGCAGTGAATTATGCCTTTTTACCATTGTTTTTCTTAATGAGAGTTTCAAAATCAAAGAAACATTAGTGGCAACCACTGAAAGATTGATGACTACTAAAAATTTCTGAAAGATTGCGAGACATTTACAGTATCTTTACAGATGCTTTACCAGCAATGATAGGCAAAGAATTTTTTCGAAATTTTCAAGTAATAACGTGTGAACAAAAATTAGCAGTCAGCCAGGCAATATTAAAAATTTCCAAAACACTTACCTTTTTATTAAGAATGATTTTTTATTTGATAATTTAGTAAATTATAAATTTGTTTCAATATCATCTAGAATACTAAATAAAACAAATGATATAATTTATAAAATTTTAATTTTTTATCAAAATAAAAATATTTTGGCAATTTTAATATTGCAATTAACTGCTAATTAAGGACTCTGATAAACGTATTTGTTATCAAATTATCAGAAGAGTCTAAATATCCCACAGACCACGCCGCGTAAAAACAGGAGCTAATTTGATTAAACAGGCCACAAGTGGTCACAGAAAAGAATCCCCAGCCTTAAAGTCCGCAAGATCCACGGGGTATTCAATGCAGGAATACGAAAAGAATTCGTTCAAAACTTACGTGCCCGAGATGTACCATGGAACGTTCGTTCGACCAATACGAAGCGGGCAAATAAAATAGCCGATACATTTTATTTCGTCGCTCCTGTTCTCTGCAAATGGTTCCTGCGGTCTGCTGACTCGGTGTTTTCCGCTCGAAACCCACGCCTCGGTTTCTGCACCACCAGCACCGTCCCCATGATCACCCTCGAAAAAAAGCCTCGGAAGACGAGCGTGTGTGCGGGATGGTTTCAGCTGAAAATACCGGCTGGTCGATTGGAAACGCTTTAGCTTCGGGAAATCCGCCGCGGATTGGATTGTATTTCGAAGCGGAACCGCCTTCGATCTCTTTTTCGATGCTTTCTCCTTCATCTGGCGGACGAGGAAATTCGTTTCGAGACTGTTTGACGGATATTTTTGACATCGGAAATAAAAAAAAAAAAAATAGAGAACAGGAAAATTTCTGTTCTCCAAAATTTATTCGCCCGAGAGACAAAGAAAATCGAAGAATTTCTAAAAATTCCTTTCATCTCTCTGGCTAATCAGGAAATCTGTATAGTAACCGGACCGGTATTCAGGAAAAAATCCAAGCCACGCCTCTCGAACGCGATACTCATCCACGAATCCTGGATCGAAAGCCGTAATCATTTCATTACAACGAAACGACCAACCAAAGGACGATGGACGCGCCATTCTGACCGAGACAAATTTACGAAATCTATCAACGACGTCCCATTAGCATAATTTGACACTTTGCAAGTGGAACGGCAGGTGGTTGAGAGAGACCGGGTACGATGTCAGCAGCCTCTTCGAGGCAACCATGGACCGAGGGGAAAAAAGTGTAGTAAAACCGCGCTAAAAGTCATATAGCCTGGAACAACGTCGTTCCGGCCAACGTCCACCAAGAAGATTGACCACCTTCGATGGTAATGGGCGCTTGATTACAAAGCACGCTCCATTCTGGTCCTGCCCCCTGTTTATATCAATATCTCTCTTTTCTGCCTGCATACACGTACACAAACACGTGGCTGTATGGTAAAGGCAGGAACACGTGTATGATCATGATACATGGAGATGTATTCACAGGAAACGCCAATTTTTATTGGACAGTGAAAACAAGCATTTAAACATCACGAGACTCATTACGGGGGTCATTAAACATTCGTGTCAAAATTACCGGGGGTCTTGAAAGAAATTTCAAAAATTAGTATTTCAAAATTTTGAAAACACATAATTTATTCGGGTACCCGTTACTCGAAATTCGAATATGAAACTAATCCAATAAAATTGTGTCCAAGGGAAAATCATCGTAGCTCTAAAATAAAAATGTCTAAATTTCTTAAAAACCCATAGAAATCTATCAGGAATGGAATAAAATGGTTCGCGTTAGCACCGCGGCAATCTCCATCAACCCTTATTTTTACCATCCACGAAACGATTCCCGTTTTCCATGAAAGCGAGGTCGTAACGCGTGTACGAGAGGAAGAATACCGGGTCGTGTAGCAGGATTATAAACGGCTCTGTTCCGAGAACCACAACCCCATAACCCGTCCACAAGGGTTCCATTAAATTATGTAGAATTTTCAATATGTGCTATAATACGGGTAGACGTTGGCAAAGGAACGAAGACGAAGCACAATTCCCATCATCGATAAGGCTCTCCTTTTCCTCTCGCGAAACCGGCAATCGTTTTGTATCGTTCGATCGTGAATCGAGCGGAAGAGAGGCCTACGCCAATGGCCGATGATGAAGTTATCCAGCGATAATGGCTCCATTACGTTGCACCAGTCTTCCAATGGGGCCCCGTATACGTAACAGGTATCCCGTATACGTACACCGCGATCGGCCCCGCAGTGACGAGGAGGAACCATGTAGCTACGTTGTACAGGAAGGAGAGAGAGAGAGGCAATGTTGAACAAAACAGGAGAGGTAGAGAGGAGGGTTGGTATCGTCGCAAACCATATACTTATCATGGCGATTGTTTATGTTGGCTGATGGCCACTTATGCTGCACACACATCGCATTACGAGGCCGTTCTCGAGCCTCGCGAGCCGTTACTTAGCCCGTGGCCAAGGCATCGTAGGGTAATGGCGAACACGTTACGGATAAAATGTATACTTAGTCCCTGGGCCCGATGGCACCGATGCCTCGGCACCGTCGAGATTATCCGAACCCATCTTAAGGTGCATTTTCAACGGCCACTTCACGGTACACTCTTAACACTTTGACTGCCGCAACACCCATGTATGGGTGACGCTTGAATTTCAATAGGAATCCATCGCTCGAATTATTAAAAATTCTTTGACTTAATTGGAAATACTCGTATTAGATACTTGAAATTGTGGATAAAAATATAATTAAATATTTTAAAGTACATAAGATTTGTGACGGCAAAAGTAATACTTAATGGTTTTAGCGTGGCAGTCAATGTGTTAAGTACATTATACTAATGACAGAAGTACTATGTGTTATGCCAGGGTTAAATCTGGGTAAAATGTAGATTAAATCTGAGTTATGCCTAGGTAAGGTCTGAATTAAGCCTAGGGTTATATAAGATCAATAATTGGTATATAGTATTCATTTTCTACCGAATAAGTGTTGCACTTGATTCAACATACATTTGTCAAATAATTAACTTGTACCACGTTTAAATATCAATTAAATCCCACAGAACTAAATGAATCAGTGCACTTACCATTTAGGAACCCAAATGTAGAAGCACCTTTACTTCCCTCCACTTTCTTCTTCCTCTTCTCCTTCTTCTTGGTGGTATGTACTTTTTTTCCCACCATGTACCCCGGCAAATTCGAAGCCCAATCTTCACCATTTTCCACGGATCGGCGAGTCTTCGTGATGCACCTGCTCGACACTTTGGGGCGCAGGGTGTCATGGTATCCCGGATTCCTCTGTGCCAAGTGTTGATCGCCCAGAGACTCTGTAATTTCTTCCTCTTCATTGTCAAGTGCGATTGGATAATAATACACGATTCTGGGTAATCGAAGGATTTCGAAGAAAGATACTTTGTGCAGGATACAGGACGATCAATTTTTGATTGGTATTCAGTTGCAGTAAGTAAAATGCGGATGATTATTTTCAATTATCCCCGAAGCGACTTTCTTTTGGCAAATTACAGCTAACAGTTCACCATCGTTCGGCTTCCGTTTTGGTTTTATTGGCGGCGATAGAGGCGGGATTCAATAGTTATTCATTAAACTCGAATTCAGGCAGGATGCTGGGGTCAGTTGCAGACTGACCTTGCGGCTATATTCAAAGGCTTTATCTCCTGCCGAGGTCCCTCTATCACTTTCTTCCTTTTACGATATGCACGCTCGACATACTGCACTCATGAACGAACGAGCCGTCTGATATCTCGCGACCCCCTTTTCTTTTTCCCCGCTTCGATACTTCCTGCTTCGCTATTTATGTCTTTCGATCGCTTCGCGGGAGGCCAATGAACTGCAATCAATTAATTCTCATTAGAAAATTTTCTGTATTTAAAAATTACCATTATTAATTATTACAACTACAATAAAAGTTATATAATTATTCTATAAAAATGAAATAAAAAATTTTTATCCATTGCTAAATTACAAAATTTTTTATTATCAATTTTATGGGAATACTGATAGACCATCACAGATTGGAAATGTTTGACGGTTTCATAAAAGGAAAAGGGAAATAAAAGGGGGTCAGAGGTCGGTGTTTCTTTTCAAGAGAATGCGCCTTTCATGAGAAAATACAAGCTGCAGTGGGTGGTTCCCAAATCATTTAGCCATCTTGCGAACCGACCGCGTCGAATTGCTGGCACACACGATTAAATACAGCTCGTTTCTACGTCATGGGAACGAACCACCATCGGTGTACCGACTCGCTCTAATTCTAATCGCCGTGAAAATTCGCCCCAAAACCGGGTGTCCCTGATCGGCTATGGCTAATTAAAAACATATTTAAATAGACCCCACGTAACAGCTTATTTAACGGGATAAGAAACCGATCTATGAGAAAAATTCTATTTGAAATATAGTAGACCCTCGTTATATTCCCAGATGAGCAATTTTTATTATAGCCTACGAAAATGACACTTTTATCTCCCTTTTTCTTTCCAACTGAGAGTTTGGAAACTAGAAAAATTGTCCACCCTCGTAAAACCTTCTCTGTGGCAATATAACGAGAGTCTACTGTAGACTCGTATTAATATTTGTATAAAATTTGTAGATCTTAATTTTTCATTTTTTATGCTTTAAAGTAAATAAGAAATCAAATCCTGTAGCTATATTATTTTCTTTAAAAAGAAATGTTCCATAATGAATTTCAAATTGAACATGTTAACTATTTTGAAGATCAGAAGCCACCGGCTAACGAGGACCGCATTTACCCGAAATGGACCACCCGAATGAAGTCCAAATTTTCGCACAATCAACTTCACTGTAAACACAGAGAGTGAGAGAGGCAAGTATCGGTACAAGGGTCAGATAGAGGCACCGTATCGAGATCTTCCTCTGTTCGCGAAAAGAGCAACAAATCCAGTGGCTTTATCGTGCATCGTCGGTGTAATCCTATAGGTGCTTACCCTGAAATCCCATAATCGATAGTTTGCTTAACCGGCATCCACGTGGCGCCACGTGCGAGCCTCCATTAGAGTATCCTAAAAGTGTACAGGACAAACGTAACGTTCTCGCGACACCGTATCTCTATGTTAATATGGGAATGCCAGGCCACCCTGTCCCATGGGGGAATTCGACACGCCTCGTGCCACGCATCTGGACGAAGCTTTTCACCCCCCAGATCCCACTTTCCATCCCCCTTTCTCAGCTATCCGGCGATTTTCCAATCGCGAAACAGGTACAGGGTGAAGATCTCAGTGGAACAGATAGGAAGGACGTTGCAATTATCGAAATTAGATGGGATTTTACTTTATCTATGTTACTATGAAATTTGCAAATTCCAGCTATTTATCGGTACACGGATGGGAAATGGGAATATCGAGATGACAATTAACGATAGAGTCACTTTCAACCCTTAAATGATGTAGCTGGATTTAAAGTATAATTTGAACTTTAAATTTATTTTTGAATTCCATTTCAAAACTTCAAGGACCAAGGATCCGATTGGGGGTTGATTAAAAAATTTTAATAAATTTTGAAATTTAGCTATCGAGGAAAAAAGCAACAGTAAAAAGATTTTTTAATTACTTTTAAAATGTAATTGGAGGCTTAGAAGAAAATCCAGGATTGTAGCCCCCTGAGACCACCCTTGAAAATATTTTTCCTCCAATTTCATTTGGCAATTTGAATGCCTATTATTATTAATATTTAAATCCCTAGGGGTGCAGATATTAACTCTTCAACTATCAACCTATGACTCTTGCAAATTAAATTCATTTCTATTGCATTAAATGATGAAACATTATGTCACAATTATCCAAAGAAAATTAACTTTCGTTTCGCAATACTCTTTCGGATCTCCATTCATACCATTTATCGTTATTTTTACCATGCTGTCTGATGATACGACTAATCTGTCGCGCTTAATCGAAATGCCCAAAAAACCCACAGCGATTACTCAAGGAATATTACACAATCTAGCAAGCAGTTTCTAGTATCTTAATCATAAAACTGAGCAACGAGTTGCACAATTTTAGTAACGTTCATCATTCTTACGGTGACCTGAATAACGATCCAGCTAGCAATCTTTCCATTCCCAAAATAGAGAATAAAAGACATAAGAAGAACAACATTCGTTACCAAATTATCAACGTCAGATTAGTCTCCAAATTTAACTTATTGACGGCTGTCACATATTTGTAATTTTGACGTTTAACTCTATGCAATTATTCTCTGCTTTACTAATTTGAAAATTTGGACGAAGTGGGACTTAAATTTTTAGCTGCAGATTAGTGTTTAATTATTAATTTTAATCCTTGAACAAGTAGGTCCTGGGTCAATCGTGACTCAAATTTACAAAATATGTCCTAGAATATTAATTTTAAATTAAATGTTAAAATTGGGACTCTTTCCAGAGTCCAAAGTCTTCGGATTAATTAATCGATGATTAATTAATTAGGCCCCAAATCCCTACCGGTCCAGCAGAAATTTTCCTCAACTCTCGATGACCAGTCGAACCCTCCTTGGTCTATCAAAATGTTATTATAATAAAGAGAAATTGGCCTATCTTCGTTTTCTTGATTCAAGATTTATGGAAGATTCCATTTCACCTCAAACTAAATAAACGTTATCTTTATTTGGAGCACGAAAACGATGCGTTCCTATTGGCCCCGCGATCCACAAGATCATGGAAAGTCTGTCCCACGATCGGTCCGACCATTAACCATCTTCGAGGTCGACCTCACTTCCTTTGATAGCGGCGTCTTAAAGTCTGCCACGGTCTTGAGACAGCTGCGTTTTATCGTCTTTCTTTCCTCTTGTTCCATTTCTGTCCCTCCGACCGTCCACCCCTCGTTCCGCTCTGTATGGGATATTAATTATGCCGCGTGATAATAACGCTCGAGCAACGAATCCGTTAATTGGCCGATCCTTAAACCAACTGAGAGATGATAACGCGAGAATGGAAATGAACGAAGATGAATCTCGTATCAAGAATGTCCGTTGAATGAAACGAGTGTTATTCATTCAATCGTTCTATCCATTCAGAGTATGTTCATCGATGTACCAAGTCATTATAGTCACCCTTACTCAATGATAATTATTGTTAATAGTGAAAATAATTTTAGAATTCACAGATTTTTTACTTACGCGACATTATCATATCCTAAAAACAAAAAGGCACGTATGAGAATAAGGGAAAAGTACTTTCGTCACTATTAAATTAAAATATCTATTTAACCCTTTGACTGTTAAAGGAGGAAAAAATGTGCCTAGTTAATTTTATTAACATATTTAGAATTTGAGGTTTTGAAAGTTTGAGAATTTAGGAATTCAAGGATTTGGAAATTTGGGAATTTGAGAATTTAGAAATTTGAGGATTTGGAAATTTGGAAATTTGAGGATTTGGAAATTTGGGAATTTGAGAATTTAGGAATTTGAGGATTTGGAAATTTGGAAATTTGAGAATTTAGAAATTTAAAAATTTGTTAATTTGAAAGCTTGAGAATTGGAGAACTTAGGAGTTAAAAAATTTTGGAAGTTCAGGATTTAAAAATTTGGATATTTGGGAGTTTTACAGGAAGGTCGCGACTTTCTTTCGACGAGTATCATCCGTAATTAACTGTTCACCGAGCACGACTACCGGGCTTAATACAATAATAAGGCGAAGGTAGTAGCCGGCGCGAATAAATTACCAGCGAAGGGTTGTATAGCTCCCACGTGCGTTGTATTTACGGTGGCGCGAATACGCGGCGGGGACGAGCGCTAATTAGGAGGATGAATGAGCCGCGAATGGATGTCGTTCATCTTACTGAAAACGCAGCTTCCTCTTCCGTTGCGCCGCCTACCTCACCTTCTGTCCCACGAATGCTCGATTTAAGCCCAATTTGCATCTGTCGCTCGACTCGCGGACGCAATTAGATCGGAATTATCGCCGGCCGTTTGTACGCGAATAATCGCACTTAATCGAGACCTGCTTTCGTCCTCCGATCGTCAATTTATTTCCACGTTATACTTGATAAATTACAAATAAAAGAAACGAGATAAATGTGAAAAAGAATGAGTTTCGGTGAAAAGTAACTCTTTTTCCCAGTAAAATGCTCACTTTTCCTAGGAACAAACCAGAAGGGAATTTAATTCCGTCGATTTCAAGGGTTTCAAAGCTGGTCACTGGCAGAGATCAGGGTTGTTCGGTAGGCTGGCAGTGATTTAAAATGACAACCGCTCCGGGCCGATGCAGGGGGTTATCCCAAGAGTGCAGTGTCTCACACTGTCCGCCTGGTGCGTCCCGATTAAAAAACTTCCGCCCGGAGCGCTGCAGAATCTCGCGAATTTATTAGCCCGGATATCGTTCTTGCTATCGATTTAAAAGTAACCGCTAGTAATTTTCAAGTGGATCCCATTGCAAACGGATACGAATTGGCCGGAATGAAAAAACAAATTGAAACGGTCTGAGAATATTGGTTTAACGTTCGGTGGAGTCATTGCAAAGCCTCGCGAATTTATTAGCCCTGGGATTGCTGGGACCTGTACGTATCCTCTTCTACGAGCCACCGTTCAACCGCTAATGGATGTCCAAGCTGTATCTTGCCGCAACGATTCTTAAACGAGGTTGCGATACAGCTACCGAGCCTTTTAGTTTAAGTGGAAACACGATTTGTTGAACAGAAATGGGAATTACACGTTTGCAAAATTCAAATAAAATATTATTGTTTAGAACAATGATTACAAACTAAGGATTTTAGTGCCGTTATTGTCCGAAAATGCCCATTGTCTTTTAGGCGTTGCACAAACTTTTGGGATCCGGGCCGAGTTGGAAAAAAAAATTCCCAAACCGAATTTACGGGTACCCGCACAGCTCCGTCCTTTAGTCTTGTTTTCATCGACTACTTTGTCGATCGATCAAGCGAATTGTCGCAACACTTTTCAAGTTAGCCAGGACAAAAGAAAGAGAGAGTCCATTTAAAGCTGGACCCGTTCGTTCATCCACCGGCACGTGACTTCGTCAACGTTTTGACAGCGTTTAGCAGCCACGTTCATTCAGTCTGTTCGGCATCTTCTTTGGCCCTTTAAAGGGATGATAGATGCTTGGCACGCGACCGACACGCCCACGATCCCTGATCCTCGCACCCCGAACCTAACACCGGCTGATAGCTCGGATGTTTAGGACAATTTATCCGTCCAGCAGGCTGTTAACACCGGCAGCCAGGCGATATCAAACAATTCATATATCTCCTGGTCGACGTCCCGAAATAATAGGGAAATGAATTCCACGAGAAAAGATGGAAATCATCGGTGGATGATCGCGTCAGGGGGCGAGCTTGAGTTCCTAGGTCATTAGTTGCTTCTTGAAGATTGATTTGCATAGGATGTTGAAGCGAACGTTTGCGATCAAATTTCAGGAATAGATGAAATATACAATTTATGATTTAAACTGTAATTTGATATTAATTTAAAGATGGAAGGAATGATTTGTAGTGCGGTGGTATTAGTATTATTAATTTTACTTAATTTTAGTATTTGAGTACCATAGGAATACGTTATTGGTATAATTGGGAAGGGAGCAGGGTGAATTTTTGAAGGTTTTAAAATTCTTAGAATTTGGGAATTCTAGTTATATAAGTTATAAGATTCTAAACTCAGAGAATTCCAAAATTTTAATATTGTAATAAAATTCTAATATTCTAATAAATATTCTAGTATTCTAGTATTCAAATACTCTGATATTCTGATGTTTTATTATTCTAGCATTCCACTGCTCTAGTATTCTAGTATTCTAGTCTTCTAACATTCTAATACCCCAGTATTCTAGTATTCCAGTATTCGAGTAAATCGGGTACTCGTACACCCCTACGAAAGTACCAACCATGGATAAAGTTCCCGTTTAAATTACTAATCATTCAGCATGATTCTCAAACACAGTAATGTAAATGTTTGCGAACCGTAATGAATGGAAACAACGTTAACAGTGGCGTTATAGATTCGAGATAAACGATGCTGTTCGAATTAAATGCATGATGCGAGATTAGAAGCGAGGTCATAAGATATTGTGTAAGATGGAAAGTGATTGATGGTGCGTCTGCTACGTTAAGTCTGGGTTAGATTGTTTTATGTAAATTAAAAATGAAACGCCGTATACATTGATCGCGTACTGGAAGCTAGTAATCACAGCAGCGTAAACCGAACTTGCATCAATTAAAAATAATAACATATATCGGTGGAAATTAATCGCGAATAACAAGAAGTTCGTCTAATTTCCTCTGCAAACAATCGTGACGATAAAATCGTGGTCACGGTAGTCTCACAGGATCTTCGTACGCAATTCTACCGTTCATTGGTTCTACGATTTCCTTATGAACTTGGAAAATTATCGTAAAGAGCCACGATTTCCAGCGAACTTCTGTTAGATTACCTCGTTTTAGTTTGAATAATAATTTTATAAAGACACAGGGATTGAAAGAATATAAAATTAGGGTGTATTTAATAATTTGTATAGAAATAAACAGAAGAGTTAGGATAAAGAGGTTTCTGACAATAACCACGAGACCTTCGACTTCGTGTTAACTTTTCGAGGGTAGCGAGGGTGTTTTGCGGTTGTAACGAGGGGTGGCTTCTGTGATTCTGAGGGTGCACAAAGATCGAGCTGGCAGCGAAATGGTGGCCACGCTTACATCCACGCCCGGGATGATTTTAACCCCCGTAGAGAGCGTTAACTCGACGGGTTTCACCCCTCCGACAAGAATTATATTTGGATTACAAGCATTATCGCCCTGAAATGAACTTGACTTTTATGGCGACGGAATTGCTTGGGGTTTTCGCTTATTCATCCCTCCCTGTGCCGCCAAGAAATTAGGCCACCCCTACAATCGCTTATCATCCCTTACGATTTCCAATTTCTGCTCGTTTTTTATTACAGAAGTAGAAGTCGTTAAAATATAATTAAAGGATTAGTTTATTCCCTGACACTCTCATCAATACTATATTTTAGGTATTTAGTTATCATTTATATAGTGGCTCTGATATTCAAATGAAAAATTATTTTCATCCCCAAATTATTATATTTAGCCTGATATATCTTTAAGAGAAGTATTTTAAGTATTTTATTCAATTTTGAAAATGTGCACTTGTGTACTTGTTTCATTATTATTCGAAAATATATTAAAATTACGAATATGTTCCTTGTTTAGCCTAAATTTCACTAACACAGCGAATCGTTTTCTCCATGACGAGTTAAAGAAAAAATACTCGACATAAACATCGAAAGGGTTAATTCTCAGTTAAATCTCAACCATTAGGAAAAGTTTCTCAGGAGCGTAACCCCGGTGGCGTCACCTCGTCATCGGCCAGTCGTAAATTCCTTGTCCATTGACGTCCGAACAAATGATTTCTCGAAAGTTTTCCACAGCAAACGCGCCGGCGAGGACGGGGGCGTAGGAGTGGCGAGAGAAACGCGCGCGTCTTCGTATCAATCTAAATTACAAATTCCATCGAACAATAGAGAAGCGAGGAACCGAGAGGACCGGAGAGGAGGCGTTAATACTCGGCGAATGGAGGGAGATCGTGCTGGTCGAGGTTGAAACGCATTAACTTAATTTATTTGTCCTTTATTTGGCTGTCAGCCACGCCGCCAGACGTCCGACAGTGGCGTAGACATCGGTGCAAGCTCGTATATGCATTCTTAGGAGTGGCACGGCCATTAATGCACACGTTGCAATTCGAATGACCTCGCTGCGTGAATTATGATCCGATGCTTTCTTATTCTTAATGGGAGATTGAATTAATTGCCGATAGTCAAGATAGGTCGTTTTGAATTTTTCTAACATCTCCGTTCGAATAGCCGGTAAATTAACATTTAATTGTATTAAAATTGTTGCATTTTAATTATGATTGATATCGTAATGATGGCTCGATACCCTTAGTTAAGTAATTAACACGCGCAATGTCTCATTCGTCTAATTTTATTTCATTATAATGAAAGGTTCTGAGGCAAATGTATGCTTATTCTACTTAAAGGAACATATTATTTCACACTTTCGCCACAATGTTTCGAGAGTTTCATAGATCAGTAAATTTAGAACGCGATTTCCAGGTAAAACTGTAATTATTCGCGATTAAGCTCGAGAGCGTTTGCATGACCGGAGGCAATAAACTCAGCGTTTTTACGAAGTTGAAAATTAATTAAAAAGAATGCTACGTTGTAATTAGGAATGTGAAAAAGTAGCGCTACGTTGAAAGTGTAAATTTTCATATAAATTTGAAGCACATCCTACAACATTATTGCAGCACCGAATAAAACTCGTAATTTACGTCAAATTCATCATCATCAAGATATAAATGTTAGAATCGAATAAATTAAAATCACCCCGACTTTTGAAATGTAATAAGTTAAACGAATAAAAAAAGAAAAGGGAAAATATGATTTATCAATGTAACCAGCAATTACATTGCGAGCAGTTATAAAAGAGAGAATATTCATTTCTATAGCATACGTTTCTCTTTTCATAAACGTTATTTAAAAACATTATCAGAAGTGGTGTACCACAAATTAAAGGTTTTCTTTTCATTTATATTATTGCAGATTCGTATCTGTTTAGACCTGTTCTTCTTTTTCACTCGTTTCAAGACGAGCATCTTCTAACCGTGGATAAGTAATGATCCAATCAGCTTCGGAAATTATCTTTACTACCAGCACACGTGGAATAAAGTAAGACTTTTAATGCTTGTTCTTGCTACCTGCTCGTTCCCTGTCACACTTACCACACAACGATTGCTCTGTAACATGTTGCGGGTAAGCAGGATAATATTCTTTCTTCAGGTTCGTTGAAATTTAATCGCCAGAATCAAAGTGATTTACATGTTCTCAGTTAACCCGTCCGACATCTTGAAATGCTCGTTGTGAATAATCTCTCGAATAATAGTATTAAAACTGTGTTCCGATGTTAAGTACTTTGTGGCAAATTAAATTAGAAGTTCAGACCCATGGGGTCATTAATAACCCTTTCATTTTATTTATCTCAAAGCAAAATAATTTAAAAATAATAGAATATTTATATTTTATACAAATACAATTGCGAAGAGTTAATTTAATAATTTTATTAGTTTATTAAGTTTATTAATATTATTAACTTTTACAAATATGCAAAGATTGTGAAGAATCTTAGAAAGCTAATGAATTTTTTTAATTAAGCATATTTTAATGTATTTTCACATAATTACTTGAAAATTTACATAATTCTCTATGACTTTATCGAATCTTTAAGTGCCATGAATTATTTATACAGTAAAATTAACCAGAAAATATTTGTAACACACAATTAGCAAAATGAACGCAGACGCTCGAACAAAACAATTAATTTTGCTCTCGAGGGAGAGTCTTACGTGCGCCACAAATTGGCCGACATTCGAGTTACCTGAAGCTATAATTACACGGAATCCTCGTAATTAACCATAACTGTGTAACGAACATGTTATTAACATCAAGCCTTGGAAAAAGAATGGTATTATTTCGTTGCGAACAGTTTGAATTTCGAAAGTTTCTTCGCGTTCCCAATAATTTCCTCCAACATTCTGTTAACAAATCGTAAACTGTTACAATTTATTAATCACACCGATAATTCAAGTTCCAAACTAAAACCGTACCGTTTCCTTTATCTATTAATCAAACTGCCATTAACGAAAGACAAGATTGATTTAACGCTTAAACCGAGGCTCATTATCATAAAAAAGAAACTGACATAATTGTTAATTCGACAACGATGCTAACTGCTGTGTCATTAAATGACCATTTTCATGATACTCCGAATTACTTTTTTCATTCTCAACGAAACTCAAATTTCGATGAAGATAAAGTGAATTAAAGGACGATCAGCGATGTAAAACTCACAATATATTAAGTTAATGAGTACTCGCGTCAGAACTTAACCGACTGGAATCGCTCGTGTTCATTTGAAATTGCCATCAGGAACAAAGGAAAAAGTCCAGTAAGACGGACAGCAATGACTGAATAATTATTACGTGGCGAACGATAGAGTCGTAAGACGGTTTATGCGCGATGAATATCGAGCTTAAGGCATACCAACGAACACGCGAAACAACTGGACCATCTATTTTTACGTATCGTTCAAAGAGTTAATTTTATTTTCTTCTCTTCTGATTTTTTTTAACAAACACTCAAAACCGGCTTTACACGTTTCACGGTGTACAAATTACCCGTGTACTGCCCGCAGCAGATTAGAGTTTCTATAAATCATTCTTCTAATTATACTTCTATAAATTACTCTCATTAATTATTGTTGGTTTATTCCCGCGAGTTTCGTAGCGGCAAAGACACTTTTTTCCACCGCGTTTCAGAAGATCTCTTGTTTTTCTCTCTCTCTCGAATGAAGTGTCTATTAATCAATGGTTTGATTTCAACGACAGGTTGATCGGTATTTATTTAACCGCGATATCGTTGGAGCCCAATTGAGAACGAATAGCGGTTACGTCTATTTGATTCTTCCTTTCTATAGTTTCAAGGGTCAAATTAATATCGAGCTCCTGAATGACTCGATCCCGGAGCAAATCACCATGCAACAACGTTTCCTCGAAGTGAAATCGTTCTCGAAAACGCCTAAAGGATGAGGCATTTCGAGCTGGCCCCTGAAGGAGAGGAACAAAGCGGAGAGAGCGATGGTTTGCGGTTTCCTCGCGAAATTTATGATGATTAAACGCTCGGTCCAGGCTCGAAGGTGCGCGACGACTTCATCTACCTGGCCGCGGCCTCCGCAGACAAATTGGATTACGATTTTACGCTTGCTCGCGATGACGTGAAAGACCGCAACGATTATTGAGACGTGAGGCTGGTCGCCGATGAAACAAGCACATCTTTCAGAAACTTGCTTTTTAAACGAACATCGCTGAGAGAACTAACAGCTTGTTCAACGAACGAGAAACGCGTTAACCCCTTAACCCTTTAAGGACGAAACATTCCTAAACTTAATCGTGTGTACATCTCCTGAATAGTGAAATATTTCACCTGCAGGCCTGTGGTATAAATTTCAATCTTAATAAATAATTTTTAATCTAATCGGTAAAACTTTATCATTGTAAAATCTATGATCTTTGCAACATTATGTGATTTGTTGTATTTAATCCTCGGATAGCGGACCATGGAGAGAGCCCCAATTTTAATTTGATTTGACTCAGACTCAGCTGTTCAAGGGTTCAATTTCAAAAAATTATAGTAATTTTAATTATTAAAATAATAGTTACTGTTATTCATATTCTTGTACCCCTTATTAGTAGAATTTTAAATTCATAAAAACGGGGGAAGATATTCAAATTTAAAATAGTAATTAGAAAGGTGTAATAAAATGATTAATACAATTTTCTGTCATAAGTTATTTGTAAATATAATTGTTGGAAAAGAGGGAAGAGTGAAAGTAATAATTTCGATTAAGTAGCTTCGTCAACTTTATATAAGACATCTGAAATAAATTGGAGAAGATACAGAGACAGATAGCGCGGACGATTTCTTCGGCCGATAATGATAGCCTTGGGAAACCGAAAATTACTCGAGGAAAAGGGACAGGTCGAAAATGGTAAGAGAAATGTCGAAAGTCGAGAGGGAGGGTTCCAGTTAGCCACTACTATCAGTTACACTATTATCTCGAGTAGCTTCTATGGGGAAAAGCCGCGTTTCTATCTGCTACATTTACTTTGTACCGGGTGTTTCTGAATAACATTGTTATCTTAATAAAATTAATTAAAAATATCGAACAATCATTTTCAAGATTAGTTTTTCCTGGAAAATTTACTTTCTCTATAGTGCAAAGATATGATAAAGGATGATTTCTCCTTTTATCTAAAAAGAAATAATTTATTACGAACATAACATTGTTAATTATTTTCAAATTTCAGAATAATAAAACAAAATCAAGTGACTGACTAACCAATCAATCTTAAATCTCCAAATAAGCATCATAAATCTATCTTCAAAAAAATTATAAATTATCTTAAAATAACAAAATCGTCTTACTTTTTATCCCAATAAATAATTAAATTTACATGAAAAATCAAAATCGTTTTCCCAAAATTACCAACGACAGTCTTTGACGATGATCACCCATACTAATGCTTGAAATGATGGTTAGATTTCTTACGGTAGACGAAAATCTCATTAGTAATTTGCACGGGATCTGGTTCCGTGGTAATTAACGTATTTACGGTTCACCTCTGTCCGAGACAGATTCGGATATCTTTCGAACGCGATCAGTACACCCGTTATAGGCGTACCTATGCCACGGGAAGGGATGAAGGTAATTAATTGCCATGGCAACCCGGATCGGAGGCATTGAACGCCACCCCCGCACGCTTTAACTGAAATATGGCGGCCCGTACGAATTCCTGCTGCCTGTTGGAACATGATTTTCCTGCAAACCGCGGCTGTGTCGTGTTCCACGCCCCGATACGCTTCGCGGAACCGAGCGTCCCGTCGACGAGACGCCTTCGACGATCATTATAGAAACCAGAAATCGTCCTTTAGAATGTGAATAAACGTTTCCTCGTCGCGCGTTATATCATATTTTTCGAAATTCTATAATAGTATGAATAAAACTTGAGGTTAAATTAAAATTAGGGCTCTCTCCATGGTCCGCCGTCCGAAGATTCGCAAAATCGTTCTACCCTTACCATCGTTCCTCTATTATCAGTCCATTTTTCCGTTCATCATTTTAAACGATCGATCAATCATTTAACGCCACTTCGATCATCAAACAAATCTCTATACTAGAATCTCGTCGCAACGTCGAGAAATCGTTGGAAAGCTAGGTAATTGCCAGTCCAAGGCGGACAAAACGGGCGTAATTAAAGAGCACGGCCGCGAAATGCTTCCCCGTCAAAGGAACGATATTTATACGCGCTTCCAGCATCCGTGAAAAGCCGTTGGTGCATTGTTGGCCGCGCCATGAGAAATGCGACTCGAGGGGGATGTTGAGCGGAACGGGGATGAACGTGGAGAAAGAGCGGAAGGAAGGGGTTGGAAAGTGGGAGAACGCGCGAGTTGTCGGAGCATAAAAGCTACCGTAGTGGTGCCGGGACGTATAACGTTTAACATTTAAGCCTTTAGAAGGTTGTAAGGTTGGCTCCCTGTAATTATCGCAGAGGCGCGGCGCCTTGAGGTCTTCATTATGGCGAGCATCCTTGTTATTTCTCTCCTCTCTGTACCGAGCTTGTACCAGCGCCGTTGTATGCGTGGTACGCTTTCGATGTGTGCGAATCGCGCGTACGGAACGTAGAAGACTCGACGTAAGAAAGCGTTTTCGTCGGAGCGTCGTAAAGAAGAAGACTGGTGAGAAAAAGAAGAGGTACGTTTCTCGTAACTTGAACAGAAATGATCACTTGAAATTGAAGATTTACTGATAGATAAAAAATGCGTTATTCATAGATTTAACAGAGAATAAAATATCAAAAAATAAATAAATACTAATCATAAACTGTCTCACAAGTTCTTCTACAAAAATTGTTTTTACGCCCTAAAAAAATATTTGAGCGTAAAATCATTTTGAATAGTCTAACTCATTTTAAAATTAAAGAAAAAATACAGTGACTTGAAGAAAAATTGAAATGTAACTAAAATTAGATTTAAAAAAAATTTTTAAATTCTATGGTATAAGAAATACAAACTGAGACAATCTGGTAACCTATAAACATTCACTTTAATCCTCGACTGGAATTAAAGCGAAATGAAGGGAATTAACAATGAATAATTGCTCGTTCACTGGTCGTTTAAACGATATGTCTTAAAATAACATCTGCCAGTGAAACAACTATATTACTTGAGTGTGGTGAACCGAAAGAAAAAGGATGGAAAGGAAAACTATGAGGAAGAGAAGAAATAAAAGCGGCACAGACGGACAGAACAAAGGAATGGCTGACGGTACCGTGTACACGAAATTAAAATAAACGGCGGCAAGAAAGCGTGCCTTTACCCTTTCTTTCTTCCTTCGCTATTACCGTCGGTCTGCTCGGCGAATTTTATTGTGGTATTTAAGCCCTTTCGCGGACCTAGATGACCACTCGCAATGCCGACAATTTCTGCTCGCACAATTCATGGATGAAGAAATCTTTCCTCGAACTAGCTTATATAGCCATCATAAAATTGTAGTTTAATGTACAATTTAGTGTCATCAAGTAATCAAAAGAAATAATAGAAACATTGCAACTATTCATAATATGATTGCATAAATAACACGTTAACCCTTGAACGGCGAAAACTTTAAATAGTTTTAGTAACACGAGGCAGCAATTTAAAAGCTTAGATATGATAATCAACCAATCATATCCTCAATAATCATAAAACTAAATTGTTAATAAAATATTAATGCAACTTTAATTTTTCTGTAATTTATTTTAATTTTGGTTAGAAAATTATACTAAATTTATAGTATAGTTCTCTAATGACATTTATGTCAATCGTAGTGTTAATTACATTATTATTACGGCAATAAAAAAATTTGTGAAATTAAAAAAATTAGTTGTTTAAAAGACAGGGGAAAATGTACTAATGATAACGCACTTTGTTGTAAATCGATACGTTCAGTGGTTCCTGAAATATAAGGCTTTAAAGAATAGCGCTTAGAGCGTAAGGGATGAATGGGGGGCGGAGCGCCGTGACCTACATTTTTTCCTGGAAATGCGTACGCCTAATAGTAATAGTAGTAAAAAACGATGAATGAGTGACTGACTGTCACTCGCGTGTAGCGTGCGAGTGAGAGGTTCGACCGCGTAACCGAGACAGCGATAACGAACTACTAAAAATTATGTTCTACTTTAAACGGTCATATCTCAGCAACCAAAAATGACATCAACAAAAATTCAAAAGCACATTAAACAGAAAACTTCACCGATGCTTATGATGTAAACCGCGATGCAATACCCTCAATAGTTTCAAAGTTCTAATGGATCAAAGTTTGAGCAATTTTAATAGGAATTATTAGGACATTAATAGACTTAATGTTTTAATTAATCAGAATGGAAAATCCTATTTGCATAAATCCAAAATTGCTTTAAAAATAAAGATTTTCTACTTCTGTCAGTGATAATTCTGATGGAAATGAATGAACGGTTACGGAATACTGAGCTCTCAAAGTTTTAATAATTTGATCACTCGAATAACTGAGATTAGATGTATCCTTGCTTTAAAATTCGCAAAGAGGATAGAAAATAAATTATTTTATATATTAATTTTGTATTGCTATTAAAATAACATAAATTTCAACAAGGTCAAATCTAAAAATCCTTTACTTTGAGGAGTTCGTTCATTTGAATCTTAATTTAACCCTTGGATGGCGGACCATGGAGAGTGTTCCAACTTTAATTTCTTGTTCAAGGTTTAAACAATGTGACATTGAAATATTGTAAAAGAAGGTTGGAGAGTGCCATTAATAAGAGTTTCTTTAATTATACAAATATTAAAAAATCTGTAATACTCATTTCTCTTTAAACGCAGGGTCGAAACTCAGGAAGGGGTACCTTGTAAGAAACGTAATTACACTTAGCTAACAGAACGAACGTCCAATTAATCGTTGGCCGGGAAAATTAATAACGCGTTCCGCGTCACTATATTAGAACAGAAACGTCAGAAAAAAGTACACAACTGCAGGGGAGTTCTTGCGGATGCAATCAACGGGTCCGATAAGAGCGGACGGAAACGACGGTAACGCATTTGCATCGCGAGGGAAAGCGGTGTTACGCCATTAGCGTTAATCCGGCTATGAAATAAATCAAGCCGGAATAATGGCGGTGGTGTAAGGACAGTCGATTATGTCGGGGAATAATTTAGCGGTGGCCCGTGATAGAGACACCTGACGACAAAGAAGACGGAATCCAGCGGTAATATCAATTCGAGTACGTGATTCACTCGGGATTCACGGCGTGAGTCTTCGCATCGAGATGAAGATAAAGTCGATTCCCAGTCGGTCGAGATGAAAGCCAAGCGTCCCGGGGCGTCCGACACCTTGTTAGACGAGTTGGAGCATGGCACCCCCCGAGGAAACGACCATTTGTTACGAGCATCCTTTCATTCTACCCTGGTCACCTCTTTTCTTCTCTACCTCCCCCTTAGACGGTGAATCTTCCTTAACCTCCAAAGAGTCGACTGAATTTACGACGATCAACCCCCTCCTCACCCCCTTCTACCAAACCAATAGAATGTCTTCCAGGGGGAGGTTATTATTAGATCGGTATATACGTCCAGTCAAGTTCAAAAAGAAATTAAAATACCATCTTTCCTTTTTTTAATCATATTCCAGTAACGATGATTGCAATAATATTTTACTGTTTCAAATTACGATTCTGTCATTTTTAATTTGATTTCATATTATTTTCATTTTCTATATTTTATACTATTCCTTTCAAAATTATTTTTCCAATGTATGAAACTCTCGTTTAAAAATTCAGGGATCAAGTTTCATTGCAGAAAATGAAGGTATTTAATTATATAATAATTTGATAATAACAATCTAGTAGAAGTAACACAACATCGTAGATTACGAAACTATCGCACTTATATGCTACATAGAGAACGAAAAATTGTAATGGATCAATTTCCCTTACAGGATCTCCGCTTTTATACTTTTGTTTAGTTGATGAACGGTTGTTAGCGGAAACGTTTGCTCGGTACGATCATCGATCGAAGATCCAAGAAACCGCTACGAAAATTGTGTTTATAGCAAATGCTGTGTACGCTTGGGCATGTTACCATCGGATTGACATAATCATAAGGAGTGAAGGATGCGGTTATAATCGTATTCAGGTTCCACTGTAATTTCCTTTTTACCAACCTGGCACGTTATACATTAAAGTAGCAACCGGTGATTTGTATAATAACGAAACAGCACGTTTGAAAATTATATAAATCAAACGATCAGTATTTGAGATCAAATGAAACAGGCACTTTTTCATTCATTCATCATCTTCCTTCAAAAATCCAGTGGAATAAAATTTAATTCTCCTAAGAAGAGATACCAGTCAACTGTCATATCTTGATTTCAATGCAATTTTTCAAATGATACAAAGTTCAAAAAAAATGTCAATATATTTTGTTTTATTGGCAAACACCCATATTAAAGTTAAAAAAGATATTATTAAGATTGTATATAATTTTTTATCAATTTCGTTTCCAATTCCTCAATATAAAATATTTCTCTATATTTCGCTCGTACCCGATTTTCTGCATTGAAAATTCAACATCGAGTGAACATGTGGCGAGGCGAAATCCTATGAACGTATATGCAGCGCTGTGTTTTAGGGGTTGCAACGCGGTCCATTCGGACAACAACCAGCTCGTAAGTAACCTCGAGTAAATCAGTACCCAAGGTGGCCGTAAATCTGTCCCCCTGGACGCAGCGTCGCGGCGCAGCGTCGGCAACACGATGGAGGAGAACGCGTTGCTCACCCCTTGTGCCAGACCTGTAAGGGCTCATAACAGCCGGCGGACAAGTGTTATGGTATGGCTTATAAGTGAATGCCACCCTCTAATCGGAAAATACGAGCTCGATTGTCGAGCGAGGGTGGAAATTCAGAGCTCCTTCTTTTCTCTCTTTCGCCATCAAAAAACCTCCCCCCATTTCCTCTGTGGTTCCCGCTTTTTTTTAAAGCGTCTCCTTTATGATCCATTCTCTTCCTCGCTCTGTCTCTCTTTTCCTTTCTAAACGGTACGCGTGACCCAAACGCTTCGAACCACGTTCCTTTTATGGCCGAATTTGTAACTTTAAATTGGCGGCCTCGCGCCACCATGCTGCCTGATCCAGGAGGTTTCCGCACCGTGAAATTTCCTCTTTTTTTACGGTCTGATTTACTGTATCCCGTGAAGGGGCTGGTGGAGTCGAACGTCGCGATTTTCGGCGATTTATGGCGATCTGCCTTGAAGGCCATAGGTGTTATTAATACGAATGTCGATTTCTGGTGTTTCAAGAGAACACTTGGAGAAATAAAAAGCAATTGGGTTTCATAACTTGACTGCCAAGTTAATCCTATGGAGGTGACATTTGAATTTCTATAGGATTCCATTAGAAACTCCTTAATTAAAAATAGTAGATGAGACTAGGACCAGATTAAGATTCCTGGGACCTGGGACCTTGATTCAAAAATTGAAATTTATCCGAAATCAAATTAAATAAAATTCAATATTTTTTGACATTAATAAATGGCAAGTTTATAAAGCCCAGAACTGCAGCCCTCCTTAGACCTCCTCTTAATCCACCGCTGAATAAGATACGTTAAGAATAAAAATATTACTGAATGAGATTTTGAAAAAGGATCATGGGAAACGTCAAAGAGATCATAAAGCCGAGCCGAAATTAGCGTGGATATCAGAAAGGAAATGCTACAGAGACACGAGACCAGCAAAAGTACGGCTTAGCACCCTCGTTCGAAGGCAACGGTAAGCTCGTTGGGGTGATTTGCTAAGCCCGCTAACAAATAGAAGGATAGATGGCGAGGTTCAAACCCTACCAGACGCCAGTAACCCCGGAACAATCGTATGACCATAGCGAGCAACGATGATACGATGAATTACACGCGGATCAGAGACCACTTTCAGCCACGATTCGATACACTAGACTATGATATTAGGATGATCGAAGTTCTTATGGGCCCCAAGATGATTCCGGGATAAAGGAATCAGAGATGAATTCAACGAGTCTCTTATTCGATGAGACGAGGGATGATGTTGCATGACGTTTTATTGTCACTTAAAGAAATGGATATAGAAATATTTTTTGAGATGCATATAATTGTTTAAGTGATGAAAAATAAGATTGATCAATGGAATAGATTTTTCAAATCATTTTTAACACTTCATTGTATAAATTATTTTAATATTAAAAAGTAATATAATTTTATATTTCAGACTCTCTGGGTATAAGGAACATTTTTAGTATTATTAATGAAAAGTATATTAAAAAATGAAAAATTACTAGATTTATCATTTTCAAATATTTTCCCTACAAAGTTGCATATTAAAATTCAACTTAAACTTAATAATTTTCAATCAAAATGAATATCATGGAAGAAGAATATAAAGTGTTAGAAAAGCTTCGAAAAAAGATAATCTCTCGAGGCTAGGACGATTTTCTATGTCCTTGACGATCGCCAGAGTCAATTTCCATATTCCTGGCTGATTCGCTGGCCCCTCGACGATACCGGCCGGTATTAAATTATCCGCTTCTACGTGCAAACACGCCGCATAATGGCGTGTACCGAAACGCAAATAGGGTTGGTCTAACAGTTGATCCGACGTCTTCGCCATGCTAAGAGCGAGGGATCGTTTTCGCGAAAAAATTTCCTCCTCGTTACCGGTTTCCAACCACGAGAAGAGTAGCTGGCGAACGGCCAATTACGGGCACGCGATCTCCAGGAGACGCGCGAGAATTCTCGTCGGGGTTTCCGCGAATATTTCATACGCGATAGGATCGGTGAAAACGCAAATCTTGCCGGGTTTCGAACGATACTCGCAAAGAAAGGATCGGTTTTAGGGAGAGCTGCTAACTCGACTTTGAATACCGATTACTCGTTTCAACGATGAAGTGAGATAAAATAACTAACAATATACGTTTTTTATTTCAGCGAGAAATCAGCCATTTTGGATTAGAAATATTGACGAAAATTTAATCATCAAATAGTCTTCGAAAGCTGCATCTCAAATGACTCTCTGTAATCTGTGTAAAAATTGAAATTCATAATTATCTAAATAATAGAATTAAAAATGAAAAATGTACACATTATAGTGATTAATAAACGTTTGTACAATTAGAAGATACTTGAAACCAAAGATTTCCAGAAACATAACGAGGCGCACCAATTAGTGTTGACACGATCGTGTTCCGTAGCAATTAGCAGTGAAATTAATTAGCTTCTTATCTCCTAACAGGACAGAGGCAAGGAGTGCTCTTCAGATTACAGTATAAGAAATATTCGTTGGTCCCCTTTTTTACATGAAAGAAGAGCCCAGATAAGGGATACAAGATAATATCATTCTTTCAACTATCAGCTTTTCTTCGTCAGTAGGAGATAAGGTAACTGATCCTGTGTCATCATCAAGAAATCGTTGTAAAAAGTATCAGAAAGTGATAAGTATAATAGATATCATCGAAGCTTCTTCATTAATCCTCTAACAACCAAATTAACATTTTTATTAGTGAATTCTGGTAATTTAAAATGTTGTATTTCTGAGAGTATATTTGAAAAATTGAATAATTGGATAATTGAAGAATGTAATAATTGAATAATTAAGTAATTGAGTAATTGAAAAATTATACTTGACGCGTAATTAAATGAAACGTATGTACATGCCCCAATTTTCCCGGAAAGGGTTAAATTAACAATTTATCGAATACCTTCAGTGGCGAATCAAAATATGAACATTATAATAATTAACAGGAATATTTCCCAGCGCGGCGAACATTCAATTATCAGGGCGAAAATTCGTGTACCATCGAACGATCGGCAACGAAACGTTCGATGAAAGTTAACGAACCGATAGAATTTGCAAATCGCCGCGCCGTTTACGGGGATTCCATTTCACGCTGGCCAACGGAGAAAAAGGAAACACGATTATCGTTAAGTTTTGACACGCCCCGGGCATGCCGACCAAGCGAATTCAACTTGTGGAAATCCCAACAGATTGCCACGGGGTTTTGTCGCCCGTCGCTGGCTCCCTTTTCATGGTGGTTTCCTCATAAATAAAAATAACCATCGCACCCCTCGAGGGATACGTAGACGCGATATCGTTTTCGCGTCTCCTCGCCCCGCTCTTGGAAATCAGAAAGAATCGTCACGTTTCCTTTCTTTCACCCCCTCCATACTCTACTATTTTCCTCTTCTCTTTCTTTATAGATATTTCTTGCGGTAAATATTTCCTTCGTATCGATTGCTGGCACAATTTCATACCTTCTGACCTTCTTGGACTTTTAAAACCGTTCCTTGTTTTGTGATTTTTAAAATATTTTAATAAATATGTTACTGGTTGGTTATTAGGGCAAAGCATTAAAAGGTTAAATTATTTTCTAAATTAATTATTTCCTAAATTTGTGAGACATTAAGGGTTAACAAGATTGCGAATATAAAGCAGCGAAACAACAAAGCGTATAAAATCGTTTAAAAAGCAACCACCACGAACAACAGGGGGTTGTCTTTAACGCGTATGCACTTGTCCATATGGTCCTGGTGGCTGGTACGCGATAACAGCAAAGGGGACCCGTTATTCTCGCGGTCCTAGCATCCTGGTGTCACGAGGGCGGGGACGGCCCGTTATGGCACCCATGGGAATTCGGCCGCGGGCTACGCAACGAATTCGACCCTCTCTCTATTGGCTATGTAGATACACGTATTACGGGATTTTCAGGATGATTTTCCACGTAGACTTTTGCTTTCCAGATCCACCCCTAATCTTTTTTTTCCTTCCGTGTCCATTTTTGATCAAAAAGATTCGGACCACCCTCTTTGAACTTAATTTTCTTTAAATAAAAATTAGGAAAAATCTGCAAGTAAAGATATTCACCGGAAGGAGTCAGAAAAGTAAATTTGGAAAAATGATAGGTTTTTATCGCGAATCGTTTTCGATCACTTTTCCGGTTCCTCTATTCGTCAGATTTTTCCCGTTTTTTCTTCCCTTTCGTCCGTTCAGGATGCGTTTACTTGCGGATCGAATCCCTGCCAAGACCACGAGGATAACATCCCCCAGGGAGAGGCTTGAACAGAGGGTGGCGCAGCTTCTGTGGTCAACCACTGATACCGCACACCAAAAGCCAGAGAATTTGCCAAGCTGGCGAAAATATGTTTGGGATTCGTTTCTCTGTCTATCGCTATTCCTGGACACGGAGGAAGGTTTCGGGGGTGAGATCGTCATGTAGCCTTACGAGATGGTAGATCGAACCAATTTTCCAATGGTCAAACTGATCATGGTGCGTTCGAGGGTGATTTTTTGAAAAGAGAAGAAACTTGTGAATTTTTTGTTGTTGATACACCTAAGTTTTGTTATTTCCAGTGAATTACAAGTCAACTTTTAATAATAAAAGAATTATTATAAAGAAAAAGATGACATGGAAAAATCTATTAATCGGTGTCCAGATTTCGGATGGCGGACCATGGAGAGAGCCCCGAGTGTATATTCAACACCGGACCCAGACTCCGATGTTCAATGGTTAATTCACTCGATGAAACAAATTTATTTTCATTAATTTTCGAAAATATATCGACGTGGCCTGTCGCAGTCGATCCAATTTAAAAGGCTAATTCCCTGACGGAAGCCCGTGGGATCCTCCTGTGACCTCCCTTTGTCACCCTCTCTTCGTTTACGGAGAAAAGTCGCCTCGCCAGACGACGGGGTGGCTTCGAGCTCAAAAGTAAACCAATTTCGTGGCTTGTTTAAAGCCGAAGCCCGGATAGGACGTCGACGAGGCCACGGTCCCCCGAGTTATTTCGCGTAGGTAACGCGCCGTGAAATTACGATGATACGCGAATCAATGGACTTCCAGGGAGCCGCTCTTCCTGCTCTTTTCGCACGCGTGAGAATGCCTGGGAATTTCGATTATCGACCTTCTGCTCTCGTCTTTCGGTAGACGAGTCGATGATCTCTGCTTATTTCACGAATTTATAGGATATTCTATGCGAAATCGACTTTTTTAGATGTTGAAGGTTCGTGCGCGCGGATCTTTTGATTCTTAGGGTCAGATGTAAATTTTCTTTTTGATGTTTGTACAAAGAATTTTACATTACGTATGTAAACTGGAAGGCAAGTGACTTTGAGGAAAATATAGAATATTTAGCTCTTCAATGTTCAATTTATGAATTAATTATAAATGAATTACAATTATTTGAGTTTGCAAATTCAATTAATTTTCACTTAACCCTCGGACGGCGGACCATGGAGAAAGCCTCAATATCAAAGCCTAAATATCTTCTAATTATCCGCACAATTTTTCTCCAATCTCATAAAAATTCTTTGACCACAATCATCACACCTGGCACTCAATACACCAAGCATATATCCATCATCATATATCGTTACATATTTATTCACGAACGTGAGAAATCGATGAGGAACGTGGCTAAGCGGATATCGAGTTCGTCCGTAACGAATCTCGAGGATTCTCCGCTCGTGTCGGGTCGTCCTGATCAAACACATTAGCCTTGACTTCCGGTCGAACGTGCCAGTCAAAATGTGTGTGGCAGCACAATGACAGGCCATTGTCGCGGCTCGCGACGATGCTCGTTTATAGAGGAAATGGGAAAGTCGAGTGCCTCTCTCGACCCTCTATTGTTAAAGGCACAGGGTATATCTTTCGATATTTCCTGGGTTAAAAAGGACCATCGTTGAAGGATGACGATTGTCAATGATACAGCACTTATTTTGAATCGGAAATGATCGACAAAGTAGCCAGGTAAAAGTGTGACGAATTGATTATAAAAATATATTAAAAAATAGAGTAAATGGAGAAAAATTAAGTAACAAATGATAAAGAATAGTATGTCTAAAAATTATCCCTATGATAATAGTAGAGATAATTAATTAAAAAATAAGACGAAATTTACTGTGAGAGATGGAAAAATAAAAAAATTAAAATTCTATTATATCCTGAGACGAAATAATTATTTACTTTTAATCCTCAAACGGCAGACCATAGGGAGAGTCCGAAAATCCTTAAATTCATCACTGAAAGTCACCTAAGATCGCAATAACATTTAACAAAACTTTTAAGAAAACTTATTTTCATTTTGCAATAAATTATCCAAATTTTATTCTAAATGTACAAGCATATTTTAATCGATAATTTGACTAGAGTGATCAAAGAGAAGTCGCGAAAAAATTCCACGTACCAGACACATATGTAGCTCGATTTCGCGTGGAATTCGAAAGTCGAAATGCAACGGGGCGGGCAGTAATGGCGAAACGAATTTTGCAAGAAAAGCGGAGTGTAATTCGGCCATTTCTCTTCGTGCTGCATAACTTTGCATGCCACCATCTTTATCGCACTCGTGGGAACGCCGAGCTGGCCGTAGATCACCAGCGCAATATTGTGCAAAACGCGGCTGCAGGTATCTCTCTCTTTCCCTCCCCCGTAACACTCTACTTCCTTCCTAGCTTTTGCGCTATATTTCTCTCCCATGCGCACGCTTTATCCGCGCGAAATTTCCCATATACCCGTCTCTCTCGCTCACTCATGGGAGTAGCTACATTCAATGTGCCGGCCATATCTCAGCTGCGAGAGACACTTTAATGAAAAATCATACGGCGAATGCACGTACCGTTGGGTATAGTGCGAATATTTCAACTGGAATGAGATTTTAGACGGGAATAAATAAGGAGTTAGAACATCCACGGCTGATCGTCACCATTTTTCCATGGTTGAATGAAAAACACGGCTCCATGATTCCTTTTCTTTTTACAGAAAAATTTATAATCGCAGCTTTTCTGCAACGATCAGTTGAAATTATGTCATTTTTATGGAGTATTTAAAAAAAAGTATTGGCACATTTAAGTGTTATTGTAACAAGTGTAATTAACACTTCTGCTACCAGTATTCGCTTCTTTATAAAATAAAACAAGGTGTACCAATATTTTTTTAACCCACTATACATACATATCCAAAGTAATTAGCAGTGTTAGCCGATATATAATTAAAAGAAATTCTTTTTAAATTGCTTTCAACCGCGTGCAAATTTAAGTGGAATTTTTACCAGCACGAATTTCGCGAACGCCACGGAATAAATATTCATGAGCGTCACAGGATTTCTGTTCTTCGAATAAAACGAGAATGAACGCGACACGCTACCTGAACAATATTACACGAATGTTGCTTGATTAACAATTTATTATCCGAACCCAATTACAAATATACCACAAAATACAAAAATATATTATTTTTATCCAGTGGAAAAGTGTGAAAAATGTTCAATAATTAATAAAAAACCTGAAGGAGGCTAACATATGAGGTGTGAAAATTAATTTAGTCCCTTTAGCATTAAATTGAAATATTTTCTTACACTTCATTAATCAGAGTTACTATAATTTATTAAAAAAAATTTTCAGGTATAGTACAAAAAAAGACGCAGAATCAATTTGTACAGCTAATAAACAATATAAATGAGATCAAGAATTCAAATTAGAAATAATTTTTTAAAGAAACACTCTGGTTACAATTCAATATTTTGTCATCGAAAAGCGAAGGTTGAAAAAATTGAGCCTAGAATTCTTTTTCTTCAACAACGATCCGATCTTGCCGTCTACCCGCGTCTCATTACCATCGTTATTACCGCGCAGCGACGCTGCGGCGTCGTTTTCCAATTTTCCCGGAGGTCGCCCTTCACGGGTTGCGGCGCGACAAGGCAAGAGAAAAAAAAAAATTAGCTTATCGCGCACAATAATCCCGATTCCCGTGGGACAACGGGTACGCGTCGACCATAGTGGGCGTGCGTTCGCGGATTAGGGAACATATTTCGTAATCCGCGATAGATACACCACGATTATTCGCTCTACTCCCCTACTTACGCAACCCCATCCGAACGAGAGGGGTTAGAACCTCGAGCTCGACGAATTATTATTACGAAGATCTCCATGTATCTCAATGACGCATCGCTTCACACGGGACTTAAGGTTTAATGGAGTCTGGTCGGACCTGTACGTGTTTTTACCGGGGCCCTTTACATCCCCCTGATCGATTTCGTCGAGGGTACCGCGATGGAGAGGAAAGGAGACCGACTAAACACGTGAAACGCGTGAAATCGTGGTAATTTCGCGACCACGAACGTGTTGGTTGGTGGGCCTGATGTAGGTTGAATTGGTAACGAGATTGCGGGGTGATGCGGGATCAACAGCCCTTAGGGGGGCGGATTTTTGACGGGAGGGCGGTTCGCGTGGCGTGAGACGATTCGAAAGATTCTTTTCTTGCGAATAAAGTTTGGTATGCTCTTTTTAATTCGATTTGAATTTTTAGTGATTTTCTATAAAGATTCTTTATTTATTTTTTGAATAAAAAATAATGTTACCTAACTCTATCACGGTTTTCAATTATAGTACTATTAAATTATTGCTGAATTGAAAAATTTCACATTGATACATACAATGTACAAAGCTGCTATTTTATATATTTTGAAATTGGTTATTGTTTATTGTAACTGACAACTAGTCATTTTGTATTAAATATATTGATGAAATCTTTATGCAGTTATCTTCAGTAAATTTTAAGCTTCGAGTTAAAGAAATTCAACGTTAATAAACTACAATTTAAATGAGAAAAATGGAAATCAAAAATTCAATTTCTATTCACTTGAAAATTTTCACCTTACAAAATATCCAATATCGATTTAAAAGTTCGTGCAAGGAGTGTAATACAATTACCGATATCTCATCAATCAGACAACGAGAAAATGAAAGGAAAATCCATAGAAAGAAGAAACTCAGTGGATCGTTGGTATTAATCCATACAAGAGAGGCAATAGAAGGTGAAGCGATCGTGGTGCTTTAATTAACGAGATTTTAAAAATGCGATGGCAATTTCAATCCGGTACGACTAACTTCAGCTCCGAGGGTAATTCTATTAGGCACTGGCGTAGCATCGTAAAGGGTTGAGAACAAGAGACAGACGGACAGACAAAGAGAAGGAGAAAGAAGGAGATAGGTATAGAATGAGTAAGAGAGAAAGGAGAATAGAAACGACGGTAGCAGGGGTGTACTGCCCCCTGGGGCACCCTCACGCTAACTGGCTGCGACTGTGCCACGGACCCCTTTACGATTCTGACTTAATTTATGTATCATCCGAGAGTTAAGTAATTTCTCCTCACGAATTACCTCTATCCCGCTGACTGAACGAATTTCTTTCTCTGCTTTCTTCGTTCGTTCGCTTGTTCGATCATTGCAATCATTTCTCTTCGAGTGTTTCATTGGAAGATTGATCGACAATGGGTAGTTATTTCTGTTGTATTTTGATAAGACAATTTAATTTAGTTTTGACTAGTTTTGATTATTAAATTATTTTCTTATTTTTAATACTTAAAATTTTCAATATTCAACATATAAGAAATAGAAATAGAAACTGTGTAACAAACTATAAATTAAATATAATTATTTTCAAAACAGGTATATAGGTATATTATAAAATTATAAAGGGTAAAAGTTGTCTATTTTGAAAAATTTATTTAAATCATTTTAATTTTTGAAGAAAGGAAAAACACTTATCAAAAAGTTAATTGAAGTTCCAGAACGATGGGAAGGAATTTTATTATAATTCTCTTTGACGTTAGCCAGCATTGGACCGTGAAAGATCGAAGAGAAGGGTAGATTATTTAAAATTTCCTCGAACGCTCAGCACGGGGATTTTCCTAGAGGCGAACGGTTCGCTAATTAAAACGCGAGAAACTTTCGCGGCAGCCCCGAGGAAACGAGTTTAAATCTGTTTCAGACCAGTTTCCAACGAGCGGTGCCTTAGTGGCTCCCTCGTGGACCGTTTCCAACGTGACTACACCCCCAGCACTTTATTACGAGTCTAATCTATCTCGGCGTGAACCAACGCCAGCCAAAGGGGGGTAGGTATTTAACCCCCAAGTTAATTGCTTCCCTTCAGATTTTCTAAGAAACTAAAAACATCCTTCCTTTTAATGGTGAAAGCAATAAATTGCAATTTTAATGAATAATTACGGTAAAAATAAATTTATCGTGAATACTTATAATTTTAGAACTACAAACTAGGTCTCTAACTTATGAAATACCATGATACCCGGTCTATCCGTGAGATATATCGGTAGACAAAAATTATCCGGGTACCCGAGTATCTCGAGTATCCAGCCCTATTACAAACCCAATGAATTCTAAAAAAATTGTTATAATTTTTTAGAATAATTATAATACAAAATAACACTAATAAATTCATTACTATACAATTCAAATGCTACATATTAATAACCCATAATTCCATAATTAACCAGAAATATAAAGCGTGTAAATAAAAATGGCTCGGTAATATTTTACGGTCAGCCTTCTGGAAATACAGATGCAAAGATCAAGCGAAGTATAATTAAACTCTTCCTGAAACCCCTTTTGAAAGAAAATAAAAAGAAAGGAAACTGTCAGTTTCGGGAACCCATAAAAGCAAGAAATCGTGTAACATTTGCAATTCGATATTAACGGTAAGCAGAAACAAAGACGATCGGCGAGATGTTGTATTTTTTTTTTTCACCATCACCTGCCGAATTAAGTTATTCAGAATGTAAGGTGGCGTCGTTAAATGATTTAGGCGAGATCGAAATCAAAAATTGCCGAACCGTCGACCATAGATGATCCATGGAAACATGTGGCAAACGTGAAACGTGTTCTCGCGATGGATGCGCCTGTTATGCTGGTAATTGCATCTTACACCAATGAGCAACGAATTACCAGGTAATATATTACCTCAAATTATAGGTGATAACCGACGGGACATTACGATCGCCACCATTCCGACCAGATGGGTCGATCGGTCCGTTTTTCGGTGGCGATTCGCGGCACGGCATATGGAACCCCCATAAATAATTCCATGACTTCCTGCTGGCATTGACGTAACTAGGATTATTTATCTAAAGTCAACTGAATCTTACAAATTAAATTCACGTAATAAGAAGATCATTAATTGCATTTAATTTCTTCCTAAATATTTATTTCCATTAACATTTTGACAATTAAAGGAGGGCTCAGTTTATATTTTACAGGGCGCAGACCTACTTTGGACCCCATTTGGTTACGCCAATGCTGCTTGTCCACTCTGGACCCTCGAAAGAGGATGGTCACTGTCGTTTCTACAGTTTCTATGTTTGATCAATGTCTTGGTTTTAATATTTATCCTCAAGAGAAACTTAAAATTTTCAGTGAAACGAGAAGTTTCTTCAATACTGGAAAATTCTCGACTCGAAGGAGTGCAAAACTTCTTGATCACTCGGGGGAAATGAAAAATACATTACAAACGTTTGAAGAGATATGGTGGGTTCGTGTCTCGAGATTGTAGAAGTTAATTGTTCGTTATGAAATTTACGATAGAATCTTATAATTCTTGGTTTCTTTTTCCCACTGCGGGTTACTAAATAATATTTCTATAATTAACTCTGGAAAGACTAAAAATGGAATTCATTAAGCTCACCAATTAAAAAATCTTTATTTCAAAAAATGTAAATTTCAGAAGGAAGGGTTTTTAAAATTAATCATTTTTGAAAATATTCAATTATTATTATAAAAACTGATGGAATTTATAATATGCCATTTCTTATAATAAAAATCGATCTTGTATGCAATAAAATGAATGAAATTTTTTTAGTTGTTTCCAAAATTGTTAAGCACGGAAGTGATATCAATCTTTCCAAAGTTAATTTCGAAATAACAGACAAAGTGGAGTGTTATTCCGCAAAGTATAAGGTCGAAGCGCAAAGGGAGGAGATGGAAGGGTGTACGAGGTCGACGATAGGGGTAAACGCCGGGAGGTAGAAAGTGTTGCTGGCGTACAGGTGCCACCAGGGTGCCGTTACTTTGCCGTGCAGAGCGGCGGAAAATTGTTTACTGGATTGTTTAAACGAAATTTACTAAAGCTTACTGATTTTATATCACGCCAACGCAGCCCCGGGGAGCCAGCCTGGATTATACATTAACGAAGTTAGCTAGAGAACGAGGCAGGGAGAGAAAGCGGAGAAAGGGGGAGGTTGATGCTCGGCTAGTTGGAAATTAGCTTTCCACTATAATCGTCCTGTTATAAAGTCACAGTTAACCGCGGACTTTAAAGAGTAAACGTGAAAAACGAAAAGATGAAATTGGAGTGGCTGCAAAACGAGTATACACGAGGGTTGAAGTATTTTTAATGACTTACGGACACGGGCTTTGCGAAATTGTGAAAAATAACTCAACTTATTTTGTCCACCTTTTTTATCCTCTTTTCGAGATGGCGATATTCTTTGTCGAGTGTAAAATATATTCATTGAAGAAAATTGTGCTTCAAAGAAGGGTGAGACGGTTTTGAAACATGGATGACCATCGTTAGGTCTTTTTACACTTAACTTTCTGATTGTAATATTTATGTAATTATTAAGGATGGGGCAGATACCTGAATAATTTATGTGCTGAACGAACTTGCAGAATCTCACCCGACTCGACCTGACCCGATCTATACCGGGTCCAACCCGAACATTATCTGACCCGAAGTTCGGATACCCGCGCATAAAATATTAAATTTTGAAAGACTAAAAATTTTATCATTTGTGATTATGATTATTTTTCTTTTATTAATCTCTACTTAAGTTCACATTTTAAAACTCTTTTAAATCATTTATGAATCTTCCTATTTATTACACTATCTACAATATATTTCATTAAAAATACCTCAAATATAAAAATACCTAAAAGCCAACTCAGATCGTTTCAGCAAACTAATATTTCCTCATTTCCACGATTTTCAGCGTTTCGTCACACTTCTCCTCTAATCGCGTTCACGTAAATTACTCTCCAAAATTTATTTTTCAAGCAAACGTAACGCAACGTCACATCCCCCCCCAAAAAATCGTAAAAGCTGCCACCGTATCACCATTTACGCCCGGCGTATTTTTGCCGGTAGAGTGATAGTGATAAAAGTATCTATAACTCAGGTAAAAAAAAAAAAAAAAAAAAAATGCCGAGAAGCAGGCACAAATCATCCAACAGAGAAATGTAGAGGGGGTCGAATGGGTGGTGGGTGTCCCATGGGATATCGAACGCGGTCATAAATCGCAAATCAAAACGTGTCAAACGGGCCGGCCGCGAAATTAAAAGTGACGGGCGAACCGCGTGTATTGTGCACGGTTGCATATCGGCACCGTGAAAACCGGCCCTCCATAATTGTGAGTTACGGTGATCACGCACCGGCATTTATTTATTCGCCATGCCGCTCGTTATTTATGACGAAAATGCATCAGCGGCTGTATCTGGTGGGACACAACGTTACTGCATCGAGTTTCTGGCATCGGTATCGATGACGCGCCGATATTTTATCGGAATTTTCGAAAATTCTACTGTCACCCGTGAACCAGAGGTACAGGGGTAGCCGCGGCCCTTTGGAAACACCCCTTTGCTGGGAGGGAGATTAAAATATAGGGGTTGATCAGGGAAAAATTTGATTTTTAATATTTGCAACAGCGAAGGGCTTAGAATAATTAATATTTATAATTGAAATTACTGCAAAGTAAAAATTCATACATTCTAGGGATGGGTATTGCAATTTTTAAAATGTTACAAAAATTTTAATAACAATACGTTGAAAAATTAAATTTAGGTACAACGGAGGTTTCCACCCTATTTTCTATCTGTAGCAAAAACGATTAAATTAAATACAGAATAATAAAAATTGAAAAATATCCAAAGTCAGAAATCCAATATCCAAAATACAAAATAACCAAATTTGAAGAACATCTAAAATAAATCTTCAATCGCAAACTTTGTCTTCAACCCTAATTCCTTGCAACCCTGATTCATCAACTTTGAACTTCTTGCAAGAGCCGGTAACGTCTTGAAAGGGTTCCGAAAACCCTTTAACGAGGAAACTTTTCGCGAAAACGAGTGGTTCGAACGAGTGCTTTTCCAACAGGGGGTAAGTTTAAATATTCGAAAGCATAGTTTTCCCTTCAGCTATCTTTCTCTCTGTTCAGTCTGGTAACCGTGGTACACGCTTCAGTCCGCCATGACAGTTCTAATTTAACGCTAGCTAACGATGGAAAAGGGGGAAGGTGTTACTCGTTCTCCCATCCCCATACAGTATGGGCTATAGCACACATTCGGGCTAACAATGTACTGTTTCGGGACGAGGAATAAACAAAAAACACCGATTCTCCATCAAGTTGATTGGCAGCGTGTCCGAGGATTTACGATGCGGATTTTTGGCGAGCACGGTCCACTGGTTGTCCTTTTTTTTTTTTCATTCTTTTTCCTTCTTTTTTTTTGTTTTTCAATGGCACGAATCGCGCCGTTTAGACGTTAACGTTGAAATAATTTAAATTACCCGGCGAAAATTGTAATTAGCCGGCCGGTCGTGTAATCGCGCGTGCAGAAAATTGCGAGGAAGGAACGTTAATTATGCGGACGTGACATAATGGCCCCGAAAACGACTTCTGTTGCCTCTGAACGCGTTCGCAATTATTTTTGAAACGCGAACGAGTTTTGCTGCGTGCCTGGATTTGGCTGTTTGTTTAAAATATCGTGCGTTTTGATGTGTTATTCGGAGAAAATTTAAAAATTCCTTTTGTTTCTGCGCATACACGTATAAAAGCAAAAAAAGAAGAACATTAGAAAATTTTATTTTAAGGAAAAATTGAAATATTTTTTTCTGACTATTCAACAACAGATACGTTGTATAATTTTTATAGAAATTGATTTAAATAAATCGGAAGATTTGAATTAACAATTGTGAATCGAATCCATTTCTATTTTGGATGACTTAACTATTGATGAATGAAAGGGTTCCATAATTTTACAAGAACAGTGTTAATACAAAATTAAATTAAAACCGCAGTGTACTTTAATGCACCACTAATTTTTTCATTAATTTTGTCAGCTGTCTTCAATAATTGGACACCATAATCGTATAACAGAGAAAGTCATCCTTTGAGCCACGTTTAACAGCTTTACAAACCAATAACTGAGCATCGTTAAATAAAACTGGTCATTAAACTTGACATGCATGTACACGCGTTAAAAGCGCTTTTCACAACACGCATCCCGCAAGATTCGAAATTCCATTCTGTGTGTACCGAGGCGAAAGGTTCGCGTATGCATCCGGCAATAATGAAAATTTTCAAATTTCACGCTCGATTATCCGCAGACCCGTATGCCATTTGGCGCCTTTACAATTGTCAATCCGTTGTAGAGATACACCCTATGTCCCTTTCTAGATCGCAATCGATGAAAAGATTCTGATCGTTACGAATAGGTATGCTAAATTTCGAAACATTTCAGCTGACGTGATTAATTGATACTAATTAAGCGTTACGAAAATTTGGAATTAAAAATCTGTATATTAAATTTATTAAATTGTTAGTTAAATCCTTTAACTGAACTACCCCTTCACTAAACAAACTTCACTAAAATTTTTTGAACTCGCTCTTTGAAGACGTTTGTAATTAAAATCCATGTATTCTTTATATGAAAACCAATTAACGAATCTCCCAACAAAACTACCGTTACCAAAGAAATCCTACGAAAATGGTGAAAATCCACCCCTTGAAAATATAACACAGCCCAAAGTACCTGTGATTTATCATTAAGGAAATCAAAGGTCTGTCAACAGAAACAGTAACATTTGTCGAGTGTCTGCCATTTGGTGTGTTCCTAATCGGTCAACCCCTGACGACTCACCCTTCAACGCCTCGTCCGTCATAAACGATCGTTGGAAGTGGCGTTAAACGCGATCGTGAGGCAAGGATCAGGCCTCGAATTCCACGTTATCTCTGGAAGTGCATCGTTGCATCCGAACGGTGGACAGATGGTGCAGCGTCTCGGCAGGACCTATGACAGGTTGGTCCTGGGCACCGGCAGCATTTCGTGGTTCATTTGCGGTACCCAGGGGTGCCATCTATTATTGAGGGTCAGACTGCCGCCGCTGTCCCGAAAGTCGGCCTCTCTCGACCCCTCGAAATCTATACGCGAACGGAGGGGGTTGTTTACACGGCGGAAAGAGGCGACTCGATTTAATTCGGTGATGATTTTTTAACGAGCTCCGCTGCGCGCGTATGTGACGGCTACGTAGATTGACTTCCAACACGCTGTTACGGGGATTTTATTTTTTTCATTTGCCCGCAAACCCGGTGGAATGCGTTTCGTTCATTGAAGAGCGGAATTGGTTTTTCGAAAAACGCGTCGTGAAACAATCAACCGACCAAACGAATTTTTCGTTTCATGTGGTTTCCGCCGCCGTGTACGTTTATCGGAACTAACTAGTGTTGGTTAATTTCACGTTTTTTTTCCTGCCTTTTTGCAAACTTTTTTACATGGCGTGGTTCGTTATGTTAGAGTTTATGACCTGGAGAGATTGAAGCATAGAAGAGTAGCAAAATTGTGAAATAAAATAATTCATAATTTAGAATTAAACAGAAAATTAACTATTACAGATTAACCCCTTGAACAGTGAAGTCTGGAGCAATCGTGACCAAAATTTGCAAAGTTAAATGTGTAATTTTTAAACGAAAGACTTTCATATATCGAAAGCGTAATTTTAAAAGAACAATGTAAAATTTAAAAAATTTAAATAATTTAAAATACAAAATTAAATTAAAATTGGGACTCTCTCCATGGTCCGCCATCCAAGGGTTGAACTCCTTACTTTGTTTAAATAATTCAAAAATTTTCACCAAAAGTCTGTCATAATGCAATTAATATATCGACGTTGATTTTTGAAAGAAAAAGAAGCCGGAACAAGGTGATCACAAGAACGATAGGTAAGAGGTAATTAAAAACGAGTAAATTAGGCTAACCAGTCGGTCAGGTACCCGATTCGTGTCGGTGTTGCAGCACGCAAAAATGCCGTAACAAGAGTTCTCTGTTCTCTTTCGATTCGTTCGATCTCTCTCGTTTCACGGGGCTTTTTTAGCCGCGTTCCTTTCGAGCTCGCCGCCGCCTACGGGTGTTTCATTAATCTCGCGTCTCTCAATTTATTTTGTACGTCTTGTTAGGTGCCTGGCCCGTTCTCGGCTGGTTATGTCTCACTCAAGCAGATCCCGTGCTGGGTGATAATGAAAAGCGAACGCCGGGACAGGAGGAAGTCCTCCGACAGGAGAAAAAGGGGAAACGAGAATCAAGCGGATTCTGATGGAAGTATTACCACGATTCTTTTAAGGAAAACAATGCAAAATTCTATTTATCGTTTGTATGATACTTGGAAAAATATATACGAGTATGTGCAGCCTTTAGCTATTAAATTAGAACTATTTAGAATTTTCAATTTTTCTTCATTGGTAAAATAAAAAATTATTAGCAAATTTTAAGATTAGAATTAGAATTTAACATTACAACTGGTTAATATACATTGACTTTTAAATTGAAAATAAAATAAAATAAATAGAGAAGAATGAAATATAAACCAGAATATAATAATAATTCTTTATCTTAACAAAAGTCGATATATATTTTATCAAAAACACTTTAATAAATGTTATAATTTAAAATAAGAAACTTGAAATCTGTCATTCTAGTGATAATATCCTGACACTAATATTGAAATTTAATAAAACACTTAACAAATAAATACTACACAAAATTCTAAATACCACTAGGATTTCATTAATAATTAATTTGTAATAACATATTGAAATATTAGATAAAAGAAATTAATACTTAATATTATTAATTTGAATGATCATACACAACATTATAGTATTATATATTATACGTATAGGTATAAGTACTTCCATCAAAGCAGCCAATGCGTTCATAAAATAATAACAAAAAATAAGTAAGTACGTTACCATGAACACCCATGGTAGAATCCAGAACCCAGAAGATGGCCAGGGATGAACCATCCGTGTACCAGAAGAATAAATAGACCCACAAGCACTTCGCACTTAATAACACGTGTTCATTATACGACCGACGGAGAGGAACTGAACTTGGCCTGTTAATTTTGACATTCGGAATCAAGTTCGGCAAACGTCGACACGCCTCGATCAAATATTTCCGACTATGGAAATGGAAATGTTTACATGTGTGATTTGCAGACGCAGAGGCGAAGATTCTATAACTGCGAGGTGTTTCAATATAAATATTCTCGAAGGAATACGAGAAGAAGAAATAAAAACAAGTCGTCGTTGGCTGTTGTAAATAGAGTGGGTATGCACGTATACCTTGAGTTACGTACATTCAAAATCCTTTAAAATAAAATATTCGATTTTAGTAATTTCAATTTTATACGTTTGTGAAAGTAAATAATGAAATAATTTTCATAATTATTAAGATAATATTTCTTACATTAACACATTGAATGACACAATAGAAATAACTATGTTAGTCAGACACACGATAAAATGGATTATTGAAGTTATTCAAAATTAATTTTCTAATAGAATACTTCTGTTTGTTATTCTACATTATCAGTGTAATTTTAATGATATAAGATTTATAATTATTCTAGTGTTCTTATTTCTTAACCCTCGGACAGCGGATTCATGAAGAATTTTAATTTAATTTTGTATTTTATATTATATTCATTTTTAAAATTTTTAATTAACTTTCTGATAATTTAATCAATTAAATTCCTATAGAATTTTGAATGCACCCTGAAACTTTGATATATTATCTCAAAGTTACATAAATATGTAAAAGAACAAATTGCAAATAATTCTGAACACCAGTATTGATACAAGAATTAAGCGATCATTAAATTAATTCATTATTTAAATAACTGATAAACATATAATTTCCCTTCTCAGTGGGATATTCAATATTTCAAGCCAACTTCATAAAGAAAGCGAATAAATCAAACGTTTCCAAAAGACCATACAAATCATGCGATTGTCAGATGCAAGATAAACTTATCTGAAACTCTGAATCGATAACTTTATCGTTGCTGGGTGAAAGTTGATTTCATACTGCAACCACCCATACAATCTAACATTTAAACCAATGATTTCACCTACTATACGTCACCTAGCAGATGATTTTTACACGATCATCGATACAGAATTTATCTATGATAAAAACGTCCTTGGACAAAGCTTCTGTCGCCATATTGAAGCTAGAGATGGCGAGGGAATCGCGTAATTAACGTGTCCGATCATCGTGATCATCTCTTAACGCGACGTGGCGGCCGATCAAAAACGTTCTCCTTATCGTTTCCATCGATCTTTTCTCGGTGGTCGGTCGCGTTCGTCCCACAGGACCGAAAAAGGGGACTATCCTGGGTGTACTGCTGACGTGTCCCTCTTTGACGAGCCACCACGGGGACGTTTCGTGGCCCGCGGCTTCCAACTATCATTGTTCCGTGCTCAAAATGCTTCACGTTCGCTCGTATTTACGCGTAGTCCATGGTAAACATTCTAATAGTAACGTGGAACGATGATGGTGCACGATTGACCCGAAGCAACGACCAGCCTCGCATACCGGATTACGGTGATTTGCGCGTCGTTACGCGTTCAATCGAGAAAACGGGATTTTCGGTAATTATCAGGCGTGGCTCGTGATTTTTCCAGGAAAAGAAAATTTTTGAAATGATACCCGCACCGTGTAAGCCGATATCAAGCATAGAATTATAAATAATTAAAGTTATTTCGTTGGAAATTACTATTATTATTATTATTACACAACAGAGCAATTTTTTGTAATAAATTTTTTGCATTTGAGAAATTTTGAAATATCGATGGCTTTGACAAGATTGTCTTTTTGGCTGACATCAAAAGGATAAAAGTGAAGGAAAGTGGCAGAGAAAGCTCGACGTTAATTAGCAAGACAATTCTCATTAATCATGTTGCTCCGTTTTTTTTATACGAGGATGGTGCACGTAATTAGCGATTCATTTTCTTTGCGCACCGTCTGCCTTGAAAGGAAGCAAACAGCTTTTGCAACACGACGCGTTATTCGATTCTCGACTCCCACGAGAATCATACACGTTCGTTGGTGACACGAAATCGATCAACCTTAACTGCGTGCAGGATGTTTTTGTGCTTTGAGGCTGTCCGTTTTATTAACACATGTCGTGTGCTGAAGCACGGATAATCAAACGAAAAGTTTCTTTTATATAATTAAAATTAGAGTGCGGGTACCTGAGAAATCGGAACCATATGAATCCGAAACCGAATTTACCCGACTTCTTCCGGGCGCGACCGTCCGAATATTTCCGGGTCCGCTCGAATTTTCCCAAGTTCCCTCGAGCCCGTAATTTCGGGTACCCGTGCATCCTTAATTAAAATCTATGACCTAAATTAGAACCAGTCTAATATCTAGCTCTATTAATTAGCCTAAATTCCTTAATTTTTATTAATTAAATCGATGGATTAAACACGATCCATCTCTACCAATATTAACATATTATTATGAAGTCATCGTGACGTATTTTGCACAACAACAAGAAGAAACATGTAAATGATTAGCCATTTGTAGGGAGGTAATTTGAAAGAATAAAATAATTGATACATCTAAAGATTAATTAACCCGGACAGAAGATTACCGGTTACAAGGCGATCGATTTCAGTTGCAGAAGACAGGGATGTATTAATTCGCAGCGGGAAGACCGGGTGAATCTCTATCACGGCGTTCTGGATATTCCATTTCCACCTCGTTGCACGGTACCACGGTGATATAAATGCTAATTCGTGACGGGCATCTCCGATCGAGACTAGAGGAATCCGTACCTAATTTTCCTGCTGCCAAGGGATTCACCGCGAATAGAGACAGCTGTTTCTCCGCGAGAACACGAGAAACATATGTACGTCCCACTTTTCGTGCCAAGTTTGACACACACGGCCTCGTGCAACCTTTTAATTGCATCCTCATCGTCGACAATCTGATTTTACTCGATTAACTTTCGCTGCTCCCCTTTTTATTCCAGTTAACATTCAAAAACGATGCCTTTATTCACGCGTAGAGGCACTATTGCAGAACCAATCAATTAGAAAATCAAATGAAAAAATGGAAAATTGATGACTTGATCATTATACTTAACATATAATATTACCCAATTTAATTTTGTCAAATAAAGAAATTTGTAAAATAAAATATTAAATGGTCGTTTATGAAAAATTTTTGCCACGTAACGAGTTAAAGTAAAAAGTAATCAATATTCCACTGATGTTCAATAAATCAAAAGGAAGGGAAAAAAAAGCAAACACGTTTTCTACGTGGGTAGGATCGAGACACCTGCGATGAAACACGAGAATCGAAGGTACAGCATGGAATATTAAGACGAGTCCATATGTACGTACTTATATACACGATGTTCGATACGAATATCACGGGATATCGCGTGAGAAAGGGCCTCTCTGCACGCTGCTTGCATGCATCGAACGTGTTACTGGTTTTGTCCACGTAAATTAATTACCTTCCACCATTTGTTCTATTTCGCGAGCAACAAACGCCGACGCGAGTGTGCATCAATGGACATCTCGTTCATTTCCAACGGGAATAACAGCACGAAAGTCCTGCTAATTTATAGGATTTTCAACGAGTAGCATTTAACGTTGCTACAATTACAAACAGATATTTATTTTTTCGTTTGCTGCAATTTTACAGCATTAGTTTCTATTAGCTTGAAAGCAAGGGATTCGAGAAATTAACAGAAATATGACGAAAAATTATTATTAAAATATATTCTGGGATATGTAATTTCATATTTTAGCACTTGAAACCATGGGCGAACCGGGACTAAAATTTTACACGGAGATGAATGATACGACGGATCCTAATTTTAATTAATTAGGCCCCAAATCCCTACCGGCCTACGTTTTAATTTAAAATTTATGGAAGTGTGCGGGTACTCGGAAATTCGGGTACCCAAACCTCGAGTCGATTTCGGATACCAAGTTAATATTTGGATACCAGTATATCCTCAAAAATTTGATAAAACCAAAATTACTATAACATTACATGTTTCTATTCATTAATCTTTAAACGTTGAAACATCATTTTCCCGATTACACTTCCTAGAATTCTACCCATGGTTCATGTTTACGTTCTAAACGAACCGATTGCAAGAGATTTAGCAATTCTCGCAGTAAACTGATTACGCAGCATCATGTGTCCTATTATCGACCAGAATGGTAGGCAATAAATGTCGATATACGCCTACCGGCACATGCGCGTGTTAATCGAGTCGCTGTTTCATCCTATCGGGCCTTCTATAAGCGATGGCATCGTTGATAACAGTGAAACATATTCTGAAATCTCTTCTATTTTCCAAATGAAACCGCAAGGAATCCTGTTTACTATTCTCATAGTTGATGGTTGCTTTAGACTCGTGTTCGATATGAACCTTCAATTTTTATCATTGTTATGATTCACGATTAACGCAGAGCTTTCGTGAGTTAATCAAATTGCGTGCCTCGTTTGATCGAAACGATCGATGCCGATGAAAGAAGCGGAAATGAATTGGTAGATGGAACCATCCGACAAAATGGTGTGTTAGATGAGCGATGATATTCGTGAAGTCATCGTAATATTATACAGAAGAAATTTTCATCTATTAGCTGATAAATGACAAAAAACGAAGAAAATATTGTAGAATTTTTGTTTGAGATTGACTAAATCTTTCTGATACGAATGAAATAAGCTGGGATGACTTTAACTGTTTCATTGATAATAAAAGAGTAGGTATATCGGTGGGAACAACAATTTTATTTTCGTTGGGACAATCGAGAATGATGGAGAAGCGGAAATGAAAAGGCAGATGAAACGAATCAGTGAGGCACGCTAAGATAAGAGATAGATTGAGCTGCTGAATGATAGCACCTCGTCACTCGATTATTCAAACTACAGTTTCGAATATTTGATGTGAACTATATATTTAGAAATGAATCGTTTTATAGGGTACTTTGGATCAAATTTGCGAATATAATTAAATTAACATTCTTCTATTAAATATAAAAAATTATACAGGAATACTTGTAAAAAAGTCTTTGGACTAGGCCTCAAACTTATGAGACTTATAAACTAACGTGTACAGCACTTTAATTAATTTTCCATTTGAAAATATTTCTTTTCTTTTCTATCGCAACAGTTTGCAATTATTTTGAAACCTACTTGATGCGTTAATTAAGAAGATTTACTTAGAAAAAAAAATGATTTAGAACGGAAGGTGATAAAACTGAAAAATCAAGGGTCCCGGGCAAGCTGTTGGTCGTGCGCTCGAGCAAGCTAGTGGGGGTAATAACGTGAAATTAGGAGCTAATGTGGATCGATGTGCCCTGCCGACGTCGTGGCTCGACTGTTTTAAGAGCGATAATAAAAACGAAACGATTTCGACGAGGGTTCGTCCGCGAACGTTGTACGACGAGGGGAATGAACAGCGGAAGAGGCGTTTCCAACGAACGCGACTTCTTCGTTCAACTTTTGCCCCGCCTACGCCTACGTGTTCCTCTGATTCCCCACCAGCATTCCCCTAGAGAGAGGGGTAAAACTCCCCACCCTCGGTGTGTTTCGATTACCAAACGACTGGCTGCGAACTGTTCGACTGGCGCAAGTCGCCATGGAAACCGACGAAAAGCGTCGCCCGGGATTGTTCGAAACAATTATCCGACGCTCAATTCTGCTTCTGCTAGTTCCTATGTATCTCTTTGCACGAGCTCGCTGCCTTCGAATACTTTCTACCGAATAAAAATCCGTTACGACCGCTGATTTCTTTTTTTCTTTTATTCTTCGTTTCGAAGTTTCGTTGCTTGGAAGAATAGTCATACGTTTGGAACTGTTTAAACAAGTTTCAGGTATATAATAGATTAAATTGACGAAGAGATTATTAATGGGTGCCATAGTGGATGGTTTTTTGATTACAAATTGTTTTAATTGGTGATTGTTAAGTTGGAAGATAAAGAACTTATTTGCCTGTCATAGGAATCATTGGTGATTGATACTTCGAGACGGCGGCCAATTTTAACTTGATACGTGATAAAAAAGAAACAAAAATGATTTGGAAAGCATTGCCACCTAAGGTAAAAAGCCAGAAGCTTAAATTTGAAAATTAATTGTTCCTATCATTAACCCTCAGACAGCGGACCATGGAGAGAGCGCCAATAATACACGTTTTGTAAGTTTGGGTCACGATTGACCCAGGCTCCGTTGTTCAAGAAGTAATAAAATAATGTTGAACAGCATTTGCTACAGCAAATTGAAAACCTAAATTTGAAAATTAATTTGCTCTCAACATATTGAATACTACAATAGAAATGGACGTTTGTAGTCTGGCACATTAAAATTAGAATTATTCAGAACACGATTGCATCAAATTTATTATAATAAAATTAAATTCAATTATATTAACTCTGTGATATGTTTACCATTAGAGTTTCAAAGTATCTTATCACAAATATCAATTTCCACTGCAGCAATCAACGTATTAATGTAATCAAATGATCTAAGAAAATGTTAAGTGATATTAATATTATATTATTACACAAGTGAGGAAATGAAATTTAATTAAGAATGTATTCTGAATATTAGCAATTATAGAGTGTCTGGTTAAACATGTTCATTTCTGGTGTCGCAGCCTACGTGTTAAACGTCTTTAAGTGGATACAGATATAATCAGAGGTATTTCTAATATCTATCTAATGCAAAATATTATATATTCTTATTATTTCTGCTTATAATTGTTTTTATTATCTACTAAAGATTAAATAAATCAACCAGTTGATCGAGTTTCAATAAATGCCCTAAGGTATTTTATTTAATATTGTGAAATAATATTAAATTATTCTACATTATTAGAAAACTAATTTCAGTGATAGAATATTAGATCTCTTCTTACACAATAATTATAATCTTCAAATAAACGTACTCTAAGCATGGAATCCTCTAAACACCTGAAACGTATCTCACGGAATATGGGAAAAAGTATTCAGCAAATGTTTCCCAGAAGATGGCTGAATAGTGGTTATATAGTATTCCGCTCGAGTTTTACTTTAGCACAACCGAGCTGGGGATCCATGGTGTGTGTAAGAGCTTGCGTGGTTAAGGGTACCACGATTCGAGCAAATGTGTTTCACGCTTCGCTAAGCGACGGCTCGATTGGAGATCAGAAAGATGTACGGCATCCCGACTGTCTCCTCGGAATATAAAACTTTACGTACAAGCGAAATGAAAAATTTTTGTACACTCTATCTGAAAATCATCCCTTTCTGTTACTACAAATTCCAATAACAAAATCGAAACCAAACTAATAAAAATCTTTATACGAAACGTTATTCTGAAATTCTTTTGCCATTTAAATATATTTTCAATCATCTATATTTTGCAATAAAATTATTATTTAACGACACGAAACACTAATGCAAATATATTTAAAATTGAAATGTAAACACTTTTATGAAAATAAAATGAAATACGATATTGGATTATAATTGGGGCTTTCTCCATGGTCCGCCATCCGAGGGCTAAATAAATTTTCAGTCAAATGCAATACTGTTTACGTTTTGTAATAAAATTGATTTTTATCTGTAAAAAGATAAATATACTAAAATTTGTTTTGTGACGGATCAGACTTTCTGCGAGGACTGTATACGAAGCCTCTGTTATTTTCGCGAACATCCAGATATCGTTTCCGCATCACGTCTCTGCTATTCGCCTCGGTTCACCTGGAAATAAATATGTTTCCCTTATCGTTCCCGGCCGGCCGATCAGGGAACAACGATTTCTGCAGTTCTGAAGGGTCGACAGAGGGATAAACGTAAGAAAATCCTTATTACAAGGTGTAACAGATAGAGAACAAGGATGGTGTAACCACATGGCGGATCCTTTGTTGCAATAACAATGTGAACTCGCGAGGTGCACGAATTCGCGAACAAACTTGCAATTATAGTTATCCGAAGCGAATCAGACGCGAAACAGACAGCAATTAAAACAATCTGGACTTATGTTTTATCCTCGCCGCGACCAATTAACAATTCCAGGTAAAATAATTAAAGATTGGGTAGATTATACGGAGAGATTAGCCTTCTTATTAATTACGAATCTTGATTGCTCGACTCATCTTTCGTTTATTTTAATTAATAGTTCTTCCCTGTATACGCGCTGTTAATCACAAACGAATAAAAGTGTAAATTATACAAATTCTAGATTCCACGACAGAAGGAAATACATTTTATTCTGTTCATTCGCGTGACGCTAATAGTAAAGGGATTAAACTCTCTGTCAGGATCGTCGAGTCCATAACGAAAGTCCCGAGTGTTAACATCGAGTGTTAACGCAAAGAATATGGATTAAACGTTAATTCCGCAGCACACGCGCGGCAACAGGGAATGATTCAGATGCTCATTGCCCACGAAGCTGCAGTACCGTTCTAACATCAATAACGTCTAATCACCCTGACGTAGAACCGATCCTGCTTGGTCCTGCGGTGCAATTTCGTCCTCTAAGCGTCCGCCACAAATCACACCCCGACGCGATTTCGGGGCCCCCATTCTCGACATTTAAACTCGGCCGGATTATGGTGCGGAGCCTCTTGCTACGCCCGATAATTAATCGCCACGATCTGTTTTACGATCGCCTCTAATCACGCTGCGGAAAGAGTTTCGAGAGATCCGAAGTGCATTTTCGAAGCTGGAAAACCAATTTCTTCTCTCCGTCCTCGTTTCACCGAGATTTGTTAGGGTTTCCAGTTTGTTAAGAGATTAAAAATATTTTCTTCCTTTTTGGAAAGTATTTTAATATTTTTATCTTTGTCTTGAACCAGATGAATTGTAATACAAAATTTTTAATGACTCTATTGGAGGGTTAATGTATTAGATAATTTTATCATGAGGTTCATAACAGATCTCCAAAATTTGAAATTATACATTCTTCGATGCTTTTAACGGACGTTGATATAGTTTGAAAATTTGTGAAGGAACGGTTTTTTAAATTCACTTTCTAAGTGAAAACCAACAGGACATAAAGTTCCCATTGTGCCAGTGGTTCTTTCGAACCGGGACGGCATACATTATCCGTGAAGTGGCTGTAATTTCAGTTCATAACTTAATTTCGGTGGTTTATAGCAAGAAAAACGATGACGAGAGTGGATCGTAGCTAGCCGATACCGGGAAGCGTGAGTAATAATTCTCGCTTAACCATGTGCCGGAAATAACGATGAAATAACGACGACGGAAACGTCGTCCATGGGAAAACGAGATAAATATTCGCTTAAATATAGTCAACGTTCCGTTTATAACCGCTAACGGTTTTGTTTCTACTTATTTATCAAAGATGCACCAAAAGATCTGACTTTCATATATTGAAAGAATAATTCTTAAAGGAATAGTATAAAATTTAGAAAATGAAAATTGTGGCTCTCTTATTTCAATATTTAATCATTTTTAACAATGCAAATCTCTAATTTCAAAAACATTGAACCTGCAAAAATTCAGGTCTTCTCTTCTTCAAATTTGCCATAAACAAAAGGTTAAGTGACCCTTATGACCCATCCACAACAAATTAACAATAAAAAACAAAATAATTGGATAAAGTATCGAGCCAGAGAATTACCAATCGTATCTCAATTACCTGGAGCATCCATAATTAACAAAAACAAAGGGGGGTGGTAGGGTATACCGGAAGTTGGGCTATTTTGTTATCGAGGTAGAGAAACGGTCGATGGTGGAACCGCACAATTACCCACCGCAGAATGTACATCGTTCGGAAATAGGTGCACGCTCACGGAATCGCGGTGCAGATTAATTGTAACTGCATCGTGGCTACCGATTTGCCTAATTAATTCGGTTACTAATGGTCGCCACGGAATCCTCGAGTTCCATGGATCGAAACGTGGCCGGCGAACGCGATTCACGTCCAACGCCTATCAATTGGAATCGAAGCGAAACCGAGTTCGATTCCACGGCTGCCAGGCGACGATGGAAACACCGGCACACCGGAATTAAATCGTCAGAAATCTTGGCTAACCCCTCCCCTTCCGCCCATGCGGACTCGATTAATTCCAATCGATTCTGTCTCTTCCTTCTACCTGCTCTATCTAGCTCCCTTTACTTCTTCGACGGTTTGGTAATATCAATTGCGACAGAGACATGGGTTTGGTAGATATACTGTTGAAGTTGGATTAATTGAACCTGTCAGAATGGTACTGATAGGTGTAACTTATTAATTCAGATAGGCTGAGGAGGCAAAGAAAAGGAAGATATTAATTTTGCGTATAAGTAAATTGAGTTTGGAAATTTTAGAGCGTTTTGAAAATTTAAAATTCTGGAGTTTTGATATTCTGAAATTTGTAGATTTCAAGTTTTGGCAATCTGGAATCTTAGAATTTTGAAATTTTTAGATTTTTGAGTGTTGGTAATGTGGAATCTTGAAATTCTGAAAAGTTTGAAGATCTGGAATACTTGAATTTTGAAATTCTAAAATCTTGGAATGCTACAATTTTAGAATAGTAAGGAGGCCAATCCACATTCTTTGGGCCCTTCTTAACCCCTACCTAATTAAGGGTCTAATGTTGATCACAAGTACCTCTCCTAACATTTAATATACTAATAATTTTGAAAGTTCTTTAAATCAATATTAAACTCCTCCTATACATCACTAAATATTGTCAAACATTCTTTAATTCTTTTGTTACATCCTCCGCCTGAAAGAAGAATGGAGCAATTTTTCATTGGACACCGTAATAGCACAATGTCTCGCGAGCGAAACAAAAGTGTTCCCAAGCGAGAGGCGGCGATAATGGATTTTTCACAGGGACCGAGAAATGGCGTGCCGTTATGAAAACGTTGTTCGACCGCAACAATCATCGGCTTGTTTACCGAACAAAACCGCGAAGACGTGATCGTGGAGGGTAAAAAGAGGAAAGGACGGGGCCGAGAGAAGTCTATCTCGTTGAAAGGAAGGTAGCCGATCGAAAGATATCGGCATCGAACGGTTACGATGCTTCGAAGACCAGAAGCCACCACAAAAGATCGCTGTTCAGATATGGACATCGCGTCTGTTCCTTTTTTTTTCGACTCTTTCTTTTCAGCTTCCTCCTTGGCGAAATCGTTGGCCTCGCGATTTCACGTTGTAAACGATTGGCTCGAAGGAGATCGACGGGTCCATTGAAAACCTCGGAGGAAGAAACAGAATCGCGTTATAAATTGAGGTACAAGGTATCTACTTGACTTTTTTTTCATTTCTCGCTTCAACGATTCCCTGTTCACATTGGCGTAACTAGAATTATTATCTCACAATGAATTGGCTTTCTTACCTTTACTAGAGGTGTTTTTTAATCCTCGCATAGCTTCTATTCATAAATTTTAGTAATATAAATATTATCATATATTTTTGTATTTAGATGTATTGCATATTGAATTTTAGTGCAATTTATTTTTAATTAAATTTTTCATTTTGCTTCCTATCAGAGTTGAATATTCACAATAATATACATTATTTGCGAATAATGTTGTCTTATGCGCAATTTTAATCACAAAATTATTCAAATGAAATTCTATTCGAATAACGTCCATTTGTGAGCCCTAGGTTACGCCAATGATTGTCGAGGATGTTGTTTTAGGTCTTTTAATTGATTCACTTGAATATAGACTCCTACTAAATTTTCTATAAGTAGGACTGTTACACTTTTCATAAGTAAAATCCTTTCTAACTTTCCCCCAAATTTCATATGAAGTTAAAAAAAAAGGAAATAAAACTTTCGGACGGCGGACCATGGAGAGAACCCCAATCTTCATTTCCCAGATTTTACACTGTTTCTCCAAAAATTCTTCGAATATACAAAATTCTTTTGTTTAAAAATTAAATATTTAATATCCATCTATATGTTTTTCAAATTTGGGTCTCGATTGACCCAGACTCCGCGGTTAAGGGGTTAACCGGTGTTGAGCGATGGCATACGTCCAGGGACAATAAGCGAGCAAGAATTCTACATAAAGCGGATGATGGAAATTAAAAGGGATAGCAAAGCGAGCGGACGGGTGGCGTGGCACGGTTAATACAGGGACGTGGAAAAATTAAAATAACGACTTGATTTATCGTGCAAGTTCTCACGGTCGACGAGAAGAACGAAAAAGTTTCGTCACGCCAGGGATTCCGTTGCTTCTTCGTCGTCCTCGTCCTCGTGGCGGATCCACCAAAGAATATTTCCTCTCTTTCCATCCGACCGGTTAACACCCCCTTTTTCTCTACCACCACGGGCGCCGTTCTTTATTCAAAGTTGTAATAACGTTTGGCAGATGTTTCTGATATAGTGGCGAAGCTCAGGGCCGCTTTATTCCGCGAACTTTTATCGAGTCAATTTAAGTTGCTGCCAGGGACCTGGTTCGCGTCTGTTCGCCTTTCCTTTTCTCCTTCTGTTGCCACCCTCGACTCTCTCATCCCCCTTTACCTTCGTCACGCTTTCTTCTGAAACTTTGTATTCATATTCATTGTGAAGCGTGGCTTCTTTTCGGCGGGATTACTTTTCGTGTAGCGGATAGATTTCCTTAATTTTATGCGGCTCGGCAGCGGGCAACTTTGGAATTAGTTGGACCGGAATGTCGATCGAGGTGAGAAACAACTTGTTCGTCGCTCGTTTTGGAAAATAAAGGACCGTTTTAAAGATGCAACTCGCGCGATTTCCTACGATCTCTCTGCTCTTAACAAGTGTGCAAATTATTCCACATTGTTGTATATTAAATTTTCTATAAGTAGATTATCACATTTTTGATAAGTGAAATCCCTTTTCACTTTTTCCAAAAATTCCATATAAAACAATACAAAGAAAAGAAATGAAACGTTACATATAAAATTTCCTCGTGTTTCAATTGTATAAGTGTTTTCATTTCTCAAATTTCACACTGTTCTTCCAATTGTATATTAATACAGGATGTTAATTTTCAATTATTTCCTCTACTATTAAAGGCAGGATTTTTTTACTCCTCGAAATCATTTAAATCTTATTAAAGTCATTTTCAGCAGGAATAATTTGCAAATTTGGAATCGTGGTGCGATATTTTCATAAAAATATAGAAAATTATTAAAAGTTAAAGGTTTCATTGAAACGGAAGTAGAACGAAATAATGAAACGTAACCCCGTTCATTGTACGGTTAATAATTGTATGCATGCCCGGGCTTCCTGTAACGAGCACCATATAAATTCTGGCACACGTATTATGCCAAACTGGTATCGTAGCCCAGGCAAATATAGCCGGGTTTAAACCTGCCGATGTCACTTTATTTCAGCTCACGTGCGAATCCAATCCAGACATGATTTTCCATTTCAAATCGAGCGTATATCAAAAGTCGAGCCGTCTCATCCATATCAATCGAAGAAGGGTATCGCCTCGTGTACTAGAATTACAATAATTCTTTGAATCTATAGAAAAATTGTCAGGCGATATGAAATATGCATGGGGAATTCGATACACTTCCTTGCCGCTTGTTCTTTCCCTTTTTCTTGAGTAAATCTGACTCTCGAAGAAGCGTGAAGCAATATTTTATCTATACAAAATATTAATGTATTTTTGAAGGGATTTTTAATTAAATTTCATGGTGAATGATTGATAAATCAGAAGATAAACGACATTTGATAAAATAATTTCAAATATTTGGTGCCTAAGTGCGATTCAATGTCATTTTTATCATATGTAAATTTTTACGGTGGGCTCATTAAATATTTGATATGTTTCTGATAATGAATTGATAGTCTTATCACAAACAGATCGATGGTTTTCAGAACTTTCGTTCTCAATAAAGTGATATGAATTGATTCTTTTTAATAATAATGAGAAAACCTGTTTCTTTTCTGTTAAAATTTGTAAGAGAAAAGAAGAAACACATTTTCTGTTTATGGAGATGAATAATGGCTTTATACATATAGTTCATACAAGCGTCATCTATTCTTGCTTTAAGTTATCATTATTAATCCTTTAAAAAGAAAATATGATTAATTATTATCTGATGTTTCAAATATAATAAATACGTAACTAATGTTGTTATCTAATAAATTTTTATGGTTGTTTAATATCTTTATAAAACTTATAATATTACTAGAATACAGGTTTTCTCCTTTCCAGCAACAGATAGTGAGGCTTGAACACCCTTCCTTATCAATTATCAATACTTTATTATCAAACTGGGCTTAAAAAGTATTTAAACCGAACACTTGCACATTAAATTTTCAAATAAACAAGGTGAATAATTTTATTTTAATTTTAAGAGTTATTGTGAATATTTTTTAGAGATACGTGCTATAACGAGTGTGATTTTATTATTATTATGATGCTAGATAAAATAGCTATTACTACTATATTGAAATTTAAGAATTGAATGTATTTCCTTACTGGAGTAGTGCAATTTTCTGTTCTTTTATATATGTATAAGTTATTCCTGCAATTACATAACACACCAGTTTTTAATTTATACTGTCATTAAAATAGTATTACTCTTTAATTTGTGCAATGATATTAGTATAGAATAACCAATTTAACAATCTAAATCTACATTTTTTATTAAGCGCGAGATTTGAAAATTGTACTGTTAGCACCATCTAATGATGAGCGGTAAAAATAAGGAAACAATTCCGCATCGGTAAAACAGCCCATGTTTGATCGAAAATGAAGCTGAACAGAAACTGATTCAAGCGCCACCTCAGTTATTGTATCCAACTAACAGCATGCTATACTACGTTACCTTTCTTTACAGGTAAATGACACGTGTATGCTACGATAGCTATATGTATAAGTACATAATTAAACAATACTGACCATGCATTTATTATTATTAATTTTCTTTCCGTAAAATTGTATTTGCAATGTGGTTGATTTCAGAATCTGAAAGGCATAGTTCCTGAAAAAAATTTAACAGCGATTAAGTAGAAAAAAAGCATTTTCACAGCCAATTCGTTCGTATTATTTGCTGCATAATTAATAAATGTACCATAGAAATAATGATACAGTTATTAGTTAGTCATCAAATAATAACGATTGCCCAGATCTCACTACGGTGAGGTTGCTGGAGACCCACCCTATCTCATCCCATTCACCTGCCATTTATGCAAATTTTTATTTTTAATCAATAACATCATCCTCTTGATGCACATCTGCAAAACGTTTTTGACTGTTGTGCAAACGAACAACAAAAGGAGCATTATTTTTATTCACTACATACCTATCAACTTATCTATACATATATCTATGTACACTTTGTTGCTTTTTATTCCTATCACAACATTTTTTAATTTTGATTTTGATTACAGATCTATAATTAATAAATATGCAATGACATATTTGTCTTACATACTTATATTACTGAGAATAACTACCTAAAAATTCGCTTGAATCTAATGCTTCCTAATTAGTGTTTGACGATTATATCTTAATTACCATAAGTCATTAAGATATAATCATTCTACAAAACCATAAACTTACAATGTGTTTATATAAAAATTTAAAGGAATATACATAAATAAATAAATAGAATCAATTTGCTGATTTTATTGTCCTCACCAGAATACTTCCTGAAACAAACTACGAAAGATTAGATACAACTTGCAAAAATAATAAGGTCTCGTATTACATTAATACCAGAATACTTCTTGAAACAAACTAAAAAGGATTAATTACCAAAATATGTCCCGAGATATTTCTCTGCAACAGAAACTTATTTATTGAATCCATATCAAGACAAAAAGTGTAATAGCTGGAAAGAAGATGCATTAGTATAAACAAAATTTTACAAAAATCAGAGTCATTATTAATGACTCATTAATAAAAAAAAATGACTCATTTCCAATGAAAGGAAGGAACATCAATACAATTTCAGTACCAAAATGAAGAAAAAAAAGATTTAGGAAAATATATCGTTACTCAATAAGTGATTTGATTTAAAAGGATTAATTATTTTTCATTTTATAAAACTTTGAATAAAGTTCCATTTAAAACTTAATCGTATATAATGAAATTCTGTAAACATTAAATTCATATTAACAGTATTTCCACTAAGCGAATGCTCAAAATTTTCAAAATTAAAAAAGGGAACCTGAAAAAAAAAGTTTGAATGCCAATAAGAGTAATCCCTGAGCAATTCCCAAGCAAACCCTATAAAACAAATCGAAACTACACGCAACACTAATTTAAAAAGTGCAAAAATAATCATTAATTCATTAATTATATAATACAAAGGCTTTCGCGTGAAGGCTGCTCCATTATACGCAACGCTAAGCTGAAAAAAAGAAAAGAAAAAACGCGAACTGTAACGTAACACTACTCAAATCTACCGAATTTTGTAAAACGCAACACTAATCTAAAAAATACAGTACAGCCATTCCAAGGCTGTACTTCTGCAGCTGGTCCATAGCTGGCTTATTGACCATGGCAGCTCCACTGGATCGTTTTTGGGCATTTCATCATTTCATATTTCGCAATTCTAATGTAAAACGCGAATATTCATTATCGCAATACTAATTGGTGGGGAACTCTATGAACTAATGCAAAGCAATCGCGTATTTATAAGTCGCAACACTGGGAAACAATCGCGATAATATCATTCGCAACGCTATATTTAACAGACATACAATTAAAATGCAAAGCAAGGGGATTTTCAAACCGTGAATATTATATTCGCAACACTAAAGCAATCAACATTAAAAAGCAAAGCTCTAAAAAATCTTAAAACAATCAACATTACAAAACAAAACTCTAAAAAATTCTAAAGTAACCAACATTGAAAAGTTAAATTCTATTTTGAAACAATGCAAAAAGGAAATGCGATATTTAAAGTTCGCAACACTAAATGAAAATCGCGATAATCATGCATACGCAACACTAAATTGAAAACGCGATTTGCCCAAAATCATGGGGGTCACGGGCCCCCTCTTCTCCTGAAATTACAAAACTACAACTACAGGCAAGCACAGTGACAAAGTAGTAACGATAATGATTTCCCATCCTTTTTTGCAAAAGGATGCAAAATCATTAGTAGTTCCCCTCTTGAAAGACAATTTGTCAGGGCGCTTCGGCATATAGCCTCTTCTTTCTTCGGGCGGTCCACCCACCTAAGGCTCGAGACTTGCAAATTCGCAAAACAAAAAAAAAACAATGAACAAAAAAGAAAAATCGCGGAACTCTAATTGACACGTGGACGAAAAAGGACTTTATATAAGTCGTTGTTCGTGCACACGTGCCGTGCTCGAGCAGAACTTGTGCGTTTCGTGCTATCGCGATCGCGTATAACGACTTATGAAGTCGCCAAAAATTTGAAAAATTGTACAGATAGAATCGAAAGCGAACGGCATACTCCGTTCGTATCGATGGTATCGTCAATTCTTCAAATATATTCCAGGTACAGGTTGATCACGCGAAATCGCGCCTACCCGATCAAGAGACTGTGACAACCTGCCCCGGCGCTACCTACTTACAATGTATCACACACACCAGAAGGTATACTACCTACCTACCTAACCCTATATTTAAAAAAGGCAAAATCACATTCTCACAAAAATTCAATCCACGATTCTCATACACTCCACCCGGGCGCAAGAGCCTATACTAGGGAGAACGTCCCGGGACGCCTCCGTCACCCGAGTTTCATCTCACATTACACTCTACTGTACGTACCATTTTTCACTGAAATCGTCTGGCAAAGCTAGCAATCATTGCGTATAATGATAATTACAAAATTTAATTAACTACTTTGATATAGAATATTTCATAATAATGGTAATAATCATGATAATAATAATGGCAATATAGTAATATTAATGGTAATAATACTATTTGGTTTGTACGTTCATCGTACATCTTGTTGAATAAAATATTATTTCAAATTAAAAGTTAGATGAAAAAGTTACTAAACCGACGCAATCCCACAGCCTAAAAACACACACACCATATGTGGAGATTACGTCGTGCACGATATACTAACACAATACCAGCCGCTTATTAATTATTATTCTTATGAACTAGGTCATCGTGCCCATTGCCTCTACCCATCCAAGTAGCGCCTGGGCACGTGAATGGGCTTTGGCAATAAACACGGAAGGGGTTAAACCTGAAAATCCTGATCTAGAAACATGATTAGTACATAAACATCTAACGGGCTAATATTTCACTATTTTAATAAAAGTGACTCGACTTTGTAAATATAAAGCTTTAAGAACAAATATTGAAAGCAATATTGAGCAACTATGACGCAAAAATGCGTCATAGTTACTCCCGCGCTGGAAATTCTTCGCAACACTAATTTAATAAAGGTAAAACTCTAATAAAAAGGAATTTAATGTCAAAATTGAATTTGATATTTTATTAAAAGCAAAATCACTAATTAAGAATTCTTTACAATGAAAAAGAATTTATTATGAAAATTAATACAAAATTCAAACATCCTCGGGCGACTCCCTCCTCAGAGTAAATTTTCAAGAATACGCAAAATGTGTTGAAATAGATCACTCTGACTTGGAAATCTACCCGTCACGAATTATCTTCTTGCACATGAATTGTTCAATTTTTCATGAACGTGTAAATAAGTTAAACTACTCGGAAAAAATTCTCAAATTATATTTGAATTTACATTGTAGAAAATGTAATTAAATCAATGTAAAAGCATCATTATTATGTATATCCAGTATACATATTATATAATATTATCAATATTATATCGATTTCAATCGTATTTGACTTCTGCACTATAGAAAAACTAAATAAAATTGTTCCGATATTAAAATATTTCATATTCCACACTTAAAAACATTTAAAAACATTTAAGAACGTTCATATATTTCATAAATATCTATTGCAATATGTGGAATTGAAACGATATTAAAACGCGGAGTACAAGAAGACCTAGCCTGAGCTAAATGAAATGAAACACAATAAAAATATTATTGTACTACTCATGGGTATAATCATACCCATGGTCACTATGCTCGCCAACCACGTATACAACCGGTAACCCGTGTCGATTCGGACCATTCGTCCTACGACATGATTGGGCACCGGAGGAACAATAAAGCATGCGACTCACCGTTCGCAGATATACTTTTCTTCCGACAGTCAAGTAGGAGGATGCACAACAACCAGGTGGGAGATTGCCTTACAGGAGAAGACGGAAGTCGTGCAGAAAGCCATCAGGATATCCACAAACTCGGCAAAATAACAAAATTCATCTGTAACAAAACAAAAAAGAATTACGGTTAATTTTGCAAATTATCAATTTTTATTCTAATAAAATTATATATGAATTTGGAGTTAATAATATATTAACAATAGCAATTAAAAAAAACTCTGAATTATCAAGTATTGAAATCAATATCCATCAAATGTCTAATAAAAAAAAAAAAATACGAATTTATGTAAATAAAATTTAATCAACAATAATAAAGTTATTATTAATAAACGATCGAACTATAATTGATGCAAAATATTTTAATAGATAGAATGCATACCTACCACTTATGCGGAAGGATGCTCTCAATACGTCTTGTCACTTCGGCGTTCGCGAGAGACCTTCCTTCCTGCCGAAGACCGATCGGCACCGCTTCGGCATTCTTCGGTATATTCCGCTATCGGCCAATACCTAACCAAGTACACGAACAGGTCTAAACAGGAATAATATTACGATGCTCAAGAAAGAACGTTATTAAACTAAAAACAGCAAATTGTGTATAACAGTACTAAAAACATTCAATAATATTTAGGAATTTAACGATATAAAAGAGAAAATAATTCAGATTCTGCTGTTCCACTTTTATTGTGTATTCGCGGCGAGAGTAAAAATTGTCAACTCGAATATTTTTGAAGAAAACGCCGAATTAATGTTAAGAACCAAGAATTCGGACTTCTCTTCGATGTTTCTTTGTTTTTTGTACTGTTAACACCCGATCGGCAATTTAATTTAATATATGAAGATAATTTAACCTTACCTGTTGCAGACACGTGCCAAACGGACGAAGCTTCGAAGAGGACTGTTACACTCCCCCACACTCCGCGCATCAAACCCTTCAACGATGAATCTGATTGGTCTAAATAGGAGGACGCCATGATGGAACGACCAATCATAGGCATTGGTAGAAAGTTCGAACTGCTTTGAAACTTTAACATTAAAAGAACGGAAAGATTCGTTGAAAATTATCAACGCCATATTGAAATACGGTCAAGATTACTTTTTTCACTTTAAAGCATCAAAATAAGAATAAAGATAGAAAAATACATAAGATATTAATGGTATTTAATAAATTATCGCCATAAAAGCAGAATAAAGGAGAAATATGTTACTGTAATTCGTATCTGTATCGACAAAATAGAGTATAAGTTTTCAGCTTACGCATTTCTGAAGACAATATGTAAATGATGTCAGAAGTCACGACTCCAGTCTTCTCTTCAACTTTGTCTCCTGTTTCTTGTATTTTTGATACCTAATACACAATTTAATCACCTACACGAGCTGCGAATGATTGCGCTGTCGAGCATACTAAACGAATGAACAGCGCCCTACAGAAAAAACGAGGAACTAAATTTGTGGTCTGTTTTACCTACAGCTAGATGACGCTGGTTGTACTATTCTCAGAGCTCACAGTTATTTAAATTTGAACAAACATAAAAATAATTTCAACACATTACTTTTAATTTATTAAATTATTATTTCTACTTCATAATTATATAAACTATCACTGTACTGTTTAGTAAATAATGTTCTGAAATCAATAAGTTAATTAAGTGGAATTCTTTCCATCCTCTTTTTAATTGTTAATGTCCTAAATGCATTTTAATGGAATTTAAATATTGAAATTTACATGTATATATGCGTTGAATATAAATTTATCCGTGTAGAAATTTGGTCTCCTTTGTGGCCTAAAAAAAAATCAATGCCTATCAATGTTCTGAATTTTAATTGCTGTCATTAATAATGCTATGATAAAATCCCATTCTAAGAATGCAATTTATGAATTAATAATCTTGTAAATAATTCCTACCGAAATATTATAAATTCTATAGGATTCTACATATTTAAATGTAGATACACTAACATAAGCTCCCTGATATCTACAGATGGTTCGTTCGATGCTTTAATTCAAATAAATAATATGTAAGGAACAACCTGTTTCACGCAGAACTTATAACAATTTGAATGGATGACTAAATATTTTACAGTAGAGAAACGGCAAAACCTTGGAAGCTGCGGTTTTCTATCACCGAAGGTTACTCTTTTTACACGAAGATATCGAGTACTTATTTCATTCGCGAAACCACATGAACGGCGAGTGGAAATCTATGGTATTCGCATAACTTGCATACCAAAGTTAAAGCAGTGCAGGTGTTCGCATTGCTGAGCTACAAATAGAAGCATGAAGGATATATTAAACATTATTTTCTTTTTATAAAATTAACAGTCAGGGTACTATAATATTTTATCAGTAATAAGATGATATCTTTAAATACTATTCTCCTTCTAAATCACATAAACAATTTCAAAAATTCACAAATGAGACCATAGAACATTATTGAGCTCAAAAAATATTTTAATTCAATAATTATATTATAACCAATTGAATCCTGGACGTGTATGCTACATCCCGTAGAAATTTAACTTAATCAAGTTCAAAGTCATTAATTACTTCAATTAAATATTTAATTTCTCCCTCTAAATTTCCCTAATTAATTACACATTAAATACCCAATTACTCCTCCAATATCACCTGCTCACGTAGAAACCAAAAAATCCAACAATGAGACCATAGAACATTATTGAGCCCCCCCCAAAAAAATCCATCCACTCGTCAAATTACCATCACCCATTTCCCTCATTCCGTCCCACTAAACTCGGACCTATACCGTTTCGTCAACTGGTATGAAGACCCAGTTGGAGCAAAAGTGAAAAGCAGCCAATAAGTCAGACCTGGTCCCCGGGAGTCCCGTACGAGGACAATGGCCGGCGATTAGATGACCCGTTTGGGGTTGTCCTACCTGGTGCATTTGGGAGTCGTGGTATGCAGCTGCGCACACCTGTGTACAGGTAGCCGATGGCGAACGAGACGGTTCACGAAAGTGCGCAGGTAGACAGAGGACATCGACGGGTAACAAAAGGGGACTCCACGAGTCACCTGTAACGCGTGTAACGGTACAGAGGATCGTACAGTGGCGCCGAGCGTCGCCGGGAAGAACTAAGGTGTTCTTAGGCGAGGTCGAACAGCCGCATACCACGATCCAGAATCGCGTCGAGAACGCAGTCGGTGTGTCCGGTCGTCCGGGAACGCTTGAATCGTCGAAAGGAAAACGAGAAACAGCGGAGGAGTCCTGGAACCGTGTCCAGGCTCATCCTGAAGAATAAAAGTTCAAAGTGACCACGCGTGGAAATACCTGTGCCGATCGAGGATCCCCGGTCGCGTCTCAGTTTTTCCTCTCCGTTTCACTTCTCCTTTCCATCGGTCCCTTTGTTCCCATCCTCGTGACTGGATCGCGTGTACATCGTCAGTGAAACCTGAGAGGTGACGTCGCACCATCGTCTGGAACAGAAAATCAACGGAGCCATAGTTAGAAAAACGGAAGGGTGCAAGGGGAAGCTTCTAAAGTGAGTAGAGAAGGAATGGTACGCGGAGACATCAACGAGTGGTTAAGACATGCGCTTCTCACGCGTCAGACGCGTTCCTCGAGATAAGCTCCGATCGATTTTAAAATGGCGCGGTGCACCGTGACACCAAAGCTACGCCAGGTATTCCGTCGTCCGGATGCTGCGAGACAACGAATGCCATTGGACCCTACCTACCAGGACCGTATCCTTTCGCTGCCATAAACGTGGAGTCTCATGCGTGATCCCTGTGTCACGTTGCCGATCGAGCCAGACCAGTCGCTCCTTCCGAGACAACGGCATTCCTCACCCGTGCAGACTGCACGGATTTTATTCATTTTACCCGGCCATGTCGTGAACATAGAGAATGTTTATTCACCCATCGGTGAATAAAAATGTTTCATGGGAAAATATGTCATTTTTGTTATGCAAAATATTATTTATCTTTCTTTATCTAAGTGTGAAGCTTTATCTTTTTAATCCTCGAAAGACGGACCATGGAGAAAGCCTTTAAAAATTAATCTTCCAATATATGGAACTCTTTTATTTTAAAATTATACATTTAACTTTAGCTTAATATCCTTGCATATGTTTTGTAAGTTTGGGTTTCAGTTGACCCAGGCTCCACTGTTTAAGGGTTAAAGTTAATTTCCAAAGGTTTATAATGTGATTCGTTTAAAAATTTGATCATTAATATGTTACTTTATGGAATGTTTTAAATTATTACTGAGGTCCTAAGTATTTTAATTAAATTCTTTTTGTAACAAGACCAAGATACAGTTCGATCTAGTTGCCCGATTAGGCGAAAGTATTCAAGGACAGTGAATCGTGTGACCTCTTCGCTGTTGCTGGAGAAAGATACTTGTCCCGTTATTAACATTCATTCATGTCACGCAAAAGTTCGAACGTGGTGAAAAGATATTAGCGGTGAAATATTTAATGGATCGCTAAACGATGCAACGAGAAATCTCTTCCTCATTTAATATTATAAGAAATTTGCAAAATAAAAATTTAGAATTTTACAAATTTATAAATTCATGAGAAATATTTATATTCCAAAAAGTCACAATTTTCCATCTTATTAACTTAACTTAACTTATTATCATACAAATGTTTATCTAATTAGTAATAATTAGCACATATATTTTCACGTACAGATTGAAAGCTCAGATTTCATTTGAAATTTAGAACAGGCTCAGACATGAAACTTATTTGCAATTTCCTGTTACTGACAGATTGATTTTATTTATCCTTAACATGCATGATCAGACATAAATGGTTTACGTAAATGGAGAAATCATAGCAGGATTAAAGAGATAAATACAAAGAAATATAAAGTTTGTATAAAACAGCATTTCAGTTACATCGTACCTACTCTATTGTTAATTACAAATCGTCATTAATTACCTCGTTTGCCACGCTTGTCGCTTTTGAAGCTTCCAATCACTGCATCGATAAGAGAGCAGCCTTTAGGAAGCACTTTCACCGTGAATTTTAACTCGTTTCGTATCACTCGCAATCGAACTTTCAACGAACGGCATAACAACTTCTTCCAATTACAAGGCAGCTAATAAATATTTTCACAATCTCGACAATATTTGCGAAATAATCCCGCGGCAATAGAAATCGTACTCGAATTAATTGGTATGTAGAAGCAAATAGATACAGTGTATTATTTCATGAAATTGAACTATTCAATCACTGATTTCATTAATTAGAAATAAAAATCTTCAAACACTATTTTACGTTATTTCAATCGAACATTAATTTAATTGCAATTAAGACACATATGAATTTTTTTTAAATTTGCATTCTATAAAATTTTTTAATTACATAAGATATTATTTATAATGTTGAAAATTAAAACAGAATATTTAGAAAATTAGAAAAATTTAATTCTTACAATGACAAGTTAGGAACTATATTGAATGGTGATCACAAATCATCCCTTATTTAATCTTTAAATAGTAGAGTCTGGGTTAAACTTACGAAACATATATTTACAAGGATATTAATCTAAAAGGAACAATAAAATTTAGAAGATAATACGAAATATAAAATTGAATTAAAATTGGGGCTCTTTCTATGGTCCGTCATCAAAGGGTTAAAGAGACTGCGTGCAACGTGCATGGTCGTTATTCACAATTGTGCTGACGGAGATAAGTAATCCCTTGCGTGTCTTTTATTTCGATAAAGAAGAGGTGCGATTATGAATTACATAAGATCCTTGTATCACTGTAGTCGAGCTGCTGCTTTCTCTGTCTGACCCCGATACCTCCTCGACGAAACCCTGATTCTCTTCGATGTTAGATTCGGTTTCGTGGCTTTGTCTCACGAAAATCTCTCTTTCTCGAATTCTTGCTAATGTTAGGCACAGTCTCGTCGTTTTTCTTTATAAAATACCTTCCATTTGTAAATTAGATTCCATACCACGGAGAATAAAAAAATTTTCAAATCTTTAGCAGAGACTGATGGTAAAAGAAAATTTAATAAATTTTCTCATTTTATTCCCACGTCGATTTACAGGAAATGAATCACATAAAATATTTATATACCTAGTTTTTCTTTCCTCTCATTTCGCAACTTTTTTCAATGGTCAATTTGTCTTGCTGAACGATTTGACAGAAGCAAATTAACCATTTCAACGAAACGGAAGGCAATTTATTCCGTGCCCTGAAAACTTATTTCACCGTATCGTAGCTGCAGCGACGATTTGTCGCTGTAATTTCGTATTATTTTCTGGGACGAGTCCAGCGTTCCATGTAAAGACCTTCTGATTCTAATACCACCAGGTCACAGAATTACAAAAACATTTTTATAACACGCCATTAAAACTGATCTAATTTAACTAGGTATATGCAAATATTGACATACATATGTAATTACATTTAATTTTTCTTAGATGATTTACTATTTTTATTTTAAATTGTAAACAATTTTATCAAAATTCTTCAAAAGTTTGAACAGATGAGAAAATATTAAGACCTGAAGGTTGTAATTCATATCATATGTCAAAATGTTGATTTACATCAAATTATTCATCTCAGTCTAATCTGAAATTAAAATGATACTGATATAAAGATAACGCATAGTGGCCGAAATTTGAATCGACAGAATATGTTCTTTTTAAAATAATTACAGTGACTTTCATTGAGAATATCAGTAATATTTTAGAAATACTTTTGTAGGTAGGTCAATAACCTGTTAGGCCTCAGGTACCGTCGTATAACAGGTAAATTTTTAATTTTGTCCTCTGAAACCGTAGTTATTCGTATCCGTCCAATGGCTCTGTGCTTTTAGTATTATATCGGCCGTCACTGAAAGAGGACGGGCGCGTGTTAATTCTCTTTCTATTCGAATTTCTTGTGTGAATTAAATGAATGACCAGAATTTTTTATTTACATTTCAAGTGAATGTTTCATTACGTATAATGAGTTGGTTTCATGTGCCTGTTTTAATATTTTTTAATATTGTTATTGTGTTTGTTAATTGTTGGAGAATGAATTATTTCAGTTAGTTTATGAGTAGTGATGCAAAATTGGATCATGTACTTAATCTAATAGTGTGATAGAGGTCAGTAAAATTCTTTTTATTTTGATAAATTTTTTAGATTTTCTTTTACTTTTTCCAAAATTTATGTATTCTTGATATATTCGAACTTAACATTTATTTGCTACTTTTGAGGTTTTCAAATTTACTAAAGTTAATTTTTAAATTTTTTAAACTTAATTTTCAACAAGGTCCTTTTAGTTTCAGTCAATTTTTTTTAAATATCATACAGAATATAGAAGCATCCAAATTGAGAATTTGAAATCGATTTAAAATCACAAACACAGAATACATTAAAATTTAATACCTGTCATTTTCAAATTTTTCTAAAATAACAATCTTATAGATCTAGCAATATCTTTAACAATCTTTTATTAACTAATTCTCTAAATTTAGAAACACATAATATTTTTGCATTAAATATTCATATTATAATGTCCACATTTTAATACATCTAAAAACATATAGTAGCATCTGCATCTATCAAACTTCCACACTTGTACAAACAATTTATTATTCCCGCTCGTATCATCCAAAATTTATAACCGATAATATTCATCAATTTGAAATACCATTACCGATACCGATGATTCACACTTTTCTTTAGCGGACGATTAGATGCGCGTGTACTTACATGATCGAGAGAATCGGTTAAATCCATCAGTAAAAGGACACCTCCTGGTGTCCTTCTCACATTGGAATGTATTTTGCAATCTTATGCTAATTTGGTTAGTCACCCTCGATCGGTCGCCTCTGCTCGAATACACAGCTCACTAGACTCTACGTTTTACTCTTTAGAGTAGTCATGACTGAATATAGCAGAGGCGTAACTCTAAAACACGACGACGGGGAACAATGGCGACGGCAATTTGGCCTTTCGACACCATCGATTGTTCATTGTCCTTTCGTATCCTTAAACGTGTTCCATTGACTAGGGGAGATGGCGAGGATAGTTAGCCAATCACTTTTACAGTGACATTGAAATGTTTATAGCAGCTCGTTAGATGGACAGGATCGATCTGTTTTATCGATGAAGTAAAACAAAATCGATTCTATTGTTACATTCGCTCTGATTTAGAATGATGGTTCAAAGAACTGAAGTGGTTGCAGTAATAAGAACGCAGCTTGAGTAAACAAAAAAAAAATTCTTTTGCAAACAAGCTGTTCCTTTCAAAATTATCCTTCCAATATATGAAGGGTTAATTATAGAAAGTAGCTAATAACAAGTATATGAAAAATTAATAGAAAGAAAACTAGAAAAATGAGTAAATGTAGAAAGCATCGAAAATGGTAAACACATGAAAAATTAATTTAATAACGAAATTCCCCTTTCAAAATAATTTTTTTCTAATATTTGCTTTAGATTCTCGATGACAGAAATTGAATCAAGATGACTGTAACAAGAATGAGATGGAAGATTTTAGATGAACGTAACAGTCGGTGAAATTTCCACTTTCTACAGAGAAATGTTCTTCTCGATTTCAATGATACATAACATTTATTGCAATACCAAAAGTGAACTTAGCATCCACAATATATTTCCTAATTGAATATTAATAATTATATTCAAATAAACAAAACTTGAAATTTTTCAATTCCTCAAACTCTAACATGAATAATTTGTCAACTTAGCAAAATTAAAAACTGTAATAATTTTTTAAAACAAATTTCTCAACGTGCTGTTCTTTGATCGCGTTAAATTAAATTAGAAAAAAAATACAAATATTAACTTCTTCATTTATCTAAATCTGAATAATATCAGATACTATAAAATATTACAGTAATAAATTAAAAAGAAATCCCGACGTTTCGCCACGTTGCAATATTCAGTGAAATAAAATTAACAGTTTCATTCTTTACAAAACACGAGAGTGTTCAATTCACAAGGAAATTCGATTAGCACGCGGTGTTGAAATATTTTATACAAAAATTTTACGCATCGTGGGCTAAACATTTCTTCCACTTTCTCTCGAACAATAAACGGTATTGAACGTTTCAAGTATAGCACGATCGCTAAAGAGAAGAGAGGGAGACTAATCGTCGTTTCTTCATCTTTTGAAACCATAAATCGTTTCTTGCGACAGTTCCGGCATTTCAGGAACGTGAACCAGTCGATTTTAATAGTAGTCTCTTTTCGAACGTGTCGAGAGAACAAGAACCTTTTTCTTTGTCCCCAATGATCTTGCAGAAATCGTGAATCATAAGAACGTAACGTGGTTATCTCAATTTTTTGAATCAAGGTATCGTTTCTTCACGCAAATACGGAACGCTTCGCAACCCTTCCGGTCTTTCTGAAACGCCGTAGATCAATATCAATGACCTACCATTCAAACGATAATTATTTATTTGTTTTATATATTTTACGTATATAAAATAGGATTTTTTAAAATTAATTTAAGTAATCAAAATGGGTATTAGATTTTGCAGATCGAATGACTGATTTTGGAATATCAAAATTCTAAGACAATTTAATACTCAGATTTCAAAAATCCATATTTCAGTAACTCGAACTTAATTCAAGGTCAGCATATTTGACCACGTTGGAATTTGTAAATTCTTCTCGATAGTAAACACGATGTTAAACGATCAATCCTTTCCTATTCCAATCACGTTCTGGAATCTGACTACACGACTGGTATACCTAATCATTCTTCAATCTACTCACTGAAGATGGAAAAACTCGAGCTTCTCTTCTCGGACCGTTGTTTCGCTCTTAGGGTTGTCAACGATACCGGAAGTCCAATAATAATCAGACGGTGCTTCCGGTTCGTCAACACGAGTTAGTCTTTCCAATCACGTGTTCCCGAAGTCTGTGACGTTATTTGAACGTTTATGATTCGTTTAGTAGAATGCTTTCTTTCGATGCAAAAAAAATTTTATTTTGATGAAATTGCTTCTGGGAATGAATGGGATTGGTGTTAATTTCATTCATTCATTAATATTCTGCTTTAATGAATGGTGAAAAGGTTAAAGTAGATTTTTGTAAATTGAGAACAGGGATATTTTGCAATTTATTTTGTAGGCATGCAAATGTACGGACACGATGAGAGTTCAATAAATCGGCGATACAATTAACTCTCCTATACATTTATTAATTCCGCTAAACAGCCTCCTACAATTCAGATTAATCAAGATTTTGGAGAATTCAGGTAGATGAAGATCAATTAAACTATAATTGACACTGCTTCATCTGGTTAATTGAATTTATAATTAACTTTGATTTTTCCAGTTAATTGGACTTAATTGGATAATTATGTTAGACGTCTGCGACACGTGTTTATGATTTAATTGGTCGACTTCCTACAATAATTTTCTAAGTTTACTCGTTGATTTTAATTAGCAACTAGTTTTATTTAAAAAATTGTCTGTTATAGGAAGCGAAGAACAACATCACCTGCTTTTGCAAAATGAGGGGAGCTTATCTTCTTTGGACAACGCTTTAACGGTATCTCAAGATGTACACCGAGTGGCAAAAGGTGAGCCAATCATTTTACTATTTTTATTTCTTTTCCAAAATATCAATATTATTGCGTCCTATTATTGGACAAATTTTTATAAAAATATTAAATTACATTCAAAATTACATTGCAAAATATTATTAAATTTATGAATTAACCTAATCTATCCTAAAATAACTTATTCAACGAAAAATACGCACAAAGAAAGTTACTATATTACTGTTTTTATTCAAAAGAGAAATGGTCAGTAACTTTCCTGTGTGATAAAAACTTATTCATGTTGCAAAAGAAAATAACATCTTGGTGACACGCCTAAATCGCACAAGGGTAAAGGATACTGAAATACATTGTTGCTCATATAAAAAGAAAAGAAAATAATGAGTAGCTTTCGGTTCATTGTGGCGTTGCACAATATTTACGTGGTCAGGAACGTAGCAGGGATTGTTGCGTGGTCGGAGTCAATGATCTGTGCACACGCAATTGCGTCGCCTTGCGAGCCAGCCACTTTCGAATGCCTCTGCGCTTCGTGTTGCTTCGTCCGACGACCTAATCCCACTCTACTCGCCATTACTCGACATTATACTACTGCAAAATTTCTACTATTTTGCAAAATTTTACATAATAATATAGAGCACTGGATGATTAACCCTTCGAGCCAGTAATTATAAAATTGATGGTAATTAATTTGGTACAGATGATAATTAATTTTCATGAATTTAATAAATTTCGTAAAATGAAAATTACTTAACATTTTTAAGGTAAATTAGTATTTAGAAAATAAAAAAGTGGATAGCGTTACAAATAATAACTTCATGAGGGAGGGGATGGAAAAGGTTAATTAGTGACATTTTAACCCTTTTCCAAATTTTGAAAAACATAATAAATTATATATGACGAAATTTCTATCGTATGTAGAAAATGTCGTATAAAAAGGGTTAATTGTTATTTTAACGTTCGATCTTCACTTTATTTTTATGTATTCTATCAAATACTAATTACTAATTAAAGTTTAGAGATTAGTTATTTTACAATATGCTGAAACTTTCAAATACTATTATTTAGTCATGCTTAAAATTAAATATCCAGAAAAAATTGTATATAAAATTGAGTAATTAATTCGTTCCGCAAAAGTTAATTTCATAAATGAGTATTACCTTATGTAATAACTTATAGCTGTCTGTTAGCGAACAAATGGGGACCAATTATTTAAATAGAACTCGTGAGAGATGTGACTGAACACAATGACTCATTATGAAACAGGATAAGCTGTTTTCTTTTAAGCAGCAATTACGTTTCGAATTGGACTAAATGTTAAAATTTTTATTTTGAATTTATTAAAAAATATTGAGATAAAGAAAATTGACAAAAATAGCCCGCTAAAGGAAATATGCTACATTAATTATTGCAGATGGAGCAATGTGTTACATTACTTCAATTTTCTATAAAATTGGTTACGCTACTCAACGACGATGTCTTCCTCAATTATTCACCAGCTCATTACTCGTGATTGGACCAGTGTAATACCGACCTGAGTAAAAGTGAGAACTCAGCTGAATACGTCTGAGTAACAGGGAAACGGTTTCAAATCACTCTAATGACAACGTGTCTTGATTAATCTTAGCTGACTACATAGTGTTTAGATGAAATCCAACAGAAGCTTCATTTTAGTATAAACCATGATTTTTCTTTATAAAACCTTCAATTTTTCTTTTTTTAAATGTAAAATAATAAAATTGTTAATTTTTTGACTCTCAATAAAACGAAGAAATTAAACTGATTCTTAACTCTCGGATGGCGGACCATGGAGAGAGCCCCAATTGTATTGATTAACCCAGGCTCTGCTGATCAAGAATTAATAGAAGAATTCAATCGTTTATTTAATAGTTAAAGAACTTTGCCAAGTCTAATAACAAACAATTGACGTAACTTTAACAAATTTAAAACAAATTCTTCATTTCATTCTTGGGTAATAATTATCAGACTAATGATCGTTTTACACATTCCACTTCTATTATATAAATGCAATGAACAAAAGAAATATTTCAAAATTGAATTTACACACAAATCCATCAAGACATCTAACACAACTCTCGCAATCATCCAGAAAGCCATAAGTAAAAGGAATCACAAAAGTTCAGAGAGAAACAATTAAGAACACTATTTTAATTAAGAATGCCTACATCAAACTCGTACTATGAACATGATTCGAACGTTTCTGCGAACACAATCGGTTTTTACCATCGATAGTCCATGCTGCTTCTGCAACTCGCCACGGTGGCTAGTTAGAGAATCGCTTCCCGGCGGCCACAACCTATATCCAGCTACCTCCACGTAGGCGTACGCGTATTTAGCGCGTAATTTATATAAGAAGAGAGGCACGCTTGGTTCCACCCCAAAGCACTTCGATACACTGGCGCCAGCACTAACAGAAAGTCAGCAAAAGTCCTGCATAAAAAACTTCACCACCTCCCGACAATCAAATAGAAAAAACAAGAAATAAAATTCTGAAAAAATAAAGTGCCAAAAAATTTCATAGAAAACCCTCTGTCAGACCTATGGTCATAACTGCCTAATTAATTGGTGGTTTAATTAAAAAAAGGTATACGCCACTGCGAGCAGACAGCAATTGTTGCGGAGAAGAGGCGTATAACTTCCAGTGTTGCATCGAACATCCTCGCGTCCGGATCGTGAAACCATATTCCTCTTCGTTCCCCATTTTTTTCACCCATTAACCCTACCCAAATCGTGCGCCCATCCCTGAGGAGTCATCCATCAAGGTGTCCTTCATGAAATTTCCATTTGACCCGGTTTTTTTCTCGAGGAAGTAGCACGGATCGTGGAAATCCGAGTTCGAAAGGAGGATTTTGAAGTTGGAAATATGGTTCTTCTTTTTTTCTCTTCTTCATGGTGTTCGTCATTGGACAAGGCCTGGGAACGTGTTTGTGCGTGAAACTAGCTTGTGAAACGAGTTGAAGGACGTGTGGGATTGTGAGAAAGAGAAAGATAGGACAGGCTGCATTCACGGATAGAAAATTCCAAAGATTTATTAATAGACATTGAATTTAGAATTTCGGTATGCGCGCAGTGGAAGTTGGTTGAAAAAGTATGTCGAGCGGAATTCGATTAGAACGGTGGATTTAATTGAAGATTTCATTTACCAGGTATCTCGGGTGAACGGATATTTAAATCCAGAGTGTACGGAAGATTTTCTATGAACGTGTCAGCAGGTGAAACGCGTAAACGTATTCCCGAAACGTCGCATCGGATGACCGTTAACGCATTCTACGGGGAGCACCGATTTTTCGAGACTGCTGACCCAATGTTCCCGATAGTAATCGCCTTGGTGGCCTCCTAACTCCCTTAAAGCGAATTTAAAATTCACGACAGTATTGTGCCCGAGGATTGGTTCAGATCTCTGCCCGTACGTGTTCAGAGTTTTCAATCGATTTTACTCTTTGTTCAATAATTACCTGTACGAAGATTTCAATCCTTGGATCATTAATCACTTTCTAAAAAAAAGAAGAAAAAAATTTCGAAGCCTTTGAGACGTTCTAAAGATAAACGGGATAATCCGAAGACGCGTTTGTTTCAAAAAGGACATAAAACAGCGATGATCTCATAGGATGAAAGCAGGATCACTGACACTCTTTGCCGGCGATTTTACCAGCTGGGTCATGTTTGCACGAGCTTTCTATAAATAGAAAGAACAGCGATGACCAATGATGCCTGGGGCATTCGTTAACCTTGAACCCTGAACCACTTAGGAGGACTATGAATCAGGGTGACGTTAGTGAACTTAGGTGTCGGTGAGAAAATTCTAGATGAAAACTGCTGTTAGTAATCTGGTTAGGCAAGAAAGTAATAGCCGGTAGAACTCGGTACGATCTGGAGTGATAAGAAGGTCAAGTGTTAACCGGTGTTAAACTGGTGCAGGCTGAAAACGGTCGGCGAGTTTGCTAAATTACACGCTTCGTGGTCTGTTTGTGATATAATTGACGTTACCGTTACCGTAGTCCTTAAAAATGTCACACACGCCCGTAAACGAATATTTCTTCTCTAATATCGAAATTACGATAAATGATTGCTACGCTCATCGAACGAAACGAGTTCCCACGTAACACACCGTACTTCTTTCTTTCACCGAACGATAAGAATCATCGAAGTGGCGAATTGAAAGTACGGAACGCGTTCGCGGTCTCTTTTGCCGAGCGAGGATCGAAGAAAGTCGATATAATGTCGATTAAAATCGAACGTTGACCGAAGGTACGCAACATGGAGCCGACGCTTGCGCGGAACAAGAAAGCCGAGCGCGGTTCTACGCGATCGTCGACCTCGAGGAATCGGTTTTCCTCGCGAAACACGCGCTCGGAAGCTTTCTACGCTGCCGCGGAACCGTTATCCGTTCGACGCGCGTTGCATAATTCCGCTGGCCCAGACCCAGATACGAATTCCGCTCCGAATTCCAGCGGATCGACGGAACGCGTTAGGAGGTACCACTCTTCCGCTCGTCCGAGGTACCTGGACCCGGAGTATCACCCGTCGGACTACAAACACCCTGTCAAGGAGAGCTTCCATACGGTTCCGAGGGACGTAGCGGTGTCCCGGAAGGAAATCCTGAAGAGATACAACAGAGACAGGGATGAGAAAGAGGATCCATCAGCGAGAAGAAGAAGATCCATAGATGTGGACAGGGATCAGGTGGAAAGACCAAAGACTCTACCCTCCATAGGTAGGAGGGCTCATAAGGACTCAATCCGGGTGGCGCAATCTCATCAAGGTGTCAGAAAAGTGTCCAGGCATGATATTATCCAGAGACGAGCCAGCGTAGACGTTCCAATCGCCTCCTCCCGTGGCAGGCATCACGGAGAGGAGAAGCTAGAAAGTTCAGAGGCGAAAGGTGGCACCTCCACCGGTTTCTCGAAGAACGCGCCGCGGAACACCGGGTGGGGCAGAGAAGATGAGAGAGAGTCCAGGTCGGCCTGTGATTTCCTGGCAGTCACCAACAAGCTGCAGGACATTAACCGCGGCCTTGTGCCGAGACCGTCGACCTTGCCCAAGATTGTTCACGCATCGAGGACGTCCAGGTTAACGGAGGATTGGGCCAGCCCTAGGCTGGCCAAGGACGTAGCGAGGAAGGAACCACCGGTCTACGGGAGGATTCGAAGAAGGAAGACGTCACTGCCGACCAGCGCCGGCACCGTCAGAGGTTCCTTGGTGTCTCTGAACGGTTCGAACAGATACCCCAGACCTGGACACTCGCAGGTCAGAGAAAGAGCCGTGGATGTGGAGTTCAAAACAACCACCAGACACCTTCGCGATCCTGTACCGGATACACCCTACTACCCAGCGACCTTGCCTTTGGTGGACATGCGAACCAACCCTCGTAGAAATGCGCTTTACGCCAAAGTGTCTCGAAAGACGTCGAAGAGTGCTCAGGGTTCTGATAACAAGACTGATTCGAAAGATGGTATTGACGGTAGGGTCGATGTAGAAACTGGACAACGGACCATTTCCAGAAAGAGGATCATAGAGAACATGAAGGACACTTCGGTGGATAGGAAGAACGCTAAGTCGGTTGAAGACTCTGTGGAAATTCAGTCCGAATTTCCGTCAGAAAGTCAGTCGTACCGGAGCAAGGAGTCTGATGTCCAGGAGAAGAAGGATTTGTCGAAATGTGAAACTGATGCCAGAGATTCACGGTTGGATAGTGATAGAACGAAATGTAAAGAGTTAGCGAAGCGTAGATCGAAGTCTCAGAGCAGGTTGATGGAAAACTTTCGCTCGGCCCATCGAGAGACCGGCGCGGTCACCAGACTCGCGACCACTCTTCCCAGTTATGTGAAAAGTTCGAGAAAGTGTTCGACAGAGAGCCCACCAGGGATCGAGTGTCATGGAAAACTGAGTAAAGAGACTGCGATCTCGACGAAGCAGAGTAAAGAAAGGTCGAATTATGTGAAAAAGTCGAATAGTCATGTTAGAGCTTTCAGCGATGCTAATAGTGGACGTTCTAGTTCACCAGTTACAACCTCCTCGATTTTCGGATTTTGTACTGGAAAGAGGAAAGTTCAGTCTTCTTCTAATGGTGCAGCGAAAATTGAAACTGTGTCGTCTCCAACATGGAACGTGAAAACGGTTAGCATCTGTGGTTTTGATAATACAGTAGACTATCGTTATATTAAAGGAAGCTGTAGGGGTAGAAAATTTGTCAAGCTTCCAAATTTTTAGGTGAAAAGGAAAAGGGGAATAAAAGTGTATCACTTTGGTAGGCTTTGATAGCAGAGAGTGGCACTATAACGAAAGTCTGCTGCAGTCTGTGATGCAAAATTCTTGGAATTCTGAATAATTTTATTAAATTTTAGAAAGTTTGACACGGAGAGTTAAATATCATAGAAATAATTTATAGCACTCGAAGTGATAAAAAGCCTGTGTCCTCTACAGGCATCTAATTAATTTTACTAATTACATTTTTAACTGTTCTAAGCGCAATTCTTATTTTTCTACTGATAAAGAATAATTTTTATATTATTTATCAGAAGACCTAGGAGGGAGAGGGTTAAATGGGTCAATTCATCCCATAAGTAAACCTTCTCAATAATAAATATTGTTGAGAATAATCAAAAATGAAAAAAATTAAACATAATATTTTCACTGTATGTAAAAAATTTTTTAACCCCCTTATGAGACAATTCATTGCACCACTCGTCCTTGACGAAATGATTAATATCCAATTTTTCAGCCATCACTTACAATATAATTCTTTATTTTCCAGGGTGAATTGGTGTGGTTCGACCCAGGTGTCGGCCACGTGTTACCAGGAGAAGTGTTGGAGTACCACAGAGCTGCGAATGTTCTGTCAGTGCAAGCAGTGATTGCTGGCAAGGTATGAAATTAATTTTCTATTCCCACAAAAAAAGTCGATGAATCTATCATACTGACGAGTGTGTAAATAGGACAAGTCTAAGAGTAAATTATTATCGATTGAAACGATCGACCGGATAAGTTATGCAAGATCTGTGACACAACCTCGATTATGATGCATGAGAAGTATTAATGAATTCTTCATCGCGACGTTCAGCGATGTTTTCTTATTTTTTTGTCCCCTTTTTTATCGTCATCAGATGGATCAATTGTTGAAAAATGAAACTACGTTGTGCGTTGTTATCTCGAAGGGATAGAGAAACAGGATGGAAGTGTGTTAGGGTACGTGCTAGTCAACAATACGACTCTGCTTCGAGGCCAAGGAACAACCGGTTATTCTGCATTTCCTTAAAGCGACGTTCGCTTCGACCAGTTGGTCGACGTTCTTTACTATGTTCCATTGACTTTTTACTATAGCTATTTGGCGCAATAACAATGGCAGAGAGAATAGAATTCGCGAGAAGAGTGCTGGTTGTTGAAAATGTTTATTCAATTTAGTTGGTCTTGTTTGTCTCTGGGAAGATGATCCGATATCCTCGTTATTCAATTTCAAGTTTATCAATATTTGTATGCATGCAATTCTTTGCAATTGTTACAGGCATGGTTGATTAAATATTTAAAATTAAATTTCTTCATGTATTGTAAATTACAGAATTTTTGTTATTGTCTGTGTTGCTAATGTGACATATTTATTTTTATGACATGAAAGTAACACAAAGTGGCAGTTATGGTATATTAATTTAAAGCTTACACCTTGATAAAAATTAGTATATAAAAGATTCATTAGTATTTTTTATATAAAGCTAATCAATTTACAGTTTGCTTCAATTAAGAGTCAGTCATTTTGTGTCAAGAATATTGATAAAACGCTTGTGTAGTAATTTTTATTAAACTTTAAGCCTTAAATTAATCTGCTACAAGTACTATTTTGTGACACTTTTATGTCATGAAATCCTATTCATATCTTACAATTTTAATTTAATTTTGTATTTCATATGAAACTCTCTTGTTTAAAAATTATACATTTAACTTTGAGTTAATATCCTTGGGGTCTCAATTGTTCCAGACTTCATTCAAGGGTTAAAAACACCCACGGACCATGTATAGAATCGTGCAAAAAAAAAATCTGTCTCATAAATTCCAATTACGGTAACGAACGCTTCCCGAGATCATTGTAAAAATGTCACAGGAAGAGGAACGAAAAGCATTCGGTAGAGAAACAAGATTTCCTCGGTGGCCAGTTAACTGGCTTAGTCAAATGCGTCGGAAGTAGAAAGTCGAATACGATCGTCGAATGCCGCGCATTCTTTGCGAAATACAATACTTCCGCGAAAGTGGCCTGTTCGGTATCTTGGAAAATTACGTCGACACCGGCTCTGATAAAACGACGCGAATCGATCGTAGCGTGAAAGTGTATATCGAAAAGGGGCATGCTGATCGCCTGCTTGCAACACCTTCGTTATATGCACTTTCAAGCTCCAAGGACAACGTATCCGCAAGAATCTTGTCTGCAAAGTATTTTCGCGTTCCTGTCTTTCACTTTCGTGTCTCTTCTTTACGTTAGGGGAATGATTCGTCGATTTTCAGAAGAATATGTCGGACTGAAGAGTGAATTCTCGAGCTTCAGATTTATTTTTGCTTCGAAAGATAGAAAAATAAAAAATTATTTAGTTGAAGGGTGGTTAGAAAAAGAATTGTTATTTGAATACTGAATACTTGAAAACCAGAATATTAGAAATTTTCAGAAATGTCCAAAAGATAAATATTTCACGATATATTTTAATTTTTTGTGTAATTAACCAGTGATGATGTAAGATTTGTTTGAAATGGAAATTTTTCTGAAAATATCTTACACTTTCCTTGCACAAGAGGAAATCCTGTATCGACTACCTATTGCATCACATTACAGTTTATTATGCGTTCAAAGTTCCAATGTATTTTTAAAATGAAGCATAACATAATGCAATTCCAGTTGATGGACCTGCAATATAATTCAGTTCATTTTATTTCGCGTGACGAACGCGAACAGCTCGACTTATCATTGATTATTTTCCTCAGTGATTGTGTCTCATATTCGATTTCTCAAAGCATTGTCGTGGATTAGTCGCAGTCTTTAGTTCAATTGACGATGCACATAGGTGTAGAAATTATATACATGCAGTTGCATTGCATTGCATTTAAAGCCTCAGTGCTCTAGTATATCAGTGACTCATTGTCAGTAGCACAATTGGGAGTAGAAGGAGGAGGTCAGAAGGGGCAATTAAGCCCCCTATTAAGATATTAGAAATGTTGAAACTTTGTAAAATTTAAAAAATAAAAATATAAAATACAAATTGGAACTTTCTCCATGGTCCGCCATCCGAGGGTTATAAATACCATAATATTATGGCTGTACCACTGTAGTAACTGTAATTCTTTCGCTAATTAATTCATATTAATTAAGTTAAAAATGATCTAATATGATAAATGAAAAATAGAAATAAAATAAACTTATAATTACTATGTCAGTAGGAGAAAGATTTCAGTATACATTCATATTTAGACTGTGCAAGGCTCGTTAAAAGACGGTAACGGGATCGGTTTCCGTTTGCCGCGATAAACGAACATGTCAGTTAAACGTTTCTCTAAGCAGATTACGTTTCCCGCGGCTGAAAAGCAGGCGACGCCAATGGAATTGCAACTGCAAACTCAGCCAGCTCGGTATCCGGTTAAGTCTCACGTGAGTGGCTTTCGCGTCTTATGTGAATTCGCGCGAATCTTCCTTTTTTATCGTGCATTCTCCCGGAGATCAGGTCGCATTCGTCGAGAAAATCCGGCAAAAAACAGGATCCTAAGAGAGTTCTGGTACGATACACCGTTCAAAACTGCCTGCTTTGGAAGACTTTCCTTTCGAATCTTGATAAATGGAGGGAAAAAAAAGAACACGTCGAAGAAGAAGAAAACCAAGCCTGGATATGCCTTTAAATGATAGTTTGCTTTTAAAGCTGGTTATCGTGAAAAAAAAATGTAAAAGATAAGAAAATTATTTCTATAGATGTTTATTAAATGAAGCATTTTCAATATTAACCCTTTGGATCATCGAGCGTACCACGAATCGTATAGATAAGTTCAGAAGGGAGATTTGAGTCGCAGAAATCCGCGTTGGAACCAAGAAACGATCCTCAAAAGTCAAGGTTACGCTTGAAGGAAAGTGTCTTCAACTGCAAGGACGAGGAAGAGGTATACTCGTGTACGCGACGACACTTCGCAAAGTGGTATTACAAAACGAGCAAATCGGTGCTGAAGAATTTAATGTCGGCCTTCGACGACTCGAACTTAGAGAATTTTCTTGGAGAATCTTCGAATAGTTCGATTGATTGAATTATCGATCACTTATTGCGAATTTTTTTAATTTTACTGAGGGGATGACAATAGTAATTGTTCGAAATAGACGATTTTAAAATATAGGATTCTAACATGATTTAATGAGATAAAAGCAGCATAAAATTAAAGCTTGAAGTTTAATGAAAATAACTGCATAAATGGTTCATCAAAATAACTGAAATATGTTTTATATTTCAGCCACAGATATTCACCCTAACTAATTTAAGCGGAGTGAAACCGAGACAAGATCTTGGCCAAAATGGAGTTGAGGATATGATTCAGTTAACGTAAGTTTAATTTAATAATTATTGAATTTAATAAAACCTATGTTGAAACACTATTAAAATTACAGCGACCTGAACGAAGCCTCATTATTATGGAACCTGAAGATTCGGTACGACAAGGAATTAATATACGTATGTCCTCAGCTAATTAAATCTTCCATCAATATCATCAAACAAAATTTAGTATAATTCAATAAAATATTTTTCATTAACAGACGTACACGGGGAGCATCCTAGTAGCGGTGAATCCCTATAAAATGTTTGATATTTATGGCTTGGACCAGGTGAAACTCTATGAAGGACGAATACTTGGAACCTTGCCACCGTGAGTTGCATATTTCAATTTTTATATTAAATTAAATTTTAGACAATTTCTATTATTTTTCTAATACGAGACTTTTGAAATTATTGAATTAAAAACAAAAACGATTAGTTAAATAGATAAAAATAAATTAAAATGTAGCTGTATAAAGTATTTTGATAAAAACAAATATTCTAATAAAAAACAAATATAGTTACAAAACACAATTAAAATGATGAAAAAGCTTGTTGGCTAACGGAATTTCGTGGTGTATTTGCAGTCATCTGTTTGCTGTCGGTTCGTCCGCGTACAGTCAAGTAACTGCAGCAAATAATGCTAGCGCGAATCAGGTGGTGGTTATTTCCGGTGAATCCGGTTCGGGAAAAACGGAATCCACGAAACTTGTAATGCAGTACCTAGCTGCTGTTAATCGAGCACCAAACAATCTGGTCACGGAACAAATTCTCGAGGCAACGCCCTTATTAGAGAGCTTTGGAAATGCTAAAACACCGAGGAATGACAACAGTAGCAGATTTGGAAAATATTTAGAAGTTTATTTTAGAGAGTGAGTATCCATCTATTAAAGGAAAACAAAAATTATTATTGTATCATATACATTTATCCCTAACGTAGTCTTCTGAATTTTAATTGTAATTCATTTCAAACACTAAATTTTAAATTTTCTCAGCTTGATATGCTAAAAAATACTCAATTCCTTATTTTATAGAATGAGTAACTACAGATTTGAAAAATTACTGTAGCATTATGTGCGATTATCTTCAACCCTCGAACGACGGACCATGGAGAGAGCCCCGGTTTATAAGAATAAAGAATTTCCTCATAATCAGTGAAACACTTCCTCAATTAATTCAATGCGATTCAATTCATTTCCAGTGGAGTGATCGTAGGTGGAAGAATAACTCAGTATCTGTTAGAAAAAAGCAGAATAGTCACCCAAGCGTCAGAAGAAAGAAATTACCACGTGTTTTACGAGCTTCTAGCCGGTCTTGATCAGCAGCTCAGGGACAAGTATGGATTGCTGACGCCGGATAAATACTTTTACTTAAACCAGGTTATTTGAAGCATCCAATATACGCTCAACGCTAATTAGAATCTAAGAATGAAGTCATAATTTCAATTTATCAGGGTGGAAACTGTGAAATTGATGGGAAGAGTGACGTCCAGGACTTCAAGGCACTTTTGTCAGCAATGCAAGTTCTGGGCTTTACGTCAGAAGAGCAGGATACAATTTTCAAGATTCTAGCTAGTGTTTTACACCTTGGCAATGTTTATTTTCACCGGAAGCAGATGAGACATGGTCAGGAAGGGGTTGAGGTTGGTTCGGATGCGGAGATACGTTGGGCTGCCCATCTTCTTCAAGTGAATTCTGATGGGATTATTAGAGCACTTACCACAAAAACGACGGTAAGTAATTAATGATGGGTTATGAGATGCTGTTAATTACTTGGAATATGAACATATGCAAAATATCACTATTCATATCTTCGTTTAATAAATTATTTATTAATATTTTGCATTCCTTGTTTGAATATTTTCCTAATCGAAACGTGTTTAATTCTGTCGACAGGAAGCAAGAAATGAAAGGGTATTCACGGCACTAAACATTGATCAAGCTTTGGATGCCAGGGATGCATTCGCCAAGGCTTTGTACAATTCTCTGTTCTCATGGCTAGTAGCTCGTGTGAATCATATAGTTTATAAAGGAACGAAACAAACTGCTGCCATTTCGATACTCGATATTTTTGGATTTGAAAATTTCACCGAAAACAGCCTGGAACAACTCTGCATTAATTATGCAAATGAGAATCTTCAATTTTATTTTAATAAGCATATATTCAAATTGGAGCAGCAAGAGTATGCGAAGGAGAAAATTGATTGGACTACTATTAATTACACAGTAAGTGAATTAATTTAAATATTAAAAAAAAAATTTATTAAATCCTATTAATTAATAGTAATAAATTTCATAACTTTGATATTTAACTTTTTATTCCGTTATTTTATATTCTAATAGATCCAATTAAATGAACAAAAATAGTAATTTTATTTGAAAAATAATTTAATAGTATCATTAAAAGGTTTTAAAATACCTTTAAAAATTGAAATATGTATTATTAAGTGATAATTCTGTAACATAAAACTAAGAAATTTTGTATTTGATATACACAGGATAATTTGCCAGTGATTCACCTAATCGCGAAGAAACCAGTTGGTATTCTTCATCTCCTGGATGATGAAAGCAATTTCCCTAAAGCTACAGATCTTTCGTTCCTGGAAAAGTGTCATTACAATCACGCACTAAGCGAATTGTACTCAAGACCAAGAATGAATTCTGCTGAATTCGCGATTAAACACTATGCTGGCCAAGTTTGGTACAACGTTGAAGGTTTCTTGGATAAGAACAGGGACACCCTGAGACCAGATGTCGTGGAGTTATTAATAAGCAGTAAAATATCTGTGAGTTTAAAGCTAAGAAAATTTAGGATTCACAATCCTATCAACTAACAATTTTCTGCCAAATTGTTTATAATTTCCTAAGTAAATTTTTATAAGTCCTTATAAAAATTCATACATCATTCATGTATGAGTGATATGGTATTTGAAATATTAAGGAACTCCTGAATTTTTATATTTTTTTCCAGATGGTCAGCAAAATGTTCCAGCACGTAAGGACAACCCATGAAGCGAATAAAACCATGAATAAACCAAATGGTAGATTTGTCACCATGAAACCTAGAACACCAACGGTATCTGCTCGGTTTCACGACAGTTTACAGCAGCTTCTGGATTCCATGTCTCAGTAAGAGTATTTTCAACCCTTATCATTTTAGAAATTTAAATAATTTTAGTATCTATAAAATGCTACATATCTTGAAAATATAAAAATCGAACGTTTCAATTAATTTTTGCAGATGTAACCCATGGTTCGTTCGGTGCATAAAACCAAACACAGAAAAAGCCCCCATGAAATTCGACATGCCCTGTGTGCTGGAACAACTACGATACACTGGAATGCTAGAAACGATTCGAATTCGAAAAACTGGTTACCCGGTTCGACTTCTTTTCGGACATTTCGTGGATCGGTACAGATATCTGGTTTCCACCCATCTGCCCAGAGGAGCACCCAACAAGGAGCTTTGTCGAATTATTTTGGACAAAGCTGCGCCCAAGGAAGCTCAATCCCAGTATCAATTAGGATTAACAAGGGTGTTTTTAAGAGAATCTTTGGAAAGAACTTTGGAATACAATAGGGCATTGATTTTGGAAAGGGCTGCCATAACTGTCCAAAGGTAACTAATTGCAATGGAATATGTTTTCAACAGAAAAATTGTAAAATCATTGTTAAGCTTATAATTAATATGAAATTTCATAATTATGCAGGTATACTAGAGGATTCCTCGCGAGAAGAAGATTCTTAAACATCTCACGTAGCACAGTGCTAATTCAAGCGGTTTATCGCGGTTATCGCGAAAGGAAGAAGTACAAAGCGTTGAAAAAAGCGGCGCTAATGGGACAGAAGATATACAGAGGTAAAAAGCAACGTGAAAAGTTTAAGGTATTGAAGGAGGAAATGGCGAAGAGGGCGGAAATTGAAAGAGCTAGCAAAGAACGCGCCAAAGCAAAACAACAGAGGGAGGAGCAAGAAAGAACCTCCAGAGCAGTGGCTGGTGTGAATCATTTAGAAATTCCTGCTGAACTTGCATTCATCTACAGTAAACTTGATGGTAATTTATTCAAAACGTTCTTAATTAATTCTTTTTCATAACAATACTTTACTAATGAAACAGGGAGTATGTAAATTTTTGTTAATTACAATTCCATTATTACACTCTAATGAAGACTAACATTATTAATGGCATTTTATTATAATTTTTTATGGTTAAAATTCCACTTGCTTAATTTAAATCTATTTAAAATCAAATTTAAAATTTAAATAAAAATATAATAATAATTCTTATAAAAAATATGAAAGTAAGCTAGCTATGTACAATATAGTAATATATTATTAATTACTATAATCATTAAATAATTTTATGGTATCACTTTGTAATAAAAATTTATAATAAAAGATAACGTTTACTTTTACAGATTGGCAACCCACTCATACAGAAAGAAATCTGTTAAAAGTGGTGGGTCAAGTGATACCCATGCATCTCAATTACAGTTTACCAAACGACATTGATCAGCATCAATTCTCAAAATTCACTAATATCTACTTTAAGAGTCACATCTTTGGTATGAAACGAGAGCCAATAAAGACCCCGTTCCTAGCCAAAGCCAGAGATCAAGATTACACTGATTCATTGATGATCTTCAAAATGATCCTTCGTTTCATGAATGAAAACAATTTAAGTGGCAAAAGGGAGCAAGCATTAGGAGACTATATTGTGAACAAAGGAATCGTGAATGAAAAATTGAGAGATGAAATTCTGTGCCAATTGGCTAATCAAACATGGAAGAATGAAAATGATGCTAATAAAGAAAGAGGATGGTTGTTGCTATCAAATTGTCTGTCAGCCTTTCAACCATCTTCAACCCTTTTCAAGTATTTCTTGAAATACGTGTCTGATCATGCGTATGATGGGTATAAAGCTTACTGTCAAAGGAAACTTTTGCAAGGAGAAAGAACGATATTTAGAATAATGAGCAATAATCAGCAAATTGTTCATCATGTACCTAGAAATTATCCTCCGTGTGTGTTGGAATGGAGAGCGAACAGGAATCGTGTTAATATGGCTCTCAGTGTAGGATTCTACGATGGTAAGTAACCCTGCACCCAAATTAACAAATAGATTTTTAAAAATAAATTTTTATAAATTTTCCAAGTTGAAATTTTTAGATACCTATATTTTAAAATGACAAATAATTCCTCTAAAGCCTAAAAATGATTTATTTTCTGATTCTTTAATTTTGTTATACCAAGTGTAATTTAAAATTAAAAATATGGAAAAATGATGAGGTGAAAATTTGAATAAAACAATTTTCAGGTGAGATAGTCACCTGTGCTGTGGATTCATGGACAACGTGCGAGGAATTAGCAAACCTTGCTGTCCACAACCATGGGGTGGATAATTCTGGTTGGACCATTACCTTATGGAATCAACTGGACGGTCCGGATGCCATTGTAACAGAAACCAATGGATTCGACTACGTGCTGGATTTAATTTCAGAAATGGAGCTGGCTCCAGCATTCCCAGCTGCCAAGCACATGTTCTTGGAACAACGAAAGAACAGTTACCCACCAATTAAAAAGAGAGAAGTGAGTGGATGTGTATTCATGGTAAATGAATTTTATTATTATTAACGTGACAATATTTCAGCATGCACAGATTATTCGAGAGTTGGAGCAGGAAATAGAGCCGCCTGTTTTGAAAACCTTCCAACCTTTGGAACGGAAGACGGTGCCTAAGGTTATAGACAAACCGGTGGAAGCGGAAATTCAGTCGCCTAGGAGGCCGGCTGTTCCTCCCCCGCAACCGCCTGTAGCTAAGCCATCGGTAAATTAGAAATTAATTATTTAGGATAGAAGCAGTTAATTTTCAAATTTCAAGATTTTTGTACGCTACCTTACATTATTAATGTAATAACAGTGCTATCCAAAATAGCAACTTCTTCGAGAAGAGAAGTCCTAATATAATTATTTCACAGATGAGGAAACAATCACACGAAGGAATCCTAGAAACAACGACAGACACCGGCCTCTCCCGGAAATCTGCTCTAAACGACAGATACTTCGAAAAAGAGAAACAACGTAGCCGTAGTCTGGACAACTTACTCCAACCGGAAGTAGTAGCTCCACCAGTGAAACTAGCGAATCTCGGGTTATCATCGTCGAAATTAAACGAACGTTACCATAGTTTGGAAAGAATAGGTGAAACGTCTGCAGTGAGCAATGTGGAATACATGACGAGGAATGAAATCTCGCAAGAAAGAAAATATAGTAGGATAACTAGGACAACGGAACCGAATATCGAAGAAGAAGATCTGACTATTGATTTTGAGTATCCGGATATTCAATCGGTCAGTCAGACTGGAAGATCCGAGGATGATAAGAGCAGCTATATCAGGTCTCAGACTAGATTTATCAAATCACAATATCCTGGTAAGTATTAATAAGAAAATAAATAAAAATAAAACTGTGATTTATATATCTGGACCTCAGAAAAAAATGACACCACATGTTATTAAATTTTTCACTCTTCCTGATAATAACAATTATTTTATTCTAAATCATTTAATTTTTAATCTAATACTGTAAAAATAATAGTAAGCCCCTATCTGAAGGACTCTATTAAGAGTCCTAGTTTACAAAACATTTCGGAGCAATGATTAAATATAATGATTGTATTTTTAAACAAAGGTAAACGAGCATTGCCAGGCAGTCAATCGAGTCGTGCCTACATCGAGAAAAGCGAGTACGGTGTGAAATCTTCAGCCATGTCTGACACAAGCGAAGCTCCTTCCCTGGCATCCCACGTCAGACGTGTCAGGGTACCTAGTCAAGCTTCGGACGTGGATCAGTTCCTGGACGAATTATTCATGCCAGTTCTCGATGGAAATTTAGACGAGCTATCTGATGCCAGAAGTTTGGCAGCCAGTATCAAAGGTACAAAAGAAGATAGATCTCAGAGCGATGCCATAATCCTCGAAGCTCTAGAAGGAGATCACGAAGAAGTTCCCCAAACAGTGAATGACTTTATTCAAAAAATGATGAATAATAGCAAAAATGAAATGATTACTGCTGAAGAATTATCAAAGAAGATCAAAGGTGGAGGAAACATGGATATACCAAATCAGAACGCGAATTTTAATTTCGGTGCCATTACACCGGGAATGATGTCACCACCTATGATGATGCCAATGTTTAGTTCACCTCAACAAGTCCCCCCTGCACAGAGCACCAGTATGAATATGAATCCCGGATTCATGCCAATTCCAATTTACAGCATGCAGGGACTCAGTCTTCCTCAGTATCCTAATTCACCTCCTAATCCAAACAACGACATGATGGCCTATCAGCAGAACTTGCAGAGAGCCTTTCTGCAGAGTGCCATGGCGCAGAATATACAGATTCAACAGCAATTGTTAGCGCAGAATCAGGCTCTTCAGCAACTGCTCGTGCAGAGCCCTCAGAATTCGTCCCAACAACCGGTGAGAAATTAGCAGTGATAAATAATTAAACGCGAATGTTTATTTTATAGAACACAATGATATAATTTTTCATTATTTTCTGGGTTCAAAGAAATTTTGCTGAAAACTTTTATATTATTATATATCTAAAATATTTAGTAATTCAATTCTTAATTTACTCATATTTACAATTACTCATTTTTTTCTACCCTTATTTGCATTAACTCTTGAACAGCGGAGCTTGGGTCAAATGTGACCCATTACAAAATATATATCAGAATACAAAGATATATTTATATATTAGAAGAATAATTTCTTCAACATTTTTCAGCTATCCATTTTTAATTTTTTTAATTTTCTCTTAATTTGAAACCCTATTATAATATCCAGAAAATAATTATTAAAGAAAATCAAACGCAACACACCACAGAAACAACCATAGACACAAATCGAGCCTCGATGGAAAATTGTTAATTTCCTTCGAACGCAGCATCACCTTGTCGCACAATAATAATACTCACTGTAAGATGTTGTAATACGTGTGTGTAAACGACGAAAATCGCATGTTAAATGTCATCAAAACGAAAGGAATAGCGATCGTTCCACACGCGTCACTTTCACGATCACATAACTGGTAAATACTAACACGATCGTTGTTTCGCAATACACCGCACGTACGGCTTTTAAAGTGATCACGATCCGCCTCGTGATTTGTGTTCCTTTTCCGGATAAACAATCCTGTGGGCTTTTAGAGCCGCAATCGCGGCATGGGTGTGTGTTTCCAGGGCACGGTGTTGTCCGCAGGCCCCTCCAGTATGAATCTTGTTCCCCCAGCCCCCCAAAACGGTGCCCAAATGGGGCCTAATGATTCTATTGGACGCTACTCTAAGGTATCTAATGATTTCATCTAACAAAAAAAAAAAAAGAAAAAAAATGAAACATGTATATTGATAACGTAACAGTTTCAACGATACATTTGATTATTTTGTTTTTGTTTGCTCGGTTATGTTGTAACATATGTCGATGATATTAACTGGTTATGGGAAATTCAGTTGGAAAGCCGATTTGTACAGTGGTGTGGGAAAATGTCGGTTTGAAATAGTGTTTGCAATACTGTCATTATGTTTAATGATCGTTGGAGTGATTAATGACATATAGATTACGAGGGGTAGTATGCAATTTTATGTAAAAAGTAGGATATTGGAGGAGGTTTCAGATATGGATTATTCAGAGATTTTTTTCAACCCATTTGTAAATTTGTAAATTTTCACATATTTTAAAATTTGTTTAAAAAATATTGTACCAATGGTCTCTGCAATATTTTCACAGCACTGTACACAGTGGCACGAATAAAATCATTCAAAGCACGTTATTTGTCACGTTGTAAAATATTGTAATTTATAAATCGCACTAAACTTCCCTGAAAAATTAATTATCATATTTTGTAATAAAATTCAAAATGATTAGGTGTCGTTCAGAGAACCAGAAGATGGCGAACTTTGGTCGACAGAGAAGCAATCAGCCCCACAGTCATTGCTCAACAATCAACGTCAGGAAGTGACTGTTAAAGCTCAAATTCATCGTTCTCAGAGTCCACCGAGGAAAAATTCCGAAATGGTGCGGAAAACTAGCGTTGAATACGCGGTGAAGAAAGTGATCGTTGAAAGAAAGGCAGGTGACAAAAAGTCATCCGGTGCGATGGAGCCTAAGAGGACGAATTCGAACAAGAATAATGTACAAAGTAATTTTACAAACGTGTTGAGTGAATTGAAAAATCGTAAAAGCAGTGTGGATAGTAATTTATCGAATTCGAGTAATAATAAGGGTGTGCCACCCCCTCCGCCCATGCCACCCCCTTTGGAATCGCATGATCCTTCGGAATCGAGGCCATTTTTGGATCCTTATGGAAGAGCCAAGACGGTTCGAATTGGCAAATGGAGGTAAGCAATTTTAATCGTGGTTTAAACCCTCTATAAACAGATTTTTTATAATAATTCAGGTTAAATAAATAAAAAATTATATATTCGCCATCAGTATTGAATTGGGAATATTTCCATTGCATAACATTATTTTTTAATAAAGTAATACTTATAATTTTAATTAGAAAGCGTTTAATTATTCCTATTACCATTTTGTGATAATTTATTTTTTTAACCATCGTTTTAGATGGCCACCACCGAGCGATTCAAATGAAAATCAGAGCCAAGACAGTTTCATTGAATTCAAAATGCGCCAACAACATCAGCAACGTAAAATCACTCCTCAGTATCAAGAATACAACCAAGGTGACGGAGAACCCAGCACAGAGGGTGCTGTAGAATGGGAAGAATTTGAAATTGAAAATATTGTTGGAATGGAAGACAAGATAACGAGTCATGCACCTATTCTCAACAAACATGAGAATGGATATAAAGAAGAAGGGGAGAAGAAGAAGAAAAAATCCAAGTATGATATATTTAGAAGACATTCTAAAGAATTCTTCTTAAGAATGTTTATTTTTAATATATTTGTTTACTAGGTCTGGGTTAGAAGTAGGTGCACAAAGACCATCACCAGGTAGCATAGGAAAATTGAAGCTCAGTTCAGAAATGCGTCAAAGATTGGAGAAGGTGACAGCGAATCATAGTGTTAGATCCACGAAGACGAATGAGAAACCTGCTCTTCCTCGTGAGGATGGGAAAGTGAAGCGTTTGGAGGATAATAGGAAGCTTCTACTTGAACAGCAATTAGGTAACTTTCTTATACACACTATGGCATTAGCTATAGATAAAAAAAAAAAAATAAGGAGCTTTGTTAAAAAAAAATTAGATAAATAATCAGTGCTAGTTAGCAAATCTTACTGCATTGAAATTTTATTTATAGTATCATGTTATAGAAATAATCTAACCAGAAAATAGTATGAATTTTCTATAACTCATCATTCAAGCGTTTAAACAATTGAATCATCAAAATACCATGGCTTTAGTCATGTTGACTCTAAGAGATCCACGAATCTCTTAATTCAAAATTAAAGCCTCTTTTTCTACGACACTCTGTATGCTAAATACAATTTGTCAATTGTATTTATCAAAGGAGGACGATGGGACGATTATGCTTCCACAGCCGACGACACTCAAAGCGTGACTTCAAAAGGAACAACAGACATGATGACTCAAGCGCAAGTAGTCAGAACTCAAATTGAAAGGATGGAAAGACCTGTGCCACCTCCGCTTCCGATTACACCTCCGCAACCTCCTAGTCCCAGAGGTGGCAGCATGTACAGCAATAGGTATTCTTTCCATTGTAACCCATTATTTGCATTTTGCCCCATAGAATTCAGAATTTACCCAATGCATTAATTACAAATCAATTTAATCCCACAATGCATTAATCAATAATGGTATAATCCTTATGCAATATAAAATGTCGATTTCTCTAAATTAGGTGAAATTAATTGCAACCAATATTCCCGTAAAATTTCAGTCAATCTGGAGTAGCTCAACCAAGGTCACCACCAGCCCCAGTGGAGCCAAAAGCTCGAGATTCCTTCAGAGCATCCCCGGACTCGGAAGCCTTCGACCATTTTGCGAAAAACCAACGCGACATGTTCAGTCAAAGCCGAGATATATTCGCGTCTCAGCAACATCTGAGAGAGAATCACGAGTACAGGAACGATTTCGAGAAATCTCGTTCGCAGGATCAGAAGTCCAAAGACTTTTACGGGAAAGACAGCACCGATTTAGCGAGTTCAGCTCGCGACAGAAGCTCAGATTTCGATTCACGTCGCGACTTGAATTCCGACATCTTCGATCCCAAATACGCGAGGGACATATTCGAGAACTCGAATTCCAAGAGAGACCCATTCGGAATGACCAGAGACGTGTCACCCAAGTCACGTGACAGTTTTGGCATGCCATCGTCGAGAGACTTTGGCGTGATGCCAAATACGAGAGAATCCTTCGTGGCTGCTCGACAAAGTTTCAAAAAGTTGGATCGTGAAGTGGATAGAAGATCCAGCATAGCATCGACCCATCGTACCGATAAAATGGAGAGGATTGAGATCGAAGAATGGCCAGAGTTTCTGAGACCTGTGATGCCACCGGCTGAGAAGCCGGAGATAGAAAAGGTTCAGGAAGTCGTGAATACTAAATTGTATCCTCAAACATCCACTGCTCATTTCACGTATAACAGAGTTACGTGGACGTTGAGGGTGAAAAAGGAAGTGTTTGCACCGAATGAGACGTTGAACAGTCCTTTGGCACTGCATTTAGTGTTTTGTCAAGTGGCTTATGATGTCCTGGCCACGTCCAGTATTAGGATCACTAAAGAGGATAGGCAGAATATGCTGAAGATGTTGGATAACTATGGGGTGACTTTGGATAATCTACAGAGTACTCAGCATAAGATTACTATTAAGAAGAACGTTGTTGACATGGCGAAACAGTGGCCTTTGTATTTTGCTAGGATATTCCCTGTATCGGTAAGTAAACTGCTAGTTAATAGTTTAGTAAATTTTAGATATTAGTGTAACTAGGACCTTATTTTAAGATGGGCCAAGTCCACAAAATTTTAGAACCTTAGAGTTTTAGTTGCAAAATTAATTTTGAATTTAAATTTAAATTAATATTTGGACAGAATAGATAGAAATTAAAAATACCCAAAATTACACCAATATATTTTCCCATATTAAATATAACTATTTCTACTATAAATAGTACTGAACCTATTAAATCAAATTAAACATGGTATACGATTTGTTTTGCATTTTTCTACATAGATTGCAATAACTATCGTGTGTGAATTCATACATGGCTAATCACACATGGAATTCTTGAATAGAAAGTCACGAGTAATAAATGATTAAGAATACAAAAGTTTCATAGCTAGTCTGACTATGAGGTACTAAACACTGTTATCCTCGGGAGCAGTAATAATGCAATTATTATACCACGTGTAATTGTTTTTATCTAATCATTACTATCATTACAACTACTAACTGAATATATCTATTAATCTTCGATCTGTCAGTTTTATTCTGTTATTAATTTATTTTTCAATCATTTTTTTTCAGATTGGACCTCAACATCCGGAAACTCAACATGTGGCGGTATCTCATCATGGTCTGCGATTGATAAAACGCACTCCAAACGGTGACCTTGTTATCCTGGAGACTCTGCCTCTCGAGGACATCGTCTCCGTGAGTTCACCCAGGGCTGGTGTATGTGTCATGCAAATTGCATCTGGTGTCAGGCTACCATTACACACTAATCGGGCGCCTCAGTTAACCGAGATGATCAACACTTACATCAGATTGGTGAGTGATTTATATAATCTAGCAATTTAATTTTTGAAAATTTCTTATAGGGTGAGCACCAATTGCGTTGAAACTTTGCATAATTATAGTAGGGTACAATATTAAATTTGCAAAATTATAGTGAGCAAGAGATTTGAATACAAAGTTGAATAGAACTCTTTTATTTAGAAAGTTTAGTATAGAATTCTTAGGGGAACGCGGGTACCCGCGATTACGGGTACCCGAGAAATCAGGTCGGATCGCAAAAAATTGGGACGGGCTCGAGTGGATTCGGGTCTGTCTGAACTTTCCCGAGCCCGAATTTTTCCAAACCCGTCCGAACCCACCCGAATTTTTCCGAACCTACCCTAGCCCACCCGAGCTAGTAATTTCGAATACCCGCATACCCTTACTAATTTTAAAAAATGCACCGTGGTCACTAATGACCCAGTTACCACATTTTATAACATTTCCAACGATATCATAACAATTTCATTGATTTCCGGAATATATGCAACGTTTGCTCTCATTAACGTTCACTTGCATTCTTCGCGAAGAGAACAGGATACAGGTTGCACAAAATATACGTAAAAAGAATCAAAGATGCCTGAAATTTCTGTGGTAAGACGTGATTGACCGACTTTTCTGTGTCGTTTTCTTCGATAATCTCCCGGCGTAACCGTTAGCTGTGTCGATTCGCGTTTCCGAACAACGTGAAACGTGGTTACACGCATGCTTGTAAATAATTTCGCGCTAGAAAACATAATTACGGTTTACTTGATCATGTTGGAAATTTTACAGCACACTCGGCAGATATTAATACACGAAACGCCATTCTTTTTTCATCGTTTTTTTTTCTTTTTGCAACATTCCGACGAGTCTGTGGATGTTCCAACATCCGTTTCCACGATCGTTGATTTCTCTATAAAGAACCGCTGACTGATTAGCTCGTGAATCTTTTATAATTAACCAAACGCGCGTTTTAACTTTCCTAGTTCTTCCTCGCATTAGTAACGTTTATAATTTTATGTCCGGTTAAAAATCACAAAAGCGCTTTCAAAGTTGGAGAACAATTAAACAATTAGCAATTTTATAGCACCTATTGATAGAATCTCTTAAATATAAAAAAGACATAAAATTATAAAGGTTGTAAATATTATCAAGCCAAGATTTTTATTTTCATATAATAATATTGTTTTCTGTCAAATCAGTTGACTACTCGAAATTATTTTAAGCTTCCCTCTGTTTACAGTGATTGCACCCCATGCATTTTCAGTGTAAAATCTGCAGAAAAAGCTTTTGTTGTCCAAGTATTTTTGAAATTTTATTAATTTAAAAAAAAGTAAGGATGTATTTGCACTTTATATTGAGAGAACATTTTCCCACTTCTATTATGTTACCAATTAATGGCACAAGAATAATAAAATAATTTTACCATAAATTTTCAAAAATAAATATTCAATCGAAAAGGAATACGTTAGAAAATGATAGAAAAATTTTCGCAACGACCTAATTAGCCGTCTCATTCATAAACAATTTCCACGATTTCTCCAGCATCGATAGATTCCTCTTTTTCCATTTCTCTGAGAGATCGAATCTCTCTAATCCCCGCAAGAACGCTGTGGAATCAGCAGGATCCACGAAGGTCGGCAACTACTTTTTTGCGCAATTAATCGCGTACACATAGCCGCGATGAAGTAACGCGATCGCACGTGTGGAAATCGGTACGCGGCTGTAATAAGCGCAACCGAAGAGAAATAAAACGACGAGGAAAAGCAAAGCCCGGGGCGTGTGCGTAGAACCAGCAACGACAGAACGTCGCATTCCAGCACGATAATGCGTGGGTAGCGGAAAGCGAACCTACGATTTCCTCGAGGAACGATGATCCCGGGTAACGACGTCCCGAGGGAATCGTCCACGCGTGTCGTACGAACGTTAAAAAAGATAATCTGCTTGATAGCTCCGTTAGGATGAGTTTCGTTCGGTTCGGTATTCAGTGAAATGTTGCACTGACTCGATTAATTTGTTTCTCAATGAAACAGAAAGGTCTTCCATCATTTCCTTATTTCCTTGTCGTGGATCATTTGCATTCCTTGGTACTTGTTCTTCATCTACGTCTAGTTATCGCTGCTTCATTGAGATTTCTTTTTCTTTTCATTGAAATGATTTAATGTAGCAAGTACGTAGATGATTAATGGGATGAAATTAAATTCTTTTCATAGAATATTGAATGGATATTCTTGGTGTTAAATTAAAGTAGTATTTTGCGATGCTTTTCTGTCATGAAATCTTGATAACATGGTCTAGATCTTTGTTTGTTATCACTGATAATCAGTGCTTTTGTTATAAAATAATTAGAGAAATGTCGGGCTTCTGCACTTATGAATAATTCAAATGTAACAGGATTCTAATGACTGAAAGGCCCAACGATGTGAAACGATGAGAGTAAATTGAGCAATCATGATTCTATATTCAATTCTACCAAATCAAGTGTGTTAAAAGTCAACGACCAAAAGAGATACAGGTGAAAAAGTATCACATACAGAGGGTCAATGAGATTCGTATGCATCTTAAAAGGTTTTTAACATTCGTACCATTTGGTATTTAAATTTAGAACGAGTCATTTATGCTATCTCTTATCCGCATTATTTGAAACACCACTTTCTAAGCTGTCTCTTATTCATCCCCGACAGTGTAAACTGGTTTTCGAAGCTGGATCATCAATTTATTTTAACATACAAATTACATACATATTGGAAAATGATCAGAGAAAATGGAAAATGTGGATGAAAATATTAGGTTGGCAATTTCTACTATTGCAATTTAATTTTATCTTATTCCTTGGAATTTTTTATTCTTTATGCAATGGAAATTAAGCAATTTTCTGGCAGAAAATTAATTCAATTTGAAACCTTCATTCCAATAGTTTTTTAATTTTAATAAACTCGTTCGACCACATCGAACAAACAGCATTTTTCTCTCCTTTATTAATTCAAGATCAATCATTTTCTATTACGAAATGCTTGGCATCATTCATAAAACAAAAGTTATCATCGTCATAAAAGAACAATCCGCGATAAGAAGACTGGCAATCGCGGAACAAGAGTATACGCAACAATAGCATGTAATCTTGTCAGGCGGCATGAATGGAATCCCGATTAATTATCATAAAAGATTCGAACGTTCGTCGTTCAATGTACAAACAGCCGTATTTTGACGCTTCGTTTCACCGTTATTTCGAAATCCCCTTCGACCCCGATCCATTCTTCATTCGGTGCCATTATCTCGACAAGAAATGGTCCTACTGTTTCAAATTACCCTTCAATTTTTCTATGCGGACCAATTAGACAATAGATAGAAGTCAATATGACGGCAATTATTTCTAGAATTAAAACTGATATTTTTTATCTATTATCACCGAATATTTAAAAAAATATTTTTAAAAAATCAATAACGTGATACGACCCAAAGTAAAATTCAACCGAAAAGTATGTTTAATTCTTGATAAATTAATCGATGCGAAAACGAAACATATATGTATCCTTTTTCATCCTTGAGAAAAATGGTCTGGCATTGAACGTTAACACCAGTGGCACGATATTCGTGCGACACTTGAACCTCTGCATTGAATTCGATTGCGAACGTGGGATCGATCGATCGATCAACGATATCGTTTTACATTGAACGATCAGTGGCGTAGCAAGCCACAAGATTTCTCTGAAATAAACCACATCCACACGTACACATAGTACCATGTTGATTTCTCCTTTTTCGAATTTGTACTTTCCATTTTTACGTGATTCGAATCACTTTCATTTTCATAAGAGAGTTGCTCGTATTTGAAGGAGGATCACACGAGGAATGCGAAGATTTATGCTAACAGAGATTACATTCTTCCTCGAAACTCTATATTTAGAGAACAAAGATCGTTATCGATCTGTTTATCAGGACCGATCGAAAATCTTGTTGGACGCTGATGATAGAGACGGTCGATACACGTTCTCAAGAGAAAGAACAGGAGGCATTGGCCAGCATATATGACCACTCACTGGAAACGCAATTTACACTAGGCGTTGCCCGACGTTTGCCTCGTTACATTATATAGTATCGTGGTCGTTAGAATTTTCAAGCTCATTATTGTTAACGCGTTGAAAATAAATAAATTACTGAAATTTTAATTATTAACAGTTTCATGGCTGTTAATATATATCGCTATTTTTCTACTCTATGAAGTGCAAATTGCAATTTGAAAAATGGTAATTTTGCAGTGTACCCTCAGGCTGTGAAAATTTGCCAAGCGAACGAAATAAATAAAAATGATATTAACGATCCAAAATTCAAATATAAATTCAAACGCCGTTCCAGGTCTGCTTTAAAGGAGCAGATCCAGAATATGTTATAATACATTGAATATTTTAGAAGAAAAGTAATGCCTACGAACCCTAGTTCTTCAATTGACCGTGTACAATAAACTGCAACCTCCCAGAACACTATACTTTTTGAAATTCGAAATACAACTGGAGATCAAAATGTGTTATTTCAAAAGGAAATTATACAGTCGACTCTCCATATATTGCCGCATGAACGATTTGGTCTTCGCATGAATTTTCAAGCATACTAGTGTCACTTTTATTTCTCTTCTCCCTTCCAATTGAAAACTTTTTATCTTCTACAGCTCCGTCTGCGGCGATATAACGAGATTCATTTAACATATGTTCAAAGAAACAAATTGCAATGTTGGGAAAATATAATATCGTGCGATTTCTAATGTTAATATTACAAATTGATTGCACGTGAATCGCGAATGATACGCGATCATCAATTACAAAGTCATCGTCGATGTTTGACAGGTGTTGCGCAAAGACGTTTCTATAAAACATCGAATTCCAGTTATTCACCTCGAAATGGGTCGAAAACTTTCTTCCGGTGATGAATGACTCCGGATACATTAAGTATTCTTAGGAGAATTCTGCAATTCAGCAGGAAGATAAGGCTAACTAAATTCGCGATATTTTTGTTAATTTTCCCAACAGAAAAAAAGTATATGCCAATCAGGACGGAATTAAAATTTCTGGAGCCCGTAACTGTCTAAAGTTGGTTGAAAAATTGAAATTTACTCCAAGAAGCATTCAATCATAAAGAAGAGCAACAGTAAAACAAAATTTTATTTAATATATTTATTTTGACATAGAAATGGAAGGCTCCAGGCTCCGCTAATCAAGAATTAAATTCATCAGATTCGTTAGATGATTTTTCAGCACGCTCCATTGAGTGTGCTTGTGTCACGACTTTTGTGTGTCTGTCAGATTTTGAATAAGGGTCACATACTTCTATTAATTAAATTAAATTTATGTTTAATAATATAATTAAACCTATTTTTTTATAATGAATCGATATTTGAGGAATTCATTCAAGGTATATTATTGTTAATAAAAATGTTTATTTGTTGGACCGCGATGCTTTATTGAATCAAGGAGCGTGCTTTGAGTCCGGCTTGACCGCACTTGTCTACTCTACGAGGTGCAAATTGCAATTTGAAAATGAGTAATTTTGCAGTGTACCCTCAAGCTGTGCAAATTTGCCAAGCGAACAAAATAAATAATCTTTCTTTGGATGAGAAAATGAGATTCCAACTTGTAAAATCTGCAGACGCCGACTGCTTCCGGTCAATGCGTCTATTGTACGTAACGTCGTGGCTCGTGCACAATGTCGTCAGTTGGTGTTGTGACAAAAGAGGCAAACAACGATTTATGTTACCGGTTTGACACCTTTCCAATGCCTTTTCCGCCGACGACGAGCAAATGTCTAAGATACTTTCACTGTATTCTCTGCCTACCGTTTCTCTCGCAATTAAATAATTTCCTTCCATAAAAATGAACGAGTTATGAAATTATCTAGTCGTAAATTATGAAATTATATCTGTTGACACCAGGGAAATGTTAATTCATCTTTGCCGGATGACTTTGGTTCTCATGATTGGGTAATAAGCGGAGTCCTTCGCGATTGTAAACGCTTGGTGGCTACCTGTGGCACAGGTGTATCGGTACGTCGTGAGAGGAGCGTATACATGGTATAAGAAATTCGATCTCTCCGTTTATAGGTTTCTCCATGCCATAAAAAATTATCTGTCATACCGCCGGTGTAATTACACGACCAGGAGAGGCTCGATCGAACCCAGTCGGGGTCAAATCAATCGTTTCTCGTGGAAGAAGAAAGTTTACTCTTTTGTTCATAATTCTTCCTTGAATGTTTCCTCGAATTCAACTGACTTCTTGCATATATTAATAATTGAAAGTTTAGATATTTTGAGTAATTTAATTTCCCAGTCAACTATTTTTATTTTTAGTATTAAACTGTTGAATATCAAATGGTCACATAAAAGTATTGCAAAAATACACTTATGATATATCAATTTAAAGCTTAAACTTTAATAAAATTGGTATCGTTTATTAATAAATATTTAATTTTCAATTGGACTAAAGGTATAGTTATTTTTATTGAATTTCAAGCTTTAAATTGATGTGCCATAAGTGCCATTTTGTGACACTTTTCTGTCATGAAATCATGTTAGACTTTCTATATTTCAAAATCGGTCATTTGACATCGAATGTTCAGCATAAAAAGTGTCCTATTCAAAATAAAATTACAAAATCTTGAATATGAATAATCAATTTTCAATAGAAGATGAATTATGAAAGTGTACAGTTCGATAGTAACAGATGTCGATAGTTTTTATTAAGTTCGATGAAGTAGCAACTTTAGAGGGTTCCATTTGAAGGAAACTCGGTCCCATTTCCGTGCGAATCATCGTGAAACGTTTTCAACGCTTTCTCGCTTACTATTCTTCCTGTTCATGATTTTCTAACGAGTCGCGTTTTTCTACCGCGTCGTTTTTTCGACATCGCGGCGAAAAAAGAAGGCGATCGAAGCGAGCGAAATCTTTTCCCTGAACGATCGCGATCGTACGCTCTAAAAGGAGTCCGTCGTGACCGGAAAGTCCGGTCGACTCTCAGAAAACTCTCCCCTGATTTCGCGATTCGGAGACACATTTTCCTTTTCAAACGTCCTCCGTTTCACAATTCCCTTATCCAAGGAGTTCTATGAAAATGAAACTCGAACATGTTTCCTTTTTCTTTTTCCAACTTTGCAATTCACTTTTGTTAATTCGGATAAGTTTTCGAATGGCCCCACCAAAATTGAGAACTCAGGTTCGGTATATAATCTAAATTAACTACCAGAAACCGATTAAAATTGGTTTCAGAGACGGATGTCTTACCGTTGTTGAGATATCGTGATAAGAAATTTTTATACAATTTTGGGACTACGTATGCGCTATTCGATACTGCGCATACAGAGAACCTAACCTAATCTAACCTAACCTTACCACGATATCTCGAAAACGGTAAGACATTCAGCTCTGAAACCAACTGTAATCGGTTTCTTGTAGTCAATTTAGGTTATATACCGAACCTGAGTTCTCAATTTTGGTGGGGCCATTCGGAAACACAGCCGCTGATTCCTCAATTAAAAAAAAAAAAAATGACAGGAGGGAAAAAATAGAAGATCTCACCATTAGAATATTTTTTAATTTCCAACCACCTAAGATCCTAAAAAATATTCTTCAATCAGATAACTTAACCCAAATTCATGAAACATCCTGTACATAAAGCCCCTTTCCCTACATTTTCATTTTCCCTCCGGAAGCCACTATAGCGCTATAGTGCAATTAAAATTAACCCTCTGAACACGAGACCTAAGCTGATTCATCAGGGACACCTGAAGGAGCTTCAGGACGCGTTCGAAACCGGGAAGGACGCCGGGGATAGAATTTAGGCCAGACACCGAGTGTCGGAGGGAGATAAAGATCGTTGCCAGGGCCATTAGCAATTCAAACGGTTTCCGGCCTCCATGCTGGTACATCGCGTACGCAAGAAAGAAGGTGTTGCCTCCGGTAAACACGAGTTGCTTGAACCCTGAATCGCTCGAAAGAAGCCTAAGTATCCGTGCGCCTGAACGTTACGTGGCTTCAGCTTCCGAGGAATAGAACTCGAAGAGGCTGCCGAGCATGCAACGGTGTGCATCCGATCCGCAAAAGTGCTTCCCAGAATTAAAGAGAGGAAATTAATATTTCCTATGGCTCGATGTTTATTAAAATTTCGAGGTGATTCATCAGCTCAACTGCTCCTTGTGTAACACTTTAGCCTTGAAATACTAAATATTTATTAAACATTAGAAAAATATTTAATTTATAGTAGCAAAGATGGATGAATATTTACAAATAACAAATCATTCTTTTATTCGAATCATTTGCAATTAATTAAGGATATGTTGGTTGGAAAATTCTTCTAAAATAGGCAACGATAATAGTGTTTCGCAAATAGAAAAATCAATTTATATGCAATTACATTTGAAGTGTCGTCAGAGCCTTGATTTTAATAGAAAAGGCTTGAAATAGCGATTGCACACGTCAATTTGCTATATATTATCTACAAGACGGCACAATGGTTACGTAGCTCTGTCTCATCGCAATCGTTGCTAAATCATCAATGATTTCATCGAATAGAAGAGAAAGATGGAGGTCGTAGGGTCGTATGTGTATGTATAGAAACGTGGGAACTTGTCTTGAGATCTTAGAAGGATCCTTCCGGTAGAAAATAGTAACAATTGTGGCTTATATTTCTGCAAAATTGTTTAAATTCTTTCTTATTTTCTATTAGAAAAAACAGCATCATTGAAATAACAGAAAGTACATTTCACATCTGGAAGATCGTTAGACGAAAGAGAAAGAGAAATTTTGTTGTGATTAGAACTATCCTGCAATTTATTATCAAGATTTCTTACTTTCAATGCATTTCTCTAATCTCATTTAAAATTCTAATTTCAAAATTTAAATGATCTATCTAGATATACCTTTCGCTAATCATCGATCTTGAATAAATATATTTACAACAAAAATAAGATCGAAATCTTACATCAAATTTAATTTAAATAAACTTAAAGAATAGAGCGTTAAATTGGAAAGTCAACCCCCTATTTTTTCGAAGCAAGAATCAAATTTTTTACTTAAAACAAATTAAATTTTATAGAGGTATAAGGCACAAAAAGGTGGCATGGTACCATGACATTTGGGAAATAGGAATGAGAATGTATTCAAACCGTCCAGGACGCTTCCTGAGGAGGCTTACGTATTATGGGACCCTGAAAAGGGTCCCAAGTGTAATCGTTCGTTTCCGTTAACGACAGGTGCGTCTTCTGTTACACAAACACGCATGAATCATGCGTCTTTTGTGTAGTTTCTTTTCAACAGTAACTTCGATCATGAATTTAAAATCATGGGGACAGTTTTCAATGTATCATTATTGTTGCAAGTGAATCTTTATCCATTTGGTTTGAAATTACGTGACTATAAATCTCAGACCAGAAATAAATTGCACGTGTTCATTCATGGTTTGGGTTTAATTTTAATAACACGATTTTATGTATACATATTTTTTTCTTAAATAACCCTTCCAATTTATCACATGAAATTCGTGCAAATTTCATTATGATACATTGTTTGTTATAACTGGTGATCAGCCATCTTATGTTGAAAATATTGAAGGAGCGCTTATATAATTATTTTCCTGAAGTTTTAAGCTTTAAATTGATATGGCACAGGTACCATTTTCAGGTACTTTTATGTCATGAAATCGTGATGAAATGATCCAACCCTAACACCCACACTTCACAGATTTCGAAATCGGTCATTGTTTGCTATATCTGGTAACCAGCCATTTTGCATTAAGGATATCAAACGGGCACTTATATAGCCGTTTTCCTGAAACTCTGAGCTTCAAACTGATGTGTCGTAAGTTCCATTCTGTGATACTTTTCTGTCATGAATCATGTCAGATATTCTATGTTTTGAAACCAATCACTGGCAAAGAGTTAAGCGAATTTAAATGATCAGTTTGAAGTTAATGTCAAGAGGCACACGCGCGTTACTTTCACAAGTAAATATTTTTATTTACTCCAAGTATGTCTATCGAGCGAAGAAATTACGACCATTTTACCGGTGTACGACTATCACTTCCGACATTTTCTACCCCTTTCCGAAGCTGATTTCTATTTTATTGCGGATTTACCTGTCTGGCCAGTTTTTACTCAGAATCGTTTGACACATTAGGCGCTTTCAAAACGCAAGAAAAGTAAATATTGTTATAATAAAATTTTGATAAATGAAAGACATGATTTTCCTTGGTAAACAGGACACGCGTTAAGTAGATTATACGCACCTGCGCAGATTTCAATTATTCCAACTACTGATTGCACACTAGCCCAGAAAGGAAGTACCGTACGTATCGAATTAATTAATTTACCTTCAACCAGATTAATTTACTTCCCGTTTCCACTTCGCGGTTTCTCTTATTCTTGACGTTCGTTTATTACCATCAGCAACAGCCAGTTGCTGACTTCCATGGAAACTTATGGCAACCCCTTTTACCATAATTCCAGAGACTAAGTTTGTTTTCCATTTTGGATGCAAATTTTATTCTGCCATTATTTAACCCAAAAATTAGGTTTTTAAATTTGCAACTCTGTAAGTTTTTAAGTGACTAATTTGCAACTTTTCAAGTTTTTTAGTTTGCAACTTTGGAAGTTTTTGCGTTTACAAACTTGCAAGTTTAAAGCTTGGAACTTTGCAAATTTGCAAGTTTGTAAATTAGCAACTTTGCATATTTGTAAGTTTACAATTTTATAAGCTTTTAACTTTTTAAATTTTCAAATTTCTAAATTTCTCAACTTTTAAACTTCTACGAAAACGTGAAAGGAGTGTTAAAAAAGAAAAGAACGTTCTATATTACTCTCTGTTTCGAACCGAATCAAATTAATGACGTTTAATGGAACAAGACGATCAGGAAATTTCACTAGCCAGTTACAACATAAATGAGCATTCCAGTGGCAGCTAGCTGGAACTCTTTTCCACTCTACATTCCTTATTTTCTAACATGAATACGAAATTTTTTATCTATAAAACCGAATATATTAGATTGCTTAACGAAATATTTCTTATGAAACTTAATGCAATTATAATACAAATAGACTTAATGATGATTTACTTGAACATACAAACGTGTACAAAGTTCAGAATTTTCTATTTGTAATTGGAAAAGATATATTCTATTGAAAGTTTAATAGAATAGAACTTACGTAAAATCTTGCGGTTATGTCATAAACATCACTGACCTATGTTAATTGGCCTTTAAGCTAGCCATTCTTCCGTTGCTTGCTAAACACTCGACTAGTTCACCTGCACGCGTGGTGCATTCCTAACTAGAAAACTGTAAATACAACACCGTTCTGTCATACCAATTGAGGAAATTAAATGCAGAAGAATGCAGGAGCATGTAATCGAGTCTCACGACTGACTAACAATTTGCGATCACTGGAATCTATTGATTAGAACCTCCATCGACTACTCAAGCATACTACAAAAACTTTAATGTGTTCATTTGCTTACACCTAACGAAGAAAATAATTAAAAATATTTGCACGATAAGGTGATTAATAGAGGCGTGCAAAAATTTGAAAATTTACTATTTTCTTTACTATAGCAAATTAAACTTAGAAATTTAAAATTAAAGCCTACTCTTATCTATCTACTTTATTATCCTATTTTGAAATCCCAAAATGATATATTCTGAAGCTACTAAAAATTTCATTTCATCTATTATTTTTACATTATTTCATGTCCCACTCTAATAGGAATCAAAGTGTTAAATAGATATTCTAATATCTTTTCATAACTCTGAAACTATTTCATGAAGAACCGAAGAATTCTCATTATTAATAACCTTCCTATCATTAATAATGAATACTGACAGGCAATGAACCCATCTAAGCTAGGTCTAATTTAATCAATATCCTCATCAAACGGTCCGGCATCATTCGTACTCTCTATCTTTGAAATTCTCTATTTTTGCACCTTGAAAAGCTCCGTACCACCTCGCTCACATTCCCCACCCGTTTTCGTCATTCGATTCACCGGTAAACACAAATGAAGCCTCGCATCGAATGCCCATTGCCGTGTGGAAGTTACACGCGGCCACACACCGGTGGAAAGGCACCGACCCAGATATATCGTTCGGTGTTTCGAAGGTGCCGGCTGGTCGGAGCGCAACCATCGGGGAGCAGCTTTGTCTATCGGAAGGCGCACGGTTCTTCAGTTCATCGACTGTCGTCGTGCGGTGCATGCAACGTGCCTGTGCACATTGCACGATACACGGTGTTGCAACACATTGTGCGCGTGTTCCGCGAAACTTTGGAGACGAGAAACTTCGCGTTCGCGTTTTGGAACGCTGGACAGTGAGTGTCGGTGTCTCGAATCCGTTGAAGAAGCAACGAGTAGTGACATGTGAGAACCCTTCGCACGGTTTGTTCCGACACTCTATCCCCATTTTCTTTTTCTCTCTTGAATGTACCGTGCGTTCACCAGGAATCTTCTCGAGTGTTTAAATAATGCAAATGTGGAGGTTGATCAATTTTGTGACGGGATGTGGTTTTTCTATCGTGAAGAGAGGATGTGGTTGATCGTCTTCAGAGATCAGTTATCTCTTTGTTATTCTTTTTTATTATTGCAGCCTTTGTATGGCTAATAGAAACTTTGTTGTTAAGTAAATTATCATAATTATGATATTTCGGAGTAATTAATAATTTTTGTTCGAATAATCTTCGTTGGTAATTCTGATAAATTATAATAATTTATTATAATTTGAATCATAATATATTTCTTGCTTATTGCAATCAGAATAATTAATTACTGCACCTGAATATTTAACCCTTGAACGATGGAGCCTGAGTCAATTGTGATTCAAACTTACAAAATATTAATTTAAAGTTAAATGTACAATTTTTGAACAAAAACAATCATACTTTGATAGAATAATTTTCAAAGGAGCAGCGTAAATTTTAGGAAATGAAAATAATATGAGATATAAAATTAAATTAAAATTGGAGCTCTCTCCATGGTTCGCCGTTCGAGAGTTAAATTTCGTGCGATAAACTTTAAAAAATGTTATAAATCGAAGTTTATGCAACGTACTCATGTTGAATTAAAAGGGTTAAAAGAAATTTCTTCAATTGCTTCAGGTATCTTGTCTAATGAAAAATGATAATTGAGTTTGAAGAAATTGTCAGTTTTTTGCTCGTTCGTAAATGGATTCTGATTTCACCTGCTCGAAATATCACGTAGAACGAGCATCAAAAAAGTATATTACGTAACGAATAGAGCTCTATGTATTTGTTGTTACGATTGGAATGATAAAAAGAGGAGTAATGAAGCGGAGTTTCAAGACAGTTTGCTTCTTGCTCTGCTGATGTCCATTTAAATGGACACGTAACTGTTTTTTCTCAATTTGCGCAGTACGATTTGCATCCATCATTTGCACCTCTCGTTTTTCATCTTATATAATACACGTTTTTTTTTGTTTTTTTTTTTTTTTTTTTAAATTTTTTATACGAATGAAGTCAGTGTGAAAAAGTAAGATTTTTTTAGAACTGAACATTCAAATCTTTATCCTCTTTTCAAATTGAAATATAAACATTACTTTTATCGTAGAAATAAAAATGAAATAACCATTCAATTCTTCTATAATGAATGATTTTTCAATACAAAAATACTTGTTATTCTTTTGAATTGAACGATTCAACATATATTTCCATGATTACGTTAACATTTTTCAATTTATTTCCATTTATTTATTTATATAATAATTCCAATTCGAAAATTAGTAATCTTATGACCTGCATTTTAAAAGCTCCAAAACATAATTCTTTCAGTAATCTCTTTTTTAATAAAAAGAAATCCAAAATAACAAGATCCATTAATTCCATAAAATCCACCTTTGTAAGATACTAGTTATTTTACCATAAAAGTCGAAAATCATACTTTTTCTCACGCTACTTAGTATATGACACGCTCATTGTCCGTTTCAGTTGGTCTTAAACAAGAGGGCTCATTAAAGGTGCTTCTCTTGGCGGCTCGTCATTCGATTACAGATAATTATCACGATAGCGTGTATCATCCTCAAAAGCGGGCTCCATATACGCGGTCGTATAACAGTAACTGTATGGTAGCGTGAAATCAGCAGGAGGTCTTATAATTAATAGTGCATGACTCGGATAAAAAAAAAGAAGAAGAATTATGCTCTGAAACATTCTGTTGTACAGCTATTCTCCAATTTTTAAGACATCTCAAATATTATGCACTTCCTTGATTCTATCTCCTATTAGGCTGATGCACATTAATTGACAGATATCAAAACACTAAAACTCTGACGCAATTTCATGACAGAAAAGTATAATGAGATAATACTTATTATATATCAATTTAAAACTTGGAATTTGTTGAAAATAATTGTATAAAAGTTTCTTAAATATCCTCATTAAAATATGACTGGTTGGTAATTATAGCAAACTATGATTTATTTTGAAGCATATCAGTGTAATAAATTAACACTTTTATATTAATTTAATGTCTATAAATTTTCAAAAATAGCCATATAAAATTTATATTAGGTATGTGTATAGAGAATTATTATTTTATAGTGCTTTTGTGTCACTTTTAGTGTTTCAAAATCTGTCACTTAATATGCGTCAGAAGAATTTCTAAAAATTAACTGTTTCACATTTAAATAATTGAAGACAAAAAATTGTTTTCGATCTGCCTTAACTATTTCTCCTCAGAACCCCAAAACCTCTTTCAATTTCAAGTAAAAAAGAAAATAATAAATGCATTCCAATCTTGGAGAGGCAAGAAAAAGTTGTTCCACAGAATTCGTAAAACCTTATAAATTACCGCGAACGTGCGTGTTTCGTGGAGATTTGCATAAACCATACCGTTTGATGCTTACCAAGCATCATCCACAAGGAAACAAAACAACCGCAGAGTTGTGAAATGTTGTGAAAAAACCTTGAAATTCTTTGCGATCGATACACGTCTAATAACGATACAAATGTCAAGAACAAAGATTGAATTTCTCGAGCAATGCAAAAAATGTTTAAAAAGTGAAAAGAAATAATTTAAAAAAAAAAACACACAAAATTCTACTCATTGTTTAGATTTTAATTTTTACGCTTCACAAATTTCTTTAAATTAGAAAAATTATAAGAATTTTTCTACAGATTTTTCTAGATTAGAAAATAAAAATAAAGGATTCACAAAATTGAAGTATGTAAATAGAAATATAGAATAAAAAGTCTTGGGCAGCTTTAAGAGCCTGAAAGGGTTAAATGTAAATATTGGAGGTGTACAAAAACTCAAAAATATTGGATCCGATCGTGTTCGGTTCGGTTCAATTCAATTCGGGTCGAGTCTGATTGAAATTGTTCGGGTTCGATCAGGACGTATTCTCTATTAAACGCTATCACAGCAAACGCATCAAAGAATATTTGTCGTGTCTACAAACGTATGTAAATAAATCTTTAGGACTAGTCCCATATACCAATAACGGTGTCGATCTCGTTCTCGATTCTATTGCAATAAATCGGTTTCTCCGCGCCAGTGTCATGGCGAAATCTCGGGTATTCGTGTCGCGGGACTCAATTACGACTAGAAACAACGTTGCTTACCTGTATCAGGTCTTTCCAGCCTGTTAAGAAGCACTCCTTCCCTCGTTCGCAGAACCTGGAGCCTGGATAATTGCGCTCGGTAGCAGGATCCAGGAAAATTCCGTGCTTTCTCAAAATATTGATTACGGTAGACATTCCACGCATTCACCAGCTTTAAGATCGCGTGATGCAAACAAGGGATGATGCGATACTCGCATGATTGGCCCATTGTTACCAACCAAAGTCCACGTCTTCCTGGAAAAATTCCATTTCAAAATAAATGCATCGTTTAATGAGACTTTCAATCGAATTAACGTTGCTTTTATACCGTACTTTTGCAAAAAATATAGAATTATATGTTCTATTTGTAAATTATTATTAGCGACTTTCATCGAGCGTTGGAAGAAAGTGTATCATTCGAGAAAATTTGAAGTTGACAGGTGAAAATGATATTTAAGAAACAAGAAATTTTATTATTTGCAATTTGTCATAGTCGGCTCGTCGTGTAATCGAAAGTTCCGATTAATTACTCGTCAGGGACCTGCTGGTAATTACCTTTATTTATTCGGTTAGTTAAACGGAGAAAGTAGATCGATTTCGTGGAAAACAGAAATCGAGGATCATCGTCGAAACATTCTCTTTAACCATCAAGTTCAATTTCAAAGAAAGAATTTTCACAAAAAGAAAGACTTTCATCAGAAGTACACTTACGATTGAAACAGACTTTCCTGGAGAAAATAGCAATATAGATTTTCCTCAGGAAAGTGTAATTTTCTTATACATAGTATTAAAAAGAAATTTCTTGAAAAATTAATGACAATTGTCTTCAATTTTACGTAGTAGAGATAATCCAGGATTAGATTTTCTTAGTCAATAAAATCCATAGAAATAAACACAGAGTTTCGTTTGGATTGTTAATAATTCTTCTGTAAGATAGTTTGAAAGTCATAAAGGCTCACAGGTATCTCGGTCGTTTTCCATCGGCGTTCCTCGATGAAGAATCCACCTCGAGAAAGGAAAAATAGGCGTGTGATCCTGATCTTTCTTACGCAAGCGTTCCAGCATCATGAAAGATCGTTAACGACCCTCCTGTGTACGCAGGTTTACGCGTTCCATGAATAGTTGCGTAGTGCTCGTCAGCATACCTAAGCAGCCTGTGTCGAAGATATTGATCTTCGATCGGGGCTGAAAATAACAGGCACAGATTGATCATAAACTTGTTTCCACACCGCGCCTTCTATCAGAATAACATTATATTTAATGATTAGCTGTTATTAATGTTGAATTCTGCAGTAGGAGTAAAAATAGCAAACATGAATGAATTTATTTTAATAAATGATCCGGTGTTAGACTTAACATTCTAGGATATTAATAATAGTATTTTTGTTGCTTTCTTACTCTGATTTTGCATTTCAAAAAATGTTTAAAAAACGTTAGGTATGCAAATTCTTTTTTTTTTTAATTGAATATTCATTTTCGAAAAGTCATGATAATTTCAATTATTGAAGGAATTGAAAATGAATATAATATGAAATGATAAAATTAAATTAAAATTGTTCGAAGATTGAGATATTCGAAACATATGTAGAATGAGTGAAATCTCATTAATTGTCTCATTATTACTGTTCTCTAATGAAGAGTCTCTAAAAGTATAATTTCTGTAAAAAAACTCTGTTAACTGAGACACAGTCAGTGCAAAAGTCATTTAATTAGAGACGTGCAACAGAGCAGAACAGGACAATGCTAATTAGCTGTTTCATTCGCCGATTGTTCTGTATGCCCTTTTGCGGAACGAATATCCTAAAAAATCATTCTTTTTCACTAGTTAAAGCAAAAAGAACATCAATCGATTCAACATCCTTGAAGGAACTTGTCTTTCATTTCTGATTTCTCGACAAATATTTCAATTCATAAATAAATTATTCCTCTTTGTATTTTAATAATCAATAGATCATTGACAAGTAAACAATGGAAAGGGAAAAAAAGAATGATGATTTACGCTCGAAGCAAAAATTATAATAACAAATGAATCTTATTTGCATAGTTCATCTTGCCTCGTGCATAGGATTAAATAAAGGTAGAACGGTGGACGTTTAGTGGGTCAGAAGCTCATCGTCCAGCATCAGTATGGTGACATACTGACTAGAAACGACTGGATTCTACTTCCTTCTTTTTCCTCCTTTATTCGAATCTAGGCCCGACGACCTTTTCTCCGTTGCGTTTGCGTTTTTACAAATTTTCAAAGGGGACACACAAGAATTCCACGAGACATATGAATAACTTGCACGTGGTTTAATTGAACTAGTCATTTGGAACGTTAACGCGTTAATTGTAATAGAGGTCATTAACAATATAATTAAGTAAAAAAGAAAAGAAGAAAAATGGAAGAAAGAATAATTATGAATATGAAATTATTTGAAAATACAGTGACAAGTATATTATACTTGATAAATAAAAATTAGCAAGCTTCTGTCAATTTTTCATTGACAACACAATTAGGTAATTGAAAAAATAATTTTAAACAAATATGAAATAGTTACTCAAAATTGGCAACTTCCTAGGAATTTTTTTATTATTTAAATATTTTCAAAGGGAAATCGAGTATGCGTGAAAAGCGAAGCCCTTTTTCCTCTCTGTACACGCGATAAGCCGAGTTTCCACGAAAGCGGACGCCTTTCTCGTTCGCTGACGGAACGAAGGAGAGTTTGTTAGCGCGAAAATAATTGCAATGAAAAGTGCACATTGTTCGTACGGTCTCACGGCGGGGCTTCTTCGTCGGTGTTCTCACGAGGCCCTGAAGAGAAGGTCCTTCTTCCGTGATCCACATTCAGCTTTTGCGTGCTGTAACGAGGACAGCTCGGCGGCTTTTCAAGCGGATCAGCGTTCGTTTTCGGGCGGAAAGCGCGTAAATGAACATTAAGTAAAGGTTCCTTGAACCCAGATCATCGCCGAAACATTGCTTTCTCTTGAATCGACGTTGCGTATCATTATCATTCTTTTTTTTTCTTCTTCTTCCATTTCTCCCGCTGGTATTCCTTTAATTATTCGTTCGGTTCGCTACAGATATCCGTGAACGTTTCTCACGATTTCTTTCACCTTTCTCTTAGGTATTTAATCACGGCAATTATGCCGCTTCGAAATTCTATTAAAGATTCTCCGAGTGAGAATAAACAGAGAGGTATCGAAACTCTGCAACCTGTCTAATTTATGACTGATGTTTAATAGAGTTTCTCTGGATCCATTTAATATTATGCCTGGGTCCTTTTCTCTCGTTAATTAGTACTAAAAACTCTTTAAATCTACAGACAATGATTGCTCATGACCGTGAAAGATCTTATTTAATTCGAGTAATCAGAGGCAATTATTGGGTTGGTGCATGGGAAGTGGAGAAAGTCTGACATGAATTGATGACATAAAAGTATCGCGAAATTATGCTTATGGTATATCAATTTAAAGTTTTAAATTTAATAAAAATGATAGAATAAGGATTTCGTTGATATTCGTTATACAAAATTGCAATTAATTTCTTGCAATTAATATATGTCATTACAATTTCATGACATAAAAATACTGCAAAATTGAACTTATGGTACGTCAATTTAAAGTTTGGAGTATAATAAAAATGACTACGTAAGCGTTTCTTTAGTATTCTCAATACAAAATGATTGATTACCAGCTATAGCGCACAATGACCGATTTCGAAATACAAAGATTAAATTTGAATTAGGTTTGGTTCGAGTCGTTAAGATTTGATGACATAAAAGTATTGCAAAATTGCATTTATAGTACATCGATGTGAAGCTAAAATTATAAGCAAAATTTAATACAGCAAATATTAGATTAACAGACCACTCAGAAGACAAATTTATTATTTCTATAAAAAAGTGAAATAATACACTTTGCACGGTACATTCAAGAAGCATTAATTCCCTGAAAATCAAAATTTAAAATTAATAAATCCCTTTCAACCAGGATGGTCATGACACCCTAAAAGTGATCGCCATCGTCGAAGTTTCCAAATGCCTTCAGTTGCTCCAATTAATCCACCAGTGTTCGCCATCAATTGATCAAAAATGGAGAGGGAGGTATCGGATACCGAAGGAATATTCTCAAAAAGACTATCCAGCAATTGGGCAGAGCTACCAACCACTCTAAGAAAGAGACAAAAACATCGTCCAGAGATCCTCTCTCAATTCATCGATCCTTCAGAAATCACTGAGAACGAGTGTCGTAAAATTGAACCGAAACCGTTCAACAATGTCCAACGAATGATAAGAAGATCCGAGTTCCTTCGAAAACTGGAAACTAACGAAAATGGAAAGAATCTGGATCATCGAAAGGACGTCAAGATCGAGAAGAGATCGACAGATTATTCCTTCTTCAGAGATGAAGATTACAGAAAGCACTACGAGGACCAGGATCAGAAACTTGGCCCTCGAAGAAAGAGTCTAAGTAATCTCGTCGGGAAGTTCGAGTCTAGGAACTTCTCCGACGAAGATCGAAAGACGAATTCCCCGGACAGTTTGCTGGTAAAATCCTCGGAGTCTGATCTGAGCAGCGACGAATATGGACAGACAGACGACTCTGGGGCTTTCCTGGAGAAAGCATCGAATCGTGAAAAGGGTCCGAAGAATGATCAGAGAAATAAATTTATCAAGTTCTTCGCCAAGGATGAATGTAAGAAGAAAAAGAAGCAGGAGGATAGGAAAGTTTCACCTGACTCTGGCAAAGTAGATGTGAATAAGAATAACGTGAAACAGATTTCAAGGATCTTAGAGTCAACCAAGAAAGATTCTAAAGAATCTAAAATATCGAATCAAGCAAAATTTGAGTACGAAAATATACCAAGGATCGATGTGTCCAAATTGGATCAGAAACCCTTTTTAAGCCCAGTGACTTCGATCAATTCCGGGAACGATCGACCTCCGTCTCAACCAACGATCGAACAACTGAGACTTGAAGAGGGTTGCTTATTAAAGAACTCGAAGAATGTTCAGCCTGTTCCAACGAAGAGCAACGAGTGTTTTGAGATCAAATACAGAGCTCAATCTCCAGCTAGACATAAACAGAATAATGAGGATGCTCAGGTGAACGAATTGATTCAGGATTTTTATGACAGCGAACAGATTGTTGGTAGAATGAACGGGGAAAGAAAGGTTTCGAAGATGGAGACTATTGCCGAGGAAAATGCTGATGGAAGTAAATTGAGCGTTAGGGAGATTCTGAAGAGATTCGAGGAGCTGAGGACACAGAACGAGGCGCAAGTCGAGGAGAAGTCGAACGACAAGACGCTCACCACTATACAGGAGACCTTGAAGAAACTCGACGAGAAGGTCAAGAGCTACCAGGTCACGATAAAATTCTTGTCCTCGATTAATAAATATTCCGAGTCGGCTTTCTGTGAGACTTGACATTCGCGTTTCCGTTTTTCCTCAATTTTTTTATAGATTCTTGCATTATTACATTGGCAATTAATACTTTAGCTATGAGAATGAAAAGGGACTGTCAGTGGTCCCCAATGGCCCTCAATAGCCCGAGTCTAAAATTATATATATTTAAATTATTCGAGAAAGAAAACAACTAACAATAGCCTCGAATAGCTTTCAATAACTAATATCTAAAATTTTATATGATAGAATTATTATGAAGAGAAAAGGGACTATAAAAAATTTTATAAATATTTTTAATCACAATTGAAAGACACAGTCGATCAGCGACACAATTAATGTACAAACAGCAGATAATCATCTTCGAATGCAGTTTTCCTTCGAATGGATTTATAGTGGAGAAACAGGGTCGTCAACTTTTATATTTTACGACCGATAAAGTTCCTTTTTCGATTAACATGAGCCACGATGTCCTTGGCGACACTTGAACCTCAACCTTTTACGGCTCTGAAAAGCAGAAAATCAATTTCCCGTACTGCTGCTTTGAAAGATTATTCTTCGGTTGAATTTTTGAATTTGAGAAATTGTTGCTTAAAAATGTCTTCTTTACCGTTAAACCGGTAATATATAGTACCGAAATGGAATGCAGACGTTTGATGTCGTACAATTTAGCATAATCCAGCAGGTTCGAGAACATATTAGTAAAATGTTGCCGGCGTAAAGGTACCGTAATTGAAGCCGTGCTGAGTGTAACGAGCGGAACCATTAAAATATTTAAAGAGAATTAATGGTGCCACCTTAGAAGGCATCGCTTCGCGGCCAATTAAGGTTAACGAAGAACGAATTAGAATTTAACGATACCTAAAATAGCTAGTGTATATTTTCATTTTTTTTTTCTTCTATTTTAATCTTGTGCCATGTTGCATGAAAACTCATTTATGTATGTTTAGTTGTAATTAGAATCAGGTTGCAATGTAATATTTTATGTAATTGAAAATTCGAATGCTTTTAATATTCTAAGTGATCTAACTATTTAAAGGTACAATTCTAATTCAAAATCTAAAAAAGTCGACTAGCCCCCTTTTTAAGCTTCTAAAGTTTTTAGGTTTTAAGATTCCAAGATCCTAAGATTCTAAGGTTCTAACATTCTAAGGTTCTAAGATTCTAACATTTAAAAAATGTTAAATTAGAGTATTCTAAAATTCTAAGATCCTAAAATTTAAAAATTCTAAAATTCCAAAATTTTCTCGCAGAATCTTGCAAAATGCAAAATATTAAACACTTGACATTGTTAATAAAACTAGGGAACCTAACCAACCTCAAGAAATAATCCTAATTACACCAATACATGGGATATTCAGATTTTCCTAACAGCCTTAGTTCTAACATATGTATGTAGTTCGACATTAGGAAAAAAGAGCTTTGCACTCCATTCCTTTCAACTTGAAAACCTACAATTTAAAATGAAAAGTATATCAAAACCACATGAACAGAATCATATCACAAAAAACTGCATTAAGAAAAGGAAAAAGGAAACTAGGAACTTATATTACAACCCAATAATAATCACAAAGTTGTAAAGTAATTCATTCTATAAGCAGGCCGGAGAAAATCTAGTGTATGGTTGTTCTTATTAATATCATTAGAGTAACTATGTACATGTTGAAGCCTTCCAACGTATCTCGGATGCATTAACGATTATCTGGGTCAGGGTCGACATCTGCTTATCCTGCTTGCTCAGGTACATTCAAGTTTTGTCAGTAAGGTGTTTCGCGTGTATCGATATACCTGGAGTTGTTCACCGATTTCATTGATAAATTGTACAAGCTACCTAGAAATCACTTAGACGACCATTGAACTCTCTTGCTTTTTGAAAAAAGATGGTCAAATCAAGAAAAAGAATAAGGTAAATGACCCAAGGATTAACTTCAGGCAGAACGAGAAAAAAAAATTCACAACTGTTGTACTTGTTACAAGAGTATAAGTAACAAAAAACTAATTACAAGTAATTTTCTCTCAAGTTAAAATTTGAAACATTAGGATTCACAAGCTCTTGAAATTGAAATATCTCCAAGAAAACTGTGTATATTTTTTTTTAAATTTGATAAGAAAATTAAAAGATTGAATAGGTTTCTCGAAGAACAACAAGTAGCAGTTCTCTTTTTAACGCAATTTACATTCAAAAGCGTAATATTACTAACACGATAGCCATCAAAATTGACAACGTTCTATGGTCCTTTATTTTCGATCACCAGCCGCTTATTACTTTGGAAATTACGGTAAATTGAGGGTTACGTTATTGCAATATCATTCCGGCAACAGCGGCAAGGAAAAATTACTCTACAGGCCAAAGAAATCACATTTACTAAATATATGCCAGATGGAGATGTAATAATGGCAATTGGACGAGGATAGAAATTCCGACTTTCACGACATTACCAACGGTCACGGTAATCCAAATCGTCTAACGCAAATAGTATCGATTTTCTGTCATAAATGACCCATTCAGAATCGAGACTCATCGATCAATTGATAAATAAAAAGTAAGAGGCAGAAAATTAATAGTTTCATAAATGTCCTTCGTTAAAATTCAATTTAAAATTCAAGGATGAACAAGTGCCATTACTTTTACAACAGGTAATTCATAAAATTTTTAATACAAGCTTCTGTTATCGAGAAAATCTCATCAATTTATCTGTTAATAATACTATTTTATAACTTCAAAAACTTTGTTCAAATTTTCAATTTTTAAAGAATTTAATTCACAAAAAAATGAAATATAAATTTTCAATTTTAAATAATTTTTGTGTTGCAACAATAATATATATTCAAGTGCTCTGAATTTTATAGACTCGTGGAAGAATATATAAAATTTTTAAAAAACAAGTAATAATTTTAAACTGATTTAAAATTCACAAGCAAACGACGACAATTTGAATATATTATCAGGAAAACTAATTTCATAAATGTTCTGTACGACCTTCAAACTCAACAACCAATAAAACACGTAACACGGTATATTTACCTGTTATCGTAATTCATGCGAATCACATTAGGTAAGATAAGAAAATCTCGGATATCATTTGCTGACGCTTACACGTGAAATAACATCGAACCTATGAAATCAGGTAACCGGATGTAACTGGAAGGAATGATGGAATAAGTCGGTCGTAGGTCGTTGAAAGATTATTAATTCGCTCGTTCGTCGGATAAAAGGAATAGTAAGGAAAGAGAAGAGCCGGGTCGAATGTGTTCTCCGCATTCCTTCCTCGATTCTGGATCGCGTGCAAGGAAACCCGTTTTCTCGAGAGATCGATCGACGGATCCGAGATATCCGCAACGGCGTTGGTGAAAAGCAGGAAATGCGAGTCGAAAGAGAAAATGAATAATAGGAAAGGTCGAGAAACCCTGTTGTATATCACTGACGAAAGCGGACTGATAATAATCACGATTTTACAACGTTCCTTTACACGGTTAAACGTGATCTTCCTGTCGGAGATAGAAGAACGGATCGACGATGGAAAATGAAATCTAAACTCCCTTCTAATCGTTAGATCGACTATGTCAAGTTGTAGTTAAATATTTGATATGATATTTAATGATTGACGCAATGTTCAATCATGTTTATCATGGAAGTGAAATGCTGTCGTATCATTTCACTATGGATATTATAAGAACGTTTAATGGATTTATAATTGTCGCTTTCTTGGTCAAAAGTGAAACGATTTCCTTTGATCCAGTTAGGCGAATCAATGGAAGCGATGTGAAAGTTCAGTTTCGTATATCACTGTCTAAGAGTCCACTTTTTTAAATTCCTTTTCAATAAATCTACTCTTCTTTTATGTTATTTAAACAGAACTTTTGCAAAAATTTAAATAATCAAATCAAAGGTCTAATTAGAATGTAATTAATTAATTTGAGTGCAGCGAGATCCAGTGTTAAATTTAGAAAATGGAAATAATACGAAATAGAAAATTAAATTCAAAGGGGGCTCTCTCCATGGTCCGCGCTACGAGGGTTGAAATAAAAATGCAATCAATTGTTTTTTAAATTAACCAAATATTATTATTATGATTGCAGGTCGAGCAGAAGCCATTGCACAAGCCGAATCATCACGAGAATCATGTATCTCAGATCACGAAATCGATTCAGTCGCAGACGAATCATGGCACGCCGAATCATGTACAATCTCACGGTCAATCTAATCATGTTGTATCGAACCACGAGAACCACGTGTCTGCGAGTCGTGTGCCGAACCACGTGTCGGCAACGAACCAGACGAACCATCAGAAAAACCAGCTAAACCAACGACTCAGCCCGAACCAAGAATGGAGGCAACCGGAAGACAACGGCAGACTACAAGAAGATGGGATCTACGAGAGCGGACCGGTGGTCAACGATGGAAAACACTCTCTGTTACAATATGCCATGCTCAATTTCAGGCAAAGCACCGAAAAGTTAGTATTTTATTTCTTTTTTTTATAAATAAAATTTCTGAGACGACAGTCAATTTTGAGTGAACCTAGGAAAATTATAGAGGACCATAACACAGTTATAATTTTGCAAAATTATAGCAAATATATTTTAAAATTTTAAATAAAATAATTTCTCTGATAATTTTCTACAATTGATAAAAATTTAATTACTTATAAATTGTTATAACTTTCAAATTATTTAAGATACTGTATTGTAATTTTTCTAAATTACAGTCAGAATAATTAATTATAATACAAGTTTTAATATTTAATTAAAAGGGTTGATAATTTTCTTTAATTTTGCTGCAATTTTGCAAAATTAATACTTTTGACATTTGCTAAGATTCTGCAAAATTAGAACACTCGTGAAAGTCGTTTGACAACTCTAATGTATGTATTCTCGACAAAATTTGTTGCATGCTGTGCACTCTAAGGCTGAACTTCAGTAAGTACCAAAATGACCGTGTTCAGAGAAGATTCTGGGCCGTGACAAAAACACTTTTACCAAATCAAAGCACCGTAGTAAAAGAGAAATTAATGGTAAAACACTAATTGGCCACTCTTACGCAAGAAACACAGACAGACCGTGTTGAGAAAGCATAACGCACTTAGAACTCTCAGAGCAACACCGACCATCTTGGTGAACGTGCGGTCTAACGAGTGTACCATATCTTCTTCTGTCATTATTCTACATTTAGCAAGTCAACGTTTCAAAGTGCTTCGTTTCTTGCCAGGTTAAATGAAATTTATTCAATTAAATCTTAGTGTTCCCTGAGAAGAAGTTATGTGAAAAATAAAGGATTCTGCTTGAATTCGAAAGGTCACAAATGAACAGATGTCTAAAATTTATGTACGTTTTATTTTAATAATAGAGAGTCGTTATTTTATTTAACTATTATTTTACCAAACTGTTGACTGCATCGTTTGAAAATTTAATAAGTTAATAGAAAATTATATAAATTGCAAAAAAAAGAGTTTACACTTATGTTTCAAAATAAATTAGTCTGATTCTCTATGGTTTTTTGTTTTAAAAATAATTGAACAATCCAAAGACACCTGGAGAGTACGAACAAATGCAGTTGTAGAAAGAGGATTCGTTAGAAAAACGATAACAAATCAACGAGATACAGTCGAAGAAGAATCATTAAAACACCTAACTAGAGTAAAGACTTCCTAAACATGACTTTGACAAGTGACGACCACCTAGCTTGTACTCTCAACGGGACTTTTTCTTCCCAGTAACAGCATCCTGCAATGGAAATCCCCTTTAAGGTCTAGCACTCCTTCGACTGTAGGTTTTCCGTTTTGGAAGACTATCACTCACGTCACCTTAGAGTCCCGTTCCTTCGATCAATCAATTCTAACAGTCCCTTCGTGCAATTATACTAGGAACTAGCATTTCAAGTAAAACATCTTGTTCGATACTGCCTAAGAAAAGGATTTGTAGAACCACAAACAAAGGTTTCAATGAAGTAATTATTTTTTGATAGGTTTGAGATGCTGAAAACAGCAGATGGTTCTATAAGTGGCTCACTTAAGGTGATTGAGTCCCTGAAGAGTAAGAAAAAGAATAAGAAGAGCAAGGGTCAACAAGATGGAGCAGAATGGACTTGGAAGGAACAGGTGGATCTTGTAAAATACTCAGCTGTGCCAATAGAGCAAAGTCTGTTAAGGCTGGATGCAGATTTGAGTGCCTTAGCCGTAGAGTGCTTCCTATGTCTGATGAGATACATGGGTGATCAGCCATTACCTCCAGACACTAGCGAAGTTAAATGTGTCTACACTATTCTGATGGTAAGCGATTGAAATATAAATTGATTGTTCATGGAATAATTTAAGATAGACAAATTCTGTATCTTGTAAGAGTGTCATGCTATATAATTGGTATTAGAAAGTTGGACTGAGCATTATCTTTAGTTTCATATATTGAGATAATTTCAATATAGGACACTGATTTCATGTCCTACTTTCAATGCAAGAAGTTTTAATTTGTTCTCAGCTGTTACTTCTAAAGATTTCTCCTCTATCAGCTAGTTGAATTTGATTGCATATAATAAATTCAATGGTACATCAAAAACTTATAAACCTAATGTCATTAATTTTATATGGAAAGAAGAGTTTTATGATTTCCACTTTAATCTGCCCCATCAAGTAATCAAGTTTCTCTATTTCTATTTCATTACAGCACTGTCACAAATATGAACTCCTTAGAGATGAAGTGTACTGTCAGTTGATGAAACAAACTACCAATAACAAGAGCCCAAACCCTGATAGTTGTCAGCGTGGATGGAGAATTTTTAGCATAGTTGCTGCCTATTTCACCTGCAGTGATGGCCTAAGACCTTATCTTACTAAATATCTTGAAACTGCTGCCTATGATAAAAGAAGAGCGTACCATGGAACAGCCACGGTATGTCTACAGAATCTCAGGAAAACAGTTAAATATGGAGGAAGGAAGAACGTGCCTAGTGTAGATGAGATCATGGCCATCAGTGCTGGCAGGAATGCAAAGAGACAGATTTATAGACTTCCAGGTGGAACAGAGAGGGTTATCAACACAAAATGTACTACTGTTGTGCAGGTAAATCTCTAATTACTGTATTGAAATAATTCAAAGCTAAGTCTTTGGAAAAATTAATGAATAATATTCAGTAATATAAAAAAATTCTTAATAACTGAATACTAATAAGAATTCTTGACCGATCCTTAAAGGAAGTTAAAAAATCAGATGGAAATGCATAAAATATTGTAAAACATAATTATTAACTAAAAATTACTTAATTTACTAACCCAAAACTTTTTGCAAGTTGCGCGCTTAACATGTTCGATGTATTCACATTTCAAATTTTATTATTTTATAGTTTATACCATAAAAAAAGTATCGCCAATTATTATTTAACATAAAAATAAGAAAATTAGTAACTTACATTCGTAGAAATGTTGTTATTTCTTTCTTGTTTGCACTCATAAAATTATTGAATTTCGGGCACCAAATCACTATAGCCACCTGGCGGCGATAAATCAATTGTTTGGCGGCACTTGTCGCGCAAATTTAAATTTTTGCAGCATCATTGCCTATTTTAAAACTTTTTTCCTTTAAAATAAACACAGTGTATTTAATCTGATGTGTATTTTATACTTTCTATAGGATGTTATCGAGGAGATGTGCAACATAATATCCGTCAGGAATCCCCACGAAATGGATGAATTTTCATTATACTGTATCGTCGATGGTGATGCGTTTACTATGCCATTAGCAAGAGATGAATACGTTTTAGATGTAACTACGGAACTTCATAAAAATCATCAAGTGTTCTACCTAATATTCTGCAGGTATTCTATAAAAATTGCTTATACATTAAATAATTTAACCAATAATAAAAAAACTAATTCTTTGTTCTATAGATCCACAAAAATAATAATATTATTCTATCTACGTGTGTAATTCAAAACTATTAATTAATTCATATAATTGCAGCTGAAATAATATGTATTTTAAATGGTTGATGCAATGTTTTTCGTATTCAGATCGGTTTGGTACTATCCCCTCAGACTGGATGCACCACTGTACATAGAAGTTGTGTTCAATCAAATTGCTCCAGATTATTTAGAAGGCCTTCTATTGGTCTTACCTGGGGAACATTTACCTCAAGAAGTCATAGTGAGTCCTTCATAGCATATTATATCTTTCGTAGTATATTGAACATTTTTTTCTGACATTTTAATTAATTTTTTTCTTGATTTTTTTCAGTATGATATGGCACAAATAGCAGCTCTTTTACATAGGGCAGCAGATATGACCCACGAACCGACTACCAAGGAAATTAAATATTTATTACCAAAACCAGTGCTCAGTTTAAGAGATCCACGACCTCAACAATGGGCAAACATGGTCCAGCAAGCATGGAACAATGTACAACATAATACAGTTGCTGCTTGCAAGGCTCAAGTACTCGGTTAGTACTCTTTATTTTAATTAAAATCAGGGTGTACGAGTGCAGTAATATAGAAATTTTTTCTATGAAAATAATATGAAACACTGGATTAAATTAGAATTGTGGCTCTTCCCATGGTCCCAATTTATGGTTTAATTAATTTTTCAGAAATTTTGTGGAAGTGGCCATTATTCGGGTCCAGTTTCTTCGCCGTGAAAAGGGTGCCGGAAGGTAAAGAAAAGGGTGGGGATCATATTTTAGCATTGAACAGACACGGAGTGCACTTTATTGATTTAATTACACACGTAAGTAACTTAATTATAATACTAAATTTTTAATTATCCAAACATTACTGCAAATTAAAATTATTTTAAAAAATCCTTTAAATATTAATCTCTGATCTCCTGATAAATTACTTCGCTGTTCATTTTGAAGATCGAAATAAACTCAAAGTAAATTAAAATTTTAACATAATTAAACAGCAGTCGATAACTGAGTAATAACAATAGACAATAATTTGCAAAATTTGCAATAAATTTCAGGAAACATTGTACCACTACCCGTATTCCGAGGTTATCTCCACCAGGAAAGTGAAATCCGAAGAGGGAACCCTTTATTTGGACATGAAATGTGGCAATTTGATGCAGCAACGTATAACAAGGCTCCAAACAGAACAAGCTCACGAAATATCGCGATTAATTAGACAATACATCACCATGGAACAACGAGCAACCAATGCTCAAGGCTCTGGAATTGGATTTGGCATGAGATAAAATTTTCTAGCTGCATCATAATATTGTTTAAATTCAATTAATCACAAATCTATGCTCTTTCATCAATGATCGATTAAATAACAAGAGCATTGTAAATAGAAATTTAACAGTAACAATTGTAAGTCAAAAGAAGGTAGTGACTATTTTGTTGGATGAAGGAAGATAAATTTTGTTGTACATAGAAATTTATTCAGAATTACCACAAAACTAAGAAAAACAAATATCAATCATTTTATTCTTAAGAATTCTGAATATTTTAAGGAGAGGCTATTTCGAAGAGAGATTATTTCATCAATGAAAGAATGAAATAAATTTCCTTCCTTGAAATGGTTTCTTCATCGCCAATGAACCAGACGACAAAAACTTTTTCTAGAAGAAAAAACTATAAATTTAATCTTTTGTTATTTATTTATTAACGAATTTGGTTGAGATTATGGAGAAAACAAGAATACCATTCGAAAGTCTTGTAAATACATCTAGTTAGTTGCTGAAAAATAAGAAGAATAAACAAAAGCACAATAAACATTCTCAACAATAATCTAACAACATTCAATGACTTTTCAAGGGAATTTTTTTACATGAATGAACAAGTAGAAGGTAGTAGTATAGATCCAACAACAGTCCAATTTACAGTAACAATTTATTATTAATCTTAAGAGAGACTAATTATACAGTCTTGAAAAGAAGAAACCTTTGATTTTCTTCTGTAAAGTACAGAGGATGTTAATGAAGAAGATGAAGAATGCTCAAGTATCTAAGCAATTATTCTCGACTCTGTAAATACGCGTTTAGAAACGTTTAGAGAAAGAGAGAACCGAGTGAAAGAAGATAGTTAGTTTGATTTTCAAGAATAAATCGAGAGTCCTTCCGGTTAGTTTCTTTTTTCTTTTCTCTCCTTGTGACGACAAGTTTCATGAAATCAAAATGAAAAAAATTGTTGATCACGTTGGATGATAAATATTGATGTTGAATAGCATCGATTTATTTATACAGAAGTGTAAGAAAAAGCAACGACACGGTAGAGTAATCTAAACGATTTGTAAATCCGATTAATGATTAATCTTAGCGAGTACGTTCCGATGGAGACTAACAAGCTGCGGTTATATTGTTTATCACAAGATGACATTATTATTAATAATTGTATGTATGCGTATTGATGTGAACGGAGGTGTTGATACTTTATATTAAAAAGTTTCTACATATATTAGAACGCGTTTGTTGTTCCACTCCTTTTGCTTTGTCAGGGGATTGCAAGGGTGAATGACGGGGGATAATAATGACAGTTAATGAAGGTACTACATATTATATTAATCATATTAGAAATAACAGAAATTAGAAAAAGAAATTTATTGTAGAACTATTTTTTTTACGAAGAATTGAAAATTCTTACTCTTTTATTAATGAAAAAACTATGCATTAAAATTTGATAGCAAAAGAGTATATTTTAACTTCTAATTAGGATATATTGAAAATTATTATATATTTGTTTAATAATACAGGCAGTGAAGAACAAATGTTATTGAATTTCTGATAAATATTTATAGAAATGTTAAGATTTTTATAAATTTTACTATTTACAAGAATGGAATATTAAATTGAGGAAGGCCTCAAACATAATACTTATGATTCTTTTAAGTTATTCAAGGGTATAATTGCAAAAAATGCAATTGGATTTCTAGCACTAAAATTAAAAAAGAAATTTTGAAACATATAATATATATAAAAATACAAAATTCAACCAATTTAGCTTATTTCTAAGCTCAAGAATCAGTGTATAATTTCTCTCATACGATTAGCACCTCGAAACTTAATTTGAATTGAATTTCAATCACTTTCTGGTGTGACTAGGACTAGAACCTGGTGTTTTCGTTTTCGTCTCTTGTGGCCAATTGCTAGCTGTATGTCGAACGTATCCAGGATCAGTTGGAGTTGAGGGTGTTCTCACATTAGGCGTTTGGGTCCCAGTAGTTGTAGTTCTGAGCGAACTAAAACATTCTTCGAGCATTTCAATTTCATCTTTGGTTCTTTCAATATCTCTTTCATAACCCTTTGGTGGAGGTGGTACATTGAAAGACACATCTCTATTCTTTCTTTGACTCTTGGGCGAAGTTTTTTTCATTCGAATTGGTACATTGTCGTATTGACTTGTGTCAGAGTATCTATGAAATGAACAAACGAAGTGGAGAATATCATTCAATTTCCTAATTTAACCTTTTAGTTTAGTACCAACGCTTTTTGATTATTAACCTTTGGAAAACAGATGTCATGAATTATAGTCATTTCGATCCACAATTAAAATTTATTATATAAGGATTTGAATTCTAAAATTTTAATATTCAAAAATTTCAGGATTTCAGAATTTAAAAGTCCTGTTACAAAATTTCGAAATTCCAAGATTTCAAATTGCCAAAAATCCAGAAATAAAAAAGAATTCTAAAATTTTAATATTCAAAAATTTCAGGATTTCAGAATTTAAAAATCCTAAATTTACAAAATTTCAAATTGCCAAAAATCCAGAATTAAAATATTCCAATTTCAAAATTTTAGAACTCCAGTCATTTTGATCCGTAATTAAAATTTATTATATGATAATTTGCACATTCGTATATTGACAAATGATTGCCATCTCACCTGTATCCATCAAACGTAGCTTCATCGACGTCATGTTCAACTTTCATGATCTTCACCCCGGGATTAATCATTTTCGCGAACATCGTTTCACCCCTGCTATTACTTTCAATCGGGAATCGAGGTGTATCCACTTCATCAACAGGACGTTGATAAATATCATGAGCTTTGTACACCACTGTAGGCATTTCCATTCTGTGCATCATTTTATAAGAATCTCTGTTAGCACCTTTTTGCCTCTCAGAGTCTCGATACATTTGCGAGTTTCTAAGAGCCTTTCCATTTTCAAAATTTTGAGTATATTCTTTCTGTTCTCTGTTATCTCGATTGAAATTGTCATTTTCATCATCTCCATAAGTGTCTTTGGTACGTTGATTTGAAGAATGATCTTCCCACCTTCGAGGATCTTCAGACACCTGTTGAACCGCACTCTTTTGATGCTGTTCCTCTACTTTATCGAATCCATCGTTGATGTTACCGTTGTCGTCCTTTTTGGAGATTTTTGGACTAACTTTCGGTGACTTTGTTTCTTTTTCAGTGCTTAAGGTGGTTATTTGCCGTTTCTCTATGGTATTTTAGAAAAAATGAAATTTTTCCTTTATTAACCCTTTCATTGCAAAAGCTCTGCTCTTAAAATCCAGTTAATTACAATAATATTACTCTAAATAATCAAATGATATCAAAATTCCACTTTTCTTCTCACATACCTCTCTTATCAGTCAAGTGTTCCTTCATCCCTTCTTTATCCTTCTTCTTGGGAGTGCTCATTAATAAATCAGCGATAAAAACTAGCGCAGTCAATAAACACAGTGCCCCAAAAACCGCAGCATTATCTACCAAATCTTCAGGGACATTTTCTATAGACGCCATAGACAAAGCCCCAACAATGCCGAAAAGAATAACCCCCAATCCAAGAAAGAACAGCTCCTGAAATAACGAAACAAAAAATACTTGAATTCTACTACCTTTTTTTTTCAATGTAAATTTCAATCTCATTGAATGCATACAAGAATCATCGCGATCAGCCTATCCCCAGTTATGAGTCATTAAATAAATCACAACACGCTTATTACGTGGCTAGTTCGCCAAGGATACTGTTATGCATGTATTTTTTCTAAGCTGTTTGCATTAAGGACATTTTTAACCTTGCCCCTCAATGACAGCACCGGTTAATTACCATTACCATTATTCTCACGGTATCGTTGATACGTGCGCTCTATATTTAACCGATTTCTCGCATCGATCTACATACATCGGAAAAAACGAGGAAAAGTTACCTTGGAAGAAGAATTTTTTTTTTTTATTTGATGCAGTTAATATGTCAGTTGGTAAATGAAGAAGGAGTGTTAGTAGAAAAGGGACCTCGTACCAGGAAGGATATTGGAAATGTATAATGATTCTTCTGATTAACATCGTGGGAGCGTCTGGTGTTATACCTTGGAAGAATAGTTGCTGCTTAATTGCTGAAGAATTTCATTGATTTATCATGATACAAGATCTTGCTTTGTGTAGAAATTATGCAAATGAAGTGTGGTTTTTTCCCTGGGATTCTGTCATTAAAAATTTATAAATTATGTTATCTCACGAGGAAGTTAACGTGTTCCGTGCTGCGAGAAATTTGAAAATTATGTTGTATTTATTTAACTTTCCTTTCGGTTTTTTCCACTATTTCTATTTATAATATTTTCTATTATAAGTGAAGGTTTATTATATATAATGCAAAAATTTCATGATAGTGAATTAAAATTTAAGAAGTTTTATATTAAAATATAGCACTGCAAAATTTTCAATTTTCATTGACCATTGGTGTAACTAGACAGGGGCCAAGGTGAGCTTGATTTCAAAAATTTTAATTAGATCCCTCGCTTTCTAAAATTTCAATATTTCAAAATTCCGAAATTCCAGATTTGGAAAATTTCAGAATTCCAAAATAGCGGAACTTCAGTTTCAAAATTTTTAGATTACAGATTACCAAAATTGCACAATTGCAAAACTCCCATTTCAGAATTCGAAAGTTCCTAATTGCCAAAAATTTTAGAATTCAAAAATTCCAAAATTGCAAACCTCCAATTTCAATTTCCTAAGAGACTTGGCTCACCTTAGAATAAAATCCTGCTTACATCATCGTCCTTGACAATAATCCCTACGATTATTATTCACAGATGCTACATTCAATTAGAAAATGAAATTTTCATAAGATTAAATTTTTACACTTAAAAGGTTCATCAAAGAATAGAACAGAAATATACGATAAAATCATTGTCGTTGAAGGACGCAGTACCGCGAAGAAGAAAGAATACCTTGAAGAACCGAAACAATACGACTATTAGGGACCTAGTAACTGCTTGCGTAATTCTTTACCGAGGAAGAAATGAAGAGTTCATAGAATGCATGTTCGACATTTCGTTATGACTCAGCTATTATAATAAAGGAGACAAAACTTGGAAAAGGAAATATGTAGTTACCGTTTTTCGACCATTAAGTTCCCCTGTCGCAGCAGCAATAAGAAGACCAGTTGTGACTATTATATAACCACCGCAAGTTGCTGTTGCAAGAGCGGCGCCTATATTGATGAAAGAAAAAAAATTGCGTTCTACATTTCTATTATTCAACAATTAGTATCTGCAAATTGCATTAATAGATCCATATTAATCCTTGGACTGAATAGGAATTTAAATTTTTCTTTTTCAGTATCTTCAGCTTTTGAGAAATTTTATTTAAGAAAAAGGAAATGCAAACTTTCAATTATTATAAAAATTGAAATTCTAAGATAAAGATGCAAATCTTATTTTATTTTCAAAATAGAAAATTGAATATTTCAAAATTTCTATGTTCAAAAGTGTTATAGATAAATTATTATAATTTTCAACCCTTCCTCTTAATTAATGTGAAAATATAACATTATAAATATAAACAAACCTATTGCACCCCACGTCACATTGTTTAACAGTGACCACTCTCTGCTACGACTTCTCAAATAATGGAACACCCTTCGACTCTCGTCATTAGTCACCCTAAGTGCCACCACACAGGCAATACAAAGTATCTGCAAGTTAAACATTATTTTTATCCAATATTTTTCTCATTTATTTTTTATGGGTACTTAAATCCATTTTATACACACCACTTCGATAATTCTGATAAACACTTTGCGGTTCCACATATTATGAACGGAAGAACGACGTCAGTGTATAAGAAAGAGTCAAGGAAAAGAACGACGCTGACCCGTTTGCATAATTTTCACTTTTCTTCGTTGCATTACCATGTAGCTTCTGTAATCACACAAAATTCATAGTATCATTATATTTAAATCGATCCATAAATTCAATAAATATAATTAGGGGAAGATTTTCAAAAAGGTGGGAGAGACGGATACTTCAAACTCCCAAATTAGAAAAAAGGATTAAAATTTCACTTTGCTGATAGTAATAAATATTTGATTGGTTTTTGTATTTTCAGATGAGGTTTAATATATTTTTTTTCGTTTAGGATTTCCAAGAAGCAAAATCCACCACTGCTAATTGTAATTTTGTATAATTTGGCATTTTAATTAATTTTCCAATTGTGTTAATTATTTATTATTTTACAATATCAGCAAAATTTGTCTATATTCCATTCAAATCTAAAATGATTTTAATAAATTACAATAAAATAGAATAGTAATTTACTACTACACAATTAATTATCTTTTTTCACGTTCACAAATATTAATTACACAAGATGTCTTTAAGTTTTCTTAAATTTTTTTTTTGGATAATTAATGGGATGTAAAGATGTAAATTAGCGATTGTTAAAGAAATAATTGAAATTCACATTTTATCTCATCAGTTTGAAAAGTATCGAAGGAAAGGGTTAAGAGAAGAACACTCGATTCGCGACGCGCTCGAACGACAACTGAAGAGATAGAGAGAATCGTAGTTCAACTTACACAAGCTATATCTTGTCCCGTAATAAGGTCTGCGTACCTGCAGGTAACAACAATGCTACCTATCGCAAGGTGCATTGGCGCAGGACGGTGTGAATTTTCGCAATAAACACCATGGAAATGACTAACCATGTGTACCTTGAACCGGTTCGATAAAGCATTTTGTTGAAACGACGAGCATATTCGAAAGAAAATATTTTTAAAGAAGCTCCTGTTAGGTAAAATTAAACAAGTGGGAGAATTATAAATAATACAAAATTGCAATATAAATTTGTCTTTTACTTGAATTTAATTTGTGGAAATTCCATAAATTCTATCAATTCTAAATTTTAACTGGCATATAAAAAAAAAATTGCAATATAAATTTGTCTTTTACTTAAATTTAATTTGTGGAAATTCCATAAATTCTGTAAATTCCAAATTTTAGCTGGCATATAAAAAACGAAATTGAAAAATATGTTAGTCTATGTATCAATATTAAATTCAAAATAGTATATTCAAAGATATACATAGTGCTTACTAAAAACTTATTAAATGATTCATAATCTGTGAAACATGACAGAAACATTAATGTATATAAGATACAGTAAAAAATTGCCTAGACACGACAAATTGCTCGTTTAACTTCTTGTATGTAATATCTAAGTTTCTTATTGAATCATGCTGTGAATCACTTGCGAGGCCTAAAATTAAATTGTCTATTTTACCGGAAGTGCGATGATTCGTTTTAAACAATTGTAGATTCAAACACACTTCTATAATTTACCAAAATACACCCATCCCCCGATTTACATGGTACTTTATTTACACGGTTTTCTGAGGAAAATCAATAATCAAATTATTGCGACGCATGTGACGTTGAAAGCTTGAAATATTCCATTCGGATCTTCCGTCTTCTGTTTCGACACGTTCAGAACTGTTCAGAAACATTGTATCGGAAATCTTATATACAGGAGGTCCACTGATTCGAATCTTCGAGCGCGCAACAAGTTACCCAGGCGACAAAATCATCGACCAAGGGAATCACCTAAAAAGGTTCGAATACTTCACCACAAAATATTATTGAAAAATGAATTTCTCGTCGATTCAACTTTCAATGGCTGAAGACTCAAATTTTTTTATTTCATTTCATCCTTTTGTTAAATAAAAATATTTTAATCAAGGAAAGTAGAAGCTTTTAGAATATTCATATTTTTGGGACAAAATTGTGATTCGTATATTCCAGAAGGAATCGACGGAATGGCGATGAAGAAAACAGAAGACGATGTATGTAGCTCAGAAGGGGAGAAGAAAAGAATTGACAGGATAAAATGAGAGACGAATATTAGATCCCCTCCGAGGACTACTAAGAAACAAAATCCAGTGACATTAGTCCGAAATAAGCGCCATCTGATCCCCATACTTGACCCGGAGGACAGCCCTGCTTTTCCGCATCAGTCTCCTTCGAACCGTGATCTTGTGTTTGTTGACTGTCGATCTCCAAGTGTCGCTTAGATTTTTTTTTAATTAATTTAATTTTGTAATATTTATACATTAAAACAAATCTCTTGTTTTGTCATGTGATAATAGTACAGTATTGTAAATAAAATTTATTCCATGGAAAGTGATAAATATGTCAATTAGTACTGGAGAAGGAACTCTGTATAATCAGGAAGAAATAATGAATTCTGCTTCGAGGGTCCAGGAAATGTCTAAATATTTTAATAGGAATCATGAAGATGAAGATAAAAGAATACAATCGGGTATGTAATATTGACAAATGATAATTAATTTAATTTGTAACTAGTAAAGTGAAGTGTATCAATCCGCAGAAATTTGTTACTCTTTCTTTTTTTAAATTTAACTCAAATAGTTTTTAAATAAAGTAATTAGTATAACCCATAATACTACCTTTGTTTTATTCTTTTAATTATGTTTTAATTTATGATAGTTTCTGTGAGATCTTGTCGGAAATATTATACTGTCTATGTGATAAAGTAACTGCAGTACCAATTAAAAATTATTATTATAATTACATAATTTTCTTTATTCCGAAAAATGAATATACAGTTTAATGATTCATATTCGATTATAGTCATGTTTCTTCTTTGTTTCTTTTTTATAATATGTTAAAATTACCGTTGGAATTATTATTATCGCCCTGCTGTTGTCTTTTGTTTAACGAAATACGTATTGTAAGAATGTATGTGTTCAATCCACAAATGAAAAAAAATATATAAAATCACTGGTCCTCCAATGGAAAGAGCCACAATTTTAATTTAATTTTGTATGTCATGTTATTTTTCTTTCTAAATTTTACACTATGCCCATAAAAATTATTCTTCTACTTACGCCAAATATTATTCAAAAATATAATAATAATAATATTAACGGATTTCAAATCGATCGCAAATGGGTTGCAGTCTAATTTAATTAATTAAATATGTTTAGGTAATAAAAAATCCGCATCCCAACGACTTACAAGCAAAGTACCCAGTCTTAAGGACCAAATGGAAGCCAGTATAAAGTTATTACAATTCGTAGCCGATACCCAATTGTCATTAACGCAAATTAATGGACAAAGAAAACTTGGTCCTCCTATCGGATGGACGGGACCTCCGCCTGGAGCAAAATGCGAGGTTTTTGTCGGCAGTATTCCTCGAAATTATTACGAACCCGAGATTGTTTTCATATTCAGCTCTGTCGGAAAGATCTATGAACTGCGTTTGATGATGGACTTTTCCGGTGCAAATAGAGGATACTGTTTTATTATGTATACAACCGAGGAAGAAGCAGCTCGCGCGATCAAGGAATTGGATCAGTATGAGATTTATCCTGGTAAAAGGATCGGTGTTGTGGCGAGTATTAACAATTGCCGACTTTATATCAACCAAATCCCACGAAGAATCGATACTAAAATTATTGTTAAGGTTTGTTAATTTAAATTTTACTTGGGTTATTATAGGGTCGATCGATAATATATCTATTTGCTTAAAATAAAGTAATTGAAAAAAGGAAGGTGTTCCAATACTGTAGATTTAATTAATTTAATTTATGAATAATAATTATAAAAATTTGTAAATATAAGAATTAATCCTTTTTGAATGCTTTTGAAATTTCCTTAAATTGAATAACGATTGAATTTTGTCAGTTACTTTAAAGTCTCCTTTTTTATATAAAAATTTTTAGTTTTTAGAGGCCTAATTTCTTTTTTTTTAATTTCAGCGTATTTACGAAATCACTGATGATGTCGATAAGGTAGCAGTCTATCGAAACTTGAATGGTTTTGTTAGTTACGTATTGGTTTCCTATAAAACTCATCGAGGTGCAGCTATGGGAAGAAGAAGACTGGTTCCTGAATCGACGACACTTTTTAAAAATCATGAAATAAATATTGAATGGGCCAATCCAAATGTAACACCGTCCAATGTGGTATGTATAACTAATTTCTCTTATCAAAAAATTACATTTGCAATTTGAAATGAGATTTTAATCTGTCACAACGATTGAATTCGACGAAGAGAGAATTCAAGAATTAATGGTAATATGATTTTTCTTTTTCGCGGAGAGAACAATGACAGCAGTCAATTATGGTTCCACGAGAAAATGGAACGTGGGTACTTTCCCTTGATTTGTCTCTTTAAGTGGCATTGCCATTTGCAAGAATTAGAAAACCTGTCTATGAAAGCCAAACAAAAATTGCTTTTATTATAGTTTATATCTTGATGAATCTTTGATAAGAATCAATGCTTTCAATTTTAGTAAAAGGAAAAGTTAGTCTTTCTATTACTTAAGGTTCATTAGGTGATGCTTATATTAATAAAGTAATTGAAATTTGAATTTTTTGAATTTAAAACTGAAGCATTTTACACAAATAAAAGTGTCTTTAAATAAAAAATTTACGATACTCTTTATACCAGTATTATTCGTAGTAACTATATTTATTGTTAGTAATATTTCTTTTGAAAGGAATAAGGGCATGAAATTTTTAAATTTTGTAAAAATTAGACTTGGAAAGTAATTTTAGAGAATTTTGTATGAATTTCTCTTTATTTCCTTACAATTTTTTTCTTTAAAATGCTTCTGGTTTACAACAATTAATTCCAATTAATTTTCTCTTTTTATCGAAACAATATTTCTAAAAATTTTTCTAAAAATAAATGAATACTTTTGGGTACTATAGTAAGGCAGTTTGAATGAAGTGATTCAGAGTTTCTCAGCCAGAGGCGCCACATGAATGCGTCGATATCCATTAAAGAGGATGCGCGCAGACAGATAATGCAGACGATCAGCTGATCGTAGAGTGTACGCGTTCTCGTATTATACGAAACCAAATTTCAATATCTTATTGTTTACAAATCCGTTTTAAAATCAGTGAAAATGAGTGTTTCCAAGGTTGAAAACAGTGAATACAATGATTATCGTAGTCCCTTGGCTACTAGATATGCGTCGAAAGAAATGCGTTACAACTTCAGTGATCAAAATAAGTTCAGCACGTGGCGAAAACTATGGGTCTACTTGGCCAAGGCGGAAATGGTTCGTAATTATCGAACAAATTATAATAACTAGTTTTTTTCTGTTATTGCAAGTCTGTAATGAAATAATTAGAACTTCTGCTGTATGTCTTGTCTTTTTTTAAAATGATGTGTACTTCATGTACTGTGAATATTATTTACATAATATTTGGATAATTTGTTCTTTAAGGATTTTAATTTTAGAAATATGTAATTTAAAAAATATCTAATTTTAGGATTAGTTATTTTAAAAATTTTAATTTTAAGCATATCTAATTAAAAATTTAGAAATTCTAATTTAAAAAATACCTAACTTTAGAAATTTCTAATTTAAAAAAAAACCTAATTTTAGAAATACTTAATCTTTCTTCCATAATTTTTTCCTAACTTTACTAATTATAAATGTAAAGGTAACAGGAAACTACTAATTTCCAATATTAATCTACAAGTGTCTCTGACACTTCAATAATATCTAAATAAAAATCATCCAGCAGTAAACCAAAAGGAGTCATCAGAAATAATTTTGTAAACACAAAATCTCTCTTCGTCGAATTTCAACAAAACATTACTATTTTTCATTTAATCAATTTCCCAACTTCAAATCAATTATAGTTCGAAGAATGTGGAACATACGACGAGCACGGAAATATACAAATAACGGAGACGTTTATCGAGCCTGTTAAAGTGAAGAAGGTCGTTGCTCAAACGAAACACAGCAACGAGAAACGAAACAACTCAATAAATAATCATCATACACAAAATTCATTTGATACATCTGCTCGAAGAGGTCGACCCATAAAAGCAGCTAAAGAAAATTCATCAAAGAATTCGATTAATCAACACACAGTTCAAAAATGTACATCGAGACATTCAGTAGAATCGACAAAGAACCATCGCAAAATGAAAAACATAGATATTAATGGCAATCTTAAAAACACTTTAGATCAATCTTTGTTGTATAAAACTTTACGAAAGAACGATACTCAGCAACATAATCAATCAAATGAAATTTTGCCATTAATTAGTACATATTTGAACAAAGAGAAACGTTTAAATCGTTCAAAATTAAACAATATACGAGGATCCTTTGAAAATGCTGTCAAAGCATTGGAAAATACTCAAAATTATGCTAGAAATTTCCCACACCTGACTCGTGATTTCTTTAATTATAAAATAGATGTTCCTTGTCAGTGTCAATTTTATGTTCATTTTAATTCATCTAAATCGCGTTCGGTAGACAGTCTCACTCCAAAATTTTCTGAAAATAACGTCGAAAATTATAATAATTACGAATACAGAAACGTATATAATAACGAGCAACAAATTCCGATTAAAAATGACACGAATAATATTAATAATGTCAATGGTGTCTTCAGTTTGCAGGGAACAAACAATCATCAGTTGGTGGATACTTTCCAGTATCCAAATTATTATCAGAATTTTCAATTATCAAATGATCGAAATGCAATATTGCAAAATGTTCAAGGATCAAATTTAAATAATGATCATTTGTTGCATGGTGTTAAAGCAGCCATAGTAGGACAGAACCCTGAATGGTCTTTCTCTGGGTCATTACCGTACGAGGCTGATCCTTATGGGATTCAATTGTCGAATGGTATTTCGAACAATTATCGGATAATTAATTCACAACAAATGCAGGATTCTTTTGTTAATGAGCCGAGATTCGATAAAAATTTTTCGTATAGTTATCCTGTGATATATCAGTGATATATTAATATCTTTTGGCAAATTTTTTTCTTTTGAAAATTTATATTTTTTTCTTTTGTTTACATTATATAGTACCAAATTTTTCAATTTTGAATGAAGAAACCTTGTGATTGTCAAGTTCAAATATTCACCATGAAAGTAATAATTTTTAAACGGTGGAGTTAGGTCACTAGTAATTCCGAACTTCCGAACAGAAAATAATATTATTATAATCTTTGATTTGCTTCGTTGGGTGCCATTATATAAGACAGATTATTTGCCTCGCGATAACACGAGCTCGTAAATATATTCAGTGGAAATATCACAAACATTTTCGACGAGTTTTGCTTCTTTAAAAAATAGAGCGATCGGGAAAGAAAAATTTCGTAAACGAATACAGATTGTATTGTGATTAAAATTGTGGCATAATATCGCTGATTTGTTTAAAAAGTAGCATTTTTTAAAATTGTTAACTTTTAGACATCTACAAAAATTAAGGCTGAAAGTTGAACTGTTATTCTTCTAACAAATCATTTATATAATTTAAAAAATTTGTTAATTAGTATTTGAATGAGGAAGGTAATTAGTAATTAGTAATCATCTTTTTTACAATCAGTGTTCTAAAACTTGTAACAGTTTGTTTCTTAGGTACCAATATTTACCCATTAATTTTTAAGCATGTATCTTATTGTTAGGTATTGCGTTATTGATTAGGAAAAAAAAGTATTATTTTTTTTTTTAATTTAGAAGTATAATTTTGCAATCTATTGCAAACTCGTTTTATACCAAAGATTAATCAATATTAATGGTAATTGTTTTCCTTTTTTTTTTCATATTATTGTAATCGTAAGATCAGTCTGTAAAATGACCCTTTATATAATTTTATTTTCTAATCGTACCTATGATTCCTTTTTTCCCTGAAGAATCAAAAACTATAGAAACCTGTTTAGCTTCCATTCTTTGTATTTTCTATTAGAATAAAATGTACTGATTGTTATATCATATTTTTAAATACAAAAAATATAAAAAGAGTAAAGTTTCAAATTATTGAACGTAATATTAACCAGGATATAATATTATTTTACAATGCATTACATTGTCTCATAATTATTTGTGAGTATGTAATGTTGTTAAAAAGCCTTTTTCATTAATCAATGATTTCAGGTTACTTTTTTTTTTTAAATTATAGATGTCACTAATTAGGTAATAACATTGTGAGCCTAGCAAGGATAATCCTTTCCAGTTATTTATTATCTTATTCCTTATATTACAACAATTATTAAGATTGCAATAAAATAATTATTTTCTATTTTATTTTATATTACAGTTATTAACATTGGAATAAAATAATTATTTTTATAGTTAAATTGAAATTAGCAACTTACTCATAGCTCTAATTTCTAATTTTTTTTTTTAATATACAGACATCATCTATATTAAGTGTATCTATAGCAAGATACTATTATTTCAATTTAATATGACACTGGAGATACTTGTACTTGGGATTGCCCACATTTTGGGCAATTATCATGCTTATTTCGAGAACTCTGCAAAAGTAAAGTTTATTATCAGTAACAAAATTAAGTGTCTTAAAATGAATGTTGGTCTTACAAGTTCATCTCGCAGATTATAACTGTGTTTCGAGCGTATAATGTTTCCACAGCCGGCACATTTTAAACGTTTCGGCTCATTACCATCTTTGTACAATACCTATGAAAATATCATATAATTTAGAATTCATAAATTAAGAAATTGTATAAAATATTTTTAATCATTAGTGGTACTTTAATCGAGTTCGGATTAGCACAGAATTCACAATAATATCGTCCACGTTTGTCCTTATAAACACTATAATAATTAAAAGAACCTGTCGTGGTAGGTAGCTATAAAAATAAGAAGAAAATCGTAAAATATAAATTGTTTAAATCTTATAAATTGTAAGTTATTAATATTTACCTGGACTCTCTTACAGGCAGAACAGACACCCAAACTTTTCTGTTGTAACGTTCGGCTGTTTTCTGTAAACGATTTCTATAAAATATTTTATTGAGTATTATTCGTTAAATAGGCCATTAACAAGTATACTAATTATTGAAACGGTTCTTTCATTGTTTAAAAAATTGCATAGAACCGTAGAGAAATTAATGTTTCCTTTGGGGATGTTTCTTTACATCGAAAATTCATTTCTGCTTTCTACATGGGCTAACCTCAGATTGAGCTTCGTAACCCGTTTGAACATCGATATCAGTATATCTAAATAAATAAATAATTATGATGTACATATGTTTATCGATGAATTGCAATTTCTTTACTTACGTCACTTCGGCTGGTTCTACTTTGTTCTTCTTTGGGAAAACGTAAGTCCTTTTGTATCTGCTGGATGATGATGCTATCTCTGCGTCGGTCCTAGATCAAATTTAATTAATGAAAAATTGTAATAAGACTTTTGTAATATGCTTTTATTAAATGGTCAGTGTCGAAGCACAAAAACTCTGATTTTCTATGTTTTAAAATCGGGCATTGTTTGATGTAAATGATCAATAGCCATTTTATATTAAGAACATTTATCAAACGTTTATACAAGGTGTCCCAGAAAGAGCGCTAGTCCTTTAAGGGGATGGTAGCTGGGGTGATTCTGAAAAATGTTGTTTGAAGCTTCGTTTTTGAATTATTAAGGAAAACCACTGGCCAATCAGAGCGCGCATAGCGCATATACTCAGGGACGGCAGCCTCGACTACGAAAGCTGGACTTGACCTTAGTCCCGAACGAACACTTTAGGCACTCTGCCGCCCCTGAGCCCGCGCGCTATGCGCGTTCTGATTGGCCAGTGCTTTTCCTTAATAATTCAAAAACGGAACTTCAAACAACAATTTTGCAAAGGAAAATGTTGTTCAGAATCACCCCAGCTACTTTCTGGGATACCCTGTATAAACATTTTTATGAAACTTTAAGCATAAAATTGATGTATCATAAGTGCCATTTTCTGATATTTTTCTGTCATGAAATCATGCCAGGGTTTCTATACTCGTCAGTTTACTTATTCATAAAACTGAAATTATGAAATCATTATTTTCTTACGTTTGTGTTCCCATTTGAGGATTAGGTATTATTATAGAATCTGAGGATTGTTCCACTTTATTTAACTTCGGTTTATCATTATGTGGTTTTAATAACTGGTTATCAGAGTACCCATACGAAGCAGAACTGTCCCTGGATACTTTTGTAGAAGACAATATCTTACTACTATCCATAGTAAGATTACTCGATTCCAATGCACTGTCTTCGCTTTTGATATTCGATTTACGATTCTGATCAGCACTCCTATCAAAAGCTACGCCTCGCGTCGAATTCGGTTCAATCGTAACATTTTTCACTTTTCCATCAGATTCTGACTTAGTAGAATTTAAAATCGATGCCTTCGGAATAATTTCACTCGCAGCTGGCATAGCCGTAGGCGTATCCTGTTTATTCCCTTCGATTTCTTGCAAACGATCTATCATTTCTGCCACCAGCCTCGGCGGAGAGATCAATTGTTTCGTTTCAGGAAGGCTTATCGATATCTTGTCACTTTTTCTGTTATTCATTTTCGACAGTTCCCGAGGTCCTGGTTCGGAATTTGCCTTTTGCAATAAATTCTTTTTCGATTCAACTTCCACCGCTTCGTCACCAGTAATTACTGCTTCCTCCGTAGATTTCTCATTATTACTTGTCAATTTTTCCATAGTAGCTTCCGCGATTTTTGGATCACTTTCAGCTACCTTATTTTCTGCTTCGGTTGATTTCATATTTGTAGACTCGAAATGTTTCTCAGGAAGGGATATTGATAATTTTCTCCCTGAATTGTTCGTCGATTTTGCTTTCTCCTTTTCAGGTATTAAAGTTTCGTTTAATTTCTTTGATGTGTTTTTCACTTTTTCATTATCGTGTTTTTCTGAGTCTGATCTTGATTTCCTTATCTCCTCCGAATCGGAAGAACCCCTTCTGTTGTCCAAGGGTTAATAAAATTGTTATTCAATTAGACATTTTCCATTTATGAAAGTTGGATAAGTAGAAACGACAGATTTCTTTCGTTTCTTCTACTTACAAATTTTTTACACCTTTCCCTGTAGCAGTTTGAGAGGAATTGTCAGTGGTTTGGTTCGATGTGACAGAATAGGATGCAAGAGTAAGTTTAGTGATGGTTCCCGATTTTCCTTTCACGTTTGGATCCTCCTGGTCAGCTTTAAAATAAAAAATACGCAGATTGAAAATCCTATAAATAAATATAATTCCGATCCATTGAAGAAATAATCATTTTCATTTTCAATACTCCAATCGTATATTTATCTCATTGACGAGTGTTTTATAAGATTTGATGACTCATTGTAATCTTTAGATAAATGCAATAAGTGGGACACGTTTTGCACTGGTTTTTTTTCCTATTTTAATGGAAATCGCATGTTTGTTTTCTATTTAACGCTTGTACTCGCAACCTGAGGGGTTCGAGGTTGCTCACTCGTCACAATTTCGTAGGATTTCTCGTCCACCGGTTGTTGCCTGTGCTTCGTTTCTTTAACTGGATTCTGCTCGGTGCATTTTTCTTGTCGTGGTGTTTGCTGTTGTTGAGTCTGTTGTGACACTTGAATTATTCCTGTCACGCATCTGCATCTATTTATCACCAGTAGAGTTAATAATAAAATAATAAATAAATATTTTATTATTTCTCTAAAGAATAATTTTTCAATACGAACCCTGGGCAACACGGTGCACCTCGCATCAGCTGCATAATTGCAGGGCAGGTTGTGCAAGGTGCCTGTTGCATTGCTTGATGCATCGGATCCGTGGACGTTGAGAAAATCGGTATTTGACGATTGCACAGTTCACATCTACTCACAGTTTGCACTGGCATTTCTTTTATTTCTCGATGGGTCTGTTAAATTTATTAAAATAGCTATATTGCAAAAAAAATTGCAATCATTTCATATTAATTTTGCATACATTTTTCTCACTTATCACTCACCTGACTCTGTCTATTACACATGGAACGCGGTTCCGTTTGAATATCAGCAACCTCGACCATGGCCGCTGATCGAGCACTAGCTGGACGATCCACGTATTGTCTTCGACGTCCATATCCAACTTTTCTATAACTATGATCAGCAACTGCTTCCTCATCTCCAGAAGGTATTTTGATGCTGCTTACACTGGTCATCAAGTCGTACTTGACCGTCTAGATTGCAGAGAGACACCTTAAAAGAAACGTTTGTACTCCAGGAACATAGATTACTTCGAACTAATTGTTATTAACATTACTCTAACATTATGATCATTATGATCAGCCGATTCAAAATATGAGTAATAATTATGTCAAATTACTTGGTTCCTTTTTTATTCATCAAATTCTACTATATTTTTATTTATTTTGTATTTAAAAATGAACTGAAACGCGATTTTTATATTGGAGGATTGAACTATATATCACTAAATAAAATTTGGGATATAGAGTTTGGACAATGATTAACCCTTTTCCTAAAAAAGTAGGAAATATTATATAATGCATTTCTTATATTATAAAAGATTATATTTCGATTGCCCAAATATGTTTTGTTCTTGATGAAACTATGTTTTATTATGTAAGAAATACATTATACGTTAAAACTTTCCAAAACCTTTCTTTTAAAAAAATATTTACATTCTTAAAGTTAACAAGAACTCTTTGTTAACATTTTATACTTTATTTTTCAATGTTGAATATTAAACTCACTTCGGTGCACGCGGGATGGCAAAGGTCTTTTTTTTGATACAATATCTGGGCTTGATTAGTGCAATATGGATCGTTACAAACATCGCAGTTTCGTTTCCAAAATCTGACATAGAATTTCAGTGACATAAAATTCGTGATTAATTAAAGTTCGTTTGAAACTTACACGAGTGCAGTGACGACGTCGAGTATGAAGAAGACGGACATGATAAGAGAGAGACACAACACTGTTAATATGGTCCAAAGTGTACTGGCAGAATAAACTGGTAACAATAAAATTCCAGTAATTCCAAAGAGTATCATACCAACAAAGGCGAAGAAGAACATCTGCAATAAAGATTTAAAATTTTAAAAATTTTTATTAAACAACACCTATACTCTATAGATTTCTATTTAACCCTCGAAAATTTATCAAATGATATTTTTGTTAATATTAGGCAGTGAAATTTTAAAATAAAAAAGTTTCATATTAAATAATATTTAAGGAAATACATACTTTGAAATTTAGAAAATAAGATTGAAAAAGAAATTTAAAGTTGAACTCTTTGTGACTAATTTTACTCTTCACAGTCACATCACTCTGCAACTATTATTTTACAAGATTTTTTAATCATTATATTGCAGTGGAAAAAAATTGTTTAAGGTTTAAAACTTTGACTTGGAGGGAATTATTATTTTCGTAGGGCATGATGGTGGAAGAGTAGCACCAGCATACTAAAAATTCAAGGGTTAAAGGAAATTTCTATAAAAAATAATTACCGGAATTGATTGCAATTCTCCTCCACTGAGTTGACTGATAATATCAACTGCCAAGATAAACACGTAGGCTCCAGAAAGAACAGTAAGTAAAATACATGTTACAGATGATACATTTTCAGGACTCAACGCTATCGTGTAAGTTACAAGCGCGAATATCAGTAGTACCACTAGCTAATTGTTTAAACATACAATTTTTAATATTAGTGTTATTGTGTGTGCAGGTACATGTCAATTGTCCAATACATACGAATTGAAGTATCCTAAGTGGTCTAATAAGTGGTTTAATTAGTTTCTGGATCTTCCTTAATTCTGAGTGGCCTCCAGTCAACTTTTGCAACTTTACGGAACGTTCACTTTGTAACGGATAATTCTTATCTGAAGATGTGAAAATTTGTTATTCTCTTTTTGTCAACGTACGCAAGAGGGTCAAGATGAGGATAGAAGATATTTGCTGAATAAGTTAACCTTGGTAGTGCATGATTACATGCTTTTAAGGAGGAATCGTTTCACCTTTTTCGTATCATCGAAAGAACCTCTAAAAGTTTATAGACAATCTGTCACCTAGTTTTTTGTTTATTGGTATGTTACTTCGATATATTAATTATCGATTGATTGAACAACTTTCTTTCACATATATTTATGTAGAAAGTTATTCAAACTTCATTTTGTGTTGTTCATTTTGTAATAAAATAATTAATTTTAAAATAAAAGCCTAGTATTAGATTCCTATTATTTTTTAATTAAATAATGATTTTTGCAAATGACAATATTACAAGCATAATTTCTTACCAGAAACACATTTTATTATATTTCTGCATCCCGTATATTTCTGCATCTCTTATATCCCTCTAGTCCTTATTCCTCTGCATTCCTTACATCTCTGCATCCATTTTTTTTTTTTTTTTTTTTTTTACGTGGTGGAAATCTTCAGAAAGACACCTCCAGCCCCCCTGGGGAGGGGCCGGAGGTAGTGTGGGATTTTTACCCACTAAAACCACCACGATGGCCTGCACTGGGTGTGATCTTTGATCCTCTTCCATGTACCAAACTCCGCCGACATCGGGGGCCACACCCAATGCCGGCACTCCTCGGGCAGCGTGCAGTGAAGACCGGAGCCCCAGCCCCGGCCTCCTGCATTTGCATCCCTTACATCCTTGCATCCTTTACATCTCAGCAATATTTACATTTCTTCATCCCTTACATTCCTGGATGCTTTACATCTGTTCATCCCTTACATCTCTGTATCTCTTATACCCCTGCAACCCCTACACCTCTGTATCTTATCCCTGATACTTATTTTAAAAAATTTTAGTTCGAATTTTTGTGCAAATTAGTTCCTTCTTTTACCGCCAGAGGGCGCTGATTCGGCGTCGAAAATTTAGTTCACATTTTTCCCGCCAGAGGGCCAACATTTTGGGAAGATTTAGTTCCTTTTTTACCGCCAGAGGGCGCTGATTCGACGTCGAAAATTTAGTTCGCATTTTCCCCGCTAGAGGGGCAAAATTTTTGTAAGATTTAGTTCCTTTTTTCGCCACCAGATGGTGCTGATTCGACATCGAAATTTTAGTTCGCATTTTTGCCGCCAGAGGGCCACAATTTTTGTATGATTTAGTTCCTTTTTTCGCCACCAGATGGCGCTGATTCGGCGTCGAAAATTTAGTTCGCATTTTTCCCGCTAGAGGGCTAAAATTTTTGCAAAATTTAGTTCCTTCTTTTACCGTCAGATAGCATTATGATGGGATAACGGGGCGGCAAAGATGTAAAGGATGTAGAGATATAAAGAAAGCAGGGGTCTAACGGATGCTGGGATGTAAGGGTAGCAGAGATGTAAAGGATGTAGGGATACAAAGAAAGCAGGAATGTAAAGGATGCAGTGATGTTAGGAATGCCGAGATATAAGTAAAGGAATGTAAGAGGTGCGGAGATATAAGGGAATCAGTGATATAATGAATGCACACAGGAGTAATAAAATCAACACGATCTTCCTTCTAATGAGTTTATTCAATAAGCTAAGAAGATAAATACAGCAAATTAAATGAATGCAGAAAATAAAATAAGGGTATGTGTATGTTTAGCAGGTAGATCTGCACCCCTCGGCGGTCGCTATAAGATTGATGGTATTTCACTTAGCTCTAGGTCAAACGGTTGATAACGTTGCTGCAGCCAGGTTACTCGAATAAGTGGCTCTAAATGTTTTTTTTTTAACGTGGGGAAATCTTGGGAGGGCAGCGGGGGAGTGTCAGATTCCTACTGACTAAAATCCCACGGTGACCGACACTAACGCTAAAGGAGGACTCCGGCACCTTGTTACGCAGCGTCGAAAAAAAGCGCGGAAGAGTCAACAATAATATATATTAATTTATATTGTATTTTTGAATAACAAGAACTATTATTATATTATTATTAATGTTCAGTGTAATATTGTATTAGTCAAGCAACAAAAATAAGAATTATTGTAATAAATGTATTAGTATATTAAGTGTGTAAAAATGTAATTTATAATAATTAGTGTAATTAAATTAATCGAATAAAGATGTTATATTGAAAAGAATGATATATTTGTTACATTATTTACTCCAAATATTATCCATCTGTTATTCCATCGTTAATAACACCCTTAGATTTGTATACATATAATTTATTAATAATTGTATATTAATCTTACAAAATAACACAATTGAATAATTTCTTTATTACAATACTTTGATTAATGTATGTTGCTTTTATTCTAATATAAAATTGGACGGAATTTATTTTGATAAAGACACATTTTAATTTTTCATTTCTACATTTAACGTAAGAATGATAATAACAATCGAAATTATAATTAATAGATACTACGAGAAAGTATAATCTAACAATATTCATGGCAATTCTGAGATTGAAGTTTGCACTGCATATAATTGTAAAGTATATATAAAATTACGAAATAATCAAAAATAAATTCTACTGTAATTAATGCTACACTAATACGCTTTTAATAGTAAAATAATATTATTAAAAGTTTATATTTTCGGTGGAAATTCACGTTATTACATTGACTATCTTTGGGAATTAGTTTTAACAGAATTCTTAATTACTAAATTTCTAGCTACATATTAAAACACGAAGATAATTTAAAAATTTTTACATACTCTATAACAATTATAATAAAACTAAGTGTACTATTCAATTTTATCTCTTAAAATTACTTATTATATATTATTCTTATTTAATAAAAAACAATAACTGGACGGAATCGGGGCTTAGAATTAACGTTACAACATTTAGCTAACTTTCAATTATACAAACTAATCACTTCTATATAATAACTTTGGGCTTTCATTTTACACTACATCTAATTATTTTTCAAAATTCTAGAACACATATGGTGGACATTAGATTCAAAAATCTTATATTCCTATTTCTCAAAATATAAAATATTGTTCCCAGAAATAATTAACTTGTGTTTCTTATTTCAATTATACCATTTCTAATATTTTCTATATCTTCACAGTCTATATATTTCTAAAAATTTTTTAACCCTTTCAGTGGTTACTAAAATAAGAAAGTGGTACAGTAGACTCTCGTTATATTGTCGTGGAAGGAGCTACAGAAGTGAAAAATTGATCAGGCTTTCAAGCTTTCAGAGGAGAGACAGAATTGTATCATATTTGTAATTTTAATTTAATTTTTCATTTTCTAACTTTTACACTGTTCCTCTAAAATTTATTCTTTCATTTCAAAATTATGCACCTAACTTTAAATTAATATCCTTGTTCATAACGAGAGTCTACTGTATATTACTAGTACTTATTATACATAATATGAAAAATTTCTTTCATATCTCCGTAAACTAAACACCCGATGGGTGTAACATAAATGTTTTTGCAAATTACTTAATATATTCTAACTTTGGAGAATCAATGATTGTTCTTTATCCCACGGTCTTCGTTGAGTTTCTGATGATGAAGACGACTTCAATGATGAATACCAAAGCGTTCAGGAATGTGAACACAGCCCCGGATATAAACATGTCCATGTACTGTTTGCTCGGATAGAGCTCGTTGTTGCTGTAATAAGGGCGCATAGTTTTCTTCCAATCATAGACAATTACTCCTCCAGCGACGATATGTAGAAGCGCACCCACCGAGGAGAATAATATCAGCTGCAATCAGACCAGATCGATGTTGCTTGAAATGCATCGAGATCAATGATCTAGTTTCGTTTCAAACTACTACATATGGCAATGAATCATAGTATGAAGAAATATTTCCTTTTTAAGAATGACATTCGAATACTCGTGGGAAAATTTCAATATCCATGAGAGGAAATCATTATTATAGAAAAATTGGAATATTTATAAAACAGAGTAATTTTATTAAATTTATATAGAAATAAACAGAAATTTTCTACCTTGGGAAAAATTATTAAATTGAAAATTGAAATTTACAGCTTCTACCATCAAATTGTTAAAAATGTAGTAAAATGATAATTTTAAATATTCTTTGCAAAGAAGGCCACGAAGTCGTGTACATTTGCTTCGAAGACCATAATTATACTATGTGTTATCACGACGGTGAGACACATAGGCGACAATAATTATCGCTTTTTCCGAAGTAACTAGTCGCCCTGGTACTACGTGCTCTAGCCATTAAACGAACATAAACGTCGAGCAAAATGTTGATAAACTGACATACGAGAAGTCGGTTATTGATAATTTATGAGTTTTAATCAAAGTAGAACGGAACACGTTGTAATTAGCATAGGTACTTAGAAGATAGTGCAAAATATAAATTATGTTATAATATTTAAAGAAATATGAATATGAATCAGTATATTAACATTTAAAACCACTGAAATAAATTTTCTAAACTGCATCCTTTAAAAATAATCATAAACTATTAAAAGGGAATTAGTTTTGTAATTCAAATTTATTTTTAATGTCTCAAATGCAATGTGATATTATAATTCTCAGATTGGATTTAATATTAGATCGATACAGTTATTTGGTCATTAACAATTCTCAATGCCACTTAGGAACTATAGAAAACAAGTAAAACCTTCATTGAGTAGCCTTGCATGCTTATTGCACCTTTGGAATAACCGCAAACATTGGACTTCGTACTTTTTGTAATACTTGTATTATGTAATGTTAGATTAGAAATTGAATTCACGATCTTGAAATTAAATTTGGATTTTAATTAAAATTAATTTTTAAATGAATGCTTCCAAGTTTGGCTTTTAGAACGAAAGACTTCCTTCTCCATGAACGGTCCTATTATGAATAACTGTTAAGTTATTCCAATACAAGTGCACGATTGTACAAGTAGACAAGAATTACGATTGTATCAGTGTACGTACGAAGGACATGACGCATCTGTTAATTATCAGACTTACGGTTTCTGCAACGACTCAGCTGTGCAAATTGGCTAGGTACTTCCATAGACGGCAGAGAAACATCGGAAATTTCAAGTCGTCGGTGAAACTATGTCGAAAGTACCGAATGTAGGAAATAAATCTGACCCTATAGCTATCTCTAACCCTTTGTGATCGTCACGCGATCCTTTGATTGCGTTATTTCATCAATTTATTATCACGGATCGTGTCACGTAATCCGGATACCCGGATCGAGAAAACTCGTCAGGAATTATTTGTTAGAAAAAAAAAAATGATTCTATAAATTTTATGTAACATTTTTTCTTTCAAGCTGATTAAAATTTTTTTCTACTCTAAATGTGTTGTACTAATTTCTTTGGTGTAGTATATAGGTGACTAGTTCTTAAATTATTTTCATTAAATGCTGTTTCTTTTTTCAATTTTAAGGATTTGAAATTATAGAAATATATTTAATTAAGGACTTACCGTTCTCTTTGGTATCCTATCACCAAGCAAATGGCAGATAATGAAAAGTGTATTAATTATAAGGAAACCAGCAATTGTAATATAAATTATCGCAGCATCGTCTAATTTGAACTGAGACTTAATTAGGATTTTTTGGAACGAGTTCAGTGGGTCCACTATCAATCCTATCGCGAGCACAGCCAGTACCTGTTGAATATAAATTCTATAATAAATAATAAAAATATCAAATATAATAATTACCAGTGATTGTATCGTCAGACTTCGTACAGTGAATGAAATTTGAGAAATGGTAAATATCAAACGTAGGAACATTACAATAAAAGTAAATGTTAACAACCAATTAATTATAAATGAAATGAATAAATGAAAGCTAAAGCAATAATTTACCATTCTGAAAATTTTCATTAGAAATGATAAATATCAATTAGAAATTTTAATAAAAATGATTGTTAGGGAGTAAATTCTAAAAATTTTTGACTAATTAAAATTTTTAATTTATCACTTACCACTTCAATAATTTTCATTATAAAAGGTATTAGCCTGATTATCCTGCGCTCCTCTGATACACGCTGCTCCTGTTGATTTTCGTCTGCCATTCTGACCCTGCGATGCTTTCCTCTTCTGTCACCCAGCTTGAAAGACTTTACCTATACCTTACGTCCACGATCAATTCTTTCCACTCCCTGATGTTAATCTCCACTCATCAAGCACATCGACCCTAATAGCAACGGATAATAGTAACAATTGTTAACATTCTAAAGTCTATTAATATACTGTCAATCAGTAAAGCGTTCAACTTTGTTTAAAAATAATCAGAACAGAAGTTTATATTTTCATGAATTAAATTTAGAATTAATCGTAGTAAATTATTCATTTCTATTCACATAGCGCGTAGATTGATATTTACTGAAAGAATCCTAGAGTCATACTACATCATTACACAACCATTGTAAACGTGATTCAATAACAAAGTACACTCTCTGTAACCAGTTTTTAAAAACATATTCTTCTTATTCAAAAACTAATAAATAATTCAATCTCTTCGAAAAGTTATTATCTTCAACTTATTTTAAATTTAATAATTGTATATTCTTAAGTTCATAACAAAAGAATTAAAATTTTTCATATGAAAACTGTCCAAATTTCTTAGATTTATGAACATGATTTCTAAAATTATAAAATTGATGGAAGTCAACCCCTATGGACTCGCACGTCTAATTTTCATTCATCTACAGTAGACTCTGAATATTCAAAAAGTCTATCCATTAAGATACTAATTTGATAATTTTCCTTTCAAATAAATAATTAAATTACCAAGGATCCAAATAAAAGTTAACACTAATACTCACCCTGTTTCAAAACTTCACAAACCACCCTCTAAGTCTTTCCTTCACAAATTCACCAATCTACACTTTTCTTCTTTCCTCCACAACCACTACAATTTCACGAAAAGTTGCCCTAAGAAATTTCAAACGATCCAATCAATCAAGATTAATTTCAATTAATGAAACAAATAGTCAAATCGTACTGATTGTCAGAAAATCAGCATGGAGTTCCACACCGTGCCATGGAACAAGTTAAACTGGAACGCCAAGCGTGACACACTAACTAAGAGGCTACGTCGTACGTAACGTGCAAGTTGCGCAGGCAAGTTTGCCGACTTTTGTTAGTCAGGTTCACCACATGGTTGTGCCGCAGTCATTTTCTTCCGTCAGATGTTCGTTATTGGTCCTAATGACACGTCATCTACTTTCTTGCTTATTTAATTAATTACCCACGATTTTTCTTCATTTCACTTTCCAGCCGATACGGATTACATAATCACTGCAGAGATCTTGAATGAAGAGTACTGTTGTTATTAACAGCATGAATGAAACCTGAATGATGAATGCATAATTTTATGTAAAAATAAATTTCAATAGAATTTGACTGTATTTCCAAACAGGCAATAGATTTGAAATTGGGTAAAATTGGACTTTTGGCAATTAGCTAATTATCTAATTAATTAAAACTTTAGTGAAAGACTTAGTGAATGCATTTTTGAAACATTTTATTTTGTTTTAATTTGGTTACTCGTAAGATTGAAACTAAAAGCTACTTCCATAATAATTTTCTATAATTATTATAAATTGAAGAATGTTATTGTTGTTACTAAGCTCCTTTTTCAACTCATTTAAAAATAATATCTCAGGTGGTTCTTTGTATTCTGATATTATAGTTGGCATATTTGTCATGTCTCGTATGGAATGTTTAATAAAACATAGTGTCTCTGACACAAACTGTACCTGCTAACAATTAAGTATGTTTTTCCAGTGATTGTCCCAGATCATTATTGTATCAATAGGGAACGATACTGAGAAAACGTGCATCATACCATTATTAAATGTAACAATAGACATAAATTAAAATTTCAAAAACACACTTTACAATTATTATATAATTAAGTGCCTAATTTTGGTCTAAATGCCATTATATAAAATTCCAATATTCAAAGATTAACCCTTGAATGGTAGAGCGCCATAATTCCTTATTATTTTCATTTTTTAAATTTAATACTGTTCCTTTAAAAAATTATTTCTCCAATATATGAATCTCTCGTTTTAAAATGATACATTTAAATTTAATTTAATATTAAAATATTCGTAAGTTTTGTAAAACTCAGGCTCCCCTGTTCAAGGGTTCAACTTTTCGCAATCTCAATGCGAGAATTGAACAAACGATCGATCGAATGCCGGAAGTGGACGAGTTACGATTTCGAAAGGACACGTATGTAATTAGAGGCTAGCCACGAAGGGCGAGGTAACTGCGGCATTTAATTCGCGAGCACGTGCTGTGGGTGGTGGGTCACGAAAGCACGCATCGGACCGTGTTCGACTTCACGTGACTCACACGGTGTGTAATTTGCACGTACCCATTGGCGGATGCGTGCACGTGCAAAACCTTCGAGAGCACGTAGGGCCCAGCAGGATTCCAGCCCCTCGTGTAACATTGCGAAATCATTCCTTGTATCGTTTCGTTTTCCTCCATTTGCGACGTATCCAATTTCATACGCGATACGTTTTTCTTGAATAAACGTCCGCCACGATCGAAGCTTATTCATGAATCCACGCTGACTCATACCATTCTTTGAGTACTTTGGAATTCGAAGAAAGAGGGTGGGAAAATTATGTACATATTTTGCTTCTGAATGGAACGTTTAAATTATGTTTGAATACTTATTGATGGCAGACGGGTGCAGGGCCAATTTGACCCGTTATTGAAATATCAATATATCGATACCTGCTAGGTTTACAGGAAAATGATTTATATTTTTTTCACTCTACTTTTAATATCTGCTGTTTGTCTCTGTTAGTGTAACAAGAATTTAAATATACCTTTTTTTTAGTACTTTTAAATGGTACTTTTAAATATTTTCTGTAACTCAAAATATAGTATTTTTAAAATCAGAAAATTTAGATTTTCAATATTTTCTAATTGTAATAAAAGCATGGTTCCTAGACAAAAAAAAGGATTATTTTATTTTTAATACGTTTTATAACGTTGTTCATATCAGGTGTCGACAAGGATAGAAGATTGAAATGAGGGTACGTTAATTACAAAATTACTATGTAAGTAAAGCTCGTAAGTTCAGTGCGCGATGATCGACACAGAGTATCTAAACTAGAAAGTTATAATGTTTCGGCCCTGACACGGTAAAAGCGCAGTTGCATAAATATTAACAGAAATAAGTTTACATGCGGAAAATATAGAACGAGTGCAACGTGCAAACCTATATTATTTTCTTATATCCAATATCGACCATGATTTTCTAATAAAAACTTATCATTTCTGCCTTATGTCATTTCATCGAGAAAGAAAACTAATTTTGATGCAAACTTGCATTATTAAAATTTGTAATAAATGCAAAATGTGGGATAAATAAAAAAATAAGAAGGACAAGAATTAAATTTAAAAAAAGTTGATGTTATAGGATTGTGAACAATCTAAACAACTCGTACCAGCATCAGATTATTTTCTAATTACGTAATAGACTTAACGCATTGCTACTCCTGTTACAGAAAAACTATTCTCTGGGCTACGTGTATGTATCAGGTACAGTCATTCGTACAGGTGTGCATAATTAGCATACAAGTATACCTATGGAAGATCACGTGTTCACTAGGTCAGTAGGTGCGGCTTGGTCTTCGTTTATAATCATTGTGCGATCTTCCTGTCGATCTTGAATCACATGCGATGGTTTCCGGTTTCGGAGACGTTGTTATTAACACTTTGACAACTGTATTTTTTATGAAATCAATTTTTTCATCATTTTATTTTGATTTTTATATGGAAATAGAGATTATAAGAAATTGTATTAACTTCTTTATTATAATTAATATGGAAAAATTTTCATTTTTCAAAATTTCATTATTAATATTTTGACAATTATATAATTTTATAAATGAAAAATTTGAAATAATATTAATTTTCATAACATAAATATAATTGATAAACTCTTTAACGAAACTGTACAGTTAATAAGATTATCATGGCAGGTACACTTTGTAGATTTTACAATTAGCATGATTTCTCTTATTTTCTAAATGTTACTCTTATTGTACAAATTAGGTCTAAAAGGGTTAAATTACTAACAGTATACGTAATTAACGGGATTATATATCCGGATCGTGGGTGTGCGATTATGTCGGTCATTCAAGATGATTATGGGGTCAAGTAGATTAATTGATGCATATCGTGGCTGTTGCTGTGACCCTTTATGGGAGTCTGTCGTCTTGTTATAAGATGACCCCATAAGTTAAAATTCTTTTATTTCAATTATATCATTCTTTTAATTATTATAACGTATAAATTCTTCGTCCTTCTAAATTTAATTTAAAATTTATTTTAAATGGCTCATTCAACCTCTCTGATCATAGACTGACGCCAAAGAAGGAAACGATGAATCATCACAGCAGTTAGAGAAGTGAAATGAAGAAATAAGACAAGTGCTAGCATTACTTCTGGGACACTGAAAAAAATTTTTCAAATAGACAATTTCAACAATTACTATTGGCAAATTATTATGTTTATTGACAAACATACTCATAATCCGAATCAGAATCCTGAGAAGTTTCAAGTATCCAATTTATCCATTTGCATAATTGATAAATACCACAAGTTAGGTTTCCAAGTGCACCAATCACATAAAAGCATGTTTCCTTGATAATAAATTTAAATTGTCATTTAAATTGTATTTTATTTTTCACTTACTCACGAGAAAGACATAATCCTCTCCCATGATCAAAAGGAAAATATCTGATGAATGTATAATAATGTACCCAATCATAAAAGTGGGTACCAAAATTCCAAAAATTGGAACTTCGATGTATGGTTCCAACGGGCCTACGTATATTAAACTGCCAATTATACAGGCAGACTAAAAGAAATCAATTCTATTTTTTAATTTTAATAACCTTAATAAAATTTGAAGCAAATGTTCAGTAAAACAAACCATAGATACTGTTTTCCATATTAATAATTTCTTGTCAATTACCCATGAATTCAACCTTGGATTGCTAAAAAGCATCGGTATGTTACCCATTTCTTTGAGAAATATTCTATTTAGAATTAGAATAAATTGTTGACTTCCTAAATGTAGACGATATTTTGTTTGATTTTTTGACAAAAGTTTGAATATTCAAAGAATCGATTAAATGATAAATTCATATCGTTGATGGTATTTCATTGATCCTTATGAATCTTTATTTTTTGAAAATGAATTTCAAAAGGTAAAGTTATAAAAATGTCAAGTAATTAATATAGAACATTATCCATTCGTTGTTCAAACATTAGCACGTGTAGGAATTTATTTTCGTTTTCTTTTATATTCCATGTAAACCATACATGCAGTTTCGAAAAATAATACAAAAAAATTAGCTGAAAATAATAAAAAATGTACCATAAGTATTGAAAAATAATTTTTACATTTCATTGTAAAAATAATTCATTTCTTTCTCGTGGTAATTAATTATGCACCTAGTAAAAGTAATCCAATTTTCAACTCATTTCGATGTTCATTATTTTCAGAATCTTCACTTCGCCCTCTTTCAATTCCTGCTACTCCACCTATGAAATTGAAAATCACTCCCAGTGAAAAATATGTAAATTCCTATAAATGAAATTCAATAAAAAGGATTGAAATACTCATCTGTTTAATTAGAAAAGATCTGATGTAACTAACTGATACTTTTCGTGGTTTCTCAAACACATGTGTCATTGCAATAGAGAAATATATTATAGCATATGTGAACGAATCGATGCAATAAATAATCCATAACCATTTTGGAATCATGTATTCACTGTATTTGGACAATTCGTACAGACAAATACACGCCAAAAGCTAAATTAGAAGTAATTATCAGATTTTACAAATATTCACAATCATTAGAAAAAAATTAATTCTTTTTACCAGTTCGAATGCTTTCAAGAGAAAACTGAAGTCTTTAAAAAGTCGTTGTATTTCTTTTAACATGTTAATTAAACTGAATTTTAATCGCTTAAATATCGATAAATATCGATTGAAATCGATTTAATTTGAATTTTCTGAATTATTGTCCTCTTAAAATTTGTATCCTTTCATTAATTTCGAGCTTGATAGATTAATTATGTTGACAAACATAAAAGGAATAATTAATTTTGTAATTTTATTTATGTATTATTATTGTTTATGTACGTTGATGTAATAAAAATATAAAAATTAAATAATACGTCCTACATTTAGTAATATACTTTATCAATAATTCAAGTAGAAAATATTGAATTGAATGTGTATGATTAACACGTCGATCTACTATATTTGTGAATTTTTCATTAAAAATGAACGTCTTGAATAATACAATATTTCCTGCAGAAATTTAGTACATGATGAATGTTAAAAATTTACAGTAACGAAGATTCTGATTATTAATTCCTTACGATATAAATGCAAGGTAACAGCTTTACCTATCGCACACAGAGAGAAATTTGAATTCATTCGAATAATTCATCGCGATTTTTTGCAAAATGTAGCAAACTTAGTATTAAATCCACTAAATAGGCGGAACCTTCGATAACGCATAGTGATCCAACTGCTAAACCCACCTAAAAATATAAAGGGTTAAAAAATGGAATGTTCCAGATAGTCTTCATAAATTTTATCAAGTTCATAAATTTTTAAGTCAGTAATTACCTGTCGTTCTTGAACAATCGTATCAAATTTATTTTCTGATTGATAACCGTTCCAATAATGAAGTGCTGTGCCACCCACAGCAACGAACATGAAGGTTCCAACAAAGTTCATTAGAATTTCCTAAAAAAAAAACAATATTAAAGAAAATAAATAAACAGCTGTAAACTAAATTCGATGTAAACACTGTATGCAGTTTCTCGGTATAAAATTCATTTTTCAAAATTAATTTCCAATAAAAATTAATTAATTTTTAAATTAATTTTCAATATGGAATTTCAAATTTGGTCTTACAACAAGAGTCTTCTTGTGATTTGTGCTTCCAAAACAGTAGGTGATGAGAACAACACTGGTGTATATGAAGAAACCCACAAGAACTCCGGATGCAACAATTTCTGCATCCGGATTTTTATCTTCATTTAAGTTCCACGTTCCTCCAACACCCAGAAATTCTCCATCCTTATATCCAGTTCGGTACAGGATCAGGATTATGAGATTAATGACCTGAAAAATGAAACCCACGATTAGTAAAAATAATTGTTGAAAAAAAAAATTATTACATAATTCCAACATTAATTTGGCAAACAATTTGTTATTATTTTGATGACTTTCAATTTTTTGTAAATTAAAGAAGGAATCAATTCTAGTGAAAAGTAGTACAATTGTATCACGCCATGATACATAAAAAGGGCGTCATATCGTATTGCAAACAGGGTTTCTTATCGTTCGACGATAAAGAACAAAATGAATCATAGAGCTATGTATAAATGTTTCTTGAATGATTCTAATAGTGACGATATATCAATCTAAGGGATTACACTAATTGATAGATCCAATATTATTGGTTCAATTTACCTCACAATTCAAATGTAATAAAATTTCTGTAAAATTATTGTACTTTTGTATAAACAACATGGCTGTCTTTGTATATGATTAAATCAAGGCTGTTAATCCATAGTATCATTATAAGATAATCTCAGAAAAAGCATTTTTAAATATAAATAATTGTTTTAAGAAAATATATTATTAATAATTAACATAGCTCAATAATTTTCTAAAATGTAACGTTAATTTAGAGAAACTTCTATGTATATGCGAGCAAATTAATAAAACCATAATTTTTAAAAACTAAAAGCACCGCTTTTCTTAAAAAGTAATTTTGTAAAATATTACAAAATGAATAAATTTTTTGATATTTTCCGCGCCATTCATTTTGTCACATTAGTCACTCAATTTCTTTTATGCACACAATTTTGATTTTGACTGTATATTCACAAACGACCAATGAAAAATATATCTTCTCACCAATTTCAAAATTTTTATAACTATACTCGCGACAGTTTCCAGAGACACCATGATTAATTTTTCTGAACGCGAACCCCTTCACGATGAAAACAGGTGAAACAACGAAGTGAGTTTCACGTCGTGTTAGATGTTTTCGACCCACTACCAAGCCCACTTTATCTAATCAGATGATACAGCGTACGCCGAAACAGGGATAAGGCGTGTAGAAAGTCACCTACACATTCATACTCTATTATCACTAACGATAATGTTGTTCGATCCCATCGAAATATAACGATCATTGTTATTCTGTTTTCTAATGCCAGATTCTGCATGATTCATATGTACACTTTGTTCAATATGACTGAAAAAACATTACTTTACAAATTAATTACCTACTTGTAAAATGGAACACATTTGTAGAGTGCTTTGAATGCCTGCATGATAAGCATTCTGATGAGTCTCTCGTATGATCAAGTCAGTGACATGATGATATGACGGAAGAAGCAGAGGATGTTTCTGGCCAGAGGAAATATTTGCGTTGACCAATCGGCCGCCGACGCGAAGCAACCCGTACTCGTCCAGAAACGGATCAAGCGCAGCGAGCCTATTGCTCTTGACTCGGTTCGATCTTGACAACCGCTCGATTTCCTCGGGATAACGTTCCCGCTGAATAAGCCGAATAATTTTCCTCTCCGTCTCTAATTTCTCCGGGACAGTAATAGCCTTTCCCTTGAATTTACCCGAACGACAAAAACGAAAACAGAATGATGCAACGTTTAGCAGCCTTGAGTACGAAGAAAAACGCTCAAAGAATTCATGGGCGGCCACAGCCGAAACTAAGCAGACGTGTTTCTTCAATCCAGGCAGCTCCGAAATGGGAAGATCGATGCCAACAGGCCACTGGCTTTCTGGCTGCCCGAGCCAGTCAGGTCCTTCAAACCAGCTGTGGTTTTGAAGAAATTCCGAAGGGTCCTGTCCTCGCGATAATGCGTCTGCCGGATTATCGTTGGTTCGAACATGACGCCACTCGACTGAACTATCCAGAGCTTGCACCTCCGCAACACGATTTGCCTCAAACGTCTTCAACAAACGCGGAGATTTCTTGAGCCATTGCAATACAATTGTGGAATCTGACCAGAATATCAAACGGCTTATCGGAAAATTGAAAGTTGGACACGCTTCCTTATAAAGTCGAGCGAGAATCTGCGCGCTACATAATTCCAGCCGCGGAATTGTGATCTCCTTGATCGGAGCGACTCGAGATTTGGAGCATGCCAGACGGACATGAACACGTCCGCCAGCATCATTCGATCGAATGTAAATGCACGCACCATAGCCACGTTTACTCGCGTCACAGAAACCATGTACTTCAATTCCGATCGGATTTTCAGTTAAAAATCGACGGTCCACATTCATATCACGAATAAGATAGAGATGCCCTGCGTATCGACTCCACCTAGAGTGTATTTCTTGTGGTACCGTCTCGTCCCAATCAATCTTAACCCTCCAACAATCTTGCATGATGATCTTTGCCGACAAAATAACGGGACCCAGCAATCCTATCGGATCAAAGATTTTGGCGATGTTAGTCAAAATGCTCCGTTTAGTAATCCTAACAGACATATCGATTGAATTGACTGTATAAACAAATTTGTCCAATTGCGAATTCCAGACAACTCCAAGCGTCTTCAGAACCGGATTTTCTTCGATCGCGTGATCAAGATTCAAAATCTTTTCGGATATGTTGTCGAGCGCATGATGATGATTGGAGGCCCATTGCCGCATGTTGAAACCACCTTGCTTCAAAAGCTCGATAATCTCGTCACGAATTATCAGGATTTCTTCCAGAGAATTAGCACCCGTTAGAAGATTATCGACGTACAAATCTCGTTTTAAAATTTGAGAAGCCCGGGGAAATCTCGCGCTTTCATCGTCTGTGAGCTGCGACACCGTGCGAATTGCCAGAAAAGCAGAGGATGACACACCAAAAGTTACAGTACTGAGTTCCCAGACCTTGACTTCGTGGTTATGATACCAAAAGATACGTTGAAACTGGCGGTCCTCAGGATGGACTAACACCTGCCGATACATCTTTTCGATGTCGGCCGTCAAAACGTATGCATGTGAGCGAAAGCGCAGAAGCTGTTCAAAAAGAGTAGGCTGTATGGTCGGACCGACCATCAAAGCGTCATTTAAAGAAATGCCTTTGTCTGTTTTGGCTGATGCATCGAACACCACGCGTACCTTGGTGGTGGTACTGGAAGTCTTGGTTACGGCATGATGAGGCATATAATAACCATTGGCGGATTCGTTACTAATAAGAAACATGTGACCCATATCAATATATTCCTGCATCACCTTGTGATATTCGACCTTCAAATTGGTGTTCGAATCCAACCTTCGCCGTAAAGAATGGAAACGCCTTAGAGCCTGAGAGCGTGAGTTGCCGAGATCGCGATCACCATTCCGAAATGGCAAACGTACCACGTACCGGCCGTTCGCGTCGCGCACCGTACCGTTCACGTAATGAGCTTCGCACAAAGATTCCTCTGACGTTCTCGAAGATTTAGAGTTCGCATCCTCGATTATCCAGAACCTGGCCAATTGTTCGGATAAATTAACCAAGTTACATGCAGCTATAGAACTCCCTTCTTCGCTGCTCGAACCTCCAGCAATTACCCAACCTAATTGCGTTTTTTGCAAAACCAAATCGCAATTGTCGCGTGACAAATTGATTTGGCCGATTGAAAGCAATGATAAGGTGGCCCCGGATCCGATCAACATATCTACCGGTTGAGGAATGTGGAACCGAGGATCGGCTAGTTTTATATTGGCCGGGATCTTAAGCATTTCGCGCGGGAAGATTTCTTCTGGCACAAGATCAGCGATTTTCGGCAAAGTTAAAAAAGTCAAGACCTTTGAAAATTCATTATGAACGGAATGAAACCGCAACTCGATGCTGCTCTTAGATACAGTGTGCATCCCGTCAACCGCACCGACTGGGATAGGGCAAGTACGCTTATATAATTTCAGCCTATTCGCGAAATCCTCAGTGACGAAATGCGCTGTCGCACAGGTGTCGAGTAGGGCTCGGGCTTGAACGAAACTACCAGTCGCGTCACGAACGCGTACAATGGCGCTCATCATTAACTGAGATCGGGATACCCGCGAGATCGTAGCGAATGTGTCTACGACTAGTCACGCCGACCCTTTAGCTTCAGGTAACTCAGTCAAAGACTTATTACACGCAGCTACCGGACGCGACGCCGCTTGGTTTGGAGCGCTTGAATGTAGAAGGGTATGATGGTATCGGCCACAACGTCTACAATGTAACGATTTGCATTCGCCTGAATGCGCGCGAAGACAGTTACGGCAAAGTTTCTTTGCTTTCACGACCTCCCATCGTTGCTTGACGCTTAACCCTTCGAACCTGGGGCATCGATAAATAAAATGATTTTCGCGACAATGAGGGCAAACCGAAGACGTTGCGGTGATAAATGTCTTTACCCCGGAATCTACCTTTCGCGCCTTCGTTGATTGCGGTTCCCGATCGTAGCGGCGCTTTCCGCGCGATCCGTCCTTATCGCGCACGGTATCGCTGTCTAACGTGCTAAGACTGAAAGCAGTCTCATTAATAAAATTGCAAAATTTATCTAAACTGGGAAATACGTCAAGAGTGAGAGACTTCTCCCACTCTTGCCGCACGTCACGAGGAAGCTTTCCTTCTAGTATTCGCACGATCAATCCCTCATCCGATTTAACCTGCAACGCCTCCAACATGCTTAAATGCTGACAGGCGTCGTCAGCGATCTTTGACAATCCTTCCGGGGTCGCGGTAGTTAATCGAGGTATATTGAGAATGGCATCATAGTGCTTCGCTAACAGAATGCGCCTTTTTTCATATGAATCTACTAGAAGTTTCCAGGCCTTCTTGTAATTCTCGGCGCTGGTGTCAAAACGTGCGAGTTTGTTTAACGCTGCACCCGTAAGTGAATTTTTCAAATATAAAAATTTGTTCAAATCATTAATCTCGGTATGAGCATCGACCATGGAAAGGAAAGTGTTTCGAAACGATAGCCACTTATCATAGTCACCGTCAAATTTAGGTAGCTCGGCTATAGGGAGCTTAAGCTGTCGTTGCCTTTCAATGAAAGTTGAAGTGCCCAGGGGGTTATTTACGGTCGTATCGCTGCAACGAGACCCGCCAGCGCTCGGCATGCTTTCGACCCTCGACACGAGGTTATAGAAATTGTCGCGTATCTCCTCCATCTGTTCTAGCCCGTCGTTCGTTTCGTCCAACAACTCAAGCTCGTCGTTGAGATCTTCATATGCATTGAAAAGTTCCGTGACTCGCGCAAGTCGCGCTTTAGCGTGCGTATTGTCGACTTTATTTTGCTCGACGGCAGTGCGTAGAGACGTTATTTGTCTTTTGAGCGCTGTGCGTTTCTGCGCGATGAAAGTGATACGATTCGGCATTTTGATTAATTAACGAATATCAACACGAGAACCGAAAATGCGTTAATGTAATACAACACTCGAGACAATGGAACCGGAAAACTATACAGCGATACTCAACCAATATCGTTCGAAAAAAGTTGCGCGGACGTACCGATTTTATTTTCGCTCTCTCTCGCTCACGCTCTCCTTAGCTCTACGCGCCGTTATCCAGAAGAAAGAATAAATCTCGAATGAGAAGCTATTTCGATGCGAAAGTGCGAGCTGAGCCGTTAAGATTCGACTCAAGACGATTGAATTGCAAGCTCACAGAGATTCAAGACGCAAAATTAAAGGCGATTGAAGAATGAATAGCTTATCTGTATCCAATAAGATATGTAGACATCGGGTGGCAACTAAGCGAGCTGCGTCCCTGACGGAAACGACGTCCTTTTGTTGGCAATGACTCCAGGTATGCCGGGCTATGACTCGCCGTACGGTACACCTTTGTTCCATGCGTTGCTAGCGAGCGGCTCAATCCTCACAGGAGGCACCAAAATGTTTGTAGCGTCGAAACTCAAACCGTTTGCCTGAGTTTCGTGATTCATGAAAATAAAATAAGGAATTATAGCAGATGAATTAACGCAAAAAAAAACAACACAATATTTGGGGTTGGACCCCGAGGTAAAAAAAACCTTGCGGCCAAAAAACCTCGATAAACTGTTTATTTTTCAATACAAATGTATATAGGTGTGAGGTGTGTATGATGCATGTATGTGTGTGTCCGTTTTTGCTGATTGTTCTTAACGTAATCAGTCCGGATCATATATGATCGCTTATTAAATTGTATGGAGACGCGGAGTCTCCATAGGCTGGACCGACGTGCGGCAGCTAATTATTATTGATGACGATATGTAATCGTCATGGGCTGGACCGATAGACGGCAGCTTTTTATTATTGATGACGATATGGAATCGTCATGGGCTAAACCGATAAACGGCAGCTTTTATTGTTGAATATTTAAATTGGAATGGTGTGTTTTTGATCACGTACCTTGGTGTGTGGAGTAGCCTGCGTGTTTTTACGATAATCTTTAAAATCAATACAAAATGTCCGAAAAAATGCACTGTTCGCTCGATACTGGTTTCCAAAGAACTGAACGAGGCCCGCCAGCGTCTCACTTGATTTTGCTGGGCCTCCTACCCCTACTCACACCACGTCGGCGACGCATAACGAAGTTAATTTTTCCCTTGACGCGCATTCGTCTGAAGGGTGCTGGCCGACGGCTGAACTGACCGCGCAATATTCAAAAAATACCTTGGATCCATTTCGATCCAACAACATTTACTATAAATTTCGAAGACTCCACAAATGCAAATTTTGAATTATTGTTTTGTTTATGAAAAACCATCACATTTTTATATTTTGATAAAAATTACAGATTTTTATTGGTTGATTGCAAACTTAGGATCTCAAAATTGAAAAATATTAACATTTTTGGAATTTTGAAATTTTAGAACTCGAGAATTTTAGAATTTTGAAATGGTAACAGGCCCACCCTAGCCCCTGCCTAATTAGTTCCTGCCTAATTATTATTTTTTATTATTCCAGGAGCTTGGATTGGCCATCACTTCAGAACAGATCGCTGAAATGGAGGCTCAGGTTAATAATATTGATTTCGAGGCTGCTGCAAAAGAAGAAAAGGCAACGAGGCACGATGTAATGGCCCATGTTCACGTTTTTGGGAATCAATGCCCAAAAGCAGCTCCCATAATCCACCTAGGTGCTACCAGTTGCTATGTTGGTGATAACACGGTAATTTCTTCAAATTAATTTCTTTTTACTATTTCATAATATGAAACTCTAATGATAATTTTTATTTTTGAAGGATCTGATTATCCTTCGACAAGGTTTCAACATACTATTACCAAAATTGGCGAACGTATTGTCACGTCTCGCAAAATTCGCCATGGAGTATCGCGATTTACCGACTCTAGGATTCACCCATCTTCAACCAGCACAATTAACCACCGTTGGAAAACGAGCCACACTTTGGTTGCATGATCTTTTAATGGACGAAAGAGCAATTCGTCGTGCTCGGGATGATCTAAAATTTCGAGGAGTGAAGGGTACCACTGGCACTCAAGCTTCTTTCCTTCAATTATTTAATGGTAATTATTATTTTATTAATATTCAGAATCCTAACGTTCTATGTAAACAGAAATATTCTGATTTATTTTAATTATACATTTTTCTAGGTGATGGATTTAAAGTGAAGCAATTAGATCGTTTGGTAACCAGAATGGCTGGTTTTGAGAAGCACTATCCTGTAACTGGACAAACTTACAGTAGGAAAGTCGATGTAGAATGTTTAAATGCTCTAAGTTCCTTAGGCTCTACTGTTCATAAAGTAAATAAATATAATTACATAGTTCCTCCTATAAATTTTCCTAATAAATAAAATTTCAATACTACAATTACAGTTTTCAAAGAAGATATAATGGAAATTGTTAAATTTTTGCTAGGATTATCAAAGCATATTTGAATTATAAAATTATAAAACTTTGAATCATTTAACACCCTTAGATTTTACTTAATTATTTATTACAGTTTTTCTATCATCAATTTCTTCTTTCAGATATGCAGCGACATAAGACTTCTGGCTAACATGAAAGAGATAGAGGAACCATTTGAAAGCACTCAAATTGGATCGAGTGCAATGCCATATAAAAGGAATCCGATGCGTTCAGAAAGATGTTGCAGCATAGCAAGACACTTAATGACATTGGCTAATAATGCATTGCAAACCGCTGCAACTCAGTGGATGGAAAGAACTCTGGACGACTCAGCGAACAGAAGAATCACCTTGTCAGAAGCGTTCTTATCAGCTGATGTTATACTAATGACACTTCAGAATATCACCGAGGGCCTTGTTGTGTATCCTAAGGTCATTGCCAGACATGTGGCTCAAGAGTTACCTTTCATGACCGCGGAAAATATAATAATGGCTATGGTGAAAGCTGGAGGTGACAGACAGGTACAATTTATTATTATTAGTTGTTAAGTGTGTTTGAAAATAGGTAAAAGATTATTCTACAAAGGACAGAATTTCTAAATTCTAAAGATTTTTAAATTCATACAATTTTTAAGTTTTAAAATTCCAAAATTCCAAACTGCCAGAATTCCAAAATGCCTAAATTTCAAAATTCCAAATTTCTAGAGTTCTAAAACTAAAAATTGCTAAGGTTTTAATATTCAGAAATATCAAAGTTCCAAAGTTCCCAAATTTTCAAACTTTTAAAGCTCTAAAAGTGTTAATATTTCCATAAAGTTTTAAAATTCTAAAATTCCAAACTGCCAGAATTCCAAAATGTCTAAATCTCAAAATTCTAAACTTCTAGAGTTCTAAAACTAAAAATTGCTAAGGTTTTAATATTCAGTAATTTCAAAGTTCCCAAATTAACAAATTTTTAAAGCTCTAAAAGTGTTAATATTTCCATAAAGTTTTGAAATTTTAAAATTCCAAGCTTCCAGAGTTCCAAAATGCCTAAATTTCAAAATTCCAAATTTCTAGAGCTCTAAAATTAAAAATTGCTAAGGTTTTAATATTCAGAAATTTCAAAGTTTCAAAGTTCCCAAATTCTCAAATTTTTAAAGCTCTAAAAGTGTTAATATTTCCACTGCAACAGGTTTGCCACGAGAAAATAAGAGTGCTTTCCCAAGAAGCTGGTGCACAGGTGAAGCAACACGGTCTCGACAACGATTTAGTCGAAAGAATCAGGAAAGACCCTTACTTCAAACCAATTCTAAATCAACTGAAGGAACTTCTAGATCCACGAACCTTCGTTGGCAGAGCACCTGAACAAGTGACCGAATTTTTGCAAGAGGAAGTTTACCCTGTGCTCACAAATTACAAAGAACTCTTAGGCGGAACCGTAGAACTAAACATTTGATTAAACATTTCATCGATACAAATATTCATCTCGGGATTGCAGGAAAGGGACTTTGTTAAAAGAATTCTTTACAATTTATGTATGATAGATTTTTCAAGTTCTCTGTTGTTTTTTTTTTTTTGTTCATTTCTTTCAAGCAAAATAGCTTGATGCGTACAGGATTGTTATTATCGTGAATATTAGAAAAATAAATGAGTTGAATAAACGAAAGGCATACTGTTTGTAACTGGGTCGAACGTTTTATTTTTCTCTATCAATACCTATATTCTTCTTTTTGAATTTCATTGATTACTTCTCGACAACGTAACTGCTGTGATAGCGAAACGAGAAATGATGTTTTCTTTTGAGAAGCTTTTGAATTTTATTTACATTTAGACATAAGGTAGAAGAGAAGTAGACAGATAAAATAGAAAGGTAGAATAGCATTTGTAAAAAGAAAGACAGAGATACAAAAGCCGATCGTTTATTATAATCAGATAGTTGAAAAATATGTAGTAAGTAACTATTGCTTAACTTTCGGACAGCGGACCATGGAGAGAGCTCGTGATGAACAAACTAATTATCTATTTTACGTCTAAATTAAAATTCGAAGAATCTTGCAGAAGTTTTCTGAGAATAATAAACATTGCAAAGGGTTAAAATTGATCAAGCAATGGTTACAAATTACAGGACAGATCTAAAGTAATAACTGAATATTTCAATTACAAAATATAGAACAAAGATGATAGCGGAATTGAAATATGTTTATAGCACTCGAGGATCACAGCATGAAGAAAATTTCATAGTGAATTTTTCATAGAGTAGGTTCGACAGGTGGGAAGATTAGACTAGAAATGAGAGAAGATTGAAAGGAAACATGGTTTCCAAGTCGAAAGTGACTCAAAATATATTCCACAACGAATTCTTTTTCATTGCTGAAAGTGTGGCTGCATTCGACTAATTCTTCCAGTGTATGTAAAAAAATATATATATAAATCTGTAGAGTCGTTAAAGTTTATTAACCCTCGAACAATTTAAAATTAATTTTAGACTCTTAGAAAATTAATTTTCTGAATTGAGGATTATTCCTTTGGACATTGCTTTTTCAATACATGAAATGATGTATTTAAAAATAAGGTGTTCGAGGGTTAAATGAATAAAAAGAGTGATGAAAGAAAGAAAAGGATTGGAAATAGAAAAACTTTGAGAAACAGAGAATGAAAGAGAGATGAGAGAATGTTGAAGAAAGTTTCAAAGATACAGAAATAGAGAGACATAGGTATAATAAAAGAATTACTTAAAGAAAGAGGATATCTTATAGAGTACAATGCACAGCATTATTGGAGCATTCGATTTCATAGGTGTATAATTAAACAGATAACAGGACTAGAAGAGACATCGCGTATAAGCGACAAATATGTAACGAATTTATAGTAAAATTTCAATGTTGAGGCAAAAGGTTGTTCATAGCAGAGAAGAGAGCAAAAGAGATAGAGAGAAAATTATAGAAGATAGATGTTGTTTCTTGTTTACCAGAAAAAAATAAAATTGAAAATTGAAAAATGTACAGAAATGAAGAAAATCGATTAAAAGTATACGAAGAAGAAAAAAATAATTGAAAGCTGAAAAATGTAGAAAATGAAAAGACACAGAATTTACAGAAAACTTGAGCAAAAGGAAAAAGTCATAGAAGAACTGAAAGAAGAAATAAAATTTTAAGCAAAGTTTAAATACACGGATAGAAAAGAAAATTATATTACACAGTAAATTTCTGAATATAAAAGGAAATTAGAAGATTTGAAACAGAGTGAATGAAAAATGTAGATATAGAAAAAGAAAGAGAACAGTAAAACAGAATGTGCAACTGTACAAGCATATGGAAATAAGAAATAAAATAGATGAAGAGTAGAATAAACAAGAATTTCGGTGCACAAATAATAAAAAGATAGAAGAAGAGAAAGAAAATAGAGAAACTTGAAGAAGAGAAGAAAAATAATAGAACAAAAAGAAAGTCAGAATAGTTTTGATTATAAGAAAATTAGATCACAAGATAGAAGAATCATAACACCACAGAAAACAAATAAAACAGAAATTAAAGTAAGAAGAATAAAATATCGCGTAGAAATTCATATAAATTTCAATTTTCAGGTACTTCAGTATGTTTACGTTCGCATCAATGGCAAATAGAAGAAGATAGCAAGAAATAGAAATATAAAGAGATAGCAAAAGAAAGAAGGAAATTGCAGAGAAAGTTTGTAATCGGAAGAATAAGATAAGAAAAGAAATTAAACCAATGAAAATAGACACAGAAACATATCTACTATTACAGAATCAGGAGTGAAAGTAAAATAGAAAAAGTAATTGAGACAAAGAAGGAAGGAAGTTTGACAAAGATAGAGAAAGAAATAGGAAAATGAAGACAGTTTCATGGTGATACTTTATGGCAAGATGAGTAAATTTTCAAACTGTAATACTGATGATAGGTATTCGAGGAAAGTGTACAGGAAAGAAGAAAAAAAAATCTGAAACTTACAGAAAACAAAGATAGTAAAAGATAATAAATTTTTACAAAAGAAAGACAAAAAGAGAAGAAAAGATTTTTACAGAAAAAAAGAAGAAATAGGTGATGAAGAATGAAAGTAAAATAAAAGGATAGAATAAAAAGAAGAATAGATAAATAGATACATAGAAGTATTTACAGTTGAAGAATTAAAAAGACAAGCACCAATCACAAAGAATTTTAAAATGTCTTACAATTTCAATGATTCACAGTGATCTGATTTCAAAATAGTTAACTAATAGTTAATTAATCAACGAAATTGTAAAACGATGGAAGAGAAATGAACATAGAAAGATGGCTATCACAGAGCATTAAGTTCGTGGAGAAGATTGAAACCGCTCTGGTAGATCATTTTTTCAAATCAGGAACTCTAATTGATCCAATGGTAATCATTTAAATTGACACGTTTTACCAATCAGACATAGAGAAAATAAATGTTCTGTTTGAACAAAATTCCTGATCGATGATAATGAGCCTCAAAAATGTTCAATATTATTATTGTACTCTGGTTGATTTTGTTCAATGATTTGCTCCAAAGGTCTCTGAACGAATAATCATTGTCGTGATTCGTTAGTTTTTGGCGATTCGATAGCCAGAAAATGTAACACTGTCTGTAACTTTTCCAGAGTCCACGAAAATGGCAAATTGGTCCCCAGCATCGACGTTCAATAAAACCAAATTGGCACCACCTCCTGGACCAGCACTGACTACCGATCTCCAGCTATCAGAATCGTTCAATTTTCTTTTCAATGTAAGTCGAAGATCGGTGCTACCATATCCGGCGAAACTGAATTGGTACAGGCCTGGACAATGGGTGATGAAAGTTCCTGTTTGGGCGACGTATCCCACGCCTTTGTCGACCAATGTCTCAGACAGAATTACTTTGGCATGCTGTAAAAAAAAAGTGAAAAAAGTATTTTACTAATTACTAGGTGTGAATTTTACAATTTTAAAGTATTAACTCCTTGATTGTTTTGATGGTTGCTAATGGTTGGTGCTAAGAGTTTAGTCAAATAATTGAAAGACAAGGAGATAAGGAAAACTTTGAATACTTGAAGATGAATACTTTCACAATTAACTTTCTGATTTAAGTTTTTATTTTATTGTCACAATAGTAATGCTTTTTATAATTGTTTGTTTAAATATTAATTTGTAAATTGAACTCACATCGACAGAAGCCTGAGTAGCGGAAAAAGCGACAACACCAGCGCAGTCAGCGGCTGTTGCTAATTTCAAAGAGCCGACGGTCGTGATACCGGAATTCGGTGGGTCCGGTACCGCTGCCTCCGCCAAAATTGCTGTTGTCAAAAACAGCACCGCCCACACCACCCTGAAATAAAAGTTTTGTTAGAAAAAATACAAAATACACAAGATACAACAATCAATCTTAATTCTCCCAAAAAAAAAGACAAAATTTCATTAAATTCTTCTTGTAATAATTTTTAAATCCAAATACCAATTGCTTGTAAAAATATTCTATGCAAATTGCAAATAGATTCATGTAATGGACCGATGCGTTTGATGGATAAAATCTACTCTAATGAATACAAATCGCGATTCCTATCTTTCCTATCGTACTGCATTTATCTAGAAACGTTCATGTGATTAACATTCTTTATCGACGCCTTAGTTACATCATAGAAATGTTACATAAAATGAAAATTGAAAGAATGGTAATTCAAGAAATGTGTCTTAAAATATTTAGTGCGACCTAGAAAATATTTTTAATTTAAAAATTTAAAAATATTTCAAATATTTGCCTAAAATAATTTTTAGAGGAATACTGTAAAATTTAGAAAATGAAAATATGAAATACAAAATTAAATTAAAATTGGAACTTTCTTCATGATCCACCATCAAAGGATTAATAGCTATTGCGTGTAATAGAATAAATTATAGAACATTCTTTTTAATTAGTAACTTGCAATTTTTAATATGTTTAATAATATTCTGCATTTTCTGTTGAGTAAGCAAACTAATTCATACGCGTCACCCAGATACGGTTTAAGGTGATAGTTGTAAAAAAATGAATCGTCGACTCGTTCTTACGTAACAGTTCAAGTGGGCGTTCAGTGTATTTTTATAATTTTGTCCCGTTCATATTTTCCTTCGAATCGTGTTAAATCACCAGCGTGACCATTCTCGGCAAAGTTCAACCTGGTTTCTGACTTTCACTGCTCCAGGCTACTATACCGTCTGGTTCCCCTTTTTCTTTTTCTTATTTCTTGTTCCTTGTCGACCCATTTACTTGATCTTTCTTTATCATACAACTTGCTTTCGTTTTCGAACACCTATATGATTATACTTATCATGGTGAAACTGTAACTTTCCAGTTTGTATTTGTTTATTTAAATTCTGCACAAAATTATCTTTGATACAAAATTAAAAAAAAAAAAAAAAAATATTTTTCATGAAGGTATTTTGTATAATTTATAAAAGTTCATTGACATTTCTTATTTGAAATCGGAGTATTAAGTAATCGTAACTTTCCATCGATTGCTTTTATAAAATAAAAAGTTTACTACCACTGATTTCGCTCTATTAATTACATGCTAATTATAAGCGCAACGAAAGCAAAAAGTAACGTTCGTTCTGTCAAGCATGATCAACCACGCCAATCGAATTGAACTTTCTACTTTATACAAAGAGAAAGTCCAGCTTCGTGGTTTTGTTACCAATTATTCGTAATTTTCTTTTGTCTAAGTTCCCTTTGTTCTCTTTTTAACAGCCTATATAGAACAGACATTTTTACATATTTCTTCAATTAACAAAAGAGTCAATTTTTCTTTGTTAATGTCTTAGAATGCCAAATTAATTAAATGTACGGTAATTAAAATATAACTATTTATATTATAAATTGTTGTAGTAATTATTTATAATATTTGAACTGTGATTTATAAGATAGTAATAATAAAAATTGTTTTAAAAAGATGGAGTCTATTACGTACCCTTAGTTCAAACAATGTAATGCACTTTTAACCCCTGAATTGCATTTACCACTGCAAGATAAAATCATGAATCCTTTCACTTTCGCGAGCTTCAAGGCAAGGATCTCACGTGCGACACGTTTCTGTCGCCCACGTTGACCGGAATAACAATAAACGTGACAATAGATAATAAATTTTGATCATTGTGCAAGAACGAGTTCAGTGAGCTTTCAATTAGCTACTTTACATGATCAATAGTAACAGTAGTGCTACACATAAATTTCTTTCACTTTCCTTCCTCTATTCTATTATTTAAAAAATTTATAAATTTTCGATCATTTTTTTTATTTCAATGACTTGAGGAGGCATTAAATTTGCATAAGTTTAAAGATAATAATTTAAAAATGTTGCATTATATTTTATCTGAGCTTTACGAATTTTGCTTACCCCATCATTATCATGAATCATTTATTTCCTTTGTCGAATTCTCGGAATAAATTTTGTTTGTTACGCAAAATCGGCAAGGCCAATTATTATTGAACGATGAAATCAGCCCCGGAAGAACTTTTATCGCTCTTCGCAGAATCGATCGGTTACATAAATGTTATATTACATTTCTCATAAATGCATTTCAGCAAATTTTTATCTACAACAGATATTTCAATATTCAAACACTGTATAATTGCAAATTCATAAATTAACCATGTCGTCGTTAATTGTACTTATGCAACAAATAGATTAGAAGAAAAGAAGACTTAGCACTTCTGATTTACATAAACCATAAAATGGTGTCAGAACGTCATACTGCACATCTTATGCAACGCCTCACATGCATTATAATACGATCTGCAATGTGATCCACTTATTGTGGAGTATAAATTAACAAGATAAAACGTTTTATGTATATTGTCTTGATGGTTTTAAAAGAAGGTCGAAAAATTGCTATTTTGTTTTTAAAACATTGGCTGAAATGCAGACAACAGGCAGAAGGTCGAAGCGTTAAATGAATGCAAATTATACTTGTTTCCTTTGTACGCTGTAAATATTCATCGTGATTACCATCATACGTGTTATGACGTTCATTGCATGGTTAAAAGAAATAATTGAACTGTGGCAATTAAAACGTTTATACCTACGTTTATAGAGCAATGATAAATTAACAGAAATTAAATTTTTAATAAATGAAATACACATTTTAGATTTACATTTCCAAAATTATAAAGTGTTGAATATAATTTTTAATTGAGCAACTCTAAATATACGAGTCGTCAAATTTTTTTAATTTTAGCCATGAATTTGCAATATTCATATTTTATTTTAATTGTAATATTATTTTAGAAATATAAGTTATTTGCAACAATTAGAATATCTCGATTAGCAATTTTAATAAGCTATTGCAAATTTTTAATATGACATTAAAATTAATCAATAATCAATCAATTAAGACAACCTAAACTGTTCCCAATTACTACTGCAAGCGTTCGAATACCTTCACAAGCAATTCTATATGAAACCTAACGTCATACGAGGTTCTCATGATTTTTAATGTGACATCATTAGAGATAATCAATGATTAATCAATTAAAAAGACTCACATGATGGTAGAAAGTGGTGTGGTAGTGGCGGATGTTGTCAGTGGTGCTGGGCAGCGTAGCTATTCGATGTTTCAGGTAAGTTGAACCAGGTGAAGTCGACGTACGCCTTTATATCACCTTGGAGTCTGAACAGCTTGGTCTTGACGCCACCTCCGATCTTTCCTCTCTCACCTCCTTCCATTCCTTTCCTTTCCTCGTGTCAAGTGTTGTACTTTACGTCGTGCCCCCTCTTCTTACTTAAACTTTGTTGAATACGGGGACTCGTCGAGTAGATAGTGACAGTCCGACTACTGGAAGCCAGTAAAGGCAAGACTTACCGATAGAACGTTGAATAAAGACAGATACGTATAGATGTAAAATTTCCTCTATGATACCGGTTTCGAATCTGTACGCTTTAGAAAGGAGGATTCCAAAAACATGCAACATGATTGCGTGATATTTTTCATCATAGTATTATGATCGTATTGATTATACATGATTCTAAAAGTAACGAATAGATTGCAAATTTTTAAATATGCAAAAAATATGCAGATTGAATGCACAAACTATTTAGAAATTTATATTTTTTTTAAATATGAACATCTAGAATTTTAGTTAGCATTCAAAATATTGCTTAGTTGTTATAAAATATTATAAATAAATAAATCGACACAGCAAACTTAAAACAAAAATAATAGGCAATAATATTAATTTAGATATAAATAAATTGGCATAGTAAAGTTGAAAAAAAATATAACAGGGGCTGTCTCCATGGTCCGCTGTCCGAGGATTGATAATTATTTTTTAATACTTTCAATATGTCATCCTGAGGTATGCAAATGGAACAGGTGACTATTATTCCATGCTTATTGATAGTGACTTAATAAACTATCTATTTCCGTGAGTTCTAAGTTGAATGTATAATAATAAGTAAATGAATGTTTTTCTCCCGTCTAATTGAGCATCATTCGTCGAGCCTTTCAAATGACATTTCAATGCAGCATCCATTTAATATAATCTTTATTAAACTTAATTGAAGATATTCATGAACGGCTAGAAATTGAATACGGACTATATTTAGCATGAATTTAAATGAATTTTCTCTCTTGGCATACAGTGCCACCTGCAAACTCAGTCATAATAATAAATCTAGGACGTGGAGTAATTATTCTGGCAAGAAATTTTAATAATTATCAATTTGTGCCATTCACCTAAGATTTGCAAAGCAGTCAACTGTTATTTAATTCGTTAAATGCCATTGGGGTAATTAATTTAATATAACATGAAAATGTAATTATTGAAAATAGCACACTATTACATTGACCAGAATAAAGTTCCAATTATAATATCAGTTGTTTTATACCACGAAAAATAACTTTCACTTTGACTTTCGGCACGTATCACCTTGTTCTTCGGGTCCATATTGCGTTCACTAGTTGTGCTGATTTTTAAAAGTACTCTCGATTTTCAAATAAGCAGGTCTCTTAGATTTTGTTTACATAATATTATAATTCTTGGAAGGTTATTTTAACTTCTGTAGAAATTAAAAATAGAAATTAAAAACAGATATTTTTCTACTTCAAAGTGGACTGTAATACGAGATCAAATTATACCTTGCTCTATCTTTTTTTCTACAGGAAGTCTAAGTTTTGCGTAATCAACAAACTACACTATAAAAGAGCCGAAAGTATCAGAAAGTCGTGATAATTGCAGTTATTGCATGGTCAGTAGCTCGCATGAGAACCCGTTATTAAAGAAAATTCTGAGTTATTTCTTCCTTCTTCCTTCTTCAAAATTACTTCCTTTCCTCTTTGATCATACCACTTTTGTCTTGTAATGTGCATCTACTGTTCTTGAATTTTATTTCCTTAGGTACTAAGAGTTTCATGATATAAAATTTAAACTATAACACAGGAATATTTCCAAGAAAGATGATAGATTTTTATAATCTCATTTGAATAAGAAACAAAGGTGTTTGTGTGTCATTTCCCACTTACAAAGCGAACGAAAATGTATCAGTGGGTCATCGGCGACACGGTTTATTTCTGGTGACCTCCTTTTTCCATTTCTTCTTCCTTCGACTTCTTCGTTTCTTTTTACGAAGAGCAAGAGGATTCGAAGATGAAAAAAGAAAAAGTATTTTTCATTCAATCCTGGATGGGTAGATCAATTTTGAAATAGACAGTAGTCAAATTTGAAAGATAATAATAAAAATAAAAATTATTGCATACAAATTTCATTCTGCTTTCCGTTAATGTTCAGTTTTACAAAAAAATCCATTCAAACAGAAATATCTTTTTGAATGATCTCTGAAATAACAATTCAATGAATTCCAAGTCACAATGATTCAATCTGATAGAATTTCGATTACGTTATTTGTAACTTTCGTATGATGCAACCAACCTGTCTCAAATTGTTACAGCATTTCGAATGTTTTTATAATTAAACGTGAATAAAGATGAATATTATACAGGATTGCTATTATAGCCAATTTCTCCTGCAAACTGAAAGCTTGTGTTTCTTTGGTCGTTCGTTATTAAGAATTTGTCTATTTTGTATGCACGGAGAAATCGTCGTTCCATGGATTTTTATTTAGCATACTTGCTTTCTATACTTACACTCCGTGTATTGAGATTTTTGATTAAAGCCAAATTTACAATCATCCCAATCCATTCTATGATAATTAGTTTGGGAAATTTTTGAAAACTTTCTCGATAAAAAAAGAAAGATAAGGTTCGAAGTCACCTAGCTGTGAAATTAATTATGCAAGTTTGGTACATGAATTATGATTCTGTGGGTACAACTTTCTATCAAGATTACTATACACAGGGTGATAGTGTTTAATTATTCAAAATATTCCGTCATCGACAATGTAATTTATCATAAAAATAATTTACTTTGTACTAAAAATTTCAGTAAAAGCTAAAAATATGCAAAAATTTAACTTTATCCATATTATATTGCATTAATCATCAGCGATCTCGTTTCGGAGGTGATCATGATCAATTGACCGTCTTCATCATTAAATGGAAAGTCAACCACGCCTTGTTGACTTTATATGGGACAAACGAAAGTTAAGCCCGAGGCTGTTCCCTGTTTCATTTGACAATTAATAAAAACATCCGAATGAAATTGACACGTCTTACTATTTTATTCTATATTCGTACATATTACATATTAATTAGATAACCACGATAAAATGGCACTGATTATCGAAGCTTCGATTCAGAATTGTGCAAACAGAAATCCTTGTCGATTCTAGTAGATCAATAGATCTTTATCGTATCCTTAACACCTACAAATAATAAGCTGTAAATAAATAATAATTGCATTCAAGAAGAAGCGAGAGAGAGAGAGAGAGAGAGTGGGGGAAATATAGGAACGAGATGAACACAGAATCAAGGCAAGCTTAAGTAACGCATAAAAAATAGAAATATTAAAATAAACTTCCATTTTTGAATGGAAAGTATCAGAAATCAAGGTAGAAGAATTAACGAATCTGGGGGTGCACGAGATAATATCAGATACAAAATTAAATTAAAATTGGGGCTCTCTCCATGGTCCGCCGTTCAAGGGTCAAACACTTCCGGATCCACTTTCCCAATTTCATTTTTTGTTAGCTTTAGGATATACATAACGCGTGGTTATTTACAAATTTCGAGGAACAGGGGACGTTATTTACAATGATTCTCGACGATATTTAATCGACTTCACTCGCGATTTGGATCGTCGAGTACAGTTTGACTTTCACTCTGGACATACAGTGTGCTTTCGCGTGGTGGCACCTCGATCGCCTTGGATCTTTCTTCTTCTTTGTCTCGATCCTCGTTACCTCGAGAAAGCATTCTCTGTTACGCCTGTTCAGGTGAAGGTTCCAATGGTATGCAAAGAAATTCAGTATAAACCGTTACCTCGTTATAATTAAATATTACCTCATGGCCTTTTGTTCCTTGTTACAGAATGTATATATAAAGAATCTGAAGACCGATACCTCCTCTATTTCAAAATTTTGAAAAATTGCCATCAATCAAAGCTACTGTACCAAGATAATTAAATAAAATTCACCAAGATAAGTTTTGAATGGAAACTTTGACCTGACTTCAAAATTTAACAGATGAGTAAGAATTTAATTAAAATAAGCTGGAAATACCAATTGATAAAATCGATTGCTGCCAATAACAGGTTTACACCAAACTCTTTGATACTGCATTTTGCATTCAAACTGTACTCGTGCCCTGAATATCTGAACGAAGAAGAGGTGTCACGAGAGTGCACCATCGCGTTCAAGGTCGACAGTGAACCGTTTAAACTAACAAATTATCGTCCTGACAGGCAGGCCCCATGCTGGGCCAATTGCAGGCGTTCGCGCCGTTGTCGAAGGTTAAATGCACCGGGCAGTTGAACGTGTGAAGGGTGAATTTCTTCTTCCACTCGTCCCAATGGCAAGCATAGAACTTGTTACAGAAATTAGGATGCCGGAAGAGACCGGGTCTGGCACAGTTAGTGGCACCATCTATAATTTCCTCCGAGTCACCGAATGCCACAGGTTCCTGCTGATCCAAAGACTGTCCTTTGTTTCCGGTTAACTTAGAGGAGGAATCAAAATTACTCAGACTCTTTCCGGATCTAAAATTGGCAGTGAAACCACGACTCGACGAGCCACTGATCAAATTTTGAGAAGGAGCACCCAGGTTCGCTGAAGGAGTAACACTGGGTAGATAAGTGGATGATGGTTTCTCTTGGACTTGAGCTAATTCATCGTTCCAAATCTTAACTGGACCGTCATAGTTGGTTACATAGTCGTTCTTTTCATAGGAACCCTCCTTTTCAAGGTCTACATAGATCTCAGACTCATCGTAACTGGACAGATCCACTTTGCCTTTGGAGGAGTTGATCAGTCTGGAACCTGGACCACGAAGATTGGCGAAAGGATCACCTCTACAGGTGCATTCTGCTCCTAGTTTGCCCAGAAGTAGTGGATGAAGGTCACTCCACTTGACGATCACCTTTCCTTTACCTACAGCTGTCGATTTGGCAGTGGATTGATAGCTGCTAATGGAAGAGGGTTTCGAGTAACCTCCAGAGAAAGTTCCAACAGGGAACTGTGTTTTATGAATTGACGGTGTTGAGCCATATCCCTGTCCGAAGTTGGATGACGAAGATGATCCACCGAATGATCCAGGAGAGTAGACGTCATATTCACTTGGGACGTATTTGGTCGTTCCTCTGTTGTAGTTGGTGATCAATTTTCCAACTTCGTCTCTAGGAATATTTATGTTCGTTGGGGATCCACCACTGATGGATCCTGGTCCAGAGCTGGGGTATGAATCAGGAGATGGTGTAGGTGTGAGATTAGGCAAAGTGAATGGTTTTCTGTAGGTTACACCAATAGCTGGTGAAAGAGTACTGCTTGGAATATACTGAGTCTGAAATTAATATTCGTTTTCATCAAGTATTGATCAAATAAAATATTGATGAGGAAAAGGTGTTTGAAATACTCACCTGTGGTTTCAATGATTCTGAAATACTGGAAGGTGTCACGTACTGCTGTTCAAAGGCATTCTTCGAGGTTGAACCAAAGTATGCAGAACCAGGTGACCCATAGTTAATCTAAATTAAAGTGAATTTATGTAATAAAGAGAATTAATCTATATTTTCATCTGTGCCCACGATTAACCTTAAAGAAACTAACCTGGGGGCGTGTGTTCGATGGGACTTCAAACACTGAAGAAGGTGTCGTACCAGAAATATAATCCTTCTGTCCATATCCAGCCTGCTGAGACTTTGTTCCAAATCCAATCTGGGTTTGATCATACCCAGATCCAGTTTGAATATTTCCACCAAACTGATCGTGAGTTAAGGTCACTGGTATGGGAGTTGAAGATATTATGGTCTTATAACCATTATCGATCACAGGCCTAACTGTAGATGCAACAATAGGAACCTTGGCAGCTTCGAAAATAGTCGTTTTGTAATTCTCAAGTGGTCCTGTTGTGTAAATCGGTGTGGCTGGTGAAGTGACATGGACGAAGCCTGAAGGTCTTTGATAGGTCTTCACAACTGCAGGTGAACCAGGTGTAGAAGTACCAAACTTGGGGCTATTATACACCTCTACATTCAAGAATGGTGTCGGAGTTGTTGCTGTGAGCACATTGCCCTCTGTGGGAGAAACTGATCCAGTTGGAGAGGATGTAACTCCAGTTACGAATGGAACATTTGGTCTAGGATAGGAGTAACCAGTGAATTTTGATGGACCCAAAGTGATCCTGGAGGTATCATCGTGACCAGCACTTTGATACTGAGTCGAAGGGGTATATGGATAGCCCCTGATGCTACTTTCAGTCGACGACTTGGTGTATCCTGCCACGTTACCCTCGAAAGCCTTCTCACCTATATTCTCAGGTTTAGGTGTAGGTCTTGATTGAGTGCCAATCACGTAACTACCTCCTCCTCCTAATGTGGCTGTGGTGAAGCCTGTCTTGGTGATTCCAGTTTTTGTGAATCCACTTGGTGTTGATGTCCCTGAAACACCTCCACTAAGAAGAGTGTCAGGAGGTATAGTGCCCCCGGCTGGTCTGTAGTCCGGAATGTCGTTCTCAGTGTACTTGGTAGTTACATCGCCATTATTGAACCTAATAGTACCACGTCCTCCATTATCATGGTATTCGTTTGTCTTGTAACCGGTGTCATATGTTGATGGCACGCTTCCAGTTTTCGTTCCATAGACGCCACCTGTACCAGTACCTCCATGTTGAGTCGTGTAACCTGTTTGAGTGTATACTTGGTTGCCAATGACTGTTCCATGTTCGACTGCACCACCAAGTGACACCCCAGGTGCTGTTTGTCCTGTTAGGACGACGCCAGGACTTGGCTGTCCTTTTATAATAGTTCCAGCATCAGGTGGGCCAGTTATTAGGACACCTGGTGTAGGTGCTCCATGTATTATAGTTCCAGGACTAGCTGAGCCAGGATATACAGTTTTGACACCTCCACTGATTACGTATCCAGGTGTACCTGCGCCAGTTTGAGTGTATCCTGGATAACTGCCTCCGGTTACTATGGTTCCTTGCTCGGAAGATCCTGATAGGACAGCACCAGGTGTCTGGCTATAAGTAACAAGAGTTCCTGGAGAAGAGCTTCCAGTGACAATTGATCCCTGGACATTATGTCCTGTAATGATAGCACCACTGTCAGCTCCTCCAGAAAATCCGTAATCAGAAGGCGACACGTGGTAGGTTGGACCTCCAGCAGAAGGTACGTAGCTTCCAGCCAAAGTTACGTTACTCGTGTACCCAGTGGTACCTTGATAAATAGTTGCACCAGAACCAGAGGCACCATGGCTAGCAAGGTAACCGTCCGTTACGTAGGTCTGACCAGAGGAAGGTTGAGCAGCAGTGCAAGTCACACAGTTGTAACGCGGTCCATCAGGTTTTTGTACGTAAGTAGATTCAGCTGTGGAATACATTGGATATAAACCATTTTAATTAAATAAAAATTAGAGACAAATTACTTTTCTGTTGGAACTTACGTATTTGTCCATGACTACCAGTTGCTCCAAAGTATTGTGTTCCACTTCCAGAAGTACCAAACGTTTGACCATGTGCCGAGGATCCACCTATGCCTCCTATATCATATCCAGAATACTTTGTTCCTGTTTGTCCAGTAGGTGAAGCTGAATAATCAACTCCTCCAGAAAATCCTGGCGATGCTGTTCCGTAAGAAGGTCCTGGATATTGGGCTCCAGGAGAACCAGCATGGCTTCCTTTTACTCCAGATCCACGGTAACCTTCAGTTACAGCTCCGTGTTCAGTTGAACCAACATAAACACCTGATTCTGTGTATCCTCCAGCAGTAGATCCAGTGTATTGCGTTCCAGATCCCCCATGGGCACTGCTTGTTGATCCTGCATATCCTCCAGCAGCAGATCCAGTGTATTGCGTTCCAGATCCTCTATGGGCACTGCTTGTTGATCCTGTATATCCTCCAGCAGTCGCTCCTGTGTAACTTATTCCAGATCCACCATGAGCGCCACCAGTTGGTCCTTGATATTCTCCTCCCGTAGATCCAGTGTATTGCGTTCCAGATCCTCCATGAATACCAGATCCCTGATATCCGCCAGTAGCAGATCCAGTGTATTGCGTTCCAGATCCTCCATGAATACCAGATCCCTGATATCCGCCAGTAGCAGATCCAGTGTATTGCGTTCCAGATCCTCCATGAATACCAGATCCCTGATATCCGCCAGTAGCAGATCCAGTGTATTGCGTTCCAGATCCTCCATGGGCACTGCTTGTTGATCCTGCATATCCTCCAGCAGCAGATCCAGTGTATTGCGTTCCAGATCCTCCATGAGCACCAGATCCCTGATATCCGCCAGTAGCAGATCCAGTGTATTGCGTTCCAGATCCTCCATGGGCACTGCTTGTTGATCCTGCATATCCTCCAGCAGCAGATCCAGTGTATTGCGTTCCAGATCCTCCATGGGCACTGCTTGTTGATCCTGTATATCCTCCAGCAGTCGCTCCTGTGTAACTTATTCCAGATCCACCATGAGCACCACCAGTTGGTCCTTGATATTCTCCTCCCGTAGATCCAGCGTATTGCGTTCCAGATCCTCCATGAGCACCAGATCCCTGATATCCGCCAGCAGTGGTTCCAGTATAACTTATTCCAGATCCACCATGAACGCCACCAGTTGGACGTTGATATTCTCCTCCCGTAGATACAGTGTATTGTGTTCCAGATCCTCCATGAGCACCAGATCCCTGATATCCGCCAGTAGCAGATCCAGTATAACTTATTCCAGATCCACCGTGAGCTCCGCCAGTTGGTCCTTGATATTCTCCTCCCGTAGATACAGTATATTGTGTTCCAGATCCTCCATGAGCACCAGATCCTTGATATCCCCCAGCAGTGGTTCCAGTATAACTTATTCCAGATCCACCATGAGCTCCACCAGTCGATCCTTGATACCCTCCAGTTACAGTTGAGCCAGAATAGCCAACACCAGCTGCTCCAGAAAATCCTGAACCTTTACCTATTGTTCCAGTCGATTCAGCACCACCTGCACCATGATATCCTGTTGTTCCTTGGTATCCTGCTCCACCTTGGGATCCAGCTCCACCGTGGTATCCTGCTCCACCTTGATATCCTGATCCACCTTGGTATCCTGCTCCACCTTGAGATCCTGCTCCACCTTGGGATCCTGCTCCACCTTGATATCCTGATCCACCTTGGTATCCAGCTCCACCTTGGGATCCAACTCCACCTTGGTATCCTGCTCCACCTTGGGATCCAGCTCCACCATGGTATCCTGCTCCACTTTGATATCCTGATCCACCTTGGGACCCTGCTCCACCTTGATATCCTGATCCACCTTGGTATCCAGCTCCACCTTGGTATCCAGCTCCACCTTGGGATCCAACTCCACCTTGATATCCTGCTCCGCCTTGAGATCCAGATCCAGCTCCACCGTGATATCCAACTCCACCTTGATGTCCGGCTCCGCCTTGAGATCCAGATCCAGCTCCACCTTGGTATCCTGATCCACCTCCATATCCACCTGTTGTTCCCGAATATCCATCAGGCAATGCTCCAGTATAGTATCCACCAGTACCCGGAGTGGACCCAGTACCATATCCACTATTGCCATATTCAGTTCTTGTATAGCCAGTGCCAGAGTAACCTTCTACTAACCAAGGCCACTCACACGCCAGCTTATGTTCGTCGAAGATAAGACTGAATGGACAACGGAATTCGTATGCCATCATATGTGGGCCTCCTATAATTAAAACATCAAATGTAATTAAGTATTAAGTTTTTGGGAATAAATTAGAGATTTCTTGAATGTAGAATAGAAACCTAAGTCTATGCAGGCGAAGAACCATCGTGGATTTTGTGGATCGGCGTAGTATCCAGGGGTTGAAGGACATTCGAATCTTACTCGAGTTACAGGTGCAATTTCGCTACTTCCAGGACATGGAGATCCTTGAGATAACGATCCTGGCCAGACGCAAACCTCTGTGGTCTCATCAAAGGCTAAACCAGCTGGACAGTCAAATTCGAAGACAGAGTAGTCTTCGACTTCTTGGTTGAATTTAACACAACGATAAAATCTATAAGGAAGATAAATGTGTCTCAGAATATATTTATAAAATTTGAGTCAAGTTGGATTTATTGGAAATATTGCAATACCTATTGCAACTCTTTGGATGAACAAAGTAGCCCTGTCTGTTGCAAGTGAATTCAGTCTGAGTATTTTCACGAACTACTCGAATGTGCCCTTCGGTGTCCACGACACGGACAACCCGAAAATCGGACGATTTAACTTGAGTTGGGTAAGATAGTTGGGTTTGCTGCAATTAAAAATTGATTTAAAATTAACAAAAATAAAAAATATTTGAAATAGAAATCAGAATGAACTTTGTATCGCCATCTATTGATATATAATCGAGTTACTTGATAACATTATGACAAATATCTACTTCACTTTTTAACATAATCAGCAAATTTTTTAAATAAAATTTATGTGAACTAAAATTGTACCAAATATAACAATTTATCTAAATTTTACACAATTCGGAAATGATGTACAATATTAATAAATTAACAATGGTGTTTATACATTTTTTCAAATCATTCAAGTCACTAAAAGCGAGATCATACTTAACGACTGATGTTAAAAAAGGAAATCATTAAGATGATACTTACATGCAATTCATCTTCCAAAGCATTCAAAACAGCAGCCCTCGATTTCCTCTTGAAATCCATGAAAGAATGATTGATTTCATACGTAAGAGGCATGCCACATTTCGTTTTGGAGTCATTTTCTACATCCCTTATAGCAAGTCCAGGTAGTTCGCGAAGCAATACATATTTCCCCTGAAACAATAATTAAAAATTAATTACTCACAAATACACATGAAAGAACCCTTATTACATACCTTTATGCCAACTGAAATTTTATCCTCAAAAGCGATCCAAGTTTTATTTTTAAATGCATAAGGTGCAGTAAGATCTTCGTCCCTTTCAACCGTCCATTCCCCTTGTTTCATCAAATCGCATAGCTGAAAAATCAGGAATATCAGCGTTTAATCAATCAATTAAATTATCAATCCGTCAAACGTCAGTCACGTTGACACCATACCTGTTTCTGATCAATGATAACCGGTTGCATATTTTCAGTGGGTGCCCTTGGAGCGTTATCGTCCTGATCCTTTAAAGTGAACTCGTACGCGCTGGATGGCAGTGACATTAAGATTTTCCTCTTTGGCACTCCCAATCCGCTTATTAAGTCGATCAAGTTGTCCGCGTTGGACATGTCGAACAGACCCATCAATCGTGAAGGATGAAAGGTGTGATAGGCTGCGTCATCTTCGACCAGATGGTCTGTGGGGATTGTAAATAGGTCCACGTACCTGATGACAAATCGACAAAGTTAGGGTCACCCAAAATAATTTATTAATACTACAGGAGCGAATTAAGATTTCTGGGACATGGAACTATCACACCTTCGAGGGCCACTTTGGTTAATAAACTTGGCTCAAAAATTGATATTTATTGTAAATAAAATTAAATAAATTTAGCAGTGAATAAAAAGGACAACAGTAAACAAATTTTTTTACATAGTAAATGGAAAACTTGTAATGGGGCTCCCTGGAAAGTAGAGCACAAGGCTATAACTCCTCTTACCCTGGCGCTGGAATGACCTATATTATGTAGTAATTAAAATTCTCACAGATTATTTAGAAATGTCATTCAAAACGATCTCATTCATATTGTAATAACTGATTTGAATAGCTCATCCATATTCAATTAAATATCTTGTATACACTTGTTGCATAATATGAACAATAGTTTGCTGTTATTTAGGGCCATAAGGAATTTACGACCAAAGGACAACTTAACAAAAATGTATCCTATGAAATTTCAAAATCTTTCATCTTTCAATAAATTTGTGCTTAATCCCATTTGTCATGATCCTCTTTGCGATGACAACTTTCGTTTTCATCGATCTCGTTCACATTCTCCGCACCCGACGCTCATCCATATTCAATGAAAAGACCAAGTTCGATGACTGTTCGCGAACAATTCGCGGATCGTGAGACGTATCATCGAACAATCGTACGGTCAACTGGTGCATCAGGATGGTTGCAGCATTCCTGACGACGCGCTATGCACTCGACAATTGGCACAAGGTTAGACAGATACACCGAACATGGATGAGCAGTTTTTGCTTTGTTTTCACTTACTCGGTTGGTGATTAATTTATGGGATTAATTGCATCGACGACACGTATCGCGATGTTTATTAGTTATAATCAGAATCTGTGAACGAAGCTCCTTTAATCTGTTAATAGAAACACTATTTGAATAGAAAAGAGTTCTTTCTTTCTTGTATCTCTAACAAGAATTAATTTATCCTTATATTTATGCCTTTCACTCGAGTGATGGGTTTTAAGATACAAGTGTGGAATTTTGATTACCTCTTCATATTTATCATGATTTATAAACGATTATAAATTTTATTAGAAATTAGATCTTACTTGGATAGTTCTTTCAGATCGAACTGTTTTGCCAATTCTTCTGGTTTGGTAGGGAGAGCCATGAAAATCCTTGTGTCATAGGATTTTCTCACCATTTCGTCCTTCAATCCCTTTGCAAAATGCACCAAACGTTCTTTGGAACCTGCAGTCATGTTCAGTTCGATTCCATCGACCTATAGAAATAATTCAATTATTATTGAATAGGAAACAATGAATGTTTGTATTAATACAGAATCTTGATTTACCTCTTTCAAAATACCGATCAAACGAGCGGTGATCTCTTGACGAACTGTACCGGAAGTTCTCAGTGTCTTTCCAGGATCATCAATAGAAATAACGAATTGGAGAGTTGGACTGATCTCTTTCAATGATTTTCGAAAATTTTCGAATTCTGGAAAACCACATTTTGGTAGATAAAATTTTAATTAACAAATAGAATTTTCGGAGTAACTGGGTGTGTTTTAATAAAATTCATGGAATTGTAATGAACTCATTATTTTTTGAAACATTCGTCGCTATAAGAAGAGATCAAGTCTCGAAGAAAAAGAAAAAGTGGACAGTAAGATGAAAAAAATATAATTCAAGTGTGCGTGCGAGGGAAAGTGATCCCTGTTACATCTGGATCGTCTATAAGATCCACTTTCGACTGTCCTCCCTTCTCATTAACCACACCCATGCACGAATTTTATACAGACACGTGCCATTTTTCGACACTGATCGAAATATCATATAAAAAGAAATTATAAGTTATTACACACTGCTCCAACTAATTTTAAATTCAAATTATTTAATAACTTAGACTAAAATAGTAATAAGGAAAAAAGTATTGAGCACTTAATCCAATTTCTGGCAATTTTTACACTTTTTAAATAAAATAATGAATACTAAAAAAAGAAAATAAATAAATAAAACTATCTTGTTAAAGTAATGCTTCAATTATTATACTAGTGCATATTTTAAGTAGTATAGCACTATAATAGTGTCCACATCGTACAATAACATATGTAATTAATTAAAGTGTTAATTTCTTTAATTATTAATATACGAGTGTTGAATATTTCTTTCATTTGTTTAAATCATTAATTCAAACAGGCAAAGAAAATTCAAATAACATAATAATTACTCCAATACTACATAATTGTAAATACATTTTACTCTTCCAAAGAAAAAAATGCCGAAGGAGAAATGTAAAATAAGTACTTTCAGAAGTGACGATAAGAAAATATAGAGTTCAATTTCAAGTGTTACGAAACCAGACTAATTAGCGTAAAGTGAAAAACGAAATGGGGGCGAGATTCAAGAACTGGTTTCCAATGGTGTGTCCTTGCGATTCAATTTTAATTGACGGTTTTTATTAAAGGAATTTTTCACCAAGAAACGAAACGCCCGAACCCGACCATTCATGGCAAAGAAACGGAGGCTAACAGAGGGAAAAAGAAGAGAATCGAGTTGGAGGTTTTCGTTTTCGTGTGATTATGTCACAAACGACGCCTTTTTCGTTTCAGGTTTTTCTTCTTCTCATCTTTCTTTTTTTTCTTCGATCCCCTTGCACCTTCGTTCTTGATCTCGTGATTCGTGATGCATATACAGAGGACGAATATTGGATTTCACGCGTGACATACCGTCATCAACGGTGTACCACACTCTGTTATGCATAACAAATTGATTTTCGTGAAATTTCGAAACCATCTTGTTTTTTCCAATGGACCCAATTTTGTATTACACAACCTTTCACACGCATTCAATCTTCCAACAATTTCGTATGCATATTCATTAGTGGGTTGATTGATTTATCTAATTAATAAAATTTGATATTATTTATTTTTAAACGCGAGTGTGAATAATTTTAAACAAAGTTTAGTTGAGAATTACCAAATTAAGAACAGAGGTAGTTTTACTAAAAATTGCAGAATTGATTACAAATCTAAGAACGGTGGTAATTTTATTAAAAATTGCATAATTAAGAATGATAATAATTTCTTTTAAAATTATTCACATTCAAGTTTAAGAATAAAAATAACAAAAATCTCAAATCTTGGCTACTCAAAATTAATAAAAATTCATCATTCGGATCATAAGATTTTAAAATATAGGTCAATCGTAATTCATAATTTACAGACGATCTACTTCATTTCGTATGCAAATGCCTTAAAAACACTGGGTGGAAACAAATTGAGATTGCATAATATCAAATTTATCGGCTCGTTGATACTTTAAAGCCCAATTTTTGAACGCGAAATCGAAAGTGTATAATGTCTGATGCTCATTGAAGATTAATGCGATCGATGGGCATGAATATTCATCGAGCATTGTGTTGGATGAATTTTAACGATGTCTTGTGCCAGACGTGTCTCTGCCTTGATTTTATACGAGCTTCCGATTGAAATAATTCTTTTTTTGGTTTTTTCATTCAGTTCAAGAAATAATTTTCACTTAATTTTCATTCTAATTAAATATCTGTGTTCAATTTTTATAAATTTTATTCTTTGAAAAATTGTATCATTTCATGACAGATACCATTAATTTAAAGCTTTTAAACATTGCAAGATTTAAAATAAATGTTTTATATAATAATACACCCTTCATTCACTATTGTAATAACAATGCACTTGCAGAAGTTTAATGACGGAAACTGAGAATCAATTTCATGATACTAAAGATACCAACGAACGTAAGAGTATACGTTTATTGTGGTTGCATTTCGATATCCTGTAGTAAGTGCAGCGATGCAACTGCACCTCTATCGAAGCAGAAAATTTATGCAATAACAAAAACACAATCTTGCAAAAGAGAAAAAAGATTGAAAGCTTATTAAAACGATTACTTCCAATAACATTGTACGATGATTTATTTCAGATTGATTCACATTGGTATCCTGTATAAGAGATATGATATAATCGATTTTATCATTGATCGTGACGATTATCGGGAATCAAAGGATTCGTTTTCCAAACGATTTACGTATCGCGTTGAAAAATTATCCTATTACGTTTCAACTGCATACGATTATTGCCAATTATAGCGAATGAAATATGCCTTTGGACTTACCGGAAATCGAAAGATTTCGCACGTCATAGCCTTGCTGCACCAGAGTGGTGCATTTGCAAACGGCCTCGGTCAATCGGTCGACGTCGGAAACGGAAGTGTAGCAGACCACCTCCCTGCCTGGCGATACCTTCTGTTTCGGGCATTCTGAAACAAATTAAAATTTAATTAAAATAAGAAATTAAATTTTGGTTCATCAATTTATTGAGTAGACCATCAACGGCTATTGAGTCAGCATCCATCAGTGACCACAATTTTACTCTCGGACAGCGGACCATGGAGAGAGCCCGAATTCTAATTTAATATTATTTAATTTTCTAAATTTGTTCGAGAATTAAACAAATTATATTACGTGGCCATGAATACCAGCAAAATAAAGAAGGAAATAAAAATAGAAGCCGAAAATTAGTAGGTTCAAAGATTCCGTTTGTTATGTACACTGATTGAACGTTGCTGTTGACATCATCCTTCGTATGCAACTGTTGCTATAATAGTCGTTTACATAGCCACGCAGCCTTGCAGACTGACGACAAGAAAAAGAAGAATCATTCAAGAGATACTCAGCAGAAGAAAACAACTATTCATCGATTATCTCCAACCTTTATTAAATAAAAATTCTTTTTGTAACATCATCGAAAGTGGAAAAAATTTCCCATTGAAGAGTAAATTATTGAAAATGTTCAGGGAATGCGAGGCAATAAATCAATTTTTTTTTTCATGACAGTCGATGAATGATCAGAATTTACATTGCACTTTGTTTAATCTTTAATTCGATAAGGTGATCATTGAACGGAGAAAGCGTTGAACGCTTTTATTTTCTCAAATCGCGTGATCATCGAACGCACTCGAAAAGGAAAGTTACGTTCAACGATTGCTCGGTCTCACGATACTTTTAGCGATCGTAAGGATGCATCACGCCTATCGACGGAATGCGTACATCGAATTTGTTGCACGTGTTACGGAGCGAAGAGCGGCCGGATTTAAATGACGTAAATGGTACCGTCCTTGTACGGATCGTTGCTCCAGTTGCCGATGGCGCAATCTAACCTTAGAGGACGACTCGTGTTCTCGATATAGAAGAAAAAGAAGAAGAGGATCGAGAGTGACGATGAGCCTCGCCTTTAATCACGTATATGGTTCTCATTTGAATTAAAAAAAAACTAGCGGTAACCTCACGCGATTCCACAGGTGTTAATGACCAAGGATACGTTAAATCGCGTAATTTTAGCGTAATAGTCGAGTTACTGCTGTATCATCATTTTTTTTTTTTTTTCATTCTTGTTATTCGATTAACACTTTTAGTTTCTGTGAATTCTATTTGTACATGAAGGCTTTGATTACTGATCTGCAAATTTGGATAAATTTTATATTTTTGTCATTGAAAACGATTGTGACATAAAGGTGTCAGTGATTAGAGTAATACGAGCTTATCTATGTAATCTCGTTTGTGTAGCGTAAAATACATCGTTAGACGTTTCCATTCATCATTTCCATTCATAAACGTGGACATTGATACATTGAACTTGGACGAGTATGACAAACACATATTTCGTATTTTTTCTCAAGAAGAACTCACTTTTTCCACCCACACGATACCCAAAACATAACGAAAATAAAAATTTAAACAAATCATCTTATAACAGAATTATTAAAATTTTTCTCAAGAGATTCTATTCTAATAAAAAAGAAACACTCATCCATTACCCAATTACCACATCCACCCACAGACTTCTCAAAAAGAAACCAAAAATCCTCAAAGACTTACGCAAGCCATAACAGAGTCCCAGCAGTCCGAAAAGGACCGGCAACCACGTCCTGTCGATCATCCCGTCGATTCTTCTGTTATTTCTTTCTCAATATCCTCCAAGAAATTCGTAGGAATTCTTCGCGATTTCAAGACCCGGTAGAAACGACCCACGATCCACGCGATCGTCGTTCATCGAGATGAAAATTGAACACGCTAGATCGTTCCTCGTCGTATGATATCGCGTGAAGAACTCGCGAGTACCAACAGGGAGGGAAAGTATCTCTTTCCTGTGTCTTCTTACGTTCTCCGTGCAGTCGTAGCCAAGTGGGGGATCAAAGGATGAAGAAGTCGAAGGATCCTTCGAGTTCGAGAGCGTGTTTCGCACTGAACCTTCGGAGGATTCGTGGTCTCTTAGTAAACCCTGAACCGATCGTATGGAAGCGCGGCAACTTGGAGCAAAACTTCGAGGGAGATGGAGTTACATCAGGTACAAGAAGAGGGGATCGGCAGGGAACGAGGAGATCGGATAAACGCGACGGTTGGGACCACCGGATTACCGGGTGCTGGGTGGGGTGGACAGACTGGCCCAGATCCGGACACTTTCCGTGTTACACGTACGTAAGTACGTGTATTGTACACGCCAGCAGGTTAAAAATAAGATGACTCGAGGAGCTACTACGTGACTAAACCGATGCAACATACGTTACGGTACGTCTGACTGACTGTTATTCGGATCTATGCGAATGGAAGTTTTTCATGGATTGTTTGCGATACAAATTTAACCCTTAATTACAGGGCATTTTTATTTTGAAAGATATCTTGGGTTCATTTTTACAATGCAAGGATTTTTAGGAGATTACACTTTAACCCTTGAACAGCGAAGCCTGGGTCAATCTTGACCCAAATTTAATTGGCACTTCATAATTGCAATTATTTAAAACCAATCCACTTGCTACTTTGTGTAATTTAACAAAGATTTTTTAATTTCGTTTAAATTTTTAGTGCTGATCACCTTTGATCACCATGAGACTTAACGTGTTAATTAATGCGATTTATTTTTGGAATTTAATATTCTTAAACATATTCATCAAATTATGCTGAACATTTCCTTGTATAAATTCTTAGTCACGTTTTTAGTCCTATTTTTGACAAGGATACATTTTGAATCATGACAGTCTGAAATCAGTATTTATCATATGTATCTGATTTTATATTCATAAATTAACACAAATGTGGGTGAAATAATGTGAATCGTGAAGACTAATTCTTTGATCGTCACACTGAAAGTGGACACGGGTGGTAAAGCACGTTACCAGTAACATAGTTCCATTTTAAGATTCTAATTTACCACTTTACATTATTATTGTAATACTAATGCTATTTCAAATTTACATTCTCCTTTCTTTTCTCGTGTGAATGAAATCTTCATACGAAATAGCTAAAAGTAAATTAATTTCTTTAAGTTAAATCTGCAAAAATTACATCGAGGTTCTTTTCTCGCTAGATATTGCTCATTTAAGCGTTAACATAATCAAATTTCAGTTGCCTGGTTCCGTATCAGGTGGTCAAGGTGAACACACACGTAGATTAAACGAATTTTCGGTTGTTTTGCGAACGGTAGCCAAAAGGAATTTTTTACGAGGCTCCATATTATTGACCCTACTGATTCTAGCACTTAGTGTACGATTCTACAAACAGCCGGTATTTTGGGGAATGTTTATTGATCTTATAGACGGGAAAACCGAGCGGATTACGTAAAATACGCATTAAGGTAATTAAGATTCAATCCACGAATTCGTATTGAAAATGTTCTAACAATGCGGTGACACTGACATCATAAACTCACCCACCTACAAAACTAGGTTTAAAAATTGCAATGTCCTTTGAATAACATTAAGTAACATCTAATTATAAGGAAAAGAGGTGACAATGAAATTTTACAACGAAGCTCCCTGAGAAATGGGACCCAGAGCTATAGCACCCCTTAGACCTCCCCTTAATCTGCCACTGAGATCATTAGCTCCTATTTAAATACAAAAACAAATGTTATCCATAAAATTCATCTAACTTTTCACGGCGAAAGTTTAGCAATTATTTCATGCTCGAATGCACCTTTTACGACGACTACAGATCAAACTAGTACATATAATTGTTAATAATTTAATCTGCTGTGTACGATTCAAGTCTCATTAGCAGCAGTCACTTCCATTAACACAGTCCCATTAGATTCACCATCTGTTCCATAGAAATAGAAAGAATAATTTCTTTCAAGTTTCCCAACGATGAAGCGGATTCCCTGTTGATGATTCAACGAAACATTTTCATTATGTTTTCATACAGTCTCGTGCTCTGGTTATTTTCGCAAACAAAAGAAATCGTTTTGTACCTGAATCACGGCCAATCAAGAGGCACGCGTCACGAACGCCTCGCTTCAACTACTCTCAACCAGAGTTATCCCAGTCATCCTCTTCTTCGCGATGCTGTACACGTGTTTACCGGTTTATCCGGTATCCACGATAAACTCCCATGCAGACAGATTAATCAGTAATGCATGCTAATCAACAATGATCACCGTTTTACGCGACTCCGTGTTACGTCAGTGAACATTTTCGCTTTCGTATTTATATTGTTTCCCCGCTAATGGATTTAATACAATGTGGCTTGGTTCGCGCGCCATTGATCGTCGATAATAATTATGAGTTGGTTTTTACGCTGAGATGACGGATTCCAAAATAGAAACCTTCCGAACGAGTCAACAATGTTGTTCAAAGATAATCATAATGATTTTTCATCCGGGTTTCAATGAGTCAAGGGAAATTATCTTTCGGATAATTTGACGCGTTTTTCATTAACCATCATAAATTTAATTTTGCCAAATAATATAGTTTTCAATATTTCTAAGACCACAGTAATAATGTAATATACCAAAGAGGAAGCACTATATTAAACAAAATTAATTTTCAAATTTGATTAATTAAATTATTACTGTGGTCTTAGAAATATTGAAAACTAAATATTTTATATCTATATATTAATTTTTTAATACAATACTTTCCTTTGATATATTGAATTACTTCTGCAATCTTAGAAATAAAAAAAATTAATATATGTATATAAAATAATATAGTTTTCAATATTTCTAAGACCACAGTAATAATGTAATATACCAAAGAGGAAGCACTATATTAAACAAAATTAATTTTCAAATTTGATTAATTTTGTTTAATATAATATGGAGTTGTATATAGAGGACAAAGAATGACGTTAACAGCGGACACAATACGTTAAAAGGTAATGTTTGCAAGGTTTCAGAAATTCACTAAATCGTGAGGGTAGATCCAACCGAGGCGATAACCAAAAAAGGGTAGATATCCGACTGTCTGTTCGCCGATTGTTGGAAAGAGATTGTCATCGACACCGTCATTGAGTCATGAGAACAGTTCGTTCCGAGAGGGAGAATAATGGTGCGCTAGATATGGTTAATCAATTCGATTTTCCGATAAGAGAAACTCGGGCGTGAATGAATAAAAAGTCAATGGAACAGCTTCTTATCCTTTTGAAAATTTAAAATTCGATCAATTCCACAAATTGAACAAAAAGATTATGGAAAAATTATGAAACATATCCTTGTCATAAATTTTATTCAGGATCTTAAGATTCCAGTGTTATAAGTTCATAGGAAAGAATCGTAAAAATTTGTAGAAAAACAATTTTATCCAGTGTCAAGGTGAACATCCGAATCATTTACGGATTCACGAATTTAGTTTCAGAGGCTCGATTTCCTCCCGATAAAATATCACGAGCCCACGCATTACGAGCAAGATGGATGATTCAGGTGAATCATCCTCGATAAGGTCGTCCCGTGAATATCCAGGTCTGCATTACACGTTTCGCGCCATTGCAGTTTCTTCCTACGAGTTACGTCACTTTCCAGAACAGCGACAAACAACAGTGTCGCGATTTCCGTGGCGGACTTTATGATTGCCACATAGAATCGGCACACGTTTTGCCAGCGATAAATTTTCAATGAATTATTGCTACGTTTCGAAAGAATAACCCTTGTTGGGCTCGTAACCATCATCGTCGACGCGTTATTTTTTATGAGATCCTGTTTCCTGTGATATAACTTTCGTTTTAGGGTCTTTATTTTGTCGATGAATGAATATGGAATTATTTTTTTAAACATTAATTTTACCTCTCTGACGACGGACCATGAAGAGAGTCCCAATTTTAATTCAATCTTATAGATTTTAATTTATTTCATCGACGAACACGCGTGCAAAATATTCCAAATGAAATAATATAATTTTCATTATATTAAAATTATTTTATTTTCAAGATGAATTGCTTTTCAAAAAAATTAATTTTTAAGAAATTTTCAAACTATTTAAACTCGAATCAAAAATATTTATAGTTGCATTTATAAGAAAAGAAAATTCTTCTGTAAAACGATACACGAAGGGTATCAAGTGCTCTGAATTTCTGCTTCTGGCGACAAAATCCCACAGTCTGACAGATATTGATAGCCATTCGAGGCAACGTTGCTTCAATGTCTACGGTGACGAGAAAAGAAAAGCTAGATGTCCATCATTCCCGGTGCTCCGGGCGATCTGGTGCAACGACAATGCACGCACAGACGCAACGAGGGAAAGGAACCTCTTAGAAAATTGCATCGAGCGTAAAAATGCCGTGGTCACTTGAAAACAGGAGACACCTACCACCTAGTGGGCGTCTAGGTGGCCGTGCCGCCTGTTACAAACGTAACCTGTGCCGTGGGTTCCGTTTCTGACGCACTGGCAATGATTGAAAACGTCTTGTTACGTGGATGAGGAGAACGTTCTTTTTTCTTTATTTCTGGTCCATCGATCACTTACTTCATGAATGGGAAAATACACTACTTTTTAGCAGGTAAATTGTGGCGAGGAAAAGAAATGAAAATTTATGGAAAATTTTAAGTGATATCAACTCTTGAAAGATGAGTTACATATTTTTAATTTTTTTTAAATCAAATAATGTTGATGCAGAAACTTTTAAGACACCCTTCATATTAACATTCGACACAGTCAGAAAGAACTGTAGACAAGGATTCGACCAGCATTTAGCGTGTTTAACGTCAATTCGCAGACATGATGTAAAGTATCAATAAAAACAATATTCTGCTTTATCATCGAATCTGTTTCACGACCCCTTATACGATAGCACCCAAGCAAAAAGGATGATGATTTCATTCAGTGATGTCAAAGAAACGGTTCTTCGAACATTCGAATTACCGTAACTTATTGATTGATCTCGGTAACACCTTTGCTATTACGAATATTTAACGTCTTTGATAATTTATTTTATCATGTGTCGGACTAAATATGGCAATTTCTACCGAAGTGGTAAACAGCTTATAATTCCCTGTCACTGTCAAATCGTCGCGAGTGAAAGCGTAAAAAAATCAGTTACACACCTTGTCAAATATCCGTTACGTAAACGGGAATTAAAGTAAATCCGGCGCGGATTGACGGGGAACATTTCCAAGTTGGCTGACGCGTCACGGAAAAACTTGAAAGATGATCTTACGGATGCACGCCGCGGAACGACGAGCTTGTATTTGCAAATAAAGGGAATACCTGGCCGGCTATCGCGTACGATCTGTCAAAACACAAAGGATCGCCATGAAATCTTGCGGTTCAACGCCGGACTGGTAACCACGTCTTCGTAATTTACACGCGGATCGACCTTCTGGCACGCTGTCGAGTCGGTTGTGCCGAAATATCGTACAGTGAAACAATAAGAGGATCTCCGAGACACGCAAGGCCAGTTAAGCGGATGTGGGACCAATTTTAGTCAGCCGAATTAAAGGCATATATGCGTGATGAATGTTTACGCGAGTTGGTTGCGATTCGATGCGGCGCCGACGATTCGGCAATGACATAAGAAGTGCTTATGACGCCGCCGCGCTGACGACTCGACGGTATGAGGATTTAACGCTGACAACTGGACGTTGGCAAATTAACGCTGGCAAATTAACGCTGACGACTCGGCGCTATGAAAATTTGACGGTGACGATTCGATGCTTGCAATTGAACGCTGACGACTTGACGCTGACGACTTGACGCTGACGACTCGACGATATGAGGATTTAACGCTGACGACTGGACGTTAGCAAATTAACGCTAGCAAATTAACGCTGACGACTTAACGCTTGCAATTGAACGCTGACGACTCGACGTTCGCAACTTAAAGCTGACGACTGGGCGTTGGCAAATTAACGCTAGCAAATTAACGCTGACGACTCGGCGCTATGAAAATTTGACGCTGACGACTCGACGCTTGCAATTGAACGCTGACGACTTGACGCTCGCAATTTAACGCTGACGACTGGTCGTTGGCAAATTAACGCTAGCAAATTAACGCTGACGACTCGACGCTTACAATTGAACGCTGACGACTCGACGCTTGCAATTTAACGCTGACGACTCGACGCTCGCGATTTAACGCTGACGATTCGACGCTAATAATTCGACGATGTCAAGAACTCGACGCGTGCAATTTAACGCTGACAACTAGACGCTAACAATTCGACGACGCTGAAAACTCAACGCCACCAACTCGACACCGACGACCCGACGCCAACCCCAGAGCTCTCACACACTGGGAAGTGTAACATATCAGAATAATCGGAGCCCATATATCGAAAGCGAGTGTTATAAATATTAAAAGCACATAAATATCGTCTATCGTATTGTCTGATTAAAATCTGAAAATGGAACTGACAAGCGTGTTTCAGCTCCGTTTCGCGAAGAAATATGTCTATATCATTGAAATCGTGCGGATTGATCGATCTGCGCCGATCGTTCGATATAAAAGAGACTTATGGTGGAAAAAGAACCACGCCCAGGTATCGGAGGGCCGCATAAAGGCAGGATATAAAGTTACGACGATTACGTAAGGGCAAACTTACAAAGGCACGCTGCCACCATAAACCATATTTTCGAGCGTTGGTGCCCATGCATAATATAAAAGGTCACCGTATAGCGATTTTTACTGCTTCACGGGCCGTTCTTCATTTGGAAAATAAAAGAAAAACGACAGCGATTACAAGTAATCCTTCGAAATATTCAACGATTCGTGAAATTAAATCTCAACGGAAGTGGTGAATAAAATAAAATTATTTTAATAATTCGTCCATTGGTTGACCAATTCGGCTCTTTCGAAAATGGTTATTTAATAATTAGCATGACTATGATGCGAAAGTAGAAAATAAAATGGGTTACGTAACATTGTATTGTGCGAAAGGAATTCACGATCGTTAATAAATTACTCCGTGACGAATTAACTATTAATTTACCCGACTTACATGGGAATTATTGTTAAAGGAACGATATGCAAATATAATTGACCGTAACATGGGAAAAATCCACTTAAATACCGTTTTATAGAATAATCAACTCATAGAGATTGAGATCTCTAAATACAACCGCAACGAGACTTCACTTCAAGAAATTAACAGAATTACTATCTTAATTTATTGTTATCGACTTTGAATCTCCAAAATTTCATTTTTATGATACTATACTTTTTACCTGGAAGGAAAGATTGAAATAAGATAGAATTGAGGTTTTTAGAAAAGATCTCACACTGGCTGTTCATTAATGGTTTTTCAAAAATTCGTGTGATTTTAAATGTCGTGGTAAATATATTTGTAAAGAAATTCAGTATATACACCCTGCAGGTAGGAAACGAAGAAGCAGTATGTCCTAAGATGTCGACAAAAGCACGTCAGAGATAAGCCTTCAGGGCTTCGAGCTACTTGTTTCAGCCGAGTGGACTCTTGACGAGCCGATTCCTTTGTGATATGAAAGTTCTCGGCGAGAGAGAGCTTATTTGCATTCGATAACAACCGAACCAAACGGTTGAAACAGGATCGCACCTTCCACGAAATACACAGGGTGATTCTGGCCTAGTTGGTAGAAGAAAAAGAATTTGCTTTTTTGAATGCTGTAGGTACCAATAATGATCGATACTGAGAATTCAATGTAGTCAAAGAATCAAGAAAATAAAATTTAGAAAAAATGATAGTATTATTATATTATTAATGCAAAATATCAAGTAGAAAGCTTAATTAAATCGTATGCTGAATAACTGCAATTTAGAGGATTGTACTATATAGGGTATTCAACATGATAACTGCATCGATGCACTTGAAAAATGCAACTGCACTTTTAGATTCGTACATTCATTTTATATAGGTCAATTTCGAGAGAAAAAATGTTAATTAACATTGCAATTTAGTGTGTCATGCTACATATGAGATCCAACGTGGCCGGAAATGCATCGATGCACTTGAAAAATGCAACTGCACTTTTGTTTCTAACTGATTTGCATATTTTCCTTTATATAAATCAGTTCTTTGAAACATTCTGAGTAAAGAATTATTACAGTATAATGTTAAAAAATTTGTAAAATGTTTTAAATTTAGAAAAATTTGCAATTCCTTTATAACAACAACATTGAGGATTAAAATTAATCATACTTTCCTCTTAATGTTTCACCACTTAATCGTGCCATTCATATCTCTCTCAACTCAATTATCTCATACCAAGATCATTTAATTAATTGATCGAAATGTATCAGATAATGATAAAAAAGGAGGAAAGTTTTATGCACTCTGAAATGGTACATCTAAATTAAACGTCAGAATTAATTCGTTGATTTATGCGGTTCATTTTTGAATGACCCATCTGTAAAATCATTTAAAACCAGAATCCAGAAAATGAAGTTTACCTTCTGCCCATTATGGTCACGTGCATAGGATCGAGTGTGCATAATCGTTGCGTGTATTACGAGGCGAGTGCGTATATACATCGTAAATTATCCTGTGAAATTCTTATCTGATTGCATCATCGAAGGAGCTGCCAGGACCTTGACAATGCAGGGTCCTTCGAGTCTCTACTATTGAATAAATAAGTTCAAAAATCTCACAGATAATAAGAAAAAGAAAAGAAACTGTAAAGAGAAGAATCTAATATTGAATTTTAATCATCTTCCAAAGATTAATTATCAGGCGTGAAATTAATTAACCATTTCTCTAAGGACATTGAATAGATGCATCCTGAAGAATTTTAAATAAATTTCTAAAATGTCACGCATTACATACCACATTAAAGGTGAAGAGGAATTCTTTGCACCATCTGTGACTTATCATTTATCAAACACTGTCGATAAATTCACCCTCAAAAAAAAGAAGAAATTAAAAAAAAGATTGTGCAAATATCCCTGAAAAATTGTGATCGAAACGAGTCGTTGCAAATTCAGCAGACAGGTATTTATTAAAGTTAACCTCGCGTTTCGCAATTCGAACAGTTCGCAATTTCACGTGTGCAAGGACGTCAGTTAAAAGGAAGCAATTAGATTTGAAGAGGAAGGACAAAAAGGTATTTTAATATGTCATTTTTTTTCTTCATAACGGTGCTTGCTCACTCGAAGGACGAAGTTGTGAAATTATTGAGCCTCATCATCGTAGAATGTCCAATCATTAAAAGGAGAATTTCTTCTTTTGTCATTTCCGTGTGAACGACGGTGATATCCACGGTTTCGATAAGAAAAATATTTCCAATAATATTGCCTTCGATTATTTCATACGATTTCATAATAATGTAAGAATGCAAACACCGTATTTGTCACGTAAATTTCAAACCTTTTAACATGATTGGAGATAAAAATTTTTATATCAACATTATTTACGATCTACCGTAGTCACTGCTATGTTAAATTCAAAATATATCTTCAAATTTTAAGAATTTACAAAATTTTGTAATAATAGTACTTGAAATTAGCTTGGAATAATTAAAATTCTTAATAACAACGAAAGTGCATCGGTGCACTTGAAAAATGCAACTGCACTTTGCAGAAAATTACAGTATTACTCAATTTTTCTTCAAATTTCTATAATAAGAAAATATTTTTTACTGTTCAATATTATATTATTTTTCAAAATTAAAATTCAGGTAATGTATCTAAATTATTTCTAAAAATGTCGGTATTGTCAGAGGTATGAAATGTTTTAATTACACGTGTCCCTTTGTTCACGATGCGAGGTATCTGAAAACCGTATCATCTCGCGTGTTTCGCATCAACGATTCTACACGATTCTTCAATTACACGTTAACAGATCCATTTTCATTCGGGTGTAACTCCACCTTATTGAATTCGTCGCTCGACCGTTCGAAATCGTTTTTACGTAATCGATTCGTGATCCACCTTCGAACGCATTTCGCTTTTTCGCATTCCGGTACCGGTGGTGCTGGTAGCACCCGAGATGTCCGCTCGTAGGACCCGTGTTTCTGCCTCTACTTTCTCCGCAATTACGTCACACGTTTGCCATGCCACCCCATTTCTATAGCTATGGGATATGCTTTCGGCGCAGCCACCTTCCATGGGCGTAAACGTGTATTTTTAATGAGAAATCAACCAATCAACATGAATTATAAATGTGCATTTACACAATTTCTTCGAAAAGGAAAATTAATCTTGAAAATGATATCATTGATTTTTGTGCATGCATGATTGAAGGTAGATTCTTTTTTTTTCAACTATTCACCATTTGGAGATGATATATTCATATGTATTCAAAGAAAAATCATTATGGTAATGATTTTTATAATCATGACATAAAAAAGAATTACAACTACTGATATCATAAATTAACAGTGAATGCTTTGAAAGGAATAAATATCATTTCATTTAATTGAATTTTAAGATTAATGACACTTTTAGTTTATTCATCCTTTTGACAAATATTAGAATTATATAAAGAGTATCCAATTTTTTTTATTGCTTTACCTTCGTTGCTTCACAGACTTCTTTCACACGAATTTTTTGTTTTTCAAACCATCAAATGGTTTCGTCTCTCATGGTTCTTAAGCCATGATCAAGGTACTCTATTCATTCTATGTTGTTGAATAGTGTTATTTTAACCTACAACCTACGCTAATAGTACAAAGGACTCGTTTTTGCACAGTCATTTGAAAGTAATTTCATTTTTTGGTCTGTGTTCCTCTTACGTCATGCATAATTTGAACTATTATGGATTTTATTAACCGGAAACTCTAATCGAAAAGGTTGCCATCAGACCTTGAAGATAAATTCGCACTTAAGATCTGGAGATGATTTCGAGTGGTAGATTAAAGAATGGGAGAAAGAATCATTTCACTGTCAACGAATAGTTTCGGTTACGTGATCTCTTAAATCTTGATGTATATCGAATGTGACTCTATAATGTACCGGTGAAAGTATGATCGTAATAAATCTTGGTGAAAAAAAATTCACCAATCAACGCTACACTAATAGATCCATTAATTCTGAAAATATTTCATATTATAATATTAATATTTTTTTCTAAAATTCATATACGTTTATAATAAATAGACTGTAGATATTTATGCAATGGTAATATATAACTAACGATAAGTGAAAGAATGTAGCTTTCAATGAGTGTTGTCCGCAGGAAAGAAAGTTGATTCTTGTCGCAGTCATCGTATTTGGTAAGATTAGAAAGAATGAACGATCTAGAACAAGAGTGATCTTGTGCTGACCACTCACGAATCTTTCTATAACTTTCTAGAACTAACAATTCAAAAGTGTTACAATTTTACAGGTAAATTTTGCAGGAATTTAACTTTAAAACAGTGACACAACTTTCGTCTATTTAAATAGTATCAGGATGTGGCACCTGACGTTGATTAATTATGTAATTAGATTGAGACAATATTTTTAATGCGACTTAAAAAATTAATAAAATAAAATTGAAATCTATAAAATAATACGTTTGATTAGCTTTAAAAAAATATCCACAGTCTACTTATCAATGTATTGAAACTATATTTTTGAAAATTTGCCAATTGTCGATGTCTTTCTAACGCTAACAATAATAAAACGTAAAAATTTTTTCCTCGTATCTGAAACGGTATAGCAAGTTGAAATGCAACAGGCAAGTAGTTCTTGCTACGTGTGCTCCATAGAAATCAGTTGTAGGTACAAGTTCGCTGGCCTTATCCGTAAACTTGTCCAAAGTCTAGTGCAATCACTGCGGTGAATCATCGCCTAACGTGTCGTCACGATCGATCTTCTAGGATTCTCATCGTTTTTCAATAGTCATGGAATCTATCCGAAAATGGAGATTGATTAACCGTTCGAAATTGATTCGATCGAATATGTTACGAGAAGCACGGCTCTCGTTAATCAAACAGTTTGGTCGAAACGATCCTCCGTGAGATGAGCTCATTTCCATAATTCATGAGATTGTGACACCGTGAAGCGTTGATTGACGCTTTGATAAAGGAAATGAGATCGGTTGAAGAATAGTGAAAGTAGCAATGGACATTTCGTCAATTAAATTTTTAACTTTTTGGAGCATACAGACTCGAATATAGTAAAGATTATTCATTCGAATAGAGCTGAGTGGGACTGCAAATTTTTAAATAATTTGATAACAAAAAATTGCAAAGATTAGAACATTGATTGTTCTCAAAATTCTTGTTCTAATAATTCCTGAATTATTAATATCAATTATTCCCAAAATTTTCAATAATAAATGATAATCTATTCCTCTGTGCCATTTACGAAAAGAAATAAATTAAAAATATAATTTAACCCCTCATTTTCCAGAATAACGCGAAACTTTCGATCTTCACGGTCGAATTATCGCCACGGTCAATCGACATGCTCGGCAAAGCACCACTGTCAACGTAGCTCGCCTTGATCTAAAGCCACGCTTCTTTCAAACGAAACCACCCGACACTACCTTTCCCTGGTTACATAAAAATAATTCAGCAAAGTGCACGGGTGGAAAATCGCTTCTCGATCCGAGGACATGAATTAATTTTACAAAACGATCATTACTCTGTCAGGCGAATTACGTTTCGTCTGCGTTAGACGCGTGTTCCCGTTGATTCCTTTTGCCCTGTTAGTCGAACAACGCCTCGGGTCATTCTGGCGAAAGCAATAGTTTGCCTGGGGCTGATTTACGGAATTACACCCCCGCCAGGAGAACGATCTATCCTGGAACACGTTGACGGTTCACATAATCAGTTCTTTATATTTTTATCAAGCGATTCTGGTCAACGACATGTCAGTCGATGAATGAATTATTCATTTTTTAACCCTTGAACAGGATTAACCATTAATTTAAAGTGAAATGTATAATTTTGAAACGAAAGAGTTTCAAATATTTGAAGAATACGTAATTAAATTAAAATTAGGGCTCTCTCCATGGTCCGCTGTTTGAGAGTTAATAAATGTGTAATTTGCAGAAGGCCTAAAGATTTAACCCTTTCCAATATAGAAACAATAAATAATATAGTAAACAGTAATATTAATAGTAATTTATTATTTCTGCTGTATTATGTATATTATCTATATGATAAATATATAAATCCTACGAAGAACAAAATATATTCCTAAAACACAAAAATATCTGATATTGCATTTTTTAATGAAATTTTTACTATTGACCTGTGTTTACTATAAAGCGATCGAGTCAATAAAATGAATAACTGGAACGTAAAGATGTATAAGATTTAAGATCTACTGTCTAAACCTTGAGATTTCGTAACGAGACAACTAGCACTGGCACGCGTCCGAATTCCATCAGGCTCTTTGTCATCAAACGGACAATCGAGAGTTGAATAAAATCGATTCACCGTTCTGCACGTAGGGTTAAGAGGGTATTATAACGAGATTACACGAAGCCGAGAGAAGGCTCCGTGGGTCCTTGACATGATTAACTCTTGTTGTAGGTGGACCATGTTTCGACACCGCACGCGTTGATCCTGCTTGTTTGCTCCACCGATGTGTCCTTTCGTTGTCAAGTTTATTATGGTAAACAAATTCCTTTGTTAACGATCTTGTCCAATTTTTAATATAATATAATTTCAAAGTCAACGTCGTATTTATTTTGAATTTTGAATATATTAAAAAATAAAAGTAATTGAAAATTTTTAATTCCAGGAAAATAATTTAAAATTAATACTTTTCCAAGGCTAAATTAATTTTTTTCTTTCTATAAATTATTATTTATTGTAACCTTGTAAGGATGGTCACAAATTATTACTAAAAACCTTTTGAATTTGATACGTGATAGATAGGAAGAATTCTAAGCGAAGGACTTTCACGAACTAGCCAGTTACTTGCAATAGAAAATTACGAAACTTTCCGTTTCAAGGGTGAGAATAAGCTTCATTCGTACCAAACAAGGTAACATGTGTCTAACAATGAAATAATAACGACACACACGTTTATTTTCACAAAACAACCTTTTATAATGAAAACAATATGTATCACCTTGGAACAATATCTATATAGAGATTATAGAAAATTAAAAAGCTACAATGATTCTCTAACTAATTAACAAGCTTCAATTTTCTAAGCAATTAACTAGCTTCTAATTGCTTCCGTGATCTTCTCTTTCAACGAGACAGCTGTGCTAATTGGAAACCGTAATTAGTAGCTAAGCTACTAATAGATAAGGGAACGACTCACTTAGCGTTAAATGTCCGTGATCCTGGAAACTACCATCTATAATACCGGAAATGAATGAAGTTTCATGGAATAATATATTTGCAAAAATTGGCAATATTAAATTATGGATTTTTGCAATTTATATTATAAATTACAAATTAAAATTTACCCTTTCTAATATAATTTGCTTACACTGTAAATTATTCTAATAATTTTTACTCAACTTTTTCAAATTAACAAACTCTCAAAATTAAAGAAAAGAATTGCTAAGGAGGAGTTTTGGGAATCCCTACAATTGTTTTTAAGACAAGTCCACCCAGTATACAGAAAAATGCACGTCCTTCGTGTCCCAAAGAAAACGAATCGAATAACGCTGAAAGTAAACGAGTTTCGACGTTATCTCTCGAAGGTCTGGGTTAGGTTTTCGCCAGGAGACCGGCCTTGTCGATTTGACAATGTCGATACTATACGATCGGTTGGGTTAACGAAACGGGGGCACATTAAAAAGCTGGCGCCAGGGTGCCTTGCATCACCACCTTGGTAGTCGTTCCGGCTTCGCGCATTGCAAATATGTTGATTACAAGCCATTCCAACACACGAAGAATTCCTTATCTCAATAAAACGATGCTTTTATAATACACGACTCTGATGAAACCGTGGAAATGTGAAGATTTTCCACTTCCTGAACCGGAACGATTCCCTGGGAATCGTTGGAGAAAGGAGGAATACTATTTGCTTTAGTGGTCGATTGCGATGACTAATCCATTCAATTGATGTGAGAAAAAAATATTTAGATATTTATGCAACGGTGATCCTGGGTGGTGAGTAAGTATCTTACTTTGCCTTCGTACAGGATTTAGAGGATTGTGTAACACCTCTTCGAGAATGTGTCATGGTACTTGGAATAAATTAGAGTTCCACAAACACTCGATAAAATTATACTTCGTTTCAATCTTGAATCGAAATTAGATACATTCATTAACCTTTAAACTTATGATAACATGAACATAACATTTTTCTATGACAATTGGTAAGAAAATTACATTTTATTTTATTTGGAAATGCAAAAAATATTTTTACTGTTTGGTCTATTAAAAGTTACACGTAGTAGCTATTGGTTCAGAGTAGTTGATTCATGGGTGAATATTAAAAAAGAAATAAAAATTAAGGAATGACAGCAGAGTAGAATGCAGCTGCATTCTTTCTCCAAAAGAATCCATATTGATTCCATTATTGACCTCATACTACTAGGAAAGTATATGTTATTGTTCCTACGCATTCCCAGAAAATGATTACACGTCTTTTGTCTAATGCAAGATCACTTGGACTATTCAGAGGACTGATATTTAGATCACCCTCTATAATCGAAGCTTAACAAAGGAAATATTGTAACAATCGGATGTCAGTTGATTTATGAGCGTCGTAATGGGGTAGAAATAATCGATGATTAAACTTTGTATTTCTGTAATTGTCACTCCTTCTTCAGGAAATTCGATTAAATCATTTCTTAACAAGTCCTATTTGAATACTTAAATACTTATAATAAGAGTTTAATACAAAAGTTGGGGAAAAAAATTAATTCTAAGTCTTGTGAAGACTTAGAAGGAGGCCCACTGAAAAGTGGGTCAACCTTATATCATTTTCAAATAGTGAATTTTTTATACAAATTTCAATTTTAGTTTAATTAATCAAATTTCCAACTGACCATTAATGGATTAATACACCTGTTGGCAATTTCCCAGCTCTTCGCTACCCAAGTAACGTCCGTTCTCAGGATACTTTTCATGAATCATATCTAACATCTCGGAAGAGAAATGATCAATCCCGTTTCATTAGAGTAATTAACTCGCTCGCCTCCAAGGCGATTTGATCGTTTGTTTCGAACAAAAAAACACACGATCGACGCGTTTGTTCTATGTTGTCTGACCAATCATCATTTTCCTTTCGAGATATAGAATGTATTTATACTTTCAACCGACTCAAGATCGAAAGTTTTTTACTCGCACTTTCAAAATCATCATTCCACAGCGACGCATTTGAAGTGTTCCGAGTTATATCTGGTCACGAAAGGAATCCTCGTTATCGTGTTATCATCGAATAAATATAAATTGAAGCGCTTAAAGTGTCGTATTAGATCGATCGACATTTGTAAAGTCGATGGTGATGAATTGCAAAATTTTATTTCGCATTGTCATTATTTTAAACTATAGAGATTAAACTATAGAGGTCCAAAAGTCATGAAGAGACTTTAAAAAATGGACATTCTTTGTTTTTTAATGTTTTCTTTTCAAAATTTAGTGAGGAACTTCGGAGAAACAATTATGGAAAATAATAAATGTTTTCATAACATTGAAATTGCCTTCACGATTTTTAACACATTGTCATTTTTTTCTGTAATTTCTAGGGAACGTTATGCATTTCGTGACTTGAATAGAATATCTACAGAATTTATGTCAATTTTCGAACCAGTTGTCATCAAGATGGATCAGATTAGATGAAAAACCTTTGATACCACGTTTGTTAATAAGCTAAAGTAGTATCACGTAGAGTACAACACGTAATTTTCATAGTATGATCAATCTGATTAAGTCGTGACAATATAAAATTCTGATATATGTATACCTCTATCCAAGAGTAGTCAAATTACGTCATAAAAATGAATTTAAAGTACACACTATAATAAAACAACAATTACGTACAAGATTCTTGTACGATAATAACTGTCTGTCTTAATCTTGAGGTATGATAATTGCATCATAAGATAATCTAAAACAAGATAACTCTTACGCGTAAGCTTTGTAAATAATGATGAAAAGTTTTCCTCTTTTAGAAGTTTCTCGATATAACATGATAGTAAATCATTGTAATTGAATCGTTAGATAAAAACTAATCTAGGGTATCAACCACTATATCTACATATTTCCCAATTGCGTGCAAGACTCTCGTATGATGAAATTCGAGCAGTTTAGACATTGAAAGTTTGCAAATTTATTTCTTGTTTCGTAGTACCTGTCCTCATATATTATCTTTCAACCTTAGTAGGTTAGTAATAAAGGATATCCGGTGGATTTTCCAGTTCCTTAATACTTTGAGTACTACGTTGAAATAATAGAAAATTTCTTCATTTAATATTAGAAATTATAAGGAGCAATATTCAGGTATTTAAAATTATAATTTTTTCATTTTCTAAGTCATTGGATTCAATAGATTGATTCTAGGGATCGTCGTTCATTTGAAATTTCTATTTCTAAATAGAAATTGTGAGTATTAATATATTATTATTAATGTATTGTATGTACATTTTGGTGCAACTTAGCCTTCTCAATTTGCTTTTAATATAGGGAGACCCTAGGAAGAGTTTAGGAAGAACCTATAAAAAACCCAAAAAGAGCTTAAAGAGAAGATAGAATGAGTCTAAATAACACCTTCTATGTTCCCAAATAAAAAATATATAAAAATGAAGAAAGTAATGAAACATTTCTTTGTGTACAGCTCCTCTGTACTCTTAACCAAGAGCGATCTCCGTTGCCTGAAAGTGTACACATTCGTTCAACAGCGATCAATACCTGATCAGTGATGCCCCCTTCAGAATCATTCCTCAACTAATAACCATGTACATTCCTCGATGACGGTGGCGCTACGAATGCCAGAGAAACTGCTCCAAAAGCGATCCTCGCGCCTCGTGGTGTATTTTCTCAATGACTACCCATCTTTTCACTCCCAAAGTGACGCTTAGTTTAAAAATAAGTCGATCACGAGGGCGCCAGTATATCGTTCCCGGAAAATTCGTATTCAAATCGCCTGTATATATTGAAAAATGGGCGCATGCGTGGCTGGACCGGATCGACACGAGGAAGCCAAGCTAAATTTCTCTCAGTTCTTCTAGTGGCCGGTTTGAGAAGGGCTGCCACAGGAGAAGTTTGTTTTTCTAATTTTCGTTACTTTACCTCGCGCCTGCGCTTCCCGCAACCTGCTACAAAATCATTTTCGACGTGACGGCAGGCATCGTTCGTCGACGAGATGTATTATTGTACCCGAATTATTAAGGGCCAGGTATGAACCACATCCTCAATTACACACGACACAGATATTTAATTTTTTAAATTAACTGCAAATAATATTGATCTTCGTTTGACGACCCCGTTTGTCAAGGTCGATCGTGTCATTTCGAAGGGTACCATTGACGGTTTATCTGAACATTTTTAACACTATTATTTTATTTAAACGATCTGCTTTTTCTTTAAAATTTTACGAAGATTCTTGATTAATTCGATGAACTTTAAATACACTTTATTTTATTTTAAATTATTTCGAGCATTTCGAAAATAAACCTGTTATGTCACTTTTGTGACATTCCAAAAATTATTTCATGAATTTAATATTTTAATATGATTTTTATTATTAGGATTGGTCGAATGGAATGTTAAAAGCATGTCAGTACTCGAAATATTTCGAAAGCGTGATAGTAACAAGGAAATTGGTGGATGATAACGATAAGACGAGTTCGTTCCAAAGTTAACGGTGCAAAATGATATTCCCACGTTACATAATCTCTGAAACCTATATACAAACGTATCAATTATATACATCTTTGGGAAATTTATAGGTTATACTTTCGGCCATTGCGCAGCCACCATCGCACATTTTATGGCGCGTAAAATTGAATGGAAAATAAGTTCCCTTCACTTTCTTATTGAAAATAAAAAAAACAAATTAATAAATCATAGTAAAATTAATGTACATTGATAATAAGAGCTTGTTTTGTATTCCTATTGCTAATGATAATCGTGTACGGTATAATTATGTGTGTTTCTTAAATAGACATCGTTTCATTTGAATAAGAGCGCAAAGTAAATCGTGCTCCTTTGAATTTATTACGTATGCAAATAATTGAATATGTATTATGTAACTGTCGATGTATACAGATGAATCTTCTGTTTCGTCATACGTGCTTATATGCAACAAGTTGAGTAAAAAGTATAGAAATAGGTACCCAAATCTATTATCGTAACAATTTGTTGAATTTTTCCATTACGTCACGATGCAGCGTACGTCCCATTGTTCGCGTAACGTTATCGGATCGGAAACAAATGATGTTTGCGAATATATGTTTGTTATCAGTAGTGCTGACGTTTGCAATGTCAATAAAATCCTGTAATCTTGCATGAAATGAAGTCAGATATACAGTCTCATTAAACGATCAAATCAAGAAATTAGGTATTTCAACACTCTTGAAAGAAATTCATCGGATATTTACTATTATCTGCTGTCGAGATTTGATTTATTTTCTGCTTGATTGAAATGATATTAATGATTGATTTTTGTTGCAGAGGCTCGCCGTCTTCGCGGCGGATATTCAACAAAGATGCTTCAGCGTGAGCCCGCTGAGCTTCGCCGCTCAAAAAGTGGCGATGTCCAAATTCGACTCGACCAGCTACCTTCCTTATGATAAATTGGAAGAGAACCTTAAAATTGTGAAGAAAAGGTGATTAAACTGATGATTTGATTTCAAATGATTTTAGATATTAGTTCGACTTATCAAGGTTGTTAATCCTCGGACAACAGACCACGGAGAGAGCCTCAATTTTAATTTAATTCTGTGTTTTATATTATTTTCATTTTTTGAATTTTATACCGTTTCCTTAAACATTATTTTTGTATACGTTTGCTAAGTTTTACCGTAGTTCAATGGTTAATTGCCCCGGTTAATGATAATTAACACCTCTGTATTTAATTACTATGTGATTAATTGGCTACCTAATTATCCATTTATCTATTCCTTCATTTTCGTATTTCTATATTTCTGTATTTCTATTTTAGGTAATAAATTTTTTTGCAATTGACGTTAGAACTAAGTAATCAAAATTTCATTAAATGAAAAATACGAAATCGTTTCAGATTGAGCCGGCCACTAACTCTCTCCGAAAAAGTTTTATATTCTCATCTCGACGAACCCAACAAGCAAGAAATTGTCCGTGGTACGAGCTACCTTCGACTGAGACCTGACCGTGTGGCTATGCAGGATGCAACTGCTCAAATGGCCATGTTGCAATTTATCAGTTCAGGTATTTATCTTTTGGAAATACCTACACTGTTATCAGATTTGGAAGCTACCTAATTCTTTGGGTCGCTATCAGTTTACTGATATCCCCAGAGATATCAGTGATTTGTGATGGCATCCCTGCTTTTCAAGAATTACTACACCTATATTTCCCAGATTAACAAACTGTAAATCCAAGAAGCCTATTCCAAATTGCCTATGTCCATGAAATTATAATAGCAGTCCAGCAAATCAATTAAGACAACTCTTCCCTATAACAATTTCATGATTCATCGTTTGTTCAATTTCTCCGATAGGATTGCCCAAAGTAGCAGTACCCTCCACGATCCACTGTGACCACTTGATAGAGGCACAAACCGGTGGCGAACAGGATCTGAAGCGCGCCAAAGACATCAACAAAGAAGTATACAACTTTCTGAAGACCGCTGGTGCTAAATATGGCGTCGGTTTCTGGAACCCCGGCTCTGGTATCATCCATCAGATCATCCTTGAAAACTATGCCTTCCCTGGTTTGCTGATGATCGGTACCGACTCTCACACTCCCAATGGTGGTGGTTTGGGAGGTCTTTGTATCGGTGTGGGTGGTGCTGACGCTGTTGACGTAATGGCAAACATCCCGTGGGAATTGAAATGCCCTAAAGTAATCGGAGTCAAATTGACTGGAAAACTGAAGGGTTGGACCAGCCCTAAGGACGTAATCCTGAAGGTTGCTGGTATCCTGACAGTGAAAGGTGGCACCGGAGCCATCGTTGAATACTTTGGCCCCGGTGTCGACAGCATCAGCTGTACTGGTATGGGGACCATTTGCAACATGGGTGCTGAGATCGGTGCCACCACCTCCATCTTCCCATACAACTATCGTATGCAGGATTACCTGAAGGCCACCGGTCGTAAGGAGGTTGCCGGAGCCGCGGATCAGCATAAAGAGAGCCTTTTGACTGCTGATTCTGGAGCGAAATACGATCAAGTCATCGAGCTGGACCTTAGTACCTTGGAACCACACGTCAATGGACCCTTCACGCCTGATCTTGCTCATCCCATCTCAAAATTGGGTAAGTGTTACCATGGTACTCGTTAGTCTAAGTATTTAAACATGTTACTTTCATCCTTGATATTCAAAAATGTATGAGGTTGATAATAAGTTAATTAAATTATCAGTAGTCCTGGGTTATGGACCAGTGTTTTTGGGACACCTGGGCTAAAAATTCAATTTCTGATCGTGGAATTCTTTTCATAGGCACTCTATCTCTGGATATTTACTTTCCTTTCAATAACCAAGATTGTTATCAATAATTCGTGACCTATGAATCATTCTCAAAATATTTATAAACTAAAGTTCTAGATTTTACGACTGAAATTAATTTATCAAAGTGTGAATCTAATCCGATTAAAAATTATAATCCAATAATAAATTCAGTACCATGGTTACGTATTACCCTTCAAAGGTGTTAGAATCACTAAAGGAAAAAGTATAAAATAACTACATGATTTATAATTAATCGTGACCAGGTGATACTGCCAAGAAGAATGGCTGGCCAAACGAGATCAAGGTCGGTCTCATTGGTTCCTGCACAAACAGCTCGTACGAGGACATGGGTCGTTGCGCGAATATCGCGAAACAGGCTCTTGATCATGGATTGAAAGCGAAATCTATATTCGATGTTACGCCAGGATCCGAGCAAATCCGTGCCACCATTGAACGTGACGGAATTGTAAGTTTCTTTTTTAAATTTCATTAGAAAGATTGTACTATACATTGTACTTTGATTTCTTTGACACTCTGCCAAATATTGGTACATGTCAGCTAAACAGCAAACAGCCAAACCCACGCCAATTCTTAATTTGGATCAATATATTTTAACAATGTAAAAAAATAGAAATTCATTCCTTTCTATGATATACAGTCGACTCTCGTTATATTGCCGCTATAGGGGTGGACAATTTTTCAAGCTTCTCAACTTTCAGTCAGAGAGGAAAAGGAAGGTAAAATTGTATCATTTTTATAGGATCAGATGGTAGAAAAATGGCACTTGAAAATTTGTACGAAGATCAAATCGTTCATGTGGCGATACAACGAGAGTCCACTGTAATTTTTGGAGAAATTACAAGACTTGGAAGCTCGATGAATGTCACTATACTGTTTTATCGTGAAACTGTGCAACATTCTCAGAATATTTCTTTCTATCGTTATAAAAAACAATGCAAAAACAGATGTAGAATGTTGCACGTTGGTTGCTCGTGGTCCGTATCTTTCCTGCTACTTTATCGATAACTTTACTCGACAAAAAGCCTCGAAATTCTACCACACGTGTTGCGCAAATGAACGTGACAGTAATATCGTTTACCCAATTCCAATAAGCAAGCATTATCTAAAATGATTTCGTATCATCTGCTTCTCGAGAGCAACTTGTGCGAGCCAATATCCATTTTAATATTAATTATTAATATTCATTTTTCAGGCAAAAACTCTTAGGGAGTTTGGAGGTACCGTTCTCGCTAATGCTTGCGGACCTTGCATCGGCCAATGGGATCGTAAAGATGTCAAGAAGGGAGACAAAAACACCATCGTCACATCGTACAATCGTAATTTCACGGGTCGTAACGACGCGAATCCGGCTACACATGCTTTCGTTACGAGCCCTGAACTCGTCACTGCCCTTTCGATCGCTGGTAGATTAGATTTCAATCCGGTGTCCGATAAGCTCAAAGGAAAAGATGGAAAGGAATTCCTTCTGAAAGATCCCTTTGGTAAGCTGAGCAGTATTAATATTAGTGTAGAGGAAAATTTATGGGTGTGCCATTTAAGGTGCCAAATACAATTATAGCGTGCCATTGAAATTTAATGCGTTAAAATTGAAAAATGAAAAATTTAATATATTATAATTGCTTAAGATAGAAAGTGAAATCATTATATTTTGAGTGACACCTCGCATATCTTCATTTTCACTACGTTAATTAGTACGTCTAAATTGCTTTATCGATTACTTTCGCAATCAGAGAATTCAGATCATGTAGAATTAACGCATAGACATAATAATTATCTGTGAAACGATTGAAATGATAAATGTGATAGCGACAATTTACATGCAATTACACATGAGTCACACATGTTATGATATTCGTTTCATAACGTGTCAGAGATGTCTGAGTACGATTAATAAATCTCGCGTGCTGATCGTTAAAAATAAAGTAGGTGGTTGCCAAATTTGACGTTAAATATTGCGAAACACTTTTCTCGAACAGACATTCATCTTCCAAATGATTTTCTCTTTTTTTTGTTATGAATCTCAAATCAACCTTGACAGTAGTTGCTTAATCGTATGATTAATCCGTACGAACGTACTGATAACACGAAATTGATACAATATTCTCTGTTGTGGTTACAACAAGGAAGGAACAAAGTTCTTTAGTATCTACGTCTGGAGTGTTAATTTCGCGTGATAATTGCTATTTGTCGGAATGATCCGAGTACGTCTCCCTCGTGAAGAGATCTGTTTCACAAGACGTCAAGGCTACATCTGGTAACATTATATCAAACTATGTCACGTCCATTGCAAACATACTTGAGGAAGTATTCTCAATTTGCTATTGTGAAAATGGACAGGCGTGATAAGGCACGTTATAATAACAATTACAATTTAATTTTTCAATTTAAATGAAAGAGACCCAATTTTAATTCAATTTTACACTGTTGCTTTAAAATTTACTCTTCCTATTTCTAAACTACCCAATATTTTTAAAATTATATTATTCCAGGTGATGAACTGCCAAGCCGTGGATTCGACCCTGGAATGGAAACCTACGATGCCCCTCCATCTGATGGTAGCAAAGTCAAGGTTGACGTTAGCCCATCAAGCGAAAGATTGCAACTTTTGGAACCGTTTGACAAATGGGACGGTAAAGACCTCACCGACATGACCATTTTGATCAAAGTGAAGGGCAAGTGTACCACCGATCACATCTCAGCCGCTGGTCCATGGCTAAAATACCGTGGCCATTTGGACAATATCTCCAACAACATGTTCATTGGGTAAGTTTGATGATCTTGTAATTATCTGACAATCATTAAATAAAGGTACAATGTTCATATTGATTTTTTATAGCGCTGTGAATTCTGAGAATGGTGAGATGAACAAGGTAAAGAATCAATTAACGAACGATTGGGGCAAGGTACCCGATGTTGCACGTCATTACAAGAAGAACGGTGTGAGATGGGTAGCCGTTGGTGACGACAACTACGGAGAGGGTTCCTCTCGGGAGCACGCCGCCCTCGAACCACGACACCTTGGTGGAAGAGCTATCATTGTCAAGAGCTTCGCGCGTATCCACGAGACTAACCTGAAGAAGCAGGGATTATTACCTCTGACCTTTGCTAACCCAAGTGATTACGACAAGATTCAGCCCACGGATAAGATCAGCCTTCTGGGATTAAAGGATCTAGCGCCTGGCAAAGTATGTCCCAATCTGTGAATCAACTATTCATTGAGAAAGAAAGTTGGATACTGTATATTTAAAAATTACTAATTTTCAAAATTTCATTACGTCAAAATTAAAACAAGATAAGAAATTAATAACTTAGGGAATCTATAGCTTGCCAAGAAAAAATTTTTTAATTAGTGAGAGCTATTAATTAATATTTTTCAGATTGTGAAAGCTATTAATTAATCTTTCCCAATTTGAGAAATCAACTAATTGATATTTTTCTGTTTATGAAAGCTGCAAAATAATATTATTCTTATTAATATTTGAAAATTTCATAAACCTAATTTTAAAAAAATATCTTAACCTATAACTATAATAATAATCTAACTTCCTTCTTTTTTATCAGCCTGTCAAAGCAGAGATCAAGCACAAGGACGGCAAAGTGGACAGCATTACCTTGAACCACACCATGAACGAACAACAGATATCCTGGTTTAAAGCAGGATCAGCTCTGAACCGTATGAAGGAGATCGCCAGCGGAAAGTAAACTCGCTCAAACATTCAGAAAAAACTTTGAAATACCGTCGTCGTTCGAGGGAGACGTGCAGAATATCTCGTAGCTAGTCGCATGCATACCGATTTGCAAGAATGCAAACGAAGAACGATCGGTATGATTCATATTCCAGAACGTCGTGAGGATGTAATCGCTCACAGGACAACGTTTCAGAAAAAAGGAGAGAATTTAATTAAAAAGAGAACACGTCCATCGATATGTACGACACTGACGCGTGTGTGTGTACAGTTTTTTTCGTGATAATATCTCAACACACGTCTACCATGAAATTGTGATGAACGGACGATGATCAAGTCGGGTAACATTTCATTATCTAGTGAAAGAAGTTCATAGTACACGTATAATATTAGATGAAACGATCAAATCGTATCGTTTAGAGAATATTCCAACTCGTTTGGAAAAATATGAAAGAAAAAGTGAAACTGTCATGTATGAACAGGGGTATGAATGAAGCAATCTGGACATGGCAAATGTGTTCATTTTAAAATCGTGTACAGCCCGCCGATGTCGCGTCGAGATTGCTCCATTCTGATGTTACGATTCAAAGGAATCTTCTGTATATATAATTGTTCACGCTGTAGACTACATCATGGTTATACAGTTTTCTAGATACGACTGAAATGTAAATCATCGCTGTTTTGCTAAGATCAAATAAAAGGGCGCACAGCGAATAAAAAATTGATTGTTATTGTTTTTATTTCGATAATTTAGACTATTTTTATCTATCATATTTCGTTTCATTCATTAGAAAACTTTCGAAACATAATCTCATTTTCAACAGAGGATAAAATTTGAAATTACGAGAGCCATTCAAAAGTTTCCCTTTCAACTATTCGACACGCCACATGTTCCATAAAAGCGGGGCGCATGTTTCGTTACCAGGGCGACCAATTCCCAGAATCGTACACAAAGCCTTGATGAAGAACAAACTTGAAGCACATGCCAGTTAGTTCAAATGCTCTCTCATTTTTACCATTCAAACTTCGTACAGTATGAATTGTAATGTCGGTCGAGGGTGAATTTTTCCTATCGATCACGGGATCAATTGAGCACGCGGAATTTTATGATATCAATAATGCCTACTGCAAGTACGGATTTCATTGTGGGTCCGAATGGACTGTTGTCGCCGTGAGTCATTTATTTTTTAATTTGTCACGTAAATGGCAAATGAAAATAAAATCTGTGCCAAAAAAGAAAGAAATTTAAACCCCCTATACTCACGTGTGTATAATTTTGTCAGGGTATCGAAGAAGGTTTAACGCAAATGTGCAAGTGCAGCAATGACCCGCGAAATCTGGCTGTATGGAATTTCCCCTTGGAGATTACATTCAAAAGCACCAGTCCACATGGATGTAAGTTAAAGTGGTATTTAATCCTTTTCGATGGGAATTTACTCCTTGATCCCTTTCATTGCTATCAGCAGTAATAGTAATCCAACTAATTTGAGTGCATATTAATAAAGGAATTGCACTAATCCTCGATTAAAATTAACTTTCATTGCTTAACGACTTTTGTGCTATTATTGTACTGTAAAAATGTTGCATAGCTTTTCATTTAATATTGTGCAATATCGAATAAATAATTTTGAGAAAACGTTCGCAACTTACAAGAAACATTGTCACAGGGCCCCAGTTAATAATGTCGATTTACGGGCTGGACATCTTTGGCCACGATGTCATTAGAGGATATGGGGTGTGTCATTTACCGCTGGAAACAGGTTGCCATGAAAAAAGGTATTAAAGCGTTTCACGATATTACAGGTGTAATTCATGATTGCAATAAATCAAGAAGGTATTTTGCTAAACTATCAAAAAATATGCCTTAACATTCACTGAAAACATTTTCATAATTTCATAAGTATAAAATGATGTACTTCAAAATTTAATAAAGTTAGAAAAATTAATCACTATCATGAATTTTTAATTAAATTCATTTTACACTAATCCTAATGATGTAAAATTTTCTTTACATCAATTGAAAATTTTTTCTTTGAGTAATTACTGGATGTTAGACAATCTGTTAATTAATAAATCACTTCACTCCAAATTTTCTAGGGTATCAGTGTACGTACCTGAGTCCTCTTCGACGTTGCAACGATTTGCAGCCTGGTTAACAGGTAGAAGACCGGAGTTAATTGATCCAACGATATTGGCCTCAGGTGGCGGAAGGGAACGTAAGTCAATATTTAGAAGCACTTCGCGTTGGGCTACAATGACCCAATACTGTTAATATCAAATTGATAGCAGTCAAGATTTGCAATATGGGCAATTCAACATGATTCATCTATCAAAGTGCATGTTCCAATTTCGATGAATAGATTTGCATTAACTCAACCTTATATTCATCCATACAGAAAAATCAATGGATGAAATTAATTTCCAATGAGTCAGCAGTTCGTAATAAAATTTTCCCATGCTTCCTGGAGATCCCGGGATGGACCTGAAAAATAATAATTTGTCAGAAAAATGAATTAATTAATCAATTAAATTATCAATTATAATTAGTGATCCAATTATTAATCGATTAAATATCTGATTGTTGAATCACTCAAAAATACTTGTTCTCAATATCTCGAGCACAATTTGCAATCGGACACTTTATGATTTCTCAAAGCTGGAAGAATAAGAGGAAATAAAGTGGTTTTGAATGAGAGAGCTTAACGTAGGAACAGTTTATTTTCCAAGATTTACAGATGTCATAAAGCCGGGTAGAAAGCTTACGCGTACCTGATGTTTCTTCCAGGTATGAAGTGGGTGGTCTCGAGTAATAACTTCCTTTATAATTGCAGTCACGCGCATGAGAGTGGAGGGTATTGTTACCGTAACGTTCAACGTTGTGCTAAAAGATTTCTTCAAGCTTGGCTACAACAACGGTGAGAAACAGAAGAAATAATGAGACTTGTTATGGGCACAAATGTCCTCCATTACTGGACTAATATTTCTTCTTCTTTTCTTTCGCTTCGGTATATTTCACGGCGCATGGAAAATCCGATGAAACTCGTGAGAGATTTAGGAAAAATGTTTTTATTAACTACTGTGCTCGTTAACCAGTTACTGCAGTGATTAAGACGGTAACACGAAATTAATTACCTAAGATTAATGTTCAAGCGTTTAAAACGCTATTTTGACTAAACGAGTGGATTTTATATATTTGTAATATATCATATTAAAAAATGTAAAGTGTAATTAAGGGAAAGATTGTAATTAATAAATATAAGGTTTTATACAAATTCATTTTCAATTTTTGAAATTTCTGAAATTCCTAAAATTGAAAGCTCCTCAAAAACGTGGGGTTCTTTAAATTCTCAAAATCTTTAAAATTAAAAATTCCTAAAATTTGACTCCTCAAAATTCTTGACGACCTAATTTTCAATTTTATTAATTTATTAACATTGTTACATATGTCAAACTGGAAATCAGTGCTTCAGCATTTTTCCACCTTGTACACGCGTCGATGGCAGATCAATCACTGGACTGGAATATTCCCGCAAATCGTTTCATGGATCTACATGAAAAAATGCAGTAGACAGGAACGTCGATAGATCTGTCGATAGAGTACAAACTCCACATCATTTTGTGCATAAACGTGAAAAAACATTTTCACGGGATTTTCACGGAGAAAGACATACATATGTAGATATCCTCGAGCGTTTATTTTCATGTTTTCTTCCGCCACTACTTTGCATTTATGAATACGATATTGCTGATAAAGCTAAAACAAAGGAACACGTGTGTTTAAAAATAAATACAAATTAACCCTTTAATTACAATAATAAGCCATTAGTATTCTATGGTGTAATATTTTTAAAGCAAGAATTTTAAATGGTCTGTTATGAAAATATGAGCTGCTTAACCCTCGAATGGTGGTCCATGGAAAGAGACACAATTTTAATTTAATGTTGTATTAAATTTAAATGCAACTCAAGTTCCGATACTTTATGTTTCGGGTATTAAACACTTTGTGACGGAGTCTTGCAGATTTTACGACACCGTTCATATCAAGTGTGTCGGTTAATAGTCAATATTCTGCAAGGCTCACCGTGATTATGGTAAACGGTGCCCGCCACCCGTTTCATATTTTAGTGGGCATACTGTAACGTTAAAGGAGATCACGACAACTATCGGCGAAGATATTAAGGAATCCTTTAGAACGATCGTAACACGATATGGTTGTTAATAACGTTTGAATACTTAGCCACGAACAACTATCGCAGTTGCATACAATGGAGACACGTGGTCCAAGTTTAATCTACCACATATGGTTGAAAAATAATAATTTTCGTTTCACATAATTAATTTTTGTATTCTTTATGTATTTCATTAATTAATGTATTATTTTGAATTTAAATTTTATACATTCCATCAGCCGTTTTTTTAAATGAAGAAATTTTTCAAATTAGCAAATTGAAAATATTAAATCAACTTCAAAAATAAAATGATGACACAAAAGTATCACCAAATAATACTTATGACATATCAATTTAAAGTTCGAAATCTAAAGAAATTGCTCATGTAAAAGTTTCATTAATATTCTTTATATAAAATGGCTGAGGCCCAATTAAAGCAAACAGCTGCTAATTTCGAAACACATAAAATCCGACACAATTTCATGGCACAAAAGTTTGATAAACTGGCACTTGTGATACAACATTTTAAAGCTAAAAGTTTCATAAAAATGGGTATATAAACACTTTGCCAATATTCTTAATACGAGATGGCTAATTGCGGATTGCAACGAACAGTGTTAATTGTACTAATATCAGGTATCCAATTTCGAAACGTAAAAAGTCTGAGCTAATTTCGTGACATAAAAGTACTAAAAAAATTATACAGACAAATCATTCTTTCCCTAGGATTCATAATTATTGAAAAATGCAACATAACCATGCGACCATTATAAATAAATAAACAAATAATGATAATTTGTTCATGCTACATCAAACATTGTATATTCGTTACTCTATCAATATTGATTCTGTAAACGTTTAAATAATAAAAAAAAAAAAAAAAAAAAAAAAAAAAATAGCTGACGGGTCGATTTTTCAAGCCTGTAAATTCAATTCAATTCACCGTGCCGTGTAACGCGATAATATTAAAAACGCGAAACAAAATCCCGTTGAAACCCACGACAACTATCTCGTTTTTCAAATTTTCCGAAGAACTAAAAAAACCATTTTCCAATAATCTAGAAATCAAAGTGCTCTGTTACTTCGGTGATTTTGTGAATCTTTTATAATAAACAAAAAATTAAATTTTCTGAAAGTAAAATACCTTTGAACCGTCTTAATTAAAAAGGTACATCGACGAATTAATTTCTGCAACACATGGAGCGTACAGTGCACTTTTAGTTCGTTATTACTGCTTTTTACTGCTTTTTGGGAAAGCGAACGCTGTTCTGGACATTAACGGAAGCGTAAATTGTTCTGAACGTCATACTAGGCTGGATAAACGAATGGTAAAGAAACGGCGAAAATTTTCCGTAATTTTCATTCTCCTCTTGCTATGTGAAAATATTGGAAAAAGGGTAAACTTGTAATGAAATGTATCGAAAAAAGGAACGTGAACCTCGGAATTGCGGGAGTTGTGTTTAACACTGTAAAAGAAACTGGTATCGGTAGAGTTTAAGCGAGATTCGTAACAATGTGTTTGCGTGAAAATATGCTTTGTAAATGTAGCTTTCCGGTTACCTATTCGTCGAAATGTTCAATACCCAGTTGGTTGATTACATTTCGTTTCTTCCGGTCGATCAAGCGGAATCGGGAGAAAACTTGAACGTGAATTGCATTTAAACGTAGTTCTACTTATTTTTCAGTCGAGACATGTCCGCAAATTCGGGTGCTTTTTACAATCTTGTTTTCGATGAGTGAAAAATTGTAATAAATTATTTACATGAAACGTGTGTGATATATGGAACCACGATTCTTGAGAGTAGTTGAACAACTATTATTATAATATCAGCTGGTAGTGATTGAAATTAATTATTCAAAATTTATTATTGTAAAAATATTCTCTTCTTAGTTCTTTAAAATTATTTATATTGTAATATGGAAATCTTGATATAAAAATTTAAATATTTTTATATAATATATCCAAAAAATATCAACATATTGTCATTAAGACTTCTTCACTTGGAAGAAACAGCTGTCTCATCCTTGATACAGTTTCATAATTTTCAGAGAAGAATATCTTCAATAGAACACGAGTTGAAATAAAACAATTTTTCTTCATGATAAATTATATCTTTCCTTTATTTCCATACAGGCACACGATACCTTTTGTTATAAATGTATGCTTCATTTAATAATGTATTAAAATATCGTTTCCTTTCTCATAAACCATCATTATATTCCATACTTATTCATCATTTTCAATAGCTGTACATAACAATGTCGATAAAACGATTCTTTGGAAATACACGAAGCTTAAAATATCGGAGGTTCTTTCATTTCTCTCAAACACCAAACAAAGCGAATTTTTTCTTTAACAGTACTCTAACTTATCGTTACAGCTAGCATTAAATTACAATACTGACGAGTTGCACGCAAACATACTTTGTGTTTGTTATTACCGTGTATGCGACGTACACGTTTGTCGAATTCGACTAAAAAACAAAACAAAAAATAATAATATAACATTATTATGATGTCACTGACATCGGTAACCATTCGAAATTTCTATTCCGATGCGAATAAATATCTTTTCATTGTGCTAAAAACGTGGTATCCTCACACGATTTGTTAAATAGAATAAATTTCCTGTCAACTTAGCTGCAAATTTGATATACGAATAATTGTACAGTACCGAGCATAGTCAGTTTCCCTAGAGAAATGCCGATATCCCCCCTTCCAGGCCCGTCAGTGGCCACCTGGAAAATGACGATGGAGGGGAGAAGATCCCATATATATATAGGTTTGTGGCCCCCCACCACTTGCGTATGAACATTTATGCAGGAGAATTTAAATTGCAATTGATATTATTATTCATCTTTCTTAATTATATACTAAATTTTCTAATATTTAATCATTAAAAATGATATTATTTTATTTCTAAATCACTTTTAATATTAATATCGTAAAAATGAAAATTTTTAATTATTTCCTTAGGGAGGCCACTTTGCTTAATACTGTACGCATTATAACGAAAATTAGTAACGAATTAATTGTAGATCAGTAAGATTATCAAGAAACATTAAATACAGAGATAATATTCTTTTTTGCTAAGATCAAATTGGATAAATGTTTGTACCCATGAAATCATTGTGCGTTCAACTGTAAGTACAAATACCTACTATCTACATGAACAAGATTAACAATATTTGATCACAATTTGTAAGGCAAAGAGAATCAAGATTCTCTGGAAAGCATATGTGGAGTTGCGTTGAAGAAACGGTGAGTTTCGTAAAACGCGCTGCCGGTTTTTTGTTTTCGTATAGACTAGATTCATTGGAATATACGCGTTGCATTGTCATCGATGAAACCTGCAACAAAATTGTGAAAATATTAATCTTTTAAAAATTATATACTTAATATATCTGTAATATAAAAATATCTATAAATTAATGCTTCACTTGCAGAGCAAAAATAATTTTTATTTTGAAAACTATGAAATTTTTATATAGGTCAGTGATGGATTAAAGGAAGGTCTAAAGAGGGCTACAGTCCTGGGCTCCACTGATATTAGTACCTTCAAAATTTTTAATTATTTTCATTGCTATTTTTGACAACTTTCACTTAGCAAAATTTATACTAAACATAAAAGAATTATAATTAAAAATCTGTAGAATTCCCTAAATTGCATCTTTCTTATTTATTGTCCCCTGCATTTACCAATGTCCCTTCTCACCTGTTATTCTTCGATCGCCATGTACAATTCGCTGTTGTTCCTCGGTTCCTTAACTCTAAGGGAGGAGAAGGTGTTAAGAAATTCCAGTACTACCCCATTGGTCCATCCAAAACCGGTCTGAACGTTGTACTCCCCTCCGCCACCTCCTTGACCAGGTATACTCGAATCGTACTGCAATTAAAACACTAATTACAGTAAGCAATCGCTTGATTCATTATGAAAGGACTTACTTCAAGGAAGTAATTAAGTTACGCATCGATCAACTCTCTTTATTAACTTTTGTGGTTGCCGTGTACAGAAACTTCGTTTTGTAAGAAACAAGAGAGTAACTAAAATTTTTCTTTTCAGGGTACCAGGCCTATCTTGACCCTCACCTACTCGCACCAATGGAAAGAGGATACACAAAGAACCGAAGGAGAAGATAGAGGCAGGATTTAACCTGACAAAGTGTGCCAAGAGTTCCATTCTGAATTTTAACGATCAAGAGACAAGAATCAACACTTACAAGTAGTAGCGAGCGAGCAATGACTAATTAAAGTTTACCAAGTTGATCATTGAGCGGGATTAACTTTTGCTTCTAATGAAATTCTGAACAAGGACGAGAAGAAACAACGTCGATTCCTCTTCTCTTTTCTCACATACAAAGCAGATCTTTCAAGGATCTTCCTAGTCAAACAGGCTCTCCCTTTGTTGTACTTTTATTCACTCACAGGACTAATCGCGATTAAAGTTTCTTGAAAGAAAACGAAGGAAAACTGAGCTTCGTTACGGTGTGTTAAAAATTCATTACCCTTCAGGGGTACGTTGTTTGCATTTACTCGCATTAAACGTCTCGTTTCCAGGCCGAACGGATTGCATTCAATTTGTCGAAAAGGCACTCTGGAAACGTCAGGATGATCCGGTTAAGATGAAAATCTTCCACTCGAGAATCTAAGGATTTTCCGGGAAACACGAGATTAGAACCGGATTCGATTCAATTATTTTCTTGAATTACGTTTTCAGGATAGAAATGGCTTCATATAGAAAATCTAATTTCAGTTCCATTAGGACTGATAATTTCTTTTATCCAAAAAACAACAATTCTTATAGAAAGAACAAGTGAAAATAAGATCAAGTATTTTTCTATCGAACAAAACAATTTTCTTGTTACGAAACCGATTGGCTAGAAAGTTATATTTAAAATAGAAACCTTGTCGAAACGGTTGAATTTCGAATGTTACATCTATCTGCAGGTCTTCAGAAAGGATCGAAGACGACTTCGTGCCTTCGTATCAATTTTTAATAACGTCAATTACCCGAGCAATTATTTCTCGTATAGTATTAACTTCGATACGATTTCCTCGGCAATAAATTTCTCTTCTAATAACGATAATGCTGACGATAATCTTCTTCGATATTTCCTGAACTTCATTGAGAATTATTGTCGCTACGGGTATAAAACTGCAATTACGAGCCGCTCTCTTAAATCTTCTTTCCTAATTCGGAGATGTTTCATGGGAGACTATCAGAAGTCGTTTAATTTGATAAATGCTCAATTAAAGAGAAGGATAATTTATATAGATATTGACTTTGTGACTGCGAAGATAAGAACAAGACATACAATTACAACGTTCAAAAATATTGACCCATTTATTTCAATTTAAAATTGGGGCTCTCTTCATGGTCCGTCGTTCCAGGCTTAAATTATTTATTCAAACAATCTCTCTTCAATAAGTTTACCCTCGAATACATTTTGAAATGAAAAAAGAATTCACAAAAAAAACCTATTCTTTGCAAGCCAACAGTAGTTTTCAATTTATCCAAACGGTGAACGTTTAAATCAATAAACCGTCTCTTTTCGAGAGACAGTCTTCTGAAATACAACATCGTTCGGTTAGTCTTGTCTGTCATGAAGGAGAAAGAAATCCTGCCGATATTTTTCACCCGCAATCCCACCGACAGGTTAACTTCATAAATTTTCCTTTGGGTCATGGTATCGCGATGAAAACGAAGTACGGACGCAGCATGCTTTTCAGCTATGACGATCGTACGTGTACATCTACCATCTTTTCCATTTTCTCATGATTGCGTAAAAACAACACGAGGATGGTTAATGAAGAAATGTGGACAAAGTGGAAAGAGAATAGAAAGGGTTCCGACCATGCGAACATTTTCAGCAGGATAAAAAATGATGAACAAAGATTCATTCCATTTCCAGTTGAAACTCACTCACACCACGTGTCGTTTCTGTCGAACGAGATATATTTCAGCGTGAATTTATGCATCTATCTCGTAGCCTCGATAGTCCCTTTCTCGAAGGCAACACATATCTCAGTCAACCGAGTTATGTCATAAAGCCTCGTTTATGTACCCGAGGAAAATTGAACAGCTTGTCCTGCACGTGTATACATATTTATATGCGAAAATGTGGAATTTATAAAGTGAACTGTATGCAGAACAATTTATATTTTACACCAGAATAATGTAATATTTCTCCTCTCTCTTTATTCTGGTATCGAGAATTTCCATTGCAATCAATTGTATTTCTTTGTGCAATAATGGTTAGAAAGGATTGTGAATTTATAAAAATGAAATCTGCTAATTAAAACCTGCTTCGGGCACAAAAAAAATTGAATGAATATATTTTTATAACATGCTGATAAAAGAGTCGTAATTTAATGATATTTTTTCTTAATTAAAATTTTTGTTACAACATTAATTTTCTATAATTAAAATTAAGGTTATTTGGAAAATTTCAAACGCGATTATTAACTTTGGATAACTAAAAATTGAGAAAATGTCAAGTTTTTACATTCATTGTTAAGGAAAAGTTATTAAGCTACTCCCCAGCGTCAATATACCAGCTTTTACCACGGATATAAAAAAAGGCAAAGTTTTAATTAAATCAGTTTTGCCAGTCGATTTTTAGTGGAAGTACGCTTTTAAAATTCTGATGGATTAACTTGCTTTTACATTCTTGTTGAATTTCATTTTCGTTTCGAATTGATTTCTCATTCAGTCAGAAATTAGCTCTTTCGTTCAGGATATAATAATTTATGTATTTCCAATATACATAGTTCGAAATGCGAAATTGCATAATTGAAATTTTTTAATACAGATGAATATGCAACGCGTTCTTTGAGTAATCAAGTGTAAGAAACGACGATCGTAATGATATTGGAAGCTTAATAAACTTAAATGACTTTCTTCCTCTTGGCCTTACAGAGAGAAAAGGGCATCATCTGGTATTTCACTTCAGCTTGGCTTAAAGAATTTCTACGATCTCGAGTGAATCATTTCAATTTCAATAAGAAGGAAGAATTAATGTTTACAGAATGGATTTGTGTAGAGAATAAATTAAAATGGAATAAGAAGCAAACATATATAATAGTATCAAAAAAATTGTAATTCTAATTGCATTAAATTTGTATATTTTACATTAGTGTGCAGAGACCTATTTCATTCTAAATTTAGAAAATAAATTAGAAAGAAAATATATCCAATCATATAAAAAAGGAATTGTTATTCAACTTCCTCTTAGCAAACATAGATAGATTATACGTTAATGTACATGGCTTCTTCCATTAAAAGACCATTTATTTCTCCACCATTTGTTTCTGTTTTTTTTTTTTTTAAATCTACCAAAACAAAATGAGTTACTCTCCTTTCACGGTATTACTTATAACTCACCTTTTCAAACATTTGTCCGGTTTCGACAAAGCCAGCGTAATTAGAACTAAGCCATCTAGATGCTAATTCATCGGCGAACTCCATTGCTTCTCTCACTCCGGTCCAGTAAAGACCCATCACAATGAACGATTGTAGTGGTGGCCAAGCGTTTGGAAAATCCCATTGTTCGCCCGTGTAATTTAGTGACGTGGGTGTGCCGCCTACGAAGCCGAAATGAAAACAAATTGATTAAAGCAACCTTATTACACATATCTATTTGTACCAGCTTGCATCTTCGACTGAATCCTTCTCAGAAAATCATCCACCCTTATTATGAGAAATTAACACTACACTTAAATGTATTTGATCATATGTTAATATATGTTTTTTCTTATAGAGTTAACCTGGGTGAAGCGAGACGTAATTTAACAAAACGCATATTACAGTATTAATCTAAAATTAAATGTATAATTTTCAAATGAAAATTTTGTTACCTTGTATATTTTGTAATTCAAAATTTTTGTTAATTCTATAAAATAAAAATGTAAATATGCATAATATCTTGTCATTCTTTGTTTGTTTAAACATCGCAACATTTGCAATAAAATCATAAAATGTTTTTAAATTTCCCATCATTTCAAATTTTCCATTAAACAATCTTTAAGATCAATAAAATCCAATATATAAAATAATTAATTACAAATATACATAAATCATTCGCGTTAGAAATCAATTTATCATCAAAGTCACATCCAACTTGTATTAAAATTATTTAAACTTCAAACCGGCACTGTGCCAAAACCGTTTCAAATATTTTCATATATGTTACATCGTAAAAAAGAAGCATATTTCCTCTTTAAAATGCAGTTTGATGCGCGTCGATAACACTTTCGGATGCCGAGATATCGAGATTTAAAGCGAAGCATAATTTCGAATATTTTAATACTATCGCTGTCTCCGTCGCTCCTGTCGTTGATCTACCTTACTTACGGCACCTGTAGGGTAGGCATTGACAGACGCTGATTCATGCTTTTCTACTACTGCTACTACTACTACGCGTACGCACTCCCAGGAATAAAATGTGGGTCAGAGATTAGGCCTGCTCATTCACAACCCTGATTGTAAGTGCTACGCTTTAAAATCTCGTATCTCCATACCTAATTGGGATATCGATTCAGAACAAAATGCATAATTAATGAGACGTGTTTTGCTATCTTTCTACGTAATTATTTCCTAAATTTTGCAAATATTTTTGCTCACATTTTTTGTCTAATATTAATGTTATAATATAGTTTTGACACATTGGTAATTGCTGGCATAGTATTTATGCTATTATCTCAAAAATTTATAATTTTCCTTGTTTAAATTTTTAAATAATAGGCCAAATTTTGTAGCTCCTATTTTTGACCTCTTTAAATTGAATACCCTTACAAATTGCAACAAATTTTAAACCTACCTCTAATTATAATTTATTATGATTTCTAAATGTATTATTATTGGTTATAATGAAATACAAATTTTTTATTTAAAATTAAGCCTCGGTTTTTGGTTATTACTTTTTTAAAACAAATTGAATATTCATGATCTATTGAATCAATATATATTATACTTTCACAAAGGATTTCCTAACAAAAAGTTATCAGAATTCAGTTCAATGCACCGCCGCGCCAGTCAACTAGACTGCTACTTAACAATACTGTTCGTGCACCCCATGAAATGCAATCTTTTGCTCGTGACTAAAATAGGGATGAATATACGTTCCTTATCTCGATTCCATTCGATTTCATTCTAATGGTACGTACCCTTAAGGGAAAGAATTCTTTTCGTACAATTTTAAAACAAATCAATAGAATGAATTTCTATTGAATTATAAACACTTACCAAAGAAACTGTCGATGGTCTGCAATTTCAGATATTTTACAGCACTCAATGCGTACTGTTCCCGTTGATTGCGATTGTAACTTCTCGTGTATAATGGCGCAAGATTCGAAGGGTAAAATGTTTTTCTGGGTGCCTTATGACTCATGTCGTAGTCGAACCATATCCCTTCGTCTTCGTTCCACAGAACATTGTCGATGCCAAGCTGAAGTTCTGTCGCGATTTTCGCGTAATACTGAGCTTTCTGTAAAAAATTATTAAAAAACAACGAAAGACGTTAATTAATGATGAAAAATTGATGTTTTATGCATTTTTCTATCTCATATTTAATACCTGAAAAAATTATTGTATCAAATTCCTAGTGAAATATAAAAATGCCTTTTTGGCAATTTTTAACCCTTTCACTATCAAGGTATGGATAATGCTATAATATAAGGTATACTACTACACTACTAGGCTATTATGCTACTGTACTACTATACTACTATAATGTTATAGCGGTCAAATACAAAGTGTGCAAATTCTGAAATAGTAAACATAATAATAAGAATTTAGAAATTATGATTAAATATCATATTAAAAAAATTACCATAAATAGTACACTATAATACAGAATATAAAGTATTTCATTATAATATAAGCAAAAAAGTAGCTCATTGAAAGGGGGGTATAATAATAGCGAAAGGGTTAAAGTTTGATTTAATTTCCTAACTGCATCAACAAATTGAATTATATTAAATAATCTAACTCCGGTAGTTAATAGAACTACAACGATATTATGGCACCTGTTATACGCATTAATTTATAGGTAGAACTTCGTCAGCTTTAGTTTCGAGCTTACCGCGCTATTCCCCAGGAGAGAGTGAAATTCGCTGAGAAGGCGTCCGTTCTGCTGCAAGATTGCATTAAGGTCGACAGGTATAATGTACTGCGTGCTAATGTTCAGTAAACTGAGCGGTGCGTTTTTGTTGTTGGTCAAACACCACCTGTTGGAAAAGTCCCAACCGCTTTCGGCGCCTGCCTTTATGTTATTGTAAAAGAAATCCCGGTCTTTCTCTGGCAGTTCTTGCGCCATATTGTAATCCTCTCTAAAGTCATAAAAATATTTCAAAGATCCACAGAACCGTTTCAGTATTCAAATATTATTACTACGCATACAATTAAAAAATTTTCAAATTTAAGCTATCAGACTAATATTTTATTAAATATCCAATTAGAAATTTTAATATTTCAATATTAGAAATTTTTAGCATTAATCACTAATAATCGGAATGCCAATAATTTTTTAAAAAATAAAACAAAATTTTTATTTTAAATTTTATCTTGGAAAGAAAACATTCCCAAATTTATGTTTGCACGATCCTCCACCATCCCTTGTGGAATACGTTATCAAAGTTTGGCCATCTATTTTTCAGTGACAGTGTAAAAAGTTTCTAGGATTCTAGGAAAAAAACAGAATAGTTACCTGTAACTTTCTGGTCGTGGTCTGGCGCTATTGACAACGTAGTGTCCCATCTTGTAGGTCCTTCCATCTTTTGTAACATCTATCATTTTCTGTTGCTGCCAAAACGCGAACTCCTTCTCCAGCGTAGGTAAAATTATACCAAGATATTTGTAGTCTCCCGTGAAATCCAAGTACCTTGAAACCTATGAACAGAAGTCGAAATTCAGCAGCAAGTATCATGTATTATTCGCCAACTTTCACGATATTGCCGATGGTTCTCCGAAACTTGCCACGGACAACAACAACGCAATATAAAGTATCTTTACCGAAAATATATTGGAGGGTTGATTGCATTCGGAAGTAAGCGCTTTCCAATTCAAACTCTTTCTGAAGATATGAAACAAAAACTTTTGGGATGTAGAATAGTGGAAGTATTGATTGCATATGTATGCATGTATGTTTTGAAACTAAAAAACATTCATTTTTGAATTGAAATTCACTCGAACTGTTTTATACAAGGCCGGCTTTATCGCGTCTGTCACCCTGAGCTAGTCTCCCCTCGCCCAAATTGTACAATACAAAAGTTTTTCATTTTCAAGCTGGTGCAATTTTAAAAATTAGATTTAAGCACCCTTGGAGGCTCGATAGCTCAACCCCGCCTTCCCGATAGTCGGCACTAGCTCTACGGATAATTAATTACAATTCTACTAATTGTAAGTTAATCGTCCCTTTCAAAAAACTAGCAACAGAAGGAATTAAATGATCGATTTATTGATCCGATTCGACTTTCAACAAGCGTTCCATTCAACTTGAGACTCGAATTCGTGTCAAAAGAACAGATTCGACGAGATGCTACCCTTTGAAATGCAATTCACAGTAACGAACAGTCGAATTGGGGAAGGACTCGACATTGTTCTTTGATTCGTCAAAGAAGCAGCAGCAAGCACTTGTATGCATACACTAAACTCCTTGGAGTATTCTTCGACTTTAAATTTTCGTGCGTCGAAGAAAATGTGGCGCAATGGAATTTGGTTGGTAACGATTTTCCTGGTTCTTCTTGTCCTCGGATTTATTCAAACGACTGATCCAGGGGTAACACTAAATTTCCTAAAATTGCAGTACTACACGAGGTGAATTGTATTTCTTCTACTGTTGTAAAAAACAAGCATTCGTTTGCTGCAAAAACATCCAACTTGTAAAATTTGTAGAGAAATCATCTAACTATCTGGTGATTTATATTCAGCACAAACTATTGCGAAGTCGAAGGTAAAATCAAAAGTAAAATTTTTTGGTAAATTTCATGACATTAAAGTATTACAAGATATCACTTGTGATACATTAATTTAAAGCTTGAAGTTTAACGAAAATGACTATATAAACCGTTCGTTAATGTTCTTAATATCAGACGACTGGTTGCATATTGCAACGTACAATGATGTACCATGGAGAATTCTCTTTCGAAACAGAAAAAGTCTAAAATAATTGCAGAAGATTTATAAAATCATTATGTAGTTATTTTCAGTAAATTTTAACGTTCAATTTGATCTACCATATATTCTATGTTGCAATACTTTTATGTCATGAAATTGCATCAACTTTTCTGAAATAGGTCATTTCAGATACAACGATTTCAATTCCATGTAATTTCATATACAACAACTTTCTTCTGCCAATGTATGTCTAATCTATGAATTAATTTCTTTCCTACGTCGCGTCGGAAGCTTATCCGCTGCAATGACTTTACTCTCGTCCGGATTCTTTAAGGAAATAACAAAGTCTTATCTCCTAAGTAGCAAGTTTCCTCGAAAAATATTCTAGAGTTAAGCAATGCGAACCGGGTATCCCGTTCACGATGGTCATATCGATTTCTCTCTTGAATTACACACATTTTCCGTCGATCGACTTTGCGAATTCAATTGCGTGGAAATCTTGGAGGAGTGGACACCGACTTGGGCAGAAGGGAAATGGGGAAAACTTTTTACCATGGTGATAAAATTTTGCCAAAAGTAGAGTTCCTAGCTCGACCGAGTTCAGCGACACAAGAATTGGAAAGCTGGTTGAAATTTCTTCGAACAACCCTTTCGAATGGTGATCGAACCAGTGTACAATCTAAGTGCAGTACATATCGAATCGAGCTGATGCGAGTAATAAATGGAATTGCAATTAACACTACTCAATGCGACTTTAATTAAGTCGAAACTCAAGTCCCATTTCGTTCACAGGTTTCAGCTGTAATTTTCTACGAATGACGAACACGTACTTTCTCTATCGAATACCTTTCTAACTAATTTATTTGGCGAAATGAGAATGAGGAAACGATTGTTCGAATTTTTATTGCCTCAAACAGATAGAAATATTAAAATAATTTTAATAAACATGCAGGACAAAATGTACTACTTTTGTCACTGCATTAATCAGCCACATGTTCAATTATAATAAAAATTCGTATTTTCAATATGTATCAATTTATTAATAATTTTATACTCCCTCAAATTAAGTAAAATTTTTATTTGTCAAATTTTTCAAGTAATTAAATTACCTTTGGTATCATTTTATAATGAAGGATCTTTAATTAAAATAATTAATTGAAGGTGCTAATCATTGTACAGCTTGTTAATTTAAACTAGAACCATGAACGATAAGGGCAATAAAAACTCTCTTCATTAAAACAATTTCAGCGATAATGATGCGTAGACAGATGAAAGTGAAACGAGTTTAGAGTTAATATGAAAAAATATGACGTACCATGAGATGTAATAGGGGCGGTTGGCTCCTCATAAGGTAATAAATTCTACCCCCGTTGGGTATGAACCCATATTTCTCCACCATGTACACGAAATTGTCTATCATTCCTCTGGCAGTTTGATACATGTCGGATAACAAGAGCCCTTCAATCACCCAGTAACTGTCCCAATAGTAGAATTCTATTAGGAGAAAACAAATTTTCAAATATATTTTATAGAAAAACAGAAAGGTGATACGATTTATATCAATTAAATGTACGTTAATCTTTCGTTAGATTTATTCAATTTAAATTCTGTCAATATATCACTGGCTATAGATTGAAATATTGTAGATATGCTTAGTTTAAAGTACATTGATTGATCATTTGATGCTTTATTTTCAAAGAAAAATGTGGAATTTATTTTTAAATATATAAATTATTATTTGCTGTTATTAAAATTGAATTTACGACTTACCTTTAAAACGACCTCCGGGAATAATAAACCCATTCTTTACGTAAATCAAACTGTGTCTCTCTGGATGTATTTCAACATCGTCGCTCATCTTCCTCGCCAAGTCCTTCCAGATTTCATTCAGATATTTCGCCCATTCTCGGTATTTCGGCTCCTGGATACGTTTCAGAATCGAAGGATTCTCCGTCCAATCTGGCAGCGTCCAATTCACCAATTCGTTCGATGACGCGAAATTCTCATTAACGTATTGAGTCAGCTGCATTCGAGTCGGTTTATTATTCGTTGCGTTCAGCAGGCGGTAGAAACTGATCGAGCAGAAATAGAAGCGATTGACTAGCTGATTGATCACGGTACTGTCAAACAGCCAAACTATTGACCCCGTATCGGTGAAGCGATTAAATAAAAAAAAAATCTCCAGAGTCAAAAAACAGAAAAAAGAGATGAAATTGACAAAACTGTTTTTAATACATTGACCACTACACATTTCGTGAAATCTGACACTTGTAAAAATCAGCATTTAGAAATTTTATTTGTCATAGACTTATTTAAATAAAATAATGTGATTTTAAGTAATGGACGTCTTATTTCTATGTTATACTATTATACTTTTTGTGGAATCAAACTGCAAAGCTATAGGGGGAGTTATGGAGGGTGTAACAAAGACACACGAAAATGAAAGTAACCCATTGTCGTAAAGCGAAACACTATAAAAATCGTAAAAATCCAAGTGATTTAACGTGGGTTGCTATCCAACGATCGTGAAGATTGATTTAAAAACAGTCCGTTTACCGTGATTCCTTTTCTCACTATCTCGTAAACTGCATCCGCTTTCGTGTGCTGTTAAACACACTGATACTAAAAGTCCTTTTAAAAATCACAACACTTTATTATAGAAATATCCAAATTTTTTCAATTTCCAATATCCAATTTTTTTGAACAGAGGAGGAACAATGTGAAATTTAGGAAATAAAAATAATATGAAGTATGAAATTAAATTAAAATTGAGGCTCTCTTCATGGTCCGCCGTTCAAAGATCGTTTATTGTTATTGTGACTTGGTAATCAAGGTGTTAAAGTTTTGTCGATTTCCAGTATTTTTCCGTCTCCTTCATAATGCGTACTATAAAATTTAAACATAGAATGGGCCACATTCCGAATAGAAAATAGAATAGAAACCGAGGTCAATAAGACTGAATTAAAACCGAACACTCACTTGGCCATGGTCACTTCTGGATCCTGTAGTTGATGAAGATCGACGAATGTTTTGCTGTCAGGAAAGACCTCGTTCAGTTGGACGGTTTTCAATAATTTCCCCTTACAATAGATCTCACTAAAAACATAAAAAACAAAATCGTTAGAAACAGCAGCTTTATTACGCTTGATCGTTTTATTGTATTTTCCTCGCGATGATATTAATTTTCCAGTGTATTAGGTTGTTATGTGTTTAAAGAAAAATATTTATTTGTAAAGAAAGAAAATATACATATATTGAATATAAAGAATACAAAAGAAAAGAACAAAACTGTAATAACTGAATAAGATATTTGAACATACTAAGTAGGTACTCATTAGCTGTATTTTATGCTTTTTTTTTCACAATTTGTATCCGATGATTAAGAGTTGAAAATTAATAAATAAATTTTTGAAGGTGATTTTTATAAACAATCCCTCGAGTGACACCCACCGAAAAAATTAATAATAATCCTTCATTATTTAACTATTATCTGTAAAAGTTTCAAGTGTCAGATTGGTACAACATGGTTAAAAATAAATAAAACCAAATAAAACTCATTAGCCGTATTTCATGCTTTTTTTCAAAATTTTTGTCCGATGATTAAGGGTTGAAAATTAATAAATAAATTTTTGAAGGTGATTTTTATAAACAATCCCTCGAGTGACACCCACCGAAAAAATTAATAATAATCCTTCATTATTTAACTATTATCTGTAAAAGTTTCAAGTGTCAGATTGGTACAACATGGTTAAAAATAAATAAAACCAATACAAGGCCCGTTCAGAAGGCAAAGCCAGGCTGAACGTTGGAGGCGCTCAACCTATGTAACTGACCTATGTATGTACAAGGGATCACGTTGTGCCGACCCGCCAGGTTTCTAATATCAAAAACAGCTCTCAGAAAAATATGAACTCTTCTTTACCTAAACTGTATGTTAGTTAACAGTCATTTGTTCAAATAATACATTAACAATTTAAACTTTTTAATTAAGTTTTCTGTTCTTAACTTTCAACGTCCGTGTTTTAACGGTGTTCTTCGTTATAAGTATTTTTTTCAACCGTCGTTACGATTAATTTCCTCTCAGCTTTGTCTGCTTTTTCAAACCTTTTAAATTTCACATCCCGATCCTGTACACTATCCGCAGGTTTTATTAATCTTTCCTCGTAGACAGCAAATAGATCGTACACATTTTCCAATAAAATGCGCACAATGAACCGCCATTGATGCCAATTATCTTTGTCACGTAGGTTCTCAATTTTCAGACTTGTAACTTCCATCTTGGACTTTGTAACCGTCTTTTACCTTTCGTAATTCACTTATTGTTAGTATTCACTTATTGTTAGTATTCACTAAACGCGATAGTCCGGGCCTATAATCTGTTATAGTTGTTTATTTAAAGAAAACTATTTATTTGTAAACAAAGAAAATATATATTGAATATAAAGAATACAAAAGAAAAGAACAAAACTGTAATAACTGAATAATTGAGTACGTCCGCACTTAGCCAGCTTCGCTGAATCTCTTACTTCTAATAATTATATAAACCGTATGGATGCCAGAGACGGTTTCCCACTCCTTATATATTACATACCTGTAGTACGCATAGTAATTATAGATTGCGCTATCTGATAGACTAGGTGTGTAGAGATTTCTTCAATACCGTCAGTATCTTCAACAGTTAGAATCAACATTGAAACTAGGCGAGTTATCGTTGCTGATAATGTTACGAATCGATAATCGGATATCGTTGTTATTTAACCACAATCCTCATTCTGAGCCGATTACTCTCGTTGATCCGATTTTAATCATATCGAAAGTTCACTCAATGAGAAACAAATCTGATGCAAAGTCTACTATAGAATACTTATCACAAGTTGATTGCACTTTAATTATTGAGGGGCTAATTAAATACAATGATTTCGTTTGTCAGGAGTATTAATTTAAGTATCAAACTAATTGCAATCCGCGATTAGTCACCTCGTATTAAGAATATTGACAAGGCGTTTGAATGGCCATTTTTTGGATACTTCAAGCTTTAAATTAATGTATAATAAGTACTATTTTGCAATACTTTTATGTCATGAAATTGTGTCAGACTTTCCGTCTTTCAAAATCAATCATTTCGTAAGTAGAAATAACGATGTATAATCAGACACAGGGTAATACACATTATTAAAGATATTAAGCTGTAATTTATAATTACCTATGTAATTTCTCCCTGCTTTTATTTCTTGATTAATTATCTTAATCAAATTTAAAGTATAATGACAGTCAATGTACCAATAACATATTTTAAAAATTATAAAATCAGTGTCTTGCATACTGGCAGTGTTCCTCGGTGTTAATTATTTACCTAAATTAAATTCAAAGCACCGTACTTTTTTCAACGTGTTAACAATATATTTTAAGAATAACGAAATGAATGTTCTTCAAAGAGGTAACAATATATCATTATTAAAATATGGCTGGCTGATCACAGCAGTCTGTTTCCACTACTTGAAATTCCTATGCATAGAAAAGGCTATCGCAACGTGAAATGCAGACAAGATTTATTTGTTTTGCAGACCTGGCACGCCGTTGTCACAGGGTTAAAAAAACGTAGCCACAGAGGCGTCTACTGTTCTACATGTACAGCAAACGAAAGCGAATTACAGGGGGAAGCTAATTCGGATCCGGTGCCAAAGTTGGATCCTGGAAAAACAGCTGGCAATGGTTTTAGCTGTTGAATCTTTTTTCTCGTTACTTGAATCTTTGAAAATCATCCAAAAATTGCATGAGCCTCTACAAATCATTAACGCTTTTCTAAAACATCATTTATTCAATTTAAAAGCAAATGTTTAAGAGAAATCGGATATTGTACCACGGATATTTGTGTGAGTCCTCTTATTGCCTTGAATATTTTAACGAGAGGGGTTTCAAAAATTTTTAAATCTATATTTTTGACAAGATTTTATAAATAAATCTTAAATCTATTTAAAAATTAAATCTTAAATTTGGTCCTAAGAAAATTAAAAAAAAAAAATTGAACTTACAGGTACTCTTGTTCATAATCATCATTAGGATTTTTCACTAAGATCAAAGCCCGATTCTTCTTAATGAACATAGGTAATTCTACTGTTAATAGAGTTAAGTTTTCAGAATTGATTTGTCAATAAGACCTGATAAAAAGAAGCTACTGAATTTCGAGATCGTACATACAGTGTGGATTTATTAAAGAGACGGGTAAATAAAGTGATATCTGTAATTGATATCATCGTTGCATAATTACGACAAAAATATAGACATTTTCACTTTCTCTTTTCAATACATTTCGTTTTATCTATTGATTTTTCAGTATATGTGAACGGTCTTATTGAGCGTTGTTTAAAGAGCGAAAACCTCAGCCCCAATGTGTTCACAGAAAACATATTAGACCCATGAATTACCTTTTATCTCCCTTTGCGCACTTACTGAACGTTAAACTGTGTGAAATCGAATGTCAGTGATTGATACGTTTATGGATCACCGTTTACAAAAATTGTTTCCAAACTGTTCTTTGAAAGGAATATCCATAGAAAATGTTTTGAAATATTTGAAATTTGATATCTTTTTTTTATCTTCTAATCCTAAGCTGAATTAAAATTTGTACTAGGATCGGATTAAGAATCATGGGGCCCTGGGGTATCGAACCTTTGGAGATCCCCTTTCAAACTTGGTTAATAAATTGGAATTTATTCTAAATAAATTTAGAAAAAGAGCAACAGTTTAATAAAAATTTCATTTAATATTTTTTTATATAATAATTGAAAGACTCAGAAGGGGTGAAAAGTAGGGCCCAGGGTTGTAGCTTAGACCACTCCTTAATTTGGTACTGATTTCAACGTGATTCGTAGACTTTAGTTAATTTTTTAATTACTTTTTGGATAATTTCACCATTTTCCGAAATGTTAGTTAGAACAATTTATCCAAGGATAATAGAATTTACCTGTCTCCTTATCACATACATGCACACATTGTCCTCTACGTTTAATATTTTTCTCCTGTATTTTTTTCCACAACAGAGGAAGCTTCTGATTCCTCTGGCGTTATCGTTTCTCGTCGAAGAAAAAGAATATCAATTGATCCAGTCTTCCATCTTTGGAATTCCTTTTGTCTCATGCGCCTTTTATAGTTTCTCTTTTCACAATTCGCAAAATATGAAAAAAAGAGCAGTGATATGGTAATAGTGTCGAACTATTCCACATTTTATACTCGTCAACGTGAACCGAAAAAAAAAAAATTATTAACCTGTCGGGATTGTCGACCTTCGTCATTCTATTATGGTTTTCTTTCCTACCCCATATATTTTATCTCTAGTGTGTTCAGGGGGGTATCGAGAGGCCCACCTTTGATTGATGAAATTCTATTGTGCATACTTTCAAACGTGTAATGGATGACCCACATTTTTTCACCTCTCAATCAATATACATTAAAGCCTATCTGAATTTTCAATCATGTTCATATATTAAATTTAATAAATTGAACAAAAAAGGAAAGTTTATATTTGTAATCTAATTTTTAAGACTGCATTCACTTAATAAGTTATTAGTAATCACAAAGAAGATTGATAAGGGTAACATTATCGGCAATTCTAAGTTCCATTAAAAATTATTCTTCCAACATATGAAACTTTTTTGTTTACAAATTATGTTTTGTACAAGAGTTCAAGGGTTAACCAGATAAATTAAATTAAATTAGATATACCAATTAGAATAAAATTAGAATAATTTTAGCTAACAAGGGAACATCGGGGACTGATACATTCCGATTTTGATGAAACTTTGCATAAATATTTATTAGATCTGAAGATAGCTGTAATTCGTTGGTGCCCGTTTTTCACTTTGAAGGAGATATCAACCCTTTTATCCGAATCAATCTTTCTATTTACGTGCTTATAAATCGTAAACAACAAAAGATATCAAAAAATAGTTGAAATAAAAGTTGTATCGTTTCTTGAGGTCTATAAAGCTGCGTGTAAGTTTCTTTTTTTTAAATCATCCTTTTTGCAAAATTGAACTCCCCTCCAGCAGGGGCTTTTTGAAAAACTTTGCTTTTTTTCAATCAATAAAAGCGCCTATTTATTATGAATTCAACGATGTATTATAGTTCCGATGGAATTTTTGATTTAAGTTGTTTGATCTGTCTGTATTGACCGCTAACTCGACTTATACTTACGACGTTGATAGAACCATTTCTATGTACGTTTTATAAGATATTTGCATTTATATAAAATCGCAATAACAAGCCATTTATTGTAGGGGTATTATATTTTTTAAAAAGATAAACATGTTATTCCCGAAACACGTTCAAAACATGCAATGACGTGCGTACCTCACGATTGGGATTTTATAATAATTCATAATAAATAATTTCTGTAATTAATAGTGGATATAAAACATAACAGAATCATTTAAAGAGATTTTCTACTCAATTTCACGTTGATTTTACTAGGTTGCAGTTTTTGCATTTAATCAGAATTGGACGTAACTTTTATTTCATCATGCTTGGTATATTTCCCTTTCATCTTTTTGCTCCTTGTTTCCAGTGACTGAGAGTAGAGAGATATAAGAGTTCTTAATTAAGGATCCTACCGAGTTTCTGGTAATTAGGTAAAAATGTGAGATAGAGTGATTATTGCTTAAAGTCTCTTATAAAAAAAGGAATTTTCCATTTGATATTTTCCATATTTATCAAAATTATCAATTATTGATCATTCGATCTTTTATATTTCGAAATTAGAAAACAATTTAAATACTGAACAATTGATAGTAATTTCAAAACAGAAATTGAAAAATTCTTAAAATATTTCTCACTTCTAAAAAGATAAATGTAAAATTCTTTTTCTTCTCGTCACTTAAACGCACCTTGGGTGCTCTTAAAAATATTCCACGTTCGTACGGTCTGATAAATAAAGCTTCAACGTTTCATAGAAGGAAAAAATAGCATCGTTCAAGAGACAGAAACTGAAGAAAGAAGATAGGAGATATATGAGACACTTCACGGAGCTCAACGATAAAATAAATCACGAAGTCTCCATTTCAGGGTGGTTGCTTGCCCATAGAGGAGCCACTTCTTGGATCATTTCGAGGATATTTCAGGGCAAAGCAAACCGTTTCACCAGACTCGTGAATCTTTTCAGAGGTAACGTGTTTTCTCCTCTGATTATCTTATCACTCGATCGACATCATCTCGTTAGATCTTTCCAAAAAATTTTAGCAAATATCAGGTATACTTTTAAATAAAAACTTTTACCAAAATTAATTGTACCCTTCATCGATCCATTTACCATTAGTTAATTTAAAATTTGAAATCGTAAAATCGTATTTCATCCATTGGAAAAGATTTATTCTCGAATTCAAAATTCAGATGCAAGATTAACGATAATAGAACCCGGAATTTGACCCATCGAGCATTACCGAGTAATTCGTTTCAAAGTTCTGAACAAGCACTAGTACGACGGGCAATTTATCTTGAATTATAACCCTCGGATCTGGAATTAATGCAAGGAAGAAGGAGAGTGTTGATTACGTCGATTGAACGAGCCTCCCGTGATACGATGACGTCGATTTCACGAAATAACCTTAATCAAGCCGGGGTTGGGCTCCTCGAAAATATTATCACCAGGGAAACAGAAAGAAATAGCTGTCCAAGGAGCATGATAATGAGAACAGGGATACGTAATGACAATCTTATCCCAAACTTGTTTGCTCTTATCTTACAAGATCCATCCTGTTCCCTCGTTTTATAACCAAATCGTATAATTTAGCCGAGAATCGTATAAAGTTTCGGATTAGGGTCATCCCGGATTATGACTCAATTTATGGATTAACCTTCGGACAATTTCATGCGGAGATTTCTATTTGTAACTTGTTATTTTATGGAGAATCTTTATTAACGCGTTAAAAATCTAATTTATTATTATTGCAGTATTTTTATTCGATACCGGTTCTGGGAGAAGGCAAGGTAGGGTTACCATCCAGGGCAGCGAACAGAACAGTCAAGGGTGCTTTGAATCTAATTTTTAAAAACGTGTAATGAAAACTGCACCCTCTTCGAGACGGAAAATTTTTACACGAATGTGCTATTATCGAAACATAGGGGGATCTTGCCCAGGGTAACAGACACACTTAAACCGGCCCTGTTTCTAATATTCATAATTTCAAGCAGGTCGAACAATTACCCCAATTACAAAATTGTTAAAAATATTCAAATTCCTTTTCCATAGATTTATCTTCATAAATTAATTTTTCTCTTATAAAATGAAAATATTTAATTGCAGAGTAAAAGTTTTGCAAGATTTTCTAAAATAACTTCCACATTTGCACTGTGATAACTAATAAAATTCCATATCCCTTTTTCATAGTTTACTCATTAAACCACCTTTTCCCTTATAAAATAAAAATATTTCATTAACAGAGTAAAAATTCTACAGGATTTTCTAAAATAACATGTACATTTTCATTGTGATAAATACCAAAATTCCATATCCCTTTTTCATCGTTTACTCAATAAAGTAACTTTTTTCTTATAAAATAAAAATATTTAATTAACAGAGTAAAAATTTTGCAGCATTTTCTATAATAATTTCCACATTTTCACTGTGATAAATAATAAAATTCCACATCCTTTATTCAGTGTTTACTCAATAAGCTCCCTTGTCTTTTATAAAATAAAAATATTTAATTAGTACGATACAATTTCTGCAGGATTTTCAATAAAAAGATAGCTGGACCTCCTTTCACATTTTCACTCTTATAAAAGCGATAACGTTGCAACATGTTTCATCAAGTTTGTATCAAAAATAGAGAAGTGCATTCTGCAACTTCTTTTTTTATTACAGTATTTCAAGTAAATCTTCGTTCAAAGACTGTATGGTTCTCTTCTTTTTTGTCAGCTAAATCTCCGTTACTTGGAAATTCGAGCTTCTCTCTTTCAGAACATTTCCCAGCTAACGGTTAAATCTTTGTTCCGGAAAATTTTAAACGATGCTTTTTCACAGGGGAATGCGACGAAGGAATTAGTGCTCTCCAAGTTACAAGGATCGCGATGGAAATTCATTTGAAACACGAATAATGAATCCGTAATCAGAGAAACCGGATTAATTACAATACTGTAATGAAACATTTAATTCCAGAAAATACATTTAACCTTTCAAAATTTCCATTTCTGATATTTCCATTGACAAAATGAAAATTAATGGTTTAAATAAGGAAGCTCGATTGTCCATGACCCACGCCTTTAAAACATATATCACTTCATACTTTAAGTATTAAATAATTAAATATTTATATGATAGCCTTCATACATTAATATTGGCAGAACTGCTTAAGTTTCATTTCAAATTATTAATTTTTAGTTAAAACACATTTGTTAAATTTAAATATATTAACTACCATAGGGAAAACATTGTTAATTAAAAATATGATTTTTTTTCCAAATTAAAAATGGTTTCAATATTCAGTTCTTCGAAATTATTTTTCCTTTTCTTAGTTATTTGCGCACTTATTTAATTTTCTAATGTGACCCTCATGGCAGTCGATGTGTCTAGGAAATGACAATCAAACTCAAGATAAATATACTTCCTTTTGCTTTGTTTGTATATGAACGATTACCGAAACGACTAAACAACAAAAGTCAAATAGGGATCAATTGGTAAGATAAATCGAACTGTACTTAATCAGGTGCGAAGTAGACTAAGTTACTATCACATGGAAAATTTGTTGAAACATCGAAAATATAATTATTGCAGATCATTATCACCAGTTAATATTATTTAATCCCATGCTAATTCACAGAAAATCAGAAATACTACTAAACAATGATATAACAATATTTTCTCAAATAAAAAAAAGCTGGTGAGAAAATAACGAAAGGTCAGAGAATAAACAAAATTCTTGTGCTATATTAAAATTCATTAATAGAATTCGAGTGTTTATACAAATACATATTTTTTGTCTTAAAGTGATTCTTAATTAACACATTCTAAAAAATTTATTTTATTTTTTTACAGATGCCATTTAATTTACACATTTTGCACATTCTGATACTCTAAAAATACATAAACATGAGCAATCTAATTAACAACAAAAAAAATCGTCTGCCTCTATATTACGATTAGCTTTACCATGGAATTCTGCAATTTCGTTTGTATATTTATTCGAAATGTTCTGAAGCTGGAAAACTCATGTAAATCGAGACGAATTCGCTTCAACGAGTCGGATTTCGCGATCCGGACTCTGTAATCCGAGTGAATTTCATTCTAGGTAGACGCGCTGCTCGAAGCAACAGGTAAAATGCTGGGAAATTTAAGGCGCCGTTAAAATTTGATACCTTCTCTGTCATTAACACCCTCCTACGATCGTAAATTGTGTTGCTTAGTAGCTCTATGTATTCATGTTAAAGGAACTTGAAAATTCACTACAATAACTAGTATTCTTTACAATGATTACAGATTGTCTTTCTGTAGTTATTAATTTAAGTCATTATGAGTATAGTTGAATAGCAACCAAACGCTAAGATAAAGTATAATTAGCACAGCAATCTACTGACAATGAGTAATTATAATATTTATCAAAAGTGTACCAAGGTTTTGAAATGAACTCATTTATATAATAATTTTAAAGCAATTATTAAAAACAATTCAAAAAATGACTAACTACCACTTGATTACACTAAATTTATGACCCTAAACACTAATTAAAATTAAAAGTATTTAGAATTGTTTGCTACAGTTTTTTCAATGATATCCTTTCTTATTTAATATATTGAAATTTGAAGAAAAAAATCAAACAGTAAACAATTACCAAAGAATAGTGTTAAATTTTGCAATATTTTTAAAACCTGACAAGTTCCAAGCTTTTTCCATTGAAAGGGGGGATGAAAACATAGAAATCCTCTTTCAAACGTTAGCCATTGAATTATTTAGTCATCCCAATACGATTCGCACCAGAAAAAGAGGCAGAAGTTACCCTCTTTACAGGGTACAATTTGTTTTTTTCTGTACTGCTCTGTTTCGTCTCTGCTAGAGGGTTCCATCAACCTTCCTTAATCATTGCTGAAACGTCAGAGATCCTCCGGAGACTAAGTCCCTTTTTATGAATCGAGTTCCATCGCGTCCAGTCAATCGAATTGATTCTCTTGGTCGAAGTAATTTGACCTTCTCACCCTGGCTTATCGTTCGCTCGCTACGAGATTGAACTATTCCGAGGTTTCACGGGTCAATTGAAGAGCCCGATCGCGTTTGTCTGTCGCTTCTCCTCGGCTTTCTTTCGTCTGACGCGTTTCCTCGGATTTATTCTGTCCTCGTCGCAACTACGATGCTCGATACAAAGCACACACGGAATGATTTAAAGCTTCTCCTGTTAGAAATGGAAAATTTCTACGCTGAAATCGTTCCTTTCGTCTTTCTGCTCGATATTTCATCCTGTTATCGACCCCTTCAAGTCGGAAAATGTTTCAATTCTCGAGAAAATCCACTTTGAAAATTTGTTTCTTTTCAAAAATTTATTATTGCATTATTGCACCAATAAGAATAATAATTTTATCTTTTGAAAACCATTTAATTAGCATTTTTATTTTAGAAAAGCACCCTTCTTATTATTACAGCCAGTGAAAATAAAATTTTAAAGTTCCATATTTTTACGTTAACTTTGCTCCAAATATTCTGGCACTCGTTGCATTCGAATCACGTCTCTTTTGAATGTCCCATCTACTACAATTCCACTATTTTCAAGAATTGTCTACCAAAATGTTCAGTGCAATTCTGATTAATTCGACGAACCTGGTTATTGACAAAAGTACTTGAGGAATCATCAAAAATAAGGATCGTGGTTTGTATCCACAATATCTTGCTGTGTATCGTAGGGAACAGCAATTAGAACATTGCGAATTGCCTTTATTAGGAGCATTCGACTGATAAGGTTGTTTGTGTATTTCGCGCGATGAACTCGTTCGAGTGCTTCGAGGTGAGATAAAAAAAAAACCATTATTAAACACTCATTCACACCGAGAGCGACAATTAAGATTTCGTAATTTTGTGGCAAGGACGTGGCTTAAAATTGAACCATTCTGATTACAATTATGACACTTTGTTACAACGAAGGAATATTATAATATAGTACAAGGATTTGTATTTTTTGAATATTATTATGTTAAGGTTAATGATGGGAGTAATTAAAATTAATAAAATTAATTAAAATTAATAATTCTTCAAATTTATTAGAATCAATTGGAGTTATTATCATTACTATTAACATATTGGGTCACGATTGATTCAGACTCCGCTGTTCAAGGGTTAACCAACTTTCATCAGCATCAATTTTCGAGAAAGCTTTCCCAGTATTTTATCTGACCGAAGCACCCATGAAAGATAAGGAACAAGGTGTTCTTATAACATAGAAACGATGCATTCTCACCACTTCTTATCGCCTTTTCGACTACCTACGATCCGTTTATCCGAATTAAACAGGGATTCTATAGGTTCCTATATTATAATTCAACGCGTAACGAGAAAAGGTTCCCGTTATCAACGGCCACTTTGCCTTGACATCAAGTTGTGCCACGAATTTATGGGATATCGACGAGTCGGCTTTCATCGGGATCGTAAAAGCGACCTTTACGGCAGCGTTATACCAAATGGCTGTACTTCCGTTGCAAACGACGTCTCGCTATCAAAGCTAGGGGAGAGAAACTTCCCTTACAAAATTTAAACAACTATCATTCGTTTACCTACTAACTTTGGTCATTTCAATAACTGTGTTTAATTCTATACTATTCGGGCTTGTATCAGACCGTGGAGTTGAAACTTTTTGCAATTACCATGGTATCACAAGAATGTATTATTCGACTGGTTCAGGGGAATTCGACAAAATATCCGACCTCGACGAGAATGTGCCAAGGCAAGGTAACTATCCCTTTATAAATGAACCAATTGTTATTTTTATTCTCAGACTTTTTTTTATTGTACTTATAGTAATTTTAAGATTACTATTTAAATAAGTACAATGTAATATTAATATTAAATACCGAATTGGAAATCAATACCTAACTTTGCAAACTAATTTTAATTACAATTAAAGGTTATTGCTCAAGTTCTGAACCCCTACAAGAATTTTCAACTTCGAATAATTATTAAAGTAATCAGAAACTCGAATATGCGTGAGTTGTTTGAAATCTTGCAAAAGAAAGTATCGAAAATCCATCACTAGTTGCAAGAAAAGGAAATAAAAGCCAAGGAAAAGAAATTGACAAGGGAGAAAGTCTTTTGAAGCATTGCATGTTCGACTGTGTTTATGCAAATTGTTATTACATATTCATATCAATGACATCATTGGCGTAGCTTGGGTCTTTTCAAAATTTAAAAATTTTGTAATTTTGCAATTTTTAGGGTCATGGAATTTAGAAAGTCTAAAATTTTATAATTTGGAAACATTGGAATTCTGATATTCTGATATTTTGAAATTTTGAAATTTTAGAATCTCAGAATTTTTGAAATTTCGAATTCTGAGGTTTTGAAAGTCTAGAATTTCAGAATGATGAGGATCCAGTCGAGACATTTAGGGGGACCAGGTCCACCCTGGTCCTCATTTGGTTACGCCAATGAATTACACATCAATATACAATGCAAACCAAATTTTGAAATATGCTACGTCACTTGAAAACTGCACAGATGTATAAAATGAAATAAGAAACTTGTTACAGGACTGTTTTTGCAAACAACAAAAGACAAGAAACCGCGACACGGATCGGCAATGAATTATGAATTAGCCTTGAACTGGAAGGTAAGCTATTGGATTGAATTTACGGTGGAACAATGAGGTCGGTTCAATTGCACATAATTGCAAGTCGAAAGTGCAGCACACCATTATCGTCGTTATTTTAAGCTGTGCCAGTGAACAAAATCAGAATGCTTTCATGCGTGCCGTGCCGTTTCGTTTCGTTTCTTTTCGTTTTTTTTTAGACCTCGATCATGGGTTTCTCGATAAAATCGGATTCTGGAGCAATCGGTCGAACACGGGTGTCCTTGTTTTCTTTAATGAATCGATTAGAAAACGCGACTGAGTAATTAGAAACCCATACCATCGTCGAAAATGGGCAACTGAGTGAAAAATGATGATCGATAATGATTTCAAACGTTCTTGGGAAGATAAGGTAGCCTGATTTCTTTATAATAACTCAACATCAGGATGCTTTATGGTTCAAAGTGTAATTAGTGAAGAAGAAAAATTTTCGATTCATGCATTATTACAATTATTCATGTTACTAATAATTTTTTAAAATACTCTTATTTTGTATTACAATTATAATATTAGAGCTGCTATAAATTTTCTTTCAAATTTCCATAGTTTAAGTATTTCTACCTTGCATTATTAATAAAATATTAAAATTGTACTAAAAATTCTTTTAATATTTGTATGTATCAATAATTTATTATTAATATTTCCGTACTTTGAGTATTTAATTAGGTTAAAACGTATCGATCATCAGTAATTCATGTGGCAGCCTAAGCATCATCTAACCCTCCATTAACAATAAATCAGCGTGGATGACAACAGAGCTATCAAATTTTGCAACTTTCCTATCTAAATTTCTTATCTAAGGAAATTAACTCATGCCGAGGTGAAAACTTCCGTTTAGCGTATCTTGCATAATTGTCGTCCTCAATTGCACCGGTGAAGGAGAGAATGAAAAAGAATCATAAAAAAGACGCTCAATCATAGTACAGAGAGTATTTATAATCGTTGAAGAAAACTGACCGTGTAATCGACAAAAATGTACACTACCGTCATAAAGTTTGGAACGATTTTCAGAAATTTTAATTACCTGTAATTTGTAAGTGCATTGACCGATGCATGTAAGTGCATGACCGAAAAAAAATTTCAATGAAATTTTCAGCATGCACATAACTTATTTGAATCTACGAAAGATATATTTGAAATTTTCATTATAGGCTCACATAAAAAAGTTGAAAAATTACTCTTCACTGTTATCTTTCACGATTTCAACAAATTGTAATTTTTTTAAATGACAAAAGCACATATCTTAGTAAATTAATTTGTATAACTCCTAAAAAAATCTCGAGTCATTTGGTCCGATTTGAAATGAGGTATTCTGTTTTAAAGGGTGTTTCCAAACTTTTTGACGGTAGTGTATCTTTGATAAACCGACCAGCACGCTCGATGATAATTACTTATCCTCGCCAGTGACTGATAACATTGAGTCCAGACAAGGTTTCGTGTATTGTAACTTTGTGAATGGTTGAGCACACGTGCTCGAAACACGTTACGTTTAATATTAATTAATCGAGCCAGACTGTAGGAAAAACAAATCATCAATATCGCACGCCTCCTACGAGGCCGTCGAAATGCAAAATAATCGCAAGGATATTCGACCATCGGCAATAATACCGCGATTATATTCAAGGCTCGTTTAAACTCTTAGATAAATTACATTACACGTAATTACATAGAAATGAACGACCATTTTAATGGCAACTATGAAATTGTTATAGCCTTAAAAGTCGTCAAATGTGCAAAAACACTTACATTGAATGAACAGCAGGTAAATCATAAAAATTACAGGTGTTTTCGAAAACGTTAATGGTTTCACTGAAACGTTCACTGCAGAATTTTAAAAAATAAGTGCACTCACACGAATCATTATCAAGAAAGAATACCAAACAATATTATTTTTGGAACATCTGGGAAAACAGTTATCAAATACAATATCGATTATAAACGTAGCAAAAATAACAAGGGATGTCCCACTTCTAAAAATATTTATTTATTTAAAGAATAATTTCACTATATATTGATCTATTAACTTTAGGTCGGGAGATTGGTGACATAATGAACCCTCTTGTATAATATGGGCCTTAATTTTAATTAATTAGGGCTCCAAATTTCCACTAAGAATTCTTCAGAACTCTCAGTTCGTCCCTGACTTTGACTCATAGCAGTTTGCAGAATACGTAGTATTATTAACCCTCGGACAGCGGACCAGGAAGAGAGTCCCAATTTTAATTCATTCGACTTATTTAAGGGTAGCAATCATATAAAAAATCACCATTTATCAGAATTATCGGTTTATCGCAATAAAATCTATCAAAAATCATCGAATGGAGTGCAAAGTGCGCGTAGACGAAGCATAATCTTATCTACCTGATCGTCGTCGTTACGATACTCACGATTCCCGATTAAACGTTTTTTTTTTATCTCAACTCCTATTCTGTCCTATGCGCGTAGAAACGAATACAAGAAAAAAGGAAAGGAAACGGCATATAATAATAGGTGCGGATGCGTAAAACGGTTGCATAAAAGGAGTAACTAAGTGCCAGTTATAGCGTGAACGCGACTCTAGAACACATTTCAGCCTTGCTACGTGTACAGGCACGCAATAAACCGTAAATAAACGAACAGGAATCTATCAAATTCTCTGGTGGATTGCAGCAACCGGATGACGAACGTTGTCGGAAGATAGAATCAATCATAGAACAAAGGAACATTTACTTTTTCCTCTGCTATTATCTCCCAGCCTTGTTCGCTAAAATCGATTCCTCAAAGTTTATGGAACTCGTCTATCAAACTTTTTCCGACATCCAGGAAAAACAACACTTTCGAAACCAACGTTGATTTCGATTGAAAAAAATAATCGAACCGGAGAATCGCGAGATAAGACGTTCTCTAAATATAATAAATTCGAACATTGTTATCGCGTGAATAAAACACTGCGTAAATGGCTCTAGTGTGTTTCCTGTATTGTTGATTACAGAACGCAATATTCTAGCGATATTTCATTTTTTTCTCTTATCTCCGTCATAAGAATTTTGTCAAGTGAGGTGACAGGAAAATGCCACTCGTTAAAATAGAAACCGCCGACGTTATAAGCTGCTGTAAAAACATATAGTATTAAATCCGCTCTCGCGTATTATTGTTTACTGCTCGCGAGACGTTGACTCCTCATTCTACGTCTTCATGAACGCGATCGCGTATCAATCGAAGCGATAGAAACAATTGATCGAACTTTTCTGTACGATTCGACCAATAAGTTTCCAGTTTTATTCGAATAACGATTATCAGAGTTATTGTCGTATCGCAAACTTCACCGTATATTAAAAATAATAAAATTTGCAAAAACATGACACCTTGTATGATCGTTTTACAAAAAGTCCAGCCATCTACGTAAATGCAATTTTCAAAAACACGTCGAGACTTCTATTCAAAAGATTTCAAATTTGCATACTAATATACAGAAGAATCTTTGAAATTGTTAACAGACAAAAAGAAGTGCAGCTCGTTATGATAATTACACTCGATGCAGAATCTTCAGAAAAAAACTATACACGTCAAATATTAATAACGTGTTATGTTTAAGACACTTAAAGAATGAGATACAGAGGAGTTCATAATAAAAGTAATACGATTGGAAAAGAGAAAAAACAAAGACAGCTCTCTTCAGATAATAACATTATTATGATTACTAATAGAAAACGGCTATTGAAATATAGAATACGTTTTCTCCGTTAAGAAATATTGCTCGTAATTTTTATTTCAGCAGCCTGCACAAGAAAAAGTACTCGTAAACAACCGCAATCTAATAATGATACATTAAGTAAAAGGAAACCGTACTTTTCATTATTAGAATAGAGGAAACCAAATCAAGATTATCGGTTACCTCATCTATTACGATGTCTTAGAATAGATACATATGTTCACTTGAGAGTAAAACTCGCGTGCGAAGTTATCGAGAGTAATTCTCGGAAAATGACACTTTGTGGAGAGCAACTGACAGTCAGCTGAGAGCGAATTAAAATGACTAGTAACAGGTATTCATAAAAGATCATATGTACTTAAAGTCACCTCGTAAGATTCCAAAATTATATCTACTATAAAAATACACAGTAACCGTTTGCTAATTCCCCGCATATATAATGGCTCATTAGGAACGCTCCTTCACTCGCATTAATTACACACGTGCGTGCACCCCACTCTGTCGCCTAGATGGTGAATGAATGTAATCCGTGCCAGATAAACAAACCATCAAGAATTCACCCATACCATCAACAATCGATAATTCTCTACTTCCACCTCTAAACTCTCTATATATTTTAAGCTCTAAGACTGCTATATATTTCAATCCCATCTCTACTCACAGGTAGGTACCCAAATATCCATTCATTTCCGGCTCGAGCCACTTGAATCGGAAAGCTTGAAAATGGAAATCGGTAACCCGAAGAGGACTGAAAGAACTAAAGTGGAATCCGCGGATGCCGGTTTTCCCATTCGCGGAAGGAATCGGCGCGGTTAGGAGCACCTTCGCCGTGCAGTTTCCCTTTCACTCACCTATCGCAGTCCGTGGCCTTGAAGCTGGCATGTCCGATGGAGGCGGCATCGGTCAAGGCGGCGATCGCGGCCAGGAGAACGATCAAAAGTCCATCTGGCATGGTGTTTCCTGGAAGCTAGGGTCACAGCTCGGTTGACCCGTGCTCGAACGTCGATGAACCACGAACGGAGTGGCGATGAACTTTGTCCAGGCTGGTCCGGTATCGTATCGCTGGTGAAGCGAACGATCGAGAGGAGTCGTCGCTCGCGGCGCAGCCGAATCGTTCGACGATCGGACGACCGACTGATACACCGGTGTAACGCCACTTACGAACACACCGCGCGCGATCTCGTTTCTCGCCAGACCACGTTTGCGGCCTTCCGTTGACGGTTCGCTGCTTGCTTGCTCGCACGCACCACCGCCGGCGATTACGCGAGTGGAACGAGGCAAATGGACCGACGACGGCAACAATAACAACCGGCAGCGGCGAACAACGAAACGGAACAACGCAGCCCAGCTCAGACTCGTTGCGGACCCTCTGCACGCTGGACAGGACTCGCGATCAGTTATATGAGCCCGCTGGTTGATAACGACTCGCTGTTCATTGGTCCGACACCGGAACACTCCCCCGGTCTGATTGGTTGCCGATTAAGCGTCGTTTATCTTCCCGCAATGACCGCGACGTCCCATTACGAGCGACCGAGGAGAAAGGCATTTACCGGAAACCGTGTTCTTCTCTGTTTTTAGGAATCGCCGGGAATTAGCGAAACTGGCCAGGGCGTGAGATGGATTCGTAATGGAAATGGTAGTTACTCTGGAATTAGGTCGGCTGACACATGCTTCCGTGATGATAACGCGATGGGCAATGGCTGTCCTTGAGAGATTTCGGGGAAGCTTGTATGGATTAGGCGTAACGAGCTGTTGACTGATATGCAGTTGCGAATTTAGATAAATCTGATAAAAGGTGTGAAAAAGGAAATTAATCGTTTTTTCATGGGGTTATTCAATTTCTTAATTTGTTAGCTAATACCGTTGATATATTTCCTTTTTTTAATTTTAAATAAAATTATTGTTATGGATCATTAGTGGAATCCAAAGCAATCAGAAAAATAATTACTACACCAAGCTCTATTTTTCTTCAATGAAATACAAATGGTTAGATAAGATAGCATAATTTGGTCCACGAAACTACATATATTCAAGATATCAGTCGAGTACTCATTTCATGAGGAATATCACGGAATCTACGTTTAAAGACTTGATAGTTTGTGCCCTTAGGAAATCCAAACTTCCTCAAGTTTCCCCAAAATCTGGATTATTCAGTTACCTTCATCTGCAGGATATGACAGTCTAAAGTGTCAAGCGTAAGTTCGAGAGCAGGATGTATAAGGAAGGAAGATATTTCACGATTATCGATCTCGCAATTAGCTAATAAAGTTCACTAGAAACTTTTCAAAATCAGTATTACATATCTGTTTGTATTAAAACTTATTGACCTCTACCACAACATCTATGCTCCAATACAATTTTTCTTTCCATTATCTCAAAATATGAGGAAATTGCAATCGCTATCTTTTTAATTACTTAAAAACACAAGAGTTAAAATCAGTCAACAAAATTTTCCACTAAACATTAGAAAACTCGAAAATATTTAAAATTTTCATTCAACGAGGGGATTCAAAATCGTTCAAAATATAATCCCAGGACTTTTCAAATAAATATTCTCGGAAATATTTCACGGAAATATCCTTTTCCATTGCCATGAATAATTCAAATCATTTCGAGGTGCGGCGTCGAGTAAGAAGACACAGGACTGAAAGAGAACGATGAGAAAAATCGTACCAGTTTTATTTATTTATCGGACAGGAAACATCTGTCTAACGATCACGCCTACATGTAAGTGAGAATTCTAACGTTTGAGAAATAATTCCTGGATTCATGGACGACTTGCAGTCTTATAATCCCAAATATGACGATGCAACGCGAGGGGATGAAAAATATTTTTCATTTTCATTAGATATTTTGAAAAAAAAAAGGTTCACTTTATCAACAAATGGTTGTATACTTTTAATCAGTAGTGAATACGTTTAGTTCTATATCAGAGCGTTTAATTTCCAGTTCACTGATATACATTTTAAAACAAGCGAAGCATTTCACCTAGTCAGCAATTACTGTCAGCTAAATATTCCACGCTTTATCTGCAATAATACGTCTTAACAGTTCCGCTTTTGAAACAGCGATGTATCTACCGATGCTTTTCGAGCAAATTACAACAATGATATATGTAGAGATAATCGTTTGCCTGTAACGTGTTTCGTACATTCAGTAATTACTAATTTCATGATTAATGAGGCAGTCTAAAATACGCTGTTCACGTTCGTTTATCGCAACAATCATTGTCCTTCTCTAATTTCGACTATTGGAATCCACATAATCGCAGCTAAAACATTGTCCAGCAAGGACGTGAACGTTTCATGATAATTATTATTTATTATTCAAACGTCACGGTGAATTTCGATCGGGCTACTCCGTGATACGTGATTCGAATCATAAATGAAACTTAGAGAATCGAATAGAGCCATACGTGTGCCTCTAAAATGACAGAGAATCGCAAAGGTTAATTACTCATATATTGCATTACGTTAAAATACAATTCGTATGAATTTTAATTAAAATGTAACTCGAAGTAATTAAGAGGACTCTTAATTAGAAAACAAATAGAAACTATTAATTGTTGTGCTAAAAGCTATTGAAAATTTTATTATATAATATTTTTATTAGAAGAAATATTAGATATTACATATTAAGTATTAGATATTAGATAATATTTTAATTTGGAATAAATCATATCTAATATTTTTCTAATATTTCACTATACCCATTATCCATAATTTCAAGTACCTAATACAACTATTTTTAATTAGGTAAGCTAGAAAATATCTACTGCTATTAATTCTAGATTTCTATGAAAATTCAAACGTCGCCCACATATGTAACGGTCAACCTAATAATTCACTGTAGCTATTATTTAGCAATTGCTATTATTTTTTTATAAAATAAAATATTTCAAACATGTGACAAACGCTGCTCTTTCTTTTTCCTTTCATATTTCACCTTTCAGTGGCATTTCTCATACAGAAGATACTTTTACTCCATTAATTTTCCACTTGTTTTTAATCTACCTCGATATCCTTCGTTACACCATATGCATTTATTATGAACATTTTCTAGTTTTTATCCGGTGTCCGGTAATTTCAAGCAGCTCACGTATCCTAGATATGCACAACTGCTTCCTAAATAGATTGCATTAATTGCAAACGTCGTTTAGAATGTTTATTAGCGACCTTATTGAATTCTATTATATAATCCGGTGAAATATATCTTTGTTGTAATCGTCCTTCCTGTTATCAGTAATTATCAGTAATTTTGCTTCAACACTCTTACGTTTGAAAATTTATTCAAAGCAACCCAGCAATTAAGCAGAAAAGTGTTTCATGATTTATTTAACAACGAGTGGTAATTTGACACACATTTAACGTTTTCAATGCGGTATCCAAGAAAATGAATGTTAATTCGCGAGCGTTTATGTAAGAATGACAGCTGACAAAAGGAACATTCGAAGACTGAAATTTACCGCAAAATCCGACAGAATTCTTTGAAGTGACGATTACCATCGAGAATTACGTAAACCGAAAATTGTTAGTAATTTATTGTAGGAAATATCATTTATCACGGATAACGCATTGCTGGTGCATTACTTTCAAATAAATAAAGTTTCTTTGTCGTCAAACCTGAAATTAATACTTTGACGAATTGACGTGACTTTAATTCGTCGCGAGTTCAATATTACTTTGATTTTCCACGAAGGGACCCAAGAATTTCCTTCTATAAAGTTTTACTTTGTTCAGGAAACGAAACACGTCTACAAAGATGCGGAATTAAGGGCTTTTTAAGCCGAGCACGATTTCCAAGTTATACTGAATCATCAGATTATTATGATTGCTTTGAAGTTATCATTTGTTTGAAGTTTGGACGCAGGTGGAATTGATAATAAATTTCGAGTGAAATCCTTCGCAATCTCGTCGTTACAGATATGAGAGAATTTGAAAATTTCGGGTGTGGGATCGGACGATTAGAACTCGAGCCGATATTTTCGGATTCTGCTTATTACATGAAATATTGAATAAAAAACAAATCTGGCCCAATCTCTACAAAAATCCTAATACACGTTACATTGACAAGAAGATTATGAATAAAACTTGGAATAAAATTTCGTCAAGAAAAATCACAAACTTCCGATATAATCAACTTCAGCAACGATAGAACTTGAGTTACATAATATCAATGATGGAAAGAATCAGAAGCACGTTTTCATATCGTTTGATAGTCTTGACGAGTTTTAATCGATGGTTGAATTTATCACTGCACACGATCGCATAATGAGTATCGTAATTCTTTACGTTAATTAACCAAGGTGCGGATGGATTTCGTTCCTCGCCGATAAACTACGGAAACGATCAATTCAATTTTCAATCGATGTGAAGTTTGTGAACCTCTAATAATTGGTGGATCGATTGATGTATCCTTGCTATTTAACATTCTTCGATCTTACGTAAGCTGAATTACTCTTAATAACGTTCATCTAATCGTTTACGTAACATGCTGAACATTTTTACGAAAGATACACACACGTGCACAAAGCGAACAGTAGGGTGTGTTTGCCGAAGGTATAAAAAGAATTAACAGCAAAAAGGCGTACAAGTTTAAGAGCGAAAATGCGAGAGGAAACATTTTTTAACTTTTTCCATCTCAAGCTCCAGTGGAATGAGTTTATCGAGCGTTAAAACGTTTTTCGCATTTCTATAAATCTTGGCGCTTAGATCCTTGCCAGTTTCCTTCACCCGTTGGCTCGAAAAATTTTTCTCACCAATAAAACACTGCTAAGAAATAGAAGAAATGTTTGCAATCAATGCAACGGTACGATTGTCACCGTCGTTCGTAAACACGATTCCTTAGCTCGTTTCTTATTGAATCGAATCCGACGAACCGGCTGAGCTTAAATTCAATCGCATCAAGAAGTGAAATGGGAGTGATTTTTATTGGAATATCGAGAAATCGTAGCGAGCTTCATATCGAAATAAAAACAGACGTTTTCTATTCAACGTGCATTCACGGTGGCTCGATTCTTTATATGTATATTTATCGTAAAGCCGGTCACGAGTACATCGTATCTTTGCAACGATGTAACTCGATTTCGAGAATTCGGAAGAATTCATATTGATCGTCGATGCAATCACTTCGCATCGTTCGCTAGAGATATTTACGTGGTTTGACTACAATTCTCTTGCAAATAAATCGTTCTGTTATGAATGTGTCGTTGTTATTTCTACAACAAAAAGTATGTCACCTATATTTTTATTTGCTTAAATCTCCAAGCCAATATTTTTCATGAAAAACATTAACGAAGAGAGAAGGTAAATAAAAGAACAATGCAGAATCTTTTTATCAATAATATCAAGATATACCAATTTAATATCAAGATTTATCTTAAGAAATTTCTATTTTCAAAAATTTATAAAATGTAGCTGTTCAAATTTAAGTTAAGTGAAATATGAAGTTAAAATGAAGTTAAGTTTAGTGAAATGTAAGTTAAAAATTTGGTTTGATGTTTACTTATCAAATCGTCGCCTCGATCTCGATGCAAACAACTCACTGCAAGATACAGATCGACATTCGATGAATCACGATTATCGGTGTCATCGAACCGATATATTCTATTCGTGGCATTGCCAGGAAATATGCTCGCATTTCAAACACCTTTCTAGATTATGAAATGAAAGATGTTACGTTGAAGGTACGTGACGTACACGGTAAGGAATTGACATCTTCCTTAATATGCATTATGATTTAAGTCTATTAAAACTGATTTAAACTTCTAAATATTTTATAAAAATGAGAGAACGTAATTCTTTTTCTATCAGTGGAGTTCAAGTTATTTTCTACAACCACCCTTATCTACAATAATTATTTTTAAATATTGACATAGGAAAGGAAGATTTTTTACAATTATTTACCAAACAGTACAATACAGATGAGATTTTCCAAGGAAGCTGACAGATACTACTTAACTAGTTCATCACGCGAATAAATGAGACCCGTCAACAGCAGTAATGCAAACCTTCGTCCAGAAAAGCGGAAACGGTTTCCCCGGAACGGACGTTGCATATTGTACGCGGACTCTTTCCCCTTTTCGGGAAGGTTTCGTAATATTTTCGTGGAAATGAGATCTGTCGTCAATCAAGGCTTATGTCCGAAACCGAGATCAGTAGCGAACGCAACGGGCCATAGTAATTAACAGATGTCTGAATTGCAAGCGCCATCGGCCTTCAACAAATTCTGGTCTCGACGTGTACACACGACATACAGAGAGTTAGTCTCAAGTGATATAGAGAAACTCTGCGGTGAATAGAACTGAGTCTGAATAATCTTGCGAATCCAAGTTTCCAAAGTACCGTGTTTCTGGAAGTATCATTGCTGTTATGGATAGTTTATGCTGACCAATTTCTGTGATTTCCTACATTTGACGTATTAGAAACGCTGCTTAATTATTTCAGGACAGATTATTTTTTGCAAATAAAGATAACAATTAAAAAAAAAAAAGAAATAGTGAGGAATTTCGAGTTTTGGTACACCTTCCTATTATTTTGCAACTTAAATTAAGTTTTGGAATAACCAAGCTATTTTATTCGTCGGCTTGATTAGCTCTTTCACCTCAATTACCAGCGAAACTTTTAATCAACTTGAAACTGATATTTCAGTAGAGGATAACTGTTTGTGCTTTCCGAAATCAAAACGCACAGCAACTATCGTGACCAGTGGAAATTATTTAAACAGTTAAAGCACGAGTTTTACCACCTGCATCGTTTCATCACGAGGCATTCAGTATAAATTAAATTAGAATTTCAACGTTTCTCATATATAAAGGAAACCGGCGGGAGGTGCATTGACGACGAAAACCGTCAAAGTAATTTTTCACGAGTCGATCTAATTCCGCATGGGCGAAAAAGGTTTTGAAACGGTGAGAAAATTGCATTCGAGGAAAGGGCTTCGCGAAAGAAATTACTTTTTCCTCGACCAAACTTCCAGCCTTTGGAATATGATATTTCCACGCTGGCTGAAAAGTTGGGTCTCAATCGTTTCGCAGAAATTCTCGTTTTAAGCGAACTTAATTTTCAAATGAACTTACAAATAACGAAGAATCATTCTTTGTAACGTTTCAATTTTTAACCCTTCAACAGCGAAGCCCAAACTTACAAAATATATACAAGGATATCAACCCAAGATTGAATGTATAATTTTTAATCGAAAGAGAAATAATTAAAAATTCAATTAGTTTTTCAAAAATAACAGAAAAAATAGAAGCCTATTCTAAATTTGATTTTATCCGAGATTTTATTCAAAGATCTATAAATAAATTTTCATTTTTAAATACTTCCAGTTTAGCCAAACTGAATAATCAGAAGATTATTTGATATAATGCTCAACTCTGTTCTCTCGTTTTGGGATTCTCTCCGTGGTCCGCCATCCAAGGGCTAATTAAATATCTTTAAGCAGGCGTCGAAGAAGAAAACTAAGAATAATTCACAAACGACAGGTTTAATTTCCTGGGAATAGGTACTCATCTTGCTCGCGTCGAAAGGTTAATTAAATTCTTTCTGTCATTTTATATCTCGCTGTCAGATTGATATAAATCGATGCAATATCGGAACCCTTTGTTGTATTCTGTTCCTCGCGTAGTATTGTATTCATTGCACAATATAACATCACGTAACATCAAAGTTAAATTTAATAGTTCTCTACGTTCTTTACGTCATTCTCTAACTCGAAGCAAAGCCATCGGTGCTCGCATCTCCGAGAGATATTACCTGACGGCTTTCAAAGTAACTCGTACCCTTTCAACCTATGAACTCCACCGGCACATAATACCGGATCCGGCTGAAAATATCTCTTCGAAAGGGCACAGTTGGGTGTAGTAATGATATTTGTTTCGAAACTGAGTCCTATTACATACTTCGACCATGGGAAATTATATTATATTACATGAAAGCAGCGCCAGATTAAGTAGAGGTCTAAGACACCTCATTTTTCAGAGGGTCCTATTATAAGCCTTCCATTTATTATCTTAAAAAATATTGGACGAAATTTTGGTTACCGTTGCTCTTATAATTTTGTACAGAACAAATTTCAATTTTTAAACCAAATTTATCAACCAAGGAGGCCCTTGAAGATTTCACAGCTCCGGGATTTAGAAATCTTATCCTGATACAGCATAAAAGTGAAATTAACATTTTTAGAAATTGTAGAATCCAAAAATATAAACTTCCAAATATTGGGTATTCATCACTAACGTCATAACCCAAAGGTTTAGAGTTTGGGCTAAAAGGAATAACTAATTATGAAAATTTAAAAAACACGAAACTCAATAACTCAGATATTCTCAAATGCAAATTTAAAAATTTTAAAATTAATTATAGGAAATCAAATCTTTTTTCACTCCAAATTTCCACTATTTCCAATACTATTCATAAATTTTTAAATTTGTAAGAGAATAATAAAAATCTCACAGGACTAGAGAAAAAGAGAAAGAATAAGAAACAAGTTAGAATAAAAATTTTCCACTCTATTACAAAACGATTTGCCTGATAATGATCACATACAAAGTAATTACTGGATTTATTGAAAAACGTAATTGATGCCCTGGCATTTGATGGTTCTCATCGAAGCGTACTCTTCGCCTCGAGATTTTCTAACGTTATAGGAACCAATCAAGCAACGTTACGAGATGGAAACAATGCGATCGAAACATCTGTTAGCGACAGGTCCAGCTTCACAGGTGTTTCCGAACAAATGAAAATTAAGATTTCTCGAGAGAAGGAATTATGAAACTAACGGACAGATGCAAGTGACTGCATCGTCGGAGAAAGAGATACGTCAATTTACGATTTTTACTTTAAGCCATCGTTTCAATTACCGAAGTGTCAATTGAGAACGATATTGAAACGTCGACAAGAAAATTTTAAAAATCTTTCAAATATTTCAGATATTTAATAAAAGCACCTATAAATATTGTAAATAAATAAAAGAATAAAAATTGATAATATTTTAAAGTCATAGTTATTTAGAAACCAAAAATTGCATATATGTATTTTATAATGTATCGTCCACTGAAGAATAAACAACACACAAAATCAAATTTCATTGATTGACCCTTGTACCCGACAAATATTTACGCTGACAATTATATTAAAAATCAAGCAAGTAATGCTTGAATGAAAATTCGAGGAAACATAATGGTGTGTTAACAAAATTGATATATACAGGAATTCGCTTCTACAGTTTGCACGAACGTCATCGTTATCGATAAAATATCACCTCTTTTCACCGCTGAGGGGGAAGCTTTTTCAGGTTACAGGGTTACAAGTAAATTGACGTCATCGACACGATAAATTTTTCGACTCAATGTTGCGTCATTATCGCACGGTAGTTACATTATCGCTACATACTTATTAGCGGAAATTACTTATACGTGTATGTTATTTTCAAGTCAGCCTTCAATTATCCAGTCATAAACTTCCATCTTCCCTTGATAGATTATGGAAAATAGAATATTTAATTTTAATAACAATTTCAATAAAAACTTCTCTTGGTTTCTACCTCTGGAAATCGTACTGCATTATGGATAAATGCTTCTCCTCCTCCAGTCTATTCTTTAAAAAATCTCCAAGTTACTTAAAAGTCAAGAATTCGTAATGATCAAACACTCCATTTCTGCGATTCAGTTTACTAGAAGAGCATATTCCCCGATATTTTCAATTCTACCAATTTTTTTTCAATCTGTTCAATTCTACCAATTTTTCAGCTAGTTCACTTCTGTCAATTTTTCAAATTATTTCATATCCTTTCAATTCAATAGATTTTTTTCAATTACTTCAATTCTTTCAAATATTTCAGTTCTTTCTTATTTTTCAAAGTTCAGTCGTTATAAGATTACCCAAGTCTATCGTTTCAGAAGAAAGTCTAATAGTTTTCTCTCGTTTGGACCTTGAACTTTCGAAGCGTTAATTCGATCATTATCATCATCACGTAGAAAACTTCATTATCCTTCGAGGCTGACCAATAAGTGGTAAACTTTACTCGATCACCTGTTCTCAGCGTGTATCTGGTAATCCTGTTCAACCCTCGTGCAAGAATCTCAAAATGAGACCGGAGTAATTTAATCTAGGGTAATTTAGTTTTTTTCTCTATCAAGCGCAAAGAAGAAAGAAGTAGAGGATGAAGAGTTCAGGAAGGAACAAAGTCCTTCTTTACCGTACATTTTTATTCGTTTTTCCATATGGGACGACGATACTGAAGTTCAAGCGCAACGATGCATTTTGTTCAGGCGAGATGCCAACCTAAAAAAGAACTTTTTATCGTTTCAGGCTACCTTAATTCTTCTCTCTTCTTTTTCTTTTCTTCTCACTAATAGCAGTAAACTGTTTGTCAGACGGGGAATGAAACTTTTCTCCAACTATTTGATCTATGGGGGATCTTGAATCTGCTTTTCATATTATTTTATATAAATAAATACTACACTGTTTTTAGGATTATATTTTATTCTTATTTAGATACACTTCATACTAATTTATTACCAACTTGCTAATTACCATTTGAAAAAAAATAATAAAATATATTAATTAGGTAAATTTTACTCACTTTAAAATTTTAAAACCTACCCATGCTTTTTATAATTTCTTTATCACATTTTAAATGAACAATCCATAGAATTGTCAAGATTCAAAATAAACTAATTTCTAGCACTATCTTTCTTTTTGAAAGATAATTATTCCCCTTCTTAATTCCCCTTCTGAAAACAGGCAAACGATTAGTTACAAAAACAACAAACTATTTTAAATAATTAACTTATCACAGTAGTTTAACTTTTCATTTCTTAAAAGCAAAATACTGATTACACCAGCTCAAACAGGTTCAATTAACCTTTTTATCAGTCTATATTATCTGTGATCCAGAAAAATACTACAATACACATTCTTATCTCTATTTTTGTTTATTCATGATGAACTGGAAACAATGGGGCAAGGCAATGCATTAGAAGCAGGCGGTTTGCCAACTTGCAGGAACGTCAAATCGCTATGACGTCCATTGTTCGACGGTCGACGGCCAGGATTTACTCCTGCCAGCAATTTTCTCTCCAAATTTCCTAATTCTTATTCTCTTTTCAAGCGTCAGTGTGAATATCACTGGTACACGTTTTCCCATTCATCTTCTGTTCACCCGGGAGACTGGTTTGCATTTCAGGAGTAGTTCAATTTTTTAAATTATGCAAGATTTATTTTTGACACCTGGAAGTGTTTCTGATATGGAGCGTCTAAAATAAGAAGCTAGGATTTATTTTTCGGCTGGAAATTTCAAGCTCCATATTTCATCCCATATTTCTTAAATGATACCAAATTGAAGATGAAGTGATTCTTCTTAAAATTTGAAAAATTGAAATCACGCAACTTCCTAGCTTCTTCGAAACAAATACCAATTTTTATCTCAAAGTTACAAAGTAGGTATGCATTTATTACACTGAAGATTTTGGAAATAACCACTAAATTAGACGACAATAAAATGAGAACGTGGATATTTTTTTCCAAAAAAAAAGAACGAAAATTCTTTCGTTTGACCATTCTTTGTATCAAAAGCTCTTTATACACCGACGATTTAGACATGCCTTTGTGGGTTTTGTACAATGAAAGCTTCGAGAAGATATTCCTATTTCTGTTGAAACGTAACCATATGTGTAAAACGGGAATCGATATACATGCATGTATGTATATACGTACGTCGGCTCTCTGTCTCGGCATGAATTGAATCGTTCTGGTACAATGTTTGACGTTGCGTTAAATCACGACGAACAACGATACATTTCATAAATTTACGATCGATTGATTCTTCGTCTTTAATTGAAAAATGCGTGTAATTGCAAATGCTCAGTTCAATATTAATTACTGAATTTGTTGACACGGAACATAGTGTTACCTTACGCGCGTAAATTAATCGTTCGTCCAAGTTTATTAATTTTAATACCGTAAAATGGTTACCGAATTCTACGAATTACACGTTACATTCAGGATGCGGACTAATCATTAAAGAGAATGTCCAAATTTAATTAAATTTCTATTTCAAATTCAAACATTTAATAACAGGTTCTTGCTTTGCTTTTCTCCAGAAACTGCATTTTCTGATCAATCGAAGCATTGGATCAGATTTTCATTCAATTTCAGTTTAAAATTTGGTTAATTGAATTATAATGGAAATACCAAATGTATGTACATATATTACTTTTAATCCTTTCAAATGATAATTATGAATTGGTAAAATTTATAGAACAGGCGATAATTAATTTAGGTGAATTTATTATGTTTTGTAATGATTTATTTGAAATTTCAAGTTTTTAAGGCAAATTGAATTTTGCAATTAAATTTTCTTTTTAATTTCTTGATTGGCATTTTACTAACTGTAAGTATTCAAATTCCCAAGTAGAACTTATGGCAAAAATGCTTTAATATAAATTAAATTTTCACAAAATCCATCACTACCAAAAATTTACATGAAGTTTTTAATTTTCCAATGTTAACATCTTTTTTTATCGGAGATCATAAAATAGAAAATACTCGATATTGTTGTTTTACGAGGCATCCGTATCATTATTCGAAGAAAAACGGCACTGCATTGGAAGCTCCTGTTTCGCGTTAACAAACTGTATTGCTGTATCGTAAAATACGAAAACAATCATAAACAAATTTTCAAGCCATACACGTGTCGAGCAAGGAAATTGAGATTTACTATTTAGCCTTTAATAATTATAAACTTTAATAATTATAATAATTAGAAATTTCTGCGAACTATTAATAAACATTTTAGTTAAAATAAATCTAAGTTTATTAATTTTGTTATTCAGAGGATGGTCTGAACCAACGAAGATGGACTTTCTCTGACAATTTAGATAAGAGGATAGATGGTTTCCATTACATAATGGACAGACGGTGTTACGAAGGAGAGTGGTCAAATCTGGGTCAATCACTGAGGTGCATTGCGAATTCAGTGGTACAAGTCAACGATGAGTGAGTCACATGCTTCATGGTACCCCCTCACATATATTATAAGACAAATGGCCCTAAATGGCACGGTAATGATTATATTTTCTTCTCTATTTTTTGCATTTAACCATTTTCGTTGGTAACATAATGGTACAATTTATCTTTGAATAGACAATAACTTTAACATTAGAACCATCAGTGTTAAATGCACACTGACCATTAACCCATTAATAATTACCATCCCATATATGGTACAGTATATTAAAAAAAAAAAATGTTCAATTATCCACTCCAATTTCATGAAATTACTGTACCATATATGGAACGCGTGATTCCCAGCAATCTTCGCATGAATTTTTATTTTTGATATTGTTATTCAATAATCTATTTTCATTAAACCCCTCGTGAACTCTGCTTTATTTTGTTCAGATTGTTAATCCCACCAATTTATTTTTATGAATTTGCAATATTGGTAAATCCTATGTACAGGATTTTCACTCTGGTCAAATGGTTATTTTAGCATTTTATTTCCATCATGTTACAATATCAATTACATTTTCTGTATTCAGAATTTTATTTCAATCGAATCGTTGCTTTATTCAGATATATTATCCCACTGTTGTTTCCAGGATTTTACTCAATTTAATAATTTTATTAATTTCTTTTTACGAGGTCACATTGCTTTTCACGTTTCCTGTTCCCAGGGTTTTATTTCAATTAAACCGTGACTATATTCAGATGGGTATTAACATTTACGTTTACAGTGTGATATTTTATAGAATATGTACAAGTATTATTTTTCTCTTAATCGGAGTACATTATTATTTACGTTTTCTGTTTGCAGGATTTTATTTTAATTAAAAGTAATTTTCATTTTATTCAGATGTTACCATTCATGAATACGTTTCTAGATCTGTTCTTTATTTAAACTATATTTTCTTGTGTACCTTTGTACGAATCAAAATCCGTATCAAGAAATATTTGATGATCGTGGGTGATGGGTTCGGAATTTTCATTATCGTCTAACAAACATCTGACTGTCGTATCGTTTGACGTGAACAATGAATAGAGGTCGATAGAGAAGAAGCAAACTGCGCATTCTTCCCTCATCACTATTTGATCCTAATCTCTTCTCGATATTTTCCGTTTGTCAATTCAGATGGTATGCAATAAAGAGACCACGAGTAACTTCGTTAAAAGAGAAATATTTCCAAGTATTTAAAAAACCAACATCTCTATTGTGTTATAAACTGAATTAAATTCAATAAATTCCTTCAAACATTCACGATAGTTCAAAACTATTTCCATTATTAAAAAAAAATTATTCAACAATCATAAATTTAATAATAGTTCATGAAAACAAGTTAAGAAATTCTCCTTACATTTTAACCTTTGTACAGTGAAGCCTGGGTTAATTGTGATCCAAACTTCCAAAAGATACACAAGGATATGTAAGAGTTTCATATACTGCAAGAGTAATTTTTAATGATACAGTGTAAAATTTTGAAAATGAAAATAATATGAAATTGGAACATTCGCCACCCAAGGATTAAGCAGCTATGGTGGTTTGCAACTTATTACTGGAACCAGTTATTCCTGTGTACCTAGAATTTTGCTTTCCGTACCTTTTCAGTAGCGTCGATCGTATAAAGGAACATAAATTAAATTTAACCGTTTGAAACTACGTGCTGGGAATAGTTGCTTTGTCCACGAAAATTGCCGGAAACTTATTCGCAATTGCACCAAGTATAAGCGACCGCATCATGCAACTCTGTTCTTCAGACGATTCGCAATTGAAAGATCTTGTTTAAAGCTTTGCAACGAATCCAGGCTTTTCGCTGTTTATTTTTCATACGAATGAATCCACGCTCGACTTGTTCGGTCGGAACGGTAATTACGCTAGGTCATTTGATAAAACACGCAAGAGCCAAACGGAGTCGCAATCAAAATCATTTGCATCGTTGACCGATGTCCGATTGAACTGGTATAAAAGTTACCAGTTGAGTTCGTTAATTTTGCAACGTAGATTTTAATTTAGGCGAAAAAGCAGTCATGTTCATAATGAAACTTCTCTTTACATGGTGTGCAAAAAACTAATTAAAAGCGAGTTCTACTTTTGTTGCACATGAAGAAAATAATTTGTTTTGCATATATTATTCTTCATAATACGAAATAATGAAATATAATACTAATTAATAATAATTAATGTAATAATAGAACACTGGAATAGTGGAAGAGTCTACTATTAATATAATAGTAGAATAATAATAATTCTATAATTAAAATAATAATAATAATAATAATAATTTCTATCCAGGTTCTGTGATCAATTTTCTACATAAATTATTTTGCCAAATTATTTGCTATCTACTAATTACCATAATTAGAACTACTCTTAATTTCACAGAACTCCATAGAGGTGTATAAAACTATTTCTGTAAACTGTTTATAGCACTTTTAATCAAGTTTTCACAACATTTATCTGCACTCGCGTTCCCGGGAAACGTACAGCAATATCTTTTTAATTAAGTGTTCAACTTCTAATGAGGAAGCTGCATCTTCGGATAACGTTACACCACGTCAGATAGTGTTATACACCACAGTTCCTTTTGCATCTTTATCGAATGCGAGTAAGTATTGGAACGAAACTTGATTCCGTCGGGAGGAAACTTTACTCCTGTAACGTTTCCAGAGACTTCAACCTTTTAGCAGTAAACTTTTCAGTCTAATTTTTTCTCTCGCCTCGAAACATTATACTGGCACCTGACTTTCGTTTTCCCAGAAATTTTTTCCTACCTACATAAAACGCCTGGTATACTAATTGAATTTTTTAACAAGCGTACACAATTTATTTTTCACGATAATTCGAGGAATTTCTTGGGAATTCATTTAATGGAATTTTTAAATAAAAGAATTGCTTTTGATAATAGCTTTGAATATCAAATTGCTGGTTTTGATGCACTGGAAGTCTAGCACGATTTCATGATATAAAAGTATTGCAACATAGCACTCGTGGTATATTAAATTAAAGTTTAAAGTCTAAAGAAAATAATTATTTAAAGGGTTTATTAATATTTCGATAATCAAGTTACATTTATGTCTCATAGAGAATATCCTATTTCTGTACACTTATATCTCAAAATAATAAAGTATTTCTCCTGCAATGATAAAGCGATTCCTGAATTATTTCCATAGTTATTTTCCGTAAATTATAAGCTTTAATTTGATATACAACAAGTGCTATTTAACGAAACTTTTCTGTTATAAAATCACGCCAGACTATCAGTGCTCCAAAATCAACCATTTAATTCCATGTACTTGCACTCCTGTTGTAGTATAACAAATTATGCAAGATTTATCACGTGTAAGAAAATAATCAAAATGCATCTACTAAAGTTTTATTACCCTTTTCGGAGATCACCACAAAAATATTTGCATACTCAAACATTTTACGTTGAAAATCGATGCAATCTCCTGCATGCTATGCAACAATCTTATAAATTTTAAACGAACAAATTTCAGGACATGATTTGCTTGAACGACGCACCATACCTCTCGAAGGGAAAAACATAATCGAACACCATAAATTCACTCCATATTCACCGTGAACGGTAATTTATATGCAAGCTAAATGCACGCATGCATGCCTGCTCCTTAATCTGCATTCCGTTCTCTTAAAAAGCTGCTATTACGAAAATCTCCTCGGAATCCTATATTTCAAGTGTGTAATTTTACCGGATCTTTGTTCCATGACCAGCGAATAAATAAAGAAAAGGTATTTCATGCAATAGCGTCGAAAACACGTAAGGGATGAAACACATTAAAATGTATTTGAGAAAGGAAGAAAATCCAAGTTATTTTCCTCGCTTGTGATTTTATTTTATGACATTTGAAACATGTTATAATTGCATGCTATATTTTTTCAAATTTTAAGAAAATTTATTCCTAAGGGATGTATTATATAATACTGAAAAAGCAAATTTAAAATTAAAATTGCAACTAAAATTACAACTAAAATTAAAATTGCAACTAAAATTACAACTAAAATTAAAATTTAATATTAAAATTTAATATCAAAATTTGATATTAAAAATCGAAAAGAAATCTTTAAAATCATAGTACCTATGGAAACATAATTTACACTGTGGGTCATATAAACCCAAAGGGAAAGAGCAGGGTTAAAGATAACGTTTCTCATCCATTATCTTGTTTCATGGTTTGCTGTTTTAAAACGAAATATGCAACATCTTTCTATTCCATTTTATAACGACGTCGTTTAGTAGAGACAAAGGCGATCTCGATGCTAAAGGATCCAATCCTATTGGCGATTCCTATTGAATCGATATCAAACTGCAATCGTCTTCGAGGAGACGAGAAAATTTAAGAGAACGTTTTAAAAGAAAGATGATTTCTGATAAGAAACGTTGATGGAGACAATGAGAATGGAGACAAATGGTCTCCTGAAAAATAGAGATATTTGTAACATTTAGAACTTCATAAAAAGGCAGCAATTTAACACTGTCTATCATTTTTGAAATATCTTTTCTATCACACAAAATCTTCTGTCATCGCCATAGAATTCTCGAATTAACTCTTCAAAATTGTCTGCATAAGTATAACAAATTATCTCCTCTATGCAAAAAGAATGTATTGATGGAATATGCGTGACTGACATAAATAACTTTATAACTGTCTCAGCAGACTGTATCAATAGATAAGCCATATCAAAGTTTAGCGGATTTTTCTTCAATAATATCAAGCAAACTGGTCGATATAAGAAAAAATGTGGTGTATTATGCAAAGATTTCTAGAAACATCGGCGTATCTAGATAGAGGCTAGTGTGGGCGAGGATAATTTTAAGATTTTAAAATTCTAAGTCTTTAAGGCTCTAAAATATCAATATTCTAATATCCCAAAATGTTTAGAAATGTACTGAAAAGTATCATTATATTAAAAGATATAAAATATCGAATACAATAAACACTCACAATCTACTAATAACAAAAAAAGAAGAAATAGATATTTTAAAGAATTAAAACTTTTGTCTTTGTACATTCATCTTGTCTATTGGATTTCGTACTTTACATTCGTGAAGCCATAAGAAAATCCTTTAAAATCTTCTTTCCTTCGTTTTTCCAACCACTTGGTTTGCTGACAATGGAAAAACGGGGAGATTGCTTCTTGCTGGAAAAAGAGTAGCCTGCAACAGCTGCAAACAACAACGGGAAATCTGCAGCTGAGCAAGCAGCAGAGAATTAAGAAGCAGGAGATTGAACGATACCATTAACACGAGATGCATTCTCATGTCGAGGGAGATTTTCCCTTTCCTCACCATCTCAATGGCTTCTCGATATATAGCCTCGATTTTCTTGATGAAACAGATTGTTTCGTTACTTTCTCCCTTAATAAATTTCAATTACGTATAAAGACAAAAACTTTTTACATAATTGGGTAATTTATGCACAGTGGATATTGAGTCAAAATTACCCAATAGCAAACTTTTATATTAAATTTTTATTTTATTAAATATTCTAGCTTTTTAAATTATAAGAAAATATAATAATCAAAAAAAGAATTAAATGTTACATTATTATACAAGGTGGGTCGCTAATTATTACCACATTAATTATTGAAAAAAAAATTCTTTAAATGACAAGCACACTATAAAGTGAAAAATCTACTATGTGATTATAATAAATTTTTTGCTAGTAAAAACATTCTAGATATACAATTATTAAAAATCAATAACACAAATTTTTAATTAATATGATAATAATTATTAATCCATCCTGTCTAATTATTAAAATATCAAATATCTATTACTTATTCTATTCCTAATGAAACCATAAACAATTTTCATAAAATAGAAAATTCATAAAGCCTTTTCATTATTATACCATAAATTTTCCAAGCAAACTTTCTCTCTTAAAACAAGTGCATTTAAGCAACAACTTTCAATTACCAGATCCATATTGTATTGAACATTTTCGTAACAACGTTCCACGTTTTCTGACGATGCAAACTTTTGATGTTTCATAAAATCCATCCACAAACTTTCATCCAAAGGCATTAACGTTTCTCGTCTACGCTGTTCGACGGTGTCAAAAGCTGCTTAGTTTTACGTTCAACGAAACTTCCGCTTCCGATTGAAATTTACAGCTCGGTCAGTTACGCGACCAGAAACATTCTCCCCCAATAAATTTGCGCTGCTAAGCATTTTTCCCTCCGATTTCCGCGAAATTTATCGCCCAATCTCTGGACCAAAGTGCCAGCCATTCATCCTTCGAGAATTTGATAAAGTTCACCGTTCGATCTGTTTTCGTAAACCGTTGCCAAGATTGGCATTCCTTGTAGCCAGCGTTGTTTGCATCTTAAAGAGACAAACAAACATTTTTCCGCTTCGTTCACTTCTTCAAAATATTCAGCCCATATTTCAACCTGTATTTCCTTCGCAAAAATTGCGATAGAAATACTGAAACGTGGCTTTTATTTAATTAAAATTGAAAATAATATGATAAACATTTGAATACTATTACTTCAAACGTGACATTTCAAATGGACGAAGGTATCTTTGCCCTTTGAGAAGTCAGCATTAAATAAAGTAAGTAAGATTAATGGTATTTTTAAGGGTGGATAAAGAAACATCCCTCGGTAGACAGGCAATTTGCATAATTTATCCGAAGCCCAAGCACAGAAATAAGCAGTTCTTTACTGATGTAAATGAAAATCTACACAAAGTAACAAACTTCTGTTGACTTTGAATCTAGAAATTCTATGGAGATGAAGCTTTATACAAAGTTCGCGATTTTCGTTAGCGCACCGGCTGGAACTCGCTGTCTGAGTTTATGAGAATCTAATGCTCCGAGCAGAATTCCAGATTTATGTGTACTTAACGTACGCATATACCTGTATTTAAACAGCCTCCAGATAATAATTTGTGTTATCGCGTTCCTACCTTTCTGTTTGGAATTAATTATGCCTGATTATTTACAATATCCCTAAGACTTTGATAGTTGCATATTTCCGTGGCATCTGTGGCTCTTGAAATTTGATATTTAAAAAAAAATTATTTATAAAATTATTTGAAGATTATGAACGTGCTTACGAATATAAAAAAATTATTAGAGGTTTGCGACAGTCTGAAAATTTCAAATACCTCGAATATATCCGAATAATTTCGATTCGACTCGATCTGATATTTTCGAATTTTCAAATACGTCTAAAAATTACCAATTGCAATACTGCAATTAACGCGTAATTAAAAGCATAAAAATAAAAATGAAAATAAAGAACAATTACAAAAGACAATTAGGTCGGCAATTAAATTTAAGACCCTCTCCAATACTTGCTTAAAAACTATCCATATTTTCTGTTTCCCTTTTGTTTCACAAAATCACAATTACGGAGAGTAACTCAGAGAAAATAAAAGAGATACAATCTACAGCTCCCTCTTGCTTTCAATCGGAAATGAAAGGAATGTAGCGAGCGCATTAATCCTCCTAGTGCATTACGTACGATGAATAACAACATCTGCACAACTGTTAAGCTAAAGCTTGAACAACGAAAGCGGCGAAAGAGGTATCAGAATTAATTAACAATGATTAATTACCGGCATGATCCGTCAAAAGTAGTACATTTATAAATTAATGGGGCTGTGTTTTCCCCCGTTCATTTGGTAGATGAATAAATTATGTCAGCAGAATAAGCTTAATAATTCATCGCGAGAAAGAGGAATAACAGAAAACGTAGAAAGTCTGATTATTACGTGGATAAAGTTTGAAACAATCCGTTAACGTCAATAAATTGGGAAAAGTGAGAAATTGTAATTTGTAAATTGATGCAATAAATGTTTGGATAAGGGCTTATTGAAAAGCTCGAAGTTATGAAGGGAGAAATGAAAATTTTTCATTCTACTGAAACTTCAACGATAATATTATTATTGAAAAATTTTTATTAAAAGTGACAAAGCTGATTTTCTTCTTTTTCCAAATGTTTTACATCCCTTGGGAATTGCAGCGAGTTCCATTGAAAATATGATCAAAGAGAATTATAAACTTTTTAAACAAGGAATTTCTATATCACTGATAGCATTAATAATCAAGAGGATTACGAAAGCAAGCAATCCCCTTAAATTTGATAATTATAAACGCTTTGATGGATAAGTGAACAAATTCATAATTTTGCAACGTAAAATTAAACGTCAAATGAAACATTCAACTATAATTTCATTAATAATCCCTGGTTATATATAAAAAGAAATTTGAATTTTCAGGAGCTACATAGTGCACAAAGTGTCAATATATTAATCAAACAGGGGTTAAACAAGCACCGTGTATAACCATCATTAATAAGTTTATGCAAATTTCCTGAAAGGCAGTTAGTGTTGGTAATGAAATCAGTGATTAATGCGAGCGACACTGACGCATAGAGCACAGATAATGCAAATATCCCCTACATCCCTTCGATGTTCTTGTCACCATAGTCCAGATACTGTCTTGCCCTAAAGCAATTGTTGCCCTAAGCCTTTGATCACGCTAGGAAAAGGAATTAATGCTTTCGTATTTACCCCTCCATAATGGAACTTACCCCCAAAGATTTTGCAACATTCTTTTATAAAGAATAATAATACTGACAATGAACCTTTATTAAACTTTCAAGTTTGAAATTCAATATAGAAGCTTCGCTTTATCATTAGAGAACTTATCCTTTGCCTGAGTCTATTAAGAATTCATATAATACACCATATTACCGTACAATATTACAAACCATCCGCCAACAGTCTACACTTTATGAAATTATAAAGTCACTTTTATATTGCTAAACAGTCAACAAAAACCTAAAGTTCCAGTCAACCTTCGCGTGAGACAAAAAAATAGACAGAGGTCTAAGGTATGAATGATTAATATTCGGTGCATTAACTGAATCCTGATGATTGATGTTGTCTCTGACCTTCATTGATATCCTCCACGATAGGATAATAAATTTTCCAACTACCTATGCCCCGATATACAAAAAGACACTAAACATTTAGAGACTCAAAGGCTATTAGTTAGATTGTGGAAGAAAGACAGCGTTGTCATTATCAGACGAAAGGGTAGTTTTGTAGCCCTTGCTAGTAATTTTACTAATTTACAAAATCCACTAATTCAGAAACTTTTTAACAATTAAATTCTATCATAAATCTATTTATTATTTTCCTAATCATTAACCTTCATCCTAATTAAAGTGTCCAAAGGTGGAATGAGCATCAAGGTGACACAAATTCTATCAAAATTCTTTTGATTTGCAGTCTGATCCAGAAGGAAGTACAAAAACCAATCCATTTCCTTTTCAATTCTAGGTGGCAATGTGCATTGTTTTGTGTACCACTTTGAAGCTGTAAGGATGACGAGAAAGGGCTTTCTCTCGAATGAATCCTATGCTACCGCTTTCGAGCTACCCCGAATACTTTCAGCTGGATACAATCGGAATTTTCAACATTCGAGTAATGTTCGTGGCACAGTAGAAATTTGGAGACAGCTTTCCCTTTATTGGCAACAATGATGCTGCTTGTTCGAAGCGATGCTAACGGAATGGCGAACGAGCCACGCATAGTTGCAAAAGAGACCAGATCAAAGAGTATATTTTTCTTTTTCACGATTCGTCACGCGTATTGGCTGAAACGAATGGAAAGTTCGCATCGTTGGAAATGTCTGTTGCCAATGATCGATCATCGAGCAGGGAATAAGGCTAATTGTGAAGGGACGTCCTCTCTTTTGAGAGAAACTAGGGTCCGCTCGCTTTGGTGCAAACAGATGGAACTGGAAATTCTTTAAGTCATTGATTGATGTACGTGTGAAAAATTAACAAAAATAGATATCTCTTCTTTTATTAATAAAGATTGATAAATTTTTAATTATTGTGACTGATTATTATAAGTGATCCATAAATAGGCTATATATGGAATAATTTATTTCATTTATTACCAGAAACCCTACATCATCCTAAAATGTTTCTCTAAAACCACTGCTCCTAAATATTGGGCATTGATTATACGTTTAGATATAATGCTTTCACGATGGAAAGCAAGCACCTTATATTTTGCTCCGCGTTAACAATTAAACATAATTTGTACGAGGAAATATTTTCTAAGGTATCCTAAAGGGGTGTTCCCTTTATTCCGTATGTAAATTTGTTATATGAGCTTGCAAGGTATCACAAGTTTAGTGTTCCCCAGTGTGTTTACATGTTAGTCCACGTAGCAGGTCTCCTGGAGAGCCATTAATAACCCCGAAAATTAACAAAGTCTCATTTATTATTTTAGCCAACCAGTGTAATAAAAAAATAGAAGGAATAGTCAACAGTTTCCATAAATTTCCAACTCTTTTAGCCACATTTTATCCGAAGTCTTTTATTTAAATTTATTATACAATAATAAATACACATCTACAATTGTTTAATTGCCACGAAACACTAGAGCTGAAGATATTATTTCAAATAGAATGAAACATTTGATAGATCATCAAACGAACTAAATCCTCTTCATTCGCAGCAAATAGCGTAATCGCAAAGCATTTTATCAGAGCGTGTCACGCGGAAATCTATGAAATCCTAATCAATTCCATGCCATTGAACCCGAACTGTGATCCTGTTCACGCTTAATTAAATTCCGTCGTTTCATTTCAAAATCTGATTAGCTTGTAATGAGAATTGCATTTCTTGTTAATGTACTTACAATTAGTTCGATACGAAAGAAAGGAGAACCTGTTTAATCTGAAAAATTTCTTTTATCTTTTGTTATCTATCACTGAAAATCACTGATGAATCCGTCACACATCCATCAATAGTGAAAGCTCCGATCTGGAGAAGATTTATCGTTGTCTACGGATTCGACAAATCCTCTTCAATTTTCGAAACGCATAAATTACACGAGACGGAGACCCTGTGGGAATGGTTACCATTACGTTTCTCCAAAGTAGAATAAAAAAGCCTTCCATGTGGGGGATAAAATTTCGGGAAAACAAAAGGACAGGCGAGATAGGTATCTTGTTTTGTGCTTGCGGAAATTTGATAAGCATAACACGCCGTTTGGTTCCACGTTGTCGACGGAAAATCCCTCCGTTCGATCCATCTCTCAGTTGTATTTTTAGTTTCTACAGAAAATACGTCGCTGTGTATAATCCCGTGTACGTGTTTGAAATATTAATTAAATTCCAGCGATGCTTCGGTGAAATAAAAGTGAATTAAGGGACATAGCGGAATAATTTTATTATATGTTTAAAGCAGGAATTCTTCCCACACATATTCATCCGATCGATTCAATCATGGATTTATTAAAATGTTCACTGTTGACTTTCAAATTGACTTCGATGATAAATTTCATCTCCAATTCATAATTGGAAGATTCTTAATCAACGCGAGAAGCTTAATTGAAAGGAATTCAGCTCGAATTTTTACACATTTTACAGGCTTTTTACTTCTACTTGTTACGGCAAAATGTTGCAATTAACTGTCACGTGAAAACGTGTTCTAATTGTCAGAGTGCAACACTTTTAGAAAATAGTGCCTACTTTCCAAAAAGCGCAATTACAGTGACGAAACGATCATCAAAGTGTGCTAAATTACCGTATTCACCCATCAGAGCTTTCAAACTGGCAGGACGGTATTTAAGCTCTCGTCTTATAATAACGCGAATTAAACGTGACAAGCATGGAAAGTACAATTGAATTTTAAATAATAAATAATAATAAAAAATAATTGCAAAAATTGATACAGTGAAATCACGAATACGAGACTCTAATTATAATTTAAAATAACGAAAAATAAAAGAATAAAATTTACGAAATGAAAAACCATTAAACATGAATTTTTTATTCATCTGAATCTATTAATACCCAAAGTGAACTATTTCCAAATAATAATTTGGGAGCACTATTTTGATAAATGATAATTTAAAAGCACTATTTCTCAAATAATACGATTTCAACATAAATCCTAAAAAAAAAATGATAAAGCGAAGGATTAACATAATTCTCAATTTGCAAGCAGCGTTCGTGTCGGTGCAACATTTACTCAGATTGCAATTTATTTATTTCCTACATCATTCTCTATAGCATACACGACATATCGTTTATTGTGAAAAAAGAGAAACACTTTGGAGAAGCACGAGTCATTTGGTAGAAGAAAAAAGCTCTTACAGAGCTGAGAAAAATTACTATACTGAATGAAACAAAACAAGGAAGAGAAATGATAGATGAGAAACGTAAGATGAAACGTTGTGTTTTCCACCATGAGCGAAACACTTTATTATTGCAACGACATAGTTGGCGAAATTATAATTACGCTTTTAATGAGATTTCTTTACAACCATTGAAATCTTCTCTTTCTTTGGTTACTTTCCAACCCCTGGAAACGAGATGTGCGTTTAATCTGAAAGCATAAACAGTTGGTAGAAGATGGAACGGTTTAGTTGTAATGGAGGGATTGCTGAAGAACAGGTCGAAGATTAAAGGGTTTCGTTTTTGTCTGTTTAATGAACAACGAAATCTCATTTCGGTGGTGCGATTAGATTGCTCCTAGGATATTAACTTGATTGCCAAGTAAAATTTAAGAATTTCAAGTGCTATTAATGTTTTGGAAATGTAATAAAATAACAAAGTGAAAAATCTAACAATAAGTAAAACTTGGAGGGTGTTTAGAAGTTTCTATGAAAAGAAATACCAATTAAAACAATTTCGAAATTTTTAAATTTAAAGAAGAAGAAGGTGTTTAAAAATTTCTACGAAAATTTATAAAATCTATTTACTGACAATATCTTTGGTCGTGTCCAAAAGCATGGACGATATTTTTATAATATTTTGTTACGATAATCAATACGAAAAAATAGATAACCTTTGAAAACATACAAGCGATTGACGTGATATTTCAACTGATACGCAAGAGAAACGCAAAACTGGAAAAAAAATACAACCATTCCAATTCACTTGAAACGTTATTCCCAAATATCAGAAAAAACTTTCAACGAGATAAACATGTAGAATGGTAACAGACATCGAAAGAAGCCTTTATAAAAAAATCGAGAAATTTTATAGTTCAATATAGTCTTCCACAAACATAATTAATTCTTTGTAGTAGAAAAACAAAATCGTTTTTAATCTATCATTTTTCTCAGACTTCCTTGTTTCGAATTGACAGCTAATTTCCTGCTAACTGAAGAAAGAGTTGACATTTGTCAATAACTGGAACTGTCCGATTTACGCAGAGAATATTACAACATACTTTAAAGATTTCAGCAAAATGTTTCTGAAGTTGTTACATTATTCAAGGAGCTTGTACAGTATAAGAGAACACGTAGATTCAAAATATAGCTAGCAAGAGAATTTCCGTTTTTTTTTCGATATTTCATCAAATATATTCGACTGGACACTGCACTCTGATATCTACGGAACTTCAAGAACTAACATTAATTTTCTTTCGAAGAAGAAAGTACGACAATTATACCGGAGAAAAATGGAACAATCGGACCAGCAGTTATAAACTGGTGTTCAAGAACATTCGAACAATTTTTCTCGGGATGATTAATTTCTCGGCGAAACTTCTGATATTTCGGTTCGTTTGTTTCTTAATTTCAGCGCATATCACGGACGAATATTATCAATGAAAGAAAGATACTTCTTTCCAGAGAACTTCAGATTATTATGTGTATCATTTTTGTGAAATGAATTGAAAAGCGTTGGTGAAATAATTATGGAAAATTGGAATACTGAAAAAATTGAAAAGTTGTAAGATTGGAAAAATTGGAAAAATAGAAGCTTGGGAAATTAGAAAAATTAGAAAATCTGGAAATTGGTACATGGAAAATTGAAAAAACTGGAAACACGACTAATCAAAACCGTCTAATTTGGGAATCAATTATATATTCACAATCGAAGCTTAGTGCATTATATACTATCTCTTACATTTATAATCTCTATACCAGAGCCTAGTGTGTATTCATAAAAAATTCATCAAACAAACGGAAATCTTGCCTTGAAATTCTAAGCCTCAATCGTCGTTCAAAGTAATTATTCAAGAATCTTCAGGATGCGATTTTATCGCTAAATCAGTGCAACCGGAAATTCCTAAACTTTGAAACGTATTCATGAAGTTTGACGATTTAATCAAGAACAGAAGTTCCGACTTTATTGTTGTGCAATTTTCATTGCATTGGTTAGGAAACTTCAAATAACGAAACGTCTCCAGGAATTTAAAACACAATTGAAATTATAAATTCACTAAACATTTTAACCAAAGTGTTTTTGTTTCGAAGCTAATTGATTCTATCAACGTTTGCAAGTAATTGTAAGAATTATAATTAAAAGCAATATAAAAGTTTTTTTTTTTTGCTTCGATAAAATCAACATACAAATTGAAGGAAAAATTAATTTATCAACTTTATTAGAAAAAGAACTCTAAAATAAAAAATCTTTGAAAATGAAATGATAAATTACAATATTTATCATTTTGAACCAAACAATTTTGTGTTACGAAATATTTTATATTAACAAAAATATCAAAGATAAATGAAATGGCCAGTATAACGTAAAACAAAAAAGATCTTTTATATCAATAAATTTATTTCGACTATCAAACATAGTCAGTTAAGAAAAAGCACATTAAATATAAAAGGTTAACTCCCACTCAATCAATTTCTTTTTCGGCATCTAAGCAAAAACTGCTCGCGTTTCAGAAGTATCATAAAACTCAACCCTATCCCAGAGCTACAGTTCAGATTAACAAGACATTTCTCGCTCACCCTTATCAACGTTCGAAAAGAAACTTCCAAAAAGCAATTTTCTCTTCTCTCAAGCTGAGTAAGAGAACAAGAATACTGGTGGAAAAAATCAAAATTCTCGTCAAGCCTCGCGAAATCTCGCACAATCGAAACCTCGATAGCTCGAAAACTTTTCCAAAGTGGTTGTTCAATCGCGTTTCCTCGACGCTCCCACAAACTTATCTCCGAATTTTTCCCTCGTCCGTTCTGATACACTACCCTCGTATTCGTTCGATCTTTCCCTTTGTCATCTATCATTCACGTTCCCTTTCGTTGCTCACCACGATTCTTCCCTGTTTTCGAGTGAACTTCATCAATTTCCCATTGATCACTTATGGATAGTGATTGGATCAATACCGATAAATATTCATGGTATTCGAAGAGTTAGATAGTGCATTGATTTCATATCATTTCGATCACTATTTATTTATACGATTTATTCGCTATTCAAATATCAGATCAGTCCATAAATTCGTATTTTATCTATTTTTCCCATTACATAAAAAAGAATAAAATTTATTTATCAGATGGTAAAATATTCATTGGATTGGAGCCAGGTCTTTTAGAAATTCAGAAATTTAAGGATTCTGGAATTTTGGGAATTTAAAATTTTGGAAACCTGAGATTTAGAAATTTAGAAATTTAAAAATTTTCAACTTTTGGGAATTTAAAATTTAGAAATTCTGGAATTTTGAAAATTTTTGAATTCTGATATCCTGTAATTGTAGAATATCAAAGCTACCAAAACTTTTCCTTCTCATTTCTTTCCCTAATTATTCAATTATTCAAAGAATTACATATGTAATTTTCCATACCCTATAAATCGCGATCCAGCTTCTGGCCTGATATTCCAAAATCCACAAGATGCTTTTCTCTTCGGGGAGCACCATTGGCCAATATCACTGCTTTCTTTCGACATCACGTATTTTTCATGAACTTCAATTTCCATATCCGCTCGCTTGATCTCACGGATAAGACAGGAATCCGCCTAATCAAAGCTTTCACCGATGCTTTCCAACATCCTCTTCTCTCAGCGACCGCGTTCGTTCCTTCCTGTTCGATGTGAACCATTGCCAGCATCTCTTTCTGTGTGAAAGACGGCTGTACAACTCGCCTCAGGAATCACGTAAACCCTGCCTCAGTGATTCGCGAAAATCCGATTCCACTTCGAAATTGGATTTCACTTGGTGCAAAACAACCATCTTCGTCTTCGCTCTTGCTCCGTTTCCTTTTATTTTCTCTTGGTTGAAAGAGGTGAAAACAATTTTTCCTTCTTTTTTTTTTCTAAAAAAGCAAATGTGCTCTTTGAACACGAACAGAGAGATGCAATTATTTAATATATTACACTGTTCATTTTATACTCTTCTGAGTGTATATGGATAGTTGGGATTACAATAAGATTTTATATTGATGTTCGGATATCGATTGAAGATTATCCTCCTTTTGTCCTCTCAGGTTCAAGGATTTCGGAAGACTCGATGTGGATTTTCCCGACGTTTCACTAGCGTTGTAGCTGGCTTCTTCAGGGATCGGAGGATGTTCGGAGACTAACAGAGAATCCTTGTCAGGATAAGCAGACATGGCTTAAAGCAGGATGTTTCAAAGGGAGTTAACTTGGACAAGCAAGGCCGTAAAAGGTTTGAGGATTTCATTCAATTTAAACTGTTTGATGTTACATTGAAAATGATACATGAAGAAGACAAAGGCGAACTTGATATATTATCTGTTTTCAACAGTCTATTATTAACTTCTTTAGTTTCAAAAGATTTAAGGAAAATTTTTATAAAAATTATGATTTAATAAAAATTTATTTTAAACAAAAACTTTTAATTTAATAAAATTTTCTAAAAATTTAAATTTTTTCCTTCATATACGATTATCTGCACTCATCACTGCAGAATATATTTATCTAACAAAGGGTCCTTAATATTAATTAACGAGCTTGGAAGGTTGAAACAAGTTGCAAGCATTTAATCGCTATCAGCCAATTAAAGTGCAACAAGAAAAGGAAGGAAACTTTGTACGCTCAGAGGTGGTATTATCTCGATCCGGTTAATTATATTTTCGATACTCTCCGAGAACAATGGTTTGGAACTAATTTGATAAAGTCCCTTCATTAGTCCCTTGAATCGAACAAGAACAAAGCTTAGAAGCTACGAAATCTCTTTGCCATGTCATTTACTATAATTCTATTTTTTTCAAGAAGAAAGTTAATCAAGCAGATAAATTTTAACTTTTATCCGTATTAAATACCAACAGAATAGTAATTTTTGTAAATTAAAAATTTTGAAGATGCATAGCTGCATAGCAATTTGGTGCAGTCATCCATGGTTATGATGTGGTCCAGAACAATTTCCAGTGCTGAAAATACGCGAAACCAAAAGACGCAACACTAATGCAAAAGCGCGAAAATTCAATGAAAATCAAATGAAAAATCACAAATATTCAAGTTCGTAACACTAAATGGAAAACGCGTATATTTAATATCACAACACTAAATAAAAATCTACAAATTGCAAAAAAAGGTACTGATATAAAATATTAAAAAGCAATCGCGTATCCATTATTCGCTACACTAAATAAATATCTACAAACGCGTTTACTTAAAATTCGCAACACTATCTCTAACCGAGATCAATATTCGCAACACTAATTCAAACCGCGATTTGCCAAAAAAACAGTATCTCCTGAAAACCTACAAATACTTCCACCAAATAATAAATGCAAAAAAGTAAAATATTTAATAACAATCGCGAATTCATTCGCAACACTAATTTCATGAATTATATAATACAAAAGCGTACACGTGAAGGCTGCTCCATAATACGCAACGTTAAGCTGAAAAAAAGGAAAAAAGAAAAAACGCGAACTGTAACGCAACGCTACTCAAATTTACCGAATTTTGGAAGACGCAACACTAATCGAAAAAAGTGGTACAGCCAATCCAAGGCTCTTCTCCTGCAATTACAAAACTACAACTACAAGCAAGCACAGTGACAAAGTAGTAACGATAATGATTTCCTATCCTTTTTTGCAAAAGGATGCAAAATCATTAGTAGTTCCCCTTTTGAAAGACAGTTTGTCAGGGCGCTTCGGCATATAGCCTCTTCTTTCTTCGGGCGGTCCACCCACCTGAAACTTATATCTAAAGCTCGAGACTTGCAAATTCGCAAAACAAAAAAAAAGCAATCAACAAAAACGAAAAATCGCGAAACTCTAATTGACACGTGGACGAAAAAGGACTTTATATAAGTCGTTGTTCGTGCACACGTGCCGTGCTCGAGCAGAACTTGTGCGTTTCGTGCCATCGCGATCGCGTATGACGACTTATGAAGTCGCCAAAAATTTGAAAAATTGTACAGATATAATCGAAGGCGAACGGCGTACTCCGTTTGTATCGATTGTATCGTCAATTCTTCAAATATATTCCAGGTACAGGCTGATCACGCGAAATCGCGCCTACCCGACCAAGAGACTGTGACAACCTGCCCCGGCCCTACCTACTTACAATCTATCACACACACCAGAAGGTATACTACCTACCTACCTAACCCTATATTTAAAAAATGGCAAAGTCTCATTCTCACAAAAATTCATTCCATGATTCTTATACACTCCACCCGAGTGCAAGGTCCCATACTAGGGAGAACGTCCCGGGACGCCTCCGTCACTCGAGTTTCATTCCACATCACAATCTAAGCGTACGTACCGTTTTCCTGTAATCGACTGGCAAGGCTAGCGATCATTGCGTATGATTTTAATTGAGTTTATTTATAAATATTGAGAATATTAATTATTTAGTAGTAATAAAGATAGTTATAGTAATACTGCTAGTTATAGTGATAGAAATAGTAATAGTAATATCTAAATAAGATATTATTCTAATTATAAAATTAAGTGAAAAGGTTTCTAAACCGACGCAATTTCACATCCTAACCACACACACACACACATACACTTATGTGGAAAATACGTCGTGCACGATACACCAACACAGTGCCAGCCGCATATTAATTATGATTCTTATGAACTACGTCATCGTGCACCTCACCTCCACCCATTCAAGTAGCACCTGAGCACGTGAATGGGCTTCAGTAATGCACACGGAAGGGGTTAAACCTGAAAATCCTGAGCTAAAAATAGAATGATTAATACAGAAATATCTAACAGGTTAGTGGATTCAATGAAGAATGACTCTACTTTGAAATTTAAAACAAGAATTTAATTTATTTAAAAATAAGAAAAAAGTGTTTAATCAAGGAAAACGACTCGATTTTGTATCATTAAACTGATAAACAAGACTTTAATTTATTTAAAAGAAGCAAAGACTTTAATTAATTAAAGAAATGCAGAGACTTTACATAATTAAAAAAGTAAGCAAAAATTGAAGTTATTTTGAAAATTAGAAAATTATTAAACATCCTCGAGCGACCTCCTTGTCAGTGTAATTCAAGAATACATAAAAGGTGTTCAAGCGTTTCACTCTGACTTGGAAATCTACTCGTCGCGAATAATTGTCTTCTTGCACATAAAATATCAATATTCACGATCAAGTGAATAAATAACATTTTAATACTAACTGAATTTATGTTCTGATATGTATCTGCAGTTATGCAAAATTCTCTAATTGCATAGAGGTATGCAGTATAAAAAAGATCATTAAATCAGTAATTAATGTAAGTTAACATCAAACCTAATTAACATGTATAATTGCAATCATTTGCAAAGATAAAGTCAAAGATGAAAAACAGTCATTTAAATAGTAAAATAATTTACTTCTATTCTAAGTTTTAATGAAAAATTGTGATAAATTAATTTTTATAACTTATTATTAAACGCGAGATACAAGAAGACCTCGCCTGAACTAAGAAATAAAACACAGTAAGTTACTACTCATGAGTATAATAATTATTATACCCATGGTCACTATACTCGCCAAACTACGTATACAACCAGTCACTCGTGCCGATTCGGACCTTTCGTCCTACGACATGATCGAGCACCGGAGGAATTATAAAGCATGCGACTCACCGATCGTAGAAAAACAACAGGTTGAATACCTTGGAGACCTTGAAGAAGAGGCTGCTACTCGGAAAGGTTCCTTGGGGACGTCATCAAGGAAACCATGTCGGGAAATTGAGTCAGCTCGATGAATTTTGTGAAAACTGTAACGATATTTTGGTTATTTATTATTACTGGTTATTATTTTTGAAAGAAGTATGTTAGGAAATTTTCACAAAATTAGTAGCTTCTAAATGAAAATTAATCCAAAAAATAAAAATTAAAGCTTCAATATTAATTCCAATAACATTGTACATAAATTCGAAATTTAGCAATTTTGTAACAATTTTAAAAATTTATCAAATGATGAAATTGTAAGATAATTTAATAAACTTACATTTCTACCCTTTGGAGCATCACTCAAGATATCCTCTTCAGTGGTGCACTGACTCTAATACCGATAACGAGTAATTAAAAAGAAAATAAAATAAAATAAAGAAAGAGTACATATTTTGAACCAATTATATATGAAACTGCACTTCATGTTCGCAATTAACGACGATTCAATAAATAATGAATAATTAATAATAATAAATAAAAAATAATTAGTAATAATAAATAATGAATAATTAATAATACCTAATAATCAGTTCAAATTAGTACACCATCTACCGTTAATGAATTGTTAACTGAAACCAAGATGGCACGCAGCATGGCATCGTACCAGTACCAGCATCCTAATAAAAGTAACCTATAACAAATTAATAATAAAAATGTATGAAAATTAAATGCAAATATTAATAACAGTAGAGTTAATGAAAACAGTTTTGCAAATGAAAATAAGAAATGCGATCAAATATATGTAATTGCTAATGTCCAAAAGATTAACGCAGACCTGTCAATAGATCCTTCTCCTTCGACGTCCCCGAAATGAATGAGAAACTGTCCTCGGCTCAATTCATTAACGCCGAGCTCGTGAACTCATATGTAAGGAGTGGGGGGTAAGACTAGATCGGTCGTCGTACACTTTAAATTTCTCTTAACATACCTACATAGGTGTATGTTACTAATATCTTCTAAATGTTTATGTAAATGCATACTTATATAAAAAATTCTACATTATATTTTCATATTTATTTTCTGTTTCATCCTACGATGTCGTATTTAAAAACAGTTTAAGCTTACAATCGTTTGTTCATGATTTTTGTACAGCATGAAAATTAATTAGAAGTAACAAATGGTGATGAACGATGGAAAAGAACGATTGTAATTTATTCGAGGAATATTCGAATTAATGAGAAATTCCTGCTAAATATCCAGAAAATTAGATCCATCACTCGTATTTGTTTTGATCGAACACGAAGACGTTGATAGGTTGAAGGTAGCAAACTTCCGAGAGTGCTCGTAACATGATTAACTTTAACTTCCGCTTGACGCTTTCGCAAACACAGCGGCGCGGCGGCTTCGTTAAAATTTTATCGACCTCTACCGATGCGATAAGAGATACTTCTTCCCTCGTGTAAATCAACATGAAATATTACTTTTTAACTACCATGAAAAACAAGTTCAAAATATGCGACAATCTTAGCAGTATCATATCCTAATAATGCTTGCTAATTTTATATTTTCCATCTAACAGAGCAAAATAAAAATAAGAAAAATAATATAATAATGAACGGAATTATTTCATATTGTTCTGAAATATCATTTTATAACAAATACTCGTTTCCTCTCAACTTCAATAGTAATATCTACCACGTGGACACGAGGGTAAAAAAAAAATCACTCATCTAGTTTTATACAGTCTCGTCACGTTCTGCTATTGACTGATTTGAAGAGGACATTTTTTTCACGATATTGCATATTGTCATTTGTGAAATATTCTAGGAAAAAGTAATTATAACATTGAAAATCTCCATTCTCCCCATAAATTCATTTAAATGATGTTTTCAAAGCTTATGAAACGTGAATTCAAACACTGCAAAATATTTGACTGGACTAAACGAAGCAATCCAAAACATAGTTGAACAGAGTATTTGCAACAAAATTGCAGAATTTTACACAGGTGTATTAATGAATAAAGTTTGTGTATCAATTAGCTTTACTGCTGGGCATTCAAGATTTATGACAGAGATATCTTTCGAATCAAAAGTTAGGAAAATGTGGTTTAAACAAAATTAAACTTGATGCTGCGAAAATCTACATTATAAGGAAATTGCAGAAGACTCTCGTTATATTGCCACAAACGGAGTTGTAGCGGTAGAAAATTTGTCAAACTTCCAAACTTTCGGCTGAAAGGGGAAAGAGAGATAAAGTTGTATCAGTTTAGTAGTACTGGCATGCTTGAAAATCAGTGAGAATATTAAATCGCTCAAGTGGCAATGTAACGAGAGTCTACGGTAATTTATTTGATATTCCACCATTCTATTTCAAACAGCCTGTGCTTGATTAACAAACGTTAATGAAAAAGTAAACCGACCTCTATTTACATTCGATACCTGCTCCATACTATCTGATACGTTCGCTTAATCATTGAACGGCAGAGACTGGGTCAATCGTGACTCAAACTTACAAAATGTATACAAAGGTATTAACCGAAAATTAAATGTATAATCTTCGAATGAAAGAATTTAGTATAAAGGGAACTGTTTAAAATTTATGAAATACTAAATTGAATTGAAATTAGGATTCTCTTCATGGTCCGTAGGTCAATTGCGATCACTTCACTCTAAATTTGTTGCAATATCATTACAATATCAATTACAAGCCGCTGTTGAATGTGGTTTGCTCTGAACGAAGCCTGTGCATTAATGTTGTTTGTTCGAGGGTAATTGTTATACGCACGATAAACAAATTTCGTCGAAAATAACCTCGACACCGCAACGCGAGGCTGGTTTATTTTCACATTTTCCGAATAATAATCGAGGAAATCCAATTTCGATTACGCGAACGAACGAAGGTACAACAGATTATTATAATTCGCTAATCGATGAATATACGGAATCGAAGGAATTTCACAGGGTGCTATCGTTCACGGTGTTGTTATTTACGAGGTAATAAATTTCCAAGAGCGTCCAAGATAAATATTGCCTTTTAATATCGGCCGAACGACACCAACCGGATTAATGGGACTTGCAATACGTTCGTTCATGCCACGATTGATTTCTTTTGTTTCACGATGTTTGCTTTCCTTTATAACGAATCATGTGTCTGAATTTGTTTTATGTAAAAAAAACATGTGCTGCTGACGAGAGTGGAAAAGTCACTTACAGCTGCGTCATGTTTTGTACACATTTCAACAGTGTTTACCTAGTCCTATCATTCTCTTAAGCTTTGTCTTCAGTGTTGACATTCCTCCCTGCTGCTCACGTTCTCCTTTAACATGTATTCTGTTTCAACCACAAAATTCACTTTGATTGTTGTTAAAATAAGGACTTCGATTGGAGAGCCAACATTTATAATTTAAAAAATATGGTGACATTATATAATATTTAATTTTATTACAGTTAGATAATGAAATAGTATTCTTAATTTTTTGGTGAGCGTCAGATAGAGGATTATTGCAAAAATTTGGAAAAAGATATATGAAGTACAGCTAATATTACAGCGCAATTACAGCGATATGATTGTTAGATTGTTTCATGATTGATCTTTTTGATTACAAGGATATGTCTCGTAGGGTAAATTTCAAGGCCGATTTCGTCGCGTGACTTATGACCCATACGATATTTCAAGCATGTCACGAACACGATATAAATCATGTCCTCTCGACTCGTGGTCGAATATCTCCGAAACTGCACTATCCCTGAAATGAATTGGAGAAACCTTGACTTGTTTGTTCGACACGAATAAGATCGGTCTGGAAATTCGAAAAGCACTCGTATACTTAGTAATCAACGCACTGCGGATGTTTATCAAATTACAACATATCGCAGTGTATGCGACAGTGTCATAAATTGTTTATTTCACAGTGACATAAATACAGAAAAATGTGAGGGTATATGGAACTTGAAAAACAAAAATATGAAAAAGCTATTGATTCGAGCTATTCGAATATGTATAAATAAAAAAAACATTGTTCTCATTTATTTTCTATAAAAATTAATCTGTAGATTAATAATCAGAATTTCAATCTGTTTTAATGCATATATTAATTTCCATTGTTAAAGTTCTGTTAACACATGTCACCGGAGACCAACATACATCTAACTAAATATAAATTCAAATTAATAATCCTTGTTATAATATACCGTATTATATAATTATTGTTTGATATTAAGCATCCTCTGTACATGGAATTAGGTGTTACAATAGCAATTAGCATTGCTAATTAGCATTGCTAACAATAGCAGTTACCACTGGACCACCATCATTGTATTAATTATAATGTGTCTCTTTAAACATCAATAAGTGCAGTATTAACAGAGTAAAGAATATATAATTTTATTCCATCACACTTCAATAAAATTGAAAACCGCAGAAACTGCACAGTTAGCATTCAGCTCCTAATCCGTATGGTCCTCCATTTAACAATACTAAAGAGGATTCGAAGTATTTTCGGCCATATCGTCGTACAAGGCACGTTCACACTTGGAAAGCTCCAAGACGATTCTGAGGATTATTCGTGTAACCATAACGTAGCCACGAAAGCTGCAGGTTTGGAAGGGAAATCTTGGTGAATTTGTGGGACGTTAGGGACGTTCTGCTAGCAGCGAGAAAAGCCAGATATGAAGCAGGTGGGTCTCGTTTCGCCGAATGATACCAGGCCATGGTAAAAGCGGTATTATACCAGTCGGTGACCATAACCTTTCCTATACAACGCTCAGCTCTTAAGCGTTTTACTCTCTTTTTTACAATCCACGTTTCTTCATCTCTGCGGAAAAATGAGCAGCTCATATACCGCACAAAAGACTCGAATCTTGAACCGTTTCCATTATGATGCATGTCAAAATGACCCTGTTCCTCTTTGATCTAGTTTAACGATGAAAACCGTGAACAAAGGGTTTATCTCTTACCAGCCAGTTCATTTTTTTCGCCTCCCGATAATTAAACGATACGGACGCGAGAAGAATTGAAAGGATGAAAAGAACGTTCGAATAATTGGTATCATTTATAGGCAAATTTCTATTGATTATTATTGGAGATTTAGACTGAAACAAGTCTTTCAGTTGGAAAATTAAAATGCAAAAAGGAAAGTAGATCGGAGTGAGATCTGAAAATCTTTGTGTAGTATTTTAAAAAGTTCCCTCGAGTACAAATCGTTCAGATAGGGACGAGCTTTCGAAACTTTCGAGAAGTTTAATACCAGATTCATTTGAAATTCTTGAGTTATCGTTTCAGAACCGGCGGAAAATCTTCTCTCGTGCAGTAAGGAAAGTTGCTTAGAGAGTTATAAAGTTTCGTACGTAAAAATATAAAACTGGACATAAATTGAACACGAAAAGAATTGAAAAAAATACAGCGAAAACATTGTCGATAGTATTTGTAGGAATAATTATATAACAAATATGCAGTGTATCAAACAAAACATACAATATGAAAAAATATCGTTTTATGGAAATGAACATAAAAAAAAGAATTGAAAGGAATACAGCAAAAACATTATCGATGGGATTTGTAGGAATAATAACACAACAAATGTGCACCATATCAAATAAAAACAATAATGTATCATGGAAATGAATACCCAAAGAAAAATTTAAAAAAAATACAGCAAAAACATTGTCGATGGTATCTGTAGGAATAATAATATATTGATTTATGGAAATATTCGCAACAACACGAGCACTCTTAATTTTTCAAGGGGATTTTCTCCATATTACCATTTTATTGAAAAAAATAAAAAGGCATCACTTTTTATAATATTTCAAACTTTTTTCTTAATCTTTGAACTGTCAAATTTCCCTCGTAAAGGAATGCTTACATCTTGTTATTTTTATAAAGTGGTGCTTTCATATTTTCACCCTGCAATTCAAAAGATCAACATAAAACAATCCCTACACGCGATGTTGTTCTCGTTTACGCTTCAGAGAGCTGCTTGTTGCTTTCCAGCCCCAAACACAAGTATCCAGGGGGTGTCCTCCGTTCTCCTCTTTGTTACAGTTAAGGACAGAGTTCATCGATCTTTCGACAAAGCAGAAAAGTTCCACCACCGGCGGGTGGTATTCTTCGACGAGGAAAACGCTTCCGGGTATTTCGAGACCCCTCTGTTCCAGCCTCGCTTCCTTTTTATGCTTCTTCGCATTGTTATTGCCCAACCTCTTCCTTCCAATCCCTTCCGTTCAGTCGATTTTCCAGTGAAAAGGGTCTGATAAATTCTCATGCACGTTTGATACGCGCCACCAGCGAAAATGTGCGTCTCTATGGGACATTACGTACACCCTGTTGCATTACGCGCAGCTTTATGGGGTGGTGTGTCATCAAGATTTAACATACGATAACATAGCGCTTTTATGACAGTGTGGTGTAATGAACACGACGTAATGTGTTAAATGGCAGTGGTAGGTGTCATTCTCTGGTGCAATATTGGATGTACTTTGGATGCTTTGAAACATTTATTACATAAATCAACTATTTTACTCTTGAATGGGTCAATGGTGAACCAGTCTTACAAGACAAATTGCAATGAAGCATTTAATAAAATTAGGCATTCAAATATCTAAATAAAGGATTTTGATACAGTAGACTCTAATTATATTGCCGCGAATGGGGCTGAAGGGGTGGAAAATTCTTTAAACTTCTAAATTTTTAATTCGAGGAAAAAATCGAAATAAAATGGTGGAAGAGAAACATTAGCATGCTTAAAAATCGCTAATATTAAATTAAATTGTGAATTTAATAAATAAAGGCTTGGCTCCATCTGAGAGCTAAATGTCAAAAAGATATTTCAGGTCCTAATTCATTCCTAAAGATTATCACTATAATGAGAAACGTAATAAACATAGACTTTGGCGTTGACGTATACAGACTCCAAAACCCTCGAAACCCAACTGTCGCTCAGCTAAATTATACAACAGCCACGTGATTAATGGCATTAACTATGTATGCAGATGCAAGAAAATCAAGTAATGATAAACCAACTCCTGTCTCATCAAGCTACTCTATCAACGGTTCAGTTAATGAAAAGGTAACACTGTTTCAAAGCCCACAATATTACATTTTTTAATTAAAATTTTTCTGATATCAAAATTAATTTCCGGGGAACAACTTTTTTCTTGTACAAAGGGTTTGAATTATTTCAAGCCCTGTTTCATTGCAGTAACAAGATATACGTATATTTAAAATTATAAATCATACAAAAAGGTGTTGAAGTTGTTTCTAAATGGAATGAAACCCATTGAGTGAGTTATAATTAACAGTGAAGGTAATGGGAATTCACATTTGCCAGTAAAGTGAAAAATTTAATAATATTACTCTACCGAAACTTTTAGCAGGATGATGTAAATTTTTAATAAAGCACAGAGCTTTTATGTTGTTACTTTTTTGCCTAAAACATTAAACCCATATGCTTTTTGTGGAAAGAGACTGTTCAAAGAAAAAGATCCTCTCTTGTCGATAATAGCGAACTCACGGAGGATGGAAGGGCATTAGTATTCTAACAGCAGGATATCATTGATCCTTTGATTCAGGACGACTCTGTAAGGTTCACCACAACGCTTCAAAATTCTCTTGGAGATGGTCTTATAAGGATAATGTTCTCCACTCACGGTTGTGGCTTTCAAATCCTTCAACTTACTTCGAATCTCCGTAAGAACTTGTAATCCAGCTGTCTGTCCGTTTAGTATCAATTAAACTTATCAGACAACTTGATACTATCAGACGATTGATATTATTAAAAGTAAAAATGTCATTTTTTCTAATAAAATAGACAATAGAAATTTGTATGTCGTTATGGTGTAAATAAGTGGTCAGGGTGGACTTGGCACCACTAAGAATCTGAATTGGCCCTTTTCTAAAAATGTAAACTTTCATTATTCTAAAACTAAAAAATTTCAAAATTTCAGAATTTTAAATTTCCAAAATTCACAATAACGTGACAGTTATAGTATAAAAATAGTTTCTGCTTCTGAAATATTTAATGACTAGTAAACAATGAATCAATTAAATGAAAAAGACAAATGAATGAATGCAAAATTTATTACAAGAAATTATTACCACTGAAATTACGACGCCTCGTGTTTGAACATTAGTATTCAACGGAGGTGATACATATTCAATAGCACGTTATACTTTCCCCCTATGACCGTACAATACTTAATCTCTTTAACTGCAGTAATTCAACTTAACTGTTTGGTCAAACACCTAACAAATATTCCTTTTAATGAAGTTCAAAGTCCGGTATAATACTAAACGTGTATCTTAAATTGAAATGGAGATTATGTTAATTGCTGTACAGTATGTCTAAAATGTTATTAAAACACAATATGCATATACTGGAGTCATTAAAAAATTTATATACCTCCTTTAAGAAGATAAAGTCTTAAAACATCGATGTTCGAATGATTAATGAATTTTTTTCTTTATACCCCAGTTAGCTTTAGGGAGATAACTGCTGAATGTTCGTCTTTAACACGGCCATTATAAATGTGCCCGATCGAAAGTGGATAAGCGTCTCCTTTTCCAATACATTAGCCACCTTAAGGAAATCATTTGACTCCCTTCGACGACCGATCATTAGTCTCTTTCCTAAACATTCGTATCGTTAAGTCCCACTGACATTGACTTTCTGCACAGATATTACAACCGACTGACAATGCTGTATCCTGGGGCATTGTTGGGAGAAATGGAAATGTCGTTCTTGTTCGACCGTCTATCGCTTCACCGGATGTGATTCACCGCTAGAGGATGCTCGTTTCTTCCGGATTATGCTTCCCCTAGCGGAGCTGATTTTTGTCGAGTCATCGACCGAAATGAATTTTCGTTGCAAATTAAATGCTGGATGGAACAGTAAAGTTCTTTTTTGCTTAGTTCGGAAGTACACGTGTTCTTTTTTATTTCGATCAAACACATAGGGTTTCATCGATATTCAATGCAATTTTTTAAATTGAAATTAATTATAGTAATTTAAAATGATTATTAAGATTATTGAGATGTAGATTTTTCAGGAAAATTCAAAGTATTTGTTTAATTTAGTAAATTTTAAATCAATGCGTCAGAAATTATTGACTTGTACTACTTGCTTTATCATAGATTTTCTGTTAATAGTTTTGCTTCTAGTATAATGGCAATATTTACTGTTTAACAATGAATTTGAAAAGCTAATAAAGAGAAATTATGATTTAGTAAAAGCATTAGATTCGATTTGGTAAATTCTAATGCAGTGTGTCGCTTATTATTGATTTATACTACCTCGTGCACAATAGGTATCGTGTAAATTGTTTCACTACTAATCTACGAGCATGTTTAACTATTTAATCGTGAATTATAGAAAATAATAAAGGAAAATTATAGCGTAATATTAAATTGAAGTGGTAATGTAATTGTTGTAGAGGTATAAATTCGATTTTGAGAATTTCAATGCAATGCATCATTAATTATTGACTTATACTACTTCGTCCATCACAGATTTCCTGTAAATCTTATTATTACTAATATAACAATGCATCTTTCTATTTGATTTCAAATTCGAAAAAATAATAATGGAAAATTATTATATAATACTAAATTAAAATAATAATTAAAATAAAACTAATTACTTTAAAACAACTTATACAGTTCGCTCCACTCCTGAAATATTCACATCTGCACATATACAAATAAAATAATAATAAAAATTATAACGGGTTAATTGAAGAACCTGAAATATTAAAAAGGGATATTCATTCTATTAATCAATCATTCTCCAAACCTAAAATAAAAAATAAAATATCAACATGATATAACTTGCATTCACTCGAGCACTCAGGGACGTTGGAAATTCTAGTAGAGAAGGTTTATGATTTGAGAGAAACAATTTATAAAACATGTGAAACAAGAAGTTGATAATTTATTGCACCACATCAGCGTCTTTATTGATATACGTACTTTACAACTTGTATGAGGACATTTCTCCGAGCTTCCTTAAAACTTACAACCTTAAACCTACGATGTTTCACTGGAAAACAAACTGTCATGTCGCGTCGTGAATAAAATTACTTTCGAAACGTGCATCCTTACTTTGTTCCTAGTTTCACGGAAATGGCAGGGGCTCATCTACCATTATCCGTGAATTTCCAAGAACCCTTTTTCCATAAAAAAAAGAGAAAGAAACAAATTAATAAGTAAAATTGAATCGATGGTAATAAGCTCTTTCACCTTTATAGTCGCCGAACAAACAATTAATTAATCTCTCTTTTTAATTCTACATTAGTAATCGTTTGAACTTTTGTTACTAACTATATCTTTTAATCTTATTATTATTCAATCGTACCATTTTTTTTTTGCCAACTTACAAGCGTTATGTACACAATTTCTTTATAATGTAAGTGTAAACCCTACGAGGTTCACGACTGTATAAAATATTAATTAAAACAGAAACCTATGACATATCTGTTCAATTCATTTCACGTTCAAGAAATTATTCATTGAATTGGCCAATTGGAAAGATCAAACGTTCACTATTATTTCTTCTGAAAAATGATCGTTATTACGATTAGACACAAATGTATGTACGAAATCACACGACAATCATCCCATCTTATGTTAATATAGAATATCGAGGATATCCTTTAAATTTATAAATAAAAGGTGCTGTACTGGACGAATTCGCCGTCGAAGGATCTGTGACCTGAAACAGTAAAAACATGACAGAAAAAAATACAAGATTAGATGAATCAAACAAAAATCTTCTGAAATTATTCTTGGTAATCACTGCATGCTGAAATATTTCTAATTATATTTTTCTAAATGAACAAATTATTCTACTGCTGGATTTTCAGGATTCTTAGGTGTGGGAAGGGATCTGAAATAATTTAAGGTTTTAATGATCATTATTAATCAGTCTTGAGTCTCTAATGAAGTATGCTGTAATTAATATGTAATTAAATAAAAGAAAAAAATGTTAATTCAAATATTATTATTTCAACTATAGCAGTTGGTAACGAATAATTAATAAAAGAAAGGGAGAAAAAAAATTACACAATAAGTCATCCCTTACAGATGGCTTCTTCCTCATCAATTATGTAAGAAGACTGAGCAGAAAGTGGGTCAGAAAAACAACCTTAAGCCTGAATTTTACCAAGAAATTGGGGACGATTGAAATTTTTAAACGGTCATCTCGGACGAAAGTAGCCTGAAAGTGTTGGCAGCAGCGAGCTGACTCGATGATGGGTACACGGATCGATGACGGAAAAGTGGAGGAAAGACGAGCGACTAAGGTAGAACTAAAAACAGGAAAGGAGTGGAAATAGGAATACGACGACGAGAGAGAGGACAGAGAAAGGGTGGTGTATGTACCATAGGCCCTCTTATACTCGTCGAGTGAAGTTTTCCACCAGTTCCACGGCTCGGCCTACTTTGCTAAGCCTCCTAACCCAGAATTACAACGTTGAAAGATCGCAAAATTTCGCTCGAATGAGAAACGTTTATGTTACACTTTCTTTCCCCCGATAGTAAACCACAGAAAGGAGGGTTGATTATCGGTTCCGACACCGTGAACAATGGCGAGGCGAGCACACTGAACTTCTAAATTAGATCCTATCGAACACACGATTTGGCTGAAGGGGAAAGCAAAGGGTCGTTCTGACGGTTTTTAAACACGAATAGGGTGAGTTTCAGTTTGTAATAGGAACTTTTATCAATACACCATTTGTGTCCCGGAGAATCATTCACAAGTTCACTGCCATAGTAATTCAAATTTAATATAATTGAGTAATTAAAAAGCAAAAAAGAAAAATTTTAAATAACAATACTGTTATCATTATAATAATTACTGTTAGGTGATATGAGATAGCTCATTAAAAATTTAAATTAGAAAATTAATGGTCAGTGGATTAAAATATAAAATTGATGGCTTATAACTTTGAATTTCGATTGTTTCAAGGAGAAATATTATAAATTTTATTATTAGTATTATTATTGGTAAACGCTCCGGGCACTCAGTCCTCTAGGAACCATTGTACCCAAAATATTATAAATTAATAATTGAAAAAGTAAGTGAAATATGATTTGACATTTTCCAGGAAGTAGTGATAAAAGTAACCAGAACGTGTAACCTATTTTTAGATGACTTATTTCGTGACCTGGCTAAGTACAAGCACTTTCCATTAGGCGGCACCCCTTACTTTCCCCATTCAACGTTAATTCCATGTGAATTCGTTTACTCTTTTTACGAGCACGACCACCTTGGTGGTGCCGTTTCCCTTTCGACCATTTCTGTTTACCCCAAGTAAAGACTTTCACGGATGAAATCTTACAATCAAATGGTTATCAAAAGAAATCGAAAGCAATTCGAGTTGATTCAAAACGATTTTGTAGATACATACAAAGTAAATAATAATGGCAATAGAAGAAAAGCCATATATTTAAGTTATGAATACGTGACATCTATAACGAGAAATGAAATGTATACAATGATGATTCAATTAAAGTTAGGCACTGAAAATTGTAAATAAAAAGACTTTTATATATTAGAAAAGTAATATCTAAAGAAATAATTTATAACTTAGAAAATGAGATGGGAAACTTATTTTTAGTTCTGTCATTGTGAGTTAAAAATAGCATAGAAAGGCATGCAATATTCATGAGGAAATTCTGGAGGTACTTAATTAAAAAGGTACCTCATTCTAGAATTCAATTGCCTTTATGAGTTTATTCCTTAATGAATTTTATTTTAATATATAAAAATTGTAGAAGTTATTAAAAGTTATCCTTTAATAATTTTAATACAGAAATGTTACTGTTTTAATTTTAATACTGAAAGTAATTTTAATAATTAAAATTCTTTTAATAATTTTAACGTAATTGAAATGTTATTGCTTCCTTTTATTGAATAAATTGCGTTTCTAAAATTTATTAAAATGATAAATGATAGCCTAATGCACATACACAATTAATAGACTTTGACAGGAGTGTATTATTAAAAGATAAAATAAGATAAATCGGCACTCACACGAAACCAAAAATGCACCTGATTAATCAGCCTCAATATTATCTTCTGACATTTGTTACAATATCTGACTAAGTGTGTGAATTATTGGCCATTTATTCACGTCACTAAAACCTTGATTTATCATTGACAAAATTTATGGATTATATGAGTGCTTTTAAAGAAGCATAAAATTTCAACATGCGCTTTTGTATAAAAAAAAGTGTTATATATGGAAAACATTACGATTTCCTTGATACAATTATTATAGATTCAGATTATTTCTAATAATACATTTTTTTATCTACCTTATCTTCCATTTCCTCCTTTGAAATGGAAAGAATCCTAAAATATGAAGGTGATTCGAATCTTAAAACATTTCCCCATAGTAAAATTACTTGGTCTGATTACATAAGTATACAAAGGGAATTTCTTGATGATATAAGCAGAATAGCCTCATCGAGGGTCTCTTAGATTATCTCGATTGTGAAACGAACTGATCACATAACGATCCAAATAGATCGTAAAATAAGAAATAGAAATATAATCTTGGGTCACGATTAACCCAAACTCCGCTGTTCAAGAGTTAAACTCGTCAGCCGACAAACAGTTTTCTCTATGCGAAACCTGTCTCAACTGTTGCTTCTCTAATTTCTGCCACAAGGAATTCCCGAATTTCATTCAAGAATCTATCAAAATAAATTTAATCTGAACTCTATATATAAAGAATATACCACAGTACACACCAGTAGTAAGTACATACCACAGATCAATTGTTTATAATTGAAATCTACTTGCTCTATCTAGTGTTTTATTAAACAGGAAGTGATTGCAGACATATTCATATTTCAATTTGTTTGATATTACAATTTCATTTTATGAAGTGAATGCCTACACTCCTATACAATGTATGACGCGGAGAAAAATTTCCTAGAAAATATTTGGAACATTTTTATGAAATAATTCCTTCGTAATATTTTTCAAATATTTTCAAACCGTAAAAGTGAATGTGACAGGAACGAATTCAATTTAATTTTATTTTCATTTTTGAAATTTTATTCTACCCATTAGAATGTTATTTCTTAATATATGAAATTTCTTTGTTTAAAAATTTGTGTGTTTACTTGGAATTAAAATTCATTTGTAAGTGGGTCACGATAGATTTTATCCTATCGCTCGAAATTAATCAATACTAATGTAATTTGAACAGAATCTTCCAATTTTCTCTATTTGAAATATTTCTTAGGTTCATTTCGGATTTCGACTAGAAAACTGTGAGATAAATTTAAGTAATAGCTGAGCAGTTTCCGTTAACAAGTCCAAAAAAAAAGTCATTTCATTATATTTATACCGGTAACAATAGCTTTCTTTCTGTAAGTAGTGCAGTTCAAAATAAATTGATGCAACTGCAGAGCACACGGTAAGCTGCATTTGCATTGAAATGAACCATTTATGCTAACCATTTACATTTCCATGGCTATCTGAGGAGAAGGATGTTTTTTACGACTACAATGGTTACTAAAATTGTTGCTACAATTATTGCAATTATTATATTCGTTCGTTTAATTGCTATTATTATAATCAAAATAATATTTTTATTTACTTAATTATTTTTTCTAACTTTTAACTTTATGTCGACAAATATACCGTAATTTTTCTTTTAAATGAATTTTCATCAAAAATTTCTTTATTATTTTGAGATACAAATAATTGGAATTGGATATCTGTTAATAGATTATGTAATTAACTGTTTGCTGTAATAAAGAACCACTGAAATTGTATTCAGATAATTGCTGAAACTTTTACGTATTTATTTTTATTATACCTTAAGCTTCAAATTGATATGACAATTAGTATTTTATAAAACTTTTATGTCATGAAATTGTATTACTATAGAATTTATATAAAATCCAATAATTTTTAATCCATCTACTTTAACAGTTAAGAATAACCATTTGAGTGGAAAACTTGCTAAATTAATTTCAGCGATTTCTAACAAGTTGTTCCAAGTTGAGTTTCCTAATTATCACGGCACAATTTCATGCATTTCGTGTCCCAGCCACTATTCATTAATTATGAATTCCAACTCGTCTAATTATTGGTGTCGAATAAAATGCCTCCAATCTTCAAAGTAACTAACTCCAAGCATGAACGTACAAATACGTGTATATTAAAAAGACTTTCCCAGAGTCTTATTCCACGAAGAAGCTTTCCGCTCGCGAATTATACGCTCCGCGAAGCATACACGCGCAATCCTCCGCAATTTTCTCCAATGAATTTATCCTCTAGAGACCAGACAATCCAGGTAAGTCTACTTCAAACGCAATTTCTTATAAATTTCTCACGAATTGTGCCTTGATTTCATTTCCTACTAATTTTTGAACCAATATAAAACCATTCATATTCTTCAATAAGCCACAAGTATGCTAGTGATGCCAGCTATTTCATTAATTAATATTTAAGAAAGAAAGAGAATAAAAATGGTAATTGGTTGCAGAATTTGAATATCAGAATAGCGAAGGGGATTCAGTCATTCAAGAAGTAGACGAGAAAATCTGCTGAGCAAAGAAGACAATGACAGAAAGCTAAGAACCAATTCGTAAGACACAAGAGGTGGGTTCGAATGTTTCGTTAGGAGAAGAGTTATTCTGAGAGACGGGCGATAAATTTAGAAGAGCGACGAAAATAAGCCGGAAAGCGAATATGGAACTACTAAGATCTTGTAATGATTTATATTACAGTCGTCTCGAACGACACAGAAGAATAACGAGCGAATTGGGTGATTTGGAATCTGATAAATTTTCGATTGATTTATTTTAGAAAATAGAAAGATGATTTTATTTTGAAAATTAATCTATCATATTTTTAATGATTTAGTATTTTATTTAGTATATTTAGTATGTTATTTAGAAATATCTAGGTACTACTATAATTTATATTGAAATAAATTTTCAAGTAATTTTATAATAAAATGTGTTCCTGATACAATCCCCTTAACAATCGAACCCGGAATCTCGCGTGCACGACAGCGAACCTGCTAATTATTTATAAACAGAGACAAATTACTCCGGGTACTTTAATAGGCAGCGGATAAAATAGTGAATTTTATTGATGGAGAGCAAAGATGAGAAGTGTATCGAGTATAATTCCCGCAGTTTCGACACTTCAGGTTATTACCGTGCTACGGTTTTATGTCTCATAGATGTTGCGCTCGTAAGAAATAAAGTTGGCCGCGGGCGTCGAGAGAAATGGAAGGTGATTCGCGTTTTGCCATAGCCACTTCAAATCGACGATAAACCTATACCATTCGACCATTCGAGTTTTATGAGTATCGCCGAAATTACACAGCTAAACAGGCAACGCACTTTAATCAAACCCGCATTTCAGTGATCTCGAAACGTGTCACCCGATCGATATTTCCCTGTTTCATCGTATTAAAAGCTTCCTGCAGTATTTTGCCTAACACTCAAACCGATTAGCGTTATCGACCAGCTTCGAATCAATTTTATCACTCGCCCATGAAATATTTCACATTCCTAGCTTTTCTGACGGTACGTTAAATATACCCTCATTTGTATCTTTTGAAAAGTATAATATCGTTATAAAATATTCATAATGTATACACAGCGTCGATTACAGTTTGCAGAATGACACGAATGGGACAACGTTGCCCTCCACGTTTATTTGCTTAGTGTCAACGAGTGTATCAATCTGATGATCAATAATTAATGATTCAGTTTGCTCACTTAATTTTGTTCAACCTCGCAGAAACTGATTAGTCATACAGTCAATGATTAGATAAAAAAATTACAATACTTCAGGTAATTTTCAATTTTCAATTTCTAAACAAGGAATAATGAAGGTAACAGAGAATGTATTAAATAAAAAATAAAATTACAAGAACCACAAATCCCATGAAATATAAGGCAATGTTAGTGTTATTAAACATCACAGAACACTTTGCACTTGTCTTATTTTTTTTTTTCACACTAGTCAAATTTTTATTTTATGTTGTTTTTCATTTCTTTCATCATTCATTTTTACATTCAGAGTGCTGCATAGAAATAGAGAAATATACTACTTGTAGAGTGTTTTCGTTTCTAACGAAAAGTTCCTCATGAAGTGTGAAAACGTTGCTTCTTTTCGTATTTTCGAGCGTCGGAATTATAAACATTAAAACAAGCATTGTGTGATTTTTACAAAATTCCTGCTGCAGAAAAGAATACACGTAACGTAATCTTTTGTGTAGAGCAGGGAGAATATTGCACAGCATCACTGAAGTTGCGTTTTCTAAAACAAACGTTTTACTTTTTATGGTTTATTTTTACTGCAACCATGGGGGGCATTTGCTGAATGAAGCTACAATAACAAACGGTTCTCGCGGATGTTTCATTGCATGCTTCTACTGAAAAGCAACCAGATTTCCTTTGAATATACGTTTTGATGATTTCTTGCTTTTGTCATCCTCTGTTTCGCGCAAAATACGCGATTGTTCGAAGAAAATCATTGTAATGTATGTTTAAAAATCGTAAAACAATTTCTGATGAAATAAAAACAGTTTAATAATACTAACATTGTTTTCAACAGATTTGTAATTTTACATTTTATTTCACACATTTGTTAATGTCTGTGTTTTTAAGGTCTTTGAATAGGGTGGGTCACATTTATATAATTTTACAACTTCAGAATTTCAAAATTTCGGAACTTTAGTAATATATTTTAGAATCTTAGAATTTTAAAATCTTTTTTGGAAAGGCCCACCCTGATCCCTCTGCAGTTACGCCAATAAAAATAAAGAAAAATCATTGCAATTCCGAAAAATAATAATATAAAATCTTAAACTGAGGGTATTAAAATAAAAAACTAAAGTGGATTTTAGAAAATCACTGCAAAATAGACAGATGTTCTTTTTAGTAATAAAACCAAAGAGCAGAGTCACGGAATGGGAGTACGTAAAGAAGATTAATTATTATCCTTATACTTTCCATCTCCTTTTATTTACTTTACGTTCATTAATCTTCCAGTTCTATTCGTGTAGAATAAAGTCTTTCACTTTATAAAATAATAAAATAAAAATTGGCTCATCCTCTGTGAAATCAAATCTATCTTTAATTTAAAAGAACACCCCCATACCTCGCTCTACGTCCTAGATACGTTCTGGAAAAGTTTGCCGTAAAGCGAAAAGCCGTATAACGAATCAATTATTTTGATACAAACCCATAGAAATTCAATTGGATCTGTTTCAATTTTTTATAAAATAATATACTTTTTACTCCATAAAGCATTTTATCCTTTTTATTTCCTATAAAAATACTTACATAAAAATAAAAGTACAGCATCTTTTTTGGCCGTATAACGAAACATTGTGAGCCGTAAATCGAAAAAGGGCCATAATTAAAAAAGGCTTTTATAGCGAAATGCCGTATAAAGAGCGGCCGTATAGAGAGGTATAGATGTATTCTGTAATGATACCTTTTGAGAGAGAACATTTCACCAGTTTTTTCATGGAAATGTGATGTCATATCAATGTTATTCTATTTCCAATCAAGTATATTGTTCGATTTCTATTGACCTTTGTTTTCGTCTATTTTTGAGGTACTTTTGTTCATTAAAATTATGATATTTCTTTACTAATCATAGATTTATATTTCTTTTTATATATCCTATTTTATTCTGCTCCGTTGATTTTCAAATCACAATCTGATCATTATCATTGACAAAAATTAGGCACTCAAATTTTTAAATAGAAGGTTTTCATATATTAGAAGTATAATATAAAAATATAAAAATGTAACATTAGATATAGATTACAGGCTCTGCTGTAAGAGTTAAAAGAATAATATGGAACCTAGAACATGGAAAGAATACTAACCACTATGTTGACCAAAGTTAGACAACGAATTCATAACATGGGAAACTTATGTCTTCCACTCACGTTAGAGCACCGACATGAGAATGCATAAATAAAAGTGGACAGTGGAGAGAAAAGAAAACGAAACTCATTTTTCAGGTAATTTATCGATATTGTTCGTAAGCTAGCCAGGATATTGGGCGTAGAAATATCACGAGTCCATTGCTGGTCAGTTGTTAACGCAGTAATAACTGTCGCCAGCAGAGAAATCACGGTTTATGTTACGATCAAAATGTAACCAGCGGGTGGTATTTGGCATTTAATACGATGTAAATGATGAAATACACAGAGGGGGTGGGACCCTCGATTCGATCATATGAAACAATTCTCCTAAATCATCCACTACAAGAAATGAATATTTCATACAAAAATTATGTTTCATTAAATAAGACTATCCTATTCTTCAATAAAACTACCTTGTTTCTTCATTCAAATTTCGAATAAGACTCGTATAAACTGAATTATAAATTATTCCAGCATTTAAACAATAGCAGAGGGGTTTAAAAATCGTTGGTTCGCGTTTAAAAAAGAACGGCAAATCTTTCCCTTGCTGTCACGTAACAAAGCTTACAACCAAATCTTGGCTGTCTTACCATTTCCTGTGACAAATTTCCCCCGGAGAGCTAAAAATAACGACATCGCGCCCCTAAAACGTTGGCTTGCAACGTGATACCAGAGATTCAGTTTTCTCCGTGCTTGGAAATGGAACTGAAATGCAAAGATCGTTTGGTGAATTTTCAGAGAATGACAAAACCAACGATAGAAAATGCTGAAATATTTAATAATCGGGTGAAACACTTCCATAAAAAAAGGATTTGAAGTTGAAAATTGAAAGCGACGTAATAATAATGGGGTGTAATTAAAAGATTTCCGAGCATAATACGAAGCCCTTGAAAACATTTCATAAACAAGAAAATCGAGTTGGAGCCGTCATCGTGGAAATAACTCGAGAGAGATTAAAGTGGCGAGGATTTCGTGTCGGTGCTCCAGGCGTCTATTTATTTCACCTTCTTTCGTTTTCTTTTTCCTCTCTCATAACTCGATCTTTCTTCGACGACTTCGATGACCGTTTTATTAAGCAGAGAGGATGTCAAAGGAGAAAGACAGTGACTTCCGGTCACTGAAATAACTTTTGAACTATCAAAGAGTACTATGGAACAATGATCAGAATTTAATGAACACTAATTAGAAATTTAAAAAAAGGCTATTCTGAAACGAGAACAAAGCTGTCGAACAAAAGATCAAGAACATTTTCACATTTCTCCCCACTATACGCAGAAATGTAGCACGAAACAATGTTGTAATGAACCAGAAAAGGTTGAAACTTATTCGCGAGAAAAAGGTCCACAGCAGAGAGAAGATAATCCGCAAAAAAGTGGATACCTTTTTTCTTCTTCTGTTACGACCTTCTCCTGAAAAGTCCAAGCATCTAGCGAACAGTACTTCCAAAATTAGTACCATTCTCCCTCGGTTTCATCCCTCTTCACCACGGCTTATTATCTAGCCGTGGATTCAAAAGTAGAATTGCAGAGGTTGACCTGGTATCTGAAAATGTTCCTTCATCGTGCCGTCCATAAGAATCGACACTGCTGCTTTCGTATTCTGCTCATCCCACTCGATCAATCACAAATGTTTGATAAAAGAGTAACGATATTGCTTCCTCAACTGTATTTCATTTTCGTTCTCTCGTCGAGCGTGAATGATATATGGCAAGTGGTCATTTTCAAGGGTCCAAAGAAATCGATTTAGGGTACGGAAATCAAACAATTATTATGTATTCATAGTATGCGAAAGTGGACAATAAATCATTTCAACCATAACATTTTATGTTAGCTATTTGCTATCATAAAATAATTCAAAATAAATGACAATAATTCAAATGTCTTCGTCCATAGATGTACCTTTTAAATTAGGTTTCTCTGTGGACGAATCAGATTACAGATAGAAGCCAATATGACGTCAAACTAATCTCAAAAGCTGAAACTTGCATTTTTGAATTCTTCTAGTTAAATATTATCAAAATATATAAAACAAAATGAATAATATAGTGTGGTCCAAAAATAAATTTCCACCCAACACAAAAAAATATTAAATTTGATTTTATAACGAGTTTAATTAATAATTGGAGCCTGGTAGTATCAAGGGCCTAATAATCATTCTACAATATTTTAAGATATTAATTAAAAAACAAAATTAATACAGTCATAAAATAATAAATAGAATGAAATATCAAATAATATTCCTGATCAACTGACCATGTTCTAAACATATTTAAGTACTTTCCATCGTCACATAAAGTACAAAAACAGGAACTCTAGAGTAATGGTTTTACGTTACTATTTGACCTAATTAACTTGTAAACAAGACAGGGCAACAACTGTACTTCCTTAGGGATCTCATCAATATCTAGTGGAAGTATCCTGTTTAACGCCAAACCATCAGCAACCCCATCAATCTCCCACGAATACGTCAATGAAAAAGTTGGCTGTATTGATTTTGACCGAACAGTTCGAGAAAATCTCATTAAAAGCGAGATGAGATCGAGCACACCTTCCATCCACGAAGATTAATCTCGACAAATGTAAAGATATAGAATTCTACAGCTGACACTAAATGTTCCTTCATGCTCGACATTAGTTTACAACATAAGGTTTCCTTAGAATTTTTCAAATACAATTAATAAAATAGTACAGCACTTAGAATTTGATTTGAACGATGGACTGCTGTAATTTAATTTGATCAAATATTTAAAACGCTATTAGACCTTAGAGAATTGGTCTATTACACCGTTTGGTGATTAAGAAAGTGAACTATGTTTTCAGTGAAAATCCGGTTACGAAGTTTAATTGGTTATTTTACGCTTGTTGCGATTTGTAGAGACATTTGTAGCCGGGTCTATTAAGGGTGGCTGCTTTGGAAACAGAATGGATGCAACGACCAGGTATTTCACGTAGGATTTCAACCAGAGTAATGAATGAATCTGTTTCCAGGATAATAAATTACTCTAGTTACTGAATTAGACAATTTTTTTAATCCAATGTGCAGCCATCATTTATTAAAACAAAATTCTAATTTAAATTAAATTGCTTTACTACCACCGACACAATATTTTAAATAAAAAATAAACAATTTATTTTAAGCTCTGTTAAGAAAAATCATCAGAAATTCCAACTTGGAATTCTTTCGTTACGAAGTAATACACGGCGAGAAATTGATCGTGGAAGGAATTTGTCTTCCCGTCCAGTAGATACTTTAACTTGGGAAAGTCAATCGAACGATTCGTTCAATTCCAGAGAAAGGGAAATACCGGAGAAACAATTTGATCCCACGTTTGAATTACAAATTGCACGAACTGTATCCGAGAAAGGATTTCCAGAGCTAAACGGATTTTCGTTGGTGTTTTAAAACAATCACGTTTCAATTTGCACATTTTCACCGTAATCTGATCTTAAGTGTCTACTCTCATCCTGATTTATGGTACAGCGCCGTTTTCCTTTTACCATCTAACCGAACACGATCTGATTTCCGATCATTTTCCAACAGAGTTTCCTTTTCCTACGGTAACATTGGAAAATACTTATTTTTTTGTTTTTTTTTATACAGTATCGATTGCCTGGCTCTTTAGCAACAAATTTTCGTTTAAATTTCGATTATGTTGATGAGGATCCGAAACCTTCTTTCACTTTAATGTTGATTTTATTTCCACAGAGGCGTGTTCTGCTATCAGTATGCGGAACATGCTTCATCTCTGCTTCAGTTATGTTAATCGAGTCAGCAAATTTTGAGAATTCCCTCCTTTTTCGGGAAAGTTATACATCGCATAACACGATTGCCTGGGCTCTAATGAAAAAACTTTCGAATTCCTTAAACCATCTCATTTCATATAGTTCGTGTACTACTAAACATCATAACTTTTTATAGGGAAAAATATGATTTGGGATGTGGTTCCACTACTGCAGAAATGGATTAAAATTTCTAAGGGCACCTTGATTAGTAAGCTTGAGTCTAAAATTGAAATTTATTCTAAATGCAATTTGGAAAAAGAGCAATAACAAACAAATTTAATTCAATATTTTTGGACATAATAAATTAAAGACTTATGACGGAGCTCCATTCACGACCCGCTGGAGGACAATATGTGACAAAAGTATGAGTTATTATACTAATTCTGATTGGTAACTATTGACAACAGCACATCAAAGTGCAAAATAATCTTCGAAATGGGAAATACGGGAGTCGAAAGGGTTAAATATAATATTTAGAACATCCCCAAAAATATCCGATTTCTAAAAAAAGCTTCCCTTCTGAAATTGCCTTATAATGCGAACGGTATTTGCCAAAAAAGTAGAGAAATGTACCGGGGTATCATCAAGAAACGTTTACCTCTACCCCATTTCCCTGCGAATTTCATCCCCTACGCAAGACCCATTTACCCTTTTCTCATCGTACAAAACCTCCGGGAGCAGTTCGGTCGGATGTGCACGCTTTTGTAATTTATGTTCCTACCTATTCCTCGACCACCAGACATCCGAGTTTCCACGATGTAAGTTATATCGTACACGGTTATCAGTAAGAATGAAGATTGTGAACGTAGCAAGTTGCGCGGATAAACGAAGAAAAAGGGAAGAAAGCAACGTTTGCGTTTATTCCACCGGCGAATGAAACAAAGCTTCGGTGCTTTGCCGACCCCCAATGGCCACCCTGGAGCTTCTGATGTTCCCTACCTCTTGTACAGGGAATTCTGTGATTGATGTTAAACAACCGCGAAGACATTTCGAAGAATGAACAAAGTGAAACAGAGAAATTACATCTGTACAAAATGTTAACACCTTGGGTGCACCAGTAGAAACTGATAAGACACGTTGTGACATAATTTTTGTTTAATAAAAAATTAAATAATTCGATCGCTGACATCCTCATTTCCTTAAATTGATCATAGGTTCAGCCAATATTCATGTACCAGTAATTGGAAAAACATCAAAGGTAAATTAAACTCGCATCAGAGGCAGTTCAAAAATGTCATATTTATTTATTATCGTCAGGATGATCAAAGTTGATAATTTCAACGTTTCACGCACAGATGATGCAGGAGTTTAAGAGATGAGTTGGAAAATGTGGGAAATTGCAGCGAAACGAGAAGCATAATTTACAGAAGGTAAAGAGCGAAGCTAGGATAACGCAGATGTTCCTACGAGTACAGCCTTGATGGCTTTGCATTTTCGATTTGACAATCTACGCCTGCAGCGACACAAGTAGCGCCTGAAGAAGCGAAGAAAGAAAGACATGTTTTCAAAGCCTCTCAGCTCGTCCATGATACAAAAGAATTTTTCTTTTGGAAGGTGACGAGGAGTAAAGGTAAAAAGGAGTTGTAAGAAAGTACGCTAGCGCATCTTGAGGAAATATCTCTAGTTGGATGTTCATTTTTGACATAATTTTAGAAGTTCAGAAAGTTTTACTTTTGGATTTTTAGCATTATAGGACCTTAAGATCTTAGAAATTCAGAATTATAGAATTTTGGAATTCTGAAATGTTCTCTAAATTTTAAAATTTGGAATATTTTTAAATAAAATAACTTACACAAACTGTCTCAAAGGATACCCTTTTAAATATAAAACCACGTGTCAAAGAAAAAAAAAATTGATTAACTTTTTAGAAAAAATTCTAAATGATACAAATTCTTTTCAACCCCCTAAATAAGCTTCACCCATTGATCGATCGCCTTAGGGTTGAATAAGCCTCGTTTTAATTACACGATTTTAAAGAGAAGGAAAATCTCGCTGTATTTAAAGGAAAAAATGTTCAACGGACATGATTTATAATACCTTTTACTTAGATTTTAAAAAGGAAGAAGGAAGAACGAACTTTTGTAGGATAGTTTAACTAATTCTTCTGGCAAAAGGAAATTTCGTATCACAGATAAAAATGTTTATCTTAGTGAGCTTTAATTGCTCTCTAGATAATTAACCTTGGCCACGTAATTAGAAATCTTCAGCAGTATTACTCAACTTTCAACCGCTACTTTTTAATCAAAATAATTTACGGTACGTCTCAAACGTTTCTTGTTCTCACAATAAAAATAAAAATATTAATTATAAATAAAATGACTCACCTAAAGGATGTCACCAGTACTGGCAGCTCTCGTAGTTTTCGTCAATGGTCCCAGTTGCCTGTTTTGATCGGGCCGAGGTCTACAGTAAATGATTTTTCGAAATGCTTTTCGAAAACTGTCGCTCAGGAAAGCGTAGAGGATAGGATTGACACAGCTGTTGGTGTATGCCAAAATGTGACTGGCTATTTGCACCATTATCGTCGCTGATGTCAATGGATACACGTTTAGTGACTTTGTTACCAGGATTACCTGTTGCAAAAAAAGAAACAACAAAATAACTTTAATTTATAAAGTAACAGAGGAAGGATTCCCTTATTTTTAAGCTGAAAATAAAATAACAATCATTAGAATCTATGCATTTTTTTAACAAGAAACGAGTATATTTATTCTCCGTACTCGAGGTCAAATGTGTGATTGATCTGCAACCAGTTTCCGCTAGCATTTGTCTTCTCTATTGTATCACAATATTTCGATTTCCTGTTGTGTTCAATACACGACCAACGCAGTTTCAAAGAATAGTATTTCAAAGAGAAAACTCAATAAACGTGGCAGGCAAACCGGATATTCTGCAGCGTCGTGAGAAATGCAACACTCATGATGGAATCACAGACAAAACGAATAGAAAATGACGATCTGCTGTGTTCCATTTTTTCCTTGACACAAAAGAGTGACAAACATACTAATCTGTATCACTGAAACATTGCTGCGTGGATCAACATATTTTTGCAACTCAGTGGAAGAAACTTCGTAACAAAGCAAAATTAAAAATTTGACTTTTAAAATATTTTTAAAAATTTCAAATAAAATTGATTTAAAAAAAAACTCGAATCTTTTTAAGCAAAGCATTTAAGATTTAATTATGTTGGGAATAGAGCTGAAAAGAGATGTTTTGACGTCTGGTGGTGATAACGATTAAAAATGAACAGCAGGTCGATAAATCTCATTCCTATATCCCCCATTATTCACGAAACACCCCCCGTATTACCGAATTTCACCCTATAATTTCCTTTTGCAATTTATCTTCCATCTCCATTAACACGAATAGCATACCAGTTAATTACATTCAGCTCGTATCGGTCGTAAATTTTTCCTATCGTTAGTCTCCCCCGAAACGTTCTGCGAAACACACGAATGCTATTCAATCCCCTGTCATCATTCTCGATCGACACCACCTTGATTTATATGATGCTACAAGAACCGTGATTTTCTGTTCGACAAATTATTCAACACCCTTTGCCGCTCCAAGAAACCCGTCAAATTTATTTCATCTTCTATGACCCAAATTTCAATATCTGAGCCAGGGTGAGCCTGGATCCCCTGAATATCTGGACTGGCCTCTCCCAAAAATGTGGACATTTGCTATTTTTATATTTTAAGATTGCAAAATTCAAGAACTTCCAAATTTTCGATTTCTTGCGTTTCAGAATTCCAAAATTACAAATCTCCAGTTTCAAAATCGTAAAATTCAGAAGTTTTAAAATTTCTAAGGGAACTTGTCCTACTTCAGAAGAAGATCCAAGTAACGTCAATGGTTATAACAGAGGATAGTAAAATAACTGAAAGTTACAAAGTTACAACAGAAATTTGATGTGGTAATTTAAAGTTGCAAGAGCACAAAGAGGGTTAATATATCTTCTTGCGTTACGTTTTAAGGGGTTGAAAGTTTTAACTTAAAAATTTCAATTGCCCAAATTTGAATTTAAGCATCATTAATCATTTTACACTCCTATCATTACATAAAATTAATTTAACCCTTTCTTTTAATAAAGAAACTCCATTTGCTATTTTTAAAAGCTTTGGCTAGAAAATTTCACGGTTGCAGGGTTTTGAGTTTTATCACGCATGTTAACGTGTGTCAGATCGTTCGTCGCGATACTAACCTGTATAGGGCACCAACAAAAGGCGAAAACGCCAACTACGACGAGCACCAGCCTCGTAACTCGTCTTCTTCCGCGTCGACTCTCGGCGCTGACGCGTTCCCCGCGCCATAGCCTGACGAGCATGCAAATGTAAAAGAAGCATATCAGCATCAGTGGCAGCAGGTAACTCAGCAGGAAGAACGACATTTGGAAGATAGGCCAATTATACTGTGGCAGAATTCGACAAGCCGTTAGGTTCTCCGATGACGAATCGTCCACGTCCTGAAACTAAAACAATCCTACATATAACAAGATAATCCATATAATTAATAACATTACAATTAACACGTTAATCGCCATTAATGGAAAAAATTGTTCGTGTCTCCAGGACCTTTTCTTTTTATATTAGAAAATTTGAATTTGTTCTTTGAATTGATTTAAAAAATATATTTTGTTAATTTTGAAAATTATCTTTGATGTACAATATACATATGTACTACTGTAGTAAATTTGTACCTCAACCTTTGGACAACGGACCATTTTTCAGTGTAAAAATGCATGTGCACTTTATAATTACCTCACCTTTTTAAATGGAAAATTAAATTTTTTCCTGCAAGAACCTTTGTCCAGTTGTAATTAAAAATGATATGAATTATCTTATGCAAGGAAACAGTTGTTATCTATAATTTTCTTTTTCCTAATAAATTATTCATAAAACGTATTTAATCTTCTAGCATAATATTTTATTGTGCTTTTTATAGAAATAAACTGGGAAATTTCTTCCAAGTGAAAGAATATCTCCAGCTGCAATTCTGCAGAATTAGTCTAATTGTTGGGTCGTTCGCGTATCATCGGATTTATGGCTGAATCGTCCATAGAATTCCTTTTGCTAATGCTTGAATTAAACCGAAGCGTATATCCAAGGGATTTACAAAACGCGCAATGTTATTTGCAATTCTATACCGTGTCAAATGCCACGTGTTACACGAACGAAACTAAAATACAGTGAGGCTATAGCGATAGAACGATCTCATCGTGTTAAGGACGGTTATTTGTGCCATTTCCGTTAGCGGAATCGTGGAAAATCGCATAATGCAGGACAATGAGTTCAGAACATCGAGATATTCAACGGAACTACAATCGTTATTACAGAGATTGCTATGTGTATCGCGATCTACACATTTCAGAAATATTGCCATCAATTACCCTTTGATCTGCCCATTTAAATTAGAAAATTGCTAAATTTTGGATTCCGTTCCAATTTCATGGCTGACTATTGTGCCAGTCAACATATTAATTACAAAATAATTTAATTTTATATTTCAGTTTATATTATTAACCCTTGAACAGGGGAGCCTGGATCCATCGTGATCTAAAATTACATAACATATGCACTTGGAGCTCTCTCCATGGTCCGCCATTCGAGGATTAATATAATAACGAAGCTATTAATTTGTGGCACGAGTCATTACGGTCATGAGTGGTAGTAGTAATTAGTGACTCTTACAATAGCCAATCTGTTAATTTGTAATAGGAAATAAGGCAAAGATAACGAGAAAATCAAGTGATTTATAAATCATCCCCATTATAGTAACCCATAAAATACCGGAAACAAAAGCATGTTACGGTTTCAAATTTGCAACATTATAGCGAACGTTCTAGTAGAGCGATTACGTTGCCCAGTTGACTGCGTTCATTTCATCCGAAAGTAATTACAGTGAGAACACTCATTGGGGAATAACAGGATAGATGACATCGGTGAAATTTTCCTTCGAACCACTTAAATTTTCTAGCATCATTACTGGAATACTAATTGGGAAAGGTTTATTTAACTTTTTATCTTTTAATTGATCATTTTTACCATTTTCTCAACTGTCTATTAAACACGCCTATCAAATAACAAAAACAATCATTTCTATTATCTGTATCCAGTCAAATAATAAAAAAAGATATCCTATTTTTTTAAATTCATAGTTCGCGTGAAAAAGTGAGTTAAACGTAGAACTTCATGGAATTTAGATAATCCAATTGTTAATCATTTTATGGCACCAAAATCCCCTCGTTGATCGTATCGGTAATATCGATAACGAATAACTGGATTGAAGGAGTGAATCAAAAAGACTATCACCGGTGCTGGAGAGAATATTTCGCGTTCGTACAGTTTGGCCGCGGCAAACCGAATCTGCGTGCCAATGAAAAAAGAAAAAACTGACGGAAATATCCTATCTGAAATATCGAATCCAATTCCACTGGTCGATAACAGAAAGGAATTAGTCTGGGAGATTAATATACGCACTATAAAATGGTTCTGGTTCGAACTGGCAATGACAAATAATGATGGCATAAATTTAGACAGAATTAACTGATTTAATATCGTGTGGATCATCAATAACCAATGGTAATTTAATTTTCAAGCCAAATGGAGAAAGTTTTTAATTCTTAACGCAATGATGCTCGCATATTTTATGGAATTAATGACTTTTGTAATTTTATATTTATATAAAAGAAATTACTGAGAAAATTATGTGAAAATTATAATATTTAAAATTAAGAATCAAGATTATAATATTTCACATAACAAGGTGTTAAGATTCAGTGTCACGAAATGTTAAGTTAGAAAAAAAATACTAACCCTTGAATCTAATATTAATCTAAAATATTTAAATAGAAAGAGTGTAATATAATGGAAGAATAATTTCTAAAGGAACAGTGTAAAATTTAAAAAGCGAGAATAATATAAAATACGGAATTAAATTAAAATTGAAGCTCTCTCCAGGGTCCGTCGTTCGAGAGTTAAAACGTATAATGCATATTTACATAACACGTGTGTTAGGAAAAAAATTCATGCAGGGCATAGCAATTATGTATACATAAGTGGGTTACCTCGCCATGAACAACCAGGGCAGGCGTGGATATTGCAAAAATCATCGCCCATGCGATGCAAATCGCGAGGATCGCGTGATTTTCAGTTCTCCATGACATTGAGGTAATAGGATGAACCACCGCCAAGTACCTGTAACAAAGAAAAGCAAATTGTCAATAAAAACAAAAAAGAAATTAATATTTATTTTTTAGAAACCATCAAAAATCTTGAATTATTAAAACTGCCTAAAATTATATATCATGTGTAACGTTCTGTCTAATTATTGTGTATTTTCAAAATATCTCGCGAATCATATGCTAAATGAAATGAATAGAGCATCATTGATGCTAACTGATTTGGATAAACGCCAATGAATTGAATAATGCAGATTGCCAGGGACTCGCGATTAACCTAGTTGTTAATTGCAATTTCGTGACGGGAGAACTATGCCATAGGTGAACGGGTACGTATAATTTGTTAACGAATGTCATTATTCGCGCAAAATACCCAGAATGTATAATCAACGAAGAGATATTATGATAATATGATATTAATCTCATTTCCAAATGTGGTTAACTATGATGAAACTATCTTACAATACCAGCTACAGAACCTATTTTTCATTATTTATTAACTTATTAATATGTTCAAATATTTTAAGTGAAAATGTTGAACTTGTAAAATATTTCCACAATGAGTGTTATAAATGATAATAAAAAAACAATAAAATAAAAGGTGAGAAAATTGCTTGAAGAAAGTTCTTATAAGGAATAAAAGTGGCTGTGTAGCAGATTTCGAAGGAAAATCAAGATTCTTTTGCACGTGCAACACAAAGCACGTGATTCCACAGTCTAAATTACTGCACACCATACGGTATCTGGAAACGTAACCGGAAATACTGCTGATATCTATGAGGCAAGAATAGATTACATCCTTGCATGTTACGTAGCGAATCGAATTTTGTTATGCAATCTCTTCCTTCGGACATCTGCATTAGCATACGATTAACATATCATTGTGATTTATGTATTCTGTCAAGTTCAAACAACTTAAATCATTGTCTTGCTTCTATGAATTGAATTAAAAAATCAATTTTTAACGTCTATAATAATGATAGCCAAATTTTAATGCAATCGGTTAACATGCTATCTCAAATTTGCTGTTCGTAAAATCACAAAGTGTGACACGATTTCATGACATAAAAATATCATAAAATGGCACTTATGGCACATTAAATTGAAGCTTCAAATTTCACGAAAATGACCACGTTAACATTTTATGAATACACTTAATACAAAATGGCTGATTGCTAGTTATAGCAAACAATGAGCAATTTCGAGACATAGAAAATCTCACACTATTTGATTCCATAAAGTACCATAAAATGGCTCTTATAGAATATCAATTTAAAGTTTAAAGATTGGTGAAAATAACTATGTAAAACGTTTCATAAATATTCTTAATACAAATTGAATGGCTCCTTGTTGAAATCAAACATTGTGCATATCAAAATCTGTTCCAAAATAGTAATGGTCCTTTATCAAAAAATTCCCTTATATTCCTGAATTTATTATTAAAAAATAAAACTCACCTGTCAAGGCTCATCAGAACCAAGGTATAAACGCTGGCATAGGCAGTGACGATGATAAGGTACTGAACGATCTTGCACCAAACGTTTCCAAATGGCCAAAATGGTAACACAAAATCGGTCGCGGTGAACGGAATACAAAAAATGACGAACAACAGATCGGCCACCGCCAGATTGATGATTAAAATGTTCGTTGTCGATCTCATACCGGGATTAGCAGCAACCACGATCACCACTAAAGAATTCCCAACGAGTCCAACTATACCGATCATGCCAAAAAATATCGGTACCACCACTTCGACGATTCTCTCCACTTGTTGACGATTGAAATTGAACTCGGAATCCTCGTCGGTTTCGTACGATTCGTTGTCGTACATCGAGTGCGAAGTATTCGTGAAATTAGTGATAATTTTCTCCAAGTGCATCTCCATCTCTTGAAGCATCCTGTATCTTCAAAGCTTCAAAGTTCAATTACAACAGATCTTCTGATCAAATCTATGGATACATTTCAAATGTTCTTCATCCTTTTTGATTACTTGAAGAATTTCAATAATTACACCTTCTTCTGTGTATGATAAATTGTCAGCATTTCTTATTTACATAATTCACTTCGATGCTTTGTAAAAAATACAATTCGATATTGCACATCTTCTGAGACATCCAGGAATTGTTTTGCAAAATTTCGTTGATTAATTGATCTTTTATTTTCTTTTCTTCAGCTATCTGAAAATCAAACCAATTGTGATGTTAGAACTTGCTGGCAATCGTACAGTTGGAATTAAAATAAATATTCATATTCTAAATATTTCTGGTTAATTGTTTTTGCACTACTGTGTAAGTTTTAAGCAAACTTTTAACGCTCTAAGTAACATCTGGGATCTGGCCCAACCAATGATAATAAATCAAAATCAACTTCGCTTATGCAAAGGAATAGTCTGATCACTCTGAGCAACAAACTGGAAACTTAAATTATCCAGAGACACAAAGCTTAAACTCAGTCAAAACAGAGGGAATCCTTATACAGATGTAAGATTTAGCACAAACATAAAGACGGTGTACTTCTAATTTTGCGTGCATTTATGAGACTATAAGTTTTCGTCCATCTCGTTAATCGTAAATTGCTAATGAGTTTTTAATTGATGAAGTGGCGACTGATTCCCTAGGAGCTCAATTATAAGAAGCCTCGAAACAGTTTCTTACTTAACTTTTGAATAGCGAAGTCTAAAATAATATATGCTCAAACTTACAAAATATATATCAGGATAGTTAAATGTATAATTTTTAAACGAAAGAGTTTTATATATTGGAATAATAATTTTTGGAGGAATAGTGTAAAATTCGGAATGTAAAAATCATATGGAATACATGACTAAATTAAAAATTCGGGTTTCTCTATGGTCTGCTATTAGGATATTAAATTTTTTAGGACATCCTTGATTGATAAACTTTGTTCAAAAATTGAAATTTATTCTGCATAAAATTAAATAATAAAACGGCAACATTAAAGAAGGATTTCAGACAATACTATTTAACACGGTAAATGGAAGGTTTAAAACGGACCCTCTAGAAAGTAGGGGTCCCTTAATCCGCCGCTGACATCAGATAATGAAAATGTTCTTAATAAGATGAAGCTGTGCATTTGTATACTTGAAGAACACCTGGTCTCTATAAGCTTCTAATGGGATGAAATTATTCACCGTCTGTCAGATCCACATTGAATTATTTAAGACTTGACATTGAAATTGCTAAAGATGGTAGCTTATCTTAAGAATATCTTAATATTGTATACAAATTTTTTGTAATTTTAGATTTTCCTAAATTACATTTTCTTATCGAGTTACAGAAATTCTAAGAAATATCTAAGTACCCTAATTAATATATCTAACACAACAAGTACTGTAATTCATTTTCTGTAATAACATATTGTCCCTCCTTTCTATATTTCCGAGGAACTACTAATGTGATAATGAACGGCAATAAACTCAAAGAAAGAATCAGGAATCGACCCATTTTGACTGATCAAAATTCAGGTCACATCGAGAGCACGTGCGATCCCCACTTCCAAACCTTCGCTAAAAGAACTCTTTATTTAACCCTGATCCTCATTTGAGCAATTATAAACCTACTATAAAGGTATTAGAAAAAATTAGATATCCAAAATGGGCATGTTAGAACAGAATACTAAAATACCCATTAAACTCTTTCAAAATAAAATTTAAATACCCAACAAAAAAATAGAAATGATATAAACATTCTACACGTAGAATACGATTCTTTTATTCGAGATACATATTTCATTTTTCGCGTTCCATGGTAGATATAAAAAATTACGATGTCCCAGCAGCTAGGGTACTTTTATCTCACTTTCCATTGCATTTTTAAATCGATTGCAGTTGTTTCGCTGTTAAAAACTTGCAAATACGCATTCATGACCAGAAGAATTATAGATCCGTTTTTTTTATCACTATTTCCAACGCGCCTCTGATCTATAGCGTTGTTTTGAATAATAAATTTATACCCCGAGAAAAAAGGAGGTAACTATACACACAGGCATAATGTGCTACATGGACAGTGAAATAGCTTCCTCTTTCAATTTACTCCTTTATTTTCGCGTTATAAACTGTTACAACGCATCCCGGCCGTCTTCCTCAAATTTTCCTCCCTTTTCTCCCGAGAATGATTAATTGATTCAATTTTACAGCGGCAGAAGAGGATAATGTAAATTTGCAAACTCGTAACTTTCCGTTAGTCGGAACGTCCACGCTTCTTTTTCCCTAACCGTCCGATTCTACGTAAAAGGAAAGTAGAGTAGAACGCCTATTATTCGGACGTTCTTTCTTATACTTAAAAGTGTTTACTCTTTTTCTATAAGAATCAAAAGTAATTCTAAACGTGGCATGAAATTTTCAAACGAAGAATGGAAAATTCTAATTTTGGAGCGTGAAATGACGTAATTTAGAAACAGATTTTCAATCTCCCAGGAAACCCCATCACTGCACTAATTACAAATTCTAATTAGAAAACCGCGTAACCTTGTCACTACTCTCTGATGGATGTTATATTTTTGAAAATATAACATTTTCTCGCTAAGAGTGTCATTTGACACTTTCAATTTGCTATTTTCATAAATTAAAAATAATAAATGCTAAAGAATTGAAGAGTTAAACTGAAGAGTTAATTAATGACATCTTCGGACCAAAGTTAATTACAGATCAATTAACCACAATTAGAACAATTTCCCCAATATTTCTGTGATAACAATTGACGATCAATAGATCGATAATACAGTACATAACTTTTGGTTGTAGTTCGTTACACCATCTTGTCTGACCATTAATGAAATTTATGACTATCTTCATTTAATTACCTTGGCCCTCACGTGCTTATATCAACGGGTTTTAACGATCCTCCGCCCTTCCTTTTAACGGATTAAGCCTGATAAGGCGTAACTGATGCAGATAGATCGATTCATGATTGCTGGTCCAACCGCTGCTAATTGCTGCGAGTCTCGTTCGACAAATATCCTCCCGACGAACATCGCTCGACCACTTTTGTTGCCGATAACATGATAGACCGAGAACATCCAAGCGCATGTTTTTTCCACACGAAAATCGTCGCACGCTGTTTACACAATCAAATGTCGCACTTTCTTCTTCAAATAAAATTGTCAAACATCAACATTTAAATAGTTGATCGAACAAAACATCGTTCAATGTGTTGGATCAATTTTCCAGTACGAAAATTAAAAAAAAAAAAGGAACTTGTTTGATCATGGAAAGCTTTTCAGATTTTCTCGTTGAAATACAAATTTCTTCATCAAACAACAAAACTTTCTCCTGCTTCTTTTTATTGAATGCAAAAGTTTGATTTAATGAACGTGTTAAGCACGAGAAAATCAGGCTACTTGTATTCGGTCTACCACTTTTCTGGGTCACGGTTGATTCAATGTTCTTGCGTTACAAACGACAAATGTCAAAAATTGATGGAACGTTTGTAAAGTATCATGAGGACATATTTAAACCGTTTCAGTCACTTCCTTTGATTTACCATTATATTATACAAGAAAGTTTCCTCGCGTTCTGAGATACTTCTGAATCTAATTTTTGTTACAAATATAAAACTGACTAAATTATATTTTTGGAATTAGCACGTGACTGATAGAAAATATTAGAAAGATACTTTCTCGCTGAAAAAGACGATTTATTTTCGTTTGAATTTCGTGAATATCATACTGTTTTTAAATTCTGAATACCAAATTCTTCATTCATGAGAGGATTTGATTAAAACATAAATATAAACAATTGATACTAGAAAATTAAGAGTTCACACAAAATGAGTGCACGTGTTCAAACATTGACGTCAAAATTAAAAATACTGTTCTTTTAATTTCTTTTTGATAAAATTTTTAATAACACTTCACTCAAAGATGATCCACAGAAATTTACACTGGTATTTAAAAAAAAAAATATCTTTTTCTTTTGAATAATTAAATATTCAAATGGAGTACAAACAAATTTTTACATTTTTGTATTCCACTTTTGTTGAAGTAAAGTTTTTAATAATTTTTCATCGTAAATCGACGCGTTTTACGAAATATTGTATTTTGAAAATAACGAGGGAGGTACGCAACCGACGGTGGATGCGGCTCGACTGTGGGGATCGCAGAAACAGAGTTGAAGAAATATCGTCTTCGAGTTTGACTGAAACAGGGATGTAGGATTATTCCTACAGACAGGGTGCAAGTGGCATCTAGCACCCTTACACAGTTCCACACGATTTTATCGATCTGCTCTCTCGGTCGCTAAAATGGACACGCGACTGTACCTTCGTATAGTAATTTAGCTATTCTTCATAGAATAAAAATGAAAATAAAATTTTAAAGCAACATTCCATATTCTCTAAATTAAACAACTTTATACAAAATACTTGAGAAATTCATAATTCGTAACTTTCAACATAATTCAAAGAAATCGCAATAAATTATTTGAAAAATATAGGATCTGGTCTATATTAATACATTGAGATAGTAAAAAAAGATTTCAAATAATATTATTTATATGCTTGAATATAAAAAAATTATACTATACCTACATAATAGTATGATTTAATTCTTTTTAATTTTTGAATAAAAGTATTAAATTACACAGTGCTAATGACGAAATTAAATAAAAATTACGAATTAAGATTAATTAAGAAATTTCTTTGTAAATTTAAATTACATAGGAATACGAATTTCCATGTATTCGTAGATTCAAAGCAACGATCGATTATATATTGAACGTGTCTAAAATAATTTGGTTAATTACGCTGGGTCTTGTCCTCGAACTATGTGTCATGCACACCTATTGCATAGCAATTAAACAGGGTGCAAGTGATATCTCTTTAATGAATATCTCCATCGAACGTGTCAGGCAAACTTAATTTAGCCCGCTGCGTCCTACAATTTTCCTTGTTAATTACCACACAATAATTTAGAAGGTTCTCTTGCTAATGAACTAAATTATGCAAAATAGCTGCAGAATATTAAGTAGCTTCATGTAACAGAAATACATCTAATCAAAAAAAAAGCTTAATCCTTTTACGATGATAGCAACATAAAAAAATATAGAAAATTTATTTATAAAACTGTTTAAAAAAATAGATTTCGGTCTTCAGACCTGAATATAAATACATGTTCAGAACATCGATTTTCTGAAGATTAGGTAAAACAAAAATAATATCAAAAAAACATTAAACATCTACAAAGTAAATTATCAGCTTTATTCAAGAATTCATCTATACTATTTATTAATAGTTTTATTAAGAAAGCAACATTTATTAATAAAATACATCACGTAGAATGTATAACTGTCACAGCATTTTCTACATTGTTTTTAATTATTATAAACTATAAATTAATGTTTCCCAGTGACTTTGTCAATAATCGCTTGAGTTAAAACCTTTCCAGCAAGATCCTTAGCTATATTAGTCAACTGATCACTGAAGTTAGGTTTTTTAGTGGCGGGAGGAGGAGGATAATACCCTGCAGGTGGAGATCCTTGAGGATAACCTTGTGGATATCCCTGAGGATATCCTTGAGGATATCCTTGTGGATAGCCACCTTGAGGAGGATATCCTTGCTGATAACCAGGATAATTGTTACCATAAGGATTAGGCTGGCCAGGATATCCAGAACTTGGAGCAGGATATCCAGAACCTTGAGCAGGATATCCAGAACCTTGAGCAGGATATCCAGAGCCTTGAGCAGGATACCCACTCCTTGGAGCTTGACCTTGACTAGGATACCCAGGATATCCAGCATTAACCGTGTTAGCATCCACTCTCTTAACACTTTCCTCGTTTGCTCCAGGATAACCAGATCCTCGAGAACTTGTAGGATACGAACTACTAGGATAACTGCTCGATCCTGAAGGATAACCTGAACCACTGCGCGATGGGTAACCTGGATACCCAGAAGAACTCGATGGATAACCACTGCTTCTCGATGGATAACTGGAACTTCCAGATTGCGATGGGTAACCAGAACTTCCTGGATATCCTGAAGAAGTACCTGATGAACTAGAAGGGTAACCAGAACTGGATGGGTAACCGGAGGATCCACTTCTGGAAGGATAACTGGAGCTCGACGGATAACTGGATGAAGGATAACCAGAACTGGATGGGTAACCTGAAGAGCCACTTGAGGGATAACCAGATGATCTACTCGGGGTGTCTTCACCTCTCTGTTGACTCTCTAAGGATGGATAAATGCTCCTTGATGAACTGGGGTATCCACTTCCTGCTGGGTATCCTGATTGTGTTTCTCTGTTCTTAACTGACGAACTTGAGCCGTCTGTTACCGCAGATTGCACATCTCCACTGTTTTGTCGTCTTACGATCACTTTGTTATCCTCGTCTTCGAATTCTGCGAACAATTCGTTATCTACCTCCTAATTGTTTAGAAATGTTGGCATTTCGAAAGGTGCCCCATGCCATGCCGAGTCCAACATAATTTCACCTTTTCCAATTTATTCATGTGTGATTATTCCTTCATGGTTCTTGGTAAGCTATGCTGACGCGATTGTGAGAATTATTCGCAGTGCACGATTCACTGTGTTGTCTCAATTAGAGTGTTATCAAGCTAATTATAGTGTTTATGTGACGTGATTGTTGTTACTTGTACCGTGAGATTGCCTCTGAATTTTGATTATTAATTTTGAAAGCTGAGCTATGCAACGAATTGCAATTGAGCCATGCAATTGCACATTTTTATTTCTTTCTATGTTAGAAATGATGTTAATATAGAGATGCAATTTTTGAGTTTATTTCATAACGTAAGTGATATCTGATGGAACAATAATTGAAATTAGGGAAGATACAATTATTGCTGGGAATTGCATATATTTAACATATTATATTTGTTCGGTACATTGAATAATCTAAATACTCATTAAGTACCAATGCATCTAAGATATTTATAGTAAAAAGCAAAATTGAATACATACCAGAAATTTTAAAATAAATCATATTTTATTTACTTTATATTCAAATTCCATATGTATATATTCAATTTTGCTCTTTACTGTGTATATAATAGCAATGTTTTAAAAATAGGTCACAAGTCACCAAGATGGCACTAAAAAGAAGAAGCCACAGTTATCTTATAAATTTATAAAATTGTAAATAAAATCCAAATTACACGTTCACATTTTGTAACACAAGAAATTTTATGATAACTGTAGTTTCCAGCTTACAAACTAAAAATCTTGGGCCCAAAGTTAAGTATGTTGTAAGTAATTCGTAGAATGGTAACTGATCCATCGATTAGCCGGAGAATCTCCAAACTCTGTTTCCCTGTTCATCGACTGATGTATGGGAATCGTAATAACCACTACCCCCGAAACGAGTACGGCTTCTGGGAGTGGTGGTGGTTACACCATACGACCCATATTTACGATCATTGCCAAACAAGCGATTAAAAATAGAACCGTCGCCAATAGTGTTCCTCGATCCTGCGTTACCACTGTTTCTTCCTCCGAACCCATTAGAAGAACCCCTTGGCGGTGGTGGTGGTGGTGTTGGCCTAACGCGTGGTGGTATTGGCCTAACGCGTCCTGGTCGTCGTGTCGGATAGACTGTCGAATTGGAGAGTGGAAATCAAAAACCACGTCAAAATCAAAAACTAAATTCTGACTGTGGTTTTAGTAGTCTGTGTAATAATTTGTTAGTCGATATTAATATTACATGCCAATGTTAAATAAATTAATTTTATGCACTTCTGTAAGGCATGCACCTTAATTACTGTTACTTCTTTTGTGCTATATTATTTTATTTTCTGGGTTATTTTCAACTTCCACTCTTCAATTTGTGCTATTTAAATCGTAGTATTTTTGACTGAAAAAATTTATGCTATAATAGGTAAACAGTGTCGGATTAAAGGGGCCCCTTCTAAGCCTTACATTTACTATGTCAAAAATTATTGTACGAATTTTTTTACTGCTTCTTTTTTCCTTTACAATTAAATGATATTTATTTGCAATATTAATTCCCAGAAATCTTAATCCGATCCTGTAGGTAAATAAAGTTTTTATATATACAGGGTGGTAAAGAAAAGAATTCAGAATAAAAAAATGAACAGTAAAAATTTGAACCTTCTCTTTTTCCACCCAGTGTATAATCCCTATGATTAAAAAGTAATTGGTGAATAAAAAACACAAAGCTGAAATTCATCTATACAAAATATTAAATAGCCTGTAAAAAAATATTAAAAAGAAGAAAAATTGAAATCGATTTTGTTGCCATAAAACACGAAAACAATATTGAAAAAAAAGTCTGCTGATAAAAGAAAAATGACTGTTTAGAGTATAAAATATGTGACCTACAAAGTAGTTTTACGTATCTTGTTGAAGCAGATAAGAGGTGTCAGGGTTCGACACGATAACAAGATCAGTCGATGTTTGCTTCGGCTTTAAGAAATTCATTCTAAAGCCTGTTTGGGGCCAACTGCAGTTTATGCACCGAGCACAGATGACAGGTAATTACAGGAAATCCGTGAGATTGATAGAAACAGCATCACTTTTATTCCGACTCATGATTTGCACAAGTATATCAATTGCAATCATTGTGCATTTTGTATATGTATTGTACATATAGACGTCAATGGAGTAGTTTCAATTTTATATCGAAACTCATAATTTAATATATGTATAATAATAATAATAATATTATATAACTTTGTAATTTTATGTATAATAATGTCATTATAATTTTATATTATAGATATACACCTATGCATATAGATATATTAGCAATGTTTCGCTAATTATTCATTACACAGTCAAAATATTTTGATCATAACGTAAACGTGTTTTATAGCGACAATTAATTGCACGCTACAATGAAAAATAAAAGATGTACATGATTTATTTTGTTAATAAAAAGAAATATGTACAAATTATCCTTCTCTTGTTGAATAATCCCGTAATATCAGGTACCAAGTTGATCGACTCGTTAAAATCATTAAAGTGTGAGAAATTTGTTACTTTAAGATGTTTGTCATTTAGTATACTAATTGGAAGAACTGATGTCTCAAACTGTATAATTTTAATCAGTCGACTGTATCTTTACTATTCAACATTTCTGAAGATCTTATTTTCTATAATTGAATAATAGAATTATCCATTTGTCATTTTCTATTAATCATAAATGCTTTATACGAAGACAATTAACGTGCTGAAAGACACTTTGGAAGGCACGTAATACATTGTGTTGTTGGAAAACAATGTTGTAATACTATATAAACGGAAGAAAATAATATTTTCAACATTTAGATTCAAAGTATTCCACAACACTAATAACAGTACTAACGTTTCATTTTACTATCATTGAACGACATAAAATTGAATAATATTATCATTTCAACAAATTGAAAAACTTAATAGCAGTTACTGAAAGAATTTACTACTACTATACTGAGTAAAATCAATACACCTAATGAATTGAACCTACACATTGAAATTTAAAAAAAAAATTATTACTCTGCATCTCAAATATATTAACCCTTGAACACCAAATCCTGGATCAATCTTGACCCGAAATAAAGAAAACATATACCAGAATATTAACCTAAATTTTTGAACGAAAGAGATTCATATAGTGGAAGAACAATTTGTAAAGAAATAGTGTAAAATTTAAAAAATGAAAATATATACAATATACAACCTTTGCTCCTAATATTTTAATTAATATGCCAAAGCAATAAGCTGCCTGCATTTTTTGGACGTGTGGAAATTTTGTACGGTACTTTCATTATCAGGGGCGCAAACATGTTACACAAGGGTGATTCAAAAAATTTATGTAATTTTTATTTTATCCCCATCTTTTAAATCCTTTAGCATAAAAAATGGGTGGAGTGAAAATTAAATTGAACCCTTCTTTTAAAACATTTCATCATTTGTAATTAACTGTTTTCTTAAGACACTTGTCACTATAAATTTTAGAAAAGTCACGAATGCTACTTTTTCATGGCTTGAAAAGTGATACGAATTGCAATTAATTTCTTCTGAATGTTATGAAAGCTAGCAATTATTAAAATTTTTAGTATAGAAAAATCACGCGACCTTTAATTGACAAAAAAAAAAAAAATAAAAAATAAAAATAGTTCATACATGAACCACCTACTCGTCAAAAATATTTATCACCTAAAAAATTAAAAAAACACCTTTCAAAAATCTTTTGAATCACCCTAAACATTCATCCACGACAAGAATAAACATCTGTCGTGCAGCATTAGCCTATTTACATAATTTCAAGTCGGACAACGGAATCGATAAACCTTCAAAACCGAATATATTGTGATCACGATCTGTTCACGAGAATAATAACCAAACTCATCAAACAGATCATCATTATAGATGAACTTTGAACAATCCCATTGTTTCTACGATAACCTGGATATGCAGTATTATGATGCATGCGGTTCTGAGTATTGGAATAAGGATAATTCGAGTATCCAGGATACTGTTGCGGATATCCTGGCGGTGCTGGATAACCAACTTGTCCGGGATATGCTGGATAACTAGGCTGGCCAGGATATCCAGGGATAGGCATCCTGTTGTTCGTTGGATACGGCGGATATCCCAAGTCTTGCTGTCGATTTCCATGATTTGGTGAAGGATAAGGCGGATATCCGCTGTTAGAGCCGCTGTTACTAGGATATGCTGGATATCCGGTGTTAGAACCGCTGTTACTGGGATAACCCAAATTGTTGCCGGAATTCACTTGACGGTATCCTCCTGTCGGGTCAGGAGGGGCTACTGGTGCATTAGCATTCGCGTAAGGATTCGAATTGCTAGCACTGTTGCTGTTGCTCTTATCGTGATTGTCATCGGTGTTGGTACGTTGCCCGTTCACATATGATACCCCTGCCGAGTCGTACCCTGAAAATATTGTCCTCTTCTACCTTCTGCTTACTTATCGACTACGTGGAACAACACCAAGTAAAACGAAAAAAGGGGGTAGGGGATGCTAAAACCACACGAGTGCTCTAACAGCCTTTTTATTCTACAAAAAAAAAATAGAACAGGGGACGAGGAGACTCTTTCCTATGGTAACTACACGCCATCCGGGTTAAAAATCTTTTCGGAGAAAATTGGAGATTTTAAAAGCGACTCGTTATAATGAAGTTAGTTAAACGAAGGTGCAGTGAAGAGTTTCAAAAGTCGTGCTGTTGTTTCGTCCTTTGTCACGTGCCCAAAGGAACGGTTGAAGAGTGTTCGAGGTAAATGTAAGAGGATACATGCTGCATGCGGCCCAGCAATTAAAATGTTAGAAATGAAAAACGATTCCTATTTCACCTCTGGTGAAGAGTCTTTTCAACTTGGTTATTTAACACGTTAAATGTACGATGTGCCGTGATTTTCATTTCATTTTGTAATTTACAACTTTCCATTTGGTACTTTGAGAAATTAATACGGGTGTATAATAATAATGTAATTTAAAAGTTTCCTGGATTTTCTTCAGTTCTTCGACTGTTACATATTAAATTTAATATTTTGGAGGTGAATACTGAAATATTTTGGCATACCAAATAAAATTCGCTATTATATGCCAATTTGTAGGCTAAACTAAAACTAACGAGTATCATGTTAAAAATAAATGATATTGAATAATATTATTTTGTGCATTTTATCCCATAAAGTGTTCGTTCAAAATCCATTTTACTGGTTACCAGGACGATACACTTTCCTCCATATCGACGGTATGCTAAAAGTTTATACGTTCAAGAGCAATTTCTCCAAAATCCTATAAAGCAACGGGAGTGTACGCGCACCTAGACGTTTGTGTGTAGATGGTGGCGGTAATGGAAAGGTCGTGTTCGCAAAAGTTGAGAAAGAGAGAAAAAAAATCTACTATACAGGATCTTGGGGTGCGCGTTACATCCCACTTTACACCTGGCAATGCGTTTCCAAATTACAAATCGAATTTTCGGCTAGCTTTTATCCCTGTAATTGTATTTCGTTGTAAGATCAAACGAAATTGAGCAAAAATGCTTGATTCTATTTAAGTGATAAGATTTATTCAATGAACCAGTTTAAATGGGCATGGATAGAAAGGATTAATTCAAGATCAAGTGTACCGGAAGAGTTAATAAAGAGTGCACGTATCAATGTAAATTACACTCAACATGATTTCAAGCCTAGATTAGTCGAGAACGTGTTATGACTATTTCAATCACGTTTAGTCTATTCTTACATTAAGTCTCTCTGCATAGTCCATTGCCCGAAAGTTCATTTTTTAATTTATATTTTGAAAGATATATAACAGAAACTTAATACCTATATTATTGAAGCCAGATCGACAGATTCATTAAATTTTTAAGTTATATTTAGAAAGATATTATACAACAGACATGAAAATTTTAGTTAAAATATTAGAACTTTGAAAATATAAAAAAGCACTTTGTAAGAATATGAAGAAGTGTAAGAAGGCAAAGAAGCCTGGCAATAAAGCTGTCTTTATTGGGAAATAATGAGGATTACAATAGCTCAGAATTGCATTAACAAATGTCAAATTAATTTACAGTAAGAATTATTGAGATTTTAATTATTAAAAATTCGAATGGTGATTTTTCAAATTTAAGCTTTCAATTTACAACCTTATGTTGTTAGTAAAATAGTAATTGTAAAAATATTTTTCTGCCTTTGTTTTGTTTTAATTATTTGAAGAGCCAATCACTGGTGGCCCAACAGCAGTCAACGTGTGAATTAACGTAAATTAATACTTAATTTATCTAAATTAATATTTAATTCACATTAATATACTTGAACCAGTTTAATCCGACAAAGGCAGCAACTAGATGGCAAAATTGCGTACGAAATGCAATGACAAGCCATTTGAGAGATGTACAATTTCTATCGCTATTGTATGCCTCTTTGAACCGTGTGATTCGGTTTCATGCATTTTACTCGCTGACACTCGGCTGTGCTTTACGATTTTCGTGCCAGCCAACCAATGTACATGCATAATCAATCTCACAGGGTAACAGCAAATAAATTGATAAATGAATTTAAAAACTCACCAATGGCGGTTGATTTCTTTACACAGGTGGGTACGCCATTTTCGGTTTTACAATATTCATTCTCTCCGCAAACGGTACTTGCACAACTGACCTCTGTAAATGAAATTCATGAAACTTTTGTTAAATTCATACTAATGCCAGTCAATGAAAATTGGATTTGCGTAAGCGCTGATAAACTAGATTATTCCCTAATTATTCATCATTGATTAAACATTTCAAATGTATTGAATATATTATAACATATTTGATATTTATTAACGTCATTGATCGTGAAGCATGTAATTTCATATGCAGCTAATCAATAACTTGCACACAATGGATTATAGTTTAACAAGCTCGTAATTGATTGAAGGGTAATGGAGCTATCAATAATTTATGCACCACTGATGTTATACAATGTTCTAATCAAAGCAGAATTACAGTTGAACTGTAATACTCTGTCATCAGCTTGGTAAACATCAAAACAAAGATTTATTTATTATTATCAATAATGGTGTACCACTCAATTAAAGTAAACAGTAATTAAATTCTGTCAGAAATAAAATAAAAAAAAGATTAAAGTAAAATTATGATTACACAGTAGAAAGTATTGTATATTTTTTACTTGTCGCTCTGCAATAATATAACATTATTATATTATACAACACCATAAATGATATAACATGTAGGCATGTATTACGAAATACCGAATGTTCATTTAAAATTAAATCAAAACCGAATTCAGCGGAGTGTACACCTGGTGATAGGAATAAAATCATCGGCATTTCTATATTGAATACGCCGTAAATCATCGTTCAACTGAACTGAGGAAAATTCTATCGCTTTAAATAAATGGAATTAATGAAATATTTTTTATCGCAGCAAGCTTCATTTTCCAAAAATGTGAGTTCGGAAATTAATCGAGTGGATATCTATACAAATACCTGTTGACTCTAATATAATTTAATATTCTTGATATAAAATGATTGGTGATACTTTTATGTCATGAAATCACGATGACACGAACCAGATATATCTCAAACTTTATGTGCTCCATAATCAATCACTGTTCGTTGCAATCTGCAACCAGCCATTTTATATCAAGAATATTGATAAAACGTTTATGCAGTAATTTTTCTTCAACTTTAAGCTTTAAATTGATATATCATAAGTGCCATTTTACAAAATATCATCACGTCATATGTAACATATTTTATGATTCACCTTCCATAACGAACAAAGCGGACGATTTTATTTCCTTCCAAGAAGATCAATATGACATACGAAGTGTATTTACGAAAAGATCAAGAGTATTCTTACCGCCTGGATGGACTTTCGTGCAAGTAGGATAACGACCACAGTTATCGCGTTGGTAGATCGAGCAAGGATCCTCGGCCATCACGCAAACCTCGTCCCTCCTGCAACCGATGTCCTTGCATGTCCTCCCATACTCTGTGGACAGAGATGAAACCCCGGTGAGCTCTCGTTTAGTGGCCAAAGTTCGAGTATAATAAGCCATGATCCCGCGATTGGATATGGTTCATTAAAAGTTCGCTTCGGTGGAGGAGACTCGTCATAAATGGAATTTATATCGAGCGTTCTGATACCGGCGATAGAATAGGTCGTTTCGACACTTTAATTTCGGATCGCGTGAAAAGTGCACATAAACGAATCCTACTTCACCAAAGTACTGTCATTAAATATTTACACACGGGACTGGCTCTATGTTGAAATTTATTATGAAAGTGTACTTCTTGGAGTTTCCCAAGCTATATTGAAGACATTATTTATGAAAATGATATCTTTATATAACATACAAAAAATGAAAATCCAATATTTAATGTTCTATTTATGAAAAATTTACTGTTATTTATTAAAACCAGTCAAGAAGAAATATTAATAAATGACACAAGAAATAAAATAATATTTTCATTCCTTTCATCAAGAATATTTGAGTATAAAAAGGAAACATATTAAAATTGAGTGATGTCCCTTGCAAAAGTGTCAAGAAAGCTCACTAACGTTCACCATAAAAAAAATATGAATGAAGGTTCTAAGAAAAGAAATACAATTTCTCCAGCATATTTACGGGACGTTATCCAAGCAAGCCACGCGTCAGCGTAACGACGCTAATCGTAATTCTATTCAAGCACCACAACGTCATCCCCTTATAACCCCATCGATTCTCAATTATCCAGAAGGAAGGGGGAACGAGAGCGCCAGGAATAGAAGAGAAAAGGGAAAAGGGAAAGGATAGGTTGAGAAAGAGGAGCAGCTGCCGAGTTAACGCCCAGCCTCGTGTTACCCATATGGATGAAGGGAAGTAAAAGGGTGCGGATGGAGTAAGGAAAGGAAATATTAAAACTAGGCTAATGATCCTTTCTCTAATTGTCCTTAAACGTTGATCGTATTCAGAAATAAGAGGATAGATAAATGGCGTGAGGACGAGAACAATGAAGGTATTGTATAAAAGTTAAGTGGGATTCTAACCCTTTGAGGACGATGAACCTGAATTATACGTTTACACCTAAGTTGAATAGATAACTTTTTTCTATTTTTTATGAATAAATACAATTTAGCCTAAATAAAAAATATTCCATGATTACATTGACATTGAATTAATGAAAGGATTAAATATATTTAAGGTTCGTATTATTCTGACAGGCATATATGACTCTGACAGTAAAATTATCCAAGGCAATTAATTTAACAGCTGTAATTAAGGCCGGCTAATTAATTAGATTCGATTAATTAAACGCAATATGACGCTGATTAATTTCACATAGACTACGTATGGTTTGTTCTGTTTAAAATAAAATAGAAGACACGTAACAGAAACAGACAAGACCGAGGAAGATGTTTAATTACGTTTTCAAGGACACAGAACAGCTGTTGCGTAATTTTAATTACCCTGCAATCAAGCTTCTTCGATCACACCCAAAGAACAATACATTCCTTTCAAACCTTCAAACAATTGGTTGTAATTTCTCCTAATAATTATTGTAATTATCTGGTTTGAGAACAATGGCATGAAATATTTCCAATATAATCAATACACATCTTTCAGCGCACTCTAATTAACGTGATAATTAATCTCGATGATTTTCAATGCTTTTACTAAATTTATAACGTATAATATTTTGTTCGAAGAGCTACAGATTAATTAAAATATCACACCGACCCAATAAGATTTTAATTTCCATCACTTTCAGGAAATTGTCTTTTTCGTGGACAGAAATTAAGTTTTCAACTTCGATACAAGTTTTATGAAGCCAAATAATTATTCCTTCAAGTTTTGATCACGTTGGGAAACCAACAAGTTTCCCTGTAATCAATGAAATTGTAACATCTATCTTTACATAACTCGCATTAGCATCGGCACAAAAGTACAATTCCTCTGGAGTCTAATAATTCATAAAAAGCATCGTGGCGATAACTACAGCAATGATTTACAATGCATAAAAACGAAGGGAAAAGAGAGCAGCAATTTCATTGCAGTTGCAGAAAACTGGCGAATGAATCGCATGACAGCACGAAAAGGGTAGAGCAATAATTGTTAACTCGGTGGAAGCGATTAACGAGGTAGTTCTGCTGTTAAAGCGAATCTGAATGCGTTGGAAAAAGGTGTCTCTTTACAGTTCCTAACAAGTGCTTCTTGATTACGTAAAACCATTGCTTAACGATCATTCTGATATGATAAACGCGAATTATAATGCGCATTACCCGGCGTGTTCTGAAGATGAGCAGCGGTCTTTTGAAATCTCAACAAAGCGAATGATAGGATGACGACTTCCATTTACTTCAATTTCTTGAATTAAAATTCCTATTTCTATTCGATGCAAGGGTCATTCAATAATTAATATTTTCTTAAATTATATGGTAAAATTTAATTTTCTGGTATAGTTTAGCAACAAAAATAGTGCTTGTTCAATCTTTTGGTTCCTATTGCGGTTTCCTTTTTCCCTGTTTAACAAGATTAGGAAGAGGAAGAGGACAAAGACGACGATTACGAGGAAGGTCGATGTAATTACATCGGTCGAGTTCGAGATTAAAAACCATCGTTTATTTCCATTAGCTCCAATTAATGCCGATCAAACCAAACGATTGGCCATTGCAATTGAATTACGACACCGTTTTAATTATTTCATGATATCGGAGAAAGCTTCGCATTAAATTAAAATTAACTTACTGTAAATTAGTCTAAAGTAATAATTCAATATTTTTAGTTATATCATTTGATTTTTACTTACTGGTATAGGAAGCTGCATCAGGAATGGAAGAAATAAGTAAAATCGTCCCCAAAAGGATACCAAGTGTACACTTGGAATACATTTTCTGTAACAAAAGATTTTCATTTTTATTAATTAGATTTATAGAAAAATTCAGTTTGATTACAATTTTTTTAATACTGAAACTTAACACTAAATTTATTTATCTTTTTAATAAAATTAAATTTTGTATCCTTTACTTATTGACATTTTCAATTTATTTTTAATTTTTAGTGACTTTATTAAAAAAAATTCAAGATAATTTCAACAATATCATATAAAAATTTTTCATTGAAATTATAAATAATTATTCACATTAGTTTTTGAACAATATGTACAACTGGAGATTAGCTACGCGTATAAATACAGGATGCAACGTTTTATTAAGAGCATTTTTCGTTAAACACCCCAGAAACGAAAATAAACGTCACACAGAATATTTCCATCCTATCAAACGTTCATTTATAATAAACATACGATTTCAAAACATTAAACATTCAATCATACCAGATAAGTAAATAACATAAAGTAAATCTAATTACGGCAACAGAATTTAAATACATATTCCAAATAAAGATATGACCGTAATCGTACACTGCATTCATTTTACACATTTATTACTTATTTTCGAATTCATAAAAATATATCACTTTTAAAAAGCAGTGTAAAATTTCAACAATAATTATACCCTGATGCAAATATTTCAAAAATAAAAATTCTATTTAAATGTATCACTGTTCCAGTACGAGATTAATTTCGAAGTTCTCGGTATGTATGAAGAAAGGTCAACAAAAGGAATGTGTTTACCAACTGCTAAACAGATCAAAGAAATGAAACCTGACACCGTTATCAGCAGATATTCAAAACACACTTGTTACTAACAACCAAAAATATTTCCCAAGTAATAAATTTCTTATAATCGAGATGGAATACAAGATTTCACATTTAATCAAGAACATAAATTTCAAAAAACCAGTTCTGCGACTATCCTTTCCCTTCCTCGTGCTTGTCTTACTCACGCTTTCTAACCTCAATCGTCATTCCTATCCTTGGAAATGCACACCTAACCTCAAATTACATCGAAAGAATTTTGTAGAAACAGTGCACGTAGATTCAAAAGACATACGTACACACTGACAGATAATTAATTAAAAATTCGTGACATTGGAACGATGGTCATTTAATTGTGTGACCTTGAAACACCATACGAATTCACAAACTGCGTCGTTCGTTGCGACGTATTTTATCATTTTTCCACGTTCATGGTTATTGTATATTCTCCTTTATGTTCTACGAGACAGTGTAAAGAAATTCTTGTTGAAATAACGAATAATGTAGACCTACCTCGAAATTTTGCTTCACTCGATACACAAGAACGTCTACTTCACTTCGTAGTCAGTACAACACTGACTACGTAGTGAAATGGAGTATCGTTAGTGACATGACGTTGCGGTAAGCGAAACAAAGACGCATAGATAATATAGTACAGGAAAGAAAGAGAGGGAGCGACACTGAAAAAGAACCGACAATGACGTGGAAAACGTGACGTAAAAGGAAGAAGAACGTTATATTGGGTGCATTAGATCGCTTTAACGATCACAAAGGAGATAGAAAACAGTTTTTATCAAGGGAAATTTAATTTTAACACAGTGAATGACGTGGAGATCACCGGTGACCGAGACCACGAATTAATTATGATAGAATAACTGAGAGAAATAAAATAAAGGTAGTTTTAATTAATTAATATTCAATTAATATAATTTATGCAAGTTTGATAGAAAAACAACTAAGGAAAATGTTTAATATTATACTAATGAGTTTAAATTTTTTAAATAATAATTCTTTAATAACAACCACTAATAAATTAACTATGATGGGGGTCAGTGATCAATTCCATGAATTAATTAAAAAATAAATTCAAGAAAATCTTAAGTAACATTAATTTAATATTATTAATGGTATTTTGAATAACTGTTTTATCACACACCAAGTATTAAATTATTAATATGTCAGATTAAATATATCAACAACTTGCGACCTTTAAAAAAATGAAAATTTTACGAGCATTCTAAATGTCTTGGAAAATCGATCGTTTACGTTGAAGTTTCACTCGGAAAGTATAAATCTTTTCAATTGACCTAGTTCAGTGGTTCATACAGGGGTCATGGCTCGTTACTTAAGAGCCATTAACGCTTAATGATTCTCCAGATATACGGAAAAATATTAACGTTTGGAAAACAATTTCATACTAAATTTTTTTCTCCTTTTTTCTGTACCGTTTGGAACAGCACTCCATGCTGAACGCAACAATAGTTGGAATCACTACGAAACTCGTGTTCTTTGTTTATATTTTATTTTTTAGTTTCCAAATTTTTTTTTGATCTTTTTATTTTATTGAAAGAAAAAAAGCAACAAATCGGTTGAAATGGCTCGATAATGAAAACGTTTCTACATAGAATAATTGACGGAAAATAAAGAAAAATTTATACAATGATGATTTTTTCATTTTAATCAGAAATCGAACAACAGGAAATAAAGGCTCGAGGAAAAAGTTGAATCACAGAAGTCTACAATTCCAATACTATGATGTCATTCTGTTATTATTGTAACGTTGTAAGAATACAGAATTACATGAAAACTTTGATTCAAATACAGAATATCTATAAATTAACATTATCTCCTTTGCAGGTTTTTATTTGCTACCAATTTTATTGTGCCTACAATTTATTTTAAATTATTACAATTTTTACTATCTGATATTTCTTTAATCTGCACACAACGTGTGTTTGAATACTTTCATTATGCAACGCGCGATATTCGTATGCAGTGGAAAGAATGAAAAATTTCCTTATCTTGGTAGTGAGCAATTTAGCTATGATCAAAGTCTGTTCGTGACATGCGATGATCATTTTCCCATTCAATGTATTTATACGAAACACGAATCTGCAATTAAATGTTTCAATCGTGAAATCGAACGCCTTTTAACATTTTAACTCGATTTCAATGCAACTCTTTACATTTAATTGGTAACGTTAAAATTTGTGTAGGTTCTTTTTCATTAAATTATCTGAAAAATATACAGGAAATAATTTCACCATTTATCAGTTGATTTTAAAAAGTATAAGGTATAATTAAAAGCCATTCAATCAGAAATAATTGGATGATTGAGTGGTTTATTGAAATTTCTTTTATTTATGGCTGTGTAAAGTAGTGAAGTCTTAATGAATAAGGCAGAAAAGTTCAGCTTGAGAAGTGTTAGTAAAAGGGAGCGATTAAGCTTTCTTAAACAAGAAAATAAAGCTGTATATTTATTAAGTTTATTTCTATATAGCTGATATTTATTTCAATATAAATTTAACTGATCCCACAAATTAAAATTATGACTCTCTCCATAGTCCTTGTTAATATTTGTGTTATTTACAACTTTTATACATTTTCATAATCAACATAAGTATAATTGGAGGTCCGATTAGATTCCTCTAAAATTCTAAAATTAAAAAATTAAAAAATTGGAAAATTAGAAAACTGAAGAATTAGAAAATCAAAAAATTCTAAAACTTCAGGATTCTATAATTCTAAAATTCAGAAATCCTAACATTAATAATATAAAAATAAGTTCGGGATGTGAAGTGACTAAGGCTATTCACTAAAATTTCGAAACTCGTTTCTTCGTTTTCCGCAGTCACGTTTGCCGAGAAATCTCATCGACAAGGAGTTCCGCAAACCCCCACGTGTCGGAATGTTTCATCCTTGTAGAAGACCTTCCTCCTTTGGTCTACGTCAGTGCTTTTCGTGCTTTCAATGGCAGGATGTTCGATCTGGAGACTGCGCAAAGGTCCTCCTGCTTCGACATCGGTGGGTTAGGATGCTCTTCGATGGAGGGATTCCAGGGTGTAGAACTTTCGTACAAACGCTTTTGCAGGATGAACGCTCGGTGGTGGTTTTACTCTTACAGTCACGCGCACTGAGCTCGTTTCCCTTTTCCTCCTTCTCTATTCCCGTGTACATACAACCATCACGCATGCTGCTAAAACACGTACATACATCTTCTTTGTCTTTCTTTCATTGTTTCCTTTTCAGTACGACACACGCTCTCCCTTTCTAATATTCCATCCAATATATAATATTTCATATCTTGCACTCGCTCGGTAGAGTACACGAAAACTACGAACTCTCGTCCCTTTGTTCCATACCCAGAATTCTATCCTAGAGATTACCAGTGATATCTAGAATCTCCATCGATCCTGAATCTTTCGGAGAAACAATTGTCTGACGGATTGTAGACAAATCCTTTTACATTCTTCCTTTCCATTCTTCTCTATGCAATTTCTCACGTTTTTGGATTTCTTCTCTCAGAGTAAAAAAGTTAGGTAGACGAATATGCATTCGGAGCTATTTTGCATTAATTAATATAATTCATAGAACTAGAAAGATTTCAAGTTCCTTCCTCCATTAACTTCCTCCAAGCTACCTTCATCAAGGTAATGCAGGCACTGTACCTTTCATAAAAGAAAAAGAATACTAAGGCAGTCTTTATTTTTCTTATTATCTCTTTCGTCATCGTCCAGCGCTCTATCATTAGTCATTACTCCGCGGAAACAAGGATCCACTGATTTCTTTGTTTCGCGTTCAGAATCATCCCTTATCCTTGGCACGACTTCGTTCCGATATCGGTGCGTTTCTCCCGCGTGTATGCGCGCGCGTCTCGCCGCGCTTTCGAGAGGGTGCTGCGCTGTCGACGGGCGTCGTCCGATAGTCGAATTCGTCGCTTCCAGCAGGCAGGTACGCTCGTTCGACGAGAACAACGTTCTTTACCTGCGCGATCCTTCGACACCGTGGAAAGGATTGCTCAGGTTGAAAAGGGTGGAGGGGGGGGTGTGTGTATGTGCCAGCCCGTTTTCATCTCGCTCGGTACTTTCAGTGTTGCTTCTCGGTACACGAGTTCGCGTTAACGATCGAGGAAGCGCGGTACTGCGAGTGTCGCAGCGCCGTGTGCACTCGCTGCTGCAGTCAGTGATCGTGGAGGGTGCTGAGAGTAAAGGGGTGAGAAGAGAAAAGGGATGATCGCAGGTGCGCGCGCGAGACAGCATCTTTAACCCTTTGCGGACGATTGACTCGTATACGCGTCCAAACAAAATCGTCATAGTAACGTTGAAATTTTTACACACGTATTGCGCTAACTTTTTCAAAGAATATACGACTGTAAGCGTGAACGTAACAGTAGAGAGAGTATATGCACTTCTGTCCGAAAGTCAGGGGACAACTATTAAAATTCTTGTTAAAAAAAAAGTATTGGAATTGTTTTTGTGCCTTATACAATTAAGGGATGTGTAATTGTCACTTGTGTAAAAATGTGTAGCAGACAGAATTTTAAGAAAATCATTAATTAGCAGAATCTCCCAACATCTAATTATGGGATCTAGAATATTTGTGAAAGTAATTTATAGTGATTGTTAATATATCTTTTTTTTTCATTGCAGCCTTAATATCTTGATATAGTGTTTTAAAATTAATGTTCATGGCAGTTTGAATTATTCAGAGCCACATTTCTGCATAAATCACAAAGATAATTTTTTTTCATGATCTATTGTATTTTTTATGAGATAGCAAAATGATTTGTAAATGATTTGCAAGAAGTAAACAATTAAAATTTTTTAAATCAAATTCATATCAATCCTTTTTGGTCGATTTTATCGTAAATAAATAAGATTTCGTGTCAGACTTAAAAGTACTCCGTTCGCAAAGGGTTAACGCTCTTCGTGAACAGTCTACATCGTACAGAAGAAATTGAACACGGCGTTGGGAACAAGCGTAGAGAACTCGTCGAGGAACTTCAGGTATGTTTGAAGAACATACCGCTTCTAGCAGGCAACCAGCGAATCTTCGATCGTCGATTCTTTCACCGATGTCTTGCACCCTCCTCTTTTCTTATCCCTTTCCTTTTTCTTTCATTCCTATTTCAAGAGCATGTGTGACACTCACAATCGCAGCAAGATTAGAATTAAACGTACCCTGTCCAATTCAGGATTAAATACTATCCATTAATTTAATTTTCTTTAAGTTACAAAATTATTTCCACAGCTGATAAAATGAATGATCAGATCAGCATATTTCTTTTCTCGTTTGTTTTTCCATTTTGATACGTCGAAAGGACTTTCTTCGAATTTTCGAAAGATAACTTTCCCAGTTCCAAGTTGCTGTTAAGGTACAGTAAATCTCGCCGGTGATATCGATAATTTTAACGTGATATGTGAGCTCCATGATATACTGCAAATGGATTTTCGTCGAGGCATTTCAATTGGTATTACTGGAACGTTGCGACTTTCAAAACTTGGCAATTGTCGAAGTTTGCTTTTCGATGCCATTGGCAGACAGTTTCTTCCTTCTTTCTACACATCTCGAAACTTTTTTTTGTTCATGCAAACGATATTCCCTTCTGAAATAAAGTTTCGAGCCTTGATGAGGGAAAACCATGGCCACGAAACTTTTATTTTAAACAATATTGAACTGTTCAAGTTTCTTTCCACAAAATTTGAAAAATATAAGCTGCTACTGACAGAACGAATATTTTTAAAAATAGTATGGATTAAAAAGGATGTTGAAATGTTCTCTGATATTTTTACAATAATTCGCGAATCGCCAGGTAAATTAATCTGAATGTATACTTTGTGTTGAAATTTCCGCCCTCTGTTTTGCGAAATATTTAATTCCAGTACAAGAATGTTATTAACTTCAGGAGAAAAAGGAGTATTCATTAAAATTGAGATCAAACGAAGTGTATGCACCGATCAAACAACTCAATTTATCGTGAATATTGAAAATGACAAATTACAATTATACCAAACTTTCCAAGCCGTACGTAAAATATAAAAACAACTCAGTGGCGAAACATAAAGGGAAAGAACAGAAATTTCTAATTAAAATTCATTACAACCGAAATAGTTACTACATGCAATCACAAGAGAAGGACAAATACGTAAAGTAATGTGATGGAAATGAAACAAGAATATTTCATTGAATTTAAATAAAGAGAAAGAATGAAAGATTTTAATTAAATTAAGGCAATCTGTAAAGGAAAAATTTCAAACGACGATGAAATATAGAATTCTTCCTAATCAAAATTATGCAAAAATGTTATATCCAAAATTCTATTTCATTCATGTCTATAAATTATAAACCTAAAATAATATTGGTTTCAAACAATTACACGAACGACCAAATTATTTGCACGAACACTCGGAAGCACGCTGCACATATGTGAACACACGCGTACGTACAAATAGAAGGCAGAAAGTCTGCTTTCAGTCTAGGAAAATCGCAAGCCACAATTCTCATTATTCCATTTACCGTTGAAAAGTTATTTGTACGGCCGAAATTATAGCGGGGTACTCGGAAATAAAATTCGTTCTCTTTTTACCAGCATGGATAACAATCGTGGCTGGGAACATCCTCTATAGGGTAACTAGTATGTACAAGTATTAAAAGAAAATGAGAAAAAAATAAATAAATAAAAGAATACAAAATTGAAATAATCTGTACAGAAAGATTTTGTTAAAATTGCGAGGAGAAATTTAATTAAATACTTTTTTTATCGGTGACTCTTTAAGAAAAAGCTATCGATAGTTTCGGTAGGGTGTTCTTCTTTCGATTTCGTGATTGATCTAGTGGAAGGATTATAAAAAGGAATTGAATGTAGCGAAGAGTTGAAAGAATTTTCTCAGTTTCACCAAGGAATTCCCAGCGTTTCCATTAATGGACGTAGAACTCTAGGGCAAAGAGAATTATCCGATCCTTGTGAATTCAAAGGCAGATTTGTGCATATTGAATTCTCCTTCCCCTTGGAACTTCTCAGTACCTCCGTCCTCTTGTGTAATCAACAGTATTATTTATCGACGTGAAATCAGCGTGCAATTCGCTTTGAGAAATTTCTACGGAAACATACTACAGGGAACTTGATCACTAAGTTGCATAATTCTGACAGAATCTTAGAATTTCAGCGTTTCAATCAATTTGAAAAATATATTTCAATATTCAATAAGAAAGTTACCCCAGAGACCCTAAAAACAATTTTCTTAAAAAATATCAAATACTATTTTTGGATATTCATTAAATGAAGTTTTGTTACAATTTTGAATATTAAAATATGTTTCTTTTGATGATGATCATCTTAAATAAATACAATTATCTCTGAACATAGCAAAAGCTCATCAATAATATTCTTCATCTAATCTTTTGTATGCCTCTTATTTTACTGACAAGTTAATTCATCATCCCCAGTTAACGCGTTGAAGAACGAATTAGTGGACAGAAAATTTGACACCAACTGTGCATCACAGTACACGTGTGAACAGCTTTTATCTCAATTAACACGAGCGTTTCTTCTTCTCTAGCTATTAATTGCAGAACAAGTCCAGCTTTCTAGCTAATGCCCTCGTTGAGTGCAGGTTTATAACAGACCATTCGCCAACATCGTTGCCTTCATCAGGGTACCCGTACAATCGACTTTCTTTTCAGACGTTAACACATTTACTCGGAACACTTCTAATTTACTTATTGAAACCATTATCAGCGTAACGTTTCATTCATAAAAGTGAGCACACCGGTAGATGAAGTGTTAGGAGTTCTAATGATATTAACACCTTCGCTAATTCGAGTGGAAAGTCGATGATTTATAGTCTCAAGTACCTAATACGAGTATTTCTAATTAGACAATTAGAGACATTTCTACAATTAGTTATATGCGAGGTGATTCTTATGGGGATCGACGTGACCATATATGGGTGATATGGTAGTTGAAGTTGTAAAATATATAAAATATAAAATTATGCAATTTTATATGCATTTGCAATAAAAAAAAAAAATTACTACCTGAAATTGCTCATTTTGAATAGTAATCAGTATTTAACGGAGTATCTAATAATAAGGTAAAAAAGCAAGTGTTAAGTTACATTTATTGCTATAACCCGTGTAATCAATATATCAAAAGCAATTTATCTTGTTATTATTGCAAGGATACCAAGTTCTTGTAGGATCAAAGAAGGATCCTCACTTGTTCGAATCAACGTTGCCCGCTCGAGACATCGACTGAAGTTTTTATTCTTCTTTCAACTCGAGCTACGTATCCATTTAATGGATTTTCGATACGCGATCTGTCGAACGATAGATCATTTGTACTTCCAAGCTTTACTTTTCGATTTCGCCAAGTCGCAAAAATGTGGAGGATTCATATATCCATCAGCTGCATGCGAACGGACTGATATATTTAAAGAAACTACCAATTTTACATTGCAAAATTAATTACAAAAAATTGAAAAATTTATTTTCCATCACATTTTCACTAGCCATTTAGTTCCAAATGCATAACATTATTTACATGCAAAGTGATGTTGTTTCAAGTTCGTTGAATTAACAATTTAAAGGAAAACAGAATAATTATGCATTATGTGAAAAATTCCAGCACAGTAATGCAAGTTTGAATTGAGAATACTAGAAAGTAGACTTAATTATGTTCCTTTTATCTTAGTTTGGTCACTGCAATTGTATCACAAAAGTTGGACTATATCGAGCAAAACTAATTTAAGTTTCCCAAACATGAACTGACACAACGTATACGCTTCCAAATTCCGTTTCCAATTGCTTATGATATTTTTTAAATATTAGATAATACTGCAATATCTCACTTTCGTTTTAAATCGTTACACAATGTAATGATTATATTTTTTATAAAAAGCAAATAATTCTGGAAAATAATACTGAATTTAATTAGGTATACGAGGCATTAATTACAATTTTCAATTGCAAAAATGTAATTTTTTAGATATTTCTTTTATTTCTCAGACGGCGGACTATGAAAGAAGCCTCAATTCTAATTTAATTTCGTATTTCATATTATTTTCATTTTATCAATTTTACCCTCTTTCATTAAAAATGATTGTTTCAATATATGAAACTTTTTCGTTTAAAAATCATACATTTAACTTTAAATTAATATCTTTGTATAGGCTCCGTAAAGGGTTACAATTGACCCAGGCTCCGCTATTCAAGGATTAAAAGTTTTATATCAGGAAATATTTTTATACTTTGCATTTAGATTAAGATAAATTAACTCAAAATTTTCTATTTTTTGTACATAATTACGCGTACGACCCTTTAATTAATTACTCACCAACCCTGAATCACACACTTGGCCCTTCTAGCCCTAGTAATATCCAAGAATTTTTATTGATCCTTCTCCTTATTCCCACTACCTCCCAAATCAAACTATAATAAAATTATGAAAGCTCCGAATTTAAAATAAATCAACCACGTAAAAAAGCAGCGTTGAATATTTTACTACCGCTAAGACTAGAAAATTCCAAGAAAAAAATAAAATCTTTGCTTGAAATAAATGTTGGGGTAGGTATGAAATATGCTTCGCATTATTCTGCCTGGTAGTATTCTCCCCTACAACGTTCCACGTGAACAATTTTCCACGTTGCGATACTTAACGCGAACATCATTCCACGGAACAGCACATTCTACGACGTGTTTAACATCTATATACTCAGCGACATAGTTTGCATATCATGGTTATTTTAATATTCACAGTACACTTCTAATATACTCTGCATGTACAGATATACTATGTACAAGACGTAGAGTACACTAGAAAATAATTAAATTTACATAACTGAAATTCTTATATCCAAAATATACTTCAAAAATGAATAGTTTTCAACTTTGAAAAATTGAAATTAAAATATCTCTTAAATTACGCAATTTTAACCCTTAGTAGGGTTAAAATGGGGTGGTTTTTGAGGAACAACGAAAATTTTAATGAGAGAATGACAATGAAATGGCTGTTTAATTTTCTTTTACAGAATATTTTTATAATTATTCTTTTACAGAAAATTCCAATAAAAGAATAAAATTTTTGTAGTTTCAAAATTTTTTGTAATTTCTGTAAAGTTAGTAAAAATGGTGCTGTCTGGTTTTTGCATGCAACCCTTCAATTAGGGTATGTCAAACAACACCTCACTCATTAAGGGTTAATTACTAATTAAAAAGTTATGAAAACATATGAAACCTGCTATATTTTCATTTTTAATAATATGAATAGTAATGTAAGTAATTATATCAGTATTCATCCTGTGCAAACCTTATAAAATGTCTAAAGAAGAAAAGAAACAGTAAGCTCAGGGTAAAGATTCGAATTTAGATTCGAAACATCGAAAGCAACGAATCGACCCTTCCTTCGTTCCTAAGTAAATCGAGCAGAACGAGGGTATTTTAATCTATATATCGAAGAATTTCCGAACCCTCCCGAGCCGTGGGGTTCCTTTTCGTCGTGCAGCGAAACGCTTTCCGCCTTCGTTTCGCAGTTGAATTTCAATTTATTAAAATGCCGGATCCCTCTTGAGCAAGGCTCGGCGATCCTTTTTAACGTCGTCGCTTCGCTTTTCTCTTGATATCGCTTTCCGGAAGCTGGCACGAAACGACGTGGCCACACCGGCTCGAATGTCTGAATATAAACAGCGACGCTTTACAATTCATGACCCATGAACAGAACCGCGACTCTTCTCTGTTTCTTCCTCTTTACCAATAAAACATCGAGTTTCCTGCACTCTCCTTTTCCCAGCTCGAAAAGGGCTATATACACGATTATTCTCCAATATGATTTTGTCATTTACAAGAGCTCTTTCACCCTTTCGTTACCGTTACCTATTTTTGTCCCTTTGCGATAATAATTGTTGTGTCATTTACCAAAGAGAACGTGTTGAACATTCCCTCAGTAAACGGCTTAATGATGGGTAAGTATAGTAGATAGAGGGTTAAGAACCTTACATGAAGATCGTTAACCCTTCCGACCCGATATCGACACACAAAGTTTCGCATGCTACAGAAACTTTGACTTGTAAAATTATCTCGAAGCCTATCATGCAAAACCATAACTATCCTGAGTATTAAACGAGAAAAACCATCATTGGAAACTAATCATTGGAAACTAATTATTACCGAAATACATTTTCGATTTTCTGGGAATTAATGGGTTAAAAGAGAACGTTCGAACCCTTTTCTGTCGCAAGATTTCGTTATTATGAAATCGACAGATGCTACAATCTTTCTGCAACTCTCAGCAGTGCGAGTATTGGTTAAAAACTTTCGAATATTTCTCTTCTATGTAATTACGCTTGTTAACTTCTCTCGGAACTCGCAAAACTGTTGTTACATAGGTCGGTGAGGAAGTCCTTCAAACTGGGACCGTTCAGAAGAGCTTTTCGTTTCTTTGCATTCGCAAAGAAGTCCGTACGTGCAGCAGAATGATTATCAGGGACGAGAATGTTGGCCCTTAGTAAACCTGCCACAAGCTCAAGAACCTTTCGACGACCAAACGAGATACTTGAATTCATACAACCTTCACTGAACGCAACATGCAAAAATATGAATTACAATTCAGCATGATTTTTGAATAACTTCTAATGCAAAAATTCTAATTCTTTCATAAGCGACTGCATATTATCATATAAAGATCTCTTTAAAAAGTTTTTGATACAGAAGGAAATTAAGAATTTATAATCGATCAAAGTGTTAATTAGAAATAATGTCTGGTTAAATGTAACATTCATTGTAAGCTCGTAGATCATATTTCTCATTAACTAAAGTGTGCTGTTCCAAAGAGAAAAGTAATTTACTTTGAAATTATTCGTATACTTGAGTTTTTCCACGCCAGTGTACGTACAATTACGGAAGGTAAATGTATCGAACCCCAGGGACCGCTCATAATACATCACTGGCTGTGTGGAAACTCTTGTCAACCAACGTGATATTTGAATGCAGAAACCATTAAGGAGAAATTGCTTCCAAATACCTGGGATATACTATAAAAATGTGCAGATAACTGTGCAACGTACGAAAAATTTCGCAAAAGATTTTTGCACTATTTTTCCAAATACAAAAATTAATCCTTTCACATACTTAATTTGTGTGAGAGTTTTAATAAATGAAAAACACAAAATTGGAAACCAAATTTGAATTATTGTTAAAATAATACTAATTGGATGAGGTGGAAAATGGAAAGCTTGAATAATTGCAATTATAATAAATTAAATTTTATTAAAAGTTGTACATACTCCTGTTCTGTAATATTCTTAAAACAGAACATGAATTCCTAACTTTTTTGCAATTTGTTATCATCCAACGATGGTTTACAGATAAATAACAAAGAACTTGCCTTTGGATTAAAAACAGTAAGATAGATGGTTGTATTTCTGTACGAGTCACCCTATTTATTTCAACCTTTCCTATACATCGTACCACAAAACTGTCGCATTCGAGACAAATAGATATCCTGAACAATCTTATTACAAAGACTGTTCTCCAAAACGAGCGTTCAAATTAAACGTAGAAAATAATCCCAATCATACTATTATGCCACGGTATTTAAATTAGCGCAGATCTTTTCCTTTGATAGAAGAGAATTTTGTAAATTTCGATGAGAAACAAGTTTACTCGGGTCGTTTACCAGTCTTACAGGGATCTCGATAAATTTTCAACCTTTCCTGGTTCACAGAAATTCTCCGTGTGCGGACACACATGATTATAAATGGTGGGGACGACGTTAACCCTCGGGGGTTGACCTCAACGCCTGTCGGGTCGACTACAGAATCTTTCGACGACCAAAAATATCACCTGAATAGAAAAGCCCTCTTGAAAATACGGATCAATGCAAACGTTGCCATTGCAGAATACTCAATTGCATATTTTCTTTACGAAACGTCTCTGTTTACACTTTCACAGCTGCACTTTTCATAGAATTTCCTATTATACGATAAAATACCTATTTTGTAATTTCTGGTTTTAAACTTTACTAAATTACCATTTTTCAAAGTATAATACACGACACAATAATTTTGAAAAGATTTTTGAAATTACAAACTAACCCGTAAGGTGTGTTAGTTCTTTGATCCCGGTTGTAAAGAAAATATTCATCTAATGGGTATTGAAAACCGTCTTTAAAAATATCTGAGAGTAAAAGTCTGGCATCGTGCCGCACTCTCGATATTTTTCATTAAAAGAAACATGAAAAAGAAAGGGAAAGGAAAACGAAAAATACTGAACCGAGTGGAAGTAAAATAGTATAAAAATGGAACTCTGTGAACTCTAGAAGGGTTAATTTGTTATATCAATTTTTCAAAAAGCTGGAACATCACAATATTGCAAAAATAATTTCAAGTATTCAAAATTATTAAAAAGTGACCTTATAAGAAAAAATTAAATATCTAACACGAACTCCAAAATTCAATCCTAATTATAACAAGTTTTTTTTCCAGTTGCAGAGATATTCAATCTTATTAATAATAATTTTTCATTCGATACATATTTTCGTTTCGAGCAAGCAAGATCGGATTATGCCGTTTTCAGTCTCTCTGATAGTCCATAAAAAAAAGAAAAAGAAAAGTGGCAAGAGGTGGCAGTCAATGGCTCCCTCGGTGAAAAGGATGAGTGCTTTCAGCTTCCTTTAGCAAAAATCAATTTCGCTGACGCTACTCATAATCCGATTAATTAGAAGCTAGTCAAAGAAGAACAGAATGTAAGCTTCTGAAACGTGAAATACAAAATATCATACGGTGTGTTATGGAATAAAAAAGATCAAGTATCGTGATCGAGATGCGTTTTAATGGATCTGAAAATCCATTCAGCGTTGAAACTTTTTAACACGATGTAAAGTTTGAAATTGAGTGCTCATGGAGTAGTTTAATTTCGTGTAGATTTCACGCAAAATCGATACCGTGTTTATCACGTTCACATTGAAAAACATGGAGCCTGTATTCCATAAGGAACGTGCATCTTCCGGAGCATTATATTATAATTTATATTACATCTTGTTGAAACTTCAAAAGGTCGCATTACTTTAGATGTTTCTATTTTATGACGTTTCTCATTACGAAACAAGATTATATTTTTCAAAGGTTCAAAGCGAAAAGCTTCGGCTTCGTTTGAATTATTTCCTTCCTCCGGGTATGGACTTACGCTATTTATGACGAGCACAGTTTCGTTAATGACCGACTACAGAAATTTGCTAAATAACAGAGATAGACTCAGTCGTGACCCAAACTTACGAAAGATATACGAGTAAAATTTAAAAAATAAAAATCATATGAAATACGAAATTAAATTAAAATTGGGGCCCTCTCCGTGGTTCGCGCTTCGATAGTTAACGAATTGTTTAATTATTAATAGTATTACGCTTTTCTAATTATTGTTTTAATAAAAATAAACAAGTAAGTCTTAAATTAAAAAAATAGGAAGGGCACAGAATATTTAATCTGAACGTTGAAACTGAAATATTAGATTTGTAGATTTCTTATTGATAAGAAAGAAAGCAGTTAGGTTTCCTCGTAAAATGGTCCTCAGTTAGAACGTTTTTCCAATAAACGATGGCCTTGTTTCGGTGGCTGTAATGAATAATGGGAAAACCGATTGCAATTAGAGTCGAATGACGTGATTGCAATGATACCGGTTGCACGATTACTTGTTCTTCAACCGCATGGTTCGCGAGTGAGCAGCTCTGCTTGCGCTTGCCGCAGTTCCGCCTCATCGTTGCTTCATTATCCGTACTTAACGAAGCTTTTCTGCAAAGCACCACCGATCGATTCCAACCAGTTTCTCGAAAAGAAAAATGAACCCTCGTCGCGGCGAGGAAATGTTTCCCGTTACAAGGATACACGTCGAATGAACGAAACTATTTATCAATCGTTCCATACGAGGCGGTAAATTTACATTAATTAAATGGAATGTTTGTAGCATAATAAGTGGAAAATATATCTGAAAATGTATTTCTCTGATAGAAATATTATCCCACAAATCAATTCCTTCTTAACTCTCGGACGACAGACCATAGAAAGAGCTCTAATTTTAATTTAATTTCTTATTTCATATTATTTTCATACCGTTTAGAATTAAATTTGAAATTAACATGACTATTTAAAAATAAATCTCCAATTAAGAAAAAGAAAAGGCATCTTTATTATTCTCAGTATATGCTAAAATTTTTTTTTCAACGAAAGTATACATTGCAACTAGAATTTTATAAGAAATGAAGTAGTTATGATGTTAATAGAAACATGTTTGCTGCTTTGTAAACGAAAATCTAGTATTCGAAGAGAAAGTTGATTTCTCTTTTCGAAGCATACTAATTTTCAACTCGTGACTGATCCTAACTTAAAAGAAGCTTGGGAAATGCTACTTTAAAGTACGCGAAGAGAGCAAAGAAGGTGCATTTGCATCTCAAACGGCTCAGATTAAGAAGTTGAATCATTCTCATGATGCAGTACAGTACAGGAGCTTCTTATAGCCTGGCCAAACGTTTTTCGCGAAGTAGGTTGCGCGAATCTTACGAAGAATTCTCAGTTTTGAAAAGAACTTTTCATGAAAGTTTCGCAAAATTTTCTGAAACTTTACGACTATTTGTATGTACATACACCACCGAATCATTTTACGTAACTGTTCAATCTTTCTTTCTGGAACATCAAATAAATTGAATAAATCAAACACTAAAACAATTTAAAAGAATTTAAGCACCCACTTTTATTATAACTTTTTATTCCTTTTGACGAGAAATTTAGTTGTAACTTTTTTCAACACCGTCTATATGAAAGCATGTAAGTACTCTCTTGTTTGGTATATACCATTGTTGGGGGAAAAGGTAGCACGTCTTTCTTTTCGGAAAGACACGTAGAGAAAATAAAGCTTGAAAATGTGAGACGAGAAACACGTCTACCTTGGAGAATCCTTCAATATTGTACACGTGAAAATTTGAAGTTATTTTAAATTTTCTTACTTCAATCTCACTGTATGTCCAATGTAATACACGAAATACTGCAATAACTTTACTAACAATCCAAATAATTAAAAATGATGAAAGAATCACTGAACTAAAAATTCAAATTAAAAATAAAAAAACTATAACGTGAAGAACAGTAGCAACATTATTCTCCTGTTTGAATTACACCGACAGAATTCCAACAGACTGCTATCGAATGTGACTAATCGAATCATACGGTGCGAGGAGTAATACGAAACGCCGAAGTGATAGGGGCAGAAGCTCTCGATGTCTTCTTACGCGAACTTTGCAATCAAGTTTAGCAACCGAGTATCGAGCAACGGCTCTCGTAACTTGGAAAAGTCACTCGACTATCAAGCATCCACTTGAAAAGTAGAAACTAGAAGTCACGTGTTGCCACGTGAAATCATTCTAGGGAACTTCGATCGCTCTCTCTCTCTATCCAACGATATTCCGATAAAACCGCAACACGCATTCGCACCCTGTGAGCAGACACCCGTGTTACTGCACACACCCTCGAGCCGCACCTGCGAACATTACTTTGGAAGTTTTCCCCGCACCAAATAATTCTGAAACGAAATTACAGGGAGCCATGTATTTCCATCCGAATGGTTGAATTTTGTCCTCGATGAGTTACATCGAGCAAAGTTGCGATATGCTTTCAACAACACTAATTAAACATAGTACGCGATGATCGAATAGCATATGATACAGATGTGTAATGATTTCTATCGAATTTTATAAGTTGAAAAATATAGAATAAAAAGAAAATAGATTTTTACGAACCCCTTGAGATTTCGAGGGCCTTTTGGTTGATAAATTTGATTCAAAAATTGAAATTTATTCTAAATATAATTAAATAACATTCAATATTTTTTTACATAATAAATGAAAGACTTAGAAGAGAACTCCCTTTCCTTAAATTTAGTTCTGTCTGGGTGCAACAAAACACTTGGGCCTTTTTACTTTTTAGCAAATTGCCAATTTTAAAAATTCAACCTTCTAAAGACCTAAATCGAAATATAGCATGACTCTCGGATGTTGAAGTTCAATGTACGTCAATTCCACGGTCTTTTCTTTTGTTTCAATCGACTTCCACCGCGAACGAATCGAAAGATCCGACCGTGGTACTAGTCTGAGCTTCGATAATCCTCGACGGGATAAGAGTCTGGGTTAAAAGTGGGCGGCAGGAGGGAAAGAAGGTAACGCCTGATGAAAAGTCGCGATCCAAAGGGCATTCGAGAAAGCTCGAACCGTGGCGAGTTCAAGGATTAAGCTAATAGGAACCCCTATAAAATTCATACCAGCCACAGCCTTTAGAAAGTTCCATTTCTATACGCCGATACGTCGATTCAATTATGATTAAGAGATTAACGACGTACGCGTGAGATTAGAACGACAGAGATCTCCTCTTCTCTTGTATCCGTCCTTCAAATCCTCGTCGTCTCTTTTCTTGGCTGAAAGCTAGAATATGTCTCGTCGAGGATCCTCCAGCATTGCCGAGTCGACTAACTCAAGAGGGCATGATAATCCAACGAGCCTTTGACACTTGACGCTCTTGCGGCCCTCTGTTATAGGGCTCTTGCACGCTTCGTGGACCGCCCTCGGATTCCAGTATCATAATGATCTGTGCTTTTGTTTTCAGCTCTACTGTGTATTCGATACACTTTCGAGGCTCCAGATAGATATCGATGAAATTTGAATTTCGTTTTAATTGCATCACAATCCGGGTGCATACATTTCAGATTGCATCGGGTGCATCGTAAGCTCTATATAGGTAACTGCATATCCATCGAAGCTTTAATATTTAAAACTTTTATTCGAGAATGCGAATTAATTTCCAGTGAATTTCACGTGGATCGACAAAATTGCAAGGTGTCGGATTTAAATTTTCCAACGTACCAGGTTGGAGTATTCACGAATTCCAGTTAATGCATCTTAAATTCCGGGAATGTTTCGACCAACAGCAGCACACGTAGCTCATAAATCTTAGCTAGACTGACGCTTTCTGTTGCAGAGTTTGAGAAAGGACGACTGCCGCTACCTTGACGAACTTCGAGCTGCGAACTTCTAGAAAGCCAAAAGGCCATGCGATTCTCAGGAGCTTTCGAGGAGTTCCTTAAACCTAACCCAAGAATACGTCAACCAATGTGGACAACTTCTAGTACGATATTTCAAAGGCAAACTTCTCTGACTGTACTAATAAATTTTATTTGTACAACGATCAACTGAAACGATAGAAATATTTATGAAGAATCTGTCGAAAAAGATCGAGTTTTTGCTTCCTGAAATCTTTTATCAACAATTCGGCGCTGCTAAGCCTGAAAGCCTATCCCTTACCAATAGCTCTGCTTATAGGGATCCTCTTGGAGGCTTTTACGGATCAATTTTTCGGCGTATCTTTTCAAGCAAGGAAGACGACAAAAGAAGATAGAGAGAGAAGTTTGCAACCATACAGCGAAGAAAGAAGACTTTGCTGGAAATAAGCTGTTCCCGTTACCTCCACTGCATTATCGATGAAAAGTGTTAACGGAACGGGAATCCAGTACCGACCACTTTTCCAATATCGACCTCGATTCCAACTTCCATTCATAACTTTGAAAATAACGATGTAAGAAGAAATCTTGAAATAAAGAGAACAATAATTTCTACTTTCGTCGAAACCGGATCAACTTTCCAAACTGCCAACTTTTCGATCTTCGACTTTATAAAAAATAGAGAAATTTTCATGAAAGCTGGATGAATTTTCCAGGTTGTGAAGTTTCTCAAAGCGGACTTGTCAGTGGGTAAAAAATAGAAGAAAATTCTTCAGTTTCAAATAAAATAGAAAAGGAGAAATACAAGGGAGGGTAGTTATTATTAGTGGTGGGATGCCCCCATGACAAAAGGGCGGCACGTGGTGATGTCTTGTTGTTGTTGGTGCTGCGACAGCCTCGGCGGTGCCGGTTCTTCAAGTGCTGGTGCTGGGGATGTTGTTACCGGTGCATCTGGTGGCAGTGTAGTTGTCGGTAGTAACAGCAATAACGCCGGTGGTGGTGGTCTTGGTATTGCTTCCGGTCTTTCTGCAATGCTATCGCTGGTCGTTGTCACGGTGGCCATCAGTACAGGAGAGTGGCTTCTAACGGAAGAGAAACTGCCGAAAACTTCATCGAACGCTTCTGCGGAGCCTGACAGCAAAGTTACCTACAGCGGTCTCTGGAGGGTCTGCGTTGCCATAAGTGAGTACTTCCGGTTCACTTTATACGCTTAATTTCACCCCTTATTTTACCATTGAAGTGAAAACTATTGTCGTTTTTTCAGTTAATATATTTTTTTTTATTTTGAAGGCATAATAAGAATTTGAGCAGAATGGTGATTAATTAACTCGTCATTCTTGATTAAACATTTTCTAGCATCACGATTGTTGGAAATCATAGCATATTTATAAGAAGGAACACGAATAAATTTCATGTTTGGTGTAAAGTGTCAGCGGTATTAAAATATTATCAAAATCCGTAATGTTCAAAAGCTTAGACTCGCCTTAATGTTTCATCCCTTCCGTAAACAGAATATAACATTTCTTATAATTGCTGGAATCAGCTTAAACCGTAATCAGCTTACAAAGTTCAGGAGAAAAATAATGATAAAGCGAGTCACGGAGATTAACTTGGAAACAAAAACAACTTTATTATCGAGTAATTTCTTCGGACGAGGAGGAAGGAAAATGAATTTTTAATTTCATTGACACTGCGGGAATTTATTTATATTTATTCCAAGAGGAATTTATTTACTAATTTTTGAAGAAAAAAATATGATACTAAAAACCATACAGAAAAAAAAGAATTTTTGTCCATAAAATTAAATGGTAATTAAGTAATTGATTAATGAATTATTAATAAGTAATAATTAAACCGATTAAAAATAAATGCTCAAATATAAGTATTATGATGCACATATAAAATGCCTTTTATTATCAATTTTTCCATAGAATAAAATAACAAACACTTTTTTATCTCTAAAACCATTTTAAATCAACTTCATTGCTACGAAAGGGTATTACCAATCTTTTTTATAAAATTCGCGATCTAGTAACAGCCGATACGTTTATGTTTCATGCATCGTGTCCGAACAACGATGCATGTAGTAGAAACGGAAACGGCAACGAGAACGATAAACGGGAATTGAAAAACTCTCAAAGAAATGATGCATCGTCGGAAAGGCTGAAAATTGTTTGGGACTTTCTTTAGAAGTGCACCTAAGCACTTCCACGAAGAAAATCGTATTTAAAGGAATCTAATTTCGCTTCTTTCGAGCTTTATGCCAAGCCAAGAACCGTGTCAAGAAGTAAAAGCCACGATCACATCTACAAGCAACGTTGCTTATTGACCAGAACGAGCAGTCGTTTCAGAAACAGGAAGTACCTACTGCTTTTTAGCTAACGACTCGCTTGCTCTATGAATTTTGTACTACTTCAATATTTTATGAGAATAAATCAAAGCATTTTTGAAAATCTAATTATTTTCAGAAAAATTTAATGATTTTTAATATTTCTTAGCTTGATGAAAATAATTTTTTCATTCATCAGATTCAAAATTGAGAAATTCCTACCATTGCTTTTTAAAAACAAAGTAAGACACAAGATTTATGATCGATAAAAGCATAAAACATTCTTAAAATATCTACTTTTTCATTATGCAAATTAATTTTTAGTTTCTGCATCTCTCTAACATATTCCAAAATTCTTCGACCTCCTTATAAATATTCTTAATATCCTGTGTGTCCTTTATAATATTATTCTAGGTGACTATTCATGCTGCACACATTATCCTAATAGAATTAAATGATTAATTTAATTCCATTAGAATATTTACTTACACTTTATCAAGTAGCTTTCTACAGAGTCTACCACCAGCAAAATCATACTATTAAAAAGTAGATCCTTCATTTCGACGACTGAAGATATCGTCGCCCATTTCCCAGCTCTGACTACTTTGCATAGCCGCTTTGCGTAGTTTTCTTGAATATTTAACCGACAAGACTTACGACATCCCAGGAGTAACGTTCTAGCCCGACTTTAATACGTGGGACCCTTATGGCTGAATAATGGCGTCTGTTTCTGCTAGAATTTGCTCGTCGCGACTCTTTTTTTAAATTTCCCACGCGAAATCATGAAGTATGTTCATATTCTGATTATTTTAACCCTTTTTTGATTCCTAACTTTCGTTTCATGAATAATATTTTAGGACCATTAGGTATTTTCTACTTAAGAGGCCAGAAGAAATATTCATCCATCTATAAGAATTAATTTTTTTTGGAAAATCTTATGAATGTTTTTTAATAAATGTTTTTCTGTTTAAAAAGGAAACCGTTAAAAAAATGTCACAATTTCTGTATACAAAAATAAGGGAAAATATAGAAGATATTAATTAATATTCAACAGGTTAATTTTTTGAAATTTGAAACTGAATAATTAAAAATAAAAAGTTCCAAAATTCTCTAAAATTATACTCTATACATTTATTCATTTCACATTGTGAATTGTTCTCTTTGGCTATAATAAAACACCCTTTTTCTACCTGTTTTTCTAGGAACATTAATTCCGCGGTCACACCACCACGTATTACTTATTCCTCGTGCATGAAAATTATAAATCTTTTTATTTTCTGTTAACTTCCATAGTTTGCGACACCGCTGGCGAAATGCATGCTGGACCAGGCTTAACTGCATCGCTGGACACGTAGCTCTACGTGCTTCAAGCTTTGCATATTAATGTCTAAACGTAGTCGTGATACTAGGAAGATATTCCTGCGCTATAATTTGCAGTCCTTTCTCGACATAGTAAATGTTTCGTTACGGCCAACAATCGAATACATTCTATTTATATAACATTTACAATGTAAATATTTGTATTCGTAATATTCAGAAAGAAACAGAACAAAAATTTAGAAAGCTTGTAGAAAATACACACATTTAATTGTAAGTTGAATATTAAATACTTTTCCTGATGAATTTTTATCAATGTTTGTTTCTTCAACTATAGAAATAGAAAGATAATGGAAAAATATTCCAATGATTTGAAGAAAAGAATACAAATCTGCTGAAAAGAATACAATTCTTATTGTTAGTTGAACTATTCAAGTACACCTTTGATAACTGATTGCAAGCTTTTGAAGATTTTTCTGTCGCAGAAGCTTCTCTTCCCCAGAGAATACAACGGAATGGCATTTAATTCATAATACTCAGAAAGCGTTTTGCCATTTCACTTTGCTATCTCACAATGGAACGAAACAGAATTAGATATATAACTGTACGTGTAATGTAATATAATGAAATGTTATTTCCTGTGCTACGTGATAAGGATTTTACTCTGTCACGATGAAATATTCTATGCTGTATAATATCTTCATTTTGCTATTTTATAATATAATACCTATTTTCTTTTCCTCGTTTCTGTTACATTAATTGTAACCTTATTAACCTACATATGAATTTTATCATTTATGAATTTCAATGAAGAATCCGCCATTTTATATTAAGAATATTGACGAAATCTTTATGTAACTATTTTAGTCGAACTCTAAGCTTTAAATTAATATACTGCAAGTACTATTTTACCATACTTTTATATCATGAATTCATAATGATACGAACCAGACCTAACTCAAAATGTATACTACCAGCCATTTTGTATGAAGAATATTGATAAAAGATTTACATAGTTGTTTTCCTTAAACTTTGAACTTTAAATTGATATACTATAAGCGATACTTTATGATTCTTTTATGTCATCAAACTGTGATGACATAAACCAGATCTAACTTAAACTTTATATGGTACAAAATCGATCACTGCTCCTTATAATTCGCAACCACACCTTTCATATTAAAAATATCGACGAAACTTTTATGCAATTATTTTCATAGAATCTTAAACTTGAAATTGGTATACTATAAATACTATTTTGCAATACTTTTCTGTCATTAAATTCTATCAAACTTCCTATGTTTCAAATATTAAACATCGCGATCAACAAATAACTTCTAGACAATTACCCGTATCAATAAAACACAATATTCCTCGTGAAACAATTACGAACCATCCCCAATTCCCATTGCAAACGTTTCTTATTCTATCTTTTTTTTTTATCCACTTACTACCAGCTGAGATTTACCCTCCGTAGAGACGAGGGTAGAAAGCATTTAACCGGTAATATTCGCGAAGCGTTCTGTGATTCCGGTCCAGATCTCTCGATGGGAATAACGCAATGGGGTGGGAGTCGGTCTAAAGGAGACGAGTACAGTGGGTCGGAAATGACTCGTTACCGAGGGCACCGGAAACCGGACTGCTTCAGCCACCATCGTTCGGTCTCTAGTAGCTCCACGCCTACCAGCAACGATGCCCCCGGCTATACCAACTGATAAAGAAATAAACGAAAAAGAAATAGAAGTACCGATGGGAGAGCTTCCTCCTCATCTAACCATCGGATAACTTCTTATCGCGGACGAAAGGACATGAATTTTTCTTTGCTCAGAAGAAAAAGAACAAGGGAGGAAAATTGCGTGAAAGATAATGACGGTTCGGTTAAAGAGATCATTGTTTCTTAGAAATCCTCTTAAACGTTGAATACTTAACAATCGTCTTTATTAGTGTATTTGATAAAAGAAGAATATAACACATTACTGTTAATGCTATATGTTTTTATAAATTGTTTTTTTTTTTACTATGGATAAGATCCTTAACCCTTGGTTCAATTGTAATTCCAAAATTAAATTTAAATGTACAATTTTTAAACGAAAGAGTTTCATAAATTAGAAGAATATGTTTAAAGAAACGGTGCAAAATGTAGAAAATGAAAACAATAGTAAACACTTTTTGTTTGTATAAAAAATTCAATAGATAATTGTTATCAACTTTTCCTATCAGAAATAAATAATGTATTATAGTATATTAAAATTGAGATTCTCCCCAAATTAATCAAAATTATGGTTCTAATTGTTATATGAAATAACAGTGACTATGCTAATTCCAAAATAGACCGTACATCGAAAATCACAAAATAACGAACCTTTCAAGAGAAAGAATATTGCAAAGAGTCACTTACCTTGTAGATGAAACATCAGAAGACACCGTCCCATTAAAACTGATAACCCGTGAACGTGACTCCAGATTCGAAGCAGTTGAATCGGATACCGTTGTTATCGAGTACAAGGGCCATGGATTGCTGCGAAGCCGTGACGTTAAAACTCCAGCTCTGTGACAAATGTTTCCAGACGTTTAATAGAGTAATCGTGCTTGGCTTAGAGTCTTGGTAATATGTACCAAGGTAGCCCGACCCGTTTGTACCAATTAGCCAAGCTGATGTTAAATAATATCACACCGGGGTATAGGGCTCACACAACGTACCTGTTTCTTCCATCGCAGTTATAAATTAGATGATCCAATTTCGTTGTAAACTTTATCTCGAGCCGAGGCTGTCTCGTGTGGCTGGTTTCTTTCCTTTGAACTGACCCATCAGAAAATCAAGACGAAGGGGAAAAAGAAGCTTATCCTTCCCCTTCTTCGTTCCAGCTCGTGTGAGATCTAAGAAATGGAAACTCTTTTAATTAAAATGCTTACGATATGCTTTCCAATTACACTCGCAGATTGAAAAAGTTTTCTTTCTAAAGGGAACTTGCGCCCCATTCGTATTTGATTATCAGAGATTTGATTACTCTTCTCGTTTTGCATATGGAAAAGTGACGTAAAATAATATAATCGAATCTCCATGGTGAAAGAATTTAATACATTGGGGATAGGAGGGGTCACGAATTTAACACCTCACCCGCTGGAATTATTAATATTTTTAATAATATTTTATTTGCTCAACTGCGGTATTCGCAGCGAACGTGTTAATAGAGTTTTTAACACCATCGATTACTACGAACTAGATATTCGCCGGGTGAATAAAATAAATAAAAATAATATCTACGGTGTTCGCAGTCTTTTAATATTAATAAGCATTTCACTGTTATTGAGTCACGCATGGTTTAATTGAAATAATGAAAGTTGGACGTGCTACAATTAACCCTTTAATTCCAGCGTGCATGATAAAATGTGTTCGTTATGGAAGAGACGTGTCCTTAACAACCCGACGCTGACATGTTATGCTAATGAGTAAGAATTATAATCACACAGAATATACGATTGCATGTAAAATTACGGAAGATAAAAAAGCGTGAAGTGGCTCGTAAACGAGAGGTATGTAAGTCGGCATCAACAAACGCTTTCCATAAATAATCATTTACTATTTGTTCGCATTTTTAACGAGCACGGGAAGAAATTAGAACATATAAAGCTCGAGGGAAATCCGTAAATTGAAAAAAACAATTCTCCCGCGAGCAGCTTTAATTCTTCATTCCGCGAAACTTCTTATTAGCCGAGGGGAAAATATTTTCATAAACATCGAAAATTGGACGGCGTACAATACACGAAAGTTTTTGCAGTTTTAAAAACTCGACGGAGCAAACAATTCTCCTTTGGGAGAAGTATAAACGAGTTGTAACTGGAAAGAAGGAGGAAATTATCGAAATGAGAAGTTGCCAAAAAGAATCCTCTACGTCCGGTTACTCGGTCACGGTTGAACAGTGGTCAGAACAGTGTACAGTGTACACGAATGGCGAGTTATTATTTCTGTTATATGCTTCTGTCAGTGGGCACGTCGGCAACGAACCTGGAATATCGATTCTCAGCCGTCGAAGGGAGGCAATACGGCCGACTTCCGGCACGAACCGGAAATGACTATTCCACGCCTGCCAGCCCAATTCCCCGTTCCCCCTTTGACAATCCCATAGTCCCTTCGGCTCTTCGCGTAACTATAAAAGTCCTCGCTTTATGCTCCCTTGTGGATAATTTTTAGAAACGCTTTCATAGTTAGATACGACACCTCCGAGTGTATTCGGAATTCTGAGCAGAAACAGGATTTCGATCTTGCTTGGCGCATGCAGTAGAATTTGATATTTTTTAATCAGTTCAGAATTTGTAGTAGTTTGAATATTAATCTAAGGAGATTACATATAAAACAATATATTTGCCAAGTTAATTAGCTTGTTAAATAATGGATAAGTTACGTCGGTTGATCTACCGTTTCTTTCGATCAAGAATCAGCCATTTTGGATTAAAAATATTGACAAAACGTTTACATAGTAATTTTCCTCAAACTTTAAGCTTTAAATTGATGTATCATAAGTACTACTTTGAGATAGTTTTGTCATGAAATCGTATTAATAAGTACCAAGTAGTCTGCAGTAAGTAGTGCAAACATATAATTAGTCAGACATGCTAAGAAATAAATTCCAACACAATTTCATGACACAAAAGTATTTTAAAATAACACTTGTGCTATATCAATTTAAAGCTTAAAGATTAATAAAAAAGACTGCATAAATAATTAATCGATATTTCTAATACAAAATGGCGAATTGCAAATTATAACAAACATAATAAATTTCGATGTACAATACATATGTAAAGTTCGAGTTATGATTTGATAACGTAAACTTTCAGGAAAATGGCTATATAAAGATTTATTATTATGTCACTCTTCTATGATCTTATTTGACCCACAATTTTGCATGTACCGGCTGATAATATTAATTTCTGTACAAGATGCATCTGGTGCATCGTCGGTTGCACCGGACAGATAGTGTAGAACACGTACACTGCATCGCTGGTCTCGAATGTGTTAACGATAATTATCGAAGGTAAATACGGTGAAAACAGGAGCGTGCTTTATCACCTATTCTAACTTGGCGTTGCTTTCACGGAGGGAAATATTTTACAGCTTACGGTGATGAAATATTTAATAAACATTTCGTTTTATTCCAAAGAAATTATTGAAACAAATCGTCCTACAACATCTACAATGGTTGTAAAAATTATTGGCACACTCTGCTTTCTTGCGATTATTCGAAACGTGCCAATACTTTTTTGAGATTCAGTGTACAATATTTTATTCGAAAATCGTTTGAATATATGTTTTATCCCATATTCTTCATCGTTTTCACAGATGAGCGGAACATTTGTTCGATAAAACAAGTGCATACTAGTCGATTGATTTCATATTTTTGGATTTTGATTCCATAGGATGGACGATGAAACAGATTTTTGAGCACTTTACGAGTATCGTATATTCACGATTTCATACTGATTTGCAGGATTTACGAGAGCAAATCCGTAAAATACGAAATATCGCTATAGAAAGAAGAATTCCAATAAAATTTACCGATCGCAGTTGGATTTTCATGACTGCAATATTCACTGCCGCTTGCATCTCTATTCGAAATATTTTTTATTTCTCTATAAAATCAACAATTTGAAACTTACTAATATTATTTACAATTAGATAAGTTTGACTGTTGTTTATTAAACGCTGGAAGTTCCGAGATGAGGAAGATCTACAAACACATTAATCATAGAACTTTCTTCGGGGTATTAAACCAGAAACGTATCTTGCGTTTTATTTCCGGTTAGTAACGGAAGTTTAGTACCAACAGGAGGATATAATACCCGCCACGGCAAGTTGCTATCGATCGTGTTAAATCAAATCGTATAAAACAGAATCGTTGCGACCAACTCCAGTCTAATAACCAGCATCAAAACCGTTCAGAGTTCACAGGTCACGGATTCCTCCGTTTCAATTAAATTCAAACCCGCGGGAGAAATGAAAAAGGCTTGGTTTTACTTGGACGATCGCGAGAAAGATCGAATAATTCATCTGGTTCCAGACGCAGAAATGACATTTCTCCATTTCTTTCTCTTTTCATTTTAAATTCATCTAACTTCCTCTTTGTACTAACGCAAACAATTTTATTTGCAACCTTTCTAAATTATCGTTCTCAAAAACAAAAGCAATATAATTTAATTCAAAGATTGATATTACATAAAAGTATTTTCTGTGTGGAAAGTAATTACTTTTGACTTAGTACTCTTTTTCTTAGTACTAACCCTTTAACGTATCGTCTTTCAGACCGTTTCGTTGGCAAAAAGAAATTAGGGGCGCAATTACAGTAACCGCGATTCATAAAACGGCTCCGACGTCTAATTTATGCCTTTTGTACGTAACGTATGCAAGTGAGAAACAACGCGACGCGGCATAACTAACGACCCGTCTGCCTCTGTTTCCTCGACAATGGAATGCAAAATGAAAGAGCCATAAAGCTAAACCGTAGCTGAACGGAACGACACTGCATGCACGCGATTCAACGAGCCCGTGACCAAAAATGAAAAAGTCGTTTACTTTGCTATTGAACAATTTCCAGATTAACGTGTTACAAAAAGGATCTACCGGTAGAATGCTATACCGGCGATACTATGAATCGTTTGCTTTTATTTTCCAGGCTCTCGTATGGAATACGAATGTTCGAGCATTGACTATTTCCCGAACGAGGAGTACAGCCCGGATCCGAGCGATTCGACCATGGCAATACCATGTGAGTAGAACGAGAGAAAACCGGCATCATGAGACAAATGGAATGGGAAACGCGTGCCTTTGAAGGTGGTTGATTAGGTGTCCTCTGTCTACCGGCTGGACTGGAGTGTGACACGGCCGTAAAATATTCGGCGGAAAAATGCTTTCAGCCAGTAGAATCTACCTGCCACGATAAACTGGATCCGACAATTTCACCCTCCCCGTTTTTCGATTTTCATTTTATCATGGAGAAAAGAAAAAATTCAACTGGTCCGGATAACGTGAAATTGAAGGGAATTATCCTATCGGTACTTTTTTTCCCCCGAGCTCTCATCAAAGAGATTCTTTTCTGGTTAAAGGTATACCGATTGAATTCCAGGAATTTTTCGCTTGTTTTTGGGGCGTTCATGTTTTCGTATAATAACGGAAGAATAGTTTGGCAGAAGGGAGAAAAGAGAGAGAGAAGAAAAAAATTTCCTCGTCAACTTTTCCCATTCGTTCGGCCCGTTCATAGCCATATTTTTTCTCCGCAGACGCAGTTACCAAGTCGGCGATGTTCTTCTTCGCTGCAACATCGCTGCTGGTGCTGGCTGAAGTTTGTTACTTCACTGCTCACGTTACTCACCCGAGACACAGACTTTGCGTCTTTGTCGCCGGAGTGGTCTTCATAGTTTCCGGTGAGCAATAAAGTACACCGGCTTATATCATACGTACTACTTTGCGTGTATCACCTTTCTTTCGGGGATCATGAACACAACTACCGGAACAACTATAAGGTCTTATAAAATGATACCAGAAATAAAATTCTTGGCTTAACTTTACTTTCGGGTACACAAAATTATTGATTTTTTCGAAAGTTCAAAAATAAGTACAAGCTTTTATTCTAGGAATCCATCTGTTCAAAAGTTACACGTTATAAAACTGATGGATGGATTGAAAAAATTAAACCTTGCAAAAATAAAAGATATTAACAAATCATTTGTTCCAAATTTTTACCATAATTATCATAATTGATCATTTATAAATTATGGAAAAATTGGAAAGAATCTTTTGGAAATGATAAATGAAAATATGAAATTCATACTAAATCTAAAATCGATTAGATAAATTTGTATAAAATTTGTAGGTTGGTAAGTGAGAGGAAGTACGAAGACGGATTAAAATTGAAATAATCCCATTACGTAAGCTGGCCAGCCTCCGTGAAATTGTCGCGAGAACTGGTGCACAGAGATAAAGCTTAAGTTATTAAATCAGTTTCTCTTTCAGGTTTGTTAATGCTGGTGGGAATGGTGATGTACATATCTGTGTTCAAAGCTGAGGTTGGCAGTAAGCTCAGACCAAGGTCGTCATTTCAGGTCAGTGAAATATGGCTTTCTAAATGGCTTAAGCATTTCCTTTTGTTCGCAGAAAGTTATTAAAGATATATATTAAACTAGCAGAAATTTTACAGCTGAAAATTTTTTTTATAAAACGATAAGGAATCTAAATTTTGTCTATCGAGTGAAATAAATGAATTTAAACGTAAATTACGATCTAAGCACGATTTCCACGCGAAAGTAATATACGGAGCAACGAAAGTAAGATATGAAATTCTCGATTTTATATTTTCTCTGGCAGCTTAGATTGCTTCTTATCCGTATCGTGCTCATACGAATGAACACCATCGTCGCAATCTTGCGATTTCAGGGACCGCCCTTCACCTACAGGTACGGATTCTCATTTCTGCTGTACGTGAGTGGCTTCATCACGACCGAAGTCGCTGGCACTTACGCCATTTTCTTGTATATCTCTTGGCACCAAAAAGAACTGGTACGGAGAGATTCCAGGCGAAAAAATTACGGGGTTGGTAGTATCAGCTTCTTTTCTTACAATTTCATAAGACACACTCTACAGTTTTATCACAGGTGCTTTGAAAAAACTTGGACAGAATTAACATCCCTTTCGAAGTTTTCATTTGGCCAATTTCAATTTATTTACCTTTCTTTGGCAGAGTATCAAAGTGATCAAATTATACAGTGTATGCAAATTAGAATCTCTTTTTAATAAGGGAACTTTTGTAAGAAATGATACATGAACCACTTAAAATTAAAGAGATACAGATGATACTTTCATTTTTATTTTTTATTATTTAATTCAAAAATTTTTTTAAAATGTTACTTGCACCCCTTTGGTTCTGAATGGTTCGTACAAGTTTCCAATTGCAATTTTTATTTCAATCTTTTTATCAGCTACAAGTGTTTTCGTAAGATTCTCAGAGAATTTTAAAGCAGATAACTTCTTCTCTGAAAGATTCAAAGGTTTTAACGGCCAAGTAAAACCTTCGCGCAAATGGACTTCTAGCTTGCAATTAGTTAAATATCTACGCGGCTTAACTCTTTCTTGTACAAACTGCAAAATTCGATGTAATAAAGTTTATCTCTGAGGGAAGATAAATTTCAGTGAAAAGGGAAAAGCTCCTCTGTGACACTTCCATCAGTCTCGTAATTACGATATTCCGGGATAATTAAACTTCTATGAAATGTAGGTACTTATATCACTGAACTAATTATTACGAATAACTCGGATAATTTTGATACACCCAGCGAAAGATCCGTCTGAACTGAAACATAATTCGTTAAATATTCTGTCCAAGTTGAATAGCTCGCTTAATTATTATTAAACCCTCATCTGCATATCATTTCACAAGCGGTCATAGAAATTCGCGAAAACAAAAAGCCTCCAACGGTGATATTAAAATTTGTCAAGCGAAGATATTAAAATATTTCCAATGAAGATATTAAAATTTTTCAAATAATGGCATTAAAATTTTCATAAATTGAGCATTGATCAGGGGTGAATATGAAGTCTCTCGAAAATAAATTTAAATTGTAAAATAAAATTCTAATTTTTGTTATTTAGAGAAGTATAGGAGAAATAAGTTTCAGTGAGATTGGTGAGTAAGAAAACGAATGAACGGATAAATTCTTTTGATGCTTTTCACGATGGCGCAATTAAATCTTAGGTGGGCTATTAACTGACTTGAAGTAAATTTAGCGACTTACTCTAACTGAATTGCAATCCGGCTGCTAGGGGTAAATTACATTTAACTAGTAAACAGACACCGAATGAAAACGAAACGGAACGCGGAGCACTGGCTCTCGGTGCTCGAGTGTTTGAGATCTTATTTGCACAACGCCATCCTATCACGAAACAAACGATACTCTCTACTTTTTCTGACTAATTGTAAGTACGTTTTATCGTACAAAGCAAAAATTCACATTCTACCTGCCATTTATTCCGTATATTACATCCAATCCATCAATGATTCCAATTTGTTCATTTTGAACGAAAGAGGGCCGAGATAAAATTTTAAATATTAGAACTTCACTAAACATTCTTTGCTAAAAATAATTTATTATTCTGCAATGTTACATTGTAAAATTTTATTTCACTGTATATCGCAATATGTATTTAGTTTTAGAGAAAAAGAAAATTTTCTTATTTTATTTTATTTGGACCAAAATTGGGATAGAGATTAGGAGCTGCGTTCCCCTGGAATTTCATTAAACCATCTAGAGCTATCTAAAGCACTGCACTTTTATATTCCATCCTTTTCAAAATTTCAACTGAATCTAAGGTAATCTGATTAAAATTAAAATTCCCTCCATTTCAGTATTCTCTGATTTCTGTTTTAGGGATGAAAAATATTTTGAATTAAAAAATATTTAATTGTGCTTTTGGATTATCTCTTCCCATCACGATTAAACCTATTTCCTTATGAAATAAATAAAGATAACTGAGAAAGAAATCTAATATAAATTCCAAAGAATAACCATTAACCAAAAAAAATGTGTAAGAAAAGATGAATTATAAAACAAACACAGCAATGAATGGAAACTGACAAAACATGATAAACACGAACAGGGCGCGAAAAAGCAGAAAAGAAAGAAGAAACAGAAAAGAAAGAGAACAATTCACAATGTACAGTGATCTCTCTCCAGTCTCTGTTTATTCATTCTTGCTTGATTTATCCCCGTCAGTGGTAGAAGTACACCACTCTCCAGGCAATAAGAAACTGCAAGTAGAATAGGTCAACCATATACCGGCCATTAATCAAGTCGTTGCACCAAATAACATATTTCTTCTCGGTATTTTAACAATTTTTGATAGTAAAATATATTTTATTTACCTTTCTCATCTTATTTATCTATAAATTGAAATAACTTTAATAAATTATTAACGTCAACAGTAATTATCCTATATTGTAATAAAAGTCATGGAAGACTTGAGAAAATAAGAAAAGAAAAAGTTTATTAAAAAGTGTCACTGTTTATTTAACACCAACACCAGCTACATTTTCATGTATTTTAAATTAGAAACAATGAAAACGAGAACCGGAACTATTTTTTCTGCAACACGCGCATGATAATTATGCAAATTAGGGTTTAATGTATCTTTTATGCATTCGACCTACTACCCCTTCTCCCCCCCCCGAAACAATGCACCTTTAACGCCTCTAGTATTGAGCGCAATTTTAAATGCAAAACCAACGTAAAGCGGAAACAATATCTCTTGTGATTAATATATTCCAGTAGCATAGAATCAATTATAAAAATTTTGTTTATAAAAATAAAATTAATTCTTGAACATTATCTATCATTATTATAACAGTTAATGCTTTGATCATCAAAATGGATTAATTTGTTATTGATTAATTTCGTTTTGCATTTAAATGCTGCAAACACTTTTCATTTTATAGAAAGAACATCTTTTCTTTTTCCATAACATTTCTTTTCAGGGTGTGTATCACTTAGACAATCACCACGTGCATCATGCAAATCATGCGACAATAGGTCACAGTGGTTTCCTGTGCGAAAGGCATCAGAAGAGATACTTTTTCAGCAGGGATTCCGTGGATCACGTCGATTTCGACGAATTTTTGCCACCACCGCCAAATTTGGACTACCATGACTATTCCAGACAATTTCCCAGAGATCTTACCACCCAGACAGTAAGCGATTCGGATTAGTACTAAGAAAGAATCTTTATTTTATAACTTTGCTCTCTAAAAATAATCATTTAATTAAACATAGGTTAGTACAACAGCTGATGTGCTCCAGGAAGAGGAAGAGGAATACAGCCCGAGTGTTCAACACGAATTCGTGACCTTTGATCTAGACGAACCACTACCACCACCACCACCCGTTAGGGGTAGCGAATGGAGTTTCGATACGTTGAGGAAAACGACTCCCGTCTGATATACCGTCAGGTATAACATTTAAATTACATTTTTTATTTCTTTCATTATATTCCATAATAATATTTGTAATATTAAAATATTTTACTCTAATATTTTCTGCTTTCTTAATTTTCTAAATTTTATTATTTTCTAATTATTCTAATATTTTATTCTAATAAATGTTCCAATATTTCATTCTAAAAACAATTATTTTACAACTAACAAAATTGCAAAATAAATTGAGCGATCATAGTCACCATACAACATTCGTCAATTATCAGATATAATATAATAATGTGTTTCAAAGGATCAATTCAATTCAATATCCTTTTTCTTTCTTTCTCGAAAGATACGCGCGGTTGGTACAAAGCGTTGAAAGCGACGACGACGAGGAGGAGGAAACGGAAACCGAAGAGGACCACGACCTAGTCGGCGATTGAACGGATCCGGTCGATTTTTTAACGAGACACCTTGCAACGCGACCGGAAGCCTTTCATCGTTCACGACTCGTCGACAATCGACGCGGAAACAAACGAAGCTTGGAACGCTTGATCGATGAATTATCGAATGGCTATCGATCGAAGAACTTGGAGCTATCGAAGAACTATCCCGTGGCAAGTAATTCGCTCGTCACCGATGAAAATAAGTGAACGAAGAAACGGAATTAATCCACGAACGATAAAGTGCTTCGACTGTAATTAACATGTCCAACTTTATAGTTCTCTTGACGGTGAACATTTTCAAAGGTAAATCAATGACTCGTTTAATTCGATGAATGTTCTAAGAAAGTTTCACCAGTTTTAAAAGGCTTTTAATCAACTGCTAACGCTCGGATTCTCGCTTGAACACAAGAAGAGTGTGAATTTGTTGAAAATGAACCGTTGGCGATGAAAAATATGAACGAGATAAAAGGGACACGTGGATGAACTTAAGGATTAATTGAACGAATCGAGATGTAAATGATCATTCACGTGATTCGTGAAATTTTAATGTGAGTGTACAGGAAAGAGACAGAAGTATGGAAATTAAAAAGGAAATCACTGGATTTGGGAGAGACAAATTTCATGATTATTGCTGCGATAACGATCTTATAGGTATTAAGATTATTTATATTGGTTCCTGTTTCCTTGCAAAAGGAAGGAAAGATGTTTGTTTAAAAGACTGCAATCTATATCTGCCAAAGTTAATTAAAATCGAGACTGTGAATCGATCAATCGGTATAATTGTATAAGTATTAATATATTCGTTGTAATTGCGATATGTGTAATCGTGGAACACCTGAATTTTTGTTACTGTGAAAATCTTTTGTTTTCTATATTGTCTGAAATGGAATTATTTTTTACACACAAATTTTAAAAAATATAATTCGAATTTTAATTCTACTGTTCCTATTCGCAACTCTATATTTATTTCCAATTGTGACAATTTGCAAAATTAAAATCCTAAATAATTTTAAACGATTCCAAATTAATTTTTTTAACTGCAATGCTTAATTTATAATTAATGTTAAATTACTATACGTAATAAAGAAATTATCACAAAAGATGTCCACAGAATTGTGAATAAAAATAAAGAGAAGACTGGGATGCTAAGAGGCATTTTTTAGCACAGTTATAAAAAAAGGAATTGTGAAAAATTACAAAACTGGAACTCGTTGATTTCTTAATGATATTATAAACATGTTTACAATCGAACTGATTAAAAGGAATTTTATCATATTCGTTGTACAGAACGAGTAACGTTATTGTATCAATAATAGGTCTGAAGATTTTTAATAATACTTTAAATAATCATGAAATAAGTTTTTTATACGCTGGTCAATTTTTCACTGAGATTTTGCAAGTAAAAGTTTATACGCTGATTAAATAATTGATGATTTAAGAAAAAAAATTTCATCAAATAACTGTTAACCCATAAACAAGAAAAAAATTGATTACAAGTCTGGTTAAATGCAATATGTGTTCTATGTAATATTAAACATTGTTGCTAATTTTTTAATGGAGAATAAAATGTACCAATGCGTTTCCGCTCTAGTGTTCAATATTGTTATCAAATTTGACAATAGCAATCATGTTTAAATGAAACAATTTTTACAATTAAACTTGATGTAATTATATAGCACACCATGTTCACAATTTTATAATTTCTTTCTTTGTAATAAAAAAAAAAGAAAAACATTTTAATACATAAAATTGTTTCAATCACATAAGAATACAAAATTCTACTAAGCATTATTTATATAAGGATAAAATATATACTATGGGACATTAAATATACTGTTAAACTTAAATTGCTTATAGAATTATTTGAAACAAATTTAAAATCACTTTGATTATTTAGTGGAATGTTATAGAGTATCCTAAGATAGTTAATACAATACAAAATTTCTAAAACAATGATTAAAACATAAATTTTGAAAGAGTACATGTATAAATCAAAGAATATCTTTTATTATATTATAAGATATTGTTTTACTTTTATGTGACTGAAACAATGTGTTGTTCTAAGAACATCTTGTAATTCTCGAAAACCTACTTGTACATACATGCAATATTTGCAATGTAATATAATATGTGGTATAGAATACATTGCCAAAGAAAAATTGTTTTGCATTATATATTTATAATGCTCTAAATTATAACATTAATTATAAGATACCAAGACTATGTGGTAGTCTATAAGAAGGATAAGATAAAACTGAATAATTTTGACACCATGAACCGTGACAAAGGCAACACAATATAACAAACATAATATTTTGTCTAAGGACAAAAAAAAGAAGCATGTTTCTTACAAAGCTGCCATTGTTTATAAAATAATACATGTTCACTAGCATTTAATAGGAATTTATTGATTATATATTAAGTGATGATAAGCTTGTCTGAACTTTACAATTTGTACAATAAAGTTTCTTCAAAATAAATGCAATGATTTTTTGGCAAAATTCATATATAACTTGATTAATAAGTTTGTTCTTAAATACATCAAACAAAATAAATATTCTATTATCATGAAAATATGCATGCTATATATAGAAAATATAAAAAACGATTGATTGTCATAGTTAGTAATGTTGATGTATTAAACCCTTACCTTCTACGAACTGGACATTTTTCTCCATCAGAATTGCTCAGAACTGCAGCGAACAGCAAAAATAACACAAAAAACAAAATCCACACTTTAACAAAAGTTAGTTTACACTGAATTTAGAACTTAATTCATTTAAAACAACTAATTAATTACCACACTTTGAACGACCGCAACAAATGACGCGTTTCGAACTTCCTTCCTTATGGGAGGAGAGAGGGAAGATGGCGTCTCATCAGCATTCGTGGAATTCAAAATTCAAAATTGTATTTTATAATTTCTTTGAATTTTAGTAATAAATATATACCTCTTATAATCAGAACTGCTTAACAAAAAAAAGCTGCTAATTAAACGAAAAAAGAAACATAAATAAAGTATTTTTTAAGCAAAAGATATTTTAATACGTGCTTCCGGTTTCCGACTTGAATAGTTCAAATTATCAGTACAGATCGCCTCAAGCGGTGAACGCTGAAAACAGTTTAAATTTTCGAATTGTAAACGTAAGTATTTACATAGAATGATGACAAATTGTCTGTATATATACTTTTCAGTAGGAAATAAAAGATTAAACGGTTTAATGTTTCATCAATTTTATTGTATATATAAATAATAAAGTACATTATCTAAATTTAAAAAACTCCACCACTGACGATCTAATACAGGAAAAGAAATCACTAATCGATTTCAACGTTGGCGAAGCTTCCGGTTTGGTATTAAAAGAAGGAATGTTGGATATACATGATGCATTAGAGCTTTCTTGTACATAAGGCACATTTTCTGCATTCGTAATATTCTGTAAAGCACATATAAATAAAGAAGGTATTCATTTTTATTATTTACACAAATTAATGCTTAACTTACATAATTGATATTTTGTAGACAGCATCTATTCTCTTTATAATTATTATCACTTTTAAATTTTTTAAATTTCTTCAATAAGAGCAAACATTTATTTTCTGATTGTACATCTGCATCTGCTTCATTATCCTTCTTTAAATATACAATTTTTGATACGTTCAAGTTAACCTGTTAAACGTACAATATAATATACAGTATGAAGCCTAATAACATTTAATGACAATTTACATCCTTATTTATTTAGAATCTTTTAATTAGAAGTTGTTATACAAACCTCTGTTTCTTCGTCTGATCTTTTCCTTTTACCAGCAATTACTGGGATATTTTCAGATGGAAATAAATTAAGATTATTGTGCCTTAATGGTTTTCTTGAACTACTATCTTTTCTTAAAGTTTGTCGGCATTCTACGTACTAACAAAATAAAACAGTTCAAATTAGTTTATGTACAAAATTTTTAAATAGGAACACTGTTTTTCAAAAATACCTTTTTTATGGAATTTTGTATTGCTTCTATCCATAAACTACTATCCTCCTTTTCAGAGTAAAGTAAAAGTATTTCATTTAAACAAGTAACACGAAACAATCCTCCGCTCAAAACTGATTCAATTTTGCACTTATTTAATGGTAAAACGCAACACACAGTTAATGAGTTTTGCGGGTCACCTTTGCAATACAATAAAATATCATCAAAGAGAACAAAGTATCTTCGATATGCGGAATTTCCTCGTCTTGATACTCTCATTAATGCTCCTTGTTTAATCAATTTTCTACCGGGTTTTACCAAATTAATTGGATTTGCAATACACTTTTGAAGTTTTAATAACTTCTGTGTTTCTTCGTGTTGTTCAATTAAAGTATTCATATGCCTTGCAGCTTTCTCAATTTCTACTAGACAAACTTTAAAAATAAAGAAATTTAATAATGCTGTTCTATAATATTTTAAGTTATTCGACCCAATATTAAATTATACTTTATATGTACCCTGTAGAAGATTAAATTCCTTATGTTTATTCGGTGTATGTTGCAAGACTTCTTGCAGGAGTAATTTATATCTAGGTACCCTTTGTATTGGTGTAATTAATAATGAGGGTAATTTTCTACCAACTTCTGGTCTTGTTTCTTGTCCAGTAATAAAATTTTTAAATGTAGTATCATTTTCTTGTTTCACCTGGAAAACAAATTTTGTTAGATATCGCTAATTTGTAACTACTAAATTATAGTCAATACCTGTATCAAGTATAAAATCTGCTCATAATCATAAGCATAAACTGAGTACAGTTTAAAAAATGGAGCCAGTTTATGAAATGCACCAGCAATATTTTGTGATTTCTCTTTCAATTCCTTTATTAATTCTCCGCTAACATTATACAATGTTTTTATGTTCTCAGATAATGTTGAAAGTAAACTGTGATCTAATAACTTTCTTTCAAACATAGGTTGTATAAAATACTGAAAAATATTTATACATTAATTCAATATTATAGGAACTGTTAAATGTAATTAAAATGTACCTCCATTAAGATCTCCAACTGACGTAAATAAGTAACTTCAGTTGTTAAAATTTCTTGAATAGCTTGATATCTTAAATTCTTCTCTTTTTCTTCAAGCTGTTTTTGATGACTCTCGTTTAGACTATTGAGAACTGCAAATATAAGGATATTTAATACATTAAAAAATATATAGAATACGTTCTTTTATACTTATTAATTATATACCTTTCATACGACTCCGCATACTTAAAACATTTCTGTCATTTATAATCTTTTTTAGTTCAGAACTCAAAGGAGTTTGTGGTGATCTTGGTGAATTCATAATAACTAATAATTATTTTCAATTGCTGAATTTTATTATACTTCTTGTTTTAATATTGTATATTGTGCATTTATTCAAATTTATGTGTAAACATGTACATATATATCATATGTTTGCATCCAAATAGAAGTATATTTATAATACTTTATTACAATGTTACTTTAGCACTGCTTTCAAAACTACCTGTTAGAATTTAATTTTTGTTGCATCAATTTAAAGTATAATCAAGGTAGTGTAAATAGAGATGAGTTGTTTTATTGGTTGATGTGAAATCTGGGGTAAAACTTCCATCAATGTAACTAGAAAATAGGAGTTTTTTTACATAAATAAAGTCCCTAAACATTCTTACGCTAATGTTGGCTAAACTATAACCGGACTAGCATATGCGAGTTGTCGAATATCAAAACATATGATGAAGTGACAATTTAATCAGAATTGAATCTGTTAATGTTTCTAATTGGTATTTTCATGAAACCATTGTTATCGGTAATAACACTGAAAGAAATATTGAAACATCAAGAGTATAATAGTGTAACATAACATTCTACTTTTAAATAAGGTACGATATGGTTGATTTCTCAAAAATTTATTGATGGTTCTCGTGTCATCTGTGAAATGTCACGTCCGGGTAATAATTATTAGCATAAAGGGAATAACGTTTGTTACAATAACATGAAACATTAACATTAATATTATTGAGGCTTATTCTACACCATTTAATTATTTTTCTGCATTTCATAATTACGTAACAAAGTATGTTATTATTATGTAGGTTTATTTTTAAAACGACAACAATTTCTTTATTATTCTTAAGAAGAGTATAAATACTTTCTGTCAGCAATTTTTGTTTCCAATTTTTAAAGTTATTGCTACTTTTAAGGTCCAGATAACATTGTCAGATAGGTTATGATGCATGTCATGCTTTTGTTATGTTATAATTTACATTAGCCGTGTTTAAATTAATGATAATAAATTTAGTATATAAGAATTGTAAAAACATATTCATTAGTATTAGTTTTGTTTTTTATTATTTACAATGACCTCAGTCACTTAGAAAAAAGTTTTGGTTTGCGTACATGGGATAGATATAAAAATGTATGTTTTAAAAGTTTATTTATCATATAGATAATAAACTATTTTGTGAAATGTTAATTTTAATTATTAGGATAAGTAAATATAATTAGAATTAAAAGGATAGGCAATATAATAACAATTAAAGTATAATTATATCAGTATATGTATCAGTATATATCAGTATATGTATATTATATAATTGTTATTGTATGTTTCAGAATAATTAAGCAGTCATTCTGGCATGGAAATGTACATATACACCATGTATAAGTACTTTCCAAAAAATATCATACACAAAGACTGTATGAGTAAAAACTATTAGTTATACATACATCACTTGTTAAAAACAAATATTATATAGTATTTAAAATGCCACAAGTGGATGGTGCTGCTATACCAACAACAAATAATCAAACTAGTGAAACTGTACATAATCATAATACTAATAGTTCAACTCGTCCAACTTTAAGTAACAACAACATGAATACTGCTAGGAACAATAATAACCAACACCAGCTAGTTAACGTTCGGGATAGATTATTTCATGCAATATTTATTAAGGCTGCGTTAATTTATGCAAGGACATTTCCAAGGCCAGTCAGAAGATTTTTAGAATTTATGACATTATTAAAGGTGATTATGTTTCCATAATTATTAAGGGTTTCTTAGTTGAATATAATATAAGTTATATAATCGTAAATGTTGTATTTTTAGGCCATAGCAGCATTTTTTGTATTGGCTTATATTCATATAGTATTTTCACGAACACCAACTAACTGTTTAGAGCATATAAGAGATGATTGGCCTCGGGATGGTATATTAAGAGTTGAAATACTTAGAAATGGAGGTGACGATTATAGTATTGAAAAAAGCTATGCAAAAGAAGAAAAATTACGACAAGAGAAATTTTATGATCTAACTGATGCGTTGGGAATATTAACTAGAGATGGGTAAGAACAAACACGTCGTATTAGTTTTAAAAAATTCATACCGATTTTTATTATTAAATGTTTTAATTGCTAATTTTTTTACTATTTCGTTTACAGATTTATTAACATTGAACCATCTGCCGTTGACGAAGAACGTGATAGCGTTAATGTATCGAATGAAGAAAATCATGACAGTTTAACATTATCCGAGAAAGAATTAATTCTAAAAGGTACTGCTGTTTCTGGAGATACACAAGATTCAAAATTGAATATAAATAATACAACAACTCCTTCATTGTCAACAAAACTTTGGAATGAAATGAATATGGACAATAAAGAAGTAAATATCACTTACTAAAATAAATATTAAGTTTATTTTTATAGTACTTTATTTTTAAATCATATTTCGAATTAATGTTTTAGGTACTAGATGAGAATGTAGTGCCGCTAAGTGCTCATAATAATACTGTAGAACAAGATGCAAATGAAGTAAACAAAGATGATGTTATTCAACCTTTAAAGGATCCTAATTCCGAAGTGAGAACAGGTATGGTTATACTGTAAACATTGATATGACACCGACGACAACGACGATGAAATATTGTTTTTATAAATAAATTGTCCCTTTTTCTTTAGACGATGGTTATATCGTGGAATATTCATTAGAATATGGTTTCTTGAGGTTATCACCCGTAGCACGACAAAGATTAAACATTCCTGTAAAGATCGTTACTTTAGATCCTGCTAACGATAAGTGTTTCGGTGATGATTTTTCGAGGCTAATACTTGATGGATTTTTGGGGTACGATGATTTATTGATGGCGAGTATTAAGACCTTAGCAGAACACGAAGATAATAAAGGATTTTTACGGTGAGTGAATTTGTTTGATAAATTTTTATATAGATTATACTTGTTTTGATGACAATATATCGTGCGTTTATTCCAGAAATGTGGTTACGGGAGAACACTACCGATTTGTAAGCATGTGGATGGCCAGAACTTCCTATCTTGCCGCCTTTTTCATCATGTTGGTTTTTGTAAGTAGTTACTGCATGTACTTTTAAATATTTGTTATTTATATAAATCAAATATTATAATAGTTAAAGATTTCTAAATTCTAAATAGTTGCATTAGATTGATTTCTCTTTCATGGAAAGTTATTTATATTATGAATTATTACAAATGCGCTGTAGTATCAGAAATGTTACGTGCGATATGGGTCTAGAATATTCTGAAGGCGCAAATTAGATTTACTTTCATGCGCTACGTGTTTTCGATCCGGATATATTCCTCTCCGTCAAGGGGATAGTATCACACATATCCGCGCGACAACCTAGTACGTGTAAAAGGATATGGCAATCAATTCAAAGTAACCACGCACTGAGATAACCCCCCTCTATAACCCTCCAACCCCTTGCACCCTTACACATGGTTATCCCCTTGGAGTTGAACCGTTGAGTATAAATCAACGTTATTAGAGGCATCATATTCGTTGTAGAGGTCCCAAGTCGGTAATTTTGTATCAAATTGTTCCCAAATACGGTACGTCGCATCCAATGAGTGATTATAATGATTGTTAGAAATTTTCGATGGGCTCAAATGATTTGATTAATCAACATTATTTTCATTTAATATTGAAACGTAAAATGGAACGTTTAATTCATTGTCTACCTTGCATTACCTACAACTTTTGCTTCGTAGTCAAATAAGTGATTCTTATCATTAGGTATATTATCGCTAGTTACATCGCAACATAAACATTATGGTTGTCAGATAGATTGTGAAATTTTGGGGTATTCCCTGGTGTTAGGAAGTGATTGGATCATATACGGACCAACGAATAGCTCCACTCGTGTTTAATGGGTTTATGTCGGTCGAACAAATGAGTAATATTGCATACTACTAACCATGATTCAAATGCAATGCACTGTGTACCAGTCTACATCTAGTTCGTATCTAGGAATTCATGATGGGTGCATAGTGAAAATCCAATTACTCTATGCATGAATAATTTTGTTAGGATAAATGTTCAAATATAAATGGTAAAATTTTCATTAGATTTGTTAAATCGATTCATATACAATATTAAATGAATCATAATGTTATTTTTTAAAAATTTATTTTAAATATAAATTTAAATGGATAGGATTCTAGTATCACAATTTTATATCGCGCTGATGCTGTAATTTCTTGACAAATCATTCTATTATTATACATTTTAAATCCGGTATCCGGTTCTCCTTTTAACAAAGTTCTCGTGTAATATTTCATGTAGAACATTGGAAATGTTTCGATGTAGCCGGTGGTTGAGACAGGAGATGGGTGAATCTCGTGCCACAACACGTGAATGTTACTTCAGTGCTTGGGGTGCTCTACCTGGAACCACCCTCGGTCAACCCCACCGTTGTAGAGTCACGTGTACGCGGGGAGTGTCGTCATCTACGTATTACCCCATATTCCCTGTGTCATGTGCACACGACATTGGGTACATAGTCTGTTTCAACACGATGTATCTTGAAATACTATTCCCTTTTCTCTTTTCTCTTCCACTTGATTGTACACCTACCTTTTCTTACTTTTCGTACAAGCCAGCTCTAACGGGACAACATTATTATTTTCAGAAATGTTGTAAAATGCAACCTATATTATTTCTTTCTTTTTGGCTATTTTGACTAATTACTATTTTCTTCAAAATGATGAAAGCCTTCTGTATGGGGTACAGAGAGTTGAAATAAAAAACATTCTAAACAATTAGATAGATAATCCTGTTCTACTCGGATTCATTTTGTCCGAACTCAGAGTCGATGCTGTCTCTTTTTCTTCTTTTTTTTTTTTTTTGGTCCATCGGTTTTCCTCGTAAATAACATCGACGCGTCTGCAAAGTACCATTAAACGCTTCCGTTACCAAGGTTTCCCATTGCAAATAGTGAATTATCTGCTGGGTGTCAGGTGCTAGCTCAATCCGAACCGTTCGCAATTCAATTGCACCATTCGCTCTCAACCCGGTAACCGAGTGCGATCGTTCGGCTTGCAATTTATCTCGCAACGCGTCTTCGTTGCAATTTCCTTTTATTAAATAATAAACACCTTCAGCCTGTTTTGCTGCGCGCATTAATTGACACGGTGTCGTCCCGTTCGTTTGCAAAGGATCCGTGAAAATTACGCTCCTTCGCGTTGAATTATTCGAATCTTCATTTCAATTATTTTCTCAAAACGGAACGTAGTAAATTATTTATTATATGATTTATTTGTTACTCAACTCTCGGAGGGCCGACCATGGAGAGAGCTGTAATTTTAATTTAAAACAGAACTTGAAAATCGAAATGATTCAATTGGAAATGTTATAGGATTTATTTATTATTTTGAAGATTATGAATTTAAATAATTTGACGTTTATTTTTATGTATTTTTCAGACGATCTCCATTTCTATGTTGCTGCGTTACTCGCACCATCAGATCTTCGTCTTCATTGGTAAGTGATTGAAATTGATAATTGTATTAAAAATGATTTAATTTATTCGCGTTTGCTCTGGAGATATGAATATTGATACGTATCTCTTTTAAATATCTCTTTTAATAATGCTTCTACGTTCGGTTCGATTTTGAATGAAATTTCGCGTTTCAACAACGAATTTCATACGGTTATTATTAACAGAATAATGAATTGCAAATGATAAAAAAGAATTATAGAAATTCTTATAATTTTGTTATAAATTTGCCAACTTCCATGTCCTTTTCACAGAATTATTTATTAAGCTTTAACAAATAACGAGTTAATAATATTTTGTTAATTTTATTATTCTTCTGATTTTTGAATTCGGGTGATTTTAAATCAAAATTTATTTAATGATCTTTCAAGTAATCTTGAAAGTAATTTTCAAAGTTTTCTTTATGCAAAAATAAAATATTATAATTCGTTTAAAAATTGTGCAGCAATGATTCTGTAATTCAAAAGTGTAAAGAGATAAGCAAAATTACATTACTCATTCGACAGATATTATAAAAGAACATCCAGTAAAACACAATTTTTCAAAAGTACTTTGTACCTTTTTTGTTCGGGCATTAATCTCTCTATCGATTTTTGATAGGAAGGAGTGAACGAACTTTTATATCAGATAACTTCGTACGACGGAATTAATCGATTGTTTCATCATCCGCAATTCAAAATTCTGCTTGATATTGTTTCGCAAAAGCGTTTTATCTATTGTATAAGTACATCTTAAAAAAATACCACTTATCTGAACATCTAAGATTAATACCCTCTTATCCAGAAACTCCTGCACATTTATACCCTCTCTCCTCATTTATTTCCGTGTATATGGCTGTTTGCAAAGCTTTATAAAGATCGTAAGTAATTGTCGATCGTCTTTAAAGTACCTACATAACTGCCATGGATTCGTTATTGATTTATATTCAGACACTGGTGGTCGTTGTGATCATCTTCGCTTTGTTTAAATACTTTTCAATAATCTATAAACAATCGTCCTACTGGAAAAAGCATGGAGTACCACGACTGCGTTCATCTTTAATGATTTTCTTTGGTTTCGGCGATTTCATAGAATATTGTAAATACGTTTACAATCATTATCCAAGTGCAAAGTACGCGGTATTTATGGATTTCGCCACGCCAATTATTGTTTTGCGCGATCCAGAAATAATAAAAACGGTGACTATAAAATATTTCGACCATTTTCCGGACCATCGGAGCTTCGTCACCGAAGAAATGGATCCAATTTTTGGGAAGAACGTGTTCTCATTGAAGGGTGACCGTTGGAGGGAGATGAGAAACACCTTGAGTCCATCTTTCACTACCAATAAAATGAAATTCATCTTCGATTTGGTGTCCAAGTGTTCTCAAGAATTCGTCAACTATCTGTACGACCATCCAGAATTCTCTTCAATGATAGAGGTTAAGGATGCATTCACCAGGTACACGAATGATGTGATAGCTACAGTAGCTTTTGGAATAGACGTGAATTCTTTGAAACATCGTGACAATGAATTTTACACGCACGGAAAGGATGCAACAAATTTCAGCGGCGTATTCCGTTTGTTGAAGTTTCTACTTTTCCGTATTAGTCCACGTATGACGAGGATGGTTGGCATCAAGTTCTTATCCAACTCAACGTCGGAATTTTTTTGGAGAGTGATCAACGAAACGGTGAAAACACGTGACGAACGAGGCATCGTTAGACAGGACATGATCCATCTTCTGATGCAAGCTAGAGATGATGAGAAACACCAAATAACTATCGAGGATATCGTTGCCCAGGCTTTTATCTTTTTTTGGCTGGCTTTGACACGTCTTCCACCGCGATGTGTCACGCGATCTACTTGCTAGCTTTGAATCAGGATGTTCAGGCAAGGCTCCGCGACGAGGTGGATCGTTATTTGGAAGAAGAAAACGGGAAAATCTCTTACGAATCCTTGTCGAAGATGAAATACATGGACATGGTGATATCAGAGACACTTAGGCTTTATCCTCCGTCGTTGTTAACAGATAGAACTTGCGTGAAAAAGTTAGAACTGCCTCCAGCTAGGGATGGTTACGATGGTATGACTATAAATCCAGGTGAAAACGTTTGGATCCCTATTTTTGCGATCCATAGAGATCCGAAATATTTTCCAGATCCGGAGAAGTTTGATCCCGAACGTTTCAGCGATGAAAATAAAAATAATATTGTTCCTTATACATACATACCATTCGGTTCAGGACCTCGACAGTGTATTGGAAATAGGTTCGCGTTGATGGAGGTAAAACTTTTGATTGTTCATTTATTGCAGAAATTCGTGATCAAACCTAACGAAAAGACGTCGATTCCTCTTGTGTTTAAAAAGTCTAGTTTTACATTGATTCCGAAAGATGGGTTTTGGGTTAGTTTCGAGAAAAGGGAATATTAGATTCGTCGTTATTGTTTATGTATTTTGTTGTTTATATTTTGTTGCTGAGAGAGATGAATAAAGAAGACGAGCTTTTATTCGATTTGAATAATAAAATGGAAAAAAATTGTGCAAATTGTAAAAGATTCTTAAAGATTGCAAGTGGCGTTTTATATTTTCCTATTCTTTTTTCGTATTCCATATGCATTGAATTTAGATCACTTTCTGTTCTATTTTCTTATACACTGAGCAAACTGTCGAATCGATAGACTTCATTTTACGATACAATTTATTGTGTCATACGCGATTACTTTCATGAAATTCTTTTACACTTTGTTAACCAGTTTTATGTCGAGTAAAAGAATGATAAACTGTTGGTTCGTTTCCAAATAAATGAAAACTTGTACCAAAATTCTTTTTCCTTTTCGCGTTGCAAAGTCCAGATTTTTGAAACATTTCGCATTTAAAAAGAATCTAATAGAAATCAGGATAATTTTTTAAAATCATTTTAAAAATTCTTTTCTTTTTAATAAAAATTGAAATAATCTTCGCACACACGGTTGCTCAGAATACAGACCTAATCATAACTTGATGAAGGTCAAAAGATATGGAACAATTACATAATAAAACCACTTGATGAGAAGGAGCCAATACCAGTTTCCTTTTCACTTAGGAGAAATTTTAAATTAGAATTCGTCAATTAAAAAAAATAGTGAAGTGAAACTTCACCTACCAATATTATTTTCTTTTAAAAAACTTTCTTTTATATCTTCATTAATAAATGGTCGCATTCTTTTGGTTGGTAGTGTAGTTGCTTCTTACTGAATGTCCCCTATTAATAGACTACTTTAAACGAAGGTCACAATTCTTCTACTATTTATTTATAGATCATTATTTTTCTTTATGATTAAATATTACTTAATTTTATTTGGAATGAATTTCAAATTTTGAATCCACTTCTTCAACCAAGGAAGCCCTGGAAAGTTTGATACCCCTGGGCCATAGAAATCTTAATCCGGTCCTGGCTGAAACATTTACATGGCACGCACATTGTCCATGAAATGTGAATAAAATTTTATAGAAACATTCTCGAAAATAAAAATCATGTAATAATATAAAGTCCGCCGTTAATCGAGGTCTTCTAGTCATAATCGTTTCACGTAGCGCACGATCGATGCAGTCGCGTATTTCCTATCTCATTCTCTCATTCTACTTCTCTTATTCGCACAACGATAATTCCGTCGTATTTATAAAGATGTAGCTCTGAATTGGTAGCTATTCGCGTGCGTGACTTATCATGGAGATCCTCGTGACTTGTTCAGCGTTCACAATATTAGCGATCACGTTGATCGCTATAATTCTCGCGAAATTAATTACGGTGATATATCGAAAGCAGACGTACTGGAAGAGCAGACAGGTGCCTTACATCCGGTCCGTCCCAATACTCGGTGTTATGTGGAAGTTCTTTTTTCGCCGAATTACAATTCTGGAACTCAGTGACGAAATGTACAACTCCTATCCGAACGCCAGATACGTGGGATTCATCAGCGCCATTTTTCCGGCCGTGTTGATCCGTGACCCTGACTTAATTCGAGACGTAGCCGTGAAGTATTTCGACCACTTTACAGACCGTTACAATTTCGTCAATGAAGAAATCGAGCCTATGTTCGGGAAGAGCTTGTCCCTGTTACGCGGTGAACGTTGGAAGGAGATGAGGAACATTCTCAGTCCGTCTTTTACGGCAAGTAAAATGAGATTCATGTTCCAGCTTGTATCGAAATGTTCCCAAGACTTCGTGGATTATTTGGTCGAGCATCCGGAGTATTCTTCGTTCATAGAAGCCAAAGACGCCTTCGCTAGGTACACCAATGACGTGATATTCACCGTAGCTTTTGGAATAAACGTGAATTCGTTGAAGGATCGGGAGAACGAATACTTTGTCCGAGGGAAAACGATCTTCGACGATATATTTGGGAGCATCTTTAAAGTGTTAATCATAAACACGTGTCCAGCTTTCGCGAAGATGATCGGAATGAAGATTGTCTCACCTGCGACCACGAGTCTCTTTCGCAGAACAATTTCGGATGCTCTGAAGACGCGTCGCGAACAGGGCATCGTTAGACCGGATATGCTGCATCTTTTGATGCAGGCTAAGGACAAGGATTCCGAGACAGAACTGACCGTCGACGATATCGTTTCTCAAGCATTCACCTTCTTCTTGGCTGGCTTCGATTCCTCTTCTACCATGATGTGTTTCATGGTCTACGAACTGGCATTGAATCCGGATATTCAAGAGAAGCTTCGTAACGAAGTGGATCAGTATTTCGACGAGACTAATGGGGAAATTAATTACGAGACCCTCTCGAAAATGGAGTACATGGATATGGTTGTATCGGAGACTAATAGGAAGCATACTTTCTCGGTATTTATTGATCGAGTTTGCACGCAAGAATTCGAATTACCTCCTGCAGAGCCTGGTTACAACAGCGTTACTATTAAGCCCGGTGATTGTGTATGGTTTCCTGATTATGCGTTGCATCATGATCCAAAATATTTCCCGGATCCAGAGAAATTCGATCCCGAAAGATTTAACGAAGAGAATAAAGGGAATATTCTTCCTTATACTTATCTTCCATTTGGAGTTGGACCTCGACAGTGTATTGGCAATAGGTTCGCGTTGATGGAGATAAAAATTTTGATGGTTCATTTATTACGGAAATTTGTAATCAAACCTAACGAAAAGACTTCGGTTCCTCTTGTATTTAAAAAGGCTAATTTTGCACTGGTTCCGGTAGATGGATGGTGGTTCAGTTTGGAGAAAAGGAAATTTTAAATTTATTGTTCATCGTTGTTTTTTTCTATAAAAATATTTAAATGTCTTCTTTATTTTATTCTAAGTATATCTCGATGACAAATTTAATTTTACTATCTGAGGCATGGATGCTTATCCTTCATTTAGGAAAAGTAATTTCTGCTAGCAGGTATTTATTAAATATCTCTTCAAAGTATTATAGTATTGCATTATAAAATGAATGTAATTTTTATAAAGTATTTTGAAATTTATCTACACTCTGAAATTGAAACTGACAATGAGTAAAATAAAATACGAATAAAAAGAATGGACCTACAAAGACAGAATTGCGTTTTATTAAGCATTGAAAATTTTGTTCTGCAAAAAATTAAAATAATTCTATTTCAAACCATTATTTTTATTACAATAACAGCTACGCGTAGGAAAAGTTGCTAATTTCTATAATATAAAATAAAAAATTTGAAATCCATTATTTTGGTGACACATAAATCCATCATATATATTATCAAAAATTCTTCTACTTGATTGTGAATAAGATAAAATTTCTTGGAAACAAAAATGTTATCTAATAAATCTTCATAAATTCAATTCAAAGGAAAGACTTCTTCATTATACAAAATATAATTCCATTGTTTCACAAAAGAGTCTCCAAATAGAATCTCGTGTTTACGAATTCCACATTGATCTCCATCGACGAGCAGTTATTTGCAATTTATTTGCAGGAACACCGACGAAGAACAACGCAGTTTGTTCAAGTGATTTACGTAACGGGCCTTCCACTCCCTCCTTCTCTGTTGCTCGTGCAACGATAAAACCCGTATACGTATTCGTCCATACTTATAACATTCCTCCTAGTTACCGGATAGAGTCCGTTCGTAATCCATCCTCCGCGGCAATGGAGTCGGTGTCGTTCTCTTTTCCACTGAAACTGTTGGTGCTCGCATTTTTAATTATCAGTTTGGCGAAGCTTATTTCCATCGTCTACATCCAGCACACATATTGGAAAAAAAGGAATGCTCCCTACATCAAAGGGGTGCCAGTGTTCGGTTCCTCGTGGAGGCTGTTCCTTCGTCGAATATCCTTCCCGGACTGCTGCAAATTCATCTACAATTATTACCCGAATCTTCGATACGTGTGCGTGATGGATTTCTCGACACCTGGTGTGGTGATTCGCGATCCAGTATTGATAAAAGAAATAGCAATCAAGAATTTCGAACACTTCCCTGATCACCAGAGCTTCATCAACGAAAAGATCGATCCAATTTTTGGAAAAAATGTATTCTCCTTGAGAGGCGAACGTTGGAAAGAGATGAGAAGTACCTTGAGCCCATCTTTCACCGCCAGTAAAATGAGATTCATTTTTGAATTGGTCTCCAAGTGTTCTCAAGAATTCGTCAATTATCTCTACAATCATCCGGAGTTTTCTTCATCGATGGAGGCTAAAGATGCATTCACAAGATACACAAATGACACCATTGCTACTGTTGCTTTTGGGATCAGTGTGAATTCCTTAAGAGACCGCGAGAACGAATTCTATAAGAAAGGAGCCGATGCTACCAACTTCGGTGGTTTATTCCGATTGATGAAGTTCTTGTTGTTTCGTATGAATCCACGATTGACCAGGATGGCTGGATTTTCGTTTCTTTCTCGCGACACGGCCAGTTTCTTCAAAAGAGTCGTCTTCGAGACGGTGAAGGCACGGGACGAGCAAAATATAGTTCGACCGGATATGATTCACCTTCTGATGGAGGCCAGGGATAAGGAGAAGCTGGTATCCCGTCAGATGACTATCGACGATATCACAGCTCAAGCGTTCATCTTTTTCTTGGCTGGTTTCGATACGTCTTCAACATTGATGTGTTACATTGTCCACGAATTGGCGATTAATCCGGATATTCAAGAGAAGCTTCGTCAAGAAATTGATCGCTATATGCAGGAAGGAAATGGAGAAATATCCTATGAAGCTTTGTCCAGAATGAAGTACATGGAAATGGTGACCTCAGAGGCACTTAGGAAGTATCCTCCATTGGTTCTCATTGATAGATTGTGCGCAAGGAAGTTTCAACTACCTCCAGCTGGACCTGGTTATAATGGTGTTACTGTGCATCCTGATAACGTCGTCCTGTTTCCTGTGTACGCGTTGCATCATGATCCAAAATGTTTTCCTGAACCCGAAAAGTTTGATCCTGAACGTTTCAGTGATGAGAACAAGGATAAAATTGATCCTTATACCTATTTGCCTTTTGGACTTGGACCTCGAAAGTGTATTGGCAATCGTTTTGCTTTAATGGAGACTAAGATTTTGATAGCTCATCTTCTGCACAGGTTTTACTTAAAGTGTACTGAAAAGACTAAAATACAGGTTGAATTTAGTAAGAAGAATTTTTCCATAACACCAGATGGTGGATTTTGGATTGGTTTAGAAAAAAGGATCGTTTAATTGACTTATCGATGTTTTATTGTCTTTTTGATATCTCGAAAATAATTCTTTTTGATTTAGCTAATACGCTTATTATGTGTGTGTTGTGTATTTGTAAATGAAGAGGAGTATGTTTTTTGTATGTTGTTTTTGTATTATGAAATGTAAGGAAAATTATTATTTATCTATATTAGATGTGTTTATAAATAATAATTGTTGAATGTGGAACAAAAAGAACTCTATAACTATGTTTTTTCTACAAAGAAATATAATTTTCTTTTTTCCTGGAACAGGTTTATCATCGTCAATAATTTCTTATGAAAAAGTTGTACTTCGACTTTGTTTCGATATATCTTAATTAACTGTGTGATGTTTGTGTCAAAAGTGTATAATGAGTTCGTGATTCTGTTAATCGAATGATATTATTTTTATTTTCGCTTTATACTCATATTCGTATCAGTATCTTAACGTAATGATAATTAATTATGTAACAATTTATCTGCATTGGGAGCTGTATTCTTTTGTTACACTTTGGAACCGGTTTTTTTCGATTATATTATTGATTATATATTGAATGAACTTTAACTGTTATGTATCAATTTTATCATTATCTCGGTTAGTGACTTTGATGAAATTATTGTTACATTCGTATAAAAATATTCATACCAAAGTCTAATGATCTTCTGACAATTTTTAAATAGACGGTAATTATCATTGGTTTGTTAGAAAAAAATAGATGTATTAATAAAGGATTGTAATAAATATTTTGAAATACAGGGAGACCGATTATTTTCTTTGGCTAAGAATTTTTATTGGGTCATTTGAAGAATTTGCAGTAAAATTTATTGATATCTTCAAGGGGGCATCTATTTATCAAATTGAAGCTTGGGATTTAATAAAAATAAGTACATAAATGTGTCATCAGTATTCTTAATACAAAATGGGCGGTACTTGATCGTAAGGAACAATACATAATAATAACAGTAAATTACAAATTGATTGATTATTTGTTCTAATCAGGGACCCGATATTTTCTTCATAATCTTCATTAGACCTTCAACTTTAAATTGATATGACACAAGTACTGTTTTGCATTACTTTTAAATCATGAAATCATTAATGTTGTAGCAGACAATGATCGATTTCGAAACGTATGAGGTCAGAAATAATTTCATGACATAAAAGTACTGCAAAATAGCACTTATGGTGCATCAATTTAAAGATTGAGATCTGAAGAAAATGACTGCGTAAACATTTAGTCAATATTCCTAACAGAAAACTTGTATTTTTCTAATTTCTCAATGTAAACACTAAGAACTTTCTGAATCTAGGTCAATGCTGTGTTTTATTTGTAAGGTGGAGTAAGTTTCATTCCTTTTGGTGATATGGAAAATCGTTTGACCTACACAGATAAATTTCTTCTCGGTTAATGTTTACAGTGTCATAGTGAGTAATTCATTACCGTAATAGCGGTAACCTCCAATCAAGTACGTACGATACCAAACCGGTTTATCTAATCGCACAGAGCATTAGATTTGTTTGTCATGCAAGGTTTAATCGTGTTCCTATCGCGTCAACATTTTTCTCTTCCGTGTCACGTTGTTTTGTTTACCTTGAAAATGTCGTTGCAATTTATCTTTTTCATTCTATATGCAAATGTCATTTCCAAGGATTTAGTTTGAACAGTTGATATCGATGCGATTAGAAATCTATAAATGTTCGATTTTTCTTATCAGTGGTATACTAAAGATACTCTTAATAATATTGACAAAGAAAAAGAAATATTATTATTTTTTTACTCGTTTGTTAATGTCAACGTTAGAAATAGAAACCAAGGAAGTTCAATGACCTGTAAGTATTTTTAGTCGTTTCTCTTAATAGGTGTAGCCTAATCAGTGAATCAATAGTAACTAGAAAATTATCATCAATCTTTATTGCTTTTATCATTTAAGAGCGCTTGTTTCAAAGAATACCTGTCATAAATTAATCAAATGGGCATAATAATTCAGAGTTATGAAAGTCGTAATTGAAAAAGAAATAAAATCATTTTTATTTGCAATATCATTAAAATACTACCACTATCTATTATTTTTTTTAAATTCCTAAAATCTTAATTTTGGCAATATTAATATTAAAAGTAATTTACCAGATTTACCTAAGGGGGAGGGCGAGTATCCGGGCATCATTACTTTTCCTGGGGAAGTCTGTTTTGATCGTGGATGTACTACAAAAACTTTGCCCTATATAATATTTTAAAAAAAGGAACGAAAAATAACAAGCTCTGTGTTTACAATTTTCAATAAATAAAAACACAGGTACATATATACATTTAACTTGTTACACAGATGGGAATCAGAGGTTGTAGCTTAATGAAAATAAAATAGACACGTTGGCATGCATGAAAAAATAATTTCATGACACGGTTTGCCGGGTTGGCGAACTTTAGATTATATAGGACAAGATGGAGGAGCCGGGAGTTTTAATAAGCAGTGGGAGCGGTTTTAGTGGGTGATATCTTGAAATCTAAAATTCATTAAATCGAAACAGCAAGGTTGTGACGGAAATTTGCAAACGGCGATCCTTGAGCTGTTATAAAGAAGAGCAGACATGCGTCGTCATTTGGGAATTGCTCAACTTCTTAATTACATTGCCGTGCCTCAACTAAGTTATAGAAGAAAGTACCTTTATGAAAGTTTATTAGTTATCCTTGAATAATTGAGTACTTCACCTGCACTTTCTTTACTGACCCAAAGATTCCATTTTATCTAATACTCTAAAAATGTTTGAAGGTTCAGTCGTTCTCAGACATATTTTATGTAGAAATCAAAATTAAAATTAAAAATTCAAAGCATGGGACAGTGAATAATAAAAAGAAAGCGAATGGAAATAAATGAATGAAAGATTGTATATGGATCGAGTGTAGGAAGAAAAGCGAAATCCTGTCTTTCCCCCCGTTTCAAGGCGTCGATCGAAACTTCTCTAGAACTTAAATCGAGATCGAGGAAGTTTTGAAATTAATTCTTATTGAGCTTTGAACCGACTCGTCGAACACGACACGATTTCTTCACGGCTCTCAACTTGTGTAATAACCTTTCGCTCGGAAACTTTTCGTCACGGAGCATCTAATAAATATTAAATTCGAACCGTTCGTCGTTGAGCATAACGATTTCGATACAATATCGTGTCCTCTTGCATTTATATCATATAATGTTGCAATATTTCATTAATGAAATTCAGAAATTCATTATAGAAATTTTGAAAGTTGTATATGAAAAAAAGATGATGATCTAATTTAATTATAAAAATGATTGTAACAAGTATTTTAATTTTTTCAAGATTACGATTGATTAGATATGGACCGCACGAATACCTTTCCTAATTTTTCAGGAAATATACTTCTTTTCTCTTTGTTTCAGTGGATCTACTTCAAATGTTGGAGTTCAACTTAACGGTAACGTTTCCTGCTGCATCTTTGCTCACGGTGATCCTCGCTCTTGTTGGTAAGTCGTATAAGTTTTATTTTACCTAAGAAACCTAATAAATTAAATTTACTAGCGTTTTTATGAATGTCCATTTGTTTTTATCGATACAAATTATCACATTACATAAAAATGAATTAGAGCCTAATAATATGAATTACCATTTATCAAAATTACAAATATGTGATAGTGGCTATCAAACTGCTAAAATTAAAAAAAAAGATGTAAGTTACTGCAATGTGCTACATATATTATTTAAGGAACAGAATCGATGAAAAGTAAAAGGTATAAACGTTGAGTTCAGTTAGCAATGGTGTCTGAAAGTCGAGCACGTGTCAGGGTAGCGAAGGTGCAAAATATTAAAGGCTTTTTACTAAATCAGAGCCTCTCTCGGTTTCGTTCCCCCGCTGATACGATGTTAGCTCAGTTACAAAGCTGATTGGCCGGGACGGTTAACCCAGGATTCTGCATAAATTTCTGATGAAGGCGCAACAGTTGGGTAACCCGCTCGGAGCCCATTTAGTAACGGTGGCGGCGTCGGTGGTTTCCCTACCACCGCGACGCCCATTTCCATTTCAACCTGAATCTCCTCTTCACGCTTCGCATGTCCGTCAGCGCCATCCAATTGACCTGTGTGAAGTGTGATATCGCTAATCCTTTTGGAATTTTGTCCAACGATATTTAAAAACATTCATCAATCAATTTTTTAAATTAACAGAGTACTCAGGACCAAGCTAAAATTTCCTAGGCCCGGCGCTATTAAACCTCTGAACGGCTTCTTAATAAATGGAAGAATGTAGTCCCTTTGAATTACTATACAAAATGTAATAATAAAAAAGCAGTGACTACTTTCCCTTAGAACTTCGTTTCGCTAGGAAATTGGAGACCATGCCTCGGGCGTTAGAATTTAAATTAGTCTCGTCAAACGGTCGATATCAATCGGTGAATTGCTCTTTCAATATTCACGAAATCGAGGTTGAAGTGTATAGGAGGATGGTCAATTTTCTTGAGAAACGATCGAGGTTTATAGCGTCTTGCAGGGCCACCAGTTGCACGGTATTCGAGGAAAATGGCAACAGGAGTGGTAAATTTCCGGATTCGTGCTCGTGAGGATCGCGGCCGCACACGTGTGGGTTATATTGGGTTTACCGGTGGATGTAGAAGAAGGAAAGGAAGCCTTAGGGAAGTTGTTATCTGGAGTAATGGGTTCCGGTTCCTGTGTCGCTTCCTGCCCTTCATCCGTCATCCTGCAGTTCTCTCTGGCGAGTACTTTCACGATTTCTCTGCCCTCCTAGCCCTCTGTTCCCCTGCTATCCACCCACCATATTTTCCGCTCCTTTCTTCTTCGCTTTTCGCGAGAACGCTATCACGTTTCCTGCGACGATAAATACTGGAAAAAAGCCTGTTCCATTGATATACGTTAGACGAAATTATCATTTTACCATGCTCGTTATTCCTATTGGAGAACGCTGTTTGCAAGAATGCATTTGAATGATTATAATATCTGTAGCAGAGAAATAATAAGATCGTTTAAAAAAAAAAAAATTGTTTCATCCATTTTTCTTCGTTATCGTTGATGGGACAGTTACCCTTTAACATTTTTCGGTACCCTTTGTTGCGTCCACGATTTTATCGGAATACACTGTATCATCGGGCTGAGTTCACGTGAAATCGAGCACGCGTCGTACGGCATTTGGCGTCGGGAAACAACCAGGAAGACGATTTTGCATAATGGAACGTCAAAGAACGGAATCACTGGCGCCCCTGCGCATCAGTGACGCATGATCGACCGCCTAACATGCTGTAAACACATTTTCAGGGACGGTCAGAACATGTTGAACTCGCTGCTGTTTCGTTTATCTGCTTACGACCCCGTCGAAACAACTTCGCTTCTATCCGTATCAGGGCGCAATCATCTAGCCAGACGTTTTTAACACGTTCCATCAAGAAATTTAAAGTTTATGATAAATATGTAAAGATAGACGTTCAGGGAGGTCTGAATCCCCTTTCGTTTCCGATGACTTCATTTCGGAATAATCAGCAAATTACTGATAATTGCAATTATATTGTGCAGTCCATTTCTCTATGCGAAGCTGTTTGTTTCGTCGTCATATTTTGACATTTACGATTCACCGAGGCATCTACTATGCAAATTCTATAGCAGTCAGATTATGATCAAAGGGGGTAGGAAGAGAGAAAATCGGTGTACTAGCATGTTTGCTTTACCTGGGACATATGCAGATACATTGTACACGTGTTTCAAGGTATGCGAACACGGGCTGATCAATGACGGTCTGTATGTTGATTCAGCTATCTAACCCTAACAACTTGCTTTGCAACTATTGCTCAACTCCTAGATTCCATGGAGCATTTCCGCCGGATTCGGATAGATGAGATGCCACCTAGTTACACGTATAGACGGCAAATCTGCTTTCATAAGCTCGCGCTAGCTGCGCCTCGTGTTCCATGATATTATTAAACTATCAATCACGAATGCAACAAATTTCAGCCAACCTCAAAGTGGCAGGCGTACACTCGGTTAGAAAATTTCACCGCAGAATATTCGTCTCTAATAACAATTTTTTATCGATCATCAGTTTCAATTATTTCTTTTATAAATTAAAAGAACGGAAATGAGCCAAGTTGTTTAAATGAAAAAACGAAGGATAGAATTTCAAAATGAAATTAGAAATTCTATATTTATTGGAAGTTAAAGCCAGCCAATGTAATAACCCGATGGTTCTGATGTAATTCTGTATGAAAGGTGGAACGATACTTCGATAAAGTTTCGAATCTCGAAGTTTGTCGACATCGATGTTCATGCATGATCGATCAGCATCGTTGTTCCATGCGCGTAGGTGCGAGAGCGTGTAAAATGGATGTTTCGCGCGTACATACACACGCGTGTCACACATGCCACCGACTGTACACCTATCTTGTCAATCACGACTGCGAATTAGTTTTGATTCACGAGATCGTCGTGAATCCAACGCGGCGGAAATTATAATTATACCGTGGTTACAGGCTCCGTTAAACGTGTAATTCAACCGTGAAGTAACGATATTTTCTTATCGTTTGATAATTGAATACTTGCGCTATCAATCGTGCTCCTTTTATTTCGAATTTAATTATTGTTAATTGTTTTCTATTCAATCGCTATCTCCTTTTTTCAAACTTGAGTATGATGATAAATGCTGTGTACTTGACTCTCGGACGACGGACCATGGAGAGAGCCACAATTTTAATGTAATTTGATAGACGATGTATCGACCGACTCGACATTTCTTAACTCTTATCGCAAAATTGATATCTTGGAATCATTCGAATCATGATTATCGTGTTCGTAGTTCAATGACCTACCTGCGTAGATTATTACAGTCTTTTCTGAGGAGTCAATGAACTTCATCTAGGTTAATAGAATTTTGCCTGAGGAGTTTACGGTTAACGTCATTCTTCTTGGAAGAAGGCTGTGTTATTTATTTTAGAAATTTCATGTTCTCGAGGAGGATATAATGAAACTTGGATGCAAATTCAGGTATAATTTCATTCAGAAATAAAAAAAAAAGCACGTACATTTTCTAACTATAATGAAACAAAGTTAAATTTTATATAGTGTGTTTGAAACTAGTATTGTATCACACAAGTTATTAAAATCTGGTCACCTCGCCTATAATATTTATTTTTAAAATTTCAAGATTGATCGGGTTGTTGTTTCGAGTCCAAAAGAATTAAATCGAGTTGTATGTTAATCTACAGATAATTGAATTTTCTGATAAAACGAATGATTACTCAACGCGTTATTATTTGTCTTATGACAAAATTAATCGAGCCACTTCAGAAAATTGATCTACAAAGACGCATCTTACGCTATCGCTCGAAAATACTACGCTTTATTCGATTTTCTCACGGTTTCGAGCGGTTTTACTTGAAACTGTCTAGTACATCCTTGATCGAGCAGAACACATATGCACATTGATATTTATATGCTCGCAAATGGATCGGGTTTACGGTCGCATTTATAGCCGTCGAGATGGAAGCAAGAAAAACGACTTTACACGGGATACTTTCTTTTAATTTTCTTACAATTTACTTTATTTTATGTTTTTGCGAAGATAACGCGAAACCGCTTCGAATTCGCCCTCTCCAAATGGGAATATTCCTTTCTTTTAATTTAACGATTCAATTTTTCAGTTTACACTTTTGATGTGTTATTTTAAAATTGTAACACGAAACAGTAGTGTAATTTTAATTACATTTTCGTACCGGTCGGTCCCCGTGTAAAGGACGAGAAAAGTAAGAGTAGAGCAAAGCGTTCGGGTTCGCAATTATAGCGAAACATATAACGGATCTTCCGTTAACAATTTCCAGCTATCCCCCGAAACAGCGAGAAATTTTTCTCAAGTAACGAGGATCCTCTTGATCGGCTTTTTTCTCTTTTTATTATTTTTTTCTTCTTCGCGGCGGAAAAATGCTGGCGACATAAATTGGAACGTTCCCCGTGCAATTTCAGCGTCGCGCGAGATTATCGAGCGAGCGTTCGTCGTAGTTGCTCGAGGAATTTTAACGTCTTTATAAAAGTCAAGAGGAAGAGGAGAATGTCGAAGCCGTAGTTCTACTGGTGCTGCTGTTGCCTGCCGCCGCTGGGCTGCACACTCGGCTAGAGTCTGCGCAACCGGCTTACCAAGCTGAGGTAATGTCCGGCTAGTATGCATTTAAACGAGTGCATTATCCGTACATTATCCGGCGTTAAGATCATTTTGGCTTAGGCCCCGTATGTAACTGATTCATGCGTCTCGATGTTGTTACCCAAATAACGATATTTGCGACACTGATCCTCTTTATGTTAGGACGGGATCGTGTTCAATATGTAGTTACCAATTCGAGTCAATTCCAATAGGAAAGTTTCATTTCATGGAGTTCAAATAGAATGGGATTCGCTTATTATGTTATCATAATCAGTGATCTAAAAAAAAATATAATAAATTAAGGATTAAGATTTCTGGGACCTGGGACCTTGGCTGATAAATTTCATTCAAAAATTAAAATTTATTCTAATTAAAATTAAATAACATTTAAGAGATTTCAGTCAATATTTTTTGACATAGTAAATGGAAGGAATAGAAAAATAATAAGATATCATTGAATCTTCTCATAATTTATACATAGATTGGTATATTTTTGGAACATTTAAATAGAACATTATTATGAAGTTATTTTTTAATGTTTCTAATAGTTGATTTTTTTTAATGTGAATTTTTCTAATATGAAGTTTTCAAACAGGCATTTTCTAATAGCCGAGTTCAATATACTAATTACGAATTTGACTTAGTTTCAATAAAAAAGAGTTTCACTTCATAAAATTCGAATATTACTCATAAGAGGTGACATTTCATTCTCTAACGAGTCTTATATCTATTATGCTATTTTTCTAACGATTTCCAAGGCAATCATTTAGATTACTTTTACTCGTCGCGTTAACTAGTCTGTCGACGAATAATTCTTCACTCCGTCGTTATTTCTACCCTAGCGAGAAGTGTCACACGTTGCCACCTCGTCGGTTTGTACATTCAGGGTGTTAACTATTAGCAGGATACTCATTAGCATTCTCTTCGCGTTGTTTTCGTCTTGTTTTGTTGTACCGTGTCTGATCAAGAAACTAATTATCCGAGGTCGGCCCCCTTGCTCTAGAAACCATTCATCCTTTTCCTTGTGAAGTGCCTTCATCCATTGGCGTACCTTTCCTTTTATATATACCTTTCTCTTCAATATACCGATGTCTTCTATTCCTTGTTTAATATTTCGGAAAGCAATGTCGAGTCCCTTTTCTTCGTCCTCATCAGCACAGAGGAAAAGATAATTATGAGATGGTAATGGTTTCCTTTTGATCCTCTACACTTTATATTAGGGTTCGTATAATAAACTTTAAAAACAATTGCCTTTGTCAAATTTTGAAGAAAATTCCTCGAAATATCTTTACCGAAATGAAAATTAATTAAGGGGGAACTGAGATCAGATTAGAAATTTTTTATGTTTATTACTCTTATCACCTTTCTATATTCCATGTTTGGAGATTGATAAAATATGAAGCTTTGTCAGCTGGTTAAATATTTGCTCAAAATGCTCGTCGTATAAACTTGCTGTTCACATAGCATGTACGATTAATTCGGTTTGTATTAGTGTTAGCTCGAGTAAACAATGCATTCTAATGAACAGTAATATCGTAATTTATCTATAGAAGTGGAGTTAATTATTACAATTTATGTATATTATCTAGTAATTATGCGAAGGAACGATACACGTTGAGAATTTACAATCCAGTAGAGAATTAAAAATGGTATAAAAAGGGTTGTGTTCATTTTTTATATAACATCAGAAGCCACGAACCAGATGTTATTATTAATAATTTACAATCTTCTTTTTTAACTGTAATTAAAATCGTATTAGGTACTTAAAATTATGGTCAATGAAAATAACAATTAAAAATAAAAATATTACTTAATAAAATTGTCAACATCCTTAACATATCTGATAACTGTGATCAGTGACTGTGTGAGTTTGTTTATAGTCATCGTATTGCCTTAGTGGCTTCGAAAATTCGACATAATGCTAATTGACCTTATCGTTTTTCTTCGCGAGCTAATCGAGAAAATACAGTGTCGATTCTTCGCTAGAAAACTTTCAACGTTGTCATTAATCACCCCGGAGCGTCGTATTTCTGCTTGGTCGTTTTGCACTTTCGTGACCTGGCCACGACACACCCTAGGATACTTTTATTATTTCCGCTCGGCCCCAGGGGGTTTTCATATCGTTACAATTCATTAGGAAACACGCTAGCTGTATAACATTGTTCTATACTTTCCTCGAAACGCATTAGCTTTGTTTTCTATGAACAGGATCCAACCAGTAACTTGCTACCTTACTTGCATTATTTTAGAGATCGTTTAAGAAATCATGTTTAACACCCATTGTCACCTGTTGGTAATTCTTTTATTATTTTTCATCTTACAATTAGTTTCATCTATTCTATGAGGTACCAATCGCAGTTTGATAATTAGTAATTTCTGTTAATTTTGAGAAGGTGTTTGGTCACATTTCAAATTTCACCCTTTGAAGATTAATGGGTAACATTCATGTTATTTGCAACTTCTATAAATTTTTTTTCTAGGTTTTTCTAAAATTAGAAAATTAGAAGATTAAAATTCTAAAACTCCAAAATTAGAAAATTAGGAAATTAGAAGACTAAAATTCAAAAACGAAAATTAGAAAATTAGAAGACTAAAATCCTAAAATTCCTTAATAACACAAAAATAATTTGGGGGATGAAGAAAGTATTATGATACATATTTGTATCATTAGAGATTAGCGTCCATCCACATACGCACCAAGAGTTTTCAAAGGGTTAAATATCAGTCGAAATAGAGGTATGAAATTTTCAGTGGGACGTGGCAAATTGTTAGTAAACTTAAAGGAAGCATATTTTCGAGTTATGCCGTTCGTTGGCCGCTATGTAAATTTTCGTTCACGGCTAGTTTGACGGAAAGTCGTTTCAGACGAAATAACTTGGGCGATGTTTCACCCTATAAGTGAGATTTAACGTTCAACGCCTGCGAAACAATAAAAACGACTGGCGGAACGTACCGAACGTATCGTTTTAACGGTATAATGGCCCATGGGGGTTGGTATTAAATTTACATGGGGCGAGTCTTGTACGCTGCACCACGAACTTTTAATTGTGCGGAAACTATTCGATTAATAGGACGAGCCGGTGGGTTTGATAGCAGACGATTGCCGGTATCGATTCACTCAGTTGTTTCGCTATTTTTAAACCTCCGATGCTTACTGCCAATAGCTATTTCGTGAATTAATAACGTAACCTTGTTTATTCTGTCTTTCGACAAAAGAAATGTTTTCTTCTTTCTTTCGCCAACCTTTTCCCCGTATGAATTTCATTTTCAAACTGAGCTGCTTTTTAATTAACGACAATGTGTACCGGCTTTTCTCGGAGAACAGAAAGCAACGTATTTTTGTGCTGAAAAGATTAGCTTTAGAATAATTATTAACATATTATTCTTGTCTTATTATTATAATATATATAAATTCAAATCTTTTTTGAAAATTGTCAGGATTTATTTTTAGAGATTACCAGGGTTGTGAATAAAAAGTATATAAAATTATTAGAAATTGTATGCAAAATTATTTTTTGTTACAGGTATGGAGGCGATTATGTCAGAATTTTTCAACGATACTACAACTGCCTTTTATATCATACTTACCGTCTGGATTGCTGACCAGTACGATGCTATTTGCTGTCACACACCTGTCACAAAGAGACACTGGCTTCGGTGAGTGATATGAAATCTACTTTTTTAAATATTTTATAGCTTTCTTTTTAATATTCTATGCTCTATTATGAATTTTCCGTTTGGAAGATAAAGCTACCACCGCAGTCCATAAATTAATCAAAATTAGAAATTTTAATAAGTTTAGAAACTGCATATAGTACTGTTTAAGTGTTATTACCCCTAGCGATAACAAGTTCGTTCGAAGAGAAATCGTTAATTTCGTACTTTTTAGATTGTCATAAGGATAATCGAAGGAGCATTTAATTAAAAAGGATTACGCTGTATTAAGTAACGAGTTGATCGTGGTCCTAGCCACCTCGTCCTTTCTCTTTATTCCGGTCCTTGCAATTCCGGCTAAAACTGAAGCGATCAAAGTATCTGCTTCACCACGAAATATCCTTTGTTGGGTGACGATGAAACGTCTTGTCTGTCTTGTAGCAACTTCGCGAAAGAATCAACGAGAGCTTAGTATCCAATGAATTAAAAAATAAAGACTTATTGTTTTGCAACGATGAAAGTTGAATAGACCTTTACAAGATTTAAGGTTTTTTATGCATCGGTATTTTGAAAATATTTATTTGAATCAAGGTTTTAATAATATTTCAACACATTTAATTATCTTAAAGAATTCAAGTTCTTATATTATGAAATTTTCGAAGAATCGTTGTAGAATTTAATGAATTCATTTATATCGGTATATAATTGCCAGCACGAGGACTTAATTCGATCCGATCAGTCTAAATTCTAGGAATGTCCCTCGGCCATTTGCCCATTGGACAGTTGTGCACAGACGTCAAAGATAGGATCAGAATGAATCCCTAGCGTAATAGAAATTGAGTTTTACGCTCGATGTGGCTTACGAGGCCCAGTTACGTTGTAATTTCCTTAGACTCACAAAGGTATAGACCGAGACATTAGGCGACGATTAAACAAAATTGTCGCCGGTGATGGTCCCTTCTTGTCGCCTTGCATGTTTGAACAGATCAGTGACGCGCGATCGAACGGACGGTGATATTGTTCGTAGCCAAAGCACGCAGCTTAAAGCGGAACACTTTAAATTATCCTAAAACTTTATAATAAATTATTACAAGTTACATATTGCAATCATATTTCAATCCTTAATTACAATTGTTACAGTGAAACTTAATGTACCACATAAGCACTCCCCTGATCCACTACATACAGGACGTACACATACACATAAGCAAAAGGGTTAAATACTTAACACATAAATGAAATTTTTTTTCCTTAGAAGATAGAATTTTTTTATTCTTTCATGCCCTAGCGATAGATTTGTAATTATTGTCTCATAAACGTTAATGAAATGGTTTTTGTATTTTAAGTAGTACGAGTCAATAATATGTCAGACGTGGCATTATTTTTGATCGTATCTACTTGGATATTAATTTGACACCATGATATGAAGTAACTAGAGTATAATGCATGAATAATATATCTTTGGTAATAATTTTAATGGCATTATAAACTGTGCTTGACACCTCTATCCGACTTATCCTCTGTCACGAATTCGTGACTATGATTGATAAGAATCAAGGTGGATGATAATGAAGTTGTTCGCGTGTTTTGTTTAGTTTAAATTAATTTCATTTATCATTAAAATGACAAGAATTTAAATTAAATTTATTATAGACGCTTTTTCATTTCCTTAAGACATTATTATTTATAGGTTTAACTTCCTATTTCGGAAAAATTAAATTGTCGATGCTTGACAATAATTTACTTGGTTTTAGTATTATGTTGATCCATTGATACCGAAACGAGGAAAGATCATAGATCGACGTGGCTTTGCTTCTGCTAGAACACGGTCGTAAGGACAGTTAAGTTTCCTGTAGGTTAGTTCGAGGTTAGACAGGAAGCATTAGAACAACCGGTGTTGGGCGACAATTAAACAGATCTGACGCTGGTAATATCCCTGCAGTATCGCCTCCAAGTATCTGAATTACGCGTTCCATTGTATCGAATCTGTGTCGTCGACCGCGGCGTTTACACTAGATCGACTTTAATCACAGGAACAGGATACATTCGATAAACGGTTAATCGAGAGCTCCTTTTGCCCCGTAGAAATTAGTTTCTTCAAATTGAAGGAAAACTACTTCGTCTGACCTCCTTTTCGTGCTCGAGCTGTTTCAAGTCCGTACTTGGATCGGTTTTCGTCACGTAAAGGAAATGGATTTAACGAACGGTAATGGCCCCTTTCTGCTGAAATTAGCTTTTTAAAATCAAACCTGTATCAAGTCTGCTTTTAAATTCTTCAAAAATTTAATCCCTCAGTTTCCAGTTAAAATTGACTTCATTGAAATCAATTTTTGTATGGGACAGATTGAAAATTTATAATTATGAAAATACGTTTTATTTTTCTAGATAATTATTATTGAATTACAGATTGCTGATTAGAAATTCTTGTATTTATCTAAAATACTTTTTATTTGAAGATCTTTCATGTTAAACGTAATCTACTGCTCTACGAATTTCGATTCTTGGTATTTTGGTTTCACTGACTTTGGATCAGAGATGGTATGCAACTAACATCTAACACCGTCGATTGACTGTTTCTACGGATCATCCGGTTTTAATTAGAAACTCGACTTCCGCTTACACACGGTTTAGCCGATATTTCGTGTTCAATCGTCGTTCCTATTCTACTGTCATTCGTGATCCAAAGCCTTTAGCGGGAAGCACGCATAGAAATTAAGATAATGGTCAATTGTAATTATAATTGTTATCAGAAATGGAGAAATTTCATTTCCCAAATATTTGTAAAAAATTCCACATATTCAGAATGTGTTTTTAAATCAAAATGGTTTAAATATCTTTGGAAGTAGTAAAATCAGTGATAAATTAAACAAGATGATTATTAATAAGTGTATTAAAGGATTTTTAAAGTTAAAATGTCAATCAGAATAGAATAATTTAAAGTCTTTACGTTTTACTTATCTTCTAAAATTTATTGATCTTTTAATTAATTATTCAATCATTTTAACAGTACAGTCAATGCAATTCAAGTGTCGCGTGAAATTCTTGCGATTCAAATTCTCAATGCGTGATTTTCGTAGGAATGAGAACGCAACTTTGAAGTAAAATCAAGACAGTGCACAATAGGTTACGTTCCTCTTCGTTCGCGAACAGGAAATCGTATGCAATATAGAGGAATAGACATTGCCAGAAGGGAAAAGCTACTGAAAGTTCAACGATCGTCACGCCTGATATCCGTTCTATGCGAAGTTAGGTGTTTTCACGTGTTGTTCAGTACTCTTTTCACATATTCTGAAACGTAGACTCGAGATAGCTCGACCAGGATCTTCTCTCTTGTTTCTTTATTCTCAATTTTCGCACACGAGAAACCTTACAACTGTTTGATCGAAATAGAACGAATAATTTTTCCTTAACTTTTCAGAGATTTATCGCAGATTTTTTCATTCTTATAATATTTTTGTATAAATCTGCAGAACTCAAAATCTACTTTTGTATATTTTAGGGTGCATTAACTTCTTTTTTCTAATATTCTAAATTTCAAATATCCAAACAACACTAGATAATTATTTTAAGATAAAATATTTTTTAAATTAGACGAGTATTAAAAATTTTTCATTCTTCTAAGTTTAAGACTTTATAAAAAACTTTTTATTAGAATTATGTTGAAAGTAAGTCGTCAGATGGTACCTATTTTAACAAATAAAATATTTATCTCAATTCAAAATATAAATAGAAGCAATGAACATCTGGTACTAGTTACACGATCGATTTATTGTTGTATAAAGCTTGGCTAAGCCGAACAGGTGATACGCGTTAGCCTGTCGTCATAAGAAGTAATCTGCAATACGCTTTTATTTCTTTTAAAGAGCCGAGGATAAACGCAATCAAGCAATTGGTTTCGCAGGCAGGCACGGCCGGTTAAAACCTCAACCCCGTGGTAAGAGTTTCATCCATTTGTTCAACGATTTAAAAGGGTCGCTACTCGTAGCCTAGTAAATGTGTACGTTCGTGTGTGTTCGCGTATGTTGCCGAAAACAATTAGAAAAGTGCTTTGTCGAAGCATTTCGGGGAGTGTTGCAGAGTAATATCGATTCGACGTTTGATTTCTCAAAGCTAGACGAAAAGAAGTGTTTGGTTTTTCATGATCCGTTAAATCAACGACTCATTATAATTATTTTATTTTATGATTAAGGATAATTCATTAATTATCACAACTAAACAGTATCGTTAATTAGTAATTTTTGGAAATGAAAGTGATTAATTTTTTTTATCCTAATATTAACAGATCTTATAGAGTAATATAATTAGCCAAAAATTTAGCCCAAATATGGGTCAAATCATAATAAAAAAAAAACAGAAAATGAATAGGTAGTGATTACACTATAAGACTGTTAAAAGAAGAATTAAAAAAACTGGAAAAATACTGATTAAAATTAATACGGTGTTTCATAAACGATTGTCTTGTAATTTTTTTTTTGTACATCCACTTTATCTTGTGGTATTTTTTATTTTTATTTACATATTTTTCGCGAGCGAGGATTTGCTCGTGGTAGTTTCGTGGTAAATAATTTGAGAGAGGGTCGAGTATAAATTTGACATAATTAAGAACGAACGTATTTTTAATTTAACTCGGCTGAAATATTTCATTCTTTCCGCGGGTCTTAGCGCACTCTCTGCCCGTTCTGTATTATCTTTCGCCGGGGTGAATTTCTTAATCATTTTTCTCGCTTGTTTTCACGCGCCCACGCTTTCGTTCTATTTTTTTTTTCCACCTTGTTTTTCACGGTTATGAAACGAGGTACAGCAATGAAAAATCATTGTGCCACGAATGTTACGTTTTCTCTGATAAGGTTAAAATTTTGGCATGATTGGAACATTTAAATTATGTTCAAGAAAATTAAGAAAATTTTTGTTAAATTATCTACCTATTCATAAGGGAGAAAATAGAAACATTTTCATTATAAATATTTAAATTGTAGGATTTGAAAAAAAAACGATGTTTAATTACGTTGTTTGATAATTATGTCAAAATAATCTGTCTAATATATATTAATACATTTTCCGGCGTGATCCATTATAAAGAATTAGAGGCAATAGTGGACGTTGAGCATGATTGATGAGAGGGTGTGTATGGTTTCGGATTACTAAACCATAAGCGAATTATCATTGACAGTGGCACAGTATTTCGCTATCCGGCAATAACAAATATTTGCCGGTATTCGTCGTTTCAACAAATTATCGAAATTGTGTCATGCTGCCATTTTTAAGTTTAATATCTTTTCGTTAACGAGTAAACATGCTCGTCAATGGAGATAAAATATTCTGACGTTCGTATCTTCGCGTTGTTTGCTAATAAAAAAAATTACATGTTTATCGGTTCGTGTGCTACTTTCTTTGTGAACAGTATCTCCTTGAAAAATATCAGAACGTTCTGTAAGTCTTTTTATAAAAATCTGTTGCAAAGTTTCATACTTAGGTGTTCAGTATTCTTAGATACTATTAGGATTTTTTATTTATTTTATTGGACTTGGAATACTGATGTATTTTATCTCAATAATTTTGTATAATAAGATTCGAGGCAGGTTTATAATAATTTTAACCCTTTAGGGATGGAAGGATTAATTCAGATTTTTTAATTTTCAAGGGTTTCAAGAATTTTTAAGCTATTAAGACTTTTAAAATTATTAGGATTCAAATAAAATTCTAAGTAATTTCAAATTTTCTTCATATATTTATATATTAGAAGCAGTTTGAAGCATTTCACAGCCCATGACTGCCAAGAACAACTGAAAATAATGGACATAGCCTTCTGTAACCCATATAATCTTCTCCAGGGCATTAGAGTGCACTCATCATTGGTTCTTTACAGTTATACTTGGAAATACGTTCCATGTTTTCGCATTTACTGTCACGTCGTATCTTTTATACCGTTCATATGTGTTTACTGTTAGTTAACGTGGACACTCTTAGCAGCAGAATAGCCGAGAAAAAGCGAGGATAGAGTTGGACCGCGTTCCGAAGGTTTTAGTTTCATGATACTCGAGGATGTTCGCTCGTCACGGGGGCTGTGCACTTTATTTTCGATCCGTAAACGTGGGTCTGGATTCTCGCCAATCTCTAGATAACGCACGTTCAGTCCCATTTCAGCCTAGATGAAACTGTCTCTTCCTTCGGCATTCTGCTTGGTTCACTTATCTGAACTTGTGTACACATACAGACACGCAGTCCCTTTATTCTTCTGCTGGATTCGTGCAAATAGTGACATTGGGACGGATAATGGTCTAATGCAATAATTTAATACCATCCCCCATTCGAGACGATTATTTTTGTATCATATTTATAATGGGGAATGTTAAAGATAAGATTTCGTCGCATTTTAGTTGATAAAATCTTCCAAATAGTTCTTCAAGTTGTTCCGGCTTAGTTGTGCAACTTCCTGAGTCTTGATTTATATTTAGAAGGAGGATGGTACTAAATTTCTACTTCCTGCAGTTATAATTCCATTATACCCGTCAACTTCGTGAAATAAGATTATTAGTACCAACGGGCTTTCTAAAATTTTTTATTTACGTCTTAAAATTTAGGTGGCAACATGGAAGCAAGTTAATACATTTAAAAATTTGTTTCTGGTTCATTTGATGAAACACAGTACACTTTTTAAATGAATAAATCAAATGAAATTAAAAAACAGGAAGGTAGTAGAACATTTGAATGGATTTATTCTTGGATGGGCCATTCATTTTCTAAATTGTACACTGTTTCTTTAAAAGTTATTCTTCCGATATCATTCAACATAAAATTAAAAGGACATATCATTGATACCATAAGTATTTTTAACTTCTAGTTAAAATGGCGTTTTCAAAAGTTTTCTAAATCATCTATGACGAAAAGATAGATGATCCAATACTGGACATCAGGGTTCCAGCAACGTGTCCCATTCTCTTGGCGGTGTATTTGCATTTGGCCAGCAGCGAATTAACCCCCGCGAAAGGCATCGTTCTGTCGCAGGAGGTAGTCCACTGCGGGTGCCGTCGGTGTGCCATTACCGGCGTCGACGCCACGCGTCGCCAGCTCGCAAGTGGCGCGTCGAGTGCTTACAATCAGCTGGGCTTGTCCGCAAATAACACCGGAGGATGATTATGATTGAATAAGGCCCGTAATTGAGGCTATTGAGCAATTATATAAATAACAAGCACATCGCACGGACACCGTGGCAACGGTATATGGAAAGGGCCCCATAAACGCATACCACGAGTACGGCTCAACTGCCTGGGGTGTTATTTCAGTATGATGGGTGGTGAGTGTACAGGGAGGTATGGGTCGTTCTGCTGGGTGGTTCCCTCTTTCTCTGTGCTATCCCCTCCCCCGCACTCTGTCGACCAGGAACACCAGCGAGTTGGGTGGAAAATTACAGTGCAAACATAACCTGTACCTATACACAGCGAGCCTTGGGCACATCACGTTGCTGGTGTACGCTATTAGGTGGGGCCGATGATCTCGAATTGCCTTCATTTCATTCTTGTCTCCCTATTTTTTCTTCTTTTTTTTTTTATAAATTCCTCTTATCCGATGTAGATTATAATTTTCAAATTATTTATAATATCAGAATGTAGCTTTTCTAAATTCTGTTCCCTTAGAAAAGAAAAAAATTGTTAAATGAATAACCCGTTATTGATAGAAAGGTTAACCCTTTACTGGTATTCCGGATTTTGCAAGAAGCTATAATTACTTTCCGTTATCCCCTATGTTTACCTCCTAGAGGTGGACTTCGGAAGGAAATAGCGAAGCATGGAGGTCCGATACACACCGAGTTGGCGTTTTAATCAGGGTGTCGCGTTCGTCTCGGGTATCTCGGATAGAACGGTGATAGGGGATGCATGGAGGAGGGTGTAAGGGGATCGTCAGACAGGCGCCAGCCGAACGGTGCTCTGGCTCCGTCGGTGACGGGACCAAGAGCTGACTTCATTTTCCACGGATCGCCCTTTCGAATTCCGTCTATATACGATCGGTCAACGCTTTTGTCCACGCGACAGGGTGCCAAAACACCCCTCCGCAGGGGGTTCCTTTTACCTCTCGACGTATAGATTTACGTCTTATCCCGCTACGAAGATCGATAGACCCTGTATATGAAACCGACAGAGCTGAATGTGAAAAATTCCAACGATAAGAATACGATGATATGATACCTTGTTCAGGATTTGTCAGCTTCTTCAATGGTGAATTTTCGTCTTTCGTATTTTCGTATTTATCAACAAATACTAATAAGTACATATACTACAAATTGCAATCTTTGCTATCTGTAACTGTTATTCCCTTTTTCTAATTTTCTAAGAAATTTTTGCTCCTTTAATTTATTCAGTTATTTTAATATATTCCATTATTTAATCTAAATAATTTTTATTATTATGTTATTGTAATTCAAAGAACACGTCCTGTTGGAATATCTGATATAAATATAATATAATATAAATCTTCAGTTCTCGCTAAATTAATTTAAAATAATACGTTGAGAAATTGAAGAGTTGTTGATTTTTTATCTACAAGATGATTTAAAATAATTTGAAAAAGAATAACTAAATGATTATTTAGAACAATATTTCGTTTGAAATGTTTACCTAACTTCTATAGAGAGTTTGTAATTTCGGTCGTGATTCAATTACATATTATTCGTAGCGTAGCGTGAATTATTCAAAGCCATGAGAATACCATTATGCAAAGGTGTTGGATATCGTGGCGTTTCCCCAAAACGAAAACGTGGCTACGTTATTTACCACACAAGACGCGTGATTAATCGTAAACAGTGAATGGAAAATTAGTCCCCGTAAGATAATTAGCTAACATAATTAATTTTCGTGACTGTCGAGAGCGTGAAGTTTGGAATACTAAATAGAAAGTACCCCTTCGGTTGTGTTCAGAAAAAAGGAATAAATGTTACCTTAAAAGGGAAAAAGAGTTATCTGTGGCATGTTGTTTGCATATTTTATTTCAAACCTAGCTATGTAAAATTTCAAATATGAAATTAAAATATTTAAATATTTGAAATGATAGAATTTTTTGGATAGTAACTTCAATATTCTAAAAAAAAAAATTTCAACGACAAATAAAAGGATGAATATTGTCGTCTTAAGGAACCGAGTGTGTTGAGGGTAGTTTTGCGTAGGTATGTCCGCTCTTGGGTGCTGCGAGGATACGCTTATAAAATTAAGGGATGATGAGAATTAACGACGATGATAGCAATCTGCACACCATGATATTTTCTTCGTGTTATCGAGCCAACGGTGCTGACGGGAAGGCCTCGAAATGAATACAGATTTCCACTGTTTTAACTCGGGATAAGGACCCAGAACAAGAAAGTATGCCCGTTATCAGGTAGAAAAATGTTCTGAAATAAATCATTACCTGTTCTCTTATTTTTCTTCCTCATACAGAGCCTCTATAATATTATCCCAAAAATAACAAATCTGATATGGTTGTAAATCAAAACAAATTACAAAACATTCTATATTTTAATTACTTAGGTAATTTTCACATAATTTAATACACATAATTTTTTTTTTTAATCTTTCAAAGATTTCAAACGCCCTTAAAACTTTCTTTTTGTTAATACATTTATCGTGGCTAGATATATCCATGGATTGGATTTTTTTTTTCTCATTCGAAGCGCATACAGAGCCAAAGTCGTTAATATCGAAATATTAATATCACGGGTACGCCCTCTCTGGAAAGTGCAAATATCATTCGAAAGGGGAATTGGATAAAATGAAATAGATGAAACGGACGGATAGGATATTTTGTAACAAATTAACTGTCGTTGACGCATCGACGATATCGTTAAATCATTCCTTTTTTAAAAAAAAAAGCGTTCGTAGAGCCAGCGATATTTCGTTCGTTTCTAGCGTTGAAAGCATCGCTAATTTGATTCGTTACACGACATTAAGACGATTATCGTACAAATTCGATGATATTCAGAGGCGAATTGCTCGGCATGATTTATTATGTGCGTTTGTTTCGAATCGCGGCTATCATTGAAGCGTATGAAATAAAACGTTGAACGGTTATGAAACACGAATAATACTTTTTAACATTTCTCGGAACACTACGGTACGAGGGAAAATTAGCTTGATCCTGGGAGAAATTTTCACGGGGATTTTCTGGATACGCGCACCCCCGATGTCTCTTTATTAATATTTAATAAATCCCAAACAGGCCGGCAGGGGTTTATATATTTGCCGATAAATATTTCATTTGACAAGCTGGTTTCGCGTTTAAAGCAATCGCTTGAAAAGTGTAGTCGTCGAAACAGATATTGCAACGTGTCTGCATATTTAATTCGGCGTGTCATTAAACGGTTCCGCGCAAGTTTGGAAACGGTGCGGCAAGTTTTACGGCATCATCAAAATGAAATTCCTGTTTATTCATGGTATGCGTAATTCAAAATGGCATTCTGCGATCGTGGGGAGAGACTGTAAATGTCCATCGCCGGGATGCGTTTTCATACGTACTGTAAAGACACGCTTTATCGCCAGGACATTTGTTAAATTCCTAATTATTTTAAGATACAATTATTAGGTGTACTAATTAATTCGGAGCCTTTAGCATTACGCCTTCTTAATCACTATTTTAAATTTAAATATTTTTCCGCGTTTCTGTAAACGTGTAATGTTTCGCAAAATTATGATAATTATAATGATTGGAGTTATTAAAATAAAATTGTTTACCGTAGGTAAATTTGCAAATAATAAATAATATTGCAATAATTCCTGGGAAGTTTGTGGGGGTAAAATTTCACATATATTTAATAAAAATTGTATTTTTTTTTGTTCTTTGTTGTAAGAAGATGGTAATTACAGATTTTTAAATTCAGTGAAACTCTTCTATTTCATTCTTCCATAAAATTAACACTTTGCATATCGTGAACGTACGTTCTATCTTTTACATTCCTCTTTTGATGCTGCGCAGTCGTATGTGATGTTTGAAATCGGTACATGTGTATTTGTACAGAGAATCCGCGGAATATAGCGCAAGGATTCATTATATTAAAAATCGCACGTGGTCAAACAAAGAGAAAGCAAACCGGCTGAGAATACAATACTCGCTCGCAAACAAACTGCAAATCTACCATACAGAAGTTTCGTGATGTTTGTGTTTTCGCTGGTGATCCATCTCTCATCACCTTGTATATATATTTTTAGCAGTTTTATTTCAACGACATGTACGCGCTATTCATTTCCTGTATGTAATGCGAGTAATGAAAATAATGTGTACCATTGAAGCATGATACGTAAAATGTAGAAATTAATTCTGTGTACACAAGAAATTATCCTCTATCAATTATATTATTTTACTCTCTGATATATTGACAACAAAAAACTATAAAATGCAAGTAGAATTATGTATTTAAGAATCTTGAAAGAAATAATATCTTAATAATATGAGATACAAAGTTACATTGAAATTTGGCCTCTCTCCATGGTCCGTCGTTCAAAAGTCGATTAATTCAATGTATCTTTTTCATGATGAAAAACGGATGTGTTATTCGAATGGCCTGGTTTTAGATGCCTCACCCTGTATAGACAATAATTTGTGTACCTGAAATTCCGGCAAATCCTTGGGAATCTGGTTCGCTGCGCAAAAGGCACGCAACGACGTATTCGCTCGATCGCAGAACAAACGTTCGGCAAACCCCGCGTACGTCGGTTCATGCATGGACAATTTCATTACCTGTATCGGGGCTGGTTCGGTGATGCTGTGCCCCGGTGGTTGTGATGGCGGAAAGAGGGTGTACCAAGGGTGGGTTCGCGTGGGTGGCTCGACCACCAGAGGGCTCGATTGGCGAGTGTGGCAGCGTGTGCAGGCGAAACTACACTATTAAATGGTGTCCTGACGGGCGCCAGTTAGGTGCACCGGGGTATGGCCCATTCTCGTCGTGTCACTCCGAATCTATTTGCATAGTAATGGCGCCCGGCCACCCATTCCTCCCTATCTGCCCAACGCCATACTCTAACGTATAAATACCGATGCTAGAAACGCTTCCGGTCGAAGGAAAATGTCTTAGCCGATCCTTGTTCTCTAATCGATTTCAAGCTGAATGATTTCTGATAGAGTCGGATTTCAGAAAGATCCGAACATATACAAATTATAATTGTAATCACTATTTCATTTTTCAATTTAAACTTTTCAGTTATTTTCAATTACCCGATTGTAACTTTGATCGTTTAAATGCTTTTGATTTTACGAAATATGGGTTAAAAAAGAGTAGGTAAATTTTGATTTCGGACGTTACGGTGCATTGACTTTTTCAATATTTTAACTCGACTCGATTTTAGACTGAACTTTTTCCAACATTTTAATTCAATATTGAAGCAGGCTCGTGTTTTATTTGCAAAAAGGGTAGTCGTTACCGTGGAACATGCAACAGGAAACTGGTTTGTATTTCAAGAAATGTCGTGTAGTTGAAAAATTATTTCTTTCTGATCGATAATATAAATTGTATATTCAGTTTCATTTCATTTTATTTTATTTAAATCATTTGGATAATCGGCTTCCAGTTGTACATACTTATTAATTTATTAAGAAGTTGTGCACTTACGGGGAATCAGGTAATAGTTCGGATGAATTTCCAGCTGTTTAAAGGATTCTGGATAATGGTATCAGAAGTTTCCTATTATTTGAAAGCAATTACCAAAGATAATATAAACAGTTGAAGGCGATACTGAACCGCGAGTAATTGCTTCAATATATTGATACAGTTCTCTCATGATTGAAGTCTAATCGTAATTAAATGATTTGGTTCAATAAGAAATATTAAAGAGGATTATTTAAATGGAGCAAAAATTAATATTTATTTTTGAAGTTAAAAGAATTATTAAAAAATTAATAAAGATCGTGATTGATTAGGTACCTATTAGATCGATACCTAATTAACTACCATTATTGTTAATTGTTTTTTAATAACACAGTTAACTTGAAAAATGAAATTTGATTTGTATAATACCTCATTGATCAATACCATATAAAACAAATCTAATTTTCTGAACTAATTCAAATAAAAGAATAGCTTAATAAATTAAAAAAAAATTCTTTTTACACCTGTTCGAGAGACAAATCCCTCTAAGAACATTGATACGAGCTTTTCACACTAATTCTGAAAGCAAGAATATTCAAAGCATCAACTTCGTTTCAAGAGAAGGAAGTTGCACGAAATTCAGCGTAAACATCAATGTTCGCGATAATTAGAAGCTGATTGTGAGATCCGACACCGATGTAGCCTGCTTACAAGACAATCTGAAATCGTACTTGAAGCGGTAGCAGTTGCAACGAGTCGCGATCCCCCAATTATTCGTTATAATCCTAATTATCCTGTTCACCTTTCGAGTCTGCCGCGAAAATCCGCGATGTTCCGTGCCAGATATCCATGGAAATGTATCTTGAAGCGAAATTCGCGATAATTAGAAGCTTGCTCGAAAAGCGTAAGACGATTACGACACGACGACGCCGACGTAGACGATGAGGATGAAGAGAGAAACATTGGGGCGGTTGGAAGACGGTGAGGAGGAAGGGGTTGAAGAAGACGGTGGATGGAGTAGAACTACGAAGATATCTGCTGCTTTCCATTAGAAGAATAATAAACTATCACCGATACCTACTGGTTCGTAGGAAACAGGCAACTCTATCCCTCTCTGGAAGGGGTGGCTTGCCGAGGGTTGTTCGGACGGGAGCGGGTGGGTAACAGAAAACTGCCGTAATGGAGGTTAATTACGAAGGGGTGATTGCGGAGAGGGAAGATCGGTGGAAGTAAAGAGAGCATTGAAGATTCTCCTTCATTTCTTTCCTTCTTCTACTCTTCTTCTTTTCAATTTCATCCCCTCCACCGTTCGCACTTCTCGTTGCCCTTCTAAGGTTCTACGAAGGCAAAGCCTTGCCTCGGTTGCCAGGGTACCGTCACACCCAGAGGGTCGTAGCTTCCTTCAATTATAAGAATCCGGTTGTCCTCTGCCCTTTAATTTTAATGGTATTTTTGTACATGCTCCTTCCGACCGAAAGTTGCCTACTCTCGATGATCTTCAAGGTGTATTCTCCTTTGAATATCCATTTTTTATGCGACTTTTGTGAATTTATTGAACAAAAATGATCTGCTTAACATACGTGACAATTTTTGTTTGAAAAAGTTATTTATTTTTAACGTACAAAAGTACTGGATCATTTTTTATTTTAGGCAATTGCGAAATGAAAAAATTTTAATTTTTCAGAAAATAATGCTAATTTTTAGAAAGTAAAAATATTGCAAAATAGGAAAATTATTCACAACTTCAGAACCCCTTCTATTAGAATATTGATTACCATTCTACACTCCCTAGTAATATAATAATAATATTTCATCTATTATTTATACATCTGTAGCATTTTGTAACAAATTGTAATAATTATTGAAATGATCATAGTTTAATGCCTACGTCTCTCTTGAAATAAAAAAATAGATACAAACAGGGTGCCAAGGAAAAACTGGACTTATTTTTCTAAGTTCGTTTATCTTTTTTGCTTTATTAGTGACACTAGACTCCCTTAACGAGGCACAACAAAAGTTACATCTTGAAAGCGATCAGCCGTGATTTCATAACGTTCAGCTCCAATTTTTTTCTCGAATTTTTCACGGTTCTCTGACTTCCAGTTACTCACCGTTTTTCTGTCTCTTTTCACTGATCATTCACTAACACAAAAACAGAATCAGATGCCTTGGAAACCGTTGTCATGGTCCGATGATAAAAATCCTTGTTAGTTTCTCGATTTTTTTGCGCAATTCGATGAATAGTCATTCGATAGGACTATCTTTTTCTATCCTAAAGAATAAAAAAGAAACAGGGCAGAAGATTAAGCGTTCAAGCGATCAAATTAATAATGCTTTGTGCGATCGAGTAATTTCTCGTTAAAACGTAATCGCTCTGACGATTCTGAATCGTGACGCTGATGATACTTAAGAACTAATTGGCTAAATGTAGTATCCGGAGCCAATTAAGACGTTTGTCCCTCATATTTATTTAATACTAATTACTACTCGTTTCGGCGTAACTAGTGAACTCCCCAAAAAGATGAAAGACAAAACAACATCAATGATCCAAATATAATTAGGAAAAAGAAGAGAAAAAATATTAATAATATTATTTTTGTAGGGATCCTTAATTAGTAGTAATATTAAGTTTTGAACAACGAAGTTAGCGTTAATCGTGACATAAATTTACGAAAAATATGCAAGAATATTAACCTCATAGATTTTAAACATATTACGGTGGATGAACTAGTCGTGGGGGGGGGTTGCGCTTCTTTTTTTTCGTCTGTATTTGAGTTTCCGACGAAGCGAACGAAATAGGCGTCGGTGAGCGTCGAGGTGGAAACGGATGATCTCTGCAAGTTAATTTGTAACTTGAGCATTCCATCAGGGGGATTGGGGCGGTTTCTGGAGGTGGTTGACAAGGTGGAAAGCAGGGTACACGGTACCTTGGGGTTGTTTGTTGCGCTAATGTCTAATTAGTGGAGTGGTATCGTGTCGCAACGAAAGCTGTTGTCGACTCGCCTTCTCTCCTCTGCTGTCATGGAAATAGCTTATCTAGTAATCTGCAGTATACACATTCCTTTTGTTTTTGTATATTGAAAAATTGTCGCTTTAATATATTTTAAAATTTATTCAAGAAATTGCACAAAATATACAAAGCGTACAAAAATTTGTCTAATATCAAGTTGAAAGAGTTAATATTTGGGATTATAATAAAAAAATATGGAATTCTAAATAGAAATAGTTTCCTACGAAAATCATATCGCTTTTACAGTTTACAAGATAAAAGTCATTCATTGATCAGAGAAGTCCTGGTGGTGCAAGGTAATGCACCGTTCGTGTCATTCCATATACCACCTAGCGATTGGCTATTTTTTCACTGCACTTAGAAAACAAGTCCACCATGAAAGAGGGTGGTAAAGAAGGGTTCTTAGGTGGCGCTATTACATCGTTCACTTTATTATTGGGGGAAACGTGAAAGGTAAATAGATCCTTCGTCGAAACAATTCTTTTTTAATATTAAATCATTTTTATTTATAAAAAAAAAAATTATAATGAACAACGTGGTTTTTTAATCCTCGGACAGCGTACCATGGAGAGAGTCCCAATTTTAATTCCGTATTTCATAATTGTTTAATTGGCAAATTTCAAATGAAAATAAAATAAAATTTGGTAAATCACTTTCATATTTTAAATTTGCTCGAATATTCGATTGCATTTACAGTTGTTGAAAAAGATATGAAAACCCAAGCAATGGTAACCATTTTCACCAATAGCTTGCCGATAGGTATCGATCCCTTAAATTCTAATTCAACCATATCTGACCATCTCGAAACGATCCCTATGGTGCCCACAAAGACGAGTTTTATGCTTCTGTTACCATCTTTTCAAGAAAATAAGCAATTTCACCTTTATTTGGAGATGTAGAAGTGTTTTTATAGGAAACGATCAGCTTGTAACCTGACACATATAAAAGTATGCTTTCTGTATTTCAAAATCCTTAAATTAAAAACTTTTGAACGTTAATTAGTGATCTAACTCCTTACTAGTTTAATTGTCCATTGAATTAAGCCGAAAATGAAATTGTACATTCGATCTTGCATCGTGTGTAGGAAGTTTGATCGACGAAATGAACGCGTGACCGCAAAGTTTCGCGACGCAGACCAATGAAATATTAACGATATACCGGTCGGTTATTGGATCATCGTGTCGTCGATCTTCTCGAATCTGCTTTGCGACCGTCACGAGTTCGTGAATGCGTAAGGGAATCTCCCTGGCAATCGATATGATCCTTTGGGACGGTTGATTACCATCTCGTACATTTTAGAGAAAGTTTTGAGTTTCGTGATTCGCATACGGGATGGTCCTTCGGGTGTTCCCCATGTCCATTTCGATCCGATTAATTTTAAACGCTGCTTAAACGTTCGACAGTTTACCCTCAAGTGATTGGAATTGAATCGTTCAGAATCAAATTAATAATAACAAAATTTATAAAACAAAAAGAAAAAATCATGTGAGATTTTCAAGGTAGCCCTCGACGAATATACACACGTCCTCTTATCACTGTGGATGTCTTACTATCATCTGTTCCCAAGTCAGTATATTCAGCGTGGAGTACGGCAATCCGACGTACTCTCACGGAATAATCAACAATTTTCGCTTTCTATTCGGTATTATTACAGTGCGAACCTTGTATATAACTGGCATAATGCAGTGGGTCGCATTAAAGGACGGATAAACCTGCCAGCCGTACAATAACTGACGCAAGCTTTGGAATACTCTGTCTCTGCTAACTCTCTGCCCTTCTTCCTCCCTCTCTTTCGAACTTCTGCTTCTAAGGTGGTCCACAGGTGGTATCGCATGATTAATGATCTTCACTAGCGTCTTACTTGGTCGACACGCTCGTAAGAGATTCTTCTATCACGCTCAACGGATTTCGTGGGGACTCTGTGTCTATTTCAACAATTCTCTCCGAGCAGAATCTGCTATATATTCCTTATTTTATCGTGTCTTTGATCTTTCAGGTAGAATAAACTCGAATAAGTTTCAGAATTTTTCTATTAATTGGAAGGATAATTTTCAAAGGAGCACTGTAAGATTTAGAAAAGGAAATTCAAAATTAAATTCAAATTGGGGCTCTCTCCATGGTCCGTCCTTTGTGATGTTCCTAAAATCTAGTAGAGGATGCAACGATAAGTCAGACATGTCGTTTAATTTCTTTCACCTTTAACAATTTTTAAGATAAAGGTGTCCTAGATGACACCCTGTATATATCCCAACCTCGCTAGAAGATCTAGTTGGATGTTCTTGAAGAGGTGACGTGTTCTGTTCACGGGTATCCTGGAGTGCTGAGAAAATATATCGGTCTGATCGTTGAAAGAGACAATGGCAGTGGTGAAGAGGGAATCTCTGAATCTCTTGAAAATCTCTCCCCTTTATGTAACGCGTTATGGCAATTAGAACATCTTAATATTTAAAATGTATATCTTGCATTTTTTTGGCATATCTTTGCAAGGATAATAAAAATTAGATAAGAGAAGCTATTCGATGAAAGGAAAACTGTGATTAATCTAGTGTCTAGATAGAAGACAGACAGGATAACGTAGATGACTTCAACCATGCACCAGCAAATAAGGTTACACGCCCCTTGTGACCCAAGTGAAACTTGTCCCTCCTCCAGTGAGGTTCACGAGGGTGCGGACTAGCGGAAAATGAAATAATATCGGCGCAAACACACGGGACTGAATGCCAAAAAAAGCCGTGGATAAATACGTAAGAGAGTTTACGGGTGTATACCAATGGGAGAGGGAGATTGGGAATAAAGAGGGAAGAAATGGAGAAGCAAGGAACGGGGGGTAAAAAGACGGGATACATCGTGGGATCCTACCACGTGGTAAAGCTCTTCGGATACCGCAGATTTTTCGACGTTCAGACGGTTGGCAAATCTGGATAATGTATTTACAGAATCTCACACTGTCGCTTCGTGGAACGTATCGTTTGTTTCAATTTTAACATTTGTATAGTAATCGTTCAGTTATCCGAACAGTTTTAAAATTTTTCTGCCAAGGGGTAAAATTTAAAAGCTAGGTCGAAGAAATAAATTAAAGACGCAGTGTTCAGTGACAAAAAATCATTCATGTCTTTCCAGATCTTCTATAAACTTACGAAATTAATTTACTTGGCAATTGAAAATATGAAAATTTTAGGAAAAATAAATGGCACAAATTGAGAAATTTATTTTAAAATGTAGCAATATTAATTAACAGTTTTCCTTTATTAGAGCAAAAAATCATTCATAGGGTTGGCTTGACCACCCTGTATACTTGATCACAACCATACGCGTATTCCGTCGCACACGTGACTTTAAGTATTGGTAGGATGCAGGAGTTTCGTTTCATCCTACTTGTTGGGCAGGGTCCTTCGAGTGGCCAAGAGTAAAGGACTTCTCCTTTTTCTATCAACTTTCCTATCTCGCTTCTGCCTTCTTCTAGAAGCAAGAAGGGGATTGTTTGCTCTTTCTATCCCTTCCTTTCTTCTTCGATATCCCTTCTTCTTCGAGCCACTCTTCCTTCTCTGTTCCTTGAATCTTTGGCCCGTCTACGCCCCACGGGATCCTGCCACCCCGTCGACCGAACCTCAGATTGCTTTTATACCGTGGATTGATTGACAATATACTTACGTTAGTCGAGTGGACCGTACAGTTATGGAGACGGTCAGATCCCCCTATTGCCCTCTCCTCTTTCTTCTTCTTTTCTTCCTTCTCTCTGCCTCTTCTCTTTGGCTCTACCTAATGTGATCCTCTTTCCTGTATCGGGCCACCGCTGCGGGATATTCCTTCCCTTTTCTCTTTTTCTGTTATTTTCCTTTTTTTTTTCTTCGCTCCTGCTAAGTGGACCATTTTCTGGTAATACACCAGGCATAAAGGAGAAAAAAGAGCTTCTTTCGTCTATATAATACTCGTTCTTTGTTTAGCCTTGCTCGAGTTATGCAATGTTAATTTAATAAATGAATTTAGAGGAGATGAAATTTCCACTTTCCCCTTGGAGAAAATATATTTTCTTCCACTGTATGAATTTTTGTTCGTTAAAAATGATACTGTAGTTTGTTTCGTGTTGGTGGAATTATTTCGTGGGAGGAGAATAAAAGGACAATTCCGGTTGTGTTTTTTTTTTTTGGAGGAAGAAAAGGGTTCCGTATGGTGTATCGTAAATCCATTGTCGGTACGTTGGGCTATCATGAATTGTATCCTCGGAGAAAGTGAATGAAAGACAAAGTGCACCCTGGTGAATCCATTTCCTGCGATCTGGTCTGTCCACAGACTCCTATATTGCGTCGTAAATCTCCCTAGCTGAGGAACGATGAACTGCAAACTGCAAATTTTATCTTGTATCTTTGTTACCACCTGCCCACCATCCGGACGAATCGTCTTTAAGTAGTTTAAAGTGTTTATGTCAATCGGACGTGAACGCCGAGTCCACGGTATCAATTGATAAAGCTTATCGCGTGAAAAATCTTGATGGAGGGGTCGGAAGTTGGGAACTTGTAAAAATCTTGCTGGAAAGTCCGAAAGTGTCCTTCCTTGGGATTCGAGAGAGAGGGGCTAGGCTATTCATTGAATTCAGAATGCGTTTGGAGAGTCTCTAGTCCCCTCTTTACCTTTTTCCATTCTCAGGAAAAGACGTATGAATCGTCGACGGATGGTTGCGGTTCCCTGAGTGTGAGACACTTTAGAGGCTATGTCCCCGGAATACGTAACTCGGGATTTTGAACGTACATTCTTTCTCATCCTTCTTCCATCTGCACTCTACTCCTTTTTCTTCCAATTTCTTCGTTTTTTTCTCCTTCACTACTTAGGTTAAAATCGAATTATTCTGTTATGCAAACGGTGAATTTATCGGCTTGTTGGTTCGACCGGTATGCCTGACTAAAGTCTGACTAGTACTACTGAAAATTCTATTGTCTCGCTAAAGTTTGACCAATACTACTGGAAATTTTATTTAACACTTTGTCGGCCAGTGTCGCGTATTTGTGATTTTGGAATTTAATTTATGTTCGTTAGAAATTTTTAATTTGTTAATAAAAATGATAATTTTGTCAAAAGAAATCTAAAATTACAAAATCTATCAATTCTATAAAATTCCTAATTATCAGAGTGTTAATTTACTTACTTTAATTCCAAGAATTGCATAAAATATCAAAATGTCATTATGGATGGTAAATTTTCTTTGGTATTACACTGGTAATTTATTCTTGACAGATAATACCCGGCCAACATCGGGGGACATGTTTATTACGTTGAATCGCGATTATCATTACGCCTGGTGCGTGGAATAATGAAAACTTTATGATGAATTTAATTTTGAAGTAACTAAATTTTATATTATGTATGATGACCACGTTACGGTTAAGCTGTTGTATAATTATGTTTCGACGTTTCTATATGAATATTAAATGTATTCATTTTGAATAGTTATAATTAATCGTATGCAACGCGCTATTACGAGGGCGAAACCGTGGCCAGAGAAACCGTGGAAAAACAAAAAATCCATACAATATCGCGTGCAGGTAGCATGTGGAAGGTATTACACAGGTGGATTCAAGATAATATCGTAATTATTACTATGACAATAGTTGTTTACCTGACTCGTTATTTTCTATCAGATTAAAACTGATAGAAATTAATTTTTTTATGGAAATAAATTAGGTATTTAATCATCAAGTTTCAGAAAATAATTTGTTATTTTTTTTTTTTATATAAATGCTGAATATGATAGAGAAAAAATTTATTATTCATTGATACACTTTATACGTGTTGCAATCGTCACAACTTCGTTTCGCCTTTAAAGGATTCCGTCTGAACGCGTAACACGCCCAAAATCTTACACGTCGAGAATTTATATACGCCCAGAAACGGTCCAAAAGCATTTTGCATTACGTTTTACGATGCTGTCAGTCGTAAAATGCAGTTTAAGCGTCCGGTCTGTTCCGTTTTCGGCGTAGTATACGAGTTAAGCGAACATCTAGTAGATCGAGACGAGCATTGATCAGACAGAAGATAGATAGGGGCAATGTCCTGTAGTAGGGTGAACTCTTTATAACTTTTCGTGAAAGAAAAAACACGTGTATGCAACGACACGTGATCTTATTTAAAATCATTCTATTGCAAATTAAATTAACAATAAACTATACACGGTATCGAGCATTATTTAGATGAAATTTTATTTTCTATTTAATTTAAATTCCATATTCGCTTATTTATAATTTGGGAAAGAAACATATTTATTTAAAATTAGTTTCCTACACGATTAATGTTAATTTTTCTAATTTTAAAAAATTGAGTAGGTAAATGCTGTATGACTTTTGAACGAAAGCTAAACTAATAAAAGTTTCAAGCAATACATTAAGAAATTAGTCACCTTGCTTATCGCAGGGCCACACAATACCCATTTTTCCTATCGTTTCTCACACCGACAACCACCTTTTTCTCTCGCTTAAGGGTGGTGTTGCAGTCGGAACTCCACCCTGATCCGCAAATATTGGCGACCCCGTAACAGCTACTCGTAAAAATCACTTGATTACAACCCCTCCCTTATCACCTCGAGGGTCTCCATAAGATGAGGCTGAAAGTTAAAAAAGTCATCCCACGACTTTTTTAATGTGAAACACTGAATTTGACATTGAAAAAGTTTCGCACGATCTTCCATTCTCATATTCCTTTCAGAAGTTATTTTATTAATTTTGATGCATAAATCATTATTATAAAGGTACCTTTTTATTCTTTTTATTTATACAATCATTGAGTTGTAAAGTTAAATTTAAAATATCTGTTTCATTTAATGGTATATGTATGTACATTTATCTTTATGGTTTTATCTTTCGATGATTTTTATTTTGTTTATAAAATATGCGTGTGTAATATGTAAAATAAGTTGAAAGGGGGAATTGAAAGCACGATGACAAATTTCTGTCCGAATACGCTTACGTTTGGAAACATGTGTGAAATGTAACATATTGATTAAACCCGAAATTATGATTTACAAATACAAATTCAAACGGACGCGTTTAAATAATATTCAAGAGAAATATTAAAAGCTTTTTGCTGGTATTCCGAAGTTTGATAAAATTCATGTTTGTTTTTCAAGGAATTATAAATCATTCTACGAATTAAAAAAAAAAAAATAAATGGAAATTGCTTTTAACAGTTCCAAACAACAATTACGAAGGAAAATCTTGGAGACTTTGTTCGTTTGAACGAGACAGCACGAAGTACCGTAACAAGTAATTAAGTTAGAAGGAGATTAAGAGATAAAATGTTTCTCTGTTTTATTTACCATTAAATACAGCTGGATTAATTCTTGCCATGATGAGAAGAATCTTTATTATTTCTCGAGATACGAAATCGGTAACTTTCTTCTTCTTAACCCTTCGCGGACCATCAACGCATATGTGTTCATACATAATTGTCATAGTAATTTATAATCCCATACATATTGCATTATATTTTTGATACAAAACACAGCTATAAGTGTAGGCAGTAAAGATTTATAATATATGCTTTAAAGAATGAAATTATTACTTCCTTTAATTTAAATTAATAATACTCTATGCAGGTTTAAGAATACTCCCTCCTCGAAGGGTTAAAGAACAATTTAGGCTGAATTTTGAACAAATGAAAAATTTTTTAGAGAAATTAATAATTGTGTACGAATATTTCTGCAATCCATTGTGTGTAATTTTTCAGTTACAATAATGACGTTCCGTTCCATGTAACGCGTCAGCCTTGATATTTCAATAGGCAGGAACCCGATACAATGTGATCGATAAAGCGTCCATGTTGTTGCACCATTGGCAATATACCGTAAATATCGGATAGTTGCGTAATCTGTTAAGTAACTTTGATGCTGTTTGCAAGTAGAAAAAATGACGGTTCTTTTAATATTTTTGTTTCAGATTCTTCTATCTCTATCACTTTTCCTTCTACGCGTATCATTACCGATTCAATGGACAGTACAGCAGTTTGGCTCTTGTTACATCTTGGCTTTTCATAGAGGTAAGCATTTCCTTCTTTTTAATTATTTTCATTGTATTACAATTTTTTTATAGCGCCTACATAGAAAAGAGGTGGCTAACAGTTTAATATAGTAAAAGAGGAAACTTGAACGAGTTAAAGCGAATAGAAGATAAACGTAGCACCGGTGAAAAACTTTTTCCCTTTATATTTGCACGCCTTCTTTCTCTAAATGCTTGCTCTAAAATTCTCGGAATATTCACCGTATTCTGGAACTTTGTTACCTTTGTTCTTTCTAAAATTTCACTCTGCCCACTCTCGGGGACAAAATGTTTCTAAAATAAATTATTCTCACAAGAATTTCACTTTTTTGTGAATGCAAAAATACTAGCAATATACCGAAAAAATATTTTCAATCAGATTTATATGTTCCTTGAAAGAAAAGAAGAAAAGAATTCAAAGGAAACGATCCTTTTTTTTTTTGTTCGCCGTGAGAATACCTCTTTAAGAGAAGAGAAATGCGCGAACATTTTGCAAGGATGAAAGCCTGTTCTCGCAAATATGTACTCGGGTAAAATGTTTCGGGATTAAGCAGTGGTCGTGGATGGCGAAATAATTGTCGTTCGGGTAAGCTTTCCCACGGGAAAGAGGAAAGTTCTTGCAAAGGACATCGGCGGTGGGTTCGTTCGCGTTGAAAACGGGCATTAATCAGGAATACTTTGCGACCTACTTGAGAATACTTGAGCGGCGAATAAATATGTTCGTGGGACAAAGTTAACGTTCCCCGTGGTAGGAGGTGGCCAGTTATCAAAGAACCCTTGCTCAAACAACGGCCAATACGTTTGGAAATTATGTCACAGAGTACTTTTCCCCTTTCTCGTTCCGTCTACCGATCGATCATCTCTGACATCGATCGCGAGAAATTTCTCAAGAGGGCTGCAAATGTGTTTGCCTTTCAAATTGCTTAGCTCCGGATGTTCGTTGCGCGTGGAAATATGTTTCCTCGTGCGGCGAGCTCGTTCGATTTCACCTTCGAGCCTGGTCGAATTAAATCGATGGTATATTGTCGGAAATTTCATTCGCCTGATTAACCAAGAGCATAATCATTTTTTATGAAACTACATTTTATACAATGTACAGATGTATATTTAACCCTAGAACAGCGGAGCCTGTTACGAAATTAAATTAAAATTGTGCCTCTCTCCATGGTCCGTCGTCCGAGCGAAAGAACTGAATCATAGTTGTCATAATATAAGTAGTATAAACAAGGATTGGTCGGACACAGTGACAGGCATACAATGGAAATTTTCATTTGGCAATTAAAAATTCAAATGCTTACGTTCAAATATTTTTCGTTGCAAATAAAATTGTGTAAAATGATTTATTTACGTTTGGATATTGGATCAGATTATTTGATACATGAATAATAATCGGGTGATAACAAATTGAAATGGCTAACTTTCAGTACCCACACCTCGATATTTAACGATCTTAAAATTATGTTTGCAAAATCGAAGACAAATAATAGAGGCCACTTTTCGATCAGTCTGTGTCTCTTTTTCCATCACAGTTTCAATCAATACATTCGCGCCCAGAGCGACATAAAAATCCTGGAGAGAAACGACTCTTCCAGGCCAGACAGAGTAGTCCAGCTACAAAAAAAAAAAAAGAAAACACCGTCAAAATGAAACGCTCAAACCGATAGCTTAACAGAGACGAAGGAGAAGGCAGAGAAAAAGAAGAAGTAGTAGGAAGAGGGAAGGCGGGCAAAGAGACGGAAGGGAGGAATGATACGGCTGAATATGGAAAATAGGTATCTCGAGACCGGGCACCTGTCGTCGACATGAAGGAAATGGTATCCACGGTGATTCGTCCGGAGTATAACGAAACGAATCTGCATCGTTTCAGAAAAAGAACACGGCTGAAAGGTAGATCGGAGAATGACGGGAGAACAGGGGATGATAGGAGATTCGCGCTCAAGAGAAAAAGGAAAGCCGAGTTTAAACGATGGCTAGACTGAAACAGGTTACCGAGGAAATCGGATTTTCGTTTGCTGGATAATCAACGGCCATGACATCGATATCGACCGGCATATAATCACGCCGTAGGGCTAATCGCTTGAACACTTATCTATACAGAAAAGGAACGACAGAGAGATTGGAACATACACAGTGTCCACACCAAACATACCTCTTATTATATTTCACGATTATTCGATGAAACAATAAAATTATCTACCTAAAGATTGCAATCTAGAATACGGAAAATGTTTTTAGGAAATTAATTTTTTTTTTCTTATATTACATAATATTAAGTGATTTGAAAATGGTTTACATGCAAGGAGGGAGGGGTACAGGTTTCTGGATGCGAGACCCCTTTTGCTGCATTGTCATTTTTTCCGTGGATGCCAATGGGGAAGGGTGAGAACCGGGGACATTACTATTTTTCCTGGGGAAGCTTGATTTGATCCCGAGTATATATAACTCCATAAATAATCTTATAATTTTAGCAAAAATTATTTTACATTTGAATTTTTCCAAATTTCCAAATTTTCTTCAATTTTTTCAACTTGAAGTTAAATGTACTTTTAAACGGAAATTTATAGATAATATTTAACAAAATTTAGTGAAGTGTGTTAAAATGATTATGGTTTGGAGCGGACACCCTGTAGATCGCGCGGTTGAACTAAAAAGAGAGAGAGAGCTGGTGGCAATGATTAGGTTTATCCAGTCGCTTCTTGTTGCCTTGCGGGTTTTCAGATTTTCCTGCGGCTCGCTCTATTCGTAAACTCGTTCCTGAGAAATAATTTTCTGATCGTAGCTTGACCCTGGCTGGTTGCTCCTGTTAACGAGCACCGCTTAACTATCGGCAGATGTTAATCGTGACCGGGACAAGAGTGAGCAACTTAATTTCCATGCTAGAGGAATAATGTCGAAATTCGTGATACCTCGGTCACTGTACTTTTTGCGTGATTGAATCTACAACCATAAGTGAATAAAATTCATTGAGAAAATGGATTATTTTTAAAATGAAATGATTTGTTCAATTGAATTAAATTCAATTATTATATAAATATTAGAACCACCAAATTAATTAAAATGATGGATTTTTTATTGTTTTCTTTTTTTTTCTTTTATGACAATTATTGGGAAAAAATAAATTGTCACACACTTTTAATCCTCAACGGTGTCATAAAGTGGGCACACACCTTTTATCCACGTATAAAACAATCCAATCTGTTATTCATTCGTATCTTTTATCGGCTAATTAGCCGTTCCATTACACTTTAATGGTATTTAATTTTTCCACGCAAAATATATATACAGTACATATCGAACGTAGTTATTAACGCAACAGCTAGGTATTGTAACGCCATTATAATAATAACTGTTAATACGCCCATCGCGATGATCTAATTATGATTCATTGGATTATCAAAGTACGCTATCGAATCAGATTACCTGGCGTATAATTGGCGGACTGAAAAATTTATTTCTGTGCCCGAAATTCTAACCATTCGTAGATATAATACGCATAATTATGGTCTTCCAAAATTTAAATTATTAGAAATAAAATAGGTGACATGACTTTGAGATAAATAATTGTATGGTTTGAATGAAAAAAAAAAGTTATATCTACTAAATTTATTATTTTTCTTACATTAAAAATATTGAAATAAAAATTTTATGAATAAAATTAAAATATTGTAAGTAAAATTGAAATAAAATTGAAAATAAAATTGAAGTAAAAAACTATAAATTAACAAATAAAGTTATCAGTAATTTTAGTCTATACGAGTTATAAATAATGACCAAAAATTATTAATTCATTTATAATAGAAGATTATAATTTTGAGTAGAAAGTATGGATCATTAAGCAAAGCCAAGGGGACGTCACGAAGATGTATTGAAAATTGAATTTTACACGGCCAGCTAAAACTGAATGGTATTTATATTTGCTCATTGAAATACAAAGTTGCCATTAAATTATTCCCATCGATTGAACTGTCAAATGCATTGTCCTGGCTACGTTTACGTAACTTAAGTTTGAGCGATGGCAGGTCTAGGCTGCAAAGCAATGGCTTTTCATTCGCTATCGTTACTGTCAATAGCAGAACTTTCATCAGGATCCTTGTAGAATCTCTTGTAAAACACACTCCTTCCATTTTACCTCATTCAACTCGGAAAATCCACTCCCCAACAACTAATTACGATTCTATTTTTCGAAAAATCAACTCTGCCATTGTTCTTAATTACGTAATTATTAAAATATACATACTACGTTACATTCTGTGGAGAATAATTATCCATTCTACTGTTAGATATATTAACAAAGAGATTTTTAAATAATAGAATGAGGTAATATAAAATTAATGCTAGCGTCATATTTCTAAAGATCACTATGATATGATATCAATTGATATCAATTTTCAACAAAAATAATTCTATTATTCCACTTCCTATTATATAATTATCAATCAAACCAGAAACCATCTTTTTGCCATTTTTATGTAATGATTTTTTCATTTATTTACAGAAGTTTATTTTAAAATGAAATTCATCAGAGAATCACGAATTTAATTGTCAATTTAATTCGAAACATCTCCTTAAACATCAAACGTGAATAAATGTCTCCACTCGCGTAAACCAATTAATAAACACGTATCACGTATCATTAATTCGAAACGTTATTAAAACGGCTTCACTTGGTTTGCGAATTTATAGTGGCTACAGTGGCGAACATCGAAAGTGTTACGTGAAGCACACGGTCTCGTGATATCGCTTGTTTCTGCGAACAGCAGCGTATTCGTGTACGTCGCTCGTGCCCAGCAAATTTATATGGAAATTCGCCAAATTTGTTCTATATCGTTTCTCTCGTTCTCTTCTCACCCTTCGTAACCCCCTTTCTCTATCATCGTTTCACTCCCCGAACGCGCTACCGATCGCAATACCCTTATTCAACCGTAGTTGCAAACATTCTGCCGAGTGCATATACGATATGAATAATTTTGCATCCTTGTGGAACAAATAAAGACGTTGAAAGAATAGCAACCCTTTCGCTACTGCAGCTACCACTTGATTTTTTATCATCGTTCAATTTATTAGAGATACTTTTATTAGATATTGGAAATTCTTTAGAATAAAAAAACACTACCCACTGTTTAGTTAACCCATTATACACATTATGGAATGAATAATTTCTTCTCAATTTTAAAAATAAAAATTATTCTTAGTCCATAGTACTCAGCTTCTACTCTACGCTTGATTAGAAATAATCAAATCAACTGTCTTATGATTTCAGCATTCGATGCTCTACTTTTTCCATCATTACGAGTTGCCCGTGATCCTGCAACAGGCTCAGTTGCAAAATCTTCTGTTCAATCCTCAGCCAAGAATAGTTGAACGTCTGTTCGAACCTTCTCCAAGCTTGAACAGAGCATTGCCCAGCCCGGAACCATCGTCTGAACCTACTTCAACGCGTGCACCAACAGCGGGATACGAACGTACAGAGGAAACGTCTTCTTCGAGTAGCCCAACGCATTCTGAATCGGATTCAAGCACTTCTGAGGTTCAATCTCAGGAGTTGCGTGGATCTACGACCGCCGAGACGCACAATGATGTCCATTCTCAAGCGGACAACTTGGCAACGGTTCAGTCTCAAGAGCAAACTGCAAACACAGCGAAAATAGCACAGTCCAGCCAGCAAGAAAGTCAAGAAGGTACGTGAAGGTAGTTTAGAATTTTTATTATTTATTCAGAAATTATACATGTGTCCCATTTGCACGTGCATGTTCAGTTGCGAAACTTTCCTGTCGTTGCTTATTTTAATTTTCATTTCATTTTATTTTATCAGCGAGAAATTTAATTTACCATATTTTATTAAATCATCATTTGTCGTCATTTCTCTCGAAAGTATATAAAGTATGGTTAATTTTAATATTTTTGCTGCTGGGGTGTTCAGGAGAAAATTCGCACGATTTGAATTGTTTTACAGCATTGAATGTTCACTTTGTAGATCTTGTGTCGCTAATACAAAACGTCACTTCAAAAGCGTTAGTATTGTTTGGCATACGATATCCATATGATCGCGTTTCAATTCGCACCATTGCACTGGCGCCGATTATTTTCCTCGCTTTTAATTTCATCCACCACGCGTCGTTCGTTGATTCGGGCAATCGATCATCCTTTTAACGAACGAAACCGATATGTCAAATAACTTTCATTTAATATCGTTATTAAGGACGATTTAGTTATTATAGTTCCTGTTGATAAAACAACATATACTCTTCTAGAAAAAAAAGAACAATTTTTTAAACGATTCAATGAAAAAATTCCTTTAAATAGTGAAATGAGAGTAAATATCAGAGAAAATAACATTAATTACTCTTTTCACAAATTACTCTTTTGCCATATTAGTTTCATTTCAGCTTTTCCATGTATCTATTTTTTGTCCAATATGATTTTTCTGCAGAATATCTGTTAAGCTTTGCTTGGGAATAACATTGCGCTTTGTAAATTTAATGAATATTCATTGTACTTTATTTTCGTTCCATTGATCCACCGCGAAATATTAATTTTCATAAAAGACACTTTGTCGTTTTTATTCACTTTGTAATTTTCGCACTCGTGTGACGTTGTTGTTTGATACGCTTATCATGAATTTCCAAATGTATTTTCGTTACTGATTCATCAAGGTTTATTATTACAAGATAAAAAAAAGATTCGGTTTTAAAATTGAATTTTCTCATTTTTGCACAAATTTCATAATTTTATAAATAATAATTACTGCCAGTAACTAATTCACAAATTATAAGGGGTATAGATATTATAAAATAATGTGCAAATTTTCGGATTTAATTAGCAATTTAATATAGCAGAATTTTCATCTCTCCAGCTAAAAGGTTAACAAAGTGTGATTCCATAACCGTTGACGTTCAAATTAACAGCTCCTCGACGTCTTCCTTGTCAAACGATCATTCTGATTTTCTCTGAATTTTCGTTTTCATCGTCGTTATTTTCACCGTCCCTTCGCTAATTAGTCGCCTTATTTCGTTCGCATTTCCCTGGCTTGTTCGTCCCGAACAGTTTTACACCCAGCGAAGCTGAACAACGTGTTGCTTTGAATCTTAGCAACAGACGGTCTGACGACGTCGACAGCTTCGAGCACGGTTACAGAGACGATCGAGATTACGAAGGAGGAACCGAAAACGGTGGCGGCTGGATCCGGGAACGGGAACCCCTCGGTCGAGGCAACGGACAATGGATCATCGACCGATACTTCTACGTCGGAAGGTTTCGAGGTGATCGAGGCGACCGAGGCGACGCGAAAGGAAACGACGTCCTGTCAGGACAAGTAGGAATGTTAAACGCCTCGAGCCATGCCAGTTGCATTGCGGATAGCCTAGGAGAAGAGAAAGGTTGTCGTTTTCAGCGTGGCTGCATCTGCGAACAGGATCGTCCCAGCGACTCTGAGATCTTGAGGATCGCAGGACGATCGATATCTTGGGTGATAGTTGTACAGGGTGATTCAGGATGGGTGGTGCATTCAGTTGCAATTTAGGCTCCCCTTAATTCAGATAATTTGTAAACCCTCCGGCTATTTATCCATGTTTTACATTTATCCCTAACCAAAGGTAGCCTATGTTGCACTTGAATGTATATGCGATCAGAAGATGATTAAATATAAAAAAATAAATTGAAAATGTCCGTATTAATTTGGAAAAATTATTTTGAAAATTGCAAATATTTACAGTCAAGAATTAAGTACATACTCGAATAATTTTCAAGTTTGATTATTTCAAAAATGAAACAGTGTACAAACAAAATTTTATTTTACAATTTAAATTTATTTTTTAATATAGAATCATCTGTGCCCAATTGTACGATTTTAGCTGACCCACCTTATATGCCTTGGACTATAAAATCGGCTGAGGAACACCGTTTATTTTATAACCGATCGATGTCTCAAAGTCGTGGACAGGTTGTTGATCTTTCGATCAGGTGTTAGGTTTTAACGAGTAACCGAGGATCGGTAGGGATCAAACGGGATAACTGATGGGCCTGGAAACATATTCTCTTACTTCTTACGAGAAGTTGACGCATGCAATATCGCGTCCCCGAGGTCGGCCAGAAAGACGAAACTCCTGAAGGAAGCGAGACGAGTTTGAAAGTTCGTTACCGTGTTTAGGGACGACTGAACGAGAAAAATGTAGATCGTAAAAGATACGAGCAAATAGGGTAGTTTTTTATTCGGTAGCAAAACGGAGAGGCAGTTTTTAGTAATTAGATGAATGCAAAAGTTGTGTCTGTTCAAATAATAAAATTGTTTTTTCTTTTTTTAATTTTTGTTCATTTTCTATATGTCTATATGTTCCTCACTTCATCTTGTGACACCTTTCCAAGATTTCTACAAAATTTTTTATTTTTAACCCTTTTATTACTATTTTCATATGATTATAATTAAAGGAGATAATTTGGCAGTTAATGAAACGACAGAACTTTTGCAATCACTATTTCAATGATTTTGATACACGTTAATGGCTACTGAGTAATTTTATGAATACCAGGGCCAATAAAGTATAAACAGGAATTTTACCAAAAATCATGTATTAGTTACTGTATTCTCAAAATACAAGTCGTTTTTCTACATAATTTCCTTGAAGATCTACGCCTTTTAGCTACGAGATTGGCCATTTTATAAAAAATCATGGAGTGTGTTTGACACCAATTGCACAGGAATTATTTAAAATTATTTCCAGTACAGTGCGTGGAATAAATGATTAAATTAAAAAAATAATCCAGAATTATTTTGGGTGTCCCGTGAATTATGATGGGGAGTGTACGTGTCGATATCGATTCTTTCACGTGCATTTATTTAACGTTTCACGTGCTTGCTGTCGAGAACAATTAAAGTGTACATTTTTATGACAATCAGCAAGGTTTCAATGTTGACATGCTGGTATCATTTAAGGCGGCTGATTATTGTAATATAAGCTATATTGTATCATACGTTTTGGGGGTGAAACGTGTTGTTTTGGCGGGTCTTTGTGTCGCGAGTATAAATTAGTTAGTTAGTTGCGATTTCATTTTGAAAATGTGTTTCTGGCAAAATTAACACGTTGAATGCCATTGGGGTCGTCAATGACTAGTATTACAAATATAATATAATCCAATAAATGAAAGAAATTTAAAAATAGTAGCATAGATATTATATTGTTTTCGTGAAGTACCACGTGGTAACTAATATTAATTACACAAGGTACCAAGTGAAAAACAAAAAGATCCTGATCTGAATAATTAAAATGATGACATGATTGACAACACGTGTCTGTTTTCAATGCGGCATTTAATGTGTTAAATTTTACTTGCTCGAATGGAACACCATGAGAACAATTGTTGAGCTATTTTAGAGTAAGAAGGATTAATTGGTGACAGAACTTTTAAAGAGATACTTACTGCACATACATACATATATATGTATTTATTCCTTATTATATCAACGTTCTACTCTCGGTGTGTATATGTAAAAATGTACCGTGAAAAAAAAAAAGAAAAAAAAGAAAGGGTAAATACGAAACGTCTAGCTGGTTATACGTTTTCGTGTAAAGGGTTGTAAAGTAAACGACTATTGATCGTTTTTTTTAATATCTTGGAATTCGAGCTACCCGTGTAAAATATTTTCTTAAACTACTTACTTCGTAAGAGTCTCTCTCTCTTTCTCTCTTTTGAATGTACATAATATTGCACCACAGTTAATTAAATTACCAATTGTATTACTGCTACTTTTAATGATTGATTACGAATAAATGTAAAGGTGTCGCAATTATGGTTTATTTGAACCATCCAACTCCTTATTATTTATTTATTTTGTATTCTTGAATTTACAATTGGTTCCATAGCACCTGATCAGGTGCTAATGACTATTTTCGGTTATCACTAATTAACGATAAATGAAATTAATAATTACAGCTATCAAAACATAGCTGTATTATTGATTATAAACATAAATAATTACAATCAATGGGTTGAAAATTATTAAGGGTTGTATAGTGGATTATATTACTCGATTCGTTGAATTTCTTTTACTCGGAAGATCCTCGAACGAACGACTGCGGGCGAAATACGTAAGATGTAAGATTTAAAAGAGATTCCCGTGAAATTGGAATTGATTGTTCAAGCGGGACAAGCGTCGGGGTTGATCTCGGCTCCATCGAAGATGCGGGAAGCGTGAAAACGCCGAAATAGACAAATAGATAGTGGTTCGGTACCTTAAAGGGAATCAAACAGGTGGCGTTGGAAGTCGAAAAAGATGAGCAAGGTTCGGGTGGAAAGGAAGAAAATCCCGATGGAAAGGGATGAATCGAGAGAGAAGGACGTGTCTACTAAAACGACCAAACAGACACGACTGTCGTACAAATGTAACAATTTATTTTCATTACGACATAATTAGGAACGAGACCCGCGATTCGATGTCGACCTCCTCTTCTTTTACACACAGACACTACTATCTATTACACGTATACACAGTTGGAATTAACAAAATCTCCTCTGATTTTTTATTACAAAAAATAAAGCCAGACAATTTCCTCGAGTGCCTCTAATAAAAGTTAGTAGATTTCAAATAGAATATTTTATTTAAAAATTATTAGCCTAAAAAATATAAACTAGAAATAAATTAAATATTAAGGGAAATATCGTTTTTATATTTTGTTATATACAAAATTATTTATTCTGTGTAAAGACAGATAGCAATTTTATATTGAATTATTTTCTGCAAGATTAACATCCCTCTCTATCTTCACTGACACAGTTGGACATCGACTTTAGACGAAGAGTGAACGAACTGCTTTCCGGTAGATCGGAATTGAAAAGGGCTCGCGTGAACAATACAATGGAGCGGAATATACAGTATCGGTGGGCAGCTAAAGGATTTTCGTGTGTCCCGGAAACTCGTGTACAGATTCTGCTAGGGTTAGAGGGTGAGATAGAAGAAGAGAGAGAAAGAGAAGGGAAAAGGGGGAGGGGAAACAGAAAGCCCACGGGGGCCAAATTTGCATCCGGCAAAGCAACCTCGGACTACTTTATTTGATTGGCTGCCCGCGGGGTTGCCTTCTACCCTTACACGTACAAGCCCAAACAAAAGTACATTCTCCTATATCTCCCCTCTTCGTTCCATTTCTTTGTCTATCTCTTTTTTTCTTTTTCAAACGTCTCATTTTTCTCTTACGATTCCCTTTTTATTTTCTTCACTGTCTGTCTTGGATTTTCCTAATCTTTTGGAAAATTTGTGTCTTCTTTTTTTTTTTATTTCCACTTCGTTATTATTTTTTTCTTGAATATCTATTTTGATTCTTCTCTATTTTTTAAGTCCGTTTCTGATCTGCTTTTCTCCTCTTCCTTTGACCTCGCTGCTTCTTCCGTTTTCCTTGAAATAGTCCCAGAGAAAACGGTTTGCGATTTGCGGACCACGTTGGAACCTCTTAAGCCTTCTTAGAACATTTCCTTCTGCATCTTGAATCGGATCTACGCCGCAAAAGAGTGGGACAAGCTTCAATCTCTATAATACTTCCTACGACTGGAAGCATCGACTGTCTGAACAAACACCGACCAACGTATTTCTTCGATCCTTTGGTCAACAGGTTGCTTGTATCTTGAGGAATAACGCGTTAATTTTTTCTTTCTTTACTACGTGAATAAAAATTATTTTCTTTATTTTATAATCCTTGCATTACCAAACAAAAATTCCCACTAAAATAAGTGTTTGCAACAGTAAGTTTAAACCTTTATTCTTAAATATATTAAAAATATAAAACTTTAATAAATTATTATAGAAATATATTCTTCAAAATACTTGGTATTGCAAATATTAATAACAGACATAATTTACTTACAATAATTTTCATTTCATTACATAATTTTTAAATACATTAAAAATATAAAATTTCAATTAATTATCATAAGCATTTATATTTAAAAATACATGGTATTGCAAGGGTTATTAATAGATAACGAAAATTCTTATCATTATTAAGAAATAATTAACGGAGAAAATATTTTTCCATCAACGTATTTTATAGAATATTTCAAATGTATCACTGAGTCGCCTAATCGTAACGGGTCTTAATCCGATGTTTACATTTTTGTCTCGCCGAGTTCCAACTGCGATACACAGGTTCTTATTGAATTTGTAGATGTTTACCTTTTAGTCTTCGCTGAACCACGACTCGGGAATGTCGTGTTCGATTATCGCGTGCATGGAAACGTTATACGCATATAAAATAGCGTTTCTAAGTGTAAAATTATTGATGTGCTTGATCGGTGGGACGTCTAGATGGGTCAGCCTGGACGGGTCAGTCTGGAGTTGCCAGGGAAATCTGGAGAACGTAGAACCAGGCGTACATCTCGACACAAGGTAAGCTTAATTGCATTTAATGACCACGCCTGAAACATCGATCGGTGTTTTTTATTCTGTCGAGCCCGACGTCGGAATAATCATACGGTTTAATAAAAACGGCTTATCCGTGAAACAATGGACTGTCGCTTGCAGAAACAAGCCCAACGAGGCATCATAGTGATGCAGTCTTTTTCCACGGCAAAAAAGAGTACTCGTCTATCTACTTTGCCTCACTCGTTATTAAACGATTTTTTACTTTGTCGAACGAAATCGTAGTTTGTCTTTTCAAACTCTCCCGTTAGATGGAAGGTAGAACTTTAATGAGACACATTGTTTGGATAATCGAATAGGGTACTTTTAGTTTTGAAATTCAACTTATTATTAGATAAAAGGATCATTACATTATAAATGAATTAGAAATAATAAGGAATCTATTTTTCATCGTTTGGGACTACCAGAATACTGGTTTTAATTATATTTAGTGTTAGTTTTGACCATCTTAAAAATTTGATTTTATTACTGTTTTAAAATTATTACAGATTTAAAATTTATTATCTCTTGAAGGAGAGGGTTGAGGCTGATTAAGCATATCAATCAGAAAATATTGGAAATATTAGTTTTCTTATTTAGAAACTTTGCCAAAATTTATGGTTATTGGTGCTTTCAATTATAATACTTTAGAATTGAACTTAATATTATTTAAAAAAAGAAAAATAGATTCCTTCTTTCTAGGGTTAATTTAAATCTTGAATTTACAAAAAAGTATGTAAAGAAAATAAATAACAGTATTGCAGTGTTCAAGTCAAAATTTGTTTTACATGAAATTTAATATGACCTGCTTTAAAGTAGCTTTACTGCTTGCACAAATCTTTATTACTTCCTTATGAAAAATATAGAGAAATTTAAATTTTTAACATTTTTATATTATTTGGTTAACGTAAAGTTACTGTGATATATCATATTATTTTGAAATTTAATATGATAGTATTTCAAAATTAATTGCTTAGAATTTAGTGTAATTACTTATCTATCTCTATGCAATGTTTATACGTACTGATATTTATTTTCTCTTTCTACATCAGTTAAAAATTCGAGCTGTACTAATTTCAAAACAAAAACGTTAGTTGTTTTGGTGTTCTGTCCTTTTGTACTTTAAGCCACCGTGGCACTGCAGGGAATTTCATTAATTAGCTAATGGCTGACGTATTTCTCTTGTATTCGTATACGCATCGCAATTCAAATCAGACAATTCTATAAAACTACATAAAATTGCTATAAAAAATGTCTCAAATTCTTTACTATGAAAACAGTAGAAATTCGTGACAAATACTATTTTTGTACTCATTAAATTGAGAAGACCTTATAAGCAGTTAGTACAAATAACTATTAATACATAATCTACCCGAAGCCTATTATAGTAAACTTTTCGACACGATTGGTTATTGACAAAAAACCAATCAATAATTTCTTGAAATTATTACAAATTCTCTTATAACTCAGTTGGAATAATAAAGATTAAGTATACCTTAATTAAAAGGAAATTGCAAGAAAGAATTATACCTTTTACTCTTTAGTTGCTGTTGAGTTATAAAGTGAATACTTATCTTTTTTGTTTATTGCTGGTAGATAATGTGTTAACAGTTGCTATAGTATTGGTATGATTATACCAGTTGATATAAATATTATTTATCTCTCTTACAATTGAAAATTGGCATAAAATCAAATTAGTGTCTATTTGATTTTTTAATTCAAACAAGGGTATTAGGTATAATTCAATATATTTTACACTTAGCTTGAAAATGTAACTACTTAGCAACAAATTAACTAATATTCATCGTTCAAACGTGTATTTACGGATGTGTTCATCACAGATACACGAAGTTAACCACAGAACTTAATGGTTTCCCGATAATAACAATTCTCGAACCACTGTAGTTCCAGTGTCTTGGACTTTGACCAAAGCAATGGAACCACCCGCATTTTCGGTCAATAGAAAGTTCTGCTACTTGTCTGCCACAGAACACGAACTTACTTGAAATGTTTAACTTTTGTACGTTCATGTACCATACCAAACGCAGAAAAACCGTTTTATTATTTACCAATAGATATTGTTAATAGTCATAAAGGCTATAGTTGGCTGATAATTATATAATCTAGTCAGGAAGTCAGGGTGGGTGTTGAATCGTACGATTCCATTTTCAACGATCCATCTTTATTGGAAACTAAGTAGAAATACGACCTGGCTTAAGCTTTACACGATGAAGGGTGAGAATTCCAACTCCATTGGCGTAAACCGGTATTTGTAACATCTTGTAATGCATTCAAGTTCTAAAAAATATTCATGAAAAAGGGGATACTTTTTTTTATAGAAATAAAACAATTTTTTCGTCACACTTTTGTCTCCCCTTTATACAAAGTGTGAATTAAAAGAAAGCCTTCTAAATACGTCTTTTATTTTTTATGATAAGAAAAGAGTTCAGGACACAATTTGAATGGCTTGCAAGCTATGCATTTGAAGGAATACTCTGAAAAAAGAAAAGGTTTATAATTTATATAAATGTCTAATTCCAATTTATAAATGAATTTCTATCGAACTAGTAGAGTTTAAACGAAGGTAAATATATATATTTAAATATAGTATGGGAAATTCGTGTGACATATGTAGATTCTATTCGTTACGCCTATGGTAAGGGTTTCCCCTTGATTTCCACTCGAGGTTGCCAACTTCGTATCCCTCCCCTGTACCTATGCCAGGTTCCACTTGATCGAATTAATCCATTCCCAATCTAATCAAATCGCGTGAATGTCTAATTTCACACACGATCCGTTTTCGTCGCGCGTTCTACCGATACTTCCGTATCGAATGCTTCGTTCACATGTGCGTCGCTAATAGTTGCCCAATTACTTGGAACGTTTGCGTTGATTGACTTTCCTCTTAAGAACGAGTAAATACACATCCACTCGACCGAACAGGTTTACTGTTCATTTTATGCATTCATGCTATTCCTTTCGACAGATTTCATTCGATATGGTTCTCATTTTGAAGCATTGCTAACCATGAAGACCCTGATGGTTTTATATAATTTTATAACATAAAAGTATTGTAAAATATGACTTATCATACATCAATTTGAAGCTTAAATTTTAATAAAAATAACTACATAAATATTTCATAAATATCATTAACACAAAATCGCCGGTCCTTGAAACAAAGCCAACCAAGTCGATTAACAAGTACTGTATCTTTAATTTTAAATATCTTAAGTTCAGTTAGGAATATTAACAAAACCTTTATGTAGTTATCTTCGTTAAACCTTAAGCTTTAAATTGATGTATAATAAGTACCATTTTACGATACTTTTCTGTCATGAAATTCTGTTAGACTCTCCACTTTTCGAGTCTGGAAAAATCCTTCAGCTCGAAGGATGTTCGTGAAAACGTTTATGTCGAAAGGATTCTTCTAATCGAGATAAACGGTTCCCAGTCACCTTTTGTAATTAAGATCTCGAATTAATAACTGTCGTTCAATTGGCAGCGTGGAAGACTTACGCGAGCCACGAGTTTCCAGGCTTACATAAGTAATTACCAGGATCGATAGGAACATTCGTACAGCATCCAAGTACACAGAGAGAAAGAGTGATTCTGGTCGATTTAAGTGGAAAGCCGAGTGCTTCGCATTTACGATATTTTTCCAGCACCAGCCTGAATAGGTAGACACTTCCAACAACCTACTCAAACATCAAACGCTTCTCTTTTCCGTTGACATCGCGTCTACACCTACCTTTCTCAATCTCTTTAGCCTTTTTACATGAATACGTACACACGCATACGTGTACGCATACGGTACACTATTATTCCGTAGTTTCCTTTCGAGATCGAGCAATTATATTCGCACCTCTGCACTCTCGCAAAGGGATATAAGCTGGAGGATCGTCCTCTCCACGGCGAACACGACTTTTCCTCCATTAGAAAGCTTTAAATTCAACTTTCAAGTGTCACAAGAAAAGGAAGGGAAAAGAGACGGGTAAAGGAAAAGGTACACCTAACAAGCTGGTTAAATGGGTCGCGACCATCAGCATCGAAACCGTGTAAAATTGTACCCGCGGTATCGAATAGTTCTTAAAAAGTTAACACCGTTGTCTTTTGCATCGCTTCCAATGTTCTTTAGAAAAGAATTTTTATCATGGAATCTGCTTATTACGATCACTTTTGGGATTGCAATTTTTTATAATGATAACTGGTTGAGAACATTAAATCCAGGATAAATAGTTAGAAATTAGTATGGATAATTATTACATTTGTACAAATTGTACAATTAACCCTCGGGTGGCGGACCATGGAGAGAGCCACAATTGTTCTTATACATGTTTTGTAAGTTCTGGTCATAATTGACCCAGGAAGCGCTGTTTAGAAAATGCAACATTATTCGTGCAATTAGGACATGCTGTACCTTTAAAAGATTAAAAGATAGAAAGGGATGTTATTAAAACAAAATTTAATGGCGTCGAATGAAGCATCGCGTGATTCATGTGTTAGTATCGGAAGTGAAGGCATTTCAAAGATTTCGAAATCAATTTCATTTTTTTTTTAATGGGATTATGCACTTTTCTAATAATTTTTTTTCCGTCTTATATCATTTTAAGGTCACAGTTTGTTCCAATTGCACGGGACACCTTATGTTATATTCTGAAGGAAGGGTTTGGTAATTTTCCTTTTGTAAATTACAAAACTTTTAAATCACCAGTGTTTCAAGTTGTGTAAAGTAAATTCTAAAAGGATGGATTACAAACAGGAAAGGCGAAACCTTCTCGCGATTCGCGGCTTTATGGAGGAAAACTCGGTTCAAGGGAGCGTGCTAATCGGTTTGATGTCGCCACCAAGTTAATTACCAACCGAGACGCAGATCGCGGCCGTTAAATTTGTGTTAATCGACCATTTGATGTTGTAATTACAATATTGTTGAAGCCTTTCCTACGCCGCTGAGAAACATGGCCAGCTAGCGAACAGTTTCCGAGTTTCAAGGAATATCAAGCGGCCATTCCAACAAACTGATCTATTGATACACTTGAAGAGGGTAATTAAGAAAACTCCTTGATATACAATATTTGCCAAATTAATAAATAAAATTCATAAGAATTTTGAATTAGATGTGTAATGATTTGGAAAAGTTGAAAATTTCGGGTAATATATTATCTTCTTATTTTATGGGGCTCGTCAATTTTTCTTCAGCGGGAACACACGAGGGTTGTTCTCGCTGAATTATTCGCTTATTGGTTCATTGTGGATTCCTCTTGTCCTTTATGAGCGACGTTTACTTCTCTTGCATGCTAAACGTTTGTCTCCCTTTATTTCCATCTTTTTTTTCTTCGAACACACTTTGACACCCTCGTACACCCCTGTATTTAAATATTTTGTACTTCTTATCTTTTAATCTGCAATAAATTGTAACAGTTACATATTAGAAAATAGGTATCTTTGAATTTATATTAATTTAGAAATATTGGGTTTAATTTGCGAATTGAAATTAAAAAAATTTTTAATTACTTCAAATTAAAAAAATTTAAACTTCAAAAAGTATCATTCTTTCAACTAAAATAGAGTAGATGTTAAAGCTGAAACACACCCCTGTTATGGTTTGAAATTCACTGAAAAGTATGAAGTTATTTAAAAAGAATTTTGATGGTGCATGTAACAAGTAATTTTTCAAGAAATAATGTAGTTTTGAAAATATGTTTTCGGGTTGATAAGCGAAATGCAGGCTCGGAAAGGGGCAATGAAATCATGAATTCGTATCGTCGATGTCAAATTATTAAATCCGACAAGGTGTTCGTCAAGGAACGGATAATGCAATTTTTATACGCTTCGCTTGTACCGTTCCATTATCGATTCGTGTCGCTTCTATTCGTTCCCGTTCCTCGTTCAGCTGTTGCTTCTATCGTGTTAAAAATTATGCGAGAAATTTTTGTATTTTCGAGGTCGTACCTCTGAACGAAGGGATGGACCTCTGCAAGGCTGATTCATTTTCCATATTTATGATCTGGTTAATAATCGTCCCTTGTCTTCGCCGTTTCCCACGATATTTAATGGAACACGAGCTCTATTCAGGACGTACAGAAATATTTTTATCATCTATTTATCACTCGTCACATTTTCTGTTTACGAAATTAATACTTTGTGTAAATTTTTCAGAGTTTCGTGAAAATTCTTTTAATTAATAAAGCTCAATTGTTATGTACAGTTTTTATAATTAAATACAAGGTCATTGTCCGTCGGAGATATTATATAATTTACGTTGAAAACAGGAGAGCGAAAGTTTTAATTAAAATGTAAAATCATGAATTTTGACTTCCGCTATGTTGTAGAACTTCAGTCAATCGAGATTTCGAACTAAACCAGCTCTGATATTTTAAATTTCCATTTTTCATATAGAATTTCTTCTTTTTGTGGTATATGCAGTGTAGTATTATTGTAGGTATAACAAATGCATTGTAAAGTATAAATGAAAAAGTTATATAATGAAATTTTTACAATGAAATTAGAGGACGAATTTTTTTATTTAATTAAAAATATTATTCTTTGAAAGATATTTTATAATAAAATGAACATTGAAATTAAAAAATAATATATATTTTTGATAAATGCAATGCAGTATCATTTTAGGTATAAATAAAATAAATAAATGAATGTTGGATATGATTTTAATTTTGTTTTGATGAAGTTAGGTTTTCGGTTACATTTCGATGTGTAAAAATGATGCGTTAAATATTACAATAGACAAACGATGCTGTTAATAGAAACATAATCTGGAGAAGTTTCTGTTTCCCTGTGAATGCGTATGAATTTTCATATTCCAACGTGTTGCCATAGCCACGGTTACAGCCAACATGAATAATAACTTTTCGAATAATTTTACGCGCTACCGATCACATGAATTCGCTTTTCGCTTCAGCAAAGCTGCGTTTCTCTACGACTCCGTCACTTTTATGGCCACCCTTCCTTATCTTGATTTCTCATTTATTCACCCTGCTCGTCTCTTGCTCTCGGCACAATTAATTTACAGTTATCGAATCTGACCTGAAAAGAAGTACATTAACGATGTAATCCGGATTAGAGTCGTTTTCAATAATCAACCATAAATTTGCAATAATTCTTGTACAATCTTTTTGTGAAATTAAATTAACCTTAGGGTGGCGGACCATGGAGAGAGTCTCAATTTTAACTTTATTTTTTGTTACACATTATATGTTTTCTCTAAATTTTACACTGTTATTTTAAAATTATTCTTGCAATTAAACTTGTTCAGAAATCACGTGCTAAAAATTCCGGATTTTGCGTTAATTTTACAGGATTCTTTTGAATTTTTCCACGCAAAGTGGAAATTGGTTTCAATCGACGGATAAAAATCGTACGTTTTTGAGCCGCGGATACAATCGTGAATCCCCGTTGTTTCAGCATCGAATAATGTTGATTTTAAATCGATCAGGCTTGATTGTTTTTACCGTGGATTTCCAATTAATGCTAGTTCTTGGTAAACGATTTTCAACTGGATTCATTTCGCGGAAATGAAAGGTATTTAGTAACGTTTGAACGAGGGCCGGTTCAGACGTAGGAAACGCGTTCATTTTCCAGTATTTTCATGCGTGTCTGCTTAATGGGAGAGGAGCGAGATTAATATTGACAGATTTGCAAAAGACGAGTTACCTTTCGCGCACACGTACACTTTCACCGTTTTTCAATCTGATAGAGACGCGGTGAACTTTTGATCTTTTGATACCGCGTGTTTACTGAAATTCCCATGGATCTACGTGTATTTGTGTTTCTGTGATTTTTTAAATGTTTTTTCTTCGTTTCTCGGCTTTAATTCTACATTTTCCTCATACATTAATTATTTACTATTTACGTAAGCTGAAACGCGATTAGGTTCTAAGCTCTTGTATCAAAATTTTTATTTTATTTTACGCTCAGTGATGTACAATGATAGAATCAATTAATCTCCTTTATTTCTAAGAAAATTCCTTTAAATTTCTCGAAACGTCGTCTGTTCAAAAATCCTTCTGGTATATCGAGAAGGTAAAAGTGAGCAAGCCAGCACGTAGGGTGTCGGAGTCTTTATTTCGTTGGATGAGCGAGATATTATAATCACGTTGTACTATCGATTGACGTGTGCACGGAGGGGTTGCACGACAGTCTGCCGGTGTACGGGGGTTGAAAAAGGGGTCGTGAGAGAGAGAGAGAGTGTTAGACGGAAGGGAGGAAGCTGAAGCTGCCAGGGAGAAGACGCTGCCTAATAGAATGCCAATATGATTATGTGTGCCATGCTGCATCCAAACCACGATCCATGCTGCACCTACGATGCTGCTGTTGAATACTCGAAGCCGATGTAATCGACTAACACGACGGAACGGACGAAACTGAATTTGTTTCTTGCCTCGAGATGAAATTCACCCTTTCCGTGTCGTATGTCTCTTTTTATTTTATTTTTTTATTTCAAGCCTGCCATTTTTTCTCTATCCACATATTTGTAAAATCAAATTAATATACACTAAGGAAAGGATGCGGAATGGAAAAATTGCTTTCGGTTAATATATTTATAATGTTTGGAATAATTTTCCAATTAGAATTTTTCATCGAAATCAGTGATTTTGTTCAACTTGAACAATTGCTGTGTTTCTATATTTTTAAAGAAATTCGAAATCGTTGTTTGCGAGGCGGAAATTCGAGCGAGCGTGAAACGTTAAACTTTCGATTTATAACGTTTTTCCGGTCAAACGCGGTGAATCCATCAAGTTGCGCGGTTTATCGGAAAAATCAAGCAGTCGTGTGCATTGGATGCATTGTCAGTGCATTAACTCGTACATCCAAGTGGAAAATGCTATTACTTAGCCGAATTACCGGTGTGTGGTGCACACCCGGCAGCTATTTACTGCGATTTTTGACTCGTTATCAAGTATCGAGATAAAAAAAAAAATTAGAAATAAAAATAAAAATTGTTAACTCGTTCCGTTTCATCTTTCGACCGAATCGTTAGCGAAGGAAATTAGAAGCGAGAAATTCCGTAGTCGACTGGCGGTACTCGTTATGAATGAAACTTCTCTCGTTACCGGGCGATCTTTCGAACAAAAATCGAAATATTATGCTTACAAGTGGCGAGAATCGTATTTCGTGTTCAGCTTCCTCCTCGTCAGAACGTATTTTCTCTCTCGTTACGAACGACCAACTATCGCCAGACCTGGCTCCGATTTCTTCCTTTTCAGCTTTGTAACTCGTCAGATTCCTTTTGCCTCGTTCCGCGTCGAGAAAATAGCCGGGAAATGTTTAATAAAAAATAGGTAATATAAATTTTCATGCACTTTGTTATAAAAGCATAAAGCTGCTTTCTTCGAACAAATTTACTTTCAATCATTCATCGAAATCCTCTTTCCATAAAACGGGAACATTTTGAAATTATAAACGAACGGAAAATTTCAATTAATAATTTATTTTATTCGTGTAAGCGGGTCGAAATGACCCTTCAAACGTCTTTCTTCAGTTTTTCGTCGAATCTGTTTAAATTCTCGAATTTTCGATCATCTCGTGCTCACTTCCTGTCGATCAAACGAAGACGACGAAATTCCACCGGAAACGGGCTTTGCCGGTTAAAAGTCAAACAAACAGCTTTGACGAATTAAAAGTGATTTCGCGAGACGGCGGAGGGTGGTCCTTTCGCGTACGAACGATTTCACAATGGCCTGAACATGATCGGAATAGAAGTCGAGGAAGTGCTTTAACGGTATCGAACAGAAGCGTCTATAATACATATCGAAAGATACATCCGGTATCACGGCGTCCTGTTTCTCGGCTGCTTCATCACGCTTGCTGCCTCAACCTATACGCTTGTATAGGGTTAGCGCCCGTCAAAGTTAACCTTTGTTTCGCGCATGGCTAGCCTTTCGGGTTTATCAGTGTGTACCAGGTGCCGCCGCTTTATTTATAACGCATCATCCCTTCCTCCCTTTCCATTTTCCTTTGCTTTCCCTCTCCTTTTCTATCCTTTCGGGAGGAATCACCGTGGCTAAACCGTGTCGAGTCGTGGGCGCATCCGTTTTTTCAGTGTACACAAAACTCGTCGTGTGAAACACACGTATTGTCGTATCGGTTTGAAAAGTGTGATACCATTGCGAGCGAACAGGTGTTTCTGCTTATGGTTATCTATGCTGATAAGAATGTAGATTAAATTTTTTTTACTTTGGATCAGTGGATGTTAGATCAGGGTGGAAATTAATATTTATTAAGGTTGCTGTGAATATTTGAATATTTATATATTTAGGGTATTCGAATAATTTCGAATAGGGTGGTAATCTTTATTTTTCTTTTTACCTTTTGTCACAAACAACCTTATCAGTTTACCTAGATTCTGCACAAATTTAAAGCAATGTAAATAATTAATCAGATTGTAGGAAGGAATATGAAATTTCGGGAAGGGGTCATATTACCATCCTTTTCTCTATGAATTATTTATTCCAATTTTTGAGTAATTTTGATCGGGAATTTTTCATTTCAATTTCTGAGGTAATTGGATAATTTTTAATTTTTATTTATCGAATCGACTGGCGGTGGATGTTTAAAACACTTTCATCGTGGAATAGCGTTATTTGGGCAGAAGGAACATCCTCGATTCACAATAAAACAGAGTCAAAGTGGAAAGAGAATCGGGGATGGATCGCAGCCGAGCGGATTCCGGCTTTTAGGGCAGGACTTTTCCGACTTATTGGCACTGCCTGAATAAATTTAATTCCGCCATTCTCGACAGCCGATGCTCTTCTATTCTTATCTGCTTCGCTAAGAATTTCATCTTTGTGCCCTTTTCGATACCCGTCTCGACCCGCTAGCCAATCCTTGTACAACTTCTCTCTAATAACTGCAAATTTGCGTTTTCATCCTCTTTTCATTTTTTTTTTCTTTCTTTTTTTGGGATTGAATTCCTGACGAACAACCGTGAATAAGAAAAAATTTTAATATAAGCACCGAAGAAAACTCGAACATTGCGTTTCATTCGATACGAATGATCGCTTCCGATTTCTGTTTGGATATTCAAGCTCGATCGCTTGTGAAAGAGCGTGTTCGGTAACGGATATTAAGATTAGACGGATAATTCCATTGTGCGATTTATTAAAATTCCACCGATAGTTATGACGTTTGAGAAAAGATACGAGATACGAATTTCATTGAAATTTTCATTTTTCCATTACATTGACGAACTTCTGAAAATTTTCTTTCAAATTTTGTATTACATTAGTGGCACCGGTCATTGGTGACCTCCTCGACGCCCAAAGTGTTAATTTTCTATTCTTAAATGAAACTTCTTCAATAATCTGTTAAATTCTAAACTGGAGTTTGCGATCGAGCAAAGGAAGTCTCGTTCTTGCACGGCTGATCCTGCTCCCGATTTGCAATTTGCACGGAATAATTGGTCCATTAAAGGGAACTCGTTGCAAGTTTACCGTTATTACAACGATCCATGTTTCCGGGGTAAGTTAACAGCAGCTTGGACGACAGAGAGATGCAACGTTTATACGAGCAGGCTTAATAACCGGGTTCCCCTGTATATTCCATTTAAGCGGGAGTACTCTTCACGTGAACTCAAAGGAATTATATCGTAGGTAGGAGGTTGCAGCTGCAACTATGTGTTAATTATAATTATCATGATGGCTAAACGCGCAGGACTGAATGGTGAAACTCGACGTGCCATTGCTAATTGCGAGGTCATCGTCTAGATTGTGGAACGTTGAAGATAGCTTTATGTAACGAGGAGAGCTTGAATGCCAATGAGTAGCATGTTATGCTGAAGTTCTCTGTTCGACTTGAGCACCGGTAACCCAAGGAATTAGGCTTTTCGCATTGGCCGCTGGGATTTCTCTGTTAATTAAACGGGTACGGCTTGTTAGTTTTCAAGCGTTTCGTAAACTGTAGTGCCCATCTACATTTTAACCCCATCGTGGTCAGATAGGACGTCACTTACACCACTAAAGTTAAATACCATCTGTCAGTAAAATTGATTTCTGAATAAAAGAAAATTTAATGGCGTAGAGTTAGTATTGTTAAAATTTGCTTTATGCACTTTTGTGCATGGTGCATCATAGAAATGCAGTTGCATTTTTTTGTTTAAATGAAATCATTTGGATATTTCCCATATAAGAATAATAATAATGTAATAAATTAGAAGTTTAGATTTAAAAAATTTATTGTCTATGGAGTGTCTGACTAATTACGTGTATTTTCACTGCAGCGGTCGACTTATGTCTGACTAATTATATGGACTTTCACTGCAACAGTCGTATTAATTCTGTATTAAAAAACGTATCGTATAAAGTGTTATGAATTATTTTTCTGACAAAAATGAATTTTTAAAAGCTCTAATATTACCATTATTAATATCGAAGCGTATTGAAAGAAACAGGAGAATGATTGGCTACGCGCCAGGTTGAAATGAAATTTCAAGTCAACGTACAAAGGAAAGGAAAGGTCGACTCTGATAAACTATCACTCGCAGAACAATCTATTCTTAGACGTGGGCCCATTACACTATTCGACTTTTATTAATCAAACTTCTCGTTGCGTTTCGTTCATAGCATACTCTACATCTCTTTTTCCTACGTTCCCTTCGTCTTGGATGGATAATTGGTTGTCAGATGGTCCTCTATCAGACAGAAAGAGAGGGAATGAAAGAGTCCAGTACGGATGCCTCGAAGCAAATTGCGAAGGGGTGATTCTGTCCATTGCAATTCCTCTCCAATATATTATCTTATCCTCAAGCTTCATCCTATTGGGCCGTCTACCGTTCTTAATATTACTTTTATCAACACTTTGTTTCATCTGTTTTCATCTGTTTTATAACACCTGTACACGCGGCATAGGAATTCTTATGCTTTTTCATTGAAATTAATTCTTTAGTAGTCATTAATTTTCTTTATTTTCTGTAATTCTGAAATTTCAACTTTCAGTTTTCTACCTCGTATCATTAATTTTTCCAATTTTCCAATATCAGTTTCCAGTTTTCCACCTTGCATTATTAATTTTTTCACTTTTCAAATTGAAACCTTCAATGTTCACCTTGCATTATTAATTTTCCCAATTTAAGTCTTCACTTTCCCATGTTACATTATTAATTTCTTCAATTTTCAAATCGAAACCTTAAGATTCCCGTCTTATATCGCTAAAGCTATTCACAATTTATTAAAATAATATTATTAAAAACTTTGTCGACTAATCGAAGCCGGCCCCGTTTAAACTATTGCATATTTAATAACAATAAGTATAAGTTGGTTGGATGGTTGACCTCGAATCGTTATGGATTACCTATCGTCATTTGCCACATACTTGAGGCGCACGGTGTCAAACTTGTGTCCAGTCGAATAGCGTATCCGGTGGCGGTGAACTTCCATCCAGCAGACGGTGGCAAACGTATCGATCATCTGTTTCTCAATGATCGATCGCGCAAAGATGCCAAGTATCCGTAGTGCGATGTATTTTGTCGTGCGGACCAATATCTTGCCACTCGATCTGGCGCGAACTTCGTGATCGATCGGACAATCAATTTGGCAACCGTAGATTCCAATCTGTTACCGGATAAGAAACTAGACGAAATGAGTATGAAACAACTGGTTTCGTTTAATCGTTGCCAAGATGTATCGGCTGGCATTAAACAGTCGTTGAATTTCTACAGATATGAAACTTTCTTCTGCATTTTGCTTACACTATTGCTTATTGATAATTTATAGTCCTCCTTTTGTTCTGTTTGCTATTTGAAATATTGTTTTTCAAAATATAGATTTTAATCATTTTACAAATAAAAAAATTAAAAATATTACATCAGCCGTTAAATGATTTTCTATCACAGTATGTAAACAGAAAATCAATTGTGTTATCTTGTCTGTGTAATCGCATAATCTTTATTGTATCTGATAGCGATTCGATATAAAATCCAATGATACAATTCAAGTCGATCATCTGATATTTAAAATCCCCCGTTTCTTTATGATTCATTTGATTAAGAATTTATCATATTACGAAATTTCTAGAAATTTTGCTCAACTTCTTCTGCTCTCAGAAAATGTTTTTTTTGATCATATGGTACAAGGTCCAAGTGACCCTAATATTCATTAAAATGAACTATTACTCGTAGCTGACTTGGTGCATAGCTAACGTTTTAATCATAGTTTAGTGGCAGAAAACATTCGCCATGGGTTTCGAACTAGGCAACCACGATGTTACGGATAACGTTGTTATTCGACGTGCTCGTTATGCGAGCAGAGGGCAAGGAAATATTTGTCTGACAAGGTGGTAGTCGAAGAAAGTGAAACGAACAGGAAGGTAGCTACGTCTTTGTAGATTTAATGACGTGACATCTGCATTGATCAGCTTAAAAATCTGTTCCTTAAAAAAAAAAAGAATTATGTTCTTCGAATTTGATGATTAATCCTGAAAGGATTGACTTTTATGTACTTTTTTATTTTAATTACAATATCTTTATTAACACCCCTTTCAGTATTAATTGTGAAAGTATAGGTGAAAATAATTATTTTAAAATTCTTTGGATAAGAAAAATAAAACATTAAACTAATTAATGCTCCTTGTTTTTTTTTCTAAAGTTAAACTAAAAAATATGTTTTGCTCCATTATGATACTTTGTCGAGGTGACTTTGATCTTTCGAGGTCAAAAAACAGAACAATGGAAATTGATACAGGCTCTTTTCTTACAAATAATAGGTCTTGCTCCATTATATGAATCTTGGATCCATTTCTTTTTTGTCTTTTGTTATTCACCATCCTCCATGTCCTGTTTTTCCTTTAGGAGTATAATAATCTTTTGTTTTTGGTGAAGTATTGTTTTCTAAAATGACATTTGAGGTACAAATTACGCCCTCTTTATCTAATTCCGAATATCTACGCTCCACTTTCTGCCTATTATTCTCGGTTGTTTAATCTATCGAACTTCTCGGTCGATCTTTTATCTATTAATTTAATCTCTCTTGTCCCAATCCCGGCCTCGCCATTTTCTCTCCTCCGTTCCTTCTCTCGCCTATTATTTCCCAAGCAATTTGTCACTTTAATTGATGCAATCAATTGGATATTAAATTAGTGATTAACCCGTTGAAAAATGTTTCTCCTATTTAAGTACATTTCATTTTTTTAACAGTCGGTAAATTGTACTTCTCGTTAAATCTTACATTTAACCTGAATGTTTTTCTACTATTCGTTAAAAACAGAAAGGGAGGAAACTAAAAGGAGCAAGTTTAATTGTTGCGCTAAAAGCGAAGAGCGAAATTTCCGCGGCGAGTTTTCTCGCTTATTTTCTGCTCGCGACGTCTAATCACATTTTAAACGAGCTGGAAATAGATGAAAAATAAATCGTTTGCCGCGTCAAGTATGCTCGCCACGTCTTTTGTAACGACTTTTGTCGTTTATTTACGCGAAAGACTGCTAGACGAAGTCGAGTTTAACGAAGAAATTAACGAGTCGACCGGTGATTCTCACTAGTATTTTAATTTGGTCAAGTAATTAGACAAAAATTAGACATGAACTCGAAATAGAGAGTTGAAACATTCAATTAACCCTTTCTGAATGAAGCTAACTGAAATACAAAGTATTAGTTTAATTTTGCAATTTGGTTTGCAATGCCTCAAAATATCCGATATTTGATTTTTTATTAAAAAAGAAATTTTATGAACTTCGGTTACAGAGAGTTAAGAAAATAAATTTTTAATATTCTTGATAGTTTCTCTTATTACCGGGCGCCGGACTATACACAGATATTTCTACTGTGCCAGTCAAAGTGGTAAAAGCGGAAAACAACACGCGAAACTACTTCATTTTGCATTAAACTTTTATGATGCACTCAAGGTACAATACCGCACGGTTCTGTTGCATCGTTTCTCATTCGATCATGCGATATTGCTCGAATTACATCATCCCTTTAACTGAAAAGAACAGGCACTGCTTATCTTACCAATTAACTGATTAAAATTGAAAACAGATCTGGCATTGTGAGTAAGAAACATTAGAGTAGGAATTACGTCAATTTTGAAAGTGGATATTATTTAACATAACCATTTTTTAAATTTATTTTAAAATCATAATTTTTGGAATATTAATTTCCATGAAGTAAGAAATTTGTGATTTTAATTTTGGTTGAATTTTTATTTTGAATTTTTATCATTCAGATATTTTTGTTCTTTGTAGATGCAAATCGTAGCTTGACTAATTTTCAATTGTAAATTATGACGACATTTATGGTGCCTCTAAGGATGCTTTACGGTCTATAAATGTTTCTGATCTCAAGCTGAAGTATCCATTATAGAATGGTTATAAAGCAAGGGTACTTTGCGATGTTGTTGCTCTGCTGATTTTATAATCCTGTTCTTCGATTGCTCACTTTGTGGCTACGAATCTGATAGTATAATTTCAAAGATTTTTATAATTTTTCAAATTGTATTTCGTTACTCATCTACTTTGTGTTTTAATTTCATAGTTATTCAGAAAATTAATTGATTATATCAAATTTTTACTTAATTATAACTGTCGTGTATTTCTGAGGAATCGTCAAAGTATATAAAAGGATCGAATAGAATTTCTCGTCTTGGGCCCTTTGTCAAGGAAACGGAACGATCCTGCATGTTCTTCGTGAAGGAATTTAAGGAGTAGAATAAGGGACACCCTCGCCAATTGCACCGGCTGCGTTCACCCTTCATAATTTCGGTGAATAGCGTGGAAAAAATGTCCCTGTAATTTCCTTAAGAATGCTCGAATGTCCTACCAATGATCAAAATTTTTCTCCTTAAATGATTTTCATATTTATGTCACTTCAGTTTCAAAGGAAATTTGAATAAGTCGTAAAGTTTTATTTAGACATTTCAGGAAGACTAACTTTCAAAGAAAAGAAACATTTAAACCAACATTACGTCCATTTTCTTCTAGTTATTAACTAATAAATGTCTCGCGATCCTCACTAAACGGATGTCCTACTTATTCCCGAGTTTTCTCGTTATATTAAGGTTCAAAACGGATCTAATTATACAAGAAGACTCTGGCAAGATTTCTGCTTATTAGCGTTTGCCTTCGTTAGTCTCGATAAACAACCAACGCAACGTCTGCCGAGTATTGTTTCAAAAATGTGTGTGTGTATGTGAGTGTAAAAGTTTAGTAAAGTTATGAAAATTTTCCAAGGTAAATTAGTGAAGCAGCAGTAAAGAAATTTTACTTTGAAACATCAGAGGAAGAATATTACATTTTCATAATATTATCCACTAGCCATTTATAATTGGTTAAATAACAAAATAAAAGTTTCAAAAAATTAATATTTTACCCTTAAACAGTGGAGTCTTGATCAATCTTACAAAACATGTGCAAGAAACACTGTAGTTCATACAATAGAATTCAGATTCTCTCCATGGTCCGCCATCCGAGGGTGAACTGAAGCGATTAAAATTTAACTACAATAATTTTTAATATATTTTACCACCAATCGTAATTAACCTTTTAATGAAGAATCGTGTTCATAGAAATGTAGTTGATCCCGATCGTTCAATTGGATTTTTATTAATTACTTTATTGTTGGCGGGTATCGGGCATCAATCGTAGGATGTGCGTATACAACTGATTGTTTTGCGGGTGATTGGTTGTTATGTGCGGTGCCGTGCGAAACCCAATAGTCGTTGTTTTTGGTGTCTCGAGGCTGATGGATGGCGGATATCGACTGCATCGCTGCAGAGTACCGGGCGGTTTTCTCATTTCACAAGCCGAGAGAAACTTCCGGCGGTACCGAGCTCCCAAGGGAGACACCGGGAATTCGCTTTAGTCCGCCCATCGAATGTCGCCAAATTTTCTGTTGGTGCAACCAATTTTCCACGTGTCTTTCTTTCTCCCTTTCTGCCGATATTTCCGCGATATCCACGCTTTCCAGGAAAACGTTGCACGTGTTCTTGCAGCTTTCAATCCTTTCATATTCAATTCATTTAATTACTAGGATATAAATGTTATTGTTTGATATTTATCGAAGTTATTAAGCAAAAATGTCGAATTCCTGAAAATACCAAATTGATACAATGTCAATGAAATTTCTCCTCGAATATTTTTATTTGTTTCAATTTTCACCCGAAATAAAATAACACCGTAAATTTTGAACAAGTAAATATTCGGTGTCCACAGTGGTCGTATTTAATTGGAAACAGGTTTTCGTTATTCTAAGTAATCACTGTTAAAGTATCAATTGTACTTTAATTGCCATTCGTGTTTTGTAATTTCCAACTTGGAATATAATTGAGAAATTAAATAGAAATGTCGCGATTTTCCAGGGATAAAGACATTGTATGTCCATACAAAAAACACATTCGATATTAAATCCCGTGTATTTTTTTATGTTTCCATCACCATTTATCTGCTGCGATTTTAATACGTTTGCACATTAAATCTTTGATCCATGCTGTTCTGGTATTCAGAGTTTTAGAGCGGACGAGCTGGCGGATTTACAGCTTGAATCGACAGCTTATATCGATTTTCGGCCACGAACGGCTTGATATTCAATACTCTGGGGAAAATCAGGGGGATTAAAACGTTTAAAAAAACACCAATTACCCTCGGCACACGATTATGCTATTTACGATTTTCGATTCTACAAATTTCGGTGGTTCTTTTATTTAAAAAATTCTTTGATTTACACAGTACTCGGACGAATAACTATTCAGTGAATTGATTGTAAAATTATCAGAAATATTTTCTAAATTCTACAGTTTTTTCTTCTAATTACCACAGGATCCAGTATTTTCATCACAACCGATACTGTCCATCAGGATTCCTCGTTGTAATTACACGCGTCGTGGTATCGAAGAGGTACAAAGTCCCTTTATGCCTCCGATAATACCATTTTTAATTACTCCCTGTAAATAACTAATTAAAAAAAGCGCGCTAAGATAAAAGGAAAGATCCGGATAGAGGAGTGAAAAGAATCGAACGGTGGAACGTCGTAGGAAAAAGTGGAAAGGCAAGACGGAAAAAGGGAAACGTTACCACCTCCGTGGCGGAGAACAGATTTTCCTACGGGGAAACGATCCGTTGTCGTCCAATTTGCCGTACGAAGCCAATAGCCGTCGTCGTGTACGACGCAACCGAAAAAAAGGGACGTCCCGTACGACAGTGCTGCGCCGTTATCCGATATTTGTGACCGAAAATGGAGGCAGGTATCGTATAAAATGACAATAAGGGCGTGCCATCCTGTACTATCGTGCCGGACATCAATAACATTCGTTACCCGCGTTACACCCTGTATATACAGGCATACATATACACGGATTATTCTGTTTCTTCGAAGAGACGCGAATCCACCGTCTGTACAGGGTATTTCATTAGGAGAGATCAATACACTGAAGTGTTACAATATTAGGTCATTATCAATTGAAATTTACATGAATTATTGGTTGATTGTTGATTTTTTATTTTCTGGTAAGATAGGGTTGTTTAATATTTGGAGTCCAAGTGTTTCTTTTCAGTGACGGATTCTTTCTACAGAATGTTTCAAAAAAGATTGCATTCTTTTTCGTATAAATTCTTTATGGTAATATTTTTTAGCAAATCATGGAAGGAGTTATAAAAACTATGGCTTTGAAATAATAGAAGATAGACTGAAAATTCAGTATTAAATTTTAATATCACCTTCGTTATTTTAAATAGAAATGTATATTTGTTGATTATCCATCAGTGCCTTTTTTTCTATTAATAAATTTTGAAGTATTACTCTCAATTTCATTAGTACTTAAATACAGTACTTGAATATTTCTGTATTAAGGCTTAGGGTAACGTGTACAGTTGTCCCCCATATAACTCTTTTCCTTCAAAAGAAGGAAATATAAAATTGTGGCATTTTTCATGGTCCGCCGCCCAAAAGTTAAGAAATGCATTATCTTGTACCTTTTTAAGAAAAGAGTACAATCATCGTATAGGGATCAACAACTGTGTATGTTACCTTGTATCTTAAAAACTTGAAATTAATTTTCCATTTAAGTACCATTTTTCTTGAAAGCCCCTGTACAGTTCTGCTGTTTTTCACCTAGTAGGTACATGTAGGTGTACAACTCTGTGTGTCTTTCTTCGGCTAGGTGGACGTGTTCCAGTGTTGTATGGTAGTCAGTAAAGAATAGCCAGTCGTGCGAGGGCGTATAGGGCCACTTTACGTAACTTATGTCGCCTTTGTTAGAGAATATCTCGTACCGGTGCTCCGTTGCAGCCGGTACGGGCTTCTTCCGTTGTTGTTCCTTGCCGAGATGTCGGCCTTGTCGTTGATACCTTCACCATTCACGGCCTCGTCCTTCCTGTCATCTCCGTCATCGCGTTTTCTCCTCCTACGCTATCATTGATACCTTGAAAATTACACTAAATGTTCTCCTCTCCGATGCCTTTTGTTCGCTAAAAGGATCACCGAGCCGTTATTACGCACAGATTTGTAATTGGAAACCCGATGATCTCGATGGATTAGGTTTTCTCGTATTTTTGCGTCTCGACGTTTAATGGACGGTTAAATTTATAGGTGTTCGAAATGAAGACAAATAACAAATTGTCTGAAAAAAGGGAAAATTTGCAAATTTCAAAAATTGGTAATTTTTAAATAAATTCGAAATCGGCAAAATGATGACTTAACCAAAGGAGATGATTAACCAAATGATAAAAAAATTATAGATGTATTGTGATATCATAAAATTTATCATAAATCTTAAATTTCTTCTGCTATGGAACGTGCTTAAAAACGATTGCCTACGCCAAAAAGGTTCCTTCATAATTACTTCAAGGATTTCTTTTTTTAATTCCGTGTAGCTTCCTTATCGTGAGTAATCTGGAAAGTAAGGTCGTGTACAGGAAGTGAACGTAACCGCGGATCGAGTAAATGCGTTAGACTGCGAAAATGGATTATTTACCTGCCTTTTAAGCTGCCTGCTGAGAAAGCCAAGGCAGACCCCGAAGACATTTCCTAACCACATTGTGGACACCGGCTTCTTCCAGAACAACGTTAGAACATGGAAATTAGAATGAAACTAACGCACGATAACGGGTATATTAATCTATATTTATGTGATACAATTATTGTATATTGTACGTGTTTATGTGACAGAAATGAGTAGCAATGTATCAAAAGCTCGCACGGTCTATTAACGCGAAGATGATTTTGCTTTAACTCATTCACCGGCAGTCTGTTACGCGTAAATAATTTCCCTTTGAAGCGATAAATTGATGGAAAACAATTCATAAACCATATTACGTAGGAGTATGGCAAGAAAATCGTTTGCCTTCCGGCAAGCTGTTCGAACGAAGTGGAAATAGTAAAAATCGAAGTTATTGCAAAATGATTTTCCATCGATTTTGATCCTTTTATTTTTGTAAAGAATCAAATGAAGATTTATTTATAAATTATTTTTTTTATTTTGATACAAAGTAATTAAAATTGAGAAAAATCAATCAAGGGCTATTAACAAAAATTTTTACCCCTAAATAATTGATATATTTACACCGTTAAAGAATAATTTATTTATCTTTGACATTTCACTTTGACTTTACGAAAATCTACTAAAAAAATAAAATCCAGTGTTGATTTCAAGACACGATCGTCTGGAGACGTGAAAACAAAGGAAAAGGAAAGAAAGAAAAAATGAATCAGTGAAAATAGCATGGCTCGAAAGAGCAAAAGCCCTCTTCACTGAGAGTAACACTTATACCAATTATCATCCAGGATAGAGCTCACCGTAAAAGGAAACGGCCTCACGGTGGCTTTCCATGTTCTCCATAGAATGGCCTTCTTTTTCGTCATACTCGGCCACCCCTTATTCTCGGTTTAAGAATTAAATTAACCGGCAGGAAGGACGGCTCTCGACGGGGAACCGACGAACAGAAAGAAGTGATCCCCCGATGTCTACTGGAGTCACGAACGAAGAAGAACCTCTCGAGAGTGTCATGAGAGCCACACGATTCTCTTTCTCTTCCTTATGGACTCTCTTTACCTTCTTTTTTCTCCTCCCCCGTGGATCGTAGACGAGGTAGGCAGGCTGGTAAAGCACAAACCAGGATATTGAAATTTCTCGTGGAAGAAGTATTTTTCTTGTTCAATTTCTTTCCTCTCGCTCACGCACCTTTTTTCTTCTCTCTGGCCTAGTTTAACCCTCACAGGACTTTGATCTAAAACTTGCGTTAAAGTCTTCTTGGGGTGCAAAATTATTTCATTATTTTTTTTATTTTTATTTTGTATCCATTTCAATTCAAAATAATTACATACTAAATATTATTATCTAATGTGATCATACTTGTGGATTAAAATTTTTATTTTTTGTTTTTTCTTCAGTTAGCACTATTAATAAAAAGATGAATAATTAAGAATTTCATCAGGGATAAGTAAATTAAATTACTTTGTAAATTAATTTGTATTAAGTTACTTGCATAATGGGTTTTATAATTACTTGAATATTATTTTTTATATTTATTTAATTTAAAATGTCTATAACTTCACAAAAACTTAATTTAAAGATTCAGCTAATTTTAATTGATTGAAATCCATGTGCACAACTTAATATTGCAATAGAGTTTCTATTAACTATGGATTAATTAAAAATAGCAAAGATAGCTATGTCTTCATTTCAAGAAATATAATCATAATTTTTCTACCAAATGAGCGAAATTAGATATTTGAAAGGTAGAAATTTTTAATATTGTATCAAAGATCCTCTTTTCATCTTGTTAAATATACATTTCACAAACGAATTGAAATTTAATCAAATATACCGCTTCTTTCTTTTTCTTAAAATTTTACGCTAATTGCAAAAAATATTACCCACATTATAACGTCCTAAATTTTTCTTTCCCATGGGGTGAAAGTTATACAACCAAAGTATTTCATGCGTGTGTAGTCGAACATTGTTAATCTATAATAGTATTACGCGGAAGAGTAAGTTGCTCGTTATTAGGCGGACCCTCGTTGCAGGGTTAATGTGGGGTATAATATAGAGCAAATCGGTTCTTATTACATGGGGAACAATGCAGGAGGTACATGTATATTTATTTTTACCGGAAATGAGCATGTTTCTCACTTTAACGTTACATTTTGTGTTCAAGGGAAAATTGCATCCCGGTCGAATATCAGGAAACTTGAAACATTATTGCCTTTATTTAATTTTTTCCTTTTATAAATAAAGATTAACAAGTTATAAATTTAAAAATTGAATTAGGCAACAATTGCTACCATTATTTAAAAAATAATATAATATGACTTGTATAGCTTGAAATAATATTAATTTATATAATTTCACTAATGGACAAATTTCAAATATAAAAAAATTCTATATAAAACCAGTACCTATATTTTTATTAAATTTTTATTCAATAAACAATCTTCTGCCAATGGTTCGTGTAGCAAGGTGTTTCAAAAGGAACGATCATCTCGCGAAGGTGATTACTTAAAGAAAGCGAACGCTTTTATTGGCTCGTTTCTCGAGTATTTCCTTCGTCAGAAATGGTTTCGGCTAAAGTACCATTAAACGAGAGTTTCGTTGCGTTCTGTAGGCAACTAGGAGATCTTGAAAAAACAACGAACGACAGAGTAGACGAGAAGAGGAGGAAACTTGTGATCCAACAGGACAAACATAGAGTGTGATACAGGCTCGTATGCGGATCGAAGGATACGAATGAGACAGGGCATGTTGTTTTTGGTCCAGTAATAAGAGAAGTCTCTCCACGCCCGTAAATAGACTAGAAAACTCTAATGAAGACGTGCCAAGAGTTTATCTTGGAAGCTGGTATAGCGACGATTGGTCGATCCCTCAGGGACGATGATTTCACGTAGTTCAGCTTATCTCTTTTCTTGATCCAGGATACCCTTTGTCTATCCGTTCTGGATTTCTTCCATCTCTCTTAAATTGATTTACTTCGGATTCATGTCGATCCGTTTCGAGAGAGGTGCCCGTTCGTGCGAAGCTTTCCTTCCGGAGATTATGATCGATTAGATTCCTTTTCTTTTTTCACCTCTTTTTCGTATGGACGGTTGGTGTATTGTATTTATGATTTTTGAGAAAATATTCGTTAAACAAATTTGATAGCAATTTTTCCTTTTAATTTAATTAACTCTTCTTGAGATTTCCAAGTATAGTTTTCATTTTATCAAATTGATAAGTGTATCTACACTAATTTACCTTGCAATAATTATTATTAACACATTTCAATCTTCTCTTCATTGAAATACAATTATTGAGGCTTCTGTAAGAAAAAGTTATTGACCCTTTTCTGTATTTGTTATTCTACCATAAGTGGATTCAAATGTGTCGGATTCAGCAAGTTTGATCGTCTGCTTGATCTAAGCGCTAACAAAACTCTAATGAGAACGAGGCCTCGAATTAAAGCGGAACTCGAGGTAATTGAATCTGAACGAAATTGGAATTATCGAGAATTCGATTAACAGTAAACTCGAATTCACGACACGTTACTTTGAAGAGGATGCATTCCATAGAAAAAAGAAAAATAAAAATGAATAAAATTTCATTGAAATTCCTCCCATAATTTTCCTTATTTTTTTTCACGTGGAAAATTTCTTAACGTAATTCATATCTCTTGTAATAGTATTCAATTTTTCAAGAAATATAAAACAGCCTCCAGCAGTAAATTATTTTCTGAAAAGCTAGAATAATTTAGTCGTCTTCTGTTAGGAATAGTATACTATTTACAGAAAATGATTCTATTAAATTCACCGAATCAAACGATTACAGTTTCCCCTTCTGTGGACAAATGCCTTTCAATCGCCTTAACGATTGCTTATTTACCATAGCTAGTTTATTCTGAATGTAGAAGAAAATTTTTGCGATTATTCCAGCAATCAAAATCAGAAGATAATTTGTCAGGAATATATCAGCCGCCTGACTCCGTTTAACCCACTGTTTTCATGATAAACGTGCATTGATATGCGATTGTATTTGGCAGATTCCATGCAGCCTCTAAAAGCTCGCTGATTTCCATGTGTTATAAATGCGAGCGATTCGATTCATGCTTTCCATAAATTACCCGACATTTCGAACAGTAATTGTGGACACTAATTCTGTATTCGATTCGCAACAGATCGGAAACAAGAGACGGAATTCCGTTCAGAAATTTCTCCCTTTTTGTGTCTGTCGTCGAGTTGTCTGATTTGTAATCGTTTCAAAACTCATGAAAGAAAATTATTTTCACTTATAAGAAAAATCTGTTATTTGTGGGACATTAATCGTCAAAATATTAGGTCACCTTATGAAACAATTCCGAATTATATTACTTTCTTTCTGAATTACTCTTAATATTAATATCGTCAAAATTAAAATTTGGAAGACTCCTGCTTCCCCCATATCGCTATATGTTACCCTATTCTACCGGTTTTCATCTATGCCAATGATGTAGTATGTAAATAAAATGAATTTTAGATGGTTCGAGTTACCAATAGTTCTGTTCTCTAACATAGGTTACGTAAAAGGTAAATACGATTGCGATCATGCTTCGCCATGGAAAAAAATTCTATCTCAAACAAAGTATACCGTCGAAATTTTATTGCGACTTTTTGGTATAGTTACACAGAGTTACATTTTTATTGAAAAAGCTCGTGTTTTTTTTAAATTTTTGTCACTGGATAAAGAAGAGGTAACTTTTGCTTGTTTTTCTTTTCATCTCACAGTGAAATATAAATTTAAATATTCTTTTTATTACCAATTCTTATGAGATAATGTATGTTGATGGTAATATGACAGGTTTATATTACTTTTGAAATTAATTTCAAGTTCGTAATTAATTTATTTCAATAAATCCGAACTTAATATTTTCCATAATTCTGAAATCAATGTTAAAATGTAAACCGAAGTAAATTGATATAAAATATGAAATTTGGTTGCAGATTTACATTTCGTTCAAAATCAAATAATTTATTAATATGCCGAATTCTGGAGTGTGTCTTTTGTAAATCTTTGAATATAAAAATTAGGGTTTTATAACATTTTACGTTAACAAAAGTAACTAATGCAAAAAATTAGAATTGATTATTAATTTTTTTGAAAATCAGGTAATGATTGAAAATCATTTATGATGTATCATCATTCCAAGTTGTTCGTTATTTTAAAAAGAATCACGAAGCAGATTCACGGTAGAATAGAAATACGTGAAAATCGTTTTCGCCGAGAATCGGCTATGGGTAACATTACGTCCAAGTAGACGGCTCGAAAATTGTAGGCGTTATTACCTATTCAGGCGCATCAGCTCGCCGTGAGATATTGAACTGCACTATCCTATTTAAATATTCATGAACGTCTTTGTAATCGATGTAATATGGATCTAGCGTAATTTCACGTGTCAGAAAGTAAATAGGCCTCAATTTTCAACTGGACAATTCCAAATTCCATAAAATAATTGAAGGGTTGAATATAAGAACCAGGCAGTTTTATTTTTTGTGGAAATTGGGATTTTATTATATAATTCATAAAAACATTTTTGAAACAATAAAAATGGAGTTGCCTTATTCTTGCATCTAACCCTTTAATTAGATTCTAATTTCATTAATTCATTAATAACTCTAATGCATTTTAATTTTGCATTTACTTCTTCAATATTTCAAATTTAAAGAAACAGAATGAATTATTTCAAAATAAAAAAGAAATGTGACAGACTTCATAAAATGAAAGTATAAGTGAAAAATGAAGCACCCAAAATGGAAGTTCAATATTTAATCATTTTTTAATAAAAGAAGCCATTTATATGAAACGTACATTTTCATTAAAAGTGGTTATGCATTAGAAGAATGTAATATAATATAATTCATGGATACCTTTAGTAGTCAATTAATTATATTAATGAAAACATCCTTGAGCAAAAGGTAGCGGTCTGTGATGATTTCGCGGCGAGCCACGGTCCGTTGCTCTTTATTTTCTTTTGCGACGAACGGGAATTAATTTCAGCAACTTCCATGCTTCTCTGATATACAGAGGATATTTCTATGTCGTGAGCCCTTGTCTAGCCGCGGGCTATTTAGCAGCTCGCACTGAAATAATTCCCGTGGAAATTTGATTTGCTAATTTGACATCGGTTTTCGCTGGTTCGCCTTTATCCTAGAAACGGTTCTGCTCGACCTTCTCGAATATCATATTGTCGTCGTCGTCGTCGTCGTCGTCGTCGTCGTTGCATCAAGAGAACCGTCGTGTACGTCGAACGCAATAACAATGGCATTATAATTATAATTGCAGCACACCGGCGACGTAAACAGCTCGGCTTTGTAGCGTCGCGCGCGGACTTCTTGCTCTTATTAAATGAGGCACTGCTGCTTCTAGCTACCTAGCCAACGTTATTACGGAACGTAATAATAGCTAGGGTGGAGGAAAGGCTTACGGAAGTCGATCCGAGACAAATTATACAAGAATTTCCTTTGTCTAGCCAGTTTGTCTGAGGCTTACGGGACACAGCTTCTTACGTTGATGCTGTTGAGACGGTGAACAGCAGGTGTTAACCTCTTCAGAGGTGTCTAAAAATATTATGCAGAGAGGACGATCCTCGAATTGTTGAGAAAAAATGACACAAGAGAGAAACGAAGAAACGATTCTTCTTTTTTTACCTAACTTTTCCTCTTGCCTCGTCACACGAGCTCATCGCGATAATTGCTGCAGAGTTTGCTTCGCATACAACAGCGTATATCTCGTGGATCGATCGTCTTTGCCGCCACCAAAGGCAAATACAAGGCGCGCGAAGGAGCGGCCGTTTAAAGTCGAATATCTCCCACGGGATGTGTGCCAACAGCGACGACGGTAATAAATATGTAAAGTACGGTTTACGAAGTGTACGGAAACACACGGTGTCGGCCCGTATCCGGTAAACGGTGTTGCACTTTCAAAACTGAATAAGAATCATGCTGTCACGGAGTGCGCTGAAATGGGTTTACCGGTGACGAGATATGATCGATAGATGTGTTCCTGGTGGTAAAGGAACATCGAAAGAAAATTTATTATTAGGTATATCAATAATACGCTATCTTTTGAATAAATTAAAAGTGTAGTTTAAATTCTAAATGCATTACTTTGTTAGCAACAATATAGAAAAAATTTAAACGTTTGCAATTTATCAAGTTGTTAATAAATTAAGTATACATTTTGTTGAAAAAATTTTTTAAAGATCTGACAACGTTTGCAAAATTAGTAGAATATTCAATGTAAATAGGTACACTTTGTTTAAAGATGACAAAAGTTTACAAAAGCATGAGTCATTTGTGTATTAGTTTATGTTAATTCTTAATTGCACCATCTTTAGTGTTAATTACATTTCTAATTTTAATGCATAGGGCAAGCAAACTTAGATAATTAGATATTGTTATTTAAAAGTAGCTCTTTTTTATTAGTTATCATAAATAATGTTTAAACTTTGATTATAATTTTTGATGTAATTACCAGTTTTAGATATTATTGATGTAAGGTAGTTATTTTTACCTGGATCAGCAGCATGCTGTTATAAATAATAATTGTCTCGTTTTTCTTCAAAGAAGAAACAACCAAGTGAAGTGATATTAATGATATAGACGTTCGACAGTAGAAAAGACGGTGATGGTCTTCAATTAAGTTTCTATTAATATACCTTCAAGGTGTTCAAGATAGGGTTATTTGTTTCTAAAAACAGCATTGTCCATGATACTTGTTTCAATTTATTAAATAATATATAGAAACTCAATATTCAGTATGTAATATTTTAGAAACAAGAATTAATATTTTGCACCTTGTGAAAATATTTTTATAAAGAAAAGAGATTGAAGAATCAATACATTCGAACAAATAAATTTGGGGCGAAATAATAGAGTATTTACTTCATAAAAAGAGAATGCTTGCTTAGCAGCACACTAATAGAGACAGTTGCCCCAGAAATAATTATTGTGTAAATGATGTACAATTGCTCAGAGAAATTCTTTTAATTTATTGCAATCAAATCTCAATACTTAGTCACTTTTTTCAAACTAATATCATAGACATCTTTTTTTTAAGATGTCTCAGGAAAAATAACTTTATTCTTTTGTTGAAATAAGCAATGATCGATGGTCAGAAGTTAAAAAGCAAACTAATAAAATTTTCAACGAAGAGTAACCATGCTCGATGACATTGATTAAGCGATCTAATACGTGAAAATTTGATTTATGCTTTGCTTGTACGGTTTAATTAATTGATAATGAGCAAACGTGACTAACGTGTACAAGAACTTGCATAATGTGTAATAATTTATGATCATTTTATAGGGCTCTACAAAATGTAATCCTGAATATGTATTTTAATCAATAATTATGCAATTCCATTCAATTATAATTACAAAATTACATTTGATTAGTATCCTGTACAAAGATATTTCAAAAACTAGTTAATTTCCTTGTCATTTTCCATATATTTGATGGAAAGTTGTAACGATTGCAATATACTTGCAGCAATAATTTTCCTATGGTAATAACAGTAAATATTGCAATTGCTATATTGTCATTTTTATTATGGATCATAAAACTTTAGAGAACATTGTTAAAAGTAATTAATGGAGTAAATAACATTATTATTTATAATCGCTCGCGATTTTTTTAATAACAGTTAAATTGAAAATATATTTTTTCCTAAAAATTTACTAAAATGTATTATTTTATAATATAAATTTTGCAACTTTCCTATCATTAGCATATTTTATTTTATATTTCTACATTTAACCCATTTCTTAGTTTCGTCTATCATACATTAATAAATATCCCCAATCTAATGATTATTACAACAGTCTGTTAAATAAAATAAAACAAACAAGTTATTATAAATGATAGGTATTTGTCGGTAAATCAGTAAACAGCATCTTGAATGCATCTTCGGTCTGAATATGTTACATGAGCACGGTACATATGTGCTTATGATTAGAGCTACTTAGCTTTAATTAGTCCCTAATTCGATAGTGCACGCGGCATTATCCATCGTCTGTTTGCTCTGCCGACAACATCTATCTCAATTCCATCTCTAAGCCGGTGCACCAAGATGCCTAAACTAATCGGGTCTTGCTGCTAAATCCCTTTGATGATTTGTAATTAAGGATAATCATCCATGTAAATGAATCCGTCGTTTCCATAATAATTTCTCCTACTGTTTTCTAACTAGCTTAAATTAAGTACGTTTACAAACATTACCTCTGTGTACCATTCTTGATATGTAGATCGTTAATTAATTATTTGATATTCAAATTAATATCGTGTAATATGGAGTATTTTAAGTGATAAACAATACTTCATTAAATTTTCCAATATTTTGGGTGGTCACCAGTGAACAGCATTACAGATTTAATATTTTGGAAAAACTAAAAGAATGTTATATTAATTTTTTCTGAAGAATATGCAACAGTCGATAGTTATAGTGAAATTCACTTATGTTATTAAGAAAATTCCTACATGAAGATTCCTACTTGCGAGTATAGTCAAATGCATCTGTATCTCTAAGCTATCCTGGATTCCAGCTGCGTCGCTTTTATTCGAAATTCATCGGATCTGAAATGCTTTTCGCATGGTACCCCCTCGTCTTACAGATCCCTTAGAAATCTCGTGTGTGCAGGGGCGATTGTATCGAAGCAAGAATGTTTTTCGTTTGATCCGTCAGTGAGCCCGGAAAAATGTTCCATTTCACAAAGAAATCGCGACATACACTCGGGTGTTCGAAAATACCTTCATTTTTCAATAAATTTCTTCACGTAAATGCATTATATGTACAAATATTTCTAATCGTGAGAGTTGTTCGATACAAATAGAAATTTTTGTCATTTCAATGTTAATATTTTATTATATTATAAATTTAATAATTGAGAGCTACAGTAAAAATGTTGTTAAGCTTTAATTACTAATTGTGAGTTAATTGGCACTCTATAATTATAATTATTCAAATAACTCCATTTTCTAACTTATTGCCTTACAAAATTAATGGAATTTCCAATTTTACTTCGAATTTTTATTAACTTTTTTATATTATTCATCAATGCTATTAAATTTTCTTGGAAAAAAAGATATATCAAAGCTCAATTAAAGCAGCTTTCAATTTTCGAAGAAAAGCGCCATCAAAATGTTATGTACTCGAGAAGTAGCTCACGGTAACGAATTATTCCTGGTTTCTTGAAAAGAAGCGGTCTGAGTTGGCGAGTTTCCCGGCAAAAGAATCAAGGGGGCGGATGTGAAGGTGGGGAAAATACGGGGTAAGTTTCCGTGACATGTAAATCACGCTTTACCAAGAGCTTTTGAGTGTAGCGGTAAGGTTCGTTGAAAAGTTAACAGGCCGAGGAATGAGAGGGCTGGTTCTCTCTTTCTCTCGACGCGTCTGACACCTCGTGTACCGCTTTTACTTAATGCTTTCCAGTTCTTCTCGAGAGGTGTTAAGTAACGAGCTTGTTGTATATGAATGCCAGCTGCGAGAAACGAAGGAATTTCAACCGGTGATTTTGTCCGTGAATTCCTCTTTTTTCTTTATTCTCCTTTTTCGTTCAACTTACTTCTTGTTCTAATGAACATCTAGCTTTGAAGAGTGTTTCTTAATTGACCAGCTTCCTTTAGGCCAAAGATCCTGTTCGAAAGTGCAATAAATTCGCATCAACGTAGAATTTTTAAATTTGAAAAGGGTTTGATTTCCATCTATTTTAAACCACGCAAAGATCATAGCGGGTAGCTAACTTGTTAATAAATTTTTGCATGCTCTTAATATAATTTTAATTCCGTAAAATTAGGTTACGCGTACACGGTAATTTGTATAATTAAGTTCGCGTATTTAATTTACACCTACAGGTTTCGTGATTATTCAATTTCTTCATTTTCAACCATTTTGTCTAATAAAGATTGATAGGCTGATTCGATAAATTTTCAAGGAATATACATCGAGATTAAAAATTGAACGAGTCACTTTGCATATTTATTGTCTGTCGTGATTAGGACAAAGGAAGTTTGTATTAGCTATTAAAAAGTCGCGGTACGGTTTCCTATTATCGAAGCAAGTTCGGTTGAGCAAGTGAACTTTAAATGAGAACAAGTTGTTAAATAAAGTGAAATTTATGAAATTCACGGTGCACCTGTTCCACCTTCACATCCTCGCGAAAGTTATTTAATGTAATATGTAATTTTGGAACGTGTAATGTATTCGATGTTAGTCGCTAGTTTTCTGTTGCATTTTAAACGATTTTGTTTGCTTTCGCTGTTTGGTTGTAGACTTTCAGAAAATTGTTTGATTGGAAAAATAGGATGATAAAAAAAATAATTATGTATTTTTTTGTATAATGAAACGATTAGACTATTAACAATTTACTTTCTAGTACAATTTCAGATTTTAGAAATCACATTTTGCAATTATTAGGAAATTTATGAATTCATGAATCTTGTATCACTAGCGTTTAAAATAGAATTTTGGAAATTATTTTATTAAAATTTGATTGATATCAACATTCTGTGAAAGCCAGACGAAGGAAGAAATAAGTTAACAGGAGAAGAGAAGGTTAATTTCACTTTATTCTTCATTTTTCACGTTGATAATGTAATAATAAATACATGTATTGTTAGCACTGCCATTATTGCTGTTCATTATTAGTTGTAGCCACCCAAGAGATGCATCAGAAAGGTTTTTAAAGTGGCGAAAAGGAAGGTTAAAGTAGAAATATCGAGAAAGTCATTCAGCCTTTATTCCCCTCCGTTGATTTTCCTTTTATACAACCTTTTTACAAGTGCTGATTGAAATAACAAGATAAGATTGTATAAATAAGCTCGATCGAAAAGTTGAATGCAATATTTTGCATTAGAATTAGAATAAGAATTAGTATTTTAGTATTTGAATTAAATTAAAAGTAAAAAAATTACAATTATTTCTATACCTTTAATTAACTTTTTAATCATTTATATCCATATATTCTAAGAATTAACCCTCAGATGACAAGGCTTTTCTAATTTTCTAAATTTTATAATATTTCTTTGAACATTATTTTTCCAATATTTGCAAATCTTTCTTTTGGAAATTTTAATATTTACAATTAACTCAGTCATTGTCATTTAAGGGTTATTATAAAATAATAATTAAAATTCTAAAGGAGTTACAAGCAATTTTGCATTTTAAGGATGTTAACTTAATTTGTACGTTTATTTTTTAAACACAACCAGTCGGATTATTCTTTCTTCTTAAAAATACTAAAATACAATTTATTGACATACAAATTTATACCTAAGGATGATTCGTTTATGGGTGTGAACGACCAGACAAACTACGTGTATTCTCAAGCAATAACAGCGCATATGTGTGTTAATTCCCCAAGAATACGCGTCGCCAACCTGGCCTATGAAGTTATTCTTCTCAGCAAATATTTTTGCCATCCTTTGTCCTTCTTGATATTCTTCATCTTCTCAGGATACGTTACTGATAGAAAAAATAAATACAATTAGTCTCGAATGAACATGATTATGAAATACATACCTGGAAGATTCTCTTTTACTTCAGAATGCTTCTCTATTTATTTTATTTTATTAAAAGATATCGTTACAATATTAGTTGCATAACTGTTTCTATTGTCGATCTTTCACTCAATTATAAATGAAATGAAAATAGTATTTCAATTAAAAAAGATAAAATCGAAATGACTGGAATTTAACAGCCCAGATATTTTCCTTATCATTTTGTTTTATCTCGTTTCGAGACGGTTCTCGTAAGTTGGTAAGGTAGCAATCAGAAAATTGGGAAAGCTTTTCATTAAAATAATCAGAACTTTCGATGTCCTGCAGTGTAGTACGTAGTCGAAAGAGCTTCGGTAAGAAACTTCTCAAATCTGATGAAATTTCTCCCAAGCATTACGAGTTTGTTTCGCTGACAATCAATTTCTTGAAACACTTTGAGGATAATTCGTAAAGTAAACTGAACTTCTTCAGTATTCAATTTACCACTTCATTTTATAACCACCAATTCCTAAAAAAATTTTAATTATAAGATATTTATGATTTGCTAATTGAATTGGTTCGATGCTTCGAATTCGAGGTACATACTAAGGCCAAGCGGAACCGAGAGTTAACCCTTTACCAAAGAAATTAATAACATGTTTCTTTCTCAATAAAAATGATTCTTTTGATAAACGATAGGTGAATCAAGCGGATGTTATACAACACGTGAAACGAAAACCACGAAAGTAGCAAGCAAATTTATCCAGCTGATCGACTCGAACAAGCGGATCGTTTTTCAGTTATAAAACGGGTCCGTTGACAACGAAGCGGAACGCTCGCGTTACAACCGAATGCGCGCGATTACAGGACGACCGTGGCACAGTTTACACGTGACACAAACTGATAATAGAACGTTATACAAGTTGCATGGATTCCGGTCGAATCGGTCACGATAACAGGACACGAGAGTCTCCCATCTACCTGTCGAGAGTTAGGTGTCGTTTTACACGCTCAAATGTTTCACGGTGTAATGCTGTTGGGTTACGGTGAAAAATTTCATTCGATACGTAGTCGCGTGCTGGTTAATTTGGAGTATCGCTGGAAAACGAGAAGCAGAGGTAGCGATAACAAAGTGGCTCATTTCCAGGACAACCATTAAATTGTTACACGTTCACTTGATTTAAAAATACTGATAATATCATGGTAGAAATACGTGGTCTTGATACTTTATCTACTGGAAGTCTATCAATAGGCTTTTTGACACTGTTGGCAATTATCATTTATGTAGTTGCAAAAATACAAAATTATCTTCCATCACGTAAGCATAAAATAAGAAATTGAAATATTGATAAATAACATAGGAAATAAATTATTATTCGAAACGATCGAGATTTATGCATTTAAGAGTTTCAGCAGTCTCTAGAGTCCCCGAAACCAGAAACATTCGGTTCGAAGCACTCTACGGTTTCCAACGGAGTGATCTTAAAGGTCCTCGCCCGATTGGATGAAAATAAAAGGTGGACACAACTGCCAATACACTTAAGTTGGCTTCTCTGCTGCTTGCTCGCAGCATCCTTCTAAATAGAGAAGAACAGTACAGAGGTCGTGAACAGGATTCTACGACAATGGAAGAAAAAGGTAGAGAGAGGGGGATAGAAGGGAAATGGAGGAGAAAGAGAGAGGGTTGAAAACAATTCCGTGATAATAAGATAGGAGCCGGTTCGTGCGATGTAAACCAGTGGCTAAAAGACTCGATTCGCGAAGGGTACGAATGGAAAAGGATAAAATGTGTTTTATGGAACGAGCTTGAGTTTCGTGCTTGTTCCTTTCTCTTTGTTTGTTTGCTTGTTTTTAGTAGCACCCTGAGAAAGTGCAAATGGGTTTTGATCTATTGTCAATTTTAGAGAACCTTCGGAGGTAGTTAGTTTCACCAAATAAGAAACTGTTTAGAACAATTTCTATTATGCTAGAGAAAAAGAATAATAAATATTATAAAATAGAGAAAATTAAGGATTTAAACAATACAACATAAGCTGTTTATTTCGTACAAAACATTCATCACAATCATGAATCTTCATCCAATATGCACGAATATAAATTATTTTAAAAAAAATATATCAACAATCTAATAAATAAATATTCATCTATTATATTTTTTTATAATATTATCAATTAATTCAAGTTACAAATAGAATTAATTAAAAAATCCACCACTAAAACGTATTAAAATTAGTAAAACTTTGAATTGTTGTTATTGCAAATCTATTGGTGGCATTGGAAAAATTGAGATGTTGTAGGAATCGGGGATCATTCCCCTATAAAACGCATTTGGATTTATGGCGATACGACTTTCCGTTCCGGAGATATCGTCGTGTAAAGACAATAGTAATTTTCGGCATTTTACTCTCTTGTTTCACTCGCACGCGTTCGCTGACCTACTTTCGCTACCGTGTGCGTGCACTGCTCATTGTCAAACGATGAATCAAGGTCTTTTTACTATTACTACGCGTAGCGTACGCGTTTGCTAGAAAAAAATGTAGGTCACGGTAGTATTTCATTCATGACCTTCATTCTTACCCATTGAACTTTAAAGACTCATATCTCGAGAACGATTAGAGATATCGACATGCAGTAAAGTGCATTGTCAATGACTCGCTCTACTCTATCATTATACCTAATTTACATTATTGTGTTCTGGGTCATTTTGACCCATAACATAAAATTTTCTTACTTACATATGGGTTTGAAAGGTGCATTGTATTTAATATTGACAATATATCTTTTTTACGTATAAATATTGTTTTTGTATCTGGGTCAAGATGACCCCGTATATGCCATATATAGGTCAAAAGCTCTTAATTCTGTTTTAAAACAAAATAATGCACTATTAATATAATATTTAAAATTATCATTATGTTTTTTTAAGTTATTTCAGTATAATTAATTTATGGGAGCAATGGAAAATGTATGAAGAAATTTACATTTTAAAATTATAGAAAGTAATAATTTTAATTAATGTAAGAGTGTGACAATATTTTTACAATATTCCCTTTATTTAAAATCTTTTTTTTCGTGTTAAAAATTGCATTAAATCATGGAAGCGAGTGACTGGGAAAAATCTGACTTCCCAGGAAATGAAAAACCGTTTTTCGGTGATGTAGAAAATAGCATGGTTTCGCGTCGATAGAAAAAGAAGTCAGGACGATATATCTTTACGTCTTGCTTGTAGATTTATTGCGTTCGAGGCACTCGAGAAATTAGGCTGGCTTGATCCGTAGGTCAATCCTCGAATCAGTTCACTTCCTTTGTTTAATTTCCTGTGGCTATAAATTTCATTAGCTATTTTCGATGCAACACGCGCATTACTCGTTACATTGAAAAAATACGTATAAAATATTTCAAACTTAATCTTTCCAAGCAATTTTATGTCTTTTAAACTGACTCTCTATACCTATTTTGTTCCACAAAATTGAATCTTTCACTCAAGTAGAGCTACAAAATGTCACGTTCACAAAGTATTAAGAATATTAAAAGGAATTTACGACAACGTTCTTTGTAATATAATCCTTGCTTTTACAGAAGAACGTAGTAGCTTAAAAAATAAAGATTTTAATCTCTGAGCCTGCTTAATCGGAAACCATTGTTGTATTAAATCTTTCCATTTGCATAAATGTTAATTTGCAGAACATACCTTGATAACCATTACAATATTAGGCAATCACTGTATTAATTATTATTTATAACTTGAATATTGAATTATGTATTAATTATGCATTTAACTGAATTTGAAAGTTAATAATTTGAATTAATTAATAATTTAATAGTTATTATTAATAATTTTTTAATACAGAAAAATATATAAAATTACAAGGAGAATTGATTCTACAAAATATTAAAATAATAATTTTTGACAATTTTGTTACATTGATAATAATTGCGTCGATTCTTCCTTTACAAACAGTCAATCAACATCTTCACCATATTCCTAAACAATTTACTCATCGTCAAATACAGTGTACATACACGTATCTTATACCAACATTGTAATCCTTACCTCCCGCACAGGAACACGCAAAGGAGACGTTTCTGACCGACTGCCCATCCATTGTTCATCGAACCTGCAACCAACAGACGTCTGTTTACACATTGTTTGCGGGTCTCAGTACGTGGAGTAACAATTTATTAACGCCTAGTATATTTCGGAAATTCACGAAGTTATGTCTTAATATCATGCATGTTTTATGAAATTAATGACTCTCGTAATTAATGAGTGTTAATGAATGTTAATATGAAAAATCACAATAAAGTATCCAGTTATAATTTGAAAATTACTAATTTTGTTAGAAACTTTCAGGCATAAAACTCCAAGAGTCATTAATTCCATAAAATAAAATTTTGTTTAAATGTTTGGTTCTTTTTGCTTTACATCAGCATCCTCTCTGTGGAAACCTATGGTGCTGGGCACTGTGCAGCATCGAAGGATGCATTAAAGGAGGACGAGACGAAGAGAAAGAAAGAGAAGGAGAAGGATTAGTATCGACAGGAGTGTAAGGTGGAAGGGCCAGCAAGGAAAGGGGTGGTGTATAGTGGTGGTCGTGTTAAGAGGAGAAGTGCAAAGAGAGGGACGAAGCAGACGAACGGACGGATGGACGGACGGTCTGACGGACGGACGGTGGATCCCCGACAAATGGATTAAGCGCAAATTGCTAAACTCTGTTTAATTTGGCCAAATGAATTTTGTTCCGCCAGCCCCCTTGCCTTTTCCCTTGCCTCGCCCTCTCTTTCACACTCTATCTTTCTCCATTCGAACTATGTGCAACCTCGTCTAGAAGTTTCAGCTTGAAAGCTTGTTTCCTTCCTGGGATACACGCTAGGATTTTCGGAAAAGATGCTGTGTTTTTGTCAATCCTCTTTTCAGAAAACACAGGTTAGTATTTTTCTAAGTGAAAATGGGTGATGTTAATGGATTAAGGGTGTATATTTTGATAGTGGATTTCTGTTTCTTTACGTTATTGAGCCATTTGGAAAATTCAACTATTGTTAGTAGAATTTCAATTTTAAAAAGTGGTAGCGCAGTTTTATATGTTTGATGGTATTTCGTTATTAAAGCAATGGAAACACAAATACACTATTTTTTAATAGATCTATGTGTCTATTTTCACATAGATTAGTTCTTTGGAATATTCTACACCAAAAATGTATTAAGGTACAATTTCGAAAACTCAAGAATTCTTCAGATATTTCAAATTTTTGTATGCAATATTATTTGTCTATTTAAAATATCTATTAATATTCTAATACTTTTCACACAGAATATTCCCGAGAATTCATTTTTATAGAAGATATATACAATTCCATTTGAAAAATTGGAAATAATCATGAAATCTTTGAAATGCCTTCCATTCAACATCATATAATTTTGTCTAATGTCTTTTTCTACCTTCTATCATTTCGAAGTCATAGTTTGGTTCAGTTGCATAGAACATCCTGTACTTTTAATGGATGTCGCTAAGGTAACTTCAGTAATCGGGCTAGGAGCAACATTATCCCATATTCAGAGCGTTCGTTTGTGCTATTGGAAATTAGTAGGTGTCGACCTTCGAAGTACGTGCCTAAATCATGCCGACGGAGATTATGTGTTTCGTTTAGAATATCCTGTCAGGGATTCTAACGGCTTTGTTCGTGGTGTGCTGTCCACGTATAATATATTTGGAAACGAGAGGACTCATTTGTCTGGAGAAAATGTCGATAACGATGTTGTAGGTACAATTAAATTGCAACGTGACTGAATTATTTCGGGAACAAGAAATTTTAGTTCCGAAATTTAATTGTTCTTGTTAGAAATAATTTTTCAATGATACAGTATAATTAATGATTCAAGTGGAAGGGATGAATAGTGAACTTCAATTTTATGCAAATATTTTAATTAGACTCACCTGTACAAAGTTCGAATGCTTTCGTTCAGTTTGAGTAAATGCCCCTGCAAACTGCATAGGCCATAATCCAGAGAAATCCGAATTTGCGCGTGAGCTTACTGCGAAATTCATGTAAATTCCATTATATGTGAAATAAGTTAGAAACTGTGCCGCGTGAATCTTAATTCCGCAATTTCTCGTCACGTAATATCGCAAAACTTCGTTTTCCAATTGTACATTTTGACCGTTTCATTAATTTCCTTTCTAAATACAATGTCGTTCATACATTTTTAGATGTAGAATTATATAATGATCAAATTGTTTGAACTTTTTTCGAACTGATGTCGTGGTATTATCTAATTACATTTTCTAAAGTAAGTATAAGTAGTATGATACTAGATGAAATTGGTTTCGACGATTTGAAAACCCTCTTAAAAAGAATCAAGTTCCCAAATATAAATATCATTAAGTAGATACTTTAGAGGCAGAATATTTTATCTTTAGAACATTTATCTAATTGTGAACTGAAACCTTGTTCGAAGACCACCGTACCAATGAAACTGGACAAACAGGGATTCACCATGACTGCTGAAGGTGGATTCTGGTTCGACGTTCAACCCAGAAAGAAACCAGAGTATGTGATGGTCAATTCAGTGAGCAGCAATGGGGTGGCTTTCTGAAGGAATTTTTTTTTTTTTTTTTAATTATATTTGTGCATATAATTTCTAAGTTATATTTAATCGAATCTCGGACCTGAGTTCAGTCGATTACCAACTTAACTGTACGGATTTTTACACCTGTCGTATTTTAGCGCTGTTGCGACATTCATGAGTTCGCGCGCGCACGGATTGCGAGCTAAATGGTAGACCTTGTATATTCCACCACGTGATCGTCCACTGTCAACGATGCGATACGACCTTCTGAATATTGCTTTAATGAGCGAACCCCACTGTTTCGAATCATCTACACCTATAAAGTTTTGTTTCATCCGCACGCGGTTGTTTTTGCCTGAACAGTTACGTCACGCAAAGATCAGCTCGGATCATTAACCCTTTCGTTGTGGCGCCTCTTGCATACGTTTTTATATTAAATAGGTTAACATATAAAATAATTTTCTTTGGAATCAAAAATTTTTGGGATACATGTTTCTGTTTCCAATTTTCATCTAAAAATTTCTATTCCATGTTTGCTATTTTGAAATATAAATTATTTATTTTAGAAGCCTATTGTGGTCGTATAATGGTGAATGACCATAATTATTCGGAGTAAAAAAAGGGTCAAACTAGCTTTTTTCTGTTTGTTCGAACACGATCCAAGGCAATCCGATAATGCATCATTACTTTGATCTCTGCATCACAGTACTTTAATCTGTTTGTATCTACCGTAACATGCGACTAATTGCTATTTAATGATGGGTACACTGCAGATCTGTTAACGCTTTAATAACCGGCGATAAGTATGGGTCTGTTTAACGCAATCGACAGAGATATCCTAGGCAATGTTTACCATAACATTGTTTTATCTACAGGGTGTTAAAAAACTACCTGAAGAGCTCAACATCGTTGGATAGATAACGGAGAATCGAATCGAAAAGTCCTGTAGTATCTTATCCACGTTTCATTGATGAAAATTGAAAAATTGTCTAATCAGCGCGTAGCTTAAATGACAAGACGCACGGAGTAGGAGAATGCACGAAATCGGAAATAGTTGTAGAAGTCTTTGTTCTTTACAGCGCTGATTACAACGATACTGCAGTTATACCTGTGATACCTTCTTCGACAATTAGAAAAACAACTAATGGCACCTAACACTGTGCCGTCGTTCAAGACATGATATAAGTTTGTGATTTAGAGCCCTCATATACTTAAAACGAGAAACACCGTGAAAACACGGACGCTAAAAGTTAAGAACAGCAAAATGAATTAAAAAGTTTAAATTGTTAATGTATTGTTTAGCTTGGCTTTGCCTTATGAAGGGGCTTTGCATTAGTTTTATTTTTTTTTAACCATGTTATACCAATTCGACACTCTTGAAACTTTTACAGATAATAGTTAAATAGTAAAGGATTATTCTTAATTTTTTCGGTGGGTGTCACTCAAGGGATTGTTTACAAAAACCACCTTCAAAAATTGATTTACTAATTTTCAACCCTTAATCATCGGACAAAAATTTTGAAAAAAAAAATGAAATACAGCTAATCAGTATCTGCTATTTACACTTTAGCGTATTCAAATATCTTGAATAGTTTCCGAGAAAAAAAAACAATAAAATTGTGGGTTGTTACCCTCATATCTTCCTTATCAGAGGGGGTAGGGAGTTGAAATCGCACAGAATTTTTGTTTAGGCAAAACGCATTATGTGGTATAAATATCAACCAAAATTGTTGCTTGGTCCGATTCACTATCTTCTGATAATTTTTCAAATATTTCTTCGAATAATTTAAATGTGCAGTTCCATTCCGCAACGTACTGTATATCTATAGGAATTAAGCACCACAAACAAAATTTACACGCCATTGGGATGGCATCAAAGTTCATACCAACTCGATAAGATTACTTTGAAATGTCACGATTCAATATGAAACGTACAGTATAGATACTATAAACGGTTCTCCCAACACGGAAGTTTCGCTAAAAAGTCGTACGAAGCTGATGCAACGAGCAGTTGCTGTTCGAACAGCGTACTAGAACGGTCAACAGCGTACATAGAAACCTTCTCAGAGTACAATTTCGAACAGACTCTGAAATCCACCCAATTAATACACATATTCTAAGGTGGGCAAGTGTATCAAACAATCAATCGTGCATCGAAGTGTTCAAAATGTGGACAATAATCTTAGCAGTCGTGGCTGTGCTTGTAGTAGTCTACAAGTACATGACCGACTACGATTTTTTTGAAAAACGAGGAATACCTTACGCAAAGCCTTTTCCTTTTCTCGGAAGCATATGGGAGGCAGTGTTGATGCGATGCACGTTCGCAGAAGTGGTCCGCCAATTGTACGAATTGAACCGCGAGGCAAAGTACGTGGGTTTCTTCGACTTTCTCACTCCAGTGGTGACCATCCGCGACCTGGACCTGATCCGATCAGTGACCATCAAGAATTTCGATAACTTCCCCGACCACAGATCCTTTCAGAACGACGAGATCGATCCTCTGTTCAGCAAGAATCTGTTCAACCTCCGTGGAGACAGATGGAGGGAGGTTCGAACGACCCTGAGCCCAGCCTTCACCTCCAGCAAGATGAAAGCTATGTTCATATTGATGAGAGAATGTGCCAAGAAATACGGCGAGAATCTATCCTCCCTGCCGGCTGATCAGAGGATCCTGGAACTGAAAGATGCCTACACCAGGTACACCAATGATGTGATAGCTACCTGTGCGTTTGGAGTGAACGTTGACTCAATGACGGACCGTAAGAATAAATTCTACGTATATGGTCGCGAGGCTACCACCTTTGGAAGACTGCAGTCCCTAAAGTTCTTCCTTATTAGAAGCTTCCCTAAACTGTGTAATTTGCTGAACGTGAAGATAGTGAAGACAGAGATCGCGGAGTTCTTCCAGAATCTGGTATCAGATACCATCAAGGTCAGAGACGAAAGAGGTATCGTTCGTCCGGATATGATCCAGTTGATGATGGAGTCCAGAGGGAAAATGGGTCCTGGTAAGGAATTGACCATCGAGGATATGACTGCTCAGGCGTTCATCTTCTTTTTCGGTGGTTTCGAGAGCACCTCGACCACCATGTGCTTCGCGACCTACGAGGTAGGAGTTAATCCAGATGTCCAAAAGAAACTTCAAGAAGAGATTGATCAAGTATTGGAAGATTGCAATGGAGAGGTTACTTATGAAGCTATCAATAACATGAAGTATTTAGATGCTATCATCAATGAGTCTCTCAGGATGTATCCGGTTATTGTGGCTGTTGATAGAATTTGTATGAAGGACTTTGAACTGCCTCCAGCATTGCCGTCAGTGAAACCTCATGTTGTTAAAAAGGGTGAATATATCTGGATACCTATCTACGGGGTACAGCACGACCCAGATCATTTCCCAGAGCCGGATAAATTCAATCCTGACAGATTCCTCGATGACCCAAAGAAGATTATGAACTCTGGAGCGTTTTTGAGCTTTGGACTTGGGCCCAGAATGTGTATTGGTAACAGGTTCGCTCTGTTGGAGGCCAAAACTTTGCTCTTCCATGTCTTCGCTAATTGTGAACTGAAACCTTGTTCGAAGACCACCATACCAATGAAACTGAGCAAACAGGGATTCGCCATGACTGCTGATGGTGGATTCTGGTTCGACGTTCAGCCCAGAAAGAAACCACAGCACGTGATGGTCAATTCAGTGAGCAGCAATGGAGTGGCTTTCTGAAGGAATTTGTTTTTTTTAATTATATTTGTGCATATATTTTTCAGTGTTTAGTAGCTGTAATATGATTTCGTAAGCAAAAATAATTCTTGTTGTGTTAATTATAATTCTCTGTGCCAGTAGCTTTCGATGACTTCTCTGGAGTGTATTAAGTAGCAAATGGCCTTGTTTTATCGTAGTATACAAATTGAATGATATCCATTGAAGATGAATGAAATTGATAAATCACTGATAAAAAAGACACTCGATAGGGACACGTGTTGTTTTTACACGCTGAATTCTAAATAAAGTTCGTTTAAGTTATATTTGATACCATTGAACATTATGTGTTTTTTTTCTCTTTATGCTCGTTTGACGTACATTAAGAATAAAGATAATAATTGACTATTTACAATTTTAAAAAATATTTGTTTTGCAAGGTAGAAGTAACAAGTCTTCATAAAGTCATTTATGTCTATTTCCTTTCTTAATTTGCTTTATCATAATTTAAATAAAATTTGAATTCCATTATTTAATAAATTGAAAAAATTGTAAATTCCGAGAAAATAGTTTGAAACACTAATAGTTATCAATAATGGTATGCTTATTAATTCTCCATATATAGAGAAGTAGTGTTTACTGTCTTCTGTAAAGCACTTATACGTGATTAGTGATGTGTCGCGGGTTACAGGAAATCTTAATTGCAAATAACACGCAGAATATCAATCACACTGTCTCCATTTCAATGTGAAACTAAGACGCAAAAGATGAATGTGTCATGAAAACAGTATCCAACATATAATCTGCTATACAAACATGACTATTATGTTTCATTATGACGGTTTCACTTCCACTCCTGATTATAATTTTTTTTAACAGACTTCGAAAAAGGAGGAGGTTACTCAATTCGATCAGTATACTGTTTTCTTGTTTTATTTTATAAGACTTATCTAATATGTAGACTAGGAAATCATTAGATTTCATTATTTTAATATTTGATAGGATTTTCTTTTGATTTTATAAAATATTTTTCGATTTATTATATATTTGTTAATATTTTCATATTGACATTACAGTGTTTTTAATAAAAATTATTCTAAGCGCTTGTAATAATTTATTTGTTAAAATTCTTACGGAACAGGTAGTGCAAAAGTAAAAATTCTTTCTTTTATTTTTAATTTTAAATGTTAATAGTTGAAATAATTTTAATTTTTAATAGAACAGTGTAAAAAATGTTATTTTCCTGAAGTCTTTTTTGGACCTCTGGATTCACTCCTACCTCGCAGGTCGCGAAGCACATGGTGGTGAGGTGCTCTCGAAACCACCAAAAAAGAAAATGATTTATTTAATTAAAAGTAGTGCAGATATCTTGAATTATAATATTCGCAGAATTCCATACAAATAGTTAATAAAAACAAAAGGAAAAACAAAGTTGAGGTCAAGATTCTTCTGCAATCAGTTAATTATAACCATATCAATTACGTTCATTTCTGAGAAATCATGTAACTTCACGTGACCTTGTTGTGGCAGCAACAGTGAGTTTGAATTCCCTACAGTGTTACAGCCAATCAATTACAAATATTATAATCTTAATGTACGTCAAAATTGATTTCTTTCATAGAAAGAGATTATTTTATCTTTGTTGATGTAATTTCACAAATATAGAAGTTTACGTTGGGAATGATGACCAATTTCCATAAAGTAATGTTAGTCCTCTTTTCATAATGATAATGACGTTGAAGTGTTATCTATTTACGTCAAATTTCTGATAAGTCACGAATGATTTCTTAAGAGTGGAAAGAGATCAAATACTTTTCGTTCAAAATAATGATTCATTATCAATAATTAGTAAATGATTCATTTCTGTATTTCGTTTAACAATTACGTTCGTGTAAATTTTTACGAGTTATGTTTCAAATAAAAAATGTAGTATAAATATATTTTTTACATCCTCACAGATGCTCAGCCTTCCCATTCTATTTCAACCAATATGTAAGTACTGTTATCTTATTCTACACTATACCGGTAACACAGAGAATAACATTACCACAGTAGAATGTTTTTTGCAAAATTTTAAGTGTTAATTTTCGAGTCACTAGAAATCCTTCTCGCAAACATTGACATTATATAAGATAAAACCACGTGCAAAATTTATGCCAAATCAAATTTAACAGGTTTTCATAAATACAGTCATTTATATTTCTAGAACACGTATGATGGAAAAGACCGTATCATAAAAGACCATCTTTTGCACGCGACTCTCTTTTGTCCCATCCGTGGCAAACGATAGTATTCAATCAAACGCCACATTGTACAATCTGTCAATGAAATAATAATTTTTATCAATGAAACAACAAAATCGAAAGATAAGGATAGATAATATTTACACGATAATCATATTCCAAATTAATCTTAATCTTTATAACACTCCTCTTAAGGCTGGATCAGACACGGCTAGTAATTTAGTCGAGTGGGGAGTAGTTAGTACTTACTACTAAACCGTTTAGCCCATAGAAAAGTGTCCGGACTAGTACAGTTGAGCTTTGGAAATCGAGAGTAGAAGATATATCGCTTGACTAAAGAAATGGGTCCAGACAGGTCTTTTTGGAAGCCTAGTTAGTGGTGGGGGAAGCCAACTCGACCAAAAAAATTCAATGAAACGGATCTACTCGACTAAATCGTTTTACTAAACTAGTCGCCTAAACTGTAGTGTCCATACACTAAACTACTCCCCACTCGACTAAATTACTAGCCGTGTCTGAACCAGCATTTACGCGTGGATGCGCAGTATATTTTACCAACACACTTTCGATAAGGCAGCGCTGTGACACACGAGAATCGCACAGTTGCAACTCAGACCACGCCTCAGGAAGTTGTCTATCCGGTTTACAAACATTCGTAGAGAACATCATAAATTGCAAGTGTATTTTATCTGCGATTACAAACTGAAACTCGATCTTCAGATAACGCATTACATTTTGAGAGAAAAAATTAAGTAAATATCCAAGAATCAACCATGATTTGGACAATAATAGTAGCATCAGTGGTGGTTCTAGCAATATACCACTTCACCTCGAAGAGGTATGCCTATTTTGAAGAAAGAGGGATACCATACTTAAAAGCATTTCCGTTTCTTGGTAGCCTATGGAAAGTGGTGCTGATGCGAGCCTCGTTCGCAGCCACCGTTCAACAAATGTACAATCTGTACTCGGAAGCTAAATACGTAGGCTGCTTCGACTTTCTAACTCCAGTGATATTGCTACGCGATCCAGAATTAATCAAATCCGTAATGATCAAGAATTTCGATCACTTCCCAGAGCACAGGAACCTCAGCGACAATGCGGACGATACTCTGTTCAGCAAAAACCTGTTTTCCCTAAATGGAGAAAGATGGAAGGAAGTTAGGTCGATGTTGAGTCCAGCCTTCACCACCAGCAAGATGAGGTCGATGTTCGTCCTGATGAAAGAGTGTGCTAAGAGATACGGCGAAAATCTAGTTTCCTTGCAAGCTGATCAGACGATCCTGGAGCTAAAGGACACCTTCACCAGGTACACCAATGACGTTATAGCTACCTGTGCCTTTGGCGTGAGCGTGGACTCGATGACATATCGTGAGAATAAATTCTATTTATATGGTCGTGAGGCTTCCACGTTTGGATTGAAACAGTCTCTCAAGTTCTTCTTTATCAGAAGCTTCCCGAGACTCTGTAGGATGTTGAAAATAACGCTACTGAGGAAGGGGGTCTCCGACTTCTTTAAGGACCTGATAGAGTCCACGATTAAGACTAGGGACGAGCAGGGTATCGTTCGTCCGGATATGCTCCAGCTGATGATGGAGTTCAGAGATAAAGGAGATCCTTCCAAGGAATTGACCCTTGACGACATGATTGCCCAGGCGTTTGTTTTCTTCCTAGCAGGCTTCGAGAGCACTGCCACCCTGATGTGCTTCACTACTCATGAAGTTGGAGTGAACGAGGAGGTCCAGAAAAGGTTGCAGGATGAGATTGATCAGGTTTTGACTGATTGCAATGGGAACGTCACTTACGAGGCTATCAATGGGATGAAGTACCTGGATGCTATTGTTAACGAAGGTCTCAGGAAGTACCCAGTTAGTGTTGCTGGTGATAGAGTCTGCAGGAAACCTTTTGAACTACCTCCAACGCTACCAAACAAGAAACCGTATGTTGTGAAGGAGGGGGAAATAGTTTCGATACCTTTTTATGGGATACAACACGACCCTAAGTACTATCCAGAACCGGAGAAGTTTGATCCTGATAGATTCTATGATGATCCAAAGCAGATTTTGAACTCTGGCACGTTTCTGACCTTTGGACTAGGCCCTAGAATGTGTATCGGTAATAGATTCGCTATTTTAGAGACAAAGACTTTGCTGTTTTATGTGTTTGCGAACTGTACCTTGAAACGTTGTTCGAAGACCATCGTACCGATGAAATTGAGCAAACAGGGATTAGCCATGACTCCCGAAGGAGGAGGATATTGGTTCGAAATTCAACCGAGAGCCAAAGGACAATCGCTGATAGCCAATGGTGACAATGATCGTAAATAAGTGCATTGAAGAACCTTTTTTCTTAACGATTTTTGATGCATTTTTTGATACTACATGCAGGATTTAGTTACGCTGGACACTTGGATTTATTTTTATAAAGAGTATATATGCATCATCTAGATCAATAAATTAATGTATTCAAGAGAATAGAAAACAATCAAATGATTTAAATTCCTCTTAATTTCACATGTGTTAAACAGAATTCCCAACATCAGTTTTAAGATATGATTAATTTAGCATGGAATAATTCTACTTTCACCGTTATTAGTAAAATTGTCACAAGAGAATGGAGAGAAAGATAAGATACATATCTTCGGCGGTGGGTTCCTGGCACAGTAATGCACCTGTGTTACGTGTCCATCTCAATTATCATCCGTTGAATGTATCATCCTTCTCTGCATGAGCAGCACGTAGCACGGACTCGTACTATGTACAACAGCCGTATAATATATTCCACTACGTGATGGTTCACTGCCAACGATGCGATACGACCTTCTGAATATTGCTTTAATGAGCGACTCCCACTGATTCGAATCCGCTACGCCTATAAAGTTTTGTCTCATCCGTACGCGGTTGCTTTTGCCTAAACAGTTACGTCATGCAAACATCATCTGGGATACATTAACCCTTTCGTTATGGCGCCTCTTCCATACGTTTTTATATTTAATAGGTTAAGATATAAAATAATTTTCTTTGTAATCAAAAATTTTGGGATACGTGTTTCTGTTTCCAATTTTCATCTAAAAATTTCTATTCCATGTTTGCTATTTTGAAATATAAATTATTTATTTCAGAAGTCTACAGTGATCGTATAATGGTGAATGACCATAATTATTCCGAGTAAGAAAAGGGTCACACCGGTTTTTTTTTTCTGTTTGTTCCAGCACGATCCAGGACAATCCGATAATGCATCATGACTTTGATCTCAACACTATAGTACTTTAATTTGTTTGTATCTACCGTAACATGTGAGTAATTGCTATTTAATGATGGGTACACTGCAGATCTGTTAACGCTTTAATAACCGGCGATAAGTATGGGTCTGTTTGATGCAATCGACAGAGATTTCCTGGGCAATGATTACCATATCTACAGGGTGTTAAAAAATTACCTGAAGAGCTCCACATCGATGGATAGATCACGAAAAATCGAAGCGAAAGGTTCTGTAGTATTTTTCGATGGTATCAGTAGTTTAGCCACGTTTCGTTGTTTGAAAATTGAAAAATTGACCAATCAGCGCACAGCATAAATAACAAGACGCATGGAGTAGGAGAATGCACGGAAGCGGAAATAATTGTAGAAGTCTATGTTCTTTACAGCGTTGATTACAACGATACTGCAGTTATACCTGTGATACCTTCTTCGACTATTAAAAGAACAACTGAGGGCACCTAACACAGTTCCGTTGTTTAAGACATGATATAAGCCTGTGGTTTAGGGTTCTCACATACTTAAAACGAAGACCACCGTGAACACACGGACGTTAAAAGTTAAGAACAAGAAACTTAATTAAAAAGTTTAAATTATTAATGTATTATTTAAACAAATGACTGTTGACTAACATATACTTTAGGGAAAGAAAGTTGAGCGCCTCCAACGTTCAATTTGGTTCATCTCTTTTTAACCATGTTGTACCAATCCGACACTCCTGAAACTTTTACAGATAATAGTTAAATAGTAAAGGACCGGTGGCTGTCACTCAAGGAATTGTTTATAAAAATCACGTTCAAAAATTTATTTATTAACTTTCAACCCTTAATCATCGGATAAAACTTTTGAAGAAAAAAAATGAAATACAGCTAATGAGTACCTGCTATTTGCACTTTACTGTATTCAAATATGTGAAATAGTTTCCGAGAAAAAAAATAGTAAAATTGTGGGTTGTTACCCTCATATCTCTCTTATCAGGGGGGGTAGGCAGTTGAAATTGTACACAATTGTTGTGTAGGCAAAAAGCATTATGTGGTATAAATATTAACCAAAATTGTTGCTAGGGCCGATTCACTATCTTCTAATAATTTTTCAAATATTTCTTCGAATAATATAGGAATTAAGCACCACAAACAAAATTTGTACGCCATTGGGACGGTATCAAAGTTCGCAGCAACTCGACAAGATTAATTTTAAATGTCGCGACTTGATATGAAATGCGCAGTATACTATGAACGGTTCTCCCAGCACGGAAGTTTCGCTAAAAAGTCGTACGGAGCTGATAAAACGAGCAGTTGCTGCTCGAACAGCGTACCAGAACGGTCAACAACATACATAGAAATCTTCTCAGAGTGCAATTTCGAACAGACTCTGAAATCCACCCAAGTAATGTACATATTCTAAGGTGGGCAAGTGTATCAAACAGTCAATCGTGCATCGAAGTGATCAAAATGTGGACAATAATCTTAGCAGTCGTGGCTGTGCTTGTAGTAGTCTACAAGTACATGACCGACTACAACTTTTTTGAAAAACGAGGAATACCATACGACAAACCTCTTCCTCTTTTCGGAAGCGTAGGGCAAGCAGTGTTGATGCGATGCACATTCGCAGAAGTGGTCCGCCAAATCTACGAATTCAACCGCGAGGCAAAGTACGTGGGTTTCTTCGACTTTCTCACTCCTGTGGTGTCCATCCGCGACCTGGACCTGATCCGATCAGTGACCATCAAGAATTTCGATAACTTCCCCGACCACAGATCCTTCCAGGACAATGAGATCGATCCTCTGTTCAGCAAGAATCTGTTCAACCTCCGTGGAGATAGATGGAGAGATGTTCGAACGACCCTGAGCCCAGCCTTCACCTCCAGCAAGATGAAAGCTATGTTCATATTGATGAAAGAATGTGCCAAGAAATACGGCGAGAATCTATCCTCTCTGCCGGCTGATCAGAGGATCCTGGAATTGAAAGATGCCTACACCAGGTACACCAATGATGTGATTGCTACCTGTGCGTTTGGAGTGAACGTTGACTCAATGACGGATCGTAAAAATAAATTCTACGTATATAGTCGCGAGGCTACCACCTTTGGAAGACTGCAGTCCCTGAAATTCTTCCTCATCAGAAGTTTTCCTAAACTATGTAATTTGCTGAACGTGAAGATAGTGAGGCCAGAGATCGCGGAGTTCTTCCAGAATCTGGTATCGGATACCATCAAGGTCAGAGACGAAAGAGGTATCGTTCGTCCTGATATGATCCAATTGATGATGGAGTCCAGAGGGAAAATGGGTCCTGGTAAGGAATTGACCATCGAGGATATGACTGCTCAGGCGTTCATCTTCTTTTTTGGTGGTTTCGAAAGCACCTCGACCACCATGTGCTTTGCGACCTACGAAGTAGGAGTGAATCCAGATGTCCAAAAGAGACTTCAGGAAGAGATTGATCAAGTATTGGAAGATTGCAATGGAGAGGTTACTTATGAAGCTATCAATAACATGAAGTATTTAGATGCTATCATCAATGAGTCTCTCAGGATGTACCCGGTTGTTGTGGCTACTGATAGAATTTGTATGAAGGATTTTGAACTGCCTCCAACATTGCCATCAGCGAAACCTTATGTTGTTAAAAAGGGTGAATATATCTGGATACCTGTCTATGGGGTACAGCACGACCCAGATCATTTTCCAGAGCCGGATAAATTCAATCCTGACAGATTCCTCGATGACCCAAAGAAGATTATGAACTCTGGAGCGTTTTTGAGCTTTGGACTTGGGCCCAGAATGTGTATTGGTAACAGGTTCGCTCTGTTGGAGGCCAAAACTTTGCTCTTCCATGTCTTCGCTAATTGTGAACTGAAACCTTGTTCGAAGACCACCATACCAATGAAACTGAGCAAACAGGGATTCGCCATGACTGCTGATGGTGGATTCTGGTTCGACGTTCAGCCCAGAAAGAAACCACAGCACGTGATGGTCAATTCAGTGAGCAGCAATGGAGTGGCTTTCTGAAGGAATTTGTTTTTTTTAATTGTTTGTGCATATACTTTCCAGTGTTTAGTAACTGTAATATGGTTTCGAAAGGAAAAATAATTCTTGTTGTGTTAATTATATTTCTCTGTGTCAGTAGCTTTCGTAGACTTCTGTAGAACCTATTTCTGTAGAACATTGATGATGATAAATTGATAAATTACTGATAATAAACACACTCGATAGGTAAACGTGTTGTTTTAATTTGCTGAATAAAAGTCTGTTTATTCGTTCTTTTGGTATTAATCTTGTGGTCCTCATTAAGGTAAGGGTTTGTACTAAATAAAATTCGTTTAAGTTATATTTGATATCACTGAACATTGTATTTTTTCTTGCCTTTATGCTCATTTAACATACACTAAGAATAAAGATAATAATTAACCATTTGCAATTTAAAAAATATTTGTTTTGCAAAGTAGAAGTTACAAGTCTTCATAAATTCATTTATTTCTATTTCCTTTATTAATTTGGTTTATCATAATTTAAATAAAATTTGAATTTCATATATTTAATAAATTGAAAATATTGTTATAAATTCTGCGAAAATAGTTTGAAACACTAATAGTTATTAATAATAATATATTTATTAATTCTCCATATACATAGAGAAGTAGTGTTTACTATCTTCTGTCATATCTATATAAGTATTTATGTTGATATGACATGCTGTTCTCGTCAATGTACATTCTGGTTCAAAAGTTTGAGGGCACAAACTAAAGTTTTATAGAGATAATAATTAGAATTGTATTGTACGAGTTTGGATCGTAGAAGAACAGACATGATTGATAACACGGAATAAACTAGCACTTGTGGTGTATTAATTTGAAGCTCAAGATTTTGTAATCGTGATTACGCGAATATATCGCAAATCAAATAAAAAATTCTTTTATCATTTCGACATTTAAGAAATTAAAAATGTAGGTAATATGACGCTTATTTTCTATTTATTTAAGGTGTAAAATTTGTAAAAAATAAGTATATAATTCTATCATTAACATATTTAATACGATTTGATTGTTTAAGATTGAAATTGATATTAACCTTCGGTTGGCGGACCATGGAAAAAGTCCAAATTATAATTTAATTTTTTATCCCATATTGTTTTCATTTTCTAAACGTTATACTGTTCCTTTAAAAAGGGTTTTTTGGAATTATAAAAATTGATAATTATTTTTTTGCCGCCATAGCAAATTTCCAATTCAAAAATTGAAAATGTTATTTTATAATTATCTAATATTTGATAAACGACCCACTGCAGATTATTGTGCAATTTCTTCTGGTATTACAAGAAGTCCCCTTTTCCGATTCAGCAACCCTTAGGTACCCAAAGAAATATCTGGCAGGTTGACTCGATAAAACTACCCCTCTAATGTAATTCACTCTTCGCCCATTGGTAGGGTGGGTATAGAATAGTCGAACCGGAGGTTACCGATCGAAGGAACAGCTTGAGAAGCAGGTTTTGGTCAGAATTAATGAACTGAAGATCGTAAGGGTGGATCTGAACAGTGTATTGTCTTGTCGTGTTAATGGAAAAAGGTGTGGAGAGAGGGTTAAATGAAACGACAAATCTGATTCTTTTTTCTATTATCAATTTTCTTCGTATTCTATAAATTTTCTTATGTTTATTTTTGGCTATCAAATTAAAGTTGAAACAAGATAAATTTCATGAATTCAAAGTGAGACGTAAAAGTGCTAATCCGATGATTAGTTAAGTAATTAGTTTCTATTCTCAATTGAAATACTACCTCAGAGTTGATAGTTAAAAACTTTCATTTAGGTGAATCTACGCATCAGATTACAAAAGTGCAAATCATTTAGGAAAGTGTAAATAAACGTATCTTTGGATGTTTAATATTTGCATAGTCATGTTTTGTAAGCATCTAAAATTTACAGTCTTGTATCTATAATAGTGATAACGTGTCAGGCGTTCCCTGATTCACGTGTACATTTCTTAACAACGAGCTAATATACTGTCAAAGCTTATCTATATTAATTATTAATGGGACGTGCCACAGCAGTCAAGTCATTATCTCGACAATGTAGTAAACGATCTCCCGAAAAATTACGAGCAGTTACTTTGCATATTTTAAGGAATCCAGTATTAATTATTTTTTAAAATGACATAAATGATTCGTAGTAAGACTACAGTTGATTAACAGCAATCGAGGGATAATAATTAATAAATTTTTGTCCCCAATTTTAATTCATTAAACGTTATATTTTATTTAACAATAACATAACTTGTCTTCATCTTTTCTTTTTAGTACCATCATAATATTTCTCCTGACATTTACATAAATAAATATATGTAAGCCACTTCCTTTTTGAAGGCACCTGTAGCAGTTATTGCGTCGATGGCGAGTCCGGACCGGCCGTTGATAGTGTTTTGTTATTAACGTTTTTTCGAGAAATCACGGGAAAGCTTTGCGGCAGTTCGGCTATGCCTCCCGTTGAGAACGAACGCGTAAAACTGCATCAACCATTTATTCGCAAATAAAATCCTTCCATATAAATGTAATTCTAAATCATATCGATTAATTCCACAAATTTCTATATCTGATTCCACCAATACAAGCAATAGTCATTTAAAAAACAATTTAGTTATTGACTAACTCCATTAATCCAATCAACGTTCACAGTAGGAATATTCTTCCTAGGCTCAACTCGCAACAAGAATCCATTTTTAGGTTGCAGAGCGAACGATGATGTAGACATTTCCAAAGGAACTCGGCTCTTCGGACTCAGTTTAACCTCACAACGAGCCAGAATGTGGCAAATTATCACCTTCATCTTCGTCAACGCGAACCTGTTCCCGATACACATCCTCGGTCCAGCACCAAAAGGCATAAAAGCTCCCGAGTTGATGATGCTCTTATCATTCACGAATCTTTCCGGTTCAAATTTGTCCGGATTCTCATAATATTTCGGGTCCCTATGGATGGCAGAGGCTGGGATCCAAATGTTGGTTCTAGGTTGCACGGTGAAAGGTTTGGCTCCAGGCACCGCTGGAGGTAACTCGAAAGCCTTGGTAGATACCCTATCCAAGACGAAGGAAATACCATATAATCTCATGGTCTCGTTGACCACTGCGTCCAGATACGTCATTCCTGATATCGCTTCGTAAGTCAATTGCCCATTATTATTCTCTAAAACCTCGTCGATCTCTGCTTGAAGTTTAGCCTGGACATCAGGATTTTCAGCCAACATTTGAAACACGAAACACGTCTGCGTGGCCACCGAATCGAAACCACCAAAGTAGAAGCCAAAAGCGTGGGAAGCAATGTTGAAATTGGTTAACCCTTTACCTTCCTTCTTGTTGCTCTGATCCATCAACAACTGCAGCATATCTGGCCTGTAGATACCCTTTTCCTGTCTGGTCTTCATCGTGTCGTTTATCAGGTCCTCGAAGAACTTGGCAAGATTTTTCGGCAGGAATGTGAAGTTCAACATGTTCGCCAGAAACGGTATGTTCCTGTTCACCATTTGCTTCGCGAGGCTGATGAAACCACCCATATTGACAGCTTGTTTACCTTTCACGAACAGCTCGTTGTTTGGATCTTTGATGGTGTCTACTTCGATACCGAAAGCACAGGTGGCGATCACGTCGTTGGTGAATTTCGACAAAACCGATTTCAACTCGAACTCGCGTTCACTTTCGGGTAGTTTCGATAGGTAGTCAGCGAAACGTACCGCGCAGGATGACATTAGCTTGAACATAGTCTTGATCTTGCTGGAGGTGAACACTGGAGACACTAGGTTTCTTTGACCCTTCCATTCCTCACTGTCCAGGAAAAACAGTACTCCAGCAAATAACGGATCTGCTTTCTTGTCGAGGAAGCCACGGTGGTCCTGGAAGGAGTCGAAGTTCTTCACGCAGATAGATTTGATGAGGTCCAAGTCACGTAAGAGAATGGTGGCACTCGTAAACTCGTACATACCCGCGTATTTAGCGTCTGGACAAAGATCGTAGACTTTTTGCACGATGTCAAGTATGGAGGACTGCATGGTCATCATAGATCCAAAATTTCCCACAATTGGTTTTGGCGGAATGTGTGGGATCCCATATTTTTTGAATACGTTCAGATTCTTCAGGTAATAATAGTAAATGGCCGTGAGGATGGCCACTACTGATAATGTAATTGTCAAGTACTCCATCTCGAAGAGTTTGCGGTGTATTCAAGAAACGCTGCACAGAATATGTTGCTTCCACTGTTTTACTGCCGAGACTGACGCTCGGTTGAGTATTTCATTTGCTTAAGTACTCATGTACGTGATGGTGACTCACTTTATCTCTAGTGACTGCGCAGTGATTTCAACTATTATTTTCATGTTTATTAAATGTGCTGTGTAGCAAAGATACAAGTACAATTTGAACCTAATTTCGATTTTCAGAAAAATAGAATTTCAAATTCGAATTCTTTGATTCGTCGTTTGAATTTCACAGTTTTCCAAAGTATTTGTAAGTAAGTTTGTCAAGAAAAATGAAAATTTCAATTTTTTGTTATTGTGCAGTTATGCAGTAGATTTTATAAATTAACTTGATATAGTTCACAGAGTATAATTTTATTGTTATATAAAAATTGGAATTAGTATGAATCTGCTTCGAAGGGATTTCAAAAGTCAGTCGAATGATGAAGATAAATTTAATGAGTAAAAAATATCTGATTATGTGTCCCCTTTTTGACCCTTCGATGTTCTAAGAAATATCTAACAAATTTGCTTCACAAAATTATCTCTTGCAATGCTATAATAACTATATCTTGAACCTAATATTATGATGAACTATGAAGCAAACTACTTTCTTATTTACGAGTCATATTTAAAAAGCAAATGTTACTTTCTAAAATGTAAATGAATATTTCATATTTGGCACAAATTAAATTGAGAATAATATGGTCTATTCACAATGGAAACATAAGAGAATATTTATCTTGATTACGTGTCACACATGGACTGATTATCTTGTACATTTTTCATAATAAAGCAAATGCGGACACTTATCTATGTCGACAGTTAATTGCAATGCACAGTTGCAGTAAAATGATCGCTTTGCAAACATTACAAATATTTATTGAAGAATTAAAAGTAACGTAACAAGTTTACAATTTACTTATAATTTTATTTATAAATGAAGCGAAGGTTCTTTAAAACATATTGAAAATACTATAATCTCTACAAAATTTGACAATAATTTAAACTATTCAAATTATTAATAAATAAAATACTTACTTTAGATTTACATTTCTAAAATAACACTGCAACTAAAGTGAGATGAAAGTCTTAAAAATGTATAGGTAAAATTAAAAAAAGATACAACTTTTAAAGGATTCGTATGGAGACCAAGGAAACGTTGATTAAACAAATAATTAATGCCAAAGATGATGTAATTAGGTATTAACATAAGCTAAGGATAGAAATAATTGCTTCACTATACATCTGTGACCTCCATGCAAAGTACATATCTTGACATTGAATGTTTTATCAATCTTGTATACAATTTCATAAACTGCTGAGTTAATATTAACAATGACTTTGCTTATATGTCATCCTATTTAAATCGTTAACATTTCATTTGACCCCTAGTAGCTGATAGCAATTAATGCTCGTCAGTGTATTTAATAAACTTCTCTTGGCAGCCTATACTGATAAAACAGTATTGCATTTTATTAAAAAATTTTATTACAAAAAACATGCATTTTATAATTTTTTTTTCTTCATTTGCAGTGCAAATATTCTCTTCTCGTTTTATTTTTTAATTAAAATTCACAAACTACACGTTCATGTAGTTTAACAAATATGGTGGATCAGAAAATATTAAATCAAAGAATCAGTGAACTCGAATAAAAAATTTTAATACTTCAAATAGTGCAAATTTTACATTTAACGTTTGTTAATACACACAAATTTCAATGAACACTTAGTATTCGTTTATATTAAACAAATGCATTTTCCATATATTATTGTTACTCTTAAGAATAATTTTTCCTCAATGTTCAAGCACTGTTAGACATAGTTATTTTTTAATTCAAATTAACATTCTTCCTAGGTTCAACCTTCAGCCGGAACCCATTCTTGGGGATCGCAGCGAATGATCCTTTCAGTATTTCCAAAGGAAGCTGGCTCTTCGAAGCCAACTTAAATTGACAGCGAGACAGAGTCTGACAAACTATCACCTTCATCTTCGTCATCGCGAACCTGTGCCCGATGCACATCCTGGGTCCAAATCCGAAAGGTATGAACGCTCCCGAGTTCAGTATCCTTTTACCATCAGTCACGAATCTCTCCGGGTCAAATTTGTCCGGATTCTCGTAGTGTTTCGAGTCGGTATGAATTGCACACACAGGGATCCAGAGAGTCATTCCAGGTCTCAAGGTGTAGGGTTTGGCACCAGGTACTGCTGGTGGCAGTTCGTAAGTCTTCGTGCAGACTCTGTCCAGGAAGAAGGCGTTGGGGTACAACCTCATGGTTTCGTAGATGACTGCTTCCAAGTATTCCATCTTCATAACGGCGTCGTAGGTCAACTGTCCATCGTTCTCCTCTAATACCTTGTCTATCTCTTCTTGCAGTTTCCTCTGAACATCAGGATGCTCTGCCAGTAGATGGAACACGAAGGACGACTGCATGGCCACTGTCTCGTAAGCACCGAAGTAGAATCCATAGGCATTAGAAATTACCTCAGAGATAGTTAACGTTTTTCCTGGTTCATTTTTATTCTTAGCGTCGATCATCACCTGGAGCATGTCTGGCCTGTAGATTCCCTTCTCTTCTCTTGTCTTCACAGTGTCCAGCAGCAGGTTCTGAAAGAAATCGGCAAGATTCTTCGCGAAGAACCTGATTCGCAGCAACTTTATCAAAGAAGGTACGTTTCTGTACATCAATATCTTGATGAACTGACCAAAACCGACGAACAACATCGTACGCTGACCATTTACGTACAACTCATTATTTGGATCTTTGACGCTATCCACCTCGATACCGAATGCACAGCTGGCGATAACGTCGTTGGTGTACTTGGACAACACTGACTTCATCTCTATTTCCCGTTCCTCTTCAGGTAATTTTAATAGATAATCGGTAATTCGTTCTCCACAGTCTGTCATTATCTTGAACATGTTCTTGATTTTGCTGGAGGTGAATATTGGGGTCACTGTGGATCGTTGGTTCTTCCAGTAGTCACCATGCAGGAAGAACAATGATCCTCCAAATAGAGTATCTACACTGGTGTCGAAGAATCCTTGGTGATCTTGGAAATGATCGAAATTCTTCATACCGATGGTTTTGAGGAGCTCCACGTCGCGAATGAAGATCATTGGAACGCCTAGGTCGTAGAATCCTACGTATTTGGCTTCTGAATCGATATTGTATACCTTCTTTATCATTTCCATCATGCTGCACTTCATTGCTAACACCGGTCCCAAGTTTCCCACTATTGGTGTAGGCGGAATGTGTGGGATCCCGTATCTTTTGAGTACGTTTAGATTCTTTAGATAGTAATAGTAACAGGCTATAAGTACAGCAGTTACTGATAAGGCGATTGTTAAGTATTCCATGTTGATTGAGCTTGAGTGAGGCGGTTACGAAATCTGTTGTGACAGCTATGTATGTTGCTTCGGTTACTTTACTCGTGAGACTGTTGAGAGTTTCAGTATTCTTTGGTAGAATGCGTTGATTACATCACGGAACACGTTTCACGCTCGCAGGGACGACTCAACATCACTTGGTTCCCATGCTCTATCTGACTTCCTTTTATTGGAGAGATCGTTGCATGTGTCTGTGACTGATTTTGTATATGTAGGAGATAAGGCAGTGACAATAATATCCGCAAGGGGGAAAATCGTTGTTTCTGTTTCAAGAACGTTGACCCCATGATGATGGTATGGCGAAGGCATTAGCGAAAATAAAGTTTTGGGGAAAATTTGTAGATGAGGGAAAGAACGTGTTTTCAAAATTTGAATTAATTTCTTAATTTTCTAGTTTTCCCCTCTTCCCATTTTCAGTTTCCCAATTTATAATTTTTCTCTTTCTCAGCTTCCCAATTCTCAATTTTCCCGTTCTCCAATTTCTTAATTTTTAATTTTCTAAATTTCTAATATTACAATGCTCTAATTTTCTATTTCCCAATTTAGTACTTTACTAATTTTCAAGTTTCTTAGTATTCATTCCTAACTTCTGAATTTTCCAATTTTTTCAGTTTTCATATATCCTTATTTTCTACTTTGTTTTATTCTTATATTTTATAGCTTTCTATCATAAAATTCTGAGCATAGAGAATATTTGCAACAGTTACGTATTATGGTAAAATATGTTACCTGATTTCAAGCTACCTGATAAGATTTCACTGAAAACAGGTTACATTTTGTTGCAACTGAATTTTCACATCGATTGTGTATTAATGTGAAATATTATCTTATCGCAATATACAGAGTATGTTATTCAAACATTCAGCTTTTATCTTTTACGTATTCTAAGATCAAAGTTTATTCTAATTTCATATATCTACGAGACGTTAACTTCTCAATTGATAATAATAAAATTCATCTCATTAATTTAAATGTATTAATATCTTTTTGTGGTGTAATTTTACAATTTCTCTTTAAAGAGATCAACATTCTGTTGCGTTAAATTATGTATCGCTCTAAAACATGTGTGAGCAAAAATAGGTCTTTAACGACTCCCCAGTTTCATATATCCTTATTTTTCACTTTTCCAGCATATTGATTTACCCATTTTCCCAAATCCCATGTATCTTAATTTTCTAATTTTTGAATTTCTTAATTTTCCCATTTTCACCATTTCCATGCATGGTATTCTAATTTTCTATTTTTCCAATTTCTTAATTACTCAATTTTCCCTATTTCCATCTATCGTAATTTTCAAATTTGTATTACTACTACATTCTGAAGCTTTCCAATATAAAATTGTGAACATAAGATTTTATTTCTAAAATAGCAACATTTGCAACAATGACGTATTTTTAACCAAATTCAATGGTCAAATGATGATCCTCTTTTAATCGTTCGATCAAGAAACTTGGGACAATTGACGATCGACTTCTTTTCCTTTTTTTCCCCTCTTTCCTTGGCCGCTCACCGAAATTAGTCCGCAGTCAATTGCGGCCATAGTCCCGCGGGTTATTTGGATGTCTCTCTTAAGCGGCGCAGAAACGTCGCCTCGGATCCAGGATATTGCGAACGATGGGATCAACGTACGGAAACAAAGCCGGGCACTTAGCGGCAAATTAGCGATGGCTTGGGGCGCCACTGTCGCTCTTCATTACACCGATACCCTTGCACCCAACCAACCACCCACCAACCAACTAGTATATCCCCCACTTCCAGTTAACCCTCTTAACATCCTGCAGACAATGCACACCGCCTATCTTCCTCACTACATCTGGACGAATTAAATCTCCGCTATGACTAAAAATCCTCTTCAACCTTTCTGCTAATCATTCGATTATTCCTCGACACCTCTTAACCCTAATTTTATTTCTTTTTCCTGCAAGGGAATCTTGTTAACCAATCGCTTCGGTCTAATTCGAAGACGAATGACTTCAACCCTTTGGAAATATATGTATATGATGGTGTATAGTTTATGTGTTTCCATTAAAGGACAATGTAGAATAAATTGTTAGAGGTATATTCAGATGGAGAATTAATAAATTTTGTAAAATAGAAAACAGAGAAAATTTTCTCAAGAAGTCTTCTAAATTTTAAATCAAATTTTTAATCTCTCTATTTCGACTAAATAGAAAACCTTTCAATTTCATAATATCTTCCCGCAGATTCCCTTGACCAAAGAAGAATTTTGATGGTCAAAGGGTTACCTTTCGTCACTCAGCTGGTCGACGATCGACCTAGCGTTTTAACATCGATATCGTCACGATTTATTTCCAATTTCCGAAGCTTGCGAAGCGACATCACAGCCATGGCTGCTTTCCTGTCTCGGAAATTGAAGGAAAGCGAAGAAAGTGGCAGGGGTACGAGAGAGTTTCACGAAGGGTACCAGCTACCAAAAGTGGGAATGAAGGGTGGCTGGCAAAGTAGGAAGGCTCGTGTAACAGACTCCATTGTTAGAACTTATTGAGAATCTGCCAATAGCCTTGGGATTCAATTTGACTGGCGAACCATGAACGCCATTTAATATACAACGAGAGTGGGAAGGAGAGGCAGGATGGGGTGAGAACATTAACACTGAAAAGGATGGGGAACACTTTCGGGATATTCGATGTTAATCGACCGATCTACTATTGGCTCGTGTATCGTTTAATTTCTTTTTTTTTTTATGCATTTGATCGATGATCTTTCTGTGCATTTGATCGATGATTTTTCTATACATTTGATAGAAAGGGTTGCTTCTTGTTTTCTGTTGCTGGTAGACGAAAAGAAATCGTTTAAGAAGCTATTTTCATTTATTGGCTTGGAAAAATAACTTCTACATTTTCTTTTTTTTTCTTTAATATTATCAAGATTTATAGAAATTCTTTAGATTAAAGATTTTTTAATGGAACTTTATGTTCGTGTAAGAAATTCGTTATTAGAATGGCAGCTTTGGATTCTTAAAAGAATTTTCAAATCAAATACGTTTGCTTGCAAATGAGAATAGCCTCTCAAGCGTAAGAAATTAAGCGTCACGTAGCTCGAGATGCTGCGTCGAAAAGAAATATCTCGTACTGAATAATTTGTACGTGTCCGTGCATTGTATCGACAAATAACGAATCGTAATTTATTCGACTCGATGCTTTCCTGCCGATAGAAAAATAAGCTGCAGCCATCATCGACGAAGAGTACAACACTTGGAAATTGATCAGGTATTAAAATTCAAGGTGTTTCGTAAGATTTCAGAAACATTGAATAGCACTTTAGACTCAATATCGCTTTATAATGAATAAATTTAGAATTTCTGTAAGAATCATAAGAGAACGATTTGAGTCTCAAGCTATTTTAATAATTACTCTTTAATCATTTATGACACTTCTACGTTTTTTAATTTTTAAAATATTCTAGACAGTCAAGATCTGTACTCTTCTTTTTTTTTTGGTCAAGAGAGTTTGAAGAACAATGGAAAATCAGAGAGAACGAAGAATAAAAGAGCAGAACCAAGGTGACATCGTCATTTTCGTAGAAATTTGTTTCTCAGCCTGATATAGTCATTAGTAGTCGAGCTAAAATGAAACATCCCTCCGGGAAATACACCTTAATAACAACTTAAGAGCGTCGCTGTTCTTTTTTCTTCTTTTTTTCCAAGTTCATTCCAACTCGTTATTTCGCCTCAATCTACGACTATTTTCTGTCCTGTTTTGTTTAGTATCCTTTTTCCTTCCAAATTCGAGATTATTGTAAATTTGTATGCAAAAATCATTACTAACCGATGGGGTTCTCTCCATGGTCCGCCGTTCGAGGGTTAGTTCACTGTGCCTTTATTTAGCTTCCTCATTACTTTGTATTACGAATACTGATAAACCCTTTGTGTATTATTTTTCATCACAGCTTAAGCATTAAATTAATGTACCCTAAGTGTTCGTTTGAAATATTTTTACGTCATGAAATCATCTGACTTTCTATGTTTCAAATTCAACATCGACATGCATCAAGATTTTTCTTAGTACAAAATTCTGAGCAAAATTAATTTATATTTCTAATTGTTCTAAAATCTCAAAGGAATATTCTTGCAAATGCAAATCGTAATTCAAGTGTAAAATAAAATAATTCATTCGGATCTTCACAAAAATTTTCCGCAATTTTTCGCCTGTTCCGGTTCATCGATTAACTTTCAAGGGAACTGAACGTCTCGTTTCCGTAAGAGTGATGTTCAATTTCCATGAATAGACGGCGAGAGACCAGAAGATATATCCCTTCTTTCCTCTTTTCCTTTTTTTTATAGCTCGAAATTAAAAGCGACTAGGTGTTGCCCCGTCCCGAGTACAGAATTCCCAAGAGCAAAGTTTCTTGACAAAAGCTGAATTTCTTTTCTCACTGTTTCTGTTTCTTAAATGCGACGCTGACACAATGCGCGCTTTGAATCACCGTCCAGATTCGGATACTCTTGGTTTTATCGTAAAAATGTGTTCAGTACTGAAAGACAATAGCCATTTCTGTTTTTCAATTATTCAATACTCGTCTTTGTAGCTCAATAACAGATTTTATTTTCATTTTATTTTTGCTTTATGTTTTCGTAGAACATGGAATGTTTTAGTTCAGTTTTCAATACCGAGCCTTGTTTGATTTATTTTTATTTTTATTTTCAAAATTGATCAATTCAACTGTTGTAACATTCAGAATTTGGTTCAATGGACAATTTTTATTTTATCCTAGTTGAGGAATAAAAGGATTTTGGTTCAGTTTTGAAAATAAACTTGAAATTAATAAAAATAGAATCACAGTGATAATTATTTTTTACTTACTGGAACCAAACTAATGTTACAAATAAAAAATGAAGTTAATCCTACATATTCAAAAATACTAATTTGAAACTATCAAAAGCAGATATCGAACGAATTTTCCCTAGTCACGTTTCAATCGCACCGCGATAAAGTATGATTTCGTGGAGGTCAGTTAATCGTTTTCGTTTCTCAGTCGAAAATATCAATTCCGGCGTGAAAAGGCAAGAGTTCACAATTCACTTCTGGCCAGCTGTCGGCCAAAAAGAAGGTGCCGACTAAGGAAAGGGAAGTTTTCGCGGGCGGTAAATGGCAGCGAAGTTTCGCCGCAGCTCGGATTGAAGGCGACGAATTCGCGATAGAGAGAAATAGAGAGGAATCTTTTAAAGGTCCTGGACACGCGAGTCACGGCTGGAAAGCTCGAGCCGGTAGGCTGTCGAAGACAGAAGGAAAGTAAAAAGGAAGGGCGACGAGGGAAGCCCGCTAGCTCTGGAGGAATCTGCATAACAAAACGCGCAATTAATAAAGTTCCCGGTGTGGAGGGCAGCCACAAAAGAGCATTTCGTCCTTTCAACGGTTCTCCTGCATTCTCGTCGCCCCCTTCGTCCGTCCTCTACGTCTATACTCGCTTTGCCGAATCGTGGATCCCGGAGGGTGATGAAAGTAGGTTGTACGGGGTTGCCGAGGTTCGTGGAAGGGCCAGAGGATCGCCTCCTATGACGAAACACCGACGGAGCTAAATAATAAGTCAGCCTTTGTAAAGAATTCACCGGAAAAAAACTTGGCAATCTTTGCTCCCTCGGTTATGTATTTATTTATTAATATTTTAATGGATTTGGGTTCGTCCATCCTTAAACCTGGTCCTTTGTAAATATTTTAAATTGCCTTGCAGGTTTAAAATATATTGACTTTCATGTGACGGACCATGGAGAGGCCCCCGACGACGGACCATGAAGAGAGCGTCAATTTTAATTTAATTTTCTACTTATTTTCATTTTCTAAATTGTGCATTTAATTTCAGGTTAATATCGTCGCATATGTTTCGTAAGTTCAGGTCAAACTGACAATAGGACAGTTTAGCTCATCCATATCAGAGTCCTTCTTTTCATTAAAAGCTGGACGAACTTTCGAATGAAAATTCACTTCAAGGGTGTCTGAATTGAATTGCTCGCGGTATGTTACCTTCCACTTTTCACTTTGCACGCTGCTGCTGCAATCGGAAAGTTTTTTTCCCGCGCAAAATACGAGCCGCATTATTTATCAAACGGAGCAGCTAGTCGGCTGGGATTTTAACGTCTCTGCTGTACTGCAGCTGCCGCGTCGGCTCTTCGAGGTAAACAGTTTTCAGTGCTTGGTAGACGAAGAGTCTGGCCTGTTTAATATTTCAGACGACCCCGAGCTAACTTCATGCATACTTATGTCGCAACGCGTGACTCATCCCTCTTTGTCGGATAACCCCGCGGCAATATTCCTGGCTAGATTCGACCAGATTCTGGAATTGTCAATTTTTGTATTGTTTTTCTTTCATTTACCGCGTCTACCGGTGCCTCCTGCCCTCGGGACACTCTGTTAACGTTCCGAGTGCTCCTCCTAGCTTTTGAACGGAAATTGGGGTGCACTGAGATGTTCCTTTCAAAGGATCTGTCTTTTTCTTCCTTTTTTCTTAGGTATTCTTGTTTCTTTTTGATTGCTTGTAATTCATAACGAGATAATTTTGATATATTATGTTGTTCTAATGGTTCTTCGACCATTAGACGGACAAAATTTGAACTAAATTTTTCCCGGAAAAATAGCGTCCTCTAGTGGCGGAAAAAGGAACTAAAGTGCGGATAGATTCAGCGCCCCCTGGCGGACAAAATTTGAACTAAATTTTTCAAGAAAAACCGCGCCCCCTTGTGGCGAAAAGTGGAACTAAATACCCGATTTCTCTCTCTGTGGTGCAGGGATGTAAGAGATGCAGGGATGTATGAGATGCAAAGATATAAGGGATACAGGGATATAAAGAAAGCATCTCGTTCTAGGTCAAACTTCTCATATTGGGAAGTAATTACTGTGTTTTGATTTAAGTTTGATTTTCATGTATATTCTGTTTGTAATTTATTAAAGATCAAACAGTTGTTTTATATATAAACAACTGAGAAACAAAGTTAAGTACATTGAATAACTAAAATGATAGATGAATTTAAGTCAATTAAATAAATAGCCGAGAAAAGAAATTATGAGCATTAAATAAATAACTCAGAAATAAAATTGGATAAGTTGTTTTTTTCAAATGATTTATTTACCATAGTGCATGAAGTGAATACAAGTTTGTCAAACAATTATAATAATAATTGTTCAGTTTTGTGCTGCTTTTGAAAAAAAATAGAATCAAAGGAAGTGAAAATTGGATCCTTTCAGATGTCAGTTTGAGGTGCGGTAAAAGAGTGACTGGTAAAACAGGCACGATTATTATACTGGCTGTGCTCTCTGCATGCAGATCTAATCTCATCTGGGGGTGTCTGGGACCCCTGGAAAACGAAGGCATGTTCAGTCTTGTACATCTGTAGTCACTGAGCATGGTACCAAATATTTTGATTAAAGGAAGATCAACCCTTTAATCCTAGAATCCGTTACTCCCGTCTCTGTGCACGTTCATCGATTTTCAAGATAATGTCGGGATGCATCAATCGTTGCTAAACGACAGAAGCTGTACTTATGTGCAACCATTGGTAAAAATTTTGAAATTTATAAATTTTGCAAGTTGGAGGATCTGAAATTTTGGAAATTTGAATAATATTCAAGTTTTGGAATTTTAGAATGTTTAGAATCTTCGAATTTTAGAATCTTAAAGATTTAAAATCTTAAAATTTTAGAATTTTAGAATCTTAGAATTATAAAATGGTGAGGAGACAGTTCGCATTTTTGGGAGTCTACACTCACCCAGCCCTACTCCTCTAATTATATGAATGTGTGAAAGCTTAACTAAAATTAAAAATAGTTTTCCAGAATTTTAATATTATTTCCAAAAGTATTACGTTCATAAAACTACAAATTATTGCTAACTAAAGGGGTCAAAAGATAGTTAATAATTTCTATCCATTACAATATTAAACTGACTGAATTCATTTGATCGTCCCGTCTCTTTTTTCTACACATAATTTCATTTATTCCACAACAGCGTTAGCAACGAGTGCTCTGTTAACAGCAAGGAAAATGGTCTTTAGAGAAACTTTCAGCGTTCTGCTTTTTTTGCCGCTCGCAAACAAATTCAATTTATTAACACCGAAAAAAACATTCCTCTCATAATTCCCAATACTTTGATTTCGTCCTCTTACGCGGTATTTCTCTCGTTCACTAAATATATCGCGTTCCTTATATTTTATTTTATTTTGTTTTTTATTTCAGACTCCTCCTTACTAGTTTATTTTCAATATATACGATATATTCTTGTGACACAGTATCGTAGTGAAAATTCTAAAACGAAAGGGACGATAACAGGGCATAATACAAATTTGATAGAATTTCGAGCGGGAAAATGTAACTACATGGTTTTTTCGGGAACCTATAAAAAATCGAATATTTCTGGCAAAACTGCGGCGACAAAATCAAATTCTCATACAGAAAACTGCGCGAATTTTATTGATCAAATGAATTAATGTTTTCTTCAAAAATTTTCCAGGTATTTTGTGGGAAAAATTTATTAGAAACTTTGGTATTTAAACAAAAATATTTTATAATACAATTAGCAATCTATGAGGTGTTAAAACTAACAATAAGATAAGAACGAACGTTAAGCTTTGAGCAAGGTTTGTTCATTGTAGACAGCAGGCATGGGTGCAATTCTAATGCTATTTTTTTTCTTTTCCTTGGAATTTCGAGACATATGCAAGCCTATAGGATATTCTTAAAAATTTATTTTGAATTCTATATCTTCCTAAATATTTACCTTGGATTCTAAATATTTCTAAAAATTTACTTTGAAAATAAACCTTGCACCCTTTACCAAGCAATACTTTGTTTTCGAGCAATACTTTGAAAGTGCAGTCCATATACCAAAATTCAAGGTTGGTCCACGAGTTGTGGGGTGCGTTCACAATTTCGCACGATCTTTGGCGCGTGTACAGGCAACGTTTCAACTGGAAAACTGACAGGGTGCCGTGATCGATCGGCTCATCAAACATCTTGCCATATTGTTGACTGAATCCGTTCCACGGGGGGTGCAAACGTCAACTAGAGGGAGGCATAGATAGAGAGGGAGAAAGAACGATAGAGGTGAGCCTCTATTTTTATTACGTGGTTTAACCTGACAGCGATTGCGTGAACCGGAGACTGATGACGTTTTTATACACAGCTGCGAGAAGATAAGGGAAACGAGGAAAAGATCATCTACCCTCGGGCCGGAAATTAATATGAATCTTTTCTTCGAAAAGGATTTTCGAGGCACGCCTTTTGTCGATTCTTCTGTTTGTCGCTATTTGTTTGAGAGATCGCGAGAGAACAAGTTTGACAAGAGGGGAATTAAAAAGGTAGAAATGGTAGAAATATTATAAAGCGAGAGAAAGTTTTATACGAGAGAGGGAATCCTGCCATTTACGGGATTAAATATGCTTGCAAAAGGCTATTGGAAAAGGGATAAAGGTTGTTTGTCTTTTTTTCCCCCCTCCCACCTCTTTTTTTACAAAATCACTAGAGAACTGTTTTACGACTTGTTTTTAATTTGTTTATTACTTTTACCTATATTGCTTCACAAGGATATTAGTGATTAGATTATTTTTGTTGCAGCAGGGATCTCACAAAGGGAAACAAAGTATCCAGTGAAATGTTGCAACATTTTGTAAAATAAAAGTCCTTTGATCGTTGTTCTACGAAAGTTAATGAAAATTCCCTGTACTGGAGAGTATTTTGTATAATCTGTTAATTTGCACGAAACAGATTATATTAGGTTTATTTATAGAAAGGTTAATGAGTTTCATTAAAATTATTTTAGAAGAAAAATAATTAGAAGAAGTAATTTAATTAAACTATACAAATTATTCGAAACCTTTGAAACGATAAAAGATCTCAAATTGTATTACATAAGATGCACTTATCTTGTCATTGATATTTTTGGGTTTATGAAATCTTTCTAAACTCTTTTCTCAGAACGAAAAATGTTGACTAATACGTAAATAAGTCGACGAGTACTCGTTGTTATTGTTTCCAACTACTGAACAATAACAAGATTACCATCGCACTTAAAAATTGTATCTATCGCGATACGATTTTCCTTTATCTCGCCGTTAGATCGAATTATATCTCAATGTTTTTTAATCCTTATCTCTTTCCGGTCATTAAATTAATAAATTACTTTCGTTGGAACGCAAGAACAGAAATTGTTACGTAATCGTTCAGAATTCTAATTAGACTAATTAGAGAATATAACGTGGGATGTCGCAATTCTGCCTCCGGCTATTCGAGCAGAAAGAAAATCATAAATAATTGAAGGTATCTCGAGTCGGTGCTCTCTGAAAAGTAAACAATCTCGAGGCATGGAGATTGAGTAATTTTTCTGCATCTTGTTTACAAGTAGAATTTCCATCTTTCTATTCCATCTTTGTAGTTGGAATTCATTTGCATCGTTAAAAAGCCTTCCCGTATACCTGTTCTTCATACATGAGGTAAATAACATGATTATGATCAACGAATAATAGCCTACTCTTCCACGAATTTCAATCGCATTGCAGCTATCGAAATAGAGAACAGAGATGTTTCTGATATGTTGCCGTCATTGATTTACTGCGTTATGCACGCTAACAGGTTTCAGGAATCACTGGATGTAAATCAGTCTTAGATACGTGCTTCTCTATGAATACGAGACTGATGAATCGTTTGTAATACTTAGTCGTATTTGTGCGTGCAAACAGAATTACGTAACATATTATACGGATGTAGATCGTTTCTAAGAAACATTTGAATATCGTTAGAATTGGATAATTTGGGTATTCAAAGAGCTATGACAGGGCTATTATTAAAATTCAATTATGGGCTCTCTCCATGGTCCGCCGTTCGAAGGATTATTAGTGTAGTAAGGGAGATGCAGCACTATTTTAAACTGTTACATGATTATAAAAAATTTGTTGAAAACAAAGTTAATAATCTCTTTACAATATTTGGTAAAAATGGAGTTGCACCCCGTAATTGCATGGTCCTTAATTATTAATTAATTGAACGATTTATGGAATTATCATTTATCTATTTTTTCTTTAAAATACCGGAGGATTGATTATCGTTCAAGTCCCTGTATCCCTGATGTACATATTTCTCCCGCGAGTACGTGGTTCATCCACGTCGAGGTGGATCCTATCTGGCCGCATCAAATATTACGGCTCGTGTAAACACCGCAGGGTGGTAATTAAAGCGAGGTCCTTCTCGAATTATAAACACCGGACCAGGGGTTCCGTTCTGGGTGAAAATCCAGCTACCGAATTTCCGAAATTCAACGCTCACGTATCTGTAACGTGTCATCCTCTTGCTACTGTGTATCTTTGCCAAAATTGTAATTGAAACATCGTATAGAAAATTATTAATCAGTTTGCACATATACGAACAGCTTAATAAGTATTTTTATTAAAATTATCAAAGGATGAATTGTAATTGTTTATAAGTTGGAAGAGAAACATTTTTATTACAAAAGATTAATAAAGATTTTTTGATGTATAAAAAAGATAAACAGAGATTAGATATAAAATACTTAGAGCAGTGATAAAATAATGGATTTATTGTTGATACAAATATAAGTGGTTCAGATAAAAGTGAAATCTTTGTTTTGTTTGACTGATTCTAAGAATTGTGCAACGACTGATAAAATAATAAAAGTCTCAAGTAATTGTTACTTGATTTTTATATCTCACAAATAAGATTGTTAATCGACAGGGAAAGTATATGGGTGCAATGTAGGAATTTGCTAACATTCGAATAACAACGAGCGATATTTTAGCTCTTAAGCGTGTCGTCAGTTTTCATCTCCTTCATAACGATCGCTTAAATTTTATGAACGCTAACTGGCGTCATTACAGGGGACAATAGCTGCTCTATTATTACTAGAAATCGTGGCAGTAATGGTTTCGAAATAGATATCTCAGACTACCAATGATCCAAGTAGAAGTCACGTTGCAGGCATCAAATAGATTGTTACCATTTTTGATCAGATAATGATCATCAATTGTAAAAGGTGTCTACGAGTGAAAGTACTCGAGTGAAACCATAAACTATCAATGACTCGAATATAAGTCACATTCCAAGTGCCAAATAATTTGTTACCATTCCTGACAGGAATCCACAATGATAATCCTTTCTATAGTTCAAGGCAGTTAACAATAATAAAACCAATTGAATGTCAATTTATCTATTCACCTTGACCGTCATCTTATTCCGCAGGACGTCGAGCATTTGGCAGTGAGCGCAATCGTGAGGAATTAAGATCCGTTTACCGTCGTCTATCGTGACGCGAGTGTTGTAAATTGTCTGAGATGGCGTTGCGCAACGGATGAACGATTGCAAGTTCAAGGCTTAATTTGACACGATCTGACAAATGGTAGCGCGTTTCGAGAGAAGAAGCAAGAATGCTCGCCATCCGTCGCGTGGAGATTGGTATTACATATTTATACGGGACTCAGCATTGTCTGCTAAAAAATGTCCCGCCATTTCGCACCGGTTTCAGCTTGCGAGTCGTTTCTCTTCGGGTACGCTCACTCGCGCCGTTCCCGGCTGGCTGAAAAATGATCCCGGTGTCAAAAATGTCGTCTATCGGGGCCGTCACCTGCGTCTCTCCTCATTATTCTCTTTTATGCTGAAAATTATCCTACCGGCTCCAATTCCTCTCGTTTGGTTACGGGCGACCCCTTGGAAAAGCAATTTTCAAGCCACTCGTTTTGTGAAAAAATTCCCACTGTATTGGATAACGAGTAGCCTTTTTCTTTTTTTTTTCTAACAAAGTTTTGATGACAAAGTTAATCATCTACCAATAATCAATACTCCAAATTTAATGTAATTTAGGAAAAGGGTCAATCATTATATAAGTTTCGATAATTAAGAATTTGTAAGAATTTAAGTTACTAAGATTTTACCTTCTTGAGTTACGATAATTAAGGCCTTAAGAATTTGTATAATATGCAAAACACGCAAATTAAAGTAATTTTATAAAAGTATATATTTGCATAAAAATCTTCGGTCTTTCAATAAATTCATATTTTATCAATTGATCACCGTATATTTACGATTCAATAAAAATTATACAATTCTTCATTAAAACATCATTAAATCCAGCAAAACATTTCAATTAACTCTCGTAAAATCGATGTGTACTTACATATCATATTAATCATATTTCTTCCACTCTCATTAATTATCACGAAACATTTGTACGGATAACAAAAGAAATTTGTAATAACAAATTTAAAATGTTTCTTATTAAACGATCGGGTATCATTAATAATTTATTCCCAAGGTGGGAAATAACAAACTCGGATTACGAATTAACGAGCTGAACGGGGCTACGATTAATTAATGCGAATTAGCGGTTAAAATGCAAACTGTCGCTTAAATTCTCGACAAATAAGCGAACTCTACTTACAAGAGAGATAGGTTTTTGCCAGGAAGGCAACAGGTTGTACAGCGAGCAAGAGTGGTCGAGGAACTTGGCAAAGGTTGAATGTGGCGACATAAGCTTGCAAAGTGTCTTCAATTGCCTGCAAAAAGCTAGGGACAAAGTTCGAGGAACTCGTATATATTCTCGTGATCACCTAAGAGGTTAATAAATTTGTCCTAGAAAGATTCTAAACATCTAACAGCCATTAATCTTAAAGAAAAGTGAAACATTCGAACGGCACAGAATTCTGTACCATTCCTTGTCATCAAATTCCAATTTCTTTCTTTTTTATTGCAACTTAAAAAATAAAATTTTATTACAATTTTTTATCCAAGAAGTATTAACCCGCTTATCATGTGCATTGAAAAAATTTTGTTATGCAAATAATTAATTTTGGCTGTAATTATGTACTTTGATTGATTTTTAAATATAAAACTTTGGCAATGATTTGATGACATAAAAGTATCTCAAAATAGCACTTATGGCACATCAATTTGAAGTTTATGCTAATTTATTATTAACTGTACTCTATTCAACTTCAATATTGAACAGAAACCATAAATTATTAATGACTCGAATAGAAGTCACATTCCAAGTGCCAAATAATTTGTTACCATTCCTGACACGAATCCACAATCATAACTTTCTATAGTTCAAGGCACTTAACAATAATAAATATATAAACCATATATTTATTGACGAAAATAAATATATGTATGGATGTTTAATGAATATTTTTAATACGAAATATTTATTGCTTTGAAAAGCGATAGAGCTTTTAGAGGGTTACGGATCGGTGAAAATCGTACTATAAAACTTTTGGAAATAATATGAAAAGCGAGCTTATCGTCCGACGAAACAAGCTTGTCGCCACGAGTAAACTAAAACTGTCCTGTGACGGCACAGGTAATCAGAGTCGGAAACTTTGCTCAATTTAACTTTGTTAATAAGCTGCTTCGCTGTGTTCTACCGTTGAAAATCCCTAAGATGAATTTGCTATCTGTCGAACCGCTAACGTCGAGTAAATAAATTAATTGATGTTTGTAGGAAATCTTAGTGTTGATTTGATTAAGTGGTAGATTAGGTTCATTCGTGAGTCAATTGTATTATCAGTAAATCAAGGCTTTCTCCATGGTCCGCTGTTCGAGAATTGAAGCTGATAAAATTAATTTTTGTTCCACTAACAGCTTTAAGATTTCATTTCTTCATTTTTCAAAAATTAATGAGATTAATTCTCGTCTTATTAATCAATAGCTCTATAATTTTATGATATTAATCTTCGATGTATTAATTATTAACTGTTTGACTTAATTTTATAATCGTTCGAAGATTGCTGAAATTCATCTAAGTTTTGTTAATTATTATTGGCTCTAAATCCCCGATATACCGTAAATCCTAATCTAATCATTTCTAAATCTATTCTAACAGCTTTGCTCAATGTGATTTTATCCGGGACCAAGTGGCATCGTGTTTGACTTTTAACGCATTCAAATTAACAGGATCAGCAATTAGGTGGACCAAACTGTATCGTGTTTCGAAGTTTCAACGCGATATCTCGTCAAAGATGTCGATAGTAACTCCGGTAAGCGGATCAGGCAAAGTGAACTATGAACTCTATGCGTAAGTACTTCGTCGTAATACCGTAAATTGATGACTACTGCATTTGCATCCATCGCGATACCGTATATAAACCAAATCCCTCAGGGTTTCGATAGGAAGCGAAACGGAATTTCATTACCAGCAAACGAATCATAATGCGTCCTCCACATGTACACCACCTGTGTACAAATATTGAAACAGCTTTTCACTACGACTCTATATTTTCACGTATTTAGAGCACCCGTTTACATGCAGATTTATGATAGCCTCGTTTCAACCCCTGTTCGAAGAAAGAAATGAAATTATTCATTTGGTTTGTGTTTGTTGAAATTTTGCTCTGTTCAACTCGTGGTGAAAGGAATGAAATATAGCGTTTATTTAACCCTTGAACAGCGGAGTTTATGTCAATCGAGGCATGAATACAAAATTAAATTAAAATTGTGCCTCTCTCCATGGTTCGTCATCTGAGAGGATGATTAATCAGTATACTTAATTTGTAACGTGATTTATAATTACTAATATTATTGGAAATTTTAATAGAGGTGGCAAATTTTTGACGATGACACATTCTCTGGTAAGTAATATGATAAGAGGAGTGATAGAAATTTTGCTTTGAAAATTTGAAAAACACTTCTGTCAAAAATCAAAGGAATCAAAATACCTGAATATATGATACCAGCAAGAGGCTCCTGAATTATTGATATTTGTCGGTAACGTTATCATTTGGAAGCTTTCAATTTGATCCGAAAGAGTGGACAGACGTGCAGCTAATTTGCATAAATCGTACGCAACACCCTACACTCGGCTAACAACGTAGCGAAGGAATGAAAGAGAGCGTGGTTGACCGAGGAAGCCGAGATCTTTATGGTAGCAATAAAGCCAACCTAGCTGGCTTCCAGTTACAAATGACTGCTGGTAGCTGAAAACTATTGCCCCTGGTGTATGCGTGCCCCTACCCATGGACCCCATAACCCTCTACCACCCCTGTATCAGTCGGTAGTTGCTGACCCCACGAGCCAGTCCCCGTGGCTGGTTAGCTGGTTGAAATAGGACCTCTCGTAAATCCTCGTAACGCCTAACTAACTCCTCCACCAGCTTCGGATTTTCTTTATACCCAGCCGAGTATACGATGTTAGGATTAACCTGGTTAATAATTGTTATTATCTTTCCTTTTTTAACGATGCGTTAGTTTCCACAACAAAGAAACAATGATAATCTGACAAAAGGATGTTTTGGAAAGAAATGAATTTGTCTGAAAAAAAAATATTTGTTTATGGTAAATCTTGAGAATTGAAAAATTAAATTCAGAAAATTAATTTAAAAATAAAAATTACAGTACCGAGCATCGTAGGCTTGGAGAAAAATAATTAATAATCTTTCTTACATAAATATTTTTAAATAATTCTACGCATCGATGAATAAAAGCTATTGAGAATAAAGGTGTAAAATAACAAGCATCCCGCGCTGTGTTCACAATTTAAATACATTTGAAAGGAGCTTGTATTTTTCGCGGTTCGCCTGAAATTTTTGCGGTGGCAACTTTCATGCGACGAAACACGATTATAAAAAGGAGAAAGGATTTGCACTCGTGAATTTTTTTCACCGAAGGATTACGGCCACGTCGAAAGTATGGTAGCAAAGAACAGACTGTGTCGATATTTTGTTTAATTCTTCTTTTAATGTTGTAACAAATGTTCGACATGTATTTGGATGTTCTTCGAAATGAATTTTATATTTAAAAAAAAAAAAGGAATTTTGAATAGGGCACATTCGGCATAATGATCGATTGCATTCGTTAAGAAGAATAGTTAATTATTTATCGTTAGATGTGTGATGATAAATGCCAGCCACGAAACACCAACACAGCTTTGTTGCGATAAATTAGCTTTGAAACTCGCCGCGGGATCTGAAGTTCGCGTATTCAACTTTGAGTATTAAGGAAGACTGATGAACACTTTCCAGAACCTATTTACAAACATTTTATAACTTCTGAAAACTCATTCCGACGTATTAAACGTTATTAACCCTTTGTTAATCAAGTCTCTTAGTTGCGTTAGAATTAACCCGACTATTCTAGACAAATATTTTCTTGTTAGAAATGTTCGATAATTAATTGACTGCTCGTAGTTTGTTACATGATTTCAAGTAATTAAGAAGTTTAGCATACTTTGCTTAGGATCAAGGACAATTATTTAGATGATGATTTCAAAAATTTCAAAATTTGATATAAAATCCATAAAGAAAAATATTCACAAATATTTCGGATAATTAATATTCTCACAAGCCCATCAGTTTTAAATCTTAATTAATTATTGGTCGAAGAATTCAATTTTCAAAATGCAATAAAGAATAAAAATGTTACAAGATAATGAAACAAAAACAAAAATTCAATAATAAACCCAACGGTCTCTTACAAAAGGCTCACCAATTAGAAGCACCCGAATCATTGATACAAACATAATTAATAACAATCTCGACGAGAAGTGAGAGGTGGGGAACTCGTTCAGGCGTTCAAAGAGCACGAAACGGAATTTGTTACAACGATGTTGAATGCAGCGGCTAAAAGCTGTAGGAATTCATCCAGTGAGTGGGAGTCGCGTTTCCGAGGAAAGCAAAAGGGGTGGTTTTAGCCGTAGGGAGGACTTGTCGGTCCCGTGAAAAGCGGGGCGTCGCATATTAATCATGGTATTAACACTTGAACCGAGCAAAATCCTAAACCGCCGTGCCTTATGCTGTTGAAAAGCGTCCACGACGTTTCCTTACCATCTCACTCTATCATTTTATAACACCGTATATTTGTATTTTCGTTACACATAGAAGAATATTATCTACTATATTTTTATTCAAAGAAATATGTATTAAATTAATCAAGCTTTAAAATAAAAATTCTATTTGGAAATAATTAATACTAAATTATGCGATACAATAGTATTCTAACGAAAAGCGAGACGTCGCATATTAATCATGGTATTAACACTTGAACCGAGCAAAATCCTAAACCGCCGTGCCTTATGGTGTTGAAAAGCGTCCACGACGTTTCCTTACCACCCACCCTGTATCACCGTATACTTGTATTTTCCTCACACATAGAAGAATATTATCTACTATATTTTTATTCAAAGAAATATGTATTAAATTAATCAAGCTTTAAAATAAAAATTCTATTTGGAAATAATTAATACTAAATTATGCGATACAATAGTATTCTAACGAAAAGCGAGACGTCGCATATTAATCATGGTATTAACACTTGAACCGAGCAAAATCCTAAACCGCCGTGCCTTATGGTGTTGAAAAGCGTCCACGACGTTTCCTTACCACCCACCCTGTATCATCGTATACTTGTATTTTCATCGCCCATGAAAACGGAATAGAGATACACGGTATTAGAGCGGAAAGGGTGGGTGTACGCTACGTTTCGTTAGTGGTGGTAGTGTAAACTGAAACGGTGCGAAAATTAATTGCCAGGAACGCTTCGTTCCACCCACTCTTGCCGAACTACCCTTCACCCTTAATTACCAACCACCCCTCTGCACGTTCAAACCCCTGTCGCTTTTCCCAGCCGACCGCTAACCGGTGGAAAAAAATCAACGCTCCGAAGCGAAAGATATATAAAACGCTACAATGATCAGGTATCACGGTCTGCTTAATTTCCAGCCTGTCTGGCTGGACAACACAGCCGCCAGCTACACATCCGGTCAGCTGAAGTCGGGGTCAATTATGACTGGCTGGTAAACGAGGACGATTAACATTGTAACCGTTTGCTGGGATTTGGAAAAATTATCTGCCCTTTTCCCCTTTCAACCCTTTCAATCTCAGCGCATCAACTGCCTAACTGCAAAATAATTACTTTTGAGTAATTAAGATTTACATTTACATGCGTGATAATCATGGAGCACTTAGGCCAAAAACGAATGCCTTGAATCTAAGTTAAAATTAACTTAGCTAAAATTATATTCGAGAAAAATTAAAAATAATTTGAAGAAAAATGAAAGATTATTCTTGGAGAAATGATCGGAAGCATCGGTCCAGAGCACCCTAGATGCACGATTACGAGGAAACGTCTTATCGATTTGAAACATAAGATTTCGAGGACGAAAGAACGAGCGGAAAAAAGGACTAAGGGTGTCGCGAAGATAGCGGAGGTGTCGCTGCATCGAGCGAATCTTGAAACAAAAGGAAGGCGATGTAATAAAGCGAGTTGTGAACGAAACACGCCCCGAAGGCAACAGCTACCCCTAAAGTTACAATCTTCTTCGATTTCAAGGGGTCGACAGATCAAGCTGCTTACGCAATACCCGACTTGTCCTTATAATAAGGACGAGGATGACCCTTCGAATTCGAATAACCAGTCGACTACTGTTCCTACATCTTTCGCTTCTCCAATTCACTATTTCTAATTCTTTGAAAGAAATTTTCTTACGATTCCTTCTTCTTTTTAACACTTCGATGATTGGATATTTCAATGGAATCAAGGGTTACTGTAATTTTCGAAATTTCAATTTGTATTATTTTTCAAGCAAGGTTACATTTTACGCTGGTTGCTAACAGGATTAATATAAAAAGTATCCGTTCCGGGTATATCAAGGAACTTTAAACGAGGAAACACAAAGGAAAAGTCTGGTCCAATTAAAAACGAGCGAAAAATCGTAGCAACGTTGAAACAACGATTGTCGGTAGAAGTTTGCCCGGGTGCCAAACTGAAATCAACCCATTGATATCAAGTGCCACGAGCGTAGGAAAATGAAATGCGACTCGCGTGCGAGTAAGCGCCAAATCAACTTGTCATCCCGAACGATTGAGATCCATCCGATTTTCCCCTATCCAAAAAAAAAAAAAAAAAAAATAGCGAAAAAACAACACAGTGTATACACAGCGACGATTCGTGCGCGTGGAATTAGATAAAAGTTCGCTTCGTCCCGTGGAAAATACCAAAAAAAAAAGAAAAAAGGAATCGCCAGGTCTGCCAGTCATCAGAGGGTGCACGCGTTCCTCCATGGTGTATCGTGGGGTTTGTTTATGAGTGTCGTTCGAGGTCAAAGGACCAGCAACGTGCTTTTGTCAAGCTAGACACCGATGATATTGAATTTTCCCGTCATCTCGTGCCAAAGTACACCGCCAGTTTCAAAGTGCACGAAGAAAGAGGCGCGGCTTTTACCCGCCATCGAGCACCCCTCTAAGTGCAATAATGCAACAGAACGCATCTATAGAACGCGGCCAGTTAGGACGACCAGGAGAACCGCCGTACGGGCAAACGGCTCGTTCGTAATAGGCCAGGTAATTGTGTTTGTTAATTGAAATTATGTGCTTACTGGGTCGACGTGTCGGTGCACGTTGCTCCGGAAAATTCACTTTGACTCGTGTACCATGTGGAAAATAAACACATTGATATTGCAATAATGAATTTGATCGGCGACAAGGGGTATAGTGCGATGGCGAGGTTTGATATGAAAAAAATAATAACGCTTTGATGCATTTAAGATTCCTGAAATCTATGACTTTTATCATTTTGTAGGTATTAGAAATATTTTATTAATTTTTATACTATGCAGAAATGGACTAAGGGATGATTATTAGAATTATTAGAAAACTATTAGAAACCATTTGAAAATCGTTAGAAAAGCGTTAGAAAATTATTAGAAATGCATAAAAATATATGTGCTTTAGGTAACAATTAATAATAATTTTCATTAAACATTTTCTCCAAAGGATAAAAGAAATGTTTTTATTGTGGTTCAATGATACGAAATACGTTTCGTTTTACACGATGGAAACGTTGGAAAGGTATCGAATGATACATTTATTCCGGTATAATTATTTCCTATCTCTTGGAAAGAGGTTTTATAAGAATGTAAAGCGAGCTGAGAGGGCTTGATCGAAACGCAACAATTTTTATTCGCATCACGTACGGTGCTTCGACCAATAAAACTTTGCCGACTTTCAGTGATCACGCAGACGACCTCCTCGTTCCTCACCGGGAATAAAAGATCCCTGAATAGAAATCACGGTTGATCAATAAAGAAAGTCGTTGAGAGTCATTTTATGTCTGAGACAAGCACTTCCGATATCGTCCCGAATACGTTTATCCATTATTATAACCATTATGCTAGCGTGAACACTTGTCGAATCTCTTTATTATTTATGAAATTTTTATACCGAAACTCTCGACTTTTTCAGGTGTATTATACTTGGCAATTTCTATTAGTAAATTAAGATCACCACTCTAGAAACTCATTAACAACGCTTTGACAAAATTACTTCATCCCTGAAAGCTGTTGCTTTGTTGTTTCGAGCGACGTTTCTTTGCCGTCAAGTTTTTGTCGCTGAAATAATTTCAAAGCCTCCAAACTGCCAGGCGAACACTCGATAAACAATATTTTAACAAACCTATACGAAAAATATGAAAAATATGAAGGAAATCAACGGGAGAACAAAAAATAGAGACTATCGTCTGCGAGTTCTTTTTCAAAAAAAAAAAAGAAGAAACGGAAAAAGAGAAAGAAGAGTGTCCAATAGGCTATGTATCGTTCCGGATGCAATTAGGTTATTAATTAAGGGTATAAGCTGCCGTCGGGAGTGGTCGGTGGGTAGAGGATCTCTTTCATTGAGTTTTAATGCCCGGTAGAAAGCAATGGTAAGGAGAAAAAATATTCGAAGACGAACGAGAAAGGGCCTAAGAGAATCGCTGCAATCATGCTGATGTTGTTAAGGATAGACTTTTAATTTCACGGATCCTTAATTATTTCCAAGGCTAGTTTTAGAGCCAGACCGGTTCGGTTCGGCCGATATCAATCTGCAACGTAACTTTGTGTCTGTAATTGAAAAAGCTTGAAACCCCTTGGTTTACTCTCCAAGAAGAAGAAAGAAAGAAACAGCAGTTCTTCTATCATACCAGTCCGTTCACCGTAAATAAAATTCTGTGGCTGCCGCTTATTTCCTTCTCCTTTCATCTTCATTTTTTCTACCTTTCATTGTACTTAGGTATCCGGAAGACAGTTTTCTATTCTTCTATTAACAAATAGCAAACTATGCTATTTGATTATTTATCGTTCCAAAATTATTTGATGTCATTCTTATTTTAGAATTGATTGAATTAGATTCATTAGGGGGATTAGTGATAGCATGTTTTCAAGTACATACCAGTAGCTGATTGTAAGGGATGCTCTCATATTTTTCTGCATCTAAAACAGAAAATAAATGTTTAATTAAATTTTTATAATTATTTGAAAAATATTTGATATTCATCGCGGCAGTTGTTACGGTCTGGGATAGCCTCGGTGGGTTAAATAATTTAGTCGCTTGAATCTCTTTATTTTTGATACTGTCTCAAGGAACTAAGTTTGGGCTAAGGAATTGTCCCTGCCTCAAGTGGTCCCGGAAAAATTTCTTTTTCGTTTAAATAAGAATAATTGGCACCATATCGAAAATCATGGTTTTCGAAAAATCGTTTCGACTGAAATTTTCCAAACATTACAGAATCTTTCGTGAAACGCTGATCCCTCGGAATACGTAGCCCGTAAAGTTTCATCATCGACGGCTATCACCCTTTGCGGGGCAAACATGATAAATTTCGGCCCGGGTATCCGTGATACGTGTCCCGATGTTATGTCGTTGATCCAAGCGCATATGTGCGCGTGAAAACGATATTTCACAGGCAGTTTGATGAGCTTCCCACATTAAGCCGGGGGTAAGTAATTATCGACTGAGCAATGACCAGAATGGCCGGGCTGGGCCACTCCCTCCTGGGGTGTCCCAGTGCGTGTCACCGCATTAACCATCCCTATACAGACATCGTTCTCATCAAAGTTCAAACGCTGGATATCTCCGATATGTCATTGTAACCTCTGCACGGCTTAATTAACGAGACACCGGGGAAACATCGCGAATCCAAACTTCCTTCATTTTATCACCTTTCCCTTATCTTTTTTATTCTTTCCCCAAGATACACATTTTGATGATCTTTGGATAGACTGATAGCTTCATATTTTAGGAAATGAATAACTTGTAATTTTATATTGACAGAGAATTATTTTTGAGAACTTTTTTAAATAGCAAGTACTATTAATTTTCGGATGGCGGACCATGGAGAGAGCCCCGATTTTAATTCAAGTAAAATGAGGTATTTTAGTAGTTAATTTTGTAGTAAAAAATAATAATGGACAAGGTATATCCGTTGATATATTAACGAAGGTGCGTTCGATTTTCGATGGTAGACGAATTGTTGAGAATGAAGCCAAGGAAATGGCAATCCGAACCAATTCCAGGAGAATATCGTTCCATGTTCACAAGCAACGTCTCTTCCTTCGATTCGCTCGTTCGATATCAAACTATCGCGAGTCCAGGAAAGAGCAAACTACAGTTTAGATGCCAAGTGCAGCCAGCGTATTCCCTACACTCTTCAACTAATGAGAAACTATCGTAGAACGTGATTGCGAAGTTTCACCTCTCTGGAGGATCATTCAGAGCCCAGTATTCTTTCCTCAGATCGTTCGGATCCGTTTCTTTTGTATTTAAATGTTCATTTATTTGTAGTATCTTCAGAAAAAGAATCTACTATTAACAGAACTTTTAATCAAACTTGATGAATTGAATAATTATAGATAGATTTTTATGACATTTTATCAGAAATGGTTTCGGAGAATTTATCAAAATGGATGAACATTAAATCACGACTGTATGTATTATAATAACATTGCTTCCGAAAGATACTTCAGTTAATTAAATTCACAACTTTCATGCTATTAACGATTTTAATTAGCGTAATTCACAGATACGAAAGGGCAGCGTACAATGGAAACTTGCGAAGCGGCTTTATTCGCGTAACTTCTAATGGTAACATCTGATTTAATATGTTCCTTTCGAAATATTCTCACATCGTGTATCTCGTGACTCTTTAATGACACGTGGTCTGTGACAAAACTAACGAAAACAATTTTTTGAAAAATTTTCATTATGAATATTTCTGTGAAATTTCCTTTGAAGCATTAGCTTTGGTAGATTTTAAAACGTAGTCAGTCTGCAAGGATTTTATGACAGAGAAGTATTATAAAATGGCACTTATGATATATAAGTTTAAAGCTTAATGGTTAATGAAAAAGGCCCCATAGAGGTTGCCTTGATATCCTTAATACAAAATGGCTGGTCCTTCATTGGAATAAACAATGAAGTATTCAATATACAATTTAGTATTGTTCATTATATGTTGAATTCATAAAGAGATTTTCTATTCGTTTCACGGTGCGTTTATATTGTCTTATTTATTAAATTTTAAGCTTTAAATTGATGTGCCACAAGTGTCATTTCGAGATACTTTTATTATCATGAAATTGCATTAGACTGCCCAAGTTCCAAAATCCAAAAATTGCTTTCAAAGCAACAAACGTGATAATTTTGAATCTACTGAAAAATGTTTGAAAATAAAAATCAGATAGATTGCACTTTTTCTGTTTCCTATTGAAATGTCGAAATTTTCATTCGAGACGTTTTCCTACAAATTATTCTACGCGGATGCTAGGAATCGAAGACCAAGGATAACGATTCTCGAGCAGAGACTATATCCGACTTGTTTTGCCGATTTCGTTGGTAACCTCATTAAACTGCGAGAGAAGAGCAGCCCTTTCCCTCCTCGCGACTCGCAATCAGTCGGCTCTCATCGACGTTCAGAGCTTCCTCTCGAATTACCACCGAGGACGATCGAGATGGAGTCAATGTAGCCGCCCTCGTCTCTCCTTCGAAAATAAAGAGGAACAGCTTGTTTCTGGAGAATCGAAAAGCAACCACCTTCGAATCGAGTATTTTCGGATCACCGAAACGATCCCTTCTCCACGAACAATGGCTTTGTAACGAATTTTGACGAAAGACTTTACGTTTCTCCATACTTTTCACACTTTATCTTCCAATTTAATGTTTTGTTTCCTTATTTAATGCAAAAGTTGGGGTAATTTTGACCCAGTGTTTACTAAATAATAATATTAAATTAATAATAAATCTGTTAATATTTGCAATTACATTAATTAAAAATTGGAGAAAATTCTAATTATTTATTCTTCATCTGCATGCGTCCTCTACAGAAAAATAAAGGTATTTATAAAATTTGCAGGTAGAATAATTAAGAATTCGAAATTGCATTCAACCAGCAGGTAATAATAGTTATTACAGCATCTCGGTTTTCCTCTGTTTCGAAAGAAAACAAAGAGCAGCAAGAAAATAAGTCTGCCGGGTTCATTGTCGTCTTTATTTTCTCAAATAATATTCTACAATCCTGATCCTTAATTACTCGGGCTGTTTTTCTCACACGAATAAATTGCTGCAAATATTTATCCCAAACGAGAGTAAGGGATTCATCATAGCCGTTCTTACGATAAGAAATTCCTCTCGATAATGAGTATCTCTGTGGAGAAAATCTTGAAATAGCAAATCATAACATCGGCACACAAACCATCCAAAAAATTTCCTTTGTATAGCGTCAAAGATCCGCGATATTAGTTCTCGCTGGTAGACGCAACAAACAGGGGTGTATAAAGAAGAAGGGTGGTTTGGTGTCGCGTCTCGGTTCGCCCTGTGTACTGCACGGTTCCTTTTATTATTTTATTCCTTGGCTCCTCCCTTGTCAGCCGACGAAGAAAGAAAGAAAGAAAGTAAGCTTGCCGGAAAACAAAGGCGAAGAAAAGAGGTAGAAGGGAGAGGGTTGGTTGAAAGAGGAGAGCCAAGTATTATGAAAGTATTTTCCTAACCGACTGGCAAAGCCCCGAAGACATTTATTCCGTGAAAAATCGAGTAAAATAAATGTAATGTAAAGGGCAAACTGGTTTCACTACCGAACAGGGCGTTGGTCTGCTCCTCGTCAATGAAATCGGTCGAAATTTCAATTTTTCAGAATCCAGAATTGATGATTAGAAGAAATGATGTCTGATATTTAAGTTCTAATTTATTATCTATCAATTGCAGATGAAAGGTGTCCAAGTATTATGAGAAAAAGAAGAGAATGGGGAGTTGATACAACGAAGGGTAGTGCAAGAAGAAGAGCAGAGGTGAAAGATGAAGAAAAACGAAAATGAGTTGGAGTGCAAAAGGTCGATGAAGAAGATAGCTCCGACAAGCTGTTCCCGTCTTTTCAACCACGGCATTCCTTCGCTACCTGTTCTTTGCCTGAAGGGATCCTTCTTCCTTCAACGCTGTCTCTTCTTCTTCTTTATGCTTCTTTCAATATGTTCCTTTACCGATTCTCTTTCGTATCCTCTCATCCCTTCCAACGTCGTTTGCCTTGTACGTTAAAGCTTCACTTTTCAACTTGACATCTTTAATTCTTTTTTTTTTTTATATCGAAGTAATCGTCTTAGAGATACAGAACGAAACGGACCATCTAAGGAAACGTCTCGCGACACGCCATGGAATTTTCTTGCCGCCTGTCGTACGCATTGAAAGGTAGCAACGTTTCGGAAAGGATTTCTGCTAAAGGAAAGAGCTTCGAAATCAACGTGTCAAGTATTTTCTTTCCTTTTTATTTGCTTCGAAAGGAATTGATTTTATTCAGATATCGAGGATAATTTGAAATGAATCAAGATATTCTAAGTTTAATAAAGAAGTACAATATTGAATTGCAATTGGAGCTCTTCCCAAGGATTAATATTACTAATATTAGTAATACCAATTTTGATACCATAAATTTAAGATTTGCTGCTAATAGACAATTTAAAAAGAGGATTGCAGAATTGATATTTCTCAATTTTCAACGAAATAATATTACCAACGATTTCTCAGTGTACTTTCAATCCCATAAGCTTATTAAATTGTCGTTATACCATTATACAATTTCAAATGAAGATCATTAATATTATGAAGCCGGTAGGAATCTCAATTTAACGTCATTAGAAAGTTAAACGCGAAGCAATTGAATTGTATGGAGAGTATTAAATTTCGAAGAAGGTAGGAAAAGCTTGCAATACGACTCGAGCACCTGCAGATCCTACAATAGCTCATAGACATAGTTATTTAGGTTCTCTAAACGAAGAACAAGGAGAAGCAAAATCCTCTTCCGGAAGAGGAACTTCAAATATTTGAATTCGAGTTTTCTATTGCATTGCGTATTCCTTAATCCGATTTCAACACTTTTAATCCGCGACTGATTTAACGGTAACAAATATTTAAGCACCTTGAATGAATTATTCACAAGGAAAATACCTACCGGCAGAAAATTATTATTCTCCTCGTGTATTATTATAACATTCGTCGATGTTAATTGACTTTACAACAAATTTAATTCAACGTACCTTTCAAATACAGATTAATTTACGTTCAATCTACACAGTTTAAAAATGATGGAGATTCTTTCGTTTATTTATAGTTTCTTTTTACATGCCAAAGTGGAAAAGGTTGAGAACTTTTAAGCTGCACGTGCTTTATATTAATTCTATCTGATTTTCTGTTATTTTTACAGAGATTTTACTACATCATTTTTATTCCCCATGAGAATAATTCATCCCTTCATTAAGAAATAATGAATTCAACTATTTGAATAAAGTCATTCATAAAGACTTCATGAAATTAATATAATAATGCCATCTGAAATGTTTTTTAATTTTTTTTTTTTTTCAATTATTGAATTATATCAAATTTATATTATTCAACATGTTAACTAATTTTTTAGTACCCTGTATTTGATCAGCAGAATTTTATTTCTGATGAGAGTAACAAACCAAGGATTGCAAAAATTCATTATAAATATAAAATGAACAAATAGACGTAAGAAATTAATCGATTCAGTTTGAACCAGTGGAAAATCAAGGAGACAGTCCGCGTAACCAAATCCATGGTTGGCTGGCATACGATGGGGTAGCGAACGTACGACCAAGATTTCCAAGACAGAAAGGAAGAAGACGGCAGACGTTGAAAACGATGAGAAGGTAAGGAAGATATTTACCAGCGTCTCCTCTTACAACCTCGGTAAACTTCAATTCCCCTTTTCCACGTCTTCGCGACCCCCACCAACGTATTTACAATCGGTTACTCGATGCTTAATCCGACGACAGAGAGGAACGATAGAGAAGATATAGAGGGTGAAGTAAGAGGGAACGACGTCGTGTCGTAATTTAAGGTGAACGCATCCCGACTAGAAAAGCGAACAGAGAAGGAGAGAAAAGTGGATGTTTTCTCAGCGAGTTTCTGGCGCGGAACTGTAATAGGAGACGGGCTAGAAGTTATCAAGCTTCTAGTGAATCGAAATTCCCTGTTTCCGGTTTAATCCTGCGACACTGTCGAACACAGACAGCCAACTTTCCGTTCAACGATGACAATCGAAAATTTAATTATTCTGCCTAAGGAAAATATTCTTTAAATTTCTTGAAAATATATTCTTTGGCATCATTCGTATGCTACGTAGAACTCTAAATAAAAAAATATTCAGTAATTATCTGACTATGTTCACCGCCGCAGTAGAAACATCAATATATAGTCAGACATTCCATAAAATGAATTTTGAAGGGGCTAAGAATTATTCTTTTAATTTGTTATTTTCTCATTTCTTAGTTATTAAACCTAATTAATTCGATAATGGTTCAATTCTAAGGAGTAGAGACGAGCTTTTATAACTCTCGGATGACGGACCATGAAGAGATTCCCAATTTTAATATAATTCTTTATTTCATATTATTTTGAACAGGCTTGCTGTTCGAGGGTTAAAAACTATAGAAAATCTTACTTAATTTTGTACTAGAAACAATTAGTATCGTCAATTTTCTAAAAAATGAAAAGGTCAAAAAACCTAAATCTACTAAAAATGCAAAAATATAAATTAATTTGAATTTATGATATTGAATAGGGAAAGATTAAAAATTTGCTAGTGAATTTCCGTGAATAACAAACAACCTGGCTACAATTTATTCCAATAAATCGACGCTGCTGGTTTATTTTTGAACAGATGCGTACAATTAACGCGATTCCGACATCAATTCATGATACCAACCGAGCGATAAACAAGCAACCAAGAACAATTTATTTCTTTTTTTCCTCGTTGTTTCTCTTCCTCTTTTTATCTCGTTCGACCGATTATTCGTAATAAACATTTTGTGTGCACGGTGCACGTGTTTCGTTCTGAAACGCACTCGACAATTAAATACATTTAAACCGGATACAGTGTTGCGTATTTTTCGATGAACGCCTACCGATAATACGTTTCGTTTCGTTCGCTCTCTTTTTTTTCTGTTACAGCAGTTTATATTTTTTTTGCTTTCTTCCGGGTCGAGTTAGCTGTCGAAAAGCTTGGAAAACGAAAACAAGCGAAACGAATTAAAATCGTTCGTCTGGATCGATTTTATGATCGAATTTCATCGAGAACTTTGAATTTTTTTACAAGCCACCATGGGGAAACGAATTTACACCGATATCGTGCACACAGAAACGGAAGCTTTTATTGTTTCGCAACATTTGCGACTTCCTGTCGAATGGAACGGTTTTAATCTGCCCATTTCCTGAGGAATAAGTGCAACAATTATTTAACGATACTATTCACGCAACACTGAAATTTTATTGCAATTTAATTAATTTACAAGATTACTACTGAACAAGTTTTGCATAGAAAAAATTTAAGCGTCTAATTTAAAATTGTAAAAATGAAGAAAATTTATAACCTGAGACGTGTAATCGATTCTTCGAGTTCCATTAATATATTCAAAGGCTGGCCAAATCGTACCAATGTAAACCTACTTGGAAATTTCACGAGGCCTCCTTACTTTATAAATATTCAAATTGTCAGGAACCCCTTTCTCGGTTGAGAAAATCGTGCGTTGGAATTTTTGAGACCTAATCAAAGTAAAATTTAGCAGTCGTTTTTATTTAAATGACCCAGCCGTTGCCAAGTTTGTGAAAAATGATCATTTTTATTTGCCACCTCAAAATTTTAATTTTTAATTTTTAATTTGAGAATAGGCGACTATTGCCCACTAATTAAGCAATTAATTATCTCCTGTTAATAAAAGAAGAAGGGAACAACTTTTTCCGTAGCAAAAATAAGTAGATATTTTAATTGTATTTTAATTTAAACAGAAATTCCAAGAACTATTTAAATAATAAATTTCAATACCCACGGCTGCTATTTAAAATTACTTGCTTGACCAGCCATTCGTGTTACACGGTTCGCGATTTAATATTATAATAGCATTATTTATTAATTTGCCGACGCGCGTCAATATTACACAAATAATTGCATCAATTTTCTACCGAATGGTATTAAGCGTTTTGATTATTTCACTCCTGATTATTATGAAATTACGTGCAGAGAACGAGCCAAATAAACGGTGGAGTTTCATTGGATAGGACAAGAATGTTACAGCAAAAATTTACTTACCAGCATATGAATTATTTAATTAAAAGTATCTCTGTTAACGTAAGAAAAGAGGATAATGAGAATTGTAGCATCAACAGGGGTTTATAAACAGCGAAACTTTGTTGAAGACGAAACAAAGAATTTAAACAATGTAAATTTGTATAAGTTTGTTTAACGTAGGTTGATTAAAATTTAATTACTTACTCTACCTCTAAGAAGGCATCTTTTTACAAAAACCTTGCATTAGCTTCGAGATCTCCTCTGAAACTTTTAACTAATTAAATGCACTTTGTAAATTTAAAAAAATTTTCAACACCTTTGGTACATATAAAACTTTTTGAACGTAGTAAATGTAAGTGGTAGTCTCGTGTTTTGTCGGACATGGAAAAATAATAAACGGCTCAAAAAAAAAGAGTCAAAAATATTGACGAAGTAAATTAATCTTGGAAATAAAACATTGAAGAGAAAAAGTGGAATCAAACCGAGCGTTATTCGATATTGTTGTTATTGCTTTTGGAACACGTATTCTATTCCATCGTTCACTTGAAAAAAATAAAACAACATCAAATATTTCTTTCCTGCCAAATCGAAAAATACGATTGTTCAGTAAACGTGACAGTTCAATAACATCCAAACAATTTCTAAAAACCAAGAAATAATTATCTTCCTCTTTTTATTTTCAAAATTAAATTCCTATCATTAAACAAAAAAACAAGGGCTGATATAATTACTCAGAAAATGATTGATAAAATTTTTTATTCCAGCGAATATCAAAATTTACTTTTTTCTGCTCCTGAAGGGGTAGTTTATCTTTCATAATACAACACTTAAAAAAAAATTTTATCCACCCTCCAAAGGTTAAGATTTAAAAATATATTTTTTTTTACAGATTTCAACCCTCCCTCCTCAGCAAGTCCTTTCAAAATATTTGAAAATATCAAAATTTGCCTACTTTTAGTTCCAGAAGGGTATCTTAACTTCCACCACAGTAGAACACTTTAAAATATAAAAAGTCAACAGAAAAAAATTCTGTTATATATTTAATCCCGCATCCACCCTCGTTACAATAATAAAATCGATCAATTAAAGGAAGAAGAGCTAGGAGGGGCGGAGCGAGTGTTCCTCGAAAAATTACAATCCACCATTATCTCCATTATAAGGTCGAATTTGCTGTGCATTTCGCGTGGTTCCGTAGCTCGTTACCTGAAGAAGCTGCGTGGTAAATTACAGTCGCCCCTAAGGGATCGACGATACGGAGCTACAAGCCTGTTGCGGTATGTTCACAATCCCTACCAACCCTTTCTACGGTGCACGCCCCATCCCCTCGGCTCGGTTCAAACATCCAGGAGAAGAAGAAGCAACAGATACACGGCAAGAACGAAGAGGTAAGAGCGGAACGTAGACGGAGAACGTTTTGGTATCGGAGAAGTGGAAAAGGGAGAGAAACGAGTCGGAAGTAGAGGTACTCGGCGAAGAGTAAAGCGACATCGAACGTGTATCGTTGCTGCGGTGAACTTTCCAGTCGTAGTTTGGGGTGAAATCGTTTCCTGTGGGAGGACGGCCGTTTCATGGACTACCGAATATCGCGATTCCATCCGCCAGCCAATCCGCCCGAGTCTTGTCGACTTCCAGTAAACACGGATGTTGCATTCTCGGTGATCGTCCAAAGTGAAATGTACCTTGCTGCGGGGGAAACGCTTGAAATCTTCGAGTTTAATTGTTGCCCGCGGCGATAGAACAACGGTCTCGTGCCTTCTACGGTAATTCGGGTTGAAGGGGAACAAGGGTACAAGGGTATGTTCGTTATTGGTAATGCTAGCGATTTTGGGCCCCTGGGAGCCGAATAATGTCAATCTTTAGATTTTGGATCTGCAAAATCGATGACAGTGGGTCAACGCCGAATTAATTGGACCCCATTTTCCAGAAGGCTCCGGATAAACCTGGGCTCCATTTTCCAGGAGGCTGAAGATAGCCCCATGCCCCAGAAATTTTAATCAAAGAAATATAAATAAATTTGATTCTATGGAGTTTCAAATAATTTTGAATCTATAGTGTTGGAAGAGGAGGACATTCTTCATGGAAAAAGTGCAACTATTATAATTGCAAAATTGAAAATTTGAAAAATATTATATTAGTATCCAGAAAATTTCCATATATCATTGTCTTAAAAAATGTTGTCGAATCGCAGGCAAACGTTCACCATCGCTCAGCACGTGGAATTTAATAAACGTTTAATAGAATTACTGCGCATCGGCCTCCGATAGAGATGAAAATAACCTAAATTTTCAACTAATATCGTGGATACTCGCTTGAACAACAGACTACGTGTACGCCGGTGACTATACAAATCGCACGATGTCACGTTATTTATTTGATTTAGGCATTTGAATCAACTGCAATGTTCCCCGAGTCAATTGGCACGTCGATCGTCCGGCTCACTTTGGTTGTTGTTTAATACAAACAGAGCGGGAACATCCGCGAGCTTTGCCAGTCGTGCTTTTTGTACGACGGTGAGGATTTATTCGTTCGGCGCGATATTATTACGACATCGAACGTGCGGTACGCGGGCACGAAATCTCTGTAAAACTAAATTCGAATAGCGCCGCGTTGCGTCTCCTCAACGTGCAACTTGTTTGTGCAAATTTCGTTCAAACATTTATTTTACACGCTTCGATTGGAAAGCAAACACGACGCCGTTGCTCGGGAAATAATTCCGCGTACGGTGTTGCAATTAAGTGACGCGTTATAACTTTCGCTGACAGAATCCGCGGGATGCTTGATGAATGTTGATAAACGTTTCCTCTTTTTGCGATAATATTTTTCGTTGGAATGTCTGATAGAAAAATACACTGAATCGTGAGGACATCCCTGGGTTCATAGGACTTACGTGCATATAATACGAAATTAAATAAAAATTGTGGTCTCTCTCCATGGTCCGTCGTCTAACAGTGAAACTACTAATTCATTTACATTTTCATTATTCAAACTCCAAAAAATGTATTGATATTCTTGCGAGATAAAAGAAATAATATGTTACTAATGTATTGATTTAGTGAAAATCAAGGATTTTACCGAATTTTCCACAACGCTTGAATGAGCAATCTGAAAAACGAGTTAACGGCATATCTAACAAGATCTCGAATTCATCGAGCACCGATTACGCCTGGGGCATTCGTTTCACAGCCAAAATAAGAGGGCGAGGGAACAAGGTGGTGGCTGTCAACCCTTGAGCAATTTTAAATGCAAATTAAAGTATTGGTCCCGTTGCCCATCGTCTGCTCTGGTTACGGTGAACACCAGCAGCAGCAGTAGCAGCGAGCTGCCTCTACGATGTATTTGCATATTAAGTGGCCGCGACCCAATAACACCCCCATACCATTCAACCCCTGTGGAGCTCCATGGAATTTCACGAGCTTCGTTGGCTTCCCTCGTGCCGTCAGCAACTGGGATATCCTGTCGGCGATAGACTCGGAAAAAGTAAGAATTTTCTTCCGTGAAATGCTGATAATTAACGCATCCGCGGTTGCTAACGTACTACTATGACTTCCTACACTTTTTATGATTTCCATATACAATTTCCTGATTTTACGTTACACGAAATATTATTTAAAAGAATTTATCGAATCAAGATACTGAAAATTTTAATATTATTCTCTTCGCAAGATAATCTACCAATTTCACGATTCGATAGAAAACAATAAGGAAACTTTCGCTGGACGTTCCTTCCCCAATGGTAGGATACTTAAACTCGAAGGAAAGCACACGGAACTGCTGAAGATAATACCTAAAATAGCCCACCTTCATCTTGGAGGAATCGAGCGAGCCATTCATCGCTAATTATCGGATATATAGTTCGATCACAATACGGATCGAGTTATCCGTCCGTCTGTTAAACCAGACGGCAAAATCTCCATTCACCGATTACACAGGGTTATTTCAAAAATTCCCCGGTGCAGAAACAATCGTGGACAGTCGGTTCCGGTTCGCTTAAAAAGTCTCCTTGAAAGTCTCCCTCCGGAGACGGATCCTCCTTTAATTAAAACAAGATCCAAATTAATTCCCATCAAAAACAGAGAGCGCGCCGCTTTGATGCTCCTCTCCTCTCTACAGGGATTATCTTTGTCCCAAGGGTAACTTTCTTGGTTTTGCCACCAAAGAAGGAAGACAACAACGAACGAAAAAAGAAAAGAAAAAAAAAAGAAAAAAGAAAAGAAAAATACCCACGGCTAAAAGAAGGGAACGTAACTAAAGGTCGGAGGGGGAGGCAAAAGAATCCAGAACATTTTACACCGCCCCGGGGTGAGTTTCGTCGCTTACGTAAAATAAACTTCGACGAATGGCAGTGACGGAGCTGAGGAATGGCCAATTTTTAAATGGTATATTTTTTTTGAAAATGAAATTAATTTCAATAAGTATGAATTATTATGAATTTCTGTAAGAAGACGATTGCCTTAATGGAATGTGATTCTTATTTATCGATATCTTATGGGGTTCCGTATTACGTATTCTTCCATATTGGATGCAGCTACCCTGTGCAGGAAAGATGGCAAGAAACTGGCAAGGAGCCAAGGCAAAAATGGCCTAACACAAGGTAGAGAAGGGGATAGAAAAAGGGTCTCTTGCGGTACATTTGGGTTTTATTGAATATAACGCGTGGCGGAGCCCCAACTGGCTTTCCAAGACTATCGCACTTCCCTTTGTCACCGTTTCAACCCTCCCACACTTCCACTCTTTATCCTCTCTCCCTTTTCCAGTCTTATTCCCTACCTTTTCAACCCCTCTCTGACCGCATAGACACTACGGTTATTACGCCATACTGGTTTATAGCATTTTTGCGTGCATTTAGACAGTTTCTCCCCTTAACTTTGTCCCCCATCCTCTTCGCGCACTTTGTCTCTCGTATATGTTTCTTATACGCGTTTTCCTACATTTTTCCCTTCGTTCGGTTCACCGTTCCGAGTTAATGGCCCCGAACAAGAGTCTAAAACGAGTGTCTCTGGATGAAGGTTGAAAATCGAAAGGATACCATCGCCATCGTAAGATCACCACCCTTGTGTCTTGTTATCGAACTCCGTGGAGTCTCTCTTTTCTTCTTTCATGCTTCTTCTCTTCTACGCCGAAAAGTTTCGTTAGAAACAAAGGGATCTGAGCCTCGAATGACACGTAGAACGCTGGGAAGTTTTTAAAACTTAATTTGGTGACGATTAAATTCTGATGAAATTCAAGGGATCGTTAATTTTCCTTTACATTGGTTGGAAATTTTTTACTACTTCTGATATTTTAACGTCGAGTATGATATTTCATTAAATAACGAAAGTTTTTTTCTCTCTTTTTAATTAGAAAAATATTTGAAATGACCCAAGAGCATTTGAATTTTTGATTAATCGAAGTAGAATTGTTTTCTTTAAGGAAAATAACAATTAACGCTTCGTGTTTGTTGTGTTTTCAAGAGAAACCAAATAAAGGTTTCGTCATTCAAATAAACAAGCTCGGGGTAGTTTCAACATTTTCCAACCGTGGAAAACCGATCGCCAACGAACCCCGTAACAATATCGTTACGACCGTCTGAAAATTAATATCCCACCGAAGAGGTAGCCGAAGCTATCCTGTACCCGTTGAAAAACTTGAAATAATAACGCAACCACGAGTCCAGGTATTTCTTCATTCTCTTATTTCCGCTTTTATATTCCGTCCAACCACGTTTCTCCCAGCGGCGCCTTATTATTCATGCGCCTTTAAACGGTCCCGCATGGCGGCCGCTGTTCGTTCGTACACGGGAAAATGGTAAACGGCTTCATCGACCGCGGGCGATGAATTTCATTGGCATCATCAACGATATAGATCAACTAAAAATTAAATATAAACATCCGTCCGAGTAGCGTTACAGGACGAATATCACGGGCAGAAATGAGCTGTGTTTTAGTTTGTCGACTACTGCCACGCTGTCGTCATACATTTTGCACCGTATGCTGTTACAACGAGCATCCTCTTCTATGGATGCTGTTGCGAGCAGGCGTTTCGAATATAAATAACAACGGGACCGTGTGTTGCACGTGATATTTTTATAAACGGTCCTTTACGGTGGGAAAACTTTGGCCATTTTCCTTTTTTGGGTCTTCAAACGAGTGACTTGAATCTTTGTGGTCGGAACAATTGATAAGGATTCGTTGCATCTTGATGCACTTTATGCATTTTCACGACGAACCTTAAAATTATTGAAATAATCTCGGGTAAAATTATTTTAATAATTAATTGCATAAAGTCTTCTTTTTTAAAACATTGCACGAGACAAAATAATTCACACGGAAAAAAGAAGTTTAAACGATTCAAATATCTGCATTTATCTCCCTCAGCATCCAATCAGTACAAATTAATTAACGTTGCACAATGCACCCATCACTCTCGAGAGTTGCATAATGCATACCACCGGAGATGTGCACGATCAACCTATCACGTGGCGATTGCAAACAGAGAAAAGGAACAGAAGGGAAAAAAAACGGGTGGTTATGCTGTATCGGGATCCAACTGAAACGTCAATTACCCTTTCAGTTTGAAATGCAACTGCATGTCACGGTCTAACGTGATCGCGTAGCTCGTTGGATTTTGCAAGGTATTCCGATCTGACCGTCTGAAAAACCTGATACCGTTATGCCGTTCGATTCACCTACGATTTCCTCTCCACCTGATCTGCAGATGTTTCCCTCTTGTTTCCTGTCCCTGCTCGTTCCTTTTTCCTTTCGCATCAACCGACAGGAAAACGTGGGAATTCAAGCTCGAAAGGGTTTGAGAAAGGAAAAGATAGGGTGCTGTTCTCTTATTACTTATGTTCGACTGTTCGCGGACAGTCAGAGAATAATACGTATTGTTATAAGATAAAAAGGAAAGAAACTTAGCTTATTTCAATGGAAGAAACTGATTTGTTGAAATATTTAAACGAGGGGTTTGAAAAGAAGATCATTAACTAATGTTATAAATATCTTGGAAATTATAAAGCTACGTTACGTAAAATATTTTTTAGTTTAATGAAGAAAAAACAGATTTTTAGTTTCAGAGAGAATTCCACTGTCTGCGTGGGACAAAAATTCAAGGAAAAGAAAAATTCTTGCACCGCGATGAAACACCAATGCAAAATTTTTCATTACTCTTAAAATGAATAATAACACCAGAGCAAGCTGGAAAGCTTATGCATCGCTTGTAGGATAACAATCTTCAATTCTCTCGGCACACAAAATTCGAAATTGAATTCAAACGAGAGATCTCTTAGGCTCTTAACGCCATATTCCCAGAGGGACAAAGTCCATTTTACGTAGCCGGCATTTAAAATGTCGTATCTCAAAATCGTTCTTTTTCCTTTTCTTTTTTTTTCATTTAAAAAACAACCGCCGTCCACTTGGCACTGGCAGAGAGCAATTCGATGTTACTGTTCGTTTCCATTGAATTCGCGTTTCAACGGTGTACGTTTACAAAAGCAACCCGCTGGCAAGTCAGATTTCCAACGTGAAGATGGAATAGCGATGAGGAAAACGAGACCATCGTGTCCATGTTCTTCAATGCAGCCGGATCAAATAAAGGAAGTTACAGGAAAACGTATGGCATAACAGTATCGAGTTTTTCTACTGTTTGGATCAGAATTCAGCCCCGACTGAGAACTACATACGTGTTGTTCCCTGTTATGCACATACGTACCTGCATAGCCGTATCTCAATGGAAAAACTATGCGCGATCGTTTTCAACAGAGTTTCTCAACCGTGAATCTATTCGACGTGTGAAACACCGCAATTACAATACCGTGAACTGTTGTAAACGTATGCATGGAACCTGTGCCAAAGGTGATAGATCCTGGCGATACTTTAATATTATTATTTTTCAATCAAATTTACAAACTATGTGAAAGGATATCAGCCTAAAATTAGATGTATAATAATAATTGAACGAAAAGGTTTCATGTATTGGAAGAATAGTTTTAAAAGAACAATATAAAATTAAATTAAAATTGTGGCTCTCTCCATGGTGCATTGTAATTAATCCTTTCGCTTCTGCTAGAAATATATTTTTTGAATAGAAATTTAGGAATGTTAGAACATTATATCTTTTGAAATTAGAAATTTAAAATCTTCGGAAGGAATAGTTGTTTGTTAGAAGAGGTAGTGAAATAAAATTAATCAAAATGCCGAGACATACCAATGGATTATTTCACGTGCAGTTCTCGGGTAAAAAGAAGAGAAATGGAGACTAACAAAACAGGATGAAGCAGCAAGGGTCCCAACGTCTGGCAGACGGCACGTGATAACCACTGATCGCCGGACAGCCAAACAATAAAGGCTTTCGTACAAAGCCCAACGGCATTCCTATTCATTCACACATGCAGCAAAGTCCTCCGGACAATGCTAAAGCTCGCAAGTCCTGCACAGTCGGCAGGCTCAATATTAAAATACTTGAGCATATTCTCGGAGGCTGGCGCCAAGCGCCAAAAAGCTCAAGACGTATTCTCTCAAAGAAGATACAGCTTCCGTAGAAGGAAGCTACTGATACAAGAAATTCCACGGATTCTGTTCGAGCGTTGTCACAAGGTATCTTTCCCTCTTCCCTCCTACCCTTATTCTGATCGATTCCTCTTTGATACCCTGCTTTTCTTATCCTTATCATCGTGAAATCTGCCTCTGCACGCTTTGATGCCGTCTATTCTTAGGATACACTTCAAACGTTCTGCAAACTGTGTTTAATTAATCTGATTGAAAATTCAAGAGAAAATTGTATGTTTTCATTTATCAACTTAGGCTGTGCACAATTTTCTTTTTTAACTATACTTTGGAATTTGTTAACCTACATTATTAGTATATTATTTTCTTTATTCTTCTTTGCTGACAAATTTTTTTTTTAATTTGAGGGTGAAAATTTGTTTAGTTCAGTTTTGAATATTTTCATTTTTCTTAATCAAATTTCTCTGTAGTAATGGACCCCTTAATTTTAATTTTAAATAAAAATATTTAAGCCTACCAACTTATCGCTTTATATTTTTAGCTCAGTTCAAAATGTTTAAATAACACTCCATTTGCGACTCCTATGAAAAAGCCGATGTTTAAAATGTTCTTGAAGTAGTGTTTCTAGTAAATCAAGCAGACAAAGGAAACTTTTGTCCCGGAGATACAAGTGCGGGCGTACGTTGAAAAAATTGGTTGAAAATGAAAAAAAAAAAAAAAAGAAAATGTACGGGAAAGAAACTTGTAGCTCGCGAACGATGCTTTTCAATATACCGAATAGAGCTGTGAAACTCTGATAACGGGACTGGTCATTATATTCCATTTACAATAGTTTTCCGTCCGAGCGAAACAAAGATATTTTTCAATTTTTCCAAAGTTTTTGTTCCGCTTTTTTTCAATCAATTTCATCGTAGTTTATACGGTGTTATTGCAGAAAAATTAGGAAAAAAATTATACCACAGTTTTTACTTAAAAAAAGAAATAAAACACAAAAAGTATTATTAATATTTATAGAATAATCCTTACTTAAATCAATCAAATTGATTATCATATCTGTTGTCATTTCTTAATTAAATGTGGAATTAATTTTCTAATTAAACTTACAACATTGTATTAATTGCGTAAAGCAGCAAGTTGGAAATTTAAATGAAAAAGTGGAAATATTTGATGCTGAATAATTAAATTACAGCATTCCATATTGCACGTACACGTCCACCTTCGACATATTAATAATTGGTAATTAATTAATTTAATATGCTTCCGATGTATTCAATTATTTTCTACCGGCAAACTTTAAATTTTAATAATACCCGAAAGCTGTATTGTGGTCTGTATAAGAAACCAATGCAATCTTGAAGAAATTTTTATATCCCATATTTATCCAACTCTCCCAATTGTCCAACGTCTGTTCGATGCCGGAGGTCGAAGGGCAAGGTATCGGTTCCGATAAGTCGGCACACGTGTGCGTACTCTTGATATGTTTTAATTCGTATCGGGAAACACGGTCTCTGCGAGGATATGGTATGGGTGTAATCAGTATCGGTAGAGTCTGTGGTCGCCTGCCAACCCCCGATGCTTGGAAACCACCACGTGTCCCATGGGAACGTGTCCTCTCTTTTCTCGGTTTCTCTCTTCGAAGAAATTCAGCGACATACTTGGACGCGTGCGTACGTGTGACACAACCAGACTGTATGAGTGATAGAGCGTAGAAACGACAGACGAAACGCCAAAAAGACACTCGGCACCATTACAGAGGGTGACGAGCGTATAACGGCGTTCCTCTGAATAATTGAACTTCGATCCTTGCTGCTCGAGAATATTAATGGAAGCTGCCTTCTACCCCTCTCCCCGTCGTTCCACCCTCTTAGATCGAAACTCTCAACCCCCTACCTGGCTGTATATCGTGTCTTCGTTTCCAGCAAGCTTCATAATTCTATGGCGAATTAACGGTACGCTGAATTTTCGTTTGTTTCCCGGATTGTTGTTCATTTTCTTTATTGAGATCGTTGTTGTGCAGTTTCAGGGATGTTTTCGTCGATTGTTGAACGTCAAAATGTTTGCGGAGTTTTCTAGTTTGGACAGTATTTTAATGTTTGTTGCGAACGTTCAGAATAATATCAGTATTTATATTTATCATTAGTATTATTCGAATAAGCAGTTTTCCAACTTTATCGTTTTATTTAACCGTTCAAGTTTTATATAATGGAAGAATAATTTTTGAACGGACAGATAGAAAAATAATTTAAAACTGGGGCTTTCTCCATGGTCCGCGAGTACCATTTTATAGAATTGATAATGTATAAACGAATTTATTTTGCAACTTGATAAGATAATAAAGAAATAATTATATCGATAGTTTAGCATCTTTCATCGTGAAATTATGAAAAATAATAGGGATCAGTGTTTCAGTTAAACGAGGAACACGTGTTAATCGAAACTATGAATTGCGCTTATTGTTCGAACATCAATGAACGCATTATTCGCGTGTTTGCATCGCTTGGCTAGCAGATATTAACTCCATTATTACCCTTCTTTCATTATCTTCAATTTCCATTTACCCGATAACTAATTACAACTCCCTTCGCGCCGGGTTTTGACACTCTCATTAGCATCGAAGCCGACACCTCCAACTAACTTCGTCCAAAGATGAGATTGCTGAAGATGTGAATGGTCATTATCCAACGACCCAAAGATTTTATTTAATCGTGTATCAAACTTCAACAATAACCAAGCTTTTTTCCTTTCAAAATTAAAATCATCGCTTTTCCGTAATTAATTATTTAATTATTAACCGTGCTTGGACCTATGCTTAGAATTTTAATTTAAATCACACTGTAAAAATCATTCCATTCAAATTAAATTTACAATAAATAGTAATGTTCCAACGAAATAAACTCCATCCCAATTTTAAACTTGCAACCTAATATTTTGCATGAAAAACATAGCTTTCGAAAACTTGAACTTGTGGAAGAATTAAAGAAGCAAGAGAGCCCGAAGAGGGAAGAAAAACCTCTTCATCCGAAGAAAGAGTATCAGTTGAAAAGACAGGACACGAGGGTGGCATCGAGGAGAATATTAGGGGTTCTGTAGGGTACAATGTAGTAGAAGAGGGGGTGGAATGTACACACCAGAAGGGCTAGTTCCATTGCAGACATAACCACACTTTGCTACATTAGCTTTTATGTTAGCAGTAACTACAGATCCAACAAGACTAGACATCTGCTGTATCCTAGTATAAAAATGTGAAACACTTCGCACTACAACAGTCTAACGCACGTTAATGATAATAGCAGATTACTGTACCTTACATCCTGTACATTCCTGCATTTATGCAAAAACTGTGGAAATTAAATAAATAACTCGGAAAGGAAATTGGATAAATTAAATAATATCTCAGTTGCATTTTTACCAAGTTTAATGATAATATTAATAATAATAATAATAATTCGGTCTTGTACTAGTTTTAGTTAATTATAAAAAATAGAGTCAGAGGGAGTGCAAATTGTGTCTTTTCTGGTAGAACAGGTGTTCTGTACATACAGACCCAATTGGGGGTGCCTGAGACACCGAAATCATGACCCCTCGTGAAAAAAAGGCATGTCCACTCTTTTTGTATCTGTAGTCACTGATATTAGTACATTCGACCATGCGGGTTACCTTCCTCTTAGCAACGTCCATTTCCGCGTTAGGCGAACGTATATATACATTTCGTCCAGAACGTTTCTAGTTGTAACGTTGTAAACGTCGAGCAGTAGTAACCATCATCGTTTCACAGTGTTCATGGTACGACCATTACTTGCAAGGTAGTGCGGTTGCGTTAAGGTTTATCTAACGACTTCCTGATGGCAGAACCTCGACTAGCTTAAACGCTCGTTGCCTACTGCTGACCTTCATTCACAAAGTCGATTACTTCCGCTTCGTATCTCTCCTTCTTTATTATTTCGACAAATTTCGAGAGGATTGCACGAATTAACCCCTCGTCCAGACGATTCTAGATCACTTTCGACCTCTGTCTTAAAAGAAATAAACGCTCAAAGCTTCAATTTTAGTTTTATCATTCTGTTTAATTAAAACGCCAATTAGGTTTATTTAAAAATTTTTTAAACCGGATGCTCTTTTTTTTTAGTCAGATACTAAAGTGCAAATAATTAGATATTTTAATTTTAATCCCATTTTTTTATAAACGCCAATAATTTCTTGGGGATAAATATTGGTTACATGAAAATAAAACCAGACGTAGGTACATTGGTCTTAACGATTTTTCATAAGGTTCGATCCACAATGAGTAGTTGAATCGGGCACAAACAGTCCCGGAACAATCCCCCAGCAGACGCATTCAATAAAATCCAATTTGGTGGTGGCTCGTGTTCTCACCAGCAAAATTAGGAGCGTTTGTACGCGGTTTCGCTTGAAATATACGAAAGCCACCCCCTTAGGACAGCAATTCTGGACATTCCTGCAAATAATTTCGGGTCACCCGCAGACTAGAACGTCCAGCATTGTGGACGATACGAGTGCAAGGTTGATTTCCAACGGAATGAAACGGTGAAAGTGGGACTTACGAACTTTTTTTGTCGTGTGCCAAGAGAAGGAAAAAAAAGATTTCTTGCAAGAAAAAGAAAAATCATGTTTGTTTATAAAGAAACGCTTGGCATGCTCTCAGAAGAAAATACACACCATCTAATTACCTTTTAAATAGAGTACGAAAGATAACATTAAACCATAAAAATTGTACGTAGAATTGAATGAAAAAGTGATACGTGTAAATTTCAAGCATAAAATACACGAATAAAATTGTAATTCAGTATTTTATCAAGAAGCCAAGATACATTACGTCTGGTGGTTAAAAGAAAGAAAAAGAAGAGGGAAAAGTACAACAGCTTTATTAAAGCAATTAGCAGTTAAATAACGTTGTACAAGGCACTAGAATATTTCATAAAAATCGAGGAGTTTTATTTTTCATGAAAAGAGCTCGTTACACGAGTATCGAGCAGGATTCGAAACCCATCCACTGGCTGCAGAGATGTGCAGTCGGGTAATTAAAAGAAATTTTAGAAAGCTTTCGAATGTTTTATTTACGCATACTTCCTTTATTTCGCGGTTATCATCGGAATGTAATTACACCGGCAGCCCGTTTTTTCACAACTTTTTGTACAACTTAATTAAATCCAATTTAAAATAATACATAACATCGAGTGTATTCACTTTACGAACAGAAATCGCGAGTTTCCTTTTCAAGTAATTCTTTGTATTAAAATTGAAATATTAGCCTTCTTTTGAGGAAAAAGTAGAAAATCAATTAACTCTTTATTTTAAGAATTAACCATTGTAAGTTAAGTTTTGTGAGGAAATAATACGAAATAGATACAAAATTAAATGAAAATTCGAGCTCTCTCCATGGTCCGCCGTCCAAGAGTAAAAGATTTCGAAAACTCTGCTTTATATAAAAATTATTTCTTTTTACTTTGTACTGTGACTTTTATGTTTTGAAAGGTTTAAAAAGAAGTTAACAACCTTGTTCCAATTCCCAACAAATACAAACGATCTCTGTGATCGGAAATTTCGCCAATATTGACACGTTTCCACGCAACAAGGTCCATCATGGATTACTTTTCGCAGCTTTTTCCTTTGATGATCTTCGAGCGAAGCCCTCCCTTTGGCTGGGCGTAAAACAAACAGCTTGCCAGGCCAACCGTGGCTGTTGTTTCGGTAACGCAGCCTATAATACAACACGAGCACACGACCTCGACGAGTATATACGAGAGCACGGTGGATAATTAAGGTTCAGGACAACCTACGCGGCTTTTGTACTCGTGCGTTCGGCTCTGCAGTGAATTCCCGTTCGAGAGAACAGAAGGTTCCCGGAGAGTACCGGGGAGAGGGTGTTGAATCTTGATTTACCAGTATACCAACGAAATTATAGCAAACTTCTACCGTTAATTAAGCAATCTACGAAAGATTTTAACGAGGTTACACTTGCATCGCTTCGTATACCATCGTTCTATAGTGTCATGTAACATTGAAAAACCTTTGATTTTAAACTAAGAAAAATAAGCTATCGTAAAATTAAGATATTTCATAATTAACTATTAAAATAATTTCATGGTGAAATATTTGCAGTGAAAAATTTCTAGTTGATGAAATTCTAAATAATGCCATAAAAATTCACCTGAATTTATAATTTTAATTTAATTCCCTCTCTATCCAAGAAAAACAAGCTATCGTAAAATTAAGATATTTCATAATTAACTATTAAAATAATTTCATGGTGAAATATTTGAGGTGAGAAATTTCTAGTTGATGAAATTCTAAATAATGCCATAAAAATTCACCTAATCCCCTCTCTATCCAGTTCCCTCTAGTTTCCGGTAAAAAAAGATCTGCAAAATCTGAGAGAATAACCGGAAACGAGTTGAAAACATTAAACGAAACCGACAAGCATGGTACACACGTGCCTCCCCAACTTTACCGTGACGTCGACTTCCACTTCTTCGTCGTCTTCGTCTTCGTCGCGTCCCACCTCCAATCCGACGCGGCGCGGCGTCTAAATTATAAATTACTCGCGTGTAATTTCGAGCTGATGGAGGCGGTAGGAAAACGAACTCGAGCAAAACGGAGACGACTAACGCTCGGAAGGACCGGAAGGAAGGGGGAGAGGTTGGAATGGAAGTGACGTGCAAGTCGTTGTTAGAGGGGGAGGAGGGACATGGGGTAGCTGAGTTGGGTGCTGAAGAACGAGAAACGAGAGGGTTGGAGAGGGATAAGTTAAGCGAGTGAAAGCGGCAACTCTGTTTTGGAAAGTAGCAAGCTTTCCAAGAGAAACAACCAGGTGGAAGGTACTTGGAGAAACGAAAAAAGATAATGAATGAGAAAATCATGGGGTGCAAGTTGGATTAGGGGATGCATGATACATAGAGTGATGTGCCATTGATGATGCAACTTGAATATATATAAATCAACTGGAAATGTAGAATTATATATTGTCTGAATTATTGGATTTTTATCTAAAGAAGAACGTAGAAGAATAATTTAAAAAAAATCATACACTCATACACTAAAATTTGAAAAATGCACAAGTTATAGTGCCTGTAATGTATCAAATTAGATACTGAGGATTAATATTGATACAAGACAAATTATTGTGAAAGTTTCCGAGGCACAGCATCGACGTCTAACGAGCTTAAAACAAGCAATTAGAATAATGACAAAGTTTCCTTTCAATCCGTTACAGAGAAATCTCTGTGAATTTTGCATGGCGTGTGTACCCGAAACTGAAGAGATTTTTCATGTTCCACGAGTTACACAACGGATGTTACATCTTGCGTTTCACGGCGAACCCAGCCAGGAAATTTGCTTCTCAATTTAAAGTTTGGAATTACATTCTGCTCGCGTTCGACACTTCCATTTTACCGGAAGGGATTATTATTCTTGGGCCACGTATGAATTCGAAGAAGAACAAATCCCGTGGCTGAATATCTCCGTGCCCGATTAAAACTTCACGCAATTCCATTCTTTTTCCATTTAATTCGAAACACGATTATATTTTCTTACCATTTCATTTCTGCACACTTTAAGCATCAAACTAAATAAAGAAATAGATTCGAATGGATCCAAAGTATATCGAGCGAGGGTTAAACCATTTTATAGGGTTTATTATCTACTTCAACGATATTTGTCCTTAATCAACGAACGGAAATAAAATCAACGAGACTGAAGGCAATCATCGAATCGTGGAAAAAGAAGCGTCAATCTTAAACGTAACTGATTATTTCCTATGAAGAGATAGGTAATATAAGTCAGCAGTTCCACGAAATTATCTGACTCGTCCTCGATAGGACACGAGGTAACACGACGAGATTCCGAAAGATAAGGAAGCATCGGACGAGACGAAAATTGCATCAGACCCCCTTTACCCCTTCGACCTCTATCACCGGAAAAATATTCAGACTGGATCGACCTATATCCAGACACTTTCATATACAGGGTGATTCTGACAACTAAGTCAGTTTTTTCCAATTGAAGTTAAAAAAGAAATTTTAGGGGATGCACTTTACATGGGTGCATAAATGCACTTGCTTAGTGCAAATTCATATTTTCTATTATTGTTTTTTTTATATTATTATTTTAATAATGTTTTAATGTAGAAGATTTTAAATTATTGATCTGTGTAAAAAGAAATATCCAAATTCTTTGTAAAAATAAGTGCATGTGCATGTGCACTGTGAAAGTGCATCGATGCACTTCTGAAAAATCTTCCTCTACCATTTCCTTCGATTTTTTTTCTAAACATTCTATAAAAGACACAATTTTTTCATCTCAGTACATTACAATAATCAAGAAGATTGATCAATGTTTTCAGTAAAATCCACGTGCACATCCTCTACAGAAGAGAACAATTTCAAATGGAGTCGTGGCACAGCACGTGTGCCAACCTATGCGACCTATAAAATATTCAAAATCCATACTCGGGTATTTACAGGGTCGGCTGAGCCCGTATGTCGCACCGCTGGCGAGGTTTATTATATTTTAGACGTGTCTCTTTCCGCTTATCCCACGGGAAGAGAATCTCGCGACGAGAAAGAAGGCTGAAAAGCGAGAAAAAAAGGAAGAGGCAAATCGAATCGAATACAGAGACGGATATAGTTGATCGGACCAAGAAAAATCTTGTTTTGAAAGCAATCTCCTGCTTAAACTGTCCTCGTCGATTCGCAATCATACGATTCTCTTTTAACGGAGCATTACATTATTTTTATCGAAAACTGCTATGATTGCAAATGAAGTATATTCGGTTCGTTTCGAAGAAATTGCACTTATGGCAGTTTTCGAGAATATAGAATCCTCTCTATAACATTCTTCTTTAATATTGGAAGAGAATCATTGATTTTCTAATCGAATGAATGATTGATACGTCGAAAGCTTCTATATCACCCGTTTGAAATTTTAACCAGGAAAGAAGAAACTTTGAACGAAAGTGCGTCACTTTCAAAAGTGTCCACGACAAAATAATTTTTGCAGAAAAAATTGGCCCGAGATACGACAAAAGAGCTTTAGAATTTGTCGCCTCGTTTCTCTGGTCACTTTTCGCCTTCTTTCTTCTGCTTTAATATCGTTGACTGTGCAACGAAAGCTGGGAGATATACTTCTCTTCTCTTCTCTAAAACATTCCGCGTTTATCTCGTTCTTTCTAGACGAACTTTCCTCGTTCCTCCTCCATATACAACGCTAAGACATATTTCTTTCTTATTCCTCGCCCAGCAAACTCCCAAGGTTTTCCTTCCGTTTCTTTCTTTTTTCCAAGCCTCTAGATATGTGCGAGAGCACGGTCAGGAAAATTCAGAGCTCATCTTCATGAAAACAGTAGAGATAGTACGTGGAAATTCAAGGATGAAATATTTTGCGGCCCGTTGCCTTTTTTGAGAACAAATTTTCTGGACGAAAATTAATCACGATTTTAAAAATATTGTGGACTCAATTCTAATTCAGATTTATTATTTAGGGGCTACTCAATTTTAATAATAAAATTAGATTATTGAAATTAAGATTTAACACGTTAATCAAGGTATTATTGGGTAAGGTACCAAATTAGTACTAATTATTGAAAATTTTTGCCTAAAAAGATTCGCCTACTATTTTCATAATATTTTGCTTTTCTATTACACATATTTCCAAGTATTTCTAATTATATAAATAAGAAAATTTCTTATAGTATAAAAATTAGAAATTATGAATTTTCACAGTGACAATTAATGTGTCAATGTTCCACAAAACTACGTGAAAAAATTTGAAAGAAATTATTTTGTCAAGGTACCATCGAGATTCGTCAGAATGTTCCTCACAATTAAGCGATGCAAAATAGTTAAATGGTGCAAAGTAATCTTTCCCCTTCGCCCTGGCCGGAGTTCTTTCCGTGGAATTCATTTTCGCTACTTCGACATCAGGAAAATGAAAATAAACGCGGCAGGGAGCATTTTGAATGCGTTTCCGTAGTACTGCCGACAGGATGATAAGTATTCGTCCCGCCGTCGTTTTCAATCTTTTCTCAAAGTTAAATCACCGACAACCTGCGTGCCGCGCCATCTTCATGGAAGCGAAATATTTTTACCCCTTACAATGCCCTTTGCTCTCGAGAACGGTGAACTGCCATTTAACAAATAATTTGTTAACACGTGGTCTCATGTCTTTACAATTATTTGAAAAAGCTTTAGAAATAAATATGATTAGGTAAGCATGAAAAAGGAATGTCTGTAAGTAAATGATGAGGAGATTCACAGTAGAAATATCAATGATTAGTCCGACATATGATAATATAAAATAAGCAGAATATTGCAGTAGAAAGATCAATGATTAATGCGACACGTGATAGTATGAGTTATTCAGAATACTACAGTAGAAATATCAATGCTTAGTCCGACACTTAATAATATGAATGATTCAAAATCATCACAGTAGAAAGATCAATGATTAGTGCGACACCTGATCATATAAATTACTCAGAATATTACAGTAGAAATCTCAAAGCTCAATCTGACATATAATAATATGAATTATTCAAAATATATCACAGTAGAAAGATCAATGATTAGTCCGACATATAACAATACGAATTATCCAGAATATCACAGTAGAAATATCAATGCTTGGTCAGCCATAGGATGAATTTCTACCATCTTTAGCAAATTCCGTAGTCAAGGATAAATGTTCCGGAAAGTGTTTTGAATGTATTCGTACAGTGATGCCGACAGAAAGATAAGTATCCCCTTGGCCCTATATTTCCAACACCCTTCATCCAGCGGGCAAGCCGAAATCCATGGAAGCGCGATGAAGTAAGTGCGGTACAAAGTCTGAAATATGCAACAGGCCATACGGAAATAAGGCGAGAGAAATGGTTGAGAAAGAAGAAGATGAAAATGAAGAGAAGAGGCGGCAGAAGAAAGATAAGACAAGGGTTGCGGAGCTGAGACGAGCCGAAGAAGCGGCGAGCCGAGGGTTGCCACGAATTATAAATTTTAATTACTGGAAGATGAGCAGATGGATTACTCCGTACCTTCTTCTTTTTTTCCCCTTTCTCTCTCTCTCTTTTTTCAGCAGATTTCCTGCTGTCGTTAGGGCGACCAGCTTTCTGCCGAGAGATCCTGAGGGACGGTTCAAGAATTTGGAAGCGTGCTGTGATTTAGCTGAACAAATTAGAAAGGATAGGTCCTGTTTGTTCGGCTGGAAAATGAATTAAGAAAAGAATGATGTCGCTGTGGGACGACCAATTCGGAACCTTTTTCTTGGGAAAGTTCAACGAAGGTAAAAATATTTCTTGGAAATTTGAAATATCATAACAAAAAAAATATTTTATATTGATTGGAATAGTTTAGCGAGAATTAATTTCTTAGATAAAATGAGAAGGTTGAAATTGCAGATGAAATTAATTAAATTAATATTAAATACTTTTAAAGCTATAACAAATAATCAATTTGTAATTTAATTTTCTCTTCCAAATTTTTCAACACTTTTTTTATAATTTGAAAGCAAAGATGAAGTAACTGGTGGAAAATTTATGTTCATCTTTATCAGACTGGTCTGTACTTAAGAGCGGCAAAAATCGATCAGATTCCAGGCAACGTCTCGTTCGCCATAATTTATCATCTTGGAACTGGCTGCCATTTTGCGTAATTAAGGAACCGATGGCGGATGAAGACATCGGCGCGAGAAATTGGTCGTTCGTGAAATTGATTGCCGAACGGATCAGCTGTGCGAAGCACAGACTTTAACTATTCAAAAGTGTCAGTCTTTTACCCATGATTCGCTGTCATTTCTAGCTTGCTTTCTTCACAACTTTCTTCTACCTTCAAACGAATTTCGCTAGTTCGTCAATAACAGAGAATTATTTCAAGTATTATTCTTATTAACCATGACAATCAAGTATGCAAATTTAATGCTGCAGTTGATTAAAAAGGAAAATATTTCAACAGAATTACTCTTCACGTGTTCTTCGAGGTTCAAATAATGATTTTCTTGCTGAATAGGATTACACTGGATTTAATTTTGTTAGCTTTAAGATAGGTAGAACAACATCTTTGAAAATCTGGATGATACTTTGAACATGTTCTTACATAAGCCGCTTAAATATTCATCGACTCTTAAACGTCGCGAGTGATTCAATGCGAGTTCCTGTTATCTTATAATAACAAGTTTTCAGTTAAAAAATTCATAATTACCTAATATCTCATTATCACTGAATTATTTGCTTTTCAATTCTTTTATATTACAAAATAATCATCAATTTTAACACCAGTCATGATCAGTACTAGAAATTCAATGTACCTCCACAAATAATTAATAGTATGAATATTATGTTAATAATATAACATATAAGGTATCTATTTGAAAAGTTAGACAATGATTAAAATTAAAAATTAAAGAAAGAACAAAATGAATCATAAAAGTGTTTAGTAGTAAAATAATTGAAGAAACTTCTTACACTACTTTTAGGCATGTCTGACAAATTTCAGTTTATACTACTAGCACACTGTGATTCATAAACTGCTCGTTAATTATTAATCCTTTTTACTAAAAACTGAACAAAGACAACATATCATTTAAGAAAATAAACTGCAACGTTTACAAAACGGCAAAAGAGTGGAAATTCTAAAACTTATGATAACTAATAGAAGAACTATTTCTAATTACTGGGGAGTACTACCCTGAATTTCCATCGATCATTATCATCAACACCAGGACAGATAAAGTGGTGACCATGATACGAGCAATCTCACAGTTCATGCAACAACAATCGATCAAGGTGCTGATTAAATTTCTCGAAAAGTTCAATAACAATAGGAGGGGGGGAGGGGGCACATTTGATGACCGTACGTGCAACGAACGCGAGAAATTTTTCAGTTCGCCGAATAGGAATTCACGCTCGAATTCCTCGTCGTTGGAACATGACAGAAAGGATGCTGATTGGTGTAATAGTACGGTGGAAATGGGTTTGATGGAGCAGCGCTGGATGCACGACGATCGTCACTATGGCACGTCGATGAAACGGCGCTCTTCAGCTACCTTTCTGCCGTGTACTGTTACACGCTAGCTGACCTATCTATCTCTACATGTGTCCATGCACGGAACACAAGCCATAGATGCTTCAATACCACTCTTTGATGCGTACACACCGATACAAAGGATCTTCGATGCTCGTTCATCGGTTTGTGCGTGCTTGAATGTTGTACCCGGTCAGTTTCAACCAAAAATATCGTATTTCTTACTTCAGCATTGCTCTGATAATTCCTATTATTGATACTTGGGATATTTAATATATTCTGTTTACGAAAGATAATTATATTTTACTATTTAACCCTTAACAGTATAAAATTTAGAAAATGAAAATGAAGTGCAGAATGAAATTAGAATTGTGTCTTTCTCCTTGGGACTCTCTCTATGGTCCGCCGTTCGAAAGTTAGAAAGATATTACATTGTCTTTACTATTTTAGAATATTTGAGATTCTGACAAATTAGATTATTCTATTGTTAAAACAAGAATTACTTGGGACAATAATTGATCATTAATTTAGTCCAATTTTCCTCTAATTAATATTGATCTAAATTCAAGAGAGATCTATGAAACTGTACCAGTCCCCTTTGCAGGTCTTACTAATCGTTCCCATTGATAGGACATCAAAGCGAAGGAAGAATAAAATGAACGACATCGTAATTTATTATAATACGAACGAAACTCTATCGCGACAGATTCCTGTGACCGTGTATTGTCGGTCGTCGCGTATTTCATCGATACGAGCCAATACGCACGCTATCAGGCTACGTTGATCCCCCTATTATTCGACCAGCGAATGGCTAATGACGATTAACGGAATGTTTAGAGCATTGATCCAGGGTATTAATATTTTCCTCCCCCACCCTTGTCCTTTATACGTCGAAAACTTGCACACGTGGACGCATTAATGCGCCGCGATCAGAATCGCCATTCTGAAACGCGGGGTATTACTCCTCAATTAGAGGATGAACTATTAATGCTATTTATCAGTAAGATTGTATGATTGTTACATTTGTTACACTCAATTTGAAAATTTTATAGCACCATTGAAAAATTTTCTAATTTACAAAAAAAAATCAATAGATTTGGAAATTTGAAATCTCTTTTTCGGTTTAACATATTTTTAATTTAATTAAAAATATCTAAAGATGAAAAGCTTTATACAATTTGAAAAAGTTATCTTTTAAGTTACTTCTGTTTTATAAAGTGTTTCTTTGCAACAGTACTTATTGGTGAAAAGTCGACATAAATTCATGTAAATTTCAATGACGGTGAAAATCGATAAAAAGGCAATTCGTTAGTTAGAATGGAACTATTAATTACGTGTAATGGCATCGTAAAGCAAGGAAATGACCTTTCTTTATAAAATATTCGTACACACGCTGTGTATATGTGTATATCGGTGGCTCTCGTAAAAAGTGCATACTCTTTATAACAATGCCTCATACGTTCCACGTTATAATTCCCGCGAACATGTTTTTAACTCGTTCCGTGTTCACCTTGCATTGTTTCCACCTTTCTCTGCTAGATTAAAGAGAGGTAGATTAAATTTTAATTCTAGGTCAGCCACTTTAAACATTCGCATCACGAAATGGATCGTCGAAGTGCGGGTTTGTTTTTCCAATGATGCATTTTTCAAGATTTCATTAAATTCGAAATATATGTCTGTATAATTCGAGGAAAATTTGGAACAGTATAACCTCTGACTGAAAAATGCATTTTTACGTAAAAATTTTCCTTTTCATCTTGATTCTCTGCAAATTTTTAATTTTCTATTATGAAAATATTTGTCATTTTTTGATATTTAAAATCATTTTCAAAATAACCACAAATAATTATTTTTAAATACTATAATAAAAATCTAAGGGGAGAAGTTTAAATATTTTTGAAATTATTAAAAATTTTGGTAGCAATTAAATTTTATTCTAATGGTTCGAATTGGTGAATAAACGACTCGATCCGGCGGATGTGTGAAAAGAAAGGTCCAAAGTAGGATTAATAGCCGAACAAATTAAGCTTGATAAGTGAAATTAGCACGAATCGAAAAAGTTTCCCGGCGGAATGGCAGTACAGTTCGCGTGTAAAGTCACGATAAATCGTACGAAGACATTGATAGCAGACAGATAGCCTTGGATATCTTGAGTTTGTACAACGAGCATGTACATTGTGGGTTAGAAACAAGAAGGTATCAATGACAAGGTATTAAAAGTGTATCCAATTAAGATATAAAATTTATGAATGAATTGCACGACGAATTTGTTAAGAAAAACTTTAATAATTGATATAAGTATAATCATTTCTATCTATTGTGAATATAATTTTGGAAATTAGATTAATTATTTTTTAATGAAATCCTACTACAAGATTGTAAATCTTGCAAGCTATAGCAATATCCACGTTCAATATCGAAATTGCACCAACCAACGGGATTAACGTGGATTAGGTTCGATTGTGTCGCTGTTACTCTCTAACAGGTCCTCAAACAAGCACCGATAATTGTTAGATATTATAATTTCCTGTTGCGATATTACCATAATATATAGTGGACAGAAACTTCAATACAGTAAGGTAGGAACCCTTATTTAAGCTACTGTCTAATTGAGTATTTCAAAATTAATTAAACCGTTTAAAAATAGCACTATTTTAACGTCAACATTATTGACAAAACCGAAATTATATAATTTTAAGAATCTACTTTTGCTGAAATTTGTTGTTACTTTTAAGAATATGAAAAATTTTAAGAATGTTAATTTTTAATTTAACAAATATTATTAACCATTTGTGAGATAGAGGGGTGCAGAATAAAGCAGAAAGTGAAATGAGATTTCAGGCAATAAATATTTCACAGCCTGCAATACCCGACGGTTAACTTTCGATCGATTATCGGTATCGAGAAACATTTTATATCGAGTATTTCATGCGAGAAAAAACTCACCAACATCGTGGAGGAAAAACGTTCACCGTTCGCTGTCGTCGATCCCATTCTTTGGTACACCTTCAAGGGTTTCCTGGAACAGCAAGAGAACAGAAATCTTGATAGAAGAACGATATATATACATATAACCATGCAATAATACACTCGATCGTGGTTTCCTGCTCGCAAAAGGAGGAAGTAAAACTCGGTATGCGACGAGCTGGTCGTAGACGTCGTCGTCGACGTCGACGTCGACGTCCTACGACGCAGCCTTAGTTTTATCGTGCACCCGAGCTTATATCGCGGTAATATCTTGCCCGGTAAATGAAAAAGTTATTGTTTTCCATTCTATCTTCCCTTTAGACCCTCCTGGCCCGTCCGAACTTCCTCAACCAGGGAACAGACAAAAATCTCAGAAACCTTTTCCTTAAAAAATCATCCTTTTACCCAAACAAATTTTTCAATAATAATTCAATGATATTATTTTCTTATTTCTGCTTTATGAAAAATATAAATTAAATTGTATAGTGCAGGAGGATCATAAAATTCTAAAATATTTGATCCTTACTCTTTAGATTATTGATAGGAAAATAAAAAATAAAAAATGAGGTAAAAGATCAGTGAGCTTTTAATTAAATATTAAACTACACAAGATTCTCTCGAATATTAATAAACAAGTTATGAATTGGATCGTCAAAGACCAAGCTACGCAGTCCCAAAAAGGGTTGATTCAACCTCCGACGAATATAATTTCTATCATAGCAGAAGAATGAGCGTGCTCGCTTGAAAATCACATTTAATATCGTATTCCAGCGTTTCGAGTTTCGAATTAAAGGGAAGAAAAAGGTAATAACATCGCGACCGCCTACGACAAAAGGATATTACGATTCCGCTAGCCAATCTTCTATTGCGCCTCGCTAAAAGAATATCTTTCCTCTCTCGGAATAGTACACGCGACCAGTAACCGGAAGAAATAATTAATAAATCCCTCCTCCATATCCTGACCCCGTACAATAAAAGAGACAAAAAAGAAAGATTGTTTGAATCCACGAGTCCTGTCCCAGCGAGACTGCGTTCATTTTCAATTTTCATAATAGTCGTATCGACCAGAGTGTAGAAACCGGTCCCTTGTACACAAAGCGAGTCGATATAATTGAAAAGGGTAGTTTACTGGAAAGAAGGTGGTTTGTAACAGGGGATGAAGGTTGTAGAGGAGCAGAGAAGGAGATAGATATCAATCATAGGGGTTCAAACTTGTCAAACCCAGGCTAGTCTGGCTACCTATAGTCTACGATAAAGACACCTGAATCGAACGAAACAATGGTGCGAAAATCTATTCATTTTATATATGCATTTATTTTAGTAATTTATTAAGAGATTTGCATTAATTTTTTCGAACACTTTGGAGTTCATTGGGGTAACTTGGATCTTTCTCAAAGGTGGACCAGCTGTATATTAGAATTTTAGAATTTTGAGACTCTGGAATTTTGGAATTCTAAAATTTGGAAAATTTAAAATTATGGTATTTTGAAACTTAAAATTTTGGAATTTTAGAACTCTACAGCAAATTGCCATTAATAATTACCACTGCTATGAATTCCATAATTCAAAAAGGGTAAAATTCGAAAAATACATAGCCCACGGATTTATTTATCAAAAATCCACTGAAACAGTAAAATAAATCGTCACCAATAAAATATCCATTCTCTTATCGAAACAAGGGAATAAAACGCTACGATAATGACACGAAGAAACTATAGACACGAACGGAATCTAGCTACAGTTACCCAGGGTTGCAATAACCCATCCCGATGGAATGGGCAGCAAACGCACAGATGAACAGATGCGTTCACCTGTAAGTACAGGTGAAACGAACGATTCGTGCAAACGGCACGAGGTGAATCATACATATTGGACAATATTGGAAACCATATTGTCGAGACGAGGTACATGCACATGTACCTTATACGCCACCGCGAGATACAATCGACCTTTATTTATTGGACCCACCTATGTATCGTATGAAGTGTGTACACACCAGTGTCACTGTATACATCCTCGACAGTATTCAATTTAGCGATTTTGTCACGGCTCATTTCACCTAGACATCGGACATTGAAGGGACACGACGAAGAATAAACACACGGCTCGGTATAGAAGTACAGAGGTACCTTGGTATACGACCTTAATCCGTTCCTGATGTTTGGACTTATACCGAATAGGACGTATACCAAACCTTTCCCATAAGAAGTAATCTAAAAATAATTAATCCATTCTCATGTAAAAAAAATTCCTGTTGATATTATACTTACATTAATGGGGCTGTAAAATAATTTAATAATTACTAATTAAACGCATAAATAAATAATTCACACAAAATATTTATGTCGTATATTGAACAGAAGTCGTATACCGAGCAAAATTTGTCACCTCCAAACAGAACGTATTCCAAAGCAGACGTACACCGAGGTATCACTGTACCTTCCTTCCGGAAATAAACTGATAAAGAAAGGTTGAGCATTGGTTCGATATACTGCAGTACCGTTTCTATAGATGGATAAGTTTTACGAGGGGGATGATTTTGGTTGAAAAGAAAGCCAAGGATATCGTTTAAAATTATCGTTTACGCTAGTTTTACGACCCCATTGCCACGATCTTTATTTAGTAATAATTTATTATTAAATTTACATAATAGATAATTTGTCATGGAATTTTTGTTCAAGAATAGCTGTTAAAAATTGAAAATGAATCAAAACGTCAAGAAAGGAATGAACCATAACAATAGCTTTTAAAAAAGAACCTAGATAGATACCTATTTATTTTGTGATTAAATGATTTAAAAAATCTATTTTTGATTTTACATTTTAGGGCTAATGCATTTATCTTGCATTGCACTTTACATTTTGGGATTCATGCATTTATATTGCATTGCGCATGTTTGTTGCATAATGCCCTTTTTTGCATGTTGTGCATATTTCAACACGTTACAAATCATGCAGCTTAATAATCTTAAAATCTAGTTTCCACGCTGTTGCAATTCAATTTTCCGGACTATGAACATTCCTTCTTCTCGAGTTTCCAGTTATTGAATTAATAACACCCGTCTACCGTTTATTAATGCGCCTGGAAGTGACGCGAGCGTTGTTAAACAGGGACTAGAAGGCGAGCGAAATAAATAAAAGGAAATATTTTTTAAACGGTCAGCATACAACGACAGCCATTCTTTCTGTCGACAGACGCGTCTCGGTACAATGACAGGTTTAATTACTGCCTCTGGTCATAAATACGTGCGTTTCTCAATGTTCTTTATTGATTTTAAACTCTTCTCAGTTTTCACTTAGGAAGATACTTTTAATCCTTTCATTTATTTATTTATTTATTGGGTCAACTGTGATTCTAAAAATTACAAAATGGATAATTTTAAATTTAAGAAAATTATATTGGAAAGGGATCTAAAATTAAATTTAAATTATTAGTATTATTACTTCTGAATAAAATTCGAATGCTATGGAACGTTTTGAACTTGATCCCCATTTCTATCTGTGCCCCATTCTCTCACCTGTACTTTTCCTCAGGTACACGATCCAGCTTAGCCGAGAACGTCTTCGTCACGGACGATTCCGAGAGTTCGTCACGAGTTTCGTGGAATTTAGAAAATGCATTTAATCTAAGTGTAAACGACGACGATGGCGCGCGTCACCTTTCCACGATAGCAAGGGACATTCCGAAGAGGAATTGAAATTGCAAACCGATCAGAGAGAGGGCAGCCATTTCAGGTTAATTCCATTAATTAAATCTCCTTTGTGCCTGGCCCAGGTATATATCGGACCACCAATTTCCAACAGTCGGTATTATAATTCGACGGATATTCGTCGGACAGAGAACCCGACACGCAATTCGATTCTTTTGCAATCAGCTGCAGGGGCTTTGAATTACGACCGACATCGATACGCTGTTAAGAACACTTCTTTCTCGCCCATCGTTCCAGAACAAACGGAATATTGTCTGAATGTAACGCCCGACGCGATTGAAATTGCAATTAAACGCGGATCGGTACGGTGAGCATCGTAAGTGGTTCGATAGAACGCGCGATTCAAAGCTGCGAAAAGGGTATTAAACACCTGTTCTTTTCCTTTCTTTCATTATCTCTAATATTCTTTAAAATTTTTCCTAAGGTGACATTTGGAAAATCGTTATATTGAAATTTTCTGGGTATATCATTTGGATATTTTCTCAGTAGAAAGTATTTGTACGAAAAGTCTTTTGGAGTAGATAGTATGTTACTGTAGGGGAAGAAGATTTTTAGGGTGTCTTCTATGCAGTCTTCTGGGCAGATTAATTGTATAAAATTCTTTTCCTAGGTCATCGAGATGTTTATTGAATCTAGCTTTGAATAATAATCATTTCTTCTGACACTGGTTTCAATTTCAGGTCTTTACGGAATTGGACGTGGACAACATGGACCTTGCTCAAGTTTGTCCAAAGGAACCCTTTAAGGTTTGATAGCCTCGGGCCCCAGAAATTTTAATCCAGCCCTGCCTGTTTCAAATGGAATAATTATGGTAAAACCGATGGAAATCAGAATTCTGAAGACATCCCGGTGAATAAAAATTCGAGAAGACGACGTCGTCTTAAAGACTTCTAGAATGCATCGTATAACATGGCCCCGGTGAGTTTTACTAGCAGGCATTATAAAATATAAGATATCCGTCAGTCTGGCTGGTGGGCCGCCGTAAACGTTCAACACGACGCAATGCCAGCGTTAAAAAGGCCACTGAGCTATATGATAGTAGGTGGAGGTGCTTCTTTACTGGCACTGTTAAAGAAGCTCGACTTTAACTCTTGTTCCTGCCCTTTTTATTTTCATCGAACCGATTTTGCTGCTTTAATGGAAGACTGAATATTTCACTTCCTCAATTTCTTTTACTTCATTTTGTTGAAGATTTTTTGTCATCTATTGATGTAGCACGCTTTTATTGTTATTTTATTATTTAAAATAGCTTTTTCTGAATATTTATTTAAATTAATAGAAAATTTATTTTTCTATCTTCAGACTAATTAATTTTTAGAATATTATTTTATTTTAAAGTTTTATAGAGAAGATATTATTGAACAAATTTTTTCAATTATTTACTATAATGCATTTTATAGTTGCAATTCATTTAAGAATTCCAAAACCGTGGATTAACTGTCTCCTCGTTCTTCACGATTGCAACCTTGGCGAAGCGACCGTATAAAGCGACAACGCGAACACCTACGTTTCATCGTATGGGGTTCTAATGTTATACGAGCCCCGTGGAAAGTGGCCATTAAAGAACGAACGAATGGAAGGGCCAGGGAGAGGTATGGTCATGAAGGAAACGATGCAGGGACGTCGCACGTTTTATCCACGCTAGGCGAATTAAATGCAGCCGTGCTGTTAATAAACATAGAAGATACATTCAGGTAAACTGTATGGTACTTTCAATCATTCCCTTTTTAAAGAATTTTTAACTGGGAATTAATGATTTCTAATAATCTACCTTCTTTTTAGAAAAACTTTGGACGAAGATACGAATTCAACCCCTATGGGGACGAAGGAGCTCCATGCAAAGTGGGTCCCAGGGCTATGCCCCCCTTAGATCGACCCTTAATCCGGCACTGCCTGGGGCGTGAATAATTGGAATTATATTCTAATTAAAGATTTCCAGGTCCAAACCGCGTTGTATACCGTTCCTCCACCGGTTCACGAGGGCTACCGGATTAACTTAACCCTTGCCCTCTTTTCCTTCTCTTCTTCAATCTTTTTTTCCCCCTCTATCCCAACCTCTTACGTGGGCAAGAAGATCCTTTCATCTCCGGTCCGCTGGCTTCGTCTTCTGCTTTCTCTGCCTTTTGACGCTGTCGGGAATGAAGTAGCGCCGTTGCTTATTTTCCTGCAGCTTCTCAAATTATATGTCCAACTTATTTTCTCGCACGACTCGCCCCGGGGATTTCGACGAATCTCTCCAACATTCCATGACGTATCAGAAGGAGGATGTCTAACGGACGAAGAGGACACGAAGGGAGAGGACGTTCGCCAAAGGATGAGGACTTTATTAAACCCCAAAAGAAGAAGCCGTGTTCGATTCGATCTTCGCCATTCTGTTTGATGTGAAAACGCTTCTGCCGTCTCTCTTTGCGATATCGCGACGCTTCTTTTCTTTTTCTTTTTTTTTTTCATGCTTAAAAGTGTACCCACGCCACCTTCTTGCGACGCGTTTTTTTTTTGCCTCCTTACGTGTCGTACGCTCCGCGGCCAGAAAGAAAAGGCAGCAAGTAATTGCCTCGAGGACGATGCTGGCTCGATATCGAATGGAAACGCGGAAACGCCTTTGGAAATCAAATCGAATTACCCTGTTCTTTTGGGACTTAATAAAGTATTCGTCCCTTTGAAGGATCGTCGAAGAACCTTCTTTTCCTCCTTTCGCGTTTCCTTCGCGGGTGGTGAAAAAAAAAAAAAGGTAACCTCGATCTGACGCGGCGCAATGCAATTACTCGCGAATTTCTGCTCGCTGGTTTTTCATCAAATATCTCGATTACAGGATCGCAAGATTTGTACATCTTTCGAACGGAAAGTGTATGCAAAGGTGAATTTCGTTTTTAATCAACAACGACAGACGTTCGATATATTAAAAATGAGGGTGGAAATGAGGTTCAATACGTATTGGGAAATCTGAATCAATTCTAATATAGAAATTTGAATTTATGAAATATGAATACTAATCAAATCTTGACTCGATTTGATGGTACAAAATTGTGACACGTCAATTAATTTGATTTTCAGATGGCTGAATGTTTATTATTTTCATTTTCTAAATTTTACACTTGCCAAATTTTTTGAATACAGAAAATTAGTTTGGGTTACGATTGACCCAGCCTCTGTTATTCAATGGTCAATGGAAAGATTTTACTGGTCAGCTAAAGTTATTTTCCCAAGCACATAGGATCATTTTTTCGCTTGGAATGAACGAAAGCGTGGACAAAGCGAGCCCCACAAAGTACATTCCACGAAAATAGAGAGAGTGTATCCGCGTTAATTACCGCTGCATCAAAATTTCCCGTTCGAGGTCCCTTTAAAATTTACAAGAGACAGCCTTGTTCGTGTCAACCTTCAACATCGTTACAAAACAATAAAAAGCATCCCGATATTAACAAAGGGAAGTACGTTGAATGATGTCGCTGCCGCGTTGGCATATAGATAAATTAAACTAAACGAAAAATTAACGCTGTTACGTTAATTCGCGCGAGAGAGACATTCTTTTTTTTCGCATCGTTTATCATAAAAACGACAAGCGAGAGTTCATAATTGTTTAAATAATCAGTGCACAGATTAATCTAATGGCCAAAGCTTTGTCGTTGAAAAGACAGAATAGCTTTTGATAAACAGGTTGTTTCCAAATGAAAAATTTTAATGAAAAATTCCATTAGGTGCATTCAAGAATTAATTTCAAATATTGTTAACAATATATTACATACGAAACTTTGTTCTAGTTCCATAGCTCTCTTTTTAAAGATTAATTGCAAATTACTTTCATGGCAAAATTATTAAAATCGATCAAGTATATCCTACTTTGCATAATTACGAAAAAAATCAAAATTGATAAGACACAATAAAATAATGTAAAGATAAATGTACAATTTTTAAAAGAACAGTGTATAATTTAGAAAACGAAAATAATATGAAGTACAAAATTAAATAAAAATTAGGGCTCTCTTCATGGTCCGTCGTCCGAAGGTTCATAAGGGACACAATGACAATGGTTTGACTATATGTTTTGGAAACACCCAGTATGCACCAGTATATAAACTCGTCGGGCACATGAGTGCACGTACACATGCAATATGCAGCAAGCTGCAGCAGTGCACAAAACCTGCTGCGAGGCCAAGCTGCGGACAATGCTGATTCGCCGTTTCCAGAGAACCATGGAATCTGAGATGTCAGCCAGCTCGTCTAATTCTGAATTTAATAAACACATACCTATCTAGGTGGGAGGCATTGGACGCACAGATGTTCCAGCTCGGCTCCTCTGCCCGAGCTACAACACGCTGCGATGATAAATAATAAAGCCAAACGGGGCTGGTCGCGATGAAAGTTGTGAAACTCTCCTGCTAGACGTGCATTAAGAAGATTAACCACAGGAACAAGAGATGCCTGACTTTCTTGTCCACGTGGTGAGAAAAGAATATGTTTTTATTACAATTTTTTGCAATTTCAGGAATTTCTTTTTTTAAAGTGAAATTCAAAGTATAAGATTCCTATTTTGAATACAATTTTTTTTTTTAATTACAGGGAATTATTTACAGAATTATATTTGAAAATTATTACATTCTGCATTCTAAAATTACCAACGGAGAAGTTGTAATTAGTATCTGATACGGTAAACGAAAAAGGTGTTAATGATTCTTCTACAATTAATTAGTTATTTGATTTGAATTGCGCTAAGGATTAGCAGCCGTCATTGAATTTAAGTTTCTCGTCGGAATAAAACGAGATAATAAATCTGCAATTCTCAAGTATTTAAAGGCGATTAATAATCGATTGCGAGAATACTCGACGATTCCTTTCGTTCGGGAACTTTTGTAATTACTGATAATCTCACGCGGAACGAACGGACGGCGAGAAAACATTAAAAAGCGATAAAGGAAAGGGAAAACGGGATTTCATAGAAAAAAAAAGTCAATTAAATTCGTGAGCTGCTTAATGAATTGACCGATTAGTTACGCGAAAAACACTTGAAAGACAATGAACGAATTAAAAAAAAATTAAAGGAATACTGAATCATTTAACTCGTTTTCCTTTTACTCTCTTATCACTATCAATGTGAAATAATTGGAGCAAGTTACTTGTTATATTACACTCGGTTAAAATATTTCCACGATATCAAGGTCGCCACGAACTCACCGCATTAATAGTTTTACGCGTTCAGTTTACGTTCCCGGCAAATACTTTTCCACGTGTTTTCCGCGAACTTTAACCGTATAAAACTTGTACCTCGACGCGATCCCGTCATAATAATCCCGAACAAATTGAGTAAAGTTAAACCCGCTTTTCGCGTTCATAAACGATCAATGTAAAAAAAAAAGGAAAGAAAAAAGAACAAATAAACGATTAGCGATGGAATAACAATACACAATACCTATCAATATTTGGGAACAAACAACAAGGTATCGGGATTCTGCATGAAAAAACAAATGAAAAATGTGAGATACAATTTTTTTATACGTAACTTCGTTGTTGAAAAAATTGTGATTTAATTTCATATTTCATATTACTTTCATTTCTTAAATTATACATTGTTCCGTTAAGAATTATTCCTTTAATATATGAATCTCTTAAAAATTAAAATTTTTTCTGAAAAATCTATTTTATGAATTTGAAAAGCTACCAATAGCAGGGACGATTATTAACTTTCTAAAGGTAAATTTAAGAAAGGGGACATTGAAATGATTCGTATATCTATTGGAAAAATAAAGATCTGTTTAACGACGTTAGTTAAGGAAGCGGTAAGCTGGCAAAAGCAATATTCTCTATAGTATAAGGGCATAAAGCAAGGAATTTTCGCTTTTAACGAGCCCGAAGTAGGAGTGTCTCGAAGCGTGCCGTTGACTCAGAGGACCATCTTGGCTGGCAAATAGCTGGCGGAAAACGTTTAAAACCGAGCCGTTTCGCACGTGAGACACCCAAATTGTAGCACATTCGAAGCAGACTTTACGGAGTCTTGTACAAACAACGGTTTAACACGCCTTCTACCTCCCACGGCGAGGGAAAGGGTTAATGAAAGGCCGTCGGGTAACAGCGGGAACGACGTCGTATCTAGGGAAGGCGAGCACGATGGAAACGGGCTTAAGGGAATAAGCGAAGGTACGCTACCTATGAACCGTGTAGGGCGTGAGAAATAAGTAAGGGACAAGCGTGAACGTGGCTACGAAACATCGAGCCATGGAACTGGGGGAATTGGAACAGATTTACTTGGCTTTCGGCCTTCTCTGTTCCTTCCCAACAGCCCAGGATCCACGTCAGGACTTGTCTCGTCGAGGGTGAAACGGTCCGAGGGTGGAAAGGAGGGTTGCTTCTTTCATGAGTTTCTCGTTTCTCGATTCCACTCCCTCCCTCTGCTTAGTTATATCCGATCGAATTCGACCAATAATTGGATGAATTTCGATTTAACGATCGTTGCTAGATTTTAACCCTCGAATAGAAATGGTCCGTCACTATCAAAACTACAACTCTAATTTTCAAATAAGAGATTTTCATATATTGGGACAATGCATTAACGAAAATTAAGTACACGAATTTTCAAACGAAATGACGTTATACAATATTAGTATAAAATTTGGAATATGAAAATGAAAATATTTTCAAGTCCTTTGATCCCTAATGAAATTATTTGTAATGCCAATGAAATTTGAAAAGACATATTTTCTAATTTCTAAACTATTTCACCAATAATACACGGTGCATCCAAAAAATTTCATCTTCTATTTTCTTAGAAACTTAGAAATTTAATTCTTCAAATGATTCCTCCCGACGATAACCCTGGCCGTTCGATTTTCTTTATCCAGCAGGAAATTAGAAGAGAAGAGGGTACAATCAGACGGTCGTTTAGTCTGGTTGGAAGACACCACGTGGGCACTCAACGTCCACCGGTAAAGCCTGGCTTGCTTCTGGCTTAACGGAGATTTCGCACGAATGTTCAGGAAGCCAGACCACGTTAAATGCGCGTTCTGCCTTTGCCAAAAGAAGGTCCTGACGTAGCCAGTGGATGGAAGAAAGTTCGAAAATAAAAAGGAAACGAACGACAGAGAAGCCCGTCGGGTAAGGGAGGGAAATCGCTTGGATCTCGCGGATTTTCGGATTTTATGCTTCTTAGACATATCGTTCTGATACGTCTGTTACCCGACTACGTTCTCTCCTTCTTTGCTATGCCGAGCAACGTACGCGAACGTAGTCTCTACGTTGTCCTGCGGTGAGCTTCCTTATCACCGACAACTCCTTTCAAGCTATCGTTCAAAGACGATTTATGGTGGACAGTGGTTACCTTGGGAAGAATACTAAACCGGAACTCTTGCACAACTCGTGGGGCTCGTAAATTTTCTTTACTACATTCGAGAAAATCGATTGTTTATAAATTTTATCCAAAATTTATTGCAAATCTAAATATAAGAACCTCAGGTTTTTATAATTTCTTACATGAAGCTTGTGGTAGAAATTTAATTAAAATTTGAACCCAATTAAATTACACAAAAGGATATATTATTTATTCTAAGTATAATTAATTTCTGCATGAAGCTTGTGGTAAAAATTTAATTAAAATTTGAACCCAATTAAATTATACAAAAGGATATATTATTTATTCTAGGTATAATTATGATAAGTAGAGGTAATAGTTGGACGTTTAATGATCCTGGGTAATTCTCACGAATCCTTGGTCACCAGTCTGGCAATGTTTCCAGTTTATGCATAGTAATCCTTTATGCTGTCGGTACACAGAGGACAGAATGTTCTTTAATTATAGAAACAGTTACAACGTATTGCCCATTGTTAGCTATTCGTTAGCGAGGATTACATTAGAGCGACCAATAGGTGGTCAGAATTCTGCATTTACGCGATTATTTCAATTTCGTTAATTGCTTCTGTTTGTCGTGACACCAGTGATATTAATGTCCCTACGAATTAATTAGGTTCGATGGAAATCCCAACATTCAGAAATCCGGTGCTTTTGAAATTTGATAATTTAAAAGATCTAAATTTTTCAACTTTAAATACTTCAGTGAAGATAAATAAGATTTTATTTTTTCTTTTTTTCAGAGGAACAGAAACGAAACGAAGCGAAACGAAATAGAGGAAACTGAGGAAAATCTAGGCTAAATGGTAAATAAATGAACCACCGCTCGTCCCGTTAACTGTACACGCGCACTTGAGCGATAAATTGTTCGAGTTTATATCATATTCAGTGGAGAAACGCGGACCGGTGTACGTACGATGTCACACACAACACATGGCAAAGCCACAGGAAAGCAGAGAAGGGTAAGAGAAGTTTTGAGAGCACTACGAAGTATAGAAGCTCATCGACGCGTCAAAGTGGTCTCCACCAATTTCATAGGGAGGTGAGCAAACAGGGGTTCTCAAACCATTCTTCCATTTACATACATCTGCCATTCCATCGTCAAACGACACTATTGAAATGCACAAACGTCGTATTTTCGTTTGTATCTTCATTTTCAAAGCTCCTTCTAAAGAGAGAAAAAAACGAGGGATGAAAGTTGCGAACGTTAAACGTGGGTACGTATCGTAAGTAGATGAAAATTAATTTCGTACCTCAATTTTCATCGTACCTCAAATTTATTTCATTCGAACGAAAGCAGTGTCGATGAAAACGTGTGCAGTCATTTTTAAATACCATAATTTATTTTCTTGAAGGATGCTGGTGCATGTACGTGTGTATGTGTGTGTTTTTTTTTAAATTCAACGTAAATTTAATTTGTGAATTCTGTTTAAATATTATCAAAAATTTTCTTTAGTTTCTTTCCTTCAAAGTGTCATTTATAATTAATTAACAGCTGTGTCTCAGTATATAAAAATAAATTGAGACGTCTTTTTAACGAGCCACGAATATTTTCGCGTATTTGTACGAATATCAGGCTAGATATCACGAGAAATTATCGACGCTCGTCATAATCGAAAGGTTATATAACTGTTGTACCATTGCACACGTACATTACGCAACAGCATTATTTGCTCGCAGCCCCTATAAATCCCATTAGCTTTCATTAACATTCGTCTGTAATCTGCATTAAACGAGCTCAGTCTCCGACAGAAAGTTAGCAGAAATATTGTTAGGACAATTATCTTGAATGTTACAGATTAATCGGATCACTTTTTTTTTAATCGGACATCACTTACAGATTTCTCGATGAGAAAGTGTATTGTTAATACGTTATTAGATTGCTATGAATATCGTGCACAATGGTCAATTACTTCGATATGTGTGACAATATGCAGGGAACTAACAGGATGCAAGTGCATACGATTCTATTGAAAAGCAATTATTGTTATTAATGACCTTGCGGTGGGTGTAACAATGTGCTTTAGACTCGATACAGATGATTTAACCCTTTATTAACCAGAACATTCTTCGAATTTGATACGATATAGTATTGGCACAACAATTTTTCTTAGGGTTAAATCTGACGCTCTCGTGAAATTTTAACTCTAGAATGACCAGGGGTGGAATGGGGGGTTGAGCCCTCCAATTAGAAGATATTGAAAGTATCTAAAAATTTTTCAAAAAATTATTTATTGCATTTTCACTTGTGTCTTCAAGTAATTTTGGTTTATTAAAAAAAGAAAGTATTGCCAATGAATTGTTAATTACGAAATTCGGTCTTCCTAGGGTTAAGAGTTAAATAGGTACAGAGTTTTAGACATATTTGCACTTATTTGTATCAAAAAACATTTTTTCGAAATCTGAGAGTCGGTCGCGAATTGCTGATCCTCGCGACGCCTTTAAATATACATTATGACTCCGAATTATAACAAGCGTCCCGAGATTATGCAAATGTTTAATCGCGAAGGAGCCCGCTAATGGGAAGAAATTGCAACGCTGGCGTCAGATTAAGAGTCGCCCTCTCAAGAAGCAACCCTGCAGAGACAGCGAACAGCAACCACCCTAAGAACTCCTTCTTCCCTTAACCGCTCGCACCCCTTTCACACCCATACCCCTGCTTGTCGGCACTGCCGAGATAAGGATTTAATTTTTGGCCACCTTTAATCCTAATTCCGAGTTACTTAGAACTGCCACCTTGCTGCACTCCACCCTTTACCATTTTTGATCCTAACCACCCAGTCTACCCAGGGGATAATCGCGACCCTTAACCATCGATTTCTTGTTTTAACAATCGTTAAACTGTTTTTGATACCACAATATTTTATATTACACTGAGAATTTTTTCTTACTTAACATTTTTACAAACTTGGATACCTTCTCTTCTATTGACTAATTAAAAAAAAGAATAGCTAGAATTTTTTGTTTTTAATAAAAGTATAAAAATACAGACAAAATTTCCTGTTTTCTCACGTGACATTAGAAAAACACTTCCTTGTTTGAATTCAGTAAAAATGCTGTGTCATGGAATCGGATAATCATTTAAATTAATACACCAATCTACTCAAAGTGTAATTGTTACCCTCAGCCATCGATTTCTTGTATCAATAATCAAACTGCTCCACACTAATTTAGTTATCCTATAAAATTTTAATACCAAAACCACTACCCTCTGGAATTCACCAAAGGGTAGTGATATATTGTATTTCGAAACCATCAATAAAAAAAAAGGAAACGGGTGAATTCAATTCTCGCGATATTCCAGGGTGGTAAACTTAATTACTTTTGTTTTCGTGTTTAAAGGAACGATCGCCACGGGACAAACAAATACAGCGAGGGCGTTTTAGTTGACTGAAAACGAGAGGCCGATTGATCGAATGAAACAACAGCAGGGAACGAGAAGCAAATGTTACACGATGAAAACCGTGTTCCATCGGTGGACTAATTGAAAATCTTTCATCGTCTAAATTAATGTAAATATTATTATTCCTTTCCACGATGGGGCGTCGCTTTTTCGGATAATCGTTCCGACGATAATAAGAACCTTTTCTCGCCGAACCCTCTCCGCTTCAACGTGTCGTCGGCTGCGAAGAGACGAAATTTCTTGCCCGAAAGGTTCTTTAGTTTTAATCTCGTTACTTAAATTCTATCAAGGGGATAACACCTATTAATTCGTCCCCAGAATGAACTCGTTGAGGATGCTCAACTTGTTCCTGATACGATATCGTTCAATGATCTACCTTGAAGATATTCTTTTAATAGATTTCAATTTAGAATATTTTTAAACAATTTTTCAACGACCATATTTCACTTGAAAAACATTCGAACGTTGCGAATACATAGTAGGTATTAAAAAGTCGAGGAAGAAATCGCACAGTTAAACAAAGCAGATGAATTCAACAAACGTTTCTTTATTTACCCTAGGTCAAACTAACGCGAAATGTGTCTTCAAGTATGCTGATGTATTCGTGCGTTAAAAAACACCGAGCAAGTCTGAAAAAATATTTTTCCAACGAGAGCAAAGCGAACTCTGAACGAACAATATTTTTTAGAAAAATTTTTGTTTGGATGGATGTTGTTCAGAAACAATAGGAAGTTCAATTTAATTACTCTAAGTTTCTTTCTGATTCTCTGTTAATTATCAGTGACGTATTGTAAACCCACAGCTTAGGATTATGAGATTACAAGGTAACTTTCCAAGTTAGGAGAGATAGCAAGACTTTGTAACACTTGCATGTCTGATGTAATGATTTTATGCAAAATTTACAATGCAATTACAAAGATATAAACTTTCACTAAAATTTTGTAAAAAAAGAAATAAATAATTTTGAAAGAAAATGTGTAATTCTATCTAATTAATTAAATTTCAAAATATCACAAAAATTTATAAAAACAATCAAGTAATCATACTTGAAATAAAATTTTATGAAGCACAAAACAAGTTCACTTGCATTTTATGTTGTTTAATTTTAACACAGAATTACACAGACAGAAGTGTTACAAAATTACAATTTGTTAAGTATAAAAGAATCTCGTTATCGTTCGCTTAAGGAAACATTCCATATTGTGTGCAGAATATTCTGAGCGGATTAATGAACTCGGTACACGTATTAGTAGAATTTTCACCCTCATTTTGTCACGTTATTGCGAGACGAGCTTCCTCGTGTTTCCTGTGAACCAGCGTTACCCAGTTGTACAAACAATTAAACTAATTGTTAAAGTGATAAATACATATGCGCGCACAGTATATTCCCCGAGGATCGATATACTCTGTGTGTACACGGGGTGTACCTGCGTACGTACTCAACTATATAGCAAACATGGTGTTACAAGAGCTTCTCTGAGTGGCACGTGTTGTTCTTACTCGTAACGTGAACATACGTAACACGAGAGAGACAGAGATAGAGGGATCACTGGATAAAGAGGCATACACTAAAAGGAAATATACAAGGTGTATCATAATATGTAGATATTAATTCACTGATGCATTCAGTGCACATAAATAATTAACACGAGTTCACATAAATCTTCATCATATAAAGAAAAGAAAAAATTTCTTGACGCACCTAGTGAGGCACCGGTTCAGCCTGATACGTCTTCTACTTCGAATGCATTAAAAATAAAAGAGATACTCAAATGTTTTCTCCTAACTAAGGCATCCTGTATAATCTTAAGGCACAGTGACAGATATAGAATCATTCAAAGAAGCCAATTAAACGGGATCTAATTATATCGATCATAATTATATCTCTGCCACTTGAAAGCTGTCGGGGATAAACGATGCTGGTAACAACCAACAAAGCTCGTTTCATCGTCGCTCACTGTCCCTTCGTGCTCCAACAATTAATTTTTTAACGAATCAGGTAAATTCCAAGCGCAATCCCCCTTGTTAATTCATCGAAATGTTTATTCAACGTTCCACGCACACTTTATCCCACGTTTGTAAATACACTATATGGTGAAACATACAGATAGTAACGAGTTTACATCGTGCTCGATGCTTCAATTGAAAACGCGATTATTCCGTTACGTGTATGTAACATGAACCAATGTTTGCTTTAATCGAGAAATAAGTTACTATTTTATCATTTCGAGCCAGCCTACCATGTTTGCCCTTTTGATGTTCAAAAGAACGTCATCTGCTTTGGATACCTTTAACCCTTGGATGGCAGGCCATGGAGAGAGTCACAGTTTTAATTGAACCTTGTATTTCATAGTATTTTCATTTTCTAAATTTTACACTGTTCTTTTATAAATTGTTGCATCAATTAAAATTAAGCACTCGAATTTGGCACATATTGAAAATATAATATTTAAAAGAATAGTATAAATTTTAGAAGACAAGAATGAAAATAAATTTAAATTCCAAATAAGGGTACACTGGGTTATTTTCAGGGTATTAATGTGTCAAAACATTAAATAGAAAATTTTGTATATTTCTCAGAAATGAACACTCGCTATTCTTGATTCACAGACCAGCTCTTCGTCATTGAATTTTATTGACAGAAGATGCATCATAGAGACCATGCGAATGGTTATCATGGTTCTTATTTGTTCAACGGCGGTAGAAAATTTTTCTTCCACATATATACATATACGAGGATAATACAGATGATCATGGTACGATTGACCGAGCATTAAATAATATCGCACTCTTCCACGAGCGAAGCTTTATTGGCAAAGCTGCTTTCTGCTCCCTGCTGTGAAATTGCTTTACGCCTACGTCGATAAATTCGAAAAAGCCTTTTGATATTTTCGTTGCCTTTTATACCTCGCCACGCTCGACGAACCTCTGCTACACGCCTGGCATGCCAATCCGGCATCGTTCGCTGCACTTTCATTAACTCGATACAGTCTAAATAAATAATTAAGTGGCTGCACCTGGTAAGCAGCTTAACGTCGATTAACACGGCGCTCTTGATTTAGCGAATAACACCGATTTGTATCATGACTGATTAATTATTTTTCGAGTATAAAATAGATCTTCCGATTGAACTCGATTCCTCCTTCTTAAATATTTCAAACGTTCTAAAGAATAAAAAAGAGAGATTGCTTTCTTGGAGTAAAAGTGATCTATCCTGTTCATTCATATTTTAATATCCGCAGGAAGTTTTTTTCATTGAAAATGAACATCCTTTAATTACTACATCATACTTCAATTTTATGTTGAAATTTAAAAAATACTAAACCCTTGGACGATGGTATTATTTAAATGTAATAATTTAAGTTTAATTCTGATATTATTTTTGCAATGTATGAAAATTTTTTGTTTAATAACTTGCCACAACTTTAATTTAATTTTGTGTTTCACATTATTTTCATTTCCTAAATTTTACACTGTTCCTTTAAAAATTATTTTTCCAATATTAATTGCGTATAATTAATATACCAATTAAGTATATATTTTGTCAATTCAGGTCACAATTGACTCAGGCTCAGTTGTTAATTTCAGGAAAACTCATCGAATCATTCGAAACATTTTCAACAAATTTTCCACAAAAATGTTTAAATGCATTTTCTTGTTGATCATATCTTCCTGTTTAATTTTCATGGTAGGTTCATGCAGTGTATTTTCACGTGGTTGTTAATGTGTTCGATTGGAGGAAAGTATTAATTACTGAAAGTACAAGTTTACCCGAGATCTCAATTTTAGTCTGAAAGACTGAACCGCAAGAATATATCGCGGCGGGTTAATGAAGGCGGAAGAAGGAAGATATCCAAGCTATTCAGGAAGCGAAGCACTCAAGAAAGTTAAGTTTACAATCAGGTACGTTGAGAGGAAAGGTAAACCTACCGTCGCGTCCTCTTACAACTTATAACCACCAGCCACGGCTAATGGCTCCGAGCATCGAATGACACGCGACAAAATAAAATGTCTCTTATAAAGAGATTCTTATTTCAGAAAGACATCACGCACATGTTGCTATAAGAAAGGGTTTTTAAAGACGTTCCCGTAATGGGAACCGCAAATGGAGACTACAAATTTATATCCTTTGATAGTTTGCGATTATTCGAAGACGAACAATTTCATTTTATTTTATCATTATTCATTTAGAAAGAAATTGTAAGATTTCTTTTTGTATTTCTGTGGAACTGTGAAGGGTTAATAATTATTTCTATTTTATAAAATTTTATCTGCAATCATTTTTACCTACGACAATTAAGGTGTCAATTTCCACTTTAAAAATGCACTTTTTCTAAATTACTAAATTCTAAATTTTTAACTACAAAATACAAAAGATAGCCAACAGTAATAGAAAAAAAAAGAAAAATAGAAAGTGGAGCTTCTAAAATGAATCGAATATCCCTTGAGGAACTTTTTGGACGTAAGTTTAAAAGGCCAAAGCGTTTTAAAAAAGTGTCCAAGAAAGCGTATATAACATTCAAAACGACGCGACTCGGCAACTTTTGCCGTTCCGATCCGTGTAGCTGGTAGATCATTAAACGAGTAAGGAAGAAGTCCTTCTATTCCCTTGCTATCGCTGAACGCTACAGAGGGTAGTTGAAAGATCGTCGGAAAAGCGAAGGAACGTTCCCGTCTACTTCTTGACCTTGCAACTCTCGTTCTTCGACGGCGTGCTCGTTTCCGTCGATGTGAAATTACCGTGAAAACGCAATTGAAAACGTTCACGTAAATATGATTCGAAGAACCGGGGTGGAAGAGAAGCCGAAGTCGGGGGATGGAACGATGAACAAGCGGCAACGAAACGCCCCAACAAAATGAATTTCGTGAGTTTCGCGACACTTTCGACGATATATTCTTTGTTAACAGACGTTCTCAACCCTCCTCGAAGATTAACACCAAAGACAATGTGTTAGATGTCAAAGTTGAAGAAATCAACCCCTTGGAATTGGTCTACAATAAAATTTTCAAAATTTATATAGAGCTACCCAACAAATATACTACGATACTTTTGGAGTAATAATAATAATTATCAGGTCGCTTAGACACCAAAGGGTTAAAATAAAATTTACGGAAGATGGTAGAACCATTGGCAATGAAAATATTTGAAAAAGCAATCCATGAAGAGGAATCAATCTAGCAGGGACTGTTAAAATTTCTTCGAAAGTATAAGGCAACTTCTGATTGAGAAAGTCCCGATCACAAACAATGTTTCGTTCTTCGAGCGATTATAAAGTTGTCCAAAGGGAGGAGAGAGAGGCTGTAATTGTTAGGGAAAGTATCCAACTTTAAATTAAAATTCGTGTATCGATTTATAAATCCGCTTTACACACCGATCGAGAACTTCTTTCAAACTCGAATAATCTTCGGATTAAATTGTGTGTACCTGCCGGTGCTAAGGGAACACCTTACGGGCCACCAACAATGAACAACAATTTAATCTTCAATCGGTTAGAAAATGATTTAATATGATACACTGGATAGCTAAGATAATATAACTCGGTGAATTGTGCGCCGCTTAATCATCCACGAAGTTCAGTAGTTGCGACCCGTGATATAGTCAGACCAACAGAGTTTCTAACAATTGAAACGGTATTAATAATAACTTCTAAACTTTGTGTAACGATGAAACTGCTCCGAGAGATTCGCACTGTCGCTTTGAAACCTTTACAAAGGTATCGAAGTAGGTAAATTGCTTCCGTTTTAAATAATTAACAAATTCGTTTAAAAAATGATCACATCCTATCGATGCAATATTTTCTTATAAAAATAAGTTTTAATACGATGACTTACCGAGATGATTGTACTGCAACAGCCATATTCGTGGAGAATCGTCGCGAATGACCCGCACCGGCCGGCTCGATCGCGTTCATTACGAAACGGCTCACAAACGGGCCGTTCGTTTCACAGTTTCAAACACGATGACCCCACTAGTTTTTTCCGCGACGCTTGTTAGAATGCCGAGATGTCACGTGTAACACCGAGCCGACAAACTCGTGGCCCCCACGTGACGTGTCATGTGCGTGCCCGCATGAAACAGTACCAGGTGCCATTGTCGGCAACGTCCAATTAAAAATGAATGAGACAATGGAATCGAATCGGTCTCGAATCATAGAAACTCGGCTTCTTAAAATTGACAGCCTTTGAACCTGATCGAGAATCGTAACCGGAGATAATCATCTGATGATGAAAAGCGGGTGAATTGAAATTGAAAAAATTAAGGGCGAAAAATTTGAGAAGAAATGAAGGAAGTTCGAAAAAACTATTGAAAATACATAGCTTCAATAATTACCACTATACTATACATTACTATAATAAGTAATAGCAAATTTTCTGTGATGAAATAATTATTTAAAAATAAGGAGAAGATAAACTTTACAAGATACCAAATTAAAATCCCTACTACACATGGCAATTCTCACTATGCCAATCAAGATATTAATTACTAAAAAAATGATAATATGAAATAATAAAACAGCCAACTCTTCTACTCTAATTACCTAAAATAATCACCACGAAACACTCTGGATCATAACGAATTGAACTAACAATGCAAATGAGATCACAACACGGGATAGAAACACTGGAGTTTTGGGAAGATGTTTGAAATAAATCATTTCAGAAACGTGCCTCTAATTAGATCCCTTCTCACCCTCGACAGAAGCAGACGTCACCAATTTCTTCAACGAACGAACGGACTTTCAGGATTTCCAAAAAGGACACTATGTTTAAAGCGAAATACCTAGCCAAAGTGCAACGTACGTACGTATTTTCCTTTCAAAGTTATATCCGTGACAAAAGAAAAAAATTCTAATACGCGAAAACGTCTGACTGCATCCAAGAGAGGCTCGAGACAAGGGGTTGTCGACTGTGCGGATGCGGACGTTAGACTGAAGCGGTGGTAGGATTCACTTGGAGGATCGCGTTGGACGGTCATTGGCGATCGGGAGTGGCTCTGACTTGATTTCCAAGGACGCATGCGCGCCCCCTTTTTCAACCAAAAGACCCCACTAACGGGCTCAGGCGTTTTCCACCTTCCTTCGACTCCCTTACACCCCTAACCACCACCAACACACTATTCAGAAGCGTCCTACGACTAAAGGGTAGGGTGGTGGATAGGTGATACGGTGACGAGACACCTATATGTGCGGTATATCGGCTTGGTCCGAAGAGAGCTAGGAAAGGGAAACGTTGAAGAGGAAGAGGAAAGGGTGCGCGCGCGAGTTTCCACCCCTTCTTCTTCTTCTTCTTCTTCTTCTTCTTCTTCTACTTCTTACTGTTCGAGTAGTAACGTCGGAAGAGTGGTCGAGAGGGTCTACTTCCTTGGTTAGACATACACTACCGATCAAAAGTATTATTCCGAATTATTCAATGTTACCGGGGTATCTCAGAATAATTAAAAATCTGTCAATTAATAACCTAAATTACCATAAATATGAATTTTAGATATTATCATTGTAATAAAGGAGAACATTGTGTTCCCATCCCTAAGAAATTATCTAAAATTTTAAAAGTAAAATAATTGTTAAATATCATATTCTCTTGATATAAAATTAATTACCAAAAATGAAGGAGAAAAACAAAGTTTTCTTATCTAAATTTTGCTTTTCCATTCTCGACGAACATTCTAACCCACGGAGACAAACAAAACCTTATCCCTTATCATTACTAATAGCGATACCCTGACATGTTACACGATATCGTGACTATCGAGTGACACCGTATTTTCGAGGGATAATAATGATTCAGATCTAGATTACAATGATGCGCCCTATGATCGAGTACCGTATGAATGGGATGCTTTTAATAGAGCGATACCTGTCACGTGATTTAGCCGCAAAAATGATAGGTTTGTCAGCGAATATAAATCCATCGGTATACAACGCGTCATCGAATATAATATCTAGAGGATCTATGATGAGACACCGTGGAAAAATGATACGAACGGTTACAACGGTATCGCGTAAAATATTATTTTCCGACGATGCAAAAATGATAAATACGAAGAGGAAGCGACCGAGGACGGATGCCGAATATATTATACCACCGCTAATAATCCAATTATCGGATCGGAATCGTGCATCGATCGTGACACCATTTCAACGGACGACGAACAGACATATCACGTACGGTTTCTGTCGCATGATTTAGGCGTTTCATACAACAACATCGGTGCGGTCAGAGTGTACAAATTCTCGCACACCGACAATACGTCCAGGTATATATATACACGGTTGCGTTTCGGCCGCAGAAGCGTGATTTGTCAACCAATGAAAGGGGAGTGAGGGCTAGTTAGAGCCGTATTCATTACAAATTACAGACCATGGACCGGTTTTATGATACCACAGGAACGCGAGGCATACGTGGGGTATAACCGTGTGCTTGTTTTGCGGTGTGGCCCCTTTTAATCCGCCACAAACGTTCATTTTCTGGTCAATTATTGCTAATTTTCGTTAGAACCAAGGATTCCCGACTGGCTGTCGGCAACTGGATACAATCTAAGCGTTCTACGGTTCATCATTGCTGTTCATAAAGGGGCTGATTTGCCCCTATGCTTCCGCGTTTTGATACCCATTCAATCGTCCCTCTTGCTGATTTTGGCAAGCAAAGTGGAAAAAATCTAGATCCAAATTGCTGTATAATCATGTGGACGATTCGAACAATTGTAGCTTGAAAAATATCTAAATTAGAAGGGAGGTACATTCGCGATCAAATCAGGCTTCACGGGGGGAAATGACAAATGCGGTGACAGGAGCCTCGTCAATGGGGGGGTTAAGGGGCGGTAACTGGGATGATTGTGCACAAGTTTTTTGTTTACCAAAATACAAGTCAAGGCTTAGTTTTTGAATTATTAATTAAAAACGGCGATCAATCAGTAACAGGAGTGTCGACTACAAACCGAGCGTGACTGAAATTATGTTTATTATGTTATCGACGTGGTGTCGAGTAGTTTGCTCGCGGCCACGATCGAGCACGGTTCTTGTAGCCAAAACTCTCGCGGCTGAGCCTCTGATTGATCAGTGTTTTTCCTCAAATTTATTTTGTTATTCGTACTTTTCAATTATGTACTAAATTTTATAACACAATTTATTTTTTTCTAAATTATTTTAAATTTTAATATTTGATATTATTTTTAATAACGTCAATTTAAAAAATTATAAGAGTAGGACTCTTATCAATTTAGTTTGACAACTATTATATTTCAACGTAGGCACTTTTATCCGTTCTTAATTTTGACACGTGGTTTCAAGACGAAGATAACTATTATTTTATATTTTATGGCTATAAAGTCATTCGATCTGGCGACCATCGTCGAATCGAGAAAGGGGGAAACAAGGCGAAAATATAGGCGAGACGAAATCGAAAAGTGGATTATGCCTGGCGCGACTTAAAACGTATATCGCTTATATTTGCACGTGAGACAGTAAAACGTGTCAATCTCGTATCCAGGGTAACAATCTCGCCAGTGACACACGGTTACACATAGTCGTAAAAGGGGATCCAATAAAATTATAGGATCGGCCCGCGGTGATCACGAGATCAAACATCGTACAAAGAATCTTATCGATTTTTTCGTTCGACGTTCGCAAAAATTTTCCAAGGAATTTAATATATTGTATTCCACGAGAAAAGATGAAGATTCTCGATATTATAAACCACGCTAAGTTTACAAAGGAAGAATGAAATATTAAATAAAATTGCAAAAGTAATATAACAAAATATTTTTAATTTGTAATAAATTTCCAAAGAGTGGGATACAGTTGAATAACAAGAATCATGTATGTTGATTGTGTAGCAATAGAAATTCCTATTCCAATCAAATGGTCCATCGTATACAAAGAAGCTCGAGAAGTGTTTTAAATTGACTTCTCTCGATTGATGAAGACACCACGTGGCTTCATTTTTAATTATATCCTGAGAGAGAAGCTCGAGAAATTAAGATATACAACATTCTATTTTTCTAATGTCGAAATAAGACAAAAATTCATCTTGTCACACTAATCAACTAAAGATTCTTTAATAAAAAAAGAAGAAATATAATTCCGTCTTAGGTTTAAAGGGTAAAATTATTTTTATCTTACATTCATCGAATATTATCAATTCTATAAATCATATATTTTTCCCAAGAAAACATCAAAGTCGAAAGATTTAAACGTAAGAGACAATTGCTTCTCCAATATCTAACGCTCGATCACCCCGTCTAAGAGTGTGAATTAATTCATTAATATCGCAACGAAACGTGCATAACCGGCTCTGACGTAGCCGTCTTGGTGGCAGATAAAATTCTCTCCGATCCTCGCACCCTCGAAACTCGTTGCTCGCATTAACAAGGTTGAAGCGTTAAGTGCCGTTAAGTCATGTCAAAATTATGCGGCACGGCAGTTTGGACAATTTTCCAGCCGTTTAAACCGCAATATCTTCCCGTTACCGACGTCAACCCCTTCCTTTTTACGCTACACCCGAACAGACGGGCTTGAAAATCTTCTGCACGATCGCAAACCACCCCCGCGAGCCCCGTGCACGCGAGTCGATTCGCGTAGTTTTCATCGCCGTTACGTCGAGCAGATTTGGAAATTATGCAAATTCGATGACGGAGCTCTGCTCCCTCGTTCCACCGTCAGGAAATATTCATCCCGGATGCCTTTCGACCCTTCAACGTTTATTTACCTTTTTTTGGCTACCTTTCGTTGCCATCACTTGTTACGTTTCATTTTTTTTTCTTCCTTGATAGATTTGACACTTTTGTCAATGAAATTAGATGAAACGAAATTAGAAATTCCAATAATCCTAAGATTTACTTCGATTGAAGCTCGTCGTGCAATTTGTGCTTCATTAATGAAAATTTGTTTTTATCCTCTGTTATTGATTAATAATCCATCGTGTACAGGGTACTTTTAAGTTCATGCATATTAAATTACAATGAATAACATTTATAAGCTGCATCGCTCTTTTTAATAAATAACTAATATCCCAATAATCTGAAATTACGTGTTTCAATGAATAAGTAATCGACAAACATTTCCTACCGTGAATATATCACTAATTACTTCAGTAATTTCATTTATTATGTATGCTGATCAGTAATCAAGAAATAACAGATCGACCAAGGTATCCTGAAACGAACGTTCACTGCATTTTTTTTTTATATTATTAAATGTTTACTTCAATTTGATTGCAATTGAATTATTTTCAATTAACCATTGTCCACTGAGAATATATGTATGAAAAAAGTGAACTCCAATTATTCAATTATGAAAAATTCGAAACAGCCTTTTGATCAACCTGATAGAATCACTGCCAAAGGGTAATAGCATTATAAATTAAGAACGGCGATGTAGTTTACAAAAAAAAAAAGAAAAACGAGGAAAAGAGAAGCGTGAAACGCACCGTAAAAGTTGCACAGTAAATTAAACTACGAAAATAGTGGCCGTGCACGTCTGTCTAATGGCTCGACAAACGATGTTTTACTATACAGTTCGTTGCACGATGTTATTTCGCGTGTGCAAGCTCTATTTAAAATTCTAAAACCACTCATATGGTAATAACTAGACTGCGGATGTTTATGCATTTATAACGCGGCCTGGTATGAAAACAATACACGATAAGTAGAAGTAAAAGAAAAATAAACAATTGAAAATTAAGGTAATATTTTCTCCTCGAACGCTTGATTATCCGAAAGAAATAATCAGCAGCTGAATAAAAATCATTTATTTCCTTCCGATAAGAAATATCCCTTCCACCTTCTAGTATTTTATAACACGGACAAATATAGATGATTTCAGGGTCTTGCTCGTTACTGATAAACCCTAACGTCAAGAAAGGTTCCCCCCTTTTCTTTTTACGATCCTCTGTCGTTCAACGCACACGAAAGAAGCACGTACATCAGCAAAACACGATGTACTCGTTAGCATAACGATTCAGCTCTAACTCGGCTGAGCTGCACGTGCATTCGACCCCCATAAGCCAATGCATATTTATATATTTCCCGGTCACACGGTACAATACACGCGTTATTACGTAATAATCCGGTTAACTGTAACGTTAAGCAGCATTAACACCCTGGCGAGGCTGCTAGCCGGAAACTAGATTGTTTTTATCCGATGAAAACGATTCGCTTCGAGATATTTTGCATAGGGGATGATGAATGATAAGTGGAAATACGTGGTTCGTATAACTCGTCGCTATCATCCCCTTAAATTTGTGAAAAGATTTCTTACTTCTAATGTAAAAAATTTGATTAGAGATCTACCCTGTTCGTCCGAAGGTATCAACCCCTAAATCCCATTAACAGTCATTGTTAAAAATAAAGTACCATCTGTAATATGAAAAAAAAGATTTTTTTTATAGAGAGAGTATTGGAAGTAGTAAGACGAATAATATAAATAAATTACAATCAGGGTTTCCGAGATCTACACAAAGCATCGACATGAAAATAGACAGCATCGAAAGAGGGTGACTAAAAACGTTATCAATTTCCATGTATCGGACACCTCGTCTTGTCGAGACACAATGTGTCCCGATTTAACGAACAGCCGGACTCAACGAGAAAGATGTTCGCTGCGATAATGCAGATGTTCGATCGACGACAAACACGACATTTCGATAAACCGCCTCGAGGGGTGGAAACGACGAGAATTACAAAAGGTGAAAAAACAAACGATTCGAGGAAAGCAATCAGCTATGGTGAACAGTTGCGCATGGCTGAGAATAAAATAAATCATATATTTTTAAATTTATGACTGATCTTTGAATTAACCCTCACGCGAGTTCGAGAGTTAAATATATTGCTTTCGAAATAGAAATTTTTATAAAAATTGTGAAAGTAACACGTCGAGGGGCGAAAATTTGCTCAGTGATTGTTAATTGAAACGAACAATCTTTTTCACTGGAATTTTACTATAGAGACACTAATCAACTACGTTGTACGATAAAGCGTTGTTACAAAACGGTTAAAAGCAAATTATAACTCGTGTGTCGGTTCAGAAAAGTTAGATAACTCTGTGTCCACTTTTTCATTTTATCAGATGTGAAACAATTAGGATGAATGTTCCTGTTGAAAATTATTCAGAAACTGACGTCGTGTATTATTAAATATTTATAAAAATTCTATTAATGGTGATTGTGAAAAATTAGAAAATTCTATGCAAGTTTTTATAGAAATGTGCGTTTGCATGAACATCCGCGGTCTAGTGATCAGCTTCCTTTTTTCTGGCACGTGGATAGGAGGCTCTAAAAGGGAGCAGAGGAAAACGAATCGAGAGAAAACGAGCCTCTGAAAAGCTTGCCGTGATCCGACGAAGAAGATAAGGTGGTCTCGTTGGGGTGCTTTGTGGTTTTTAACCATTCATTGCGACGATTTGAGGTCCCCGCAAATCGAGCCTCAAACAGTCTCTATATTCGACGACAAGAAGAAAATGAGAATATTATTTGCGGGCCAATCGACATCAAAGGAGGAAAATTAGCATTTTTTTTTTTTAACGACACCCTCGTCTCTCGTTACGCTTCCTTTTTTCTGCTACCGGAATATCGAACACGTGTACGATAAATCACAATTTGTATAGAATTATTGTATTTAGAAATGAAAAGAAAATAATTGAAATAACAGGGGTAGAAAAAAAGAATTACAAGTTAATTACAAGTTAATCTTAAAAGAGATAAATTTCTTATGCATATTCAACATATTAGAAAAAAAAAATAGAAAAATCCTTGGCTCTCAACTGCCATGAAATAAGATCAAAAGGATAAACTTCATCAATCTTTTCGCTTCACGAGGTTGTCCTTTGAACGTAAAGCGAGGAAAAATACATCAATACAAGTTTCGGGAATTGGGATATCATATGAACGATCTCTTTTTAAGAATTCCCCGCGTGATCGATGGCCACCGTTTCATAGATGTTATTCCTTAAGCTACTTATGATCATTAATGATTCCATCATGCCTCTTCCAAGTAACAATTATATCTTCAAACCAAATATAAATTGAAAAATTTTTACTTTGTAGAATTCTATAGAATTAAAAAAACTCCCAATATTCTGATAACTAATTAAAATCTTAAAATTGTTATATCTACTTGTTATTTTATAAATAACAAATTTTCAACCCCCTTGGAAAAAAAATATCCTTAATTAAAGGACAACTGATGATTACAAGGTTCGTCATTAGAGTATTTCATGGGATTATTATTTAACCAGAGTGTATAACAGTTTGGCATTAAATCATAATCCATGACAAGCATAGAGGCCCTCGAGGCGTACGTAATCGATAGCCCAAACAAAAGGAACACATCATTATTTCGATCTCAACGTGTGTCTACTCAAGCCATATATTGAGTGCTCGAATTTCTGTGACCTCCCTTCTAACGGATATGTCCACTAACCGGCCACGGGTTACTCGCCACTTATCGTGTCCTATTTATCATCGCTGGCATATTTCAGGCAGAGGCCAGGTAATATTTAGTACGTGCGGTTGCGTACGGGAACCGTATTTGCCTTGCACTTGAGTCAAGCCACGCTTCTGCCAGCATAATGACCACCTCGATTCGCCACGGATGGATTTATGTCCAATTACTTCTTTCTTACCCATATAGGTGACAGTTGCATTCACGATTGTCAAAAGACTACGATACTTTCATGAATAGAATGATAACAAGAAGTTTAAACACAGTTCTTAAATTCATCATTTCAAAATTCTGTTATATTCCATCCTTCCATTGACCCTTGAACAGCGGACGATGAAGAGGGTCCTAATTTTAATTTCTTTTTACAATGTTCCTTCAAACATTATTTTTCATTGAAAAATTATACTTCAAATTTTAATTGTTAATACTCTTGTGAACATTTTGTAAGTTTGGACCAAAATTGATTCAAACTAATTAGTGAATAACATTTTTCGCTATGAAAATAAACTGGGTCAACAATTTTCTATTATTATTATCAAATTAGTATTTTTGTCACAATTTTATCGGAATGGTGTTTCGTTGAAATTCCGTAGAAATATTATTCTTAGAAACGAAGAACTTCCTGGTTGTATTCAATGGTACAAGGGTATTGATTGATTGGAAATTTAACGCTTATTTAGTTGGGTTAATGGAATTAGGTCTCTGGATGTTTTATATGGCGTGAATAACTTGGCGTCGTAACTTCCTTAAACGGAAGATGTGACTAACTTTAGTTGTGTCGACACATACAACGGACGCTTCAATTAAGACTTCACTTTCATTTACCCCCCAATGATTTGGCGCGTCACTCCAAGATATTAGTTCATCGAAGCCCTTAAAATATCCCCGTTTCAAACCCGCTGCGCGTCGCTTCATTTATTTAGGCTGCTCACGATAATAATAAATTGCTTTCGAATTGTTCGGTAAACCTACGTGAAACGAGCTCCAAATTTCTATATCCCATAAATAAGGAAAATGACAAATTCTCCTTGACACATGACTATCACATTGAAACACTAATTATTAATTATAATTTTATAATAATGCAATAATGATGTAAGGTAACATTTTTTATTTTTAATAACGAAAAAAAATACAAAGCATAAATTAAACAGTGAAACCGTGGTATTCTTAATAAAAATATTTTAACTATTTAACTACTAATTTAACTACCTATGGTTTATCTGTTCTCTATTTGGTCACGACGAATATAATTGATTCGAACGTGAAATAATTAATGTCTATTACCGTGAAACGTAGAATGATCAGTGTACGGTATCAATAAAGAGTGATTAAAGCAACTAGACAGTCTTATTGATGTAATCACAAGGATTAATGTTCCAAATAATTCAAGTAATTCAATGAGAAAATCATAGAAATTTTAGTGGTTGCTATTTGAAACAATGAATAGTGATCTCTGACAAGACGTTTGAGCAAGTAATGCGTACAAGAGGCATTTATGTATAGATACACGGCCTGATTATCAATAATCCGATTCACCTAAAGACAGAAGCTGCTCATTAGGAAGATCAAACTAATCGTTAGAGATTCATTCCTGGAACAAGGATAAATCGTAACTAGTGGCTGGGAAATACCGACATAATCGATATCCTATACTCTGATAACAATTAGCAAAATTAAAGAAACAGAATAAGCTATTTTAAGACAATATTCATTGTAATAAGCAAAAAAATGATGAGAGTACTCAAATATAAATAATTTCATGAATAATTCTCTAAAATTCAAAGTGTTACAAATTAGAAAATGAATAGAAATATATGGTAAATCTATCTTGAAATTTTAAAGCATAGAAATGATGGAAACTCTCAAGTTTAATAATTTTATAAATAATTTCCCAACGTTGCAAGTGTCACTAATTACATGAAATGTGCAGCCATCGAAGTGTTAAAGTAAGAATAATCTCTCGAAGACACAAAAAAATAGAGAAGAACAATATACACACACGTTTAAACGTCCCGCATTGTCCAGATCGATTGCAAAACCACGGGTGGGCAACTTATTGCTTTGCCACTGTGAATTCGTAAGATCAAGAGTGACGCGAGTCTGACGATGTCCTGCCGAGAAATTAGGAGTTCGTCACTGTTCGCTAAGCGGAATTTATCGTTTCTGCGGGATCAACCGATTCCTGTGAACCCTCCTCTGGTAAAAAGGATTCTTAAATTTATGCAAGGGGTGTACCGGGGGTAGCTACGGAACGAGCAGCTGATGACTTCACGTTGGGACATACACTCTGATCGATAAATTTGTAAGTCGAATGATGAGCGTCGATAGATGCGGGAGAAATAGGGGACGGCGAACGGATCAGAATTTTATTTCGAAAGCGGTTTGCTCGATCGTATCGTGAAACTCGACGTGTGCATCCAGTTTTTCGTGTTCCACGTGAGTGGAATATAAATCGTGTGAATAATAAAGCATTCGACGAAACTACTGTTTTATTCGAAAACCGTGAAAATAATATGTTTCACTCAATTTATCATGATTCGAACAGTACTAAATTATAAATTTATCATTAATATTCTTTCATTTAGGCTAACGTATGCAATTGTTAATTTTCATTTGTAAATTATAATACACGGTCTATATTTTAAATATAATTATGGATAAAAATGCCATATAAAGTATTACATCTAATGCAATTTGAAACCTATTGATTAACTCTATCCAATCACAATTACAAATAGATTGAGGTATGATAATATAAACGAAAGCAGCTGAATGATCTCTTAAAGATAATAATACCATTTTCCACAATTTTCTTATTTAAACCCTACATGAATAAAGAGCTTTGTAACATATGGTAGCTTTCTAACTTTATCTATGATATGACACTAGTCAAACAAAGACAGATGTTTGTCACCAAATACGATAGAAATCGATAAGACACATGTGAGAACAATTCTCACACCCTAATATTATAAAGAACGTATGATCACATTATGTTAATTTAACTCATTTTTTGAGAATTTAAGTATCTAATGAAAATCTAATGAAATTCTAATGAAAATTATTGCTATTGTACTAAGAATGTAAAGTAGCAAATAGAAAGCTTAAAAGTTGAAAACTAACCAATAATTAGAACTTTTCTAAATTTCTAATGAAAATCTAGTGGATCTTATTACTATTATATTAATAATATAAGGCATTAAATTGGAAGTTTGGAAGTTGAAAATTAACTAACAATCAGAATTTTAATATGTCTTAATTAATTAATCGCTTGCAAAACAGATTACAATGAATCATGTCTAATAATAAATGAATAATATTTCTCTAGTTATTCATATAATTAACCTTTATTATCTAATTGTGAAATTGTAAACAAATGAAACGGTATACGCTAAAATAAACACAAATATGAAAATAAACTCTCACAATTGTATTCAGTATGATATGTTCTGAGAGTTCCTCATCATCATGAATGCTCATTAACCATGGATAATTACTGTCAAATCAGCTTGTCACTTTCATAGTCATGATCAATGAGCTCTGACGAAATATAATGGATTTCAATTGTTCGCTTATTTAGCTATCTGAATAGCTTTTAAACGTGTTTGACCAGAGGAAATCTGTAGACTTGCAGATGATCGATTTGAAATAAAGAACAGCCTAAACAAATAACATCGTGTAATAATAATACCATGGACAATCGTATGATTAATACCATGGAAAATTAAAAATTGCTTGAGGAATTCAATTATTAAAATTTATTTCCATCAAGTTAACACGTTCGTTGATTACAATGTATAGCTAAGTTGTTTGAAACCTATTATATTCGTATAAAGTTTTGATCAAATTAATTTTGTGAAAACTATAATGAAACGAAAAAGTAATTTCTTAATTAATTTGCATTTCTATGCACTTTTCAATTTCCATTAACCATTGTACACAATTGTTAAAAAATACCAAGCTAATAATTGGTTATTAATGATGCAGAAATTGATAATGAATAAATATTGAATTGTAGAATAATAATTAAATATCAAAATCACACGTTTGAAAGAGAATTTAATTTGAGTTACTTTTTAATAAAGCAAGACAATTTTCAAAGTAAAATTATTTTGATATTTTTCACATTGTTAAAAAAGATTTCTGCAGAACGCGAGAGGAGTTTTGTTAGCCACGTTGCTCCATCTACTTGAGTATAAATGTATCTAACTGGGAGTACAGAAAATCAATGCTAAACATATTTGATATCATATTTAAGATTATTATTTGATAAATGCAATTGAAATTCTGCTTTCATTTAAAAATAGAAAATTGTTTTATTTTCAACAAATTATAAAATATATGTCATACGAAACTGAAATATCGATTAAAGTCACTCTTATTCCTACGAGTTCTTCCATAGGAAGATAGATGTCTGTCTTCAACATTTTATCAATTTTTTATTTATCATACTATGATAAGAACTCAGTGATAATTATTCATTACCTTTGCTGATAATATTTTGAAAAAAATTTTAAATACATGAAATGTTAAATTTAAAAATGTTAAATTCTTTATTGCTATATATAACAGCAATGAAAATTAATTTCTGAATAGATTTATTTGCATTATTTGTAGTTAAATAGATTGTAAGAGATATCAATGGAAATCTAATTTGTTAAACCCTTCCTTGAATTTCTATTGTATTAAATATAATAATAGTTTGAATTGGTTTGCCCACCTAATGATAAACATTCATGATCTAAATAAATTTAGATATTCATACATTATTATATAAATTTTTAAGAAATGCATAGCTACTATTTATCTACCATAAACTCAAATAAAAAAAAAAAAAAGTGAAGTAGCATGCAGAGTTTCACAAGTAATACAAGTACCTGTCCAGTGGACACAAGACAGACAAGTACTTGAGACACTTCGTACAAACCTGCACACAATGAATCATCGAAAATAAATCAGGCACCCAGGAAAAAAATTTTATAATTGCTCACTCAACCTAAGTATCTCGTAAACATTACTCTGAATAAGGAATTTCTACGTTGATCAACAACAAGCTCATTGCAATCTCTTTATACTGGAAGAAAAAATAGTGTAACAATTTCTCTACGGTGAAATTTGTATAATTAATAGTCATGTTATTACATTTTCCGTGTTATATAGCCCAAGTAAGTACATTACAGGGAACAGTGCAATTTCTGTAGCTAAATCGATCGCTGTTCATTAAGCATGAGTGACGACCAAATTTCAAAAATAGTGAAGCTTTCTAAATCTGTCTGTAACGTCTAATTTATTAAGATACGTAATTAGAATCACGATATGAAACGATTTACGCAAATGTGACACTGTGAAGGATCAATCGTATAATTTATCGTTAATGAAAAATTACCAGAGACAGAGAAATCGTTTGAAACGTGCTGTACTTCCAATGGGTGACAAATTAAATGAATAATTTAGTATGAAATTATGCATGATGGGAATTTCAGTTCATCAAACGTGTGTCAAATTCATTTCTTTCCTGAATATAAATAATTAAAATTTTATTCAATACTAAGTTATTAATGATTAACAATAAATTAATTTTCCTTCGTTATTATTTTTATTATAATTCAGACCTTTTGTCACGTTTGATAATTCTTAGATAATTGAATTATTTTTTAATACCGGAAATAGGAATATTTTTGAATTTCGTAATAGTGTTTCAATTATCAAATATGATTATTTCTGTGAAACTAGGTGTGCCTATATTTTTTTTATTCACTGTATGTGAAGTGTTAATCATTGATCATGAATCAAAGAGGTGTTATCTTTCTTATCGATGGAAGTGTTCCCATTTTCACAAACGTATATTCTGTCTATTCTACCACCAGAAAAATTGCAAGACGAATGGTAAAATGTCTGTTAAGGATCTATTCTGAAGAATGTACTATGTTGCATTCTACTCAGCGATGCATCAAATCGAGAAACGATCCTTTCAAACACCTATTTTTACCAAAGTATAAATTGACAATTTCATTTTCATAATATGACGTTTAGATTAATTATTCATTCTGTTCAAAGTTTGATCAGTTACTTCGACATGTGGAACTAGATAAAAAAATCTGCCATTGAAACAAATTCCGGCTAATACTCGGCTCTCATTGAGTTTCCCCGATAAATCATCATGTTAGAAAGTTTAATCGTTTTGAGGTAACAAGTACACTGTAAAACTACATAAATACGATGTAAAAGGTTCCTAACAATCGTCTCCAAGTATTTGCGATCAATCTAACGAGCGTGTAATCAAAATGATATTATTATCATATTTGACGCGTACGAATTTCTTACGTTACATTCTGAAGTATTCCTTTCATTATGCGTTTGATTAATTTACTAGGTACTCTACACGCACTTATCTTGCTATCTTTTTCGCTGCTCTCGAAGCAGTAGCCCAGTGCACTAGAATAGTACAGTTATGGAAAACGCGGAAAAGGAAAAAAGCGAAAGAAAATGCAGCAACTAGAGTAACGGTAGCCAGAACTGTGGAACACATAATTGATTCGTTGCCTTAATCAAGCATTAATTATGCAAATTTAATGACACGACGGACGAAAATGTGAGCTGAGAAAATGATTATTTAAGTAGTTTTGGTTTTAAATTTGGTGCATCGTGTGTGCAATGAAAGGAACTAGCGAACCGCAAAAATAACAGTTTCACGCTGAAGAACATAAATAACGTTCCATGGAATAATAATTTTTTAACAATTACAGAATTTTAGAGAATTTAACCCTTAACAATCTAAATTTAATACTACACTCTATATTATTTTAATCTTCTAAATTTTACACTATTTCTTTAACCCTTTCATTTAAAAATGAAGTCAAAGTACCGTTTACCCTCCTCTACTTAAATAATCATTACAAGAATATTTTTATTTATCAAATGTTCGAATGCTCGATAAACGAATCGCGTATCAATCGAACAGTAGATTCGATAAGGCAACAGACAAGCGGAAGGAGTAACGGAGCATCAAGAGAGGCAAAGAGGAAAGGAAGAATGGTTGAAAAGGAGGGGGTACCAACGTGGTTCCCATGCTCCATGGGCATCAAACCGAAGACAGAGGCAGCATTCGCGTGTCCTGCTCCTCAGTGGCCGATTCCTTTCTGTATCGTCTTGGTTGTACAGTACCGGTTAGACAGCCACGCAGTGGCCAAGTGCTAGTGAACTCACCTGGGGAACTTTAAACTGCTCGTTTTTTCGGTAATCCACGCGAAACTGGTCTCGAATTCCGTGTACTCCGGTCATGTTCGTGTGAGCCTTCCTCGACAGCCTCGTCCCTTTGATAGATCCTTGGTCGATGACTTGGGTAAGCAGCAATCTGAAAATTTAATTATTTCTTATGAATTTTAATATTTATTTGTCTACTTCTATCATTAAAAATTTAAACGTCTTTATTTTGTAGTATATTTCTAAACATCACTTCTAATTTTGTTATTTTCAATTTCATTTCACCACTAATGGATCAATAGAGACAGAGTTCTGGGGTCATATTTAAGTTAGCATAAGATTATTAGAAATCAATTTTAATTTAATTTAGCCACGATTGGATTAATAGTAATAGAGTTCTAATGTCATACCTAAGTTAACATAAGACTATTAAAAATTTTCATTAGATTTTATTAGATTAGCATTAGTTCAGAGATCTTACATCTGTGAAAATTATCTTTGTTATTTATAATAACGTGTTAGGAATCTAATATCATCCTGAACTAGCCTGATTAAAATTGACAACTATTAATAATCTAATGCCATTTGGTTATATCATACGAACTTTGTACCCTCGTTATGATAGTGACAATATTTAATATCCTCAGAATATCTATCAAAAAATTATTTCACAAGTACTAATTTATTAATTTAACACTTATAAACATAGTAGACAATACCTTGAAATATTCATAGGAGATATTGACCCATCATTATCATATTCCTTTAAACGATAACGGATATGCAAGAAATAGACAATCGACATACGAAAGCAATTACTCTGGTACCCTTATACTGGACTGCACGTGATTTGCTTAAAATAATTCCACTTGCATATATACATTGCATTCCAACTGCATTCATTATGCACAAGCTTTGATTCACCGTACCATTTGACGTTTGTGTTTCGACCTATCACACAACAATTAACCCACTTTATACCCTAACACAACTTAAAATAAGAAAAATTCATGTTCGATAAATATTTTTAATTATTTCACCTGTTATTTCTACTGTGGCAGTCGATATATTTAACGGTATCCACCTAATAGTCTCATTAATCATAACATTCAGTTAGACATTATGGCATAACGATTACGTTACAAAAGCACTTTGCACGCAACGTAATATGTAAAATTGACTTACGTACGCGTCAATTAAAATCGAAGCAGAAAATGAAACGATTCGTACGGTTGCTCGTGCCGCGAAGCGTGAAATATGAAAATCATTGAAACACAAAACCGTACGCGTTTTAGTACCATTTTTTTGGACTTGTGGAAGATTCTAGGTTTCCGATAAAGGTTTCGATAACGACAAATTGTGACACGATTTATCGATGATCAATCAAATTTTAGGGACAATCAATAGCTCTGATAATATATGTTTCGCAAGCTTCAATTTCGTGATGGGTTTTGTAAGCTATTGAAGATAACAATTACAAGGACATGAAAATATGAAATTATCTAAAATTTATAGAAGCTTAAATTTAAAAACTGAATATGTTTCTGAGAAGAGAAATATCGAACATTAACGGTAGATTTGGATTTCGTGAAATTACACTGAATTTTCTAGGGAATCTGTACGAAGCGGATGATTACAGAGTAAAAAGCAAATATTTACCTCTCGACGATTATGAGATTTAAACGATCATGAGTGAAGATACGCTGTATTATCATGTGTTGATCTTACGAAGTAAATGTTAAATACGCTCGTGTGTGCGTTTGCATAGTCGTAAAAGCTTGTGCCTTGAACTCGATTACAAACGAAAGGTCAAGAACGATCTTTGTAGTTTGTGTTCGAAGCAAATATCGTGATATTGGGAGAAAGGTTGGGCAAGTTACTGTATAGGGTACTCTTGATACCAGCAAGTACAGAAATGGTAATGGCCAATGGAACCAGTTGCAATGGAGCTGTAGAATGCAACAAAGCCTTGTGAATCATCAGAGAGAACCTTTCAAAAATTCATCATTTTCTTGTATTTCAAATTTTGATTTGTCTAAAATTCCAATTTTGATTTGTCTAAAATTTCAATGTTGATTTGCCTAAAATTCCGATTATTGACAATCTTTCAATTATCAGCATTAAATTTAAAAACATTAGTTATATAATTGAAATTTATAAGAGCACCTAATTGCTTAATAGGTAATTACCTAAAATATCTTTTAAAATTGAAATGTTTAAAATTAAAGTTAAAGTTATAAAGTAGTTGGTTGGTTAATGAGTTGAAGGAAGATTCGATTAGTATACACTTCGCCTTAAACGAATGAATGGTCATTTTGTCGGCGCGATGTAATAATCATTAGAACCCGTCTTCCAACAAGAATGTGACTGTTCATCGCTGATTACGATGAGAATTATTACAGGAAGGAAGCGTGCCAGGCATGCTTATTAACTGCAAGAAGATTATTACGTAAGGGAAAGTAACGAGCTGAACAATCTATAGTGCCATTTCGACAGGTGTTGACTATTGGAGAAAAGTATATTTGATACGTGCAAATGTCTTCCTCTTCTGTTTACATTCATCTTGATTCGCTATTTAGTAAAATTTCCGAGATGGTATGTGAAAATATTTATGTCAAAGATTTCGTAACTTTCTAAAACGCGTAACAAAAGCATGTTCACTGCAACAATGCATCCTATTACGTTAATTTTCCTCTTTTTTCATGCGGTCCGTTGCATTCAGGAAGCGCATTTCCACTTCCTCCGCAATTGACACCGGTGTCTAAATCAGATTTTCGCATGATACACAATTGTGAAACTATGGCAATTATGTTCATCTTAAATTAGAAGTAAATTAATTACATTCTTGCGAGTTTCAAAAATAACATCTATATTGATATGTTAAGTACATAGATGCATTTTCAATTACTGTCAAATAACATGTAGCTGATGTGACAATAAACCTTAATATAAAAAAGAAAAAAAAAAGAATTAAAAATAAAAAGTTAGCACTGTTTCGTAATAGAAAAGTCACTTTCAAAGCAGAATTTCTTTCGAGAGGAGATTTCTTTTCTCTAATTGTCGTTAATTATAGTCTCATTTAAGGAAGTAGCCAACAAGGAAAAGCACGTTTACTTGAAATTTAGTTTAGTTTCTCAGAATAAAGGAGAATTAAAATAATTATTGCTTTTAATTAACATGATAGTAAAGTAGTTGATTTCGTGATATCAAAACCGATTATTGATAATAGAAAGTGAAATAACAACGATACTTTCACCAATTTTAGTAATTTTTATTATTTTACCTAATTTACATAAAGTGTATTGAAGTGTAAAATTTCTGCTAAGAAGCCCAACACTATATTTTTTATAGTTGAGGAGCAAGTGAAATGGGAAATATTTTTATTTATTGGAAAGTTATTGAAGAATGCAAAGAAAATTGCATCAAATAGGAAAAATAAACAACTAAAAATCTATGATTTTTAACTTTAAAGTTATAATAAAGTTTCTAAAAAATAATGGCATGTTTCGCTGAAATTTCAATGGTAATTGATATAACTTAGGTTTCGAACCTAATTTCCTTGAACTTGAAAAAAATTTGAAATTATATTAATTTATTGGTATAGCTTGCACTAACTCTTAGATTAAGAATTTGTTCGTAGACAATCTAAAAGGAAAGGATACTTGAGATCAATGATCTGTGAAGCGTTCGTTCGGCTCTAAATCTTCAAAGGTGGTTTGACTTTCTTCCACAGTTAATTATACTCTGCATACATACTTTCCTTGCTTCTTAAATCATTTTAATCACGTAATTACATTTCAGTACCAGTACATTGTTTTAGATTCTAATTTAACAGATTAATTCAAACAAAATCACTGAAATTTTCATTCATTATTCTTCGTTAGACACGTAGTAATATTCTTTCCTTATATAAGTATACTGCATTTTACAAATAGATTGTAAGTTTTTTCGAAGGAAACATTATTTTTACGTGCAACAAGCAATGTTATAACTGTAAAAGGAAGTTACAGTTTGCTTTGATTCGTTATGGAAAAATGTGCTGACTATTCCGTGAATTACCATTCTAAGTTAATGTTTTAGTAGCAACTATTCGTTCACGTAACACTTTTTTCTTTGATGTGAAGATTTAACGCGTGTTCCTCATGTATTTATTTATTTCTCACGGTTTTATTTTCAGGCATGACAAATGATTGAAGAGCTTCTGTAATAATTAGCAATTAATAACAATGCAATAATTTATTAACACCGAGACAACTAAAGCTGTTAAAATGATGAATTATATATATATTTTTTTAAATTACAAAAATTATTAACTTGATTTTGTCAAAATACGACCATCGCTCATTAATCAAACCTGAAATTAATCTTAATTAGATTCCAAGGTATATCAAAGTGACTGATACATGGAATGAACCACGAAAAAGGACAGAATCATAGTAATAAATCAGATCAGGAAGTACAAGATGTTTCTTAACGTATTGTTCGAGGCCAACCGTGTGTATTCCATGACATTGTTCAGCCTACACAGCTGAACAAGCGTGAGCGTTTCATTTCCATACAAAGGAATCCGATCGCATTCATCGCCTTTCCACTTATTAAAAAGCTATAATTACTATGGGCCTGGTTAATGTAGGAAGTGTGTTACGCAATTTATCTTTTGTACGAGGCTGATCTGTGTTAAGACTATAGAATCAGCCTTACGCTTGATTCATCGACATTGTAGTTGAATGTGAATTTATGAATTTAATGGAGGGTTATATAATTTTCAGTAGTTCAATTATTCGAACGATGTGGATAATTTGATGATTCAAACTATTGGAGTTCTGAATAATTTGAATACCTAGTGGAATTCTGGATTGATTTTTGGATGTATTGAAATATGTGGGAGATAAGTATTCGAAATTCCAACATTGGGAATATTTGTAATTCTAAGACTGCAAATATTTGGAATTCTAATACAATTTATATTTGAAATTCTAACACTACGAATATTCGAAAATTCAACACTGAAAATATTCCAGATTCCAACCCTACGAATATCTGAAATTCTAGTACTTTTAATATTCGAAATTCCAACATTTCTAATATTCGATGTTCCAATACTACGAATACTTAAATTATCCAAACAAAGATTTCTCATTCGGAAAATTGAACTAATTAATAGAAATTGCAATCTAAATTCTATTGGTATTCAAATATTCTAATACTCAAATCTTTCTAAGATCCTTTATTCTAACATACTAAACACGTGTAATAGAGCGATACTTCGTGGCTCGTTGATAAATTTCGATCGTTAAAAGAAATTCAGTGTTCACCTGTTTAAGAAGCATCTCCTGTCGAGCAATGGCTCGTTGAATCTCGATCGCTAAGAATTCTAGGCGGTCTGATTATCGTCAAGGTAATATACCTCTAAAAACAAATTACAAGTGATCTTACTCTTCCATTGTTACAAAGTTTTTTCTGTTATTGCAAGTGAACACCACGAATGAAAGAATTGTTTCGAGAGGCAGCGTGGGAACGAGAAAGTAGCAAACCATAAATTTTAAACGGTTTTTAAAGTTTTCAGGTCAACCGAGGAAACAAGGGAATAATAAAGCGACCTGATTTGGATATCAATCATAGATTTTATGAAGTTGTTGAACTGATTGAATGTAATAAGAAGACACAATCGTGTCTTCTAATTTACACCATGAGAAATACAAACTCGTGTCTTGTTAAAATCACAGGAAAGTAGAACGTATGATTTCAATAATGTAATTCGATGAAGTGTATCAAGTATCGATGTCGTGTTTCTTCTCTTATAACATTGGCAAACTGTTTTTTGCATTAGGTTAAAACACACCTGTGTTAATTTTATAGGTGTAAAAATGAAAATCTAATACCACTCAATATAATAAGAAAACATAATAATTATAATTGCCACAAATATTTAATTTAATCTTTAATTAACTTTTAATACTATAATGAAAATTTTATAATAGAATTGCATTAAGTTGCAATCTTTCTTTTTTATTGAATTATTCACAATGTAATATTAATATTTTTAGTGCATAACCATCTTTAACCGTAATACTTTCAACAATATAAAATACCATTAAATAAACGAAACATCTGACAAAGCTATAAGACACAACACTGTTCGCAAAGGTCCTTGAACAGACAATGGATGCTGTTTAAGTCAATTTTCGTTCCTTATTGCACGAGAATTCTCATACTGTATAATATACAATAGGAAACGCGTTATGTGAATTCGTCATGCACGATTTCCGACCGGATGATTGCCACAAAAAAAAGAAACAGAATTCTTTAAATGAATCATGATAAATAGTGGTTTTCTCTTTCGATTGGATTCCTTATCTAATTAATTCTATAAATAGTTGCTAATAGAATATTTTTTAAATTGCATATTGTGAATGACACATTTCCAAGGGTTCACCTAATTTTTCAAACGATTAAAAAACAGAATATAATGGGTACGTTGGAGCGTAACGAATATGAGAGCAAACAGTGGTCAAAGGTTGGAAAGTAGGGCTTCGCATTATTATGGAATTAGCACACTTTTACGGAGTCACAAGTGACATCGACACGAAACGAAAATACATTCTCTATGTCTACCTGCACATCTCCTCTTTTTTATTTTAATGATAATTCTGCTTCCTTTACCATTTCTAAAACTTTCTGTTGAATAATGCATCAACAGATTAATCTTCAAATTGAATCAACACTATTCAAAGTTTATTAATCGTATAAAATTTGTAACTCTGAAAGTAATTTAATTTTGCTTGCTTTTATTAACATCAAATTAAATAATTTTACACCGTGCACGAAGAATAAATTATTCTAATTTTCTTGAATTTCGCTTCAGAACATTCGAATGCAACCTTGTTAATTATCCAACATCACGCAAATTTCAAACCCTCCCATTCTCACATTATCATGCAAAACAATTCACGTTGAAAAAGCACCGCGAAATCACAATGGCGCAACAAATATTTCCACGAAATACCTCGAAAAAAGCCAACACATCGAACGATGAATTTGCAGATAACGTAAGCCTAAAAATGCTGTAATTTCGTATGAATATTTCCTCTTCCGTAGCGTGACGCATGCGAATCGAAAGATGAATTGCGGAAGTATGAGAAGCAAAATGTGACAATTCATGGCATGTATGTACAAAAAAAAAGAAAGAAATTTGTATCGTTCGATGAGGATTGTTGCACGGCGAAACAATAACGCAATGCAAACCGATGATACTGATATTCATCGTCTACCGGAATTAATATCTCCGGTTCTGCATCGACAAATACACGGTATCGATTTCGAGGAAGCATGATCCGAAGAAAAATAACAAAAAAAAAGATCAATAAGCATAGAAAAATATAAAGGAGCACGGAAAATGAAGTCGGTCACGCATCGGTTTACAGAAACCGCTGTACAGAAATTTTGCGGCTGATTCGCAGCGTAACTTGGATCGATGATAAATGATATCTGTCATGATTGTGGCTTCTGTACGCGTGTCTGCACATCCTTCTTTTGACATTTTGCAAACTGGTTTTATTAGCGATGAGAACTAAGTATATTGCAAATACGTGAATTCGAATTCGTCTGAGAAATAGAAAAATTAAATAATTTTGCTTAAAAATGTAAACTTTAATGAATACAATTTTTCTTAAATGAAAAATTATTTTTTTTTTTGCTGAAATTTCATTAGTTTCATTAAATTAATTTAATGAGTGAGTAATGGACGGTTAACACCATCGATGGCACGCATTATACCGTTACTCCGTCACGGTATGCAGATGAAACCATAACCGCGACGTGTGGCAGGTTTTCGAAAAAGAATTTACATTTTAATGAATCAATAAAAAACACGAAACAAGACCCGTAATATATTTTATCTCGTGTTACCGAAGGATATTGCGTAACAGTCTGAAACTATTGTTACTGTAATGATTAATACATTATGGAATATTTATCTACTGCAAAAGATGTAAATTAACCCTTTCAGAAGGTATTATACTATGTATGCATATGTTGTGCAGAGGATGCGTTTAAAAAATAAAATGTTCTCTTGTCATGGTACACGCTTGTACGTTTAGCAACGATAAAATCAACAACTTTCCTGAAAGAGAGATTGCACTGGAAATAATTAGCATAAAGGTCCAGTTTGCAATTGCATTGTTGAAAACATGGTTTAAATATTACACAGCCGTGGAGTGACCATTGACTACACTCACTGTACCGTTACACCGTCACGCTGAAAAGGATTAAAACACCGGAACCGCGTATATACGTGCGATTAGAAAAAGCCTCTGACCTCTTACTTCATCTCATTTGTCATCTGCATGATATTTAAATCAGATCACATAGATATCACACATAGAGGAATAATTTTTTCTAAATAGACGAATGATTTTTAGATATTTTAATACTTTCGTGGTCTCCCATTTCATGAAAATTTGCCTCTGAAAAGTTTCCTCTGATATTTAACAGAAAATTACTAATTGGACTATATTCAAGTGTTTCAATTTAGTGTAATTAGTACTTGATATTATAGATAAAAATAATAGGATTGTTTGGAAAATTCTGTATAAGAAGCGGTATTAGAGTACAATACTAGAATTGGTACACTATGGTATTAGAAATATTACTTATGAGAAATTTATACACGTATATTATTATAAGATCCCAAAGAATCGATATACGTAAAAAAATACGTAAAAGATAGCCTTAAAAAAGTATTGCAATTATTAAATGCATGTGCATCGTTGCACTCAAATGCAATAAATGCATGGACTTACAGGTGTGATACCCTTCAAACTACTCATTCTTTTCTTCTCAAATTCTTTTTCTAATTACACTAACAAAAGAAAATAGCTTTAAAATATAATAATTGCATGAATCACACTGTACAGCAATTGCAATTTACTAAACTTTTAATTAAACTTAATTTTCTCACTATTTCTTTTTCGAAGTGTTAATGGCAGACATTATCTGGCAATGTGCAGTAATAAAACGGGTTAATAAAAAACAATTCTCATCAGCTATGTCATCGTTGTAACCGAGAAGCCACGATGTTCGTGACTTCGTCGGCTTATGCACCACATTAGGTGCAGTCAAGTATTGTCCAAGGCAGTTGGACATCATGACGCAGCTATGATAGACATTACTTTACAGTCGAGGCCTTTAAGCCAATTTCACGTCGGGTTTCTTCGCTCTAATACCTATCTAGCCACGTGACCGTTCATTGATTATTGTTTACGATTGATATTCCGATCGAAGCTATCGAAGCGAAAGAAATATTATCAGAGACACAAGACGCACAGTCTCGAGCAATGACTATCATCAACCGAGGAGACAATAGTTCTCGAAATGAACGTGAACAGATTTTGCAGAAAAGAAAGCATCGGTCTGTGAAATTGACAGGATTCCCGTATTCTAGGTCGAAGACACTAATCGGTCGATGTTTTCAGTGATTTTTTAGGACGACCATTCGATAGAAAAGATGCCATTTAAGTGAAATTCAAACAAACGATATCTGTTTGGAGAGGAATCCACTTGAAATTTTATTCTTCCAGGAGAAATGAAATTACTGTTGCATACAAATCTCTCAATTGCATTTCAATAGCATTTCTTGGTTTGATTTCCACAAAAAAGGTAAAAGAAATTGAAATATTTGACAAATCAAAAGAGTTGTATTATGAAATCATTAATCTTAACATATTCGAGCCTGTGATTAATTAGTGTTTGAGATACAGAATCACAATTACATAGTGTAAATTATTTTATACACCTGAAACAGATGCATTTGACACACTTCACGCTGTTGAACCTGACTCCGATGGCCGTGCACAATAATTAACACCTATGTTCTCGCTTATATGATTATGAAATTATCTGTGTATTTTAGCGTGTTCTTCTGTTTGAATTTCAATAGAATTATGCTGATTCTAATTGCACGTTATTTCATCGTGAAAAGATAAAAGCTGAACGTGTTTCAGAATACCCTATAATTATACACTTCTTATTCTACTTGTGAACACCTTTCATTTATGTTTTCCTTTTCTTAGAAACAGATCTGCATTAAAATGAACTCAAATTAGTATGTAATTATTATTTAGAAGAAAAAATGAAAGGATTCGAAGAAGGAACAATAATATAAAAAAATATTGGAAAAAGTAAAGTGGTGTGTTGAAAATATTTAACTACTTCGTTTCATTAATTTTCTTCTAATAACTATCACTAACTGCAGCTGTCGCTTGTGATCCATAAACGTCCTGTTTAATTTCGTGTTATAGAATGTCATTCGATACCACGAGTGGCTTCGACCCTTAGGCGGCTTCACCCAATGGCGTAGACCACCTATTAGCATATCTTGAATACCTTCAGTTGTATGTGAAAGAAAAGAATCTATATTTCTACTAACAAATTCATTTCATTCATTTCTTTGAAGAAATCAGACTACTCATTACATAATACAAAATAAATATTAATATTGGAATTAATTAAATTGGAACACTTTATCAAACTTATAAAAGTTTTATTAATTCTTGATTGATAAACCTAGAATTACAATTTTAGGTATCTGGATTAATTAAAATTAAAAATTAAAATTGCAATTTTAGATGTTTGGAACTTAGGACCTTATTACTAATTAAAAAGATAATTACCAAGTATCTCGAATTTCGAAATCGTTTGATGATCGATACGTATCGATATTGGTACCATTCATCCAACATAGAAACCATGTTCAATCACACCGAAAACCGTCAGATTAGTAAGGTGTACGAAAGCGGATCTACCGAATCTATTATGAAATTAATATCAAGATCACGAATTAAAATGACAGTGGAACACATGGCATGGTCTTCTTACGAGACCTATTTCTGAGACCTAGCAGAAGTGCGCCGGTCTTACAGAGTCCAATCCTATTAAGGGGTTAACAGGTATCTGGTTAGAAGACGAACGACCCAGTCGTATCTCGTAGCTGGCCAAGTGAACAGTGTTCATTAAAAACACTAACACTTAAATGAGGCATCGAGATTTTTCAAATTAATAACGCGAGTCAAAGTTACCGAAAATGGGTGATATAATCGGTGGGTAAAAATTTAAAAATAATCAGGAACTTTCTGTTGAAGAATAATATGAAAAGTGCAGTGGAGTATTCTTAATATAATTTTTCAAATAATTTAGTGATTAATTGTTGTTAAATTTGTATATTATAAAAGAGGAAGTGCTTTTTATGCTTCAAATGCAGTGAAATGTTCATGAAATAATGGAATTGCATAATCTATAATAATAACGATTATTATTAATAAGGGAAAATGTTCAATTTTATGTTTAATTTAACTTTAGTTTATTTATTAATTAGATATTAGATCTAGATAAGTGTAAAATATAAATTCGATTATAATTAGGGAATATAATAACAAGTTACATAATCACTCTAACTGACTTATATAAATCTCCTTTCTTTAGGTGTATTAATTGGATTAGAAGTTCTATTTCCACAGCTTCTATAGAAATTATTTTTCCTATTCTCTTCAACAAACTTTAGCCTGAAAAATGTTTTTTTATTGATTAAACCACGTATAGCAGCGACGGCTTTTCTTTCTGTGGTTCACCGCAACTTTCTAGGAGACCCGATCCAGGAATCGGTTCACTAACGCGGTCCCATTAATTTTCTATAATATTTCCAAGTAGCCATGGAAAGTAAAACACCATTAAAGTCACTATACTTTCTCTCCGTTGAACATGCACCCTATTAGAGATTTTAGTGAATTCAAATTTAAAAAATAAAAATTCTATAATTCAAAGGAGATCCCAGAAATCATTCAACTATTCAATCTAACTTGATTTTCCTAAATCATTTCAGAAATGACCGGTGGTGGGACCAACATGGCGTACCACGGTCTCAGTCAGCACGTGAACTTCGACGTGATACCGGATCCCGACGATCGTTTCGTCCTGGAGGAATTGATCGGCGAAGGAACTTACGGGGAGGTTTACAGCGCACACTGCAACGAAACTGGCAATAAAGTTGCCATCAAGATCCTTGAGAACGTGGCGGATAATATCGAGGAGATCGAGGAGGAGTATCTGGTGTTAAGAGATCTGAGCCACCACCCGAATATCCCACAATTTCATGGTTTATTTCTGAAGAGAGCGAAGCCAGCTCAGGAAGAGGATCAATTATGGTTCGTCATGGAGGTATTGTCGTTCTGACTTTCTCGTAACACAATCAGGAAAGCGTAACGAGTGAACAATTGCCCAGGCTAACCTTTTTTTTATCTGAATCATCAACCTCGTGATTATCTTATTAAATTGCAATTAACCGATCGGTTGGCGCGCATTCGAGGAAGAGTTTATGGTCGCTGATCGCTCGTGTTTCAAAATATGTGTATGATTAAAGTTAAATTGCACGATTTAACGATTAGAAAAATTTCATTACTTTTATTGGATTTGATAGCTGTGCACTGGGGGATCGGTTACCGATCTCGTTCAAGGTTTGAAGAAGAAAGGGAGACGTTTGACGGACGAACAAATAGCTTATATCCTACGGGAAACGGTGGAGGCGTTAGTTTATTTACATAGCAATCACTGCATGCACCGTGACGTTAAGGGGCATAACATTTTGCTCAACGAGGATGCACACGTCAAATTGGTTGACTTTGGCGTTTCTTCGCATCTCGCTGAAACGCTCGCGAGGAAGAACACCTCGGTTGGTACACCTTATTGGATGGCACCCGAGGTGAGACGTGTTTCTAATAATTATTTATGCACTATACAAAAAATACGTCTTATAAATTAATTCAATGAATTTCTAATTGCGAATGGTAGTAGTAGAGGTATTAAATTTTGTATGCAATAATTCTGTACTTTTTTATTTAATTATTTTTAAAAAATTTAATACCCGGATATCACCATCCACAATTAATTGAAAATTCATTTACAATGGACCACTTTTAAAATTGCTTACATTTAAAGTATACGAGCAATATTTTTATTTTTGCATTTTCTAAGACTATGAATCGCCAAAAATGTACCATTCAATTTTTGCAGTAGAATTATAAAAGATTTTTTTCATCCTTAATTACAAACTACGAATTCTTCCCTATATACAACAGAAGATAACGACAGCGTTATTCATATTTCCTCGAAAAAATAATTTTATTAAAAACAGGTGATTGCTTGCGAGCAACAATTGGATTCCTCTTACGATTCACGATGCGACGTTTGGTCAGTTGGAATCACAGCTATCGAATTAGCGGAGGGAGATCCTCCGCTGTCCGACCTGCATCCGATGAGAGCACTTTTTCAAATCCCCAGAAATCCACCGCCATCTCTAAAGAATCCGGATATCCATTGTCCAGAATTGGTGGATTTCGTTACCGAATGTTTGGTCAAAGATCTCGAGTACCGACCATTCGCCAGTGAATTAAAAGAGCATCCTCTCCTTATCGGTGTCGATGCGACTGTAGAAAAGGTCAGAGAGGAACTTAAAGAAGAGATTCGTCGACAGAGAACCGACGGTAGGGTTCACACGCAACCGGAAGTGACCACGAAACATGGAAAATTGAAAACTGATCGCAAAGCGAGACCAGAGAAAATGTATATGGATGATCTAGCTGCTTTGGATATGTTATCTGAAGATGCAATTGTTGAACAATTGCAGCACAGATATGAACAAGCTCAAATATATACTTATATCGGAGACATACTTGTTGCTGTTAATCCTTTCACTAATTTGGGATTATACACGGGAATTGTGAGTGATTTTTAATAATTTTAATTCTTAGGTGAACAATAGTTCCACTTATAGTGGATTTTGGATCAAATATGATACAATAATAAAAGTTTTATTTTACATTAGATTTTTAACTGTTCTAAAGAATTAGACCAACTTTTTAATTAATTTATGCAGGAACAAAAGAGATACAAAGGTCAAGCAAGATCAGACAATCCACCCCATATTTTCGCTGTCGCTGATGCTGCATACCAAGCATTGCTACATCAACGACTGAACCAAGCAATAGTAATTAGCGGTGAATCAGGTGCAGGAAAAACAGAAAGCGCTAATTTGTTACTCAAACAATTAGTCTATTTAAGCAAGGCTCCAAATCGTAACTTGGAAGAGAGGATCCTACAGATTAATCCAATAATGGAAGCCTTTGGTAATGCGACTACTGGAATAAATGCAAATTCATCGAGATTTGGAAAATACTTGGATTTGACTATGACAAAAGGTGGAAAAGTCACCGGTGCCAGAATATCAGTTTATTTATTGGAGCAATCTCGAGTTGTGGCTCAAGCTGAGTAAGTATCACGTAAAAAAAAAAAATTTCTTTCGAATTTATCTATAATTTTTTGATAATCTTTTTCAGGGGTGAACGTAATTTCCACATATTTTATTACATGTACGACGGTCTGGAAGCAGACGATCGTCTCTCAGAGTTCTATCTAGACTCAAACCTCAGGAAACATCATCGATACTTGATGGATCAAAATCAAACCTCCCAAACGCATATTGATAAATTCCATCAATTGAAGGCTGGATTTAAATTACTTGGCTTTCAAGATAGCGAAGTGGATACGGTGTATCGTATCCTAGCTGCTGTTCTTCATCTTGGGGATATCGAGTTTGGAGAAGTGGCGAGTGAAGACAATACTGATAATAAGAGTCGAGTTATTGATACAGCACCTTTGCACAGAGGTAATTTAATAATATTTTTCTAAGTTGTTGAAAATTAGCCAATTATAATATTTAATGCTTCAAATAGAAAATCACCATTTTTCTCTCCTTAGCTATTGAAAATTGGACATTCGCTAATAGACAAATAATCAAATAGTCAATAATTAAATATTGATACAAGTACCATTTTGCAATACCTTTATCGTTATGTCAGATTTTTCCTGTTTCAAAATTTGTCATTTAATCGAAAATAAGAAAATTATTCAAAATCTACTTGTAATTAATCAATTTTAGTCTCGCAATTACTTGGTATCGAGGAAAATGATCTTCTGGAAGCTTTGACATCGAACTCTGTTATGACCCGAGGAGAAACAATTACGCGAAACAATACGGTAGCCGAAGCTTGCGCGGCAAGGGACGCCATGGCGAAAGGATTGTACGGTCGATTGTTCGATTGGATGGTCAATCAAATCAACTGTTTGCTTTGCTTCAATCGTTCGCCTAACTACGAACCGTTAGCGATCGGTCTTCTCGACATTTTCGGCTTCGAAAACTTCCCGAGAAACTCGTTCGAACAACTATGCATCAACATCGCCAACGAACAGATACAGTACTACTTTAATCAACATATATTCACGTGGGAACAGCAGGAGTACATGGCTGAGGGAATACCTGTGGATCTAGTGGAATTTTCGGACAACAGACCTGTTTTGGACATGCTTTTGAGCAAACCTATGGGACTTTTAGCTTTGTTGGATGAAGAGAGTCGGTTTCCTAGAGCCACCAATAAATCGTTAATTGGTAAACTGATTTCGATCAATTAGTTTTCACTGAAAAAGTTATATTGTTAGAAATTTAATTTTAAAAAAGCTCTAAGTGAATGTAGATTTTTGGGGAAATAGAAGTGACAATTTTTTATATATTGCAGAGAAGTTCCATAACAACATCAAATCGAAATTCTACGTGCGACCAAAATCGGACGCCGTTTGTTTCGCTGTTCACCATTTCGCAGGACGCGTGGTTTACCAAGCGGAAGGATTCTTGGAAAAGAACAGAAATTTCCTGCCCCCAGAGGTCATCCAACTTGTCAGACAATCTCAGTACGACATGGTCCGTTTCTTGTTCCAATGTCCTATCACAAAGACTGGCAACCTGTATTCAGCTGTTCACGAAACTGATTCCAAGAAGTTGTCGCAATCAAATCAGAATACCAAGGTATATGATTTGATATTTCTAAATTTATACATTAAACATTTTTGGAGGGTCATCAGTGAGTGATACTGGAAATGAACGAGTTAAGAAAGAAATAATTACTTATTTCCAATTAGGAACGTTACTCTAGTCGTGGATTGGCTTCGCAGTCAAGAGCTCAACAAACTGTGGCAACTTATTTCCGATACTCGCTTATGGATTTATTGCAAAAGATGGTATCAGGATCACCTCAATTCGTACGATGTATAAAACCAAACGACTCTAGAAGTCCACAGTTCTTTGATAAAGAGAAAGTCGTGAAACAATTAAGATACACTGGGGTCTTGGAGACAATAAGAATCAGACAGAACGGATTTTCGCATAGAATACCGTTTAATGAATTTTTAAAGAGGTACGTGTCTATGAATTACTCTTTAACACAGTAATTACCATGGGAACCATCGATGAACTGCCCTTCAAATTTTGTGTAATTAAAAATTTTAATTTTATAAAAAAATTAAATAAAATTTAAAATTTAATTTAAAAATGCGATACCTAGAAAATTTGGAACTTTGCCAATTTGGTATTTTAAAAATTTGGAACTGCAAATTTGCAACCTTGCAAATTTCCTTTAAAATTTTCTATTGCAGATACTGTTTCTTGGCGTTTGGCTTCGACGAACGAGTGGTTGCTAATCGCGACAACTGTCGTCTTCTCCTGATTCGCTTAAAAATGGATGGATGGGCGTTAGGTAGAACAAAAGTCTTCCTCAAATACTACCACGTCGAGTTTCTGTCAAAGATGTACGAGGAACAACTTCGAAAAATCATCATGGTTCAGTCATGCGTTCGTCGATGGCTCGCTAAGATTCGATTCAGAAAACAAAAATGGCAATTCGCTGTGTCGGTTGTTACTCTCCAACGACACATACGTGGATGGTTATCGAGGAAACATCTGTTGGAGGAGATGAAGAAGAAACAGGAAGAGGAAGAATCTACTGTTCTACAGAAAGCGCAAGGTTTTTTACAGAATAAAAATAACAACTTACAAAAAAAAATATTAATTTAAAAAATTTGTTAATATTATTTTTATAGAAGAACAAGCAGAGAAGGCTGCAGCTGAAGAAGCAGAGAAAGAACTTGAAGAAAATGAAGAAAATGAAGAGGAAACAGATAAGGAAGGATTGAAGGAAGATGATGCTGCAGTCATTATTCAAAGCCGTATGTTTATTGTTAATAAATACGCGTGTACTACATGTGGAATAAAAAAATCCTTTGATTTTCGCAGATTTCAGAGGCTACACCATTCGCAAGCGTTTCGGAGCCGAGCACGAGGAACGTTTCAAGAATATCTTGAACAACTACGACGACAAAGAGGAAGCGCATAAAGCGTTACTGAGAGAAGGCTTAAAGAACGAGGATGCTGAAATGATCGTTGAAAAATGGTACAAAAAGGAAGAAAGAGTTCAAAAGAAAAAACCACCTGTGAAAGACACTGTGCATCCTAAATTGAGACAAGCTGATCTTATACAATTTTCTCAGAATGTAAGTAAAAAATGATAAAAAAATTTGCATTTATTAAATAAGACTAATTATTTCAAGCACGCTAGAATTTAATTAAAATACATTTGTAAATTATTTGTTTTTTTAACAGGTTCACATGAAGAATCAAGAAGTGCACAAGAACCTACGTCGCAACAAGCCTGGAATACGATTGAACGACATCGAGGAGCCCCCACCGGATTACGTCCAACCGGAAGGATTCAAAATGGTTCAGCCAATCCTACAATACCGAAGCGGAGGTCAAGCGGATGGAGAGGAGACCATCAAGTACTATCGTGACCTGAAGGATGAAATGAGCAGGTAAATAGACTTAATGCTCTATTGCAATCGATTAACCTTTTTCGTGATCAATGAACGAATGGAAAATTCGAATGCTCAATTTTCCAATGCTTTTGGCACTCGCATCGGAAGTGGTTCGGACTTCGACGAAGACGAAGCTGGTTGGGACTTACCGTTGATACAGCTAGAAAATGACCTTCACCCATTGTCGAGGTACATAAAGAAGATCTCAGAATCATTATCACATGGAGATCTCAATTAAATTAAATTAACGTGTAGACATCCACTGTAGAAACCCCCCAATTATCATCAACATTTGGGTAGTAATAATTCAAATTTAATTTTAGACCCCGTTTCTAGTTTTACTTAAATAAAATTTGGGTACCTAATTTTAGTTAAGGAGCAGACTCCGTAGGTCTACACCTCGACTGACCCCTCTCCTTCGTTTGAGAATTACAAATTTATTTTCCTCAGAAATTGTTATATTTTGTTCAATTCTAGGAGTCGAATGGGGCAGGTTCTGGAAGTAAACGCCGAGAGGAAAGAGCGTTTGGAAGCTCAGGGCGACTACTCGATAGCCCCGGAGCAACATCTCTCCGATATATGGCACAAAGCTTTGAGAAATCCGAGCGAGAGTCCAGAACAAGAGAATTCTGGCAGACCGAGGTAAAGTTTCATGGCAAGTTAATCATTTATTACATATATATTAAACCCTGGTCTTGATCTTCAGTTTCCTCTTTAAACTATCAACACAACCCTCGTCAACTTATTCTCTTCACCTTCACCTTTCTTTCTTATATTATTTTTCGCATTAGACAGTATCGTTGTATTAACCATTGTACCATAGTTATTGAGTTACTAATCTCTTGGTGTGTTTCTGTAACCTTGCCAGAGGTATCATGGCAAACTTCCAGGTAAAATAATAAAATTATGCCGTCCGTAGAGTGTATCATACCCATCTGAGAGAATTTAATTTTATTTAGAAATTCTTGATGTAGTTATCACGAAACATCAAGTCAGAAATATCTTAGCCACGAGGTTACATTGAAATCATCGGTAACAAAATATTCGAAAAAAATAACTAATTAACCGATGCAACTCAATGCAACCCAACTGCAATCCACAAAAGAATTTTTCAAATTAAAATCCATGTAACATTACAGAAATCCGAGTATTTTTACATGTAGATGTCTAGAACACAAAATTTATCAATCGTCTCTGAAATCTTCATCTGTCGGTAGTTCTGATGTTAACGATCAATCAATTAGCCTAGAAGACTGATCTTTTTTTTACAGTACAAGGATTAATCACCTGTCTAACAACAAGCTGCAGTCCCCTGAGGGCAATCCGCGCCGTAAACAACATGCGGTCGACTCTTCGAATCTCAACAATCCAAATGGCATACGATCCAGATACATCCTTAGATACAATGATGTTAATGAGCGTCAACCACCGATCATCGGTCAGCAACGTGTCGTCAATGGACACTCTATAAATAGCCATCAGAACTTCACAAACGGTCATCCACAATTTACCAATGGGTACATTCCCCAAAATAATCGTCATTATCTGATGAATGGACACGAACCACCAAATGGTCGTTCAAATCCTCCGATGAACAAGATGAATGGGCATGCACCGAGCAGCAATGGATATCGAAACGTCTTCACTGCATGCCAGAATGGTTTATTCATCAACAAGATGGTTATGGACGATGAGTTAATTAAACCATCGAAATTGAGCAATGGCTTGAGAAGCCATTCAAACGATAGAACAAGGGAATTGCTGCCTACGAAGGAGAATAGTAATTTGAAGAAGAATCGACCGATTGGTGCGGATGGTAAAAATGGGTTCAATAATCGGTTGGTTAATTGTCAGAACGCTATTAATGGTCGATTAGGACGGAAAGAGATGGAGAAGGATACACGCGGTATTCCAACTGATCTTAGACAAGTACTGAGGCCAACAGCGGTTCGAAAGCAAGAGATCATCAAAGTGGATTACGATCCGGAAGACATCAACGGACCGTATAATTTCAGGCAGCTATTGAGACCAGCTGAATATCTGCCGACTGAATCTTTAAGGAAACGAAAGGGCGGAGTAGCTTGCAACGGCGTTTCCGTGTCGAAGGACAAACTTCCTGAGAAACACGTGAAAAGAAGAGCGCCTTTGGCTCCCAATCAAAACAAGCTCGTTCACGCGAAGAAGTAATTCTATGCTTGAACGTTCGAACTATCTTAGAGCAGATGTTAATTGATGATTAGTTAGACCCAGTATCGATTAATTTCTGATGGTATAGTAACGTTCCAGTGAAAAGAAAAGAAATCTGTAGGGAAACACAGCACAGGAAGCGTGTAATTAATTTACTGCTATGAAAGTTTAATACTCCTAAAAATTAGAAATTAATTATTCTCACGCGAAATTTAATTACTTTCAAACTTAATTTCATAGATGATTTTGTGGGGCTTTTATTTTGCTTAAAAGAGAAAATCAGAATTTTCTTTCCCTTTGATTCCTTTTTATGTTAGGTTAATTCAACATTTCTCTGTAGCCGTTTGAAAAAGGATATTTGTCAGTATTTATTAAAAACAATTGCTGTTTCTCAACAAAATATATTGCAATGATATTGTTTATTTAGAACTAGTCATGTGTAGCTTTATGAAAGATTTAGATGTGTTCGATAGTGTTAATGAAGAAAAAAGAAAGAATTTCACGAACTTCGGACGATGTTATTTATCTGACGCGTATCGTGATATTTATATTCTAAACGAGCATTTAATTGCAAATATGACTTAAATATAAATTATCGAAATAATTGTTTGTTAGTGTTCTATCGTGTTGAATGTTTAAAAGGGCGTCTTAATTCATAGTTATTGTTAATTATTTATTAATCTCGAAAATACAGATTGTAAATAAACTTCTGATAGAAGAAAAAATAATCCATAATTACGAAAAATAAATCTTAAAATGTTCCTTCTCCTGTCTTATTTACCTTCAATTGTTTAACAATTACGTACAGATAGTATATGTTAAAAAAAAATCAAATATTTAAGTATATTATAATGTTAGAATGCTGGAAATGGAATAAAGAAGAAAAGATAAAGAATGGAATATAAATTATTAGAATTTTAACAAAATATTAACCTGAATTTGAAAAACTGAATATTTTACACAATCCCTCTATTGCCATGTAAGTACATATATCTAACAAGTACACGTGCTTATATGTATACAATGTATGCAATATATGCAATGTCATACTAGACTATAAATATATTTGGGATTGAAGAACATCGCAATCGTACTCAGGTTTTGCAATTTGCATTTAAAAAATATTTTCGTACGATACTATACAACTGCGCATTGCCATTTTTATGTTGCCTTTAGCGCGCAAATCGAAAGCGTATTTGAAACTCACATTTCTTCCATTTTCGCTGTAAAAACTGCTCCCAACTCGGATCCAGTCCTTCCCACTCGCTGAATCTTGATAGAACACTAACCACAACACTATTTTTCATATATTTTCTTCAATTTTACAATAAAATTCACTGAAATTACAGTCGAAACGTGCGGAGCAGTTAACAGTTTAGAAACACTGACGTCAAGCGTCGTGACTCAGCTGCGTACCGCAAGATGGCGCCGGCTGGCCACTCCGGTAGTTCGAGCCGAAGGCACACGCAGTTGCTCATGGATCGCCGCGCTGGCGGGATGTCGCTCGCGTCGACGATTGTCAGTACGACGATTGGCCGGCAGTGTGAAAAGAGGGGTGCCTAGGGAAATACGTTGAAACACACGGTTGTGCTGTGAGGTGGTTGTGTGGCGAGAACGGAGAAGCAAGAGGGGTGCAACGAACCCTCTAGGCTCGGTTCGAGTCTACGGAGCGCGGAGTTGTGTTCGAATCATGGCGACACCCGACCCCGTAGACCCAGCCACCCTAGAGATAAAGACCCGTAGCATAGAACAGACACTACTCCCACTAGTAAAGCAGGTAAGAGAATTTAATCGGAAACCAAAGGAAAGAAACGTTTGTTTGATCTGATCACTCGGTCTTTTTTTTTTTATTTGAGCCGCTTACACTGCCTGGCCTTTAACCACGATAGGTTAAGGTCTTCTCACCCTGGCTTACTTCGATACCGTTACGTTCTGTTGCACGGCATCGGTATTGCTCTACACAGGAATAATAACAGTGATTGTATACGTGTTTGGCTACGCGTCACGCTACGTAGTTGTGTAGTTCTGCACGTGTATATGAGAAAGCGTGCACGTACACACACGACCGATGCATGTGTATATGTATATATTTCGCAAGGAAGTGAGAGAGCGTACATGGTGGCCAGAGGAAAGGAGAGAATATACAGACGTGCGAGACGCAAGACAAGGACAAACAAGCGTGTCCACCGCGTTAGAGAGCGGGATAGATATACGAAAGAAGCGTGTACATCGAGGATTAAGTGTTACTTAAGACAAGGGAACGTGCAGCATTAACCATTTCTTCGATATCGATTTAATCTTAAGGAAAGTACCTTTTTTAGGCCTCGGCTAGTCTTCGGTTAAAAAGAAACACAACGGTATTTGACAGTTCTAGAGGCGGGCATGTGCTTTCTATCATCGAACGACTAAGCTACCGCACGATTAAAGTAACAGATATTTCGGTAGTTCTTCTTACTCTCTCGCTTCCTCTTTTTTGTTGTCCATCTTTCTTTTCACCTTCTTCCTTTTCTATCCGTGCACTATATATATATTTATGAATATATATATATATATGTGTGTGTGTTATATACATCTTCCCCGGTGTCACGTGACGAGGGTTTCGTGCCACCGCACCGCGTCGATTTCAAATTTTTATAAAATTGTTATTCATTTTTTAATGGTTATAAACACGCGCGTAGTGTAATTTTATTTGTGCATGATTGTAAATAGGAAACACATACACGGAGGCATGTTGCAGAAATCAGAGGGCATTGAACCAATCTATAAAAAAAGTTTTACTTCAATATCCGCGAATTTGGCGGGATTAGTGCGCACACGAGGTACTGATAAACTAACCTCGATATAGGCAAATCGTTTTTTAGCGAAATTTAAATTAGTACTTACATTTTGTGCAATTTCTTTGTTTATTTAGAGAGCATTAAATTGTTATTTTTATTAAAAATAGAATAAATAGTATATTCATCCGGATGTATTTTTGGGGGGGAGCTTCAGTCGTGTGATTAATGAAATGGCGCGCACGTGTCGCGTTTTTTATTACCCCTTTTAGACTTTGCTACTAATTTGGGAAGCGAAAAAAAGGATCACGAGGATTTTTAGTCGCTCGAAATAATTCGTCACTTTATTCTCTTCGAGAGTTCCATTAAATTATCGAGTAACTTAAATTTTTAAATAATTTTAAATTCTAAAATTCACGCAGATATTTTCGAATACTTAATGATTTATTTTTAAATAAAAATAAACATTTTTAATTACACTTTTATTCTAGTATATTTCAGCGGCTACTAAAAATATGGCATTTTGAATATGTAATTATAAATATTGACTAAAAAAGTCGTGTTCCAATTTAAGGTTCGCCGAGATTCTATATAGAAATGAGATGCAGAATTTTTACTTAATATTTTCTTAAGATAAATATTGAAACGAAAATTACACCGAAGGGTTACTTAGTACTCTTGATCGAATTAGAGGCAGTCCACGGTCTCCTTTAAACGTGCTTCAAAGAGAATGCGTCTTTGAAAGAAAGCTTGAATCGACGATCGTCTTGGTATCTCTTTCATCCTAAATCTTCGTTTCTTTACGTACGAATTGTATTCAAACACGAAACTCAATCCACAAAAGACGTCGTTATCGAGGAGAGTAGAGCAAACGAACAGGTTCAAGTGGATTCTCTTTATTCCAGGACCTACTTAATTTCGTAATCGTCGATCCAGTTTTCTACGTCGCTTCTCGTTGAATTAATTTCGAGTGGTCATCTCCAAATATTTACATATCCCGGTAACCGAATAATTGGGAAAATTTAAATCTCAGTAGGATCAAATTCACTGAGAGAATTTAATTTTCCATTTGAACGGTTTATTGATTTTTAAGAATCAATGATGTTTATTAAACGTTTGTTAGTGTTTGGAAAATTTTCCACCAACTTGTTTAAAAATCGAATAAACGTGTAATTGAATTACGTGAAAATATGAACACCGTCTGGCCAGTTGCATTCTCCGAATGGCGGAATAATAGAATCGTATCCAATTATGGCGAATTCTGTGCACCCTTGGGATGTACGCGTACCGACTCAGACTCCATTTTATATTCATATATTCCTCCTATTCGTTCGATATCTACAGTATACTGGCTAATACATGTATTAGCAAGATAATAGACTTTCATCGTGTAGCATAAATTACAACTAGGCTTCATTACTGCTGTAGGGGTCACTGGTGACCCTCAAATAAATTTCAGAAAAATATGATTATGAATTATGCATGTTTTTATTGGAGGGTAGCAAATTGGAAATTTCAATTTGAAAATATATTTGACTATTCAGGATGTCTCGGTACACATGTCCATATCTAATTACAATTAGCAGTAAAATACCACAGTGAACATGGACAATAGTATGACATAATAATTCAAAAAATGTTTAATCTAAGCCCTCCATTTGGTATTTAAAATTTTTAATTATATTGAATTTGTAGTGTTAATCAGTTTTCCATTCTCCACATTAGTATTGTAAAATACTAATTCTATTAGAAAAATTTCTAAATTTAAAATGCTAATCCCCAATCAGCCCCAAAGTATCCAACGTATTAATAATTTATTGCTTTTGGTTATGAGAGAAAATAATATATTTTTGAGGTGTGAGAATTAATAGATTAAACGGCATTTGCTGATGTTGGTACACACACACGATCACGAAGAAACGTGAAATCAGGTGTGTATTGGTTAAACCTCTTAGATAGAGAAAGCGCACGAGTGTCTGGTGCATGACACAGAAGACGATCGTTACCGGACTGCAGCCACTTGTTAGAGCTCCGTCTAGCCATCCCCGGACTCCTCTTTCTTCTATCTTTCTTCCTTCATCTCTTTCTATTCCCTTTTTCCGTACCTTCTTCGTCTAACAGAGACCTTCGACCTGCACTTTTCGCGCAGACTTTTCCTTCTTCCTGGTTTTAGGGCGGCCGAGCTGCGGTCAATGTTTTATCGAGCATTTTCTGGTAGATTTGTTGGTAAACCGCCGATCAATCGCTTCCTATCCCCTTCGATTTTCAGTTTACCTAATTCTCTGCTGTTTCATCAATAATTTTCACTCGATAGAGAATTATTTCGTGGTGTAGTCTTGGAACTGTGAATCTCTATAGATATTTGGAATAATCTACTTGAATCTCCAAAATGAAAATTATTTTAAATCTTGATAGTGTTTTTGTAGATGGAATATTTGATAGTGATCAATCATAGTTTACTGTTTATTAATATTGATGCAATGTTGCACGAATAAATGAAGTTTCTGTGTGTTGTTAATGGATCCAAGGAGTTTCCTGGAACACTTCAATTAACCCTTGTTCTACGCTCTGATATCATCAAAGTGTGCTAAGATTAGTAACTGTGGGATGTCCATCACCCCTGTCAATTGTGGATGTAAATTAGACGCAAACTGTGGGGTAATTAGTATCGTGAGGTTTTTATCTAGTATTTTATTATACTTTTACTAAGTTAATTAAATTAACAAATTTTCTTATCTTTTTATACAAAAATTTCTTAATTGATAATATTTGGTTAATTAACAATATAGGATGGCTTAAATGAATATAAAATCAATTTATCTGTTATCAGTTTATTGGTTTTTTAAATTCGTTTATTGGTTTTCCATTTTTCACGATAATCGTTTCAAGTGATCGGTTTGGTGCTCCAAATCTGTGTGAATTGCAAAAACCATCGCTCTTTTTGAAGGATTAATCATTTTCTGTTATCTGGTTTTTTCAGTCGTATGACTATTGGTAATTTCGAACCATCAAAGGTGTATTTATTATTATTCACATTAAATTTCAAACATTTTTTTACACTTTATCTATTTGACGCTTAGATGAGCTATAATTTAGAGGAAATTGGAAGGAAGTAACTACTCATTTAAGCAAAATAAATTTTGTTTTCTCATTTGTTGTGCATGAAAAGAAATAGGAGTATTCAGCGTAGAAAAATTTTCACGACGATGGGGACACGCTCGTAAACCAGCAATATCTACTGAGAATTCCTCGAGTGGCACACTTGAACACTTCAATTAACCCCGATCTTCGACCTAACCCCACACTGACCCATTACTGACACGTTACGATCGGTAACTATGGCCACAGACTTCCGCAGAGTCTCTCTCCTTGGTTATACACCAAGAACTGTGACAGATAAATGGAGGCAGTCGGCACTGAAATATAGTTGGAAACATTTTATCTGACTAACATAATCTTTGGGAACAGAGCTTCCTCTGTTTAATAAAGATGTAGAGTTTAGAGGAATCTAATGAAAAGTTTGAAACGTTGCAACTTAAGCATAAAAAGATTAAATAATAAGAAAGGAAACTTCTCAAATTTCATTTAATAATTAAACTAGTCAAAACGAAAATACCAATTAAATTTATACACTCTTTACTTAAAAATTCTTAGCATCATCCAGGTTTTTTTATAGGAAAAATTTCTGGAAAATTGAAAAATTGATCAGCGTTATAAATAGAATTATACAGAATTATTTTAAAATTCTTCAAAGATATTTCAATTTTCTTCAACTTGGAAAACTTTCTCCCATAACTTTTTATTTTGAACTTTGTCCTGGATTTTTCATCGCGTCTACAAAAGCTTTCGTAGAAGATTCCATTAAAGATGTTTGGAAAGGAGCGGATACAGACATCACGAGCACGTGTACAAGCTTAGCGTTCATTTCTTGTCAAAATAGATTCTTAATTTAGGTTCCTTGTCGTGGCAGCTTTAAGATAGCACACGTGGAAGTTAACGTGTTAAGCCGGCTATACACCAGCCGAGCAAGAACAAACGTTTCCTCGCGTTCTATTCAATGCAAATTGTTCTCATTCTTCTCTCCAAGAAAACACATGCTTATTCCCACTGTTGTTCCTTTGACGCATACTTGCTTTTATGCCTTTTTAATTAAAAATGAACGTATAGTGTAACAAGGTTTCCGTGTGAAATCCAATATCTTACAGATGACGATTTTATACCTTACGTTGGAAAACTACTTTTCTTATTTTTCATCGGTCAGATGTTACCATGGATGAAGCTCCTAAAAGACAGAACTTCTTCTGACAAGTGTGTTCAGCAAACTGTAATTTACGACCCCGAAAAGCACTCGACCTTACGCTTCTCTATCAAGTCACTAAACTTCAGACAGATCGGAAACTTTGGCTTCATAAATTAACTTAATTAAACATTCTTTCTTAGATTCAGTTAGTCAAATATTAACCCTTATCTGGATAGTCCATTTATATAACTCACTCAGAGGGATAGTCAGAGTCAGTTTTCTTGCAGGATAAATTTTCAGAAGTATTCAACATTTTTTAAAGTTTATTTATGTACGTATTCAGAATTGAATATATTTTTTATAAAAATTAGACTCTAAGTTGTCAAGAATCATCCTAGGATACTCTACTATTTATTCTGTGAAGTAGGTTTCAGGGAAAGAATGAAAGCACCCTTGAAAGACAATATATTTCGTGGTCTAAACTAGATGCAATTTAGGGTTCTAATCAACGAGATATCTCTTTCATTTAAGTGTAATCCTTCTCCTGCTACGATCAATCGATGTTCTCATTATAGACCTCCTTCTGTGCTGCGTCGTTTGAATTTGTTAGCTTTATTTATGTTAGACTACGAAAACTGAAATCCGTCAGTTCATTACAATTTTAATGAAAAACAAGCATAATTTTTTTATTCTTATCAAACCGTATTCGTTATTAATACTCTCAGAATTGTGGGATTATAGATTTTATCTAAACAATTTTCATTTTTAATGTAAAAGTACTCTTAGAATAATCTAGTTTTCAATTTGTCCTAAACATTCCTCGCGTTTACCTCTTGAGATTCGGGGATGTAATAAAGATTCAAGAAACTCCTGAGAATGAGTAATTCAAGCGATGTACTCGAGAAGTTTAATCGTTCGTTAAAATTCTTCCGTAATTTTCATTAGCGTTTATTTTTTTTTATTTTTTTGCCAAGCTTCTCTATCCTTGAAAGTTTTAATGGTACGTAAACGTTCGTGGCATCCGACGCGATCCTTGTACTCGAGATGATCGAAATAATCTATGAATGTCCTATCCACACGATGGAACACCACTTTTGAGAAATTGCATAAGGGATGAAGTTTATTGGATAGCGTAATCAGTGGATATTGAATTACACGTCATTTCATTACGAGCTTCCTGAGTAGTTTACGTTCTTGTAAGTGATCCATCCATCTCGGATCGTTCGAATTAATTCCTACAGTGTTCTCCAAGGAGACGGTAATTCGTTGAATAAATCCTTCGTTGTGTCATGTAAAATATCATTTTATAATCCTTCCACATGTATTATAAATTATACAAATTAGGAAATACCCTGATAGATTTTTTTCTATGATTTATTAACACGTTGATTGTCTTGAGGATTACTGGTGGCCAATATTTTAAATGTAATATAATTAAGTAATTAATAAATTATGAGAAAAGAAAATTTTCAAATAGTATTATTGTAGGTGGTATTTTTAACATTGTTAGTATCATTTATTAGAATTCTATACACACTAATATTATATTGATACCTTGGTTATGAAGGGGGGGAGGGACCAGTAATCAACGACTCAGATTTAATTTTGGCAATGAAAAATAATTTTTTTGAAATTTTTTGGAGAAGACATGTAACATATTTTTAATATTTTTTAACTGATGACCTTGCAAAGCTTCCATTAGTCTTCTTAACACTCGACGTGTTAATAATCTTATAAAAATGCTAAAAATTTTATTGATACAAAATGAAAATTTACCCTTTTTTCTTTTCTTTTTCTTTTTTTTTTTAAGGTAATGTCTGTAAAAAGAAAGAATGACGTGCTTTGTTACAGTTGCAGGATGGATTTAATACGTTTCTTCTTTGAAGTTCCTCGCAAACAACTGTCGGCAAATAGTTCGAAAAGCAATATATGTGTTGTGTGCAGCGAAAGATATTTTTCGTTTGCATGCTGAGCAAACATGCCACAAGCCATCGAACAAACTAATATTGACCGTCGGTCTATCCAACGATAGTAAAACTTCGATCACCGTTTTGTAGCGTTGGGTTAAGAAGGAATCACGTTCAATATTATTTCTAGATTTCAAGGAATATTTTCGTATCTTATATGTTCAATTGACTAAGCTCTGCAACGATTTCTACACTCCGAAATAATTATTCCAATTAGAAAATAACTCAATTCATGAAATATGTTTCTTTTTTCTTTAAATAATTAATCGATATTGTTTTGTTATAATGAATTATTAAATTATTAATGTATGCAACAATTCTACTCTTCTCTCTAAATTTTTGCATATAGCAAGGCGTGTTAATAACATTTTTGACCTACTAACGTACAAAGTTCAAAAATAAAAAGGTAGAAGATTGAAGAACATTCTTTTCTCCTCTAACGTTCGCAATTTTCAAGAATAGTTAGAGGAATTAATTGCGCAGCATAAAGGTTCAAAACCGACGTAATAATCTTGGCGAAACTCGGACGAGCCATTAACATGGAAACGGTGAAAATTTCAATCTCGAATTCGCGTTGCCGCAAAATGGTCCTGTTAAATCCGACACGCGATAAATTGCTCGTATCGGTGAGCATCGCGATGAATAAAAGCCCCAGTGGCGGGTACTGCTATCTTAAGTGAGTGGCGTATAAAAAGTTTTTTATGTCACGATGGTGTAGTAGTATGATCTCGAATTGTGAGCAGAGCAGAGAAGCAGACATAGCCAGATAGGAACTTGAAAACATTGGAACGTTTACTTGATATGAACGCGTATAGTCATTCTTAGAATAGCAAGGAAAAATGGATCATTTTTGGGGGGAACGGATAATGGTAGAAAATGGGCAATTTTGGAAGTGCACGGAAAAAAATTCTTTCATACATAAAAAAATTGAAAATATAATATAATCTAAAAGTAAATTTACATTTGAATACGTATAAAGGAATTTTTTACTTTCGTTCGGTTTCCAAATTGACCATATTTCTGCCATTATCCTTCCACTAATTTATACAGAAGTTATGGTGATCGATAAAGAATAGATGATCAAATGAAAATCTGACTGACGATTTGCATTGTTCGAAATTCGCTTTGTTATTCGATTGGGAGAAAGATGGAGCCGAATCGAAGCAGCAAAAGTGCGAATGACGTGGACCGAAGTTTGAAGGCTGAGAAAATATAGGACGGTGAAGAAATAAAAGGATCGTCTAGGAGTTTTGTGTCGCCTTATCTTGAATGAACTTGAATCGATCGCATCGGTATCGGGAGACAAAAAATTCGAAGAAAAACGACTTCGATCTGAGCACAATGGTGACAGACGTTTCATTCGCATTTAAAGGGTCCAGTAAAATGCTTGGTCATTTTATTTTGCTACCAGAATTAGTTACTTCGACCTTTTTAATCAGAAAGTATCCTTTATAGATTTCGGAGATCCATTTATCCCGAAAAACAAGAAAATGAAGGCAATTAAATTGAGTTAGTTCAATTTCGTTATAAAAGTATTCCATGATATTCTTCAAGAATTCTGTTCACTAGATTTCAATATTTTTCTTAAAATTTTCGCTCTACTTCACTGTAAACACTGTCCAACATTTCTTGCTAAATTAAGATGAAATTTTAATGATTTGGCCTAGATTTAAAATTGCAAAGATAAATCTTTCTCTTGAGTGAACGATCGTTCTTTAAGGATTCATTTTTCGACTTTAATTGTGAATTGAAGGGTGCGAAAAAATGTGGAATTACTTACGTAAATTTATTCTGGTTTTGTTTGAAAAGATTCTTACGTTCTAACCCTTCAGTTCTATTTCTAGCGGAACAATTTAATAACCTTTTATCACGCTGGACAAACTTGCAAGTACTCACATTTTGCAATATGAATAATTCAGAATGAAACAGTATATAGTAGAAATAAAAAATATAATATGGAAAAATCTATCCATTTTCTTTGCTTGTTTATATTTTTATTAAAAAAGAACACAAAATCTAAATAGAATATATTCAGATAATTAAGCTCCATTTAGAGATTTAATGTACAAAAATTATCACATAGCTCATTTCTAATTTTTTTTTAAATATTTCATACAAATCTGAATTTTATTGTAATTTAATCAAGCACATTTCAAAGCAGCGTTAAATAAAAACTTGCTCCTTAAGGGCACAGACTCCTTCGAGGCCTACTCCGAATCGATCTAAGCATTAGAGAAATTTTTTACATCGGCGTCAGTCTCTAGCTTATTTTTTTCAAAAATACCATTTTTCTCGATGGTATTTATTGGCGTTGAAATGGACCACACTACCCTGAGGCGAAATCTACCCGTGTGTGCTGTACCTGCGAAAATTTAATTTATGCAGCTATCGGAACGAAAACGAATAATACGAAAACGAGTGTCTCTCTCGCGCATTGCGTATAAGTGCATGCTTTCCGTTGTTTGTGTGGGTGCACGCATACAGCTGATGCACACGGAGTCTGCTCCCTTAATGGGTAAACAGCATCACGTTAGTTTCCCGAAAAAATTTCTTTAATCTTATTTCGACGATCAAATTTTCATCACAACACGCAACACTTTACCCTTTATGTACACGTAGGTGGCTGTAATAACGTTATCGCAAATACGAACATATGGGAAACAACATTTCATATTATAGTAGACAGAATTGGGATGTAGTTGTTGTTTCTGGAGAACCGTTGGAGCTGGTTCGTTAGAAGGAACAAAGTTTAAGCAAGCGAGTTCCGACGGGCAGATAACGTCGAACTGGGAACAGAAAATAGTGTCGCTTACCGCTAGAAAAGTAGAACAAACAAGAAAAAAAAAAAATACAAAAATATCAGCCTGCCCCCCGAGCTTATTACGTGTGATCATGATTTTTCAATTAAAGGATTGTACGATATGTTCTAGGCACATCTTCGACAGGCGAAACAATTGAGTTCGTAGGTATAATGGGTTCTTCCATGGTAAGTCTTTTTTAGAGAAGAAATGTTTCACGAGACAATCGTTGATCGTTAATTGCGTGTGGTGTAACGCTGTTAGAGTTCCATAGTTGATTAGCGTTAATCGAACGGTGTTGTTTACGTGTAATTAGAGCGAGAGGAAGCGAAACGAATAGATTAAGCCTGAACTGAATCATTTCTTTACCAGCTTTTTGCAACAGAGTTGTTTCTTTATACAATAGATCGATGTGATTAGACACGAAGAAGAATAATTAATGAAAAAAAAAAAATAAAGATTTTGTACATGGTTGGAAAGTTTTGTTGCGCTGATATAGAAACGTAGAATCGTTTGTCGATTGTTGTATGCGATTAGAGAACAGGGCAAATCGTTGATCCAAATGTTTTTTTCTTATTGCGAAACGAAGGTTCTTTTTGTAGTAATTATGTGGAATTGGGTGCATTTTAGTTATTTTAATGTTTAGGTCTATGTCCTGAGTAATCTCACGTTTTATATCTAATATTTTTGGGAATAGAAATATTCTTTTAAATTAGATTTAAATACAATATTTCTGAAAATAGAAATTTTCTTTTATTAAGGAATATTTCTAATATTGAAAATATATTTTTAATCCTGAATATTTCTTATGTCTTATACTGATAATATAATATTTCCAATATTTCCAATTCTGAATATTTCTTATACTGAAAATATACTCAATATTTCCTATAATGAAAATAAAATATTTTTAATATTTCCAATCTTCAATATTTTCTATGTTGAAAATACAATATTTCTAATGTTTCTAATCTCCACTATTTCTCGTATTGAAAATATAATATATGTAGAGAATCTCTATAATGAATATAATTTCTAAAACAGAAAGTGTAAACGTGCGTCATAAGTATTGCATATATCAACATCGAGTTTTCAGCAACGCATTTTATCTCAAGAGTCTTGGAGCGAAAGGGTTAAGCAGTTGCAGAAAATTATGACCTTGTGGCATACGTGAACATTTCGAAGCAGTAGGATACGTCTTGCTGAAAATATGTGCATATGAAATTACTCAGGATATCGACCTGCATAATATCAAGATCATTAAAATCAACAAGATACACCATACTCCACGTAATTACTTGTTCTCTGTTTGTCTACCTACCCTTATGTTCAGTAGCTTTCTCACAGACATGGCATGATTTCGGTATGCGGCTCGGTTTACTGTGCTGATACTTTGTTTTACATTAGAGTTAGCGGAGTTTGAAGTTTGCAGTCGCGAGATCCATCGAAAGAAGTTCGATCGACTTCGCTTCCTTGGAGCTCCTCGATGAGATGGTAGAAGTTTTGAACATTGCTTTCCTTTTTTCTTTCCGTTAACGTCCGTGTCGAGTGTATACTGTAATTTAAAAGTGTTACAAAACTTCCTTGTACAAAATCAATTTTTAACAGACTTCCGCTGTTATTTATTTAACGACTTTATAAGACGTGTATTATCGATGAAAAATATTCAAAACTTCTCGTTTCTACATTTTTATGAAATTGGCCAATCGCGACGTTCCGTTTATTCAGAATTCAGCTTGGAAGATCCTTATCCCAGCGATTCTGTGCCAGTAACTATTTTTAATCTTTCCCAATTTTCATTTCGCTGTAGTTTCGTTTCATTTAGAACGTAAGATCAATTTTGCGGTAGGGTTAAAATTCCATTAAGAACAGCTCATCTCCGGACACCATTGGCCGTGATTATCGCACCATTCAACTTTCATTTCCTCGCGGAAGCAAAATTTCATTTGTAAAAAAAATAATTGAATCACATAAGAGCGAAAGACGTCTGCTTCCTTCTTTATTTTTCTCTTGTGCAAATTAGCCGATGCAGCTCGGCTAGAGTGTTGCAACGAGAGGAAAAAAGAGTTAGAGTCACACGTATAGAAACGTTTCTGGCGAGGATTAAATCGAATGCTCTCTCGCGAATAAGTATGCCGTTTAAAAGGGTGATCTATGGTCGCGCTTTGAATCGTAACTCAGTACAAATTATTTTTCTAATGGTGCATAAAACACCGAGTGTATTTGACACGTCTGGAACTTGCATAAGAGGTTCATAAAAAAGGAAACCATTCTCGAGTTAACTGTTGGCACAGCAGATAGTAAAGGGAGCAAAAATATTCTTCCTTCGCCTCGTTTTTTTTATTATTTCACGAAACTACGTAAATTGGGTTTTCAAAGGAAAATAATAATTTTACTGCAATTGAAATTTTTATTTCTAGTTTTGTGCAATATTTCATTAGGATTATTTCTACTGCGACAGTCAAAGTGTTCATGAAACAATGTAAATTGGATTTTCAGAGAAAAATAATAATTTTACTGTAGTTGAAATTTTTATTTCTAATTTTGTGCAATATTCCATGCATTAATAGCATAAAATAGTAATTTTATAGCTTAGGATTATTTCTACTGCGACAGTCGGAGTGTTGAGAAATTTTTAATTAGCCATCGATTTGATTGAATCGTTCAGTTGTCGGATTATTTCCAATGGGAAAATTTGCTGAATTTATAGACACGAGATAATGCAGGCTTATCGATTACATTTGCAACGCGATACCAGCACAGACTTTCTCTCAATCGAGCAGAATGATAAGTCAGCCGTGTGGAATTCCTCGTTCTCTCTTATGTGTCCCGTTTGCTCCATATCGGGGTATTGCACATAGATTTCAGCGAAGACATGTTCTCGATGGCTAGGTTTAAGGATATTTACTCCGTTCACTCGTCTGTGCATACATATGATAGCATATACTCTATGGGTAGACCACACTCTATTCTTCAAAGAGAAACTAGGTTCCTCGTATTTGCAAAGGACATCACGAAAGATTATTATTAATTCCTAATGCTCGTTTTAGAGACTATGTAATTAGTGATATTTGGCTCTATTCAGGCACCATTTCGTTCCTAATTTAATTTGGAAATTAATAGGAAATGAAAACAGTAAAATACAAAAATCACACTAATAATTTTCAATAACAAATTAAAGCACACGATTGAAAAATTAATTTCTAATATTTTTAATAATCAGTATTTAGTGTAACAAGCATTAGATTTGATCAAGGTAAAATTAATGAATTATTAGAATTTATTAGTCGTTAGAAAATGTTCTTCTGCTTCAAGAAAGACTTATAATAAATAAACGCACAAAACAGTACTAAATACCATAATAAGAGTCCTAGCTATTTTTTGCATGTTTCGTCGTTGAAAAAGTCCTTTCTAGTGTAAAGGTATCAGAAATATGTACAACAGTCACGTTTTCTGCTCGGCATTCTTTTTCCACGAATCGTGCTCCTTTTGTCTCGCTTCGCTGTTCGGTATTTCTTTCCTTTCTGAAATTCTTTCGTTCATGGTTTCGACTGCACCGGAGTCCTTCGTTCTCGGTGCATCAATGTGGCGAGAAAAATGTAACGATAGAAATCGTTTCAACATAGAACAATTGAAATCGTAGATGTTGATCCACCGAATTGTACGTCTGACCATATACAAACCTGTTCTACTTATTATAAAGAAGGAAATTTTATGTATCAATTTCTAAAAATATTTTTATATTTCTCATTTATATTGCATAAAATACGCTTCAATTTATTTTATTAAAATAACATTTCAAACATTTTTATTTGAAAAGAAAAATTCAAATAAGAATTTAGATTTAAAGTGACAGAGTGGGAAGTAAATTTATCTCTGAGAATATTTTCAAGACTTTTTTCTTCTCTTTCCTGTTGATTTTTTCCATTTCCTCTCTCTAATCTAGGAAACAGTGTTACGCGTTATATTTCCTTCGTATTTCGCTCTGGTTCCCTTGGAATCTCGTTCGCGTCGTTTTGCTTCTGTGATTTCAGTTTATTCTTATCCAGCGATATAGTGTTTCATACTCTTATCATAATTATAGTATTTCGTATCCTTGCCACAATTTCATCAGTAACGTTACTGGATAGAGATTCCACCGACTTGTTGGATAAACTCGGTACTTTCATTGCACTCGTTTTTTTATCTCCGAATCTAATAATACAAATTTGATTAAACGTTACTCGAAACAGCAGCTATTCAATTAAACGCAGACCTTCACATTTCTTTTTACGAGATTTACAGCTTGCTCTACCCTTTTCAATCGTATCATTCCCTTTATCTTTGTAATTATGTTTCATTTTCGTGGTATTTTACTCGCATTAAATGTGAAATTTCCTTTCGGGATAGGGTTTCGATACGAGCAGCTTGACAATGAAATATTTCCTTCGATGAGTGTTGAATTATTTGTTTCCTGAACAGCGTCACTCTGGGTCAATGAAGACTCAAGCCTAAAAATGTATACAATTAATCAATTAGGATATTAGCCTACTAGGAGAATAATTTTTAAAAGAACAGCGTAAAATTTAGAAAATTAAATGCGAAATTAAATTAAAAGTTGGACTCTCCCCATGGTCCGTCGTTCGAAGGTTAAATATCTATATTTGGAATCTTTCGATGTTTCAAGAAAGACTCTTTTATTTCTGACGCAAGCACTTACCTAATTTTTTGAGTGATCTTTCATATACCTTATATATCAATGTCGAAGTTAGTCAGGCTTCAAATTGGCCGAGGAACTTTCTGATACCTTCATTCATATCATCATCTCCATGAATCTCTGTTGAAAAGTCGTTCGATTCACAGCCAGCAAAGTTATCGAACAAGTAACTAACAACTCCGAAACTCATTTCACGGGAAACGCATGAAATCGTGTTAAACACACGCGGTGGCCTTCCATCGATTTTCATGGAATTATATCCGCTGTGTTATTTGGACATTTTTACCCAGAAAGGGAGAAGAATTCATGCAACCGCGAGCCAACTATTTCCGCATGGTTTGAGCCAAAACCGTCGTATAAAACATCGATGTATTAGCGGTTCGATAATCGAATATTTGTTGCCAATCTTCGCCACAGATTGCGTGGAAATCCGGCTTGAAATTCGCCGACACGTGTTGAATTCGAAATTTTACAATCTCCATATCAAAGAGTAACTAAACTCTTTTAAATCCAACCCGTTGAATCCGCGCACCGATCCAAAAAAAAAAAAAACAAGCAAAGTACAATTAAAGAATAATTACTCCGTCCAACAAAAGAAGGAAACGTAACGTACTTTCTCATCTCCGGTGGTCGTCAGAGTCGGTGTCTAAGAAACTCCCGCGCTTTTTCGCTCGAGTCAGCATGAAAAATGCAGGAATTCCCTAGACCGGCTTCGCCCAAGGTGGAAATATAGAAGAGACAAAATTCATCTAAAAAAAAATTGAATCCTATTTAACGAAACACGAAAGACGAGAACGTAGGATCTCGATCGGACGAATAAGGTGGGAGGAACGAATGGTGGTTGGAAAAACGAAGGAACTGTGAAAATTACGATTTCGCGGGCGAAAGTACGGGCCTGCCGGTGTATTGATTGTCGGTTGGTGGAGAGAGTCAGCGCGCCTGTGCTCCGCGGTGTTTCACGCAGAGAGAGATAGGAAACGGAGCGAGGGTGTACAGAGGGCGGAGAAAGATCGAGAGAGGGAATGAAAGAGGGAGAAACCACCCTCGCTACCGTGGTCCTGCCATCGTGTCGGTTTCGAGTCCAGTCTTCCCCTAGGCACTCGACAGGCCGGTACCTGTTTCTCGAAGCGACACGCGCTCTGTCGTCCTCGCAGAACACTCGCTCACCCCACTCACCGACATGCACACACATGCGTACACCGAGGAAACATAGACACACGTATGAATCTACACAGGCGCGTCGTTCGACTCGACATACGTTCTATCCTGTACATAGAGCATGACATATAAAGACGAACTTTCAAAGATATAAAACGGACATACATACAGACACACACATATACATACACACACATGAGCAGGCAACCACATGTCTGGTCACACTGTGTACACGCGTACGCGAGAGAGCGAGCCGCACAACGAGTGGTCGTCGTCGTCTTCGAATTCGTCGCTCATTGTCGCGCGTCGTAATCACAGAAGGAAACGAGCCTGCCCTGAAACGATCGTAACCACCTGCCGAAATTATTCTGGCTGACCGACCGCGAAGCCAATCGTCTATTTTCACCTACGAACCGATGATTAACTGTGAAGATTAATAACGAGATAAGGATAGAAGAATTTGATCGGTGTCGATCGGTGGAAAAGTTTGCTCTTCCGTCGCTCCCTTTCATCGCAGCACGGACAGGTGACTCGAAATTACTTGGTCGGTCTGTTGTCGTTACGAGAAGTTCCGCTAATCGGTTCACGACGTGCAGGCTTCATCCGGCGAGCAGCGTGCACGCGAGGAAAAATTAACGGTGAAAAGTTAGCCTGATCCCTCGTGTACGGGTCGTGAACCCTTTGTTCTGAAAGGGCGACGACGAACTTTGAAGTCGGGTTCATCGTACCACTCGAAAAACGGAGACAAGTTCTGAGCCTGTGGTAGAAGCCTAATATAAAAAAAGAAACAGTGATCTTCCTGAAAAAAAACAAAAGAAAGAAAAAAATACACATATATAAAAACGTCTATTTTTGTTCTGGTTTCCGTTCGAATACGGGCCCCCATTGTTTCCCGGCCTCGTGGTTATTAACGAGACGGCAAAAGAAAGAAACAAAGAGCTAATAATAAATTGTAATTGTTAGAAGAGAGAGAGAGAGAAACACACTTGTTAAAGAACGACATCACTGCACCGACAGAGAAGATTTAAATATTTCTTTACGTATATAAGAGAAGCACACATATCCTAATGATGTTGACGATTCATAGTATATTTTGATCATACTGAGAGAACGAGAGAGAGAGAGAACGTGTGTATGTGAAATTAGAGAGAAAAGAAGAGATTATAAAGCAACTGACAAATTTTGACAGGCACAATAATAAAAGGAAGTTCGTAGAGTTATTGAAGCGTAGATTATCGCTAAAGTAGTAAGAGAAGAGATAAAGGAGACGAGGATCATCTTTTGTGCTGATTACTTATTAATTGCCCCTATGCCTGCCGCATTTTACCGACGTGACAGAAGCATGTACGACTGTGGCATGGTCCCTGATCGACAGGTAGGTTCTATGAATAAAATCATCCCTTAAAATTTTTCTGTGTTAGAAAGAAAGAAAATACTATTTTCTAATTCTTGGCTATTTTAACCCTTTTGTTCTTCACGTACTATACTCGTGTATTGTTAGAGATACTATAAAAGGGTGTAAGATTTCATTAAGTGTTTCTAATCACTTTATTTTTCTAAGTATTTAAATAAAATTTTTTATCGTGTAATGGAAATCTTTTTCCTGCCATTTGACACGTTAATACTGAAATAACCGACTTTGGATGTGTATCTTTAAATTGAAAATAGATAAAAAAGAAATCGGAAGTGTAACTCGGAAAACTTTGTTGAAATTAAAATAAATTTACATAAAGTTTTAAGTAGTTTCAGTGAAAATTCTGAATCCAGCAATGATAATAACTCTCGAGTAGGATATGATTGAACTGAAAATTTGCTGGGAGGGTGAGAAAACAAATTGCGACGATCAAATGGCTTTTTAGATCGTCGGATAGGTGAAAATATTTCCTCGGTAAATTCTCTTTGAATGCTTCATATAGGCCACGAGAAATGCCGATTGTTACGTTTCATGACAATTGTTATAAAGTACAATGAAAAAATTTTTTACTACTTTGTTCTTCATTGCTACTTCGTTTCGAACAAGTTTATTAGCAGAGCAATGTTCAATAAAAAAATTTTACATTCTACTGATATCAAAAGGCAATTTTATTCATATAAAAAAATTAATTAACCTGTACAATTAAAAAACGAATTAACAAAATCAGTGAAAAATAGTGCCATTAAATATTTGTTAAAGCTAGTATAAACATTTTCTTTAAAGCAACGGAAAGAACCACTGAAAAATTAATTTTGTTTGTAAATAATTGAATTTATTTTTAATATTTGATTAATTGGTTCACACGAATCAAAGGAAAATTTGTTTTTTTCATAATGTATTTTTACACTATCATGTCTAAATGGTTCCATTTCTGACGGTCATCAGACATAAAAATTTTATCCAAAAGTTATACATACAAGTATATAATCTGTCATTTTGCCGATAAACGTGCTTTGAATTGTAAAGGAAAGGAAAATCGAAGTAAATGAGAGCAGAGGAGAAAGAGTTCGAGAAATAAATCTAAAACGTCGGCCCCGTTTCTGTAAAAACGACGCCTGGAGGGTGCCTTTTGATTGGTGCGACGTTCTAAGAATTCGAAATTGAAATGTACAAGCGAAATCTTCGAGAAATTCTCGCTTTAAAACGAATTGCTACAACCCCCCTTGCTCGTTTCCCACTGATACCTGTCAAAATTGAATGTCAAGAGAGGAAATAATATTTCCTTACTTGGTTAATCTTTTTCTGTCTTAACATTGCATCAAGCTTTCTCAAATATTTTTCTTTCGTGTTGAAAAATGAATATTCTCATCTTAAATTTACCACTATGTTTCTATTAATATAATATTCAAAATTTGCATTTGAATTTTGCTAAATTTTCACGAAATAATAGTTCCAAATTGATCTACATATTTCTCTCTCAAGATTCACTGACCGGTTATCGAAATTGCTATTGAACCGCGAATAAATGAACTCTTTTTATTATTGAAAAAAACGAATACCTCTAGTAGAAAAACAAAGTTATTTTAATACTATCTGCTCGAACCATCGCATTTTATTTTTGAGTTCAACGTGATCGTAATAAACATCTGATTTTTTAATTAAAAAAAACCGATGTTTATAATTATTTATTTATTAAATAAGCTGTCACCTTTTATTTGACTCAATATTTCTAATTTTCATTATCAGCATTTTGTCTTTGGATTAACCCTCGAATAAAATATAAGATACCAAAACTAAATATTCAAATTTTCAAATAAAAATGTTCATACATTCATAAAGTAATATTTAAAGCAATTAGTGAAATTTAGAAAATGTAAATTATCACTGTCTCTACGAATCCTCGTTCGAGGATTAATGAAGACTTGAAATCTGAGAAACTGTCGTCAGAAATTCGTGTGAATTATTTCTTTCAATCTTTCTCACAATAACTAGTAGCATCAAAGAACGTATCATCTGTAGTAGTGAGGATTTGATTAAACGTTACTTGGAGAATCGTCTCGAGGCCATAGATTCGACGACCACCCTCTCGGTTCAACCCCTCGAATCCTCTCATTTTTAGGGTGAATTCCCAACGGAGGAAACCGCCCTTTCTCCGCCATTCTGTGTCTTTTCTCCTAAAGAAGAGGCCACCCGTGTAGCAAAGTCTTCTCAGATGAGGTGAATTTCGCGCCGGAATCCTCCATTAAATCCTGCTTATTAGTTTCTTCAGATATTGAAGAAGAAAAATGTGATATCGGAAGGTATCATCGAGGCTTAAGTTTTGCCGTTCGATTTCGTATCTCTTTTCATGGTTATCACTTCGTGTCACGAAGGTCTGCAGTAGCATTATAGAAACCTTTTCATAGGGGTTGAATACATAAATTGTATTTTTGAATCCAAATGAAAATTTTGCAAGGAAAAAAAACATATTTTGTCAGAGTAATCGTCATATCTGTAACCATCTTCCTGTAATTTCAAGCTAAAAAATTATTATTCATATTAAAGTGCCTCTTCAGATTTTTATACTTTCTTCGAATTTTTCTTTTAAAGTGGAATTCACGTAAGGGGATAATTAAAATTCCTCGAGTATGGTGAAACTGGAAATTGAAGCTTCACTCGCTGATTAAAAAATCTTGTGAAATGATAATTTCTTATTAAAATCTCATTCATTCAGAATTATTTTTACATAGTAATAAAGCAAAGGCAATATTTAGAATTGTGAATAGTAATAGAAATATGTTGCTTTTACCTGCTTAGAAATTTTGGCATGAAAGACAGTTTTTGTTATAATGTTTTGAAGAATTGAATATGAACGCATAGCAGTGTGTAGTAGTAAAATGAAACGAGTCTTTCACGACAGTTTATAACTGGAAATCACGCGAGATTGGTTAATACTCTTGTTAACACAATCTTTTTCCAACGATCTACGCGTGTTTTATGTTTGTCGGTAAACATTGCTTGCAGTACTTCACATAAATTTCAATATACAATATTTCAACTTCACAATATATCAGTTAAAAAATTATAAATTTAATTATCCTTAATTTACTGTTATTTGAATATTTTGATTTACTATTTATTATAGTTTCTGAGAAAGCGAAGAATTAATTAAAATCTTTGTTGTATGCTTAAACACTTTGCTAATGATTGGTTCCTTATTACACAATATCGTCAGTTGTTCATTATCCCATCGATAACAGTTAATTAATTAACAAGCCATGAAATTTCCTCCAGCATTGAACGTTTCATAATCACTGGCTCTGAAATAAATGGTTATATAAGAATTACGTCTTTAGCGTGAAAATTATTTCATTGGAAATTCGAGTTCGTGAACGATTGATTAATCCTAAAGCATAATCCTTCAAACTGCAAAGGGTTCATTAGAACAGTTTCTAATTACACATTCTCATTCACCGTATATTAAAAAGATCAATATTTCCCAAAAATACTCTAATGTAATTAGCAATTTTTGTGGATTCATTGTTTTAATTATAAAGAGTAGAAGAGAAAATGTATTTAATGATGGGTCGATAAATTGCCAGAATATTAACACGTTGATTAGCCGCAGTATATTAGTAATTAGCTGTTCATTCACATGGGTATTCAATTATTTTAGATTATAAAATAATCACTGTAGAAAGTTATATTGAAAAACTAATTAGTGAAAAATATAAAATTATAAGATCCATGAATTCTATAAAATATTTTGTTAAATTTCTGGCTCTTGCAATTTTAAATTCCCTTTCATACCTAACAAAAATGACGAATTAAATAATATTTGAGAGGTTTTATAATCTGTACTGTAAAATTACTAATTTTTCAATTTTTAGTTAACACTTCATAAAGCAAATAAAAATAAGGTAAATAATAAGAAAAGAAAGCAAAACGACCGAATTATCTATTCTGTTTATTACTATATTTATTCCGCGATATCGCGTGCTCGGCATCGAACGCGTTAATGATCATATCGCGAAAGTGAGTACGATTTCATCGAATCGTCGGTGTGGCATCGATTGCCAGTCAGTACAGGTCATTATAGTGGCGACGAACCGTCTTCCATGGCATATCTACGGAATCACTTGGAATCCAATCATGGATAAACGGATTACGTTAACCCTGCACGATGTATCTTTGTTTACATAGCAGTATCGTGAATCGGAGCATGATGCAAAATCGTCATCCTAGTGACAGGGTAGTTTTCCCTTGGTTAGAATATTGATGAAACACTGCACGCGGAATAAGGACGGCTAGAGTTTAAAGAGGATTTTAATTAAATGCTAATCTTGTTTCCCTGAATTTCAGAGGGTATTATCTCGAGAACGAATTAAACGTGATTATATTAATTGATTGAAGTGGTAAGCGTGACTCTGATTTTATTACATTATGTAATTTTTTTAAAGAAGAAAGGTTGAGATTAACCCTCTTTTTATGAATTTTTTTTAACAGCTTTTTCGCAGGGCTAATTGTTTTTCACTGTTGCATTGATGAGGTAAATAGAATTAATTATACATACTTTGCACTTAATTATCGTTCTTTCAATGTACTATGGAGAGTTAGAATACATTTCAGTAAATTTTACTCTATTGCATTATATTTTTATTTATTTGTTATTTATGAAATCTTAATTAGAAGTCATCAACCTTATTATGCACATTCTCAGAAATACTAAATACATTGTTACCAATACTTCTAATACTTCAACTCTGATACTTTTCAAATGACATCGAAGGAGATATAGAGGAAAAGATACCTCTCATTCGATGTTCATCTTTTTGGAAACTCAACTTGACGATAGAGTAGTTAGTTCGTAGACTAGTTACATAGAAGTGGACCAAAGTTTGTCATCTGCTCCTTTTGTTTCTCGGTTTCGTATGCTCACTCGAACGACGACGCGGTTTTCCGAACAAGTGACATGACCGAGATAGACATCGAGGTTCCGAACACGGGAGGAGCAAATTACCTGGCTAATTCATTTCTATCGGTTCCCTAACTTTCGTTTCATGGCAATGAAGGCATACATGCAACGACGTGTCCCGGCTAATTCTTGTCCAATCCAACGTTTATCCGAATGAAACCGACTGAACACGTGTTCCTATTCAAGCAATTTAACGGATTGCACAGGGTGTCCCGTCACGATTCGGTTTATTTTCTCGATGGCAAGGAAATTGGATCAAATCAGCTTTTGCTCGTTTTCCTTCTCTCCTTCCAGACAATTTCGATACCATTTAGATTGCGCGAACGTTTGCCATGGTTCAACACCAACAGATCGCCAAGATTCCTAAGGAATTTTGGGTGACCTGGTGGTTTATTGATATTGATTGGTAGTTAAGTCATGAATTCCTAATTGGGACGTTAATTATTTATAAAAATTCCTTCATTTAGAAAATTTATTATTACTGTAATAATATCTCCTCTAGGGCAGTATACACAGTATTATTAATATTATCCCACGGACGGCGGACCATGGAGAAAGCCCCTCGGATAAAATCCTTCTCATTAATAGTGTGATCGTCTACAATTTGTGGAAAATATGTTTCATCGCTATTAAGGACGGGCGTTTTCCGCCTGAGATTTTTTCTAATCCACTTAATTAGATTTTTTTTTTATCCCACCACTTGAGTCTAATTTCCTATCTGATGGAACTGGGTCGAAATGTATATTCACTGATTATGAAAATGTGGAAAATCTTTTTCTCGTTTCTTCCTTCAATTTGAGACAAGAGCATCTAAATAAAACAGAAGTAATTATATTTTAAATTGCTTATTTAAATCTTAATTACGTTTCTGTAAATGCAATTGTAATTTCGTTTCCACAATTTTCGCAGACTCGCGGAATTGGGTTAAACGTTTCTATGATTAGGATTACACGGAGAAAAAAAGCATTGTTACTTTGTCTTCTTCGAGTTCTTTTTCAACTGAAACTGGGCTACTATTACGTTGTTCATTTTTACTGTTTCTATCCGTCGTAAAATGTCCAAAGTATTTGTGATTTCAAGCAAGGTAGAAAGTTGACGAACTTCTTCAACGGAGATAGAAAGCAAGCATAAGTCTTTGAAGTTTTGAATGGAAAATTACTAGAAGATACGAAGCCTTCTGCTTAACGATTACACCCTTCGGCACTGATGAACTTTATTGAAGAAATATATATATTTTATTCAAAGACGCCAAAATTGCAGGTAGCAAAGGTAGTAATAATCAAAAACGTTAATAAATTATTCTTTAGATAGGGGTTCACTGAGATAACCGCAATTAAAATTTAATTTTAGACCCCTTTTTCATGTTCATTTTCCAAATTAAAAATTTCATATTTCTTTAAATATCATTTTTACGGTACAAGATTACTACCTAATTCTACTTAAAGCGTACGTGTCGTAAGTCTGAATCACGTTGCTTGATAAAGTAATGAGATAACTAGCTTCAAGAGTATCTTCATTATAATAAAAATTCTCTTGAAAGCAGCTTTGCCTCTCAAGAAGGAGAAATATACTGACATGTACAAGTCTTAATAAGCCCCTCGTTCGTGTCTCATTATTTTGCGAAGAGGCACAGCTACCGGTGGATAAATAATGCCCGAGCAACAAAAGAAGAAGATCGTGAAAGTATGCAGTAGGAATAGGTGGACAGTCGGTGAGGATGAAACGGCGAAACGGGGAAGCTCTGTGACGGATAGGATGAACGGTGTAAAAGCACAGCTCATGCATCTTTTATAAGGGTAAAGAGCCAGGGGTACGTCCCCTGCGACGTAGCTAGTAATCGCATGATACGTCGAAGTAGAAGAGAAGAGGCTACGGGGTAAAAATCAAGAGGAAATGACGAAGGGTAGATCGTGTACACGCCGATAGTCAATCATTCGATTTAAGAGGCCACTGTTCCATAATTAACTTCGTATCTGGTCATTTTGTTTCTTCGCAAAAAATTTGATAACAAAATAAAAAGAGAATTTCAAACGAGTATCCTAAATTTTTAATTGAAGTGCTGTGAAAGTTCTTAAATCCTTTTTCTTTTATTAACCAATCTGGAATTTTAATGAAAATAATGCTAAATTTTTAATGAAAATATGAAATATCATAGCAGATTATTTATGTTTTAATTGGAATGCAAAATCTTGAAAATTTTAATTATTTATCATAGAAAGTAGAAAAGTGAGAAAATAATGTTTGACATCAATTTTGCATTTTATTATAAATTTTACGCTACTTTTGAAAATTCAGCATTTCGTTTATGGGGAAGGAAATATATTTAAAAGTTTAATGGACATCGGGATTGTTTACATGCATACGACATCTTGCTTTGAGAGGTCCCTACGCCTCTAATTAACACCGAATTGAATATTCACGACCTTTTTCAACTAACCGTCACGACAAGCTCTGTCCTTCCACGATAAATTGAAGCGGTTTCACACAAACGCTGCAGGTGGTAGAGTTTTAACTTTCGTTTCCTCCTCGTCTTCTTGCAACTCCTCTCGTTAATCACACCACCATTTATTTTGCTTGCAAATTTCCTTGCCATCATACCATTAATTGCACGATAAGTATCTGCAATCGATTGACCAATAAAGACAGAATAAATGAACAAATTCTGTCTTGAATTTTGCCAGTAATGTACACCTAATTAATTACTCGATAATCCTTGCCAATTTATTTATCACTTAAAATTTTTCTTTCAAAATTTGTATACTGATGAACCATTGGAGACCAGGTGTTAATTACAAATATTGACAATTTTCTAGCACAAGAATTAAATTTTAATATTTTTCTTGAAAGCGAAGAATGCTTCATCAAAAGAATTATAATTTACAATTTTGTAACATTGAAATTTTGAAAGTCATAGGGTCACTTCCGACCCAGTCAAAACTTACCAAAAGTTCTTCAAGCTTCTTCAGTTCATGCTTATAAATTAAATCACCGTTGGCACCAACACTAATTATCTGTTATCGTGCCACGTTTATCGCTTATTATGCAAAATTACTGGATTTGCATAAACGTCTGCGCTGCACGCTGCACGTATTAATTAACGCGTTTGCTAATTGCACCGTATTACAGGCAGCTGAGGTTTCTTAAAAAAAAAAAAAAAACAAAGAGAGAGGGAAAAAATGTAGAATTGTTAAGTAGAAAGGCGAAAATTCATGAGTAGGGCGCGAGAATAACGTGTGTCGGAGGCCGAAAAAAAAGTGAGGAGGAAAATTAATTGGCACAGAAGGGTACTAGAGATCTATTCGTAAAAGGAATTCCCAGGATCCTGAGAAACCTTGGTTAATTCGTGAACTTGCCTCGTTAGATAGAGAAGCGAACCTGAGGAGAGGTGATTAAAGCTCAACTTGATGTCACGCTTCGCATAATTTCTGCTTTTTCGAGTGTTCGCCTCTAATTTCGACCACCGCTGGGATGTTACCCCTGTTGTTCGGCTTAAATTCGGATTAATACAGCGAACTGGTTATTAATGGCATCAGCATAGTTCCTGATAAATGTACCGTGATAATTTTACGGTTTCGCGTGTCGAGACAGTTTATACTGCAAAACATACAGAGACGAATTGGGGAGAGAATTAACCCTCGTGCACCGTTTGGATTAAGAAGGTTCGAAATGAAAATTTAATATTTAATTATGTAAATTGTTCGCGTGGAATATTTTGTGATGTCATGTTTGGTAATCTTTTGCGAATAGCAATGAATATTTCTTAAGATTTCACCTTCCATTATTTATTTAAAATCTTCTAATATTTGTTGAAGTAAAATACACAATATTCATTTATTTTTTATTTTTTATTTAAACGAAACTCTTTTGTTTAAAAATTATACATTTAACTTTAGGTTAATATCCTTGTATATTTTTTACAAATTTAGGTCTCGATCGACCCATACCCCGCGCTGTTCAAGGATTAATCGTTTAGAATTAATTTCTTGACAACCGTAGGAAATTTGTCGCCAACTAAACGAACCACACGTGGTTTGTAACCCACTGTCCTATAATAACTTTCCACCCGCAAGAACGATGAACTTATTCAAGGAATTTGTTCTGTATACCCTCGCATGATGTGTGGCCTCCTTATATTGAACTAATGAATTTATGAGCACCTTACCAAGAACACGGGAGTTATGGTGCAAAGTTTTCATCATGGTGTCAGAAGGCATGAAAGATTGAAACTTATTCGTGGCGCGATATTCCTCTAACAGAAATTTATCGAAAATATTTTCCAATATCCGCTCATATAGAAATTTGACAAATTAAATTCCACAATATTTCTGTGTTGAATTTGTATCAGTTTAACCGTTCAGATATTAAAATGATAGAGATTGATATTAAATTGTTGGTGATTTTACCGTATACTTTTTATTTCATTTTATAGTATCCAATATCACTCATTATGTACTCTATATAAATTTAAATATACTCATCGAGCTTGAAATACAATATTTTATAGATAATAATCTTTATTACAAGGGAAAAATTAAAAATTTCATTTTATCCTTATTTTAGTCCAAAAATTGATTAAATCTCGTATTACCAAAGGGGATGCTTAATTCTCACCATACTACTGTCTCGAGAATTTCCACTAAAATAATACTTAAAAATTTCTAACTTTCAAAATTTATAAATAATAAATTTACACCACCTCCTCCCATTATTTAAAATATAAAGTCACAATAAAATATTCCTCCCCTGGTAATTTAAGTAAAGAAAAAATCTTGGTACTGTCAGAGTCAGCACTTTGCAATTCAAATCAGCAAAAATTATACAATTCCACCAGTACACTTGAAATTTCACTTTAAACCAATCTTCTTTGTTCGAAAGAGAAACAAGAATTCTCTGTTTCTTGGGTGAATGCAAAATAGTTCGATCGAATTCTCCTTTTCACGAACAATTTCCCTCGAGCATCAACACCATGATTGTTAACGAGTCCTTTAGAACTTCCTTGGGAAAACGTTTCACCGAAACGCATCCTTGTGATTCCATCAGAGCAGCATGAATCGTGCGAGGAGAGGCGACGATAGAGATAAACAGCATTCAAAATTCATCGTGCAAATATCCTGGTGGTGTTCTCGTGCAGCAATCGCGGGGAAACATCTGTCCTGGAGGGTGGTTTACGCCGAAAATAAACGAAAAAGCTTCCCTCACCCCTGTAGAATTCTTGCTTGTCATTGTTTGGGCAGTCTCTCATTTTTTTTCTCCCGCGGTGATATTAAAATTTTCTACGTGCTCGACGAATGAGATGGAATAAGTCCTTCTCGGGGTGAAGCGAAAAATGCATTGGCCACATTGCACACAACCATACGTACAGAAACATGTAAAGGATAAAAGTCATAGTGAAACGAATCATTTAATTTTCATTTTAAGAAACAAGAAGTTTTATTAAATCAATTTAAATACATTTGTACAATCACATTTTAATTGAGCATTTATTGTAGTCTTTTTCAGTAAATTTCAAGCTTGAAATTTATATAAAATATGTTATTTTATAGTACATTTGTTATGACATCGAATTGTATCAAACTTCTGATGTTTTCAAATCGATCATTGTTTGCTTTAATTGGTAACCAATCAATTTGTGTTGAGAATATTAATAAAACAATTACGTGGCCATTTTCAGCAATATTTAAGCTTTAAATTGATGTATCATAAGTGCACTTGAATTAATCTTTTGCGTCATGAAATCGTGTTAGAGTTTATTTTTCTATATGTCTGACTAATTATGTTCTCGTACTACTTAAACTGCTTACTACTTACTAACAGAATTTCATGACATAAAAGTATGTCAGAATGGCACATATGATATATCGATTTAAAGCTTAAGATTCCAAGAAACTGACTGTACAAACATTTCATGAATATTCGTAATACAAAATGGCTGATGCAGCGTACCATTTCTTCTTTTCATAAATAGACATGTACAGATGGTATCAGTCCGTACAAATCAATATTTAAAAAAACATTGATTTACTCTATGGCTTACATTCTATACATAGAACTGTGTAACATCGTTGCATTTGCCTCGACAAGCGACATTTGACAATGGGTGGCACCGTAGACCCATGAACAAGTGAACCGTATGTAGGTGTAAAGATCGCTTGTGTAATGGTGCATCAACGTTTCTATGAACGCGTGTATATGTGTGTGTGTGTTCATTCGATTGTACGCATTCACTTCGCGAAACAATACCTTCGGATCCGTCCCTTTCTCGATATTTCCAACCCTCTCCCCGCCTTTCTCCCTGTCAATTTCTCTTCCGTTTCTTCCGTCGCTGCCAACTCTTCCCTTCACCCCGTTTACAAATGACACGGTCTTTGCCTGAATCGTTCGTTTTCTTTCCCTTTTTTTTATCGCTATTTTATCCCTGCATTTGCCTGTTATCCTTTTATTTGCGATCGCTGCCTCTGGCCTATTTTTCATCCTTCTTTGTGCGAGTTTCTTCAGGACTTTCTTCTTCTTTGTTGTTCAAAGCTGCGAACGCCTTAACCCTGTTCTTATCCTTGCTTTTGTACGATGGAAGGTGGAATCGTTTAACACGTTGACTATCGTAGTGGAAATAATGATACTGTGTGTTAAATAAATTTTACTGGGTAAATTGTAAGCTCCAATCATAGACAGCGAATAAACCGACATTCCTTATCAATAAAAATAATGCAAAAATTTTAATCTTAATGAGATAATAATAATGTTAATTTATTTTGTAGTATATTACTTCGCTGATGGAATATTTTTCTCTCTTGATTTCTTAATTATCCAGAAATAAATTCATGCATAAAGGACTCTTCTCTTGTATTCTCGTTGAAACATGAAGCATTAATTTTTTCATTTCATTTATTAATTCCACTTGAAATTTGAAATTACCAGTGTAATTTCAGTGATGCTCGCAGTATTTTTTCATTCTCTTCATTTCGTAATTATTTAAAATTAAAATCGCCGCGTCGACGGCTCTTTACCGTACAGTAATTTGTGTTCTATCCAAATCATAAAACATTAATTTCTTAATTTATCACTTTCCCTCGAAAATTCTAACGATCAGTGTAATGTCAGTGGAATCTACGATATTTTTCTCTTATTTTTCTAATTATTCGAAATGATATTCGTAGCAACGGGCCCCACGGCAATCAACTCGTTAAAAAAACGAGTGACGGCTAAATGCATTGTCTAATTGTGTTGAAAATGAGGTGCATAGGATAGGCGCGACCTGGGTGAACCCTCGAGCTACAGGCCAAGCTAACGGGGTTACTCTGGCGCAGCTTTCTTGAATACCCGTTCTTCGTTTACGAGAAAGGGGGAGTTCGCTGTCTGGTCGTTAGACAGCAGACAAAACAATTCGAGCATGGCTGCTTTCCATTACATACGATGGAAGGCTTCACGCGTATCAGGCACGCTTGTTTTTCATGGTAACGCACCACGAAATGCAACGTTAATTAGAACTGACTTGAGCTCGGTTAATAATGAGCTCTACCCTCTCTGTGCCGAGCGCTTTGCCTTGTTTTGTATGCAATTATTTTAGAATTGATGTTGCTCCGGGATTGGTAGTTCGCCAATTAGGGTAGAAATATGTTTTGTTTCTTCCACTCTGTAATTGAGAAGGGGTATTGCCAATTGTGAACAGTTAATTATTATCAACTTCTTCTTCTGTTCCTTTAAAAATTTTTCTTCAGATGTTTTTTTTAAATAATAAATCTGTGGCTTGCTGCAAAAAGTAGATTTTATATTGGTTGTCTCATAATTAATTACAATCATAAAAAAGGTGATTCTGCATGAAAAAATAAAAAACTGCCAATCAGTTACCGGGGTCTCTATACAAACATACCTATTTTCTTGAGGAATTTACGCGTCCAAACAATTCTGTAATCTGTTTTTGTTTATGTTTCAGATCTCGACGTTAGTGTCGCACAGGGAACGTCCGCTATGTTCGGACAGAAGTCTCCGTGCGGTCGCCAGAGTCGGGCAAGCAGTGAACCTGGCGGTCGAAAGATTCGTCACTGTTGGCGAAACAATTGCAGATGACAATCCGGAAATTAAGCAGGACATGTACGAGGCGTGTAAAGAGGCAAGGGTTGCTGGTGAGTAGAATCCAACCCTTATAAATCATCTTCACTTAAGCATTCCTCTTCAAACCATCAATCTTTCGTTGTCATTCAATCTTCCTTTTCTCTTTGCTAATGAAAACTTGTAATCTTTTGTTAAGGCAACAAATTAATTTTCCAAAGAGCATAAAATCAAAATTGTAGAAGCTTTTGACACTAACTTGTCCCTAGTAAGCTGTTATCTTGATCCTTCCATGGAAGAAAATATTAGTCTGGAAATCAAGAAATTGTGAAAGAAAATGATCCCTGTGGAATATGTTTATAATTGTGCGTTTGAAAGTGAACCGTTCAGGATTCATCGCGAAAACTTGTTAGGCAGGGTAGGGTGTCTCTAAAAGGCCGTCGCGAAGATTCTAAAGCCGCTCGAAGATATAAAGACGTTTGTCACGAGTTGTCGCTTCTAAAAGCTGAAAGGGTATCTCTCAGCAGCCATTCATGCTAGCATTGATGGTAAGAGAGAGATGTAGTCATTGTACTTCGAACAAGTTTAACTATAGTTTGACTTCGCCATATTTTGCTCTCTTGATAGCTAGGACTTTTAGTATCGGTAATTATCTAATCAAGAAATTTTTATTAACACCTTCCAGTATTCAAATTCAATCATGGACTATTCTTTTCTTTATAAAATAATATTACTAAAGATTATATGAGAGAGCTTGATTTGTATTTGTTTTAAAGCACATTAAAAAAAATCACAATTTGAATTATTATTATTATTATTATTATTATAAATAGAATTTTTTTATTTATATAAGGCCTAATTTGTCCCTAATTACATTATCTAATATTCTATAAATAATCGAAAGTGTAGTTTAGATATTACCAAAATATAATTTCATTTTTGTTAAAATAAATTTTTTAAATGTATACTATTTCATAGTAGATTTATGAAGTTGTAAAATTAACAGTCCATTTTATTTTAAATGAGAGGAATTGATATCAATTTACAAAATAAATGTAGCTTTTATTGAAATGGAAATCGTCCAATTTGCCAAGTCGATTAACGCAAACGAGAAACAACGAAACCGCAGGATAATTAAAATCAAAGGATACCAAACGACCTTACGATATTTGTCCAATTTATACGATGCAGATATTTGAGCGGAAACCGCAAACAAGTATTCACATATCATATCCATTAATATGTTCCAACCTATTAAAACTTTGTGAATAGTATTTAGTAACATCGTTAAATTATTGCGTTAGTAATTCCTATATATTTATGATCGTTAAAACTTTCATGCGAATGAATTTATTCAAACGATTTAGAGGCAGCTCAATTAGTAGCTTGTAAAATTGATATATTTCAGTCGATCTCTGCTCTATGAATTTATGAAATTCATTTAAGCATTTTATTAATTATAATATACAAAAAGATTAGACTAGAAATTTATTAATTGTTGGTAATAAAAAATAAAAAATTAATTGCAATCCACTAATCGTCCACTGTGACAATTTCTTTTTTAATAAAAGGCTTAATACTAGTAAATAGATAAAAAATATTTATATAATTTTTTCTTTGCATTTGCATTTTCTTCGCGCAACCATAGTTGTGTCGTTTTTACGATTTTGCGATTCAGGTAGATCGCTCTCGAATATAAAACATATCATAGGAACGTAGGAAGAAATGCCTGCGGCTAAAAGCTCTCTGAACATCGTTGTTGAGAGGATGTAAATGCAAACTCTTGTATGTAAGTTCGCGAAAAGTGTCGATAAGAATATGAGAATCGTGAAAAAAAAGCGTATGTTCAATACGGAGAAATTCTTGGTAAAAGCACTTTGGAACTTATCTATCCGGCAGTTTGGCAAAAGTTTTCAAAACCGGAGTAATTCGTTTCCAATATTTTGGATGACTGCGTTTGACATTCGATGCAGATAATTTTGAAATAAATTTCAAAATCGGAAATCGTGTTTTCGCATGATCGTGGCGCCAGGATTGCCAAAAAATAGCACGAATGTGAAAACAGGGTATGCGTTGACCCACATTCTTTGGTCCTTGAAAGATTTTTCGCCGTCTTGAGCGCGGAGCTTCGGGTGACGTTTTCGTCTCGTTGGAAAACAACCAGTGTTCAAAAGTGTTTCTTTTTCGGTTAATCCGTCTCTCTTCGAGCTATCTCAAGTTCCTGGTAAAATAATGGCTCCGAACAAGCCGGAATATGTTGTACAAAATAACAAGAAAATGTAGACTGTTCCAGTACTTTATTTATTTGAATTAGAATTTGTGAATGTGAAGAAAAACCTGCCTTAACCATTTTCTTATTTATTGTCGGCTTAAAATAACTAACTTGGAACTTACTGTCTATTTTTAAATTGTTTGAAATTCTAATTTCTAATTTCTTTTTTGGTTTGTAATTTCTAATTTCCATTTCTAATTCTAATTCTAATTCTAATTCTAATTTTCTTTATTTCTAATTTCATTTAAATTTTAAAATCATTTGAGGTTCTTAAATAGAAAATTAACTTGCATGCGGAAATAAAAATGTAAAAAGAATCAAAGGATCATCAATAAAGAAGCAACAACGTTACTTCTCCAAGTAATAAATCCTCCCAGAAAAACTCCCAGCTAACCAAACAGATCGAATTTTGGAAAAAGACCAGACCATAAAGATGTCAGAGACTGAGGTTTAATTCGAAAACGTGTATCATCGAATTGAAGTGTTGGAAAGTGTTGATCGGGTCAATCGATTGAAGTGCATGCATTTAATAAAGCCAGCAATGGCAATTAGGTCACTATTAATTGCTAATTGGGAGTCTAATGCGAGTACAGGCGAATCTGGACGCGATTCCACCGGAAATTGCAACGATCTCGTCCACAAGAATGATTGCGTTCGCGGTGGACGGTAATTTACGATATACAGATTAGAAAAGCCGCGATAAATTTTACTGGCCACGCTAACCATCTTCTATGCACCAACACAAAAGTGTATTTACGAGCTACATCACCGATGACCTCGTGGAATAAGTTTTATATGGAAGTAACTGAATATTCTGTGATTCTATTTCCGGCGACAAAATGAAATAAAATTGAGATTTTTAAAATGATAAATACAATAATAGGAATATTTTATGCAAGTAGAGATATATTATTATAATTGAAAATTAAATGGCTTGAATGTTATTTCTAAAATTTGAACTTTTCATCAAGAATTTTCAAAAGCTACAATATGACAATTTTGCATAATTAAATTTTGTAAAAATCTGCTTATCCAAATTTGACGTACTTATTTCAAAAATATATAATCTTACTACAATTCCAAGAAGAAAGATCTTCCATGAAAGTTAAATGAAATATTCGATCCTTTTGTAAGCTTTAAAGAAGAGAGATTACATCGACGTTACTCCTTGCGCCATTAATCGTTGATTGCATTGGTCTCGGTGTAAAGTTCAAACGTGACAGGGGACAGTGAGCAGATATTATCAGGAAACGGGCAACACGAGAAAATGTAGTACGAGGTCAAAAGTCGAGAGGCAGACGATGATAGTTAAGAGGGGAAAGGCGAAGAGTCAAAGGGAGTGGCGAGGAGCGCAGAGGGAGTAAAAACGACAAAGGCGGAAAGTTTGAAGACGACAGAACCAAGACGAGAAGATTAAACAACCTGGACCCCCCGTGAAGAAATACCGACTTCCCTATGGCTTCTCTTTTCTGTCTTGTCGCGAATGAATGAACGTGTCTGTAGAGAAGTTAAAGGTGCGATATTACTTTTGATACGACAGTGTACACTAACCACGAGGACTTTCAATTTGGATATGAATTTCCACAAAAGGGACGTGTAGTCAAATGAACCTTCTTATAATTTTATTACATAAAAGTACTACAAAACAGTACTTATACCATATCAATTTAAAGCTTAAGAAATAATAAAAATAACTACGTAAATGGTTTATTGATATTGTTAATGCAAAATGTTTGATTCATCAAATGTTTACATTTTAGTACTGTCCACTAACGAACGTACAATTCTTATTCAATATTAAGGATGTTGACGAAAGCTTTATATGGTAATTTTTATTAAACTTTAAGCTTTAAATTGATGTATTACACTTGTTATTTTGAGCTACTTTTCTGTCATAAAAACGTATCAGATTTCTCTTATGTCTAAATCGAACATTGTTTACTATAATTAGCTGCCAGCCATTTTGTATTAAGAGTATTGATGAAACCTTTAGCCACCCATCTTCTTGAAGCTTCAAGCTTTAAGTTGATGTGCCATACATGCTGTTTTGCAGTACTTTTATGTCATGAAATTATGTCAGACTGTTTAACTTTCAGAGGCAACCTAGTTCAGTGGTACAAGTCAGCCATAAGTGCATATATAACTGTGGAAGTAGTATAACTCAATAATTATTCAGACTCCTACATATTTAACGAATTAAATTACTTTTTTTAGTACGTGTTAATATTCAGATATCTTATTTTAAGTCGTTTAAAATTGGATTACAACGTCTCTGTGCCCTCTGCTTATAGAAACGTTAAGACAGTTCAACTTCCGTTTGCAATTTTTGCCATAGAACACTACAATTTCAAATGTTTCGGGAACTTGGAGTACTTTGCGGACAAAGACGATCGAGAGAAATAGAAAGGCAGGGGCAAGCAACACGGTTTGAGAAAGTGGCGGAATGCCAAACGATATATCGTTGGGAGCAGCGTCGTGCATAAGTTTCCGAATAAAGCTATCTTATAATCCATTCTTGCCCTTCCTACTGAAACAAAGGAGTCTGGTGATCGCCTTTGGCTACCTATTCCTCCGTGAATTGCTTTTAACGTCTTCCTTCGAGATTGAACGCTGAAAGTTTTGATTTCTATGGCCCTTTGTTGCCTCCTGAATTGGTGCTTCAATTCGAACATATTGTTACAAGGAAAATCATATAATAAATCAAGATCTCTGTGGAAATTTATTTCTGAATAATAGAAATATTTTTCTCGTTCCAAATTTTTAATAAAATTAGAAACTCCTGCGAATAATATTTAGAAATTTTTATTTTTAAATAAGTATAATGGTGGGGAAAATTTTGAGGGATTTTAATTTCGAGAGTCAAAGGTGGAAAGTATTTTTATCGAATCAACGATCCACTGAAAAATGAACACAGATATCGGCTCTATATCGGGAAATAACGATCGTTAGAGGGAATCGAAAATGGTCGATAAACGTGGCACGTATTTGGAAGTTCCAATTTTGCTTTTCCCTCTGTTCGAAGAAAACAGCTACTCTGTCGTCGTCCACTAATAACTGCATCGATCAACAGCGAACGGTAACTTCTTCCAGAGTCTGTGTACCCTTACGATAGACGCCACTTTGCTATTTTTATCCCGACTACCTTTTAAGATCGGGTCAAGTCAACGTGCAAAACATTTATTAACCCTCGAGCATTTTTGAACGAAGAACCAGGATATATTTGGTAGATCCTTTTTTTTTACTCTTTTTTAAACTTTGATACTTGGAAAATATTCGAAAAGCATTTTACCTTTATTTTGAATATTTTCTCGTTCTTTGTTATTTGGATTTGAAAATTGAAACAATTTTATTTCCGTTTTGACTACAGTTTTATTTAATGGTCATTTTAATATCAGTGAAAGAAATTACTTTAGGACGTTCTATCGTCGATTGTGCGAATTTATTGGAACGGTCGGATGAGAAGTTTTCAGCCACTAGATAACGTTTGCAAAAAGTAGTTGAAACTCGGTAACGTCCATAAATTTCACCCTTCGACGGTGTAATTATAGTCGTGGAATAAATCATATTATCTCGAATGGTTTCATTCGCGCCAAGAATTATTGCCAAAATTTCCAGCTACGCGAATTATTTTGCGTCACAGTGTAAAATAGAAAGGAAAAAGATGAACTTTTCAGGCTTATCTCGGACATATCGGTTCATTCAACCGCAGATCTATTGAATGCACCAGGAATATATCTGGCCCGAGTCATATCGACATTCCCGATCGATTGAAATACGCTAACGTACCTTCCGGCTTTCTGATTAATCCTTTGGGAACGTGCTTCACGTGTTAGCTACATGAAATGCACTGTCAATCGAACCGATGGCAGACGCGTGGTACAGATATTAAATGATTCAACTTCCTGAGGATTCATCTTGCATACGAAACGAATCGAATGTGCACTGAGTGTCTGGGGAGAAAATCGACAGGCTTTTCCAGTACGTTTAACAGCTGAATTTGAAATAAAAAAACTTGTCTCAATACACTCGAGTTTCGTTATTGAATGATTTCAAAAAATATGTACAGTATCGAGCAAAGTAGACTTCCCAAGGGAAAATGGCGATATAGGAAAAGCGATTTTGAAAATTCTAATTTTGACAATATTAATATTATAAAAGAGATTCTCCTCGTTATCGTCGAAAGGGAAGGATGGGTGTCCGGGGAAGGAGAATCAGGAAGTCCTCACGGTAATTAATAAAATTATTTATTAAAATATGTAATACACTTTTACAGATATTTATCTGTTATTCAAATAGTTAATTTTAAATTCACACGTGTACCAAATAAACAGCAATAGACTTCTATAGATCAAATGATCCATTTTGCTTGATTTATCTATGTCCATTGTCACAACAAAGGATCAATCGATTGCAAACTACCAATCGGTGAACTGGGTTATACGCAGTGCACCTATATTGTGGTGGTACGATATCTGTAATCCAGTCCAGCCGAATTTACATGAGAAACTAGAGTATGATCCAATTTCGCCGTCTATACGATACTGCCATAACGACGATTTATTTAGAATATATTTCCAAGATGCAGTAAAATTTTATAGCTGTAATGAAACGTGATTGAGCGTTTACTACCGGATATCAACCCCGACACTGGGGATTCTGGATCCATTCGGACCCATTCTATATATCGATCCTTTCATGACTTTAACGGACCTGATTTGGCATAATCTTTGACACGATAAATGTTACACTGCAAATGATCATAAATACGTCATATTATAATTGCAATTTTCCTCAGTAATTTAAACGTTCTATTTGACACCTTATGAAATTAATATATTATATTAATACTACTTAGGATAATTTTAATTTTCCATTTGCTATCTTGTGAAATTAATATATATATATATATATAAATTTGAAAGCGTTCAGTGTCATTTATTATTTTAAAATATTGCACTTATGAATGCAACTGCAATATTATATTCTTCCATAATTTCCAAATCTATTTAAATTATAAATAAACTTATTACTATGTATCAGAGAAATCCAATGATTAACTGGAATCAGATCTTGTAGGTCGTATTAGAAATAGAAACATTTTATTTGACATTGAGAGTAATGCGTTTATCCGTGACAGTAAAAATCATATAGTAAATACCGAATCGGGACGATGCAATGCACTTCTCTGATTGTTAAATTGGGTCAAGGGGGATTGCATGGCGTACTTGATACTCAATCTGCATAAAGCATCGTAAGGTTTCGCTATCAAGGCAGCTGAACTGATTACGTTACGCTAACTCTTCCCTTACTGGTTACTATCAGAGCAAAAGGTTGTAAAATTGTTCGGTAGAAAGGTGCGTTTCAGAACCAACGAACCTTTTGAAATACCTATTTCATTCTCATACAGTGAGTTTCGTGTTGAGTTTTGATGTATGAATACTCAGAAGTATGAATAACGATGAAATGTAACAGTGTATACAATATGAAAATGTAAAATTCTTTCGTTTTTATTGATAACATTTTTCACTTGTTCAAATTTTAGGGAAAATTACTATAGGTATGTTGTATTAGTTTTAAAGGGAACAGTTATACAAAATATTTCAATAAATAAAATAAAAATTGTTAATAATACATTCTGTAAGTTTTATGAAAAAAGAAAATGACATTCAAATATTACTATTTGATATTTAGAAAATTTTTTATAATGAAATTAGTAATTTTCAATTGGTAAAAGGTTAAATTTAATTTTTAATTATTTTTAATTAGTTTTATATTATTTCATATATGAAGGTCTTTTGTATGAAAGAATTTTCAGAGGACTGGGTAATAATTGACCCAGCTCCCACTGTCCAAGGATATAAGGAGATATTTTAATAGAATAAGAATGCTTTCTCAAAGGTTTTTAGCAGCTTATCTCGTCCTTCTACCTCGTTTGCTTCTTATCAGTAATGTTCGCTTCAATGATCAAATACAAAAAGGATAAAATTTTGTTAAACAACCTTCCGCGTGATTAATTGTAATCCTGTAGATCGTAGATGAATCGTATCGTTTATTTAACAAAAATTGTTATCAAATTGTAAAAGAAATATTTATAACTCTTTATAATAATGATAATGCAAAAAGGGAAACAGAGGTAACAAAAATGTAAGTCAGCTTATAAGATACAAGATTGAGGGGGCGTTGACCTTAAAAGAATAAAATATAACGTTACGCCCCAGTGCTGAGTAAATTCTATTAGAAATTTTACGCGCCATAAAAGGTTGGTGTGTCGTGAAAGGGTTCCGGTTCTCCTCGACGGAAGCAGAACGTCTTTGAACTTTATCCTCGGACATTGGCTAGGCGTGAAAATTTACGAACGTATGAAGTTTTTCAACTTAAACGACCCGGAGAAACTTTATAACAAGCAGAGATTCTTCTAACAGATGGAAAACATCGATACGTAAATGGAGGAAAATTATTCGGGAATACAATTATAAAGTTTCGAAGAACGTTCAGGTACTTCGAAATGAATTATTGCAGAAATATTTCAAGAATTATCGGGCTGAAGAGAAATTTCCATAAAACAAATTTCGTGAATTAAATTGAATTCCAGTGGATGAACTTTGTCGTGTAAATTTGATTAAAGGTGTGAGATATATCGGCCGAGGAAATGGGAAACGTGTGAAACGTAAGAGAGATTCACGTACGAGGAATACGAGTGTTTGGAGATAAAAAAAGAAAGAAAAGTTATAAAGTGGATCTGAGGATTCGTGGTCTGCATGAATTGGGGTTATACCAGAGATCAGAATCAAACGATTTATGGCGTTCTCGTGTCACCTGGTTGTAACTTTAAACTTTATTTATCGCTAAAGTTGCCCATACGTGTAACGAACCTGAATACATTTCTAATTCGTGGTAACTAAAACAGCGTGGTTTTTATTAAGACAAATTGATGTAGAAGAAATTGCATTTAGATTAAAGATACATGTGTTTACTTATGTTATGAAAATAGGAGCCATTTATTAAATTTAATCGTAGATTATTCTCATTCCCATTTTGTAAATTTTCTACTATTGTTTTAAATTCTAATTTTTAGTTTAGAACACTATTATATAGGAAAAGGTAAAACAATTGATGATCACCTATGACGAGCTTTGAGCATCGGTTTTCCATCAGATCAGAAATTAACTTTGTACCAATGTGAAATATGTCGATGGATAAAATTGACGCAGAGATCGGGACCAACACGAAGGTAATTACCGTAATTGAAGAAGAGGGAAGTTTTCTTGGAAGCAATTGCGATCGAGAAACTGTTTACGAGAGAAATTGATAGAGAAACAACAGGAGACATTATAGTAAACTATAATCAACTGGGAACAGTTTATGGAGGCAAAGTCGATGCACCGCTATGGTGAAACACCTGTTTCCACTTTAGATATTCTCTATATATTATGGAATGCCAAAACATGGGTGTTAAATTGCTTTCTATGACACAGGGTTCAAACATAATATGACGTGTCATCAGATATTCGCCTGAGGTATTCAACGAAAATTTTGCCTCATATAACATTTAGATGAAATATTTAATTATTATAGTATTAAAATTGGTTGAAATGTAATCGAGTAATTAAAAAAAATGTAGGAAAATTAAAATCATGCAAAGTAGTAATTGGAAATTTAAATTGAAAAATGAATCAAAGAATAATTTAAACAATGATCATTTCCATTGTAACAGAAAGTGTATTAATTATTGGCTTCAGTATTTAATTAAATGTACCATACTCAAGGAACGTCAGAATTAATTTTGCGAAGTATCAAATTAACTTTGACATCGAAGTTTCCGGTTATATATTAATTTCGTTTAATGTATTATATTGAAATATCTAGATTTTGTTAATGATTAATAAAATTACATCTCATGTGTCAGAGAAAATTGACATTAATGAGAATTTAATAATCATACTGTTTCATGATAAAAGCACTTCAATGTCATATGTATCAGTTTTGAAAAAGATATTATTAAACATTACAAAATTAAATATCTTTACTAAAATATTTTTATTGATTGCAAAATTTCGTACATAATTAAAAAATTTGAAATTAATTTTAATTTTTATAGATTTTTTAGATTCTCAGTGATACATGTTTTTTACTATACATATGAGTTAGGGTCAATTAAATAAAATTTACCATAAGTTCATTAATTTTAAAGACATAAATAAGAAATACACTTATGTGTTTTGTACAAAAATTTCTTTAACATCCTGAAACTGTTCTATCATTTTACAATACAGTTATGAATTTGACGATAATAATGACACCGACGGTATTAAGAACTAAAATAAATTTTTCCTTTAACAAGGCGTTGGCTGTCGCGCGAAAAGGATGAGAAAATCGAATGCAATTGATATTCTTCATCGCACGTTCGTCGCGTTTCATAAGATGATAAATATTCATTGCGTGGGATGAAAGGAAATTCGATTGTCGCGCAGAATGATATTGGAGGCGGGTTTCAGAACGATGACAGCCAAAGGATGGAAACCGTGTGTGCGTGTGCGAGAGATTGATTTGCATAAAGCGTATTCTGCATTTAATACCAAGGATATGCAGGTGTACAATCCGATTACCAAGTGTCATTAATAATACCATTGTATTATATATAAACAAAAATTTTTTCTTGCAGTCTTACAAAGAGGATGTCAAATAAGAAAGGAATTCGAGATAAACAATTTCTAATGTTTCCTAATTTTTTCTAAAACCCTTACATGATCTTATAAATAGTGTTAAACTCAAGCTCTAATAAATTCTACATTTAATTCCTCTCCTATTTAAAAAAAAACCCTCAAATTAATCTTCAACGATGAAAGATATATGTATATATATATTAACTCCATCGAAGTATATGTCTTGTCGTGCGAATAAAATTCTCGTTAAAGAAGAATCCTCGTAACGCCAGGAATTTATTGATTGCTCTGTAATCGTTCATAAGATTAATGAATATGAATCTCCATCGAAATAGAAGCAATTAGAGTGACGTTACTAATGGAGAAATTATTCCGTTTCAGGTTCAGCAATCGAGAAATTATGCGAGTGCGCGATGGAGGACAGTTTGGCCGATCGTGGCTCTGTCGTCAGGGCTGCGAGATGTCTTCTTGGGTCTGTGACGAGAGTCCTCCTTCTGGCTGACATCGCCGTGGTCAAACAGCTTCTTCTCGCGAAAGACAAAGTGGCTCGTAGCCTGGGTCGCCTCGAGAGCGTTTCGAATTTCACCGAATTCGTGAAGGCATTCAGTCAGTTCGGGGCTGAGATGGTGGAACTGGCTCATTTGACTGGTGATCGACAGGTAATTATACTTGGATGCTTTTATCAAACATCGTCGTTTATAAATTTCTTATAGCCATTTTGATTAACATCAAATGTCCGATAACACGATATCGCGTGCTCGGTAGCTAATATTTTAATCTCGTGGTAAACAGTAATTTGGCAGTGAACGTATTAATTGCGAAGAAGAGAGTGTTTACAAATAGTAACCAGCAACACGTGAAACGTGCAGGAACGAATGAATGGAACGTTTCGAAATTTTAGAATGACTTGAAAGACGAGAGACGGAGGGCACAGATGGCCGCAGCTCGCCAAGTTTTAGAGAGAAGCACTATGATGCTGCTCACGTCCAGCAAAACCTGCTTGAGGCATCCGGAATGTCCATCTGCCAGGGAGAACAGAGACACCGTTTTCTGCCAGATGAGAAGAGCCATGGATTTGATACACTACGTGGTTAAAGATGGGGTGCTGGACTGCAGCGAGTCACAATCCTATTCCAATTCGCAGGTTAGAGAATTTATATCATTCTTTCAATTAGTATTTAATATTTTTAAACAAAGAAAAGAGTATAAAATATCTATAGGATTTATTAAAAAAGGTGTAAGGTAGATTTCGAAATATACTCACTTGGACAGTGAAAATAATCGTATATAGTCAGACATATTATAATAGCACTAATTAAGGATATTTTTCGAACAAGGAATGATAATAGAAAGATGTTTAAAATATTTGTAGAATTTATTTAAAAATATGCAAAGTGGATTCTTAATTCTTAACAGAAGGACCTTTACAGTAGAAATGGTCAAGCTCTAGTCTTTCGCCTTTTAAATTTATCGCCCCAAATTATTGATATACTATCGATGCTACTGAAAATTTTCAGCAATTTTTCGTTTTCTTTACTGTCTATTGACGACAGTTAATTTGTCAAGGAATATGATACATCGCAGTGAAATAAATACAGGAATCGTGCAAAACCCGATATTTGACTGTGAAATGAATATCATTTTAATCCTTGCATATACCGTATCCTTCGCTATGAATAAAGATGAAAATAAAATAGCTTCCGGTGTCAGTGAGATTTAAATCTAAAACTGAATCGTGCTGCGATCAATCGTGAGCTTAATTTTCGAATTTCACTGTGTTATCTTTTGACAGGGGATTAAAATAAAACAGGGATTTTGAAATTATTTTATATAAATCTGCAATAACAAATTGTTCGTATTATTTTGCAATATACATTCACAGTACATTTTATATATCTCTTTATCAATGGAAATTGCAAATGTTTTCGTGGCCTCGAAATACGACGAAACTCCGAAGTATTCCTCATTCTCAATGCGTGTTTATGCAAATCCAAATTTCTTGCAATGGCATCATGCATTCATAGAATTTCGGCGCCGTGAAGCGACCAATGTTATCGCATATTGGCCACAAATCTAGGATGGTACGCTCGTAAAATAACGCGCGACGACGCGGCGAGAAACATTAACAATGAAATACATTCGAAAACCTGGAATCTTTCCAAGGAGCTTTCGTTCGCCAAATTCTGAATCACGATTAACCTGCATCGCCCGTGAAATAAGATTTTTCTGACCTTGGCTAACATTGGCCAAGTTTTCTAACGTGCCACCATAAACAATCATTTCGCCGTATGATCGTTGCCAAAATTGCGGACTGCTGTGAAAGAATATCCTTCGACGGGGCAGAATTTTAATTAGAACGCTACTAATTATCCTTCGAAAATTACTAACGTTACAGATAAATGAAATTCTCTTCTGTCACAGAAAATAATTCTAAAATCGGAAAAACAAATTCTACAAAATGTAAAGCTATCAAAGTGTTAATTAAACATAAAAATTGAAATTTAATTAAACTTTGTAAATATAATATGTTGTACAGTGTGTCTGTGAGCGCTTGCGGTTGAAATGAGTAGAAGAGCTCAGTACATAGTCAGACGCAGCAGAGTATAACTACTCGAAAAAGTTATAATACGTAAAGTTACGAAGCACCGCGCGTTCATTCAACGTCGAGATAAAAAGAAGACTAAAAAATAAAAGATACAAACCGTTGTAGAAGATAAAATTTCTATGTATTCATTCAGAATGAAAGCGTAACGTCGAGATGGATCGTATGACGTTCGAAGGATCGTCGATAGGTTTTCTCTTGTTTGACACTTGTCGAGATCCTTTACCGAAAATTTCATTCTCGATACGTGTAACAATAGGAAGCATTAGAAAGTTGAGAACGGTCGTTTGAAAGGTGTTCCATGTTTCATAGTAAAGTTTCAACGTGCTCTAACGGTATCGTTCGTCTTCAAACAGGGGCATTTTCGAAATGTAAGAAGCATGGAATGGACTCGGTGAATTGACAGCAATGCGAATTGATATCGTACCGCGGATAAAGGGCGTCGCATAGCGAACGATGCCGAAATGGATGTCATAAACGTTGCGGCCCATTCTTCGGCACGTGCCAAATTGCAGCCGGTGCATTAATGCATCGGCATCGTTTAAATTTCTTGCCAACGGCCAAATCTTCCCGAGCAAGAACAATGAACCGGGCAAAGAGGAATTTATTTGGTTTAAATGCCGTCCAGAATATCGCGAACACTTTCATGAGCCTGTTGTTTTTTTTTTTGTTTTTTTTTTTAGAGCAATCACAATGGAATGAGTAATATAGATTTTAACCCTTAAACACAGCCGAGTCTGGGTCAATCGAGACCTAAACTTATAAAGTATATCCATACAAAGATATTTAACTAAAGTTAAATGTAAAAATTTGGGCTCTCTCCATGGTCCGCCGTGCGTGGGTTATTTTTCAATACTTCGAGGACTAATATTGCATTTAGCTATTTTTCATTTTATCTTCATATACTTCAAGCACTAATTACAATTTTACTTTATTTAAATTTCATATTTTGCGGCTATTGAGCTAATTTTTGGACAATTGCAGATCTATAAATTGAAAATTCATGCAGCTATTTTTTATTTCCTCAAGAAAATGCATCGTGTTATTGAACAGAGCTAAAATATTCGAGCTCGATATACGAGAACCTCTGTAGAGCACTAAATGAAAAATTTATTACGTGCAGATTGACCGATAATCGCGGATCTTTAAAGGGAAATACTGTTTTCGAGGTGCTCGGTCACGTTCAAGGATCTCGTGCGAGTAATTGCTCTAGAAAAATATATAGTTGCACACGATGCGGCTCGAATACTTCATAGTCGAATGCACTCCATCCTCGGTTGACTGTGATCAGTTGAACTACGACTATGTATGCTGACCTTAGGACAGGATATATATTTAGATGCGACGCGCCATTAAGGTTTTACACGGTGTCTTGGTACTGGGTCATATTCCCATGTAAACATAGTCGCTGTTTATAACACGCGTAATTAAATTTTAAAGCGTATCTTCTGATAAATTGAAAAAAAAAAAAAGGAAAAAAATAAACAAGCTACCACAGCGAGTCACGAAACGTGCTATAGTTATTTTTAATTAAAATTTCAATCATACGTCTTTGTGCAGTATGGAAAGGAGAGAATTATGTAAATTTCGAAGCAGATGGTATCTTGGTCTCTTCGGAAGAGAAGTTTCGCTGATTCGGTCATTAATTTCAGAGCCCACAGCAGGAGGACTGGGACAGCAGCACTGCTTTCTCAGCTCTGAAACATTTCGAGAGACTCGTGGAAACTACGAGAATGACTCTCCTAGGACCAGGTTGCCGGGAAACTCTCACATCCGCGCTGAATACTGTCGTCGAAAGGACCCAGGACTTCACTGATAGCGCTTACACGAGCCACGAGCACCGAGAGAACATCCTTTTGCTCTGCGATCGTGCGAAACTCGAGCTCAATACCTTATTGCGGATCGGTAACAGCATGGTAAGATAAATATTTTGCTGAAAATCCTTCGATATTTAAATAACAAACGAATTTGAAAGAAACAAAATTATTTTATAATAACTTTACATGTTTTATGGTAATTGAATAAATGCCAAAAGTTTCTGTAGAACTAAAAATCATAGAGCAGATAAAATCTACTTCTATATAGAAGAATTTGTCCGAATGGAAGGATTTAACGCATGAAATAAAAAGATTCATATAATACCGGATTAAATGTTCTCTCTTGAAAGAGTAATCCCAGATTGCTTGATCCTCGTTTGAAAGAGTCATAGATCCGAATGAATGACCGTGCTAAACCGAATCAGTTATGAGAGACTAATGCCAGTGAATAGGGATAGCAGTTGGTCAGTTGTCCCTTTGAAAACGATATAGAATGTGTGGCCCTTTGTGAAAATCCTTGGAGCACATTTCATGGTAAAAACCATTGTGAATATCATAGTATACAATGTCCAACTAGAAAAAAAATCTTTTTTGTTTTCACTTTTAAAGTACGTATCAATTAATTCATCTTTCCATTAACCACTGGATTGACCATTTTCTGATTCTGATTTTATAAAAGATAGTAAGTCATGATCGAAGCCAATTGTATTCGAATTTTTCTAACGTAGAGACTTTTTCACAATTTCGATTCATATGATTTTCATAACAATACGAAAGATTTTGTTATTTCTTATATTAGAATTACGAAGGTGGAGGTGGATCCCCAAGCTCTGAGATGGAACAAGCTGTGCTGGGTGTGTTACGAACCACCAGGGATCTTCGTCAGCAGCTATGCACCACGACGATGGAACAAGCTGGTGACCTTGGACAGGTAACCAAAGCTGGACAAGAACTTGTGTCAACCATCAGGAATCTCGCTCTGGCTAATGACATAAATCGTCTTCAAGAGGGCAGCGATAGATTTCACGAGTACATCGATCATATTCTTGAAGTGAGTGTTTCCTATCATAAACATCCCTTCTTTCTTTACTCACATAAAGCACAAGTACCAAACAAACAATGTCTTTCAGAGAAAAGAAAAATAATATTTATAAATGCTACTTGTTTTTTAAAAATTGAAACCATTATGTGTTAACCCTTGAACAACGGAGCCTGGGTCGATCGTGACCCAAATGGTATTAGCTTAGAATTAAATTTATAATTTTTAAATAAAAGTGTTTCATATATTGGAAGAATAATTTGAAAAGAACAGAAAATGAAAATAATGTGAATGATCCGCCGTTCCGAGGGTTAAGAAAAGGCTCACCCCTACTTCAGATTGATTCTGAAATGACTAAATATTTAAATCTTCTCTTAATGTTTGAATCGACAGGTTTGCAAAATGCTGAGACACGTTGCACTCTCGGAATCACTGCAAGTTTCAGCAAAGTTCACGGAAATCAACTTGAGAATATACGGTCCCCAAGTGGTAACAGCCGCTCACACGTTGGCCAGACATCCCACCAGTAAAATCGCTAAGGAAAACCTAGAAGGTAAATCATACACACCTAAAACACAATAGAAACCAATAGAATAAATCTCACATAATTTGTTTATTTTTTATATTACAGTGTTCACCGACATGTGGCAATGGCTCATGACCGATGTGACCACAGTAGCGAAAGATGTGCTCGAGTTGAACCAAAATCGACCGGAGAAACAAGTTTACATGTCTCTGCCGCGGCCAGGAGTAAGTGAATTTCCACTTTCGTGTCGTCGGTACATCGTCCGTTTCAACATTCAAGAATTACCATACATTATATCTGATTTATTCATGACTAATATTCAAAGCGAGGTGGTCCATTTAGTAATTAGCAGAATGGATGATAGACTCGATCCAATAATGCACAGTATTCTCTAGGGTAGCTTACTCGACACCAGCAAGGATGCATAATTAATATGAAGGTCCAACTAAATATTAATACGAGCTGATAGTGGAATAAGCCTTGCGTTTGAATAATTTTGTGTCCTTCATGAGCTACGTCCACACTCAGTGATCTAGCAATTCTGTATACATTGTCAAATTATTTTCTAATGCCACCTATATAAAATAATAATTTAACAATTTGATTAGAATAATGACTGTAGTAGCTTACCAGTATTCCTCCTGAAATTTTTAATAATTTTAACAGCCTAATTTTAATATCAAGTATTTTTTTTTTCTAATAGGATTATTTCTTTCTTTTTAATTTCAGAAACACGGCACCACCAGCAAACCCCTAAAGCCCGTGCGACTGGACAGCGAGGAACAGGCCAAGATCGCAAAAGCCGGTCTGGAGATGAAGCTGATCACATCCGAGATGGACGCGGAAACGGAGAAGTGGCAGGAAAGCGGAAGCGCCCTGGAGGAGAACAACGACATCGTGAAACGCGCGAAAAACATGTCGTCCATGGCGTTCTCTATGTATCAGTTCACGAGAGGCGAGGGTGCATTGAAAACAACCCAAGATCTGTTCACCCAAGCTGAGTATTTCGCTGAGGAAGCGAACAGATTGTACAAAGTTGTGAGACAATTCAGCTATCAGGTATGTAGCAGTTGTCATGGTCAGCGTAGATTAAAAGCAAAGTGATACACATTTTTTAATTGGACTGATGTTGAGATGCTATGTATATACGTGTACATGTACAGGGATCGCCTATATACGTACACGTATACACGTACATCCCCCCTTCTTATTTTCTTACGATCATACTCTTTTTACCCATTGTTTTTTATTATACGGATTCTATACTGGACTTGATTCCGAATTTTTTGATCCTTGCTATATTGGAGATATTTTTACTTGAATTTCGCTGTTTCAGTTTCATTTTTACGTAATCGCCGCGCTAGGGTTACTTCGAATCCCAGTATCATTCGGTAAAATTAAAAATATTTTTTTTATAACATAACAACATGTAATTCATGAAGCGTTTAATACTTTGACCACTTGGATAAATGAATGATTTCAAAATTGGGCTTTCAAAATTAGGACTTTGAGAATTTAAAAAATTTTTAATATTTTTATATATAAGGAAATTTATTCATTATTTCCTGTTAGTTTACTTAGAAAATCCTGTCGTACAAAAAATTTCATTTATGACACGAGGAGAATTTATTCTATGAAATATGCAACCATCGATGCGTTAATGAAAAATTTAGTCTCTCAATCAATAAATGAAAGAATCTGGAAGTTATTGGTTGGAACAATGTTAAAAGTGGATTGGAAGTAACTCGAGCGTGAGCTATTAGCATTAGACATGTTCGAATTAACACGTTTGCTGCCCTTTCGACCCTCCTAGCTAGGCCGAATATATATATAGTTACCTGAAACCATTTTTTGATCTCTCTATACTCTTCTTTAAAAGAAATCAACAGAAACGCTAACCTTGTAATATATTCTTGTATTATGAAACCCTTTTTTGACCCTCGCTCTTTGAATGCCTCCATCCAGGTAAACTCTTTCTCTCTTTACTTTAGACCCTTGTTGGGCTCATAGAGATCACGTTCGCCTTGTACAGATCGTTCTCATTGCAGTGCATTATATATAAATACATATACCGCTCGTGTTTTCATTTTCTTTTTTGACGAATTCATTGTTCCAGTTGCTGTGTTTAAATGTTGTCGTTTCTATTCTCACATCACTACACTTGTTTCTTTACTGTTATACATATTTATTATACACAGTAATGCTATGCAAGATCCGTGACACCTGGTATGAATCATCCTAACAATCGTTTCTTTTTTTAACAATGTAGTGTGTAATTACATCATTCTGTTAATTTTGTACTTACCAGAGAGGAAAAGCACGTTTGCAAAGAACGTTTCATTCATTTTTTGTTTAGAGTAATTTGTACCAGAGTAAGATCATTCTTATTAGGTAATTTGATCGATTAAGAAAAAATTAACGTATTGGAAAAGAAAAGTTTATAATGGTCTGAAATATTCATGGGTCAAGATTTTGTGTAATGGAAATTTGAAATGACAAGGATTACCCTTTATTAAATTTTTATGTGTAATGAGAATAATTATTGTTTATTTTGTTGAAGTGTAGCTGAGAAATTTGTTGAGACTTTTGGATAATTGATTTTAGAGGAACGTGATTCTCGTTTTAAAAATTAGACGAGCTATCACTATTGGAATCTCACGTTTCATACTGTCAGATTAACTATAATCATTATTTTGTTGGTAAATCTATTTTGTGTACGTACATTTACGACTTTTTTGTGTACGATTAGTAAGGTGTGTTTTAGATGCTACGGGAATGCTTCCGTCTGTGGACGACGTCTATGTGCATTGTGGTCCCCCTCCTTCCACTATCTGGGGCATGACTATTATGTCTCAGTTTTTGCCAGCTTCTAATTTCTGATTTTCATGAATTATTTTTATTAACAAGCAGCTAAGATGAAATTTTATCATATTAGTATTTCTGATAATGTTTTCTGCTAAAAATTTTAAATAACAATGATGTGCTTATGAAAATTTTTCAAAATACCATTTGCTTTTTTAACAATATTTAATTTGAAATATTTTCTGAAAATCTTCTCGTAACATATTTCATTTTATACCCTATAGATGTCTTCAGTATTAAAATTCTAATATTATGCATCAGATTTGAAGTAATTAAATATTGGAGTAATTAGAAAATTACGAGTGACAAATTGATTCTAATGAAAGATTTAATACTGGGAATAATTTAAAATAGTCAGCTCTTTTAATTAATACATTACTTGTAAAATTTATCTTAGCTGTGATGGTTTTTATAATGTGTTAATTGTTCTTAATAAAGAGTTAATTAATGAATGTCAGAGAAGCTAGCAAAAACAACAAGGTCTGTACTATTTCACTGTCATTCACACAATCACTCTCTAATATTCTTCTCAAACAATTTACACTTTCCGTTTCAAACTTTTGCATTGTGTTTCTATTAGGATGAATAGAAATCTTTTTTTTGTTAACTAATTATACTAGATACAATTTTATAAATATCCAAGATATATATAATATATATATATACGTATTTGAAAGTATTTATTACTAGACAATCAATGAAAAATAGAATTCAGGCATTGCTTTGAAGAGTCATTGAGAAACGCTACATATGTATATAAATTATTTCGCTGGGCAAATATGATTGATAGTTTACAATGATTATAATATCATAAAATATTTTCTTTATCAATATTAATTATTTAATTATTCAATTTTATACATTTGAAACATTTTTAAGAGAAATAAAACACAATCAATTTTCACTCGTGCAATTTTAATAAAAAAATAATTATAATTTACCTATAAATAAAAATAATTATTTATCTTCTTGAGAAAATGTGTCATATTGTAAATTTTAGCGTTCAATTTCTGAAATATAAAATCAAACGAAAAAGCCTAAAATCATCTGTTAGACCATTTTTGATGATTATTGTTATATTATTAATTATCGTTGTATTTTGAACTTTAATTAATAGAAATCTTTGTAAACATTGTGCAAGCAGGTTTGCCTGGCGATACGAATGAAAATGTAAGTTTGTATACGATGTTGCATGGGCACAGGTACCAGGGGGCCCGCACAAGAAAGAACTTCTGGAAAATCTCGACCGTGTGCCGACATACGTTCAACAACTTCAATTCACCGTGAAGAATCCCACAGTCGGGAAATCCGCCACATTTACGAAAGTCGATAACGTGATACAAGAGACTAAGAATTTAATGAACGTGATTTCGAAAGTGGTCACCACATGTTTCGTCTGCGCCACAAAGGTAAGATATCTGCATAACTTGTTTTCTTCGTTCAAAGAATCAAGGATCAACTACTGTTTTTATTCAGGTTACAGTTTTGTCTTTTGTTCAGTAATTTTTAACTTTGATTTTTGTGCTATGCGTCGAGAAAAATTGTTTAGTCTTTCTTTTTACAATATACATATATCAATTCTTATCGTTGATTTATTATTATGTGTCTCATGTTGTTGTAATTATATGATCATTTTTATTGTTTAAACAAGGAAAGACTGAACTTTATTTTTTTATCATAGCTAGCTTTGCGTTAGCAGCAGATACGTTCAAATTTTCATGCAAACGTATAGCTGTGCGTAATACTTTGAAATCCTAAACAATTAGTTCTGTGCGAATATTTGTTGCTCTAATAATGTTATATATTAACATAAATTATTTATTTCATATCTTTCAAGTTAATTAGCATCCAAAATATGTATTTCAACAAGGGAATTTCATTAGCAAACTAATTAGACAAATAGTAGTATACAGTAGTATAACAGCATATGTGGTCAGACAAGTGGAACAGAAGCCTTGGGTTGGCAGACATAATTACATAAAACAGATTCAATGTTAAATGTTTGAAAATTTACATAATTTCCTCTCATTTAATGCATTCATTATCATAGTTATTATAACCATGCATGATATGGCACACGATAATATGGATTGTCAAGAATATTAACGTGTTGGAAGCCATGCTGATCATCAGGAACCAACACCATAAATTTAACACCATCAAGAATTAAAAATGAAACATAAATGCAAACCTTGAATAATATTAATACTGTGTAAGTAATATTTAGTGGTAAAAAAAAAGAGTTTCCACAAGAGATCCATCCACAAAATATTAAACTAAAAATTTCAAACAGACAGAATGAAAAAACAGTCGTTAGGCCCAAATTAGAATTGAATTATACTAAAACACAAATATTCGCACAGGTGATCGTACAGGTCGTCACGTGTATCGTATCACGCCTAAAGTGTGTACATGTCCTTCCATGTATTCATCGAATAGCACAATATCACGATGCCGCAGTACGTGGAGCTCAGTCCGACAACAGTGCCCGGCCTGGGCGAAGAGGATTGCTTGTATCCGGTTAGCCCGCAGTTGTTACCCTCAACGAGTCCCTACGTACATCCTCATCCTTTAACCTCAGCCCAATTACACGGTATCTTAAGAGCGCCAGGTTTAAATTTTCCATCCTTCGGTCCGTCCATCGTGCCAACTCCCACGTCGAACACCGGTCCACGTAATTCCGCGTCCTTCGTTCACCCCTCGGTCCTACCCTACTCTTCGACGACCGCAACGTCCAGTTGCGGACCGCAGGCACCCAATTGTCTGCAGAATCTACAGATGCTGCAGCTGCAGCTGCACCACGCACAGCTGCAGCACTTAAGGCACGCCACTCTGCCGAGATAACACAGACAGATCTTCGTCGCACGGCGATGCTCGCGCGTATTCGCGACGAAGCGTTGTTCTTTACGTTGCACAGGTTCGACTTTGGTTTTTTTTATTTCCTTCATTTTTCTTTATCGCCGCATTCACGTAGCTTCCTGCACGCGAACTCGCGCGAACGATTCCGTTTACGATCGATCGACCGAGGCGAAACTTCTTCTGGTGAATTGGGTTAATCGAGTTCACTGGTCACGGTAAAATTGAAAGCAACGTAATTTTTCCGGAATTTAGGGGTTTAAGGGTGAACCTCGGTATATGGAAACTGCTGCTGCACTTGCGTTGATGAAAAAGTGAATTATTTAGCTTCCGAAGTTGAGAGGATAAAATTCCAACGGGGGATAAATGGTTTTTCTGGGACCATTATTTTGTTGGAGCATCAAATTTGTTTGAAAAAATTTAAACTTAAATAGATAATGGAGCAGTACTTTGTTTTATGTATTTTTTGCAAATGGTGATCGATCGTCTGCAATCATTCGCGTTTCATAAAAATGTTTTTCATCTTAACGCTTTATTTTTCATCGCACATTTTACGCGTAGGCTTCTTTCTATTCTCATGGTAAGTTGCTTGAATGTTTTTCTTACTGTAATATTATCAATATTTTTAATTATCAAAAGCTTTGCTTCGATTAACAAATTACATATGTAATAGCATTAATCAACTGCTAATCACTCTAGTTTACTGTTTTCAGCAATCTTTTGCAGGAACTGGGGCAATGTAACGTTTTATAAAAGAAATTTTTATTGTTCAATTATTGTCAGAAATTCTGATTACCATGAAATAATGCTTATTTTTATATCTATTCAGAATAACAATTTTACATGTGATTTTCATGAATGGCAATCTTTAAAATAACAACCTCTCATTTTTGGATTTTTCATAAGATTATTCTGCTTGTAACAAAATAATTATAATAATGTTTGTCTATTACTATGGTGAGAGCATCATTAACAGTCAGGGTGCTATCAAAGGAACTCATTTGCAATGTTAACTAGAAAATCGATACGTCGAGCGAAAATGTTTTGGGATTCAACGGAGATAAGGGTAATTAGATTTTGATTATGTGCTTGTAAGCGCATTATTCACAGTTGATAATTACTGATACAAGTGAAACGTAATTATGAAGTAACTAATATTAATGCATAATAATCGCATTTAGCAATTAAACGTAGTTGAAAACAATTTTTTAATCTGGTATTTCGGAGGAGGACCATAGAGAGAGTCCCAATTGTAATTTAACCTTCTGTCTCATATTATTTTCATTTTCTACATTTTACACAACTTTACATTTAACTTTAGATTAATATCCTTATATATGTTTTATAAGTTTATTACTATTAATATCCATTAATAATTAATACACAAAATTTACCCTTGACCAATAGTCATCGATTTCTCTTAATTTCAAACACTTCAAAAATTGTCCAGACTTCCATAAAAAGAAAAACGATAAATCTTTAATATTATTATCAAAACTTTCAAGATATTTTTCGTTCGACGTAGGAAGGAAACCACCCTGAACCTTCTTCCTTAGGAAAAATCGAAGAGGTATCAATAAGTGCTATTAATAATCTAACTTTTTGGGTCTATTTTTCAGTACAACCTGGATTTCCGAGGTCTGTCGGCGCGTGGGGCCGGCGGCTCGCCGTACAGGGGCGGAGAGGGTGCAGGCGCCGACGGCGACGGTGGCGGTGCTGGTGTCGACGGCAGCAAGACGGGCTCCGCCCCCGGCAGCGACCCGTCCGTCTGACAGTTTGGGATGGCCCGACGGGCCAAGGGGGACGCTCGCCGCACCCGGGTTTCCTTTCTACTTTTCTAGGAAGAACCCTCGCCTGCCCCAGCGAAGCGTACACGTCGAGGCCTCGAGGACTCTTTACAGAGACCCTTGGTACTCGTTCGTTAAACAGAATTTCGATATTTTTCCAAGGGATTTTTACTTCTTCTTTTTTATGTTCAAAAAGATCGTTCGTGTGGTTTTTAACATCTTAAGTACAATATAAGTCATTGATACCACTTTTCAGTGAAATCAAATTCTTTGAAAGAAGTAGTATTGTCTGAAATATCTCCGCCAAGATCAACGTGAGAACCATATGGTAATTAATTATTGATTGGCAATATCAAAATTTCATTAAATAATACAACAAAAATTCACAGGCATGTGTCTAAAATCTGAGGCCTTTTAACCCTTCAATAGCGGAGACAAATGAAAATAATAGACAAATGAAAGAGTAGAGTCAATGTAAAAACAAGTAGTATAACTTGAAATATCACCGCCACCATCAACCTCTAAGCTTTTTCTATAAACTATATACATTCTTACAAAATCACACGTCCTAAATATTTGAAGAAAAATTACAATATCCCAACACATTGCTATGAAATCCCTTGGAAAGAAGAAATTCAATAAGATTCATTCCAAAATCACATTCAAATTGCTCTCGATTAAAATCTTCGATAGAGCATGAAAGAACGATCCAACTGGGCATAATCTTGAGAAAAAAAAGATTGAACAATCTTGGACAAGCCTTTCGTTGGAGAAAGTGAAGTATACCGGTGCTATTGGAGCCAGTCGACTGGTAGCCATGATTAACGTAAGAGATAAATAGATGATAAGTTTAACCGCGATATTCGAAGCACACTGAATTTTTCTCCACTTCGTAATCTATGAAAATAATGATGATTTTCAAATAGACTATCATTAGATCGTCGACGTGTACGTTTCAATACGTAAATCGCTTCGAGCACAAGCTAAATATACCAGCCGAACTAGCTAAAACACACGTTTCTGCGTTGCTCAATATAGAAGATTCGTGGTCTTTCCGAAACGAGGACACGATTTTTATAACAAGGAAATAACGACGAGTAAATTAGGCACGCTTCTTTTTTGCACCAAAACGTACGCGTCCGATCATGCGACCTCGTTTACGTCATTCGCTAATTTACGCCGATTAGCTGAAAATTTCACTAATTAAGAAATTGTCGAATGGTCGACGCGGCCGTTGAAAATATAATCGCCCCGAACACGACCCATCTAATTAAACTAAACGAGACAGGAATTAACGTCACTCGAAACGAACGGATTCAGCGTGGAAAATTTCCACTCGAATTTCATCGTGCGACGCGTGATCCGTATGAAAAATCACATTCCACGATGAAACTCGATGTGTTTTCGGTGGCAATAATGCAGCCATATCAAAACAACTGACATTCTAAGCGAACAACGCGAGCTGCTTGAGGTAAATCAACACCCGTGGCTAAATAGTTGCTTTACGTTGCTTTAACTGGAAGCCGTTTTGTCGAAGCAATAATCTGCGTAAATAGTACGTTTCTGTAAGCCTCTTTTCCGGGCGATATGATTTTGTTGCTGTTTCGAATTTCACGAATTTAAACGGCAGCAAAATAAAATGCGACGGCAGCGCGTTTCCTCGTTAACGAGCCTCTTCTTCGTTAATTAAACCCATGGCTTCCGAAATGGCAATGATAATTCACGCGCAGAGGAATCGTTCTTCCATGTAGAAGAGTTGGTGCAACGACAATAATAATTCGGTATGTCGATCGGAGAGTGCCTTTTAGAGGTGAATACCATTAATAGAGGCCATCTTCCATTTTAAGCGTCTCACCAACTTTGATCTTCAAAGAATTCCTACAAGCGCCGATTCTTTTCAACTGTTCTTCATCTTTATAATTATACTCGTTAACGCGAGCGTGCTGCTAATTGAAATGCTTCTCGAGATCTGCTTTGAACGTCCAAAGGAACCCTTAGGTGATCAATAAATATTGAAAGTAAAATATTTTTAGGATTGATGAAGCTTCTCTCGACTACAATGAATATTGTTAATGAATATTGAGAATTTTTATAGTGATTGTACGAGGGTTCCTTGATTGATATATCGCTAATTAGCTTGTCTGGCAAGATGTATTTGTGTAGCCAGGCAATCTTGCTTATTACGTGTGCATCAGCTATGCGTGGAAAAGGGTGGAATCTGAATTATTTTATTAAAAATTAAGATACCATAAATTTTAGGGAGCTCTGAAAATACCTTTAATCATAGAAAAAAGAATTAATAATTTAGAGTTTAAATTTAATTTTAAATTCTAAATTTTCTATTTATTATCCTTGCAATATAAAACCATTTTGTGAATTTGAAAATTTTATCGTTTAATTTTAGCGTGGGTTACAATGAATCCTTTTACTATGATTATTATATTTTAAAGGTATTATTTGATCTCCAAATCAGATTCCACGCTCATCACTGAATGATTTTGCGAAAAATACAATTGACTATCAGATGTTTGCTTTTCGCACTCGTGTATCGTAGGCTGCAAACATTGCGAATGGTAAAAAAGAAACCATGATCGAGCACGGTTCAGAAACGATGGGGCAGGAGATGGTGATAGAGGGTGACCTGGGGGCGGCAGCAGGGCGGTCAGGGACGTACTTTGTGGCAAAGACACGTTGGCTCACTAATCTCGAAATCTCGTGGTTTTGAGACCCGTTAAGCGTAGATGCGGTTCAGCTTCTCGATTCCACGTTTCCATGTATTTTTCAATTCGAGTCCTTGCGGTTCTGAGGATCGAGAAGCGAACGAAATTAGCTGTTCGCGTTCGCGATTGCAATACTCGCGCAGAGTCGTCTTTGAAACCGCTGATCAAATTCGGATTCATTTGTCCGAAAATCGAGACCGATTCACCCTTTTGGTACGAAAAGTAATTCTAGTCGTTAAAAAATTCAATATTAAAAAAAAAATGTTAAATAGCATCAATGATATATTAATTACGCAAAGTAGCGAGTGGAAAATTTAATTAAGTAATTTAAAAAAAGCAAAAATTCTGCTTTCTCGTACCGAAAGGGTTAATCACCATTATCAACGATCTTGCACGAAGAACAACTCGCCACGTATTTTATATTTCACCGCGACATTACTATTGACAATTCAAAAAATAATGTATCGAGCTGTTCTTTGTACACGACGATGAACGTCGAATCTTTTACACCTCACGTCGATAGTGTCTTATCACTATTATTAATTGAAAAGTAGTTCCGTGATCAAGTACCAGCTTTCACCCGATGGAAGCTTGGTCGAAGACGTTTAAAATCACTCGATCATAAAAACAGCGAAGTGAGGGTGATTTTAACGTAGATTATATTAAGAAAAATGAAAATCGAATGAAACGAGGACGAAAGCGTTTGTACATAGAACATTTAAGTTCAAGCGAGCTAAACGTCGACCAGTCATGCATTTCTCGTACTTACAACTATCTATCTTATCTATCTAATCTATCTATTAATATAGAGGATCGATTCTGTATGTATTATACAGAGTTGGCACAAAAAATGCGAATATACCAGCAGATTATTCTGCGGTCTAGAAACCGATCGTTTTAGTCGATTATTGCTTGCGATTGTAATTAAAGCAATTAAAGCATACTTTGTGTTTCGAGAAATCGATTGATTCGATCGATGAAATTCAAACGAAATTAACGAAACGAGGGGTAAATTGTAAGCCTCGAATTAGAGGACGTTGATGGAGTCCTCAAGATGTTCCTAGAGTGTAATTACGCGGATTTCGTAGAGCGTGTACGCGTATAACCTCGCAGGAATGTAAGTTGTGTAAACACATACGCGACGCGTTTGTACAAACTCTGTATCATACCTTATTTCGCGGTCGTTAGAGTAGGGCTCGTAAGGACGGGGAGGGGGGTAAGTTTAAGTTTTTCTTTTTGTATAAAACGGCACAAATATTTTGTAAGAGAAAAGGAGGGTTCAGTTTTCGTCGTTAATCGAATCGTGTCTGATTGGTGGGGTCATAGGTATCGTTAATCAACTAGCAACGATCCACGAAGCTCGACTGCTAGATCTACGTATGAAAAACGGTGATTCATTTTATTAATTTTTCACTAATTGTCTATGGAAAATAGGTAACTTGATTCTTCGTATTTTTAGAATTTTAAAAGCCACTATTTACAGAGTTTCGTATTGCAATTTTGAAATTTTTTTTATAATATTATTAGGGAATCCAAGATCCTAGCTAAATTAATTTTCTTTACAGAGCAGTAGTTTATTATTATTAAAATGTTGACCTTTGTGCTTTCAGAATTCTAGAATCCACTATTTTCAGAGTTTCATATTGCAATTTAGAAATTTCTTTTATAATATTATTAGGGAATCCAAGATCCTAGCTAAATTAATTTTCTTTACACAGCAGTAGTTTATTATTATTAAAATTTAGACCTTTGTGCTTTCAGAGTTTCATACTGCAGTTTAGAAAGTTTTTTTATAATATTATTAAGGAATCAAAGGTCCTAGCTAAATTAATTTTCTTTACAGAGCAGTAGTTTATTATTATTAAAATGTTGACCTTTGTGCTTTCAGAGTTTTAGAATCCACTATTTTCAGAGTTTCATATTGCAATTCAGAAATCTTCTTAACAACGATATTAGAAAATCGAGGATTAATAAATCAAGAATCCTAAATAAATTAATTTTCTTTACAGAACAGTAGTTTATTATCATTCAAATTTGGTCCTTCGTTCTTTCACGGTTTTAGAATCCACTACGTTCAGAATTTCATGTTGCAATTTTGGAAATTTATAAATAATACTATTATTGAATAAAAAACCTTTACTGCAACTAATTTTCTTTGCGAAGCAATAATTTATTATTATTCAAATTTAGATCTTGATACTCTCAAAGTTTAAAAATTCATTATACTTAGTACTTCATATTGCAACTTAAATATTTTAACAATCAAGCAACAATTAACCATTCCTCCAAGATCTACAGATACAGCTTCGTGTCAGGTCGAATTTGTTGTTTCCTATCCAAAATGGAGTTCTCATCTCGAATATTAGCGTAAAGCAGTGGTGATAGTAAGTACACATAGATGATCGGATTTCTAGTCGTTGAATAGAGTCAGTTTGTAAGTGTAATCGGTAATATCGTTAGACATGTAACAATAACATTAACAATAACGACTCGGAGTTACACGCTCTTAGTATTCACATAATCGTGACATTACGCTTCACTGAAGCTTCTTGATATTCAAGCTCACGGAATAATTATTTCTTGTTCATTTCCATTTTCAAGCATTTCGTAGGTACATACACTGTCCCGAATTTACCCGTGTATAATTCTACCTCAATTCTTGAAATGACGATTAGGTATTCGAGGAATTTCATTTGTTCGTTGCAGGATAACACTTTTCTGATATACGTAAATCAACGTTGAAGATTCCTGGTAATCTGAACAGCTAGAACCTGTCGTAGATGGAAAAACCATTTAGTAAAACTGTGAGGGGGAAAAATGGGATACTCGTTGAATTAACCGAATTTAACCCTTTGAGTGTGGGACTGTAAGCAACTGATAATGATTGCTTCTGGTGTTTTCAATCATTGCTAGCTTTGCATTAGCAGCAGATACGTTTGAATTTTTATGCAAAGCTGTGCATAAAACTTTTAGAACTGCAAATATTTGTCGCCCTAACAATATTATTATCAACAGGTATTAATTATTTCAAATCTTTTAAGTTGATGGCAATCCTAAAAATATATTTTAACAAGGGAGGTTTATTAGTAAATTAATCAGATAAGTGAAATAAAGGCGTTAAGTTGGGCACTCAAAGGGTTAATAATCCAAGAACGACTGATCGAAGCAACGCGAGATACTTTTTTTCCCGAAAGCTCATCGTTGCCATCGATTGTGCCTATCTCTTTTAAAGGTGAACAAATTTTTACTCGAAACACGCGTGTCACGCCTGTAGAACGTAAACGTTCGCTTCGTGGCTGTTCTGCGCTCCGATGAAATGGAAAAATAAACCGACACTAGTGGTAACGAACGAAGTATATAGTGCAAATCGTAATTATTAATATACATACACATAAATACTATGTAATTAACGAATAGAGACGACTGCTGTTAGTTGGACTATTTCGTGCCTGTGGTGTAATATTACCGATGATCCGATGTTCAATCATCCCCAATTTTAATTTTTAAAAAATGATAAAAAAGAGCGGACATAGAAATTAAATTAGCTGAGGAATGTTCATAGTCTTGATAATTAAATAATTGGATATTCGACTGTTCGATCATTTTTAATTACATTGTAATGTTCAATTTGCAAAATTTTTTTTTGTCAGTCATATTAATTTTATTTTTATTATTATATTATATTATTAAAAAAATAGAAAAATGTTGCTTAATATCAACACCATGCAATTAGGGATTAATTAATTTCGAATTAATTAATCTAATCTATGTAATTAATTATTCTAAATGATCTATTTAATTAATTACGAATTAATTGCATAGATTTACAACTGAAATTGCTATATTATAATGAATTAAAATCTATTCCATTGTTAATCAATCAAGTCGAATATCCAAATATTTGCTAACCGCGAACAATAAATTTCACAATCGTAGTCTTTCCATATTTTAATGAATCGTTAAATATAATACTCGCGCTTCTCATACCGTCGTTCAGATCTGTCTGTTAATGTCCTACGTTAGATGACGATTAGTTAGTTAACGATTCTAGACAAATATCGATGACAATAATTTCTGGTAATTACTTTCACATTTGTTATAGCGAACTCTTAATCCCGATGATACGGTCGCAATTGATAGTTGGAATCGGTATATTTTTTAACGTTACTCGATCGTGATCCAATTAAATTCAATGGATCAAAGATTTTTCATAGTTTTCTGGCTGAAAGAGAAAGAACCATCGAACAATCGTTCAATTAACGAACGAATTGTTAATTAAAGTGAGTGTTAATGGCGCTACAATTGCAGTAATCTCTTTTTGCAATAGCTCTAAAATTATTTTAATCAGAATTTTAAACAGTGCTAAATTAACAGTTATATATACGCTACGCAAATTTTATAAGAAAGTACAAAAAAAACATTTACATATATTTAATCTCTTAAAATTTTAAATATAATCATACGATTACTTTTGACGATGAGCATGGTAATTTACTATTAAACGAATAATACTAATTAGTTGATAAGAATACGTAACGCGATAGAAATATATTTCTTGTATGAAAACGAAAGAAATTCTTGGATTTCCAATTTTCTTTCCTGAAAGAAAAAAAAAAAGAAAACTGACATTGTTGTGCCGTCAACGCAAACTTTGCATAATCTTCTGAAAATATATTTTCTCGCTCATAGAACAGCTCACGCGAAAATTTCTCGAGGCTATTTCAATTCTCAGTCGTAATATTATTAATCACACTGATATACCAATAATACGTGCATTAAATTAATATAGAAAATCGAAAGGATAAGCGAAAAGAAATTACTCGAATTGTCTCCTTTTTAAATAATAAAGAAAAACTCTTTGTATCCACGTTTGAGGAAGCACTCAACAAAATTCATCTAATATAATATATATTTATTATATATATACATATATATATGAGCTTATAGCGATTTATATAATATATCGATGAAAAGACACCGATAGTTCGTTGAATAGCTGGTTCAGTAGATAAAAGTCTATCTCTCTTTGATGTATCTCGACGGATTTGACTATTAATCTAGAATTTAATGAGAAATAAAGAAAAAAGTAACATACATAAACACTTACAAAACACCTACGTAAATCGTAAGCTTTATCTTTCGTCGATTTTATCCAAAAGAAATATAAGTGTGTGATGTCAAAGCACGATCGAATAAAATATAGATTTTTCTACATTTTATTATACGCGACTGAACGATGCCAAAATCACGACTGTAGTTTTTCTGCGATTAGACGCGAGTTTACAAAGTGAAAAAAGAATTTAAAAAGTAGCCATTTGTTATGTCACATTTTTGGGACTGATGTCTCAGTATCCATGAAAGACGGTCAATTGAACGCAAAATGTAAAATCTTACACGAACATAGTCGTATAGCGATCTTTCTCTATTTCTATAACGCTATTATAAAAATTAATATGACGTGTTTTGTCGAAATTATTCAAGATTTTGTCTAATCAATACTTCCAGCTTGTTTAGTATTGAAATTTATATGGGAATATGGGAAATCAGTAGTTTGATTTAGAAATTTAACTTTGAAATTTAACTTTGAATAATAAATCAACATTTCTTCTTATAGTTTGATCAATTTCTGCAGTAGAACTCTGTTTAATAGAATAGGGATTGAAAAATGTATTGCAAAGAAATTAAGGTGAAATATGGTCTCTAGTTTCCCACATCAATATAATGTGAACATTTGCAAGAAAATTATGAATAAAATTTACGTTTACGCCAACGACGCCAAATATTTATGTGAGATATTAAAGTTACAAATTTTTTAGATGAATTTGTTCATAAAAATATAGTAAAGATAAACGGAATTCTAATGCACATTCTTACAATCTTCTTACTCCACATTTCACTACATTACCACTAAAAAAGAATACAAATTCTCATAAATAAATTACAGTAGAAGTTGGATAACTACCCTAAATTACATTAAGTTGGAAAACTTTTTTATTTTTTATTTTTGCTAAATGAAACGTTTACCAATATAATTATGAGATTCTTATAATTAAAATAAGACCAACCACGATACAATTTAAAGCATATTTGTTTATTTAATTTGAAGCATATTTGCTTATTCCCTTTTTAAGGTAATAAGTAAGTATGCTTCAATTTATATCATGTTGGGTCTCGTTTTAATCAGAAGAACCTCACAATTACATTAGTAAAAGTTTTATTGAAAAACAATTTGAAAATCAAAAGGTTTTGTTGTTGCATTAGTATTGTCTCATCGATATTCCAGTTCAGATCATCTTCACAGTTCTTCAAGGGTGATCACCTAGGTGTTGAAGATGCTTACCGGAAACTGTCCAATGGATCTGCCTGGGTATTTATCCAACTTTTACTATACATGAAAGGATTTCAGAAGTGTCGTTAGATCGCTAAAATTAGATGAACATGTATAGACACCCATAGTATGACTCTTTTAGCATCGATAGAATTCAGTAGCGAGAAAAATATAAATATAGAAATGAAAAGAGGATCTGTACGAATTTGGAAATGCTATCGATACCAAGCAAAACGAAAGATTCCATATTCGGTCGTTATTTCTTTCTCTTCGTTCAACGTGGGGCTGTGATTGTCACCAAATAAAGAAACACAATAACAAAAACAAAAGAAAAAATGGCCGTAGCACAATGCGGGGTTAAAATTCATTAAATACAAAAACGTGTCGTTTCTTTTCACCGTGACCGCTCGATGAAAAATCATTCGATGATTTTTTCACACACACATAAGTACACAGAGAAAATTCGTTCGTTCGTGTTTGATGAACGCCTTCTCGTAGTTCATACGGTCTTCCCATCGATACTTGAAACGTTTCCTCGTTAACGATCATTTTATAAGAACGAAGGCGATCGATTGGACAACCGCGAGATTTCTGTTGTGAACTTTCTTCGAAATGGTTCGTTTTTTGATCCGATAGAAGGTTCGGTTCTACGCTTCGTGCGATTCTATGTAATTATTAGCACGATTGAGAGAAGGAGTGAACGTGTGTGAGAGATGATTGAAACAAAACAAAAAAAAAAATAATAAATAACGCTTACCTACCTAATAATTTATTACCGAACGTTTCATTTGTATTGACGATATTGTATGACGAATAAAAGAAAAAAAAAAGGTACCGATTGTAGACGAATTTAGAGTAGATAGGTTTCGTACTTCGTATTTAATGAACATTACTGAATCATTATATATCAAGTATTATATGTATTGGAGCCAAAGAGGACAATGGAAATAAATAATTGTAACCGATATTAAACGTTTCTTCATTTTGTTTCCTTTAATTGAACATTATCTTTTTTTTTTATTACTTAAACATCGTTTCGTATAATGTATAATAAAAAGAATAATGAGTTCTCATGTGCTGGTGGAACGACGGGAGCAGTAAGTAGAGACTTATTATTCAGATACTAATTATCCCTTCTTTAGCGCCAGTGCTGGTCGCCGTGGGGTTTTAGTCAGTAAGAATCTGACATTCCTCCGCCACCCTCCCCCAGGGGATGGTGGGGGGTCTTATGCAAGATTTCCCCACGTTAAAAAAAAAAAACATTCCAGTAAACGTGGCCGGTCCCGGCAGAGGGGAAACAGTTCGACCTAGAGTGAGATAAAAACTAGTCACTCTTACAGCGACCGCCGAGGGGTGCAGATCTACCTGTCAAACATACATTCCCCTTTAATTTATTTACTGAGGTCATTTAATTTACTTTACTTATTTTGATAAGCGGGATGAAATTTATAATTTTATCACTCTCGTGGGCCTCGGCAGACCATGCCTTTTCTCTCTTATTTTATCCCCCCCATCTGGGTCATCTATGCATCCCTTATATCTCTGCATGTCTTACATCTCCGCCTCATCTACAGCCCTGTATCCCTTTCATCCCTACATCCCTTACATCCTGGCAACCCTTCCATCTCTGCAACCCCGACATTCCATCATAGCGCTCCCTGGCGGTAAAAAAAGGAACTAAATTTTGCAGAAGTTCTGGTCCTCTGGCGGCAAAACTTTGAACTAAATTTTCGACGTCGAATCAGCTCCATCTGGCGGTTGAAAAAGAAACTAAATTTTGCCAGAATTTTGGCCCTCTAGCGGCAAAAATTTGAATTAAATTTTCGACGTTGAACAAGCGCCATCTGGTGGTTGAAAAGGAAACTAAATTTTGCAAGAATTTTGGCCCTCTTGCGGCAAAAATTTGAACTAAATTTTCGACGTCGAATCAGCGCCATCTGGAGGTTGAAAAAGAAACTAAATTTTGCCAAAATTTTGGCCCTCTAGCGGCAAAAATTTGAATTAAATTTTCGACGTTGAACAAGCGCCATCTGGTGGTTGAAAAGGAAACTAAATTTTGCAAGAATTTTGGCCCTCTTGCGGCAAAAATTTGAACTAAATTTTCGACGTCGAATCAGCGCCATCTGGCGGTTGAAAAAGAAACTAAATTTTGCCAGAATTTTGGCCCTCTAGCGGCAAAAATTTGAACTAAATTTTCGACGTCGAATCAGCGCCATCTGGCGGTTGAAAAAGAAACTAAATTTTGCAAGAATTTTGGCCCTCTTGCGACAAAAATTTGAACTAAATTTTCGACGTCGAATCATCGTCCTCTGCTGATAAAAATTAAAACTAAATTTTGCTCGATATTTCACTCACTCGTACAGGAATATAAGAGATGCAGTGATGTAAGAGATGCAACGGTTGCAGAGATGTAAGGAATGCGGGAGTATGCAGTGATATAAGGAATGCAGGAATATGAGGGATGCAGGGATGTGAGGAATGCAGAGATGTAAGTGATGCAATGATGTAAGGAGTGCAGTGATGTAAGAGTTGCAGGGATATAAAGAAATCAGGAATGTTAGGGTTGCAGAGATGTAAGGGATGCAGAGACGTAACTGATGCAAAGATGTAATCTTCTCAAGGCCCATGAAAGGAATGAAAAAATGAATAAGTGCGAAGGGAAGCCTTGGTCCATAAAGAGAAATAGGATAATAAGTAACTGGGAAGGGTGATCCCCGTGAGGCCCATAAAAAGAAATAAAATAATAGATAATTAGGAAGCGTGGATCTCGGCCCATAAAGAAGGATAAAATAGTTAATAACTGAAGTCGTCGGTGCTGGACGGTGTCATCGGTGCACAGTAACTTTTATTATTTTTGTTCAACAAATGGCGCTGGTAACTTACCGACTGCCGGGCGTTCGATCGATAACTCAGTAAACTGCTACTACCACCTTTTAACAGGTAGCGCCACCAGTTCTCCTTATTTTGCATAATCAATCGGTAAGTTATCGAATAGTTTCCGGCGTTTTTGAACAGATGGTGTAATGGTAGAATTTGAAACTACTCTTTCAGGCAACTTAATTTTGCAATTAAAATATAATTATCGTCTGCACACCATCAGTAATACTGTAAATGACCACTATTAATTGATGAAGAAAAGTTGTTTCTTCTCGTATATACTTAAAGTCAGTATTTTTTAGTTAGTTTCATAGCTATGTTATGCATTTGTTTAAACGAATTCATATTTATTAAAAAAAAGGCATTAATAATATATCTTGATCAGAGAACAAATATATTGAACCCTCTATATTGTTCATCTCTGATAAAATCTTCGATTATTAAAAATATTTTAAATGCAATTAAATTTGTCTACTAAATGCGCTTCAATTAGTTCACTTGTCTATTCATACAAGATTATAGTATTTTATGGTTCACAGGTCGAATAAAATTTAAAAATTGAGAAGAAACAATTTTAATTTCCAGACTATATTTAATTATTACCAATCGTGGGGGTTGAAGTTGTACCATAAGCTGAACCACCACTCACCCTACAAAGTTTTTATATGCCTACTTAAGTAGAGACCTTTTAAAGACTATCTTTTTAACGAAGAAAGAAGAATTTTTGAAAATTGACGGAAGGAAGATAAAGAAATTCCTCACTTTTACCTAGGTAATTTCATTCGAGCGATTATGGCAAAAGAAGGAAAGAATGTTTCAGCTTACCTAACGCGCAGGATTGCTCTTCACTCGGGCGTTCTCCGATTCCGTAATGGAGCGAAAGTAAAGGCAAGGCTTACGTTCGCTATGACGGCCAAGCAATTATCGTTCCACCTGTGCTGCTGGTTGGATTTCATCTCCCGAAACACGTTCTGGTTTCAAGGCCAAGGACACAGCCGAGTAGTAGAGGGAGGTCAGTGTTCGGCGACGTCGATCTTCCTCTCTGCCTCGTCAGCATACCTTTTACATCTATTGACACGAAACATTAGGTAAAAATAAAAAAGGGAGAAGAGAAACGACGATCAGTGTCTAACGTCGACGATCAGCAAACTCGGATCGGACGTTCGGTTGGTCCAGAAGATGTAAGAGTTGTTAGTAGGTAGGGCACTGATGAAGAATCTTGCCTTATTAATCTGCTTGTTGCAATGTTTAATGAGGGATATGCTTAATGAAGTTCAGCTTGCATTTAGAAAATAGAGGAGGGGGTGGTAACATGGCCCACCAGTTTTATTCCTTCATGAAATCTGATTCATAAAATAAACTACTTGAACTTTTTTTTAAATAAATAAACTGATAAGATTATCTCTAATAAAAGATAAGAGTAAAAGAAAAACAATTGAAGAATCACCGAAGAGGCCAAATTGCCAGGAGAGCTCCATAATACCACCCTTTCCTTTACCGACAAAATTTATTGAACTAGCAGAGACTGAAATGATAAAGATTAAAATAAATGAAATAAAACATCCAGGCAAACGGTTCGAGACGATTATCGCGAAGAAAATGAACCAATTTATACGTTGTTCCTTCTCTTGGCTTATTTGTTTAACGTCGCAATTAACTTTAATTGAGCTGGATGTTTCTGTCGATTCCCTTAGCTTCGTTTAAGTTCATTGCCACTTGTGTAACTTCAACTGTCTTACTATGGAAGAATGTGTTTCAGAAGACGAGACAATGAATGTTCAACTGTGTGAATCATGTAGGAAGTTCGACGTGTCATCGTCGAAAAAAGATGTAATCCCCTAACGCAGATGCGACTAAGAAAAGAGATGATTTAAGGGATGATTAATGTATCGATCATCTTAATCCGGTTTAATTTAATGTGTCACAGACTGGCCTCTTGATCCGTGAAGATACACCGACGATCAGCTGGAATCTGCAACAGCGATCCAAGGTCTGTTCGATTAAACGAAAGAAAATCTGCTATTGCTACTTCCGCTTCATTGTATTTACAGATAATGTCTTCCTAATACTTCGTTGCGATTGCATTTTATTTTTGTCGCTTATAACAGAGCGGATAATGATATTTAGTTATTAATCTTTCCTCTGGCACAACTTTGTTTATTTCTCTTTCTGTTAACCCACAGACGACGGACCATGGAGAGAGCCCCAATTTCATATTATTTTCGTCTCTTGAATTTTACACTGTTCTCTTAAAAATTATTCTACCAGTGGATATATTTTTATATGTTTTGTAAATTTGGGACACAATTGGCTTACGCTTCGCTGTTGAACGATTAGTATCTGTTAATCAGATACGACTGCCCTCAATTTCATTTCGTTGCGATAAAATCAATAATGAGTATCATTATTTTATCTACAAAGTTGTTTATAAAATGGTCAAAACATACCAGATAGGCATCAATTAACATAATTGTCAAATGGCAGAAAGCAATTTTCAAAAATAAGGACAATTTTCCCAAACCCGTCTCCAACCATTTATTTCTCTTGCAATGTTCATTCATTCATTTATCGATTAAACAAATCCTTTACTTATCGGAAGGATTATTGGTATCGATACATTTTGTCGTCAAGAAATGTCAAGATGATTCGTCGAAAGTTGACGACATATCATTTAAGAGAAAGGAAAATCGATATTAGAAATCGAGAGAAGATACCTCAGCTCGTTCGATCAGCTGGTCTCAATTTCCCACGCAGCTACCCGCGAGGTTCGAACGAACAGAAGATCGTCTTACGCAATCGGTTCCTTTATCTCGAGGAATTCACCGGCCTCATATACGATTCCGCGCGATCGCGTGCCGACAGAAGCGGAATATCGCGACGCGGCCGCGGATGTGAATGGTCCTCAACGATCGTGAACGAAGAAACCGTACGTCTTCGACCTAGGATAAAATCAGACTTTTGCATTCTACGAGTGACTATTGCGTCGGCTACGATCCAGTGTCGTTTATTGTAAACCTTCGAAAGATCGTTTTACAGATGACTTTGCTTGCGAAACAGCCTACTATACGTGTACCACGGTTTCGATACCTACGACTTGGCTTTATAGTGTAAATTGGACAAAGAGTTTCTGAAGAAAGGTGGGAAAATTGAAAATTGTTTTCTTCTGGATGCTGGAAGCTTACAGAAGATTCGAAGAAGAACAGCAGGAAAAGGCTAATATCAAAATACCAGAAAGAGGATGAGTGAAAATTTTTTACTGAAAATTTTCACTTTGAATTTCCAATTGAAATGAATTTATGGGAGGCAGAGGAACGCGAGAATAAGGGCTTCTTTGATTGGAGAAAGGTTAATTGCTTGCTCCTGAAAAAGATCTTACTGGTTTTCTTCGGGGACGTTTGGCTGATGAGCTTCTTTTTAGGTATATGGGAAATTATGGGATCCTGGGAACTTGAATAAAGGAAGAAACACCAGAGTGCTTTATAAATCGATCGAATTTTGGTGAAAAATAAGAGACATAGCCGAATTGATATTGAAATATAAAAAAAGAAGAAAATCAAATCAACTTTAGATGCGAGTGCAAAAATAAGTAGATCGAGTCGTGTAATTAGAAATTGTAATTAGAAACAATTAAAATGAGTATCGTGAATGGAATAAATAATTCGAACGGGCACGTGGATTTGGAGGCCAAGGTAATTTTTTATCAATAAATTTTCCTAGTCTAGGTGTGTTAAGGAGTAAATGAATTTTTATCAGTTCCTATTTCCTCGTAGTTTAAAATTACGTCGATAAAGATAATTATCAGTGCAGTTTATTGCGCTGTCATTTTCAATGCTCACCTTCCACAGGTGATTTCCATATTTCGCAACACGTGTCCAATTCAACAGCAATTTTGTCAAACTGCCGTTGTCTCGAGTCACGTGTTATTAGTTGACCGTGTTATTGTGAAATTATCACGAAACTTTATTATCGCACTTTTTCAATCGCCACTCAGCAATTTCAAACGTTCCTCCGAAAAACAAACAAACGAAGGTCGAACGATCATCGTAATTTCATTACGTAAATTTATGTACAGTCTTGAAAAAGTGATAAAGTAACTCGAAAAAGAAATGTCTTTCGATCATCGATAAACAAAAATTGATTTTTTTTTCTTCTTCTTCTTTAGATGGAACCGGATATCGAGGAAGAGAAAAGAAGGGAGAAAAAAGGAGTTATGTACCAGGTAAAATAATGTTATTAAGAATTTTTATTTGACGAGACATTTCAGATTTGAATTCTAAGAAGTCGCGAATGATTCTGAGCCATCGTGTGCGTACGTTGTTTTGCATACAGATTTATCGGGTATTATAAATCATGTATGCTTTCATGAAACTTGAGCAACAGAATTAGCACAAACACGGTACAAAATAGAATCAGGTCTGAATACGACTTTGTAAATAATCGTGAAGAATAGAAGCAATTTTATGGCTGAAAGGTGAAGATTAAAACGCTTGAGAAGATAATTGACAGGTAGATAATTATTTTGTAATTAACGAGTCTAGGTCTGAAAAGGAATACAACGACCAAACGAAAATAGAATAGTCAATTTATAACTGTAAAATCCTCAGCTGCCATTCTGTTCATTTTCTTGCTGGAGACAAAATGAAGTGGTAATTACAATAAAAATTTGCATTTCCTACAATAGTAATTAAACGCGTCGTTTCAAAGAAAAATCTGTTATTCGAGCATCGTGGATTTGGAAAGATATTTATTAAGAGTTATAAGTTTATCAAATGTACACCCAGACTGAGTTGTAAAAATATTTCGAAGAAAATATTTCAACAGGTGAATAGAGTCCACGTTTCGTTAAGACATATTATTACCATTGACATTAATTCGTAATCAAAGCAAAGAAGTTTGATAACATTATTTTTAAACAGACCAGATAAGTGTACGAGTTCTATGAGAACATTAATCCCTCATCGTTATCTGCTTTTTACATTGCACTGAAAGTGATTCCTCAAAGATTTAAGAGTCAATTAAATCTAGTGAGAAATAGTTCACTATCAATGTCAAATGCAGAAAAAGGGATTAAGTTAATCAGACTTCATACTGTTATCTCCAATTTTCATTGTCAGTTGCCTAGATATTTCTGTTCGCAGTAAAATGGTAAAATAGTAAAATGGGAAATGGGAAAATGATAGAATAGTGAAATGGGAAATGAGAAAATGGCAAAATAGTAAAATGGGTAATGAGAAAATGGGAAATGGGAAATGTGGGGGGGTGGGATAAGGGTGAGAAATGAGAGATGGTCGAGTAGTGAAATGAAAAAATTGAAAAATAGTAAAATGGTAAATGGCGCAAGTGTCAAAAGAGTAATAATCCACTAGAAAATAAAATTGGTACAGGGGAGCATTGAGAGTTGAAAATAAAATATTTTCAAGCCTTCCAAAGAACACAATAAATCTGATTGTTAGAGAAATAAAACATCTGAAAAAGCTAGAGTTAGACTGTTCAAGACCTTTTCTAAGATCGTGTTACGAGCACAAGTGTCGTTTGACGAGAAACACGGAGAGACAAGAAAGAGGATCAAGCTGTATCGGCTTACGTAAAGAATTCCAATCGTTGGCCTCTTATCTACATAATAAATTACATGGGATGCCTCAGTCGGACGTAATTGAACTTTTTCCATTTTTTTTTTCTCTCAACAATCAGCCTCGTATATTAATTTTCATTCCATGGAAATAAACTCCGAATGACACATAAAAGAACGCGAAAAAAAAGAAAGCACTGTTGATCGACAGCTTTCGCTGGTGTTCGATATTGATCGGTGCATTAGTTTAATGGAACGCTGATAAAGTTCCATTACACGTTCGCTACCATTAGTTGATAAAAAATCGAACAGCTGATTGCATTAAATAAACAAACTGATAATTAGAAAAAAGAAAAGTTAAAGTGTTAAAAAATCATTAGTCTATTTTTAAACAAATACAATTTAAGAGATTCCCTTACACGACCCCTTCGTCTATGTAACCAGCAGTCAGTATCGCATCGTGCAGACAAAATACGGTAAATTATAAATGTGGGTAGACACAAGCTTATTAGAAAGATTTGCGTAACTTGAAATACCGTGATATTATCGAACGTTTAACGTAGCTTTACGTAAACCTCGTGTGGCGACACTTCAAGGCTTAATTTAATTATTACCTGAGCGTATTGCTCGTCTTCCAAACCTTCGATCCAAACCGGTTTCGATATTGGTCACATAAGAACAGGGTGGTTTGAAAAAAAAAAAAAAAAGAAAAAGAAAAAAGAAAAAAAGAATCTCCCCAAACGAATCGCTTTTAGTCGATTTCGATGTTCTATCCTCTGGTACTTATTCGCTTTTTATTCATGAATCCGAGGGACTTACAAATCCTTGATCCTTTATGGATAAGATAAAATCAGAGAAGGTTAAAAAATGTGTTCGGAATAATTTTTCTAAATAAAATTGAACAGTGCCACTGGTCACGCGATTCTCTTATTACTCATTAACAGTTAACCGCTTTCTGTCGTGAAAATGATAACGCCACTGGGTTCTGTTATTCTTCGGTAATTATTATAATAATTTTATGCTTATCAGTTTATTTTTCGTAACTACTCCGTCACCGAGTTTGATTAATCTTTCAACGTCGATGTAAGCCGTTCCCTCGCAATCTAATTTGAATTTATAATCAGGATAATTACAAATATAAAGACGACTAATCGCAGTCACCGATGAACGAGACACGAAACTTTATGTAACATGGAAATTTTTCAATGTTAACCTGCACGTGCATACCAGAAAAATGGTCGAGTCTAAAATTCAATTATACATCAATCAGAGACAGAGGTTTATTGATAAGGCGATTGCTGCAATCACTGTGACACATTTTACGATGACGAACAACCAACATCGATGCGAAATCTTTATCTCTCGATTGCAAATAACCTGTCTGAATAAAATTTATTACGTAGAAATATTTACAGAATAATATTGTTTTAGATAATCATGGCTTTGTGCGCGAATTCCTCGGTTTTGGGTCCTTCGATGGCATTCGGTTACAGCGCGGTTGCACTGGGACCGTTGATGTCCAAGACCAGCGACGTACAAATTGATAAAACCCAAGCGAATTGGATAGGTAAAACGATTAATTAAAAAATAGAAGAATTCATTGGGATTACCTTAAAATTGAATCGTGATTAATCCACAGCTACCGCCACGGCGCTGGGTATCCCACTCGGTTGCATCCTCTCCGGTTACACCATGAGATGCGGAAGAAAGGTGAGCCTGTTGATAACATCCGTCGTCTCCATCCTCGGCTGGATCGTCATCTACATGGCTGGAACGTATAAACAAATCCTCGTTGGCAGAATAATTTCCGGAATCGCGACCGGCTCGGCTTCGGTACCTGCCACAATTTACAGCGCAGAAGTGGCCTCACCGAAGTGGCGAGCAACAATGGTCACGTGGACCAGCGTATCAATAGCGATCGGTGTACTGATCGTTTACATTTTCGGTTACGTGTTCAAGGTAAGAGAGACATGTTGCATTTCAGATAAACGCATACGAAAAGTTGATCTTTCGTTTCTAAAGGACGACTGGCGAATGGTGGCTCTGATGTGCGCCCTCTTCCCGCTTGTCTCGGCCACGTTAACCTTGGCCATCGTCCCAGAAACCCCGATCTGGTTGCGAGACAGAGGTCGTCTAGACGAGGCGTTACAGGTGTTGAAAAAGTTTCACGGCATCCCAAAGGACGCGTCACCCCCGGCTCACGTGTACGATCAGCTGACTCAACGTCCGCAAAAGAAGAAACAGAATCTCTTGAAGCATCTGTTGAAAAGAAACGCCATGCACCCGTTCGCCATCATGCTGGCATACTTCTTCTTCCAACAATTCTCCGGCATATTCGTGGTGGTATATTACGCGGTTGACATCATAGAAAACGCTGGTATCACCATAGACCCGTATCTAGGAGCAGTTTTGATAGGTTTCACCAGGCTCGTTGGAAGTGTACTGGTGGCCTGTCTGTCGGGACGATTCGGTAGAAGAATCCCGTCGATCGTTTCCGGTGCTGGAATGACCATCTTCATGGGTGTGCTGTCCATTTATTTGCTGATCGAAGACAGAGGTTACACCATAAGGGACGGTGGTTTCGTTCCTGTAATATGCGTGCTTATGTACATCTTCTCGAGCACCTTAGGCTTCCTGGTGATACCGTTCGCCATGGTGGGCGAAGTTTACCCCACCAAGGTGAAAGAAGTACTGACGGGACTCACCAGTTGCATCGCATACATCTTCAGCTCGATCACCGTGAAGACTTACCCGGACATGGAGGTCGCGTTAGGCAGATACGGTGTGTTCATGTTCTTCACGGTACTCTCGTTCTTTGGTACCCTGTTCGTTTTCTTCTTCCTACCCGAGACTAAGGGCAAAACGCTGACCGAGATCGTGGAAATGTTTTCAAAAAACGGCAAAGCCGCCGATCGCCTGGAGAAAGAGAGAATGATGGACCTTAAAGACGTGTCGGCGGCTGCGTAACAGTGTTCTTGGTCCCTTATTGATATTAACCCTTGAACAACGGAGCCTGGGTCGATGTGATCCAAAGTTATATAGGAGGATATCAAGCTAAAGTTAAATGTATCATTTTTAGAAGAAAGAATTTAATATATTGGAAGAATAATTGTGTAAAATAATATGAAATACGAAATTGAATTAAAATTGTGGCTCTCCCCATGGTCCGCCGTCTTGGGGCTCTCTCCGTGGTTCGCCGTCCGAGGGTTAATGGAAATTAACGATGTTTTGATTAATCCTCCGAGACAGACTTTAGAATACAGAAAATGAAAAACTTTTCTTTTTTCAATAATTAAACTTACGCTTTTGAAGGTTTCAATTGTTGCTCCGAATTTTCCAATTTGTAATCCTCCGTTTGAAAGTAGTCTTAAAAGTAGTGGTATGCAGATTGGAGGATATGAAAATTTACCTATTGAGACGTTGCTTGGATTCCAGTGGAAATGTGAAAATACTCTTTTCTCCCAGTGAATGTTGAGCGCACCTGAAAACAAAAGAAACTGATGTTAGAAGTGGTACTATTCAATTTCGAACTTGAGTATAAACTAGTCTAAAATGAATGAAAAAGTAAAGATACCGAGTTGTGCAACAAATACCTGCCGTTTGTGTTCATTTACTTTTTGTATAGTACATTTTAAGAATAATCTACTAATTTACGTTAAGATAAGAATTGCAACTATACTTGACAATGTTTTTATATTATTAACGAATATCGTAATTGTTAAACACCATTCTTTGTAGACGTTATTCCAATTTAAGTGTAATTATTTATAAATAAATTATTAACCTAATTGAGGAAAATATCGTCTAATTCAATTGGTAAATAATTGTTTAGCTTTGCATCGGGATATTTATGCAGTTATTTGCACGTCTGTGTCCACATAGATTGGTGCTGTGACAACAAAGTCAATTTGATAACAGGTCGAGCGTACGATAAGAAATGACACGAGTGATTGTCATCCTCCTTTGTTATTACTTGAACGATATCGATCGTAAGAATTTTCAAACGAATCCTTGCTAAGAAATTCTACTTTTGAAATTTGAACCGATCATTTCGAACTCTCTTTATTGACGTCACGACAAAACTTTTTCAAGGTCTCTAATTTCTTACTCGGCAAAATATCAAAATCTTTTCAAATTATTCTACCTTTTTCTGCACGTTTCGCGAAATATTCTGGCGTTAAATCACGTGTTTATTGCTCGGTAATCAAAATCATTAGCACGCGATTCGTGCGTTCGCGAACAATTATTAATCGATAATTAAGATTCGTATCAGCTGAAAGGGGGGTGAGAAAAATAAAATAAAGGATCGAAATGAAAATTTCACTGTTCGCTTTTATTATTAAAATCTTAAATAATAAATTAACAAATGTCGTAACAATCAGGATAATTAAATAACAAACACAAAATAACATACGGATGTAAGAAGCACGAAACGAAGGATGGAGAATGTGATGATAAAAAGGGATAGGATGACATCTCTAGCTACGTATAATAATGACGATAATAATAGCAAGCGATAATAATAATAGAATAATAATATTAATATACTAATAATAATAATAACATAATAATAATAAGAATCGATGCTCGATAGCAGAAATAAATTATTAACCGCGAGGTTGTCCCGCGAGAAATAAACTTCTCTCTTTGAGAAAAGTCATTCAGTCGTGTAATAATTGATATTACAAGTATAATAATTGATTTTCTCGTCTTAACTCGAACTCGTTCGTTCTCTACCATTTCCCATCCCTTATAAAGACGAGCCACTTAACGCCACCGTGAACAATTCATTTCTTTTTTTTCTCTTTTTCGTTTAATTACAATTCTCCTCTGCTACGACGATGGCGAGGTGGATCGTTCGAAAGGATCTAGGGGATAGAATAACGAAAGAAGAAGAAACAGATAGTGAAGGAACAATAGAAAAAGAAAACAAAGAAATCAAAGGAGAGGAGAAAGAAAGGAACGTGTCGAGGATTGCGTCGAGAAACGAGATTAACAAATTAATACGTTGTACGCTTCGGTGCGACGTTCTCGTAAACACTTTCAATCAACCAAACGATCGAATATTATCCTCTGGGTCAAAATATTGATCCAACATTGGAAAAAAAGAAATTTCATCGCTAACGTTCCGTTGAAAACACGGAATAAACAAGTGCGCGGAATCGTGACGAGTCGATACGATAAGATTCTTAACGCGTTAAAAATGTCGCAGTGAAAAAAGTCCGTGTATAGTGCGGCCACACTATAATTATTTAAAATACACATTTAATTTAACATTTTCTGCGACTAATATTCATGCGATTTAATATACTTTTGAATATTCAACGCGTTAATAGCTTTGGTGTTTGCTTAACCCTTGGACGGCGGATCATGGAGAGAGCCCCGATCTTCGTCTTTTTTTTACACTGTTCCTCTAAAAATTATTCTTTCCTTTCGAAATTATACATTTATAATATTTATATGGATCCAGGCTTCACCGTTCAAGGGTTAAAAAAAAAGAAAAGCGTCAAGATTCCTACGAATATTTTAAATCAAACTCGACCGATCACGATTCCGACAATAAATACGCGCCGCCTTTCGCCGAATTGGAATCGGTGCCCTTCGAACTTAATATAATACTAAAAATTGCCGATTCCAAGATCGCGAGGATTGGCGGGAAAAGGAAAAAATATTGGATCAATATCGACGCCGATATTGGTCGAGTATTGGGAATACCGCAAACGATGCATGTCGAAAGCAACGTACATATTTTTAGCCGGTCGCGAAAGAAACGTTTAGCGAGGCGTTTCGTTCTCCAAAATGTCGTCAAATTTTTCTCTCTTTTTCCCGCGATCGAACAACCGATCGAAACACGAACGAAAATCGTCTCGTCTCGTCTCGTCTCGTCCCGTATTTTCTTGCCGGTCACGTTCTCGCGTCTCGTCTTTCGAACGAGAACATTATCGGATGACGGTCGGTACGTGATCGTCGGGATCAACAGAAAATTCGTGGGACTCGGCGATTTCCGATCCCTGGATCTGGATAGGAACCGTGAATCACCGTGCTCGATTCCTCGAAATCGATCGATTGCGAGTCGTCAACAAGCAAAAATTATCGAAACGAGAAAAATCGCGTCGATCGACCCTGGGATCAATTTCGAAGAAATTATCGATCGTATCTGTATCACCTCGATCGTTTCTTGAAAACTAACCTTTCTTATGCTGAATTTACACTGGTAAAACTGTACCTAACGAACCTGATTTAATTCCCGGTACAAATGCAACTGTCAGAAACCGACGATCATTCGATAAAGCGACGCGTTATCTGTTTTACTCTACGTACCTTCTACTCAAGGAAGTCGCTGAAGAAGATGAACGGCAAGACTCGATTTACCTAATAAAAGTGTTCAGCTAAAGCAACAGTAGTGCTCTCTTGCAGCATCAACCATAGGGTCAGTCCTCTTCGATTCAGTCCAAGTTTTCTCTCCTGATTACGCGGCTGATCGTCTTCGACCGGGTTTAGGGGGGGTGTTCTCGAGGAAAGGGGAGAGTAGTCGTCACGGATCGACGGACGATCAACAAATTAGCTAGCTTAAGCGTCTAGTAATGTCAGTAAAGCTCTCGTTGCCATGGAAGCGTCGAATCCTGATAGTAGCACCGTGGCATTCGACCTTCTGTAAAGCTTGATTTTTTTCTTTTTTTCATTTTCTTCCTTGCTAATTACATTGAGAACCTCTCTGTTCAGCCGACTCCGCGTTCGTTTGCGAAGATCCTTAGGCTAAATTCAAAAAAAAAAAAAAAAAAAAAAACACCTTATCGTCCAATAAGTCGCCGGTGAGCTTAGCTCGTTCGCAGCATTCGGTGAAAAGCAACCGGACTCGTCGAGTCGGCCCTTTTAATCTTCCTGGCGAACCTTCGCCGCCGTTCGCTGCCCTACCGTCTCTCGAAACGGAACTTGAAGGTGATCTCGGGCAGGGCCAGATTGCCGATAGGGATCGTGTAATCCTCCTTCTCCACCGGCACTATCGTGAAGTTCTTCAGCAACGTGGCCACGATCGAGAAGCTGAGATACTGTACCAGCTTGTAGCCCATGCACGACCTTCGACCACCGCCGAACGGCAAGAAGTGTTCCGGCTTCAAAAGCCTGCCGTTCTGCACGAATCTGTCGGGCATGAATTCCTCCGGCGACGTCCACAGCTCGTTCGACATGTTCAGGGCGTAGTTGTTCAGAAAGATGAACGTGTCCTTTTTGATTCTGTAACCTGACGACGGGATACCGTGGATAAGACGACGAACGAATTGAATGCGAGAAAGAAGTAAGGGGGATAAAATCGTCGAAACTTACCAGCGATGGAGCTATCCTGATTGGCCACGTGCGGCACGATAGGGCTGGCGATTATTCTAACGGTCTCCAAGATGATCGCCTCGACGTATGGCAAGGATCCTCTGTTCTCCAGGCCGACGTAGTGTCCCGTGATCCCGACAGCGTCGATTTCCTGTTGCGCGATCTGCTGAACTCGCGGTCGCGTCGCGAGGAACCCGAGCACCTTGACCAGGAGATTACCGATCGCGGTGTGCCCACCGATTATGTCCTCAAGCACGAACAACGTGGTGTTCCAGGACATGTGCGGCTCAGCGTCGGTCTTCACATGATTGATCAGACAGTCCATGTAATTGTTCTCGGGTACCATGCCGTTCCAGTTGTTCAATTTCTCGGATATTATGTTCTCGATGATGAACTTGCGTATCGCGTGACTCCAGTGAGCCATCCTCGCCATGTTACGATGATGAAGGGGCATTAGGAACGGCAGGAAATCGGCCGCGTATCCTTGGTTCACCTCGAAGAAGACCCGATCGAAATTGGCTACCATGTTACGGAAACCGGCATGCTCGAACCGGAAGTTCTTTGAGCATAGATAAGTGAGGAAAATGTTGGCGCAACAGTGGAGGATCAACGGTTTCGTGTTCACGTCCTTCTTGGACAGGGAGCCCAGATGGTCGACCAGGAACTTCATCTCGTCGTTGATTATACCGTTCAGCTCGTTATAACGAGCGGAGAAGGCTCGGGGGAACGTGTACGCTCGAACCATTTCTCTTCGTGTCTTCTGAACCTCCGACCAGTTGCAGAACGCCAGAGCTGCAACATTCGTTAAAAATCCTTTCGTTCAGTACCGACGTTGAAGAAAAAGAAGGACGGGCAGGAAATGTACGAGAGGAAAACGAGGAAGCACGAGAATTTAAATATAAAACGGTTGAATCGAGGAAAAGAAATCGATCGAGAAAGAGATTTTCATTGATGCTCCGGCGTCAAGGTGAAGCGAAGATCGACGGCGTTAAACTTGACCTTCCAACGGCATTTCTTGACGCAAGAACGCGAACGCGATTTCGAAATATCGTTGTCAGGCGAAAAAGAAAAATTCGTCGACGCGCGTTCTTTCTCCTCTCCCTTTCCGTTGTCCGATCCCCATCTTCGTCCATCGTTCGCCGTTTCTCCTTCCACCTCATTCTCGGATCGCACACGCGGAAATACAAGCCGTCCCGCGCGTACTCGGCAGAAAATCGATTCATCGAATCGCGCGCGCCAGCCTGCGGCTCGATTTCAAATCGAACCGTTCGACCAGTCAGGCTCGGAACAGGAAATGACCTGGTTTCTTCTGTTTTTACAGGACGACACGATTCCGCTCTCCTTCTCTTTCGATTTAACCCTTTGGCATTCGAAACGTTATATCATATTTTTAAGAGATCGCATTATTTCGTACAGTGGGAAAGAGGTGGCATAGAATTTGCAAAAAAAAAGGTTTTTCAAAATGTTACAATTTTCTCCTGACGAACGTGTCTCGTTCGAAGAGGTAGCAGACGGAAGAGGAGAAAGAGAGAAAGAAAATCGCGGCGAGTCGGCTATCGGAAACGCCTCCGGTGGATCAGCCTTGATCCTGTTTGCCGAGGAACGCGTGAAAGTGGTACCGTGACCTTTCCGGTGTTGCACTTGGTACCGCTCCGGCGTTGACCTTAGCACGAGTTTCGATGTTCTCTGAACGAAAAAATAAACGGGCCCGTTCGCTCACGTGTCGCGGCACCATTGGCAAGGTCGTTAGCATGGGGAACGAGTTTTTCAGCAACACCGTCAAGAAGGTGTCGATTCATTCAATTTTCGCGCTTACTCCCGTACATCTGGACGATCCGTTTCCCGGTCGCGAAATAGCAGAATTGAATTAAAACTCCAAGATTCGAGCCGCGTTACGTAATCCCGATTGATTCTCCGAACGTACACGAACCGCGACCAGTTTGCATGGTAAACGGGTTGTTAATTAATTCGGAATTAACGTTAGAGAGGCACGACGAGCGGACGATGAGAGGATAGAAACGAAAGTTGCTTACAATTCTCCTTGTTTCCACCGAACAGCAGATGATATCTGTCGAAGTTCGGCCGGGAATCGAAATGGTGTCCTTTGGTGATCAGCACCTCTTTGATGTTCTCCAAACCGTTTACGACCACACAGGGCACAGATCCCATCCTTAGCTTGATCACCTCGCAGTCGTATTCCTTAACCAGGTCACCGAAAGCTTTATAGGGCACGTTATAGCGTCCCAGGATGTGAAGGGAGCCAAGGATCGGCCACGGTTTCGGTCCCGGTGGTTCCGGCAACAAGTGGCTGTCATCGTCCACGATCACGTTCTTCGACGTCTTCTTCGAGCGGAGATAATCCAGCAGGATCAGCGCGAGTGCCAGGAAAGTGACGGCGATCAGAAAGCACGTGGTGGCTGTCAAAGGGATCATCTTCGTTGCTGTTTCTCCTCGGTGCACTCACTTACGTTTACGGCACAGTTCTCCGGTTGTGGTTTTGTTTAACGTGTACGGAGAACGCGGTACCCCGACCTACGGTACCTTTGGCTTACGCGAAAAGAAACCTTTAGCGTTTTCTCGTGTAAAGACGATTTACTTTCGATTTACCCCGAAAAATTCACGGTGCGCTGTTCGCAACAGGAATCTCGACGCGTGTCGAAGTAAAAAGGCCGAAAATCCGATATCACTTTCTCTGGAACGGTGCGTTTGGAAATCGAAGAAATCGTTTGTAACGATTCCGATCGACGCGAACGAGCGTTTTAAACCCTCGATTGACTTTCAGCGTGTTTAGCTTGTCGCGATCTGTCGCGAATGAAAAAGATGTGTCGTGTATTAGTGTGTCGGTAGATCGGTTCGTTGGTCCGTCTGTGAACGGTCTGCCGATCTGGCTCGGTCTGTGGGGATAGGATGGTTGGTCGGCTATCTTATATAGTGGGACGTAATGTAGTCAGCACATTTGCGTCGCCTGTGCGCCTCAACCCCATACATATGGATTCGTGTTGTGACGAGGGCAGAAGAGGGAGGAGGTGGTGCTCTCTGTCGTTCGTTCTCTGTCGTAAGTGTATACACAACCGGGTTGTGTTGCTGGTTGACGGGCCGTTGGATGGTGTTGCTATTTACTGTTGAATCCAGCTCGGTTGTTGCTGTTGGTGTTGTTGCTGGTGATGCTTGTACTGTTGGTAGGGAGACGAATTTCAAGAAAGGCACCAACGCGAGAGAAGCGACTCCGCGGTTCAGTGTGTGGAGGAACGGGAGAGCCCGTTGAAGAAGAAGAAGAAGGGCTGGAAAGGTGGAGGGAGCGGACGGAAGGATGATAGAAGGTATGGAAAGGTGGAAGGAGGGAGAGATACGGAATGGTGAAGGGGCTGGAGAAGCACGGGGAGTGTTACACACAGATGAGGTGTAGACAGGGGAGGGGTTGGAGTTGGACGACGAGGAAGCCAAGAGTGGGGTCCCAAGTAGGGCCCAAGCTGAGCCAGACTGGGCAACGAAGGGACGCATCTTGCCCTTGACTTCTCTGCTTAAGGTGCCATCGGGTTTTCTGGCAGCAAGGTGGTGAGCCTCCAGTCCAACGAGCACCTCGTGAGACCGGCTACGCCAGCCTCCCATCCAGACACGCTTTATTCCGCTCTTATTTCCATCTACTCGACGTTTATCGTTTCGGACGCTTGCCACGGTTGCACACTGGACAGCCCGTTTCGAGACGGCGGCGGCGCCGGCAGCCGAAAAATCATTCGTTTTTCACGGTGACACAACTCGCTTCGTACGATATCCTCTCTTTTTCCTGTCGGATTTTCGACGGGACCATGTAAGGGCGAACGGGGTGACGCGAAACGAGCCGTTCGTGCGAGAAAAACCTACGAGCCAGGCATCGAGTGCCTTTTACAAAGGAATTTCCCCGATCGGAAAAGTGGAGCTTTCGCCTTCCGTTTCTTTCTAATCGTATTCTTTGATTTCATCCGTGTCTCGGAATTAAATATTTCCCGAACGGACACGTATACGCATTCGCCGACCATCCGGTGAAACGTAATATAAAAAAAAACGTTTCGAAAGTTTTGCTTTCATTCTCTTTCGTTGTGACGCTCGAATCGGACACCTTGCTTACGTCCGCGGATTTCACGTTATCGGCCGGAGAATTTTCTGCTACTTCCGATCGAGAAAATCAATCGCTCTTGAATCGGAAATCTTTTTCTACAGGAAACTGGACGAAGGTTACACAATCCTGTGCGACCAACTCCTCTTCGTGCGTATGCGATCGGAGAGAAAAATGAGGAAAAAGAGAATGCATTCAGTGATGTTTTCACGTGATGCAACAACGGAATTCAGATCAAAAACTGTGAATGTCGTTCAGGACGTTCCCTGCTATAAATAGTAGAGACGAACCCGCTTGTATCTTTCTCTTTATCCAGAAAAACACTTTACAAAGAGAAAAGATATTTCATTCATACTTTTCCACAATATCGCGGGAATTTAAATGGAAAACGATAATGCGCTGATTCGATAAATGTGCAACGATTCACCGTAATCTGCCCAGTGGAAAATTATAGCGTCTGTGAGTCTGTTAAAAATTAGACCGATTTGCAATGGGCGAGGATATCGGATTCAATCGCCAGCCGGCTGAATCGATCAGCTGAATTATAACAAACGCGTGTATACCTCGTTACAATGTCTTTGCATTAAACGGTTGAAAATTTCACTTTATAAACAAATTTCATTTTTAATATTTATAAATCCGTCGCAATTGACTACGGTCGAAGAAATAATTACCGTTTAGGTTGCAAATCTATTGTCTACTTATCGATAACGCGTAACCCTCGGACGGCGGACCATGGAGAGAGACCCAGTTTTAATGTAATTTAAATTCATTTTCTAAATTCTACACTGTTTCTTTAAAAATTATTCTTTCTCTTTTGTTTAAAAATCATACATTTAACTTTAGATTAAATTCGGGGTCACGATTGACCCAGGCCACGCTGCTCAAGAGTTAATTTCCATTCATTTAAAATTGACGGACTATCAAAGCATTTGAAGAGGGTTGTGAAATTAAATCGGAAAGAATCGTCTCTTGGCTGGATAAATAAAAAATGTGTCTGTCGATCTTTTCGATACCTTCGAGAAAACACTCGCGAAAATACTCCGCTCGTGCGTCAACGTTGTACGCGACGATCACAGTAGGTCAGTTCGGTAGAATCGAATTCAAGTCAGACGCAATTACTCGATCCACTTTACAGCTCGAGACGTTTCCTCGAAACGGCAGGAACTTCCAAACATACCTTGTTAAAATTTTCCCCTGAAAACACGGAAAGACTAAAAATAATAACTTCATCCATAAGTGACACCTTTTATCACGCCTGTCGTGTCGGTTGTCATTGAAGCGTTAGAAAAAGAAAAGAAGAAATACCTAAGTGACTCTAAACGCAAGAAAAAAAGGCAAATGAGAGAGCAGAATCTCAACGTCGAGGTATCCCTGAATGAGGAGTTAGCCCTGAAAGCTCGGATAAGAGAAGAAGGACATCGCGTTATCGGTGACGATGAGGAAGCACGCGATGAAGAGTACACCTCGAATTCGTTTGAATCGATGAATAAAAGATGAAGCAAAGCTAGTGGTGTACTGGTTATATGCGCGACTTCTCCCACCCTTATTCGTTTCCCCCCACCCTTTTCGTCGCGGGACAACCTTTTTTTTCCCCTCTTGGCCGCTGCGACAGTAGGAGATTGCTTCATCCGTATCGAGAGGTATTATCGAGGCTCGATTTCTGGGAAGCTAGCGGTACCGGCCTCAGGCCGCCAGCTCGAAATCAGCTTAGAGAGGAGGCGCATAACGGGAAAGCTCTCGTCTCTCCGCGATTCTTCTCCGCGAATCGAAGCTCGAATTTTCCTTTTTCCTTTCCTCTTTTCCACCGCGAAATTTTTCATTTCCCTTTCGATCGGACGGATGCCGGCCCGTCATCCAGCACCGATCACCGAGGGAACTCTTCCCTCTGCTTAACCGTTGCGCGTGTGGGCCCCCGTTTCGTTCGCGAGGATTTTCGGCTGTAGAACGGACGAAAAGGAAGATGGCCCGAAATCGGTGGACGTTGTTAGTTGCACGCGACATGAAATTGCACCTCGGTTATTATCTATCGAAATACTTCGAGTCACGCGAACCGATGAATACGAGTAAACACTGAGATCGGTGTGGAAGCATCTCGCGATACTTCTGTTTTGGTGGCCCAATTAAAAGGAAAGATAAGTTTCCGAATGGCTCCAACAAAATTGAGAACTCAGGTTCGGTATATAACCTGAATTGACTACCAGAAGACGATTAAAAGTGGTTTCAGAGCTGGATGTCTTACCGTTTTTGAGATATCGTGGTAAGAAATTTTTGTACAATTTTGGGACTACGTATGCGCTATTCCATACTGCGCATACACAGAACCTAACCTAATCTAACCTAACCTTACCACGATATCTCGAAAACGGTAAGACATCCAGCTCTGAAACCAACTTTATTCGGTTTCTTGTAGTCAATTAAGGTTATATACCGAATCTGAGTTCTCAATTTTGGCGGAGCCAAAAGGAGATAATCTGAGGAAGAGGTAGGAAGGGTAGCAGACTTCGATGGTTCTCAAAATTTCGCGAAGAAATGAACAGGTGCCATTTTCGTCGGCTTCCAGTAATTTTATGTTATCCATTCGTATTTACACAAAGGTTATTTATTGAATAACCTTCGTATAATAGATATCGGAGATCTGGGTCACGATACTGGCTTCGTTGCGCCATTTAACCCTTGAGTAGGGAATTTAAATTTGAATTACTGTAAGTTGGTTACGTGGTCAGATTAGAAGGGTTAAATGCTCGGAGGTGATTCCCTCGTGCGGTTGGATTCAAGGGAATCGCTGGTTAGATTCGCAGAATACGACGCTGTTTTCTCGTGATCGAGCCTCGATCTTGATCCCAAGACGGCGAAGCACCGCCTTGGGCTCGCGGAATCTCAAGACCGCTGCGCGTCCGCGAAAAGCGAGTCGACGACGAGCCGAGGCGGGTCGAGAGGTGAGACGGATCGATTCGATCCGTTCGACGGTTATCGGGAACCGGCCAGACTCCGCGAAGGTCCCATCGTCTCGACCAAAATCAAGGCTCCGCTTCGCTTAAATAATGAAACGATACCGGATGTCTTCGATTTTATCCTTACACCTTGCAAGAGCTATTATTTTCATCGAGAATTTTCATTATTCTTGAAATATGACACATTTTATGCTCATTTTTGTATTTTATATTTCAGTGTTTCTATTTGCCTACATTCGCGGTCAAATTGGGTTCCCTCGGGAGAAATGGCGATGTTCCGGGTTCTCGCCCTTCCCCTTGGGCTTCTCCGTGGAGAATGACAATGTAGAGGAGATGGTCTCGTATATATAGTCCCCCACTACTTGCGTCTAAACGTTGACGCGGGAAATTTAAATTGTTAATATTTTGTTAACCCTCGGACGGCGAGGCATGGAGAGAGTCCCAATTTTCATTTAATTTTATATTTCATAAGCTAATTTTATACTATTCCCTTAAAATGTTTTATAATATATAATAACTGAAAATTATATTATTTTGTTTTTAAATTATTTTTATATGAATATCGCCGAAATTAAGATTTTGAAAATCCCTATTTCCTCTGTATCAGAGTCATTATTTCAAGTAATCTCCTGATACATATTTCGAACAAAATGAAAATATTTAAAGATCAAAAATAACTTTTTCTTTGAATGAGAATTTATTTATAGATCGAATAAAACCAAATTATTTAAAAAAAAGAGAATAATGTTCAATTTAAAGACATTTTTATTTGGAAATTATTTCACTGTTATTTTCAAATGACTAATTGAATTTTGAATTATTTATTATTTTAATTACACGAATGAATAATTTATTTCTTATTCTTGATTATTTGAAATCTTGAACCTTGAAATTTGTATCAGAAGATTATTGGAAATAATACCCAATCCTGCCCTGTATTATTATTTTCCCTATGGAAGTCTGGTTGATATTTATACAAGAAGACAAAATATAAAATAAACAACGACGGTATGGATTGTTCTAGCAAGAAGAGTGAATTCGAAGAAAGTGAGAGAAGCCGGCTCGGTGACATACTTTTCTGACAGTCGAAGCTAACATTATCTGAATCCTGACAACGTAATTAAATTTGTCCACCTCTCAAAAATATCTTTTCTCAACGAATAAAGGTACCAGCCGTTTAAGACCGTGTCTCCTATCTCAATAATGTTAAATAGCAAAGATGAATTTGTACATTTATTTTTAGAAGATTCCAATGATGGCACCACGAATCCTGCCATAGATAGATCGTCGAGATAAGGGGGCCGTTTGATATTCGTATTCGTCGACACGAAGGTGACCAGTGCCGAAAATCAAGGTTGCCCGGATTAGCAATGAATAAAATCATCGGACGATCTTCTGCTTCGCGTTAGACCGTGAAGCTGCCCTCGTCCTTTTACCAAGGTCCTCTGGATACTAAAAATTAATTTCGAACCTCTTAACCGCTTGGGACAAGAATTTTGAATTACCTTATTCCGAAGTTGTAAACCGTCTCATGAATATTTATTTCACAAAAGTTTCTAAGTACACCTGAATTATTACTTCAGAATAAAAAAGGAAAAGATTATACTATAAATATCGTCTGCCAGGTATCTAATAAAAATTGCAAATTTCCAATTCCTTATGTCATAAAAGAAGAAGAAGAAGAAGAAGAAGAAGAAGAAGAAAAAAAGGGATATCTACTTTGTGTCCATGGTACAATAAAATTCAATTTAAAATTCGAGTAGATCCGTTGATCGTAGCAACTATGGGAAGATCAATGAAGGTTCTGGAAAGTCAGAGAGAAACCGAAAAGCACAGGAATATTCCGCTGTCCTGGATAGAGCCTGGTTCCAGCTATGGGGTTACGAGTTATGTAAGAAATTATTGAAAATGTAACGGCCTGTCCCCCTCTCGATTCCTCCTTATCCCTTCTCTCCTGCATCGTGAAAGAGCTCGTCCCGGTGACGTTGATCTGCATGTAGCGGTCGTGCATTACGCTCTAACGGTCAGAGGCGATTCATACATAAGTGCATACAGCTAGCCGGCTTATTTGTTACAAGCACCCATATATTTCACCGCATTCTGTCTTTCATCCAATTCTAACAGCATCGTTCGCCATCGAAAAAGGATATGCCGATTCGAATCAAATGTATAGTACATTTCTTTTCACGAGATGGATTCGGAAGAAAATTTCTTAAAGCAACAATTGTCCTTTGATAAAAATTGCCTAGAAACATTGTAATTAATTAAGAAATCCTCGAATCCTCCGTGAAATTTTTATTTTTCAAACGCCACGTTCTTTGTCCATCGTTGTTTCGAAAAGAAAATCATGGTAGAGGAAATTTGACATCTGAAAAAGGAATCAATAGCGATCTATACGGAGCGTATACATAACGCGAGCGAACGGAACGGGTTGGTTGCTTATAAAATTCGCGACGTATACATTTATGAAGGCGTAGCCGATCGCTGCCGATTCCCTGGGACACGTCTTTATGCGAAATCAATGGATCGTTACGGGTTAGGCGAGCGATGCTAATGCCGATCGAAGGTAAAAGTTTTTTCTGTCTCGCGACCGGGATACAGGAAGTCTTCCATGTATCACGGCGCGTGGAATTGGGACGTTGCATAACACGGCGCCGTGGTTGCACCGAGTGGAGTTTGCACCGGTAAATCGATCATTAAGATCAAACGAGGTTGCCGCCGATCCGTTCGTCGTGTCTCCCTTGAAATTAAAATTACATCTAGACACTTGGAACGAAATCGAATCCGTTAAAATGGAAAAGATTGATCGAGGCTGTTGTAATTGATAGATCGATGGATATATCGCATTAATGGGACAGGGGCGAGCAAATCGTTTCATCTCTCTTGTTCATAATGGACGAGATGCAAAGGTATTTGGTTCTAGAACAAATATTAGCATCGCCCGTAACGGAGCCTCGAGCTTGCCACGCCGCTACGAGAGAATCGGTAAAATTGAGAGCAAGAAAAAGTGACAACGGTAAAAAGTAGTCCATGCATCTTTTGCTTCAAGTGCATACAGCCATCCCCCACTCGGCGTTCGTCCTGCTTCGCCGACCAGGTTTTAAGGATACGATCCTGCTGATTCATCGTGATATTGATAACGAAGGAGTTACAAGAACATTTCTTTCAACAAGAAATCATACCACTTAATTATTTTTGAATTGTACTTTTAATTCTGAACAAAGGAGTCTGCGTGAATCGAATCTCTGACTTTGAAAATTAAATTAAAACTAGGGCTCTCTACGTGGTAAGGATACGATCCTACTGATTCGTCGTGATATTGATAACGAAGGAGTTACAAGAACATTTATTTCAACAAGAAATTATTTTCGAATGGTACTTTTAATCCTGAACAAAGGAGTCCGCGTCAATCGAATCTCTGACTTAGAAAATTAAATTAAAACTAGGGCTCTCTACGTGATAAGGATACGATCCTGCTGATTCATCGTGATATTGATATCGAAGAAGTAACAAGAACATTTTTTTCAACGAGAAATCATACCGCTTAATTACTTTTCAATGGTACTTTTGATTCTGAACAAAGGAGTACGCGTCAATCTAATCTCTGACTTAGAAAATTAAATTAAAACTAGGGCTCTCTACGTGGTCCTCCGTCCGATGGTTACTACGTTATCAACAAATCTATTGGTTAATTTAAATTCTCCATTAGGTATCCACAATAGTGTTGAAACGAATTTTCGAAAAATAAGATTTGTATAATCGACAGATGAATTGGACCGATATCGAAGGTATGAGAAATGAGGAAAGGGAAAGAGAGGATAGAGGAGCTGTTGCACCTGCGTCACCCACCACGTGGGGTAGCACGGTACCCCGGCCCCGATTACGACACTCTTCCGTGTCGATTTATCTCGAAGCCGGCCGGCCGGCTATCCAGCAGAGCGACAGAAACGACAGACCAACGAGCAGAGCATTGAAACCGGTTTCCCGGGCCTGATTCGTTTGAATGTCGCGCCGTATAATTTCACCCGGGGACGAACTTTCGCGACGAGCGTCCAATTACTCCCGGCCGTTCGATAAAAGGGAAATTAGCTTGGGTCAGTTTGGTACCATTCGAACAGCTTCTTCGTCGAAAATCGAAAGTACAACTTGGTACATCGAATCCCGAACTTCTTCGTCGTCTAACGTTCCTAGTCGTAGCATCGCTTCAACCGACAAAATTTTGATAAAATTTCGAAAACACTAACGCGGCCTAAGTCTCTTCAGCGTTCCCGTCGAAGGATTCTACTTCAGAATGCAACAGTTCCTAATGGGATTTCTAATGGCAATAAAAGTTTGCTTTCTAAGTCAGGTGGCATGTTCACGTGGATTTGCGTCAAGGTAGGCGAGTCCGGCTCCGGAACCTAGGACAAGAAAGCAGTGCTCGTCTATCGACCAATCCGAGGTCACGACCAAGTACTTGGACTAAGCTAGTCGGCCGTTTACTATCCACCGGATCAACAAGAAGCGCTAGGAGATCCACTAGACTCGTTCAGGTTAGACTAGTCCAGTCCCACCGGTAGCCAGTTAGGACGTCGAAACTCGTCGTGGTTTGTTCGGCTCGTTAACGATGAACTTTGATGGATATCGTATGAAACCCCGTTTCAAGGTAATCGTGGCCCTTTTTGTAAAACCAAGGCCGGGTAAAAATAGCGATCACTTAGCCGGCTATGCGTAAAGATAAGTCGGCACCGGGTGTCGTAAGAATGATTTTCGATGCCCGCTAACTAACTACCGCCTGGACCATCTTACCAGCATGGTGGATACCTTAAGAAAAAAAAAAATGGCAAATACGATATTTCGACCAAAGAGGACAGAAGACTGTTTCCACTCCTGATACCTATGATAAAAAGCGTCGATTTGCATCGTTACCCTCTGTTTTTATTCGTCCAACGACCAGGTTAAACGGTCCAGTAGAATCGAAGTTTAGCATAAGAGACTGGTGGACCAGAATCGAACCGGTCCGGGTCGTTTGTCATTTTCACGCGCTCCTCAGGAGTCGCGAGGGACCGAGGACGAAAAAAGGCTGGCAGAGTGGAAGGAAGGGAAGAAAAAAAAGAGACGGGAACGATACAAATGTATTCGCCGGCCTGGAAGACGGTGATTTTGATGCAGCGACGCTTGATTTGGATTTCAAATCGTTCGGCCGGGTGCATCTGCCTAACTTTCGGCGGTCTAGGCTGCCGGGGGCCTTCTTCCCGGTCCGCGCTGCATCCGAAACATATGCGGCTGGCATGGATTTCGATTTCGATTTCGATTCGGCCAACAGTTTCGCGAATACCGCAAACGCGACGCATCGAACTTGCAAAATTCGTCAAACGCGTCTTTCGTATGATACGATCATTTCTTGGCTTTGCATTTTGTATGTCCTCGGGGACATCCAAAATTAATTTTCCCTAGAAAAATATCTTCGTTTTCTCGCGGGGAAGAATTTGAAAGAAATTCATCTCGATCCTGTGTAATTGGTGATTTTCGATCGAGGCGAAGAAAAAAAGAAGGGAGAAATGAAAGAGGGTAGGAAGCGACCTCGTTAAACCGATAACTGTTGTTCGGCTTTTTTTCGCGAAAAAGCGAGTCTCGAACTCGTTCTGCGCTCGATATAAACCTTCGCTGCTTAACCCGTATTCCAATTACATCCGACGCGTAATCAGGCGAGTCGAACCGCATATCTCATCGGCAAAAATCGCTACGGTTCAGTCGAGATCGAGTTGACGACACGGTCGTAGCAACGCTATAATCAACACTGCAAACTCCCCAGTGAATATATACGCTGTGCCGATTAAATGATGCATTAGGTAAGTGTTACTCCGGAGAAAACTCAATCAACCGTTCGCGTTCCGCTTCGCGATACCACTTTTCCTTGAAAGAAAGCGATTTCGTTTGTCTCGTTTGGTAACTTCCTCGACGAAAATTCATTAATTTCTCAATGTTACATACTTTCATCGTAACACACTTTGCGTTCCGTTCAAGGATACCTCGGAATAGAAGCGCTAACTCGATTCAAACTGGATATCTACGTAGCAGGATCGAAGGACACTTTCAGCTGAAACGCGTTCGCTCGATAGAAATCGTCGATATTCAACAAAATGTTGAACAGGCTATCGAAAAAGAAAAAAAAAGAGTCGTGTACCGAGCGCGTCGGTACGCCTACGATAGACCGATAGTGCTTGAACATCAAAATGCACATAAATCCAACGTGATCCTGTTGCGCGGGCGGTCGTCTCGGAATCGCAGGATCAAATCGCATCGCAGATATACGGAAACGCCACGAGACTGCTTCGAATTTCAACCGTTCGATCTGACCTGGCTTTGACCTGCTAAAAAAGAAGAAGAAAAAAGGAGAGCAGACGCGTGTGCGAACGTTTCCAACGAAAGATCCTGTGACTTACTTTCAAAGGATCATTGCGATTCCGATTTCGCGCACTGATCTCCCGGGAATCTGATAATCTCTCGTTTTATTTATGAGACTCTGATCGCTTATGTTTCCTTTCGAAATATTTGTCAAAATTCTGTTTCTTTTTCTTTTCTTTTTTTCCATTTAAGCACGCTCGTCAGAGGTGTCAGTGATTTTGGTTAAAAATACACAATTTTCAAAGGTCGAATGGAATCTCGCGAAGGAACAGATAAAAGTAAAACGTTCAATCTCGTGGATGGAGGTAAGGATTGCCTATAGGAGATTACGTTCGTACGGAACGGACGTCGATCGCCTTAAGGAGAAGAAGGACTTTTATTTTCCCTGTCGAGAGGGATTCTTGAAGTACTAGCGTGTTTAGAACGCTCGGGTATCTGTTAGCTGAATGCGCTGACTAGGAATCCGGTCTCTAAGCAGCATTGCTGCTGCCTAGAGACGTACTAAAACCTGTAAGCACAGGTACCAGCGCCTAGACCCTACGATAATCTTACCACATAGTCACCTATCGACTTCTTCTACCACTCGCGCTCGTACGATACAAGGAGGATTCTAAGCAACCGATTCGTGACTGCAAGCGAAATCAACCTTTAGTTTCTCTATCGAGGATGATGGAATCTTGCTTGGACAGTAACCGGCAAAAATTTTCTGAATCATCATTTTCCTATCGTTCCCACGTTCGATTCGGAAATAACATTCCAAGTTAGATAAAAAGAAACGTTTAACCTCATTTTCCACCGTAGAATCATCCTTTTCGTAGAATGCGTCCTACTAAGGGGAAATGCACTTTGATTATCGAAACGGAGTGGAAAGGAAAGCGATGATGTAACGAATGACGTAGGTGAGAAGGGGTCGAGGATCCTCTAAAAAATGAGGTTCAACGAACCGCAACTAGTTCAGTTCTTCCTACAAATGGTAAGGTATTCCTATGACGTCGATACGTCGGACACGATGCATTTACCAAATCCTTCTCCATCTCGTTAACCTTTCCGATGACGTAGCTGGAGAACGAGGAACGATGTGACGAAACGGGTGTACATTTGTAATCGAACGATCCCGAGAAACTATCTATCTACGGGCACGAGTTCAACGGACCGTCGGTTTCCTTCGTGTACCAACTACGGAATCGTCTTCCTTTCGGCTCGATTTAAAAACAAATCGTGATTAATACCGAGGCGATGGCGTTCTATCGAAAAAAAAAAAAAAAAAATATCCTTCGTATAGTATATGTTTCGTCGGAATAGCTTCATAAATAATTCTTCCGGGTTACGAAGGAAATTTTTCCTTTCCATCGATGATGGTAAATAAGAATACCGTCCCGTCCAGCAACGGTGCTCGAAAGGATTCTGAGAAACGATCGAAATAAATTCTTCCGTGCCTACGCGATCACGAATTCAACGATCCTTCGGGGAACAGCTGATCACACCACGAGAACGTGAACTTGTGAAAACGCGATAAAGATACCTACACCGTATGTTCGGGTGGAATTCGGGAATTCGTATGGACGTGTTATCGAAAGCGGTACACTTTTGCGCGTGACGCGGATATTCTGGAATCGTTTCGCGGCGCCAGCTTTCGAAACGGGGGCGCGGGTGGTGGCGGATATTTTCACCGGGAACTTGGTCGTGCCCTAGGTGGATCGAAATGCCGATTGCGTCATTGGTGTAACAGAGATTCCTTCCAGGCACGATGAATCACTGCCGGGTTCCCTTTCTAGTCGACCGCACATGGAATGTTTCACCAGTGGTAACATCGAACGCGAGAACCAGCCATTTTCTAGTAAGAAAATCGTACCTTTACTCGTGCTTGTATTCTTGAAACTTGAATCTTCATATTTATAAGTTCGATTAATTTGATATGCGACGAATACGGTGTCGATTGATAATGTTTTCAATTTTTGTCGTTATATTTATTTAATTGCGTTTCTAATTTATGAGTTTATTGTCGGTTCGTTGTAAATTCGCAAACTCGTCGCGTTGTTATCAGTGCAGCTTCTTTTTCGTCGGATACCAGGATCGAAGCCAAACCCGCGAGAGCGCTTCCGGGGTAATGGCCGCCGGCCAATGGGAACGAGAATGCTGGCCTTGACATTCACCGGCTCCTGCACGAGCATCGGAGGAAACAAATTAACGACTACCCAGAACCTCTTGGTCCCGGATTATTTATGGGACAGTGAACGTTGCCAGAGAACCGGCAGAGCAATTTGCCCTGTAAGAATTGTTCGATGACAACTGATTCGAACCGACCAATAAATCCTTCCTTTTTTTATTCACCGATGGCATCCAGACAAAAAATCGATGAACGCGAGAATAAGAGAACTAACCGGTCAATGTTTCAAAGATTCTTCACCTCGTCGTTATTTATTTCTCTTTTTCTTCTTTTTTTTTTCATAGTGTGATACTAGCTGAAATTTTACTCGGCGGATTTTAACGGCGGACCACGAAGAGAGTCCCAAAACGACGGACCATGGAGAGAATCTACCAAACCCCTCAAAACCACGAATCTTATTAGATTATTTTTATTTATTCTTCTACTGTATACAGAATTAATTTAACCTTGTATTCTATTTTATTCTAATTTTCTAACTTTGGGCCTCGATTGACCCAGACTCCGCTGTTAAAGGGTTAATAAAAAGAATCCTCTCTGGATATCTTTAACGACACTACCGCCGAAACCAAGACCAAATTCAGCGATTATTTCAATAGTTAATTACCTTTGGCATTGTAAAACAAAAGCGACTTCTATATCCTATATTTATGTATGTATATGAATGGGCAAATGCCCGCGTATAATACATTTATTATTATTATTATTAAAAAAAAGAAGATTGAATCTAAAAAGAGATACGAAACGAAGTAGACGTTAACGATGTTTACGAAGCCACGAGTACACCATAAGATCCGTTTCCTCTTTCATGGTATTATCCATGGTGTTCACCAAGGATGGTCCTTGGATACAATAACGCATTTTCTCTCTTTCTGACTTTGCATCGGTGCCCAGAGGTATGCATGTTTAACACGGGAACGTACACGCCCATACGTTTTTGCGTGATAAGTGAATGAAACTGAGCGCAAAAAGAAACTAATGAGATGCGGGAGATGATGTTGGCCTTGACCGACCAGGAAGGAAGGGTAGGGATGAACGAGTCTCGATCGTCTGGGTCAAGTAATACCTGAGAAACTTCCTTGCTCAAGTTTTACACGGAGATAAACACTGTGTAACATTTTGTTTAACCAGCTACCATCTCCGTTTACACGACGGTTTCACCTGTTTTCTTTTTTTTTTTTTTCTTCTTTTACACGTTTCATCTTCTGACAGTCTTTAAATTAACTTCGCGTGAAATCTGTCGAATTTATGGTACTGAATTTTCCATTTAATCCAATTGAAACAATCGAAAATTATATATTACTTTCGAGGCTTCCAAATAATTATGCAAAAATCACTGCATCTTGACTAAATTTTTGAATTTTCAATGAAAAATAATGGAAACCCTTGGTAATGAAACGCGACAGGTTAATGTAAGTAATTGATACCTGGTTGGCGGTGAAATCAATGATATCGCGAATGTTCTAGTCGATGGAAATGTTTAACGCGTGAACTTAATTGGCGACCTGAACGCCTGGTACGGGCGTCGCGTCGCCTCGTGGGTTACAACACAGACTTGTCACCACGCGTGCAGATTATTTACGTCTAAGGTGTAAAGAACTGGGTCTCCGTGGCAGAAAACGGGGAGGTGAATCGGTAGACACTTTCGAGAACAACACGTCAGAAAGATCAACGAGTACACTGGTGACCGATTCGCGGAATAGAACGGTAATCCGGCCGATCGTGGGTCGTTCTGATTCGCGAATCGAAACGTTTCGCGAACGTACCTTTTTTTTTTACGTCATCCACGTACCAAATACACGTATTTTCCTATTGCAATCGTATTTTCCTCTTTAGTCATTGATTTCGAGCAATTTCATCAACCATCGACTAAACAAAATCTTACGTACCACCCGTTGACCTCGATACGGGGATAAAATACCCTGATCTATTAGATCTATCGATACGCATCATCGATCCTTCGAGTAACCCTTGCACGATGAATCATTTCGATATAGCTACAGAGATAATAAAGAAGATTGATTTATAAAACTGTTATATATTTATATAACCACGTTTTAATTATCGGGTAAAATGATGCTGCATTTGTCTTTCCTCGCTCGAATCGAGCAGCCTGGGTCGATCGTGACCCAAACTTGCAAAACGTGTACAAGAATATTAACCTAGAATTAAATGTATAGTAAAAGGATTTCATTTGAAGGGAACGGTGCAAAATTTAGAAAATGATAGTGGCTCTCTCCATGGTCCGTCGTTCGATAGTTTAAATGGACCAACAAATTGGACCATGTCATTACGAACCCTTGAACCCTAACCGGTCTACTTTTGACCCCTGCTGATCTTACTAGAGAGGGTCGATCAGTATTCTGATAAAAATATTATTTATTCATCATTTTATGCAATTAATATGAAGAAATTGTAAAAAAATGTCGTCATCTTTCTTTCACTTGCGATGATGTTTAAATACTTTCTTCTGCAATTGGCCAGAGCTGAAGGTTGTCCTTTTAAGGTTGGACTGGTCCAATGTTTCGTTGATAACGAAACGATCAATTACGTTGTTCCGATGGAACGAAGTTGAACGGAAAGTAGTAAAATCCTGACGATCGTGAGTTCGTTGGACCCCAGGTCGATCTGACGTAATTTGCTTCCAGGTCATCCACGGGTGGATTTCCTCTCTGTTGATGGTGGCTGGTGTCGTGGAACGAACGTTTGTGTTGGTACGAATTTCACCGAAACCTGTTATGCCACCGATGGAGACTGGTTTACGAGTGCAGTGGCATCCTCTGGATATCTGGGTGTCGACGACTTTTGATTCTTCCATTTGCATGCTGACACAAATCATCGTCGAGTTAACCTTTTAAGGCTAGCAAGCTACCATGAGTCGAGCTATTTCCTAGCTCTGCCCTATATCTACGAAAACTTTCATCCTGCCCTTCGACACGAAAAGAGAACGTGGACGCGTTCCATTCGCGTCATCAACTTTCGAAACAGATTCCCTTTGTTCGTTTCTTTCACCTGCTTCCAGGAGGCTTCTTCGTCGTCGTACCTGAGCTGTGACGCGTTCCAACACCTCGAGTATCGATCACGTATCATCAACTACTGTTACGTCAAATGACGTCACTTGATCCCAGCAAAACAAGAGACACGAGGCGAGAATAACAAAACACTGGTGCCAAGATTTTTCGAACCTTCTCCAAAGATTGGTTAAAGATTCCATTCGTGCTTCCATTTTCGACTGACACTTGACAGGAAGTGGTCTGATTGGATCAAAGAACGGACGTTTTATCGTCGACCTAATTATGCTGGTCATAGTAGCGGAGCACCGAAAAAAAAGTAGTCATCCAAAAAACTCTGATTCGATTCCAATCTATGCTGATGTCGTATTGAAGCATAATCTGGGGTCAATCGATGCATAATGAAATTCTGACTTGCATACGTATCTGTGTGGTATAGCGTGACGTAGACAAAGCAGGTTCGCGTGCATGCAGCGAACTTTTCTTTTCATTTTCCAAAATCTCCAGAAAATTTGAATCGTTTAATTCGTTGCAATTCGTTCCATTTTACTTGGAATCAGATTTATCGAAGCGGAACAGCGATGAAAAATGATCATCCACTGGTTTCTCGCAGAAGAAAAGTGCATTCTTCTTTCAGCACGGTAGAATGCAGTTTTCTTCCTAGCAGCTGCATCAACGTTACCTCGGGATTCCTCTTCCATTTCTGTGCCGGTAGGTTCGATCCCCGCGTCCTTGAATGCGGAATGACCCTGTAGCCCTAAGAAGGGCAAGTGTTTACTTTGTAACAATCTCGGGACTCGGTCTCTCGGTCGGCCGCATTTTTATGCGTCTGCATTAGCCTTAATCGCTATATTATAAGCATCAGGTGGAAGCCGGTCAGATGAATTTCAAGGGTCTAACAGAGGAACGTTTCACGTTTCTTCGACTTATTTCTTCGTCTGGCCGGATTTTTCACCCACCCGTCTGCCGTTTGTCTGTCCTCAAACCCTTGACCTAGCCAGACACAGACGTTTGAATATTCAATAAGACCGACCATCCTCGAACACATTGTTGCATTTCATTGCTACCGTCGACGGTCTATCTCCCCGGTTTTCTTTTTCTTCCTTTTCCTCTTTTTCCTCTTCCTCTCCTTCTGCCGTGTATCCGAACTAAGGGCAGAACGGTGCTACCGAAAAACCCATCCCGAAAATTGCCCAAGGGTATAAACGAACCGTCCGTTCGTGAATGGCCGTTCACGATTTATGTATACCTTGTCCCTTTAGGCTCGTTAGAATGCAGAATGAAGATTCGTGCGCTAGATAGACGACATGATCGAGAAAAACGTTTCTCGGTTGCTCGCTATTTGCGGCATATTAAACCGCTACGAACACACCCGCCGTATAATTTGACGAGAAAACAAGATATCATCGGTTCATTAACATAATTCGGATATCGCTACCACAAGATTTTAACGCATTCGTGTGCACGTCTGGAGATTCGTGACGAGACACCTTTCTAACCGGTGTAGTAATACAAGTGACAACCTCTAAATTTCAACTTCGAGCTGATGTAATTAAATGTAGATACAATTAAGCATCGGTCAATTTCTACCACCGTCTCGTGTAAACCGAGCTGTTTTCCATAATTAATATCGAAATTTTTCAAATTATAATTAGTCCAAGTGGCGGAGTGAAAATGTTAAATCATTCGAAATCTAGAACGCTCGCTGGGAATGGAACCTGGAGAAATATAGGAACGTTCGGTGTTGCGACAACTTCGTTATTTTTAATATATTAATTACTCGCTGGTTAACCTAATAATCCAGTGAACGGATAAACCAGCGATATTACTGGATTAATGGAACGTGTCAGGTCGCGGTTTCTAAAGTGGGTCTCGGTGTCTCAGTTTAGCGCATAACCGAGCAATCTAAGTCGAGCGTGCTGGCCAGCACGTCACCGGAGAACGCGTTGCACCAGGTGAAAGTCTCGACTCGTGGAAAATGTAGCAAGATCGCAGCTGTATATGTTCTATGCCATTTTTCGTCCAAGAAAAACTCTAATCGTCGATCTGATATATAATATTTAACAGATGTGCAAATCCTTGTTAAAATTCATAGATCGTTCAGATATTGGCATTTGGCTGTGTTTCGGAATAGCTCCACCAAAATTGAGAACTCAGGTTCGGTATATAACCTAAATTGACTACAAGAAACCGATTAAAGTTGGTTTCAGAGCTGGTAGTCTTACCGTTTTCGAGATATCGTGGTAAGGTTAGGTTAGATTAGGTTAGGTTCTGTGTATGCGCAGTATCGAATAGCGCATACGTAGTCCGAAAATTGTACACAAATTTTTTACCACGATATCTCATAAACAGTAAGACATCCAGCTTTGAAACCGATTTTAATCGGTTTCTGGTAGCCAATTCAAGTTATATACCGGACCTGAGTTCTCAATTTTGGGGGAGCCATTTGGAAACTATACAAAATTGTACCACGATATCTAAAAACGGTAAGACATCCAGCTCTGAAACCAATTTTAATCGGTTTCTGGTAGTCAACGAGGCTGGCGACGACTCGACAAATGGTACGTATGTACTCTACACGTGGTACGTCTGAATGCGATTTGCAATCGGGCTGAGAGTTTAGTAGGTGACTCGGTTTGTCTGCAATTGGTTTCAACGTCTGTCGTTCTCCATTTAAATTAGCTGATCATTTCGGTAGTTGGGCCAATTTTCGTCCTTACCATTATCTTCTTTACCGATTAGCTAACACTTCGTTGATTCGATTAATATCTAACTCTTTCTAACATCTAAATTCCAGCACATACTTTATATTGCATTATTATTTTCTTGGTATTATATCATTACACTATTATATATTTTTTCTTGTATTTTTTGTTTCTTCTTGTTTTTGCTTTTTATTTTTCTGTATATTGTACCAGCTTTGGTACCTAATTGGTTGAACAATTGAAAGCATTATAAAAATCCATTTATAAAAAGGGCCATGCCCGTATATTCAAATAAATAAATAAATGAATAAATATTTTCAGGAATTCTTTCATTATTAAAATGAAAAATTAAAAAATTAGGTAATAGACTGAGTGTACTAAATTAGTAGCACGTGATTCTTCGTGTAAATGACAGAGTTTACGAAATAAACGAACGAGATGCGATTTAAGGAAAAAAAAGTGGAACATGCGTGGATTAGATCGGGCACACGACGACGTGACACTTTCTCCTTCGTTTCTGGATCGCGATCGATCGATCGTTTACTTGCCGAGAAAGCTCCGCGCTCCAGACGATCCTTCACCGTCTGCAGTACTTTTGCTCGTGGATCGATCCACGATTTAACCACGTTACACTTTTCGAACGATCGATGCGTGATCGCGAACCGCCCGCGAGCATGTGGTAAACGCGTGCTGTGCATTACTTTCTCTTTCATTTCACTATACTGCGACACGATTGGTCGTTTCACGAAGTTGAACACTTTTTCCATCGCTTCCTGAAAACCGAGAAAGCGTTGTTGCTCGGTTTCCTTTTGTTCGATCACGGGGTACGTTTCTAAACGAGTTGCAAACATTCACTTTGCGTTACAGGGTAACGTGTACCAGTTGTTGACACCCCTATGCGACGATCGATATTTTTTTAAAGAAGTAAGAAATATAATGTGATGAATTTTTTTACCCGCGAACGGCGGACCATGGAGAAAGTCATAATTCTAATTTAATTTTGTACAAGTAAAATATGATTATCTTTCATAGCCCGAATACCTCTTGTACTGAAAACAATTATATTATATTTTCTACTTTTTCAAGAAAAATGCCAATAACTTAATTTAATCAATAATTTAATTTTGTACAAGTAAAATATGATTATCTTTCGTAGCCCGAATACCTCTTTTACTGAAACCAATTATATTGTATTTTCTACTTTTTCAGGAAAAATGTCAGTAACTTAATTTAATTTTGATTGATTAAGTTAATCAATAATTTAATTTTGTACAAGTAAAATATGATTATCTTTCGTAGCCCGAATACCTCTTTTACTGAAACCAATTATATTATATTTTCTACTTTTTCAGGAAAAATGTCAGTAACTGTACAATACCGTACTAGAATTTCAATTTCTAATTACCCGAGAAATCGTCTTTTCCCTCGTAATTAGAAAATGAAATCTCTTCAACAGCCTATCTAAGATCCTTCGAAACATCTTAAGATTTGGCTAGATCGATCGGACTTGATATTCCACCGTTCAACATGCAACCCAGAACCAGTCAGGTATTTCTCGTAGGTCTACTGAATCGTCAATATGTATGTAGGCAAAAGATATAGGCAAAAGTTGCTCTTATACATGGACACATGAGCCTATTCCTGCACCCATGGCGCTCTGAGCACGTGGTGCGAGCACACACGTGCTGCCCGTGGGCTCAACTTCGCGCTGATTCTAAATTTACCGCTTCGCAAGAGGCCAGAGTCAGTCGTCTCAGTGTCCTTTTTCAAATGCCTCATTTCCGCTTTCGCGGAAAAATTGCACGCGATTCGAGCGAGGAGATTTCTTCGATTTGGAACACCAAAGTGATCGGGTACCATGTTACACCCTGAAGAAAGCGTGCACCTTCAACCTTTCGACGATGATGAACGAAAGAAACGTGATTTACAGATGGTGAACGGTATTTATACAAAATTCGTGGAAGAAAATATGAAAAATTTTGAAGGAAATCGCTTTGAGGACGAATAGCAAGCTAGAAGTTTGCTCTATATAATTTCGCGCGATAACAAACGACGAAGCTGAGCGTTGCAGTTTTCTGCCCTCGCAGGTGGTAAAAGTTTCACGGTTCAGAAAGATGAATTCGCAGTCTAAATCTGCGCAGGATGATAACGTGATGCAACTTTGAAAAAGAACACGATGAGAAGCTGTCAACGTTACATCACACTGGAACCAGCATGGAGGTCGATTCTTGAATGAAGAAATTAACTTTCATCCTGTTTCATCGTATACAATATTGTAATTTCTTCGGCTACCAAATTGTCAAGTTCGTTTACAAGAATTTCTCATTTCCCACGCTGGAATCAGCAATTTTAGTTTCAGTTTAGTCTCGAGCCGGTATATCGAACGTTCTGATCGCTTTTAATCAATGTTATCGATCGAATACGATCAGTGAAAGACAAAGCGAGCAAGTTATGTCACCAATGGCGTAATGAGACCGCGTTATGCCAAAAGGCCGACATTTGCGTCTACTTGAATCTACGATAACTCGTTTGCGTTACGTCGATTTCAATTTTCAAGTCGAAAAATCGGCGGAGATTTAAAGATCTGGGCTTCTGGATTGGATGGAACTTAAGGCCATTCATAATCGCAAACACTTCGTATTCCGAGTGCAATTTTTATGAAACTTTTCACCGCCATTTCGCGATTGTTTTTTATTTTAACAGACTCGAAGAAAGATCTTTCGATAGAGATCGAAGCGCACGTGGAGCCTGCATCGAAATCCGATCGATGGTCAACCTTCTGCCTGTCTTTTTTGACATTGAATCCCGATTGTTTTTATCGAGGCCCTCCGTCGAAAAGCAAAAACGAAAAAGAAAAAAGAGAGAAAAATGCGAATGCGTGGAATCAAAACAAAATCTGTGTCGCAATTCACGAGCTGCCCTGCACGCGTTGGGCGATGTCAGTGGAGCAAAAAGAAAGTACCGCTATTCTTAAGGCCTACCGATACGATCCTTATCGATTCGCCTTCTGTATCGGTAATGCCCTTTTTTACGTCGAATACAAGTCTCGTCGAAAACCGTAAACTCTGGAAAATGGGAACAACGTAGTACACCTCCTCTCGCTTCCGAAAAGGAAGCGAAAAAATGGGAACATAAACAACACCGTCTAACGGTGGCCTAAAAATGGTACTTTACCGAACAACGTCGCTTGTAGCGTATCAATTTGAAGCTGAAAGTTTAACAGACACGATTACATAAACGATTCGTCGATATTTGTGATAGAAATTAACCGATTGCCAATTATAATTAACGATAATCAATTTTGAAAGACATCAAATCTAACGCGATTTGATGGAAGATTATTAGAAAATACCACTTGTGGGATATCGATACGAAGCACAAGGCTTGAATTTACGAACCCTCATGAAAGTAGCAACTGTGATAAGCTCGGCTCGTTTGATCCGATCGAAATAAAGGTTTGTTCGAGTGGCAAAAAGTAGTCGTCCTTACTCGGCGTACAGGTATACTCAAAACCTTCTACGTACGAATTGTAGCTAATGCTGATATTAATATGAGATGTTCAAGGTCTACTTCCCGAAGGTAATCTCCACTATGTTGAACTTATTACAGAAACGACGAGCAAATGTGCTACACGAGTCTTGCAAGCGTTGCATTCGACGCGGTTAATCCTTGAACAGCGGTGTCTGGATCAATCGAGACTCAAATTTACGAAATATATACAAAGATATTAATCTAAAATTAAAGAGTTTCATATATGAAAAGAATCATTTTCAGAGAAACGGTATGAAATTTAAAAAAATGAAAATAATATATGAAATTCGGGCTCTCTCCATGGTCCGTCGTCCGAGCGCTAATGAATTTCACAACGATTTATCACTGAAGGTTGGGACACACCCTCCCTGTCTCCTGATCTCATCGCAAAAATAAAAAATAATATAAATTTATCAAATTAAAGGGAATGGAATAGTATAATTCTTCGTCGAATCCTGTGAAATATGTAGATTCCATTGGCGCGATGAAATCGAGCGAAAAGGTAACGGGAAATCTTGAAGACAATGACAAGATTTAAAGGCACAAAGTTGAGTTACGCGTGTATGTTAATTCTTTTCCGGCAAATCGATTTTGTTTTGATTCGGCTGACCCGAATCTGCCAATCGAAATGTCCTCCGTGACAAGTAAATGAAATCTACCACGGATTTTACGTTTCGAAATCGACCGTTCGGTATGCAACAATTTAATACAGAATTTCGGAAGGAGCGGTGCGTTTTCAGGAAAAACGGAAACCGTGTTGGAAAGTCTTTGTGGAATCTGATCGGTCAGCGGAAGAAAGAGAAATGGCAGGAGAAAGGTGTAGAAGGGGCAGCAGGTGGTGGGGAAGTTGTAAAGGTGATTCACGTGTTTCCTTTTGCATCCGATATTTAAATACGACCTGCACCGTTCAAATCGTTCCCGCTTTAATAATTAATTAGAATCAATTTTCAATTTACACTTAAAAATTCTTTTATCAATTTTTAAATCAGTTAAATCAATTTAAAAAAAAAAAATGTTGTACCAAAGGGTTAATCCCGTATAGTAATGAATAAATAAAAAATAAATCAACAGTGTGAAATTTAGAAAAAGAAAACAATATACAAAATTAATTTATAATTCGGGCTCTCTTCATGGTCCGCCGTTCGAGGATTAACTTATTGCCATAGTCTGTGGATTAACAGTGCAAAATTTAGAAAATTAAATTAGAACCGAGGCTCTCTCCATGGTCCGCCGTTTGAAGGATAATCATATTTTTGAAAATCCCAAACATTATACAATATTATTAATATATAAATAATTTATATTTTCATAATGATACTTCAATGTCAAAGTATAATTTTGAAGAAAAGAATGTTTGCAACATCGATAAGGGTGGTTTTGCATTTAAATAACGATGTTTTTTTCCGTTAGTATCAACCGCGTATGTAAATTCGCACGAATCCTACTTCCTGAAACGAACGCGATCCTTTCTCGTGCAAACACGTGGATCACCGAAGAAAGAGAAACGTGGGAATTCGAAAGAGAGGCTGGCAGAACGAGATAAAACAACGAGAGACGCTATGATGGCGATGGTAAAAGGTGATCCACGTGGTTCGCAGATTTTTCAGTTGCGATCGACTTTCAAATCTGCCCACCCCGATGCGCCGTTGAATTTCGTCGCGTCGATTAGAATGCGAAACGGTACGCGTCGATTTATCATCGTTTCCGCGTCAACAGCTTTTAACTTTCCAAATTCGTTTACCAGGAACCATGGAAAGTCACCGATCGAATTACGAAATATGATCCGTTCGCTATTCGCAATTTTTTCGTTTCACGTTCGTTGCACCTCACGTTACACCAATTTCTTTTCCTTCGCGAGGACAATCGTCGATCCAAATTCGGCTAACCTGGCTCATCAAAACCGACGAATTCTAAACTTCGCGCGATGATTCGTGTCACACGACACTGCTTCGTTGGATTTATAAACAGCTCGAGAAAGAGAAAACCGTACCGAAGCCGATACGGAACGGTCAGTGATACTTTTTTTTCCGTTTGCTGACTAAAGGGATCAGCAGGATTTTTCGAGGAAGGGAAATAAAAGACTTCTGACGAATTAGGGCTACGAGATCGCGGCCAATTAGTCATCGAATGTTTCCCTTTCTTTTTTTAAATTAGATACGTAGGGTGATGCAGCTGGACGCTGACGATCGTTAAAATGATTTCGGATAAAGTTCCAATAAGACGCAACCCTTTGATCGCGGTGAAATTTTAATCAAAGTTTATCCTTGATTAGAAAAGAAATTCCCTGAAAGGATTTTTGGCGACAAGGCCTCATTTCCCTTCTACATCTCCTCAAAGTTTGAAAAGTTTCTACTGCATATCTCGAAAAATATTAATTTCACAGAAAAAAGTTTCAAACAAAAAATGAAGCTCTTGAAAAGTTCTACAAAAAAGGTTATATACATTTTTCACATAAACCTATTATTTTGGCTGTTATTTTGGCCGGATTTAAATGTATGGCCTAACCTAACCTAACCTAACCTAAATACATCAATAATTATACGTGTTCTGCGGAAAAAATACTATTATTGTTCATAACAGCCAAAATGATACGTTTACATAAAAAATGTATATAACCTTTTTTGTAGAACTTTTCAAGGGCTTCATTTTTTGTTTGAAACTTTTTTCTGTGAAATCAATATTTTTCGAGATATGCAGTAGAAACTTTCCAAACTTTGAAGAGATGTAGAAGGGAAACGAGGCCTTGTCGCCAATAATCCTTTCAGGGAATTACTTTTCTAATCAAGAATAAACTTTGGTTAAAATTTCACCGCAATCGGGGGGTTGCGCTTTTCGGAACTGCATCCATGATTTAGTCGAATTAGAATAGAACGACGCGGGCCGATTGGATGAAATGGACGACGAAGAGCAACGAAACAGCAACGAATAATAGATACAAGAACGATAATGGTATGCCGGATTCGGCTGAATAAAATGCAGAAATCCTTCCTTCTAAGGGCGAGGTCATCGCGACTGCGTTATCGTAGCTCGGATAGTCGTCCGCCAGTTTGGTGGGGGTCCACGCGGTACCGCAGGAAGTGAAAATGTTATTCAAATTTATGGAAAACCCGCGGCCGATGCAATTTATAGTTGACTATATATCGCGCTGGAATCAGTGAAAAATCTATAAACAATAAACGAATCGGAAGTGTCGTGGACGTGCTGCAACATCGTCGCTTCTTTCGTTCGTATCAATTATTTATGAATTTTCCGTCGATTTTCAATCCGTCTCGTTTCAACTCTTGTAAAAGTGTTACGAACACTTTTCCGGCGTCGAAAACATCTTCCCGTTGCTCGTCGTACGATTTTATTCACTCTCAGTCATTCAGTCTCTTTTATTTCAATTCAGTTTCAACGTTAGACCGCTTTTAACCTTTGCAGTCTTTATCAAATTTTATATCTCTTTTATTCTTCAAATAAATGAACAATCCAGTTCCTTTCTAAATTTTGTAAAAATTTTTATCAATGAAAGTTACGCATCCATAAAACATTAATTTTATTTTAAATGACCCCTTTGATTTTCCTCAAGCCCGATGTTCCATTCATTCATTCATCGGTCATGCGAAATTCATTTCTGAATCATTTTCCTTTTCATTTCATTTAGATATTGTAATTTTTCTCTTTAACCCTTGAACAGCGGAGCCTGGATATATCGTGATCCAAACTTACAAAATATTTGCAACGATTAAAATTAAAATTAAGAAATTGGAAATAATATCGTTCGAGGGTTAAATAGTAGCCAATTTTCACCGTTTCACGAACGTATAACAATATCAAATACGAGGCTCTCTCCATGGTCCGTCGTTCGGAAATTTTGAATAATTTGAACGATTCGAATTTTCATAACAACCCTAGTTTTGACACGTACCTTCCCTTGGCCTATAAAATAGACGAATTTTATTTTCGGATGACACGTTGTCATAGGTCGTCTGATAGATTCATTATACTTGCTGATGGTTCCCAGTTGAAATGGTGATCCGTGTACCTACTATATGTACATAAGTACATTGATGTTTGATAATTTATACGAAAATTACGCCATGCCCTTAGAATGATGACAGGGTTACGTTGTCATAGGTCAGCTGACGATTGATTATACTTGCTAATCAATCTCCCTTCCTCTTTTTCTTTTCTTTCATTCCGTTTCGTCACGTCGTTCTAAACGACCATGTGACGGATCTTCCGATATAGTTATCTCAGCTAGACGTGACCTTCATCGAGCTTTTCGTTTCGAAGGGAATCGAACCATAAAATTTCGTTGCACAAGATCCAAGCGAAAGGGAACAACTTTGATCGTGCTACCTGGAGCTGGAATAGCTGCCTTGCTGATGGAATTACTTAATTTTTCGTTGCAAAATCAGAAAGCCGAGGTAATCGATACTTTACAGACTGGCTTGTTCACGTGTCGCTGTAATCTATGAGAAAATTAAAAGAATAAAAATACAGTGTTTCTGTGAAATGGAATCGAGAATTACCGATATTGGATGAAGAAAAATTGACGAAATCTATCGTCATATATTTTTACATCTTTCAAAATGTTACCAAAGCCCTCAATTAGTCATCCCTTGAATGACAACATAATTAAGAATTAATTAGAATATTATTCATTAACCCAACGAATGGGCGGAATAATGTATAGGCACGTTACGACGAACAGCTGACAAAGAGATTACACTTTAAAATGGCCGGCTAGCTCATCTGAAAGATCGATCCGTGGCTCTTTAAATCGACGAATTTCCAGCCGTTCACGGTCAATCGCGGATTCAAAGCGTATTCAAATACGATTCCGCCTTCTCCACCCTAGCCAGGGGATCCTTAATTTAAAAAAAATAAATAAATAAAATCACATCAGACGGGACAAAGAGAAACGATGGAGAAGGAGACAAGATAGTGGAAAAAAGGGAAGCCGTCAATTACATAATGCATCGAATGTTCGTCTCGATGTTCGCTTGTTGGTATGTACACAAAATAGGGGGATCATGGTGCGAGCGATGAGCAAACCTCGAGGTCATGGTCACACGGTGTCTCGCGAACATGAAATTTAGTCGATAATAAAAACAAAATACCATTTCATGATTGTACAATTATTTTCCATTCTCACCATTAGATATGAAATTCTGATGCAATTTCGTGACATAAAAGTATCTCAGAATTGCACTTGTGGCACCTCAATTAAGAAAATGAAGAATATTTTTATTTTGTTACAAAATGGCTGTTGCTTTTTTGGAACCAAACGATCTCTAATTTAGCAATTGTTCATTCTAACAAAGAATCTTTCATATATTCATACATTTTCATTTTTATTAAACTTTCAGCTTCAAATGGATGCACTATTTTCTCATACTTTGATATCATCAAAATTACTTTGCGCTTGATTTCATTTGAACGAATGGAAGAACGTTATATGTGCCCGAAGAATCCTTCGAAGAAGTTGTTTTTCGAAATCAAGGTTGCAAGATATCCATCGAAAAGTAAGCTTAACCATGGTTGAATATTTTTATCGAATCACCTTTTGAAATTCTAATCTCCCCTCTAGTCTTTTAATCCTCTTCGTTCTCACTTCCACCACTTCAATAATTCAACAGTATCCACAAATGTCAAATTATTTCTCCGTTATATATTCTAATAGTTTCACAAAAATCACGAGGATTAACCTTGAAGAAACGTTCTTCGAAGGGGCTCGTTTTTCTTGCTTCGAAGAGTTCATTTTCTTTTTGTCTCTGGAGAAAATCAGGTACGTTACGCTAGAAATGATATACCGGAAAAACGTGATGGAAAGCTAGGCACGAACTCTGTTTAAAATCATGGTTTAACTAAATTCAATATTGTTTTTCCGCAAAATCCAAGTTCTTCCCATTTCACGAAAACGCTTCGATTACAGTTTAACTAACAATAAGTTCACCTAATGGAAACTACTCGAGCGCAATCTTATCGATAGGCTCTGTTTGCAGAGCATCATGGATTCCATGAAACTTACAGCCGTCAAAGAGTTAAGGCAGGTACATTTTTTTTCAAAAATCGCGAGTTTCTATTTGTCAAACGATAATGATAAAATTCCCGTTTCAAGTGACGGATCGCGTTAGTTAGTAAAAAAAGAAGCGTTGTGCAATATCGATGCGCCAAAAACATTTGATATCACTCACGTTGCTATCGCTAGGAACGAATTAGTGTCTTATTACGCGGCGTCAAGTACACGTGTAACTTCCTTGTAATCTTCTCGGCTTTCCGTGTCAGCACGCATCAAACGTTCCAGAAATATTATCTGTTATCGGTAATGGCACACTGTCATTAACGATCATCGAGAAGATTTCGAAATGAGTCTAAAAACCACCCTGAGATGAATGTCGAGCGTTAGAATTTCAGAATATTGAAACATTAGAATCTTTCATCATTTTAAAGAAATAGGGTAAGGTTGCTCAAGGCGTACCTGTGCCTAAGTCCTTTTGAATTTTGAATTTTGAAAAACAGCCAAAAGTACCTTTTGAATTTTGAATTTAATACGACGATAACTGCACATGTAACGGCATCTATATACATATACAAGAAAAGAAGTAGTCAACAAAAAAGTACCTACATTAAAAATTTAAAAAAAGAAAACCAATAAAACTGACACTGATTGGTTTTGTAATATTTGTGCAGAAGACCAGGAGGAAAATATGATTCGATGCTTGAAATGTAAAGCATAGAATAAAGAAATATGTGTGTGATGTTTGTACTATCTGAATATGTAACATACGTAAACAGATTAATAAAGAAATAAGCTTTAATTATTATTGTTGCTACAAGTTTTTAAATATTTAGTTTATTTTATATAAAATCATAGAGTTTTGAATTTTATTATAATAAATAATATCAATGTTCATATAAGTTTTGAATAACACATATAATTCTTATTTATTTGATAAATCCTAACATTTATACGAGTTTTTTCTTAAGGGGTACTTGAGCAACTTTACCCTACGTAGTAAGAATAGGACGGAACAATAACGAGGCTAGTTGTTTTACAGAAAATGTATCCGAATAGATGTCACTGGTTCGATTGCATAGAATCTAATACCGAGCATCTAATTTCCACATGGTTTGAGATAGCGACGAGAAACCGCGAAGAAAACAGCGCAGGAAGGCGCGTCTGTGAAAGAAAAGAAAGAGAAAAATAAAAGAAACACAAAAGGTAAGGATGCCTCGAATATGGAGCTGTGGTGCAATTTCCCGTTTCCGTCGACCCTGTGGCGAGCTGTCTACTTGCCACAGCAAGAACGAAATCTCGTATGCGGTAATACGGTCGTAATATATTTTAATTCCGGCCACCTGATATTCTGCTACGTCTTCGGATGAATAAAACAATGATCGAACGGAGCACACCACCGTCGAAAGAAAACGTGTGAGATTAATATTTGATTTTTTCCCTCCGTCCCGTATCGAACACGTACCCTGTTCCCTATTCGGTGAAACATTTATGGTAATTAGCTTTTTAATCGTCCAAACACATTGGCGAATAATCACTTAAAAATCACTTGAATCTGTCGTATACGTTAAACCAACAGATTTCGATCTTCCCAGTATAAGGGTTGAAACAGTCGCTTTCGATTAAGAAAATTAACACTCCTCGATTTTAATTAGACAAAGAGGAATTTTTTCATTTGATACCTTTCGAAATTAATATAATACTAATGCTTTTTCGAATTTGTTTAATCGTTGAACAGCGGAGTTTGTTAAAATTGGCGCTCTCTCCATGGTCCGCTGTCCTAGTATTAACCCTTTCACAGACACCTCTTTGACATAGATGCTTAGAAATCTAGAATACAACGGTCATAACCATCTTGTCTATGACAAAGTTAATAATTTTCTTTTCAATAAATTTGAGGTACGGGTCACTGGTAACCCCCCAGGGTGACAGAACTGATCTAGTCGCGGAATCTCCACCGAAAATTGATATAATTCCAATTGCTTTTTCTTTCTTTCTCTTTTCTTTCTATAGATTCGTAATCAGTGAAGAGTAGAAAACAGCTGATTGCAGATCGGAGGAATTTGTTATTTTGTTTATAGGGTATCTTGTCTCGCATCTATTCTTCGGTTAGCTCGCTTTGCTTTCGTTGTTGTCTGGATGGCACTTGTTTTTCCACTCGGTTTGCAGCGCGATGATGTTGGAGAATGAATGCTATCAACATAATTCAGCGGAAAAAAGGTTTAGTGGCGATTCGCAAACGTCGCGACGAATCGGGATCGATGGAAACGGGAAATCGGCTGCTCGGCTTGGCCATTCGTGTAAACGCAACACGCGAGAGCCAAGCCTTTCAACGAGTCCGACCTGCATCATCTTTTTTTCCCTCAAGGCGATTCCCGGTCGTCTACTTGCCAAGACGCGTCTTTCTACGCAGCTACTAGTCCTTCGTATTCTTACTCTTCCCACCCCGATTATTGAAATGTTGCTTTTCCATTAACTTTCCATCCTTCTTTCGTTCCATCATCTGTCTGACTTGGTTCGCGAACCTCGCCCGTTGCGAACACCTCAACGTTAGATCAACCGATCTTGGCTTTTCATAGAAAAACTATAAGTTTTCATAGAATATTTTCGGATCGAAGCATTTTCGATTCGTGCTCCGATTACATCGAATATAGTTATCAAAAATAAGTAACATTTTTGTAGCCTGAAGCTGCAGAATTGATAGACCTGAAGTTGTCAAACGGTATCGATCAAACGAAATCAGAGAAGCATGTGTTGCTATGAAGAGTTTCCTGTGTTTCCAAGCTGCCATGCTGAAATTCATTCTCGCGAATTTGAAGTAAATCAGGCGAATTCACAGAAAACTGTACCTTGATATTAAAAACATCATCAACGATGGAAGAAGAGGATGACTGTCAGTCCCCCATTGTCGACGAGAAACTTTCCACCGAAACGAGACTGGACGTTTCAGCAAGTACCGAGTTGGAGATGAAAAAATCGGTTAGAATCTGTTCTTTTAATTAACTTCGTATCCTATCTTCATTAAGAAAAAGGGGTAAGTATTGAAGAGAAGGAAAGGAGGTTACGTTCCTTTCATTTTATCGTTTAAAAAACAAAAGAAATGAAAGAACCTATGAATTTTTTGATTGGTCAAACCTCGTTTTAGGGGACCAGAAAAGTTTTGGTTAAAAAATATCAAATCTTATACATTCGAAAAATCAAGTTAAAAGTTTAGGAAACCAGTTGTTTAAAAAATACGATTATGTGAAAAAAGTGTATTTAGCGTACTTTGACAGGTTAGTTACGACGCCATATTGTCTCTACGCATTCTCTGATTAATTCGTTGAAACGACTGTAACTTCCGGTTACCTTATTTAAAAACATATTGCTCCTTGATCACTGCGATCAAAGAATCCATAGGAGGTATAATATCGCATCAACGTGACCAAATGTTGATCTAGCCTAACCAAACCGAGATATGCGAACCAATCAGAAGATGGGTAGAAGCAATATGGCGTCGTACTAACCTCTCAAAGTACGCTAAATACACTTTTTTCACATAATCGTATGTTTTAACACTAAAACTATCGACGTCTGATGCACACTAATTTCTAACAAGTTGAAAATAATACAGAAAATTAAATAAATACGGGATGAAACAATTTAATATCTTTATCTCGACAATAGCCAACATACATTCTAGCAAAACTACCTCGATAGAATTTATAAATTAAAATAAGAAACTTGAAACAAGTTATTTTGACCCCGTAGTTCCAGTGTTAAACAAGTGGTTTCCTAAACTTTTAACTTGTATTTTCGAATGTTTCAGGTCGAAAACTATAAGATTCGATATTTTTTTAACCAAAGATTGTTGGTCCCCTAAGGCGAAGTGCAGCCTTTTGATTTTTCAAAGGTACCAAAAGATTCGTCAGTGGATCTTCAAGTTCTGACCGGCCGATCTATGGAACTCTTCAATCGAATGGATCTAGATAAAGAGAGAAACGAAGGTTCATCGTTGGATCAGCAAGCGCCGGCGACAGAATCCATACCGGAAGTGGACAACGAGGACAACTGGTTGTCGTATCTCGATTGCGACGCGATCTTCGACGTGACTTGTGAAAATCTGTCCTATTACAATTCGACCAAAGCGGAGAAAGGTAGCGACAGTGATCTCGACGACACGTTAACGTTCGACGATGCCGAAGACTGCGAGACCTTGGCTCGAGACGAAGGCTCGTCGAACGATTCGTGCTGCCAGCAAATCGTCGACGATTTCGAACGATTGCCGAACAGAAATTTCGTTGTTTCGTCAAAAATATCATCGATGGAGATCAAGATCGATCGTCCAACTGCATCTGAGAATGCAGCTTTGACGGAGGATGACATCACCGAAAGTGAAATGATAAAAGAAAGTAGCAACGATGGCGACAAAGAGAATTATAATGAAAATTTGCGAGATGAATCAAAGAATCTTGACGATGATAAGATTGAAAAAGAGGAGCAGCTATTGTCTGACACTTACGATTTCTCCAGCGACTCCGACGACGAACAGGAGAGGAAGTTGATTTATTCCTCCCCTACTGTGAACATTTCCGCTTACTTCAAGTTCAGAGATAATTTGAAGGATTCGAAACTAGAAGCAGCCTTGAATCAGCTCGATCCGAAAATGCTTCGCGATAAAGAACCTCTGACACTGGAAGAAGTTGAAGAAACGTCAACAAAGGAGCGAACGGATGAGAGTGAAACGGAGAAGAGTTTGATAGAACCTGCGGAAGAAAAAGGACCTAAGTACGTGGAATCAAGGTCTCCGGAGGGATATCTGGAAGAGTTAGCTCGGATCACCGAGTCGAGTTGCCCGAAAACCGAGGAGCAGGTGCAGGAGAGATTGAAAAGGATCGCCGAAGGGAAAGCGGAAATAGAAAAGTGGAAGAACGAGGCGTTGAAGGATCTATCGGTAGAATTCGAGGAGGTTGAGAAACTCCTCCTGGAACAGAAAGCTCTGAAGAAAAATCAGTCAACCGAGGAGTTCGACAGCGAATCCGAGGAATTTCTGAAAACCGACATCGAGATGCCTTTGACGAAAGATCAAATAGCTGAGAGTTTCAAATCGAAAACGGAGGAGGAGGACAAACGTCGTACGGAAATGTTGCAAGAATGTATACAAGTTATTCCGAGAGACGAAGACACGGAACAGTCCGTAGAAGAATCATTTGATGATGAAGTAAGAACGAAGAAGTCTGAAACTTTGTGTACGAACGATGACTCGAAAGCTGTTGAAACAATAGTCGGTGGAATCGTGCAGGACATTATTCTTGACACAGAGGATTCTTTATTTTGGCGGTTTGGCACGGACCAGGAAGAGAGGACGTATATCAAAGGGAAAGTGTACGAGTTCGACGAAAAGAAGCATGGCGCCAGGTAAAATAGCACCGACGATAGAAGGTTGATTTTTAAAAAAGGATTCACAGCATTGTCTGCAGGATGTGACGATGTAAAGTAAACGATATCCGGTTTCAGAATGACCGAGGATTTCCTGAAGAAGCATTGCAAGCTGACCAAGCTCTATCAGACACCTTATTTGAACGACGTGCTCTATCTACATTTCAAAGGTTAATACGATCAAAAATATAATAAACATTCGTGTGGACAAAGAAAAAGAACGATCGATCGTACATTCGAGTAAAAATTTCAACCTGTAAAGTTTCGATTATTCTGATCTTGAAATTTTCCATCAGGAAAGTAGTACTGTGTTATTGATCCTTTTTTCTTGAAAAATAGAAAATATATCAAATAATTCTGTTCGAAATAAAAAATAATTGTATTTTATTATTTAACCCTTAAACAGTAGAGTAAAATTTAGGAACTAAAATTAGGGCTTTTTCCGTGGTCCGTTGTCCGAGGGTTGAAAAACACATTACAGTGTATTTCTTAAATTTTTAAAAAAAGGACCAATCACAACTGTACGTGTTATCCTATATTACACATTAACATAAATAAATATTTACCTAAACTTCAAGAAGATCAGAGGTATCTTGTTTCAGGTTTCTCTTTCATCGAGAATCTAGAAAAGTACACGGGCCTGAAGTGTCTCTATTTGGAGAACAACGGTATCAGGGAGATCGCCAATCTAGAGAATCAAAGCGAATTAAAGAGTTTGTACCTTCACAACAACCTAATCAGCAAAATCGAGAATCTTCATTACCAGACGAAGCTGAACACACTGAATCTATCTCACAACACTATAAGGAGGATCGAGAATCTCGGTGAATCTTGTAGCGGTTGACGTTGGTATCCTTGATGACCTTGACCTTGACGTGCCTCCGCTTTCAGATAGCCTCAAGTTCCTGAATACTCTAAACCTGTCGCACAACTACATACAAGACACCGCTGACATTGAGCATCTCCGATTGCTCGACAGTCTCTCGGTACTGGATATTTCTCACAACAGGATAAAGAGCAATCAAGTTGTTAATGTGAGTCCGTTATGTTTCCTTAATCGTATGCTTGGTGCGGTTGCTTCAGGTGCTCCGGACGGGCTTCGAGTGTGATGTAATTTTCGTCTTTCCACGAAAGTGGAAGCACGTTTTGTAACGACGCGTTCTTTACGATTTCTTCTTTAATTTTTTCTTCGGATGTTCCACCTCGAGTCTCAGGGAGCGTGTGACACCTAACAATTTTTTAAATTTAATTATCTGAAAGTAAATCGGGAAATTGTACAGATTCTAGGGGACATGAAGGAGTTAAGAGTGGTGTGTCTAACGGGCAACCCAGTTTTGAAATTGATCAAACTGTACCGAAAGACGATGATCCTGAAATGCAAAAATCTGAGATATCTCGACGACAGACCGGTGTTTCCGAGAGACCGTGCCTGCGCCGAAGCTTGGTAAATTATGATTAATTAATAATAAAAATCTATCGGTGAGAAATTTGTGTGCCAGTGAGAGTACATCGATATAAAGTTAGAAGGTTGAATTTTGCCGAAAGAAGTATGAAATATTTGAATTAACAAAATTGTTACGAAGACAGGATGCGCGGAGGGCCGTCCGAAGAGGATGCCGAAAGGAAACGGTGGATCGAGGCGGAGCAGAAGAAAATCAATGACAGCGTGCGAGGTGAGTCAAAATCGAAAAGTGAAGGTGAATCAATTTTCCGCTACTTTCGAAATCGGTTATTACCATTAAAAGTCTTGAACGATTGATCGGCGAATGGTTACCGATACGGTTTCAACCGGCAAGGAATAACCCGTAGACTCGTTAATCGTTCGTCTCGATGCTTAGAAAATTGCTCAGCAATCTAATCTGTTATCCGTTCAATCGATCTCTATTTGCCTGGGGACATGCGCCCGCCCTCGAAAGCCCTGATAAACAAAAGGAAGCTGTACAAACCGGTCGGGACGTCCGAAAAGGAGGCGGAGGATAAGAAGAAGACGGCGGAGGATGAAGAAGAAGTAGCTGCCACGAGCAAGCTCGTGTGCACGAGCAACGAACTGGTAAGAACTAGTTTTGTCAAGGTCTGGTACAGAATTCGTGCTTCGAATAATATCACCCATCGGTCCCATCCACTATTTGATCATTCGCCATGCGATACCCCCCTGCACGTTCGCCGTCTTCTCGATTCCAACGTTCAAGCTCAAGCTGGAGAAGAAGAAAAACTCAGCTGTCTCATCCCCTTGCGGCTCCTCCGCGTCCTCCTCCGACGAAGAGGTGGAGAACGACGGATTCGGGGAAAAAGTGATCGAGAAAAGCGACGGAAAGAGGCCAATGGCGGAGGAAGAAAGAAAAACCACCGTCGAGGACACAGCTGACCTTTTGTTGCCCTGGAAAATCCAGGTACTATCGTTACTCTACTTTTCCAAGGTTCTAAACGATAGTTTCAATATTTTCACTATAATCGATTACGCGATAATTGGAAAAACAGTGGAATTATATTGTCGTATTGAAAGACACCTGTTATTTTAGACGTCGAAGAGCAAGAAGTCGGTGAAATTAGTGGAAGAGCTGACAGAAGCGAACGAGTACGTAGCAGGTGACGAGGAGAGGAAGAGGTTCGGCGAGGAAATTTTGGACGAGAGAAGAAGCATCGAAGATCCGCCAAGAGAACTGGCCCATTACGAGAAACTTGTCCCGGAGACGAGCAATGAGACCGAAGTTACTGCACGATGTTGTAAGTCGCAACAGGGGGACCAGGGCGATAGTAAATTACCCGGCAATGCCGAATACGAAAGCGGACGTTTCTTTGCAAACTCGCTTCATTAAACTCTTTCGCTATGGAAGCCGCTTCCTTTCATCTCTTTTTTCAATTTCAGCTAAAGAAGAAGGAAAATCCTTCGAAAGCACCTCCGTCTCCTGCGATATTACGTGCCCGAAGAAAATTGAAAATCAAACTGTCTGCAAAGATATCATAGAGAATTATCGAAGGAAAGACGAGAGGTATCCTTTCGGTGGTCAATTAAGCAGCATCAGGCAGGACATGAAGGGATTCTGTGCGGACATGGACAAGTTTGTCCAGGACAACAAGATCGTTTTCGAGAACGGCGATGTGAAAGGATTCTGGGGCGAGAAGGAGGTGAAAGAATCGCAGGGAGATGAAGAAACGGAATCATCGGTTAAGGAAGAAAACAGATGGTGGAACGCGAAGGAGAGGAAATTGAAGGTACAGAAGATCCTGGAGGAGCGAGAAGAGAAGGCGAAGAAAATCGAAATCGTCGATGAAAATGATAGAAAAGAAGAAATAAAAGGAGTCTCGTCTTCTGATAGCGTTTACGGTCTGCTGAATTTAAGAACGTGTTCGGAGATTCTTTTAAAAGACGTACAAACTTATCCGAAAAACGAAGAATCTGAATCCTCTGAATCAACAGAAAGACCGGAAGAACCTTTTTCGAGTGCTGTTTGCTTTTTATGTAACGAACTGAATAGTAAAAATCGAACGAACGGAAAATTGAAAATATCTAAAGCGGACAGTCATTGCGAATTGCCAGCCATAGATGAATCCGAAGAAACGATCGAGGACACTGTTCAACGTAACAAATTAAAAAAGCTCGACGAAAAGGAACCTGTCGATGGTGTATTAATTAATTTAACCGACAGCGAGTCAGATAACGAATCAGTGGTAACTGTGATTGATCTTTACGACGAATCCGCGAAAGGAAGCGAATGTTTGCTTCCAAAATTGAAGAATTCTGCTGTAAACGTGAACGCTTTAAAAGAAGGCAAGTCGAAATGTTTCCTTCGAGTTTCCGAGGGTGTCAAGATGGCAAATGATAACACAGAGACTCATCGATCGAAGGTTGAAGATTCGAGTAACGCGATAACTTCGAATCATTCTTTGAAACCGCACAAGAGAATTGGCGACTGCGACAACGCGGATGTCGCTGTCAAAAAGTCTCATCTAATCGAAGAAATTGATTCAGAAAGGGATTTAAATAACCGAAAAATCGATCACGAGGTGGCAGAAAGATGTAGACGGCACATGATGAAGGAAGCGAAGACGTTTATGAAGAAGAAATCTCCTTTGATCGATAAGTACGTAGAAAATTTTATAATCAATAAAAAGTCCCAGGGAAATGTTATTTCGAGGAACTACGAGCAAATGGATTTCTTGGATTTAACTTGTGCGAAAACGATTTTCCAAAAATCTTTCGACGATTCTGAAAAGTCTCAAAGGAAACTCAAAGAGTCATCCAACGTGAAAGACGTGGAAGATAAATCGAAATTCTACAAGTCAAGTAAGAATTAGAAAGGCACACCTTTATTTCTACCTGAAAATGATTATAATTTTATTTTTTATATTTCAGACGTTGAATCAGTCGCTGATCTTCTGAAGGATTCGGAAAATTTCGAAAAACATGAGATCAAGAGGAGCATGGATCTTTATAAAGATTTCTGTGAACACTTGGAGCAAAGGAACAGCGACAGGAAACTTTTGATCGAGCCGGATTTTATGAAAAGCGAGAAAATAGATGCCGAGGAAAAGAAATGCGAAGTTCTATCGTCAATGGAGACGAAACAGTCGAAGGAGGAACAAACAAAGCCATTGATCGAGGTGATTGCAGATGATCCAAGAAACTTGGAAGACGTGGAACAGGCTGAAGACCGATCATCCGTTGACTCGGAAGCTTTCACGATGGATCCCGCGTTAAGAGATAAGATATTGAAGAGTATAAACGCCCCAAAAAGTGAGGAGCAGATTGAAAGAGGGAGAAGGTCGGCTGACAAATTGATGAAGATGTCCAGAGAAGCTATGGCTAAAGGGAAACCGATGCTAGATCAACCGTCCAGTAGCTGTATTCAACAATTAGTTAGCAATTTATAATAATAAATCCTGTTTATAATAATAATAATAATTTCAATGAATTTCAATACAATAATTATTTTTCATATTTTGATTGATATACAACATTATTTTCAGGAACCTGACGAAAGCAGAATATTCTTTAAGCATTTATTAAACGACGATTCCTCGAAAAATCTGAAACAAAATGTTAATATAAAAGCAGAAGAATGTAACGAGTTATCCTCCAACGATGATACTAGTCAAAAGAAAAATGATAAAATAAAGAAAAGTCTGGAGTTGCAGGTCGTGCAAGAAAACTGAAAGCATTCCATAGAAAAATGAAAAATATTAACATAGGTTCTATAAGTTAAGTTACGTCTCTGTATTCTCCTTTTCTTGTATTCAAATAAACGAGTTGAGCGAAAATCAATTGAAATGAAAAGAAAGATCAACCGAAGAATCGATAAAACGACGGATGTTAAAATACAGAGTCGACGATCTTCTACTACGTACACTTTATTTTTCATTTTCTTGTCCACACTCACATCAATTATATAATAATAATAATGATGATGGCGGTGATCCGGTGAACCGTAATTAATAGTAAGAATAATTAATCCGTAATTATGCGTAATGACAATCGGCTGCTTGCAAACGAAACAACAGTCTCCGACGTTTTTACGTTCTCGTCGTTCACGAGGACGAATCGGGACCCGAAAATCCATCCTTCGATAATCCCGTGTCCTCTTAAAAGCTTGGCAAAAAGCTCGTGATACTTTTATACGTTTATATAGGATGATATCGGAATGGAATTTTTTCTTTCCCTTTTTTTTTTTTCTTTTTTCTTCGCAACGTTCTCGTCAAACCTTGTTTCTTACACATTTAATCGCTTTTACATTTCCATTCGTCAGAGTTCTTCTCTTGTTTTCTTTTTCTTCTTTCATTTCTATTCGACCATTTCCCTTTCCGTACGTTCAGCTCGTTTATTTCATATAATAATACACGCCAGACGAATGTCGTTCTCGCGTGTGCTCTTAAAAACTATCTTATACTGCTCTCTCTCTCTCTCTCTTTCTCTCTTGCTCATCGCAGGAAGTAAAGAAACGTACAGATACATTATACTCCACTGTTTCTATAATTATTACAATAATAGATTTATAAATTGTTCTCACATTCCCTCACCCATACACACTGATTTTCCTTCACGCTCCTTTCACGCGACATCAAGCAGAGAAAAAAAGATCAAACATTCGCGCACTTGTTAATCGTAAAATTGTTCATACACGATTTTCACACGCTCACGCATTCGTTTGCTCCCTAATTGTAAGTTATCCTCTTGAACTATACCGACCATCATCGAGGAAGTGGTTGTCGATGATCAGAGTCGGGAAAGTGTTAAAAACATTGATTAATTAATTGATCTCGACTATTTTATCGGATAAATCAAGATCGGAGAAGACGATAGGAAGTGTCCCGAGGTCAATATCACGTGGCGTTACAAAGTTATGGCCATTTTAAAAAATCACAATTTTATGCTGGCTGAAGAGAACTAAGCTAAGCTAAGTTAGAGACTAATTATTCTAGCCGAGGAAAACTAAGCTAATCTAAATTAGAAACTAACTACTCTAGCTGAAGAGAACTAAGCTAAGCTAAGTTAAAGACTAGCTTTTCTAGCTGAGGAGAACTAAGCTAAGCTAATTCAAAGGCTGGCTATTCTAGCTGATAAGTTAAGTTGGGTTAGGTTAGGTTATTTTTTGAATTCGAAATTATCGGAAAATTTTTGAAAAATTGTGATTTTTTAAAATGGCCATAACTTTGTAACGCCACGTGATATCGACCTCGGGACACTTACTATCGTCTTCTCCGACCTTGATTTATCCGATAAAATAGTCGAGATCAATTACCTGGGAAACTGCAATCCAACCTTGATTATGATTAAAAACAATCGGAATATTTTATCTTTCTATTTCTAGAATAGATTCAAAGGATTAGAAATAAATAAAAAAAAGAATTGATAGAATTCTACGATCATCGATAAACACTTCCTTGGTCACATTTGTGTATACATACGTTTATCTCTTTGGGTTTAAATCTTCGCTTATTATATCGTATCGTTATAGCGTCGGTTGCTCTGTTGCTTCCGTCGCGGTTAATTAGTTTAATTGTTTAATGCATGACAGCCCTTACACGTTACGTTACAGAGAGAGAGTGTGTACCTTAACGACTAATGCTTGTAATATTAAAAAAGAGTTCTTTCGGGTTATCGAACTAAATGAAATGAAACGTCTCGAGAAGCTCGCCGCTACGCGAAATTCTTTCTTTCCTTTATCATGCTCGATTTCATTCTCGCGATCCGGGTAATTAATCGACAAGTTTGGATGAATAATATTAACCCTTGGACGGCGGACCATGGAGAAAGCCACAATTTGAATGTAATTTTGTATTTCATAATATTATTTTCATTTTTAAAATTTTACACTGTCTCTTTGAAAATTATTCTTCCGACAAATGAAACTCTTTTATTTAAAAATTCAAGGGTTAATTGCATGCGTGAAAAACACGAAGTTTGCACAAAAATTTTTTTAAAATTTCACGTTCCTTGCCCGGTTATCAGATTAAAATTGAAAATAAAATGGACAATGTTTTTTTTTATTTTATTTTTTATCAGGAACGCGAAAATTCTATCGAATTTGCAATCATGTCTTTGGAGAAGAAATGAAGATTGGGAATCGATCGTTGGGTTGCACTGGCAAAAATTATTCGAACTCTGTTCGTTCGATCGCTTTTATCAGTCTTCTTTGATTCTAGTCCGAGAAAAATTAACGTCGATACCGTTGATTCTTCGCGTACTCTTGATCCCTGTTTTTTTATTTTTTTTTTTTTTTTATTTTTAGACGAGCGTGTTCGCGCGTATTTATTGTGCAAAATTGTGTGTGATTTTCCAAGTCACCTTTCTTCCGGTTCTTAATCGCAACTTTCTCCCGTTTCCTGTTGAACGTGTCTCGTCTTTGTACTACGATCCTTACTCATCTTTTTTTTTTTTTTTAATTCATTTTTCTAGTTTTTTCTTTTTTTTCTTTTCTCTTTAAGGAGGATTGTCATCGTGCGTTGGTGTTATCGCGTGCGAAACATTCAACGAAATGTTCCGAAAAGAACTATAGTTATCAAAACACGTAACGATAATATAAATGCTTCCCGAAAGATATGTCACGACATACTGTCGAATCACGCTCCAAATAGTAAATATACCTTTGCTAAAATAGTAAATATATATTTGTAAATAAAAGGTAAAGATGCGTTCTCAAGGTGCAAACAGGTTATTAAAATAGAACGATTCATTGTTGCAGAAATATTTGAAAAAACACTTTGTACTATGATCCAAGGATGATCGAAAGATTGTTGAAGAAATTTTTCTCTAATTTTCGAAGGATTCGAATCGATGCTAAAAGCGACGCGGATAAATTAATCGAAATGCATTTCTACCTTTCTCCTTTGTTAAAAATCAATTAATGAAAATAACAGAGGAACATCGTGTGCGCAGTGTGTCGCAATGATTTCACTGAATGATCATCATGATTGCAAATTCGATCGAGTATGATCGAGAAAAGTAAAGATTACTCTGTCGGCTAAAAATTTGAATCGTCCTACACTCTCGAAAGAACATTCTTACCGTCGAATATTACCGATCATCGGAGAATCGATGAAATATCGATAAAGCTCGTCGAACGATTTCCAAAGAAAGGAAAATTTCAAAGACACCGTTTGCTTTGCGCGAAGCAACGAATATCGCTAAAATCGTAGAAATCTGTGTTTTCACTAAAAATTCGCTTGCACAGTTAAAAGGAAACTGTATCGTTCGAAGAATCGAAGAACAATACGATCTACCTGTTCTTCCATTCTCGAAGACTATTTGTGTGACACTTTTTTTTTTTTTTGAATTGCGAATTCGAAAATCGAAAGCAACAAATTCTCTCTCAGCTTAGAGCAGGACCGGATTAAGATTTCTAAGAGCCCAGGGCTATCAAATCTCCGAGGGCCTCTTTGGTTGATAAACCAGTTAGAACAATTGAAATTTATTCTAAATAAAATTAAATAAAAAAAGAGCAACGGTAGAAAAAATTTCATTAAACATTTTTCGACTTATTAAATGGAAGGCTTATAGCAAGCCTCCCTGGAAAATGGGGCCCAGAAATGCAGCCCCGCATAGATCTCTCCTTAATCCGGCGCTGACTGGGAGAATGTTTCAAACGAAATCGTATAAAGTGCTTCGCAGATACGATGAATAATTATTATGAAAAACGTTATCTCGTAAACAGTGTTAAAATCTTAAGATAAACAATGTAAGACTATTCGCAACAGTATCATTAATAGAAATGGATCTTACTAATAGGACGCGTGTGTGATGCTCGCATTTTTTGGCCCGTCGAGAATGGTACCTGGTCGCCTTCAAATTTAATATCTTTTTCACCCCTCCTCGAGAACGAGGCTTGCGACGAACAAGATCATAGAAAAGTCAATTATATTCGATATTAAATTTGACGACGAACCATTTTCGTTTAACCGTGTCGACGAGAAAAAACACGAATCTCTTAACATCTCATCGATGGACAATGAATCAGTAGACTGGAAACTTGTGAGAAAACTAAAACGATGGAATTTCAATTATTTATCAAATTTCACTGATCAATTTATGACAATTACATGTAAAAATGAAATAACATAATTTTTGCGTTGAAAAATTAACTCCATCGACAGGGTGTTAATTATTTCATCCATCTGATAGCAGGTGAACATTTTTCAGATTATTCTCTTCTGGCAAAGGTCGATAAATCATCTCTGCGTTAGAATAGATAACGATCGATCGTGTATCACTGAAAATCATTATTCTTGAGAATTTCGTGATCCATTGCTCGAACACACCTGTTCACTCGTTTATGTACATCATTTGTGATCGACAGAATGCAACATGTGTTTATATTTATGTGTGTGTATTCGGTGAATCAGAAACGTTTGCGTGGCAGGGTGGGAATAAAAAGAAAAGAAAAGAAAAAGAAAAAGACCAAGGAAATAGAATGTTAAAGAGGAATTTCGAGTGTTCGATGACTTCAGTCTCGCGTAGAAATCGCGCCTATCGAATGCATTTTTTGGTCGATTCTACGCACGATTCTCCTTATTGAACGAGAAACGAGCTGTTTACAAAGGACACACACAGCTATTGCGACACCTAAAGTGTACACGAGAAACATTCATCAGGCGATATTTCTTGTTAACTGCAGAGTTCATTGAATAAACATACTACGTCGCACGTTCATCGTCTAGCTCGATTAATGGGATAATTAATGGAGAGGGATTACCGCGAATGCCTTTGGAACACGTTCGATCATTAACCCTCGAACAGGGTAGCCAGATCGATCATAATTCAAACTCATTCAAAGATAAACTTCGATCGTTCAGAAGTCAAATTTTTAAAAGAAACACTTTCAGCAACTGTTATAAAAATGATAATAAAAAAAAGAATTGTAATTAAAACTTTAAATTTTGACCCCGCTACACCGTTCGGGGCTGAACACTAAAACACACCCTGGGTCATCGCAGACCCAGATTCGTCGTCCGAGGATTAAAGAAGACATCTTCTTCTCGGCTTCAAGATCTCCTACTTTCTTCTCTTCGCGGTGTCGGTGTTCTTTCTTCATTCAAATTCATGGGGAGCATCCTCTCCCATACGATGTCATATCGGTGATAATGAAGACTGATAGAGGCAACTAGGAGGCTCGTAACGTGTCACAGTAAGGACAAGGATTTTTGTGTCCAGGACAGATCTACACCTTTTCTTCTCGTTATCTAAAGAAGGATAGCAAGGATTATCTTCCCTTTGAATCGATGAAAAATTTCGGTGTTTCTTCTGCTTTATATCTTCCCTTCGAGTCCATGAGAAATCTACACCTTTGGTTGTTATTTGGAAAAGGATAACACGGACTATCTTCCCTACGTTTTCTACAGGACAATAAAAACGCGGGAATCGCGGATTTTCGTGAAAGCAACGTTCACGAACGATGATACTCAAATGAGAGCTAATCTAGCCGTCGATAATTTATTATTATTATTATTATTATTGTTGCTGTTATTATCATTATATATATATATATCTGTATATATATATATATATATATATATATATATATAGTTTATCTTTTATATATAAAAAAGTGATGAAATCCTTGTAACTATCTATCATTTAACAACGAAGACGTGCTTCTTTTCTCGGTTGTCTTTGTAAGTTCTCGGATGAATGTACATACACATTCTCTCGGAGCTTATTTCGTCGTTCGATTCTTCGGTGTTTCCTATATTTTTCTTCGCATCCTAGCAATTTCCATTTCGAGTGGTTCATTTGTACACAATACACGCACGGATATATTATGTAATATCGTAATTTTTATATTTGCTCGTAACGTAAAAGAGGCAGTATTCCTGATGGTTTTACTCGTGATCCATCGTTGAAAAGGATTTACCAAGAAATGAGTCGCGTCCGGCACTTTCCTCTATTCTCCTTCTTTCTTTTCCTCCGTTCCCTTCAATTTATTCCTTCTACACCGTGCACGCGTTGTTTCGCGGTGAAATAGGACCCAAAAGAAAACACCTGACAACTCTCTCCCTTCTTCTGGGTGTCCAGGTGACAACGAAATCACGAAATAAGCCGGTAAAAAAATAACCAAAACTGCACGTTTCGTTTTTTCCAAGTACTTTTATTCGCCTTATACTCGTACGATTTTTAGAAAATGAAAAGACCGATACGCCGTCGATGAACTGTTCAAAAATCAGTTCCTCTATGCAGAGGTGTGCGAGTACTCGGAATTTACAAGCCGAGCTGAACTAGATTCTCGAATTACTCGAAATCGACGAACTGTTTTTGAAAGAAACAACGAGCTATTCGAATATTCGAGCCGTCGTAAAACTTCGATTTACTTGAAGATGAATTTTCAGCTCGAATATTCGAGTAGTTCGATTTTTTCGAGTAGCTCGCTTTTGTTTCAAACAATTCGTCGATTTCGAGTAATTCGGCAAATTCAAACGCTCGATTCGGCTCGACCGACCGATCATTGTTTGACTCGAAATTCGAGTACTCGCACACCTCTACCTCTTTGTCCACGGACAAAAGAATCGTCGGAGAATAAAAGAGAGAGAAGAAAACGAACGGAAAAATAACAAATTCCTCCATGTTCCACAGAATTCTTTTTTTTTTTTTCTTTATGATTTTCCCTTGCGCGTGCCGTTTACTATGACTAGAGACATAATAAATCCTTAATTTTGCATGCTATATTTTGTCGACAGTATGTATATGTATATGTGTATATATATATATATATATTTGTTTCATACAAAGAATAAGAAACCATATTGCTTCGGTGGCTCGAGGCTTCGAAATACAAAAGTGGAAAGCCTTCCCGAGAGGCCACGGAATCGCGAAATACAAAAAGCACAGATCCTCCGTTTCCATGTTTTTAATTCACTTTTTTTTTTTTGCTTTTCATTTATTTAGCTATTCTTCTTCCTTCAACGTCTCGCACGAAGATTAACCCTTTGCCTAAATAATATTAAAACAATTGAAATGTAACAAATCTGCATTGTATTTGTACTACGGTTGATTTTTTTCAATTTAGATTCAATCATATAATTTGTTCAGTTAAGGATTATAAAATCCAATGTATATTTCTCGATTGCCTCAACAATGCAGCGATTAATACAAAGCAAAGGGTTAAAGTGAAGATCGAAGGAAGAAGACTTCGTTTTTAAATTGGTGCGAAGAAGAGATCATTTTTTTGTTGCTTCCTTTTGCCTAATTGGTCGCTAGAAGATACGAAGGCAAGTGTAACATAAGCGAGTTTAATCGAACAGATTTCATATCGAAAAAGAAAAATGAAAATTAAAAGAAAAAATCTTTCCTTTTCTCTTCACCTATGTAAAATAACAAGCTCTTTCAGAAGGGACTTCTGAAGATTGTACCATAAACAGTTTTTAATCAGATTACGTACTTGTTCTGTCATGAAAACAACTGTTGCTTCACGCGTTCCGGAAGCCACGCTTCTTTTTCGTCGATTCATTCAATTGCGTTAAAAAAACAGCTCAAAGAATGTGGTTGAGATTTTCTTCAAGTCATCGAAACGGTCTGGTAACACCCTTTTCAATTACTCGAACGTTACACGCAACAACAACAACAACAGCAACAGTGTCACTGAAAAAACAAAGAAGAATTTAATAGAAAAAAAGAAATATTATACCAGCGTGGTTACCGGAAAGCGGTAGGACCGTGATCCTTCGGTACCGAACAAGTGGATTCAATTGTTATCTCCTTAGATACTTATATATTAAATATTAATAATTATAAATTACAATCATCATTAATAGTAATATTAAACATTATCATTAATATTATTACTTTAAATGCATACACAGTTTAAACACCTAGCTTTTGTTTCGACGAAAAGAAGAGCAGTGTAGGGAAAAGATGAAGGAACGCAGGATATGATGACGAAGAATTAGACTGTTAACCCTTTTCGATGATCCACAGGACATCTAGTATCACTGTCTGGAAATGGTTAAAGGGCGATTAAAAAAAGAAGAAAAAAAATACATGTAAGATGATGGGAAACGTACAGATCGTCTAAGAGAAAATAAGGTTGAAGAAAGGATGAGGATGAAAGAGAAAGAGAGAGTTTGGTCTCGCGGTCCGTAGCTTCGATCCATGATTCTTTGGGTCCTATTTCAAAGGAACTTCTAGGACGATTTATCTCGTCGAGAACACGTGCATTCCTCGTACGTTCGAGGATTGTTCGGTACTGGATCGATGTTAGAGAAAGATGCGGGACTCTGCTTTTCGGCGAGAGTTAGAAGGAACTCTTCTCGGTCTCGCTGTTCTTTGATTCTTGTTTTTATCTAAAGAGGAACAGGGAATAGAGGCTACAAACTAAACGATTACACGTTCACATTAAATAATTTCCTTCTTCCGTTTCGTACTTAAATGCTGGTCACAGAATTTGGGATATTTCTTCGTGTTGTTGCTTTTCTTCTTTCTTTCGTTAACTCGTCTTATCGTTCGTTTTTAGTTTCCTTTTATTTTAATCGATGTCCTTTCATACGCGACGATTCGAATTTCGATGAAATGTATGCTTCTAAAGAATTTAAAAAAAAAAAAAGAAAAAAATATCAATTTTTCTTCGCCTTCTTTTATAGAGTTTCTCGTTTTCATTGGCAAAATGTTCTTCCGCGCCATCGAGACCTTTCGCACATTCTTGCATATCCGAACAAAACCCGTTCACTCTCTAACAATCTCCGGTTTAACTCGAACATTCACTCAACAATCTCAAGGAAAGAACCAAGAACGTAGAAAATGGCCTATATAGCAGTGATCTATACAAAATAAATAATGATAAATCTATATAAAAATTAAAGGTATCAGTGCAAACGCGGCGGTTATAGTCAGAAAAGACGATACGATACTCGCGCCAATTGTTTATGTTTCTTTTAACGTCCCTCTTCTAAACCACCCTCGTTGGTAGAGGGGGGTTGCGTGAAATATACCCGACAAATTCGTCGAAATTGAAACGGGAAACAAACGATGGAAAATGAAAGAAAAACACGGTAAAAAGTGAGAAAACATGATATATCAGAAACGGTGAGTTTGTATTGCCCGGACTCGTGGATGAACCCGACTATGTACTTAATGGCCTTCCGTTTACGGTACACTTCGCGTTCCTGTGCAAATGTATGTATATGTAGTTTTCTCTATATAATCGTATTAATACACGTGCGTACGGTGTGCATGTAGGTTTTCAATGCAATATGCGAGTTTATCGTAACCTTGCCTGTTCATTGACATATACACGATTCATATAATTATACGTACAATATATAATAGGTATTTTTTTTTCCCATGATCATGTTTGACTTTTTTTTTCTGCCCTGCACGAGCGACCGTTTTCGTTTCTTTCGCCCGGTATTTGGTTGTTTCGCACGAGCGAGTTGCTTCGTGCCATGCCGAAGAACAAGAAAACGAAGAAACAAAATAATAAGGGATAGATAGTAAAAAGAAATATATGTTAAATGAACCGCCGGAGCAGCCGATTTTCTCGGCGCTTCATCGGCAGTGAACGCTCGGAACCATTTTGTTCAGGATACAACGCTTCCAACGACATCGCGAGTTTCAACGTGTCGTCCTCGTGTCGTCGATTATCGATCTTCGAATGATCGAAATATGCGTGTAATCAACAGCACGTGCTCGCCAAGTGATCCTTGAAAAAGGAAGGGGTGAGGGGCAGGATAAAAAGGAAGTGTGTGTCTGTTTCTGTGTATGTGTGTGTACGCGTGCACGAGGACCGGAGAGATTTTTGGCTTTGTCTCATATGCCTTGGTGCTTCTCTCCGTTTTGTCGTTCTTCCTTTTCTCACGCTTCCCTCTCGTGTGTCGAACAAACGATATATTAAACTCATGCTAGAAGCGCTGGTATTCACGAGTGATTTTATCGCCGACCCTGCCGCGACGCAAGGCTAAATCGACGCCGCGTCTTCGGTAGTCCTTTTTACCAGCACAACCCAAAACGTTCTTAAAGTCGCTGCTGCTACTGTTACTGCTGTTACTTCCTTGGGTTATCATTTTCCTGTTTTTGTTGATGCTGTTGCTGCTACTACCGATGTTGTTCCTGGTGTTCTCAGATTGCCCGAACTTTCTGATCAACGTCAACTTCGGCGAGGCTGAAGAGTAATTCGCCTCGTTCGAGGATACGGACACGCCGACTTCGGTGGCCAAATGGTGGTACTTGATGCTTATACTGTATGCTGATTGGCTGCATTTGGTTCTTTGGAGGAACGTCTTGGGGTCAGCCCCAAGTTAGTTCCAGATACGAAGGAACGAGTCCCAGGAACCCGTCGCTACCGCCATACCGTCCTCCGTAACGCCCAGGCAAGACACGCGATTATCGTGGCCAGCAAGAATTCCTGAAAAACAAACAGGAGACACCTCGGAAAAATATCCCATATTTCGCTCCCTCGTTTCTCCTTTGTGCGACATATGTAAACGGTGCAGTAATTGTATACATGTTCCATAAATATTAACCAAAAGGTGTTAATACCAAAGGTGTAAAAACAAAAACAGAAACTAAAGAACAAATGCACACAGGGAGAGAAGGCCTTTAAATAAAATTTCTCTTCTCTCCTGAAGAAGCATCTCACGGGGTCAAAAAACGTTCGCGTACCAGCTCGTTCCGCCTTCATGGAATCCCATACGTTGCAGTTGAAATCGTCGTAACCGGCCAACAATAATCTTCCGCTCTTGCTGAACGCTACGCTGGTAATACCGCAGATAATATTGTCGTGACTATACATCGCCAGCTCTTGGTCTGCCCTAATATCGAACAGTCTGCATGTTGCATCGTCCGAACCCGTCGCGAAAGCGTATCCATTCGGGAAGAACTATGCGGTGAACAGAAAGGAAAACAGAAGAAAATTATTCGTGTAATACGAGCATCAAAGAAATTCAAGTATTTCTTCCTGAAGGAAAAAGAAGACATACGATATTCAATTGTATTCCACTCGCAATATACCTGTATCCTATTATCTAGTAAATATTTCAACAAAACAATCGTCCTCTTACCGTGACAGCGTTTATGTCGCTTTCATGACCAGGGAAGGTCTGCTTGCAAGATCCTTCACGAATGTCCCATAATTTTGCGCTCGCATCGCACGCACCGGATACGAATGTGCGCGTGTCCGGTGCCAAGGATAGGGACATTACGTCGCCCGTGTGACCAATGAAGGAAGTACACTGCTGGCCAGTCTCTATATCCCACAGGGCGCTGGTCAACAGGAAAAAGACACGATATATAGCGACGTTGTAATTCGCTTGCATTCATAAACGATACACGATTACCAAGTAAAAGGAGAGAACCGAAAGAACCAAGGACAAGGATGGCGGGGTAGGATCGTTGTCTTTATTATACATTCGCATCCAACATCCTGTTAAATGGAATAAAGTTACACAAAGGAACATAGCGTGCGGACAATTAGAAACAATTTCTAATTCTGGATTAAATATAAAAAGCAGACGTTGCTTACCAAGTCATGTCCCCAGAACTGGTGACAATTTGGTTGTCGTCATAGAATCGACAGCACGACAAGTAACCAGTATGACCTGGTAACTCTCTGCTAACCCTTACGTTTCCTTCTCTAGTTTTAAGACTATAGATGGAACAAATGTTATCCAACCCACCGCAGGCCACGTAACTACCTGATGGCGCGTACGCACAGGTCATTACCCATGAGGAGCGCAAAGGAATCGCGTGAACTTTATTGGTGGTGTAACTATCCCAAACGATCAGCTTTCCATCCTGCGACGCTGACACCAAGTTTCTGTTGATTAAATCGTACAGATAGATTATAATTGTTTGCTTCCGATATCGTAGCTTCGCTAAAATCTTATCGGATGATCAAGTACCTTGAGTCACTGCCCCAATGCATCGCGTAAATCTTGGCCAAGTGACCGCGAAGCGTGCGTCTGGTCCGCATTTGTATCCGGCCGATCGGCTCCATGCCCGACGTGGCTTGGACCAACGTCGTGTCGCATGCTGCTTTCCTAGCATCCTGAAAAAATATATCGAGAAGAACACGCATGAGCACGGAAACGTAACACTGGCTCGATGTGGACTAAATATTAGAGAAAAATCTGCTTATACGTCGTCCCTACTCATTCATAGCCATATTCCTAGATGGCTGCGTGAATTCTGAAGGGGTTAATGAATTTCGCGTGAAAATCTCGTTGAGGCTCGTGGAGCACGTGAACTCCGTCGACGGAAGGTCAAGTGTCGCGTTCGAATGAAACAGGTAAAACGAGGAGAATTCCATAAATTATAAAAATTCGAAAAGTCCCGTTTTACGGTACTTTTTAGACTTTTCGCGGTTCGAAATCGATCATTCGATATGCGACAATTAAACTCGTACGTTCTCCGTTGATGTAGAAAATTAAAAGGGTTGATAAAACGAACAGATCTACACGTGTAACGAGGATAAATTATTGAAACACTTGAGGAGGGTATTTAAAAACGTTCATTCTATTTATCGCCAACAGCGACGTGTGTTACACACTGTGTACGCCTGACGATGCGTGTAATTTCACGCACACAGGAACAACAGAGAAAGAGAGAAACCGAGAGTGAGAAGAAACAGGATAGAAAGCAGAAGAGAGACAGAGAGAGGAATGGTGGCGTATTGATCAGAGAGGAGCGACGGTTATGCCGCACCCTACCACCACCACACACACACACACGTATACTACTACAACCTTTCATTTCCACCACCATACACGAGAGTAGAATCCACCGATTGCCATCGACGAGGATTTTCCACCGCCAAACAACTTCTAATTCCCGTCAACTTCTAACTACCCCTGATCGAAGACAGATCGTACAACGATCTGACTGGTAACGAAATAAATTGCCAGAAAATCGTTGGATTTTACCAAGAATTTTTAAGAGCATTACTAAAAGGGGATGAAATACGGAGCTACTTCGAAAATGGAACGTTAAGGATCAAGGGTTGCTTGGCCCAATTTTAAGAAGATTTGGGCAAGATAAAGCAGGGACAATCTCTTCGACACTATTTTTAGAGATGTTCTCTTGTTCTATCGAATATTGATTTCCAGAGTTGGGAAAAGAATTGTTTGAAACGTATAAAATCATAAACAATACAGAAAGAATTAGTATATATTAATAATTTAATTTCTACTACTGTTCCATTTAAAAAACAAACCCCTTCTGTGAAGGTGTAAAAATATAGAATTTTAGTCGATCAATAGGATAATAAAATAATAAAAAGATAACAGAATGTATGATGAATGTATTACTGTAACAAACAATTGTCTATAGTATTACTACCACCCACGGTAGGATGAAACAGGGTAAGAAAAAAAAAAAACAAAAACAAAAAACAAAAAGGGAAATACAAAAAAATTGCTGACTCGTTACAGGGAAAAAAAGGGGTCGGTTGTTTAATGCCAAGTGGCACTTCGAGCCGAGAGACGCCCTAGACTTTTTTCTTTTCAGACAATGCACGCCGCTGTTGCATGTAGAACTGTTGCTTTGTCCTCCAAAGGTTCGGAGATTGTCGGTAAACAAAGAAAACGTAGGAAGACGAAACTCAACCGTGGACCATTCCCAGAGCGCTTGCTTAAATAACACCTAAAACTATAGAAAATGTTAAGTTAACGCGAAACAGGCTAACGACTGAATGCCATCGAAACACGTTATCTACGGTTTATAGATAATTCATGTGACAGGAAACTGACGTGATAGGAAATCCCGTAGGTTGGTAATATCCAACAAACTTTATCTAAGAAAACTTGTACATTATATATGTATTGCTACTTACTCTGTGACATTAACCCTAGAACGGTGGACCATGGAGAGAGTCCCAATTTTAATTATTTTCATTTCTTAAATAATATTAGATAGCAAAAGGAGGTCTTAAATTTAGAAATTACTCATTGTGACCCCAATTTTAATTCAATTTTGCATCCCATATTATTATAATTTTTTAAGTTTCACGCTGTTCACTTTAAAATTATTCAAATTAATTGATAAATTTAGGTCACGACTGAGCCAGACTCAAGAATTAATATATTATCCACCGGTCTTAAATAAAATAGACACGCACTACCACCTTACAATTAACATTTAACTAAACATTAAAAATTGTAAATTTTTAATTTCCTCTGAAGTGGAGGATCGACTTACTCGGATGGCATTTTTTAAAGCGTCTGCCTCCTGACGAAGGGTTTCTAGCTCGCTCATGATGCCTATTTTAGTGATGTGCCTCGAGTGAGAATCCGCTGAAACGTTTGATAAAGATGTGTCTCGGAAAGGTTATATTATTTTCACCCTTTAATGGAACCTAGAACGTCGTGTCCGAGGAATTGGTTAACTTCTATCTAATTTGTCCTTTCGCTGAAAGGCAGTCGGAGCCCAGTGTCACGCCGACGACGCTTCTTCCGGTGGACAATAATGGAGCAGATCCTCGAGCTTTGCACCACCAGGAACGGGAGGATGAGATGAAAGAAGAACGAGAAGAGGATGACCGAACCTTCTTCTCCAGCGGGTACCACCAGTCTTTCCAAGTCTCTCCCTCTGATCTGTTGCTGTCACGGCTTCCGCTTCCGCCGCTACCACCGGAACCAGAGCCAGACCACCGCTGTCTCTCCCGCCCCACGCGCCAGCTTCGACACCTCCTAACGAGACCGTTGCCACCCCTGCGAACAAAATCGTACAAAATTACTTATTTTTAACCCTACTAACTTCTTAACCCTTCTGGAACGAGAAATCTACTTATCATTGTGGTAAGAAATAAAAATTCTGGGTTTAGAAACTCTTTGCCCTCCAAAAAAAGGGGTTAATCTGTAAGATCTAATGAAATTCTGACAAAAATACTTTTTTATTTACAAATGAAATGTTCGACATCGATATCAGGTCTAATAGTTCATTTCTCTATGTACCTATATCGAGAGAGTAGGTGTACGTGTACGATATATAGTGTAACGTCTATTACATTTTTATTATTCTATTTTTATCCAGGCCTGTCACATTCGTTGACATATTTGTGTCACGGACAACGTGTTTCTTCGTTTGCGCGTCAACTCAGGCGTCATTAATCTTCTATCCATAGATAAGACACGTAACAGTCTCGATTTCTATGAAAATTCACTTTCATTATTAATTCTCAATTCGTCTATTTTGTGTTCGTGCAGAGTAACGTCAGAGGGTTGCTATTTTCATCGCGACCGAAACAATGTTACCTAGAAATTTTGGAAAAATTTTATATTTAGAATGCCGTTAGAAGAACGAGAACCGATTTGTCGTTCTATTTCGTGAATTTCTGATCGGTCTACAACAGGTAAGACGTTTCTTTCATTCAGCAGCTGCTTGTTCCAAATAAAGTTAATTTTTCAAGCTGCATCGGAATTTCGGTGGCAACGAGCGTCCTTCACCTCCAAAAGGTCTCGCAACCCGGGGAATCCGAGGGCTGTCGATCCAACGGGGAAGGTGTTCTCATTTGCCGGAACCGAGTGTATCGTTCGGCGCATGAGCAAGCACTACGAATCACCGAGTGTAGTACTCGGGGTGTCGCGGATGAAAGAATCATGGAAAAAGAATGTAACAATATTCTCAGATAAAAATGACAAGGTACAAAAACCCAGCAGCTTAAAGTTCCACTTGCTGACCCTCTGAAAAATGACGAACCACTGACAAATCCTCCCTCTACGCAATAACTTCACAAGTCTTCACAGCTTGAGCTAAATTTTCACGTGAATTTGGAATTTCTTATGGTGGTCGAGGTATCGCTAAAAGCGAACCGGTTAACTGCTGCTTTATATCCGAAATGAATAAACGACGGTATAAATAATTTACAAAATAATCAACCCTTAAAATAAACCTTGCTGAAATTAATCTATAATTTCTCTAACTCCAAAGCGAATTAAACGAATGAAAAATTTCATTCCTGTTATCCGAGGGTTGATTCTCACCCTGACGTACCCTTCGCGTTACACCTGACCGGTGCCGGTCGTAAACTGGCTCGTTTCGAAGGACGTCGAAAGCAGAACGAAAGAAGGATAATTCTGTCCATCGCTTACCCGCTCCGTCCACCTTCCACTCTTGTCAAAGCGTCATGAATCCCGAGGAAACATAACCTCTGCACGAGGAAGGGTCCGTTGCAAGCGCAGAGGGTAGCGAGCTGCCTTCTCGAACCCGTCTTCCACCGCCAGATTGCGCGGTCGAAGTGAAAAGCCGGCACAGAACTAGACTTTTGAGGGTAGAAAAACCGGAAGGGATGCAGCACTTTTCATCCGGCGCGTATAGTCACTGGGGAACCGGTCAAATGTACGCACTGGTGCGAGCTCGCTTTTTCATGCCGCGTTCAGAGAACCGTGGAACCGACGACGACGAATCGATGAACGCTCGTCGTGGCTCGCCCCACTTGGGTGCTCTTTTGCACCAACACCCTCTGCGATCTCTTCTATCTCTCTCTGTCCAACGCTATTCTACTACTTCTTTGTCCGTTACTCTCCACGCTCGACGAACTTGTCACATATATACGCGTAGACGCGTGCGCTCGCGCGGCAACCGAATGATGTATCGGGTCAGGAAACACCTTCGAGTACACCTTGAGATTTAACAGAGGACAAGGTGATCAGGAATACGGAAGAGAGCGCGGAGAATGGACAGAACCTTGGGTACGATTTCGAACCACACCCAGGGAGGACGTGGTTTCGAGAGAAGACCGGCTAGCTGGGGAAGAGAAGGGATGAAAGCGACGCTGGCGCCGCGGCGCCCGCGTACCGGCTGACTACCGGCGTCGTCACGACGTACAGTGGGGCAGAATCCCAAGAAACAGGGAGGGAAAAAAAAAATGCAACGTACCGTGTTTTTTCACTGAAAATCCTTAGCCTGATTAAACTACTTGGTAATTGGACAGAATAGAGTATGGTTACCGGAACGATACAACGAAGTAATGATACAATTAAGGGCAAAAGGCGCCGTTCTCTGTGATACATAGAAAACGAGCCAACTTCGTGTACCTTGCTCTCAGAATCTGTTGCAGCTACGGATTTCAATCTTTCAAAGCCTCTATTATGATACTAGATGAATACTTTAGCGAAAGAGAATTTTGAAATATCGAAGGTTAAAGTGTGGATTACCCTCGGTAGTAAAAGCACACAAAATTTCAACTCGATCGGTCGAACCCTTTGCCCTATAATATCAAATCCCACTCGTGACGCACCTTACAGTTCAAACGTGTCAAATTTGTCTGGGTACTAATTATAATTTTCCCAGTCACGAATCGTGGAATATTTCAATTTTCTTCATTTGATTTTAAATTCAAGCAACGAATTCAGAATTAGCTCTGACTGACGCAACTATCGAGAAAATCATAGAAGGGGTTAAAAAACGAGATTTAACGATGTCTGGACACTCAGACTCGTGATTACAGCAACTTTACCGATTTCAATGATCTTACCATATGTTATAACTCTGTTCTGACATTGTGTTAGCTATTTTTTGCAGGATGAGGGGAGAAATAATTAGGAACGTCGACCGAGTTTATGTACATCTCTCTTGATAACCCTTTGGCCGCTCTGTTTGTACAGCAAGATATTGAATGTGCTGATAGTATAGAGGCCCAAATGGCACCCTTTCGTTCACGTCGCAATATACCTGATATAAGTCTCGCCTTTTGACAAATTTCAAACTACGCTACCATCTTTCTAAATAACGTTATATTACAAGTTATGTCGGCCCCCCTTGCCGCAATCGCGCGTTGTCGAGCGATGTATCATCGCCTTAATAAAGCTCAATCGTAATCGTTCAAAGGATCCGTAGAACTCGCGATTAATGAAGTAGACCATCTTCGTTAGAAGCAACATAGAAAATCTGCCGGCTCGACCGTGTCCGACCTACATCCCATTTATCACTCTTATCAAGGAACAAGTCGGATACACGTTTCCCCGCGTGTGGACGCGTTATTTGAAAATATGACTCTGAAGAAAATTCCATTTTACAACCGACCGACCTTCTGGCTCCGTCATTTCAGAGGCATCCGCCGATGGAAATGGACGCGAGATACTGTTAGGATAGATTTAACTGAAAGACATTTCTATCGTTCTGGATCCCCTAGGCCTTCCTACACGCGTTCCCGGATGCACGAATGAGAGCAACAGTTGAACCACGCGGGTCAACGTCCAATACGATCACTCCCTCTCTTTAGCTCTCTTCCCATCTGCTGGCTGTATATAACCACGAGGCTGCCAAGTACCTCACACCAAGTGTGCACTCCGACCAAGTCCCTGGCACGACCCAACGGTCTTTCGAATAGCGAGAAAGAATGGGATAAGCCGCGAAAGGTCTAGCTAACATTCAACATGTCTACTGTTGCCGGACGCCTGTTGGCGTTGCACCTGCCAACAGCCCGTTCCAATGACTGGCCAGCTGTACATTTGTCTATAGGCCGGTGTTTACTCTGCTCCTGGTGCCATTTTTCTTCTTTTTGCGAAACCGTTCTTGGACGTTGAACGCGGACCTACTTGTTGATATTTTGCACCTTGCCGCGTCTACGTCACCGATAAAACCGAACGATTCCTACCGCGTTACTATTTTACGATACTTTTATGTTGGAAAATCGTAAATAATATATGAGTCAAAGTTTCATGTCGATATGAGATAAGCAAGCTGATAGATAAACGATAACAATTTTTAATTTACGTAATTTTTTTTTATTTTGTAGAAGGAACATATTTTATGAAAATTTGTTTCGTACAAGAAGAATATTTTGTAGTGGTAGGTTATATTATCACCATGTGGGTAGTTGTAGAAATTTATAAATAATTTTATAAATAGGGGCTATGAGTACAATTTTCATCATTTCAAGCTTGAATAAATGAATTTTTGTACATGCAATTAATTTTTTCTTTAAATTATTCCGATTCTTTTTATAAAACAAGTATTTCTAAAAAAGCCTTGTCATAAACTTCGGAATCAGTTAAACCGTTCAGCCACTGGCCTCTTTACCCCGATGCAGAATTTATTAAACTACAAATTTCTTGACAATTTCGCCAAGTTTCAGTAGTTGCATTATCGATTCTTTGCGCTAGTTCTTTCTGCGAAGTCACCTTTATACCGTACACCTTTTGTCCCACAATTCCCCGTACATAAAAATTCAGAGATACTAAACGTAACGTTCACAGGGATCTTTCTCTGCTTGTGTAACAATACGTTTACAGCCCACTTTTCCATCTACCCCAAGAGTTTTTCCCTTTTCTCAGGGAGAGCCTGGAATACCCTATATGTTCCCATTGTTCCCAAGATCGAGTTCGTTATACGATGAAAAGCGATGAAACGAATGCTAACGACATTAATTATAAACAATTCTTAAATAAAGAGACTTCGTTAACCGCGTACAGGCCGTGTGTATAAAATGATATTGTGGTATTACAGCTGATGACTGCAATTCACATCGGCACGACCTAGTTTCGAAACGCGTACAACCGAGGAGGATCAGCTCGTAGTAAGTGGAAGCCTGTCTTCTCTTTCGATAATAGAAAAATAATAGAGTACGGGTACTCGGGATAGCTCGACCGTTTGTTACGATCGATCCGTAGACATCGGACGCGATTTCGTCACCAGACTGCATTGTTACGCATTCGGAAGAAAACACTTTACGCCAGGGGTGGACGATTGTTTTGGCCCGGAGCCTTTTAAAATGATTGCATTTCAGAAAGGTATAAATTGTACCATATAAATTCAATAAAATAATGGCAGTTTTATTCAATTTATTTAAATACGAGACGAATCTTCGGTCGCGCACGAGAAGGAAATCTCGGTTCAAGACGGATTTTTCTGTCTTGGCGGACCACAAAGAAGCCTCACGCGGATGTCTTCGACTTTTGGCAGGGAATCTCTGAGAATAGTACGAGCGCAAGGAACACGCCCGTTTAAAATAAGCTGTGACGCAAACCGATCGATCTATCAATCAATCCGTAAACCGCATCGCGAATAAGAACATTTGTTCGTTTTGTCCCGACGGCGTTTCCCTTTAACAGCGACCAACAGACACCAACTGTGTCGTCCCTAATGCGACCGGTGAAAAACACGCGGATACCCTAACGAATCTACCCCGGCGACCATTTAACGCCACTCTTCGGGCAAGTGCAACCGTCAACATTATCCTCCGAAAATAGAAAATCATTCGACTGCTATGAACTCGTGAACAATTCAAAGCTACGTTAATTTACCTACGCCTTCTCAACCCTCGGCGAACCTGATCGATCCTCGTTGTATCGCACGATTAGCGATGGCTTCGAGTATTTCGCAAGCAGTCCAAGTATTTTGGGAAATGGAAACGCTACTGGTTCGTCTCTAGGATACTTCACTCCGCCAAAGGAAGAAGGGATGATTGGAGGGGTGACAGGGTTCGATCGATGCTTTCTCTTAAAGAAAACACTGTTGTGTAGCGATCGTTACACGCGAGACGCGAGCATGTGTAGAAGAGAGATCGAGTCGATCGAGAATCCCTAGGGTTGAAACACGAGCTCGGAGTAACGAGCTACCTAAAATCCGTACGTTCCCGTAGTTTCCAGGGTATAGAACGGCGAAACGTCGGGGTGGCGGAGCGAGGGGCGCGCAAGTAGGGTTGAAGAAACTCGAAGCAAGATAGAAAGGGATGGAGGGTAGGTTGCGGAGAGGTGACGGCAGGTGAATGACGTCAGAAGGCGTACCGTGACGTCGGATGGTAACCTGAATTTGGGACTGCTGATACCCAGGATTTTTCCTCTACCGTCCCTGGTACTTTATAAATATTTCATTTCGTTTGAAAGTCAAATCCTTCGCGAGTTATTTTTATCAAATTTCTTTATTACAGTACGAATTTTCCCTCGTTATCTGAAATTGTACTCGTTAATCTTAAACCCATGAGACACGGTTAAATGTTATTAATTTCATTATCTTTTTTAAACATGCAATTATCGCTGAAATTTTACACTAGGCAAACTCTTATTAGGAGACGAGAAAAAAAAATTATTTGCTTTGGACGTTCAATGGTACAGACATCAGGTGTATGTAAATATGCGTTAAGAAATTAAGCCGCAAATAGATGGTTCCGCTATTTTTACGAATCACAGTGACGTCAGAAGAAAGAAGGAAGAGAGGCAAACGTATGGATGTTAGGATTAACACAGAATTTGGAAGACTCGTCGACCGGTTCAAAGGAAAATTCGACTCGTGCGAAAATCGATGCTTTCTTAATCCTTTCGTTATCACGGTAATTATCAATTTTATTCTTTTCGATTGCGCCTTGGACGCACAGAACGCGTCGTCCCTTTCGAACGAATTCGAATCAACCCTTCTTTTCTGCTCGCTCGTTTTCCACTGGTTCGTCCATCGAGCAGAAAAAGGGGCAACTTGTGGGCTCACGAGGGGAACGTGTAACAGGACGTGACCCCGCAATAGGGAGAGGAGGATTGGAGGGTGACAGGAAGGAAGGAAGGAAGGAAGGAAGGAAGGGAATAACAGGGGTTTGCCAGTGCTACACGTCATTGGCATTACTTTCGCACCGACTAAAGTACTCGACGACCTACTAACCGTCCTACGAAACACGATCGTCATTAGAGATCGTAGAAAAGACACATCCTGTTATCACCGTGAATATTCGTCTAACGCAAACGTATGGTAAGCATTTATTTTCACGGGTCGGAAACTTTGACTCTGAATTTCGAGAAAACGAAAATATTTTCGAGCAGACCTAAGAACCTTAACACGTTACAGACTTTAGATAAGAGAAATTCTTAGATAACATTAAGTACGGTCATTAGAATATCTTCTAAGGAATGTTAACCCTCGGACGGCGGACCATGGAGAGAGCCCCGAACATATTATAATATTTTCATTTTTAGTCAGCAATTTTAACTTCTACAGTTTTCAACTGTTCAGAATGGACGATCGTCGATGAATTTGTAGCCCTTTAACCTTTTAGTTACTAAAATGCATAATTCTGTTATCGGGTTTACTTTGGAGCCTCGTGAAAGCTTTGTCAATACAGACAACTATACGAAATTCATGTTTTCTGTGCTGATATAACAGATGATCGTGTTGCAATCGATAACGTTACTCGAGGCGATCGAGATTTGATTCGTAGTAATTGGTCAGTGAATAGATACGTCCGTATATCGGTATCGATTGTAAATGTTTACGCATCGTCGTCGCTGATTTCCGCGGTTTATCAGCTGGATCAGTGAGTCACTTACAGCCCGAACGAAATCGATTTCTTCTGAATGAAAAGAGCGCGGAGGGCCGATAACAGATATTATCGCCGGCGCATCTCTCTCTCTTTCAAGTGGTACGTTGTCAATTGAGCAAAAGACACACCACTTGTGTCTTTAGAATTCCAACGACTTTATACTTCGAACCAATTAAAGACAATTAAGACAGCTGCTATTGCCGCAATTGGCCGGCCAATCGCGAGACACATACTATCTCGTACTCTAGTGTACATCTTTTTTATTTTATTATACATATACGTACACTTTGTCAGCGTCATGACCAAGTCGCGTTTATAAAAAAAACTTCTTTTCCTGTTCGGTTGGTTTCCTAAAAAAATTATCGCGGCAATAATATTTTGTATTCGAGCACCAGTGAAAATATTTACATTTTCCTTTATCGCGACAAACCGCGTCATATTAAAATATCGAAATGGTCGGCAATACAGATAATTTCGTACTGATATCGATTTTATCTAAAGCTTCAAATTAGAAGAACGATTCGATGCATTCGCGAAGAAAAATTCCTGACAAAGAGACACGGTTAGAAACGCGTTTCCGTGAAAACCATTGTAATAACGATTCAAGGCTGTGAAACTACTGCGTTTTCCTTTGTCGTCTATGTCTTCAATGTGATTCACTGACAATGTAAATAATGTAATGTAAACATATAGCAAAGTGAAAAGGAAAAAATTCAATATTTAACCGTTTCTTAATGAAACCTTCCACTTATGGCGTCTACTAACTTTTATTAACCCTTAAACAGCGGAGTCTGAGCCAATAGAGATCCAAACTCACAAAATATATACAAGAGCATTAATTTAAAGGTAAATGTATCATTTTTGTAGCAACAGTGTAAAATTTAGAAAATGAAAGTAATATGGAATACAAAGTTACATTAAAATCCGCCACTCGAGAGTTAACTTATTCCCATAGTCCGTGGATTAAAAATATGAAATGTAGAAAATGAAAGTAATATGAAATACAAAATTATATTAAAATCGGGGCTCTCTCGGTGGTCCGCCATCCAAAGTTTCATTTATTTCCACCATCCGTGGATTAACGGTGTAAAGTTTAAAAAATGAAAATAATATTAAATACAAAATTGAATTAAAACTGGGGCTCTCTCCATAGTCCACCGTTCAAGGGTTAACCTTTCCTCGGGTTAAAATATTATTTCGTTCCCTTTAGATACAAATGTAATAAAAATTTGAACAGTGCAACAAGGGTTGACCGTTAGTCGTGGATTCATCGGCCGACTAATGTTTAGCCTCGAGCAATAATTAGAAAAGCTGAACCGATGATGAAAGTGTCATATTTTCGGAGAACACGTGTACACCGACGTACAAAGACGTCGTCGCGCGATATTTTTACACCTCGTATTCGCGTTTTTGCAAAAAGCGTTGCCCCGTGTTCCCGATTACAATACCGTTTGTTTCCGTGTCAATTTTCGACCGCGGATATTATGCAGTCCTCCCACTTTTTATTACTCCCCTCGTGTCGCCGTATTGGAATTCGAGCGATCTAATTACCGCTTTAACGACGTCCATTTAAATCGACAAATTTTCGCGCCATATGTATACACCGTATCTCTGACGATACGTAACGCATGAAAAAAATAATTTTTCTTCATTTTCTTGTAGCAACAACACGGTACAAGTATGGTAATCGTGACAATCGTTATCGGGAGGAGAGCTTTCAAAACAAAAGATTAAAGCAAGGAGATAAGATCGTTGGTACTTCGATGATTTAAACGCGACCGATGTACACATTCATAATAAATACGAAACGCAGCCGAGCATTAATAGATAATGTGGCTCGCAACACTGTGCGAATTAGTGGTTATTGATCTCCTATGTAAATTTGCAGCAATCTCAGATATCGCTAAGCAAGCAAAAGCTTTTTTTTTTTCTTCAACGCCAATTTACACTGTATATGTATACTAGACGAGCCGTTCCGTTCCGTAATCAACGATTTTCGTACCCGTTCGCATCGTGAAAAATTCTTGAACGAGAAAAGTACGGTTTAACGTAGCAGGAAGAATCTCGTTATCGCGTGAGCCGGCACTGACTCACGGTCGCCAAAGTCGACAACTCTAAATAGTATCGTTATAAATTCTACGTTTCCATCCAAGGGGATTTCCAACGAGTTGAAACGTTAAACGGCACGAAAGGAGACACGGTGGGTAACGCAGTCGATATTAAAATAACCACGATGACGGAACAGGAAAATTTGACAGTGTAGCCTAGGCGGCCGCCATGTTGGCTACTCGTATCGAATCGAAGGGCTAGTCAGGGCCGTTCGTTCTAACGTTCTTCCAAGTGGAAACGAGTTAGGAAGAAAAATCACTAATAATCATGAATTGAAATGACGGTTAAACGTACCTGGAGCTCCCTAACGGAGCTACGATCGTCGAAATTCCCGGCTCGGTGTATCGGCCTCTCGTACCCACGAACAGCTCCTCTCTCTCGCTCTCTCTCTCCCTCCTGCTGCGGCGGGCCTTTTTCCTAGCCTCGATTTCTCACATCGATGACTATGCACTTTCCTTTTCACACCTCTCTGTTCCCGAACAACGTCTCGACACGCCACGAAATCACTAGGCAATGATGCTCGAACGATCGGGACGAGTCTGCTCCACCACGAGAGTATTTCGCGACACTACCGTGACCGCCACTTAGTTTAAGGTTATAACCCGTCACTGCTCGAACTTTCAACGACGAACACGAACACGAACGTGTAACGCGAACTTTATCAACGATTCGAACTAATGCGACGGTTCAAACGATTGTTTTCATAAATACAAAAAACTTCACGAAGCGAGCGGAGCTACTGTTGCTGATACTGCTTCTGCTGCTGCTGCTGCTTCACGGCTCTGGCGGGCGGCAGGGCGGGGCTCCGTGCTTCGAGTCCCGTAGACCCCGTCGTACATCCCGAACTCGCCGGTCCACGAAAACGCCCGAATCACCAACAGCGCCCTCTTCGGCTATTCTCGTCGTCCGCCATGTTCGAACACTGCTCAGACGTCGTTCGTGTTTGGCGCCATTACCATACGATCCCGCGAATTGTGCGAAAATACGAATTCGAGATGATTCTCAATCAATTTTTTTGATAAAATAGTGAGTGTGAGTGAATATTGTGTTACGTAGCACTGTCCACTAACAGTTAAGGAGGAATTTTTGGCGAAACATGCAGTACTTCTCTGAAGTGGAGCTGTGGAACGTCTGAAGCGTCCGGTTATATGGTGAGTTGTAACCTTCCACATGTTTTTGTTGCTGTCTCGAATACGTTTGGAGGTTGACATGGATTCTTGATTGTATTCTGCGTGTACAATGATACTTTATTGACAAATGATTGTTTTGTATACACGTACTTCGTCTAGGCACGTGTCATGATTTAACATAGTACATATGTCGTTTGCAATCGTGTATTGTATTAGTGTTAGTCATATATATTTGTGGCAGTCAAATTGTCTTCGACTGAATCAAATTCTTTTTCCTCGTTTAAAAATATCATTCTGAAATACATTGTTGGTAACATAGTTTAACGTTTATATCAACAGCAGTTCTCTCAAGAATCCATGTTCCAATAATTTCTGCCACCGACGAGAGACAGTCTCTCGTCTGTGTTTCTGCGTAGTCTGGCGTTGTACCTGAAGATGTCTGATTGTAGGAAACAGTATTACCAACACATGATACTAACGTTGCGTCCCAATTTGTTCAAACGTATAAGAGACAAAGGTTACCGCAATTTATTTTCCATTACGTTGAAAATAGAAAAGAAAAGTACCTAGTTGATTAATTAGAGGTTTGTTACACGAATACCGGGAAATAATGAACGCTTGAAATAAAAGGGTTATTTCTAGACAATACGTTGTAGTATTTGCAAACTGCTAATGAAGTCGATAATTTGCAAAATTGTAGCTGACACGTAAAACTGGGAACCGTTTGTCTCGACGACTAATTTGCTCCGTGCACGTTCTTTGTTAGAACGCGATGGTCCGCAACGATTTATAATTAACCTCGTGTTCGAGCACGAGTACAACGACAGAAGCATAAAGACAATATGTTAGGGGAACGTGTTAATTAACACATTCACCATGGGGTCACCAGTGACCGACATCTCAAATGTTAGGCAATTGGATAATTAACAAAAGAAAAGTTCGATAACTTTGATTAAAAATTAATAATAATAAAAGATAGCATTTTGAGCAGGTTCTATAGGTTTCCAACATTAAAAAAAAAATTTTTTTTTAATTTTTCCAATTCACGCGATACTAGATTAATTAATAAGTTAAATGAAATTTACGTATCCTTGCTAACAATAAAATCCTCCGCCTATACCATCTTGACCGTCTTGGTCGTTCGAAGAGGCGAAAATGCTGAAGCTAACTGGCGCAATAATCAGAAGCAATAATTTCTGGCCATTCTTTACGAAGAATCCACATTATCCAGGACTTCCTAGCTGTACATCCGACCGGATTCCATCGGAACGAGGACGACACGGTAGAGAAAGAGAGGCAGGACCTTATCAATATTATCACTGGCTGGCGAGAGGGGTATGATAGGGCGGCGTAATCGGGTGGTGAACGATGCTGGTGGGGGTTAGGTCGAAACGACGCAGGCGCCGCGGACGACCCCTCTAACGTACCACCAGCGTCGTCTTCGTCGTCGTCGCCGTGGTGGTCGTCGTCGTCGTCGTCGTCGTCGTGGTGGTCGTCGTGGTCGTGGTCGTCGTCGTCGTCGCCGAGAGAGAGACGTCGGCCCGTTTCGCTTTGCATCGTATTTTCAGTTCCAACTGAACGACGGCGACTAACGAAACCACGGGAAATCGCAGTCGAAAAAGAAAGAAAAGAAAAAAAAAAAAGAAAAATCATTGTTCGCCTTGGTCGGCGTTTTGCTCGGCACGCGGCTTCGAGGTGCCTCTTCGCCGGTAGACGCACCCGATTAAAAGGTGGGAGCACGCGGGAAAGCAACAGTGTTGATCGAGCAACGGTGGGCCGTGATACGGTCCCGGTGTTGAATGGAATTCCTTCGCGACAGAACGTTGTTTCAGTCAGGATAACAGCGAAGGACGTTTAAAGTACAGTGAGACGCGAGGTAGATAGGTTTGTTCGGCTGGCGAGGTGTGGTGACTCGAAGAGGACATGTAATTCTTTGCTAGGATAACATCGTTGGGAAAATGTAGATCGCTGGCAGAGTTATAATAGAAGATATGCTAGCTTTCTGGCAACGGATCTGGTTGGGAACAGTTGTTCGTGAAACAGTGCTTTAGGTGGACAGTGTCAGTGTCCGTCGCCAACAGGTTACAATTTCTCCGATGAATAGTTCAAGAGATATCGAGAAAATTCGCAGGTCCCTGGTTATTTCCCGGAGAATGAAGAAGAAGTACAAATACGTTATTCGACCAATGCTGAATATCGAGCTGAAATGCACAACCGTCTGACCCCCGCGGAACCAGGACATTCGATTCCGGGGTAGTGTGCGTTCCGATCTCTTATCGTGAACATCGAATAAAATAAATCCATAGAAACCATCAAGCTTTGTTATAATCGTGCTAACGCAAACTACGAATTCCACCACGTGCCTTTCTCGTCGTGATCGACGGTGTGTCTCCTTATTTCCCTTCCACGTTTCCTCATTCGTTTTCCTCGCCACCGCCATGACATCGTGTATCCCTTTCCTCCGTAGTCGCGATCTCGCAGCCGCGAAACAGGTGTCAGGATGCGAGCCATCGGGCGCAGATTCGTCGACGGTGTTGGATCATTGAAAGCGTGGAAAACGACAAGACGCACATCACGGTCAGAACATTTCCAAGTTAGCTAAGCGATCGTGGAAATGTCCGCACAATGCGCTTCAACGAAACGTGCACCGTTCATTCCTCCGGATGTAGAGAAGCCTGACTTCGAACCGACGAGGTCGAATCATCGCCGGATTATTCGCGGATCGTCGTCGCGATTCTGGAAGGAATCGTTCGGACAGATTTCCGATTATCACGAAAGTATACCACTTTCGTTGTCTTAGGATCAATCGGTCGAGGACGAATCGAAGTAAGAAGGTCGCCGTTACGTTCACCATTCGAACTGAACTACCATCGTCGAACCGAATACTAGTCCTGTTGCACAAACGAAGATTCAACCAACGATCGGTTGAATCGTTAACGGCAACGGCGACGTTTTCCAGATTCCTGGCATCCTGTTCTGGAATTCGTGGGAACGCCGCGAGGCGCAGGGTTGTATCCCACTATAAATAGATGTTTTCTCGAGTTGGATCGTACGTCTTGAGCTGGCCAAGCATCGGAACAGAGAGATACACAGACATACACACCTACGTATATAAAGACGAGGATCTAACCTCGTGACACGCATGTCGGAGACGTCGCGAAAATCGAGCTTCTCCTTGTCCTTGGATCAACCAAAGGATCAACCCATATGTCGTTGAAACAGCTTGCTCGGATTTTGTAGATATATCTAGGTAGAAGCTTGTAACCGGGGTCCAAAGGAAGTCGAGCAAAGACATCCAGCCTTTCTTGCGAGCTGAAACGCGCCATCGACTCTGTCCACATTTGAATTTTGTACAAAGAAAAAAAGAAAAAGAAAAAAAAACCACATACACACACACACACACACACAACGATCCTATCCGCGAAGAGGAGACGATTTAAAAAAAAGGAGTTCCTTCGAAATAGAAAGAAACGACAAAAGCGGCGTGTTAAGTGGAACTTTTGTTGGAGTGGCCACGTCCTTAAATTGTTTACTAAGCATCATCTTTTGTATGTACGACTAGCAACGAATCTTCTTCATATTTCTTCGCCCCTGTACGTTGTCGCGACGTGACAGCGAACGGGATTCAGGAACGAATATCGCGACGAACGTCGTCGATCATTTTTTTAGCTGGTGCTTCTCTTTGTCCTCGACGAATCATTATGCTCAACTCGTGCTGTGCTTTTTTCTACCGTGCTTGTACGCATGCTGCGAGTGTTTTTTCAGTGGTCTAGTGTTACGCGTTAATTGTTAAACAAGGCTTGACAAGCCTTCGATCGAACGCCAACCACGTCTCGTCGGCCCAGGTACCTGGGAATATTCCTGAGATGCCTGTTAGACGAGGACACGTGGCGCCTAGGACAACGATTATCGAAACCATCATCAGGAAGTTTGACACTCACGGTGAGTTTCGACGCGAAACTACCCTCCATTGAAATCTAGCAATTTTCATCTAGAAACAGAAGAAAGAACGCAATGTTTCTTTCAATCTAATATAATTAACCCCGTGGTTTTTTACTTTTCAATTATCCCACCGCGTCATTAGAGAATAAGATAGCGAGACGAAGAAAGCATTAGTTTTCATTATTATCAGGAGGAGGTGGAGGTTATTTGTCATTGACAGTAAAAATGTAATTGCACAGCCGCCGGTTCGGTTATCGTCAGAAACGTGATTAAACGAAATTACGATGCTATGCTTCCTGTACTTCGTTTCGCTTAAATTAATCCTCCATTAGTTTATCGCCGAGCGGTTGGCGCGCTGATTAAACAACGATAAACGATCGCGTAGCGAGATGTTTAACAGATTGATTGCTACGTTCAGACTACTTAAACGTTTTTACGATCTAATAATTAGCAAAAGAGGGAAGAAAAGGCAAACTTTGAGTAGGATTATAATTCTATAATAAACGAATGGAATAAGACGAAATTGATTTCGACGTACTTTAAAAGTATATCCACGAAAACCGGGGAAAGTTTAATGAAATTCTTTCAAGTGGCACGACTTCCTTCCTCGATGGAAGATTAAAATAAAGTTAACAGCCCGCAGGTTTTGTTGTATTTGTTCGACTCGATAGAATAAATCGAAGTTTCGGGGAGAAAAATATCAGCCGGCATATGGAACGAGAAGCAGGCATCGAGCCAGAAACTCCGTTTTCAATATTATTTAAAACATCTCGACGAAGGCGAGGCTTTGTGATAGGGGAGGAATCGGTTAAATGGAGGAAAGGGGTAGTTCTATTTCACAATGGGACAATGCATGTCACTGGCAATATCGCTCGAGTCATGCCTGAAGTCCTTGCAAGGGAAGAGTACCCGGAGAGAAAACCGACAGGGCTCGGGGGCTTGGATTGATCGTGGTGAAACCGAAAAATACCCCCTCTGTTCGATCTCTTTATTTCCCATTGTTTCTCATCTGCTCACGGTTTCGTTAAGAACTTTCTTCAAAATTAATTAGATGCTTACGTTGCTAGGGAAACAGAAATACTGTTCCAGGGTTAATGAACGATCATTCCATGCTGTTAGATAATCTTTTTCCCACTACTCTCTCTCAAGTTTCGCCAGAAGATAATGGATAAAAAGCGATGGAAATAAGTGGACGAGGGTCGCGTATCGTTGCTCGTTGACAAAAGCAGCGGCTGTCGTACAGAAGGGCGCGCGGTAATAGGCATTAACGCGATAAATTCTTGGGAAACCTTTGCAACGCCAATTTATATAATAAAAAATATGTATGCCAGCCCCTTCAGGGTGGGCTTTTGTCCCGGTGGCATTGCTGCCCGTCAAGCCTTGGCTTCTAATCTGACGTTCTCTCTATAGCACGTGTATGTACATCCAGCGTTCGCTCGTTTCTTCTTCTTCTCCTTCGTCTTCTTCTTCTTCTTCTTCCACTTTATTTTATCCCTTTCACCTTTCCGTACACCCTTCATCATCGCCGTAGTCATCCTTTCGATACTCTTCAGCTGTCTTCTTGTATCCGTAATCGAACGGGACGTCGGAGGGCAATCTGTTTCACACGCGGAAACACATCGTCGAATCGCGACCGCACAGGCCTTGAAAAACTAACATAATTCCTCGCGACCAGCGTGTAATCGATGATGAAGCATCTACGACGCCCCAGAATTTCCTTCGCGAATAATAAACCAGCCATTCAGACGTTTCTTGGACAAGGGTTCAGATTTCTTAACCCTACAAGCGATCGATCTATGTTTTACGTTTAGGAAAATCGGTTTGCTCGAAAATTTATATGATCATACGAAAATCTCAGAAATAATTATTTTGCAAAATCATAAGGGAAGAATTCCATTATTCCCTTATTTAATTTTATTTAGGATAAATAATTTTTGAAACAAATTTATCGACTAAGAGGGCCCCCGGCGACCCAGAAATCTCTGGTCACTGGTACCAGAAATTTTAAAAAGAAATTGAATAATATTCCTTCCTTTGAATTCGTCGATTCTTGCACGTTGAAAGGCACGTTTAATCCCGCGAATTAATTATTAAGAATAATTGTGCTATTAATCATGTCCATGGGTGATATTCGTGTCAAGGACAGGTGGTTCGTTAAACACACCCTGAATTGTGATCACGCGTTCGCTACACAGTCGAAAATAATGTGACATCTGGAACCTGGCACGGACTTTTCGTTTCCGTGTATGGAACTATTAAAAGTCGACAATTAGACCTGCGCTACTTTAAATTGTATTTCACGGTGGCAGCCCCATTATCGTTGTTGTTGCTTTGGAAATTTCATTCTTATCCATCTACCCCCTCGTTTTACAACAATCTAACGTTCGATGAAATTATCAAGCGAACGAACAATTTTCTTCGATCTTTACCGCCGATAAATTTATTTTCTACCGTATGAAAAGCATAACTTGACGTGGTAATTTACCTTGTATAACCAACAGTTGGGAAACACTTGAATCAGATAAAACATGTTACAGTTCGTGTTGATATTTCTAATTATTCAAACTTTCTCGAGATATCAATCGCGAATGGGGGGATTTGTTTTTTATAAATACTTGGCTACGTTTCCGAAAGTTAAATCCTCGAAAATTCAATAGTTTGAAGGATTAGAATTAGGCCTTCGATCAAGAGGCGAAACTAAATTAAAACGAATTAACTTTGTTAATATATTTTCTACTATCTCTCTAATAACTGGCGCCGGGGTAGAAGGAAAAGTTTTGATAATTTATTAAGCTTGTTTACGCTTAGTAAATAGCTAACAGAATTCGATAATTTATTAGGCTTGCAGCGGCGAATTAAGGGGTGATCTAAGAGGGTCTCACTTCGATTAAATATCAATTAATTTTATTGAGAATCAAGGGTGGCCCTTGAAGGTTTCGTAGCCCTGAGACCTTAGAAATCTTAATTCGGTCCTGAGGCTCGCTTCTGTTTTATTATAAATCTCTCTCTTATTTTTACCAATTATTCTCAACTGTACAGGAGTTAAAATACTCTAATGTACGAAAATCACGGTCTGAAATCCATAGCGAACTTTTATTGCATTTATCAACCCGTCGATAATATTTGTCACCATTTTTCACAGCTCATCGCGAGTCAAAACATTCGTTTATCCAATATCGAACAGATGATCGCGAACAAAATTCATAAATTCCATCGAGATCGTCGGTGATTCATTGAAACGACGAGGCACCAGGGACGGCTAGATCGAGATCTCTCGTGGAAGCTTTTCTGACCCACTTTTCCCTTCGTTTCTTCACGAAAATCGTGCGGTCCCGGGATGGAGAAAGAGGAAAAAAGAAAGAGAAGCCTCGTTTACGTCACGTGGCTTTGACCGTCTTCCAACAGTTTCCCTCCGTTTATCACGATCAGATTCAGAGATTAGAATCGGCTCTGATAATTCTAGGATTAACGGGCATTACATGCGACGGTAGACTGCCGTGTCCGCGTTCCCGTTTCTTCGTTTCTTCTTTTCTTCTTCTTCGTTACCGTTTACGAGCGGCATACGCGTACACAATAACGAGGATACGCGCGGTGCCGCGCGATAAATTCGTCCAGAAGCTTTGGGCTTTTGCCAGGATGGATATTTAAAATTCTCCGCGGTCCTCCGCGAATTTTTTTTTCTTTCTCCCCTGGATGAACGGAGAAGATATCAACGCCTTGTAGCTTCTATAGACCTTAATGGAAGGGTTCATCAAGACCCAATCGATTGCTATAATTGCTCCCGGTATATTATTCGCCGAGCGGTCTATCGCGGAGGCGATTAGGAATAATTCGATGGCATTGATTTTTCCCTAATGCCGGATACGAATCGTGTTATCCGATATTTAACCCTAAGTCTAAGCAAAGAATTTCTAAACAAAAGATTTTCATACCTTCGTAAAAAAAAAAATCGAGTGTTTAAATTTAGGCGATGGTCGATGAATTGAGTTCCAAGAAAATTGACCGGAAACTTGAAATTGTTCGGTTGCATAATATTTCGAGGGAACGTTTTGGAAATGACTCGATCGAACGGTTGATGGAATGTAGGAAATGCGAAGAAGAGGCGGCTAAAAATAATACGAGGAAACACGACAAACCGAAACTGTTGCAACAAAAAGATCGCTGCTTTCATTTTCATGTAACGTATACTCGCGTATTATCGTTCTGTTGAATGGTTCTCGTGAACTTTTAACGAAATGTACACCTTTTCTCACTGTACCTACGCAAACAGAGCCATCCTCTAACATAACTTGAAGCTAATTAAACTCATAGAGTAGAATATATATTTTTACAAGATGCATCGCCTAAGATTCTTCTATCTAATTTTAATGTTATGACGAATCCCGTAAACAAACGTCGAAACAGAAGAGGCACTCTAAAAATATTGATAAATATATTAAAATGGTTCTAATTAAAGACTGTGTTTCCGAATGGCCCCCCCAAAATTGAAAATTCAGGTTCGGTATATAAGCTAAAGATTACAAGGAACCGATTAAAGTTGGTTTCAGAGCTGGATGTCATACCGTTTACGAGATATCGTGGTAAGGTTGGGTTATGTTGGGTTAAGTTCCGTGTGCGTACAGTATCGAATAGCGCATGCGCAGTATTGAATAGCGCATGCGCAGTATCGAATGGCGCATGCGCAGTATCGAATAGCGCATACGTAGTCCCAAAGTTGTACTAAAATTTCTTACCACGATATCTCAAAAACAATAAGACATCCAGATCTAAAATCAACTTTAATCAGTTTCTTCAAGTCAATTCTCAATTTTGGGGGGCCATTCGGAAACTTATCCCTAATTAAAACGCATAACGAACGATGAATTCGTTCCGACATCGTCGGAGAGTAGACGCACGTGTGACAGCGTCCCTGAAGAAGTTTGATGGCAATTTCAGTGAAACGTCGAACACATTTGAAGACAGCAAAGTTTGACCGACGACAGAATGACGGTTTAGATATCTCTATATTTCGTCGTCGAACCGTCATCTGGCAGCCTTGATTTCAAGATTGTCCGTAAGCCGCGAACGTGCGAGCAAAACGCGTGCTCGCGTATTTATTTCGTTTGGAAATACACGCTTGACTATTTTTAACCGGCTTCGAAATATACAAGGGTGGTTCCGTACACTTCCCCTCCCCTCTCTGCAGGAAAATCGTTTCACATTCTCCTTCTGTCTTTTCAGACATTTTTCCGTAAGCTTTCGATAGACATCGTTTCTTTCCTAGCGAGAACGTCTTCGAAGCTTCGCGAGGATCGCCTATGAGATTATTTTAGCGAAGCTATCGAGAGAATTCATCGATTGATTTGTCGTCGATCGCTTAGCATTCCTCCGCCGCTTCTTTGGCTGGAATATTTCGTGAATTTTTTCTCTCTCGCACGGTGACGCGTTGCCAACAAACCGATCGATTGTTTGTTTTGCTCGATCATCTGTTCGAGAGGCGGGAAAGAGATCATTAATTTCCGAACGTTTCTCTTCGTCCGCTCGAACGGCGGACCATGGAGAGAGGAACAATTTTAATTTAATTTTGTATTTCGTATTATTTTCATTTTCCAAATGTGAAACTGTTCATTCACTGATTATGGGAATAAGTTAACTCTCGGACGACAGACCATGGAGAGAGTCCCAATTTTAATGTAATTCTGTATTTCATATTATTTTCATTTTTTAATTTTACATTGTTCTTCTAAAAATTATTCTTCGAACATTTGAAACCGTTTCATTAAAATATCATACATTCAACTTTAAATGAATGTCCTTGTATAGATTTTGTAAATTTGGGTCACGATGGTCACGAGCTTCGTTGTTCAAGGGTGAACATGTTAATAGTAGAAACAGTGATAGAAAAATATGGAAAGATGTCCGTAATAATTTTACTTATTTGTTAACAAATTTCAAATTTTCGAGGAAATATATAGGTTTAAGGGTAAAAAGTAAAGATTTCATAGAAACTCACTGTGCGATACGAACGAATGGTCATTTTTCACCGATTCACTTTTCACACCTTTCTTTTTTTTTGACATTCTATCGCAGGCGTTAATCATATCGTACAGAAGGATGTCGTTTTAAATCGATTTCGATGAAAAACGTTTCCAGCATTTTCGCCTAGGCGTTAATGTGATCGTGTCGCGTGCAAAATACACGTCCATGACTCGTGGCATCTGTGATTTAACGTAGACCACATGCGTCGCTAAAATATCTTTCGAAATTGAGTACTGGCCTAGGCACCATTCAAATTAGCGTTATAAATACGCGAGATATCGTGCTGGAAGGATTTCGTCCCAGCATTCTTGTGTTTCTCTGAAAATTATAATAGCCCGTTGAGTATTTAGGTTGTCGCGGGACGCTTTTACACGTAGAAAATAACGAATCGCTGATTAACAGCTAGAACGGACCAGAGAGAAATTTCTTTCTCGCTAAAATCGAAGATAGTTGGGTGAAAAATATTCTAATATAGAATTAATCCTCGTCGGAGTCATTTTGACCCAATTACAGAAATAAAATATGGAAAAAGGTCGAAAAGTGTCGAAAGGTTAATTGTTGGAAAATTTTGAAAAATAATAATGTGATTTTATTTGTAAAATAAATTGTCCGAGCGGCTTCTAAAATGCAATTTCACAGTGCGCTGACTTCTCCTTTATTTTGTCTTTGAATTATTGTTCTTTTTCTTCGAAAGTTTATTTAAAGCGTTCATAAAGGATAGTAATCGCGTCTGGTATAAAGCGAGGCGCAATTTCCCTTCTCCGAGCGTCCAGCCACGAAGTTTGTTATTTTTCATTTTCTCGATGCTCCGCAGCCGATTTACGGCTCTTTGAAGATCTCTCCTTTCGTTTGCTCGGTGCACTGCTCGATGTATCCCGCGACAACACGTTCTCACAATCGTTTCGAATGTTGTTTCATGCATTCGGATGCTAAATGAGCACGAGGTTTCATTGAAGATATCGGTCTGCTTGTTTTTCTTGAAACGTAGCTTTGCGGTTGAAGAATACCGTTCGAATTCGATGATAATAAACCGACGATGAACTAGAAATATCTATTCAATTATACCTACTCGAGCATCGAACACCGGGAGATCCTAATGATTGTCTTCAGCAATTACTCTGTTCAACGCGTAATAAGTTTATCGTCGATAAAACGTTCATTCGTTGACCCTCGAAGAGTCTGGGTCAATCGAGACGTAAACTTACTTAAGGTTAAATATATAACTTTAAAAGGAAGGAGTTTCATATATTAGGAGAATAATTTTTAAAGTAATAATTTTTACACGAAATACAAAATTGAATTAAAATTGGGACTCTCTTCATGGTCCGCCGTCCAAGGGTGAAAACGTTGAGATTCAAATATGTTGGAAAGCTTTGAAACTATTGTATTATTCTTTCACGATACATTAAACGTGCCGTGGCATACTTATCGTAAAGTGCAATAGTGCATATTATTTTAGTTTCTCAGAAATTGTCCGAAGTTTTCCGAAGGAAAGATTTAAGAGTAGTGGATGCGTCGGCGAATAAATTGAAATTCACGAAGTTGCCAAAATTCACGTTTCCACCGTCACACATTCTGTTCTATCGAAAGATCTTTTCTTTCTCAAAAAGATCTATTATGTATTTGTAATTTCAAGTAAAATAATTCCTCGCTATATTTATCGCGCGTCGATGACTCCCCGCGGCGGTTCTCGCGTTGAATAAATTATTACAGATTTTCATCGGATCCGCAGTTCGATGTCGCAACAAGGTAGTTAGCTGATTTTGATCGATTCAAAATAACCGTTTTGATCGATTGTTCCCAACGAAGAAATGACGTGGTTCCTTGAAATATTCCGATGCGTTGAGTTACGATCTTAAAACTGTCGTTCATTCGTAGAACTTCTATTTTCTTCTGCGACACCAGGCGCAAGTTGCGTTCTTGGCACCGAAGGCCTGCCGCTGTTGCATACTCGAACGCAGTCCTCGTGGACGACGTTTTAAAGAAAATCGTGTACCAGATGGATAACCAACGACATCGTGGGAGAAAAAGAAAAAGTTGCAAGGAAAATTACCGGGCTTATTCGTTTCTTCAAGCACGACACGTGTGCGGACTCGTAATTCAACGAGTCGTTCCACTTTCTTGATCTCTAAGTAGTATAGCCATACGGCAACGTAAACAAGCATCGACGTTATCGGTGATAAATTTCTGCTGTCGATCGGGATTCAGGATCGTACTATCCAAATATTAATAAATAAATAAAAGGATTTTTTAACATTTTGCAGATCGATAAACTTAGCAGAGTGAAATATTAATAAAGTGAAATTCTCAAGTATACTTCCGTTAATAATCTATTCTAAACTCGATTAGTAAACTTAAAATTGTGAGAGGGAAAGATTCCGCGAAACGCGCAACCTTTAAAGTGTTAACAACATCGACAGCTATTGCAGATACCCGTACTCTACCGAAGTTCAGGATCGTTTCAGAATAACAAAAGTGAACAAAAAGGCGGGTAATTTCTTTTGATCAAACGTGTCAACCTCGTTCAAACGACGTACCTAGTAATTCAACCAACCTCTTCGTTCTAAACACGGTATCGACAGGTTGGAGGCGTTCCCTTTTCTCTTCATTCCCCCCCATACCCCCGACCAGGTTTTATCGCGCGGCAGCCTCTTTCGACCTGGGTCACAGACGGATCACGGGCCAGTTCTATGTTTATATATACGATGTTTAAATCGAACCGCGTGAGCGGATTTAACTTTAACACGACGACAAGGTCGCTCCAGCTTGTCACAACACTGTCGTGGACTAGCGTGACTCCGTCGTATTTTCGGGTATTCGGGTAAGACGAATCGGCCACCGGTTTACCGTTCAAGGGCGGGTGGAAAGATAAATCGAGAATCATCCCGTAGAATGTACCATCCGCGTCATCCCTTGAAACCGTTGAATTGCATTCGGATTGAAATTGGGTAAAATTTGAGGGATTAGGGAGAATATGGAGTTGCAGAGACGTGGTCGGTTTAGCGGGCCGGAAAGATAAGAACTTGTCCGGTTCGGTATTCTGGAACAGCGCGGACCGCAAAGTAGTTCCCGTGGCGAAGCGACATCCTTGGCAAAGGGCCCAGCCCTGCGAGCCTGTCACCGATGCGAACTCGGCAAAATCTATTTCTAGTTCGGCCGATAAACTCGGCTTCGGATACGATTCGTAAAAAGAACTGGCTGTATACATCGTTTCTCTCCCGCTACCTATTTGTTTCTCCTTCGCGTTGCAACACCTTCTGAATTAGCCTTTCAAAGTCACGCTCGGCGGAGAATTTCTTTGATCGCGAAACCGTTTAGGGGATGCTCGTGGGTCGTTGAACGACGAGTAGGAGGGAAAAATTGAGATTTCAACGAGCCGCGTGTGAACAGGGTATGCTGTAAATTTGCTGGAAAAGTTACGTCGCTTAATTATTCCAAACGCTTTGCTAACTGTTTCTAACGGATGAATCGACGTGACTGGGGTGTGAAATTTTCCAAGAGGGTGCTTTCCAACAGGTGTGTCGCGAAAATTCCACTATTTTTATTTCATCGTATAAAATACTTGCTAGTTTGTAGTATAAATAAATGTTTGTCGTTACTTAATTAAAATCCACAAGGACTACCCGTTCGATAGAAAGGGTTACCGCTTCGATTCTAATCATACGCTGGCACATTATCGACGCGATTGTCCGCTGCACGCCGTCTATTATTCATCGATTCACGAAGGATGAACGGTTAAACGTCAACAGAACCGAATTCGATTTCCGTTCTGCACTTTAAACGGTTCACCAATTGGTCACGTAACATTCAGGATAATTTCATCGGGCACGTTGCCGTCGTGTTGATCAACAATGGCCATTGGCCTGGAGTTTAACGGGCCAGGGAGAGATGTTCCTTCGTATTTTCAATTTCCTCTTCGTTAAACGCGATTGTCCTTTGCAGAATGTTTAGGCATTAGCGAAGATTGACGGGGACGTAGGTACGGTAGCCGTGGAACGCGATTCAATTCGACGTTCTCGTGGTTGACATTTCTCTCGAATTCTAGTACGACGTCGGTACTCTTGCGACGCCGCTCGAAAATTGTCGCCTTCGAAATTTGCGCACCAATCAGACCCGTTCGCGTTCGCGTAACTAAGATTTTTCTTAAGGTCGGCTCGCTTCTCCTAACTTTATTCCAAGTGACGAGTAATAAATAAGCTTATGAATTCTCCTGACAACCCTTATTTAATATGTACCATTTTGGAATCTTTATTAATTGAACACCCTCTTTTTAATAAACTTCGCACGAGCAGTTTTCTCGTGAAAGTATCTTGAATCGATATTTATTTTTATAAGAAGGGCTTGCAATGTTGCAACCCCTTGATGATAATTGCAATCTTTTCACGCGAGCTTTCGGTTCGTTGAGCAATCGAGAAGGGTTGAAAACACTTGGGAAATTTAATACCTTAACGACCCTTGTTACATTTGCTCTGTTACCGCTTTCAATGTAATTCATTATTTCCTGTAAATATTTCTGAAAATTTTTACTGGATACTTTTTAACCCGCTAAAGGGTTCATTAAGTCGGTGGTAGGAGACAAAGGGCGTATTAATTTCTCTCTGGCAACGTGGACGGAGCGTCTGGTGTACCCGCATACATACTAATTTTAGCATCACACGTGTAGATTTACGGCAGAAGGCACCCTTTGAGGCGCGCAATGAAAAATGTCCAAAACCGTCGCCGAGTTAGAAACGAGCCGAATTAACCGAGGCTTACGACGTCTGCGGCAAACGAGCTTAATGGGCGGTACCAAAATATTTTATGGTGTGCACTCTAAGACCGCCGCCAGATTTAGGACGAAGGTCGCAATGGGAGCGCGAATTTTCGTGATTTCGATCCTCCGCCAGACATCTTTTCTCTTCAATGCTTGAAATCTATTTTGTGTTTGTTTTCTTTCGTTTTAATATCGCCATAATAAATTTGTCGTCGGACTTGTGTTTCTTCCTACATCCTCCCACGCGATTCGTTCCTAACGCGTCTGTTAATTTTCAAAAATCGACGACTTATAAATACTTGTTCGTTTACTTATGCCCGTTATAACTTGTCTATCTCTACCGCGTGGCTGACAAGAAAAGATAATTTCGGACAAAGTCAGAAAGCATGCCAACCACGCGCTCTAATGAGCCGATGAAAATTCACTGTAGTACCAGATGCTCGCTATACTCTGTCCTTTCATACATTCCAGCAATCCGAAATTTATTTTAGAGGATCTGACTTGTTTCAGAAATTTCGAATTGTTGAAATATTGTTAGAAATTTGAAAATTTTCAAATTTTTCTAGGACCCGAAAGTAATGCGATATCGCAAAAGACTGATATTATTCTGATCGATTTGTTCGCAGATCGAAGTTTTTTAGTGGCCAACGCTCAACAAGGACTATGTCACATAATATATTGTTCGGACGGTTTCTGCCGGCTGACGGGCTTTTCGAGGGCGGAAGTGATGCAGAGACCGGCGATTTGCGAGTTCCTTCATGGGCCAATGACGTCCCCCCATGCGGTCGCAGCCCTTCGCGACGCCCTCGCCGCCGGCGTCGAAAAGCATTTCGAGATCCTTTACTACAGGAAAGACGGTGAGTCGTGAAACGTTTCTTCGATTTCACAATTATCTAATCGCGCACCGGTACTCGATATCCTTCGCTTTCATCTATAAACGGCCATCTTATTGATTTTACCGCAATGTTTACCTGCTTATCCATGACAAACAGCCGAGTCTACGATTCCGTGTCCTTTCTGTCTACCTTTTAACCAAGGCGAATGGGTCGTTCGTTTTTCACCGGATCTCGCGAATTTCATTTATCCGTCGACGTTACAAATTCTCAGGAGTGTAAGATGAAAAATTTTGGTATCAGCCGCAAGCCGGTGAGATTTCCGGGAATCGAAGAATCCGTAGGAAACGGAATGCCGGACATCCTGGATTCCTATCCGGTGTGTCGACTAATCCCGTCTTGGCAAGACCTTACAGCTTTCCTAGGGACATTGTTTCTTGGATTTTCAAGAATAGGCTAAGCGATTTGTGTGTTTGCCAAGTGGCCTCTCAGAAACGCTCTGATATTTTCTCAGTGTTTCATTGTCTATTGTCATCGGTACACTAAATATAATATCATAAATTTATCGCTCGCTGAGTAATGAAAATTATTTAAGAAAAATAAAGAATAGCCACGAGGAAGATTCGTGTACATAGTTTTCCATTTGTCAAATTTACGACGACGTGGAAATACGTACGAAAGATGATTTAGTATCCGACGAACCGCGAGGTTTTCAAATGCTTCGAACAGCTGTAAAGTTTCCTTTAAAGTACTTTCCGTTAATCTTGGAAAGCGGTCAGTACTGTTAAATGTTTCCACTGGTGCCTTAGTTTAAAACCATCTTTACTCTTCCACTATACCCCCGCTTTATTACCCATTTGTGTAAAGTTTATCATTTCAATAATTCCTTTCGCTCTGCTATTCCCGCCAACGTGTCTGCAGTTAAACGACGAAATCGATACTGTCAATTTGCACGAACTAAACGGCAACTAATAATACTCAGCCGTATCTTAGATACCGTGTTGATGAATTAAAATATGCAGTCAGAAACGCGGGTCAAGGTCGTCGAATTCGGTGATTTGAAAGGGCAATTTTCTGTCACTTTCTTTCTTTCCTGTTTTTTTTTTTTCCAATATCTTCAGGGAGACATTTTTGACGGCACGGAATAATTTCCGATCGATGTAATCGAAGAAGGGTAGTGATTTTTCTGGACACGAATCACTGATACGTTTCCCAAGGGTTCGTAAGAACTGTTTCGTTATTTAGAGCGGGAAAATTGAATTTATTCTCGGGTCGATGCTTGGCTCGAACTCGATTTTACCGTAGTGTCTGACCTTAGGCGCGGTGAGATCGATAGTAACTACTGTATAATTTATCATAGTCATAGCTCGAAGCCCACTGGTCCACCTTAGTTACCCCGCTTCGGTCCCTTCGCCGTTACATTTAGATTTCCACACATGAACAATGGAAACCAATGCGTTCTTCTCAAATTATTACCGAATTTCTTCATTTTCATCTTCGAAACTCGACCAAAGACCGATCGATTTTTCCCCTACTTTTCCACCCAAAGATTTCGCTTTTTTCTTTTCTACTTGCATTACTTTCTTTTAGAAGGTCTGCGAGAATTTTTTTGCCAGAAGTAATCGGAAAACCGAGGCGAGAGCAAAATACACACGCGCGATGAGTTGAAAAAGAAATGAAAGAATAGGGAAAGAGAGAAAAGCCGTAAACACAATGTTACATGTCTCGGCTAGCGAAGTCATTTATTATTTACTCGTCGTTTCGCGAAGATGATAATAAACGATTGATCGAATACTCCTGTAAATCGATCCGCTGCATTGCTATTTACTGTTCACCCAACTACGCTAATCCACCCCGACTGTCCTGCAATACGCTCCCTCTGTACGGTACTTACTTTCAGGATTTATTTCATTTAACATTTGGAATTAGTTTCCCAATGGCCCCGCCAAAATTGGGAACTCAGGTTCGGTATATAACCTAAATTGACTACCAGAAACCGATTAAAATTGGTTTCAGAGTTGGATGTCTTACCATTTTTTAGATATCGTGGTACAATTTTGTACACAATTTTGGGACTACGTATGCGCTATTCGATACTGAGCATGCGCTATTCGATACTGCGCATGCGCTATTCAATACTGCGCATGCGCTATTCGATACTGCGCATACACAGAACCTAACCTAATCTAACCTAACCTTATCACGATATCTCGAAAACGGTAAGACATCCAGCTCTGAAACCAACTTTAATCGGTTTCTTGTAGTCAATTTAGGTTACATACCTAACCTGAGTTCTCAATTTTGGGGGGTCATTCTGAAACACAACCAACATTTGTACCAATTTGACAATCTCCTATCTCAATTGCATCGTATCAATCGTCAGATTTCTCTGTTGATCGACGTGAAGGAAATGAACGTCTGTCGATAGATAGGGGTTGAAATGTCAGCATTTTATTACGCTGCTCTGCATAGTACGCATTGCCGTGAGTGTAAAGTTTCTCGATACTGACCTTGGGACCTGCTGTGCAACCTTGACGGATTCCGAGAGTATGGAAAATTAATCGATCAAGTGCGGAGTTTGAAACTATGACTCGCCGCACGGACTGGACAAGTTTAGTTATAGCGGTGTTAGGTTAAAGGATCGCCGAAAGGTAACCCTCGGATTCGCCACTAAAATATTAACCGTGTCTTTTCAATTCGCTCGATGAATTCCATAGAAATCTTGATACAAAGTAGAACGATCTGATAAATTCATCGACGGTTGGGATCAGCCGTTTTTATTAGGAGAAATCGACAGTTCCTGTTTCCCAAGAGTATCGATATCGCTCTTCATCAGCCACATCAGCAGCTGTGGCCATTTCGCGAAGACCTCCTCGAGAGTGGTCTCTCAGGTTGTTACGCAACCGTATATACGAGCACGAGGACGGTGTTTGAAACGGCCAAGAATAGCCCCGCTTCTGTTCCATCCCCTTCTCTTGTTCCTGAAACGCCCACCCTACCCCTTCCGTCGATCGTACCCCTTTTCGTGTGTGTCCCCACCAGGTATGCCGTGTAGTCAATGACATCACGGAAAGCCGCTCGACTTCCCTTTCTTGCTACATCCGGCACACCTAAGCTACTGTCGACAGGTGACGTTACACCAGATGCTTTACCTCTCTTTCCCCTCCCTATCCTCGCGTCCCTCGCTTCCTGCCACTATATTTCATCGTCTTACAAGGAACTCTCGTCACCTCAACGTACATTTTTCCTTCTCATCCCTTAACCAATTGCCGAACACTTTTAGTTTTAAAATCGTTTCCAGAAACGCACTTCTTTTTAAATTGTTTATTACTGCCATTGGAAATTGAGTGTCAGTTTAGAAGTGAATATTTTTCCAGTTTTTCCAGGAAATGTATAAAATGCTAGCTTCTATAGCCATCGTTTGATCATTAAAGCAACTCACAAATAATTAACAAATAAACTGATAATGTTTCTTTTTTTTTATTAATGAAAGTATGCAGGACGTCTATAACCGTCGTTTGCGGCGACGGATTAACTTCTATCGAAAAGGTGACGATTATAAAAGCGTCTCAGGCCAGTGACACCTCGATGATCGTTCGAATCCGCGTCGCTGTCCGGTCGTCTCGCGCTACGCCGTCAGTTGGTCGCGAGGACGCTGGGGAAGGCTGTCCTCCGAATTTCGTACGCTTCGCCGGGGGAGCCGAGCGCTAAGACACTGCCTAAGGTGCGAGCCTGCAGTCTTCGTAACGACAGCGAGCCAACATTAGTGTCGTTCGTTCGTTCGTGATTTTCCTCGGATTCTCTTCGTTAGTGCGCGCAGTTTAAATTATTAATCAGCAGTGACGAGGGGGGGAGAAAAGAAATGCGTCCCTCAGAGATTACCGTGTCAAAGATTGATACCCGTAAATATCCGAATGTCAGCTTGGCAAGAGATTAAAAGAAAATCGTGGAAATATTAGTTTCTCGAGCACGTTGGTTTCGCTGCCCTCTTGGGAGGAACGTGTCGTTGTTCCTCGCGAACATTGGAATCGATTTGCTCGCAAAGGGAGCCGGAGACGAGCCAGAGAATAGCGGGATGAGCTGTGACGTGGAGAGCCCGGATGAACAACGCGAATGGATCCCCATGAAATTGTAGGTTAATTTTACTTGCTCTCGCGATTCCAATCTCTCTCTGTCTACCTCGCCTACCTTGTTCGACCACCGAGGTTTCGAAGTTGCCTCATTAAAGAACGCTATTACCTCGTGGCAACCCGGCTGGGATTTTCATCGCAAAGTGTACCGCACCGTCTATCATTTTACCAGCAGTTTTATGAATTTCTCCTCGTTCGTGTTACTTGAATGGCTTTTTCTCCCCTTTCGTTTGGGTGTTACTTGTTTCGTTGCTGATTCCGTTCTCTAGCTCGTCGAGAGTTTCGACACGTTCGGAGTCGTTAAAGGGGGAGGCATTTGATCTTCGCCAAAAAAAAGGAACTTGACATTTTTCCCGCGTGTTCGTTAAAATAACTGTGGAACGGTGACATTTGTCAATAGCCTTTTCTGTTCTGATAAAGGCAGAACGCTTTCACAAGTGGAGCTGAAAAGCGAGCCGAAGAACTCGTCGAAGGGCAGGAAACGAAAAGGTCAAACCGGACCAAGCCCTTTTGGCGACAAAGGATGGGGTTCGTTTGCGGAAGGGGAAGGTCGAATTCACGGCAGTCCGTTCGATATAATCCAATCTTTTGTTATTCGGAGGGAAAGAGGTGTAGGAATGTTGAAGATAAGAAACATTGTCGGCTAAAACCGTCCACTTTTCGCGATAGATCGGCCCGATAGCCATTCGAGATCGCGGACCTCGTGTGTGGAGAACCTTGAACGATCCCATTCGGCTCTAAATACATTTCCTGTCCTACCTTCCGCCCAAGTGTACGATCTCCTTTCATTTCCTCTTCCGGAATTTTACCCCGGATTAAACAGAATCTATCGATACACTGCTGAGGCTAAATCAGAAGCAAATTCTATTACTCTGATTACTAGATTCTATAAAATTTCATGCGCCACTCACCGACGACTCTTTCACGGTAATTAACGTGCTATCAATCGATCGAGGCATCTTTTCTTTTTACAAAGGGTGACTCTTGATCAAAGTGGAGGAATCAAAGAATACCGAGCTCCGTCAAAGGTAAATCGTATGAATCCTTTTGAAGTTCATCGGATCGCGTCTCGTCGAAGGAACCTTGGTGGATCGTTTTTCGAGAGCCGTTGTATTTTCAAGGCACCTTGACTTGGCGAAAATAGACGTATACTCTGTTCATCTTGTCCGCCGCATCGGGCCGGTCGGTCGAATTATAGTGGCGCGTGATTAGGGTCATCCGTAGTAAACCAGGTGAACGTCTCTCCCTTTTCGTTGCTCCTTTGTGGACGTTTGACATTTTCCTTGGCCGGTCACGTGGCTGTTTTTGGCGAGTAGTAGCATCGTCCACGAGCACGACGACGAGGAGAGGAGGTGGAGGTGGAGGAGGTTCCGCGGTTCGCAAGCCTGAAAGCACAGTTTGGAAAGGGAGCGAACATGAGCAGTAGATAGGTATACCAGAAGAGAGAGAGAGAGAGAGAGAGAGAGAGAGAGAAAGAGACACGAACGCATAGAGGAGAGGAAAAGAGAGAGAGTATGCTATTTCTGTGCACTGGTTGGCCTGCAGAACTCGTAGCCACGTCACAGGGGCATTGCACTCGGTGACGTCACGAGGGCACCGCGTCATCGACCAATTGGAGGGAGCCGTTAACCCATTAACCACTCTGGCTGTTCGTTCCACTGCGGTATCGTGACCTCCTCACTATCCACCAATCGTTTCGCTAGTTAAGCTATCCGAAGATCACATCGAGGTGAAAATTACCAGGTGTCTAACCGTCCCAGCCATCTGCTGTCTTCCCCTTTGTCGCATCGACCTTACATCTCCTCTTCTCGTTGAAAACCCTTTAACCCTTTCGGGCACGTTCAGGAAAATTATCGCGAATACCGTTTCCAGTGTTTTACTCGTAATCGATGGGCAACGGACGCAAGGTCGTCACCGAGTAACCGGATGAGGAAGGGCCATGTGTAAATTAGAGGAATCAAAGCGGACTGGATATATTTTCGGACAAGACGAGCATCCCTTTTAGGATACTTATTTATAGGAACAGCTTGGCTGTGCAATTTCACCGATTCGTTTGTCTATCAATCTATCCTCATAGAAATTCAACTGGATATCCGAAACTGAATGTTCACGTTTAGTTTTCAACGTTTACACCTTTCCGTAACGATTTTCTTCTTCTTTCTCGCTGAAAAATACGTATCGACACGATTCCTCGCCATTGTACGATCTAAAAATATTACGAAACGACCTTCGAGGTTTTATCGAGTATCGTTCGTATTGTCGAACAAATCGTGGAGCGAAATTTTCGAAGGTGCCGGAGATTGGTCCGCCGGCAAACTCTGAAACGTGGAGAAATTTTTCCTACCGACGAAAAAAGCTAACGCGCTCGATGACGGTTCGACGTGTCGGTTCGTCGACACGGCAACATTTTATTCCCGGCTCGTGTTTTTGCCGGTTACAAAGCGCCATAGAATTCTGCACGTGTAGACGCCTATCGTGAGAACATTAGAAGTATCAACAGGAGTTTATTAGTGTCTGCCAGTCGACTCTTCTCGAAATAGATACGGACCATTGGACTCTGTCGAGGACATAGTCATCGCGAAACTGTTACACACTCGGCCGACTGTTACGTTAACGTTCGTCATAAAGCGTCCCGACGCCTCGACCAAGTTATCATTGACTTGGTGACTTCCATTCTGTCTTGCCGAATTGGCAAGTGGACCACTTTGTCGCGAGTAACGTAGGGCTATTTGAATTAGAACGAGCCGAAAATTCTTGGTTCAATAGCTGTGAAAAACGCTCAAGAATGATAGAAAAGAAATTTCTAAGGGAATCTGTTAATTATTTCTACTTTTATCAAAGTAGGGTAAAAGGACCAGTAGATGGACAGTTTAGCTGATTCTGAAGGTTATATCAAGTTTTCTTTTGAAAATATTCGTTTCATAAAAACAACAAATCAGAGATTTTTTTCAGAGAATAATTAGATGGATAATAAAGCTAATTTACATGTTTATTTATAAATTTCTAATATTATCAATACAATCATACATTATATTCTTTACTTTTAACTTTTACGACTAGCACATGATGGTAACATGACCTAGCAGTATAAAATATTCTTCGCGTATAAAACAAATTTTCATAAAAAATATTAAGTTTATGAAACAATAAATACCTATCTTTTCTACAAAATGAAAAAAGATTAAAAATCTAGTTTCTTTTAGAAGTATCAATTAATCTTCGACGTCCATTTATCGGCTTGCTTACTCTATGAAACTTACGAAAAGAGCGACTGCTTTCCAACGTGAATCGATCGTTTGTGTTTTATACAGTAGATGGATTATTAGTTGTTTTCTCAGAGGGAAGACGATACGGCCCGTTGAAAGAGCATCGTCGTTCACCCTCCTTTTTCTCGTCAAGGACGTTGCGTTGAATGCTCCTCGGGTACATTCAACCACCGTTGCTTGCGCATCCCTTCCCGTTTCTCAATCCTTCCCGTCTCCTTCCCCCGTTTCCCTTCTTCTTTTTCCTTTCTTCCGGTAGCCCTCTCGGCTCGTCCAATATTCCTCCCTCGCGTTTCTCGTAGTCGTGGTCGTTCCGCTGAAAGCTATGCACGAGGACCTAACGAGACCCGGACTACTCGACCGGGACAAAGCAAGTGTTCTCAACATCGGCCGACTAACGCTTGTTGGTCCTTTAAACCAGATTTTACATTTTTATCAACAACGCCGTACGAGTGAAACGTCTGTCAAGGATTATCTTGAATTAATTTAAGGGTGTTACAAGAACGGACTAAACGATATGTTTTAAAACGAATGCGACTCTCGATAACTTTCCGCATTTCGGGTTGTAGAAAAGGAGATTTCTGGGTAACGAAAACTCGACTAATGCCTCCGTTAGATAGCTAGCGAAACAACTCGAGGAAAATAGGTCTCTGCGGACAGTTATTATCAAGAGTCTACTTTATATTTCTTTCATTTCTTAATTTAGGTACGTAATCTTGATAATAAACCAAATGCTAAATGACACGTAACACCAGTCATCAAGGTGTGAAGATGATCAACCTTGCAAACCGTGTATTTAGAAAGGCGTATGTACCTTGGGGCAGTTGTTTCAGTGTCATTTTAATTAACACCATTTCTTCACATGTCCCTTCCATCTTTCCCTTCTGCCTTTCCATCGACCTGGAACTTAAAGCAAACAGAACCTAATGAAGTCAGAACAAAGCAAAAAGTGTCCTTGTCATTCCCAGACTACACTTACTTCGTTGACGATAATTAAAGTCATCGTTAAGGGAACATGTCGCTTTTACAATGTTTAGTATGAATTATTAATTTAACTTCCTTCGAACAGTGTAACATCTTTCCTGATTCTTTCAACGTTTTCCACGCATTCTCATTGGTTCAATTCCATGGACCATCGACATCCATCTGGCGACCATTAACTGGTTCGACAGAAAACGAACAGGTCGCATCTCGATTGATGGAAGTGGAAAACGATGTTTCTTATAATACTGTTTATCAATCGGAGAGAATTACGCGTCGATGAATTTTCTTTACGATACCACGCGAAGAACAGCGATTCTGTAATTTGCGAATCTCATCAGCCAGAGAATATATATTAATCATAGAGTCTCGCTAATCAAAGGGCGTTAACAAAAGTACCGCGGGTTATAGTCTTTTCAGACGAATCCCCTTGGAATGTTAAGGTTTAATAGCTCGGGACCGGTGGAGATCGCGCGAAAAACCGAGCCAGATGACACGAAAAAGGAACAATGTAGCTCGCGATGCCCGTTTCGCCGGTGTTTCTTCATCGCATGCTCGCGTTTCATTCGTACCTGACGAGCCAGCTGTGCGTGACCCGTCTGCGTGCGTAACACCACCGGGACAAAGAGAAAGAGAGACGGAGAGAGCGGAGAAAAGAGAAACAGAGAAAGAAAGTAGCCGGTGGATCGATAGGATAGCTTTGCGGTGACGTTGCTGAAGAAACCACACGTATTGCAGATATTGGCTGCTATCTAGACAACGAGGAACACCGTCCGAGGGAACGAGCATCCCCTCGCTCATAATCATTTTCTGTCAGAAGCTTATCATCTTTTATCTGATCGATGATCCTAGTATTAGTAATTCTAAGGAGATAAGGATAGGACGTATCAAAATGAAACACATATTGTCAAATTGATGCTAATATTAACACGTTTAACACTAAATGTACCGAGATTTAATATATACCTATTTGTACCGTGGTAAATGACGCTAGGTTGCAAATAAAAATATAAATAAATGATGTAAAATTAATTGTATATATTTAATAGAAAAAGTCATGAAGTCAAATGTGAAAAAGCGAATTTTCTAATCAAAAGTTTACAACCGGTCCATGGTACGTTTAGTGTTAATTAGATTTTGAAATTTTAATTAAAATTTCCCTATTTGAACACGTTGATTACCAAGAGGATAAATGGGTGTATCTTCAGCTTCGATTCTAAGTCTATCCTCTTATGGTTTCGCTTCAAAATTTCACCATAATTGTTGCGGCTTTCCTAACCCTTTGGCTAGGGTGTACCCAAGCCTCGAACAGATTTTATCACAGGCGAATTCGAAGAGGTCCGATGAAAGCTGTGTGTCGTAGTTAATCGTGTTCTCGTGGTTACGGGCTTCCGTGACCTTGACGCTGGCCACAAACGTGGAGAACAAGCTTTTCGAAGCGATCGACCGCGCGATATTCGTTCTCGTGACCGAAACGTGCGACTAATTCGGTTCTCCGTTTCGTTTCTTTCGAAAGAACCATCGTATCGTAACGTGGATAGGAAACTGTAACTAGCTTTTGACCTCGCTATTTAACCCTTTCACTGCTAAATACATTTTCACCTGTACATAGCATCGAAAGGGTTAATCGGCTTCCTTTTTAGAGGGGTGGTTTTTAAAAGGATGATTCATCAATATTTCTTAGGATCTTTCGCGTAATTTGTTATGCAGCAAGGATAGTTCTTAATGTTTGTTAAAAATAACTCGTACGGGGGTTGGTAGGTCAACCGAGACCCTGAAGAATCTGCTCGGTGTCTGCACACGGAGCGGTCACGATCACGGTCGTGTCTAGGTTCTAATGTTTTCGTTGGCCTTTGAATAGCCTCGATGCTCGGGAAAATCGGATATTTCCGTGATTTTACCGTGAGATTACAGAATCGTGTCGGTTGGGTTTAATCGCTGAACAGAGGAACTGAAATCGTGACCCAAATTTACGAAACATATACAAGTAAAATTACATTGAAATTATGGCCCTCTCCATGGTCCGCCGTCGGAGGGTTAAGTTCGATAATGAAGTGCCTTTTGTAACGATTTCTAAATCGCTGTAAGTACTTATCAAGTATTGCGATAAAATTCAATGTTCTTCCTTATCCAGCGAATAAAACGATTATTTTGAATTTTTGGAGACAATAAAATTCAATCTGTTCATTTATTTTCTATTTTATTAAATAATTTTCAACCTTCACACGTTATTATTCATTTTCTTACACGTCCTTGATCTTCAAAGAACCAATAACGTTTCAAGACTTCCTCGAGCTAGTCGGATTATTAGATTCGTTAGATCTATCGAGTTGCGGAAAGTTTTCAAGAGTTTCAAGAATCTCAGACTTCGAACAAGTATCGAAGTGATTCGAAACTCTTCGATGATTGGAATCGCTTGAAAATTTGCAAGATATACCATTTCGGTAACCGTGTCGCTAGTTCTATAGAGAAACCCTGGTTTTCGAGTGCGTTCGAGTGCATTTTCACGGTATCGTTTACCAGAGAACACCGATTCTCTACCGTTGCCGCGTGTCGCGATAAGACCAATTCTTCGAGTCGTCACGGATCCGTAATGGAAGATTAACAAAGTGGCGCAATCGCGTTACCCCATTTAGCAATGTTACCCGGCTTCTGCAACAATCTTCACTTTACGGCTGCATTAACCAGTACACGATGATGGCGAAGAGAAATATTTGAATCGAATCCAATTTGATCGCCGATCGCGAATCACCATTCTATTTATTCACACAGAAATATCCGACCGTATCGCGATGAACGAGCTGTCGTCTAATCGGATTAATTTTCTGTCGCAGGCACCAAATTTCTGTGCAGCGAGGTGATAGCGTTAATAAGGAGCGAGGTGGACGACATCTGCTTGCAAATCATAAACTTCGAGGATCTGAGCTCCCAACCACCTCCACAGCCTGCAATTCCGCCCCCAAGCCAGACCAACAACAGGCTCGTCACACGCTGTAAGTTTCAATTTCTTTTTCTCCTTTTCCCTTCCCACCCCCTCCGACCGTTTCTCATTTGCCAGCCATGCTCGCTCATTTTCACGAAATCCATGTAAATTTCACGTTCAATTTACGTTCAGGCAGCTCGTTGTTGCGCGATACTTATTTTCTCGCGTGAAACAACCCCTTAACCCCGCCGTGATCTTCGATCCGGCTATACGTTCAACGTTTCTGGGCCAAAAAATCAGCCAACGAGAACACTTATTCAACATAAATACAATTACGAAGAATGTACGATTAAATAAACGACACCCAGTGCTCTCTAGGGATTTTTCAAGCCTCGAATAGTGGAGCGTGACTAAAATTCAAAAAATATATACAAGGATATTAACCTTAAATCAAATGTTAAATGTATCATTTTTAAATGAGAAACATTCGTATATTGGAGGGATAATTTTGAAATTCAAATTGGGGCTCTCTCCATGGTCCGCCGTCCGAGGGTTAACGCGTTCACTGTCACCGGCGTGTTCTAAATAATTCTAATTATATCGTGGCAGTCAACGCGTCGCTTACAAAATATCAGATGCTTGTTAACGATAACAAAATGATGTAACTCTCTCCGGTGTTTGTGTGTGTGTTGCAATTTGTCGTACGGGCTAGTTACACGGGAACGAAAGCACTTTCGATCCCTCGTACGTTTCTGTTTGTCCTATTTAATAACACAGACGTTTGTTCTATTCTCTGTGTGTTATGCGTGTGTGTTTTTTTTTTTTTTTTCTCTCGCTTTGCATTCGTTGTGCAACGCCGAGGACACTAGGTCACGTAGTTAAGTGTGAACGCGGGGTGTGTCTGTAGGAGCGTACTTGGAGCACGGCGTGACCTTCCTTGCCGCAGACTGACGTTAGAAAGGTGCTTGTAAAAATTACCACCGAGCCTCTTTTTCCCTTTTCTCTTTTTTTTTTTTCATCTCTTCTTCATCCGGTAGAATGCAATACACATCAGTCGGATTCTTTTCACCGGGCCAGGCTAATGAAATTCCACCGGAACCGAATCGCTAAGCTTCCTTTTCCGTCGGTCGCCTGTCTGCTCGCGATTAAAAACCTAATTTCACACGAAACCGATTATCTCGACCGATTAAACCGTCCAACAGATTGATCGGATGATGGGGCTCGGGCTAAGTAAATCGAAGGAATTAATCTGGCAAGATTTCATTTTTCGTAACCGGATTTTTCATCGTTTTATCGAGTAACCAGAGAAGAACAATCGATTTCCATGTGTTTGCCTTTCGAAAGGATATATTATTCCGTATAGGGACCGGTGTTAATGGTGTTTATATTATCATGGTAAGCAGCGAAATATTTTTCTATTTCATACCTTACTTTATGTACCACGGAGGTCAACGAGGCCTTAAATGTAATACAATCGAATAATTAACACGTTGATTGCCACGTCATCCATATCTGGGTCACGCTTGAATTTCCATAAGAATCCATTATCCATATTATACGGAACTCTCTTACCTAATTAGAAGTACATCGATAGTAGCAACTTGAAACTATAGATAATAATTCTGATAATGTCTGACTACACATGTCCATTCTCAACAGTGACAGTCACCGTCAACGTTATAGTACGTCATACCACTAGATATGCCCGTATCTACTGCGGCGGTCAACGCGTTAACTACCACGGTGTATTAAATGCTTTTGATTATGACCCTGTTCACGGGACTATTTATCTGAAGATAATCGTGATCCATTAACGCCTCGTATCCGAAGGGATATCATAAATCACTTTTTAAAAGGGAAACACAAGCGCTCTAGTTTGCTGATTTTTACCGGGGAAAGTGTGCTTCGAGCGCAGTCTCGCGAGCACCCTTCGCATAATTAAATACGCTGGAATTAATTGAAATAATTATCTTCGTAATAGGAAAGTGCAACAATGGAATTTAACCTATCAGGCTGATTAATATCCCTCGCGGGTTCTCGTTAGAGAAAACTAGGGCACACAGATTTTCTTTTCTATTTTCTTGTCCGATACCTGCGTTCGTCAGTATCGTTGTAATTTCAGAAAAAAAAATGAAAAGAAACAAGAGTAAGCGTTAGTCCTTGATAGTTCGCAAACAACATCGTATTTGCGCGCAGTATAAATAGTGAGCCGACGTGGAAGCACGTGTCGTCGTAGAATCAATTCATAGCGAACGCCTTTGCGTTTCCCACCGCACTAAATCTATCCGGCGAGGACAGCCGAGCGCGGAGAAGACGAAACGCACGGTTAACGCCGACATTCCGTCGTCAAGTTTCGTGTCCTGTATGCATATAGCTTCCCTGCGGACACGAAGCTCGTCGAGGATCATTATTTCCTACTGCGCCAATCGGTATAAGACAGCTTCGTGGACATTCAGGGCCAGTTTCTCGACAATCTTGCTATTTAACACACGGGTAGAAGCGGGTTCGCGGCGGCAGGGATGATTGCTGGAATCCGAGATCGAGGTCAGATTTGACCGCATAATGAGCTCTCGTTAAATATATTTCTCGTACTTTATATACATTTTCGTGTCGTCGCGTTTCGTACCCAGAACCTCGATGCATCCAATTTTCTTTTCAAATTGTCCATTTTTCCAGCCGATTATCAGGGCGGATGAAAAATTATTTCTGCTCGATGGATATAGTTAACGATCGCACAGAGTTCATTGCTAATTACGTTAACGACGTTTTGCATTAACTTCGGAATAACCGGGCGTGTTGAGACAGTGCACACGCAAAGGAGGAAGAGACGCGTGGTCACGTTTTATATCTGGAGTGTTCGCGAATGTATTTTTAGAATGACGCCGCAGAACAGTCGCTGGACGTGTGTGGCGCGCCTAACAGTTAACCCTGACCCGGTAATAAATGTTATACCCCTGTATAGGAAGCTATAGACACCCCTTTTCCCACCCGACGCTTGATAAATCCACCCTCAACCCTTGCGGACGAATCAACCGATGCTTACAGCGCTTGCTACGTAAGATCGTTTATTAAAATGGACACGAAGCTGTCGTTAAACGATCAACTAACACCTTCTGTTTCCTTCTATTCTTTTTTTTTTTTTTTTTCTTTATAGGATATCTCGCGATATTTCACCGGAGCAACCACGATCCGTCGCTCGTTGGCAAACAATTTTTAATTAAACTCGATCGTTTTCAATGGACAACCCTTCGAACTTTGATGGAAAACTTTGCTTCGATATTCGTTTCGATGATTACTCTATTCTCGTGTTTGTGCCTGTTGTTTCTTTTCCCACGAATTCAATTTCCGTTTGGTGTACAATTTTCTTTGACCAATTTTTTTCGTCTTCGATAAATTAGCAACACCCTTTCGCGTTTTGTTTCTAGAATCTTTAAAAGATATTGTATTTTTGTACACGAGGTTCAACGACTCGAGTTTGGCTGAAAATCAAAGAACTTTACGTCGAATCGTTCTGGCTACGATTTAACCGTGTGTGTAACGATATATAGAGAATTTTCTGCCGTTTATTTGGATCGAATACTTTTAGTTTGATATTTGTCGTCAGTCGTCGCTTGACTAGCTATTTTTCGACAATTTCTCCCAGCGATATCGTCGCCCATTTCTAGACTACTGTGTTTGCCGCTTCATGATCCCGTTTCCTTTTGCTTCGTTGAAAGTTTGTTTAATCCAACCGGTGGCTAACTTCGTAAACTCACTGGAGTCCTATCCTGTTCGTTGAGAAAAATATATTGCGCAAAGTAACACGTGGAAAACTGCGATGGAATATTCTACCGTGAAAAATATCATCTCGAGGGTACTGTAACTACTAAATAACTAAACAGCAGCGTGTATAACTGAAAAAGCTTCAGTGTATTAACCTTAGAATGGCGAAATTGCGGTGCTTTGATTATCAAATGTTTCCATATTTTAACGAAACACGGTTAATCACGGTATCTTAATTTTGCAATCTTAGAGATGAAAATGTATACAATTACAATTCGTGGACAACGAGTTTACAAGCTTTTTTCCTTCGTTTATATTTGAAATTTTGCTAGTAATGTAAGTGAACTCGCTTGAATTTGTAAAAATATAAAAGCAATTTGAACGATATAAAATTGTTAAAAAGAAAATTGAAAAATTATTAGATTTCAAGCTCGCCCATGAAAGATACGTTTATTTTCGCAATATATATTTTCTCTGGTGCGTAGTTGGCAGTTTTTACTAACAATCACTAATAAGATTCAATGACGTTGACTCGAGCAGTCGACAGGGCAAGGGCGTCCTTTCGTGCCGGTCTATCCAGGACTGGTGTCGTTGGTCCGCCAAGGGTCAGGAATCGACCAAGAAACACGACCAACTTACCTCATCGACTTGCTGACGGGACCATCCTCGACGAGGACGCCTCTGAGAACTGGTGAGTCCTGGAATTTTCAATATTTCCTTCTTAAATCGCTTACATCCATTCTGCAGTCGTAATTAGAACGAACGACGAAATCATCTGATATTTTTTTTTTTTCCTATTGTTAATTGCCAGTAGAAAATACTAAAAGAACCATGTAGTTGCTATGCTATACTGCACCATTATAGGCATGCTATAAATTTATATACAAAATCTGACTCGTGTAAATAGAATTATTGTAGAAATTATTCTGTCTCTGATAACCCACACCGATCAGAGATTCTGTCCCTGATGAGTTATAAATATAACGTTACATAAAAGGTACACCGTGTACCGTTAATAGATAGAACGAGAGCAGTTGCAACTGAATTTTAATGTAATTCGTGGTACTTGCCGATTCAGAGATTTTTTTCTTCTTTTTTTTTTTAGTTTTCACCTCGTGAAAGGGGTTGCGCGATGATTTGTCGTACTGCGGTGTTGTACAGAAGCCAATTAAGAAACTGACGAAGCTGACCTAACTAAGTACACTCGGTTCGTTAATGATACACTGCATTGTTCTGCACGCGTATCTCTAGGACGATGCTGGCATTCTCGCGAACGTCAAATGCCCTTTTCGATACCCTTGTTAACCCCTGTCACGATTTTCTTCGTCTAATCGATCCCTGGATACCCTGTTCACCAATTGCCAATAGAAATCTCGAGTGGTTTAATCCGTTGCTACTCCGGATTGAATTTTTGCCAAACTAGGAAATGTTCAATTAGAGGATCATTTGGAGACTTCGATTTTTGAAATTTTTTGATTTTCATCTAAATGGCATTCGATTTAGAAAATATTTGCATGCACTCTGTTGGGAGGATCGGAAATATTATTTTTTAAAAATGCTTTCTCACGGTGCATACGACGCTTGCCAAAATACACACTTTTCGTCGCACAGCATTTTGTTTTCCCAACGTGGAAAAAACACAGCAATCCATTCTAAACGATCGAAACCAGACGCGAGATCAAATATTGGCAGTCGCCCGAGTAAACAGTAGCTCCATTTGCTACTATCGAATTGATTAAGGGGTTTCGTAAACAACCCTCGTACGTAACCCTCTCGTATGAATGGATCATGAGTCAAGGAACGTGTTTCCTTTCTCCTATTTTCGAATAAATGGATCCTCGTATTCTTTCACGTCCGCGAAAGATTTATTTATTTGTTTACCACGACGTTTCGGGCTTATTGAAGATAACGGAAGAGATAATAAGTTATCGGGTTTGTATCTTAAAAGCAACCGAGGGCTACATTTGCCGTGACAATAGCGGCTGAGATAGTCTGAAAATAATTCCAAGATGTTTCTCGACGCGCAACGTTCCGGACGAAAGCGAGTTTCGCACGCGAAAGGATCCCAACGACATAAACAAGCGGCCCCGGAACCGGGAAGCACGTGGAACGACAGAGAATAATGCGATCGAGACTACGACCTTGCGTGGATTTCCTCTCTTCAAGGTGAACGCTATCCGTTTGCTCTCGACACGCAACGATCAGCTATCAGAGGAGCGATGGTTCAAAGTTCGCTAAGAGCGGCGCAAAGTCGGCGGTAGCCTTCCACACGCGAAGAAAGTTTAATAAAATTTTGTAACGAAAGAATTTTATAGAAGAAAAATTTTTGAGGGAACAGAGTTCAATTTAGAAAACGAAGATAATATAATTGTGGCTCTCTTCCTGGTCCGCCGTCTTGGGGCTCGCTCCATGATCCGCCATTTCTGTAATTTCTGAATCCTTGAACAGCGGAATTATATGTACAATTTTTAAATGAAGGAGTTTTATAGATAAAACAATAATTTTTAAGGGAACAGTGTGCAATTTAGAAAAGGAAAGTAATATAATTGTGGCTCTCTCCATGGTCCGCCCTTTCCCTGATTTCTTAATCCTTGAACAATCCTTTCATATATTAGAAGATTAATTTTTGAGAGAACAGTATGCAATTTAGAGAAGGAAAATAATATAATCATGGCACTCTCCATGGTCCGTCTCTAATTTCTCAATCCGATTATGCAATTTGCAGCTTCGTTCGACTAATGAATTATTGATAAATCAAATTTCCGGTGCCTTTATGATAAATGCGTGAATCGTTGGAGCCAACTGATGTTCAATCCCGTGGCTCGATTAAAGCTGTAGCTTAACGATGACAAAGAGGAATGTCCCGGTTTTGCCATACGCTTCAAGGTGAACCATGCTGAACACGCAACGTCGTGGTATCGAGATTGAGAAACGAGCAGGTGAACGCGACAAGGCTATTCGGAAGGAACAGAAACGCGTTTCCCTCCTCTTACATCGGCTCGAGCTTTCGCTGAAACCACTTAAACGTCAGGATTTTAATGAGACCTAGATCATCCACGGTTCGCCCTTCGAGCACCTTTCGAAACTCCTTGAACGAATGCAAACAGCAATGGGACGCATAAAACGGTGTGTGGAACAACAACGAAAAAGTTCGGTTAGTCTTAAAGTACCATCGTCGATCACGCTTGGAAATAAGCTTACGCTTCTTGAATTCCGAATTCCGTCGATGATTCTCCGTTATATCGGTAATAACGAAAGAATTATTAGATCGTTAAGAATTGGTTATCGCGCAACATTCATCAATTAAATCCATCGTTATGGCTATTAGATGACCGAACTCCGTCGAGTGTTTCGCCGATGATACGGCCTATGAATTCTTTCAAGGTAATGTGTGTTTTCTTCCTTTCTCATAGGGGAAAGCTTAATTCGATATTAAATAGATCGTTCACCCTTATTTCGTTAGAAAATAGAACGTCAGAAGGTCGGAGTTTCGTGTATAATCTCCGTAACCAAAAGTGTCACAAAGGAATTAAAAGCTCTTAAACAGGACGCCTTTGAAAACCGATTTAAAAGGGGTTCATGCAAGTCGTCTCTTTCAACGATCCGTGAAAAGACAGGGGCGTCGCGTGAATAAACGCGCCTGTGAATGAACCAGTTAAGCAAGTGCGAGAGAAGAAAAAGAGGAGAAAAAGAAAAGCCGCTGAAGAGGATATGAATGAAGGTGTTCAGGCTCAAAGATTTTATCTCGGTTTAAGGAGCGTGCGTGACCATGATACCATTCGAAAGCTGCATTAAGCTGCAAGTAAAGCGTTGTCACGCTTCCATCACGATCCCGGACGGGTCATTTTTCGACCAGAAATTGGACTGAATAATTTTTCTACTTTCGTACACACGCGACATTTTTCGTGAAAAAGAAACTGAAACAAAAGAGAAACGAATTAATTAAATGAAAAATGCGTTGCTCCAAATAAGACAAGTGCTGGTAATTCAAGGTGTACTTGTAGTTGGCTTTCGAGAATCGAAGTTGGGAATAGTTTCTACTTTCCAGATTAGAAACATCCTTCCAAGTTGATTTTCCTAGGATTTTCCTGATTTCCTTAAGGGAGATTGAAGAAATCCGAGTTTCCTCTTTCGTTTCAACAAGTTCTCCCCTAACTATATATATTTCGATTCTTCTGAATAACAAGTACTTAAGCGTAGCGGGTACATTTCAATGACAAATCATTCCGAAATTGTAGAATAAGAACGATAATAATTTACTGGTAAACGAAATGTTCCACTTTTCTATCGAGCCACATTACAGTCCTGTTTTCAGAGTCCTTCGCGTGTGAACACGCACTCACCAATTCTAAGGAGCAAAGTGTTTCGTTCGGTATGCGATTAAGAAGAAATGGCAAAACGAAATCTTTTCCCAGGTCAAAGCAATTTTATCGATATATACCTAATAGAAATAGGCTTGGTTCTCGGGTTCCACCTTCGTTTCTTCGTTTAACCCTCGAACAGCGCAGTCTGGGTCAATCGAGACTCGAACTTACAGTTAAATGTATGATATTAAAACGGAACATCTTCATATATTAGGAGAATAATTAAGGAAACAGCGAAAAATTTAGAAAATAAAAAGGCTCTCTCCATGGTCCGCCGTCCGAGGGTTAAAACAGTGTTTTCTGTACGTAGCAATAAATACTGTTTAGAATGGTGCAGAAATAAAATGAATTAGCGGGCATTAAACTTAAGGACGTTTAAACGTAAAATTGTTAATTAAGAGGTCGTAAAGGAACGGTTGCTTCTATAGAAAAACGGCCAGGATGAAGCGCGTGCAAATGGGATTTTGTTTTAAAGCCATGGAAATTCATTAAACGCACTAGCGTGCGAAAGTAGGGTGGACAGGGAGGAGCATGAAAAGGCAGTAAAAAAAAATTGTAATTCATTAGCTATTCTTCTAATATACCTCCACTGGCTGATTAAAACCATGAATATTTAACACTGACTGTAGTGTTCCACAAAACGTGAATCAGTGAGCAATGTCTAACCTTCCCTGTAGGAGTTCTCTAACCCTTTACCGAGAAGACGTGTACAAAATTCTTGGCCAAGAAACAGCTCGAACGAGTAAATAAAGATTACAATGTTGAAGAAGAAAAAAAAAGATGAATTTCGGAATCACTGGAACGGAATAATGACGTTAAAGCTAAACATTTGATGCATATACGTATCCGACGTGAAAAAGAGATCAGGCGAGGTGCGAATACTTTTCCAATTAAAACTTCACGCCAATTAGTCGGCTGCTCGTCGCCAGGTCGAAAATTTCAATCGTTCCCATTTTTCGCTGCATCGATCAACGTTGACGATTAACGAAATTCCACGGAAGGTAAACTTGGGGCCGACACGGCAGCTGCCAAAAAAGATGCACGCTCGGGACTCGCGGCGATGAATCATACCGGGTTTATCATGCAAATGCGCGACAGCAATTTACTACTTTTTAGACACGTAAATTCCTTGAACCCACCCAACAATAGCGTGCAATAACGCCGCAAGGTGAAGTTGCACCCGGCTGAAAAAAAGAAAAAAGAAAAAGAGAGCAGCCGGAACTGTGACGCCGGTGGTTGGTCGGTAAGAGTCGAAGGAAAGAGAGGAAAAAAAAAAAGTATACACCGCGGTAGTCCATTATGTGGATCTATTTGTATTACGAAATCACTCTGTCAACACGCTGGCCGACGAGGAATCGATGTCAGGGTTGCCTAGTCGCCGTAAAACGTCGATAAATCTAGCGAGTTTTTAACGCGGTTTCGATCCTACCCGGCAAGTTCAACCCCTTGCACCACTTGGTGTATCAAAGAACGCAATAATTAGCGGATGATGTATTTTAATTTCCTAAGGGGAGAAAGATTTCCTAGCGATACTTTTCTTTCTCCTTCGCGTCTCGGATGAATCGTTTAGCGACTCGGTCTGAATCACTCGCAGCACCGATTCGACCCCCTCGATGCATACAAACGGTTGTTCGTAGACGAACCGGCGCTACCGAGATAGTAGGAACGAGAAGAGGGTTGATTTGTTTTTCCCTTGATAAATGTACGTCGACGGTCGTGCCGTTACGAGAGAGTCCCGAGCGGCGCGAGGAAAATTCTCATTACGCGTTCGAAATGCTTGGAAATGTTCCAAACGAAACTACCCTGAACTTGCCCATCCCTCTTCCCACCCTAACAACGCTGATGCAAGCTCTCCTATGTCCTCTCGAACAGGGCTCGCAATCGCACCCCAGAAGGTCCTCGAATCGAGTAATCTAATCTTCTAACGATTTTCAAAATTCAATCGAAGAACTTGGAATAGTTAACGGCGAAATAAAAATTGTGAGAAGAACCTTCTGAAGAATCACACGAGCCATTGAAATCTCCGCGGACAAGACGCCAGAGACATCGGATGCTTTTTCCAGAACAGGAACAGAATATCAAACAAGAGCTCTCAGGAAGCTGCGACACCTTCAACTTCCTAAACTGTCCGCAGATGCTTGCTCGCGACAGCCCCGAGGCTAATTGAATAGCAAACAAGTGTTACCAGTCGCAGTTCCGCTAAATAAAGTCCGGTTCGTTTACATTCTAGTGGCGGCGGCACGTCGGTCACGTCTTTCTGCATCGCGTTGCGGCTCGTCAGCTTCTGTATCGATTGCCAAGTCTGACCTAACACTGACATACTTCACTCGCCGTGTCTGACCTCTGTTCCGTATCGACCATTTGCCATAATCTTAAGATTTCCACGATGAAATCGTGGGACACTTTTACCCCGGTCACTCCGAACGCGACCAAGCTCGACGCCTCGACGCCTCGACGCCGTCCGTTTTAATTATCAACCACGATGGCTCCTCGACGACGATGACCGATGACTTTTAATAAAACAGAGAATAATCTTCGCTACGTATTTGTGTAACACTCGAATTTCATTTTCTTTCGATGGAATTTTCCAGAAGCGAGCAAACAATACACACGACGCGGCACGTTAAAGTTTATGATTACAGATTTGTAAGTTCTTATGGAATGGTTTTTCTTCATATTTTTTTGTCCCGAGATTCCGTGGTCGAGCGACATTGGAATCGCTCCACGCTTTCCCCTTTTTGATGAAAATTCTTTTAGAAGAAGTGCGTGCTGAGAATACCCAATCCAACCGTCGCAAATATAGCTTCGAAAAGAACTTGAATTACGTTTCTTCTCGCCCTCGTTTTCGTCGATCTTTCAAAACTTTCACATATTTCTCTTAATGCGTTTGTTATTTGCACTTAGATATAAGGCTTAAACTTTTTTTGTTTGGAAATTCGAATGCCTCGTTTTGTTGGATGTCTGGGTCACGGGTGACCTAACCAGCACCGTTTGCGAGTTGGTCGGGAATGTTCTCTTTCGACTAATGGAACCGATTTTCCTCTATTTTTCAGCCCACTAACATGTGGTTCACCTACAATGATGGAATCTTGGGGTCCTGCAAGGACTGGCACACCCCCGCCCGCTCTTCCAGCCCCGCCAGCTGGGGGCAACAATGGTGGTGCAACGTCTGCAGCAACCGCAAACGTTGCACAGCACGGCACCACTGCGCCGATTGCCAGTCCCGAAGGGGTGAGCGATGTAAGTAAAAAAAAAAAAATAAATAAATAAAATACTTAAGAGAATGAAACCCAGGACACTTTACGCGAAAAGAGTTTTAAACTTTTTCCATTATTTCCTCGTCGTGGCACAATGATTCCCCGTTATTTTTCTATTTTTGGAAGCAAAGGGGTTGAAAAGCATAAGCTTCATAATCTTGAAACACGTGCAACACGAAGCGCAGGGTTAGAGTACCATGCAAAGGTCACCCTAATGGCACGTATCTAAATACAATTGCAACCCGTGTACAGTTATTCCGTCGGAGGGATGAAGCAACCCTTAACGCCTACTCCTTCCACCAGTTTCGATTTCACCAGCAATTGACGATTCAATATAATGGACGTTGGCCGAAACTAATAGAATCACCGAAACATACAGAATATTATTCATTCTCATGAGAGTTGAAATTCTATTTTTAGAATTTTATTACACCATTCTCCTAATCCTATTTAACCTTTTGTCCCGTATACTTGCGTGTAGTATACGGGTTGAAACGTCGATTTTGCATACGTTCGAAAACGAAAAAGAAAATCCAATGTTTCTCCTATTTATCGGATGATTTAATACATTGTACCGTTATTATCTTCTGCCATCGCGAACGAGCCTTAGCCTTAAACCGTGCCCTCAACCCCGAAAGCAATTGCCCCTTCCACTGGTCGCGGAGGGTAAATTCAAGTTGGATCGCGTGCACCCGCTTGAAAACACGTCCGGTATCGATCGAGTGTCGCAGGGGTGTACGCGATGCAAACGATATTCCAGCAGTGGCTGTGTCACGTGAAACGGAAGTCCGAGTCAAGGGTAGCTCGGATCTAGTGGTGCGATGCTCGGTTAAACGGGAGGTGATCGCGGTTCGTTCCAGGTCTCGCAGAAGTCTGGCATCTGGGATGGCTCGAACTTTCCGTCGACCGGAGGAGCGGAAGGACCGTCCCGAAGCGTTTCGCACGCCGCCAGTTTGGACGCGATCTCGAGGAGGGCGGTGAAACCGGAAGCGTCGAGGGCGCCCTGTCGCAGCCTCACCTGCAGCGTTTGTAAGTAGACTTCGTCTAACGACCGACCCGATTGCTCGTTTCTTCTTAATTTTCTTTTTTTTTCTTTTCTTCTGTTCTCCCCAACCCTTTCTTTCTGTCGACGTTTCCTCGGTATTTCGTGGGTTGCCAATTTGACGTATTAGTTCGTATTTTAACTTTTTCTTTTTAATGCCCGATGAGACGTTTAGGTGTTCGCATCCGCAATCCTTTCGCTCTGTGATTACCATTTGTTTTTCTTTCTGTCTCTTTTTTTTTTATAATTCTATAGAATAGGGTAGAAGATCGATGTCTTAAGTTAATTTTGCCTTTAGCTGAAATTCGCTTTAAAAAGAAACTCGTCGAATTGAGTAACCTCCTCCTTTTTCGAAGCCAGTTTAAAAATACCCCGAAATTTTGATTTTGAAAATTAAAGCCGAGCTACGGTTGTATCTAGACAAAATCACTTAGGAAATTGGTCTTCAAGGTTGTCGAAGTTGGCGAAGCTCACCCTGTTCTATATAATTAACTTTTCGTTTTGAACGTTCCTGGAACGTTCGATAGATCGATCGAATTCGATCGGTATCCAGGTTCGAACGACGCGTCGAGTGCGGATGTATGCGCGTTGCGGCGAAATCGCAATGAAACGACGTTGAAGATAATGCCGCCGCATGCGATGTTTCGTGTCGCGAATGTTGACAGATAGTGAACGCGCGTGTCTGTCCGTTTGCGAGCAGAAGCTATCATATGGTTGGTTAATCGTCGATGTTCGTGACGAAGGATTCGTTCGAAGGATCCGCAATTTTTTATTTTCATAGCTTTCGGGTGAAAATTGATTTCTTTCACCCTTCACAACAATTTTTCTCCTTTTAAATACATAAACTCTTCGATCATTCGAAATTCAACAATTAGGAAGAATCGTTGCAATTTGTTGAAGATTATAAACGATTTTTATTTCATCAATCAATGGCAGAATATTGAACTGTTTAGTAGACTCCTGATGAAATGTGGAAAATTGTTTTTTTCGCCAGATTTTCTATGCAAATTGCTTCGCGCATCGCTTCGCTATCTGTCAGCCGTCGAGAAAAGCTCGAAGATCCTAAAGAACCGTGCCTCGTGTACGATATCTCGCGAAAACGACGCGAGTTGGCGCTTGTTCGCTCTGAGCAACCCCTATTCGCTACCCCCGGAGTCTCGATAAACGTTTCAGGAAAAGTCGCGTTTCCGTTCCGTCGATCATTTTCTTTCAACCCTGTATCCAGACGATCTCGTAATCTCGCGTCGGATATGTATCCTCTAAGGCGACCCTTGCGTTAAATCAGGCCCGACCGTGATCCCCTTGGGTACGAAGTGTAAGTGCAAAAGTCAAACCATAGAAACGTATTTTAGTAGCGGGCCGAGGGAGCGAACATGTCACCCTCGAGCGACGACCAGCGACAGTCGATAATCTCACGGAAGGTAAAACAGGACGGAGCAGCTTGAGTCTGCTTCATCCCCTACTTTGGTTTTTCTTTTAACCGACCGAGCGCCGCCGAGTTTGCACCCCTTTTATACAACTTACCAAGCGCTTGCGGCTTACTGTTTTCTTTTTCTCTTTCTTTTCTTTTTATATCATCTGCTTTTCTCTTCAAAAGATAACGTACCATTGTCGGATTCAGCTTTCATAGGCCTGTTTCTTATACTGCCACCACCACCACCACGATTTATACAGGGTGTCCCAGCGATCGTGATCCGAACAAGAAGGGGTAGATTATTCCCTAAAGGATCGAATTGATTTGAAAAATACTTTATCCTGTGTTATAGACTTATTTTCTCAAGAAAAATCAACCCTTTCTAAATTTCACCACGATCAACGGTACACCCGGTATACAATTTTACTCGTTCACTCCACCCTATCGCATTCGCGAGACTTCGAACGCGTCACTTTATACTCTAACAACCACTTTCCTCTTTCTATTTTTTTTTTTATCTCTTCTATCTCTGGTACCTTCCTGCCGTGCCATTTACAAAACGAGCACCGTAGCATCGCTCGGTCAGCCATTTTTTTACTCAACAATCCTGAAACTCGCTTCACCCTCTTACCCTCGGGGATGAAAGGAGATTCTTCCTAGGGTTGGATCACCCGTTTCCGCGTGATAACGCGATTACCCGTTCACGCGTAATTCTGTTCGCTTCTAAACGACGTAGAGACTCGTAGATCTACGGGGGGTTCGAGGGTGAAGAACCTCGAGTAAGGCTGATCGAAGCATGAGAGATCAATTTGTTAGTTACGCTTCTGTTTCTTCACGATCAAACCGAATTGGCTGATACACACGGCTTCCTCTCTATCTTCGACTCACTGAATCCGCTATTTCCGGTGGAATTCGATCCGAAATCCCCGGAAACGATCTGGGAAGACAGAACGGAGCAGCAGTCATCACGATATCATTGTACAAATGTCATTACTGAAAACGATATATCCCCTATGTTTTACCCTTTCTTTCTTTTATATATTATATACTATATATATATATACATACGTATATAAACATTATAAATAAATATATATATACATACTACTACTCGAGCGTAGCAAATACCGCATTATCATCTCTATGAATAATTTACACGGTCTTTTACGAACATTTAAACGATCTTTCTTTCACAGGTATGCAGCTTCTAGTGCGAATTGACTAACCCGTTAACGACACACTGTTTTCTAACGCTTTTAGTTCGGAGATATAGGCTCGGTTGTTTCGTTGGTTGATTTTTCTCTAATACCACACGTTCGTAGACTTGACATTATTTTTTCTTTAGATCACAGGTTGTCAGTAATGTTAAACCATTCTTCTTTGGGATCGTTATTTCATGTACAAATATATATTATACTTATCTGCGTGCTTCCTAATTGCACCGTATTTTATATTTAGAATTAGTGCGAGATTGTTGATTGAAACAGATTGTAAATCGGTATCTTACGAGTTCCATTTAACAGGATGATAATACGATAGAATTTGTTAATTTCTTCGCCTTCTCGTTGCGCCTCGATAAAAGCTTAGACAAAACAGCACCGATTTGTTGGATAGTTGAATTATTTGATTGAATCGAGCCTGTATTTCACACGTATAGTTTCGTATATGACAATAGGATAATTATGATACGAGAAACGAAGGGGTGATGTAATGTATTTAAGAGATTTCACACGAACCTTTGTGTTTCTAGCTACTAAACATTCGAAAATCTTTCCTGGCGTTGCGTCCGAAAGTGACTTGCAAAAATGGCGGACGTCCAAAGACCGGAAGTCGCCATCCCTCAGCCAGATGGGGCCCGACTCCATCAGACACAAAGTAAGTCGATAGCTTGATAGCTTGTATAGTTATTGGAAAGTAAGAAATACAATATAATGTGTTTCTCAACCCGCGGACGGTAGACCATGGAGAGAACCACAGTTTTAAAGGGTTAGGCCGCTCTAGAGCAAGAAAAAATAGGCATATTTTGGGATTTTTTTTTTTTTAATGATGGAATAAATTCAAATACCGTAAGCATGCCTTTATTTTACAACTAATAAACTTTAAAAATTAATTTTTGTATAGTGATTCAAGTGAAAATATGGGCTCTGCAGCATTTCTTCTTTTTGTAGGGCTAAACGGCCGGACCAACAGCTCCTGCAGTTTTTAACTTAGGATAAAAAACCAAAATATTTTCGATTATATATGAGAACAGCTACCGAACTACGTAGGATTTTTTTGATATATCGATATATTGATTTTTTAAGAGAAAATGTAAAATTTCAAGAAAAAATCCTACGCAGTTTGGTAGAGAATTTAGTTTTGAATATACTGTTAAATTTTCAAATCGATTGGCGATGATCTGTTTGATTTATGATTCCGGCTTGAAAAATGCGTTTAAAGTCTTCAGTAATAGGCGCAGCAGACCGGGAGGGGCTGCGCCAGAATTCGGAATTCGATTACTTATCCTATAATCTTTTGCCATATCATTTTTGATACATTAAGGCACCTTTTAAGCTTCAGCAAAAAAATTTCGACTTTTTCAAAATTCTAGAGTGGCCAACCTCTTAATTTAATTTTGATTTAACTCTATACTGTATGCGTCGATAACCGTATACGTTACCCTATTTTTCAAAAAATTCATTTCATTCATTTAAATGTCCTTCGAACGAAATTTCAATCGTTCCTCTCTTTGTTCCAGTTTTCCTTGCAGGACAACGGGTCCGCGAAATACTTTCAAGGTGCCATGCACACGTCGAACATGGGAGAGAAGGTGGCCCAGGTAAGAGTGCATCTTAATTGCCGTCGAAAAGTTACGACACCACGTACACGGTATCTATCCAAGGCGGAAAACTTGGCCTCGCACGAACGTTGAGTCGCGAGATTCCGCGAATTTATATGCAAATTACGAGCTTGCCTTGCGAGTCGCGTTCGCGAAGACGAGGAACGTGATACTTTCCCGAGAACATCTTAACTTCTAATAGAGCCGCATCACCAAAGTTCTTTCCCGAGAATAGTCTGAAGGATATCAGAAATTTTCTGGCCTTTTTTCCTTCCCGACCTCGAACGGTAGACTTTTCCTCGAACCAGAAACACAGCCGCGTGTGTCGATTTTTTTCATCAGGGAAGTTTCATTGCCTTTGTTCCCCCGCGAAACTTCTACTTTAATAAGCAAGTAGCTTATTGAAATTTAAGTTTCCCTTGCGAAATATCAGTTTATCTTTTAATGAAGCGACTAGGCAGGCAAAGATGTTTCAGTGAAATTGATAGACATTGGGGTTTTGAATTTGAAACATTTTGCACTTCATAGGCACGTCAAGCGTTCCTTTAACAGATAATGCAAAAAGAAACATTTAAAATGTTATATAAAAATGAATTTTTTATTATTTGATTGACGCACAGTGTTGTATCAACGAGGAGGTCAGATGTTTGACTTATATCGCTTTGTACTACTGAATTTGTACAAAATGCAGATATCCACTCGTTTTGCTGTCAATAATTTACGAATTGAGGATCCTGTTCGAGCAACAATTATTATAGTAAAATATATAGTAAAATACAAGTTCATAAATATTATTAGGTTAATGTGAAAATTTTATCGTCGTTTGTACTTTCTAGGCTTCGAAAGAATAATTTACCTGTTTCGTATGAAATTGTCGGTATTGTTACTAATCATACGGTAAAAGTAGGCTATTTGTCGTGATACCCTGTTGTAACACGGCCCTGACTGACGCCAATCAGTCTGCGCCGCAGTTTTGTGGGCGGGAATCTCCCGCATCGTGAGATTTCCACTAACTCGACGATTTTACGTTGTTATTACAACATTCACCTTACAATCCTCCCTAAAGAATTTATTTCTACATCGAAACAATAAATTCCTGTCGTTTGAAAGTGCGTTTAAGCAAGGGAAATACTTTTCAAAATGTCATTTCCTAGTATGCTGGCGATCAGTAGCAAAAGATCGCGAAATTTTTTTTTTTTAATTTTACAATGAGTGAGAGCAAGGTAGCCCAGCAAACCTACCTCTCATGAGTTGTACCTGTGAACGAAAGCCCACTTACCAACAAAAGGAAGAATGGTGGCATTCATCGAATATTGATTGAGAATGAAGTTTTCGTGGAGAAATTTTCAAAAAAAACGCGGTTAAATGAGAAAAGAAACAAAATAAAATAAAAAACTAAATGAAGTTACAAACAAGAGTAATCTGGGTGGAGGGTGCGCAAGCGACACACCCAGCTAACGTGGTAGTCATCAGCAATGACTGCATAAAGAAAATTAAAAACTCTGAAGAGGAAGAAATTAAACCAACATGGTGAAAGGAACTCGATTTATAAAAGGAATATTATCGGTAGCAAAAGGTCGCGAATTAGAAATATGATGTTAACTATCGGACGGCGGACCATGGAGAGAGACAGAATTGGAAATGTCATAAACGAATCGATAGTATTTTGTTCGATGGACATTTGTTCGTTTCTAATTAAGAATCACATTCAAGTGTAAATATTGAAGTAGACGTCGAGTGTTCACCGGCGAATCAATATCTTATTTCGTGACGGGTTTTCGAATAATTTATAACCCTTCGGTCACGTGAAGAGCACGAGAGTGCCGTTGACTCTCGAACTAGTGGAACAAAGATTTTCACAATGTTCTCGTCGACGATCAAGTGTCGACTTATATTTTGCCACTCTCTTTCTTTCTCTCTCTCTCCCTTTCTTGTCATTGCTTTTCACCTCGCTCTAGAACGGATAGATGGATCGAGAAGGCACTTGATCGGTCTCGCTTAGGGACGCCGGTCTTTAAACAATTTCCTTGTTTGAAAAAGCGACGATGCCTTTGCCAACACGCTTATCGACTTGTAGTGGGTCAGATGTCTCGAGCTTTTCAGCTTAGAAAGGGAGAAGCTTGTTGACACGCCTGTCACATGCTCGAAATCAATAATTTCCGCGTGACGGTTTATAATTCCTTTCTAAGCTCCATTCTCGCTGGTTGAAAATTTTCATTTCTATCCTTTTCTCATGATACTTTGATCTCAGATCTTTGATATTACAAAAATCATTTCATACTTTTCTCTAATTCTAAATAATAAAATAGGAAACTTTTAGCAGTTTTCCTTTTATTTTTTTTAAAGTAACTTAAGGAAGAGAATTTTGGTCAATTTAAAAAATGTTCCATCGTCGTACTCTTAAGTACTGTTATTGCGTGATCCTTCAAGATTCCTCTCTTCTTTAAAGCCTTCAAAATGGCTCTTGGGATTTTAACTGTCGTCTCGAGAATCCTTCGTATAATAACAGGATTTATTAAACGATCGCGTTTCTCGGTGCGGAAATTGATCGCTGAATTCGGGTCAATCGTTAGACGAAATTTGAGTAGCTTCGAATTGCTGCTGTTATTGCAAACCGTTTACCATTATCAATCCTTGGTACAAAAGAAATGCGAAACTTAAGCTCGCATTCGAACTGTCAAGGTTTATTCGTCGTGCCGACATTCAATCGGTGAACCTCATCATCGTTGCTAAAGCTATTTACGTCGGGCGAACTCGAAGCCGCCGATATCGATAACCGATACTGCACCTGTTTTTTCCAACCTCGGTCTCGAACAATGTTACGACTATTTCGCGGAAACTATTACGCCGAATTAAAGACACACGCTTATTGTTATCGATGACAAAAAGATATCCTGATCCTTGCGACCATTCTTCGATAACCACAGCGAATATTCCGTTGTACAAATCGTTTGTTCTGAAGCAAAAAAATTCACTTTAATGTCTTCTTTTTTACTTTGAAAACTGACCGTGATTCGAACTCGCGGAAACGGAGACGAAGAAAAGAAGAAAGACGTCTTACGGCGAACTTGCACGAAAGTAGGAAAAGCGATTCTTGTCCCAATAGGAAATTAGAGGAAACTTGTTGAATGGAATCCTTGCTATTTGTAAGATGTTTGTCGATTTTTCATCGGAAACTGCTCCGTCGAACAGTTACAATTCTCCGGCAAATTGTTTTCAAATGAATTGGCAGGGATAGGCGTTCCCGTGACGTTTATGGAATTTGTAATATGAAAGACCTTTTTTCCGTTCACTCGCAATCGATTTTTAGCTCCTTTGTTGCGGTTCAAAATTTAATCAATTTGTTATTTCACTGTTGATCTAATTTACATATTTCAAGAGAGGAATATTTATACTTTGGTAAAAGTCTGTTGAAACGTGTCACGAAGCAATGGCTTTGTCATAAAACAGGCATCCCTTATTACATTTACAATATTTGAACCATGAAACGGTTACCCTTAAAATCTGGAAAAAAGCAGCTTTCACCCTAAAAGTATTGCAGAAAACAATATCAAATGAAGAAGGAAAAGAATTAATCTGCATAATATGCAATTATCTACAGAGTGAATGTTCTTCTCATAAAGCAGCACAAAGTGAAATTAGAACAAAGACATCAAATAACGGCAGAACAAGTACCATTTTCAACTCATGGAAAGATAAAAAAGTCAACATTGTATCTCAACGGCAAAAAAGGGAAGAATGAAACAAAGCAGATAAAGAATGTAGAGGAGAATCAGTTAATCTTGTTATCCAAAACGAAGAAGGAAGAGGGATGAGAGACAGACACATCAATCAGCGTAAAGAGAAAGAGAAAAACGAGCCATAGTTGTCTAAATGGGAAGTAAAAGAAAAGGCAATCAGCGCATAAAGGATAAGATACCGTATTTAAATAAAACACAAAAGAGAAAGAAACGAGATGAATCCAGAGAGTCGCTAAAAGGGTCATAGTAGGAACAATGGGTGAATAGGATCCTGTCATTCCCGTATGGTAACGAAACACAGAGGGTTCAACCTGGTCTAATAATACAGATATGGAAACAGTAGAATATTTTTTAATACCTCCAAGACTGTACGAACAACTTCAAATAGCAAATAATTTTAAATATTTTTACTTAATGCGTTAACTAAAGAAAAGGATCTCAGCAGGTGCAGAGAAAAATTCTGCAAAGAGAAGAAATAAAATTTCTATGTCATATCCTAATGAACAGTAATGATAGAGACAAAGGATGGAGGGGTGAGTTAAGTAACCCTGTCGGCTTAAACGAAGATGGAAACACATTAACCAGCCTACAAAGGTGAAAGATAGACAGACGAAGTAGCAACAAGGGAAACAAAGAAACGAACTTCGGTTCAGCAGAGAAGGGAGTGTAGGTGGATGAGCGGGAGAGGAAGGGGTGGGTGGCAAAGGCTTGCCGACAGAAGGCGCTACTATCAGTGTCGCAGTATCCCCCGTCCTGCCCGGCAGGTTATACCGTCGCCACTCCGTCCATATCGTCCCCAAAGGAACAGCGAGCACATGTAAACGGTGAATAAGACTGAAGAAAGGCCGGAACGCGCGTTCGTAATACCTCGAAGCAGGGTTGACTCGCGATTAATAAACAGGTGATCGTTCGCGATATTTGTCTCGATTGGAGAGAAAATTTTCATTGCACAGAGGGAAACGATCGAGTCGAGTGGAATTCGTGATCGTCACCTACCCTTGTGTCATTTCTCGTCGAGCATCGACTTAAAGATCGTTCAGAGAAACACTGTCTCGTTGTTGGTGTCGTTGCGGTTTCACGATTATTGTCAGACTCGAAGAAACGTCGATTCGACGGTCGGTTGGGATAGGTCGAGCACTGACGCGGGGACGAGTCGAGATCCTCGATCGATTCGTTCACAAGCGGAAAAGAAACGAGGGGTTGGGAGGTCGTTACCGATAAAGGGAAAGCCACCACCACGCTGGAAAGTAGTGAACCAACGTGGTGAACGTGATATGTGAATGTGCATACGTGATACCTTGACGGAAAGTCATCCATCCGTTGATCTCGAGGGGGATGAACACCCTTCTTCGACTGTGCACATGTTTTTCGAAGATTCTTCCTTCTATCTCGATGACTGCGATAATTATTGCTGGATTCTTCTGACGATTTTAGGTATCAGGTCATCATAAAAATAATATGATTTTTTGAAAAGCTAACTAGATTTTAAACAATAAAACGTGAATTTAGATGAGGTTCTATTGAACATTGACAATTGTAGATCGAATATTGCAATTATTTGAATTGTATCTAATATGTGTACATAAGGAAAAAGTTAATGCTCGATTCCCAACGTCGTTTTCTTCTTGATTCCCTCGTAAAACTTGGAGGGGTAGTTAAATGCGTGTTGTCATTCGCATCCCCACGTGCTTCGAGCTCTCGCGTCGCGCGTAAAGGCGCTAAATCGTAAGGGATGTTGACAAATCTTTCGTTCGTAATAAAGTTTGTCGAGCTAGTCCACCCTTGTTTGCAGAGATATCTTGAAACAGTTGACAGAAAAACATGTGTCAAATTATATTGACAATACTCCTGGCAATAGTATTTTCGTGACAATAAAATGATTAAAATCAGAAAAATTTGCTGGATAAATATCACAATCCATCCCATATACTTTTTGAAGTCTAGTTATCTTTAATTCTTTGAAATTCAGGGAATATCAGTAGTACAACCTCGAATAGAGTCAGCCCTATACTTATGCTGCTAATTTTTCAAAATATCGATGTTAGATTTTCGAATTCTTCTTCAAAAATCTTCGCAAACTGGATTAGCAGATCGAGCAAACTTTATTTTACACGATTAATCGAAATTCTTTAAGCGCAAGTAGTATAGCAGTAAATAAAGTCAGCCGGATTCATGTTCCTTTGACTTTTCGTGAAAAAATCAGTTGAATTTTATTTTTCCCGAGTAATTCGAATGCAAATCACGGTTCGAGGAGGGTGATTCCATTCGGTTGACGATTTCCCATCCCTTGGCGAGTAAGATTTCAAATGGCCGCGCCCACGATGGCCGGAAGACAGAAATCTAGGACACGAACGAGATTTCTTCTCGTTTAGTCCTAATGAAGATATTACAAGTAGGTTGCCACGTTTCTTGCCAGTCTTGACAAGGAAGCAAGCAGATAATGCAACTTTGTCCCACCGATGCACCCTGCCAAATGCGTCCACCGTGGAAGGTCCACTTTCCTTTCGTCGACAAAATCAATGGCCTCCATTCGAATCGCGCGGGCCACCTGCCAAAATATTTCCCTACCCAGAAGACCCCTTGGTAACCGTGGCCAGATGCAACGCGGGGAGGTGAGCTGGACCATAATGTTTCTAGATTTCTTTTGTGTCCGTATTCGTCCGCAACGGGCAACATTGGCACAAGGGGGAGTCTTACATAAGGGAATTGTACCTGGATCGGTTGCCAGGCTGTCGAATTTCATAGTGTTACACAGTCTGTGCTGGAAGACGGTCGGGAAATCATTCTCCCTGGGAAACGAATCGGTTTTCCGATATTTCAGTGATTTTTCTCTTCTTCATATCGAATATATCCTTATTCGTTTTTCCTTCCTAAATTTTCACTCGATTTAACGACAAACCCTGTTGCACGGGATGGTTGATCTCATTTTCCATGGGTCAAGGTACCTTATTCATGGAAGTTAAGTGCGTGTCAAGTAGTAAATTTCCATTTGAAAGGATGCACGAGCAAGCGGACAGAGTGAATTATCGCGAGTGGCATGAAATTGTATGAGGCCGGCACGAATTTCCAAAAAATCAATTCCACCCTGTATCATGGAATCACCTCCTGGGAACGAGCCGATCGAACTAGAGTCCGTTTCTTTGAAAAATTTATCCTTCGATTCGTTCTGTTCGATGCAGATTGATCATTTATAGATGAGCAACAGTCCGGCAGGAATCGATGATTCGAATGGAACGATTATCGTTGGTAATCGTCGTATTAATTATCGAGTCGGATCGCTTGGCACGTCATCATTGATTGCTTTTCAAAAATTGATTTTTCAATTTTAATAACCGCAATCATTCGTCGATCCCCAATCGACTTTTTCTTTTTTAATATAACGTTGTTGCTGTTTTGAAATGGGTCTAATGTTTTGGAGGACAAGCATTGTTTCGATAGAAGCAACTAACGAAAGTCATACTCATGGAGTGATCAATGACTGACGTCCTTGCTCGTGTTGTACTGCTAACCGTCGACTTACGTGCCAGCCTGCAGTTGGTTCGCACATGTAAACTCCCGCGATTCCACTTACTACATTATTTCGTAGTCAACCCCTTTCTCGGTTATATTTTCAACAGTAACATTAGCAAAATTCATAATTTAACGGGGAAAAAATTGAAAATAATAACTCGATAATAGTAAGCTAGAAGTGATTTCGAAATCACTTGCATTATTTTATTTCTCGGTTCTCTCTCAACCCTTGGACGGCGGACCATGGAGAGAGCCCGAATTTTCATTTAATTTTCTATTTCATGCTAGTATTCTTCCAATACGCGAAACTTTCTCGTTTAAAAATTATACAAGAATAAATTTATAATTGTTAAACGAGGGAGTTGTAAGTTTGAGTCTCGATTCACCCAAACTCCGCTGTTGAAGGGTTAACAAAACTCGGTTTATGTAGGAAAGAGTTAAACGCAAGAGCGAAATCGCGGAGAATCAAGCGTTTCCGAGACGCGGGCCGCGTTTCCCGTACGCAATGGAAGTTGGACGCCAGGCGTCGTTAAATCGCTCGTCGCGGGAAGTTCAATACGTCGGTTTACACGCGCGTTCCAGCCACTTTCTTTATCCAAACCGTGCCGAATCTCATCGAACCTCCTTTGTTTACCAGAAACGGGCTCGCTGTTGAGACTGTAAACCGTTCGGTGTTAGTTGATTAACCAATGATCGACGCAGTGTTCCCTCTCGACGATGAAGCAATAAGCTTCGCGACACGATTACCTGCTCAACTCGACAATAATCGAGGATCAGATACCTCGCACACGTTCCTATTGGATCTTCTGATCCGTGCGAACATCCTGTACCGGAAGATCGTCCTCCCGAGGACTCATCGAAGGAGAAACAGTCAATTATTACAAAGGATTTACATGAAATCGAATTAACTTACAGTGATATAGTAATTTAATAAGAGGGAATTGAAATTATATTTCCACGCAACAATTAAACGTTAAAGCTAAGATAGAAGATTTTCATGAAATCACGATTAAGAAGTTTGTGGACCCTGAAGAAATCATTTTGAAAGTTCCTTCGAACAATACCCTCGCGTAATGTTCGTTTATAAATAGTTCGATTTGATCGATCGAAAAGCAAGGGGAATTTCGGAGAGGCCCTCTATCGAGGAAGGAAAAGGGAACGGGGTGGGTGATCTGATTTATATGAAAGCCGCCTGAATGCCCTAAATGAGCGATGACGACGAAAGGGTGATCGACAGTGACCAGGAGTGGTCCGATAAAGATTTTTGGGAAGAGAATAGCGAGAGAGGTACCGAGGGTGAAGAAGCTGCTGAGTCTTGTGAACTGGCGCCCCACAGTGCGATGAGCGTGGGGGCTGGTAGGGTGGACTCCCCCAGCCCCCAGGATATCAGGCTCCTCCACGATCTCGTCGAGGACCTTGCCAAGGAGCAGGAGGAGAAGATTAAACCGCGTGCTGAACAGGTGAGCTATTCGAACGAAAAAAGAAAAAAGAAAAAAAATTCTCTTCCTAATGTAGGTAAACTTGCAGTCTAATTAAGACTTGGATTAACGCCCTTTTTTTCCATACTTTTAACTTATCAAATTCAGTCCGACTTTCCATATTCTTTGGAGCAGAAATTCTTGAAAACTTTCCCAACATTCTGTTCGCGATCACTTTCCCGTGAAATGCTGCCGCATCTCGAGAACGCCTCGTTAATTCCGTATCAAACGAAAGGAGTCCAAGAGTTTCTTCTTCTTCCTCTTGCACTCGACGAGTGCATTCGATGTGTTACATGCTGACGCGAACTCGAGATCTTTCGTCGATTCAGCGACTCGTGTAAAGCACTCAAACCTGTCGTATATTTAAGGACGAAGGAAATTGTTTACTACGCGTCCAGCACTTTTTGCTCCTCCTTATGAATATCAAATATTTTTCGGATAGGTTTCTAAATCGCCCCACCAAAATTGGGAACTCAGGTTCGGTATATAACCTAAGTTGACTACCAGAAACCGATTAAAATTGGTTTCAAAGCTGGATGTCTTACCGTTTTTGAAACAACCGTTGTAAGAAGTTTTTGTACAATTTTACGTATGCGCTATTCGATACTGCGCATACACAGAACCTAACCTAATCTAACTCAACCTAACCTACCCTTATCACGATATCTCGAAAACGGTAAGACATCCAGCTCTGAAACCAACTTTAATCGGTTTCTTGTAGTCAATTTAAGTTATATACCGAACCTGAGTTCTCAATTTTGGTGGAGCCATTCGGAAACAGCCTATTTTTCATCACCCGTAAATAATTCTCTGTCATTCTTTTCCTTTTTTTCTCGTTAGCGAGAAATACGAATTGGGTTAGTGTTTATCGATGTTTCGGGGCTAGCAGCACCCTTGCAAGGTCAAGCACGAGTGGTCGACCTAGATCGCACGATTTATGCGTTTCGACGACACCTTAGCGAGCATTGATAGGGCGAGCAGGCTCGCGGTGACTTCGTTTAATTGGCAGCAGATAATTTGCAATGGAAATACAACGCGATAGTCTCTCGGGAGAGAAACGGAAGGTTTCAAGTCGGAAGGCTTCTCAGTGACGATGAAAAGTTGCTTTTGAACGGTCGAGACCTCGGGGAACGCGGAATTTCGTTTCGAGATTGAATTTATGACGAGTTTACGGCTTCGTTCGATAAAGAACCGGAAGTGGAGGCGTGAGTTGGCACGTGAATTCGACGTTGCGTCCAGGAGTCGAATCGTTTGTCAAAAAGTTGGACACCGAGGGGAACTGCGAACTACGACGGCAGATATATTAATTATTGTTCGAAGTTCTCGGTAGACGGGTTCGCGATTGATCTAGTGTAAAAGAAGAATTTCACCGAGTAATTTAATTATAAAGTTATAAAAGTGATCTTAAATTGGAACACTTTGACTGAGCAATTGACTCGGAGGTTTCTTCTCGTTCCATTAGTTTCCTCGGCAATATTGTTCCTTAAGCAAGAAGAATGAAGGTTTTAAGAAGAAGCGATTCGAAACAACCGGCTAACACGTTTTACGAAAAGTTTCCCGCAACAACAAGTGTGAAGCGCGATATAAAATTGGTCCGGTGTGTTGGGATCATTTATCAAAGTAACAGAAACTGAACACGATTGCGGAGATCGATCGTGACACGATATCCTTCGAAAGGTTCTTGTATACCTTCTGAAAATTAATAGAGAAAAAGTGGGAACAGAGGAATCCAGAGTGGATTATTTAGAGTTTCAAATGCTTCTCAGGGAACATTAACAAAAGAAAGAAAGAAACTTGGAAGAGAAAAGCATCGCTGAAAATTTGAAAGGCAAACAGCCAAAAGCTACGTCTTGAATCAACATAAACCTCCTCTTCTCTGTGGATCGTTTCTCAAGCAAAACAAAAGTCCTCGTCCAATAAAAGCTGCAGGAATCTAAAGCTACAACGATACAAAGTTTTTCGAGCCCGTAACGTCGCGATCTCCGCGACTTTCTTCGAAAATAAAGAAATGTAGGCCACCCTCTAGAGCTCCGTTGAAGAAAAAGTCATCCCTTTAAGCGAGGAGAAAAACGGCGAAAGAAGAAGAAAGAAGAAAAGGAATATTGCGGAAGAGAAGGCTGCGGGATCCGCAATTGAGTAGCAACGCGTTCAACTCCCTTAACATCCGCACATGTTTCATGTGTCAAATGCGAGGGCGTCGATGGTGCATTCATCCCGATGAACAGAAAACGGCCAAGAAAATGGCTATTCCGGAATTATTCCATTTTTCCATTACGAACGTTCGAAAATTCCAACATTTCATATTCCATGGATACTATAATCCGGAAGCTGATCGATATATCGGACACTTATCGAGCCAATCAAACTGCGATTCGCGTCTCCAAGAGGATACGTAACAATATGGAGATAAAAATTGCGGATAACGATGCTGCAACATCCGCGATCGTTTGCCAGAATCTCTTCCGATCTTGTCTCCTCCATAAACAACAAAAAAACAACGCTCCAGTAATCTCCGTGCCAAAACAGGATCGTAGATCATTCTACGAGCGACGTTAAGAACGAATGTAGGGCAGAGGCGTGTTAGAAGTTCAGTTAAGAAACGTTCGATGGGTAAAAGTCGAAGAAGAAACCATGAGCCTTCGGGTATTCCATCAAACGAATTAGATTTTTCATTTGAACTAGAATATCGGCACGCTCGTGGTTTACCGCAAGCGTTGCGACCACCGGGACGAGTGTAAATTTTCAAGCGGGCCTAGAATGTAGGTCAAAGACGTGCGAGAAGTTCGATTACAAAGTGCTGAAAGCGTGAAAGATGGTGCAAAGTGAGGAGAGGATGAAAGGTAGATGAAAAAGAATAGAGAGACATGGAAGGAAGCGAGGGATTGCGTAGCGCGCGACTGCACAATGTGCAGTCGAATGGCAGCGTGTCGGTGGCGCAGAATCTCCGCTCGGTCGCACAGGCGCAGAGCGCGGCGGCTACGGCTCGCGGGTACGAGCCGCGAATCAATAAGCGTGAGCACAGGTGGGTCGTCGACGGTGGGTCGGCGTCGGTGTCGGCACGGCGCGCATCAGAAAACTACCAGGGCTGACGACACACACGGATCGCCTCTCTCTCTCTCTCTCTCTCTCTCTGTGTTTTCTCTGAGAGAGCATCATCGGACACGCACGCTGCGGAAGTGGCGAAAAGGAGCGAGGGATACGAGGAAGATTCGGCAACACGGGGCTCGAGCCGTTGGTGCGTGCGTGCGTGTTCAGAGTCAGCGAGAAAGCGTGCCGGAATGTCGGTCGCGGGAGAAGTCCAGACGACCTGGAACCGTTGCAACTGGTCGAATCTCCCTTAACCCGCTTCGAGGCTAGCCAGGAAGCTTGCCAGCCAGGATGAGACAGCCCGGTCCGTGTAGCCGCGATTGCCTGGACGTTCGTTGAGTCTCGACGACAGGCGCGCGCGTTTCGTTCGTCGATAACGGTGCATCGTGTCGTTGAGGATAACAGGAGAGGAAGGAGTAAGTGCTGGTTGTTTATCGTTCGACACACGCGGGATATGGACTCGCTCGGCATCGTTCCCGCGTCGTCCGTCCAGTCTGGCAGTCGGAGAGTAAAGGATCGAGGTTAGATCCGGGCTGGGATCCTCGTTGAAACGAAGGATGCGAGCGGTACAAGGTCGGATGATGATGATGATACACGTCGAACGGGACAAATCCGTGGTGGTGATGTACGAGATCGGTGCTGGTTCGAGAGTGTTGTGATCCGTTGATTTAGCTGGTGAACGCGGATGACGAACAGAGATCAGTGATCCCACGTATCGTTGTAAAGGGGATCGAAGGAGGAAGTTTGTTTCGAGCGACAGGGTAGATCGATTCGTTTGGTCTTGGGACTAAGTGGAACGGAAACGGTCCACTCGCGGGAACGGGGCCACGCTTGGAGGTTTTTATTTTGTCATCTGTCGCGGTGGCGTGGCACGACGAGTCTGTGTCTCGTTGGAAACGAACGCTCGCTGCTGCCGGTGAATTGAACCTTCGAACGAAATGGAATCTTGTTTATTCGCGAACGATTCCTCAGTATTAGCCAGTGCCAAATCCATCGAAGGCTTAGCGAGCAGTGAAACCGTGTTTCGCGTGTCGCGTCGAAGAACATCAACCTCGCGGACACTGTGAATCACCCTCTCGCCGTTCTCTGACGTTTCTCGCGTGAAGAAATCGACGATCGACCAGCGGCGTTTGTGTGCCACGTTTCGCACGCGTTGTCGTTCGAAGCGAGACAGTTCTCGCGAGGGAAGAAAAAGAAAAGGGAAGAGAGGAAAGCGAGAAAGGACGAGGGGACAAAGCCTCATTGTTTTTCCGAGTTCTTTTTTTTTCTCCATTTTACAATATCGTCCTTGCGCAGTGCGCAATATTTCCCTGAAAGACGAGAGCGAGCTGAACCGGGTGAGCGAAGTGGGGAGAAAGACGGAGAAAGGGGAAGAGAAAGAGAGCAACGAGGTGCTGGAGGGTTGAATGCTGCAACAGAAAAGGAAAGGCATAGAGAGAGAAGGAACTATAACAAAAAGAAAGAAAAAAATTAAAAATCGTGATAGAGAGACTGACACTTGAGAAAGTCACTTTTTTTCCCATCTGAGACTGTCGTCGTGTTCCATCCATTATGTATTTACTAATTAACTAATTAATTAATTATTGCTAAACCGCGTATACCGAGATAATCCCCACGATCGTGAAACGGATAAACAGAGGGGCGAATCAAGAGTTAAGTTTAAGTCAACGACCCTTTTACATTTTATATATTATATCGACGTTTTAAAAAGAACGAACGAACGACTGGTCGACCTGTCCAATGATCAACGAGGCCAACCCGACGTTACCAGGAACCGAATACAATTTTCAAGCGACATCAACAACACCTGTAACCGGTTAGAGAAAAAGAGAGAGAGTTTTTGTGTGTGTATTAAACGAGCAATCACCGAGTGAACGGGCACATTTTCCGCTATTTGAAACGCACGAAGTAACAAGCACAAATCGACGGATCCACGCGTGTTCGACGTGTACGTGGACCTCCGTTCGACGATTTCCCCTATAAGTATAGAGTATATATCGATTTAGAAAAAGTGAACAAAGGGTTGCAGGTGGCAGAGTCACCTGGTCGCCCGATTCGCAAACAAAGGAGGACCGTGCGTACAACACCCAACTGTCTTTCAAAAGAAAAAAAAAAACAAACGTTCGAAGTATTAGCCTAGATACACTTTTTGTATTTAATACCAGCGAGAAGAGGAGCTAGATGATCAAGAATTTCGTTTAACGAGAAAAGATCGAAATCGATCGCGAACAGGAGCACGGAGAGAGTGGGAAGTGTGAAATAAGGTCACCGTAAACTCCGCCAAAATTCAGCTGTTCAAGGAAAAACTGTCCAAGTCCCAGCCTCCGGGATTGTCCTCGAGGGAAGAGCAGATAGCACTGAGATCGGTGAAAGGTCAATTGGAGCCGGTTAGCCGGCCGACCAATCGTCTGCCGCCTCCGGTGGTGATAAGGAGGAAGCAGATACCGCCGAAGTCCGTGTCAGCCAAACAGCAGCAAGACTCGAGTGTAGCGGAGTCTAGTATCTCGGACGAGGGTGCTCGATCCATCAAAGAGGAATCGAACGGCATAGCCGACGCAAGGAACTCGTCCGAGTGCTCTCCAGGATCGGCGAAGCATCAGGAATCGTCCTGGGCGCTGTTGGATACCGAGAAGGGCCGGGCGCAGCAGGAATCCCGACGAAAGTGGGGTTTCCTGGCCAAGTCTGCGTCGACTAACGGTACAGCGAGGGTGTTCACGGAGGCTGGCACTACTTCGACTAGTTCCTCGTCGTACGAGCGTGATCTACAGGCTGTTTCGCGTCGGCCGATCGAGAACGTATCACTGGAACTGTCCAGGAAGGAGGGTAGAACGTCCGCGGGTCGTTTCGCGAGTAGAATCAGTGATAGTACATCGTCGGAGTTTCAAGAAGAGAGCGAGCTGTCTTCCGAGGAGAGGGACGCTTTGATCGAGGGAGCGAGGACTCCGTTAACAGTCTGCAGGAACAGATTAACGAAATTCGGTGCCAGAAGAAGAATCGTAGCCGCTTCATCGTCCACGGCCAAGGAACATCTGATCGCTGGTGATCGTCTGTTAGGACTACGCGAGAATACATTGTCCAGCTCGTCCACGGTCAAGTCACCGACAGAGGACTTGACGATCGTCCACGACGAGTTTCGCGACAAGGACAACCTATCGGTCGATCCGTCATCCACGAAACCCTCATCGGCGCCTACCACCTTGTCACTCGGCCGAAAGATCACTTCGTGGACGAAGGAAGGGAAGGATTTACTGGTCAAGTCGGTATCGTCGGCAAACACGCTCGCCCCGACGACGATGACCTGCATAAAGTCCCCTCGAGCGATGTCGGAGCATCTCTTGGGGCAACTCGAGGTCCCTGTGACACCCGCGGTACTAGGCGCGCTGCGTGTCAAAGGTGGATCATTGAAGGAGGGGGAGAGGAGCGAAAGGGTGACCGATGTACCGCGACAGAGATGGAGCAGCGTCAGGGTCAAGGGTGGTAGTACGAAGAGTCTCTTGTTGGAGAACGGAGGGCCGCAAACCAAGCCACTGAAGGGTGCTCTCACGGCAGAGGTATTCTTAGTAGTTGATTAAGATGTTTACCGCATTAATTAAGATCCCGCTTCTCTTTGCCGTTTTTTCGAGTATATCTCGCACGATAGGGCAAGTTTGTGACGGATACTTCATCAGATTAAAATTCACCCTCTCTCCATGGTCCGCGCTTGGAGAGCAAACTCGTACGTTACTAGGCCCGATCACAATTGATGAAGAAAACGTTAAGAACAAAGTTATTTGCGAGAGGTTATTGTTTATTTTAATTAAAATGGCCGTTTCATGGCCTCGTTATGTTCGAAGTTTCCAAGTTCCGTTCGCAAACATCGCACAATGAACAGCAGAGCGGAAGGGTTAATTAGATTGGCCATGATCGTCGTGTAACACTCGAACAGCACTTCCTTTCTCAGGTAATCAGCGGCTAAAGTGTTCATCGAATTAATTAAGCGTTCGCTGTTGTAGCGGGGAACATGATCGATGATTCATCGGTGGAAGTTTTCGATTCGACAAAGCCTCTCTTTCCTCGCTTCGATAACACTGTAATCCGCTCACGGTTGCTTACAAGCCACCGTTGACTTGCTACGATCTTGGAAAAGGCTTCGCTTTCACCCCCTATCGATCACTTCAATCCCACCGTATCGTGTAATACATAATAGATCAATTTCAATTGTTTCCCTTCGTATTATGAAACGATTGAAAACTGTCCGATTGTTTAATTGATTAGCTATCAACAATACGGTCGGGCAGCTCTGTAGCCGATCGTTTCCGTTGTTTTCTAAGAAAACACCCATCGACGACTTCATTCGACGCGTTATGTCGGTTATGGTGAAGAGGATAAATACGCGTTTCCATCGTGAACTCGACGGTGGTCTTATTCGCGCTATTTTCAGAACTCGTGCATGCATTCTGCCTCGGTACTATCCTTCGTGAAAACGTGAGACATTTTCCAACGACGATGCGGGAAAATTCTTTTTATTTTTGGTACCTCGTGCTTGCTAGCTTGGAATTTATCGAACCAGAAGTCCGCGCTCTTAGAACGCCTAAAGTGAACGGTGTATATTGTGTTATTATATCGTTCAATTTCATCCTTCTTCTATTGTATTCGTAAAACGTTTACGCAGTTATTTTCTTCCAACCGTAAGCTTTAAATTGACATGGTATAAATGCTATTTTAGAATACTTTTATGTCATCAATTCGTGCCAGACTTTCTATGTTTCGAAATAGATTACTGATATCACGCTTCTAATAAAGGCATTTTTCTTGCCATTCGCTTAATAAATTCTACGAAGTTTCCGCGAAATTGGATGGAGATATTCCAATATATTTCCTTGTAAGCGGAGCTTACAATGGCTTCGAAAATATCCTAAACATCGGCCAATATTTGTCGCGCTGAAACGATTCCATTATTCGTGTCGAGATCGATCGCATTCTAACTGGCACAAAGAACGTAAACCGTTGAATAGACGTGTATTCAATAGCCATTCAATTCTTTCCGATAATTTTATGAGAAATTGTCGGTGGAGAACCGGAGATCCCTCTCGGATGACAATAATCGTGCGAGAACGGTAATTTAATTGAACGTCAAAGACAGACACGCTTTCTAAAGGCGCTGACGAATAATATTAATTAATCCGATACACTGTTTTCTTCGTACCTAAGGACACTCGGCTACCCTTAACACGCGCGAATTAATATGCTGAAAGCCTGTTTGTTGTCGCAAAACGTGTGCCACGTTTCCAAACAATACTGTCGATTTTAGTTTATTTATGAATTCGAGAAATACAAAATTCTCACTCTGTTATTTTACTGTTAACCCTTCAACAAGTTTCGGTCAATCTTGACCCAATCTTACAAAATATGCTCGAGAGTATTAATAATTAAAATTAGATGCATGATTTTTCAATGAAAGACTTTCGTATATTGGAAGAGTAATTTTTAAAGAGACAGAAATTTGATTAAAATTAAGGCCCTCTCCATGGTCCGCGTTCGTTATTAAGGGAAACTCGACCCCACCGAGGCTACATATTTTAACAGAATCAAAATAGCGGAAAGAAAATACGCTCGAACGCGGATTTAAATACACGAGAAAAATTTTCAGCAATTTATTCCATCGGAAAACAAACGGAGACGTTTGCTCGGTCTGTTTTCCACCGGTTTAAAATGAATGCAGCAAAATCCGATCCGCAGTCACGGATACAATTAAGGGGCGCTCCTCGAGCGGTCGCCTGAAGGGTGTTCCGTTTTTTAATTAATTCGGTCTCACGCTTACCTGCTTACCTAGAAATAACGAGGCCGTTTCCTCGAGTGCCAGGCGCAAACGTTTCTCCAGTCGATCGTTCCCTTTTTATTACTCTGGTCAGCCAGAAATTCCTGTAACTCGATTGAATACTTCATCGAGAGAAAAAAATGAGAACCAGTCTTTTTATATCATTTTCATTTACCATATTCTCTGCTAATTTCAATTGAAAATTGGAAAGCTCTATAATGTGAGAAAGAGATCTAAAATTAATTCACGTTAATAATAGCTATTAGAATCTACCGTACCGTGATCATTAATTTATAAAGACTTTGTTGCTATGGAATTTTATCCAGGATCGAAATAGAACGGGTCAATATACCGAAGAGGAAATCAATTTTCTAAAGCTAATTAATATTTCATTCACCTACATAATAACAGTTAATTAGCTAATTTGTTCGACTTTCAACCTCTCGAAACTAGGAGAAACTTGTAAAAAATTTATAAACGTACAAGCTCAATGAATTCGAGATTTGGCGTAGCGAAAGTAGCAACGTAAATTCCTCGAAACTTATGGCGTGTTTTTAGGTTAACGATCGCGGAGGGTGTGATGGCATATCGGTCGTGTTTCTGGAAAATTACTAGCGGAATCTCATTTGTGTACATGCCCGAGGTTTCTGTCCTTCATCTGAAAATGGTCTGTACACGCAGCTGGGTCATATTTGCGGATCGAATGACTGAAAAGGCATAGGTGGACACGTTTTATCGCTAGTAATTGTGTTTTATGGTATCTCCTCTAGGTTTCTTAAAATAAAATTGAATTTTTAATATACATTAAGGGAAGGCAATTTTTTTTTAACTTTAAATCATAGTAATCAATTTAAGAACTTTTTAGCTGTTTCATTGGGAATAAAAACTTGTAAAACGAATTTTTTTTATTACAATATAATCATGTTATATAATAGAAATTAGTTGCTGCTGACGGCCGTCCACGATAGCGGCCATTTTTTTTATTTGAAACATATAAACCAAACAAATTTTTAAACTTTATGAACTTACCTTCTATTTGAACTAAAAAAAAAATATTAGAAAGTCGAAAATTGAGAAATTTTTTTCGATATTTAAGAAAAATTTCATTTTTTACCCACAAAATTGAACGATAATTTGCAAAAAAATGTTGTTTAACATAACTTTTTATACAATGTTTTTAATTTAAATAGAAGCTACACTAATAAGATTCAAAATAGGCCCCGGTTCATTGAAATCCGTTGATTACAATTTGTTTAATCGTGTACGCAGTTTCGAGAAAATCACGTATAAAGTTTTCTTAAAACATACTTGCCTCGTGTCCGCTGTGAAAGTACTTGGAATTTCGACCTGAAACTTTGGCAAAATATTTTCAGATGTGCCTACTATCGATTAATATGACTTCCAAAAAATCAAGGTTTAAGGGTTCCCGTTTAAACAATTTACTTTTCACTTTTCAAAAATACGTCTCTTATTTCTCTTCGATTCACCGTTAAGCGCGTACGATGAAGACGGCGGCAATTTGTTTAAACTAATTGCATCGACCTTCTCGCTTCAAGGCTTACCCGTACGATTGACGACGTGACGCACGCGCGACGTGGGAGATTTTTTAGGCCAGGTCGCGGCTTATTTCGATGCGTCGATGAGCCTTGAGAAACAAATATACACGCACATTTCATTGCAAAAACGAAAGAAATGATAAAATTCAAACCCCTGTTCGCGCGAAAACAGCAATCAAAGTCTGTCAAAAGATTATCGAATCCAGAAGTTGGTTTACCCGCTGGCTAAAAACAAGGTGAAAAATATTAAACCACCCCATAAATCCGTGCCACCTTTCATTTCACATTTTGCAACGAGAAGCTGCAAAATATTTTGACGAATGCGTCCGGTGTAATCAAATTTTACGCGTGTTCTCGTTCAGAAAAGAAATAGAAGAAAGGGAAGGTTGTTTAATATTCAAACGGAGGTTCGATATTTTATTTTGAATGACAGAAAGCGATGGTGGAGAAAACGCTTTCGACATAAAATTCTGCCGAAGCTGGATAACGAGGTGTCGTCGGTGACGTTGCTAACGTCGCATCGTCGGACAATAAAATCGTGGACGGCTTACAGAACACCCCACCCCCATCCATCGTGACATCTAGTTTCGGCTTAGCGATCGAACCAGATGTTTTCTGAAAGCATCTCCGCGGCGTTCGGCACGTTGAAACGGGCCTTCTTCTCTCCTCTTTAGTTTTCACGCGAGTACGCGAGCGTACGGCCGCGGGATCGAGCGAGCAGACCGACACCTCCGCCGAAATTAGATCACCGCCAGCTGGAATTCACGTCGATCCTCATCTCCGCCTTGTTCGTCGCGACTATTCCGCGAAAAGAATCGTCGCGCCCCGAGAGAAAATCTATCCCTGGCACCATGATCGTCCTCGAATCGACGAATTCGCAACACATACACTCGCAATCGTTGATCAACCGTGTCTCGTCGAGGAAGGAATCGAGAATCCGTTGACATTCCGTGTTACGAAATTTCACCCCCGGACAGGAAGATCGAAAATATTCGAAAGATTCGAATTATTGTCGTGCCAGAAAGAAGAATTCATCCGGCAGCTGCGAGAAGGTCAGAAACCTTCAATTGTTCAACGATTTCTTCCACGATTATTCGATGAAAAAATACTGATCACGGTACATATTGTGTTCCACGAGCCTTTTTAACGATGAATGACGCGGCCTGTCAAGCACAGGCTGACAAGAAGATCGCCGGCTCTACACATCGCGATAGGGTTTCAGCCTAATTGGATTCGACTTTCGAAGTAGCATGGAGATAAGCCAGAAGATCTTGTAGTATCGATGAACCGATCTCGTATGCGAACCGAAGAGAATCGGAGCGGAAGGACGGACGAAGAAAAAGAGCTGAACAAAAAGGGTACACTAGCCAGACACCGGATGTATTGTTTCCAAACAGCACGGATTATCTAAAGAACTCTTTTGATTGAGTTATTTTCAATGGATGAGTAACGATGTTGCTAACCTGGATAATCTTGCACAGTCCTCGCAGTTTCTCGAGAGAAAGAAGTGGAAATGAATGACCGGTGCACCGAAAGAGATGGTCGCAGTAAAAGGGAACACTCTTAATGAGGCTATTTTAAAAAGATAGGAAGATTCTTAATTAAGTTATTCGAAGAAATAAAATGAGCGACGATGTTGATTACCTCGAGTAATTCGAGTCGTTCGTGATCTGTTTGAGAGAAAAAGTTCTGAAAATAAGCAACCAACCGGAAGTGTAGGTGTCGGTGAAGAGGAATACTTCCAGGAACAGGTTGATCGAGTCTGTTGCTAATTCCGTGTGATTTCTCTCTGGTGGGAAGTCTTCTATCTTCGTGACGGTTGTTTGGGAAAAAATATTGAAAAAGAAGAAGGAGACGAAAGTTGGAGGTGTTGTTGAAGAGTGTAAGAATGGAACAGGTGGTTTCTTGAACGTTGCTTATTTTCACTTTCGACTTTGAAATACACCGTGCGCTTCAACTGCCAGCACCACGGTGAGACTCCATCCCGTTCGCGTTTTGAGAATGACTCTGGAATTTTTTATGAAATTCTCGGCAACCATGATGCGCTCGTACTTCATGAAAGGCAAGAAGCAAATGTTCGGCTCCACCCTGTCGACGGTAATCGATGTTTGTATTCAATTTTTTTTCCTTGTCGCTTGTCTACTTCGATTCTAACACGATAGATCATTGTTAACGTGGTAACAGTAATAAGAAAACATTTTTAAGAGTATTAGGGGAGAAAGTACGAATATGACATTTTTAACAATGATTGCATATCAAATATTACGACGAGTAAAATACTCTCCCATAACAACCATTGTTTTGTTTAATAAACATTTTAGCTTTTAGAATGGCCACGTGTACTTCTTAAAGTAAAATTTACTTTGCTTTATTTTGTAAGTTTTAAAAAAGCAAAATAGATAAATGATACTATAATAATCATAGTACAATATTAGTATATCAAAGGATATTTGAAGTATTTACACCCCCGTTCATAAGTATCCGGACACCTTCTAAAACAGAATACTCTTTGTAAAATTTTAATTACTTGTAACGTCTAAGTGGATTGACCGATCTCGATGAAATTTTCAGCGTACACATAACTTATTTGAATCTACGGAAGACATATTTTAAATTTTCATTACAGGCTCGGATCAAAAATTGCCTTTTAATTTTATTAAAACGACAAAAGCACATCATCTAGTATATTAATTTTTATAACTCCTCAATAAATCTCAAGTCATTTGGTCCAATTTTATAAAGGTGTCCGGATACATAATAAATTGTGATAAATAATAATAGATATTGAAATGACAAATTGGTAGAAATATGAGACAGTCTTGTATCACTACCATATTTTAAAATTTATTATTAAATAAAAAAATGAACATATGAGCTTATAAAATGTACATATTTTCTGGTAAGAGATTTTCTGAATATCGTAAATGCAAATTGTGGATTTAATGCCTATCTTTAATGCCAAAATAGATATCCCATATTCGTACCTTTTCCTCTGAGTAGTAATACAAGCGAATTGTCAGACATTTCGTTGCAAGATCATTTGATCGTTCTATTAATACTAATCTAAATATTTGTTAACACTCGTAGGGACATAATTATGATTATTTTCCATGAATCTTAACGTTCGACCACCCAGCTTGGTATTACCCCGATAAATCGTGCAGTTGCACAATTTCGTGTTGGATCCTCGTAACACGGCTAGTTACATCAACAGAGACATAAATCAAAGTTGACGTCCGCGTATATTTATGGGCCCATTAATAAGGGAAGAAATTTTGAGTGATGGATACACAAGCATACGTATGCATCTAATCTAAAAATATCCATGTATGTACACTCGCGGTTAAATGAGGCTCTTTCAGATTTCCGGGTTTTCGACCTCTTCTGTTGGCTTCCATGTCAGTAGCTCCCCACCACGGACCCCCACCTTTCCCTTTATTTTTTTTTTTTAACGAGGAGAAATCTTCATAGACGTCCACCACCCCATAAGGAAGGGACGATGGGTACTGTGAGATTCCTCCTCATTGAAACTCCAGGGCAGTCACCCCCTGGTGTTGGGGAGGCTTTGGGTACTTCGTATTATAGCCGAATCGCCCTTCGCAAGGTGGGTCCAAGGGACCCAATACCTCGAATTATATTCTGGTGCAATGGTATTCCAAGTAACTCCGCTTCTCCCCTTAGACGTTTCCAGGGAGAATGACTATGTTTTATTATTAATATCGTCGAAATTAGGATTTCGAGAATTTCTAATTTCTCTATGTCACTATTTTCCTCGTAGAAGCCTGATTTCATTGCGAGTGCATCTCTGCTTACCAGAAGCTTTCATTAAGGCGACCTGTTATTTACAACGAATACCCAGAGAATTTGACTTTCACACTTTGACAGCAGCTTCCCTTCTGTTGAAGCTGGATTATACATCTGAATACGTGTTGCAGAGCTGACACGACCCGATTCTAGTCTAACTCTACCTACGTGTCGATGAGAGTCTGATGAATCTTGAATTCCTTTCTAAAGAAACTCATTTCCGGTTGCGCGCTGTTTTGTGTTGTTGACTTTTTTCTTTCTTCTACCGGGAGAAATATGAATGCTCGTGGTTTGTACTCATTTTCAGGAACGATTGTCTTCCTTTTCATAGATTTCTGCAATTCAATATTTTCACTTGCAATCATGGAATTTTTTTCAATAAAAAAATAGTAATAATCGTTCATTATTTTAATCCTTTCACTGCTACGAGTCTGTACTGTCTGTCTAATGAAAAGAGTTTATCGTCTCGCGGTTTCATTTATTAAGAATCTCTTCGGACTTTTTACAAGTTTACGCGCGGTGTTTAGAACAAGTTGATGGTGTAGCATTCTCGGTTTACCAATCCGAAGTGCGTGCTCCAAGAGGAAGGTCTGCGCATTTATTAACGGAAAAGAGGTCATTTCCGCATAACTTCTGGGAATGAAGTTGTAAAGGAAACCGCCGACTGATCGCCCGTAAACCGTTCGTTGCAGCCTCTAAATCGTAAATGTGAAACACGAAACGAATAAACGTGGATTAAAAATAACGGGGAGCCCTGACACGATGGAAGTCGATTTCTTTTTATAAAAATAATAGGAAAAATGTCTTTGAGAATTTTCAAATAGACATATGTCGAAGCTTTAATTAGTTGGTCACATGGCCAATTACTAATTAGTCATTTCCAAAATATTTATAATAATTTTCAATTTATATTTCGTAACTCAAAATTTATCCAACATAGGAAAATTTATGAAACGAAAAGTTTAAGGAAAGTAATAGCACGGTTACGCCTACATATTATAGTACAGCCCTGTCTAAGCAGCAATCTGTTCGATAATTCCAGGTCACGGGGTGATTTAACCAGCACCTTGGTAACTCGGCCCTCTTCGTCTTGGTACTGGCATTCGATTACGTTGGCCAACCTGTTAGTCAGCCCATGCAAATCTAATTGATTAGGAATTTCTCGTCGAGATCCCAGCTGCACTTTAATTAGTAATTAAATCTATGTGCCAAGTAGGATTGGCTTAGATTGCAACGAGTTCGTCTGGTTTTGAGGTTGAATTTCATTTCGTGGCCAGGTTTTTCAGGTACCAGGATAGTTTTATTGGGAATATCACCTCATTTCGTTGAGACTGTAATTGATTAGAGGGTTCCAGCACACTGGAGACAGCAATTGGTGCATCCTCGTTCTAATTAGTGATTTCTGTGCCAGGTGATCTTGTTTAGCCTGAAATTAGTCCATGTTCGGGGGACTGGAATTGATTTTTATTTTAGATTTTATTAATCTAAAAATTCTTACTTAATCGGTTTTAATTATTTATAGGGTAACGTGTATACAGTTATTGATCCTTTTTCTAAAAAAGTAGAAAATACAATGTAATATGTTTTTTATATAACAAACTATAATTCCATTCGGAACAGAAAGTATTTGGACGAAAGATAATTACACTACCGCCAAGAAGTTTGGAAACATTTGAATTGTTTTAAAAAATGATTAAAAATGTACTATATATAAGTGATTCTACATTGTATTCTTTTGCTTAATTCTAATATTCTCTTAATTATCTCTTAATAATCTCTTAATCTTAATTCTAATGCTTTCTTCTATATTACTATATAGGTGAAGTATTTATTTTATGTATTATCCAATGCAGTTGAATTATTTATTTAAATCTATTTGTTTCCAAAATTTTTGACGATAGTGTATATTTTATTATCTAATTTTTGAACAGCGAAGATTGGGACGCTATAGAACAGAGGAAGTTGAAAACCACTTTTTCGAAATATTGTTATTCTATTTTTCACGCTGAGTTACTTTACTTAGCATTAAGTGATTCCAATCGATCCGACAAACTCTTAGGTTTCTCAGTTTGCGTAAATTCATGTCAATCTAGATATCCAACACTTGGTGCGGTGGAAGTAGAACAACCAGACTGCACCTAAATATAATAGGGAAGTAGGATTAATCGATTTAAAGTCAGAATCGACTTCAACGGGCTATAACAATCTTCTAAATTGTTCCCGACGATTAGCGAGCCCCGAGTACATTTAGTCTGTGACCCAATTGGTTCGCGCACAATCTCCCAAGAAATCAGAACTGGTACTCGCGAGATCTTTCCTTTCAAGAAATTTCTTCACCGTCGAGAAATCACCCGAATGCTCCCTTTTAAGATAACGAGTGTATCTGTCATTTGTCGAACAATTGCGAAATAAAAGGCAGAACAGATCCTCTGTTCGTAAAGTAAACGACAGAAGCATCGTTCGTATCTCATCGATAATTAGCCAATATCTAAAATTGAAAATCTTGAGAATGGGGCTGTAGCATTTAGACTTTCTGTCACTTTTGTACAGGCCAAATGATAAGAGTTATCGAAAAAATTCTTTCTCCATTGTGTTTAATGGGTTAGGTTTACGAATGGTCGAAAATTTTAACTTCCGGTCTGACCGGAAATGGCCGAAAAAGGGTTGGCTCTAGAATCTCGCTCTGGTTCACTTTATCTTGTTGATTTTAGAAACTTGACCCCTTCTCCAATGATACACTCTCTTTTTTCCAATTCCAATGTCTCGAGATGGAAATTTCCCGGAGAAAATCCATAGATACGCAGCTGTCGGTCGTTTCCTTAAATGGAACTTGACAACCCATTAATTCATCCCTTGTTAGAAATAACGAACATTGTTGAACGCTTGAACGACGAAGGGTCGTTGAAACGAGGCTGTCGGGTCACGACCTCACACGCACAAACACCAACGCGGGACTCACCTGACGGCGCAGGTGCATGAATAAAAGATAATCTCTATCAGGATTTACATTCTCCTCGCTCGTCCGTGACGAACGACCAGTTTCTCTAACCCTATCCAACGGCTATATCGAAATCGTCGCTTCGATAGCTGAACGCGTTAGAAAGAAAAAGAAAATCGATGAAACGCGTCCTGTCCGGGGAACACGCTGACATTTAGGTCTTTCGCTATAAATCCGGATGAACTTCGAACAGTCAGCGTCGAAATGTCGCGCGTAACGGTGTCTAGCGTCGTCGGGCTTCTCGGGAAACGATCGTTTATTTATAATTCTCGAACGACAACGAATTTTTTTATTTCCATCGTGTGAGAAATACTGAAACAATTGAAACTAAACGCGTTAATTAGGTATCATGAAGAAATTTTAAATAATATTTATATCGCAATAGAAACGCAAGGTGGAAAACAGAAAAATTGAGATTTATATTTTTCGTTGTTCTGCACGAATACGTCTGACTATACACGTTCATTACTACTGCGCCTATGGGCACGTCAAGTGTGTCGTACCATACACGGTCATTTCCACTGTTCCACTCACCGTGTTCACGAAATGGCGAACATTCTAAATATCCGTTATTAAAATCAGGCGCCAATAAATAATCTTACTTTTTACAGATAATAAAAACGTCTCCCTCGTATTCAAAAAAAATGTCCATCTAATCCGTGCTGCGAAGGTCGCGCGGTGTCCTTGCGAGTCAAATATAAGAGCCTAACTTTGTTTGCCGTAAAATTTCATCAGACCATAATCCGTGTTATTCAACGTCGAAACTGGGCTATCTGGATGATCGTAAAAGTTGGTAAAATCACAAGGACCCGGTGTTCACGTGGCCGGTGGAGCAACAGATCGTAAACAGAGCGTCGTTTTCAATCGTGCATCGATACATTGCAAACAAACTCTGTTCGAATGGAAAAACAAACGGAAGCTAGCGCCATCGGGGCGCCGTTACACGAGAACCGGCAGACGAAGCTTACGATCATCCCCATTCGGTGGTGACTAACCCTCGTCCAGTTGGTACCGGATCAATTTTGTCTGAAAACTATGTTACAACGTATCGGTATGATAAAATAACGAGTTAGTTAATTTTATAGGAACAGTTTATTAGAATCGATAATTTTCTAACAAGTATCCGAGCTTAGGTAAAGCTAGGATAGTTTTCGATTCGATGAAAATTTCGGCTGTCTTATCGAAGGTTAAGTTGCACGGAATCCTCGGACAGACGTCTGATAATTGGCCCTGTAGGCGAGGTCGAGAAAGCAAGCAGCAGCAAGCACCGCTATTAAGGTAATAAGGCTAACCCTGCCTAAGGTTGGAAGCGCGTGGTCGGCGTGTAGGGTGTGGACGACGGGGGTTCCCCTAACCTCCACGTTCACACGGGCACGTGTACAGACGTGTACACACGTATACAACGGTTCTTCTCCCTCGCTTCTGTTCCTCCCCTTCGCCAGTTGAACACCGCCGCCACCCTTCGCGGTCCGCATTGCATCAGTGTGAGGCTAGCACTCGAGCAGGACTCTTCCGGTTCTTCCTCGGCGCGTTGTAAACAACCGATACCCCCGGTATTTGGGGCAACGTTCCCGTCCAGCGGATCGATATCCCCGGTTCCTCGACGCTTTCACAGGGGAATCGACAGTCGTTTTGCCGCCGCTTTTCACGTTATGTCGCCCTCGATCCGTCGACGTCGCGGCTGATACCGCGGACAGTTTCCTTTTTCAACCGAGAAACTCTTGTACACCTACACGATGCTCCTCGTACATCGATGAACGAACCATACGTGGATTTGTTTACGTATGGATATATACAGACACCGGGGAGTGCACTGTTCCACCGGTCGGTAGTTACTGCTGAAATGCACGTGTACGTGGTTCGTGGTGGTGAACGAGCTTATATCTGTGTCTAGTGTTTTTTTTTTTTTCACTTATGCCCGTTCGATACTCGTGCATTCGTAGTAGAACCTAGACAAAGACGAGATTAAATGGCAGAGAGTCCGATTAGCAACTCGAAACGCTACTGTGCCAGACAGGTTAGGCTTTCTCTCGGAATTTTACCCTTCCATTTTGTTTATTTTCATTCAAGGGGCAGTGAAGACCCTTTCTCGTTTTTATATTCTAAACTTCAGACTATTCCTATGGTTAGCAATGAATTTCAAACACTTGGTAAATCGAAAAATAAATTATTTGATGGAAACAGTAGTAAAATCAACGCGAAATCAGACACGTGAAGAAGTACAGTAATTTCTTTGAAGAAAAGAAAGGAAATTAATTGCAAATTAGTGCACTTTCAATGGGATTGTGTATCGCGTGTCCACAGGTGCTGTCCCTTGGAAACGATATCCTCCCAGAGTACAAATTACAGTCACCTAGGATCGGCAGGTGGACCATACTGCACTATTCACCGTTCAAGGCGGTCTGGGATTGGGTGATACTACTGCTCGTCATGTACACGGCCATATTCACCCCATACGTAGCCGCCTTCGTCCTGTCGGATCCAGATTACAACAGCAGGAAGAACAAAAAGTATAGTGACGATCCCATCGTCATCATAGACTTCATAGGTGAGATAGGAAAATAAACATCGCAAGTAATTAACAGTAGAACTAGCAAACCAATCAAACTGACTGCCTTCGAGTTTCTTATTTTAAATTATAAATTTTATCGAAACTATTTTTCTTGAGAACTATTGTCGAGATAAATAATTATTTTCAAATTAAAAATAAATGTGCATCAAACACACTTTGATCTGTAATTAATATCGAACGCGTTGAAGTAGAAAGAATAATTGCGGGGTGCGTATGAAAATTCGACTGATTTCCTGTGCTCGTTACCCCGTTCTCAAGGTGCTTTTGATTTTTCAGTCGACGTCACTTTCATAGTGGACATCATCATAAATTTTCGCACGACTTTCGTGAATAGCAACGATGAAGTGGTGTCCCATCCTGCTAAGATAGCCGTCCATTACCTGAAGGGTTGGTTCATCATCGACCTGGTGGCTGCCATACCCTTCGACCTTTTTCTCGTTGGCTCGCACACTGACGAGGTAAGTTGCGTCGCACGCCCTTCACGTTTTTCTGAGAATCTTCTTTCCAGGCTGAATCTGATCACCGTGAAATTATTTCCAATCGATCCGTCGAATTCCAAATGGAAACAGCGAACAATTCTCACATTTCCAACTACCCCCCTTCGATTCTAATCAATTAACCAGCGCGTGCTTGTTAAACTGTAATTAAGAGAGAAGGGAAATGATTTGACGGATCGATCAGGTTATTCAGCTGAGGTTTTCTAGAATGTCGATGTTAGCTCGTAAATATGATTAGGATGACATGCCGAGCCCAAGTTAAGTGCCCATAGGTGTGTCTTTACCGGATTGGTGCTTAGTTCGTTTTCCCTTTTTTCAACGTTTCTCGGTGTTGAATGATTTCTATTTTTATTTTTCTTTGTCGAAAATTAGCCGACTCGACGTATTATAATTATTATTATAATAATTATTATTATTATTATTAAATGTGCACACAATCTGTACGTACCGGCAGATGAGAAGGAACTTTGACGGACTCTCGTTGTCTGGAACGATTTCACACAAGTTTCACGCGTGGTACACGTACGTTTTATATCGAAGCAACAGTTGCAAAGAAAAATATTTATTATCTATAAGAAAAATTCGAGTAGATAGTATTTTTCAAATTGTTTCAAAATTGAAAGCAGTAGGGTAACACTTATTGACCCTGTATAATGATTAACCCTTTTTCTAAAAATGTATAAAATATAATATAATGCGTTTCTTACATAATAAACTATAATTCTATTCGTAACAGAAAGCATTTTGGCTACGAAGGATAATTATATTTTATTATTTAACCCTTAGACAGCGGAGAATAGGTCAATCGTGACCCACATTTGCAAAACGTGTACAAGGACATTAATCTAAAGTTAAATATATAACTTTTAAACAAAAGTGTTTCATGTAGGTATTGGAAAAATAATTTTCAAAAGGTCAGTGCAAAATTTAGAAAATGAAAGTAATATGAAGGAGAGAATGAAATTAGAATCGTAGTTTTCTCCATGGTCCGTCATCCAACGGATCAGAAACGCATTACCTATATTACATTTCTTACTTTTATAGGAAAAGGACCAATCATTGTATAGGAGTTAACGAATGTATTCCTTATCTTAATTCTTCTCTTTTTTCATGAAATTTGTACCTGTACTCACACGTATGCATACACACTTGATCTATATACATGTGTAAGTAAGTCTAGTCTTTCGCTGTGAAGATTTCTGCTCTGATTGTCGAGATGTTAGATTTTATTGTCAGTTCCTTGTCAAGATTCTCTTCTGTATTCTTTGCCCCGTGTCTTGTTTCTCTCTTTATTTTTATTTTTTTTTTTTTTTTTTGAAAATCTCAATCAATTGTTATTATTATTACATAGATTATTTTCGTTGAACCGTTCTAATTTATTCCGACTCATGATTTTCGTGTTACGTTGGTCCTCTGTCGCGAGGATCGTTAGCATTCGCCTTTTCTGCAAAATGATTTTCACTCTGTTTCGTTCTCACGATGCTCGTTCCAATAGAGAGAACGTTTTTAATTGACCTGGCGCTGTTGAGAGATAAAAATGTAATCCGCTAGTAATCTATGCGACCCCTTTTCTTTCCTGTGTTTCTTGGCATAAAAAATAGGGCAGCGTGATATTAACTGAACGCTCAGGAAAGTTTATTTCACGATCACGATGCGTAAGTTTAATGAATTATTCTAGCGAAAGGATATCACGAGAATTTCTGGTCTCGGCAAATCAGTCAAATAATCCCTTCATTAATTTTTATTTTTTAATCTGTAATCACCTCCCATGAAAGAATTATGAAACATTTTTTATACTTAACTGTGTAAATTTAAGTCCCTTTTTTCCACGATGATTCTCTTCCAAAGGGATCAAATTAACGCCCCGTTTTTTCGTTACATTTTTCCTTCTTTCCTTTTTTGAAAGATTAAAAAAAAAAATATCTCAAAATCATAAAGGAACGAATTTTAACCTCAGTTTAACGTTTTCGTAGCTCGGCTTGGACAAGGACGAGGTTAGTTGATACACATACACACAAAAAAGAAATTACTCACAGGCTGACGTTTTCTTTATTTTTTCTGTTCACTTTACCTTTCTATCCCTCTTTTTTTCTTTAATAAACTGCAGGTTTCGATTTACACGTTTTTTACACACTAATAATTAAAAAAAAAAAAGAAGAATGTAATTCACCAAACGCAGCCATGAATTTTTTCTGTGTCTGTTTCTCTTTCTTTCTTCCTTCCTTTCACACACTCTCTTTCTCTCTTTGTCTGTCTCTTTTATCCCTGTACAGTTATTTAATCGCTTAAAGAACACGTCACACATTGCGAATGTATATTATATTATATATCTCTGATGTTTTTTCTGCACAATCTTTCTTTTCGTAAATCGAAATGATTTTTTTTTTTCTCACTCTCTTGTTTCTCGATGTGGTTCCACGTTAACACTTGCGATCTTTCGCGCGATTTACCACAATCGTACACCTGTGTGCTTCGAAGTACACGATACACAGACACACGTAAGAAGAAAACTACCAACTGCAATCCCACGATTTATCAAGAAACCCGGGGAGAAACCGATCGACAATTTCCGCTGTTCGAAGGATAATTTATTTGATATTTATTAAACCCGCGATATCTCGATGAATTTTCTCGAGGAATTCGAAATAGACCGGAACACGTGATCCGGAGGATCATCTCGTGTTCGAAAGCATTTGCCCTCGGCTTCGAATAGATTATGTAAGGAAAGGAGAAATGTCGATCGATTCCCTCCTATTTCGCCCGCAACGTGTGAAATTTCACGACGATGAACGTTGAGGAAGCATCTGCATGTCTACAGTAAAGTATTTGCAAAGACCGATCTGACTGTGTAAATAGTGTTATACTCACACGTACGATATCCACTTGGTAGGAAAAACGAATTGCATCAGCGTACGATGTAGCCTCGACACTTCGACGACCATGTATTTTGTATGGAAAAAGTGATCGCTGAGAAAATTATGCGATAAAACGATCAGTTTTCAAATTGAAAATAAATTCATTCGCAATGGTCGTCGAATTGTTTAGAATATTTCTTTTCTTTTCTTTCCCCGAATATAAAAGAATCGAGCAAAGAAATTGAGATATTTAATAAGAATATTTTGTACAATACTATATATGTATACTTTGATTAGGTAGTTGATAGATTTAGATAATTATTCCTAACAGATATTGATCCACAGTGAACAGAACGATTCCTGGAATTTTTTTCTTTTTTTTTTCATACTTTCCTTGTCTTTTTATAATTGCTCCCCCTTCTTTTTCTTAAGTAGTCACGTAGAGATTCGTTGAGTATCAATAATTGTTGAGAATAATGCAACTAGTTAGAAAATGTTTTTCGTAGTTAGTTAATTATTTTTGATCAAACATCGATGCTCAATTAAAGGAACATTTTTACAAGAGGTTGAAAATTAACTTGGGGTTGCAGGATTATCCATGCTGACTTCGTGAATTTTCAAATGAATTCTTTCAATACGATAAGAACGCGTTTCAGATAAGTTTCCGAATGGCCGCACCAAAATTGGGAACTCAGGTTCGATATATAACCTAAATTGACTACCAAAAACCGATTAAAATTGATTTCAGCGCTGGATGTCGTACCGTTTTTGAGATATCGTGGTAAGAAATTTTTGTACAATTTTGGGACTACGTCTGCGCTATTCGATACTGCGCATACACAGCACCTAACCTAATCTAACCTAACCTTACCACGATATCTCGAAAACGGTAAGACATCCAGCTCTGAAACCAACTTTAATCGGTTTCTTGTAGTCAATTTAGATTATATAATTACTACTCTTCCAGAATATTATTGTTAACGCGTAATAAACGATAGAATGGTGTAACAAAGGAAAAGAAATGGCTGAATGAAAATGTTGTAAACATAAGTACACACGTACACACGAAATAAATATACATAAAATATACAAAAATACGCGAGAGACGCAGAAGATCGCATAGCGACACAACGAACGCACACCTCGAAAAGAAAAGATATCGAAAGATTTCTCAACGGGATTTATGTAAAAAATCGTATGTAAGCTTTTGCCGTTTTCCACTTTGGATTCCATGAAAAACTCTCTTTGTTAGTCCTGTTTTTACGAGCTTATTTTTCCGTATCATTTTTGTACATATTAACTACGCTTACATTGCAAGCTGTATAAAATCGTACAAGCCTAACGATACCGATAATTATTTCTCTGTGTGCGTTACCATCGATAGAATTCTTTCATCTGTTCTCTTCTCTAACAATACGTTTGATGATTTACGCTTTTAATACAAATCGATAACTCATTACCCTATTTTCTTTTAATCCATATACTGTATAGCTGTTATACATGTATCTGGATACTTTTTTTTTTTAACACGAACAGCGATCATGTGTGTTTTTCTGTCGCTTGAACGCTTCGTCTTCTTTCCACTTACGTATTATTTCGAATATCTGTCTTGTGTACAAACGAAACGGGTTGCCAGGCGATGCGAAATTTCTGTTTTTTATTCGAATTGCCAATTATTCGACTCGGGATGGTAAACATCCGTGACATTCGAAGGAAAGATAAGATCGCGTCAGACAAGAGGACGGAACATGGGGTATTTCAAACTTTACCGGGATCTCTCACGATGCACCGGTTCGCGTGTACGTCGTAATAACGCTTTCCTTACTATCAGAGCCAGTTATCAAACGTCCTCGGATATTCTTGGCAATTCGAGGCCGGATAAAAGACCGCTGCCTTTTTCCCTCCTCTCCAACCCTGCTGTGTTCCTGTGAAATCATCAATTTCCGTCCGTGGAATGGATCTTCAAAAGCGATCACGATCGTTCGAGAGATAACACAGAAGGATAATTAGAATTATTTTTAAAATGAACGTTTATCGCCTGGCAACCCCTGTAATAAGTATCAAGTTCAAGATTATTCGTTAGCAAACAATTAGCCGAATGATCCTCAGTTTGATCGGCTCTGCATGATGTCGAATCGTGACAAGGTGTCGTTTCCGGAACGACCGTGAAACAACACGGTATTTTGTCGAAATGCCGGATGTTCGCGATCGAATCTCGAACCGGGATCGCAGGTAAGAAATTGGAGAGAAGCATGAGTAACCAAGTTTGTTGTTTGCAACGATCCCGAACCGACTGCTCGTCGCTTGAATTTCTATCGAACCGGAAGAGAGATTCTTGGTGCGTTCGAAAACGTGGCTGGACATTTTTTTCTCTCCTTTTTCCATTTCTTTTTTTTTAAATATCGCGTCGGACATCTACGAAGCTTCGCGGTTGACCTAAAAATGACCAGCGACGTCTCGATCGATGGAACTCGAGAACGACACTCGAGTATTAGAGATTCCTCGGAAGCATTACGAGACAGGTCGCACTGTCAAACTGACTTTGGCGTTGTTACAAACGAAGGATAGCTCGATAACGAGTGATTACATGGAATGCATAGTTATAGAACGTCGTTGGATCGAGGCCGATTCAATTATTCACGACCCTTCCACCTAGTTTCATATTTTTTAATGGATTACTGCACTCGCTGTGAATATGTACGGTAAAAGTTGGATAACTATCGGGGCTCAGAGCGGAAAGTCATGAAGCGGGGGTCGAGCCGCGCGTTTCAATGTTGTCGAATTTAAAAAATGATAAAGAGCGAAAGAGAATATGGTCTGAGAATCAAAAGAAGACTATCGATCTAATTAAACAATAAAATTTTCGTATTTTTCATTTTTCTTAAATAAAAATTTTACCAATGTAATTGTGAGATTCTTCTAATTAACCCTTTCACTACTACATATGTTTTTAATATATTTTTAAAAACTTGTTACATTTTCTAATGAAATAATGTCTAAAATGAATGAATATGTGCATTCTATGCTTTGAATATATATCCTACTATCCTGAAAATGTCCTGGGACAATGTGTCCCAATAGTAAAATAACAAGGATGTTGTAATGGAACAATCTTCATTATATTTTACGTGTGATACAACGAAAAACATGCTTTGCGTAGTGGAATGAGCTCAAGATTACTGGAACACTCAAATAATACGCGGTTTTGGGACGTATTTGTCCAATAGTAATTTGATATTTGCTCTGGGACATATAATTATGCAGTATAATTTGAAGCATATTTGCTCATTCCCTTTTTAAATTATATCATCTCTGGCCTCGTTTTAATCAGAAGAACCTTACAATTATATTAGTAAAAGTTTCATTAAAGAAAACCAAAAAATTTTGTTGTTGCATTATTATTGTCTTATCGATATTCCAGTTTAAATTGAATCACACTATTCGTTTGTCCAGCTTCATAGTTCTTCCAGGAATATCCCTCCAGGTGATGGAGGGTGGTTACCGAGTATTTATCCAATGGATCTGCCCGGATATTTATCCAACTCTTATTTCACATCACGACGAATACCCTGTATATTTCGTAACGCACGGAAACGTCCAAAATGGCACCGTAGATTTCTAAACAGACCCGCGTACTATCCATTGGCCGGTCAAAGTCAGTTCTCTTTCGGCTTCGATGGAAAAAGCAGGTCGAGCAAAGGAGAGACGAAAGAAAATGAAGAAAATCGTAATTGACGAGCGTTAGATGGACAAAGTGTGACGTGTTCTTTGCAGACGACAACCTTGATAGGACTTTTGAAGACGGCTCGTCTTCTGAGGCTCGTCAGAGTAGCCAGGAAGATCGACAGGTACAGCGAATACGGAGCTGCGGTTTTGCTCCTTTTAATGGGCACCTTCGCTCTTATTGCTCACTGGATGGCGTGCATATGGTAAGAACCTACTATAATTCATTCTTCTGAAAGGCAGTATCAATAAAGGGTCTATTGTTTCGAAGGTACGCCATTGGGAACGCGGAGAGACCAACGTTGAAGAGTAAAGTCGGTTGGCTCGATATTCTGGCCAACGACACGCATCAGTTTTATTCACACAACAACACCGGAGGGCCGAGTATAAAGGTGATTAAATTAAATTGACGAAAATGAATTTTTTTCTTTTCGATTCAACGATAATTTTTCTTCCCTTTCAGAGCCGCTATATCACAGCACTGTATTTCACCTTTAGTAGTTTAACGTCGGTGGGCTTTGGAAACGTGGCACCAAACACGGACGCCGAGAAGATATTCACTATAATAGTTATGCTAATCGGATGTAAGAATCGTTCAATTTATTCGACATCTTTTAATTGCCAAAGGACGATCGACCGATGTTATATTTTCCTTCGTTTCAGCTCTGATGTACGCAAGTATCTTTGGTAACGTATCAGCGATCATTCAAAGGCTTTACAGCGGTACAGCGAGATATCACACGCAAATGCTTCGAGTTCGAGAGTTCATAAGATTCCATCAGATCCCTAATCCGCTTCGTCAACGATTGGAAGAGTACTTTCAGCATGCTTGGACGTACACGAACGGAATCGACATGAACAGTGTTCTGAAAGGATTCCCCGAGTGCCTTCAGGCGGATATCTGTCTTCATTTGAACAGAAATCTTTTGAACAACTGTAGAGCCTTCGAGGGTGCCAGTCCAGGTTGTTTAAGGTATTTAAAATTACCTTTTCTCCATTCCACTTGTTAAATCACGACGATCAGTGGCGGACTGTGAGTATAAAAATATTGGTTGCCAGGGGACAAAGGAGTTTTTTTGTTAAAAAAAAAAAAGGAATTTTGGTCCTAAAGGGAGCCCACTTGTCGTATAATTTTTAAAATTTTCTTTTCTCTCTTTTCAGGGCATTATCGTTAAAATTCAAAACCACACACGCTCCGCCTGGTGACACGTTGGTTCATCGGGGGGACGTGTTGACGTCCCTGTACTTCATATCGCGTGGCAGTATAGAGATATTAAAGAGCGACGTGGTGATGGCCATCCTGGGCAAGGACGACATATTCGGGGAGAATCCTTGCATATATCCGACAGTCGGCAAATCGTCGTGCAACGTTCGCGCTCTGACTTATTGTGATCTGCACAAGATACACAGGGACGATTTACTCGACGTTCTGGCTCTCTATCCAGAGTTCTCCAATCATTTTAGCCAGAATCTCGAGATCACTTTTAATCTGAGAGACGTACGTATCGTTTCCCCTTTCGTTTCTATTACACGTTTACTTGGGCAGTTTCAATTTCATTTTATTTTTTTCAAAAAAATCATAAGGGAAAGGGTTAAATAACTTAGAGTAATTTTATTTTCTAAAAAAATATCCTCGACCCGATTTCCATCCAGCTCTGCCCTCGCAGCCCCTGGTGACGTCACTGACTTAGACAACTTTCAAATGGTGGAGTTTGTACGAGAGGTTCGAGGAATTAATTAACGAGGAATTTAATAATTGACAGGAGGAACAGGCTGGTGTCGATCCAATATCAGCAAGGTTTCCTGTCAGCACTCCAACGGACGTCGAAGCCGACGCTAGGAGATTCGCTTTCCGTCCACCACGATACCGTCGAGGACCCGGGGGTCCTGGCACCAATCTTATCCCCACCGGTCGACAAGACTCCTTACAGGGTGATCAGGAAGACTAGTGAGTGTCTAAATAAACATTTCAACACTTTGAACGGACATGAAAATGGAAATAATCTCGTGTGTATCTATATAACAGTGACAAAGCAAGTGGTCATGGAATTTTGGAATTCAGCACCGACAAAGCGGGCCAAGATGTGACACCGTTAAATTTAGAGTTCGACGAGCCGAAGCAAAGAAGTTCCACCTTGAACTCCATAACCGGTGAGAAGAAAGAAAAAGAAAAAAAAGAAAAAAAGAAAACTCGATCCGTCGATCGATTTTTATGACCTCCGTTTTCAATCCCTTCGAAACGATACCTTTCTTTTACCGATTACTCTCTTTCTCTGTCTGTCTATTTTTCTCTTGTTTGCCTCTAATTACTGTCTGAGGAATGTATTGTTCTCTGCACGTCACATAGAGCTCTTGATAATAATCGATTTAAGGACGTTTCTTACGGTTGCTTACGTCGGTTTCATTTAGAACCGTATACACGGATAAGGAAGATCCTTATGATTCAAGGAAGGTACTTTTGAATCATGCTTCGCAATACCCCGCCACATCGATGCTTGCCCATTTACTGAATATTCGTAATTTCGAGATACACATAGATTTATACATATATATATATATATATATATTTCAGAACGTTATGTACATATATACATACATACATATATAAAAAGCTCGGCTTGACCCTGTTCCCCCTTTGTTTCTCTTGTATTATATACTCGACTCACAGTTCCGTGAGATTTGGACCGTTTAACGTCCCCGAAGAGAACCGTAGTCCGGCACCGATATACAACATTAACTGCGAAATAAAAGGTAATCTCGAATGTCACAACCGCAGAGTGCAGTAATTACAGTTTGCTCTAATTTATGCAATTAGTCCTAAGGTGTAAGCGGAGGGACAACCATTTACTTGCAACCATTTCATTTTAACGCTTTTTTGACTCAAACATCTGCTATTTATTATGAATTAATGAACTACCTAATGATCGATGAAAATGATGGCCCTCTCTCCGTTTTCAATTCTGAGATCTCAGATTTCATTTTGATTCAATAGCCACTTGCTCGTGTTTCATAATGATCTTCATACATCCGTAGACTATATTTATTTTATCTAAAATCTCGTCTATGTAGCGTAGTTCATTTTTCATGAGCTTTATACTCGATCGACACGTTTCCTTCTATCTATTCTTCTCCGCTAAAAAGAAAACAAACATATCTCCTTGGTCCAATCGCCTCGACTAATAAAGCATAGAATAGCTTTCGAAGAACAATTTGTGCCGTTCGTATGAGGAGAAAAATCGAGCTGATTCGAGGCGTTTGGATTAAGAGCGCAGCGTTTAAGCTTTGCGTTTGCATTTGACTCCCGAGTTCGTTAACACCTTGAAACCTGGTTGTTCAGGCATGCTAACCCATCTCAAGCGCAGCATACCGGACCTACGTCAGCACAAGATCCATCTGCAACCACTGACGAGTCACGATTACCTTGCCAAGCAGAGTAAGTATCCATTTGGCGAAGTAGACAGGCCAATCCTTTTTAATTAATCACTTTAATCATCATCGTTCGATCGACTCGTTTAAAGAAGTTTAGTGTTGTCGCTAAAATAATCAGCTGGCGAGTATCCTACCACCGTATCATTCGAACCCCTAGCGAAACTATCGATCTTTCTCTCTCTCTCTCTCTTTCTCTTGCTTTTCCTCTTTATCCTCCTTCTGGTCCCCCTTTTTCTCGGAGATAAGAGGCACTTTTAGAGAATGCTCGTTCGCGCCCTGCTCTCCCCGGCCCGATGTACTGATTCTCTGTGCCTGGGTTTATCCAGTGACCACCCCGTTGACGAAACCAGCACGGAGAAGCTCCGCCGCCGACGAAAGCTGCCTCAGTCAGAACGCGGTGCACCCAACATCGACGACGTCCAGTCATTATACCACACCGTCGCCACCACAGCATCCACAGTCACACGGTGGGTGGATTTCCATCATTCGTCGACAATTCTTGCCACCCACGGATGATCCCTCTCTCCCTTGTATGCGAATGATCCATCATCTCTGTGCTAATTATTCGAAAGACTACGGGATTCGTGGTCGTCGATTACCCTGATGTGTATGTGTATGTTGGGACGATTTGTTTCTTTCTTTCTAATCAGGCCACCTAATGAGGTAGCCAAAATTTCGAGGATGTTCGTCGTAGAAAGAGGTTCGAATCCATATAGGTAATCGTCGTCTTGATCTTGAAAGATTTCGAAATTCGTTAGATTCATTCTCATTGTAGATGGGCAACTGATCGTTGACAGATTCAGCTGTTATTTCGGTTTTATATGAATTTCAGGTGACTTTCAAAGCGGACCAGGCCGGCCTATAGAGGAGATGAACGTCAGGATAGATCAACTGTCGCGACAGGTGTCCTCTCTGGAACACTCGATGGGAGAGAACATTAGATTGATCCTAACGCTGCTCCAGCAGACCCTTAATTCGTCGAGGGAGAGCTCCAGCATCGAGATGATGCCTGGAACAGCACCAGCCGGACCTGCTAAGCAAAGTAGTAGAGCCCCGGCACTGGTCCAACGGTCAGCCAGCGAACCACAACCCCCGACTGCTCCGCCGTCGAACAATGGAAACGGAAAGCTTCAGCCTAGCTCGTCCCACGGTTTGTTTAGGTAATTCTTTTGTATTTGATCTTTCGTATAATCTTGTCGATCAGACGATCACACGTGAGAAAGATTATTATTAATTAGTCGTGGATATAATGAATTTGAAATGCGAATGATGGATTACAGTGAACTTTCGTTATGTTGCCACAATTTCTGAGCAATTTCAGTCCCACCATCATAGCCTACGAAAATAATATTATTTTATATTCCTTTTCCTCTCCAACTGAAAATTTGGAAAGACAGATTTTGCACTCCTATCCCCTTCCCGCGGCAATATAACGAGGTATATACAGGGTGTTCGACAACAAGTGGGTTTAAGTGGTGATTCTAGGAATCAAAATAAGACGTAAATCAAGAATAACGAAATAGCGTTTGCGGCTTTGTTTTCCAGTAATTAACATTTAAAAATTCGAGTAAAAAGCGCCTGAAACCTGCAACCTGCCCAGCACCGACGACTGAACGTCAGGTCAGCAGGGGTCGGTACAGTCATAACCAAGAATCATTGAATAGTACAGAGTGATTCTTAGAGGTGTGCGAGTACTCGTAATTTACAAGCCGAGCTGAACTCGCTTCGATTGTTCGAGCCGAGTCGATCGCTTGAATTTGCCGAGCTACTCGAAATCGACGAACTGTTTGATATAAAAGCGAGCTACTCGAATATTCGAGCCCTTGTGAAACTTCGATTTACGAGGGCTCGAATATTCGAGTAGTTCGATTTTTTCGAGTAGTTCGTCGATTTCGAGTAGCTCGGCAAATTCAAGCGATCGACTCGGCTCGACCGACCGATCATTGTTCGACTCGAAATTCGAGTACTCGAATAAATCGAGTACTCGCACACCTCTAGTGACTCTCTCGCAACGCAACACAAAAGCCGTGCCGCACAATGGAACCCCTGCTGTTCCGTTTCTTGTCTTCGTCTCAGCCATAAACACACACAAAGCAGTTTTGAGTCTGGCGATATGGCCCCTGGGTCTCTTTACCCGCAAAAACAGCAGGGTTCCATTGTGCGGGACGGCTTTTGTGTTGCGTTACAAGAGAATCACTCTGTAGAAACTTACCTCGTGCTATTCTGTTTCTCGGTACTGCAGCATTCGGATTTCTCTTCTTGGTTATGACTGTACCTACCCCTGCTGACCTGACGTTCAGTCATCGGTGCTGGGCAGGTTGCAGGTTTTAGGCGCTTTTTACTTTTTAAACGTTAATTACTGGGAAACAAAACGTTTGATTTTCGTCTTATTTTCATCCCTAGAATCACCCTTTAAAAAATCTTCCACCTGTTGTCAAACACCCTGTATAAATATTTTTAAAAAAATGTTCGAAATTTTTTAATTAAAATCGTAATCATCTTACTCACACGATATCGTATAGCATTAGTCTATTTGTCATAACAGAAGTAACATGTGTCTCTTCTGTTTCTATTTTTCTCAGTGTATCTCTGTTTCTATCACTGTTTCTCTGTCTTCTTTTTTTTGTTCTACCTGTCTTTCCTACTTTCTATCCAAATCAATACGATCGATTTCGACAAAATGTAGAGACGATCGTGTTGTTAAATCATTCTCTCTCTTTCTCTTTCTCTCTCTCTCTCTCTCTCTCTCTCTCTCTTTCTCTATCTATCTCTCTGTATACGTGTGTATGTGTGTGTATATTTGTTTTTCTGTTACTTTCTCAAGTAGAAAATGATTCTGTTTTTCCTAGGAAGTAATCGATGTTTTTATTCTTGGAAAGCTTTCTTTCGAAATCCCTGGATCAGTTGCATTTGATTTCGGCGTCTTTTATTTTGGAAAGGTTGGACAAGTTCCGAAGGTGACCATACTCTCTCATACTCTTCTTTGAAACCCTTTTGCGAGCAGTGTCGCGCAAGTAGAAACGAAACAGGATTAACCATGCAAATGATTGTAAAGCTGCTAGAAATTCGTTGCTAATTTATTTCTATTTATTGGTATCGTAAGTAAAGTATCAATTTGATATCTTGTTTCATTTTGTCTCGCTCTATTTCTATGTTTCTCCGCGTCAGCGATCCCCGTTTTCTACCCAATTAGTTATCTGTAATTTTTTCAATTAGAGAACGATACAATTGACATCGACATTTACTTGAACAATCGTTACGAAACGATCTTGGAATGGTTCTCTTTAATTCTTCTTTTCATTTTTCAAACACTAGCGGTAGAACTTTTGTTAGCCTACACCGTGAGCGATTATTTACCCCTAAGTATATTGCTAGTCCGACTTTCCTTTAACCCCATTTTTTAGAATATCGATCAAGCATTTTACACACGACGCGTGCGTAGACGATTTGATTTTGTTTGTTTGCGACATTGGCACGTTTTCGAAGCTTGCCGATGAATACGCGAAGAAAACCGTGTCGTTTTCTTTGTATCATCAACGACGACACTTTTTCGAAAGAAAATTTCCAAAAACATCGCGTCTCTTTTTTCGACACTTTAGAACGAACACAATTAGTTGATGCTTAGAATTAGTGTTGATAAGATTCGAGAATAGAATACTAATTCATCGAACATATAAAACTGAAGAAATATTAAGCAGTTTGTTAAACGTGTCAAAATGATTTGACAGATAGTTTCTTTACATAACAGTTTTTAATGTTTCATTCGCTTCGACTGCAATTCACACGACACTGAGATCACCCTTTACACACCTTAACGATACTTCCCTTCGTAGCTACTTGAAAATATCCCATCATAATGGATAGAGGTAAGAGATACAATTAGTAGATGATTCCCGCGAGTATGATCCGCCACTCTGTAGGACATAAGTTTCCATTAGTGCACAAGCATACACAGTACTGTATTGCTAGTTTCGTTTAGAAAACTCCGGTATAGTCTCGATAGTTTAATCGTTTATTGCTCGACTAAACATTTAGCTATTTCAGTAAAAGTAAAAAAGAAAACTATCGAGATTCTACCATGTACCATTTAGTCAACTAACGAGAAGAGCTCCCCAAGTGTTACGCTCAATTATTAATTAAACTTTGTCACTGTATAGATTTCTTCAAGCTGGACATACTTGTACTCCATTTTGTTAAAATGAATTAAATTAATTACTTCTTATATTAAACAATTAATTAAAATTAATTATTCCTTATATTCTAAAGTCTAACACATTTACACATACAAACAGTTAAATACCTGGATTCAAATCTAAGGATTCCTAGTTCGAATCTCGGTTACCTATTTTTTTCTTTTTTTTTTTTAAATTGGTCCAAATTTTTTAACCCTTATAAAATGAACTTGGCCCATTTTCAAAATAAACGGCTCACCTAATATTAATATCTTTTAAACAATTATACGTCCACCTTCAAAATGGGGTGTATGCGTATTCAGCTTGAAGAACTCTATCTAGTAACAAAGTTTAATTAATAAATGAACGTAACGCTTAGAAAATTCCCCTCATAAGTGAGAACTCGCGCGTATCTTGTTTGAAGGAAATATACGGAACACGTGGAATAAATCGAGAACAATAATGTCGATGTCAGATCGTCGCTGTTACGTAAGGAGTCCCAATCAGACAGATTTGCGACACTGTTCGGGACACTTAGAGGAATTAGACGCCTACCGAATCCTCTTGTACATAATCACGTGCTTCAAGTATATTTCGCTGCTAGTCAGAGCGGTACCGAACGGCCGCAGCTCACGCCTTGTCATATGATTTAATCCTCCTTTGAATGTCCATCTGTAGCAGACCACCGACGAGAGATCCGACGTCAACGTCCTCAGGTACATCTCGATTAACGGTGACGTCGGACACGTCGGCGTTGGCGACGGCCCTGCAAACGGCGTTGAACGGTAGAACCGCGCCCACCAGGTCGCAAAGTCAACCCGTCGACCTGGCTGTACCACCCAACACGCAACAGGCTCAGCTGCCACACGCCTGGCACAGTCAACCTGCTGCGTTTAGGAGAGGAGAGTTCAGGAGCGGGTAAAACTCGATTCTCTTTTTCACTGTTTCAAACGTGGCCATCCGATAATTAGTAGAAATGAACGTGTGCGGTCAGAAGATGAAATTTCAAAAATTTCAAATTTCAATTTCCTGTCTTACTTATTTCTTCTGACTTACCTGGATTTAAGAGAAATTCAAGGGTGTTGCATTACACTGAACAAAATCAATTCGCAACTGTTTTCATCTCTGAATTAAATAATAAATTATTGAATAGTCGCATAGTACACCGAGTTATCCAACGTCTTTGAGACGACAACTGAACTTTGTTTTAAAGGAGATTAAAGGAGAAACATATATTAATAATTTTAATTTCAGAAGCAAAATTTTATACAGGGTGTTCGACAACAGGTGGGCAAAATTTTAAGGGGTGATTCTAGGGATCAAAATAAGACGTAAATCAAGAATAACGAAATAGCGTTTGCGGCTTTGTTTTCCAGTAATTAACGTTTAAAAATTCGAGTAAGAAGCGCCTGAAAGCTGCAACCCGCCCAGCACCGACGACTGAACGTCAGGCCAGCAGGGGAAGGTACAATCATAACCAAGAATCGTTGAATAGTAGAAACTTACCTCGTGCTATTCTGTTTCTCGGTACTGCAGCATTCGGCTTCGGTTCTTGATTATGACTGTACCGACCCCTGCTGACCTGACGTTCAGACTTCGGTGCTGGGCGGGTTGCAGGTTTCAGGCGCTTTTTACTCGAATTTTTAAACGTTAATTCCTGGAAAACAAAGCCACAAACGCTATTTCGTTATTCTTGATTTCCGTCTTATTTTGATCCCTAAAATCACCCCTTAAAATTTTGCCCACCCGTTGTCGAACACCTTGTATATTTAACTCTTTTAATTTCCAGATATTTAACTAATTAAAAATTTTTCAATTAACCCTGATACTAAAAGTACAAAATTTTACTTTATTAATTAAAATTAAAAAATTTCATTTATATTACTATATTTATAAATTAAATTGATTATTTCTTAAAATTGACAGGTACAGCTCGTTCAACAAACGTTCAGAGCCAGAAGGTGAAGATCCATGGAGCTGTGTGGTGTCCGTCTCGGATCGAGGAGCTTCTCAACGTCCCCGGAGTAGCGAGTCTCGTAAAGAACCAACGAATCATCGGGGTTCGAGCAATTTGGCATCGGCTCAACGTTCCGAGAGCAGACAACCGGGTCAGGATGGCAGCGGTCAGCCATCGAGTGGCCGGCAGGAGTCCTCGAGGCAAGCCAGCGAGGATATATCCTGGGAGTTCACGATAAACGAGGCGCCGATCGCGAGATTAGAGTCATTGGACGAGCTCGATCAGGATCACGGTAGTTAAGGCCAAGGTTAGCCACTTCCTTTTGATGCACTCTCGGCTCATTTGCGACTGAAACGCGATACGTGTCGATGCGATCGATTATAAACGATCATTCGGATGGCTGTGGACTCCTTCCGTTCCCTTTTTGAAGGATTTAACGAAGGTGGCGCCAGGATGGCAATCGTATCTGGCTGCTCGATATTCTTCTAGCGAATCTCCTCTCATTTCACACCCGTCGTTACTAAGCCTATCTTTCCCTTTAAATCACCCTCGATCGTTTCTTTTTCTACTGATATTAAAACGAAGCGTTTAATATTTTAAGTAGAACTATGCATCTTCTGAAAACGAAAACGTCCGATGTTCTTTCTATCTAAAGACGTTTTCCACGCATACTGCGTTACTAATTATAGGGGAAGGGCGGGTAGCCCCGGACACTTGAATAAAATACAAAAAAAACATAGAAGCAATCAATTTTAATCAAATTTCTCTTTCAGGGTCTTTCTGATTCATTATATCTTAAAGAAAAACATATTTCTTAAATAACTGTAGAACAACAAGCAATAAACTGGAACCCCTGTTTTTACTCAGTCGAAAAAATGGCGGGTAGCCCCGGACACTTGAATAAAATGCAAAAAAAACATAGAATCAATCAATTTTAATCAAATTTCTCTTTCAGGTAATAAATATAGGGTCTATCTGATTCATTATATCATAAAAAAAAATATATTTCTTAAATAACTTTAAGACAACCAGCAATAAACTGGAACCTCTGTTTTTACTCATTCGAAAAAAGGCGAGTAGCCCCGGATATCATTTATTTTCACATATTCTTACAAATATCACAACAATAGTATAAATCGGATTCATTAATACTTGTACATTGTTCATGTGCCCAATTTTTACATTGATAGCATTGTATCCAATCTTCTTCGAATGTCTCTCCACAAAGGATGCATCGGGTCTCCTCTTGATTTTCTTGATTGAAAACATTTATTTTTCGTTTTGCTTTGCTTTGATTATTTTTTATAGTTCTCCTACTTTTCGCAATAGTTTCATCCTTATAGGGAGACGATGTCAAAATTTCACTTCGCTGTGTTCTTCGTGAACGAGATGTGAAGCGTTTTTTGGAAGCATCAGGCAATGGTGAAATCAATTGAATTGCTTCTGTTACATTGCTCGTTGAGGCTGTAAGTTCAGAAGAAGATTCTGTGGAAGGCGTCCTTGTAGAAAAGTGATTGACGAATTCTGATTCTTGAATTGTTACATCAGTCATGGAAGCAGGTAAAAAATCGAGATCACTGAAAATGTTACGATCGAAGGGATAAATTCCTGTGCACCGAAATCCGTTCTGTGCTATTTCAAGTCTAGCTGCTTTACTAAATGCAACGTCAACAAGTGTAGCAATATCGTAATCAGTAATTCTTGCTCCAGGATTTCTTCGCATCCATACAGCACTTGCCGAAGCATATGATGTTTTAAAAGGCTTGAAAAACGTCCTATCAAGCGGTTGGAGTTTGTGTGTCGTGTGTGGCGGAGTGCTAAGCATATGAATGCAATTTTTACGAGCATATTCTATTACAGCTAACTCTTTATGGCTAGCATGCCCATCTAGAATTAGAAGGACTGGGGTTTCCTTTGTAGGTTGCACATGTTGTTTGAAATGCTCCAACCACTGCAAAAATATGTCCCCATTCATCCACCCGCTTTCATGTGGAATAGCAATGCTATCGAGTGGAGCTCCTATCATTAATCGACCAAACTTATCCATCTTTTTTCTTGGAAAAATAAACAGAGGTGGCACAAAATGGCCAGTAACATTCATTGCGAACATTACTGTGATATTTTTACCTCTTTCTGCAGAAGTTAATTTTCCAACTTGTTTTTTCCCTTTGAAAGACAAAACTTTGCCATTTTTATGGACATTGGAAATACCTGTTTCATCTGCATTGTAAATTCGCGAAGGAGGAAAATTATATTTTTCTTGAAGCTGCTGAAGTTGATCGTAGAAACGATCTACTTGTGGTTTATTAAACCCAACTGCACGCGAAATGCTTGTTGATTCAGCAATTCTCAGAACAACATTTGGATATTTTTTCTGAAAACCATATAAGAAATCTTTCCCCGCCATTCCTTTCTCCTTGTTAAATCGGTGAGGAATTTTGAAATATTCTGCCAAGTCGAAAGCTAGTTTTAAAAACTCGAATCTAGTTAATGGCATTAGGCGGTTGTCCAAATCTCTGATGTGGTTGCACAATTGCAATGAAAAATTGTCGTCAAATGTTGACTCAAACCGTCCTAATTTTGGTTTAAAGGTCATTTCATTACCGCTTTTTAATGCCTTTATTCGATCATGGAGAGTGCTACGCGGCACATCATATTTATTTGCGGCCAATCTTACTGTTAATTTGCCCTCCATAACGCTTAAAACAGCCGCTTTCACCTTATGTTCATTCCAGTTGCCTCTATTGCTAGTTCGTCCCTTAAATTGTGGCATTTCTATAACCGTACGCTAAAAAAAATATGTTTATATTATTAAACGCGTTAAAGTAGTATAAATTGAACCTTAACAAGGTTCATTAAAGTGTCCGGTGGTACCCGCCGTGTTAGTGTCCGGGGCTACCCGATTGACTTCATCCAACATTTTTGCCATTTATTTATACAATATGAAAGGAATTTAGCTAAATGTTTCAGAATCTTAAAATGTATGAAATTATTAATACTAGAATTAGTAAAACATGTAACAGTACTTACCTTTAATAGGTAATAAGCGTTAACGAAATTTGATGGTCTCTGTAAACTCACCTTTAGCGAAACTAAAACTGATATAATCACCTAATTTGCTTGGCGTGCATACAATTACTGGTTTGCAATTGTTTTTCAAGCATAGGAGCCATACTGTCATATGGCATTTGTATTTCTATATGACGTAACAATAGAGATATCAAAATGTCCGGAGCTACCCGCCGTCCGGGGCTACCCGCCTTTCCCCTAGTTATCAAGCACGATCACGACGAATTAGTAACTTTCAGTACTCGTTCGAATCACTTAACAATTCAGTTCGAGAATCGTTAGAAGAACATCGATCGTCATGCGATCAGCAATATCGACGATGTAGTACAAGACGTGCGAAGAGCGAAAAGACGAAAGAAAAGGAACGAGAATCGAAAGCACGAGCGGCGTTTCAGAATGTTGTACACATATACACAAGGACACATATATTATATATATTATATATATATCGTCGAAGTTTCTATTCGTATTGCTGCTATTTCCTTCGAGCGATTTTTTAATTAAATTAACAGACACATAGACACGCGTATACATTATCCTCTCGAGGCGATGCTGATGATTTCATAAATATAGGAACGAGACACGATGAAGGAAGAAGGGAGGAGATGAATTTTCAATAAATAAATACCACAAAACGTTACAAATGAAAGTACAGATTAAGAGAAACGTGAGGGAAAAACGTATGAAACGGTGCGGCTCGTGAATGTTTCTCAAGTATTAAAGTCCTTCGCGTCACGGTGAACACGTAGCTAATTTGAAAATTTAAGGATATATCGACTGAAAGCACCTTCTTTTTTTAAATGCTTATAGACGATACGTTTAAAGCGAGACGAGTTGTACGATTTGTTCACAGGGGAATCGTATCGATTGCGATCTTTGGGAGATATCATACATGTGTAAGATTAAATAAACGAAGAAGGGCATTGTCGAGAGGCAAAACAATGAATTATTAACGACGGAAGGAGTATAAATTGAAACAAAACAATTCTGAGTGCCACCTACGAGTTAAAACTGCAATGTCCTTTATACAGACAACCAAAGAACAAAACCTAAGTAAATAAATAAATAAATAAATAAATAAATAAACGATTAAAGTGAAAATACGAAAGGCAAGCGAGACATGGAAAATTATTGCGGAGAAAATTTAGATAATTACTAATATTCTTACTATTATTATTATTATTGTTATTATTATATTATATTATATTACATTATTATTGCCATAATGTAGGGAAGATACGTAAGCGCGATGGGAAAGAGGCGAAGAATTATAATACCGATGGTATTTTAAAAAATCATTCAAGAAAAAGGAGATGAGAATTACAATTGCCTGGGCAATAATGGTATATAAATATATATATATATATATATGTGCGTGTGTACGTATATACATTCGTGCTTGTGTATGCGTATACACGTTGTAAAAAAATTTTTTACAAGATATCTCGAATTAATTCATTGCTCCTAAGCGTACGTTGGTTTCTCTTCCTCTCTTTTCGTTCTCGACCTCCCGAATTTAATTTTTCACTCACCCCTCGCCCACCCACCCTGTTGGCGATTTATCGCACAGTGATAAGGGTGATATTCGACGATCGATAGTCCTCGATCATTCCCAAATTCATTTGGAAGATTCTTTTCAATTTGTTGCTACGAATCATTTGTTGTAATTAAATTTTGTAATTCGAATCAATGATGAAATTATAAAAATTCATTTTTAATTATATATATCGTTCATGCTACCGCGATCAATTTGTTGTATTACTGACTTATTGTACAATTGTTCATTTTCGTAGAAAACTAGGGAAAGCCTCGATCGAGGATCGTATCGATCAATCACTGATCTATTCGTTCGTTGCTCAGTATTTTAGGCTGTAAATGAATACCGATACATTCGATGTAACGATTTAAACGACTCGCAGTTACATTGTAACGGAAGGAACAGGCGACGCAGCGCTAATGGGAGACAGCTTTTTAATTAACATATAGCGACTATCTTTGATTATTATTACTATCAGTAGTACACGCAGCACACGTGGATTTCCGGCACTTAGACACGCGATGAAACGGGATTTATTGTTCTAACGGATGTTCAACGTGGTTCAAAAGAAAAGAGGGCAACAGTGATTAGAATAATCATTTTCTTTTTTTCTTTTTTAAAGATCGATGCACAAGTGCAGAATCCAGTTTTAACCCTCGGATGGCGGACCATGGAGACAGGCCCAATTTTAATTTAGTTTTGTATTTCATGTTATTTTAATTTTCCAAATAATATTAGATAGCAAATGGAAATCCTCAATTTAAAAATGATCTATTTTTGTGCTAGATAATTAGCCCCCGGACCGCGGACCATGGGGAGAGCCCCAATTTTAATTTAATCCTGTATTTTATATTATTTTTATTTTACACTGCACTTTCAAAAATTATTCTTCCAATATACGACAATTGTTTTTCGTTCAAAAATTATACATTTATATGTTTTGTATATTTGGGTCACGATTGGCCCAGGATCCGCTGTTCAAGGGTTAGATTGAAACGCATAAAAAGGAACCAATATTTTTCTTTAATAAATGTTCGATCAACTGTCACTGCTGGTCTCGTTTCAATATATCTTATGAAATTCGATGAACGACGCAGAGTCGGATAAGAAATGAAACGTCCGTCGCATCATTTTCAAGAGACTTTAGTTAAAACCTGTCATGATTCAGTCCGTACCGTTTTAACATCGAATTTTTGCAAAGATTTTTTGGAGATAACACGATGAAAGATGGACGCAAGTTTTGTAACGTTTGAAATATGTCGTTGCAACGAAACGAGAGCAAAATGTACGATTCCGAATGAATTAATTAATGCGATGAGATAAATGATTGTTCCGCTCTCTTTATTTTCACCGCAAAAGAATCTCAAAACCGAGAGAATCAATTATCGTCGATTTTCAAATTTTCATAAATTAAGCACGAAATTTCTTGCTGTGCTTGTCACGCTGAAGGTTTTCAGAATTCGCTGGTAGAATGAAATAACGCGTGCAACAATTTTTCAAATTTCTGATTGAAAGTTAATCGTTCATTTTTGTTCATCTTTTCAAGTGCACACTCGCTGAAATATATTAGAAGATATTATAATCTTCATCGAATTTACCTCTCGCTTTTGAATTCTACCGCGGTCGACGCACGAGAGGAAGAGCAAAGGGAAGAGAGAAAATGGTTTAAAAATGATATTAATCCTGTTAGGATCAAGATCGAGCCGTCACGAGCTGGCTGTGTGACGGATACTTCATTAAGGGTGATCCTTGATTAATTTACAGCCACGTTGTTCATTAGAAAGGCTGTCTTCTCGAGACAAACATCAAGGTCCTTCCAAAATTAATTAATTAATTAGAAATTTCTCCATTTGTATTTAGTTAATTTAGCGATTCTAATTTATTCCCATAATTTATTGTATCTTGAATGAATAAATTACTTCGTTAATTTTAAGGATTCTTGCGTTAATTTATATCGACGTTACTATAATATTACTCGAGAAAGGGTTGTAAATAATGAAGTAACAAGCAATACTAAATGCTCGAGAAGGAAGATCAAGGATCATCCATCGTGAATGTGTTTTTCATTTGTAATGCGATCGAAGAAAATGTGGAATATGCTCAAAGAAAAAAGAAGAAAGAAAGAGAACGATAGAATCCTATCCGCGGTAGATGAATTTACCCACGTCTTTTTCCCAGATCATGCAATTTAAAATTGTTCTGTATTTACGAGATAATCTTGGATCGTATCGATTATTATAAAGGTGAGCGCACTGATTTGTAACACGTAACAAAAAGAACATTTCGGATGAATGAATGTATGAAAGGGTGAAAGAGAAAGGGGGTTGAAAAAGAAGAGAGTAAGATAGAGTGAAAGACGAAATGATTTTTATACCACCCCCTAAATCAATTCCTGCTCATCACCGAGCACCATCCGATTCAAATAAAATAACACGAGTGTCTTTATTCTGAACCCCCCCACCCAGTCTAGAAAGAATTATCGATGAAACGAGAGCATTCGCTTGAAAAGAAGATATCGCCTCGAATTTTTTTACAGCGTAGCTCGAATAAAAATGTTCGCATTCAACAAACTGTTCTCAATTTATTATTCCACTTTAGGTTGATCGAACTCGTATATTTAATTCTTTTATTTATATAAAAAGTGCTTTCCCTCGCATCGATGATGGTTTCTTATATCTTTGTTTTCGAAGAAAATTAGGGTTGTTTCAGAAAGAATCGTCCACGATTTGATCAGTGATTAGTTGAAGGTGGAGAACGGAAATAGAAATGAAACTCTGATAGAATTCTTCTTCGCAATAGTCTCCGATGAATGTTACATTGCAATAATAAATAATTTCAATGTCATCGATCATCTGACTACGCTCGATCAATTAAAGGGAATGGGTGGCAATGGTGGTACGAACAGGAAGTGGTAGAGGTGTCGATCCTTTCGAGAACGACTAAACTCATGTTACGTACCTATATAAGTTTTCGTATATTGCATAAAACTACGTTTGTTAAATATTTTCACTACGCCGACACGTATTCGTGTGCCTCACTACCCTCCTGCCACGTGTTATCCTACGATTTTACCTCATTCTCGCTGCACCAAAGGTGAAATTTTTGCGACTTTCGATTGAAATCAAACCTCGACAAACGACGCGGTCGTATTGAACTTAAAAAGAGAAAAAAAAAAAATGATAAACGATACACATTCGTTGTTAAGTATTATCAAATTGATTAAAGATCATGAAAGAGAGGAATGAATGAACTCTTCTTACGTACTACGTGTACACGTTATTATATACATATTATTTATTTGAAGAAACAGAGCGAGAGAGAATGGAATTACTGTATGAAGAGAACAAATTTGTATCTTCTTTTCCCACCTAGTTGCTTACATTTGTATACGGCAAGAATATATTAAAAGATTACGTGAGTAGTTTTTTAAAACGATCCAAAGAGTTTCCTTTTACACAATGACTCGTATCGCACTTATTTTACGTTTTTCATTTTTATATTTTTCCTTCAATTAGTAAAATTATTTATTGAATTCAATGACGAAGAACGAGAACTATGATTTTAAATTAAACTTATTTATTGGTGCAATTAATCCTAGATATACAGGGTGTTCGACAACAGGTGGGAGATTTTTTAAGGGGTGATTCTAGGGATCAAAATAAGACGAAAATTAAGACTGCCGAAATAGCGTTTGCGGCTTTGTTTTCCAGTAATTAACGTTTAAAAATTTGAGTAAAGAGTAGAGGTGTGCGAGTACTCGTAATTTACAAGCCGAGCTGAACTCGCTTCGATTGTTCGAGCCGAGTCGATCGCTTGAATTTGCCGAGCTACTCGAAATCGACGAACTGTTTGATATAAAAGCGAGATACTCGAAAAAATCGAACTACTCGAATATTCGAGCCTTTGTGAAACTTCGATTTACGAGGGCTTGAATATTCGAGTAGTTCGTCGATTTCGAGTAGCTCGGCAAATTCAAGCGATCGACTCGGCTCGACCGACTGATCATTGTTCGACTCGAAATTCGAGTACTCGGATAAATCGAGTGCTCGCACACCTCTAGTAAAGAGCACCTAAAACCTGCAACCTGCCCAGCACCGACGACTGAACGTCAGGTCAGCAGGGGTGGATATAGTCATAACCAAGAAGAGAAAGCCGAGTGCTGCACTATCGAGAAACAGAATAGCACGAGGTAAGTTTCAGTGGACTCAAAGGAAATGCTGCCACACCGTTATGAATGGACCCAATCCCTTTTCTCGACGGGGGTGCATACTTTAGCTGTGTCCATGAAAAGGTATCGATGACAAAAAAAGGACTTGGGCCACTTCATGCTATTGTGGCGGCACTTTCTTTGAGTCCACTAGCGAGAGGATCATTGGTTATCATCATAGCCATCCCTGCTGACCTGACGTACAGTCGTCGGTGCTGGGCAGATTGCAGGTTTCAGGCGCTTTTTACTAGAATTTTTAAACGTTAATTACCGGAAAAGAAAGCCGTAAACGCTATTTCGTCATTCTTGATTTTCATCTTATTTTGATCCCTAGAATCATCCCTTAAAAAATCCCCCACCTGTTGTCGAACACCCTGTATGCAATACATATATCTTGATTATAATTTTACGGTACTTTTATGTCATAAAGTTATGCGAAAAGATTCCATCCGATCAGAAAACTTACATTAGAAAGCAACAGTTTAATTGACATCCCATAAAATAAATTGCATTCAAAAGATTGTTTGTAGCAGACTTTGATCTATGTACATGCTATGAAAGTTCTAAACGCTTTTAGAACAGGGTAGAAGAGGAAGAGACATCCTTTTGTTTTCTCAATGCTGGTTCAAGATGCTGTTTACGTTTCACTCTACGGATGTAGGTGACGTTTGGCAGGATCGAGACACGACCATAATGACACAGCTGTTGCGTCCGCTTAAACCGTGAACGCGACAAGTGGAATGGTTGCTGGATTTGCTTAGAGGAAATCGATTTTGACGCTGCTTCATCGGTGAACTTGTCCTTGCGGATACTAATACGCCACCTGTAGATAAAATCAATGCTCGTATTAAAACAGGTGCACAAATTTTGGTACAAGTAGCATAAATTTTAATGAAACGTATACCGATTGTTCCAGCCTTCCTGACAGATCTTCCTAGTCGAATTGGTTCGATTTTGCAAGAACAAGACATTCTGCCATCTGTTCTCGAATTTCTTCGCCGTCAGAGGACTGGTGCTAGATTCTTGGAGGAGAAAATTCAGCAATTTCGCGAGAAATTTCTTGGCAAATCCATTCCTCAGAAAGAAGGGATGTTGCAACAGCTTCGAGCAACTAGGCCGTAATTCCGGATCCATGTGTAAACAATGAGCCAAGAAGTCAACCGCGATTGAATCCCAGTTAGGGAAGAGTTTACGGATCGAGGCAAATCCAGATCGAGGCATTCCTACCAACTCGTCCGCGCTCGTATGTCGCAACATTCGGCTAGGTCCACCGCCAATTAACGTTAGGTGCTTCGTACAAAGACCGCCTGCAAGTTAAAATGCAGGTAGTTACCTTCGGGTCCACCCCAAAATCCCGACGCCCAAAAGTTAAGGTGTCCTAACCTAAACCTAACTCTAACCCCCTTTTTTTTCGTGGGGGAAATCTTCCAGACACCCCCAGCCCTCCTGGGGAGGGGCCGGGGGGAGTGCCGGATTTTTACCGGATAAAACCCCCACGGTGACCCGCACTGGGCGTTGGAGAGGGCCCCGGGACCTCTTGCGAACACACCGGGACCCACCTAACCCTAACCCTAACCCTAACCTAACCTTACAAAAAGTTACACAGAACTAACCTAACCTAACCAAGAACACGGAGTTTTGGCTGTCCGAATTTTGGGCTGTCTGGATTTTGGGTGCCACCGGTTACTTTCAACCCCTGATCCCAACTCTGAGGATTCGCCGCTTACCAAGCGCTGTGGTGATCCTGTAGAGCTGATCGACGTCGCTCTCTCCAGGAAACAGAGGATCCCCGTTTACCATTTCCGCGAACAGGCAACCTGCAGCCCACACATCCACCGGTTTCCCATATCGTGGATCGCCAACCAAAAGTTCCGGCGCCCGGTACCATCGAGTTGCCACGTAATCGGTGCAAGATTCATTCGCTCCGTTCACCAGACGAGCAAACCCGAAATCGCACAACTTGATTACCCCGTTCGAAGATACCAATATATTCTCGGGTTTGACGTCGCGATGCACGATCTGATGGAAGAATACTTTCGTAAGTTCAAGTCTGTCGAACAGGAAAGCTTAACTTACATCATAATTGTGACAGAAATCTAAACCCCGAAGGACTTGGTACACGTGCTGTTTGGAGATTTCCCAGCCTAAACCGCCTCCTAGACGTTCCAATTCATCCAGCAAAGTGTGGTCAATGTACTCGAACACCAGATATAGTCGTTTCCTTCGACGAAATGCTTCGATCATATTTACCAGATTCTCGTGGCACAACTTCTATTAAAGAGAAAAGTAAAGCAAGCTAAAATGAACTAGAGCGAGATTAGCTCTAGAGCCAACTTTTTTTCGGCCATTTCCGGTCAGACTGGCTATTCGTTGAGATTTTAACCCACTAAACACAATGGCGCAAGAATTTTTTCGATAACTCTTACCGTTTGGCCTGTACAAAAGTAACAGAAAGTCTAAATGCTATAGCCCCCTTCTCAAGATTTTCAATCTTACAAGAGACATTACCCAATCGACACACGCCGATTTTGATGCCCTTTGAGTATGATATAGAACTGAAAAAAATATTTCACACGTATTTTTTTTATCGGCAATCGTCTATACTGAAGGGGTGAAAAAAATGACAAAAATAGATTATTTTTCAATATATTTTTTAAACAAATAAATTTATCCAAAAGGTAGTTACATAGAAAAATTTGCTGTTTAAAAACACACAAATTCCATTTTGAATTTTTCGCCTACACCTAATAGTTCCTGAGATATTCAAGAAAATATGTTTTCCAACCCCAACTTTGAGGGCTATTTTCACCCCTTCAGCATGGACGATTGCCGATAAAAAAAAATACGTGTCAAATATTTTTTTCAGTTCTATATCATACTCAAAGGGCATCAAAATCGGCGTGTGTCGATTGGGTAATGTCCCTTGTTAGATACGGGTTGGTTAATAAGTTAATGAGTCGATCAATGGAATGATATTGACTTACGTTTAGCATTCTGATCTCACGGTATGCCATTTTTCGCACCTGCAGATCGTCCTCCGTTTCCAGGAACCGTTTGATGGCCACCAGTTGTCCTGTCTCGTTATGTTTACATTTCATCACCACACCGTAGCTTCCTTCTCCTACGATCCCTATCGTTTCGTATTTGTCCATCTTCCTTTGAGCGCTGCAACAATTTCTCCCCTTCTTCTTCTCCTGTTTCTACGTCACTTTCATCTTTCCAATACAAGTTAGAAATTTATCGGGCTTTAATGCAACATCCTCGGACGGAATATAGTCGAATGTCATGCCTGATCGATATTCGACCGGCTCATCTTCTTATATTGAATCTAACAATTGATCTATATATTAGAAATGTAATTATTAAAAGATACACGAGCGAGTTTCGACAATCAATTTACGCTCTTTTATCATTCCATAATAAACATAAGGAAACAGTATAAAAGAAGCAACAGCGTTGGGTGCGCAAGCATGGCACTGCTTGTCGAAAAATAAGAAGTGAAGGAAGAAGAGAACCAACGTCGTCCGTGTCGACTCAGTCTCTTATACTGACTCCGTGCTGCAGAAAACTGCAAGTGGTACAAATGCTCGCGTAAAGAACCGCGAGGACTGTTCTCCGTTCGAAAGTAATTTCGTGCTGCTGTTCCGGAACATCGACGAAGAGGAGCGTTCCAATGATCATCTTTCGACGAAGCTAGAAGTAGTATGTAATCCCCGTTCCAATCGAGGCTAACTCTTGCTTTGAATAACAAAGTTGCTGGAGCCTTAACAGTTTGTGGCATGCAGCTCTTCGACCATAAATTCAGAACGAACCTTTTCCCTGATTTCGTTGACGCTCCTTTCGTTCTCTTCGTTCCTCTGCTTCTTTTCATAATTCTATTACAAAGAGTCGACACAGCGTTACTGACAGGAATCGACAGACTCTCGACAATCTGTAACTCCAGTTCTGTTATACCAGAGGGTAACGCAACGCCTTTTCGAGTGAAAGAAAAAATCAGATTTTTCTTCAACCTATCCGAAACAATGTGGTCGCTGAACGTCTTTCTGCTCGATTGTTCAGAGTTTCGAGTGGTAAACAGTCGTTGTTTCTGGCCGAATGCTCTCTGAATATAAATGCCACTTGCGGTCACCATGTACAAGGAATTCAAACACGTGGGATCGGTGTAGTACGTCCAACGAGCGGTCCATCGATTATTCTCAGAGTAAATTCGGAAGAATCTCTTCGACCAGAATCCTCCCTCGACGCTTTCACATCTAACGCTCAGCCAGCGACCACCGATCACCGCTGGAAACGATGGAGCTTGGTGAAACAAGGGTGGACTGGATTCGGTGGCACGAAACACGCTGCCACAAATCGGGCAATCAAGAGCCTGTAACGTTAGAAATGTTATAGATGCAAGCTGATATTTTATAGAAAAACTATTCGAATCACAGTCCTTACGGTATCAGCGCGTAACAACGCTGTGGATTGCAGCCGATTCGGAGTGCTTTCGGAACGAACGTTTCGAGTCAGTTCACCGAGTAATAATTCTACTCTTCTACGCTCTTTATCCGCTTGCTTTCGTCCTTTCGTCTCTACTCGAAGCAACCTGAGTTCGGTAAATTCGATGCCGAAAGATTCTAAGCAATCCAATGTATTTCTTCTTCTGGGTCGTAGTAAACGACTTTGGAGAGAATTCGAATTCAGTTCGTAATCGGTCGATGGAAAATCTGAGTGTTCATAAATAAGTTCTGCTATATATGGCCGCCATTTTGATTCAATACCCCCGCAACTCGAATTCATCTTGTGTCCAAATTTATGAGCGATCTGAAAACATACAGTCTTAAAAGAATATCTGCAGATGCTGCAAGCAAATGATAATTTACCTGTCTATTAAGCGGTATCATGTGAACTGAAATTAATTGGACATTCGCTTCTGTAGCACCTGGGACCGCGATTGAAGTTGACAAGATTTTGATAAAACCACGAGCTACCACGGTATACGTCGCGATGCTGCAAGATTCTTCTGCATAATGGTACTGCAACAGGAGGAACGTTCCATTTTCGAAGAAACTGTACTTTCTTATAATGTACTTGGAACCAGCCCGTGTCTCGCATCTAAAAAAGAATAATTTTTATTTGATTTTCCTTGTTAGATCAATAAATCATCGGGAAGATAGTTACTGCTCCGATAACCAAGTCGAGTGCAATCTATATGGGGTATTATCCGTAATAATTGTTCTATCTTCGGCAATGATCCTCTTCATCATTATCTCACACCGATCGTCTTCTCTTTCCGCTTCTAAACAAATTGCGGGATGAAATCCTAAAAATAGGAACGAAATAATTGTTGTTTTTTAACATCTGATTACTAATTCCTTTTTTTCTTAATTTTTTTTCGGGCTACTTCAGTTTTCCATGATCCATGATGGTAATTCATGGTAAAGGAAAAGAAAGAAAATAATTACATTCAATTCCTACCACGTTCGCATTCCCGTGTCTTTCTTGTTTTATTTACACTTTTGCTATCTTTTCGATTGGTATTCCAATCGAATCGACGGAAAGACGCGATGTTATGAGCTTCGTGATTTTATGCATTGAGCTAAGGAACGCGCATCAGTTATGGAAGAATAAAATTTCGCAAGCAAATATATTGATAAAATTATTGTAAAACTATTAATCGTCAAAAAATCATAGTTTGTTGAATATGGTACATTTAAATTTACTTACTCATCAAGAGACCCAGAATAGCGATAGCAATGATCGATGGCATGCCCGATCATTAATGCAGGACGTTTCCCTTTGTTAATGTAAATCAATGTACTAAACTGACAATTTTTTTTTACGTTATTTAAACTGAAATTGAAAGAGAAATTTATTTCACCGTTTTCTTGAAGCTCTCTTCGAATAATCTGGATAGACTCCAGCCTTGATCAACACATCCAGAGAATATATAGCTTTATCCCTTCCTAGCTTTTGTTCTTTCTTCAGGAGTAGACACACGTGCTCGGTGTGCATTTTTCTGCTGATAAAAAGATTAAAATACGATATTCATTTCTCTAACTTATTTAAAAAGGAAACATTTACTATTTCAAAGTATATGTATAATATTCTTTTAGCGAGTAATAAGATGCATTTAAATACACACAGGAATCTTTTAAAGTAGACACTTTTCCATTTGTTAATTCGAACGGACGCTAAATTTAAATTTAAATTTATCCAAGCATAAGACACATTTTAAAACAGGGAGGGCGCTGTATTAGACTTGCTCTGTATCACAAGTGTATCAAACTAACCTGTTTGAATTTTTCAATATTATTTACACCAGACGTTTTAAGTTAAATTTGAATGCAAAAGTATTTTATTATTTCATACTGATCCCGTGTAAAGTTTTGATGCATAAATATATTCAGAGATTATTGCAGAAATGTATTTGAATGTCTCCACGTTGCAGTCACGTAAAAGAACACTATTTATCAGTGAAATCTACAAAGTTTTATTGTAATAAGGTGAAAAAGCGCGTGGATTAAAAAGAAAGATTACTCGATACGTTTAAAATGGCAAAACTCTATTCATATTATACGTTATGTCCCCTGATCGACCAACAGAATTTGTTAGGCGTCGAAAGAGATTCCGAATGTGGATGTGCAATTGTGACATTAGGAAGAAATATTGTAATTCGATACAAGGTATTTAACAATCTTCATTCATAATTTGTATTTATATCATGTAATCGTGATATTTATTCTATTTGCAGCTACAAGATTTGAAGCAATTGAGTAGTTGGTCAAGCAAAGACCGATTAACAACACAAGTTATTTATGATGAAACGACGCGTCAGTATGCAGCAATATTTAACGAGAAAAAGATACGTCTTTGGTCTGCGGAAGAGACAGATTTAAATAACATAAAAGGTTATAAATTTCAATCCGCTCTGCATACGATCCTCACTCATGAAACGCATCCTCCTGTATTGATTCGCAAAGATGGAGCTACTGCTTCTTTAGAATGGGCTATAAAGAATAGAAAGTCATGGTCTAAAAAGGGAATTTTAAATGCTGACGAGAAAATTTTAGATTGTCATCTAATTTGTAATGCTGGGAAAATTAGTTTATGTCTATTAACTGAAACTAAAGGAACGTACAATTGTGTATTGGTTAAACTTAACAATGAAACATATTCTGAAGAAATGGATCGTATAAATAAAATGGAGTTAAAGCAAAATTCAGAAGAATTAGTTGGTCATGCAGTGTTACAAACTAAAACCAGAGCTTGTCTCTTAACATTGTGTAAGTTGCTTCATTTACTTTACTTAAAGGGTAATACCACTTTGACTGCTTCAAAAAAGGCTTTTTCAGGAATTCTTTTTTAAGAAATGCAAAGTGTTTATGAAAATCCAATTATACTAATTTATTATGCATATATTAAAGTAGAAATCTTTTTTTTTTGGTTGATATATGAAAAATGACAGGCACGATAACTCAATCTATCTTAAATTGTTCCTTTTATCAGGGTCTCATGGCAAACTGCACAGTTATCCATTAACAGAAACCAATGAATCTAGTTCAAGCACATTAATTGGTATAATCAATAACATTAATACTAAACATCCAGTTGTTATGACACCGCTAAATGAAACCACTATAGCAGCATATGGGGCTGATGCATCTGAAGAAGGTGCTGTACTGATGATCTATAATGTACAGTTTAAATTGGTACAAGATGTTCAGAAATTGAAATTATATACAACAGATGCAAAATTATGGAAAATTGAAGATAAATTATTGCTTGCTGCTAATAGACACTTAGCAATTGCACCTTTCCATCTGGCCCCTCAAAGAATAGCAACTTTACTTGGATCGTCTTTAAGATTCAAAGCTAGCGACGAGAACGCGGACGACGACGAAATTGTCGTGATCCAAGAATCAACAGTAGCGCATTGGGAAAAAGGTGGATCAAACCCTATTAAACAACCAATACAAAAACCTCCTGTGAAACTTTCTAAACAAATATCGTCTTACATGAACGAAGGACTGAGCGATGCTGCGATACAAGAAATGTTAATTCCACAGTTAATAGAATCAAAGGACGTCGAAGGAATTTTATGGTGTTTGAATAACTTCAAAGATCTGCCAGAAAAATTATTAGCCGACCTTTTAATCTTTTGCCTAAGAAGTCCTGAGAAAACATTCGTACCAGTACAAAATGGTACAACTGATGATTTTCCAGCTAACAAAATGTTGTATTCAAGGAATGATTTTCTTGATAAAATTTTTAGTCTCACTTATTCTGATATTTCTTTGTCGTCGTATCTTAAAATTGGTTTAAAATTCGACGAAGTGCTTCAATTGTTACAGTATTTAATACAGAAATTAGATGATCAGGAAGACTTTCTCGACAATATTGTTCAACAGCCTACCGATAAACAGTTGTACGAATGGTCTAGCTTATTGTTAGAATCTCATTATCACCAGTACATATTATCAGGAGATCCAGAAGTGTCCACCCTTCTTAATAAACTTGGTTACGTTTTAGACGATCATGTAAGTGTTCATACAGATTTTCGTAACTCTTCCTTCATTATAAAATTATTTTCACTTTGACCACTAATTAATTTTCTTTACAGCTACAATTGTTTAAAGATATGGAAAATTTAAGGCCTATTTTAAAAAGAACCATTAACGGAAAATCTTCGAAACTTTTACAAAAAAATCGTAATAAGTTCTATGCAATAGAAGAAATTAAACTTTATTGAAATTTAAGAACCTTCCTTTCTTTTACCCCTAAATATTCTATATAAATTAGGTTGTAAAGTATTTCTTCCGTTCTCTGCATAAATGTACATAAACTCAGCAATCGAAAACCTCTTATAATGTACAGAAAACAAAACCAAGAATAAACAGTTTTTATTTTTATTCATATCTATACAGTTATATCTGCTGCAAATAAATGCAGCTGATTGTTAAATATGTGTGGTGACTTAACCTGGTAGCTTACGTATACCTTAGCCTCAATCTCCACAATACTGAAGAGAGTCGGTACTGACTTCGTGCTACTTGTCTCTTTAGAATAACAGATGTTTTCATTTATTTCAGTTCGTCGACATATGGTACAGTTTTCAAATTGCCAACAGCAGCCATACTTAGCTTTCCTTTAGCAAGTTTATCAGCAACCTGAAAGAAATTGTCGTTGAAGTAGAATGTAACGAATCTCTTAAAAATTATATTACCGCTAGTACATACAGATTTAACGTTAGATGCTGAAACTTTCTCAACATTAGCAATTAAAGAAGCTGTTGAAATAACTTGTCCCTTGGTTATAGCTTGTTGTTGTAAATTTTCTAATAGAAGGGCTTCACTGTCGGCTGTATCCAGAATTTCGGCTTTCAATATAGCTTTACCACGAGCAATGTCACTATCAGAAAGTTTGATAGATTTCAACCACTTGGTAGATGCTTTTATTAGCTAAGATATAAAAAATGAATTAAGATTAACAAACATAAGAGTAATACGTGTAGTCACAATAATTATATTCCTCTCGTATTTACTCACAGATCCAGCAATATTAGGTGTTGAACACAAGACAACACCGAAAAGTCCAGAATCTGAATAACTGGCATTGAAAGTTGATAAAGCGAATGGATCTGTGCCCGCGACGTTTGCAACTTGTTTGTACAACGGGCTTGAACTATTACCCCATTTAACTCTTGGTCCACTACCAGACGCCCTTTGAAGAACGGCACAGGCTAGAGCATCTTGCTCGTTTTTTAGACTTACACCTTCAACAACTACCGCTACGTTAGTCAGGTGTGATGTCGTTTCCTTTCGAATTTCCCCGCCAAGGTATGGCGATGCTTCGTTTGGAGCATCTTCCGAACCAATTTCTAAGTTGTTTCCAAAAGCAACAAGGTCTGATAGTGGAATTCCAGTTGCTACAATGGCGCATTTTGGTGCTGTAAACCATGAGTTCGTAAAATGCTGTAGCTGTAAACAGAGAGGAAAACTTTATTTAATAAATCAGTGTGTCCTATATCTGTCAGAAAAATGAGAAATAATTCACTTACAGTTTCAGTACTAATTTTACCTAGCTGATGCTTCGAAGAGTAAAGGGAATTTCCAAGCCCTGTACGATAAGCAGCTTTATGTACACGTTCAAGTACTAAAGTTGTTTCAGGCACAGAAGCCAGTTCATATTGTAATCTGGGTAATTGATCAGATAACTCCCATGGTTTAAAGACTTGCTTGGTCGCAACACATTCCAGAAATTTGAGAGTATCAAAGCTGTCAATGTAATAAGATTAGTTTGTAGTAAAAAGTATGTAATTTACTTCAAACAACAGAATAGAGAATTAAAAAACATTTACATATTATTTCTGGTAATCTGCAATGTATATGCTATACTTTCACGATCTATAATGGTCATTAAATTTCCACCCAGTTGCTGAATATTCCTTGTTATAGCAAAACCAGATGCAGTTGATGTACTTAGTCCTGCCATCACCCGCAAATGGTGCATCACACCTTGCGTATCATACGTTTCATTTCGAGACCCAACTCTGTGAACAACATACTTATATATGGAAGAAATCAAAATCATATGGATTTTATTTAAATTATACATACCTGAATACAATGGATACTTGTGTAATTGGAGAGTTATTATCATAAGCAGCAACAGTGATCTTATTGCTCAGAACTTTACATTCAGGTACAGGAACACTGTGAGATTGTGCAGCTGCTGCAACTGCATATTGTCTAACCTTGATTTACAAAAAAAGGATTTCTAAATTATATTCATATTTATTTTTTATCTAAAAGTTTCAAATTTTTATTGCTGAAATGTTTCCAAAATGTGTATTAACTTTAAGGAAGAATTAAGAGTGGTACCTATCAAACAATTATAAATGACAAGTTATAAAATGAACAATTAACGTTCAATCACAGAAAGAAGATAATTACTCTCTGTACTCCAATCTATGTAACCAAATCAACAGAATATGACATAAAGAACAGTACTGAGTCGTTTACATAACACCTATGTGAGCAGTTTTACGATCATGAATTACGAAAAGTAAATGTCTCCTGATAAAAGTTATAGAATATAAAGGATAAAATATTGAATACCGTGGAACCACATATCAGGGACGACCGAACAGCCGAAGAAACCATTTTACTATCTTTCAGCAACTGCAAGGGTTCTGCTCCAAAGCAGTGGAACCAGGCCCTCCAAACTACACTCTTGTGAATTTGATGCAAATTTCAACTCGTCCGGTGAAAATCCAGACGGCGCTAATGTCGCTTCTCCACATGCATAATTCTATCAGTCAGTGACTACAGATAGCAGAAGAGTGGACATACCTTTATTCTCAAAGGGTTGTGAATTTGTGCCTTGAGACTGGGGAAAATAAATGATCAATTTTCTGAATCACTGTAGCTTACATCTACAAAATGTATGTTTTTAATTTTTATTATAGGCTCGCAGTATAAAGTTGAAAAATTATCCTTCACTATTCTTTTCTCACGATTTCAACAAATTGTAATTTTTTAAAACAATCAAGCACATCATCAAATAGATTAATTTTTTACAGCTCCTCAAAAAACCTCATCTGGTCCATTTTTAAAAAGAACATTTTGTTTTAGAGGGTGTGCGCATACTTATAGACATACATAGATGTATGTATACCGCAATTCACCAGAGTCCATAACTGCGAAAAGACCAGTTTTCGTTCTTCGCGCATCTCCAGTACGCATCTTCGCCCTGATTGGCGATACTCCCAAAAGAAGTAGAAAGCGATTAGCAGAGAGCTCGCTGCGTTCCCCCACCATCTTCCAACCTGCGCGTCGCAGTTATGGACTCTGGTGAACTGCGGTATATGTAAATTAATTTATTATGTATAATGTAATCTTGCGAGGAAAGTGTGTGTTTTATTGTATGTATGATTGTGATTAATTGTATATTAGTATTGATATATACATTTATTATATTTCAGTAAAAATTTAATATATTTCCATTATTGTACATATATTGTTGTAACTTTTTCCCTTCCATTATTCTTATTTTTCAAAGTTTTGAATAAGTAAGACCATGCACACGTATATAGGGATCATGTGCTTGTGTGTATCTCACCGATATCATTTATATGTGTTCGTAGCGACACCAGCGATCCTGGAATTCCTGAGGCGTACTAATTTTCGTTACAGCATGAAATACGGGAATTTGGAGAGCCTGGATCAGCGCCATGGTGTAACTGTTTCATCAACTGATCAAAAGAATAATCGATACCGGTATCGTTTTACGTATCGTTTGAAATACATAGTTCAATTACAAATAATTGAAATACATCTCTAGAAAGAATCCTTGCAACAAAATTACTTCAAATCATGTTTCCTTTACAAATAGACTCCTTAATCTGAGACTGCTACATTTAAATTGTTCAAAATTCATAAGTTAATAACAATCACCTACCATGAACAACCACCTATTAGAATAATTCCAGGCGTTCAAAGGTTAGAGAATAAATCAATGCTTTATCGTTTTCAATGAAATTTACGTTCAAATTAATTTAAAATAGCTTCATCAATGAAAGGATGGGTGTCTGTGCAAGAAGAAGCATACTATCTAGCACCCCATTTTACGCTTGGGGGGGATGGAGTTTTTTAACTTTTCTTGGAATCCTCGTGGCAATCGGACTGTTTTATTATCATTTCATTTATGTACGTGTAAATACCCTTATTTTTTTCATCATTATTAAATATAGTGTAATATAATGTAAATCCTGTTATTAAAAAAAAATTTTTCCCACGGCTAATTTTTTAGGAATGTAAAATTCTTACTGTATCTGATATATTACAGAAATCCTCCTGAAAGAATAGTAATGGCTTCATTTCAAATCTGACCCAGCCCGAAGGAAGAAAAGGAGGGGGATATTACCTAAACTTTCATGGCGAGGATTAAGGAGAAATGCATTCCAGAAAATAAAAAAAAATATGACTTTTTATAACTTACAAAAATCTTTATAAAATATAATAGACGTTCAAATTCTATGATAAAAATTACAAAAATTATCGAATGAAGTAACTCATATTTAAATATCATTTATGAACATCATTGTATTAGAAGAAGCGCAGTTACCTATGAAAGACACTTATAGAATAAGTGACTCAGCAGCGTATACAGAAAGCGTGATGCACTTTCGAACAGTTTAAATCGATTAGTCTGATGCAACATCAAGGCCAGAAACATAACTCCAATTTTAACAACGCCTGTAATCTGCGTGTCTAGTTCTAATCGTTCTATCCCAAGGGTGTATGTTCCGAAACGCATCTACCATCTCCCCTCTGTATTTAAAACCTATCGAACATCGTAAACCTAGAAACGAACAGACGCAGATGAGAATTTCACTCAACAAACGGGAATTATTTCGTCACGTTCAAAAGGCTGATTCAACCCTGACGCCGGGAACTCGGGGAATCGACCTATCGCTGTCCGCGAGTCAGCTCGTCCAATCGTTTCACCGGAAAGTGGTGTGCGCCTCTGTGACGCACTTAGTGCCACGCTGGCAGTTCAATTGACAATTGTGGGATTCGAGTAGCGTGTGTTCGACGCATCCTGGTGTGAAAAACAACAACAAACGGTCGTTTGAGGAGCTGGTGAATCGTATTCTTCTAAAGTTCCTTAACGTTAGACGTGCGGTCTAAGCGAGTGGCTCGAAAGTGGCACGTTAGAAAAATGTTCGTACGAAGAACGTACAAGCTTTCAGACACTCGCTCTTTCCTTCTGTGTCCCTCTCTTGCTCTCCCGATGCAGTAAAATCTTCAGGGTGGGGCGAAGAGGCCAAACGTCCGTCCGTCTGTCCGTGACGGGCTCTTTTGCTCCGTTAGTCGGCTGGTGTGTTGTATCGCGTCGAGGTGCAACGTCGGTGCAGTGCACAGTGTTTTTGATGGGAGAATAACGCGGTGCATACCACAGGCACACGCATACACACCGATAGACGACCCGTTACAGTGTTCGCGTTAATCAACGAGGATCGAGATGTCGTCGGACATGAACCTGATGGATTTCCTATTCCCGCGGGAGGATGCGTTCTTGAAAGGCGATATTAAGGACGAGCCTTTCATAGATCAGACCTACAACGACGACGCCATCGCAGTGAGTCCATGCAGCACACGCTTGTCTCATGCTCGTTTCCCCTTTATCTTCTTCCTTATGCACACGCCCATATTCAAACGATTTCTTTCCCGAGGAACAAGAGACAATGAGAAGCTCGCGATGAGTCTTCGTGCACTATGGACTGACTATTTTTCCGTCGCTAGATCGCGTGGAGATAATCGCTCGTCGGGGAAAAACAAGCGAGTTCGCACAGTGAGCAATATGCTCGTTTCTACAGAACTCAAAGTTCTCGGAAATTGGCGTCGAAACAGACTTTTCTTTATGTAACCTGTGTATAATCTAACTTCTGATAATAGGAAGTGTTTCGATTAAAAAATGATTTTTCAACGACAGGGAAACCTTTGCAAACACGTACTCATGTTTTATGCAACGCTGATTAGCGGAATATCGAAAACAGGGAAAAACAGGTGTGTCGGAGATTGACGTTTACCGATTAAAGTCTCGCTTGATAGTTAACTGTATCGTAAAAAATCGGAGTAAGGTAACGGTGCGCGTTCCACGCTTTTGTTCCACTTTCGAATTCCATGTTGATTATTATTTGCAAATTCAACGGTGAAAAATCCAGACTCCGTTCCGTTGAGCGACGGGAGAACGGAGAGGCGAAAATGTACGCTGGCGTTTCTCCATGGTCCGTGCTACTTTCATCCTATCTTCGATTCACCGTTCGATCAAAGTTACCGAAGCATGCTTTGCTTTCATCGCTAACGATTATATCCAATTACGAGCCACCAAACGAACTGTATTCATAGATTCCGTTCAATTCCTCTAATGTACTCAGTGAAAGGAGTAAAGTGATAGCACGAAACAGTCGCCATAGCTAAACAGAACCACGCCGTTGATTTGCAGTAACATATGGCGGCTGCGACCCACGTGTCGCGGTTCTTATAAATTGTATTTACAACGACCAGTCGATCGTTACGCTTTATCATTATTCCGAGATAATTTATCACTGCTTGTCCTATATACAGTTATCAGGATATATATAATTACCCGAAAGTCGTCAAACAGCGTACGATTCCTGTTTGAATAATTTATAAGCACATGTTTTGATTGCGTAACAAATTTTCTCAATCGATATCTTTTGTCATAATTATCAAATACTATCACCTGGTTCGTTGTATATTTTTATTAAATTGATAGAAAATCGAGGAGATTACGGTTATTACGTAAACGAGGTGAATTTTTTGTAACATATGGAATCGCTTGGTGCACGTGCCGGCGCGGCGAACGCCGCCATATTGATGCTTCTATTACCTGTATGTACGATGAACATTTTAATCGTATACTTTCATTTCCAATTAGACGCTAGGATAAAAATACTTTGTTTAATGATTAATCGTTAAATTCGACGAACAATCAGTTGAAGTATCTTTCTTTTCTTCTGACTAAGTCTATGGTAAATAGAGCTTAGTATCGTATCCATGACTGATTTATGGTATTATTAGCCAACGGAGGTAAATGTCTTTATGCTTGGAATAAGGAGAATGCAAAGTTACTCATCATGGCGAGCAACCTTCGAACGGAAAGTACCGTTAACTTACGGGACTCCTTATAAATAGTCTCAAAAATTGTAAGACCTCATTTTTAACCGAAAACAATGGAGGATAATTGGCTCGGAATGTACACAGATGCGCTTGTATTTTCGTTAAACGCGTTCGCGGTTACGTTTTCACGAATGAACGATTTCATTAAAGAAGAGAGGAAAATTTTACGGTTAATTTCGTACGATTCATGAGGGTTTGATTCGCTGAAAAAGGAATCTCGGAGCAGTCGGATAAATACAGGAACATCCCACGTTAGCTCAGACTTATTTTTAGTTCTACGCTGTATGGAGAAAATCGCACAATAGTCGGCAATTGTTTCTTTTGGAATTTTCAACTTATCTATAATTTCATTTTGAAAATCTTCACCGAGTTTAATTAATTATTCAAGGTGTAGCGGGAGGAGACACAACGAGCACTCGTAAAAACGTGATTATTTGAACGAGTCTCTTTTCCACGGTCGCTCCACTATATTTACCATTACTCGTTTCTTGAAAACTGGGTTACCGACATTGGCCAAACGTTTCTGATTCACGCGAGCCGAGTGACAAGCACAATGCGAGCGGCCATTTTTCAAGCGCCGCTATAAGCTGATTGAAGCAACTTTCAGCGAGATCTCAGAGTGGATCGCGGATCGTTCGAAAAGCAAAGTTCTCGATGCGAAAATATAGCGTTGATCCGTCGGGTCAATAATCCGATCTAAATGAGAGGCGATGCGCGAACCCGAGTTATCCTAGAGCCAAGTAAAAGTCTGGCTTGCTTCGAGGAAACTTGAAATTTTCCACGCGCAACGTCTGTAATCGTCGTTCTAAAATTACGTTTCGAATCATCCTGGATACTGACCGGCGGGAATAACTTCATTCCTGTTTCACGTTTGTTTCTTCAAGGCGGAAGAATGGCCGACGAACACGGACGACTTCCTCGACTCGATCTTCAAACTGGAGGATAATCAGTTCAGTTTGATCGACAATGATTTAGAAACAATTCCGTCCTCCTCGTCGGACAGCGGACTCTCCAGTGCTCTCAGTTTGTCCTGTGAACAACAGTTGAGTCCTCTGTTGCCGATCGAGGAGGATCAAGTGGAGATGAGCAACTCCGAGATGAGCAGCCCTCAGAATATCATGGACTTCGAGTCTTTCGGCAGTCCTAATCAATCTATGGACAGTCCTGTGAGATCGGTCATCAGCTCTAACATCGATTCGCCCGGAGCTGGCGATGTTGCCGAAGAAATGGACGTCGAGCAGACTCTCGTAGCGGTTGTGAACCCGAATAACACGCTCGCGGATGGGAACGCTATTGTAACGGAGCAACCGGTTGTCGATATAGGTAAGAAGGATTGCTCGAGGGTAGGAAGGGTTAAAAAATTCGCAGTATCCAAAAGCGTTTCATGCGTGGTCGCTCGTTACTCGGTCACGCCCAAGAAACTTGTCGCTGAACCGAAACGGTAAAGGCATACACGAGCGAGGCAAATCGAGAGGAATGTGTGTCATAAACGCGGCGCGGTTATTGTTCTTTCTATCGCGATGAAACGTCCTATTTCTAGTGTTCAACAGTTTGAACAGATGCTGGCGTTGGTCGTTCATTGAAGGTAAACGAAGCGATAACATTTGTTTGAATCGAGCGAACTTATCAAGATCGATTCGAAGCGATAACGTTCGTCTAAAAATAACAAGAAACTTCTAGACGCTGTTAAGGATTGAAATCTTCTGATTTCTAGACAAAACACCGAAGCAACAGATACACGTTGCATCGCAGGAAAGCAACACGATAAACGTTCGCAATATCACGTGCAATGGGAAAAGAAATAGTATCAGACAGTTGATACGGGTCACGCCGATGGGTTCCGGAAACCCGAGGTCCATTTTACTGCCGGTTAGTCTGAAAGACATGAAGGAAGTGAGGACTATCAAAATCATCAACGCGTCGCAAGCGAGGAATTTGAAAGGGTTCAAAATCAACCAGGCTAATATAATTAATAAACCAGTTCAGGTAATTGAAATGTTAATTTTGAAAAACGTTAATTGGATAGTGCACGAACTGCACAAATTACTTTATAGCAGTTTATGGCAGGAGTCATAAAGGGCCCGCACGAAGGTCCTGTACCGAAGAGCTCTGCAGAACTGAAAAATAATTTAATATTAATATTTTTTGAATGACTGAGGCCTTCCAGGCTGCCAGGAATATATTTTTTTCAAGATATGAAATAGATAGTTATTTTTCACTTAAAGCCATTCAGGCCTTTTTTTATTAGTACTTTTCGCTGACTAACCTAACCTAACCTAACCTTTTTCTATCTAATTGAAACTAAAAGAAACCTCCCAGTTGTACTGTGTAATCCGCGCAGAAGAAGCCTAACTGGCTCCTTCGTACAGGACCTACGTGCGGGCCTTTTATGGCCCCGCCATAAACTGCCATAAAGTAATTTGTGCAGTTCAAGGCCCACCGGTTAATTGATACAAAAGTGTATCAAATAATGAGGTTATTCTCGTTTTGTTTATTTAACAGATGACCATTAAACAAGAGGATTCGAGCAGCGAGAAAGGTTGCAACTCGAGCGACGAGGTTTCAGAGACCGATTCCCCGTACCCGAGGCTAAAACTGAACGCAGAAGAGAAACGTCTGCTGCAAAAAGAAGGAATTACCCTGCCGACTCATTATCCGCTGACAAAGTACGAGGAACGGGAATTGAAGAGGATCAGACGCAAGATTCGCAACAAAATATCCGCCCAGGATTCGCGGAAGAGGAAAAAGGAGTACGTGGACGGGTTGGAGGATCGGGTGAAGCAATGCACCGAGGAGAACATGACGCTGTTGAAACGCATCAAGGCGCTTCAATTGCAGAATCAGAGTCTGGCCGGGCAACTGAAACGGCTTCAGGCACTGTTGCAAAAGGGCAACAAGAGCGCCCAGCCAGCCACTTGTCTGATGGTCTTGTTGCTCTCATTGGCCCTCGTTGCTGTACCGAATCTGCGGCCCCATTCGAATACCAACAACGAACTCTCGCAGGAACAGGAACAGCCTGAAAAGATGCCACCGTTAGCAGGTGAGTCGAAAGTTTATCAATTTCACTCGTCATCGAACTTTCATACCTTTGTGTATTTCTATAGGGTTATCCAAATTTAGTGAATTTATTTTAACACAAAGTCTATTGTATGACATTAAATGTCCTCCTCGGTCTTTTTCGCGAGCCTGATGCGTTTCACTCAATTTTTCATTATATTTTCACCCAAGTGGAATTCAATTTCATCAATAGCGACTGTGATTTTGTTGCTCGGCTCGTCAATAGTCTTTGGATTATTGGCGTAAACTTCACTTTCCATAAATCCCATAAAAAAATTGTAATGGTGTTAAATCATTCAATCTTGGTGTCTCCTCCTCGTGAAAAATTACTCGTTCGTTAAATTTGGTCAAACGTATCAAGCTCGCACAAAAAAGCGGAGAAAATAAAATAGACATTGTATTAAAATAAAATACTTTGCGTTTTATTTCAATTTCAAGATGTGACACTCAATTTGGATAACCCTATATTAACCCTTGAATAACGGAGCCTGGGTGACCTAAAATGTATAATTTTTAAACAGAAGAAAGTAATATGAGATAGATAATTAAATTGAAACCATGGCTCTCTCCGTGGTCCGCCGTCTTGGGGCTCCCTCCATGGTCCGCCGCCCGAGGGTTAATTGGAGCGGTACTTTATCAGATACTAAAGATAAAATCCTTCATTTATTATTGCGTTCCCTCTTGCAAAAGTAGAAATATCTAAAATAATCTTGACTTTATTAAATGAAATTATCGAAAAAGAATGAGATAACGTTCAAGGCAATTCCACCACTATCGAGAAACCTTTCCGAACCGTTACATTAGCGGTTACCCGAGTCGAATGAGTCTGATAGCAGCCTGGCCAGGAACATTGAACCCTATAGGGTTGTGAAAGGCACGGTCGTGTTAAACGTTCCTCTTTTTTCCTCGCTTTACTTCACCGTTCAGCTGCACCTTGTTGCATCCTAGTCTCGCACGGTTCACTGGGTTTTTACCTGCGTGAAAGATGAAACGAGAGAGCACCTTTTTCTTTCATTTCTTCCTATACAAGCATCGGTATTTATGACGTAGCTTCGACCATGATGAACCTCGCTCGTAAGCAACATTACCATAACAAATTGAAAGTAAAAATAACAACGTTTCGACTGGCACTCTAATGGCAAAGAATCCATCAAACACGAGTTTACTTGTCAACGAGTTCGAACTGGATATATTTCATTTATTATCGACGTTTGTTCGCTGTGTTTCGAATAATTGTAACTTATATTCGATAAGGGGGGCATCAGCGTCGATTACCGAACACTACCGTTATTACTAAGGCTCTCGTGTAATTGGTATTCAACGAGGATCGTTAAATTAACGAGACGCGTGAAAGACGTAGCAATATCGATAATAGAAGACGCGTATCGATGTGTATTCATTATCACCAATTGCGATTAGGTAACCTCGAGATAATTGAGCGATGTTGGGCGAACGCTTTACGCAATCGCCGATCGATATTTTCGATATCCTCTCAAAGAAAAGCGTATTAACATCATTCCGTTCACCTTCACAATAACGGCATTCCTTTGTTGTCCAATTTGCATTTAACGACGCAACGTTTTGTCAAATCGTCGAACGTTTCAATGACGAATTCCATCGATAGCTCATATTCGACAAGCGTTGCAAAAAAAATCGCGAAATCCGATAGCCCGGTATTAGCAATATTTTTTAGATTGCGAAACGGATTCGCATTGAAATTTTTCTTCCTAAACCCGAAGAAATATGAATATCGGAATTATTTCGATATCACCGAGAGGAGGAATTATTTTTTACGCTGCAGACGCTTTATCGGGAATACATGACGAATTTTGATAGAAAGAGTAAATATGACGTACAGGGTGATCAAATTATTTGAGCCACGGTATGAAAAATGGGTTTTTCGTGTTTTTGTAGAAATAGAACCACAATTTTAAGGTTGTTACATTGAATAACTTTTAAAAAAAAATACTTATAAAAATAAACAAGTACATTTAAAAGATTATATTTGCATATTAATGTCAGTATTTCGTAACGCCACCTTTTGCTGCAATTACTGCTTCAATTCTTTTCGACATACTTTCGATGCATTTTAAGCAATTCCTTTTGATTGCTTTATTTCTGGCCCATTCTTCTATCAAACGTTCAACCAATTGACATTTATTACTAATAATAAATAATCCCACAAATTTTCGATAGGGTTGTGGTCCGGAGAATTTCCTGGCCAGTCAAGAACTTCCACTTTTTTCAACTGTGTACCATAACTTTGAAAGCATCAATACATCATTAAAAAATAACAGAAATTCAGTTTAACTAGGTTTTCATTTAAGAATTAATCGGTTTTATGTAAAATCATCAATTTATGCGAGTGACTCTCATAATTTGTTCACCCACTGTATTTCGAAATGAAAAGGTATGGGGTCGATATTAACACCGGTATGGTGAAACCGGAGCAGGCTATGGTCGAAGTTGTTCAGCTACTTTCTAAAACGAGAACAAGAAAGCTTGGATCCTTTCTCAACCTCTCGAACGGACGATCCTTTTTCATTACGCTGCAGCCTTATTTTTAGCTGTTTCCTACAAACACGTCTCTTTGTCGTGTCTCCTTGTGTCATTTCATTTTCCACTTTCAAAGGTTTTTTATAGGTCTTTCAAATCCTTTTTCATTACGCCGCAACCTTATTTTTAGCTGTTTCCGACAAACGCGTCTCTTTTTCGTACCTCCTTGCGTCATTTCATTTTCCACCTTTCAAAGGCGCAGTATATTTCAACGTAACTTTCGTTCATTAGTCTTACAGAAGGTATAATCGGAACCTTATGGTGTCATTGAACTTGGTTAAAATTCGAACACCAATACCTTAGGACCGCTCGTACGTGGAAAGCTTCGTAACCAGTTTCTCCTCGTTATGGTTACGAAACCATTCGAGCTGGCTTAATCGAATAGTAGGTGCAACGATCAGTCACGCCATAAAAACCTCGATAATTACTCCACACGAGTGATAACGACGAATTGTATAAACATGATAACTCTGTTTTTCGATCTTGCCTGTAGAAAATCATTCGAAGATCCTAAAATCTTCAATTTGTGATGAATCTTCCCTATAGTATTTCAAGCGTATAGGCACTGTGGAACTGCAGCACCCCCTATTTCCACTTGATATTATCGATAACATTTAATATAACGAGTCCTTTTTTCTTTAATTCTTTCTTTATACTTGTACAATATATAATCCTTAAGCTTAATATCAGTAACCTTCTCCCAGTTTATGAAAAAGATACAAAAATCTTTGTATGGAACTAGAGGTGTGCGAGTACTCGTAATTTACGAGCCGAGTCGATCGCTTGAATTCGCCGAGCTACTCGAAATCGACGAACTGTTTGATATAAAAGCGAGCTACTCGAAAAAATCGAACTACTCGAATATTCGAGCCCTTGTGAAACTTCGATTTACGAGGGCTCAAATATTCGGGTAGTTCGATTTTTCGAGTAGCTCGGCGAATTCAAGCGATCGACTCGGCTCGACCGACCGATCATTGTTCGACTCGAAATTCGAGTACTCGAATAAATCGAGTACTCGCAGACCTCTATATGGAACTGTCCGCTTCACAGTTCCAGCGGCATGGTGTTCGACCGTGTGCGCATGCGCACATAGGAAGCTGCGCGCGAGGCTGCGCGGGAGAGAGAGCACTCGGTTTTTTAAAACAAAGGCTAAAAATTTTCTGGAGTTGATATTATTTACCAACTAATAGGAAAAGTGAAATTTAGAATAATTTATTATATTAAGAATAATTTTAATTTGTAGGGCGTTCTCGAACATTGCTGTACACGAAACAGCTGATGGACGAGGAGCTGCAGCAATACAGCGAGGAATTGCTGCAGGAAGTGGAGGGACTTCTGGATCACGATTACAGCCCCGCGATCCAGCCACCCCTCTACAAACGTCCTCGCATGGACATGGAACCGGCGCCAAAGTGCGTCTCGTCTTCGGATCACGTTGGCGGCACGCTCTGCGGACGACAGGAAATCAGTATGTCGAATGCGGCTAGAAAGTACATTGAACCACCATTGGATGACGTCTGGCCACCACCTAACCCAGGCGGGCAGCAGAAGGTGGTCGATAAACTCGGAGCGCTAACGAACGAGCTGAAGATCAACATCTCCGATTCCGAGGGCACGAGAACGGTCCTCCTGAAGGTGCCCCAAGAACAATAGGCAATCATTTCTATCATTTTTCTAACCCTTTGCGAGATTTCCAAAATTTTCTAAACATGTTCTTTTGAAATAAATTAGAAAACGTGCACTGTTCGGAGTGATTCCACAGAAATGTAATTAGTATCTTAAAAATACAGTAATTACACTGTTCTACGTAGTGAATAGAAAAAGTTAGGATAATTAAAATATTATTTTCCATCGCTTCGAGCAGCAGATTGCAAAGGGTTAATCAGTGATGAAAGTAAGCAAATATGCATACTTTTTCGTACATTTTTCTGCGTGAATATTTTATCGAAATTGCGGAGAATTCGACTACCTTCTTGTAATAGCCATCGATAAGGTTGAAGATTTTTCTCGATGAATCTTAATAACGTTAAGTGTCTAGTTTCTTTGTTCTTTCTTTTTGTAGAAGAAAAAAAAAACGCACGGGTATCTGTGTTTCGTTTCTACCCTCGTGTGTTTTGCGTTGAGACATCGAAGTTATCGTACTTTTATCCGCGATTAATCGCGCTCTTACTCATCGCGTTGCAATTTCACGAGTTTGATTTATCACCGATCCTTTCGTCTGTTAGTCAAATGCATCGATCGTTTTCTAGGTAATTTTTCAAAATATTTTTATCGATTCAACGACATTTAACGTTTATCTATTTATAAGGAGAATTTATTACGAGAGTTTTACAATTATTATTGCTGTTGCCGATGGTAAGAGATATTTGTAAATAGTCACGATACGAATCGTAAAAAAATGACACAGAGATATACAGGGTGTTAAAAAATACCCTGAAGACCTCTACACCGCTGGATAGATCACGAAAAATCAAAGTGAAAAGTTCTGTAGCATTTTTCGTGATCTATCCAGCGGTGTAGAGGTCTTCAGGATATTTTTTAACACCCTGTATATATATATATATATATATATACATACAGATATATTAAAGATATATCGTAGCTTTAATTTAACGAGATACAATTTATAATTCTGTACTATTATACACGAGAGAAGCTATTTACAAAAGTATAGTATACAGATTGCCGGTAACTCGTTGATGAAGTTTATTCGTAATTACACAGGAAGAGATGTGTAGCATGTACGGTTTCCATCCTTTGATACAGTGATAGATTCGACTATTAGATGGATCAGTTTCCTTGTATATTTTCTGGGGGTTGGGCAAAGTAGAATTAATTTAGTATCACACGAAAGGTTTGCGAACGATCCAACGGAAGTGAAAACCTGCTACGACCACGATTAACCGTGAAACGTATTTAAGTGAATACACTGAGTGTTATTAACACCAGCTCTTGAAGACTGTATCATATGTTTAGTCACATAATGACTAACGTTTTCTTCAAAAATGAACGCATATTCCTCGTTATCATCCTTCATTTACTTTTAAGTTAAGTTAAGCGATCATCGGACATATTTTTACTTTATATACGGCAAGCGACACGATGTTCGTACGTAACACGTATATTCACCGAATTGTAAATAAACACACATACACTACACATGCAATGAAAAACGTTTCATCGATCGTTTAATAGTTCGTACTTATGTTTAATCATTATTATAATTACTATTCTCTGTTCGACGAAACTCAAGGAAGAAGACAAACGCGCACAGTTCGGGCTATTTTCTTTTTTTTTAAGAATTTCGTGCACTTTCAAATATTGTCATTCTTCCAAGAGGGAATCGTAAAGTACACGTATATGCGACTGTCGAGACAAGAACGATTTTTATTTAGATAAGTTCAACGATACATTCCTATTCCAGTAATGTTTATTCAAAAATAGAACGATTCTATTTTTGCACGTATGTAAAAGGGTTGAAGGTATTACACTCTAAATTTGATTCAGTATACGTGTAACGACATTAGGGAATAAAAGTTACAACCTGAATATCATTCCTGCATTTATTTCATTCCCAAAAACCTTCTCATTCAAGTTTGCATGATACTTTGCTTAATTTCTGTGAGGAATCTCACTGAGGTATAATTCAAACCTCGAACCTTTTTATATACTTTATGATTATTCTTACAGTGTGTCCTGTAAGAGACAGAAATTCCCTATATTTTTGATGAAGTAAAATCTTGAAAACATTTATTCTATGATACATTTATTTTACCGCCAAAATCTATTTCCAACATCGTCTTTTGAATAATGACAGTAGTTTGTATATATTTGAAAAATATTTGTACCTTTTGAGTTGTTAATGAACTATAGAAAGAATGGGAGACTTGGAAAATTTGGCTGACTTATTACCCACATATTATGCCAGATTATTTCCCTTTAATGATTATTATCGTTGGCTCAGCTATGGGAATGGTACGTTTTCAACATTACTATTAATAACTCATTGATTTTTACAATTAATGGTATTTAATTATCGTTTCAGTGAACACATTTAATCGCAGAGAATTTTCATTCACTCTACAAGATGATATCTACCTTCGTTATCAATCATTTAAAAACTTGAAAGAATTGGAGGTTGAAATTAAAAGGCTCATCCCTTTCAAAATAGATATAGGAGCTGTGTACAATTACTGGTATGTATGACATATTAATTTTACTACTATTAAACTGTTCTACAATTTAAAAATGTTATTAGTCCAAAGGATCAGCGTAAAGGTCCAAACTTTCAACCTATTGAAAGGGAACTGGTGTTTGATATCGATATGACTGATTATGACGAAGTAAGAACATGTTGCAGCGGAGCTGATATCTGTTCTAAATGTTGGAAGTTCATGTCCGTCGCTTGTAAAATTTTAGATAGTGCATTGAGATGTATGTATGCGCATATAATGCTTGTTTAAATGCTGTAGAGAAACATTAATTGAAAATTTTCAGTGGATTTTGGATACGAGCACATTTTATGGGTATTCTCTGGCAGAAGAGGTATACATTGCTGGGTTTGCGATCCTAGTGCGCGCAGCTTAAGCTCCTTTGAGCGCTGTGCAGTGGCGGAGTACTTACAGATTATAGATGGGGGAGAATACATGAAGAAAAAAGTAAATTTGTCTGGCGATAGAGTACACCATTCTGTCAAGTATGATATTAAATTTTCTTGGAGCAAAATTAATTAATTTTTCAAATTTTACATAGTGTTCTACGTTTGCAGGCGTGCACTGGAGATAATAGAAGCAGTTTTCATTCCATTTTGCGTGGAAGAACAAAATATACTTGGAACGGACGAAAGAGTAGACAAATTTTTGCAAATATTTCCAGAAGAAGACCGACAAGAAGCGAAAGGGATATTCGATCGATGTAATTCTAGTAAGGATAGATGGGACGCGTTTGTTAAATACGTTAAAAATAAACGTCAGGTATCGTATAATTTTTGTAAAATCAAAATGTGTTATGAAAGAATAGTTTGCAATATGAAATTGATCTATTTCAGACAGACAAAAAATGGAAGTTCTATCGACATTTAGTAGAGGAAGTAATGATCCAGTATGCATATCCGAGGTTGGATATAAACGTTAGCAAAGGAATGAACCATCTGTTAAAATCTCCTTTCTGTGTTCATCCGAAAACTGGCAAAATTTGCGTACCATTTACACCGGGTACAGTAGATAAGTTTCATCCCGATAGTGTTCCAACAATTACAACACTCATTGAAGAAATAAACGAGTTCGATGTAAAGGAAAAGGCTAACCAAGAAACATACGAGTTAAACGCGAGGAGGATAAAAGATTACAAAAAGACTAGTTTAAGTAAATCACTTAGAATCTTTCAGGAATTTTTGTGGGGCTTAGAAAAAGAACGAAAAGGGCAGAAAATTAAAGAAAGCGGTAAGTAGATTGTATCTTTTGTATTTAGAAGATGAATATTTTCATCTATGTCTGTTTTGTTTGTTTTTCAGATGCCAAAATGCAGTTTTAATTATAATTGTAAGGTATCTCTGTAAAAATAATATAAATGTAGATTTTTCAAAGTGTTTATAATAAAGTTTATAAGAAAAAAAATAAAAACGGCTCTTTACCCAAACCCTAAAATCAATAAATTTATTTTAAGCAGTTCTAACGAGGAATATGTAATTATTGAGATAATATTTGAGGTGGATAAACAATTTTCTGGCCAAGGTTTAGCTTCGGACCTTGAAACCATCGATGCGAAGAGGAAACTTAAGAGACTTTAGATTAAATTAAGTTACGATTTCTTTGTTTATTCATTCAGTTGCTTTCCTTACCAAGATAATCGATCTTGCAAAGAGACAATCCTCTTGACGGTTTCCCATTGGCAAGATCGATTGCCAAGTTTTCTAAAAAAAAAAAAATTACTTTCTCGCACATGTGACTCTGACTCTGTCCATGGTTACTTTTTCTCGTTTTTACTTGAAATACTGCACCAACGTGAAACGATTCTTCCATCAATTATTCGCATCCCATTGTCCTCTGATTCTCTAAGTAGCTTCTTTTGGCAGAGCTTCGTCGAAGAAATAATATATTGCCATTGGCAATCTCACGAATTCGATCACGATCTAAACCCGTAAATATTCGAATTCACACGTATTCGAATGAATCAGTCAGTGTCGCGCGTCCGTTAAGACGTGCGTGCTGTTGGTCGTATCGAAAACCATCGCACGTTTCGCCAGTCCTTCGGCTAAAGTACACCGAAGTGACTTTGCAGCATCTCCTTTCCTCGGACAAAAGCAAACATTTGTCATGCCAGAAATTCAGATATACATACAGTGGATCGCAAAAGTATTCGCGCACCGTTCAAAACAGAATACCTCATTTAAAATTGGACCAAATGACTTTAGGTTTTTCGAGGAGCAATACAAATCAATTTACTAAGATATATGGTTCTGTCGTTTTAAAAAATTGCAATTTGTCGAAATCGGGAAAAGAATAGTAAAAGACAATTGTTTAACATTTTTAGTTGAGCCTGTAATGAAAATTTAAAATATGTCATTTATAAATTTAAGTGTGTTATGTGTATGCGGAAAATTTCATCGAGATCGGCAGAGCCGGCCCTGAGATTTCGAGGGTCCGAGGCGAGCTCTGAAAAAGGGCCCCTTCACATAAAAAAAGTACCTCAAATAAAATTTATAAAATTAACATTAAAGCTTGTATAACTAATTTAGATTTGCATTTATATCGATTAATATTCAAGTAAACATTACTCTTCTTGCATTCTTAGACGCAAAATCGTCTTTTGGGGGCCCTGGACCTTGGGGGGTCCTAGGCGGCCGCCTAGTCTGCCTAGGCCCAGGGTCGAACTTGGAGATCAATGCACTTGGAAATTACAAGTAATTAAAATTTCCGAAAATCGCGATTTTTCATCTAAGAACATAACTAGTCACGTTCTTAGGTGAAAAGTCGCGATTTTCAAAAATTTTCATTATAGACTCATATAAAAAAGTTGAAAAATTACCCTTGACTATTTTTTTCACGATTTCGACAAACTGTAATTTTTTAAAACAGTAAAAATACATATCTTTGTGAATTAATTTTTATAGCTTCTCAAGAAGCCTCAAATCATTTGGTCCAATTTTAAATGAGGTATTCTGTTTTAAACGGAGCACAGTGGCGAATTTGCCCGAAATCGTGGCCAAAATTAATATTTTGGTATCTGAGGCAAGTTAATGAAATAAGTTACAGGATTATGGTTCTAGAAGGACAATAATGTACTTTTTTAATAAAAAATATTAATTTCTTATACAGTATGACTTTAAAATCATGTTTAAATTATTAAATTGGATGGCATAACTGTTTTTTACATGGATTGATTTTTCAGAGCATTCTACATGAAAAAGTGTTAAACTTGAATATTAGAAAACGGAAAAATGTACAATATAATACATCTATACATGAAACAAATAATATTTACAGATAAACATATACATATATATAAATTATTCTAAAATATTCTAAAAAAATGTATTTTAAATTATTCTAAATTTCATTCCTGTTCTTCTTCTTCTTTTTCTTCTTCTTCAAATTCATGACTATTAGGAATGTCGAAGAATTGAATAACATCCCGGGGATATCTTTGCCTTTTTTTCGGCCACATTTTCCTCATACTGCTTATGTATGGGTTCGATGACAAGTAAATTATTGTAAATATCTTCCATAGTTTTCACTCTCAATGTACACTGGAATGTACATTAACTAAGAACATGTTAGATTACACCAATATTGATAAACTAGCATCATAGCCCGATAATAAATCACAAAGCTACTTTTACTTATGGTCGAAAAAACTGATGTTACAAAAATGCCAACTTTGAACTCGTATATTTCTAACAGAATTACATATAAAAGATTGATAATAGTGGGAAAATATGCTCTGATAATTCATAAATGAAGTACACTGCACAGATTTTTCAAATATGCACAAAAATTTTTTCACTTTTGGCCACGATTTCGGGCAAATTCGCCACTGTGCGGCGTGGCGTGCGAATACTTTTGCGTCCTACTGTAAGGTACATTCGACAAACATTCCTGTCGAATAAATTGGCAGCTGCCATGCCGGTGTGAAACCGGTGTCAAACAAACTCCTCGTATCCGTGAATCTTCGTCGATCTAAAAATCTTGATCAGGTCTTCGTTTCATCCTCGGATAGATACATCAATTCTCGCAAACAAGATAAACTTTCTCGGAACGATTTTCTAGCTAGTACAACGATTAAATTAAGACATGTGTTTCTTGGAATGGATATAGCCATTTAGCAGAAAGATATCCTGCGAGAAATAGGTTAATTGTCTTTAAAGGATGCTTCGTTTCCCGCAGCGAGAGCAGTCATTACGTTCGTTTGGATGGCTAAATAAATTGGGTGCCGCAGTGGTATCTCGTTTGTCAGTTTATTCGTCCATTATTCGCACTCCTTTTACGTTTTCAACGAAAACGGATATCGTACAGCTTCCCGTTAACATTTCTACCGTGCCGATCACGAAATCCTAAATGGACGAAGGAATTCTTGCACGGTCGACCCTTGCTCCTTTCCCATCAACGTTTCGATCCATTTTCATTTCGCTCAAAGAGATCGTAAAGCACAGTTACACGGGCCTAAGAGTCTTCTACCAACTCCGTCGAATGTTTTGTTCTTTTTCATAAGGATCGCTGCAAATTTCGAGCATCACGCGATACCTTAATTTTATAACGATTTCATTCGTTGCTTTTCATCGGAATTGAGGGTTTTGGGTGGGCCGATTAGGCCCACCTTCGGCTGGGTAAATAATAATTACGTATGTAATTCGCACGCGTACTTGCTCGACGTGCTCGTAAATCTTTCGAATGAAAAAAGGAATTGAAGCAGCGAGTTACGACTTCATTCAGCGCTGCTTTCATACTCGCTGCACCCGAACAATTTCCTCTGCATCTCTCACGAAAGTATTCGAAAGTCAGTGGCAGAAACTTTAACCTAAAAATCGTGAAAGTTTTCTCGCGAAAGAACGACAATGACTGGTAACGAGATCCACGTTACCGGATCAATTTTCCTTTTTTTCTTTTTTCTTATCATTTTAGATTCGACTAAAAATCGATACGGTTCTCGGTCGATCGTATCCATTACAGTCGATCACAAGTGGGTGGATCGGCGATGGAAAGCGAATCGAAATACCGAATCGGTAAGAAGTTTTTGCCGATATCCTCGTTCGTTAGCGAAGTTTCCTCTCGGAAGAAAAGAAAAAGGAACAAGACTGGTAATTATGATCCTAATCGAGTGTGACCAAACGAATACGGGAATCTTTACGAACCATCGAGCTAGATTAAACTTTCTTTCTCCACGATAATTTTCGCTTCAATCAATTTTAAAATGGGAGTGTTCCGAGGCATCCTTCATTTTTCATAATAAAAATCTTACGTTCGTTTAATCCTCGTCTCAGAAACGAGGAATCTTCTTTCTTCGTCGAATGTCCGATTCTGGAGAGGATCGTTTCTTACAGCTGCAGTCAGATCGATCCAGTCCTTGACTCACTATCCGATCGATGGAATCGTTTCTTTCTCGGCGATGATTCGCACGACCGTTCTTTATTCCCATAAACGATACCATTTTCTGTCATTCCCTGGAAACGTCGATCGAACATGTAGGTCAATCCTTGATATACGTATAAACGTCTAGAACGATATCATGGTCTTCTATTTGCTCGACAATTAGAAACACCGATTTGCTACTTTCTCCTTATATTAATTTCATGCCCGTGAAATTCTGATACTGACCGTATAATGACGAAAACAAGAGGAAACAAAAGGAGAATTCCATCGGTTCGATATCGATCCGATTCGCGACGATCGAGAACAGTGAAAGCACCGGTGATCGATCGATGCTCGTGGATAAAAGAAATGAATTTCTCTGATACGGTAATCGTATAAACACGACCTACAAGTGTTTCATTTAACAGCTTCGAATCGTTTTCCTAGATCCATAATTAAGTCATAAGAATTTACTGGCTTTTCCATCGTAAAGGCAGCTCCTGTTCCGTTTAGTATGATCGCGGGATAAAGACACACGCGGTCGAGTGCAAGCACCGTTTTACAGTTAGACGTGTAAGCAGAAAAGTTGGCTCTTCTTTCAGCAGCCTCTCTTCAACGCCCCATAGATTACAAAGAGATTATAAGCACGGGGCGAACGTGACGCGTATTCGGAATGCTCTCGATTTTATCTGATTGCAAGCGTAACAGAAACTTTGTTCGGGGAGAGGAGAGGAAAGAAACGAGATGTACGATAGACGATAAGAAATTAATCAAATCTACGAACAGGGTCGTAGGGCCTGTTCCTCTGGGCCTAGGGCCCCCATAAGACGATTTTGCGTCTAAGAAAGCAAGTAGAGTAATGTTTATTTGAATATTAATCGATGTAAATGCAAATCTAAATTAGTTATACAAACTTTAATGTTAATTTTATAAATTTTATTTGCGGTACTTTTTTTATGCGAAGGGGCCCTTTTTCGGAGCTCACCACAGACCCCCGAAATCTCAGGGCCAGCCCTGGGCTTAGGCAGACTAGGCGGCCGCCTAGGACCCCCAAAGGTCCAGGGGCCCCATAAGACGATTTTGCGTCTAAGAAAGCAAGAAGAGTAATGTTTATTTGAATATTAATCGATGTAAATGCAAATCTAAATAGTTATACAAACTTTAATGTTAATTTTATAAATTTTATTTGAGGTACTTTTTTTATGTGAAGCGCACCTCGGACCTCCAAAATCTCAGGGCCTCCAAAATACACTCATCGTCAGTCGGATTAAAGGAAATTCACTGGACACTGTGTACTTAATCGAACGATTTAGGAGAAACGCCACACTTTCGAGAGAAAAGCAAAGCGTTCGTTTAAACGCAAATCGTCTAACATCAGTAGTTGTTCGTTTATAGCATAATTACTATCCAGTGAGAGGAGGATTATATCTGCGCGTAAAATCTTCGCCTTGGCTATTACTCGAACCAGTTAAAGTGTTATTCTGATTAATGGGAACGATGGTAAAAATAGTTCACGATGAGCTCGATTATATACAAATTAATACCTCGCTCGAACACGCTCCTCGTCTCACGCGTTTCTAACCGTTTTCATAACCCGACTGATGAGCGATTATTGTGTATCAATGCAACAGTCTAATTATCATTTATAATTAGTTATGAATATTCCTAAGCGTTTCTAATCTATTTCGAGCAACACATTCGACTCTTACTTTTCACTGATAAACGAATTGTTTCCTGGTGCCAAACGTGTTTTCACACACATTTGACCTAATTACTTGTTAATTGATGAAATGATTAGCTTAACAACTGTGCTCGTTGATCATCGAAAGTTCGAAAGGTGGAAATAAAAAGTACGTTTAACGAGGGTCCATGAGTTCCTTTTTTTCGTCGGTGGTTCTTCGTTCCCGTTAAGTCGAATGCATGGTTCGCGTTAATGCTCGTTGCGTTAATTGCTCAGACGGTTGGCTAGTTCTCACGGGGCCAGATTTATAAGAATCACTTTTATCGTGCGCCGCTATTGTTGCCGAAAAGCAACGTCTCTTCTCTGCATCGCGAATCCGCGTTTTTAATTAATCTTTGACTAAGGGAAAAGAGAGGAAAGTACATAAACGGTGATTCGAGATACGGAAAGTACCGTTTCTTATATAGGAACAATATTATCAGTATGTTTCTTAAGAAAGGAAAATCGTTCTAAAGACTCATATTACTCAACCGACTAATTAATGCGTTTCGTTAAGATGAAATCGTTGCATTTGAATAATTGGTTCCGCAGAAACTTTCTCACAAGTTGCCTAGTGCAAAACACTTGCGAATCTTTTTTGTTTCAACCTTCAAAAAAAGAATGGTACTTTTTATCAAAGTCTTCTGTTAAGGGGAGATTCTCATGTAACAAGTTCAAAAAATCAAAAGTATAATATTTTAAAAACAAGGTCCTAAAATTTCCAAAGAACGACGATATTTTATTTATTTACTGATATGCAGAATAACTCAACAAATGTGTATTACTCGATACAGGGATAAATTGTAAATTTTAAAGATAATTTTGAGATTTAGAAAAATTATTAGGTATAATCCTAACGTTCCTTGTTACCTATCTCATTGGATAAACAGATCCCTTCCCTCAGATTCATTAATTTGTATTAATTACATTAATTTTAATAATTCTAATAAAATTCCTATAACGATGAAATAAGCTTATGAATATATCTTTCTATCCAAAAACATAAATTTTGTAATTTTTAATTTTTAATTTTTAATTTCTAGCCATAGAAACCTACTTAAGGTAGTACTTTCTGTACTCTTTTGAGGTCTTTGTCACACCCTGGTAAAATGCAAAGGGTGCCCACTCGTGTATACTAAATTAAATTAAATAAAATTTTATATTGTTAATACTTTTCTAAAAAATAAAAAATATACAAAAATCATTTAATTTTAGTACCGTTACACTACAATCCCCCTCGATACGCTACATAATAAAAAAAAAATATCCAGTTAATCATGGATACGCTTTTCATTTCAGCATGGTGCATGTACGGTACACACATGACGAGAGCCGCTTCCTGCAGAGGTAAAATTTTGTAAGAACTTAATTATGGAATCTCGTCTCGTCTCGTCTTGTTTCGTGTCGTACGAGAGCCACGGTAAAACACGAGAAGAAGACAGGGGTGGGAAGAGAGAGGAAATCGTGCAGCGGGACCTCGCACAGGTGGCATACACCGCGACTTCTGTCCAGGTTAGAGCCAGCGAGCAGCGGCTACCTGTCGGCGAGAAGGAACGTGATTAACAAACGTGATCGATCCTCGCGATGCCCGAGATAATTCGAGTGGGCAGCGTTTCGCACGCACCATCAATATTTATAACGCGTGGTGGTCGGTGCTCCTGTTTCTTCGACGCGTGGAATCTACGGTAGCCGCGCGTGCACCCACGGCACCATGCTCTCTCGCGTGCAAAAGCCATCATTTTTTTTAAGCTTTACAGCTAGAAATTGCTGGCGCAAGCCAGGCGAGAGGGAAACGAGTTGCTTTAATGTAATCACGCCTTTCCTACCGTCTGCTCTAAAATCGACAAATTGCTCGGCAAATTATCTCTCCGTTCGCGGAGATGCTAACTTTCATTTACCTACATGCGAGACTTTACTTTGATCATACCGATTCGCTAATGATCTCTAATGTTACACTCCGAGTTACGCTACACTGTTATACATTATTCTATTATTTAACTATGGTATCTTGTAATTTTTTATGTGCATTTAAGAATTTCAGTTACAGTAGAAAGGGTATAGCCGGATAAGGTGGTCAAAAGTGCCCCCAAATCAAATTCGACTTATCAAGAAAAAACAGTCTGTGCCAAGTTTCAACCTTGTATCTCATCTGGGGGGGGTAGTAATGGGTAAAAGTGTAAAATACACGTTTTACAACTCGGTTTTTAATTTTTCAAACCATGGCGCACTAGATTAAAAATTCTCAAAAAAATTGAGAATAATAGTATCAATAATATACACCTATAAAAAAAATATGAACCCAGATCCGCAACTCTTTCCATACAAAATCGTCATTTTTTCGAATTGTTGGGGGTTTTTGAATTTTTACAGCTCGGGTTTTCAATCTAAAAATCTGCAAAGCTGCTATAATATGTGCCTCATGAACAGAAATATCTCTGATTTTTTTCAGAATTTTCCATGCATAAATATGGGAGAAATTGACCAAAACGTGTGTTTTACATTTTTCTCCATTACTATCCCCCCAGATGAGATTCAGGGCTGAAACTTGTCACATATTGTTTTCTCTTGATAAGCTATCGAATGATTCATCGCAAGTCGAATTTGGTTTCGGGTCACTTTTGACCATCATATCCGGCTATACCCTTTCTGGTTAACTGTAAAGAGGTTGATTTGTTCATCGCGTAATCGCAGCGTGTATTCGTGTCGCGAAAAGTTCAGGCAGATTCATCGGAGCTGATACAGATAGAACTGCATTCCTTTTTCAGGAGGGTATCAATTTTTCAAATTATATTTCTACATTTACGTGGAACATACGGAAGGCGGTCGTTTGCAAGGAACGTAACGCGAGTTTTTCGACGGTATCCCCGATACCGCGCGGCATTTTATCGAGTCACGTTTCCTTGAAGATGTTGCGATTCAAAAAAAAAAAAAAACAAATTCTCCTATCTATCCGACGATCAGCATTTCTTTCTCCGTAACCTTTCACGAATTACGGTTTCCGAGTTCACACGAACGCTCAGAGTCCTAATTGTTCCGAAGCGGAAGAACCGCGTGTTTTTCTTTTTTCGTTTCAGATATAAAACTCCCACGTGTAAAGTCCGCGTTAAAGGACGAAGGAAATTAAACGTCGCCACTCGTCTAATTAACATTGTAGGCGTTGATGCTTTCTTATTTACCGTAAACACTGATTCTAATGTTTCCCTCTTGCTACAGGGTACGCGCTCGTTCATCCGTGAACAGCAATTTATCGATGCTATCGGTACGTTTGCTTATCGTTTTCTACGTCGAGGGGAAAAATCGTGGGGGGTAGTTGTGTTTTCGTTCGAAACATCCGAACACTTCCGCCTGACGTGCTCTTCCTTTTGATCTAGCGATCGCAAACTGCATAGAGATCTCGATAAGTTTAATGTACACATCAAGCAACCGAGGCTAATCGTAAACACCGCCTTCTAGATCTTAATTGATTCCACCGAATGGACGAGTTGATATGTAAATTCGAGTTTTGTAGCAGGAACGTAAGAAAAGCACCCCTGGATATTCTTTCTTTCTCTTATTTGTCGAAAAGAGACGAAATTCTTGAACCCGGTCGGAAGATAAATCGGTACTACACCCGTTACATAAAGTACACGCGATGTTATTAATTAGCTTTCAGAGCATCCAGATAATCACGCAGCTCGCACTGTAATTTCGGGGCTGCGATTTTACGACATCCGAAATGATCGCCGAAGACGGATAAATAATTTGTTACGAAGTTTATAACGCGATCGTTACGTACTCCGAATTCAGACGATCGTTTATCATAATTAAATACTCCTGCGAAATCAATCACGATTGTTACAATGTCAATTAAGTCTGAAGGATTGTAATTAAAGGCGATGATCGTTTGCTGACAAAAGCCAGGCAGAATTTACATAAAATTGAAATCATTGAATTTCAATAAGAAAACTGTAGAATTGAATGCCTTCGAGAAAACACTTGGTAATAGTTACAAGAAGAAAGAATGATGGTAAAATGGCTCAATTATTTTCTACACCGAGTCTCGAAAATAGGTAAAAGTTTCCCTTTTCTTTTGAAAAAGTAGCAAGCGAAGAAATCGCGTTTAGAGACGCGACCGGACCGATTTACCAGCTATTCATCATCATCATCATCATCATCATTACCAGAAGGTGGTTTTTAGGTTGATCAGAAGCAGGAACCTCTGCTCGCCACCCTCGTGAAAGTTTAACGAACCATGGCATTCGCGTTTTGTCGAAATCTCGGACAAATCTGACGAATTATTTTTCTAATCAAACCCTGTTGCTACAAACGTGCGGAGTAAAAATCCAAACTATGTTGCGTAATTTAACCCGTTATGTGTCCCAAAAATGGGACACATTTTCAAATTTTTTCTTTTAATAACTACAACTTCTACATAAAATACAGCCGTTAAAATTCACGTGCTCCAGGGAAGATGTGCAGCTTGTGGAAAAACAACAAGAATATGCGCAAGATGTAATGTTCCGTTGCACGGCAAATGTTTTGAATATTTCCATACTTCATAAATATTTTTTTGGGGGTATACTTCCGAAAGGCCCCCCCACCCTAGGACAACCAAACTTCGGATTTATAGTAATTGAGAGACAAGAAATCGAATGAGACAATTTTCAGAACTGGCAAATAAACCGTTCTCGAGATATACAGGGTATTCTAAAAGTGTGGGACCCCCCTAACCTAACCTAACCCTAACCCTAAACCTAACCTAAAGTTAGGTTAAGGTTAGGGTTAGGTTAGGTTTGTCATTTTCCGTGGAAATGCGTTCTTATCGAGATAATAGGGAGGTCCCACACTTTTAGAATACCCTGTATATCTCGAGAACGGTTTATTTACCAGTTCTAAAAATGGTCTCATTCTATTTCTCGTCCCTCAATTACTATAAATCCGCAGTTTGGTTGTCCTAGGGTGGGGGTGCCTTTCGGAAGTTTCCCCCAAAAATAGTTCCAGTTGGTTAGTATGAATATCATTATACAGCTAATTTAATTTTTTTTGGTATTTTTGAATTGCGGCGAGTAATGGGTTAAGCTCTTGATGAACATGAACGTCGTTTATCAACAATCGAAAGCCGCGATATGCATCGATATTTTCGTACCTAGAAAGCGTTACCACTGAACATTGTTCCATTTCGCTGCAATTATTTCACGTACTCCCGTAAATAGCCGTTTCACGCAACCACATATCCATCCCGAGACGGCACACATGTTTCTTGCTACTGCGAAATGCCATCAGATTGCACGGTGTATAAACTGTGCTAGATTATCCGCGAGGCTACGGAGAAAGTAAGTACGCAAGTAATTCACGGATCAAAGGATAGCGCGTGCCGATCGATCGGCTGGCAAAAAGAGCAGATCGTTCGGTGTTGCATCTAATCACCGATAGCAGCGTTAAAAGGGAAGGTGTTTTGCGGCGGCTGAGAATTATTTATTCGATATAGAATTGTATACATCTAACACCGTTGCAATCAAGCGTTTCAAGCAGGACAGATTGAACGAACGGTCAAGACCAACCGTGAACTTTGCGAGAGGAATTCTTTAGGCGGACAGGAGAAGAATGGTATGGCTTGTGTTTTGCGAGGCAGAGCAACGAAAAAGCAGGCAGAGATGAAAAAAAAAACCAAAAAATGACCGATTGAAGGCTGTCCAGCGAGTAGATCGAACGGATCAGTCAGCCGCGTCTCGAGGCTGATTGTTCGGCAAAAACTAGTAGATTGTGCGTGCGGGAGTCTTTTAGCCACGCTCCGAGGGGATCTAGCGATTCGACGTGACATGAACGAGAAGGAAAAGTCAGCAGAAGGAAAAGTGTCAGCAGAAGGAGCAAGAGTGAACCGTCGAAAGATCGACGAACCGACGAAAGAACGAATGTACGAAAGTGTGTCGTCTGTTCTGGCACGTATTTCCTTTTCTATGTTCAGAGGGGGGCTGAGCTGTGTCGGGCCCCGACACGCCGAAGAACTTGAGCAGAGCTCGCCTACCGTTGGCCCCATAGTGGGGGCAGCGACATAAGTACGAGACGGCCTTAAGAAAAGCCTTCATTCTGATAGCAGATCGCGATTCATGGAGTCGGTGAATTCGTGAAACTCCGCGATCGTGTGACGAAAGCATCGAAGAGGAGAAATACGAGGAGGCCATCGAGGAGGATCGGAAAATTCGTTCGATGGACCGATAGAGAGAAAAGCGCGGACCGCGTAGGTGATCGTTCTATCCGGTGCAACGGGTGCTGGTTCCGTCAGAATAAAGGCGACATCCAAAGGACATCTTGACATCGTGGTTCGAAGATACACCATCAGGTGGGTAGTGAAACCTTACTCGACTGTAATTGACCCCGGTGTGATCGTGTAAATACGTATTAAGGACCATGAGAGTTTACGTAAGCCGAAGGTCGACGATGATTCCTCCGCGAGAAGAACCTCTTTGAATTTACACCTTGAAATCCTAGAGTACCCTCCAATGCTTCTATTCTAACCGTTTAATTGTATCTAATTACCAGGCAAATATAAATTTAGAATATCTAATTACAGGATATTTAAAAAAGGATTAGAGATGATTAATCAGCTGAAGGTTACAATCGGTCGTTATATTCCGAACTTGTTGAACCCCGTATAATCGCAGGAATTAATGAAGAAAAATTAGTAATACGTGTATTGCGGAGGCGCATTACACGAATCGAGCAGTATTATTTATCTCTACCGTTATGCTTATTCCTGATACAATGAATTCCCATCTAATTTTCAATGATTAAAAGAATCTGTTGCATTGGCATCCAGGCATGTTTCGCAATTTCGGATCTTAAACAATGTAAACGGCTCGCACGTTATTCACGGAACGCACCGTTTAATCGGATTCAAAGATGGTGCTGAAATAATACTCGGGGATGCGCTGTTTTTTTACCACGATCCTTATCCGTTTCGTTTAAAGTCTCCCCGATTATCGGAAGTTGATGCGCCGCGGCGTTCGCACAACTCGATTCGCTATACCGTTGCACACTTCAGAGGACATTATCTGAAAACTGTAATTCCCAGAGACTTCGATGGCGACTTCCTTGTTGCCGCGATGTTCCGCGCTTATCCTGGTAGCCGGTACCCGAGTTCGACTACAAGAAGAAGAACAAGGGTGTAGCTTTCGAGTACCTTCAGCCTCGTTTCCTTTACACGAGCTTCGTCGAACGATCTTTGTTTATTTTCGAAAAACCAGGTTGTCGCATTAAACACCGGACTATGATGATCCAATAGAAACTACACGACGTAGGATGAGAAAGGAGGAACGTTTAGGTTAAACTTGAATTCCAAGGACGTAAAATTATTACCCTTTAATAGTTATGACACGTAGAATCGAAAAATATAGGTCGTAGCTTTAGGAAATTAGCGGTTCAAAAGTTATAGGGTATTTTACACGTTGCTTTGACGCCATGTTGCTTCCATCTATCATTTGATTGGCCCGCATAGACGAGCATTCAGGGTGTACCAAAGCTGAGAACCTACAATATCAATCATAGTGTCCGTTCGTCTAATATATTTTGTAATTTCAAATAAATTATTGAAATAAATATTCTAAAGGTTTTATCAGATGATTATGTTTTTTAATAAAATTATTTAATAATAATTAGATTTATATTTGTTGCGGTTAAACTTGGACTCCAAGGTCAATGCTTTTTCACTAGACGAACGGACACTATGATTGATATGTAGGCACATATCAGTATCAAAGAGGGCCCTTGGAAAAAAATTAGTCAACGGCCTTAGCCACTTAGGCCACACCGGTACCCGTAAGATCACCGAAGTCAAGCTTAAGTGAGCACGGTTTCGCCAAAAGATGGGTTACCGTGTTGCTGTTGGCAACAAAAATAAGCGGATAGCGAATATGAATAAAAATGAATAAAGCGAAAATGTAAATGAATGGAAAAATAAGAGTATAAAAAGAAGTAAAAGAAATAACAAATGGAAAAAACTTAACTAATGGATGATTTGATATAATTGTACTAGACTATGCGCGGATTAGAGAAGAATTTTAAAAGGCCTGTGATTTTCGTTGAGTAATATAGAGGGAGTAACTCCCCTTACTGAACGCCATCTTGGGCTACGCCTAAGTAAAAAGTCTATTTGTAATGTAATGTAATGAAAGAAATTATTTCAACAATATTATGATTTCACGAAAGCGTGAATCTAAAAATACGTGTGAAACAAATTGAAATGAAACATTCGATTTATCCCGCCAAAATAACCGCTGAATGCTCATCTATGCGGGCCAATCAAATGATAGATAGAAGCAACATGGCGGCGTCAAAGTAACGTGTAAAATACCCTAAAAACGCGAAACTTTACAAACCCCCATAACTTTTGAACCGCTAATTTCCTAAAGCTACGACCTATATTTTTCGATTCCTCGGGTCGAAAACTATTAACTTATAAATAAAGAATGTAATCATTTATTAGTCCTTGAAGTCCAAGTTCAGCCAACGTTTGGCTGCTTGAAATAATTACAGACAGGAACAATGAGAAATAAGGAAAGGTCGAAAGGCTTGTCCCCGAAACACGGTGAACCCTTTTCCTTCGGGCATGATTCTACACGTAGACGTGGAATTTCGTGGACGATTTCGAAACAAAGATAAAGCTGGAGTAACAGTTTTAAAATCGTGTACGATCCGGTAAGGCGAGCCGCTTCGCGTGTTCGCCTAACTGTTCGGAAGGCAAGTAACCGCGTTAGAGGATAATAAAATGATATTCAAATGTTAGCCTGCTACGAGGGCTGTTACTTCGGTCCGTATAATCTCGATTGTCACGAACGCAAGCAGATTCGCGCATATTGTCTCGTTTCACGGGCAAGGAGGAGTATACGCTACGGCACCAACCCTGCTCTGCTCGTTTTGCACTACTTATGCGTCACGGAAAATGCTTTCCACTCTAACATTAATGACGTCGTTGTCTAAAGTTATCGGCCGAGTCAGCGAAACCAGTTCGATACGCAGCTTGAAACGAATTCGATTGACAAATGTCTGACAACGTTAATGGAACAAGATTACAGACGGTGAAACGAGGAAGCTTTCCATAACTAACACCGGCAAATTACCGAGTTGCAACAAGTATGCGAATTGCATTAAACGTCGATCGAATGAAAATACGGACGCAGCGATTTTATTACTAATCTGCAGGTATCACTTTGAAACGAGAGCTGTATTTTAAAAGGGAAACCAGTAATCAGCATAGATTCACCTTAATGTTGCACGAGTTACATTTTCATTCATAATTGTAATCAATTTATTGCTTCCTGATAAATCGTTGAATTACTTTGTAACGTTCTATAATTGACACCTTAATGATCGGCAGCTTCGTAGAATTTACTATTCCTTCTTTATTTAAACGGTTAGGCCACTCTAGAATTTTGAAAAAATCGAAATTTTTTTGTTGTGCTTAAAAGGTGCCTTTCTAATGTCTTAAAATGATATGACAAAAGATTATGGGTGAGAAAAATCTCTAAGTACTCTAAAGGTGTGCGAGTACTCGTAATTAACAAGCCGAGCTGAACTCGCTTCGATTGTTCGAGCCGAGTCGATCGCTTGAATTTACCGAGCTACTCGAAATCGACGAACTGTTTGATATAAAAGCAAGCTACTCGAAAAAATCGAACTACTCGAATATTCGAGCCCTTGTGAAACTTCGATTTACGAGGGCTCGAATATTCGAGTAGTTCGTCGATTTCGAGTAACTCGGCAAATTCAAGCGATCGACTCGGCTCGACCGACCGATCATTGTTCGACTCGAAATTCGAGTACTCGCACACCTCTAAAGTACTCGAATTTCGAATTCTGGCGCAGCCCTTCCCGGTCTGCTGCGCCTATTACTGAAGACTTTAACCGTATTTTTCTCGAAACCGCATTTTTCAAACTAGGCGGACTCATAAATCAAACAGATCATCACTAATCGATTCGAAAATTTAACAGTATATTTAAAACTAAATTCTCTACCGAACTACGTAGGATTTTTCTTTTGTTATAAATAATTTTCTGGCGATTTTATATTGAAATTTTACATTTTCTCTTAAAAAATACACCATTTTTGCAGAAATCAATATATCAAAAAAATCCTACGTAGTTCGGTAGCTGTTCTCATATATAATCGAAAATATTTTGGTTTTTTATCCTAAGTTAAAAATTGCAAGAGCTGGTCCGGCTGTTTAGCCCTACAAAAAATAGTCGTCATCGAAGAAATGCTGCAGAGACCATATTTTCACTTGAATCGCTATACAAAAATTAATTTTTAAAGTTTATCAGTTGTAAAATAAATTCGTAAATAAATTTGTAAAATATGCCTATTTTTTCTTGCGTCTAGAGTGGCCTAACCCACTCAAGCGAAATTCGTCACTTCCTCTCGAACGCGTCGAGCGGTCCGGAGTGTAAATATGGACTTCGGCAAATAACTTTCCCTCTCTTTACACTTCTCGTTCGATGGAGTTAACGAAACAGTGTCTTCACGAATTTCGAACACCGTGGAAACGAAGGTGACGCGATACGATTCTTGGAAACACGGTTCACCGGTAACTGAAATGCACGCGGTTGCACAAGTGCAGCGAATGCTCGTAACTGCATCGTCTGTCGATCCAGACGTGCCGATTATTATACAAGCGACCGGCGCTTATAATCTGTCCGATTGAAATGTAAGAGACTACCGTTCGGTTACCGCTTCCTTGGCCATCGTCCAGATTCTCTTTTCTCACCCCTTCTATTCATCGCTATGTTTCAGAATTTGGTCAAGCATCAAATGCAAACTTATTGCTCGCGCCAACTCTTTCCAAAGCTGCACGATAGAATAACGGTCTCGTTTACATCGAACCGGGCTTTCATTCGATCGCTAATTGAAAAGCCGTGTAAAGTTGCACTGTCTGGTGCCTTTCGTGGTTGGAATTAGAGAAGAACTATGAATTTTCTGACAAACGCGGGCAGAACGGTGGAAGATTCATAAAATCTCGTAGAAAATTAAGAAAAATCAAAGGAATAAAAATACCGAAGTCGTTAGAGGAAGGATAATAGTCGGTAATTGAGGGTGATTATTACTCGAGGTGTAATTGAAACGTAATAACCAGAAAAATATGCAATTATTTCGAAGAATAGAGGCGCGATCGCAGGAGGTCTATCGATACAATTCAGATCGTAGAGGACGATCACGATCTTTATCGTCACTAGTGATTGGTATTCAGATACTAGCAGAGGTTGAACGTTATTCGAGCAGCGAGTATGGCATGAGAAAAACGCGAAGAATTTGTTTGGTCGACTAGCTAATCGACACCTTGGGAGCATACAATATTTCTAGAGGTGTGCGAGTATTCGATTTATTCGAGTAGCTCGAATTTTGAGTCAAATAATGATCGGTCGGTGGAGCCGAGCCGAGCGCTTGAATTTGCCGAATTACTCGAGATCGACGAACTGTTTGAAACGAAATCGATCTACTCGAATATTCGAGGTGAAAATTCATGTTTTGAATTCTTGGAAAGATTTTTATATCGACCGTAATAAATTTTTTACGATATTTGAATAGATTTTGATCTATTTTGAATTCTTGGAAAGATTAAATCGAAGTTTTACGACAGCTCGAATATTCGAATAGCAATTCGGCAAATTGAAGCGGTCGGCTTGTAAATTACGAGTACTCGCACACCTCTAAATATTTCCAACGCTGTCGCGAGCCAACTATTTTCGTTAAAACTAGGCTTAAAGGATCGCGTCTATCCGTGTAACAATCTTTGCACGCTGCTTCAAACAATTAGGGAATCTTAATTAAAGAGCAAAGCATCGCTCGACAGAGACACTGATGCACTTGATGTATACGTTTCGTTCTTAACATTTGCTTCGCTCATCCGACTTCCGTTTCATTGTTTCCAGCAACGTACGCCGAATTTAAACCAAGTATTCTTCGATCTTTTTAATGAGATACCGTGTTGCTTTCGATGCGAAGCAAAAGCGGAACACGGATTTAGAAAATTCGACCCGATTGCTAAAAAATCGCTCCACTTTCCCCGTGCACTTCCAGAAGCGCCGAAAACTCGAAGGCGACCGTTTCTGTCCGACGAATATCCGTTTTTATGTAATGTGCAGACTCGACCGTTCGTGAGACGGTTGACAATAAATTGAAGACGATATTTCGCACGCTCTTAGCTTGACAACGCATCCGACCGGTTCGAGATTTCACTTCCTAGCGATTCTGAATACAAATCGCGCCGCCTCGTGTAAACGACCCGTCGAATACGGAAGGGAAGGAAATTAAGAAGGAAACGTTCCGTAATTTCTGAATTATCCGGTGCAACGCGTGGAAAATGAGCGAGGCTGTTAGAGAGAAGAAAAAACGCGTAGAACTACGAGATACGCGAAGCTCCTGTTTCGATGAATGAAAAAAAAAATAAACTTAGATGCGATTAATTGAAAGGAAAAAGCAACAAAATCTTGATCGAACGTAATTACACGGTCGACGAAATTTTTAATAATACACTCGGGTATTAATACGCGAAACTGTATCTGGGTTAATCACTGTCTGCGTAATACAATTTGCAAACATACCGTTGCCACTGGCGAACGATGGAAGATTTTAAAGAAGGAACAGCTCTAACGGTACGTACTGTAAGAAAAAAAAAGGGGGAGAAGCAAAAACGAACGAATTTAACGCGTTTGACAAAAAAGCATTCCTAATTGGATTTAATTCGCGTGGCTAATTGATAGCGAGATTAAAAGCACGGGCTCGTGCCACTGTTCAACTCAGCGACACAATTATTTCTTGTCAGAGCTGTTGAATCCTCCATGAAATCGGCTCTATCCTTTTCCGTCCTCTCGTTTCTATGAAAAGTTTTTAATTGATACGCGACCACCGTTCAGCTGATAAAGCCATTTAGAAATCCAGTCGGACCGCTAATCTATCAGATACCGCTCGCGTTTCTACGGCTTTCCTTTCAGCTACCTGATTTTCAACGGGATCTTTAATTGCACTTCTCAAATATAATCGGACCAGAGTGAAAAGTTACCGCTTTCACCTTGAATCATTAATTGAAACTAATCAAGTCGCACGCGATGAAAGCGGGATACCTCGAACAAGATTCTATTTTTCCTGTCGTTTTACGCGTCAAACTGGTATACCTTTCCGGAAATTAATTATCACGGGTTTCCAGCGTCTGTCAACGGGGGATTAAAAATAGATACCGTGTAATTTTGATTGATTTTCAGTTCGTTTACGGGTACCGTCAGGATCACTGACCCTGACACGTCGAATTCAAGTTACCATCGACGGATCAGTGATCTCGGAAAATGTTAATTAGTCGTCAGAAAGACGGTGTTGTCGGACAAAACAAGCGATTCAAATCGTGTAATTGATACCGAAGTCGGATCGATATTCATTTCTGATCCTCGTCATTCAGATTTTCGTTAACAACGAACCGATTGTACTTTGAAACGAGCCTGGTTCTTACAAAAATCGGTGGAAAAAAAGGTATCGCAATCCGCTAAGGTCTCGGAAGAGGTTAATTCGGTTTTCGCAACGCGTGATCGATACCTGACTCTTATTGTGTTTTCGAGCTACTGTATCACTATATATCGTCGAAATCTACGATCTTATTACAGTTAGAGGATATCAATTTTTCGAGCATGGATTCCTTACGGTATCCCCTTCGATACAAAAGGGATCTTGTTAAGGTTTTATGTGATTAAACAATTACGACAACGTGTAATTCTACGAAGAGTTACATTCACACGAATACACAGTTAAATTCAGTAGGAAGAGATTGAAGCGATCCATCCAACGGATGCAATTTTTTTTTTTTTTTTTTTTTCTTGTTGCAAACAGATTGATCGCGAGATGAACGGGGGTGGACTTTGGTAGAAACAATCGCGTACAGTTAGAAAATTAGAGTAAATCTGAGAAAATGCGAAATAGCAATTGCGCTTGGTAATGACAGGAAGGTGGCATTGTGTAAAGTTGGAACACCTTGACTCACATGATTGATATCTCGGTAGAAGCGGCTGCAAGCAATCCGGCCTTCGTTACTGCCGGTGCAATTATGAGAAAGTCTAGCGAACTCACTCGTTAGAAGAGCCACGTGCGACCTTCGATGACGCTCAAATTGGTGATACTTGAATTAGTGACTTGCTTTCGTGACTAACGCTCTTCGTTAGAGCGATCTCCCTAATACGTTCTTTCTATTTACCTTTTATACCTATCGTCTATTACTTCATTATTCTACAAGTTAGAAATGGTACGTTTCCTGTTTCAAACGTAGACAAAAGCTACGTCTTTTTTTCACGAGGCAAAAGAATCAAAGGATCACTTTCTACGTTTTGAAAGCGTTTGATAAACAACCTGATATTAACACTAGAACTACCAAAGGGGTCAAAATTATAGGTCTCAAGTTTCTTAAATTAAATTACGAATATTACGCTCATTTATTAATTAATTAATCAAGTTGAACACACCTGTTCTCCATTTTGAAGACAGCTAATTGTTTAGTCGACATTAATAATTAAAGTTAATTACTCCCTATATTCTAAAGTATGTCTCTGCAGATCTAAAGGTCCCGAGTTCAAATCTCGGTTCCCAATTTTTTTTTTTTAATTTCAAAAATTTATTTCTTTAAATTATTTTATTGATTATACCACACTTATTATAAAATTTAAATTATTTTTCTTATCCATTACGTAATGTTAATATCTTTTAAACAATTAGACGGAGAGTTCCCCTCATAATTATTACATATCCTTTATCTATTTATGTTTCTATCTTATTTTCAATCTAAAATTTTATGTACATCGAACGCCGGTAGTTGAAGTGTTAACAGCAAGAAACAAACACGTACCTCAAACATTTCATTTGCGCAGGTTTCTTGAGCTATCCTTTGATTGTTCATCAGCGTTACGAAAAGTACAAAAGAGAGTGCTTATTTAGATAGAATGATAACCAGTGTAGGGACACGGAGATGGGCCGTTTGCGAAGTATCAGGAGGATGATTTGCTACAACCTGCATTTGCATTTGCCGGTGCGATGAATGAATCAGACTATGAAAATTCTAGCCTGCCACGAGCCGATACGCGTTCCTCTGCGCGCACGAATATTTACGCTATACCGTACAATGGGCAGTAGCGTAAAATTGCCCAATTAGAGATGCATGAGCGAGCAAGGCGAGAAATGATGAACCAGATCGACGAATCTTTCTTACGTCCTGCTAGCCCGTGCCTTTGTATGTATAAAACGTTGAAATTAATTTTCGAAATCCAATATTTCAAGGAAACACGTCACGGTTGCGTTACAAAGGAAAGAAGAAGCAGCAACGCTGAGTTATCCACCGTGGTTGTTTATTAAAAAATTATTTACCGCAATTATCTACCGTTACGCGTCCAAGTTTAATTACCAAGCTAGCTTCGTAAATTGTGCGAAAATCCATACCGAGTGAAAATCGAACCGAAACAGGAAACAGTGACGATTTTATGGATTCCTTCGAAAACCCGTTAAAATATAAGCATCCTTGCCTCTTAATGACAGCGTGGATATAAAATTTCAAATTCACTCCAGTTTCCACGCTCCTTTCATTCGATGCTAATTAATGGCAAGTGTTAAAAATGACATAGATCGAGAATGATGATTTATGGAGAATGGAACTTTAACTTTGAAGAAAGTAGCAGTCAGTGGGCATCCTAAATCATCTTTGGAATGATGAATTAATTAGTCGGTAATGATTGAGAAAAAATCGGCCAGTCTAGTGTGCAAAGGCTAACTATTGCTTCTGTATAATTTGCACTCCTCTTAATGATGACGCATTTCATCCTTAATTCGTTAATGCTTTTGAATTTAGCCTCGGCCACCTCGTGATCCCCGTTTTTTTATGCCTCCAGAGAGGTGAGAACTAATTTGTCAGATTGGAATGGCGAGCAGAAGGATCAAAGACCTTTTCCAATAATATTCGAAAAAAATAAAAGAGGAGAGAGTTGAAACTTGACAGGTAATCAAATCACGTTAGCTTCGAAGGAAGAAGAAGGAGCGTTTGAATTTTGACAATAGCAAAAAGTTGAAACGAAATTCTAACATCTGACGAAGGTGAAATCTGTCCATTGAAATACGAGAAATCTCCCAAGACTCTCGATTCTTGTCTCGTTTCGTCCGCGTCGTTTCGTGTCGCGTGGTATTATGCCGTTCTTGACAAAGATACCCGTAAAAAGTAACATGGCATTTTATTTCGGCGAGCTAACGGTGAATCACAGGTAAAGTCTGGTCGCGATGAAAGAGGAGGAAGAAAATCGGAGCAGAAGCCTGGAAGAGGGATCGAGAGGATAACGAGGTGGCAGGCGTATAAGGCAGACTAAAACCCTGACACGGTCATTAATAAGCGACAAGTTTCATCGTGCAATTTAACTTATCATCGCTGTTGATCGATGAGAATCCTTCGTGTGCCCGAGATGCATCGCGAGAGATGATTAAGAATCGAGCCACGCCACTTGAACGTTCCTCAACAACCGGCAGAGCTCTTCTTTAACCTTCTTTTCCTGGGAAAAAAGGAGAAAAGAAAGAACGAAAATTTGCATCACGCTTGCAGAAGCTTGAAAACTGACAGTACCATTAAGGTATCCGGGTAGAGGAACAAAAAGAATCCTGATGTTGTTACATCTTCAACGAAGGGAATGAATTGAAATTTTATGCAAAATTTCCGAGCAAAGACAAGACCCTTCGAGTTCGGAGACACTTCAGTTGAAGAAGCTCATCTTCAAAGGCCGAGGGCGGATAAAATAAGACCAATCGTTGGTAACACAGGTTCCTGTAACCTGTCTGCGTGATCCTCCAACGAAAAGGTAGTCCATTTACTTTACTGACTGAGAGCATACCGAGGGAAAGGAAGCCCACGTTGATAATAACGAGGTATCGATATAATCATCGAGCGATATTTCATCGTAATGATGATGGATAATTAAATGCTTGAAATCGTGCCAAGTTACACGCCAATTATGCTAATTAAAATACGACGCCGATAATATCGCGGTATCCAATAACCGATCGTACCAACATACGATACGAAGGAAAAAGAAAAAAAAAGAAAATAAAGAAACAATTAAGATTCTACGATACAAATAACAAGATAGGTCAATTAATATCGGTGTAATTAAACATTTCTGCTGGCGATTTGTGCAACTTCACGGAGGAACGATCAACAATGTATCAGCCACCTAGGCAGGATGATATTTACACGTTTACCGGTTAATTGCGAGATTATTACCTACATGGAAAAGATGAACGTTTTTGTCGCTATCAGAGGCGGCAGTTACGAGTCCTGCTATTTAATCGTCTATCTAAAGGTACAAAAGAACGTCTCCATTAGGAGGGTGAAAGAAGGATAGGCGAATAAACAGGTCGGCCTAACGAGAAGGGCGTGGATGTTACGAAATATGTACGACTCCCTTTTCTACCAGCTTTTCTTTTCCTCCCTCGTGTTCGACCTTCTGGAAGGTCTTCGCGAAGAAGCTCGCGGTAGGAATGCGTGACTCGACGATTTTATAACCCGCATTCAATTACCATTCCTGGTGCTCTTGTTTCCTTGGTTTCGCGATGCTGTGGTTGCGTCCGCGAAAAGAAAAGTTGACGCTCGGAATGTACGCGCGCAACCCCGTCTAAATGCCGGCTACGAGCAGTACGTCCCCTGTTCCTTTCTTCTCCGTTCCTGTCGCCTGGCCTTTTTTTTCTCTCCTTTTCGCTTATACCGCGACGGGAACGTGATTTATTCGATGTCGGGTAAGGAGAATGGACCGGTGGTAAGCTGGCCGAGGGAAGGAAGAGACTCGATAGTGTTATTGCCCGAGGAAACGGGTTATCCTTAAGGACGTTACCAGCAGTCTCGATGGGTTGACAATTTGTTTTGGCTCGTTTGCCGATGATACGGACAACTCGGGACCATTTTCTACCGGGATGACGTTGTACTCGAGTAATTCCGTCGATGGTACCCTATCCGACCAAATGAAACGCTTATCAGCTTAACATCCTGTCGACGTTGCTTTATACCCGAGAGTGCCGCGCATGCTGGCCCTTTTCAGGAAAAACACGATGCAGGGGAAGAAGCCATTACTCGTCTTAACGCGCTCGCTGCGGATCGAGCAGCGTGAATAATAATATAAGAGGATATCAATATTAATAATATCGTTATCGAAGTCGAGAGTCACTACACGTTAAGCATTATTTCAAATAATCTTCAATTTCGACTGAAATGAAGATATTCGAGAGTAAGAAATAAATTTTTATCTCGAATACAAAGTTATTCGAATAATTGAAAATTTGGTAAATATGCAGATTAGGTCAAACCTCACCGATGACCTTGACCTTGACATGTGTTTGTCAAGGTCGCCATTCTGATTGACCTTCAGAAGGTTTTAGCTGGCGGTCATGAAGAAAAAAAGTTTGAAAAATATAGCAGTTATTTTCGGTACTAATAGACATAAATGATTGATATTTATGTGGAAATAGTACATGTATGATTGTTGGCATATTGAAAGAAAAGTTATTATTCAAAGCAGAGAATAGAGAGTATGTGCTTTCTAAGTTGAAGCGAGGTTCACACTATACAGGGTTGAAGGATTCGTGTTTATGTATAACGTAGTCTATGTATGACATTCCAAGTTTTTAATTTACATTGGTTGAAAGAAATCTTAACGATTTACTGCTTTAAATCATCTGTCTTTGTTCATACATGTACCATTTCCACATAAATATCAATCATTTATGTTTATTAGTACTGAAAATAACTTTTTTTCAGGAGGGTGACCTTGACAACATATGTCAAGATCAAAGTCATCGATGAGGATTAACCAAAAATTTAATCAATTATTTGAAAATAACAGAAGAAATGAAATATTTTTAAATTAAATATTATTCACTATTTTCAAATAATTTGGTTTTATTTAGAAAGAGTTATTTTCGTTTTAATCAAAATCTGTATCTGAAGATTATTTGAAACAATGCCCAACTCGTTATTTAACAATTGATTTTAATTACTAATTATTCTATGAACCAATCCCCTTTGAAATATATGTACCTAAATTTTTCGAAAAAACTAACTAAATCAACGTCATTTTTTTCCAGCTATCATGAGGACGTGTTTGGTTCTTCTGGTGTCGGTGATGGCATCCGCGAGTGCAGCGTCTCTCCGCGACACCCTGAACGTCCGATTGTTCCCAATCGAGGAGGACGAGGCGCTTCCACTTTCTACGGAAACCGAGATTGTCACTGTCAAGGACGCGACGAATGAACCGGCAAAAAAGCAATCAGAGAAGACCGACAGTGGAACGAACGACACGAAAGACTCGTCGTTTCTATCCTCGATTCAGAATCAAGATAATCGAGCGGAAAGCAGTAAGCGTCCGAGCCAAGGGAAAGATAAAGTGGCGAGGAAAAGTCGAAAGCATAAAGCCATTTTCGTTAACTATCCTGTCGTCCAGCAGCTTCGCTACGACCTGCCGTACGACATCGATTACACCGGCAACACTTTCGACACCGAAGAAACAACCATCCCCGACGCTGACAGCTACCAAGAGAGTAACATATTCTACATACGCCTGCCGCCTACACCGTACATGTTCGTTCCGGGCTTAGGCTACATTTCTCAACCTCCCAGTTACACCACCTCGAAGCTTCGGCCGCAGATCCCGTACGCGAGGCCAAGACCGAAACCGAAACCGAAACCGGCGCAACCCGTTAACCCGTTCATCAAGCTGCCCATAGATTTCGTGAGCAACGGGAAACCAACGTCGGTGTATCAATGGCAAAAGAAGCCCGGAAAGAAACCGACCGACAGCCCGATCACCAATCTCGACAGTTTATCAGCCGAGTTCGTCAACAACGGGAAACCGACGTCGATCTATCAATGGCAATCGAATCCGAAACCGACGAAAATATCCGACGATCTGGTGAACAACCTGGACAAAGGACCGTACGCGTTCAACGGTAAACCAACTAGCTACTTTCTACTGAAATCTGACGGAACATCCTCGCAAAGTCAGCCTCTTCGATTCCCTGATTACCAGCTAGATAATTCCTACTACTGAACGAGAGGATAAACCCTGGTTGCTACCGAAACCTGGACAAAACACGGCTTCCTCGAGTCGTAGAAATTGGCGACTCGATCGATGAATGACGGGGTTGAAGCGGCTCGTACGATATGCTAAATCTAAGGATGGAACGTTGTTTCTCGATGCGAAAGGATGAATGTTTTCAGATAACACTGGGATCCTCGCTGACTCCTGATGGACGGTGTGTTATTTATCGTCTCGATAAAGAAGTTGTAGCCGGTTGAACGGTGATTTACGCGTACCGCGGGTTGCATTACCATGTTAGAGTATAGGTTATTATTTCGATGATTACAGGGAATTCGTCGAAAGACGGGGACTGTTAAAGGGTAGCTATGCACCGATGAAAAAGTATCATTAAGGCGCGACCGATGATCCATTAATACGTACCATAGTTCGGCTCGAGTTGAAGGGCGATGGCTATTTTTTTTGCCAGACGATTTTCCAGTCAACTCGCAGCAACTCGACGCGTTGCCATGAGTGTATGCTGATTAATTGACACGTATGTTATTATGCTTGATTTCAATGAAACTTACCCCTCGGGAAGGACGTGTAATTGCTATTGTAACTGTATAGTTTCTGTTCATAGATTATCCTTATTTATACGTTGATTAATTAACTGTAGCTGTATTTATTTAGTTAATTAATCATTTACCCAGAGATGAATTACGAAAAGCGGCATGACGAGCAATAATTGCACGTTAATTTCGAGAAAATCGAACGTATATTTATTTGTAAATTCAAGTCATATTTATATATTTCCTTATCGTCGCGATTATATCTAAGAATCAATCTTTTTTACATCTTGTAAATACATGAGAAATTGAACCAGAGAATTTTTCTTTTATTTATATAGAAAAGATGAGCTGGTGTCTTTTTAAAATCCTTACCATACTTACGTTCCCGGCTGCGTCGACAAGAAAACGCGTTTCATATGTTTCCCCCCAACCTCTGGTTTAACACAAATATTGACTTGGGACGCGAGTCTGCTCGGGATTATATCCTGTCTGGTTACGGGAACACTCGAGGATCTATGCTACTTGCTCTCAAAGAGATTGAATTCAAAGATCACGATAATACACCGCCAGACATCCCGGAAATTCCGCCTCGGAATGGAATCTCCTCGATTTAAACTTCGATTGGGAAACTTATGAATAAGAATTCGAGCTAGCTCGAATTCAATTTGCTGGTGAAAAGAATCCTCGAAGAAATTATTCCTCTGTGTTAAATTATATTTTCCATCGTCGAGTCGTGGATAAATTTGTATGCCGCACAGGAAGCATGTAATTTACCACGTAATAGAAAGCTATTACCAATGATACCCATATGTTTCATTTTTTCTAATAATCAAATCATTTTTACTCTACAACACGGTACAGATTAATCCCTGTCAGGGGTGATAAATAAACTCGTTAGTCGACGGATTGGAAGATAAAAACAAAGAAATAAGTAGCAATCTCGCTCGAAAAAGAAAGATAGGTATTCTTGTCATTTGAAAGTTTCGATGGTCAATTAGCCAGCAAAAAAAAATGTTAAAAAAATAAAAGAGAAATATGCCCCTCGGGGCAGAAGGGCAGATCGTGGCTCGATGGTATCGCAAATGTGCTGTAACGGGTTAAAAGTGGTTCTCATTCAGCATCGACCTCGTCTGCTCTAAAATAACGAAGCAAACGTATTTGAAAACTCATATATACACCTGTGTAATCATTAAAGTATTATAAATACTTTTATTCGCTACACTGAATGCCATGGTTCGATAATACAATTGAGCTTCCTCCTATAATGTATAATATATATATATATATATATATAAGAATATAAAAAATGTCTGCTGCTTTCACGCTCTGCAATGCAGTTGTAAAAAACCAGTAAAAAATGCTTGCGCGGCTGTATGTAGAAAAGGCATGTACATCCCGTCGAGAAGTCATATATTGTCCAGTCTTTCGTATAAAGTTCGCTCGTGACCGATTGCTCGAGAGAACGCCGGGGCCCATTAACGTCCCCCGTGTGTCGTTTGTCCTCGCGGGCGCAATCGCACGCAACAGCGTGAAACGGCACGTCGACGTAGAAAAAGTATTTGTTAAACTTAGAAAAATATATTATACAAGTTAAACGGTAGCGGTCAGGAGGCGATCCGCGATGAATCGTTCGCGAGGAGCGAAAAAATTAAAAAGAAAAAAGAAGGAAGAAAAAGAAAAAACACCAAGGATCGTCTCCTGATCCTTATCAAAAGTCGTCAGAATACATCCAACTCAGTCGAGAGGCGGGCAAAGTGTCCTTAAGAAACTATCCTAATTTAAGTGTTCACCTTTCCGATGAAAGTTTCGACAAGCTAGTCTAACATCTCCCTAACAACTGTAACGGAAGTGGAACGGCTTGCAGGATACACGGTGGCCACGAGTAAGAACGGCTAATAAGGATCGTACACTCCCCCGAGTCTCTTTCTCTTCGTATCGCGTTCACTCCGTTCACCTTCGTCTCCTCGTTATATTTTCATTGTCAAAAATTTGATCATCGTCTCACGGAAACGACGGCCCCTGTTCTTGTTTGAACCGCGATCGCGCTTCGACCAGTTGGGCTAACAAGCACACGGGCCGTGAACACATAACGCGATTACACAGGATATCTCCAACCGTGTCACGGATTAAGGTAACAAGGGATGATAATAGACGGGTTTGCGACTTTTCTCCATTACATAGAACGCTTTAGGTTTCCCGTTTCCGGGAAAGTTCTTGTGGATGCTGGTGGAGCCGGATTTGCCAGCTATAGGAGCGTAGTACGACATGGCTGCCTTCTTCCGGTGTTTCTTCACCTTAGCGGTGTTCCTCGAGCCGTGAAGTTCATTCGTCAAGTGAATCCTGTGGACGCCTGAATCGTCAAGCCTGTAAGTTTTGTTGCTTAGATTGCCGTTGCTCTTCTTCGATGATTCACCTTTCTTCTCTTCGTGTTCCGGATAGCTAAGCCTCTTGTCGTTGTTCCTAACGTGTTTCGACGGATTAACCTTCTGACGAAGAAGAATTTTATTACCATTGGAAAGGTAAGTGTACTTTTCGTTTCCCTGTGCTTCTTCGTTCGCTTTCGATACTCCCTCTTGAACAGTCTCGACGAAATTCTTGCGCGACGAGTTCTGATACTTCTTCGACTCCTCTAATTTCTTCTTGGCTTGTTCTATCTTCAGTTGAGCGTGCAGTCTCTTCTTCTCGCTGATCTTCTTCACAACGGGCAGATTCCAGTGATAAATCTTGGCCGGTTTTCCGTTTCCTTGAAATCCGACCGGGAAATTTGGCCCGATTTTCGTTATCTTCTCGTCCTTGCCGGATTTGTGCGGTTTCGTGATCGTGTAGTAAGGCGGGCTAGCCGGAAGTTTCACTATGTAAACGTGACTGTCCCGATGCCCGTGCCGGCGGCTGTAAGGCTGATGAATCCTCGTCTGAGAGCTCAATCCGGGTGGCTCCGGACCAGCCAAACGTTTTTTATGATGCCCATCGGGAACCTGAAGCGGCGCCAGACCGAGCCGATTCAGAATGGCCGCGTTGCTCGTGTGAACCGTCTCGAAGTTCGACACGGATTGTTCGGCGGCGATTGCCACCGCTGCGCTGCCAGACAGCAGCACCAGTGAAAAGCCGAATAACCTGAAAGAGGAAAAAGTAAAATCTTGATTAGTAACACGAAGGGCAACGGGGGGGGTTTTAGAGTCGACACGGTGGATATTCCGACAAGTGCCACCGTAACAAATGAAGCCATCGCTCTTAGACTGCTGGTGCACCTTGTAATTACAAGCGACTGATTAAAAGACGCTCAAGCTACACCATTTCACGCTCAGGCCCTACGGAATTAAACATCGTCAGTTTAAAACGCGATCCATCACGAGTTGCCAGGTGCGGAGAGACAAAGGAAGAAACGGTTCGGACGTGACCGTGGCTGCTTCCTGGACAGCTAAGGAACGGAACTAGATTCTAAAACTGCCTGGCTGATCGTAAAGTACACCGTGAGTGAAAAGAAATATTTCATCGACCGTAAAAGCGTCGACTCTGGCAACGAGACGAGCTAGAAACTTTACGAGCGAAGAAATAAGGAGCGTTGGGGCTCACCGGGTACCAACGCGCGCCGCGTGCTCTCCAACCATTGAGACACCGCGCGGTTGCTTATCGTCCTCTCGGCTAAGGCCAACCAAGGCGATAAATCACCTTTTCCTCTTAATTACTCTCTACACGCCGCTCCGCGCCGTGCTCGCTAATTATTCCCGCCTCGTTTTTTCTCCCTTTTTCCGGGATGACGCTTCACGCATAATACCGAGAAACGTGCGTTCCATTCGATTAACAGTAACCCGAGTGCATCGTCGATTGCCTGTTAATTTCGAGTTTCGAGGGAAAAAAGTTGGGTAGTCGCGCGATTTACTGGACGGCTTTGAAGCGGAGAAGACGCGGACATAAATCTAGCCGGCACCGTTACATCGTTACGTCACGGGTAACTGCGAGACGCGATATTTATGCTTCCACCAGGCTCTGTAATCTTCCCTGTAATTATTCCCGACGCAGAGTGACAAAGTAGTTACACCGATCGATTAGTATCGACATCAATCTGTTAAGAAATTATCCAGAAGCCTCTGACTATCTTTGGCGGCGAATGAATAATGAGAAAGGAATAATTAAATATCACGGTCGCTTTTAAAGGAAAGACTGGTTTAGCGGTCCTCGAACGTACGTCGCGTTATTCGTATAAATTAATACGTCATCCATTCTGTTTCGAAGAGAAGTCGTATATGTACCGGCAGTCGTGCGTGCCGGATCTTAAAATAAGAGGGAAAATCACGAGCCGTACAATTGAAAGGACTGTCAGGAGGTAAGTAATACCGGTTGACGAGTATTCATCCTGGCCGCTGTTAGAACCATTTTCGACTAACAAGCTCGTTAACTAATTTTCATTAAAAAGGGATTCTTTGTTTCTTTCTATCGAGGAAGATCTCTGAATGTAATCTTTCTCTCAACAAAGCTCTATTCACACGATTCTCTCGAATTCTAAACCATCGCTCTCAGCCGCTCTATCAGGTCCGACTGAAAGCCGTTTCCTCAACGTACAAAAACCATTATCGTGTTCGACCTATCTAAAAATTCCACAACCGGAACTTGGTCAACGTGTGGCTACTTTAGGGGAGATCGGGTATGGATGTCGCATTTTTTTATTTTTATTTTTTACAGGTTGTAATTGCAGGGAAGTTCATTCTGATATAGTTTAATATAAAACAGGGTACGTTCTAGTTAAAAAAAAAAAAAATTAAGTGGCCGTCCAGAATATTATCAATAAGATTGTGAGTTAATTCACGTTATCTGTAGTAAATATTATGCGACAATGTACCCCGAACTTGGGTTGGTTGTCTCACATTTAAGTAGCTAAATTTATTAAGAGAAAATCAATTCGATTGAAAAAGTAACAATTTTATTATTAATGTCATTACATACGTTATAAAAATCTCTTATATTTCAAGTTTAATTCTGAAATTTGAACACAAAATAATAATGCAACTAAGAAACTATACAGTCTTAAAGACAAAATAAAATTTACTATTGGAAATATTAAAAAAACATTAAAAATTTAACTCTTTGTACTGATCAAATATAAAATTAAATTTTTAAATATTTACAATAAAAGTAAGAATTCTAAATCATTAAAAATAAATTTAAAGTAGTTGCAGCAAACTTATCAATTATTGAAAATCATTAAGTCAGCAGTCTTACCGTTAAAAAATCAATTCAATTAAAAAGGAACAATTTTGTTAGTTAACCCCAAATGTTCTGTGACAACTTGACCCACACCGTTAAATAATTTACACTATCCACTCATTTATTAGGAAGTTTGAAAAATGCAAAAAGACCATCAGAATAAGTTGGATAAAACTCGAAACTATCAGATTTTAAAGACGTTCTAGTCGATATTAAGAAACAACTATACTTTCCTTAATAGAAGAGATATTGCAATTTACTTGAAGTGTATCAAAACTAACAATGACCCGTCGTGTCTTGATCCTAATCTACAGCGAACTGATCGACCGCGGGGCAGAGGCGACAATGTGTCTACTAGAGGTGTACGAGTACTTGATTTATTCGAGTAAGTACTCGAATTTCGAGTCAAACAATGATCGGTCGGTCGAGCCGAGTCGAGCCCTTGAATTTACCGAATTACTCGAAATCGACGAACTGTTTGAAACAAAAGCGAGCTACTCGAAAAAATGGAACCACTCGAATATTCGAGCCGGTCGTAAAACTTCGATTTACTTGAAGGTGAATTTTCAGCTTGAATATTCGAATAGTTTGATTTTTTCGAGTAGCTCGCTTTTGTTTTGCGCTCGACTCGGCTCGAACAATCGAAGCGAGTTCAGCTCGGCTTGTAAATTACGAGTACTCGCACACTTCTAATGTCCACGCGTTCCCATGGGTTATTAGTACATTTCTATTGCTTCATCTTCTTTATTATAACGATTGTGACGGGTATACTTCTGAAAGGCCCCCCCACTCTAGGACAACCAAACTTCGGATTTATAGTAATTAAGGTTAGGGTTAGGTTAGGTTTAGGTTAGGGTTAGGTTAGGGTAGTCATTTTCCGTGGAAATGCGTTCTTATCGAGATAATAGGGGGGTCCCACACTTTTAGAATACCCTGTATATCTCGAGAACGGTTTATTTGCCAGTTCTGAAAATGGTCTCACTCGATTTCTCGTCCCTCAATTACTATAAACCCGAAGTTTGGTTGTCGGTAGGGGGGCCTTTGTGACAATCATACTAGGTTTCCCTTAATATCAAACGACCGTACAGACTGGGTGTTAGAAAAAGAAGGAACATCCTTCTACCAAGTAAGTAAGTAACAATAACCGAAGTTAAACGAGCGACTAGTCGCAGGTGAGCATTATTCCCGGCTGGTAACCGGAATGAGCAACCTGCTGGCAAAAAAGTCTTCGGCGAGGATTACGATTCCGGTTGAGCCGAAGGAAGATGGTAAAGATGGCCGTGTGCCGATCGTCAGTCCATTAAAGTTCGACGCATTCGTCGAAAGCACACGATTGGCAGGTTAGAAGAACGCGGAAGAGGAGTCCTCTCTGGTATACTCGGGACGAAGAGAACGCGACCCAAAGGGGCGAGGCGAGTGTAGATGAAAAACAAGAGGAGAGAAGTAAAGAAGAGGAAGAAAAAGAAGAAGAAGAAGTTGAAGGAGGTAGGAGGGAAAGGCTGAGAGACAGTGTAACCGATGGAAGCTTGGGTAGGTAACACGTGCGTGTGCATTCGAGTATGCGTGAGAAAGAGTGATGCTTGAAAACCCATAGGCCATCGTCGTCGCGAAGTTGGAATGAAAAATGAAAAGGAATAGGAACGCTGGCGTGTTGCGGTGTACCGAGATTAATCTCCATGATCATCAGCTGGATCAGCGTTTGCGGGTTATCCACTTTCAGTTCTCCGTTTTAACCTGGCCATTAGGCTCCGGATATCGAGTAATTCAATGGAATTTCCATCTGGCGTATTACACGATCGAAACGGGATCGACTTGGCTCCGATCCGATTGTTTCGTAAGAATCTTACAAAAAAACACCTGGGAGACACTTTGAATTCCTTCCGCGCGTTTTAACTCATTTGGATAAATAAATGAAACAATTTGTATGCTTTCGCTTTAGCGAACCATAACATTTCCATCAGAGAAGATGAAAGGACGAGTCATTAGCGGACATACGGTATAAGTACCTCTAACGCTGATTGTTTTGGTGTACTTGTTATGCAGTCTGGTAATTTGCTACGTAATTACCGGGCTCGTCTCACCGACTACCTGCGTCGATAAGTACCCCTCGACGATCGAACAAATTATCCCTCATTTTTCATTCATTTTTTCTTTTTTCTTTTATTGGATAATAAAACTGAATACGTCGAATGTACGAACGTCGTGGCCGGCTGATTGATTCAATAACGCGTCGACAGTAGTAAGTATCTCGTTTCTACGCAGTTACGTCGCGTTCTCGAACCACTTTTCGCAACAAATTGGTTACGATCACGTGAAAGGTTAAACGGGAGAATAACACGGCAATCCGTGCTCGGTTCGTTTCACCGCCAGGCGAAATAACCTGACACGAACGACGATGGTGAAGAAGGACGCGGGTAAGTTTGATGGGACGTCGGTGGTTGCCGCGGGGTTGTAATGGCCCGGCAAGCCTGTAATTTCTGTCTTGGTCGAGTTAACATTCGACTACGAGAAAAGCCAACTCGCCACCCAACCTTCTCTCGCTAGCCTCTCGAATCGCAATTACTTGTACCGATTTAAACGAGTATGCTTATTAAATTTCCAAATTTTCTAATAGAACCTTGAGAAAATAGGACAAGGTATACAATTTTTTTTAAAAAGTAACAATTGCAATTTTTTTTTTTTATTTCGGTTGTCCCATGAGTGGGGGGAAGATCGCTGGCCCCTTTACCGGCAGTACATGAGGAATCTTAACTGGTGTTATCGAAAGGGAGTTGGGAAAAATGTATATAGGGTAGAAGAGGAGAAAAATTGCAAAAAAAAACCCCAAGACATAAAACTAATGCCGGAGCAAAAGGAGAGTACAGGAGGACGAGGGAAGAGTCATCGCAGTACAGTACTCCCACCCCTCAAGAGGGATAGTAGTGCAGAGGTCGTGGAAGACTTAAAGGGAGGGAGAAAAGAAAAAAGAAAATCAAAAGTTTAAGAGGTGGAGGGAGGTAGATTTTAAGTATGGCGGTTTAACATAGCAGCGTCCATAGAGGGGAGGGTTTTTAATCCGGTAAGGAATACAGTTGTGGTCATAGAGGGTGGTTTGAAAAATAAGAGGATTTAAATGGGAGGAAGCGGGAAATGAGGTTTTTTAGATAAGGGACGATGCCGAGGAGTTTGGCTGGAAAAAGTAAGAATTTTTTTTTTTTTGTTTTTGGCGTGAAGTTGGCATTCGCACGAGGAGCGTTTTCCGTTGTGGTCCCGCCCAATATACTTTAGGTTGAGAATTAGATAGTTTGCGTGGTGTTACCAAAAGAAAGTAAAGCTTAGGAGGACAAGAATTTATGCGGGAAAATTTGCAAAACAACCACTACTCTTAACCTGTATAATTATGCAAAGTAATCGTAGAGAAAAAGAAATAATGAGGCAATATTTATGTTATCCACATCATCGGAAATGAGAGACCCAAAACGGCGGACCAAGGAGAAAGCCACAATTAACTTTAGATGAATATTTTTGCATTTATTTCATAAATGTGAAATTAAATAATAAAATATAAATATTTGTTATAGTCCGAATAGAACTATAACTGTATGCGTAACCCTATATGAAAATAAATAAACTTTTAACAAGAATCCTTCGATACGATCGTTTTCACTGCACGGATTGACTGACGCCGATAGGGAAATTGCTTGCAACGATCCCGTCCGATCAAGATACAGTTCTTGTCTCCTTTAACTCGACGTCTAAGTGCGATTGCTATCGAGCATCCTCGAAAGAGACAAGAGCAACTACCCTGACCGTCTATCTGCTCGTATCCTATCGCTATCCACTTATCTCCGATCGGCTTAGTCTGGTAATTTAAATGCGTTCGATATTCAGTGAATCCTCGTTCGTGCAACTATGCCCAACATTTCGAGACAATATGAAAGTTTACGACTCGAAGGCCGGGAACAAATCGTCCCAGGGGATCGACTAAATGGTTAGAACTTCGAATACCTGGGATTCCAGGTAGACCTGACCGTAGGATTCCAGCGGAACGACTGCTGTTTCATTCCACAAATACCTCGTTCGCGAAAAGCTGTTTCTTTTATCAGAACTCCGCGTTTTCGAGCGGACTGCAGGTAAACTTGAAACTGATAAATCCTCGAAACTACAGAATCGTCGTGACTGAAAATGAATGCATTCGATTAGGCGCGTCGTTATTGACCAAGAAAAATTTCAAACAGGTATAATCCGCCTATGCGAAAGACTAATGGCAGGGATTCGGTGTCGCGTTGAAACGGGATCTTAGAGGATATTTTTACGCGGCTAGTCGACTCGCGAGGAAGATACGAATCCTAGGTCGCGTTAACCCCGAGGTCGGAGAAACGTTCGGTGGATCCGACGGAGGATTAATCCGTGGCACGGGAGAGTTTGTTCACCTTGGTGATCCGGGCAGACTATAGCGAAGACCGTAGGCTCGTGTCCACGATAGAATCGAGCGTGCACCCTCGTCGTTGAGTTCGTGCGAACATCACACGTGCTCGCGCACGCACCACCTATCCTACACTCTTACACCGTCGTACAGAGGCTTTGGCTTTCACGCGTGTATCATCGTGGCAGAAAACGCTTCGAGTTGTTTCTCTCTGAAGATTCAATAAAATCCCACCGGACAAAATGAAAACGACGGAGAATCCTATTGAGAGTCAACGCGTTAAATAATTGAAAAGATTTTAAATAAAAGCTTACGAAAATAGGAGAGCGTGTACAGTTGATTTTCTATTCTAGATCATTGAACTCCATCTTTTCAAGCGGACTGCAGGTAAACTTGAAATTTATAAATTCTCGAAGCTACAAAATCGTTGAGAAAAATTTCAAACAGGTATAATCCACGACGTATGCGAAAGACTAATGGCATGATAAGGATAAGAGTAAGTTTTCACTCGTAATACTAATTGTTACAAATTGATTAACACTAGAACTACCAAAGGGGTCAAAATGGCTGGTTTTAATATTTTTATTTTAGATTATAAATTTTGTCGAGGTATTTTATTGAAATCTATGTTGGCTATTGTCGAGATAAAAAATGGATGTATACAGGGTGTCCCGTAACTGGTGGTATAAGCGAGTAAGTGATTCTACGTGAAAAATTGAATCGAAAATGTAGAATAACATTTTTTCATATGACGCTTTATTTTCGATAAAAATAAGTTTGAAAATTTGTCGAATACGCGTTCGAAAATAAAGTGTCATATGAAAAAATTTTATTCTACATTTTCGATTTAATTTTTCACGAAGAATCACCCCCTACTCGCTTGTACCACCAATTACGGGACACCCTGTATATTAAATTATGTTCCATTCTATATCTATTTAATTTTTTATATTATTTTCAACTTAAAAATAAGTGTGCATCAAACATCGGTAGTTCTAGTGTTAAATCTAAAGTTTCGTCAGCCAATTAGTTCTTATCAGAAGCACGGTGATATCGATTGCTCGTATGGAAAAACAAGTTCCATTGTTAGATTCCGATGTTTAATAAATATTTTAATAAATTTAATACACAAAATTCTTACATTAGACAGTTAAAGTAATTTCCTACTACTAGCGATTCTTTAGGTGATTACACAACTCTACTTCTGGCTCTGATTCGTATTCTTATTCTGAAGGAAAAGTGTTCTGGTACTGGTTTTAAAAGGTCGGAAGACTGATTTTGAAAATGGTGGGAATGAGGATTAGGACCAATAGGAGTTCTTGCATATTACTGAGGTTCCAAGGGTCAAGCGTATGATTCAGGGATGGTGAGTAAGGTATTCAAGGGTCGTATGCGTAATTGTATGTAGAAGATAGTGCGACTAGAGACAGAATTTAGGATTTACTTAGGTATCTAACACCATCCATCAGGATGTTAACGTTTTCGCTACGACGGACTTGCCCGATACGGGGTAATCCTAACGCAAACGAACTTAAAAAATAAAAACAGAATAAATTTCGTAATATAAAATAAAAGAGAAACGAAATACAAGAGATTGGGAACCATAGAGATAACATATTATATTCTGCTCTACCAGAGTGACTAAAGTCACCGTCGATGCACAGCGAGCGTGAGATATTGGATGACTATTGTTAGATTATTTCATTTCAATAATGTGCTGGCAAAAATGAATCGTGCATCGAGAGCACTGCCCTTTGTATAAAGTAAAAGTAGAACCGATTGGATCTGTCATAAATACAGTACAGACGTCCTTCCGAGTCAGAAAAATAAAATCTTCTAAAATCGGTACAAAGCTGAGTTTGATTTTACACCCATTTCCAATAACTACAGTTACCGATAGTAGCGAAAAGGTTCAGTGATTTTATGCCATCTCATCTGTACACAACCTGAGGTTAGCTCCTAATAAAAATCAGTGAATGATTGCAAACGAACGAATAAAATCACAGTCGATGAAGATACATCGAACGCGACCGGAAGATAGGTTGATTCTATACAAAGTATCGAAAGACACATCGCTTCGTGTTCATCCGCAACGGTGTTTCTTGCGATTCGTTCAATCACAGAGCCGTAATCACAGATCGATGTATAAAAAATTAATTGCAATCGCGATTGATGGATGTCTTAGGATAAGACGCGTTCATCGGAGGGCAAATGACAGTGATCGGTAAACGCGTAGCGAAGGAATTCAGCTGTTCGACGTGAGTGAAATAATTTATTGATTTCCGTCGGGTATGCATACCACCATCATAACGAAACATCGCGTCACGTTGCTGATGTAGCTAGAGAAACAGGCGGACGTGCAGTCCATAAATCTCAATGCACCGAATTCGCTTGGACCACGTCCGACTAACCTTTCCTTCCAATTAACTTCTTCCTTCCTTTCTATAATCTCGATCCTACGAAACGTATTTAGGTACAAAGTGTTTCTAAATTCTAACAATCTGTCCTCTCGTGCTGCTCCAAGGGAGGTTGGTTATTTTCGGCGGTTACATCGTCGGTGAATCAGAAAGGGAAATAGGGAAGACCGGGTATGATTGTCACAATTGTTATAATAAAGAAAGTAAGCGATAGAAATGTACTAATAACCCTTGGCAACGCGTGGACATGTCGCATCTTCCTCGCGATCGCTTAGTTCGCTGTAAATTAGTATGGGTATACTTCCGAAAGGCCCCACTACCCTAGGACAACCAAACTTCGGATTTATAGTAATTGAGGGACGAGAAATCGAATGAGACCATTTTCAGAACTGGTAAATAAACAGATCTCGAGATATACAGGGTATTCTAAAAGTGCGGAAACACCCTATTACCTCGATAAGAACGCATTTTCACGGAAAATGACTAACCTAACCCTAACCCTTTCTCTTTTTTCTTTTTTCGTGGGGGAAATCTTCCACAGACGCCCCAAGCCCCCCTGGGGAGGGGCCGGGGGGAGTGCCGGATTTTTACCGGCTAAAACCCCCACGGTGACCTGCACAGGGCTGTAGTAAGGGCCCACCCTAACCCTAACCCTAACCTAAAGTTAGGTTAGGTTAGGGTTAGGTTAGGTTAGTGGGGTCCCACACTTTTAGAATACCCTGTATATCTCGAGACCGGTTTATTTACCAGTTCTGAAAATGGTCTCATTCGATTTCTCGTTCCTCAATTACTATAAATCCGAAGTTTGGTTGTCCTGGGGTGATGGGGCCTTTTGGAAGTTTCCCCATTAGTACCAAGACATTGTTAGTTTTGATACACATCAAGTAAATTTTTGCAATATCTCTTCTATTAAGGACGTCTTTAAAATCCGATAGTGTAGAGTTTTATGTAACTTATTCTGATGATCTTTTTGCATTTCTCGAACTTCTTAATGAATGAGTGGATAGTGTAAATTATTTAACGATGTGGGTGAAGTTGTCACAAAACATTTAGGATTATTTGTCACGTATGACAAGTAACTAATAAAATTGTTACTTTTTCAATTGAATTGATTTTTTAACGGTAAGACTGCTGACTTAATGATTTTCAATAATTGATAAGTTTGTTATAACTACTTTTAATTTATTTTTAATGATTTAGAATTCTTAATTTTATTACAAATATTTTAAAATTTAAGTTTATATTTAATATTGTTTAATGATCAATACAAAGAGTTAAATTTTCAATTTTATTTTTAATATTTCCAATTGTAAGTTTAATTTTGTGTTCGAGATTGTATAGTTTCAGAAATAAACTTTAAATATAAGAGATTTTTATGGTAACATTAATAATAAAATTATTACTTTTTCAATCGAATTGATTTTTTCGTAATAAATTTAGCTATTTAAATATGAGACAATCAACCCAAGCACCGGATACATTGTCGCAAAATAATTACTACAGATAACGTGAATTAACTCACAATCTTATTGATAATATTCATAAAACTAATTTTTTTATAAACTTGAACGTACCTAGTTTATATTAAACTATGTCTGAAGAAACTTCCCTGCAACTACAACGTGTAAAAAAAAAATGTGACAACCATACCCGATCTCCCCAACATTATTATGCAAATTCTAGATGGTCCTTTCATCGTTTTTCAATTATGTGCCGGATGAGAGAAGAAAGAACCTTGTCCCCTCTATTGAATAAATCTCACGAGACGCTTCCTCGACCCACGCGTTATCGAGTTGTTTCTTCACGAATTCGTGCGTACTTTTGAAAATACTACACCATGACCGTGGCCGAAGTATGTCACGAGTTCACTGTACGTTCGCGTCACCTGCCAAAGGTGAGCAAGAATGAACGATCGTCATAGAGCCTGGGACCAAGCGTGTTAAGCGGCAAACCGGTCGTCGACCGGTTCGATCGTTCTAGCGAGAATTCATGGATATTTCCCGGTATCTCGATACCGATGCTCGAAAAAGCTTCTACATCTTCCTCTATCTGCCCGAAGACCGCCGATGAAAGCACCTATTCGAAAAAGCGCATTAACGAGCTCGGTGATCGGTAATGCCACAGCAATTGATGAGCCACGCATGCGCTCGGATAATTGAAATTGTTCGAGCACAACTGCGAGCCTAGCTCGTTCGATACAGCCAACCTTGATCCGCGCATAAATTTCCCTTCGGACGACTCGAATGACTAAGAAACATTATCGCGAACGCGATCGGAAGGTTTGCCTATCCAAAAGGAGCTGGCACGTTTTTGCGTTCGGTTAGAGGAACAGCGAGTCTTCCTGTATCGCGAAAAGGGCGATCGGTAGCCGAGAAAGGTATCTACCGGCGATTAGCCCGAAGGAAAAAGCATCCTGGTACTTGGAAAAAGTATTAAAGGTTTTCTTCTTTGTAACTTGTTACGAGTATCCCTAATCAGGTGACGATCTTCTGATCGATCCTGCCCTACGCTATATTGCCAAGGTCGCGTTTCATCGGAAACCAAGAGTAATTTCACCCCGGCGTTGATTAATGAATCGAGAACACTAGCGGGGAAAGGGAAAGTGAAGGATGATAAAAATAAGAAGTAACACCGTGGGAGAGCATCATCGATTCTACGTGGCGCAGACGTCGCCTTATATAGCGTCAACCCTCCATTACGGGCCATTGAATCCGCGCGTATTGCCAAGAAATCGGGGAAAGATAGAGAGAAAAAAGAGGATGGGATAGGTTGAGGAGGGAAAAAGTCGATCGTATCGGCGAGTAAATGCGTTCCTACGATTCTCTTAATGTTCAGCAACGGGTCGTGATTCAAGGAGGAAGTAATTATCGTTCCTTAAAGCCACTTTCAGATACGCATCGACATCTCGCGTTTTAATGAAATTCGAAGGGAACAAAAGAGAAAAATAAGCAATTAGTCTCCTTAACGAGTTTTAATTAGACTTTAGTCGTTGTATCTGTCGAGATGTACAGCGGGTGATCAAATTATTAGAATCACTCGCATAAATTGACAATTTTACATAAAAAGGATTAATTCTTAAAGGGTACGCCTAGTTGGGATCGGGTAATTCTCAAGATTTTTTTTTGACGTCCTAATAAATATTTACTATGAAGTGAAATATACCGTCGAAACATACATGTTTTAAAGTAGTTTTAAGATTTTTTTAATGATGGAACCACTCGTAGAACGTTCTTTTTCTCGAGATCACTTGTGGTGGCAACGATATCTTTCAAACCGCTTATTTGAATTCAAAACCAAAGAAGATTGAGTTAGTATATTGTATTGTTAAGGGCCAGAACGAAGGATTTTTAATTTCGTTGAAAAATTTTTTTTTATCGCAAAGAAAATAAAATTTGACCACGTCAAAAATCGGACTTTTCAGTAAAATTGTTGTCATTTTGGTGAAAATCAAAATTTCGCAAAACCCTTCATTCAGGCCCTTAACAATACAATATACTAACTCAATCTTCTTTGGTATTCATTTCAAATAAGCGGTTTGGAAGATATCGTGGCCACCGCAAGAAAAGGGCGTTCTACAAGAAGAGCTGTATTTCCCTCATTATTTAACATTTTACTTTCAATAAAATCTTAAAACTAAATTAAAACATGTATTTCTCGATGGTATATTTTACTTTACAGTTAATATTTATTAGGACGGCAAAAAAAAATCTTGAAAATTACTCGATCCCAATTAGGCGTAACCCCTTAAATGAAAATCTAGTTAAACAGAATTTTTGTTATTTTCTTATGATGGATCAATGCTTGGAAAGTTATGATACACGGTTGAAAAAAGTGAAAGTTCTTGACCTCAACCCCATTGAAAATTTATGGCAACATTTATTATTAGTAATAAATGTCAATTGATTGAACGTTTGATAGAAGTATCGGCCAGAAATAAAGCAATCAAAATAAAAAATTGAGGCAGTAATTGCAGAAAAACGCGTCGTTACGAAATACTAACATACATATGTGAATATAATCTTTTAAATGTATTTGTTTATTTTTATAAATATTTTATTGTATATTATTAGTGGAGGATTATTGATTAAAAGTTACTCAATGTAAAAGCCTTAAAATTGTGGCTCTATTTATACACAAACACAAAAAACCTATTTTTCATCCACTGCAGTTACTTTCCTCGATTTTCTTCTTTTCGACTCGGCAAAGATTTTTCTATGGATCTCTCGCACGCAATTTATCGCGAAAATCGTTCAACGTGTAAAATTGTTACGCGGAAAAGCGTCTGGAAACATTCGGTGGTCACGGATCGTGGCTTCCAGGTACGTGCCACGAATCCTGGAATTCGGATTCGCTCGATAATAGTAAATAAAGATCGGAAAATCCTTTTTAAACTCATCGAAATGGGTCAACATCAGGAAACGGTGATAAGCACGATTAAATAACGCCCGTCATTTTGCGACAATAGCGTCGACGAAGACGCGTACGCGTAGTCTCGGGAGATAAAGGAACCTTGACGTGAGGCGAATTGCAAACAACGATCCTGCGGAAGAAGGAACCCGAGAGAGGGACAGGGTCTCCGGCTTGGCGTCCCCTCGCATTTACATCGATCGTAAATTCAGCAGCCATAAACGTATATCTCGCCATTAGATGCCGCACCACCCGCGTCGCGTGTTCCTCGAGGACGTATACGCGAGTCCGTCCTCCTTCAAAAGGATTTCCCTCGCATCAATTACGCTCACTTGACACTTGCAGACTCGAGTTCCTGAGTACATGTAACAAGCAAACCACGTTTTCATCATGGCCCGTGATTAAGTTCCGAAAGTTAGCCTGTTTCCCATGGAAACTTTCGTCGAATCGATCGGCTCGAACCTTCGAGAAACGTTAGCATAGAAATATAATATAGAACAGCAGCCACCCTCTCTTCCTCTCCTTTTTTCTATGGAGAGAAAAACGCACCCTAAACAAAACGATGTTAAGCTACCATTAAGAAACACGAGTTGCTCGAAGAGAAACCCCTGGAAGGTAATTTACCCGAAGCTCGTGCACCCCCGCGAACGAGGCACAATAGAACCGCTCGTCGAAGGGACTCGAGAATTCGGACGCGAATCTACGGCTTCCAAGACTTTTCAGAGGGAGCACTTGCCACCGTGAAAAATATCGAGTATATTGCCTAAGAAAGATCGAATACAAAGAAAAGCCAGAGGGAAAAAGATTGAGACGGAGAAAGAGAGAAAAATAGGGGGAGACGAAACGAACGTCAAACAATGCGATCGGGTCTTATGTAACCTGAAAAGACCAGGCTGAAAGGGCATTGTTTTGGTCACGTAGCCCTTTCCTCCCTTCGGCCCTATAACACACTCGAGTGTATATATCTTTTTACCTGTGTATCTCACGCATTCATCCAGCGTGTAACATCCTGAACGTTCCGTGGAACCTGTTACTTGGTTAGATACCAGATTATACCGTGCCTCTTTCTTTTTTCATCCGGTATTCAACCTCTCTCTTTCCGCACCGATGAGCACGTTAATTGGCGCACTTACGTATTTATAGGGCCACGATTCGCTAATTAGTCAATTGGATTAATGCGTCCGGATGATAAACGAAAGTAGCCGGAGTCTGGTGATTAACTGGTCGGATAACGATAGTTGGAACGCGTCGGAAAATCGGCTATTAATTTCGGGATTGTTCGTAACGATCGATCGATGATCGGCCTGGCAACGAGATAATTTGACAAGGAGAGAATTTGTCAAAGGCTAGCGGGAGCAATTGCCGTGCAGAAGGTTGCTCGATCGGCTCGAGACCCCGGTTGCCGCCAGTCTTGTAATTGGCTCCACTTTGGCTCCGCAGGACTCTGCTAAGGAAGTGTCTTCTCGTTCGAGTAACGGGTAACAGAGGTTCTCATCGTATCGCCTTACCAACAAATTTCCTGTCTCTCGATCCACCTATAACGGAGCTGAACAGGTTAATTACATTTCCCTGTCAACGCGTCCGTAAAGCTGAATTATTAAAAAGAAAAGGATCGTTCGAGAGGAAAATGTTTTTCACGAAGGGCGCGTGGAACGTGACGAGAGTCGGAAACAGTCTTAACGGATTGCGATGCGGCCGGGTAGGTCGATAAAATGAGGAAGCGCAAAACGATCCCAGGAATCTCGTTGCCGCGTCGTTTCTATTTTTCGTTCCTACGGAAGCTCCCGTTTTCTCGCTCGGCTGCCAGTATCGTGCTCTTCAAAGCCGAAGAAAAGCAGAAGAAGAAGAAGGTGTCGAACGTAATTCGAAACGCGACGATTCTTTGACGAACCAAGAAGCCAGACATTCTATCGCAGCTAATGAAACAGCTAATTAAAATTTTTACCAGCTACGCGCTCGTCTAATTAATTCAACTATCTCTGTAATGGCTTGTACCATTGCGCGATCGCAAATGAAATTACGCGATTCCACGAGCGACTCGACTGCGTTCCCAAAGCGTTCCACGTTGGTTAATTCAATTTGCAAAGCGTTGACGATTTAATCAAAGGGAACACCGAGGAACGGCGATCCTTTTCGAGAAATCGAGAAACAACGATCCAGAGAAAGCAAGAAGAGGAAGCAGAACGAGTTGCATGCGAATGGATCTCTGAGGACGCGTATAGACACCATAAAAGTATAGAAGAACGTTCGATGTCCTCGAGCGAGTCGACTGAGCGAAAAGTATATAAAATTGCGGATCGAGGATTAAAAAAAATGTAAGGAAAAAGCGAAGATCAACTTAATGAAGTTCGAAAGTAGCCTCGGGAACTATCTTCCAGCTAATGCAACCGAGTTCTTATCCTCTTCTCTCCGGACAATGTTCTTTTTACGTCAATGCGAGAAAACTTAATGCATACGTTAACTTTTTCCTGAGATCCTAAGTGTTCTTTGCTCTATTAAATCTAACGTAACGATCGCCATGAGCGAAGAAACAAGATGAAGCTTTGGCACGGATAAATAATTTGCAGCTAATGTGTAATTTTAATAAAAAAGCAATTTCAATCTCAATATCCTGTAACCTGAAGAATTATAACTTACGTCTGGTAATCGCGTTGTATTGACTCTTTTCATGAAATAAATAGTGATGTGCCTAGTCGGGTCGATTCGGAAGAAATCGGGCGGGCGTCCGATACATGCGTACAGTCGGATAGCCCGATTATTTCGGGTTCGGTCGGGTACAGTCGGGCAGATTCGGACGAGCTCCCAAATTGTCTTATTCCAAAATTCCATATAAAACAGATTTTGCACATATGAGAGTTGGGCTGCGGACCGCAGGAGCTCGTCCAAACCTGCCCGACTGTACCCGACCGGACCCGAAATAGTCGAGCTGAACTCGCTTCGATTGTTCGAGCCGAGTCGATCGCTTGAATTTGCCGAGCTACTCGAAATCGACGAACTGTTTGATATAAAAACGAGCTACTCGAAAAAATCGAACTACTCGAATATTTGAGCCCTTGTGAAACTTCGATTTACGAGGGCTCGAATATTCGAGTAGTTCGATTTTTTCGAGTAGTTCGTCGATTTCGAGTAGCTCGGCAAATTCAAGCGATCGATTCGGCTCGATCGACCGATCATTGTTCGACTCGAATAAATCGAGTACTCGCACACCTCTAGGGAGCACGGTCGGGCAATCGTCCAGGGCGCTAGATCTGCAGGGGGCGCCGCAGCTCGGTGTCCGGGCATTCTCGTATGCGTTTATTCATTTATATCCGTTTAAATTAGTAAAGCTGCTATGTAGTTCAACATATTATTACCTTATCTTTTTTTCTTAAAAATTTTGCCCAGACCGCTAATATTGCTAAAACCGGCGCTGTCCCTGGAAATAAGACATCACAGTTGGGACGCTGTCAAAATTTCCTATTAAACCTGGAAGATTACAGCCTCTGAAGGTCTGTGCCTTCCAAATAGCACGTGTTGTTACCTGATCCTAACCGAAAATTATTGTCCCCGTCTAGGTAACAGGATGGAAGATGAACTGGACAATAGACGCACCTGTTAACCGATCCCGAGATGCTGGTAGACGAAACACGAAAATCCGAATCGATGATCCACCCTCTTACTATTCGGTTACCGACATTCCAACCCCCGGTCTGATACATCTGGAATATTAGACACGTGCGAGGCATTCTTTGGTAAGATCCTTTTGAACTGTAAAGAATCCTTGAGAATTGAATATAAGGTAGGCAAGATAGAAGGGAACGGTTCACGAGAGAAATTCCAGTCTCGTGCTTCGAGTATGAATCGATCAGGAATAAGACACGGAGACAATGGAGAGAAACCGTAGGATAAAGAAGGAGAAGGAAAAGAAACGGCTGGAGTTTGAGCAAGCAGCCGCGTCCGAAACATCCGCTGGCAGCTTTTCTTTTTATTCTCTCCTTGCCCGCCTCCTCCATTTGTCTCAAGGATCCCTCTTTTACTTTCTTTTCTCTACTCCTCTGTTCGCCTTCCTGCCGCAGGACCTAACACCAGCACCATTCAAGCAACGCGTCGGGAAAGAGGATAAGATTCTGTGTGGATGGAGAGCCTTTGGCTCGATTCGAACCACCTCCAAAATCGCGACTGACCAACGTTCAACTTACAAATGAACTTAATTCGATCGGAGATTTAATTAGAAAGAGTTCGGTTTCTTACGGGGTAGCGAGAAATGATAAACGAGGGCCCAGTTTCGTTGCATTCGCGGAGCGACGAAAATAAAGATTGATAGCGTCGATTACGAAATAAAAGATGAGGGTAAAAGCTCGCGAATTACATCGGTCGGTTCGCTTTTACGGTGGAAGAGCACGTGAAACGTAATTGCAAGGCCGCGAAATTTGTACGCTCGGCCAAAGCTCCATTCCCAGATCGTTAATTCCCCGCTAGCGCTGACCCTGTCATTACGTATCTTCGGCAGTAAACTTTGATTACACGTTTCGTGCGAACGGTGAGGAGGTAGGTACTCGAAGGGAAAAGAAGAAAAATGGGGTATGGAAGGCAGCCAAAACCGCGTTATCACCAGTAATTGAACGCGCACCGTCTGGGATACGCGTCCCGAGCAGAACCCTTTCTTTTTTCCCCGGCAAATTTTCGAGGCATTAGAGGTAAATTTACATCCGCCACGCTGGCTTAAGCGAAGCAACCGCTTCGAAAAGATCGATAACCAAAGGGTGAAAACTTTCATGTTTTCAAGAAGGATCGTTAAAGATTTTATTATGACATCTCCGTGGACGGAGCAAACGATCTTTCTCGTCTACGTAATCGCTTCGAAGGAAAAGAATTTTATAACCGATTATACTTCTGTAAATATTATTTTCCATCATATACACACGCAACATCCGTCACGGTTGACGGACTCATTAAACGAAGGTTCGAGTAAACACGCGTCAACTTTGAAGGCATAGAAACGCAGGAACATCCGCCACGTTGAATCCAGTCGAGAGAATCATCTTGACGTTTTTATTGTATAATCGTACCCCCCCATGCGAATAGTAAAAGACGGGCGTAAAACAGGCCTAGTTGATTTTCGCAATCAGTAATGTAACGCTGGCTCCTTTTTGCACCGATTTCCACGTCAACCGGTAATAGCATCGGCTTCATTAATCTGTCCGCGCTTGCGTGTACAAGCGATAGCTCAATGCTCTGCTAGAGATACGATTTTTAACGGAGTCTACACGTTTCAAAACTAATCACTTTTGTCGATTAACGGTGTCGCAGCTGGAGCTCTGATCAACACGACGAATCACCGTTACCTTCTTTTCATCGCGAAACACCGATACGTTTCCTCGATAAGCAATATAATCGCAGCAAGATCGGAAGAACCTGAAATATTTGAAGCGGTTACCTCTAGGACAATCAATTATTTTGGCAAGTACTCTTCGTACGAGTTCCCTTTTGTTCCTCCCTATATTCTCCCCCTATATAGTTTACTACCCTCTCGTACGAAACGTCCCAATTACAAGTGGCTCTTACTGTCACAGCAAGAGAGAGAGGAACAAAAGAAGAAAAAAAAGAGAAAACGCGACGTCAAAAACGAGATCACCGGGTAGAAAGGCAACTTGTCCCCGGTCACGCAGAGGATCGTAAATCCTCGAGTAGGAGCATCCTCGTACTCGGGATTAACGCGAGGCACGTATGGATCGTTGGTATAATTTTCGGGTAAATTTAGCCCGGAACAATGCGTTAGATTCGACGGTGTACGTAAAAGTGGCACGATTTTCTCCCAAGATGTTGTTCCGCTGGCCTGGGCGTGTCAAGTGCAACCGCGTGGTCAGGTTTATTCCTTTTTAGGTATTTACGAGAGCTCAGCTGAATAATGAAAAGGATGCCGACCGAGCGATTATGCGTAAAAGTAACTACATAGCGGTAAGTGAAAAGGAAGAAGCCGATTGGCAACTGCCGACGCGGTTTGAATTTATAATTTACATTTCCATGGGAGACGTACCGTGCGCGCCGATGTATCGGCGGATAACACATCAGCGCGGTTTACTTATTGTGAGAAATCGCAACATGGTATTCGCGTTTCTTCGAGCCAGAATTCGAATTTAATTCTACACTTCGTATTATCTTCATTTTCTAAATGTTAGAGTAGCAATCCAATTTCAAACGAAGCGCGTGATGGCGTCAAAAGAAAGGTTGAAGGCGCTAATCGTGCATCGCGTTTTCATTTTCTTTTGTTTTAACGCACACTGCGCATTATGTTTCTTTTGGTCGGTTGCGTATTATTGTATGATGATAATCTATGGAATAAACTATGATGATATCCCATGCGCATGGTGATTAGTTTTATTTCTCGTCTCATAAAAAATATGTTAATCTTGGATAAAGGTATCCACGATAAGCTTTTGGCTAACACTAAATTTTCTAAATTTTTTTCATGATTTCAACAAATTGTAACTTTTTAAAGCGATGAAAATATGTACATATTTTAGTGAATTAATTTTTATAGGTTCTCAAAAAGCCTCAAATTTTTTAGTCCAATTTTAACTGAGATATTCTATTTTGAACAGTGTATACTCACTTTTACCTCTCACTGTACATACTTTACCTAACAAAACACAAAATTGCGGGAAAAAAATAAAATACAAAAAACGCAGGAATTTATTACACAACCTAATATATAACGTTAGACGGTTAGAGAGCATAGATGAATATTGACGAGCAAAAAGGCCAATAGCATAAAGAGAACGTCCCACAGAATGCCATTTTCCTGACGTGCTATTAAATCAATTGCCTACAAAAAAAGAATTTCTCAGATGTAAACGAAGGAGAAACACCGTAAAAGGAATACGGGATATACGGGTGATAGCTGGCTTTCAAAGCGCACGTGTTGAGAACAGAAATTTATCGATCGGTCGTTAACAATCTCTGCAAGATATATCCTCCACGGGATTCATTAAACGCCCCTAAACGATAACCAGAACGCGCAGTGCGGCATAGAGGCGATTTAAATGCGTGCATACGCCTAACACCCCAATAGAGACGCGTGCTGCGTTCAATGGACATTCAGGAACAATCCATTTAACCCTTATTAGGTCAGTGTCAATGGCCAAGATTGAAACGCCAGCGGAACAAACCTCGACGTCGGTAAATGGTACTACGTCTATGCAAAATTAATAACCATATTTTTTTATCATTCAACTGGATAGCAATTAGAAAAATTGGGTACACCCATACCTCGCTTTGCGGAAAAGTTGGCCGTATAACGAATCAATTATTTTGATAGAAACCCATACAAATCTGTTCGAAATTTTTATAAAATAATATAGTTTTAGTTTTTAGTTTTTAGTTCCTTAGGGAAGAAAAAGGCGTTTAGTCTCGTGATTGACACCTATCATACTGCAATTCGGAACTTCTATACATTCGAACTGCATGCCGGGCGACCGCCAGCGAGAACACTGTCATCTCGCCGCCACCTAGCGGTCCCCGGCCCGAACCAAAGGCGTCCGGGGAGACGAAACCCTCTCTCCTCCTCCACTAAACGCCTACAAAGTATTTTATTCTTTTTATTCCCTCTAAAAATGTTTACATGAAAATAAAAGTACATTTTTTTCGGCCGTATAATGAAACATTGTGGGCCGTAAATCGAAAAAGTGCCATTATAGAGGAATGCCGTATAGCGAGGTACAGGTGTAGTACTAATTACTTGAATCACCCTGTGCATCACGGTAAACAAGGAGGACGATCATACTCGTTACGTTACGGAAGTTTACTCGGACATGCCGTGCAGTATCTCGTGATCTTTCGACTTTGAAAATATTCATGAGCCGAACGAGCATATCCGATGCACTCCGAACGCATCCCAGACTCTGCTCCTTCCCTCCCGACCGTGCCGGCTCTTTGACCTCAGCACCATTCTGCATAACGGTGCATCGGCCTGGACGTTTGCCTATTATGTCACTATATTCGCGAAAGGATGCTGTGTACCGTAACTATAGCCTGGATGCAAGTTTCTCGGATTTTCTTCAACCCATACACGATCACCGTTCGCGATGCAACGATTATCGCGAGGAAAGAAGAAAATACAGATCGTGCTCGGTATAACGAAGTCGGCATAATAGGGAATGCAACGAGCCGGGGACGGGAGCGTTGTTACGGTCTCTATCGATCTTCCAAACGCGTTCGCGGCGCTTCTTTTTCTCCGACAATGAGTTTTCTTATAACTGTCGCGGCAATTGCACAGTTATCGATTTCGCGATTTAACGCGCGATCGATATCCAATAAATATCAAACGATCACCGTGAACGTCGCTTTTAACGATAACAGTCTTACGTATATCTGTTACTCGTAAACACGGTAGCGAGCGTTAGTAAATGAAATGCGTTTAAACGGTTTACGATCTATTTCATGTGTAGAACACGAGAATTTCTGAAAAATGACGCGAAACGAGAGAAATCTATCCTGCAATCGTTTCATTACAGGTGTAAACTCGTTTGATCATCACATTGCGCGTTACTTTGTTTATGAAAATAATGAATTTTTAAGATTATTTTCAAATTCAACGAAAATTTTATATTATTTTCTTTTGCTTAAAATTTATACATTTAATTTTAGGTTACTGCCCTTAACATATGTTTTGTAACTCACAAATAATATAATATAATTATTTTTCTTTGCCCAAATAGAATTGTAATTTACACTGTTGGAATTAATTCCGGACACTATGAATAAAAATATTCTTTATTTCATATTTGTGCAGAAAATGTATATTCTGCTATACTAAATTGATACCGTAATATTTTTATTGTAATCTATAATGTTTATACTTAATATTTTCACATGATTTGGTCTGTAAATGTATAAAAATTTTTATTTAAAAAAATCTCTACTGTGTTGTTATTTTTGTTTTTGCGCCTGGCAACACGAAACGTTGTATGAAATAGCCAATTACAGGATGAAAGGATATCCAACGAAATATTAATTTGTTTCTACCTCCTTTGATGTGTTGAAATTGTAATTTTTATTGTATATTAAAAGTATCGCTGTAAATGATCTTTCTACTGATTTTTTTATATAAGCGACGTCCTAAAATTAGAAAACAATGATTAAAATATAAAATATAATTGATTATATATTAAATAATTGAATAAATGTGAAATTTAACTAAAAATTTAAGTGTCCAGAATTAATTCCACTACTGTACTATGTAAGAAATGCATTATATCATACTTTCTACTTTTTTAAAAAAAAGATCAACCATTATAAGAGGTCAATAACTGTATACGCTACTCTAGCAGTAGGTAATGTCTTAAAAAAACATCTTGAAACTAAGTTAGTCGCACAAACAAGATCTTGCGAAATCATCGAGGTTGAAACCTAATGTTTGCTCGTCGATTACGTCTAGTAAACCGATCATTGCTCTCGCGTTGTTCGAACCACTCAGACGAGTTTCTCCATGCTAATCAAGCTCGAAGCACCAGGTTCAGCAAGTGACTCTAGCCGGGAAAAAGAATAGGCAAAGGGGAGTCTCGGTGTTCCGAGAATCAAAGGGTGAAACGCATTCGCAACTGTTTCCTGAAGAGGAACTGTTCGCCTCTGTCGACTCCCCGGAAAGCAGGAAGACGAGGCCCAGAAGAAACGGAGGAATTAGAAACCTGAGAAATCGTTAGAACGCGCGTGCTCCTATTACTCGGATGCCAATCTCTTGCTCTTATACTCGACTTCTCCTGAACATCGTTTACACACGCATTCAACCAGCCTATTTACGTATGCTTCTGCCTACTTATGTACCGAGCAGTCAGCACGTACGTGCCGAGCACATAATATATCGCGTGTCCAAATCGAACTGCCACCCTTCGTTCTCTTCTCGATTCTCCTTTACCTCGGGGAGGGTCTCTCGACAAACAGACCTGCCGCCTGCAAATGGTTGTAGCCTGTGCGAGCAAACACGTCTGCAGCCTTTCGAAGATCGTGTTATTTTTACGTGTACCACCTAGAGCTCCTTCTCACGGTCTCTAAGCAAATATATCGAACCGCGACGTGTCTTCGCTCGGACGGATCGCGGTACTCGCATTTATTAATAAATTAGTGGGATAAGTTTCCGAATAGCCCCACCAAAATTGAGAACTCAGGTTCGGTATATGTTTTACCGTTTTTGAGATATCGTGGTAAGAAATTTTTGTACGATTTTGGGACTACGCATGCGCTGTTCAATACTGCGCATACACAGAGCCTAACCTAATCTAACCTAACCTGACCTTACCACGATACCTCGAAAAAGGTAAGACATCCAGCTCTGAAACCAACTTTAATCGGTTTCTTGTAGTCAATTTAAGTTATATGCCGAACCTGAGTTCTCAATTTTGGTGGGGCCATTCGGAAACACAACCTATTAATGAACAACTGCGCTGAGTCATCAACGAAACGATGCTTTAACCAAGATTAAGAGGTAAAATGTTTCAACGAAAGAGCTAATTAAACCTCCGACGTGGCAATAGGCGTTTCCAAAACTCTCGTTGGATAATTTACTCTAACGTAGAAGCTGTCGATCGAGCCCTTCGCTCGACTTTGACGAGACCATAACGGGAGACGTTCGATGAACGATAACCTTTGACAAGATAATTGTGCATTCAAGAGAAGGAATAGCAGAGTAACGGTGTTGGTGCACAGGTTCTCTCTTTCAACCGCAATCTCTTCCGTTTATTCCCCGCGATCAATTACGACAAACGCCGGCTATTCTTCTCGGAATGATACCCTTTCGAAATCGATTCAACGGGTTAAGGAAAGCTGGTTATGCTCAATTAAGGAAACGGTTGTTGGCGAAACGAATGAAGGAAACGGGAGGAGCGAAAAGCGAAGAGGAAAAGGTACACGAGCTCTCTCTCTCTCTATATTGCCGGTGTAATAATCCACGGCAGGAATGGTTATGCCCTTAACACGCACCAGCACGGCGCGTATGCAAAAGTAAACACGTCGAGCCTGTTTAACACGTTCGATCGTGTGCGTGCCACCTTTTCTTTCTCTCGCGCTTTTTTTCTCTCCCCTTCTAACAATCATGCCAGTCCCTTTCACCCCCTATGGTCGGTGACTAACACACAAAGACATACGGTGCCCTTAACGTAAATCGCCGACGCACACGGCCCTGTGTTCCTGCCTTTGCCTGCCGTACGTGTCGATGCGTGGGCGACCCCTCCGAATCGCGTATCGAGTGCCGACAGACTAACAGAAAAGTGCACAGTGCACTTACACCTTCTCGAAGGCGAACCTACGATCGCTCTGCGGTACACCCTATTTATCCTCGCGTTCCGAGCTGACCAGTTTGGAGAAACTTTTCAATTTCATCGAAGAGAATTAAATTGAACGGAGCAAATAGATTTACACGATGCCGATAATCCCTTCGTAAAGAATGATTTATGCGACGCTTAAAGCCTTATGTCGAGCGGTATTGTGCTGCGAGAGGATGTCGATTAATGTAGATCACCGCAGGACTTTTATGCTCTCGTCTGCTTCCACGAAGTCAATAATTTATTACGATGGGCTTTGGCTCGAGCCAGAGTCAATATTGACCGTGCTCGGATAGAGGATACGGCGCCGTTCCTCGCCCGACTACAACAAATTCAATCCACCAATCCATCCGCAAATATTTGCAATTGCTTTCTCGAATTTTGCTTCTTGATAAAATAGAAATAAAAAAGGAACGGGGGCCGAGCAATCGATATCGGCCGTTACTGGTGTACTAGAATTTATTGGAAACGCATAACGTGCCTGTGAGATTTATTACGCGGCCGTCAGTTATGGATTTTCGATATTTACTGCTCCAGGCGATAAAACTACTCCATCGACTGTCGACGATGAATGAACGAATGAATGAACCTGGAGCAACTGCTTCGCAATGCGTCATACACTGTCCAATGATATTACGTTCGAAGAAAGTACAAAACCCGTGGTAAAAGAGGAATGTATCTTATCTGTAGCGAAGGAAACGAATTGGAAAGATCGACAGGAAGTGGCTCGATTCACCGTTTCCACGCCGAATGGAAGAATTGTTTACTACTTCCAGAATGCTAAGAACATTCCACGCTGTTCTAGAATTTCTCGGTTGAAGGATTTAAAAAGAATTTGAAAAAATGTCGCGTATATAAAAAATCTAAGTCGAAAGGAATTTTTGAAAATTTTCTCCGAAGAAACGAGGACAATGTTGGTTGTCTTTTGAAAAAGACAATTTGAATTTCAACGAAACTTTTGTTGCTTACCTTTCAATGGTACACATGTCGTGGCGATATGTTTCTCAGAGTACAGGTCAAGCACAGGTATTTTTCTGTTGAACTTGGACCGTGAAGTTCTCTGATGGTTGTTGAAGCACCATTAATACCCGAAGCAAACGAAACGAGCGCGCGTCAACGACTGAGTCGAGGCAGCACGAGCACGAGTTAAGAGTACCACGAAGAGTGTCGGTAACCACCGAAGACGCCCGAAGTCCCATTCGAAAAGCCGATTCTTGTCAACCCTACCATTTTCAACCCTTTCGTTTTATCCCTAATTAAGATTGGTAAATACGGATCTCCAACCACGTTTGAAGATACATCATTCCCCTACGAGGATTCAACAACCTACGTACACGACAAAAGTCACGTTTTTCTCTGACATAACCTGCGACTTATAATTCCTCGAGGAATGAATTACAGCGTTTAACCCTAGAACGGCGGACCACGTAGAGAGAGCCGATTTTAATTTAATTTCCTTTGTCATATTATTTTCATTTTCTAAACTTTACACTGTTTCTTTAAAAATTATTCTTCCAATATATGAAAAATTACAAATTTCGTTTAAAAATGATACATTTAAATGTTTTGTAAGATTGACCCAGGCTTCGTCGTTCAAGGATTAAATGGACTAGTTATTTCTAATTTAATGAAGATCGAGTTGATTTAATAAGTTTCGAGGTAGATGAAGTAAGGAAAGATGATATGATAATTTTCTTCCTGGACATTCGAGCTAGAGTGGTACAACGGTACACAATACCGATTCTAACTTACGAAAGGACAACCGAGAGTTTCCCACACTCCGTGTTCGCTTCGAGCTATGCACTCGGTTGTGCATATCCGTGTGCCTGTAATCGAGTCAAGAATGCCGTTCGACTTCTGAAACATAAAAAAAGAAGTTTGTAAACTTTAATCTAAAGTCACCCAATCGAAACACATGAATGGTTTGAATTTTATGTTCAATACTGCCTCGTTTTCCCGAACAATCACCTTAGAAGCAGCGACCCGATAAGGTGTCTTCGTTAACGCGTCTTCACAGAAACATTCTGAGATGAGTCACGATTCTCCGAAACACTTCCTGTTGATACAAGTCGTTTCCAGAGCAACGTATCTTTTGAACCTGAAACTTGAAAAGATGTTAGTAAAAAAGAGAAAAAAAATCAACAGAAGCCGATGAAATATTCGCCTAGCGATTCCTTGAAGGAAGTTTAATTAAAGTTCAAGAGGGATGTCTAAGAAACTCGGATATTTTATAGAGTTTTTCAGTGAAAGAATCGAAGCCAATCGCAAACTCAATCAGCGCGTAACAAAAATATAAAAGCAAGAAATGTTATAGCGATCAAAGGACCTCCCTGGATGCTCCTCCGCTTCTCCGAGTCTTACAAATCAAAAGGAAACCTACCGATTGCTTAATCGCTTTCCAGTACTCCGTCAGCTTTTATTATACCCTCGTATATTTCCTACCTAACCACGATACGCGTCTCACAGTGGTAATTAAAACCTACCGACATTACACGGCGATATCTTTTATGCAAACACGCCCCTTATGTGTACCATCCTATTTTCTCCTCTGCCGTAACACGCTCACGGACCGAGAGAATGAGAGAAACGCACCAGTTCAAACTGAAGATCTCTATCACGAACAAATGATTAAAAGAATAGTAATCGCGGTGGGATAAAAGTTGAAGAATCTCCGGGTGGAAATAAAAAGGTAAGGGTCGTGCAGACCCTTTGAACCTTTGAAATATTTAACATTTCTCGATGCAACGGGCAATAAATAATTTTGTACCCGCGTCAAGAGCAATGGGTTCCTTTCGTTTTCTCCAGGCACGTGCATAAGATATGCATCACACCCCGGCGACGGCGACGGCTACGCGGTTTTGCTCCCTTTTCTCGCTCCGTGCACGAATTCGAGCCAGCCTTCGCTCTTTTCGATCGTAAATAAGCACGCTTCTATTCCCCTTTTTATCGACCATACCACTCGGACCTTCTCTCCGTTTGTTCTCCTCTCGGTGGCTAACTTTTTTCCTATCCTATCCTTTCCATTCCGACCAACCTTCTTGAAATACATCATAAAAACCGAACAACATATTTCACGATCCTTGTATCTTTTTGCCTCCACAACCTTCTCTCGACACGTGCTTCCATTCGGACGATTATAGGAAATAAATTTTTATTAATATTCCGATTTCATCGTTTCTATCATTAATTTATTAAGTTCGTTGCAAGGCGAGAAAAAAGCTTTCCTACGGTCGAAGAACGCTTCCTCGTTTCCAGTCATAATTTCTTCGATAACCATTTTATTGCGCATACCTGAGCGGAATTAAATTCCTTTAATATCCTTCCTCGTAATTCCGAACGATCCAACGAAACGGGAGTGTTGCGGTTAATCGTGGTCAGCAATACGTTCGTTGTGACACGGAAGAAGGGAAGAGAAAAACAAAAAACGTATCCCCTTATCGACTTTGGCTCCATTAAAACGATTACACCGTACTGTGCACCACCTACCAATCTAATTCCGTTAAAACGCTTCTACCACCGGTATTCCCGAGATTAATCCCCCGATCGTGACTACCACCTTCGATTTCCCGGTGACCGTCGGAAATCTTGTCCGAACGGAACCTAACCAACGCGATAAATCAACGAGCGTACGATGAAAACGTGTCCGCAAACAAGGAAATATCAACGTTTCGAAATTTTTAATTTATCATGATTTAATAAAACGATCAATTTGCTGAAAGATGAAATTCGATGGTTGAAGAATATGTTGAAGAAATCTGAATTAAAGTCTTCGACAGGAATGTCCGAACGACGCGGAAAGAGTTCTAATACCACATCGGATAACCTACACGTATCGCCGTCGTTCATAGCGAAATTTCAAAAGTGAGTACATAATAAATTACAGGAAAATTAATAGGGTCTTTGGAAATACTCTAACTGAAAATGAATGATTATATAGAAGTCGTGGAGATTGTATAAAAAAGATGATCTTCGAATACCTCTAAAATTTCAATTACGCCTGACGAAGTTTATTTATCGGAATTTATTAGGCTCGATTTGTCAGCGAAATAGGAAATTCAAAAGCTTCACGTAACTGGTTGCCATCGCTCAACAACATCCGCGAACCGTAATTCGCTTGGATGAATAATTCATGCAATTCGATGCGATTGTCATCGACAGCTGATACAATACGAAACTTTTATCAACTTCTTTGCACGTCCAATCCATACACGTTCTATCCTTCTCTCCCTCGTCTATTGTAATCTCTCGCAAATTGCCTGTCACGATGAATTAACCGTCGGTGTACACGTTTTTCCGTGGATATAACGGAAATAAATGTTTCGTAACGGTACCTACGTTAATCGTGTACGCGATCAAACGGTAGCGTTCAATTAGACAGAGTCGTTCTAACTGGGATGTGCGGGTACCCGATATTACGGGCTCGAGCGGGCATCCGGGTAGCCCGACTATTTCGGGTCAGGTCGGATAAAGTCGGACAGATTCGATCCAACTCTCGTGTACTTGTTAATATTTGCAATAAGCATGTGCAAAATCTGTTTTATGTGGAAAAATAATACTTGCAACGAATTTATTTGAAATGAATTGTTCATTTTGTACAAAATAGGTTTTGAACATGCTTATGCTGAACATTAACAAGTACATGAATCAGCCCAACCGTACCCGAAATAGTCGGGCATGTATCGGACGCCCGCCCGATGTTTCCCGAACCGACCCGACTAGTCGGGCTGCACATCCCTAGTTAGACCCAAAAATGAAAATTTCGGCAAGCTTGAAGGTGCAATATTCCAAGTAATTACAGGGTCGTTTACTTATTGAGGGAAGAAGTAAAAGGCGCTTCGTAAATTGAACCTTTCAAGTTAAGTGTTTCGAGCTCTCAATTAGGTAGTCGTGTAAAAATGTAAGAGGACTATTTGGAGCACGGTAAGAACGGTATTTAATGAATGTAATGAGGAACAAACGAGTCCGCAGGGGGGATAATATCCGGTCGGACAGCTTCCCTAATATACGATTATTATTATCGAAGGATCTCCCCAGGAAGGCAGAAGGCTCGCGTCTCGAAAAGCTCGTTCGACGTGGAAAGTAAGGATACCGGTCCGAAGAAAGTTCCGAAAGATAGGAAGCTAACTTCGAACCTGCCGAAAGATGCTGCCGTACACTTCGGAAGCTTTTACGGAATCGAAGGGAACGGAAATAAATCGCAACCCGGTAAAATGCAGAGCTTCGAGGAATCCTCCGTTCCGTCTTACAGAACGACACCGAGATTAGAGTTTACCAGACAGATGGTTCAGAAGTGAATGAACGAAAGCTTGAAAATTAAATGCGAATTAACTGGAATGTATTTAAAAAAAAAAAAAAATGACGTTTTAATATCGCAGACTGGAACGAACAGCTGGCACGAAGGACTACGCTCGGCAAGTGTCAGCTTTATTGGAAGAGACGGTCGAACCGGCGCATTTCAAGCTACATTCTCTACCGGTGGAGAATTCAATTCCCGACGGGAGATACAATCCCACGGGATACCCGCTGTGGTACAAGGATCCTTATAAGATGTCGTTAGTAATTCTCCAGTTATAGTTGCGTCATTCGATCTATTCTCGTCGACGGGATTGCTCTCGTATTACCAGAAAATCGGATAGACCGTTAGCGTTCTAATGGCTTTCTTCTCCATTAAGAACGAAATAACGGGGACACCGAAGCCGGGAGCTTGATAACAGGATAACGAGATTAAAAAAGGAATTCCTCTCGACCGTTCTAATGGAACGATGCATTTTTTTTAGGTTCAACTCGGACGAGATTTACAAACTTCTTAGGGAGAAGTACGATAACGATGAGAAGAAAGCGAAAGACGTATTCGAAGAGGAAATTGTCGAGGAGGATTTCAACGAGGATATAAGTAACGACGAGCAAGCTGAAGGCGATGAAAACTTGCAAGATGTGAACGATTTAACGAACGAGGAAAAGTTGGCGTTAAATATGTTATCTCATGAATGCTCGTCTGTTAACGAGCCAAAGGAAAGCGAGAAAGATATTACTGATAAAAGAGATACACGAAATTATGAATAGCTTGATAAGAAATATTTCAAGTGAAACTGTGTTTTTTAGAATGCCCGGTATACGTGAGAAATACAAATTGAAGATACATGAATTTCCTGTACATTAACGAACCACCTGATGTAACGTCCCGTAACAATGTTGATCCTTATTAGTTCTCGTTTTTAGACGGGAATACGGTAATTAGTAGCGCGTTATTAATGACCCGACCATTATCAGCAATTCTATACGTACAGAGATTCACTTAATTAGTAACCTTGGTTATTATTATTTTTAATATTCCCTATAATCATAGCTTGCTAAATCACTGTAAATTTAATTTTTCTTCTGAATTAATTAAATTACTAAAATGAGGGCTTGCGAAAGGACGAAGAAATCTAGTGATGAATTACCGGAAATTCTGTATCCCCGTCTATATGCTGTCCTTTTGAACGGTTAAACACGTTCGCAACATAAAAAGAACGTAATACGAGGGAGATTTGAAGAAAAAACATTTTGTGGTCAATATTAAAACGGTAGGGATTTCGTGTGGGGTAACGAACGGAATATCCAATATAGTTTCCCGTTTACTGAAAGAGGGTGGCATTATCCATGGTGGAGTGTTCGCATTGTTTTCGGTTCAGTGGAAATGCAAGAGGGCGCAGGATGGGGTTGGGTGGGCTCTTATCGATTATTCCGTCTACCACGCCAAAGACGCTTTTCGTGTATCTTTAATATGATCGTAAATTAGATTTCTCTACCAAAGAGCACTTTGAGGAAATAACAGGAAGAGCGAAACTGATGAATCGTGTCGGACGGATGAACGGAAGCAGGCTGGGAGATTATTGAAATTCTTTGAACCGGTAATTCAAACAGCCTTGTATCTTACAGAGTACAGTATATACATTGGTTTATTTGTTCGTGAAACTATACAGAATGGTCCACAGCGGGTCATAGCTTATTTAGATAAGTTAAATCAACCATTGAAGTGTATACAACTTGGACGTACCGGCTAAACACATACACCTGTCAAAAAAAAAAAAAAAAAGGGAAGTCCGAAAAATACTACACACAAGTCACTTGTTCATCGACCCATTCGGTAATGCAATCTGGTGAATGGCAGTTTAACGAGACTCTGGAGAATGAAACGCTGTACGAAGCTTGAATTGAAAAATCTATCCGTTTCTATGAAAGTTTCCTGCGAGGAAACACAGGAGCAGTAACCAGTCCCAAGGAGATAAAAATTCCACCACTGTTTGCGATTAAGAGAAACACGATCCTCGTACTTCCTTCAACATCGAACTAAACGCGCCTCAGAGTACGGTATTATTATCCTATCAACGTTTCTCTTGATACAATAATACGTTTTCCTGTTCTGTACGTGGCGTAGTACAAATGCTTTTTTTTTTGTTCCTGGAGCATAATACGACTAGCTCCCGTCCGACTGATATTTTCGAGGCCTTCCCTAGGTCTTCTTCCAGGAGTAATACATTTCCAGGGGTCGATTGACGCGCCAGAATTTGTCGTTCACCTGTCTCAACGTCTGTGACCCACTCAACACCACCAATTGACCAGGAGATGGTGCTATGTAAATACAAAAGTTCAGTAACCTATCAGATTCTGACAATTCTGTGTCCAGATCCAACGTCAACCTCATGGCCAAGTATTTACTAAGATGATCCACTGTGAAAAGGAACGCAACAATCATTATTCTCAGATTTCCCCACGGTATCGGAGTTCTAGAAAATATTCAGCCCCATAATTTTACCTGTCGCATTCGCGGTCGTTTTGATGTATCGAATGCTGTTTTCCTTCAACGCTTTGATCAGCGAATTATCGCCAGCCATCTCCGTGGGATGCGGTTTAAAAACAAGTTCGATTTCGTTTAGCATCAACGGCTCGCTGGGACCTTCACCCTCTGTATCCACCATTGAATCACCTCCACCAGTTTCAGCTTCCGCACTGGAGGAATCGTTCTCTGAATTCTGCAAACTTTTTTGCCGTTTAGGTGGTTTAGGGATTTGATTCGCTGGATTTGGCGACGGTGTGGTGGAGTTTCTAGACGTCGTCCCTAAAGTATAAAAATTATCAATTTCATTTACACCAGATCTGTCCGTTCAATTATTCCTTTGCTTAAACAATATTACCAGAGACCGCTGGACTACTGGCTGCTTGGGAGACACTATTGGAACTTTGAGAATTACCACCGCTGCTATTGTTTAAAGGCCCTGTCGTGCTCTGAGAAGAGTCGCTTTGATTAGCCGTGTTCCCAGGGTTTGGCGTGGCTGGTGCGCTGGCATTTTGCGAATTATTATAGGAAGCTGCATTGCTAGCGTTCTCCGATTCATTCACATTTTTCCTAGAGCGTTGAGGACGGTTCTGACTTTGCAACTTAATCCCCTCTGCAATAGAATTCACCAGTGCAACTTGCGAATGCGACTTGTTCAACTTAGCCAATACCCTTTCCTGGTGGGCTTCGTATTCATCCCTACTGGGATAAATCTTGGAGATCAATAGGTCAAAATTTGGATCTGGCCTTAACGATCTCTTGGACACTAATTTTTTCCTGCAAGTTGGACATTCCTACAAAGAAAATGATCAGTTAAAGTCTTGCCTGTTCTTTCAGAATGTTTCTAACCTCTATCAGTACTTGACACTCGTCAACTACAATTGCAAACCATTACAATCTGCATAATTAGCACAAGCTCTTCCCTGATAACTCCTAATATCCATACAAGGAATGGAAAAATACGATGTAATATGGAAGCGATTTGCGACGCGTTTGAAAAAACGCGCTAAAATCGCAGTATCTGACAGAACCGACTACAAAACACAGTTCCATTCTATCGAGTATATTTAATACCCTAGTTTACGATTGGAAAGATTGTTATTCCAATTCAAGGATAAAAAACAAATTCGAATAGCGTAATATATACAAACAGAAGGAAAAAACAAACAGTGACATCGACGGTAAGTCGCAATATTTATTTGCAGCGTAAGGAGGAGTTCTAAGAAACACTTTCCAACACAGGCGCGTTCAAAACTTCGTAGCTTTGTGCCGCATCAATTCCAATACAATTACGTACCTTGTTACCGCTCCGAAGTGCCGTAATGATACAATCGGAACAGAAACGATGAAGACACTCCTTCGTGGTCATAGTCTTTTTAAGCATGTCCAAGCAAATTGGGCACATTAGCTCACTGTGCAAACTCCGCGGACTGACCGCGATCTCGGTATTATCCGTGATCGCATCCTGAGGCGTTCGATGGAGCTCGTAAAGCGATAATTCCCAAGTTTTGTTCAGCCCGACTTGCTCCGCGGAAGCCATCTTGAACACACACAAGCCGTCAGCTGAAAAGTGTGTATGTATACACACAGCACGCATAGGACACATTTCAAGTCTCCTCGTGGGCGAGAACGTTAGTTCTAAACGAGGATGCGGTCGGTAAAGAAGTTTCAGGTTTCAGAAATAAATAAAACTTATTCAATTTGAAGAAAATATGAAAACCAAAATGAACTTACAACAAATTGTACAAAAGTGCATCAATTAAAATAAATAAAGATTCTACTTGGAAATTGATTAATGTTCAGAAGGTAGGTAATGTAGGAATCTATAAATGGCGGGCACCTTCGAAGGTGTTTAATAAGGAAACGGTATATCTTAATCATTCTGACGTGAACGATTGAGACACCTCCATCGTCGGTTAATCAACACGAATAAACGACGCGTCGATGACCAACGATGTTGAATGAAAATAACCGCACGATTGCAGGAAATGAAACGAGAGAAAAGAAAATATATAGAGAAGGCGGGAATCAGCATAAGCGTAGGCAAAATATGCTTCTTCCGTATCAATAATATAACGGTATATAATAGGATGTAAGGTAGGCGTAGGCTCGGCTTTTACCGCGTAGATACATCTTGCCAGGGAACGAGTTCAGGTACATTCGTGCACCCGATCTAACATGGCAAACTAGATCGACGGGACCTGAACCTTTTTTTCAGTGACCTTAACTGTAGATAACCGTAATTGCGTCTGTCGGTACTTATCGGGAAAACGTGTTTTATCACCTCGCTCTAACGATACCTCTTCTAGCATCTTCAATCATGACCGGAAGAGTTATCCATCTCTCGATGTTCATTACTATTGCTCGACTTTAATGATCCACATTCGAATTCGAAAAAAGGACGACCAGCTGGATCGTATACTCGACAGCGATCTATAAATTGTTTTCGAAGGTTACGGCGGGTGTTAGAATTTTTTATTTGATAACAAACAATATTTGGGAATCTGAACCTATAATTAAGAATGGCAACAAATTATATGGTCAGTATTTTATTACCAAAATGGTCACTATAAAAATACTAAACGGTCAGTACATGACCTCTTGGATTTAAATATTAACCATTTATATTTAAATATTGATTATGTAATATTAAATACCGACCATATTTATTTAAATACTGACACTTAATATTTAAATACTGACAAAAGGGGATTAAAATACAAGCCATTAAGAATCACGTTTTTCGGTACTCACGTTCCTTTTTCGACCGATCGAGTTGAAATTTTGCGTGGTTTTACTACTAAAGACGACACGTATTTTAGCCGAAGGCTTTTTTGAAATTCAGCCTACACCCAATTTGGCACCATCTTTAGATTGAAGGTAAGAATACAAAAAAGGCATATGTACATTGATATGGTCGTATAATTTTTTCTATTCGGTATTTCTACATATCTACTATGATACTAGATGCTATAAAAATTTGAAATAAACAATTGTAATAGATTCTGGAAAAAAGTCCAGTCAATATTGGTTCGTTTTGGATGTATACAAGGAGTCATTGCCGACTGAATTATTAAAAAAAAAACTCTCTAAAATACCTGAGATACCTAAGTAAAAATACCTGAAGCATCCAAAGTACCTAAAAATACCTAAGACACGTGTGCAAATATGCACTGCCACCTCGAAGGTCAGACCTTCAATTAAAGCCTTATATTTAATCAATTGGTGATTCCTCTTCAATTCAAAGCTTCCACTCTTTCTATCTCGCCTATCAACAACCTGGAGCCTTGAGATTTCGGAGCAGCAACATACTTTCGTAATCATTAAGTATCGCGTTCGAATCGCGTTACCGTTGCCGTTGAAAAATTCCAGTAAACGTATACTCACGAATTTATGGGTCACAGTCGACGAATGATACAGAGCGACGGCTCGTTCCACTTAGCGACCATCCTGCACCGTCCACTTTTTAACTCTTTAATTCGCTGTCTTTGCCGAAGGACGACGCGTTAACCGTTCTCTCTTCCTCGCCTTTTCCCTGTCATTCCCTCAAAATGAAGAATCTAGGTTGAATGAGATACAAAAAAAACAAAAAAAAAAAAAAAGTGATAGAAACATCGTGTTTCTTTCCTTCCTGTATAAGACAACGATCCTAATCGAATCAGAAAAAAAAAACGATTACGTCTGATTTTATATCGCCTGTGGCTAGCGAAGCGCGGCGAAGAAGAGTGGCGCAAGAAACAAACCGATATTAGAAAACTACGTAAAAACTGTTAGATTGCCACATTGACATGCTTTCTAGCAGACAATCTTTCTCTCAGGAAGCTTCTTACGTAATACACTCTGAACCGTCTATATGTACTCCTGTTGTACTAGCTACATAAATGCATACAGCTATCTCGATGCCAAACCACGGTCACACGAGTATTACAGGTATTATATGTACGTCTTGTGTGTCGTTTTTGCGCATCTGCCTTTTCTCATGGAATCGTATCTTCGCTTTATGTAAGACCGAACGTTATAATAATAAAACACCGCGAGTATCGAAGTAACGTCTACCACGTTGTACACACCCGTACCCCTGTAATCTTCGTACAATATCTTTTTACCTTTAACCGATCGGTACGCTTCCGTCGAAAAAAGAAGCGGGTAATCATCGAATTCCTATTCGCGATATTCGCATCGTCTAATCATTCGGAGAATGTTCGCAGGGTAGTGTAACGCGTTACGAACATTATGATACGAGCGAAACGTTTAATCGATCGTTTCGAATCGATCGAGTCGATTAAACGGCATCGATCTCTCAACGGCGCCACAGTGTGTTAAAACAGCCGTCCGACCGGCGATAAATTCAAAATTTTCATCATTTTCTATTATGACTTTTCTAACTTTTTAAGTTCCTAAACGCTTAATGATCCTTAATTAAGATGTTGTTTATCTATATAAAAAATGTTTATATAGGATAATATGTATCTACACAGACGTCTGTTATTTCTATTGTCTTTAAGAATACCATTTTGCGGTTAATGTTATTCCTTCTCGTAAACGATTGTGTCAGAAGTGTTATACAGGAAGGTACGTACTTCAATGTTGTGGTTCAAAGATTAAAAGAATTTGATGATTTTTCAGAGTAGGTGCACTCAAAGAAAGCGAATTTTTAATTGCACGTATTTTGGTTTTTCATGTTTTAACAATAGGAATTGGTACGGATTGGTCAAACTTTTACTATTATCTTGCAATTTAGGTTCAATTCTTTAGTTGCTACTTTTTGCAACTTTCTTAATGCTTTAATTTTGAATTTCGCAGAAATTCTCGGACACTCCGTTTGCTAACATCACTTGTCAATCGACTATTCGTGACCATTAATGGACTCTACATATAATGAAAATGTTCGCGTAAAACTCGTTATGTTACCACCATTTGGTATTTATCTTGTACACTGCTGATAAAAATTAGCAGTTTATTGAAAATGACTAATTGCTAAATTTCCAGCTTCTATAACTTTGCGAAAACAGTCATATACTTTCAATTAATCTAATTAACTTATTGTATAGCAGTTAGTTAATTTGTCTAGTCTAGTATAATTATCATTGTATTACTATTTCATTATTATTCTGGTATTAATTTATAAGATATAAAGGCTGTGTTTCCGAATGGCCCCACAAAAATTGAGAACTCAGGTTCGGTATATAACCTAAATTGACAACAAGAAACTGATTAAAGTTGGTTTCAGAGCTGGGTGTCTTACCGTTTTCGAGATATCGTGGTAAGGTTAGGTTAGGTTAGATTAGGTTAGTTTCTGTGTATGCGCAGTATCGAATAGCGCATGCTCAGATTTGTACAATTGTACAAAAATTTCTTATCACGATATCTCAAAAACGGTAAGACATCCAGTTCTGAAACCAATTTTAATCGGTTTCTGGTAGTCAATTTAGATTATATACCGAACCTGAGTTCTCAATTTTGGTGGGGCCATTCGGAAACTTATCCGACATAAATAATCCAGTTTTAATTTTAAATATTTCAAATTAGTAAAAAAAAATACCGTAGAAATGTCTCAACTATTAATAGGAAGCCACTCTCAATAACCAATAACCAATAACCACTCTCTAATTTATACACTTTTAAGCTGAAAAATATTTTTTCGCGGTCAGGCGGCTATTTCAACACACTGTGCGGCCTCGCAAAAGAAAGAACGATGATAATTCAACGAATTAACAGGGACGATGATATTTAACTACTAGGAAGTGATAGTCTAATCGCACCGCGAATAAAATGCTCCACTGATTTTCCTCTCTCAACACACCATTTGTTCCTCTATCTACACTCTAATAATTATCATTTCTTTCCTTACTTCCTTGTTCCCGACATTGCGCAAGCATCCGGAAGCAGCGGTGTTTCTTACCGCTTGATACATGGTTACAAGGATCCGTTCAGCCCAGGTCAAGCATGAATCTGACCCAGTGGAATTGCCGTGGTCAGAGATCCGTCTTGACCCACGGGATTAACCGGCAGCCACGTTTAACACTTGCTAAGGAAACGATACAAACCGACGCGATCGGAGATGTTCCTCTGCTCCTGAAAGGTCACTGCCTCGCGTGAAAGGATTGAGAAGCTTTCATTCACGATGCTATTACGCAAAGGTTACTACCAGATAAAATGGCGAACGGAGATTTTGCATGTTAACCACTCATTTTCTCCTATCCTGCGTTTACCGCGAAAGCATTGCGAAGGAAAAGTAAAAATACGATAGAAAACAACTAAGTAAAACGTTACAGCGTTTTTAATTCTTCGACGGTGAAGAGAAACCTACCGACGTAGATAAATTATTAATTCGGTGTAAATAATGTGTATCATCGAATTTATTATTTTCCGTGTAGAATAAAGTTATTAGCGGGATAAGTAATGTGTTCAGCAACGTAATCGAGAGGATGATGAATGGTTGCGGTTATTAAAAAACTGGAAAGTAGATAGGAATTATATTACAGAGGAAAAATCAAATCTCTGAAGACTGTAATAATCGTTCTAGCAGAATCCAGCTCAGCGTTAGCAGCGTTTCCATGTTTCCGGTAGTGCACAAGAAGCCGGAAGCGGACACGGTTTCTTTTCGCAGAGTGATACACGGCTGCGATCATTTATCCGTTGCGCCGTAATTTGTATTTTGGCCGCGAAAAATTCGTGAAATTACGCGGACGAAAGAGCAGAGGAAGGAGGGTTCGATTCGTCGACGTTGGAATTGAAACTTGCCGACTGTGGAACGCGATTTTTCAGTCCGAAACCTGTTGGCTCCGCCACAAGATTTACACTGACTATTAGTACTCGTTTATGTCTTGGGTCAAACATGAAACGTGACCCAGCATCGGCTTGTAATAATGTGCCTATGGTTCTACGATTCGACCAATTACGCGCCATAAAATAGACGGTCCCTGTGAATTACAGACTTTTTAAGATTCATGAAAAGAAAAAGGAAAAAAAGAAAGAAACTCCATTATAACGTGACTGGGTTAACAAAAGATATTCGATGATGAACGATGAAAGATGAACTTATTAAAATGCAGAACGGTTAGGAAGAAAAACCTTTTACGGATTAAACGGTACATTAGTGGCCATTCATGTTTGATAATACGATCAGGCAAAGGTGATTGATGAATCGACGAGGAGAACGCGGTTCCTCGGGCAAACGATGTAACGCGACTATAAATCGTTTAGCGAAAAGAATGTTTTTCTTCGAGTTTTCCTGCTCTGTTGACTAAAGGGGTCTTGCGCTAGTTACAGTACAGACCCATTTTCATACGTGAAAACCGTACCTCAGCCAATTCACGCTTCTACTCGATTATCTTTCGTTACGAAATTTTTGCAACGTGTTACTCGATCGGATCAGAAAATCTAATTTAACCTCTCGCGGATTAAAACGATCCGAAATGAAAGGACGTAACCGACGGACGATGCAAATTACGTTCGAAGGAAGTATCTATTTTACAAGGGGTCTTATTAATGCTGGAACGAGGCTTTGCGAAGAAGAAGGCTTGCCTGGAATTTCACCTTTTACCTCGATGAGCGAAGTAATTCAAGCCCAGCTTGTAAATCAAGAAAGCCATAACAATTTCCTTCGGGCAACAAAATTTTTTCAAACGCCCCTCTGAATCACTTCTCTATCCATGTTGTATATGGAACGACTAATTATCTAATTCCTCGTCAAACTCTGCTATGTTTTTCAAAGAAAATTATTAACTTTTTTGTAACAGTCTTAAATGTCAAACTAAATGAAACTGTTAAGTATAAAAAGGAAGCGTTAAGTGTCCGTTCTGTTCTTTGTAATAGATCGATCCTTAAACGGCGGACCATGGAGAAAGCCTGAATTTACAGTGGGTAATCAAATTATTAGAGCCACTCGCATAAATTGATGATTTTACATAAAGATGATTAATTCTTAAATGATAACCGAATTAAACACAATTTTTGTTATTTTTTTATGATGTATTGATGCTTGGAAACATTTACTATTAATAATAAATTGTCAATTGATTGATCGCAATACCCCGAAAAGAATTGAAAATTTGTTTATTTTTATAAGTATTTTTTGTATATTAATAGCGGAGAATTGATTAAAAGTTACACGATGTGAAAAGCTTAAAATTGTGTCTCTATTTCTACACAAACACGAAAAGCCCATTTTTGATACCACAGCTGTAATAATTTGATCAGCTACTGTAATATCGTAAGTTTGACTCTCGATTGCAATAGACATTATTCACAGTCTAGTGGTATCATAGTTGAAACTGAGAAATCTTAATAGCCACGAAATAGACAGACCTTTCCGATAGACTTAACATCGGAACGTTTATCTCTAACTATCTTGATTTATCGACGATCTATTCGAAGATAGACTCGTTTCTCGTCAGAAGATCAAGACGGCCGGAGAAGTTGACCCAGTGAGAATTCATCCCTCTGTTTACCTGTTATTTGGTGCGACCTAGAGGGCGATTGATGCGACGTAGGTCGTGGGTTGACCCACAGTCTGAGAATGATGTTGGACGTCGCGTCGTGTCGGAGCGAACCGCGAGGCGAGATGTAGAGGAGTCTCGCTGGAGAGAGGCGATACTCACACGTGCACCTGGGGGCATTCACGAGTTGCCAGTCGGCTGTTGAAACCCGCCCGGTGAATGCCTCTCGAGGCTCTTCTATAAGCATTTTTCATCGACCTTTCGATGCACCCGAGGGGGTTCTCTACGCACGCCGAGCAATTTTAATAGAAACTTATAAAAGCGAAATTTCGATCCACCTTCAACGCGGCTAACGTATCGCATCGATCGCTGGCGCGTGACAGAGGATCTACACACGATGAAGAAAGTGAAAATGTGATTCTGTGATGGTGAACGGAGAAATTATAACTATACCGGATCATTGACTTTTCGATGGATTTCATTAGTTACATTTAAGTGGTGTTCAAGAGAAATCGAGCGTAATTGAAACGATTACATTGATCAACGAGGACTCGATGAAAAACCGTTTACAGTGATTCGGAACCGCAGTCTAAGTTGCGATCAGTGTTGGTAAATACCGAGAGAGTGAATTTTCGAATTTATGATTGTTGTTCCTTGGAGATCGTAACGCGAGGCGAGGATTTCTCAAAGATACCAGATCATTACGGTTTACGGTAATTTAAGTGAAAACACGGCAAAGCGTGTTACGAATAACAGTTCCACGAAAGAAAGGCGCAAGAAATCATTGGCCATAAACGGAAGAAAAATACTTCTCCGTGTAGCAGAGCAATGTAATAACGGTTCCAACGATTTTTCACATAATGTCAGTGGATCACTAGGTTTTCCAGCCGCATCGTCTGGTTCAGTTTTTGCAAAAGTTCGCGCACGCAATTGTTCCAGACTCGGCCTTCGACGAGCGGTTAATTAACATCGTGCCAGCTTTTTACGCGGATCCGCATCGATTCGCGTGATTGTTATCGCGACAAATTGCGAAGGTAACTGTGAAACGACAAATCAATCTGACGTATGGTATGCCGAAGCCGCGTTTCGAATTCATGCAGGGCACCCGTTACTTCGACTGCAAGGAAGTTTTTGCACGATGAAAGGTGTAATCGGTGCTGAAGATGAATAGCCGAAGGCATACGCGACAGAACACGCAGAAACGTTTCGAGTTAGCTCGTTCTTTTCCATACGAGTGCGCGAACAGTCCCTCGGTACCAGTGTGAAAATCCTCGGTATACCGACGACACTGACGTTAATGATGTTAACGACAACGTACAGCGAAGAAGGACGCGACACGCTGATAACATCGCACGAAACATAACAGGAACAAGTGTAGCATTATCAGTAACGAGACTTTAATTGCCTACCCACGCGAGGTAATACGATTTAATTAAAAGGAAGGTTAATTTGGGATACGATCGTGGAAAATGCGGTTCACAATTCATTATCGAGAAGAAACGATCCTCTCGAAAGCGTGGACTAGCATCGACGTAAAACGAGGCAGCGCGTATAGAAGCACCGAGGATAATTTATGAATCTACATATCGGGATATATCTTAATAAACTCGGATCGCAAAGAGGCGCTTCGATCCTCTCGCTAGCCGAGGAAGCGCAGCTATTTAATAAATAGTTACGTTCGAGGGGTGGTCGGCCAGGCCCCGTAATTACGCAAGTATGAACACAATCGCAGAGGCAAAGACAATGCAGGAGATAGCTGCGATATCGGTGAGACATCGCTGAAGAAAAATTTCTCATTGTCCAAGGAATGTGGGCGTATCGAGCGAGATATCTTGGGGATACGAAGAAGGATTTTACTTGGAGAAGAGAGACGTACACAAAAGCGGTTTATAGCACGCGCTATTAATTTATGTATCAATTATTCAGGTTAATCGCGCGGGAGAACAAGCAACCGATGAAAATTTAATTGCGATTAACTAATCGTATTCAGACTGTTGTAAAAGCATTACAAATGTAACGTACAAATGTATTTCTAGCGGGGATTAACAGAGCATTTAGCGTTGTTAATTGTGACTGAATAATAGAAGAGCTTGGAAACTTGCTAATGTAATGATTCAGCAATTGAAATTTCGTGAGTTTAATTATATCAAGAACAGAATAAAAAAATTAATCGTGTTTCTACGAAAAGTGTTAATTGAGAGTTGTGCAAATTCGAAGATTTATATCTGCATTATCTACCGTGAGAAAAATGGGGAATGCGCGATCGCAGCCTTGCCGACGCGGTAAACCTCCTTATCTGCTCTACCTTATCCATAAAACATGGAACATCGTGGCTGACCAACGGAAGGAACAGGATCGGTCTGATGATACCGACCAAGAAACTGATTTATCATCGAGATGCAGTGGATGCAACGGATGCGATTATCGACAGGACAGTCTTATCTTCGACAGGTAATACAGTTTGCTATAATATCATTTTAAATTACAAAATTTAAGGGATGTACCTGGAATCATAAAAGTCAATTATTGTTGTTATCAATTAAAGTCCTTAAAAAATTTTAGGAATGCACCTGAAAACATAAAAATCAATTATTGTTATTTTCAATTATTGATACACAACATCGTATAAACATGAATACACATATAAACATGAAAATACCTTAATACTTTAAATAAATCTGAAATAAAAAAGGACAAATCAATTAAGGTATAATGTGCGATTCAAATCCTGAAACATACAAAATAAAGTAAAGGTACAAACATAACAATATAACAAAACAATATTGATATATATAGAAACATAAACATTTAAAAAAAAAAAGAATAGAAATCCGAAATACATTTAAATGTGAAGTACAAATTAATCAATAATAAATCAATAATCAATCAATGGTCAATCAACGATCAATCAATAGTCAATCAATAATAATCGATCAATAATCAATCAACAACTACTCAATAATCACTCAATAATAAAAATCAATAATAATCACAGGGATCAATATTCCAGATTCCCAAAATTAAAAACAAACTTTCCTCTATCCCGACATTTATAAAACCCATCCCCAATACGTACAATAAAAAAAATCAAACCCTTGCAGCTGGTTAAAGCGCATTAGGGTTTATGAAAACGCGAACACATGAAAAATTCGAACAATGATATTGCAAATAAATATTGCCAGCATTTTTATAGATTACTTAAATAGCTATAAGAAAATTTATAACAAAAAAAATTTTAAAGAAAAACGAATTATAATATTAATATATATTAATACTTATATAAAAAAAAAATGTTGAATTCATAATAAAATAATTTTCTTTACGACTCCAAATAATAATATAATAAACACACTGTACATAATTTGATGAGTTACAGAACAGTAATATAATATGATCTGGCAATAATATTAAACAATATCTAGTGAGCATAGTAATCAGAAAATGTTACAAGCAAAATATTAAAAGAATAAAAATTCAAGAATGACTTTCCATAAAAAGAAGGAAAACCATCCTTTGATGATGTCCCACGACGTCCAACGATGATCCTCTTCTTTCTTCGGCTACCCAATGAATCAGCTCAAAGATTCCATAAAAATTAGAAATGTATTAAAATTGGGTGTCACACACAATGACCAACTATTAAAAGAATAGCTGTCCGAAGCATGTAACAAAAAAAGGAACTTTTGAGCAGATTTCATTGAAGCAGCCCTTTTTCGTCCGGGCCTAGAGCCACGGGCGAGCTTACATACTAGGTATAGACCAAAATTTAATCGAAATCAATTAACTAAAAAGTAAGTGATTTCGATTGTACTATCCCAGGTGCAGACTTTTCACCGGACTTACGAGCCTACCCGAAAGAGAAATGTGATTGGTCTGCTTCCTTGACCTTACCTACTTACATCTAAATCACACATACCAGAAGTAAGCTACCTGCCTGCCTATCCCTATATTTAAAAAAGGCAAAATTCATTCATTCCAACACACACACTCCACGGTTCTCACACATACAACCCGGGTGCAAGGGCCTACACTAGGGAAAACGTCCCGGGACGCCTCCGTCACCCGAGCTTGTAACATACATCATTCATACTTTAAATACGTACCATTTGCTGAAATCGACTGACACCGTAGCGCACATTGCGTCATTATTGATATATTATTATAATATATAATATCAGCATTATATGCAAAAGTTATTACAGTATCATCATTATGAAACTTTAATTGGAACATAAAATCCTTTATGCTATTATGTTAACTTTGAGCCATTCTTTCTTGTTTATAAAATTAAGTACAGTTATTAATAATACTTCATCAATTTAAAAAAGCTATGATATTCAAATTGTATAATTTCTTTATATCATATTGCAAAATACTATTATTACTTATACGTATGAAAAATTTTCAAACAAATATGTAGTCAGTGTAATATAGATTTACTTTCATGTAAGGCAATACATATGATTGTATGATATTCACACAGCATGCAATATGATAAATATTTGTTAAATATGTAATATATTTATTCTGTATGTATTTAGATAAATTGTTTAAGTTAAATGATAAAACCGACGTACATTCCACTAATTCAAACACACACACACACAAGTGAAACGTACGTCGTGCACGATACGCTAATACGATTGTCAGTCGCTGAAATATTCCTTAATTCTAAAACCGTACCCACCACCCTTACTCATACAACTCACACCTGGGTTTGTCAATGAGTTCAGGTTAATAAGTAATGAGTACGGACAAAGAAATAACACACCTACCGTGGGAAGCTGAAAATCCTAAGCTAAAATGATACATTAGTACACAGATAATAGAGCTAACGGGCTAATAAATATTATCATTTTGAAAGCAAATTATCATATAAAAAATCATCTACAAATCAATTTAAAATAAAATACTCTAATCTTTAAAAATACTTCTATTTGTTCATAAATATTGATATTATTAATTATACTAATGAAATAAATTATTATGCAAAGAATCTTTGAATTAAAATTATATCATTTTAAATTTTAAAAATTGCATTTAATTATAGCAAGAAATATTCTAAAAATGTCTACTTCAAGAAAAAAGTTGTAATTGCTGAAAATGTAATTTATTAATTAATATACATCCTCAGTTGATTCCATATCGAAGTAAATTATTTAAATTATAGCAAATGTACATTTGAAATTGTTACTTCGACATCGGAATCTGACTGTCGCGAAATGTCTTCTTGCCCATGAAACTAAACATTTGAAATGACAATATAACTAAATATTATCATATTCGTTGATATTAAACTAATATACTGAATGTTTATTCGCATTGTTCATATTGGGGCGTGATATTTACTTTTTATTTACTTTTTTTTGTATACTTTGAAGGAGATATATGTTAAAAGTATAATATATATTGCATAGATTGTAAAAATTGAAGCTTCTATTAATTATAATAAAAGGTTTAAAAGTCTTATTTTATTTGTGAAATTAGAGGATCATCCGACTTCTACTTTACATATTATCAAGAAAGAGACAAGAAGACCCTATCCTGAGCTAAGAAATACAATGTAAAAATGCAAAATCTACAAAAATTTTATGACGAGTATACATCCACTCGTTGATCACTATGCTCACTTCAGATAAAAATGAAACTTTCAATTCTTTGACTCACCGACCCGGTGAGCATTCATCGAGGGGTAGTTGAATGGGAGATAGATACTCTGCTGATGATCTCCTCAGTAGGGGGGTGATTGAAATCCAGACATCAGTCGACCATTCTATAATTAATAAAACAACAACACTATATTTCTGCAATATTAAATTGCAGCCATGATAAGTTAATTTAATTATTTAAGAAAACAACTTACATTTATTTTGGTGAAGCCCCATATTATAGTTACACACTCTGCTTTTGGAATCTTCCTTTCCAATTCTGTAAATGAATAGAACATATTTTTTAATAAAATAAGCTAGAAAAAAAGACGCTGCCTTTAACAAAATGTTTAAAGATATTTTATTAATTATTTAGCATTAATTTCATTTAAATGCTTATTATATTATCAAACATGCTAATAATTCTATAAAACCCCATTATGAGCTGTGATTACGCAATAAAAATCGTAATTCTATGTTAAAATCAAGGTACAAAAAATTCAGTAATGTTTAAAACACTATTGTAAATCGAAAAAAGAGAAATTTAGACTTACAATAATGTATTCGTACCAAAAAGTAGTACACCAGATTCGTTTCGTCTTTTCTTAATATTTCTTTTATGTTTTCAAACGTAAAATCACTTTTATTTGACACAAGAACAAAAATTTAAACCAAAAATGACGAGTGACGCTACCGAAATGGTCGCTTCAGCTACTCTGAACAAGATTGAGATGAAAGCTCGAACGTGATTGGTTGAAAATATTGAATAACTTTGAAACCCTTTCGAGCCACGTGATTGGCTCTATTGGTAGCGACCGTTAAAAGGTTGAAAGATAGACGCCATATTGAAAAAAGTCAAAGTTGCTTTTCTCACTTTAATACAATAAATTATGGCAGAGAAAGTAATAAAACAAAAAAAATCTCATTAATGTTTAAGAAATTATCGATAAAAACATAAAATAAAGATAACATTACTCCAGTTTGATTTCGAATTTACGACAAGAGTAAAAAATTTCGATCGTGATTGGCTGAAATTATTACGTAAAGATGACGTTTCAGCCGCCATTATACATAGCAACCGTTAAAATATCCCAAGAATATAAACATAAATATATTAACTCATTTTTCGTAATGCAATTCAAAACATAAATTACGAAAGGAAAACCACTAAAATTGTTTGAAATATAATAATATTTATGAAATTATCAACGTAAATGTGGTTAGTTAGTATTTCACGAGTATGAAATTTCGATATATGTATGTATCTTTTTACGACGATGCAATTGTATAATCTATACTTTAGCTGCATTATTGAACACGAGCAATTTGAAGGGCACATACAAATAAAATAAAGAATACTCACTATATCGAGAAAAAGACGACTTCTGACGATAAAGATGTGCTTAGAAACGGGTGAAATATGATACCCCAATATTTTGATGTCTCTGACTTCACAGTTGTAGAGTGACGAACATCTGCATGATTCTGGAAGCTGTATCCATTGCAGAAAAAGAATCATACATACATGAAACAGATGATTGCATATAACTAATAATTAATTAGACAATTAACGTACCATTCCAAAAATAATCTTTTCTCCATCTACAAAGCATGCTATTTGTTAGACATTACTTTCTCAATTTTAAATACATTTAGTACTTTTAGATCTAATTTTTGAAAGTATCAGAACAGGATTGTTTCGTTAGGAATATCGAACGAATCATTGAACATGATCGAAACGATGTTAAACGTGGTACCGTACAAAATCCCATGGTACCTGACATAATGCATGTAAAAATTTGGCTTTTTTCGACCATAGTGTATTAAAATACTCAGCCGTTTTGAAAAACTTATCAATAAAAATACAACTATTATTACCTTTCGATAATTATGAATTGTCACTTCCAAAAATCCGTTGTTCTTTCACCTTCTAATGGCGCGACCAAGTAGCAGCAAAGCACTTTGATGCAGTACATACATATTCGAAATAATGTCCAGAGCTTTGACGGAGAAACGCGACAACAAAATAAACTGTACCAGATGTGTATCGATATTACCACGATCGGTACATTCGATGATACAACAGCGCCACGTGTTTTGATTAACTTTGCCACTTTTCCCGCCAAATTATCGGATCCTCGGTAGGAAGTGACATCTGGTGGTCGCACATAGTATTAAACAGTGATTCGAGCGAAAGTGGAATAAAAAATTCGTCTTTTCTTTCGATTTTATTGTTTCCTAACTACTGTTTTGTTATCAAAAAATGAATAATATCGTAAGTTAAAGCACTTAATTCAAGATATAACATTAATTCCAACAAATTCATTTATTTTTGTCAATTACAGTATTGTCCAAAATCTTGTACGACATTGCACGTTTTACCTTAACAAATGATTAACTTATCTCTTAAATAACTGTTCGTAAAAGGAGAGAGAGGATGTAAAATTGATTAAAAACATTAATGATCTCGATTTAATGGAAAACGAACTCCCGTTGATGATTTCTATCCCCGTGACAATATTCATGCCGCGTAATAACCGTTGCATTTGATCTCACGTCACTCGCGAGGATTAGAGATTCTGAAAGCTAGTTCTACCACTCGATGTCCGTCTAGTGCTTATTCTATATGCATGCGGTAAGAAAACGACAGAATATCGACTATGTACTCTTCACGTTCATCCATTCTGCCCCTCTACGTGACGCATCACAGGATAAACGGAGACCTGGCTTACATTACGAGCAGGTGGAGGCGCCGCGCCGGTGTCAGTAAACCTCCGGTCGTCCCAAAGAACGGATCGCGTCAACGGATGCCTCTTCTCTCGCGGAGACTTGGTGCACGAAAATCGTGGCAGTTCTGTTCAGTTTCAACGATGAACGTCAGTCAATTTATCATCGCACGTGTTAGTTCGTGAATGAATAGAATTTCATGTGCTCTTGAAAACATGTGCTGGAACAGTTGAACCTGGAACACGTGTAACTCTGAAATAATTCAGGTAATCCCCTTGCATTTTTTAAACAATTAGACAGTCTGCATTTAAACCCTGAATTTTTTAAAATCCATTTTTGATTTCACCTTTTTATTTTGAGGGTAAAAAGTAAACTTATTATTACATAGGAAAACAGGAACAAATTAGGGCTCTTTATCGTTGAATATCCTCTGCAAGATAAGAACGTGGTCTAGTTTGAACTTGAATTAATCTCTTTGAAGAAATGTTAGCCAGATTTCCCAGAATCTCCCTAATGCATTTTCAATCATGGAAAAAGTTTTAATGAAACGGGAAATTTCATTCACACATAGTTCACCATAAAAAGGTAGACAGAAACGCTAGTAATCAGTATACTAGCGTGTATTTGCACGCGTGTAAATGCTTGTAAATTAACATAAGACATTGTTACAGCAATCATAGAATATCACGATTTTTAACAAATATACAATGATTCGACACGTTTTCTCGCGTATGATCGCATCGGGTTTATTATTCCCGGCTTGTTACATCGACGACCATGGTGCACGATGTCGTAGAGTTCCATTGTTCTTTGAATGAAAACCTTTGTATCGTGGAACGTGTTCGAAAAACAAGCCGTGGAATCGGGACTATTATTCTTCCACGATCTGTCCGTGATGAATAACGATTATGAAATATTCCGTGGGACAAAGAAACCACGGTGAAATGACTCGAAGAATCGCTGCCGTGGCAAAACGTTCATCGCCGTTAGGATTTTCTGCGCCCGTCTCGATCAATCTCTTCGTTCGATCGATATTGACCGATAATCCTTTCGTTAACCGTGCACCGGTGATGTATAATTCAACGAACGAGTATTCTGTAATCGCGTGGGCGTACGTATGCAAAGCTCGTGTAATCATTTAAGCCTGGAACGACACAGGAGTAATCAAGCAAACGTTGCATTAAACGTTCTTTATGTTCTCCTATAAGATGATCAGTTCATTATCATAAGTACACTGAAACGTTCGATTGAATTTAAGAAAATCGGGTACCCCTGATCGAGCTGATTTTTTTACCATAGATAACCCTTGCCCTGGCGATTCCAATGGTGGTCATCCTATCCATAAACTCCGCCTCCGCCTCCCAGTGGTGTTTTCACCGATCTCAGTGAATACATAATCCCCCCCAAATAAATAAAACCACTTTTTGGACCATTTCAGTTTCTGACCCCTAGGGGGGGGGGGAGTTAAGGAATAGGGTGACCACCATTGGAATCGCCAGGTCAAGGGCTATCTATGGTAAAAAAATCAGCTCGATTGGAGGGTACTCCATTTTCTTAAACCCAACGAAACGTTCACATCATTCAGTCATGCTAGAAAAGTAAAGACAGAAGAATTTTTATTTAAGGTGAAATTTTTCTGATATCAGTTATTAGAACAAGTAGCACCTTAGAAAACCAAGTTATAAACTCGCACACTCTTGCTCATCAGTTAAGGATTTAATGACCAAATAGTAGATTAGATAATATTTCAAAAGAGTACACGAGCATCCTGTGTGTTCACGGTTAAACATCCTCTTTCCCAACGAATAAAGTCAGCGATAATGGGAACGGTTGCCATTCCTGGGGTTAAGTAAATCAGCCGTTCGATGTCCATTCCCGATGGATAACGGTGCTTGGATTTCGTGCCTATAGATTCCTCCGTCGGAACGTAATGATTTTATTAGTACACCGTACGCACCAATTTACGTAAATAAGCGGCAGCAATTTTTTTTCCCCGCGTTGCTCGCGAGCATCCTCGTAATACGTTTCGCGGGGACACAGGAGGAGGACTTCTTCTTGGTCGGTGAATCGTTAAACGTAGCTTGTAACTCGGTACCAATTTACGTTGTAGCCGATGTACCGAACGATTTAATGCCCTCCGATGCTAATAAACCGTTTCCGCGGTCAGGCTACACCGTTCTAAGATAATCGTAAGATCCACGGTTCCGATCGGGCCGAGGTTGCGCGCGTTTTGTCCGGGCAAAAAGGATCGATTAAAAGGGGGAAGGCCTGCGAAAGGGATGCGAGTCGGATTAAGATCCCGGAAAGGGCTGGAAAACGAACGATCACGAGAGCCTTTGAAGCTGGCTCGATCGGAATCCTATGAAAACGACAGCCTGCTGTTGTATATCAGACTCGCATGCTGCGTTCTGGCTAATGAACGAATATTAATCACCCTCTCATTTCTGTTGCTCGTAATTATTGATAAAGGAGAGATAACCGAGGCGATTAAACGATCGTAGAAAGTGGTAAGGAGGCAATTTCTTAACGAGATATTTTCGATGATTCTTCTATCCAAAGAAACGGATGTTCCTTGATCAATGTTCAGGATTTAATCTATGAATCTCGCGACGTTTGCAACGCAACGGCAGCAGTAGAACGGCGCGTAATATTTTGAAAACATTGAATTGTTTTCCTGAGAACTTCCGCTCGATTCTATCCTGTTGTATTAATGAAGACTGTCTAGAGAAACGCTATTCTATTACCGTATCTGACACTGCGTGGCTGGCTCATTAATTTATACTAGAGTCGTTTAGAAAAGAAAAAAAAAAACGAGAAAAATGAAGGGATACGCTGAAGAAGAGTAAGTTTTAATTAGCGATATACGAGTTCGTTTGAAAACACGTTTTACTTTTAATCACAGTGATATCGATGAGGTTTCTGTGACGCGGACGCGCCAGGATCCCGGTTAAAAAGTACAAAAATCGATCTAGATCGAAAGTGTACGACGAGCAGGGATCTAGAGTGACTAAACAAGTTCCATGAAAAACGATTGTTAAGAAGGAGAGGAAAAATCGGGAAAGAAAACTGCTCTATTAAAGCGATGGGTATTACCAACGCGATCGGGATCCAGCAGTATAAATTATCGGGCGCGAGTTAATGAATACGCATCAATTACGTTTAGAATAATCCGGATATGAAATAACGGGTGTAACGATGATAAATTTCCACGTATGATTCCGAGATAGGTTACAATTAGTCAGCAGGGTGCTTGAACCCTTATGTAAGTACCTGGCAATTAAATCTACACAGGGCCGGCCCTGGGCCTAGGCAGAATAGGCGGTCGCCTAGGACCCCCAAGGTCCTGGGCCATAAGACAATTTTGCGTCTAAGAATGCAAGAAGAGATTTACTTGAATATTAATCGATGTAAGTGCAAATCTAAATTAGTTATACAAGCTTTAATGCTAATTTTATAAATTTTATTTGAGGTACTTTTTTTTATGTCATATAAGTGAATGGGCCCTTTTTCGAAGCTCGCCTCGGACCCCCGAAATCTCAGGGCCGGCCCCGAATCTATAGAAGACCTTCAAATTGAAACATCGTGTCGTTATCGAAATTTCATCGTGAAAATCAATAGATATGTTGTCCGATATTCAATCGGATACACACGTTAGAAAGTAGTTCAGGGACGTCTCAAAGAAACGAACTGTTTCTGTTTGCAACATTCCCGGGGTTTAACGATCCACAACGATATCATTCATGTTGATTTTGCTGTCAGGAACGTTTAATTCGCAGTCGCATGATCGGTATTCCGATGAAATCATTCGATCGGACGTTAATCGGCGAGTCGACTAAAAACTGCACCGTATGTAGAGCATGACGATAGGAGAGAAGGCACGCGACAATTTTCTTTCTCCGTGGGTTCGCGTGCGTACGTTGAAGTTTCACCGGGTTGCTCTTCTTCGAGGAAAGTTAATAAGAAAGTCTTCTTCCCTTATAATTACCGCGACAAAACGCGTTCGCTTCGCTTCTTAAACGCGTGCTGACTGGTTGAATCACGATGCGTTCAACTATGTACGCGAGGTAGTTAGAAGGATGAGCGATCGCTCCTGGAACTTTGCTAAAATCTTAAATCGATCTGTCGGCAGTGATTGAGAATGGTAATCGGAAAAACGGAGCGTTTTAACGTTGGTAATCGGTTGACGCGATAAATGACGAGAAGGCATTTGTCAGCTTGAAAAGTTGAGACGCGGACTCGTTTCGTTCAAGCCTGGTACACTTTATCCTCTGTTCTCTCGGTTTTTCCGGCTGCGTTATGCGTGTACAACGTTTGTTGTTAAAGTTAAATGCACGGGCCAGGTTCCCAGATGATATAAACATCGACGAAAGCACGCGAGCCGTAAGTTAATTGACTGATTGAAAGAAATGTGAGAAACAAGTGGGATTTACGCGTAAACTTTCCTGCTACGAAGCATAATACTCGATGCCACGATTATCTTCGTCATCCTCGTAATCATTATCGTCATTATCATCTGTTAATTACCGTCGTCCAATTACACGGCTGAATATATTTCTTTCTTCCTCCTCTGTGCTCCTCGAACCAGGTACGCTCATTTTCGATTCCGTTCACCGTTACCGTTTCAAACGAGATCGCGAGCACGCGTTGATTCATTATTAAACACGGCCAACCGATTATTTCCGTGTAACCGAGTTGCACGCGAAAGATCACCGTCGAAACAAGGACGTTCGGACGGATTAATTAGAAGAAAGTCCCGTCTACGGAAGCGACTTTCCATCGTGACGCGTGTCCGTCAACCGAGATGATTTAATCTCTGTAATTATTATCTCTCCTACAAATCCTGTCCATTTGCTCTGTAAATGCATCACTGATTCGCTAGGTATTTAACGTTTTCTTCATTGTCTCTTGCAGGGAATAAACAATTCTTTTGTTAAACGATGCGGAGGTTCGCCAGTTTTCCATCGAGTTAACTGGTAATTGGTACCCTTGATTACTTTGCTACCTTGGTACCCTTAATAGCATGATGTCGCGCGGTAAATCATCTCTTCAGGCTTAACTTTAGCGTGTCTTTTGTCAATCGAGCGGAATATCTCTGTTAGGCAAGAAACCACTGGACGAGGGTAAAGGGTTCCGCGTTTTTACGAGACGTTATTTATCCAGGAGCTTCCGGAACGTCTGCGAGGATTGCCAAGGCGAGACGCAAGAAAGCAAACGGTGATCGTTATGCAGTAACAGAGTAAACGGTCTGCGAACGGCCCATTAAATCGACCCGTGAACGATCGAGAACCGGCTGAATGAGATAACGATTCGTTCACGCCGGCTTGCCGCTGCTATATAAACGATTCATTGTAAAAGCTATTGCGCAACAATGGAACGAGTACCGTTCCCGTTTGTCATTGCCCCGCGTGCCAAATTTGGCGTTTCGGTGAAATCGCGATCCCGGCTCGTAAATCAAACAATTTCCTTTGTCTTTCGCTTCGGGGCATCGTGGCAAATGTAATTGTATTCATCAAATTTCGATAAATTTGAAAGGTGACTGGACCTCTGACACTCGGAACGATTCATTCCCATCTTCTCTAAAAGGATTCACGAAAATGGCCATAAATCAACCGGGACCACCTTGGCTCGTTGATGCATCGGTGCATCGTCGGGCATGGGTTCGTGTAAACGCGTCACGTGGGTGTAAGCACGTGTAGCAATGCCGGGACGGTGCTGCATGTGAAATCAGTCTGGCGTGGTTGAATTTCAACCGATCGAACGTGAATTTCAGCGAGCGCATACGACTTCCTCTCGCGCATTCCATGCCCGTTACACACGGCATGCCATTCCAACCGTGGAGTTCCTTAAGCCGCGTTCATAACGCCGCGCGCCAGTAGCTGCGTACTCGCGATCCTTTGTCTCTCGAGGAGAACAAAGGTGCGCGAGCCACGCAGGAAATGTCAATTTTGTGGGCAAAATCGTTTGCCCCCACGTTGTCCGGAGGAGACGTTCCCACGATACGTCGCGATTCGTTTTCGCGATGACAACCGCGCTCCGATATTCCGAAGACGGAAGGAAACGAAAGGATTCCTACGTTAGTTGGGAAATAAAACCGAAGAGTAAAGTACTTTTTAGCGCCCCCTGTCCAATTGACTCAAAAATTACCAGGCAAACTTGTCATGCATAATAGAGTCACGTGGGTAAGTCACGTGACGCGGAAATTCTTGGTTCATGAAAAATTGCGGCCATTTTCATCACCACCATCTTACTCTTCTAGACAACAACAACGAGATTTTAAATTCATCTAATCAATCACATCAGTTCACCGTCGTGATTTATGTGGACAGTTCAGTTACGGTGCTTATGAGTGCATTTTTTCGGCCACCATCTCATTTGCTTTCTCAAAAGCAATTCCTGTTCTCTCGTTCGCCATAATCAATGGTAACTCGTATGTATTCGTCATTTTAGGTTAGGTTAGGTTAGGTTAAGTTAGGTTATTTTTTGAAGATTTTGTAGTTTTTTTGCCCCCGTAATAAAATTCATTCTGTAGAAAAAAAAATTTCCGGACTTCCGCATTAATGTTTTTCTAACTTATAGCTCATGAGAAGTTTGCCTGGTAATTGTTGAGTCAATTGGGGGGAGGTGCTAAAAGGAACTCTTACCAAACCGAATAACCGAGCAGTAATCGAGCAAGAAGCTCGAGCCAGGCGGACGAGCTCGCACGGAAATAAACGTTCGCCAGGCGAAACGGCACGAATCGAAGCACGTAACGGTGCAAACACTCGTGTACGAGGTTGTAGGGCATTTTATAGGGAGCTGTAAATTAGATTTCTTCGGTTTCGAACGTCATCCCAGATTCGTTCTCTTCCTACTTGCTTTTTTTCTGGTCCCTCTGCATCCGTCCCGTCGATGCACCGACGACACACTGGCCGATGCACGCGTACTCGTGGAAAGGATACAGTTATGCGCTTTACGGAGAGGAGAGATGGGACCTCGGCAGACGGAGGATCCGTTTTATAACTAGAGATTCATAACGGCACACGATCTTACAATGGACACTAGCTGCCAGGCCAGGACAAACCGAACGCGGCTACGACCATAGCAATCGATGTCTTTCACGAACCAATGCAGGCTGAAACGTACGATGCAACGCGACAGAATTGTGCAATTATCTGGACAAAAGGGTTTCGAGTACCGTTTACATCATGTATAGCTCGAAACTTTAACAACAAGTTGATGAACTGCATATTTTGAGCGCATTGTGCATCTAAATGCAACAGCGCGAATAATGTACTATGGACTGGTTTTCTGTAAATATATGGAGATAATGGACACTGGAGAAGTTTACCGACGAAGAAATTATTCGGAAAATCAAGGAAACCGATAAGAGCAAAGTCGGTTGTAGAAACAGTGTATCCTATACCAAATGGCGTGTACTGGACTCATTATTTCCTCGGTTGCATAACGGGACACGATAATCCAGCAGATAATAGTAATTAATACCTCCACTGTATTATCGGACCAGGTACTTGAAGACTTTAACACTCTTGGTGTCGATGAAAAGTCAGCCTGCAACTGAATTTATCATATTAATTGCAAAAAGAAGAATCACGAGGAAGCGAGACAAGAAGTTGCACTATTTTCACTGCGAATCAGTATATCGATGATAGCGATCGTGTTGCCGCGATAATGGCTAATTAGCCTTAATGAGCAACACGGAAAAAGAATTTCAAGCATGCTCGTGTAGATGAACGAACAGAGATCAAAAAATTTCCTGCAGGAACCTTTCACGAATTCATCGATGCATCCGTTGATTAATCCTTCGACCCATAATTAAAAGACCTGGTTATTAAACAAGAGAACGTTCATTTCCCTTTCAGATCTGTGATACTTTTCATCGCAGGAAAAGAAAAAATATTTATCCTACGGATCGATCTTTTCTCGTGGAAAACAGAGGAAACGCCTTCCGTTAGAAACTTCCACGGAATGCGAACCGAGACACGAAACAGGGTAGAAAGCAGCAGTTTCACGCATTTTAACGAGTTAATAATTCTACGTGGACCATCCTCTCTGTGATCGACGATATCTTTTGATGAAAAAAGAAAAACGGAGTAACGCTTTCTGCTTGTGACGTATCGTCCCCTCGGCTAGAAAGTATCGTCCATGGAAACGACCGACCAATGGGCGTATCTTCTGTCTTGAGCACTAATGACTCCAATTTCCTGCGGAAAGGATGATCAGCATCGAGTCACAAATCACGAAAGAACTACACCGCGCTAGTTCTAGGAAAGCATCCTCAGATTATTTGAATGCGTATCAATACATACTTGCCGATTTGGTATTCTCTCTTAGAAATCAACGTTGAGATCATCTTCTGAATACCATGAGACAAAAATGTGCATACCTATATTTGAAATTGAAACTATGCGAAGTTCCCTTGGAGATTGCATCGGGAAATTACTTGGTATTCTTGGATAGACCTGCATTTAATCGAGCGTTCGTGATCAGAAGCTCTGAATCTCCTCTGCATTCTTGTTCGTTGCAATCCACAATCAGCTATCTTATATTAAGAGTATCAATGAAACCTTTACGTAGTTATTTCTGTCCTATCTTAAGCTTCAAATTGATGTAGCATAAGTGCAGTTTTATGATACTTTTATGTCATAAAATCGTGTCGCACTTTATGTTCCAATAACCTAACAATCTGAAAAGTCGAGCAACTGTGAGACTTTTATGGGTTTCATGATTCATAGCACGCGTTTGATTTATGTTCCAAATGAGCCACACCTTTCTATAGCGAATGTGTATATTGTCTCTGCACTCCTACAAATCTTACCGTGACAAATTATTATCACGTTACACAAACTTGTACGCGTCGAAGTACGCTTAATTAAATTGTAATTTAACCGGTCTCGTCTAGCAACCGGTGAAACAAAGTCCCCGGCCAGACATTCGGGGTTAACGAACCAGAAACATTCAAACGCGGGCACGGCCAGCTTTTTTGAATGCATAATTTATCGGGACGAAGGGAGTGTTTTCAAGCGGTCTCGATATTACCATACTAAAAATCCAGTTAACGTTCAGCTCTATGTTTAGACGGACCATGCTGTAACCACAGTCCACTCGTAATTCCCTTGGTGTCTTTGTTGCCCGTCCATGAACAACGTATCATTTCGCGTTGCGAAGCCTTTGCAGCGTCGTGTTTAACGCGATAACAACCGACAATCAGTTCACGCGTGTATGAAAATCAGCCACGAATAAAGCCTTGACTCCTCGATTCTTACCTTGAAATCGCGCGAAAATGCGATACACCTTGGAGGATATTTTAGTATCAGAGCAAGGAACGCGAGAGACTGTTTATAGGAGAAATTTTGGAAAGCGAAAAACGTAGGCAATCATCAAGTTTCTAGACTTTAGTTTCACGTGCTGTAATAATAAATTCAGCAGAGACTTGTTTATGAATGCCATTTCTGATGATATTATTTTCTTCAAAATACCGAAAGATTTTGAGAACGGTATAATTATTGAAACAGATCGACACGCGATCGATTTCACTGATGCATCGATGCAAATCACAGATTAGATATCTTCACGCGTGTACACACACTTTCGATTCCAACTGGCGCACACAGTTGAAACTTTTCTTCCGCTCGTGAGAGAAAAACAGAGGATTGAAAAGGTGGTTGCGTTCGGATAGCGGATGCACTACTTTCCTTCCATCAACAGACTTTAGTTGGTCGCCTTATCATCCGGAGTGGCTGTCTCGGTTGTTTATAATCGTCAACTATGGTACTTACGACCGTCATTTTCATGCGACCGAGCGAGCATTTGCAGGACGATATTCAAATAATCTCGATCGTTGCTCGCTCGAGCGAGTCGAAGCGAACAAGATGACCGAGCGAGAGATTCAATCTCACATTTATTATCCTGAATCGCGATAGTGGTGGTGGTAGTAGCAGCTTCTTTCCCTCCTATCGTCTCAGTGTTTTATTTTTTTTTTCTAATTCCTACTTCTGTCCCAGGTAGCCGGGAAACACTGTAATCAATACACGGATCCTGGTGCATACATCCTGCAACGTCCTCGAATGCTCATTCTAGATTAAGGTCATTCTAGCCATTTTCCCTCGTCATGCGTGACGGTCTCGCGAATAAAATCGTTGCTCTTATGAACTTCATTATACAGGGTGTTCAAAAATTCTCTGAAGACCTCTACACCATTGGATAGATCACGAAAAATCGAAGCGAAAAGTTCTGTAGCATTTTGCGATGGGATCAGTGGTTTAGCCACATTTCGTTGTTGAAAATTGAAAAATTGACCAATCAGCGCGCAGCTTGAGTGGCAAGACCCGCGGAGTAGGAGACTCCGGGCGCATGCGTAAGCGCGACGCTCAGCGGCGCGGTTTGTCGGCGGCAGAGGAGGTTAGTTTTTTGGTTGGATTGCAGTTTCCCGAGTAATTGATCTCGACTATTTTATCGGATAAATCAAGGTCGGAGAAGACGATAGGAAGTGTCCCGTGGTCGATATCACGTGGCGTTACAAAGTTATGGCCATTTTAAAAACTCACAATTTTTCAAAAATTTTCCAATAATTTCGAATCCAAAAAATAACCTAACCTAATCTAACCCAATCCAACTTATCAGCTAGAATAGCTAGCCTTTGAATTAGCTTAGCTTAGTTCTCCTCAGCTAGAAAAGCTATAATTGTGATTTTTTAAAATGGCCATAACTTTATAACGCCACGTGATATCGATTCTCCGACCTTGATTTATCCGATAAAATAGTCGAGATCAATTACCCGGGAAACTGCAATCTAACCAGTTTTTTTCAATTTTCAACAACGAAATGTGGCTAAACTACAAGTCCCATCGAAAAATATTACAGAACTTTTCGCTTCGATTTTTCGTGATCTATCCAACGGTATAGAGGTCTTCAGGCAATTTTTGAACACCCTATATATGTACATCCAAAGTATTGGAACTTGTTAGGAAATTAAATTTCAACGAAGTCTTCCTCATCGTTATATGTATTTTGGAAAGGAAACGTTCACCGAGCAGAACTAGGATGTAACCAAGAGAGGTATTATCGTAAACGGTTCTTCGATGCGCCTTTAGCTGTTTCTGGATGCAAAAGATAGGCAATTTTTAGAAAGTGGAAATTGCAATAGCACAGTTGTACGCGTAGCGCGAATAGGTATCTGAGAGATCTAAATTTGCAGATAACGAGAGCGTAAAAAATGTTAAACAATTACCAGGACTCGAGCATTACGGCGGAGTCGGAAAAAATGGCCGGGTTAATCGTAGATTAGCCTTTTACGCGAAAGAGAGTTGTTGCCGGGCTAATTATCATCGGAGAAGGATCTACTCGTTCATTTCTTGCTACTCGGCAAACACTTCTGTTCACCATTTTGGTATCGCAACTAGAACGCTGCTCCTAGCCACTGTACTTGTATTTACAGTTCACTTAATTCCAGCAATTATCGCGTTTCGTGGAACTGACGTTTCGTCTATTCTTCAGAGAAAAATCTCACGATCGTTGCTACCCTTCGGCTCGTATTACGACTTCTTTCAAACGGCACCGACCTACAGGTAATTGTCTCTGAATTCTTTCGTAGTTTTCACTCGTTTCTTCTTCCTGTTCGAAGCTTTGCAATAGTTTCAAATAATATAGTTGTGTTTTATAAACTTTCGAAATCTTCGAAGTTCGATGTAGAAAACATTGAAAGCTCGCGGTTCAGCGACGGATAAGATCGTGGTCCAGCGAACGTTTCGTCATATCCTGCTCGATTATTAACGCCGCATTAGCATTGAATGGGAGCGGTTAATTGGCTACGAATTGCCTCTCACGGGGATTGTCGTGAAAGCAAAGGAATAAGAATAAGGAGGAGAAGAAAAAAAAAAAGGGAAGAGGTTACGCAAGAAGAAGGCAAGCAGTTTCACGAACGGACGCGGGACCAAACGCCTCGGCAAATATCTGAAAGCGTTTTTCCGTAGTCGAAGGGGAATGCGAATTGACTTCTTTCTCGGCCGCTGGAAGATCAGGTATGGAAGATCGACTGCACTTCCGGGCGTCGGTTAGCATTCCACCGTGCGAAGAACTATGAGCGGAAAAATCTCAACGGAGTCTCTCGTGTAGTCCGCTAATGGTCGTCAAGATCGACGATGCCGAGCTCTCGATCGAGGCGATTTTTCAAGAGGATTCAAAGCGGGATAGGTAAAACCGCATCGAGCCGTGGCGCCTGTTTGCCCGTATCACCTACCTTATTCTTCGACCAGCTTCTCTCTTCGTTCCGTGTGCAAAGATAACCGATACCTCGAGCAAACAGCCGACGGGAAGCATTACGAGCACCGTGACGCTTACAATGTGTTCACCTCTATGGATTCAACTGTACTTCCCCAGTTCGTGCGACCTTCGCCGTAATAGGCCCTCGAAGAACATACACAGCGTATCGAATGAGCTTCATTCCGGCAAGTAATTGCTTGAAATCGTTTCGAAGGAGCTTTCATCATTGTTCCCCCGACAACGTTTCTTTTTTCTCGAAACAGTGTCGTTCAACTGTTACATTCGATACGGTATGGAAAAATTCTTGATTTTATACATTTACCATTGCTCTAAGGTGGCAATCCAGCGTTATTGATAGCTACCTTGGCGTACGTACCAAGGGGCGTTAGCAGCAACCTTCACGGATCTTTAGAAGCAATAAATATCGACGGATAAAAAAATTAAATATCCAAGGTATGGCATAATTGGAGCGGCTTTGTTCAAACACCGATCCGTGTCCAAATGCTCGAATCACGCGATCGATTTCAGCCGACCGCAAATTGCGTAATTACCCGTTGTCCTGGCCGCCCATGAACTTTCAGCCGAACCTGTTGTATGGAAATCTCATAGGAAGAACGAAATCGTGTCTATTGTGCGTGGTTTCCATTCGAAAAAAAAGAAAAAAAATTAGTAAAAGCAGAGGGTATCATTCGAAAAAAACTTTTTCACAAAAAAAAAATTTTCGCGCCTCCACATTAATGTTTTTTTGACTTACTTATGAGAAGTTTGCGGGATGTTAAAAGGACCTATTACCCAAATACTTTCAAATAAATCTATTTTCATTCGATATAATTATCTCAATATTTAATTCATTAATTAATAATTAGTCGTTCAATTATTGAAATAATAATAATAATAACAACAATAATTAAATGCAAAATACTGTGAAAAAGGCATTAATTGTCTTGGTTTTCGATGTCTTCGTCTCCGATGTCTTCTTCGGCCGCTTCTTTGACGGGCAGGGGGAAATCATCAACATTCGGGGGTTTGAGTTCCAGCGGTTTTGGGCCCGCCCCAGGGTATACTTGGACAACATGTTGTAGGAAAGTTAGGAGTTGTTATGTTTGATAACATTCTTTTCATTCCCAATCGGATTGGAGAACTTTCTAGTTTCTCTAATCCGTAGATAGTGATAGCGCCCACTATAGCACATACCATTACAATATCTTGCTTGTGTCCCACTCTGCCGAAATAATAGCAAGCGGATGATGTGGAGGGAAAGAAAGAAAGGGTTCCGAAGGTAATGGCATAATTGGCAAGGTTTCGGATGGAGAATCTTTATCGACAGGATCGAAGCAGAATCGGTACGAAGCGGAGCGTACACTATCATAAAGACAAGCCCGCGGATGCGGCCGACGGAACGGCAGAAATTCCATGTTCTCGCATATCCCACTAATGGCCTGCACGAAGATCGACGACGCAGCATCGACGATCGTAGGATTTTTGTCGCGGTGGAAATCCGCGCCGGCAAAGCACGAGGACACCGGCCGCAACGAGTCATGGCGCCTGTTCGCGCATTGCATTACCTATTCATGAGTGGAACGTGCGTTCTCCTATGCTGCACGCGACTATCCGTTCGCGTACACCGTGCACCCAAGCCATCACGTCCTAACCGACGACGATTCTCCTCAATAACGGAGCTATTCGCGCCATGCTAATTTCAATGGAATTAAAATCTCCGGAATGCTGCTTCCGAGAAACGCGACAGTAAAATAAAGAACGGCCGTTCTTAACCGATCCTCGCCGAGTTGACAAACGCAACCAGGTGAAACGCAAACGCACTTGGAATCCTCTCGTCGATTAAATTAGCTCAGCCTCGAAAAACAGTTGTGGTCGGTGATTGGGTTATTACGATTGACCCGATTTTCAGCAGCGTTTCACGAACACCGTGGTTCGAATCGTGACGAATCCCGCTCGCAATTGCAGCGCGCGCCGCACTTTCGCCAATTTTCCTGCGTCGAAGGGAATACCTGTAGGAAAGCTGGAATTCCTTAAAGGACACCGTGAGCAGTCCGGTGTATCGAGGTATCGGTTGAACGCGCATGCGTACGCGAGAAGCGTGCAAAAGTGCGTGCGTATGCGTGACTAACCGCTCGCGCGCGGGTCAATGCCTTGCCTGTCCTCCTCGAGTAAGTATCCACCTAGTCGACGCGATGCGATGGTTAGCTTCGACTACTACGTTATGCTGGTACCGCGCTCAACATCGCCAGCCTGACGAGCACGCGTTTCAAGCCGCGTTCCGTATGCACGCTCCGCGTTTCCGCGAGGCGGCCCTCTTTGACGCGCCAACAATCACCCTCCCTCCGCTCCGACCGGTGAAACAACGTTTTTCAAGATTAATGATGATGAGCTAGACATTGGATTCGGTGTGACTCGTTGACAGCAGCTTCTGATGGCGAGCATCTTTTCTATTTAAAAAGAAAAAAGAAACAAGAAATACTTGTCCACCTTGTAATTAAATAAAATATTATCTTCTGGCATCTTATTAAAGATTATAATATAACTGAACGGTTACCTCGTTGCCATGAAAAATGAAGTGTACTGCTGTTAGGATCTTGTTAAGTACTGCGCTCGATTCCTGACAGAAGTACTGAACAGTAAATTGAAATTGAAAATTTACGTTGTTCCATAGCGTTAACGCGATTTCTGTTGGTTTTTAGTATCACCGAGCGGTTGGATTATTTCGATTAAAACGGATAACCAAGTTTCCCGACGGTGAAACCATTCGCGTGCAATAAATGGCAAAACGACGCTGGTTAATGGCATTCCCGTAGGTTCGCGCTCTTAAAACACTTGAAATCTCGCAGTTACTTGGCCGTTTCATTATACCTACGTTTATGATACTTGTATATAGAGCACCATAGGAGGATTAACAATCTTCAGCATGATATTTTAACGCTCGATAATTATCACGAAACGCCAATTAAATGCCACGACGTTTAGTTGCTTCCTCGGCGCGCACGCACGCTCGCGACACTATCATCGCTCAAGTGTTAATGCGTTAACGATACCCGTGTAATTACGAGTAACAGGAGAAGGATACCATTCGCCCAGTTGAAATCTTTCGATATTCTATGAATTTGCATGAGATTTTATTTTTAATCGTAAATTTTGCCCCGTATTTCAATGGAAATTGCATCGCAAACTCGAGTAAGAAAGTGCGAAAACGTTGAATTACTTTCGAAACGTCTCTGTACCGATTACTCGGTCAATGAAAACCAATTTCTGACGTCTCGATTATAATGCTTCGAGGTCATTATCACTGATAGCCATACTTACCGCGGGGAATTACTTGAACCGACACGATTCCAGGCAACCCGTAAGGTCAGACCGAGAGCTTGCCGAACATTACCAGGATATTTCTGATCGAGTCCGGGAGATGAAGAAGGAGTAGCGATCATATACCGCTTCTTCGTGACCGTGGTGATCGTGACTCCTGTTATTATCCTGGCCAACCCACAAAATGAAATACCATCAGCTCGTGTCCTCGGCGTTGCGCGTCTTTCACCGAGTGGAACCGCGTTGCATTACGTCGCAACGGACCGTGAAAACTTGATGCATCGGTAAAGAATTTCGTGCAACAGCCGTGCGTAATCCGTGTCGCAATATTCTGTACAACATCCCTAACGAGGTGTGAAAGTAATTAATTAATAAAATCGTTGTATTAAACTCGTTAGGCTAATTAGCGTTGTTTGGCCGAACCGGATGATTAGGACTGATGCAAACCAGTTGCAACAGAGATAAGAATTCCTTTCTCCGTCAGCCCCGATGCTTCCCACAAGGCAATAAATCGCATCGACGGTAGCCGTGAACCGTGTAATCCGTGCCGGATCTAGCGGAAACGAATTTTAGGCCGTCGCGATACGAATCCGATCGAATGAGCGTAGATTCCGCTGGTATTCGTCTCCGTTGCCGCGGAACGAAACGAGTGAGCCGAGGTACCGTTTGAAAATTCCACCGATGAAATTCCCCGCAGTCGTTCCGTGGAATGGACGAGCATCGGACACGTACACCTTCCCAATTAACTGTATCGTTCACCAATAATCTCGAGGATGTAAATTAAACGACGAAAAACACGGCATAGAATCCGTGCTATTCTACACCTTCTTCGTCGAAGAATTCAGAATTCTTTCAATGGCATCGATAATTTCAGCCTCTTCAAATTTTTACACAACTCATTTAATCTTCTAAGATTTTTCTTTTTATATAAAAAATTTAACTGATTGTTGTTTCGTTTGTTACAGCGAGACGGACATGGCTCCGAACGCAGAAGAGGAGTTGCTGGTAGTGAAACCCTGGGGACCACAACCGGAAAAGGTGAATATAACTCTTGATTGCATCGAAAGGATTACGCGGCTGATAACGAGAGGATCTGAACAAGAGAAAAACCGTCTAATCGTGTAACCTGGCTGATGCTGATGCTGATGCATCCTTGGAGCACAGGATGCTTTTGATTAGCATATCTCCCAACATTGATCGATATACATATATAGAGAGCGTAGAGATAAGCATGCAAAGGTTTGCTAATCGTTTTTGTCGCTACCTCACCGTGAGAATTGCCTCATGTTCACGGATAAACGATAAACTAGGTAGAAATGTGTTAAAGGAAGAGCATTACGGCTAGTTAATCTCTTAGAATTGGCTCGTTCTCTATCATAATATCGTCAATGTTAATCTGTTTGTAGTAATCGCCCTATTACCTATGCATCCTATCTACGCACTGTTTTGTCGCAATTATCGACGCTTCGGATAATGAAACTTTCATAGAGCAACTTTATGTTAAGAGGTTCCTATGGTGACGTTACAAATGCGAAAGGAAATTGTCTCAAGCGTTGGAATTTAGGGATGCTTTCTGATCGAGTATTATTGGGTATGGGTCATACCATGGCAAATCGATCACTTTTTGACGTCACTGATCGACGATTTTGGTCTAAATGAAATATGCTGCAGTCCATGTGAATCTAGAGGGGATTTAAGTCATCATTTTGCCGGTTTCGAATTTGCAATTTTTGCCCATTTTGGCGAAAACGGGCTTCACTTACGAATTTTTATCTCCGGAACTATTTGTCCGATCGAGCAACATTTTTTTTTTATTCAGAAAGGATTAAGCTATTATAAAATAATTTTTTTAACCTTGATAATTAACTTTATAATGTCGAAAAATGTAAACAAATTCATTTTTTGCGTTTTTTTTATGAATGCCAAGAGTGACTTCAATTTAAAAAAAAATAACGTCATATTCCCTGAAGTTTCCCCTTCAAAATGAGCCCTTCAGAAGGATGGGAAATTGAAAATTGGCGTCACAATGAGCTGGAACAGGACGCGGTCAGTGAAGCCCGTTTTTGCCAAAATGGGCAAAAATTGCAAACTTCGAAAGCCTGTAATTTTTAAACAAATTCGAAACCGGCAAAATGATGACTTAACCCCCCCTCCCCAGTTTCACATATTTTATTTAGAACAAAATCGCTGATGATAATGACAAAAAGTGATCAATTTGACATGGAATGACCCGTATACAGATTAATTTAGTGCCTTTAGTACTGCACCTTCTTAATCAGTATTTTAAATTTGAATATTCAATAAAAATAATAAAAATTACTTCAATAGTTTAAAAATGAATCTTCAATTTAATAAAATGAAAACCACAGAATCATTTTGTGCACCTAATAATTTATGATACGAATGCAACTTCGTATATTAGTAATTTGGCTAATTAATTATCTCATACCATTTGTAAAGCAGTTTTGTCAAGCGTCTATACCACAAACCCTTGATTATTATTATCCAACTCATGTAAATCGTCGAAACGATCGTTCGTCTCGTGTTTAACCGTGCCACGGTTTTCATGCTCGCGCGTTGCATCAACATGCACCAGTCGGATGCATCGAATTCTGCGCGTACGTAATGGCTTCGCCGACATTTATACGCGTCGCGAAACTGCGAGGGTGGTAATTAGTCACGGATAATATGATTAATATCGAGTAGAAGGCACAGTGCGCCGTGTTAACCCGTTCCAACTGCACACGCTTGCATTCCGCTTGAATTGTTTCGACGTACACGCAACACTCGTCTCTGTCCTCTGGCAATTGCACTTGCAATGAGATTTTCGAGCGATTGTCGTTGAAATCGCGAGCAATCCTTGACCTTAATCAAAGACCTAGTTGTTTTCTTCTTTTATTTAAAACTAATGTTACATTATCCGCTAATGAGAGCGCACGACTGGTTACAATAGAATGTTTCATGAAACCAGAGTCTCTTCGCTGGGACGTCTATTAGAATTCTTAAGTCGAATGCTCGTGAAAGTCGTCGGGACTTTTACCGCGATTCGAATTCTTCACTCTAATTGAGTAAAATGTGAAACGAAGGTGTGCGGTTTGAAATTGGATCGAGCGCGACACGCGGCTCGACGATTCTTCTCGATCAGATACTGCGAAAGATTCGTTCGTTTGCTTTCGAATCGCGTGTATAATTATTGTCGAGCAAAAGGACACAAAGTGTCCGAATGGTCTAATAAGAAAGCGTGACGCACCCTTGTACAATATGTAGGTTGCAAGTAGATAAAGTTTGATCCTGTGGAGGCTCGCGCATCATTTTCGTCGACCAAACGCCTAATTACTCGCATAATTGCTACAGTTAAGAGCACCCCTTCTCTTTAACGATTTCCTGCACGAAGATCCCGTTTCAGTCGTTCAACTGAACGAAAAGATGAAAAAACTGAAGCATGATTGATCTATGCAGCAGGTCTCTACTCTATCATGATCGCCATTAGACAATTTACGTACGTATCCGTGGCCGCATATCCCGGAAAGGAACTCTAATTACTTTATTGCTCGTCGAAAAATGCATCGTTATAAGCGAGCTCGGTATTCATCAGACGATGATGGGCCATCAGCGTCCTCCGTCGACGCCGTCTTACCAGCCTATGATTGATCGCGACTGTCAACAACCTCGATCGTCCTATAAAATCTTCACTCGAGCATGGTTTCTCCGTCGCGTCGTTCGAAATAAACAATAAAAGAATCTACTTTTTTTTTTTAAATCGCTACCGTGTATCGCGGTTTTCCTTCGAGGCTTCTCGCGCGTGAAAAATCCAGCGACCGCGAAATAGAAACTTGATTTCTTGTATAAACTTGACCGATTAACCGCTTCGAATCGAAACCACACTCCGTCGAGCGATTTAATTTACACAAAACGCTCGAGGTATGCTGTTTAGAAAGCGACTGCGCGGCCTTCGGCGTAAATTAACCGGATAAACGATTCTTGAATTCTATCTAGTCACCATTGTAATGCTCCGGGGTATCGGATACTTGTGCCAAGTGGCGTCTCGCGTATAGGCACTGTGAAATTGCAGCACCCCTTATTTGCACTTGATATTATCGATAACATTTAATATAATGAGTCCTTTTTTCTTTAATTCTTTCTTTATACTTGCACACTACATAATCCTTAAGCTTAATGTCAGTAGCCACCCCCAGTTTATGAAAAAGATACAAAAATCTTTGTATGGAACTGTGTGCTTCACAGCGGCGTGGTGTTTGACCGTGTGCGCATGCGCACATAGGAAGCTGCGCGCGAAGCTGCGCGGTAGAGAGAGCACTGTCGCTCCCCCAGTGGAGCAGCATCCCCACTAATTTTATCTACGAGCCGCCACTGCTTGTACCTTTTGAAACGGGTGCAAGTTTTAATTGCCTTTCCAGAAGATTACTCGCGGTTGTTTAGATCTCTCCGTTTCCGAGGATACACGGGAGTTGAAGGCGGTTAATTAATTTCCGCGATCGATCTGGGTTTCAACGGGGAATCAATCACCGTGGTAGCTTCACCTAGACCGCAACCTATGGACTTGGGACGATAATCACTATAATTCTAGCGATTTATGGTTGGAAGCGGCGTTAAATTAACCTCGACTAAACTCCCACTCTTTGCGATCGTCGTTTTGCAAAATTTTGCAATTCATTCGAGACACGGAACCATCGATGGACTGTGACGAATTACAGTTTTTTAGTTTAACCCACATAAGTAAGATTTCTTCTACTCGAGGTCGAAGTAGAACATATTAATTCAATTTTTGTACCATCATCCTTCCGGAAGGATGATAGGCATATCTGGGTTAACTTTACAGCGAAATAACATAATTGAGACTTTCTTGTAACCAAGTGTTGTAATGCAATTTTTTCTAGCTTCTGGATGCTGAAAGAAACGATTGCAAAATATAGCAAATGTTCTTAATTGAGCGCATCTAATTATTTTGATAAATCTATGCCGATTCCAGCGCAGTTATATTAATTTCACTGCAATTTATTTCGATACGTTCTGCATCCGTTCTTAACATAGCGATACGGTTTTTATGTAACGACAAGCGCAATTACGACTGAATCTTTGCGATTTTATTTGCAGGAGCGATTAAGACCGCCCACGTACAACGCGGAGGACTACGCGATCGCCTTGAGACGATGGGGAAGACGTCCATTAGGAAGTGTTCAAGACTTGCAGGGTACCCTGCCGTCGACAACCAGTTCGAGTTCCGGTTACGCTTCCGGAAGCGGCGAGATGACCTTGAGACAATTCACGTCGGTCAGCGAGCTTCTGAACAAGCTCAGGGCTGACCTGAGGCTCGCGTTTCCAAGGTTGGTGCATCTATCAATCCTTAAAACCCTTGCCGACCATTCTGTCGTAGAAAATTTATTTAGAAATTTTCGTGTTTCATTACGAAAGGATTGAAAAATTTTCACTTTCGAATAGAAACTTTTCGACGGAAATACGTGCACTCGATTGTCCGTGAACAATTAGATCGCACGAGTAAATTTACGCTCTCCTGCTGGAACTAACAAGAACATCACGAAACTGTTCGATACCGATCGAGCAGGAAGAAGAAGTTGAATACGGCTTTTACAGTTACTTTTTACGCGTTTTTTACGAGAGAAGAAGGAGGAAGGTCGGGCGAATGTGTTGGAACTCGTAAAAATTCTTCTTGATTAATCAACATTCATTAAGCGACCTTATGCTGTGAGAACCTTGTTTCGTGTTTTCAATTCATAGCCGAAAATACGAGGCAAGAAGTGTGATTCATTTTTTGTACAGTTACATTTAATTTAGTACAACTATGTTATAATCGAATGAAATGGATCATCTGTCATAGTCTGCCTCTGTTTCCGGTCTTATCAGTTTTCATTAATCACCCTTGCTCGAGTAAACGGTAAAACATTTAATTGCTTGGAAGGGTACTTTTGATCCTGGCTTACTTATCCGTGTTTTTCCCCTCCTTCTGATCTTTCTGTTTCAATAAATACGTTTCAGTCATTAGTCATCCATCATGTTGGCACCTGGATCATTGGCAAAAACTTCTCTCGCAATAATCTCGTTTTTGCATCGTTACTCGTCGCTGATAGAATTAACAAAGAAAAACGACGAGTCCCCTTCGTTTCGATAGGATCGGAATAAATAATAGTTCGGTTAGGCGCCAGAATGATTAAGGATCATAGGTAAACGCGTAGATTTGTTTCCGAATGTCCCGTGTGTCTCATAGTTGGAACTCGAAAGATCGACGATGTTTGCCCGGACGTTGTTGCCCAAGGCACGTTTCCACGTAACGTACACATTCATTTATAACGCGTCTAATCACGACCGTTAGACACAAGCTTAATTGACTCGGCCGATAGAGTTACGATTTTCCCTGCTCTTCCTGTGTCGAGATTCGTATCGGCCCTGTACGAGATTCAATCTCGCTCACAGCCACCGGATCCTTTTCTATCGGCGATAACTTTTAATTCGACTACCTCCTCGTGTTCGCGTTCGTTTCTCATTCGCCAACATTTCAATTATACATACGAAGAGGTACACGACGAACAAACGTGTGGTTAACAACGAAGAAATTAGAAGCGACCGTTGCGAAGCGATTTTCTTAAAGGAACTTTTATGCTTTTTACACTGCAGGATAGATCGATCAATTACTATCATTACAAATATGTACCATCCAAGGTGTACAGGGTGTTCCATAAAGATGGAATTTTTATTTTTAACCCTCCAGTGGCAATGTTCTTCACCCGGGCCTGATTTAAAAAAAAACTGAAAAAATTCTGAGATGTTTATTAACCCTTTGACTGCTGAGTACTCTAAGCTTGAACGTTCTGTGTGTACGAAATAAGAATCACTTTTCTTTTTATTCTCTTATTTCTTTTTCTTTTTCAGTGTTTTGTCGTATCATTATAATACGATAACATGTGGCGTGTAATTAGTAACATGCGTTGATAACTTTTATTTGTGCATCCATAGCAGTCAAAGGGTTAAAGTGAAATATTGTTGCAGTAAAAATAAAAACTCGAAGGCAAGTTCTAAAAAGTGAAAAGGGTAGAGCAGGATAAGATGATCAAAAGTATCCTTAAGCCGATTTTATTGAACTATACACCATTTTATAGCTTATCAAAAAGAACTGTTGTACACCAAGTTTCAACTCTGTATCTTAACCAGGAGGGTAGTTACAGGATAAGAAAGAAAAACTGGTTTATGCCATATTTTCCCTATTCAATGGTATTCAAAAAATCTGAAAAAATTCTAGAATATTCTAGACATGTTTCTTTATGATTCTGAATTATTTCAAATTTTTTGAATATCATTAAATAGGGAAAATATGGCAAAATCCAGTTTTTGTTTCTTACCCTGTAACTACCCTCCTGGTTAAGATACAGAGTTGAAACTTGGTGTACAACAGTTCTTTTTGATAAACTATAAAATGATGTACAGCTCAATAAAATCGGTTCGAGGGCACTTTTGACCATCTTATCCTGCTATACCCTTTCCCCTAGAACTCGGAGGGGGAGAGTTAAGAAATTGTTAAAGCAATTAACAGAAAAGTTTCTAATTAGCTAAGCAAGAGTTGTTAATACAGTGGATTATGGAAATTCAAGTTTAACCGTAGAAGCCTGCTAACGTCGAGAGCATTGAAAACCGCCCTGATAATATTCCCGGACTAATCACTGGCCGATCGGCGCGCTCGTTTACCCTTATTAAGCGCAATTTTGCCGCGCGCATCGGCGCACAATTTGCAGCGAACGGATACAGGAACGGCGCGGCAAGAACTGCGGTCTGCATAGATGAAAATGATTCTAATCACGAGCGAACGAATGTAAAAGGACAGAGAGGCAAGAACGAGCTGTCGGTGGCCATCCAGAGGGGCTTCTCTTAGAAAAAGCAGAAAAAGTAGTATGCATGCGCGCCGTGTGAAGGATAACATCGCGTTCAACTTTCCTCGGCCGTGTGCGCGCATTTAACCACGCGACTGCCGCAATTTGCAATGCCTAAGGCCGTTCTAAGATTAAAGTAACCGTATACCCTGTGGCCGTTTCGCCATTAACGAACGGTTTAGAAACGAGAGGAAAGGACATTGCAGCTCCGTTACGCGATTCGACCCGACCACCGTCCTGATGTCACACTTTTCCATGGATCCTGGACAGTTCTTCGGTGTCCATACGGCCGACCGTCCTACATATCCGTATTACTGTTCATTATTTAAAGGTATTGGAACTCGATCGACAAATTGAAAATAAGCGACACCGTGTTCGCTCCAAAAGTGGATTCAATGGTAGAAGCGGATGATTTCTTGCGCGGTGACCAGATTATCCGCAAATAACGGCGCCGGATCGACGAATGTCGATATTACGAATAACTGTATCTGCTGGTCGAGCGTGTTCAATGCGCAAATCGATCTAGATGAGGCACATCCTCGAGTTCCACGATTGAATCGCGTATCGTTTGTCGGAATCTTATTAAAACGTTTAACCGAAGCTTTTTTTTTTTACCTCCTTCTTGCCAATGTTGCAGTCGATGGAATCGATTCAGTTTCCAGACGATCGTAATAATTGCCCTGTCCAGAACGATTACGACAAAGTTTCTTGCGTTGCTTTGAAATTTCTGCGCCGACGGTTCGCGTTTTGCAGAAACGTTGCAAGCTTGTTAGAACGGGTATTAGCAGAAGTTTACGAGCCATCAAGAGTGTCGAATGAATTATAAAACATGATGCCAGATTGAATTAAATTCAAGTTGGCTACGGAATAACATCCGGTCGAGGAGAATTTTTGCTTCGGAAACTTTCATCAGGAATATTCTTGCCGTTTAACAAGTATCATCGCGGTTTCAGGATTCGCGTGCGCTTCCGAGCAGACCGTTAATGAAAACTGACGTGTTATTATACCTCGTACATCTGCTCAACGAAGCAAGAAAGAAAGAAAAGAACTGGCGGAACGTGCCGAGTTATTATCGGCTGTTAACCGAAAGGCTGGACGTTTAATTAAACATTCGTATTGCTCTAATTACACTGGAAGTTTGAAACAAATTCTCCCAAGTAAACGCACGGTCTAAAGATCGAGTATTGAAAGGGAAGGCTTATCTCTGGAATGATACCATATCCCTATGGTTTTTAAATTTTATATATATACAGGGTGATCCTCTCGCTAGAGGACACAAAGGAACTGACGACAATGAATCCCTTGACCGCACCATGAAGACACACAGAGTCGTCTCGGCCCGGATAGGTCCCCGCTGGCATATGACAATACGGACCTCTTTATGGTGCAGTCAAGGGGTCCATTTTCGCCAGTGTTCCTTTGTGTCCTCTAGCTAGAGGATCACCCTGTATATGTGTCAGGTTAGGGGAGACGTAAATATGTAGAAAATCGCGAAAACCGATCTTTTTCACCTGTTTTGGGAAAAGTTTTGCAAGAAGATGGCGCTGGGCATCGCGAAAAATGGTAAGGGTTGGGTTTAGGTTAGGTTTAGGTTTAGGTTAGATTTTTTTTTGGTCTGTTACGTAGAAATAATATAATTTTGTTTTTCAATTTAAATCATAAATTCGCTTAAAAAAACTAGAAAACTCGATATACCACAACTTCGCACATTGGCACTTTCGCACGTTAGGACTTCATATTTTAGTTGGTTTGAATAAAATAAATACAAGTGTAGTATCATTCCGAAGCCTTACCAAAGGGAATAAAAGAAACGCGTGACGGGTATAGAATTCTTGCTGAATTTGAAAAGGCTCGCGTGTCTTGGGTCCTTGTTATGCGAACCAGGCCACGTTTCCATTGATATTCCGCGTGTTCAGCGCGTTTTCTCGATCATTGCCACGTCGAACCGTTAATACCCTTCGGAGAATCGCTTTCAGTTCATTCATAAAATTTGTCCCCTTTGTATGCCAGAAACGAAGCCTCCGTCACAATGGAAGGCGTTAACTCATCGAATCTGAGGTAGATTTTCATTCTTTCCGTACATCACACGCGAAACGTTAAAATCATACCCGACGGTTTTAATCGAACCGAAACTCGAGGCGCGTAAAAGGAAACAGACCTGTGGCTCGTGAAATATATACGATGTATTTTGTATAAAGCGGTCTGGCTATCCTTTTTTCCGTTTCCACGCGCAGGAATACGAACCGCGTCGAAGAAGCCTCGACCGGCCAGCGAACCCGCGATACCCCGCGATGCTTCCGGTTCGCGTAACACCGAATGCGTAACTGCTTCCTACTTAATGGAAATCGAGGAAGTCTCTCTTTCTAGATATGTATATATTGTTTTTTTTTTTTTTTTCGCGCGATATCAGATCCCGTTTCTGCTTCTCACACATAGCTGGCAATGCATCGTGATCGAGCGGATAGGCTCGCGTTCATAACCCAGACACCTGGTCGTCCTCCAAAGAGATCGTGAAACGTGTTTATCTCGATCGTTCCTCCGTCGCGTCGGTTCGTCAACCTGCTCGTATCAATTCGAGCTCGCTTCTGAAAGAGTGTAAAGTCAAGTTCAAGCTTCTTACGGTCGAGGCAAAACGCGTTTCGATTCGACCGGCTGCATTTCCTAAGTGGTTTTACAATAAGCGTTCTTTGTCTCGGCAAAGAATATATGCACCGGCGGTTTCTATATTATTTCCTACGTTTATTTACGTGCCGTGTTTGCCTCGTGCATAGCGAATAACGATAAAGTATTACGACGGAAAGACGACGCTTTTATCGGCTACGTTTTTCTGCCACCTGGATTTATGCAGTCGCAGGATGTTTCATAATTGAATATTTTTAGAAAGCCTTCTTATTTTGGACTTTCTAACAAGAGAAGTTTTAAACAAAGAATTTTTATCAATTAAATTCCCTCGTTTTATAAAGCATTAAAAACAATACAATGTTTATTATAACCATTATTTTATTTCTACGATAATTTTAAAGATGTACAGGGAAATATGGAAACACCTATTTACCTTCACGGGGTGTTTTCACCCTGAAGAACTGAAATTGAGCTATACTTCTCTTGAAGTCCCCTACAAATCTGCAAAGTTTAATTTTCGAATTTTCGAGTTACCAAACTTGTGAGAACGCAGGTACCTGTATCTCGAGAGCCAAAAATAAAGAGGAAAAAAGTACAGAGATTGTGTAATATTTTCAAGGCAAAGAGCAGAAATATCGCGTGAAAGAGAAACGTTCAGCCTTTCGTTTTCTTCGGCTCTTCGTGTCGTGTTTTAGGGTGTGCCCACACAACCGGCCAATAGGGAACACTTGATATTCATGTCGCGTCCGCCGAAGGCATTCTTACGTGTACACCGTAGTCTGCATAATGCGGGGTGTAATATAATGCACCCATTGCTGGACGAAGCCTCGCATGATGTCTCCAGGAAAGCGTGTGGTCGATAGCCGTTCGCCTTGGAACGAATTCCTCTTAACATCCTCTATTCGCCCCTGCAGGGTCTACACGAAACTGTTCGAACGAAAATTGTCTATCAACAAAATTTCAAGGCAGACTTTGGTCCACTCTTCGATTACCACTCGGTTCGATTCAACGCTCCTCGTCCGCTCAACTCCGCTTTCTATCCGCTTGCAATTCCGTCAGATCGATTACGCTTCGCTCTTTGCATACTCCTCGCAGTCACTCTCCTTTTCCTCGGCGTACGTATAAATCCAAATAGGACTCGTGTTTTTAAGGGGTTAAGTCATTCTAGAATTTTGAAAAAATCGAAATTTTTTTTTTGTTTACTGATATGGCTAAAGATTATGGGTGGGAAAAATCTCTAAATACTCGAATTTCGAATTCTGGCGCAGCCCCTCCCGGTCTGCTGCGCCTATTACTGAACACTTTAAACGTATTTTTCACGAAACCGCATTTTTCAAACTGGCCGGACTCATAAATCAAACAGATCATCACCAATCGATTTGAAAATTTAACAACATATTCAAAACTAAATTCTCTATCGAACTGCGTAGGATTTTTTCTTGAAATTTTACATTTTCTCTTAAAAAATCAATATATCGATATATCAAAAAATCCTACGTAGTTCGGTAGCTGTTCTCGTATATAATCGAAAATATTTTGGTTTTTTATCCTAAGTTAAAAATTGCAAGAGCTGCTGGTCCGGCCGTTTAGCCCTACAAAAAAAAGCGTCATCGAAGAAATGCTGCAGAGCCCATATTTTGACTTGACTCACTATACAAAAATTAATTTTTAAAGTTTATTAGTTGTAAAATAAATTTGGATTTATTCCGTCATTTAAAAAAAAAATTCCCAAAATATGCCTATTTTTTCTTGCTCTAGAGTGGCCTAACCCCTTAAGGCGAGTGTATTTTGCACGCGTGTACACGCGCGAGTATCGCGATACACCGCGCGCTATGCATAATGCGACAGGTAACATAATGCGTCTATTGTTAGAATGTAACTCTTTCTCTCTTCCTCCGGTCGGCTTTTAAAGGCCGCCGGTAAATAGGCGACGAATACATAGTCGCGTACATAGAAAACGTTTTAATACTCATTTGCATGCATTCAACTGGCGTTACGGCGCTTATATACACTGTTTATAGAGTCGCCGTCTAGACGAACGTCTTTTCGAACACCTTTTTACCTTTCCAAGCCAGCCAGCTTTATTTACGACTGTTTGTCCAGGTCCAAGGAAAAATTTCGTGTACAAGGTGGCGTTTGTAAACTCGGAATTCCTATCTTATGATTCGCCTCCTCCAGGCTTCACGATGCAAGAAGATTGTTGGTATCGTTGCTTCTTGGAATTTCTAAGAAATGTTATAAGGTATTTCTTAAGGCGGTTAACGAAGTCGTAACTCATAACGTAACAGAGATTACACGCGAATAATTGGCATTGACGAGCGCGTGTTCCTCGGCCGGTGATCGAAAAACATACGGGTCAATGTCGATTTATCCTTTTCCTTTTATTTCCCCGCATTCTGGCCAGTCGAATAACGGGAACCGGTAATATTTCAGATATCCGGACGATCCACCGGTTATTCTACTTTTTATCACCCGCTTCGCGATTGGAATTTGACAATACTGTAAGCGTTTAGTGGAGGGAGAGAGAGGATTTCGTCTCCCCGGACGCCTTTGGTTCGGGCCGGCGACCGCTAGGTGGCGGCGAGATGATCGGTGACAATGTTCTCGCAAGCGGTCGCCCGGCATGCAGTTTGAATATACAGGGTGTCCCAGAACTGGGGTAGGATCCGTGGAGGGATGAGCAACCAATCATTCGATACTATTGTTCCTTTCTACTTTTTAATTCATTATTCGATACAACTTTTGCCCAACGAATCCTATTATACCGACGTTAATAACTCGAAAACGAAGCCTTAACCAACATTTTGGCAAAGGAAAAAGTTGTTTAGAATGACCTCAGCAATCATCCCTCCGCGGGATACCAGTTTTGGGGTACCTTGTATAGGAGTTTCGAATTGCGATATGATAGGGTGTCTGGGGCATGGATCGTCTGTTGTCAGCCCCATTGACGAGTCTGACAGACGATCTCGAGACGAAACGCCTTTTTCTCCCCTCTCCTACAATACTGGATAACCTTACGTCCGTTGAACTGTCGTCGATGAGTTCGATGCGTTTACCAAGGGAAATTGCATAACGCGTACATGTACATAGAAAGTGAGAAAAGCATCGGTTGCAAGAAAATTCTCACGGCGGCGAACAGGAGAAACTGCAGCAAGGTGCACAAAGCCGATGGCCTGGCTAGGTGGATCGGCCAGCTACACGTGTCCCGGCTGTATAATTAAGGAAACTAACGTGACACGATCAAAGATAGCTCTCGTCCATTACGAGAATTCCATTCGAACTAAACGCGAACAAGAAACGCAATCTCCACCTCTGCAACAAACTCTCCCTCTCTCTGCCTGGCCTCTGTCACCGTTTGACAGTGGTAATATCTATTTCCTCGTCCTTGCACCTGTCTACCTTAAGGCCATCACACACGTACCCACCTGTTCACGATCTGTGTAACGGAAGGACTATCTTGTTTCGCTTCCTCTTCGTCCTGTTGGTCTAGGGCAATTGATAAATACGATGTCTCGTAAAAACGATATGATTACGAGGATCAGGGCGAACGATAATCGGGCATAAAATCCGACTAGTTTTATATCGGGGTACATTCAGAGGAGGATGAAAATTAATTAATTAATGCCTTGCATCGATATGCTATCCGCGAGTCACGAAACGAGGCTCGTTCTTGGATGAAGAAAAATAAAAGTGACTTCATTCAATAAATCCGTTTTTACATTATTCATTGGATTATGTTTACGTAACCAGTCGGTGTACCCTGAGAATTTATAGTTGATAATGATGTTCCAGTCACTGGTAGGGTATGTAAATGTAATTGAAATATATTTTCTTCTCCTCTTATGTATTTACTTCATTAACAGTTATCGGCTTTTTGCCCCGTCACTCTTATAATCGTTCCGTTGACAAGCTCAAAGGAACTTGCTTACCAGCACCTATAAAACCGGATTGCTTTTTCTCTTAATCGCAAGGTCCCATAATTATGTAATTATACTTTTTCTTCTTTTCTCTGTCACCGGTTCAATGCCTGTTACGCGTGCGATCGTTTCTCTTCAAGGTTAACGTATACATATATACCTACCTTTCGTTCCGCTATCGATACTCTTCCGCTCGCTACGCAACTGTGGAAAATCAGGCAATAGAAACGAGAGGATTCCTTTCTTTTTCAGCTTCGTCCAGGAATTCGCTTCGCCTCCAGCCGATGGGATCACTTTGTTACTCGAGACTCTTCGAGGTGTACAGCTGGCCCAAAGTTCGCCACCCACTTCCGGTCACACGGGTCCAAGGGTCGGTACAAGGAGAGCTGCTCTGGACGAGTTGGGCTGCGTCGAGTGTCTGGCCGCATGCGCCGAGCGATGCGCCGATGCACCGAGGCTCCTGGTGCAAGCTCAACCGGGTCTTCTCGCTCTGGCGGTTTGTCTGACCAGTAGCTTGAACCGGTCCCGAGTGCTGGCACTCCAGGTAACAATCGTCACTTCCGTTCTGACTGCCACAGTACTGTTAATCAAAAAGGATCATGCATCCATTTACATTCGTCCTGTGTTTCTTAGCTTCACTATTTTCAAAGATGATACACTTAATTTCTTAATCATTTGAATATATTAAATTCCTTATCCTTCAGATAGTTGACGTGTTAGTATAAAGTATCTGTTCGTGTTTAATCCACCGTTTTATTCTGAGCATAATTGAACGTCCAACTCTCGTCGGTATACCTTATCGTATTATTACTTACCGTTTAGAATAACATTAACGTGGTTCTATAAATAAAATATTCATGATTAATTTCGCTCGTTATCTGGCTGGTTTAAAAAAAAGGGAATGCGGAACGCATAATCGTCGCGATTACAGAAATAATTAGCGAGAGGATAGTGGGTCAACGTTGCTGTAATTCGCGAGAGTGCAGGCTCGTTAGGTCTCTGACCCATTTAGATAGTCGTAAACGTTGTTATCCAGTAAACTCGGTCCACTTGACGAGCCGCAGCCCGTTATTTCGTGTGTGCTCACTGTCGGAACCAGTTTTTATCCTCTATCCAAAACGTTATTCGGCCGGCTTCATTTGCAAACTGACGGCCACTTTTTATTTCCCGCCGGCGAGGAAGTGCACCTCGCAAGCATCGCGGCTACGATCAGACACGTTCGCCAACCGAACTGGATAATTACCAGCACGGCACGTGATCACAGAAAACTACAGTGTCGGAGTAATACGTATAATGAGAATACAGAGAGATCGTTATCGCGCCCTCCGTAAACCAACCGTGGACTTAGCTTGCTCCAACCAGACTGTTAGACGAATTCACTGTTCTTAGTTTTCATCGTACGCTATGGATTCACGCGTTGTTTAACACTTTGAAGAGGAAGAGAAAAATTACTTACTTGGTAAAATTTTCGGGTACTTCCGAAAGACCCCCCACTCTAGGGCAGCCAAACTTTGGATTTATAGTAACTAAGGGGCGAGAAATCAAATGAGACATTTTTCAAGTCCGGCAAATAAACCGTTCTCGAGATATATGAAATATACTCATATTCGGCTTGAAAATCAGACTGCGCATGCGCAGGAGGGAGTGAGGCTGCGCAATGGCTCTCTTGCTCCCTCGATGGGCCCTTGCTTCCTTATGTGCTCCCTCAGCAGAACCAGAATGCTTACTCGTCACTCTTCCAACTTTAATTCGAATTTTAAAACTTTTCTTCTTTGATTTTGATTACTATAAATCCGAACTTTGGCAGCCCTAGAGTGGGGGGACCTTTCGAAAGTACACCCCCACGCGGGGGAGGGGTTTTAGTGGATAATACGAGTCCCACACTGCCCGGGCGTCCCTTAGCCGAATAGTGCGAAAGGGGCTGCGTATGTAACTGTATTTCCCCTTTGGCAAATTAAAAAAAAAGGTTAGGTTAGATTAAGTTAAGTGGAGTAACCTTCGAGAATCAATTTATGACGTCATTTGTGATAATTATCTCTAGTTAAGTCTAATTTACGGGCTAACTACTAGTTACCTGTATCTCTGAAACTTTTAGAGATCCTGCTCTATAATTAGTCTCAATCGATTCCTCGTGTGCTAAAAGCCTTATACAGGGTGTTATGTAACGCATTTTCACGCTCCTAGATGGTGGTAGGGGGGGTGATTCTGAACAACTTTTTCCTTTGCGAAAAAGTGGTCCGAAGCTTCCTTTTTGAATTATTAAGCAAAAACACTGACCAATCCGAGCGCGTATAACGCGCGGGCTCAGGGACGGCAGCGTCGGCTACGAAGCGGGGCTTGACGTAGGTCGCGAACGAACGGCTCGGCACCCCGTTAGCATAGCACAATAAAAAAATTAAACTAGTTAAACATTTTTTGTTGTTGTTCAAAACGAATACGGAATCTAATCTCTTGTCGCCTGTCATTATGTAAAAAAGGAAATTTTCAACATTCTAAATAACAAATAAAAATGTTTGAAATGAAATAATGAATACAAATTTTAAAACAATTTCAGTGAAACTTACCCATTCGTTCGTAAATTCCTATCTGGGTCAATCCTGGGTTATTGTGTCGGTCTTCATCACTTGACGAAGAAACACGTGAGCAGAACAGCTGATTTCACGATCGGGTTAGTGAACTCGCCTCGTTTATTGCACTTAGGTATCGCACTCGCGCAGTCCCTTTCGGGGTCGATTTTTTCACTGAAACGACCACACAAAAGCGTTTATTGTACCTAAGTGCAATAAACGAGGCAAGTTCACTAGCCCGACCGTGAAATCAGCTGTTCTGCACACGCGTTTCTTCGTCAAATGATGAAGACTGACACAATAACCCAGGATTGACCCAGATAGGAATTTACGAACGAATGGGTAAGTTTCACTGAAATTGTTTTAAAATTTGTATTGATTATTTCATTTCAAACATTTTTATTTGTTATTTAGAATGTTTAAAATTTCCTTTTTTACATAATGACAGGCGACAAGAGATTAGATTCCGTATTCGTTTTGAACAACAACAAAAAATGTTTAACTAGTTTAATTTTTTTATTGTGCTATGTAAACGGGGTGCCGAGCCGTTCGTTCGCGACCTACGTCAAGCCCCGCTTCGTAGCCGACGCTGCCGCCCCTGAGCCCGCGCGTTATACGCGCTCGGATTGGTCAGTGTTTTTGCTTAATAATTCAAAAAGGAAGCTTCGGATCAATTTTTCGCAAAGGAAAAAGTTGTTCAGAATCATCCCCCCTACCACCACCTAGGAGCGTGAAAATGCGTTACATAACACCCTGTATATAGACTCTCATCCACCTAGGATGGGGGGGCCTTTCGGAAGTTTCCCCGAATTTTCAATGAACTTAGCACGATATTGAAAGTGGTTGAGGATAGATTCGAAGGATTTCGATTATTCCAGTTGTTGACGAAAGTTTGCCAGACACCTGGTGGTCACGCCGCCGTCTCTGAAGCCGTATCGACTCTGAGGCTAAAGTACGGCGAAGGTGGACGTTTCCGGTTCCTAGCCGGCGCGCTCCTCGCTCCCAGAGCAGCAATTGCACTGAGAGTCGCAGGAGTTTCATTTCTGAACGCCTTCCTCAAGTCTGCCCCGCGAACCCAGACAAGATTGTACATTCAGGTAACGCGTCAATTGATATTTTCTATCCTAAACGAACCTTCTTACTGTACGTTCGTCTGTTATCCACAGGCCGAAGCCTGCGAAGCTGGATTAGAGCCGCAGGTCCTTCAAGAGTGGCTGAAAGAATTGGACGGCAGGGAGGAGGACGCTCTGAACGATCTTCTGCACAAGGAGGTTCAGAAATGGACGCACAACTGCGTCGACGTGGACGCCCTGCAGCGAAGGGTCGTACGTGCCGAGGAAACTTGTAGGATTCTCAGCAAAAAGGTTTCGGCGTTGCAGACGCAGGTACAGCAGCTGCAGCTGGAGAAGCTGAACAATTACAACTTGGAGGATCGTGAGAAGATGACGTTGCTCGGCACCAAACAGTCGCCGAAGGTGTCCTCGAACGCGGAGGACGAAGGCATCAGCTCGTCGGAGAGGTCGAGCAGTCCGGAGAACACGAAGCACCAGTCCAGGTCCAATCATCAAAAGATGAACCCGTCGCCGGATAACGATCAGGAGACGACGATAGAGGATGTGATCGAGGAGCTGAGGATCATAGTGAAGGATGCCGAAGAGGAGTTCGGTGACAAGAATCACGAACAGGATCGAATAGATCACGTAACTGATCAAGACTTCTGCAACGAACACAGAACAAGCTCGAAGATCTCGTTGAATAATTCCGAAGCTTACTTGTACGACAAGGTGTTGAAGAGAGATCAGACTGACGCAAAGATCCCAAAGTCTAACACCGGTTCGAACATGTCTCAGAGCGTGATCAAAGGTGAACAGGTTACTTACTTTGGCAACGAACGTGATTACAGCATAGATTCGAGTAGCACCAAACGACTGAACGGTGAAACTCGTCGAGTTTCAAAATCATCGGTAGAAGGCAGCGTGAAGATCGTCGTTAAAGGACCAGACGTCGAAGAAGCAATCGTCCCGACCATTCTACACCCTCAGCCACCCAGGAGATCGCCACCCTGTTTGTCGGCCATCATGGCAGTTAGACACTGTGATTTTATAGATCAAGAGGAGCCGTACAATTCTCACGACGAAGATATCGAAGAGGAAACTTTGGGAGACGGCAGCGACTCTCTTCTTAGCGCTTCTCGACTGAAATACAACGGGAAGAGTCAACCGTATGAAGAACAGATTCGAGCGACCGATATGGATCACTTTCAGAAGCAATGTAAGAAGGAAATTGAGAACGACGGTGAGACGAAGGCAACGAAGAAATCATTAGAGGACGTTCGGCATTTTGGCGAGAACGAAGCGAAGGATAAGAAAACGATACGGAATTACGAGAGTTCCTGCAGCGGAAAGAACAGAACGAGCAACGAGTCCAGATCGAGCAAACAAACGGACGGGTTCGCGCAAAGACACGGGTCGAAGTACAGAAGCGAAGTGGAGAAGAGGAAGCTTCTTCGTAGATCGTCGAGCCATGATTATCTCGAGTCGAGTGCCTCGAGTCCGCGATCGAAAAGATCCTCCAGAAGCAGGGTAGAGAGTCAGATCAGGAAGTTTGAAAGTCTGAATTCGTTCGACGAGCACCGAAGTCTTCAGAGTTACGGGAGAAGCTCGGAGAATCTTAGCAAAGAGGAACAGCTGTTCGGGGATGAGAATTCAAGAAACAGGATGCGTAGATCCGAATCCTTCCACCATGTATCGCACGTTGCCAGAAAGGAGCGATGCTCGTCTCAAGGAGGAAGCGACAGTGGATTGTTATACGTGACTGATTTCAACCTGGAACCACTGCTAACTCGAAGACCAAGATCCATCGACGCACCAAAGTCGCCCAGTTTGTTGACCAAGTCTTTGGATAGAATCGACGAAGGTTTGGACTCGATGGTCGACATTGTGATCACAGAGGAAAAAGGCCAATGGAGCTCTGGCAAGTATCAATCCAAAACAAAGAAGGCTCGACAGGAAAGGCAACTGGTTAGGTCGAAGTCGAGTAGATTAGAAGAATCGAGGAGTTGTTACGAATTGGATACTAAAGGGAGAAAAGAAGAATCGAGAAGCAAACATTTGAGGAATGATGAATTATATTCTGGACACGTGAACAACAAACAGCTGAGGAGCGACGAGTTGTACGAGGAACAGAGAAATCGAGAATGGAATTCTCAGAACGAACAGAATTCTACCAGGAAGAACGAATTAAATTTGAATTGTACCCCTATGATATTAACGAAAAACGGCATGAGACACAATTCTTTCAGTCAGAACGAAACTATGGGGAATAAGTTTACAAACAGATCCACTGACTCGGGTATTTTTGCTGGCCGAACTTACGACACCTTCGGACTTGGAAAGAATCGATTCAATGCCGGGAAATATTCGGGAAATCAACCGGTCAAAAAGGAGAGTCCTACCGGAAGAAGAAATACCACACCTGCGATCATTGGAAATCGTGGAAAAGTCACTGACGTAGTTTCAGGTCTTTATTAAAAATTAATCTTTCATTTGATAAGTTTTCGACGCTGCTCACAATGTACGAAATATTGTACAGTATTACTAAAACATATTTTTGTACAGATTTTATAAGAAAATGGAGATGTATGTCTGATGGAATTCGGTGCAAGCAAACATCGAAAGTGAAATGTAATCTCGTTTAGTTTTTATAATACGTATATTAATGAAACCAATACGATACTTCAGTGCAATATGTATAAGTATTATCGGCAGAAGTTGAAGAATTAATTTATGTTGTAATTAATACTGTTGATAATTACAGTGAGTATACACATACCAGTTTTCATAACGAAGATACGTGTTTCGGTGATGGACCAATTACACGATTTTAACTACATATATCACGTTAAAAGCTGTAATTTATGAACACTTAAACAAATGAGACACACGTGTGCGCACACATTTGTGTACATACACTTGTGTACATAATACTACTAAAATATGCAAAAGCTAATAGATAACAGAAACGAAAAAGTATTTTTTAACTTATCACATTCGATTTACTCACGTTGAAATACAATTGTATCTTTGAAATTTAATAAAATTGTTGTCCTTAATCTTGCATCGTTCTCTTTTTCAGGGTAAAAATGAAAATATATAATTCCATAACATTTTTTTTTATTTGTCATTGGTACAACAAACGTAAGAAAATAAGAAATACAATATATTTCATTTATGTATACAAACATTTATACATACATATATGTATTTACATTCTCAATTGATAATGTACAATATGTTATCATTTTCTTAATTATAATTTAATAATACTGAAAATTATTTCATAGGGTCAACGGCTAAATGAAATGCAGAGATAGAATGTATGATCAACGAAAAAATTCATAAATAATTCTTAACGCAAAGTTATAAGTTTAAAGCTTTATAAAAGGAGTGAAATAAAACTTTCGAAATCCAACAAAATACATATTATTATTCTAACTAGCTGTAGCATGCAACAGTGTGGTCGTGACTTCATTCAACTCTTGGCATGAACGTCCGGTACGATGAATAACTTCGAGATTATTTAACATCAAAGGTTCGTGAGATTTATCGCGCGTTATCTCCAAAAGCTGTTGCGATGACTTATCTATAAACAAAATAAAATGACGGTATATGAATGATCATTTAATAATCCATTTCTAATCCAATATTTTTGATTCAAATTCTGACCTTGATAAGTTGATAACAAGTAAGAAAGTTCATCTTCGGTAGATATGTATTGAAATTCTTCCCCACAAGCTCCTTTAAGCACAGCAATAACATCCGATCGCGGATTATAAAAGTACAAACCCTGCTTTCGAGCGTTAAATTCATTTATCAACATTGCTATTCCCTGTAGTGGAAGAAATGATATTACTATCGCGTGTACCAATTATTTTTCTGTTATTCATATATATATATATTTACTTTAGCAGCGGTAAAATCAGCTCCGAGGACATATCTACAGTCAACCACAACTGGAAGTTGACTGAAGCCTTGCTTTATGGCAACATTTCCAACTGATTTTTTAATAAAATCTACAGCAGGGAAATAGAGACTGTTCCCGGGTGTTACCATCAGATAATCAGCTCCGGAGTTAGTCTACAACACAGAAAATTCGTGTTTATCTAGAAATAAACAATTACGAGTTTAATCGATACTCACTGTATATTTATCAACGTGTACCGTAGGACGTGCAGAGGGATATAACAAGAATACAAGATTTGTTCCTACACCTAACAAGATTCCATACTCCACTCCAATGATCAAACAGAATAAAAATGTGACAAACATTGGGATTAAATCTTTTTTGCTACTTTTCCATATGTGCTTTACAACTTCGTATTCAATCATATATATTACTGCACAGATAATGACTGCTGACAGAGAAGCTAGAAAAATGATATCTGTTCAAGTATATTAATATCCAAATTATGAACGAATTAATTAAATGGCAAGTGCGTTACCCTTTGGTATAAAGTAGAAATATGGTGTCAGTAGACTTAAAGCCAGAATAATCAATAATCCTGTGTACAAACCACCCATTGGTGTTTTTACACCACTTGCATGATTCACTGCAGATCTACTAAACGAACCTGTAACTGGCATTGCACTTGCACAGGATCCGAGAAGATTACAAATACCTAGAGTGATTAATTCTTGGGTGGCGTCTACTTTACCACCATTTGCAAAGGCTTTAGCAATTGCTACATTCCCAAGGACCCCGATTACAGGTACCAATGCTATGGATGCACCTAATTCTGAGCACATTTCAATGAAACCAAGTGTCTCGTTCTTAACATGTGTGGAGAAAGGAGGTAAACCAAATGGTGGAAGACCAGATCTCACAGGACCGGTAAGGACAAATTGAGAACCAGAGTCTGCAGAGTTGAACATGTAGGCTATAGCTGAACAGACAATAACAACAAGAGCATTTCTAGCTGTTGATATCAACCATATCACTTTTGTTAATATCTTCTGATGTTTATCTGGCTTTTCATTACTCAAACCCAACTTTATATCTTTCATTTTCTAAATAATGGAAAAAAACATGCTTTACTTCTATAATTAGAGGAATAAATTGTAACTGATAAGCATTTTTATATTACCCTAAACAGCAACAAAACAATAATGCAAGAGAAGCTCATCCCAGTATCCCATAAACTAGTTTTGTCAATGTTTTGTATCACCTTTGTTAAGGTGTCTAAAAATCCTTGAGAGGAGATCTTTAATCCTAAAAGCCCTTTTAGCTGAGAAACCACAATTATAACAGATGTTGCAGAGGTAAAACCAACTGTGACTGGGATTGATATAAAATCTATAAGTACACCTGCAAAATGATTTTGTAACTTAAATATTCATGCTATGAGCATAAGTTGTACTGTTTAATATTTCAACTGAAGCATGATATGATACCTAAACGAAGGAAAGCCATCAAAAGTTGCAAGCAACCGCATAAAAATGCTAACAATATTGCAAAATCTGCATTTCTACCCTGTACATATTCATGAGTCATCAGTGCCATCAGTGCAGTTGGCCCAATTGTAATATCTTTGCATGAACCAAATACAATGTACACCATAGCACCCATAAATGCAGAGTAAAGGCCATACTGTAAAAAATATATTACTGTTTTAGAAATCAGTATTTACAAGTTTATACGAAATTATTTAGTCAAAAATGATTCACCTGTGGTGCTAATCCAGCTAACGTTGCATAAGCTAGTCCTTGAGGCATAACGGTAAGTCCGACGGTAACGCCGGCAATCATATCGTTTAAAAATTTTTCGGAATTATATTTTGGCAACCATTCCACGATCGGTATTCGTTTTCTAATAAATTTACTTAACTGACCGCCTTTCAGTTGCCATTTTCTACCGTCAATTTCGTGCCCCATTATAAATAATGTACCCTTGAAAAACATATAGAACTTATAGAAACTAAGCTATCGATGCAGAGTACCTTTGCGTTCGAAATGATATAAGAATTGTAATCGTTTAAAAACTAAATGTGATAATACTCGTTCATGTCGTGCGAGTCATGGAATGATAAGCCTTTAGACATTTGCTTTTGTAGAAACCGTGAAATATATTTTACCTGTGAAAGTTATAACTTTCACCGAAACACAGCTTCCCACGCAAACTTTTGTATTTCAGTTGGTCACCGTGTTATCACGTGTCACGATGATAACATGAATAAAGAGGAAACGATACCTAATTCTAAATTTTCAATGCTCACATTTCACGATATAACAAAGAACTGAAAGGCGCCGAAGGCCTTTCGGCTACTTATATACCCCGACAGAATGCAAAATTGGTCTCACATTTGTGGAGGAAAAGTTACGGCTAGCCTTCATACTTTTTGCGGGATAATAAACGTGGAGTAAGCATATATATGAATAATCTTAATGTTTCACCGATTCAATAAAATATGATAATACAAATTCTGGACGAAAACACATTTATCGTTTTCTATATAAAAAGTCTGTTCTGATTAAAAAGAAAAAAAAAACAAGCGTCAAAGGAATTACGAATCGAACACGCTGATAATTTTAGAAATACATATATCTTCCATTTAATACGAATTTTTTCATTTTCAGTTTCTATAATATTTCTAACTCTCTTTCAATATAATGACGCTACGCACACTGGCTGTGCATTCATTATTTTTATCTCATTTTAATTATAATTTTTAACGGTGCTTAAGGCAGTAACAATCGATTGCGCTTTTTTTATTATTTTACGAATCATTGAGCATTTCGGCTGTTCGAATATAGTATGTATTTCTCAGCATTCGTCAAACGCTATTTATTAACGAGGACAACGTGCTTTATTAAAGGGATACGGCTACTTGACCCTTTCCATTGACAATTATCGTATATACATTAAAAAAGTGTTACACGGTCACACGAATAAAAATTTTACATATGTTTTCACGTAATGAATAGCTTGAATTACCATAGTTCGATTTTAACACTCATTCCATAAGAACTACATAAAGATTTTATGATATAGAAGATGACATACATATCTCTTCAATTATGCACCATCGTAGGACATACGGCTGATTATCGTGAAAAAAGTATCATTCATATAGGTCATTCTCTGTAGAAAAGTTATCGATTACATTTGTGAGCAAGCATAACCTTTCTCAAATTACTCGTCAACTTCCTATCATATTTTTTTTTTTATAACTTTACTATACAAAATTATGAATGAAAGCTGACGACACGCACAACTTAATCCATCCGCGAGAAAGAAATGTACAACCAATACCACGCGCCGAACACGATCTCACCATAAACTGAACGTAGGAATCGGCACTTTATACGAGATGGTTTTCCAGGGAAAGTACAGTTTGCGTTCTTGTCAACAGAGGGACTGCATTCGTACACTGCAGTCGGTAATTTAGAACGAACAAGTTTGGTTTGCTACTTTGTCGAATGACAACCAATCAATTTTCACTGTTTTAAAATGTCCTTTGAAGGGTGCGTTATTTGAATTTCAGAAACGTACTTCTGCTCTAAGCAATACTTATTGGCATAATATAATCAATAATTACGAATTATAGAATTGTCATTTATAGAACTACATAATAAAATGGAAAGGTTATGTGAAAATTATGTTTTTTTAATTAGGTTTGAAAATTTTCCTTTTGTTTGCATTTGCGCATCCTCCCATGTATCAGTATCATATATCAGTATTATGGCGTCCTGTACGGTGGTTGGATATTCTTTCTAATCTTCGTATATCAAATGGAAGACAGTTTTTCTCCTGCAAAATATTCTGCTTTAATATTTCGATTATCATCAGAGAATTAAATATACGGTAATTAGATAGTTTATCATTCTTATAAATTAATATGAGAGTAGTTTTGAATTGGAGAATCTACAATAATGACCGTATCCATTCGGTATCAATTGCGTCGTAAATGTACGATAATTGTTTTTGATCTTTGTATTAATTACATACAAATTAAATTTAAAACATTCCTAGGATTGGGTCCATTATTTTTACTATGTTCTTCTTGTTTCGTCCATTAAATAACTTCATAGCTTTGATACAAAATAGCATTTAAGCGATCACGAAAATAATGTCGTTACGTTATTTCGTTATGTTATATTGGGTGATTTTGTTGTAATTTACTGTAATGAATGTAAACATTGTATTTGTTATTTTCAAATCGTTTGAAATTCGATAAGCTTGTAGTCTTTGGTCTGAATTTTATGTAAAATAACGTTAAGCTATTATTTTCTGTAAGGAATTATATTTAGTTTTTATAAATTAATTTCTGCCAGGTAAAATGGAAAACAGTGATAAAGATTTACGAAAAGCATCTGATATCAGGCAGATGGCCATAATCGGCAAGATACACAATATGCAATGGCTAAAAAAAAATTCTCAGTTATCAGGCCTGTATGTTTAAATTCATTTCGTACATTTTAGTTTATTTCATTTAATTCTTTGTATTTTTGTATTATTTTATCTTAGTTATTAATAGTCTTTTATTGTAAGATACGTTTGTATTGTTAACAACTATTGTAATGTCTCTACTAATAGAATAAGAATTGTAATGTTATGAACAAAAGTATATTATTGGGTAATAGGGTATTCAGTGTACAAAGAAAGTAAAATGTTAGGACATGATTATTCTAAATATCTTTGTTAACGTTTGGTGTTCATCTTTATATTATAGCACCAAAACACTTCCAGATGCTATAGAATTAACAGATAATACAGTTGAAAGTAATATAAATGAAGAAGCAGAAGAAAGAATTGAGGTTGCTTCAGTTAACATTGTTTCAACTAGTCCTGAAATAGATCAAATTAAAAACATTTCAACTAAAAACTTAAATGAAGATAACAGTATTACAAACAAGGAAAAATTACATTCATCATTAAAGGTTATTGATTTAGTTCAAGAGGAGATGGAGACTGTTTGGAACAAAGATGTTAATGTACCTAGTTCGTTGTTTCCAAATTCTCAGTCTTTGGTTGTGCAAAGACTGGGTGAGCAGGAGAGGATAAATATGACTTTGGCGGAGAGTATTGTTACAGTTCAATTAGATCAATTTAGGCTTAACGAAGAGGAAGGGAATAAACCAAACGACTCTCATAATGAAGCTGATAATGAGTGGTTGGTAACAGATTCATTTAACTTACAGCTATTGTATCGTGTATTTTTAAAATTTCACACGTATGTAATTAATTAGGGATGCTGTCGATCATATCTCTAACTTGCCCAAGTCAGATAATGACATAGATAATCAAGCAAGTCCAAAACAGTGTCATGATAATAATAACAATAATGCGAAATCTAAGAGTCAATCAGCACCGGAAACAAAGAAGAATGTACAAAAGACGACAAAAATTAATACCAAAAAGTTGAATGAGCAGAAGATTAAAAAGCAACCAGGTGAGAATGAAATCTTTCAACTTAATTTTAACATTACTGAACATAAATTTTAGTAAATGGTTTTCTATTACAGGCAATTCTTTAAAAGAACCTTCTAATATTTCGAAACAGGGTTCTAAATCTAAGGATGATTTGCTGGATTTATGTAATGATGAAAATAAAACATCAACTTCTACTGCAGAGTCGAAAAAGATATCTGTTGCAATAAGTCCTAAGTTTATTGATAAATATAGTAATAAAGTTAATGGATATAATAAACAGTTGATTATTGGAAAAGGAACACGAACGAAGGAGCAACAAGTTTTTAAACCACATTTTTCTACATTTAATGATAGTGGTAATAGTAGCAAATCCTTCGTAGAAGGATCTGATGACAAAACTAAATGTATTACTACGAAATTAAAAGTATCTAGAAATGAATCAGATAAAAAAGCCAGTGAACTAGATGATACAAAAAGGTGTCATAAAGTTCAAGTGACGCGTACTCAGTCGTATAATGTTCAATATAACAGAACTAAACCATTAATAAAGACACAGCAACGATATGTAAAGAATGTAAACAAACCGGATGAAGCTACCTCTATTAAAAGTACATCCGGCTTTAATACCACCGCGTCTACTTCAACTGAGAATTCGTCTAAAAAGAGATGTGAAAATCAACAAAGCGTAATGAATAAACAAATTAGCGATACGCACTCGACCCACAATATTTTGGGAAAGAGTATTAAAAGTCCAATTGTTCCAGACTGCAGTACAAGTGAAAGAAGCTCTGCAAAGTCGAGTTCTGTACCATGTAAACGAAATTACCAAAATTTAAGTAACACAAAACATACTGTTGAAAGGAATGTCAAAGATGATCAAACGCATAGTCAGAAATTCAAGAGGGATTCTAATATTTACAGACGTTCTTCGTCTGCTGTCCCGGCATTCTTAAAAGATTTAAGTGGACAAGCAAAACCAGAGGATCACAAAAAGAATGTTACCGATAACAATTCATCAAAGGATTATAAAGTGAAACCGATTAGCACGGTAGCTAAAGTACATTGTGAATCTGAAGGCTCGAAAGTATCTGTACATCCGCATAAGACAAGTAACGGTGCTAGTAATACAAACAAGACTGATACAATAGATTCACTTACTCTAAATAATGTACAGTCTGTAAAATCATTAAATTCTTGTTCAAACAATACCAAAGATTCCGCGACTGTAAATGTGTCACAAGAATTACAAGTTTCTCAAGTCTCTTGTAATAAAACAGAAGTACAATTCGTGAAGACTGAACAAGAAGATACTAGTAATAATAATAGCAATAATAAAACAAGTACTAGTAATTCAGATACCAAATCAGTTAAATTCTCAGATAACGTTCAAGAGATTAACGTGACGCATCGGTCAACACCATCGCATTCCGATAATCCGATTCATCAAAATAAGATAAATCCAATTAATTCGTTTTATTCCAATTTACAAGATACATCTAACACGAGTAATGCTCAACAAATGGAAAATCATGAAAGCGTACAAAATAAGAGTTATTTCGATAATAATAATGCTCAATATAGTAATACAAATATCAACATACAACCTACCGAAAGAGATTTACATCTGCTAGACGTAGTGCAACAAAAACCTGAACAAACTTCGCATATGTCTCCACAGAATGTATTGCCACAGAACAATGGTAGCGCTGCAACAATTGCAATGGGAAATAGTATACCTTATCAAAGTATGCCTGCTATGTATTTAAGTCAGTATAATAATACGCAAAATGTACCAAGGAAAACGGCCGACAGTACAATCATTTCTCAGAATGCGTTAATTTCAAGTACCTCTTCTTATAACGTAGAAAGTCAGAACGTTTCACATAACGATACTTCCAACGTTCTGATGCATAATACTCAAACATCTGTTTTACCACCGCCTGGTTTTCATAATCATCCTATAACTACTCAACATAATCAATGGAATTTACCGTTTCCAGATATGTTTCTTTTTGGAAATGTGATGAACTCACCTCCTCCTATGAACATGCCGATACAAAACTCCAGACACGTGTGCAGCACGGATTTCAACAACATGCAACAAACTGGCTACCTGCAGCAACCAATGTTCTACGTTCCACCGATGTGTATGCAGAGCTGGAATCCGTTACTACAGTACCCACCGCCTTTGTTTCAAAATCCTACATATGCTAATTGTAACACGTATCCTAATCAAGTATTATCATCAAATAATTTAGTAGATTCTGTTAATTGTCCCGTTACAACGTCTGTACACAACAACACGTACAAACATTTTCAGCCAGTCCAGCAGATTGAGAATCCTCCAAATTTCTCTGTGCCTGTGAAACTCGACAATTACGTAGGAAACATGCAGGGGTGCAAGTCGAACAACGTCAGAATGAAAGATAACCAGATGGATGCTCACATGAGGGCTAATCAGTATCGAGCTCCGGTGCCAAACGATTACCAAAATTGTTCACCAGATGGTCAGCAACTGATGTTACCATTCTCCTATGGAATCGCGATGGATTCGATGGCAAGAAATTGTCCATCTAACATGCACGTACATATGAGTCAGAAGTATGCACCGCATGCCCTAACTACCGCTAATTATCAGAGAATGCCAGATACATGTTCAGCATACCAAAACAATCAGGACTTAAACAATAGAAAGGATGACGTATCGAAAAACGATTCGGAGTGTATACCACCGATGGTATCGCCAAGGGAGTGTATGTATTACGGAGTTAATTACTCCCGCAAGAGTGATAACGTACAGAACTCATCCATGCGATCGGATGTGAAACCCGTTGCTTACAATATCCATTCGGTAAACACTCAACATTACGTTCCGCAATTTCAAAGGAACACCTCTTACCAGAACGCGTCACCGAAAGAACTTACATCCAGGGTAACCATAGGTCGTGGTATACGGAAAACGATGGATCAGTAAGCGTAAAATAGCGACGAAACTACATCTATATTTGTTGTTTTTTATAGATCATTGCAATTCAGTGGTACAAAAACCGTTACACTTACAATTATTCATCTGTTCGTATCATCATCTTTAATCTTTATATATGTACGTATATTGCAGAATTAATTCATGTATTTAGTTTTCTTTCTGTTTAATTAATCTAGAATCTACTTATATATATAGATACACACAAAAATATCATGTACATCGTGTTAGATGTTTCGCATTACTAGAGATAGTTTCTAAAGTTGAAAAAGATGTAAAAGAAAATTGATACGATACTGCCATTCGTCGGAAATATTATTACAATTAGCTTTTTCTGGTTTCCTATCATAACAGTGTGAAAGTAGCGAATCTATTTTCTAGATTTTCTTCAGGCATTTATATCCACATTGCTATAGAGATCGATGTTACTCGTTACTTGGATTCTATGTACTTTTTGAATAACGAATACTCGAGTACTCGTTCCGAGGTGTTTCGCGATGCTTAAGAAACGCGAAACGGCAACGCACGATATTTAAGTGCAAAAATTCTCGAGAGAACACTTTTTTAAGTTCCTATGATCGAAAGTATTACGACCACTTAGCATTTAGTTCGCGTTACGAAAATTTTCCTTTCGTTTTTCCTTTTCTTTAAAAAATTATTGAAACGAGAAAAAAAAAAATGTTGCGTGTTAAGTATAAGCAATTCATAGCGTCGAATCATTTGATTTTTATGACTTAACGTCGATAACATGATTTTCTTTACATTTGTTCAATTTTCTTCCTTTTATTTGTTTATGTTTCATTTAGAGGCAAAGAATTTTTATATAACGTATATATTCGAGCGTAACGATTTATTTTTGTTTAAATATTACTTATATTGTTAAGAAATATCATATAGTTTATTTTTCGAGGACTTACAAGTTTTTACAAAATAAAACGTAAACTTGCCGTAATTGGTAGATGTTATATATATATATATATACATTATACTATAATCCCTCAACATATTCTGATATGCATTTATAACCACAGTATTATTCTTTCATCTCTATTAAGAAATGCACGTGTCAATAGTCTTTTTGAAATAGAAAAAAAAAAAAGCAAGTAATTTCTTATGAACTATATCATTGCTGATCGATTCGTATATCTTTATAAAAAGTTACAAAAACGTACGAATTATCATACAATTCAAATACAAATATTATATATATAAATATATATATACACACACACATCATAAATAACACGTTAATATTCATTACGATTTTATACGATATCGTTGATAGTCTTATAACTCGATTTCCACTATACAATTAAAAAGAGAACTGCAAACGATGAACTAGCAGGAATTTTTAATACTCTTCTTTCTTCTAATTCCAATTTACATCGATCAACTTGTTGCAATGATTTCAAAGTTTCGTACTCGTATGCTCGTTCTTGGTAGCACTGGTAGGCTTTCCATTCGACATATCTAATAGTTCAGCACCGATTTCTCGAGTTCGTTTGATCGTGTTCCATTCTTTCAAAGCAGCTATCATTTCAGCATCAGTATTGACCACTCTGATCGTTTCCTCAGAGAGGGATTGGATGCTCCTTAAAACTTCCTTGGAAGGTCGTAACAGTATCAAGTTATGATTCTTCTCCTTAAAGTCTCTCATTACCATATTCAGTCCCTGTAAACGTTAGAAATCGATGGTTCAAACGAAATCACGAAATGTGTTCAAATCTGTCCTAGATTTTACGTCTCCGAACGATCGTTCTATTTTTTCTTCGTTATTCTTATAAAATGAATAGAGAAATGATCGAAAGCGAGGATCGATCTAGTTTCGTTCGAGGAAATAGTAACGATGATATTTTTGATTAATTCAGATAGAAACGAAAGAGAAGGCTCGGAGATGTAAAATCCAGGGTATATTCGAAATTTCTTTCTTTAAGATAAAAGATCGTTACAGTCGCCGCGGTGTAATCAATTTTATCGATGTGTTTGCAATCTAACACGACCACGTTCGAGTTCTTGAAGGTTCTCTGTAATTTATGCTGGTCAGCGGCCAAGTTCTCGAGCAAGTATATCCTCAGATACTCCACTGCTGGGAAAAGCAAACCGGCGCTGGGCTGCACGAGGATGTAACTTAACGTAGGCGTCTACACCGAAGAGAAAGAAGATGGAACAAAGCAAAGGGATATTTTTAAAACTAGCTATCTTTCAGAATCTTCGTCGATCATTGTTATGTACTTACATTTCTGTATTCGATATATATTGTCGGCCTGGCGTTGAAATAAATTAATATTGCCAGATCAATCGTCACGCCTATTAAAATCCCTATCTCAACACCGGCGAACAAGCATGCGAAGAACGTTGCGAAGGTCGGGATTAAATCTCGTTCTGAAACGACGTTAAAGAGTATAGCAGGATAAGATGGTCAAAAGTGCCCTTGAGCCGATTTTATTCAGCAATGTATTATACAATTTAATAGCTTATAAAAAAAAAGGCTGCAGTTCCGAATACGATCGGTCGCCGATCAAGATGAAATTTTGAGGGGCAGGGGGGTGGAGGGTGGGGACCCCAAATATAAAGTGACAATACCGAGGAAATCCAGATGTCAAAATCGGCTGAGACACCCTGTATATTAGTATTCAAAAAATCTGAAAAAATTCTAGAATATTTCACGCCTAGGTTTTACAACCGAAAAATCTGAAAAAATTCACAATCATAAAGAAACATGTCTAGAATATTTTAGAATTTTTACAGATTTTTTGAATACTAATAAATAGAGAAAATATGGCAAAAACCGTGTTTTCGATTTTACCCTCTAACTATCCTTCCGGTTGAGATGCATGGTTGAAACTTGGTGTAATAACGTTTTTTTTTCTTCATAAGCAATTAAATGGTACATTGCTGAATAAAATCGGCTCAAAGGCACTTTTCACCATCTTATCCTGCTATACCGTTTATGTAATTATTTTTTCAATTTAAATTTTCTATCAAGTTTCTTTACTCACTGCTGCACTTCCAAATCGGTCGAAGTATTTGCACCTCGACCATGAATATCACCGCGCAAACGATCACCGAGCTCAGAGTCGCTCTTGGGATGTAATAGAAGTACGGGGTGAGTAGACTTAGAGCTAGAACGACTAGAACACCTATGGCAGAAATTCAAATTACTTTCTCATTCCATGCACGTGTGTTTCTCTGTAGAAGCATGGAAGTATCAATTCACCGGTGTATATGCCACCCAATGGTGTCCTCACACCAGAGGCGTTATTCACGGCGCTCCTGGAGAAAGAACCGGTAACCGGCATCGATTGAAAGAACGAACCGACGATGTTGCACAAACCAAGGGTCAACATTTCTTGAGTAGCATCCAGTGACTGCCCTCGCGCTTAACGGAAGATCGTCGATTAATTATAAAGTTACGATACCAAAAAGAAAAGATGAATTTGTTTCGTGGAACTTACAGAACGCTTTCGCGATCGCCACGTTTCCAATGATCGAGATCAAAGGAACGATCACTATACCGCTGCCCAAATCTTTACAAATGTCGAAGAAGGTTTCAGTTTGATTGGCGACGGTTCTGGTGAAGGATGGCGGCGCGATGGAAGGTAGCCCCGAGTCGATGTGCCCTGTTAGGATAAACGGTGCCCCACCGTAGTAACCCTCGTAGACGTAGGACACCACTGCGCACAAGATCACGACCAAAGCGTTTCTACCAGTTCCTAGGAACCAGATCGATTTTCCTAAAATTTCATTCGAGACCTTCAGGTCTTTCACTTTCTGCAACGAGAAGAACAGAAAAAAAAAAACACGAGCCGTATACCACGGTATACCTTTTACCATCAGTTTTTTACCATTATTTCTACGCGTTCACCGAATATAAGAACTAGTTTTACTTCGGCGCAGTTCCACGGTGAATTACCTTCAGGGTCAACAGAGTTAGAATGCAACAGCTGGACAGGATCAGGTCAGGTATCCTGGTCTGACCTATGCTGCTCGCTAACACCCTCCAGATCTCGATGAAACTTTCCCCGTGAATTTTTAAACCGAGCAAATTCTTGATCTGACTGCAGGCAATTATGACGCTGGCCGCTGAAGTGAATCCACTGACAACCGGTATGGAAACGAACTCGACCAGAAAACCCAGCCGAAGGATTCCAAGAACGATCGTAACGCATCCTGACAAAAAGCACAGGAGAATGGCGTACTCCGGAATACCTCTGGAAACAATAGGAAAATTAATGAAATTACACCCGTTCAAGTACACGCTGGTAAGCACACTATACTTGAAACAGTTTAGCTGAAAATTTATCATGCTTCCATTGAAATATTCGAAAATCGCTTTTTAAGAGCTTTGATCGTGAACATTGCCCGAAGAATTTCTGATAATAGGTTCGGTAATCTAATTCGTTTCATCACGGTGCGAATTGCGGACACGAGATTGAAAGGATAACAGCATCCGTTCAACCGTTGTTAAATTATATCAGTCTTCCAATTGCTCGCGATTGTATGTACGATCAAATTCAACTATTATGTTAACCGGCTAAGATGTGTCTTTCACGAGTGCTAATAAAACTTGTTAATATTGTAGGTTGATCTGAAAAACATTGTAGGTGGTGTGGAAGTCTGGGTCGTGCATGAACTGCACAAATTACTTTATGGCTGGGGCCATAAAGGGCCCGCACGAAGGTCCTGTACTGTATACCGGATAGTATACAAAGCTCGCAGAGCCGAAAAATAATGTAATATTAATATTTTTTGAATGACAAAGGCCTATCAGGCTGCCAGGAATACATATATTTTTTCAGGATATGAAATAGATAGTTATTTTTCACTGACTAAAGCCATTCAGGCCTTTTTCTATTAGTACTTTCTCGCTAACTAACCTAACCTAACCTAACCTAACCTAACCTAACCTAACCTAACCTAACCTAACCTTTCTCTATCCAATCGAAACTAAAAGAAAGCTCTCGCTGCTGATCGAACGGGTTAGAGGTTGTACTGTGTAATCCGCGCAGGAGGAGCCTAGCTGGCTCCTTCGTACAGGACCTTCGTGCAGGCCCTTTATGGCCCCGCCATAAACTGCCATAAAGTAATTTTTGCAGTCCGAGGCCCACCGGAAGTTTGATAAACAGCAAAGGGATGTAACTAATCACCTGGCATACGTATACGTCAACAAGGAGATCAATGCTGTTGGACCGATATTCACTTCTCGACAGGTACCAAAAATGATGTACACGAAGCTACCGGCGAATGCGCTATAAAGACCATACTGCGGCGTCAGACCCGCTAATCCAGCGTACGCTATCGCCTGTAATTAAAATGATAGCGAAATAATAGTTTGTCGTCGAGTTAACGCGTTCGCTGTCACTCAGAAAACATTAGGGACACGCTGTGTGCCACGATATCCTAATTCCTACGAGTAACGTCGAGGCACAGTCGACCGGTGGCACACGGGTCATCGCATTCTATGTCGACAATGCTTCGACGGTAGCAGCGAACGTGTTAAACGCTGTGACACATTGTATCGTTGCGATAAAATCGTACACTCTTTGGAAAGTACCTGTGGTATTAAGGTCAGGCCCACTGTGAAACCTGCAACTAGGTCACCAAACGCGTCGTTTGTCCTGTACAAGGGTAGCCATTTTAAAATAGGTACTCTGTTCTTCAGTAGTCTCTTGAAGTTCAGCCCGGTCATGGCTTTCCTGTTTTCTTCGTGGCTGGCCAGTTAGATTCTCTTCTAGCACATCTTGTCACACTTGCTGCCTACAGCGAAAGTCTTGTTAATTACCTCGACGAGAAGCGTTATTTACCAACGGTTCGGATTAACCCCGTGAAATTTCAATGATTATTTTGTAATTTTTATAAAATGTGTCCAAGCGAAAGGAAAATCTCGATTCCTACTCGATCGATTGACGTACTTGATCATCGGCTCTATTATGCAACCGACGACGTCTCGTGAACTGTGCGCAAACGTCATTTCGGATAGGTGTCAGACGAACTGTTAATCATTCGATCTTTAGGAGACAATTAGTTAAGGGTTTCTGACGGCAACGCGTCGTGTCAAGTCACCTGACCGGCAACCACGTGAAACCTATTAGATCACGTGATTGTCTTGCTTCCTTCTACCTGGTCGCAATTTATTTCAAATACGCGCTCCTTGTTTCCGTTCACCTTATCACCAAGACTGATTTAAACAACTATTTCCATATGTAATTGACTTGGTAAATAGTAACAGCGATACCGTGTAATTATATGTATTCAAGTCTAATGTCTCACCGCACCAGTAATAATTTTGTCAACGCGTACCTTTTCTTTATTACACTTGTTTATTACAAACGATGGAATAGATTGTTAATAATTTGTCAGTTTCAGGCGAACAACTTGGATGGATCGTCGGGACGTTAGGAGCTTACCGTTTGATGCGTACTCTCCTACCTGCTCTACACTCTGATTAAATCTACAGCTGTTTCACACGTGCCTCCGCTCTCCCTCCACTTGGAGAACCTGCTGATACCTCGTCCAGGATACGAACGCATGCGTCGCCCCCTCTAAATGGTCACTGGCTTCGGAAAACCCAAATCATGGACAATTTACCGAACAATTTACCCTTTCTTCACGGATCCATGACCGGATTTTTATTCACAGAACTTCCTGCTGGGTGTTTTCCATCCTGACGCTCTGATAATCTTCGTCAGAGTTTGTTTGGTTTTGTTAATAGTAGAAGTGTGACGTAGAAAACGATGGAGTTCTTAATTCTCCTTCATATGTTTTAATTAGTATTTTGAATGTATTAATTATTATTCATCTCTTTATCAAATTAACGCTTTTTAACTCTTCAAAATATTGAACTAAGTATACACTTAAATACCAATTTGATAAAATGGTACTTAAGTGAAAACAGTGAGCCTTGGAAAACAAGTTAATCATGGTGGAATATTATTTTGAAATTTTTGATGGAAAAAGTTGGATGATTGCAAAGTATCATTACCTTCGTGATAGAAGATGGAAAGTAAGTTTTAGGATGGTGACGAGATGGTAACTGGTAAAAGTAGTATTTAGTATTTTGACCATCAATTGTATTAATTATTATTCATCTCTTTATCAAATTAACGCTTTTTGGCCCTTGAAAATATTGAACTAAGCATACACTTAAATACCAATTTGATAAAATGGTACTTAAGTGAAAACAGTGAGCCTTGGAAAACACTTATCATGGAGGAATATTATTTTGAAATTTTTGATGGAAAAAGTTGGATGATCGCAAAGTATCATTACCTTAGTAATAGAAGATGGAAAGTAAGTTTTAGGATGGTAACGAGATGGTAACTGGTAAAAGTGGTCGCGACTCTCTATGATTACGTGGCGTTAATTTATGTCTCCTGTGAAAAAGCATAAACGAGAATGGTAGAAACAAACAAATCGTTATAAAAAACAAACAGAAGTAGAGATACGATTGTTCCACTACCAGATTCCTTCATCGATCGCCGTGGAATGTGTCGATTACTTCCACAAACAACACGTTCCGCTACACTTTTCCATACTGTCGCGTTTCTTTTCTCGTTTTTCACTCGAATTCTTTTTATCTGTTTTGGTTTCTTTTTCCCAAGAGAATGGTTGAAATTCTTCGCGTGTGCCGGCCACTGTGTGCATGTCTGTAATTACAAGGACGTTCTGTGTTCTTGAATGACGATATGTTTTGCATGTTAACATGCTTCTCGTAACACGTCAACACAAAAAGTAACAGAAACTTCTGTTCTTTTCTGATGTATCACGAAATTAATGAGAACTGGTACGTGTCAGTAACAAACGTCTCGAAACGTTTAATAGGTAATTTGTCAAAGTCGTTGAAAAAACATTCTAATCATTCAGCTGCTTCGAATGATAAGTGGAAGTAACCTGTTAATACATGACCTTAAAAGACTAGTATTGATACAGCTTGAACGAGATCATCGTTTAGCCATGAATTCATTACCGTTTCACGTCTCGTTGGGCATTGTTTATAAGAATTGACACTCGGTGACTCGAAAATCACTAAAAATAGAAACAAATTATGTACGTGATTTTTCGCGTTTACCGCTACATCTCCGTTGATAAATATGCTCAAGTTTAGTCTTGAAAGCGATCTCGATGTGAGAATTATCAATAAAAACTGTGAACGCGTTAAAAGCTATTAACGTGATCTAGATTAATTTTCTATAATGATTCTATTTTTTGAAATTTCAAATGTATTTCGTCTCGATCGGTTTTTACCATTGTATACTTGTTCGTCAGTTAGTCCAACACTTGAGACAATATTTATATTCTTCATTATTTACGAAAGCAATCGCATTTGCTATAAATAGCCATGCTTGACCGTCTCTTATAAATACAAAATCATGAAAAATAAGCAATGAACTTATAGTATAAAAATATTTAATAAATTAGTTTCGTTGTATCGTTTATTAAAAAAGAAAAGAAAGATATGTTCGAGGAATCCTATATAAAAAAGTTTCGTTGAAAATTAAAGTGTTCAGTGTGTTGTGACGAAGTAATTTGTTATGTAATCAACGAGTTTCTTGGAAATGATACAATTAATTACAAATTTCTCAGACAACTACGTAGATTATAGAATTGTGTAAAACGGAATTGTTTGCAATTGTAATGGAAATTTGCGTTTGTAAGTCAATAAGCTGATTCAAAAATAACACTTGACTCAATTTGTTATTTGTTATTTTTTTTTTAATGAAGGAAAGAATTATCGCTACTTATTTAGAAATGGAAAACCATCGACAGATTCTACCCAGCATCTAACTCGAAGTTATTGAGCGTAATATTCCGAAAGATGCTCTAAATTCATTATTACAACCCGCTAAAATTCTTCTAGACATAGATCATTAGTTAAGCTGACAAACCGAATTCTTAAATATCCTTATTCCTTATGTAGAGCGCGGTGAAACTTCGTATCAAATGAATGTTAAGTAAATATTCTTTCATTAGCGTTTATTAACCTTCAATCAAGTATCTAATATAATTATTGAACAGAGTTACAAGTGAATCATCAACGTGATTATAATATTTATGTAAAAATGTATTTGATTAACAGTAAATACTAAATTGTTGAATGTGGTTAAATTATCTTCTCTTTAACCATTGTTTAATTTCTAACCTCTATATATTAATACTTTGACAGTTGTATGTTTTGTTAAATTCAATTCTTGCATTTTAACTTAATTAATTTTTGAACTGTGATTAAACGCTATAATGTTAATTACCATCAAAATTAATTTTAGAAAATTGTTATTTTTCTTTTTTATTGGGTTTAAATATTCTCCGCAAAAGTTGGTTTTTTCCTGTAAGAACGTTACAAATGCATAGAAATCGGTTGATTATTTGATATAATCAGCGATGCCAGAATCGTGGGACGTGGGACAGATTTTTACCCTCTCCACGACGTCCCAGTGACTCCCCTACTTCAGTTGTATCATCTAACACAAGCCTGTTGTCCCACGTGTCCGTGTGAGCTTTCCGGGTTCAGCTGGTCCCGGCATTTCTACATTATCGGCTCAATGCTCAAGCCGCCTAAGCATGTGGCAGCAGCATCGACGAGTCGACAAAATAATATAATCCACTGGCGAACGGAGAGCTCACACGGACACGTGGGACAACACGCTTGTGTTAGATGAAACAACTGAAGTAGGGGAGTCACTAGCCACTGGGACGTCGTGGAGAGAGTAAAAATTTGTCCCACGTCCCACGATTCTGGCATCGGATTCAATTTCTGGTCGGATTTCGACTCTTGGTAGCAGGATAATAGGATAGGAAAGGAAGTAGCACAACAAAGAGGTCTTTGTGCCACCAACTTTGGTTATGTGCTCGTAATACCCCCACTAGTGTGACATGTGGAGCACATAATGCAAGGAGGTATGGCGCCGCACAGTTATTTTCCCGCTTTAGACGCAGACTACGGCAGGTATTCAGAGTCGCAACTTATTTCTAAGCTGGATTGTAGTCCGGCAGAAGGAGCAGAGAGTGAAAATCGTGTCGACAATCACGTAAGTATCTTCACACTCACTATCTCTATCACTTTTATTTTTCTGTGTGTTGTGTGAAGTGCGATTAGTTATGTTCTTACATGAAACGTCGCAATTTTCGGAAATTTTAATTACTTACAGTGAGTGTAAAAAGTGTTTAGACAGAATACCTCGGTTAAAATTTGACCAAATGACTTGAGGTTTTTTCAGAAGTTATACAAATTAATTTACTAAGATTGTGAATTCATCTTTATAACTTTTCAAAAAACTTCGTTATTTACTCCAATTTTAACTGCGGTATTCTATTTTTACAATGGCCACTTATTTTTTCCTCACACTGTACATTCGTGTCTTCCTTATTGTATGAAATAAGAAGTTTATTTACTGTACGTATATTTAGGAACAAATAAATGTGTCGTCGGCCGAGACCGACAATGGTGCACAAAATACGCAAGTACTATTGAGCACAAATGACCTCATCAAATTAGTAATGGAACAAAAGAAACACTTAAGTATATACATATAATTGCGATTTCTCAGCGTGGAATCAACACCCATATGAGTATACTATAATAATTATGTTTATGTTTCATCTTACAGATCACAAATTTCAAAAAGGAGGTGAAGAGATTGAAATATTCCAGAGGAGGAAGAGGAGGAAGAGGACATTTTGGAAAGAACAATCCAATAATTATATTTAAATAAACTAAATAAAAACAAAGTACTATGGTTTGTTTGTTGCACATCCTATCCTTACCCTCAATTATAATATAAGTAAATACAATATTATCAATACATAATTGTTTAATATATAGGTGTATTTAAAAAACAAAAACATAAGTATTAATAATAAAAAACCTAAAGTAAAATAAATACGTATTTAAAAAATAAAAACATATTGAAAACAAATTTTTTTTTAAATTGGTTGTTTTTATGTATAAAAGAATATAGGTTACAAGTTACATTCCTTGCTTGCTTTACTAACCAAATTAGTAAACGTATTCACGAAGAAATGTAGGTATAAACCGAATTCATACTTTTACATGCAGCTAACGCTTGTCTTTTGCCATGATTCCACGTTAGCAGGGATTCTCCTTATACGCCACCTTCTAACCACTAGCTGAACTAAATTTGTCACATGACTTGCTCTGTATTATCCACAAAATGGCGGAACTGCTCTATACGAATGCTTTTACGGGATTCGACTTTTCGTCCTTATATGAGAAGATTTGGGGCTGGGTGAGGGCTCATTCGAAAGAGGAAGGTCCAGTGCAGTACGGTCAACTCATGATTTCAATCACAGCACTCTTTTAGTGGCCAAAAAATGCTTCGATTCCGCGAGTGTATTTTGTCGATTTTTTCCTCTACTTTGGACGCTTATATTACTAAACATCAATATAATTCCACTGAAACATGAGTTGACCGTACTGCACTGGACCTTCCTCTTTCGAATAAGCCCTCACCCAGCCCGAAATTCTCTCATATAAGGACGAAAAGTCGAATCCCGTAAACCCATGTTTAGGCCCATTTTTGCCGGTAAAGTCAACGCGCTACTATTACCCGTGTCTAACCCCAGCTAAACATCGGCTAGATTCATAGTCGCCGAATAAGCTTAGGAAAGTATAATGTACCGATGGCAAGGTGTCCCCTGAAAAGTGCAGATTTACGGCCTTCTCATGGAACATCTTGTCATCGGTGCACAGTAAATGCTTATCGCTGTAGATTCACAGTCGATGCTTAAGAATAAGTCCGCCTTATTTGTAGAAAACGAGTTTTTATTTGCCTTCATTGAGGTTATGCTTTTAAGTCGACGATATTGAGGACTTAAGCACGCGTTTGAAGGTGTTATTGTGCAGTGTTGAACAATTTATTTTGATTAATTGTGGTAAATTATTTTTAAAAATGTACAAAATGGAGTTGGACTTTGCGGATATCGAGAATATCGATGATATCGAGGACATTGATCATAATTTGTATACATATATGTATATCCACGAATATCGAGACGATATATTCGAGACGGAAGTGACTCGTTTGATTGTTTTGTCCGCCTTTTCTCATGGCACCCCTGCGGAATCCACAGACTGGAGAAGAAATAAGGTAATACTGATACTGTTTAGTCGACTGATTGATGCACAAATTAACATGGAATTATTCGATCGACACAGGTACAATGAAATCCAGTTCAGGACCCGACAGATAGTAGAAAGAACGTTCGGTGTTTGGAAGCGCCGTTTTCCATGTCTTACAAGGGGTTTAACAACGAAGTTCTTATGTTCCACAACAACGGTAATTGCATATGCTGTGTTGCATAATTTAGCCCTAATTTTCAATGACATTGTTGTAGAAGAAGATGAAATTGAAAACCAAAATGAAGATGGAGAAGAATTATTAGGAAATGTGGAAAATGTTAATGGCATTGATGGATTTGCTACACGTGAAGCACTCATTGTCCGTATGTTTCATTGAGTAATTGTGTCAAACGAAATGTAATAAGGGGTTTTTTCTCATAGGTATTTCCAAAAACCTATAATAACTTTGTTTTTCGAAACTAATAAAAAATACAAAGGAGTGTTAGTCAATATTCTGAGTGAATGCAAATAATTTAAATAAATAAATATCTCATATACAACTTATGTATGTAAACATTTGCAGAATTATTGCAAAGAGGATTTTCTTCTCTTGTTATACCTCCTCTTTGAACGAGGTTTGTTATGGGCCGCTGTGAAAAATCCAGGCGGGGGTCAGTCAAAACTTAGCGAAAAGGGACGATCTCAACATTCAGAATGAGAGAAGGACAGCATGACTGTAGTTCGTCTCACTCAGCGTTCGGGCGTTGTTGCCTTTTTCGCTTGCCTTCGCTGACACAGTCGAGTGACGTAACCAAGCTAACACCTGATTTTGACTACGATTCCAAATCGACAGCCTTCTTAGTTAGACGCCACCTTATAACTACTAGCTGAACTGAATTTGTCACGTGACTTGCTCTGTATTATCCACAAAATGGCGAAACTGGTCTGTGGGAATGCTTTTACGGGACTACACTTTTCGTCCTTATTTCGCAACAAATGAAGACAAAATAGATCTTAATTTGCAGGTAAGGGTTGTGGCTAGAGCGCTGCACTCATGATTTTAATCACAGCACTCTTTTAGTGGCCTAAAAATGCTTCGATTCCGCGACTGCATTTTGTCGATTTTTTCCTCCACTTTGGACGCTTATATTACTAAACATGAACATAATCCTACTAAAACATGAGTGCAGCGCTCTGCATTGGACCTTCCTCTTTCGAATAAGCCCCGACTCAGCCCCAAATGTTCTCATATAAGGACGAAAAGTGTAGTCTCGTAAACCCATGTTTAGGCCCATTTTTGCCGGTAAAGTCAACGCGCTACTATTACCCGTGTCTACCCCCTTAAGCATTGCTTATTCGAATAAGACGATCTTATTGTTAGTCAAGAACGTCTCAAGTCTTTGCTTAAGTTGCGACTGTGAATACGGCCCCTATGATTACATTTGCTCAGATTGCATCCCTGGTAATATGATAATAGGATAGTAAAAGAGGTCGCCTGAAGTATTTACGCCACCAACTTGCATTATGTATTTCTGGTATCAGCGGTAAAGTTTTGTCCCTTGTATAAAGACATTTTTTGAAAATATCTCGAGAACTAATTATTTTTTGCCGTGGTACCCTAATACTTTTTTACGTAGAATTAACAGAGGAATTGATCTATGCAACAAAAGATGTGCATTTCCATTTAAAAAAATGATGCAATTGCTAATTGCACATGCACTATTTGCACTTAAAAAAATCTAAAGACCTATTTACAGGTCTTTTGCTCATTACACACATTTTCACGCACACAGCCGTCTTCGCTGCAGGAGTCAAGTAAGCGATGCCAGAAATGGAATGTCGACTTCTACATTCTATTGTGACGGCACTTCCTTTCGGGTAGCGTAGCGAGAGGATTACCCTGTACTTACAGACGTAAGTAGTACTAATTGAGCCATTATCTTCCTTCTTTGACATGGGTCAAATGTTCTCCGTTTGAAAACAGTTTCAGGTTTCTCGTTGGTGATTGGATCTAGTAAAAGATGGTAACTGGTTATCGACTGTGGAATGATAATGACTTATCGACTGTGAAATGATGATAACTTACCGACTGTGAAATGATGATAACTTACCGACGGTGGATTGATGGTAATTATTTACCGACAATAATCGCCTATGAATTACGGCTCCGGGAACTGCTCCTAGTATTAGGATATCAGAATATGTAAGGAGGTATGCTTTCACTACTGTTTCCCACCAAATATACAGGTTATATAGGTTAAAAAAAATCATTAATTATTTTACTATTGTTAAAAACTGAACTTTTATTACTGATTCTTGAAAAACAATTCCTGTAGAATTTTCTAAAACCATTTAAGTGCATATTTTATGTGTAATTATTAAGTTATTAATAATTATTGTAGCGTAAATATTCGCATTGAGCGTCTATTGAATTTTCATTAATTTTTCTATAAATAGCAACAATTTATAACACTTTATGACTTTAAAGGTTCAAACTACATTTTTTAATGGTTTTTAGTAACATTTTGTTTATTAATATTTAACGAATATAGATTCTTGTAATCGATCTATACGTCTGTCCCGTCCTTGCATATTTTTATTAATATCTCGAGTTTGCAAAACATTTTATGCTCTTTTATACATGCATTATAAAGAGTAAGATACACGCAATTTTCTCATATGGATTTTAATGACATTTCTGCACCGTACAGAGATGAATCTTCCTCACCACTGTTACTTAACTACATTTGTTCAAAGCGCGATTAGAATGACGCTGTGGTGGCTTAATGTGTACCGACTTGCAATTAACGATAATCCGATTAAGGCCAATTGGGCACGAACGCTTGGTCGTCAAACGTGCTGGAATAAACCTGATTACTAACAGCAGGATAAATACAGTCGTCTGGTAGAATCGCAAGATTCCAGCAAGCTCTTGGGACATGTAGGTAAATTCGTGCGTTTAACGTCAACAAGAGTGCTATTGTATTCATTGATTTATTGTTCAAGACGTAAAAACGAGAAGTGTGTAGTACAGGATGCTATAATTATCATTTTTCAAAATAAGATAGCTCTATTTTTCAATTTAAATTTTCCACTTGGTACCTTACAAAATTTACGATTTTCTTGAACTTCTTTTAATTATTGACTTGACAAATATCTCTCGTCCTTTCGTACCATTATAGATGACCTTGAAGTCATCGCGAGCTTCTTTGTAGCGAAGGACAGGAACACTCCATCATCAATCTTACAAACGAATGTTTCATTGATTGAATTAAAGGAAATTAAACTTCGTATTAGAATAAAAAAATTAAAATTTATTTATCAAATGAAAGCATCATTGTACAGGATACTCTATCTGCTGATAAAACGCAAATGCATTGAATGGAACTGTAAATCATTAACTTTAGTATATTTATAGCTCTGAAGTGAGATTGTATGCTCTACTTATCAGAGATAAGCTTTACTATTTGACAGTAGAATTTAACGTTTTGTAAATGAAACATTCCTAATTGCCGCGTAAAATTAATATTTCAATTACCAACAATCAAATATGTACATATTTAAAAAAAGTACTAATAAAGAATAATTAAATTCTTATTTTATGAAATTTATGTGTTTAAACGTGTGAATTGAAAAGTGCTTGATCAGCAACAGATCTGAAGATATATGATCGCTGGTTCCAAAATCATCAGCAAAAACAACAGAAGTCTTCCTCTTCTTCTTCAGCATCATGCATGTAAGTACAGTCATTTGAGCATAAAATACCTGCTGGTGATACAAAAGAAAGTCAACTGTAATAATACTGTAGCTTATATTATTTAAAAATTCAAAAGAATTACCTGCTTTAATTAAGGGCACACCTCCATTTTATGTTTAGCCTCCGGTACGTAACGTGATTGAAGCATACCTGTCAATTTAGCAATCTGAATATATCTTTCTTTATCGTTTTTATCGATATTATGAAATTACTTACTCTACCAATACTCGCGCATAAGCGAATGAGAGGCGAATGCAACAACTTCAGGCACCTTATGCACCAGACACTTCGCGCCCTTTCGTCCGTCAAACGCGTTGACTCAGCTAACGGGAAGTTACTTTGGAACGTTTATAAATGTCCTAAATAGTGGGAGACTAACGTCGTGATTTTTAGAAAAAGGAAAATAGAAATAGGAAATCATGTTGAATGTGCGTGGACAATGCTTTATCGATGATGTTAGTGCGTTTTGTTCATTTGCAAGCGTTGTCATGGTTCAAGACAAAAATAATCAGAGTGAATGATGAACTTTGTTAAATGAGTCGAAGAAAGCTGCTCGTTACCGTGATTTATTTTGAACATTTATCTTTCTATGCAACGAATCGGAAGTGTCATGACAGAAACTAATAATGGACTGGTGAGTGTTAGCAATTCTATTAATAAGTATTATCATATGTCCGAGTTTTTGTATGTGAAGTTTCTTTGCTGTAGGGTCTGGTTAGGTTATGTTATCTAACACGAGGCCGCGTGCAGTAGAAAAATTGACGATCGAGTGCGCCTGCGCATACGCAACCCGCTTTACACGCATGCTTCCGGGTTTGATATTTCTAGCGCAGGTTTTTTTTTATTATAATTAACTTTCATATTACATTTTACAGTATAAGCGTTCTCTGAAGAGTAAAATAAAAAGTAAATAACGAATAAAATAAGATGATCATTCGTTCGGGATTCTGTATTTATTCTAATTCATACTTATACATATTTTAATTTTATTAATGCTTCAAATGTATTCAGAATAAGTTGAGAGATAGATCAGTATCGTTCGTTTCATGGTATCAAATGTGATACATTTGATACTTTGATGGTATTGAATTTCATCCTGGATGAAACTTAGTATTAATAGCGTGAGCCTGGTAGAAATTGAATCACTCTTGAGTCATACTGAACTAATTATTTCTTATACAAGATGAAATTGAAAGATTTCTTTCTTACTTTAACCTTCTTTTTTATTACACTGTTATTTCTAAAAAAGATACATAAAACGTTAGAGCAACATTTTTATTTACTTATCATATTATGTCTATATAATATGAATTTGTTTGGTTATTCAATTATTCAGTTAAATTCATACTTCTGTACCCTTTTATAAGAGAAACTATAAAGTTTACATATACGAGGAAGAATAAAATAAAAAAAAATATTTAACTACAAATAGAATAAGAAACGACGTAAAATTATGTCAGTATCTGCGAATATATCAAGCTAACGACAATAACAGGATTATTTAAAGCGTATTTCTTGAAGCAAATAAATAAAAAAGCAATTCACATGGTTAATTATATAGTATTCTATTAAATAACGTTCAAGTCTGTTATCCGTTAGAAATGTTTCCATCGTACCGATGTAGAAGTATGTAAATATTTCTGTACTTGAGCAAAAACGTCCTTTTTTCTAGAATATTTCAAATTTGTCCTTAGCATTCAAACACTGGTAATATTTATCAATTTCGACCTTATTCCAAAAACGAATTCGAATCCGAACAGTCCTACTTCGGCTTTGAAAGTGAAACGTTGGTTCTCTTACTTTTCATGAACAATGGAAAGATCGAGAAGAACTCCAGTTTTATACAATTTTGTAAATATTGCTTTTACTTTTCTCTTATTATTTTCTTATTTTCTTCATTCGCGATTAAACATTATTATGTAAATTTAATGAATTATTTCAATTTTTGTATTACCATTATAAATCGGAAGAATTCTGTCTTTTAATTTATTTCTAATCAGTAAAACAATGATACAGAACATAAATTATAAAATTAAAGCAATCAGATGGTTGAGAATGAAATGGAAATTTTTAATTTACAGATTTTTATGTAAAACTTCTTGGAACAGAATCACTGAACCGTTACAACATTTTCTATCGCACACTTGTATCTACGAAGAATAAAATAAACAAAAGTAACACTGACAGCTTTTCTTCCGTTTCTTTTTTATTTAAAATTCATGGTTTTATGCTTCAGTTGAAGGTAAGAACGTTTTAATACATGATAAATATCGGCGAAGAGCAAGCAGCGAATATAAAAGGTCGGCAGAACTTAAAAGAATTTAAAAATTATTCTTATTTTCTTCAAACTAGAAATTTCTTTTTTTTTTAATAATATGTCTGGATAGAATTTGCAGCATTGACAACACATTTTGGTGTTAAAATAAATCCCCTTTTTTCACAATCACATTTTCGTGTCAAACTCACTCTCCTATCTTTTTTTGAAAAATGTAAATTATACAGAATTAGCAATCATATTACCCTATTTAAAAATAAATCCCTTTCTTTTTTTCTGAATAATATGTCTGGACAAAATTTGCAGCATTCCCAATCACATTACGCTTTTATAAAGAATCGCCTTTCCCTTTTTTGAAAAATGTGAACTGTACAGAATTTTCAGCATTAACAATCATATTACCCTATTTAAAAATAAATCCTTTTCTTTTTCTTTGAATCATATGTCTGGACAGAATTTGCAGCATTCCCAATCACATTACGCTTTTAAAAAGAATCGCCTTTCCCTTTTTTGAAAAATGTGAACTGTACAGAATTTTCAGCATTAACAATCATATTACCCTATTGAAATAAATCCCTCTCTTTTTCTTTGAATGATATGTCTGCACAAAATTTGCAGCATTAGCAATTGTATTACCCTAGTAAAATATATCACCTTTCTTTTTTTTTTGAAACATGTGAACTCAACTGAATTTGCAGCATTAGCAATCACATTTCCGTGTTAAAATAAGACGGATTTCTTTTTTTCTGAATAATATGTCTGGACAAAATTTGCCGCATTCCCAATCACATTACGCTATTAAAACGAATCTCTTTTCCTTTTTTTGAAAAATGTGAACTGGACAGAATTTGCAGCATTAGGCTGGATACATACTATCAGTTCGGTTCGATTCTCTGATGCTTTTCAACGCGATGGCAGATCGGATGTTGTATGCCGGAACCACTCTGCGCAGAGTGCGGAGTGTGCACTTGCCGTTTGAGCAATAATAATTGCATAAAAGTCGGGCTCAAAAGAGCGATCTCGCTTTTAATCAATATTGGGGCTTCGGTACGTAACGACACGACGGTAGGCACAAGCTGTAATGAGTTTGTCGCTAATTTATATAATTAAGCCCTGGAAAAAACGAGGAAAAATCTGTGCATCTTTAAAGGGGTAAATGTGGGGGATTGATTAGGCTAATGGCTGGTTCAGACACGGCTAGTAATTTAGTCGAGTGGGGAGTAGCTACTTACTACTAAACCGTTTAGTGCATAGAAAAGTGTCCGGACTAGTACAGTTGAGCTTTGAAAATCAAGAGTTCAAGATATATCCCTTGAATAAAGAAATGCGTCCGGACAGGTCTGTCTCGAAGGCTAGTTAGTGGTGGGGCAAGCCTAGTTAGTGGTGGGGGAAGCCTACTCGACCAGCAAAATCCAATGAAACGGATCGACTCGACTAAACCGTTTTACTAAACTACTCGACTAAACTCTAGTGTCCATACACTAAACTACTCGCCACTCGACTAAACTACTAGCCGTGTCTGAACCAGCCATAAGGGACGGAGTCCACAGATCCAAGTCCGATGACAGACATAGGGTTCCGACATCGACACCTTCAATATCCTTGAAAACCAAGTCAAAGCCCCACATGTCAATCCTTGCACACGTACTGACGCTAACATACGGATATCCTGCAGATGCCTTACAGACGTTCTAAAGATGTCTTATGAATGCCCTAAAGCAGTGTTTCCCAACGTGGGGCCCACGCCCCACAGGGGGGCAATTTGATTGTTAAGGATGGCAATTCAAAAATGGACTCGTCCAGAGTGTAAGTTAATCGTATGGCGACTCTCAGTCGCTACTTTGCAGCAAGCATCAAGCGCAAGGATCTCACTAAATATAAGTAATAAATAATTACTTATAATTAAAATAATATAGAACAATCTTTCATTAAAATTATTTCGTACTTGAATATCAGTTCTCCATTATATGTTTTGAAAATTTACTTACTGTGTTTCCTCAACAATTTCCTAGTGATTTCTTCCTGAAACCTATTATTTAAGTTTCTTCAGTGAACAATTCAATTTTTAAATATTAAAAATTATGTATATGTTACACAGGGGGTATAAGAATTTTAGAAAGGCTTAGGTGGGGCATATTAGGTTGGGAAATACTTCCCTAAAGATATTTCACAAACGCCCTAAAGGTATCTTACATATACCCTATAGATGTCTTATAAATGCTGTTTAATTAAAATACAATCGTTTTTAGTATAATAATATTTTATTCAAAATATACAAAATATTCGTTTAAAATTGCTTCGCAGTTACATTTTTCCTATCAAAAGCTCTTTTTAATCAATTTTGAATTGTCACCTCCGTTGTTCTTTTACTGTCGGTTACATTCTTACTATAAATGTAATATAGTATATTGCTACTTTATGCTTGCGTGCGTTCTCATATCGACAAGTGTAGATATTTTGTATGTAAATATTTGATAAGATGTGATTAAGAACGTGGAACCATATTGGTTTCAAAGAAAGAATATGATATATTCAACCTAGCTTCTATTAGTAGTCTCATTCTTTTTGATAGATTGACGGAGTGAAGGAGGATGCGGATATGAGCAATACTGGATCATACGTGGTATCATTTGAAGATAAACATCAAGAAAGCAGCAGGACACAATGGCGACAATATCTGGCGTGTATTTCTGGTGAGTCTTCGTCTTTAATACAGGGTGTTCGACAACAGGTGGAAGATTTTTTAAGGGGTGATTCTAGGGATCAAAATAAGACGCAAATCAAGAATAACAAAATAGCGTTTGCAGCTTTGTTTTAACCAAGAATCATTGTTGGTTATGACTGTACCTACCCCTGCTAACCTGACGTTCAGTCGTCGGTGCTGGGCAGGTTACAGGTTTTAGGCGCTTCTTACTCGAATTTTTAAACGTTCATTACTGGAAAGCAAAGCCGCAAACGCTAATTCGTCATTCTTGATTTTCGTCTTATTTTGATCCCTAACATCACCCCTTAAAAAATCTCCCACCTGTTGTCGAACACCCTGTATAAAGACAATCATAGAAGAAGACTTGAAAAGTATCTTAAATCTTTTACATTTCAGCAACTATGTCCATGATGGCTGTTGGAACAGTGTACGGATGGACAACGACCTCTCTCTCCCGGCTGACTTCCGGCGACAGCAGCATGCCATTGAAATTAACAGACGACGAAGGTTCATGGATCGTGTCTCTAACGGTAATCGGTTCCATGATCGGCCCATTTTTAGGAGCCTCCTTATCCGATAGATTCGGTCGTAAACGTTGCTTAATGATATCAAGTGGCTTCTTCATCGTTGGTTGGCTCATCGTGTTGTTCGCGAAAACTGTTGAAGCTCTGTACGTATCTCGTGTGATACTCGGTGTAGGTGTTGGAATTTCATACACCACAAACCCCATGTACGTCTCAGAAGTGGCGGACACCAACATCAGAGGAGCTCTTGGTACTCTAATAGCAGTGAACGTGTTCACTGGCTCCTTGTTTACCTGCAGCATAGGTCCTTGGGTGTCTTTCGAAATCCTAGCAGCTATTCTGCTTGCTATACCAGTTTTATTCATCGCCTGTTTCATGTGGTTCCCGGAGAGTCCTCATTTCTTAGCGTCCAGGGGCCGCAAGGCAGAAGCCTGTAGGTCGTTGGCCTTTTTCAAAGGGATCCGCGACCCTAACGAAGCTAAAAGAGAATTGAACCTCCTTCTTCGTAGCGTATCAAGAGAAGATTCATGCAAGTCTCACGCGTCTTCGGGTCCTAGTCAGAGCATGGAGATGCTGAGACAGACCTGGTCGGTCAAGCTGAGAATGTTGTTCTTACCAAACAATGCAAAGGCTTTGAGTATAGTCATTGGTTTGGTTGCAGCGCAGCAACTTAGCGGGAATTTTAGTACCATGCAGTATCTAGAAGTGTTATTCAAAAAGGCAGAAGTTGGTATTGATTCGAATTTCGCTACCATCTTGGTTCTAGCTGTTGGTCTTGTATCTGGAGGTCTAGCTACTGCCACTGTCGAGGGTGCTGGTAGAAGATTACTCCTGATGATCTCTACTTTTGGCTCGTTTGTCACTTTGGCCATTTTGGCTATTTATCTGATGCTCGATGAGAAAGGGATCGATGTCTCTGCGGTGAATCTTCTTCCTGTCATCGATGTGATCATCTTTCAAGTGACTTTTCAAATTGGTCTTGGTACTTTAACAAACACTTTAATAGGGGAATTGTTCCCAACCGAGGTGAAAGGCGCTGCTGGTGCCATTATTACCATCTTCGATGGTTTACTAGGATTTACTGTCTCGAAATTGTACCAGGTGATCGGTGATAGTCTTGGCTCCTACACGGTTTATTATTTCTTCTCGGTGTCTTGCCTCTTAGCCTTTCATATGGTGGTGTTGTTTGTGCCGGAAACGAAGGGTAGAACTTACCATGAGATCCAAGCGGTTCTTAGTGGAAAGAAATTGAATACCTCGAATGAAGCAGGAGGAAGCAATGATAACAATTATGTATGACACGAGGAATTGCACCGTGAACTTTGTACTACACGGTGCTCGTTACGTTCAGTTGACAGTATTGTAATTGTTGACTTAATTACCACGATCTCCTCTTTCGTTAAAACACTTAATGTTTTTATCTACGTTGTTTATTTATGTAAGAAAATAGACAAAGGCAACAGTCACTTATTGATGTACATGTTTTATGACTTATTTTATCTTACATATGAAAAAATAAATACTGTTCTTAAAACTATGAATTCTTATTAATTCCATACAAATAAGACAATTTTTCCTTGCTCTCCTAGCACTTTCAACTTACTCTTAATCAAGAAAAGCTTATATTGCACGTGAGTGTGTGTTTCATCTTTCTTTATTTATTTTTCTACTTTATTTTCAATTCAAAAATAATTTTTCTAATATTAAAGACCCTAAAACGAATAAGTATTTTTATATTTAACTGTAAACACCTAATCGGAATCTATTTCCTTCAAAAACAGGAAAAACAATGCTTTGGATGCGGTTGTGGGTTCACACGTTATTATCCTCAATTACTAACTTATCTTAGATGTATATGTCGGATTTTGCGGTTCACGAAGAGAATCATATCCTGTCCAAGTTCTTATATAAAGCTTGCAACTATCATACATTTCAATAGAACGCTATTAAGCGTTCTAGTCTAACAATATTTCTTTACCTTGCATTTTTAATACGTGTAGGTTCTAATTGAAGTTGAGGTTGATCTCTCTTGATCTCGTTTATTTTTGCCGGTGTTGTTAAATTTAAACAATCAGAATGGCAAGCGATAAAAGGGGTATCCTTTATTTGTTCGATCGTCCAGCTGAACCAGTTTATGTGCCTAAGGGAGATGAAAAGGTTGCCTTTGATATACCACCTAATTATTTGGTAAGTATTGTAATTCAAAAAAATTAATACTTTTTCAAATGGATCTATAGTTACTTTTAGCTAAATTGACTGGTATAACAATTTTATATTAAATAGTACATTTTTTTGGTTCAGCCTGATAGATACCGTTCCGTTGCTACCCAAGTGTTCAATCGTTTCGGTGATGACGCAGAATCGAAGCTTCAAGTGAAGCAAATTACGCTTCCGGATCTGAGTATTCCTATGCAACTTGGACGTAATCAACCCTTCTCACTTTTTATTCCAGCACATCGAAGAGTAGCTGCTCGTCTTATTGATATTTTCATGGGTACGTTTTGGATTTCACTTTATGATAAAAGTACAGTTCATTGATTTATTCGTTGCATTTTCCGTTACAGGTATGAGAACGTACGAGGATTTCTTGTCTGTCGCAGTTTATTGCCGTGATCGTCTGAATCCGAATATGTTTATCTATGCGCTTTCAGTAGCGATACTTCATCGTCCTGATACTAAAGACTTACCAGTACCACCATTAACTGAAGTATTCCCTGATAAATATATGGATAGTGGTATCTTTTCTAGGGCGAGGGAGGAAGCTAATATCGTTCCTCCTGGTTCAAGGGTACATAAATAGTTTCTGAATAAATTAATTCATAATAATTACAGTTAATTACAGTTACTTAGTATTTCAGTTTGTTCTTAATATTCTAAATTCTTGTCAGATGCCAAATTTGAATCATAGCCAGTACTAATAAATATTTTTATCGTTTACAGATACCAATTGAAATCCCTCGAGATTACACCGCTTCAGATCTTGATGAGGAACACCGCGTGGCTTACTGGAGGGAAGACATCGGAATCAATCTTCATCATTGGCATTGGCATTTGGTCTATCCATTTGAAGGAGATATTAGAATTGTTAACAAGGATCGACGTGGAGAGTTGTTTTATTACATGCATCAACAAGTGATGGCTAGGTAAACAGTGAGAAACACGATAGTAACTTATTCAACCAGAACTAGTTATAATCGAAACATAACATGTTCAGATACAACTGCGAACGCTTGTGCAACCGACTTGGACGAGTGAAGAGGTTCATCAATTGGCGTGAACCGATTCCAGAAGGTTACTTCCCAAAACTAGATTCCCTAGTTGCTAGTCGTACATGGCCAGCTCGACCAAGTGGTGCTGTCCTCAAGGACGTCAATCGACAGGTGGATGAATTGGATTTCGATATTCAGGATCTGGAAAGATGGCGTGATCGTATCTTTGAGGCGATTCATACAGGATCTGTAATCAACACCAGAGGTGAAAGAATACCATTGACAGAGAAAAATGGAATTGATGTGCTTGGGAACATAATGGAAGCTAGTATACTCTCTCCTAATCAAAACGTCTATGGTGATCTTCATAATTTTGGTCATGTTGCTATTTCTTATTGTCACGATCCGGACCACCGTTATCTAGTAAGTTAAAGGGGCTCTTAGATGATCAATATATGACATTGTAATTTAATAATTCATTCCTTTCTTTGTAGGAGAGTTTTGGTATCATGGGTGATTCAGCAACTGCCATGAGGGATCCTGTGTTCTACAGATGGCATGCTTTCGTTGATGACGTTTTCCAGGAGCATAAAAACACTTTACCTAACTACACTGTACAACAGGTAAAACGTTCAAAGGATGTTTTTACATCATTGCATCCAGTGCCGGCGTTAGTGGGTGGGGGGGGGGGGGGGGGGGGGGGTGGCGGCGGACAATCGTCCAGGGCGCTAGATCTGTGAGGGGCGCCGCAGCCCGGTGTCCCTAGTAATATCCGTTTGGATGAGTAAAGCTGCTATGTAGTTTAACAATTTTTACAATCTAACTAGAGATTTATCGTTTCATATTACTACCTTGTCTGTTTTTCTTAAAAATTTTAAGCCCCTGAATGGGCGCCACTGATTGCATACTATGTCAAACTTTAAAAGAAATCTCACTTTGATAACCAGGTGCTTTACATAATCTTTGAGACAACCTGTATAACTTAATTGCTCTTTACAGTTGGACTTCCCAGGTATTGAAATAGCTGATGTTGGACTGACAACTAATCAACAACGCAACGTGCTGAACACTTTCTGGACCAAGAGCGACGTAGATCTATCGCGTGGACTTGATTTCACTCCTCGTGGTCCAGTACTCGCTAGATTCACTCATTTAAATCACGCAGACTTCTCGTACAAGATTGTCGTCAATAATCGTAACAATACACCACAAAGGGGCACGGTTCGCATCTTTATCGCTCCCAAGGAAGATGAGCGTGGACTGCCTTACACATTCAGACAACAAAAGAACCTAATGATCGAAATGGACAAATTCCCTGTAACAAGTAAGTACAGGGTGTTCGACAACAGGTGAAAGATTTTTTAAGGGGTGATTCTAGGAATCAAAATAAGACGAAAATCAAGAGTAACGAAATAGCGTTTGCGACTTTGTTTCCCAGTAATTAACGTTTAAAAATTCGAATAAAAAGCACCTAAAATCTGCAACCTGCCCAGCACCGACGTCAGGGCAGCATGGGTGGGTACAGTCATAACCAAGAAGAGAAACCAGAATGCTGCAGTACCGAGAAACAGAATAGCACGTGGTCAGTTTCTACTATTCAATGATTCATGGTTATGACTGTACCCACCCCAGCTGCCCTGACGTCGGTGCTGGGCAGATTGCAAGTTTTAGGCGCTTTTTACTGGAAATTTTTAAACATTAATTACTGAAAAACAAAGCCGCGAACGCTATTTCATTCCTCTTGATTATTATTTTAATCCTTAGAATCACCCCTTAAAAAATCTCCCACCTGTTGTCGAACACCCTGTATATTCTATATGAAAAAATGAATCAAACACGCAATACATACAGGGTGTCTGCGCTAAAGTGTGACAGGCGTTTTATTTCGTAACTATTGAAGATACGAAAAATTGTTTATATAGAAATTGCACGGCACAATGGGGTCTATGTTTTGGCGTGAACGAAAATTTATTTACATTATTAGTTTAAAAGATATGATGGTCTTTGTATAAATGGAACTGTATATTTTCTTTCAGATCATGTGATAGTGCTTTTCAAGAAGAATTCATTAAGCTTTAATATATACACCCGATTTTAATTAGTTTTCAAGATATAACGTTTACAAATTTCCCGATTTTCAGTAGATACCTCTTACGGCTGGTTCAGACACGGCTAGTAGTTTAGTCGAGTGGTGAGTAGTTTAGTGTATGGACACTAGAGTTTAGTCGAGTAGTTTAGTAAAACGGTTTAGTCGAGTCGATCCGTTTCATTGGATTTTGCTGGTCGAGTAGGCTTCCCCCACCACTAACTAGCCTTCGGGACAGACCTGTCCGGACGCATTTCTTTAGTCAAGGGATATATCTTGAACTCTTGATTTTCAAAGCTCAACTGTACTAGTCCGGACACTTTTCTATGCACTAAACGGTTTAGTAGTAAGTAGCTACTCCCCACTCGACTGAACTACTAGCCGTGTCTGAACCAGCCTTTAGTTTGAGCCGCAGGTCGTAAAAGTGGCCCTATTGTAGCGGTGCCACAGTGGGGGACTAGGAACGGCAGACCCAAAGAATAAGAAACCGCAACAATAGGGCTGCTTTTACGACTTGCTACTCAAACCGAGACGTATCCACTGAAAATCGGGAAATTTATAAACGTTATATCTTGAAAACTAATTAAAATCGGGTGCATACATTACAGCTTAATGAATTCGTCTTGAAAAGCACTATCACATGATCTGAAAAAAAATATATAGTTCCATTTAAAAAACGAAACTTGACCATCATATCTTTTAAACTAATAATGTAAATAAATTTTCGTTTACGCCAAAACATAGGCCCCACTGTACCGTACAATTTCCATATAAACAATTTTTCATGTCATCAATAGTTACGAAATAAAACGCCTGTCACACTTTAGTGCAGACACCCTGTATAGCGTAATAATTTCTATTAATTTATCTTCATGGCAATTTTATATTTTGTTAATTCATATGTGGGAATTCTAATGTACATCGATTTGACCTTGCAGTTAAACCTGGTCAGAATACATTTGAACATCGATCATCGGAGTCCTCTGTAACTATACCCTTCGAAAGAACTTTCCGCAATTTAGATGAAAATAGACCTACCGCAAACGGAACATTGGAACCATTCAATTTCTGTGGATGTGGATGGCCACAACACATGTTGGTGCCTAAAGGAAACAAAGAAGGCTTCCCAATGGAACTGTTTGTTATGGTGTCTGATTACAAGGGTGATGCTGTAAGTGTAATCTATAATAAAATTCTTTTCAATTGTAGCTCTTTTCTTCGAAAGTCATAGATGTGTAAATTAATTCAGTGCTTTTTTTCTCGTCCGTACTTGCTTCCTTGTTGAATTAATTTATTTTACAACGTTCATGTTTAGGTCCAACAAGACGAACCAACTGGTTGCAAAGATGCTTCGAGTTTTTGTGGATTAAGAGATAAGAAATATCCGGATGCGCGATCCATGGGATACCCATTCGATCGTCAACCACGTGCTGGTGTTGAAAATTTGTCCCAATTTCTTACCGGAAACATGGCAGTTGCTGAAATAACAGTTCGGTTTTCGGACACTGTTGTACCGAGATCTAGAACTGGAGGCGTAGGAAACACGTTAACTTTTGGCTAACAATATGCGTTTTATGTTCTTTTGTGGATTGTTAGATAAATGATGACATATAATTGCCTAAAATTAAAATAAGTAAAAGAACAAAAAAATTTATAAAAATAAACTTATAATAATTAATATGCATAATGTAAAATACAAAAAAATAAATGATTGAAGGAAAAATGATGTGATTATATTTTACAGCAGGCCATCATGAAACAATAACTTTATTATTACTTGATCAAACAAAACTATTTTCCGTTCTTTAAATTGAGCAAGGATAGTAGGTTCTAAGTTAGGCTCTGCCTTAATGTAGAAAGAAATAATCAAACTTTTATTATGTACTAGATAATTTATTTCCAATGACTAAAATTATTATTTTAAAGAACATTAAATTTAAATGAACACTATCAGTATTACATATTAAAATATATTAACAACGTGCTGCAATCACACGCGCACGACGTTCATCTACACAAGAAGAGAATTCTTCAACCAGATCAGAACACTTCAAAATTTCTTTAGGGTTATCTTGATAACATTTGAGTACTTTTTCAGAACTGTTTTTGCATGGTTGTACAGTATCTTGAATATTTAAATTCTTACTATCTGTAAAAAGTAATATCAAAAGTAACATTATCGTTATCAATCTATATTACGTGTATAAGTTATAAAGAAATAATAGCAGATCAAGCTTTAAATATAAATAACTCTTATAGTATACATACCATTTTTTTGTAATTCATTTACAGCTTTTTTATATTCTACATCTATAATATGATTAATTTTTGCATGCCTGTGTTGCAAATTTTCCAAACGCTTTTGCCAATATTGGTCTTGGTTACGAAGTTCCTGTTCTTTCTGTTGCTGTATTTTAAGGGCAGTTATTGTTAATTGTGGATAAGATGTGACATATCCAGAAGTCACTGCTGTATCACCACTTTGAGAGAACTGTGGAGATACATTTTGGCTAGAAGATGGTGCTTTATAAGTAGTAGATCTTACTTCAGTCCCCAAATCATTTTTTTCATTTGCTTTTTGAGTTAATCTTTCTACAACTGATTCTGATATTCCAATAACACCTATTTCTTCATTATTTATAGTCAGTTTACGAGCACTTTGTCCAGAACCCATTTCAGTGATTTAGATTTACTTTCAAATAATTTATAGTTGTTCATATAGTTCTGACTTTCAATAATCAGCAATTAAATCTGTCAAATTGCTTGCCTGCAAAATATACCAAAAAATTGTGGAACAGATAATATCACACAGAATTATTTGCGTGTATAATATATCATATGTTAATATTTGATCGTGCTATAAATAAATCAAATTCAATGATAGTACAATATTTCATATTCTTAAAACTGTATTATTTACTATTACATAACCTTAATTATCAAAGTTTTCATCAAAAAACAAATATATTTTTAATTTCATTTTTCTTGTTAATTTATACTTTCATAATTTTCAATAGATAAAATATATATACATGCATTAGCAATTTAACGTTTTTGTTTCTATTGTTGGGTACTAATAGAACAATTTTGACGTACCATTTACCAATTTTTAGGTGTACTGATTTAGCTGCTACCAACATAGCAATCCTTTGAACTATTTACACCGGCCAATAATGTTATTATACAAGGTGTTAAAAAATACCCTGAAGACCTGTACACCGTTGGATAGACCACGAAAAATTGAAGCAAAAAGTTCTGTAGCATTTTTCGATGGGATCAGTAGTTTAGCCACATTTCGTCGTTGAACATTGAAAAATTGACTAGAGTCGGCTGTGCCGCTGAGCGTCGCGCTTATATACGCATGCGCTGAGAGTGGAGATCAGTGGAGATGGAGCACTGATATGAGATAGAGACGGAATTAATTATTTATTTAAATAATTCAAACGTAATATAACATATAATCATGGAACACAAATTCAATAATATCCTTCAGGATGATAATTCATACGAGGTATATCATTCTCACTTAATTTGTTTTAATCAAGTTAACTACAAACAAAGAAACAATATGTAAGAAGTTGTTATCATTCATGTACCGATTATATTTGCATATAGGCTGCTTTGAAAGCATTATGTAATTTACAAAGCACTGCTCGCTATTTAAAATCAGGAGTAAAAAACAATCCTAATGATTTTAGTAAATTATCTGAAACAAAAAAATATTTACTCCGGTAAGGATTCTTTCTTTTTGTTGTCTTAGGTAATAATCTTATACATATACTTTGTGTATGAATATAATTTTTATAGATGTGGTATTACATGTGAAAAATTGGATACTTTATCTGTTATACATGTAGCAGGTACAAAAGGAAAGGGTTCCACTTGTGCATATACAGAAGCTATCTTGCGTGAACACAACTTTAGCACAGGATTTTTCAGTTCTCCACATTTGGTTAATGTAAGAGAACGTATAAGAATAAATGGACAACCATTAAGTGAAATATGTTTCAGCCAACACTTTTGGAAAGTTTATAAGAAACTAGAAGATAGGAAAGAACATGAATTTGATATGCCTACGTATTTTAAATTTATTACAATTTTAATGTTTAACGTATTTTTAGATGCTAACGTGGATGTTGCTATAATTGAAGTTGGAATTGGGGGGGAAAATGATTGTACAAATATTGTAAGAAATACTGTCTGTGTGGGTATAACTAGTTTAGCATTAGATCATACATCTACATTAGGTAATACTATCGAGGACATAGCTTATCAAAAGTCCGGAATTTTTAAGCCAAAAACCACTGCTTTCACCGTTCCACAGCTACCTCGAGCAATGTGTGTATTAGAGAAGAGAGCTGTAGAAAAGAATTGTATGTTAGATCTTGTTTGTCCCTTTGAAGAATATAGATGGGGAAATCTTTCACCTATTCTGAAGATAACAAGTAATATCCAACAACAGAATGCATCCTTGGCTATTCAAATGGCTACTACATGGATGACTAAAACAGATAAATATTCAGATATTCTGCATAATGCTGAAAATGATAATCAATTTTACAATAAGTATAAAGAAAATACTCAGCTAAATAGAGTCATAAAGTCAAACATAATATTCATGGATAAAATTGCAGTAGGTATATCTTCTTGTAAATGGCCAGGTAGAATGCAAATTTTAGAAACTAGTATTGCTAATTTTTTCTTAGATGGTGCGCACACGATTGAAAGTAGCGAATGTTGTATTTCTTGGTTTAACGATGTAATTAGTAAAAGAAGGGGGAAGAGGTTTCTAATTTTTAATACATCTGGGACTCGCGATTCGGAAAAGTTATTAGTACCGTTAAAATCTTTACATTTTTATAAAGCATATTTTGTACCAAATTTTGCAGGGATTAAAAGTATAGACGATGAAACGAACTGTTCGTCGATGGATGAACAAAGACATAAGTGTGAAATTAATGCCAATATATGGGGAACGGATTCACTAGTTAAAAATAGCGTTAATGAAGTTTTCCAGGATATAAAAAAGAATTTTGAAAAGGAAGTTAATCACAATAACGACGAGAAATATCAAATCCTTATTACGGGATCGTTACATTTAGTAGGTGCAGCTCTTACTATCTTAGATCCCAATTTAACGATGAGTTCGCAGTATTGCTTCGAAATAAGCAACTGTCCCCTCTTCTTTGTTTGAAGTCGCCCGCAAAGTGAGAGGTACGAGAAATGAGTGAGAGGTCCATGAAAGCGCGAAGCCGATGTTTAGGGTAATAAATTTTACGCTTGACTGAGCAGTGACAGCGGTTAGTAAAAGAAGGATGGAATATACATACAGTAAAAGTTGGATATATGCAACAAACATTGGGACCCAGGCGTTGCATATATCCAAGCGAGGTGTCGATTCTGGGCATTTAAACGTTGCATATATCCAAGCGAGGTGTCGATTCTGGGCATTTAAACGTTGCAAATATCCAAGCGAGGTGTCGATTCTGGGCATTTAATGTTGCATATATCCAAGCGAGGTGTCGATTCTGCGTCCGTACAAATCGTTTGTACCGTGCCGCGTTACCTATTCTACGTTCGTACACAACACGTCGCATGTTGCATGTTGCGTGTTTGATGTAGGTGTACGACCTGCCTTATACATATGTAATCGAGGTGTCAATTCTATATTGTTTATTTTATTATTATTGTTTATCCATGTTATAGATATTATCTATATTTATACTGTCATCTTATTCTAATAATTTTGTAAAATTATTACAAAATCTTATCATAATATAATTCAAATCATATCGTGTTTGGTACCATTTTAATCAGAAAAATCTCACAAATGCGTTAGTAAAAGTTTCATTAAGAAAAAGTTAAAAATAAAAAAGTTTTATCGTTCAATTAGTATTAGTCACACCGATATTACGGTCGGATCATATTACACGGTTTCCTCGCCGAGCGGCTCGGTTCGGCTTAGGGGAATCCCCCCAAGTGGAGGGGATAGCGATGTTGCATATATCCAGGTTTTACTGTATATGTACTCGGGTTGGTGAAAGAAGAAACAGGGTGGAAAGAGATGGATAGTTTAGTTTGAATGCAATCGTATAGCCCATCAAACTTATTTATCGGCCGATACTCTTCATGCTGACCCGACCAAACTATCGGCCGATAAAAAGTTTGCAGTCTGCGGAGGCTCTAAAGATGAATACCTGGTCTAAAATATCAGTAGTGGGTTCAGAGGCATAACCTACTTCTTCTGCATCTTCCTCTAAATCCGCCTCATATTCTTCTAATTCATCTGTATCAGTATCAATAACCAAATCAACCTATCGATTCCCTCTGGAGACTTTGCAAACCATTTCAGCCAATCTGTAAAAGTATACAAAGACATGGACTGCTGATTCGCTGCTTGTTGTTTTACAAGTAAAGCCCGTACAACGTGCAACGTGCAACTCCTAATTTTCGTGTAATGAAGGAAAGATGAATCAAGAATAAAAAATTGTAAAATTTTCTGACCACAGGGTATATATTCTCGGGTTTCCCCGAATTACCATAGATTATAAAGTATATATAACCGAAACACAGTCATATGCGTAAAGTAAAAACGAGCGAAATCTCGTCATCTAGTAAGTATGGTTTCTCATGAACTGCAATATACATATATGTATGCAGGGTGTCCCGTAACTTCGGTAACTCCCAGAAATGGGAGGTTGTTGGGGTGATTCTGAACAACATTTTCCTGAAGCTTTGTTTTTGAGTTATCAACGAAAAATACTGGCCAATCAGAGCGCGCCTTTATCGCGGGCCGAACCACGAGAGCGTTGGCTTTCAGCGTCGGTCGTGGTCGTGAACAAACGCATTGGCACAGCGTTGGTATAGAGGGAAACGTGCAACAAATGTTACATCGTCTTAAATTAAGAACAAGGTGGAATTATTCGTTATTCATGAATAATGAATGCGTTTGTGCCAATGCGTTTGTTCACCACCACGACGGAGCGTAGCTGAAAGCCACTGAAAGCCAACGCTCTCGTGGTTCGGCCCGCACTAAAGGCGCGCTCTGATTGGCCAGTGTTTTTCGTTAATAACTCAAAAACAAAGCTAGAAACGACATTTTGGTGAAGCAAAATGTTGTTTAGAATCACGGGACACCCTGTATAATAACAAAGTGTGTATAATTTTTATCAATTTACATATGTAAAAAAATTATACTTACATATACATACATATGTATTTAAAATATACAGTCATCATTTTTTATAACTTACAATTAGTGGTCAATGTCACTAACTGAATCAGAAAATTGCTGATAACTGTCAGACAAAAGTATCTAAATAGAAAGCATAGAAAGTTGATAATATATGTAACTAGACGTTGCAAATAATCTCCGGCATATTCAACTGAAACGAGAATCTAACTGTGACGTCATTAAATGAGGTTTATTTATAAAATTCCTGAGGTTACATGTACTTTGAACTGAACGTTATCTACGTCTCGTACCAATTACCGGTGTGTATTTTTACTGTTTAATTTTATTTTTAGTACACTCGTATAGCTTTTAGTTTAAATAAACTATTTCGCAAACTATTTCTGGAATTAGCATGTCCAGAACATTAGCATAAAACATCTCTTATTCATGTTTCCTCTAAGAATCATATCTTAATTAAAACATGTTTAGTTAATTTTTGTATATATTGAAATATTTATTATTAAATTATTACCATAATAGTAACAGTTTAATTTACAATATATAGAAGCATAAATTCCGTAAATTTCTACTTGCTCATGGTAATTATTGTGTATAATTTTAAACTCTTTTATTGTATATAATCTTTGAAAACATGACTCATGAAAGATTTTGTTGAAAGTATTACTCAAAAAATAATTAGAAAATGAAAAAAATAGATTACATTTTTAATAAAATGGTAATAGGTACATATATAGGTTACATTGCTTTACATTTTACATTTAAGTTTAGCAGTTGTTATAAACATTATTAAAAATGTAAGAATTTCATAGTAATAATATCACTTTATTGTATTTTTTCAGGTATTTGCATAAGTTTAAAAAAAAAGAGAAAAAATGAGTCTACAGTGGACATTAATTGCTGGTTTTCTTTATACTGAAATTGCTGTAGTTTTATTATTGGTATTGCCAATATTTCCTCCAAACAGATGGCAGAAACTTTTTAAGTCTCGATTTTTGCAAAGTTTAAGTAATCAAGCATCCATCTATTTCTTAATTTTACTTTCAATATTAGTTTTATTCCTATTAGATGCTATCAGAGAAATGCGAAAGTACTCTGTAATTGAACATAACGATCATGGTGTACATTTGGATGCTGAAATGCAAAGTATATATTGGAATTTATTGGATATCGTGTTCTAATTATCTGAATAAAAGTTTCAAATTTATTATTGTCTTTTACAGGTAATCTGAGATTGTTTAGAGCACAAAGAAACTATTATATGTCTGGATTTTCATTATTTTTAAGCCTTGTCATACGTCGTCTTGTGATCTTAATTTCTGCTCAAGCTACTTTATTAGCACAGAGTGAAGCTGCTATGCGACAAGCTCAGTCAGCAACTACAACAGCGAAAAGCTTATTATCTCAAAAGACGACTGGAGAAAGTGCCCAAAATGACTCAAACGAAGCGCATGATAAAGTGCTATCAGAATTGAAAGGTCAAATTAAGGAATTACAAGCAAAAAACCAAGAATTAGAAAATCAGCTTACAAAAGAGAAACAGGATAAAGAAGTCATAAAATCACAAGCTGCATCTCTTGCTAAGGAATATGATCGTTTAACTGATGAACATGGTAAAATACTTCAGTCAGCTGGTGATAAAAAGAGTGATTAAATTATACATTTTCTTTTTTGTTCCTTTTTTATTTTTTGTTTTCTTAATTATTTTATAATGGTTAATCCCTATTTCTGGGTTGATATTTTATATTATTAAAAGTTAAAGTTCTACAGAATTGAATTTACATAATGTAGACAATAAGTTATGTAATAGAGTATTTAACAAGTATCACTATGGTGAAGACATATATGATAAGTTTGTATTCTATAAATATTTAAATATATAAAATTAATACAGTATTTTTGAAAATATTGTTATGGTACAACAGCAATTACTGTATGCACCTGTGATGTTAACTAAAATTATTTAAATTATATATGCATAATTTTTGTATTTCTTTCGCCGATTTCGTATTTAAAGATTTTATTTAACAAATTCGTTGATACTTTATTGATAAAATAATAAATAATTATAATTTGAAATCGTTTCATAACATTATCTTAGCATAAAAGAAAGGAAAATTATAATGATATTAATTTATATAGTGCATGTAGCAGTAATTATAAATAAAATATATGTACTATTATTTAGAAATAATTTTTACTCCTTACATATTACAAATTCCCGCCATTTAAGTACTGTGAAAAATACTTTTAGTTCATGTTACATCCACCAGTAGGGCTACTCGTACTCGTTTTGATCCATACAGCAGTGACTATAGAGTCACTGCATATAGTTCTTTATTATGGCAGAAATCGACCATATAGCTTGTGTTGGTTTCTGTTTCATTTGTGAAATTTGTAATTAAATATGGTTGCTACAATTAAATTAGGACCTCAGGATTTACCACCCGAGGGAGGATATTCACCTATTCAAACTGAAAGAATTAAACTACGTAGAGTTATTGGAGGTATAAATACCTGAATCTGTAGTTTTATTATTCTATTATCTAATAACAAATGATCGTAATTAAGCACTTCTAGATATTGATCTAGATTAAATCTAGATATTAATATTGTTTAAATGTAAATAAATTGAAAATATATATATGGAATGTATTTTATGATAAGTATAAAATTAATTTTAGGTCGTCTTGGTATTGCACTCTTCTATACTGTTTCTATTGGTGCATCTTATTTATATTATTTAAATCTTAGAGATGTTAGAAGAAGTGAAATTGAAATGAGAAGTTCAAGATTGGCAATTTATCCCTTATTAGAAGCAGAAAGGGATAGAGCGTAAGATCTCTTTTTGATAATTTCATGTTGGAAATAATATTATTTTATGATTCAATGATACATTGATTAGTTAATGATGTTGATATTTAAAAAACATGTTTATGTTCAAAATGTATTAAAGATTAAGAATATTTTTCATTACAGGTTGCTGAAGCATATGCGACGTTTAAGGGATGAAGAAGCTGACTTGATGAAAAATTATCCAAACTGGGAAGTAGGAACATTTTTTGGAGAACCAGTGTTCTATAAAGATAGACCAGAATGTTTTGAACCGAGATTTTTTGATACTGTTGTATTTTCAAATCCTAAGGATTATTCAAAACGTGCATACCGTCATTGGTATACATAAACAATTTTTTATGCAACCATTGTACAGTAGTATATTAAATAATAGAGGAATATAAGTAAACATTATTATTACTATATTAAATTATTACCTATATTGAATTTTACAGTATCTTAAAATATATATTTAAATAACACTATCAGTAATTCATATATATCATCAAACTCCTACTCTTATACATCTTTAAGATAGGAGAACGTGCTTAATACTTTAACAGTTTTTATCACGTGGCTGTCACTTTGATATGTAAATTTTTGTAGCAGTATTTTCTACAATAGTTTTGTTTAGTAGATAATGCAGATTTCTTCTATACCAACTTTAAATACACCCTATTTTTAAAATAAAACCATCATTAACAAATAAAATTACAATGATTATCGTACTGTTGCTATAAATAATTATTAAATACGGAAAAAAATTTCCTAATAATGAAAATGAAATGCGTATAGGAGTGATAGAAGTCCATTTAAGTTGGGCTCTTGCCCTGTCTCTCTCGGTTTCTCCTAACTCTCCCGGCTCTCCGTAATTTCTCTCAAGATCGATAGCAATCAGCTATTTCTTTTTAACAATTCTGAGTTAAAAACTAAATTGGGTATACCATATTACTATCATTCTCTGTATTCCTAATATAAGGGCTGCTCAATTCAAGTGTACCACAAGTGACGTAAAAATGTCTAAATATTTATGTTCCCTTTATGGTGTTTATCGGATAATCCTGATACTCAACAGTTGTCCAATTATACGGACGTCCCTTGCATTCCATCTGCTCCATTCAAATCATTGCATAAGGGGATGCATCCATGCTTAAACTAATCTTTTCTCTTCTCTCCCTACAAGAGTATCAATTACATTGTTATTAGAGGACACCGATCGATACTTCCATGGATAATGTGTTCTAGATTACATGATACTTTCGAGTAGTACCAGTCAACCAGTGTTTATCAACCCAATTTTTCAATCTTAGACTCTACCCCCTTCATCGCCCCTATCATTGGAAATTTTTTTATTTGGCTAGAAGTACTCGTATGAGCTACTTAAAATCATGGCTAATAAAAATAACAAAATATTGTGAAAACTAAACATTGTACTTGATTGAATTTTCAACCCCTCTAATACAGCAGCTAACATGTTAAAGTTAAGGATAATTAAAAATGGTAGAAGAAAGGGAAAGGAGAAGATGTTAAGTTTGAGATTGGAGCACAGGAAGAGTAATTTTACGTTTAGCTGAAAAAAAGTATGTTATGTGCAAAGAAAGTTAAGGTTGAAAGTCGCTGTAGGTCGTAACACTGGTCGGACAAGATAGCATCAAAAGTTCAACTATGCGTTTAATTCGAAACCGAACCTCAGCGACCGCAAGTTGGCAAAATTTGGGGTCGTTATGGTAGAACGTACTTTAGGGTGATATATAAAGAGGAGTTTATTTAGCAGCTACAGTTGAAGCTTCGACATGAAGCCGGTAAGAAAAACGAGGGACTTCAGTATCGAGAGTATTTTGGCAGATAAACGCATACCCATTCAAAATGATCGCGAGGAGTACCAAGAATTATTAAGTGTAAATGATGATTCTTCTGTAAAAAATTCGAGAAAATATTTTGAAGAAGAGTGTACAATTCGTAGTCGGAGAATAAGTCATGAACTTACAATTAATGAAGCAGAAAATTGTGATTTAAATTTCCAAAGGAAAAGTGAAGTTATAGAAGAAAAATATAAAATAAATTCTGGGAAAGTTTTAAACGAATATCGTAATGATTCGTTAGATGTGGAAAGCTCTGAATATAACCAGAATAAAAATAAATTGCAAACTAATAGTACTGATAAATGTATCATCGATTCGAAATCAAATTTGATAGCTGAAGTTGAAGAAGGAAATAGGATAAGTGATAAACCCTTCATATCAAGAGACCAGAACGGGAAATTGAATAAAGAACGGAAGAAACAATTAAAACAATATCAAAGTGATAGTCATTTTAAATGTTCAAATAAGGATACCAATGATTCGTCAATAAAACAATACAAGAATTTAAGGAACAATGTCGAAACAACACAAAATAAATATTCATTGTTTGAAAATGAAATTAAAGAAGAAAATGAATCTTCCAGAGGTAAACTGGACGTAGTACGAGATGTAGAGAAATTAGAATGGCTTCACTGTACAAGATATAAACCTCCCAAAATACCCAGAAAACCAACAATTGGTAAAAGTAAAAGAAAGCCAAGCTTCTATCCTCGAATACCATTTTCAATGTTTCAACTCGAGTATCTTGAACAAAAATTTCAAACTTCCGCTTATTTAATGAGACATGACGTTATGGAAATGTCTGATGTGTTAAAAATTCCGCCTAATAGGGTATATTTGCATTTTATGAGTTTTTTCTTTGCTTGTATGAAGTTTCATTTTTGAATAAATTGATACCGAAAATTCATCGAAATTTTTCGATTTTAAAAAGACCGCTATAGCGGGAAAAGAGTCCTCTATTGGTGAAATCGAAAGGTTCATTTTCAGATGGCGCCACATATTTTTTCGAGGTCTTTTTAAAATAGAGAAATATTATTTGTACTTTTAAATACATTCTGTATACATTTATAACTTTGTTTCTTTCAGATAAAGATCTGGTTTCAAAACCGACGTGCTAAGGAACGCCGTGAGTTTTGTACTAATATATAAGGAAAGATACGTTTATCATGTAATATAATTTATAATAGGAATAACATAGCTGGAATAATATTTTTGTATTTTAAATAAATAATCTCAGGCAATTATAAATGAATATTATTTTTATAAACTGTATTTAATACTGAGATTTAAATTTATATTGATCTAGGATTGTTCTAAATGAGTCTTATTTTACTATAGTCATTGTCTAATCTTTCAATGTTTAGTTTTCCCTCCCCAGATGTCCTTTCATTCGACGGATAAATATAAGGCAAGTTAAACGGTCATACCACTCTATGTTTGAGCAGTCGCGCGGCGATTCCTGTGTTACATGCGCGCGCGCAGTTTATTCAATCCCACGAAAACTTACGAATACTTTCGTACACAAAGATGCAGCGTTCCGTCCAGCAAGCAAACGGGGATGGTGTTCTTGCTTCTCCGAGAAAAAAACAATGTATGTTGAGTACTTCGACTAAAATTACTGTCGTTCTTGGAGCGCAATGGGGTGACGAGGGTAAAGGCAAGGTCGTCGATATGCTTGCCACGGATGCTGACGTCGTCTGCAGGTGTCAGGTGAGTCCGCCATTTTTTCATTTTCGTCCACCTTTTTTTAGATAGAAATGTCTAAACGCTTACTTATTCGTAATTAAAAAGTTGTTACTTTACTATTAAAATTGCTACATTACACGGCTGTTTCTTTACCCAGAAGCTTTTATTATGTTTCTCTCATCATATTATCTTATTTTGAATTATAGAAAAAACATTCCTACTTCCCTATTTTTTTCCGCTATGTCACGTGATTATTAGTGTTTTTCTATTTTAATATTTTATTATCTGTTCCTTTTTGACTATTTTAATTTAAGTATTAAAATCATAAGTTTCATAGGTTAAAGTATCATTTCTAAATTGATATGTTTTTATTCAACATTTTTCATATTTCAATACTATTTATTATTCCATCATATAAAGTTTGATCATTATGTTTTACCATCTTACATTCATCTATAAAGAGTTAAATATTAACATTCTTCTGTTGCAATAAAAATAATAATAGTTTATGTTTCATCTTTTCTATTTGTTTATCTATTTATACGTGTCTTCTTATTTAAATATTCATCCCTTTTGAACAGTGTTTCATGATTTTTAATTAAAAATTAATCATGTAATGAGAGTATACTAAGTACATTTTATGTTATAATGGCTATATTTCATTGTAACACAAATATATGAAACAATATGCAAACTGTATATACCTGCATTGGTATATATGATTCTTAGAAACATATATATTATTATGTAACAGCTATTTCAATTGACATTGAAATATATAATCTTTTTGATGCAATATATCAGTGAAAAGAGTATTGCATCTTTCACGTGTGTATATGTATACACAAAAGTATTGTATTTATTTGATCAAGTATATTATGTTTTAATGCTTGTTAAATTTTAAATATAAATTATATGAATTATTAATACTTCAAACTTTATGGTTTGAGCATATCAGTAAACTATATGTGTAACTACAATACGTTGTAATTATGTTATATGAGTATCTATATACTCATATCTATTGTGATATTGCTTATCGAAATTGAACTATTAGATACGCTACAATTTTTCACTTGTTAACTATGATATTTGTGACCTAATTAATCTAATTAATATTTTGTATAAAATAGTTCGCATTTAAATTTAATTTATTAAAGAACAAGCATTAACAACATAAGTTGACTGTAATGGATTAAAATATCTCTCAAATTGTTTATTTTTTAACATTATATCTTAGTACTTTTTTACGTAAAATGTTTCGAAGAATCGATCTACGTAAAAAGAAAAAAAGATATGCAATTTCATTTAAAAAAAAAGTAGTAAAATTGTTGATACATATGTATCGTTGTATTTGCAAAACAATCATTAAACTTTACTTCAAAAGCAATACGGTATATCATCTTTACAGCTGCAATTAATAATAAAGAATTATGAAAAGAAACAATATTATTGTTTCCAATAGCACGATTGTAATGAATGTCTGGTACAAAGTTTTGTCTTCGACGAGAATTGATCCAACAATCTCTTGGATATGTAAACTGGTTATAAACCAATACATTATGCGCATTGCAGTCTCGTTTAAATAGTTCTTTTTGGCGCATTAATTATCATTGTCTTCGATTAGCAATGAATTGTTGAGGAGAATTCATGTCTCATTAGTAGAGCGATTAAAGCTCATTATTACGTTATAACGTTGCAAAAATAATTAGCAAGTAATTAAAAACAAGTTCATGTAAATTATAAGCCGAATCCAAAAATTAATTAACGTATTTCCATTCGGTAACATAATTAGAAACTTTGGTGTTCTTTTCCATTGAATCTCTGATTCAACGATTAATTTATTTCAGCGGATGAAACGAGTCATTTCACATACATATATTCATTTAGTCTTATCACTGCAATAAATACTTGCACTTCTTATTCGAAATTTACTCGTTGCGCAGAAGGATAATGTTACCATAGCAAAAGCGTTGACTTAATTGCGTGGGATAATGAGATTTTCATTCTCGTTTCTCCTTGAAGTGTAATTAACTGCGTTACTCGCTAACAGCCACCTCTTATCATCGAATCTGATGTAGGCTGGAAATTTTTCCAAACTTTTGAATATTATTTACGATATCCGCGAGCCTTTTATTATTTATTGACGGACCTTGCATTTTGGGAAAAATTTCCTTTTTACCTGTAAACCTTTGAACCCTGATAAAGGGAATTAATTAATTCTCTGGCAATTAAAATAGGTACCTGATTTATTTTATGTTTCAAGAGGAAATAATAATTATGGAATTAAATAGTTTAACTGGGACATCCGTATGTTATCGAAATCTTTCTTAGAATTTATAAATGTATATTAATAATTGTGAGTCATTGGATAATGGAACGTTTATACGGTAAATAACACGTCGTAATTTTTCTCATAATTCTTTTAAATGGTTTAACAATTACTTATGTTTGACAAATTGAATCCACTTAATCATCCTAAACTGAATGTACATAATTGGTGTAGAGAAAGTAGTAGACTAAACGAAAATAGAGACAGAAATAAAATAATTATAGAATGTTAGGATGTAATATTAAAATAAGTTTTATTTTAAATTAAGATTTGAAAATTGCTAATAGAAATTTCCTTAATAAAAAGGAAAAAAAAAATAACGAAACCTATTAATTTTATAAAATGGCCAGGAAAATATTAAAATTTATTAGCAATAACTGACGTTTTGCATTGTTCTGTCAATGTTAACATAAAAAGAAATATTTTATTTCAAGCAATTCCAATATATCAAGTCTTTTGTACCTCTTGGCACTAGTTGGCAATTATTGCATAAGCCCGAAATCAGGTGCTGCTTCCAGTTTTATAATTTCACATTTAGTATGCAACGATATAATACATTTCTATTTTCAATTCGAGAGGAAGCAATTTCATGCACGTGTATCCTTTAGAGTAAGGAAAGAAGATCCGGTTTTCTTCCTCTTATTTCTTCCTTAAGCGAAACGATATTTTGCGTCTCGCTTTTCCCTCGTACAATTTCAAATTTCATTCCAAGAATATTTCTGTTCGAATAGGACGGATCGTCGATGAATAAAATACACACGTATAGACTTACAGGCTGACTCAGCGTTTGAAATCTATGGTGTCTGATTATACGGAGTCGGTGAATTAAAAGCAATTAGAAAAAAAGAGTAAGATTAATGTTTCATGGGTCATTTGAATGTATTGTTGGGTATAGTCAGCATTTACGTAGTTATATAAGAATACTAGCGTCGCAAATTCTTTCGGAATTTCAGTTGCTAAGTCCCCACTGATTTAGCGTAGTCTTCTGTTATTAATTACTTATCGATTCTCTTATTAATTACTTGGGTTTCTACTATGGCACAAAGGAGATCTGCATTTTTCATTTCAGGAGAACCATAAATTTAACATACATGGCGTTTTGTATTCATTTATATTATAATAACCATTTTTATTGAAAGTTCACGGAGTAATAATTGATAACAAATTTCCTTGACAAAAATTTCTTTCCCTCTATACTTGTTTCCCTTCGTTTAAAATTCAAAAATCAAAGCTTATTTTGAAAATTATGTATCCGAATAGGGATTGAAAAATAAAAAGAAGAAGCTCCCTAGGAATCTAGCTTTCAGTTAGAAAAACTATAAATTGAAATATTGCCAAAGAATCGTCAAATGTGCAAAAATGAGAAGGCCTTGCAGAGCTTTATCACGGGCGATAAAAGTAGCATGCAAAAATGAAAAAAATTGAAAAGCGTAGAGTATCGAAGACTGTGAGAAACAAGCAGGAAAAATATTAATAAAAGAAAACGTCTGTTTTAAATTATCAGTTTGTAGGAAAATAAATTCTTCAATATCTCAACCGCTCTATTATAGATAAGATATCTATAGAAAAGATATAGGAAGGGTGTGGTAAAATTAAAGAAAATCTTAAATACATTTTTTGTTTTATTCTGTACAATGATTGAAAAAGTACAATCAGACGTTTTAAATATTTCTTTATTTTATTTTATTTTTCAACATTGCATCAGTTACATAAGATAGTTATTAATGAATTGGCTGTTGCTTCAATTTAGAAATTGGCATGAGACAGTATATTTAAGTTTTTTTTTTTTCTATTCATTGTCTAAATTGACAAAAAATATCGGAATACACGAATTAAAGATAAAGCAAAAAAAAAGTATCTGCACAGGGAGCAAAAGAAAAATTTTAATTTTTGCAGGGAGGAAGCAATGCCGGGCATACTGTAGTAGTAGACGGTGCGGAGTTCCATTTCCATCTTCTGCCCAGTGGAATAATGAATCCTAGATGCACGTCTGTAATAGGTAATTATTTTTCGATCATGATGGTCTGCAATAATTTGTTCAATAGTTCTGATAAGATCGAGCCTGGTCAAACAAAGCAGTCAAACTTCTTTTTTGAATTTACATTTTGCTTTCCTTTTTATTTCATTGAAAAACTATTTGTTTTGTTGAAAATATAGTGGAGAGGAAAAATGAACCGGTAAATGGCTCAGTAATCTTAAATTTTTTAATTCTTCGTTATTTAATTTTCTTAATGAAAATAAATAATTTTTCTATAAAATAAAACAGCGAGCATCGAAGATACTAAAAAAGATTTATAGGACATGATTTAAACAATTATCAAGAATAAGATTGATCTTTTTCAATGCAATTTCGAAGTTTCGAATATTCCTTTAATTTGATTAAAAAATAAATTACATTGTTGTTTCAGCTTCTTTTATTATCATTTTACACATTTCCGTTAAATCCATGTACTTCTTCTTATTTATTCTTCAATAACGATTGACGTATGGTAAACTTGTGACGTAAAGCTTTAATAAATTTTCAAGGATAATTTAACGTTACATTCTGACACATGGTTAAATTGGTATTTATATAAGCTGCACCGTGGAAGGGATGCGAACATGATGTGCCATTTAACGAAATATCAATCAAATTCAGAAGAGAAGTGGTATCTACTTTTGCTTGGCAATTATTGAAATTATGTCCTAAACATACTTTTTTGTATCTTTTAATTCAAAAAAGTTCATTTGAGCGTTCTGATTTTCATACGTATATGTGTATCTTACAAATCAACAAAATTTATGTTTAACACTTTCATTAATTTTCGTATACTCTATCTTCATATGTTTCGTTTTGCTTATGAACATAAATAAAAAGGTGCAATTTTAGTCTAATTATGTTAAATAAAGAATCATTAGTCAATGGAATTATTTAATTTTGCATAATTAGAAAAGAAAAATTAGAAATTCTTTATTGTTTAGTTATTGAATGTTTAATCTATATTGAAAATAAATGAAATTTTAGCCGTATACAGTAACAGATATTAACTGCACCGTTTTCTACACAGTTTGTCTCGGGTATGTATAAATTCAATGTAAAATAAATTAAATAATAGACTATTTAATAAGGCCCAAGTCTGTAGTTTTAATCTTTTCTTGATATTTAACTATGTAGAACATCGTTACGTATCTCTCGACGATTTCTCTGACATTCACCTACTTTTATAAGCATATCCACTGAATTATTCAAATTATCCTTGATTCGATTCTTATCGATTAATCTAGGCTTTATGAATGTCAAATAAAAGGTGTAACCACTTGTTGTTTACCTTTTGATTGCACTTGATTTATGGAACTGCTCTGGGCAGTAACATAAATACATCACAAAGTATTTACACATTCAATTTTTACACGGAAATAAATTTAACGAGGATAATATTTAAATTCTCTGTAAAAGATTAATTATTTTTATGAATAAAAAGTTAGACATGATTTGATAACATAAAAGTGTTACAAAATGCCACTTACGATATATCAATTTCAAGTTTAAAGTTTGTTAAAAATAATTACATAAATTTTTTATTAAAATTTTTAATATAGAATATTTATTTTCCAGTTACAAACAAACAATGGCTGATTTCGAAGCATGTAAAGTTTTGCATGATTTGATGGCATGGAAGTACCATAAAATAGTTCTTGTGGTACATTAATATTTATATAGTTCTTTTTATTAAATCTTAAGCTTTAAACTGATATAGTGTAAGTGTTATTTTGCGATATTTTTATGTCATGAAATCAAGGTAGTCAATGAAAGGGGCGACTCTTACAAAGAATCACGTTTAGATAGGCGTAAACATATGCAGCAAGCATCACTGACAGAAAAAGGTCATTCACCTTTGACTTTTTATTTTAACACAACAAACGCTAGTGGAATGATCTCTTACTGTTTGATAATATTTGCTGAGTGTTCACTATCTACACGCGTTCTTCTGTGTAAGTGTCGTTTATGGTAACGTGATCAGCTGTTCACTAATCATCCAAGAATTTTCTTAAGAATTTCTACTGATACATGAAAAACTATAAACTAGTAACATACAAAAATATGGTAGGACAATTAAACGAAACATCGAAGAACAAAGCTTTTAATCTTATTTATTTTTTACATTAACTTTGGTTCATATTATTTCCCCTATCACACTTCTATTATCTTTCAATCACATGAAGTTAAACAATTCTCATACTTCATAATATATCCTTCTTAAATAAGATTTTTGATAAAATATGTACAAACGATACAAAGATCACGAATATACATACATATATATACATATAAAAATATATACCTACATATTACATAATATTTGTACACAGAACACTGTTGTATAATAATTGCATGGATGTTAATGTGTACAGAGAAGATGGAATGTTTCATGTCCTGACTTTTTTAATAAGCATTAGAACCTCGCATCTGAATTCTATTTTCTGTTCGATATTGAATGACCGCACTAAAGGAAGTATGGAATTAAAGAACGATTTATCATCATCAATTTCTTCAACGCTACAAGGAACTGGTGTTTGTAAATGATCAATTAAACATGGGTCTAGATCCCTCTGTTGTTTTATCGATGGCTCCTCCTTCATGCTTGTGACAAAAGGCATATTCATTTGATCATCATCAGTAGCTACTGCTTCTTCAGCTTCTTCGCCATCCAAACTGGATGCTGTAGCTGCAGCTTTATCCAGTTCTTGTAAAAAGGACAGTCGACGTGCATAGATATATTGTCTGTTATGGTTACTGTACCTCCTCTTCTTGCGGACAGTCCTCAGATATTGATCTCGTATATTTCTCCATCTGTTCATATGTTTTTTAACTGAAAAAAGAAATAACATTTTCGGTTAGGATCTTGTAGTGGTAAAAGGCTATGTAGTAGTAGAGTTATTTTACTAACTTGCTATTACACTCTATTCTACAGTGCTAGGAAAAAATAATTTACTCTACTTGTGTAAACGATTGAGTAAGTATAAAGTTAGTAGAGTACTAAAACTAATTGGTAAAGTGGGATAGCATCGTGTTAAATTAATTCTATCACTGGTTTACCAGTTGGCACTGGTAAACTAAGCTTTATTAACTATAACACTTGCTCAATCGTTTCCATAAGTATAATAAATGAATTTTTCCAAGCCTTACTCACTCTACCATTAAATTAGACTTAACAGCTGCTTTCAAATAGTTTCCTTGCGCGCGCGCGCGCGCACATTAAGTACCTTTTAAACTATTGATCGTCTACGTCCAAAAGCATACAAAGAGTGATTCATAATAACATAACAATTATTCAATTTTCAATTTATATTTTAAAAAGAAAACTGCGAAATTGAAAAATGATTCAGGTCCTTATGATTTACTATGCAAATATACTGTTATCAATTATTGATATTGATTTATTATTTAATGAATATTTAAGCATATTTAAATTATAAAAATACCCGCGTGAATATTTAAAATACTTTGTATAAAATCTAATCTCATCGTGTGATAAGGCAGAGTTCCTAATGGTACCCATCAGTGGTTCCACCGGTAATGCTGTCAGTGATCCTATCGTGATCCTCAATACGAGCAAATAGCTTAAAAATAAGTTTCATGTAAAGAATAAATAGAATATTATTTTACAAATCACAGTTTCTGTGATTAGACGACGGTTTTTGAACAAATATAATAAATCATATGATAACAGTGACAAATGTTATGCTGCAATAAGCTGAAACAATTCCGTGCATGACGCAACTATATGCATTACATTGGCATTCAGCACCACTGACAGTGTCGCACATGCGTCGAACGCTGTTAATTCTGCTCTATAATTTTCTTGGCTCAAGTTGATTCGGACTATAATTTTTTATTTCAATTTCTAATAGTTCCGTATTTCAAAACTTAAGTTTTAAAAAGACCCTTGGAAAACATGCCCTAGTTTCGATATAAAATAGGGCGAATATAAATTTGAAAATATGCTAACTCTAGAATTTGAAAATTTTAAAAATCTCGAAATTCATTTAATTATATACGTGGTTTTACAGCGAATTAAAATAGAAACAAGTAAACTAATTATTTTATAAATCATATTCGCAAGCTATTATGACAAAATAAGCTTTATATGATGTGTAATGATTAATTATACATTACATTACCGAGATCTTGTTTCTCTTCTTCGGTCTTTTCTCCAAAATTCGCACAGAATTTTTCACATATTTTCTCCCATGCCGCATTCTTTTTCTTTTTATCCCTATTTTCCTCGGAGTTCAGGTCCCATATTTCGGGAAATTTTTTTACCTCCTCGATAAATAACTCGGCGTCAAGTTCTTCGAGAATCACTCTTGTGGAATTACGGTTGTCTGTATTCGACATGGTTAGTAACGCCTCTGCTCAACGCCCGTTATAGACCAGCGGCCAGCGTCACACGCCCGTCTGCGGGCATCCGCCGGATGCACACGAGTATTGTCGATGCCTCTCGAAGCAACTCGTACTTCGCCCGCCAGGTGCCCGCAAGCAAGCGTATCCGCTTCGAAACCGCTTGAAAATAAATTTAAATTATGCAAAGAAAAAGATGTTTATAGCCTTTGAATATTTTTAAATATCATAATAAACGTACCCCATATCAAATAAAACAAATGCTGTAATAAAAAATTGAATTTTATATATTTCTTTTTATTATAGCTTTATACCCTGTTTTATATATGAAAATAAATTGAGATTATGATATTACTATTCTTTCTTTTAATTAAGCAATGTATTGTAATATCTAATACTATGTTTATCATAATTGTTGCAGGAAATGGGGTAGTAATACATCTGCCAGGTCTCTTTGAAGAATTGGAGAGCAATGAAGCAAAAGGTTTAAAAAATTGGCAAGAACGATTGGTAATTTCCGATCGGGCACATATAGTATTTGATTTTCATCAACAAGTGGATGGCCTTCAAGAATTAGAAAAAGGTAATCAGTCTCTTGGTACCACTAAAAAGGGGATCGGGCCAACATACTCAAGCAAAGCTGCCAGAAATGGACTTAGGATCGGTGATCTTCTTGGAGATTTTGATAAATTTTCACAAAAGTTTGATACGTTGGTGACGTCCTATCAAAAAATGTTCCCGGCACTTCACGTTGACGTGAAATCAGAACTTCAACGGTATAAAGAGTGAGTATACTTCCCCGTTCGTTACTTCATAGTTGGCATCTAAACAATTAAACTAACAAATGTTGTATTTATTTTTAGGTATGCAGAAAGAATAAGACCTCTGGTAAGGGAGACAGTTCAGTATTTACACCATGCATTACGTGAAGGGAAAAAAGTATTAGTTGAAGGTGCAAATGCTGCAATGCTGGACATAGATTTTGGGACCTATCCCTATGTTACCAGTTCTAACTGTAGTATAGGTGGTGTTTGTACTGGTCTTGGACTTCCACCATCTTATATCGGAGAAGTTGTTGGCGTTGTTAAAGCATACACTACAAGAGTTGGTGATGGTCCATTCCCTACTGAACTTTTAGATGCTACAGGCGAATTTTTACAAAAGAAAGGTCACGAAGTTGGAGTTACCACAAATAGGAAAAGGCGTTGTGGTTGGCTAGATTTAACTCTTCTCAAATTTACTGCAATGGTTAACGGGTAAGGAATATTTTCTTAATAATGTTTAACATCATAAAAAATGCATAAAAGTAATATTCATTCGTCATTCAAATTATTGTAGGTACACATCGATATGTCTGACGAAATTAGATATTCTAGATACACTACCAAAAATTAAAATCGGTGTAGCATATCGATTAAATGGTAAAGAAATAGATTATTTTCCAAGTAGCACTTCTGATTTAGGAAAAGTCGAAGTAATTTACGAAACTATGGATGGTTGGCAATCAATGACCGAGGGTGTACGGTCTTTAGAAAAATTGCCTTCTAATGCCAGGAAATATATACAATTAATAGAAGATTATCTTAGTGTACCAGGTAATATATTTATTAATTTTATTATCTCTTGTTCCACAATGTTACGAATAAGTACAAGTACTACGTTTATTAATTGTTAATGTTTCAGTTAAATGGATTGGAGTGGGAGCAGGTCGTGAAAGTGTGATCACACTCTGACGTTATATTTATTGGTTACAACAATGGAAATATGTTTATTTGTCCACTCAGTTCGCTATTCTTTTGGTAATAATTGTAGTTTACCGAAAGAGTTGATGAAACAAACGCACAGAGAATACACGACGAAAAAAAAAATAATAGCATTAAGCTTTTGAATTTTAGTAGTATACAACAATTTAAGAAGAGAACAGAAGTCTCGTTTTTTCGAGTTCCTTCTTCTTATTGGATAATTCATAATAATTGTCTTATCCATTGTTCGAATGTAAAATAAGATATGTTAATTAAAATGTATTTATTTGAAAGTTATTTATTTACTAATCAGTCACATAAACTTGAGGCTGATCTCAAAGAATAATTTAATTCTGAATGGTTTATTTCTTTATAAAATATAATCTGCAATAATTGTTTCGATATGTATCACTAAAGACAATAATCAAATGAAATGTTTATTCAAAATTGAAAATAATTGAATTCAATTGATGCATGTTATATTTTAATTAACTGTATGTATGCCTTTTGAGTGCGTGAATATATTTGACCCTCCAAACTCTACTCTTGTAAATTTAACAGTAGTCATTGTTGTATTATGGCTACTTAGTATTAATAGTCTTGTGTTATATTATTGGTGACGTGTTAACGTTAATTATAGTTTAATTACAAAATTAAATTGCTTGGAAGGAATATTCACTTCAGGAATTTCAAATTTGACCCTTGCGCCATCTATTTAAAAACGGCGGAAACTGCTCGACAACTACCGATCAATTTTCCGAAAAGGAGCAAACCGGCGGCGGGGAATGGTGTGGCGATGTTGTTTCGTTGTTGTTCTTTATATTATACATGTTGTGAAAACCCTAAAAATTTGCTTTAATTCTTTGACTATACCGAGAACTCTGTGGAACTGCCGTGTATGAATTATATAACCGACGAGAGATCGTCGCGCGTCGGTGATTATATGCGTGTAGTGAGGTGAAGGTAAAAGGAGCACGCCTTTACCGACAGTGGGAATATTACCGAACACGACCTGCATTACCATCACCCCACACAAATGTGGCATCGTTGAGCGTTTCCGCTTCCGGCGCTCGATTTCAAATTGTTTATAATTTTATTCGCACCTTGTGCTGTACATATATTTTTATCGCAGATTTCGGCTTCAGTAACAGGATAGGATTCAGGAATCAAAGGAATTTGAAGTAAATTTACTACTTCCTGTGGATATGGAAGTCTTTCTCTTTTTTGAATCCTTTTTTCGAGACTCATAGTCGATATAATTGGATTTGAAGAATCCATTGTTCGATAAAAGATATCTTCCAAGGAAAACAATCAGGTAATTATTGAGATTAGATTACACCTCACCGATTTTGATGAAATTTAAATATGTTGTAAAATTAGACATTTTGAACAACTTTTTCCTATACATATAACCGCCGCTCGGCCTTAGTTTTCGAGATATTTTCGAAAAACTGTTGAAACTAACACATTGAATTCGGGCCATCCGTGTGTGTCCGTGACAACGTACGCATCAGTATGGGATCGCCGCTTTTCTACTGTTTTTGCGGGCAGCAGCACGGCGACCGACATCAATATATATATACATATATTACGGGTGGGCTTAAAAATTAAATTGAACTAATTTTTATGATTTTGAATTTCAGTACCTGTGTCTGGTCGCCGTTAGGCGACCAGAATATCACTTTACCCTAACATAACTTAATTCACTGATTAGGTAGAGTAGATTGGGTTAGGTTAGGCTATATTAAATTCCCAGGTGCCATCATAGCTACGATACATTGAAATCATGAATGCAGAAGTACACAAGGTATACAGGGTGTCATGTAACGCATTTTCACGCTCCTAGATGGTGGTAGGGGGGGTAATTCTGAACAACTTTTTCCTTTGTGAAAAAGTGGTCCGAAGCTTCCTTTTTGAATTATTAAGCAAAAACACTGACCAATCCGAGCGCGTATAACGCGCGGGCTCAGGGACGGCAGCGTCGGCTACGAAGCGGGGCTTAACGTAGGTCGCGAACGAACGGCTCGGCACCCCGTTAGCATAGCACAATATTAAATTTACGAACGAATAGGTAAGTTTCACTGAAATTGTTTTAAAATTTGTATTCATTATTTCATTTCAAACATTTTTATTTGTTATTTAGAATGTTTAAAATTTCCTTTTTTACATAATGACAGGCGACAAGAGATTAGATTCCGTATTCGTTTTGAACAACAACAAAAAATGTTTAACTAGTTTAATTTTTTTATTGTGCTATGCTAACGGGGTGCCGAGCCGTTCGTTCGCGACCTACGTCAAGCTCTGCTTCGTAGCCGACGCTGCCGTCCCTGAGCCCGCGCGTTATACGCGCTCGGATTGGTCAGTGTTTTTGCTTAATAATTCAAAAAGAAAGCTTCGGACCACTTTTTCGCAAAGGAAAAAGTTGTTCAGAATCACCCCCCCTACCACCATCTAGGAGCGTGAAAATGCGTTACATGACACCCTGTATATTGGTCATTGGTCGCCGTGCTGTTGCCTGCATAAACAGTAGAAAAGCGGCGATCCCATACTAATGCGTATGTGTCACCATGGTTGTCAATGGTTGTCACCACACGGATGGGCAGAATTCAATGGGTTAGTTTCGATAGTTTTTCGAAAATATCTCGAATACTATAGTCGAACGGCGGTTATATGTGTAGGAAAAAGTTGTTAAAAATGTAGATTGCTACAACATATTTAAAAATCGTCGAAATCGGAGGTGCCGTTCGTAATCGAGCCGATAACGTAGAAATCACGAGAGCAGCCGAACGAAGAGCTCACAAAGGCACGTGTGCCAACAGCGTTGTGTTAGATAAAACAACTGAAGTAGGGGAGTCACTGGGACATCGTGGAGAGGCTAAAGATTTGGTCCACGACGCACGGTTCAGGTTCTGGCATCACTGATAGTCCAGTCTTCTTGCATCTATAGTCACTGCACTGAGTCACTAATATATGCAAGAAAAAATGGATAAATTGCTGGGTTTATTACATGAAAAAATACTTGCTGTAGATAAGTATGAAGATGTATTTAATGATTTCAAAACTTTACATGCAGATGAGGAACGTGTAAGGTTTTTTCTTAAGCTTATGCTAGAATATGGTATGATTCCTCAAATATGTCCAGATAGAAAAAATGTAAGGAAATCTACAGAATTAAGAGAACAAGGAAATGAAAAATTTATGTCAAAATCATTAACAAGCTCTCTGTGTATCGATGCACTAAAACTGTATACAAAAAGTATAGCATATGCACCTTGTACATCTGAACAACTTGCTTTGGCGTATGCGAATAGATCTGCTGTTCTAAAAAAAATACACAAATACAAAGAATGTATTCAAGACATAGATAGAGCCTTAGCTTTACCATATCCAAATAATTCAAGAAGTATATTATATTTAAGAAAAATTGAGTGTTCAAGTATATTAAAATATCCCAACACAGAAGATACTATTAAGGAAGCACAAAATTGGCTAGACAGGCTGTCCTTGAATGATGTTGGTCATAAAAAAATGAATAATATGTTCATTTCTGCCAAAAAAATATCAGTATCAAATATATCAAAAAAACGAAGTATCGTAAAACAATCACCTTTGCCTGAATTGAAAATATGCAACTCTGAAGTTTCTTGTGCCTCTGATGCAATAACTATAAAATATAATGAAAAATATGGCAGACACATTGTAGCTACTCGTGACATAAATATTGGTGAAATAATTGCTGTAGAAAAACCTTATTTGCTAATGTTAAGTCCTAACAATTTACAGACGCATTGTTCAAATTGCTTGGAAGTATGCTGGGCTAATATACCTTGTAACTATTGTACATATGCTATGTATTGTTCAGAAGAATGTAAAGCTTCGGACTGGAAAAAATATCATGACATAGAATGTAAGGTATTTCCTTACTTTTTTAAAATGAATTTTATGGAACGTCATCAGTATAGTGTAAGACTTGCTATTCAGGCAGTAAGAGAGAGTAATAATATACAGAACTTAAGAGAAGAACTAAAAGAAGTTGAAAATTGTGATAGTAAGTATCTGGGATAATTTTGTAAAAAGTTATCGGTCATAATTATGTATTATTTTAGATCCTCGTACAAAGGGTTTTTCAAAAAATGGTACATTTGAAAGTGATGCATACAGAAGTGTATTAAGTTTGGTTACTCACGTTGAAAAACTATCATTAGAAGATCTCTTTACAAGATCCGCAGAAGCTAGTTTTATATCGTATTACCTAGCAACAAGTACTGATATATTTGGAAGTTCACTGAAAGATTTATCTGAATTAATAGAAAACAATGATGCTATCTTTGTTGGGGGGCTCATTCTAAGGCATCTGCAGTTGATCCCTCTTAATACTCATTCTGTAATATATACATATAATAAATTTGCGGCAAAGATTATACTTAATATTTAACAATTAAATTAATATTTATAGTTTACGGAGGAACATGAAATCGCTTCGGAAGACCGTGGTGGAGCACTTATGCCATTTCTTAGTCTGTTTAATCACAGTTGCAACCCAAACATTCTAAGAGTTTCAAGGACTGCGCATATAATTGCTTATGCAATGTATCCTATCAAGAAGGATGAACAGGTACAAAAACGTATTGTATGAACGATTATTTACGATGAGTCATTTTTATTGATAAAACAATTAATTTTTACAAGATATTTGATCACTATGGTCCATTATATTCAATGGTACCAAAATTTACGAGACGCTTGGAACTTCTAATACGCTACTTCTTCACTTGCGATTGTGTAGCTTGTGTGGAAGACTGGCCAGAATTTCATGAATTAATGTTATCTAAGGTGAGTTAATTAATAATCAAGTATCGAAAGACTTTCTTATATTTGCTGTTTATTTCCACGTTATTTCTCCTTTTAACAGGAATCCAGTTTAGGAATAGCTCTTCGCACGTTGCCAAATTATCCTAAATATCGCCGTATGGCGGAAGAAGGAAATGTATTTAATCAACATATGATAGATGACTTGTTACAAATGTTTGAACGAGTATATAAAGCGGTACGAATGCCTCACTGCACAATAACCGAGATATCAGCAATTCTTAAACGCGTCTATTGCTTAAGTGGAAACAGATTTGATATTCCTGAACTATAATATGCATCAAACGCGCCCACGTAATGTCATGTTAATTTCAAGATTGATTATTCAACGTATATTCTATTGTTCTTATCTTACAAATAGACAGCTGATTATTAAGAACAAAGTATCACATTGTGTTCGCAGAATTTGAATTTAGACAGAAACTGTTAATTACACATTTATTAATTTGTAAATTTTAAAACATTTTATCATTAATATTCTATTATTTGTAAATGTTCTTATTCAAATTACCTCCTGATATATAATCCTACAGACACAAATTCAGGACACTGATTCAAGTAGCCAGTGGTAAAGTGGAACGACATGGTTGATTTGGCGCCATTGTCTACCGTTCGACCTAGAGACCTAGAAGGAAGTAAAATCGCCTCAGTCTTATACCGACTGCCGAGAGGTGCGGATCAACCATTCAAAGATACATATACTTCCAATTTATATCACTGCATCCCTTATGTCCCTGCATTTCTTATATCCCTGCGTTTTTCATTTCCCCGCATTCCTTACATATCTGCTTTCTTTATATCCCTGTATTTCTTACATCTCTGCATCCATTATATCCCCGCATTCCATACATCCCTGCTTTCCTTATATCCCTGCCTCCCTTAGATCTTTGCATCCCTTACATCTCTGCAACCAAAATATCATTGCATTGCGCTCCCTGGGAGCAAAAAAAGGAATTAAATGTTGCATGAATTTTGCCCTTTTAGCGGCAAAAATTTCGACTAAAATTAAAACGCTAAATTAGCGCTCTCTGATGGTAAAAAGCGAACTAAATTTTGCATAAATTTTGGCCCTCTAGCGGCAAAAATTCAAACTAAAATTGAAGCATCGAATTACTGCTGACATAACAAATGGTTATGACAAATTCAGTTGACAACTGAATTTGTTGCGTAATGTAATTTGTTATGGTGTATAAATTGTAGTTTTTACATTTTTATCCGTTAATTAAAGATTTTAATCTATTTTAGTTAGAAATTTGTTAATTTAGATGATCTTTGAACAAGTGAGTGGCAAATTTTCTAACTACGAGGCAGTAATGGTAAGAGAAGTACTATAAAGTTTGGCCGATTACTTATTTAGATATTCCATTGTTTTGGAACAAATTATTGCACAGTAATTGTAATACTGAGTATGTTTTAAATTTTTTTATAGCAAATTGACATATGCGTGTAGTATGCATGTACGCATATGTGGATAAATATGTTACATATAATTGTAACCTAGATTAAATCATTGATTAATCATTATAATTTGTTGTATAAGTGTAACATATTATTATTGTTTTATCAAACTGAATGCAAGAGATATAATTATGATTGTATGAGATTGTATGGTGACATACATTTGTTTATGTTTAAATACAAGAGGTACATATACACAGTGAGTATCTAATTTTATTTTTACTTATTTTTAGTACTTACTTTTATTGAATTTTCTTTTATCTTGTTTACCCAATAGACTATAATAATAAAAAGGCACAGCGTATAAGAAACAATTAACATGAAATATATGACAATTTATTCAATTTATATTTTGCTTCAAGTTTTATTTTATATATATCTATGTGTTTGTTATTAATATTTTAGAGTGAAAGATGCCAGGAGAACCATCTGTGACTACTGGAAACAAGAGCACTGGAAAAATTAAACGTATTTCCATTCCAAGAGTACAAAGTAGCACAGATACAGAATTGCAATCACAAAGTGGATCTACTCCATTGCAACCAAACGCACAGCATTATGCAGCTTTCCGTACAGATCTTGATGACAGTATATTACCACCAGCTTTGCGATGTCGATTGTTTGACTTATTTCAGCAAATAGAGAAAGAATTTGAAGCTCTCTATACTGAAAATTTAGGATGTATGGATTTAATATCATTAATACTATATTATGGGATCAATTGTTATGTATGAAAAATAATATTTATGATTGTAGTGCACGAGAAAATAGACACTCTTAATGAGAGACTTGAAAGAGAATGTTATGGTTCTGGGGAACGAAGCTTACCTGTTGGAGATGTTGCAGATTTTCCAGATACAAAAATCTTTTCCAAACAGAAATGTAAGAATGTTTATAATTAACTTCATTTTACCTTGTAGTTTATATATTACAATGTTACATCTTATTTTGTAGCTATGGCAGGGAATACAGCACCAAAGACAAAAACAACTTCTAATAAGTTGAAAGCTCAAACCAGTAAAATAGTTTCCAGCTTTAAAACACCAACAATGACTTGTAGCATGCAAAGAGAATATTCTGGTCACCGAGACGGTGTTTGGGAAGTTACTGTTGGAAGATCGGGTCAAATTATTGCAACAGCTTCTGCTGATCACAGTGCCAGGGTTTGGGGTGTTGATAGCGGTCGTTGTCTTTTACAATATATTGGTATATACTTTGTTTGCTTAATTACACAGCTCTTTAATGTTCATAAAATATAATAAAATTATTTTGATAGGTCATTCTGGTTCTGTTAACTCCGTGCGTTTTCATCCGACAAAGGAATTGGCACTTACATCCAGCGGAGATAATTCCGCTCATGTGTGGCAAGCTGCCGTTGATTGGGACTTTCCTAAACGACAGAATTCATCCGAAGATCTTTCAGGATTGAATACTGACAGAAATCTTAGTAGTGCAATCATCACAAATGAAGAACAGGAAGAACCACCCACTCTGAGGTGGCTTTTCCATTTGATCATTTTTATTTAAAAACTAATCTATCAATCCTTTAACATGTTCGCGACGGGGGCTGAATTTAATGTCCCCGCCGTGGGGCGGAGTTAAAAAAAATTTGTTAATTACAGTAATCAGTTATTTAAATGCTATGACGCGACAATAGTTCATGTATTGTTCCAACCCCATGGGACAGATAAGTACGGCGTTAAATTTCAATTTTTGAATTGTTACAGAACTCCGGTACGAGAATTATTAGGTCACGTAGGTGTCGTAATGGCAGCAGATTGGTTACCCGACGCGGAACAAGTGGTGACTGCTTCTTGGGACAGAACTGCAAATTTGTATGATGTAGAAACTGGAGAGATTATTCATACGTTGTGCGGACATGATCAAGAACTTTCTCACGTTTCAACTCATCATACTCAAAGACTTTGTGTTACTTCGAGCAAAGATAGTACTTTCCGCTTGTGGGATTTCAGAGAACCTATTCACTCGGTTTCCGTTTTCCAAGCACATACCGAGTAAGTTAATTCTCTATTTGTATTTCAAGGTTGTAAAGATAGTTTTAATCTAAGCATCTAAAATAAATTTTTGTTGACATAGGACGGTAACATCAGCTGTTTTTACGCGCGAAGATAAAATCGTCTCAGGATCGGATGATCGAAGTGTAAAGATATGGGAATTGCGAAATATACGAAGTCCTTTGGCTACAATTAGAGGTGATAGCGCTGCTAATCGACTAGCAGTCTCAAGCACTGGCATTGTCGCAATACCACATGATAATAGACAAATTAGATTGTTTGACCTTAGCGGTCAACGGTTAGCTAGATTACCTAGAACAAGTAGACAGGTAAGGCAAAATTTAATAAAGACTGCAATCCAATTCACTGTGTTGTTGCATAGTCATAAGGGGCCCAATGATAAAAGATCTTGGTTGCAAAACATTAAATATGAAAAATTATATTTATTTCTAATTTAATTTTAGGGTCACCGGCGAATGGTTTCATCGGTGGCTTGGGCAGAAGACAGCGGAGTCTGTAATTTGTTCTCTTCAGGTTTTGATAGATTAGTCCTTGGATGGAGTATTGTACCTCTTAAAGAATGTTAAATATATATTACAAATATAATGTATTTATTTAGTTTAACTTAATGTTATTTCAATATAAATATGATTATAAAACCAAACTGAATGAAAAATAAATAACTAGACTAATTGTAAAGATTCTAATGTTGCAGTGAAGAAGTTAAACGAGTAGTTGTAAATTACTATTCCCAGTTCCAAAATGATCAACGATTCCATCTTCCCGCTGTTGGTAATCACTGAAATTATATAAAATGCAGATAAATGATTTGTCCAAGTTACGAATTATACTGTATTTTTTTACCTGAATAAGCAGTGAGCATACACAGAAGAGTATATCCCAAGATGAGGAAATAATGAGGTGCCAGAAAGATGTGACCCCAAGTGATTTCTAATAACCCTAATAATTTACCGGATCCACCTATCACTAAAGCTTTTGTTAAATGGATCATGCTACATTTATCTGAATTCTTTGAATAGAAGTACCACTTGATTTTAGTTAGAAGAATCACAACAAAAATAAAAGAAGCGAAACAGAAAGCAGTCTGTAGCAGAATTAAATAAAGATTGCAATGCCTTTCAAGACTAGACGGATACATCCTCGATGTTTCAATAGATTTTTTATTGTTATTGCATAAAGCAAGGCTTCGAAAGGATTCGACGAGCCAAAGTATTATCAGAAGTTTCCAGCATGACTTAAGATCGCAATTATAAAGCAGATGCCTGTATGCTCGTTTCTCGAGCAATATTAGATCGACTAAGATTATAACTGGGTCATATTCTATGTATTTGTCGGCCAGATGGCCACATGCATCCTGAAACGTAAGATTGCACATTTATAAAGAAATATAAAATTACAAGAGCTTTTAATTTTATAAATTATGCGACTGTTAAAGTGTACAATATTTTGCTCCATTCTTTTTAAACCTTGAAGATTTATTCTCTGGAAAATCATTCAAGCTTGAAGGCCAAAATTCTACAGAGAATTTCTTGGTATTGTTGTTAAATGTGGCGAGTTTGAAAAAGAATGGAGTGGTTTCAATTAAATGTACAAATTAATTTATATAACATATTACATACACATTTCAAAAGTTTTAAAACATTTGGACAATATCTTCTGTAAAGTTCTTCCACTTCAGCTCCACAATTTACGCAGTGATACATATGTATTACTTAATTATACTTTCCTTTTTAAATTTTATTTTTATGTAGTTATTTTCATATTTACATACGTTCTGAAATTAAATAAATTCTGACTTAAAAATAATGTGATATTATAATATTAATTTTTTTTTAAAGTCAGTAGATTTATTATAAAACAAGTAATCTATCAATTAATACTCTTGTATATTAAAAGGTATGCAGAATAGATAATAAAATTTATGCTTTTTGTTCTTATCTATTCACCTATTATGTTGTGTGACATTGTATCGATAATAACATGCTAACATTATTTATAGGATACCAGTTTGACTAATTAAGTCACCCAAGAAAACTTTAAAAAACTCTGATCATTCTACCCAATTCTACCTCAGTAGACGACCGAAGAAACGACCGTCGCAAACATCTTGACCGATAAAGGGTTAACGGTATTTAAAATTCCTTATATTTCTGACATACTTAAACGGGGATTAAAATAGTGTGAATCTTTAATAAATCGTAAGTACATTTTTCCGAAGTGTTATTTAAATTTAAATTGATACGTAATCGATATGGAATTGATGTTAGAATTGATACATAAATAAAAATCGAAATCGATATATTGTATAATAAATTTTTAAAAAAGGATTATAATTTTTATAAGAGTTTTTCGTGTTCTTGTAAGAAAAACAAAACCTTGAAATCATGTTAGAACGAACTATCCGTATAGAAAGCTTGGAAATTGTCCTAGTTACTGAACATGTTAAAAATAAGAAACAAGTGAATGTCTCGGAGGATTGCCCTTGAAGGTAAGTCAACACTTCTCTCAGTCTCAGTTATCTGTTGACATTCTTACAGGATAGACAGGATGGATAAGAACAACGCTATTTTGCTTTCAAATGAACAATACATGCCGATACTTGGTTTTGGCACCTGGCGGGTAAGATTATTCAAATCAACTTATATACGCGGGTTTAATCAGTTAACTGGGGAATTTAGTTTTAGAAATCCCTCACGGGCTGCGTAATGAAATCAAGCAATGACGAGTATACACGTCGAACGCAGCGCAAATACTCTTATTATAAATTTTACGAAAAGAGTAAAACGAGGAAGGATTATATTTTTCATTTTACATGACGAGTGTACGCGTCGACTGCACCGAAATAAAGTTTTGGATTGACGTGTATACGCGTCAAACGCAGTTAACTGGTTAAATTAAAATTTAGATAAATCCTTCTGCGAATCCGTAAAAAAATTAATTTTAACTTAGCATTACATTTGAAATTATTTTAAACGTGCATCTTAAATTTGTATGTTAAGAATTTGTATCAGCTGAATAAAAAATGTTGAATATGTTGAATTTTGCTATTTTACAAAAATTAAAACAGAACTAAGTAAGTCAAATGTGAAACTAATATAAAAATTGAATTCCAATGGAATTGCATGTTTTAATTATTTGTGATTAGTTACATATTCTTAATTTAATATACTGCAAACATTTTAACTGGTTTTCATAATTTTTAAAATCCATTATCTGTATAAGAATACATCGCTTCATTTAGTTTCTAACCTTACATATTTAGATGCAACCTTCTATTATTTATTAATAATTTTTGAATGTATATTTTCCAAAATTAATGTAATTTCTGTATTTTTACATCAAAATCTAAAACCTTATCAATATTTAGCTTTTTTACCTTCAGTACTTAACATGTATACGAAGAAATAAAACCTTGCAATAGGTTATTTTCTTTCACTACTTTAAACTTATGAATTTTCTACTATAATTTACACATTCTTTTTTGTACGAATTACATTGTTATAATAAAATATAACAGTAAAACTTTATTTAAAAAACATATTAATTACATACCTACATAAAAAATGACGTTGAATTTACTATCACGTGATATGCTGATTCCGGAAGTGGAGGCGTTTCAAAGATTTCAATATCTTAACAGTGGTATTACATATTGTAACTGCTTTTATGTATACTTATCACATAAACCAGTGACTGCATAAACCTTGAAATTGTGATTAGAAAAAGAATTTATTTATTAAATAATTTGTGTTGTTTAAGGCCAGTGAAGAGGAACTTATGACGGCATTGGATATTGCTTTAGAAGCAGGATATAGACATATTGATACAGCACCAGTATACTTCAATGAAAAAGCAATCGGTAAAGTTCTTAAAAAATGGTTCGATTCTGGAAAACTTAAACGATCAGACATATTTATTGCTACAAAGGTAATTTCTATTTAAATAAAATGGTGAAGTTTCCGAAAACCTGTCAAACTCGATTTAGCTGAGATTTTACAAATAGCTTCATTTTGCATAAAAACATTATTTGCGAGAAGGATTTTTGGCGATTCAAAGGCTAAGACTCAAAATTTTGCGAAAAATGTTTTACCATGTTAGTGTTATTTCCTGCATTATAGACACTGCGTAGAATAAGGTTACAACAGTATTCTGTATACGTTCTTCATTAACTTTCATTATATGTATACATGTTTAATGTCTTCCAATAATTGATAAAATTATTTTTTTTTCTTTCGTCCTCAAGAAAGCTCGGCATTCCCGTTTCCCGGTATTGACGCGTTATCGGTAAAGCAGAGAATGACATTACCGTAGTAATAGTAATAATATTACAACAGCACTTCAAATATTTTCCGTACTGTTGCACAATTTGATTGTCCAACAAATGGGCGGGGGAGGGGCTCCAGTACGCCGGTAATGTAGGAAATAATATTAAAATAATAAAAAAATTTTTTTCGAATTGCCAAAAATCCTTCTCATTGTTTTTATGTAAAACGAAGTTATTTGCAAAATTTCAGCCAAATCGGATTTGACAGGTTTTCGGAAAAACAACCAATAAGGCGTCGACCGCACCGACCAAAATTATATTGAAATCTGTTTTTCATTCTACTTCAATATTAAACTATTCTAAAATGTTTTATTATATTTACAGCTTCCTCCAACGGGAAACAGACCAGAATACGTTGAAAAATGGATCAAAAAGTCTTTGGAAGATTTGCAACTAGATTATCTGGATCTTTATTTAATTCATACCCCATTTGCTTTTAAGGAAGTTGGGGATGATTTACACCCTTGTGATAAAGATGGACAAATTATGTTTGATCCAATTACTGATCACGTTAAAGTTTGGGCTGAAATGGAGAAACAAGTAGAATGTGGACGCGCTAAAGCAATCGGATTGTCGAATTTTAATATCAAACAGATTGAACGAGTTTTAAAGAGTGCAAAAATAAACATTTCAATGTTGCAGATTGAGTTGCATGTTTATTTTCAACAACAAGAATTAGTAAGTCATCTTTCTTGGGTCTGTATGGCCAGAAATTCATTTACATTTTCCATTTACTTATTAATAAATTTTCATATATTTATCTTACGTTAAATGTAATATATTTTACAGGTAAATTATTGCAAAAGTAAAAAAATCGCGATAACAGCTTATTCTCCACTTGGATCACGCAGTTTCGTAAAAGCGACGAACAAAACAGAAGAAATTCCTGATATGCTTCAGAGTGACGTAGTATTAGAAATAGCAAAACATTATAATAAATCACCCGCACAGATTTTATTACGATATATTATACAAAACGGAATTGCAGTTATTCCAAAAAGTACTAATCCCCAGAGAATTAAAGAAAATACCCAGTTATTTGATTGGAAACTTGAATCACAAGATATGAAAAAATTAAAAAATCTTGATCGTGGGGAATCGGGCAGGATTTGTGATTTTGGTTTCTTTAAAGGAATTCGACGTCATCCAGAATTTCCCTTCTGAACATTTTATGAGATCATTTAATATATTCTTATTACTAAAAATATATGTATTACAGGAATAATTGTTTTATAATTGAAACAAATATTTTTATGAATAATCTGATCCTGTTTTATGCTTACAACTATTATTATCTACAGCTATTATTTCTAATAAATACAGTTCTATATGTTTCATAAAATTTTGTAATAATTGTTATTGCTTACATTATGTATATTATAAAACGAACTAAAACAGAAAATGTTAAATATTGAAACTTTAATGTAAACCTGAGCATGTTTAAAAATAGACATTTAAATAGCGGATGTGACGTTTCGATGTATCGAATTGTCTTCGATTCGATAATTTCAAGAGACATGCTCATTCTTTCTTCCGTTACTGTAGGTAGAGGAAGGAATTAACGTAAGTATGTTATGAACTATTTCTGTTTAATTTCATTATAAAATTGATCATCCGATATGTTTCTTAAATATTATTGAACGCGTAATAAATATTTGTAAAAGTAAATTTGATATTTCGTAATTAAAGTATATATATAAGTCTATACATGTAGCAGTTGATAAAGCCACGTGTTCAAAGCATAGCATTGTTGTTTAATAATAAATACTAAATTATTTTACAGATAATTTACATTGTTATTTAAAAAAAAGTGTCAGTAGCAGTATTTGCCAGTGACAAATGTCTTTTTTAATGAATTTTAAATATTTTTCCTAACCTCTATAATCTGTAGAAAGACTAATATTTTTTAAAACATTACAGAATGGCGGACAATGCTCCAGCCAACCGTGGAGGTTTCAGAGGTGGATTTGGCTCTCGTGGAGGTGATCGTGGAGGTCTAAGAGGCAGAGGACGTGGAGGTAGAGGAAGAGGTCGTGGCCGTGGACGTGGTAAAGAAGATAGCAAGGAATGGATCCCAGTGACAAAGCTTGGCCGTCTTGTTAGAGATGGAAAAATTGATACGCTGGAACATATTTATCTATTTTCATTACCAATCAAGGAGTTCGAAATAATTGATAAATTTCTTGGACCTGAATTGAAAGATGAAGTTTTGAAAATTATGCCTGTACAGAAACAAACTCGAGCTGGTCAACGTACACGTTTTAAGGCAAATAATGCATTATTATATCATTTGATATAAGTTTTATTACAAAGAAAATATGTTAACAGTTTTTATTAATGTTATAGGCATTTGTAGCCATTGGTGACTATAAGGGTCACATTGGCCTGGGTGTGAAATGTTCTAAAGAAGTAGCCACTGCCATCCGTGGTGCCATAATTTTGGCCAAACTTTCGGTGATACCAGTACGTCGTGGTTATTGGGGAAACAAAATTGGAGATCCTCATACAGTACCTTGCAAGGTTACTGGCAAATGTGGGTCTGTACAAGTACGTTTAATCCCGGCACCGAGAGGTACAGGCATTGTCTCTGCACCTGTGCCTAAGAAACTTTTGCAGATGGCTGGTATAGAGGACTGTTATACCTCAGCCAGAGGATCTACGTGTACTCTTGGTAACTTTGCTAAAGCTACATATGCGGCAATTGCCAAAACTTATGCATATCTGACACCAGATCTCTGGCATGATCAAGCACTAAAAAAAGCACCGTATCAAGAATTTGCTGATTATTTGTCTAAAAACCATAAACCCGTGGGAGGACAAAGACCTGCTGAGGTTGTGTAAATAATAAACCTCTATTTGAAATATATCTAAATGTAGTTTTCTTTCCTATTCATATGTTTGTATTGGATCTATGCAAACGATTAGATCTATGCTAACAAATAGCGCTTACTCCGGGATTTTGTGATCAACTCATAACAGAGTAGAAATCTGTAAACGGCATTTAAATTAGCATATACACGAACCTACGGACATCCATTGTAGCACATACAAGGCATTTTTAATCGACTTCGAAAAGGAGGTATAACCTGATTGGTTCTCACATGGGCAGTACAGTCTGTTTGTAAAATAAATATAAACCTAACTAACTGAGACAGTATCAAATGTACGGTTTGACTGTACCCGCCAAAGTAGTCGGCACCCACATGAATCTGCCTGCAGCTAGCGACACCGTTCATTGGACAAGAAGTCAATATGGCGTTACAGTACCGTAGCAAATGCGCTAAAAATATCAAACTTTACATGCTTATAACTTTTGAACCATTGGATTCCTAAAGTTGAGACTTGCATTTTTGGATTCTCCGCATCAAAAACTATAGATTGAAAAAAAAAAAGTCCAAAATTTTGGGTCCGGTAAAGTAAAGTTCACCCCGAAAAAGTTTTGATACAATTTGTAATTAATGTACTGAAACCGTAGAATCGGGATTCGAACTGAATCTCCTGGTTTCACACTTCTACCATAGTGCCATGGACGAAATTATATTATTTTATCGATTCGTCGATGCTGCTGCCACGTGCTTTGGCGGCTTGAACATCGAGCCGATAACGTAGAAATGACGAGAGCAGCCGAACTCTGCCAAACCCGCAGAGCTCACACGGACACGTGGAACAACGCGCTTGTGTTAGATGAAACAACGGCGATAGGGGAGTCACTGGGACGTCGTGGAACGTCTTGGAGAGGGTAAAAATTTGTCCCACGTCCCACGGTTCTGGCATCACTAGTCCACATGGTCCACACTGGTCCCACGTCCCACGGTTCTGACATCACTGTTCCTAAAACTATTATGAGTCATTTTTGCGAATTACGCTTAGTGATTAGTGTTATTTTTATAATAAATCCTTGATTTTTACTATAAGTGATGCATTAGGCTTGACAAAATAATAGTACTTGAAAGCAAATAAGATTTTGTATGTAATTGAAGGTGTATAGCATTTGTAACTTAACATATTAAAATTCATTTGAAAAATAAATAATTACTTTGCTTATGTTTTTGATATTTTGATATTAAAAACAATATTAATACTAATTTAGTGTTAAACATATAATACTATTAAGGAAACAGTATAAACAAACACATAATATTCCTACACTGTTCTTTCAGTAACATTATGAATCATAGTTAACCAAATACTATAATAATAGTTTGAAGAGGAATTAAATACTAATAATAATACATTTAATAGGATGATATGATACAAAGAAAATCATAATGATACATAAATTAGTACGTCAAAAATGTATTTTTCAAAACAAAAAGAATTTACCTTTTATACATACTAGTATACAAAATCAACTACAACAGGGAAGAAACACAGAAAAAAATAAAGTATCTAACATCAAGAAGTATTGGTTTGATAGATATATAAATTACATTAAGAATTATGAACAAGTATTGGAGAGAAACTTTCCACGAACGATGCATGTTTATCGTATATTCAGTATTGGAACCAAAGATTTTATTAATGATGTAAAGAAATATATTTTGATATTGAAAAAGCAAGCCACTTCTGATGCAAACAGTTTAACTGTTGAGGAATTACGGTTGAGTTATACAATGCCAAAAGATTTAATAAAAATTTGCCCTGTTTTGTTAATATCAGCTGTTCCTTTTACAAATTATGTAATTTTTCCTTTGGCATATTATTTTCCAAGACATCTTCTAACTTACCATTATTGGACATTACAACAAAGGCTTGAGTTTATGCTATTGGACCATAAGAGACGATTAAAACACAACAGACCATTATTCAGATGCATGCAAGCAGAACTTAATAATATTCAAAATCAAACATTGAGAGTAAAATGGAATGGTATTATTGCATGCCTTGGTAGTGGCACACATCCTAATGTGAAAGATATTATTGCTTGCTCCGAATTATTTGCTGGTCATCCATATTCGCTAAATAATCTTAAAAGGAAACACATAGTATGTTGAATTAATTAATTTTGAAGATAAGAATTTATTAAAAACAATAATATTAAACTTCTGGATTATATTTTTAGAAAGAATTACTTGGTATTCATGATATATCCTCTTGGAGACTTTTTAAAATACAGAAACTTATAGAAAGAGGTATGCTAATAAAACGAATGGATCAAGCTATACAAAAAGAGGGTGGAAGTATAAAGTTGCCAAATGATGAAATACGCTGGGTGTGCATAAAAGATTATTAAATAATACCTTTAATACAATAAATAAATTCATATTATATTATGATTACTATATATATTTAAATTATAAAATGTTTTAGGCACTTTCATTTAGGGGCCTGAATCCTGCAAATATGTCATTAAAAAGCATGAGAAATTGGCTTGACCAGTGGTGTATTATATCAAACACTGTTAATGAAAACACGATTTCACTGTTATTACACAGTCCAATATTATTGGCATACAATCATCCCACTAACTGGATCCTTATATACAATTAAAATATTCTCAAAAATTTGTCACTCTTTGGTTGTAAAAAGATGTATAAAGGTATTATAACAATTCAATATTTAAGTAGCAATTTATGTTCAAAATGTTTGTACAAATTGCTTCATCTGACCACGTTTAACTTTATATACTATGCTGTAAATATTGTGTGTATACATGTGAAAAGACAAAGAAATATAGGAAATTTTCATCATTTTCTGATAACACGTATGTAAATATTTTAATTCTTCATTATGTTTTCTTTTTCACATACATAAACTTTATTTTCGTAGAATTATATTAGTTTAGGGAAAAGAGAAACGAGGTAAAATAATGATAATATTTATGTATACATAAAATACTTTTATTTTACTAAATATACATCCTTCATTTACATGATTGTATATATGTTACAAAATATAATTCTTAGTTTTTTTGTGTATATTTAAACATAACACTATAGAAATTCAATCTTCAATAACTATAAATGTAATGTCAAAACATAAGCTGTTTTATCAAATGACAAGAACATGATATATTAGCCAAAATAGATATACACAAATGTACAGAGAACTATAAAAAGTCTAGAACTTTATAAATGTATTATCTACATTAATTGATAGGTATATAAGCAGGCAGAATTCCAATAGGAGGTCGTTTTAATACCTTCGAATCAGAAATTATTTCTAATTCGTCAGTATTTTCACTTATTTCTACATCTGCATTACCATTAGATGTTTCAGTTGATGTATTAGAACAAGCTGTAGATTCTACTCTTTTCATAAGTTTAATTTTTTTCATAACACTTTCTCTTTTTTTGTCAAGAGATTTGTTTAAAGTATCCGCTTGTTCATAATACCTAACTCTGTTTTCATTATTAGAAGAGGAAGTATCCTTTGTGGGAGAAACTACTTGATGATTACTTACGTCATACTTCCTTTTTAAATGATTTTGTGTGTTAGAAGAAGATTGTAATTTGTGTGGATAAGGACAATGCTTACCTTTACTGCACTTCTTTGTCTTCTCAAATTCAGGGCACAAATTTTCGTGACGCTGTTTACACTGTAAAAAAAAGATACTTCCACGTGTTTTGAAATATTGTCTTTTATGCATTATTAATATACGATAAAAGCTATGTAATAAGAGTCATATAAAATTTCATAACTAAGATTATCATACAATAAAAGTGTATTATAACATGCATATAATTATCATAAGTAAAAAAATATTGCACTTACTTCACTACCTTTAGCACAGTATCCTTGTAAAAATTCAATACAAATGGGAGTGTTGGACGAAACTTTAACGTGACGGTACGGACAAGCATCTCGCGTACAGCATCCTTCTAAAAAGTATTTGCAAGTAGGCATTTTTTCTGGACCAACATCGTGAGACAGTGGGCATTTATCCAATAAACAGTTCCCTTGAAGAAATCTGGAAAAAATATTTATCTTTTTGCATTAATATGAATAACGTTAAAGTGAAGCTATAGAGACAACAATTTTACTTTTTGCAAAGAGAAATTTGTTTTCTATCATGACGTTTTACACAAGTCCCTTTTGCATGATTTGAACAGTATCCAAATCTTTGAAATATCAAACATGGTTGATTATTCTTTTGCATTTTATTACGCAATATCTGGATACTTTTTTGCTTGACTTTATTGCTGTAAATAAAAAAAGCAATTGTTATTTAATTATATTTCCTATACATATTAATTACTTACCTTATATTAGTTTTATAATTTGTTTTCGATATGTTGGATGACAATTTGAAGCTGTTTGCGTGAAATACTTTCATACTAGGATTTTCTGATGTTTCTTTTGCAGATTTTATTCTACGTAATTTTTTCCCATTGGTGGTTATAACAAATTTATCAGCTTTTAAATTTATTATTCGTTTTCCTAAATTCAGAGTATAACTATAATTTTAGTTATAACTGATGAAAATGAAAAGTTGTTGAAAATATAACTTACTTTTTATTCCATAACTATTACGTACTAATTGATTCTTGGAAGATTTGTAAACAACTCCCCCAATTGTTATTAATTCCATTTTGTTGTTCCTACAAAAAATTAATAAAACAAAATCATAGATTGTAATTTGTTAACACAGTTACAATTATAAAAATATATCAACTATTTTACAATACATACATAGTCTTTTTTCTACTAATAACTGTATGTTCTTTGTTGCTTATTTTTGGCATAGTTCTATCAATTCTATATTTGTTTATTTTAGGTTTCATGATTGATGATTTCATAAGATAAAGATTCTTACTAATTGACTGCTGGGAAGAATTTAATAACTTTGTTTTTATAACTTTTTGAGATACCGGTTTAACACATTTCATTGACGAAGTTAAAGACTTTTTAATTTTGCACAGTTCTATTTGTGAAGTACTTATAGATTTTCTTGATCCTCGTCTTACACGTATAAGTTTTCTCCTTGACAAAATTACAATGTTATTATTACTAATTTTCTTTTGACTACAAGTAACCTTTGGAGAATTTGTACTCTTAACAAGTTTTAATCTTGAACACATTGGATGAGTAATATTTTGTATTACTATATCCTTATGTTCTGCTGGTTTAGGTTGCACTGAGGAAGACAATTTTTTCATTAATTTTGGATTAACATGCACTGATTTTTTTATAGAACTTTGATTTTGCACAGTATTTTGTTTAACATTTGTTACTCTGTTTACAGAACTACATTGTGTGCTTTCATTAGAAGTTATGACATTTTTCATCATTTTTGGGTTAATGTGTACCAATGATTTTATGCGTAGTTTTGGATTGATATGTATAGCAGAATTTTGAGGTTTAAAGTTTGGATTAATATAGACATTGGTACTTGTAAATTCATTGTTTGAAACATTATTAGAAATTTTAGAAAGCTGATGAGATTTGTAAAGCAAACTTGTACATTTCTCTGGCTTTGTAGGGCTTAAGTTTTGATTTGTAATAACTTTTTCTACACAGCATAACTTTTCTGATGATTTTTTCTTATGATTTTCTATTAAACCTAAAACACAAAAAGATTAAATTGTACTGTTTTTGTTAATTATCTGGTCAAGACTTAATTACACAAAATTATAAACTCACGTGTCAAATATTGTATTTCTTTCAACAGATTATCATTCATATTTAATTATGTGGAACTTCACTCTTCAGTTACCGCTTATTTAAAATAATAAGCTCACGATCTAACAAATTTATTTCACAAATTACTGTAATATGTTGACATTCATCACACCATTTCCAGTGACTACAGACGTTATATAGACGTCACTTGTAACTTGCAACTTGCACCATCTGTGAAACATCAGGAGAACTAATTTTTATTATGGCTGAATAGCGGTATATTTTAAATTGTATTCTTATCCTTTTACGCATTTACTCTATAAATAAATATTGCAAAGTTCGTGAACATTAGAAGCTACTGAATAAAAGAAACAAAACATAGCAATTATCTTAAGTAAGAGTACGTACAAGATAACCGAATATACCCCAAAGCGTTAAAATTCAAACCAAGATTATAAATATGTAAATTACATCATGAATTACCGCACCTATCAATACATCTTTAAATACGTCAAGACATGACGTCTAACACCACTACTCATGTTCGATTTTTGGAACACCCTCAAAGAAAAACATCTCGTGTATATAAAGAATGAAACGAAAATAAAAAGTGTTATTTCAAGTTTTAGTTTATAAACGCTCGTTCGTATATGTGGTAACATTAAGCTTTTAAAATTGACTTGAAATATCAGTTTAATTAAAAGTGAAATATTCTTCGAGATCCATGAATGAGGAGAAGTATATTCAAATTTTTCTAAATAATGAAAATTCTAATAATATGCGTAAAATTTAGAATCCTACATCTTCGCTTCATTCATAAGTTGTAATGAATTAATAAATTGAAAGAAAAGTTAATATATTTTGCATAAAAAGCCCAGGAGAGCCGGGAGAGCCAGGGCGAGGCAATAAACGAGTATTGTACCTATTTATTATAAAAATTGAATTAAAAATGTCTTTTGAACTAATCAATTTTCCACCCGAGTACCTTAATACCCTTTTTATACCAAGATAATTTTGAAATCATTGAAACGTCTCCACTTCTGAAGCTGACCCATGCATTCAAGTGATGCTTAATTTGACACCATTTATTTTCTATAATGAAAATTACCATTTTAGAGCTATAGCTTGACCCAGTTACCCGGGTCACCTTATATAATTACATTCAGGTAAATTCGATGCAAAGAAGAATCGTTCTTTTTTTTTTTAAAAGCTTGACAAATAAATTCATTTTAATAGTCGGGTCAAAGTGACCCTTGTGTCCGGTGTGCAAGGATTAAAATGAATATAAATAAAAAACAGGAAAGGACAGAAGCGCGCAGCATCAGAAGAGCGCAGGCCTCGTTCTTCCAGCATCATCGGGGACAATCTCCATATCAGTACCGAAAATTTTCACGGTGCAAGGTGGAAGTTGAGGGATCCTCAACGCCCGTCGCACGATCGTTAACCGAGTTTGTTTCCTTCTGTTCTTCCTATCCCTACGTCTCCCCTTGTCGGTGGTGTTTTATGTCAGTGCGTACTTATGTATCTATCACGCTGCACAAGGGACTACAATTTGCTCGCGACTACGGACGGGATAAACTTTAGCACGATCTTCTGTTGTTTGCTTTCTTAATTCAACAGAAGCATCGGAACATCGATCCCCTTCCCCGATGGCAGATCACGATAACATTTACGACGACGAGGTAATTAATTGATATGTTTTCACTTACCCCTGATGGTTTTTTTATTTTTTCCCCCTCGAGAGACACTTTGAAAGTGGAATGAAGCTAATGCGATTATTTGCTTTGTAATCGTTAATTGATTATTTAGTGAAAGAAAGTATCATTTTTATGTGATGGAAATCTATTCCTCTTTCATAGGGGTTGATTTGTTTTCCTTCATTTGAAGGGATCAACTTTTTTTTTTTTAAATATAAATGATAATTCTTTATGATAGAATATAACGATTTTACTTAAGCGTATCTATATTTATGATGAGATCAAAGAAAATTTGAATTGCAAAGTTATTCGCTTTAGCGAAACGTTTTTGTTAATAAAGTGTTAAATTAGAGCAATTTTATTAAATGCATTTTTTTATCATTATAACATGTACATATAATTAAATTTTAAAAAACTAGGAATATTTTTTAAATACGATCGAATGATCATAGAGAAACTTAAAATAAATATAAATTTTAGAAGTTTAGAAAATGACAGAATTTAAAACAATTAATAAATGTAACATCATTATTGACTTTTTCCGTTACGAAAGTTAAATTAAATCATTAATTAGTGAGAGAAATAAAGGAGCCGAAAGTTTTGAATATCCTATTCTATAATATTTAAATTTATTTTTATATAATTAATTATTTCAACTATAAATACACAATTTTAGTTTTATTATTATTTATTTAATATTTCGTGTACTTAATATTTTAATTTCGTAAATGATATTCAGTACAGTAAATAAGACCAACGAAATAGAATGTTCGATGAAGTGGAAAGGACACTTTTATATTTATTTCTAAAGTAATCATGTAAATGGACTCACCGACTTTGATTTTAATATTTTTCCGCACATTTACGCGCAGATTATCATCAATGAGCTATTGTTTTTGCATTCGTTAAAATTGTTTTTAATCATTTCGTTTATTTAATGGCTCTTTATAATTTGCATTTCCAGAAATACTGTTAATAGTTATATTTTATTATATTTTATTAAAAATAAAATTTGGAAGTCAAATTGAAAATGAATTCCTATACTTGCAGCTATATACTTTCAGATATCTTTTTATATTTAAATCACAATGGAATAAATATCATCTTTTGTTTATCATATTAAAAATTCAGATTTTAAAATCGCTGTTGTTATAGCATAAAATCGATAATTACCAGATCCATAAATATAAAAAGTTAACATTGACCCATTAATCTATAATTAATCGCATTAATCAATTATCGAATTACATTATGTAAATTAATCAATATACTGCTAAATAAATTATAGTTGCTCTTGGATGAATCATATAGCCCTTTTATGCGTTTAACTTAAATTGATTTGCTACCTTCATTTTTTTTTTTAAATGGTTCATTATTACGAAAGAGTAACAGAGCTTTATTTGTCCTAGAATCAGTAACTTAGCTAAAGTGAAGCTTCTTGTTGTGGTATTTTTCCTTAATTGTACTAGAATTTAAGTGCTTTTCAAGTACTCGGTACTTGGCGACATTCGAGCATTAAGAACTAGAACACGAAAATTTTATATTTAAGTTCTGCAAAGAAATTTTTTTTTTTCATTATTTATTCATTGTTTTTATTTTGTGTTGTTTCATACACAACATGAAATAATATGTATTTCTTAAAACTATATTTTATGCACAATACAATATAGTTTTAATATCTATGTAAGGCTATTAAAAGGTTTTCACTATTATATATCAAATCACTCAATTATGTGTATGTACATGTTATAATTATGTACTTGACATTGGCGTTAGTAAGTACCTTTGTGATAGGAGCTAGTATCAGCAAATCCAAATCAGCGGAATTGGCGTGGAATTTGATAGCCTGCTTGTGATTGTTGCGGTCCTAGCTTTGATTGTAACATCAGTTGCCTTATTAACACCACCAGATGAGGGACCTAGGGTACAAGGTGCTAGGCTGAGACTTTCTGAGGTACGTAGTGTATTATGTTATAAGGAAACAATATGAGTAACTCCAAGCAATTACTTTACAGGTACTTTCTGGAGAATTAACACCACTCCTTTTTAATGGATCGTGGGTAAGCGGACAGCACATTTGCTACAGAGATGTATGGGGTGGAATTTCATTGTTGCACATTTCTCAAAAGAACATCACTACTCGCAGTTTAATGCCGAATGAAACTTTTGTAAGTTTATGTTAACTGTAGTCTAACATCATTTTAATAATGTAAAGTAGGTATATGAGTTTAATGTGTTCAAAGACTTATGTGTAGTAGCAAATTTCCATATACTTATATTTAGGTCTTTAGTAAAACACAACACTAACAGATATTCTGTATACAGAGGATATTGAATCCTGCCAAGTTCTCGTTGTCACCGGATCGTAAATACTTACTTCTTGCACGCGATGTGAAGAAACTCTTCCGATATTCATATTCAGCGCAATATACAATTTATGATGTAAATACACGGTTAGTAAAAATAATTTATAAGAAAAATACATTCAGTTTAATTTATTCAACATATTTTCCAAATACACTTAACTACAAGTAGATGACATTTTTAAAGTTATTTTTACAGCAAATACATGTACATACACAATTTGTTACAAAAGAGCTATTTCTAAAACTGAAAATTTATCATAGTTAAGATATTTTAAGAATTATACACTTATTATGTCATTGTTACAGGGAAATTATACCATTGACACCACATCCAGAGAAAGAAGAACATCCTTATCTTCTGCTAGCACAATGGACTCCACGTGGTCATGGATTAGTCATGGTTCAAAATTATGACATTTATTACTTAACAGGTCCTACAAGTAACACTGGATATCGAGTTACTAACACAGCAGTTCCTGGTATATTATCAAATGGATTACCAGATTGGCTTTATGAAGGTACTTTAATACTGCTTCATTTTTACATTAGATTACTGAGGAATACATATTAATTACTTATTTTTTATTTCGCAGAGGAGATTTTGCATTGCGCAGAAGCAATTTGGATGTCACCAGATGGTCATTTGATGTTATATGCTTCTTTTAATGATTCACTTGTTGAACAAATGCATATATTTTGGTTTGGTGAAGGCAACAAAGCACTTTATCCTGATATACGATCTCTGCGTTATCCTAAAGTAATTTTACTTTTGTATACTTCATTACGCTTTATCAAACAACTGAATTAATTATTACTCTATAGCCAGGGACACCAAACCCTGTGGTACGACTTTATGTAGCAGACCTGGCAGATCCGAAGAATATTCATACGAAGGTAGTGAAACCACCACCTATCATCGAGCATGTGTAAGTCTATTTATAAATTTTGGAGTATGGAGTGCTTGAACAAAGTTTCTCTCATTAATTTTTCCTCATTAGGTGTATTTATTCGTCTTAATAAAAAAAAAAAAAAAAACAAAAATGAACAAAATTGAATAGCGATTGCACTTTGTCGTTTTTTACAAGAAACGTTTAGATGTTTATATGGTGACACTCTCAAGGTACTTCAGAAAAAGGAAGCAAATTTTGTTGGCAAGATATTTTTAAAATATACATGAGGCGTAGTTTTTCCGGTTTGAAATGAGGTAGTTAAATAGATATTTGCCAAACAGTAAAAGTAATACTGCAAGAAGAAGGAAGACCTTTAAATATTGTATACTAAAGTATTATTGTATGCATCTTTTGTCATTTATTTTTGATGAAAAAGACAGTTTTATAAGGGCCTATAAGACATTAACATCTTTTATAAATTAAACATTAGCATATTAATGGGATAGAAGTATACACTAAATTATATCCACTAATTTTTTGAGGAATTTTTAAAAAATTCTTTTTTTATATAATAGAAATATTTTATATAGATTTTGCGTCTTTTAAATGTAATATCTGTATACATATGTTTTTGAACTTTTGTAATAACTAGTAAAATTACCTCGTTTTAATCCTGAACATATGATATTTGTAGACAATATTTAATTTCAAGATTTATCTAGTACGAAAATGATTATTTAATTATAAAATTGTTTAGTTAGTACGCATCATAGAAATACCTTTCCCTTTTATTTGCTTTATTTATTGTTTTTAAACATACAATATAGCTTCCTTTTACACTCAGAACAGTAATAGGGGAAGTTAGACCATTAAAATAAGAAATGAAATGAAATAATTATTCAAAGGTCATGTACATTTCATTATCACATAAATAGTTCATTTTCACTAGTTTGCCTAGATATAATAAGCTACTAGCAGTAATACATTAAGTTGCTTTCTTATAGACTTAATTGCTATTGAATATTGTGTAAGTCTGTTTCAGTTAAAATATTCTATAATCTAATTATTAAATTTAATGTTTATGCCCAATAACAGTGAACATTACTTCACAAAGGCTTCCTGGATATCGTTGACAGAAGTGTGTATAACATGGCTCACACGTGCACAAAATCTATCTGTTGTAACCATTTGTAAGAGTCCGATGTGGCATTGTCAGGTATAGTGTTGCTGTTAAGCTTGACTTAAAATAATTCATTACATATGAATCACTTCCAATATTTCCTGTAGGAAATACAAAGAATAGTAGCTGAAGACCGCGGCTGGGTAGATACTCCTCTTGAGGCACCAATTTTCTCAGCAAATGGTAGTAGTTACATTGCAATAAGTCCAGTTAAGGATGGTCCAGCTGGTTATTTTAAACACATTGTTTGGGTGAACGTTGCTAGGAAATTGGTTGTTCCTCTCACTCATGGAAAGTTTGAGGTCGCCAAAATAGTGGCATGGGATCAAACGAATAATACCATGTGAGCAATACTTCTCAAAATTCTTTTTCATATATCAGAATACATCCTCTGAACTTATTCCTATAAAGTATTGCTTTGAAGACAATGATTGTTGCTTGAATCTAATGTAATTCTATCTACATAGATACTTTATAGGTATTCCACCTATGAAGCCAGGTCAGAGACATCTTTATTATGTGAGTTCATTATTACCACACGTGGGGTCATCTTTACATCCTGCTGTTTGTATTACTTGTACTGAAACAACAGAGGTATATCAAAATCAACATCGAACACTTTCCTCTGGTCATTATAGTTCTTGGCCAGAAAATAGTTATATACATGAGCATTATGAAACACAAACAGAGAATGCACAAAATGCTGATCAAGGGGCAGCTAAAGAAAATGCTACAAAAAAACAGAAATCAAAAGTACATGTTCCACCAAGTAAGTTCAATGTATTTTTTGGAAACTAAATAGTAAAATCTTCCGATGAATGTTTGTTTTTATTTGCAGAATTCACTGATCTGCCTTGCCAGTACCACAATGTTATTTTTCCTCCAGTTGGTACTGATTACTTTGTCTTAGAATGTTATGGACCGAGTATACCGACTGTTGCTTTATATAAAACTGAGTTTCCCATGCCACGTCTCATTTATGTTTTGCAGAATAATACATTATTACGTGTATGTTTTTCATTTACTTCGTTAAGAACACAGATGGAAAATATATTTTTAAAATTGAAATCTTGTCGTAGGAAAGAATTTCCAAACTTGCGCTTCCACAAGTAAAAACATTTCCTGTTCAAATAAGCGGTGGCTATAATGCACAAGTAAAATTGCATTTACCACCTGGATTACGGGAAGACGAGATTACCCGGTATCCTTTAATTGTACAAGTGTAAGTGCATTGAATAGTTAAACATCATTTGTCTTGATTATTTCTTACTACTCTATGTTATTGCAGGTATGGTGCACCAGGCTCCCAATTGGTAACAGAGATGTTCAAGATTGACTGGAATACCTATTTAGCTAGTAGAAAAAATATGATCGTTGTACAGATCGACGGTAGAGGAAGTGGAGGCCAAGGCTATAAATTTCTTCATGAAGTCTACTACAGACTTGGTTCTGTGGAAGTTGCTGACCAACTAGAAGTTACTGAGTAAATTATGAAGCTATTTATTTCTTGATACATGTACATAGACATATATAGCATGAATTTCATTAAAATTTTGATGGTGAAATTTATAGATATTTACGGGATTCATTGCACTTTGTGGATAAACAACGTGTTGCTATTTGGGGGTGGAGTTATGGAGGTTTTGTAGCTGCTCTCGCGCTGGCGCATCCTGAGCAAGATATCTTTCAATGTGGTATCAGTGTAGCACCGGTTGTTTCGTGGAAATTATATGGTACAGTACAGTTAATATCATTTTAATTGTTATTTTTCCATTTAACTTATACATGATTATACAGATTCAGCATACGCTGAAAGGTACATGGGTCTACCAACTGTTGTATCAAATTATAAAGGCTATGCCGAGTCGGACGTGTATGATAAAGTGGAACATTTGCGAAATAAGATGTTTTATTTAGTACATGGTACTGCGGATGATAATGTTCAGTTCCAACAATCTATGGCACTCGCACACCATCTTGCAAAGAAGGGTATACTTTTCCGGCAACAGGTACTGTTATTAATTACATATTATTTTTATACAGATCACATTAATTATGTAGTTTTTGATGAGTCAAATGAAAATTAAAAAATAGAGATTTTATGTGAATTACATACTATGCCAGGTATACCCAGATGTGAGTCATACATTAGCAGGGGTAAAAGGTCATCTCTATCTATCAATGGCTCAATTTTTGGATGACTGCTTTCAAAAGCAAGCACCTATGGATACAAAAGCTGGTCTTATCAGCGGTGGATCTAGCTTTTAGTTGTAAATAATGTGATTCCAATGAAAAAACAATCTAACGTTAGTGAAGGAATTCCATACACAAAAATTCCATCTAAACATCTCCAAATTGTGTTCCGTTTATTACCTTTAAGAGAAAGATATTTTCGCGTTACTTCATATATTAAGGGATGGTACAATGGTTGAAATTATGTTTTTGTTATATCTTTAATTAGAAATCAAATCTAAATGAATAAAAGCAATAGTAATCTGTAACAGCTTTTATTTATTTAGGTTTTCTTCTTTTACATTCAGGTATGAAAGAATAAAAACCATTTTAAACATCAAATGACTTTATTGAAGGAGTATATTCGTGACTTGTCATAATTGGCAAACAAACATTATCGGGACGAGGTAAAAATAAGACGGTAATTACATCTCTTCATCGAGTCGAACGATGAAAAATTCATGAACTCGTGAGTAAGGGTAACTTATTTCTTCTTTCGTTTGAATTCTTGTAGTTAGTCGCACGTGTGTGCAGGCAACATAGAGCGTCTAAGCTTATTTCTCAATATACTTCTTTTCTTCGATCTCTCGTATCATAAGAAACATCTGTTTCACTGGAAATTCATTGTTATTTCTCTCACAACGGTTCGCTCTAACGAGAACACGTTCCTCATTAATGATTAACGTAATAACATTGTAAACAGTATTAACCAAACTCGAGGAACAATAAAGAAATTTTCTAACACTTACATCTCATTAATTGAACTAAATAAAAATATAGAATACATTTGCGGCAATAAGTCTCGAAATATAATAATAATATTAATAATAATGTACATTATGTTATCTGAATGTGAAAAACGATTAAAAACAAAATAATCACAAGATTGTATGATATTAATATTCAATTGTAACTGTGAATCATTGAATGAGAACTTTGTGTATGACTTTCTTCAAACATGTAGAGGGATAATTTTTTAATTTCTGTTGAAAAATGGTCCGATATTATTGTCAGTAGTCTGATATAGATTTGACGATTTTCTTATTGGAGCATCTGCCAAGATGCAGTAGCATGTGGTTTTTGAGATTGGTAGGTTTACTGAAACCACGGCTACAAATATGGCACCTGAATGGCCACAGTCCATTATGCACATACATATGACTTTTAAGATCTCCGGGCGTAGGGAACGACTTGGAGCATTGTGAACACTTGTGTGGCTTTTCCTGAAAAGAAAAATGAGAGAAAAGAACATAAAAAATGTCTTTCAATAGAAACTTCAAGAATTACTTAAAGTCTTTCAGTAGGAATTTTAATCAGATCATTCTATGAACAAGTTGAAGAAAATATACTATTTTGAATGAACTATTGCAATCTTATAAACGCACCACTATTTAAATAATGCAGCTTTAAAAGCGTACTATAAATTAACTGTTTTCTTTATTGTAAATATATTAACTTGTTATTATATTTTATATATATGTATATATATCATGAAGATTTATTTCTTAAACTATTTATCGTTTTAGTGTAAAGTGACTATTTATTATTAGTATAATATTTATTAATATAAAGTATTGATATGTTTAAAAAAAAATAATAATTGATATGTATTCTTGGATATTGTAAATTATATTTTGGATCGTCGAAGAAAATTTTGAATAAGAATGAACAATATTAATATAATTGAAAAAAGATATTTCTTCTATAGTACAAAATAAGAATAAAATTCTAAATTTATTTTTACTTCTTCAATATAAAGGAAATGTAAAATCTTTGTAGAATATTATATTGATCTAATAGTAAAATAATAATATAAGAACAACAATCATCGCAAGTAAATTTATTGAAAATAAATGCAGCTCGTTGATGTATAAATTACATATAAGAATGTTAAATTTGAAAGAATAAAATGGACAACTTATCCCTATAAATGCAACATATCTTTATAAATATTTAACGTTCTAAATTTTTCCATTTTTAATTTTCCAAGTTTACAGTATTTTTCCATTTTATTATCGGTACATCAATTTGAATTTTATCGAGATAATATAATTTTAGATTATTTATTTTAGAAATTTGAGCAATATGCTTACTTAAACTCCCCCTAAAAAAATATTTTTTTTCTTATTTCTTGGGATTTTGCGCATCATCAGCCACGTTTATTATCGATCATCGGATCGATCAGGAGCAGAGGGAAGCGTGTTCGCGAAAAGGTAGCAGGGTTGAGGGAAGAAAGGAAGAGGAGACGAATGGAAGTCAGTAGGAATGAAAGAGGATGGTAGGGAGGATAGTATGCGGGTAAAGGTAGACGAGATAAAGGCGGAAAGCGATGTTAACGTAAGATCGAAAGAGAACCCATGAAGAGACTGCCTCTGGGTATATTCTCCGTCTCCCTAATTGGATTGCATTCCAAGCAGTAGCGAGTAATGGACCAATTACAGTAGCTGATGGCAGAGCAACCTATATGGCTCCCGAGATATCATTACTTCGGCTGGATTAGAGAAACTCATAGGGGGTTTCCGCTCTGATAAAGAAAAACTTCGACTGCTCTTTTAACCAACTCGCGCCTCGTATTACGCCTGGTGTACCGGTTTCCTTACGTTTTCCGATCGCTACCAGCCTTTACTTCAACCAGATACATATAACTTTGCGAATAAAATAAAATGAAATTCCGTGAGGGCCTTCATCTTGACGCCATCAGATCCCTCGGAGTTTCATTATATTTTATATTTTTTTAAATTTTGCTTAATTATCGAGGGATCAATTTGAATTTAATAATTAGAATTTCAACCGGTATCCATTTTTATTATGGTGGTTAATGTGTTAAAATATTTTAACATTTTAATATTTTAAAATTTTGCTTAATTATCGAGGGATCAATTTGAATTTAATAATTAGAATTTCAACCGGTATCCATTTTTATTATGGTGGTCAATGTGTTAAAATATTTTAACACATTAATATTTTTAAATTTTGCTTAATTATCGAGGGATCAATTTGACTTTAATAATTAGAATTTCAACGCTTATCCATTTTTATTATGATAGTCAACGTGTTAAATAAATTTCAAAATGGAATTAAATAAAAATCTGATCTTCCAGTAGGTGGAGCCTATTAGATAAAATACTTGTAACAATAGGTAATTGTAATATCGATGTTTTCGTTAAAAGCAACTTGTCTGAAGCTTACCTTTATGTGAGTCATCCGATGATAATAGAGATTGGAGGAGGCCGTAAACTTCTTACCGCAAACAAGGCATTGATGGGGTTTTTCACCGCTGTGGATTCTCTTGTGCGTATTCAAGGAACTTGATGTGGAGAAGCCCTTGTTGCACACCATACAAACATGTGGTTTCTCTCCTTCAATTGAATAATGAAACTGAATTATTAGAATAATTATTTTGGTTGGTGTGAAAATTTTAATATTCATGTTCTTAACACGTGATATGAGGGTTGCAGCAACCCTCAGATAAAAATTTATTTAAATTTTAAATATAATAATTATATTATTATATTTAATTAATTATATAATTATAGTTTTGGGACATTTTCTGTAGAAGTTTTATTGGAATTATTTTTGCTTCTCATTCTTTCATCCTTATCACTTTCCCTTTCTTCGTCTTTTTTCCCTTTCAGCAAACAGAAGTTCAGTAAAAGTGTTGGGTGTGAAAGTGTATGCGATAAGCAGTGAACAGGTGAAAGAATGTTCGATTTATGAATGAACTTATTCGTCTGGTATGAATAAAAGTCATTGCACAATTAAATGATTTTTTGAAATATAGAGTTTAATAATTGAAATTTACTGCAATTTTGAAAAATAGTTTAATAAATAGTCTCAGTCCTACAAAAATGATACACTATAATTTCCAAATGAAAGACTGAGAATAAAATAATAATATAAAATTTAGAAAATAAGAATGAGAAGAAGTTTAAAATTAAATCTAATGTCTAAGTTATACATTAGATCAGTAAAGACCCCGCTCTGCCATTTGAGAATTAAAAAGAAATATTTATCACAACATTTATAACATCATAAATTTCTTTAACTCCTTATTTGATAAAGTTGATCAGTTTCTTTCTCTATAAGAGGCTTATTTGCATATGTATTGATTATAATTTCTCATACGTATAGACGTACCTGTGTGAGTTCTCATGTGACGCTTTAAAAGCGACGGCCGATCGAAGGATTTCCCGCAGACTTCACAGGGTAACAGAACCCTCTCTCCTCTTTTAATCGTCGTCAGGATACTGCAATCTAAATGATCGCTCGTCAAGGATAATGTTGATGACGAGGACTCCTCGGATGTTGATTCGTATTCGTCCATCTCGTAATACGAATGCGAAATGGCTGATGATGAATGATGAGAGAGTAACGCCATTGATAAATCTAATGGGGATTCTTTAAACAAAATTTATTATTAGATATTATTATTCAGATTTTATTAAATATAGCATGTTATTCGTACAATATTTTAACGATTTCAATGTACAGGGTGTTCCATACAATTAAACTAATTAGCTGTAAAAAAGTAAAAGAAAGAGAAAAATGTGATTAGATAAAATGAAATGGCGTTAGATGAAGCATCACCTGATGTATCCGTCGGTTCCGGAAGAGGCGTTGCAAAGATTTCAAGATTAATATAATTTTTTTTAATTAAATTATATATATTTCTATACGTTAATCGAAGCGTATTTATATTCCCTACAAAAAAGTATTAAGGTACGTTGTTCGAAAAATGATTCCTTCAAAAGTTATCTTAGGGAGAGACTTCCTGTCTCCCCTTAAAATATCTTTTGAACGAATCAATTTTTGATCCAAATACCCTAATACTTTTTTATAGAGAATTAAAGTACACTTCGATGGATGTATAACAAAGTATAAAATTCCATAAATAAAAGAACGAAGGTGACTTTGAAATCTTGAAGTTTTATTGGAATTTTGTACTTTGCTATACATCAATCGAAGCGTATTTTAATTCTCTACAAGAATGTATTAAGGTACTTGGGTCGAAAAATCATCAGTTCAAAAGATATCTTAGGGAGAGACTGGGAGAGACAAGCGGTCTCTCCCTAAGATAACTTTTGAACGAATCATTTTACGATCCAAGTACTTTAATACTTTCTTATAGAAAATAAAAAGACGCTTCGAACAACGTTCATAATTCCAAAAAATTTTTCAAATGAATTTTGTCTATCTTCTACCATTTCATTAAAACTATGTGTCTTGACCTAGTGATATGGAATATTCTATATATTAGGGTTAGTCCTGTTAAATAAATAAATAAATGTTGTCGGTATTTCAGTGTTATTATAATTATTGAAAGTATGAGTGAATTATTAACAGTATTAACAATATTATATTGATCTTTGTATTTTGTTTCAGATTATCCATTTTCTTGGTTTCTTTCGAGGCCAAACCTAACAAATACCCTTGCTCGCTACTGTGACCACCTCCCCCCCTTCACCCCCTATGATCCTCCGGTTCTCTTCTTCGGTCGGCGAGCCCTCCTGTTCGGAATTGAAGGTTCGCTGGCATTGTACTGTCCTTTATCCCTTGGTAAGCGCGGGGGTCTACGCATTTGAATCATGAGCGAACGAACGAGCACCTTGTGATCCAGCCGACAAAAATACCGACGCATATTTGCATTTCAGATTTGTTAGCCAACTTTCTTCTTTCTTTTACGATTGGACCGCGATTGCGCCGATTAACGCGATTGCACCCGGCCAAAGATTTCGATCGCTTATTTTCGAATGGGTGCTGCCTTTGAGAAAAGTACTGACCATTTCTTTTTATACCGTTTTGCTCAAGAACCGGCATAATTGTTGAATACAATTGTTAGCAATTGATTTCTTAGTTTGTAATTAGGAGTACAGATAGTGCTTATTTTAATTGATATTTATTTATAAATCATATGTTAATAAAAAAATGAGAAATTCTTTTAATTTAGTCGTTAATATAATATTTTACTATCAAACGTTGTGATTACGTTAATCAGAAGTGTAGTGGAAACAAGTTACTTAATATTAATGAAGTTTATTTAAAATTGTTAATAATCATTTTTTTAATTTTAAGTAACTTACCATCTAAAATGGAATCAATAGTACATCTGTATAGAGCCGACCTCGAGCACATGTCGTGTGGAATAAGAACAAAATCTTGTTCAGCCGTAGGAAGAAACCAAGCCACTAATTCCGTATCCGGTTGAACATCTTTTATTACTTCAAAGATTGGATCCCCTGAATAACAGGAGGAAAAAATAAAAGGAATCTTGTTAATTGGTAATCATATGAAATATAATGAAATTCTATTACTATCTATTAGAAGAGCAATATTATATGTGGTGTATTATTAATTCTTATAAAGAATAGAACAAAAAAAATTAATAATTAATGTGAAATAAAATAGAACTGATTTAAAATCATTTATATTCAAGGGACAATTTATTATTTTTCAATAATTACTTCAATTGGGTCAAAATCACCCTGCATTAAACGTGAAAGGATTAAAGTGTTAAAGTTTGTTGTATACAGCTTACCTTTCACTTTAGTACCAACTAAATTTACTTGTTCGTTGTAAGATTGAACTATACGAAGGAATCTTATCCAGTTACACTGACGTTTGTTGAAATTGTAATTTGAAAAGAATACTTCGTCGTAGCAGCCATATTCGCGTCTGATCTGAAATGAATTAAAATTGAGCCTAATTCATAGTTTGCTCAATTACAAATTTATTTTAATTTACAAGAATTAACATGCCTTTGACCAAAAAAGTATCAACACACTTTGCTTTCTGCAATTACTTTATTCAAATAAATTTAACATTATATTATATTACATTTATTCTACATATAAATATTAATTATAAGAAGTTATTTATATTTCATTAGATCTAGAATATTTATATTCTTTCTATAATTTATACATATGTAGTTTGATAACAATTATTTACTTATATTTTCCTGACTCACATATATTTTTAATTCATCAATAAATTATCAATTTTAATTCACCTACACTTATTTCTTTTTAATATAATTCAGTACCTAACATTTGTAATTCATCAATAAATTATTAATTTTAATTCACCTACATTTATTTATTTTTAATATAACTCAGTACCTAACAACATTCCTTTATTTCTTCTACTAATCTTCATAATTATTACAGGATACAGATGAATGAAGAATGGATCGCGAGAAACGAATGAATCTAACGACATCGTTTTACTTACATCATTGTCATCGAGAAGAGAGTAAAGGTCGATCTTGTCGAATCGGATCGATCCCTGAAAGGGGTAAATCAGCGTTCCAGAAGGGATGAGTACATTCGACCATACGGATATCCTGACATCGGTGACTAAGTTTCCTGAATCATTCTTGAAGAGACCCTTGTAAGAGGATCGATCGTTAGCTAATGCCAAGGAAAATTCTTTGGGTATCAGAACGCAGGTTTCCATAACAGAGGCACCGCGAAGGGATGCTTTGGAAAAGTCACAGCTACCGTTCTCTCCACTGTAAACACTTTTCTATACAGGACACTCAACCAAAAGGATCCACGGATCCTTTTCATCAAACTCTTAATAATTATCACCCCGTGATCAACATCTAACGACGTGAAATAATAATTGAAAGATACCAAACTGATTAACTCAAAGGAGAAGAAGTTGATAGTGTTAGAGTCTGAAGTGTATCCGAAGACTGATCAATGAATAGTCACCACGAGGTCCATAAAACGCACACGAATTCTTGGATGCGATTACAAGTGACACCGCGGCTCACTGGACACCGTCTAGACGAAATATTTCTATGGAAAGGCAGTCGAACAGGTAAATCACGGAAATTGGAGCAAATCGACGAGTAACAAGTGAAATTTCAGTTCGGACCGTGAGGGTCGTTCGTCCTCCAAGGTGCAAAGGCCTCGGCTGACTGGATAGGATTAACCGACTGATCTTGACCTTGCGACGGGTTACCAGCATTTGCTACCGAATGGGTAGCCCTTCCCCTTCTTTACCTCTTTTCCCACTCACAGTACATGGCCCGCTGTAGACTTTTTCAGTGGCGTAGTCATCGTCATCTCTAATACATCGGGATCATCTAATCATCCTAACAATTCAATCTCAAATATACATCTAAATGAAACCTAGACTTATTTAGGCTAGAAGTAAATGTAGAAGGGGTCTATAATTATGGGAGGATCCTGGAGGAGTCTAAATTGGGACATCTCCTCAGACATGGATAAAGAAGACTACTGATGGGGACACTCCTACCCCTACACCTTCCTTTTAATTAAAAGAAGTCTTCGAAAGCCATGATCGTGCAATTAGAGTGTTGCATAGAGGTAGTGTAAATGGGAAAAGCAAGCTGCATACGCCAATGAATCTCACTGCCCCACTATGTTCATCCTGTGGCGAGTGCACTTGGTGTATAGAACGAGTATCGGCTGCTTCACCAGTACAAGGAAGCCGGCTCGTCGTCCTCGTCGTCATCATCGTCGTCTTCTTCACCCTTCTACCGTCTCTGCAGCACCGTAAAGAGAGAACCCACGTGGGCGATTGGGCACCTGTCGCTCCCTGTGCGCCCTTTCCTTCTCCTACCCGTATCGCGTCCACTTCTTTCTCTTCTTCCTCCCTACCATCTCCACGCCCTACCGTATATCCTTTTATCCGCCGCTCTCTTGCTCCTCGCCATTTCTTCCACCTAACAGCCTTCTGGGACTCTCTTATTTCTTTCTTTCGTCGCGTTTCCTTCAGGCCTGCACCGACGATATTCTGCGCGAGCCAGCCTCGCCCGTGAGCAGAAGCATCCCGCTCTGAACCTGCTCCCTTTTACTCTTCCATCTGTCCTACAACTCTCCTTCTTCATCCTTCATCCGCTCGTTTTCCACTTTGCTTCGTAACCTCGCCGCCTTTCTTTTCGCTCCTCTTTCTACCCGTCACCTGCAAATACTCACCTTTATTCATTCGTTACGACCGAACCGTGGAACGGTCGGGAATAAAGTTACGAAATCGATCACGGTGCCAACCGACACGTCCCCCTCCCTCGGCCATTATTTTCGCGTTCACTTTTTAGGTGAACGTCAGCGGAGGGGGGATTCGGATCATCTTCGAGGTGTTTGACGCTTTGAGATGGTAATGATGGGTGAAATTCGGCCTTTTTAACACTTTGATGGTTGGTTATGAATGATACGAGTATACGTACTATCACTTTATAAGTTCATTTTATTATTTATCATTCATCTGGATCTTCAGTGGTTTGCTCATCCGTCAATGGTTCATACTGTGTCTCTTTTGTGTCAGCTGCTTGCTTTTTCATTGTAAGAAGTGCTTTCTTTGCGCTTTCACGAACTCTAATTAAAAGAACAGGTTTATTTTTATTGCAAAAGTTTTTCTTCTTTTTCCATTTATCACAAGTACCTTATGTAGAAAATTGAGCCTGCCAGTGTACCACCTACTAGAATTACGAAAAGGATTACTGCTAAGACACTGACATATTCTTCGTTTGGTAGCCAGCCGAAAAAGGGGCGAGTTGCCTGGTCTTCCATCAAATGGGTACGCCAGTCCGGTGGTCCTAGAACTTGTAAATGTAAGTTTAATGAAATTAGGTTCACAAATTAAGTAGATTTTGAATCAATTCGAAACGTCTAATTACCTTTAATAAGAATCATATTCGTTATCCACACGAAGCTCAAATCGTTTTGTTTCACAACACACTGCCACATTCCATCGTGTGTTCGGTTTATTACAGTAATGTGTTCAATATCAGCAGCAATAGGAAGCGTAATCCCATAATCCTTCCAGGTTTTATTTTTTATCAGCCAAGAAACTTGTAACTCTGAATAAACGTGGCCCAATATTGTACAATGGCACATCACAGTCGTACTCAATGTTTCTCTTCTTCTTTGTACACTTTGCTTTGATGGAATCACTGCTAAACTGACCACCTTGATGATTGAATACGTTCCGTCGATTCTACGTAAAGTCATCGCGTAAACTCCAGAATAATTTAAGGAAGCCTTGATTATTTCTAAACAAATATTTGATATTAATTGAAAGAGTCCATGGGGAGCCTAATCATAAACCATTGCCACTTACCAATATTATTGTCTTTCAACTCTAATTTGCCCTCCTCTTTCTGCACAAATACGCCATTTAAGGACCATTGCAATTCCGACCGAGGAGATTCCGTGCTAATCAATTTAACGATATCAGAATCTGCTTCAATCGACGTAGAATGGAATTCTTTTACAGTAAGTGCCGTGTACATCGTTCGAATTCTTCTATTGATTATGTTTATCGTATCTGTTTTTCACGGTACAGCATTTGTAGTTGTAACCTTTGCGGCTGTTTTTGAATTTACCTTCTGTTATATCGCCACAGAGAATCTCGTTACAACGACCAGTCATTGTACTCGGCCCTACGCATGGCTCTCCTCTGACGTTAGGTTTAGGAGAATCGCATCGTCGTTTTCGGATTCCTGTACCACCATTGCAGCTTGCACTGCATGCCCATGGTCCCCATTCTGACCATCCACCGTCAACCGGAGATCCATCTATGTCTAAAAATTGGTTCATTCAAAATTTATTCTTCAGTTATACAAAATTTGAATCATCGACTCGATATAGCGTGATCCGTCTTCAATGGAATCAATACTTTATGGATGAGCTATTTTAGAATATGATTTTTTCTCTTAAAAAATTAGGTTTACCTGTTGGCATACAGTTCACAGACCAAGTGACCCAATTACCAGGATCTACTCCGATTGAAAAGAAATAGAATACAAGAGGACTGTTATGTCTGTAGCGAAATACATCTGTTGTATTTGAATAAACCTCGATACTATTCCCAGACCATCTGTGAATTGTTCAATTATTCTTTTTTATTTCATTTGTATTTTAAAATTCATTTACCTGACAGTAATATTGGTCCACGAATTCGTTGTATATAAAGACACTGGGGATCTCTGTTTATGAAAAATTACTACATTAGGATATGTGTTTCTTGCAAATGCTATTTGACGTTCTGCTTCGTTCAACGTGAGTAGGAAAAATCTGTTGGAAACATGAATAATTAAAAGTATTTAAAGTTAAAAATAACTTTAAAACATACCCTGGAATTGCAAGCATCAAATATAACGGTATGTAAATCTTCCCTTTTCCTCGAAGATGAAACGTCACTTCTTTTGGATATAATACTTCTGTTTGGATCCAGGCTGACAGCGATAGGATCCTCGTATATCTACTTGTTTTTGTATTTTCTATGTTACAACCTGTTTATATAAATAAAAATATTTTCTTACTGTAATAATATATATCTTATCAATTTTCAAATATTTGACATTATTAATATTATTGCCATTACTATCATTGATACGATTATTCTTAAATTTGTTAAGAAAAATGAAGTGCAAGTAGTAGATATACTTGAATCACGATCAAACGCGATGCCAACAGCCTTTCCCATTTCACTACCATAATAATAATACATGGGCAAGAAAGCATGCGGTGGATCTGAATGAGTCCATTCAAAGATAGGCGTTGGGTCATCCTCGTAATAAAGCAACAATTGTCCACGTGGTATTCGAATTATAAATCCGGTCCATTTTCCCATATAAAGTAAATGCGCCAATGTTTTCCTTTTAACCAATGTGATAGCTGCAATAAATACAATTATAAAATTTGCAAATTATAAAATATTCAATAAATTACGTTGAGTTTCCGATTGATAGTAGAGAACCACTTTCTCATTATCCAACGTTCCTATTTTCAGGATGTAACGAGATTTGAAGCCATCGTCAGCTGTAAAGACGAAGGTGACAGAATCCGGATTATCTGGTTCCCATGCTTTCAAAGCAAAGTGTAAACCTTCAGAACGATATTCCGGTAGAACGTATAAACGTCTGCCTATACCATCTTCTCTAAAGAGAAATGTAAATTCTTCTAAAATGAAAACGTATCGTTATACTTATTTTATAATTATTAACTCAAAGTTCAATGTTTTAATTAATTTCATGCAAATATTTGGAAGAAAATTAGATTTCTTTTGATTAAGGGGAATGGCAGGTGGAGTATTTTTCTAACATTTGTTTTTTATTTTAGGAGGACCCTAGAAGGACCTCGGGAGACCTGGGAGAGACAAGAAAAATCAGGATGATCAGAAAATTCTGTATCTTGCTCATTACATTATCACCCAAGTTTTCACAGATTCCTCTTACTAACAATTTATTATTATTTCAGGTTTGATTACAGCATAATACTTACCTGGTTTCTCGCAATCTCTAACATTGCAAAGATCTCGAGGCACCGAAGGATCAGTGGTGTAACACCAAGTGCCAGCGACATTACGCGAAGGATTTCTGCAATAATTGCTTGCGTTTCTGGCACTGCCTTCTGGATACAAAGTGTCGTTATAATGATCTCGACCTAAGCTTTTCCAACTAAGTTTCGATGTTTCTGTTTTAGGTTGAGCTGACATGGGTGTCGTTGTTCGATAGCCAGAATCAAAAAGGTTTGGTTCTCTCCACATAGGTCTTGCGTTTGGAGGTTTTACTATAGTTTGTCTTCGAGTGGGCATCGTTATCGATGGTAATGATGTTGATTTAAAGTCGGATTCAATTGGCCAAATGTCACAGGTGCGCCCTGAGCGGGTTTTTGATAATGTTCCTACGTAATCATTTGCGGTCCCTGCCATTCGGCATTCTGGAAATTAAAAAATGTATTTGTTTCTAATATACAGGGTGTCTCAGCCGATTTTGACATCTTGATTTCCTCGGTATTGTGGCAGGTAGTGAAAAATGTTTCATAAGGAACTTAAACGGTATCGAGTGGGGGATGTTCTGGTGTTATTAGTTTTTTCGTACGTAGACGCGTCAAGGACATATGAAGGTCAACTTTGTTTTTTTAAATGGAATGGTTTTTAAACTTTGTTTCTTTATAAAAAAGTACTGACCTATGTATGTCGAAAAGCTAGTAGTTTAGGAGATATGTATTTCAATTTAAATAATTCTAAGTAGTTGAATCAAATAACCAGTTCTTACTTCATCGATTTCAAAAACGTTGTGATGCAAATGGTCATTATGTTGAACCATACCTGTAAATAGACACTAATGTCAGTACGAATTTTAGAATTATTTAAATTGAAATACATATCTCCTAAACTACTAGCTTTTCGACATACATAGGTCAGTACTTTTTTATAAAAAATATCTAGCTGCATCGTTTGATGCATAAAAAAGTACCCCATTCCATTAAAAAAAAACAAAGTTGACCTTCAAATCTCGGAGGCGCCTCCATGTAGAAACAGTGTCCACCATTGCATGTCCCCCTTCGAACAGAGTATGTTTTGTTTAAACACTTTTTTCGAAAAATGAATATTTTTCGAGAAGATTGCGTGTAAAGATTAAAATGAGACACCCTGTATATATTTTTTTACCTGATGATCTGCAAGTTTGAATGTGACAATAATGTTTCGAAGTAGTCACATTTTCCCAGGGTGTAAATGCGTAACAATAAGGACCATTAGGATCATGCGAGGGATTTCTGCATTTATTTAACGCTTTTAAGGCAGATCCATCGATAAATTTTTCGTCGAGTTTATCCTCGCTCTGAACCTAATTAAACGAATTTATTATTACCATTAGTATTGTAAATTTTAAATGTGGAAATTTTTGATTTTGTTTCAATTTCTACCTGGTGTGAAATCCATGGAATACAAGGAATTTCATGGTAAGTGGTCCATTGTGAACCTTTATATTGAAAATCTTTTAAATCAGAGATACAATTTGGTGGCCAGGGATCTTCTACTGCATCTGATTCTGGTAATACAAAATAAAAATAGTTTCTGTATTAAAGTCCAAAAGTCTAATTAAAAATATTACCTTCTGGAGAACAGAACAATGTCCACTGTGCTACGGTGTTTTCACTTCCAATACTAAACCATCTCAAGGTAGCGAAAAAATTCTCATTCATATATAATAATTCAATGGCACCTCTGGTTTTTTGTGAATATAAACGAAAGTGTCCTCCAAAAATGCTATATAATACAATATTATTTGCAGATTATAAAAGATAAATAAAATCTTAAGATTTCCAACCTGATAGTAAATTCTCTCCAGGACCAAAAATCAAGTAACTCTCTAGTTGCAATTTCTTTTAAATAGTGTTTAGCAGATTCTTCACTTTGTTGGTAAACGAGAGTTGTAACTTCTTTACCTATAGTTACCTGTTAAAAATTAATATTAATCAATTACTTTTAAAAGCAGGAAGTTTTTTAAATTTGAATTTACCGCATGCTTCAAAGATAGTATAGATTACGCCATCTACTAACAAGTGAAGGAACTATAACCAACTTAGCTTAAAACAAAACCACCTAAATCGTCCAATAATAATATACCATCATTAATTGGTTTAAGTTCAGCCGCTTACCCTCAGGCGGCGCCACTTATTTTCTGAGAGCGCGGCGATATAAATTGAAAAAAAAATATATTTAAACAAAATATTTTTATTCACACCGCTTACTCAACATAGTTAGTAAAGTTGATATTAAAACTTTTACCGTTATTGAAGGGTATTCTAATGCAGGTGTTTCATACAGTCGTATATGAATGTTTTGACTTGCTCGAACAAAGAAACGAATATCTTTCGTGTCGTTATTCTTTTGAACTGCCCAAACTTTTGAAAAATCGATTCCAAATGTTGTATAAACCTCGCAGTCTGAAAATTATTGATAAATGGTATCTATAGTTCACATAGATACAGTGTTTCATAAACTATTATAATAATGATCAAATTAGAGCATATTACAAATTATTATTATATATTATTATTATATAATTATATTAACATAAATTACATTATTTACATAAATAATGTTGAAGCAGTTGGTTGGACTTTACCAAAAGGTGGGACGCAAATTCGGATGGGTCATATATCATTGGAAAGCCCTTGACGAGAGGAACACCATGGTTTGGGTGGGAGGTCTTAAATATGTGACCTTGACCCGCTACAGGTCAAAAACTGAGATGATTTCAAATATATATATTGAGTTTACTCAAAAGCTGGGCGGCAAATCCAGATGGGTCATATGTCATTCGAAAGCCCTTGACAAGAGGAACACAATGGTATGGGTGGGAGGTCATAAATATCAGACCCTGACCCGCTAGAGGTTAAAAACTAAAATTACGTTAATTTTGTTGTGCGAGAGGTTTTCGTCCAGGTAGGCCCGCTCTTGACGCTGGATTATGATAAAAAAGCGAATGTTGCTATGTAACGTGCAAACCACCGCAGATACAGCACCGTCACCGCCATATTTAGGTTAGGTTAGGTTAGGGTTAGGTTAAGTTAGGTTGGGTTAGGATGTCTTTTTCGGAGATTTCTCCTCGTTAAATAAGAAAAAAAAAGTTAATGAATTTATATGTTTTGGGGCATTTTAGTTTTTGACCTCTAGCGGGTCAAGGTCTCATATTTAAGACCTCCCACCCACACCGTTGTGTTCCTTTCGTCAAGGACTTTCCAATGACATATGACCCATCCGGATTTGCGTCCCACCTTTTGGTAAAGGTTAACCAAGCAGTTCCATTTGAAACTTATGAATACGAAATAGGAGGATGTGGAACGCCTTGTATTGTTATCACGTTTAAACTCGAAGGAAAACGCGCCAGTGGGTGGGTCTTACCGCGACCGCTGTAGAGTGCGTATCTACTTGCCCGTATAATTATTTATACATTATTGTGTGCAATATTGTTTATATGTAATGTACTTTTTAACGTAATTGTGTACATGGTCGGGGCCTGCTAGTATGAGTCAACTGTAGGTCAGTTCTGATTGTGAGCAATTTTCGGGAGATATTCAGTAGAACAAGTCAACGAAGAGTGAGTCGCATGCTTTATATTACCTCCAGCTCCCACCATACCGGTTTGAAATGGTATAGAGACTGATTACATTTCTTTTTTGTTTTAAATCTAAACACGATGCGCACTTATCTATTTATTTAATCCGAAACATAGTTAATTGTTAGGAAATGTTTAAACTTACGAGTTTGACAAAATGGAGAGCTCCACAATATATTTGTTCCTCGAAGTCCGTAGTAGAAAAAGGTTTCCGGATACAAATTCGTAATTCCACGTTTCTTCTTGTATTCTTGCATAACTATAGGCTTCGTAGTCCCTTCGATACCCGCTGATATGAAACCGCCACCCCATGTTATCCATATACCCGTCCATTTTGTGCCAACTAAGATTTCGGGAGTATTTTCGAAACTTTCTTCCTCCTATTACAATTACTTTAGTACGAAACTCTCAATTTTACATTTAGGAATGTTAAACCGAAAAATTAAGCTTTGTGTAGGGTGAATTATTATGTGAAAGTATATTTTCTTCACTATTTAAGTTCTAGCGACGCCATTATGCCGTTACCAATTTTGCCATGTTTAATAAAATTTATTTATTGTTATTGCTACTAACATCGTATTTTGGAAATGTTTGACGACTGCCAAAATTTGCAAATAACAATTCAACACCTGCAGTCCATTCCTCGGCTATTTTCTCAGCAGAAGCAGGAACTGGTAAAAGGCTAAATAAAACTCTAGCTTCACCCTAAGAATTAGAATTTTTATATAATAATTTACATAAACAAAATATGATGTTAATAATAAACGTACCTTCTTTTCATCATTAGGGTTCCATAATTTAATCCAAAACGATGTGTTGCCACTAGGTGCGTTTAATTTTGTTAGTATACTATAACGAGACACATTTTTGGTGAGTGCTAAGCAATCTATGGAAAAGAAATTTTAATAGAATTTAATTTTGAGAAACTGAAAAATATTTAAAGGAATTGTTACCTCTGTCGTCGCAAAATGGTACATCGCAATATTCCTTCTCAACAAATTCAAAATTCTCTTGCTCAACATAACACCATGGTCCTCCAGTATCTCCTGTGGGATTTCTGCAGAAACTCTCAGCTCTTTTTAGCGATCTATCAGGAAAATCTTTCCCTTCGAATTTTGGACTCTGTAGAATTATAATAAAATTTTTGTCCTTGTCCAAGGTGGGATTATAGCTTTGTATTTTTAATTACTTTTGAATCTACAAGTTGATGGCGTTTATGCCATGGTCTACATTTTCTTCCTGATGAGGAAATTTCTTTACTACCCCCATATTCAGCTCCTGGCCCTGATATTCTGCATTCTTTAACATAATTTTGTTGGATTCATTGAATTTTCAAAATTAAAATTCATATAACAGTTTTCTATGTATTACCTCCAAAATTACAAAGAGGTATGTCGCATACATCATCTATAAGTGAAGGATCTGATGTGTAACACCATGGTCCTTTATAGTCCCCCGTTGGATTTCTGCAATAATTTTTTGCAGCTTTCATTGATTTCTCGGGGAAATCTTGATCGTGTATGTCACCGCTGACCTTATATTATCCAATCGTTAATTGAATTATCAAAAAAAAGAAAATTAATTGCAGTATAAAACCTCGTGTATCGGTTCTTCCGAGCCCCAATTTTGGCACCGAATGTCACCGACTGTTTTCGATATTGAACCCCTATACTCCATTCCAATTTGTGTTAATTTGCATTTCATTAAATCGGTTCGTGTCGCATTATGCACTGGCAAATAAATTTTTGATAAAAATTGTCCAATATAAACAATTTGTTAGCAACCCTCAGTCTTGGCAACGTATGTAGATCTACCCCCTTAGGCACATGATTAATACGTGGACATACCTTTCTGACCCATGATTAATAATATTAAGCAAAATATAATTAGAAGGTTAAATGTCAAAGTTGAAGTAGTATAACAATTTATTTTATAATAAATGTTCACCATTGATTCAATTTTTTTAAACATTCTAAATTCTTGTCTTCTTTAATACTATAACAATATACATTTTTTAAAACAACTTTTGGAATTATACCTTTTGTAATATAGGTAATATTACTGGGATATAAGATAAAAGAATTGAAGATCGTAAATGAAATCGATTATATTGAAAATTGAAAATTGAAATTTTACTGGGAGTAATTTTAGGAAAATTGGAATATTAACAACGATTATTTAAAATTTCCAAAAATTTAATAATACTTCTTGGATTTGTAAAATAAGATGATTATAATTTTTCATTTTAACATACACGTTCACCTAAAAACTATTATTTATCGTTAATGGAAATCCATTTGTCAACACACTGAAATATTTGCAAAAAACTCATCGCCGACATTCGCACCGAAATGTTTATACATTCAGATCGTTACACTGCTAATATCTTTTATAACTTTTAATTAACATTTCTTTTAACTTCTAGAAGAACTAACTTGCACTTATAACTATAGTAGCACTGATTTGAAAGTTGAAAGATAAACTTGCAAATTTTTTCAATTCAAATAAATTTCTTTTTTTTTGTAGAACTTTGTGATTTCAAGTAATAGAATTAAAATATTTGGAAAATAATTAATAATTTTGTTTTGTTAAAAAGAATTTTAATATTTGCCACGAAACTGTATTACAAAAAACTATTTGTATAATTTGCAAATATGCATACAATACGAACTTTCAACCAGTATTACATATTTCATATAAATTTAATGTATAACAAATTCAAATTCAATTTACTTAAATTTTAAATCGTAGAAACATGCTAAAAAGCGCATTCGCATAATCAGAATATACCTTTACTAGCTACACTCACTATTAACGTTTCATTATATAATTAAAATGAAAAATAAACGATTAAAGTATTTAGGAACCTGCTATATTTGTAAAAAAAAATTTATTATAGATGACACATACAGAATGTGATTTAAATCATACATATTTTTATACTTCTTACTTTTGATTATTCATTTTTAAACACGATTGTATACATATAATAATAATAATAATAATATTTCAATATTCAGAGAAGATGCATTTGCCTCGCAAACACTCTAACTTCATCTTACCGCATAAAGAGTTTGCAACATGTATACTTAATTTTGACATTAAAAGATTTGTAAAAAGTGGAATCACCAAAAAATAGCAAGGATCAATTTATTATTTTTGTTACAGGAATATTTCATTTCCTAGATACAACATAGCTTACTAAATTGTCTTGTATGCAAGTCTTGTTGTACTTTTTTCTTTCTTTTCTTTATTTTTTTTGTGTAGTACACGTATATATCAGCTATATGTATGTATGTATATATATACTATAGTATTTATACATATGTATACATATTACAATATGTATAGAATATTGGATTTATTATTTTGCTGTAGTATAAGAAACTATAACAAAATCTTTGCATTGATCCAATATTTTATACAGGAATAAATAAATTCGTATATGATTTTCTGAAAAATGGACGTGCAACACTTGGTATCTATTCCCTGCCCTGCACTTACATTAAGCTATTACTCTTTTGTCGAATATTTAACAAAAACATACTTTGTTCGCAATCTACTGATTATTAAATGCATATATGTAGTATTTGAGCAGGATGTATACATTCAAAATCTAACTTAATCTTTGTCTATTAGCACAGCATTGCGATAAAAATACATTAGATAAGCACATTTTAATAAAATTGTTTTTTTATTTACCATGGTCAACATTATTGCCACATACCATAATGCTATTATATAATATTGTAATAAGAAGAAATTACTTTCTGTATAAATACTTCTTCCATAAACTATTTCTTATACGTAGAAATTTCTTCAACATTTTCTTCAAGTTGAATCGCTGTTTCCAATATATTCAGTACAATGATAATCAAAATATGGAATTCGTTTATTTTTCTTTATGTAATTCAACTATGTGAAGATATTTCTACGCAATATACTTGAGAGATCATTTCTTGTTTGAACTTAAATTCTCAAAATAACTAATACTGTGGTTGATTGATGATAAATGTGTAAAATACTATGAACTAACTTGCTTGGTAACATACATCTTATTAAAAAAAAAAAAGAAAAATAAATATAAGTTAATCAATAAAATTCTGCGTATTACTTAAAAGTAGGCCAATAAAATTATCCTTATGATCTTACATTATGCATTTAAAAAATTCTTCAACGGTATTCGGGAACATAATATTAAAATAGATGCTTAAACACAAATCTTCATTAATCTCTTATTTACTGTGTAAAGATAAACAAGGAACAAAACCTGTTACTGCATTAAATCAGTCTTAGTTCAGTCTTATATTGTGCGAATGTAACTAATATATTATTTCAGTTCGTTAATGTCAAATTAAATTAAATGCGACAGCACTTGCATCTCTTTTCAAAGACTGACACATTGGGTTTTTCTATACTGTATAAAAACTAATACTTTATGTATAGCGAATGCCATTAGATGAAGTTCGATTCTATAATCGGCGATGAAAAATTAATAATGATAACAATGTTACTAGTCATAATGGCAATGTAAAAAGTCATGAAAATAATGGTAATGATAATAATCGTCATAAACATAAAACAAGTAATAATTTTTGACCATTTATACATACTCGTACTGGAATGCAAACTGAAAGTATAAATTTTAAGTATGATATGTTAAAAACATTACTACAACATTGATTTTGCATTACATTGATAAATGTGTTGCATCATTTAGAGACAACTGATACCTCTTAGTTCATTATCTCCCTGCGCTATTTTTGTTAGCTCTCTTTTCTTCTTGTCCATGCATTTCCACAATCTTTTGTGTCGTTCACATTCCTTCTCAATTACATACACTCATAAAAAACAAACTCTTAATCACAACGATTATGCACACATAAGTATGTATGTGTAACGCCAAATTGCATTTTAGTCTCCTTCCATATTTAACAGGAGACATTAACTTATACAAATAGTTAAACAGTTTTATGACGTTGGTCACAATAGTATTGTATACTGTTACTTCATTTTAATCAAACGTTGTATATTCGAAAAATTATATTTTTATATTTTATATAAAAAAAAAGGTTCATATAAAATAAAATAATTAGCTGCGCCAATTTTAGGAAATTTCCAAACAAAATAATTCAAATTGAAAAATGAAACAAAGCTAACACAAGCAGCACATAGGGATAACTTTCTCTTTTTTCATTAAATTTTCCTCGATCCTTTGTATTATTCAAAATTTTGTCAAATACCCCTTTAATAAGATAGTTACATATTTTTATTAAAAATAGTAACTATTTATCTTATATTAAATCTCCGCCACTTGTATTGCATCACTATACTTCCAATTTTAATGAGTATTTTGACCGCATACTGACATAACTTTATTTATTCAATAATATTATTTATACCTTCTGTTTGTATATTTAAAATTGTCTGGCAAAATAGTTTAAAAAACCTGGCCATCGTTTTAATATTAAAAGTAATATAGAATATAATTGCTCAGTATGAAAAACATTTTTCGACGAAATGGATTCGCTTCATTCCTTCCCTATAATTAACTGCTATCTTATAAGATAGCCAAATACTGGAATGAATCATCCCCTAATTTTTATTATTTTTCTTTTTTATTAAACTATTATACTAACATCTTTAGTTACTTTTTTTTTTTGCTTCTTCCACGAATTTATAGACAACGGATAACTACGTATGAATAATGTGAAAATAACATTTCTCTTCTGATGGGAACATCCATAACGATATGACTTCAGAACAAAAAGTTCATTTTTGTACTTGGTTGTTTGGCACTCAAAGTGAGAAAACCCGAAGCTTCAAAAGGAACCTTATACGGATTTCCATTATTTATATACAATCAGTAGGAAAATATTGCCTCTAACGCTTGTTTATCTGTGGGCTTAAGCGTCACACGCTTATTTCTAAAATCGAGAAAAACAGTAACGGTCGTGTCCGCAATCACTGTCGCACATTTTAACGTGTATAAAATCTTTCTCTTTCCCTCGTATTCTCTTCTCCCTTTCATTCTCTCCCTCTCTTTCTCTCTAATAAATCCAAATAAACATCTTAAATAATAAGAACTCGATTATTACCGAAATCTACAACCGCAATGCTACCGTCAGGGCACAAAGCGATGCCCGAAGGTCTATCCATTTCGTCATCGGCCTTTCCGTAGCAACCGAATCTCCATTTCAATATACCAGTCGAATCGAATATCTGAATTCGATGATTCCTCGAATCGGCTATGATAATATTACCTTCGTCATCGATCACTAGCCCTTGCGGTCTCAGGAACTGTTTTGCACCAGATGCACACTCGCACTCTAAGATCTTGGCGTGCATGAAATCAGCTTCAATGATCACTACCCTGTGATTGTTGAAATCCGTCGTGACCACGTTCCCTTCGGGATTAAAAGCAACTCCACGCGGCGAATCGAAATGCTTCCACATGTTTGGCGCCGATTCGTAGCCGTATTTTCGTAGAAATATCCCTTCGGGACTGAATAACTGTACACGATGGTTTCTCGTGTCGGATACGACTATCTGGCAGTCTGAATTCACCGCGACGTCCCACGGGTAATTGAACTGTCCACAACGACATCCTTTTTCGCCAAAACTTAGAAGAAATAGGCCTTCCATTGTCAACACCTGGAAAGATGATACAAAATTTAATAATATATATTTATAAACGATTTTTAGAATTCTGTGGTGGCTGAGTCACACCAGATTTAAGATATGATGATCTGACCCAATTGTTTACTGCAATGAGGGTTTATATATTGTGTTGCTCTATCTACGGATAAATAAATAATAAATTTTTTACCTGGATACGGTGATTATCCTTATCAGCTACAACTATACGGCGACGTGCATCAACCGCAACACCAGCAGGTCGATCGAATTGTCCTGGTCCAGTACCATGAGTACCAAACTTTCTGATAAAAGTACCATCTTGATGATATACTTGTATACGATTGTTTGATCTATCAGCTATTACAACATGACCTTCTCTATCACACGCTATTCCCCATGGTCGACATAGATTATCTTCAGTATCACCGTTGTTTCCAATGATTTTCTTTGGTTTCACCGACATATCAGAGGTACGATTTATCCTCACTACAACTGGAAACTTATTCGATGGAACTGGTCTTCCTTGGGGAATTGAAATCAACGGGATCGAAGCTGTCTGCCTGAGGAATATCTGAGGGGAATTTCCACGACCCCTAACAGCACGTCGATCACCTATGGGACCAGGATTGTTCACCACAACAGCACCAAGATTTGCTATAGCATTGAGGATAGAACCCTCTAAACCATTAAAAGAGATCCAGTTTTCCTCTTGTGAAGGGAGAGATTGACGACTTTGACGAATTTGAAAAACCTGTGATCAGTGAGAATACTGGATCAAGTACTGAAAAATGATTAAAATGGAACTCAAGCATAATTGTACAAATCTTATAAATACCTCAGCTGAAGCCATATCCTTAGTAAGTAACAAATTCAGTGGATTGCTAGACACAGTTTTGGACTCCATTGCTTCTCTAAGCTTATCAGCAGCACGCGATAGTCTGGCTATGCCATTTCTGAGTCCTTCGTCTCTTGCTTTCAACGCAGCAAATTTAAGCAGCCTAGCTTTCTCGATTTTACCTAGCAATTCTTTTTCTCTTACTTCTAAAGCAGAAGCCACTCTCCTTACGCACAACATTACATCTGTAGTTGCTTGTCTCGCTTTTTGTTCCAATATTTCTGCAGCCATCTATCGAGAGAGATCATTCAATTCTAAACAGTGTTCTCACTTTTATATCATTTTATCAAGTTTCTGAGAATATACTTACTTGTACAGCATCTAATTCTTCTGAGAGAGCGGTGATACCAAGTTTAGCTTCCCTTAATACTTGATTCGCTTGAAGACCAGCACCTTCAACAGCTTCCATTAAGTTAACTGTAATGTGACCATGGTGGTGATGAATTCCACATTCACCACATAGGGGTTTACTACAAGTTTGGCAATAAAATCTTTGAGCATCACGATGTATATCACAAAACAGTGGTAATCCTGAAGAACTTAAATGCGGTGCATTGGTTATGGGAGGGCTTGGTGTTTCCGTAGATAGAATTTGGGTTGGATTGTGATCATCTTCATGGCCCAAGTCTGTAGGATTCTATAAAATGAGCAATAATATGTTTATAAAACGAGAATGAATTACAAAAGAAAATCAATATTATATTTCATATAGAAATACACTAACCAAAAATCGACTAGTAGAACAAGAATCGCAAACTGCGTCAACACAATCCCTGCATCTGTTAGTAGAATTTCCATTCTGTGAGAATTGAATATTGCAAGAAACTGGTCCGTTAAAACTATCGCCGTTTACTACTTGTAGTAGACTATTAATCAAAGAGTCAACACTTAGATCATCAGGTGATTGACCATAACATTGAGAATTTGTACTGCTTCCTGAGGATGCAGTACCTGGTGAACTTGAATTAGAATAGCCAGAAGTGCTAAACGACCACGGGTATCTATGCGTCATCTGTAATGTAAAATGAAATTTTTTTATTTAAAAATATTAATTTAAAAACTCATTGATCACATAGGTTTACTAGTTAGGCATTGTTCCATTAATTTACGTACATGAAAAAATTATATTTCGAAAATTATTTGAAAGATTTTATCGAAGTATTTTTAAATTAGATTGAAGGAAGTATGTTAATATTTACGCAAAATAACGATTAAATGCATTCAGTGAAAACTCGAATACTATAATCTCAAAAATGAAAAAGTGATTTAAAATATCTTTGAAGTAAATCTAAAAACATGTGGAGTCAATTTTTTAATCCATATTTGGATGATCTATAAATCATACCGTGGATAATGGGTCTACGTTTGAGTCTTGTTCGGTTTCTTGATTATCCTGAACGTAATTTCCAAACAAGCTCGTGTTGTGATTATAATTTCTAGCATGATTCATCGTGAGGTAGGTGCGTAGTTAAAAATTCTACAGTAATTCGATGTTACGTTGTTTCGTCGTGTTATCTTCACCTGAAACAACAAAATTTATTATTCCTTTTAGACACTCTATGAGTATAAAAATTTTAAAAATTTCTTTATTACGTACACGCTATCCATAGATATGAAATTCTAAAAAACTGAGGAAAAATTTTACAAACAGTTGCCCTATAAAAATCTAAAATTCTTTTGCGTAATACAAAAGTAACAGTTGAAAATCGCGAAATAAATAATGGAACATTAGAAAGTAAACAAACAGTGCCATTATTAAAACGGGAAAACAGAATGGTACGGTTTAACCTGAAACGATGAATAAATAATATCATCGTCAAGGTATTTATTATATCATTTACATACCAAACTTGAATGAATCTTTTTCATTTCTTTCCCTAGTTGTTAGAATAAATCAAAATGGCTCTTGCACTATTCCGGTTTCTTTGTTCCGATGACACTGGTCAGATTACTTTATTTACTTTGTGACATTCACTTGTTTACTTTGTTCGGATTTCTTGATGCAAAGGTCAGTTTCATTTTTAATTTTACCTCTCTTTTTTTTTATGCAATTGGTAAGAAGGTTTTAATGATAATAGTGGATGATCCTCGCTTTAAATTAAATTATCTTCTAAACTAATAATTCTTTTGCATAAATAGTTGAATATGTGGTTCCATTTACCAAAATCAATTAAAGCGACTCGTATTTTTGAAATAAAAATACAAAATATAGGAATATCAATTTTTTGGGGGTCTAAAAGTGTGCTTGTTGAGCACAGGTCCAATGGAGCGCTGTTGCCTAGGATATCTGTGAAATTTCAAGTCCTAGCGAAAAGAAGAATTCTAAGATAAGATCCTTATCATTAGGGTCTTTTTTCCCAGAACGTTAGCTTTACCTCTTGGTGCGTGCGTTCGAAACAAGTTGGATCTATTAGCACAGTAGTAGAAAATATTAAACTAAAAAGCATATTCTTTTTAAATTTTAGAAATATTATTAAAACAAGATATAAATTTTATTTTAAATATAATTTAGAAAATAAGATTCAAATGGAACTTAAAATCATACATATATCTTAAAGATCCACTGTCTGAAGTATAGAAAATGAAAATGAAATATAAATTGTTAGTGTCTCCGGGGGTTAATTGCAGACATATGAGTGAAAAAAGAGTGTTACAATATCACAGTTAGGAACTAAATCGGAATCATTCATGGGGAGTCAACGGAAAAAGTATTTTGAATCGCACGGATGGCCCCTTGTTCCACTTTCAAAGACGGAACACCCCTGCACAGCTGGTTCAAGGTCATCATACGAGTCCTGAACAGGGAAGAACCGTGATACCCTTTTTAGTTCGGGGATCGAGAGAAATGGGGTCCCGCTTCCAATGGAGGGAACCTCGCAGAAATCAATAACAGTGGGAAATTCGACGTACATACGCGCCCTTGTGTGTATATATGTTTGTGCGTGTATTTGCGTACATATGATTCGAAATGTATGTTTCACTCGACTTCTAATCATGCTAAGTTGTCGCGTATCAAATGGCAGATTTCGAAGCACGGAAAGATCAGATAAAAGTATCAATAAATGGCACTTATGGTATACCAATTTAAAGCTTAAAGATTGCTGAAAATGACTACATAACCTCCCCCTCTCATAAGTTTTCTTAATTCAAAATGGCTGGTGACTAAATATAGTAAGCCATGATTAATTTTGAAACATCAAAAGTGCGATAAGATTTGATGACATAAAAGTACCACAAAATGGCACTTATGGTATGTCATTTTAAAGTTTAAAGTTTAATGAAAGCGACTACATAAGTGTTTCATGAATGTACTTGACACGAATCAATTAATTCGTGGTTGAAATGCAGCAACCAATTTAAAGCTTACAATTAGTATTGTTTATTCCTGAATAGTAACATCTCAATCATTTGTATGACAAATAATAAAAAAATTCTTAATTTATATTGCCTTGAACAATCCAAATATTTTGAAGCACCCTGTAGATGACGGAAGAGTACCAGATATACCTCATATTTTTCTTTTCTATACAGGATGTTCCAAAAGAAGTCCATCATAAATTAAAGTCTATTATTATTTTTAAATACAAGCAATTGAAAATTAACCAAGTATAAAATGGAGGCAATACGAATGTTTAAATACTGATAATAAATTGACACAAGAAAAGGACAAAAATAAAACTGTTTATGAAGAACGATTGCGTAGTTATCGCTAAAGTACCCTACTCACTGTGTTTCTATCGGTTCGTAAATATACAGGATGTTTCAAATTTGAATAACCAAACAACATCAGTGTGGTTTGTATAAACAAGTGAAGCTACATAGAAATACAGGGTTTTATAAAATTTTGCCAAACATGGAAAAACTATTAATATATATTACTTGGTGTATGCAAAAATAAAGGCCAATTTTTCAATTATAGAATTAACAACAGTCTAATAGTTTACAGCACAATTAGTAATAGTTTAAGAATATTTAAGAAAATAAATTTATTTATGCTAGTGTTTATCTGCATAAGTTGGGAGGGCGAATTGAATATATACAGGGTGGCCCCATGAAATTGGACCTACAGCTCTAAGATGGTAGAATTAAAATCTCAAGGAGCTTTGAGAATTAATTAGCTAGACGCCACTATGTTATTATTTATATACAAAAAATTATATGATTGTTCTCGGGTTGATCCATAAAAAAGAATTATTCCATAGATGAGATTTATTTCTAAGAAGAAATCTAAGCATCTGGCTTTGCAACGGCTTCAAACGAAACTCGCGTTAGCCTGCAAACTTTTCCTTTTTCCCTTTTCCGTTTTTCCAGCAGCTGGCCTGCAGCAGCTAGGGGGTGCTATCCTTGAAATCGCCATGGCGACCAAGGTTAGACCTGCTATTCTTTTCGAGGGTCAAAAAGAAAGAGAAAGTGAAGTATCTGTCATCCTATAGATGTTCCAGGAACGTATAACAACGTAGAATCTCGAGCAATTGTAAAAGAAAAGCATCATACTAGAAATATTCTAAGATTTGTTGGCATATTGAAACGAAACTATAGTGTTTAAATATGCTATAGAAATGCATTTAAAATAAAAATATTTGAAATTTTAATCAAAATTACAATTTTAATAATCTGTTTTTGGTTTACTTTTATTTTATAAAACTAATTAGACAGGGTTATATTTTGATGGTGTTTTAAAATCAATATGTTTGGACAAATATTTAACCCATAACTGGTATGGTGGTCGTTTTGTCACGTAGTCATTGTAGTGGATTCCAGAGAACCCCATAGAATTTACAAATTATTAGGAAATATCATTTTTCAATCAAAAACATCGTTTGAAATGATCTTTGATTATAATACTAATATATTATATTTAAAAGATGATGCCATTTGTAACATTGCCTTTTGAAAACATCTGTACTACCGGAAATGCCGGTATTTAAAACCTGAAATACATGTTCCAAATGTAATCCCAACCCGAACAAGTTAATGCAAAAAAAAGATTATTTTCTATCAGTTTTCATTGAAACCTCGTAACTGAGACAATTACGTGAAATTTCGAAATAGATCAATTATATAAAACGTCTATATCTAAACAGAAGTTTTATATAAAATTTTCATTTGCAATTGCAATACCTTTAAATATTCAATTTTCTATTGTATTTAACAGCATGCTCGTTCTATGAATTTTAAAAATAAAATATAATTATACCATTTTACATAAATTAAACGTATATACAAGATTTATGTCCAACATAATTTTCAATAATACATAAGTGTATATACATTCAATTACTGCAATTGAAAGCTATTTTTATAAACGAGGAAACCTAAGAAATTTCTTTTTATCGTCGTTAAACAGCGCCGTGGTATACCTTCCCTCTCGTTCGAATTTCAATGTCGTCCAAGAAGAAACACTTAACAATACAAACATGGAAACGTAAACGAACGCGTCCCGATCTGTAAATAAACCATTTGAAAGCTATCCAATAATATACTCCGACCATTAAACGAGCAACAATGATGGTTATATCGAAATGTAAAGCATCCAAGATTCAAGAATCGATCGGAATCGCTTTCACTTTCGTTTCACGAATATACTCCCTCTCGTTGATTTGGTGAAGCATAACAAATGAATTAATTAAATATATATAAATACCTTTAGCACGTTGAAACTTTTCGTAAAACGATCGGTTCAATGCGTCATTGGAAGCACCAATTGAATGCACAGCTCGGAGGCGACTTTAATAATAATTCGAAAAATGAAAAATAAGGAGTTGTGGGACGCGTTCCTGGGGCCAACCACAGGGCCGGGTTAAATTTGTCTCTTTGTCCGGTAGCTTTCCGTTGGCTACATGTATTACAAACCGCGAGGCTGAATATAATTGAAAAATTTCTCGGAGCACTATTATTTCTGGTAAAGCACGTGTTCGCCGAACGAAATAGCTTGCGAACGCGTCAGGCCTCCGATCTCCACTGATCTCTCGAATTCGACTAGTCGACTGAATGCTGTTGAAACACGAACTACGCCATCCCTCCCCTTCGTGTACGCTAAGGCAAGCTAGCTATCCTCGACCAATCGAGAGAATCCGTTTTTACCCCCTTTGCCCCTCCATTCGTATCGGTGATTCACACCCCCACACTACCCTTTCCAACTGCCCTCGACCCTCTTCTCCTCCGCCTACTACTTTCACTCGATTCACGATCTTCCACCCACCTACCCTCTATCCGAAGGGAATTTCGAATTTACGCGAACAGAGGGATAATTTCATTGTCGAAATTTTGAAGGCGACTAGGAGGATTGGACTGCATACGTGCAACGAGGGAGGTCCGGTCAAACGTGTTGCTCACCAGGTGCTGGAATAAATGAATGGCCAAGCAACGAGGAAGAATCTCCCCTGAATTTGATATAACGTTTGGGAAGGGTGGAAAAAGGGTAGTGGACCGAAATCACGGTCACTGTCACTCCTCGCTGTCACTGTCAACAGAGGTAGCTTCCTGGTACTTGATACTAGTTTGAGTAACTGAGCTTGAAAATCTTCATTCGCATACCCAGTAGAGAAAGGGTTAATTTATAAAAGTTTAATAATTTGGTATCAGAGCATTCTTCTACTTCTGATAAGACCATCTGAGATTATTTTCCTATTTACATCCAGAAGTCTTTAAATATTGTTAAGCATAACAAATGAACAGCCCGAAGACTCGACTAGCTTCCTGATGGGGGATCCTCTGTTCTTCTAACTGGTTCCCTTTTTTTTCAGGTAATCTTAACCCCGTGCTGGCATTTGAGAATTGATCGCAACCACCTTGTCCAACATGCGTGTACACGTAGGCTACGTGGTACAGTATAGTCGGCCATCCCAAGGTGGAGGAGATTCCATGGAATAGCGCGTGCGCCGCGAAATCATGAATGGAACCACCGCTCAATGCGAGTCCGGCCACACAATCACAGTCATACAGTCACTCTACTTTTATTTATATCCCTCCAACGACGACCTTCAGCCAAGGTAGGGTTGATCAGACAAATCAGGTTCTATTCTGCGAAAGAGAGAGAGAGAAAAAAAAAACAGGTGTTACCACGATCATCCTACATGATTCTTAGATAATCGTTTAATTCAAGGATGTTAAGAAACGATCCTTGAATTGGAACTGTCGGCTTCAATTGATTAGACTGATTTCTTCCACTCAATGGCTTATGAAGGTCCTTCTGCTATGATGTATTAGAGAAATTGTTAGCTCCAATTAGGGTAGTTATAGATTCTCACCTTGAGGATTAGGCAAACGAATGTTTAGGGTGGTTTTGATTATTTGATATTTCTAATATATAGAAACACTACTATGTATCGTTATTTTGGGGATCGAATAATATTGAAAAGTTTATAAAATACAGAAATTTGATTGAGGATCTCTGTTTTAAGATACCATGAAAAATATAAATAAAATGGAAAATGGTGTACAATTAATGGTTAATTAAATGAATTGGTAGATGGCAATTGCTTTAAAAAGACTTCATTAATGAAAACATTATCCGACGTAGGAAGAATTAGCCCAGCCTCAGGTTTATGAATGAGTATCTTGGGCGTGAGGATCACGTGGAAAAGGGAGGGGAAGGGTGGCGCTGTGGTGCTTTAACGATCGAGAACATTCTCTACCCTCCCTTCCAATTTTATCGCACCCTCCCCTACATTGATATGACCAAATTGTACAGGGTGTATCATTTATAAGATCTGGGTCGAACTTGAGGAACCAGGATTCGAATACCAATTGTCTGATAAAAAGAAACTCGATATAGGTTCGGTTTTTAGTAGATATGTACCATATTTTTGGACCATTCTATCGTAATAATCATCCAAGAATTGTCATTTATTACTTTTGAAAATTCTGCAAATCTGTTTGAAATTCCACTGTAATTAACAGTAACAATTAAATTTCTTGAAGTTAAGATGTTGTAGTCGTATTTTTCTTTAGTATAACAAATTTAAAGCATCGAAGAAAAAAGTCAATCCAAATTTTTTATCGAAGCAAAAAACAATGCGTAGGCGTCAGCAGTTACATAGGTGTAGGTGGTAAATGTAGGCGGATCGGGGGTGGAAAGGATAAGATCGTTTATTATCCCGTATTTTTGGCATGTACACACGTACATACGTATTATTTTGCAATAAAAAAAGAAAAAATATTTTCAAATAAACCTTTCCGTTTTCCAAAAGATGTTTTTCATAACAACATTATAAAAAGATTTTGTAGTTGTATTATTATCTTTCGTTATTCAATTAAATAATTAAAGTTTAGTAAACGTTATTTTAATGATAATTAGTATAAAACTGTATCCTATTAAAGTGAATGAGATTATAAATTCTAATTGAAGTTTGATAAGGGTTTAGTAAAGTTATTCGAGCTCGATTGATGATACACATAATTACCGTATGGTTTTGATTATATTATAATTTAATAACGTAAGGATCAATATACAAAAATACAACATAAAATAAATTTTCAATATTTCTCATTAGTCTCTTCGGAATTCGAAATTTTTATTAATAAAATTCAGAAAATTTGAAAACGTATTCAAGTTTTTTCCTCAATAGACGCCCCAGCGCACTTTTACTTCTGAAGTTTCAGAATTTTCATTAATGACTCTTTGCCGAGGAGCTTGAAGAGTTTTCGATAAGAGGAGACTGTTCGGAGATTCTCGTCAATGGAGTACATTCGGTGAATTGAAACGGCGTGTAGCGGTAGCTAAGTACTTACGTACGTACATATTCTCCACCCACGCATTATGCGCGGGCGTCGCGACGGAGGCGTTGTAGCAGTTTCGTTCTTGCAATGACCTTGGAAACACCCACGCGCCAGAAAAGGCCACCGTGCGGGGGTGTTCGTTCATCGACGTTCCAACCACTCTTCTCGATTTTCATCCCCATTCTCTCTGGCCGTATTTCCCCGTGCAATATAGAACGCGCATGCGCCCTTCAACGGTGAAAATACAACCCCTCGAGGGTTAAAATTCACGGTTACCATCTACGACGAGTGTATTATTATTCTTTGATTGAATCGCGGACGAGTTCGTTTACCGGTTTATGGGTAACGTTTGGAAAACGTCATGACGGAATATGAATTGATCGATACTTCCTTATCTTATTTAATCAATGTTTCATAGGAAAAATAAGAGGCAGAAGGATTGTTATTCGTATGACATTATCTTATTTTAATAATCGCTTATTGTCACGATTTGATGTTATCATTTGACATTTACTTTGGGATACTTTAAGCTTAATGACGTTTGACACGAAATCCATTTTCTCGTGACGCTTATTCGATTAAAACCTACATTTCAGTGAATATTATTAATTTTACATTTTTATTTTTTCTATTGTTAAAGTCAGTAATATTGAAGTTATCGTTATGGGTTGATTAAAATAAGACACCCTGTATATTCATCTACCATAATGTTCTTTACAAGGCAGTTTTCCCGAAGGTCTGTTAAATCGCTGGTTACCTACTGCAAGCCTAACAATACAAAGAAACAGGGCACTATGGATGGTAATTCGGTAAGTGGTGGGGACAGGTACAAACAGAGTTTGCTGATATTATTCGTAAACAGTACCGAACTGATCCGTTAGAACATGTGTTACTTCTAACCATTTATGTATATATTTCTTTAAAAAGAAATTGTTATATTGAAAGCAAATACTTTGATTCAATCAAATATTTTGCCTAAAAAATATTTATTTATTGTTCTATACTTTTTTGAACAATTGTATATTTATATTTTCATTGAATTTTTATAATATATTTTTATAAATATAAAAAATTTTTGTTAGTATAAATTAAATGGATCTGTCCTTGTTGGTTGTTGTTATATACAGAGTGCCCCATGCAACTGGTACAAGCTATAGCTTTAAAATGGTAAAAGATAGAGAAAAATTAAATGGCATCGAATATAGCACCTCGTGACGTATGTAAGTAAGTACGTGTTGGCATCGAAAGTGGAGTCGTTTCAAAGATTTCAAAATCATCTTCATTTTTTAAAATAGAATTTTGTATTTTGTTATACATCAATCAAAGCGTATTGTGATTCTCTATAAAAAAGTATTAAGGTACATGGGTTGAAAATTGATTTGTTCAAAAGTTATCTTAGGGAGAGACCACATGTCTCTCTCGGTCTCTCCCTAGAATATCTTTTGAACTGATGATTTTTCAATACAAGTACCCTAATACATTTCTGTAGAGAATCAAAATACGCTTCGATTGATGTGTAACAAGGTACAATATTTCATTTTAAGAAATTTTATCGGTGTCACCGAGTGTATGGTCAACCCCCATAAGAATATCCTGTTTAAGAAGGAGGAAAGCAATTTACCCGAACTTCCACGAAAATACTAGGTGCAGATGTTTGCTGGAGACTATTGTGCTTAAAATTTGCCTGGTATACATACAATTCATGGGTATAATTCTGAAGACCAGTTGAAAATTTACTGCTTATTTCCAGATTTCAAACGAAAAATAGTAGGCATCATCAACATAAAACCTTAATTAAACTGAATTAAAGAGTAATAATCTCAATATGGAATTCTTATTAATATTAATTAAAATTTAGCATAACTCGTTTTGGAAAATTTGAGAATCCCTTGATGTGGAGTTCAAAATTCTGTTCTATGGGTGTATCTTCAAAAAACTAATGTTCATCAGATAGAGTTTTCTGATTTTCTAAATCATTTTTATTTCTTTCGAGTTTAAATTTCTAGTTTCTTCTTATGTTGGTAACCAGTCAAATAGAACTAAAATAATTTCCCTATGGTGTTGTATACATTTCATTCAAAATCACATGTTTTGATACAATGAGAAACTGTGATGAGGTTATTTGTTTATTATATGTTTATTATATGTTAAAATAACTTCTCCGTATTTTTAATTAATTTAATCTAGAATTAAATTATGTTTTGTATTAACCGTTATTAAAAAAAATTACATTAATTTTTATCGCACGTGCAATACAATAAAAACAAACATTTCTGTAATAAACATTTAAAAAATATTCTGTGTATTATAATGCAGGATGTACTACGTGAAGTATCTATGGAAGACTGTGGACATACAGAAACATTAAATGAAGCAGCTATGGTAACTATTAATATAAATATTAACATTGTTTAAATACATTTCTATATTAAATTAATATTTCAGCCAATATCAGTCGCAATTGAACAGCCACCAACATTACAAACAATAGATACAACATTACAAAATTTTCATGGCGATGAAATCTTAGATAAAACATTAGAGGAACAAAGTATAGAAAGATTACAAGAAACAAATAATGAGACTTTATTGGATGTAATAAAGGATAATAAAAGTATAGAAGATACACAAATATCAGTCTCATCCAATTGGCTTCATTACAACTGGAATATCACACCAAAACTATTATGTGAAGCTACTAAGGAATATCAACCAACTGAGACATGTGAAAATTTTACAAAAGGTTGTCAGTGGTCTCCTGATGGAACATGTTTATTAGTACCTGCTGAAGATTTTAGAATTCGAATTTATGAACTTCCTAAAGAATTATATTCAGAGAAAATTCCTTCCAATTTGACATCTACGGATCTTCCAGTAGCATTAGCTATAAAAGAAGGAGGTCTTATATATGATACTTGCTGGTATCCTTTCATGAATTCTTGGCAACCTGAAACTTGTTGTTTTCTAAGTACAAGCAGAGAAAGTCCCATACATTTATGGGATGCGTTTAATGGTGAACTAAGAGCAACATATAGAGCTTACAATCAGTTAGTATTTTTATATTATTTATAACAAGCATTCTACTAATAGCTTGTTTTAAATATTACTTATTCAAAACTATGAATATGCATTATATTTATTTTATTACTAGAGTTGACGAAGTAGAGGCTTCAATTAGCATTCAGTTTATTGACTCAGCTAGGGAAGTATGGGCTGGTTTTAAAAATGCCTTAAAGATTTTTGATGTCGAACGTCCAGGTCGTCAAATAAATACTATTCAGTTTAAAAAAGACTTTCCAAACGTAGCAGGATTAGTTTCTTGTATAAGAGAAAATCCTATTATGCCTGGGTTAGTTGCATTTGGTACATACTCTAAATCCATTGGTAGGTATATAATGTTTATGAATGTACTAGGAATTAATGCTAATGTTAACACTATCATTGTGCATTTTAAATTAGGTTTATATAGAGATGGACCGTTATGTACTTTCAAGACAGGAAGTGGTGTAACCCAAATCGAATTTAGTTCTTGTGGAACAAAATTATTTTCGACTGTTAGACGTAGTAATGAATTTTTATGCTGGGACCTTCGTAATCCAGGCACTGTACTCTATTCCCTTCAAGGAAGACAGTCTGACACAAATCAAAGAATACAGTTTAACGTGTCATTCGATGGAAAGCAAATAGTTTCTGGTATGTTAATGAGTAATTACAAGACAACATAAACTACTAAAAATATTTATTTTATTAGGTGGTACGGATGGATACATTGAGATTTGGGAATTGCCTGAAAGTACAAATTGTGAAGATCTCAGTGTAACGTATAAAATAAAGTTATTTCATGATTGTATAAATGGAGTAAGTCTTCACAAGAGTTTGCCAATAATTGCTACAAGTACAGGACAAAGATTTTGTGATGATATTGTACAAAATCGAGACAATAGTGTCAGATTGTGGTCTTTTTTGTGATTATAGTTTATTAATATTATAAATGTAGATATAAATGCTATTTTATATGTAAGTAGAACTTAAAAATAAATTATAAGTAGACACGGCACGTGACCTCTCCGATTTGGCAGGTCGGTATTACAGCAGTTTTTTCGTTGGGCCTGGTAAACTGCACGTGACTGCACACACGGGGAATCACCCGAGTTGCTTTGCCCCACTGTTGAATACAGGATTACTTCGAAGTAAGCAATTCGCTATCCCCTCTTCTTTGTTTGAAGTCGCCCGCAAAGTGAGAGATCTGAGAAATGGGTGAGAGGTCCGTGAAAGTGAGAAGCCGATGTTTTAGGTAATTCATTTATTACTGAAGAACATGTCAGGAATTGGAAGTACTGATAATTGCGTCAACTGTAATGTACCAAGGAATAAACTGACCAGAAAGCGGAAGCGGATTACAACTGAAGAGGATGCCTTGAAGTCTTGAAGTACCAGGTCTCTCTGCAGTAGCGTTGTGACAATCGGTTCTGTACTATGCAACAGAAGCCGATTAAATATCTACAGAACACCAGTTGCTACTGGCGAGACTGACGGCACCGACAATGTTGCAACGGACCCAGACTTCGCGGTAAGCAGCCGGAGTACGATATCAGACAATAATAAAATAGAATTACAGTTTAAAAGAGTTGCACCTACGCACCGGCATGCACTATGCACACTTTGTCGTTCAAACGGGCAATTTATTATAATACCCCTAGAAGCACGCCTTCAAACATTCGCACTTGAAAGAATTTATACATATACCAAAAGGTAATCGATACTGCGGGTTGCACATTATTAACAAATTATTTATCACAGACGATCTGAAACTTCCTCGCGTACATTCTAACTTTAATTCTATACAAACATCCTCTGTAGAATTATTTTTAAATGAATTAGCAATTAACGTAGATTCTTCATTGCACGATAAGATCGGGGATTTTTTATTGTCAAATGAACAGTTACATGCTTTCACCAGGCTTAATTGGGAAAATATTAAAGAAATTCAGGATATGCTTATTAGTATGAGGTGTAGCGAATCTCGTTCCGTAATGCAAGCATTAGTAGTATTTTTATTTAAACTTTGAACTGGCAGCTCAAATAACATCATAAAACATATACTTGGTTTAGAACGGGAACAACAAGTATCATATTATTACCATCAGATAAGAAGATGCAGTTGGGGTGTGGGGATGCGTTGTCGATCGATAAGAATAAAAGTTGTAATAAATGTAATAAAACGGAAGTGGATTAATGGTGGTTGAGTAAAAAACTGTTTTTAAACATTGTATTTTTTCTTTATTTCTATTGTTTTGTTGTTTATCACATTCATTCATTGACAATCATTGTTTCATTAATACATAACCTATTGGAGAGTGGGAAAAGTGAAGAAGGCGCCAGATAAAACGGAGGAAGAGGGGAAGGCGAGGTTTGCCTTGCCTAAACCTATTGAAAATGATAAAATGATCGAGATAGAGATGGAAAGAAACGAAGAAGAAGCGCGAAGAAGTAAGAAAGACAGACAGGAAAGGAAAAAGAGAAAGATGGAAGAAGGTGAGAGTAGTACAGAAGAGGAAGTTGGGTATACCAACGCGCGAAAAGAAGAAGCTGTGGGTACTACAGTATTGCCTCGAAATAAGCAAGTGGCTCGGGACCGAACCGTTGCTTATTTCGAGGGAGGTAGCTATTCGGCTTGACTTTGTTCTCGAAACGGGACGATAGAGAACGCGAGAAACGAGTGAGAGATCCGAGGTAGCGGCAAATCATATAGTGATCGGCCGAGCAGCGATGTTATTTTTTGAACAAGGATAGAAAGCATTATATACATATATTCCATCTTTCTTCTACTAACCGATGTCACTGCTCAGTCGAGCGTGAAATTTATTACCCTAAACATCGGCTTCGCGCTTTCATGGACCTCTCACTCATTTCTCGTACCTCTCACTTTGCGGGCGACTTCAAACAAAGAAGAGGGGATAGCGACTTGCTTATTTCGAAGTCGAGACCACTTGCTTATTACGAGGCAATACTGTATTGAACTATCGAGGAAAATGGACCAATCAGGAGAATTGAAAACTAAGGTAAGCGACGAAGTTGGTTGCATGCCGCCAACCGACGTTTCGAATTTAACGGTTATGAGTAATAAAGAGAATAGCACAGCGACACAAAGAGTAAGCAAAGTAAAGATTATAGAAGAAGTAAAATTAAAAGGTAAATTTAAAGTTAAAAAAGTCCAGACAACCATAAAAGGACTAGATTTGGACGAACGAAAGAGACCTATAAACGAAAAAGAATTAAAAGAACATAGTCTAACAAAAGTTGAGGTAAGCAATTTTCATTTTTATTCAAAAGCCCGTGAAGATCCTAAGGGCAAACTTTATAACACTGAACTAGTAAGCGGAGAATATACCGTCTGTATTAATCTGAAAAAAGACAGCCTTTCCACAAAAAGGAAATTTAACCTAATCAAGATCTACAATACTTTGAATTACATAGGTGTAAGGGTCACCGAAATAAGAATGGTGGCCAAAGCGCAGTCCACCTTTAGGGACAGGTGGGACGCCAACAAGGTCATTGGTTACGGTAGCAAAAAGGAAGCGAGAATTGATGCTTATGTACCCCGAAGAAAGAGAACGCGTAGAGGTGTAATTAAAGAGTGGAAAGGATCGATTGATGAATTGAAAGTTTGTCTAATGGCAGGACAAGGGATTACCAAATGACTCGCTTAAAAAGGCGAAGGTTAAAGGATGATAAGGCAACATGGGAGGAGAGTGCTGTGTTGGTTACATTTGCAGGTGATTCCTTGCCAACAAAATTGTACATTGGTCAGGGTCATGTGTCGTTGAGGGTTGAATCGTCCGCCTAACAACAACGTGACGAACGACGGCTGGAGCGTGCTAGTAGACCTGGAAAGAAATAGGATTTCGTTACTCATGGGAGATTTCAATGCGAGGAGCGAAGTATGGAACTGTCCGGATACGGACGGAGCCGGCCTGAAGCTTATGGAACTTTTAGACGAATAGGATCTGTTTGTCGTTAACGACGGTACAACGTCGCGTCCTGCCTCAGGTGCGTACAGATCTTCAAATATTGACCTAATAATCACGAATTTTGAGGTTCTACAACCAACGAGAGTAAATGAGTCGAGCGTCACGCCTGGCTCGGATCACCAAATTCTGAATGTAAGCCTAGAGACGACCCTGCACGCTGCTCCGGAGGTGAAAAAATTCTCCACGAGAACGCTGAAATGCGACAAGGTTGACTGGAAAAAATGCAGCGATCAAATAGCGAGAGAAACTGCTCTAATCACTAACAGAGTACTAACAGTGGACGAATGCGAGGTAACGGTCAGAAATACTTTAGTAAAGTCAATTTTAGAACATGGAGGCAGAGATAGAAGACAGAATAGTACTGACGCACCGGGGATGAGGACGAATCGCGCCAGGAACAATAAAGTGTGCTTTGGCTAAGGTCGACAAAAAAAATGCGCTCCGCTATTTTGTAAATACACCTAATGCGGATAACTGGAACAATTATAAATGCGCATTGAATAAGATGAAGGCTCTTGCGCGAAAGAAGAAGCAAAAATCCTGGGTGGAAATTGTTGTTAGTGGTGGAAATAAGTTATAGAGTTAACAGTGCAGTGTGATGCATTGTTTGTAAAGGGAGTAATACGAATGAATACTATTTGAGAGTGAAAAGTACTGCGAATGGAAAAGAAATATTGTTAACGGTATCGTATGATATTTGTATGCTGGTATACCTCAAATTGAATCGAATGACGAAGTACAAAACGGCGCTAGGGGATTGGCAGGCTTGCCAACCACTGAAGCGCGTGGTCGATAGTGTTCATTGGGTAGGAAGGGGCGGAAAGTCCCTAAAGAACGCCACCCTTCAGAGATAAGGGATGCGTTTTGGTTTGGCTTACATACTAAATCCCGACAGTACTTTATTGAAAATGAAACCGCACTCGTAGCACGAAAGCTTTTTAATTTTGACCAAACTCAATTAGCAATAATATTTGAAGGAACATATATCAGACACGAAAAAAGCAGAAACAATGAATATCAAAGAAAATCGTACTTCAGGCAAAAAAAGGTACCATTATGTAAGCCATTTACTATTTGCACTACAAACGGCTACATATTAGATATCGCAGGGCCTTTTAACGCCACCGTAAATTATGACACAATTATTAAAATATTAATAGAAGATCTGACAGGAATAAAATTAATATTAAGACCGGGTGATTTTTGTATTGTTAATCGCGGTTTTCGGGATGCCCTACAACATCTAGAAGATGAAGGGTATAATGTTTTAATGCCAGCATTTGAAGGGAATCGGGCCCAATTAACTTCAGAAGAAGCAAATTCATCGCGATTTGTAACAAAAGTACGTTGGGTAGTCGAAGCCGTTCAGCCGTTTGATAATAAAATGTTACCATCTATAAGGTCCGTGTGCTGAATAGCGGGATTTTTGCATAATACTTTCGGGAAACGATTAAATTCTGACGCGGAACTCACCGAAGACCATAGTTTCATATATGAAAGAACGACAACGGGAACAAAATTCATTACAAACATTTATAGAGATAGAAAGATTAAATCGTCGTAAAAAACCATTTGTTACAATATTTAATACATGTTTAATAGATTTTCCCAAATTAGACAAAAATAATTTAAAAATATTATTCACGGGTTCATACCAATTATCTCGAGCGGTATGTTATCTTGCGGAATTAATGGATGAACATGACGCGTATAAAAATGAAAGTTCGGTCGCGACATATAAACGCTAAAACGTACAACTGTTATATAGAATACGAATCAAACGTAAATAGTTACGCGGGTATAAAGCAATATGCATGCGATTGTCCGAATGGTAACAGAATGGTAGGTTGTAGCTCCCAGGTCGCCGCGATCATTTATTATTTATCCCATGTGCGTTATAAATCAAGAATAGTTAACTTATGGTCAACATTATCGACAACCACCTGCAATCAAACCACCCGAACCAGAACCGACAACGAAAATACAAATATCAGTCTTCACGCTAGAAGAATTAAACTAAATATACGCAATTCAGGAAGGAACGCAAGGGAATACGCACAAATAAACATACACAAGTTCAAAATTAAAAGCAAAATTTATTCAAAAATAAAAAGAGAGGATACATTCAATAACGAGACACAAATTCCAAATAAACAGCAAAATTTATTGAATAACAGATTCAAACACCATTTACTCTTTATAATACACCGATTAGCAAAGTGCAAAGAAGTACTAGCCAAAAAAAAATACTCAGTGCAACAAAATCACACCAACTAACAAAATATTGTAATTACACTCATCTCAAAATTGTAAAATCCATCTAACTCATAAAAACATAAACTATTAATTTGAATAATACAATTGCTCTATAAAATCCTTACAAATTTGTTCGTTGATATCGTACCGATATGCAACAATCTAGGTGAACAGGTGTCACGTCCTGTGACGCATTCTTTAAATTCCTTTTCCATCATCCAAGTTCATCATCTCGCAATTCTGAGTGAGTAGTTCGTTAGGGTTGACGTACTGCGAGAATGCTGACAACCCGAACGAAGGTGGTTTACCCGAATTGACAAATCAAACGTTGCGACCTCCTTCATCAATATAAAATAATGCGATCGAACACGCTCGCAGTCAGTCAGTTCGCTAGTTCGTAACGCGCAGTAACAATAGTATCCGAGAGCGCAGTTAGTTCGTTAGTTCGTAACGTGCAGTAACAATAATATCCGAGAGCGCAGTTAGTTCGTAGTTAGCAGTTCAAAGTAATAATTCACGCCGCGCGCAGTCGAAATTCAATTCAAGTACAAATATTAAAATCCGCGAAGTACCGTTCCGAGTTCGATCCTCAAGAATCTACACGACTCTGCTACGAAAGCTCAGTGCTTTGACAGAGCAAGATTTCGGTAATTCGATCAATTAAATAAGTCTGAACCTATACGACTCTGCTACGAAGCACAGTACTTCGACAGAGCAAGGTTCCATAAACTTCAATTGTAAAAACGCTAGCAAATCGAAATATTGTACCAGTAATGAATAAACATACTTGTGATCGGAAGTGCGTGATCTTCGCTCGAACCAACTACCCTATCGTTCCAATACCTGAAGGACTCACCCCAACAGGTTCTATTCGCAGATAGGTTCTACTCGGCAAGTGAAAGGTAAGTGAGAACCTCTATCTAACTAACAACTCTAAAATACATAAGCAACGCCGAGGACTCAGTGAGAGAGAGATCTCGCGATCTTATACTTATCTGCAGCATAGCATAAACATTTCAAATGGCTATAATCTAAACATTTCTTTCAAAGGGGTTCCTAGCATTCAAGAGGAGGCCCGTCGAAAGCGAACGCGCACGGAGCACGAGCGCTGCATTTCTCAACGACCATTTCTAACTAAATTAGCTATAAAACGTCAATCCGGACGAATCCGGAACCAATTCCTTTTGGATCGTAAACACAAAGTTTTTCCAAATGTAATGATATAAAAACGAGCATTCTGACTCACCCTGTTATATAACAAAATCATAATGAAATCTTATATGCGTAAAGAAAATGATTGAATTATTGGTTATTTTCAAATATTAATAACTATATAAATATATATGATGAAAAGGTAAAACCTGTTGGAAAGTGTAGTATATGTCTACCTGAAAACCTTCCATCCATAATGCAAGAATTTACACAACTTTTCTAAAACATGTAAAAATCGCTAAAAAATGAATGACGTTTCAGACAATGATTAAGATTAATACACATGGTATAAAATTTCCTCACTTTCAATGAAGTACACTGCTTTATGAGCGCACAAATGAAAAAACGAACATTGGTACATTGTCCCTCATACATTCAACTTTATTAGGCAGTAAAAATTTCACATTTTGCGTGAAATTTTTGAAATCGACTTTTGTCCGGCTTTTCGGGCCAAATACCCCACTGTACGCTGGCCAGAGACGACTCGACTTAAAGGAAAGCATAATGTCAGATCCTCGCGGAAAAAGTTCGGAATTTTTGGCACGCGATAAGAATCAATCCTGCTCTGTTGGAGTTCTTGTTATCTTGCACGCGTCTCTGCAAATTCATCCCGTGCGCGATCAACTTGTTCGGGTGCCGTCGCCATGTCTCTAACAAACTAGGACTACAGAGGTGCCCACTTAAGCGTCCACAGTCGGGACCGAATACGGACGCTTAAATGGGGAGGTGACTTCTGCGAATTCAACTGAAGGAAGGATGAGTGCGAGTAGGATACCTATATTCTATACATGCGAATGCGGCGTTCAATTCGAACGTCATTTGTCGTTCCGAATCCATGATTGTAAGGCCGCGATTCCACATGGGTGAAAACTTCGAGATGTATGGAACTTCTGTTTCCAAGAACTGGTGGGGATAGCCCTTATGTGGGCAAAAATGCGGAAGCCTAACTGGGCACCTCTGTAACTAGGTGGTTCGCGGGAGTTGAACCGATTGAAAATGCGCGCAATACTTTACCGGTATGCACGAAAATGACGCTATGCGTGCTACCATGCGACAGATCACAATAAATAGCGGCGAATTTGTGCGCAATAATGCAATGTTTCGCGGCTTTAATAATTACGCTATATAGGTAACGCTGCTGCTGTTGATGTCCGGGAAATGCTGGTTATGCCACGAAAGAAGGCTCCGGTGTCGTTGGCTTCGCGCAATCTATCGACAAAGGATGTCTGTGGTTTCTTTACGCCACGAAGGAAGGCTCCGGTGTTGTTGGCTTCGCGCAATCCATCGACGAAGAGTGTCTGTAATTTCTCCGAGTTTCGTGATAGCGTCTATCGGCTGGAACAGTCCGGGATGCATCCAAAGCTGGTACAGCGACGTTGCAGCACGCCAGCTCGCCTCTTTTGTGGCATAGTAATGGCGTGGGTACTGCGTCGTTCGAGGTCACCGATGTAGGAAAGTGGTTAGGCGGTCATCTGCCTAAACCCTTTAGCCGTCCTACTCGGCCTTGACTCGGAAGTCCCACGTCGCGGAGTGAGATACACATTTTGTAAAAATAAACTTTTCTTTATTGCGTGAGATATCGACTGACGCTTTCAGTAGTCCGTACAACAATGTTGTTCCGTCTTCTTTTTCTTCGCGCGCGTCGGTAAGGCTAGGCTGCCAACTTTATCTTTTGTTTCTAGGGAGAAAATGGGCGCGACTAGTGCAGCTAGCGCTACTTCCCACAAAATAAAGAACCCCATGAATTTAGCTGAGATGCGCGAAACAGTTGTATTCCCAATTACACACGTTTTTTCAAGTTATATCGTATTATTATTAAAGTATCGCTATAAATAAAATACACGAAAATAAACTAAATAGTTCTATTTTAATAGCCAACGTTATCATTCAATCAAAAGTGGCATAAATTTATTGGAAATGGTATATGAAGTTATGCGAATGCTTTGCAAACTCGCCGACCATGTGAAGCGTCACAGCCGACTCTAGTACTAGCCATGCTGAACAACGTGGCAACACCGCTCACGTGACAATCGGGAGTCCTATTTTCAAAAACAGAGTCCTGTGCTCGGAATTGTAATTACTGTCTTTTTTAATTAAAAGCTGTAGTAATATACGCTATTTTGTATTAATTATGTATAAACAATACATAAACGTTGCAACTATGGCAAGTAGAAGTGATGTGGTAGTATAAAATTGTTATAAATGTAATATAAATTTTGTGTACTCTCGAAGTAGTTTGGTGTTGTGAAGCATGATATTTGAAATATTTACAGTGGTTTCAAGAAAATTTAGGTATAAAGCAAAATGAGACCATCTTTGGATCAAATTGAAACATTTAAGAATTGATAAACGTGTATATAAGTGAATAAAAACCTTGAAACAAGCGAAATTATTGGAACGAAACCAAGGAGGTTATGTGAAGTCCAGAGAGTAGCCGAGAGTCCGACGACGTTGATTGGCTGGGAGTCTGGGAGTCCGGGAGGCAGATAGAGTAGGGTTAGATGTTGATATATTCAGACCGGACTCCCGCGGTGTTGCCATTTTTACTTCAGCACGGCTAGTACTAGAGTCGGCTGTGGAAGCGTTAAACTGTTGTATTTCCAGTTGTATCCCTTTTCAAAAACAAATGCGTTTTTGTTAGTTGCTTTCTGGATCAGAGCGGGAAGGAGGCGGGAAGTAAAAAGAAAAAAATAAACTGAGAAAAAGTAAACAGAGAAATGAGGAAGGAACTAAAGTAGATAGTGTGTGCTACGTACTATTGTATTAATGCGTACTAATACTTAATAATTGTGACTACAACCTGTTTTCTGGACTATTTATAGGGGATAATTGAAAGTATCGAATGTCTCAGAAAAAAATATACATACGTAAAAGAAATCAGTGATTGATCCTTTCTTTATGTACATATAAGCTATTAATGGGAGTGTAGAGAACGTAATTATAATTCCAAGATTTCCCTGCAATAATTGCTTGCAATGCAATGAACGAGATTGTATTGTTGTAAATCTTTGCGAAACACAGATCGGTAGAATGGCTTCTAACATGCAGTCATTCCAGCGAATGTTGAAAATGCTGCGCGAAAATAGCAGTATTAGGGAAAAACGTGAAGCTTTAACCTATTTTCGCAGGTAATGTTGATTTTTTTATCTGCGAATTTAGAACAGAGTTATCCCAAAATTAGTTAATAGAATACATAATTTTATTGTATTAAATATACTATTTATTTCTTTATCTTACATATTTCCTGGTTGACATTGCATTAAAAATCTTGTAACTTTGTTATTAATTATAATTACATGACTGTTGATATTAGGCAATCAAGTAATTGTATAATTCCCACATGAAATATGTCTTCAACTAGTAAACAGGAATGTTTTATTTTAGCAACAGCAAAAAGTTACGATCCTCTGGAATTGTTAAAGAAGAACAATGTAAAGAATTATGTAAATTAGTTGTAGAAACATTTGCAAATGGAAACAATGATATACAAAATGAAGCATATGCGACGTTAAGTGTGATTATTCAGGACTTTAAAGAACATACTTTAAACTTATTTGAAGCTTTGTCACAGATAAATCAAAAGAATAGGTTTGTGTATTTGTTTAAAATAATAATTGACTCTTAATTGATTTGAAGGTGAATAATCATTCTACTAATCTTGTAATTTTAGATTAAAAATTCTTAAGTTGTTAGAAATAATTGGGGACAATGCTATATCAACAGTTACTAATGATCTTCATGCTGTAAAATTTTTCACTGATTGTATGTCTACGATACAAACAGATATAATGCCTTGGATAGCACCAACCGCATGTGTAGATAATATTCAAGCATTGATAGATGCTGAAAATAAACCATTATCAGATGACCAAAGATTAGAAGAAGAAACAGTTAATTATTGTATTATTTTATTAAGAAGATTATATAAGCTTGCTGCAATAACGTCAGATACTAACACTCAAAAGGTATATTAGTAACATCTACAATCAAATGAAAATGTAAACATCAAAGATATTAAACTTTGGATTTTTTCAGTTTGATGCTTTATTAGTGGATAAAGTAATGTTATTAGCATACATGGGACATAAGCGACAACGTGGTGGTGCTTTAAAACTTTTACAACAATCTCTTGCTACAAATATACTTTCACACGTTCGTACTAAACTACCAAATATATGGACTCACTATAAATTAGCCTTACAAACTACATATTGTAAACGTATGTTACTTTTGGTGTCTGCCTGTGAATTAGACTGGGCTGCACAATGGAATATCAGTATCCAATTCCTTGGTGTAGACCTTCATAAAGGTGCTGGTTTAATAAATGATTTATTGAGTATCGAAGAGAAGGCATTTAAGTCTACAGATACAATTACACGCAGGTATAAACAATACTTATATCAGTGATGACATTGATTAGCAGAAATAAATCATAACATGATATTTTACATTTTAGACAAGCATTCCTTTCATGGAAGTTACTGGTGGATAATTTTGCTTTAGATCCACAAGAACTTGCTACTGCAAGAAGGATAAAGTTATTGTGTATTCCATTAAATGCTAAAAACAGTAAAACTGAATTGATAGCAATAACAAAATTAGAAGTTTGGTGGCATGTGATAATCAAGCTTTATAAAGACATTTCCAAATTTGTTAATCCTGTGCTTACACAGTTCTTGAACTTTTGTTTTGGACCTCTGGGAGATACACCGTTATTATCTGCGAAATGCGATGTAATAGCTTCACCAGGGAAGAGGTTTTATAAAACGAAAATTATCGCTGTGGACGCTTTATGTCAACTTCTTGTTCCCAAGCAAGAAAATCATAGTGTCTTTTCTTCTATTTTGGAAGAAAGACTTCCACATTCTATGACTGATGCCGTCTTCCAAGAGTGTTATAAAAGTATAATTCATAGTGTAGGAGAAGCTTTGCTTGTTCTCAGTCAACTTACAGATTCAGAAATGAAAAACAGATATCAGCTCGGAAAAATGTTATGGACGAGTTTAATCAATTATGTACAAGAATCAAAAATGGGAAAAAAAGTTAGCATTTCTTATTTAATTTGATACATTTAAAAAAATAGTTGTAGCTTTTAAAGTAATCATTTAATAATATTATCTTATAGGAAAATATGTACAAAGATATAATACTAGTTACTACAGAATTAGCAAATTATGTTAATAATAAGCAAATGATTAAGCAGTTGATTCTTGACATAATTTTGTTCGATATCGCGGCTCTCAGTAAAGAATTTAATTTTCAAGAAGACGTATTATCAGCATTGGTGTTCAAACTGCTGCAAATTTCATTATTAGATAAAGCTGAAAAGTAAGTATATATATAATATTAAAAGAACAATTAAAGATTGAAAAAGTAAAGTCATTTAGAACAATTTCTTGAATAATATTTGGTCAAGCTATATATGACATATAGGATATTTAATTCTCTTGTATTATTTGTTTTAATTATTTTAACATTTCGACATCCATTGTGTCACATATTCGTAATTTTGGTATGTGCCTTTTCAGGGATCATTACAATGCATTAGAATCTCTTTTAAGGCATTGTATCAAATCTTCAAAGGAAAATACATATTATTCACATGCATTTAAATGTTTAAAGGAAACATACAATAAATTACATACATTATCAAATGTACAGTGTAAGAATGAGTAAGTAGAATAAACAACATAAGATAATAGATAATACAAATATTATGATGTTAGCACTTTGAATTTTCTTCATTGTAATTTTTAGATCTATCATTCTTAAATTGTGGCTTATTTTGATAGAAGTGTTAATAACATATATGGATGATTTACAAGAAATTAACGAGGGTAACGATACGCAGCATAATTTAAAAACTGTTGAATCAATTATAATGTTTCCATTTATGTATATGTGCCTAGAGGATAAAGATCAGGTTAATTATTTATATTGTAATCATTTTATAAAATTCAGTTTTTAAATTTACGGATCTATAATTATAATAAATATCATAATATTTATACTAGATAAAAGAAGTAACAGAAACATGGAAACGTTTATGTAAGCATTTTGAAATGCGAGTAGATCTTATAGAAAGCATAAAAATAAATGAGGTTGTAATGAGTATTGCAAGTACCATGGAACATTGTTTGGTAAAAAATGAAAAATCTCATCATCTTATTATAAGTTGTTTGGATATTCTGTTAGGTTCTATTGACTATAATCTTCTACTAGGTATGTCAACAACATAATTTGAAAGACAATATTAACGTAGTATTGATCAGTATAAAAGAGAAACATTTATATTTCAGCACACACAGAAGTTCCTCCTATTATAAACCTTATTTTGAAGCTTATATATTACTTATTGTCTAACAAACTCGTTAAGGAATCTGAGTCTGCTCTCAGAGCTTTCTCAGCAGTGCTTGTTACAATTTATGGACATAATCCAAAAAAAGTAATATCTTATTTGCTAAATTGTAAACCAGCAGTTGAAGTCATGCTTTCATCTAAAGTAGAGGGATTGTACAAAGAAGTACGTACATTCATTTTAAATATTAACTTGAAGTAATTATTTTGAAATACTGTAATATTTTATTTCTTATCTGTAGATAGCGTGTACATGGGAATCTATAATAAGTATTATAAAAGGACTTGGTATATTAGTTCAAGGACCTTTTCTTTCATCTTATAAGAAAATAATCATTCAAGCTTCAAATCATCCGAATTTTGAAATTAAAGATCAGACTCTGTCTATTTTCGAACTAAAAGACGTGATAAGTATCAGTAGCAGATTCATATTAGAAGATATAGAAAACGAAGTAAATAAAGTCAAATTGTTAACTACACCGAAAATTTCAAAGAAAACGAACGATCATATTGAAGGAACATTAAATCAAGTTAAAGTAGCTGATAAGTGTTTAAAGGAATCCAGTAGTCCAAAACCCGTACCCAAACAAATCGACGTAAGTAATAGAAAGGCTTTATAAAAATTGAATTCATTTTTATAATCTTCTTAACGTTTAATTTTTCTTTGTTTACAGGATTATGTTTTGATTAAAACAGATTTCAATTTTGATGTCAGTCGTTTAACAGAGCATCAAAAAGAATCTTTGAAACGTAAAAGAGAAGATATCCCAGCTTTGTACAATGATTTGTCACAATCCTGTTCTCAAGACACCCAGAATTTGCAAGAATGGTTTAACAAAAGGAATAAAAGTTTAGAAGACGTAGAGACAATACCCGCTAAAAATGATAATATTTTGCTAGAAAACGAAGCGGGCAATGATGCGAATAAAGAGAATCAAATTGAAATTGAACCAGAAGAAACTGACAAATCAGCTGTTGAAAATGACACAAAGTCAGCAGAAAGTGTTAGACAGAGTGTATCGACAGAATCTTCACAACAAGTAAACGGCGATATAGACAATGGTGAAAATTCATTGATAGATAACGAAACACCAGTAAAAGAAACAATTTGTGAAAACTCAGGGGCGAAAACTTCAAAAGACTGTATAATAAAAATTGTAAGTTTTAATGCTCAAGAAGAATCTCAAGCGGACAAAGATAATGACCAAAGATTATCTCCGTCTATATTAAACACTGGTAAGCGACCCAATAGATCCGGTGTTTCCCAAAAATCAGAAGTTGCTAGTAGTCAATCAGACGAGCCAAGTACATTTCAAAAAAGATTAAGAATAAAATCGAAACAAACCGAGTCCCAAAACGTTTTAGATGAAACAGAAAATAAATTGCTTAAAAAAGGTGTTAAACGTAAGTCAGGTTCAGATAGTGAAAGCGAAAGAGGCAATTCACGTCAACGGCAAAAGAGTAATTTACCGGAAGCTGGCAGTGATACTGAGAGTTGTAAATCTACGGAAAGCGATACTACAGCAATGCGTGCGGAAGAAATAATTGACAGTGGTAACTTAAGTCAACGTACCAGAAATGAAATATCTCGACTGCGTATAAATATGGTATTTGATTGTCCTGCATCAACTAGCCGACGATCTAAGGGACCCGAAGATAATAAAGTAGATAAAAAAATCACTAGACGACTATTTGATGGTAGAAGTACTCGAAGTAGAAGCAGGGGCAGGATGAGGCGGAGGAGACTAGGAAGAAGTAACGAATTGAATAAAACTGATCAAACTGAATATACAAAAAAGACTCTGCAAAATAAAAGAAGTACCCAAGAAAAAGAACAAAAAATGGAGGAAGAAGGGAACAAAGAAAAAGATACATCAACAGAAGTTGCTACCACTAGTAGTAGTACATCAAATTCTAAAGATAATTTATCTGATCCTAAAGAATCTAATGAAATTGAAACTGTAGTTAACGAAGAGTTATCAAATAATGCACCACAAACAACAGATGTTGTGATGAATGAAAATTCTGTTGAAACAACTGAAGAGAGCAGTGCAAATGATCAAAATGATAAATCTACTGAAGAGAAATCTCAAACCCAAGATGATATGGAAGATATTATAGAAAGTTCCCAGAAGATATTAACATCAGAGGAAAAGTGTAATGAGAAACAGTGCATTATCAAAATTAGTAACATTGAAGAAGTATTACCTACTGGTGAAGACGAAGAGGTAACTCAAATTGTTTCAAAAATTATTGATATATCTAAAAATAATACCAAGGAAACTGAGGAAACCAATGAAGCTAAACTCAATGAGCCAAGTATCTCAACTTCTGTTACTGATACAAATTCATGTGATAATGAGAAACATGATCCAGTTGAAACACCAAGAGTAAATGAAGGACAAGGATTATTTAAATATGTTGTTGAATTTTCATCACCCAAGGGTAATCCAAAGGGTCCGTTAAAATTCAAAGGTTATTCAACACAAGGCCGTGCAGCGCATATGTTAGGTTTGGTAACAAAACAGGCAAGAATGGAAGCTGGATGTAACGTCATAACTATACATGATGAATCTGTTCTTAAAAAAGCAAAATCCAAAGATACCGACACTGAAACACCCGGCAAAAAGGAGCGAGGATTTATACTGAAAGAAGCTGATAAAATAACATGCAGCAGTAGACAGGAGAAGATTTTCAATAATATGAAATCAGCAGATTATTGTTCATCGCCTCCAATAAAATTATTCTGTAATTTGAGAAACGATGGTGAAAAGAGTTTTCCAAAACCAGAGAAATCGATAGAGTACATATCAATACAACCTGATACTCAAGGTGAAAAAGGTGAAGATACTTCAGTTGAAATGGACGAATTGCCAATTTTAGAATGGTCAAGTGCAAATCCACCTTCTTTGACTGCATCTCCAAGTGTCAGTATACTTAAACGTCATCGTCAATCTCTTCCTGAACCTGATCCGGAGTGTGTAACACCAAACAAGGTGAGTTCTAATATATTTTTTAGAGATATTTATAAAAAATAAAAGTAGTTTATGTATTGTGAATGACATCCAGGTAATTCCATGTCAAATTGGAGCGATTGATTTGGCGTGGAATGATCCATAAGAACAGTCGTGTAATTTAGTTTAATTACTGTTAGTGCTTCGTTTTAATGTTTTAAGTATTTTTTAAATTAATATTGGATTTAATCATGGAGCTGCCGTATTCAGTACAATGAATTATATTTCGTTATAGAGAAAAAGAGTAAGTTTTGCCGATCCTCCAGTTTCAAAGGAAATGGGATATGAAATTACATCTAATGATTTTGCACATAAAACTAATAAATTTGTCTCTAAAAGTGTGTTCGGACGTAAAGATACACCGCTGAGAGTAAAACAGATTAGACAAAAATTAATCCCTACTGATTCAGATAAAATGGAAAAAGATGAAGAGACAGATATAATAAGTATGTCTGAAGTAGATTTACAGTGTGAAAAAGAAAACGAGTTGCTAACAAAGATGGCTGAAGAATTGGAATACTCGGAAAATGTTACAATAAATACTGATACTCAGGCTCCTTATAATGATTTAACAAATAATATCTCTGTCGAAGTTAACGGATGTAATAAAATTAATGTCGATAATCTGAGTACCGAATTTGAGATTTCACAAAATTCAACATTTTCTAAGCATACAGAATCATCTGCAAATAAAGTAGATAAAAATAAAGTAAATCATGAGGTAGAAGTTTCAGAAAGTCCTAATGTCAGTTCAATGAAATCTGAATTCAATGATTCAGCTACTCAGGAAGATCTATTTAATGGAACAAATGCAAAGCATAATGACAAAGTCACAGAAACTAGTGATGATACCAATCGAAATGACACGCAGAATATTTCTGTTCAAATTCTTTTAAGTTCATTAGATTCCATTAAGATCAATGCTACTAAAGAGTCTATAACGAATCGTTCCTTTGACGGGCATGCAAATGCTGACAGCTTAGAGGATACATTAGACGCGGAGAATTTTACAAGACTAAATTCTTCAGCAAACTCAGACGAAATCTTTTGTGGAAACCTAATAAGGACTAGTACTCAGAGAACTGAAAGTACAGAAGAACAAGACACTTTGCCCGTTACAGACTCAGTATTTGGAAGTTTACCTTTGAGTCAAGACAGTCAGAGTCCAAGTGAATTTCATGCAAAAGTTCCACAACCGGAGTTACTGAATAACGTTTATCCTATATATCCTACGTTAATAGTGTGTCAAGAACCGATCAGTTCTATTGTTCAACAGTTAACTAATCCACTTTGGGTACGACATTTGACTGCATATTTTGCTAATAGAAATCTTCAAACTGTTGGTGACCTTGCACGATTATCTGAGCGTGAAATAAATAGAATGCCTATAAAGGGTAACTCGAAAGTTGAATTTGTAAAAAGTGTTCTAAGGTCTTTTGAACAAACGTATATTGTAAAAAAAGAAACGAGTAACATAGTAGAAAACTTGAATGATGTATCGAGTAATAATATGTCCCCCTCTGTAAATACTCCTGTATCTATTTCTGAATTAACGCAAAATAAATTAGTAAATCAATTTAGTCAACCAGGTTCTTGTAAGGTTTCTGGCAGTACTGCTATAATTGACAAGACTACACCTGAAATGTCTAAGAAAGTGTCAGACTCCAATTTAGATGAATCTTTGAATGTACCTGCAATAGATGTTTCTTCAATATATTCACAGGTTTCATACAAATCTGTCAAGGGAGGAACACCATCATCATCTGTTTCTGTCTCATCTCAGAATTCATCAAACGTGACAACCAAGTATGTTAGAAATATCATACTCATTTGTATTGGCTCATTTCCATACACTAATCATATTAGATTATCCCTTCATTTAGTAAAATTTTAAATTTGTCTAGGCCAATGATAAATGTGCCAATATCATCTATGGTATTTCCTGCCTCTTCATCAGAAGCATTGGGAGGTTCCAATTTTATTATTACAAGTGGAGCTACTTTAGGATGTTTAATGAAAACTGCTGAAACTAGTACTGGTAGTAGTTCCATTTCTTCAACCAAAACAGAAGGACAGAAGACATCGAGATCGGTTGCAGCACAAATGGCTTTAGAAGATCTCTTGGATGAAATTGATGTTAATTTAGTATTGGAAAGTGCGGTCAGAAGATGCACCGCAGAAAGAATTCTTCTACAATACAAGGTAAATCATATTTTATTTTTATTGAAGAACGAACGCTACTGAAAATAATACAATTGTTATAGAACAAAATGAAACATATGTCACAAGTAGAATTGGAAAAAGAAACCATAAGAATGCTTGGCGCTGATAACGTGAAGAATTGCAGTGAAGTAACATTGAGGGCAGCATGTCGTGCATGTGGAGTGAATAAAGTTCTACTTCGGCTACCCGACATTTTCGGCAGTGATAGACAGTTCTTTACCAAAGTATTAAATGCTTACAAAAAGAAAATACAAGTCAGTGATTGTTTGGACATTCTCGATTTTGCTGAAGTCAAGGATGCAATTTGTAAAAAATGTACATCATCAGAACTTGCTGAAATATTGTCGAAAAAGTTGAAGGAAGAAGAACAGGAGGGTATAAGAGAACCTATGACAGAGCTATCTAGCTTGAATGCTATGTTGAAAAGAATGCCAATGGATCTAATAATTAGTCATACAGTGGCAAACGAAGAACTTATTCCATCACGTGTTGTTTTAGATATAGCTTTGCAGAATAACAGTACAAGTGATATAGCCCAGGCTTTGGAATGTCAGTCCTCTCTTGTTACAAAGGACGTTTTCGAAAAACTTTGGTCTTCCCAATTTGCAGTTAATTATATTGAGCAATTGAATTCTAAACAGGATTTGCTGAAGCTGTTCAAAGCAATTAGTTTGAAACTTAGTCAGCAAGATCTTCTGCAAGCGTTCTATGAATCCATGAGCGCTAAGGTAATGATAAACCAAGAGAAAATCTAAAGTTGGAACTTGTATGTGCGATATTTATTATTACTATTATTTGTGACCATAGATTCGTTCTCATCGATAGTTTTCAATATTTACACACATTGTAACTTCTTTTTTTTTAAAACATTTTTAAACAAACTTTTGTGAAAATTTTCTCAACAGCATGGTGTTCGTTTGCAGACTTAATTGGAGTGCTGTGTATTTATTCAGGTTTTCTTTTTTCTTGTGATTTTGGATTTACAATGTCTAGTTAATATTATATTTGATTCCTTATATCAGTACTTTGAGGCTTTAATTCTAAAAACAAAGAAATTTTTAATTACAAAATTAAATTGTTCCAGTAACGGTTATGTAAGAAGCAACGCTTCTATTTGTTTAAAGAAGGTGAAATACTAATAATGTCATTGGTTTATTATTTCGCACTGACATAAAAGTATTTTATACCAGTTTAAGTTAACTGAGACTTTGAAATAACAATGTTAATCTTAAATAGATTAAGCACGCAACGTTCATAGTTAACTTCTAGACATACGCTATTGTAAATATATATAAGTATATGAAATGTAATTGCAGTTATACCTATAATCAACTTTCTACGTATTAGTTACTTTATTATTGTATCTATTTAATTTAGATTTTGCAATAGAAAATCAGATGTGAATCATAATTGTTTTTGCGAACTTTGTTTTTACAAGAAGGCTTGCTTAATTCAGAAGAAAAGCTGAGAAAACATTTCTTGTTTCTTTTGTTGCTTCGTTGTAAGCAATTCCTTGAAAGTATTTGTTTGCACAGACTAGTGGCCTATAGGTTAGAAATTTAAGTGTATATACATATAAAAAAGATAAAAATGAAAAATTTCGTACAGGATCTTTTCTAGACACAAGTTTCTTACAACTTGCCATGGAATATTTTAGAAAGTAATGTTACAAATAAAATGAGATATCGTAGTGTATTTTCAAGTGTGACTCGACCAAATGTTAGGGGATATTAAGTTTGCATTCATTCAATGACATTTTGTAAAATGTACAAAGTTTAAACGTTAAGCCAATTAGACATATTAACTGATGTATTAAAAGTATTTTATACGACGGATTCTAGGGAATCTCCTATTGTAAAATGCATCAAATTTTCGATCGATTGCGATAAAACCAAAATTTCATAATTCTATTGCGTTATACGATACATAGGATGTTTTTGGAGAAGCGTAACGTATCAGCGTGTAAATTATCTTGGACAAAATCTTGGTTTCTAACAAATTTACAAGATTATCAATTATATATATATATATATATGTGTACGTACTAAATTTAATTTTTAAGAGGTTTTCATTATCATAGATAACAGCGTTTAGTTGAAATTAGAATCTGACTTTCTACGTTGAAATGTTACGCAGTTAAAAAACATGCTGTACATAAAATGGATATTCAGAGACAGAGTAACAAATTCCTACGTTATGTCCTTCTAACAATAAATAAAGTTATATACGTATTATAATTTTTTCTTTCACACAATATGTTATATGTTCTATGATAGAAATATGTTGAACGTATTGTAATTGAATACACTATAAAAGAAAAACCGTGAAGATTACACGTAACATTGTTTTATTGTCGATCATAAGTTTTAAACATAACATTTAAGCACTTATATGGCTTTCTCAATGTAATATAGATATATCTTAATCACGTAAGAGTGCCTCGAACGAAGAAATAATTTTGCATTTTTAGAAATTGAGGAGTTATGTTACGTTTCTGTTTGACGACGAACTGAAGGCAAAAGTATTAGGGAAACAGGCGAGTTAATTTCAGTTACTCATTATTACTCTTTAGTATAACGTGTTTCATTGATTATGAATGCTTCAAGCTGTTTGCTCTACTGATGTTTCTGTATGCTTTTTAAATCCGTTTAGTGCTTCAGATATTCCACTTTTATTAATCGCACATATTTCACAAAATGTATAATAACAAATAAAGAAGGCGTTTAATAATAATGGATATTGTCATTGATGTCTTACAGTAGGTACTGTTTTGTTCTAGATAAGTTTTAAGTCTATTATCATATTTAATTAGATAGAAAAGAATTTATATATATTTTTGTTACATTTAATTGTAGACTCAAGTGCAAATTAGGATTCTTGATATGCTTTTAAAGTTGGAAGAACCCTGGGAGGGACGGTAGAGCTAGGGAGAGACAGGGTGTGCCTACGTTCTAGAATATTTCATCTATCCTTTTTTCTTCTAATCAAGAGAAATTAAAGTTGTTTTAGGCTACACACGTAAATATATACACTAGATGTTTCCCAGGTCAACTGGCCATCAAGAGTTTAGGAAAATTCCCAGGAAGATGTTAGAGATTCGGGCCTAATTAATTAAAGTAATTCCCTGAAAGATGACTGGTCATTCAAGTAAAGAAAAGTAAGTTGAAAATGTAGAGAAATTTTTGTTTCTAAAATTTCAATAGAAAAGAAGAACGTAGAAGCAAGAGAGTCTATTTCTGCCGATAATGTTCCCATTCATTTTTCTTTCCTCGTAAAAATAGTCACACTCGTTCTACTCGAGATATTACGCTTATTGGATCGAAATCAGAGATACGCTTTCAATTATATTCGACATTGTATATTCCCAATGCGACTTGTATCAAAATACGACTCTGGATGTTCGACGTTAGGGATTTGCGCGATATCCTGGTTCTTGTAGCACGTGTAATCGATACACGAAATCCAAAGCATTACGCATTTATCATAAAAGTTTCAGTTTTTTATATTAAAATTATTAGGTAAAAATGCATTTATCAGATTTCAGAGAATCTATAATTATTATACAATAATCATCATTTGTTAATTAGTATAATTAATAACTTAATAGCATTGCGATGAATATTATATAATAACATAAATATTCTATGAATTTGATTTCTATAATTGTAGGACTACTCAAATGGTCATGATATAATTAGAAGTAGTAATTTCAAATAGTAACAATCTAATTTCGAGACACTGAAAGTTTTATACAATTTGTTGACAAAATAGTACTTATAATATACCAATTTACAGTTTACGGTTTGGTAAAATTGACTACATAAATGTTTTATTGATATTTTCAATATAAAATAGCTGGATCCATATTGAAACCAACTATGAATGTGAAGAAATTGAAGTTTACTAATAGAAAACGCTAAGCTGTAAATTGATTGATTTATAATATTTTAACGGAGAGCCAGGATATTGGTGAAACGTTTATATAGTCATTTTCTTCAAACTTAAAGTTTTAAATTGTTAAACTTTAAGCACCAAATTATATCGGAATTTTAATCCTTTAAAAATTTATTATTTGATATGAAACAATTTAACGCAACAAACAATGATTGTTTCATGAAATTGTTAAATGACAAGCAGTTTAATTACTTCTTTAATTATGGCTTTGCTTACTAAGTGAGTGCCGTCAAGTGATCGAGAGGAGCTTTAATACTTGTAATGAAAAAACTAGTTTCAGAGAAAAACTTTTCCTTTCTTGGTGATTAAAGATGTTTTAATACATCGAATACACGCGGTTGAAAATTATTAATAATTATTGATGAATTATTAACCCAAAGTGTATGATAGAAAGCATTAATTTCAGCTATTTTTAAAACATTGAATTGACCCACAATTTTGTGCGTAGTTCAACGTCAGTGGAGAATTTTTTCACAAAAATTCGCGTTATTGATATCGACTTTCTTTGATTATTCAATATTTGACCTAGTTTCAAAATTCTAAACCTTGTTTGCAGGAACAAGAATACAAGTGTAAAACAGATTTTAAAAATGAAAAAAAAGTAATGAAGATATGATCTAATCCATCGAACGAACATTATTAAATTTTTGGATGAAAACGAAAATTCAATAGTTATAATAAAAAAGTACCACCAATACGATATAATTAATATTAACGTGTAAGTCAAGATCTGTTGCATTGGAAATTAAAAGTGATTTGTCATGGAAAATGAAAATTTGGACCCAAAATATTATTCAACATAGCATTTATATTTTTTTACATTAATGGTAATTATTTTCAGTGTAATATAATACGTCAACCCCATATGGATGATGCTTGATTTTCCATAGTAAACTATAATTAAAAATATTCTAATTTATTTATTTGAAATGATAAATAATAATTGGAGAAAATTTGTTGGAACTAAAACTACTATCTAATGAAATTTTCAACAGCTCCAGCTCTCCAGTCATGGTGTTAATTTAAATGGCAATGCTATTGGAATACCCAGGTCTAAAAAAAGATAATCGAATACAAATGGACAGAAACATCCACGAATCCCCTTAGAACACTCCATATATACCTTTCCAGTCTAAAATAAAGTCACAGAAGGTCTTTGTCCTCGATTCAATTACCAAGTGTCGCTAACAATGCAACTCAGCAACAATGTCCGCTTCCTCAAAGAGGGACGAGCGAATCGATGAGTTCTATCGTTCCTCGGTAACAAAAAAAAAAGGGAAAGGAGAACACAACAACAACAAAAAAATAGAGAAGTCAAAAGTGCCAATAAAGCTTCGGTGAATGAAAAACGTACCCTCTCCCCGTGGACACGCAATAATCCACGGCATATTAACCGAGTCTCGGTTTAAAATCGTACCTCCATTCTGGTTGGACGTTAGCTTTTTCTATTTTTGTTTTTTTTCACTTCTTTCGGGAAAAGCACGTCCGTCGTGAAGGACGTGATGTACTGAGGAGGACACATGCATATTGCGTAGTTCTCGAACGGCACCCCCTTGATGATGGTGTGTGTACAACGTGTACCATTCGGCGGAGGCACGCTATGGGGGTTGCAACGCCTGCGCAGGATGGGATGATTGGTATATAAAGATGTGGACGCGGTTGAAAACGGTATTCAGGTTTGGAGACACTTAGCGGAAGGACACTGTGATTATGTTCGCGGAAATGGGACTGATCAGAAGCCAACTCGTCACCCTTTTACTCTATGTACTCGTCGTCAATGAGATTCGTCTTCCCCTGGTGAGTTTTTGCAATGTTTATTTATTAATCTTTTTTTTTAAATAAATAAGTAAATTTGTAGTTTATTTTACTTAGGTCTTCATGCTCATAATTATTATATTTATAAAATTTTTCAAATTAGTTTCTTTTTTTTTTTTTTAAATGAAGTAGATTTTACAGTTCAGTTTATTCAGGTTTGGTAAAGCAATTTATTTTTCATAATAGTTCTTAATTTTATAAAATTTAATTAATATACTGTAATTAGTAATTCGCAAGGAAATTAATTTTTAATTTTGTTCCTAATATTGTTCATTGAGAAATGGTAATTATCATCCAGAGTGCATCAGTTTTCCAAACGATGGAGATAATTTTTGAAAGCCCACCGCTAGCGATTAAAAACTTTAAAGATTTAGTATTTCACCGTTCGGCTAGCTTAGCTTTTAAAAAACGTTCCGATTTTCGGAACAAAGGGAATCGTTTAATCAATCGGATTAATGCTAGCGACGTGAGAGAGAGAGAGAGAGACATCGAACCGCGCATTCTGGTAATAATTAAACCTCATCGTTGAAAATTCGACAATTTTATCTTCTATCATCTGCACCGAATGCTACGAATTTCATGAATAATTCATCAGAAATTCCATGCTATTTGCGAACGTATTCCAATATTTTGAACAATCAAACAGGATTATGGTTATCATTTTTATAATATATTATAGTTGGATAATGAGATATCCTGTATTTTACATTAGAAGTTTTTTGATGATTTATTACACGAGTTGATGTAAAAATAATAGATGAAATATATAAAGCTTATTTATGAAATTATGTCAGACAAATATGTTGCGGAGTACACCTGTACCCAGCACGGTCCATATTTATCGTATGTCTGACTATAGGTCGACTACTACTACTGCGGCGGTTAGCGGCAGTGATAATGCACGTAAATAGTCCGGCATACTCTCTTGAATTTTTTAATTTATGCGTTCAGTTTGGTATCTTATACAATATTAATGCTATTTTAAATTATTATTATTATTTTAATTATTTGAGTATAATTATAAGGGTTAATTTATGGATTTAATTTCAATTCCAATTTAATATCTGATTAATATAATATCAATGCTATTATAAATATATCTTTCTTTTTCTGTTATTATGATAATTAGTTTTTATCATTTGGCGTGACAAACAAATTTTGTTATGAAAAGAGATTTACCTTGACACTGTCACATTGTTGAATCAAAATAAAAATATTTCAGGAAATCGATTAATTGATATTGAATGGAGAAGGGACTACTTAATAACACGTTTCAGAATACTTAATAAGTCTTCTGATATTCAGAACAGCGTTTTCTTAAAAAAACTAGAGCAATTAGAGGATTTGCTTACCAAAGGATTTAATCAGGATATTTTTGTCCGCGATCCACTCAAACTGATACTAGGCACGTGTTGATTTGCATAAAATAGATGAAAGCGTCAAAAAGAAATTGTGGAACAATTCTGTGCTAAACTCTTTTGCAGACACAGTATTTTTAATAGCTAATTAAATACAAGACTTGCATTTAGTATTGCCATTAGGTTACATTTTTCAAAATTATTTTTATTATTATACAATTTTTACACCAATTAATTAGTAATTTGGCAAATAAAAAAGAAATTGAAATAGATTTTTAAATTACTATTCTATAATTTTGCAATATAGAAATTGGCAGATCTTTAATAATTTATTATTTTGGAAACAATTTGTTAAAAGCTGCCTATGTTGCACTTGACTATATAAAATTTTTGCCTAAAAATTCTTTTAATACGTGTTTGTTCTTGCAAATCCTCTTTTTTTTGCTGTGCAATACCATGAGTATTGTACAGTTTTGTGAAAAGATATTCGATTGACACAGTTCATGAAGAGATAACGAAAGGCGTGCAAGGTGCATCGCGTAAGATCCGTGTTGAAAAGGTTCGTTTTTCTAACGCGATTAACAGATAAAAGCGACTAAAAAGGCAATCGATCCTCTGCGTGCTACTCGATAGCAGCATTGTTCTTTAGACCAGCCAGTTTCCCTGCTCCATTCATCGTCAAGTTTTATTTGCTGTCGGCTAAGTAAGTGGCTGAAAACTTTACCAGCTACCTTCAGGAAGTTTCAAGTCTGTTCGAACAAAAGTTGCAAGTTTTTTAATTTCACACTGTAAATTTGTATAGGGCGCGTCCTTCTCTAGGGCCGCAACATCTCCAGAACTTCGTGACGCCGATGGCGAGCACCGGATTTCCATTTTTCTCTCCATTAACGGTTAACCGGCTCTGCGTTTCGTATTTCAATGGATTTTTGGCCGAAAGTTTTCAATAGATTTTCATTTTTTTTCCTTTTTTTTCAGTATTTTGAAATGGATGGGAAGAAAAGAATGATGGTTTCTGTGTGTTTAATTCTTCTTTTTTTGAAAAATATTCTTTTTCCTAAGTAAACCTGTTGGAATATTTTAAGAGGAAAATTTTTATATTGTTTAAAAATATTCTATAATATTGTCAAGAGGAAATTTTTCATTATACTCTTACATATTCTTTTTAGAATTGTCTTGTAATATTTTCCAAAGCATATTATTATTATTTTAGTCACTTTTAGCAAACCTTAAGCTTCAAACTGATATGAAACGTAAAATGCAAGTGATAGTCATTTTTATTAGAAAAACTTTTTTGTTCGTTTCGTGTGTTCAGTGAAGCAATTGCTGTCAAGAAAACGAGTTATCCTTGGAAGGATAGTTAATTAGTTTCGTAGAGTGGTTGAGCATTGTCTCTTTAATTTAGATGGTGAACTATGATCTGCAGATAACACGTGCCAAACTTCATTTACATTCCTTCATTTACATTATGTTGATCTCAAAGCTATACTATGTTACATAACAAGTTACATAACATTAGTTTAAATAATATTTTCTCTGTCACTTTGAAGTACTAGATTTTTATCAAATTGAATATTAAGAAATTACACATCAATTACTAATATTTTTTTAATAAATATAAAATTCATAGAGATATCTAGTGGCAATACAATAAACAATAAGAGGTGTGAAATTTATCAAGCCTTGAATTCTTGTGTAATCTCGAGGACCTTCTTCGTAGCATCGTTGTGCTTCTATCGCCCATCAGTAATTTCCGTTTTGGGGAAAGCGTGATGAGAGTAAATGAGGACGTGTCGTATGGGTCTCAAATGTACCTACATATATTTTGGAACATACTTGATTTAAGACGATACTTTGGTCACGTCAGTTTGTTTCATTTCGTGTTTTGAATAACATTTAGTTGTAAAAAGTTTCATGCGATTTCATGACACAAAAGTATGACGAAATGGCACTTGTGATATATCAAATTAAATCTTAAATTTTACTAAACATTACCATATTAACACTTCATTAATATTTTTAACACAAAACGAGTAGTTGTGGATCGCAACGAACACCGCAGTTGTATTATCTCAAGCGCCCATTTTCAATAGATGAAAATTCTAAGACAATATCATGACACAAAAGTATGACAAAATGGCACTTGTGATACATCAAATTAAAGCGTAAAGTTTTCAGAAAACAACTACATAAATGTTTTATAATTATCCAAAAGATATAATAATTGGTGATCAGTTAAACTGACAAGTAATTTAAAAAAAAAGGTGTATTGAAATGATATTCCTGGGGTAAGCTGATAATATGACTTAGCTGCCTGTAGTTAATAATTCAGGTCACTTTAAACGTTAATCGCGTGGTAGCTTCGTCGAAATAGTCTTGTTTCCTTGAAACGGACGATTTATGAGCAGAGATACTTTCCGCGAAGCAAACGCGACCCTCTTCGATTAAAAAGGATCCTAGTACAAAATTCCCGGAACCGAATGATAACGAAAGGTCGTTCATTTGAGTTTTCCCTTCGTAAAATTCGCGCACGAACGAACATCTATTCACTATCATGAACCACCACCCTCGGGTTCGCTCTGATCCATTGACGTTTTCTTTTGAAAGAAACTCATTTTTTTTTCTTAAATTGATGCTTTAAAGTTGATAAATCATGTACACGAAAGAACCTTGAAGTGAAAATGAAGAAAAAGGACACGTACGAAAAAATTTTGATAAAATTATAGGGTGCTTCTTCGTTTAGGATGTTTCTTACTGAGGTATTTAAATTGTTAAATTGATTCCACTTGTGAATTATTTAAACCCAAACTTGTCAAAATGTTGTTATTCACCGGCAGAAATTCCCCAAGTTCCCTTTGTATAAAATTCCAAGCGTTCAACTAGTGCATACCACACATTTTATTTAGCATTTATCGAAAACAGTTGTTAGGTATTCAGTTGACTGCATTTTTTAATTATCGTGTAAACGTTTTCGGTGCCTTTTTATGTTCCACGTTAAGATTATTGAGCATGTTAATTCAGAAGACTGGAAGCTTATCTTTAGACTTTAAAGGATATCATACATTAAGATTTTCTTTTTTAAAAAACAAACATTTCATATCTCTCTTCCGGTATAATTTTCTTTTGCCTTTATGTCTTCATCTCCAAATACCAGCTTATTCACAATAACAGTGATATAAAGTTATATATAACGTTTCATCGGATAAATTGTCGACAATAATACATAAAATGTTCCAAATGATCCCAAAGGTTGAAACAGTTATTATATCTTTTGCATCCGGTATTTAAAAGGTCCGTTTAATCTCATCCAAATGTTCCTCTTTTCGTTATTAATCCAGTCTTTATGAAAAAGAGATAACGAAATTTGTCGATTATAATTATTGTCATAAATATTTCGTATACATATGATTTCCAATTTTTAAAGAAACATAAAGGAAGAATAATTTCATATAATTAATTGGCAATTTAATCTTTTAGAATATCTTTCAAAATTCTTTTAATTATTTTATATTTTATATAGAATAATAATAAATATTTTGCTTGGAGCTCTATTGTTATTCCTAGTTATTAAATATATTGAATATTTAGTTTCCTTCATAAAATAACAAAGGTGAAGAGGAATTTCGTCAATGGCTTTTTGCCTGGTATATCATATCCATACGAACGTGTTATCACTTGATGTGTACTCGTCCCAGGACACGTGTATCGTGATTTATTCTTGTCACTTACACCACCCCCGTGCACTGGTCGAGAAAATATCGACGAAATTGCTTGACGAACGTTTCTACTGGTAACATGTGTGTTTACGTAATTGCCAGACGAATTTTTATGCTTGAACAAGCATATCTGGTAACTGATAGAAAATTGCAGAAAGAGAAAGAAAATTGGAATTCATATTTATTATATCGTATTTTTATATTGGAATAAATTCCAATTGGTATGATTTGTGATTTTTATATATTTATAATTAATTTAAAAAATAAATCACCTCGGTTCTTAGATCTGATTTGAAATCCTCTTCGAATTAAAAGGATATAAAGTACGTGTTGTGACGATAGTGACAGAGAAACATTTGCAAACCTGTGCAATATAACGATAAAAACGCTTGGAATGCATTTTATGTAAAGTAGGAATAAAATGCGAGGAGCATACCAAATACATCCTTCAAGGAAAAAGGAAACCGTGTTTTTAGAGTGGTTGTTATTGAAACTCGTTTCCGGTGAATTGAAAAATGCTTTGTCACTTGTCGTTGCGTTTCCGGTTTTTTATAGTTATCTTTGTCAAGGACATTAGTATATTAAATATTGTGAAATCATTGTTGATTTTCTTCTAAATTATTACGCTACCCTCGGAACGTAGATTCGATCAATAAAGTATCAGAAAATTTATTATAAATTAACAGGCTTAGATTAGACAGTCGTGTCACTGATAATGATTAAATCTCATTAAATCTGACCATGTCGCATCCCGTTTCTTCATTCAAGTATAACAACTTCACCCTTGCTCACGTAAATTAAATTACATTCCTAAGGCGGTATATGTATGCCGGGTTTATGTTTCCGCTGAAAACGAAGTATTTAATCAAGATAGTATGTAATAATAATTAGTGTTAGAAAATTTGTCAACTCATTAGAAATATAACAATGTATTAATTATATAAAATTCCAAATTCGTTATTTAACCGACCATGGTCCAGCGGACCATGGAGAGAGACCACATATACATCCTTGTACATGTTTTCTAAGTTTGGATCACGATTGACCCAGATTCCGCGGTTCAAGGGTTAATTAATCGTCATAAATAACTAGTCCTTTTTTAGAACAACACGTTTATAAATTACCAAGTCACAAAAGGCGTGGGTAGAGCCACGATCCATAGGTGCTTGTTATGGTTTCAATTCTGTTTATAATTCGAAATCAAACGAACGATTGTGTGTATGTCGATGAAAATTGGTTTCGAATTGTTAGCAACTCTATATTCTGCAGTTGCTAATTGGATTAAACGTCGCGTATGGGAATGAATATTTCAAAAATACTGTGTACAGTGTCTGTACGGTCATCAGGATGACAATGATTCTATGCATTGCACGTCTCGAATTGCATTATTTATAAGTAGTCAAAAAAGTAATATCGAGAACGTAATACACATTTTGAAGGAAAAATTCTTTTGATGGACGTCACGCTATAGAATATGCAACGCTTCACTGAAATCTTATTTTTCGCTTGATATCTCGTAGATAATTTATCCTATAATATCAGATGATGCTTTGATAAACGAACACTGTTCTATGCATAAAATTTCCAAACGATCTGTTCGCAACTTTCCTATTTGCATTTTACAAGGAACATTACCCAAATGATTCATCTCAATTTTAATGCAATTTTCATATGACATGGAACTTGATAAAATAATTGACAACGATCCATGATGAAAGGGTAAAGAAAATCCAAATATGAATCTTACGAAGAAAAATTTTCTTGAATAAATATTTAATTAAAGAAGAAATAAAATTATGATACATTTTACTGACAGAATATGAAACTCAAAATGAGCATCTGCATATAATTATTTAAAGAAGGAACGTGTTACGTCGTATTCAGTGTCACGTGCTGACATTTAATTTTTGAAAGAAATGTTTTGGAGAAATGTTCAGACTGGAATTCAGGGTCGAAACAGCGGAATTAATGCTTGACATGAAAAATAACGGACAGCTGGACGTAATTAAATACCCGTCCTGTCATCGAAAATTAATTTCATGTATTTATGATAATTAAACGTCGTTCGAAGCGATTATAATCATTGATTTTGTATAAATAATATCAGTGCTTGTATTTCTCTTATTAGTTGCAAACAAGTTATAAACAATATCTAATTATCATAAATTGTTAGAAAATGTTGTTTTCAGTTGTTTGAAATTGTCGAGTTAAAAATAATTAGAAGGTCTTCAGTATATATCAATTTATCGATTAATTTTAACCAAGGTAATTGGCCTTCGGTAAACAAACATTAATACAATAGGTACGAACACGTGTTTCTGATACTGTAATACGCTCCGTGGCAGGAATCTGAATCTATTATTCTCCAAGTAACAAAGAATCGTTAATTAATAGTAAGGTTTCCTCGAAACGTATCAAATCAAAACGGTAAGCATGGAAACGTTCTCTAATTCAATAGCTATGTGATGCAGTATTAATTAGTTTAACCAGCTAACAATGTTAATGCTACTATGCTTATCAGTGCATGGATAAAGTTCGTCTAACACAGTTCATAAGATTGAATTAGAATTACATAATTCTTTTGTTATCGTGTCTGTTACTTTTGAACTTGTTTTAATTATATAATAGTAGTAAAATTAATAAATTCTTTGAAATTAATGAATTGGTGTACACTTGCGAAGCAGGAATTCTCACAATCATAAGTGGTACTATATTTATTACACTCTCATTTCATTTTTTCTTCTTTAGTTTAAAAATACCTCTTCTGAATTAATTAAAATTGTGTTTAATAAACTCTTGGTTAATCGCTAAACAAGTTTTGAGTGAAAGTACAAAATTTGGCGAATGCAGCATCGAAATGCAAAAGGGTGTGAAAATTAGAAACTTGTTGAAATTGTAGTACGACTGGAACATATTGCTGAAAGAGAGTTACGTATGCTTCACAAAATGCGGATTGAATTAAACTTTGTTGCACAATTGCTGCACCCGTGCAACCAAACTGCACACACGTGTGCATCAAATTGTGTAACGTAACCAAAATAGAACGTACTGCCGCATACGTTTCGCTAATTTCTCACGTAATTGAAATGGATTTCGCTCAATTGGATCTTATAATTACCACATGATGTAACACAATTATTCTTATCTGTAACACTTACTATTCTTCTGTTTTCTCTAACCACATTACAATATTCTTCAGATGTGTCTTTAATAAAAAAGAATTTAATATTCTTATTCAAAATAAAAATTATTGGAACTATCTTTTTTTTTAAAATTGCCCTTTGATATTGAGGGCGTCCCTGCACCTGACAGTGCATTTTTAGAATTTGTGAAGCTACCTGAAATATGACGTGATGGTTGAAATTGTTTTACCAGAAAGTTTCATCTGGTTAAATTAAAAGCACCGTAGTCAATGAAATAATCGAATTGTCTGTACTTTGTTTGGTGTGTACTCTTGAAACACCATTAGGTGAACAAGCATTGATGCAAAGTGAAAGTAGTGAGAAAGTGTTCGATACTGAAAATGAGTATACCTTTATGGAAAAGGAATTGTTAATTAATAATCGAACGAAATTGGTTGAAAAATGAAAAAACATTCATTTTATTTTTGGATATTAATAAATGACAATAATACTTTTAGAACAGATGCTAATAAGTAATATTTTTTTGTTTCAGGTGACATGCCAGAATGAAGACAGTATACAGTGTATGCCTAGAACGACTTTCCTATCGCTATTACGTCTACCGGAAGTGAACCCGAATTTGGCCGCCTATTCAAGAACAGTAAGGGTGGACACAAGAAATCGTAACGACATTGCACGTTTGAGAGCCTTGGCCGAAGAATCCGATGACCCAGAGATCTGTGTTCCTAGCCGTGTTTATTCGCAATTGTACTCAAACATGGATCCTGGTTTCGCTATGAATGGAAGAACACAGAGATTTACCGATTTACTTGGACGATTGTACGATGACAATCTAGAGACAGAATTATTGTCAGAATCACAAAAACGAAGCATCGCGATGCTTGCTAAAAATGATGATCTACCGATCAGCATCCAGGATCGTTTGGGTGAGAAGGAGGATGACCAGGAGAAGAGGGCTGTTATTTCTAGGTAAAGTAATGATTAATAATTAATATCAAAGATATAGTAATTATAAAAGGTGAATAAATTAAATCAAACGAAGTTAAATATTAATATTTATTAATTATTATTATACATTTTCAAATACAAATCATAGGTTTATTATAATATCAAAACTTGCACAGCGATCAATTTCCAAAAATATTAATCCCCGCAGCAATCAGAGTGGCTCCGATGCAGAAGTTCCTCAGAACTCCGAGGAATCAATGGAAAAGCGAAACGTGGGGACATTGGCCAGAGATTTTGCCTTACCACCAGGTAGACGAAACATCGCCTCCCTTGTTCGAGATTACGAGCTTCAAAGCAAGAGCAACAAAGCTCCTCTGGTACCTTCGGCAGGCAAAAGGAACGTGGCATCCTTGGCGAGGACCTTCACTTTACCTCAGAACGGCAAAAGAAACGTTGCCTCTGTAGCCAGAAACTATGGTCTGCCATATGGGAAACGTTACGTCGGTTCTTTGGCTAGAATCGGTGATTTCCCTGTTCGGGATCAAAGGAGCGTCGCTTCGTTGGCGAAGAATTCCGCCTGGCCTGTCACGTTGAAACGAGGAATTTCCGTGCCCGGTACCGTGATCCTGAGAGCTCTTTCCCGTCACGGCAGATCCCTGTCCGACGAGCTGAACGCGAGAAACTACTTGCTGGATCTTCAGGAGTTGATTAATCAGAACGAGGATTACGAGGATGGAGAGAAGTCGAATGGTTATGAAACGAGGGATGGTATGAGCGATAGGAGACTCAAGAGGCAGATTGATTTCTCGGATGATTACCCTTTGCCGGTGATGCAGAACACGAACGTCTTTGATTACGAAGAAATGATGGAGGCACTTAATGGACAATATCCGAATGCCGAGAAGAGGTTCTTGGGTAAGTAATACATTTCATTTTTATTAATATTTTGAAATTGTGCAGGAGGAAGGCCCTGTCATTTGCTATACTATTTAGAAATTGCAATTAAATGCAAAAATAATAATTACTTTTTTCTACATGGCTATTTTTACTAAGGAAGTCTATCATGTTGCAACGAGGCTTCCTAAGATTTCCCTAGGCTCTCCTCTTCTACACTTATACAGCCCTGAACCAACTGAATTAGTTTAAACTTTCTACAATAATAAACAATTCGACAATTAATAATTTTGTAAAATTATTAATTTTCGACCCTTTATTATTGCACAAAGTTTAAGCCTTCGTTGCACCCAATTTCGAGTCACCCTGTAATATACATCCGTGTGAGACAATGCCGAATGCTAGAATCAATGATCCGGGGTAAATCGAGCGCAATCTGTGAATGTCAGAAACAGGTACCGCAGTGGAGATGCCATCGGTAGACCAGTTCGGCTACCCGGAAACTTTTCAAGCAAGTAAAAGACACATCGGCTCCCTGGCACGTAGCGGTTGGCTACCATCATTAAGGGCAGCGCGATTTTCGCGATCGCCTCGGTATTTGAATAGCAGGTCAGACCGTTAGGTTCTCACCTGCGAGTATATACATGTATCTCTCTCTGTGTATATCTGTCTCTTCCTTTTCTCTTCGCACTTGTCTCTGTCATCCACTCTCCACTATGTCGTGCAATGTCATCATGCGAGCTGCAACATCATCATCGACCCAGTGCCAAAACGTCGACACGATGGAAAGATAGAGTAATTGTTCAAGGAAAAAGCATCATTAGAGAAAGAAGAGATCCTCGTGGATGTCATAGAGCAAGCAAGTCGATGTTTCACCATTCATGTTCATCAAAACATCTTCATTTGCTATAATTCTTCTTCTTGTTATTATTATACATCTGCGGTAGTTAGCTGCCATGTAGATGTCTCGATGTTAGAGCGAATCTATGGTGTCTTAGAAAGATTTAGAGCGCTGATGGTAGATGTCTAGGCAGCTGAAATGTGCTGGGCTAGCTGGTTTTAAGAGGAGGATATCATAGATAGTTTTAGACCTGTTTGCTGATAGATTTATGAATATATCGTTGATTCGCTTTACAGGGTTGTCTGTAAAATTTGTAAAATTTTCTAAGTTTTTTTCATATTTTATGAGATGTATAGACTGCCCTGTACAGTTAGTTTTGTGTGCATACAGACAATGCTTCATTAAGAATAAAAATTCTTGTTTTAATGAAATATCAACTGTCTTTAATGTAAATTGACCAGGTTTTCTGGAGGCAAGTTTGCTACAATTTTATTTTTCGAATCAGCAGAAAATTCAAATTATTACATCTGGTCATTTTACTTGAAATGTTAAATATTAAAATTTAATGTATCACATTGCTCATCAACTGATTTCAGTCTTCAACGAATAATATAATTGTCCTATGTGCTTATATCTTCCATATTTTTTTCGCAGCAATCAATCAGGACTCTATTAATCATAACATTGATGGTATTTTTCATATCTGTTACTCTGTTTTACATTTTAGCAAGTAAATGTTTAGACATCGCCAAATAGCAAAGAGGATAGTTACCGATAGATAAAGCAGATTTTGTGTGCTGTGTAGACTAGTAACTTGCCGTCTGCCTAGGGACATTTATTAGTGTACCGACACGAATAACGTTAGATATGTATTTTAGGGAGAATCCCGCAGATGGGCCCTCGTCCGACTACTCCATCGCCCCGTCGCCAAGGTCGCTAAGACGAAACTTCAACGCAAGGTCATTCAACCAACCTCAAGGCTACATTCAAGCCTTGCACGGAGATTGTCGACACGGCTTCAAAAGGTTTTTTGGGTTACCGACTACCGATAATTACCTTCGTCAGAAACTCCCTAGCTCACCGCGGACCATTTAAAACTTCATTTAACATTTTATCACTTATGAAATTATTATACCATTGGAATATTCTCTCGTACATCTCTTAAACAATCTTTAGAGACATAAAATTGGGCAACTATATGTATTCTACTTCAGAAAATTGAATTTTTCTTTAGGGTTTTTTCAGTTACGTACTTACAGTTGGTAAATCGTTGCTAGTGACTTTTTTCGGTTTATCTACATAAGATAAAAAAACTTTATAATGTATTTATATAGGGAAATACTATTACTTTCTTTATATTTCAGCATAATCTTCAAATAATTTACAGAAGAAGGTAAAATTGAGGAAGTTTACGTATATTGCTTAATAAAATTAAATTTTCTTTAGGGATTTTTTCCAGGAATATATCTACAATTGGTATAACTTCATCAAATCGTTGCTAGTGATTTTTCTTGATTGATCTGCAGAGGGTAAAGAAACTTCGTACACTATTCTTTATACTATTATTGAATTTAAATAAAAGGGCTTACATTTCAGCAATTTCTTTAAAGAAATAAGACAATGTGACATAGATCAAGCTTCTCCATTACTATTATGCTTGTTGTTATAATCAACGTCGTCTGAAAATTTCTTGAACTCTAGAATTAGAGAAAGAAGTATTATTTTTGATGTAAGGTACTCTACGTCTGATAACTATTTGTTGTAGATTATTTATCACTAGCGACAGAGACTTTTATAAGATGAATTAGTTAAGCTGTTTATTAATATACAATCTAATACGTACTATTTTATATATATATACACATATAATAGTGACTTTGTACTGTATTTAATTTAGTGCTTACTATTTCTCTATTCTAAAAGTAAAGAAAATAGCAGTTCATCTGCATTCAAATACTGAGCGACGTTCAATTTTTTACGAAGCAACATTTGTAAACTATAAACATTTAGAAAATATTAATTGGTGTAATAGCTTTCTCAACGTGGTAGTTCAATAGAAAGAAATTCATCAATTGATTTCTTAATTTATATCAAAATTTAAATGATTACACTCTTCAAATTAATTTTAATAGAACTTTTGCAGCTAGAGAAAAACAATACAATAAAATTGCACGTTGCTCCAGTAATTTTTACTCCATCTCAGATCTTCGGTACAATAATTGTTTCTTATTTAGCTTAAGCTTAATTAAGTTTCTAAAGGTCTCTTTTTCAATGTTCAAATACGAGCTCGATTAGACAATAACCAGTGACAATAATAATATAATGATAATATTAATAATGCTAAAATAATGTGTGTAATTTCAGATGTTATTTCTATTTCTATATTGACAATGTAAAGCATGCTTGCAATTGAAATGTAGTATATCCATATTTAATCGTCTTTCTTTTTTAAGTAAAGTCACTAATTCTTTTATGAAAAAAAAATCATGAAATTTGAAATTTTTTGAGGCCACAATTTACAAGCTCAGAAGAAGAGAAGCCGTGGCGTGATCTTCGACGTATAGCAAGTAGTCGGTGTAAATCTTTTAGTGCTCAGGGCTTTGCAAGCTCGATATAGTATAATTAAACGCGAGAATCAGCTTTCTTTTGTCTATAATACTAATAGATAGATGATTGTGTAATACGTGTATGTTAATATTATAAAAAAAAAAAATGAGATACGATCTTAAATCGATACAATATCATCGATTTGTCACTTATTGTTCGTGTCTTCGATTATTACGGTAATTGTATTTATGTGTTTATCTAGACAATAATGGGTAAACGTAATGACAATAAATCGATAATAATAAATGGTAAAATAAAGATCCTGTTTGTCATATCATCAATTTAATGGTATCATTTTCATCTAGGTCCTTCCTGTGATCAAATGATTTTTATTACCCCATGAAAAATAATTGATCCAAACACCTAAAAATAAAATTTTTGGCTAAATAAAAATTCTAAAATAATAATTGAAGATTAAAATTTTGATCGAAATCTTTTCTTTCTGAATAATGGCAAAGCTCTATTATGGAAAGGTGCTTAGAAATGCTTTAAATGCATTTAATCTTGTTACAGATACAATAAATGTAAGAAGTTTCATCTACCTTCGTTCAATTATTCAAATTTAACTTGTACACTCACTTACTTCCGGGTTATTAGATAAATTGTATTATACGAATCCATTTACACAACATTGAAAAGAGCTTGCAGTATTAAAGTATACTAATATGTGATTCATAATCTAACTGAATGGGATCTGAGAAGATTAAACGTGTCGTAACAATGATATACAATGCTCTCAGTTTCTAAGCAAAATGGACTTGCATGTTTTATGAAGACATAAATACGCATAATTTTGTATAAAATTTTAATACTGATATTAATTATAGACGAGTGGAATGAGATATTGTTAGTAAATATACCGTAGGGTAGTAAATTCATTTTTTTTAACTATTCTGACTATTCTTAAGAATAGAATATGAGGTATTTAACACCTGAATAATCAACGTCGAATGTATACTAACAGTGATAGATTAGATCATTTTATTATTAGAAAAGCATATTGTTATGTCCTTAATTTTGTTTATATGTAGCTTAATTTTGAATTATGATAATTTTTCAAAACATTGCAAATAGGATTTTCACCTTTTTAATACGGATGTGTCAAATAATTTCTTAAATTAATTATTTCTTGTGTTGTTAAAGGTAGAGGATGAAGGATAGGTAATAAAACAAAGGATGTTTAATAAAGTTTAATAAAATATTTTATTTTCACAAATATTTTTTACATCAGTATTAAAAATATATTATATACATCAATTTATTTACAACATATAGGAAATTCAATAGCGACATTCTTTAATGTAAATATAATTTCTTTAATTCATTAATTATTGAGCATTTCGGTTCATTCAATAAATGCAGACGATCAATATATTGTCATTATTTAAAATTTTTAAATACTGAGCGGGTGGTTTAACGAAAATTAAAATATTTTTAATATCGATGAACTTTCTCTTGATTAGATTATCAATAAATATTATTAATAAATATGAGGAGGATTATCTATTGATCGTCTGACTTGATCTTATTATTTTTACAAGACCATAGATTCATCATTGAACCGACTTTTCACTAATGTCCTTTCAATCATCATACGTTAAAATATTCCACCCACGCTTCGATGATAGTTCAACTGAGCGTGTTGGGAATAATCGTAACCCTGATCGTACCATTCCGCCGCCGATGCAGAATTCCCGGTACCAGAAGACGGTGTACCATGACTCGCGTGCGTGGAATGTTGATGACTCGAATGACTCGACGTGTATTCACCCTGGAAGTGATTGAACTGTCCCCAGCCTATCTGTGCTCTGGACCAATCTGCACTTCCTAGATTTTCAAAATTCTCGTGATTAATTTTTCAATTTCCATGAATTTTATAAGTCTGAAATTTCAGAAGTGAGGGTCATCGATGACTTAACACTACCAAACAGATATTATATTCGAATAATTAAAACAAAACATTTAGTAAGAAAACAAATAGAAAAATTTAAATTCGAAAATTAATTATTTCCATTCTTGGTAATTAAAGTAATCAACTCGCGAATGACAGAAATGTTAATTAACCCTTTGAGCAGGTATTTAATTATTTATAGCCTGAAAACGAAACCACAGAAGTATATTTAGTTTACGGTGTATTAAGTTACCGTGCACGTAACATTTTTATGAAGTCCAATTCGAATCCATTAATGCATCATGTAGCATGTTAATTGACGCCTGTACCGTTTAATGGGATATATGCGATAAGAATTAGGCAACTTTCTGATTACCTGACTTGAATGTAATGTATGCAAGAGAAACGTATTTTACAAATGACTATCGAGAGTATTTCTCATAAGTGGACATAGAAGAACTAATTGTAAGATCCAAAGTCATATTAAAAATTCATTTATAGATGAAGAATGAGCCGATTCTTAAAAAATTAATAGACAAAAACCAACCTGCATTATGAGACAACGTGGTAGGTGCACCATGGGCCGCCGGTGGTTGGAGAGTCGGTACTTGACCGATCTGCATCGCGTGTCCTGGTAAGGAGCTCAAATGACCCGAAATCGACACTGCGTGTCCCTGAAGAGCACTACTAATTGTTGCAGGTACTTGAGCTATGGAGGTGGTCGTCGGGATTTGCGTACTGGTACCAGGGATCGGATGAACACCGGCGTTTGGTTGATGCAGCGTCGTTGGCGGAGTGTGATGCAAGGTGGTTGGTACCTGTGGAATTCCAGGTGGCATCTGAGGTACCTGCGGTATTTGACCCAATTCGTGGCTGCTTGCATACTGGCATGGGGTTAACGGCAGACTGGCTACCGAATGCGCTATGCTACCTGCGTGCTTTCGCAACCGTGCCCTGCGATTACTAAACCATACCTGGAACCGGCGGATAGAAAATGTTTAATTAGGTTACCTTAATTAGGGGAATGCGGTGATTCCAAGAGACACGGAGAGGTACCATTATTTTACTAAAGGGAATTACATACTTATATTTTTACAAGGGTGAGGATTTTTTCGGGGGTGGTCCAGGTTTCTTAGCTTTACTAACAGAATTCAGAATTTTTGGAACTTAGGAATTTTGGAATCTTGGAATTTTTGAATTTTTGAGTTCTAGTATCTTGGGATTTTGGAGTCCTGGAGTTCTAGCATCTTGGAATTCTAGAGTATTTTGCAATTGTGGAGTTCTAATATCTTGGAATTCTGGAATTTTTGAGTTCTAGTATCCTAGAATTCTGAAATTCTGGCGTTCCAGCAGCTTGGAATTCTAGAGTTCTAGCATTTTGAAATTGTAGAGTTCTAGTACCTTGGAATTCCGGAATTTTTTAGTTCTAATATCTTGGGAATTTGGAGTCCTGGAGTTCTAGTATCCTGGAATTGTGAAGTTTTAGTATCCTGGAATTCTGAAATTGTGGAGTTCTAACAGCTTGGAATTCTACAGTGCTAGTATTTTGAAATTGTAGAGTTCTAGTATCTCGGAGTTCTGGAATTCTGGAGTTCTAATATCTTGGAATACTGAAATTCTGGAGTTCTAGCATCTTGGGATCCTAGAGTTCTAGTATTTTGAAATAGTGGAATTCTAGTATCTTGGAATTCTGGAATTTTTGAGTTCTAGTATCTTGAGATTTTGGAGTCTTGGAGTTCTAGTATCCTGGCATTCTGAAATTCTGAAGTTCTAACAGCTTGGAATTCTGGAGTTCTAGTATTTTGAAATTGTGAAGTTCTAGTATCTTGGAATTCTGGAGTTCTAGCATCTTGGAATTCTATGATTTTAATATTTTAAAATTGTGGAGTATTAGTATCTTGGAATTCTGAAATTCTGAATTTTTGAACTTGAGAATATTCGAACTTTATAATTTCCCTAGTCTCTCTAGAACTCACTTGAATCCTAGCCTCCGTAAGACCCGTCCTCTGAGCTAATTCTTCCCTAGCATAGACATCGGGGTACTGAGCTCTCTGGAACGCAGTCTCCAATTGTTCCAGTTGTTCTCCAGTGAATGTAGTCCTGCTCCTGCGTTGCTTTCGCTTCAAAGGAATGCCTGGTTCGCTTTCCGTGTCAGACTCGTCGCCACAACGACCTGTAGATCATAAAATCAGTCAGTTAATGTGTTTACTTTGCGGTTCGTCGGCTTCTTTTGAGTCACGATGCAGTTTGCCGGTTAATTAATCTCATTTCCTGACAATGGAATGAATGCACGGCTAATTTGATTAACGTCTCTCTAAACTATTGTTATTTTATGGAGGTACTTAATTGATTGGAACACTTTACGATGGCGCTATTCATGAATACTAATAACGTAGAATAGAGGTATTCATTTTCTGATATTTTCTTCTTACCAAACATTAATAATCGCAGTGATCATTTAGTAATTCTTTTGGAAATTTTCTAAGAAACTTTTTCTTGTAATACAAAACAGATTTGTAAGAGACCATTCACCAGTGTCTTTCCAATCCCTCTTGCAAGGATTTTTTATATCCTCTTCGAGAACAATTATTCTCTCTTCGTGTTCGGTCAAGAATATCGACAGCTCGTGCTCGTCCATTTTCCCTCAATAACAGAGAAAAGACAAGAATAATACAATTCGGAAAATAAGCCAAAAGGATGACCACTGCGATCACTCGAAGCAGACGTTTTTTTGCTAAGTCGACTCTCCTCCATTGTCCCATTTTTGTCCCATTATCGTTCAATCGAGCATCCAAACGAAGTCTATTGTAACCGGCGTATCTTCTAGATGCGCTTTTATCCCGATGCTCAACATTCGATGAAACGAAAGTGGGATCGAAGCATCACGCTCGATTTGATGCCGATCCTTGACGCGTCTCGCGTGCACTTTTCGATGCTCAAGATGTTTGTTATGACAGCAAACTATTATTCGACGTTTACCTTGGACTGTTTGTATACCTGCGGATCTGTTTCGTGATGCGGAATTAAATGGCGCAAAAGCTGAGTCTCCTTTAGTTGTACGATTGTTCGAATTGACGTGAGTATTCAACACGGGGGGCTCTTTGAAAGATTGTTTAGTAGCGGTAAGAGAAATTAGATTGAAATGGAAGGTATCGTAATCGTTTGCTTATTTTTTGGTGAGGTACCAAGTGGAAATTTTAAATTGGAAAATTCAATAGTTGGAAGTTACATTAATATGGATAAGTTTCCGAATAGCCCCACCAAAATTGAGAACACAGGGTCGGTATATAACCTAAATTGACTACTAGAAACCAATTAAAATTGGTTTCAGAGCTGGATGTCATACCGTTTTTGAGATATCGTGGTAAGAAATTTTTGTACAATTTTGGGACTACGTATGCGCTATTCGATACTGCGCATACACACAATCTAACCTAACCTTACCACGCTATCTCGAAAATGGTAAGACATCCAGCTCTGAAACAAACTTTAATCGGTTTCTTGTAGTCAATTTATATTATATAGCGAACTTGAATTCTCAATTTTGGTGAGGCCATTCGGAAACACAGACCATTAATACTATATTAATTTCCTAAGGTATTAATTAAGAATTAAAAATTTGAGAATTGAATGCAATTTGAATAGCTACAGTGAAGCGAATTAAAGTATTGCCAATTTTTCATCTCCGCTTCATTCTAGATTCTCTTTTATCCACTTGATCCTACTAAATCTTCTCAGGGAAAACATTCGCAACTATAAAGGCACCGACATTGTCATCGAGAGAAAAGAAGCCTTTTTCGAGAAGGAAAACGACAGCGGGTGATGTTTTGCCGGTGGACAGTAAAACCTGTTTGAAATCGTTTCTCTGCAATGAACAACACCCTCTTTTCCTGTGGTTTTCACTTTGTCCCGAGAAAGCCGGCAAACGACAGAAGTGTGCAATTTCGCTGTCGAATTCTCAGCGGCGGTCCTTTTGAAGCGCCTCCACTTTCGGCCGGTTCCCGTCACATTTGTCAAAATTTGATCGTTTCTCTTGCAAAATAGCTGGCAGAATTTCAGCATCGGCATTGCAACATATTTTTGCTTAAAAAAGTAAGAGAAATCTGTTCATTGATACTTAACAATATTTTATCGAATAATTAAGTATCCTTTATTAAATCCTTAATTTCTATGTATAGATTTGAAATTTTATTAATTTTAGTAAAATTTATTTACTGGGCTTGTCGACCCCTCTATGATAACTAACCCTTTTCCCAAAATAAAATAAGAAATATAATACAATGTATTTTTCAACCCTCCGATGGCGGTCCACGGAGAGAGCCCCAAGACAGCGAACCATGGAGAGAAAATTAATTCTTTCGTAGCTCGAATACTTTTTGTTAGTATCGAATAGTATCATAGTTTATTATGTAAGGACTCGTTATATTATATTTTCTACTTTTTCGGAAAAAGCGTCAATTATTATCCAAGGATGAATAACCCACGATTTGCTTTTCGAATGATTATAGTAGCTGGAACAGAGGACGTTCGTGAAATATCGACGAACATTTTTCGGTCTGTCCGAGTGGGTCCGCGGTGTCCGCCACGAGGTGACAGGAATTTAAACCGACTGTCCGTCGGCTTTATTGTAAATGCAACTTGTCTCCGAAGCATTCTTCCATTCTTCCGTTTGTCATAGGAGAAACGCGGACGGGTCGGCAAAGGTGCCGCCAAAGGGATCGTCGAGGATTCACTGTCGTTCGTGTCTACTGCGGGAAATTTTACTCGTTAAACCTACCGAACGGTAGGCCCGACTTCTCTTTCAAGGACCATTTTTTTTTTTTTTCAAAATCGCTCGCATTACAAAATTTTACATGCTACGTTACGGGCTTTGACCTCGTCCTTGTATCCAGGAGTGCAAACACACCTGAAGGTAATACAACTTTTATAAATATTCTTTAAAAAATAATTCAATTTAAAACACTTTCCAGCAGAGATGACAATAGCGAAAGGGTTAACTGGATAATTGTTGAAATTTCTATCCTCTCAGGTCTCTCAGAATGAAAAGGAGATATCTTCTATCCTTATTTAACCAATCATCCACGTTCTGTTTCAGATGCACGTGGGCGAGTAGAAAGAAGGAAGGGCAACTGCTTGTAAAGAGCAGGGCTAGAAATCGGGTGTGATCGTTTAACTGCTCCCCCCATATGTTGAAGATATAATGAGAGGCTGAAGAAGGCGGGCACTCGATGAAATGCTTTATAGATTACCTTCTCGTTCACGCCATTGTTTCGAGCCGCGTTACTAGCCTGTTAGCGTGTCGATCCTTTTCAAGGAATCGTATAAAGTATTATTGGAGCTCATTGCTCTTTGTCGTAATACTTTATTATCCATTGAATCAAATTATTTATGTGGTGGATAGGCAACTTCTCGCTAAAAATTATTTCAAAATTTATCACAGAATACAAAGATAGTAGAAAAATAATAAATCAAATTTAAAAAAATAAAAAATTGCGAGGAAGAAAAGTAATTTATTATTAGAAAATATTATTTTTTATATAGAAATTATTTCAAAATTATTACAAAGGACCTTTTGCACTCGAAAAAAAAATTCAGGAAGCGAAAGAGCAATTTTGGATCCAAAGAAGTGGCCTCGGTTAGAAAATAAAATTTCAAATCACCAATGAAGCGATTCTTAGGAGTATATACCACGTGCACGTGACAAGCACTTAGTGTTCGGTCCAAGATATCCCCATGGGTACCTTAACCACGTAACTTCAATGCTAGAGCCTCGTTCATATGTAAACGTACAGGACTTTGCTCAGCGGGGATGCTGACCAGCACATTTCAGGATGACGTTGCTTCGAAAGAGATATTTGCTCTCGACTCCGCGGTCCTTCTCTAATTGATTACACGCATCTTTTCACGCGTTCTATTCAGTCGATCGCCTCTCTTTTCATCTCCGAGAGGCCGATATTGATTGTGCCTATCAACGAGCAAACCCTGGCCGACAGCCAGAGTGAAGCCTCGTGTGAAGCGGGTAATTCACCGGCCGGGGCATTTGTCCTGTGTCAACGAACGTCGTACATCAGCTTCCGATTATATCATGTAAATCGTTCATTCTTACTCACTGGTTGTTTGGTTTAACCATTTCACTCCCAAGCAGCGCGATCGCGGTGTTTAAATTTTGTGTCGAAAAGACCCGGTACATCTAAACGCTATGGACAACTGACAGTGCACTCGCAGTTGGTCGAAATGACGCGCTCAACTTTTCTGACGCATGTACTAATACATTGCATCGCTGTTATTTTTAATGTAAATAATACAAGTAATACATTTTGTTTTTCATTGTTATATTTTCGGATAAGTTTCCGAATGGACCCACCAAAATTGAGAACTCAGGTTCGGTATATAACCTAAAATGACTACCAGAAACCGATTAAAATTGGTTTCAGAGCTGGATGTCTTACCGTTTTTGAGATATCGTGGTAAGAAATTTTTGTACAATTTTGAGATTACGTATGCGCTATTTGATACTGAGCATACACAGAACCTAACCTAACCTAACCTTACCACGATATCTCGAAAACGGTAAGACATCCAGCTCTAAAACCAACTTTAATTGGTTTCTTGTAGTCACTTTAGGTTATATACCTAACCTGAGTTCTCAATTTTGGTTTCCATTCGGAAACAGCCACATTTTCAATAATTTTTATTGAAAAAGTTCAAAAATAATATAAACTAATAGTACATATATATGGCAAGTTACAAATTAAAAATATTTTTAATTAAAATATATAATATGTAACATAATATAATATATTTTTATTTTTAAAATTTTTTATTTTTTTTTTGCATTTATGCAATAAAACGTCCGATCACTGTACCAACTGCATTAAGTTTGTCGACGTGAAAACAAGCGTGATCCCGTTACTTGGCACTAACAAACATAAATTAAGACAAACGCTATCACGCTGATTTACATTTTTCGATAATGTTTTTTCAATTATCCCTGGGACTCAAACGGTTAAGGAAGTATTAATATTGAGCTTAATTTACATTAGTGGAGCAAGGTATGGTATTATTACCCCTTGATAGATTAACCATAATTTTAATAAAAAGATACTCTACTAATTTAACTCTTAGACGGCGGACCATGGAGAAAACTCCAATTTTAATTTAATATTGTATTTCATACGATTTTTGTTTCCTAAATTTTACACTGCTCCTTTAAAAATTAGATTAATGCTTTTGTATGCGTTTTGGAAATTTGGGTCACGACTGAGCCAGACTGCGCTATTTATTGCATCATTCATAAGCGAGTGGCACTCGAGTTCTTATGGGACTCTTGAGGAATTTTCTGAACTACCCAGTTGAAAACACCCGTAATTAACTGCTTGGAATAATAAATAATAAAAACAGCGAAATTGCAGAAATTTTGAGTGGTTGCAACATGGTAGTTATAATGCGTACGGGTACCAGATAGCTAGAACCGCATTTCCTCTTCTGGAGGGAGCGTTGACAGGAAAATAAAACGCGCTCTCGGATGTCAACCGCTTCGCGGCTCATTGTTGGCATTTTCAAGACATTTGTTACCATTTAGGGGACCTCACACACGCTCTAAGACCCCCTAGGACCGCTGGAGAAGAGAAAGGTGGGACAGGGAGGGCCTGGCTAGATTTATAACCTACGAAGGTGCGGCACCTTTTCCACCATTCAGACCGCGATTCGACACGCGGAAAGCAAAAAGGGAGTCTCAGGAAAGCGACGGATTCTCCCTGCGACACAGCGGATGCATACAGGAACTAGTTGTTTGTGTACACGCGATATATTCCCCCCTACCCTATTTTCAAGGGATTCATGTTCAAATCCTCCATCATGATTTTCCCACTCGCTGCTTTCATTTTTATTTTATTCTTTGCAGATAATCTGGATCATCGATGATAGAAGAGAAATTAAATTTTTTTTGGAAAACTTCAATTTTTCATTAAATAAATAATAGGAATTTTCAACAAATAATTTAAATAATGTTATAGGTAATCCTTCTTAGATATGCTGGGTCATTAATGGCATAAGAGAAATTTAAACCTAAAATAGTAAATTTTCTTTCTATTAAATTTCAAACGGTCGATATTTTCATAGTGATAAATAAATATTGGTAACAGTTATTTTTCCCATAAACTGAAACGAATCGAAGGAAGTTAACGCGTAGCTCCCAAAAATGATCCAGGAAGCGTGAACGACATAAGGTCGTCGTAATTTATCTTGCTGTCAGCGTCGTTGCGGAGGAAAGAAAGCGGAGGACAAGCTGGGACAAGACTGTCAACAGGAAGGAGAATTTCTGCCGGTGTTGGCCAGTTGACCGACCACTATAATGCACTTCTTAAGTACAAATCAGGGCACGTAGGTACTCTTCGGAATTGTAAAGGAGTCACCGCCCAAGGATCATTAACCGCGAGCTTGGTGGTCTCTCCACGCTGAAAATCGCACGGGAGAATTTTAAGCTTCGATCTGTGAGGATTATGCTGAACCATTTTCATCTTCGAGAAGTAAACGAATATTTTTAATGTCTCTTCAAAGGATAATTTATCGATATTGAGGGAATTCTTTGAATTGTAATACAGCTGCCATTCGATTTTTATAACATACTTCTCTTAGAAAATTACCATTGTAATTACTCCAGCATTTTTAGAAAAATTAATTTAACATTAATCTCATGATTTTTAGAAACATAAATATGGTAACTGTGCAGTCATTGGCCCCTATATAATGATTGATCCTTTTCCTAAAAAAGTAAGAAACATAATCATACGTTTCTTGATCTTTGGACGGCGGACCATAGAGAGAGCCACAATTTCAATTAAATTTTGTATTTCATATTACTTCCTTTTCTTTAAAAATTATCCATTTAACTTTAGCACAACACATTTTCTACTTTTTTTACGAATAGGGTCAATTATTATATAGAGATTGATAATTGTATACGTTACTCTATTCGCTTTTTTCCGTTTTAATAGAATCAGAATTTTGCATCTTCCCCATTACTCGATGGTCCTCGTGAGGTACCGTTCATAGATTACAATCGGATGCGAACCATTACATGGTTCACCCAGTATATTCTCAATCTCAAAGGGATTATATGCTCGCGTGACAAGGTCTGCGGCAGCTTGCAGCGTAACATATTAGATGCACGGCTTGATATCAGCCTGGACAGGCTGCTCTTCTTCTTTGACATCGTTTCTTTTCAACTTCTGACACACTCTCTTCTTTATTTGCTATTTTCTCTTTTAATTCTGGTGTTTCGTTGCGCCTTGATCGAGAAGGATTATCATAGCTGACATTTCAAATTTTTCATTTATTGAAAAATTAATCACTTTGGATCGAAGAATGCTACTTTTAAATTAGAAAAATCCTGTTAAGCTATCAATGACCACGTAAACAAATAAAATGATTTTTACAAACAGTATACTATCGTGCGAGGTGAAGAAACAAAAAAGAGTTGAAGGGTTAAATCAATGTCGATGATTCTCAGCATGCACGTCGATCGTCGATACAATCAATAAGCTCGATTGTGAATCACTTAGCGGCGTTGTTCATCGGGTCTGGCCAGGCAGCGATTATGTAGGAGGTCGAAGGTGGTGTAAAGGATCAGAATATGGATATACATATAACACACGCGGCGAGGAATGAGAGGGGTGGGCAGGACCCATTAGGCTAATCCCTCGTCGGCGGCCTCGGCCAAAGGAACGGAATGAGAAGGAATGAGAAAGCCACAGGCTACGTGTCATTCCTGCTCGCCTGCCGACACCTATACTCGACCGACACCTTCGTGATCATGCTACGAGTATATCCGCTCAGAGGTGCTCCCTATCACGACTACCCTTTGCTATTTTCTAAATACTCTTAGAAATACGTCCGGTCTTATAATATAATAGAATTTCAAGAATCAAGCTTCAAATTGATGTATTATAAGTGCCATTTTCTGATACTTTTATGTCATAAAATCATCTTAGACTTTTTAGTTGATATAGTATTACATTGTTCGTTGCAATCCATGATCAGGAATCTTATATTAGGAATATTAATGGGGCGTTTATATAGCGATTTTTATTAGTGTTTTAGCTTTAATTTGATATATTACAAGTGCCATTTTGTGGTACTTTTATGTCATGAAATCATCTTAAACTTTTTAGTTGATATAGTATAACATTGTTCGTTGCAATCCATGATCAGGAATCTTATATTAGGAATATTAATGGGGCGTTTATATAGCGATTTTTATTAGTGTTTTAGCTTTAATTTGATATATTACAAGTGCCATTTTGTGGTACTTTTATGTCATGAAATCGTCTTAGACTTTTCACGTTTCGAAATTGGACTACTTGCTTTGTCCGTTATGATCCACAATCCTTGCTCTTGTATTAAGAATATTAATGAAACGTTAATGTGGTCATTTTCAGTATGCTTTGAGCTTTAATTTAATATATTGTATTATAAGTGGTATTTTGCAATACTTTTATGTCATCAAATTGTGTTTGATTTTTCGTATTTCTAAAATTTCTCTTCAACTGATATTAAAAAAAAAAAGAGTTATCATTGCATATTACATCAGTATATCACAATTCGTCCTGTTTCGTACGTGTGTAAAGGTTCGCAAGCATAATTGAACACAATCATCGTTCAACATCTTCGCGATAATTACAAGGATCCCTTTACGAGCATGTGCAAGGAAGCAAAAAAAAATTGTTTGATGGATTAAGTTTTAATTAAAAGGTATTAACCATTAACGACGGTCATTTACAGGGCTGATGAATGCTTGAGCAAAGGCTGCACGATGGATATCTTTAATTGAAGGTTTCAGTTTTAAAGTGTTCCGCAATATTTCTCGGGACGATCTAAGATCGGTGCTCGATGGATTTACACCTTTGTCGTACTTTGCATTCGATTAATATTCATTTATCGATATGCTTGCTTAATATACTTTCAACGTTAATTAGAAAAACTTGTATATTTTATATTCGTGTCATTAAGATTACATTTGTTGATTATCTTAAGTGTTTCATCTACTCAATGTTATCTGCATTTATATTCATTTTATATTCATTTATCAAAACCTTGAATTAAGGTAATTTGCAATGAAAACTTTGCAACCCATTTGAAATATTTTTTATTTAGGAGGAAGACTTCATAACCTTTCATTATAAATATTCCAATTATTTTCATAAATGTATAGTTTTTTATTTTTCATTTAGAATTAATACAAATTCCAAAGATTCTCTAATTTCTAGTCTACTTTTATTTAAAAATCTTTTTTCCTGAGATAGAAAAGTAAATACTTGGAGGATTTCGCTTCTTTAGTTATCTCAAAAATTTCCAAAGTCCCAGAAGGTAGAAATGAAAAACTATTGAAGATAGATAATTCATTGACAGAATAAGGTGTGACGTTGTAATGGGGTTCCATGAATGAGAACCACTGTGGACGTGTGGCAGGCGGTCCGTTTGATCTCCGCGGGACCCTCATAGGGCCCCACGGTCCCTTTGCCTCTTTCCTCACATTCTCCAACATCCACGATCGAAGGATATACCCGTGTCCTTTTCTTTCATCCCTCCATTACCCTAAAGCTCTCTCTCTCTCTCTTTCATTCTCTCTAAAAATAAACCCACGTATCTGCTCGTCTCTTTCCCTCCAACATCTCTCATCTTTCTTTTCACCTGAGGTTCCTTCCCGTTTCCTCCCTCGCTCTCGCAGACTATTTTTATTTATGAGGCCCCCCATCCCTCCCTCCATCGAATTCTCTTCGTCTCGCGGCAGCGTGCCTGACGGTCTGACTTTTAAGTCTTCGGAACACCTGTACCGCTAATTCCTCCTTGTCTACCTGTATCACTCACGAAAACAAATTCCCGCCTCGTGTCAACGAGCAGTGACTCGTCTACTTCGATCCATACCGTTTATTTATACCTTTTGGAATTCTGTCGGATCAACGACACCATTGCCATGGAATAGAGGTATTATTTATACTTTTGCAAATGCTTAACAGTAAGTTATAAAAATCAGCGATGCCTCCATCAAAGTATCCAACATTTTTGCAATACCAAAGTGTTCCCTGGGGAGGAAGTCAGAGGGGAAATAAAAAAAAGGAGAATAAAGAGGAGGAAGAAGAAGAAGAAGAAGAGGGATAATGCGTGGCCCGTAAGATATTGACACTCCTGTAATCCGTTTGTCGGACGTGTGGGCAACCTGGCTAATCCTGCTCACGCCCACCGAAGATTAAATCCTGAAGGCTTCCCGGCTCATTCGGACTAACTTGGCCTAACCGACGACGTAGGACCCGACTTTAAAGTCCCGTACACATGCACGGATACGTCAAACTTCGTTCGTAGATACAGCAGGTTAAAAGCTCTTGATGCCCTCCGACGATGGATCGGTCAGTTTCTTGTTTTACTTTCATCTTTCCTTCGTGATATCGCCTTCTCTTTTCTATCTTATTTCCCTCTTTTAACTCTCATCTTTGCTTTATCCTTCAAAGGATGAATAATTAACACCTTATCGATGGATCGGGAGGAATACTGTCCTCTGGTATGAACGACGCGATGTTTTTATTCAATTTAATGTTAATATATTTGCAAATTAATTGCAAGTTATTTCAGCACTCGTCGTACTTTTGAAACATTTCACTTTTTTTTAAAATTGGAAACACTTTTTTAGAAGTAGTGGGATTTTTAATTTCATAGGGTTAATGTCATTTCCTTGATCTACACATCGAGTTATTGACTTTTTATTATAAAATGTATAATAATTACTCACCACCCCCTAATATTCCATCGATGGTGTAATCTTTTTTCCCATCATCCCCAGGTCGTCCACCACGAAGTAGTCTACTGATGGAGCTAACACTTGGAGGATCTGTGAAACCTTCCTATGCAAACAGAAATATCCCATCAATATCATTTATTCAACAAAAATTCTCTAAATTCCGCACACGTGTCTTTGTACACCATTCGGCTGTGTTTCCGAATGGCCCCACCAAAATTGAGAACTCAGGTTCGGTATATAACTTAAATTGACTACAAGAAACCGATTAAAGTTGGTTTTAGAGCTGGATGTCTTACCGTTTTCGAGATATCGTGGTAAGGTAAGGTTAGGTTAGGTTAGGTTAGGTTCTGTGTATGCGCAGTATCGAATAGCATATGCGCAGTATTGAATAGCGTATACGTAGTCCCAAAATTGTACACAAATTTCTATCAATTTTAATCGGTTTCTGGTATTCAATTTAGGTTATATGATACTGAACCTGAGTTCTCAATTTTGGTGGAGCTATTCGGAAACTATACAAAATTGTACAAAATTGTACCACGATATCTCAAAAACGATAAGACATCCAGCTCTGAATCCAATTTTAATCGGTTTCTGGTAATCAATTTAAGTTATATACCGAACCTGAGTTCTCAATTTTGGTGGGGCCATTCGGAAACTTATCCCGCCATTCAAGTGTAAAGGGTTATTATTCGTGCACTGCTGAAACTATTCATTTATCCATTATTCTTTTTTTTTGTATATGGTGAATCCTTTCGGTCTATCACTGTTCAGAACCGTCCAACCGCGGCGTTGAATAACTCAAGCGTAGTAAATAGTTGCGTGTAACGGTGCTAGGCGAGCAATGTGCAATAACGTTGAATCTCGTCGGCGCAAAATGTATATTTTACTTTGAAAATGATCGCGCGAAATTGTAGTGCAGTAGGCTGCATTTGCAAATCGCAAATGCCAGGCAAAGTGCAAGCCATGCCGCGCCGGCAGCGAACTTCCTCAGCATTGTCTTTCCCTCGATTATTATCAATCGAACGGGATTTACAAATTAACATTTTATTGTATTCGATACGTCCATTCTAAATTTTTAGACTTTAATATCTTTGAGTTATAACAAGATAAATATTGGTTTGAAAATTGTACGAAGTAATATTGTTCCAATGATCGCAACAGCCAATTTCCAGAGTGTCAATTGAAAATCATCTACATTCATAAGAGCAACGTTTTACAGCCCATAAACGCGAATAAACTCATTGCAAAGGCGGTTCAATTAAGGGGTTAGGCCACTCTAGAGCAAGAAGAAATAGGTATATTTTGAGAATTGTTTTTTTTAAATGATGGAATAAATTCAAATTCTGTAAGCTAACTTTTATTTTACAACTAATAAACTTTAAAAATAAATTTTTGTATAATGATTTAAATCAAAATATGGGCTCTGCAGCATTTCTTCGATGACGCCTCTTTTTTGTAGGGTTAAACGGCCGGATCAGCAGCTCTTGCAATTTTTAGGATAAAAAGCCAAAATATTTTCGATTATATATGAGAACAGCTACCGAACTACGTACGATTTTTTTGATATATTGATTTTTGCAAAAACGGTGTACTTTTTAAGAGAAAATGTAAAATTTCAAGAAAAAATCGCCAGAAAATTATTTATAACAAAAGAACTATGCAATGCAATGAAAAAATTCTACATAGTTCGGTAGAGAATTTAGTTTTCAATATACTGTGAAATTTTCAAATCGATTGTCCAGCCAGTTTGAAAAATGCGGTTTCGAGAAAAATGAGTTTAAAGTCTACAGTAATATTTGCAGCAGACCGGGAGGGGCTGCGTCAGAATTCAAAATTCGAGTACTTAGAGATTTTTCCCACTCACAATCTTTTGCCATATCATTTTAAAGACATTAAAGCACCTTTTAAGCAAAAAAAAATGTCAATTTTTTCAAAATTCTAGAGTGGCCTAACCCCTTAACACAAGCACGATTCAACAATCTGCATAGATCATTGGTAACGGGAAGAGAAATTCCTTCGCGAGTCTATCGTGATCGATGGTACCACACCCAGCGGCTGAAAATCTGTGAAAATCTGCATCCAGGCCATACCGATTCTTGTCGATCTTCTTCATCTGATCGATGGATCCCTGATCGCGATAACGTGCACGCGTCGAAGCGAAGAAATCGAACGAAGACAGAGAAAGGGGGGCTAGAGTGTCCTAGGGCTAAGGTGAAGGAACGGTGTCCACGGGTTTTCAGGGTGCAACAGAGAGGTTAGGTGAAAAAAAAGGGGGTCGTCGATGGTTATCTCGTGGATCGGCGATCTCAGAAACAATAACGATCCTTGGTGCCGTTGGTGGCGGTCGAGGCTTTAGGTTCGAGGCGTTGACAGCAGCTTGGCGAGACAGAGACCCGTTCGCGGTTGAACGGCTGCGGAAGAAAGACGGATATCGCCCGAGGTCTTGGAGGGCCAGGAACGCCTCCTTCCAGCATTAAATGCCGTATTAATGCCGGCCACGACCGCCTGCTTCCACGACTCCAACGGCGTACGCGTCCTCTTCTTCTTCCTTCCCTTCTCCTTTCTCACCCTTCGATTCTCCTCTTTGTCTTCTCTTACTTTGCTCCACGATCTTCTTCCAACTTCACAGGATTTATCTCTCTATCGAGAATCCTTCTGGGTATACACCACGTGGTCCTCTGCTTTATTGGGATCTTTGTTTGAGAACCTCCTGGTGATCTTATCGGTTTGCTCTTCGTGTTCCTCGCGAGAAGAGGCTGCTACCGAGTATCTCCATCGAAGCTTTCGAAAGGAGCGGATTTAGATCTAGATTTAGGCGAGTTGGACTGTTTAGGGTGATGATGAAGAAGGATGATGAGGAATTTTCGGGGTTGGAAGTAGGTTGAGTGGTACTGTTAACATTTTGCTGGACTCATCATTTGTATAGGGTAGCTGTTATTACTTGCAGTTTGGTAATTAGTAGTTTTGTTATGCTTACGAAGAGGGTGTACAAATAAATCACTTTGGGATCGCCTTAACTCTTTGAAGCCTTCTGGTACATGCAGTGGGTCGCAAAAGTATTTGCACACCGTTTAAAACAGAATACCTCATTTAAAATTGGACCAAATGACTTGAGGTTTCTCGAGAAGCTATACAAATTAATTTACTAAGGTATGTGCTTTCGTTATTTTAAAAAATTACAGTTTGTCGAAATTGGGAAAAAAATAGTGAAAGGCAATTTTTTAACTTTTTTATCTGGGCCTGTAATGAAAATTTAAAATATGACATTTGTAAATTTAAGTATGTTATGTGTATGCTGAAAATTTCATCGAGATCGGCCAATGCACTTAGAACATAAATACATAGTCACGTTCTTACAATTAGATGAAAAGTCGCGATTTTCGGGAATTTTAATTACTTGTAACTTCTAAGGGCATTGACCGATCTTGATGAAATTTTCAGCATACACAACTTATTTGAATCCACGAAAGATATATTTTAAATTTTCGTTATAGGCTCACATAAAAAGTTGAAAAATTACCCTTCGCTATTTTTTTTCACGATTTCATCAAATTGTAATTTTTTAAAACGACAAAAGCACATATCTTAGTAAATTAATTTGTATAGCTTCTCGAGAAACCTCAAGTCATTTGGTCCAATTTTAAATTAGACACTGTGTTAAACGGTGTGCGAATACTTTTGCGGCCCACTGTATGTGTACTGATCTTCCAAAAGCTGATTTCACTTTGCAATTATTTTATCAGAAAAGACTGTTGGGACCATAACCCTCCTTCGTTTTCACCTCAATTTTATAAAAAAAAAAACCTAGTCAGACCTGACGTTATAGTGAAAATCTATAAAAGTTCCGAAAAACATTGGTCTTCAAAGGGTTAATTCCTTTCTATTATCACGTTAGCCTCCTTTTCATCGAGGCACCGTCGCGTCGGGGCAAATGATGATCCTCGACCAGGAACTCGTTGTTCGCGACGGTGTTTACGATTTTTCAAGGTGTCGAGATAAAGGCCGTATACACGGAAGAGGTTATTCCTGGAAAAGTCGTTTTGCATACTCGAAAATCGCGGCACGAACGAGGGAGCGTTACGCCAATGAGGCGTGGGTGTAGGCGGCGGCCAGTAACGTATTAAAGGACACGCGAGTCGCCTCGGGGTGCTCACGTACACCCTTTGCCCACCTCGTGCACGCCTCGTGCACAAGATTAAAAAGACCCGCTAGCTCGCGATCTGTCCAGAGATAGGAGAACCCCGAAGGAAACACGTCCACCCCCGATCAAGAGGTCGAACCGCGATACCAACGTTTTCCATCATGGAAAACTGGACCCCATAAAATTGATACTTTCATCGAAACCTCCTTGAAATTTTATGCCTGTACACAACCATCATTAACGATCATTCCTTAAAGGAAGATAAATGTGCTTTATGTGGAATGCGAAGGCTGGAGTGTTCATTAGCTTATGGATTAATTAACATTTACCGAAGTTGATTGATTAATGAAACGATTGTTATGATGGAAAGGTGATTGATAATGATGATTATTAATCTTTCATGATTTCCATTGATTTTATTATCGTGATAGTATTGAGGATGCAAATGATTCTTCATGATGATTGTGTTATAACGTAGTGGTATTATATTTTGTTTAGCGACGAAATTAACCCTTGTCCACCTTCTCGATCAATTTAACCCCAAAGGATCATTATAAAGAATTCGTAATTAAAATATTATTTCTTTCTTACCTTCACTAATTTCTCCCTGATCTCCCAGGAGAAGATCCCAGGATTATCTCTCTTCATCTCTTCGATCCTGGTCTCGATTTCCGGTGTAGCCACCCTCGGTTTGCTACCACCAATCACCCCAGGCCTTATAGATCCGGTCTCCTGATAACGATTCAGAATTTTCGACACGCAGCCATGAGAAACTCGAAGTTGTCGCGAGATAACGCAAGGACGGACTCCTGCTGCTGCCATTTCGACGATTTTCAATCGGATGTGATTCGGAAGGGGCCGACCATTGATGAAGACGCCTCCCAGTTGATTCATGCGTCCCTGGCCTGTTGGATACGTTTCACCGCTGTTTATTTCCACCGAGATATCTCAATCGATGAAATGTTTCAGAAATTTATTGGCACGATTTCGTGCACTTCGAAGAAGGATATTTAATAGCTTGTGATTTGAATAGAAAATAGAGTGGTTAGTGACTATCGCCTAAGGATCATTGATAATTGCTGCCAATTACTTGTAATATTAATTTGCAAGGCAATTATTAGTATATTTTTTATAAAGGGTTTATTTACAATTTAAATCTAATCTAACTTATCTTACAATTCAACCCTTACCTAACTAATCTATCAAAATTTTACTTTAGGCTTTGAAATTCCAATTCGAAGACGCATACGTGAGATCAGATAACGTACGTAATGAAAAACATAGCTAACAACCGTAAGATCGAAGAAGTTATGCACTCCTCATGGGAGAAGTTCGACTACTTTCGTAGCCGTTCTCAGGTAAGGTTGTAATTAGCGTGATTGCATCGTCGGAAGCACACGATTACGATAATCATCTCGACAAGAAAATCCAGCGAAAGAGCAGTCGAATACGAGCATCCCGTGTCACGGGATGAAAGTTTATGGCTTGTGTAAGAACGTTGCGTAATTAATGGGCTTTTCAACGATCGACACGAACTTCGGTAAGTATTTATATTCACATGAGTTTAATGATGGAACGATATTAGATGAATCTTAAGAAACGCGGGAATTTTTCTATGAAATTATTCGTATTATGATTATATGTAGGTGTATAGTGCTTAGTTGTGACTAATTTTAATTTCGAAATGGGAATTATCAAATGATGTTATTTTCATTTTAAGAAGGCACTGTTTTATGAAAAAATTAATTTGTGAAATCTTTAACTTTTAACCGGCAGATTACTATAAATTTAATTTGACACTATTCCCTTGAAAATTAATTCAAAATGGAAAAATTAGTTTGTGAAATCTTTAACTCTTAACCGGCGGATTACTATAAATTTAATTTTACACCATTTCCTTAAAAAATTAATTTAAATTATTTTCAACTCAACGATCGTCCATCCAAGGTTGAAAACTTAAAATAAAAAATTCCATATCCATCTAACGTAAAACACTGTCTTTCAGGGCAACGCATCCTGCCACCGTCGAAATGAAAAGCACCAACCTTGAAACGGATATCCACCAAAAATCGGTCTCATCCCGCTAGTGACATCCATCTTTGTTCACCCCTTCACTATTCCCGGAGAAACGTTCCAGAAGGCACCACAACTAGTTGTTTTCACAAAACACGAGTGCCGGTCGCAGAAGCACGCCGGCACGGATGACCCGAGGCAAAAGGACTGCTTGGACCAAACAGAGGCGGAGGTGGAGAGACCGGGTACATCCGTCTGTCTCGATGGGGGTAGGGCACGCGCGCCGATATGAACAGGAATGAAACAGTCTGAGAAGAAAGAAACGAAAAAAAACAAACAAACAAAAAAACAGAAAAAAGAAGAAAACCGACAGGAAAAACTGGCTGGTCGCGAAACAGGATGCAATAGGATAAAAGGAACAAGCAAGCAGTTCGCGTGGCTTTCGACGCGAGGGGTACCCCGGCAATAACGTGTCCGTTGGGCCACCGGCCCCCTCGTGTCCCTCCAACCGAGTTAGTCAGCAATGGGTGGCTCTCTCTTTCTCGCTTTGACACGACCAGGGGGACTGTTGGGACCTGGGGTCTACTCGCTGAAGGACCCTGTCTCTGGCTACGCCCTTGTCGGTTGGTTGGCAAAGCGGCACTTTCCAGTGGGCGTTCTTCGACGTAGAAACGCCTACGGTAACCACGGTTCGACGTTCACTGGACGTGTGTCCAGGTTGCTATTCCTTTTGCTGCTGGGGGGGACCAGTTCCGCCAGCCCCTGAACCAGGCAACCGGAACGAAAATCGGATCGTAGTAGGCGGTGTAATGAAATATACCGGTAATTTGGTTATTTGCATGCCCTGTTTAACGTTTCAACCTGATTGGATGGGAGAGTAATTGTTTTAAGGTGTTGCTTGTTCAACGGAGGCTCGAGGTTAATTAAACGTTCTTCAGACTTTATTAACTCCGACGCTCTTTACGATCAATTTGATTATAAACAGTCATAATATCGGAGGAAGAAGAATAATTTGATAGATTCATAATTAATATATGGGAGGTATTAGAATACAAATTGATTAGGAGACGATTTCTTCGTTTCTTCAGCGAGAAAGTCATTCGAGGTGTCCTAAAACGAGGAATATTTACGACCACCACTGTCTGAGAGTAAAATCATAATGAACGCATGATGGACCGGTATAAATTTTTACGAAGGTCTTCCCAGCAAACAGCCAAGTCCGACTGTAAATCTTTCCGCACGGTAGCGAAGCGTCCGGGCAGCGGGAGGTCCTGCGGACCAGCGAGTGCACGTAATGTCCTCGGCCTTTAAGGACTATGGGACTGCAAGAAAGAAGGACGTTCTCGGTGTCTGTAAATATTACAGGAGTCGTTCGACGCTAAGCTTTCAGGAGATTTACGATACACTCCAATGATTCGTGATAATTGGTTTAGGAGAATGAGGTAGGATATACTTTGAGGTGGTTCATTGTAGCTGATGGTATAATTCTAGAATTCATTTTCGGTGAGATTGTTTATTACTCGCAAGATTCTGAATGGCACTTATGATATATCAATTTCAAGGTTAAGATTCAAAGAAAATGACTACATAAAGATCTCATTGATATTTTTAATACCAGATGAGAGGTTGCGGATTGCAACGAACAATACACTTTCGTTATGTTGCTAAGGATTTAAAAATTCATGACATAAAAGTATCACTAAATTGCATTTCTGATATATCAATTCAAAGCTTAAAATCTGCCGAAAATTATTACCCAAAGATTTCCTGAATATTCTTAGTTTAGACCTTGTTGTAACATCTTCCAAATAGTGAATTGCGAGTGCCTCGAATTCTCTTTTCTTTTCTACCTGGCAGTTGGAAAACTGTGGATAGAAAGGAGGAAACACTTCAGTCAGTAAAAATGACTGGGCAGATTCGTTTTCGAGTAAAGAGCAGTCACGGGTGCAGGGAAACGTCACCTGTTACAATAGAGAGACGATCGATCCAACGAAATCTGGCTAATCAATTTCTTCCGGGTTAGAGCGTGCTACCTGGTCCACTCTTTGGTCACAGACCCACGTGACCTTGCTCTTCTAGGTCCAATCGAGGCCTGGACTTTCACCTCCTACGACGAACAACTAGGGGCACTCGAGCATAGTTCACGGCGAATTTACCGGTTTCTAGACAATACCAAAGCGACATTTAGTCACGGAAACATCGAACTTCGTTTTGTCTAGTTTCTACGTTAGAACTGCACGGAACTAAGTCGACTTTGCAACACCTCTTTCTTCGATCAAAGCATCGCCTTCCGTTTAGATAATTCGATAATAGGCTGAGCTTTTTCTTCGTGTTATATACTGCAGGTGTCCTGAGGAAAGTGTAACATATTGATAGGCAATTAGCTTGAAAATGAATCTTCTCGTGATTGAAATAATTTTAAAAAATTATAAAAATTATTTCTTAATATTAGAGCAGGCAAACTCGTCAGAATCAGATTTTTTAGTCGGTATAACTGCTGAAAATTATAATAGAAAAAAATTTTGAATTTTGTTATTACTGGTAATGACACTTGGAATACATTCTCACTGTTCAAATGCGATCCATGGCCTCCCGTGGTGCGACATCATCTGGGCAAAGTGTCTTTCGTTGGTACACTTCGCCATGCTTCTAAATCTACCTGCACAGCTAGCAGTGGCAGGTAATGCAATATTTGTAACCACCTACCGTGGACTTATTCGATGAGGTTTCTTTGGGCAATGCACTTGTGTTCTTAGAAGTTGCATATCAGTTGCACAAATGTTTCGTTCATTTTCAAGATAAATCTTACAATTTTCATAATTTCATAGTGTAAAAAAATTTAGATTTTCTATTTTTCAAAATTAAATTTACAATATTTCAACACTCGAGACAAGACAGAAAAACAATATTTTTACATTCAAAATTTCTTTCAAATAAATATTTTTTTAATTTCTTACTCCATCGTTACCCTTAATCTCAGACTAAAATAAAAAATGTCAAAGTGCTCCAAAAAAGAAGAAAAACAAGAAAAGGAGTAGTTTGACCAATGTAGAAGCAACAATGAAGCATTCACGCGGACCTCATCGAGAGCAGGGACTAAACGTTTGCATTAAAAATTCTAATGATGGCGTGCACGCATCGCGTTTCTCGCCTGGATTTAACATAACAACGCGTCTCTTTTCGGACCACGGTCGGCCGGACGACCAAGAAATCCTTAAGGTTCTCCCATTTTCGAGCGCAGCTAAGAACGAAGCATGGAAACAATGTGTGTTGGAAATCGGTGTGGCCCTCGCCACAGGCATCTTTGACAAGCAGACTGATGTCGGCGTATCACTCATCAAGATTTATCGAGACTTAGACTAATTGCCGCTTTTAATAGAAATTCGTGCGGCCTTACAGAGGGTCTACTTAGCGGTTCGTCCCTTTCTTTATTCCTCTTCTTCTTCGCTCTTCAATTTTTTTTTCTTTTTTTTTTTTTCACCTTTCGTCGTCATTTTAAGTCAAACCGACCGAGGTGAGAAGAAAGCTGATTCAACGAACGATTATCACGGATAACACGAAGGGAATTACATGAAAAATTGACTCATAGATCTTGATGCTTCTTGTTTTAGAAAATTGTCGACTTGTTCGAAGGAAAATTTGTGAGCTTAAAATTTTTTCTATTTCATTTCGTAAAATTTCTAACAGGTTTGCTTTGAGTAATTATCTAAAATACCTCGTAAATCATTCGATTTACATATTTCAATTTCGTTCAAAGAAAGCTATATTTCTGATAAACATCGTGGGTCAACAATGACCCACGTGTCATAATGCATTCAAGATGCACGGGGAACCCATAGAAAGCGTGAACTTGTTTCCCAATTTCGAGGTGGTTTGAATAGCGGTTCGTGCTGCGTTTCGTTTACAATTTTCTCAGCCTCGTTAGACTTCCAAATGGCCGAAATTTTATCTTCCTGATTGCCTTATTGACCGAATGAATGAGTTCTTTGCATAACTTTGGAACTGGGACACCGTCAGAAACTCGACCACCCGGTATTTACCCGTCCCGAAGAAAGAGCTGTTCCTCTTGCATTCTCGAGAAACGCGACTAGAGAATTATGCAAAATCATTCTGTTTACTGTGCGTTACACGCATTGTCCCCTTGCGGTCTTGTAAATTACTCGGCCCCTGTCTTTTCTACTCGTAACCACGAACGAGCATTCATAGATATTTCGAAGATTCATAGGGAAATATTTGTAAGCTTCTGCAGGATAAAGGATACAATGGTTGGAATCAAATTCAAGGCTCAATTTTTGGTGATTCAGGTTTTCTACTTCTTCATACATTATTCAAATTCAGATATCAAAGGAATTTTTGTCTAGAATCTAAAAAAATTGAAAAATTATTAATTTCTATATTTATAAAAATAATTTTTCAAAATTATTTCGAAAGAAATTGAGTTTCTTCGTTTCTTATTCTATTTATGTAGAAATGAATAATGGTTCTAATGATAACTGTGGTGAAGCAGGAGTGCAAGCAAGCTGGTGTTGGGGTCAAAGTGAGAGGTGCAAAAGGTTGTAAAAAGAGTTAGAAAAGGAAACGGTAATCCAGCATATCGGCGTACACGCGTGGCTATAAAAGTACTTCGGTAATGGACTCCAGTCAGCCGACAAAGGGTTTTATTTAAATAACTTGGGGCAGGCGAAACGAGCCATTCGAAAATCCAGGGACACAACTTATATTCCATCGTCGTATAGTTAACAATATGATTATTTATCTACAAAATATATTTTAATATTACCGAAGACATCAATGATAACAAAAATTCAAAGGGTCGTATGGAAAATCTAATTTTAAAATTTTATCAAAAATAGAGAAATATATATATATTTTTTCGTTAAACAAATGTCAAAACATGGCAAAATTAAATATTGAAGTCAAAGAAATGAAATAAAAATGAAGAATAATATTTAAAATACGAGGGAATGATCCACGTGTGAGGTCATTTTTATGCTCATTCGCAAAAATGTTGCAGAACTGAGAAGTTCTATAGTTCAGCTTGTTCTACGTAAAGCGAGGTACCGAAAGAACCTTATGGGGCCTCGTGAGTCCTTATGGGCTGCGCGAGGTCAGAGGGTCCTCTGTTCCAATTTTGTGCCCAATAAGACTAATTCCTTCAAAGGTGCCGGCGTGTCTGGTATACGGCCACCTTGCTGGTGAGAACTTATCGGTTAATTTTATGTAAATTATGTGACGTAACGGATTATACCTTACGACCATTTCCTCTCTAAAGATGCCTTTTTGGAAACACCGTTCAGCTGCCTTCCATGGGTGAACATTGTTCTGTCCAATCCTCCATTGTTTCTATTATTTTCTCATTCCGATTGACAATTCATGTTATTCTCCTAAGTTTCGGAAAATTAAATTAATTTTTGACTAAGCATCTTAAAATTAAATTAATTTTTGACTAAGCTTCTTAAAATTAAATTAATTTTTGACTAAGTTTTTGAAAATTAAATTAATTTTTGACTAAGCTTCTTAAAATTAAATTAATTTTTGATTAAGCTTTTGAAAATTAAATTAATTTTTGACTAAAAGCTTCTTAAAATTATATCAATTTTTTAGGAACTTATCCCTGTCAGGGAGCAAAGGGTTGAACCAAAATTCTGCAAAATATAATCATTTTATTTCTGCTTCAAGAATTCTTGACTACATCATGAAAGACATCGGATGACGTACAATCCGTATATCAATCTTGAAAAGGGAGATATTAATCTTGAAGGACGCAGGTTTCGCGGGTGGTTTCGAGCGGCTTCATGTTGCGGATAGGGAATGCGTATGATGCCAAGGGTCGTCACATATCTTGCTTCTCACAGCCGATACTTATTGAGTATTAGAAATTTACGTGGAAGATATAGCTACCGAGAAAGAAACGAGCCACTTCGAGCACCGTTTCGACCTCCGTCACTGCTGCCGTATCTGTCTACTCGTGTTATTGCGAAAGCTGACGCATAAAACAGTCTCGTTTTTGTGCTTTCCTTGAGTATTAACTGAGTTGTAATTTTCTTGAATATTTATATTTATACAGAACGTAACGAATGATTCAAATTGTGGGGTTGGATCATCTGGACTAGTTTAAAGAATTTCTTTCTCTTTTAGATAACAATTTTTCAATTTTTCCAAAGGATAACATATAGAGTTACAATTTTTTCTTAAAAAAGTAAAAAGTACAATACAATGCGTTATTTAATCCTTAGATGGCGGACCATGGAGAGAGCCACAATTTTAATTTTCTAAATTTTACCGTCCCTTTAAAAATTCTTCTTCTCGATACATGAAACGTACTATTTTATGTAATTATTTTCATTTTCTAAATTTTACACTGTCCCTTTGAAAATTCTTCTTCCCGATACCTGAAACTGTTTTGTTTAAAAATTATCCGTCGATAAGTGTATACGTAACCCTATGTTGACTTTGATAAAATATTTCAACGTCATCAAGATTGTTAAAGCGTCCCTGTAATTACCGAAAGTAGAAGCCGAAGAAAAAATAGCGGCATCTGACAAAGCTGTTGAGGATCGGAAATCGAGGTGGCCAAAGGCGATGGGGAGGGTGTCGTATGCACCGAAACGAAGTAATCCGCTAAACGATCGTTGTCGAGGCGAAAGAGGATGCGTGGAATGGCCGGAGGAAGTCTAATGAAAGGCACGCGCACTCTGACGGTCCGGCGTGAGAATAAAATAATTAGCTGAGCCTGCCCTTCCTCTTGGCGAACCCTTTCCTCTAGTCTCCTCTTGTTCTCTCTTCAGCTCGAGATGAGAGTTGTCGAGGAAGATGGAGCACGATGGAAGTGGCAAGGTAGGAGGGGATCAGCACTCGGGCCAGGTGGGTCGTAAAGCCTTAGAATGATGCTCTAATAAATCCCACTGAAAAATTGCGAGCCCTCAGGCTCGTCGAGATGTTTCTTCTACCATCCTCTTCCATTTCTTCCTCGTCATTCTTCTCTTTGTCTTCCTCTTTTCTTCTTTTTCCGCTATGGAGAACCTAAAGCGGTGGAGAACTTTCTGAAGAAGAAATATCCGATAGTGATCTGAGATGCGAATTCAGAATTCATATTTATTAACAAATTTGCGTTAGGCTTGAGCAAATTTTGTTAGAAAAATGTTAAATGAAATTTACAGTTTGTGGAAATTTTCTTAAAATAAAAATAATTCATTTTGTATTGAAGCTAGATTTTTCTTAGGTTTCTAAGATAGATTTCTGGTGATTTCGATGCCTGGTCGAGGCATGAACATTCTTCAAATATTTCTTCACTCTCTGTACCTATGAGACAAAATGAAAGATAGGTGTGCAAGTTAGAGATTAATAAAGGATCGGTGACTTGTTCATAGAAAAGAAGATTCAGAGACTTACTCGTGCCTCCTGTATATTTCTTTTTCTTTTTTCTGGCAAAGGAAGCAAGGTTCGAGGCTCGATCCTTTATGTACACGAGCCAAGTCGCGTTTCTTTGATTGTGAACCGTGGAAAAAGTTAAAAAGGATCGTTCGACGGTAAGGCGAGTCCGGTGTTTCGTCACAGTCCGCTTGCTTCGTGAGCGCGCGGATTGGATTCGGCCCGGTGTCGCTCGCTCGCGACTTCCTACCATTTACCCGATTATTCGCCGTGTCCTCCTTCGTTTTCGTCTCCCTCGCCCGCAGACCTCACGATGTTTCTCGTGATTTCACTCCGAGAACCCGCCACCTGGCCAACGATGCCCGTTGCGAATTCATAGAACCGAGAAAATCGGGGAACGCTCCTGAACACCTCCACCCTTCTGGGAGTTCCTCCTCCTGTTGCACCGGAAAGGATGATCGAGGACGGTTTTATCGTGAAGAAGAAACTTCGACGATGACACCCGGAATCTCGTTCACGAGGACTCGTGGGACTTTCCGTGATTCTCGTTTGAAAATTGATGGCTCTTTCGAATAGGAATGAATACGTAGATACAGTAATTCTTCTTTCGCATTTTTCCCTGATAAATTAAACATTGTGATTTAGGGTGAGCTGATAATTTCGAACACCTGTATATTACAACCTGTAACAAAGGTAATTTCCTTTACAAGGCTTGCTTTCCTTGTTTTCGTTTCACTAAGCACTTTGAACAGGGATCAAGTAAAAATCCGTCCTAAAATAACATTGGATGAATAGCGAAAGTTGTCTATGATAACAGAGGATCGTTTTACTTCAACAATTGTATAATTCTTAGAATACTAAACAACTTTATTTAGAACTAGCGATTACCCGCGACTTCGTTCGCATTGCATGCGTATGAATAAACATAAGTTTGTTTAATTTTGTGAATGATCGCCTCTCTCTTCGATTTTCACAATTAAAATCAGTATAATATATACAGGGTGTCCCGGATTTTAATGGACAAACTTGGAGAGCATATCCTACAAGTGAAAATAAGAAAAAAATGTTTGAAGTTTGCTCAGAAACAAATAAAGTTAGAATTGATGACGGCGGATTTTACTTTACTGGATATTGAAAGGTCGAACGTGTTTATCGGATTATTTCAAAATGTTGTTCTTGGGCGCAAGTATAAGCTTGACAATGATTTTTTATGGAGCTTATTACAGAATAAATCTCTTCATACTTTTGTTGCATTTTAGCAACGGAGATATTAATCCGTTAATGGTCGTTAACACTAATAGCAAATCATATCAAAATAGTAAATATGACATGAATAGACAAATAAGATAAACACGTTCGACCTCTCAATGTTCAGTAAAGTAAAATCCGCCGTCATCAATTCTAACTTTATTTGTTTATAACTTTGTAATAAAGCGTTTCTGAGCAAACATCAAATAACATTTTTTTTCTTATTTTCGCATGTAGGATGTGCTCCCCAAGTTTGTCCATTAAAACCCGGAACATCCTGTATGTGTAAATGCGTGAACTGCATGAACGGACTATAAAAAAGTTGCCTCATTAGCGCCTGATTTTTACAGTTTTTCTTTTACGCGAGAACTCTGAATATTTCCAGAATAAAAAGATGTCAGAATTTTAACTCTATAAATTCTGAATCTGCCAATGAAAGTCTCCTCAAAATCGGTTCAATCGTTTCGGAGATTAGACGGACAAAAATTTTGCAAAAGCGTGTTTGGGATTTAGCAAGGTGCGAAAAACTATATATGAGCTTAAAAAAACCATTATTTCGAAATCACAGGCAGACATTTCAATTTTATTTATATGTATAGAGCAGGGGTTCTTAAACTTATGTAGCCCGAGGACCCTCTCTTGAACAACATTTTTTTTCGTACAATGTTTAGTAGTTATATAAAATATAGGAACATGAAAAAAAGTCAACTTCTGACAAAAATAGAAATAATGTAAATATTAAATAATTTTTAAGCAATATGATATAAAAATAAAAAAAATCACATAAATTATATAAAAATCGCAGAACATAATAATAATAGGTTCATGTTTTATTTATTCCCTTAAAAATATATTTTTTATTGCTCCGCGCTTCTTGCCATTTCATCGTCTTCTTGAACTATTTGCAACCATTTTTTATAATTTCGCGGGCCCCCAGGGGTCCGAGGACCACAGTTTAGGAATCTATGGTATAGAGTATAGGTATAGATGAGTGAACGAGTTCTTAAAAATTATTTGTTGCCTGTTGTAAATTCAATGGCCAAAAAAATAACCCACCCCTTAAGTATCAATATAGTCGCTTCCTGTGAAAACTCCAAATTCCATCGTTCGCACTTCGTCTTAAAATCAATATATCATATCTTCAACAACAAGTAAAGCATCGGAGGGTTCGAAGCTGAAAATCCGGTTGACCGGATACGCTTTTCCCGGTGGAACGTTCAAAATACTCGTCCGGTCGCGTGAAGGGGGTATCCGTTTACATGAAAAATCGAGGTGAAATCCAGGAGATAGGAGAAAAAAAGGAAGACGTTTGGGTTAGAACGGTGAGATTATACGAGCGACCTGTGGTTACGGCTTAAACCACGAAGAAGAGATCATCGAGGAGAGGACCCCCCAGCAAGATAATGCGTCCTCTCACCCTGAGACTTAGCCTCGTCTTAACCGCTGGATAAGCCGCGAAGCTGACACTAACCCCGTTAACCGTTAGCTCCGTGGCCACTGACTTTTTAAAACGTTGTTTATTTACCGTCTTGGTCGCGACAAGTATCAGGGGTTCAAGATGGGGCTTGCTTCTAAAACAGAACTGGCGCGAAATAATTTTGCCAGAAATAACGCTTGGCTTTTCCATAATAATTTATTAGTAGTAGTAATAAATAGCGGGTCGGAAAATGCAATACCCCTAGAGTCACCTAGATCTTAAAGTTCCTTTGTGATATAATAATTTATTAACGAATTTATAATTTATAGCGAATATATTACTAGCGAAATAATTTCGCTAGAAATAACGCTTGGCATTTTTATAATAATTTATTAACGCGTTGGATGTCGCGAGTTTTATCAACATTAAAATCTACTTTTACTAAATTCTTTTTAGCGAGCCGTGAAAAGCTTCATCTGACGCTCGGTGACTGGCGAAACTGAATTAAACGTTTGCCGATGGAATTCTTTCGATGCAACGATTTCCATTATTAAGCAATATCCGTTAACACTTACCGGCTTTATTACGTTCATCGTCGAGCACAATCGCAAGAAATTATCAGTCACTTTACGAAGCACTGATCTCGTCAAAAGTTAAACGAGCCTGTTCGAAAATTTTATGGCCACGTTTGTATTTTTCAAGGATCAGACTTTTATCAATCCATTATGAATTCTTTAATTTTCCAAAAATTTATTACCCTTTGTCAAAATAAAAAATAATATTCAAAATGTCTGGCAGATAACTGGCAGGATCCGAATCCTTTTTCTTGCGGTTCTTTAAAAGTCAACCTTCAAGTTTTCTAAACTTCTTCCGGTCGACAGGCAAATCCACTTAAGGGTAGATTTTTAGATCATCTCCTCGCGTGAAATCCTCTGAAAAATATTGTCGCGTTAGTGGATTTGCGAGGTCGAAATACTCGAATTCCATCGCCAAAAGGCACCCCATGGAATCATGCGAAAACACCGAGTGGGCGGGACGAGCTTAAGGGTACTAGGCCATCGGGATTACAACCCTTTCTGGAAAGGATCCGTCGGACAGTTTTGAAGATTATCCGCGATTTTTGTCAAAATTGTATACACTGTGATGACAGAGGTCGCTATCATGTGAAAGTAATCTTTGACCGGTCCATCTTGATGACTTTATAATAAATCCTTTGCTATTTTAGCCAAATATTTCAAAATCAAATTTTATGGCATTTTAATATCAGAGAATTAGGTATTTATTATTTTTTATTCAGCTAGAGTATGATTGTAGTGATTCAAGGTTTATTTGCATAATTAAAAAACACTCACGACCAAATGAAGCAATTACTTAAAGAATGCACGAACAGGTGAAAAGGATAAAGGAGTGTAGGAGAGTTAGCGCGATATAAAAAGACGGTTCCTCGTGGCCAATCTAATTTCGCGTGAAGTTTCGATCGGCACCGAATAATTGACCTAATCAAATTCTCCACTGGCGGTGGCAACAGAACGTTAAGTAAGCATGTCATCACGCGTTATGCACTTAGTTCTGCCCAAAACACTTTCCGCTCCCCTTTGGCCGCAAAATCATCGCTATTTTACTCGCTCGTCGGAACGAAACTAGACTTGGACCCTTAGAAAATATTTCTGACGATTTAATCAATCATTTATGTTATAATGTTAATTAATGGCGAGGTAAAATTATGAAAAATAATTTTTTTCTCTGTTTTTACTTGCAGAGAGCCCAAGGTGCCTCTCTGACGAAAATCTACCTTAAGAAACGTAGATGCTTGAAAAGATTGAAAATCCGAAGGAACCGCGTGAAAATGTACCGAATCTGTAACGAAAGCGTGACAGTCGAAAATTCGAGGTCTGCCAGTTGAAAAGATCCTCGTCACCTTCGAGCACACCATGGCAACACACCGTAGACTGGTAGAAAATATGATTTAAGCGTGCAGTGTACGGAGGGTTGGAAAGAGAGGTCCAGCTTTTCAGCCCTTAACGAAGCTCGTCGAAAGCGAAGCTGGTTGGTTCGGCAGCCGAACGAAACGATGCCGCGTATGGGGACATTGAAGAAGAATACGCAAGGAAAAAATGCGTGGAAGGGTCCGTGGACACGGTAACACATCAACGCGTTTGTTGCTTTAGTTAAGCTAGTTAAGACGGTCCGCCAGGATTAGTCTCGTTTGGTTACGACGATGATATAGACGTGGACACGGGGATTCGACGTTACTCCTTTGGGATAGTCAGCCAAATCAATCGGTTTGATTCGCTTGTTTTTTAAAACTTCCTATTGGGACTGGTTTTACGTCTATTTTCAGGTAATTACTAGAGAGTGCATGAAATACGTGTTTGTTATGGTTCAACTGATTTCAAATTATTTTGTACTTCAGATATTAATGAAATGTTTACGTAATTATTTTCGTGAAACTTTAAGCTTTAAATTGATGTATTATAAGTGATATTTCGAGATACTTTTATGTCATGAAATTGGTTTTGACTTCATAAGTTTCAAAATTGGATAGTTGATATAGTGCAATGACATTGTTCGTTGCAATCTACGATCACTGATCTAATATAAAGAATATTCAAAAAGGGTTTATATAGCCATTTTTGTGACACTTTTAGCTTTAAATTAATGTATTATGAATGATATTTCGCGACACTTTTATGTCATGAAATTGACGTTGACTTTTCACGTTTCGAAATTGGATAGTTGATGTAGTGCAATGACATCGTTCATTGCAATCTACGATCACTTATTTAATATAAAGAATATTCAAAAAGGGTTTATATAGCCATTTTTGTGACACTTTTAGCTTTAAATTAATGTATTATGAATGATATTTCGCGACACTTTTATGTCATGAAATTGACGTTGACTTTTCACGTTTCGAAATTGGATAGTTGATACAGTGCAATGACATTGTCCGTTGCGATCCACGATTACTTATTTAATATCAAGAATATCAATGGGGGGTGTGTATAGCAATTTCTGTCATACTTCAAACTTTAAATTGATGTACCATAAGTGCCATTGTGCGATACTTTTAAGTCATCAAACCTTGTTCGACTTTTAATGTTTTGAAATTCGACATAACAGAACAGATCCACTGTGTTCCTCTTGTTTTCTAACGGATATTGGTGGAAGGAAGAAGAGGGATGCGAAGGCAAGAAAAGGGATTTTTCGGGTGGCGTTGCACGCTGTAACCAGGGTCTTGATGAATGAACCAAGCTTCATGCCGGTCGACCCGCACGGCAGCTGGCTACGCCGCGCTGATTAGACGCGCATCACGCCGCGTTTGTGGATCTTTTGCCAGCGGATCCGCGCATATAGGTACCCGCTGCCCTAACCAGGACCCCCGTAGACCGACGCCGTTGTCCCGAGCATCCGGATGCCGATCCTGATCATCGTTCGATCTCTTCTGATCGATTCTTCTCCACAGCTGTCCGAAATATTTCTCTATAATTTTAATTCTTCATCGTTCCATCAGCAACTTTCAGAACCCTGGTTAATAGCTCTAAAAGGGTTAAAAAAAAATTCCGAAATTTACTTACAATATTGATAAACCTACAAACGATTCGAAGAATCAAATGATCGAAGGAACGACGCGACATCGTTAAGCGTCGTTAAATTCGCAACACCACGGGTTCCCATAGCCTCACCCCATAGCCTTTCTTTCTCGGTTTGTCCCGAGCCAGTTGCAACGGACTACTGTACGTAAACTATGCATCCCCCACGCGAGATTTGCACGCTTTTCATTGGCTCGGTTAAGTTTGATTAATCTATTCGAGCGTGCCATTGTTCGAAGTATCGCGGCCTACCCTATTGGTCGACATGGCTTCCATAGGGAGCTGTATCGCACATCAAGGGGGAGCAGCCCATACATACTCTCCGCGTGAACTGGTTTTGTGTGTTTTTCGTTCGACCCGTTTCCATGTACGTCTAAGCCGGCGATGATTTGTATCCTGCCTTTTTCCTTGTCGTTAGGGACAATGATAGTTGCTACGTCGATGGTGGACGAAAATAATGGGAAAATGGCTACTGTGGGTTGGGTTAAATGTGAATTCATCCCTTATAATACGAACATAGGGTTTATTTTCAGATAATTTTTTATAATATAAACTTTTTATATCGTTGGATAAATTTTGTACCACCGGGTCGATATTGACCTGGCCATTAATTTTTGATATGAATATCAATTTTTGCAAGGAATTTTTAAACGACTCGTGACACGAAATGGAACGAGACCGTAGGACGCATGCGAGGATTGACGCCGCCCCTAGTTTTCTTTCGTGAGGGTGCGGCTTAAGCCTGGGAGGTCGTCACACCTATCAGCTTTGCCGTTGCCGATACATCTGTCCTGGTTACCGCGTCGAAAAACTCAGCGGCGGGAAATAAATAACGCTTCTTATGAAAATTACGATCTTTCTGGGAACTCGCGTCGAAGGAAGTGGTTCCTGTATCCTGGACCAAACTGTAAAATGATAAATGTTAAATGTTCGTTCGGTTTATGGGACGAAAGAGATATTTGACAATGGTACATTTACTTTCAAGAATAAATTGAAATTCTCATCTGTATTCGTTGGTTCAGGTTTTATATTATAAAAATGGCATCTTTCAAGTTTTTTAAGCTTTTTATAGAACGAAAATTCTACGCTCGTAAAGGAACAGAAAAAAAAGATTTTCATTTTTGAATTCTCACGGTCGATTTAAAATGGACCCTTCAAAGATTGTCCCCCGCCCTTGACCTACCGCATTTCGGTCAAGGTGGAAAAATTTTGGAGCAACAGATTGGCCAACAGAACGAGCGTTCAGCACGATTGCCAATGGGGTTGAGAACTAAGGGGTACAAAGGGGCCGCCAAAGCAACCCCAAAAGGGGATGGAGTATGGGGCGTGGATCGTTCAATGGCGAATCACAATCGGGGAGGAAACGATATGTGGGGTCTAAAATAACCCCCGGTTGAATCTGTGAACGTGCATTGATACCTTCCTGGTAGATTTGTATATGATTATTCATTAACACTTTGTTAATACGATTACTAATAAGGGTTGAAACTCGTAGATTGTGTCCGAAATAATAGAACAATACTTATTTTCAAAATTTTCTAATTAGTACGAGCTACTTAATTAAAATATGAAAATTAGAAATTAAACAGTTCACAAATATAATTTCCTTTTTTTAATATGAAGATGATAAAATATAGCAGTGTCGATAGCAAAAGATAAAAATAAAAAGTTACCATCCAGAAGCATCGATAGGATTATAGTCGGTGTATCGTTGAGCAGGTCGAAAGTGAAAAGAACGGAATAGTTTTGAAGCGAGGGTATTGCTTTGTGTCCAGGGTGGTAGAAAGAGAGAAGGCCGACCACCTACTTCGACGGCACAATGGGTCACAAATGCGTGGCGACAGCAGCAACAGATATACGGCAGGCTGATTGCTCGTTGTCGCTGCACGTCCCGATTCTCGGCTCTCCTTCTGCGGACAGAAGTGTCTTCGTTTACCGAAAGCCAGTGTTTCTAGTGTTGATCATCAGTGTCCTTCTGGACGAGCAGGACGAATAGGGAGCAATCGGAACGTTCTAATGTAATTCAATGGCCGCACCTATCTGGTCAAACGAAGAGGTGTGTTCTTGCAATTTCATGAAAATAACTACATATTATTTTTATAATATGTTCGTTGCCTTATCTTTTACAGATCTGCCTGGGAATTCTTGTATTTCTAACATTTTATTTTACATAATTCTGCAAATTCTCAATATTATTGTATTTCTTGTATTTCTAAAATTTTATTTTACACAATTCTGCAAATTCTCAATATTATTCAAAGTTAACAAAGGATCATGCAGAGAAGGTTTAAATATTGTTTTTCTTGTAGATTACTGAAATTCAATCTTGAAATGATAATATTTAACAAAATGAAATTTTTTATTTATTTAAATGTTTCTTTATTCCATAACAATGAATATACAAATTGTTCATACGTAATGAGTTATAAGAATATTAGGTGCGTTCGGTAAACTCGTCTTTATACACAACAATTTTAATTAACTGGCCAATTAATAATAATCAAATCGACGAGATCGTAATCTTTTTTCGTTATAGACAATTTTCTTCTTAAATATACATATTATATACAATTCGCTTATTAAACAAATTTCATGAATCTATAATTAATTGAAACAAGGAAATATTAAACCTTTTGCACTCCAAATAGTTTTTTCATAGCATCTTGATTTGGGTTGAATTTGAATTTCTTAACACTGCGTTAATTTATTATTAGAATGCAAAGGGTCAAGATATTTAATTACATGGAACAGCCTTGTTTAATAAATTTTACTTCCTTAAAATCTATTTACATCTTTTAAACGATCTAAAATAGCAGAATGAAAATCTAGTAATATAGGATGTATTTATGACAAATATGTTGCAATAATTTACCGATCGATAAATCTATAAAAATTGTATTCTATTATATTGATTAATTATTACATTTCCATTTATATACAATATCGAGCAGAGTAGGCTTCTGTTGGAAAAATGGCGTTGCCCAGAGGAAATAGGAATTCTCAACTGGGACCTAATAATAGCTGAAGGGTAGGAAGGGGAGGAGGAGATATTACCGTAGAACGGTGGAACACCATAAATATTAGTAAGAGCAATATTATTGAATGTTTAGATTCTATTCAACACATAATTTTAATATTCTTGATTTGTTTATTTAATTTCAATTTATTTTCAGAATGGTGATGATATAAATTATGATTTTCTACTGTCTACAAACTTTAAAAAATTCTCTTCATGAATAAATATAGGTATTTAAAGAAAGTCTTCTCTATCGAAGGTAACGTAACTTCAATAATTAATATTATTATAGATTATGATATGTCATCGTTCATCTAATATTATACATACATTTCTACAAAATGACAAAGATAAGCATTTAAAAAAGCGATATAATTAGACAATAATCAATATATTATTTACATATTTGCAGTGCGGCAGTATTGAGATTGAAAAGAGCACTATAAGACGTTATATTGAAACTGGTGCAATTAATTTCATAGTGTATCAGTACTTTAGCGTCATTTTAATTGCACTCTGGAGTTCAATGAACTCTACCACAGACCTGAGATTCTATGCCACCCAAGTAAGGGTAGCCACTCTTTGCCTCGCTAGGACTATGTGGGGTCACGTGATGGGTCATCCCTGTAGGGGCTGGCACCCCCGAGGAGGCACCTTGGACCATACATGCGCTCATGTTCGAGGCTGTAGGGCTGACACTACCACCCAGGGTGCCCAAATTCAAATTACTGCTGGCCAAATTTGAAGCTAAATTGGTGCTGCCATAATGGGATGCGTTAAATAGTCTGCAACAGAAAAATAATGGAAATCTAAGGTATAGAAAATAAAACAAATATTTTCAATTCATTTTCAGAAGTACTTAAAAAAAAAATATTTAATATTTCTAGAAAACAGAGTTGGGCATTGTTTCAAATAATCTTCTGATACATATTTTAAATAGAATGAATTAAAAATAAACAATAATTGTTTTTTTGAATGAAAAATAAAAACCTTGAATAAAATCAAATTATTTGAAAACAGCGAATAATTTTCAATTTAAAAATAGCTAAGCTTTTATTTTAAATAAAATTTGACTTTTTTTGTTATTTTGAAATAACTAATTGAATTTTTAATTATTCAAGATGAAAATTTATTCGAATAAATAATTTACTTCTTATTCTTAAATATATTCGTTATAACCAAAATTTGTGTCAGAAGATTATATAAAATAATCATATACCATAAAAAATTATGAAGGATTGTTCAATAGAGATATAATTATTGCAAATGATTTTCATAAGTAATAAGAATAATTAAAAAAAAGAAAAATGATTTTCCAGGGTATAAGTAAACAATTCGATCACGAATCAAGATAAATCGTCTCCTCATCGAAGAAGCGTCGCATCATCTCCACTTTCATCTTTTTTTTTTTTTTCTTTAAACCCGATCCCCAGAATATCCATGGAATATCAAGCTCGTGTAGAAAGCCACGAATTTATGCGCGTTTTACAGCGAATGTAAAGCAGGTCGTCCGCGTTCCAAGTGGCCGTGTTGCGACCGTATCAGAAATATTAAACGCGGTGCAGTTTTAGCGTTGCGTATAACCTTCGGGATGAAATTCTCTTGCCCCTTTTGGCGAGTCTCAAAGTAACCGCCGGTCAATTCTCTCTTGTTTCACTGTGCAATCAAAGCTCGCTGCTCGTTTGCAAGTCGATACCGAGGCACGTTGAAAAAAGCTTGGCATTCAAGGCTTACGAATCGCGGTAGGGCGTGTCCAGGCTGCCAACAACCGATTTCAAAACGAAGTAGCGGCCCTTTTGACCGTTTCGGCACAGCAGCCACGGTTAAGGACCCTGAAAGCGTGCCGATCCTGGAACCATTTCATTCCTTTCGCTCCTCTTTCCCTCCATTCTTGCCTCCATTTAATTCCTCGAATAGAAGAAGGAAGACCTCACGATTTATCGACTGTCCTATACGAACGTATCTCTACAAATCATATTCGTTTCTATGGAAGTGTTAATGAATTCTCGCGAATTCTTTCGCGGTGATTTATTAATCGACGATTGCTGAAATCGAAGGAGTTTCGGTGTTGGAGGGTTTCTATGAGTTTGATTAGATAATGGATGATGGTAGGCTTCCCTAAGGTAAATGGGTCACCTCGAATTTAATGAAAAACAAATTTAAAAAGATTCTAAATAAGTCAAAATTTGCAAAGGTAATTATAATTATTGATAATTAAAAATTACAATAGTTAATGAACTATTCGAACACGCGATGTTTGCTTTCACTTTCGATTAACGAAATTCGAATTTTCTTTTAATAAGAAGAGAAACGTGTTTACTGGAATAAAACGAAAGCACCACGGCGAAATAATATTAGCTGTCGAATCGTTCGAAGATTATATTCATGCATTTCAACAGTCGATAAAATAAATGAGAAACATTCTTGGCGATGTCCTGATGGAAAGAAAGAATTCTTCGCGGTACCGAACCAGTCGAGGTCGGCTCGCTTCCGGGGTGAAAGAAAGGCCAAAGCAGTCCCCGGTTAAAGCTGGATCATCGGCGAAGATCAAGACCCAGGTTGGATTATTAGCCGGTAGCGTTTCATTACGGGGGCCGAAGAAGCAACATAATTGAGGACCACACAGAAAACGTGTCGGTGGGCTCTTGGCTGGCTTTACCACACTCACCCATCCCTATCCTTTCTTATTTTTCTTACTTTCTCTTTCTATCTGCTTACCCTTTCATCTCATCTCTTCTTTACTTATTCCTATTTCTTCATTTTCATTTTCCATATACATTCAGAACTTCTAGATCTCACTCGTTTATTCTCAATTTATTTTTATTTTTATGGAGAACATTTGAATCTTTTTTAATTATTGCACTCATTCGATTGGTTCTATTAATTATTAATTTTTAGAAATGAATTTTAGGTAAATTCAATTTTTGTCCTAATGTAATGTTTCATTATTAATTAAATTTCAGAAAATAATTATTAATAATGTTAGCCCCCACGTTTCTATAAAATTATTGTTTCTCCTTTTATATAATATTCATAGAAGGAAAATGGAATTGAAAGATCAGAACGAACAGTGGTCAGGTGCGTAACCTCTTCAAGTTTCACGCGACTCCTGTGTACTCTTCTTTCACCCAAGACTTTCATCGTTTGCGGTCTGCGTTGCAGTGAATTGGCCTCTGCACTCGAACGTATAACAGCATACTGCAGCAGGCAAGCATTTCGCCAACCTGTTATTACGCCACAATGGCTGAATTAATTGTTCGAAACACCCTGCGAGCCCATAGCTTCGTAGCTTCTCCTTCTTTCTCTTCACCATCCACCTCTCTATTCTCCCTCCCTCTCTGTGCTATACTTTCCCCACAGAGGTGGCTCGGATGCTTTAAACGTCCGGGATAATGTATCTCTACCCTGAGACAACGTGCACTTTGCTTCGACAGTGGACCTCGTGGGGGGTCCTTCTATGGATTTCAAACTTTTCTCCAAATATCTTTATTCTTCAGGGCAGGCAAAATTTTAGAATAACGAAGACGAATGAAAAAATAATATTTTTTTACTTATTCGTTTAATTAACCCTTTGTTGGTCAAGTATGGGTTTAAGTATCTTAATTTCAGAAATGATAATTAAATTAGTGATCCTTGGTCCAGGGGTGAAATTCTTCATTTCGAATCGCACGAATACCGCTTCAATAAATAGAAATCGTTGCTAGTAACTTACCCATAGTTCTCCGCGGTTGGTCTCGGCCATTGTTGTTGGGCAGTATAGTAATTCTCGCCGTAGTTGTAGTGTTGAGGATAACCGGCGGTGGTTGCCGCGGCTGCAGCTACCGATGCTTGCCCGTAGCCCTGATAACCCTCGGCGCTGCTACCGTAGTGTTGAGTTTGAAACGATTGCAAGCTCATCGTATTGAAAGCGTTCAATTGTTGACTGTTCAATTGTTTACGAAGTCTGGCTCGTCTGTTGCTGAACCACACTTGCACACGTGCCTCCGTTAAATTCGTTCTGTAAGCACGAAACAGAAAATTGCTTCCATTTAATTCATTTGCATTTGGAAAATTAAAATGAAAAATGCTGAAGTATTACGCTTACTTTTGAGCTAATTCCTCTCTAGTGTACACGTCTGGGTACTGTGTCCTATGAAAAGCTGCTTCCAATTGTTCGAGCTGTTCACCAGTAAAGGTGGTTCGGCTTCTTCGTTGCTTCCTCTTCAGGGCGATGCCTGGTTCGCTTTCCGTGTCTGAATCGTCGCCGCTGCTTCCGCCTGAAACACCAAAAGAAAAAGAAAAATTTTAGATATCGTTAAAATTGTAGGGTATTAAAAAATACCCTGAAGACCTCTACACCGCTGGATAGATCACGAAAAATCGAAGTGAAAAATTCTGTAGCATTTTTTTATGGGTTCAGTAGTTTAGTCACATTTCGTTGAAAATTGAAAAATTACCAATCAGCGCGCAGCTTGAGTGGCAAGATCAGCGGAATAGGAGACTAACCTCTTCTGCCGCCGACGAGCCGCGCTGCTGAGCGTCGCGATTACGCATGCGCCGAGAGTCTAGTGGAGACAGACAAATTATTTGTTTGTTTGTGTGTCTGTTTGTTTGTTTGTTTAATCTATTAGTGGGTCAAACTCAGTAGTTTCAATTTATTAAACGGTTTAATAAATTGTACACTGAGTTGCATTGAACTTGTCGCAATGAAGTTGGCTACAAATTCACTAACACATTCACGCCGCAGCGTCGGTGAACCGATCTCGCCATTGGCTCACCGACACTGCGTGAATGCGTTAGTGAATTTGTAGCCAACTTCACTGCGACAAGTTCAATGCAACTCAATGTACACGTACAGTTTTCGTCTGTATCCTGTAGTAAACATTGATATTGAACATATCCAAAAAACCATAAAATTGCTATCTTTACAATAACAAATAACGTTTGAATTATTTAAATAATTAATTAATTCAGTTTCCACTAGACTCTCGGCGCATACGTAAGCGCGACGCTCAGTGGCGCGGCTCGTCAGCGGTAGAGGAGACTATTCTCCTACTCCGCGGGTCTTGCCACTCAAGCTGCGCGCTGATTGGCCAATTTTTCAATTTTCAACAACGAAATGTGGCTAAACTACTGATCCTATCGAAAATTGCTACAGAACTTTTCACTTCGATTTTTCGTGATCTATCCAGTGGTGTAGAGGTCTTCAGGGTATTTTTTAACACCCTGTACATTATTTATCTATGGAAGTTAGTGGGAGGTTTTTAAGATCAATTCTTCAGCTTTTGGTCATATTTCCCTTTCAATTCGTTTACACTGAAATTTTGACGAAGTGATCGATGAGTGTTCGATTTGAACGCGGTTCAAGGAGTTTCCGGAACGGAACTCGCGGTACCAGACGAAAGGAAGACGGTTGTTCAGGCTTTCGTTTAGCTCCGGTGGGACGGGACATGTCAAAGAACTTAATTTCTTCGTGGCGGACCCTAATTTCTCCGGTGTTTTAGTTTAGTATAGGTTCGGCTGGCACGGCTGTAATCAGGAGGGTCTTAATGGTGGGTTGCCGAGTCCGGCGTGTGAACTGTGGGCGTGAACGACTCGCTTCCTATCTTCGGTATCTGACGTGCAGCACGTGCTGGGTCCCTCAGACCTTCTCTTTCTTTCTTGCCGCTATTAAGAAGCGTGCTCCGTAACATCTCCACGGATCTCTTCGACCTTACCGATTCCTTTGCACGATAAGGAACCCGCAAGCATCGTCCGTCTCGTGGAATTTCCAATTCGCGAGCGCGGACCAAGAAGAGCGTCCTTCTTTTCGTAATTAATTTAACGCCGCTTTTCGAAGGGACTATCGAGGGAACGATCGAGGATCTTGGCATTGTTTATTTTCATTCTTAGCACGAATTCTGTCGATCGAACGTCTAAATCAATAGCAGCTGCGCGAACGTCAGCTCGAATTCATGAAGTTGAAGGCTGAGAAGTGTACGGCGGTTCTTTCGAGATTAAAGAGCTCGAGCGGCCGTAAATCCTTGTGACGGTTTGAGCAGAACACCTAACCACTTCTTGAAGCCTTCACGCTTCCCAATCAACGTTCGCCAGCCTCGTAGATTGCTCGAACGAAGAACGAGAAACGTTTTCGTCGATGCTGACGTGTTCGTTTCAGAACTGCACGCAATATTTTCAAGGATAACTAGCGTAGCACGCGGTTCTGCATTTTCCGGTCCGAGTATGGAATTTTCCAGTAAGAGTTTCGGAATGATTTTTTTATTATTATAAAATTTAATTTAATTTAACAAATTTCAACATCTCTAATTTTAATAGAAGAAGTGTAAGGGTGGAAATGTTGATTCCAAGGTAGTCCCTGGTGTCTCTAATTAAATTTTTTCAGCTCTCTCTCAAAAGGCAAAGGGTGATCATCACCTCTTCTCATACCTATTTTTAACCAATTTACCCCAAAATTCCGTGTTTGCATCATTTTTGGAATATTTTTTCAGCTTACAAATATTTTTGTTCCACTACTTATTTATTTTAATTCAATACTTACAGTATCATATGCCACCTATATATAATAGGAAACACTATTTAAAAATAACAGTATTTTTGATATGTAGGGATGAATGGGTTAACCAAGAGAAGACCACGTTGCAGTGAAGTGTACACGCGCGGCGTGTGGTCTGTTGCTCGGTTGCCTCTAATCTTACGAACCGCCAACAGTATAGCCAACCTGACGTTTTCTCCGTGGAACAACAGGTCCATCTATTGATTTAGATGTTCTACCTGATCTAAAGTGGTAGTCGGACGAAACTGGCAGGAATAATGGTAATAACTGTCTACAGATCTAGACAGCAATCGTTCACATGGTTTCAAGCGATTAACCCTTTGCGGTTCTGTTTCTACGTGTTCCGTGGTTGCGTTTATCAACGACTGTGTGGGGTAATAATGAATTGAAGCATCGTCAGACAAAATTATAAGACACCTTATTTAGTTGAGTGAAAATAATTCAAAAGATTCACAGTAGGTTTGGTTGTAGATTTTTTAAAATAATTAATTGAAAAAGATAAACAATTTATACCAAGATATTTCCACTTACAGACTTATTGAATTATTTTCTAATGACGAATGAAACAGAATGAGAAATATAGATGAATTGAAAATTAATTTAAGGATTTAATTTTCATGCACAATTTAATTGATAAATCTGAATCCATTTGAGTAAATGAAATTGTGTGAGTTCCAGCATAATCGACTGTACATACGTACATCTTAAAACTCGTTTTTTAATTAATTAATTGATTAATTAAAAACTGGTTGATCAAGGATCCGGAACGTGAACACGAATATTATATGATGTATCAGTGCGACCTCAGATCCCTGATAAATAGTTGGGAATATTTTCCTTCAGGACACGCCTTATATTCCAAAGTATTAATTGTAAGTGTACAGTTAGTTCATTAAAACGTTTAATTCTGCAATTAGTAAGTGGATGATAGCTCTATTAGCCACCGTGTCCTTACCATTACCATTCTTATTACTCGTTAGGCTGTTAATACAGAACGCTCTATATTATTATTCTTTCTTCAAGTTTTCTACCCTCTATATCAGCTGTTCATCTCTTATTTATTGCATTTTTCTTCCCACGTGGATCTTTGAAAATCGACGACCATGAAGGGAACAGAAATTCTTACAATTACTCTCTGGAAGTCGAAGCCTCTATAACTCTCATGATAGTACTCTACAAATTTGAAATTAGTCTCGACAGTTTCTTCCACGAATTTTGCTATCGAGTGCCATTTTTTTTTTTAATAGCTATGGCCTATTCGAATTTGGAACACTCTCGCATATGTAATTTTTTTCTTTTTCAGGATGAAGATGAAGATTTGCTCGAGGAGTGGTGCGAACCGATCAACAGGCAAGCCGCAATTCCTGGGGTTACATCTAATCAAAACTAAATCTTCCCGACAAGGTAATAAACTCGACACATCTACGCGCCACGGGACGCCTAATATTTCTTCGTGCGCTTCACCGCCGCTAATAAATAAAAAAGAAAGGAACTCCCTTTACGTCCGCCGACCGGACCTATATTCCTGTTGATCTCTTCCTGCCCTACGAAATCTTCACCACGCGAAACCAGCAAAATCCCTTCAATACTTGGACATTTGATAATCATAGGTATGTAAATTTTAATTATTGAAAATGGGAAGGATTAATTTTCAGATGAAAAATTTCAGCGTTTCAATTTGCTATCTTGTGCATTTTTCTGTTTTATTTTCATTATTTGAGTATCTATATGCAATTTGAATTGTGGGTCCTAGATGACCCCTCCTCAAAATGGGAATAATTAATCCTCAAGTTAAAAGTTTCAGCTTTCAATTTTCTATCTTGTGTACTTTTTTATAGTTTTATTTTCAGCATCTATATGCAATTTGAATTGTAGGTCATAGATGTCCCCTCCTCCAAAGGAAGGATTTTAAAGTTCTTTAAAATTTGAATTTTTCGAATTAAAAATTGCAAACTTTCAATTTGCTATTTCACATTATCAGTGCAGTAATAATATTTTATTTTAATTATTGAAGTGCCCCTGTGCAATTTGCACTGTGGGTCATCGACGACCCCTAAGGCACTAAATGTGTGAATACAATGAAATTTGAAAATATTATAGGGAAAAAAGAAATAAACCATAAAACCCTTTGGGTCTCATAATCGGATCAAAAACAGGTTTAACGAGTAAATTACAATGGGACGAGACAATATAGCCTATTTATGAAGGAAATTCGTGTTGCCGCTCTTGTTACGATGTAATTCACGTGAAAAAGAGGAGGAAGGTTTGGTGAATATCGAAAGGATTGAGAAAGGAGATTGCTATATCGCGTTCCTTTCTTGACCGACACAAAATACTGCCAATATGCATGCAGCACTTATCGTTACGGTCACCTTAACTCAATTAACTTAACGTAGCTGTACGCTGTAATTACGCTTATCGCTCGATTACCTCGAACGTTTCATTTACGCTCGCCTAATGGTTTATGCGGTGCTAAAACAACGACGCTGTTCGCGAATTTCTCGTCTATCGTTCCTCGGATCTCTCTTTAAACGACAACCCATTCATCATTAATCCTTTGACGTGATTCATTTTTATTTTCAGAGGGAAAGTGGATCTTAAAACGGATTTTTTGCTTTTCCAAAGAATTATTAAATAGTGATAAGAATTATTCAATGCTTTGGAAATGTTATAAAATTATAACATAATAAAAGCTTTTTGGTAATAATTTAAAAATGTATTTCTCTGATTAATATTTTGAGAAACTCAGAATTTTACAATCGCAAAACGAGGACAAGTATTATTCGGTATTTTGAAAATTTCATTTTAATGAATGTGGAAATATTAAAAGGTTTTATTTGAAAGAGGATTGACTCACCGAGTATCCCATCGATAGAATGATTCCTTCGAGGATCCTCTCCAGGACGAGTTTGGTTCGTGGGTCCTCGAAGAAGTCTCGAAATACTTGAAACCGATGGTGCTGATGCCTTATCACAGATACCATCCTGCTGGCAGAACCACATTGGACTAGTTAGCATAACTATGAAAATTAGAAAAATATTGTCTTTCAATTTCATTTTTTTATTCGAACTATTTATCACGAGAATCATTCCAATCGTGCTATCTATTCTTTTAAATTTCGACCTTCGTATCTTCTAGGATAATTTCATGACAGAAAAGTATCACGAAACAGCACTTATGGCACATCAATTGAAAGCTTAAACTTCAATAAATACAACTACACGAATGATTCATAAATATTCTTAACACAAGTTGTTTCATTCTTCATTGAAACAAACAACAAATTAACCAATTTGTCAGCATTGTTCATTAGTGGATATTCAATTTTCAATCATTCATTTTGTATCAACAATACCAATGATACATTTATATCATTATTTGCAGTATACCTTAAGCTTTAAATTGATATGCCATAAGTGCAATTTTGCAATACTTTTATGTCATCAAATCGTGTCAGACTTCACCTCAAAATCAGATAAACATACTCTGTGTCTCTTTATCAATTAGTAATCATGTAGACATTATCAACAGACCTTTATCAGTTTCTCGCGTATCTCCCAGCTGAAAATCCCAGGATTCTGTCTCTTCATGTCCTCGATTCTCGCTTCGACTTCGGGCGTGGCAACTCGCGGCTTACTACCACCGATCACTCCGGGTCTGATCGAGCCCGTTTCCTGATACCGATTCAGGATTTTCGATACGCAACCATGAGACACCCTTAACTGTCTCGATATCACACACGGTCTAACACCGGCTGCCGCCATTTCGACGATTTTCAAACGGATATGATTCGGTAATGGACGCCCGTTGATGAAAACACCTCCGAGTTGATTCACGCGACCTTGTCCTGGAAACAGAGAACGTAGGTTGAAGTTGGAACATTGCAGAAATATCGCCGATCGAAAGTTGACCAACTTTGTTTTTCAATATTCTCAGAATTTTTCACTAATATTCAGTGTAACAAGGATTTAACAGATTGAATGATAAAAGAAATTTATTTAAAAAAATAATTTTAAATATTAAATATGTGATTGACGAAATACATGAAATGTCAAAGAAGGGTGAATTATTTTAAGTTGGTGACAGGAATTTTTGAAAATATTTGAAAATTTTATTGTCAAATTAGTAATTTTTCAAAGCTCTGGGTTCTTACAATTGTTCAAGAAATATTTAAAAATAATATTATCTTAATATTATCTTAATATTATCCTTTTAATTTATATATATGTATATATATTTACAATTTTATATTATTTTATTATCTATTTCAATATAAATTATATTATATTAATTTTTTTATAAATTAATTTATTTAATTAATAGTAATATTAATTATTATTACCTATTTCAATCAAGAAATTGAATATGTTCAATATTACCCAATTTTCCTTTAAATAAATTTCTAAAATGAATTTGCACCGAAATACTATTAAGATTCGAGGAGAACAGCTTGCATAAAACCGCATAAAAAAATAAAAGTAAACATGAAGGGAACAGAAGGATTCAAATGCTTTTCATGATAAGCTAAAGCGCCGGTGACACGCAAGGTGCCGCTCAAACACGCCTAATTGCCAGTAATTAGTGTTCCCCTTTAATTAACTTAATTATAATCACGAAGTTAAACAAACTGCGTATACACAGGGGTGCTACGAAAAACGAGCCAGGAAAGAGTGGTAGTTGAAAAAACCGAATGAGATGCGTTCAGTTCGTCCTCTTTTATGAGGTCCTTTAAGTCCTCGCGTGAACCGTACATTCTCGAGAAAGGACACAGTTTTTACGTAAAATCTGTTAAATAGGTTCTTTTCTCTCGGAAACATTCTTTGTGTTACTTGACAACGATTTGCATAAAGGATCAAAGGATTTTTCAGGATTTTTGCTCATAAAATGTTGGTAAAATACCACTTTCGTGGATGAGTTTGAATGGTGAAGCTTTATACTGAACATAGAAATGATTTCTTTTAAAGAGGAATTGTTTTAGGTCGGTGACAAGAATTTTGGAAAATATTTAGAAATTGGATGAATCGAAAATTTTATTATCAAATTAATGATTTTTCAAAGCTCTTTGGATTCTTGCAATTGCTTATTTGAACATTTTAATTTCAATTAAAAATCATCACGTTGCAAATGAAAATATTTGATTTCTATAATTTGTCTCTAATAATTCGTGAAATTACAAATGTGAATATTGCAAAATCTTAAAAGTAGCATAAAAGTAAGTACACCTGGAGAAAGGTAATGTTATGATATAAATTCATGGAACAGAATGATGTAATACAGTGCTGTTAATCACCATGGTGATCAATTATAGTATTGCATTACTGAATTATTACAGCTGTGTAATCACGCGTAACCCAGTCCTGATTTTAGCATCATTAAGTGATGAGCTACACTGTTTAACAACATAAATCGTGATTACATTTTGAAGTCGTAAAAAATTTTATTTCCCACTTTAATTTCCACGAAGAACGTGCCTGGTGGGCATTTCACTTTTTAATGATCTTAAGAGAAAAATTCGATGACAAATATTGACAGTTAATAATTCTGAATTTGTAATAAAATTTATTCAAAATTAATAATGATCCAAGCGTTTAACGAATTTCCCATCACAGTTAATCAATTTTTCCTATAATTCATATATCGATTTCTATATTCACCAAGAATTTGCATGAAAAACGAAACAAATCATTAGAAGTTCGTGGCGAACTACCGTGATATAAAGTTTACGACGTGTACTGGTAATTGGATGCGATAAAGAACCATTGTTTCCAACACATTGCTAGGGGGAGAGTTCTTGTAAGTCTTTTCAAATATGACGTACCATTTCGTAGAGCGATGCTAGACAAAACACATTTGAATGGAAAGAATAATAATGCAAACTTGCCGTTACTAACTATAAAAATAATTTTTCAAAAGTATCTATCCCCAATTCAACAAGTGCCCTAACGTGTTACAAGAACCTGCGGGGCCCACCCGCAGTTCGTTAGTTTTAGGTCTATGGATAGGTCGAATTTTTCCAATTTCTCCGTCACGCTCCAATTTCAAATCGAATTAGTTAAACGCCACCATGACACGTCCCAATTAAGCTTATCTGTTCGATCAAAAAACAGAGACGTAAATTAACGACCCATGGACAACCGTAACACCGAATGTTTACCGGGCCCAATGAAATCTATCTTCTGGGGTCGATAATGAAAAACGGGCATGCAGGGAGGTAGCCAGGCTAACGACTCGCTAAAAATTGATAATCATCGGTAGGAAGTAATGGGCCTGTCGTTACGCGGACTTTTTCGCTGGCACCTGCCAGGGAAACTTCCGCTAATTACCAGGGTATAATTCAACGAACGACAGGTATCCCCTCTACACCGTGGGCCGTATCTGGTGCCGCCAAAGTGAAGTCCCGTTTCGTCATTCATCAAGTCCACGGGAGGATTTACATCCCCCACCTCTATGGGATACGGTGGACATATCTGCAGAAACGCGTGTAACGCACACACCATGGCCTATCGTCGCGTACGCAAGGCCCATGGACACCTCTGATGACGTCAGTTAGGCCGCAGGGCCCGACGGGATTACAGGCAAGATCAAAAGGCGCCGCCGAGCCGACTCGATCTCTCTTCGCCTTTCTCCCTCTTTCACGCGGTAGGTGCGCGCAGTCGCATGGGGCCCCAGCGCGGACCTCAAACAGCGCGGCACCGGGGCCTGAACGGGGTGGCCCCTTTTCGCCTTCGTCCATTCGCGACAATACACGCGTGAATTCTACGCAACCGAATCCCCTGTGCCCCGTTATGAAACGAGTTTCGACGTGGACGAATGGAATGGCTTAACTTTCGATCCTCCTTGGCTGTGAGGGGTACTTTGGTCGCGAGAGGTGTTGATGGGGTTGGGAGATCTCAAGGTAGCTCCAAGTTTCAGAGTGTGATTTGATACGAACATGGTTTCATTTAATTTCTTCAAAAAATATCCAAAATCGATGCAATTTTGAAGAGAAACTTGATTATAGGAGGAAGGTATTAATACCGTGGAAATTATGCAAAAGAAGAAAAAATTAAACAATAAGGTAAAACATAATTCTCATAGTTAAAGGCATTGAAGAGTGATGGAATGAAAAGAAGAAATTGCGATCTGAATCTTTATTTATTGCTTCCTTAATGATGGATTGTATGGTTATTTTCGTTAAAAATTATTCTGCAGTAGAATTAATTTAAATAGAGGGTATCTTCAACAGTTGTTTTGTGGTAATTGCAAAGGATTAGGGTGTGATTAAAGATTAGATAAACGATATAATTTGGAATGTTCACAGTATTACAAATCCAAATATTAAATCCTTTTTTTCGAACGATCACACTTTCACACGTCATCGAATTTAATTACACAGCTCGTGTTAGGTTACGAGCTTTTCTTCTTCTTTTGTGTGACCATTCATTCGTAAGAATGATTAATGAGAAAAATGTTATCGATTCCGTTGGTGCTAAACAAGATATTAATCCTATATAGAAGAGACGAAATCAATTTATTCTACAAGACTTATTTAAAAACTTCGAATAAAATTTACTGCTCTCTTAATTTCACAAAATAAAGAAAAATTGATAGAGAAATTTATTATTTTTGACCATTGAAAATATACAAAGTTCCTCTTAATGATACTAAATTGTTGAATTGCTAACAAATTTAGTTTCCAATTATATCATCCAAATTATGTATTACAATTGATAGCTAACTTTTATTATTTTTGAATTCATATTTTTTATTGCACAATTTGTCGAAATAATAATTTTTATGGTTGAAAAGTTTTCGTTAAAGAGAGAAGACCACCTTGTAGCGAAGATAAAGGGTGGTCGATCACTATGAAATGATCGAGAAAATAATTTTCAGCATGAATTATTGATAACAGGTAATTGATTGTGGGCGATCACGCTAATATCCATGATCGTTCCGATACGATGCGATAGAGGCTTCCCCGATTTGAATTCGCTCAACGCAACTCGCATGATTAAAATTTTACCCTAGGGCTGATACCGTAAAGGGTAGTGGTATTCGTTAGATGCTATTTAACCAAGATTAGTTGTAATCAGTATTTAACCCTCTATTAAAACCAAATTTCCTACATTTGCGACGAAAAGTGTTATTATAATCTCCATCAAGGAAATATTAATAACAGTATGAAAATTATAAAATAAACTTAATCTTTTCACTATACCATCTACTTTATATCATTATTTGTAGACGAGTTATTTGGACAGAATATCTGCTTCAAATAATATAAAAAATATATAATATCATTTATGATACTTAATATTCATAACACGACACAGCACTTGCTATATAAATTCTTTACTTCATGTCATCAAAATTTAATGTCATTTATGATACTTAATATTCATAACATACCTTATATTACACTACTAAATACATCAAATAATTGCTATCATTTAAAAATCAATTTATGCAATATCTCAATTACCTCTGCCATTCTTATAAGAGAGCATTTAATTATTCAATAAAATCAGTCTTAATACCACTAACAAAATATTTACCAAACATAAACATAGATTCACATGGCAGGAACAAAAATTTATTAAAAAATCCAATTTCATGAATTTCTCAAATCACATCCCTCGTTAGCTCTAAAGTAATTATATAGATGACATTAATTACCCATGTTGGAGAAATAATGGAGTTTATTTATTTGATCTTTTTCGATCCATCTGATCAATATGTAAAAAATGATACTCATTTTCAAGAATATCATAATTTCTACTTTTGCTATTCATATGACGAATGAAAAATTGCTGAAACAATGGATTTGATGGATTGAAGTGTCCCAGATGATCCTTTGGGCGACCGCGATGAAAAGTTAAGGGGAGATACCGAAGAAGAGAAGGAAGAGGTGGTCGCGTACCTGAGTGGGAGTATCCGCATATACGAAGGGGATGCATGTACTTAACGTTCGGTGTGAGTTCCGAGCTGCGAAGGCTTCAATCAACGTGCCGTCGCCCGGGGCCTATCCGATATCAGACATTAGGTACCCACGGCTCTGGCTACGTACTTTAACTCTTTCACGTTCCGACGCCCACGAGAGTGGCCTGCCTCGCCACAAAGCCGACTCACTTCTCTCCTTCTCCAGCCGTGTTCCTGAAGAAACGGTTCTGAACGCGTTCCTCAAGAGTCGGACCGTGAAGAAGGTTGGCTATCAAGCGGGAATTGGGTCCTGGCAAAATTTTTCCCCCTTACCAAAATTTCATAATATATTTTCAAACGAAAAAATATGTAAGTTCCTGAAGAATAGAAAAGATTCCGAAGAGAACCTTGTAAATCGAACATAATTTTGATGACAGCAAATGATGAACACCACTTATGGCACATAAATATGAAACTTAAACTTCAATAAAAAATACTGTCTAAGGATTTTATAAATATTCTCGATACAAAATGGCTAATGCTTCGATGGGACAAGTAATAGGCCAACCAACTTAGAACTTAATATCATCTATCCTTGAATAAATATTACTCTCTCTGTATTAAGAATATTAATGAAACATTTATATAGTAATTTTTATTAAACCTTAAGCTATAATATAGCAATTGATATATCATAAGTGTTATTTTGAGATTTTTTTAAGTCATCAAATCATGCCAGAACTAATCATGCCTCTTGATGTTCCAAAATTCGTCGTAATAGAAACATTAAAAATTCCAGCTTTTACAGTTTGCTCTAAAATCATACTAAAAAGCAGCATAAATAAAATTCTCATCAATGACAAGCTGTCGCAAGTAGTTTCTGTCCGAACGTAACTGAAACCAAGTCGAAAGCGAGAAAGAAAAAGATTTGCGAACAACAGGGTTTAACATCGCCGATTCTGCTCCTCCTGGTCTCCTTTTACAAAGACCTGAAGGAACTTTTACAGCCGATGTTAATGGTTTTACGATGCGCTTTGAGTGAATTATTCTCTGCCTGTTAAGAGCGTCGCCTTCCATCCTCCGCTTCGACTTGGATGACCTTCTTCGAGCGCGTTTCGTCCTCGCGTTATGCAAACCCTCGTCGCTGAATTCGCGAAAATTAGAATAATTTCGAAGGACTTAGAATAGAATTTACTTTTCATCATTTTCGCTAAGGGTTCATTTTAACTCATTTGTGGAGAAGAAAGATGCAAGATTACTTATTTTTCAAACGTAATTAAGTAACAATTTTTTATTACTGTGCGTTCAAATGATTATGAAACAATGTAATTGTATAAAATTCCAGAAAAACTAATTATGAAACAGTATAGCGTAAAATTTCGGAAAAAATTTATAAAGTACACGTGAGGATTCCAAAGTGACGTATTAAGTAATTTGGTGTTTCTTAAGTTCGAACTGAAATTATTCTAGAACTTAAAAAAAAAAAAGAATGAATCATAAAAGAGTGATTAAGAACTGTGAAGAAATGGTACAGCACAAAAACTGTTGATTACATAAAAAAAGGAATGCTTTAAAGTCGTGTACTGTGTAAAAGACTTGTGTTTTTATATTTGATTTATTTATTCATTTATGAATTTGTTAAAATGCAAACCTGAATTCTAAAGAATTTGTTTTTTTAAGTAAGAATATGTAATTAGTATTGAAGAACAATTAAATCGCTGTATTCATATAGAATACCATGTAATGATTTAATTAACTAATCAGAGTATAAAAACGATTATCGAACGGTGTGTAGCGACGGAATGATCACACCATGGTTGAGAAACACCATAAGAATGAAATGATTTTGAATAAAAACAAGATTCTTCGATTTTAATCAATTATTAATATATCATTTCATCAAAATCCCTTAATTATGGCATTACAGAATCCGAGTCATGTTATAGAAATCGACACGAATGTCCTCTTATTATATTTCATTTATATTTCATTTATATTTCTATAAATTAATAAAAATCAGGTTTGAAATTTTGCAATTCAATATTTCATTTCACACTTCTCATTCATATTTTCACACTCTCTGTCTATAATAATCGACGAAATTTCTTCTGCATAATGAAAATTACATACTCCAATCCCGTAAAAATATTGTAGCTTTGTTTATTAAAGATATTGATATCTGTTATTCAAATTTAACTCTTCAGACCCATCAATCTTCGTATGCTACACGAATTTCGATTAGTAAATTCTCAGAGTTTATTATACTAAATTTAAATTACAATTTCTGACAATCTTTTCACGAAGTTCCATAGCGACGTGTTTGAAAATTCGTAAAGCGAGAATTAACTTGAGATGTGTTTTGAGAAAAGCAGGAACCGCTGCCGGCGGGAAGGGGTGAACGCAAGCCATAATATCATACCTAACTTATTTCAAGCTTATCTTGATTTGACAAAATTACAATTAGAATTAAAATTACAATTCATCTTTAAATTACACTATGCCATATCGCAAGAATTTCAGAAGACGTACCTTGAAAAGGATATCCAGTGAAGTACGGTGCCATGTTCAGGGTGCTGACTGCCATCTAGCTAATCTCTATCGATCCCCGATCACCAACAAACGTCCACAATGAAAAAGGTAGCGGAAAAACTACCCCCAATCTAATTAGTCCTTGGATCACTATCACAGGAAGCACCGACCGCCGGTAAAATCGCGCGTAAACTGGATGGAACCCCGAAGCGGATTACACGGTGGCCGCGTGACGTTGATGATGCGTCGAGACGACGGAAACGTGTTACTGCCGTATGGAAGTGAAAGAAACGATCGTGAGACCTGTTTGCTTCGGGGTCTCGGCTCGAACTGTTTGACCGTCGATTCGGGCGAAGGCTGGCGGCAAGGGAGCCACGTTAAAGAAAGGAAAAGAAAGCGAAGCCAGGTAAGCTGAAGGCAAAAAGACAGGCTCCGCCTTCGTTACGGGGCCTGTCGAGGAGGGAACATCTGGGTCCAGGAATGAACCACGATGGCTCTAGTCGAGCGGTGCATTGGTCACCTCGAAGGTGACCCCCCGAGAGGCGGAGGTGGTCTTTTCCATGACTCCGCCCGACCTTATCCTCTCCTTCGCCAGCGCAACCCTGTCTGACTTGTTCCACACGCGTTTCCCTGCGATCCTTTTCATGTCTGACCGCCGGACGAAGGATCGGTAGCTAATACAGTAGAACCTCCTAGAGTAATTACAAATAAGATGGAATTAAGTTAGAAAAATTTCCATTTAGGATCAAGAAGGTTTTGTAGCATCCCTCATCCCATCAGACAATAAAGAATAATTAAATCCAGGGATGTTGAGTTGTGTTGTTGATACAGGCAACTATCGACGTTTGATGCATATTTGTTTTTAAATTTAAAATAATGTGGAAAATTAAATAAATAAAGAATTAGAAATAATTTAATATATATATCGATTTTTTATCTCGACAATAATCAACATACATTTTAACAAAAATACCTTGGTAAAACTTATAATTTAAAATAAGAAACTTGAAATCAGTCATTTTGACTGATTTGGTAATTCCAGTGTTAAAATAGGTCCATTTTTTTCATTTTCTGTTTTGATTCTTCAGAAACAATTGTTTCAGAATGAGATTTTCATCCCTTCTGCATTTTTATCTTTTTCGATATAGTAAATCTTGTCCAATATACATAGTAGATATTTTTTTAAAAACAGGAATTAGTTTATTTTAATGTAGATTGTTCTTGGTGGAAGACTATTTTAATGTCAACCAGTGAAGAGAAATGAATACTTAATACGATTTATTAAAAAAAATATTAAATATTCATTAACTTTTCTTTAAAAGTGGAGTGTAGTATACATGTATCTAGTTTTCCCCTAGACTTGATGAATTATAATCAGTACAGTATTAATAATTAAACAGAAGTTCAGACATTTTTCTTAGATTCTGAAGGGTCCTTTGTACTACTATCATCCAGTTAACGCGAATGTCAGATCTCGTGACACACTGTTTTAATTTGTCAATGATCAATCATCTTCACCCTTTCTGTCAGCATTAGACATTTCCAGCTGAATCCCCGCTGCGACAACAGAGTCTCTTCTGATTCGCGTGTAATCACCTCGGAGATTAGCCGAAAAGCAAGCTGGAATCGTCTGGACGAGCGTCGTAATCCAACACAATAGGCCTTAGAACCGCGTTAATACGCGACGCGAGTGCACCGCCATTTACAGCTTCATCTTAACTGACTCTTCATTAATATCAGGTTATTATCAATACTTATAATGATTATGATTCGCTGTATTAGATTATCCCAAATATATCGAACCAAACAGAAAAATATTTATTTCTTTTTCTATTGATAATTACCGATCTATTGATAATCTACAAATAATAATAATTGATAATTGATAAAAAGAAGTAAAAATTATTGATAATTATTGATTTATTGCTTTCCTATGTTTAACAAAAATTATTAATTCTAATATTATTTTCCAATAGATCGAATTATAATCATTGATGATTTACAAATAATAATTATTAATAATTAATAAGAGAAAATTAAAAATTATTGGTAATTATTAACTTATTGATTTCTTATATTTACTAAGACTTATTAATTGTAATATTATTTTTTAATAGATCCAATAATCATCGATGATTTACAAATAATAATTATTAATAATTAATAAGAGAAAACTAAAAATTATTGGTAATTATTAACTTATTAATTTTCTACATTTACTAAGAATTATTAATTGTAATATTATTTTCCAATAGATCCAATAATCATCGATGGTCCAATCAATCGACCATTCAAAGGGTTAACACTTTACAAAAATATCGATCCAGAACTTTTCTTCGTCCATCCTTCGATCATTTCCATCGCGGAACATTGAAAAGCGCTATTAATTCGCCTCACCATGTATCGTTTTGAATTCATATCCTCGGCGGATTTAATCCTTCGCAGGTATCGCCTGTTTACAGGAGCGCAGGATGCACCATGGAGGGATAGCACGTGTCGTGATTGTAGTTTATGGGGAGCTGATTGCAGCAGCGTGGGACGGTTACAAGATTGTGGATGGGCCTGGGGGACCCGGTCGCCATTCAACGCCGCACTTACGTACGCTCGCTCGTGTCAGTGTTTCGTTTCGTAATCATTAAGATATGCATTATCCCTCTAATGACGAGCAGCGCTGTGCAACAGCGTGTCCGATCGTCGACTCCGCGTTTCGTTCTTGCCACTTTGACCAGCCACATAAATTTCGCGTAAACTGCTTCAACATACCCTCTGATTAAAGTGACATCGTACTGGATCCGTCGACGAATTAATTGATCCCTTTGATTTCTACCATTATTGATCGTCGATATATCTATCGATCGAACTGTGTTAGCCATTTTTGCATTGTTGCAATTTGTATTTATAATTGAAAACGTATCGAAGAAAATATTTCCCATCTCCTGGACGATTACAAATGTCGCTATTATAGGAGATCCTAGGAACTCTAGACAAAAACGACAATTTACTGGAATGCCGAACAATCAGAATGGAACTCTCAGGAGCAAGTTCCATCACCGTTGAACAGAGACCTTTCAATCTGAGATGTTGGTCCCAAGAGCAAACTTCAGAGTCGAATATTCGCATAAACCTAAGATACCTTCAGGCACCTGTGACTCAAATGATCAATCGGTCTGTCGGGAATGATTCGCTAGGACTTTCAATGATTCCAAAGAACGTCTAAAATCTGTCGCTATTATTCGCAATTTTTAATTAAGTAAATCAAAGTATTTCTAATCAAACAGCTAATGGATTCTTATGGAAATTCAATGGTCGCCCAAGTATACAAATTTTAATGTTAGCAGTCTATTTATTGAAAAATCAGAAGTTTTATGTTTAAAGAGAGTTTAAATGAAAATATTGCTTCAGGTTGCCCGGGGAAAATTAATCACTTCTGGAATCACGCCCATCGGCTGCTCGCGAGCAAATTGTTCAGAACTATGCTGGCGACTGTAGGAGGGTAAACTGTTTCCACTGTGCGACACCGAGAAACTTGTCAAAATACGTCAATGCATGAGTAATAGTGTTGGAAGAAGTTTGGTTAAAAAGGGGACGAAGAAGCCGCGCCCTCTGCGCGAGTAAAGGGGTGAATGGACAACAATTAGGTGGATCGTCGTCCACTGGGAACGTCTCCACGAGCTGTGAACCTCGTTCACGAATTTCTTCTATGTTCCTCGAGATTGTGGATATTTGAATGGAGATCTTGTGTCTCCAGGGAGTGCAACAATACCGACGACAAACGAGCACCAGATGGCTGAAAGAAACACGCAAACGTTTTCATGTTCTTCTGTCAAAGTTGGGACATTTCTGCATTGATATCTGAATTGTGTTCTGGTGAAGGTTTGAAGAAAAATTTACAGAGTTTACTGAGTATACAGAACTTAAGGAATTTTTATGGCAAATCAAATTATTATGAAAATTTTTATTTGAAAACTGGAAACCTCTATTCACAATGGCAGACAAAATTTAATATTTGATTTTCTTATCGTTTGATTTGATTTGTTAATAAACAGACTACTGAGATTGAAATTTGTATAATTGGGCGACCATTGAATTTCCATAGGAATCCATCAGCATTTTATTGGAAATTTTTTGATTTTATTTTATTTTGAAGGAAAAAGGAACCATTGGTATTACAATAACTGAATGTAGGTTAAGCTTTCAGAACCTAAGTTCGGAAGGAAAGTCAAATTTTCTCAAGATATCTAAAAATTCTCCTCGAATAGAACCAATAAATCGTTTTGGCCAACATTGACCCAGCTCTGTTAAATCTCTCATATTCGTCGAATGGACATTGCCTGGCTAACCGCAGCGGTGTCGAGCGGTCCTGACATGGCAAAAAGGTACAAAACACCATGGAGCTGTGCCAGGCCGGTTGGAACGACTCGTTCCACAATCTGTTGGTCTCTTTCTCGCCAGCTAATATCTCAATCGTTAAAGTGGTTTTCGTCGATCCGCCTATACGTGTACCAGAGTTGAACCCGATAATACGCGGCCATTTTCATTTACCGGCCATGCAAACAACACTAAGGTAGGCAGAGGCAAGTACATAAGGGCAGTGGTCTGAGAAATGCATCGGCCATTACGAGCGTTACAACGGCGGTTCTCGCGGCGCGTCAAAGAGCACTCATTAAATGCTGGCAATTAACTGCTGGCCAACCTCTCGAGCACCGCTTTCCATTCCATCTGCTCTATGCTGGTGGTGTGGTAAGTTGAGAGCACCGTTGCCAGATAAGGGCTTGCTCCATTACTAGTACTTACTACCTCATATAAGCCTTCATGCAGTCATTTTCACCCAATACCTGATAACGGTATTATATACGAAGCGGTATTCAAAATGTACATACGATTTAATAGATTTAAATAATTTTTATTACTTTGCTTTTGTACAAATACAACTTTGTCCTTAAATAATCCTAAACTTACATTTTAAGTATATAAAATAAAAAGAAATTTAATTTAGTGACTATAGATTTAACGAAACCGGGCAGCCTTTGATTTTGAGGAATCTTTAATTTCGGCTATGGAAATGTTTCTTTCGGATTAGAATTTAATCTTTAGGTGAAATTATTATAAACGATTTATTTGAATTGGATGTTAAGAACATTGAAGTGTCTACGCACGTTTTAAACAATAAGAGACAAATAAATATACAATTATTCTGTTTGATACAAATGAATAAATAAAAAATGATGATCGACTAAATTATGATCGAAGTGGTAGGATCTTGATCATCGGCAGCGACCTTCTTTATCGATGCAACCTTCTATACCGACGCCGATGACGGTCATAACCACCGACGAGATACTGTTAAAGACTGCCAGCCCCTGTGTTAAAGTTCGGCCCGCCAAGCGGGCCCAGTGGGCCTGGGGTACGATCGGTAAATAGGAATGATGGATAATGTAGAATAGTGATATTACCCATTGTACCACCGAAAAAAACTGTTATACCACTAACGAGATGATTTAGCTTTGCCACAGTACAATAATTATCTCGTCGGTGCTGCTTGAAAAACAATTATATTTTACCTTATAATTGTATTGCATTTTTATTATAATATAATAATACAATTATTGTAATAATGGATATTAAATAAATATATGAAAAATAAGAATATTTCATATGTAACATTCTGAAAAAAGACAACTGAATAAAAAATAATTCGAAAATTACTGTTATATTTATAAAACCACTCTAATCGTTATTTCATAATCGATACCACATGAATATATGAAAATTAAGAATATTTGGTACGTAACATTGTGAAAAAAATAGAAGAATTGAATAAAAAATAATTCGAAAATTACTGTTATATTTATGAAATAATGATTCTTAAACCAAAAATATCATTTAACTGTTAACAGAGTTTCGTCCCTTAGCGTACTGTTAATAGGTGGGGGCATTTTTACCTTTTTCACAGGTAGTAGAAGTAGGTATTTTTAATAGAGAATGACACATTAAGCGCTTAGTGTATTTCGCGACATCGTGGAAACAAGAACGCCTTTTTGAAAACGAAGTGTAGAAGTATAGAGAAGTGGGAAGTATAGAGTGTACTGATAGTAGAGCAGTACGAATCCTTAACAAATAAGGAAATAATTTTATTGCATTAACTTTTTTTCGAGTGTGCAGTAGAAGTGTTGAGCGTAGTGACAGTGGAGTAGAAAATAATTTCATTTCATTATTTAAAATTGACAGGAAAATGACGATGAAATTAACTCATAGCTCGACTTGTATTTATAAAAATTGTGGTATGAGAAGTAGGGACAATATATTAAATGTCAAATTTTATCGTTTACCTGTCACTAAGAGAGATAAATTAATAACGTGGTTAGTAAACAGTGGTTGCGATCATCTGGCAGGGGAATCAGATGCAGAATTAAAGAAATTCCGAATGTGTAGCCAACATTTTCCGGAAACTGCAATTTGTCCAAGTGGTAGATTAAAAGCGAGTGCGGAACCAATAATACATGATGTGGAATCCAATGATGATACCCCGGATTCCGTCGGTCAGGAAATATATATTTTAAAACAAAAGTTAGGACGTCAAGATGTTGCAATTCAAGCTTTGACAAACGAAAATAAGATACTAAAGCGGACGAATAAAATAAAGAATAAGACGATTGTACGTTTACAAAATAAGCTAAAAATAATGACGGGAGGTTGTTTATCTGATAAAACTCTTCTAAATGCCATACAACGTCGAGTACAAGGCTTTTTACTTACATTTATAAGGATGCAATTATTTCATTCGCCGCGATCTTCTTATACCGAAGAAGCGCAGCAATTAGTTAAAAAAATGCATTATACTTCACCAAGTTTGTACGCAAAAATGCGTGAAGAATTTAATTTTATATTACCTAGTAGGAGTATTATTAGCAGCTGGTTTAGCAGTATAGATTTATGGCCGGGAATTTGTAATATTTTGTTTCGGAAATTGCAAACGAAAGTTGATTGCATGGATAATAGTGAACGCAACTGTGTTTTGCTGTTTGATGAAATGGATTTTTGGACAATGCACAGTAATACAATTTTTTTGGCACGTGCTATTTACTGAATGCCTATTTCATTAATTGGATTTTTATAAGTTATGTTGAATATTATAAGACCTTCCATACTGCACAGAATGTTTGTTGAAATATTAACAATTTGTTCCAATTTTGTTTGTTAAATGTTTTTTTTAAATGTTTGTTAAATTAGTTAATAATTATATGATAATAAACTGCAATTGAAAAACTTAGCAACAGATATTTTATTTAATAAAAAATTGCGGTAGATTAAATTTTTTTACCGAAATTGTAATTTTTTTTTTCATCAGTCGATGCATTTTTATATCCTCTTTTAAAAAGTATTAGGAGTCTTAGGTCGGAAATGGATTCATTTAGAAGTTATGAACACTGTGCGATGTTTTGAAGCAGGTAATATGCGTTTTGTCAGCACGTTTCCCCTTCTTAAGTAAAGGTCCTTCAAATCGGGGTGTTATAAATAGGACGAGCAGTCCAAGTCAAGGTCAGTTCCTTAACAGTCCTTGAAATCGTTACTTCGACTTTTGCTGAACGTTTTGAAAAAGCGAATGTAAGTACAGTGATTATTATTATTTCGTTGTTATTATTTTTTCTATAATCTTTCACAGAATATTGATCCTATATTTTAATAATCCTATATTAATTTATAACTTTCATTATACAAAATTAGAAAATGGGAAACAAAACAAGTAAACAACCCACGGTGGAGGAGCGCCCGGCGGAGGAACCCCCGGTGGAGGAGCGCCCGGCAGAGGAACCCACGGTGGAGAAGCGCCCGGCGGAGGAACCCCCGGCGGAGAAATCCCCGGCCGTGGCCGATATTAAGGTACCATTATTGTTAAATATGTACAACTGTTAGTGACAAGTGTATAGTGCATGTATGTACTATGTACTTTTCCACATATTCCTTGAAATAGATTTCGTGTGTATGTGTGTGTAAATTACGAATGTTATAAATGTATTTCATAATAAACCTTTTTATGAATTTTAGAAAAATAAAGAGCAGCAAAGAAGGAGGAAGATGCGCAGTAATAAAAAACTGAAGAAGCGGTTAAGAGCAATGCCGCCAGCCGTCTCAAGATATCCGGGGGGGTATGTATCCCACCCTCCCCCCCAACACACATCGCCGCCGCAACAGTACATATCGCCCCCGCCGCCGCAACATTACCCATCACCACCGCAGCCCGAGATGTACGGACATCCAATGTTGTGTATGTCCCAGCAGCCAGTTGTATACCACGGCCAGCAGCCTATTATATTCGTACCCCCGCAAACCCCACTGTATGTCCACCCGCAACCGGCAGTGTATGTACGGCAACCGACGACGCCGTACCAATATTATTAAATAAAAAATTTTATTACAATACATTTCTTTTCTTTTCGACACCTGTTACTGATTATATTATTATTATACATACCCTAAACTTAGAACTAGAGTTCGTCATTTATTAAAAAAATAATTGCCAATGAACTAAAGAGGGTTATTAAGTTACCTCCTTTAAAATATTTTACGTCTTAAAAAGTATCTCCGAAAGGTTTGTAAAACGAACTTAACTCGAATCACCGAAGAAATAATAATAGCATCGACCAGATAAAATATCATCTCATGTCTCATGATACAGTTCAGCACCGAACCTCGTCGTTGGTAAACTCACTGATTCTGGTTCTGTTTCTTACTGCAGCCGCAATATATTCTAGAGGGCGTACGAAAACGTCGACTTTTTTCGGTCCCGCGAACTCCCGTAAGGCTGGCAGTCTTTAACAGTATCTCGTCGGTGTCATAACCAAGGAGAAACTATCGACGGAGAATAGTCTTTCGTCGGTGAGGTTACACTGTTGTGGCGGCCGTCAACGTCAATAAGAAAGAAAACTGTTAACGATAATTAACAGTACAAATCCATCGTCGTTGTAATTTTGGCTACACACTCACGCGAAATTAATTTGCCTTATCCGTTGAGGAAATAAAATCAACACGATAATGATTCAAATTGTTTATTGCAGAGTGCACTAGCTGCAAATTCTTATAACTAATTGTTTTTAACTAAACTCAAACTATGAACAAACTTAAATAGCTATTAAATGTTTGGCATCGCACACAAAAAACTGCGGAACTATGCGCACTTTGTCTTAGCGGACTTACCGGAGAAGCAGGTCTTTGCTTCGTATCCTATGGAACTACGCAGTTTCGGCACGGCAATAGTTTCAAGGAAGATTGGCTGTATTATTTGAAAGAAACTAAAATATAGCCTCCTTTGTGTGCCCCGCCTGGATTTTCTACTTCCATGTGCGTCGCACCCGATGAAGAACGCAAGGTCGGGTTTTTGAAAAATACCCGGACGTAACAGAGGTAATACCAGAATTAAGATGAGCATGTAAATTTCGTGTCCACGTCACAAAAGACCCGCATCAGAATCACGGACGCACCAGCAAGTGATCACCCTTATTTCCATCACTTTGTGTGTCTAGAAAGAGTAAAACATTCGTGTTAGATGATTCTTCGTTAATTAACATTGCAGGATTTTCAAGTTAATTTTTATCGATTATAGCTCAATTTATGTTATTATTATAATTAATTAGTTAGATAGGCTTCAATTTTAAACAAATTTAAATTTTGCAAATACATAATTTCGAATTTTAATCAGCCTGGATTTGGGACTTTAAGTTGCATGTGCAATTTAATTTCAAATGACAACAACAATGTTTATCGCTTTATTTTTGCTACTTTCTGCAGGAGACACACGACTCACTTTTCTACATCATTCATTAATTTCCGCCCTTTGTTCATCCTTTCTTTCAGGAAGGAAAAGTGATCTCATTTAAAACCCGTTCACGGATGTTTCTACGTGGAACGAACGAATTTCAAGTTGACGTGAAAATGAAGCTCGATGCAAGTAATTTCCAGAAGTAATAAGAGAAGAGCAACAAAGGGAGTGTTTAAACACCCATGGAAGATACTACGAAGAAAGCTTCTTTTCCTTTACAAAATCCATTCAATACACAATTTCACCCGATTTTCTACTCCCTGCTTGCTTCATCCAGAGCGGAAATAGCTTCTTAACGGTTCGATAAACAGAGGTTTCTCGCTAGAAAACATCAGTTAAATACACGTCGATTTCTGTTGATGGGCAATGCTATCTCGTACATATTTGCGTCGATTACCAATTTCTCTAAATGAAGCATGAGCTGACGTTTCTAACGATTATATCAATTGATCGCTCGAAAATATTAAATAAAATAAATGAAATAAGAATAAAAATATTGATACATTTACCTAGACGAAAATCATTGGAATACTAAGAAAGAACGATGCCATCCAAGTTGTAATCACCACCTTACGGACCTGGCTTATCGTGCACCTGTATTGCGCTTTCATCGGATAGATTATCGCGAAATATCTGAAACACATAGATGGGATTTTTAATTCCAATTTAACTTTTTTAATTAATTTACGAACACCTTACCGACTCAGGAACGGGTGCAGTTGAAAAATAATTGTCGAGTGCACTGTTACGAATTAAAATACCGAGATTATAGAACATCCAGGTGACAAAGGTGAAAAAAGATAGAAAAAATGTATATAGAGATACATTAAGAGGAGGCAACAGAGCAAAGTAATTTTTTTCCACACCTTCGCCAATTAAACGAAAAAAGAAGAAGCGAGTGCAGCGATTATTCGGATCTTTTTCGATTAAACCATGAATACAAAGCAGCTGGAGATTTCTGTCTCGACTGTGAATCAGCTCACCCTCGTCGCCGAATGCGGTGACTAGTCACTCAACGTCTGAAGCTCGCCATGCACTGACAGTGACTTTAGTCACTTGTTAAGGGCACAGACTCCTTCGAGGCCTCCTCCGAATCGATGTAAGCACTATCGGCTATGCAGCACAAATCTTTTAAAGATAAATGCGAAAACATTTTCGAACGATGGCGATTAACGTTCGCTGCCTGTCGTTGTCGGACGTGAATTGATGATATAAATACTACATCGTTTTTGTTGGAACCTAACTGATCAGAAACGGCCCGTGTCTGAACGGATAATACAAATCGACCTTAATACGTTGCGGCAACTATGCCTTACTTGTGGCTATATTCGCGTAGCCGTTGGTGGTGTCAAATTAGAATCTACATTTATCGACTAATTTGTGTTTTTATCGATCTTGATGATAACCCGGTCAAATATACCATAAATGCCTCTGACGGAGAATCATTGAACTATTCTTATGTCTATTTTACGTCTGATGCGTGCAAATCGTAGAATCGATTTTACATCTTCCAGAAGTGATAAATTGTGAAAAATCGAATTTCAGTGATATTGTGCTAGTTCAAGGAAGGTCGGTCTGGTGTGCTATCGGTGAAAAAACCATTAAATCGTCCAATATTTGTTAAAATGCAACCGAACGCACCATTCGGCAGCCATGTTGTTTGCTTCCAACAGCGTCTGTCTCAATCTTACAATTTCGAAAATACGTTTTTTCTCAACGTATGGTGTTTATTAGCGTTCAAGCGGACCAGACCGATCTGTACCGAAGTCTACCCGTGTGTGCTGTACTCGCGAAAATTTTATTTATGCAATTGTCAAGACGAAAAATCGATTCTACGAAATTGAATGTCTCTCTCGCGCATGGCGTATACGTGCATGCTTTCCGTTGATTGTGTGAGTGCACGCACACAGGTCATGGCACAAGGAGTCTGTGCCCTAAAACACATTCTCTTTTAACTTTGATGGAGCAGAATATATGTACAGGGTGATTCTCTCGCTACGCAAGACAAAAGCCGTGCCGCATAATGGCACCCCTGATGTTCCGTTTCTTGTTGTCGTCTCAGCCATAAACACAAACAGAGCAGTTTTGGGTCCGGCGATATGGCCCCTGGGTCTCTTTACCCACAAAAACAGCAGGGTTCAATTGTGCGGCACGGCTTTTGTCTTGCGTAGCGAGAGAATCACACTGTATATGTTATCTGTATGATTGCTGATTTCTTGTATTTCGTTTCTTTTATTTTAGATTTACTTTATGTTGTTTATTTTTTAAGTGTATCTGCGTTAGGATTGCCTCGCACCGGGATAACGCATTTGCGGGCAAATTCGCCGTAGCGAAAAGGTTAAAGGTAATCGACTTAAGTGTAGTTGAGAAATCTCATCTTACGGGTCAGAATCTCGGATGATAAAGGAAGGAGACACGTTAAGGCAGTGTTCGTCTTTGGTTCTCCTTTGATACTTTCGTCAATAGGATTTCTCTACTTGGGAAAGTGCTGCGGGCACGGCGAAACAATCAAATTCGACTGAAGAAGCAAACGTGGTGAAAAGGGGCGAAATAGGAAACGGAAATAGTTCGTAGCTCGACCAAGCCAATTCTCCATATTGATATCGGGCTATTAATCCTTCAAACGTTACGAACATTTGTTACAAACTATTTTCTCCCTCGATTTAACCAACTAACGTGTCATTTATAAAATATAAGTGGAACTTTATACGACCATAAGTGCATAAGATGCAAATTAACCATTTTTTAAGAAACAATTAGAAAAATCAAAGTCAATCATCTTGAATGTGCAATATTCTTAAAAAAAAATTCCAAATTTATAATATTCCAAAATTTGTGGAGCATGCTAGTAAAAGCCTCGAATCTCGGAAACTTCCCTAGTATCTTTTCGAAAGCCCCAACAAGACTATTCAACGAATATACAAGAAAATAAAACTCGTGTTAAATGAATTAAAAAAAAAGTACGAGTATTATCAGTTGGAATCAATATAAATTTGCAAAGTTAATCGAACAACAAAAATGAGTAGAAGAAAAATACAGACCATTCAAAGCAGAGGAACGACGACAGAAAGGAAGAATTTTTTTTCATCTGCAAATTACACGACTAAACAAACGCATACATTGCATTTCTTTTTCTTTTTTTCTGTCGAGGAAGTGGTGTATACGATTTATATTTATTCATATCAATCTGAAATTAAAAACAATGATTCTTCGGCTACACTTGCTGTTCCTCGTTAGGTTAAGCTGCAAAAGACAGAAGCAAAGTAAGAAAAAATAAAAAAGAGACAAGAGAGCGAGGATATGCGTACTTACACGACCCGCCTAAGTACCTGACACTGGTCGTCGTGATTTCGCTGAGGCTAGGGCGTCTCTTCAACGGAGCCCTGTGCCCTCTTTTTAAACAACAGATCCACCAACCACCGCAAGTTGCGGATAAGAATCTCTTCGTGAACTGGTTTGACATAAATGCAGCTGAAATTCAGTGTTTATTCAACACAGTTAGATCAGAGTTTACTGGTTATTGTTAAAATAAAAGGACATTTGCTTGACGTACCTGTTAAAAAAGGAAATTGAAACGCGGTGTTAAGATGTTTGTGCATTCCCCACTTCACTCGTGGTAGGACACCATAGGCGGTGAGGGTGTTGTCTACGAGAATTGGACCCCAGCAGATAGCGAACACCACCACCACAGCCACCAGCATCTTCACTACCTATCGTGCAAGAGTTATATGTATGTGAATTTGAAAAAATTCACGGTTCAAGTAAAACAAGAAGCAATAGAAGGATATTTTTATTTATTATCTTGGTCAACTTTTGTTTCATTCATAAGTATAACTATCTCGTTAATTTTCGCAATTATTATAGTTTCTGAAAGTTCTGCCTAACTTCAATCCCTTTTAGTTGCCTCTTAAGCCTCGTACTGACCTGTGCATTTATGCGCCGGAAACGTTCGTTCGGGCAAAAATGTTCAAGTGAGTACGGCCCGTTATGAATGTAGGCATTTAATTTTTAACTCTTATGTCAGCCCGAATCCATCTTCTCCTTTTATCTACTGTCTCTTTCTACGTTCGTCGACGTCGGCAAAATACAAACGGTTAGCAGAATCGAATCTTCTGTTCGCTAAATGTTCCTCGTCGGTCCCAAATTCTGAACACATATCGAGTCTTTATTGTATATCTCCCAGTTTGCTTATCTCCAACTTGAACCTCACACCTTATCGTCGCTTCAACTACACCTCACCTCGTGCTAAAAATGAATATAAATCCCCTTTTCCATTTCGTACACCTCACAAACTGAACATTACAAACGAACAACTTAATTGCATAGTTACCTTTAATAGTGGTCTACATTCGAAGAATAATTCATGGTTCGATCTGTACATCATCGTTCCTATGAAGGCAACCCCATGTTTTATGACTGAAGGTGCGCATGAGAAGGGAAAAACCTTTGTACTAGATTATGAACGTGCCTTGTTAATTACAGTGGTGTCATGTCACTCAATATCTTTGTGACGTCTTTGATGTTGTTGCAACGGCTACACTATACGTCAAAAGCAAATGAGTCACTTCATCGACAATCACCATGGATATCGGATCGTACACGGATTTTTCCATTGCTTCAGCGACATTTATAACAAAGTACACAGGAGTATGGGTGTCACGAAATGCTGCAGAAGAACTGCAAAGGAAGATATCAATGACATATATGACCGTCGCACTTCTGTATGGGATATACGCGAACACAGTAGATATGTACCACTCATGGGGCGATGCATCTGTAAGTAACCACGTCAGTGAGCTAGATTGAGTTGTTAGGAAGAATGTGTTAATTTGACACTGTACGAAGTGATAACTTTTTAAACAGTTACTTTAAAATTCTGTTGATAAAAAATCTGTGAAGCTGCTTTTGTTGCAGTATTCAATGAAAAATTTTTTCATCAACGAATGTATTGCGTTTTCAGCACAGTATGTTCCTGATACTGAACGTGATGTGTATCTGTATGACAACAATTAAGATGCTGATCATAAATTTTAATAGAGCTAAATTAGCAGACGTTTTTTTCCCATGCGCAACGCCACTTCTGGCATGATAATTACAATTCCGAGGAACAACTGATCTTTTCCATATCTGTAAAATATTCCATACGGTTAATGTTCTTCGCATTCGCTGTTCAGCCAGTTACCCTGGCCGGATATGTGATCACGCCTCTTATTGGTAAGTGAATTAAATTAAATATGACCGTAATACAAGAATGATACTTTGACCTACTTCCAGATGTGTTCTCAATTTTTTGATTAGTAATTATTGTGGTTGTAACTGTAAAAAAATATACATACCTATATAAGTTGCTACTGGTGTATATTCCAGAAAACCATGGACGAAATAAATCAGACAGAGTACTTCCAATCAAGATGTGGGTCGACTGGCCCATATCCGAGACACCGTACTATGAATTAACGTTTACTTTTCAGGTGATGTTAATTTTCCTTTTAAAACAATTACGTATGATTATAGTTCTCGTAGAAATATGGCGTGATCGTTAATTTAATTAATTTGCAAATTAACACATTCTTCGTTTCCCTTTAACACGTCAAACATTAAAATGTTAAAGATAAGTGACCAACATTAAAAATTTCAACTAATCGGAAAAAATTTCCAAAGGTGTGTTCTTTTAAATGGCGAACAAATTGGGTTTTTTGTAGTGGTAATAAGGCACGCTGGGAAGAATTCCCATTGATGCGGATTCTTTTAATCTATCTGTGTAGGCTTAAACACTTATTGATCACTCCATGTTTCTGTGACGACTATACCATTAATTTAATAAAATATTCGTTCAGGTGATATGCACATTCTTAATTGGCATCGCGTACGTTTGCCCTGATGTGTTTTTATGCGTCTTTAATTTGCACGTGATGGGTCAATTTCGTATACTACAATACAGAATGTTGAATTTCTGGAACGTTGAAGACAAAGAAATGAATGCATTCACATACATCGATCATTGTTATGCAGCTTTGAAGAAGTGTGTACAACATCATCAGTTACTTATTGAGTTCTGCGTGAAGCTGGATCAAGTGTATACCATGTCGATTTTTGTGCACATGGCATTTTTAAGCGTGTTAATGGGTTTGGACTGCTATGAAATACTCGTGGTACGTATTAAGCTTTACAAGGCTTTCAATAATGAACGTTCGTCTTTAGAGGAGGGTGGGGTACTATCAAATATGTATGAACGTCCTTTATGGTTTACTTTTAAGCTTTACGGTAATTTGTTATTGCTGACGCTATAGAAATATACTGTCGGATATTGTATGTATAGGCGGACACAAATACGTCGATACGTCTGATTTTCATATTCCACATAACTGGCAGCCTAATTCACCTTTTTGTCTTTACGTACACTTGTCACTTTATGATGGAAGAAAGCACCAACGTTACTAGAACGATATATTCAGGTTCATGGAGCACTTTGCCAATGTACAAAACTGGCAGATCGTTACGATCGGATATAAGATTCATTATGATAAGATCATTGAAACCGTGCTGTCTGACTGCTGGTGGATTTTTTCCCGTGTCTTTGGAGACTTTTACCTCGGTAGGAAACTTGTCAACATTCCTCTATTTACCTTTGTGAATGGTACTATGTATATACCACAAAATTAACAAAATTGGAACTTTCTGTTCACAGCTTTTAAGTTCTACATTTTCGTATTTTACCTTGATGAGGGAGTCTTTAATCAGAACCGAGGGCGAATAGTATACAAAACAGAATAATATGTATTAACAGCGACGCTAGGAATATATGTATAAAAGTGAAGGAAAATAATTTGAGAATGATTTTTAATGTACTAAAGCTGTCATACACAATATATGTTCTCCACTTTTCATGTATAGTAAAATATACATATAATGTGCACGTTACAAGGAGTACGAAAAATTTTCTTTTTCTACCCAAGTAGAGGAAAATAATAAATCACGTACCAGCTTCCTTTGTGCCAGTTTATGCTTGCACTTTGCCGTCACCTCAATTACTACGTCACCTAATCACCTTTGGTGCACGATTGGTTTTTAGACTGGACAGTTTGATGCGTTACGAAGTACTGATCAAGTGCAAGAACGTCTGCACTTGCTGTGTACGACAATAACAGGTATTGTTTTCGAACACCTGCCTAATTAACAGTTCCATCCTCTCCGTATCGTTCCTAGGTGCAGTAAATGTATAATACGAGTATAGATTAACACAAGTCGTTGTTTGTATGTTATGTAGCAAATATTTGAAGAAATAGATCAAAGAGAGTACTTCCAGTAGTGATACGGGTTGATCGGCCTACATCCGAATCACCTTACTTCGAACTATTATTCGCCTTCTTGGTACAGCAAATTTCAATTTTCGTTTAAAAAAAAATATATATAAACTTTTGTATCACCTTCGTTATGCCAGGTACGAATGATTCAGTAATTTACATATTATTCATCCAGAACGTTGGTAAAAATACCGCTATATGCCCACTGAAGCTTATATATAAAAAAATGTTCACTTACCTACAAATGACATAGAAAATATGTCTTTTGTGGAAAAAGTAGAGAATAAAATTGACTCAGTCAACTCCGTTCTGCACTTTTGGTTTATTTCGATGCTGACTCTCTCGACGTTTAACCAAGGTAAGGTGCTGCAGGTAAGGTGGCTGTGTAGGTGCAAATGTGTGCAACGGAAAAATTTTATCGAGGACCAACCATATATTTTGGATCTTACGTGGTACACAGATGAAGCGTGGTTTCACTTGAGCGGGTACATGAATTCCCAAAATACTCGGAGGTGGGCGATAGAAAATCCGCATGAAATATTTAGTACCCTACTACATTCTCAAAAAATCGGGGTATAGTGTGCGATATCGCGAAGAAGAATAATTGGCCCTATATTTTTCGATGGGACTGTTACATCGGAAGTGTACATAAGGTCCATTTTTTTTAAATTCGTGGACCCATTATCCGATGACGAATTAACGGAGGGTTACTTCCAGCAAGACGGGGCAACATGCCATACTTCAAGTACCAGTATGGAAGAAATTGAAAGCTAGTTTGACGTAGCAGCGTACCAGGTTAATTTAGAAACGAATGGGTAAGTTTCATTTAAATTGTATTCAAATTTTTCATCATTAACGTAGCCTCCAATTTAAACGTTTATTAATTATTCCACTTCAAACATTTTTGTTTGTTGTTTAGAATCCTTAGAATTTCCTTTTTTACATTATGACAGGCGACAAGAGATTAGGTGCCGTATTCATTCTAAACAACGACTAAAAATGTTCTACCGGTTCAGTTCTTTTATTATGCTATGGCAACGGGGTGCCAAGCTGTTCGTTCGCGATCTACGTCAGACCCGGTTTTCGTAGCCGACACAGCAGTGCCTGCGACTGCGCGCTATGCGCGCTTGGATTGGTTGGTGTTTTTTGTTAATAACTCGGAAACCAAGCCTTAAACAACATTTTGGCAAAGGCGAAGGTTGTTTAGAATTACCTTTGCAATCATCCCTCGTCGGCTGTCGAGATAGTCGCGTGACACCCTGTAAATCCTATTAAATATGAAAGGTTTCATCGCGAACTATACATTCCTTGCAGAGTAACATGAAGGAATAAATTTTTTGCTATAACAGTAGTTATTAACAAATTCCATAAATTTTTGCAAGTGGGATCATCGCGGATATACCTCCTACTAAATGTAAAAGGTTTCACCGCAATCGCTACATTCCCTGCAGCATAAATGCCGGAAGATTCAAATGAAGCATTACGTTTTTTGCAATAAAAATCGTCAGCAATGAAAAAATACAAAATGTTTTTTTAATGGGACCAATCGGGAGACATATTCTACCAGATGCAAAAGGTTTCGATCCGATTGGTCCATCCGTCTCGGCGTAATCGGTGAACATACATAAAAAAAAAGAATAAAATAATTTTTAACAAAAAAAACATTCGACTTCGAAATGCACTAAAAAGTATAAAATAATTTCTATTTCATTTATACCAATATTCCATAGCTATTAATAATATCTACTTAATCGTTAAGGGGACAACCTCATGTACATAGATGGTCTGTTTTTCAAGAATTTTTTTTGGAAAATGTAATGCGTAGATTGATTTAAAATTTGAAGTGTCATTGATTTACGTTATAATGTAAACAGAAATATTTTTTATAAATTTTGATTCTTAATAACGATGGTGCAATGGCGGCTTGAAAATGGCATCCTGTAAATTCGCCGTGCAGCGTACAATGCACAAAAATGATCCGGAACAAAAAAATCAAAATGGAATAGCTACTTTATGCAAAAACGCTCAGCATGACATTTTTCTTTTATTAAAATGGCAAAGTTTTGAAAAAAAAACCGGTGTTTCGGTTATGAGAAATTGTTAATAACAGTAGTTTAAATAAAAAATAAAAAAATCGGAGCACGTTATGCTGAGGCCAATTGTTTATAGAATATATATGCCAAGTTTCATAAAGATCGAGTAATTAGTTTTTGAGCTACGTTGCACGGCATGCGAAATTTTGCGTTTCGAGAAAAATGCGTTTAAAACGTGAGTAACAGATAAATCGCCCAATACAACCGTTCACTTGTTTTTGAAAATAACATACAAGAACATCTCTGATCACTTTCTAATTTTTTTTATCATATTCCCAAGGAAATTTCCTATCGATTTCAGAAAAAAAAAAAATGCGAAAAAATTTTATTTTACATGAGGTTGCCCCCTTAAATAGGATACCAAATACATTTCAAAGTTTTCGGAGGCGGCGCAAAATTAAAAATACCCGAACAAACAATGCTGCCAATAACGATTTGATTGCGGTATGGCAAACTTGGTAATTAATATGCCGTAAGAGAAAAATTATAGGTCTGGCTGAAAACATTTGTAATTGTAACGATTGTATCAGAAATTGGCAGCACTCCTGATGTACATGCACTATACTGCAGTTCACGAGAGACCATACTTAACTCGCGCAGCTCACTAGGTCTAGAGAGATTTTTAATAACGTGTGTTATTCCCCTCTACAGCTTGCTTCTTATTATACTTTGCGATCATATAAATGGTGGGCAGAAATATATGACGTACGATAAATGATAACCGGTGATGATACTGTAAATTTTCACGATACAATGAAATTTTTATTATTTTCCGAAAAAAAATGATGTGAACGCAAAATAAGAAGCGAGCTGTAAAGGGGAATCACCTGTGAAAATAAAAGACTCGCGTAGAGTAGAATGTGTAAATAATTATATTTAAAGAAACGGTGAAAGAAACTATGTACAGGGATGGTCTCGGTGATCTCTACAAGACGGGCGCACAAGAACTGCCTACAAAATACAGCGACACTTCATACATTCATACCTGGAATATTCGCAGGCGTCTCCAAACCCTAATTAAGCTGATGTGGAATTTTCCATGACATGTACTTCAACAGCCACGACTAGTACTAACTAAACTAACATGACATCTGCGGAAATCGTCGCCTCAGAATTCTACGCCGCATGGGTGGCGAGGTTTGGAGCCCCGGCCACTATCACAACCGACAGGGGAGCTCAATTTGAAGCTCAACTATTTTCTGCGTTAACGGTTCTTGTAGGGTGTAAAAGAATCCGCACCACTGCTTACCATCCAGCGTCGAATGGCATGGTAGAGCGGTGGCATAGGTTCCTAAAAGCGGCAATAATGTGTCACGAGTCACGGGACTGGGTCGCGGTGCTTCCCACCATTGGGACTGCGATGTAGTTTTAAAGAGGACATAGGTGCATCGGCAGCTGAATTATTGTATGGTGCACCCCTTAGATTACCTGGCGAATTTTTTATGGACGTTCAACCTCTTGACAGTTTTAATATTAGTAAATTCCGTGACGCCATGAGACAAGTACGACCAAAACCCACGGTGCATCACGCACGCAAATCGCACTTTGTATCTAAAGATTTATATTCGTGCAGTCATGTATTTGTGCGCGTTGACGCTGTTAGAAGGCCCCTGGAACAGCCATACGAGGGCCCATGTCGTGTATTGCGGAGAATATCCGATCGCACCTTCCTTATCGAGTTACGAGGAAAGGAACAGGTCGTTTCGGTGGAACGGTTGAAACCGGCATTTATGGAAATATTGGAATAGTCAACGCAACCCTTAAGGACCTATTCGAGGGTGTCGTCTGCTCTCCCTAACGGGTCGAGAGACTCGAAAGGGGGTAGTTGTGGCGACCTCTGCTGATGGTCGACCGTCTCGCCGAAGCGTACACTTCCGATAAATTTACCGCGACATCTACTTCCGGGAAAAGCGTTGTTTTCCCGTTCCGGAGGGAAGTTTTTCCATTCTCGTGGGCACGTTTGAAGCGGTAGCTTTGTGTTTTGAGAAACTTTGTATTCCGTTCGTGGGTGTTCTCATCAGAGAATTTAAAACCGTTGTTGAGCGTTCTAAGCTGTGTCAAGTGCATTAAGACCAGTTAAATATACATCGTAATTACAAATTTATAATAATTGACAATTAATAAAACTCTATATGAAAAGCGGTAGTGAGCTTGTTTTCCATCAATTGATAAAGTAGGAATCCTAACTCCTAAGGAATCACTTATTCCTACAAGTCGACGTTTTCGTACGCCCTCTAGAATATATTGCGGCCGCAGTAAGAAACAGAACCAGAATCAGTGAGTTTACCAACGACGAGGTTCGGTGCTGAACTGTATCATGAGATATGAGATGATATTTTATCTGGTCAATGCTATTATTATTTCTTGGGTGATTTGAGTTAAGTTCGTTTTACAAACCTTTCGGAGATACTTTTTAAGACGTAAAATATTTGAAAGGAGGTAACTTAATAACCCTCTTTAGTTCATTGGAAATTATTTTTTTAATATATGACGAACTCTAGTTCTAAGTTTAGGGTATGTGTTTTTAAGGTAAATAAATATTCATTTAGAAAAAATGATGAATAGAAAAAAAAATTAGGAAAAAATTATTTTCTTCTAATTTCATTTAGAAATCATTTAGAAATAAAAATGAATAAAAAATATTACATAGGTTCTGTAGGATATAATCAATAATAATAATAATGTAATAATCATAATAATCATAATAATATAATAAGTAACAGGTGTCGAAAAGAAAAGAAATGTATTTCAATAAAATCTTTTATTTAATAATAAGTAAAAGCTGGATAAGTGCAACAAAAGATTGGCTGGATAAGTGCAACATAGCTATCCTCTCCACTTGGGGGAATCCCCCTAGGCGAATCGAGACGCTCGACTAGGAAGCCGTATGATCCGAACCGTAATATCGGTGTGACTAATCCTAATTCAACGATAAAACTTTTTTATTTTTAACTTTTTCTTAATGAAATTTTTACTAACGCATTGGTGAGATTTTTCTGATTAAAATGATACCAAACACGATATAGTTTGAATTATATTTATTTATTTATTCAGAATATGCTGCGGTAATGCCACGAATGATCGGTAATGAGCAAGAGCCGTTATTCCATGTTTGATTGTGAATCGAGCAACACACGGTGCGATTGATAGCAAAAATTGTAAAAGTAACTAAGACGCGGTATTTTCAGTGTTAGATTTGTATTCCACGTAAAAAGAAATATCTAAAATTACCACAATAGTATATACATACAAATTTGTTCACTGCTTGACACAGTCTGCGACCTTTCAGAATATTAGGGGTCTGTTTTCTGTTATAAAGTCTTGCCATAAAACCTTGAAAAAGAAAGGACAGTCAATGATGGGCCATGATGGGGTATGTGCAGGCAATGACGCACTCAGAATTTGTTCTTGAAGGGAGCTAAGTTGAACGAATAAAAATATTTTTAATACAAAAAACAGTGTTATTAATATGTGACATAAACAGTAACACTAATTTAATTAGGAACAGATTTTGGAAAATTTTCTGTTGTTCTCCTTTCTTTTTCTTTGGGGGATGCTAGAGCCCCTTAGCCCCCCCTTGAGTGCGCCAGTGTCACCGCGGGGTATGCAAGGATGCGAACTTTCAAACGTTTGGGGCGTTCGACTCTGTTCACCACATGGCAGAATAAGGGAATACACTAAGCGCTTAGTATGTCATTCTCTGTTAAAAATGCCTACTTCCGCTACCTGTGAAAAAGGTAAAAATGCCCACCTGTTAACAGTCTGCTAAGAGACGAGTCTCTGTTAACAGTTAAATGATATTTTTCGTTTAAGAATCATTATTTTATAAATATAACAGTAATTTTCGAATTATTTTTTATTCAGTTCTTGTATTTCTTCAGAATGTTGTATATCAAATATTCCTATTTTTCATATATTTATTTAGTATCGATTATTACAATAATTGTATTATTGTATTACAATAAGAATGTAATACAATTATAAGGTAAAATATAATTGTTTTCCAAGCAGCACCGAAGACATAATAATTGTACTGTGGCAAAGCTAAATCATCTCGTTGGTGGTATAACAGTTTTTTTCGGCGGTACAATGGGTAATATCACTATTCTACATTATCCATCATTCCTATTTACCGATCGTACCCCAGGCCCACTGGGCCCACTTGGCGTGCCGAACTTTAACACAGGGATTGGCAGTCTTTAACAGTATCTCGTCGGTGACTGGGCCCACTTGGCGTGCCGAACTTTAACACAGGGGCTGGCAGTCTTTAACAGTATCTCGTCGGTGGTTATGATCTAAAAATATTATCGACTGCCGGTTCAAAACCTTTTAATCCTAATTTAACTAATAAAATACGAGATAAAACATTAGGGATACGTTTAAGTATATATGTGTTATGTTTTCGGGGATGTTTAGTCTTCCCACTCTATTTTAACAAGTATGTATTGCAATCTTATTCTACGCTATATTGGTAATACAGAGAGTGATGTTACCGCAATAAAATGTTTTTCGCAGAGTTTTGGGTCTTAACCGTCGAATCGCCAAAAATCCTTCTCGCAAATGTTGTTATTTTTACTTATTTTTAAAGCTTTAGCGAAATCAGAGCACGAAAGTTTTCAGTATCATAAAATGATAAAACATTTTCCGTAAATTTTGAATCTAATTCTCCAGTGGCCAAAAGTTCGTCTCGCAAATATTGTTTTTATGTAAAATGAAGCTTTCTGCAAAAATTTCAATCGAATCGCATTTGACAGATTTTCGGAAATATAGCTATATCAACCACATTTTCACGTAACCGCGGTAGATTATTCAGTGAGGCTGAACTTTACTTTACCGGATTCAAAATTTTCAACATTTCTGTTTTTAATCCATAGTTTTTGATGTGTAGAATCCAAAAATGCAGGTCTTAACTTTAGGAATCCAATGGTTAAAAAGTTATTAGCGTGTAAAGTTTGACACTTTTAGTGCATTTGCTACTTTACTGCGACGCCATGTTGGCTTCTTGTCCAACGAATGGTGTCGCTAGCTGCAGGCAGACGCATGTAGGTACCGACCATTTTAGCGGGTTTAGTCAAACCGTAAAGATACTGTCTGAGTTAGTTAGATTTATATTTATTTTATAGAGAGACTGTACTGCCCATGCGAGAACCAATCAGGTTATACATATAAGGTAATATGGTGTCACAGTAACGTAGTAAATCCGCTAAAAATGTCAAACGTTACACGCTTATGACTTTTTAACCATTGGATTCCTAAAGATAAGACTTGCATTTTCAGATTCTATGCGTCAAAAACTATAGATCAAAAAAAAAAGATGTCGAAAATTTTGGGTCCGGTAAAGCAAAGTTGAACCATTTTCTTCTCTAATAAAGCGTCCACTTTCAGCTAACGGCCATACGACTTGGGAATACTACCGGTTCTCGTCCGATCACCGAAGTCAAGCTAAGTTCGGCGTGGATAGTACTTGGATGGGTGACCGCTTGGGAACTCCGCGTGCTGTTAGCCTTTTTCTTTTTTCTTAAATTGAATTGTTCGAAAGCGAAACACGCTTCGAAAATTGATATTCCAATTCCCAATTGCTTATACATATGTCGAGAACGAAGCTGCAGATTGTGCCGATGTGGTGTCGGTGCGCTTGTTTATGACCAACGTTCGAACGTAATCAATAGCCAACACCTTCAGCCCGCGCTCTACGAATCCTTTAATTGGACATTGTTTTCCGTTAATAATTTAAAAACGAGATCTTAACCAACATTTTGGCAAAGGAAAAAGTTCAAAATCTTCAGCAATCATCCCTCCAGGGCATTCGACCTAGTTCTGGGACACTCTCTATAATTGTTTTCCAATCAGCACCAACGAGATAATTATATTGCCGCGCCGGTACTGTGGCAAGTCTAAATCATCTCGTTGACGGTATTTTAGATAGAAACGATGTTTGTACAAAAGATTCTTGGCCACCCGAAAGCTAAGATTCAAAATTTTACAGAAAATGTTTTACTACGGTAATATCACTCTCTGCATTATTAATACAGCGTACGATAAGATTACAATAGTACTGGTCAGGATAGAGTGGGAAGGTACAGTCTCTCAATAAATGTGTAATTACAAATATCCTCGATGCTATTTATCGTTCTTTATTTTTTTTAAACCGACCGCTGACAACATTTTTGGGTCTTACCTATTGAGGTGTCACAAATCTTTCTCGCAAACATAATTTTCGAATTATTTTTTATTCAGTTCTTGTATTTTTTCAGAATGTTATATATCAAATATTCTTATTTTTCATTTACTTATTTAGTATCGATTATTACAATAAGAATGTAATACAATTATAAGGTAAAATATAATTGTTTCCCAAGCAGCACCGACGAGATAATTATTGTACTATCAGAAAGCTAAATCATCTCGTTGGTGGTATAACAGTTTTTTTCGGGGGTACAATGGGTAATATCACTATTCTACATTATCCATCATTCCTACTTACCGATCGTACCCCAGGCCCACTGGGCCCACTTGGCGTGCCGAACTTTAACACAGGGGATGGCAGCCTTTAACAGGATCTCGTCGGTGTATGAGGTCAACCTCATAGTAAAGCCGAGGTTTATCCCACGAGTGGAATCTTTCGATTAACGAAATTTAATTTCTGCTTCCCTACAATAGAGGGTAGCACAATGCACCTTTTGCACTTTCCAAGGATACCATATGAGTTATTTGTTTAAAGAAGTTTCATCAATAGTATATTATATCACTAATTATTGTAAGTCACTTTATAGTTATATTGTTATAATTGTGTGAAGAATAACAGGCATTTTTTTAATAATTTCAAAATAGTGAAATCGATAATATGGTTTACATCTTAGCTACCATCATCACTAAAATCTAAAAATACTTTTTAAATTTTGTTGCATTTCTATTAATATGCTAACATACAAAACGCAGTTCTTGTAGGTATATTGTTATTATTATGATTTAATGAATTTGTTTCATAATGATTATAAATACAGTATCAAATTCGAATTTTATTTTAATTATTATTTCAATTATATTAATAAACCAAAAATATAAGCATATAAAACTGCAACACGTTTTTATTATTATTTAAATTGAGTAACTTAAGTTATTAATATTCAATAAATTAAATTAGTATGTTTAATATATTATATGTTAATTTGTCTGTAAAAATATAACTTAATGGAAAAAATGTAATTTATATAATAACAGAAAATTTAATTTATTAATTATGGTATATAGTGAATAAACATTTTAAATGATTTCAGATAAAGTTTTGTTGTTTTCCACAAATTGTCAAGAGGTAAACATTGCTTTAAATATATTACTTTCATATTAATGATTATAATTTCTACTATTTTTCTGATTAATTAGTTTCACTACTTCCTCTGTTAAATGTTTTTTATTTTTCAATGATATATCTAATACATTAAAACATATAATAAAAGTACTTTGTGCCGTTATCTACACGTATTCTGAAAATATGTAAAACATTATAAACTTGTTAAAAGTAACATATGCTATACTAACAGCACGAATAAATTTCTTCAAATATGAAGTTAAACACTGTAATAGACATATTAAAAAGAAAATATATGAACACAAAACGAAAGATAACAGAAATTTTTGTAAAGATTTCTGTGGTTGAGATAAGCTACTTGAAATGTTTGTTATCTTTTCGTAATATTCATAATTTGTTAATGTTACTATGTAAAAATTAAAATGTCCCAGTTGTTTTTGTTCTGTTATATTTAAGCATATTTTTGATTTAAAATAAATCACTATAAATATTACAATGTGTGTCTGTCGTAAGTTTTAAATAAAGTTATACATAATATTTATATTTTGAAACCTGCTATTTTGCTTTAATTCATGATTTTTTAAAAGCATCTCCTGTTACAAAATAATAAAGGTTTTTATTATTTTCATTGTTATATTAATTTTGAAAATTGGTATTTATATGGTTATTACAAATACATTAAAATTTAATTTTGCCTGTTAATATTTTCAAAGGTGTATTATCAATTATGTTAAAAATATATTACCAAAAATTTTACAGTTCACTTACATTTTTTATTGATATTAACTAAAAATTACAAAAAGTATGTTTTTGTTATTTTTGAAGATAACAGATCAAACAATAGAAATTAAATTTATAGTTTTCCCAGCATTCATACGTATAAAACAAACACTTATACGATTCTAAAATGAATCAAAATAAAACACATCATTTGAAACAACGAAAAACCAATGAAAGTCATTAAACCGTTAACAGAGATACTTTAAAGATAGAATCTTGACAGAAAACCTCAAATAAATAAAATATGTTATAATAAAACAAAACACACTGATACAGAGGTAGTTGAAAGGTACGTTTCAAGAATGTTGTTTATTAAGGTACACACAAGTTTTCGTTCACTGTAGAACGAACAGAAAGGAATGTAATATCCGTTACAAGCTCGATTAACACTTTGCAGAAGAGGACAAGAAATTCGAGATGTTACTAGTCGCGCTGTCGGCGCCCGATTGAATCTGGATGCGTCGCGAGAGTGGTTGCGCGTGGAGCGTGTGCGCATGCCGCGCATGCGCGGCCAAACTGTGACGCTACAGTGGCGCCAGTAATGGCGGCGGAAAACACGCGCGCACGCCAGCACCGCCGCCGGTTTGTTTCTCCACGCCTCTACCTCGCCTCCACCACCGCCGCCGCCACCGCCACCGCTCTCACAACTTGTGGGTAAGTACCCTCACACTCCAATCAGTCTGCACTCGCATGTCCACGAGGTTGCTTGCACGGTCTTGCCGCCTTCCTCACGTACTCACCCCTTTCTCTTGTCTACTTGGCTCACCACGTTTAGTGCATTATCAGAGACCCGTACCACGGGGTGAACTGAGCCACTGGTTGACGTGCTCGTCGGGTATTGTCAGTCGTCGTGAGGTTAGGTCAGAGTGATCGTCGTGGCGGGATTACACGGCTCGTTTGAATTTGAATTCTGTCGTTCCGTATCGTCGTGTTATTTCTTATCCAAATGATGGTAAACGTGTCTTAACACGATCAACAAGCTTCGAACGGAACGTTTCAACGATTGTCAGTTGAGTTTATCGCGAAACGAAAACTGAACGCGCGAACGTCGAACCGCGTGACAGCCGCCGCATTGAGGTTAGGTTGTTCCTCGCCTACCAACGCGCCTTTTTCGAACGGATTCCTCGTGACGTTTACTTACCGAGCATCGATTTATGCGGATATTAGTGCGAACTGTTGGTGATAACGACGCGTTTCTCGAGTGACGGATCAAGGGACAATGAGAATTGTGGAAATAGAGTGAATGTTTTCGAACGGACGTATTTCGTGCAGTGACTTCTTTGGTGCACAACAAAATGTACGCGTGGTGGTGATTAATACATTTTAATATATTTCTCGTGTACTCATAGACAGTAATATACACGAATATACATATTTGTCTCGATTCATTGTCGAGTATTGAGAAGCGATCGAAACGAAGATAGCCTGTTGCGTCGATGCGTTGCGGGTGTTCACTTTTGCACGCTTTCGCACACAGGTAGTTTTCGTCGATACTTATTTAATAATGACAGTGAAACGCAGACATTCACTTTAATGATGTATCAATTTTGCCATTGTTAATGTCTAATTTTCTGAATATTTTTTGGATAAAAAGAACTTTGTTGGAAATTTAAATCAAAATTACATTCAAATCATTTTAATCCTTGAACAGCGGAGTCTGGGTCGACTGTGATGCAAACTTATAAAACATATACAAGAATATTAATCTAAAGTTAAATGCATTCATATATTGGAAGAATAATTATTAAAAGAACTGTATGAAATAACATGACGTATAAAATTAAATTAAAATTAGGGTTCTCACCATGGTCCGCCGTCCAAGGATTAATATAGCTTTTTAAACCGCTCAGGAGCATTAAGGCACTTATTGAATTTGACATAAACTTCAAATAAAATATGAAATTGTTAAGAACTTTTAAAGAGATATTATTCCGTTTGACATTTTACACTAATAGTGGAATATTTTACACAATATCTGATATCTGATAATTTGTGTAATTAATTTTTTTATAGCTTCACTAGAAATATTGTTCTGTTCTTCTGGAATTATTTACTTTTGATTCTCAATAAATTATCTACTATTTTTGCTGTATTTTTGGATGTCATTATCTTTCCACTGGCCCAAATATGCAAAATTACAGTAGATGCAGAAGATATTCTCATAGTAATCAATGTTAAATAAAATTTCACAAAATTACTGTTTATTACGTAATTTTTATGAAACAATCAATTCATATATATATTTACAAAAATTGCTGCTAGATATTATACAAAAAAATTTTTAAATTAATAGAAATGTAGAGGTAATAAATAATTAATTTATAAGCGGGTAACATATTCCTTTGTGATTAAAATTAACTTACATTTGTTCTTGAAGCTTTAAGCAAAATTGCAGAAATTTCATCATTTGCATAAAATTATGGAGTATTTTTAAATGTAATAAGTGTCACGAGAATTCTGAACGGTTCTGTACCAACAAAGTTTGATTACAATTGCAAATGAAATTTTAATATCTAATAATACGAAAAGAATTGAAAATACACAAAAAGAAGAATGTTCGAAAAATTGCATAGAAAAGTGAACTATCAGCTCTTGCAATAATTAATTGTATAAAAACTAATGTTTAATCAAAAAGTTTGATTCATCTTATTTTCTGAAATAAACATCATTATTGTGAGATTTCACACGTTAAAGTCAGAGTGTCAGTACGCGACGCGTACTGATTGTTCTTTGGTTCCTCGGCTCCCTTTCGATCCGACGCGACGCGCACTTTTCAACGCGTTCGATTCGGAAAAGAAAAATCGATAGAATCGCGATCGATGCAGCCACTCGTGGATCAAATTCGATAGCTATCGTTGAAAGACAAGAAGGAACTGACATCAGTCAATCGACGGCCGAGTCACAGACTGTGTCGCATTTGAATTGTCTTTAAATGGTTCTAATCTATACACTTATTTTCCGATATTTTCAAATTATCTATAATGAATATTGCAGATTAATACTTAAAATCTTAAAATTTTTAATTCACCATTCAGATATTACGTTATTCAGAAAAAAACGAAAAAATTGGATCTTTAGTAAAATTGTATTGCAATGAAATTTTAGGTGGTTTTATGTTTATTTTTCTTTTTGCAACTGTTCATTGCAAAGGTTCAAAGAAAATTATTTAAATATTAGGTTGGTGTATATCGGTTTGCAAGAAGAGTGACATTAGTCGAAAGAGATAATTTCACAGAAAAGAAGTTTGAATTTTACTTTTCCTGTAATTTGTTTGTTACTTTATTGTATTTTTGTTTGTACAGTTGTACTGAGAGTTTCTACCCTTGCCTTTCTTTGTTAAAATATCAGTTAATTCTTTTTCTTAAGGGATGAAACGATTTTTCATTTTGAGTTGTGTCATTGTTTTTGTCAAATAGTAGCTAATCAACTCTGTGGCTTGATGCAAAAAGTATCAATATCATATTTTCGGAAAAATAAGTTCAACCTTATATTGAGTTTGTAAACAATTGTAGATTCTATATAAAAAAACGACAATTTCTAATTCTATTCGGAAGTTACTATAATGGCATTTGTATATGCCAGTGTCAAAATTTTTTCTAAGATTAATTTATCTAATAAATTCATCTTTTTCTGTAGAAACACACAAATAGCATAAGCTATAATTCTAAGAAATTTGGAACAGCAGAAACTTCTGTATCAGAAATTATTTGAACATGATTTTTTTATCACTCGAATTGCGGGTCTTGATCAAAGCCCCAATATTAATTCATTTTTGCGTTTCGTGTTATTTTCATTTTGTACCTTTTGCACCAAATCACGGATGTGATAGTTGAAACATTCCCATATTATTATTTAGATCAAAGAAGCCTATTTTTAAAGTTTATTTTCCTAGCTATCTCAAAATTGATAATATCCAAGTTGTGTTACTATTCTTGCAAATCACAGATATGAAATGTTGTTTTTCTTTGTGATTATAAATCACACAAAAGAAAAACAAAATTCCTTATAATATATGTAGGTATAGCATTAACTATCAATAATATTCATAGTTGATTATTAAAAATGACCAAAATTGTTAGGTGATCATTCTGTACTAAAACAAACTTGGCAGTATTGAAGTAAAAATTGTATAATAAAATTAATCTATCATTTGCAAAAGATTACTTAACTCTAAAAACTGTATAATTTTGGATTATAGAATTCAGAAGTGAAAATTTTTCATTTGAAAATGTATCAAATATTCTGCATAATAATGAAATTCCTATAGGAAAAGTATAAAGTTATTTTGAAAGAAAAATTTACTTTACAGAACAACATTTCATTTGAACCAACCTAATGGTATTAAAATAGTGTCTGCATTAATTTCAAGCTTGAAGGTAATTTTAAATCAGATAGAAGTCCGAGGAACCAATGTTAATTTTAACACGAAATACACTGAACACTGAGATTTATATCAAGTAAAAATTTATACTTGCGAAACTGTTTTTCATCGAATCAAATTTCCTATGATAGAACATGAAAGGAAAGACATAAATAAGTATCTTCATTAGCTTATATTCGCATTATTTTTCCAGTAATCTAAGAAATTTGAATCTCCGATATTGCATTTACAGATCGTTGAAACCAAAATATTTCTGTAACGATATTTTGAAGATATTGTACAAAATTTACGTAAACCTAATAAAAGAAATAATTTATCTGAAAATTGCATAAAATTTTAAGGGAAGAATTAGAATTTTGAACTCTTAGGAATGATAATACTAACAGTAGCCAAACTTTTGCCTATTTTATTATGAAACTTACTTAACATCTTGAGTTGTGGGTGATACTTAAATTTCAATAGGAAACTATCACCCACATTATTAGGAATTCTTTGCTTTACTTAATTAGAAATACTTCTATTAGATATTTGAAATAAATAATTATCGTGGAAATAATGAATAAAATTTGTCAAAAATAAAACTGCTATTTAATGAAATTATTAACAGCTTCAATGTGGCAATAAATTTTAATATTGCAAATTTGTAACTTTACGTTTTCAATCATTTTATTGATAATGAAATGTGCAGTTATATTTGTAACACAATTGCCATAATGAGTTGATATACACAGTTCGTAATTACTTGCTTCATTAGTATCTTACAAAAATATTTTGCTTCGATCACTAGAAAGTATTTGAAGTCACTATTTAATGATTTCAAATTTTTAAAAGCAATTGAAGAAAGCATAGAAGTATTTATCTGAAGTTTTTTAATCCTCTACATAATAATGTATACAACATTTCTTTTATAGTTTCTTTCGCTATGAACCGTTATTATTTACATTCAGCGGCCCACATGAATAATATTCTGATACCATAATATCGAAGTAATCATTGTATTAACCCTCCGCCGGCAGTATTGTATTTTACTAACACGGTCGGCATTACGTGTCTTTTATTTCCAAGCTCAGTTTTTTATTGTTTCAAACTGTAACAAATTCTGAGACATGTATTGAAGTCTCTAATTTAATGTACATGTGTTATAATAAAGTAATAATTCGAAGGCAAGTTTTGAGATGGTCCGTAATGCCGGCGGAGGGTTAAGGAAATTCTATTCTGTTGATAGGATCGCAAATTTAAAGTTCATTGTATAATGTTTAAATGAAAGGGTTTTACATTGTATATATTGAAGGAATAATTTTTATAAGAACAGTATACAATTTGGGGAATGAAAATAATATGGAATATAAAATTAAATTGAAATTGGAGCTCTCTCAATGGTCCGCCGACCGAGGGCTAATGATATTGAAACAATTATTGCTTGATAATACCCATTTACAATTATATTAACAAAGCAATAAATATCTATAGTACGATAACATATTTATCTTACTTAATAGAAAGGCAAGTTTTATTTATTTAGCATAGTTATTTTTTAGTATAATGAAATAGAAACAGAACTATTCGTTCCGGTCATTGAATTAAATGATACAGCGATATACACTGCCGTCGATAGGTAGTGGGACACCTATAAAATATGTTTGTGCTCAAATATTTTTAATTTATGTAAGTTTCTGCTAATTAAAGCAGTTTTAATTTATTTTCACATTTTGATAACGGTTTTGTCGTAGCTACATGCCTTTAACGTCCATCGAGCTCTCTTCACACTCGTCACAGATAGAGTGCTAATTAATTTATGACGCTAATTCAGATGTACTATTTTTACAATTAAGCTTACTGATTGTTTATAAATAATAATTTTTGACATATGTTGTTTTTCTTGAGCGTTTTTATTACTTTTAAGATTAATAACTATTTAGGATAGCGAATTTCTTCGGAGCATAATAATTTGCAATAGATTTAGAAAATTTTCTTAGTGAAATATCCTTCTTCTGACAGAATAATATTTTATTGATATTTCTTTATGAGGCTTAGTTGTCGTAATAATTTAAAATCTCAAACGAAATTAACTGAAAGTGGACGAAATTATAGTTCTGGACGTTTGATTATATTACGTGAAACAAAAATAAAGGAAAGACATTACAGTCCTCAGTAATTTGCAAAATTTTAGCACAATATACGTGTTTTGCAGCTGAAATTGTTAATAAATAAATAGTTAGTGATTAAAGTCTACTTCGTTCGATATAAAATAACTCGAATTTCGAGTCAAACAATGATCGGTCGGTCGAGCCGAGTCGAGCGCTTGAATTTGTCGAATTACTCGAAATCGACGAACTGTTTGAAACAAAAGCGAGCTACTCGAATATTCGAGCCGAAAATTCATCTTCAAGTGAATCGAAATTTTACGACGGCTCGAATATTCGAGTAGATTTTTTTTTTTTCGAGTAGCTCGCTTCTGTTTCAAATAGTTTATCGATTTCGAGTAATTCGGCAAAATCAAGCGCTCGACTCGGCTCGAACAATCGAAGCGAGTTCAGCTCGGCTTGTAAATTACGAGTAACTCGCACACCTCTAAACATAACAGCAATATACAAATTCAATAATTATTACATGATCAACAGAAGTTACAAGTGTTCTACTACTTATGGATGGCAGTGTCTGGCATATGGAAAAATGCAGATTGATTTGAGAAATCAGACATAACGCATTAACAAAATTATTAAATTCTCAAGATTAATAAAAAGTTATTAGAGAAAGTAAAGAAAATCACAATATTAAGTGTTCTTTAGTTAACTAAGTGATAATAAGTTTACAAAGAAAATATATCCTGATATGTAGTGTGTCGAGTTTACAAAAACAAATAGATACAGTAGGATTCTATTTCGTAGAAAACTATATATCAATAAAGGTTTAGTTTTAGTTAAAGAAGTTCTTTTTCAATAAAAATATCTGATAAAATGACGTAATATTTCGTGAGGAAGCAAATTCATCATTTTCAGTTCAGGTGAACGAAAAATTAAAAATCCGGAACATTATTTCTTTAATGTATTTGTAAATGGGAATATCTAGCAATAATTACTTAACACTTTAATGTCCGACGTCACATATTCGTGATTTTGGCATTTAACTTTTTATACGATTATTCTTCACCTTATTTTTATCTACTCCATCAAATGCTAATTAGAGTTTAAAATTTAGTAACTCTGCGGCGCGCGTAAAATGATTTATTTATAATTCTATTAGTAATTTTTTGTTAGATACAAAAGGGAATTTAACTTTCCGTAGGCAAATTGGATCATCTGTGTCCTTTTACTATGTCAGACTTTCTAAAACTCTGACAAAATTCTAGAAGACTAATTAAAATCTCTATTACATTATTCAATTATTCGTTCTGTCAAATGTTTACAACTTTTTTCAATAAAAATAAAAATTCGAGGGGAAGTCTTTCGCTTCTGTCGTTAGCGTTTCGGATTGCCTACGGAGGATTAAAATTACACGTGTTAAAGGTTTTATGAAACGTGCAGTCATCAGAGCGTTAATTATCAGAATAGAGTCCAAATGTATAATGTGGGTCACTGTACATTGTATAAAAAAATGAAGTGAATATTACTCGCTTCATAATTCATAATCCTATAATAACAACTTTTATAATTTTCTTTCTCTCTTTAAATATATAAAAATATGTATAATCGAGGATTAAAGTAACATTATAAGACATCGTTGAAATAATGCGAATATAAGCTAATGAAGATACACATCTCAGACATAACTCTTCTTGATTTTCATTCAATGATTTCAATGAAACCTGGGCAAATAACGGTGAATATATTTCTGGTAGGCGAACAAAGGAGTATAAGTTGATAAAAATCGTATTAGCCATTATTTTCAAGAAAATAAGAATGTTTTTAAATTGAATACGACGTATATTATATATTTTTATTACAAGTTATCAACTTCCATGTCGAAAACTAACATTGAATTTAACATTGCACCTTAAACATCTTCTACTCGTCTAGCAGAAATATTTGATTTGATGTAAACAGTGTTCACACCTGTGACCGATAGGCACTAGAGCGGAGATTCCCAAAATGCGGTTTCCGATCGACGCGACGGTTGGGTCGCGTTAAATATTAACGCGTTGATTGCCGAAATGAAAATAGATATTTCTTGTCACATATATTGAAGCTCTAATTGTTAAGAGTAGAAACAGTCTGGAATTTTTAAATTTCAAGCAATCCGTGTAAAATAATACGAAATACGAAGGTAAATTAAAATTGGGTCTTTCTCCATGGTCCGTTGTCTGATGGCTAATTCGGTTAATTAAGTCCGATAGTGATTATCATCTTTAGCGACTGACGGCATCGAGTTGCGTGGCAACGAATGCGTTAATTTTTATCGGCAAGTGGTTCTTAAAAAGTATCCGTTTTCGATAGTGGATCTCGACTCGTCAAAGTTTGGGAAGCTCTGCGCTATAGCCACTTCTGATAGACACAGTTCGATTTCTTTTTTTAACAACTTTTTTTCGCCACGTTTACGAGCGGGTTAGATTCGGTATCGCGAGTAAATTCGCGTGGCAAGTGTCCAAGGATGAAGACGATCGAGAGAGAGAAATGGAACACGTCGATTATATCTGTTCTAGATGGATAATTCTGCGTATGTGCCGAATCATCTACCGCCGCCGTCCCTGGTCGTATTTTCACAGGCCGGGGGGCTGCCGGAGGCTCTGAGAATGCAAAGACCCTTCAATCCACAAGTTAGTGTCCCATTATCCTTACCTGTACACAAACCTAAGCCTGTGTTTGCTTCTCTCTTGCTCCTATATGTGTTTACCCGTGCATGAGAATCTGCTGAAAATGATATTTGGAACAAGGACGATTAACACGAGATTTCCTTAACGAACATCGTTTTTCTTGTCGTTGCAAAATTATTGCTTTCGCTCGTTCGTGTTTTAGTACCTGGAAAGGTTTTGCGGATTTGTGTAACAAAATATTTTTTAAAAATAAAACTTCATTTGAACAGAGAATCGCAGCTGATTGTAAAGTCCATCAGTTTTTTGTTCCTTTTTAAATTATATGAAATTCTAAGAGCATTTCAATTTGCATAATTAATCTTAATTAAATGCTGATTGATACAAATTTTCTATTTATTTACGTATTATATAATAGGATTATTATTCTCAGTCATAACTTTGATTAAATTATGATTAACCCTTGAACAGTGGAATCTGGGTCAATCGATACCCAAACTTACAAAACGTATGCAAGAATATTAACCTAATGTTGAATGTATGATTTTTAAACAAAAGAGTTTCATATATTAAAAGAGTGTGAAATTTAGAAAATGAAAATATTAGGTTAAAGATTTATTTTTAAATAGCCATAGTAATTCCAATTATTGAAATGATCTTTATTGTTATTATGTCGTCTTACCACTTTTCAAATGTCCAAAACCGCGAGAAAATATTCAAATTAAAAATATTAATTAAGAATGCGTAATACTAAAGGCACCGAATTAATTTGTACATCCTAATAGTATGAAATACAAAATTAAATTAGAATTGGAACTTTCTCCATGGTCCGCCGTTCAAGGGGTTAATAATAAACGATGTACCTAAGAGTTATGAAGATAAAGATTTCCACTTTTAAATATAATAAACTATTCTTTAATAGATCTCTCTGTTGTTTCATTATGAAAGAAAAGGTTTAAGTGTTAAAAGTGGATTCCATTTTCAGCTAACCAGAATCTTTGTGTTAGATACAGGATAGAATATCGCCATTTAGATTGTATCATAAATCTTTCCATGCAACCTATGAGAAATTGGCACAAACTTTCAGGGCAACTCAATAATAACAAGTTAAGCAAGTTAACTCTTTCGTTATGGATAAACTGTTCTAAAAATGTTAAACCGGCCTTCATTGCGTAATGCAGTCTAACTGTAACTATACATGCAATTTTTAATAATCTAATAAACATTTTTAATTCAAAAGGAGAAGATTACTCTAGCGTTAATAAACAAAATTCGTCCAAGGATTAACCCTTTCGACCCTGGTAGGACACATACGTCCCACTGAATGTTTCTGACCCTCTGTGAGACAATGTGTCACATATGTACTTATGTGCAGTAGTATATTTTTTCTTTTTACTTCATTTGACTATATTATTAGCTGTAGAAATTAATTCGGTGCCTTTAGCATTACTCCTTTTTAATCACTATTTTATATTTGAATATTTTTTCGCGCTTCCATGAACTTGGAAAGTAGCGCGAAAATGTGATAACGATAATAATTATTTTAATAATTGAAATTACTATAATTAAAAAAAAAAATCTTCAATTTAATTTCTACTTAATAATTGAAATTACTATAATTAAAAAAAAAATCTTCAATTAAAATTAAGAAAAAGCATCGAATTAATTTCTACACATAATACCATCTTTGATATTTGGTAACATAACAACGTACTGAATAATCTTCATTTAGGCAATTAAATTCAAATGGAAAATACTTGGGTCGAAAGGGTTAATGTACTCGTGGCAAATAAATCCGTCGCAACAAATTAAATATCAGATTTGGAAAGATTGACTCCAGAATTTCAAATGGATCAATCGTTATCATGTAAAAGTCAATGATATTTTTCTCTCTCTTTTTTTTTTTTTTTAATTCATTACTATTTTGTACGTGTATATAAACACAGAGAATAATAAAAGGGAGACGCGCAATCTTTATGCTTCGAAAAATGTCAATTTCAATGGGCCAGCTGTAATCGCTTGCAATCGCTTCGACTGGTAGGCGCTTTATGCACACCACTGGTAATTAATGCACGCTCTAAATAGGGATTTCGTTGTGAATGCCTGGGAACACGCAAACGTGAATGAATCCGTAAATCGTAGTACAGTAGATAGATAATCATTTGCTTGACGGTAATCATTTTTCGTTAAGTTTGATCGAAACAGTCGATTGCCTCTGTACACCGTAAGTATATATTTGATGTTTTTTAATTTAAATTTAAGCAAATCCCCATTTTCACCCTTTTGCTATTGTGAGATACTATAATCATCGAATGGAGTGTTTACATTTCAAGATACCAAGTATGTGATATGCCAACAGAAAAATTTCTTATTGCAAATCAAATTTTATATAAATAATTATTAACAATTTAACACTTTATTAGCAGGAGAAATTAAGATTGCACGCTCAGAACGGGTACAAGTTGTAGCACGCACAAAACTGAGAGCGGGGACTTTTTTGGAAAAAAATTGAGAAATTTTAAAGAAACGTATTACTACGTCAACTGCTTTCAGCTGTTATTTTTGAGAAGACGTATTACCACGTCACCAGCTTTAAGCTATTACTTTGAAAAGATGCATTACTACGTTAACCGCCCTCAGGTTTTACATTCGAAAAGACGTACCATTACGTCACCAGCTCTCAGCTTTTATTTTTGAAAAGACGTAGTACTACGTTATCAGACAGCAAGGTGTTAACATGAAAACGTACGAATAGGGTTTCAGGTAGAAACAATCGTAGCGAAAGGGTTACTTATAGAGAGTGAGTCACATATTTAAAATAAGTTATAACTACTGTGTTGTTGAAGATTTATTTCACTACAGTAGACTCTCGTTATATTTCCCCACGAACGGCTTGACCTTCACATGGATTTTCAAGCATATTAGTGCCACTTTTATATCCCTTTTCTACTCTAACTGAAAGCTTGAAAGTTTGAAACATTTTCTGCCTGTACACCCCGTACGCGTCGATATAACGAGTGTTTATCGTAATTTCCACTTGTGACAGTGCAACCAAAAAGTACTATTGCAGTTTTTTAATTAATTAATTATAAGAATGACATAAGATTTCGGTTTATTTTTGACAAATAAAATCGACTCAAATCTTTGAACAGTGGAGCCTGGGTTAATCGCGACCGGTATATATAACCTATTGACCTAAGGTTACATGTATAATCTTTAAACAAGATTCATTTTTAAAGAGACAGTGTAAAATTTAAAAAATGATAATAATATAAATTATAAAATTAAATTAAAATAGGGGCTCTCTTCATGGTCCGCCACCTGAGGATTAACTGTGTTCAACACATATTTATATATAAACATCTTATCTACATTTTTAGTTGAAATGGATAAGTATTATCGTGTTGTGATCGAATAATAACTAAAAATTAAAAGCCTGATCCGTATTCTCATTATCTGGTTAATTATAACATACATAGATTTTATTACGTCCTTTGAATTGCAGATGAATTATTAACGACCAGAGGCTTATATTTGGTTCCTTTAATTAGTAACCGTTAGTATTAAAAAGTCCATTAAAATAGGCTTCCGGTCAGTAAGGTGTTAACATTAGATACCTGATACGATCATATGGCTCAATCATAAAGTGATTAACTTTGACACCTGCGATATAGAACGATATAATAAGAGTTCTTAAACATATTATAAACATTTCATTTTTTAAATTTAGCTTTTCATATTATTAATGTAACATTACTTGTACTCGCAATCAAAATTTTCTTGTTTTCTTCTCATTGGTAAGTGATTGTAAAAATTTAATTAAAATATTTTTAATATGGACAGAAATAAGATATTCTTTGATAAATAGGTGGTCTCAAATTTTTAACGCATAGTATATGTTGAACATAGATGAAAAAAATAATTGAACGCATAAAACACTATTATGTTTATATAAATATAATTATTCATAAAAGGGGATATAGAACACAACGGGGCAGAAATCAATATTGATTTTAAAACAAATGGGAAAATTTCATTGATTAAAAATTGTTTTACGTTTCACAAGTGCTATAAATTGCAAATAACAGTTTCTATACTTTTTATGTATGTGCACTCACGATCAAATCAGGCTTCCCTAAAATGGGGAATATAGGGGAAGCAAGAATACTGAAATTCTGAATTTTTACCTATTAATATTAAAAGTGGGTTAGAAGTAAAATTACACGATTTTTAATCATTAAGTATTACAAAATTTATTATACAATTGGAAAGTATAAACAAGAAAGTAAATATTGATTTAAATTTTCCTGTGCAAACGCTTACATGCAATTGGTGGGGGACCGCAGACTTATATATACGAGGCCCCTTTCGCCACATTGTTTTTCCCGGAGAAACAATGGGAGAAGGGCAGGAAGACAATTTTTTTTTACGACAAACTAAACAATGTTATAGAAGGATGATTTCTGCATTATATATTAAATTATAATTTCATGCAAAATTGAAAAGGCAATTGTAAATAAGATATTATATACTTGTAATCCAATTTCTGAATCTTTGTTTTTATAGCTAACAATAAGTAATTCAATTTTTATTTTGCATATATTGAATTTGCAAATAAAATAGTGTTAAAAAATTGTAATCTTTAATAATATTGATTCTTTTAACCCTTTATTGTCCTAATGAAGTTTCAGAGATTTCACTGATTTTATTTTTCCTATTTTCTAAATTCTTCTTGAAATTCTTCTTGAAACTTCCAATAAGTATTAATTTTAAGATTTATCAATTTTTCCAAATAGCATAATTTGATGCTTAATATTTTATTAAACCGTATACACGGTTTTATTTTAACAAAGAATAAAATAATTGCGAAATATTAAACATCTTTTTAACCGAAATTATTTAAATGGTACGACGTATAAAATATTATTTATAATTTCAAAAGAGGTGATTGAACAATTTATGCGTTCGTCGTTGGTTGTTTTAGTTGTTAAACAAATATGAAAAAGGAAGGAAATTGAAACGATTGTTCGACATGATGAGATAATGAAATAATATTCGTTGAAACGTTGAAAAATGTATGTTTTCAAAGTGCTTATTAATGAGCTCGTTTAAATACATGTAGCAGAGGTGTATTGTATTATTGAAACCGATTGCAACGTACATTCGGAATAAAAACAAAGCCTCGGCTGCCTTTCGAGACACGTACGGGACACGATTGATTGCAATCGAATAATAAAACATGGCAGCATATCAACATTCGGTGTCGCTAAAGAAATGAGATAATTTCGTTGGAAATTAATCGTTGCGTGTGTAACCGTGAACGGGAAAAGGATTGACGATGTAGAAGAAGGAAAAGAGAGAAAAAACATTGTAAATATGCAAAAGCGCGTTCAGTCATTAGCGTGAAAAAAAAAAAAAATGCCACCCGCGTGTAATTAAAAGAATAATGAATAGCTAATAAATCAGTGATCGAACGGAGATAGGAAACGAAGGTTGCGGGAACCTCATTTCCTCTTATAAAAGAATAATAAACTAATCGTGCGCTACCGATTCTCGTTTAAGTTATCGTCCGCATCATTATTGAACGATGAAATATTTATTCCTTGATTGACTATCAATAAAACTGTCTCGTTTTTCCGATTTTCTCAGGAAAATTGAAAATGGGTTCGAAATGAAATGTAGCGAATTAAATTGCAATTACCTGTGACATTTATATAATGTAAATATTAATTATAATTAATTATTAGTTTTAATGGTGGCATTTCAGTGGAAAAAAAAATGGAATGAGAATGGATTTAAAAAAAAATCTGTCACCTTCTTAATCCTATACAAAATACAGTAGACTCTTTATATTGCTGTGAACGAAGCTGTAGAAGTGGACAATTTTTCAAGCTTCCAAATTTTCAGTTCGAGGGGAAGAGAGAAATAAAAGCGGACTATAATGGTAGAAGAGTGCCACTAGTATGCTTGAAAATCCATGTAAAGGATCAATCGCTCACAATATAACAAAAGTCTACTGTATTCAATGACGGAGTACTCTTTTGTTTCTCGAATTTCATTTTTACAAAATGAGGTAAAACAAATAAAAGGTTTATGTGTTAAAACAATTTTTAATATTAATCTAACATTAAAACAACGTAAATTGTACTTAATGTAAAATAGGTACCTAAATATAAAATGCTAAAGATTATTTTTGTATTTTCATCGTACTCCTGAAATGCTACAAATTAGTAACAAATTAATGCAATTTTAAAAAATGAATTTCATTCTCCTTTCATGTTTTTAAATTATTTATTATAAAACGTGAGAGTTCTCTGAACTCTTAATTTATCACTTGTTCAAATATTTGTTGCGTTTAGTATTTCGAAATAAAAAGTTAGAAAAATCTCTTGAAAATTGCTTTGGTTTTTTATTTATTTATTAAACAGTATATAGTTAGCACTACAATACTTTTTTGTGTGTCTAAAATATTGTAGAATAATAACATAAATAATTGTACGTGCAGTTTAATGGAAAATTGAAGTTTTGTCGAAGAAATTTAAAAGGAGTTCGGTAATTCGTTGAATGTCGCAGTCAAAATTATAATCATAATTATAATTCAATTATTCAACTTGCTACCTTATAAAATTAATGCAATATCGATGCTACTGAAAATGTTTTACTGTATTTCTTTCAAGTACTCAATTACAGTAGACTCTCATTATATTGCCAGGTGAGCGATTTGTCTTTCATACAGATTTTCAAATATGAAACTATGTAGTACCACTCTTCCACCATCATAGCCTACTAACATGATACATTTTTATGCCCCCTTCACTTTTCAAATGTGAGTCTGGAAGTTTGACAAATTTTCCACCCCTACAACCCTGTCCGCGGCAATGTAACGAAAGTCTACTTTATATTAAAGTGGTACTGGCCAGCTATGACACCCACGTGTTAATATACAATTGCCATGTCACCCATACAAATGTAATATTTGCAATTCCATAAGAGTCTAATTCGTTTACTCATTTAATTATACATACTCTTATTAGATACTTGAAATTATTTATAACAAAATATTGTGTAAACAACAGATAAAACTCATTTAGAGCGAAATCAGAATATCAACTCTTTTTCGATGCCGAAAGGCAATAAAATAAACTATCTATCTACAGTTTATTAAAAATAAAAGTATTTGATGAAATTTTCAACAGCTTGTCACTGTATTAACCCTCGGAAAGCGCGGACCACGAAGAGAGCCCCTGTTTCAATTTAATTGTGTACTTAATTTTTTTCTACTTTCTACATTCTACTGCTCCTTTTTGTTTAAAAATTATACACATAACTTTAGATTAATATCCCTCCATATGTTCTGTACGTTTGTCACGATTAACCCAACCTTCAAGGGTTAAACGAGCTTGATTTATCAAATCAATAAACTTCAAAAAATAAAAAGCAAAGGAAGTAATAAAGTATAAAAAGTTCAGCATCAATCAAGCACTTCGACTTTAAAATTGTAGAAAATTTAAAAAGTCACATTAATCACTTTGACGTGTGAACGGTTGAAATAGAAGTTGCAGAGATTGTTAGAAAACGGTAGATACATTGACATTTTCTACGATTGATTTCGAAACGTATCTCGTAAAAAGTAAAGGTTCTGAAGTTGTGCAAATACGATGAAACGGTATTGAAAAACGGTATGAAACAGGCGGCTAACAGAGAACGAGAAAGAGAGAACAGCTACGTGAGCTGGAATATTGATCTGATAATGCGTAAGCATTGTTCAAATATTAGTACTCGATTTTCGATCGCTAATAAGTAGGAACGTTTCCATTTCTGTTCAAAATACAACACATCCCTTTTTATGCATTTTTATAAATATTATCACGGATCTATTATTGAGAACTAAATGCATGCTTAATGTTGATACAATTATAAATATGAAATGTTTAACGACGCGACGATATTTAGTGTGCTCTTGGAAAATATGACGTATCAGAAGGCAATGGGTAGTCAATATTGAGTTGCAATTAATTAAATGTCAATGGATAGTACACATATTGTAACACTTTGTCAGTGTTCAATTAATATTAAAAGCCTGATTTATAATATATGAAAGAAGATGAACTTGGAGAGAACTGTTATCTAAGATTTTCTATTAATAATTAGAAACAGAAATAAACCAAGACTAGATTATGTCAAAATATTTTTAAGTTTTATAAATTACAATTGTGTAATATTTTAAAAACTTAAAATTTATTTTTTAGACTGAAATTTAGAATACTGAGAATACTAGAATATTAAAATTACTAGACTACTAGAGTACTTAAAATACTGAGAATACTAGACTACTAGACTACCTGGGATACTAATTGTAAGAATACTAATATATTAGGAATATTAGACTACTAGAATATTTAGAATATACCGTGGATACTAGAATATTGGGAATACTACGTAAGATTACTAGAATACTAGAGCACTAGAATATTGGGAATACTGAGAATATTAGAATACCGGAACACTAAAATATTGGGAATACTGGGAACATTAGAATACCAGAGCAGTAGAATATTGGGAATATTGAGAATATTAAACTGCCAGAGTACTGGAATACTGAAAATACTAGACTATTACAGTAAAAGACTACTAGAATGCTAGAATATTGAAAATACTACACTGAGAATACTAGACTACTAGGGTGCTAGAATACTGAGGATACTAGACTATTAGAATACTAATGGTTTATACTAATGCTGATGTATTAAATAGAAATACACGAAAACATAAGAATTCGTGTCATGAAAATTAGTTTTTATTATTGTACCTATTTTTATATATTTAAGATCAAGAAAATTTGGTTTCAAAATCCGTTGAAATATCATGTTATATCAACTGAATTATTAAACTCGATGGTAATTATTTATCAGCATAAAAATTCGAAAATATCTGAACGAATATTCCTTAATATTTTTTCCCTGTTGAAATTGATATAACGAAATTATGCAGATTTCTTTTCTTCTTTTCGACATATGTGTCAGAATTCATGGATAAAAGTTATCGTATTATACGAGTGGATATCTCATTGACAGTATGCGGGTATCCATATGAATTCGAGCACATTGAAATAGCGTATAATACCGAAGCAATATGGCATTATACTGTTAATAACGCGAAACCACTGTGTGTTATAATAATCCGTCAAAACGCAAAGCTTCGCCTCCCTCTCCTCCCTCGTCGGTTGTATCATTCAATTCGCCGTGATTGACGAGTCTATTAAGCTGGCATAGTAAATGGCTGGGTGGAAGTGAACGAGTTCTGTTTTGTAACGTTTGTAATGACGAAATATCGGGCCACGGTAAATGTCATCTCGGCAAATGTAATAGATCGCGATAATAGAGCTTCGGATTCGCTGAAACGTTTAATATGTTTTCTGCCATTTTGCTGTCTATAATGAATGAAATAGACGATATTACATTATCGAAGTATGATTTATTAACCCCTGTAGACACGTATTACATTAATGATTGGGTACCGCAGCATCTCTGAATTTCCTGCTTTATATAAAAAAGAATTATTTAAATATCTTAGGAATTATGTTGTGAAAATATTAATTGATAATTTAAATAGATTTCAAATAGATGAATAGTTTCTTCTTAACCGTTTGAGGGCCAAGCGACGCGAACTCGCTTCGCTTGTTCCGTGCCAAAAAATGACACCTAATTAGCTCACAAGGGAATGGTAAAAAGCGAATGGTGGAGTTGCTCGTCCAGACTATGTTTATGGTATTCGAAAGAGCATGGAACGAGGAGTTTATGGTGGAATTTTTGGGTGCCATTGGCAACGGGTTCAAAAGTTGTGGGACTTTGAAATTTTCATATTTTTAAGTGCAAATGATCACACAAGTGCAAATTGCATCACACGTGTAATTTTCCCTGAAACTCACCTTAAAAGTTAGTAAACATCATCTAATCATTTCAGATTCATGCCTTTGTCACTTTTACACATAATTTTCACTTCATATTTCGATTTCTCATGTTTTCTAATCATTTGCACTTAAAAATATGAAAATTTCAAAGTCCCATAACTTTTGAACCCGTTGCCAATGGCACCCAAAAATTGCGCCATAAACTTCTCGTTTCATGCTCTTATAAATAAACATACTATGGACGAGCAACTCTACCATCCACTTTTGACCATTCTCTTGTCAATCGACCCAACTATCGGTACATTTAACGCTAATGGCAATACAGTGTTAATGTTATATGTTTAGCAAGCTGACTATTTTAGAGTGAAAATAATTGAATAATTAATAAAACTGTAAAATTAAATGACAGAAATAGAAGAAACGCGATCATTTTTCGACCGGATTTTAGAAAAAATTCGCGGCACTCAAATAGTTAATGCATTATCTATGTACCACCTATTAAATGAAATAGATCAGCATTATTACTAGGAATACACTCTCGATGAAATTAGTCTTCCCTAGGGATAATGGAATGGCTTCCTTTTCTTCGGGCTTCGGTCTGTTCCCGTAGGTATCCATAGGGAAAATAACAAAGTAGTGAAGGAGGCCTCATATATATATATAGATCTGTGGCCCCCCACCATTTACGTGGGAAAATTTGAATTAATATTTACTTTGTTATTTGTACCTTTTAATAATATTTAGTAATTAAAAATCATATTATTTTGTTTCTAAATCACTTTTAATATTAACATCATCAAAATTAGGATTTTGAGAATTTTTCTCCTATGTCGCCATTTTCTAGGAAACCTGATTTGTTTGGGAGTGTATGTGAGATCCTCGCGTAGTATGTGACGGTTTTTAACTATACATCATTAACGCATTAAATGATTATTAAGAATTGCTGTTAGTTGAAATGAAGATTGAAAATTTATAGTATTTTATCAATTTTATTTAACTGAAAATAAATCATAGGTGTATCGTTTTTTAATTCACATGTGCATTTAAATTCAAATAAAATAGATATTTATAGTGAAATATAATTTTTCATTTTTATTTATTATTATTATTTTGATAAGAGGGTAGTTGGTAATAATAAAAATTTAAGAAAGAATTATACGAATATCTTATGTTTGAGAAACACTGCTTTATAATTTAATCTTCGATCGGCGGACCATGGAGAGTGACCCAATTTTAATAGTGTAATTCCGTATTTCATATTATTTTCATTTCCTAAATTTGACATTGTTTCTCTAAAAATTCTTTTTCTAATATATCGAAATTCTTTCGTTCACAAATTATACATTCATCATTGTATATGTTTTGTAAGTTTGAGTCTCGATTGACCCAGGCTCCGCTGTTCAAGGGTTAAAAAGTATAATCTTTACTTTCAGTTTCCTTTTGATTGAAGTACACTTAACTTTTATTATTTCCACTGAGTTATACGTTAATTTATAATAAATCAAAAGATTACCAATTGGTTTCACGTCAACAACTGATGGTGTCAGAAAGCCTATTAATAGGTTTCCCGTAAGTAAAGTGTCAACGTATTCGCTTTCATGTCGTACCATGCATTAAAACCTTAAAATCGTGAAAAATTCGAAAAATTTGAAGTATCTATTTCACGAATTGTTTATGATTTTGATATTCCACTCTAGTATTTTCATACACAATATCGCGTACAATGGATGTGTGTAAAAAAATATGTAGTTCCATTAAAAAAGAAAGATTACAGTTATAAATATTTCAAATTTTTGTATAAAATATCTCACTTTTGAATTGAAAATATTTCCTGAAATATTGATTTTTTATATTGAACTCATATTTTTTTACACAGAATGTTTCGAAGGATTGATGTAGGTTAAAAAAAATATGCAGTTCTATATTAATCTTGAAATCTTTGAAAATCCTTTTTAACAAGATGATTATTATTATGTTAAAACCTCCTCGATACACTTTCTTTATAATGATTGTAAAGTTATCATATAATTTTGTATAAGGGAGGATTTTATCCCCTGAACACTAACTCCTAAGAAATCGAATGATAAAGTTAACCCTTTCGGCCCTGGATTTTTTTATACTCACTCAGAAAAGAAATTTTTCTGGCACAAAATATTGTTCATAGCTGCCATAAACACTCCCCTGTCAAGTTTAAACGAATTTTTACCATAGACGTGAAAACCATGGTAATTGTCATCACTAGGTCTATTACAGGTGTAACAGCGCTCTAAATACAGTAGACATTTGTTATATTACCGTGGACAGGGTGTAAAGGCGGGAAATGGTTCAAGTCTCAGGTCCATACTTTCAATTGGAAGGGAAAAGGAAGATAAAAGGGTATCATTTTCATAGGCCATGATGATGGAAGAGTGGCAATAATATTCTTGAAAATCGTATGCAGGAGAAATCATTCACGTGGCAATATAACGAGAGTCTATTGTTCAAGATCGTGGTTTGGAATCCATAATAAACGAAACTTTCTGTATATTTTCTTTTCTATGTTATATTTTAATTATCATGTAGTATTATTTGAACTTTGGTATGTGCAGTTTTTTTAAGAAGGTAGTTTGCTGTGATTAAGTCTTCCATTGAAAAAGAAGGACCTAAATAAGCAGAATTTATGTATTAGAAACAGATTCATGTATTCCAATTAAAGTTTCTCACCTGATTCAAGTATGAATTACGTTCATCCTTCTTGGTTTCATTAAAATGTACTTGCACGTTTCTCACAATTAAATGCTAAAAATTACTCATTAAATCAATCTTAATACTTTTAAATAACTGTGAAAAGCGTCCAATTAAACGTTTAATGATCGAAGCAATTATTTGCTAGAATTAATAACATTCATTTAAAGCCTAATGATACTCTGAGTGCGTACTGTAACTTTATGGAGTATGAAGTTTCTGCTATTTACTCCAAATAGAATAGATTCGTTATTTGGATATTTTTCTTTTTAAAATCGTGTAATCGTGATTTTTGTATGATTGGAATTTTACGCATAGGTTTCAATTAATTTTCATCTATGTGGATCTTGTGGAGATGAGGATCGTCAATGATAATTAAAACTTATATGTATTAGTAAAATTAAGTTACACACCTTTGATTTCTCTTATTGCATCGCTAAATGAAAACCAGTACCGAGAACAATAAAAAGTATAAATTTCATCTATCTTAATACACTCTCGATCAAATCAGACTTCCCCAGAGAAAGTGGCGATATAGGGGAAGCAGGAATTCTGATAATCATAATTTTAACGTTATTAATATTAAAAATAGTTTAAAAATAAAATATGATTTTTAATTATTAAACGCTATAAAATTCAGTATGTAACTGGCAAATACAAATAACAAAGTAAATATAAATTCAAATTTTCTCACGTAAACGTTTATACGCAACTGATAGGTCGCTGCAGACGTAGTACTTATATACAGATGTATAATACGTTATATGGGCTACCATCCCCTACATCGTCATTATCCTCGGGGATGCCTATAGAGAGGAACAGGAGTATAAGGGAGGGTGAGAACCCGTCACCCATTTTCCCTGGTGGATAACAAATTATTTTTGACTTCTATCTGTACCATTAATATAAAAATCAGCCGTCAAGAAAGTAAAGGTACCGGTTTATAGACAGTTTTTAAGGACCCTCTAACAATATTGTTTTCCTAAAAGTGGCAAACCGTCAGTTTTGCCCTTTCTTGGAGAATTTTGACCAAGCTACTGAAGTAAAGTATGCAAAATCTAGAATTGCGAACAACACGAAAATACTTAACTAGATATTAAAGATACCGAAGCACCTGTACTTAATAGAATTACTGATAAAAATAATGAAATGAATAAAATAAAAAATAATTTAGTTACTCAAGGTCGTCAGTGCTTTATTTAGAAATATTTATTTGGCAAGTTTTTATTTTTTACAAAGATTATTATAAAGAAGATTTTAGAATAAAAATTCTAAATAAATAAAACTACTTATAAGTTATTTGAAAATAGCGAATAATCCTTAAAATTAACAGGTATTTAATTAAATGAGAAATTATTTGTTATTTTTTATGAACTTGATATATCTTTAAATAAAAATTTCAAATACAACCAAATTAATTGGCAATAATCAATAATTGTTAATTAGAACAAATTTTTGTTCAAATTAAAAATTATTCATTATTTTCAAATAAGGCACTTAAAACTAAAAGGATGCAAATGATATTTTTCGAAATTTTGGAATTAAGAACAGAAATGGGTACCTATGACGTTAAGTATAGTGTTGTAAATAAAAAAATAATGCTAAGTGTTTCAAATGCAGTGGACTCACGTTATTCGTCGCAGATGAGGCTGAAACAGGCTGAAGGGGCGGAAAATTGTTCAAGCTTTCAAACTTTCAGTTGGAAAGGAAAAGGAAGAAAAAAAAATGTTTTATTTTCGTAAGCTATAATCATGAAAGAGTGGCACTAGCATGCTTGAAAATCTATAAGAAGGAGAAATACCACATTTAGTCAGAATGATAACATAAAATAACTAGTGCCATTTTCAGTAGTTGAAATGATTCACTCTCAACCATTCAAATCGCAAACTTTCATTTATCCTCTTCCTCAAATGTCACTATAAAAACCACCAATTTTTTCAAGATTAATAATCAACGACATTTCATTTTTCCCTAGGTGACAGACTCGAAGGATCTGCAGGTGCCATTCAGCACAGCGGCATCTTTGGGTTACGGTTTACATCATATGCTTCATTTACCACCACAATTCTTGCACCCCTTGGATCACCGTTTACCGTTCGGAGGGTTCAGGCCGCTCGGGCCATCGGCGTTTGCTCCACCCAGCAAGTGTCTGAAGGTGGAAACCGGAAACGGGCCGGTGTCTGGGTCCGGATTGCCGAGCATCAGCTCCCTTTCCAGCATGTCCAACATGTTCTCGCCCTCCTCGTTGTCTTCTGCCAGCGGAGGCGGTGTCGTGTCCGTTTCCGGGGCATCAGCCAGCATCGGAGGCGTTGGAGGAGGCGCGGGGAACACCGCTGGGGGGCAAGAGGTAGCACCTCAGAGCCCGGCTGGTTCTACCAGCCGATCGCCCACGGGCACGGTAACCGGAACAGGAACCGGATCGCTTCCCAATCGTGGCGCGACTCCCGAGGACGAGGATCGTGACACGAACGCTACCCCCGGATCGGAGAACACCGAACGCTCCACACCTGAAGAAGGACGCCCGTACAGACGTAAGTTTTTATTTCATTTTTTATTTTCTTTATAAGTAAGAATTTTTTTTAATATCGTCAAGGACTCAGTTTCTGATCACTTAAGAGTAACTATTGCGGTTTTTTCAAACCAAATTCGATACATTTTTTATTATTCCAGTTTTGTTTTATCTTTGATTTTATATTTAGAAACGTAGGTACAATAATATTAGATTGTAGTTTAACTTTCAAACTGAAAAATGCAAAAGGAATTTGTTCTAAATAAGTTATTTAGAAATAAATAAAGTCTTTGCAACTAGTTGGTAAGAGTAAAAATGTTTGGAATGAATTTTTATTACGATAAATTCAGTGTTTTTCTCGTAAATAATAAATATATATAGAAAGTATGAAAGGACAAAGAATTTTACTATTTTTTAATATAACAAATTTTTTTTAAGAATGAAGATTATTACTTTTTTAAATAGAATTGTATAAATTTTTCTTATGTGGATGGATTCTTTGGAATATTCTGCGTTAGAAAGTATTAGGGTATAATGTTAAAGAAATCAAGTGTTTCTAAAGTACCTATTTCAAATTTTTTATACAATTTTTCATTTTTATAATTTAACCCTTGCACTGCGGAGCCTTGGTTAATCGTGACCCAAACTTACACAACATATATATATTATAAGAATATTAACCTAAAGTTAAATGTATAATTTTTAAATGAAAGAGTCTCGTATATTGGGGACCTTTTCAAGATCTATCGTCTTGGGGCTTTCGCCATGGTTCGCCGTTCGAGGGTTCAAATATCTCACAACTCGTCAATTTTATTTTATGTTGAATGTTGATAAAACTTGATTAGTATAAAATAATATATACAGTTCAATTTGTATATTTCTTTTTCTGCATTTGTATATTTCTTATATCTCTGAACATTCTGCATGAAAAAAGATTGGAATACAGTATTAACAAATTAGCACTTTTTAAGATTTCATAAATTTAAAAATGAAATATTTCATATAAAAATTTGAAATATCTCAGGAATTATAAATTTTTTAAATATTATATCCTACTATAATTCGTACGAAAGAAATAATATAGTTCAGATTAGAATCATTAGTTTCCAATTTGTACCTCCATTTATAACAGCTTTAATACCCCTTTTCGAGTATCTTGAAATAAACGTGACAATTATGTGATCATTTTTCACCGCTGTGGCAACAATGAAACGGTATGTCTTAGTTTAATAACGCAGCCGGTCGGTTTCATGATTTTTAAGTTGACAAAGGCTGTGTATACAAAGAGAGCAGCTGAAACGTATATGTATATATAGGAATTCGCAGAGGAGGAACCGCGGAGATTTGTATGCTTAATCTACCTAAGTCGTTTATTTGAATTCTCTAGCGAAGGGGGTGGGTACGGGGTCGTGCAACAGCTGTGTCGCATCTGAAGAAGACTCGCGGCAGGGTTTGTTTCCATGTGTTTGCTTATTTTTCGTTACAATCTTAATTACCGAAAAATTGAGCCATTCATTTCTCTTGGGCCACGATCTCTTTTTCTTTCTCGCTGTTTATCGAGCATTTTTCATACCTGTCTCCGGGCTCGCCCTCGAAGAACCGTCGACTAACAGTCCGCTTTGTAAATTCTCTCTTGTTAAAACCGAAAAAAGCATGTAGCGGTCGAGAATTTTTTTTTTCATGCGCTTCCCTCTCTGCCGCGGCTAATTTTCGTTTGATTGCGAGAGGCGAGGGAAAAAAAGAAAGGGTTGAAAAGTGTGCAACCTTGGCGTCAAGCTGCTTTTTAGTTTGTTTGTTTTTTTTTTTTTTTTTTCAATGGCCAGCGCCTGGGTAACGATGTCCTTTGACTGTGGCAAACTCTGTGACGTTAGCCATCTGCTAATTAGTACCTACGTATTCGCTTTGTGGTGGTGGTGGGTGCGCGTTAAAATAGAAAGGACACCGATTGCGTGAAATTTTCTTTCGGCGGTTTCGAATCAAAGCTTTATTTCACAACCTCTGTTGAATCTTTTCTGTCTTATTTCATTGTTACTTGTTTCGTGTGTTTTTCTATAGCCGATACTTAATACTCAAATATCGGTAATAGATTATTAATGCGTCAGTTTCTCTGATTTCTTTTTTTTCAAAGAGTTAAAACATTTAAAAAAGTGTGGAAAATAATTTTAAGTATTTTTAATTATGGGTATATTAAAACTAATTCTAAAGCTAATCTAAAACTAACCATATAAACTAGTGATAAAGAATTTAATTACTTTCAAGTAAGTGCTGTAGTTACTAGTTACATTTTGGGTAATTACCTAGTTACCAACTAATAATTTAAGTTACTCGAAGGTAACTAAAGAAACTTGTTACTTGAAAATAACTGGAACCAATTAATTTTTGTTATATTTTTATAACTATACTATGGGATACATATTAAAGTAAAAAAGCGTACCTTTTCTCATTCTGATGGAAACTCAATGAAATAAGACACGCTTTACTTTTTTTAACTAGTTACTTTAGTTATTTTTTAAAATAATTAGTTAGTTATAGTTAGCTACTGTTCCCCGCCTCTAATATAAACGCAAATGAAGTGACAGAAAGTAAAAAAACATTTACTTTAATGTTTATAAAATTATACAGTTTCTTTTTATCCATAAATAAACATATTTTATCCATATTAACAAATTCCTTAAAAAAAGTGACAAAGTTGGACATATTTTAGGTGAGGTTAAAGTTCAGTTTTAACACTTTTACTTTGCAATTTTTTCCTATCTTCCTATTTCCTATCGATAGTTTACTTTTTTAGATATCGATACCGGTATTTACTTGCACACTAAACGAATTTCTAAGTAATAAAGGAATTCTGAAAAGTTTTTAATTTTGCGCCGCCTCCGAAATCTTTGAAATGTATTTGGTATCCTATTTAACGATTAAGTAGATATTATTAATAGCTATGGAATATTGGTATAAATGAAATAGAAATTATTTTACACTTTTTAGTGCATTTCGAAGTCGGATGTTTTTTTTGTTAAAAATTATTTTATAACACTTTTACTTTGCAATTTTTTTCCTATCTTCCTATTTCCTATCGATAGTTTACTTTTTTAGATATCGATACCGGTATTTACTTGCACATTAAACGAATTTCTAAGTAATGAAGGAATTCTAATTTTAATGAAGGATTAAAAGTGTTTAGTCTCAAACACTTTTTAAATTGATATTTTACTTTTTTAAATATCCCTTTTCAATATATTGAAATTTGAAAAAAAATCGCTGATATCGACCAGATAATAAAGTATTACCCAAATATTTATTAACCCTTGAACAGCGGAGTCTGATTAGCCGAGACGTAAACTTATAAAACATACGAAGATATTACTCTAAAGTTAGATGTATAATTTTTAAACGAAAGAGTTTCATATATGCGAAGAGTAATTTTTAAAGAAACAATGTAAAATTTTAAATTAGGGCACTCTCCATGGTCCGCCGTCTGGGGGTTAATTTTTCTTTTTTGTTTCTGAGAAATGTTAACACACTTGTAATGGTCAGTGTAGTTAACGTATTCGTGATTTTAATGTCGTAGTAAAAATGATTACATCGGGTATACTACGGAACACCACGTATAAACGTGAAATTTATAATCGTACATTAATAAAACATTGAAATCAGACTTTTGGTCGATCTGTGTACGGTTTTTTTAATTTGTGGAAATTAATTGCGTAATCGACGTATGGAGTCGGAGAGTTTGCGGGGAAAATGGTGAAATGATCAGCAAATAATTTCATCTGCGTCTGTGAACTGTTCGTGTGTATTTTAAACTGGACGATGGATCGTAAATGATCGCATGGTCGCTCGCCCTTTTTGGTAGCTGCATCGACCACCAGCTTTCAACGTATCGATGTATACCTATGCATAAAATATGCTCATAATCACGATTGACCAAGAATCTTGGTAAATAGTCTCATTTACTACTGCATTCATGAATTTACACTGTCTCTATTTGATCCTGGCTAGTGTAGAAAAATTTGAAACCGAATATTCGTGATTTATAAACATACACTTTTTTATAACGAAAAATTATGACACTTGTAGAATTTTAAAACAAAATATTAATTTTCATTGTGGTATTTAAGGAAGCAGGAGAAGTATTTTGACTGAGAAAGAGATACTAAAAATAAATAAAAAAATAATATTGGTAGATTATTCATTTTACCATGATTTATCATTAATTAATTGAAATTAATTCAAATTTTATTTTTTGTATTAACTTAAATGTATTAACTCTTGAATCACGGAGTCTGGATTAATTGAGAACAAACTTACAAAACATAAATTAAATGTTAAAATTGTGGCTCTCTCCGTAGTCCACCATCCGAGGGTTAATAATAAATGTAGAAATTCGATACTTTTTTTTTACTTTAATTGAAGATTTATTTTCCGAAAGTCATAGTAACTCTAATTATTAAAATAATCACTATCATTGTCATATTTACGCGCCTCTTTTCAAGTCCACCGAAGCGCGGCAAAATATTCAAATTGAAAATAGTGATTAAGAAGGAGTAATGTTAAAGACGTTAAATTAATTTACACATCTAATAAGTAAGAAGACAAATAATCCAAAGTTGCAGTTTTCTTTTTTAATTTTAAAGAAAGCCACGTCTTAAACAATACAAAATATTTTTATATCTAAACAATTTATTTAAATCCAAATTATATAATATTAAAAATTGTACAGAATTATGTAAATTTCTAGAATAAGACATTTATTATTTAATCATATAAATTACCAAAAATCTTCAAATGATTAAATAATAAATACTGATGTAAAAAATCAGAAACCCTATAACGTACCTACAGTGTGTACAATCACGGACTGTTTCAACAGTTTTCGTGTTTTGAATGTAAGAATCATGATAACGTTTAAATCTACCACTTTCTGGGAGTTATTATTTCTGCTAGTGTATGAATGTGTGTATTTTCGTGTCGGAACCGAATCGATCGTATTGTAATCGCAAAACAGAGACAAAAAGGAGGAAGGCGAAAGGGTTGGGGAGTGCAGATAGGAGCACGGAAATGCAGATATTTGTCAGGAAATTGATAACTCGAATAAACTCGTCGCAAAACGTTCAAACAGTCTGGCGAACGGGACGATTTTACCTCTTCTCCCGGCGGCGGCAAGCTAAACTGTACACTCGTGTGCTATATTCCCCCGTACACGAGTGAACCTCATGCATGCATATTACCACGATTCGGTATAAAATTTACCGCGTTATCGCGATATACTATTCAGAGAACCGATTGCCCTCGAATTCTCCAGTTATCCACGTATTTTTCGCTAATTCCATTGTGAAACTTTTACAGAAATGTTTGTTACGTTACACTTGATTGCGTATAGATTACCTCGTAACTCTACCATAACTACTCTGTACATTTTTCGTTCCTACCAAATCCAATAACCTGATAATTATTTTTGTATAACGGCAATTGTTTCTCTTCCTTTTTTACATTTATTTTTCTTCCTAAATTTTTAACGCAAAATTATTATTTTTCAACATTTAAATTTTTAATTCGTACGAGATTATCAATTTCTGGAAGTGTCTGCAGTTTTGGAAAATAATTTTATGCAATAATTTCCGTATTTTTATTAATAGAGATATATAAATATAAGTAAAAATCATGGACGCATCGGGTGACACATATGTCAGCTCCGGAAGTGGAGATGTTCGAAGGATTTCAAGGTCAATTTCACTTTTTTTTAAACGTTAATCGATGCATTTTGTTATTGTCAGTAAAAAAGTGTTAAAGTATTTGGATCGAAAATTGATTAATTCAAAAGATATCTTAGGGAGAAGCAGCGAGAGCCTAGCGGTTTTTAAAATATCTTTTGAACTAATGAATTTTGGACCCAAGTGCCTTAATACTTTTTTGTAGAAAATAAAATGACGCTTTGATTGCCGCGTAGAAATGTATATAATTCCATTTAAAAATACGAGGAGTGGTCTTAAAATTTTTGAAATGCCTTCACTTCCGGAGCTGACACATGCATCTTGAAATACTCTATTCAACACCATTTAATTCTGCCTAATGATATTTTCGTCTATCTTTTATCTTTTTGAAGCTATCACTTAGCCCAGTTGCATAAAATATTGAATTAGCTAAAATTTCATAGGAATCCATAGAGCTAGGAATTCGTGACTTACCTAATTAGAAATCTCAATTACGAATAAGAGAAATAATGAAATATTGTGGAAACAGTGCACAAAATTTATTACAAATCCATATTACTAAAAATTCGTTTATTTACCTTTTCAGTTTGTTTTACTTATTTAACTAGAAATCCTAATTATGGATAATAAAATTTGTTAGAAATTCAATTCAGTAAGCTATTTTTGCAAAGTTCTTAACATAATAGATATATGTATATGTAACTGGCGATGCAGGGTAGGCGACTTCCAATAGAGTCTATGGCATTTACGTCTAAACATTTACTCGAGAAAATTTGAATTAATGTTTATGTTAATATTCATATTTCTTATTTCTATACTAAATTTTACAATTTTCAATATCCAAAAATTATATTATTGTTTTCCAACTTACTCTTGATATTAGTATTTTCAAAATTAAGATTTTGAGAATTACTGCTCTCCCTATATTGCCATTTTCTTACGGAAGTCTACTTTGCTCGATTCTGTACTAAATATTATACCTACTTACGTTTAAGTAGGTAATTACTTTCGACGTTTCACAAATATTTGAATCCCATTCCCATTTGAGTATCTAAAATTCTTGGATATTTCTATTAACATGGTTGTTTTTACGGGAACATAAAATCGATGCGAATCGACAGTTTAGTGATAAACGATGTACATATGTGTGGGCACGCGGCGATGCACTTTTCACTGTTTCGTGCGAAAATGCAGTTTGTAGTCGATCGTTCGTACACACGATCCGCATTTTATTTCACCGTTTCGTTATTGCATATTAATTTTCATTTGATCGTTTTGCACTGCTATCGGGGAGACGTGACGAGAATTAATTAGACCGGATATAGCATTATTTTAAAGTTGGAGTATTAACTTTTTTTTTAACATCTTCGTACGTTCTCTGTCTTTTAACATTCTCGGTTAGACATTCAGATAATTTATTAGATTACTTTATTAAATAGTTAATGTTTTTTTTGAAAAGAAAAGGTAACAGAAACAAAAATTTTTGTAATTTTTCACTATTACTTTGTACGATCGTAAATTATACCGTGCAGTGTATTATAAATCCTGTGGTTTTGCAAATGAACATAGCTACTAAAAATATGTTTTAACCGAAACAAACAAAAAGAAGGAACGGTGCGAACATTTTTTGTGTATGTCTTTTAAAATATAATATTTACATACCTGAGAGTAATATAAATGCGACATAAATGGGTCAAAAATGTCCTTTGGACCAAAGAAAGATGCATTGTAATATACTGGATTTTTCTTTTTAATGAATTCAAAATATTCTTTTCTTTATAAAATTCATATGTTGATACAGCAATACTATAGACTCTCGCTATATTGCCATATGACCGACTGAACGTTCACATGGATTTTAAATTTTAAAGCATACTGCTGCCACCCTTCCACCGTCATAGTCAGTGCCGGTTTTAGCAATATTGGCGCCCTGGGCAAGATTATCGTGGTGCCCATTCAGGGGCTCAAAATTAAAAAAAAAAAGACAAGGTAAGATGTAAACATAAATGCCGCAGCATATATGGAATATTACATATGAGATGTAGATAGGGAGAAGAGACAATGAGAAAATATCAGTATATTCGCATACTAGGGACACCGGGCTGCGGCGCCCCCTGCAGATCTAACGCCCCGGATGATTAGCCCCCCCCCCAACGACGGCACTGATCATAGTTTGAAAAACTTTTCGCTCCTACAGACCGGTCAGTGGCAATGTAACAAAAGACTACCATATCAAGTAAATTTAATTTCTGTTGGACTAAAAGTACAAATTTAGTTGGTATTGTATTTTGCTATTTCGGTTTTAATCAAAACTTCCTTTCCTTTGTATACATTTCACATTTATTTAAACATTCACATGTGAATTAAGATGTAGGTAAATTGAAAATAAATTTCAAATGTCCCAGATTCCCGTTGGCATCCAAGGGGGAAATGACAATATAGCGAAAGGGGCCTTATATATACAATGTTAGATGTTACACAAAACTAATTTGAATAACAGTAATTGTGTTCTTTATGTAACAAGCAGAAATGAAGCTAAATTCTATTTGAATCCTTTCCAATACAGACAAATATATATTATTGTAAAAAAGAATATAGAAAATTAAAATATTTAAAAAATAGATAGGTACATTGAAAAAATTAATATTTTTCGAAAAATTTGCATATAAAAATATAATTTTAAAAGTTGTATGTATATTTCTAAATTTTTAAAAATGTGATTGTATATTTTTTAATTAAGAACGTATATGGTTCTTTAAAATTAAAGTTGATAAGAGACAAACATTTCAAAACGAAATTATAATTGTTAAATTAAGTAAATAAAATTTTAATTTCATTGTATATTTACTTTAACATTGTATATAGATCTGTAGTCCCCTACCACTTGTGTATAAACGTTTGAGCGGGAAAATTGGAAATAATGTTTACTTTCTTATTCGTATTTTTCAGTTATATACTAAATTTTATAATATTTAATTAAAAATAATATTATTTTCTGTCCAAATTACTTTTTATATGAATATCGTCTATGAGTGTTTTATATGAATGAATTAGGATTTTTAGAATTTCTGTTTCCCCTATATCGTTATTTCTCCTGGGGAAGCCTAGGGGACAGATATTGTTGTGTATTATTCATTTAGCTATTCTTATTCATAATTTGTTGAGCATACGTTTTGCAAAATAATAATTGATTTTGACCTGCAGGTTGTTCTTAAGATAAGTTTCATTTATAAAAAAATAATGTAAAATTTACCCCTTTCATTTCTAACAAACAATTTTCTGTTTTTAACGTTATTTTAAGATTAATTTCTGTTGTTTTTTTCTTCCAATGAAACGGAGTTGTAAGAATTATTTTTAGTAAATCCAAAGTCGGATTATTATGAACAATATCAAATTGAAAGTTTTATTAAATTACAGCTTTTCATAATGTCTTATAATAATTTGTAATAACCTACCTTTAATGATCACATCTTTCAATTCGTGGACTTTCGACAGCTTACTGCCAATGCTTTGTTTCAACCCTCTTATTATACTCCCTTGAATTATCTCTTTCTCTGAACTTAAACTATGCATCCACGTTCGCCTAAAGACATTCATTTTCAAATGATCTTCCAATGTCTTCATTCAAATATTTAGAAGGCAACATACTTAACATCTTTAAGTATACTTAACTCCTTACCTTGTAACTTTCTCAGCAGAACAAGCTGATAGAACCAACTTACTGAAAAATTAAATAGAAAACCCTTCCTTTATTGTTTAATTATATAACGAAATTATGATCATAGTACATTTATTACATTACTGTTTCAAATAAAATTCCTCTAATTAAACCTGTAGTGGACACTCGTTATATTACCGCAAATGGGGTGGTAATAGGGGACCATTTTTCAAACTACCAGGCCCTCATAGGGGGGGGTGTATTTTCGTAGATTATGATGGTGGAAACACATCGCTCACGTAGCAATATACAGTGTGTCCCGCGTAACTGGAAACACTCTATTATTTCCCAAACTATTAAAGATACAAGAAACTGCTTTGGTGGTCATTGCATGGTAAGAGGGAGCAACATTTTGACGTAGACGAATTTTTTTTGTATTATTATTTTCAAAAATATAATGGCAAAGTTTGGTTTTTTAAATGGAACCCTGCTATTTCCTACTGAAGTGAATTTTTCCTATGAAAAATCTCCAAATTTGTTAGCGCAATATCTCGAAAACAAATGAAAATCAAGTGTATACATGCAAGCTTATTGAATTCGACTTCAAAAACAGTATCAAATGATCGAAAGAAAAATATATAGTTCCATTTAAAAAACTAAACTTTACCATTATATTTTTGAAAATAACAATACAAAAAATAATTCGTCTACGTCAAAATGTTGCCCCCTCTTACCATGCAATGACCACCAAAGCAATTTCTTGTATCTTTAATAGTTTAGGAAATAATTGAGTGTTTCCAGTTACGCGGGACACACTGTATACTTTTAATAAACGTCGTGGATCAGATGTAATACTGAACATCTTAAAGCTAAATCATTTAATTTAATGCCTTGATTTATTACTTAGAATTGTTAATATTAGCAATAACTACATTTGGATTAAAAATTGGCCAGATATTTTAATTACCAATACTCTATCATGTGTACAATATTATTCAAAAAAACTATCTTGAAAATCATTTGTATTTAGAAAAAAAACAAAAACAAAGAACTAAATACAAATGAAAATAGTATAGCAGGTTTCTTACTAAAATGGATAGTGCGTGGTATAGGTAAACAAAATTATCTACTATGCATTTTTTTACACGTTAAAAAATGAATGATGGTTAATTTTATTTCAACTATTCATTCCCCCTCTAAATAGTTTGGAAGCTTAAAACATTTTCCATTTTTACAGTTCCATGCATGGCAATATATCGAGAGCCTGTTGTATTAATTTGAACCAATCGATATCGAATACAAGTACGCTGCAATAGTTATCGATAATAATAGATTTCATTTTGTTACTTTTTTTTTAAATCATCGTTTAACCAAATAAGAGTTAGAGCTCGTTTCGTACACGAGACTAGCATAATATTTTCAATGTTCGTAATAGTCTGGGGCTACATACATATTCAAACATTTGACGGGACAAGAAAGGTTGTGCAGACTTTTGGCTGGTTGGCCGTTGCTCTCGTCATCGTTTTACGCGTACCACCGACCTATCCTCCTCATTTGTATTCCTTGAACGAACAACCAGCCACGCCGCGATTTACTATCACGTCCTACGAATTATTTGGTAATCAAATTTTTCCACCCTTCTCCTCTTAGCTCTCGAGAAACGACCGGAAGGGTGAACGTCGTCCAGGACCTTTTACAATGATTTCTCTATTTTACGGTGGCTGCGTGAGACCGCCATTAGCAATCCCAACATAAACGTGCGACGAAAAACCATTTTAACAGCATTTTTCCATTTTCCTGCGAACACAACATCTTATATAGGATGTATCTGCTGAAATTAGTATATTTTCAAATGGAAACAAAAATCAGAGATTTTATTGATATTTAACATTTTAACTGAGGAGCTAACTCATTAAAAGTGCATTTTGATAAGTGTTATATGACGAGTTAACACGTCATGCCTAATTGAAAGGTTAAAAATGGATCGAAATTAAATTCACTTGGATCGTGTTGAAAGTTTCATAGCGATTTAATTCGTGATGCCTAATTAAAAGGTTTAAAGTTTATCGAATTTAACGAGGATCGTTGTCAAAGTTTCATGACGATTTAACTCATTATCCCTGTTGGAGAAACTTTTGCCAATAATAAGTTAATTCGTCATTCCTGCTGGAGAAGCTTTTGCCAATGACGAGTTCACTCGTCCTCCCCAGTTATAAAGTTAATGATGTAAAAATTAAAATTTTTATAATGTTATCCCTATTACAGACAATAATTTGAAAATTAAATATATTTAACATATTGAGTGTTATGTCACCCATAGTTAGATGATACTTGAATTTTTGAAGGAAACCATTAGTGGACTTACTGGAATGCAGTATTTACAGTGCAGTTTGTAACTAGATGTCTTTCATGATTGGAAAAAAGAACTTTATTATTTAATGATGAATCAACATAAACTTATCAACTGAATCTTTATACTTCATATCATTAAAAATAATAGAAAATGAAATGGACTTGAATAATTAATGCATAAATACATTAAAATTAGTGCTCTCTACGTGTTCATTTGGGTAACTTTTGAATTCTCATAGAAAATCACTACCTATGTAATTAAGAACTCTTTTACTTAGTTAATTAAAAATATTTTCATTAGGAATTTAATAATGAAATGAAATAATGAAATACTCTGAAAATAGTAAGTAATATTTAAAAAATAAAATTTTTAATGATGTTTGCGTGTTTGACATGTTAATATATTTAACAGTTAAAGGTCAATTATAAACAAAAATAGAATCAAACTTCCACGCTGTCAGTATCCACTGAAAATTAATCAAATTTATAAACACATGTTACTATATTTATTATCAACAGTCTATCTTTATTGGTACAATTTAAAATAATTAATATTCACAGTAGGTGATGTTTGCGGTGGCAAACAATGGTGTAGGTTAATATTGGGGGAACGTGATGGAAAGGTGGAGCATGGGTGCGTTTTAGTCGCGCGGGTATTTCAAAAACAAAACGTGGAAAAAAAGGAGAAAATTGCTTACGCCAGGATATAAAACGCAGTTCTGTATATACGTGCGCATGATCGAAATAGGTGGAAGGGGGTTGGCGGTTGATGACAGGAGGATCGTGTCTCTGACCCATATTACCGTCGAAATTTTTAATTGCATTTTTTCAATCGTCACAGAGCGGAAGAGGGATAGTAGAGGGGTGCCTTATGGGCTATGGCAATCTGGAGCCGACCAGCCGAGGGTAGCTCGACTGTACACCCTCGCCCTTACGATCATACGCTATTACGAGCGTATCCCGTGTCCGACCATTGTTCTGATATTCGTTTGCGCCCGATGCGATAGCGTGGCGACGAATGGCGACATTGCAGACGCGGTGCAGCCAATTACCAATCGCTTTTGCTGGACAATAAAATGAAACCGTGGAAAGAATTCTCGTCAAAAGTGTCGTGTTTCATATTCGCTTAACCTATGGTGGGTTCCATCATTATTCACAATCTCTTCCCAATGTTATAATGGTTTCTGATGCAAATCAATTTTTCAGATTTTTCGCATTTTCCCAAGCCTAAGATTTCTGTGGTTTGAAGTTATCTAACTCTTTTGGCTGGTAAACTTGGTTAAAAAATTGAAATTTATTGTAAATAAAATTAGTGAAGAAAAAATTATTCATTCAATATTTTTTGACATAGTAAATGGAAATCTTATAAAAGAAGTCCCTGGAAAGTGAGGCTGGGAGCTGTAGCTCCCATTAGACCTTCTCCCGATCTGGCACAGCTTTAAGCGAAATATTTTTGAAAAAATTGACGCAAAATTGAAATATAAAGGATAAGATGAAAAACGAGGAATCGGGGGACAATTATAATTGTCCAATTGAGGGAGGCTCAACATTTGCCTCACTTATTAATATCATGATAATGCTTAACGTTATTTGAAACTTTCGAAACTATTCTGATATTTATTTAAAAAAAAAGATTGTTTTCTAATAGGGGGTCAATTGACCCTTCTGCCACCTCCGCATTACATGTTACAAGTAATGTTCATTTTTCTAATTTTTCATTTTGTAACGTATTCACGTATGTAACGTATTGAATAACAGAACCTGGGTCAATCTTTACCCAAACTTATAAATTGTACACAAAAGTTAACAATTAAAATTAAATGTATAATTTTTTAGTGAAAGAGTTTCATACATTGCAAGAATAATTTTTAAAGGAATAGTGACCCCAAATTAAAATATGGCTCTGTCCATCATCCGCCGTCAAAAAGTTAAAAATTTTTTTTGGTGTATTAGTTAGAAGACAGGCTCATTAAATTGTAAAAATTATATGCATCGATATATTTGTTTAAATTATATTTTAAGCAAAATATGAAGACCTCATGGTCTTAAAAGCATTTTACAATTAATAAAAAAAACAAAGTATCTGACTACTATTAACCAAATACTCTCTCTTGGTGGCTCTCTTTCTTTTTAATAATACTTAATACGATCTTATTTTAGTATTACACAATATATGCATATTTAAGAAAGGATTAAAATTACTATTTTATTGATCATTCATTTTATGATATCTAATCAAAGTATAAACTTCATTAAAAATTTAAAACTTAAATTTCTTAATATAGCTATCTGTTTAGTGAGATTCTTAATTTTTTCTCCGTTAATCTTCATATGATTAACACAGTAGCCAAATTGTTAAATTGTTAAGAAAACGTTAGATGTTTCATTATTGTGTATTCCGTCACACAGTGATTCGGTATGAGCCAATGGAATGCCGGTCATTTGTAACTCAATAATTCTACTTCGTTTGTAATCCGGTAATCTATACTGCGGCTCGTTATTCACGCATCGTAATGAGTTTCGCGTTACGCGCCTTTTCTCGCTGCGGACGGATGGAAAGTTCCTCGTAATGAGTTGTCGATACTCTCGCTTATAGGTATTTGCGATAATTGTAACAGGGGAAATGTAACGTAATTTCTCTGGTAGAACGAAATACCTGGTGTTTGATTTCCTTCTCTGCTCCGATATGCCTTCTGTTATACATATTTAAAAAATTTCACGTATATCCTACGGTTACGTGCAAATTGTTAATATTATATTTAATTATATTTCGTATTTATCACATTATCACGATGTTTTTCCAAATTATCAATTCTCTGTTTATCCGTATAGTGCAGCGTTGCAATTAACTTATCGTTAATGCAAGTGCAAAATATGAAAATATTATGGAGAAAAATTTGAGAAAAGATGAGAAATTGTATTGCTGAAATAAGACAGACATTGAAAAATTCATAAATATAAAATTATAGAAAATTAATAAGTGAAAATCACGTTGGCTAATTATCGTTAAAAACGGCTAATTATCAAGCGGCTACTGTAAAGATAAGATAAAATTTAAAAAGAGGAGTTAATCACTCTGGCCAGTGAATTGCTCAATTCAGATTACCTAGTCGTCACAAGCAGCTACTATAATCGTGAACGTTACTCAAATAAGACACACACCGAAGAATTCCTCGATAGATTTATTCCCCTAAGCAATCTAAGAATTGACCCGGTACAAGTTTCAAGTGTCAACTGACATACGATTCTCGTTTAGCAGCTCGATCAATAGCGATCTAGATTGTAGGTAGTTCTTAATATTCACGACTGTATCGGGTGTCCCTAGGTATACTATTTCTCGCATGCTCATTGAATTTCAACTGTCGACCATTATTCGACGTAAGAAATCGCCGGTGAAATTTCCTGCCAAAGAAATTCACATTGGCCCTGGTTGGATTGGTCGGATGTTAAGCTAAGCTAAAATGGTATTTCTCGTTTCATCTTCGGTATAAAGTGTAGCCTTCTTCTAAAATGGTGGCGAGCGAGGTTGTTGAAGAAGGGAGGAGAGGTTGGATTTATTACAGGGGAGTCGAGAGAAAGCAGGTGCAACGCGTAGGTTGCTGCAACTGCGACGACGTCGCAGTACGCTCCTCCCGTGATAGCGCGGTATATACGGTTCGTATCAGAATGGGAGAAGAAGTAGGAGAGTGGATGGTAGCTCAGCATTGGTGGCGGCGTTGTATGCAGTAAAATAACTGAGACTCTCGGTGTCCTCCTCCTTTCAACTGCAGCCAACTAGGCGGAGCTCTATATACGCGCTGCATGTGCATTGGATAAAGACTTCTCCGCCTGGGTCCTTGCGCAATCGAAAGGACTGTGTTTTCTCTCTAGGTATATACCTGTACTGCTTGCCCTCCTCGTTACCTCCATACATAGCCGCGCGCCCGCGCATACACTTCTTGCCTATTTCGGTATATAGCCACCGAGACTTGCTACTGTCCTGCGCGACAACCTCTTTCGGTTACCCAGCTACTTATACAGCGTGTGCCACTTTAAATTGAGGATCTTGCAGCGAGAGAGGTGCAGCTCCATTTTGGGAAATTTCTTATTGTTAGTTATGACGTGTAATACGTAATATTAATGTTAGCTGGAATATTGTTTAATTTCTTTCAGTTATTGGATTTTTTGCCGTGAAATTTCCACTTGGTACATTAAGCAATTAGTATAATATTAATATTATTTTATAGTTTTTTTTAAATTCAAAACTTAATTTAAACTTTTGAGAACCTCACAGCAAGAGGGATGCAGCTCCATTTTTAACAATTTCTTAGTTATGATGCTTAATGTTTAATGTCAATACTACTTGGAATCTTCTTCAATTTCTTTTAGTTATTAGATTTTTCATTTCCAAATTCTCACTTGGTACCTTAAGAAATTAGTGTAATATTAATATTATTTTATATTTTTTGTTTTAATTTAAAACTTAATTTAAACTTTTGAGGACCTCACAGCAAGAGGGATGCAGCTCCATTTTTAACAATTTCTTAGTTATGATGAGTAATATCTAATGTCAATACTACTTGGAATCTTCTTCAATTTCTTTTAGTTATTAGATTTTTCATTTCCAAATTCCCACTTGGTAACTTAAGAAATTAGTGTAATATTAATATTATTTTATATTTTTTGTTTTAATTTAAAACTTAATTTAAACTTTTGAGGACCTCACAGCAAGAGGGATGCAGCTCCATTTTTAACAATTTCTTAGTTATGATGAGTAATATCTAATGTCAATACTGCTTGGAATCTTCTTCAATTTCTTTTAGTTATTAGATTTTTCGTTTTCAAATTTCTACTTGGTGCCTTTGAAATTCACATGATATTAACCCTTGAACAACGGAGTCTGAGTTAATCGAGACCCATATTTGCAAATCATATACAAGGATATTAGCCTAAAGTTAAATGTATAATTTTTAAAGGAACAATGTTAATAGTAGTTATAGTAATAACAATGTTATAGTAATAGTAGAAAATGAAAATAATATAAAATACAAAATTAAATTAAAATTAGGGTTCTCTCCATGGTCCGCCAGGGCGGATATGTTGTTATTAACAGTTTTGGGTCAAATTTTAGTTAAGCAACATAAAATATGTCAAATAAGTGAAAAATATTGAATTAAAATTTCTGCTCATGCCACACTATATTTTTGCTATTAAAGAGTTAACAATCGCACACGCGATATTGCGTGATCGGACCTTTAGCCATTGACACAATCAGGTCGTGTGACAGGAAACGTGTTAACCATTAGCCATTTATACTTTTTCCTTTATTTATATCTTTTCATTAAAAAGAATGAAAATAAATAAAATGATACAAATTATTGAAAAATGGGAGTTGACTATTCCCTTTTACAAAAATTAAGAAATTCCAACGAAATTGCTGAAATTTCCAATAGAAGTAAAAGTAAAATATAGAATGTAATTAAAATACGCGAGATGAGCGTTGGATTATTAGCAATTGCGGAGTACGGGATTTAAGTGAAATTCACTGTACCTATATGCAAGTATGTGGAATATCCATCGTAACTGCTGCTATAACTTTTTACACAGGTACTTTTAATAAATTAGGAAAAAGTGTCAAGAAAAATTAGTTAACACTTATTGACAAGAAAATGCAATAGTATTAATTGGTAAAAAAAAACATTTACTTCGCTAAACGATGGAGATCATCTTCACTTTTTTAAATGGCACTATGCACTTAACTTTTTATTCTGTACCTATAGTAGATGGCATCGAGATGAGCTAAGTAATATCAGATAAAATTGTTCTTTCTTCAATACTTTGTTTATAAAATTTCTTACTGACGTAAAGATCAAACAAGTAATACTATTTAACAGAATCAACAAGGTAAAGAAAATTATTACAGATTTGACCTGTTGTTCATGGTTTGTAATAATATCTACTAAGCATTTGTTAAATACGTAAACTGTATGAAGTTTTTTATTAAATTTCGATGTGTAACGTTTAATTTACTGAATAGAAGAAATCACATATGTGATGTGTTCTGATAAAAGATCTTTCAAGAAATCAATACTTATTTGTGAGCTGTAAAATTAATAATTATTCTAGCAAATTGGGATTAGTCTCATTGCAGAGTAAGTACACTTTTCGCTATGAAAAGAAAAGAGTTCAAATCGATTTTTTCGCATTTTAATCCTCGGATGGCGGACCATGGAGAGGGCCATATTCGATTATTTTCATTTTCTAAATTCTGCACTGTTCTGCCAATATATGAAACCCTTCTGTTAAAAAATTATATATCTAACTTTAGGTTAGCATCCTAGTATACACATTATATTTTGTAATTTTGGATCACAGTTGACCCAGATTCCATTGTTCAAGGATTAACGCCATTTTACTGGAGCACGTCATATATGAAGCATTTCTTAGAAAACGAAGATTTATTTTTCAACATTTCATATTTCTGAATTTCTTATAAAACTAAGAAGAATTTAATTCTCAATAGAACATAGCCAGTGGTAAAGATGTATATAGAAATATTCGAGAAAAAGGTATTCAAAATTCGTAAAGATTGACATTCCTTATTATGTATTCCTGTGGACCGTTCATATAGATTTAATTCATTTATTCAAAAGTATAAAATTGTTGATATTTTCAGTAAAATCCCAACAGATCAACATTACATACTACATTTATCGATTAATACCATTCGAGTATTTAAACCCACCTATGATTTTCAAGTAGGAGCATATTTTACTGCAAATATGAAATTATACTATTCTGGGATTAAAATATTTAATTTACAAGTATATGCAGAATTTTCAGAATTTCATTTGTAAAAACATCCATTGTAATACAATTTCTCTTATTGTTAATGGATCAGTAGATATTATGGAAATGGTTATATTTAAGATCAGATAGTATTGAATTATTAATTAAATAATTCGTTTTGAATAACTAATTCAATTCCAGTGACATTAACAATAATTTTGCTTCCTTACCTTTTTCTAGTGATTTATTATAATTAACACTTAACCCGCCGGATTTTTAATTTGCAGCCGAACATAAACCGCCGGTACTAATTTGCGAATTTTAAGAATTTGTCTCCTGAAGGAAAAACCAGCTTAACCAGTCTTTTCGGCCGGCATCGATTGTATTCGTTCTCGAGAAAACGGAAAATTTCAAATTTACTTATAACTTCGAACCAGACTGTATATCATATTACAGATTGCAAAAATGCAATGCCGGCAGTTTAAGTGTTAAAATAGATTTATAGTCAATCTGTTGAAGCAATTGATTTATTTAATGCACAAATTTCAAAGTAAAAGAAATAATGTTTAAATATTTTCGGTACAATGAAGGAAATTTTTATTTCAATTAACCATTTTTGGTTTACAGATACATAATTACACAAACATGAAATAAATGTTTCAAATAATACGTCATTTGATAAAAAATGCATTACTATTTTAAATTAATTTTTCTTCGGATTATGAGGGCTGCAACAAACCCACGGATCTTTAAATTAACTAACAAGTATGCTTCAGTGCCAATCGTTGCAATTAATTCAAAATCTATATAATTAACCATTATCTTATCAAATTTTCAAACCTTCTAAAGCAAATTCGTTTGCGTTTACGAATTTAATAAAATGATAGTATACCTAAACAAAATTATGATCTCAGGCAACCATCCACTCGAAAAAGGGTTAATCAATCGACACAGTCAAACTATTTTTATATTCTATTTAAAATACTATTTTACCCAGTACCGGCTTATCCTTGAACAGCGAAGCCTGTACAACGCGTACATATGTTACTTATTTTTTTAACAATTGTCCTATTTGATAAAAACATAGAAAATAAAAGTTTCTGTGGCAATAATTATTCCAAATACATTACTTCAGATTATTCGCGTTACACGAGAAAAATTATCGTATTAACCGCGTTATCCGGGAGTCTACTGTACAAGGATATTAATCTAAAAAATTAAATGTTAAAATGGGCCTCTCTCCATGGTCCGCCGGTTTTAGACTTTCTCCATGGTCTGTCGTCCGAGGGTTAATTTACCCTCGTCTTGGGGGTTTTTTGAAAATTTCTCCCTTCATCTACCCTATATAAATTTTTCCCAACTCCCTTTCGGTATTAAGATTCCAGAAAGGACCGCGATCTTGCCTCCAGGAGCGGCTTTCTCTCACTCATAGAACAAACGAAAAGAAAAAAAAAAGCCGAGGGTTAATTTACACTATCTGTATAAAGTGCAATCTACCGTCAAAATTACAAGAGAATTCATTCTCGGTAAAAAACGAAAAGCGCAGTCTCCGAGTATCGCGTTACCAGCTACTTGTCTTATCCGTCGTTTGCGGTAGCCACAGCGTTAAATTCGGTGGCGACGCTTCCAGCGGATCGCGTGCTTCTTCCTCTTTTTTTTTTTTCTTTTCTCGTTTTGCCGTCTCTCGCCTTGGAAACTGTATTTCCAGTTGGTTGCAACGTAGTTTACGAGAAGAGAGGGTTACGCGAACAAAATCGTCATGGCGATGGCTCAGCACACACGTATACACGCTTTCTCTGGCGAGTTTCTCTTGGTAGTTCAGCTTCTCCCACCTAGAAGCGTATACTCCTACGCGTACTCTCCTACTCTTTCCAAGGAGCGTCGCGACGCCGCTCCTCCACCCACGCCGATAGAAATAGATGCTCCGCCTCCTAGACGAGTCGCTCTCGTCGACGTCGCCGTGGAAGAAGGTGGCTCGCGAGCCGCGCGATAAGGTAGGAGAGAGAAAGTCGGCGGCGAGATAAAGAGGGAAGGAGAGAAGTTATCCGCCACGTGGGTGGATCTAGAGGTAGGAACCTCTTCGCGAGGACCTGGGCGTGGTGAGGGAGGAGTTCTCATCGTTATCGTACACGCGACGACTCCTTTATGTTCTCGATATCAGATCAGACGTCTGCACTCCCGACCTCGTCCTCCTGCCACCGGCCTCGAATTATCCTCTTCCTTGGCATCGACGCGCGTGCGATCTTTGCGCACTGCAGAATCCAGGAACGATAGTTTGCTCTCTGGAGATTATCCAGAATTGTGCTGGGTGTTTTTATTTATGCATTTTCTGTTGGAAAATGTATGCTAATATTTAGAGTATGAACACGATTTTTATATTTTTAAATTAGAATCTTTTATAGATGTGTGATTAGAATTATATGACACTTTGATATCTTTTGTTAATATCAAGGAATTTATTATTTATATAGTTTTAAATAAGGAAATAGTTTATGCACTTTTGCAAAATTTCATGAGTAATAACAAATAGTAACAAATTCTTAAAAATTTTTCTAAAAAAACATTTATTTTTGAGGCTTTATTTTATTATAAAACAATTTGACTGGATTACATATTTTTATTTTAAATAATACTGATCTGCATACTTCGCGCATTGGTTGTATTGATTAATGTTCTAAATTAAGATTGATCAGCTGTTTTCTGAATGTAACTATTAGTTGTCACTAACAAATGAAAAGTGAGCAGTACCTACTATATTTTTAACTCAGTAAAAAAAAAGGTAGTAAATGATTCTTTAGTGTACTTAATAAAATTGATATCTATCTATAACTGCCCTATATCATAATCAATGCATGACTGATAAAATGGCAATCACAATTGTCTTTTTCATCAATGGATTAAGGCAGTATCTTATATCGAAAGCCACCTGCCTATGCATTTCAAATAATATACCATCCTTGTCTTTTAGAGCTACCGTGTACCTATTACATTGCTACGAGAGATTGCCCTAATTTCATCCTTTTGTTTATTGATCGACTCATCTTCAATAATGAAAATGGTCTTTTTTATTTGAAACACCAGAATCACATCATTTAATGGAATCACTCACTACTAACTGATACAATTCATTATCTGTCAAGGCAATAATACTAATCACTCTTGATCCCTCAGCTTTAACTAATGACCTGACTTCAAAAGGATATATCAAGATCCTATAATTAGGAGGGCGACAATTTCTTTTTCCATTTTTGCTCAAACGTATGATAATTAGATATTATCCTATTTAAAAAGTCTGAAGTTATTGTTTATCAATGAGAAACTAATTGAAACACATGGGGAGAGGAATACCGATCGGTTCGATTGGTCCAACCGGTGTATAGGTTAACACATTGACTGTCATGGTGGTCACAAAAGAAACCTTGAATCTTATTAATAACTTATTAATAATCTTACTAATAACGCACATAAGAAACCAAATTGAAATTTCAAATTTTAAAATTAATGTATCCTGTTCTTAACTCTTAATTCATGAGATGAGGATTCATTGTAGGATGAAAACATAATTATTCTAAAAATGCAAATACATAAACAATAACTACACAATATAAGTTAAAAATATCCTATAAAAGAAAATGTAACAGGTATTTTACAGCCTTTCTCAAAAACCATCTCATCAGTTACGGATTAACCCTCGGGCAGCACACAGTGGGACAAAACGGCTCTCGGCGATAAAATTATCTGTAGCTTCGTTTCTATTGGAAATATTTTCATGAAATTTTGGGAAGTTGTTGTCTACATTATGACACATAAGTTGTATCAATATAAATCATATTGAAATACTTGGTGTCAAAATGTTCGCGTTCAATATTTTTCACTTGATTGATGTTTTATGTTGTTTAACTAAAATTTGACCCAAAACTGTTAATAACAACATATCCGCACTGGCGGACCATGGAGAGAACCCCAATTTTAATTTAATTTAATTTTCCATTTCATATTATTTTCATTTTCTAAATTTCATATTGTTCCATTATTAATAATTATTATTATCTTTCAATATATGAAACTCTTTCGTTTAAAAATGATACGTTCAACTTTAGGTTAATATTCCTGGATATGTCTCGTAAGTTTGCTTCTCTGCTGTTCGAGGGTTAATAATTAATCTTTTAATACACACGTCCATTTCTACTGCAGTAGTGAATGCGTTGAATGGCTCTGAAAGTCACGTGTCCATGTGCATCCGGTGCAATTTGAGAGCCACTGAATCGCCGGTGTCCGCGACGCATTCGTAGTCGCCGCGAATTTTCTCGGAGATGCGTTCCACGGATTCGTGCGAATCCTCGGCGCATACGTAAGCAGAACAAACGAGAGAAAGCGAGATGGTGAAAGGAGAAATGGTTAGGAGGTGTGAGGTGAAGCGTTTTGCAGTAACGGGCCGCGTTGACGTTCCGCGCCCGAGCACTGGACTCGTGACAGAAATTACTAAACGGTCATAGGGTGGAACACGGGGGTGGTGGGACACTCGTAGCTCGCGCGATCGCGAACATACGTAGTTCTACGTGTTCACGCACGTATTGTACGTTTCGCAAATGGGAGCAGGAATGAAAGGACGAGGGCGCAGCACGCGGCTGAAACCGAAGGACAGAGGATCCAGGAGGGCCTGCGGCGTTCGGGAGGAGTAGGTAGGGGGTTTGAAGCGTGCGAGCCTCGCGCATATTAATCTGTTCGACCGCACATCAGCCTCCGCTTCGCCTCTCACCGAATCTCGTTCGTTCGCGCACTTCATCTCCCAACCCGTTAACCGGTCGCGCACCTACGCACAACGCCTGCGGGAAATTGGCAAACTGCACTACTGCCAGTTCGCCTTCCTCTTCCTCTTCCTCTTCCTCTTCCTCTTCCTCTTCCTCTTCCCCAGAAGGGTTCTGGACCACGATCCCCGCGAACGCACGTCGATCATCTCCCCATTGCCGACCAATTATTCTCGCTTCTGGAAACTTTAAGGTGGTTGGATCGCAAACATATTTTATTATTAAATTGCTTTAAATTTGAACACTCCGACGACGGACCAGGAAGAGAGTCACGATTTTGATTTAATTGTGCATTTCATATTATTTCCTACAGTTTTATCTATTACTAATATTGAATTCTGTTACTTTTGATTACCAAGCTTTGCCTTCAGAAAAATTCTACTTTAAAGAATTGAAAATAGAATTACTATCATTTTTGTTTATACTGTTTGATATTTTATATTAAGATAGCGTGAAAATGAATTTATAGTGATGGTGTTAAAATAGATCAAAGTCATTTTTTTCCCTCTTTTATCAAAGGGGAGGGAACAGAATGAAAGCGCCCTTCTAACAGGATCCGTAAGTGAGCGATCGCCCACTTACCAACAGATAATTGTGTTTGGTATTACTAACTTAAATATTATAAATTAATTAACAGAAACATAAAGTGCGGAAAAATTTTCATAAAAACTGCAGACCTGAAAGAAAAAGAAGGAATGAGATTAACTTGAAAACAGAAATTAGACTTAAAATAAAAACTAATTGAAGAAGGGTACAATGGCGCTTGCCCCAATCGGTACCTCGGTATACGTCTGTTTTGGAATACGTCCTGTTTGGACGTGATAAATTTTTTATGTGAATTTTGCGTCATTTTTAAATAATTATCTCAGAGGAAAAATTAAATTAATAATCAATTATATTCGGAGTTGATGTATTATTAACTGACTGATCATACAAGTAAGGATATCATATAACAAACTATGTACAACCGCGAAACAGGAGGCAATAAAATATATTCCATTTGGTCGTTAGGTTACATTTATATTTTACAAATTAATTATGTTAAATAAACTGGTGAATATTTTTTATAAACTTCTAGGAAGTCGAAGATTTCATAACATAAACAGTGTTTAAATTATTTTACAACCCCATTAATATAGGTATAATATCAATAGGATTTTATTTTTACACGAGAACGGATTAATCATTTTTACATTACTTCTTATGGGAAAGGTTGGTTTGGTATACGTCCTATTCGGTATATAGTAAGTCTAAACATCAGGAACGGATTAAGTGGTACGGAGGTACCATCGTGAGAAGTGCATTCTGATGAACTTGATTAACGTGGGAAATGGAATTTTTATTTCGTATAGAACTATATTGAGATTGTAGGTGCCAGTAAGTCTAACGGGTGGATTACAGTGATTTTCTACATGGTAATTGGAAGCTAATTTTACCACAAATTTGTTGATTAAAGGAACAGAGGCCAAATCGGGGAGTGTTAAAATAGATGAAAATCAAACTCTGTCAGATAAATTAACCCTCGGACGGCGGATCTTGAAGAAAACCCTAATGATATTGTAGTATCATTCCTCTGTATAAGGGTTAATTAGCATCATGTGCAAAATTTTCATTTTTCTATTATAATTGTAACATCAATGGAAAATTGTCATTGGCTGCCAAGATTATTGAAAGAAGATAGCTAAATATGGAATAGGTAGAGTACAGGGTGGCTTAGCTACAGGAGACTACCTAAATATCGCCACTGTTTTTAATGTTATAAAAAATGTTTAGTGGTTTTCAAAGGAGGATGTCGTAGAAAACAAATTTTTTACTTCCTCTTTTTGCCTCCAAGGTATAGGTTTTTCTTTAATTTCTTATCTAATTTTTATTTTCCTTATCTTCTATTGTTCAAGATTATCTAAAGGTCATTATGCATTTTTTCAGCCTACTACACGATACAACATAAAAGAAAAAATGTTCCCTGCATGAAAAATGACATTTACTTTGGAAAAAGAAACTATAAAACAAAGAGGAAATAACAAATTTTTGATGATATTTCTTATTGAAAACTATTTACATGACATTAAAAATAATAGAGATACTTATGTGGTCTGCTTCAGCTGAGATAGTTTGTATAATATGGAATGGTGCTATTTTTAAGAATCCCAAGAAGGAATATGAAAATTAGGATAAATGTTTAAACATTTATGAATTATATAGAAAAATAATTTTTGAATTGCATTCTATATAAGAAAATGAAGGGAACCATCATATTTCAATAAGAATGTAAAAAATCAAATTGAAAGCCTTGCACGCTCCCTTTGATACCATTCAACTTCTATGTGAAATACAATATTTTTCCGAGTAATTTGAAATAGTTAAGTTAGATACCGTCCCCTTTATAAATATCATGGTCGTCAAAGTATACCAAAATGTCTTTGGAAGGCAACTAAGGTGTGGGTGTAAAAATGCCAATAAAAGTCTGAAACGGTTTAATTTGAAATAGCTTGGCACTTACGTGGGTTTATGATACGTCCATTCCCATTGAAAATCAAAAAAAAAGCTAACGGAAGATTTATAAGTTCTGACAAACCTTGGAGATTTCCTGGTAATAAATAAAAGAAAAGTACAAGCTGTAACAGCAAAACCAGCAAAGTCACGAATATTTATACCAGCTGCCAATTATTAAGTGTCTGTGCTGTTAATAATAAATATTACACGTAAAAATTCACAATTCTGAGTTATGTATTTATCACTTGCTGCATTGCCATTTAGAATCCTGTAAAAAATATAAAAAAGGCAATTATTTAATTGAATAATAATAAAACAGTAGACTCTACTTATATTGCCAAGTGAGTGATTTCATCTACACACAGATTTTTAAGCATATTATTGTCACTTTTATTTCCCTGTTTTTCTCCAACTGAAGGTTTGAAACTTTAAAATAAAAAAATGATCCTCCCCTACTGCCGCGTTCGCGGCAATATAACACGAGTCTACTGTAAATTCATATAATAAAAGTGAATGATCTGTTAAAATCGTATTATCAAAAATAAGTTTGAAAAGGAATAAATAAATATTTCTTTAACAAGAAATATTTATAGAATTAGAAACATGTTGAAACGCCATACAAGTTCGCTTGCTTTTGTTGTGCCTGTTAGTTTAGAAAGCGAGTGGTAGAAACGATCGGTAGGTGAAATTATAGTTGCGTTACGGTAACGAGTTAAGAGGTGTATAGAGGGGTGGCGGCAAAAGGTTGTGAAAAATGCCGGCGGAGAAATGGCGCGGTGCGACGCGGCTTCGGTAGGGGTAAAGAGAGGCAGAAATCACGCGTGCGGTTTGCGGACAGCATTTCTGACCGCCGAACGCCAAAGTTCGGATTGAACTGTCACCATCAGCCCGCGTACAGCGGTACGCGGCGCGACCACGTGTCGTATATTCGTTCGTAATAACTGCGGTCGACTAGTCACGACACACTTGTCCAACCAGCGTTTTATGACCAACTAGCGACACAAGCAATCGTACTTTGTTCATTTATTCTTTCTCTTGTTTCCTTCATTAACGTTTTCATTGTCCATTCGCTATATGCTTCCTTTCTTAACCCTTTACCTGCTACTCGAGACTTAACTCGTTTTCTGTGTATGAAATAAGAATTAAGTCAATGACACTTATAATTTTTATTTTTTATTTCGTTTCATTATTTTATCATATTATTATAAGTCCTCGTATTTTGGGCTCCAGGGGCCAGCACTTCTAGAAAACCTTGAGGTTATCAAGTATCAATGGCCTTCCTCATAATTTCTTTGTTCTTTGGCGATATAGGGAAAATAGGAATTCTCAGAATCTTAATTTTCACGATATTAACATTAAAAACGAATAATGCAACTTTTAATTATTAAATTTCATAAAATTTAGTATATAATTAAGAAATATGAATAACGACATAAATATGGATTCGAATTCTTCCGCGTAAACGTTTATATACAAGTGGTGGGGGGGCCACAGACCTATATATATATATATGAGGCCTCCTCCCCAATATTGTCAATCTTCTCGGGAGCGCCTAAGGGGAAAGGCAGGAGTCCGGTGAAGGGGAGGCCTAGGGCGAGGGTCAGGAGCTCTGGAACCCCGGAACTCTGTCGGGAAGTTAAGGTACCCGGAAATCGGAGGAAGCCTACGAGGGGGAGGGGGGAAAATAATTTTTCCTGAGAAAGCCAACTATGCTCGATAATGTACATTCATTAGCTATTCACCTGTTTATGACACAGCTACACGTTCATTGAGGCGTTCATAACATGGAATTAGCACCTACTGTATTTACGGAGCTTGTATTGTTCTACGTATGATAATTAGTGATGCGCACGAGACGAGATTCAGCATATCGAGATCTCGACGAGATTAAGATTATTTAAAATTCTCGTCGAGATCTTGACGAGATCTCAACAAAATATTTTATTATTTAACCGATCGACAATACATATAACGTCGTGACTGCTGCGCTAAGAATTATAAAATACAAATATGATAACATATACAGGGTGTTTTATGTAACATAGGAGAGCTACAAGACATCCAGTAAAATTATTATTAACTTCTGAAGATGTGTAAATAATTGACAATAACTTTTGTAACTAATTTTTTGTCGACAGTAGAGACCTTACAACTTTCAAGTCTTTTAAAAAAAGGTTAAGGTAGGAACACCAAGTACATATAGTATACAGTATACACACTTTCCTGCTAAAATTTTAACAGATCTTGGCATATTTTGAACTATATTTTGTATCGCCAATCTCGTCAAGATCTCGTCAAGATCTCGTCGAGATCGAGATCATATATTCGAGATCGATACGCATGTTTCGAGATTTTTCGAGATCAAGATCAAGATCGCAGAAATCTCGTCTCGTCTCGTCTCGTGCGCATCACTAATGATAATATAAACGTGGAAAGTGCACTATATGTAATTTTAAAAATTTTCTAGAATATAATTTAACAAATATTGATATTTTTCCTTACAATTAATACTTGTATAAATATGTATAGAAATTCTGGGTTAGAAGTTAAGAAGACACGCCTCCTCTATTTTTTTTAAATATAATAAGCACTGATTGTACTATTCTGAAATTGACAGCTCTTCTCGGATAAAGTATTAATATTATTGAACATAATAAAAGTAAGTGGATAGAGATACACGTAATACATCCCTGGAAAAAAAGAGCATAGGTATGGTTGGGTGGTCGACAATGGGGCTTTTCTGGGTGGAAGCTATTTGTCTACTGTTATGTCGTTTTTTTCGTTACGAGCTGGTACAAGTATGGAAAGAGGTCTATATCTGTATATATATATATATGGTGGGCCATAAAAATACCAGCAAGAGCCAATACGTTGGGTATTATTAGAAGCTCAAAGCAAAATTCTTTGGTCGTTTATCCGGTTTCCGTTTCTTTCCCTGCTTTTGCTTTTTCTCATAGGGTGACAATTTTGGACAAGCGATCACGCCACTTCCCCTAATCCTCGTTCAGAGTCATTCCAAGAGAATGGTCAAATCATATTTGGATGACACTTGAATTTCCGTAGCAATTCTTTTATTTACCTCGTTAAAAGTACCCGTATTGGGTACAGTGGGCGCACGATAATTTTTCGAATTTCAAACTCTAGACTTCTAAGAAACGAGGAATTATCGAACGTGCCTTTCTGTGACACAGTTGATTGTGCGAGCACGATTTCTCTAACGGGGAATTATCGAGCGTCTACTGTACTGTGTAATTGTATCCTCGTTGACTGGTAGAATTGAAAATAACGTGAAAAGAAGGAAAGAAATAATGTTGGGCGTAAAATATCGGTTCGTGGGCGCAGAGGAAAGAGCAGCTTAACGCACCTCTTTGTCCATAGACACAACGAGGTCGTTTTCAGAAAAGGAGAGTAAGAGACGAATTAGAGGGGGCGTAAGGTTAAGCCTGGCCGGGCTAAGCCTACCGGAGTAAGATGTTCCACCTTTAGCCCTTTACTCTCGTGGCGCCTTTCGGGATATTTACAACGTCGTCGAGCGGGCAGAAGCCGAGCCGTGGAGTGAGAAATGGCCCCGCCGACAATTAACTGAAATCACAGCGGGCCAAGGCGGTTTGTCACTGTCTGACCCTCCGCTACCCTCCTCGATCCACCGTCTTCCTCCTTCACTGACATCGGTATTATCGTTACTGCTACCGAGAGCTGTTCACCTTACGGCATTCATCATCCTCGCGGATACTTCTTGGATCTTTACTCGCGACATATGTAGATTTTTTCGGGCATTCATGTCCACGTTTAATGTTCATCGATGCACTGACAAATGCTTCCGGTGAAATCACTTGAATCTGTGCTTTGGGACAGGAAAATAAGATTGTACGTGAATGTAATACTTAGGGGTTGAAATGATTTCGATAATTATTATTAGGAGAATTGGCGTAACTAAGTAAGGGTCAGAGTGGGTTTGACCCCTTTAAAAATCTAAACTGGCACCTGTCAAAAATGTGGACCTTCACCATTTAAAAATGTTGAAATTTCAAAATTTCAGACTTTATATATTTCAGAATTGTGAAAATTACAAATCTTCAAAATTTCTAAGATTCTAGAACTTGAAAATATCAGAATTACAGAATTACAAGCTTCTAAAATTCCAGAGCTTTAAAAGTTTAGAATTTCAAAATCCTAGAATTCAAAAATTCGAGATTCTTAAAAATAAAAATTTGTTAGTTTGTTAATTTCTAAGGTTTCTTCGCCTTACCGTCACACCAATCATTAGGGACTGTGTATTAAAAGGAGATGGGGGTTTTAAAATGTGATTATGTATAAAATAGGAGGAGGAGGAAGAGAAGGTATTATTTTTATCTTCTCTAAACCTTTCATTTGAAATCATTCTATCTGAAAGATTCATTGTTCATAATTTTTGTATTTTTTTAAATTATATTTTTATACTTATTAACGAGCTAAAATCATTGGCGTAATTTGTGATGTCCTTCGGAAAAGGAAGTTAGTTGTGGCAAGGAGAAAGAGGAAAAATTTACGTACGTATAATTTTTGAACGGATGGATTCCTAAAATTAAAACTTACATCTTTTAATCTTTCTCGTCAAATACTATTAGAATGTGTAGAGAGTCTAAAAATGGTAAAAATCTACGAATGATCTTTATGAGTGGTCCCTTAAGATTTTGACCAATAATCTATCAATTTTGAATCGTTTAAGGAAAAGATAGGAGATTGTAGCGAAAGGCTGAGAGAAAGGTTGAAAGTTTGTATCGGTCTGTCGAAGATAATTTATCGATTGAAACGAAACGAGACGAAACGTGGTGAGAGAGGAACGAAAGAGAGTAGGTGTGCGATGAGGGAAAAGAGCAGAGGAGGGAGCAGCGGGGCTCTTCATCAGCGATTTAATTCGTGAACGGCGACGCGGCTTCGAGTTTATTTATTTTTTCGCTGGCTCGTGACCGGCGCCAAAACGAGGGCGAAAGAGGGACAAGATTAAAAATCCCCTAATTACTTAATCGCGTTAGCCCGATAGGACCGTGTCAAAGAGACGACCGGGCTTCTGCCTGAAGCATCCCAGAGAGGTTACCCGCCTCTTTTTTTTACTTTTTACCCCCTTCTTCTTCTTCTTCTCCTTTTACTTCTCTCTTTATCTCTCGCTTTTAGCATTCAGGTGTATTATTTGTTGACAACGTTCGTTAGAAATGGAGTATTCTGATTTTACCTCTTACTAATATTGAACTCTTTTATTTTTGATTAACAAGCTTTTTCTATTTTAAAGAATTAAAAATAGTTAAAAATAAAAATTCTATTTTAAAGAATAAAATTAAATTATAATTATTTTTATATTATTATTTATTTCATATTTCACGTTAAGAAAGCGTGAAAATTAATTTATAGTGATGGTGTTAAAACATGTCATATAAATTAGCTCTTAGACGACGGACCATGGGGTGTGTCCCAATTTTTGAGGTAATCATTATTGTTATTATATTCTGACGCCACTTTTCAAATACACAGAAGGGCGAAAAAATATTTAAATTTAAAATGGTAATCAAGAAGTTGCAATGCTACAGGCACCAAATTAATTTGTACTCCTAATATTTAAATTAAATTAAATAATTTCATTAATAATTAAATAATTAAATTAATTATTAAAAAAAGAAATAATCAATGATAGACGAATTTCCAATTCAATACTGATAGCGAAGGTGTTAATTTTATGGTCCTAATTGTAAAACTGACTTCTCGTGGCTAAAAGATTGTAGAATTTCAATGTCTATCATTATCTTGTTTCAACAGACTACACAGAAAACGATGATCGCAACCGTTTTGTCCGTCAAAGGGTTAAATATGAAGTTGAATATCATTGGTATGCTCGAACAACATTCTTACGTGTTATAATAGAGACAGTCGACGCGTTTGGCTGTTGCAACTTCGGGCCGGCCTTTTTTTGCGTCTGTTGGCCTCGAGGCTTTGTCGTTTTCTAACATTTGACAATTATTCGGTAATTTATCAAAACGTCCGCGCACAATGGTTCCCAGCGAGTTTCGCGCAAAAGAGACGCCCAACAGCCTGTCTCCTTTTGTGAATCTTCCACGTAAACGGTGTTCGCAAAATACTCACCTAGGATTTTTATCATCGAATCATAATTTTTCACTGAATAACTTTAAGGAATTTTGTTTTTGTTCATTTTGTTGTTTTTTGAATACAGAAACAAATCTCTAAATAATGTTGTTACTTTAAGTTCTAACTAAAGTTCTGTTACTTTAGTAATACAGTAGACTCTCGTTATATTGCCACATGAGCGATTTGGTCTTCATACGAATTTTCACGCGTACACTTTTAATGACAATACATTTTAAAATGATACACTTTTCTCAAATTGGAAGTTTGGTCCTTACAGCTTCGTCTGCGGCAATATAGCAAGAGTCTACTGTAGTGTATTACAAGGAACACATTTTTTATTTAATCATTCAAGTATTATTGTATATTTTTATCTTGAAGTGGATTATTCAAAATATACTCATTTGTTTTAAATATTTTATTATTAATAGAGATTCTATTTTTAATCACATATTTTAATTAAATATTAAAAGCAGTATTACAAACATTAAAAGGGTATAGCCGTGGATTTTTTCAGATTTTTTGTTGTGGTGCAACGTAGTTGAAAAAATCAAAAACTAATTGTTTCGCATGAAAAACAACTTCTACTTCGAATTTTTATTTCCTGTTTTTTTAGAATATGTATTAAATAACAAAAAATCTGAAAAAATTCAAGAGTAATAGTTATACTAATATGTTATTACCACAGTAATATAAAAGTAGTGCTCTTACATTTTCAATAATAAATCGCGTTTCTTCAGATTGTCTGCTCGGTTTTTCATTTTTTACAACTAGGATTTGCAATGAAAAAATCTGAAAAAATTCCCTAATATGCACTACCGTGTTTGTAGTGTATTAGAATTTTTTCAGAATTTTCGGATGTTATTAAATAGGAGAAATGGGGCACGATCTGGCGTCTCTTTTGCCCCCCGCCCCCTGGTTAAGATAGGGGGTTGAAAATTGAAGTACAGTATTTTCTTTTGATATGCTATCGAATAACGCATTCTGAATTTAATTTGGTTCAAGGGCCATTTTGCCTACCTTACCCGGCTATACCCTTTAAGATTATTGAGACAAATTTTGTTATACTGTAAGTTGAATGTCAGAGAGGGCTTGTTGGGTCGAGTATTTTAAAAGGGATGATAAAATTGATGCAAGAGTGGATGGAACAAATGTTTGGACACCAGGTAGACGAATGTCCGTGGTATGGAACGTGCTTGGAACAAGGAGCGCACGGCTTCCAAGGAACGGTGGAACAAAACTATCTCATTGTGTGTTAATACGTTTCGCCGCTGCCGGCTCGATTTCTGTGCCTTGCAACTGCCACTATGCATCTCGCTGTTGCAACACTACCAGTCGCAACGCCCAGGCATTCAGCTTGCAATTTCAAGCTCCCGTGAAAGGTGAATAAGCATATTCACAGTTGGTATTGTTAGATGTACTTATTCTGAAAAATAACGAGTACAAAGGAATACAGTATTATATACACTCCATTTGGTGTTTAACTCTCGAAGGATCAACTCATTCATAAGTTTTCAAAAGTGTGAGGTGTAGAAATGAATTTTTTCATTTTGCGAGTTATCTCTTTTCAAAGTGATCTGTATCTTCAGATAGTAAAAATTATGTTTTGTTGTTTATGCTTTGAACAACGAAGCCTGGATCATTCGTGACCGAAAATTATAAAATATATGGTCTGAGGGTTATTCTTTCACTATATTAATGTCAACTTGGAGAAAAACAATAGGAGCATAATGCATACTTTATTTATTACACAATTTTAACTAGTTAAATTAGAAATGTAACTATGCAAAAATTAAACAAAAATTTAATTAACATAATAACAATTTTTCAAAGTTATATTTTTGTCAAGCTGGCATTAGAAGGGAAAGGGTTGACATATGAGAAAAGTTTGACATTTTTAATATTCATATTTATGAAAGAAATAAATCTTAAATATTATTAATTTTTTTGATTTGATCACAGAGATAGTTAAAATGTTAAAAATTTAAAGAATCTAATTACCTGATATGTTAATAATACATTTGTTGCCCATATACATATTCCAAATAAATTATGTAATTATGTATAAAATAATGATTAAAAATTTAATAAGAAAAGTAAAGACGGTATAAAGGAAATGATGGAATCTTATTTTCCTGGGTATTTTGAAATTGTAGGACAATCGAGTTGGACAGAATATCCACTTACGGTAGATTCTTGTTATATTGCCGCGGACGATGCTGTAGAAGTGGACAATTTTTCAAGCTTCCAAGTTCTCATTTGGAGGCGGACGAGGAGATAGAAGTGTATCATCTTCACAGGCTATGAAAAAAGGCTTATGAAGATCAAATCGCTCACGTGGCAATATAACAAGAGTCTGTTGTAATGTTTCTTATTGCTTTTATTTTTCAACTGGCAAATAGGATCAAACATATTTTATTTAAATAATTTTAAATGCTAAATAATAACAATGCCATATACTTAGTTGTTTTATGTTAAATATTTGCTTTTGATCATAAACTTAAATTACCTTATTTAAAATAATAATTTTTAATCAAAATAAAAAAATTGCTACAGAAAATGACATTTGACAATTTTTTATTAATTGACTGTATCAATAAACAGCTAAGATATGATGTCTCCGAAAACAGCATTATCCTATAATAACTTAATACAACTTAAATTCGCTGAATTAGCTTTATTAACACATTAGCCGTCATAATTAATACACCACACGATAATGTAGATTATCTAGGATATTAAAGATTAATTATTGTTTAATTTAATGCTTCAACTTGCTATTGCAAATTTACTTCCTTTATCTTCTAATTATTTGACTAAATTAAATTTTTAATACCAGTGGTTGATGGCATTAGTGGCGATCAATGCGTTAGTGTTTGCATTTTTAATTAACAACGCGGTAATGGTTATATAACAGTTACAATGTGGCTTTGTATAATGTTAGTATTCAGTAGTATTCTTTTTATTGATATCCTTTTTATTAAAAAGTGAAAATATTTCGTTCAGTTGTTTTTTTAATGAAACTCTGACTATATTTTGCTTAATATTTCATGTTTATGAAAGAAAAACATAAGATGCTAGATATTGTTTTTTCTGGGATATTAAAATATTAATAGCAAATTAGAAACCAATTTATTATTTCGAAATTAGAAATTAAATATTCAGTAATAGACAATGTGTACTACAAATAAAATTCATTAATTGATTCATAGAAGAACCAGATATTTCATATTAAGAATATTCATGAAATATTTATATAGTTATATTTATCAAACCTTAAGCTTGAAATTGATACATGTAATACAAGTATGTATTATTTTAACCCTCGGACGACGGACCATGGAGAGAGCCACAACTGTAATTTAATTTTTTCTTCCATATTATTTCATATTTTCTAAAATGTACATTCTTCCTTTAAAGATTGTTTGAAGAATTTTATTTAAAAATTGTGCATTTAACTTAAGATTAATATCCTTCTATACATTTTGTAAGTTTAGGTTACAACTAACCCAGGTTTAATTGTTCAAGGGTTAAAATACTTTCATACCTATAATGAAATCATGTTAGACTTCTCTTATTTAAAAATCTGGTATTTGATATGCGACAGCCTAAGAATAATTTGATAAAGAGGTATCTACGCAAAATTATAAAACGTGTTAGAAGAAGAAGAAATAATGTTAAATAATATTTTTCGTGTTGTATAGCGAGTTATATGTATTGATCGAAGTTATCGAGGAAAGTTATAAAACATTAGGAATGGAAAAGTTTATTTCCTGGTTAGGGTTGTTAAAAAACTTGCACTGTAAGGATCGCACGGCATCATCGAAGAGCGTTCACTGGTATACTCGAGTTTGCGCGAAGAAGCTTGAAGAGCTTCCGGTGGCGTGAACCGACCGACAGAAAGAGCTTCGCCACCGACAAGAGGAACTTTGAAATGAAAAATAAACGGCAGGGGAGGACAAGCAGAGATCCAGGTGGTTCAATGCTCTGACAGTTTTTCACGCGCAAACAAACATACAAGGGTTACTTCGAAAGCTTTACACCTTTTCATATACAGCCTGTTTCAGAAATAACATGATAATAAGTAATAGTATTAGATAATATCGTCGGTTATAGCATCAAATTTTATAACCAGTTTTTGTAATTTGTGAGAAGATATATTATATTTTATTGTAATTTATAGTTTATCCCATAAATTATTTATATTTCTAAAAAATAACCTTTTATATAAAAAATCATTCTCAAAGATACAATTTATTTAAAAAAACTAGATATCAATAAAATTTTATTTCAATAAAAAAAAATGTTACATATTTAGCTCTTTTAATTTCCAGATATTTAAAATTCTTAAATTTTTTTTTAATTCCCCCGATACAAAAGATAGATTCACAATCTAATTTTATTTTCTTTAATATTAAAAATTCATTTACATTACTTTAAATATTAATAAATTTCAGTTTTAGTATTGTAACGAGCCTGTATAACAGTACTTAGGTATAGTATCGAGCAAAGTAGGCTACTTTAGGAAAAATTGCGATATAGGGGTAGCAGGAATTCTCAAAATCTTTACTTTAAAGATATTAATATTAAGAATAATTTCGACAAAAAAGTAATATGATTTTTAGTTATTACAGTATACTCTCGTTATATTGCCACAGAAGGTACTGTAGAAGCGGACTGTTAGAGGAGTGGATATCATCTTTATAGATTATGATGGTAAAGGTGGTAAAGTGGCATTAGGGTGCTTGAAAATTCGTGGGATGGTTAAATCACGCATGTTGCAATATAACGAGAGTCTACTGTACCAATACAATTGGTAATTTCCAAATTTAATTTCCGCTCTTTCATTTTGTTATTTCTGTTGCTATATTTCCTTCTATTGGAAGGGTGACACTAGTATGCTTGAAAATCTATGTGGAAGCCAAATCGTTAAATTGGCACTATAACGAGAGTCTACTTTAAATATTATAAAATTTAGTATAAAAGTACGAAATATGAATTCAAATTTTCTACATATTGGGTATCACCTGCCCTACAGTAATAAAATAGGTACGTTGTTACCTTATAATAATTATAATTCCTAAAATTGTTCATCCTTTTTGAAGTGGTTATGATTTTTTATTACTGAAATCTTGGAAATTGTTATATAAAATGTGTAATATAATTTTTTTTCAATCGCAAAAAATTATTTTCAGCACAAAGAACTGTGGCTATTCTTTCAGAATGTAACAATTTCTTTTTTCAAGCTGTAAATCTGTGTTATCAAACTTATTCATGTATAAATTGACATAGTTAAATGTGGATGCTCTGTTTTATTTCATCATTTATTCAAAATTGTTTATTAGTAATAATGGAGACATTGGCTTTTTGCATTAACGATATTTTGTATAGATATACAAAATTTAAATATTTTTCAATATTATATATTTAAATACAAATTGAATACTTTCAAATGTAAATATTTGATAGATTGTTTGTTAACAATATTGATCTTATAACTAATTAGGTTCAGTACACTTATGAACCCTTTTATCTCCAAATAATAAAATATGAGCAGTAACTCTGGCCTTAAAATTAGAAGGGTTATAAGTGCATAGGCAATACAGTAAATTCTCGTCATATTGCCACTTGAGCGATTTGACATCCACACGGATTTTCAAGCATACCAGTGCCACTCCACTATCATGGCCTACAAAAACGATAAACTTTCATTTCCTTTTTCTCTCTTTCAACTGAAAATCTGGAAGCTTGAAATATTTTCCCCCTGCGGCAATATAACGAGGGTCTACCATACCTGTAACTAATCTTAAGAGTGAAACGATTAAACTTTAAAATAATTCATTCCAAAGGGATGTAAAATACCAGACAAATAAATGCAAAATTTAAATATCATGATTATAAAAGCATAATTTGTATTTGCGCTCATATGCATCTAAGGAAAAAAAGGAAGGTTAAGGGGTTAGGTCACTTTAGAATTTTGAAAAAATCGAAATTTTTGTTTTGCTTAAAAGGTGCCTTAATGTTTTAAAAATGATATGGCAAAAGATTAAGGGTGGGAAAAATCTCTAAGTACTCGAATTTTGAATTCTGGCGCAGCCGGGGGATGCTCTCCCCCCCCCCCCCCCCCCCCCGGTTTGCTGCGCCTATTACTGAAAACTTTAAATGCATTTTTCTCGAAACCACATTTTTCAAACTGGCCGGACTCATAAATCAAACAGATCATCACCAATCGATTTGAAAATTTAACAGTATATTTAAAACTAAATTCTCTACCGAAGTACGTAGGATTTTTTCATTATATTGCATAGTTCTTTTGTTATAAATAATTTTCTGGCGATTTTTTTTGCAATTTTACATTTTCTCTTAAAAAACACGCCATTTTTGCAAAAATCAATATATCAAAAAAATCCTACGTAGTTTTGGGTTTTTATCCTAAGTGAAAAATTGCATCGAAGAAATGCTGCAGAGCCCATATTTTGACTTGAATCACTATACAAAAATAAATTTTTAAAGTTTATTAAGTATAAAATAAATTTGAATTTACTCCATTATTTAAAACAAAAAATTCCCAAAATATGCCTATTTTTTCTAGCACTAGAGTGGCCTAACCCCTTAATGGAATATGTGGAAACATGTTTTACACGAAGATGGCAATAATGTGGATGAAAAGAGGGGTTTGTCGAAAAAGCTATCTTTGTATGGCAAATTACTCGAAAATTCCGGGACCAATTTTCAGCAGATTAGGAAGGGGGTGTTAGTGGAGCATCCTCTTAGGTTTAGCACGTTTAGCGAGTATGGGGGTGAACCACATATTGGATCATATCGTATCTTCTCGCACTCCATGAATAATGCATCCGAGAGGTCGCCCCTCTGCCCCCATCGTCTCCCTTTCCTGACCATTCTCTAACGCTATTCTCCTTCTTACTGCTTACCATTCCCTCGCTTTCTTCTCTCTCTCCCGTGCATAATACTTTGGCCAGTCGCGTTCCGAAATCTCTTCGTAATTAAAGCTGCCATATATTTCACTTTAATCGAGCAGATTGGCCGGCTACCATTCGCCGCGACGATTTATCATGCTTTGACTCGGATCCTCCACCTCCTTCACCGCCTTCTCTGCACTCGATCGCATCGCGAGAAGATTATACGGTCCAAGAGGTATTCGCGAACACGTGTAATTGCTAGATTTCCGTTCGATGAGATGCATGAATTCATATTTCATCTTGCAGTAAATTCGTTTTCTTTCCTCTTTTTCTTTTTTTACCTTCTCGAGTATACACGTGATTGTAACTTAATTTCACCCTTGTCTTTTGATACATCACTTTGTCCTGTGTGGTAATTTGTCGGACTTGCTGATTGTCTTGTTATAGCACTGCAGGTGGGAATTAATAGGTTGTTGCAAAAGGTTTCTTGTATTTACGTAGTGATTTTTTAAAAATAATATTAGAAATTGTAAATTATCAGAAATATGTGTTGGTTTTGTGTAATAGAAGTAAAATTAGGATAAATGTGATGGCTTCTTACTTTTAATTTGATTTTGATCACAAACTTTCTGTACTAATGTAATAAATATTCAAGCTACTTTTTGTTAAAAATTGCTGTATTAAACTTTGAACAGCGGAGCCTGGGTTAATTGTGACTCAATCTTACCAAATACATGAAAATATTAACCTAAAGTTAAATATATAATTTTTAAACAAAAGAGTTTCATATATTGGAAAAATAATTTTCACAGGAATAGTTTAAAATTTAGAAAATGAAAATAATATAAAATAGGAAATTACATTAAAATTGGGACTCTCTTTATTGTCCTCCGTAGTCATTTGATATCTGCATTCATATTTATTTTATCCTGTTATGAAATTTTTATTTCCCTCGTCTTTGTAATTATTAATTTAATGTTACATAATTTTGGAAATTTTCAAAATTATATAATTTTTCTTTAAATGAATATTTCAAATAAGCACATATTTGTTATCTATTAAAGCTATTTTTGTTTTTCGAGATTAAAAAATTAGTTCAAGAAATATGATCCCAAATTTTTTAATTTACAATCATCTCATCCAAAATTATTGAATTTGATTCGTTTATTGAATTAAAAATCTACCTTTGAAAACCTTTTTCGAACAATGAACATGAATTCATTGTTCTCAAAGATTCCGAGAAATGTTTTTAATTTAAAATGTGAAAGAATTTAGCATTTTTAGAACTTTTTTCTATTTAAAATATTTCAACGTATTTGATTTTTGCCAAGTATAAATATGAAATGTTATCCATCTTGTATCAAATGCGTATAATATTGAAAATTTATTTCCTTGACACCGTTGATAAAATATAAAATAGAAAAATCAGAATCTTATTATATATGAATGTTCCTATGATTGGGACATAACTCTGGATATAAAAACATAAAATTGAAAACAAAAAACTGTTACACTGAAGAAATGGTGATAGTTTTTTGCATTGAAATTAATTTTTTGCGATTGAAGACTCTAAGATTTTACTTGTCAGTAATAAAATGGCAAGACCAGTTCATAGTACACAATTACCATGACCAATTTTTACTTTATCTAGATATTTAATTTTTAGAAAAGCAGTTTTTACAGATCTGAATAATTATTTGTTTTTGTTTCAAGAAACTTGATTTTGAAACATAGATTTGCGTTTGTGATATTACTCTTTTCTAGAATTTCTGTCTTAAAAATCAATTACTATTGAGGATTAGATGCAATATATTACATCCCAAGAATGGGCACATGAAGGTTAGGTTGGATTACATGAAAATTAAGAAATTTTTATTTTTAAAATAAATTAAAATAAGTGTTACAATTACCCCTACCCATAGGACAAAATGGAGTATTTAGACAATCCTATTTTGCTTAGTACAGTAGACTTTTGTTATATTGCCATGGACGAAGCTTCAAGTGTGGACAATTTTTCAAGTTTCCAAATTCTCAGTTGGAAAGGAAGAAAAAGAAACTTGTATCAATTTCGTAGACTATAGTGGTGGATAAGTTGCAAGCTCAAATCTCACATGTGGCAATATAACGAAAGTCTACTGTATTTATTAGCAATTAAACTTGAATTATCTCTAAAAGCAATTTTACAGTGAGACTTGGATGCAGTACACAAAATTACATAGGAAATTACTCTGTTTCCTTAAATCTTAGAGAAAAAATGAAAATTCTACAGGCTTATGTTTAACAATTGAGTGCTAGTAGCAAAAACGTATATCCGTTACTTTATCGACGTTATGAAAATGGAATGATAAGATGGGATTTTTCTTTTGGAAAGCTGTTGACTTTTTGCCCGCCGGCAGGCCCGGTAGCAGCGCAGTGAAGGCAAAGGAATCCGGTAGCCCTTAAATCGCACTAGAAGCAGCAGAGTCTCCTCGCTGTCAGAGTCTGCGAGGATAAATCTTGGATTACCACGCGCTCCCTTTCGTGTTGCTCCTCTTCTTCTCCTGAACTCCAGCTTCCTGAGTACCTGGCATCTCTCGATCTTTCTTTTCCCCTCTGCCCATCCTCCTACTCTGTCCCCCTTTTCGGTAACACGGGCTTAACACCGTCGTCTTATAACCCCGCGACAATTCGAAACTACCGTGCGACCCCGTATTAAAAGCAGCTAACCAACTTTTGTACTTTTATATTCAGTCAATTCACTGATTGAATTCATCTGAATGGTTTTCCTTGGTCTTTTTTTATCGAAAGATTGATTTTATTTACCCTTGAACAGCAGAGCCGGGGTCAATCGTGACCCAAACCTTTTAAACATATACAAATGTATAAGTTTTAAACAAAAGAGTTTCATATATTGGAATAGTATCAAATTTAGAAAATAAAAATATGAAATACAAATTGGGGCTCTCTCCATGGTCCGCCATTCGAGGGTTTGACACAGTTGTTAATATTGCATGTATTTAATATACTGAAATTAATTTCTTGCAAATGGAACGTGGATTTTTTTGTTCAGATATTCTGCTATTTTGTTGTCTAGTTTTAAATTTAATCAATCCTGAGATTAAATGATTATGAATTCACTAATTAATGCATCATTGATAATTATCAAATGAGGCTAATTTTCCATAATCTCTATAATTTTCTCTAATCTGTTTTATGATCTTTTTATGTTAGGTAAGGAATTAAATGAAATTAGACCTACTTATTTATAACAAGATTGAGACGTTAGCAATGTCATTTGTATTCAGATTCATAATTATCTTATGATGATAAGGTAATAAATTAGAGGATTTCTTTTTTGCTTCAGTTACAAAACTGTATGAACGAGAATATCAGTTCTGAGATTGATATTTCTTATCTTAACCCCTTGACATACAATGACGTCTGGGAGACGTCATTCATTTCATGTGCCATTGCAGATTTTCACCCCAATGCAGTATATACTACTAATTTATTATTTTATAACGTTACTTAATTATTGTCCATTAACATTATATACCAACCTGATTAAATGTTATATAGCAATGCAAATTTCGAAATAAAATGTTCTGTTTCTAAGCTTGCACATAATTGTTCAGTTGAGCCACAGTATTATTCGGACCCTTCAGATTCCGTTTTATTTGTATGACAAGGGGTTAAGGCTGACAGTACGAATGTTACAAACCTTTCTTTATTCCAGACTTAGATATTAAGAAATTTTAGGACTTTAGAAACTTTCAGAAGTAGAATCTCACTCTTCTAATTTTAGAATTTTCTAATTTTTTAATTTGACAATGTTAGAATTTTCTAGTACAAATATTACAACCCTTTTTTTATCCCAAACTTATATTAGATATTAGGATATTTTAGGACTTTAGAAACTGTCAGAAGTAGAATCTCACTCTTCTAATTTTAGAATTTTCTAATTTTTTAGTTTGACAATGTTAGAATTTTCTAATTTTAGAGAAACCTAGTCAGACCTTCGATTACACTGTTATGTTGACTGAAATTTTTAAAAATCGCTAATAACATGAGTATTAAAAATTCTTTTTCAAATGGTTGAAAAATGGAAAATAAAAAAAATTCAAAAAAGATAATTTGCAAATTTTATGAAAATGAAACAATCTACGCACCCCAAAGACTATCTTGTATCTATTGTTCTTATTTCTGTTATATTACTGTTGTAAACGAAAAAGAAAAAAAGAAACGAAATAAGTGGAAGAAAAGTGTTGTAAAGTATTCGGGGGGTGAACTGATAAGGAAGAAGCAGTCGTGCGACCCTCTTCGTTTTCTCGGTGATCCGCGAGATGCCATGAAGCTCTGGGCTAGATCTAGTCAGACATTGCTTGGCGAGAGTACCTCGAGCGAGCCCTCTTAAATTAATTACAGGGAAAAGATATCCTCGCATCCAATTCCCCTGCTACCACTAAAGCGTCGTCGAGCAACGCAGTCGGGCTTGCTCGAGAGTCGACTGAAGAGAGCGAAAGAGGGTTCCTTCCGTGTACTACTTTTGCTACGTTCAACCGAGTGTTTAACGGACGGGAATCCTCGTTAAAGGAGAAAAAAAAGGCGTCCCTTGACTGAAAAAAAAAATTCCTAAAAGTACACTTTAAACGATAAGGAGATTCTAAATCTTTTAAGTGAAGCATTGGACTCTTTGAAATCTGCACATCCACGAAACACTTAATTGTTGCAATCATTAATTATAATTGAGAATATTTAATTTTTTTGCTGAATTTCACGTATGCACTAAGTTGGAAGGGGAAAGAAAATTTTGATAGTGGAAATCACTGCATTTGGATGTGGTAGACTCGCGTTACATTTCCATGTGAGCGATTTGACTTTCACGTAGATTTTCAAGCATTTTATCTTCCTTTGCCCTTTCAGCTGAAAATTTGGAAGGTTGAAAAATTTTCCGTCCGCTGCAATACGATGAAAGATCTATACAAGTAATACACTTTTCTTTTTCTATAAATTAGTTATTATTTTCTGATTCCATATTAAATTTTATTACGATTTCTGATGTATTTCTTTCACATAAAATTACTTACTAAAGTAATATAGAGACAGAAGGTATCCAATTTAAAAATAAAATTAAAGATCATTATCAACATTTCGCTTTCTCGTAGCATTGAACAATTGATGTAATATAATTTAAAAAAATAAAATTAAAAATAAATTTTTTTAAGGCATCTGATAAATGAGTTACATTATTATTATTAACCCTCGTACGGCGGACCATGGAGAGAGCTTACCAATCTTAATGTAATTTTGTATTTCATATGATTTTCATTTTCTAAATTTCACATTGCTCCTTTAAAAACTATTTTTTCAATATTAATTAAGCATAATTAATATACTAATTATATATGTGCTTTGTAAATTTGGGTCTCGATCAACCCAGGCTCCATTCAAGGGTTAAATATTATGTATTAAGTGTGTTTTCTTACCAAGTTTGACGATGTTTCATGTTAAAAATGAAGTGTTACAATATGGTAAGAAAAGTTTAACTGTAATCTGAAATATTATTGGCGAAAGTTAACTGGAAAATTGGTAAGCTTTGTTAGAAAGGGTTGCGTGCCACGGGACAACAGTGAAGCGGGTACACGCGTATCCGAGTAGAACGAGGAGGGTAGAACGGCCTATCGGTATTATTCCGACCAGTCATCGGGACTTATGCCGCTTATGGGATTACACGAGCATTAGCAGACAGCTTGTTCTCTACCATTCTGTACGAGATCCCCGATAAAGCAAAGTATTTCCACCAACCTGTTCTCGCCCCAATCACATCTCCTACCTACTTTCATATTTATTATTTATGCTTTGAAAATTATTAAGTGTAGAAATTAATTCTAGAAACTCTTATTCAAAAACGATAAAAATATATCAATTATTTAAATATTTTTCATAGTGATTTATGACGTTTCATTAAAAAATAAATCATCAAAATTATAATACAGTAAATGCAAGTTGCTCAAACTACAGATAATTTTCCAATGACTTTCAGTTCTTTTTATAATTTTAATTATAAGAAACTAAAATAATTTTGAGTTGGAATTTTATACGATTGAAATTGCTATGTTTGCGGCCATATAAATTTATTTTAACATAATCATATTAACAGTAACGTCGCTAATGACTATTTAATTAAATGTACAATTTCACATATTTATGGATCAAATTTAAAAAAATTTTATTGATTTCTTTTATACCCTTAAAATTTGCTTTCTATATTTACTTTTTTTCGATACAAATGTTTTTTGTCAAAAAATCTTGTTTTAACAAATTTCAAGAATGCTTTTCAAAAATTCTTTTAACTGTAAATTTTGTATATTTTACTAAGGAAATTCCAATGTCAATTTCAACAACTAATTTTCCTTCTTAACTTTTTGTATAATTTTCTTAATTTAATATTGTAAATTTGCTACTACCTGCTTTCTATAATTCCGTTAATTATGAAACGTACATTTTATTTATATTTGCAATATAATGCAACGAAGGCAGGACCGGATTAATATTTCTGGGGCCCGAAGCTATCAATCTTTGAGGGTCCCCTTAGTTAATAAAATTAGTTCAAAAATTGAAGTAATGTTTAATTTAAAAAAAATAATAATTTATAATTAAATAGTGTCGAATGAGAAACATCAGAAAGACACATGTTTGAATAATTTAATGATTTAAAAAGTTTAAAAGGAGAGGATATATTTTTGCAATAGCAATTTGATCCCAAAGTTTGCAAAATCAAAATGAATTCCAAAATTTGGAACTCTTTAAATCATCATCACAGGATGATGAAAAATCATTAGATCATCGTCATGAAAAATCATTAAACCATCATTATAAAAAATCATTGAGTTACCATCATGAAAAATTATTAAACATCATTATGAAAAATCATTCAATCATTATATAATGATTAATAAAAAATTTAAAAGAAGAGATTTGTTTTTGCAATGACAATTGAGTCGATTATTTACAAAATTATTTGACATTTTCTGACATAGTAAATGGATGACTTATAAGGGAGCCCAGGACTGTAGCCCCCCCCCCCCCCGATCTCTCCTTAATCGTACACTGAACGAAGGGTTAAGGTTATCAGTCTAACTTAAAAAGAAAAGTCTCATTGCTTTTCGATCAGTCCCCCTTAAACAGAAGTCTCTTCGCCATTAATCAATTCAACATTCAATTGTCTGGTCTGATGTAAGAAAGCCCGTTTTAGCGACACGATAGTCACCACGGTATGCAATATGGTTTCTCTTCTCAAATTACCCGTTCCACAGTTTTTCAGTCTCACGATACGTCAGCTTTAAGAGTAGTTTGTTGTACGTAAATGCTGAAAGTAACACGAGTTGGAGGGAAGTAACGCGATATCGTGGCATATTTTTAAAACGACCCACCTACTGTATCAATGATTTACCTGCCATCGATTCTCTTATTGTATCTACAATGATCGTGGTGTTTCAAATTAACAAAAAAAGAGCAAAAAGAATTCACCAGTTGTCGGCAAAAGTTATCTCGCCAAGGATCGGTTTCTGTTCAAGAAGAAGAAGAAGAAGAAGAGGTGGAGGAGGAAGAAGGTGAGTTCACAGGCCGGTATAATTTATTTAATTATATCGAATTCACGTTGAGAAGCGCGTGCCTGGAGTTCTCACGGTAGGGACACACAATAAGGACATTCATTCGTGGCTTGGTTGTTCCGAGCACGGACAAGCGGTGTTTCTCCTTAGGTCTTAATCGTTCGCCACGGAATGCGCGTTTAATGCAAAAGAGGACACAGGCGGCTTGTGTTTGACTTTGCTTATATTTTCTCTGGCTGTCCTCGCGACACCGAGCCACTTACTTTACGAGCTGTTCGATACCTCCTCCTTCACCTTTCTTCTTCCTTTTTCTTCTCCGGCTTCCCAACTCGGCTGCGATCTTACAAAATCCCTCGCGCACCGTCTTGACGCTAATGATACAGCAAACTCTCGTTATATTGCCACATGAACGTTTTGACCTCCGTACGACTCTTCTACCGTTAGAGCCTATAAAAATGATACACTACTATCTCCTCCCCCTTCTCGAAATAAGAACTCGGAAGTAGAGGTGTGCGAGTACTTGTAATTTACAAGCCGAGCTGAACTCGCTTCGATTGTTGGAGCCGAGCCGAATTACTCGAAATCGACGAACTGTTTGAAACAAAAGCGAGCTACTCGAATATTCGAGCCGTCGTAAAACTTCGATTTACTTGAAGATGAATTTTCAGCTCGAATATTCGAGTAGTTCGATTTTGTTTCAAACAGTTCGTCGATTTCGAGTAATTCGGCAAATTCAAGCGCTCGACTCGGCTCGAACAATCGAAGCGAGTTCAGTAGAGGTGTGCGAGTACTCGAATTTCGAGTCAAACAATAATCGGTCGAACTGTTTGAAGCAAAAGCGAGCTACTCAAAAAAATCGAACTAATCAAATATTCGAGCTGAAAATTCATCTTCAAGTAAATCGAAGTTTTACGACGGCTCGAATATTCGAGTACAAGTTCGATTTTTTCGAGTAGCTCGCTTTTGTTTCAAACAGTTCGTCGATTTCGGCAAATTCAAGCGCTCGACTCAACTCGACCGACCGATCATTGTTTGACTCGAAATCGAGTACTCGCACACCTCTACTTGGAATTTTGACAAATTTTCCGCGGCAATATAACGAGAGTCTACTGTTTTACGTCCCTGAATGTTAGTCAAATTTTAGCTTCGTACAAAGTGTAAATTCATACGCGAGAAGAGGAGGAGGAATCTAGGTAAGGTTCACGGTTGAACGCTTAGAGCCGGACGCGAAACCACACTTTTACTCAATGGGGTGTAGGGCGACGGTGGTGGAGGATAGGCAGTAATAATACGCAAACAATATAGGTTGAAGTTGGGTAGTGAACAGGTCGACACGACCATGGAGTACCCCATTGCGCCTACTCTGTATGAAATATCAACCACCGTGAAACTTGAACGCCCTGAGAAACTTTGGCCCATCCTTCGTCCACTCTCGCTTTCGTTCGATCACCAATCTGCTGTCTGCTCGCCAGAAGTTACGAGACTGAAAAATCTTGGGAATTTCTATCAGAAACCGAGAAAACTGGCTGACCGAGATCCACCGTCAACGAGAAGGTCGTGTAATGCTTTGGTACATCGTGAATGGAAGATGGGACGAAACGGGGCTGGTCCAACGTCAATATTCACTAAACTATGCCAGAGTATATCAGTCCTTTGCTAGACGTTGCTTTATGAAAAAGTTGTAAAATTAATAAAGAATCCAACGACCTGCCTCCTTCTGCTCCGCCTTTGTGAGCTTCGACAATCTTGGCGCTGGTTCGTTTGAATATATGAAAATATGAATATTGTTTCAGGATACGTATGGGAGAGTTGCTTATGCTACAAGATTATGAAATATTGTAAATTTTGAATGACACTTATATTTCCTTGGGAAACTATTACCTATTCATATTGTTAGAAATTTTTTTATTCATTTGATTAGAAATATTCTGAAAATAGTAGGTGTTATTTGTTTTAAATATATATACAGTGTAGTTAACTCTTGAACAGCGGAGTCTGGGTCAATCGAGACCCAAACTTGCAAAATATATTCAAGGAAATTAACCTACAGTTAAATATATATTTTTTTGACGAAAAAGAATATATTAGAAGAATAATTTTCATAGAAACTGTGAAGGAAACTGCAGAGGAACTTGCATTACATTAAAATTGCGGTTCTTTTCAGTTATTTTTCTTATTAGCGTAGGTACCTATCAAGATGCCAATCTTCTTGCTAGAGACGATTTGATTTCGAAAGATTTTCAAAGTATCTTCAAAGTAATGACCTTAAAGTTTTCTGTCTTATTTTAAAACAAATTTTCAAGGTCATCTTGAATTTTTTTATGTGTAACATTATAGTTATTTTATATATTAACTGGTGGTCTTTCGACGAATTCAAGGATCTTAATAAATTTTCAGTTGATAACTAAACTTGCAATGTTTTTAAATATTTTACTTCAAAACCAACTAATTTTATCATAGGGAAATAAAAATTTCAATACAAAAGTGGCAAAAAATTATTAATCCATGGGGCACACGTTTGAATCGAAAATTGTAATTTATGGAAAATTCGTGGGAAAATTAAGTCACTCTCGGACCAATATAACGAGAGTATCCTGTATCAACAGAATTTAGTAATTTTTGGTACTTATTTGGATTAAAAATTGTAATTTATGGAATTAAGAATTCTGTAAAAAAAATGTAAAGATTGCAAATTTAGTTTCCGATCTGTAATAATATTTTTCAAAATCTAATAATGTAATAAGATGATAAAAATATTTTTAAATCGACTAAAATCGATGGTCACTCTAATCGCTAGATTTTAACTTTGTCGACTTTGGAGATAAACTGGTGAAAAGTATTAAAAAAAAAAAGATTTATGGACATATTTTGAACAATCTTGGACAGAAATCCAAGAAAAAATTCTGAAAACATTTACCGGAAGGTTGCCAAAATAAATTTTAACCATCATCCCAAAATAGATAACGTACATTCATAAGAAAATTCATAACTTCACGTACTTCTACAATTTTCAATATATTCTAACGTTTCAAAATTAGAAATTCAAACATAAACTAAAATATTATAAAAATATGAAAATTAGAAATTTAAACATAAACCTAAAAGGTGTCTCAGAATTTCCAAACGGAAGTGTCTATCATCACGTGTTTTAAAATCACCCATTTAGTGTAATAAAATCCAAAATTGTATAAATATACTTTCTTACTGTTATAAACGTAAACTTGGCATACATGTCGGATTCTGTAGCCGTAATTGTTAAACTAATATTGAAACGGACGATTCGGGATCCGCCGCTTTTATGTCCCCGTTTGTACTGGCGGACTTCCGCCGTGGGATAATACGGTTAACCACGCTGGCCATTAGTCTTTCCACAATCGATACACGCCGGCTGTTACAGTGAAAATCGACGTTGATTATCATCCAACAACCTCGATGGCTCTCGTTCACTTTTCTCCTCTTCATTTTCTCCTGACTTTAAAACTAATCAAAGAAGCAATATTCGTCATTTTCACATGTAACTCGTCATTTTTATTCTTGTAAAATGAAAAAAAAGAAGAAAAAAGTGAAACCTAATGGCTGGCAGGGTGGATTAATAATTTTGTTCATATGAAATATAATATTTTCATTATTTACCTAAATAACTTCTTTTAGGTTTAACTTTTACTCTTTAGTTGCTATTTTTATTATAACTGTATTTAATTATTTACCTGTTTTAATTAATTAAAGGTACATATCAATTTTTTATAATTAGCTTTTTACAATATAGATATTTTTTCTTTGATTAACTTTACTATAAATCATTCCAATTTTGTATATTTCATTGTCAATATTTATTCACTTTAGGCTTTTATAAATATTTTGGTTATCTCTTAAAAAACGGAGGCTGGGTCAATCAGGATCCGAATTTACAAAACGTAAACAAGGATGTTAACTTAAATCGTAGGAATAATTTTTAAAGGAATAGAGTAAAATTTAGAAAATCAAAAGAATATAAAATGTAAGATTACATTGAAATTGGGGCTCTATCCATGGTCTGCCATCCGAGAGTTAATAAAATAGACTTTTAGAAATATTTCTTGTCATTTAGGTAATTTAAGTAGTATAAAGTGCCAAATATATTTATGATCACTGTAGCATATACAATAAATTTAAATATTGGGATGATTAAGACCCCGACCACTAAAATATTTCCTGCGAAATAGTTATTCCTTATTTTACCTTGAAAAATTTCTAAATAATCTTTAAAAGTTGTTTTAACATATTTCGTAGTTAACTTTAGCAAAAATAAATGTTCAATACGAAAAAAAAAAAATTGAAAAACGTAGAAAAATCGAAGAAATGATAGTTTTCATAAAAAAATTCATAACTTTTTCAAATTTTCATATAATGAGCTAAAATTTTAGCTGAACACTAAGGGAAGGAATAGTACAAAAGTCGTGCTTTCAAAAAAGGTATTTATTTGGAGAGTTAAAGGGACGAATTTTAGCTAAAAAGGGAAAAAGGGCTGAATTAGTTGGGGTCGTCTCATACCCCAGAGTGCCAGCTTAATATCCACACTATAATACCTTAAAAGAACAGAAAAATATTTATTATACTTATATAGAGAAATTAATTTCTATTTTTAATAAATAAATAATGTACATTGAATCTAAGAACACATGTAGCTATCTGATTCTGTTTCTATATAGGGAGATGTGAAAAATTCATGTTGCATCTATTCATTTCATTGTCCGTGCTGTTTGCGTTCGGATAACAAGGTCTCACGCCGAGAACTGAGCCGGCTAACTTGCCGCAACACAATCCACTCTCTGCTTTCAGTCTGAACATCTCGCCTTCTACCACTTTTCCCCTTCGTATCACGCTTCTCTTTCTTCGACATGTTGTTCAGTTTTGCGAATCACTGAGCCTGCCTTCGCGTACACTCTGCTGTGACTTAGGCTTCCCTTAATTATCGCGTTAACTGCCACAGTAAAAGTGATCATATGTTGTGAAACACGTCAAAACATTAATTATTACAGTAGACCCTTGTTACATTGGCGCAGCTGGAATCGTGGAAGTGGACAATTTTCAAAGCTTCCAAGCGCTTATTTAGAGAAGCGGATATCATTTTTATAGACTATGATGGTGGTTAAATGGCATTGGGATGCTTGAAAATTCGTGGGTTGATTATATTGTTCGGCTGGCAGTATAACGAGAGTCTACTATACCAATACAATTTGGAAATTTTCAAATTTAAGCATTTGCTATATTTCTTTGTATTGGAACAGCGACACTAGTATGCTTGAAAATCCGTGTAAAGTCAAGTCGTTCAAGTGGCAATATAACGAGAGTCTACTGTACCAATACAATTTGGTAATTCTCAAATTTAAGTTTCTATTATATTTCTTTGTATTGAAACAGCGACACTAATATGCTTGAAAATCCGTGTAAAGCCAAGTCGTTCAAATGGCAATATAACGAGAGTCTACTATACCAATACAATTTGGTAATTTTCAAATTTAAGCATTTGCTATATTTCTTTGTATCGGAAGAGCGACACTAGTATGCTTGAAAATCCGTGTAAAGCCAAGTCGTTCAAATGGCAATATAACGAGAGTCTACTATACCAATACAATTTGGTAATTTTCAAATTTAAGCATTTGCTATATTTCTTTGTATCGGAAGAGCGACACTACTATGCTTGAAAATCCGTGTAAAGTCAAGTCGTTCAAGTGGCAATATAACGAGAGTCTACTGTACCAATACAATTTGGTAATTCTCAAATTTAAGTTTCTATTATATTTCTTTGTATTGAAACAGCGACACTAATATGCTTGAAATTCCGTGTAAAGCCAAGTCGTTCAAATGGCAATATAACGAGAGTCTACTATACCAATACAATTTGGCAATTTTCAAATTTACGTTTTTGCTATATTTCTTTGTATTTCGTGAAAGTCTGGAAAAACAAAACCAAAAGGCAGGTGGGAGTGGAAGAGAGGAAAACAACGAGAAAGTAGTGATTTCCTAACATGGCAGAGGAAACGATTCCAGAAGCGTGCGATTGTTGGGTATCGCGATCACGGCAGCTGACAGTCGATCCTGCGATCTTAATCTGGTCAACATACTCGCGAGAAGAACGAAGGGAAAGATGTTACCAGAAGCAGGGGGAACCAGAAGGGAAAAAAATCGGTAGCTGGTTGATTGGGAGGAGACGGGAATCCGTCTGTCGGTTTATACGGTTGAGAGACCGGATCAAGAAGCTTGAATAATTCATTGAGAAAGCGAGACTCCACTACTTTAGCCTCGGTGCAAGCACTGACGTTGTTCCTTTCCTGTTTGAACTGTTCCTCTCCACTGTACAGGATCATGTTAAATTCTCGGGGCTGATCTTCTTCCTTAACACACATTTAAACAATCTACTTTTAGATTTTAAGTTTCTTCCGATGAGTAATTCATTATTTTTTAATTTTTTAATAACTTTAGTTTATCTAAATTTAATTTTAAATTCGTTTCCATTTTCGTTTTTTAAATCTCGAACCACGGAGTGTGGTCAAAGTTATTATTGAGGGTTTCTCCATGGTACATCGTCTGAGGGTGAATATTTATTTTTAATTTAACATCTAATTCTTAGATGTCTGTTAGGTTTGGTTTAAGATTGATCTCAAAGGACATTGCATTTAGCAGCTTCCTCAGTTACACAAATTTCTTTTTTGTTTAATTCATTGAAAATACAGTTTACCCCAACGTATGCTTTATAGCTTACCTAAATTTAATTTTAGTATATTGAATGCCATGCAATAGCTATTGGTACTTTCATTATACAGTACTTTTATTTTTAACAAATTTTATTTATTATTTTTACAATGTTTCATAATTTCAAATTACTTAATATCAGAAATTATTTACTAACAATAAATAACTAAAGGAATTTTTAATATTGTGGATGTCGTGGCAGAGATGTTAAATTCGTTTCCATTTTCATTTTTTAAATTTTATTGTATATATCTTTAGATATTATACATAATTTCAGTACATGAAAGTGTTCCATGAATGTCTAATTTAAAAAAAATAAGTAGAAGGAGATGTGCAGAAATGTATCCTCCACGTTTGATGCCGTAGGCATAAGTACTGTACATGCCTAAGCCACAATCTAAATTCATGTTGGAGAAGGATAAATACAGAGGGCATAATGCCAGCGGCTTAACACACTTTTAAAATTCATCCTTTGAGATGCAGAGCGGCCAAGAGCTCCTTTCTCATCGTTCTTGCCCTCTTCAAGAACCTTTGACTTTAGGTAGCTTACATGCTGATTAAGACACTCGATACAATTAGGCAGCGAAAAGAATCTCAAAAGACGGCTCCTTTCTTTACCTCCACCTTTGGCTCTTAAGGACCTAAGAACGTTTCACGGCTACTCTGACTGAGAAAATGTTCTCAAGAAAAATTCTTATTTACCGCAGTCTCAATACAGAAAGTATCATTTTCATATGAATGAACTTTGTTTTACAATCCTTATATTACTTTTTTCTGCCCGAATAAACGGAACTGCAAACTGAGTATTAATTTATTTTTGGGAAATGACCCTTCAGTATAAAATAAATAAAAGATGGAGGAATACTAATGTAAATTGAATTTTAGCCTCTTCTTCATTTTCATTCTCTAAACTTTATACTGAGTAAATCCATGCTAAATCGATCACTTTTTAACATCGATAGTCAAAACCGACTTTCCCAGGAAAAATAGAGACATCCCGGGTGTTTGCCCTTCCTCATAGGCATTTCCTGGAAAAATGACAATTTAGAGATGAGGACCCATATATAGGGCAGCCCAAAAGGAGCTTCAGTTTTGATTTCAGCGCCATCTCTTTATTTTTATAAATATTTAAATCGTTATTTGATAAACAAATAGTCCAAAGTTGGAAATTTTTTTTACACGTGTTTTTCAGTTTTAAAATTGCAAAGATCATATACAGTCTCGAAGAACATGAGTTTTTCATCGCTTAGTGATCAATTATTTCTTTCTCTAGGGTTGTGTCAAGGATAAAGTGTATGAAGTGAGACATGGAATACGTCAAAGAAAGAATCATTGAAGTCATCCAGCTGAAAAATTTGGAAAAACTCGATTTGTATTCACACGTGTTTTACTTACTTTTTAATGGCCAGTGGAGATAATGTTGTTTTTAGATCGAATTGTTTGAAACAAGGCTCCGCAACTTAGTGGTTACTGACGTAAAACACTTTGAAAATCTTATTTATTAAATTTTCAACGTATTTGAATAATATGCAATTTATTTGAATTGAATATCTCTTATAGTTTTTTTTATAATGAATTTTTCAAAACTAAAGCTTCTTTTTGGCCACCCTGTACATATAGGTCTGTGGTCTCTCACCATTTGTGTATAAGCTTAGGCGAGAAAAACTGAATGGATATTTATTTATAAGCGGAGCTTGGCGCTCCAGGCGCCTTGGGCCTCTTTCCTGTGACGTCCGCAAGGTGTCGCGCGAGTAACACTCCATCCTTTCTCGCAAGTGCTCCATCACGGGCCTTGTTCCTGATAATATAGAACCCAGGCGTCTGGCGTTCTAGTGTGCGGTTCCCGAGACGAAACGTTTAATTATATACTAAATTTTATACTATTTAATAATAAAAATACATATATTATTCTTTTCTAAATTACTTTTAATACAAATATCATCGAAATTACAATTTTAAAAGTCCCTGCTTACCCTATATCGCTGTTTCCCCTATGTAAGCCTGATTTGATCACGAGTCTACAATGTGGAATTTGGGGAGTCACCATTTGTCCACTCGAGTTACATTTTGCTTTGTTTTATTCGAAAAGGATTGGGCTATGATAAAATAATCTACTCCACTTCCAAAATGAATTTTATAATATTAAAAATATAAAATATATTTTTTTTTTGCAAATTTCTCTGTGATGGACTAGAGAATTTTAATAGTTCTATTACTTGAGATATTATTTGATATTATTTTCATTTTGGAAATTCATTTTTAATCTTTGCAATGTCGTACACCTTTCATAGATCTGAGCTACGACTGACCCCAATACTGTTTCATAGTTAATTTCAATCTAACACCGAAGAATTTTTATTGCATTGCGTAAAGTTTGCCGTAAAATGACACTTTATGGCTCTAATATTCTGTCTTCTCTTTTTGAAGTATTTCGTAACTTTTTATTTTCACTGCTCATCAATTTTACTGTTTTGATAAACAAACATGCCATGTATATAAAAATATATTTGGGTAACTTCATTGGCGGAATAGTGAAAGTATTCGACTGTCAAAATCTGGACTGAGAGCCTTCGGGTTCAAATCCCAGTGATTCATATTTTTATAAAAAAACATGTTTTAGATTCATTTAACGTTGTGATATTATTGAATAGATATTGAACCACGTGGAATTCACATTATTATGTTTGATATCACTAAAAGGAATGGTATTTGAATGTATTATTAGGAACTGATCGTGCTTTTAATTTCATCGATATGGATTTATTGTCGTGGGGTTGTTTGACCCATAGAGGACACGTTAAGGGGTTCTTTCATAATCAACCGTCTGGCACGTGCTGATTCTAAAGTAGAAAGCAATGTAATAATCTCATAAACGAGAGTACTAATATCTGTATATTAAATCGTAATAAATATCAGAGATGCAAAGAACTTGTCGGCGGTACGTTTCATCTTGATCTTTCTAAATACAGTAGTTCATATGTATTAATATTCCAACAGTATGATATTTAAGCAGTTATTGATGGATTCCAAATAAGTAACAATGTAATGTAATTATATTTATTGAAACAATTTTTTAAAAATTATAGTTTATAATTATGTATGTCGTCCATACTGTTGTATGTTCCAAAGGGACCACAACAATGCCAGTTTTTATGCAAATTAATCAAATTAGTTTTATATAATTTAAATATAGAATGTCGTATCAGAAATAAAAAAGAAATCTATTGTATATAAATTAACTACATTATTATCATATAATTGAAAAAGAGAGAATAATTATATACATGAAATTCAATTAATTATTCTTCAATATTTCCATTTATAAATTTTTCAAATATATAAAATCTTCAATTTTTAATTTTATACAAAGGTATTACATCATTCTTGTTATATCCAATATATTTGACAAAGAAACAGTGTCTGTTATAAATAAAACTTGATATAACTTAAAGCAATCAATCTGATTAAATTTCCTTGACGTTATAAGACATCACCAGTGAAAATATTGAACAAAATAGTTTGCATGAATGCTGTATATGTACGATATCTATATATATAATGTATAGTTATATTATAATGTAATATATTTTTTTGATGACGATGACTGATGACCGTTGTTATGTGGGTGATTCTAGTGGGGCCTGTGTTCGGGGGCCGATGCGGCGCGGAGGCGCTCGGGCTGGGGTTAGGGCTGTCGCTGGGCCCAGCCTACAGGTTCGCTCTGCCCCCGGGACTCGCTGCCAAGACCACCCGCTGCCTTGTATTCGACCAAGGTAGGCCTACCAGCCATCTTCATTACCCTTACTTTTTTATACTCCCAGATAGAACAACACCCCGATCTGTACACGCTTTTTAACAACTCAATTCATTAACTCTCCTGCTCGCCATGAGCTATCTCCATTCATAATAATGTACAATAACCATCTAGGCTTATAACATTCAATCCGTATTTTTTCTTTTTTTCTTTCTATAAATAGAATTTTGTGAGACCCCCCTTCCCCCAGTTTTTGAGGAATTCAATTTAAAAAGAAAATGCAAATTTGCAATTTTAAATGTGTTTTTTTCCCTTGAAACATTAAATGAATAAAAATAAATCCTTTATATCCTTAATAACTCATCGAGTCAACAGGATTTGAATTACTATTGCTGTCAATTGTTATCAAAGTGATAGAAAAAAGCTGTCAGTATCTTTATTTTTTTCATAAAAATGAAGTTCTATCTGGGATTAAAAAATTGTTAAATAACAATGCTCGTAACAAATATCCATATTGCTAACTTAATAGTGGGCTCCAGTATCTGTAACGAGGTTTAATTTAATTTCTATTTGTGCTTCTAATATTAATTTTATGGCCTGATACTAATTATTCTGACAATTTTAATACGTTTGAAAAAGAATTTAATGAATTTTTGCTTATTCAAATTGAGATTTTAACGCAATTAACAAGCATACGAGCGACGTTACATGTCGTCGAATCGACAAATCACGTTAATCCTTTACGTCGTCAAATTCTAACGTTTCCCACCAGAGTGCTGATATATAGTAGGCTTAACAAACTTTGATCTCTAGGCTAATGTGGCATTGCACGGTGACAAGATTAGCCAAAAATTTACTGTCATTTATTTGCTCGCCCGTTCTGCGGAAAATCAAACAATCGCAAGAATAATAACCCTGATCCCACGGTGATATTTCGTCAACCAAAATCAATGTTTGATAGATAAATTGAGAAATGTTTTTGTATAAAAAATTAAAAATGTTCGTGTAAATAGATTATTTAATCTGTTGTAATCTATCGAGGTTTTTACCTTAAAGGGTGTGTTTACTTACAGGGCTAAAAGAAATTTTGTTTGATAAGTGTTTTTTAGTTTTAAAAAAATACATCTTCGGAAGCTTTTAGTAATTATTTAGAATTTGATCTAAAAATTAATTTAGATCAAGCAGGTGCTACTAACGACTTTCTCAATTAATAATTAAAGCCTTTTCAGTATTAGAAAATTCTCTTCGATGAATTACATAAAATAGTACGTAGGTAGAATTATGGTAGATTGCATTTCCAATGGTGATAGCATTTTTATAGCAGCTCTATTGTAGCTAAAGGCTTAACAGGACCAAGTGATCCCTGCAATCCAGCTACAAGATCGACTTGCGCGTTTGCACAGACTAAGCTTACGAGCTACGCTCATCTTCGTGTCCACAAATCTAACAAGACCGATTGTAAACGGGCTTGTGCTTTCGTCAGATGACTCTAGGCTGGTTAATGCCGGTAATGTACAGTGGGTGTACATCAGAGAGCTAAGCACCTCTGAACAATCTGAACGTTACGATACTGTTAACCCTCGTAGAACCGAACTCTGAAACTCACTTTATAAATGACTAAAAAATATTTTTTTACATAAATAATTTTTATTAGGTACTCTTATGCTTTCACTATAATCATTTGAAACATTATTTCAATCATTTTTTTAGTTCAGTAGTTACAATTTATTGAAAAAAGGAATAACACCATATTTCAAACAGCTGTGAAACCTACAATTTTGAAAATTATACAAAAGTACGTTTGAAGAATTTAATGAATTTTTGCTTATTCAAATTAAGATTTTAACGCAATTAGAGGGTACGTTTACATATGACGAAAGAGTACAACACACCCAAGTTTTAGTAAAATCCGAAATGGTGCTTTAAAACGTGTTCTATTTCGCAAGGAATTTTGGTGAGAAAAGAAAAAAGAAAAATGGAATGAGAATGAATTTTTCTTTAATCTGTTATTAAACAAAATAATGTGGAACGAATAGAAAGTTTAATACCCACTAAACTAACAACTGAAATAGTTGCAGGTCATCACAGACCCAGTGACACCAACAAAGTGTTAACATGTTAAAGAAGATAAAAATTTCATTATTTTCACAATATTTAATTATCCATAGTTTCAAGTATCTGATATGAATATTAGAGGTACTATAGCATTAGAGGTGTACGGACACTTGAAATTATGGGCTTGGGTGAGCTTGGAAGAATTTGGACGGACTCGGAAAAGTTCGGTCGAGCTCGGGTGGATTTTCGAACTACATATATATACGAATGTTCTTTGAACTCATTCGGTACATATCGGGAAAATTCGGTATAAGATTCGGGACCCCCCGACCCCGTCCGGACTTGGCTCGACTTCCCGGGTACCCGCACACTTCTGCAAGTACACCATATCTATCTACAAATTTCGTGGCTGTGGTGAGAACTCAGGTAGTAACCTAAATTGACTACCAGAAACCGATTAAAATTGGTTTCAGAGTTGGATGTCTTACTGTTTTCGAGATATCGTGGTAAGGTTAGGTTCTGTGTATGCGCAGTATCGAATAGCGCATGCGCAGTATTGAATAGCGCATGCGCAGTATCGAATAGCGCATGCGCAGTATTGAATAGCGCATGCGCAGTATTGAATAGCGCTTACGTAAGCTCTGAATAGCTCTGAAACCAATTTCAATCGGTTTCTGGTAGTCAATTTAGGTTATATACCGAACCTGAGTTTTCAATTTTAGTGGGGCCATTCGGAAACTTATCCCTAATTTCTTTTTTTTAGTGAAGTTTAAAATTTCCAAAAAATTATTTATTTCCAAGATGAATAATAAAATATATTATTCAGAACAAATATATATTAGGAATGAATTCTATGATTGAACTAGAAACTAGTGTGCCAAAAATATATTACAAAAAAAAAAAGAAAATTTTATCTTAGATCGAAAGACATTGTCTGGTACGCGTCATTTCCTGTTTCAAAAGCTTTTAAATTATGCATTCGACGGCGAGGCAGAAGGATCCGCGTGAGTCAGCTACGCGAACGGCACGAGTTCAAAGAAGAGAACAATGAATGACTCGTTTCGGCTTTGCCACTCTCCTCGATCGCGTCGCAGTGCTAAAATGACGTGGATTTTGATCTACCGGAACGGAGATATTATTTTTCATAAACGCGGCGTAAATGGTCGTTTCGCATGATTGCATGGGAATCCTGTGGGATGAACGCGTTTCTTGCCTCCACTATGCTTGAGACAAACAGGGTAATTCCGACGATCCTATTTAGTTCCCTCTTTGTTCTTCGTCCGTCTAACATCATCTACGCGAATATATTTATCATATTAGAAACTACACATGTTTTGATCAAAAATATTAAAAATATAAGTAATTTCTATTACTATGGAAAGTTTTTCAAAGATATATATACTGTCAAAAATAGTTCAAAAATCGTGTTCTTGAATATATACAGTAGACTCTCATTATATTGCCGCGAATTCGAATAGAATAGTATGTTCCAGCTGGACAAAATTAATTTTTAAATATACAAAAATTAATTGCTGGAGTATCATCTATAATAACTATATAGTAAAACCCTTAAATACTATGATAGTATTTAGGCTATGATAGTGGAAGGGTAACATTAGCATACTTTTCAAGTATGAAAGTCAAATCGCTAGAGGTGTGCGAGTACTCGATTTATTCGAGTACTCGAATTTCGAGTCGAACAATGATCAATCGGTCGAGCCGTGTCGATCGCTTGAATTTGCCGAGCTACTCGAAATCGACGAACTGTTTGATATAAAAGCGAACTACTCGAATATTCGAGCCCTCGTAAATCGAAGTTTAACAAGGGCTCGAATATTCGAGTAGTTCGATTTTTCGAATAGCTCGCTTTTATATCAAACAGTTCGTCGATTTCGAGTAGTTCGGCAAATTTAAGCGATCGACTCTACAAATCGCTCATATGGCGATGTAACAAAAGTCCACTGTACTGTACTTAAATTATTGATATCTATTTATAATTTATCGAATTTTTATCTTTTTTTATATATAATATTTCAAGTTTCTTTCAATGCTTCGAATTTTTATATTGTAGAAATTCACCCTCGGATGACGGACCATGAAGAGACCATAATTTTGTATTTCATATTATTTTCATTTTGCACATTAAATAAATAGCAAAATGAAGTTATATACATACGTAATAAGAACAACGATATCAAGGGTTAAAGTGTTCAGGAAAGGAGTCTTCCGGTTTGCTTGAATTCGTTTACTTTCTATTGCTACGTTTTTATCGAGGGATGAGATCATTATGCCGGTCTTCTCTCCCTTCTCCCTGTAACGTCTTGCATCTCGCCACCTTTTCGGCCAACATCCCCTCACCCGTTTCTCCCCCTCTCCGTCAGTTTGCTTCTCGCCTCTTCTCGCGACAGTAATTTTACTTAATTAAATTCCGTTCTTTCTGCCTTTGCTTCGACGACCCCTCTGGCCATACACATCCCCATCCTTCTATCGCCCAGCAAGGATCGTCACTGATTTTTCTCCGCTCTCTTCTCGCCAGCCGCTTCAAACGATTTTTCCACGATTTCGAACTCGTCAAGGCAGGTTAAAGAGCGTTGACAATACGGTAAAGATACTTCTTTTTTAATTTTACACGGTCGTTTGATATTTATCAAACTCACTGGATGGTTTCTTTATAATTTTCAATATTTTTTAACCTTCGGAGGACGGACCATGGAGAGAACCCCCCATTTTAATTTAATTCTGTATTTCATATTATTGTCATTTTTTAAATTTTACACTGTTCCTTTAAAAGTTAGGTATAATTAATGCAAAAATTAAATATATTCTTTGTAAGTTTGAAATGTAGTTCTTTCTCATATTTTTACAATTTCATTTTAATTTTGTTATGTATTAATTTGCTACGCTAATAAATATTTAAAAATATAATTATAAATACACACAGAATCTCTAAAAACAGTATTTGTGAAATACAGGAAGAAAAATCTTAATCAATTTGGGTTCAAAAACTAATTAATAATTCTTCATTTTGTCTAAACTTAACATTTTCAAAATCTCATTTAGTCGATGGCAGTCACAATCCTACACAAATATTCTTGGCACAACCCCTAAATAAATAATTAAAATGAAATGAAGATCACAGTAGTAATTCGAATGTAGCAAGATGTCAACGCAGCCATAAACGAGGGAAAGAAATGTCTGTAGAGTAGGTTTCGTTGGATAATGTTTGCGGGTACTCGTTAAACGGCGTAAGAATGAAGGAGGCAAAAGAAGGAAGGGTAAGGGTGGTCTCGATGAGGACTCGGGAGGCTTCTTATTACCACTTCATCTGCAATTAACATTTATGGGTGGCAACTGTCGGCTGGAAAAACTAATTAAATATTCCATGGTACTCTGGATAGGGGTGTTCCTTTACTTACGACCTTCGTTGCTAAGAATAAGCAGCGAAGAGACACGAAATAAGGAGATAAGAAGTGAAAATATTTTATTTGGGAGCGGCTTCGTCGATTAAATAATGTTATTCGTTGTTATCCTGGAATCTTGCAAACCAGTTAACCGTCTGAAGACGGACCATGAAGAGAGCCTCAATTTTAATTTAATTTTGTAATTTATATTATTTTCATTTTGTAAATATATGAAACAACTCTTCGTTTAAAAATGATACATTTAACCTTAGGTTAATATCCTTGTATGTTTTGTGAGTTTGAATCTCGAGGGTTGAACAGAAACTTCAACTTCCACCCTTATGTAAGTAGTTGCTGCTATGTAAATCTGTGTATTTCTTTTTTGTGTAATAGAATAATAACGTTTGTGACATTAGTAATTAATTAAAATTATATCAAAATTTATCAGGATATTTTGAAGAAAAATAATTTTTATGAAAGAATAAAATGAAAATTTTGATATTGTGTTTTATGTTAAATTCCACAATAAAACCATAAATAATAATTTTTTACACAAAATGTTTTAAATAACTGTAGTTGTAATTGTATCCGTTAAAGTGCAATATGAATAAAAATATCTGCAGGAACAAAACTGCTTACACACAGTAATGGGCAAAAGTATTAGGCCATTATGTAAACCAAAATAATTTTTTAAAATTGAACAAAATGACTTAAAATTGAGGGGCTCAATGGAAAAGAGGAACAAGCCACCCTCTTATTATTTTAGAATAAAGCAAGTTGAAGGAAAAATAATTTTTTATAGCTTCTTAAAAAAACTTGTCATTTGATCCAATTTTGAAAAAAGTATTCTGATTTAAATAATGCTTTAATAATTTGGCCCAACATAGTATAAATTAACAATCCTACATTACATATAAATTTCTCTTCGCTTCCAAATAAACAATAATTTTTATCAATTGCCACTTTTTCCAAAATTCTAAATTTTAAATATTAATTATTTTCGTATGGTGTAAAAATGTGATACTGTTGGCATGATCATTAACAGTATCCAAGTCGGTATTCAAAGGGTTAAATCTCCTCATACTCCTGTTTTTACATCTTTTAAACACCGCAATTTGTGAAAGTTATAGATTATTAAAGTTGATACTTATTGCACCGTATAAGGGATGCTTCCCTTCGAGGAAAGGATTCGAGAAGAGAAAAGAAGTTGCAAAGAGAGCGGTTGTAACGTAAAACGAACATTAGACGGTTTTGATGGGGGTTATTATACGGTGGTGAAATGGAACGACGTAAAGAAAAGTCGTTAGCGTGTGTTGGACACAACGAAATGTTTCGGTTTGAGAAGAGGTCGCCGATTAAGCGGCTTCTTCCGTGTCGGTAGACCGCGGGAAGCATTTTTAAGGGTCTCCCGCGGATAGTGGCCAGCCGACCTGAAAATATATAAATTTTAACGGCGACCGTGATGTTGCTTCTTTAATTTCCTTCTGGTCAATTCTGGTCCCACATTACTGCCTTTCCTAGTACAGTGTTTTCTTCTGATGTTGAAAGACACCGGCTTCTCATCAAACCTTGTTGCGTTCCCACGCGACCTTTCACTCCTGTTTAATCATTTTTCTTTAACATTTATGGTTCAGAATCACAAAGATTTATTATTTTTTTTTAATATTGGAGAGATTATTTTTATTATACACTGTGATAATCAGGATATAAAAAATAGAAAGATAAAAGTGTATAGAAAAGAATAATTGATTTGGTGGCTTTTTTTTTTTAATTTTTAGCAATGATTAGATAAATGATTGATTAGCATCGTGCCGCCGTCTCAATCGTGGGGTAAAATTAAAGGGTAATTGATTTGGTAGTTTTAGTATTAGGCCTTCTTAACCTTCAAACGGCAGACCATGGAGAAAACTCCAATTTTAATTTAACTTTGTGTTTCATATTATTCTCCTTTTCTAAACTTTACACTGTTCCTTTAAAAATTATTCTCTTACTATATGAAATCCTTTCGTTTAAAAATTATATGTTTAAATTCGGTTCAGGATCGACCCAGGCTTCACTGTTAATTATTAAGGGTTAATTATTATTTTAAATTTGAATATTTTATATTTGTGAATTTGAAAAATGGGGCAGGAATATGATACCAATAACGGTTAATTCAATAATTGGAATAAACGAGTAATTGAAGATTTCTTACAATATTACACTGTATAATAAACTGTAATAAATGTTTATAAACATTCATAGTTTATAAATAGAAAATTATAAAAAGAATTAAAAATTAATTTTATAAGAAATTACCTTACCCATCATCTTCAGAGCTTTCAAACACGTGACTTGAAAAATTGCTCCTGTTCGCAGTATTTTCTAGCCATTTTTCAGCTTCTATAATTAAAATTTCATTTTCATAATTGTTAAAATACAAAAAATGAAGTCTATTACGCGTACAAATTAATTTAGTGCCATTAGTATTACGCCTTCTTAACCCTCGGACGGCGGACCATGGAGGGTGTCCAATTTTTATTTTTATTCTACAGGTGTTTACTTTCACTTCGGTAATCGTCATGTTACCGCAATTACTGATTGATAAAACACAAAAATAATAGTCTATAAAAGAAAAATTGTTATTGTATTATATAATCCATGTCGAGGATCTCAATGCGTTTAATATTATTTCATTGATTATCGTTTATATTTGCATACGATACAATTACGTCGTGTGTAAAACATATTTGTAACATTAGAGAGAAACATTTATAAGCACGTAGATATGAGAAATACGTTTCGGCAGATTTTTGCGAGCTGGATGGAATAACAAACAAAAATGCCCTTTGTATTTTTCGAATGGATCACACACTCGGTGATATTTGCGCGCGGGCGCGTGTATTCGGGCTGCTTCAAAATTTAATCTGAATTATTCCATGAAAATTACGCATTACAGGAGGGGGGTCGGAGGAGCTTTGTAATCGGCGATCGGATCGAAACAGTGCAACTCAGCATGCGCATAAATTCATATTTTATCAGAGAATGCATTATGCATCGTTCCGGCATATTTTAGCTGTAGTTTTTGCTCTGTTGCATTTCACCCGCATTAAAATGAACCGCAGAGTTTTGCTGTGCAACGTGTTTTTAATCGTGCACGTTATAGACAGCTTTTGTAAACGGTTGCCGTATTCGAGGACTTTTCCGTAACGTTGTACTGCCTGCATTTTTCAGTCTTTCCCCTCCGTCACCCTGTCGAATTTATAGAATTTTATTTACCGTGTTACGTGTTTTATCCTCGCTTTGGATCGCTTAATCATTTTTCTATGTATATATTCTTTTTTAATTAAGTTTATATTAAACCTTATATTTAGTAGATCTTCGTGCTTAAAAATATTAAACGAGATATATTTTATTTTTTTATTCCTTATTTTGTGTTGGCGATGCAAATGCGCCTTGTCGTGTAGTACATTGCGTATGCGCCAGGAGTGCATCCCCACCAATGGCCCAATGATTGGGCCGTTACTATTAAAACCGTTATTTTTTATGTGATGTTCGCGGCTTCTAGCAAGACCACGTTTATGTATTCTTTATTGTTAAATCTAAATACATATATATACTATAAAATAAGAAATAAAACATTTTGAAAGTAATTTGTTAGAAAGTCATACAAAATGCGAAATTAGGATTGTGTAGGGAAAGTCGTACGGGATTGGTCGAGCTCGCAAAAGTATAGTATCTATTGGGTAGGCAAGAAAGTAATTTCGGTTTTTAAGTATGAAATATTTTAAATGATTTTCAATAGTCATAGTGACATTTGATGCAATTATGGCTTTGATCTGGTCATCATCAACTTCGGAGGGTCGACTAGAACGTTGGTCATCTTTCTCAGTGGAAAATCTCCAGAACGGAATTTTTGAACCATAAACTTCACATATCTCTTTGTCAGCCTCAGCAGCTTTCTTTCCGTTACGAAAATAAAGAAGCAAAATATGTAAAAAATATTCGTTTTTACGCTCCATGTTAAAATTAATATTAAACTACTACTTATAAACAAAATTACGCGCAATTGGCTTCTAAAATAACCTAAAAGCAGCAGCTATCAAATGACAAAAGGAAAAATCAGAACATCGACTGACGTCATTAAAAAAAGAACATAGTGTTATCTGTCTGTGAAAACCGAAATTACTTTCTTGTCAACTCAATATTTAGAAACTGATCTTGCTGAATTCTTTCCGTTTTTACTCAATCCCACTCGATTCTTTCCGACCCAACTCGACCCGATCCCATCCGACTTTCTCCGATCCGACCCGACTCGATCCTGAAATCTCGGGTACCCACACACTTCTATAGTTTGCACATCTGTGAATTAATATTCCAACCTTCTGCCAAGAATAAATTAATATAATCAATTCTAAGGTTTCTTATAATGTTGGCACAAAACGCAGATTATACTTTAATTACATATCTATATTTGAACTGTTTCTACTACAAAAGTGTAAGTCGCATCTCGTCGCATCTCGTCACGTCAAGACTCGTTACGGAAGTATAGTCTATCGCGTAGCGCGGACCTCGCTAGTTGCCTAGGTGGGGGAAAGATAGTGGAGAGGGAAAGAGCAAAGAACGCTTACTCCAACATATAACATAATCTAAAACATCATACCTCATTTAAAAATATATTTTTATAAATGAAAATGATGAAAATGTTTTGAAGAAACAAATGAAATTTCAACGAAATGAAACGAAACAAATGAAATGTTAAATTATTTTTAAAATAGCCAAAATTTATTTATGATAAATGGACAATTATCTATACAATTACCTATTTTTAGAATTAATATAAGCACTGGGTATCTGCAACGTGTGACAAGATCGTTCAACAAAGTAGATTTCTTCGGGCAAGAATAATTAAATCGGTAATTAAAATCGAGAGGATACGATGGGGAAGAAGGTGTAGCGGGTTCATGGGTATTTTCTTCTTTTCAGACGGCAGGGAATAAGGCGAGACCTGTTAATTTAGCGTAATCGTTCAGAGTGGCTAAGTAAGTGTGCGACGTCGTGCAATATTCTTTATTAAAATATCGAGCAAGCTTGCGCCTCTTCTTCGACTACTTCCCTTCAAGTATTTTACCCTCGACCAAGCAAAACCTTGTCATATTTTAAATCTGTAGGGTGTTCCGTGATATCGTTTAACCCTGATGTTCTATTCGAATTTACTATATTATTGTACTAGAGGGTCGATATGATTACACTTGTTATTTTCTATATTTTGGAATTGATTCTTCTCTTTAAAATTTAAAAACTCAAATTTGATGAAACTAGACAGCGGCTAGGGTGGACCTAAATCCTCTAAAAGTTTAGAAGGTTTGTCCCCCAACAATGTGATCCTTTATTTTTTCATTCAAAAATTTCAGAATTCCAAAATTCCAATGCTTCAAAGTTATAAAATTCTGAGATTCTAAACCTCCAAAATTTCAAATTATCACAATTCCAAAATTTCATATTTTCTAAATTGCAAAATTCTAGATCCAAAAAATTTCAAACTTCTTAAATTCTAAAATTTCAAAATATCTGAAGAACTTGGTCCACCCAAGAAGTAGGTCCAAATTACTTCAATATACACTACAATGCTTAAAATTATATTTTTGTCGTCACAAAATCTGTCTCTAAATCTTCTTTAAAATTATCTGGAAATCAGTGACAGCTTTGTACAGATACCTTACAAAATTAAAGAAACTTCAGGATTTTAAAATAATGTTTAATATTTAATAATTCAATGAAAATGAAATTTGATCAAAATCATTAATATCGCCATCATAATAAATATTTTATTTCGTAAAGAATTTTGAACAAGAAAGAAAAAAAAACATTTTTTTGAAATGGCACTGAAACGAGTACGTAGACATATTGAAAATTTCAAAAATTAGAATGAAAGTTTTTCCATTTTTGAATGAAAATGTGTGCTGAGCATAATCTACAGTAGCGACGAAAGAGGTCCAACGTTACAGTCACTCTTTCGTGCATGGAAAATGTTTTGCGTTCCCTGCTGATTTGTTTGCTTTGTTCAAGACCGAGCGCGTCGATCGAAAACAGTCTGGTGAAAACATATTTCAATATCCGGTCCCCACTTTCCTTTTTTTCAGCAAATACACGTTTCAATATCCATTTCCTATATAACCTGCATTTTTCGGAACGGCGTTTTTCTCTCCTCTTTTTTTGCAACTCGTTATCGGGGTATGTATATCGGCGGCACGTGTATATACGTCGCGAATAAAACTCGGCTCGTGCGGACCGACCACATCTCCGCTAGTTAAAATCGCATAACAACGCGTTTCTGATGCTTTTCACTGCATTCTACCTACATACATACAGCTACTGACCTACTTAATTTATCAAAAAAAAAAAGAGATCAACACTGTGTACTGTGAAATTATAATTAAATTTATTTTCTATTAATTAACATGTTGAATTAACATGAAGGACACTAGTGACTGGTACTACAAAATTATAATTAAAGGACTAAAAGAAGTTAAAAAAAAATTTAAGTAGTATTAATTCTCAAACGGCGGACCATGGAGAAAGCCCTAATTTTAATTTAATTTTGTATCTCATGGTTGTATTAAGATCGCTAAATACACTTGAATACTTGCAAAAGTAAGAAATAATATAACTTTTAATTATTAAATATAAGATTTAGTATATAACAGATAAGTACGAATAACAAAGTAAATATTAATTTTAATCTTTCTCCCTAACGTTTATACGCAAGTGGTAATGGGTCACAGACCTATAGATATATTAATCATTTAATCGTAATAATAATCAGAATTTTATTATTTTTGTAATAATAATATTAAATTTAAGGATTAATTTTAATTTTTCCTCGGATAGGCTAGTTTGATCGCAAATGTACACTTAATTAAAACATTTAAATTAATGTACATTACCCTTGAAAAAGAAAATAGTACTTTTATATTTCTGGGTTACAAATCTATGTCAATTCTTTCTTGGTTCAAAAGAACAGTAAGAACAAGGGTGATGTTAATTCTTAAGGACAGTGTTTCATTTACGGAAAGGGCATGTCGGTTCTTTCAATCAATCTCTAAGAAGAGAGATGTGCTGTAACAGTATCACCGGATTCTATCTTGATTCCATTAATCGAAGTAACGTGTCATCACATATTTATCGTGACATTCGTGATTTAATTGAAGTTTCCTCTTCCTTGTCAATTTAAAGCACACGGCTCGTGTAGCCGTGTTGCGAATTAATACAGAGGACTGTTTCGAATTTTGTCAAACATTTAACACTTGAATAATCAAACCCATCAAAGCGACATAACTCGCAATCAAATTTCTTATTTTAAATTACAAGAATTATTCAGCTGGTGTAATTAAATCAGCTGATGTATGTTCATTGACTTTTAATGAAACAATAATATTAATATGTACGACAAGTTAATTTCCATGATTTATTTCATTATAATATTGAATTCATTTAGAAAACAAGAAGTTGTTATATTTTTTTCCATTTTGCGTTGTTTTATAAAAGTTGACCCATTGTGCGTTTTTCTAGTTATTCTAAATATGTTTCTTTTTCTTATCTAGATTCCTTATTTCATTTTTTTATTCTCTGGCTTATCAGGATCGGATTAAGATTTCGAGGGCCTTGGTTGATAAAGAAACTTGGTTCAAAAAGTGAAATTTGTTCTAAATAAAATTAAATAACATCTAATCGTAAATAAAGGGAATGATCTGTAACTAAATAATATTGAAGGAGAAACATCGGAACGATGTATATTTTAATAATTTAATAATTTAAAAAGGTTAATAGGAGAAGATATATTTCTGCAATCATCTGCGGTTCCAAATCATCTGCATTTACCAAATTATCCAAAGGCGGGAATTTTTAAATTATCATCATAGAACAACGAAAAATTATTAAGACATCATGAAAAATCATTAAATCATTATTATAATGATCGTATTATGATCATCGTATAATAATGATTTATACAAAAGAGTTGTGGTGAAGGAGCATTATCACCTGATCATGAAGATGCAGAGGGTCGTAATTTACATCCACCTGAAAGTAAACAATTAAAACGAGCTCCTTTAGATTGTGCCTTAGTGCAATGTGATGTTAAAATAGAAATAACAGACCTTGGTAACGCGTGTGGGGCGCATTTAACCCTCCAGCCGCGGGCAATTTTTCATTTTTTTTTGTATAAAATTGCGGGCTATTTTTATTCGTTATTTATAATAGTTATAAGGATTGTATTAATGGTGTGTACTTAACTTAAAATTTAACAGCAAACATGAAATTTTGTTAAAACTTATCGTACATTATGCGGAAACCGCTATTATCGCGTTTAACAAAAAAAAAACTTTCTAATAATTTTTTTTTAGTATGATATATCTTGAAGCAAGATACATGAAATACTTTCAATATTTCAAAATAAAATAAAATAGATATGATATATGAAATTATACAGGGTGATCCTCTCGCTACCGGACACAAAGGAACTGGCGACAATGAACCCCTTAACCGCACCATGAAGACACACGTGACAATACGGACCTCTTTATGGTGCGGTCAAGGGGTCCATTGTCGCCAGTGTTCCTTTGTGTCCTGTAGCGAGAGGATCACCCTGTATGCAGGCATTTAGTGGAGGGGGAGAGAGGGGGTTTCGTCTCCCCGGACGCTTTTAGTTCGGACCGGGGACTGCCAGGTGGCGGCGAGATGACAGTGTTCTCGCAAGCGGTCGCCCGGCATGCAGTTCAAATATATACAGGGTGATTTTCTCGCAACGCAACACAAAAGCCGTGCCGCACAATGGAACCCCTGCTGTTCCGTTTCTTGTCTTCGTCTCAGCCATAAACACACATAAAGCAGTTTTGGGTCCGGCGATATGGCCCCTGGGTCTCTTTACCCGCAAAAACAGCAGGGTTCCATTGTGCGGGACGGCTTTTGTGTTGCGTTGCGAGAGAATCACCCTGTAGAAGTTCCAAATTGCGGTATGATAGGTATGAAAGACGAAAACGCCTTTTTCTCCCCTCTCCTACATATACTTACCATCAATGTTACAAGATATAAAATGAAATGGATTCAACGTAGAAGTAGAGAGTAGTAGAGAGAGTAGTTAATTAGCTTTAAATATCCTAAAAATTATAAGCAACGCGATAATAATACACCCTGCGGAATTGTATAGAGTATAGAATAAGTGAGACGCGCTATGAGCGTTGCCCGCGGCTGGGACCCCCATGGGACCGGCGCTTGTCTTTTCTTTTGGGCCATGGTCATCGGTGACCACCACTAAGAAAAATGTGCTATTGGCTAGATTGTACCGTTATTTTAATATATTTCGCAGTTCTTTGCCATTATACAATTTTTAATACCTATGAAATTTGTGGCCCACTGGTGCAAGTTCAAAAATTCGCGTGGCAGCGAAAGGGTTAAATGACCATTTCGCTCCTGGTCCCATTGCAATTTAAAAAATTAATATTTGTTAAACTATCCAAATCAACAAAAGGATATGATACATCAATAAACGCTGGCAGAAATGTTAATACCATTCCGGACAGAAGGGACCCCGTACTAGCATCGGTTTGACAAGAGGCTAGCGTTTACAGTAAAACACACGGCATCTTTCATCATGGATGGATGCCGGTGCAAACATCGCGTATAATCACGATACGTTACTATTTGTCAGCAGGTCGTAACCAGGCCGGGTAGGCAGAGGGAGAGCGGTAGTTGCGCGATATCGGGGTCATAGTTGTCGGTGATTGGGTGAGAGAGAGAGTACATTTGGGTAGTATCCCTGACTTTGTGTGCGAGACATCGCGGGGGGTAGTTAGCGGTGGTTGTCGAGCGCAATCCACGTAAGCCCCTCACACACGATAAGCATCCCGATAACAGTCAGCCATCCCTCTGCCTCGATTCCCTAACCCTGGCCGGTAACCGTGAAAGCCCGCGCGAGCCGAGCGTGTAAGGGTGTGAAAGCTTTAAATTTTCACCAATTTTCTTTAAACTCGCCAGAGGTAGGCGGTGGCGGGATCCGTGGGCCGCGTGTGAAAAAGCAAGAGGACGGAGGCGCGAAACAATCCTGGCTTTGGAAGCGGCGCAAGGCGACAGGAGATAGCGGTGTGACGGATAGGGGCTGGGCTTTCGAGGGACGACGAGAGAGCTGTTTAGAGATTTTCGAAATGATAACACGCTGAAACACGGAATGTGTTCGGCCGACGCGCATGCGTCCGGTTAAATCTACACACATGTGCGATCCGTAACCGCGGCTACGGGGATTCCCACTGATTTACTTTCCTACGCTTTTCGCTCTCTGACATCCTCTCTAACCACCCTGTCCACCCAGCCGCGATTCGTTCTTCCTGCAAACTCATTCTCTACCCTCCACGATCGCTTCTTCTCTACGTTGCTTGTTTTATTCGTATCATAGAATTGTAATATGGTTAATTGCAATATACAGTGGTACCTCGGTATACGTCCTGTTTGGACGTGACAAATTTTGCTCGGTATACGACATAAATTTTCTCTGTAAATTTTGCGTCATTTTTAAATAATTATCTCAGAGGAAAAATTAAATTAATAATCAATTATATTCGGAGTTGATGTATTATTAACTGACTGGTCATACTATAATCGCAAAAGAGGAGGCAATAAAATTTATTCCATTTGGTTTGTTAATTTAGAATCTATCATTAGATTACATTTAGGTATATTTTACAAATTAATTATGTTAAATAAACTAGTGAATTATTTTTATAAACTTCTATAAATTGTGTTTAAATTATTTTACAACCCCATTAATGTAAGTGTAATATCAATAGGAGTTTCTTTTACATGAGAACGGAGTAATCATTTTTACATTACTTCTTATGGAAAAAGTTGGTTTGGTATACGTCCTATTCGGTATAAGTCCATATATCAGGAACGGATTGAGGTCGTATACCGTGGTACCACTATATTTGATCATTATACATTGCTTATTAACTTTTAGTAGATTCTCGTTATATTGTCCCGGATAAAACTGTAGGAGCGGAGAGTTTTTGAGCGTCCAAGCTCTTATTGGGAAGGGTGGAAGAGAGAGTAGAAGTGTATCAATTTCGTGTATAAATTATGTTAGTTGAAAAGTGGCACTAGTAAGCTTGAAAATTTATTTGAAAATCAAATCGCTGACAGTGTAACGAGAGTCTACTGTACATGATAATTTAAATTTAATTCTGGACTAGGGGTGCGCGGGTACCCGAAAATTCGGGTCGTGGTTGGATCAGGAGTTACCTTTTTTTGGCTGCCGCGTTAACCCGAAAACTTGTCCAGCACCCGCCATTTCCCAAATTCCAGCCCATACTCGAAATTCGATTACATCCGATTATACACAATAACAATGAAAATATTTTCAAACATACAAATTTAAGACAAATCTAATAAACGGTGCCCCGAATACAATGTCAGCTCGAGAATTGAGTTTCAAGTCTCAAGTCTCCTGAGTTGATATTCGTATTTATAAACGTACAAACGTTTGAGGTTTCACCCGACCCGAACCGACCCGAGATTCGGGTACCTGAACTAACTAATGTGTTGCACAAACTTTTGGGCTCACGTCCGACTCGAGTCTAGGGTACCCGCACACCCCTATTCTGGACCTTTCGATTTTGTTAGTACACATGTTTTTATAGAAAATGAGAAATTGCATTGATCAATGCACCCAAAGATATGGACTTCCGTGTAAAAATGAAAAATAATACAATTGCATTTTTTTGCTGCAACATTGCACAAAAATTCATAAACATAATACCCTAATTTGGAACACTCAATACTATTTAATTTTGTCCAATGACGTTTTTCATTTCGAACTGTTCTGAAGATGCAGTTTGTCCCAGTATATTGGCCATTATTTTCTACTAGTGTTCTATCTCTCTGGTAATATTTCATTTTGATTGAAAATAGTAGCTTTCTGCTTCCATTAATCATTTTTATATAAAGTTTGATAGTAATCGAAATAAATGGACAGTGGTAAATAGTATTTTTCATTTGAATTGTTTTTCGAGTGTGTTTCTTTCAATGTTAACCTTTCGTTTTATTGTACTACCAATATGTTGTATGAAATAACAAATAAACTGTACATTTCATTATCAATGGAGTTACAGAAAATACAAAGTTGTAAATTTGTAGTGTTATAAACTTTCACTTTAAATGGGCAAAAATTTGGTTATTGCAATTCTCTTATTATTACCACTAGTGAGAATTCAAAAATGTATCTTCTTTAGTCTAAATTAATAAAATAACGCGACGAGGAGTTAAATTGTATACAAAAGGTTCAGTGATTACTTTTACACTGCTGCCATTATTAACCCTTGAACAGTAGAGTCTGACTCAAACTTACAGAACACATACAAGGCTATTAACCTAAAGTTAAATGTACAATTTCTAAACGAAAGAGTTTCATGTATTAGAAGAATAATTTTTAAAGAAAGAGTGTGCAATTTCGAAAATGAAAATAATGGGAAATATAAAATTGAATTAAAATTGTAGTTCTATCCACGATCCGCCGTTCGAGAGTTAAGAACCAAATTGTTTTCACGGAAATAGTATTTTTTAACCTACTTTCTGTGATGGGTATCGTGGAATAAACGTTGCTTTACAAATGATAATTACTTAGTATTAATATGTATGTTTAAGGATGTCTTATGACACATAATAGAAAAGAATATAATAGTTTATGCATAGTTATGAATACAAAAAGAAAGAATAAACTTATCGAATGAATTATAACTGCGTGCATACTAGACGCTTAGCAACACTACAACCAACAGAAAGTGGCGCTGGTTGCAGCCTAGGGATTTTTGCTTCCCATAGCGGAAGTGTCTTCACCTTCCTTTCACATTAATTATTCTACTTCACATTTACTAATATTTTCCCTAATCCGTGTATATTTCTATAACAAATTAAATTTATTACAAATATTGAAGACTTTACCATTTTTTATTTTAAATTACAATTGCAATTTTTATGGTTTACATTACAGAAGCCTAAATTCAGGATAGGCAAAAATTCTCTAAATAAATATGTATAAAGGTACCTTTTATACTATTCAAGAAAATTACTTCTAAACTTATCTATCATTTTGAAGTTTTTAAACTGAGGTAACTTAACCCTAATTTCTTATTTCATATTATTTTCATTTTCTAAATTTTACGCTATTCTCTTAAAAATTATTCTTCCAATATATGAAACCTTTTCGTTTAGAAATTGTACATTTAACTTCAGGTTAATATCTTTATATGTATATGTATATGTTTTGTACGTTGGATCTTGATTGACCCTGCTCCACTGTTCAAGGATTAATTACCGGGGTGAATTAAAGTGCAAAATAAATTAAAAATTATTGTACGCATAATATAATTTGTTGTTGAAGATTGCAATGCATCAATTTATAATACAGTCGTAGAACACTAGCTGTTGTTAAGTTTGACTTCAGACACTTGTTTACATAATGTCTTGTAGCCCTGTCCCAAATTGTCACTATCGTGTTTCCGGGTCTCGATAACACTTGATATGCCATAAATTAGATGTTCTGAAGGGTCGAGTGACAACCACCTGTGGTAACGATTCCACGTAGCTAGACACAGTGACTTTGACCTGGAGGAATCTCTACCCTGTTGCCAAGCCTCGGTTCGTCAACAACGAGGGTGGACGCCATATAGTTATTAGTTACCCTTTTTCAGAGTGCAAAGGGTGAAAAATGAAGATGAGACCATCTTTACATTTTCGAAAAGACATATCACTTTGAAAACTTGAAAAAAGAAAAACAAAGGGTACAGATGGCCAGTTAAGGTGGTCAAAAGTGCTCGCAAATCAAATTGGACTTTCGGTGGGTCGTTCGATAACTTATCAAGAAAAAGTAGTATGCGCCAAGTTTTAGCCCTACAACTCTTCTAGGGTAGGGGGATTAGTAATAGGCAAAAATGTAAAACGCCTGCTTTTAGTCAAAATCTCCTATATTTGTGCATGCAAAACTCTGAGAAAAATCAGAGATATTTCTGTTCATGAGGCACATATTTTGGTAGCTTTGCAGATTTTTAGATTGAAAACCCGAGTTGTAAAAAATCAAAAACCCGCCAAAATTCGGAAGAATGGCGATTTTGTATGGAAGGAGTCGCAGATCTGGATTCATGCGCCGTACTTAAAAATATTAAAAATCAATATTTTCCACATATTTCGTGCGACCATTTTAACCGGCTTATACCCTTTCAATATAGTTACCTTCACAAATTAATTAGAAATTGTTGAGAGAACTGTGATGACATTTTGGAGTCAACAATAAGTGAAAAATTGTCTTTAATTAAAAAATCGTTAAATTATAAAATTTTTAAAGTTTCTGAAATATTTGATTCATTTTTAAATATATTAATTTATCAGACTCATATTCTTTATAAGAATACATAAATCAAATGCAATAAAAAACACAAGAATATTTTAAACATCCTAAAGATAATATCTAATGATAATGTTATAAACTGGCAAAATTGAACCACACTAGAAAAAAGATTTAATAATAAAAGAGTCAGGTTGTTTTTTGTGTTAGTGAAAGAAAGAAAAAATAGCAGTTTGATTGCGCAATGACCTTCACTCATCAAAACAATCCACTGTTCATTTCAATCCTCTTCTATTTATCTTCCAATGAAGTGAACCTAACTTCAAAATATGTAGACAATATTTTCAAAACCCCATCTATCTATTAATAATACTTTAGTTACTCACTTTTCGCTTCTCTCTTTCTAACTAAGACTGGTCACCAGAGGCACCTGACAGAGCTTGCTGCGGAACAGTACATAATAGGGATGCGACTGTTACATTAGTCCAGAGACAACTCTATCACTTTTCTTTCAATGAACAGACATGTACAGAAATCTGACTTACATCTCTACAGCATTCACCTGCTCAATCGGTATTCGTTTATCTAAACAACGAACAAAAGGTATCCTGACACTTCAAAGCACCGCAGTTCTCCAGGGGATAAGCCTCGAGGCAGCGATGACAGATATCCAAAAATAAATAAAAAAAGATGCCTAATCTACCCCGGTTCATATTTTCTTGAAACATTCTTTTACAAGACATTGTTATGAGTGATAAGACTATTGCTACAACAACAAATTTTGACTCCTTTGACCTAAACCAGTGTTTCCCAAAGCAGATGACACCGCCGCTAATATGATTCATGGTGGGCGGTAATAGCCCCCGGTGCATTGGGGAGGGGGAGTTATAAATTTGTCACTGCATCGTTCTGTTCGTTCATTTTAAAAAAGGTAGATTTTTATTAGAAGACTCTAAACTAAAGCACTGTTTACATTAAAAAAGTAACGCAAGGGGGATAGGCCCATCAGGAAGACTATTTCCTTTTAAACCGATCCACCCTTGCAAGTTACTTACCCAGTCTAAACGGTCCTTGAGCGTGAAAAAGTTGAATGAATTGGTGGTTGAGGAGCGGGTCAAGTGACAGAAACAAACGCATCGAGGTAGCAAAACGCTTGAGGTCTTAGGAGTACGATAATAACGATAATGGGGAGAATCGTTAGTGCGTGGCAGGGTGGACGGGCAGAGATTGAACGAGAGACCGTGAGTGAGAGTGAGAGAGGGAGAGAGACGTCGCGCTCGTATGAAGTACTATCGTAGCTGTCGCGTGGGCAGCCGCTTTATCGCTTTAGCGTCAGATTAATAAGCCACACGGTCGGCAGTAACGCACCAACACGGTCACGCGTGCTCGTGCTCGCACCTATAGTCAAGGTGTATAGGTGGTGTATGGGCTCGGGCATAAAGTCACGAGCTGGCGTGCAAACAAACGCAGCCGCGTGTGTACGGGCACGCACAGGGAGTCGTGACCGGCGCGGTACACGCTGAAAGCCCTTGGTATTTATTTTATTTGGCTTATTCGTTTCCGGCGACGTTACATCGCCGTTTGCTGGAATTCAATCTCCGCTCGTGCGACTGTGCCAGGCCACGCTCGCGTGCACACAGATTATGACCGCGTGTGTACCGAGAGGGTTCAGCTCCACCTCCCCCGGCCCGTTGCCTGCCAGCCACCGTCCACACTAGCTCACCCTTTCTCTTTCTCCTTTGCGCTCTCGCTTTTGTGTGCAAACGAAGACAACGAGGGCGTGCGTGGACTCCGCTACCAACCCTCCTCCACGGCTTCTGCATGACATATGATCTTCCATATTGCCACGGTACACAGGCTGCGCACGTACGCGCCGCGCGGCTACGCTCGTGTGCTGTATGTGTCGCCGCGCAAAAAGCAACCGCGCGCTAGTACCGTGGCTGGCTGGCCTCGCCTGGCCTGGCCTGGCGTGCCGTGCCGTTTACACCGAGAAAAGGAGGAACGTTTGTCACCGACGCCGCTACATTATATCTCGCCGCGAGAACCCGACCGTGTTCTTCGTAGTCGACTGCAAATAGTACGCTGATTTAATGAAAAAATCACCGACCAACCTGAAAAGAAGTTATGAAGCCAAGGAAAGATGGAAAACATCGTGATATACCGTCACGGGGAAACCTGTCCCGCCGGATAAATTTTCACCACTTTATTTCCCCCTCTTGCCAGGACTTCGGATGGAGTCCCGCGACTGAAAAATATAATAGGATATTTAATGCACCACTTCGCGATGTTCGCATTGATTTTAACTAAAAATTGAAAATTATATATATTTTTTTCTTTTTTTAATGAGGGTTCAATGTCGCGTTGATTATTATTAGGTAGAAGTATGCGGGTACCCGAGCCTTGGGTCGAACGGGTAATAATTAGATCTAATGACGAGCCTCGAGTCGGGTCAACTTGGGTCGGGCGGAATCCCGAAAATTTGTACAGCACAAAAATTTATTCGGGTACCGGTACTTTCAGGACCAGAACTCGACTCAGGTTTATGAGCCGATATTGCATTCGGGGAATGATTTTTCAAATTTACCTTACATTTCTAAATTTGAAAATGTTTTCATAAATTATCATTAGGGGTGTTCGATTTGGGAATTTTTTTTGGGTTCAGCTGGATTTCCGAAAGTTTGTCCAGTATATAAATTTATTCGGATACCCGTAATTTCACGACCCAAATTCGACTCACGTTTATGAGCCCATATTGCATTTGAGGGATGATTTTTCAAAACCTTACATTTCTTTTAAATATGTTTTCATAAATCATTGTTAGGGGTGTGTGGATACCCGAAAATTCAGTTCAGTTCAGGAATTTTTTTTTTGGGTTCAGCTGGATTTACCAAGGTTTGTCCAGTATATTAATTTATTCGGATACCCGTAATTTGGAGACCTGAATAATCTACTCGAAACTCGAACTTGCCTTAAGACCCGAAACTCAACTCGATCATTACCCCCCTCGACCTAAAACTAAGATACCAGAATTTTTCTCTAGTTATTTTCTCTAATAATTTCCCCATAGTTATTTTCCCTAGCAATTTTTTTCCACCACGTCTAATTATCGTGTAGATATAATCTAATGTAATTGAATTTTGTTTCACGAGTCGAGTTCAGGTACCCGAAGTTGCGGGTACCCGAGGAAATTTTTGTAGAATCCCGCCTGAATTCGAAAATAATTCCTTACCCGAATTTTCGGGTACTCGCTCGTCCCTATTACTGGTTTATTAAGGAAGTTCTGTGTATTGTATCTTCAGATTTTCTGGTATAGGTATTCAAAATAAAAAATCTTGTAAAATATTCATTTTATCTTCATAGAATATTGATACAAAATAAAATTATATCCTAGTATGGTGGCTAAAAACAGCCAGAGGACCCAAAAGGGTTAATGGATTGCTATGACCAACGAAAACATTTTATAAGAAAAAGCTTGAACAACTGTATAAAATACCTCATATTACCCTTTAAAAATATGAAAGTACCATGCGTAGATTGAACTTTGGATAACCCTGATTTTCGCGGCGATTCGAAAGAGGATGGGAACAGCGAATAAGGGGTGGTTACTATAAAGCACATAGCACAAGTCATCCATGGCGCGACTCTTTGTTCGGGTAACAATATAAGGGTGAATCGCGGTTGGGGATTGTTTGTGCCTCGCGGCCGAAGGGAGGGGGATGATTCCACCATTTATTACAGCGACATTCCAACCTGATAATACTAGGAATACGACTGGAAACGGGGATACCGTTTCGTTCCTTGTCGTTGGATAAACTAAGACGCGTGTAATCGTTGAGCAGGGAAAATTGCGCTTCTGGCCATCCCCTTTTATTTTATATTAGTTAATACGTGCTGGTAAATACAATATCAGCTACTATATCAAGTTTTTCTAAGATTGATTTAGAAACAATGTCACCCTTGCAATATAACGTAGGGTATGATAGATGAAGGGCTGTGACTAGGGTTTTTCGGGCCTACAAATAAAAATCAGAGCCATTATATATACTTTTTAATTAAATTTAGAAATCAAAGCCAATAGATTTATTTATTTTATGCAGTAATGACAAACACTTCCATGTGGGCCTTAGGCAGGCGCTTATTTTGTCCAGGGGTAAACATGGGCAGATGCATGCAATATTTTAATTTTTTCAACAACCATGTAAATTATTTTTCTATAGATAAAATTTCTTTGTAAGTACAAATTGCCATAATTCTTACCATCCTTAATAGTGACTTTTTAACTCTTTGACTGCTATGAACGCACATATGCATGTTACTAATTACACACTATATGTTATCAGATTATAATAATGTGACAAAACAATAAAATTAAAAATAAAAAAAAGGTTAAAAGAGAAGGGAAATAAACAAAAAATTATAAGTATTATTAACTTAATTCTTATGCGTAGAGTACTCAGCAGTCAAAGGGTTAGTAAAGGTTAAAAATGAAAAAAAAAAGGATAAAGTTTCAATTGTTTTTCATCCCTCGGTCTGTCGATTAGCGAACAGTGGGGGATAATCGAGGCATCGTCGTAGTTTTTCTCGCGGGATGGCAAACGGTTTTCGGGGCCGGTCTCGCAATATTTTCGTTTCATTGACAAACGCTGTTTTGATAACACTCGATCGGCGGATAGCTCGTTTTTTTTTTTTTTGTTCCGCATCGGTCGGATCGCTTGGCGCACAGGATGATTTGTCTCTAGTTCTCGTTCCTGTCGTCGGCCGCGTTTACATCGATTTATTACGCGAAGCTTTCGAGCCGTTTCCGCGCGCGCGGGAATACCAAACGGCCGAACGGTTAAGTGTGGGTGACGAGACACCGCAGAAACCGAGTTTTGCGGTGCTAAAATCAATTCCGTGTTTGCCTGTCAATTTATCGCTAATGGCCAGCCAGGTAACAGCTGATGATAACGCGATGCTCCCTGCCAGTTTACCTCGAATGTCGATTTTAGCGTTCAAGCATTCGGATGGCTCCTACTTCGACGTCAACAACGCGCGCATACTTTTAGACACTTCAACTAATTAGTTGGCTTGGATGTACCATTTATAGATATATACTTGAAACATTTCACTACAATTTACAGAAACGAAGAATATTAGATGTACAAATTAATTTAGTGTATTTTATGTATTTAACCCCTTTGCAGGGAAAATTTCGAAGGGAACTTCAAGGGAACTTACATTAAATTAAAATTGGGACTGTACCCATGGTCCGCCACCCGAGAGTTAATGTTTGACGTGACTTTAAAGATTAAATAAATACGGAAAATCAGAACAGAAGTAAAAAAAAATTTACTCAAAGACTGAAATTTTATTACAATCAAAATAATAAAAATTCTGATTATTATTAGAATTTATTATTTAAATTATTCGTACTTTTCAGTTATACGCTAAATTTTATAATATTTAATAATTAAATGTATTACTTTTTTTTATATTAATTTTCCAAGTATCCAAGTGTGTTTAGCCAATAAAAATGAAACTTATACACATTGACAGTATAAATAAAAAGGAGAATGAGAAAGCATCCGAGCGGGCTACCGAATGGTATAGCGGTAAGATTTACTAGCCACGTCCCCTTCTTCTAAAAGCGGAAAGATGCCAGAAATGGGCGTAGAAGAGGAGGAGTGGCACGGTACAATAGCCCGATGATTTACGCAGATATAAATACCGATCGTGGTGTTTTTTTTTTTTTTTTTTTTTTTTGGAGCACGGAAACTTTGGCCACTGTTCGATGGATCACAAAGAAACCGAGAATCCGTGGGCCATACGAAGATGCAATATCATGCCGTTATGACGGCCCCGTGTATTCGAGTAAGGTGCGTAGGGTGAGATTCCCATTGGTCTGCCCCCCATTGCCATGGTGTGTATCGTAACGCGACGGTACACCGCTCAGCACGGTACACACATCAATCACCGGCATTTTAATATCGGCTACCGTACAATACCACCGACACCGATATTCCGCGGTATTCTACCAACCCTCTCCCACCACCTCCGCCCCCCCTGGAAAACCGGTTTTTATGGCGAAATTCTTCTAATTCGTTCTCTGACCCACCCCTGCCATCATATGCTCTTCATCCTCCATCGAACGACAACCGCGCCGTTTTCATTCGCTTATTTTTCACCACCACCCCCCCCCCCTCTTTCACTTCTAATAGCTAGTAAGAAGCACGTTACATTCCATGTAAACGTAGACTTGCAAAAATGGTACAAATTGTTATTTAAATTAACCTTGAAAAAGTTTTATACGAAAGAACGTTGTGATTTCTATCATTTAGCAGAAATTTATGCACAGGGTGGTAATCATTAATCAAGATTTATTAATTAAACACTCTTTTTCTGTATCTAATGGATTTCATGGTATTAGTATATTTTATAGAAAAAAAATGAGAGAAGATTTGTGATTTCTTTTTTTTTTTCTTTAAATACCATTTGAAAAGTGTTACTACAACAGAGACAGAGAAGTTGTTAAAGTAATAAAACATTTAATATATTACATCGTCAGGATTTTTTAAGATTCTTGGAGTCTTAAAATGTCAGGTCAGGTCATAAACCACTTCCTTTGAACACGACTCTTCTCAAAACCGATTCGTGGAAGCATCTCAGGTGATTTCAGCAATTTTCGGCTAAAATGAGAGAATTATGTTGTAAACCAGTAGCCATCTTCATCGATACACTGTAACATAACGTTCCAAAATTAATAGAAGCCAAGTATTTAAAATATTGTTCTTTGCTACGAAATAGAAAATTCAATTGGAATGGAATAATTGGTATATCATACTTCATAGTATAATTTAAATTTATAATCTACTTAATACAATAGACTCTCGTTATATTGCCGCGAACAGGGCTGTAGAAGTGGATAATTTTACAAGCATTCAAGCTTTCATTTGACGGGAGGGGGGGGGGGGAAAGTATATCATCTTTATTAGCATTCTTCATTATTGGTATTTTTAAAAATCTGTGAGAAGGAAATCGCTTACTGTAGGAAAATCACCAAATTTACATGTAGAATAATTAAAAATTTTGTTATTATTAATACAAAAAAATTGATTAGTATCAACTGATAAAATTGTATAAATAATACAAGTTTAACGATGTAAGAAAGTCCTAATACCCAATGTTTCCATTAAATACCCTCAGAATTGAATTTCAAGGATACCATTATCTTTTACATTAAAAAAATTTTTTTCAAGACAAATCTCAGTTGTCAGTGCCCCCTGTCATTCATCCGTTTGCTTGTTTATTCATCTCCGAGCGGGACAGGAGGTCCGAATGCGTCGCCACAATTACGGAAATCACCAGCGAAATGTGCATTGATTAGGTTACTGTCGAATAGAACGGTGCGGTTGCCCCTTTGTACTTGAGTGGCCGCGATACGCGTTGCATCTGTTAGTAATGCGCAATTAGCAGGCCTAATCGCGAATTTAGGTTCCAGGTCGACAAAGTTTTCCTGTGGTCATTCGATGGCGTGCATTCAGCATACACCATTGCTCAAAAGTCTTAGGCCATTTGTTATATCCAACGCATTGAATGACAATGAAAATGGATATTAGACGTAAGACATATTGAAACTTTAATTATTAAAAATAAGAATAGTTAAATTACAAATTACAAGTTTTAAGCAAAATTTAAGGCAGTGTTTCCGAATGGCCCCACCAAAATTGAGAACTCAGGTTCGGTGTACAACCTAAATTGACTACAAGAAATCAATTAAAGTTGGTTTCAGAGCTGGACGTTTTACTGTTTTCGAGATATCGTGGTAATGTTAGGTTAGATTAGATTAGATTAGGTTCTGTACATGCGCAGTATCGAATAGCGCATACATAGTCCCAAAATTGTACAAAAATTTCTTACCACGATATTTCAGAAACGGTGAGACATTCATCTCTGAAATCAATTTTAATCGGTTTCTAGTAGTCAATTTAGGTTATATACCGAACCTGAGTTCTCAATTTTAGTTTGGCCATTCGGAAACTTATCCAAATTTAATTATCAAAATGTGTAATTGATGTTAAAATATTTGTTATTTTTGTCGATAAAAATTTCTTTTGGAATCATGGATTTTTTAAAACATTTATACTTTAAATAATGAAGCCTAGATCAATCGTGACTCAAGCTTACAAAATATATACATAGAAAGATATATTAAGGGTTTCATAAGTTGGAAGAATATTTTTTAAAGAAACAGTGTAAAATTTGTAAAATGAAGATAATATGGAATACAAAATTACATTAAGATTATGGCTCTCTTCATGGTCCGCCGTTGGAGGGTTGAAAACGGAAACAAATTACAAACTAAAAATTTTCGATGGTTATTTTTATCTTGTTGCAATATCTTTGTATTGCTGTTTTTTAAAAATGTATTAATATCAATTCATACTTTCTATTAATCATCAATATTATATAAAAGCTTATTTAATCATTTTTAAACATTTAGTCTGATTCGGGTGACAAAAATAATAATATTATGAACAGTAACAAAAAGTTTAATTGGCAAAGATGTTAGATAATTGAACGACAATTACATAGTATGAAAATAAAAACTTGTTTGTCGTCTGTATAAATAATTGATGAACACTTGAGTATTTTTCCACGGTATAAACAAAGAGGAAAGAGGGACAACTTATGCACGGTTGAATTTCATTTTCACGAAATAATATAAATATTGACGGCGCGAAATAGGGGAGATCGATCCTTTTATAATCCATACATTACACAGGCCATATTTTCCTTTTTATTTGGAAACAGTTCAGGCTGCAGTAGGGTGAGTTGCTTTTACGGTGACTGACCATACATGTGCGAATGTAACTGTATGGGTGTGTACGAGTGGGAGCGTGAGAGGACGGCCCGTGACCAGAGATGAAATTCACCTGATACACGTGCTGCTCTTTTTCGCCTCGTGACGCGGTGTGACGTAGGCATTGAGAGGATTATTTCTACATGAAAAACTGATAGCCACTGTTTGGTTGTACAAATCGACGCGAGCATTATGTAACACTACTGTGTCGCTCTAAACGATTTGCAGAGAGGCTGAATACTGTCGTTTCTTTTTAACGATAAATAACAGAATGTCTACTTCTTCGAGTACCAATTCATGATTTATGATCAGTGATGATTTACTCGTTAATAAATCATTAGAATTGTGAAAAATATTATTTTAATATTCTTTGCCTTATTTTTATAAGACTATTTTAAGTTTTGTCGATGAGACTGTCCCAAAATTGGGACTGTCTATGTACACTGAGTTGCATTGAACTTGTCGCAGTGAAGTTGGCTACACATTCACTAACACATTCACGCCGCGTCGGTGAGTCGATCTCGCCCATCGGCTCACCGACGCGGCGTGAATGTGTTAATGAATTTGTAGCCAACTTCACTGCGACAAGTTCAATGCAACTCAGTGTACAGAGTTCCATCGAAGTTGTCGCAGTGAAGTTGGCGCGCTAATGCATTCACGCCGCGGCGGCGTTAGCGCGCCAACTTCACTGCGACAACTTCGATGGGACTCACAAGGAAGGTTAGGGAACCCGGAAATTCCAAAAATTATGAAACTTCGCATACAAGTACAGTAAGTCATCCGTAATACGACCCTGTTTTCCGTTGGTGCCATAATTCGGTTTTAGAGGGTGAAATTACCCGTTGAAAAAAATTCGGAACTTTCTTTTTTGTGGAATATCTTAAAAACGGTGAGAGTTATGAAAAAAAAGTTGAAACAAAAGTTGCACAGTTCTGTTGTGTTTACAAAATGGCGTCAAGAAAATTTTTGAAAAGTGCATAATTTTTTAGTTACCCCTCCCCCCCAACATTTTCTTGACGCCATTTTGTAAACACAACAGAACTGTGCAACTTTTGTTTAAACTTTTTTTTCATATCTCTCACCGCTTTTAAGATATTCCACAAAAAAGAAAGTTTCGAATTTTTTTCAAGAGGTAATTTCACCCTCTAAAACCGAATTATGGCACCAACGGAAAACAGGGTCGTATTACGGATGACTTACTGTACTTGTATGCGAAGTTTCATAATTTTTGGAATTTCCGGGTTCCCTAACCTTCCTTGTCAGTGTATACTGAGTTGCATTGAACTTGTCACAGTGAAGTTGGCTACAAATCGGCTCGCCAACGCTGCGTGAATGCGTTAGTGAATTTGTAGCCAACTTCACTGCGACAAGTTCAATGCAACTCACTGTACATGGTCCGCAATTCGAAAGTTAACTCGTCCTTTGACTAATCAATTTTTAATAAATAATAGTATTCTTATCGAATGATCTTGACTTTCAAATACACCATATTTGGATTTACTGTGAGAAAAATGAATTTATTCATATATATTTATTTTTCTGATTACTCGTACAAAAGAAGATTGACTATCTCCATGTGAGAATAGAGAAAACAGTACAAATCTAATAAATCATCTTAAAATTAAATGTATCATAAAATGCGTGGAACTACACATTGTGTATGCTATTTTAAATATCATGCTTTTACTTTTATAATCACTCTTCATTAAATGATTTCTACTTCAATGAGATATGTTGACTTAAAGCAGATAATTGAATAAATTTGAAAGTTTCTGTTTAAAAAGTGACTTGATTTATTGAAGAACAGTACTAATGTTTTTTAATGGTTTTATTTTAATTATTAACAATTTATGAAAAATGTTTACTATAACTAGATATATACTTATGAATAAATGCTAATTAAAATTTTGGTAGATGAAAATTTTTATTTTATCTCAATCAAAATATCCTTAAATTTGAATGATGATTAAAATTTATATTCATTAAATACAATAATAATTACCATTTATGTGATGGAAAAATATGTGGTGCTAAAGGAAAATTAGTAAAAGAAGAATTTTTTTACTTTTAAAGCAAGTATAGACTTGTATAATATCTTAAATTGAAACATACATAAGTGTATGAACGTGTAACATACAAATTGTATGAATATTCCTTAACTTTGTAAAATTTACATTTTTAGTATCTGGGATGGTTCGTACATTAATCCTTATCTCACTTGCTGTTACATAATTTCACTTAGAAGCGATGAAACACCATAAGATCCATTTAGATATCTCTGTAACAGTAATAATGGCCTGTTGCAATAACTTTACTACACCATGCTACTTAAACTCTGATAGGGAAGGTGCCTTTCTCTCAATTAGCATATACAATATATGTATAAATCGATATAAAAAGAATATGTTTCACCATCTCTATAGAAAATTGGAATAAATGTTCAAATTACGCAACAAATTTCATAATATAAAATAAACAGGTATTAACTATAATTTTTTCAAATTAATATGAATGTTGTCATGTATCTATGTTATACTAGTAAATATGTTTCAACCCTCGGATGGCGGACCATGGAGAAAGTCACAATTTTAATTTAATTTTGTATTTTCATTTCATAATTTTACACTGTTCGTTTAAAAATTGTTCTTCCAATAATAATTAAGTATGATCAATATACCAATTAAGTATATGTTTTGTATGTTTGCCTGTCGATTAATCCAGGCTCTGCGTTTCAGGAGTTATGATATATAAATATATTTGTCTCTGAATGTGAAGGAAAAAACATCCATATTAATATTAAAGTAAGGCAAATTTCAGCACTTACTGAAGATTTAAAAATGACTCAAATCGAGACTGAAACATCTCATCATCAGAATTTAAATTTATTTTTATGCCTATTATTAACCTAATTTTTTAGTTCCGTATTTTAATTTATTATTTTACAATATTAGTTCAATATTAAAAGCAGTGGAAATAAAATTATCTCTTTCAGTAAATACAGAACAGTTGGAAATGAAAATGGCATTTTCAAGTAAAAAGCAAATAAGAAAATTCCCTTATTTTAAAATTGATTTTTTTTTTCACTTATTCAATTATATTCTTTTATATTCGTATACCAAAAGACACTTGAAATTTAAAACTTTTAATATTACAATCATTTTGTAAAAAATTTTACAATTGTAACGTAATATTAAATTAAGAATATTTTTCATTTATTTTTTACTAAAAATTACTATCTTCATCTTCAACTGTTTTACTGTTCCGTTTTTTGTTTTCATATAGTTGTCAGTCGAATAAAAATATTAAAAATATCTATCGTTTCATTGAATAACACGTTGTGAAAGCTTTATAATCAAAGTAAAAAATATATCAGTGCTACACGATTTTGGTTTATTTGTTAACAGGTGTGATGTAAATATTTTCAATGCTGAAAATACTAAAATCTTATCTTATGACTACGTGAAACTGCGATCGTATGTACGTGTATGTGTACGTGAATTATCCGATTGTTTTAATAAATATAATAAAAAACGCAGGCCATTTTTGGAAAAATATGTGGTGCTAAAGGAAAATTATTACGGTAATATTTCTAGACCCATTCGATTTTCTACCACCGTAATCTGTATCAATGAATCAATTAAATTAATTACGCACCTTTCGACTGTGTCGAAAAGTTTGTGCTTTACTGTTGATTACAATTTGTTATTTTTTTATTGCACAATCTGTTGAAATAGGTAAATACCTATTTATCTTGTCAAAAGAAACTTTAGAAAAAATTGATTTCCTTTAAATATATTTTATTACATTCATTTGTGCATTATTTTAAATAATTATATTGTAATAAAACTATTTTTACAAATTATATAATGTGCTTTATTTTGCATAAATATAATAATCTATACGATTCAAATTCCTTCCGAATCTATAAATACAAATAATTTCAAATTTATCAATTTGTAGAAATCCTCTTAAAGTTAACCCTTTAACAGTGGAGCCTGGGTCAATCGTTACCCAAACGTACAAAGTATGTACAAAGATAATGATCTATTTGTATAATTTTTGAAAGAAAAAGTTTCATATAATCGAAGAGTAATTTTTAAAGGGGCAATGTAAAATTGAGAAAATGGAAATTATATGAAATACAAATGGAAATTAAAATTGGTCTCCATGGTCTGCCGTCCAAGGGTTAATAAGATTCTGATAAATAATGAGTATTGTAACTTATTTATTCAAAAATAATGAGTTTAATTTTATTTATTATACAATACGTAATATACTCGCAGTAATAAATTAATTCGATATTGGAATGATGTCTTCTTAATTGCTATTTTAAATATAATTTCATCCCGCGCTTCTACGTATTAGAAAAGTAGCGCGAAAATATAATAATTACTTCAATAATTGGAGATACCATGACTTAAAAAAAAAGCTTCAATTGAAAAAAGAAGAGGCACAAAATGCAGCAAAAGGACAAAAATTTATTATTATTCTAGCTGTTATTTATAAATATGTTATTTTCTAAATATTATATATTAAATGTTTCTTTTTTCAATTAATAATTTGAAGTATTGTCATAGGATTTAATATCACAAAACGTCACAAATTCGTATCATATACATTTCAATTATTGTGAAAATTTTGTAATATAATACATATAACCGATATTTTTAAAGCTTGAAAAGAATCCATAAACGCGATTCAATATTGTTCGGACAGTGCTTTTTGTAGCCACTCTTACTAAAATCATATTAATTTTGATTGCACATTTTATAGGAAGTACTTAAAACAAATAAGTTAATATTTAAACAATACGCGAATACGTGTATTTTATAATGGTGTTGGTTTTCAAATGTTTGAAAATTGATACCAGACAAAATATTACAGATGACCTTATAATAAAAAAGGATGAACAACTGAAAAGTTAGTTTTGATGTGCTTTTCAGCAATTTTATCTCTGCCAAAGCACAAATGTATCAAAAAACAAATTTGTTTTTTTTTTTCTTTTATTTTTGCAAACCAGAGTAGAATCAATTCAATGATATATGTTACCGTTGCAACCGTAATTTTGATATTACACTATTATTTTAATACAAATTGATATAAATATTACTTACAATATTTATGAATATCACGATTATTTATATAAATCATCTATTTAATTGTTCGATTTATAAGTCTCAGAAATCAAAGATTAAAATTACACAAAAAATGATTAGTCGGATCAAGGGGTGGTTTATAAGGGGCTACAACCCTGAGTCCCACTCTAAGCCTTCCATTTATTATGTCAAAAGATATTGAATGAAATATTTTTTACTATTGCTTTTTTTTGTACGATTAATGTTATTTAGTTAAATACTTAGAATAAATTTTAACTTTTGAAACAATCCTCAAAGTTTTAATAGTCCCAGGTCTAAGAAATCTTAATCCGCCCCTGTTAAATGAACGTTTTCTTCGAAATTTATTTTTATTTAATACATACCTTTTATTTTTTTTATGGGTGTACGACAAAAATTCTTAGAAAATACGTAAATAAATATTTTTTTAAGCTTTCTTTTTATTTTTTCAAAGCATATTATTGCAATGAATAAGAACCATACTGCCCTGCTAAGATTAATTGACGTTTCTGCAATTTATTTTTTATTACATGTTATTTTTTAATTTAATCTCAAAGCAGAAAGTCGGATTTATTATTTATATTTACATAATTGCTTATGAAAGTTTTATTGTATCTACATTGGTCAGCAGCTGTTGTAAGGCAAATGAACATATTTGACATATGCTGTAACGATTCGTGACGATCTGTGCCGATCCATGCCGATCTGTGCCGATCTGTACATATTAGTTGGTGTTATTAAAAGAACTAAATTGCTTTTCTCTCGAAACAAGATTTTTGCAAATACGTCAATTACGCTTAACCGAGCAGCATAATTATCATAATAGTTTGTAATAAATTGAACTTAGTAATGAATATTTTTTATCTTCTTTTTAATGTTACCAAAAATTGCATATCGCAAAGTGATCATAATAAGCAAATTCCACTGTAATTTATAATATATTTGTAGGTTAATTTGATTTACTTTACTGATTTGTAGCCGATCACAGTGATGTAACACATAGACGAGCGATGGGGCTCGAATGTTTCCCTTTGATTCGGTTCCATAACGAAAAGTACTGTCCCTGTATCGTCGGCTCTGTCAACGGTCTCACTATTATTCGCGATAACGCTCGCTATATCAGGTTTTCGACATTTGAAATTCGTGACGCGTACTGATGCCAAGTCAGAGCAGAGCCGTTGATACTTTCGCAAAAGCTTTCGTACGACATACAATCCAGCGGCAGGTTAAATTTCAACCACGCTGAAAGCAGATATTTCAATTGACAACGTTATTCCAGAACAGTTATGACCCTCTCGTATCATCCTCTTTGCATCCAAAAAGAATACCTCATTCACAGAACGCTTTAAAAATTTACAATATTCATTTCAATATTTATTAATCTATTTTAATCTTTAATCATCGAGGACTTTGTAGCTAAAGGGGTGAAATTCCATTTTTTATTAATTGAAAAATTTATTTTCATATAATAAGCATTACCTAATTGTTGAATTGATAAATTTTCATTTCTATTTTTTGGCAATTTTTTATAATTAAGAAACGATCAGAAATGGCGTGCTTCCCTCTTGCTACAATGTTCTCAATTGAATCCTTAACCCACGGACAACGGACCATGAGGAATGCCCCAGTTTTAATTTAATTTTTTATTTTCATTTTCTCTTATATGAAATCCTTTAAAAATTATACATTTAACTTTAAGTTAATATCCTTGTCTACGTTTGATAAGTTCGGGTTACGATTGACCCAGATTTTCTTGCTCAAGGGTTAAGCAGAAACAATTTTTCGCAAATCTATTAAATGAAATTTTTAAATTTGTTTTTCGTAAAAATTTAGCTTTCTATAAAAAAAGTTGTATTCTTTATTTTTACTTTATTCGTACCCCATAATTACATTTGCCAATTTATAACATCCATTAATTATTGAAATTATTTTCCTTGCCATAAGAAAATTCTCTCAAAAATATTTTGAAAAAGTTTCTAATTCAAATCTCAAAAACAAAGTCATACATAATGTAACAAACAAATAGATTCTTTTTTTTTTTACAAAATTTTATCCTACATTTTAGACTTATTTTTAGATTTAAAATAAACCCCTCTAAATGGGTCACTTTGTATAATCTAATTTCATGGAAAATATTTAATTTAGTTCCCTTTTTTCGCGAATAACCCTTCGTTAATTGAACGAGAAATGACTATCAATCCGTGGTTCTTGTTTCCCGAACGCATCGGAGGGAACACGTCGGATTACTCGACAGGAATATCATTTTATTTGACGTTGAACTCATTCCAGAATACATTTGTTATTAATTAATAAATGCCAGTGGTCGCTTCTGCATAGAGCTATCGGATTTAAAGCAAGCTCTCACCCTACCTCCCTTTCCTCTTCCGCTTGTTCCTCTCAGCTTTTGCATATGTGCGAACACGCTGATTGACCCACGAGCGATCGTTCGGCCGTGAACGCAAACGAATGACTCGGCTACTCATTTTACACCCACAATGGAAAATTCGAATTTTTCTTTTTTCAACATTTCCCATAATCCTGGTCTACCCCCTTTTTTTACTTCAACCCCACGTTTTTGCATTTGTCTCATCATCTGGTTCATCTTTGCAGCAATAATAGAAAATAGTTGCTACAGTAGACTCTCGTTATATTGCTACGTGAACATTTAAAGACTTTAGCCTATAAAGATGATACACTTTTATCCCCCTCTCCAAATAAGAGCTTGGAGCTTGAAAAATTGTCGTTCCTATAATCCTCTCTGCGGCAATATAATGAGAGTCCACTGTTTATATCTTAAACTTTTGCAAAAATTTAATTACATCCCCAATAGAAATTCGAATTTTTCATTTTCCAATGTTTATCATAAATCTGGTCCACCCATCTTTTTTTATATTTTCGCATTTATCTCATCCTCCACTTTTTTTGCACTAATAATGGAAAATAATTGTTACACAATTTAAACTTTATTTAAATTTAATTAAACTCACGATGAAAAATTTGAATTTTTCTTTTTTCAAAATTTGCCATAATCTTGTCCGCTCCTTTTTTTATTTCAACCCCTTATTTTTGTATTTCTCTCGTGCTCTGGTTTCCCTTTGCACTAGTAATAGAGAATAGTCGTCACACAATTGAAACTTTTGTATAAATTTAATAATTCACATTATTCATCAAAAGGCTCGTATGTTGGAACAGAAGAGTCTAGGCGCAATAACGAGCTTCTCCAAAGTTTCCAGGAAATTAGAAATTTTCCATCGGAAGGGAAAGAGAGGATCTCTCGGAAAGTTTTCGATAATAAAATCATTTTACGTGGCTACGCGCAGGAATCTGCACTTTCGTTCCTTTCGTTAATTACTAATAATATTCAGACAACTGGCGAAGGGGTGGGCGCGAAATATACACGAGGGCTAAAATAAGAGAGGAGAGTCGGTCGACGGCGGTATTTCCATAGGCAAACAGAAGACCGTAGGATCGCTGGCAAGAAAAATGAATAAAATTATGAAAGAAGGGAAAATTTTCGAGAGTAGACGATGGCGACGATGGTGGGGGCTAGAGGAAAGAGAAGAGGAGCACTGTCAGTCGTCTGACAGCAAGGGGATGAAACGTGCTGGAAGAACGAGCACACGAACCACCAAGGGTGTTTGCCATACGATTTTTGTAACGGCGGGTGTAAATCGTCGACCAGGAAATTTCCCTCTCCCTTTCTCACCCTTCTTTTTCCTCTTTCGGCCGGTTTTCACGCGTTCTTTGCGTCTACGTTATACAGACGGTACACCGCTCCTTTGATTTTGCACTCGATGCTTTCACTCGTGAAATTCTAAATTTGCTAAAGTAGAAAAAGGCATCAAAAGTGAAATAACACGATTTACACTATCATTTTCAGTATATTGATTTTATTATTGCGAGAATTTTCTTACAAATAACCATTTTATTTTGAAAATTATTAGGTGTACAATTCTATCCCTTTTCCTTGTTTTAATAAAAAATTTATTTTTAAAACGTCATAGTAACTATTAAATTAATCGTTAGTGTTATTATATTTTCGCGTCATTTTTCAAATACGCGAAAGCGCGGGAAAATATTCAAATTTGAAATAACGATCAAGAAGGCGTAGCATTGAATTAATTTTATTGTGAGCAGATTACATTTTGTATAATAAATAAAATTATACTCATTATGTTTTAATAAATAAGTTACGTTATTCTTTATTTATCAGAATCTTATTAACTTTAACAATATTTCTATAAATTAATAAATCTTGAAATTATTTGCATTTATGAATTTTGGGACTACGTATGCGCTATTCGATACTAAACATACACAGAATCTAACCTAATCTAACCTAACCTTACCACGATATCTCGAAAACGGTAAGACATCCAACTCTGAAACCAACTTTAATCGGTTTCTTGTAGTCAATTTAGATTATATACCGTACCCGAGTTCTCAATTTTGGTGGAGCCATTCGGATACACAGCCAAATGGCGATGTAAGGAAAATACGAATATGTAACTAAAATTAACAATTTCTTCAGCCTCAGCTGATTTTGCAGACTATCCTAAAATTTTCCAAATTTAAATACAACTTACAACAATACATCGCATTGTTACAAATAATTATCAACAACCATCAGCCACATGCATTTTTTATTTTTTTTTTTATTTTTTCTTTTTTATTTTTTCCTTTTTATTTTTTTATTTTTTTGTTTTGTTTAGTTAAAGCCCTCGGTTCCAGTCGCGAAGCGGTATTATATTTAGAGGGGACAGAAGCGGCAGACGACGATGATCGACAGAGCGGGACACGTAATAGCTTTATAAATTCGTGTCTCTGTATATTCTGTACTTACGTTCATATGTGCACGTGCTCGCATGTGTTTCTAGTAAATAAATACGCGGAAGCACGTATTATTCATCGGGCATCGAAGTGGAGAGTATTATGGAATTTATTTAATCCACCGGCCGCTCACTGACTTTGTCGCATATGAATGCGGGAAATTGCAATCGATCATTATATCTCCTCCACCCCTCTCGTCCGATGACTCTTGTAAACGAAAACGTTCGTTAGCGGGATCTTCAAACGAGGATTTAACGAAATTTCATTTCACGTTTTTCCTTTTTTGTTTTTGCCTCTTTTTTAATTCTCTCTTGTACATTCCTACGTGATCCTATCTTTTTTTTTTTTTTAAACAGATTCGCAACGTTTGGAAAAAACAGAGTAATTAATCCTAATTAAGTAACTGTTAGTGGGTAATGTTGTAACGACGATGCTCCGACCAGGAATTTATTTCAGCGAACGAGAAAATTTGGAAAATTTTACTACGTTATGACATAATATTACAATAGGTCGGTTTCATCGAGCGTTTCCTGGATTTATTAATTTCTACACGAATTTAATCCTTTGAACCACCGCTGAAACTATTCGGCGAATATTAAAATATCCTAGTGTGTACTTACACGCGTGTCGGTTACCCGTAACAGTGTACAGATAATTTCCAGCTAACGCTGCGTTTTCAGCAAGAAAATTTTTCCAACAGACGCATAAATTCAGTATTTCATCATTCTCTTTTGTTTGTTAATCCTGCGCGCTTGTATGCTCGCTTGATTTTTTCTCCCCGTAGCAATTTCGTACTTTTCCTCTGTTGCTCGCGTGTACTTGTTAATCAATTGTTTATCAAAGACACAGATATTTATGGTTGATGTTTAAATTTTAATCATCCATCGGAATTATGTAATTGTTCGGTCCAGGTATTAATTAATGCATCGTGGTATAAATTTAATTTTAAAATTATTGTTTCATTACAAAATTACGAATGTATGTATTTGCCAGATTGTGGTATTAACATGGAAAGAGTTCCAATTGTAATTCAATTTTACATTCAATTTTATCATTTTTCTAACTTGTACAATTTTTATTTATAAAAATTATAAAAAATCCTCTTATCTTTCTTAAAGAGTTACTCTGTTTAATTTTTTCAATTAATATTAATTTTCAAAGTGATAGTGTTCATTCAGTATTAATAATTTTTGTAATATTTAAAGAAACTTATTAGTAAACGTAATGGTTAGTATCACCTGAGACGGAGAAATAGGAGCGACAGCTTCTTAACGAGAAAATCGAGGAGGAAGGACGTCGGTGCGGCGCGGCGCGGCGTCGCGAAGCGTCGAAGTTCTGTCGATTTGTCGCATCTGTGCACGTTAGGAAGTTACTATGTTAGCTTGCTACTTAAATCACTGGCGAGAAGGGCCGGAGGGCGTAACGGGCCGAATGATGCCTAGTTTCGTCTTCCACGTATAACCTCGTCACCGAAAGTTCATCCCCCTGCCAGCTTTCCGGACAACCAACTCTTTATTACACCGTAAAGTTTTCCGCGATGGACACGTGTTTCTGATCGCCATCAATCCCCTTCTGATCCCTTGGAACATCGTTTGTCCAGTTGTCAGTTAAAGAAATAATTTATTCGAAATATTAAAACAGTTATATCATTTGTAGGGAATTTAGTAATAATTTACTATTTGGTTGGTATTTCGCAATTTTTGAAACTTAAATAGGATTATTTAAAAAGATAAAATATCAATTAAAAAAGTAGAAAGCGAACAATTCTAGAAACTTCCAATTTCATATTAAACCTAATCTAAAACTAACCATTAGTGTTGAGAAATTTAGTTACTTTCAAGTACTACTGGTTACATTTGGAGTAATCCCCTAGTTACTAATCAGTTATTTAAGTTGTTGGAGAGCAACCAAAAGAACTAGTTACCTGAAAATAACTGGAACAAATTACTTTAGAACTTTTGTTTGTTATAAAATACAACAATCACAAAATAAAACATTAAATTCCTAAGTTATATTAATAACCATACTATAATATACATATATTGAAATATTTGTTCATTATAAATTATTACGTAAAAAATGTTTCTTGTTCAAATAAAAATAATAAAAAATTCGTTGATTACCATTGAAGAAAATAACTAACGAATTGACGAATATTTAACAAAATAACAAAAGTGTTACTTTTTTGAATTAGTTACTTTAATTAGTTTTTTAAATAACTGTAGCTGGTTTCTGAGTAACTAAGTAGTTAGTTACTTTTTTCGAAAGTAACTATTGCCCGCCAATCACAAGAAGGCTCATGAAAATAACGCAATCTGATCGGCCCACCTCAGCTAACACGTACTGTCGCGGCGTATGATTGGTCGAAGCGGTCACATCTACTAATTAGGCTCATGTAAAACTAAGGGGTCAGTCGATGTGTGCGTAGTACTCCCTCTTACCCCTGCGCCGTCCCGCGAGACTTCTTGCAATCGGAGGACAGTAGTTAGTTTTAGTTAGTTACTTTTCATCCCTCTCTAAGTAACCATATAAACCCAAACTAATTGTAAGTGACAGAAAGTAAGCATTAAATAGTAAAAAAATTTTATGTTTATTATGTTTATTAATAATAAATTCAAACAGTAAATAAAGAAGAAATTAAAAAAATAGGATTTAATAATGATCTGGGTCACTATCATTATCTAGTTAATTGCAGGGTTGGAAAAGTTACTTTATAAAAGTATCTAGTTACAGTTACAGTTTTTTCTCTAAAAGTGTAACTAGTTACAGTTACAAGTTACCAATTCTAAAAAGTAACTCGTTACAGTTACAGTTATTGAAGAAAAGTAATGAGTTACTTGACAGTTACTTTTTTGGAATAATAAAAATAAAAAATAAAAATATGTCAAAGGATCTCGGACCACTGATAAATTTATTTTCTTGCTACAATTATAATTCTATAAAGTTACGCATAATACTCAATAATACCCAATATTTTACTCAAAGTTTTAATAAAAGTTTTTATTGCATTTTAACTGTATTTAGTATTCAATTATGTCATCATGGAGGTGTCCTCTTTGTGGCGTTATGACGGAACCACCGACGCTAAACATCCGTTCAACAGATGCACTACTCGGAAGTGCCGTGTTATATTTTATAAAATGTTTCTTGATTGCACTGTAATCGTTTAACATACTGATATTGCAGTTACTCGATTTTAAGAACCGATACAATTCTTCTTGTACGGACTCAATTTCTTTGGTTTGCTTATTAAAAGCAAAAAAGTCATCGTGGTCGTCGAGATTTTGTTCAAGAAATGGGAAACTCACAGCAGAATGGATTCCTAATAAATCTTCTAAATAGGGACATTTTTCGTTTTATTATGAAGATCGAAATATATATAAAGTAACTTTTAAACTAGCTATTAAAATAATTACTCGTTATCAAAAATATATAACAAAAGTTAAGTTACAGTTAGAGTTACCGAAAATAAGTAACTGTAACTGTAACTTCGTTAAAAATAACGAGTTACTTCCCAACTCTGGTTAATTGCTTATGCTTGGTAGTATTAAATTAAATTATAGCTTTAATATAAAGTAAAAATTCTAACAATTGTTTGCAACCTTTTTTTAATTGATCTTCTACTTTCTTAAATATTGATGTTGGCACTTGTTTCTGTTCTAAAGAAATTTCTAAATAAAAATAATAAAACTCAGTTTTGAACTAAAAATATTTAGAATTGTTTACCACATTTCATTTGAATAATATTTTACCGACCAAATAGTAAAGTATTACCGCGAATTTGAAAGTTTTGAAATTAGTGGGTAGTCGAGTGGTCGAATTACCGTTCTATAATGTTGATGAACAGTAATACTTTTCAAGTATTCCCGTGGATTCCGGTGAGAATGCGGAATAAAGGTGAGTGTGGTTTGAAGTGTGATTCGGCGAGTTAAAATTAGATGTTCGAAGCTGAAAGATAGAAGGTACGGGAGGGGGGTTGTTACAGCCGCGGACGTGCGGAGTCGGAGGGATGGGGTTAGAGAGACGGATAAGGGGATGGAGAAGCACCATACGGACGAGCCATTTAAACTTCTCACCCCCGAAACCACACGCTTGTCCGCATTCTGACTTATACCAGGCATCGTTCACCCCGTCCTCGACCCTCCTCCACCTCACTCTTCATCCTCACTGGCCGCTCTCAGTCACCCCTTACTCTCGCGCTATTATACCCGTTTGACATTCGCCACTTCAACCCTCTTCGACTATACGACGAATCGCTGTTGAAAACGTAAACGGCTTGTTCTTACGCTTCCGTTCCTCTCTTCTTGAAAAATATATTATCGTAACTAAGTATTTAAAAAATGAAAATAATATGAAATAACAAATTAAATTCAAATTTAGTCTCTCTGTATGGTCCGTCATTTTAGGGTTAAAATGAAATAATTTCATTAAAATTGGACCAAACGACGTCGATTTAACCGATTAACCGATTTCCATGCCCGCGTATAGAAGGTAGATCAGTAAAATTGTCAAATAAAAGTTTTATTGTAAAAAAATAACCACCGTATTGCCTTAACAACTTTTTTCAAAAGAAGTGGATTTATATAGTTAAGTTAAAAATACTTTTTTTAGTTGCTACAGATTTAAAGATATTCAAGGTGATTATTTTTACTGGTTCACCCTGTATATAACTAACTAAAATCTACAAAATGTATACTTTATATTTTCATTTTTCATGTTAACTCCTTAACAAAATTCAAGTCGTTCAAATTCAGTAGTTAAATAACGTCAGTATATTAACAAGAGTAATAATTGCAATTGAAGAGAATAGGTATCAAAAGTCATTTAGGAACTTTTATAATATTTGGAAATTGGATTATTTGAATTAAGTAGAAATTAAAATTCATTAAAATAATTCTTATCTGCAGTTATCTGAATTAGTCAAGCAATTCAGATATTTGGAGCATTACACATCACAATATAATAAAAGTGTAGATATATATTAAACCACATTATAATTACAATTATTTCATTTTTTAATTCGAGTTTTTTGTTAAAATTTTTCATAATTGAATAAAAAAATTTCTTAGTATGTTAAAATCTACAATATCCATCAAAAAAATGATTTCTAATATATTATAACTTTTGTGTCTTAAAAAACAATGAAAATAGATTAGATAAACACAAGACTTTTTGTTGAACTTTTTTCCCAGCTTTTGTGTATTTTTAACATCTTGCATATTTCCTTTCATACAATGAACTTTTTATTTGCTCAGAATCCTTGAAATCACTAAAAAATAGTGAAGGTATTTGAGGTATTAACGTAGCAGGTTCACCCTACGTGTTCAAGTATCTCTGAACACTAATCCTTCCCGCATGATACTGAAAGTGTGGGCGATTGACCGTTATCAGACCCACATGGTTTCCTGCCAAACTAAGCAGCTTTCGAAAGAGGAAATCTTCTTTAATCCAATGTCTTTCGTCTCGAATGATCGACGAGGTGTAACAATGAAATATCATTCTATGTGAATAGTTCCCACTCATGCTCCTCCAAATTTTAACACATTGAATGTCATGTGAGATCACTATAAAATAAATATAATCGAATGGTTAAAATAAAAGAATAATTGTTTCGAGTTATATTAATGCCAAATTTATTTTTTGCACAAAATTATTGGTTAATAATATGTTAATATTATTACTTTTAGAAAAAAAAGGTACATTTTTAAACATTTCATTGTTAATAACTTTTTAATAAATAATGATCGACAGTGAAGTTGTAAGGAAAAATTATTCAGGAAGGTGTCCTCTATAATATATGTCAAGATCAAGGTCATTGGTGCGGGGTCTCTTAAACAGGAATTTTATCGAAAATAATATGAAGTAAAAAATTATATTATATTTGGGGCTCTCTACAGGGACTCTCTTCGTGGTCTGCTGTCCAAGAATTAATTTATATATTATTTTATCAATTTCTTTATCTTTTATTTTATGGAGTTAATTGATTCGACAAATCTTAAATAATTCATTTAGATTAACATTTATGATCTTTTAACAATCTTACTGGTATTATTAAACTTTTTTCTGTCTTTATCAACAAAATGAAGTCGAGAATAAACTTCACCAATGTGGATTTCCAACACAATTCTTTTTAATTACTCTTTTATACCTTATTTCTGATACAGAAATTACTTAAATTTTATCATCTACTGTTTTAATAAAAATCAATTCTATTCGTTTAAATTTAATTTTAACATTTATTCTCTTTATTATAATTATCAGAGTGTTTTTTGATGGACTGTATAGATTACCTAATTGAATCCCTTAAATTATTTCTCACGGTTGTCGCTAATAACCTTTGCCACAAATACCTACAACATTAAACTCATAACAACAAAAAAAAAGAATTTCGTGTATTGACCACAACTGCGACAGAAATAACGTGGCGATCAAGGAGGATCAAGAAGCCGGAAAGTCTGACGTGGAATTGGTTGATGGAGATTCAAGGGGTCGGGTTGTAGGTCGGAAAATCTGCGGCTTTTATGAATGACGTCGCAAAAAAAAAAAGCGGTAGTAAGTTCGAGCTGGGGTTCAGCGGAAGCTTAAGCCAAAGTGTCAGGAGGGTGATTAGCGAGCATCGGTACGCGTTACGTTTCGACAAGGCTCGCTTACAAACACCCTCGCAGCCGGCTCGTCGACGCGCTGACCCGGCAGCTGGCTGCTGTCTAATCTTTCCTCGATTATGGGGCTAGATGTAAATCAAACTCGAAACCCTATATACGCGTGCCTACCTACCTACCATGTACACACGTATCCGTGTCTCGTCAATCCCTACGTCCGATTCCCGTTAAAACTCCGAGCCTTTGCAAATTTCCCTGTCCATCCGACGGTTCTTCTCCTTCCCACTTCGCCGGTGATTTATGAAACGTCGCGACGATTAGAAGGACTTTCGTATCCCATTCGATACGATTCCATATTCTACGTATCGTGTTTTGGAAACGAACTGTTCTTCTGGAAAATCTTTTTGGAAAATAAAATATTTTCAATTACATTTTGTGCGGGGATTTATTAAAGATTTGTGTTCATTGTAAAATTCATAAATGAATAAGATGTGATGCCTTTGATTTTCCAACTGAAGTAACAAGTTTTGTTTTGTTTTAAAACAGATGACAGTCAAATTTTGTTATACATTCTTAAAAATAGTGTAAATGATATATAAATGACGTGTGTGATTTGAAATTATATGATCTTATTTTTTTGCTAGGTATGTTATTTAAGAAAGAAGTAGTCTATGGAAAATGAATTTTCAATTGCTAAAAGTAAAATTTCTCTAAATTTATTACCACTTTTTTTGGAAGTATTTAAAAAATTAAAGGTATTAATAAAAAGGTGTAACTAAAAGTAAGAAATATTTATACAACAAAAGAAAAACTTGGGTGTAATTATAGAAACACCATTTTGTAATTAAAAAAAGAAAATGTCAAGATTGAAATTTCAAATTTGAATGATTTATACTTCAATATAAATAGAGTAGTGTTTGTTAGAAATGAGTGTTTAACTTCTGGTAATGAAGAAGAAAGACTAGAGTGTTTAAGAAACAGAGTGGAACATGGGGTCACAGACCGCCAGAAAGGAAAGAAGGGTAGAAACCGCAAAACAAGTTGAGCTAATCCGGTTATCCAATTGATCGTGCTTCGAGAAGCTATTCTACTAATTGTCTTTCTCGCTGCCTCGTTCAGTAGATAGTAGCAGGGTGGTCAAACAACTTATGTGTATGTATACACGGTGTTCTATGTATTTTTACTCACTTCTGATAATATAACACAAAATACATACATTTCTTCTCACAAGCCATAAGATACTCAATCATTTTCAATATCTCAAATGATTTAAATTATTTAAGGTTATTATTACCATATATATTTTATTATATTTTATATTTCATACTATATTGTTAAAAGTAACATAAACTAATAATGATTAAATAATTGTAAAATTATATTGGTATTAACGATATTGATAACACAACCGTATTTCTTTTTCAAAATAAAAATTCAAATAAACATATTTTTCAAATGTTCTACTATTATCTTTAGAAAATTAAAAGTCTGATAAGAAGGTAATAGAAAACAATAAAGATAGCAGAATGATATAGTGCTCCTTTATGTATGTTATTACGTACAAAACTTGATTTAAAAAATGTTACAGGATATGTTTATTAAATATCAAGGACAAATATTCTAAGAATATAAAAGTAAGAGACGCATGACTTATTTTTATAAAATTTTAGCCACTGACTTACGTTTACTATCTCATACACAGTAGATAATTTTTATTTATGCTAGAACCAAAGGTTCGATTTAACTCATAAATTCAAAAAATAAAGCTCAGTGGTGTAATTTTAACCCTCTTCAAGGGTGGGCTACGTCCCTTAGAAATGTTGAAATTTTTAAGACCTAGAACTATGGAATTTTGAAATATTTAGAATTCTAAAATTTAAAAAGTCTGGGTTTTGAAATTCTGAAATTTTAGAAATTTGAAATTCTGAGATTTTGAAAGTTTGGAATTTTGAAGTTTTGAAATTTTAGAATTCTGAAGTTTCGCAATTTTGAAATTTTAAAATGGTATTGGGCCACATTTTTGAGGAGGAACCAATCGAGACTTTTAAAGGGGCCAAACCCACCCTCGTCTTACCCTGCTTACGCCACTGATGAAACTATAAAAAGAGTTTCTTAAAATGCATAATTTCTATTCTGATTTATCTAAATATTTCTACAAAATAATTAATATGTTATGATACGAAATTATTATCTACATATTTTGATTGAAATGACGTTTTTATGAGTTGTACGTGTACTCTATAGAGAAGATAGGAACGATGTTGTTTCTCGCATTCGTCGAAACAGTCATGGATCACACGAATTTACTTGCGCGTTCAGTCGCACGATTTACCTGCGGTGAACCATCCTTTACACGACAGAATAACATTAATTATAAGCGGAGGTGGATGTTTTGATTTCATCGCGCAGCAATTAATTCGTAATCCGGATGCGGTTCAGCCACAGTGACATTATACGATTCGCTCGACCGAAAATATTCATGCACATGGAAATACCGTTACGCATAACTGGATTCGACTGAACCATCTATGCACCCCATTCGTTCGTTACTCCGGAGTCTTTAACTTTCTCGCTAAACGAGCCCTTACACTTCCTCAATAATTTATTTCGCAATTATCTATTTCGTCGTCATCCTCGATTTTTTCTCAAACTTCAATATATTGTTTAAAAGAAGTAATATTGTACATATACCACATGGATTTTAACCATTTTAACCATTTTCTATTTCATATTATTTTAATTTTTTAAATGTCACGTCATTTGTTAAGTTATTTAAGGGTTATTTAAAAAGATAGAATATTATTTAAAAAAGTGTCGCAAACAAATCTAAATACTTTTAATAGTACAGCAGCCCTCGAAATGCGGACCACGAAGAGGGCCCATAATTGTTACGCTGTTCCTTTAAAAATTATTTTTCTAATATACGAAACTCTCTCATTTTAAAATTATACATTTAACTTTGGGTTAATATTCTTGTATATGTCAAATGCAAAAACAAATTGATTATATTACGTTTCTCAAGGACTAATGAACATTTGCATTCATTAGTAAATGTATACATAAATTTCCGGATGATTGAAGTGCCATAAAAATCCAGCAGATGTTCACAAACCGTAATTTGCAACACGTATGTAACTTTTTAATAGTTCATCTTTTTATACAAGTTACGTAAAGTTTTTTCATCCACTTGACCCACTTGATATACTGTAGAAAGGATAATGATAGAAAAAAGGCCATTCTTGGCCAAAATATTATTCCGTACATTCTAAGAAGTCAGAAATGAATAGTCATAAAAGTAATAGGAAAATTGTGGAAAACATGCAAGAATATTAGAATGTAATTGGAATGTGAATTCATTTTGCTTCTTTTGTATTGGCAAAAATTCAAGATAAACGAAACAATCTGTATAGTCGCTTGTTTCTGATTCCTCAGAAGATAAGATTCATGCTGTAAAGGAATTTTCTTATTCATTTATTGATAGCGCTGCGTTAATTAGCAAGGTTATTAACAACGTAAATTAATTTTCTTTCATCTTAATACATATTTTACATATTATACGCATATGTGTAAATGTAAATTATATTTTTGAGTACAGTAGACTCTCGTTATATTGCTGTCAACGGAGCTGTAGGAGAGGAAAATGATTAAGCTTCCAAGTTCTCATTTGAAGGAGACAGGGGAAATAGAAATGTATCATTTTCACAGACTATGGTGGTGGTAAGGTAGTATTAGTGCTTTAATCTTTGAAAATCGGAGCCTGGGTCAATCGTGACTTAAACTTACAAAATATAAATAGGATATTAACTTAACAAATGACGTGACATTTAAAAAATTAAAATAACATGGTATATAAAATTATATTAAAATTGAGGCTCTTTTCATGGTCCGCCGTCCGAGGGTTAAAATCCATGTAATAATGTAACGAAAGTATACTGTACAATAATATCTCTTTTAAACAATTCATTGATTTTTGTATGTGTGCTGGTTTTATTAGCATATTTTCACGTTGATAACAATAAACGACATATCTGAAAAAATAGTTGTTTTCACTATTTGTATTGTTAATTACTGTTATTTACACAAAATGTAAACATATGACAATTAGCTACAGACAATTTACCAGAAATAGGGCTCATAGAACTATAGACTCTTCTTCCAGGAGTTTCCATAATGAAAGTGCTGAATACAAAAACAAGGCAGCTCAATTTTCACTAATTTAACAGGGGCTAAAAGCAACTGTTTAAAAATATGTTTTCTTAAACATATAAAATAAACTCCCAATTTCTACAAAAAATATAACCCCCTAGTTCTTGCATCTAACCATTCAATTGTAGATCTAATTGGTCCAGCTTGGTGCAGCTATAGGTATAATAAGTGTTAAATTGTAATGTGCGTTAAGTACACCAGCCTTCCACAAGGAAATTATAGCATCTTTCTACAAAGCTATTAAAAATCATTGAAACACTTCCTGGAAAAACTCTCGCGCTACTTACATACACTGTATCAGGAATGATATATTTGAAAGAAGCCCCGCCTTCTTGTTCAATAAGAAGCAGCAAACCATACTAACAAGAATACGAATTGGCCATAACAATTTTTCCCACGTACATCTGATTAAAAAAGAGGATCCTCCAATGTGTAACAATTGTAACTTAAGGAACTCGATTCACCACATTATTTCATCGTGCCCGATGTATGAGAGCGAAAGAAGACTATGTATTTCAAGTGAATGAAGACGCCAAAGAGCTTACTAGAATGTTTGAGTCATGTAAAAAACTGCTTAATTTTTAATTAAATTTAAATCTTCTTCACCTAATAATTTAAGTTTTGGTTTAATGCGGTATAATCTTGTTTAACGGTTTCCTTGTGTCACCTTGTGTCTATACTTATGTTTTATTTTTCTTCTCTTGCGTGGTTGCTAAAGACCCTTTCGGGTTGATGCAACTTTAAAATATAAATATATGTATATATATATTGACCATTCTCTGCCATTATAAATAACAAAAGAAAATTCCTGCTTCGAAAGTTAAAGAAAAAAAAATAGCGTTAATCGCCGATGTTTCCGTTTCAACTTTATCAGGAAATATGGTAGGAGCAGAGAAGATGGGCGAGGGTGAAATCGGAAAAGCGTAAGAAAAGATCAAGGAAAAATGTGTTTCGAGTGGAACGGTTAAGCGTGCGACGTCGTTCCAGCGAATCGTCGCGGCGTGAAACGAAACGGAAGACGAAATCCGCTCGAGGGCGTCGAAGAAAGAGGTCCGGTGGATCGTTCCTCTTTCTGCTAAAAATACGCAATCTTGCGGCCTCGTCAGGCTGAAGAATTGAAATACACGTACCCTCCCTCGTCGCCCCTTTGATATCGTTTACCCATAATCATTTAATTTTCCCGAAGCGTCGCTTCGACCGTACACGTTCGTGCAACATTTTCTTCGACGGAAGTCTTTTAAAGCTTACAGAAACTTCCTCTTAGCTTATCTAGAGCCGATGTGAATGAGAGACTTGCATTCTTACTAGGTTCTGAAACCTTGTAAAATCTATCGAGTTGACAAATTTTTCAATTTCTTTTAAATTCATGTATGGTATGTACACTGAGTTGCATTGAACTTGTCGCAGTGAAGTTGGCTACAAATCGGCTCACCAACGCTGCGTGAATGCGTTAGTGAATTTGTAGCCAACTTCACTGCGACAAGTTCAATGCAACTTACAAGGAAGGTTAGGGAACCCGGAAATTCCAAAAATTATGAAACTTCGCATACAAGTACAGTAAGTCATCCGTAATACGACCCTGTTTTCCGTTGGTGCCATAATTCGGTTTTAAAGGGTGAAATTACCCCTTGAAAAAAATTCGAAACTTTCTTTTTTGTGGAATATCTTAAAAACGGTGAGAGATATGAAAAAATAGTTTAAACAAAAGTTGCACAGTTCTGTTGTGTTTACAAAATGGCGTCAAGAAAATTTTTGAAAAGTGCATAATTTTTTAGTTACCTCTCCCCCCCCACATTTTCTTGACGCCATTTTGTAAACACAACAGAACTGTGCAACTTTTGTTTAAACTTTCTTTTCATATCTCTCCCCGTTTTTAAGATATTCCACAAAAAAGAAAGTTCCGAATTTTTTTCAAGGGGTAATTTCACCCTTTAAAACCGAATTATGGCACCAACGGAAAACAGAGTCGTATTACGGATGACTTACTGTACTTGTATACGAAGTTTCATAATTTTTGGAATTTCCGGGTTCCCTAACCTTCCTTGTTAGTGTACACTGAGTCCCATCGAAGTTGTCGCAGTGAAGTTGGCTACACATTCACGCCTAGTCGTCGGCACCTCACCTATCGGCTCACCGACGCGGCGTAAATGTGTTTGTGCGCCAACTTCACTGCGACAACTTCGATGGGACTGAGTGTACAATATCAATCATAGTGTCCGTTCGTCTAGTGAAAAAGCACTGACTTTGGAGTCCAAGTTTAACTGCAAGAAATATCATAAATCTAATTATTTAATAAAAGCGTTAAAGTAATTAACATAATCATCTGATAAAAGCTTTCGAATATTCAATAAATTAAAATTTCAATGATTTATTTGAAATTACAAAATACACTAGACGAACGGACACTATGATTGATATTGTACACTCAGTCACATCGAAGTTGTCGCAGTGAAGTTGGCGCGCTAACGCCGCCGCGGCGTGAATGCGTTAGCGCACCAACTTCACTGCGACAACTTCGATGGGACTGAGTGTACACTGAATTGCATTGAACTTGTCGCAGTGAAATTGGCTACAAATCGGCTCACCAACGCTGCGTGAATGCCTTAGTGAATTTATAGCCAACTTCACTGCGACAAGTTCAATGCAACTCAGTGTACACTGAGTCCCATCGAAGTTGTCGCAGTGAAGTTGGCGCACTAACACATTCACGCCGATGCACCCCACCTATCGGCTCACCAACGCGGCGTAAATGTGTTTGTGCGCCAACTTCACTGCGACAACTTCGATGAGACTCGGTGTACACTGAGTTGCAATGAACTTGTCGCAGTGAAGTTGGCTCCAGATTTACTGACACATTCACGCCGCGTCGGTGAGTCGATCTCGCCCATCGTCTCACCGACGCGGCGTGAATGTGTCAGTAAATCTGGAGCCAACTTCACTGCGACAAGTTCATTGCAACTCAGTGTACACATTTGCTGGAAATAATTAACACAACCCTTAAACGGCAGACCATGGAGAGAACCCCAATTTTAATTTAATTTTGTGTTTCATATTTATTTTAATTTTCCAGATATAACACTATTTCTTTAAAAATAATTCTCCTGTAGGAGATGGGAGGAAAAGGCGTTTTTCGTCTCGGGATCGTTTGTTCGACTCGTCAGTGGGGCTGACAATAGACAATGTATATTCGAACTGCATGCCGGGCGACCGCTTGCGAGAACATTGCACCGATCATCCCGCCGCCACCTAGCGGTCCCCGGCCCGAACTAAGGCGTCCGGGGAGACGAAACCCTCCTCTCCCCCTCCGCTAAACGCCTACACTCCCAATATATAAAACTCTTTCGTTTAAAAATTATATATTTAATTTTAGATTAATATTCTTGCAAGTACAGCAATCTCTCGATTTTTGGCACTATCTCGGGACAGCGAGGTGCCAAGAATCGAATAGACACATATGTGAAAGGTTCAATTGTTTTATCGGAATCGTTGGCCGAACGTTGACAAAGGAAGAAAACATCACTGAGCGAGTGAGAACTTTTGGAATGGAAATAGCGATTGCCAATAATCGAGTAGTTCTGAGATTATGTACCAAGAACGGAGAGATTACTTACATCGTTTGCAAGTTCAGGCAGTGCCGGCGTTAGGGGGAGCGCGGTCGGGCAGTCGTCTAGGGCGCTAGATCTGAAGGGGGCGCTGCAGCCCGGTATCCCTAGTATGCGAATATACTGATATTTTCTCATTGTCTCTTCTCTCTATCTACATCTCATATGTAATATTACGTATGTGCTATATAATGCTATATATGCTGCGGCATTTATGTCTACATCTTAACTTGTTTTTTTTTCTTAAACATTTTGAGTCCCTAAATGGGCGCCATGATAATCTTGCCCAGGACGCCAATATTGTTAAAACCGGCACTAAGTTTAGGTCTCGATTAACCCAGGCTACGCTGTTCAAGGTTGTAATATTTAATTTTGAGCGATTTTTAAAAAGTTGGCCGTAAAAGTGTCAATTGCATAGAAATATAATCGATATTAAAGAATATCCGGAGCAAAAGAATCAGAGAGGAATAAGAATTGGCACGACGAAAGGGAGGTGATTTAAAGATGGGTGAAACGTCAGAGGACAAGTTGAATCCCATCAATGACGGATAACAAAGGCGGGACGGAAACACGAAGGAAAAACACTTTCGATGCAAAATACGAAGTCAACGTATTTCTGCATCAGCACGCCTGATTCCTATCGGTTATTGAATCGTTAAGCCCGGCCGGAATAAAGAGATATATCCGGGTAAAACGGCAACGATACCGTTGCCGTGTATTTCTTCCGACACGAGACTGGCCCGGATCTCCCTATTTTCTTCTCCCCTTTTCGCTATTCGTTCGTTGCTTTCACCCCATATCCAAAACAGAGCTCTGTGTCCTCGACGGTGGTCGTCGTCGCGGCGGAAGCAACGACGATGCGAATACGACCGCGAATAATATTTCCAACCGCTAAAATGTGTCAGCTCGTTGATCCCCGTTGACATTTGAATATCCGTGGCTCCCTAGGCCGACGAATATCACCAGCTCCAGGCGATATTTCGAAAGCTCTCGCGAATCTGCCTGCCGATACCTTTACCGTCATTTTCTAAACAGAGAATGTCTGTTCTATTGCATTTTTGGTAAATGATACGAATAATTCCATTATAGAAGATAGTAGGCACAGTAAGACATTTTTTATTAGAACTGGGGGAAAAAATAACTAGCTATAATTAACTAGTTAGTCGGAAATGAACTAGGTACAATATCAATCATAGTGTCCGTTCGTCTAGTGTATTTTATAATTTCAAATAAATTATTGAATATTCGAAAGCTTTTATCAGATGATTATGTTAATTACTTTAACGCTTTTATTAAATAATTAGATTTATGATATTTGCTGTGGTTAAACTTGGATTCCAAAGTTAGTGTTTTTTCACTAGACGAACGGACACTATGATTGATATTGTACAGTAGGATTATATTACTACAATACAGTATAGTACAGTATATTACTAGGTGCAGTAGGAACGATTTATATTAGAAACATATTACGTACGAACAATTATAATTACATAAATATTCTTTACTCATTTTTGTCCTCCCTAACTTTTTGTGCTACCAAATTGCATGTCTTTTTTTTTAAGTTAATAATTCCGCTGGGGACTTTCTTTCTGTGCCTCATACAATCTCGGGACATATTTATATCTGTCATACATAACCTGCAGTATTTATCCGGCTGATCCATGTTCGGATAATCGAGGTTCTACTATGTTTAAAAAAGTAACTCCTAAGATTTCGTTGAATTTTTGTCAATTTGTTTTCGTACTTCAATATAGTATCTATCTCATAGTTTTCAATATATGTATAGCAATAATTCTTCAAAATAAAACATAAATTATTGTAACTTGGAAATTAAGTACTTCATTTTATTCATTGTTTTATCTTCTAACAAACAAAAGTTCAATAATAATTAATTCTAGTTAAATTCGATTGACTAGTTCTTTTAATTACTTTCGAACAACTTAAATAACTAGTTAATATCTAGATAGCTACCCAAAATGTTACTAGTAGCTATCAGTACTTGAAAGTAACTAAATTTCTGATCGCTATTGCACAATTTATTTGAGAAGTTCTAGGAATTTTCTTTTTTTTTCATAAGAAAACGTAGGGTAAAATAAAGAAAGCGAATGAAATTGGGTACGTCTGATTTTTTAATAATAAATGTTGCTGTTTTTGAACAAATTAATAGTATTCGCCACAGGACGTTATTGCAATTTTTGTTTAAATCAATCGAGGAAGTTTTATATTGATAAAAACTAAGTTTGTGTTAAAGTATTTGTTCTTGTATAGGATTTACACAATATAAACTTTGTTTTTTAAGTATTTGACAGTTTTTTGAAGCATAAATCATTTTTTGAAATTGTTATTTTTTGGTGATGTTAATATTTTCAATTAGACATAATTGGATAAAGTACATTCCCAATTAAATAAGAATTCCGTAGAAGAAGCAGGGATTCTCAAAATCTTAATTTTGACAATATTAATATTAAAAGTTATTCAGAAACAAGATAATATGATTTTTGTACATAATTATAGCACATAATTTACTGATAATTTACAGACCTATATATATGGGCCTCTCTTTGCAACATTGTCATTTCCCCTGAGATTGCCTAAGGGGAAGGACAGGAACTCGAGGCATCCCGATTTTCCCTAGAGAAGCCCGATTTGATCATGAGTGTACATATTGATCATATTCAAAATTGACTTCAAAACAAGAAATCGTAATTAACAGGTTAAAAGCAATCTAACTAAAATATTAATTTTTTTTAAATTGAAATCGTCGTGAAATTATACATATACAAGCTGAAGCTTTTTTGCTTTCATTTAATTTTTAAGATTTCATCAATTTTTTAGATTATTTTTACAGCATTATTATTACATTATTATATAACAATCACAGTGTCATTTAACCGATATAGGTAATCAAATTAAATGAAATGTATTAATACTTTTATAAATTATTAGGACAATTTTTACCAAATTAATATTCTTTAAAATTTCATACAAGCCTGTGAGAATGTTTTATATCAATACATAATTTTTGCAAAATCAATAATTTTTTACAAAAACAATATTAGCACAGTTTTGCTCCTCACTGTACATCTATTTTAGTTTTGAATAAATAACAATGTATGTGTTAGCTCTATAGAATTTATATTGGAATCATTCTGTTTATCCAGTACAATTTCGATCCTCAACATCTGCATATAAATTTCTTTCGTATTCCTGACTCGAGCAATTATTTACGCTTGATTAAATTTAAAAAGCAAAAAAAAAGTATATTTTACGAGGAGAAGAATTTATATTTCACCAGAAAATTTATATGCAGCTGTTGATTGTAAATTCCTATGCAAACTTGTTAGTTTGCAACAAGGTGATCTGGAATAGGACGAGTGAAGTTCCTCGTCAGTTCAGATAACGGTGAAATCTTTTTAACAGTACGTTATATTATATCGTAATCCTTTAACGAACGACTTTGTTGCATCCGAAGATTTTCTTACTTTTATCTAACGACGGAAAATAAACGAACAAAAAATGGATCTGATTCGAAGTCCCAACTAGTTCGCTTTTATAGTGTAGCAGAGTCGGGCAGCAATAAAGTTGCTTCCTTCCAATATTCATAATATTTCGAAGCGGATTTGCTGAAGTATTCTGAAGATATTTTTTCCAAATTTATACCCGCTGAAAATTCCATCTCTTTCTCGGCGTATGAAAACGTAGCTCTCAACCATGTGGACATTAACAGACCCAGGTATTCCAACCAGACACTGAGAAGACATCAAAAATTGTTGCTTTACGTAGTAGTCGTGAAGTAAAGACGTATTTTACTCGAACCGGTAATATATAGGGTGTACCAAAATTTATCATAACTTAATATAGTAAACCTTGGATGATTTTTCGAAATCCACTTTGGATTTTTAAAACTATAATAAAATTCGTCAGAATCTAGGTTCCGTCTCATAGGGCGTAGATTTACGACCTTCGATTATAACGTGTTAATAGATGAAATTATCTCAGTTCTGTCGCAATGGATTTTTGAAAAATTATTTTAATGCAGAATGACGGCGGTGCAAAGTTGGGCTAAACTTTATTTTGGAACACATATAATTATTTTTATTATAATAGTATTGGGTGAAACAAATTCAAAAATATAAGTTTACTTGAAAAATCCACTATGCATTTATAAAACTGAGCGTTTTGAGGTTAATATGACGTCATTTTGGTTTCTATCCATAATTCGTCCAATGATATACTTTGTACGTGTTAAGTTAGATTATTCGCTTCCACGGACCAATCAGATTGCAGATAGAAATCAACATGGCGTCAAATTAACCTCAAAAGTACGTTAAAAATGTTCAGTTTGGTTTTCTACAATTAAAACTCGTATTTTTTACCCCTTTTCGTCGAATACTTTTAAAGCGTAAAATAATTTTGTGTGGCTCAAAGCGAAATCTAACCCAAACTTGAATCCCTGCTCTGTGATAAAGAAAAATAGAAGTTATTGCGAAATTTTTTAGTTTCCTACAGTTTTTGCGATCGTCGACCAGAGACTCGAGAAAGTAGTAGAAGTCGGCAGTTTACAGCACTGGTTTGACACGACAATTAAGCGGGAAGTTTAACGATCGATCGGGCCAACCGAGGTCCTTTGAAAGGCCACCAAATTGCCGGATCTTTGGCTACGTTTTAAACTTGTCGCGATGTGTTCCCTTTCAAGAAAATAACGAAAAATATAAATCACCTTCTCTGAACATGAAAGCTTAATGAGTATGAAACAACACGTAATAATAATTTTTTTTTCTTTTCTTTAGTAGAAAAAATATTGTAGGTACATTATACATTTTTATCAATATATTTTTGGAATATCTAATAGCCACATTGGTATTCATATTCTACTAATATTTTGAACCTTTGGATGGTGGACCATGGAGAGAACCCCAATTTAAAAAATTATTCTTCCAATAAGTATATGAAATCCCTTCGTTTAAAAATGATATGTTTAGCTTTAGGTTATTATTATTGATACATTTTGTAAGATCGGGTCACGATTGTCCCAGGCTCCACTGTTCAAGGGTTGAAAAAGGAAAAAATTAGAAATTTTCAGATAAAAAAGAAGCTCTATTTTAAAATTGATTTTCTATCAGATGAATATATTAATTCGGTGTCTTATCAATTACCATCTTAAATTTGAATATTTTCCCACGCTTTTGTGTGTTTGAAAAATGGCGCGAGATATCATAACAATGAAGATTACTTAATAAATTGAGATTACCGTGATTTTTTAAAATTAAATTGACAAATTTTAAAATGTTTTGTCAATTTTGGAAAAATTGTGTAGAAGTTTTGATGATATGCGAATCAGAAACACCCGTTAGATGAAGAGAAAAAGAAACGTGCGTGCACGCATGCAAATTTGCAAGTTTGTTACTAAGCGCACCGTAAGGCTGACTTGTCGTTGGTCGGCGTGAGATGTGGTCCGTCAAAAAGCCGTAAAATCCTGAGGGTAGCGTCGTTTGGTGTTCGCGCGAGTGTAGTGGAGTGGCGAAGAGAGGAGCGTACATCTCGTGGACATGGCCACACGTAGCCAAGCGAGCTTTCGCTCTTCGCGTTTATACCGGCGATCCTTAAAACTCCTCTGTCGGTCGTTTCGAAGTATCGCCTTGAGGGAACCTCGCCGAAGATAATAAAAGGTGGGCCCACCACTTCGACGCCGATGACGATGACGGACCCGTTAAACACGGCGACAACGCTTCTCAGACGTATCACCGTCGACTCGTCTTCGTGTCATTCCACTTTCGGACTTCGATTCGTGGAGAAACTTTGTTGAATATGTCTACATTTACATTTCATCTAGAGGATAAATTTCATTGTATAGAGCAGGTCTGGATGCTTTTTATTTAAAATGAAAATAATAAATATCGAAGGGTAAACGGTTACTTTAAATAAAATAACAAATAAGTTTATTTATATATAAATAATGTTTATTTTATTTCTAAAGGTTTGAGTTATCAAAAAATGTCAAAATACTAAAAATTAAAGAATTATTTTTTAAATGAATTCTCTTTCAGTTTTCTTTTAATTTTAATTTTGAAAAAATGGTCCTTTGAGGAATATATTGTCGAAAGTTCAAAATACCCAATATTGCAAAATACTAAAAAGTATGAAATTTATCATTTTCTAAATAAAAGGTCTTAATTAATTTCCCCCAATTGTCTTTTAAATTTAAAATAAACTGTAACGATTTTTCAACGTTTTTTAACAATTGCGTTTCTCATAAGAACTTATGTAAATTAAAATCATTGTAACTCATAAATAATTTATTGAATCAATTAAAAATTTTTTGTGGTTATTTATAAACTCACAAGAAGTAATATCCCAAATTTTCATTAACTTCGTTACATTTTAACCCTCGGATGGCGGACCATGGAGAAAACCCAGATTATTTTCATTTTCTAAATTTGTACATTGTTCCCTTTACAATTACTATTCAAATATATGAAACCCTTTCATTTAAAAATTAATATCCTTGTACACTTTTTGCAAGTTTGAGTCACGAATGACACAGGCTGATTTGCCCGAAGGTTAAAAAAAATTTAAATAAGTTCATTTGCGAAGTATCCATGATTTGTTTAGAAATATACTAATTTTCTGGATATGTTATTAGTGTCTTACCTTCAGCCAATGCAATAAAAAGCAGCAAACTCTAAATGAGTGGATAAAATCTACCAGTCGGACGAGAAGGATAGTTAAATTCTTGATCACGTAAAGAAACATGTTTAAACCATCCGCATTCGCTACTCGTAATTAGCTGAGGTAGCCAAATCGCCGATATCTCTTTTCAACAGATTAGCATAAAGTTTTTATTAAGGTATATCGCGGAGTCTTAGAGAAAAATAATTTTCGGCATAAAAGTCGTGTCTACGTCTTTAGTATTATTCTCTTTCTAAACATCTGTAACGTCCTATGTTTCTTGTCTTTACTTGATTATTTTTTTACAAAGAAATTCCGAATGAGGTAGCTTGCTTCCCCTCTGTGTATATGGGGACCGTGAGATCATTAAGCTGGAACAACCTTCATCTCAATTAAAAATATAATATAGAAAATATTACGTCTAAACGATGTAGGGAATTTATAAAAACATCCTTATTTTATCATAAATGTACCTTATGGGAAAGTTAAAAATGAAGTTCCTATTACTTTTGTATTCCTGGCGATTAAGAGCCATGAAATTCGTACTTAAAAACTTTCGAATGATGTAATTAATTAGAAAGAATAAAATAGATAAATACATTTTTACTAACTCTGATTGGATACCATGAGAGAAGCGAGGACTTTTCTCTTCTTGCAGTTTCAGTTTTGACATTTTCTTAGTTATCACCTGTGATGTACGTTAAAGGAAATTGTTAATTATACATGGTTTAGTACACTTTTGATGCAAATGCCTGAATGTTGTAAATTTGGGATTTGTATTTATTATTGATTGTTCGTTGGGGACAGCTCCAGATTTTGCAGCAATAATTTTTAAAGTAATAATTTTATAAGTATCGTCTTCTGATTTACTCAAAGTCGGTAAAATTGGTGCTGCAATCCTTTAGCTGCAAGGTCCTCAATTGAAATAAGGTTTATTAATCCTTGAACAAGAATCTGGATCAGTCGAGGCTCCAATTTACAAAATATATAGAAGGATATTAACTTAAAGTTTAATGTATAATTTTCAAACAAAAGAATTTCATATATTGAAAGAATAATTTTCAGATATTGATATGAAACATAAAATTAAATTAAAATTGGGTCTCTCCCCGTGGTCCGTCGCCCGAGGGTTAACAAAAGCCAAATAATTATAATTCTTTTAATATAACAATAATAAATAATTGATTTTGATTTAACAATTAATAAATTCATTTGCAATATTAATAGTTGATTAAAAAATTGTTATCTTCTTAAATGTCAAGATTTTTAATTATGACAACTCATTATTATATAACGAACAATTATTTTACTCTATCTATATAATTATAATGTTCAAAGTATAGTATCATTGAAATGTAATAGGCCTAACTTGATATAACACAGATTTAAGGTTGGGTCTTAAATAACCCAATATCCTATGATTAATTAATAATGTATTATGATGTTTAAAATTCGAAATTTTCTATTCGTTATCATACCAAGATTGTGAAAGTGATTACTTGCATAGTAAGGCATAAAGATTTAAAGATATCCCCATAAATAGGAGTGAAAACGGAAATGATTCACATAGTAAAAGATGTAAAAGGAAGCGTAAAGTCGCCACAGGTACTGAAAGACCAGAAACCAGAGAAATCCCTAAAATGCACCTGTTATCATAAATGCAGGTAATCTGCACTATTCTGCGCTTGGGTTGATAATAATTAATATTGCCGGGAAATGAGCAAACTAACGGAACCCATAATTGATTTGACTGTCCATAAACTACGTATCACTTACTATAGTACGATTTTAGAAATTCAAATAAATTTTGCAAAAAATAGATTTTTGCGAAAGCAAATTTTTAATTTTCTGTAATGAAAGGAACATTTTATCTGAAGCTCATGCAAACTGAAACAATTGAGCAAATATTTGCATCAATAAACAGAACTGATAATTCTGTTTATATATGTTGAGTTTAATTTGCACAGTTTTTTAATTTGTTGGTTAATTTTGTTTGAGTGAAATTCAAAATATTAGTTGAAGGCTATCTCATCGCCAGCTTTGAATAATTACCTACAATAGACGGGGTGTAGGGATGGAAAATGTTCCAACTTTCCAAACTTTCAGTTGGAGAGACAGAGAAAGATAAGAGTATATCATTTTCGTAGGCGATAATGGTGAAAAAGTGGCACTATGTTTGAAAATAAAGGTCAAATCGCTCACAGGGCAATATAACGAGAGTCTACTGTAATTCCTTGTCTTATGATTTTTTTCAGAAATTACATCAGTGTTAGAACTGCCGACGTCTGATGCACACTTATTTTTAAGTTGAAAATAATGTAAAATATTAAATATATAAAGGATGGAACATAATATACGTATACATACATTCTTCATCTAGGTCTATTAAGCTATCTGAGCCAAATCATCAGAATATAAAAAGACATATATGAAAATTATTTGCTGATCATTTGCTATTTTTTGCTGCAAAAGATAATTTTTTCGCTCCAGCCATTAAAAAGTTACAAAGGGCTAGATAGTTTAATATTAAGCCATCTAGCCATTGTAAAAAACAGCATATAGTAAAATGAAACAAAAAATCAATAACACATCAATTTTTTGCTATATTTTACATTGAAAAGTATTTTTTTTCCCCCATCTGTTACAAAGTTACAGAAGGTTAGATATCTTTTTAGACTATTTTTAATTTATTTTGCAAGCAAAAAATTTAAAACTCGAATATTTTAATAGCAAATAATTCAGGGAACATACAGTCCCCTCTGCGGCAATATAACGAGATCCTATTGTATTATCAAAATGATTGCTTCTTAGCTCCTAAGCTCCTATACAACATCCTATTTCTTTTCCAAATTAAACTTGTTAATATTGCATTGTATTTTTTTAATGATTTGATTATTAAATTTGTTCTTCTATCGTTGTCTTTCTCATTTCTCAAACTTATTTTATTTTAATACAATTTTCTATGTTATTATTATATTTTTAAATGTACCCCAAATTAACAAACAAAGAAATATTTGATTGCAAGATATCTAAATATTGCTTAGAACTATTTTTAATGTAGTATCTATCTAAGAATATTATTCTCATTTGAAATCAATGAACTTTACACAGCGAGTCTATACACAGCACTATAAATTAACTCGGGCATTATTATAGATGCGTATTTGTACCTCGGACTTCTAATCCAATTATAGTTAAATAGACATCATGATTGTATAATTATGTAGGCTGAACGCTAGCTGATTACCTTTTCAGCAGATAAATTCATTATTTCTTTTTTTATAATTCAGTATAGAAACATTGATTGTTATAAACATCAAAGAATTCATGAATTCACTAAATAAATGCATATTAGATATACAAATTTATTCAGTGCCTTACTACTTTCAATTTAAATATTTTCCCACCCCTTTTAAAGATGTGAAATACTATAAATAACTAGCACAAGAATACCGATAACAATATGAATTATTAATATGAATCTAATTTTGTATTTCATATTACTTTCATTTTCTAAATTTTGTACTGTTCCTTTAAAAATTATTATTCCAATATATGACATTCTTTCGTTTAAAAATTATGCATTCAATTTCAGTTTGACATCCTTATATATATTTTCTAAATTTGGATCACGATTGACCACCCAGGCTCATAATGTACATAAAAGAGAAAGAATGAATTTCTTTTCTAAATTTCCTATTATATTCTTGATTATACAAAATAATGTGAAACGGATAGAAATTTTAGCAACCACAAAATACTGATTGGTACGCTGGGTCTATTAGACCCTGTAATATTGTTCTGATTCAAATTACTGGTAGTAATCGTTATCTTTTGTTTTGCGATTCATTTTTATATTGGTCCACTAAATTGTAATAGTTCAATATAGGTCAACTTCAGATATTATTTTTAATTATATTATGAAAAGCTTCGAAACAGATCCCTTGTATTTTTTTCCAAAAAATTACATATTTTTTTATAGTATTGGAGGGGGTCCGTTTGACCCAGTATACCAAATATGCAACTATATGGAAATGTGCCAAGTGATAGTTGATAATTGAAATGATTGCAGGTCTTCAGAGACCCAGGGATTCAAAGTTTCTTATATTTATAATTTCGTCCAACAGTGTAGCTGATTATCGTAATCCTACGATGTAGAATTTAGGGTATAAAGAAACGGAGGGAAGAGAAACAGAATAGAAATGGTTCTGTCCACGCTTTCGGATAAAGCAATGGATCATCGAGTGTTAAACGTATACCTCCAGAATTCGGTAGTCTCGTCACCCCATCGGTTAGATTCTCGAATATAATTTATCCCGTTATGCTAATCGGGACGATTTGTCTAAATTAAAAGGCGCTCCGCGTTGATCCGCGGTCACGCACGCCCTCATTTTCGTCCATCCAACCCTCTGTCATATCCGCCTCTCCCGTAAACACCGCTATTATTGTATCCAAGCGATTTGGATATTATATTACCGAACAACAGAAGATATTTGTTTCCTATTAACGATAGAAAATCAATTTAATTTGTTATGAGCAATCTTTTTTTTTATTCACAGCAGGTAAAAATTGAAAATTTATGTTATAGGGCAAGCTATAGGTATAATAATTGATACCTTAAGTTGAAATTCTGTTTTAAAGGGTTACGTATTTTATATTTTAAATTGTGTGAAAATTTGATTTTCCTTCGACCAAACCTTTGCAAACAATTTGAATCTTTGATAGCACAAGCAAAATTCTACTTTCCTTCAAAACTGTTTTGAACATTTTATGTAACTAATGGTTGTATACCATAATAGGAATATTTATAATTTTTTTGAAACCTGGGCCGAAACTTAGAAATTTGGAGATTTTAAAATTTGGAATTTCGGAATTTAGAAAGTATGAAATTATGGAATTTTGGAATTCTGAAATTTTGAAGATTCGTAATTTTAGAAATTTGAAAATATTTAATTTTGGGATTCTGAAGTTTTTAAATTTTGGAATTCTGATATTTGAAGATTTTTAAATTCTGAAATTTTGAAATTCGTAATCTTAAGAATTTGAAAGTCGAAAATTTTGAAATTCTGGAATTCGTAATCTTAAGAATTTGAAAGTCGAAAATTTTGAAATTCTGGAATTCTGATATTTGGAAATTTTGAAATTCGTAATCTTAAGAATCTGAAAGTTGGAAATTTTGAGATTCTGAGGTTTTGAAACTCTGGAATTCTGATAATTGGAAATTTTAGAATCTTAGTGATTGGAATTCTGTAATTTTGAAAATCTGAAATTTTAGGAAAATCCAAGTTTTGGGAAAAATTTTTGCTATTTTTTTTAAATTCTCTCATTTTTCCAAATTCTGCAATTTTTCCACATCTTTTACGTTTTCAAAATTTTTTAAATTGCCCAAGTATTTCAAATTTTTTAAAGTTTTCAAATTTTCTAAATTTCCTAAGTAGTCAAAATTTCTCAAATTTCTTAAGCTCCAAAATTTTTAAGCTAATCATCTTATTGGTCGAAGCATGATTGAGAAACAAACGTATCGTTCCATTTTCATATATTAGTAAGATATTTCCTGTCATATCTATAAAGATAGCTGAAAGGATAAGAGGCCCCACCCATATGGATCAAAGATGACGAATGGTGGTGGTTAACAGTGTGTTCCATCGGTATTTCAGTGGATGTGTCCAACATTGTCAGATGCTCGTAAAACCGAGCAGGATCCTTGTCCGTGGAGGGAGGACGATGCACGTGTTATCACGAGTAAATCCCGAGGATGATGAAGCTTTAGCTTATTGTACGCACGGGTAGGACGTGTGAGAGTGTATATCAGTATGGAGGGAGATGGGTGGAAAGAGGTTAACTCGATGTCCGCGGATTTGTTTCTTCTTCCTGTGGAGGCGCATCTTGGGAATCGAAGCGGTCAGCGCGGCCAGAAATCCTACTCAGTTCGAGACTTGCCTGCGAAATGAGATTTCTTTGAGGAAAAAGGATATATTCTGTGTACCTGACAGCAGAAACTTTCTTTTCTTCCTTTATGCTGCCATCAGCGTGGCGAGAGGAGCTTTTGTCTTCAACTTTGAACACCCGCGATCAAATCGGGCTTACCTAGGGAAAATGGCGATATAGAGAAAACAAGAATTCTGAAAATCTTCATTTTGGCGATATTAATATTGGAAAGTAATTTAGAATGGTAGAACTTTATTTAATTGTGAAATATTAACCCTCGGACCAAATTTCAATTTCATATTATAGGATGTTCGTTTGAAAGATAATTAATTTTTTTAAACAGAAGTGTTCAAAATAATATTTTTCTATTATTATTTTATTTTAATTATTTAATAGACTTGCAATGTGGGTTATTAGTAGCTCCCAAGGGTATTCAGGATGTTAAAGATGTTTGAGTATTCGAAGGAATAGCGATTGATCGTTTCTCATCCCTTGCACGAACGTTAATGACTATGATGACGATGATGATGCTACTGTTACCGTGGCCAGCAGTGGCGGTCTGTTGCTGTCGTTATTGCCGTTGCTGGGTCAAGCAAGAGAGGCAGCAAATATGGGAGTGCTAATACCCAATCACGTCGCTTCCTCCGGCACGATACGTTCGATCGGCTAATTTTCCATAATTAATCCACGATAAAGTCGTCACCAAACGACAGGCCTTCGCTGATGCTGCCCGCGGTTGGTTTACATTGACATCCGAAAAGAGATTGCTTCTGTCAATCCTCGTTGGCATATTCTCATATATTTGTGTACATATATATATATATTGTTGTTGGTAATGTAGCAAATTAATGTCACCTTTTTTATTTGCATTACACTGAAATATTCAAAACAATATACGGTGGGAAATAAAATGTAGTGTAAGTTAAGTACACTGATGAAGTATAAAATTGAATTGAAATTAGGGCTCTCCCCATGGTCCGCCGTTCGAGGGGATTTTTTTATCTAATCATGTTCTGTTTAAATTCTGACTTGCGGTTTTTTTGAAAATTTTTCCGCACACACCTCCTCGCCGTAAAATCACCTTATGCCGGTAACACCTTGTAACTTTGTGTTCTGTCGGTGAGAGGGCTTTCGCTCTCAGGTACGACAAATGAGATAAAGGTTTGAAACTGCGGGACGACGCTACCAACCATTTCTCTACTTATTGAAAAAAAAAAAAAAAAAAGAAAGGGAACTCAGAATTCTAATATTGATATTAAAAGTAATTTAAAATCCAAATAATACAATTTTTAATTATTATATATTATAAAATTTGGTATATAACTATGAAATATAAATAATAAATAAATACATATCAATTCAAATTTTCCCACGTAAACGCTTAAGCACAAGTGGTGGGGGGCGACAGACCCATATATGTATATGTATTGTATACATGGGGCACTCTCCCCTACATTGTCATTCTTCCTGGGAAAGTCTAATTTGACCGCGAGTATACTTATATCTGTACTCTGCTGACCAAAAATTTGAAGCATATTGTTTTACAAAATTTTTTTTAAAAACAGTATGCTCCAAATGATCGTACAATGTAATAATAATTTTGATAGATTTTGAAAATTTAAAATAATCAAAGAAAACTTAGCCTTCAAATGTGAAAAATAATATTATTTATTATTATTAATAAATTTATTACTATTTATTATCACAATAAATACATAATAAATGAATTATTCTTCTATAGTAATGACAGTTCTACTTAATTATAATTACAAACATTTAATGAAAGTAAAAATATAATTTATGAAATAATAACAACAACAAAAATTGCCTTAAAATTATTACAACTTTTGTATATTCCTAATATGTTACGTAACGAATGAATATTTTCTTATTTTCAAAGGGGAATTATTTGCTGACTGAATGTTTCTAGATGCAAGTAGAATAATGTATTCTCGTGACTACTGCATCAAAGTAATGAAATCCCAGACATTTGTGTAATGCGAACCAGGAAACATTTGCACACTAGATTCAATCTAGTACGTGTAATGTCACTTTTGAAATGTTGAATTCGCGCCTCGATTATCCACCTGGAAGGACGATGCCAAAGTGAATGCACGGTTGCACCGCAGATGCATTATGTGTTTCAATGGAATCGAGCCACATAATAGTAATTTTTGAGTTGATAACTATATTCAGTTTAGATCCGCGACATTTGTATTCGTATGGATATGTTCAACTTATTCCTTTCAGAATATATATCTCTTTTTCTTCTTCTTGTGCATTAACTCTTGTCTGTGAAAGGCGTAGAGGTATGCCCATTATTTCTTAAAAATATGTTTATCCTCTTATTAAATTAATATAAGTATATTGTTACATAAGAGTCATGTAACAACCAATCACATAATAATTTTTCAATACTCAATTTTCAAAATTCCCATTTTGCAATCACAAAATCTTGATGGTCTTTTTTCAGAACACGCCTTAGTCAGAGTTAAATATTCTAAAAATGACAAATATTTTTTTACTGAATTCTAAAAGCAAAGAACCAAAAGAAGAAACATGGATTGGTTTAATATGCAATTATTGGAAAAAGCTTTGTTAATTCATCTATGTTTTGAAAACTTTCATTATAAATAATTTGAGATAGTTCTAATTACAATTTGTACAAACTATTAACATTTTGTGCAATAATTTATTTATTTATAAAAAGATTCTGGATGCCCCATCACACTTACAATTAATGTTTAATCCTCGAACAGTGAAGTCTGGGTCAATCGTGACCCAAACTTACAAAGCATGTACAAGGATATTAACCTAAAGTTAAATATATGATTTTATAACGAAAGAGTTTCATATATTAGAAGAATAAGTTTTAAAGGAACAGTGTAAAATTTTGAAAATGAAAATAATATGAAATACAAAATTACAATACATTAAAATTAAGGCTTTCTCCATGGTCCGCGGTCCGGAAATTAATAAAACAAATACATACGTTCTACCTAATTTTTCTATTTTTTAAATATGCAACGCTGATCTTTATTTTAGCGCACATTACAAACACTGACCAATAGACAAATTACAAACTGTTGAAAAGGTTCATGTAGTCATGAAGGGGTTAAATTAGAAGGTTTAATGAATTGGTCAACCGCAATCATCCCTACGAAGGATATGAAGCGATAACTAGACCTACCAGTTTCCGAACAGTGCTGGAAAAATAAATTCTAATGTTTATGAAACATCGGTTGGAAAGACAGCACACGAAATGACTTCCGATTAAAATGTTTTAGATTTCCTCATCTGAAATTGATCCTTTTAAAAGCCGTACTAATCAGCCCAATAAAAGATTAATAAAAGGGTTATATAATTATTTTGAGCAGTCTTTAACTTTAAATTGATATGGAATAAAAGTTCGAGTGTATGTATTTGGAAATCAGACATTATTTGCTGTAATTAGCAATTAGTCATTTTGTATTAAGAATATTAATGAGTGGTTTACGTAGTTATTTTCATCGAACTTTAAGCTCGAAATTGATATAAGTGTTACTTTACAGTACTTTTATGCTATTAAATTTAATAATTTGACAGAAACCAACCAAACTATTAATTTAAAAAATTTATTTTTTTCAATTTATTTAAAAATTCATTTTCCAAAAAAAACTTTTAAACCTTCACTTAAGAACAACTTAAAAACAGTAAAATTCAAGACTTACTTAAATTTATAAAAGATACCAAACTGATTGAACAGATAAGAATTCTTTTTAGTCAAGAAAAGGTTCCATGAATTATTACTTTGTTAATCAGGTATTTTGAATAGTTCTTATTATAAAAAAGGGAACTGTCTTTATTGTGAAATTTTGTAAACAGTCAAAAAAGAAAAGCTATTTCTAAATAGGATAAATGTAATGAAAATAATGTTGACCATTTGAGTTATTAAATGTTATTTGAAAAATTAATTATTTTTAATTTTATGCATAATCATACGATTTATGCACTGTTGTGATCGTATAAAAGGCACAAATGGGATACTAAATAAATGGTGGAAATCCTGACAAGGAATAGTGTGGATCAAATTGTCAGTCATTCGGTCGTTTGCACTAAACTTGTGTATAAATCCAGAATTGCACAGATTGTCTGTGATTTGCATCTATAAGTGTGGAGGTTGCCCCGAGGGTTAAACTGCTACATGCATGACGTCCCTCGATAAACTCAGAACAGGATACGTACCTGACATCCCCAATCTGCTCCCCTGTTCGCCATTCTACAATACCTGTCTTTTCACTGGACTCCATAATAATTGTTCAAATAATTCTGTAAAACCATAAATGTTAGAGAAGGACAATGGCCATCAATATGCATCATATAGAAATAATGGATATTTATATAAAAATAATGACTACTCATACAAAAATAATGGAAACTCTTGGAATTTGGTTTTAGAATTTGGAATCTTAAAATTTTAGTTTTAGATTTTAGAATCTTCAAATTTTAGTTTTAGAATTTTCTACTTTTTTAATGTTTTAATTTCCTAATTTCTCATTTTAAAAAAACCTAGTTGGATCTTCTATCGTACTTATATTGATTTAAAAAATTTATAAAAATTGTCGGTAACATAAGTATTAAAAATTCGTTTTCAAAGGGTTAATTTGAGTCATAAAGAGTTGCCATTATTTTTGTATGATGAAAATTGGAGGCAATTAACCTTCCATTTAAGTGTAATTTGAATTGTACGAGTAAAAGTACCATAAGAGACTTTTTATTAATTCTGTAAATTTTAACGCATAAACAAATTGCAAAGTTACCAGCACACTCTTTACAATTGATCGATTTACCAATTTTTCCAATTACTATTTGAAATATTCATTTACTTATGATTCCCATTTGAAATTGACTAATTTGTATTGAATTTTAAATTCTGAAATATAAATTAACAAAAGTATTAGCACATAAAAGAATACCACCTAATAATCTATACAGTTGATGTAACATTAAACTTCTATAAAAAAAATTCAATTATTAGTCTATTATAATATAGACTCGTCTATCCTTATATTAACCATCGAACGACGAACCACGAAGGGTGGCACAATTTCATATTATTTTCATTTCCTAAATTATAATACAATATAATATAATTAAAATATAATTATAAATTATAATTACAATATAATATATAAAAATGTTCCTTTAAAAATTATTCTTCCAACATATGACCCTTTCATTTAAAAATTATACATTTAACTTTTGCATATGTTTTGTAAGTTTTGGTCACGATTGACCCAGGTTCCACTGTTCAAGAATTAAAAACATGTATTTTGTTCTTTCCAAAATTCGACGTAAACATTCTATAGATTAAATAAGAAGAAAATTAAATCTTTTCTAATGTTAAACAATTACCATTCCTTGTATGTCGAAAATATTTCACTTATTTCTTTGATAGACGTTTAAATCTTGAAATGCATCAAGTAATTTTTCACGATTTCTACTTTTTAAGAAGAACTACTTTATATTCGTTGCACCTTCGATGGGAATCCCGAGGGACGTAACCAATGTAGGGACGTAGGGGTATCAGGGTATGAGGGTGGAGGTGGAAGACGAGAGAGAAGATACAGGTTTCCCGGGGGCGGCTGATGAGGTATTGATGATAGGATCGCGTCAACACCAGCTGAGCCAATTACACGCCTAAATCTCCGCTCTCCTCTCCTTCTCTCACCCCATTTCTACAACAAATATTCCATTCACTTTTTTCCCTTCTTTTCTAACCTTTTCTATCATTTTTTCTTCTTTTTTCTCCAAATTTCATTCATCTTACACGTACTTCTTGTATGTTCCTATTTTTGAATTTTATAGTAGTCTTGTTATATTGCCGCAGACGAGACTGTACGAGCAAGAAATTTTTCAAACTTCTGAACTCTCATTTGGAAAAATTAATGTAGATAAAAGCTGCTATTCAAGAAAAATCAAGATAGACAGATTAATTAATTTATGTCATCCTCGTAGGCTATGGTGATGGGAGTGCGACACTATTCTGCTTGAAAACCCATGTGAAATCATCTAGCAATATAACGAGAGTCTACTGCAACTTGAAATTTCGTTTCAATAAGAATATAATCATATGTTAACATTTTAATATGTGCATATTTTATGCAATATGGTTTTTCTAATTTGATGTTTTATTTTACATTTAATTATAAATCACTAAATTACGCTAGGTATAAATAGATACAATGGTTTTTATAGGGTTTAAAAAGACGGATATTGGTGGGGTCATATCTGAAAACGTAACTATGACAATAGTATTTAATTATTTAATTCTTCAGTGCATAACTGTTTAAATTTTGACAGAAAAATACATTTTAGAACTCACACAAGTGGTAATAGGAGAATAACGTTAATTAAATTTTTGTATATTTTAGAAATGTATTTAAAGTAAGATTATTTAATGTGCATTGCAAATTTGCAGTCTTGTGTTTTCATAATTTCCTTGATAATTAAATTAGAAGTTCATTTATTATTTTAAAAAGCATATTTGCAACACAATGGATTAAACAGCATTACTATTTTACTAATAACATAAAATGGCAAATTGAAAGTTCAAATTTGAAAATTAACCCTTGAACAGCGTAGTCTGGGTCCATCGAGACCTAAACTTAAAAAACATATAGAAGGATATTGACCTAAAGTTAAATGTATAATTTTTGAACGAAACAGTTTCATATTTTGGAAAAATGAAGTACAAAATTTAATTAAAATTGAGGCTGTCTCCACGATTCGTCGTCCTAGGGTTAACACATTGATCACTGCAGTAGAAATAATTACATATTTGTAATTGGATACAATTCATGTTTTAACACAATACTTCAATTTGCTATTTTATACTATTAATGTAATTCTATTATTTTAATCTCCTAATCATTTCACCGACTTTAATTCGCAATGTCATGTAAGTCACTACTAATCGACGTGGCACCGGATGTGTTAATTATTCTTATCTTTAATAATTAATTCCCAATCTGTTTTCCTACATGTGTCCATTTTCACTGTGACAGTCGACGTGTTAATACCTTGAGTGGCATGTTGCCCATATCTTTGTCACATACGAATTTTTACATTGGATTGTCATCTGCTTTAATAAGGAAGATCTTAATTAATCAATTATAATTGACCCACCACGTCCGACAGTCGAGGGTGGAAACGAGAAATGTAAAATCTGAAATTCAATGTTGGTCCAAGTTCATTATTAACATTTTGTATAATTTTGTGTAAAAATATTTAACAAACACCAGCGCCGATAAAAATATCATTTTAAACAGTGAATAATTTATTTTACTTCAAATCGTGTGCATAACTGTAAAAAGAAAGTATTTTATTTGTTGAAATAATTTTTCCAAATCGCTCATTTTATTTTCATTGTCAAAAGAAATATTTGAAATGCTCGCATATGTAAAATATTAGATACTACACAGTTCAAATAAAATAACATTTCGATTATTAATCCTTCGTAGGAAAACTGGGTCGAAAAATATAAAATACAGAATTAAGTTTAAAAAGGGGCTCTCTTCATGGTCCCCCGTGCAATGGTTATTTTATTGCGTAACTTTGATTAATCTTCCAAATTATTGTGTTACCAAAGTTTTTGAAAAGAAAGTTATATCTTTCCAGTTTAACAAATTTTGAAAAATGATAAAAAAGAGTGTGGGGTCTTTAAGGATTAATAGCAAAAATATGCCCTAGCATGAGCAGGAAGTTCAAAGTGTATCGAAAACGGTACACACGGCAGGAAATGCGTTAAAATATTATTTTATACATCTAATTATTTGAAATATTTTATTTGAAAAGTGAACCCAGTTGTGACGAAAACACCCGGTACATGAATTCTACGATCGGATGTTTCGTAGACCATAGTAGAAGTTATTGAATCGTTACACGGCTCTCGTACTAATAACACGTTTCTCTTTTCTGTTACAGGTAAGTGATCTCATGTATCCTGGACTATTAGTCGTCAAAGTGGTAGAATGTCAGCTCGTTTTCATCGACGACGATTTTATCTTTATACCGGCAACACGCACCGTAAGTAGGTGGGATATGCGATTGGGGTGAGAACGGGGCATGAAAATGAAGGGAACTTGGTACCTTTCGACGCAATTGCTACACAGGAAATTGTATTCGTAAAGAAATCCGGTTTTATGGGATCGTATACGTTTCTGGTTATCGACGCGAAACGATTTCACTGTACACATAAAAGTTTTATAAAATTTCACGAAAAGTCATAACGATTTTTCTCCCCCCTAGAACTGTTAGGCACGAGTCAACACGTTGACGACTTTACTGCAAAATTATAACACTTTCCAGTGCGTATTTCGTTAATAGAAAATATCGTATTCTACATTATATCCTACAAGTATTTACAACCACGAAGAAACCAGGTGAAAAACATTTATATATAGGGTGTTCGCAATGGCACTATATAGATAGGATTTTTCACCCACTTGAAACAGTATTAATCTACATTTACTTTTGTTAAGCTAGTAATATTGATTAATGATAACTGGCATTTTGAAAATGTTTTTTTTTTTAGTACACTAAAGTCATCTCAAGTTTTTAAAATAAAATCGTATAACATTTTTATGTACACTCGTGATCAAATCAAGTTTCCCTAAAAAAATGGTGATATAGCGGAAGCAGTTCTCAAGATCGTAATTTTGACGATATTAATATTAAAAGTGATTAAGAAACAGAAAAATATAGTGTTTAGTCATTAAATAGTTTAAAATTTAGTATATAAATGAGAAATATGAATAATAAATAAATTTTATTTCAAATTTCCCCGCGTAATCGTCCATACGCAAGTGGTGGGGAGCTACAGGCCTATATATGGGGCCTTCACCTCTACATCGTCATTCTCCCCGGGGCCGACTAAGGGATATCATCATTTTTCCCAAGGAAGCCTAATTTGATCGGAAATGTATTACTAAAAAATAAGGGTAATAATTGACCAATTTTTAATAATTATTTACTTACAATTAGTCAATTCAACTTATTATTCTTTTATGCAGTCATAAAAAAATAAATACCGTTATAAATCACATTGTTTTTCTTCTTATTTATTCAATGTTTTGATAATTATTTCGGTCTTTTTTGGGTGTTAATTATACATATGTGTCACAAAATTAATTTTTAATATATAGGTATCGTTAACATTCAATTATAAATCTAAAAGTTAATTTATATACTGTCATGTGTAACATAAAATAATTGCTAAAATAACTGAATTTTAATTTTATTTTTACAATATTAACGACACGCATATATTTAAAATTAACTTCGTATTACAATATGTATATTTAATACCCGAAGAAAACCAGAATAGTAATTGAAACGTTGAATAAATGAGAAGCAATATGATTTATAACCATGTTTATTTTCTTATGATTAAATAAAAGAATTATAAGTTAAATTAAGTTGAATCGAAAATTGTAAATTGACGAGATTCATTTTTTATTCCAATAAGGAATCAGCCAACTTTTATTAAGAATAATAATGAGGTATCTACAGTACTTCGTAGACTCTCGTTATATTACCGTGTAAGAGATTTAATCTTCAATCCGATTTTCAAGCATACAAACAGTTCATGAAAATGAGACATTTTTAGCTTCCTTTTCCCCTCCAACTGAAAATTTGGAAGCCTAAAGAACGTTCCGCCCCTACAGCCCCATTCATTGCAATATAACAAGCGTCTAGTGTATATAGTCATTTTCATTAAATTTTTCTATACTACAAAATCCACCAACCTAATTCAGTAAATTAATATCAATCTCTACTAAATCTCATCTTAAAACTGAATTCCAAAATTCCAAAATTCACCCTTAAGAAACAGGAATAATAAAAAAATGTCTGTTACACAACTAGAACATCCTTTTGAATATCACAGAAAGTATAAAAGGAAGAAGAAAGTGTTGAAAGCGAGGGGGATGAATTGCATAGACAGAAGAAAAGAAATGTTAGAGCATATGCTATTCGCAGGAACGTTTTGGCATAAGGTGGTAGGTGAAGTGAAGTACGACAACGGTGGGAAAGGGGTGGGACATAGAAGAAGAGGAAGAAGAAGGATGGCTATTTGTCGTGGAGACTCGTGTTGCTGGTTCTGAATAACAAACTGGTAGAAATAACAAACGCGTCGGTACATTGAAATAGCCCCGACGGTCGTATCTCATGCGCATGGACCCTCGAGGGGTTGCGAGAAGAGGGGTAGGGAAAAGGAGGGTTGGTAACTGAGAGACGGCTTATCGAGGAAAAAAGAAAGAAAGAAAGAAAGAAAGAGGAGTCGGAGGTGGGAAAAAGGACAGTCTGGTGGCTGGGAAGATGGTGTCGCTGTCGAGGCTCCTTCTCTCGCGAAATCGCCTCCCAAATCTCGCGTGAAAATTACCCTATTGTGTCGGGGCCGAGGCTCTGCCCCCGCTGCCAACACCCGTATTTCATCCCGCGGGTTACATAATCGGCTTTTTGTTTCACCTTTTTATCCCGTCCGTGCTTCTCTCTCACCTTCCACAGAAAGGCATGCAAAGCGTGGCAAAGGACGAAGAAAAAGTGGCCTCTCTGGATATCGTAAACTTCCTCCTCTCCTTTCCCTGGACCCGGTCGATTTGTTTCTGAGCACCTCGTCGTGGCTCACCACAGACCCTCAGAATCTACCAAATCGACCGAGCTTCCTCTTCTTTTTCTTCAAACGCTCCTCTTGATCTTTCCATTACCAACGTACTTCATCTATACTTGTATGTATGTATCTCTATTGTACTTTGGTTCTAATTCTTCGATTAAAATTGAAATCATACATTTAGGTTGGTTGGTGATAGTTTTAGAAATTTTGTATTAACAGGTGCACTGCCATAGTAGAAAAGGTCATACGTAGTCAGGCATACTTACATTGTAATTATTAAAGATTGATTAATTTTCAAGTGTAAGATTTTAAATTAGGATCTTGCATTATTGGTTTAATATTATTGCTTTTCAAAGTTTGCCTCCTTTTTCTTTTACTAATCATACGATTATGAAATTAGGGCTCTCTCGATGGTCCGAGGGTTAATAACATTCAAATATTTTCAAATTCAAATTCACAAGATTTTACACAACATATGTTGTTATTAAAATATAGAATTTAACTCATAGTTATTTTATTCGATCATAAGAAAACAATACAATACATTTTTTTCTTATTTATTTAACCCTTTGATTATTATTCTAGTATTAGTCATCCTCTTCAAGTATTAATTATAAATACTTGATACATAGTTTTTTTTTGTAATAGCACGTGTTAGGTTAGGTTACCTTGGCTGCGCGGACTAATCAAATTATAGATATAACTCAATATGGCGCCGAACTAACCTCAAAAGGACGCTAGGAAATTCGATGGATCTCTAAAGATAAAACTTGCATTTTTTAATTTTCTTTGTCGAACATTATAAGAACATATACAAAAAAAGTCAATTATGTGCCCAAAATAAAATTTGACTCAGAATAATAGTAATTGTCTATTTTTTAATATTTCTACTAAAAGTATGTAAAGAAATATTGCTTAATAATCTCAGTTTTTCAAAAACTGTCTATTGTGCAAAAGGTGGCTTTCGAAAAATCTTTTTTACCTTAATCACCAAACTTTCATGGTAGCTTACCAAATTCCATTCTCGTCAGTTGGAATCCAAAACTAATACGTATCAATAATGCAAGTATCGTTTTCTAATTAATTCCTTTTAACAATTTCCCTCAGACATATTTGTTTCGTTTCGTCGCCTCTTGGTGCCTTGTTACGTAAACACATTTGTGCAATCTGTATGCAGAGATAGTACACATGTGTTGAAAACTCTGCTCACCTATTATCAGGTGTTATCGATGTACAGACGTGAAAAGGGGTGAAGGTGGTAGGTTACGAAAGGGTAACAAAGAGAAAGGTGGGAATGAGAAGTGCATCACTTCATCTACTGTTTGTACATTCATACCATGGTATGTGTATGTATGTATAAATGTTTACAATGTTTCTCTGTTACCTTTGACTTTATATGATCAACTTTAAAACAAAAGAGGAAAAGAGCAAGTACTTATTAGTACTAATTTAGAATATTTAAAAATACAAAAAATTCGTCTTAATATTAATATTAAAAATGTGATTTATGCAAGTGTGTTATGAAAATTTAGAAAAGAGTAGAACTTCCTGAATTTCTGAATTCTCAAAATTTTCTAAATGCTTTAAATTTTGTAAATTTTCAGAGTTTTCAAAATTCTTTAAACTTTCCAACGTTGTTGTTTTTCCGATTTTCCAAGTTTCCACATTTTTCAATTTCCCACATTTTCTTAACTTTTCGAGTTTTCCAAGTGTTTGAAATTTTCTAAATTTCCCAATTTTTCTGCGCTTTCCAAATGTTCCAAGTTCTTTTAATTTCTCGTATATTTTAAGTTTTCCAAGTGTCCCAAATTCTCTAAATTTTCAAAATTTACGGAGTTTTCCAAACTCTCCAAGTTTTTTCAAATTTCCAAATTTCCAAATTTTCCAAATATTCTATGTTTCCCAAATTCACTCCCTCTAGTACCATTCATCTTTGACAAACGTTCAAAAAAAGAAACGCTATTGATATCTGTCACCGGACTTTGTTACCTAACAACAGTTTGAACTTCTCGGATGTTCCCGCATTGTCTTGTCAAACTTTCTTGATCATGTCTCGGTAACATTGCCCGTGAGTGGGAACGCGAACGAGTCATTGTGCTCTTGTAGAAAAAGATTGAAAACTGGCAAAAAGTGGCGAGGGTAGGATGGACGCTTCTCTTATTGGCAAACTTGACCATGAGCTTGTCGCAGAGGGAGGGACGGGGGACAAAAGTGGACTGATGTCCCGTTAATTTACAATTTGCCAACGTTGATGCCGGCCATCTGCTGCCGATTCACTGCGGTCACCCTATTCTGAGCCTCCCCGTGTACCTGCATGGGTGATCGTTTTGTCTCAATAACCATAACTTTGACGCATCAAAGCTAGCTATATAATTGAAAACACGTTGCACAAAATACGTGTGTACATTTTCCATTTATCATGACATCTCTTTCTTGATGATCTTTCAATATTGATCTTAACAGAAATAACACGTTTCATTAATTTTATTTATAATGACAATAGCTAGTACGATTCTCGTGTTTAGTTTAAATGAATTTGCAAATTAAAAATAAATTATTTTGAGATTATATTTCATCGGATTAATTATTTTTCATTTATCGTAAAAGCTCTTTCTTGATGTTCTCTCGATATTAATTTCAATAGAAATGGTAGATTTTATTGATTTTGAATTGTAAACAGCTTGTATGGGTAAGTTTAAATTAATTTGCAATATAAAGTATGAATAATTTTAAGATTGATTCTTGCTGTATGGAGAAAATTGAAGGTATCAAAAATGATTTACAATTGCAAATTATATTTCATATTAATTATTATTAAAATTATTTTATTTAATTGTGAAAAGTTCTAGTCCACTGGTTTTGTGTCTGTAATAGATTGTATAAACACTATTTTAGCTTTAGAATTATTATTCTAAATATTATAATTTTAATAAAATTAGAAGCATTATAAAATTATGTTGATTAAAGAAAATTGATACTGACAACAATTATTTATAGCAAATTATATTTTACATTCTTGCTGTTAGAATTATTTTATTTTATTGCAGAATAATTTATTTGATTGATTTTGTGTCCATAGCAGTTTATACGAGGACTGGGTTTATTTTAAATTAATTTGCTGTATGAAATTCGAGTTGTTTTAGAATTACATTCACCCTTTTATAGTATAAAAAGAGTTGATTCTGTTCGATTCTGCCTTGTATTTTTTTCAAAATTGTACATTTATTTAAATTCATAAAATGTGAACGGTCTACGCGAAGAAGTGATGCACTATCGTCTCTTTCAATTTATATAAACCTACATTTCTATTTGACTGTTATATCTCTTGATTACACTTATATATACTTCTACCATCATAAGATTCTAATGGAAAATGGATATTACTTTAATAAACGGAATACTTGTCTGTATCTCCCTGACTCGAGAGTAGTAAAAAAGAACAGGTTTACTCAGTGACGGTGTCAATATTCTTCCAGAGATCATTGAAACTTTAAAGTTAATAAATTTACACTATTTTTGCAATTGCTCAGAAGACTTGCAAGATTTATCCACTTTTCCTAAATTTTAAATTACAATTAATTTTTTTAAGTAATTGTATTAATAACAGTCCTGTGTAATAATAAATAACAATGGGAGCATAGAGCTCCCATAAAATATCAGAATATGTATTTAACACCAGGTTTAACTGCACTGGCTAATAATTAATTTTTATTTTCATAGTATGTATTTCTTACAGAGCTTTATATACTGATTATGAATCTGCAAACGATTTTTTCCCTTCACATTATTTCATAGAAAAATTTGTATCTTTAGAATTTTTAACTCTTCAATCGCTTTTAACTTAATTATCAATCAATCAAAATAGATTATTCTTATAATTTCTGTTGTATTAAATTATATTTAGTTTTTTTTTTATTAATTCTTCCTAGAAAAACTTATTTTTTTAATTTTTACTTCTGCAATTATTTATTAACACTCGGATAACGGACCATGGAGAGAGCCCCAATTTTAATTTATTCTTAGATCTTTTGAAATAAATGATTTTTATATTAATTATGAAAAAAATTTATTATTTTTAAATTTTAATTCTCTATCATAATTATATCTATTAAGCGAAATTTAAGCGAGATTATAATAAACGTAGTATAATCGCAGTTTTTGTCTGCTTAATTACACGTAAATCATACAAAATCTAAAGTCTGTACGGGGTCTAAATCGAGTTATCTACAGGAATCTTTACAAGCAAGGTTGTAAAACGTCGAAGAATTGACAAAGCAAGAGTCGAGGATGAAAACAGGAGCAGGAGAAGATCCTCCTTCACGTATTGTCCGATCGGAGAGCACCTCTTACGATGTCTTTCTTTTCCATGCTTGAGTCGAAGGCACGCCGAGTGTCTCCTTTTATCACTTTTATTAGACTCTGTTCGCTATCGTTATTGAGGTCCAGTCAGGGTTTATAGTTTATAGTACCGGTGTTATTCAGTAGGTAGAAAATGCCATGATAAAATCGTGCTGTTTACAAGTGTGAGGACTCTCGTCGCGTATACATTCCATCCGTATCATAAATACTGTGAATGATTAAAGTGTTTATGAAAAATCATCAGAATTTTGCAGAGGATTGAATATCAAACTACAGAATTTTTTAATAAGCTCTTTAGAATGTTTCATTATAATAAAAGTCATCAGGAATAAAAGTTTAATTCATTATTTATTTAGAGAAGTTCATAATTTTAATTTTATATTGAATAATTTAACTATAGGAAGACTGAGCCTCATACTTAATAATTCATTTTTTAATAATATGTTTACTAAACCAAAATTACTTCTTCAGAACTAATCTTGAAGATATAAGTAAGAATAATAAAATATTTTGCAAAACTTTTAAAATTTTTATTTTTCGGAAAGTAATATATTTTTTAATATTTCTCAACTAGTGAACTCATCCCTTTATTGGTCATTTTAGGATTAAATGTATTAGGTAATTAATATTAAATGTTACCTGGTGTGTGTAGTGTTTTTTACACACGGATCATGAACAGAGTTGTAATTTTAATATAATTTTATATGTTATATTATTTTCATAGATGCTAAACTTGACTAGATGGAACACAAAATTATTGACATTTTTTGCCATTAAATAGAAATTTCAATGAATACAATCCAAAAATGCAAGTCTTAACTTAAGGAATCCAGTGGTTTAAAAGTTGTGCTTATATAAAGGTGAACGTTTTTAGCCTATTTTGAGGTTAATTTTCCGCCATATTGGCTTTTATCCATGAATCGTCTAATGAATAGAGTCTTTAGCTACAGAACGAGCACCTGTGGGATAATTCAAATATATCACTAGATATGCTTTGCACATGTTAGGTTAGTTTTTTCGTCTGATTGGTCATGGACCAATCAGATTACGGATAAAAGCAATATGGCCTGATTCTAACCTATAAAATACCCATAATTTTAGGAATTACATTTTTGGACTTTACGTATCAAATTCTAATAAATGGTAAACAAAAAGATCAATAATTTTCTGTCCCCAAACTTTAACTATAACCAATTGAAACAATAAAAAAGAAAATAGGAAACTCTTATTTTTTTAAATTCCTCATAATACATATAATAGATTCCTATGGAAATCCAAACATCATCCGCATATGGGTGAGGGTGTTGATATTTAATTATTGCTAATTTATAAAATGACAGTATTTATTAACTTTATTTGAAGGCAGTGAATAATAATACGTTATCTTGATTTTTGTCTAAAATTTAAAACCATCATACATTCAGTCCTAATACAGATATTAACATTAAAAGGCGATCCGGTAGTGTTAGGTCGAACAAGGGGTAGACCAATGGTCGTAAATCTGTGATCGCAGACATTTATATTCGTCAAACTGAACGATATGAGGCGTAAATAACTTGGCTGCGAACTTGAAACGCTTTGTACCTTCACGAAACCGTTTCACCTCGTGTATACCTCAGTTCTTCTTACGTGGCGACACAAACGCCTGTAAACACCTAGCTGCTAGCTGTTTGCTATAAATCATCGTTATTGCTTCCAGCTGATTGCCTTCAGGATATTTTACCTCCCTAGTTCTTTCCGGGGTAACCTGGCTCTTTATCGTTGATACATTTTTTTTTTATTTCGGGGTGACCGTGATCTTAACATTAATTACGATATTACGATCTTTCCTTTATTATCTTTTATTTTGATTATTTGATAAATAAGAATATTTGAGAAAACTTGTTGCTTGAAAATCAAGTGTTAATGAAATTTTTAATTTTTTGTATTCAGACGCTTCAAACTAAAGGGATGCAACTGACACTTTTAATTTGTATTATTTTATTCATTTTTATTTAATTATTATTAAAAAATTATTCAAAGATTTTTTAAAATATCACTTGTATCTCTTCGGTTCTAAGTACCTCAATTAACACTTTTTCATTTTAAGATAAATGTTAATATTTAACTTTCGGTTGACGGGACATGGAGTGAATCAAAATATCAATTTAATTTCGTATCTCATATTATTTCTATTTCCATAATTTGACACTTTTCCTTTAAAAATTGTTCTTCCAACATATGAAACTCTTTCGCTTTAATAAATTTGGATCTCTATTGATCCAGATTCCGCTGTCCAAGGGTTAAGATGTTAGATTACCTTGACAAGTTAAAAAACAAATGGTATTTTTATTAAATAATCGGATTTCTATTGAATTTGACATTAAAATTTAAATTATGATTAATGTATTATAATTAATATTGTTTTTTGAGAAAATAGCAAATTTGAGTTACAATGGGATAACATAATAATAAATAAAAACTGGAAATTATTAATTTCCCTCTTAAATGACTACATTTAAATTTTCATATTTTAATTGAATATTAAATTAATGATTAATGACCAAAGCTCTATTGATTCAATTTTAATAATTCTATTTGTGCAACTACTTTTCATTAAATTCGTACATGAATGCTGCTATTGAATAAGTCAGTGTACTATCATGCAAAATTATCAGCATCAACAAAAAATTGCAGTACCGCTGTAAGTCATCGTTTTCAGAAATGAAAGCATTGGAGTGTCCTCTGAAAAGGATCGTGTCAGTTACTGTATGATTATAAGAAAATATTCTTTCTCGTGTTGGAAGAATTAATCATTCTCCATTGTGCATTTAATCGCTTTACAGACGTACTATGGTGTATATTCACATCTCTTTTGTAAATTGCCACTACTTCACTCTTTTCTTCAAAGCTTAAATTCAAAAATTATTCTTCAGGTTTAGTGGCAGGTATTTATTAAAAAATATATTTTATTTATTGAAAATAAAAATTAATCCGTAATTGGGAAATCTGTTAATGGTCTTCTTTACGTTAAAAGGACCAAGCATATAAATAATAAAACAATAGCTGCTAAAACAATCAATAATATTACAGAATAAATAAAAATTTAATCGTAAAAGGTCAATAACGTTATATTTTTAATTCTTGAGTGGCGTACCATGGAAAGAGCCCCAATTTTAATTGAATTTTGTATTTCATATCATTCAAGGGTTAATGGGTACTTATAAACATACATAGATATAACTTTCAGGGAAATTATTTAAGTGATGTGATTGGTATAATGAAAAAATGGGGGAGCGTTAATTTTCCCATTAGAAGTCTCTACTCGAATAGCACTAAATCTCGTAAACCCCAACCGAAGCCGATAAGTGATTTTTCTAAGGTTCTTCGTATAATCCTTGCCCTTAAGGGTATGTTTCAAATGGCTTTGTGGCGGAAGGATATTAACGTAGAATGATGAGTGTCCATGTTGATCGAGCTGAAACCATAACCGACACCTTTTTCAAAATAAGAGGAGTTCTCTGTACTTCGCTTTTTTCATTTTATTAAAACTATGTTTCTTTTTATAAATGAATGAGCATAAATTTTATATATTATTCAATTTACAAGTTATTATTAAATTAGGTAAAATTTTGTCAATATAAAAAAGGAATACAATTTTATTACAAATTCTTTTAATCGGGAATGAAATTACATTTACACGATCACAATGTAATCTGTATCTATCATTTTATGGAAGTTGATGATCTACATATACAAAAATATTGATTTTATACATACAGGGTGTCCCAGTTTTGACCGATCAAACTGAACCAGTATGTTCTGTGAGTAAAAATAGGAAAAAAATGTTATATAAACATAGGTCTGAAAACGCTTTATAAAAAAGTTATAGCCTAAGCTTAATTAGCCTATAAATCATCATAACAGTACAGATATTTACACAATTCGATCTCTGCATTATTACGTTCAACTATTCCCAATAGTAAACATAAATAAAAGTAATCATAATAGATTTCATTAATGCCTTCGACTTACTGTTACATTCCGATGTACCAACAATTCTCGCTATTAAGCTTAGGCTATAACTTTTTTATAAAGCGTTCTCAGACCTATGTTTATATAACATTTTTTTCCTATTTTTACTCATAGAACATACTGGTTCAGTTTGTTCGGTTAAAACTGAGGCACCCTGTATATGTATAAAGAAAACTTGATCTGTATATGTGTACCTAGCAAAATGTACTAATTACCCTAAATTATACCTTTTTAAAAATCATTCAACTTTCATCTAAACCATTTTTCAATAGTATTAATAGTGTCGAAGCTATTGACTATTTACAATTCAAAATGGGACACTATATATCTAAATGCATACTTATAGATTAAACTGCCTTAACCCTTTAACAGGGCTCTCTCCATGGTCCGCCGTCCAAGGGTTAACAATATTACCGTTGGATAAATAGTGATCTGAGAACTAAATAAATAGTCCCTATCCATTTTGTATCTGTTATTGCCACAGATTTGAACGGTGCCTTAAACAGTGATGGTTGAATCAAATATGATTCACATCTACAAAAGGTGTTTCACAGATATTATGGCACTCAAATTACTAAACGGAAAATTGTCATATATTAGAAATATAATATTTAAAGAAATAACATAAAATGAAAAAATGATATTAACTTTCTCTCCATACTTCAATATAGTACACTTACATAGCCATTGATGACCAGTCCTAAAGAATCAATATCTGGACTCCAGAGCAGGAGTGCATTAAATCTACTTTTTACACGTTTCTGCTATCAAATTTTTCGCTCTTCCTGATGATAAAAATTATTTTATTCCAAATCGTTTAGTTTTTAATATAATAGTTTAGAAATAATATTAAATCTATATCTTGTTCTGAACCAAACTGCGTCAAAAGATACGTGAGACTCATGTAACACTTCGTCCAGGTTTATGATATTGCGTCAGAAGAGGTAATACAAAATTGAAATCAGACAGCAATATTAAATTCATCCTCAGAGCCAAACGGTATCAAGTCCAATTTATTTTTTATTTCAAAAGGCAACAATTTCCAGTACACGATTTCACTTTTAAACAATAAAACGATACAATTTCAAAATTATAAGGCCTTTGCACCTTTGAATTGTTCTCCTCTAAAATTTGAAAAGTCTGACTTAATACACTCTGGCTCTGGAGTCTGGATATGCTTAATGTTATCAACAGATTCATCAGTATGTATCAATAAACCCAATCAAAAACTAAGGGTTCCCAATGAAGAACGGACACGAACAGTCATGAAGAACCATCGAGTAGTGCGAGTCTCGTTCTAACGAGGATTAAGTGGCTTGACCAGGATCCGTGGTTATCGTTGAAAGTCCCGTATTGAACGTCGGACATCCGAGGATCCTTTGAACGTGGGAGATGCTGGTAGCCGGCGATGTCCCGGACGTAGCAGCGTACGAAGGTGAAGGAAGGAAGGTGGAAGAGGAGAGGTAGGAGGAGGAGGTTTGGGGGGGGGGCATCAGTCAAGGGATTAGCGGGATTAGCCCTCGAGGGGGACTTGTTAATTGCTCGGTAGGCTGCCAGTAGAGAGACGAGCTGGATACGTGTAGGGAGAGTAGAGAATACGCGTAACAGAGGAAAGGGACAGACCGAGGGAGGATACAAATCACGGCAGAGTTACGGACTTAAGGAGGCTTACTAGCTCTGGTCGCGACCGTCTTGTTGCATTTTGCACTGTGTGTCTCCTCTTGCATCTCACAGATTTTATCTCTTCCTTAGTTTCATATCAAACAGTCCATAGAGATTCCTTCTTGCCTTATGCATATTTCGATACTTGTGTCAGTCAGACCTCACTATTCGTTGCTTCAGTTAAAGAAAATTGAAATAAGTTGTTAAATATTGAGTACTTAAAAATATTATAATATTTTACCATCATAACTGATTATTATGTCTATCATTCAAATAAAATCCTGGCAGAAACTTACTAAAATATTTTTTTAATTTTACAGTATCTACATTAACTATCAAGGAACTTATTTTGAATTAAAAAAAAAAATAAAAATAAAATTTGACAAATTCGAGTTTTGAACTGACGACTGTTTTCGATTCCTAGTCTAATGAAAAGTATAAATCTGTTATAACTTTTGTTATTGGTAAATGTAATTTGTTTGAATCGTTCTTTAACGACAAGAACACATTGAACAGCGGTCAGAATCCGTTTTTTGGATAAGTGGTATCGTGCACACGTAGGTAAGCGTAATAACGCTATACCTAATGGACGTACGAGCGTATATGACTAATATAACGCGCAAAGCCGCAGCCGTACATCACGGCTAAATCGCGATCCAAAAAATATACAATACCTGACAGGGATCCTGTTCCCGTCATCGCGGCTAACAATGTGTACCACATCGTCCGGTATAAATGACATTCACTCCACGATGTAACGTTCTGTCTCTCTCTCTTTCCGTTCCCCTACCAGCTTCCAGCTCCCAATTTTCGCTCCACATCCCCTGACCCCATTCTTGTTTTCCCGGGAACACTCGGGATATCGTTGGAAAAATGTTCTTTCAATAGAATTCTACTCTTCGCTACCCTCCCTTCTTTAGGATCGATCAAACTTCCTCTCTGACAATTTTAACAAACACTTTGCGATTTCTTAAGGACGAATGATCTTTCTGAAGAATGAGGGGTAGGATATTTATTTGAAGAAGTTTTTCAGTAATATTTTGTTGGAAATTTCATTTTATTTTGGGATTGAGTTTGTAAGTCAGTTTATTATACTATGCAAAAATTTCTATCATTTTCGAGGCAAATTTTTTTTATTAATATTTTATAGATAATGAAATATTTTTAATTAATATACTTTGGCACTTTAGAGGCAAAAAATGCACAACATGATTAAAATGTTGGAAATTTTTAGAACAACGAATAGACGATAAATTAATAATTATTATCTTTATTAGATAATCACTTTTAAAATCAAAATCAATACATATTTCAACAAAAGAATGCTAATAATTTGATATAAGATATTGAAATCGCTGTAATATAAAGTGGTAAATCATTTTCATGGGTTTCATTGTTATCTTTATAATAATTAATTGCTGAACAACAAGGCCTGAGTCAATCGTGACCCAAAATTACAAAAGATGTATAAGGATATTAACCTAAAGTTACATGTATGCTTTTTAAATAAAAGAGTTTGAAATATTGGAAGAGTAATTTTTAAAAGAACAGTGTAAGATTTAAAAAATGAAAATAATGTGAAATTATGGTTCTCTCCATGGTCCGCTGTCCGAGGTTAACCATTATTTATTTTATTTACAATTGTTAATATATAAAACCAAATTCTTTTGTGACATTGTGCCAGAAAATCATATATTAATGTTTAAAAAAATGATAATGATTGAAAATAATAAGTTTACTGTAATGTGATTGCCAATTTAAATTATAGAACAATGAAATTAAATAACTCTGAAAGAATGTAGTGGGAGCCAATTAAAGTGGCCTCGTTGTCAACATTTCTTTTCTACTCGAATGAAATTTCCACCAAAAAATTAATTTCAGCCATGTTGTTATCGACTTATGTCTTATTTTATTTATTTTGTATTCCTTGAACTGCGAAGTCTGCGTCTGAAAATGAAAATAATATGAAATACAAAATTAAGATGGTAGTTCTCTCCATGGTCCGTCGTCCGAGGGTTCCACCATAATTAACAATTTAACCCGAAAATGATAAAAAACGTCATTATTGTGCACTAAATTAATCTTAAACAAGAATTATTTAAATAATACTTAACTTGTTTCGAAATCTGGAAGTTAACATAAATTTTCTCATGAAGTGGTATGAATTACATATTGCAACACCTTATAATATCCCCATATATTCTGCGAACTGGTTGGTAAGAATGATACATGTTGTCTCGTAGAATTTACCCTCTGTCCACTCAAGATCTTCCATTATCCTGTTATTTCCTTTTATTTACATACCCTCTGCGACCTACATGGTAATCCGTGTAAGGTCCATCCGAGTCGCTGAAATAAGACACTTTTTTTTGGATTACTTGGTAATCTCCATGAAAATCTTTCTTGAATGCTGAAACTTGTGATTTATTCTGCAACATGGCGATAAACACGTTCAAGGTTTTCTTATTTTCTTCACTTTTTATTGTGCAATCTGTCAAAATTTGAATATTAACACTTGCAAAACAACCATCGCTGAGTCTTTTTGGACCCACACGTTACAATTGTAATATTTATGTTAAATCATAAGAAACATCATAGGAAACCAGATTATACTAATTCTTTGTTAAAAATTATTTGGTTTTATTAAAAAATAAAAGTGACAAATGACAAATGGTTATAAAAAAGGCTAGAAGTGCCATTTGTTTTTAAATTTTATTTTTCCATAAAATGCGAAGGCCATAAAACTGTCATTGCAATTATTTATATAATTTTGTAGCATTGCTAGTGAAGCTTCAAATAATCTTCTCACCCAAATTTCGACAAAAACAAAGATACTGAAGAATAAGAAACAAATTTTTTATTCGAATAAATTTTTATCTGGTACAAGTAAAATAATAAACGATTAAAAACTCAATTAGTTATTTAAAAAAGTTTATTTCAAATAAAAATGTCCTTATTTTGAAAATTATTTGCTTTTATTAAAGAGCTATAAATAAATTTTCAATCAAAGAGACAATTATTTCTGATTTTTTAAAGTTTTCATTTTATTCAAAATATGTATCAGAAGATTATTTAAAACAGTGCCCAACTCTGGGTAAAGCATAACATAACATTTTGATAAAGAAAAAATTGTTTTCCTCAGAAATTTACAACTTTATTTATTTCCACTCTTCAAATATTGATAAAACGTTCGGGTAGTAATTTCAAAATTTGTCATCTGACGTGTAACAAGCTGATATTAACAGGAAGGAAGATATCGCGACACGGATCATTCTATCGCGAAAACGATGGTAAATGAAACAGTTGCTCTGGTAAAGAGGGGCCTATTCGAGGATGTAAGGAGTCTTGTCACGCTGTTACAAGGCTTACGGGATGCATCGGGGTTCCATGGCGAGCTATTATGTCGCATTTCGTTACGTCTCCCAATACAAATACCCCCGGGGCGATGCGAGTGATAAATCAGACTTTTCGTACAATCTGCCATTATGCTCGCCACCCCACTGACACGAATGGATATCGAGAGACGCGTGTGCTTTTTTTTCTCTAACCGGTTGTCCCATGTGTTGCGACCAGCAGACAGTGAAACAGAGTCCTCATACAGAAATTATAATCTACTATCTTATTAAAAAATTAGAAAAATTCTAAAAATAAAACAACTGACCAATCAGTACCTGCAAAAATACCAACATTCTCGTCATAAAAAGGAATTAACTCGTACCATATTAATAATTTAATTTTAATTTGCCAATAAAAAAAGCCTCGTCTATCCGAACTGACCACGAGTATCACAGAGTATCCTTCTGCCTGAAATGCTCCAGTTTGTTCGAGGATGAGCGCGAATATAAAAGAGGCACAAGGGGTATAGAAAGTGGAAAGTTTGAAAAATAAATAACAAGGTGCTAAGCAGCCGAGGAGTAAGGCGTCCCCTGTTCGAACGAAAGAGGAGGAAGGAACGGTGGGGAGCTGAAATTCGTTGGGTGAAAAAGAGACAGTAGGATAGGGTAAGGGGATGGGGGACTGGAGAACCCCTGGGCTGACTGCGGTCGAAAGGCCTGTTTAACAGATTTAAAAAATCACCAATAATTCCAAGTAGGGAGGCTGTTTGCTCGGCCAGAGGGGTAAGGTATGTAACTACCGAGCGGAGCAAGTGAGACCTCTGCGGGGATGCCAGCGAGAATGTCATTTTTCATTTTAATGGTGGCTTCTTTTCGCTTCGAGTCTCTTTCTCTCCTTCGCCCTCCTCCCCCCCCGCCGCCATTCTTAGCCTTTCACTCTTATTTTCATCCTCAGCAACGTTTCTCCCTCGTTTATTTGTTTCTCTTCTCTTCCCAGTAATTCAACGATCCTTCCATGCTCCTTTCATCCGCAGCCTCATCTTCCGGTTACTTTGTGTCTCCTTCTCTCTTTCTCTCTTTGGTTCTTTTTCGTCCTGTTCGTTGTGGTCGTCTCTTCCTATTCTTCTTGTTCCTTCTTGGTTCAACAGCTTTCTTTTATCTCGGCGCGAACGTCTTAATAGCCTGCGGCTTCTCTTCGCGCCCACTGACCCCCACCCCCCTATCCGTTTCTTCTTTTCTTTCCACGTCCGCCGCGGCTGATCCAGCTTCTCGGAGCCATTCCAGCCGAAAACCACTGTAACTGTATCGATCTAATTTCCCCTCGACGATTTATACGATATCTTACCGGACCTTTGCTTGAGAAATGAATTTGCACGATTGTAGTAGACTTTTTGCTATGAAGTTACTATCTTGGAAGGTCAAAATAAAAATAGTATTTAAAAAGAAAAAGCACTTTATTAACAGTAGTACGTTAATCTTCAAGGTCAAAAACAAGTTCAGTTTTAAAAAATTATTCTATAATAATTTATGAGATAGAAAATTAAATTAAAATTGGGGCTCTCTCCATGGTCTGCCGTCCGAAAGTTATAAGATTGCTAATACTCTTTGCTGCCACTGTAGTAGATGAAATAATAAATCATGCATTTTAGACAATAATATTTCACGGTTCTTCTACTATTAAGGTAATACGGAAGTATTAGCCTTTTTCTGTCCTGCGTGTTCATCGTACGTCCTTTTCATTTCTTCAACAATCACCCTTCGCCACGCTGTTGAAGAGCCCTCTGGCTTCCGTTGCTGCTCGTTCGCTGGAAGATTAGCCACCCCAGTTCGGAAGCATGGCCATTTAAGCGGGCAAACTTCGACCGAGCCCATGATTGCGCGTCTCAGTCGGCACTCTTAACAGAATAAATTGCTCGTTTTGCAGAGACCAAGAACTTTCCTCCTTTCTACTCTCTCCTGTAAATTCTGAAAAGAATCAAGGGTTCTTGTCCTTCTTTTACGCGCTCACCTAGCTTTTAATTTATTTATTCGGCAATTAAGGAACCATCTCTCTGAGACAATAAGGGTGAGAAATTATTTTCAAACGAAATCGAAATTGAAATAAAATGTTATGGGGAGAAAAACCGAACTGGACTGAAGTAATTATCGATCGAACTTTATTTTGGTGCATAATTATTGACTTTTTGTTACGTATTTTTTTTTTATAATAAAGTGTGAGTTTTAAGTTTAGCGCACTTGTGAGGTTAGTTTAACGCCATATTGATTTCTATCTATAATCTGATTGATCCGCGGAAATAAATGCTAAAATGGTGTCAAAAAACTAACCTAACCTAACCTATTACGTGCAAACCACATCTAAATACAAATATCTGAGTTATTCCGCTAAAATTATGGAAAGAAACCAATATGGTCTCAAAATAACCTCAAAATATGCTTGTATTTTTGAATTTTTCTTGTTGAATACTATTAGAATATAAAGAGTAAGTCAGATAAAGTGTTACAAACTATTATCTCGAAAATTATAGCAGCTACTGACCTAATTTTTTTTTCTAAATTGAGTAGTATCAAACTGAATAATATTTACTCGAATCATTTTTTTATATTTTTAATAATTAATGATTTATGGCGAAAGGAATATTGAAGGAGCGAAAACGCGAAAAACAGACGTATTTTGCCTTGAAAATCATTTTACTAAATATTGAAAATAACGACTATTTATTTGTAAACGTGTATTTATTCTTTTTTTAATATTATGACGTACATTAATCAGTATTGTTGCATTTACAGACTGATAAGCATTTTACATTCGATGTTTCCTTATGAAGGTATTTCATGTATATAAAATAATGGAAACTTTAACTACCACAAAAAATGATATAAAAACTCTAATACAAAATGCTTTTCAATCTGGAAATGCAACAATACTATTTAATATACGTCATAACATTATGAAAATAACAAATACATATTTACATAGTAAATAGTCGTCATTTTGAGTATATAATAAAATGAATTTTAAGGCAAAATAGTGTGATGAAAGCTATTTAAATAAAAATAACAATCGAGTATTCCATTTGTTTTTAGACAAATTTTTTATACGCCACACAAAAAAAAGAATTAGATCAATAGCTGCTACAGTTACCGAGTTAATAGTTTATAACACTTGATCTGACTCACTCTGTATTAAAAAACATAGTTAATAATTCTGTGTGCCCCAAAGTAAAGCTCAGCTTAATTATCTTTAGAAATCATTTTTTATTTATTTATTTATTTATTGCGAGGGGAATCATGAAATGTACCCTAATGCATTCTATCCGCTTCGATTTTCCATCGGTTCGCGTAATCTTTACAGCGACTAGTCCGAAAGACGTCTGTCCGGTGACAAGGAGATTCGAGGAAATCAGTTCAAGCGGAGATATGCTAGATGGATTGTCCGAGGCTAATGACGTTCGGACTACCCCAGACTAGTCGAGTCGTTGAAGGGTGGGTGGGGAGGAGGGAGGAAGAAGAGGACTACGAGCTGTCAACGCTGCCATGTGTCACTCACGTCACTCCCTTCGACTGCTCTGTTGTTCCGAGGCTTGGTCTGCTACTCCACTTAGCCGACAGTCGGACCTGTCGTGTCCCCTCTGTTCGCCGCTGTAACCAACACCTTGTTCTCGTCACCCCTCTGACTGTCACCGAATGAATAAAAAACCGGAAGCCCAGAAATTGTCTTGAAACAACCAGAACAACTGTCTCTCGGTTGGCTATAAGTGGGCTGGGCAACTTACAGCACGCGTTACCTGCGGAATTTCATCCATGTTCAGCTGTTGTCAGCTTACCTTCTTTGTACCATGCTTTTTCCGTTTTTTCTTTATTTGATATATCCGAGGTGTTTTTTTCTTTTTTGTTATAATTTATTACTTTTTTATCGCTGACCTAGTTAGGTCATAGGGCGAGGAGGTATTTTTCATTTACAATTCTTCAATGGTACCATTAGTCGTTTAATTGTTATAGTTCTGAGGATTTTATATCCATGGTTGAAATAAAATACGTTTCAAGTTCTATTAATGCCATCTTTAAAAAGTGGTGTTAACTTGTAAAATTTCCCCAAAAAGTGGGAATAACAATGATGTGTTTAATTCCATGCTTTACCCTTAACCCTTGGACCATGGAGAGAGCTCCAATTTTAATTTAATTTTGTATCTAATATTATGTTCATTTTCAGACCAAGACTATTCAAGGGTTAAAAAACAAATAAAATAAGAAAAAATAAAGCAAGACATAAGTGAATAAGGTCATTGACTGGAGAAAAAAAATTAACAAGGAAGTTACTTTTACTGTCTCTCACTGTACTTTTTTATACAATGTTTACTTTCAGACTTACTAAATTTTATTATTCTATCAGTTAAATTGACAATAGTAAATTCATGATTTGCAATCATTATCAGAACATAAAAACACATTTTTTTGAACGTTGATATATCATTTTCTATCACAATGTAAAAAAAAAATAAAGTTTGTTTTTATATTTTAATAATTGTTGTAAATAGTAAGTTTATTATGATATGATTAACAATTTAAATAAAATGATAAAATAAACAATAAATAATGGTTAACCTCGGACAGTGGACCATGGAGAGAGCCACAATTTAAATTTAATTTTATATTTCACATTATTTTCATTTTCGAAATTTTACACTGTTCCTTTAAAAATGATTCTTCCAGTATATGAAACCCTTTATATCCTTGTATATGTTTTGTATGTTTGACCTAAACATCGTTGTTTGAGGATTAATTGCTAAGGTGGGGTCTGACGAAAAACGTGAAATTTTTCAGCAAATGACTGTTTAATATTCTTTTATAGAATATTATTAATCACCAAAATTTATTTATTTATATTCTTAGAATAATTTGAATCGCATAAAAGGTATAATTGGGCTATGTCAGTGTCTACCTCACCAGTTAAGGATTATCATTATAAACTGTTATTAGATCAGTTACACCCATGTGTCAAAATATTATTTAAGTCGAGGCACATCGGAGAAGAAGAAAAAAGTCGATGAAAGCTGTGCTCGTCAAAACAGGAAGAACCTGTCAAGACGTCGTCGATTCCTAAGTCAACGACGTACGAGATGAATTCCGCTTCCAAGAAAAGAAACTTTTAAGCTATCCAGTTAACTTGCCATGTACGTATTTTTCTTACAAAGAATCTGGACATTTATCGTCGTTGGTTTCACAGTAGGGTATAAGTATCATGTGAATAGAATTGCTGATAGGTCTCTGTTGAAAAACATTAACCTTTTATAGTCGACGGCTCCGTTCGACTGAACTAAATAAAACTCGTTTCATAAATATGTAATTATAAAATTGGAGGCAAGTCAATTTGTTTATCGATTTACTGAAAAACAGACGAGAGAGAGATTTTGTGGAACAAAAACGGTTAGCTGGATGCGTTTAAAATGAATTCGACAGACTCGAAAGGTTCTCCCTATCACGGATTGGGTTTTTATCCCGGAAAGCAGGCGGACGGGGAAGATGGTCGGACAGACGACTGTCTTCGATTCCGTATTGACATGTAACTGTCATCGATAGGGCCTACAGCTGTCCGCTGCGGTAGCGAAAGATGTTTCTTGCGCTCCAATGATAACCGGTTCCGAGGCGATGCGAGAGCACACCGAAAGTATCGAATCGACTCACGGCCGCTTCCAATTGCGATCATTGCCGCAAAAAAGGTGTGCGGCTACCTCTTTGGTCCGCGCGCGACTCACGACGATTTTCTGCTCGCCGATTCGATAACAGCGGTTTCCCTGCTTACACGCGTTTGCATTCCATCCTCTTGCTCGCCTTCTTTTTCATCCTCTTTTTCCATTTCGGCTCCGCTAACCCGCTTTCTTATTCTCCTCTTTTGTTTCTGACGGTCTTACTCACCGGCAAGATCCATCTTGGACCTTCGAAAGCTCCTCGTTTACAATTTATACCTATGTATAATAATTAGAGTTTTGATAGAGTTATATAAATTACTAGGGAATTTTAATCAACTATTATTATCCCTACTTCCTTATTCCTATCCCTATTTCCCTGTCCCTATCCCTACTAATATATAAAAGTGAAAATGTCTGATCCTTTGTTCCTCTTCACGTTTAAATGGCTAAACGGATTTTAATGAAATTTGCACTATTGGACTGCTTATTCTTTCAAGATGGACATAGGTTATGTCATATTGCGATTTGTTATGCTTTTGTCACCGCGATCGCAGCGCTGTCTGCCGGATCCAATGTAAAACATTCCAAGATCAACAATAACTTATAAATAAAAAATTAATTAAAAAAACATTTTGTAGTGGACCGAATGGTGAATCTAAACCATTCTCGAGTCAACTTGGACACACACAAAAAATTTCATCAAAATCGGTCCAGCCGTTTAGGAGGAGTTTAGTGACATACAGACGCACAGAAGAAATATATATATAAAGATTCATTGAAACAAACAATCAGTTTTAATGAATTTGTTTATAAAAATAAATTATGAATCTTGGTCGCAAAGTTTATTTCAATTTTACAATAATAATATGGGATATTGGAAAATTTTCACAATATTCCATATTATCCTGGGTTTCGAAAATTGAAGTAGTGACCGGTCAACAATGTGTTAATTATCGTCAACAGTTTTCTTTCTTATCAACGTTGAAAATTATTTATTTTTCGTCAAAAGATTTTCGTTGGCGATAATCAATACTACTTCTTGTATTGTTTTGATGAATTTTAAGATTAAGTGTCAACGGAAGTGACCATGGCCCTCTAGGGCCCTCCAAGGTCCAGTGCCCCCATAAGACGTTTTTACATTTAAGAATGCAAGAAGAGTAATGTTTACTTAAATATTAATCGATGTAAATGCAAATCTAAATTAGTTACACAAGCTTCAATGTTAATTTTATAAATTTTATTTGAGGTACTTTTTTTTATGTAACATATGTGAAGGGGCCCTTTTTCGGAGCTCGCCTCGGACCCCGAAATCTCAGGATCGGCCCTGGAAGTGACGGCCCAAGTTCAAATTGATTTTGAGGGCCTTATGCGATGAAATTAAGAAACTTCGGTCGATCCTTGTTTCTCTTGCACGCGGGACAATAATCAGCCATGTTGACATAAAATTTCTTTTTTTTTATGTAGGTGTTTAACGTCGCATCAACGGCTAGGTTATTAGCGACGCCTTGGAAGGTGGCTTCCTATGTGTTGCTTTACAGTATTCGGTTGAATAATTTGGTTTCTTTTAAAAACTTTAGTAGATCATGGCTTTTTTTATCTTCCAAGTTGTCCTTGATAAGAGATTTCAGTACATAAGAAGATTCAAATTTAGTGATTCAAAAATTTTTAGATGTGGAAGGAATATTTTCTGTTGATTCTTTTTTGAAAATATTTTTTCTACAATTTTGCGGCCCTTTCCATGGTTCGCCGTCCGAGGGTTAAGCTTCTGAAACTCGGAAGATTGAAATACAGAACCTGAGACGAATCGATGCCAATGGCAGATTACATTGAGCCTATGCCTCGCGAGAAATTTGAAACCTTCTGAGAAATCGAAATAATCGCGACGTGGGGTCTTTTCTGAGAGGGCAATAAGGCAAAGAAATTATTCCAGTCTGTTAGCAATTACGATTCTTCATTTTGCATTTAGTCGATACGATATACTTCTTTTGCGATAATCGTTTCAGTATTTAATATACAATATACACAGTGCACAGTATTAACCCTTTTATTTAATTTTGAAAGTGAACACTTGTGTGCATAATTTATTATTATTATAAATTGTGTTAAAATCATGAATATATTTTTCCATGCTATGCTCATCATTAAACAAAAATTGTCATCTTTTCACGGAAATGTACTCGACATAAAGCAGGACCGCATCTAGGAATTTGGGGCCTAGGCATACAAATGAAAATGGGGCCGTCTTATGTATGATTTTTAATTAAATATAGAAATCAAAGCCAGGACTGGATTAAGATTTTTGGAACCCCGGAGCTATCATACCTCCGACGGCCCCCTTGGTTGATAAACTTAATTCAAAAATTGAAATTTATTCTAATAATATTAAATAACATTTAATCGGGAAGAAAAAGGCAAATCGTAGAAAAACAGTTCGTTCAGTATTTTTAGACGTAGTCTTTATAAGGTTTAGGAAAGGGTCCTAAACCTACCACTTAACCCTTTGCACCCTACAGTCCAAGTGTATCTTTGGCTGGTATTTTAAGTATAGTTGAATTTTGAGTTTAATTTTAATTATAATTTACCCAGTCAAAGATCGTTGAATTCCATATATGCTACTTCAAATTTCTTTATTTGTTTGAAGATTCGAACAATAAATAGTTAGTTCTGATTGACGCAACTATCGAGGAAGTTATAGGAGAAGGGGTTAAGTAATCCGGCGTCCAAATTTTAACGTAATTGTGCATTTCATATTATTTCCATTTTCTAAATTGGACATCGTTCCAATTTAACTCCAACTGTCGCAACTGACGAGAAAGTCATAGGAGAAGGGGTTAAGTAATCCGGCGCCGGTCAAAGGCAGCGGATTTATTAATTTCATGCAGTAGTTACAAACATCTCTATGCGGGTCCATTTTTCACCGAGCCCTAGGTATGAATCTATATTTTTTCTAAGAGTAAACAGGGCCCTGATTCAAAAGGCTAATAACACGATTTTCTCTATAACAGGTGAAATATTAAATCATTCCTATAAAATTGAAATAGAAAAATAAAAAAAGTCTCATTCTCTAAAATAACACCAATAGAATATTGGATTTCCATTCAGGGTCAATTTAACCCAAACCTCTCCCATGTGTTGCGAAACTCCTGGAGAAACGATTCCCGCGTGGCGCAAGAGTAACCCGTGTGAAAAGTTACTTTGTTGCAAGCGAGTGTCTCGGGACAGCGCTAGGTAAATGTAAACGTCGCCGCGTGAAACAGAAAGGGTCCCCCCCCGTGAGAGCGAAGGTGCCAGATCGTCCGTGTATAACTCAAGCGGGTACGAGGTACTTGGCTACCCGATTAATGAATAATCCGTAATGAGGATGTGATGCTCGGGACCCGGCGGACGAGCACGGCCGTCCGTGACCCACGCGAACGAAAGAGAAAGAACGAAAGGGACGAGGGCGAAAGGGAAACGGTCGGTTGGCAAGAAAGAGGCAAACACCATCCAGGTATGATTTAACGATGGTACAGCAATCTTGCCGTGACCATTAAAATATTACCAGGCGCGAAGAAGGAGGCCCCTTCGGGAATCCACGCACGATCCGGCCAACGTTGTAATCCGCGTCCTGGTGTACATGCAAATGCGCCTCACCCTCTTTTTCGCGAGCAAATTATTTCTCGCCGGCGAGAAACGAGGATTAAGAAGTTCCCCGGGAACAACACGATCATCAACACGATCAAGTATGCGTTTCTCTGGGTAAGCTTTCCATGAAACGGCTACATTCCCGAGCCCCTCGGTACATCCTTCTGGACATCTTCATTGGGAACCCCTACATCGATGGACACCGCAGTTTTATTCGTCTCACGGTTAACTCTCGTTATATTGCCGCAGACGGGGCTGTACAAGTGGAAAATTTATCAAATTTCTAAGCTCTCATTTGCAGGAGGGTGGGGAGACAGAAGTGTTCCTCATCTTCATAGGAAAATCAAATATCTTACCTGGCAATATAACAAGGGTGTACTGTAATTTTTCTTAATACTTTTGTCTTTCAACCAGCAAATAGAATAAAACATACCATAATTACTCACGTGGCAATATAACAATGGTATACTGTAATTTTTCTTAATACTTTTGTCTTTCAACCAGCAAATAGAATAAAACATACCATAATTACTCACGTGGCAATATAACGCGAGTATAGTGTATGTCCTCTGGAGCCTCGAGTTTCCTGTACAATGTTTAGTTTCCAATTATAAAAATTTGCGATAAAGAGGAAAATATCGGTCAATTAACTTTCACTCGCAGTCTACTGTGTGATTTGAGTCGCGACCGAATGGTTGTGTAGCGTGCAAAAGAGAGGTGAAATGGTCGAAAAAGAAGATGAAGAAAAAGGGAGACGGGCTACAGCAGCGCCAGGTATGACTGCTGCTGTCGTATATAATAATCGCATAAAACAGATACGCGCGAACCAACCAGCCCACGAATATATTATGTTGCCGCGGCTAATTTACGATTATAACGTACGTGTATAACTATCATTGTTGATATACTGCCGCAGCAGCGGCGGGGCAGCCAGAAGCCAACCACCCGTAGACGGTGGGCGAGAACGAGACGGCACGAAAGAAGAGTCAGTTGGGACTGCCTCGAATTACTTCGTTGCCAAGTACAATCGTTGAATTTCGTTTCGGTGTAACGTAATCTCCTGGACAGTACGATCCCGTTCGCAGAACTTAGGGGCAGAAACTTCTTCGATAAGAATCAGCGTTACCGTGCTTTTCAGGAGAACTGCTATTCTTCTCGCCATTAACTGCCCCGGCTGTTGAGAAAAAAGGGGTGACAATTGGGATTGTCTTATTGTTATGGCACTCTAACTCTTACTGTTTCATCAAATTCCGAGTTAAAAGTGGCATTAAAATGGCTTTTGTTTTTTTTCCTCTGTCGTCGAGTAGATTCGTTGGGATACTTTATGGGTTTTTAGATATAATGGACGCTTAACCCTTTTACTGTTTAGAGTACGTTTTTAGTAGAGGTGCGCGGATATCCGAGAAGTCGAGTCGAGTCGGAAAAAGTCAAGTGGATTCGGGCGGGCTCGGGCGCGTTCCCGAACCATGCGAATGTGGGTAGTAGTCTGATATTTCCGAATTCGGTCGGAGAAAGCCGAGCCCGCCCGAATTTTTCCGAGGCTGCCCGAGCCTATAATTTCAGGTACTCGCCATAGACATATGAAATATAGACGGAGCCTTTCTACGAGGGGTAACTGATAATCGCGGTAAAGGGGAACTCATCTGACTTCGACTATTTTCGTAAGCGCAGACTCGGGTATGTTCGGCTTTTCACATCCGTACGATGAGTTGCATTGAACTTGTCGCAGTGAAGTTGGCTACAAATTCACTACGCATTCACGCCGCGTCGATGAGTGAATGCGTGGCCAACTTCACTACGCAAGTTCAATGCAACTCAGTGTACACTGAGTTGCATTGAACTTGTCGCAGTGAAGTTGGCTACAAATTCACTAACACATTCACGCCGCAGCGTCGGTGAACCGATCTCGCCATTGGCTCACCGACGCGGCGTGAATATGTTAGTGAATTTGTAACCAACTTCACTGCGACAAGTTCAATGCAACTCAGTGTACATACATACATGTGAAATGTGAACCGAATACTACCGAGTCTTGCCGGAGTAAGACGAAGTTAGACGAGTCCCCTCCTCGCCCCGATTATCAGAGGCCCCCTTACCTAAAGTAGCAGTTTATGCTCCGTCTATATTTTCATATGTCTATGGTACTCGCACGGTCCTAGTTTCCAGTTTATTTCTGTTGGTGTTTTTGGTCTATGTGACCCGAAATGAAAATTATACTCCCACAGGTAGGGAATAATCGGGCAAAATGAACCTATATTTTCAGAAACTTATTATTTGTTTACATATTAAACCAAAAACATGTGGTAGAATTTTTTTTTATTTATATTGAGTGAGTATTATGTTATCACTAGTAACGTAATTGTATTGCATTGTCACTCAGTTGCTTTTGTTTATTTTCAATTAATACCCACCGATAGCAACCTAACCTATATGGTCGAGTGTGCTCAGTTGAATACAGTAGGCACTAATGGACTAACTACTAACTGCACATTGCATTATCAATCAAATGATAGAAAACACAAGATTACGAATGTACAATATTAAACAATTTTACCTTGAATATGTTTTTAGAACATGCAAACTTTCTTTAATCAAAATTAAAAAACTATGCGAGGAAGAGTCAATTTAATAGAAAATTAATATTTTCATTTTATGATTTTGTAAAAATTGTTGCTTTTGACTCGGTCATTTTCATATACTCATTATTAAATTCTTACAATCTTTTTAATAAATTCACAAAATTATGAAAATACCTGTTGTAACTTAAAAATAACATGTTCATTTCTACCAAAGTGCTTATAAAAATTAAATTTATCTCAAAATTTACATATGGATACCATAATCAGTATTGCCTTTCATAATATTATTTTTTAAGAGTATAAAAAGTTTGAGTTATAAAGTGTTAATTTTTAATTAACATTATATTTTTATGTGAAATAACTATTGTAACATCAAACATCTAAAAGAAACCAGCAACAGATTAAGGAGAGGTCTAAAGAGGGCTACAGCTTCAGGCTCCACATTTCATGGAGTCCTGCTATATGCCTGCTATCATTTTTTCTTCACAATTAAATGTTATTCAATTTTATTTAGAAGAAATTTCAATTTCTTAATCAAATTTATCTTCTAAGATTTGATAGCCCCGGGTTCCCAGAAATCTTAATCCGGTCCTGGGGGACACCCAAGGGTTCTTTTATTGAATAAATAATAAAATGTTTACTTGTTTATTGCTTTAATATTTCAAAATGTATTACACTTTGAGAGGAAGATGATGTCGGTTAAGGGTTAATTTATCTATTTTGTAACTAATGGTGTTTAAATCAAAATTATGTAATGTATTCACCGGTTGAAATATTGTTATTGGTATGAAAAAATTCGTGAAATTTCGCGGCCAGTTAGTAATTCATTAATAAAATCGGGTGATTGAAAGCGATTGAAACGTATGAAAGATAATAAAGATAATATTCGAGGGGTGGCACGTCGGGTTATAGAAAGAGCAATTTTTCCGCGCGATGCGATCTGTTTCCGCGTCTGGCAGCTCGTATCGTCACTTTCCGGATCAGTGGACGAGAGAACTGTTAGCATCGAAATTGATCATCGTTTTTTCCTTGCAAATAAATACCGCGAAAAATGGAAGCACCCTGCTGAAAGATAATTTATAGGCGCTAAAATTTGGGTGGCAATTTATCGCTACACGGCTACACTCCGATTTTCACCTGCTAATAACACTCGCTGAAACAGTGTTTAACGGCTGAAGAATATTTTCTATTGTTGATATTTGTGAATGATACCCCATTACAAAGGCGGGACAATTTATTGAAAAAACAAATCTGTTGTTTTTCATTAATACCTACAATCGAATATCTGTTTTTATCAGTGATGTTATTGTTTTATGAAAATTCTCTGGTGAAATATATTTACATATATTGGAATAATAAGTGAAATGTAACTTTTTATCAATTTATTGTAGGTACTTAAACTATAAATTTTTTTTTTTAATTTGTTTATCGTATTAGACTAATACTTTAATCAGATTATTTCAAATTATGTCATCTTCTGTCTTACTATTTTTAATAAGTATTTATTGTTTGAAAGTTGGCGAAAAATAAAATATTTGATATAACTGTGTCATATAAATCCTCAATTTGGAAAATCGTAATTGGATTTTTAATTAAAATTTGACCATTCCATTTGATTTATTTTGTTATATTCTGTTATATTTTGTTATAAAATTTAAATTACTAGTTTAGTAATTTCATATACATAGTAATATGTGAAATATCTTTTAATGCTGACTGTTTAGTCGTATGTAAATAAGAAAAAGGTATTGTTATATTTAAAAAATGCATTTCTTACTTTTGATATACCTTTTTTTATTATCATAGCACAATTTCAAGTATTAATCCTTGTTATTTGAAATACAGCTTGCACAAAATAAATAAATGTATCTATGAAGTTTAAACAATTGATTTATTATGTATACTGTTAGGAAAAAGTAGTCTCTTTTAAAGAAACGTCAAGAAAACAAATCTTTCTTAGAAAAAAAAGAACATTAATAATCATTTCTTTTAACTCTCCATAATATTTAACAATTAAAATTCATATTATTTTCTTTCTATATCACTTTTAATATTAATTTTGTAAAAATTACGTTTTTAAGTATCCTGAATTTCCAGTATTACCATTTTCTCTAGCTCTCGGATAGCAGACCATGGAAGGAGCCACAATTTCATATTATTTTCAATTTCTGAATTTTACACTGTTCTTGCCTTAGACCTTTATAGGAGGGGGAGAGGGTTTCGCCTGCCCGGACGCCTTTAGTTCGGGCCGGGGACCGCTAGGTGGCGGCGTGATGACAGTGTTCTCGCTAGCGGTCGCCCAGCATGCAGTTCAAATATATAGAAGTTTCGAATTGCGGTATGATAGGTGTCTGAGGCAGGGGTCGTCTGTTGTCAGCCCCACTGACGAGTCTGACAGACAATCCCGAGACGAGAAAACGCCTTTTTCTCCCCTCTCCTACGCTTCGAAAATTATTCTTCAATGAAACTCGTTTAAAAATTATACACTTAACTTTGGATTAATATCTTTGTTTTGGTCATGATTGACACAGGCTCCGCTGTTCCAAGACCGGGGAAGCCTAATTTGATCTCAAGTGTAGTTATTGTGTTAAATGCTAATCCTACTTTTATAACAATTTTAATGTAACATATTTTTTATAAACAAAGTTTTATGATATTCGGTTTGTGTATCGGGAAGAACGGTTCGCGATAGAGTGGCGATTCTGTAAGAAGAGTATCCTGTAAAAAAGTTGAACGAGGATTGTGGAATTTGTCTCGCGCCGGACAAATTGGCGTGCAACGGGCGAATTATTAATTATCCTTGGCTCCTTTTTTGCTACCTCGTTGTTCCCGTCGAGAGACCATCGAGTTTCTCGTTCGTTGACAAGCCACGACGAAACGTCCTGTCGATTTATTTATTAGCAGGTCGTCCCAGGCATACCGATCCTCAGCTGCGAATTCCATCCTCGACTACTCCCCGTCTCGCATTCAAGCAGCGCATTGCTTTATTATTAAATTGTCATATTTTCAAGCTTCTTCCACCCATTTTTTTATTTGATTTTTAAGAACCCAATTCTTAATCACTATTAAGATTAACTATCACGATTTTTTTGAGATTTTTGTTTTAATTGAGAAATTAACTAAATCCTAAAGAATTTGTATCTTTAACTTTATATTCAAAAGCAAATAATAATGACAACTAGATTGTATTTTAACTTTAAAAATACAAAATGCAAAACAAATAATTTCTGATCACCTAAATTATTGAAGGATAATAAATAAAAAATAATAAGTGATCTTTAAAGATAGTTAGTAATTTCTTGAAATAAATGTTTACTATAAAGTCATTGTATAATGTTTATACATTAAATTGATCAACCAACAGCAGATGGTCTCCAGCTGACCATATTACATTATCAACAATATTATATATTATATAAATCGAATGTCTCTAACTACTCGTTTACCATTCTCAAAATAAAAAAAAGCCCCAAAAAGTGCATTTACCTTGTGTCGGAGCGTCCACTACTAAATATTTAGAAAACGTGCCGTCTAAAACTTTCATTAATCAGTGTTTATAAAACGTGCCCGATATGGGCTAACCGAAATTTCGTTCTGAGAAAAAGATAACGTTAAAGTACGTAGGAATAAGGGGCGTCGTCCTACCTCAATGAAACAGTCGTAAATGGACCACGGTCGCGATCGGTCGAACAGTTTTTCCGTTTCTCTACCAGGTAGTCGGATTTTAGTAGTGTTTGTCGCGATTAGTTTTCTACCATGAAGTCGAGTGCTTTTCCGTGATCTCGTCAGTTTTCTACCAAAAACATCAATGCACCCAAGGACTTGCCGGGTCCCTGAACACAAACCCAAGGTCCTGCCGGCCACAACCAACAAAACATCACGCCCGAGGCCTTGCCGGGTCCACTGATTACAAACCCAAGGTCCTATCGGCAAGTAACAAACGTCTCCCTGCGCAGGGGATCCAACGGAACCCTAGTTCCATCTCTTCATACACGGACGTCTCCTCGCGCGTCAACGCGGCCATACCGGTACCCGTAAGATCACCGAAGTCAAGCTAAGTGGGCACGCTTTCGCCAAAAGATGGGCTACGACACACACACACACATAAGGACTAAAAAGTATTGTAGCAGTCGAAAGAAAACAAACGGTGTTTCGTCTCGGGATCGTCTGTTAGACTCGTCAGTGGGGCTGACAACAGACGCCCCCTGCCCCAGACACCTATCATACCGCGGTTCGAAAGTTGTATACGTATATTCGAGCCGCATGCCGGGCGAGCGCTTGCGAGAGCACGGTTCCTCTCGCCGCCACCTAGCGCTCCCCGGCCCGAACTCAAGGCGTCCGGGGAGACGAAAACCCCCTCCATTAAACGATTGCGACAGTATGGAGTATAGAAAGTAAAAGTATGGAATGATAAACTCATAGAATTGAAAAGTACGGAAAATGTAAGACAAAGCAAATTTCAAAAATGCGCGGGGTTTGGGGTTGGCAGTGCTACCAACCCATCCCGAATGCGCGTGGACGATAGTGTTCGTTGGGCAACATGGGGACAGATAAGTCCCCAAAAAGCGCCGGCCCCTGAAGGGGCGAAATTAGTGATAGTGATAGTCTCCTCGCGCGGAAGTCTCCAACGGTGTCCTTGCGATTGGAGGATCTCTCCGCGCGGGAGTCTCCTACGGGGGCTGCTTCCCGAAACACCCCAACACGCGGTTAACAAATCGCTAAAGAACATCGAACGTTCGTATACACTATATCATCCATATCACACGCGACACACTGACACGCACAAATCAAATTTCAAGGGTTTTTTACGCCTCCGGGCTTTTTCCCTTGCGTTCACAAATAAACTCTTATTTTGCCACTTTACTAATCTCGATTGATTATTTATCAAACCGGCGTCGACAGATCCTAAACATCCTTTCGAAACGTTCGGTAATTACGGTCCTTTCCAAAATCATCACCCTTATCGTTCTCAAGTGTTTAGTAAACTAAAGATCTAAAATCAAAGGGGGAAACGGATTTAAAAGAGTTGACATCGAGAGGACGAACACTCTTGTTCGAACCTTGGGCGAAGCAAGATCTAACTTCTAACTTTCTAAAGATTTTATTCAACGAAAAGATTGGAACTGTTCATGTTGAAGAGTTTCGATCGTACACCTTGGTTGGGAGTACCCTTGCATTTTTCATATGAAATCTCTTATTTTTAAATTGGAAATGTCTCAGGAATTATTAATTTTTTTTTAAATATTATATTCCAATACCTTTTATACAAAAGTTTCCATAAAATTGATTGTTGTAAAAAAGGTATGCAATTTGATTTAATGAAATATCTAACTTTTTAATTTGAAATATTTTATAAATTATTATTATTTATAATATTACATTCTAATATTTTTTTAGATAAGTAAATAGGTGTGTTACATCGATTAATATTTTCAATTTTTTATATTAATTAGAAATAAGCTATCCGTCCCAGAAGTTGGAAATATATGGATACGTACTTACCCAGTATCAATTTGGTGAGAATTAATATTCTTTTATTTAAGATTCGTTTATTTTTACAAAAATTTACATTATATCCAGAAAAGAGTTAAATAATATGGCAATATTTTGGCAGTGATATCCATCAATGAATGATTTGATTATTAATAATTTGAAAATGGATAATGTTTAGTTAATCATTGTATGGGTTAAATAACGCATATTTATAAGTCAGAAAAATAACAAAGTTACCCGAAAGCATTGATCGAGGAAGAATTTCTATTAAACGAGAAGCGACGCGTGTGAAAAATTTAATATCGTTGAAGTATTACAATCTGTCATAAGCGGTTATAGATGGATTCGTCCCTGGTAACGAGTAGGGATACGAGAAATCAAGGTGAACGCGTGGACAGCCTTCGTAATTGTCAGATATGAAAACGCTTACCGACAGGATTCTACACAACTTGATTAACGATGATACCTTTTAACACTTTGCAATTATTGTCTGTAAAACAAAAACGCGAAGTACAATACCATAAAATTTTGAGTTTTTAGTAAGTTGTTTTTCCAGATAAGGCAATTTGAAATTTGTTAACTTGACGATGGGAAAATTAAAAAAAAAAATTTTTACTTTTCAGAGATTTCATTCAAATGAAACTAATACCAAAATCATTTTTTATTTTGACAATAAAATTATCCTAAGAGTAAACACACCCTCTTAAGAAATTTGTGAGCGATACTATTATCGTGAAGTAATTAGGCAGTATATTAATTACTTGTATTTATTCATTCATTTACTTATTGTTCCTTTTGAACAAATTGAAAAACGTTTACTTAATAATAATGATAATACGGTAATATTAATACATAATTGCAAAATCAAAATCTCATTTTAATTTAAAATTTAATTAATTGAATATAATTGTGTAAATTTAATTAAATAAGAAAAGTTGATTATATAATTCGTAACTTCAACTCGTTATTCTTTCAAGGAGGTGTTTTTACTCTCAGGGCTACTTTATTCCAGACATAGGAAATATATCACTTGAACTATATTTCTTTAAAATTTCAAATTCTTTTTTTTTTCAATTTTGCTGGAAAGATAAGATATAATACTTCGCATATTAACATTTTTCACAAACTTTTCGTATAAATCGGCGTAAAAAATGAAAATTCTCGCTTCTCAATGCGAATGTGTTAAGGAACGTTCCACCTTTCATCACCCTTAAAGTCTGTTAAAATTACCTCCAAAAATTGATGTTTATTACACAGAGATTTTTATAGTTTTATGTGAAGAAATAATTTTAACATATTAAATTAACGTTGTGCATAAATAATAATGAAAACTTCCAAAAAGAACAAAATACATATATATATTATCAAAAGGTTGTAAAAACAAATGCAATTGAATTGTATTTCCCCAAAATTGAATTTAATTTCTTTTTAAATTTCTATAGTTTATAATAAAAACATTAAATTGCAAATTTAAAAATATTTTTTAAATTAGAAATTTATATTTACTAATCTTTTTAGTACCTTAAAATTCAACATTTTAAATGCATATCCCTAATGTACCTGTAATTCTTAATACAGTCGCTAATAACCTTTGTTGTTGATGTGACTATAAACTCTTAATTAAAAAAAGTAGACTAACGTATACAGTTGTTGACCCATATACAGTGATTAACCCTTTTCCTAAAAAGTAAGAAACATAATCTAATGCGTCTAATAATTTCATACTTCATATTACTTTCATTTTTTACATTTTACACTGTCCCTTTAAAAATTATTCTTCCAATCCATGAAACTTTTTTATTTCAAAATTATACATTTAACTTTTGGTTAACGTTCTTGTTAACTATAATTATCTTTCGTAGCCCGAATAAAATTATAGTTCATTATTGTAAGAAACACTGTATATTATATTTTTTAAATTTTTAAGAAAGAGGTCAATTATTTATAACGATGTGAATAACTATATACATACACTTATATATATATACACTACAAACATGTAATAGATTTGATAAAAAGAAATTTGAATTTCATTTGATACTAAATGATAGTTGCTATTCTTTTTTCTAAAACATGATCTATCATAGCAATTCATTGTATAATTAAACATTTCTATCACGCTGAAATCTGTAAATCAGTGATGGGAATAAAGGAAAAGGCAGCATCGGAAGCGATGCTCGCAATGGAGGATACGTATGGGGGTGAAAAGGGGTTACGACAAACCACAACAGCAACCACGCAATTTGGAGCGTTCGGTTGGTGGCGCGGGCCGCATTATTTCATGATTGTCGCCAGTCTGCCGATGGAGTGAGAAGAATGTGTTCATTTTATGGCGATATGTTAATGTGCACTTGCATAGTCTTCCCCTTTATACGATTTCCTCTTATTGTTTCTCCCTCGTTTACCATCTTTCTATCTTCCACTACTTTCTATGAAATTTTTCATATGATATATCTTATAATACTTTTCAATTTGAAATTTTTCAGAAATCATTGATTTTTTAAATATTATACCTTAATAGATAGTCAAAAATTTTTCAAAAAGAGAAAATTTTCCACTGAATTGATTTATGTAAGCACAATGTACAGCTTTAGTTAAAGGAAAAGTGCAGTTGCATTTTTGTAATTGCATCATTGCACTTTTTATATGGAGTATTTTGCTTTTCAATTTGAAGTGACTCACGAATTAATTATGTGTATATTTTCACTTAAAAAATACAAATTTTTATTTAAAGGATATATATACTTCCATAAAAAGAAAAAGTAACGCGTTTGCAATTTTTAACTGTACCATTGCACTTTTTATATAAAATATCTTACTTTTAAATTGAAAATATCTCAGGAATTATTATTATTTTTATGTTTCTATAGAATTGATTCGTAAAGAAAAATGAAAATGCAATCCTATTTTAAGAAAAGTGCATTTGCATTTTATTGGTGCATTACTGCACTTTACATATGAAATCTCTTGCTTCTAAATTTAAAATATTTCAACCTGGTCGAGCTAGCAGGACCAAACGTCAAAATTAATAAAAATGAATCAAACAAAGCAGATACATTTAGTGCTGAATTTGTACTAATTTGTACCACCAAAAGAAATTTTGTACCTAGTACCGTTATCAAGGAAATCGAGACGATGCAAGTTTAACGTTAAGCTAGAGGCCGAAAATATCAAAATTAATAAAAATGAATAAATCAAAGCGGATACATTTAGTGCTGAATTTGTACTAATTTGTACCACCAAAAGAAAATTTGTACCTAGTATCGTTATCAAAAAAATCGTGGCGCTGCTAGCTCAATATGTATTAAGCTAGCAGCACCACGATTTTTTTGATAATGACACGAGGTACAAAATTACTGTTTGTGGTACAAATTAGTACAAAATAAGTACTAAATATTCCATTAATTCCGATTTGATTCTGCTGGTTTGATCCTGCCAGCTTAAGAGAGGTAATATTTCATGAAGTATTATTATTTTTTAATATTATATTGTAATAATTTCATACGAAAATGCAATTCTATTTTAAGAAAAGTATTTTCATATAAAATATTTTATTTTTAAATTAGAATTATCTTAAAAATTATTAATTAATGAAGTCATAGAAAACTGGACTTTTATTCAAGTTTTCCTATCTTCAACTTCTCCATATGAATCAAATAATTAAAAAGAAATAAAACTTTCCCCAATTACAATTATTCAAACTTAAAACCTCTCTTTCTCTCATTCGAATCAGTTGTACAAAATAATTGAAAACACCGAAATCGACGCACTGTCAAATATAAAATGAAATATTCGAGCTCTCAATGTTTTCTTACTCTTGTTACATTCTGCAGTCAGAGGATTATGAAGGGACACGAAATATCCTCGTCGATGATTGTTGAGCGACGATCACTTAAAAACGGGGCGTTCCTGCTGGCAGATCCTCGAGAAGTATCAGAGAGAGTGCTTACTCCTCTCAACATTGTAGCAGGAACGAGCGTTTTTAATAAGCGACAATTAGCGAAGGATGGAAGAAAGGGCGTCGTCGAATAAGGCGGCGGAGCGGTTCGCTTTCCTCCTTGGCCCGACAGACAGGATTTTACTCGAAAGGAGTCGATGTTGTCCAGGTTTCCAAGGATCGCTTGATCCTTGTCTGCTTAGACTGGCTCGTAAACTTTGTAAAATATTGCATTTGACGGGGACGAGCAGACTGCGATTCTTAACCTTACTACCTTAAATCGTAATCCGTGAGAAGGTGATTAGGCGTTCACCGGGAACTTTTGAATTCTCTGGTTCGATCATTAAACATCTCGTTAATGGTATTACTTTTTGCGATCGATACAAAGTATACCGACGGTTACAATTTCCCCAGACATGCTCTTGATCCTTCGATTAAAGATCACTGGTTATTTTCGCGGCGTACAAATCGTTTCGCCATTAAACTGCTCCCACATTCTTTCTCATTCCAATAACCCAAGAATATCTCTTTCACGACTGCATCACTTAGGATTATTCAGTATCTTCTACGGTCGAAGTTGAATTTTTGCTTTGTTAATTAACTCGTCACCATTGAACAAATTTTGTAGGTATACATTTTCTGTGAAGATAAGATTATTGAAAGTAATAAAAAAATATAAAATTTTGAATTTTTAACGTTTATTTTTGCAGTATTCTTTTTTATTATAAATTCCTTCCGAATAGAAATAATTTAAGGATATCTCTTCCAGGACCGATTTGAGATTTCTAGGACCAAGGCTATCAAACCTTTGAGGGTGCCCTTGGGTGGTACACACAGTTCAAACATTGAAATTTATTCTAAATAAAAATAAATAACATTTAATCGTAAAGGTGAATAATGATCTACAGTTAAACAATATTAATAGAGAAACATAAAAAAGATACATAATTTAATAATTTAATGATTTGAAAAGTTTAAACGAAGAGAATATATTTCTGCAATAGTAACTAGATTTAAAATTATAATGAATTCCCAAGTTTGGAATTTTTTAGATCATCATCATAGAATGATGTAAAATCATTAGATTATCATCACAAAAAATCAATAACTCGTCGTTATGAAAAGTCATTGAAGCATCGTCATGAAAGATCATTAAATCATCATACGATGATCATGCAATTACGGTTTATAAAAATTACAAGAGAATTTGTTTGTAATAAAAATTGGGTCGAATATTTGCAAAATTATAGTGGAATTTTGGAATTTTTTAACATAGCAAATGGAAAACTTGTAACGGGACCTTCTAGAAAGTGGGCCCGTAGTTATAGACCCCTTTAGACCTCTGTTTAATTCGGCACTGATACCTCTCCGAATTTCCATCGCCAAAAATTATTCGCTGTCTTCTGCATTGTGAACAAAATTTTTATTTTGCAAATTAACTCGTCACAATTTTTCTGTAAATCTAAGTAGGGAAGAAGGTACTTTTCAAATGTTTTTGTGTTTTGAGGTTTCTAGAACCTATGCTTTATCAAAATTAAAATTTGATACGTTGCAAAAGTAAATCAGTGTCATTTGGCACACCCAGTATAGTGGATTAGGGTGCGCCAGCTTGGTACTTTCTTGTAAATTGTATTAAAACGCTCGTCTTTTACGACCGTGTAAAACTACCTACACGAGCATTCTCAAGAGTCGCGAAGAGGGGTCAAAAGGAGGCGAAAAGGGAGCGAGAGGTGCAGCGACATACATAGTGGCTCTTTTTTCTTTTTTATTATTTTAGTAAGTACATAGATGTGTATATCATGCCTCAACTGCTTGACAAACAGTTTGTTGCAAATATACATAGACAAGATATACGTTTGGAATAGTGCATCGTGCGGATAGTGCATAAGAATTGATATATGGACAATGCAAAGGGTAACCAGGTGTTAACAGGAATGAAAGTAGAAGTTGTTCTTCGATATACAGTTATTCAAGAAAGTCTGTCCACATTTTATAAAAAGGGCTATTTTAATTATAATAAATAATGAGGTACAATGCATCTCTTCACTTCATTTTTTATATTGATTTTTTCTTTTTAATATTGTTAAGAAGCACAGTATTGAATAATAAAAAATATTTTTCATTTTAAATATTTATTTTTAAAAAATTCTATGATATTGAAAATATTTGATATTATTTATAATTATAAGTAAATGGATATTATTTTATATAACGCTGTGCAACATAATGCAAGGCAGGGTTAATGCAAGGAATGTTAGGAATTATTTAGAAAGAAATATAAAAATATACAATATGATAAATAGAAAAAGCTTTAGAATTGGTTTAAAAGAAGAATAATAAGAAATTTTATTTTTCACTGTGGAATTAAATGCATTTTGTCCAAAGAAAATTGCAAACCTTTTTGTGTGAGACACTTTTTGTGTTATACATAGGTATATACATCATTTATCTTATAATTACATTTTATAATTTTTAAATCTTAATATTTGAAACAGAGGAAGAAGTATCTCATCACTTACTTTGTTTGTCTATATCCTTATGTGCAGAGTCATGAAGTTCTAGATTAGGCTCTGCTTAGGCTCTCCCTAGGGTATAGACTCTCCATGGGTTGTCCCAAGACCAAAATCAAATGATGGGAGGCTTCCTCCCCTTACACTCATTCTTAACGAAGAGAAGTCTGCATTGCACCCTAGTCACCAGGGCCTAATGTATATTTTGTATACCACTAAATATAACAACCAAGTTATAATATCCACAAAATATTAATTAAATTTTCTGAGTGTTAAGGAGTTAATGGAAATCCTTTTTACATAAACATACTTAATTTGCCCCAATAACTCTTGAACAGCGAATCGTGAAAAGTCATTCCATACCAAATTGATCACTTTTTAACGTCACCATCGGCGATTTTCTTCTAAACAAAATATGTTATAGTCCATGTGAAACTGGGGGGGGGGGGTTAAGTCATCATTTTGCCGGTTTAAAATTTTTTTTTTAAATCACATTTAAATGTGAATTTTGCAATTTTTGCCCATTTTGCCGAAAACGGGCTTCACTTACGAATTTTTTTCTCCGCAACTACTTGTCCGATTGAGCTACATTTTTTTTTCTTTTATTTCGAAAGGATACTATTATAAAATAATGTTTTCAACCTCGATTATGAACTTTATAATATCTCTATTGGTTTAAAAAGAGAATAATAAGAAATTTTATTTTTCATTGTGGAATTAAATGCATTGTGTCCAAAGAAAATTGCTATGTAGCCTCAAGGCGACGGACCATGGAGAGAGCCCCAAGACAATTTTAATTTAATTTTGTATTTTATACTATTTTCATTTAATATTCTTGTACACGTTTCGTAAGTTTGGGTCACGATTCATCCAGTCTTCGCTGTTCAAAGGGTTAAAAGTTGCCTGATCTAAACACGATTGCTACTCTCACTAACAAGACAAAGTGATTTTTGAAACTTCCAAGCAAATATACATTTGACTTTGGTTATTCTAGTGTTAAAGAATAACATTCGCGTGACACACGGGTGGCCGTGTCTGTCCCCGGTTCAAAATCGCGTATACATACGAGTCAGCCACCCTTTTCTGGTGTTCCCTGAACCCATTCCCCTTCTTTTCGTATCCTTACGATATTGAATCCCGATTTTATGATGCCCTCGCGAAAGGAACGCTCGCGGTGTAAACTTTTATTCGCGAATTTGGAAGAAATCAAAGCGAGGGGAATGGCGTGGCCGAGACAGACCCCTACGAGAGAAGGACGAAGGGCGACCAAGCGTGGCAACTTATGCGCAGATAAAAGCACGGATTGAGTGCCGGTTAGTACAAATGCATACTGATGTTAAAGTCTACAGGATATTTCAAAATATTGTCGACAAATTTTTGTATTTTCTTTCCAAAATTCATTGTGACTTTTTTCTTACAACATTTACTGTTGATTACATGAGTATCTAACCACTTTAAACAATTAACAAATTTGATATGGAAGCATATTTTATGATGCTGTGAATTAAATGGAATACAATATACAGCTACTTACGAATGTTAATTAAAACAAGTAATTTGAGGAAATTGAAAGTTCGATATTGAATTACAAAAAGAGGTAATAACAAATAAAGCAATATGAACTATTTACAGATAACATTATGTTAATCATAATCAGAAATTGATGAAATAATTAATATCTCAATGAAGATCCCCTACAAAATATCTTAATTCTTCAAGAAGTTAATATGTATTATATAATTAACAAATATTATTAATTTTTGATAAAATATGCTTTTACCATATTCTAATCAAAAACCATCTAATTTATTATTATAGTCAGATCAAATCGACTTAAAAGTCATCACAACTAGTTAAAATTGAGTCTAGATCCAAAGGGATACAAGTGACTGTTTTTTTATTTGTAACCTTATGTTTAACGATTTAATTAAGCATTTGTGTTCTTAACCCTTGAACATAGGAACCTAGGTCAATGGTCACCCAATCTTACAAAACACAAACAAGAATATTAACCTAAAGTTAAATATATAATTTTTAAACAAAAGAGTTACATACATTGGAAGAATAATTTTTTAAGGAACAGTGTAAAATTTAGAAAATGAAAATAATATAAAATACAAAATTAAATTAAAATTAGGGTTCTCTTTCTGCGGATTAATTTTAAAATTTCCAAAAATGTCACTTGTATTCCTTTGATTATAAGTTGCACCATTAAATAAATACGAAAAAAGCATTGTTTCCCTTTTAAGAATAAAATACTTTTATTTTGTTTGATTTACGATGTTATACCGCCCATCCGAATGGAGTTATGCAGAAACATTGGCGAGGGTAGTAGAATGATCTCGTTGGTTTAGCAGCGTCGATTAGAGGGCTGTTAAAGGGCTCGTAGGGCGAATTCTGAGTGGCTACAAAGTAGTGAAACGTTAAAAAGGATACCGTTGGATCCTTCGCTCCTTGCGAGATTTTTTTTCCTTTTGCTTCTGTGTAGTCCTTTTGAACCGCCGCCAGCATCGCCACTATACTCGTCTCGAAAGAGAGCGGCACTAGGGATACTAAAGCATTAATTAATAGCGACCGCTTGCTTGAAACGGTATTACGGTACTAGTCGAGCTATCCTCGTTTTATGGATACAGGACGTTTCGAGGATGTAACCCTAGTACTCCTTCGAACAGAGTTGTAAAACTTTTCAACAGACCCACATAGAAGATTCTTTTTTTCCGTTCCATCCCTATCTGTTGTAGGAATTTTTTCTTTTTTTTAAATGTTTCTTTTTTTACGTTTAGGATAATCGAAAGTAGGTATTAACTGGTATAAATAATTAAAATCATTATTTTTACCTCATCTTTTCTTTTTTAAGCAAATTTTTATATCGTTTATAATTTTCGTTTGCGATAAAAAGCAATTTACCAGATAAATCATTTTCTTTTTTTTTTTTAATTCACATTCTTTCATTTTTTGGTTGGGTTTTAAGCTTTTTAATGAAGTGAAGATAAAAGATGGAAATATTTTCTTATACGTAAGAATTAGAATTTTTGTTATATTACTATTTATTTGATAGTTTACATTAAGAAGGGGTGAAGATTAAGTTACATAAATTAACCCTCGGATGGTGAACCATGGAGAGAGGCTCAATTTTAACACTTAACTTTATCCTTATATAATAAACTAACAAAGCACCTTCTGTGTTTTATTTTTCAATTGAAGGTTTATTTTTAAAAACTTATAGAATATCCAGTTGTTGAATTTATATTTACTGCTATCATATTCTTGCATCACTTTTAAAATTCACAAAAGCACGGGAAAATATTAAAATTTATAAAATAGTAACTAAAAAGGTGTAACGCTAAAGGTACTAAATAATTTTGTGAAAGAAATTTTTAATTACAACTTCAATACGTCTAAAAATATTTTAAATTGATATTACTCATGTTTTATTTAATTTTCCACTTCTATATTTTTTTTCTACTATGAATCTGTTATTAATTTTATTCCAAATAAAATAAAATTTTTTTTCATAATTTGTATTATTTCTGATTAAACATTGTTCGTATTCAATAATAACAAATAAAAATGTTGTACCTAATTAAATTATAATTCCTAACTAATGTCTGAAGAAAGTATTAATTTCTTAGGATTCTAAGGACATTTTTTCTATAAAATATTAGATTAAATAATTCAAAGCAAACTTCAAGACCATCTTCTATATTATGATGGAAATAGAGTACGTGTGTGTGAACGTAAGTGTTGTTATGAAAGATTTCTAGTACCGTGATTGTTGTGGCTGAACGTTGACGAAATTAAATTTTAACGTGGCCCGCTCAGTAAGGCACTCGCCAGTTTAAAGGATCAGCCGGTGTTCTCGCGTAAAATTAGTCACTAAAATTAGGGTTAAGATGCGCTTTAATATCTATAGGCAGCTGCTTACGGAAACGCCTCGTTACCGAGCGTAGTCGCACTTGAGGAACAGTTGAGGGGAGGATAATAATAAGGACAAGACTAAAGGATATTAGTCGGTACAGCTTCTACCCTGCTATCTCGTCCCTCCTTAGGGGTTAACTACAGTGGCTGGATTTTAGCTAATTGTTTACTACCAACACCCTGTCCATGAGCATCGAAACTGCCTTTTATCGTGACCGTTTGATAACAGAATTACGGTCAGTTTTTCAATCACGGCTTAATTCATAATCCAAAACCTGCCAAATTACGTAAACACGTGGAAATTACTAATAATTTTATGATCATAAATATAAATAAAATTTGTTTGGCATTTTTAACCGACCTTGAAAAAGCAGGAGGTTACTCGATTCGATCAGTATAGTATATATATATACATATTTTTTTCTTTTTACACGAATGTAGCTGATATTGGCACGTAACATTTTATTTGCAGAATAATCAACTTTTTAATGTATATTAAAATTTTTAAATGCAATCTTAATTCATTGCAATCGACACTTCTTATGCTCAATCGAATAACTTAAATTCGTAAAATTATAACTACTGCAGTTCTGACGACTGTAATGTACATATAATTCTTCATGAAAATTCAAAATCCAAGTTTTCTTTTAAATACTGATGCGTCGTATTATAATAGAATGAAGGTATCGATATATTCAAACCTTTGTGTAATTGAAATATTTGTTGTGAAATGGAAGAGAATTGTATTGAATAGGGTTGTCACAATTTTAATTCGAGAAAAAAAAATATAAGCCAACAGCACGCGGAGTTCCCAAGCGGTCACCCATCCAAGTACTATCCGCGCCGAACTTAGCTTGACTGCGGTGATCGGACGAGAACCTGTATTTTTTTTTTTTTTTATAAACAGTATTTTTATTTGTGCAAGATACATGTCATGGTGTACAAGGTATAAAAATATGAGTAAAAAAAACCTAACACTAGGACTTCTTTGGATGTTTGGCATTTCGATGGCACTCACTTCCGTCATATCACATATATTTCACATATTAATATTCCTCTCGCTTATTTTCTAGGACTTAAACAGGTACTGTCCATACCATCTTTTTGCGGCGTTTGGTGAAAAAAGAGCCTCGTCGGGCTTAAAAACCAGTCGCTCCGGTCACTAAGTTTTTCTTACAACTAAGCTTAATACTACGGGGGTTTGATGTGGGAGTGGGGCGGTTATTTACATCTGGCTATTTACATGTGTGCACTTGATTAATGCACTATGGGAGGTTCACTATTTACAGGGGGTTGTGAGCTATTCCTTAGCATAGTTTCTCTTTGGTTTGGATCCTAACTAGGTCTGTGCCTCCTTTATTCTCTTTCTCCTCCTTATTTCATCCATTTGTTGTGCGTTGCCTGCTCTCCACCATAATTCGTTCGACGTCCGGTGGAAGTCAATCACGTCCACATCTGCTATGCTCGTGTTGAATCTCATTGGGTTTCTTTGCCCTGGGGCACTTGTTTCGGTGAGCGGAATGGTTTTGTCCGCTCTATTTCGTCTCATGTGGTACAAAATTGGTATATTTTGCCCGTTCTGTATGAGGCCCTTGGAATCTATGTGAGGAAATGCGGCGATTGGGATATACCCGGTCTTCATGCATTTTCCGGCATATTCTTCGCTGCATAGCGTTATATCTTCTATGAGATCATTGCTGGATCTTCTGCATCTAATTAGGAACATCCTAATCAATTTTAAAATGTGGTTATCAATCCTCGGGATGTTTGCTGCATTTAAGAGCTTCTGGTTGCTGATGAAATGTTTGTAATCTGATTTCTGTGATCTGTACATCCTAAGGCATGTTCGCAGGCATCTCCTCTCGAAGCGTCTCAATTTCTCCATCGTGGATGCGGATATGTTCCACCAGGCCGATGGTGCATACGTCAGTATTGGTCTTATCAGCAGTTGGTAGCATATTACTTTCGCTCGTTTCGGCATGTGTTTGTTGTGGAAGAGGTTGCTGTGAGCTATTAGTGCTTTGTTTGCTTTCTCTAGTTGTGTGTCCACGTGTTTGTTCATTCTTAGTAGATGGTCCATGTGTACTCCCAGGTATTTGACAATGTTTCTATGTGGTATCCGTGTTGAGTCATTATTGTGTGGGTTTGAGAGGGATATGTGAAAGTCCTTGAGGCCTGTTCTGATTCTTTTGCTTAATTTGTCGTATGGTTTCCGGAAGATTATTGTTTCGCATTTTGTCGGATTTATTTTGAGGTTCCAAGCCCTGTGGTGCTTGTTCCTCTTTTCTACTAGCTCTTGTAGTCTTTCTTGTACCTCTCTTGTTGATTTTCCTGCTACGTATATGATTTCGTCATCTGCGAATGCTATTAAGTAGCTATTGTTGAGGTTGTTAAGGTCGGCCATATTTATGCCGCCATTGTATATGTTGAAGAGCGTGGGCGAGGACACCCTACCTTGCTGCAGGCCTTCGATTATTATGAAGTTTTTTTCTGAGCACCTGATTCCGTCTGTAACTATGAACTCCTGACCTTCGATCATGTTATCGATCATCCTTATTAGCTTCGTGGGAAATCCTTTCTTGATTAATTTGTAGATGAGTCCATTGTGCCATATGGTGTCGAATGCTTTTTCAATGTCTATTAGACATGCTGCTACTATTTCGTTGTTGTTTAGATGTCTATGCACGTCATGAATTAATTTGTCTATTGCATGCTCCGTTGAGTGGCCGAACCTGAACCCGTATTGGTTGTTCGGTATTATCTTTTTTTCTTGCATATTTGTTCTATTGTTCCCTTTAATAGCACCTCGAACACTTTGCTTATGTTGGGCGCAAGGTTTATCGGTCTGTAGCTAGCCGGTGCGCTAAGGTCCTTGTCCTTTTTTTTAATGGGTATAGTCTTTGTTTTCTTCCAGGCTGTAGGGAAGTAGCAGTTGTTGATTGCATTGTTGAAGATTATGGTGTATGTTTTTGTGATTTTTGGAGGTAGATGTTTTATGACTATTGCTGGTATGTCGTCGAGGCCCGCTGAGGTCTTGTTCGGCATTTTTTTACAGATTCGCTGTATCTCTACCCAGTGGCCGAAGGGTGCGTACTCGTTCTCATCCTCATCCTCGGTTATTCGTGGGCTGTGCGCTGGGTTTTGGTCCGAGAACTCAGTGGTCCTAGTGTGGCGGACATCCTCCAGTCTGTATTCTTCCACTCTTCTGTCTACTAACTCTTTAAGGCGAGATCCTTCGTTTAGTAGCGCCGGGGCGTTGACCGCCTCGAAGTGTGCTCCCAGCACATCCAGCTTCTTCGTTGGGTCATGGATTTGGTATGACCCGTCATTTCCTCGCGTCGCGGTTTCGAGGGCCCCCGCTCTTTCGATTATTGCTGTCTGTTGGTTTGAGAGTGTAAGGTTCTTGATTTCGATCCCCTCTTTCTTCCTAAACATTGCGTTAATTGTGGGGAAGAATTTGTCTGTTTTTCTGTGGTCGATATCTCTTGCTTTTTGCGCCCAGAATTTGTTTGTTGCTATGGCGAACTCCTTGGATATTTGGTATTTTATTAATCCTATGGTTGCCTTGATTGTTTTAATTTGTTCGGGGTTGTACTCGGAACGTCGTCGGTTTAGCTGTGTAATCAGGTAGGCTTTATCCTTCCTTAGTCCTGCAATTTTTTTGTTCATGTATTTGTCCGTGCTGTTGTGGGTTTTACTCCTAGGTATGGTTTCCTCCATGACTTCTTTGATGTATATATCCGTGTCACGTAGCCAATCGTCGATTTCCTCGTTAGATAGATTCCTGTTGGCCGGGATGTTCCGTTGATAGTTCACCTCTGCTGTTTCTTGGAATTTTTCCCAGTTCGTCTTTTTGTATTGGAAGCGGTATCTTCGGGGTCTGGTTTCGACCGCGTTTTCCCCCATATTACGGAGGCATACCGAAAAACTTAAGGCTTTGTGGTCGCTTTCTGCTCTTGCTACTCTTACTTTTCCGTTTACCGTATCCGTAATTGTGAGCCTAGCGTCCACAAGGCCCATGTCCAGGAACGATCCTGATCTTGGGTACGTCGGTTCCATGGGGTGCAGGAAGTTGATTTTGAATTATGAGGCTGAGTTCATCCAGCTCGCCATGTATCTGCCCCTCTGGTTATGTGTCGTGTCTCCCCAGCTTGTATGCCTCGCATTTAGGTCCCCCGCGATTATGAAAAACACGTTCGGGTCGTCCAGTTTGAGTGCACTGCACAGGTTATTCAGTTCTTCGATAAAACCCTCTTTGTTGCTATTTGAGGCGTAGACACTGATTACGAATAATTTATTTTGTGCTGCCGTTTGCACTTTGATGCTGGTGAACTCCAGGATGGAGTTGTTTTTGGAGCTTGGGTTTGTGATTTCTTCGTATGGGATGTTTTCCCTTATTAAAATTGCCGTGCCTCCCCCGAAGGTTGCGTTGGGTCTGTCGACGCGTGTCATTCTGTATCCCTTGAAGGACATTTGGTGCTTGTGGTTTAATTTCGTCTCTGATAGCAACATTATGTGCGGTCTGTGCTTCTTTAGCGTGCTGGATAATTCGGCTCGTCTCCAGTTTGTAACCAGTGAATTTGTGTTGAGCGCCATGATTTTGAGTTCGTTGAGCGTTTGACTTTCTCCCCCTACCCTGCTTGGGTGTTTCTGGGTTGCGTCTATTGTTGTGTTTCCCGTTGGTGTATTATCCATCTTGGTGGTCTAGTAAAGTCATAAAAAGATAGTCTATTCTGTTTGCATTTTCCTGCACCATTTTGGCTAATCCTGATATTTGCTGTGTCACTGCCTGCATGATGTTTGTGGAGAAGTTTTCTAGAGTTTGTTCTAAGAGTTTCTTGGTTTCTTCGATCGTTTCATATGTGGGGGCAGTTGTCCGTTGTGGTTTCGTGACAGGTATCGCTGCGTTCCTGCTCGTTGCTTCCTGTGCGCGTGTATCGGGGTTCTGCTGTTCTTATCTGTTTTCTGTTTCAGCGGCTTGTGCGTATGATAGTTTTTCTGTTCTTGCCCTGATGTTTGTAATTCTGCTTTCTCTTTTGGCTTTGGCCTGCTTCTTCGTCCCCATCATGACCTCCTCGGAGAACATTAGGTAGGGGCATCCTCTGTATGAAGCTGGGTGCCCTTTGCTCTTACAGTTGACGCATGCTATTTCCTCTTTCGGTGTGCTGTCGTTAATTTTGCACATGCCTGGTTCGTGCTGATCCGTGCACTTCACGCATCTGTAAGCCATGCCGCAGTTTGTGCTGGAGTGGCCTAGCCTTTGGCATTTTCGGCATTGCATAATTGACTTTTTTTTTAGTTTTTCCCACTTCACTTTTTGATACGCAAGCTTCCCAATTTGCGTCACGTTGTTGATTTTGCTTCCTGGTGCTAGCTGTACGAGGAAGTGGAAGCGCTCTGGGTTTTTCTTGTTGAAAATTATTTTGTTACACTTGGTAATCTTTGTATCCTTGTCACAGGTGCTTCTTAATTCTTCAAGGATTTCTTCCGCTTCGAAGTCACCTCTTATCCCCTTAAGAATTAGCGAAATATGTTTTTCGTTCTTGGGTGTAAATGTGTAAAAGGGCTTATTCGTCTCTCTGATGGCCTCCTTGATTCTCTCAAATTCCGCCGTCGAGTCTGCGAAGATTGTGTTATTATTTATGCTCGTTTCCTTTAGTCTGAACACGTCTTTGCTTATACTTTTCGCCGCTAGGCACCTTGCGAGCTCTCTGATTGAGCAGTCAGCTACGTGGATCGGGGGGGGTTTTTGGGATTTGGATTTGGGGTTGGTGTATCCCTCCGCCTGGTTTCCTACTCCTTTTTTTGCGTGCCGTATCCCGGAAACTCCTGGAGTTGGCGACCATGGTCTCTCGCCTGTTCCTAGCTGGGTGTGTGTTTCCCCCGTTGCTTCTTGTCGGTTCTTCGTGATGGCCTTGCCATTTCTCCCTACCTCAGTCCAGACTTGCTCTTCGGGTTGGTCGTTGCGCATCTCTTCTTCCCTTTCTGCGCCGAGCACGGCTGATTCTCCTACGTGTTTTTTCAATTCCGCGCTGCCGCTGTGCTCCTCCGCTGCGCGTTTGCGAGCGCTGGTTAGGTTGGGTACTGCCCTTGCTTTCTCGTATTTATCCGCTAGGGCTTGTGCTTTAGCGAACATAGTATCGATGCTCGTTGCGTTTGAGCCGTCCGTACTATTCACGAACTTTTTCAGTTCTAGCGCTATTGCTCTGTTGGTCATGCGGTTTGCGGCCTTACCGTGACCGCTGCCTCGGCTGCTTGCGTTCTGCGCCATGATGGCTGTCTATTTCTCCGTGTACCGGTGGCGGCGCTTCTGCCTGCCCTTGGCACCGTAAAGGTAGGGGGCGCTCCCCCCTTGTGCGTATGGACGCCTGTCTAACCTCACTTTTGTACTTTCTCTTTTATATATATTTAACTTTCCTGTATAGATTGCACTTTGTGTGATGTAGGACACTCTTTGGACTGTAAAAGTACCGACACCACTATTTGAACACATGTATACGTAATAAATTGTGCTCACACTGTCACAAAAGTAAACTTTTCCGCTCGGTTTGTCGCACGTCTCCACGCATCGACGGACGAGACGACACTCGACGAGAACCTGTATAATCCTAAGTCGTATGGCCGTTGGCTGAAAGATACGCTCTTTTACATCGAGAAACTGTTAAAAGTCTGAAGAACACACGATGTCATAAAAATATAAACAAATTGCTGTTTAAATAACAGTTTAACTGCCATAGTGAAAATGGATATCTGTAGTAAAAGACACATTTAAATACTAATTATTTAAAATATAAGTGTTAAATTTTCAAATTTAAGCTTTATGTACATTCGCAATCAAATTAGGCTTTCCTAGGGAAAATAGCAATATACAGGAAACAGGGATTCTTAAAATCTTATTTTTCGTAATATTAATATAATTTCTAATTATTTGATATTATAAAATGTAGTATGTATTTGAAAAATATGAATAATTAATCAATATCAATTCAAATTTTCCCGCGTAAACATTCATATGCGAGCGGTGCTGTGGAGGGCCACAAATTTATACAGGGTGGTCCACGCAACGTGTGCACCTTTATAACTTCCAAAATATGCGTTGCACAACAAAATGTTATATACAAAAGTTACATAGTTTAAAAGTGTACACTATGTAGTTTGTTAATTTTTTTTACAGGTGGAGACATTTCGGAGATTTGTAGGACAACTTTGTTTTTTTAAATAGAATTCTATATTTTTTATACAAAAGTGTGGTAGAGTATCGAATTCTGAATAAAAAGGTATTGACCTTTATCAGCCCTAAACTTAATAGGTAACGAGTAATTTCACTTTATTACTTGAAAATTTTCTTCACGTAATATCAAGTTGGAGATTCAAGCTTATCACAGATTTCCGCTGGACAACGATGTTTATGTTACAGTGTTTATCAACATGACAACATCTGTTATGATCCGCAATCTTCTATCATGTTCGTGATCCAGTATTGAAGTTACCTTTGGTGTTTGGTGTGTAATGAAATTTTGTAATGGCGAAAAAGTTGATATGCTCTTAGTTTATGGTGAGTGCCATAAAAATGCAATAAGAGCCAAAGCTATATGTGCCGAAAGGTATCCTGAACGAAATCAGCCATCTCGAGCCATATTTAAGAGAATGTGTGAATCGCTTCGACGAACCGGAAGTTTTAATGTTACTAAACGTATCGTAAGGAAACCTGCTACTTGTGATGAAAATACGATTGGGGTCCTAGCAGCGATAACAGAAAACCCCCATATTAGTATGTACAGTGACAAGGGAACATCGGGGACTGATACACTCCGATTTTGATGAAACTTTGCATAAATATTTATTAGAACTGTTTATGAAGGTAACTGTAATTCATTGGTGCCCGTTTTTCACTTTGAGGGAGATATCAACCCTTTTATCCGAACCGACCTTTCTATGTACGTGCTTATAAATCGTAAACAACAAAAGATATAAAGAAATAGTTGAAATAAAAGTTATACCGTTTCTTGAGGTCTATAAAGCTGCGTGTAAGTTCTCTTTTCAAATCATCCTTTTTGCAAAATTGAAATCCCTCTCCCCCTCCGTTTTGAAAAACTTTACTTTTTTCTCAATCAATAAAAGCGCCTATTTATTATGAATTCAACGATGTATTATAGTGTATAGTTGTTTTAATTATTCCGATAGAATTTTTAATTTAAGTTTTTTGATCTGTCTGTATTGACTGCTAACTCAACTTATACTTCCAACGTTTTGAAGATATTTTGGTTTTGAACAAACCATAGAACGTACAAATGATTTGAGTCGTCACTAGTTATTTTTTATTTTATCCCAAATGAACCATTTTTTATACTCACTTAAGATGGAGTGGAATATTGCAGCATACTTGATGAAACCGCATTATCTATGTTTTATGATCGGAGCAGTTGAAAGGGAGCAAGTAAAATTAAAAACCGCAAGCACATGTTCTTACAGTAAGTTAAAGCTACCCACAAAAAGAATACTTGCCACATGTCTTGAAATTTAAGATACTTCAACCACATTTTCTTGAAACTTAATATCATATTTTCAAACGAATGCAAAAAGAAAAAATCGAGACTCTAGTCAATATTATGAAATATCTCTGTTTCATAACAGAGAAATTGCTACATTTTCAGTTATTCAATATGCAAAAATTCTTTCATGGTAATAGAATGATATTCCGGTTTTTAAAAATATTTAAAAATAATTTGAATTAAATTGTAATCTGAAAAGAGATAATATCAAGTGAAATGTTTACAATTATTTAAATTAAATTATTTTAAATTATTTAATTTTACACACCATCGGTGGCAATATAACTGGAATCTACCGTAATTCAAAGTGGTCATATCATGTTAGACAATTCACCCTCTATAAAGTATCAGTTGGAAATAATTAGAATAAACTAAATTCTTATGGCTATACACAAACATTAAGAAGATTATACGGTATTAACACTCTGTCCATACATGTGTAAAAAAACACAATTGTAATTAAATTATTCGTTGTCAATTTTCAATGATACAGTATTATATTAAATATATGTAATCTTGTTTGATCAACCGAATGTTCAGTTTGTTTGATGCAGTAGAACGAACCATTTATAGCATTTCCCATTAGTAAGTAGATTATACGAACTGTTAATGACCGTAAACCGTAACACTAGAATAATTTACTTGATCCACGTAATATTATCTTATTATTACTATCAAACTTTTCTTTGTTTTTGTTATTTCTCATCAAATAGATATTTAATCTACACTCTTTTAAATTGAAAGTTAAACATTACTTAACTAAGTTGTTTAATTTAATATATAAATGTAAATAAAATAATTTTTTGTACAAAATTTTATTTACAATTAGATAATTTTTACCACAAGTGCTTTTATATTTAATTATTAAAGGGAAGGGTGATATTCTGACCCCCTTGGTACTTTTTCTATTTCGATCAAATTCAGTTAAATTGGTTTTCCGGATTTTCATTTTTTATTATAAATAACCTTATTAGTTTAATTACATTTTAAACAGAGTTTAAGCGTTTTAGGAAGCTTATTATCATTCTTTTCTTTAATAAAAATTTTTTATTGTATGTCTACTACATATTTTGCAAAATAAATGCTAAAAAATTGACCATTATTAATTTACTGTACACTCGCGATCAAATCACGCTTCCCTGGAGAAAATGGTAATGTCCCAAATTTCCGCCCTTTCCCGTAGGCTTTTTAGAGGAAAATGACAATGTGGTGATATAGGTCTGTGGCCCCCCACTACTTGCATGTAAACATTTACCCGGGAAAAATTGAATTAATATTTACTATGTTATTTGTACTTTTGAAGTATAGAATTCCTCAAAGTTCTTGTTTTTCCTATTTGCTATTTTCTATACGAGAACCTGATAACCCCAAATTTGATCAACAGATTTGGATTCAAGGTGCAAAAATACATAGAATTTACCTCTTTTCAATTGATTTCTCGTTGGGGCCTTAATTGTAGACATTTACCAAATATTTATTATTTTGTATTTTCTAATTTTTACCTCACAACATAAAAGATGCAAATGTGCAAATGTTATCTACAGATATGACAGACAGAATATTATGTGAATAAATGATGTAGATTTTTATATTTTAAATACACGTTCAGCAATAATTGCTACTTTTTATATTCAAGATTTTCTGACGGGGAGTAAAACGAGGGAATTATTTAAACACCCGATCGATGTACCTTTTGATACATAGTTGAGCGAGGAGATTCAAAATTATATTGATTTTTGTCGACATCAAGGCACGGCAGCGGTTCGTATCCATAAAACGTACGCATAAAACCGCAAACGCTGATCCTGAATAATATTCTGCGCGTTTAATCGAATCTGTATGTTAATTAATACCGGGGACTTTGATCGGAATTGTGTGCATACCTCTTCAATTTCATATCCCATCTTCTACGTTTTATGTTTGATATGTGTCCAATTATACTGTATTACAATAATGCAAACTAAAAACTTATTTTGTTGCAAATTTACATTTATGATAGCAATTTTGGGTATACTTGACGTTTCGCATATTAATGGATACCATTAATATATTGCCTCCATACACTCGTTTCCGTTTTGCGTATGGAATTTAAAATAACCTTCTTCACCAACTTGAAAATTAATTATTTAAGGAGAATCAAAACTCTACAATTATTCTCTACAGTGTTTTAAAACGCTACAAAGAATTTCATTTATTCACTTAATTTTTTAAGTTGAATTGATATTGTAATATTGCATTCTTGGAATAAGGTATGTTAAAAGACATGTATTTTTTATTAATATCGAGTTTTATTGTATTTATATATTAATTACATGAAATTTCAAGACATCATAAGTCAATAGTGGACATTTAAAAACAAAATCCTTGAACATAAACATATAATTTTTAAAAGAACAGTGCAGGATTTAAAAAATGAAAATATTATGAAAAACAAAATTAAATAAAAATTTGAGCTCTCTCTATGGTCTGAAAGTGTCCGAAGGTTAACCATTGTTCATTTTTTTATTCATAAATTTTATTGAAGTTGTTAATCATAATATACTGAACTTATTATTTACAACCATTATTAAAATATAAAAACAAACTTTATTTATTTATAATATGACAGAAAATTATATATCAACGTTTAAAAAGATTTATGTCTATATTCTAACAGTTGCAAATAATAAGTTTACTGTGATTGCCAATTTAAATGATAAATACAAAATGTATAGTGAGAATATTGGAGAATTCTGTTTTTTCCCCTATAAGCCACGCGGTTGGAGAGCAGCGGAGGCGCCGCCATTCTTCGTTCCACGCAATGCAATGCAATGGTTGAAGCGTGTCGCGAGCTATACTCTTTTTATTTTTATTAAAACCATTATTAAAGCTATTATTATATCGCTAATTAGTGGTCGTGTTTAACACTAGAACTACCAACAGTTGTTATATACCTATTTCTACCAAACCCGTCATTTTGACCGGTGTGATATTTAATTGGCAAAATATAAAAATTCAAAGAAAAGTTTTAAGGATAATAAAAAATGTATAATATTATTAAATACATGAATTTAGAAAAAGTCACAACATTATTATAAAATATAAAATAAAATTTCAAGACAAGATCTTGTAAACAATTGATACAACCGGTCATTCTGACCGGTCGGTAGTTCTAGTGATAACTGTAAATTGAAAGAAATATATTCAACACAATTGTCCACAATATTGTAAGTATTTCAACTGCACTAATTTCAACTGTATACAACTACCGCGCGAGCACTGTATTTCAACTGTTTACAACAATTGGCTAGCGCCATATTATTAAATACATGAATTTAGAAAAAGTCACAACATTATTATAAAATATTAAATAAAATTTGAAGACAAAATCTTGTAAACAATTGATACAACCGGTCATTTTGACCGGTCGGTAGTTCTAGTGTTAAAACTCCCTTCGATGCTCCTGCTCAAAAGGGAGGCAGTTATAGTGATTTCCTTGTTAGCATTCTTTCTCTCAACTTCAATAATAAGCGTGAAATTATTCTACGTCAATGTGGAAGGTCCAGGATGGCCAGAAACGGGGGCAGGTGTTCGAGAACCGGAAGCCTTTAGATGCGCCGCTGCATTCTCCTCGATGCACCGATAAATTCGAAATCTGACTTTTGACTGTATAATCCTACCTTGGCCCTTTTCATGTCACTGGGAAAGTCCTTGTGAACGGATTTACTGAATAACCTATCTTGAATGAAACACGCCGTCTACTTTGCTACAACTCCAAAGCTTGAATGGACGTTCCTCTTCCATTCACTCCCCGTCAATTTGTACAAACTTACCTTCTACCCTAAAAATTTTCAAAACTTAAATATTTTTCTTCAACAGTATCCTTGCTATTAATACGATAAATTATATTAAAAAGTACACAAAATTATTAATTATAACAGCGAAACAAGTGTTGAAGAAAGAGGAATGGACCGAGGGGGAAACGAAGGTGTAGAAGCGTTGAAAGAGAAGAAAGGTGTTCTATTCGTGTATACGCCAGTGACATCTGTATTAGCAAGATTACCGGGTGGTTTTCGTGACAGAGGGTTCCGGTACGTGACGAACACCCGGTTTCGAACATGCAATAGGTGTGAACAATGATGATAGCGGGGCGGGGAGAGTTGACCAGGGGTATTTGGCTCTTTGCTCGACATGAATGACTTTGTATATAAGTCCACTAATCTGTAGGCTGGCATAAAGCCGGCCTTTTGTGTCAGCTCGCTTAGCACGAGAGAGTCAGTCAGTCAGTCACTCAGTCAGCCAGTTAGTCAGCTGGTGGCTCATAGGGATGCATGATACTTTTACAGAAAAAAATATCCTTTCAACTGTATTGAATAAAATTATATTTAAAATGACTTCAATTGAGAAGCTCTCTGTAATGTGAACATATTTGTCAAAATGATACTTTGAGGAATTAAAATTGGAATTCTCTTTCATTTATTATTAATGAAATGCTAAATTAATTTTGTTACTAATGTAAAACCAAATTATAGCAAAAGAAGATTAATTTTACTTCCATTAAAAACTCTTAAAGGCTTCTTCTTTCAAATATAGGATTTCTTCGTGCAAAGTACAATTGACTTTTGTTATATTGCCACATGGTCGAATTCTTTTACTTTTCAACGATTTAACTTTTTTCAATTTCACACCTTGATGTGGATAGATCTACTCAAGTGGATTCGAACGTTTTAAATGCTGTATAAAATGAGCAACGTTTCACTTTATCTGCGGCAATATAACGAGAGTATAGTGTACTAATTCTTAGTTTTCTTTACGAATGGCAAACCATAGGCAGAGCCCCAATCACGATTGATCCAGACTTTATCTGGTCAATTCATAGAATTTTAAATAATTATCAATATTAGCTCGTTAAAAAATTAACTGAATAGTTCAGATAAGAAAAGAAGTTTGTTTTCCCAGATCGAAACGTAAACATTAAAATGTAGGGATAGAAAAAAATGGTTAGGATTGCCTGGTATATCCATGAAAGTATCTACAAATCTTATTGGAGAGACTAGTGGCAACAGGGGTACCGAAACCGCTTTCACCCCAGGTTTTAGCTCCTCCCTTTCCCCGTCGATTCTGAACAGTCAACCAAGTCACCCTGACAGACGAGCATGCCATTATTAGTTCGGTTTCGATGGTGCGCTAGTCAGTTACTCGCTACGACGCTTTCGACCCTTTCGGCAAACCGTGAATGGTCACTTTGAGCCCCGCGTACGCGTGTTACTGTGATTGAGAAATTGCGGGATGTATCACAATTTCAATCTGGCATTTCTATGGAATTTGCACTGTGAGTATTGGATTATTCGGTTTCCATTCAATTTGTACAGGGGAGAAATCAAAACTTAATTTGGACGTTTAAAAATTGTTGAACGCAAAATTTAAGGCACCGGCAGGAAGTATGTTTAACCCTCGGACGACGGACCATGGAGAGATCCTCAATTTTAATTTCATTCTTTATTTCATATCATTTTAATTTTCGAAATGTATGAAACCCTTTCGTTTAAAAATTATATATTTAATGGTAGGTTAATATCCTTGTATATATTTTATAAGTTTGAGTCACAATTGACCCTGGCTCCGCTGTCCAAATCTTAAAGAGGGAATATTACATCACTGTGAATATTTTATTGTTACACGATGAACACGTGCAATAGTAATATTATTTTATTGGGTGAGTCAAACAGTAATGTAGGAATATTTTGCGAGGACCATCATAATTTTTTTCTTTTTGATATAGTATACTCTCGTTATATTACCACGTGAGCGACTTGATCTTCATACAGATTTTCAATTATGCTGGTCTTCCACCATTATGATCTATGAAAAATGATACACTTTTATCTCCCCTTCTCCTTTAACTGAAAGTTTGGAAGCTTGACAAATTTTCCGCTCCTTCATCCCATCCGAGGCAATATAACGAGGGTCAGCTGTACATACGTGAAAAACACTGGACAATGCATTTAAACAAAAACAAGTAAAGAGAATATAAAAGAACATGGGAATCCATAAATCCTATACAAATAAATACACTTTTTGGAGTCAGAGGGAAATAAGAATGATTTATACAGAAAAAATATAACATTTTTAAGATTAATTTATGTAACTGCGATATCGCGTGACAAATTAAGAAATTTATATGTTCTGACAACCCAGGATCATTTGATTATATAATTGATGACGAATAATTTTTTCAGAGATCACATTAATATGTTTTATCACAGTACAATATTACAATATTTTTGTTGTTGCTGATAGCTTATTCATACAGCTTCGATTTTAACATCAACATTCTGTGTAATGAAAATGGTTCACATATAAGATTATGGCTGGAAATGCTTGATATAAATAGAAATTCAAGTGCTATTAGCAATAGAACTCATGCGAGCAATCTTTAAGCGGAGACTGGGTCAATCGTGACCCGAACTTACAAAACTTATACAAGGATATTAACCTAAACGAAAAAATTTCATATATTAGAAGAATAATTTGTAAAGAATCAGTGTAAAATGTAGAAAATGAAAATAATATGGAATTCAAAATCGAATTAAAATTGTGTCTTTTTCCATGGTCCGCTGTCCAAGGCGATTATAGAGTAATACTAATTGTAAATCATAACTATATCTCGATTGCTCCCAACTGTTATTGCTCATTCCATGTTTTCACTGGATATTAATTGATTCCAAGTTCAGTGTACACGTCTCACCCTCACACAATTGGAAATAACATAAACTTTCAATACCAATTCCACTTTCAAAATTCAGTTAGTTACCAACCTCCACCCTTGGCTCAATACCCTATAGGAAAAGGTATTACCCAACTAATTGGTTCTCACAAGGGACATTACCCAATCGACACACGCCGATTTTGATGCCCTTTGAGTATGATATAGAATTCAAAAAAATATTTGACACGTATTTTTTTGATCGGCAATCGTCCATGCTAAAGGGGTAAAAATAGCCCTCAAAGTTGGGGTTGCAAACCATATTTTCTTGAATATCTCAGGAACTATTAGGTGTTGGCGAAAAATTCAAAATGGAATTTGTGTGTTTTTGAACAGCAAATTTTTCTATATAGCCACCTTTTTGATGAATTTATTTGTTTAAAAAATATATTGAAAAATAATCTATTTTTGTCATTTTTTTCACCCCTTCAGCATGGACGATTGCCGATAAAAAAAAATACGTGTCAAATATTTTTTTGCGTTCTATATCATACTCAAAGGGCATCAAAATCGGCGTGTGTCGATTGGGTAATGTCCCTTGTCAGTATGAAGATAATTTAATCCATTAAAAACAATATGATAGTTTTAATATCAATAAATCATGATACAGTAGTTTTCATCATTTGAATTATGTACAGTTGTGTTCAATTTAGGCTTGTTTTAAAAAAAGGAAGCGTAGAGGAAGGAATGTTCCATCACTCTTCTTATTTGTTCATTTTATTTTTATATGCAAAAATAAGAGATTCTATGTTAAGCACTCCTTAGACACTTCTTAGGCATTCCTTAGACTTTCCTGGTGTACTTACAAGGGGAAGTGTAGAAAAAAAGAATATTCCATCACTCTTGTCGTAATTAGGTAGCGGCCAGGGTAGACCTGACCCTCCCCCCAAAAATGTAAACCAGCCCCCTCATCATTTTAAATCTCAAGATTCTAGAATTCTACAATTTCAAAATTTCTAAGACACTTGAACTATTCCAGAAAAAATTTTATTTAAACCAATGTCCATCATTGAATCTCCCTAGGTCCTAAGTTCTTCCAAAACCGAAGACAACTAATGGGAGATTCCACCCCCTATACTTACCCTTAGCCAAAGGAAAGCTACATTGCACGTAAATGTACAATTCGATTAGGTACTAATACTACATCCTACATGGAAAATTGTAATTTATTACATATTGTATGAATACTTTCTTTTCTTCCAATCTTTCTAATCTGTCAGATGGCATATATTTTTCAGAGTTAACAGTTCTATAGGAGTTTCTTTTTTTTAATTCTTCATATCATCTGATGATTGTTTCTGATATCTACTATGAATGCATCGTGTTAATTTTGTCATCATAAAAATAAAAGATAAATTATAGCAATCAGGGCTCTAGAGATGGATACTTCTGAGAAACGGGGAATTATTAAGCGTCGATGGCATAAACGCATTCTTGACAATGTATTTGTTTCTGTAGCATAGCTTACATTCATTGCCTATCTAGGGAACAAAGTGGAATACTGAAGCATGTGTCCCTAACAGGGAATTATTTAGCAGGGATTTAGCAAGTGCCTACTATATTTTTAGATGGTAAAAATTAATCGACGTTCCGCACACGTCATTCCAATGCAACGAGTTAAATACTAACCGTGATTAATCAAAATAGTTATCAAAATAATCAATCAGAATAATTATTCTTCATATGAAGAAGATATTCGGTGATTCATGAACAATTGAAAGTAACTGAAGAGATTTTACTAACAATAAAATCATGTGTTTGTTCTTGACTCTCGAACGGCGGACCATGGAGAGAGCCATAATTTTAACGTACATTGTTCCTTTAAAAATTGTTCTTCTAAAGTTAGATCAATATTCTTTTATATATTTTGTAAGTTTGGGTCACGACTGACCCAGGCTCTGCTTTTCAAGGGTTAAGGTAGACCCCTTCGTGACATATGCGTAAATCAAGCAAAGATAGTCCAAAAAGTCAAGCTTCCTCCTGTTTTATGACGGTGTAATTAAACTGCGAATTCCATACGTTCGTGGAGGACAGAGTTTCGGATGGCTGACAGAGTTTTGCATCGAGACGGTGGAAGCTAATTTATATAGAAAGAAGGAAAAAAAGAATTAACAGAATGAGGTAGGAAGATAGTTGGGTAGCGGCGAAGAAAGGAGGAGGGGGTTGTGGTATTTACGATGGAGGCTCTATGTATGTATCGAAGCATTATGGGGTCCATGGTATCAAAGAAGCCGCCTTTACAACGAGCCATATACTGTTTACAACGTCTGAAATCTTACATCTATATAAGAGTTTCATGGCGTTCGTCGCTGTAACTGTCTCGTTCACGAACAATCTTGTTCCTGTTCAAAACTACATTTCGATATCGCAATTTTTTCATTAACACTCATTATTTGTTGCATCCAGCAAAACCTTATTACAAAACACTAACTATTAAATATATAGGGTACTGTAAAATGTGGCAAATAGAAACAATAGACTTCTACCAAAAATGAATATTTTATTTAATAGATATTATCTATCTTAATGTTTTAAAAATATTGTACATTCAGTGGAAAAAATTACTTAATCTTCGAACAGCGGAACCTGGGTCAATCGTGACCGAAACTTACAAAACGTATACAAAGATACTAACTTAAAGTTAAATATATAATTTTTAAACAAAAGGCTTCCATATATTGGAATAATGTAAAATTTTTTAAATATGAAATTAAATTAAAATTGTGGCTCTTTCCATTGTCTTGGGGCTCTCTCCAGGGTCCGCAATCCAAGGGTTGTTAGAGCAACTTAAATGGTACTTATGAAAAGTAGTAAAACAATTGTATTAATTAATTTTTAATCCCTTGTACGATATAAATTTTTAACCACGTATTAACCACTATCATTCACGTTTAATATAGAATTCTTTTTTCATCTCCAATGACCACACAATCAGAGAATGAATGATTGATTTGTCGACCTTGCATTGATGCATAACTTGGTTCAATTTGCCAAATTTTAGCGATTTTTCCAATTCTAATTAACATGTTCGTTAATGAGCACTCGTGTAGAAAATAGAATAAAAATGAATTCATTAATTTCTCAATAATTATTAATTTTAGATACGTGTTTCAGCACTTCTTTTAATTCGTCAAAAATATTAAATGTCTATCATGATTTCTTTTTAAAAAATAAAATTACATTAAACGACTCGTTGAGAAAGTCTCGAATGGAAGAGTAATAAAACTAGAATAACGCATAAAATCGTAAAATGAACAAAATCATAAAGTTCTCTTAATCAAAAGAAAACACGCTTGGAGTCCGGTAACGCGCGAATACAAATATTAATGAGAGAATCTTTTGTAATATTCCGCTGTACGAGTGTATAGCATTGGTATTCCAGCGAAAGCTTTGTGGACAGGTGCGATGTCCGTAGGTGTCGGAACATCACACGGTAAACGGGAAGAGGGTAGATTCGGGGGTTGAGGGTGTATCCTCCTGCGCGTACCTTTGCCCTGTTTCTTCTCTCGCTCTCTGCACACATGCTATTCAGGCGTAACGGAGAGTTTAATTAATATTCGCACAGTGGGTTGGCTTGTTTGATTAGCTCCACGTTGCGTAGCTTGATGGGTAGGCATGCACCCGCGTAGAACGCGCATAGGCAGAAAGCCCTGTGTTACGGGGGCTGAAGGAAAGAGGGAGAGAGATAAAGGAAGGAACAAAGAGAGGGTGAGACGGTGGAGAAATAGACGCGGAGGGTAGGGGTAGCGAGAGAGAGACAGAGGGATATAGAGGCAGGCAACATTCCGAGAGACTATGTACCAACTGTAATATCACAATCATAACCAGACCCCTCGTCAGTTTGTCCGTCTGTCCGTCTGTCCGTTGGTCCATTCGTTCGTTCGTTCGTTCGTTCGTTCGTTCGTTCGTCTGCCGTAATGTCCTCACGCTTCAGCGATATCAAAGAACTAACCGCGCCGCTCGTGACGTTTACGTTACGCCCGCTATATGATGACGTGTCCGAATTCTGGTCAGAATTTTTACTTGCCAAATCCTTGTTAAATTTAACCATTTGCGATGGAAATTGATTGACGGTGTGTCTGACCGACCACTCGTCCAAAACAATGCCATCATTTCTACCCCATCCTGGATGATGACTCAGGTTCAGGCAGATATACATATGTACATCTCATACTTCATGCAAAACTTAATATGATTCTAAAACATTACTGAACCTTACTTTAAGGTATGCAAAATTATTTAATTTATATATATTTATTTTATTTTAATAGTATTTATGTAATAGTATTTAATAGTAGGTATTAAATAGGGGAGAGTTGCCGAATTTGGATCGTCGACTAGATTGGACCATCACCTTATATTACCCCCTATAACATATAGATGTCGTAGTAGAGGCAGCATTAGGTGGTCCAAATTCGGCAACTCTCTTCTTCGAATACTACTTAATTTAATAATATTCGGTGAGAAAAATTAAAAAGATACAAGGAATCCATTTTAAGAATCCATTAATTCAAAAGTTATGCGTATATAAAATTAAGTGTTCTTAACATATTTTGAGATTAGTTTGACGCCACATTAGTTTCCACGTAGATTTATTTTATCGGAATAATTCAAATGCCTGTATTCATAGGTGAGTTTTGCACGTGTTAAATTAGATTAGGATAGGTTAGGTTAGTTATCTCGGCACCATTCTGATGCTCCACTCAGCGGATCAATCAGATTATAGATAGAAGTCAATATGGCGTCAAACTAACCTCAAAAGTACTCGGCAAACAATTCAATTTTACACGCGTGTGACTTTTAAATGTAAAGTTCAATCGAAAAAAATTTTGTTCATTAATATGTTTCATCATTTGAGGGTCACTGGTGATTAACATTACAAATTTATTTCCAATCGAATAAAGGAAAGAGAAAAAGGCAATTAAGCAGGATAAGGTATACTTTATTTGGAAAAAACTAATTAACTATTTTGTGATATATGATTTTATATTTATAAGTAATTTGTTATATTTAGAAATATATATTTATAAAATTATGGTAGTCACAGTCAATCTTTTGGAAACCTCTTTTTACATTGTTTGTTTTCCTAGAGAAGCTACTGTGCTTTGCACTGTACAAATGTAATTTGGTTAAATGTATCATTTTTAAAGGAAAGGGTTTCCTTTAAAAATAATAATTTTTAATTAAAATGGTGACTCTCCGTGGTCCGCGATCTTGGGGCTCTCTCCATGGTCCGCCCTATAAGGGTTAAAAAACCAATTAAAAAATATTTTATTCTCTCCAATTTATTTAAAGTTCTTGTTTCTTCTGTGTGAATGGACGCTTATCGCTCACGAAACTGTATTATCATACACCAACGCTTGTTTCTTCGGTACACTCCATAAAAAAGAATTGTTCGGGTAAGGTTTAATGATTCCTTGCGATAATAATGTTTCTATCTGGTGTTGTATTTCGTCTTGATGCACAAGCAGATATCGCTATTGTCTTGTGGGGATAACGATATCGTCCATAACATAGATTGTATGGAGAAAGTGTGGAACTTTAACAAGCTTGTCTCCTGGTAAGTGATATGCTATTCCTTAAAGTGTGTGGTCTTTCATACGATTTTTAAATTTCATTCTATTTTTTTAGTTAATGTGACAATTGGGTCTACCAGATTTGTATATCTGATGGAATATTACCAGGTCCCTCTCAAGCCCTATTCAATTACCCAACCATATAAACGTGATCATTAATTTTTTTACGATTAAATTCAAATATTTTAATTTCAAACTTTAATTTCAAAATATTCAGAAAGTGTAATATGTTACACCAAAAATAAGGGCCGCTAATAAAATTTAATAAAATTAAAAGATAAAGATTCTAAGGCTTTCATAATGAAAGCAAAAGATATAAATAAATTTGCAAAATTGAAATTTGTAGAAAATATTAGCTGGCCATGATGTAGTGGCAGAATACTGAATACATTGAATCGTGGAAATTGAGAAACATGAAATTGTTGGAGGAGTTCCGTGGATATAATGTGCAAAATACAGGGGTCATTTAAATCCGAAAGACTTAAGGGGACAGGGAAAGGTAAAGGAGTAGGAGGAGAAGAGTAACAGGCCTGGTGCGTGTTTCCTGATACTATACCACAACGTAGAAATCTACTTCATAAAAAATGTTCTGTTGGCCAGCAACCTCGTTCGTCCTTCGATCTTCTTTCTGCTTTATCCTTATCTTCTTTATCTGGCAAAGTGGCCACCTTGCGGCGAGAAACAGCGGGTCAACCGCGGCACCATAGAGAAAAAGATTCTCTGGAGCTTCTGTGGATTTACATTGGCAAATGGACGGCCACTCGTTTTGGGCCAGTAAATCCTTGGATTCCTCCTGTCGTCCCCTTCTCCCATTCTTTCTTCTTTTGTTCGCTGCCTCTCTTACGCTTCGTGTCCTTCGGATCCGTCCCAAAAGGGAAGGGCAGGATTGAAAGAATTTCAGAACCTTCGAGGAATAAAAAACAGATATCTATTCTAATTTGTCTCACATTATATGTGCATACAATGAAGATATTATATGAACTTCCTGTTGAAAATTATTCTATCAAGATTTCACATAAGATCGTCTTCGGAATAAGGTAGCTATTTTACAAATGAACTGATTTACTTTGAAACAAATACTAAATTAAATGCTATTTTAATCTAACCTAACCTAAACATGATATCTAGGTACTTTTAGGTATAAGAAAATGTAGTGAGATTTACTTTTTTTAAGGTGCCATTTTCCTTAAGAAAGCGTCCTCTACTCGTTGCTGTACAATATCAATCATAGTGTCCGTTCGTCTAGTGAAAAAGCACTAACTTTGGAGTCCAAGTTTAACCACAGAAAATATCATAAATCTAATTATTTAATAAAAGCGTTAAAGTAATTAACATAATCATCTGATAAAAACCTTCGAATATTCAATAATTTGGAATTTCAATAATTTATTTGAAATTATTGAGTCTAGAATTACTAGTCTAGTGTATTTTATAATTTCAAATAAATTATTGAATATTCGAAGGCTTTTATCAGATGATTATGTTAATTACTTTAACGCTTTTATTAAATAATTAGATTTTTGATATTTCTTGCGGTTAAACTTGGACTCCAAAGTCAGTGCTTTTTCACTAGACGAACGGACACTATGATTGATATTGTACATATATTCCCCTAGAGCGCCATTTTTTCTAGGGAAGTCAACCATAATTGACACTTACAGCAGTGAACCCTTCTTTTCTTACGACATCATTTTCCCTAAAGCAGTTAACCATGATTGACACACAGTGGTGAAGCTTTTTTCCTGCGGCACCATTTTCCTTAGGGAAGCCTAAGGAAAGCACGATTTTCCCTATGAAAACCTGTTCTGCTCAATACTGTGCATATTTCCCCCTAAAGCGCCATTTTCCCTAGGAGAGGCTGCACTGTAAGTGTCGATCATGATTACAAAGCCGACTCTAATACTAGCCATGCTGAACAACGTGGCAACACCGCTCACGTGACAATCGAGAGTCCTATTTTCAAAAACAGAGTCCTGTGCTCGGAATTGTAATTAACGTCTTTTTTAATTAAAAGCTGTAGTAATATACGCTATTTTGTATTAATTATGTATAAACAATACCTAAACGTTGCAATTATGGCAAGTAGAAGTGATGTGGTAGTATAAAATTGTTATAAATGTGATATAAATTTTGTGTACTCTCCAAGTAGTTTGGTGTTGTGAAGCATGATATTTGAAATATTTACAGTGGTTTCAAGAAAATTTAGGTATGAAGCAAAATGAAACCATCTTTGGATCAAATTGAAAATTATTGGAACGAAACCAAAGAGGTTATGTGAAGTCCAGAGAGTGGCCGAGAGTCTGACGACGTTGATTGGCTGGGAGTCTGGGAGTCCGGGAAACAGATAGAGTAGGGTAGATGTTGATATATTCAGACCGGACTCCCGCGGTGTTGCCATTTTTACTTCAGCACGGCTAGTACTAGAGTCGGCTGTGATGATTGGCTTCCCTAGGGAAAATTTTCTCTAGTGGAAAAAGACCCCATTATCCGAAAGTATTATTTCATATTTTTTAATTCTACAGTACATTTTATAATATTTAAAATTAAGAATTATATCAACTTTTCTAAATTAATATCTCTAAGATTAGAATTTTGAAATTTTCTTCTTCCCGGTAGTTTCTCTAGGAAAGCCTATGCTCGGCGCTGTACACCCCGAGCAATAAAACACACCTATTGAAATGCGTTCGCGAAGAACTTATGTTACAGCTGCGAACTTGACTTTGTTCCTATAGTCTGTAGTTCGAATATAACAACACGTACATTGTAGCGTCTGAAACAACTCGTTCGCCAACATGCCAATATTCATAAACACGTCCGGCAACCGGCAATATCTTATTCAGTGGCTTTTATATAGGGTGAGTCTCTGGAAATTTTCCTCCGGGATAACTGTTCACTCCTTCGGTGTCGGATAAAAGATTGATGTTAATTTTCATCCGACCGAACAAAGAGAGATTGAAACATCAAAATAAGAAATTAATGTTCTTAATGTATTATGATCATCTCGGTTAACTCTAAAACGCTATCGTCGATGAAAGGAGTACGAAGAGAGTTGCCGATCCCCATTGAACCTTAGAAAAGGTGAATTACGAGGCAATCGGCACCGCTGGTACATGCAACAGTACTTGAACGGTATAGAGGAGCGGTTAAATCGCGAAGAGAGCCACTTATATAAAGCGATGATATATAAGGGATTTGTCTCTGTGGCAGCGTCATACGTCACGTCGCAAATATTAACTCTGATACAGGCCATTCATTCACTTAATTACAAACAGCCGTGATTTAAGGGACGCCGTACGGCAGGGGGTCCAACCAGCGGCCACGTTTCAGTAGGTGTCCGAGGTGTAGCTGATATGGTGTAGCTTTCTTTACGATCCCTCATTTACACAACAGGACCTGGAGCCACTTGGCCAAACTTATTCTCTTGTTCTCTACCCGACCTCTCCTACCCTTTCTCTCTATATCTTTCTTTGCTTCTGTACCTCAGTGGCGCAACCATAACTGTCCAATAGGGAGGGAGGCAACAAAATGTTGTATACCTTATTAGCATCGTGATAATATTAACGTAAATCTGATTTGCTTCATTTACAATATTCTGATATTTATTAACCCTCAAACGGCGAACCAGGGAGAGAGCCCCAATTTTAATTTAATTTTGTATTTAAGTTCTCAAATTTTTCAAACCTTCGCATTTCTTTATTTCCCAGAAAACTTTGTTATAATTAATGATTCAAAAATATTGATAATAGGTGGGAAAGAAGATGTAATTTTTGTAATGCGTCCTTTGATGCGAACAACGAAATGATTCGATTTAAAGAATGCAGGGAGTAGTTGTTAGCGGTCGTGTGAGAAGTCAGAAGTGAAAGACAGGATGTGGCAGGAAAGTGGAAGGACTGACAGAAGAAAGGAATGTCTATATGAAGGGACGAGGGGATGCGAACGCGGTGGCGCGTGATCCTGCACATTGGCCAAAGGAAAGATTACCATCCGGCCGCTTTTTCCCAAAACTGCGTGCCTTCTTCCTTTGTTGCTCCCTTATTTCGCTTCTGTCGCTGCGGACCAGGAAAATTCTTTGATATTAAGCGTGTGCGAACACCCGAGGGGTTGCAAATCAGACAATCCGCGTAGATACAGAGCACTTGAACGAGCAAGGAAAACAATGTTCTTCGAAAGTCCAGCCAATTCAACTGGACTAAAGCTGCTCTTCCGTTTTATGGGTGAAATGAATCCAGTATCGGTAAATATTTCGAAACATCTACCGTTTTCCGTATCTTAATGATTTTTTAATATATTGTCAAGGTTATCACCTTGAGTAGTGTTTTAAAGGTTTTATTTTGTGGTAAGGTTAATAATCTAACTTAAGCTTATCTTCCACAATTTGTTAGATCAGGTTAAGTTAATAACCTGACCATCAATTAAAAGCTCCACAATATTAATTAAAGGAGCGATTTAAAATTTCGAAAATAAAAATAATACGAAGTACAAAATTAAATTACAATTGTAGCTCCCTGGTCCGTCGTCCGAGTGTTTACTTACAATTTTTAAACTTCGTTTGTTTAAAACTTTTTAAAAGTTACATAGAATAATAACCTTAAGAATATTAAAAAAAAATCATTGGTGGACATTGAGAGGTGGTACCTCTGTCTAAATATTTAACTTACTATCTTTTATTTTTATTATTAAAAAAATGGATATATCTAAGTATTGTTATGCAGTATTTTTATGTCATCAAACCATGTTTGATATTTCAAAATTGGCCATTTAATATGCGAAATCTAATATTTTAGCCGTCAATATACTTTCTATTGATGTAGTTTTGCTTAAGTCGTAAAGTTGTTTTCAATCGCAGCGTTCATATAGATTTGATGTACAACAAGACCCCAGTGAAAGTTGTAAAACCGAATTAGGAGTCCCTTGACTTTTTCTCTTCCTGCATGCCTCGAATTTATGTGCGAATTTCTTTGCTTGACAACGTGTGTGTCACGTGAAAGCGTAATACTTCTTTACTGGGTGGAGCTCGAGAGAAATGAACGAAGGTTGAATTTGTAAAAGATGAAACTACTGGGGTGAAGGAATAGTACATTGAATGAACAGGGTTGGAATTATGACGTGAAGCAGGGAGTGGAAGTAATATTAGATGAAACATTTATTGTTTGGAAGAATGAATGGCAAGCTACATTCAAATGTTGATCACAATTATTTGTTAATTAATTATTTTAATTTTAGTTAACCCTTAACAAATGCCTTAAAAGTATATACATAAAAATGTATTTGTATGTATACCGAAATCATAGAATTGAATATAAATATCGACTAATATTTCCTATATTTTTCATTGTTTTTGTATAAAGAAATTACTATAACTTTCTGAAGATAGAAATTCTAAGTAGTAGATATTACGTACTGAATACTAGATATTAGATGGCAAGTACTAAATACTAAATACTAGATATTACATGCTAATTATTAGCAGCTAGATACTAAATACTTTTTTTTTATGAGGGCGAAAAATGCATTACGCAGACCGGGTAAGGTGGTAGCACCCGGTACTGTGGGACTCCAAAAATTTGTCTACTCACTAAAAACCCAAACCTCGGTTTCACTTTCGAGAGAGCGAGTAATCCCCCCCCCCCCCAGTACCGCCATCTGGCATTTCATCAGGGGGGAAATACTATCAGATACTAAATACTAGATACTAGATATCACATACTAAATACTAGGCACCACACGCTAACCGATAAATACTAGTTGCCGAATACTAGATACCGCGCGCTAAACAGTCAATACTAGTTACTAAATACTAGATGCCGCGAGCTAAACAGTAAATGCTAGTTACTAAATATCAGATATTGGATACTAGATACTAATACTAATTTGAAAGTATTTTTTCAAATAAAATAATACTTATGCATATATAAAAATTGATAGGTTTTTTTAGAAATATTTCTAAGATTATATATTGTTTTATTTCTCCTCAGTAGACATACCTTAACGAAAATCTACAAATAGACCTTTATTATTATTATTTATAACAACCCAATATGTAGAATTTACTATTAATAACCTCTACATAACTGACCTTACAAGTAATAAAAATGAACAAAAATGTGAAAATTCTCCAGCTATGAGACCAGTCTTTCTCATTCTTCCTGTTCTTCTCTCGTAAAGTACAACGCGGGAGATTCGGAAAATTCGGTATGCATGAAGGGGCGCATCTCCTTAGGCATGATCCTTTCAGGAAGTCTGTACTTATGAAAGCTGGTGCATGCAAAGCAATCGGGAGCCTGCTCCAACCCTTATGTCCTTAACGGCCAAACTTACAGCGCACCCTTTCACCATGCTAAAGCTCGTGACACCCGTGCAGCCATTGTAACAAAAACTGATTAACCACGTAACAGTATGCAGTTTAAAAATCAATTTAAAGAACAAAATTTTATGTAAAATAATAGTCGTCTAAGCTGCCTATTTGCCAAATTGATTAACCTCGCAAAACAAAAAGTAGAAAAATTGGCACTAAAATTTAAAACAATTGTGAAAGTGGAGTGGGCTCTCTCCATGGTCCGCCGTCCGAGGGTTGAAATAGAAATTAAAATTTGGATATTAATAAAAACTAGCTGCATTCTCATAAAAAATTTTAGTGTACACAAATTATTCTCAAGGTAGTAATTTGTGAAATTTAAATATTTTAACATTTTTTAATAATTTGAATATAATATTAAATCAAAAATATCCTATTTGAAGAGTAATTATCTAACTATCATAAATGGAATTTGATTTATTTGTTGCGTTATTGGTTGCGTTCAAAGCGTTCGATTTGGATCGAGATAATTAAGTGGTCGATTAAGATCAAGATCGTTCGTAAGGCAGGTGCGTTTTCGTCGGTGCAAGATGAAATGTGCCAATAATGATCGGCTTAGTGCTCGGTTGCCATTCTTACTACTTCGTGAATTGCCGACCCATTACGGTCTACGAGAACGGCCAAACAGCTATTTCAATATTTCATTCACGAGATGAACATCGTCGTACTCTTAATCCTTTCTTTGCTTTGCTCGTCCCATTCGTCTGCAGTTTAGGTGTTGTCTTCTTTACATCCATGTGCATCAATAACAATTATTCTCGGTGCATTCTTTTTTTCATGTTGCAATGCAGCACTTGAAATACATTTATTAATTTTTATTAAACTTATTTTACTGTATAATTAAAATTGATTCATTTTTAAATGACCCTGTAACAAGTGGAATAATTGAGAGTCGAGGAGAAATTTTATTTTCACTGCATTTTATGCAACAATTGCGCCAACTGCAATTACATTTTCAACAAATTGTCTACTATTAAGGATGTACGGGTATTCGAGAATTCGGGTACCCAAGCTTTGGGTCGGATTAGTAATGACGGGATCGAGTCGGGTAATAATCGGGTCACGTCAAGCAATGATCGTCGGGAAGGACCCTGAACCTTCGCCCAGCACATTTTATTCGGGTGCCCGTAATTTTGGGACTCGAATATCAACTCGAGACCTGAACTCATCTCGAGGCTTCAACTCAATGCGAGACATGATTTTTCAGAGTTACGTTAAATCTTTAAGTTTGAAAGTGTTTTCATATATTATCGTGTATTATTGGATGTAATTTCGGGTCCCGAAATTACGAATACCAGAACAAATTTAAATGCTGGACAAACTTTCAGAATACTGGTACTTTTAGAATCTTCGGGTACCCGCACATCCCTAACACATTATAAAAAAAAGTTGCTAAATATCAGAATACATAAATGAAAATAAGACACAAGACCTCAATTCAAATGATTATAAAATATTTTGCACTTTCATCTTCAAACTTTAAATTATAACAATATTGTTAATATATGCCACTTGTTTTAAATTTTATTTATAATTGGTATACTTTCAGATTTCTTAAAATACGAATGCCAAAATATAGGTTTCATTTCAACATTTTATGTTCGACATAAAATACAAATTGAACCAGTAAAAGGTTGATCAACATGGAAACATTGATCGAGGTAACCACAATAAATTCCTCCGTCCCAGAAATCGCATCCAATATCTTTGTTGCATTGAAATCACTTTATTCGAAAAAAAGAGAGAGAGAGAGGCGAGAGTTGATTTAAATTTATACAGTTTCTTTGCAAACGACAAAATATCAGGTGGAACCAGTTCTTAAACATGCCAAGGCAAATCGTTCGCTAGCAATTCTTTCGCGTCTCCTCTTGAAACATGAATTTTCAAATGACGTCCTTATCGCAAACGACTGAAAAAAGCAGCCGGAACGGTCGGGGTTTACGTTCGCAATGAAACACGAAAGCGAGCATTTCTCAATGTACGTATCTCTATTAAGAAAACTTTGTATGTAAGTTGATCATTATATAGCAGGTGCGTTCGCCGTTTTGCATTTTACGAAGGACAAAAAGTTGTTGAAGATAGCTGCAAAACTTCTAGCATCGAATCTCAAATGGTATACCTTCCAAGATATCAATTATTTTTCTATTCTTTTATGGTTTATGGCTAAAATTTTTGCACTGTTGATAATGCGAGGGTACAAAATTGAAAATTAATTATCTTTAATCCTTTGCTGCATTATTTTACAAATCTGCTAGGAAATTCTTGCGTTTTTAAAAATTAATTATAAATTTTCATTTCCATAATTTTGCTAATTTTCAATACTAAACAACAGCAATTCTCAACTCGTGATATACAGTATAACAATTTTAATACTACTTGATTATCGTACAGCATTGAGCATAATAGGCTTCCGAGGGAAAAAGGCAATATCCCCCTCCTCGGGAGTCGCTGATCCTCCCCGTAGGCGTTTGGGAGGGGAATGACGATGTAGGCCCCATTGTAGGGGAAAAGGCCCCATATACATATATAGGTTGTCCCAAAAAGAGTGTAAGCCGTCAACGGCATTACTCAATTAGGCCATACCGATACCCGTAAGATCACCGAAGTCAAGCTACGTGGGTACGGTTTCGTCAAAAGATGGGTGACCGTGTGCTATTGGCAACGGATAGCGAGTGACGAATAATGAATAAGCGAAATAACGAATAACGAAAGAAACGAGATTCTATGGCCACTAATTTTCGATGGACAAAAGGGAACTAAAGTTCCCCAAGTACGCCACCCTCGCAGATAACAAGAGGCGCGAAATCTGCTATCAGAGGGAAACTATAAAGACGAAGAAGAAGAAGAAGAAGAGTGTAAGCCGCTTAAAGGGGTGATAGCTGGGATAATTCTGAACAACTTTTTCCTTTACGAAAGTGTTATTTAAAGCTTCGTTTTTGAATTATTAAGGAAAAATCACTGATCAATCTGAACGCACATAGCGTGCGAGCTTAGGGACGGCAGCGTTGGCCTAAAGGCTGGTGCAGACACGGCTAGTAGTTTAGTCGAGTGGGGAGTAGCTACTTACTACTAAACCGTTTAGTGCATAGAAAAATGTCCGGACTAGTACAGTTGAGCTTTGAAAATCAAGAGTTCAAGATATATCCCTTGACTAAAGAAATGCGTCCGGACAGGTCTGTCCCGAAGGCTAGTTAGTGGTGGGGCAAGCCTAGTTAGTGGTGGGGGAAGCCTACTCGACCAGCAAAATCCAATGAAACGGATCGACTCGACTAAACCGTTTTACTAAACTACTCGACTAAACTCTAGTGTCCATACACTAAACTACTCGCCACTCGACTAAACTACTAGCCGTGTCTGAACCAGCCTTAACACTACCTGCGTCTAAACGTTTACGCGGGAAAGTTTGAATTGATATTTGTTATTATTCACATTTCTTAATTATACACTAAATTTTATAATATCTAATAATTGAAAATTATATTATTTTGTTCTCAAATCACTTTTAATATTAATATCATCAAAACTAGGTCTTTGAGAATTGCTGCTTCCCCTATATCGCCATTTTTCCTAGGGAAGCCTACTTTGCTTGATACTATACATATTAATTTACCTTTTCTCTTACTTCTTGATGAAATTCTTAAATTTTAGTTTCGGTGGTACACATTTATGAAGAGATATAGAATTGCTGCTATACAATATTTCTTCGAATAAATTTCCAAAATATAAAAATAAAAAAAAAATAAAAATTTGAAAAAGAATTCTATTGTCAAAGGTCTAATAATATCTATAGTTATAACATTACAGCAAATATCAATTTTCATTGAAACTTTGAGGAAATTTTTCTTTTTTGTTCAGTTTAAAAATTGGCTACTGTCCTTTGTTAAGTGGGTGTAAGATGTAACGTATTTGAAATAGTGGAACATAGGAAAGGAATTAGTAAAGGATCGGTTCGCAAAGGTAGAAGGTGGTTGATCGTGACGGTGTGTTTAGGGGCAGTAACCCAGCCCATCCAGCCGACAACAGTTGCGGTTAAATGCCTGAGAGAATCGACGATGGTGATGCCACGCCGCGAAACCACCGACAACCCTTTCTGGCCAACGAGCCATATCGGACGATATGTTTCACCACACTTATCGTCGACTTGAATTTCAAATCTTTTTACTTTCTTTAAGTATCAAATACCCGCATATCCCTTGAAATTCCTAATCTAAGATATTTTCTAATAACAAGACTGCGAATGCATTCGTGCAAATGCAAATTGCATATTTTAATACAGTAGACTCGCGTTATATTGCCACGGAAGCGTAGTACCAGCATGCTTGAAAATCTGTGTGCAAATCAAATCGCTAATGTGACGAAATAACGAAGGTTCACTGTATAAATAGAAAGTGCATAATTATGTTGCCTACTTTGTATGTTTTTTTTCGAAAAATTTCTTACAAATTTGCAATTAAATTTTCTAAAAATCATTCGTTACAGAAAATTATTCCTAATTCATAAATAACTTGTTATTTCTGAATATGCCTAGCTCTGATAAGGAAGTAATTTACATAGTTATCTGCCAGGGTAAATTATTTATTTACACGTTCACCTACCCTGCACTGGGTCTGTAACGGTAGTCCACTGATATAACTGCTAATTTTTGTCCAATTAAAACAACTTCTATCAGCAAGTATTTAATAATCCATGTATAATCGTCGATTCAATTATCATAGATAAAATAGCGATCGATTGGAAATTATTAGTGTTATTTCGTTAACGATAGATATCTGAAGTTCGATAGGTTCGAACGAGTTTCCCTTCGAATGCAAGTAGGCGTTTGAGATTCTTTCGAGGTAGCGTGCTGAAGAGGAAATGGAAAGAGGGAAGGGAAACGGCAGGGAGAAAGAGAGAGACTCAGTTATTTAATTAAAACCGGATTATACGTGGTAGGTAGGGGTCTATCCTACATCTGTAACCACCAACCTGGCACCATCGATATATACTAATTGCTCTATCCGGATTAAATGGCCGTAAATACTGCACAAACTCCCAGCTAATTACCTGCAGCTTGTACTTCAATGATATAGGAAACGGGCATCCTTCTTCCTTGAATTTTTCATGAACACGTCCTATGTGAGACACATTCTCGCTGCACTCGTGAGAATATCAAACGTCAGTTTAAAAAAAAAATAATCAACCGCTGAAAGTGTTATGATATTAATTTATGCATAAAAAGAAGAGAGTGAAATATGGAATTGGAAACGTGCGACTGAATATGGATGATTAATTTATTTAACTCTGTACATTCGTTTACGCTTTCATTTTATAACGTATGAAATATTCTATAATTGCGTGCTATTTTTTCAAATTATAATACAATTTATTTCTAAAAAATGTAGAATGATATACAAATTTTTTAATTCTCGAACGACGGGCCATGGAGAGAGCCTTAATTTTAATTTCTGAATTTTACACTGCTCCTTCGCAAATTATTCTTCTAACATATGAAACCCGTTTATTTAAAAATTATACGCTTAACTTTAGGCTAATACCCTTGTAACATTTAAGGGTTAATTACTATTTTAAATTTGAATATTTTCCCGCGCTTTTATTTATTTGAAAAGTGGCGCAAGAATATGATAATAATAATGATTACTTCATTAATTGGAGTTACCATGACTTTTCAAAAAATAGATCTTTAATTAAATAAAAGAAGAGGCTCAAAATCCTGATTTTGACGATATTAATTTAAAATTAATTTGGGAACAAAATAATATAACTTTTTTTAAATTATAGAATTTAGAGTATAATTGAAAAGTACGAATAAGAAAATAAATATTAATTTAAATTTTCTCGTCTAAAAGTTTATACGCAAGCAGTGGTCCGCCACAGGCCTAATCAGGGCCTCTTTAGCTGCATTGTCATTCTCCCCGGGGAAGTCTAGGGAGAAGGACGAGAAGCTGGAACACGTGTATTATGCCATCTTGTCTTCCTAAATCTTTTTGTGCCCATTTAACTTAAGCAATGAATTCCGACACTCAAAACCGTTATATTTCGTCCATATTTGTCGAATGCTATCAGATTATAAGAAAAAGATTTTAAAAACAGTGGTAATATTAAAGTTTAATAAATAATTAAAAAGAAATCTTTAACTCTTAACTGGTGAAGTGGTTCCTGAGGAACAATAACATTTTTAAACAACGGGCAATCTGTTGTAGGATTGAAAAATATTAAACACTTTCATCTTTTATGTTATATATATATTATTTATTATATGTAAGAAAATACTTGAAACTGAACACATATTAAACTCTTAAAAAATAATTTAAACAAAAAATACAAATTGCATCATGCATGAACATCAAAACACAAAACCATAATCTTTAAAACAAAGAACTAAACCGCAGTAAGCTCCAACTTCAACTGAAAAACATAACTTCATCACCAAAAGTCACTAGCCGCCGATCTCAATCATTCAATATATTTAAAAAAATTTACTACGCGACATCCCATCACAATCAAATGTCTGTTTAATTTTCTTTTATAAGATATTTTTATTAATGTCTATTTATTGTTTATGTATTTGTATCTTGGAATCAGTAGATTAATTGGGGTATATCAGATTCCACCTCACCAATTAAGGGTTAAAAACATAGTATATATGGAAATATAATTTTCATTGTCGGTCATATAGAACCGAAGGAAGACCGCAGCATTTCTTTATTTTTCTATTCTGTTTGTATAATTTCTAATCAAAATTTGATTTTTATTTTTTTTTGCAAATACTTAAGGGTGGTTGACCCTTGCCTCTTAAATTTCTCTGTAAAGTTGATGTCTTCATGTCCCCTTTGCACTTTCTTCTTCTCATTTCCTTAGGCACTTTCGTCCCTTTTGCAACACCCGTTCCCCTCGCTTTGATTAAACGACAATGCTTCTCCCCCTTTTTCGCGGGGCTATCTCCCGTGACCGTGACCATAACCGCGTTATCATTTACACTTTAGAAGATAGAGTGGCCGCGTATCTTTAATTAAAACAGACACCTAGAAGAACGAAATAAAAAGATTCGGTCGCCTATCCCAGGGTGCCACGTTATTAAAGCGTGGTGGATCCACACAAGAAAAATACCAACATTGTTATATTTATTTTTGCAAAATTCTACCAGAAATTCTAAACTCTCCGAGTTTATAATTTATCTACCTGAGTTTATTAATAAACCTTTTGACACCATCAATTGTTGATGAAAAGGAAATTAATCATTTTTTAATTATTTTTAATTATCTTAGTAACTCAGTTTAAATAATAAAAGTTTATCATTTTTAAAGCAATAATATAAAGTTTAAATTTAAATTAGAATTGGGATTTTCTCCATGGTCCGCTATTTGATATACACCTTTTAATATTTAATTACTATCATATTATAAAGTCTTATTCCAAGAAATAAAATATTTTATTTTTAATTGTACAGATATTTTATTTGTGACGTTTAAATATTTTCTTAAATATTAGATAAAGCGAAAAGAAATGCCTTTTTTTTGTCTTATTCCAAACCCAGTTTTCGTGCGGCTACATTCGAGTAAGTGCGTCAATATTGGTGTCATTTTGAAACTGTGTTCATACTGTTATTGTTTTCATGTCGTTGCTTTGTCTTTTACCGACAGTAAAAATGTCACGGCCAGAGGCCAGAGATTGCGGAGACTCAGTTGCGCTGTATTTTGCTATTTCTATTCGATAAGGAATTAAAGCTCAAAAAAGCTACGGAAAATGTTAATGAAACTTGCGGCGAAATCTTGAATATTTGTAAATGTCAATGCTGGTTCAAACAATTTAAAAACGGTGCCAAAAATTTTAAGGATAAGCTGAAATCGGGAAGACCATGAACCACTGGTTAGTCTATCACTGCCGAGGTCTACTGTGCACAATTAGATAGATTAAAGACCGAATTAATGAGAAAACGATCCGTTTTGGTGCATTGAAAAAAAAAAACGACATTTCTTTTCGCTTTACCTAATATAATGATACATACTCTGTCTCTTTTACGAAGAACCTAATGGATGATGTTGTTCATAATAATAGTATTACAGAATTACAATTAAAAATAAATTTACTTTGGCATATATTGTGAATTCTAAAGTTATAATACCATTTCATTTCTCACAATCAATTTACTTTTATTGGCGAAAAATGATTAGTCCTCGAACGGTGGACGATTGAGAGAACCCTAAAAACTTAATATTGTATTTCATATTATTTTTATTTTCTAAATTTTGCATTGTTCCTCTAACAATTATTCTTCCAACATGTGAAACTCTTCTACAAAATTAGACGTTTAACTTTAAGTTAATATCATTATATGGGTTTTTTAAGTTTCGGTCTCGATTGACTCAGGTTCCGGTGTTCAAAGGTTAATATATTAAACAAAATATTATTTGAAATATTTTTCTCTAAATTTTATCCAGCTCCGTATGTAAGTGACACTTGAATTTTTATAAGACCCCATCCGTCTATATTATACAAAAGGAATTCTCTAAATTACCCAGTTGAAAATATTTTTAATTAAATACTTGGAATAATAGCGAAAGTGATGTATAAAATTATCATTATTGTAATGATTAATTATCATTATTATTATTCTAATTTTGTGTGGTTACGGCATGATAGTTAAAAGGACACCCTGTATAAAGGAATCACGAAACGAAGAAAGGAATACGTTGCGCCGGTGTATTTTGCATCGCGATTATTTCCAATCGAAGCAATTCCGCAATGCCTATAAAGGAAGCAGAAGGTGTCTGTTTCAATAAAGAAAGGAAAACGGAATATCGAGAGTGTGGGAGAGGGTGGGACGCGGACATAAATTTGCGAGTGTACCTAATTGAAAGGGGCGAAAGAGGAACGGAGGCGAGCACTGACTTCCCGACAAAAGGCGGAAGAAAATGAACGGAGACGCTGAAAAAGGAGAGACGGAAGGGAAACGCTTCAGGATATGTTAAACGGCTGGAAAATAGCCGGTTGGCATTCTCCAAATAAACGACGACAGAAACGGAAGGAGCACACTCTAGCCTCCGAGACAACATTCTTCCTGTCCAAGTAACTTACGATTCTCGCGAACCCTCACAAAAAAATACCTTTTAACATACTTTTCTATCGACAGTACGCTATTGACCTATTCAGAAATGTTTCAATTTCCTTTACAAAGGAGGTCTTTGGGAATTTCATTCAAATTATGTACCGTGGTGTTTTATGATATATTTTTTTTATTTAAGCACATGATAAACAGTGTTATACCAAGATGGTGGGGGGGCTTCTAAGGCTTCCATTTACTATAGCAAAAAATGTTAATAAAATTTTGTTTACTGTTTCACTTATTTTTATTTTTTTTTTTATAGACTCGGTAATAATTGAAAAAAATATTCTAATACCTATATATCTTTTTGATTAAATGTTATTTAATTTTATTTAGAATAAATTTTATCAACTAAGGGTTGTGCTTTTGACGGTATGATAGCCCCGACTCCCTGATGATAAGTTTACAATTTATATTTGTATAAACATTTGATAAATTATTTTCACAATTTATCCTAATTAGTATGCAGATAGTGACCCGTTGGACCGCATCTGGGCCTGGGTTTATTTCTAACTATATATCCTTATAATATGAGTCAATCGTGGCCAATCGTGATCCAAATTTACAAAGCAAATATTTAATTTGTACATCAATTATGTTTAATAATTTTTACAGGAAGTGTGTAAAATTTAAAAAGTGAATACAACATTGGATTAAAATGGAGGTTCTCTCCATGGTACGCCATCCAAGGGTTACTCAAAGACTGCAGATATGGATAAAAAGTATCAATTTAAACATTGTAGACAGTATTTATTTATTTAGTCAATTTTTTGTCTATTTAGTTTAACACCGCGTTTCAAAAGCTTAAGCATCATTCTGCTTTATGCGGAAGTGATGTAAGTATATTTTCGTTAGTTTCTTCGTGGATAAAAAATAAGTAAGAACCGTTCATTCGAATGATGTGAAGACTTTATGCAGGAATAGTGCAAGTCGAAAGAATATTAAATAAAATGATTATGTATCTTGATCTTCGAGGGGGGGGATCGGAATTATTATTTTCGTTGGTTGATATTACTACATTTTGCAGAACCTTTACTTCATCTCTCGTTATTTACTATTCAATTTTTTTAAACGGCTCAGTTAACCCTCGAACGACGGACCATGGAGAGAGCCACAAAAGGGTTAACATGTAGCGACTATCTGTATACATAAAAAAACATTTAGCATGCAAACAGTTACAAAATTTTACAACACACGAATCAGAGGAACCATTTTTAAGAAACTTGTTTTCATAAGTGGTACTTGTGTCATTAAATCGCGCCAAACTTTATCTACACCTTTAACATTGTTTGTTGTAACTGGCAATCAATCATTTTGGATTAAGAATATTAATGAAGCGTTTACGTAGTAATTTTTATGAAATTTCAAACTTTAATCTGATGTGCAATCTTTTATGTTATCAAATCCTGTCAGACTTTATGTTTCAAAATTCAACATTGTTCGTTGTAACTGAGAATCAGTCGTTTTATATTAAGAATATTAATGAAGCGTTTGTGTAGACATTTTTATTAATTTTCAAACTTGAATTTAATGTGCTATATATGCTAGTTTGTAATACTTTTATGTTATCAAATTATATGATTGTAACAATGTGTTCTTGTTTCTTCAGAGAAGGAATTTTATCGTTTCTTTTCCTGCATATAAAAAGAGCTGAATTATCACGTATATGTAATACGTATATGAATATGATTCATTTCTTAAACAAGTTTCGTTAACATTGGTAGGTTCACGTAAAAGTGGCGTAACAGGTGTAGCAACTCGACAGAGTTTATTTGACTTCAACATCCGGAATTTTCTCTGTAAGCTAACATTTTCAAGGCTCATAATTCTTTTGAACGATTCATATGACGAATGTTTCTTTTAGATATGAACACGCAGTAACTGTGGAAAAAGCCTAGAAAATAAAAATTTGCATTATACACGTAGAAAATTATGGAAGAGAAGGCTAATTGTAAAATAAAAAATGACATTAGTATTCATAGTCAAATAATTCATAAAAATTTAATTTTATATATTTATTACTTCTAATTACAACATTTTTATTAATCCTTCTGTGGTAAAAATTGAGTTAAACAAATGTTTCATTGAATCGTTAATTTATACTTATAATTATTTATAATTTATAACTTCTAATTATAAAATAATTAGTATAAATTAGTATAAATATAGATGAAATATCAAGTTTTCTAATAGAATTGATAGGCTGTTTGATATTTTTTAATTCACGTTTACATTATTATAAAATTGCAGAAGTCGATTTGTAGGCTATGTTTTGTTATTTTGTTGCAAAAATATCTTAATCGTCTGTAAGTAAGCATATGTTTTGCAACTTCCATGGACAACCTGGGTCGTTTATGTTCATGACTGATTTTTTTACTGTTGCTTGGTTTTTAAAAAATCGAATAAAATTCTGGGGTACTTACTGAGGGCTCTACTTTAATTCTTGAACAGTGAAGCCTGGATCAATCGAGACCCAAATTTACAAAACATACACAAGGATATTAACTTAAAGTTAAAAGAAGTTTCACATATTAGAAGAATAATTTGTAAAGGAACTGTATAAAATATTGAAAATGAAAGTAATATGAAATACAGAATTAAATTAAAATTAGGGCTGTCTCCATGGTTCGTCGTCCTAGGGTTGATATATAATCATCCCTCGAGTCAAATGTTTAAAGGATCAATTGGAAAAAATAATTGTGGCTCTCTCGATGGCCCATCATCCGAGGGTTAATATTGTATAATCGTTTCATGAGTCAAATGTTTCAAAAACTAATAGGGAAAAATAAATATTCAAAAGAAAATCTGGAAATAGTTGAAATTCGCTTCAGACATAAATGACCCAGTTTGCCCAAGAAGCTGGGCTTCTAAAATTTATATTTATCATGATTTGGATTATGTGGCATATAAATCAAATTGTTAGTTTTGCTGTCATTACATTTTTTTCTTCTTTGTTTTGTTTAATGTCAATAGTTATTCTATATCTGACAATTTTGCTAGTAATTTATAAATGTTTTGTAATATTTCAATAAATGTTCTTAATTTTGTGAAAATGTTTTACTGGAATATTCGAGAAAAAGTCCAGCGTTGATAATCCATACACATTACATAAGGAAATATCTTTTTCCTTTTTCTTTTATTCTTTATAAGGTAATAAATTCTCAGCAAAGGAACCATGCTTGGAAGCTCATCACCTTCTACGACGATTTTCGTTTTGTGACTTTTCTTGCGATTAACGTAATACTCTCTTCAAAGAAAATAATTACAATGAGTTTGAATGGTTTTTAAATCATATTACTTAATATTTCCTCTGTTGTAATGGAAGTTTTCTTCTTCTGTAATCTTGTCCTTTCCTGCATACTTGAAAGAATATTTTAAGATTACACATTACAGTATTTTTTTTAAATAAAATAATGAAATAGATCAAATAACTTTTTAATGTTACACGTCACAGTATTTTGCAAGTGGCATTTTCTAAAACTTTTCAATTAAAAACAGAAATTGTTAGTTAAATTACCCCCTTTCAAAGCCGAAAGGCAAGAAATAAAGCTATCTATCTATCTTGTTAGTTAAATTATTAAATATAATGTTGTAAAATTTTCAAAAATGTCGCATTCCTTTGGTTCTAATTGTAAACTCCTCACTTTAGATGTTTAAAATATTAGGAGATCTTTGAAATTAGTATAACATAATATTTAAAAAATACATATTATTTCTATTATCATTAATATTATTATTTTATTATTATTATAATATTATTATAATAACTACATATTATTTTATTATTAATACATAATTATTTTTGTAATACAAAAACACTCAATATAATCCAAATCTACTGTTAAAAAACAACCGAAGCTCTAATGATCGCAATCATATTAAACTATTTTGTTTTACTGTCACAGAAATGAAACATAATTAAACTTTTACAATCACTGATATAATTAGAAAAAAAAGAAGTAAATATGATATATTTATTTAATTAATGTAATAATAAACGATATCATTTTTGTGTTGCAGGTAAAAAGAAGTTCCCTTCGGATCCATCCTGCTGTCCAGCATGTGGGGTCACTGTAAGGCCGCAAGAATTGGAGCAACACTTTGCCCAGGAACTGGATCGACTTTACAAAATATCCTCAGCGTCGTCACGAGCGCGAGCGTCAAGGTCGAATTTACCTCCGGGGCATCCTCAGGATCATCCCCATGGACCTATGCTTCACGCGCCATCCGCAGCTGATGGCACGCCTCATGGACGATGGGAGACTTACAAGAGGATTAAGGCTAATAGACAGGTTAATGAATATTCATATAAATTACAGTAAAGTCTTTGTCTATAAAATTAATTAACTGTCGAATGGTGAATACTGGGTCAATCATGACTTACACCCCTGAGTACAAAATGTACAAGAATATTTTGACTGAAGATTAAGCAATTAAATTTATAAATAAGAGACCCTTGAACAGCGAAGCCTGGACCAATCGAGACCCAAACTTACAAAACAAATACTTAATTAATATTGGAAGAATAATTTTTAAACGAACAGTGTAGAATTTGGAAAATGAAAATAATATGAAATAAAAAATTTAATTAAAATTGAGGCTTCCTCTATGGTCCACCGTTCGAGGGTTTGAAGACCAATTTAGAAAATAAAAATGAAAAATTCTAAAATTAGAGAAATTCACCATTCGAGAATTAATTTAACCAGTCATTTGGGATATTTATCAGGAGCTTGGAGAATTTTTTAAATAAGTAATAAACAATTAAATAGAGGTAGTCTTCTTCGTTTGTTATCAGCTCAAAATACAATATATAGAAAATTTTCTCAAAGAAAATTGCCTAAAAATTGTAATAATGAGAGCCATCTAATGCGAATTAAACAAGTTTTTAAATAGAATATTCAAAATTATTTAGTTAGAAACACAGATCCATAAGAATTAAATTTACAGCAATTATAATACACTAATTAATTTATCTGCCGATATCCTGAATGATTATTTCACTGATGAATTACCCTTTGAAGAGAAACAGATAAAATAGATTAATTAGAACGATTTTACTGAAAGCATCATTCTGGAATTTGTTTAACTTTAAATTACATGATAATATTTTTTTCAAACCTACACTAATCTCAGTCAAAACAGAATACAATAGTCTCAAAATCATTGTTGTTTCTTATATGTACAGGCTAGAATCCGTGTAAAGAATAGGAAAAGAAAAGCGGACGACCCTTCGTGTCCAGTTTGTAGTGAAAGACTAGCCGGTAGCCCAGAAGAGTTGAATCAACATGTCGAAAGGTGTCTGAAGAAACATAACGGCAATCCAACGAGCCAAAATAATTTAGATGAAGAAGAAGTAGATGTAGAAGGCGATGCTGAAACTTTCGAGGAATACGAATGGGCCGGACAAAGAAGAGTGCGAGCAACCTCGATGCTTGTCGGTGGATTTTCTGGTGAGTTTCATTTCTTCTCAATTAATAAAACTTTGTTATTGGATAGTTAATTGATCCAGACGTTCCATAACATGTTTTCTCTAATACACAAAAGATGAAATATAACATACAGGGTGTTCAAAAATTACCTGAAGAGCTCTACATCGTTGGATAGGACACGAAAAATCGAAGTGAAAAGTTCTGTAGCATTTTTCGATGGGATCAGTAATTTAGCCACATTTCGTTGTTGAAAATTGAAAAATTGACCAATCAGTGCGCAGCTTGAGTGGCAAGACGCGCAGAGTAGGAGAATAGCCTCCTCTACCGCTGACGAGCCGCGCCGCTGAGCGTCGCGCTTAAGGCTGGTTCAGACACGGCTAGTAGTTTAGTTGAGTAACGAGTAGTTTAGTGTATGGACACTACAGTTTAGTCGAGTAGTTTAGTAAAACGGTTTAGTCGAGTATATCCGTTTCATTGGATTTTTCTGGTCGAGTAAGCTTCCCCCACCACTAACTAGGTTTGCCCCACCACTAATCTAGCCTTCGGGACAGACCTGTCCGGACGCATTTCTTTAGTCAAGGGATATACTTATCTTGAACTCTTGATTTTCAAAGCTCAACTGTACTAGTCCGGACACTTTTCTATGCACTAAACGGTTTAGTAGTAAGTAGCTACTCCTCACTCAACTAAATTACTAGCCGTGTCTGTACTAGCCTTTACGCATGCATCTCCTACTCCGCTGGTCTTGCCATTCAAGCTACGCGCTAATTGGTCAATTTTTCAATTTTCAACAACGAAATGTGGCTAAACTATTGATCCCATTGAAAAATGTTACAGAACTTTCCGCTTCGATTTTTCGTGATCTATCCAACGATGTAGAGCTTTTCAAGTAATTTTTTAAGACTCTGTATATCTCTCTGTTTGAAACATTAAAATTTGTTATACGTATAACAAAAAATAATAGTGATATTAAACACAATAAAATAAACTTAAGATTAATTTAAAAAAAAAGATAGGTATTGTAACAAAGAGTATTAATTTTTAAACAGTTAAATTGGGGCTCTCTCCAGGGTCCGCCATTCGAAAGTTACTCAAAGACTAGAATATCAGTTTAAAGCTTTACCGCCGATAAAGGGGTCCGTGATCTTGCCCCCAGGAACGGTTCCCTCACTCATGGAACAACCGAAAAAAAAAAGATAAAAAGTATCAGTTTAAAGATACTTTTTTTAAACGGTTATTTATTGCATATGCAATAGATAAATAACAATGGCTAGATTTTATTATTATTATTATTATTGATAAACGCGCCGGGCACTCAGTCCTCAAAGAACCATTGTGCCCGAGCCCATACGGGCTCAAGTTACCGAGGTAAATTGTGAAGGCCGGTCTCCCTTGCAAAGCCCAGGAGTCCGCCCACTCCAATGTCCTCCAAGTGTGCGTCGTCGAGGACTCTGGGGCCCCGAGCCTTGAACGCCCAGAGCCTCCAGACCTTTGCAACGCAGTATCAAGTGGAGAGGAGTCTCATCCTCCTCCCTACATCTCGAACATCCAGGTTCCTGTTCCATGCCTATATGTGCTTTAGGTGTTTCCTCGTGTACCAATGCCCAGTGATGAGCCCCCAAGTAAACGCAGCTGATTCCTTTCTAGGCAGCTTAGGGTCCTACCTAGCATCATTGAAGTCCCTCTAATAAGGGCCTTAGTGTGCCTCATGCCTCGAGTCCGGCTATGGCTAGATTCACGAAATCACTTTATGGTATTTTTGCGAAGGAGAACTAATTGTAAATTGATCATGTATTTTCCATATGTTTAAAGCCGTAGGTTTAGCGACGTCGAGCAACCGTTCCGCCGGCGGAAATGGCGGATCGAATCAACAGGAGGACGAAGACGTGGACCTGGTGGTCGACGGAGACGACGTAGCCGAATTTGGACCAGCGCAATATTCTGAGGCCGACGTTATTACACCACGTATGGAGGGAACGCCCAGAGAGCAGAAGGAAAGAGATGCTCTTCGAGAAGCAGTGATTTCCCCGAATGCGCCAAATACCCCACACACGCCCCACTCGTCGCACACACCCGATCAAATTGGACAAAATTTGGTCGAAGTGAAGCCTGAACCAGGAACGAACACTTCTTTGAGTCAAAACGAGCAGGAAGAAGGTGCCTCCTCTTCGCCGAAGAGGGATGGTGATACACCGGTGATTGAGGCCCTTAAGGGTCGAATTCGGGAACTGGAGGCTGAAATGCGCAGCCAACCATTCAAGTGTCTTATCTGTATGGTAAGTTTTTATTTTTTTATGGAATTGCTTGCTTTTTTATGTGGATAAATTCTTCAGAATATTATGTGTAAAAAAGTAGAGTTGGACCCTATTGGGGAATTCTGTTTTTCCCCTTTACGCCACGCGGTTGGAGAGTGGCGGAGGCGCCACCGTTTTACGTTCTACACTACGCAATAACCGACAGTGGTTGGAACACGCGTTGTGAAGTTCGTACTTTGTATTTTATTCGTTTCTTCATTAAAGCTATTATATCGCTAGGTAATGATCGTGTTTTAGAACTCCCTTTAATGCTCCTGCTCAAAAGACCCTCAATTTGTTTTTTCTTTCTAAATTTCTTAATGTTAATATTATCCCATTCAGTACTGGTGTGAGTACTCATATTCCAAGTAGCTTTAAAAATTTGATTTAAGTTAAATTTTATTCCAAATTTTATGGAGTTTAAAAATGACCTAACACATTGCTGAAATAAAAATGACTCTACTCTAATGTACCAGTAGGGTGCATATCGCCTCAATTATAATAACAAAAAAAAGAAAAATAATAAAATTAACAACAATCCTTACATTATCTCTTTTCATTCCATTTTTCATTAAATGATGACTGAAAAGTAAAAATTAATCATCTACATGAGAAATACAGTGCCATGTAAAAAACTTGAAATTCACTTCTTGATATCAAAAAATTTTTTCATTAGTTATTTAAAGACTAGCCTTATCAGAATTCATTAAAAATATTGTAGAAAAGACATTTATAAATCTAGCAAAAATGTCAAAATTTGTGTATGTATGATTTTTTGAACTACCTTAACAAAAAACCGAAAAAATTCAAAGGAAAATCATTATGCTAATATGTTATTACCACAATAACATAAAAGTGGTGCTCTTATGTTTTGAATAAGAAATCGCATTTTTTTAGATTTTTTGTTCGGTTTTTCATTTTTTACCACTAAGATTTACAATGGAAAAATCTGAAAAAATTGTTTAGTATGCACTACTGTCAATGAGTTAGCAGTGTGTCAAATAGAAAAAATTAGGCAAAAACTAGAATTTCAACTTTTCCTCTTTAATAATCCTCTTTTTTCGATATGCTACTGAATGATTTATTCTGAGTTTAATTTGGTTCAAAGGCTATTTTGACTACCTTAGCCGACTATACTCTTTGTGTCATTTCTTCTCAATTAAAGGAAATTGTGATTTTTGTATGTTTTTAGGAGCAATATAAAAAGCCAGTGACCTCTGTCTGCTGCTGGCATGTGCATTGTGAGCAATGCTGGTTGCACACACTGGTAAGTTGAAAATAATTTAAATTATTTTATAATAATAATATGTTCTACCAGGCTTTCTAATATATGTATCTCTCAGTATCACAATAGCACATATTTGTCACAATTTGTTTAGTATTTAATTTTTTATAAAATCATTCTCTTAAATAGCTTCAATTGCATATGAAAAAAATTAGAAAATGAATTTATTTTGACAGGATGCAAACATCGGACTCAAATTTCAGAATAAGCAATTTTATACAAATTTTAGCTCACACTGCGAATGACATTTCAATCAACATTTATTAACTGCAGTAAATTAATTATAAATTTCAATACGATCAGCCAATCAAATTCATGTATTATATGAAATAAGGTAAAATAAACTTAGTAAATATAATTATCAAATTGAGTAGACAAATATAATAAAATTTATCATCTATATTTAATTGTGAATTAAAAAAAAAAGCTACATTATTGCAAAATTATTTTTAAGAAATAGTAACAAATTCATAAGAAGGAGTTTGTGAAAAAAAATATTTTTATTTTTATTCTAACTTCAGATTTGAATTGGACAACCAAAAATACGGTCATATTTGATATTCTAAAGTAATTTGAAATTTATAAAACCCGTAATAGGAACTGATAAAATTTGAAGTTTAAAAACAAACTTTTAAAATTTTCTTTCTATTCATTTACACTTACACCCTGGGTGTAACAAGAAATGTTTCGAAAAAGTGTTATTGTCCCTTTCAGGGTGCGAAAAAGCTGTGTCCACAGTGCAACATGATAACGTCACCTTCAGACTTACGACGTATCTACATGTGAACGGAATCGTGTGCCAAACGAGAGGTCATCGATTGCTCGGAATTACCGGTGAAGAAAATCGGTCTCTGTAAAATCGTTCTAGATATTCGAGCCGTGTAAATATCTGTACATAATTATGCGTCCCGCTAAACTTAACAAACCTCCTTTAGATTGACGATGTTACGCACTGTAGCGTTAGTAGATTACATAAACCGTGAAAGGTGCGCGTGAATGGTATCCCGATCGAACAAACGGATCACATTGTCTTCGTTAATTAATTAAATACCTATCTTGTAATTATGTTACCGTTAATATTTATCTACTTATCTCTCCTCATCGTTCATAAATGGTACTATGAATTCAACCACGAAATAAGTTTATAATAATTTTTTATTATATTCGTGTCTTTTTGTATATTTTTTCGAGAAATTAACACATTTTCTACCTGGACTAAATTGAGAATTTGTCCATCATAAATCATTTCTTTTTTATAAAATAAAGCAATTCGTTGGTTTAGTATCGAGAATAGTAGATTTCTTCAGGGAAAATAGTGGTTGAGTGGAAGGAGACCTTATCAGTCGTTATGATACTCGATAAGTAGTAGGTATTATGTCTTGTTCAAATAATATATTAATAATTAAATTTTTTGTAAATAAATAAAATCTTAATTTTACAATTATTAGATAACATTTATTGTATATTAAATTTCTCAATAATTAAAAATTTTTAATTTGTAAATTCCTGATTTCTCGAGTTCTTGAGCTTTTCAACTATGGAAGTTTTGAATTCTTCAATTACTAAGTTCTCGAATTCTTCAATTCTTTAATTTCTCAATTCAATTTTTCAATTCTTGAAGTTTGGAATTCTTCCATTCTTAAGTTGTCGGGTTCTTCAACTCTTCAATTTCTTAATTCAACTTTTCAATTCTTAAAGTCTTGAATTCGTTCATTCTTAAGTTCTCGAATTTTTCAACTCTTCAATTTCTCAATTTTTCCAATTTTTCAATTCTTCAGTTTTTTATTGTTCAATTCTCCAATTCCTTAATTTCTCAATTCTTCAGTCTTTACGTTCTTCCATTCTTCAATTATCACTTTTTTAATTTCTCAATTCTCTCGTTTTATCAATTTTTTCAATTCTTCAAGTTTCAAGTTTTTTTTATCTTACAATTCTTCAATTCCTGAATTTAGCAGTTTTTCAATTTTTCAATTCTTTGTGTCTTCACTTTTTCAGTTGGAGTATGATAAAGAGTGGTTAGTCTTTTTTTCCTGTATATCAATTATTTCCCTAGAGAAGTCTACCATGCATGATACTGTACATTGTATTATTTTGTTTATTATCTTAAAGAGTTCGATTTCCATTTGTTTTGAAGCATGCAAAATAACAAACTGCAATCTCATATGGTATCGAACGTGTTAGAAATTGTAAGAAAGGCAGACAGATAAAATTCATTGAACAGTATTGCTTGTAGTATAGAATTCTACAGGATTGGTGGTGGCTAGCGATCGAATCTGGTTGGAATCGAGAACTAACTCGCGCGTACCTGAATTTCTAGGTGTTACATACTTTGAAGGATTAGTGTCTACCTTAAATTCGCCGGATCTACTCTTTCTCCCTTAATCCTCTTCTCTGGAAGAGATTGTATCTGTGTCTACGATTCACTGCGTTCGATTCACCAACAAGGGTATTAAACATTATACGTATATGCCGATTTTAATTACAGTGTATTCGTTAAAAAAATGGTGCAGTTTCATAGACATATGAAATTCAACTGGAAGTGCAACAGTTATTCAATGTCCCTCTATTATGGTAGTCTAATTGGATCAGACATTACGAACAAAGATCATCCAAAAAGGGTGTCCAAAATTAGTGTACCATCTGAATCTTTTTATCGCTTTAAAATTTTTAGTTTCATTTTTAATTTATTTTTCCATGGGAAATATATAGGTTTTTGGTTGTACACTATTTTTGAAATATTCTGTATTCTTCCTTATGAAAGATCAAGCTATTTACAGTAGACTTTCGTTATATTGCCACGTAAGCGACTTGACCTTCGCATAGATTTTCAATCTCCCTTTCCCCCTCCAACCGAAAGTTTGGAAGCTTGAAACATTCTCCGCCTCTACACACCGTTTAGTAGAGGCCATATAACGAGAACCCACTGTACTGACAAAAAAACCACTCTAAGTGTCCCTTTTAAATTTGATACAATTTTTGCATCTTGCTAGATCATGTTACTGTTATTTTTTTTATATATGATTTTGCAATCGATTAGAAGATATTTAATACTTAGGTACTAGTAGGGTACATCTACTGTAACAACTGCATTCTAGTAAAAGAACATTCCTTTTCGAACTGCATTTTTTTTTATAATTATGTAATTAGGTACATAGTACGTTGTGATATATTCAGTTTCTTTTAAAGTTTTCCTTGCATGAATATACAGTGAATTTCAGAAATATTGGTATACTCTTCAGAATGAAATAATTTTTTCAAATTTTGAGTAAATAACTTGAACTTTTTTAAGTAGTTAGCACTAGTTCACTAGATGACGTGTTTTCTTCGTTTTAAAAAAATTGCAAAGAAAATAGCGAAGATCGCTTTTTATAATTTTTTTTATCTAAGTCTGTAATATATAACTTACTTAAATTTACGAAAGAGATTTTTTTAATTTTTATCACAAAAGCTTGTAAAAAGCAGTTTTCACCATTTTCTTCACAATTTCAACCAATTATAATTTTTTCAAAATGACGAAAACATGTCATCTAATAAACCAATTTTTCTAATTTCTTAAAAAAACAAAATGCAAATTATTTGGGACAATATGAGAAAAGTTATTCTGTTTCAAAGGATGTATGAATACTTTTGTGACCCATTGTACATACAACCAAACCATGGGTAATTTTGTTCGTATTAACTTGCTAATAAAATTATACGTCTGTGAAATCTCACCATTATTTTTGTGGACACACTGTTTATATTTTAAACAACAAGAATAATTCAGAAATGAACATCCAGTGCGAATGAACTTTGAAAGAAGGTAAAATTATAAATCCCTTATAACAATCAAAAAACAAATATATTGATTTCTAACAATAAGTATTACACACATAGTATTTCTATACTTTTAGCAATTCACACGTTAGACTAACATAAAAAGGCGACATTAATTCCCGATAAAATCCATTTTAATGTACAACGATGTATGTTTCGTTTTATGTTAACGATCCATCTTAAAAAAAAAACATCCTATTTTTAAAGTTTGGGAATTTACATTAACCCTTTCATTACAGGGTCATCAATGCCGGAAACTGTACTCGTATATTTTTAATTCAAAATCCGTACTAAATACAATATTTTAACATGGGTATTTATATTTCTAATAATTATACAAACATTTATATTGCATTTGTGTTGGACAATTATAAGTAGCGAAAGGGTTAATGTAATATAATTAATTAAAAGTACACTAAATCAAATCAGGCTTCTCTAAAGGAAAATGGTGATATAGGGAAAGTAAAATTTCACAAAATCTTAAAAGTAATTTAGAAACAAAATAATATAATTTTCAATTATTATATATTATGAAATTTAGTATACAATAGAAACATCAATTCAAATTCTCCCGCGTAAACTTTGCACGCTAGTGGTGGGTCACCACGGACCTATAATAAGGGGCCTTCTCCCCTGCGCCGTCATTCTCCTCGAGACCGCCTGAGGGGAAGGACAAGAACCGAGAACTCGAAGCACCACCATTCTTTTTTTTAGGAAACCAGATTTGACCACGATTGTACAATAGAGAAGCAATGTTTTTTAAAACTAATTAGGAAAATCAATGTCCAATAAATGTTATTTATTTTAACCGGTGATGATAGTTGAAAATGAAAAGAAGAAAAAATAGAATTCTCTTGAAATGATTTGTTGCTTATTTGACGAATGATATTAGTTCGTTAACGCCTCTACCTTCTCATTTATTGTGACCAAATTCGTGAATAAAATGGCTGAACTGAAACGGTTCGGTGAATCGAGTCGCTAGACAAGATTGAAATTTTCCAATTCTAGATCTTGTAGTCATGGTTTCAGAGACATGCGCGGAATGCTCGATATGGGAAAAACGACGTTCGAGCTTTTCTAAGGTCGAAGAAACTCTTCTTACAGTTTGTCGAGCTGCCAAATAAAATTTCACCCTTTGCATTGGAAAGGACCAACGAGCTTCCTTATAGCAAAGATACCTTCCAGTGCGATGGGGTAAAATTGTTCAATGTTTTCATGGTAAGCAGAGTTTCAATAGGGAAATCGAACGTGGTGCAACAGACTGAAAGAACAAGGAGATTTTGTCTCTTTCTCTCTTTTGATGAAGAGTTTAGATTGGACGTGCATTTCCTCGCGTACCTCGAGGATCTGCTTGTAAATATAGGAACAAATGGAGGCAGGAGAAGTCGACTTCCCAATGTCGCGACCATTGTTCTGTAATCAAAATAAAGCGATCATGGAATGTAAACTTTTGTTTATGGTCACTTTCTCCTTGTTCATCTTCTACGTTAGGCCTGTCTAACCTGCGGCCCGCGGGCCACTCGTGGCTCCTTTCCCTACCACGCAGCTCGCGCACGGCTCCCCCCACTCTTCCAGTTGGTTTCCCGCATAGACATATGAAATATAGACGGAGCCTTTCTACGAGGGGTAACTGATAATCGCGGTAAGGGGGGAACTCATCTGACTTCGACTATTTTCGTAAGCGCAGACTCGGGTATGTTCGGCTTTTCGCATCCGTACGATGAGTTGCATTGAACTTGTCGCAGTGAAGTTGGCTACAAATTCACTACGCATTCACGCCGCGTCGATGAGTGAATGCGTGGCCAACTTCACTGCGACAAGTTCAATGCAACTCATCGTCGGTGTACATACATACATGTGAAATATGAGCCGAATACTACCGAGTCTTGCCGGAATAAATCGAAGTCAGACGAGTCCCCTCCTCGCCCCGATAATCAGAGCCCCCCTTACCTAAAGTAGCAGTTTATGCTCCGTCTATATTTTCATATGTCTATGGTTTCCCGACTCTTGCAATATTTGACGCGTATTCCTAGTCCTATAATATAGCTGCTATAATAGAAACCGCTGTCCCACTACTGACACTACTGGATGGTGGGGGAAGTCTGAAGCGGTAAGAGTGGGAGCAGTGTCAGTCCCATCGAAGTTGCCGCAGTGAAGTTGGCGCACAAACACATTTACGCCGCGTCGGTGAATGTGTTAGTGCGACAACTTCGATGGGACTGAGTGTACACTGAGTCTCATCGAAGTTGTCGCAGTGAAGTTGGCTACAAATTCACTACGCATTCACGCCGCGTCGGTGAGTGAATGCGTGGCCAACTTCACTGCGACAACTTCGATGGGACTGAGTGTACGTGCAGTTTCAAAGCGGAAATACAGTAGACCCTCGTTATATTGCCGCGAACGAGGCTGTAGGAGTGGACAATTTTTCAAGCTTCCCAGCTCTCATTTGAAAGAGGGGGGGAAGATAGAAGTGTATCATCTTCATAGGCTATGGTTGTGTGCTAGTATACTTGAAAATCCATATGTGGCAATATAACGAGAGTCTACTGTATCAAGAATAAAATGGAGACAAAAATGGTACGTATTGCAATTTCTTTTCTATAAGTGTAATGTTAAATTAAAAATACACCTAAAACATTGTTCATTAATTTAAAAACATTTTAGCGATGTAGAATTCTTTCCTTCCTTTTATTTTTACTTTTTTTTTTTTTTCATTTTACGTCTGCAAAATCTGCAAAGCAGACTAAACAGTATAAACATTTTCTTGTTTAAACAGCTGCTCTGTTATTTGTTTAAGTTTCAAGCTGTAGACAGTTCATTATTTATTCGAACTTTTGTATCTTTTTTTTTGTTTATATTCTTATTGATTCTTTTATATTACATTTCCTGCACTACATGGTCGTGCAGGTAGTATCAGTATACAGAAATTTTGTGTTTTAAAATTAAAATTATAATTCTTAAGCGAGAGGGTTTCATATATTAGAAGAATGATTTAAAAAAAAACTGTAAAATTTAGAAAATACAAATAATTTAAAATATAAAATTAAATTAAAATTAGGACTCTCTTCATGGTCTGCCCTCTGAAAGATAATGTAACCAAATATATTTATTTATTGATATATTATTATAAGAAATTCTAAGGCTTTAAAATTTACGATTAAAATTTGAGAAATGTTTAAAATCTTCCATTATTTTTATGTACATTAATAGGAATAATTTACCTTCACTCTTTCTGATCATATAACTCTAGCAAACTGCAATTTTAATTTAAATTCAGCATTTACAAACAAAGCATAAAGATATTATGAATTACTATTTTTATTTATAAAAATGATTTGTGAAAACGAGCTATTCCTTACGAGGCACTTAATGACATTACTTCTTCACAATTACGTATTACATTCTCAAAAAATTGTTCTCTGTATTAGCGTGACAGAATACAATAGACACCTTAAATTTTATATAAAAGTATAAGTAAAAGATTTTGTTAATTTTTTATATTAATTCTAATACTTTGTTGCTCCTCCTTTTGTTTCTATGAGAGTTTTAGTCCTGCTTGATATATTTAATATTAAGAAATGATCTTGAAGGATGTCTCTTTTATTGTGTCACCCTAGTGTATATCTTCATTGATAGGTGGTCTCATAATTTTGATCAGTGATGTACACGTAAAATTATTGATATCAAATAAATATTTTTGCAACAATTGGGTACGTAACCGATATTGAATGAAAATAAGTGGATGATTATTTTCAATTAGGACGTTAAATATAAATTTTTATAGTTATTTTATAATGCAAGGTTTAAAATTTTTCAGATTTCAATTCCCAAATATTTGATAATAATTGTAGGTATATGTAAATATATTATTTGCTTGCAGAAAAATCTGATGATTTTATAACTAATAAATGTTTCCAGGTGAATTTTTCGTGTTGACGAGTTTTATTATGTTGATAAATATACAGAACAATCTGTATCATTCATTTAATTTGAACACAACGTATATGTAATGTTTTTTATTGTTTCTTTATCTAAAGAAATATTCCAGAAAGCAGAGTCAAAATCCTCTACCTAAAAAACAATTCTTACTGCTGTGTTATACATATACATATGTATATATATGTCCTCTTAGAAACCATATAATTTTTGATAGAAGAAATATGTTACATGTTACGAGATTCATTCTGTATAATAAATTGTAATTTTTTGCAGTATTTCCATGATTTCAAAGTTTTTGAAGCTTCTATCTCTTTAAGTATCTATCTCACGTTTCCTCTTTGATGTCATTATACGCAGGAAATATAAACGTGGGTAACATCAACTTTATGTGAAGCTGCTCGATAACTACCCGTTTCTTAGAAAGGTTCATCTCTTGATTCTGAAAAGTGGAAAATTATCAAACAGCTACTGTAACAAGAAAAATATAAGCTTGGAGGAAGAATACTTCCAGCTCAGGTACGGTCGAGTCGAATACAGTGGCGGCTCATAAGAATTTGTAATAATAGGACTATAGACAGCAATAAAAGTTATTATTTAAAAAAGTGCTGAGATAAATGTATATACATTCGATAGTGGCAATAATAAAACAGGAACTTCCATTCTATATTGGAGGAGCTGCAGCCCTGCAGCCCTTAACCCTTACAGTACTATGAGTACATATGGTGTCTAATAATATTTATTTATTAAAAGTATTCAAATAACAACTAATGGAATGTTAACAATTTTACAAGCCTTGACGTATTTTCGAATATAATGTCACCTAATAAAAAATAATTTAATTTAAAACGAAAGAGTTTCATATATTGGGAAAATAAAATTGAGACTCTCCTTTTTTTTTTGCAATGAGTTGGGGGGGGACTAATGTCATCCCCGTTAGTATCTCCTCTCTGCAGCTGTTCCTATGAGCTCATGGCTCACTTACCAGCTAAAAATAAGGATAATCATTGGTAATACCGGAGTCAGGTTAAGAGAATATTAAAAATAAAATTGAGACTCTCTCCATGGTCCGCGGTGAGTCCATCCTCGGACGGCGGACCATTTAGAGAGCCCCAATTTTATGCCGCAATGCCCAATCACCACGCTCATAGTCTACCTCCTTCCACCTTTTAAATTTTTCGATTTCTGCTGTATACTTCTGCTCCTCAACGACCTCTACTCTTCCATCTCTCTTGAGAGGTGGGAGCACTGTGCTTCGGTGACTCTTCTCTCGTCCTCCTGTACTCTCCTTTTGCTCCGACAAATAGTTTTCATATTTTGGGGTTTGTTTTTGAAAATTTGTCCCCTCTTCTAGTACATATAAATTTTTCCTTAACTTCCCTTCGGTAACACCACTCAGGACTGCTCATGTACCGCTGGTAAAGGGGCCCGCGACCTTGCCCCTACGAACGGTTTCCCTCCACTCACGAAACGAAGCAAAAAAAAAAACTTATATTTATGTATTTAAAAATTATACATTTAATTGTATGTTAATATCCCTGTGTATACATGTGGGCGTTAGGTGGAGGGGGCGATAGGGTTTCGTCTCCCCGGACGTCTTTAGTTCGGGCCGGGGACCGCTAGGTGGCGGCGAGAGATCGGTGACAGTGTTCTCGCAAGCGGTCGCCGGCATGCAGTTCGAATATATAGAAGTTCCGAATTGCGGTATGATAGGTGTCTGGAGCAGGGATCGACTGTTGTCAGTCCCACTTTATGAATCTAAAGGCTGGTTCACACACGGCTAGTAGTTTAGTCGAGTGGCGAGTAGTTTACTGTATGGACACTAGAGTTTAGTCGAGTAGTTTCATTGGATTTTGCTGGTCAAGTAGGCTGCCCCCACCACTAACTAGGCTTGCCCCACCACTAAACTAGCCTTCGGGACAGACCTGTCCGGACGCATTTCTTTAGTCAAGGGATATACTTATCTTGAACTCTTGATTTTCAAAGCTCAACTGTACTAGTCCGGACACTTTTCTATGCACTAAACGGTTTAGTAGTAAGTAGCTACTCCCCACTCGACTAAAAATTACTAGCCGTGTCTGAACCAGCCTTAACAGACGATCCTCAAACGCCTTTTTCCGCCACCATCCCACATACATTTTATAAGTGTGGGTATCGATTGACCCAACCTCCGACAGTTCAAATGTCACACCTCTAGTTATTTCCTAAATTCATCGCGCAGATGAAGCCTGCTGCTAAACTCCTATACACTCACGAACCCCTCCACCCTTAACCTTACCTTGTCCATTCGAAAAGCACCAAGTTTTCCAAGCGCAAATGGACGCAGTGAGCGCCAGGAGCTCGTAGAAAGTCCTCTTTCCGTTTCCTCTCGTTACGTACGAAAAAGAAGTATGATTAAATTAGCGTGCAGGTAGGATAGGAGGAAAAAACGATGGTAACAAGGTTGGTTTTTCCGGCGTGGCGATAAAAGCGGCCGCAAAATGGCTGTAGCTGCTGCCCACGGTGGCTCTAGTACCTATAGGTGGAACTAGAACTGGCTAGGTATATCGGGCCGGGTTCTCTGCAGGTATACTTTTGCCGAAGGATCGCGTATGGATCCGGCTCTTTCCACCGAGAAGGGAGACAGCAGGCTTCCTGACAGAGCTAACAAGGTAAGGTGGAGGGGTGAAACGATGTGACCCTGGGAGGAAAAAAAAGATAAAGTGTATGTATAGACGAAGAGGAAGAGGAGGAGAGAAGGTTGGAAAAGGTCCGGGAAAGCGAGAGAGGTACGGTAAGAGGTGGGATTGTAGGTGGAGGCGGAACTGAAGGCTCCGCCTATGCTTTCCAACCTCCACCACCTGCCTCCACCGGTTGACCTCTTTTACTTACGCGCCAATTCACGTGTTGTTGCCGTCTTCCACGGTTCACCGCTTCCAACCTCTCGTTATTCCCTGCTTTGTTCAATGCTGACCTCTTATAAGCCCCCGCTCTACTTGGCGGATTGTTGTTCTTCCTCGACACCTTGATTGCCCTGGGATTGCCGGTAATTCGCGTTATGTAGAAAGTTGATATAGTCTAAGAATACAATGGTAAAGAAACGTTGGAAGGTTTTAGACTGAAATTTAAAATTGAGAAGTTAGATAATCGTGTCTTTACGATGACGTCCTTGCTATGTGTTCGTTGGTCCGAGGCGCTGAGGGTTTTGACCCTCCAACCTCTTCTCCTATGGTTTTGTCGAGCTAACTGATAATAATAATTTTTAAAGGAACGGTGTTAATTTAGAAAATGAAAATTATATGAAGTGCAAAATTACATTAAAATTCGGACCCTCTTCATGATCTGCTGTCCGTGGGTTAATTCTTAACCCCTTTTGTCTATGATTTTTTCGATAGCTGCGTAAATTCATTGCTTCAAACAAATAAAGAAAATTGAAATATGGCGATCCTTGACTGGGCAAATTATGAATAGAATTAAACTCAAAATTCAACCACACTAAAAGTACTAGCCAAATTTGACACATTTGAACTGTAAATTGCGTCACGAGTGTGACTCGATATTACAGGGCAAAGGGTTGACACGTTGAACGCCATGGGGATCATCGGTGACCGACATCGCAAATTACACATGCCTAAATAATTAATAGAAAACAATAGAAAAACATTATTTTAAGTAATATTGTTATAAAATAGAGAGCTTAAAATTTGAAATTTGAAGATTAATTATTTCTCTTCTTAATAATTAGAGTTTCAATACAGATGCTCGCTAATTTCCCGTTGGATTTCTTGTGTTCACGCGTATCGAATGCAGTCGACCCTCGCGCCTAAATATCCAAGGATTGTATAACTGTGCCATAGAAGCAAAAGAACTGTGGGGAAGGCACGTATGCCATTGACGCTCGATAATTCCCCGGTCTCTTAGAAGTGCTAGTCTCCTGAGCCCAGAATGAGGGGAATTGTCGAGGGCTTGCTATAATAAATCGAATGCCATTGACGCTTGATAATTGCCCGTTTCTTAGAGGTGCTCGTCTCCAGAAGCAAAAACGGCTGGGAATTATTGAGTCTTTGCTGTATGTATTTCGATAAATTCTCAAATAAAAGAATTTGATATATCCAAAAGGGTGGTAGAATACAATAGACAACTTAAATTTTAGATGTTTCCTTTTATTCATAAAAGTATACAGATTTTGTTTGTTTTTTTATGTTAAATCTAATTCTTTGTTGCTCCTCTTTTTTTCTATGAGAGTGTTAACCCTTAGCTGTCACTGTGGGGTACGAGACGACCCTTTCCTTTTTGGCTAAAATTCGTCCCTTCAACTCTTCAAATAAATACCTTTTTTGAAACCACAACTTTTGTAGTATTCTTTCTCTTAAAATGTTCAATCTCAAGAGTGTCCACCTAAAATTTTAGCTCTTTATATAAAAATTTGTAAAAGTTATGACTTTTTTGTGAAAACTATCATTTTTTTCGATTCTTTTAAGTTTTTCAATTTTTATTTCATATTCAATATTTCATTTTATTAAAATTAGCTGTAAAATATGTTGAAACAATTTTCAAAGATTATCTAGGAATTTTTTCAAGTTAAAATAATGAATAGCTTCTTCGCAGCAAATATTTTAATGGTTGGGGTCTTAAACGTCCAAATGTACCAGCCGTGTTACTCTGGTGAAGTGTGCCAGTTAAGAGTTAATCTTGTTTGACGTACTTAATATTAAGAGGTAAGATAATATTGAATGGTGTCTATTTTATTCTGTCACACTGGTATAATAATAAAATTTATAGAGAAAGATTGGGCTAGTAAATATTGCCGTATTTCAATATTGCATACTAATAGATACACGTTTAGACATTAATGGTCAGACCTGAAAAGCGTACTGGTAGGTTGAGGCATTAATTCAGACGTGAAAAACGTACTTACTGGTACGCTTATGATTGCCAGTAGATTATGGTGGTAACCAACCATACATCTAACCCGTTCGATGTCGTACCGGTATTATACATATATTCGAAAGTCTTACAATTATGATACATATTTACTACCTGCTTTATTAGTAGATGAAACTTCGTGAATTTATAAAGTGATTCAAGACAAGAATAGGGGTAGTCCTTATCTGCCTTAGGAGCCTAAGTCAATAGTGACGAAAACTTACAAAACATATACATAGATATTAATCTAATATTGAAAGAATATTATTAGTTTCATATATTGAAAGAATACACAATTAAATTAAAATTGGGGCTCTCTCCATGGTCCGTCGTCCAAGGGTTAAGAATATGAAATATAACTCCAAAATTGAATAGTCATTTTTCTGTATTGCTTTAAGGAGAGTAAGCATTTTTGGGGGTAAATTATCTTTTTAATTTGATAATAAATAATATTTGAAATGAGAATCTATAATTAAAACAATTTTTTGGGGGTGTTATAAGTGAGTGAAAAATGTTCACAAAGATTTGATAGAGGCAAGATTTTAGATTTTTCAGCACTCATGTGAAAAATGAACTAGAAATTGAGTTATTTTCTAGGTATCACAGAAAATGCCCATTCTCCTTAATGCATTCACTACTATAAATGAAAAGGAACATATGTAGTCAGACATATCAAAGTTCTAATTATTTAGAATAGAAACAATTCACCTTAAAATTTGCTATTTTATATTATCACCATAATCTTAATACTATTTACAATTTGTTTTATATTAACACATGTTAACGTATAATAAATACAGAAACTTGTTCTAATATATGAAAAATAATGATAATTAATCATCTAAAATATTATGCTATTCAAATGAAATAATTTTTCACCAGTAATTACTGAAAAATTAATTTATATATCATAAACTCAGGTGCAACGAATTATTGTCACTTCTGATCAATATAAAAAGTAGCATTAATATTTATACATGTAGCGGTTTGAATTTCATTTTTATTACACCATTGTTATCATTTAATTGAATTATTAACAAATCAATATAGATTATCACCTTTAATCAACCTATGTGTGGCAATTAAACAATATTAAATAATTGAAACAATCAATTCGAAAAATTCGCTTCCCAAAAGAAATTTTGAAAATTCCTGATCAAATTTGTGTTATAAAAGAGGTAGAATTGTTTGAATATAAACCACATCAGTTAAAGTAGTTTTCGATATAAATATAACTCAATTATATTGAGTATAACCCATATTGAATATATTCAACATGAATATAACACAAACGTAAATAAACATTAAACCCTAAAGTTAAATGTATCATTTTTAAACAAAAGAGTTTCATATACTTATTAGAAGAATAATATGAAATACGAAATTAAATTAAAATTGAGACTCTCTACATGGTCCGCCGTCATTACAGTGCAAAATTTAGAAAATTAATTAATATCATTAATGAAGACTGCTGTATTAGAAATTACGTTGATCAGTTTGTATTTGTCTCGTGAGAAAAGTTTCTCAGAACATTCTGCGTGTCTTTTTCACCATAATTCTGCGATGGCACTTTTCGACCGACCAATTTTCTTTGCCATGCACCCATAGCCCCTACCTTCAACACTAACCCCTTTAATCGTAGCTTTCTTTGCTTCAGATAATTACTTTCTATAAAGATTGTTATAAACAAACTATGATACTATTATTAACAAATAAAGAAATTTATTCTTTTGTTAAAATTTTAATAAAAATCCCAGAGAATGATATATTTATGAAACACTTGAAAATCACTGTTTTACAGCAAAAAAGTACTATTTACAAAAATTTATTACAATTTCTTTAGCATTATATATTACTAAAGGATCATAGTATAAAGCGTACTCCTTATGCAGCGAATCGAAAGAGGAAAGACAAGGTGTCCCGTTGGTGTCGCAGGCTCGTCTGACGGTTCGAACCGGTAGAATTGCGTCGGAGGCGTTGGAGGCGTCGGAGGCGTCGGAGGCGTCGGAGGCGGTGGCATGATCGCTGGGAAGGGCGTGTTTCTGAAAGGAAAAGCGAAACGGCTGGTGGTACGACGGCGCAAGTCAAGCACCTGTTTTCGACGCCTGCGAACTCGAGCGTAAGGGAGCTATGAAACCGGATGCGACCGCCTACCATCCTATCGAAACAGCGTGCATTCGAAGCTCGTAGAAACTCTTCCACCTATCCACCGATCTATCTAACCGCTTACCCACTTACCACCTCCGATAACTTCACTCGCCAACGGACCAAACGAAATTCAGAGGGGGAAGCATTTTATCCCGGCTCGTTTCCTTCTTTCGATCCCTCACTTTCCGGATAGACAGTCCGGCTGTTATCTTTTCTCTAGCTACTTCTCCTTCGATCCAGCTATACATCTCTTTCTCTTATTCCTTTACATTAATCCACCATAATTGTCGGATGTAACTGCTCTTCAATTGGGTTACATGCTTCGTTTATGTAAAAGGGAATATGGAGGATGTTAGGTGATTGACAGATTTATTGATCAGCATTGCTTATTGTAATATGAACCATTTTCTTTGAGATATGATTCCGAATAAAAGGATCTTTGATAGAGGTGTGCGAGTACCTTTGAGCTTCGGTTGTTCGAGCCGAACCGAGCGCTTGAATTTGCCGAATTACTCGAAATCGACGAACTGTTTGAAACAGAAGCGAGCTACTCGAAAAAATCAAATTACTCGAATATTCGAGCCGCCGCGCGCCGTAAAACTTCGATTTACTTGAAGATGAATTTTCAGCTCGAATATTCGAGTAGCTCGCTTTTGTTTCAAACAGGTCGTCGATTTCGAGTAGTTCGGCAAAAAGCGCTCGACTCGGCTCGACCTACCAATCATTGTTTCATTCGAAATTCTCATCTCTATTTGTTGCTAAGGGAATGGTATCTGAATACCATGGTGAAGAAAGATTTTTTGTTTTTGTATATGATTATGAAAATTATTGAGTCATTTTTGGACCTCATCTTCATTTTCATGATGTATATTGGAAAAGTCATAGAATATTAACTAAAATTAGTATAGATTTTTATATCGCAACGATATTCACGCAGATAGCACAAACTTGAATTTTTCCTTGAATCTGAAGTAAGAAGCTCTGTCCAAGGTCCGCCCTCCGAGGGTTAAATTTCATTCAAACGTTACAGGTTTATCTTGTAAACATTATTTCTTTATTTAAATAAACTATCATTTAATTAGATGGTATTAGATGGAACATACAAGACCCCATTTAAGACCCAGTTTTAGACCCAGTCCACCACTGTAATTAGTAACGTGTCTTCTGTAATTCAAAATCATTCAGGTGGTTCCTTAAATAGTTATAGTAGACTCTCGTTATATTGCCGCGGACCGGACTGTAGAGGCGAAATAGTTATCGAGTTTTCAAACTTTTAGTTGAAGGGGAAAAAAAGGAGATGAAATGGTGAAAGAGTAGCACTAGCATATTCGAAAATCTGTGTGAAGTTCAAATCGCCCACGTGGCAATATAACAAGAATCTACTGTATCACAGCGACGTAGCTAATAAAATTCGAATTCATACTGCAAAGATTATACCATGTTATGTTCTTTATACAATATGAAAGCGCAAGGAATGGAAAAGACTGATGTTATTTAAAACTTTTTTGCTGTTATTCATCCCTTTGATGTATCTCTGCTCTGGTACCACCTCTTAGTATTACTTCAAAGGTACCCAACCACTTTTTAACCCTTTGATGAACAAGATAGTTGTGAACGTCCTTATCTCAGTCGTTTACTGGAATAATCTTAGAGATTAAAGTCGAGGGTTGTCGTGAATACGACAATTCAGGTTGGTGTTAATAGACATCATTTTGAGTATTTATTAAAATAGATTTTTATTATAAATCTCTTTATCGTAGTTTTGTTATCATTTATATCTATTTCCATTTATTTCTTGATTCTTCACGCTCAAATGCAAAGGGAAGTTATAGTCCTAGATCCTATTTTGCAGAAAGCCTTATTATAAATCTTCTATTTACTGTGTCAAAAAATATTGAACAAATTTTTTTGCTACCGTTGCGTTTCCCTTTTATTTCAGTTTGTTTAAAATAAATTTCAATTTTTGAACCAGGTTTATTAATCAAAGAAATTTGAGGGTTCGATAGCCCCATGGTCCCAGATATCACTAAGAATTCACTGATAAATCATTTATTATAGATCATATCCCCTACATCTATTTAATCGAATTTAGTTTCCATTATCAACCTCATTAAAATGGAATCTATATTTTGGCGTGAACGAAATTTCTTTTACATTATTAGTTTAAAAGATATTCTTAAATGGAACTATATATTTTTTTTCTCAGATCATGTGATAGTGCTTTCCAAGACGAATTTATTAAGCTTGAATGACTTTAATTAATTTTCAAGATATAACGTTTACTTTTCAGTCAAAACGTTTCGGTTCAAGTAGCAAGTCGTAAAAGCGGCCCTATTGTTGCGGTAAGTGCCCCTCCACACCATGGGGCACTTAATTAAATTCGATTATGTATATATTTTTATCTTAATAATTTAACAGTTAAAATCACGACCTTACATAGCGAGCTAATGAGATAATAGCAGTGACTACAGATGCAAGAATTTATTTGAAAAGGTCGCTTTTACTACGTTTTAATTAATTTATAAAAAATAGAGTCAGAGAGTCAAAATCGTGTCTTTTCAGTAGTCTGTGCGAGGTGCAGTAAAAGAGGGAATGTTAACACAGGCACATTCAGACCTAAACTGTGCCTGGTGGTGTCTGGGACCCCAAAATCATGACCCCTCACGAACAAAGACATGTTCAGTCTTCTTGTATCTGTAGTCACTGCTATTACCACATTAGCTCGTTATCTAAGCCGGCCCTGGTCATGATTTTAACTATTAAATTATTAAGATAAAAATATATATGTAGGATAGGGGAAGAAAAAAGCGTTTCGTCTCGGGATCGTTTTGTCAGACTCGTCAGTGGGGCTGACAACAGACGGTCCCTGCCCCAGACACCTATCATACTATTTTTTGGGACTTCCATATATTTGAACCGCATGCCGAGCGACCGCCAGCGAGAACACTGTCATCCTTGCCGCCACCTAGCGGTCCCCGGCCCGAACTAAAGGCGTCCGAGGAAACGAACTCCCCTCCTCTCCACTAAACGCCTATATATACATAATCCAATTTGAAAAAAAAAAAATTGGTGACCTTGAAAGTTGGAAAACAATTTTTTGCTTATTATAATACTTGCCCCTGACACTCTTAGTGGTGCCCTATGTAATAATGCAACGTTCTTGAATGAAACTAATTATGCTAAAGAATAAAATACATAAATTTTTCGACACAATTAAATGTTGCCTTATTTAATGAATTTTTGCATAACTCTAATTATAATTGAGAATAGTTCACCCTGTTAACGCGTTAAATACCGTGGAGGCTATCAGTAAACGACATCACGATTTGAATATAATCCAATTAAGAAAAAACATTTTTTTTTATTTGACTATCCAAGGTATCAAGTGGAAATCCTAAATTAAAAAATAAAACAACTGTATTTTGAACAATTGCAATTATATTGCGCCATACCATAGACGTCAACTTTAATTGTAGCATTCAATGTATTTAAATTGTTTTATTGAACCAAACAAATTGTATTTTTGATCCATCATTGTAATACAAATTTTTTTCGATTGATTTTGTTCAAATGATATGTTATACATGTATGAAACAATCAAATTGTCACTTCACGTCTCTATTTTAGAGAATTCGTTTCAATTCCTAAAAATGTTTTCCAACAAATAAAAACAAATTGAGAGTCGTTTATTTTTTGATCTACAGTATTAGTAAAATTTGCGCCAGCCACCTAGAATACTCTCTTTGTATAATAAAACGGGACAATATTCAATATCAACAAAGTGATACAGTTTTTAAGTAAAAGCAAAAGACACGGTTGGAACAAATTGATTAAAAATTCAAAGAACCATGTAAAATCGTTAAAAATGATCAGCCCCTAAAAATAGACTAGAGAAGCAACTCGAAAAACTAATAAGAATAACTTCATGTTAGCAACTTAAAACTATCAGATTTTTAAAAAGTAATTAATTCTCTAAAGCAGTAAGGCATACTTTATAGAAAAACTCGAAAAAATCAATTTTGAAAAATTTCGAATAGTATCATATAAATTTGATAATAACATTATCAAATTAATCATTAATGATTTTACAATAGAGGTACCACACATATTTCACAAAAATTTTTCAGACATACATGTCTCTTCACTCAAGTACTAATTGAAAAATCATTTCTTATCTGAAAATAAAAAAGAAGACAATATTATCATTAAAAATGCAATTTTTATCCATATTATTTTCACTAAATAACATTTTAACCAGTATTGCTTAATTATTTGTTGAAAATTTGTCCAATTGTAAGTTCTTTTTTATAATAAATAGAAAAAGTGTAACTCTTGAGTGAGTGAAAATTCTCATATTAATTTTAAATCGTAGATACTTATCTCAAAATTAATTTTAAAAGCCGCAATAAATTTTAAATTCATTTTTTTCTGTACTATTAAAAAATACAAAATAACCTTCTTATTACCTTTGAAAAGCTAAAGAAAACAACCTTTCTTTCATATTTCTATGAATATTATGGTATAGGCATGTGTTACAAAAACATACACCGATTCCATTGTTTTCTAAGCTTCATTTAAATTATAATTATTTGTAATTGTACACGCGATGCGCAAACGGGTTGTCATAAATTTTTCGCCCTTTACGATAAGAAGCACCTGCATGATTATTCGAGGTTACAGGTGCGATACACTTAACGATGACAAGTTACGGATCGTGTTCTTCCTGTTCGACGCTAATTTATTCAACGAGAATCAGCCTACCGTTCAAGCTTTCATTTGTTTGTACCGTCAGTTTTGACGACACCGTATTTACATCATTCTCGATGGTGAAACACGATATCAAACACTTTTCATGAGAAATTCTGTTCTCTTAATTACTACTGTGAATAAATATTCATTTATGCCTAGCACTGATCAATTTGAATAAAATTAAAATATTTTTTAATTACGAGATAATTTACCTACCTTTCCTTCACGACAGGTAGCAGAAAGATATTGCATGCAATGTATCATTACTGTTACTGATAATGTTAATTTAAGGAGGATTTTTTAAAAATATATAATGTTTGTAGGGTTCAGACATACGAGAAATATGTGATTTCGAAGCTATTAAACTTGAAAAACCTACTACAGCAAATTCAGATTAAAGTGGAGTTTCTTATAGAAATTTCAGAAATAAAATATGAATATAAATATGAAGTAGTTATAAATGCTTATGTTATAACTTATTACTAATTTAATTAATAATATGTTACCAATATTAAATACTGAAAGTGCTGCTGTAACTGTTAAAATAAATGTTGATCTCTAAGAAATTTGATAATATGACAAATAATTATGTTCTGTGAAGAATATTTGTAAAGATGCCTTTGTTATCTGAACCTTAAAACAATCAATAAACACTTTACAGTATTTGTTCATGTCTAAATCTATTTTAAAAATACGTTATATAAAGTAATAGAAAAGTGAGGCTAATTAATAATCTAATCGTAAGAAACCTTTTTCAATTTTGTCAATTTTGCAGCAGCAAGTGATATGTAATTTAAAATAAATACATCATCTATTTTCTGCTTATGTTAAATATTATTGTATGATATTAACTTTCTTTTTCTTTTTAAATTGAACATTTTTAATTGTTAAAAACAGTTGCTTCAATAAATTTAATTATTCAATTATGCATATAAAAAGCTACCACATATATGTACCTCAAAATAAATTAAAAGTTGATACTCAAAATGTAAATAAATTAAATTAAGTTATATTGTAATTTTTATGGCATTGATTGAAAAGTCGTATGCAATCAGTAATAAAAATGAAAATAATGAAGTTTACAAAACGTATAGTCTAATTAATATAAAACAATTAATTCTATCTGCTATCGACGTCTATAAACGCTCAAGTTTGTCTTTTCATAATAGCACTAAACATAGTTTTTTCAAATTTTGTGTCTCATATACTGTGATAAATCTTATTATAATTCAATTTTGATTGTTATTTTTGAGTGGTGCTTAAAGAAAGGGTACATATCCATTACCGACCAAAAATATACAACCACCTTATTCAAAATTATACTTAATAATATAACTCATCGAAAATGGATATCATTTTCTATTTGCAGTTTGAAAAAAAATATATTGTAATTTATTTCGTAATAATACCTTATCATTATGTCCTCTCTTATATTAATATATGTATTATGATATGAATGCAAAACAATTAATTTCTTCAAGTGGTCCATTTTTGTATTAAACAGCTCCATGACTTAAAAAATAAAATCTTATGTTATTTTTATATCAGCAGTAATTAATTAACTGCTACACTAATATTTATTATCATAAAACTAGTTACTGTAAATTTTAATTTTAATTTGAATTCAGAAACTTGCAATTGAAACATGAAAATACAGTCTTTATCTACGAAAATAGAAATAAGAATTTTAAATTACTATTTCTGACCATTCTCCATTAGATTTTTCAAAAATCTCCCTATATCTCTTTAGTGAGAGATAGTTCTGCACTTTTGGCCGATAATACATTCATACTAGATTTCTAAAATATAGTAAAAAGTAGAAACTTCTCATAAGAGAAAAAAGCACACTAGGTGGATCATTAATAAACATATTGTTTATTTCATTTCTTGTATGTTTTATAATAATCGATGCTTTTAGTTTGCACTTTTGTTCGATATAATTACATTTAAGTGACATATCACGCAGTAGAGAGACTAACAGTACATTTAGAGCACGTTTTAATAGAATAAATTTATCTGAAACTAGAATGGAAGGCACAGTTGGTATTGTTTTTTTCTTAGTTTTTCAAACACAAGTAATTGACTTATTTGTCCTCGTTACTTATGAACAGTTTTATATCATTTTCACTTTGGTCTATCATTTAATCATTTAATGAACACAATACACTAGCTATGTTATTAACAATCATAACAAAGTTACATATGTACTATACATTTTCAGCTAAAATATTTGTTTGATTAAATTATAAACACTTTTAGGAAAGATGTTTTGTTAGTTTGTTCTTTTTTTTCAAAACAAGGGTATAAATATCAAAATACAAGCAATTCTAAGTGTCATTGACTATTTGTATAGTGCTACAACATTTTTTTCCTAAAAGGAATAATTAATTATCTGTGGTTTTAAAATTCTTCTTCAATACCAGTCACTGGTACAAATTACTACAATAGTTAACACTTTTAACCCCAGTTAATCAAATCTCATGCACAGAAGGCATTTCTTTTAATACATTTAGAATAATTCTCTAAAACATTAATTGCTCTTAGAATAATTTTTTAGGACTCTTTCTACAACATTTAGAAAGTCATTTTAATTAAAAACTACATTCTTGTATCACAGAATTATTCTCTCTACAGAAAAAAATAATACTAAGGCTAAGAATCTTACTTCGCTGATAATATTCTAATATTTTATCCTTTGTTCTAGATAAAAATAAAAGATTGACCACTGTTTTATCAATAGTAGTAACAAGATTGTTCCAAAAGTATTTATAGTTTAATGTAACATATTTCAACCAAATATATAACTTCGTTGCTATTATTGTACATTAGATGATTAAATATTAGATGAGAACAATATAAGTTATGGGGACAGATACAGACACAACTGACAAAGCTTTAAACTCGCGTCTAAAGTACTATTCTACGGAAGAAGCTTATTTGTACTTCGACTAGTATCTTGAATGTTCAAATTCCTCTCAATGTAACACACAATAATAAAGTAAATAATGGTCAAACAATTGGTACTTTTACTTCCATCGTTTCAGCATTCATGGTTCTTATTTATATGGTTCTTTTCATCTTTTTTCACTCAAATTATATGGCAGGGAACCATAATTGACGCAGTAAAATATTCAGAATAAAAATGTAAAATTTTTGGAAGACGAATTTTTCGTGATGAAACATCATATAGCCTAAAAATGTTCGTGTCATACGCGTTCCATCGTATAAGAATACATTTTATTCTGCTAATGTTTAAAATAAATAGATGCTATAACGGATGATCATCAAGAATACGTGTAAAGAATTGTTGAATAATTAATGTAAGAATTTGGCCACAGTATTTCGTTTTGTTGTTCCTCTTCGAAGAAACGTTTTTCTTTACACTTCGACCTTATACGGCGATCCAGGAATATGGTCGTCACCCCACTTTACAATAACTATATACTCTCCTCTTTCTCGTACCATATAGTTTACGGTGTAATTATTTCGTCCTGTGTGCTTCACATACACCTCCTCGCACGGTCCTTTAGGTCCATATACACCAACGTACAAAATGTTATTGCCTATACAGAAAAGAAATTATATTATATTATAAAAATAAGGAAAAATCTTTTTTCATATTTAAACAGAGTAATTAAAAAATCATGGTATGAATTGATCTTTTAATGGTCATAAATTCAACTAATTTGAAAAACATATATTTGTGTTGAGAGAGTATTTTAACTTTCTGATGCTTAATTTTTTATTTTATTATTATTCATCTTATATTGATTTATGTATCATACATTAACCCTTTAAGAAATACTTTTATTCAGAATATAATCTCCTGAGTAGGTTTAAAAATGATTTATATTATTGAACACTAATTTTAAATACTGTGGTTATGAAAAGAAATTCCAATTAATACAGTTAAATTTAATAAAATTAGTTTTCAAATTATAATACTATAGGAATCTAAGTCATCTAAATAATGCAGCTACGATGGCACTACATACACATATGGAAATTAATTTATTGGCTATATTTGTTTATGCACAGCTTCGATAATTTTTTTAAATTGTTCATTAAAGGCAAAGTAAATACATAATATAGATATTTCCATTTTTATAAATGATAGTAAAATGTTTGTCTTATGACTCAGTTAAATTGCACCATGAATCTTTATCAATCTTAAATTTTATTATAATTAATTGAAAATTACTTATAATCAATTATAATAAAATTTAAGATACAAAATTTCTTTAAATACTGTGTTAAAATTAATATTCTTCTGAAGCAAAATGATAATGTAAAAACCATTCATGAATGATGATAAAATTGTAGAATATTTTAATATAACGAAAGTGCAGTAATGAAAAATTTAAACAGTTTGACGAACGTATATTTTATTAACGGCTTTTATAATTTTGTATTTCTGTTCATATTAAAAATGAAATTATTGAAAAAAATACCTGTGGAAATCTTTATAATGTTACGTCACAAAATTACCAATTTCCCAAAGGCAATTAGTATACATAATATGTATAATGTATCAAATAAAAATGAAATAAAAAATTAGGTATTAAAGCCATGAATATGTATGTGATAACAATCGTCACAATGTTAATTACAGTAAAAATGAAATATTACTATTTGTATCTAACAGTTTAGTAATTTTACAAAAGTGAATTATTGAATTAGATTCAAGTATTAATAATACTGTACCGGCATCGCTAGCATGAACAGTGAACTGATTTTGTTTTCCAAGGTATGCTTTCTTCAATCCCATTCCTTTGCTAGTTATTTTACTAGCGTCAGATTTGAACAGGGGTAAAATTGGCCCGGTTTGTTTCGCCTTTGATATCTTTTGAACAGTTTCGACAAGAATGGAACTTGATTCTTGTGCTCCTCTTTCTGCCAGATCCGCACCTACAAATAAAAAATACACAATTATTTCGATATTATTTCTAATAAAAAGAAACTCTATAATTCATACTTTTTCACCTCGAGAAAGCAAAAATTAAAATTCATTATAACTACTTATAGATATTTATACATTGTTCATACAATTACGTTATGTATACTATGGACTAAAAGCACAACTTATGAATAAAAAAAAATTGTTAAAGAAATAACAAATAAAAATCCAATAACAGTGTACTGAAAATTTGTTTAAATCCTTTAACATCATAAAATAAAAATAGATCTTGTAGAAAGAACAATAAGTTAACTACCTCAATTTTATCTACCAGATAATTGAATTTAGATAATTATCTTATTATCTAGATTATCTTCTTAACTAGATAATTGCATTATCTCCTTAACTATATAATCACCTCGTTATCTTTTTATCTAGATCGTCTTGTTATATAGATGATTATCTAGATAATCTAAGCGTACAATTTTTTACAGAGACTGGTTTTACTTCCAGATTTCAATTCTTAATTTCAGTTAGACCTTTTATTAAAATTGGCGACCGGAAATTAGTGCCCTCTCATAAATGACAAAATCAGTAACAATAATACTAACCAGTGCAAGGAACTTTGAATGGCGAGCCTACAATGTGGTATCCATTGTACTTGATACTGATGTAATAATCTCCAGGTACCAAAGGTGTGTACCTAACTTTATAACCCTCTTCAACCTCTGTACAGTCCATTGCAACTTTGCTAGGACCATCTATGGTCACATTAAGAGCTCCGCTACCAGCGTTGCAAGTGTCAATAATGAAGTCCGTCTTTTGTCCAGTTTTGATCTCCTTTAAACCGTTCCCACAGGCGTTTATCGCGGCTGGATCGGCGTCCACTTTTCCCACTTTGATACGGAAGGGGCTGCCAGTTATGTGAACACCGTTGAACTTTACGTGAATATTGTGAATGCCATTTTTCCCGCGCCATAAATCGCACGGAATACGTGTCAGTATCGATGGACTGAATAAAGCAATCATCTTCTACTCCGTTTGGTGATACGATCTGTAAAATGGTAAAATATATTTGTAACATCAAATACAAATAAAAATTTACTACGTAAATTATCAGGAACTATTTCAATCCTTAGTATACCGAGATATAAAGTATGAAAATCACATATAATAAATTTTCACAGTGATTCTAACTTTTTCCAAAAATTAAAAACATTTTTTTCCATTTACTACAATTGACAATAAGATACAGGGAAATACCAAGCATTTTCAACAGTGACTGAATGCTTTAAAAAAGCGGTTTAAGTGAAAATAATATGAAATACAAAATTAAATAAAAATTGTCTGCCCCCAGGGTAATGTAATGAGAGTCTGCTGTACAAATGTAATAGGATACTGTAATTGTTGACCAACAACGTACCTATGTATGTCAGGGTGGACCGAAAAAATTCAAAATTTTTGAAAAGGTGCGAAAAAGAATCAGTTAAATCGATTGATGTTTTTCGATCGCGCATCCGACTTAACATTTGTGAAAATCGGCAAAAATTTAATCGGCAGTTACATTTTCCATTCTTTTAGCAACTTTGGAGGCAATGCGCGACCAAAGGCACTGACCAACTTAAATATTTTTTTTGAACATTGTTTTTGGTGGTTTTGATACGTAATAATTAGAGCTATTACATTCGGATCATGGTAAGTGTTTTATTTCTTATTTATAGTATATATATTTAGACTTAACAATAAAGAATACATAAACGTGGTCTTGCTTGAAGGCGCGTACATCACATAAAGAATAACGGTTTTTTAATAGTAACGGCCCAATCATTGGGCCACAGTCTATGGTGGGGATGCACTCGTGACGCATGCGCAATGTACTACATGACAAGGCGCGTTTGCATCGCCAACAGTAAGTCCAATCGTATTGAAAATTATCGTAAAAATATGAATTTGTGCTTATTTCCACAAACTTTAAGTCGGATGCTCGACCAGAAGACATCAATCGATTTAATTGATTTTTTCTTTTTTTTTGTCTACCTAATTCGCAACTTTTTCACGGTATGAAAACTTTTTCATTTGAAAAAAAAATTTGAATTTTTTCGACCCACCCTAATGTACATACATAGCGGATGGAAATTTTGACATATTCCCAATAATTGGTTTCCTGAGGAATCCAAGTTACTTTAAAAGCATATTGAAGCGATCCAAGTGAATCATTCGATTATGTGACTGGCAACATGTGGCGAAAACCCACGCGATACGACACGACATCGTTGTTTCACAAGAGGAAGTTATTTACAGCGTCCGCTTTTCGCAAGGACTTGGTTACTAAAATTGTGTGACTTTCCAAGAATGTTGAAGGCTTTAAAAAAAAAATTTCCGTCGAGAATTTTTAGATATCCGATAAAATTTTAGTACCGAACGAAAAGTCACAGAAAAAGAAAAAGAAAAACAAACAGATTATACAATATTTGCATGTAATTTTAAAATAGATTATTTAATCTTACTAATTTATGCGTAATTAATTCACCTAACTTGATAAAACACCACACTATGTTCTAAACGAAAAATAAATAAATAAATGTTACCTTTCCGTCCAGAAAAAAAATATCCTTAAGAAACCATTTATACAAAGAAAGGATTAATTCACCTAAATCTATAAAATACAGTGGTACCTCGGTATACGTCTGCTTTGGAATACGTCCAATTCGGAATACCGTCCTGTTTGGACGTGACAAATTTTGCTCGGTACACGACATAAATTTTTCGTGTGAATTTTGAGTCATTTTTAAATAATTATCTCAGAGGAAAAATGAAATTAATAATCAATTATATTCGGAGTTGATGTATTATTAACTGACTGATTTTTACATTACTTCTTATGGGAAAGGTTAGTTTGGTATACGTCCTATTCGGTATAAGTCCAAACATCAGCAAACATCAGTAACTCTAAATAAAAAAAAATAATAATAAACGTTACCTTGGCGTCTAGTTCACCCTTGGCACCATTTTTACGAACAAGGAAGGTGGCCGGTTTGTCGGGCTGAACATCGTGTTCCGGAAATTGCGCTACCTCGAGCTTATGAGCATCGCCCATCGCCGGTGATATGTAAACCTTGTGTGGCGAATCGGGTATATGTTGATCGTTGAACTTCATTCCTACTCTGTACTCGCCTGAAAATCGAAAAGAAACCAATAAAAATCCATATATTATTTATCTACGTAATCAAAATCTCCGCACGAACCATCGTTATCGCAGCTATCGTGCTCGTTTCCTGAAAGCACTAGCTGCATGGTGGCAGTGAAGGTGCTCATTTTTTACAAACAATTTTTATCATTCATCGTACCAACAATCTTTTCTATAATAATTATTTAAGTTCGAAAATTGAAGAGAAAAATTTCTTTCTTCAAACGTTCCGGAATAAAAATTGAAGAAACGTTTGAAAATAAAAATAGAAGGGGTGGAAAGAAAGCGGTAAGAAAGAGTAGGAAGAAAATTCGAGCGTTTGAAGGGAAAGCAGAGAAGAATAAAGATAAAACGAGGAAGACGATCAACTGAACGCAAGCCGAACGCGAACCGCTATTTTCCTCGGCCTGATTCTAACTTCTGATCTCGATTCGCCCACGCTTTCTCTCTTTCTCTCTTCTGGTTAGCTCTCTCTTCTTCTCTCTTTCCGAAGCTTCCTCGCATTTGATGCACACCGTCCAAATATAACGACCACACTAATTCATGTCCAGCACCGTTGCCCACCAAAATATGAATCCACCTTAGACGCAAATATAGACGAAGGTATTTTCGGATTTGAAGACTAGCGACGGTCCTTGTCCACTGTTGACCGAACATGTGATGTGCTCTCGTATGATCTAATCCTGAATATTTTAACGTCGGGAGACTCGAGGTGGTTGTATCGTAAACACGCTTTATCATGAAATTCGTTTAAAATTTAATTGGCTGCGAATAATAATGATACGTACAATAAATATTAGAGAAAATTTTCGCATTGCAGGCGAATTTTTCATTAAATGCTAGAAGATCATTTTTAATTATCTTGAAAATTAAAGAATTGTAGAAGGATTCGTTTGAGTTACACGCCTCAAAATGGGGGTGGTTTCCAAAAATGAAGCTTTAAGAAAAAGGCAAGTATGTATTACATACTTTACTATAAATAAATTTTCATACCAATCTTTTTAAAAATTCTCCAATTCAATTTTCTGAAAAACAGAATTAGATATAAACAAATATTATTCTGAAATAATCTGTACAATGTGGAATACAGTGTCTAAAATATCTATAAAATATTATTATAGACTGCCCAAATTGATTGAGGTGAAATTTTCTTATAGTATTCCTTAAATAAATAAAATGAATCTTAATAAACATGGGTACAAAAATTATCATTTGCAACATTTTACTGTGCCTTGTAGTAACAATTTGCCTTAAATAAATATTGTTCCGAGTCAATAAATTAGGAAGCTGTTCTCGTGAATAATTCTTAAAAATAGATACAAAGTTCAGAGTAAGAGAACGAGTTAAGAGTCAGACTTCAGTGTGTCGAGAGCAAGAATGAAGAATAGTCCAATGTCGAAGTTTAATGTCAGAGTATGTGGAATTGACTAAAAGTAAGAATGACTGCAAAAATCATGGTATAAAGTGAAAATATTCAGTGTAATTATTGTAATAGTTCAAATAAAACATATATGTTATAAGTATACAGCCAAAAGTACAGTGTCATTAATCCACCATTGTGTTCTTTGTTTCTGATCTGCCTTCTACATAATGATTTATCTCAAGTTTATCTCATCTATATCTTCTACATGTCAATTCAAAATTTCATAGTATTATACTGTTATCAAGCTTTTTTATATTGCAAAATGAACTTTTAAATTTTAATTGGGGCTCTCTCCATGGTCCGCCTTTCTTATAATTAAATTCATTCAGTCAAAAATGAGTGTACACCTTACAATTATACTATTTAATTGTCACATTTTATAGAAAAATATGTAAAATAGTAGATATAATTCTTAAATCATATCCAATCAGATATAAAAATTAATTAATTTATTAAGAAACAAAGTAAGTATCTTCGAATGACATTAAGAATTTTATTTCAATTGTTTAATTCGAACCAGACGGATTTAATTTTTGTTAGCATAACTTGAGTAGTTCAATTTTTAGAAGGTGGTATATTTTTGAAGCCTACTGTATGTCAAGGTCTTCCATTTCGACGACATCAAAGTACTCTTCTTACACTTGTTCTGTTACCTAAAAGCAACTTGTCATCTCTGCATGGTACGTGTACGCAATTATCGCTACTATTTTACATGGACCACTTAAACTTGATTTAGTATCTTAAGGAGACACCATACAATGTTACTAATGTGATTAAAATATAGATCTTTGACGTTGGCATACATCCATGGCATATATGACAGTAAATATATTTAGGTACATCTCAGAACACTTTAGGACTAGTTTCATTACCGATTCTTTTGATTTATTAGTTACAGAATTAAATTTAGTTGATGTTCTTCCTTCGTTTGATTTATATAAGAACCTTATAATTAGACTAAGGATGTACTAAATCTAATACTGTGCAGTACTAAATAGCTTTTTTGGCTACAATCTCAAGGGTTGTTTTCATCCCCTCAGTGGGTTAATGTCCGACACAAAAAAAAGCGAATAAAAATTAGTGGAATTAGCACTGGGTATTAGGCGCAGCTTTTATCTTGTTCTTCTCATTAATTAAATATTCGACTAACCCTAATGACAGTCAACCTGTTAAGCATCATTATTGAAAATAAAGAGGAATCAAATCTCTCATGCATAATAAAAACGATCATAAAAGCAAGGACGACAAAAGCTTAATAATGGCATAGTAAAATTCTCTATGCCCCCAACTTATATTTCCCCACAAGCACTTCTATATAATTAAAGAAAAAATCTTACCAGGTTCAGAGACGACGTAACTAACATAACAACTGCCGTCCTTCCGATCCTTGAAGTCAATCTGAGCCTTGCTAGGTCCTTCGACCGACACGGCCAGAGTACCAGCTCCTGCTTCCCTGGTCCAGATATTAAACTCGCAAGGTTCCCCTTGTTCGCCCCTTTCCAAACCAGGACCACCAGCATGTACCCTATGAGCTCCACCATCCCTCAGTGGACCAACTGTGAACTGGAACGGTGAGCCAGGGATGTGCATTTCCCTGTAACGAACTGAGACAGTGTGCACCCCGAGTTCCTTGGGCACAAACGCCACCGCGTATAAACCATCCTCAACTTCTTTGATCTCTGCATCTCCGGTTACACCTCCCGGTGAAGTCACAGTGGCTGCGAGGTCAAATGAGGTGATGCCAGGCATCTTGAAGGTTAATTTGCACTGACTACCAACTTCTGTGATGGGTACAGCTTCCCTCTGTCGTTGAATCTTCTCTCTCTGACGATTGCTACCTTCGCCAGTTACTTTCACGGTGAACGGAGAGCCTTCCACGTGGTGATCAGCGAATTTCAAGTTCATGATGTAGTATCCAGGCTCGGTGGGCTTATAAGAAATATTCAGAGTGCCATCTTCGTTGTCCTTGCATTGAATCTCTGCTTTACTAGGTCCTTCCATAGACAAGGAGAGACCACCGAAACCGGCATTTCTTGTGTCGATGGAGAAGGTGTTTTCTACGTGTGTCTTACCCTCCTTCAAACCTGCGCCGGATACTTTGACCTTCTTGGCGTCACCCACCTCTCGGTCCTTCACGTCGATCTTGAAGGGAGAGTTAGGGATGTGTTTGCCCATCTTCTTCACAGCGACTGTATGTTCTCCAGATTCGCGAGGGGTGAAGGACACGCACATGTTGCCATTAGGAAGCATCTTCAGGAAACATGGCTCCTCGAGACCGCTTGGCGCTGTGATGGAGGCATTCAGTGATCTGATATCTGAGTCTGTTACTTTTCCAGGTAGCTGTACCTCGCTGGAGGAACCCACAGATATTTGGTTTCTCTTGCGACCTTCGCCTATAAAAGTAAAAGTAGGGTTTTAGTAGGTGCAGTTTGATGATTACTTGAATTATTTGCTGGTACATAAGATTTACTTTTTAGTTTCAAAATTTATTGATATTTTAAGTAGGTGAATGGATAGAAATGAACTCTTTGAAAAGATAAAGGTGTCAATGAGAATTTTAATTTGAGTTTAACATGTTTGATGAAGACTGAGGATAGTGAATATAGCCATAATTGTGAAATAAATAAAAATAATATTAATATCTTCAAAGTTCAGAATTTTGAGAATTTAATATTGATACTAATCGCAATTATTAGTTATTATTAACAGTAATAATATTAATGTTAAATTCTCCATTCTTTTAACTTCAATATTATTGATACTGATAATATTAATATCTTTGTTAATAGCATTTTCAATTTTGACACTTTAACGAGTAATCAAGTAACTGCTCCTCGAAGGATTAAAATTTATACAAAAGAAAATTGAACTGAAATTCATTTTTAAAAATATTAGTGAAAAAAATTAAACTTGTTACCTGTAATTTTAGCAACATAAGGACTGCCCTTGATATATTTATCACCAAATTTAACAGTGATTTTATATTCTCCTGGAGCAGTTGGTAGGTAAGAAACTGAAACTGTTCCATCCTTATTGTCGTGACAGGAGATCTCAGCTTTGCTAGGTCCTTCTACAGCTAACGACAGACCACCAGCTCCAGCTCCTTTTGTAGATATGGTGAAGTTTGCAGGCTCGCCACAAACACCATAGATTAAACCTGGTCCATAAGCTGTCACATAACCACTTGCTAAGGAGTCCACGTGGAATCTGAACGGTGAACCTGATGAAAGAAAAATAAATTTGTAAGTTAGGTTAAGTAAAGATATTTATATCGGTACAAAGAGATTGTGCAACAGTTAATTAAACTGTAATAAACAGAGGAGACGGAAGGTTATGAACCATGTCTAGGGGTAAACTGGAAAGAAGAAAAATCCGACTGAACCTATGGTAATTAAGAATGCTTTAGATTCAATTTATACACAGTATGATTAAGGCTTTCCTTTAATAATTGTGATAATAATCTTTTAGATAAGAAGTATGAACACAACCTTTCCTCAAATTACCCTTCAGAGTTTATTATATTATAAATTTATACTATTTACAAATATTTGATGAATTTTGTTCGCATAATGCACTCCTTTCCATGCCAAAACTTGTGCGAACAACTGAGGTATCCTGTGGTGCAACCATCATTTTTTTAAGGTGAAGTTAAACAAATTTTGTTCATACCTTATTAACATCATAATTTTCTTCACTTTTGTTTATTCTCGACAAAGTTAAAAAATTATGTTTACAAATTTTTAGTTTCTTAATAAGGGATTATTTGACCCTTCTCCCCTTAGTTCCAGAGTACATTAGCTTGTTGTGAAATGGAATATTTATACTTTCTGTTAATTAATTATTAACACTTTTCAGCGTATTCTACGAAAATATGCAGTAGGAGTATTAAAAATTGAAATTTCTAATTCTTTCTAAAAAAACTCACCATCAGATACTTTTAATTACCATTTTTAAATCGATTAAGCAGGAATGATCTATTCTATAGATTAAGAAAATGCTGATATCTCAGGGGTTCAGTCCTTCTGCATAAGCATTTCTGGGAGAAATAGGAATTCAGGTCTACGACGAACCACCCCTTACGTATAATCGTTTATGCGGAAAAATTTGAATTAATATTTACTTTGTTATTCGTACTTTTCAGATATATACTAAATTTTATAATATATGATAATTAAAAATTATATTATTCTTTTTTCTAAATTACTTTTAATATTAATATCGTATTTTGAGAATTTCCATTTTCCTTAGGGAAGCCTGATTTGATCGCAAGTGTAGGACAGTTTCCCCTAATTATGGCCGAGAGTCTAGGTATTATTTAATTTATTGTTTACCTTGAACATGTTCGCCGTTGAATTTAACTGAGATTTCATGCTGTCCCTCTTCTCTTGGATCATATTTAAGAGACACGGTGCCATCATGATTATCCTCGATCACTGGCTTATCCACATTCCCACTTGGCATCTTTACTTCCGCTGAAATAATACGATACGTTAAGAATTATTACATTGCTTACAAAGAATTGTATTCCATTCAAGAATTTCAATTTTTATTAATAGTGGATAATATTTATTAACTTTTCGTCCAAATACTATTATGAGCAATTAGAAGATTTAATGAATCGAATCATTTTGAGTAATACATTTGTTCATTTAAATTCGACAAATTTTAACTTGATTTTGCATTACTTATAATCGGCGATTAATTTAATATTAAATTATCAATTTAATAATTTTTTAAGGAACTGTACATCTCCACCTTTCAGATTATTAAATTTTTATGATGCGAACTTAAGCATCTGATTATAATTAATTAAGTGCAGTAGACTCTCGTTTTATTGCCACATAAGCGATTTAATCTTCACATGGCTTTTTAAGCATACCAGAGTAACTCTTCCATCATCATAGTCTATAAAAATGATACACTTTCATCTCCTGTTTCCTCTTCAACTAAAAAAAGTTTGAAAGCTTGAAAATTTTCCGCCTCTTCAAGTCAAATTGTTCGGGGCAATATAACGAGAGTCTACTGTATAGTTTTTTCACCAATGTTTGAAGTTCAAATTTTAATATACCATTTTTAATAATCACAGTTTAATAATTTGTTTACATATCTTTAATAATTTGAACAAATTATTTTCCAAATCTAATATTATAACTTTTTGTTCGAGTGTTTCAGAAAGGTATATAAATTTTCTCAGATTTTTAAGAAGATTTTATCTATGGAAAGACGCGTTGAACATACATGACCCACATACTTAACCCTTGAACAGCGGAGCCTGGGTCAATCGTGACCCAAACTTACAAAACATATAGAAATAGGTAAAATGTATCATTTTTAAACGAAAGATATATTAAATACAAAATTAAATTAAAATGGGGACCGCCGTCCGAGGATTAAAGTTTATGGAATAAGAATTAAGAATCATCCATTGCCTAACTCCATAGTCAATATTCCAATAGCAAATTAAATTCATGTTTTTGCCCTTAAAATGTACATCAATTTGCAATTGGTCTAGAACAACTATTATTTGACGCGTAATGATACATAGATAAGTTATTAATTCTTATAGAAAAGAAAATGCTACATTTTGATTGCATAATAACCCTTACTTATCAAAATAAGTTTCATTATATTCGATAACATTTTTCCATCACTTAACGAGATTATAGATGCTCTTTATGTAACTTATAATTACAATACTCTCGTTATATTGCCATATGAGCAAAGTAGCGATGCGCGGGTACCCGACATTACGGGCTCGGAAAAAATCGGACCGGCTCGGGCAAGTGTCCGATGCACGCGAGCAGTCAGGTAGCCCGACTATTTCGAGTACAGTCGGGCAGATTCGTACGAGATCCCGCGGGCCGGATCCCGCGACCCAACTCTCATGTACACTCAGTCCCATCGAAGTTGTCGCAGTGAAGTTGGCGCGCTAATGCATTCACGCCGCGGCGGCGTTAGCGCGCCAACTTCACTGCGACAATTTCGATGGTACTGAGTGTACACTGAGTTGCATTGAACTTGTCGCAATGAAGTTGGCTACAAATTCACTAACACATTCACGCCGCAGCGTCGGTGAACCGATCTCGCCATTGGCTCACCGACGCTGCGTGAATGCGTTAGTGAATTTGTAGCCAACTTCACTGCGACAAGTTTATTGCAACTCACTGTACATACTTGTTAATACTTGCAATAAGCATGTGCAAAATCTGTTTTATATGGAATTTTGGAATAAGATAATTTGAGAGCTCATCCGAATCTGCCTGACTGTACTTGACCGAACCCGAAATAGTCGGGCTACCCGCCTGCACGCATGTATCGGACGCCCGTCCGAGCCCGCCCGATTTTTTCCGAACTGACCCGAATAATCGGGAATCCGACAGATTAGTGTCAGTCTATAAAGATGTTATCCAACCCCTCCAAACGAGAGCTTGGAAGCTTTAAAACTTTTCTACTTCTACAACTACTTTCGTGGCAATATAACGAGGTTCGCTGTAGCCTTAATAGCCGATGTACACTGACGATGAGTCCCATCGAAGTTGTCGCAGTGAAGTTGGCTACAAATTCACTAACGCATTCACGCCGCGTCGGTGAGTGAATGCGTGGCCAACTTCACTGCGACAACTTCGATGGGACTCACAATCAGTGTACACCGTGCAAGAAATCTCGTACGACAAGCCCTCGAACGCTACTCGCATAATTTATAGCCTCTTTTTATTGGCTGAAGTGGACTTCAAAATCCCAATGGGCCTCAAAGCGTTTAAATTAATACAGTACCATGAGAAAATTAACGGAACTTATAAGACCCATCAGTAAATAAAAGGTTAAGCCTTGAGCTCGAATGAAACGCGTTGGTACATCCGATTTATGTCTCGAACCGTGTCACCACCTTCACGCATGCAAGTTTCGAGATGCGAGCCTCGAACGCTTTTCACTCACGATATTTCTCGCACCGTGTATGTACACTCAGTCCCATCAAAGTTGTTGCAGTGAAGTTGGCGCGCTAAGGCATTCACGCCGCGGCGGCGTTAGCGCGCCAACTTCACTGCGACAACTTCGATGGGACTGAGTGTACACTGAGTTGCAATGAACTTGTCGCAGTGAAGTTGGCTACAAATTCACTAACATATTCAGGCCGCGTCGGTGAGTCGATCTCGCCCATCGGCTCACCAACGCGGTGTGAATGTGTTAATGAATTTGTAGCCAACTTCATTGCGACAAGTTCAATGCAACTCAGTGTACATACATACATACATCGGCCATAACACTTAACGAACGGGCCATGTAAATTTACATTTTTCCATTCTGACTTCTTAAGAGGAGCTACGTAAATTTACATTTTTGCTTGAATTTTTATTAAGCTGCTTTAGTTGATTGGAAGCATTTACAGCTGTAATAGAAATATGTACTAAATTCTTAAGATTTCAAAACTCTTGCCAAAAGGAAAAACATAAACTCCACAGATTACAAATTTTCCCCTGGTATTATTGACCCCAATATGCAACTTTCCTGTACTAGGGCCAAACGCTAGATTAACTGTGATGTATTTCCAGCCGTTTAATCTACTGGTACCGCACAAATCAGCCAACAGACGGTCACAAAGTTGAATTGGGAGATTCTGCCCCACCCACCATATTCCTATAACATCTCCTCAGTAGATTATCATCATCACCGTGATAGAGGAGACGGAGGGAACGAAAGTCTACTATGTTATTTGCAACATCGCACTGCGCGAAGACGACCAGCTGGAGGGCAGAGGGCCAAGATATGTAGAACTATTCCCACTTTCAATGTTTCCAAAATCCCAGACGTTGATATAGTAGTATAATTATTTAATATTCGATAAAATTTATATTAAATTTAAAAAAAAAGGAAAATTAAGTTTTTTGGTTTTTATAACATTTTGACCATTTTTTTTTCTCCTTTTCAGGGTTTTCTCTATTGTTTATACGCATTCTGCGGGAAATTATACATGTGTTAAATATTAAAATTATTATAATTAAAGTTGAACTGTTTATTTTGAAAGTGATATAAATCTGTTTTTTTTTTTAAATTGAAAAAACAAAAATGGACTAATGTGATTTTTATATTTGTGAACAATTTATAAGTTTCATTTTTAATGGACTTACACAACTTTCAACATTTTTTAGTGAATTTACACTATTAACATTTATATGTTAACCCTCGGACGGCGGACCAAGGAGAGAGCTCCAATTTGAATTTAATTTTATATTTCATATTATTTTCTTTCTCAAAATTTTACACTGTTCTTTTAAAAATTTTCCTTCCAGTATTAGGTTAATATTCTTGTATACGTTTTATAAGTTTTGGTCACGACTGATCCAGGCTCCGCTGTTCAAAGATTAATTATAATAAGTTGAAAATTATTCAGTTGGAATAAAAATTAAAATTAATACATATTATAAGTGTGTGCATTGTAAACTTGAATATCTTGATTTTTAATTATCTAAATTCAATTTACCCTATTTTCGAAGATGTAGAGTCGACGCAGAAATATAGTATGCTCATAAATATCAAATATCTATAAACTCACATATTTTCCAACGACGAGAAAGCAATGACATCAAGTAATAATGTGGGATACAAAATCACATATATATATATATATACTGTAGTTATAACTTTCAATTCTATTTGATATTTAGAATATTTGACAAAATTTACTTTTAGAATTTATTTGTAAAATTAAATTTTATACAAAATTTGTCAAGTACATTGTAACATTGAACGTCGTTTATACATACTCGAGATTTACGACTACTCTATATTTTGCGAGGACTATACGGACTATCCTGTTAAGTCAATACACGTTTATACATATAAAACATATGTATCTATCACCTTATTAGGTACACAATAGAGGAATATTCTCGAATATAATTTCCTTAGATTTTGATAAGTAAAAATCATCGCATTTCCTTTTACTAACATAAAAATAAAAAAAAATTTCCTTAGAAGCTGATACAAGAAAGATGGGCAATGTACAGGGTGACCCAAAAGGAGCTTTAGTTTTAAAAAATCTACAAAAGATATTCAATTCAAATAAATTGCATTTAACGAATGAGATTTTCAAAATGTTTTCCCTCAGTAATCACTAATCGTAAGTGGCGGAGCCCTGTTTCAAACAATTCGATCAGAAGACAACATTATCTGTACTATCTATTAAAAAGTGAGAAATCAAGTTTTTCTCAATATTTCAACTGGATGGACTTCAGTGATTCTTTCTTTGAGGTGTTCCATATCTCTGATCTTCACTTCATACACTTTATCCTTGACATAACCCCAGAGAAAGAAATACAATAATTGACGATTAAACGATGATAAACACACTGTAGAAGAGGGGAAAAAAGGCGTTTCGTCTCGGGACCGTCTGTCCGACTCGTCAGTGGGGCTGACAACAGATGATCCCTGCCCCAGACACCTATCATACCGCAATTCGGAACTTCTATATGTATATTCGAACACTGTGTCACCGATCATCTCGCCGCCACCTAGCGGTCCCCGGCCCGAACTAAAGGCATCCGGGGAGACGAAACCCTCTCTCCCCCTCCATTAAATGATTACAACACGTTCTTCGAGGCTGAATGCGATTGCAAAATTTTAAAACTGAAAACAACTTTCATCTACTTGTTTATCAAATAATGATTTGAATATCTATAAAAATGAAGAGATGACAGTGAAATCAAAACTGAAGCTCCTTTTGGGCCAGCCTGTATAATTTCCTAGATGGTAAAACCTTTTTTCGTTTGCACGTAGAAAAGACTCTGAACAGTTAACGGAGAGAAATCGAGTCCTGGCGGCGTATCCTCGATCTCGGGGTCAATCCTGGTGTAACATACGGGTCCGCGTTCAGCATAATCGTACTGACTGCATGAGACACTCTTCAATCCTTGCCTGTAGAAGGTCGACACCTCCTGCCACGTGGTTTCGACCTCCTCTTCCTCCCAAACCATATTCAAAGCTTCAACTCGGTCGACTCAATCTGACACGACTAACGAATTATACGCGTGATCTGTTACAAAAGTATGCAGATTGATATTTTTTAACCCTGAGGACACTGTAGCGGAGTACTGCATTCCCTCTTCTAAGGGTAGGTGTTCACTTGAGAGTGAAATTCGCTTGAAAAGTTGTCGATAGCATTTCTTGCGAATGGATACTACTGAATGTCACTTTCAGTTGATTAATCATTATTTTCAGCGCAGTGTTTATTTATAAGAAATGCTATTCACAATTTCTCACATCATTTTTACTCTCACAATCTGATGGACATCTACTCTAAGAGATGATAGCGTTTTATTAGCCAACCCGTATCTAATTGTAAGATTGAAAATCTTGAGAAGGGGGCTATAGCATTTAGACTTCCTGTCGTTTTTGTACAGGCCAAACTGTAAAAGTTTAGTGGGTCAAAATCTCAACGAGTGGCCGAAAAGTTTTTTTTTTGCCACTTCCGGTCTGACCGAAAATGGCCGAAAAAGGGTTAGCTCTAGAGCGAATCTCGCTCTAGTTCACTTTAGCTTGTTTCTGTGTAGGGAGAGAAGAACATCTAGTATATATAGAGTTTTCAGCTTGTAAAAGTACTCAAAATATCCCGTCACAAGTGTTCCTCCATGAAAATACTATAAAATCATGTACGCCCAAAGAAAAATTACAGAAAAACGGCATATTAACAGCATGATAATTGCTGATCCATTTATACCTCAATTAACGATATATTGTAATATGGAAAACGATTTCTGTTATTCAATATTTATTTAATTCTATAGAGTACTTGTTGAACTTGAGAAGCCTATGCTATTATGTTTTATGTTATAAAATATACATTTTATATTATATATAGCGTTACGTTAAAATTAGGGCTCTCTGCATGGTCCGCCATCCGACGGTTAATTCCTTCATGTGAAATCATTTCTATGTACATTGAGTTGCATTGAACTTGTCGCAGTGAAGTTGGCTACAAATTCACTAACGCATTCACGCAGCGTTGCTGAGCCGATTTGTAGCCAACTTCACTGCGACAAGTTCAATGCAACTCAGTGTACACTCAGTCCCATCGAAGTTGTCGCAGTGAAGTTGGCCACGCATTCACTCACCGAAGCGGCGTGAATGCGTTAATGAATTTGTAGCCAACTTCACTGCGACAACTTCGATGGGACTCAGTGTACACAACACTATACAAATGTATCGCCTCTTCTAATTGAAATGAAATACAAACTATTTAAGATTTCTCGGGTTTTTTTATTCTAATATAAAGTCTACTTGATGGCAGTAATTATGGAATATAATATCATTTATCTTAATTGCTTTAATGTGGGAAAAATTCTATAGATGTTTAATTTCACAAAAAGGAGAATTTTAAAAAATCTACGTCAACAATTTAGAGACGATTGATAATCTGGAAAAAATATCACACATACCATTGATGAAACTGAACCCCACTTATGTGAAATGTAGTACAAAATGGAATGAAATTAGTATTGTAACTTGTAGGACTTGACAATTGACTGTCATAGTGGTAATTAACCAGTATCTCAAAATAATTAAATTATTAGTGAAAGAAAAACAAAAGCAACCTTGACTGAACTACCGAATAGAAATTAAAAATTTTGAAATTAACCAACCACGTACTTAATAATTAATCCTGCATACGAAATGAATAGAAAAAATTTCAATGATTTGTAACAATAAATATAAAATTTGTATTTTATGAAGAGGGACATCACATAAAAGTGAAGTTTTAAAGAAGAATGGAAAATCAGTTTCATTTGTTTAAATGAAATGCCATATTTTTTGTATTTTTAATGCAACAGCTATTACTTAGACAATTTCCGCAAGCTATCATTAAATGTGGTGGTAAAATAAACATTCTTATATATAGAATATAGGACGTAGGAGATCAGTCTCGTGGACAGCTCATTCACCAAACTTAATCCCACTAGATTCCTTTTCGTGGAGAGCACTCAAAAATGTCTATCAGAAAATACCTACTACGTTCGAAAATATGTGACAACGGATTACTGTAGCATGTGCTAGGATAAATTCAGAAACGATAAAATGTGTGATTCAGTGAAACAAAAATTGCAACTTTACATCGACGTAAATAGTCAACAGTTGGAATATTTTTTAAAAATTTTTAACTAATGAAAAAAAAACAACAATTTTATATTCAAAATGTTAAGTGAATACAAAAGTTTTTTTAAACCAAATATAAATTTTTAACATTTTACTATGTTGATGTTAATCTACTTTTCATATAAAGTGACACACAAAAAGTTATGTCCATTAACACAATTATTACATTTTTAATTTGCATGAATAACAAATATTGATAAGACACTTATTCATCATTGTATTAATTAACCCTCGAACAGCGTACTATGGAGAAAGTTCCAAGACAGGTGATCATGCAGAGAACCCCATTTCAATTTAATTTTATATTTCATATTACTTTCATTTTCTAAACTTTACACTGTTCGTTTAAAAATTATTCTTCCAATAAGTGAAACTCTTTTGATTAAAAATTATACACTTAACTGTTCTGTAAGTTTGGGTCTGTATTGACCCATACTTCGCTGTTCAAGGGTTAATCAATATAAAGTAACTGCTAAAATAGCAAATAGACATTTGTGAAATGTTGTGAATAATTATTATTATAAGAATTACAATTGTCTAGTGCAAGATCAAGGGAAGTTTGGGAGGGGGGCTAGACCCGGACCCCACTATCTAAAGGCCCCCTTCTAAATCTTCCATTTACTATGTCAAAAAAATACTGATTGAAATTTTCTTTTACTGTTGCCTTCTCTCTTTAAGATTAAATGTTATTTAATTTTTAAACCAAGTTTATCAACCAAGAGCGCCCTTAAATGTTTGATAGTCCCAGACCTCAGGAATCTTAATCCGGTACTATTGCCCATAGGTTTTCACAGATGACTTTTCAATAAAAATGAAAATTATTATCAACCCTCGCCCTACAATCATTTTTTAATAAACGTTCACCACACTAAGGTTTTACATCTTTCTTTGCTAACATTATCACCGCAATCATTTGTGTTAAAAAAATGAAATTTCATATTAATTATTTCCTCATTACTGTTGATAGACATCTCAAGTTCGAAATATAGAATCTATGATTCTGAAATCCACGTGCTTCATTTTAGGCATGATTAAAAATATTCAAAAATTTGTAACCAAATGATTAAAGCAAATCACAAAAGAGCACTTTCGACACTAACTTCCACTGATGAAATCAGTATCAACACAGCATATTACTTTAGAAACGAGTAATTTTTCAAGAAACTCTCTCGTTACAGTGATATTTATATTTAAAAAAAAAAAGTCATGAAGTCATTACTTTTGAAACAGACCACGCGTACTCGTTGATCAAAAGAATCAGCGAAATCATCAATCGACTATCCAGTGTAATTTAATTTGGCCTTAATAGTAAGCAGGTGTTCTCCTCTGACTTTAGTCAGGAAAGCAAGTGCACTAGAAATGACATTTAATTAAAAAGAAGATATAAGGTAAATGTTCCCATTAGTGATGAACAGTCTGATCTAGTTCATTAAAAGTGAGAGATAAAACGACCAAAATATTGAAAATATTTTATTTATTATTGCATAAATTATTGTTTTATTAAAATATTCCTCAGTAAGTATAATTAAAGATTTAAATAAAGTAAATTATGAAATGTGCATAGATATGAATGGTACTGAAGTTATAAGTTTCATAATCAAAATAAACAAGTCTACATGATAATTAACTTAAATTAACCCTCGGATGGCGGACCTCAATTTTAACATCCAACTTTAGGTTAATATTTTTATGTATGTTATGTAAGTTTGAGTCATTATTGACCCAGATCCCGCTTCTCGAGGATTAATTCGAAGTAAAATAGTAAAATGGCAAAATGGTAAAATGGTAAAATGGTAAAATGTTAAAATGGTAAAGTAGTAAAATAGTAAAATGGTAAAATGGTAAAATGTTAAAATGGTAAAGTAGTAAAATAGTAAAATGGTAAAATGGTAAAATGGTAAAATAGTAAAATAGGAAAATTGAAACAAAACATGAATTCTCATTTATATATATAATTACAAGAAGTCGTGGTGTGTCAATAAAAAGGCCGTCAGATTAAATGGAAATTCTCACCATTAATATTTTTGTAAACATTCACATTACATTTGAAAAGTGATTTACTTAAAACCCTGGGCCGAGGGGAGGGGACAATATTTTCAGTAATGAAATCTTATGTGAATGTTTTTATATGCTAGTAAAAAATGAATTATTTGTAAACAATCAGACTCTTATAAATATGTCCAATAATAGGATCATTTACCTTTTATCAAGTCCTATATTCCTCTCTTTTTTTATTCAACAGCAAAAATATAATAAAACAACAAAGCATTTTCAACAGTATATACAATTTAAAATTTCTATCGAGAGTGAAATACATTGGAAAGTATTTTCAAAAATTCCCAGTAAATTATTGCCTTTAAATTAACACGAAGTGAGAAGATCTTGACATCGAAATGGGTTCCCCTGGAATTTCGATGAGCAAAACTTTAAAGGTGGAAAAAAGAAATTGTGAAAGAAACGTATCATAAAGTTCCCGCCATTCCAAGAATAACTTTTTTGACACCCCGTGTTTCGACGCGACCTATGTTTTTACTCCCTACAGTGGAGGAAAGCAAATGATAAGCACAATATTTTTCTTCGCGGAAATCAGATAAATTGTTCATAATTCATTGTTAAGCATATTTACGAATGAAATTCATGAAATATTCTATGCAAAGAATTTCTTTTAATAATTATTTTCCACAAAAATATTTTATTACCATAACAAAATCATTTATTAGAATAGTGATTGATTCAAAATTTAAACTAAATCAAACAGAAGAGAACAGAAACGTTTAACCGCATTATTTCCACCCCGTCAACGTTAATTGTTATTTAGAGCGGGCTGTAGTTGTATCATGCACAAAATTGAGAGTGGGAATCTTTTTGAAAGAAAAATTGAAAAATATTAAATAGACGTACATGAACCGCTCTCAGCTTTTACTTTTGAAAAGATGTAGTACTACTGTTCTATATTATTACGTTTTTTCTGTTTAAATTATTTTTCTTTGATTTTACTCGGAAAATTTTAAAATAAAGAATCATGTTGATCAGTTATTTCAGTTATTGCAATTTTTGGATTGTACTAATTTTGAACTGTCAGTCACTGAGAGCGTCAATAGCATTTAATGTACATACATTCGCGATCAAATCAGCCTTCCCTAGGGAAAATAGCAATATAGAGGAACCAGGAATAATTCTCAAGATCCTAATTTTGATAATATTAATATCAAAAGCAATTTAAAAACAAAATAATATAATTTTCAGTTATAATATATTATAAAATATTTTAAAGAAATAGTGTAAAATTAAATTGTGAAATACAAAATTGAAAGAAAATTGGGGTTTTGTCCATGGTCCTCCGTCCGAGAGTTAACAAAACGTTAATATCAATTCATGTTTTGGAGGTTTTTTTGAAAATTTGTCCCCTCTTCTACCCCACATAAATTTTCCTCAAATTCCTATAGCTAAGGAAGGGGGCTCGCGATCTTGCCCCCCGGTACGGCTTACATATACTCACGGGAAGAAAAAAAAGAAAACACCAATTCAAATTTTCTCCCGTGAACATTCACACGCACGTGACAGGGCCATAGATGTATATAGACCCTATATATTGGAGGCCACCCTCTCTACACCCCCAATTCCCCTCGGGAAGCCAATGGGAAAGGGCGAGAACCCGAGACATCACAATTTTTCCTAGAAAAGCCTGATTTGATTGCAATTGTACAATTAAGTCAAAGAAAGTCAAATTTTTCTTTATCATAGTTATATAAAATCTGTTTGAGTTTCATTCTACCTCTTTCAATTTACCTCTGAATTCATTAAAAGAAATGTGTATAAATTTAAACTGATTCTAACTACGTTAAAATAACTATTTTTATGTACAAAATATCTGCTATTATTTAGAAGTTGGTCCTCCTCACCGATTTTCATGACCTTGAAATATGTTGTCAAGGTCATCATTCTGAACAACTTTTCCCTATACATGTTATCAACGCTCGGCCTTAGTTTTCGAGATATTTGCAAAAACCTTTAGTTAAACTTACAAGGGACATTACCCAATCGACACACGCCGATTTTGATGCCCTTTGAGTATGATATAGAACTGAAAAAAATATTTAACACGTATTTTTTTTTAATGGCAATCGTCCATGCTGAAGGGCTGAAAAAAATGACAAAAATAGATTATTTTTCAATATATTTTTTAAACAAATAAATTTATCAAAAAGGTGGCTACATAGAAAAATTTGCTGTTCAAAAACACACAAATTTCATTTTGAATTTTTCGTCTACACCTAATAGTTCCTGAGATATTCAAGAAAATATGTTTTGTAACCCCAACTTTGAGGGCTATTTTCATCCCTTCAGCATGGACGATTGCCGATAGAAAAAAATACGTGTCAAATATTTTTTTGAGTTCTATATCATACTCAAAAGGCATCAAAATCGGCGTGTATCGATTGGGTAATGTCCCTTGTTAGATTACGAGTACACTGTATTCTGGGAAAAATGGAGACTGAATGGTGATTGAAAGAGTGATTGAAGTGGTTTGAGGTTAGGGTTAGGGTTAGGGTTTTGTTTTTGATTTTTTCACGTTATAATTACTCTTTCTTTCACTTTTTGTATATTGTATACCTATTATTCATTTTGTGTTTTGTCAGAAATCGGAAACATTTCGCCCATCATGTCGAAAAATGCCATTATACGCTCGTTAACATCATGTTGACGTCGGAATAAAAACTCAGCTATATATTCCACGTAATGAGACGTACGAGTTCCATAACGAGGAATATTAGCTCTCGTATCACGCCATGTACGCTCTAACCCTAACCTAACCTAACCTAACCTAACCTAACCTAACCTTAACCCTAACCCTAACCTCAAACCACTTCAATCACTATTCAGTCTCCATTTCTCCCGGAATACAGTGTACTGGTGACATAAGTATAAGTTTTTCACGAATATCTCGGAAACGTTGTTCAGAATGACGACCTTGACAACATATTTCAAGGTCACGAAAATCGGTGAGGAGGACCAACTTCTAAATAATTACCAAATATTTTAATATCATGTAAAATCTCGGAACAATTTATTTCTTTAACAAATTCCTAATAGAATGTACATATAAAATAATGTTTCACTTTGGCTTATCATTTTGCTTCACCCTAGTTTCACCTCTTTGAAGTAAAATTGTTTGAAAACACTAAATCCTCTTATATTTACAAGTTAGTAAGTTTACCCATAAAAAACACGATTAAAATGTTAAATTGCTTTGTTTGGAAAAGCATTGATTTTAGATAATCAAGAAGAAATCGATAAAATTTTCAAAGGATAAGAGTCGATTGCTTTACTAATAAAAAGCTCAAGGATAAAAATTACGTTTACGTTACTTTTGTAGCAGGGAGATCCTTTCTTCTTTTATTCACAACTTTTATTTTTCTTCTGTGGTAGCACTTCTTTTTATTATAATTCTTCAGTTTAAAGAAACGTTCAGAAACAATTTTCAGTGAGTCATTTAATTCTACAACCCTTAATTATTTTAATTTAATGTATTATAAAGAGGAAATTAGGCTATGGGGGTAAAGATTATTTCAAGTTAATATCTTTCAACGTTTCACAGGAACCTTTGGTTTCTTTTTTTATATATATGAAACCTATGGAATAAAAATTTTAATTTTCTTATTTAACATTCTAATCTATGTAAAAAAATATCTAATTTTATTAAAAAAAGAAATGATAAAAAATAATATTTTATTACTAAATCTTACAAGATACGATCCTATGATAATCTTTACCCCTATAATTTAATTTAATTCAATTCACCAATAACAAAATAATTAATTGTGGCAGAGTTAGTTGGCCCACCCTTTATACAGTAATAAAGAAAGTGTTTACACAACGTAGATTATAGATTTCAAGTGATCAATTATTTTATAACAATTTAGTTTTCAAAGAAGGTATATTTTATTAAGTATTAATCATTCTTAGGAGAATAAATAATGCATAGAGAAACAAACCTGAATCCATAAATTACAAATATATCAACTAAATTCGATAAGCTACTGCTCATTATAAAGAAAATAGGCAAAAATTGTCAAATTCAGAAGGCTGTATTTAAAAAGGAAAAAATTAAAAACCAACAAAAATGACTTAAATCTCTTCTAATTTCAAGTGTGCTACATCATATTTCATTTGAGGTCATTGATGTCAAAAGTGATTGATTTGGGGTGGAATGACCCACACGTTGTATGTATTTCTAAAGTCATCAGTTTCATCAAAAAATGAAACTTTTTTCATTAATCCATATAACAATTTACTCAAATCAACAAGAAACGTGTAATTAACAATAAAATAGGAAGAAAATTTTTATTTTTATTTATATAGACTCATATAGGATCAATATTCTTAAAAATCAGGATATCATACAAATATTTTTATATGTTAATAAAACAACACCATATATTTTTAAATGATCACGTTCCTACATTATATGCCCGATAATATGGTCATTTTTAATAAATAAATACAGAGTATTTTTTCGAATTCTATATTATATTAAACCTTCATCGAAATAAGCGTGTATCACTTGAGCAACCTTCTGGCTATTATTATACAGCGTCGCATACATATTAGAAGCTGGACAAAATTAAAACGACGAATTCCAAAATACCAAATAGCAAATAAAAAAGAATTAAAAAATTCACTGATGCAATGATATTCAAAATCGAAATAATTATGAACTATTACAATCTCGAAAGAATTTTTTAGTAACCCGTGAACAGCGGAGCCTGGGTGAATCGTGACCCAAATTTACAAAACATATGCAGGGATATTAACCTAAAGTTAAATGTATAATTTTGAAACGAAAGAGTTTCATACATTCGAAGAATAATTTTTAAAGAAACAGTGTAAAAGTTAGAAAATGAAAAAAATATGAAGTAGAAAATTAAATTGAAACTGGGACTCTCTTCATGGTCCGGCGTCTTGGGGCTGTCTGCATAGTCCGCTGTCCGAGGGTTAAATATTATTATTCTATATTATGTTATATAAATTTATCCAGTTTATTTTGTCATTTGTTTTGTATTTAATCACAGGTAAAACGTACATACCATTTTTTGCAATTACATTACTGTAAAATATTTTTATTTTAGAATTGTGTTTTAGAAATTATCTTCATTTTAAATCCTATTCAAAATATATCATTTTTGAAAATAACATTATTATAAAATATTCAAATGTAATAAATTATTATCACTTGAAATCAATGCTCCACGAATAATAACTATTTTCGTCACTGTATTATTTAATTAGTGTACGTTGTATAGTCGTCCAATAAAAGAAGAAACGATTTTTCGACCAACTGAGACCCCATTCACACTTAGGTATTTCGCAATCTACCGCTTAAAAACCTTAAGACATTAAGAAAATTCTGGAATTTTAGATGAACGACATGAGTGACGTATATCCTCTAATGATCATTAAGAAAGAATCTTATTTTTATATACGATAATGAACCCCCGAATATATTTTAGAGAAAAAAAGTTATAGAACCAACTAGATAATTTGAAACACTTTTGCTCCATAAACCAATCGAGTCATTAAAAAAAAAAATTTCTAAAATTTTGAAAGTAGTCCAAACTGTGGCGGACGTATCGATGAAAAGATAATTTAAACATTTTATTTATTTTTTTTTTTCCATATCACTCAAAGTCTACAAATTCAAAAATCACATTTCGAATTTTTGAAAAAATATCTTCAGTTTGCACTGTTCTTGATTCCATGCATTTTGAATTTAAAAATAATTTAAAAATGATTAATTTTGGAATTGAACCATTCTTCGAATTCCAAAGTTAAGAAAAATTGAATGTCATAAAAATTTCCAGCGGTAGTGTGTTTCTCCAGAGAAAATTCTTAAAATGGTGTGTAAAACTTATACACAATGGAGGTAAGATAAAACAAACGGAGGAAACGGAGGTCGAAAGTGTAAAAGTAAAATCGTGGCAGGAGAAAGACCGACCGAACGAGTGATACACCGTAAGAAATCCTGCGGATTTCTTCTCTCCTTAACGGATACGATACGAAACGTTATCCAAGATTTTCTTCCAGCCGAATCACAACGTTAATCGACTTCTCGAGGGCACATCACTGGCGCGACTGACGATCGAGCGGGCGAAAGAGGATTCTCGCTGGTAGCGAGCAAACGATGCCAGAGGCCCGGGAGAAGACCTTCTTCCTTCTTCTTCTTTTTTCTTCCAGAACACCTACCGTCTTAACATTATGTGCCGGTCCTCCTGTCTCTAATAAATCTTTCTATCTCTGTCACACTGCGACACGCGTCGGTAGATTTCTCGCGATCACATGGAATATTCTAATCTGCATAACTAATAAGATGACACTTCGTATTTTTCTGCTATACAATTATTTAGGAACCCTTCGTTGCATTATGTTACACATTCTTGCGTTTTTTAAACATTTATAATTATAAATTTTGTTTTAATATTTTTTATTCTTCGATGCAGTATTTCTTTCGGAATTAAGAAAAGGTCGTGTAAAAAAAAGGGTTGAAATTGAATTAAGAATAATTTCTAATGGAAGCAAGCTCCATTTCAATTAATAACTTTATATTATATTTACAGTAATTTTGTATTATTCTATGATAGAATTTTGCAGAATTTAGTTATCAATTTAAGATTTTGATTGGTTTCTAAAAAAGAAAAAAAATATAAGGAAGTTAATTATATGAAATTTGAAATTTTATTTTATTTTAATAGACGGGATAAGTCTCATTAGTGTACATAGATAATTTTACAAAAGCAAGTGATGAAAAAGAAAGATTATAGGTAATTCATTGTGTATCTAATTATCATAAATAAGCAGTGGGTCTTTTGAAAATAAAAATTAACTATTATCAACCTTTTTTAATATAATATACAAAAATATAAACAGTGATTCATATACGAATCTCTTCCAAACGAAAAAGTCATATACTTGAAGAATAATTTTTAAAGGAGCAGTCAAAATTGAAATACAAAATTAAATTAGAATCGGGGCTCTCTTCATGATTCACCATCCAAGAGTTAAGTAATGAATTTAAAATTTCATGTAATTAATATTCTTTCTATATTAACTAACTTACACAAACAAATATAATAAAATGATCATCCTTCTCCTGGACAGAGAAATTTTTCAATTAATAATTTTTCTTTAGAAAATATGTGCCGCTAACTCTATTCAATAATAAAATGAATGAATTATAAAGCAAACAGAAAATTTTTTAAGTAATTTGTTACATACAACTGTTGAGTATTTTTATACTGCAATAGGTATGATGAAAATTTATGAAAAATAAGCTATAAGATCAAAATCCTCTTCGTGATTTCTTTGAAATAATATCTTATTAATATTATGAAGATGATAATTTCCATATTTTAGAAATAATATAAGAATAATTCTTACAATATTTCTATAGTACAACATTTTTATAATAATTTTAATATTATCTCTACATTAATGAAAAAAAAAATAATATAGAAGATTTTTATTTTTTTATAGCATCCATTAATAACGTTATTTTATATTATAAATATTATTTATTGTAATAATAAACTTTTCTATATTATTTCAAAACAAAGTGAAAAATGTTTATTCCCATATGTTTCTCTTAATACAGTCATTTAAGTTAAATTTCCTCAAAATATTAATAAAAATCAACAACTTTGCTATAATAATTTCTCTGTATAACATAGAAAAGAATTAGGAAAATAAAACTTCTTTGAAATATTAGTGAAAACTAATATAAGGTCAAAATATATTAGTACATCAAGAATATAATAATGTTTCCAAAAATTACTTAGCAAGATTTTAGACCATGATTAATTTCTTAAAAATTGTTATATTGAGTACACTATACTTTATATTAGACACAGTGTTGTGACCATGGAAGTAACACGTTAAATAGCTTGTAATATGAGAGATGTGATCGGTTCTTGGCAATATTTTCGCGTTAATAATTCAGGCCTAATAGTAACTTTATTTTTAGATCGAACGAATATTTAAACGTTTCTAATCTCTTAGTCACACTTCTATTAAATCTATTCCACTTGACTGTTTTGTTTGGTTACTGTTGCTGTTTTAATGATACCAATTTAGACCCAGAAAGTAGTTCACAGATTTCTCCACTTAAAATCATTTAACACTTTTTAATAATCAGTATTAAAATCTTTCAATAATCTAAAATGTAATTAACGATTTTTAAAGTATTTCATAAAATTTGCTACTTAAGATAATTTATAATGTTTCAATATTTGATAATTAATTATCTTTTAATTAATAACTTTTTAATTTTTTTAAGTTTTAACAATTTATGCCAAATGTTACATTATCATGTAACTTGAAATTTTGAGAATATTTGATGAAATTTTCTATTTAAGATAATTTGGCATCTTTAATGTTTGATAATTAATTACCTAATAATTAATAATCTTTTAAGCTATCCAAAAATTTAACTACTTAATGCTTCATACATACAATTTAAAGTTTCAAAGCATTTCAAAAATTTTCTAATAGCTAATGATTATTTGGTATATATCTAATAACAAACAATTGTCTAAACTTTCTGAAAATTTGACAACTCATATTACAATTAGATATGTAATTTAAAACTTTGAAAATTCCAGCAAACTTCAACAATATTTAACATAATTGAACATTTTCAACGTTTAACAATTAACAATTTTTTAGATCTCCATAAAAATTTCACAACTTATTTTACTTTTAATACCTTTATGCGACTTAACATTTCAGATATTCTAATAATTCGACACAAAATTATCAAAATTATTTTCATCTTCTCGATTCAGGTGGATATGATTAATGCATACCACGAATTATGTAATTCTTTATCACGCGTAAAGAATCCCGGAATTCTTAAGATAGAAGAGGAATTTGGCGCGTTGAATCCTAGTCGCGGTTTCCAGTTTGCGCAGGAAGTGGCCGAGCGGAGCGAGCGCAAGCGGATCAGTTCGTTCTAACGCGTTAAACGCGTGCCAAAGGTAGCACGAGTAACACGAGTAACACGAGTAACATGAGAAATCGAGGCTCGGCCCTCTTGACTAATTGCAACAACCGTGTCAGACGAATTTACGTGACGTTACGTTGTTCATGCCACTATGTATTCCTTAATTAAACAATAAATTGTCGCAAACATATCGACACCCCATTAACATGTGTCATTAATATGTTCTTGCAAAATATTTATACCAGTATTTGATAATATTTAATGTAATTAATTATCAGCAATTAAAATTTAAAAAAATTGTTGGTTCCAATATAAATGTTGATGTAGAAAAAATTTCTCATTTGTTTTTATTTAATTTTTTCTTAAAAACTTGTTGGGTAGAGACATATATTAATGATTTTTTTTAAGTTTACAATAGGCACAATAGATATTTAATAAAATTAAAGAATTATAATCGAAATATTATGAAAACAGAAGAAATATTTAGTTATCAGTTGAAATTGATAATTATATATTTTTTCAACTAATATACCTACATTTTGTTTCATATTTATAACTCATATATGAAGCAGCATTTGTTTTCCATTAAAGTGAAGATATTTTCACCAGTTTAATTCAACATAATAACAATATTAAACTCTTGAATCTAAAATTAAATGTATAATATTTTAATAAATAGGTTTCATATATTGGAAGAATAATGTTTAAACAAACAGTGGCAAATTTTGAAAATGAAAATAATATGAAATACAAAATTGAATTAAAATTGAGGCTCCCTTCGTGGTCCTCAATCCGAGGGTTAACACAAAACGTAATAACGTTCCCAAATTTCAATAAATTAAATATTTTATTTGCTTTAACGTGATTCAATAATAACCAGAATGTAATATAAATAACTATTTAATTTTACACTGGTCACAGTTTCGTAATGATTTAGATTCTTAAATTAGGTCTGTGAGTCCTACGTAAATGGCGCCAGGTTAATTGACTTAAAATGTTGAAAATAAATTGGCCAATTCATAGTTGGAAGTAAATTCGTTCCAAAGTTCTAAACTGAACCATGTTTTGATAGCTAATGAGTTAACATCTTTTTGCTGAAAAAATCATTTTCATTGAAAATGACAGTACCTAGATTATTTTTCAGTATTTCTTTTTAAAGCAGTGTTATTCAATATGTTCGTAAAAATTGTAAATAAATAAATTAATTATTTGCACGTTTATTAGTAGTCTCAACCAAATTATTTTGCATGAAGCTAGAAAATGAATGGGATGGGTTTGCGTTAATGTGAGCGTTGATTTGTACAGCTGTTTCGCGATAAAATTAGGTTAAACTCAACACGTATCATTTAACACGAGAGAGCACATTTCCAGTTCATATCTAATTTATATTGAAATGTTTATTGAAGGCTTCCTATTATAAAAATTCATATATTCAAAATGAAGATGCACATTCAAACAATCTTTAACCATAAAAAAAGATTAATTTATTGTAAGAAATAAAAAATCTCTTAACAAGAACACATAGTGTCATTATATTTTATTACTTATTAATCCATTTAAAATAAAATAGAATAAAATGAAAATAATAAAGCAATTGAAAACTTACATTATACTCAAAATATAAATAGGTATACACAAAAAAAAGAAAAGCTAGATACGAAGCACGTAACATCGTCTCATTTAACATAAAATAAAGATAATATATGCAAATTGTTATTTTTTAAATTTTCTATTATGTACACTCAGCCGCCGCGTGAATGCGTTAGCGCGCCAACTTCACTGCGACAACTTCGATGGGACTCGGTGTACACCATAGACATAAGAAATATAGACGGAGCATAAACTGCTACGTTAGGTAAGGGGGGCTGTGATAATCGGGGCGGGGAGGGGACTCGTCTGACTTCGACTTATTCCGGCAAGACTCGGTAGTATTCGGCTCACATTTCACATGTATGTATGTACACTCAGTCCCATCGAAGTTGTCGCAGTGAAGTTGGCGCGCTAACGCCGCCGCGGCGTGAATGCCTTAGCGCGCCAACTTCACTGCGACAACTTTGATGGGACTGAGTGTACACTGAGTTGCAATGAACTTGTCGCAGTGAAGTTGGCTCCAGATTTACTGACACATTCACGCCGCGTCGGTGAGACGATGGGCGAGATCGACTCACCGACGCGGCGTGAATGTGTCAGTAAATCTGGAGCCAACTTCACTGCGACAAGTTCATTGCAACTCAGTGTACACCGACGATGAGTTGCATTGAACTTGTCGCAGTGAAGTTGGCCACGCATTCACTCATCGACGCGTCGTGAATGCGTAGTGAATTTGTAGCCAACTTCACTGCGACAAGTTCAATGCAACTCACCGTACGGATGCGAAAAGCCGAACATACCCGAGTCTGCGCTTACGAAAATAGTCGAAGTCAGATGAGTTCCCCCCTTACCGCGATTATCACTTACCCCTCGTAGAAAGGCTCCGTCTATACTTCTTATGTCTATGGTGTACACTGAGTTGCATTGAACTTGTCGCAATGAAGTTGGCTACAAATTCACTAACACATTCACGCCGCAACGTCGGTGAACCGAACTCGCTATTGGCTCACCGACGCTGCGTGAATGCGTTAGTGAAGTTGGCTACAAATCGGCTCACCAACGCTGCGTGAATGCGTTAGTGAATTTGTAGCCAACTTCACTGCGACAAGTTCAATGCAACTCACAATACACTCGGGATCAAGTCACATTTCTCCAGGAAAAATGGTAATATGTATTTCTGGTTCCCACCTTTCCCTGCAGGCATCCCTGGGAAGAATGACAATCTAGGAAACAGCTGCATATTAGACCTCCCATCACTGACGTTTACGTGGAAAAAAATGAATTTATAATTATTTATTAGGTTTAGAAATTAATTTGGTGCTGTTTTTTTATTCTAATTGAAGATTTATTTTTAAAAAGTTATAGTAATTTCATTTATTCAAATAATTGTTATCATTATCATATTTTCGCTCAACTTTTCAAGTTCATGGAAGCGCGGGAAAATATTCAAATGTAAAATAGTGATTTAAAAAGAATAATGCTAAAGGCCCCGAATTAAGTTTTACATTTAATATTATTCATATTTCTCAGTTATATACAAAATTTTGTAAAATTTAATAAATAAAACTTAATATTTTCAAAATTACAGTTTTGAGAATTCCTGTTTCCACTACATCACCATTTTCTCTATGAAAGCCTGATTTAATCGCGAGTCTACATTCAAAGTATAAATAGATATGAAATAAAGTATATAAAAAAAATAAAAAACAAAAAAAATAAAAACAAATATTAAAAATAATTTTTCATTTAGAATAAAATAAAGGTAATGTTTAAAATATGCATAATGCTTAAAATGCATAAAATAAAATATATGCCAATTCTTGTTCTTAAAATTTTCTATTACTTATATTAAAATATAAAAGAATTCTAACATATTTCATTTGCAAATTACTCAAAAAAGTTCATATAATATTATAATACTGCAGCGGTTAAGTTAAATATCATCGCTCTCGCTTTCGAATATTTTTATCCCAATCCGAATTCTTCCTATACCATATGGTATGAGTAAAATCACAGAAATTTAAAAAAGATAGAATAAGAATAATAAAGCTAACTCTTAACATTTCTATCGTCCTGGTTAGCGGTTTTGAAATTCGAGCTTCGACTTTTGGGCTAGTGACGAATATGATTCCGCACATCCGGCCTCACTTAATCATCCAGTATTAATACCATCACCTTCCTTCAACTCACAGCTGTCCACATCTCTCTTTTTCTCTCTACCTCTGATCTCTCTATTTTCCAGCCAAATCACATTTTCTCTGCGCTAGTTACAAAAATCAATCATGCTAAACTGGTTTCGCTAAACTTATTTTGTTTACTAGGAATACGGAGATTGTAAAATTGAGAAATGATCGACGAGAACATGTGTCTGAAGAAACAACAAATTATTTTGCCTACAAATATATGTATTTGACTTTTAGGATAAAGTTCCGGAAGCGACAACCCTCCCATTTTTATGAAATTTTTGCCAAAGCTAAATCCTTGATTAGCGAAGAAAGTCCCTAAAAGGATTTTTGGCGACAAAGCCTCGATTATCCCCCAGCCCCCTTCAAAGTTTTGACAGTTCTTACTAAATATCTCTGAAAATATTGATTTTAGAGAAAAAAGTTTCAAACAAAAAATGAAGCTCATAAAAAGCTCTACAAAAAATGTTATACACATTTTTTAGGTAAACCTATTATTTTGGCTGTTATGAACAATAATAGTTTTTTCCTCAGATGTACTTGTGTGTATAATTATTATTGATGTATTTAAGTTAGGTTAGGCTATATATTCAAATCCGTTTCATTTACGCATATTTTTATAATTAATTTATTATTATTTCATGAAACCGTTGCCGAAAAGTGCAGATTACGTTTTCGGAACAGATCGCCAATTATACTGCGCTGTGTCGGTAAGGTAGGGAATGATATTAACGATAGTGTAGAAATTACTATTTGTTTACATAACAGCCAAAATAATAGGTTTACGTAAAAAATGTGTGGAATATTTTTTGTAGAGCTTTTTATGAGCTTCATTTTCTGTTTGAAACTTTTTTCTCTAAAATCAATATTTTCGAAGATATTTAGTAAGAACTGTCAAAACTTTGAAGGGGGCTAGGGGACAAACGAGACTTTGTCGCCAAAAATCCTTTTAGGGATTTTCTTCGCTAATTAAGGATAAGCTTTACCAAAAATTTCAGAGAAATGGGTGAGTCGTTGCTTCCAGAACTTTATCCATTATATCAAATTAAAGCTTACGATTTGCAGAAAATGGTTGCATAAAATTTTTATAAATGATTTCAATACAAATTGACTCGTCAGAAAATCATCGTATCCATGATAGTCATTTAACAACCAACAGTTTTGTAATATATTCACCCATGAACAACGAAGTCTACATCAATTGAGACCCCAACTTAAAAGACGTAATTAGTCTTAATTTGAATGTATAATTTTTAAATAAAATAAAATTCAGAAAATGCAAATAATAAGATGTACATAATTAAATTAAATTGAATTGGGGTCTCTCCATGATCCTCCATCCGAGAATTGGGAACGTTATTGGAAATTAATTAATGAATTTTTTTATGATAATTTTTAACAAACTTTATGCTTTAAATTGATGTAATACAAGTGTTACTTTGCAATAGTTTTAAGTCATCAAATCGTATCAGAATTTGAATATTTTGAAATTGGCCATGGTTACTGTGCAAAAACATGTTACACAGATGGTCCTCTAATAACTTGCCAGTTCTTATTAAAAATATTAATGGAAGGTTTATGTAGTCATTTAATGGTCATTTAATCGTTTGTCATCAAACGATGCCAAACTTTTAATATTCCAATTTAATCAATGTTTGTTTGTGACTGGTAACCAGTCATTTTATATTATTAACTTTCGCAGTACCGGCGGTTTCGAACCCCGCACGAGGAAGCAGGATTGTGTTTATGCGGACCCGTAACCTGACCTTGAATGTATAAATATTTTGAACTGATATTATGTTATTTTATTGTCCTGTTCTATTTTTAAGGAAAGTTGTGTCAAATGTCGAACACTAGAATCGAGTATTCAGCTTACTTCATGGTACGGCGAGATTTATTATGTAGTAATTTTCATAAGATTTTAAACTTTCTCAGCTAATTCTACAAAAATTTTGTAAATTTTAATTGCTAAGAAAGGACGTATGATAATTTTTATATAGTGGTTGCTTTTTAGAGAAAACATGTTTGATTGAAATAAAAAAAATTAATTAGGTACTTTGTCAATATTAATGGCAGTTAAAGTAAGAAGGGTTAATATGCAACAACCTGATATGTGATTTTGAATAAAACTATATGTATTACTCGGTCCTATATTGCTCATAATAGGATGGAGATTTTTCTCAAAAATATTAAATTGAATGATAAATAAATGTTATTAAATACTTACATGTTACAGTGCCACCGGCTACTGGTAGAGGGATGTTATTCAGTCGGATTACGTTGAAATTCTTCTTTGATACACTGGAAGTTTCTTGTACACTCGAGCTGTGTTGTTCAACGCGTTGTTCCTGTCTTTGACGAGTCCTCTTGGCTCTGTGAGTTTTGTGTGTGCTATGCTCGCGATACTCCTCCGAAGCCTGAAACATAATTTTAATGTCGTTTTATAATAAGAAATAATTGCATTATCTGTAGAAATTTATTGAAATTGTAAGGTGGCTCAACGGAGAGCTCGATAAAGCGAGCTTTTTACGGACTACTCGCACAGAGAACAGCGATTGCAGAATTGTAAAAATACCAAGAGTTCGCTTCGTTAATTCGTTAGCCGGTTCAATCGGGAAAGCTCTGAGGTTCCTAAGAATGTTCCAGTGCGCTAGGCCCCAGAAGCACTCATGGTGGCTCAGGTCGTCCGCTGAACGGTAAGACCGCGAGAATCGACGGACTCGAGGGTTTTTAAGGAAAGAGTCCCAGAGCGCAGGGTGGCCTGGAGGCAAATTCCTTATTAACTTGTGTAGGCGTTTAGTGGAGGGAAGAGGGTTTCGTCTCCCCGGACGCCTTTAGTTCGGGCCGGGGGTCACTAGGCGGCGGCGAGAGATCGGTAATGTGGGGCGCCACCGTCGTACGAACGACTCGGAGAGAGCGGGAAGCAAGTAGCGTGAAGTGTGCGAGTTTAGAGAGAGTCGCGTCCCGACGTTCAGTTTGTTCAAAGCAAGAACGCTTCTGTGAAGAAGTTAGAGAAATAAAGTTCCTTGTTGATAGTAACGAGATTCTCATTATTCCACCACTCTAAAGAGAGTAGAGGTGGATCCTGCGTCATAAACTAACCAAAACAGGGTGCACGGCACCCACAGTAACAGTGCTCTTGCAAGCGGCCGCCCGGCATGCAGTTCGAATATACAGGGTTTTCGACAACAGATGGGAGATTTTTTAAGGGGTGATTCTAGGGATCAAAAAAAGACGAAAATCAAGAATAACGAAATAGCGTTTGCAGCTTTGTTTTCCAGTAATTAACGTTTAAAAATCGAGTAAAAAGCCCAGCACCGACGACTGAACGTCAGGTCAACGGGGTGGATACAGTCATAACCAAGATCATTGAATAGTAGAAACTTACCTCGTGCTATTCTGTTTCTCGGTACTGCAGCATTCGGCTTTCTCTCTTGGTTATGACTGTACCTACCCCTGCTGACCTGACGTTCAGTCGTCGGTGCTGAGCAGATTGCAGGTTTTAGGTGCTTTTTACTCGAATTTTTAAACGTTAATTACTGGAAAACAAAGCCACAAACGCTATTTCGTCTTATTTTGATCTCTAGAATCACCCCTTAAAAAATCTCCCACCTGTTGTCAAACATCTCGAATTGCGGTATGATAGGTGTCTCGGGCAGGGATCGTCTGTTGTCAGCTCCACTGACGAGTCTGACAGACGATCCCGAGACGAAACACCTGTTTCTCCCCTCTCCTACACTTGAGTGCCGATTCTTGACTGACTTTCTGCAGCAATTGCTGCCCTTTTATACCGTTTTGGGTACAGTAAAACCTGGATACAGTAAAACCTGGATAAATGCAACCAACATTGGGACCCAGTGGTTGCATTTATCCAAGCGAGGTGTCGAATCTCGGATTACACGCGACGACCAGCCAAGCGTGAACGTAGAAAGAGACAGACAGTGGTGGAACTAATACTAATTGAAGTATAAAACTTTTTTATTTTTGACTTTTTTTTATTGAAACTTTTACTAACGCATCGGTGAAATTTTTCTGATTACAATGGTACCAAACACGATATAGTTTCAATTATAATTACTTGCTAAAATTGATGTTAAAGGTTGGCAAAAAGCAACAGAGATCGACATCAAAACCAGTCGCGGTGTTGGCTCTGGTTTCAAAGGTTCATTTATCCAAGCACGGTGGCGATTCTGGGCATTTAATGTTGCATTTATCCAAGCAAGGTGTCGATTCTGGGCATTTAATGTTGCATTTATCCAAGCGAGGTGTCGATTCTGGGTATTTAATGTTGCATTTATCCAAGCGAGGTGTCGATTCTGCGTCTGTACACTGAGTTGCAATGAACTTGTCGCAGTGAAGTTGGCTCCAGATTTACTGACACATTCACGCCGCGTCGGTGAGACGATGGGCGAGATCGACTCACCGACGCGGCGTGAATGTGTCAGTAAATCTGGAGCCAACTTCACTGCGACAAGTTCATTGCAACTCAGTGTACACATGTTTTCTATTCAGCCGACATGCCGACTCTGTGTCCGTACACATGTTTTGTATTCAGCCGACATGCCGATTCTGTGTCCGTACACATGTTTTCTATTCAGCCGACATGCCGATTCTGAGTCCGTACACATCTTTTGTATTCAGCCGATATCATTTATGTTCAGTTGTGGTGTCAATTCTATGTTGTTTATTCGATTACTATTGTTTATAAATATAATTCAAACTATATCGTGTTTGGTGTCATTTTAATCATAAAAATCTCACAAATGCGTTAGTAGAAGTTTAATTAAGAAAAAGTTAAAAATAAAAAAGTTTTATCGTTCAATTAGTATTAGTCACATCGATATTACGGTCGGATCATATTACACGGTTTCCTCGCCGAGCGGCTCGGTTCGGCTTAGGGGGGTCCCTCCAAGTGGAGGGAATAGCGATGTTGCACTTATCCAAGCATTCTTTCGTTGCATTTATCCAGGTTTTACTGTAAACGGAAAATTTGGATAAATGCAACGAAAGAATGCTTGGATAAGTGCAACATCGCTATCCCCTCCACTTGGGGGGATCCCCCTAGGCGAACCGAGCCGCTCGACGAGGAAACCGTGTAATATGATCCGACCGTGTCGGCTGAATACAAAACATGTGTACGGACACAGAATCGGCATGTTGGGTGAATACAAAACATGTGTACACTGAGTTGCATTGAACTTGTCGCAGTGAAGTTGCCTACAAATTCACTAACACATTCACGCCGCGTCGTCGGCACCTCGCCCATCGGCTGACCGACACGGCGTGAATGTGTTAGTGCGCCAACTTCACTGCGGCAACTTCGATGGGACTCAGTGTACGGACGCAGAATCGACACCTCGCCTGGATAAATGAAACCTTTGAAACCAGAACCGACACCGCGACTGGATTTGATTTCGATCTCTCTTCCTTTTCGCCAACTTTTAACACCAATTTTAGCAAGTAATTATAATTCAAACTGTATCGTGTTTGGTATCATTTTAATCAAAAAAATTTCACCAATGCGTTAGTAAAAGTTTCAGTAAAAAAAAGTCAAAAATAGAAAAGTTTTATAGTTGAATTAGTATTAGTCACACCGATACGTTTCGGCTCTTTCCTTTGATCATCGGACCTCTCTCTTTCCGCCACTGTCTGTCTCTATCTACGTTCACGCTTGGCTGGTCGTCGCGTGCAATCCGAGATTCGACACCTCGCTTGGATAAATGCAACCACTGGGTCCCAATCTCGGTTGCATTTATCCAGGTTTTAGTGTAGTTAGGCCGAACCAATTAACCCAAGCCAGGGTCCGCGTACAGATTTTTATGACCCCACTTTCCTGTACGTTGACGGCCGAACGCGTTATTTACCCTCATACACTAAGGTCATTTTAGGCTTCTGATACGTAGGAGCAGATACAGAGCGAAGCTGAGTATCTGATCCGTAATATCGGCACGAAGCCTTATATCCCCGGTTTGTGTGTCCCTCCGTCCGTCCGTGACGACTTTCAACTCAGCAACCACGAGGGACTTGATAAGGGTATCGTTGGAAAGGTCTCACCGAGTGTAGTTTATAGCCGAAGAGTTTGTGTCTCTAGGTGGTCGGTTCATTTTATTCATTCGCGTATCAGAAGCCGTTGCGAAGCATTGTGATTGGTTTACTAATCGGTATCGCTACCTTGTTTACATCTATGTCCGCGGTGTCTTGCGTAAAGTCTTCTTCACACTGTGTTCCAAATGCATATTTTTATGGGGATGAATTAAACAAGTGCACCTTCGACAGACATATGAACTTAAAATTATATAATTATCTTGGAAAATCTTAAAAATATATAATTTTATATAGCTTTCATATTCTGCATGATTCTTGCAAATATGAAATTTTCTAAATATTCCAGGAGAATTACCAACAAATGTCCAAATATTCGAAATATTCCAAATTGAAAATATCAAAAATTTAGAATGTAACATTTCAAAATAAATACAATTCAAGTAAATTTAAACAGGATATTACGTATTACACATAATATTAAAATACAGTGAACGATGATAATCAAAGACCTTAACCCTTTGACTGCTATGGACGCACATATGCGTCCGATGAAAGTTATTGGTGCAGACTATGGATGCAGATATGCGCTTCTTGTATATCCTAATCATAATGAAATAAAAGTCCTCAACGCATATTACTAATTACACGTCATATGTTATCACATTATAATGATACGACAAAACACTGAAAAAGAAAAACAAATGAAAGAATAAACTGAGAAATGAAATGGAATAAAAAAAAAAGTGATAAGTGTTATTGACTTGATTTTTATTTCGTACACACAGAACGTTCAAGCTTAGAGTGCTCAGCAGTCAAAGAATTAAACAGCAAGAACTGCATTTAAAACAACAAAATACAACAAGAGCCCTCAAGCCGAAAACCAGTTTAATTAAATTAATGGACACTCTTTATAATTCGCTATGATCACCTTATATTTCAAATCAATGGGTGGTCAGACCTCGCACAAACTAACACGATAATTGCCGCAGTAGTAAAGATCACGGATAGTCAGACACGTTATAACTGTATTATAGTTACTCATTATCAGAATACAATTATTTCATTTATTAAATTAAGCTATCCACTTATTGCATAAATAATGTAATTTTTGTGCCATACGAAATCTTTCTTTAACTTTTCTCTTTTTAATTATTTGATAAAAATAGCCTATCTTCAACAAAAATTCATAAATCGCACTTTTTTATTCTTAATTAGACATACCCCTGAAACTAGTGGAAAAAATTCCAGTACAGTTATATGTACCATTCGGTGACGGTAAGTTGCCGAGCATCGACAAACTGAACGACAGAGGGGCAAGGGGATTGTGCCGTTGGCTCCACTAATCCCCTCCAGGAACCCATAACTTGAGAAGTCGCGGTCACATTGCATAGGAGTAAAATTTCCATATTCGCGGGAGGTACATTTAACTATATAAACTTGCGATTTTTCTGGACATTAATGGATTTTTTGGTTAGATTGCAGTTTCCTGGGTAATTAATCTCGACTATTTTATCGGATAAATCAAGGTCGGAGAAAACGATAGGAAGTGTCCCGAGGTCGATATCACGTGGCGTTACAAAGTTATGGCCATTTTAAGCTAAGCTAAGCTAACAATAAGTTAAAGACTAGCTTTTCTAGCTGAGGAGAACTAAGCTAAACTAATTCAAAAGCTAGCTATTGTAGCTGATAAGTTGGGTTGGGTTAGGTTAGGTTACGTTAGTTTTTTTTGGGTGCGGCGGAAAGGTGGCATAGCTCCCTAGCAGAGGGGGCTGCCGCCGGAAACCGCGCTGTCGAGGCGGTCCTGCCAGTGATATCGGAGTGGCGGGACCGCGGCCACGGTAGCCCATAGGGGGTGACTCGGCGGGCCGCAGGCGCCGTGCTTGGGTGCCATTGCACGCGGACCCGGAGTGCAGCCGGCACCGGAAGCCGGCGGAGCCAAGGACAGCGCCCGACCTTTCTCGCGGGCGGGTGGGGGGTTGCTCCTCCCCGTAGCCTGTGAGGAGATCGAGGCGCGAGGACTGCAGGCGGTACGGGCTGGGGGGCCCGGCCGCCATTGCACGCAGTTCCCCCGCGACGGGGCCGGCACCGGGTGCGACCCCCGGTGTCGGCTGGGGGAGCTCTAACTCCTCCGGTGAGGGGTGCTTTCAGCACGCGGCGGGGGAGGCTCCGGAGTTATATCACTCAGGTCCCGGAGCCTCTGTCAAACGCCAGAAGAGGTCGCCGTGGGGTTTTAGTCAGTAGGAATCTGACACTCCTCTGCCGCCGTCCCCCAAGGGGGCGGGGGGTCTTATGCAAGATTTCCCCGCGATAAAAAAAAGGGTTATTTTTTGGATTTGAAATTATCGGAAAATTTTTGAAAAATTGTGATTTTTTAAAATGGCCATTACTTTGTAACGCCACGTGATATCGATCTCGGGATACTTCCTATCGTCTTCTCCGACCTTGATTTATCCGATAAAATAGTCGAGATCAATTACCCGGGAAACTGCGATCCAACCCATAAATCTAATTATTTAATAAAATCGTTAAAATAATTAACATAATCATGTGATAAAAGCTTTAGAATATTCAATAATTTATTTGAAATTACAAAATACACTAGACGAACGGACACTATGATTGATATTGTACATATCCAGCTTCTCTGGGGAAAACGGTGATGTCCCGGGATTCCGTTCTTTCCCGAAGACTTCCCGGAGGAAAATCACAAAGTAGCGAGGGGGGCCTAATATATATAGGTCTGTGGCCCCCACCATTTAGGTATAATCGTTTACACGGAAAAATTTAAGTTCATATTTATTTTGTTATTATTTTTCAGTTATGCCGTAACATATACGGTTATCGACCCCTATACATTGACCCTTTTTCTAAAAATGTAGAAAATACATACAATATAACGCGTTTCTTACACGATAAACTATAATTCTATTCGGAAAAAAAAGGATTCCGGTTATGAAAGATAATTATATTTCATTATTTAATTCTTGAACAGCGGAGCATGGGTCAATTGTGATCCAAAATATATACAAGGACATTAATCTAAAGTTAAATGTATTATTTTTAGATGAAGGAGTTTCATATATTGGAACAGTAATTTTTAAAGGAACAGTGTACAATTTAGAAAATAAAATTAGAGTTTTCTCCATGGTTCGCCATCCGGAAGTTAAGAAACGCATTATATTTTATTTCTCACGTTTTTAGAAAAAAGATCAATCATTGTATAGGGGTCAACCACCTGTATACGTTAACTCACAATAATTTTTGACAATTGTCAGTGGTTCTCAAACTTTTTTGTCCAGCGGCACACTGAAATCATTAAACAAAATTCACGGCACCCCTATTATTATTATTTTTTGCTTTTCACAGTTAGTAAAAATACGAAGCCTTTTATTAATATTTGGCTCTTTACATATAAACGATTGAAACCTTCGCAGCACTCTTGTGGCGCACTTGAGTCACCCTAGGGTGCCGCGGCACCCAGTTTGAGAACCACTGAATTGACCTATGCTAAAATTTATAATAATGAACAAATGAAAATTATATTATTGTTTTTTAAATTACTTTTAACAATATTATCGTGAAAATTTTCCCTCGGGAAACGTGATTTGATCGTAAGTGTACATAGGAATAAATAGACTGCGGAAGTTTATGCGACTACGATGTAATGCAAATATCCAAAGTATGTGGAAAATGTATACGAAATATATGCAAGATAAACACAGGAAACACTAATATCCGTAGGGATTTGAAAATTCATTTATAAAAATATTATTTATTCTTATTATAATTGTATTATACAAGTGAATTATTTAATCCTTTAACATATTAAACTGTATTATACTTTATCAAATTAAGTTTCAGATATAAATAAAACTACAATAAGCAGCAATAACTTTTTTCTTTCAAATTATCAATAGATTATTAATTATAAATTGGTACCATTTATCAGCTGAAATAAATTTAAACGAAAAAATGATTATATGTAAAATTTCTTCAATGATATTTCAGAATATCATATGGATAGACTATTGATAATTTTTCTGAAACTTTTGAAATTCTTGATATTGTTGAAACACCTTTGCTTCTGTTTAAAAAATTCTGTATGTACAAGAAGTATGAAGAATATGCAACATAAATTTTACAAACTTATACAAAATTATAAACAGAGTATCCCCCTAACTCTACCACCCTTAATTATTATATTATTTGTAAAAGTACAAAAAATACCTCAGGACTAAGTTATTACATTTCAGGAAGAAAATTAGACTAGGGGAAGGAAAGTCATCTCAAGATCACATCTTCTGAGACATCACAGTGAGCTTTGCCTTTTTTTTTAATAGAACTGCATTCTTTTTTTAGCAAATGAATTTTCTGAAACATTCTGTATAATAACATTAGAGGAGTCAACAGTTTGTGCGATATTTTATACAAAAATATGAAATACCTCACAAATTATTAATTTTTTCCACACCTATTTTTATCCACAGAATGTTCCAAAGAATCGATCTATGTAAAACAAAAATTTTAAAAATATGCAGTTCCATTAAAAAAAAAAAAAAAGGTCACTATAAAATACCAGAAGCTATGTAGTATGACCTTGCAATGATCTTCACCCTCATAGCCTAATTTTCTTCTTGAAATACAGTAATTTCCTGCTGAAGATCTATTTGTATCTGTAAAAGTAACAAAAAAAATAAAAGTAGTAAAATTAGACAGAACATCCTGTATTTTGAAAATCTTCTAATGATGAAACATATTTTTGTCAAATTCCATTCGTTCAATCTGTTCCAATAAAAACATGCATTTGCATAAACTTCCAAAATTTAGTAATAAATCATACACCTGTTCCCCACGTTTCACTAAGAGAAGTCTTTTTTCTCCTCTTTAAATGACGCATTTATTTGTATAAATCACCTAAGTAGATTGTTCGTAGACATCAGTATAAACCGAACTCTAGGAATTTATGAAATCAAGCAATAGTGTATGGTCACAGCTCATTACGATAGAATCTACGTATTTTGAGACTGGTACCAAGCCAAAAAGTGCTGCGTGTAAAGAATTTATTATGTAACGGCGACAGAGTTATTGCAAAACATATGCGACATGAAAAATTCATTAAAATCATCGTAAACATATCCACTCCCTATTATATGTACTATTCAATCGATTCGATACTCGTAATATTTTATCATTTGACTAGTCTTCTGGCATTAAGGATATCGCTGACAAATACTGCACTTTGTCACATTATATCTTTTTATGAGGTCTTTTCATTCATTGTTTATTGTACTCTTATGTGGTTCCTGTTTTCATTTCATATATCAGCTAGGATTAAATCATTTTTGTATAAAGACGTTTGTATAAATATAAATTTCTATTTGGTTTCTATTTTTACTTGAAAAAATAAAATAAAATTTGATAAAATATATCATGATTTCACCCTCGGACGGTGGACCAGAAAGAAAGCCTCAAGACGGTTGACCATGGAGAGAGCTCCAATTTTAATTTAATTTCGTATTTCATATTATTTTCATTTTCAAAATTTTACACTGTTCATTAAAAAATTATTATTTCAATATATAAAACTGATTCGTTTAAAAATTATACATTTAACTTTAGATTAATATCTTTATAAATGTTTCGTAAGTTTTAAGGGTACTAAATTTCACTTGGAAATTTACTATCACATTTCACTATTTACTTTTGTAAATGTTTAAAAATTGTCAAAAATTATGCTTTTATTGGTGTATGCATAATCTTGCTCGTACAAACATTTTCTAACGTAATATGTGTCCTTTTTAACCACCTTAAGCGGGTAAAAAAATAAATAAATACAAAAAATATAGTAATACGGCGACAAAGTCAAAAAATTTTGTTTTACTTTTTAGTTAGAATCTCAGCTTTTCCGGTTGTATCACCATTTTCGTCACACCCTGCATAAATTAATCTATAAGCTGCGTTGCAGTTTTGAATATATCGAAAAGTATTTTAGAGACAGTAAAAAGGTTTGAACATTATCAAAATCATGTTAGTAATTTGAAATAATAAATTTAAGCATTTAACTCTTCAGGGGTGTATGTCTGCTCTCAGCCAGTAACTATTTATTGATCTATTAATACTCTGTGGATATTTTACAAGAGTTTTTAATTTTTGTTTCAATAATTGGTCACGTTTAATGCACAATAATTTTTACTACTAAGGTATCTGAGTTAGACAAATATAACTATAAAGGGTTAATATTGTTAGCAATTCATGTTATAGTGTGCAATAATCATTTCCACTGTATACAAAATGAACATATTAATTCTGGACAATATCATATTTGTGCACTAAAGAATTTTCTAATATTTTAAAAGAATGCTCTAAGAAAACAAGTTGTTGTCAAATCTTGTTTACAAATACAGATTATCAATAAACAATACATATACTGTCTTAATGCTTTAGGAACTGATATCCCTAGAATAACAATTAATCTACTTGAAAACTCCTGCTTTGAATTTTCAAATGAACAAACCTCATGTATCATGGATTGATGGAAAAATTATTATTAAAATAATGACATCAAGAAAAGCTGCAATGGGGAAAAGAAAAGGATGGTATCAAACACCAAGTAGAACAATTCTATAAAGATTTCCTATACACAAATTAATCAAATAAGAGAGAAAAGAGGTGGTAACCCATTTCTGCACTACCTGTTGAAGTTGCAATACCTGGTGGTACAGTAATGATTCAAAAACAACCATTTTCTTATTTGGAACACACAGTGATCCACATTAATATTCAAACAACCCTCAAATGGCGGACCATGGAGAGAGTCACAATTTTAATTTAACAATAGCGTGAGTCTCGTTTTTTTAACACAGTTCCCTTTGGAACAATGAAAAGAAAGGAAGTAATTATAAATTCTGACCTAGCACAAATATGTGGACACCCATTAGATTTTCTAATCTACTGATTATGGTCATTTGATTGAATGATATGATAATACTGTATGTAAACACATACAAGGGAAGAACCCTAATTAGTTGATTCTGATTTCTAATCCTTAAAAGGTGGAATACTGAGACAGTGGCAATATTTTAATTTTATAATTTCACTTGTTTGTATTTTCTAAATTTTAGCCTATTTCTTTAAATATTGCATTCCTAATGCTCTTAAATTAACATCCAAATTATTTCAAGAATCTGCATAGAAAATACATCCTACCTAGATATCAAACTTGGAGTGCAAATGGATACTTTCAACAGAATAGTTTGTAAGGAGTATCATAAAAGTTTTTGATGAAAGCAAATTCAACATTTCTGAATCAGATGAACGTCAAATTAAAGCCTGAATGTTCATTTCTTCGAGACATGTAGCTATTACCATCTAAAATGTCATCGTGCATGAACGTTAATCTGGACCACTGGTTGATTCGAATTTAAATCATTCTGGTGGTAAATGCGTACCTTAATTTGTGCGTTTAGTATTTGGCAGAGATATACGACAGCAGGAACCAGCTAGGACGGTAGCCGTCACGGAACTCGTGCTAACTGGCGATAATTTCGAGCACAATGCTGAATTCGATGTTACCATAATAGCAGGCTAGCCCCCACCCACCCACCCACCTTATAAAAGGGTGCAGGATATTAATTCCACCACACTACTAGATACCATCCCCAATTAGGTAATTTCAAGATTTATTACTCCTTCAAATCATTTACCCATCACGTTCAAATATTGCTGATGTATTTGAATTATTTTTTAACCCCTTGAAAGACGGAGCCCTTCCTAATCTAAAGTTACATGTATAATTTTTTAACGAAGGAGTTTCATATATTCAAAGTATCATTTATAAAGGAATAGTGACAAATTTAGAAAATAAAAGTAATATGAGATTCAAAATTAAATTAAAATTTAGGCTCTCTCCGTGGTCCGCCGTCCGAGGGTTAAATCAAAACCATTTTTTCTTGTATGGAATTGAAGCTATGAATTTTAAAACAATACAAGCCGATCAACCAATATTTTAAAGAGAAGAGTTTCTTAATTTATTTTCTTTAATTTTCTATTAACTATTTTGATTTTGATTTTGATTTTGATTTTGATTTTGATTTTGATTTTGATTTTGATTTTGATTTTGATTTTGATTTTGATTTTGATTTAACTATTTTGAAAATAATTATACTAATAATTCATAAAGTGTTAAAAGCAGGACCCGTGTCATTCTGGAATTTATGTAGTAGTAAGGTACTCTATTTTAGTTTGGTAAGAAATTAATGTCAGTTTTCGAAGTGTAAGAAGACTACCAAGATTTGATGACATGAAATTGTCACGAATACCACTTATGCTATGTCAGATGTTACACGGTTCTTCAATTACCTATTATTCAATCAAATTTCCATATATTGAAAAAATATGTGGAAAATATAGACGGGAAGATTTTGAGATTTTGTAAATTAAAGTAAAAAAATTTTCAATTTAATTTAAATTGGTAGCTTTCTCAAAGGTTTGTTGTTTAACCCTGGGTCAATCCTGATTCAAGCTTATAAAACATATACAAGGGTATTAACCTAAAGTTAAGTATATAATTTTCGAAGGAACTGCAAAATTTAGAAAATGAAAATAATATGAAATACGGAATTAAGTTAAAATTGGGGCTTTCTCCATGGTCCGCTGTTCAAGAGTTAAGATTTATTTCTACTACATGTTGTTATTGTAATGAAAAAAAACTCGATGTATTGATTCGTAATTTTAGATTATCGATGACGTTAAGGCTATCAGGTTTAAGTATCGTCGCTTCATAGAATTTTATGTCTAAAAGTCCTCGTAAAGAGGATGATGCGCTATAAAGTTCGCCAAATTAAACATCTGTGAACCTATGTTTGCACGATAAAACCGATAAAATTAGACACTTTCGTGAGGACATTAAGAATGTTTGCAGTAAAATGCAGGTACTGGAGATATTTAAATTCATCATCTTACTCATAACGTAAAGAATGAAAGAAAAAAATGATTTTTTAACTATTTTTAATCAATGAATAATCTCAAGACAGTGTATTTGAAAATAACAAGAAAAAACTTAAAAATGTGGCACAAAATTAATTTATGTAGATCAATGAAAATTAATTATAAACAAACAATTTATTCTAATTTAAAATCTAAGTAAATAAGCAATAATTTTATTTTTTATTAAATATATCATTCTGTGTTGCTTGATATTGAAGTGACTTCAACATATAAATTGATCATTTATTTTAAGATAATAATATTTAATTTCAAAAAATACAGTTTTAAATTAAAGAAATTTCAAATATGGAATTCAATTTGAAGAACTTCCTAGGAATAAGTATTAATAAGAAAAAATTCATTCTATGTAGAAATATAATCATTGAAAAACTATTTAACTACTGTCGAAGAGTAATAAATTTTATAAAATTTGTTGTTATTAGCAATCTCTTTTTATTTTATGTTTAAAATTAGAAATAAAAAGTTTACTGTTATATACGATTCAACTGTAAATTCTTTTTCCGTTAACAAACTCGAATTTGTTTTTTGGCAAATTCTTCCAAATTTGAGAAATATTGATTCTAAAAAGTTAACTACATATCCTCAAAAAATATTCAGGTTTCCCAAAAAGCCAGAAATTAATAGCATCAGTGTAAACTTTAGAAAATGAAAATAATATGAACTGCAAAGTTGAATTAAAATTGGGACTCTCTCCATGGTCCGCCATCGAGGATCAATAAATACATATTTTATTATTTTATTATCTACTTGGTTTTGAGTGCCTCAATTAAATATCAATAATATAAATATTCAAATTCGTCATCTAACCAATCATCGTGAATGAATACAAAATAACTTTTTTAATTGTAAATCAGTGTTTCGATCCATTATACAGAACCAAAAAATGAATAGTGGTTCCCGTTTAATTCCAAAGAAAAATTTCTCAACGTCCATTTATGATTAATTAAATACCGAATTTAAAATTTCATGTAATTAACCCCTTGAGGAACAAACTTAAAATAAAAAAACAGAATTCTATTGTAACCATCATGGTAGCTGTTGAAATTTTAAACCCTAAAGTTTTGTATTTGGTTTTTTTTTAACTATATTTGAAGAAAATCCATCAATTATATTATTTGAAATCATGTTTGAATAACAGAAAAGCTAGACGTAGAAATAAATACCAATATCAATATTATGGAAAAGACTAATATTGATTTCTATTAAATCTGCTACAAATTATACCCTGACTCTCTACCATATTTTAGAAATTCTTCACTAACAATGCATCGGACGAGTAAGACACCGGGTATGTTAAAGAGAAATGTGTAATGCAACCTCTCCTATTAATTCAATACTCGCCCGCCGTCTTCCACCTACTTCGAACGTTTCTGTTTATAAATTTGAGAAAGCCTGACTTGCACTCAAAATAGTCTAAGAGACGGACCGTGTACCAGATACGTGTTGGATTTCAAATTAGATCATGCAATAAATCTACATAAAATTCTTAATGGTCTTCCCTGCATCCTCGACAATCATTCCATTCCTCTCATTCTTCTTTTTCTTCCCTCTTTCTGTCATCTCTCAACGTCAGTCATAACTTGACCGGATAATTTTACTCTCCTGGAATTATCCTTCTAAAATTATTCCTTAAAAATTATAATCTGCTATAGAAATTTTCTATTTTTATTTTTTGAAATCTGTATTTAGCTCTGCAGATTTGTAGGTATGAATCAGAGGGTTATTTTTTAGAATTTTTGGAGCTGGAAATAGTTTTTCTTGAAAATGAAATCTTTCAGGATAAAATTATTAAAAATTTTACTTTTAATACGAGGATTTAAATTATTAATAACTTTACAGTTTAATTATAAAAGATTTTGAAATACCTTGTCTGGAAGTTTAGATATTTAAGTTTGCAAATGTTTGATATTATTAATTAAAATTTATTATTACCTATATTTTCAAATATAAATCATTTAAAAAATTAGCTATTTAAGTATACAAATGTCTACTGTTCTAGTTTTTACTTTCTAATTTGAAAAGTTACCAAATTTACAGGATTTCATAAAAATTTTTTAAATATAAAAAAAATTTACAAAATTTGCAAAAACACATTTAATGCTATATTTTTGAATGGCAATTATAAATTTTAAAAATTAGTTATTTAAATATTGTGATGAAATTTGTGAGACAGCTTTACATAATATAGTAGGTATCGTGGCTTTGAAGTGAAACAGAGCTGCTTCTGTGCACTTTACACGCATTAAAGGACAATTAACGAATCTGCATTTGCAGCGAAGCAACGGAATCTGACAAACGTCCAAGTTGTTTTGTACCAACAGCACCTATGCAATTATTTTTATCATCTCATCGGTCGATTTAATCGTCTATGTTTCGGAGAAATTTTTTAGAAAAACAAGATACGAACTGTTGTGACGGTTATATCATCTAAGAATATTGTCAATTTTTGGAAGGGTAAAAAGAATTTGAATTGTTTAAATAATTTTTTAATTGTTATTGAATGAGTCGGAATTATCGAAATTTATATAAATTTATGAATGCAAATACGAAAATAGTGAAATGTTTAATGTTTAAGCAGAGGAGCAGTAAAGCCTGGGTCAATCGAGTCCCAAATTCCCAAAACATACTCGTATGCAAGGATATTAACCAGAACTAAATGTATAATTTTTAAACGAAAGAGTTTCACATGATGGGAGAATAATTTTTAAAGAAACAGTGTAAAATGTAGAAAATGAAAATATGAAATACAATATTAAATTAAAATTGGGATTTCTCCATGGCCGGCCGTACGAGGATTAAATATCAGTATATTAATTTTTGTCAAAGCCTGACGGTTTACATTAATAAAAACATTTTTATAATTAATAGAAATGCTGTATTAGAAGAAATAAAAATACACTACTGATTCTAGGCCAATTGTGTACTTTAAACTATACATAAATAAATTTTTATTTATACAAAACAGCTATCACTATATGAAAAAAAAAAATAATAAAAAACGGTTAATTCACCGTTAAATTATTCGTTGAACAACACAAAATTTATTATTTATTCCTTTTATGTCACAATCCAATAATAGAAGACACATTTTATTCATAAACTTGATTAAAAATAAGATATTTATGAAAATTAAAAGAAATTTTTATTAACTAATTGATTAGGTGATATCAATATTGATCTTTTAATATTTAATTTCAAATAACGTGTATTAAAATAGGAAATTGTTTAAGAGTTTGGTTCAAGAGTGGAGAATTCAATGCAGGCTACTTGTAATATTCTTCACAACTAAAATGATTCAAATTTTCAATTCAATAATTTCAAATAGAATTCAAGTCAAAATTTCATTGCAAGTTTCTTAAAAACAGTATATTTACAATAAAAATGAAAAAAATAGACAAAAATTTGTGTTTTCTCATTGAAAAGTATAAAAATTACTTCGAGACACATTTTCAAATATCAAAAACTGCTATTTTCGACATTTAAGTGTTATAAAAATTAGATCAGAATTAATTTTATAAACAAATATGTGTAAATAATAAACTTATTCCTACTGTAATATAATTTTGTTGTTTTCTCTCCTGAGAAAAATTAATTAAAAGTTAATTCTTACTTCAAATTTCAATTGGCAACTACCAATTTGTAAATTAAAGATTAATATTCTTAATCACTAATTATCGATTAATGATTAATATGAATAATTACTATGATGATTATTTTTTTAATCAATCAACCAAATTAAAAATTTTAATTAATTGTTACCCAATACTAATTTACAACTGCACGTAATTTGATCGCGATTTCCATAAGTAGATCTATAAATAACGAAAATTATCCCTGTCGTTTTAAAGAGAAAATTAAGAATATCCAAAGTTATCCTTTATCATGCAAACAAATTATTGCTAATTTCTTTCACATTTTTCATCTATCTACGTACCTATGGAATACTGAAATTCAAGTGGCTCCTTGGTGAGTAAATATTAATCAATAAAAGTGCTTGACGTAGTGTCAAAATGCACATGAAACGAAGGTTCGAGCAATGTCAAAATCAGACAGAAACTATTCGAATGGACTCCTCGAAGCGAACTGTCTCGCTGGAGACTAAAAGACGACAATACATCCTATAGTATATACTTTGCCTCTATAGTTAGACTCCTAACACCCCACCATCATGTAGTAAGGAAAAGCATAGTATCTCCTGTACCGAAAATCTAACAAAAGACATATTCCGTCACTGTTACAATGCCACTTAGCAATATTTTCCTCTTCGCTTTTCATGAGCAGCTGCAAAGTGCTCAATATTTATCGTACCTGACGTTTGCCAGGTTCGTTTCAGTTCGTAGATGCATTTATTAAGGCGGTGAAATTCCAAAAATTCAAATAATACGCAAGCTACCGTACTTCGTATCGTACAGAGGTCAGAAACGAAAATTTCACTCGGTTAAGGGCGTGACGATAGATGCAGGGAATCGCGTAAAACTTTCACGCGAAACGTAGGTACATACTGTTCAGAGATGGAAAGTATACTAGGGAAAGGAATGCGGGTATGATTGGTCGTAGTCGGTACGTCACGCGTACGATTGATCGCGCGCTTATTGGCCGATGCGATCACACACTAGTCGCGTCGCCTGACAAAGAAGAAAAATGGGTAATTATTTACAAGTTGGTTCTCCTCACCGATTTTCGTGACCTTGAAATATGTTGTCAAGGTCATCATTCTGAACAACTTCTCCCTATACATGTTACCGCCGCTCGGCCTTAGTTTCCGAGATATTCGTAAAAAACTTTGGTTATACTTATGTCACCAGTACACTGTATTCCGGGAAAAATGGAGACTGAATAGTGATTGAAAGAGTGATTGAAGTGGTTTGAGGTTAGGGTTAGGGTTAGTGTGAGCGTTGTTTGCGTATAAAATTAGGGTTACAGCGAATGCAAGAAGTAATTTATTGTTAAAAATGTACATGTGCTCAGAGGGAGCGCGCGAAACGGTAGATACCAGAAAAATCGGTGGTACATAAGAAGACGATCGCAACGCATGCGCAGTAACATACATCCACAAACCCCGCATTGAAATACAATAGTTAATTACAACAGTTAGGGTTAGGGTTAGGGTTAGGGTTAGGTTAGGTTTAGGTTTAGAGCGTACATGGCGTGATACGAGAGCTAATATTCCTCGTTATAGAACTCGTACGTCTCATTACGTGGGATATATAGCTAACAATGAGCTTTTATTCCGACGTCAACATGATGTTAATGAGCGTATAACGGCATTTTTCGACATGATAGGCGAAATGTTTCCGATTTCTGACAAAACACAAAATGACTAATAGGTACACAATATACAGGGTGGCCCACATAACTCTTAACAGATCAATATCTCGAAAACTATGACATCGATTTTAAAGTTCTTGGTCTCAAATTGCATGGATCTGAAGGGCCTTTCTAACTACATAAACATGATGTGGCCGACCCTTCTTCTTTAATGGGGGGCGGGGGTACCTTTATAATTTTACAGGAAAAAACAAGTAAATTTTATCTGAAATATTTTTTTGTCAGATATTTCCAAGATGAGATTATAATAGTTTGAAGTTTCGACTTGTAGGTACTTCCTTGTAGGTACAATTCTTGAATTTGACTCAGTTATCTATGAAAACGTTCTCATCGTCAGTACGATGATTTAAATAACATTTTTCGCATGATGCGGTGCCACGCGAAGTTGGCACCTCATATTTTCAAAATGCTATTTTTTCTGGTATTTCGCCGGAACTATTTCTGAAACCTATCAGGAACTATAGAACTATTGCGGGTGCAAATAGAACTGTTGCTAAAAGTTTTGTTTTTTGAAAATGAGGTGCTAATTTCACAGACGCAATTCAATAACGCTATTTCCGAGCGCTTCAAGTAAGTACCTACAAGTCGAAACTTCAAACTGTTATAATATCATCATGGAAATATCTGACAAAAAAGTGTTTCGGACAAAATTTACTTGTTTTTTCCTGTAGAATCTAAATATGTAACGTTTTCTAAGGGGTTCCATTTAAAATTATAAAGGTACCCCCGCCTCCCATTAAAGAAGAAAGGGGGGCCACTTCATGTTTATGTAGTTAGAAAGGCCCTTCAGATCCATGCAATTTAAGACCAAGAACTTTAAAATCGATGTCATAGTTTTCAAGATATTGAGCTGTTAAGAGTTATGTGGGCCACCCTGTATAAAAAGTGAAAGAAAGAGTAATTATAACGTGAAAAAATCAAAAACAAAACCCTAACCCTAACCCTAACCTCAAACCACTTCAATCGCTCTTTCAATCACCATTCAGTCTCCATTTTTCCCGGAATACAGTGTACTCGTAATCTAAGTTTAACTAAAGATTTTTGCAAATATCTCGGAAACTAAGGCCGAGCGGCGGTAACATGTATAGGGAAAAGTTGTTCAGAATGATGACCTTGACAACATATTTCAAGGTCACGAAAATCGGTGAGGAGGACCAACTTCTAAATAATTACCGAAAAATGAGACTTCGCGACAAAGCAAGATGGTACGAAGTCAGCGTTGCTGCGATCTTTGAACGCGAGGATCAAACGTGGGGACAGAGGGGAGCGTGCGAAGTGCTCCCTTTGCCCCTGTGCCGTTCCGTTAGTATACTTTTTATCTCTCAACAGTACACCTTGTGTACTGGACTTTTCGCAGCTTCCTCTTAGCTGTTCAGCGAGTTTCAAAAACAGACACCATGAAACTATCGTCGGTAGGAAACGGGCTCGAACAAACTTTCGCCTGATATCTCGAATGAAAATCGATGCAACAGGATGATAGATGCGGTCAAGTTTTCGAGAAACGCGGTTTTTACGAGCATATCGACATACTGGAAATTTAAAGCAGGAAGATTTTCCGGGAATGTCGGAACAGGAAGATTTTCACTTTAGTTGGTCCTAAAGCGAAACGTGACATCACGTGTCAAGCGAGGCAGGAAACTCGAGTAACTACTCGCGCAAATGAATTTTTATATTTTACTGAACTGCATACGGAATCAAAGTTTTTTCTTTTCTCTCTTCGTTTTGCAGGAGGTCGTCGTCACGGCTGGCAACGATCGTCTAGAAAATTACCTCATTTACACGATGTTTAACGGCTTCGTTGTGTTGCTCGTGGACAGGGCCGATGGCGCCCATTCAGGGGTTCAAAATTTTTAAGATAAAAAGACAAGGTAATAATATGAAACGATGAATCTGTAGTTAGATTGTAAAAATTGTTAAACTACATAGCAACTTTACTAATCTAAACGGATATAGATGAATAAACTAGGGACACCGGGCTGCGGCGCCCTCTACAAATCTAGCGCCCTGAACGCCCCTTACGCCGGCCCTGCTCGTGGGATACCCATTTCGCTGATACCCTTCAGCCGTGAAATTCCAATTTTGAAATTGATTTAATTGGTCGAATGTTCAGATTGGCAAAAACGATTCCTTGAATATAAATAAGTACTTGTACCTCTGTTTAATTACTAATTTAATACTGGTTTCTTAGGGACAGCGCCAAATTAAATGGGAAATGGGAGTGCAAGGGGAGCTACAGCCCCGTGGTCCACTTTGCAGGAGGCACCGTTAAATCTCCTATTTATTATGAAAAAAAGTATTGGTTGAAATTTTTTTTTACTATTGCCCTTTTTCTTTATGATTAAATGTTACCCATTTAATTTTATTCCAGAAACATATGTATCCTATTTTGATCCATAATTCACATATATAAACTTTCATGAAAATTTCATGAAAAAATTCAAATTTTTAAGATATTATTTAAACAAATGCCCTTTTTTTGCAAAATTTCTTGTGTGACTGAATTCGTCATTCAAAAACACACAAAATTTTTAAGAAACAAATTTCTTCCCTGCACCTCCTGCTTTCAGAGATATTCCAAAAAATATATTTTCATCCCCCAACTTTGAAGCCTGTTTTCGCCCCCTTAACATGGACGATGGCCGATAAAAAAAAAACGTATACGAATATTTTTCTAAGAACTATATTTCACACAAGTCCCATCAAAATCGGCGTATACAATTTCGATATGTTCCCTTATTAGCCTTGTTACTAACTGTGAGACCCGTTACTTCATTTTTTGGTAACGAAGTTGGGTGTGGGGCCCGGTTTTACAGGGTGAGTCAGATAAAATGTTACAAACTATGATCTCGGAGACTATAGCAGCTATCGACCTAATTCTTTTTTTAAATTAAATGACACGCAGTATTTGATTGTGTGGTGTATAAACAATTTTTCTAAAGTGGCTAAAATAAAGTCAGAATAAACTGACATCGTCTTTCTTAAATGAAATGCTATACTAATCTTTTTTTATTTAAATAAATTTTATCAAACTGAATAACATTTACTCGAACCATTTTTTGATATTCTTCATAGTTAATGATTTATGACGAAGGAAATATTTAAGGAGGGAAAACGCGGAGGCGTCCAAGGAGGATGAAACAGACGTATTTTGTGATAAAATTCATTTTATTAAATATTAAACATTAGATATTAATTCTTTTTTTAATATTATGATTTTTATAATATCATGTATCGGACAACATTATTGCAGGTACCGACTTACAAACATTTTGCAATCGATTTTTTCTTGTAAGGATATTTGAAGCATAAAGTAATGAAAACTTCATTACCTATCAAAGAAGATATGAAAACGCGAATACAAAATACTTCCCAGTTAGTAAATGCAACAGTAGTGTCTGATATACGTCATAACATTATGAAATTTACAAGTAAATAGCTGTTATTTTCAATATTTAATAAAATGAATTTTAAGATAAAAAAATACGTTTATTTTAATTTTCCTTCGAGGTCTCCACGTATTCGCTCCTACAATATTCCCTTTGCCATAAATCGTTAACTATGAAGAATATCAAGAAATGGTTCACGCAAATGTTATCCAGTTTGATAAAAGCTATTTAAATAAAAAGAAATTAGTATACCATTCTGTTTAAAAAAGACAACATAGGTTTATTCTTACTCCATAGTAGCTATTTTAGAAAAATCTTGTATACTTCGTACCATTTAATTAACCCCTTGCCATACCATTTAACTCGGAAGAATCCCAACCCAAGCGATGAGCCCGAATGGTCAGGAAAGGAGCCGAAGCGGCAGAGACAAAGTGTCGGGACTTGAAACATGATATCTTGCGATTGAGTGCGAGATAGCCGCGCCCGTGTTTACTTCACGCGACGGTGCTCTTATGGAATTCAAATGAATTTGAACCAATTACGAGTCAGACTTGTCAAAGTATGGCAAGGAGTTGAAAAAAAAAATTAAATCGGTAGCTGCTATAGTTTCCAAAATAATAATTTGTAACACTTTATCTGACTCACGCTGTATATTTATTATACAGGGTGTTTCGTTTAAAACAGGCCACCTAAATATCTTCTCTATCTCTGAAAATACAAAAAATGTTTCTGACGTAATCTAAATGGTTTCAAAAAACGAATGAGATGGAAGAACCGTTTTTTATAAATTGTAATTTTTTAACCTTTTTTTTAAGGTCACTCGTGTTTAAATTTTAGAGTCCACGGTCACTTCAAGGTCGTGCTATTAAACATGGATGAATGCACAATAATATTTGCTATAACATACAACAACAAAAAATGAGTGTACACTGAGTTGCATTGAACTTGTCGCAGTGAAGTTGGCTACAAATTCACTGACGCATTCACGCAGCGTTGGTGAGCCGATTTGTAGCCAACTTCACTGCGACAACTTCGATGGGACTCATTGTACATACGTAAAAAACACGGGTGACCTAGAAAAAACGATTAAAAAATTACAATTTATAAAAAACGATTCTTCCATCTGATTCGTCTTTTGAAACCATTTAGATTACGTCAGAAACACTTTTTGTATTTTCAGAGGTAGAGGGGATATTTAGGTGGCTTGTTTTAAACGAAACACCCTGTATGTACCTGTACCTGTTACTCTCCACTGTTGCTTATTTCGTAACTTTCTTTGGAGCGGGTCATTCTTCCGACAATGCACGGAACAGCCGAACCAAGTAACAAGTAACGATATGCAGTAACAAGACAGTTCACATTTGTTACCATGACCTGCTGGCTAGGCCGCGGTAACAAATGTGTATGCAGCTTTACGTATGAGATTCAGTCTTTCTAGAGTTAATAACGAACAAGATAGGTGATAGGTTCATTTCCAAACCATGTGTATTATGTTCATTGGCGTAACTTGGACCTTCTTTTAGAGTGAGTCAGGTGCGTTCGAAATTTTGCAATTTTTGAAATTTTAAAATCTGAAATTTTAGATTCTAGCCCGAAATTTGTAATATTTTTAAATATTTAAATTTTAGAATTTCAGAATTTTGAAATTTTGGGATTCCGAAATGTAAGAAATCTAAAATTTTGGAACTGTAATGTTTTTGAATATTTAAATTTTAGAATTTCAGAATTTTGAAATTTTAAGATTCTGAGATGTAAGAAATCTAAAATTTTGTAATCCTAAAGTATTGAAATTCTGAAATTTTGTAATTCTAATGTTTTTAAATATTTAAATTTTGTAATCTTAGGATTCTGAAATGTAAGAAATCTTAAATTTTGTAATTCTAATGTTTTTAAATATTTAAATTTTGGAATTTTAGGATTCTGAGATGTAAGAAATCTGAAATTTTGTAATCCTAAAGTATTGAAATTCTGAAATTTTGTAATTCTAATGTTTTTAAATATTTAAATTTTGTAATCTTAGGATTCTGAAATGTAAGAAATCTGAAATTTTGGAATTCTAATGTTTTTAAATATTTAAATTTTGTAATTTTAGGATTCTGAAATATAAAAAATCTGAAATTTTGGAATCCTAAAGTATTGAAATTCTGAAATTTTTGAACTCTAATGTTTTAAAATTTTTGAATTTTGGGATTCTGAAATGTAAAAGACCTGAAATTTTGAAATATTGGAATCTCAAATTTTTAAATGGTGAAAACCAACATTTTTGAAAGGGGGCTCATCTAGATTTTTAGGGAGCCCATTTTTAGGTCCACCCTAACCTCTATCTTCTTACGCCAATGATTACGCCAATAATTCAGATAGATAAAACACAAGTAGAGAGACCAGCTTTCCTTTTAGAATGCTCTACACTCTACAATGTCTAAAATAATATTTCACTTCGCATCATCACTTCACTTTGCTCGAATTCCTCTACTGTGTTTCACAAATTGCCGAGTTAATTTTAGCAATGTATACATTGCCGTATTTAACACTTTACTGGGAACGTATCCATTCATGCGTCGTGCCGTTGATGGATAGTTTCCACTTGACAAGAAAAGACGGTCGAATTATAATGCATTATACTACTTGAGACGATCCACACGCACACAATGTCCAGTACCTTGTTACCGTGTATGTGTACCGTTCTTCCTTCAGGAGATAAATTTTTTAATTTCGCAAATTAGTGCCGACGATTTACATCGATAACGATTTGCATTGTTAGAAGTTTGCCAACCGTTTCGAACGTAGAAAAGGACAGCAAGTGAACGAGGGACTGCCGATTGTCGCGATCGCGACTTCTCTTTCTTTTTTATTCGCTATCCTTCCCTGTGTCCGAATATGTATAGTCCAAATTATATCGTGTTTGGTATCATTTTAATCAGAAAAATATCAGAAATATCCTGGTAAAAGTTTTATAAGAAAAAAATATAAAATAACAAAGTTAAATTGTTGCATTGGTATATTGGATCTATCTAACTAAATATCTAAACGCAGATCATGTTACACTCTGTCTCAAGAGGTATACTCTCCAGCGGTGGGGATGAGTTTTTCGCATTTATCGTAAAGATCTTATTCGCTTTTATTGAATCTTTACCGTATTTTTTTCATCCTTTACATAAAATTAGAGGTATAGTTAAGTTTATTTGTCTTCATTGTTTTTTAATGATCTTATTATTTTCCGTAAACGTTTTGAAATGTTAGGGCAGAATAGTTCACTGTGATATTAATTTCAAAGATATAATCCTAAAAAAGCCTTATTTTGTAGATAAAATTTCAAGTGAAGTAGTCGTATTTTTATTTAATTTAAAAAATTCATAAGTCAAGAAAAATAAAAAAGATAAACTCAAAATAAAATAAAAGAAATAAAAAAATGCACTCAAATTCATAAAATAAGAAATTCAATTCAATTACCAAGTATCAAGATAAAAAGTCATACAGTATGTTTCTATAAAAATAGGTAAAAAGGTAGAATTTGTAAAAATTGAAGATCTGTATTTTTTTTAATAATTAAAAACCAGGAAAACAATGACTCAAATCCCACCTAATTTTACCTGTGCTATACCATATTTTATTTAAAACAATATCCCTGATTTACAATTAGACGTTAGAAAAATAATTGATTTAATATGGAATATCTCTATATTAGTTCAATGTTGACGATTTTATAAAGTAAGATCAATTTAAAAATCAACATGTTGAATAATTCAAATAATTAAAAAACAGTTAGTAGAAAAATAATATTTTGCATAAAATTGCTATTATACTCTAACAATGTAAGAGAGTAAATAGAAAACTTGAAATTTGAAAATTTCAAACTATTTAAAACATTTCAAGAATTTTACAAAACACAAAAATAGAAATCAATGCATCACTCACTACTGCTCAATGTCAAATAAACAATGACTATTTCACTAAATCATGATTCAGGAATAGGTATAGCATTCACTGTCTAATTTACAATAGGTACTTTTCTAAATAAAATAAGAGGGAGAGGCCTACCATAGTACTTGGGATTCAACTTTAGTATTACACTTTTCTCTAATGAAAATTAAGAGGAAAGAATAAAATTGTAATAAAAAGTAATGATCACTTACCGTGAATGTATAAAATCCCTCTGGTATCGGTTGACCACCAAACTTGATACTGAGGGTGTAATCACCAGCATCAGCGACGGTATAGTAAATGTTAACTGTGCCATCTCCATTATCTTCAATGTCAATATCTACGACCTCACTAAAAACATTAGAGAAACATATTTGTTAAAAACACTAATAAAAGTATAACTAACAACAGCATATATTTTTGTGGCTTGGTGCAAAAAGTATCAATGTCAGTATTTATGAAGTTGATGTAAAAAGAGAAAATTAAAGCTTATGCTACTTCTTTTTTTTAATCCAAGTGTATTTTATAAAAAATGTTAACACTGACATATATAACTGTCGTTATTAGTAATTTCTAGATAAAATTTTTAATTATCATTTTTTTTATATAGAATATACAATTGTTTACGAACTCAATGCCGAGTTTAACTCATTTTTGCAAGTTACACTAGCACTTCTTGTACCAAGCTACAAACTTAACGTTTGATATAATTGCACAATCAGTTTGCTATTGATTAATCAGTTACTGGTGTGCTACTAACAAAAGCTATATTACAGATGGTACACCTACTTCAAAAATATTAATTATCAATTTAAATTAAAATACGTTTAGATAGTCCAAATTTTCCCCTATATTTTTGTAAGTTTTGTATTCAACTGAATATTTAATATAATAAAATAATTGAATCCTAGCAACTAAAAATATCTTATTTCCTTATGGCTAATGAAATGAAAAATTTCTCTATTTTATAAAAAATTCAAAAAGCAAATAACTCAAACACTTTTGATTAACTACCCCTACATGACAAGTACTTTTTTAAAAAGAAGAAATATACTACATTTTCTAATAATTTCAATAAAATCAGCAATCTCAAATTGAATGGCTTTTCCTTATAAACAAGAAATCATTAAAAATTTATCATTTACAATTCCAGAATTTTATCAGATGTAACAATATATCCTAAAATGATTTAACCCATGTGTGTGCGTGTAAAATATTTGAAATGATTCTACACAATAAGGTGAAGTGTATAACACATAAAGGTGTATGTACTTTTATCAAAGATAGATTTTATACTTTTTCTTTTTTAACTGCACTCTATTTTATTTTCCCCCTCTTACTTTTCAGCTATTTGTTAAATGTCGTTGGTGTAAGTGGAATATCCTATGTTATTTTAAAAACTTCATCGCGACCCCAATATTTATTTTTAAATGTTGAATTTATTGATGTTGAGTCTCTTAATACGGCTTCCTAACGATGCCTTCTCAATATACGTCACTATGTCACCTGTATTTATAGAAGCTACTGTTCTTTCTGTTTCTTTATAATACAGCAATATATATATATAAAAAAAATCTATCACATATTCAGACACCTCATACTAGACTATTATTTTCCAGTACTGTGATATGAAAATATGTTCCACGACTTAACTTTAATAAAAATAAACACTACAATATAATGTTTCAATAAAATACTTGTAAAAATAAAAATCAATTACAAGCATATAGGTACATATGTATTTCTAATGACATAAGAAAGATTTTTAGAAGTGATGGTTTATAAGTATCAACAATTAAAAATCATAAGCATGTATAATTATATATGTATGTATAATGTACATAACTACCTACAGGTGTAAGATGATAGTTAACGACGATAAGGAAAAGATTACTTAAAACAATGATTTGAAGTTAAAATAGAAGTAAAATTTACTTTACTATAGTTTTCGAAATAGTAAAGACCTAATGAAATTTCTTTTAGCTTTGATAATTCATAGATTTTATGATACTATTCTATTATAAATTATAGGAAACAATAAATAAGCAAATGATGTAAGAAATAATACTATATAATAAATAAATAATATGTATTTATACAGAAAATAATTTGTTATATAAGTATAGAATAGTATATTATCCATCGTTTTCAATATATCCTATACAATGGCTGTATTCATCAATTTTGTATCTCCTGGTTTTGAATACGTTAGTAACAATTAGGCTAATCTTGTTTTTCTCACTGATTATGTATCATTTAACCCATGTGTTATTATTCTACTACTAACAATAGCAATATTCACAGAAGCCAACTTAGGCATTATATCTATAGTAGTTTTACAAACATCACTGATTGACTTCCTCTTAATGATGCAATTAACTTTAACAGTGATTCTTCATGAATAGCCATTTCTCAGAAGATAATCTAAACCTTTTCCAGATTTGCACTTTCGTAATTGTTGATACTCGATTTGCCAACATGTGATGGTATAGTAACTTCCCAAAACCTTATTTCGTAAACAGACATGAGAACGATTGTTTTAAATAACTAGACATTCGTATCACGTGTTATTCAGACGACTTAACGATACAATAGCTATGAGTTAACTGACAAAGAGAGCTTCAAATGTGATTACTTAGTTTCAATGTTTGGCGGAATGATAGATCTATATCTACAATAAACGTAAACGTAATTTAAACGTGGGCAGATACCCACCCAATTTTGAAAGAAAATAAAATTTGTAAAAATGCATAATCAGGTATATTGAGGTAGAGAAGCATTCCACTATATGTATAGTGGCTGTGTTATAGCAGTAAGTATAGATTAAAAATTTTTTTCTTTCAAGTTCAAATCCTGTCAAAAGAATTTTTTTTATAATTATAGAAATATGGATTAGTTTATGTAATTGAGTAAAAAAATTTTAAATTACCTTTTTCAAAATTTTAAATGCATTTTTTTCAAAATGCACTCTAACGCGTGTACTCCAAGGTTGAAAGAAATATTTGTTCAATGATTAATTTACTTACCTTCCAGAAGTGGAGCGTATACGACAGGTAACTGCACCACGTCCCGCATTTTCAGTATCTACAGTGATGCAATATTCTTCACCCTGAGCAAGAGTGTGCTGAATGCCCTCTTTGATTTTGCATTGGTCAGCTTTTCCAGTGGAAACACTCTGGACGTTTACTGGACATCCAGATACTTCTTTACCTCCGTATTTCACATTGATCTTGTAACGGCCACAATCATCAGGTAAATACGTTGCCTTGTATTTTCCATCTCCTAGGTCTTGAATTTCAACTCTGCGAGGTATTTGATCTGGACCCTGAAATAAACATCATCTATTTGAATTGAAAGAGAAAGATTACATTTTAACAGACTTTGCTAAAAGGACTAATTTAGAATACAGAAGGACTTTTAACGTTAACAAATGTTGTAAGCAAATATTGAAGTCTCGAAAATCTAGACATCCTGAAGCTAATTATTCTTCCATTATTCAAATCTTAATGCGAACTAGAAACCTACTGCTCAGCACTGTGTCTTTATTACTTACCAAAACTTGAACTTCAAGATCACCATAGCCAGCTTTGGAAGTATCCACAACAAAATCAACTGGAAATGAAGCAGTGCAAACAGGCGCCACTCCAGGACCTGATAATACAACTTTATTTGGCTCGACAGTTGGTAAAACCTTCGGTTTGAAAGGACTTCCGTGTATATCTTCTCCATCATAAGTAACTTTAACTTGTAAATTACTTCCAGCAGGTGGTGGTTGATAAATGACTTCGTATAAACCATCTCCACGGTCTTTGATTATTGGATTTTGAACCTGTCCCTTATCAGTCTTTAAAGTGATGTCCAACTGTGCTGGATTACACCTCCATGTATTTACAATGAATTTGGCTGGTACATTCTCTCGTACAGCTTCTAATCCTGCACCATATGCAGTCACCTTGCTTGTTTCTGTATCTTTTTCAATGGGTATTCGGAAAGGAGATCCAGGTATGTGTTGGTCTGCGAATTTGATGGAAAACTCGTAATCACCCGGTTCAGTTGTAGTATATTCCACGGTGCAGGAACCGTCGTAATTGTCTCTGCAAGTCGCCTTTACTTCGTTACTGCCTTCCACAGATAAATTCAAACCGCCTTTGCCAGCATCTAAATATTTAAAAATAATTTAAACAGCGTTAGAATAATGTTAGCGTTTCCTCTAACTAATGTGGAATTTTAATGAGTGACTATAATACAGTACACCTTTAGAACTTATACTACAGGTATATATTTATATGCTTATAAACATTTGACATTAGATGATTATAGCCACCTTTATATGTCAATAAATATTTGACATTGGATAACTACAGTCATCATTAGTACGTCAATGAACATTTGATATTGGGTAACAATAATCACCTTCACATTAAGTAACTATAGTCATTTTTAGGAATGAAAGGGTTAAGTCAGGCCTTCCCAAGTAGAGGAAATGAAGTCCAAAAATTCATGGATCACTTCCTTTTCAACACTATTCTTTCAGCTGAGATAGTAAGCATTCTCCTAGGCTTAGAAAAAAGGTCCAAGACTTCTTATTGTCTTAGTTGAAGGAACAGTGTTGGAAAGAGAAATACGTCATGGGTTTTGGGATTTAATTTCGTCTACTTGGGAAGACTTAACTTAACATTTTCATTACTAAAAGTGGCTATAGTCACTTTCACTTAGAGTTCATTTATATATAAAGGTGACCATAGGCATCTGGGTTAAGTAACATTACAATGAATATAATTAATAGGATGATTCAATTACCCACCTTTAGTTTCAATGGTGAATGTGTTAATTTTGTTTACTCGTCCCTTCTGTAAACCTGGTCCATATGCTTTGCATTTACTAGGATCAGATGTACGTTGCACATTCACTGTGAATGGGGATCCAGGTATAGGAATATTGTCGTAAAGTATGTCTACTGAATGTCGACCCTCTTCAAACGGTATGTACCTAACTAAATAGGTACCATTTCCTTGAGGGATAATGATCTTGTCGGTTGTAGCACCACTGGGATTATTAATTGTACACGAAACTTTATTAACGTCGTTTTCTGTCTTTCCGATTTCTCGAGTGTCTATTGTAAATTCTGTTGACTGGTCGACACATAGACCTGGAATGTATAAAATTAAATGATTAACACTTATGATATTTAGATAATTAAAAATTTTTTAATTTACTTGAATTCTCTCTCACGTTAAAATCATTTTAAATTGCTGAACACAATTTACAATTACAGTCATATAAAAAACTGTATGATTTAGCAAAATTAGTCTATAGTATTGCATTTAAAATAAAATGTGCTATTATGGAAATTATTGTGTGCTATTTATGCTTAATATGCATTGCCTATGTATTTGCTTTAATTTCATTTACTATCATAAATACTATTATAAATGATCAAATTATTAGACTAAACATTGTAACTATAATGTTCAAGGAATTAACTAATAAGAAATCTTATGAATGAGATTATCCCTTATAATTAATTGTGTACATACTCTTGATGTATAATACCTAAAATCTTTATTCTTTTTGATATTTTGAATTGCTCTCATTTTTCAATTCACCATTTTATTTTTTTATTTCTTTATTATAATACCATACTTCAAGCAGCTTTTATATAATTCTCTGCTTTGTAATTATAATATATTCAAAGTCAGTTCCACAGTGTATATTTGAAACAACAGCAGCTTTTGTAATACAGAGAAGAAATTGATTCATAGATTTAAAAAATATCAAAATAATTTTTAAAATACAATTTTATTCCAACTTTTAGTCTAATAACTGGAACATCTCTCTATCCTATTGTGAATACTATTCTAATATAAGAATATTTTAATAATTTGTTACATTATAGAATGCAATACAGATATCTATTGCTTAGAATACACAAAAGATAATTTCCTAAAATGCAAGAAATACATTTCTTCTATAGTTAAATAATAAAAAAAAACCTATAGAGGTGCATAAAAAATAAAATATGATACTTGTATTCTAATAAAACATGACACTATCAATTAAATTAGTAGCAAACACCACACAACAAACAATGCGTTTATTACTGTTTGTTACTATTCAAACTTACAATTTTTCATTCAGCTAAAAACAATCAAAGTTCAAATAAATAATTACAAAAGTAAATAAAGCTGAAATGATAACAATATTTGTGATAAGAAATTAAAATTTCTGCACATGCACATTCTTACAGTAGACGATTAAAAATGTACATTTATATGTAAAGTTGTTGGTTGTGCTTCAATACAACTCAGTGTCATTAATATTTATCATTAATAACTTCTAAATAGGTACGTATGAAATGAGTCGAAAATTCCTGATGAATTCAACTTATTATTAAACTAATTAGAAAACAATGTTGTCTTTTATGACTACAGTAAATAGCTTACTTATTCCTTCCAAGAAAAATGCTTGGGTATCTATATACGTTTATTTTTTAAATTTTGTGTTATTCAGTACTTCTGTTGTACTCTTTATGATTCATGAGAGTAAGCAGTATCATGCAAAAAAAACAGCTTTCCTATTTCCAAATATTAAACAAATTTTCTTCATTAATTTGCTCAATCTTTTTTCTCAACAACTCAATAATTAAGATTATTCGAAATACGTTTCACACCGTTTACTAGCGACGCATTGTGAGATATTTGTGTATAGCAACCAATATCTCTGACGATGTCCTGTCTGGATTTTTTATACTACCCTTAATTATACTGTCATTTTTAAAAATACAAAAAAAATTCTCGAAGGTGAAATCATTATATTTCAGGGAAGAAAGAAAGCTACAGAAATGAAGGTCAGTTCGAGGTTATATCTTCACAATGACCATTATTTTTTAAACAAATATCCCACGTCGCGATATTTAACATGACAATAAAAATAGAGAAAGTGAAAAAAACACTCAAAACCAAAAAAAATCAAAATGAAAGCAACACCTAAGAACAACAGAATACACGGTACCGTTCGGTTGAATGCCGTTCCCAGTGACTTTGATCTTAGACACGTCAGTATTCTTAACAACGATAGCCTGAAAAGGTGAGCCAGGAATATGTTGCTCGTTAAACGTGATATTGATGCCGTAATCGCCAACTTCCGTTGGCAGATAGGCAACTGAACAAGTACCGTCGCCATTATCTCGACAGTTAATGGCAGCTTCGCAAGGACCTTCGACGGTGACGCCGAGACCACCTTGTCCAGCTCCACGAGTATCGATCACAAACTCGGCTGGTTTGTTCACTATTCCATGGGACAAACCTGGCCCGGATGCTCGAACCTTTCCAGGATCAGAGCCATGCACGCAAGTTAAACAGTAAGGTTGATTCGATATCGGTTCTCCGCCGAAACTAATTGCCAATAAATATTCGCCCAGCTCCGTGGGTGTAAAGTTCACCAAGTAACCATCGTGCGTCGGTACCACGTGGGCTTTCACACGATTGCCTGATGGAGATGTAATTACCACCTGAAAGTCCGCTGCCTTCCCCGCATCCTGGGTTATCACGCGAAACTGCTGCAAACTGTTCACCGGGGCCGCTACGACACCATTCAAGCATTTTCTAATTTTTAATCTTTCGTTTTATTCTCTCCACTCGCTTGCAGTATTTATATGATGCATTCATTGTTAAAATTTGAGAACCTTTTATTCTTGTTGTATCATGTTTTAGATTACGTGTAGATAATTTAAAAAGAAGTTATCACAGTTCTTATTTTGTTAGTTTTGTTGAACGTTTTGTTTAGGTACTCTTCAAGGTGGACTACAATATCTTACTAATATATCAAAATGGAATGTTGTTAATGATATATGGCTTATTTTAAAATGAAATTGCACAAAGTGATGGTGGTGAAGTCAACTGATTTTAAGGTTTATAATAATCAGTATATGAAACTATATAAGAAGCTTTATAATAATAAATATATGAAAATAAATAAAAATATAATAATGACAGAATCCGATTTGATCTGTAATTATTAAAATTTCCTACTGCTATAAAATATCTCTATTACTGCAATTATTGCCATAATTTCCTATTGTTTATAATAATTGCAATTATTCTCTTACTATAGGGAACATATTATAGTATAATAATGCTCCTTCTAATAATTGTTAAATTGTAAACGGAAACAATTTTGTACTTACTTCGTGCAAGACCATCAACTTTAATCTTCGAGACATCTACATGTGGTTCAACGGTGATCTTGTATGGACTATGGGGTACTTTCAGTCCTCCATAATTTAAGTGTACTAAGTAATTCCCTGGTTGAGGTGCCACGTAATCAACGGTGTATATACCATCTTCGTTATCCGTTATTGAAAACAGAACTTCTCTTCCTTCAGGATTTAACATGGTGACATGAAGATCACCTGGACCAGCTTCACGACAGTCGATGTTAAAATGTGTTGGAGTATTAGACTTGACACCCTTCTCGAGACCAGGTCCAAAGGCTTGTACCATAGCTGGATTTAATGGTGCTTCTACTTTCATCCTATAAGGAGACTCTTTTGTAGCTACACCACCGTAATTTACCTAAAACCATCAATGATGATTGAGTGTACTAATGTCTAATATAATCTAAAGATTGAATTATTTTAGTTTGTTCTTGCTTTCTAAATCATTAATATGAATTTGACATGGCTCGTTTAAAGCTATGAAAAGAAGAGATCTATGAAAAATTCTACAATAATAATGTACTATTAACATTCCGTATTTACCAATACAAACTATCTGTTATATTTGAAAATAACCAACATAAGATTTATTATTATTGTAGACAAAACTATCGGTTACAATAATACTGACGTCATAGTACGTACATGACAACAGCACAATACATGTAGAAGAATTGTCCAAAAACTAATCAATATTTTAACCCAACAAAATTTGAATAATTACCTTGAAACCTTAGTGATAAAGACTATAATTATTGTTTTCTAAAAGGAGTACAAAATAGAAATGTAAAAACATGCATTTTATTGAAAAGAAAGCGTGTTCCTAATTTTATCTGCTTACTTTTAAGGACAGTACAAAGATAACGCTTCCATTAATTAAAAATAAATATAACATTGACTTGGATCAAACTGACATGATATAAGTGCTATTTTGTGATATCTACTTTTATGTCATTAAATTACGTTTCTGTTCCAAAATGAACTATTAGATATAATACAACCTAATAGCAAACCCTTATATGCTTAATTCTAGCCTGCATAGTAGACATCTGATGCTTCACAACAAGAGAAGAAATACAAGATAATAACAGTAATAATATTAATAATAATTTATGCTGATTTACCATGATGACATGTTGCGATCCAGAGGTTGGAGTATAACTACACTGCACTGTACCATCATGTTTATCATCCAGCTGAACTGGGACGTCTCTTCCCAAAGCATCCTGAATAGCAACTTCCAAAGGTGCTTGACCAGCTTTCTTTACATCTACTGTGAAAATTGTTGGTTTTCCACTAGGAATAGATTTTGCTTGAACTCCAGGACCGTACACTTCAACCTAATAAATTCCTTATAATGAATTTTCCTTACTCTTATAAAAAGTTCATTTATTCTTGGAAAAAAAAGATTAAGTATTTAAGAGAAGGTATCTTAAACGCTAAGCTCTTATATCCCGTATAATGTTATCAATAAGAAATGGCAAAAGTAATAGTACTCCTTCAGATTCTGCTATTAAATAATACAGTGAAGAACAAACCTTGTTAGGGTCAAAGTCGGCTTTCGGTACAATATTCGCAACGTACGGTGATTTCGGAATGTCCTCATTATCGCAAAGTATATGAACAGCATAACGACCAGGTGCAGTTGGTAAATAAGATACATCCGCTGTTCCATCACCATTATCATGGCAAGCAATTTTCGCTTTTGAAGGACCTTCGATGGAAAATCCAAGACCTCCAGTTTCCCCATTAGTATCCACAGTAAACTTTGCTGGGTAATCAACAACACCACTATGGAGGCCAGGACCAAAAGCTCTTATAGCTGATTCTTTATAAGGACCAACGTTCACTTCAAAAGGTGATTTATGAATTTCTTGTCCACCATAAGTTATCATAACCACGTGTCGTCCCTCTTTTACTGGTGTATAATGGCACTCATACGTTTTGTCATCAATTTTTGTCATACTGAAAGCACACGTGTTGCATTAATTATTGTAAAATAGAATAAATGGGAAGAATATTTTTAACTTACTTCACAGGACAGTTTACTCCTCCAGGGCCAATTACTTTCACTCCAGGTACATCTTCACCTGCGCCTTTGGTGACGATGACGAAATCCGCGTCATCTTGAACTCGAACTCCATTAGGTAAGAGCCCACGACCATAAGCTCTACATTTCTTTGCATCTGATGCAAGACCCACATTAACACCACAAGGACTTCCAGGAATTAATTTACCAGCAAAGAATATGTTCACTGAGTGTAAACCAGTTACTGGGGAAGTGTAGTCACATCTCCATACATCTGGTAATGTTTGACGTAATTTCACTGGCACAGTTGTCTTTGTACCCTGTAAATCAGAATTTACAATATTTAAGATAGAATTATTTAGACATTTTGGGTTTGAGTAACGATGTTTTACTTGAGGGTCCAATATGATCACTTCTGGTATACCACGTCCAGCATCTTTTGTATTTATTTCAAAGAAGGTAGGTTTATTAACTATGACACCTTCTGGTTGCAATCCTGGACCACTTGCTGTCACTTTGCCAGGATCACCAGCCTGTACTTCTACATTAACCACATAAGGGCTCTTTGGAATTTCTCTACCAGCAAATAGTATTTTTATTTTATGAGGTCCTTCTTTCCTTGGGGTATAGGATACAGAATGAGTGAGATTCTTGTCCTTGTTGAAATGAACATCCACCTTTAACATATATCATATGATACATATTTGATATTTTATTGAATAATCAAACTGTTTAAAAAATTTTAAAATAAATGTTTTTATCATTTTCTATTTTTTAAATTGTAACTTTTATATATATAATAGAAAAATATATTTTATATTGTTTTTTCTTTATAGAATAATTTATTTCTTTTTTGTATTAAAAATTTATATGTATTTATAAATATTCATTCTGAATTATTAAGAAACAGTATCAGAGAATTCGATGAAATCACACAGTGATATAAAAATAACTATTGCATTATACATATCCTGCTCTTTAATTAATGCTAGAAGTTAATATCTATAAATAATGGTTTCCTGTGCAGTGGTCAACCTCATTGCAGATAAGTATACATGTTTCACATCTATGTATGACATAAGTATGATGAATATAATAATCCAATGTACCTTTCTACTACTTTCTGTTACATTAAAGAAATATTTTTTATATTCCAAAATTTTATTTTATTTAGGATAAAATTTTTTTAATACTTTGGTTAGAAAATTAATTTTCAAGATACTGTTCTAATAACTATGTGACTTTATCTAATATATCACACTTGGGATGTACTATTCTTACAGGTATTTTATTTCCATCTGGGTCCTCCACAGTGACGTCGACATTTCCTTTGCCAGCAGAAAATGTTTCAACGGTGAAATTAGCTGGTGCTCCAACAACTGGACCACTTGGTTCAATACCAGGTCCATAAACGCGTACTCTACGACAGAAATTGCATATGATTAAAAACAGAAATTATACTATATTTAGATACTACATTATTCATTATTGAAAAACACATGTACTAATAACATATCATCAACCTATAAGTGCTTGGGTCGAAAATTTATTAATTCAAAAATTATCTTAGGCAGAGACAGGTAAAGCCTAGTAGTCTCTCCTTAAGATATCTTTTGAACTAATCAATTTTTGACCTCAGTACTAATACTTTTTTGTAGGGAATTAAAAAATGCTTCGATCGATGGATACCAAAGTACACAATTCCATTTAAAAAACTGAAAATGACTTTGAAATCTTCGAAACGCCTGCACTTCCGGTACCGTCACATAGGTTACGTCACATTCCGTTCGACGGCACTTAATTTTTCTCTATCTTTTACCGCTTTAAAGCTACAACTTGTTCCTATGGTATGGGAATTCCCTGTGTACTGCTTTATGTATCATTCTTTATAGGTATTTATTTTTTATTTTATTTTCAATTTAAAAATCAATATGCATCGAACGCCGGTAATCGTAGCATTAAAAAGGTTAACAAGTTTTTCTGAAAAGAAATTCTAAAAATGCAGGTTCGTCTGTCCTTCCTGAAAGTGGAATAATAAATTTGTTTACCAAAAATATTTCTATTGTTTTGCCATAATAAGGAAGAGGTGTTCTATAAAAAAAAAACTTCGATATGGAGAATGGCATAACATGATGCAGACAAGTTTTTATGTGGGTGGTGACTTAACAGAGACTGTAAGGTCAGCTATACGGTTTTTAAATAGAATGTTGTATCTTTTATCTTCTGTGTAACAGCTGTTACTCGGACCACTTCCGTAAGCTATCATTAAAGGTCATTTAAGGTCAAATGTGGTAGTAAAATAAACATTCTTATATTTAGAATATTTGAACTGCAGCATCGTTGTTCTCCATTCCATTGTCTCGTTTACTTTATTATCGCGTTCGTTTCATTTAATCCTCGGCCGGCGCGGCGGACCATCGAGAGAGCCACAATTTTCATTTCATTTCGTATTTATACCAGAAATTGCTAACTCAACTTTTTTATAATATTAATTTTAACGCGGAAATATTAATAAGCTAAAATTTGAAGTTACAGTTGTACTGATTATAGGGATGGGATCAAGTTTAATATACGGTACACTCCCGTTATATTGCCGCGGACAGGATTGTAGGGACGGAAAATTTCTCAAGATTCCAAACTTTCAGTTGAAGAGGAAAAGGGAGATAAAATTGTATCATTTTCGTAGACTACAATAATGGAATAGTAGCACTGGCATGCTTGAAAATCTGTGTGAAGATCAAATCGCTCGCGTGGCAATATAACGAAACAGCCTGTATTGTTTTAGGTTATGATTACAATTCTCTATAAGAGGTGATGCTTCGTTTGAAGCATTTCAAGCCTCAAACCAAATACTTGTGGAGCTGAAGAATGTACACTTGGAGCAAGTAAGACTTCCCTTAGTTAAAAAGAAGTGTAGGGCTAGAAGTATCTCACCACTTGTTTTATTTGTCTATGCTCTTTACATGGAAGAACAAGAGGTTCTCCCTAGGCTCTCCCAGGGTTCTACCAAGACTAAAGACTAGTGGTGGGTGGCTTCTTCTACACTTACTCCTAACCAGACTTGAGCACATTAATGAATTAACACACCAGTCGCGAGTAATGAATAATCTTTGAATAAAAATTAAAAATAGAAGGAAATTATTTGAATAGAAGCCACTCATTTGTCAAATAGATATAATACCGTATTCTGAAAATTTCAACTTTCTCAATATCACTATTTCCCCTAGGGAAGTCTAATTTGATCGCGAGTGTACACTCAGTCCCATCGAAGTTGTCGCAGTGAAGTTGGCTACAAATCGGCTCACCAACGCTGCGTGAATGCGTTAGCGAAGTTGTAGCCAACTTCACTGCGACAAGTTCAATGCAACTCAGTGTACACACAGAAATATAGTTTTCATCGTAAATCATATAGACGTGAAAGGGGACAGCAGGATTAATTAAAGTTTGATTATACTTGAAAGTACTTCTTACGTTTCACAAAGTACTTATAAAGGATTTCAATCAATCTAGAATTCTAGAATACTTGAATCCCATCTCTTATTGATAACAATAACTATTTGCCATGCAGTTTATGTCGCAGCTTTCTCGCACACCAATTACTTAATCAAAAAATTATAACTTTCGGATTACTTGCGCAATTGGTTAAAGCGAAACGTGGCAACAGAAATACATTTGTCTGTTGTATATTGAATAGCTGAAAATTAAATAATAGCGAACTCTGCACAAGTATTATAATAAGTAACACGGTATGATTTTTGCGCAACTTACCGCGGTAGCGGGGTGCTGCAACCGAGAAATAAAAGAAATTCATTAATATGCGTTGAATTTTTCAAAACTTTGCTAGTAGAATTAAAAAGGTGGTATATTTATTTCTTAACACGGTATGCTCCTGAATTGAAGCAGCTGCTTAATTAACTCTTTTGAAGAGAATCCCAAAGGGAATCGAAACGTAATGTTTATTGAGATAAGAGAACAAATTTTGTTGCTCAGAGAGGCTACCCTCGACCTCGATTGCTATAAATGATGTCAAAAAGAAAAAGTTAATTGCTTACCTATTTCGATTGGTACGTGGTCGAAGCGGTGCTCCTGACTTTAATTTCGCGTTAGGATACTGAGAGAGGTACGTCATCATTGACATTTCATCTATATTTGGATTTACAATTTCCTCTGGTTTGATGAGCTATAAGAAAATCAAAACCACCACATGTTTATTGATTTTTCATTAGTAAACGGATTTTTTCTTTTTAGTCATTCCTTTGCAATCATGGGGGATTTCTCAGAGGACAGGGTGGGTTTGAGCTCTTAAAACATTTAAAATGTTTCTCCCTCCTATTTCTAAAATTCTAAGACTTCAGAATTCCAAAATCTTAATATTCTAAAATTATAAAATTCTAGAATCCTAAGTTTCCACCTCAAAAAAGATCATAATCAGAGATAGTACTAATAAACCCCACTTTACTAATCATAAGTTAACAATTATTTTCTAATGCTTTCTTTTTTTAATAATATCTAAACTGAACCAAAATCACTTCTTAAGTACTAATCTTGAAAGCATATGCACAAATAAATAATTTATTGGACATTTTTCAGATAAGAAAAATAATAAATACATTTTTAATATTTTCTAACTGGTGGGCTCAACAAGTCCCCTCCTTAGTCTTTCTAGGATTAAACTGCAAAAATAAGTATAAAAAAAAACTATAGAAACCTGTGGTATATTGAGCCAATCATCAGCGAGTCCCATCGCTTCAGAAGCATTCTGTATGGCATCCTTTGGGTTCCAATCTTGCCAGTCTGGGCAGAGTCCTGGTGCAACAGCATCTACTAGGGCGCCGACAGCGCGTCCATCGTTCCAATCGGTAGTGAAGTTGTTAATCTGCAGATCCGGAAGTTTCGACTTGATCCAATGCATCAGTCTTTGTTTTGGCGATGCATGTTTGTCGTATTCGTTGCTTTCCTCTCCGTCCCACATGGGCATCGAGATAGAGTAGTGGAGAATCAGTGTCCATATTAGTCCAAGGATCAACTTTAATTTGCAGTCTACAATGTCCGATGAATCTGTAAAATAATAATTAACCCGTAACTACCATGATTTATTTATTTTTTTTATTTATTTTTTTTTTTATTTTGGCGAGAAGTTGGCGTTCGCACGGGGAGCGTAACTACCATGATTTAGAAATGTAATAATTGATTTTTAACCCTCGGACAGCGGACCACGGAGAGAGCTCCAAAATGGTTCCAATTAATTAGTATAAATCCAATTAATTTTTCTAAATTTTACACTGTTTCTTTAAAAATTATACATTTAACTTTAGGTTAGTATCACTGTACATAGTTTGTAAATTTGGATCTCGATTGACCCAGGTTCCGCTTTTTAAGGGTTAATATTATAAGTAACAATATTTTATGATTTCTATTTTTACATATTTGTCAAAGTGTTTCTTTCATTCAAGAATTGCAGAGCTCAGTGGAAAAGCGGCACACGTCACTGTTTAGCTATTCAAATACGAAACAGTGGAATACACAATATATGTATTACAAGGGTGAAATCGATTAATGGTGCAAGAAAAAAAAAATGTTAATTTATGCATAAGTGGCATACGCCTGTTTTTCACTGTGAGCCCTTCGACATATTCCGTTGCCTAGTTTTGAATAGAGAAACCATAACTTTAATTTTGAGGGGGTCAAAGTTGACCCTAGTAGAGTACATAAAAACTAAATTCTCGAATAAATAGTAGTGGAAAATAGTTAGTCTTTAATATAAATTTATGATTATTAATTTTGTATGATTTTCATTTTAATTATCATTTAAACATATTTAAATAATTTTTAATGCAATAATGATGTGTATACATTTATTTGAGAGAATTCAAATAAACAGATTTTTTTTGACGATGACTTGGGGGGGGGGGGGGGCTCGTTGATAGCACAAGCTGGAAGCACCCTATGACTACATTCATATTCCGTGAGCGCGCCTCCCCACAGTGGACCGTGCTTGCTAGCTGGGGCCAGCTTACCGGCAGTCATGATAATAATGTGCCGTTAACTTCTTGGGGTAAGGGACTCTATTTTAGAGTAAAATGTGGTTTTCTTGACGGAAAATTTTCAAAAAACCATCAACAACGTGAGCTGTTTTTAAGGAAAGCAAAAGGAGGAACCATCTAGCAGGGTGAGGCTGGGTACAGAAAAAGGTTCACTGGGTAGTGAAATGGTTGGTACAAAAAAGGAAAACCAAAGCCGCGGCGGGCACCCGTAATGCGATCCCATGCCCAGGAAGAGAAAAAGATCGGGGTCAGACCAGGCATTGATCAAACTTGGAATGAAGTACAAATGTATATTTGATGCGATAGGGAATCGTGTGTATGTTTACATGGGCCAACCGGCGAACAAGCGGATTTTCATGATCGTTACACTTGAAATTGGTAATCAGCTTTTCAACAAAGACCTTCACGGGTGGTATCTTGGCGCGTTGATGCAACGCGACAGTCGGGAATCTACGTGGTAGATTCAGGACTGTCTTTAGGATCTTGTTTTGAGCCGTCTGGACTCTCCGCCGGTGCGCGGATGAGAGGCAGTCCCAGTCGGTCAGCAAACCATATGTGAGGACCGGTCGGATACACATGCAATACATGGTCAAGCGAATATTCTCGTACAAGTTTGAACCGTGAAATAGATACGGTCTAAGGGCGGAAAAAGCCTTATGCATTTTGGCGATGCGATCGTCGACGGCCGCAGCCCTAGTTAATCTGGAGTCTAGCACGACTCCGAGGTACGTAACGGTCTTTGACAATTGGACTGCGTGTCCATTTACAATTGCGCTGTCGTGTAAAAAAGATGGCTTCTGTTTTGCTGGCGTTAATAGCTAATTTCCAACGCTCAAAAAAGTCGAGGACCAGATTTAGGTACCTCTGCAAGCGATCGCAGGCTACCCACGGCCGGGTGACGTGGTGAGGAGCGCAGTGTCGTCCGCGAACAAGGCAAGCATGCATGAAATAAGTGTAGGTATGTCATTTATGAATAAGTTAAACAAGACAGGGCCGAGAATAGAACCCTGTGGTACACTCGCTAGCACCGGTCGAGTGCAAGATGCAGCCCCATCGGCACGAACATAGAAAGATCGGCAAGACAAATACGATTTTATTAATTTTAGAAATTCGTACCTAAAACCAAGAGCATGCAGCTTAAAAATCAATGCGTCATGCCAGACGGAGTCGAAGGGCTTTTGCAGGTCCAAAAGAGCCATTGCCGTTACTCCCTTAGTATTGAAACTAATGCGTGTAATTTGATGCAGCGTGGAATGCTCACGCCGAAAGCCAAATTGCTGCGGTATAAGTATGTCGTTGTTCCTTAAGAATTTACCAATATAGTCGTAAATGACAGATTCAAGGACTTTACCCAATATGGGAAGAAGGCTTATCGGTCGGTAGCTGGATGCCAGGTTTTTAGGCTTGCCGGGTTTGTGAATAGCGGATACTCGAGCTAGCTTTCACGGTTCTGGGAAATAAGAGGTGCGCAGGCAGTAACGGAAAATGTGGAAAATTTGGCAAAGCAGTTTTTTGGACATGTGCTTAAGCATTGGTGTGCTTATTCGGTCGTCTCCCGGCGCCTTTCGATTACCGAGTCTCAGGATGATCTTATGAATAGAACGAGGAGATAAATTGGAGCATAATGCATCAGAACAGGGAAAAGAGGTTTTATTGAATGCGGAAATGAAATTTTCAATTTCAGCCTGATGCGACGACTCAAGGGAGTACGCCTCCCTAAAAACAGACTCAAACTGTTCAGCTAGTAACTCAGATTTGCCCTCTGCGGAGCAAACGTCAGTGCCACTGTCGTGGAGCACCGGCAGTTTGTATCTGTCCTATTTTTTGGACAACGCCGAATATGTTTGCCAAAATGTCGGGTCAGTTTTGCGAAAAGCGCCAAGCCTGTCTACCTACTTTTTATTTCTTAGGTAGGAGATTTGTCTCCTAATACCGGCGGAGAGGTCTTTGATAGCCTCACGATAGTGCGGTATGCCACGGCGTTGGGCTATTTTTCTAATTTTACGCCTTCTTTGGATGAGGGCGGTCAAATAACTATCATTTATGAGAAACCCGTGACGGGTAGAAACAGTGTTTATTTTAGTGGTGGCTGAGCGAACAGAGGAATGCATAAGGGCAGTGATGCCCTTAATAGTTTCATCAACGTCATAGCTGGACATGAATTCTGTCTTCAGGGAGAAGTTGTTCGTTCCTTGTTTGTACAAATCCCAATCGATAGGGCGATCAAGATCAACACCGGTTTGGGACGAGACGGGCGAGAGGATGACAGGGACGTGGTCAGAAGGACCCAGTTTAAGGGCAGTGCAGTTGAAGGAGGTGTTGACCGATGACAGGTGAAATCTTTTGGATGGATGATGTCGTATGCGGAATTTGAAAAGTGTTTGTAGGGCGTTTTGCCACTGGGGTTTGTCAGGTGGTTATTCCACAGTGGGTGCTTGACGTTAAAGTCACCTCCAATCACGAAGGGAGAGCCCATATTGGTTAACATGTCCAGAATGGTAGATGTCAATTTGACCCTGGGCGAAGCGTACACTATCCCGATATAAACCGCAGGTGATTGGAGTTTGATAAAGCAATGCTCGACTGGAATAGCGAGTTTATGGGTGATAGTTTTATGCAACAACGCGCGGTGAACTAGGATTGCGACACCACCCCCTTTGGAGTCCCTGTCGTGCCTAACGATCTCAAAGTCAGGGATACCAACGAGGAGAACGACTTCTGCCTGCTCCCTGGCGACGAGGAGTAACAGTTCATTTCGATTTTGTTTAAAAGATCGGATGTTCCATAAGAGGATTTTAGGAAGGAAGGCCATCCTTAGTCCAAGCTGCTCAGAACTTCGACAAAGACTTGAAACTTCTCGCCGTTTGTGGAGCAGGCTGCCAGTCTATTGTTCAAATGACGAACCGTAGACAACATCAGGTTTATATTTACAAGAGAGTCATTAATTCTTGCAGGTTTCCGACACTGTCGCCAATCAAGGACGCTGGAGATTAAATAAATATTAATGTTTATCCTTTGGACGGCGAACCCTGGAGAAAGCCCCAATTTAATTTAATTTAATTTTGTACTTTCTTTTCTAAATTACTTTTAATATTACTATTGTATTTTGAACATTCCTACTTTTTTTATATCGCTATTTTCCCTAAGGAAGTCTCTTTTGATCGCGACTGTACAATGTACAGTTACTATGAATTAATCTTAGAACAATTATAACTAGTATACTCAAATGTCGGATTTCGAAAATTTTGCAACATTTTTAATAAGTTTACTTAGAGATTAATGCGTGCATTTTTCCGACTTTGCGGATCCGTACAAAGGAGCAAGGGCACCAAATTAAAAATTCCATCCTGCTACTGTGGTGTACTCATTTGGGGATGGGTCCTATTTTTCTACCTTGAATATCCTAGTAGAAGTGATTTAAAAAAAAGAACGGCTTTCGTATTATATAAATATGTATAGATAGATAGACAGATGAATAGAATAGCACCATGATTCATAATTCATGATTCATAAATTACTGTAATTGAAGTTGATATCATAAGACAAATATGACAACTATGCATTTGTATAAACATTCACGGTCTATTTATAACAGATTATTTTCAGTGACCCATTAAAATTCCTGTTATCTTCCTTCTATTTCAATGTTCCTTTGTATTACGTTCAATTTAAAAGGAAAATTAGGTTGTATTATAATTTCATTAAACTATACACTTCTAAAAAGTCATTCAGCAGAAGGTATGGAAGTGCGAACGTATTTCTAGCTTTTCCTGTAAGAAATAACTGCATAATGATAGAAGAGTCAAGAAATAACGCTGACAACATCCAAGTGAATCAACTTTTCTTTGTTCTGGGAAAAAAGTTATCAAAATATGAAAATGAATTACTGTTACAATTCAAAACCAGATCACCTGTGCTATTATGTTAAACAATCTTCCACGTGTTTTTTTTTTCTTTCAAAATTAACTGGAATTTTTCTTATACAAAATTAAGAATGAATAATTTACTTTGGATTATTATTTAAAATATCCAAATGATTCAAATAAATCATTTGAAAATAATTCGTTTCTTTAAGCAATTTTTATATATTACTTAAATATTTAAAAATGATCAGAAGATTACTTATTTAAAAATAAAATAAATAATTTTCATAAGTAAATAAGTAATTTTCATTCTCAATTTTCTTCTTTCTCTTTTTTAAATATAAATTCTATAGAGAACCATAATGTTACTTGCAATATTGTAATGTGTATTTATAACATTCGTTACATACAATCAACACTCTCGTGATTATTATATTTACAGATTACATTAATCGTTCATTTCGTCATCAACGATGAGTCATTCAGAATATCATCATCTCGATTATTCGAAAATTCGTTGCCAAGTCAAAACTCGAAGACACCGACATACTAGTGAAATCGAATCGTTGAATAAATGCATTTTAACAGACAAATTTAGACGAACATGACTTGGTGTAGATATTTATAGCGCGACATTGTCTCTGCGTAACAAAATAGCAAGCGGGAAACTGTCCGCGTAACAACTCATCTGAAGTATTTTCAACAATCTCATCTTCTTACTTGAGATTTCATTCGACAGTAACATCTGTAAACTGATACAGTACGTTTCAAAAGTATACCATCACAAAAAAAAAAATGAACCCCTTAAATTTCAAATCATGCCAATCAGAATTTTATTTTATTTTTTACTTGAATAATTGAGGTCACCAATAATTTTTAAAAATATATCTACGATTAAAAAATAAAAAAGACAGAATTAATTCGTACACCTAATGCAATGTTTCTTTATTTATAATTATTTATAATTATGTGTAATAAGATATACGATGATTTTTTTTCATCGATTTCCTCTAAATTAAATTTCTTTTCATCACTAAATATGACCAGAAACAATTGTAAAAAAAAATATGCCTCTCAAATGTTATAATTTAATTCACCCTTTCCCATTATTGTATACGTCTACATGTAGGAATTTATTATAATTTCTTCTTTATTACTTATTCGATACCCGATGATAGTCATAATTTAAATACCGAGGGGTTGGTATATTTCTGAAACCTACTGTAGTAGTTCGCTTATTAAAATGAAAATTTATGTCACTGGTAGTCTGAATTATAACGCGACGACGATATTCCGTATACAATAGGTTCTTGTTTCAAAAGAGATTACATTGGTCATACTATAAAACAATGAAGATCTTATGTTACTTATGTTAACATATGTCATGTTACACGTCTCCGGTATAGAGACAGGTACATTAGAACCCAGAATGACATAAAAGCACCCTATGTCCTAGTACTTGAAATTAAATTATTTTTATTTTTATTTTAAACTGTGAATATTTAATTTACATAAAAGTTTGCATGAATCGCGAAGAAAGAAAGGGAAAGCAGATAGAGGTATCAGGTGAAGGTCAAATTTGTTCAGGTATGAAGTGGGACGTCATCTTCGGTTTCAGCTTGCATGCCATTCTCATTATTCTTCTGATAAGATAACTTTCTTTTAAGAACACGCGTTAATGCTTATTATAATAATTCGTTACAAGATTGAAAAAATAGTCTCCTACTTGACGTGTTGATTTATTGAAATGACACTGATGCAAGTTCCTGAATTATAATTTAAGAAATATATTTAAGAAAAATGATAATATTTTTATCATTTTTATAGCTTATCAGTACATTTCGTTCTCGGTTTAAAATACATTTGCTTATCGTGAGACAAAGTACTCTATTTCTTTTTGGCCTCAGGAGTGACACAGTTTTCTAATTAAATTGTTTGTTTCAATGTGTTTACTAATTTAACACTGTTTACCACTTTCAAATTAATTTCAATCAATGTATTAGGCGTACAAATAATTAAGAGCCTTTAATATTACGCCTTCATAATCCTTGGACGGCGGACCATGGAGAGAGCCACATTTCAAGTTTAATTTTGTATTTCACATTATTTTCATTTTTTAAATTTTACAGTTTTTTTTTTTAATTATTCCTACATTTGAAAAGTGACGCGAGAATATAATAACATAACAATAATGATTACTTGAATAATTGAAGTCACTATTAATTTTTAAAGATTAATTTGCAATTAAAAAAATAGAAAAGACACAGAATTAATTCGTACACCAGATTTAATATTTCTTTATTTCTAATTATCTGTAATAAGATATACGATGCCTAATTATTTTTACTCTATAATTTATATTTATATATTACTTTTATTCAAAGTGGAAGAAAAAAAGTCTTTTTTTTTAAATAAAACTGTACCATATTTTTAACACTAGAACCAAAAAGACATGGACATATACCTACTTAAAGAAAAAAATAAAACAAAAAAAATGGATAATTAACGCTAAAACTATGGTGTTTAATGCGCACCTCCTTCTAAATTGAAACTAAATAAATAAAGAATGAGATATAAATTAACATGTACAATAATTCTCTATCTTCCGAAAAATTAAAGTACATTGTAAATTTTAATAAATTCCGTAATTTAAAATAAGAAACATGAAGTCAGCGATTTTGATTGGTATAATAGTCAATTGGTACATACAGTACTGTATTTGACATTTTCATGCTGTCTGACCTACAGACACAAGTAAAGACTGTTCGTGGCCGATAAAATTGACTGTCTATGTATTTAGTTGTCAGTAGCATCGCTCCTTAACTCGAGTGTCCATGACGTGTTTCCCTCGACCGTATTCGACCGCGTATTTAGACGATGACGTCAGTGATGGCTAACCGGTTGCGTCACGACGCCCGTACCAGATATGACCTCCAAGCATCTCTGATTCTACTCCTAACTTCTTTTTGTAGCCGGTCTACTTCTTCGGATACACCTTTCACGTATAAGCATTTAGAACTAACTTAGGGTCAGAAGTGAATATTTTCAATAAAAATATATTGGCACACATCTGGTTTATGATTTGAGCATTATATTATCATTTTCACAGATTTAGAACGAAAAGATATTTTTAAAATATATTTGATTAAGATTCTATTTTTAAGTTGAAGAATAGTAAAAAATCAAAAATCATGGTTTGAGATATTTGAAGGAATGAATTAAGTTTTCATGCATTATCAAGGCCATTGATTTTATAGAACTGTTCTACTGACCCAGATGAACCGTATACATATGCCTAACTATGGTTAAGCATTTTGCATGAATATTGGAATAAATACATAAATTTAAATCCTGTAAATACATTTTTATATAGTGTTATGATTTCCTCGTTTTAATTTGTTTATTAATAAGTGATATTGCAATGCTTCTCAATCTCTAAAAATTCTTTTCTTCATTAATTATTGAAATATATCAATTATAATTTAAGGCACCAGTTATCAGTGACTCCTACGTGTTAACCAAGACAAATAAAGCATGAATTAAAATTCTAAAAATAATCATAAATGACTTAATAATTATTAATATATAATACATTTTAAAATATTTATCTCTTTTAATATATAAATGTTGTTTAATTAATATCAATATTGAATCATACATTAGTCTTTTTCAATTATACTATTGTTTAATATTTTCTACTACCTTTAAATTATGTACAGCTACTTAAATTGTACATTCAGAATCTAATCAATCAATGTCCCGGGTTTCCGCCCTTCCCCATGGACATTCCCGAAGAAAATGACGATATAGGAGAGAGAGCCTCATTGTAGATATACTATACAAGTCTGGCCCTACCACGTTTGTGTAAACATTTACGCGGGAAAATTTGAATTGATATTTATTCATTTTTCATATTTCTCAGTTGCATACGAAATTTTATAATATTTAATAATCGAAAATTATATTACGTTGTTTCTAAATTACTTTTAATATCAATATCGTAAAAATTAAGCTTCGGAGAATTCCTACTTCCTCTATACATACCGCCATTTTCCCTAGGGAAACCTGATTTGATCGCGAGTGTACATTTTAGACTATCTTTAATTTACTCTTGGTAACAAATTAAGTGTGTAATAGAATAAATGTTAAACACGAAGCTACAATTTCCAATATCAATTCTTGAACAAATTAACGCCAAATGGGAAATGTAATATTAAATACTTCAAGTAGTACGATTTTGGCAACTCGTTCCATTTCAATAGCCTATAGTGATAGAATGAAGTATCTCGCAAGTAGATTCAGACTTTGATTGATTGTATTCGAATCTTCTATAAATACATCAGAAAATAAAAATAGCACTTCCAAGTACACTCGAATAAATGAGATAGATTTGAGCCTCGTATAGATACTTCAGGAAACGGAAGTAATATTGTACTTTCAAGTAGTCTTGAACATTGACTGAATAGGTTAGAAACTTTTATTGACTTCTCGTTCTATTGTGTTGCAAATATGGTACATAAAAGAATATACTATCAATAAAATTATAGAAAAGAGAAGGTTGCACTTTTTCAATATTAAACAATTTTATTTTATACAAATATAGGTAAAAATTGGATTACTGTTATTACCTTTTGTAAAAGTTTAAAAATGTATTTTTTTTAAATTATGTAACAAAAGGTCAACTATTTTAAAAACAATTTCATTCAATATTTTTTAGCATAGTAAATGAAAGGTTTAGAACAGGGCCGTCTGTAAAGCCATTTATATTAATTTATAATACAATAATCTGCGTGGTTGTTATATTTGTATTTGGTTAATTTTGGTAATTAACATGTTCAAATGCTAGTACCTTTTCTTTCATTGTGACAAAAAGTTAAAGTTTAAATTGTGAATTAAAATTTGTATTACAAATGTCTACTGAATAACACCATATAATATAACAAGAATTGATCATAACATAAGAAATTAAGTTCAGTAAAATATCAATGAAGAATCCTATGGATATAACTATTTTTGAAAACCATATAAGGGTTAAAAGTATGCACATCAATTTATACCATTTTTGGTAATGAAATATTCGCAGAAACTGGTTCCAACGATTCAGACCTGGCAATATTAATTAGAGGATGTAAAAATAAAAATAGGACAAAATGGCGATGTAAGAAGCGTAAAATATTAATAGAAAAATGGATCTTCGCTAAAAGTAAAAGGTCACTTGATAGAACACATAGAACGTAATGTGCTATGACCTTTTGCAATCGCACCAGACGGTTACTGCACTACCTATATAGTATACGTTGTAGTTAACCAAATCAAGTGATACATTAAACGGGAACTGTCCATTTTCGGTCAAGAAAATCGAAAGCCTGCTCTCTTGCACGATAACATTCGACTGCGTGTTACATAAACCATTAAAGGAATTATCATAAACTTGAAATAAAGAATTCTACCTCATACAGTTTATTCCAGATTACTATTCATTTAACTATAACTGTTCCTTCTACATCTTTTTCAAATAAATCAATTATATTATATTAACTAACGAATCCGAACTAAAGGATTGCCTCGAAATAAGCAAGTGGTCTCTGCTTCGAAATAAGCAACTCGCTATCCCCTCCTTGTTTCAAGTCGCTCACAAAGTGAGAGGTCCGTTTGCCGCTACCTCGGATCTCTCACTCGTTTCTACGAATGACGTATCTTGACGATCTCTCATTCGTCAAGCCGAATAGCATACCTGCTTCGTAATAAGAAACTGTTCGGTCCCGAACGAGTTGCTTATTTCGAGGCAATCCTATAACTAGGAACATTCTCAATAAATCAAAATTAGTATCGGGCGAGCATGAACGTTAAGGTTAATTTTATCATTTAGTACAGTTTTGCAAAGTTTTGCAAATCAAATAAGCGATTAAAATAAAGTAAAAGGTCTCGACTTTTCACTCGTTGAATTCTTCTTACGTGGGATGACGAGGAGCATATAGTAAATCACTGACAAATCATTATATTATGCAAATTTCTAATATGAATTAATTGACTCGAAACATAAAAGGTTTTTGATAATTTATAGTAATTTAAACTAAAATAGATGCTTTCAGATGCTATATCCATCATAGATTTGAAATTATATTAATTTGTTGATTCATTGTCTGTCTATAAATCGTGATATACAAATCTACTGTGAAAAGAGGGTTCAAGAGTTTAGTACTTAAGGGTTTTAATGTATCGTTATTATATATGATATTACAGCAATTAGTTTCTGTATATTTGAAAATTAATTTTGTCCAGCTAGCACATACATATGTAGGTATTCGAACCACTACACTTGTGGCGAACCAGGGAGAGGGTCACAGTTTCATATTATTTTAATTTCCTAAATTTTACACCATTCCTTCGATATTAATAAATTTAATTTTAAATTAATATCCTTGATTGGCCCAGACTCTGCTGTGCAAGAGTATAATAATAAATTTAAATTTATATTTATATTTCAATAATAAATTTATTATTGCAAAACTAGTTGGTATCATTCTGTCATGATTATACAAGATAAAACGTTTTAAATTCAGAAGTCATGTATATCATATAACCCTAGGAATATGAACGTTTTAGATCATGGTCCTTTTGACCCATAATTAAAACATTTTTAAATATACTTCCCTCCTGCATGAACTCTACAAATAAATTTACCATCTTTTGGAAATGAATTTGAAATGTCTCACAAATTAGAGATAATTAATTTTTTTACTATTATTTCATAATACAACTTCTTTATAAAGAATTACCAAATTCATTTGAAACATTAATCAAGAAGGGGAAGGAGGAAAAGGTGAGAGATATAGAGGGTGATTCTCATGGGAGTGGTCTATAAAATATTAGTTAAAATTTTGAAAAAAGGTTGGAGAAAGAATTCCGCGTGTAATTTCACATTTTAAAAAAAGGTGATGATCCTACATTATCCTGGACGCCTTCATATAGAAAAAATTAAATCAAGACAAAAAGTAACTCCCTTAAAATACTTGAATTTTCTTGTAATAACATTATCAATAATATTCAACTATCAGACTTTACGTGCCTCACTCCATATATTTGTTGAGTTCTTCACAGAAATCCGTCTGCAGAACAGTGTATAATCAACTCTTTACTATGAGTCAAATCGACCTTGTATCAGCTAACCATGTGAGTTTCTAGGTATGCGTCATTCAAGGGTTAATACACGCATGAGGTAATACGGAATATGTTATTCAGTGCGATTACGTTAACATACGGATGACGGACCATGAAAGACAGTAGCCGTGTAATTTCAGACGTATACTATCAAAGGGGACCGCATTAGGTGTCACGTACCCATTTCAATGAAACTTTGCAGGTAGGTCAGGAACCGACAAATTATTGAACCCGTGCACGTTCGATAGTTTATAAAATTTTTAACAGAATATACAGTACAGACACCTTTTTAAATCAAAATTTCTTATTTTAACTGGACGTGTATAATAAAACATATTGAAATTTTTATTATTTTTCAAATTTGTAATTTATATTATTAGTCCAACATCAACCTCTGTTCTGTTATTATTAATAGTATTATGTTACTTTTGTAAGCATTGCTTATTATTAGTCTCCATGACATTTGGGTCAATGGTGACCCAATCTTATAAAACATATACAAGAATATTCACATAAAATTAAATGTATCATTATTTAACGAAAGGGTTTCATATACACGAACAGTATAAAATTGTGAAAATGAAAATAATATGAAATACCATATCAAATTAAAATTCGTTTCTAATTTAATATTTTGTTAACTTTGTGGGCCACGAACTCACAGGAACAGTTACAGGGAGAGAAATTCTGTCGGTCTCCCATCCCTTACCCATTGCAAAAAAAAGCAATGATCGGTGGAACTTAAATTTTAATAATTATCTATTTTATTCTGCTCCGTGTGGTAAAGCGAGAAACATTATTTTCGTAGTTTGTATAGTATCTCTTCATGCCTTGTATAGTCAGTGCAGAAATATAGGTAGTATAGTCATAAATCTAGTGTATTTATGAATGAGAAAATGAAAATTAAAATCGATTGTTCTATTACAATGTATTAATTAATATATTGTAATAGAATTAATTCGATGCCTTTTTCATTAACTGAAAATTTATCGTTATTAAATTAATGTTATAAAATTATTATCGTTATGGTTATCAGTATTCTTGTGCAACCTGTTGATAATATTTCAAATAGATATTCTTTCAGCATTGGAAATGATGTATGACTTTACAGATCATTGACATTTACGATCATCGTATTTCTGCAAAGACTGTACTATAAGCAAATCTGAGGTGTGCAAAATTTTACTACCACAGCTATGCGATGACATTTATTTTTGCCAAAAATTGCGATGACCCTCATAATACTATGTATGTATACTTAAATTATAGATATAGTTTCTCTAATTTTTTTCTTTATTTCGGAAAGTTTCATTCATTAATCGATTTGAAGTATCAAATAATATACACATCTAATATTCATTAAAATTCATTAAATCAATTATAAATATATATTTTGTTCACTGATATAATAATTTAAATATTTAAATTCCTATCTGCACAGCGTTTTATCTTTTTTCTTTTTTAATTACACTTCTTGAACAATAAGTGTTTCGTATTCTAATTCTAAACCATAACCAAAATAATCAAATGTAATCATAAATTAATGAATAAATGTTACACTAATGAATTTATAAAATATCCTTTAAGCAAGTTCCTGGCTTTGCAAATTCTTTATTTCCAAAGTATGAGCTCCTACGTTTGCATATAATATGTAGTTCTTCGAGCTTCGAAATTTGCATAGCTCGGCTAAATTGATAGCTAGATTCAAATTCTGCAGATTAATCAGTTATTATCATTAATCACGCTATTTCGTTATACGTTCAAGAAAGAAATGTCACATATTATATCCTCTTTTTAATAAAGTTTCATTAATAACGAAGTGTTATATTTCATAAAATATGAGAATTTCGTAGCATTATTTTATGTAGTATTAGCAAAATTACTTAAATGTAAATTATAGAGAAGTGTAATGAAATATAAAAAATTCCATATAGTTTATGCCTACTTTTAATTGGGATGCACAACAGATAATCCAAACTATCATAAACATACATTTTTAAATATTGCATTAAGATATTATTACTGTAATAAAATAACAAAGTATATATACCCAAAAACGATTTTTATCAATTTTTAATATTATAAATGTGAGTTAGCACATTATTTATTTACATATAAAGTATGTAAACACTATCACCACAGAACTTGACTGTGATTGGAAATTGCTTACTTTCAATTTCCTCTTAATTTAAGTATATTTAACTTGTATTATTTCAACAGATCAATTTGTAATAATCAAACAATTATTAATTGGTTTTTCGGCAACAGTTAATGCAAATCCTATTAATAGGCTTCCTCTAGGTACAGTTTTAAAATTGTTAATATGTTTTATAAGTAAAAATATATCCCATACATTTTGGGTACCCTACATATCCTAAAATTACTACAAGAATGACTAACAAAAAGTAACGAAAACAGTGATTTAACGTGTCCGAACAAACTGATAGGTCACGTAGAATGGTAGTTTTTCAAACCTTCTGCTTATATTTAGTAACCATGAGATAAGGACAGTATTACAGTGCTTTGTTCAATATTATAAATTTAACTAGTAATGTTATCAAAAAATAAAGTAACAAATTATTAATAAACTAAAAAATTGATATTGCATTTATGAATTTAAAATGAATTTATTATTTAATAATTGTAAAATTATTAGGAATTAAGAATAGTAAATATAAATAATATTCATTAGTTTTATACATTACCAATACTTATTAAACAAACATTGTTTACTTATATTTTATTGCACCTTTTTCTTGTTTTTCTTGATTCATATTTAAAAAAAGAAAATTATTGTTAAAGTTGCAAATATTAATTGTAAGTAAGAACTCAAATTCTTAACTGATAAAAATTGATAATTATCAACGGGTCTATAATGATCATTACCGTAATTAGGTAACGGTAAGATAGATTTTGCCTTCCAAAAATTAGACATGGTCCCTCGTACAATGTTATCTTAATAGAAATACGCATTTAGACCCAAGTACAACAAAATAAAAAACAATGACGTACCATTTTTGTTACTAGACATTTACGATTAGAAACGAAAAATCCTATTTATAATACTCTAATGATAATACTCCACTCACGGTCCACCACGGAACTGTCAAACCATCGCACAATGTGACAAAAATGATCATTTCGGATTGATTAAAAAATTTTTGTTCATTTTTTCCAAATTCATTAAATAACGTGCCTCTTCTTAAAATTGAACCAAATAATAGAAATATAAAAAAATTGTATAATGATTTCAGTCATTTCAGGTACAATTGATTATTCCTCACGATGGGAATACAGGATGTTGTTAAAAATTGAATATAATATAGTATACGTGAAATTAGGGGATGTTTAAGTCATCATTTTGCTGAATTTGAATTTGTTTAAAAAATACACACCCTGGAATGTTATAACTTTTATCTCGGAGAGTATTTGCCAAATTGACTTTGAATTTCTAAAAGTTGGTAAAACATCAAATTAAAAATTAAAGAAATTTATTATTATTTTTAACAAATATTTCCCTTTGTTCTAGAAGGATTATAATATTTAATAGCTTATAAAAATCAAACTGAACACGAAAAAAGTCAATTAAATCAAAAACAATTTACCGAAAATTGGAATATTCTACTTTCAATTTTGATAATGGATCGACATAATTTAATAACCCTCCGACGACTATTTGCATTTCATAAATTTTACATTGTTTCTTTAAAAATTATTCTTTCAATATATGAAACTCTTTCGTTTAAAAATTATACATTTAACTTTAGTTTAATATCCTTATATGTTTTCTATGTATGAGTCACAATTGACCCAGGCTTCATTATTCAGGAGTTAAGAATAAAGATGATATTATTAATTGTACTATTATTGAGTAATTTTGATATTATTAGGATGTACGTTTGACATATACATACTTAATGACATCATGGTTTACACACGTCGGATTTTTTTTATTTTTGTCCATTGTTCCTCGCACTGTTCGTCACAATCCCATGGCGGTCTGTGAGTAAGTCAATACAGGCCCATTCGAATATTTTTCTCATTTTATATCTCTTAAGAATATGAATTTTTACTTACAACTGTAAAAATTATATTTTCAGAAATAGAATCATGTAGCAAAATATAAGTAAATTAAGAATTTAATATAAATAAATAATACTTATTTTATAAGTATAAATAATTAATATAATAATTGCTAATAGTTGCTACATATCATTCCGTAATTATTAATTGAAATATTAATTTTTTAATTTATTAAATACGAGCTGTATATTATTTAAATGTAAACAATTTATTTATTATGTATTTATTTTAAATGATATCAATTTAATTATGTATTATTTTAAATATTAATTAATTATGAATTATTTATTTATTAGCTATGTATTAATTTTCACGTAACATTTATATTTATTATCACTTTCGATACACACAAAGCATCTCCCACACTTCCGAAACGGTATTGTTTCTCTCTGTAATCCTCTACCTGTAGCTTCTATTGTAGTTACATTTATTAGATTTATGTATGTAACACAGCAACACAGTATTCCCTTGTTTTTCATAAAGAAACGTGAGTCTGAATAGACCCGGCCACTGTCTTTCAAGAGTTTAAAGAAGAAAAGAAATGGACCAAATAAGATAACGAAAGAAAGTATGTATCACTCACCAATGTTAACGATCCTGATTCCCTCGTCATCCAAAAACTTTAGAGCCACGGACACATTTTCCAGTTTCTGCGATCTGAAAGTGGGCCGTTGACTGTGTTTCGGAAGTTTCTTCTGTGCAAGCACCTCGATCAACGAGATCAATCGAAGGCCATCCGACAAATCAGTCTCGAGATTATCAATATTTTTGTTTGCTGCTTTTAGCCTTTCGTTCGCCCATCTCGTAAACGTATTCTGCTGTATTCGTTTCCACTGTGCGTCCTCTTGCAAATCTTGCTCGAACATCTCGTCGTACTCTTCTTCCTCGGCGTTCTCGCACTTGACTGACTTATCGTTCTCGCCCATTTTATCGGCCGGCTTGTTCCTACGGGACCATAGAGTTGTGATGGTGAGTACAATGGTGGTGGAAATTCACCTTGTGTGCGTGCACACGTTTCTGCGCAGTAACTTCACCTCCCCTCCCTAAGCATCGACATCGTACTCTCTCGACACAATCAACAACACTTGCTAGCTTTCTCTTTTTCTCTACTTTCTTTTATATCTATATACATCTTTTCTTATACGGGTCGATTCAAATTTTTCCCGCCAAACTCTGTCATAGGTGCAGTATTCAACATTTTGGGTTTCCCTAGGGAAATGTAGGGAAAGAAAACCCCACCGCTTGCTATAATATTAATATTATTCTGTAACCATATAATAATATTCTAAATTAATATTGAAATTAATTTTGAAAAATTTACGGAATTTTTAGTTATCCAATATTATAAATTTCAAAATTTAAACTTCAGAATTTCTAAATTTAAAATTTAAGGCCTTCCCCTACAGCGCCATTTTTTCTGAAGAAGTCTACAATGCTCGAAGCTGTACATCATACAAACAGGTCACTTTAATTGAAATAAATAATAACAGGGGAAACTTCCGAAAGGCCCCATCACCCCAGGACAACCAAACATCGGATTTATAGTAATTGAGGGACGAGAAATCGAATGAGACCATTTTCAGAACTGGCAAATAAACCGTTCTCCAGATATACAGGGTATTCTAAAAGTGCGGAAACCCCCTATTATCTTGATAAGACCGCATTTTCACGGAAAATGACTAACCTAACCTAGGTTAGGGTTAGGGTTAGGGTTAGGTTAGTCATTTTCCGTGAAAACCTAGGTTAGGGTTAGGGTTAGGGTTAGGTTAGTCATTTTCCGTGAAAATGCGTTCTTATCGAGGTAATAGGGGGTTTCCGCACTTTTAGAATACCCTGTATATCTCGAGAACGGTTTATTTGCCAGTTCCCTCAATTACTATAAATCCGAAATTTGGTTTCCTGGGGTGATGGGGCCTTTCGGAAGTATACGCGAAAAGAATCCACCTATACAATTTACAAAAGTGTGCATTCTTACATACAATTATGTTTTTTGAACTGCCTGAGTCATTCATTAGTATGTACTAATTTTATGGTGAAATTTAATTAAATTTTTTACCATGTTGCTTCTAAAATACTTGACAGGTTCTCCTTAATTACTTTTTAAATTAATTTTCGTGTATTTCTTTCTACAAAATATGAAGTCATAAGCTATTAAGAAATATTATATATAATACCTTATTGTTTATTTTAAATAAAATGACCCTTTGATAATATGTACGAAAACTTTTATGAATGACTGTGCAAAATAATGCTTCGTTAAATGACTTTTAAGAAAAATACGATAATAGACTTCTGGTTTTAGATACGGTACTGACCGAGAACACGTCGACAATATTTACCTGAACTATTTACACGTGTCGTGTTTATTACTCTTGTGTCGTCGAGCTACTCTAAAGCAGTAGCGTACTAAGAATATGTAAGGCCCTCAACGTGCTCTATTTCAAGTTAAATTTCTTTTATAACATATTTTCTTTTTATTCTGTCTCGTAAAATATACTGATACAATGACCCATCTAAACATATTTATTTGTATCTAATTGAATATTCATTTATCATAGACTACTATACAATTTGAATTAATGAAGATATCACATTAAATAATAGATGATAACGTATTAATTTCCAATTTGATATATCAAATATCTGACACGATTTAATAACATAACATTTTCGTTCATTTTTATTTTTATTTTCATTATTGCTGTAACTGGAAATCGACTAATTTATATTCAGAATAGTATTGAACAGGATCACATTAAAATTTTGGGGACCCGGAGCTATCAAACATTCGTCGGCTATGCTTCATAAACGTAATAGAAAATTAATCAGTTTCACATGAAATCACGACAAACGTCTTGCAGTTTAGTGCCAAGATATCTTTAGAATGTACAAATATACGTGTCTTTTTTTCCAAGGTCTAATATTACGTGTAAAAGATAGATTTTCTCGTCGAAAATACTATTCAAATTAAGAAATAGTGTAAAAAGCATTGTAAACAAAAGGAAGACAATGAAGTAAGCCCGACCGTTACTCACATTAAATAAACAGTCTTAAATGAAATTAAGCAAATTTTGAAAATAATTGTTCTTACTAAACAACCATATAAATTATGAAGTGTTATAAAATATTCTAATTTTAATTTAAATATTACTATTCCAACTTAACAGTACATTTCAAATTATCTACACCTATTTCTGAATTTTCACTTTCAAATCCAGCTAAACAAATACATAAGAAGAAATTATTATTCTGACTGCTCTGCTGTTTCTGACTCAACAAATACATTCAAGTTTTTAACCGATTAGTACCAATCGGAACGAAACCTTTTACATCTTGTACGGTATATCTTCCGGTTGGTCCCATTGAAAAAAAATTTTTCATTTTTTCATTGTTATTGCAAAATACAGGAAGTTTTCAATGTCAAGATTGGACGATTTCAATGACCTTTTAATATGTTGTCAGGGACATGATTCTGAACAACTTTTTCATTACGCACAATTCACGGAAAGTTTTAGTTTCCGAGATATTCATGAAAAACTATTGTTACTACTACATTGAATTCTACGTATGCCTACGTGCCTCTACTGGTATGTTGAGTCAGCATGCAGTCACCGATTCTCTACTGTTTCTTATACAGGGTGTTCCAGAACTGGGGTAGGACCCGTAGAGGGATGATTGCTGAGGTCATTCTAAACAACTTATTCCTTTGCCAAAATGTTGGTTAAGCCTTAGTTTTCGAGTTATTAACGAAAAACACTGGCCAATCAGAGCGCGCCTTTAGCGCGGGCCGAACCACGATAGTGTTGGGTATGCTCTGCGTTCAAACAGTGGTCATGATCAAGTGTATCAGCACCACGTCGGTATAATAGGATTCGTTGGGCGAAAGTTGTATCGAATAATGAATTGAAAAAGAAAGGAATAATAGTATCGAATTATTGGTTGCTCATGAAAAACGAATCCTATTACACCGACGTGGTGCTGATGCATTTGATCACGACCACGGTTTGAACGCAGAGCATCCCCAATACTCTCGTGGTTCGGCCCGCGATAAAGGCGCGCTCTGATTGGCCAGTGTTTTTCGTTAATAACTCGAAAACGAATCCTTAACCAACATTTTGGCAAAGGAGAAAGTTGTTTAGAATAACATCAGCAATCATCCCTCCACGGGTCCTACCCCAGTTCTGGGACACCCTGTATGTATACATGGGTACTCTGCAAGGCATGTACCGATTGCGATGAAACCTTTCACATCTAATAGGAGATATTTCCGCGATATTTCACTTGCAAAAATTTATGCAATTTGTTATTGTTAATAACTATTGTGATAACTTGTATGGAACTTGTTATCGTTAAAAACTATCGTTATTGCAATTAACCAATAAGAATGGTAAACCACCTTACGGCATCCTACAAATACTGCTCGTTCCACTAAAAAGTGTGAAATAAAATAATTTTTAACAAAAAATACAACCGACTCCGAAATGCACTAAAAAGTATGAAATAATTTCTACTTCATTTATACAAATACCCAACAGCTATTAACAAAACTCGTTAAATAGTATACTAAATACATTTCAACCTTTTCGGGGGGGGGCGCAAAATTAAAAATACCCGAATATACGATGCTGCCAATAATGATTTGATAGGTTGTCGACGCCTGAATCTTCCTAGTATAAGAAAAGTTTTTAATTTTGCGCCGCCTCTGAAAAGGTTGAAATGTATTTAGTATACTATTTAACGAGTAAATAGGTTTTGTTAATAGCTGTTTGGTATTTGTATAAATGAAGTAGAAATTATTTCATACTTTTTAGTGCATTTCGAAGTCGGTTGTATTTTTTGTTAAAAATTATTTTATAGATAAGAAGTTTTAACCCCTTCGCTACGGCAAAGTTTGTCCTCAGTATGCTACTTGTTACAGGCGACATGTTGCAACTGTCGCGACAGTTGAACTGCGAATTTCCATTTTGCAGAATATCAGCTACTTCGTCAAACTAATTAAATAAGAAGAGCAATATAAAAAATATAACAGGCATTAAATTCATTTTTTCTTAATACCAAAAGGAAAATTAATTTGTCAGTATTAAGAAATGTTAATCTCCTAAGCATAAGAACTACATTAAATTGATGAACATAAGCACAAATTACAGTACAACATTAATATTCCATAGTTAAATTTTTGTGCATGTATCCATTATATTAAAAAAAAAAGATTTTAAATTGAAATAAAACTAATGTTACATGCTACAGAATGATTTGTCGCGACGATTCGAATTCCGCAAAAAATGTTTAATTCCTTTTTTATAACTATATAATTATATCCATAAGTTTTGTGTACACTCGTGATCAAATCAAGCTTTCCTAGAAAAAAGTAATATTGTCCTGAATTCTTCCCATCCTTCCCCATCGACATCCCCAGGGAAAATGATGAGGCGGCGAACGAGGCCCCATATATGTATAGATCTATGGCCTCCCACCACCCGCGTATAAACGTTTACGCGGGAGAATTTGAATTGATATTTATATGTTATACATATTTCTCAGTTATATACTAAATTCTATAATATTTAATAATCCAAACTTGTATTATTTCTTTTTCTAAATCGTTCTAATATTAATATAGTCAAGATTAAGGTTTTGAGAAGCCCAGTTTCCCCTACATCGCCATTTTCCTTAGCGAAGCCTGATTTGATCTCGATCAACATTTATGATTCTTGAATACTTCTTATATCATAGTTTTTACTATTTTAATAAAATGTGTATTGAAATATGGATTAATTGACAATCAAAAACCCTATGCAAAATTTAATTCAGGAAAAGCTGACATTTATTTTACTAAAATATATTTGCAAACAATGCATAGTAACCTCGATAAAGATTATTTAATGTACATATCGAATTTCTAGTTATTATTTAAAGTATATGTAAATCACATGGAGAACAATAAAAATTTCTACTATGGTATAATGAAGTATTAAACTTGCAAAACATGAATTAAACTAATTAGATAGATTATACTTTCCAATACCTATTGTCTCGTTATTTTTAGCTGCAACAAATGTAAGAAGCGCTATAGGTATTTGTATGCGCGTTAATTAAAATTTTTCACTTGTTCGCTTATTAATTGATATCATTTTATCACACAAAATGTACAAATAAAAGAATGTAAATCTACAAAATGTAAAGAATGTAAATCTACATTTTTTACCATTACAAAAAAGAAAAAAAAAGCATAAATGTATTACCTAAATGCGGTAAAATTGCAACTTGCAAAATTACAATAGACGATGTACACAATTTCGTCATAGTACAATAAACTTGCATATACACGTGCAACTAAGTCATATTCTACGAAAAAAGTGCACATAGTAAAATATTTAAAAAGTTAGAAAATTAACTATCAAGTTAAGCCATCCTTGTCGTTAGATCATTCGCAATACTACCCTTGGTTTCTAGGATCAATCCTTTTCCCTAATATATTTCCTAATTTCTTTTAGCTTCAATTTATTTAATAATAAACGTAATTAATTATTTTTTATTTAATAATGAATTCAACAACAAAACAAAACAATAGAATGAGATATAAATTATGATTTCGACTACAGGGTGTCTCAATATTGATGGTGCAACCGAAAGGGGGTTGATTCTATGTAAAAAAATTAGCCGAAAATAAAGAATAAAATTTTGTTATATTCGACTTTGTTTTTGAAAAAATTTTTCTAAGGAAATTTATTTTAAAAAAACTCACAATTTTAATAACTCTATCATTAACCATTAACCATTAACCCTTGAACAGCGGAGTCTGGGTTAATCGAGACCCAGACTTACAAATTATATACATGGAGTTTCGTATATTGAAAAAATAATTTTCAAAGGAACAGTTTAAAATTAAAAAAAAAAAGAAAATATTATGAAATACAAAATTAAATTAATAGCCTTTGATGTTGAAGCAACGTTAAAACCTTAATTTAAAAAAAATTAAATTAAAATTGGGGCTTTCTCCATGGTCCGCCACCCGAGGGTTAAGGGGTGCTATAAATTAATAAATATAATTTCGAATACCAATAAAATGCAAAGTGAAAGTGAAGTTTTATAAATAGTCAAATTTCACTAGGAGGAACTAAATTATATACGGTAGACATTGACACTATGAACAGTATGCCTATTTCGTAGCTATAAATACAGGAAGTACGAACCGAATGTAAGAGATAAATATCAAAGATTGTAACCTTTTTTCTTCTAATTAAACACAGATATTTATCACTACCTTATTCACAAATTGATGGGTAACTTGTATTCACACTATTATGAAATATTTTTAGAAATTTGACTTGCACTAATGCACTTTGATACGCACTAAATCGTAACACGAGGAAAAACCACTTGAAACTTGAATGATAATGATAAAAAGAAGGAATCCTTTACACTATTCGTTGCGATTTACAAAGCTTTACTGACGTTTACTGCCGCCGAATTTGGAAGAGAGGGAAAACGTAGCGACGAACTCCGAGAATAGCTGTCCCCTCTTCGCCACCCTCTCTTCAACACCCTCCTACTCTATGAGCAAAGAAGAACTATATATACACACACGCCGATCTTTCTAATTCGTCCCTTATCTTTTTTTCTTCATATCTCTATTTCTATTGTCTATCGTAATTTATTACACTAGATATTTCTTTCACTACATCCTCCATTTTCTTCTATGACTTCAGATAGTAACTTAAAATCACTACACTTTAAGTATTATATACTTCAGCTTGGTTTCAAAGTTTATAAAAGTTTTCAGTTTCATAGAATCTCATGAAAGTGAAAATTGACGTCATAGAGATTCAAAAGTAACACGTAATCTCCAAATAATTCAAAGTAACTGTATCGTTGAGTCAATCGTGAACAAGTGTTAAGACGTTGTGACTAATTTCCAATTAAATCCCGCAGGGATGCGGTAAAGCCACTTAAAGTTGATTTATTCGCTAATCAGTGGCCAAAATACGGTTTTTCTTGCGAAACAATTTTCAAGTTTACCTCAAATACAGCGTAAACTTTGAGGTATATTGTGATCTGTTACCGTCTCCAATTACTTATTCAAGAGTATCAAGATAAATTGCTTAAAATTGTTTTTCAATGTTAAACAGATGGTGAACATGCTGGCATAAAATCAATATTCTTATTATAAACTAGTATATTATTCTTCTTATAAACTAGTTCTATCCACTTTCTTTATATGTTTTTGATAAGGTAGGAGGATGTATGATGTTTCAAAGTGATGTACAGGACTGAGCATGGTAGTCTTCCCTAGGGAAAATGTGATGTACAGTATCAATCATAGTGTCAGTTCGTCTAGTGAAAAAGCACTAAAGGGGAAGGTGCCCCTACCACCTCATGTGAATGAGGGATCACGCGCGAGCGCGCAGCCATTATGCCTTATTGGCATGAGGTGGTAAGGGCACTTTCCCCTTCAGTGCTTTTTCACTAGACGAACTGACACTATGATTGATACTGTAGAGAAAGAAAACTCCACCAGTCTATTTAATATTCCAAATTCACTATGCATTACACCTGGGTAGATCTGATTTGAATTACACTAAAAAATATTCGATTTAGCATTTGTTTTAAAGTGAATTGATTCATTTAATAATCCACCATTGGTTGAGTTCTCTTCCCTTACATCCATATCCTTAGAGAAGGCTAGCATGTTCAGCACTGTACGAGTTGGTTTCAAACCCCAGGATGAATACCTGTAGAATATGAGCTTTCCTCAAATAAAAAGAAGCATTACCACTTATTGACCGATGAGAAGTTGACGAGCGGGACGGCACAGGAGCAAAGGGAGCACTTCGCACGCTCCGCCTTGTTCCCACGTTTAATCCTCGCATTCAAAATTCGCCGCAACGCTGACTTCGTACCATCTCGCTTTGTCGCGAAGTCTCATTTTTCTTCTTTGTCAGGCGACGCGATTAGTGTGTGATCGCATCGGTCAATAGCACGCGACGATCTAGAATGCGTGTGCGTGAGGTGTGACTTACCGACGACGACCAATCGTACCCGCATTCCTTAGCCTCGTCAACATCTCATCGGCATGTTCTTTAACCTTTTGTGCTGGAAAAATATGTGTAGCACGTCGCTTGTTATCGCAAACATGGAACCAACGTGCTACGCACCTCCTTTGTTTAGTGAAAAAAAATCAAATGCAACATAGGTAGCTCGATTTGCTTCGATTTTGTAAAAATTCTGAAAGAACCTAAGGAAAACCTAGGAAGAGCTTAACACAGAACTTCTTGTATTATAAACATTTTGTGATTACAAAAAAAGTTACAAATATATACACTCCAATATAATCCAAGTACTCTTACACTCGACTTGGATTTATGAGTACATATTGAATTTGATTTCATCTCTAACCACAACCCATGTGAGAGGAATGGACATGGCAAAGGAGAAGTCAAAAGTCAGCTTAGCTGTCTCTGCTTTAACAATAATATTTTTTCATTAAACAAAATATAAATTACTAAGACGAATCTGAAAACATTTAATTGTCACTAAAAATATATTTAGTTATTTTACTTACATACTTACAAAACCACATTGTCTTTATTACCTTACCCTCTTAAGTATACAAAGTATAAAAGTATCAAAGTTAGTCATTTAAAATGTATAAATTGTAGGTATATAATTTTAGCTAATTACAGTAAAGATTCGATGAAAGCGAAAAAGATCTGTAAATAAAAGCGAAGGACTCAAAGCTCAAGTCCAACTCAACTAGAAACTGTCGGCAAACTTGTAACAATGTAGGAACTGTACCATGTAAGCGAAAGTTTGGTCCAGAGCATTTCGCTTTCATCGAATCTTTATTGTAATATCTATTTGGTAACACTTATTAGGTGAAAGCGAAATGAAACAAATTTTGTAATAAAGAAATAGAAAATATTTTTAATTACCTACATTAGCTGACCGATATTACTTGAAAAAGAAAACAAAAGATCAGATATTCAGCTTTTCATATCTTGGCATTATATAAAAATTATACAATTGTTCAGATTTTTTAATATTCACTGCCATTTATGAAATGTTACTCGTGGAAGAACTTAGTACAGAGTACAGTTGCTGTTTATGATTTTACTGAAGAAACTGCTTTTCTAGCAGCTTCATCTAAATCATTTGCTGTAAGAATTGATAAACCACTTTCTGCAAGAAGCTTTTTTGCTTCTGCTACATTAGTACCTAATTAAAAAAAGAAAAGAAAAGTAACCATTACACTAAATAACTAAGTAACTAGATAAAAAAAATAATTACCTTCTAATCTAACAACAAGCGGAACTTTAAGTTCTAAGTTACGAGCTGCCGCAATAATCCCTTTTGCTATTGTTGCACAATTTACAATACCCCCAAACACATTTACAAGAATCGATTTTACTTTTGGATCTAAATACATCAAATAAAAGACATTCAGAATTACTTTTAGATAAAACTTACCCAAAACTACGAATCCAATTCATACATTTGTAAGGCTTTCTAGTGCAATATGTAAATAATACTAATACTAATATTACTAAATTAAAAAGCATCAAGATAAACTTAGTTCTCAATTTTAATAATGAATCTAATGTAACTACTTATTTGGATACTTATTACAATACATACCTTCGCTCAGAATTTTAAATGCCTGGTAAACTTGATCTTCTTTGACACTTCCACCCACATCTAAAAAATTGGCTGGTGATCCACCATGTAGTTTAATTATATCCATGGTAGCCATTGCTAAGCCAGCACCATTAACTAAACGTAACACACAGATTCAAATTTTAAGTAAATTCAAACTGATTACAATATATTACCTATTTTAACTACTATGATATTAAAATAATAAAACCTACCTAAACATCCTATATTACCATCCATAGCAATATAATTTAGATTAGACTGTGATGCAGCAGCTTCTCTAGGATCTATCATATCGTAACTTTCTAAAGCAAACAAATCCTGTTGCCGAAATTGAGCATTATGATCGAATGTTATTTTCGCATCTACTGCTATAACTTGTTTATCTGTAGTTTCAACCAATGGATTAATTTCAACTTGTAAAGCATCAATATCTACAAATAGTTTCCACAAATTTTTTAATTGATTTGCTGCTTTCTCTTGCATAGTAGGATCCGTAAAACCAAGAAATATGCTAACTTCTTTAGCAATATCATCATCAATACCATAATATATATCTAGCGGTATTGTTTTAATTAATTCTGGAGTTTTGTCAGCAACTGCTTCAATATCCATACCACCTTCTGGTGAAGCAATTAATACAGGACCATTGTGCTGTCTATCCAAAAGTATACAAATGTATGTTTCACGTGCAATATTTACAGATTCTGCTATCATAACTTTCTGCACTAATATGCCATCTTTTGAAGTTTGCTTTGTGATAAGGCAATGACCTAACATATTTTTCACAATTTCTTTAACAGCATTACGGCTAATAAGAAATATGTAATAAGTCACATGTTCTTATATTGCAGTTTATACTATGTACTTTTACTTACTCTTTTGTAACATGTACACCTCCTTTAAAACCATGCTCAAACCATCCTTTTCCACGTCCGCCAGCTAATACTTGAGCTTTTACAACATATTCATCTGCATCTATAAAGAAAGATTAAATTAGACATCATAATTAAACATGATTAAAATAATTCAATATATATTATTTACTCTAGTATACAAAACAGTTAAAAATGAGACAAATTCTTATAGGACATGCTATAACTTTGAACAGTTTTTCTTACAATAAAAACATTTATCTGTTGCAGAAATTCTCAAACTTATTTATTTATAATGTAATTATAAGATCATTTTAATATTATAAATATTTATATTTATTAATACTATCCTGTACTTCTTTAATTACAAAAATATTTTATATTTCATAAATTAAAAAGTAAGATTAACTATTACTTTTTTAATTTTATTGTTTTTATAATACAATATGTTAAATAATAAATTTTGATCAGTATAGAAAAAAACCATTTGCAGGTATTTTGAAACATAAAATTATAATTCAAATTTATATAAAAAATGATAAAGAAAAAAGTAATGAATTATAAGAGTTAAAGGAAATGTATAGGATAACAATAAAATTGCCAAAATAATAATTATAAAATTCATAGTCAGATGTTTATTAATATATTACAACTGGGTATGTACAATAAAGCATGCTTTATTGCAGAATAATAAAATAATTACATAAATTTCACTGAAAAGATTACACAAATTAAATACATTAAATATTAAACGAAATACTAACGTAATTGGTCTAAAGTAGAATTTACTTTCCTCATATCATCCACGATACCAAAATTTTGCACAGAAACTCCGCAATTTCTAAGAAGTTCCTTGCCCTGATATTCAAGTAAACTCAAATTTCTCTTTTGTTTTATACTACATGTTGAACTCTTGTTTAACATGTGAATGAAGTACAATTTTCGGCTAACACTTCGCAACATGTTTAACCTTAAACTTACGACTTCACAAAACAATACAAATTACTCTTTTACTAAATGTCTAAAATTATTCACAATACACGGTAATCGCCATTAATGCGAAACATGGTTTATCTCTCAATATTTTACTGTTTTATTGCCAAGTTGCCGTTATATTCGCATTACATACTTATCACTGCTTATGGAATAACCTGATATGTTACTATTTATATGTATATGAGATATACATATATCTACATAGATAAGAAAATAATTAATGTATTATACAGGGTGTCCCAAAATTAGGGGAAGACCCGTGGAGGGATGATTGTTAAGGTTATTCTAAACAACTTTTTCCTTTGCCAAAATGTTGGTTAAGGTTTCGTTTTCGAATTAACGAAAAACCCTGTTCAATCAGAGTCTGATCAGTAGGGAAAGACCCGTGGAGGGCTGATTGATGAGGTCATTCTAAACAACATTTTCCTTTGCCAAAATGTTGGTTAAGGCTTCGTTTTCGAATTATTAACGAAAAACCCTGGCCAATCAGAGTCTGATTTTGGCAAAGGAAAAAGTGGTTGGGGTATAGAAAACGGGGTACACCCAGATCGAGCTGTTTTTTTAACCATAGATAGGCCTTGGGGTGGGAATTCCAACGGTGGTCATCCCTCCCCTTAACTCCCACCCGCCGCCTCCACAGAGGTCAAAAACTGAAATTGTCCGAAAAGTGGTTTCTGCACCGAACTCAAAAGGAAGGTTAGGGAACCCGGAAATTCCAAAAATTATGAAACTTCGCATACAAGTACAGTAAGTCATCCGTAATACGACCCTGTTTTCCGTTGGTGCCATAATTCGGTTTTAAAGGGTGAAATTACCCCTTGAAGAAAATTCGAAACTTTCTTTTTTGTGGAATATCTTAAAAACGGTGAGAGATATGAATAAAAAGTTTAAACAAAAGTTGCACAGTTCTGTTGTGTTTACAAAATGGCGTCAAGAAAATTTTTGAAAAGTGCATAATTTTTTAGTTACCCCTCCCCCCCAACATTTTCTTGACGCCATTTTGTAAACACAACAGAACTGTGCAACTTTTGTTTAAACTTTTTTTTCATATCTCTCACCGTTTTTAAGATATTCCACAAAAAAGAAAGTTCCGAATTTTTTTCAAGGGGTAATTTCACCCTTTAAAACCGAATTATGGCACCAACGGAAAACAGGGTCGTATTACGGATGACTTACTGTACTTGTATGCGAAGTTTCATAATTTTTGGAATTTCCGGGTTCCCTAACCTTCCTTGTCAGTGAGCCCCACCCCAAGGGCTATCTATGGTAACAAAAACAGCTCGATCTGGGTGTACCCCGTTTTCTATACCTCAACCGAAAAAGTTGTTTAGAATAACCTCAGCAATAATCCCTCCACAGGTTTTCCCCTAATTTTGGAACACCCTGTATATGTATATGAATCCTCTGTATAATATACATATCGGGTGATCCTCTCGCTAGTGGACTCAAAAGGAAATGCCGTCACACCATCATGAATGGAGCCAAGCCCTTTCCTCGTCTTTCTCCTGTTTCTTCTGTCCACTTCCTTTTTCATTTCCTCTTTCTTTTCTTACTTTTCTTCCTTGTCTGTTTCCATCTGTGAAAAAAGTAATTTATGTATAGATAACGTAATATTAATTATGTAAGATTATACTTGTCGATTATACGTGATCAGGCAGCATATTTGCACTCCATTTGTCCTGGTAACGCTTTCTTGAATATACCGATATATAATTTTTTAATTTTTTTCGAGAAGAGAAAAATGCTGTTACGCATACCTACCGAGGCTACCCGATAGATTATTTTTTGGTAAATGTTCGGAAGTGTCACTCTTGTCAGAATCGAGCTGATTTTTTTTTGTGTGGTTTCTTACAGTTAAAAAACATCATATTTAATATTATTATGGCAGCGCATCAACAAAAACAATGTCAATAAATATTTTTTTAAAGATTTTTATTCGTCGATCTTTCGAACTTTTTTTCAAGATTTCTAAAAGAAATATTCTGTTCTTTCAAAATACAAACTATTTTGACAATTCTTCATTATAAAATTGCTGAATAACATCGAAAATGGCATGTATGTACACTGAGTTGCATTGAACTTGTCGCAGTGAAGTTAGCTACAAATTCACTAACACATTCACGCCGCAGCGTCGGTGAACCGATCTCGCCATTGGCTCACCGACGCGGCGTGAATGCGTTAGTGAATTTGTAGCCTACTTCACTGCGACAAGTTCAATGCAACTCAGTGTACACTCATTGTCAGTCCCATCGAAGTTGTCGCAGTGAAATTGGCGCGCTAACGCCGCCGCGGCGTGAATGCGTTAGCGCGCCAACTTCACTGCGACAGCTTCGATGGGACTGAGTGTACGCGTTCACTGTGTGCGGTGAAAACTCGAAGAAAAAGAAAATCGGCAATATAACCAGCCATGTGGTAATCACGTCGTCCGAATTTTGGGATATTACCACGACAATTCCAGATGTAAACAAAAAACAAAACATCCCCCACGAGTTGAACAGTAACATATTAAATTCGTTTTGCTGACTGGGGGGCTGTGCCCCCCAGACCCCCATAGTAACTACACTAACTAATACCAATAAATATGTTACTTTGTAAATTTTGTTTCTTATTTCCTTATATTAAAAATGGGTATCGGTATTAGTTAGTGTAGTATTTAGGGGGGGCCTGGGGGGCTGAGCCCCCCAGTCAGCAAAACAAATTAAATGTTACTGTTCAACTCGTGGGAGATAAAAAGAAATTTATTGACATTGTTTTCGTTGATGCACTGCCATAATAATATTAAATATGATGTTTTTTAACTGTAAGAAACCACACAAAAAAAAATCAGCTCGATTCTGACAGGAGTGACACTTCCGAACATTTACCTATTTTTTTTATGTGAAATACAATAATGAATGTTTTATAAGAAAAAAAAGCAGTCATGGAAATTCAGTGGCTACTGTTGTAGACGCGTCAGGGCATAATCTAGTTTTTGAGTTCTACGCTCGCTTCACTCCAAAAAACCTCTTCTCGGGAATCCTTCCTTCTAAAATCTGTAACAAATTTTTTAAATAAAACAAAGAAATATAGTATGGCGTCGCGTAACTCGCGGGGATCGTATGATTCGCGAGTACAATTGCTATTTCATGCAATTGTGAACCAGTAACAGAGTCAGTGGTACTGCACTTTACAGTGCAGTGCGACGCCGGACAGTAGCAGTATTCGTGCTACTTTCTGAGAGAGACCTTCTGCGCTTTTCTAAATTTGCTCTCTCCTCTGTTATAAATTGAGGCTCCTGAATGGGCATTCCCCTATTGTACCGGATATCTATTAATTCCGGTAACATACAGAATAAATAAAATTGAATTAACTTTGGCTCCATATTGTTTTGCCAAAAGTTATTATCTCTATCAACTCTAATGTAATTTAAAGCTTTTCGGGTCCAGATACAAAATAAGATATATTTTCTACCTATGACATGTAATTGTCCTTGTAGCTGGTAGTAATAATACATATAATGGTTGTTTGTTTAATGTGTTTCCTTGTGCATCTGCAAATATACGGCGAATAAACTGCAACACTTTTGGTTGCCTCCTCCGGCAATAAAAATTCTCCGCCGTTTTCGGACATTTGATTTCCACAATGCCCCTCCTTCGTCTATAAGTCACACGTGCTTAGTTTTTTTTCTTCACCGGCTTTAAAATTTTTCGCATTCTTGTCCGTTATATTGTACCTCTGTAAGGTGGCACTCTAATCCCAATCGTGGGATACACAAATGACGGACTTCACTGAATATTTGCACAGAACGTGCCAAAATCCGGTGATGGCATATTTCGTCCAAAATTTGAGGCCGTTAATATAATAGTTTCGAGATTTATAATTTTAACCACTTCGGAATTTTTTGCATTTATTCATTCTTTATAAATGAGATAAAATGCTTCATTTCGGACTCATCGTGAGACGAAATTATATATATGGTGGTGGTGTCTCCCTGTTTTGGCAACCGTCCTACTAGAAACTTTAGTCAGTGGGGCTGACAGTATGGACGGTCCCTAACCCAGACGGGCCTGGATTCTATGTTTACAGACCTTATATATATATCAACAAAGCCCGTGATAGAGCACTTACGAGAAAGGATGGGAGTTACACGCGCGACACTTTGCGGCCATCGCAGGAACGAGGCCCAGGCGCCGGGGCGCCATAGGAACAAAGTTAAAAAAAGGAAAGAAAGGACACCATTAGTTTTACTTATTTATTTAAAACCTAACTATAATTTAAATTATGTCATGTTTGATCTTGTTTTGATCAGAAAAATCTCACAAATACACTACTAAAAATAATTACGCAAAATAAGATAAGTTTTTAACAAGCTTAACACGTGATATTGTATTATAACAATTACTAAACTATATTTTTATTTTTTTCTTATATTGTAGGAAGGTAAAATATGCAACATCGTATAAGCGTGGACTGGTGCAACAGTTGCAAGAAACCTGATATATAATAAATTAACTGAAGAATCAAATTGTATCTATGCATTCTTGCATTTTAATGAGTATTCAAAGAATAAAATTATAATAATTGTAATAGTTAGAATAACGGTAATATCTAATTGTAGAAATAACTTCTGTATCACGTAAGTACTGTCCACCGATGACAAGAAGTCTCGCGAGACGGCACAGGACCCACTAGTTTTACACGAGCCTAATTAGTAGATGCGATCACTTCGCTATAGCGATGGGTAATATGTTTCGATTAATTAAATATCGATAGTTTTTTTAATAATAATCGATTATTTTTGTCGATGTTTCTGTAAATCATTTAATCGATTATCGATACTTTTTTACATAACATCGATATTTTGTATTTCTGTGAGAAAACTGAACAGCATGATAACGCGACGCGCACTATTCAATAAGCGTATAATTTTCGAGAAATGTTGTATGCTCATTGAGTATAAGTCGTGTTCCGAAATTCACTGCCAGCACTGAAAATCTATAATACGTAACTAGATTCCAGCACTGGCAGTGAATTTCGGAACGCGACTAAATAAGAACGCCATACGTATTTGTGTTATTATATTCTTGTAACTCTTATTAATTGTTCTTCATTCTTATTCTGTGATCTTAGATTTAAAAAATTATCTTATTCAAATACTCCATGTATAATTTTCTTTATCATCTCAATCCTTTTGCATCTGTTTTGCTATTGCAGGTACAGTGACATTTTATAATGTATATACGCATGAGATTTTGAAGTTTATGCTGGTTATGCATATCTACTTAGAATATCCCATTCCCTATAGATTTAATAAAAACTTTTTTTCTAGTCACGAAGTCAACCCTGTTGCACTTACAGGTCAAGAACCCGCAAAATACTACAGTATTGCCTCGAAATAAGCAAGTGGCTCGGGACCGAACCGTTGCTTATTTCGAGGGAGGTAGCTATTCGGCTTGACTTTGTTCTCGAAACGGGACGATAGAGAACGCGAGAAACGAGTGAGAGATCCGAGGTAGCGGCAAATCATATAGTGATCGGCCGAACAGCGATGTTATTTTTTGAACAAGGATAGAAAGCATTATATACATATATTCCATCCTTTTTCTACTAACCGATGTCACTGCTCAGTCGAGCGGGAATTTATTACCCTAAACATCGGCTTCGCGCTTTCATGGACCTCTCACTCATATCTCGTACCTCTCACTTTGCGGGCGATTTCAAACAAAGAAGAGGGGATAGCGACTTGCTTATTTCGAAGTCGAGACCACTTGCTTATTACGAGGCAATACTGTATTACTACTTGAAGGAAATTCATTAATATTCTTTGAAGTTAACATTAAATGTACGATTCTGATTTAAAAATATTTTTTAGTAAAATTTAAATAAGAAAGATAGTGTAATATTTTTTGTTCACCTGTATACGCAGTTTCTAGGTCACGTTCTAGGAAATGTGCTCAGGGTGATGTTTCCAAAAGCAGCCCTATTAAAAAAGAATTCGATACTTCGATATTTTTTAAAAAGCATCAATGTTCAATTATCGATTTTTTAATTAATCGATTGTTTTAACATCGATATTTTTTTCGAATATCGCCCATCCCTACTTCGCTAGTTATACGTCACGACCGGAAAGTAGGTGCAAGCTGAGGTGGGGCGCGATCAATCAGATTGCGCTATTCTCATGGAACTTCTTGTGATCGGTGGACAGTGTGACGCTAATGCATATAAGGATCAATGCTAGAGATTTTTTCCGACGCCATTCGAGTGTATCTTTTCTGCGTAGCTTTTCCCGAAATTTGTGACAAACATATAATTATTGATGTTGTGTATTTTAAATAAAATATCGTCGTTGAAAAAGAATAAAGTTTGTAAAATCCAGAAAACCCTGCTCATCGATTAATTTCAATATTAAGCATGTAAGTTAGAGTTGATTTTTCGTTTCGGAATAACCTACCGAAAACTGTCATTGACTAATTATTAGTCTTTATTAAAAAATAACTTTACAAGGATAGCAGAAAAAGCATGTTAATAATTTTGGCTGCACTTCATCTTAGGGGATCAAAAATTTTGGAATAAAAAGTATCAAATCTTAAAGTTTTGACATGCAACATTCGAAAATGCAAGTTTAAAGTTCAGGAAACCAATGGTTTAAAAAATACAATTGTGTGAAAAAAGTGTATTTAGCGTACTTTGGCAAGTTAGTACGACGCCATATTGCTTCTACCCATCTTCTGATTGGTTCGCACACAAATTCGAAATCTGTTCATACCGACTCATTTAAAAGTTACATGGGTCTCGCTGCTATAAGATAGTTAATCACAGCGTCGAATTTGTTAGTAAATAAATATGTTGGCTATTTCCTCTTGGTTTGGTTAGGTGACATCAAAAATATTAATCTGATATTAAATAAATGTTTTGTATAACCTTTAATTATAGCTCAAGATGGAACTCGCACGCAAAAAATCAAAGCTAACTGGCGACCGGCAAAAGATTGAAGTCGCTTCCACGATGAAGACTTTGCCGATCGCCTATGTGAATTTTTGTGGCGTAGGTTTTGTCAAATTAACCAAATATATCTTATGGATTCCTTGATCGCGGCAATCAAGGAGCAGTATGTTTTTAAATAAGGTAAGTGGAAGTTATAGTCATTTTAACGAACCAATCAGAGAATGCGTAGAAACAATATGGCGTCGTACTAACCTATCAAACATCACTAAATACGTACATTTTTACACAATTGTATTTTTGAAACCATTGGTTTCCTAGACTTTTAACTTGCATTTTCGAATGTTTCAGGTCAAAAACTACAAGACTACATATTTTGAAACCGTTAATTTTTGGTCCCCTAAAACGAAGTTTGATCTGCAAAGAAACACTTTTCTTTTTCTCTTTTTTCAATAATTTTGAAATGTATTTGTCACTCAACAGCGAGACTCTTCTTCGCAAGAACGATACAGAGAACGCTTAATTAAGTCCTTAAGAAGTCCGAGTGATCAAGAATCGTTCCTACAGCAGGATGGGCGATCGTGAAACCAATACCAAGGACCTCGCTCACCAGAAGGAGAGTCCTCATAGAAGGTTTCAAGACAACGAGAACACTGAGCTGAATCAAAGCATGGAGGATGAAACGGAAACTCCAATTGAAGATCCGCATCAAGAACGGGACCAACAAGACAAATACAGCTCCAAAGAGGATCATGTCGTGGAAGATGTGAACACAACGGACAATCGGCAGTTCGAAGTGGAGAAAAGCATGCCTTGGCTACGAATGGATCCTACCGACAAGAATCTCTCCAAGCAAATGTTTCTGTATTTGACTCATAAGGAGTTGACGAACAAAATTGAGGATCTAACTATGAAAGAATCGCATGCTTGCAAGAAACAATGCTGGGATGTGGCGCTTAGACTAAGGGATATGAGAAACAGATTGGAATTGCTTCGCGAGAAAAAGCTGTACAGCGTTGATAATCTTGTTTTGGATGAGGAGACGAAGAAACTAGGACTGATGAACATTGATAGAAGAGAGAACGAACTTGCTGAACGCGAGGATGCTTGTACGGATTCAGAGATGTACAGGTTGGTTTTAATTTTCGACCCTTATTATTGTCAATCTGTTGCGAATTCGATAAATGGCCGTGGGCAATGTTAAGGGTCTAAAACGACGAATGGCACATCTTGCTTCTCGAATTAGTCGAACTCTGTCGATGATGCAGCTAAAAATCATGAGTCATTCGCGTCTCTCGGTATATGTACTACACTTTTACACGCGTTCAGCGCTTTGCAAATGTTTGCCAAGACATTCGTCACCCTACGCGCTCTACATTCGTCCCTCGATAGATCACAAATAGGATGGACATTTATAATTGTGTGTCTAAACATTCGAGTGGTGAGAAAGAAATTCTATTTTTTTTTTGTTAATTAAATTCTTTGTCCATTTGTGTTCCTTTTAGCGAGGGTGCCAAAATACTGTGGAAGAAATGGATGCACGAAGATGAAAGATTCGTGATCGAAGATGCGCGACTGCAGAGGGAGAAGTTGATGAACATTTTGGAGAAAGAATGGCAGGGTCTCGCTATCCATGACAAGGAACGAATTACTCGATCATATCAGAGTGTGATACACGACGCTCTTGTCCAAGAAGAACATAAACTCTTGACTTCTCTTAACGCGGCTAAAGCAAAATCTTCTCCTACATCCTTGAAATAAGTCCTAGATCCATATTTCGTTAATTTGTAGGCTTGATTATATTGTATCAAGCTTAACAATAGTTTGCGTTTGAATATTTTGTATTGAGTCGATTTTCGTCGCCAATATTCTATGCTGTATTAGGTGTGTTGCAAGTAAATTATTAATATGTTTCAGTCGTTCAAAAGTATTGTTTTATAACTTGAAATGTATTGCATTTAGCACATAATATTGAACGCTAGTAAAGACTCATCATAGTCTATAATTATATCGGTACTACAATTTTATGAATAGGTGATATCGAAGCCATTCCAGATTAATAATTATTATTCAACTCTATATTATACTCGAATCTTGTTCACGCTTGTAAAAATTATACTCGATCGATGAAAGTAATCTGTATTATTTTTATTTATCATTTTGAGCTTGTCATTATAGTCGTATTTGTACTGGCAATATCACGGTATTGTTTCCTATATTATTATAGCTTTTTCATTCATTGTCGCGTTTGCAAGTCTCGGTTATATCATAACTGTTTAAAACGGTACTTCAACGACGAGGTTACTGTACATTGCATTATTGAAGAAATAAAGTGATTACTGTAGAAATATGACTTTCACTTATGTTTATCCTCATAAAAGATGAATTTCTGATTCTTGAATTTGTATGTCACTGCTGCGCGTTTTGAAAAAGGTATCACCCGCGTCATCTAGTGCAAAATAATCTACAAAATGCAATTTTCATTAGTTTTACAATACACTATTAGATGACGCTAGTGATCTAGACCCTCGCAGTATTGCCATTTGTATCTCGTCGGTGCCAAGGTGAGGTTGGGTTTCCACAGTTGGTATAACAGTTGTATCTGTTTTATCAATTCTTCTCTTACCATACCTCGCTGGAGCATGCATGGCACAACTACCTTATCGACCATACCAAAGTGAAGAACGTACTTATCATGTATAGTACGTTTGCAGTGTTGCCACATCTGTTTCCATATGCATGGCAATTGGTGTTCGCACTTTACACAATCATATATCTGCTTTCATCCATAGACATAAGAAGTATAGACGGAGCCTTTCTACGAGGGGTAAGTGATAATCGCGGTAAGGGGGGAACTCATCTGACTTCGACTATTTTCGTAAACGCAGACTCGGGTATGTTCGGCTTTTCGCATCCGTACGATGAGTTGTATTGAACTTGTAGCAGTGAAGTTGGCTACAAATTCACTACGCATTCACGCCGCGTCGATGAGTGAATGCGTGACCAACTTCACTGCGACAAATCAATGCAACTCATTGTCGGTGTACATACAACATGTGAAAAATGAGCCGAATACTACCGAGTCTTGCCGGAATAAGTCGAAGTCAGACGAGTCCCCTCCTCGCCCCGATTATCACAGCCCCCCTTACCTAAAGTAGCAGTTTATGCTCCGTCTATATTTCTTATGTCTCTGCTTTCATCCGTGTACACTGACAAGGAAGGTTAGGGAACCCGGAAATTCCAAAAATTATGAAACTTCGCATACAAGTACAGTAAGTCATCCGTAATACGACCCTGTTTTCCGTTGGTGCCATAATTCGGTTTTAAAGGGTGAAATTACCTCTTGAAAAAAATTCGAAACTTTCTTTTTTGTGGAATATCTTAAAAACGGTGAGAGATATGAAAAAAAGTTTAAACAAAAGTTGCACAGTTCTGTTGTGTTTACAAAATGGCGTCAAGAAAATTTTTGAAAAGTGCATAATTTTTTAGTTACCCCTCCCCCCCAACATTTTCTTGACGCCATTTTGTAAACACAACAGAACTGTGCAACTTTTGTTTAAACTTTTTTTTCATAACTCTCACCGTTTTTAAGATATTCCACAAAAAAGAAAGTTCCGAATTTTTTTCAAGGGGTAATTTCACCCTTTAAAACCGAATTATGGCACCAACGGAAAACAGGGTCGTATTACGGATGACTTACTGTACTTGTATGCGAAGTTTCATAATTTTTGGAATTTCCGGGTTCCCTAACCTTCCTTGTCAGTCCCATCGAAGTTGTCGCAGTGAAGTTGGCGCGCTAATGCATTCACGCCGCGGCGGCGTTAGCGCGCCAACTTCACTGCGACAAGTTCATTGCAACTCAGTGTACACGGTGCTCTCGGATCTCGGGTCTCGGGACTCTCGTCTCGGGAGATCTCGCGTTCGAATCGCCTCGGCGAGCGTGTACGCTGAGTCCCATCGAAGTTGTCGCAGTGAAGTTGGCCACGCATTCACTCACCGACGCGGCGTGAATGCGTTAATGAATTTGTAGCCAACTTCACTGCGACAACTTCGATGGGACTTAGTGTACTGCCGGCATTATGTTAGTATGTAGTCTTTTGTCGGTGTCGTAAGTAAGTACGTCATGAGTTCGTGGTACTTATGCAATCTGAAATACCGACGTCGTTTGAAATCCAATTGGTATGGTAGAATGTGAGACCAAAATAATTTTACCTTTCCTGGTACACATTTTAATAGCGCTGCTGTCTTATTCTATTCTCATTCTATAATATCGTATGTGACATAAAAATGATAAGGGAGTACTTACAAATAATTTGCATCTCTTTAGAAAATTTAAAAGAACACTTTTCAGGAATGTCAAGTGTAATTTTTAATATGAGGAATTACACAGGAAAGAGACCCGTATAGTGTAAACAACGTATATGCTTTTTATTTCAATATTGAACATTTACTAATGTGTATACAATATAATATATTTGTATGTATAATATATAATAATAGTAATAATAATATTATTTATGTATACAAGTACATCGTTTACGTTGTTGCTGTTAAATGTATACACGCATACGTATGCATTTAATCAATTAATCGGTATAATTACTCTAACGTTTAATTCATTAATTAATATATACTGTATACCTCTCTATCGTTATCTAAATTGTGTGTCGATTAATACAGCCCTTAATCAATTGTAATAATCACTTGCTTTTGTTTTTTCGTGGATAAAATCTCGCCTCGTTTAATATATGTATATATTTTTACACATACACGCGTACAATTGTAACATATTTTTTTTTCTTTTCCTTATACGCACGCGTATGTACAGAAATTCCCTGTATCTTATTTTTTCATGTTCATCTAAAAAATTACCTACTTCTATGATTTTCATTATTCAACTAATTAATTGGTAAACTTCGCCTTTCTTTCGCATTTACGGTTCTTTTCGTTTTATCACAATTACATGGTATTATCGTGTCGAACGATTTTTTTTCTTCCGTTTTTTTAACGCTTCGCAAATTGTTGTTCTTCTTTGCCTTTATTAACTTAACTTCAATTTTCTGAATGAAACAAATAAATGTGGTAACACTAACACGTTTTCAATAAATACTTTCTAAAATTAATGTTGAAAGGCAATAGAAGGACTCCAATTTTGTCAAAATGAATAAAGAAAGAAATTTGTGAAACTTATCAAGTTATTAAAATTTGAAATAAAGGCGAATGAAATTGATAAAATTTTACTATTACTCGCTTTGTTAATTTCATTTTTTTTATTAATTTTCACAGCTCGATCAATTATTTATAACTAATTATCATTAACAATATTGGATAGTGATCGCTTAACAATCATTTTTATTGCTATTATTTCGTTCATTGACTCGGGATACTGTGAGAAATGGCGCTGAATAACATGTTTAATTTTGCATGTTAAATAGTATACCATAATCTCTACTGTTAATATCTTAAATTAATATCTAGCAACAATTAGTTATTTGTTCTTGATAAATCAATGTCGAAAACAATCTATTACTTTAATAAAATTAAAATATTTTTTATACCAGTAACTTTCTGACAAAACATCCTAATATTTTTTTTATAACAAATGAAGAACTGCATGGATTAATCGATAAAAAGTATATACATATGTAGTATTTAAAAAAACGGGGTTGATATCTTCATCATTAAAAGGCAATTGACATCATTTATTTGAAATATTTTGTATAAATAATTATTTGAAATAAAATGAAATAATTGTCTATTGAGAACGTGATCAATGATTTTATTATACAGTTTCACGTAATTAGAATCATTTATACAAATTCTCAATAAAAACTATGAAACTTTTCAATATTTTTAAAAGGAGGTAGAAAGTTAACACCATCTTATATGTTTACACTAACAATAAGTTATTAATACCTACTGTTTATAATTTCACTCTAGTTATAATAAATAGTATACTACGCGTTTATACATGTGAACATAATGACAAAACAAAATACTTTTAATAGTTTTTAATAACAAAATTTAAAATCATTTAAAAATATATTTTAATATTACTTAATTCAATTAAATCAGGAACGTTAAATAGGAACAAGTAGTAAGGTGGTAATTAAATAAAAAGACAGATGTTTAAACAAAATAATCCGTGAATTTATTAAAAATAACACAGGAAAGAATAAAAGAAATGACAACAACAAATCAGGACAATGAAGCCGCACTAACCGGTTAGGACGATCATCTAATTAATCAATTAGTAAATCAAGTAATCGTAACTTAACTAGTAGCTTATCACAACCGCGGGTACTTCTCTTGTTTTTTCGTTTCTTTGCGTTCTTTTTTTTTTCATTTTAAACTTTCAAGAGAAGACCATTGGTATTGCCATCACTTCAAGTTTATCTGTTTTTTTTTTTTTGTTTTTTTTTCACGTGGGTCGAATTGTACCAACCAAGCTTTATATCTCTTTAAATTCATTTTACTTTCAATTCAACGGTAGAAATAAAAACGTCGTACGTGTAAATTAATATATCATTGCTCATTTCGTTGCTGTAACTGCAAAGTATTTTTCATTGATTATGCAGATCGTCTGCTTCGTTGCATTATATTATACAAATAATTGTAAAATTATATGAAATACTTTGCAACCTTAGAGATCTAATTTTGCAATGAAACAATATGCTCAATATTAGAACAAAACGACGGATCGCAAATTATTTTATTTAAATTGCAAAGATTATTAACCCTTGGACTTTAAGATAACAATTGAATTTCGGAAACTTTCGATTTCGCAATTTTTAAGCTTCCAATTATTTATTTGAATGTCACTTCTCCAAGTCGATTGTTCTAACGTTAAGACAATTTCATTGATACGAGTTCTACCGTTGATTCGTCACAAGATAACTTATATTTTTAATTACAATACTTCACAATTTTCCCACGTGACGCAAACGTTTCAACTCCTTTTATCTCTCTCGTGGAAGCTGTTTCTTTTTTCTCATGGAAACATTATGAATTTTGTTTCGTAAACAATCTTATAGTTAACAATTGGCTCTTTCGAAACAATAAGGATACAAACAAGCGATACAAGTTTTGAAATTCTACTGAATCGAACGTTTTATTCAAATAAGTAACGAAACAGTACGAAGGAGTCAAAATCAATGTTTCTCAACCAACAAATTAGGAAATAAAATTTATTATTAAAGTTTCATGTTTAATTTATCAAATTTTTAATGTGTGGTTGAGAAGCACCGTTATGTATAATTATGTATAGTTGATACACATGAACCTACATGCGAATGAACACCCATTTCCAGAATGTCTACGTATTGTTTAATCAATTATACCTTTATATAAACAAATAGCAGCGCCTCAATTTATTTCTTCGGTAATAAGCATTAGATTCGTAAGAAAGAAACCGTAAAATATTCAAATTATATAACAATATGTATAACTCTTTGTTTTTCTACATATATTATTGAATAATTTTCATATTCACTAAAATTGTTAATAACAAATTTGAAATTTTTCTATTCAACTTATTATGTTCAAGTGTTCCACCAGGTTTAGTTTTTCAATTATTAATAAAGAAATAAATTAACGAATAATGAATAGGTTTTTCATTAAAATATTCGTTTCGTATAAATAAACACTGTTATAGTAAATAAATATTTATTATTCCTATCTGTCTTATCACACGGTAACTATGTTAAAGTCTTTCTTTGGGGAAATAAACCATGAATTAAGGAATATAATTATTTATGCATCACCTTAGTTCGAGTTCTATTGTTTTTAACACGATATTTAACAATTTATTTCTCTTGAAACTTATTGACTTTTCGCATGCCACGTAATTCTTTAGGAAATTGTTAAATCTTCTATTTGATTTTTTTATTTTTTAATGTAACAAGCCAAAGATGAGAAATTAAATGACATAAAAGAAAAATCGACGTAATTCAATAAAAAATACTTGATAGAAAAATTAGGTATAAATTTTTGTTTGGATGGGGTTTTAAATTTGTACAATTTTGAATCTGCAAACTTCTAATGTTATTTGTAATTAATCAGCGCCACTTTCCACTCTAATTGGGGATACAAATTGATTAAGAAAATAGTTTGGTCGACGACGAATATGTATTCGTTGACTTTCATAAATAATTGGAATCTAAAAACTACGAATCTTTTATTTGAAAATTTTCATATTTTTCTACTTCAAAATATATTTAAAAATTCTTTAAAACAAAAAAGTATTTTCACTTAAAATGTCACTGATTAATTTTTTTAATAAAGCAAGCTTATTGCGGAATGTAAGGTACAAAATTGATACGTAGTTACAAATTTCAAGGCAACAATCAAATAACTTAATTAGACTTATAGACAATGATTTCTAAATATTTCTTATTTTGTATTTTATATGAAAAAAAAAAAAAAATGTTTCACGTGAAAAATATAATTTGGAAATATCACATAGAATTAAAATTAAAAAAGATATTTTTCTACGAGAAATATAAAATAATTTTTCAATTGTAATGCGCGAAATTAGAAAATAACAAAAATTATTTTTTCAATTCCACCAAGATAAAACTATAAAATATATAAAATTTGAAACTAATGATTCATTAATGATTAATTAACACGTCGTTGACCGTCACATTTTCTTAGTCGATTTGAATTAATACGACTAATTAGATACATCTACTTAGGCTTAGATAATTCTATGTAAGGCATGGAGTATGTCATTTCGTTATCTGGTATCTAGATTATTCGTATATCTGTATAAATTTTTTCTGTTTGTTTTCTCACACACGCACACATGTGCCCCTTTTTTCCTCTATATTTGTGTATTTATATTTCTTTCATTAACGAAAAATTCGCGCTTTTTCTTGGTCGCAAAGTTTTTCTATTTTTTTCTTCATTATCTTTCATTGTTAATTTTAAAATTGTTTAGCAAAAACTATTCGAACCCCTTTGTTTTTTTTTTTCTTTCTTTACTTTCACTTAGGTCGAAATGGATTTCAGTTGTTTTATCGAATCAAGTATACATAGATAACCCTCCTATAACATTACTTGTGAACACGATTTGAAAATTAGGGGAATGCTTCTATAACGTAAATATCTGTTATAGATCATATCACAATTCTAGTTACCAAAGACAGGAATAATTAATTTTCAAATTTTTAATTCCGGTCTTCCAAATTGATACTGTAATAGTAGTAGTATTAGAAATAATATTTCAATAAATTCGAAATTTCCAATTTTAAGCTACCTTACATTATCAATATACATAAAATAGAAATGTTGTTTGGAGATATTTGCACCCATTTTTAAAAGTCATAGGGTACGTACACTCGCGACCCAATAGCACTAATAATAGTACAATTTTATTTTCGTAAAAATGACACATTCAGATTTTCATGTTATAGGAAAGTCATCTATAATAAAATTGTTTACTCTGATGATTAATTTCACCCTATGAATGAAACCTAAAATCGTTTGTATAATATTTTGGCTAGTATCGAATGTGTACGCGTATGTGTTCAATAAGGCGATTAATATCAATCGCGCTACCATGATTTTCCATGAAAATCAAGAAAAACATAAAATGTTGACGACGAACAGCTAACACCTTTCCGCGTTTCCTATATTCATCTAGAGTAAAATTCCCGCGAATTCTCTGCCCTAAGTAAATTAGCTCGTTGATCAGTGACTAATTTAACGATTACCTCATAATCAATAATTAACAATTGTAATTAAAGCTCATACGGACGCGTTGATTAATCATTTGTTAATTATTCATTATTCATGCAACCATCCATCACAAAGGTTTCTTTCGTTACCTCTAATCACGTAACAATAATTATTATTATAAATCACAATATATTATAATAACAATTATTGTTACTAGTAATATTATTAATTTATTTACAAATCATTTTAGTTTTATTAAGAAACATAACAATTAGAATACCAATAACAGAAAATAAATTTTTTTATCAATAATTTTATACAGAAAGAAATGAAGAAAGGTTTTAACAATTAATTTAACAAAATTTGTGGCAAAATTTCTGAACTACAAAGTACAGTTACCGTTTACCAAATCAATAATAATTTGCGCGTTTTTTGAAAAATTTTTATAAAACTTATTGCTCGAAACTTTTTTTTTCTTCTCCTGTTTTATTTGACTAGACATTTACAAGCAATTTACGTCTGTTCCGATGGTCAGTTAATGACAGTAAAAACGAACTATTTCCTCGAATAACTTTCATTTAAAACGTACGAATGTTCGAAAACATTGTTCGAATTTAAAGATTTGTTTCTTTTTCCCGCGGTAATCTTCGAATACTACTTACTAGTTTAGAAAATTTATTGCTAACTTCATTATCTTCTTACGTGTAAAAATTTCTGTTCAAATTTTCAACGTCGATATTTCTTTTCTTTTTTTTTTTTGTTACACAATCAATCGATTTTTTAATTGCATGACTTATACAAAACTTTTAATACTTTGATATACAACAGACAATTAATTAAAACAACAATGTTTTAATTATTAATAATCTTATCTGTACATTTTACTCTGCAACGTTCAAATAAATAATGAAAATTTCATCTAGATACAACAAGAAAAATTTGTTTAAAATTTGATAAATCTGTTAAATTGTAAAAAGTGCCCGAAATGCGTATATTATTTCTAAAAGAATTTCCTAAAGAAAAAATTCACATAGGTATATTGCACTAGTTATCAATAAAACGTCTAAGAAATACTTTTGTTAAAACAGTTTACCGAGATCGATACATTTTAATTTTCAAATTTATTTAACACGCCCGCTGCAGATCACGCTATATCGCGGGCTGAATACACGGTGTTCAAACGTTGTGGCAAGCAGCGACCGACCTGCTTCTCAAGCTTAATAACGAACGAGTTAAGAATTAAAATTGAATAACAATATCTTTTAACGCGTATTTGTTAGGCCTCGCGTTATTCTATAAACATTTTATTATAGGCTTTGCTTACTAATTACCAATTATCTAACAATAATTAATTGCACTTTTATCTTTCCAATACATATACTAATCACACCTTTCTGAATAAACAATAATTTACATAAAATATCAAATGCAATAAGAATATTCATTATTTCCCACGAAAAAATTTAAACAACGTTTCGATCTCAGTAAGAAAACGAAAAATTAATTAATAAAATTTAAATCATGAAATTGATCAATCGATTTTTTCCCCGTCGAAATACCATGTTTTGTTTGTTTAAACCTTTCATAGGCCCTGTAAAAATTATTTAACTATTTATGTGTATATATATATATATATATATATTTTATCTATATTTATATACATATACATATATGCATATATATGTACATATATATATATTATCACCAAATCAACAAATAAATATCCTAAATATATTAAATATCGTATAATATATGCTCTCCCAACAAATAATATATAAGTTCTCATCTATTCTCGTTAATAATAATAATTCAATATAATTAATATATGCATGCGTATGTATCTGCATACACCTTTTATCTCTGTATGTGTGTATACATATACATACACAAAATATGAATTTATATATTCATTCATTTATTTATATTTATATTTATATTTATATTTATATTTATATTAAGAAATGAATATTATCATTTCTTTAATTATTCCGTTCATTTGTCTACTTATCTGTTTAAATCTTAGGCGTTTATCTATACGAAAGTGACTACCCTTGTATTCCGGTAGTTTTTCTTTTTTCTTTCTCCTTTTTACCGTTATTAAATTTTTGTAAACAGTTGTGTTAAATTGTTACAGAAAACTAGCGAGAAAAAAAAGATAGTAATTGAACTTTTAATATGATAAACAACAAATAAAATTAATATCGTTAAAAATTTTTGATAAACTATTTACAAATGTGATAATAAAAAAATGTCTGATTGAATTAGAAATTAAATTTCTTTAAGATAACTTAAAAATCTGAATAATTAAAATTCAACTTTTATTTCTTCAATGTTTCTGTAATATAAACATTTAACTAAACGTACGATACGTTTCTCAATATAGTAATAACTCTGCCTGTTTTCTTTTTTGTTACTAATCTTGGTATTATTTGATTTAATAACACCCTTACCGATTCAACATTCAACTCTTCCTTTTTTTTTTAAGCTTTCATTATAAAGAAACATAAATTGTATTAGTTTTTCTCCCTAGTATAAAGTTAATTAAAAATTAATCAGGCATAAATTCAATCCGTTCCTTTATTATCCTAATTAACTTGTTTAATGCCTTTCTAAGGGGTCGCTAGTGCTATATTCGTTTACTCTTAATAATTAACGAAATCTTCTTTCGTTAATAATAAGTGGTTACGATTATTATTAACGAAATTTTCCTCTGTTTTTCTACCCTTTCCCTTTTGAAAATTTTACATCGTTTCACGATTTTTCATTCCGATCTGCTTTCAGGGATGGTTTTATTCAAATATGCCGCGTTCATTTTCTCCCTTTCTATTAGTTTTTTTAAACCGACTTTTATATCCAATATTTTCCGCTAAATTATTCATATTTCATCCGTTCTTGCAAGTTTCTCCCAATTAAACTCAGCAGTATATTTCAACATTATTAAATCTGCAATTTCGATCATTACTTTTTGTATTCTAGGTTAGAATTTCTTTCTATAGGCTTCAAAAGGGTTCTTCGCCAGATTCCAATAACACTAATTAATTCAAGTCCAAATATCGAATAGATCAAACATATCTGAGATTATAGGCGTCAGAGAAACGATTCTTTTAAAAAATTGTACACCGTCTAACTTACTTTGTCACCTCAACAGATGTACTTTAGAATTTACAACTAGACGTGTGCGAGATCCCGAACTTAGCCGAGATAGAGTAAGAACGGATAACTTCGGGTGAGATCGGCCCCGATCCTGCCAGAAGTATTCCCTCCGGTCCCGAAAATCAGATTCTCGCTACTTTACTTACAGCTATCCGTTGAAACAAGAAAACGTTTCTCTCATTTCCATACTCTCAAAGATATTCCAGATCCTGGACTTCACTCGTTACATATACCGATCTATAAAACTTAACAAATTAATCCTACTATTTCATGGTTCCAATGTAGGTAAAATGTTGAAAACAACTCAGTTTGTCAACGATTATTTGGACCTTACAGCTGAAACTTTTAAACAATTCAATTGAGGTGTATGAAGGCTGTATACGGTAACAAGGCATGGCCAGCCTAATTAATAAGAGTCATAGTTTAACGTGTCGTTGAACAGGTGACGGCGAAGAAAGGACGAAGCGGAAAGGATAGTCGCTAGAAATCACCAGAGTCAAATGAACGCTGCGATGTTCTTCGAAAATGGCTTTAGTTGCACGTTCAACGCACCCCTATAACCTTTCACTTATCCTCTGGATTTGCTCTCGGTAATCTTTCTGTTTCCTGTCTCTCGCTGTGAACAGATATCATCAACCTTTCCAGATTTTTCTTTTTTTCTTATTTTTCTATTTAATCGTTGCTAGAATGTAGATAATTTATTTTATAGAAGAAGCGGTGGTATAGTAACCTCCTTCTAGTTAATTGACCCCCTATGATTTTCGTATATGTACACTGAGTTGCAATGAACTTGTCGCAGTGAAGTTGGCTCCAGATTTACTGACACATTCACGCCGCGTCGGTGAGTCGATCTCGCCCATCGTCTCACCGACGCGGCGTGAATGTGTCAGTAAATCTGGAGCCAACTTCACTGCGACAAGTTCATTGCAACTCAGTGTACATATCTGAGACAGTTATCTAGCGATGTATCGTTCAATATAGTTTTTTTTTTTTCTATAAATCGTAAGCGATTACTTGCATATATTAAAAATATGCATTTTTTCCCCCATGTCCTTTTTATAGTAAAAGGGATAATGGTTGAAAAAATCGTAGAATAAAGAGTACAATTAAATTATACTCACCAAATGTATCTAATAGATTTCATCTTGAGTGCCGTCGAGTTTTCTTTGCACTTGTAAGCCAATACTTGCTTTACACTGCTCACGTCCACTGTGGGAAACCTCGATGTCACATAGGCTTAAAAAATTTCAATGAAATATATATATTAATGAAATGCAATAAATCTGATACTACGATAATACTAGTGACCACTGTTTTCAAGGAATAATTTAAAAGTGGTCAAACTTTGTCATAATAGGTGTCAAACATTTGTTAATAAATAATCCTTGATGTGTTTCTCTTTCTGTTAGATTATTTGTACTATGTAAGGCGACCACATGTACATGCGCAGGTGTGTGTGTGAGTTCTTCGTCTCGTATTTCGTGAGATAAGGGTTTGGGTCTCTCGGTCCGCCGCACTTCGTTTTATGGCTGGTTCAGACACGGCTAGCAGTTTAGTCGAGTGGCGAGTAGTTTAGTGTATGGACACTAGAGTTTAGTCGAGTAGTTTAGTAAAACGGTTTAGTCGAGTCGATCCGTTTCATTGGATTTTGCTGGTCGAGTAGGCTTCCCCCACCACTAACTAGGCTTGCCCCACCACTAACTAGCCTTCGGGACAGACCTGTCCGGACGCATTTCTTCAGTCAAGGGATATATCTTGAACTCTTGATTTTCAAAGCTCAACTGTACTAGTCCGGACACTTTTCTATGCACTAAACGGTTTAGTAGTAAGTAGCTACTCCCCACTCGACTAAACTACTAGCCGTGTCTGAACCAGCCTTTAAGGCTAGTAGTTTAGTCGAGTGGGGAGTAGCTACTTACTACTAAACCGTTTAGTGCATAGAAAAGTGTCCGAACTAGTACAGTTGAGCTTTGAAAGTCAAGAGTTCAAGATATATCCCTTGACTAAAGAAATGCGTCCGGACAGGTCTGTCCGGAAGCCTAGTTAGTGGTGGGGCAAGCCTAGTTAGTGGTGGGGGAAGCCTACTCGACCAGCAAAATCCAATGAAACGGATCGACTCGACTAAACCGTTTCACTAAACTACTCGACTAAACTCTAGTGTCCATACACTAAACTACTCGCCACTCGACTAAACTACTAGCCGTGTCTGAACCAGCCTTAAACTCTAGTGTCCATACACTAAACTACTCGCCACTCGACTAAACTACCTTTAAGGCTGGTTCAGACACGGCTAGTAGCGAGTATGTACTGTATGTCGATGAGATGTTGGTGAGGCTGAGGAATTCGCGTACGATTGGTCGTCGTCGGTAAGTCACACCTCACGCACTCGCATTCTAGATTGTCGAGCGCTATTGGCCGATGCAATCACACATACTAATCGCGTCGCCCGACAAAGATGCTTCGAGACAAAGTGAGATGAGACGACGTCTGCGTTGCGGTGGACTTTAACCCCTTCCCGTACTTTAACGAGTCTGACTCGTGAACAGATAACCGGGCGAAACATGAATATCACGAGTCAGACTCGCAAACAGACTCGTGAGCTCAACAGTAGTAACGCGTAAAAATGCCTATATATCAGATATCAAAGGTCTTTACATTTCGGCACGTACTGTTCTCGAGCGTCTTGTCTATTTAGCGCGCATTACCGACTACCGCTTGGGCCCGAGTTTCGTCGAGCTAAATGGCACGGGAAGGGGTTAAAGCAAGGGCGTAGGATCGTATTATAGAGTTTCATCTACAAACCAAATAAAAATGTCACAAAACAGCCCACATGTTTCTACTTCAAGACTCTCTTTCCTTTTTAACATTTTAAATTCTATATCTTTGCAATATATTGGAAACCAATTTGTGGATAATTTGAAATCGTAGTTATAAGACTGTAAGTTCAGTCTATTAAGAACATTTAATTTTGTTATATATATGTAAGGAATAAATAATTGTCTTCTATTAACAATACAGCAGTTTCCGGTAATTATTGAGATTAGGTTACACCTCACTGATTTTGATGAAATTTAAATATATTGTAAAACTCAACATTTTGAACAACTTTTTCCTATACATATAACCGCCGCTCGGCCTTAGTTTTCGAGATATTTTCGAAAAATTGTTGAAACTAACACATTGAATTCTGGCCATCCGTGTGTGTCCGTGACAACGTACGCATTAGTATGGGATCGCCGCTTTTCTACTGTTTCTGCAGGCAACAGCACGGCGACCAATGACCAATATATACCTTGTGTACTTCTGCACTCATGATTTCAATGTATCGTAGCTATGATGGCACCTGGGAATTTAATATAGCCTAACCTAACCCAATCTACTCTTCCTAATCAGTGAATTAAGTTAGGTTAGGGTAAAGTAATATTTTGATTCAAAATCATGAAAATTAGTTAAATTTAATTTTTAAGCCCACCCGTAATATATGTATATATACATTGATGTCGGTCGCCGTGCTGCTGCCTGCAAAAACAGTAGAAAAGCGGCGATCCCATACTGATGCGTACGTTGTCACGGACACACACGGATGGCCAGAATTCAATGTGTTAGTTTCAATAGTTTTTCGAAAATATCTCGAAAACTAAGGCCGAGCGGCGGTTATATGTATAGGAAAAAGTTGTTCAAAATGTTGAGTTTTACAATATATTTAAATTTCATAAAAATCGGTGAGGTGTAACCTAATCTCAATAATTACCAAAATTGCTACGCCTATGTAAGAGCGTGCGTAAGATGGTGTAGATTTCGCGAGGATCAAACGTGGGGATCGGGCGGAGCGTGCGAAGTGCTCCCTTTGCCCCTGTGCCGTTCCTTTCGCCAACATCTCATCGGCATACAGTACTTAAGTACTTGTTAATATGTATGTACTTGTAATTCGTTACAAGTCTTATTTTTCCACATAATAAAAATGATCCTACTCCAAAATTCCATATAAAACTGATTTTACACATGCTTATTGCAAATATTAACAAGTCATGGGAGTTGGGTCGCGGCCTGCGAGAGCTCGTCCGAATTTGCCCGACTGTACCCGACTGAACCCAAAATAGTCGGGCTACTCGACTGCACGCATGTATGGGACGCCCGCCCGAGTCCGCCCAATGTTTTCCGAACCGACCCGACTAGTCGGAAAGTCGACCCATTAGTCGGGCTGCACATCACTAGTAGACAGGTATGTGCACAGCCGACTCTAGTACTAGCCATGCTGAACAACGTGGCAACGCCGCTCACGTGACAATCGGGAGTCCTATTTTCAAAAACAGAGTCCTGTGCTCGGAATTGTAATTACTGTCTTTTTTAATTAAAAGCTATAGTAATATACGCTATTTTGTATTAATTATGTATAATCAATACATAAACGTTGCAACTATGGCAAGTAGAAGTGATGTGATAGTATAAAACTGTTATAAATGTGATATAAATTTTGTGTACTCTCGAAGTAGTTTGGTGTTGTGAAGCATAATATTTGAAATATTTACAATGGTTTCAAGAAAATTTAGGTATGAAGCAAAATGAAACCATCTTTGGATCAAATTGAAACATTTAAGAATTGATAAATGTGTATATAAGTGAATAAAAACCTTGAAACAAGCGAAATTATTGGAACGAAACCAAAGAGGTTATGTGAAGTCCAGAAAGTAGCCGTGAGTATGACGACGTTGATTGGCTGGGAGTCTGGGAGTCCGGGAGGCAGGTAGAGTAGGGTTAGATGTTGATACATTCAGACCGGACTCCCGCGGTGTTGCCATTTTTACTTCAGCACGGCTAGTACTAGAATCGGCTGTGGTATGTGCATCTAACAGTGGTCCAATAATTATTTATATTTGAAAAAATATAGGTAATAATACTTACATATGATAGCCTGTACCTTGGCTTTATCTAGCGCAGGTTTCACCGGTCTTTCAGTTGCAGTTCCAGCCCGACTCCATCGTTGTCCTGTGACTGAACATGTGGCCAACTCAGTGGGGCTGAATAAAATTGCTGCCAGACCACGAGTTAATTTTCTGTAATCACTCCATTTCACAGCCCTTAGTTGTTCCTCGCAAACTGCTATCCCTTCCCCCAAGTGCACCTAGCGATGACAGGTGTTTGTAAATAGGCGAATGACTTAATTACTCGAACGATTACTATGCATAATTGCTAAGGCAAATTTTCATTCAAGAGGCTGCTTTTAATATGAAAATAACATAAAAAAATATACATATATATAAAAAGCAATGATACTGTATCAATCAAAGTAGGCTTTCCTAGAAAAAATGGCGAGGGTTCCGAAAATTTTTATTTTGACGATATTAATATTAAAAGTGAATTAGAAACAGAATAATATAATTTTTTGAGTAACTATAGTCACTCTTAGTAACCAAAGGGTTAAAAATATTAATGCTAGGATTAGATATTCATTTTCATCAAATTTCAAACTTCAAATCAACATGATACAAGGGTTACTTTATAATATTTATACGTCATCAAATGATGCCTGATATTCGATATTCTGAAATTGAAAAAATGAAAAAAAAATGAAAATTACCACGCCATCGGAGGAAGATTCCTCGAAACCACGGAAAGCAGGCATCGCAGCAGGAGGTGTAGTCCTCATATCCAAGGGTAGCCATTCACTCCTCGAGGGTGAGTTGCTTTGCATCGATGGGGATCCATGTTTTCCACCCCTTGTTCCAAGCCGCGGCCTGCCGCGACGTACCCTTCGACCTAAAGTAATATTCAAGTGATAAAGTAATATCCATCTTTCTATATTTTCATACTTCCCCTTCTGAATCTAGAAATTCTCCTAAATATATAACTTAACGAATTTCTGTAATCTATCTTTAATACATTACTTTAAAATTAAATAATCTTAAAATTGTATAATATATCGATTGGTACCTATTAGCATAGTTCCCAAAAAATTCATTAACATTTCAGAATGTAATATAAGTTCCACGTTCTTATTTAAATTAATTGTTTTTATCGTTATTGTACAATTCTTCACTTTTCTGTTTTTATAAAATTATTAACATTACTTTATATACAATTTTCCATTGAGATGATTTATCCAAAAAAATACAAAAAGGTTTTTAAATGTAGAGAAAAGAAAATTCAAAATAAAAAAAAACTTCTTGCTTAAGAAAATAGTGAAGAGAGAGAAAGAGGAAGACTTAAAAAATACAGTTCCTATTTTACAATATCTGTCCCACATCAAATCAATTAATTGATTACTGCGAATTACATATTTAACGTTTGACACAAAACGTATCTTTTTTATTTTGTTAAATTTTTCATTTTTAATCACTCGTTAACTCAAAGAATGAATTAAAACGATAGTTTTATTTAATATTTCATCTGTTTACTTTGTAGGCTCCTTATTGATTTTTTTGAAAAAAATTATGACGAATATAAAAAGCATGAAATAACTATATCGAGGCTGACGTACAAATTTGAATATCTTTATTCACTGATATCTTCTCGTTGACAATTAAAAGATCGCATACAATTCACGCAAATCAGAACACTGTTACGGATACACGATACCAAAAACCATGAAGAACTATGGTAAACAAATTCACATACTTACTTGTCCGTGTATGCATATCAATGTTCTAATTATGCTAGTTACCTATATTAAATACCTTTCAGAAACAGATTTTTCTTTTCCAAGAAAAATGTTTTTCTATGTATTGTTTATGTTTATATTTTAAAATGGGAGTTCGACCTGACAGAAAATTTTAAAGGAAAACAGAAGCGCTTAATCTTGGATTTACATAAATTTAATTAATTGCTTTCATGATGTTTTATATGCAACAATCGTGCAATGTGTTCCTTTAAAAACAAAGCGATGTTCTTTTAATATAATAATCAATTATGTATATGTATGTATTTAATTTTTGAATTGTTTTTTTTTTATTCGATTTGCAAAGAATTGAACGTTACAATATAACTTTCCTTTAAATTGATAAATTAAAAGGTTTGCATTTTCATTTTTTATTACAAGAGGAATAATTTTGCTAATAAATAATTATGATACTGTTTCAAGCTTAATACTTTAATTATTACAATTGTGGACACTCGTTTATGTCACATGCAAGTATAAATACTGTTCATCTTTAATTCTTTATTTTATTACAAAGATTCATAATTATAGAATCAAAAGAATTTTGATTTAATTCAACTTATAATTCAATTATATAATTACTTTTTCCAAACATAAGAAACAAGTGTAATTATAAAATCACATTCCTTTTCTTTATTTATTTAAGGTTTCCACCATTAGCACTTATTTGAGTGAATAATTAATTTTTAAAGTTATAAATTTTATAAAGTATCAAGATCATAAAAGATTATTTTTTGAAATTAAAAAAACTTTCCTATTACAAATCCCTAAAAAGAAAATGTCAAACTTATTGTATACATGAGAAGAAATAAAGTAACAAAAAAATATGTAACCACAAATAGCATAATGTGTTAATTTCTTTCTGCTATTTACATGTCAATGAAAAAAATGTGTCCAGGTTTTACCAAGCATACGTAAAAGCGTCACAAATCGAATAAAAAAACATGATCATTTATTGTTACAATTTTTTTTACTGAAAATTAAATAAAAATAGGAACTTGAAAAAACACAAAATTTGAACATTCTGTTACCAATCGGCTGACAACAAAAATTTGGAAACATTTACAAAAATTTTGCTATCAAACAATTGATTAATTAATGAAATAATTTAATATGTATCACGGTAACTTTTGTTCCTTAATTAAAAAATCGACCAAGGAAATGATTAAATTATTTAAGCAATTCAATATGTAATCGACAAAGGAACTTTATCAATAAATTTCTGAACCATTTGCAGTCCAAAAGTTTTGATTAATAATTATCGCATGTATCTATTTTAACAATAAATAATTAATTATTGCTGAAAATACAAAGTTTCTTGCTTTTCTTAGTATCGCACAATTGTCTTGTACAATTTTTAATTATTTATTGTTTACAGGTCAGTAATAATTCTTTCCTTTTGTATAATTAAAAAATTAACACGTTAGGAAAAATACATTAACACTTTCCTGTCGGGAAACGTAGTATTACGTCTTTTTAATATTTCCTCGGTTTTCTGGGTGCTACAACTACGGCCCGCTCTGAGTGTACGATCTGAAGTTAATTTCTCCCGCCAGTAAAGTGTTAATTACAAAAATTCACATAGTTCGTTCTTGTTATAAATAATACATTTTACATTTGACTGCAAACGGTTTGTAATGTTTTCCTCCTTGTTCTATTTTGAAAGTTCAATCTGTACAGATAATTGTCTACTGTAATTAATTAATTATGCAATTATTATTGAAAATAAAGGTCCTATAAGAAATTCATTCTATATTTCTATTACCATAAAAGAAATAACTATTCTACTTTCTAGAAAATTTCTAGAAAAATGTACTTCCTTTTTCCTATATTAAATAAAATCACAAGTAAGTGGATAATAATTATGACCAAACCAGAAATCGAATTAATCATAATTATTACTTCAACGTAATACTTATTTACTACTTATCACATGTATTTCAACCATTCATCAAAAAATAATAATAATAAGGAACACTTAAATAATATGCTCAAAACACACCATAGAGAAAAGTGTTTTTAATTGTTTAATAAAAACAAAAAATTATCCACTTACTAGTGTATCTATTTGCTTAAAGTTTAATATAAATAAAAAACGAAATATACACTTGACACGTTCGCTGCCAGGTCCGAGAGGCTGGTCGGTCGCTGCGTGCCACGACATTTAAACGTTATGGATCTAGCCCGCGATATCGCGTGATCGAATATTTAGCATTGACAATCCAGCACGCGATAACGCGTGGTCCGGTATTTATCAATGACGATCCAGCACTCGATATCGCGTGACCGACAGCGAACGTTTTACAAAAGATAATTACAATTATCTGTTCAGAATTACTCCTAAGTACAAAAGCTTATTTTTTATTTGTTGTTGTTGTTATAGCGAAAAAAGGGGGGGCAAAAGCGGTTATTCAGTCGTTCGCGATGAATAGCTATGAATTATTCGTATTCTGTAAATAACTATGCTATATCACTCGGGACAGTTTATAATAATAGTTCCTAACAAATAATAAATTCACTTGGATTTAAGCGTGAAAGATTTCTACACCAGGAACGAGAAAATTCGAAGCAAATTCATTTAAAAGTGTATTTTTTTTCTTCTATATACATGCATGGTTTCTTTTTTTTTCTGAATGAGAAAATACGTCAAAAATTTCAATTCCAATTTCATTTTATTTTCGTTCAATTCTCGTAGAAATTTTAGAATTTTTTAATTTGAACGACTAATTTGTTGGAATTTTTATTTTTTTTCATTTTATGTACCTACTGGATCGAATTGACTCCCTAGATCTTTTGCAAAAGATTTCTTGATCCTTTTGAAAAATAATTCCATCTGAAATTTCAGATATCTTTTTTTTCTTCTTTTTGAAATACTTTTTATACCTAATTCGTATTCAAAGTTATTCTATGCTATATTTTACATTTTTTAATTCTTTCCTTTTTTCTTCTTTGAATTTTCGCTGAAGGAAATTCGACACAATTCTTTTCCCACTTTGTTTTGCAAAAAACCCAGAAGTCCACTTTTATCTTCGAATTCTCGGTAAAAATTCTACAATCTAATTTTTTATGATTTTTCAGTAAAAACTTTTGAATCTAATTATTCGTTATTTGTTACAAAATTTTCATGAAATACGATATTTGCATTAACTCCCGAAAAAACTATCAAAGGCTTAAAATCGAATATTCAGAATTTGTCTTTTGAATATATGTATATTGGCAAAAAAATGACAACCCTAATTTTCTTCAGTTTCTTTGCAAATATTTTTCTACAAATTGAAGTTTCAATTAATTTTCTTTTTCATTTTGCAATATTTATCATGAAGCATCGAAAGAGATAAAAATTGAAACACTTTTGTAAAAATTCATAACATGTTTCTTTGTTCTTCTTTTTTTTTCTAATTCTCTAGACGCTAATTTGCCAGTTTCATTTCTTTTTGCAAAAAATTCTGAAGAACGGTAGCCTCTACTTATTGCAAAAATGCTTAGCTTCAATGTTTACAACTAGTCCAGAAAAATTCTGAGGAGACCTAAATATTTTTCGAAAAGTTATTAGCGTGTAATTGTAGCGAATTAATTTGTAATACCATTGCTTATTTTCTTTAATTTTCCAACTAAACGTCTGAAGCCAAAATGTCGAAAAATGTAACGAATGGTACTCCTGTTTCTGTTTTTCCTTACGAAAATTGTTACATAATAATTTGATTGATAAAAAAAAGGATCTCCTACAGTAAATTTGCAAAAAATTATTATCATTTTGGATTCTCGTTCGGTAAATCTGTTTTCACTGAAATTTGCAACCAGGTTTCTTATTTAACGTAGAAAGCAATAATTTACAGCTATTTAGACGACTATTGCCAGGATAATTTACGTTACCTTTAGATAAATATCAATAGATAAATATCTTATCTAATAGTGCCTATTTCATAATAAAATGATTTGTATTACTTTCCTAAATGATACTCAAGCAAAAAACTCATAAAAAAATTCTCCAAAATCAATTCCTTCGATATAAATAATAATTGTTCATTATATTCGCAGAAAAAAAACTTATATTTAAATTAATTTTCATTGAGATCGAAGATATTTAAAATTTACTGGATATATCATTTTTGTTATTTGAACAGCCTTATTAAACGTAAAATAATGAACTGATTTTTTAATACACTCTATTACTAATTGTAAGATTAATGTAACTGTGATATTAATCAACTTTTTAGTATAAAACTACTACCATCATTGGAAATTTCTTCGTTACTTATCAGTTCGAAATTAACTGAGAATAATTGAGGAAATTTATTATATATTAAAAACGTAAATCGTCATTTTGATAAATTTGTTTTAAAAATCTATGCTTTCTATTTAATTAAAATTGTTATAGCTTTTGATACGATATTAGCAAGATAATACTTTTTAATATAATAGTGAAAAATAATTCACTGATTGATTCAAGATATGATAGTAAATGAGATAGTAAAAAGATAAACTCGACTGCTAATATTTCAAGCAAAATAATCACCGCCACATATTCATATTTCGAAAAGAGATATGCAAAGGGCAAAGATACAAAATTGCAGACAAATTTTTATATACCCTTATGCGTTTTGTTCTTTTTTTTCTTTTAATACTGATGCACTAACTACACTGACGCTCCAAAGATTGCACTATCAACTATTCCGCCTTTACAGTTATAAAAATCACTATTAAAAAATATAGTGAAATACTGGTCGTTTGAGTACGCTATCAAGTAGAAAATTCCTTACATTAGACACGATAATAATAGATATATAGTTTTCGTAGAATAAAGACATGACAGATATTATATTTATATTCATGTATTTCTATAAATACATGAATATAAGTAAATATTTGATAGAGAAAGAGCGAGGAGAGAACTAAGAAATATGAGATTAATTTGTTATATAATTAGCAAATTTTATGGTCGCAATTTCAGTGAAGTATACTTCAATAATATACTTTTTCTTACTTATAACACTTATCTTCGTTTTCTTTCGTTCAATATCACTTACTTTAAAAGTATTAAAGTTATTTCAATTTCTCCATTCAGTGCCAAAAATATAACATAATTTAAAAATAATTTTGAAAGAAAAATATTTGTTTCTTAAATTGATAATATTTCATAATTTAAAAAAATAATAAATTTGGACGTATTTCGTTTTTTTTTACTAGAATAAAAATTTATAAATAGATACATTATCTTTTTTTTTTCTTTTGGCACCCCATAGAAATTTATTGAATTCGTTTCTCAACTTTAATCTGACTAGATTTCATTCTTACGAATAATTTAAAAAAAAAAAATCTAGTTTCCATTCCTTTCCAAAATGGAAGAATTACAATGTTCCGAACGAGAAACCAATTTTTCATTTCCAATTAACCCTAATCTTAACCCTACGATTAATTACTAGCTCTTGAGTACACAAGTCACTATAATTTACAATATATACAGCAACTAAACTAATACACTGTCCTCGTAAAAAGACGAGGAAAATACGAAAACTAAAGGGGAACCTAGAATATTTAATCGAAAAATTCGTCTGAATGTATCTTAGAGATATTTTCAATAATCACGTTGCGAATAAATAATGATGAAAATAAATAACAGGCGAAATGAATCGATTAATGAAGAAATAAACGGGAATGTTAATATCCGTAACTACTCGTCGAATGTTTCTTTTTTTTTTTTGTCATATTCTTTTGTTTCTTTGATCGATAAAAGAAGATATAGTTGAATCGAAAATTAGAAAGTTCACAGCTTTCGAATCGAAATGTTTTAATTTCGTTCAATTCTCCTTAATTTTGAGAATATCCGGATCCGTGTAATTTCATTATTCTCGTAACTGTACATCAAGAAAGTTTCTTTTTTTTTATTTTATCAAAAATTTCAAGTTTCTCGGTTCTTCAGTTTCAAACTCGTCTTTAATTTTCATTGTATCAGACATCGCTCCTTAAACTTAAAGAAGCATTTCAACTTTCCAATTTTCAAATCGCTCACCGGTTGAAATAATAATTCGAAAAAAGAAAAAAAAAAAGAAAAAGAAAATTCTTGCGAAAAGGTGCTTTCTCCTGACTTTATACGATTCCCTAGACAATGAATTTTTCTCAAGTATTTCTTTTTACTGTTGCTGTTAATTAGTTGATTATTCGGCGGTTTCTGATGGAAAAATGGTAAAACTGCATTTTCTATTGGAATGTTTCTGAATGAATGAATCAATTAATCAATCAACTAATTGGCTGATCATTATATCACTTTTAATGCCCAGCGAAAGGATTGCGAGTTAGAAAAATGATGTCCCTGTAAATTGTCTGCTTTGCGTTTTCTTTCTATTTTCAATTCACCGATTCTGCATATTTATTTATTTAGTTCATTTATCCGTTCTATTTCTCTACCTTTACGGCTCGCTGCTTCCGGTTTGATTCTGGCTATGTGTATGTATGAGCGATATATGTATAATGAAGAGTAATCTCGGACTGTGGATCCAATCAACAGAGATAATTAAGTGATAATTGACACGTCGACCACTATGAAAAATCACCACTGAATGGCTCTGCAATAAAATACTTCAAAAAAAAAAGGAAATGTTAAGTGAAATTTAATTAAATACAATTAATAAAATTAATTTGAAATTTAAATAAAATTTTTGCACATCTATTCAATCCTCAAACGGCTGTACCTGGGTTAACAGTCAGCCAGATTTATCCAAAACATGTGATGGTATTTTAATTAAATTTAAATGAATAATTTCTAAACTGAAGAATTCCATATATTTGAGAAATAATATTTAATATAGTGGCTATCATGTTATCCATATTTGAGTGATATTTGGATTTCCGTAAAAATCCATCACCCATATTATTAGAAATTCTTTGATATAATTAATTAGAAATATTTGCATAGCAAATTCTATGTGGCAGTTAATCTGGTAAAAGAATAAAATCAAGGCTCTCTCTATGGTCCGCCGTCCGAGGGGTAATCATGCAATAATTATGAAATACAATTGTAATATCTATCATGAAATAAGTAGTTTCAAAAATTAATAAATTCAATTCTATTTTTAATTTAAGAACAGCAACTGATCAAGATTAAATATCTATATTGATTATAGAAATCTAATCACACTCATTGTAAGATTTGATTACGTAACTTCAGTGATATTGAAAATTAAAAAATTGAAATTTCTTAATTTAATCCTGAAAAACATTTTCCCAAAAGTGCATCTTATTGATGCAAAACAATTTTTCTTTTATTGCTGACAAAATTAATGATACTGATGAAGTATAAATAATTTGAGAAAAAAAAAAAAAAGAAAAAATGAAATGAAACAAAATTAGAACCACAGACCGAGGTTTGCAACAGGTTGTCAGTACAACAATCTTAATAACATGATATGCAACATTTATATCCTAATCTTAGATTGAGTAAAAACTATGCGCTGGGCACGAAGCTCTCTCTCTCTTTGTTTCACGCGTTCAATAAAAGTAATAAAAAAACCCGTCGGAAAAATTGTGTAACAATAAGAAAAAGAAAAATCATCCACGTACGAGACGAAAAAATTTGGAATTAGTGTGTTTTCCCATCTCTGTCGTGGTTTAATGAGTCTGGTTTATCATCCTTTTTTTCGCTTTTTTTTTTTTTATCATTTTATATCATTTGTTTAATTTGATTCATCGCAGTCGTTGCGACTCCGGCACTATTGTAAAACGGTATGTAAATATACTTATTATAATAATATATAGCTGCATCTATGATTTGATTGTAAATCGTGAGGTAAGGAGCCTGTGTGAACTGGTGCGATCAATTCGATAAATATTTCGATTCTCTTTGAAATCAGAACCTAGTAGAAAGCTTTCAATAATTTTATAATTGTTCAGCTTTAACGATTCGTCAGCTAGCAATTATATAAACAATTGTGAAAAATTACTTGATCATTGAAACGATAAGAAAACGAAAAGAATCCATTTACAGGGTGTCCCAGAAAGAGTGTTAGTCCTTGAAGGGGGTGATAGCCGAGGTGATTCTGAACAACATTTTCCTTTGCGAAAAAGTTCTTTGAAGCTTCGTTTTTGAATTATTAAGGAAAAATACTGACCAATCCGAGCGCGCGTAGCGCACGGGCTCAGGGACGGCAGCGTCGGCTACGAAAAATGAGCTTGGCCTAGGTCCCGAACGAACACTTTCAGCACCCTACTGGTATAGCAGGAGTCGAGGCTACCGTCCCTGAGCCCACGCGCTATGCGCGCTCTAATTGGCCAGTGTTTTTCCTTAATATGTAATTCAGAAACGAAGCTTCAAACAACATTTTCGCAAAGGAAAATCCCCTTCAAGGACTAACACTCTTTCTGGGACACCCTGTATAATACAAAAAAAAGAAAAAAATTGGGTCATATAATTAACATGATAAATAAAATTAAGTATTTGAATGGTTCTTTAAATAATTCTTGAAATTATAATTATCTGAATGATTATTAAATTACTGAAAATTCTAGGCTCTGATGCAAAGTATATTATGGCGAAATATTTGTCGAAAACATCGCGCTCACGGAACTATTGTCATCTGTAAAGTATAATATAAAAGATCCTGAGTTGTACTGTGTGGTACTATGGCTATGGAGTTCGGCGGTGTCTAAGATGGCTTTGTCTCTTAGTTATTTCTTAAATAAATATGTAACATATGTGCGTGCATCTGTACGTAACTTTAACAAACTTTATAACGAATCAATGATAAGCAATTATTCAGCTAAACGTAAAAGAATATTTCATACTTTTCAATAATAAAGTATAACAAACATTTTACGGTACTGGTGAACAAAATTTAATGTGTGTGACTTAAAATATATCATCACTGACATTAATTGTCTGATTAATGTTAACCAGTACCTCGAAGTGTTAATACGTACAAAAATACTTTCAAAAATAAAGTTTTTAATAATAGAAATCACTGAATAGTAGATAAATGCTTTAGGAAATTAATAAAAGAGAAAATAAATTAACATACTTTCAAAAAATATACAATTAAAAGTTGTCAAATACTAATATTAATTCAGTACCAATCAATCAATTAATTTTATACAATACTTTTTAAATCATTTGAAACAAGTTAGTCTACAATTACTAAGACAATCTAGTAATCATACCATTTTGTAAGCGTACTTTTATTACCAAAAGTAATTCAAAAAACTTATAATAACAATAAAAATAATAAAACGGAATTAGAAAAAAAGGGTATAATTGATATTAAAACACTCAGCAGCATACAAATAGTGACATTCATACAATAATTTCACTTAAAAACTAACAACTTCATACAATGCAACAATATTCAAAACTCATCAACTCATGGTCAGCAAGAGTACTATAGAGAAACATATTAAATATAATATAAAACAAATGTGCATCAAATATACACATAAGTTACAACTGACCAAACAAAGTTTCGTGTACCACGAAACAGAAGAATTTGTAATAGCGATTCGAGATAAGTTATTAAACACAAAAAAGCTTCAGAAAACACATGATAAGGCATAACATATTAAGGATAAATAAATACAGAAAGTGCAACATTTACACAGCAGCAAAAGACAGTAGAAAGCACTAACAGACAAGGCAACACCAGGAAGATGGTATGCATTACACTTACAGCCATCATTCAATCATGTTACAAACACACATTATAGAAATAAAATCTAGTGATTAGAATGGCAAGGCCAAATGTGCAAATAAAATGATAGGCTTAGAATATGAACAAGATGTAGAAACAAGCAAAGATACAGTAGCGCCATCCATACTGTCAGTTGTACCCTAAATATTCAGACAAAATTTACACCTGTTCAACCTACCAATAAACATTCACTCACATATATAAAAGGACTTTCATACTAGTTTAAACCAAAATAAATGTTTGGCATAAAAAATTCCACAATAATAATACTGTTTGCATTAATTTTTGAAGAAAAAGTCTAATAATACTTTAAAAAACAATTAACTAATATTAAAATTTAAAAACCAATAGTGGAAACAAAGAAAGAAACATAATACTTTTACAGTAACATTAAAATGCAGAATGATTGCTAGAAATATTGAAGTTCATCAAAGGAATGATTAAATTTATCTCGCTAAATAAATGAAAAAAAAAAGTGATCAATTCAGCTCTATAATATCACATTAGAGCGTGTAAGAAAATTTATAAGAAAAGCCACCTCAGACACGAGCCTCTTATAATATATTAAATTCAATCTGCTGCATCACGACGGTTTCCCATCGATAACTGTCAATAATAAATTCTCTGTAAATCTGCTTGAGCTGTAAAATCGGTTGGCTGTCTATTGCACCGTTAAACTGCTACGCGGTGAAAAATATAATATGTTTGTACGTCATTCTGGGAGTTTCTGTGCGTGTCACCCAGACGTGTGACGTAATCAATAAAGTAAATATAATCCTCTGTAAGAATATAATATCGTTGTAAATATCTGTAGTCTGTATAACACTGTATAGCATCAAATAAAACAACAAGTTATCCTGGCTCGCGGAATAATCAGTACGAGGTGGGATGGCTGCTCCACTTGCGGCGATTCTGTGGTTTCTTTCTCATTTTTTCTTTATCTTTCTTTCTGTTTAAGGATACTCTCGTTTTTCCTTACGACGAATAGGCACGGCACCTTTTGCGAAATGTCCTTTAAGGACTACTGTTTCATCAGTTACTGTAATATGCTGTGAAGAGATTACTATATTACAGCAAATTTGCTGTGTGGAGTTTTAAATTAAACTTTCAAATATTATTTTATCAAACGTATTTAGAATAAATTTTCAATTTTACTATTAAAATGAGTCACCAATCTTCGTTTCTTGATAAACTAAGAGTATAATTTTTTATAAAAAGTTATTAAATACTTCTTATAAAAAATTAGGTATTTAATAAAAGAAAATACTATTTTTCATTACATTAAACTAGACTCATTAAAATTAAAATTTTTAAACTAAATCTTACAGTGTAAAATAAATATTAGTATTTCATATTTTATACCAAAACTATTATCATAATTATTTTACTTATAATAGCAACTTGAACCCTATTAAGAAGGATATACCAAAACAATCTTCTGCAATTATTTCATAAAATAATATTTGTTTTCCTAAATTTTGGTTAAAATAAGCTTCCATGTAACATTTTCTTAAAGGAATAAGAACATACTTTTATATATGTTTAAAATAAAATTAACAATTTTGTCAATATTAAAAATTATGATGTTGTATGAAATACTGTTAAAAGTTGTTAAATTTCATAAAATTTTGAACTTCCTCCATCACAGCACAAACCTTTAATCTCTCCACTGCATGTAAGTTTTTCTTTGAAAGACCACGTTCAACTTCAGTTGCAGTTTACAACTGCCAGAAACTGGCATTAAGTCTACTCAACCAAAAAACTGTCACATATGGGCTGAAGAAACTAAGGCGCGTTAGTGGTATGCAGTATCAAATTGCATCATGCTGCTTTGAAAGTGCTTTGATTCAACATTGGTCTGATTAACCTCGTAAGCACCATCTTGGAATGCTCTTGACTTGTTCTCCAGAGTCACTGCTCCTGTGCTCTCTTCAATTGGGACTCTCGGCGCAGAAAAGGATTTGACAGCATCAGTTTGTTGTGCCTGGATTTGTAGATGTGTTTGAGCTCCGCTCTGTTGTTGTGCTTTTGGTTGTTGATAGATCTCTTCTTGACGATGCCTGTCTGCCACGCTGAGCTCGTGGAAGCTGACCAGGTGGCGCTTCAGGTAGAGCTTGGTCTTGAATGGCTTGTTACAGAGGGGGCATGTGACACTCTGAGGGTTGTGGATCAGGCGCATGTGCTGACGCAGGTTCGACAAGTTACTGTACATGCGGTTGCAGACAGGACAAGGGCGTGGGTCCAACGAGTGCAGTTTGCGTAGGTCAGCTGCAACACACACACAACTTGCTCTAACCCGGTAGAGGCAGCACGGAGAAGGAAGTTAATCTTTTGTTTTTTTGAATGGATTTATGGGTGGGGTCTCCGATTTGCCAGCCACCACCGGACAGCAACAACCAGCTGAGAAACCCTAGCTGCACGACCACTATATACTCTACCTAATTTAGTAATGGGATCACTTTAAACATCTTATGTAAATTAATAAATTTATTGCATGTTTCACAAGTTTTTAATTGTAAAATGTCAACTTTTCAACTATTTTTTTTTAAACTGTTGATATTAAACACATACATTTATAAATATATTTTATAATTTATGCTTTTCTCTATAATTTAGCTTCCTTACTTACATGAACAATAAACAATAATAAATTATTTTATTTTAAATATAAAATTGTTATAATAAAACATGTTTAAAAAAAACATAAATAAGTTACATTATACTTTACATATTTTAAAACGCTTTTATAGAAACAAGCGTTAGGAACAAAAAAGACAATATCTTATTTTATCATTTAATTATTCATAATTTAAATGAATAATATCTTACTTATTTTTATTTATTAATAATTGAACTTTGTTATAATTTACATGAATACTTTAAAGGTAAAATAATTTAAAATTTTTCATAATTTTAAATAACATAATAATAAAGAAAACTTCTCACAATTTTTCAATGCAAAAGTTTCTGAGTTCACTTCTTGTGTTTTACAAAAATTTCAGAAATAATATTATTAGATCCCACTACTATCTGTCGTGCGCACCATGATATTGCGCGTTACCAACGCACACACATCGGAGACAAATGGTAAGCGTGTGTTATTGGGAACATGAGGCGTGAGAGTTCGCACTGTATCCTCCGAGATTATTCTACAGTTGTTTCTTGACAACAACACCCTTTATGTTTAAAAACTTTCCTTGACATGTACAATTTCATTTATTTCAAAAATTTCAAAACCTATTATTACCATTGTTAAAGTCATAATAAGAAAGAATCACAGAGAGACCGTTTCTTTATAACTTTTTCTATATATTTATGTTATAATTATATGGATAATAATCATAATTATACTTTAAATTGAGAATAAAAAATCAAATTTAAATTATAAAACCACAATGAAAATGATAAAATAAGAATATATTTTAAAATATTGTGTTTGAAACAGTATTTTTAAGAATTAAAAACTCATATTGTTTTGAAATTAAAACAATTTAAGTCTCTGGATTTAGAATTTGGTAGCAATGCACATTTAATAATTTAATGCATAGAATATGATTAGTGAAGCCAAAGACATTAATTTTTTTTTTTAATTACAACACCATAATTAAACATTAACCTTAACCAAAAAGCTTACAACAAAATTTAGCATCAAGCAATTGCTCTGCTATGTATGTCAAGTTAGGGTGTTCTGCCATAGGATAAACATGAATACACAGAAAAAACAACGCCAATCAGATAAAATATAAATTTTTAAATAATTAAAATGTCATAATTAAAGAAAGATATGATTTGTATTAAAATAAATAAAAATATAAATAAAATTCATACAAATTTGAAACAAAAATGTTTTTCTAAAAATTAAGAAATTATGTAATAGCCTCCAATTGGCGTGGCTTCTACAGGACAAAAACGGAAAACGTGGAAGCAACGGGCAGGCAATTTTGCCAGACGGAGGGATTTATTTCTCTTCGACATTTAAACTATTTATTTCTTACCTTCTCAATATTTTTAAGATATTACTTTTAAATATATACTAAACTTATAAAAATTTTGTATTAATACATAAACGTTTAACGATGAAAATGAATCATAATTTATGAAGTTAATATAATCAAAAATGTGTAATATTTTCTCTATGTAACTATTACTTGACACAAGTATCTTTTACATACATTAAATTTAATTATCAATGAAAAAAATTTAGTATAAGCTTACAGTATCACCTCCAATTCTGGCAAACAAAATGGACAGGTAGAGAGCCCGAATATGCACACGCAGCTGACTTTCTCACACAACAGCCGCAAACTGCACTCCGCCTGGATGAAATTATCAGATCGCCTCCGAGTGTCAAATGTCTCTTCTTTTTCTTTCTTTCTCTTCCTCTCTGCCCTGTCTTTTTTTCATATTTTTTCACACACATACGCGCATTCTCTCTACTTCTTTCTTTCCCTTTCTCTCCTACCGCCTAGCAAGAGCTACCGAGCTACACGAGCTTACCATTTCAAACCGAAGTTCCCCTTCTCCTTCCGTCTTTATATTCGCATCCAAAAATTTCTCTCCGACATGATCGGCTAGGTTGTTGCTGTTTGTAATGGTGCTCGCAACTACCAAAGAATTAGGATTGGGACGGACAATTACTTACCTTGTTGCTCTTGGTTTAGTTCCGTACTGCCGGCATGAGATGGTCCTGGCATTCCACCTTCTAATGGTCCACTACCCCCGCCGCCACCACCTCCTCCGCCACCACCAGCTCCTCCTCCTAGAAAAATATAAATCTTATTGAATTTTATAGAATGTACTTCTTAATTCGTATTAATATGTCTGTTCATAAAAGCGATGCACATTCAATTTACACTAATTATTTCAAATACATTGAAAATGAAACATTTAATTTTATTTGTAATTACCCTGGTAAGAAGGAGGGTACGATGGTAAAACTTCCATGCCACCATCAAGGCTAAGAAAACCACTTGGCAGTGCATTAACCTCCTGCTTTGGAGAACAATCATCGTCGCTTCCATATTCTGGTAATTCTATTTTTGGCTAAAATATGAAAACTATATGATAATTCTGTTTATGAAATACATATTATTCATCTATTATAGTTGAGAAAGTTCATATAAACTTCTAGCATCACAGAGTATACATATATTTCTCTATGAATGACCAAAACCTTATCTTCTATGAAATAAACTAACCTCAACAATATCGAGATCTTTATAGCAGTCAAGTTGAACCTGTGGCTCAATTAATGGCCGTGTGCGTGGCGTTCCAGTTGCACAGGCCGCCGCAGCTGGTACTGGACTAGATATCTGAGGCGAATCACTTCGTTTGCACAGCCTTTTTAATGGTGGAGGACTTGAGGCTGGTGGTGTTTTGCTACGGTCCTCCTCCAAATTTGGTGAGATCAGCCCACGGCCGTTTGATGCGTGTATGTTGTTTGTTTTCAAATGCTGAGGGCAAAGTATGTTTTTATAATAATTCAACTGAATGAAGAGAAAAATAGTAAAATAATATGTTACATATACAATTCAATAACGAACCTTTTCACTGTTGTGCTGATTACTTTGAGAGTCGGTGAGGCCACGGATTTGCAGAGACTCAGCAGTTCGTAGAAATGTAGGTAATTCTGCTTGAGATATGTTAACCTCCCCAGCATACATAAATTCCAAGAGCGACTGTAGATGTTCGAATTCCACATCACGCATAAATATTATCGGATGCTTGCATGGATTTGTCTGTAAGTATAAGTTGAAATTATGTTTCATACTTATTTAATATTATTTCATTTATTTAACATAAATATCACTTACTTTAACTGTGTATAATTCTAATATAAAGCAATTATAAAAAGAAAATAATAAAATGATTAAAATATAAATTGAAATCAATGGATTATTTATTTCACAAAATATCAAACAAGAATTTTATAAAATAATGTATCAGCCTTATATTGACATTAATTGCTAAATTGTTAAATTTATTATTAAAGGTAAACATACAATCATAATATAGTTAAAAATAAATATTAATATATAAATACTTACAAAATTCGAATTTTTAATTTACTTCTTAAAAATATAGAATAAAAATAATCTGAATCTATTATATAATTTATGATGATAAACAGTAAGAAAATCTTATTTCCCACAAAAATTAAAATTTTTAGAATATTTATTGATGAATAAGTCTATGAAAATCAAAACACAAAGCATATTTGCTATCTTTAAATAAGCTAGTCATTATTCTTAAACATTAAAGTTCAAGGTAAATAGATTCAATGTTAGGGACATGTTACTTATATCTTAAAGCATTGATATATAATTCTTTACGTACATATTTTTGTGAAAATTTAATAATGTTATCCCAATTGGACATGCTTTACATAGGGTGCTAAACTCATTAGATTTAATCTTTTTTTGACATGAAAGATGTTTTAACTCATATCATTTCCACTTAAGAGAAAATACAATTATATTGACCTTATTTATCCAAATTTTAAATTTTTCAATGAATACAAAAGTCTGATGATTTGATCCTGATCTGATCATTTCATATGAATCAATAAGATACATGGAATATATATATACGTATAACATAAACATGTATTTATGTGTACATAGTATATACGATAACTTCTTAAAACTACAAAACTAATTTATAAACTATCTGTGAATTAAAAACTAAAATGAAGCAATTATTATTAAAGCTCAATACAGCTAAAGCTATAACAACATGTACAAAGAAGAAAATAAAACATAACTTCTCGTTTCTTATTGTACTATGAAATTTTGGCTTCATCATAAATTTCTAATCTTATAATTGATTCTGAAAAAAGGCAAATTCCATAAATACTACCAATACATTTATATAATCAAACATTACATATTGTTCGTCAATGAAAAATTATGTTCCTAGGAAAATTTCTGTATTTTATATTTTAGAGCTATATTTACCAGATTAACATAATCTATATATATAAACAACTAAGCAAGATATTAATTACAATCAAATTTACATTACAATTACATAAAATTCCTCATATTCAAGTCAGTTCAAGTAAGCTTTAATTCCTAATAAATAAATAACAAAAAGGATTCCTATGTAAAGCATATAGTAGAATGTATAAAAGCATTACAATACATTGCCACAACATGTGCATAAAGATTTTGTATAAAAATTTTAACTCAAAGCATGATTCTTAAAGAAGGTAAAAATGATCGGTTAAGGGGAAGGGAGGGGGGGAGACATCGAGCAACTAGCATCGAGGAGTGAAGACGGGGAAGGTTTTCTAACCTTGAACAACTCCTTGAAGTAAGGGCTGCACGCGGAGAGGACAACCTTGTGCGCCTGGAGACGCCTGCCATCGCAGGCAAAGGTGACATCGACGAAATCCTCGTCATCTCTGAGAGCCTCGAATTGGCTGGTGATATTAGCTTGAAAGTTGTTCCAACGCAAGCAAAACTGCTGCTGGCTATCCGTCATTCTCCTCGCTCGACTCCCTTTAACCTCCTCTCTCTCCCTCTCACTTAAGCCGAGAGCCCCCCACCACCCACCCTCTATCCGTCTCTTTCTTACTGTCACCTTCTTCTACTTCTATCTTTTTTCCTCTTTTTCTTTCTTACGGATGGCAGCGTTGTTCTTTCCTCGTCACACACTTTGACTTCGAATTTATCTTTCTCTGTCTTTCTTTCTTGCAAGAGACACTTTAAAAATTTTCGAAAGATATTAAATATGAAAGATTCATTGAGACGAAGAGGGTGAGGGTGGTTTCGCAGGTGAGGGTGGCCTGTTTTAGTGCACTCTCATGCTACTGATTTGAGATGAGGCTCTCATTACTCTGGAAAAAAAATGGTAGGTGCAAAAAGTGCAATCGATGACTGAAGAGGAGGTGTGTACGTGGGGAGAATCGATAGACGGCTTACCAACATTTCGGAAATAAACAGTAATTTTTGCTAGTTTTTCAATATATTTATAGTGTATTTATATTATATCGATGAAATGAACATAACCGAAATTACTTTTAATTATATTTTAATATAAAATATTAAAATGAAATTCCAATATTTCCTAGAAAAATATTTAAATTCATCAAGTTACCAGGATATCTACCTAGAGGTTTTTTTCTTCATTTCTTTTTTATATTCTATTTTTTTTTTGTCATTAGTATAGAATTTTCAATTAGTGATGATGTCATTTTGTTTAAATTTTTTACATCAGTATACAACAATTAGTGCTAATGTAATAAAAAATAATGAGAATAAAAAAGTGGAATGTATGATTATTGGTAAAATTTAAAATGACATATGTATGTATGTATGTATGTATGTATGTATGTATGTACTTGTACAAAATATTGAATTTTGGTCTAGTACTTTTTAAGTTAAATCGAACATTTCACAATAAAAGTTTCTAAAAATTAATTTGTAATTACTGTATAATACTTTTATATGAATTCAGAAATCATACTGTATGGGTTTTATTAAAATTTAATATAGATTGTAGCGTTACTAAACACTCGTATAATTAATAATGTTTTAACATTGTAATAAAAGATATGGTTTAATTATATTCAAAATTGATGCTTTTTTCATTACGTTTATGTTCAAAATATTTAAAAACATTCACAAATCATTAATTTTTGTTTATTTCTGTAATTCTACAAATGAAATCAATATTTTTATATCAATATTCATTAGCTTATTCTAAGATATTCTTTTTTTAAAAAATGAATTAAAATAATGTGAATAAGTATGCTGTATCCTTTTACATAGATCATTGAAGATTTTAACTTACTGCAATCAAAAATTTAATAATGTAATCACGATTATCACAAGCATTTGTACGGTATTTTATAAAAATTGTGTTTTAAATTATACTATCATTGCAAAAAATAAATTTTGAGAATAATTACATAAGTATACAGTAATAGCTTTTTTTCTAAATATAACTATTAAGTAATAAAGATTACGTGTTAACTTATCTCTTTTGCTTCATTAATAAAATTACTAAAACAAATAATTAATGCAATGAGAAATAATATTTAGAAATGATAAGATATTATATTAATATCAAACTATAAATTCAAACTAATAAAAATGAAACATGCAGAAACCTTTTATATTAATTTAAATTCTGGATAGTTGAATTATATAATTTATATCGTTATCTTTTGTCTTATCTTGTAAAAAACTTTAACTACAAAGGGAAAATTTACTATTATAAAAGAAAATGCGCGAAAAGTCTATCCGTGATTGTAGACAGCGTTTCAATAACCCGTCCTATTCTAAATTCAAGCAAATTTTACTACCCGGTATATGCTCGTCCTCGTAGCTCTGGACAGCTTCGGGCCGTCATGAACGGCCGAATTTTGTTCGGAAAATAGTTCTTTATAGAAATTTTCCGCTCGCTTTATCGCGACAAATGTGAAAAAGATTTTATAAAAAGGCATGATAAATCCAAGAAACTAACAATTATGTGACGCAAGCAGAAAATGTCAGAAAGACAGGTGAGGCTTCTGTTTTTCTTAATATTTTCTTAATTTTTTTAGCGAGTTCCTCTTCTCGTTCTTTACTATTTCTTCAATAAAAGTTTATTAGAAATAAACAAAAATAGTGATAAATGGAATTCATTGAGACGACTGTGATCATTGTTTTTAACCTCGTTGTAAAAGGTTACTGCGGACATACTCAATCGATATATTGTCCTCGAATTTCATTTTCCTAAGAAACAATGAATATAACAAACTGTTTAATGATTAAGAGAATTTGTTGTCATTTCTCAAACTTCTTTGAATTATTGAGATGTTCTGATTCTCTTATTTAAAATTGTATGTTAGAGATCGAGCGATAATTGTAACCTTCATTAGGTTATCATTTTTCAAAAATAAATTTATTAAATTTGATTTTATACAACTATAAATTATATGATTCACTTACAGAATTTATTAAAAAAGTAAGTAGATTCATGTTGAATAATATTTTGTATATTTTTGAATGTAAACCATTTAAATTTAACTTGTTGGTTGCTTAGTTTCAGTTATATTTTTAAATGTATCAGTACACAATTACTGAAAAAAGTAACTGAAATAATGTTATTATACTTTTTGTTATATTATTAGATACTTTAGGAATAAGGTGTAACATTAACTTAGTATATTTATGTAAATTGTTTAAATAATATTTACATGTGTTTTTTTAAATGTACATAAATAAGTTATCATGAAAAACCATTGTATATATCAGCTAATTTTAATTTGATATGAATTATTTAATTACTTTTGTAATATAAATGTCAATAGTTAAAATCAGATTATTTTGAGTTTTATAATTAAAAATGTTATCATTTGTATGTATACCTAATCATATATATCTAAAGATCAGACTTCAGATATTAAGATACAGATCTAACAAATTTTCAAACAGATTTTATTCTTGAATAACTTTTTTGCATGGTATTTTATTTTTTGCATGGTCATTATTATTAGTTTATGAAGTAATCTTTTCCATAATGTTAAGTAGTTTATAATTTTTTTTAATTTGTAGCAAAAATACTGGTTAATAACTTTATATTATGCCTTAATGTGGATTGTTAAAATGAATGTAATTGTGAAATAACCATATAATTTGTTTAATGTTACAGAATTTGTGTATTATCTTCGTTTGGTGATCATCGTGGTTTCCCTAGTGGAAACCAAAAACCCTATACTACGTCACGGTAAGTTTTGAACAGCATTAAATAGTTTTAAATTGTTTAATCGATTCTTATAATAAATTAATTAAAAAACCAGAGAATGTAATTTTAACAAACTTGTTTCAAATAAGCAAGTATATTTTTTACAAAGAGATGTTTCAATAATTCATTCTTTTACTATGTGCTTTTGTGTTCATCGTCACAATATTTTAAACAGAATATATGTCATTTACATTATGATTATTCATAAAAATTTAGGGTAGCCATGTAATAAATTTAGTAATAATAAATTCTTAACCAAACTAATATGTTATTAGATAGAAATTATAGCTACGTGTACTTGGTAAATAAAATTTTTTCTCACCGTTAAGTATATAAGAAAGTAACTGTACAAAAAGTACAATTAGTGAACAATGGGAGGTAACGCTAAGCACTGAAAGATTAACAGAACTGTTGCACCATATCATACAACTGTTATTTTAATCAGGATATAGATAATTAGAATGGTATAGTCTCTTAAAGAAAAATAAAAAAAAAAAAATTATAATAAGTTAGCTTTATATAAGTTTTACTGTTAAAGTTAGCTAAAAATTCATTTCATTACATTTTGGATTTATTTTCAATTTTGTTAGATGGAATTATATTTTATTTGTACTAGTCTGTAACTTCTTTTTTTTGTATAATTGAGTACAATTTTGTTGTTTAAAAATTTTTATAAATTTTTCCCCCAATTTCTTTGAGCTTTTATTTTAAGTAATTGGATTTATCAATTTTATCTATTTTAAAATTTAATTGTATTTTTACAACAATTTACCACCAGGATTTTATGTTTATGTAAGCATTATTATCTTAAATTTTGCAAATGTAAGGTAAGTTTGGTCATAACTTTCGCGACGACAGATGTTCAAAAATTTGTATATTTTTAAACGTGACTGTACAGTTATCAGTTTTATGTGAAGTGATAAGAGGTACGGAAAAGGTAGTCTCGTTCGGAGGAATTAAAAGGTGTTCAGAAGTTAGTTTCAACTTGACGGATCCACACAAACCTTTACGAAATTTGTGTTTCTTTTATTTTGTGACGTTTCTTTCTCACACCATAAGAAAGAAGTGAAAGTTAAGCAGTTCTTGATAATCTAGAAGCCTCACAGTTTCTTTCGAACCACCAGAAAGGATACATCTTTTCTCGTGACAGGATAATTAAGATCGTTTAACCTTCCCAAGGACATAAAAAATTTATCATTTTTTAACCTAGAGCACTATTCAGAAATAAGCTATAAGCTGAGGGTTTTTTACACCATCAGCGACGAAATCTTTGTTCAAAAAATTTCATTCTTTTTTAGCTTTCATTTAACCTTTTAATTTTTCGTTATAACTCGTTCGTTGTAAAAAAAAAGTAAATAAAAGGAACACATCAATATCAGTGACAAAAAATCCCTTTTATGTTGAGGGATAGACATATGTGTAGTGGAAAATATTCTTTGAGGTGATTGTTTACGATCATTTCGAGTCAAATGTTGCTCAGAGGGATCGCGTTTGCAGAGGCGAGACGGAACTCTGCTAGACGCATTTGGAAGTCACAGAATTCAAGTTGTGAAAAGGATAATACTGAGTTGACGTACGATGGAGTTTTTCAGCGAAATTTGGTCTCGAAGGCGAACACGTATTCGCCATCGGTTAGGGATCGTAGTCCAACTCCTTCCCTCCCTTTAGTAAGTTTTTTTTTTTTATTTAAAAATAGTATGCAGTTCAGTGTGACACAGTGGTCATGAAACTGAATTTTAATATAATAATAATGCAATATATTAAATAAATACATATTTTATGTCTTATAATAGCAGGTTATCGTAATCCTTTGTTCAAAGAAAGCGTAGCCATCTTTATTATTCATACTACACGGAAAAATACCAAAGTGTATCAGAATTTAATATATGACATAATAATAAATTATTTTATTATATATTTTATTATAAGTATCTTAATTTTATTTTAAAATATTTTTGTTTTATAAAAAGTTTATCGTGAAAAGATTATTTTTTTTCCAAGCAATTGAAAGTATATTTAGAAATGAAAAAATGAATATATTTACAAGGATTTACAATTTTGCAAAAACTTTGTATTTGTTCAATCCGTTCTTATCATAACGTGATAATGTATCGACGATAAGATCATTAGGAAAATTTTAGTAAACATTTTGCATCGTGAGAAGTTATTAACGTTTTTAAATATCTTAATCGGCGTACATTTCCATTACAGTATCTTGTAAATGTGATTAGAAATTAATATATACTTAGCAGAGGCAGGTGAACGTGACCACAGTCACGTCCGATTCCGAGAAGTCGCTAACCGGAAGATCAACAAATGTTTGTCATTATTTTTCACATATTTGTTACAGTTTGCAAGTGATCATTTATATATTATCGTTGATTATGGTAATGGTTCAAATTAATGGATAATCATTTTTGAAAATCAGATTATTTCATTAAAATCAATAAGTATAATCATTTATATAATAACAATTTCTTAAAATCAGTTTATTTAAGTATAATTATTCAATATGATTATAATTGCACACAATTATAATTCTTGTAATTAATATTAGTCAATTGTGATTCTCAATAATTATAATCGAGCGTAATACTCTATACAATCGTTTAAAATAATTAAAATGAATAAATTTTGCAGTTGTTAAAATTACAATTTTGAATAATTCTGTATTGAATCATATCATTGTTTTCATCATTGAATAAATAATTATGTGTCATATTTCATGTTACCATTTCAAAATATTAAAAATTAATAAATAATAAGTGTTTTCTAATGATATCTTGAATTTGTTAAAATAATAAATATGAAAAATTTTATAATTGCGTGTAATATATCATATAATCAGGTCATTTTAGTTAATCCAGTAATAAATTAGGTAATCTTAAACCTTTTATCGGTATTTTACAAATGGTCTCGGTTAAATTGTTATAACCCCGCTATTTCTTCAGGTATTGATGATGCAAAAGCAGTTCATATGAAAATTCATATGTTAGTTCATATGAATGTTGTATGGTATGAAGAAACAAATATATTGATTAAAATGGATTTTTTTTCTTCACATTGTTGTATTAAAAAATATGAAAGCTAAGCTTCTGTTTTTCTTTCTTTTTTTTGAATAGAGCTATACATACAGTGGGTCACAAAATTATTCGTTCACCGTTTAAAACAGAATACCTGATTTAAAATTGGACCAAATGACTTGAGGTTTCTCGAGAAGCTATACAAATTAATTTACTAAGATATGTGCTTTTGTCGTCTTAAAAAATTATAATTTGTCGAAATCGGGAAAGAAATAGGAAAAGGTAATTTTTTAACTTTTATCTGAGCCTGTAACGAAAATTTAAAATACGACATTTGTAAATTTAAGTGTGTTACGTGTATGCTGAAAATTTCATTGAGATCAGTCAATGCATTTAGAAATTTTAATTACTTGTAGCTTCTAAGTGCATTGATCGATCTCGATGAAATTTTCAGCATACACATAACTTATTTGAATCTACGAAAGACATATTTTAAATTTTCATTATATGTAGACTCGCATAAAAAAGTTGAAAAATTACTCTTTACTATTTTTTTCACGATTTCGACAAACTGTAACTTTTGAAAAGTACATATCTTAGTAAATTAATTTTTATAGCTTCTCAAAAAGGCTCAAGTCATTTGGTCCAATTTTAAATGAGGTATGTATTCTGTTATAAACGGTGAGCGAATAATTTTGTGACCCACTGTATATTTTATCTAGATCATTTGGTAGATCATTAGTATGCTATAGTATGAACCTTTTTTACTAACTAATTTTCCAACTATTGTGTTTACAAATTTATTGATTTACAATTTTTCTTTTAATTCTTTTTGAAACTTTTTTCAAAACCATTTATTATAATTTTATTAGGTAAGTGTAATAAATAGATTTATAAATATGAGGAACTAATGTGTAATGTTAAATATCGTTGATATCTGGCATGCTAGTAATTAAAGTAAGTAAATAAAATTTGATTTAGAAGCTACTATGCATCATGTAATATTTCCCATGTACATATGTTATTTTGCACGGTAGTAGTAATAAATGCACGCGTATTCCGTTAGACGTATGTAAATGAAAATATTACTTACTGTATTCTATTTGGAAATAATTGTTTCGTCGCAAGGGCAACCGGTTGTTTTAGTACACTCGCAGATGCATCATTAATTGAACTCATCATGTCTTCAAGAAGCATCGTCACGCGTTTTTATCATTAGATAGAATCTTTGTAACAGTCTATATGTGTATTTTAAAGCAAACGCCTTTTTTGTGTTAAAGTACGTGAATCAAAACAAATAATTATTCTTACGGTGAGATAATTATTTCCAAATACATCACAGCAGTGTTTGATAATTAAAAATAACAATTTCAAACGTGTTTGTTTATTTCAATAACATCTTTTATTTTGTAATTTTATATTCGTTGAAAATCTGCAGAAAATAGAACTTTGAATTTGAACTTTTCTTTTTTTTTTTTTATTATTATTAAATTGGAACAAAAGTATGGTATTTTATTGACCCTCGGACGGCGAACCATGGAGAGTGTCCCAATTTTAACATTTGACACGTTGACTTTGAATTTCCATAGAAAACCATTACCCATATTATTAGGCATTATTCGTATTAAGTACTTGAAACGATGGTTAATTATAACAATGAAATATTCTGAACATATTAAATGAGATCTGTTAGAAATTAAAATGTTGTAATGAAATTTTCAATAATATTTGTGTGACAGTCAACGTGTTAATTTTAGGTTCATATCCTAACGATTGACCCAGGCTCGCTGTTCGAGGGTTAAAAAAAAAGTATAATCAACTTTCAGATGAGTTTGAAAAACGTTTACTTTATATGATTATATTCTGGATCAAAAATGATAAAATATACGCTATTGCATTTTTATTGCACCATCTATTGTTTAGTAGTTATTTCAAATAGAGATTTACAGACACCCTGTATATTTGAAGTGATTGGTAGTTCATTATTACACTTCCGGTACAAATCAATAAGTTCGTAAGCATAATATTTCGAAAACTAATTGACAACAGGTCTTTGTATCGTAGATTACTACAGTGAGAAGCAAAACTGAACTAATAATACTATTTTCTTGGAAACCTATTATTCATGTACATATTAATACAAAATAACAAAAAAACACTTGAATTTGCATATCAGTTTACAACGATTTCAACTTAAGAATCAGTTAATGTTTGAATTTTATTATTTTCGATTTATTAATAATTATAATAGTTCATTTATGGATCAGTTTTGAATCAATGAGGATATTGTAAAGTTCAGAAATATTGTAAAAATTGAATAAAGACTGTTTCTCGAGATATATCAATTAACAAACTAAAAATAATGTAATTAAAATATAAATTGTCTATTTACCTGAAGTAGCTGTATTTTTCCTGTTACTCACGATTAATATTAATATATTGTATAAATAATTTTCTGGATAAATGATGTCACTGGTTCAGTTTTACTCTTCACTATATTGACATGCGCTATTAAATGGTCTGTAAAAGACATGCAGGAAAAATGAATAAGGATGTACAAAAAACATCTGTAAAAAAACATACGGTTACGTAAATGTTGTTATAAAATTCCAAGATTTTCTATGAACCTTATAAAAAGTTTTGCCAGGCAAAAAAACCATTTTTATTGAAACATTGAAATATGCAATAATTTTTGGAATAAATTTTACAGATTGACCACTTTAAATCGCTCCGTATTATTTATAACAAAAAGCAACAGAAATAGAACTTAATAATAAGTATGGTCCTTTAAATGAGCTCTTTTAACCTTTACTTAGACAGGACTGGATTAAGATTTCTGAGATTTGGAGCTATCAAACTTCCGAGGGTTGATTCAAAAATTGAAAGAATTTGTAAATTAGCCGTAAAGAAAAAGGCGATAGTAAATAAAATTCATTCAATATATTTTGACATAGTAATTGAAAGGCTTAAAAGGGAGCCCCTTCTAGACCTTTCCTTGATCCAGGGCTGCCTTTAGGAATACGAAAAGCCTTTTAGTGATTTTTCAAATCCATATTAGAATTATAATGATTCTTAAGAATTTTTATTATCTGTAGCCAGAAAACCCAAAAAAGAAATTAGTAAAAAATCAAAATTTTCAAACTGAGGTTAAAAAGTTGAAAAAGCAACCATCAAAACAAAGAAAATATCTTAATTTTATTTTAATACGAGAAAAATATTATCATGGAGTAAACAAATCTTCCTAATTTTTAAAAATAACTCAAGTTGTTTGATTCAGTTAAAAAAAAAAATATTCTGTTTTGAAGTGGGCGAATATTTTTAAGACCCACTGTAGTCTCGTTAGATTTCAAGTTAACGTTATTTCGTTTTTGGGGACACGGTTGGCCGATAAATTCTTTTCAGACAAATGATGTAATGCTTTATTTGCTTTGTTTATTGGCATGTTTGGCGGTAAAGGAAGGCGAGGCGATATCGTTCGTCGCCACAGCGTCCAAGCTGGCCGCCGTGGAAGATGCGGCTCCGAAGGGGCCCGAGGCTTCGATCCGATCGAAGGCCACCGTTCTCAAAGTCTCTCCTACGGCAAGGGCCACTCTTCAGGTCCTACGATCGCCCAGAAATCGAATAACAAGCCCTGTTACTCCACCAGTAACCACCAGGGACGCCGAAACCATCACTGGTGAGTTATGCCCATTTAAACCATGGAGCGAGTCTCAATTTTAATTTAATTTTGTATTTTGTATTATTTTTAATTTTTAATGTACATTTAATTATAAGTTAACACCCTTGTATATGTATATTTTGAAAGTGAGTCACGATCGACCCAGACTCCGCTGTTTAAGGGTTAAACCAGCGGATAACAAATGTTCATCATTGAACTCAGTTTATTAGAAACAATTATGACAATTATTATACGATCTCTGCATTCACTGCAACCATATATTTTGAAAAAATAATTTTGGGTGCGCTTCTAAGAATTCTTGTCATCTTCATTCTCACTCATATAAAAGATAAAAGGTATATTTCAATTAAAAGTAAATTTTGAAAATAAGGTCCATTTAATAAGAATTTACTAAAAATTCTTATTGTTTATCCCAAAGAGTAATTATCACAATTGATAATATTAATCAAAATTTGATTATAATAGGCGGATTATTTTTAACTAATTTTATATGAAGTGTTTTGGGACCGACTGATTATGATACCATTATCCGTGGTTATAATAATCGGATCCCACTGTATTCTTGCTATATCTTCAGCTTTTAATTTCTTTAACCTATTCGTTATTGAAGGTAATTATAGTTATTCACGGTTAAATGATTACTGTGTATGTACTCTGTTTTGAAAAAAGAAAAAAAAAATAATAATAATAAAATTATGTGGTTCAGTTATCAGATAAATGAATAAATCCCGAGAACAACTATTTTTCGTTGCATATTCGTATTCAGGTCGGTTTTTTGTTTTCGGATGAAGTATATTCGACTTTGGGCCTTAGGCCCATATAGACCCCTTTATTAAATTTTTATATACATTTGATTTTAGGTCTAAGGCCCATATATAATTTCATCAGACGCAACTTGAATTGCTTAAATGAGAACCACTATATTCCATTGCATATTCGTGTTCAGAATGGATTTGGCTTTCGGATAAGGTACTTACATAAATTTGATTTTGGGTCTAAGGCCCATATACATATATCTGACCAAACTTTAATTTCTTAAATAAAAATCACTATTCTTCAGTGAATATTCGTATTTAGAACGATTTTTTGCTTCTAAGCAAAAATTAGTCTAATAATAACTTCCACATCTTGTACACTGTCATTTCATTTTTAAACTTACCTACTTATCAATGTATTAAACTTTGAAAACTTTTCCGATTGAAAATGCGAAACTTAAATATGAAATAAAAATGGTGTATGAGAAGTTTAAGTTTGAAAAGTTAAATGAGATATTTAAGATTAAATAAATTTTTCACATTTGACAAAAGTTAAAACAATATAAAATTTAACTTTTTTTTTAAATGGAGTTGCTTCATTTTCAAAATGAGCTGTCCAATATTACGATTAGTTAATTAGTTTTATTGGACCAAATGAAATTCAGGCAGAAAATTAAATCAATCAAAAAACAAAAGATTATTTTACTTATGAATTCAGGAGATTCAGTGTTTTGCTTTTTCCAAATCAATTTTGCTTTGCAATAAGTATTTTGCTTTACATATAATTAAAAAACGATTTTGAACATGAATATGCAATAAAAAATGTGAGGTTTCGTTTAAAAAATTTGATTTGGCCTACAAAAGCATAATCTTTCTATGGTTTGCATTAATATTCGAACACCGTAATATTTAAATGATTATTACTCGTTATATAATTTAATGAAGTATTTATTATGGAGCATTGGTAGAAACACAAATTTCATTTATTATTTTTTGTTTATACAATATTAAAAAAAAAATTGAATAATTGTAAATTCTGAATTAACCCTCGGATGGCGGACCATGGAGGGAGACCCAATTTTGATTTGATTTCGTATTTCATATTATTTTCGTTTTATGAATTTTAAACAGATTCTTTAAAAATTATTCTTCCAATATATGAAACTCTTTCGTTTAAACATTTTTTTAAATATTCATTACGGTCATTCTGTTAGATAATATGGTGATATAGTACAATACGTTAACACGTAATGTCTAGAGTAGGTGCAATAGATTTCAGGCTTCAGAGACAGCACTGAAACTATTAGTGAGAATGGATTGTAATCGTAAGAATATTTTATTTAATGTCACTGAGAAAATGGAAAAATAAGAATGCAGTTGTGGACATAATTTTAAGGGGGTATGTAAATACATGCAAAGGTATTTCAGAGCTAAAATGAACAATCAAAAAGTGATTAAGGATTCAAACCATCTCCACTTTCTAAAATTATTTATTGAGGATATAACACATATTTTAAATTCAAAATAGATTGAAAATATTAAAATAAAATGTAACACAATTTGCCACAAATAAATAATGACTCTTTACTTGGATATCTAAATTTATCAAATTTTCAATTTACAATACATGAAATAAGAAAAACAAAAAATTTTATTAGAATATTTAATATGCTTATAACATTAATTTAAATGCTTTTAGTTCCATTTTTCTTTTTAATTCTATAATTCATTAGTATCAGAAATAGTTTTCGGAAATTCTTATTTTGTTTAAACGCTGTTTCACCAAACTTTCTTTACAAAATTTACAAGATTGATAAAATAATGGAAAATTATATAAAGTTTCAAATAATTATATCAACAAGCATTAAAGCACATTTAGTTTAAAAATGTGGGAGCTCATGTAGTCCCTATCACTCAAAGAAGATTTAAATCATTTTAAAATTACACTTTGTAGTATATTTAAAAATTCACACAAAAGGTATTCAATTTTAAATATAAATTTATAAAATCATTTACAACTCACCTGGTTCTCAAACTATGAAGAATTATAAATCTGTGTAAACAATAATTCTTTGCAATTGTTTGATGAATAACACTTTTAACACTGAATAGAATGGTCAAATTCCTTTCACAATGATTGGAGTTTGATATTTAAATGAAGCACTGGAAAATGATGAATACTTTTAAGAAGTGATCTAATCTTGGTGAACTCAAAGAAGGGACTATCCTCTCCGTTCACGAGGACGAGTATTTTATGGTGGTCCGTGAACCTCCATGACAAACCACATTCACCGCTGGCAAATGATGATTACTTCTCTTGGTCATTATCATCATCATTATCTTTAGGATCATCATCGTTGTCGTGGTCATCGTTGCCGTCATCATTATCATTGCCATGGATGTTCAAGTCGTCAAACTAACACGTATGAATAATCTTTTCCCCATTTGAAAAACAAAAAGACGAAGAAAGGTCGGTGGAACATTAATATCTCTGTGGAGATATTTTTATTGTAAATTAAATTATCAGATATAAAATTTCATCTTGAGAAGTATTATCTTTTAACATTAGAATTTTATATTCTTCGCGTTTATTAATTTATTTTAATTATTGAGAAAATTGAAATGAAATGTCGCTTTTTCAATTTTCTTTCTGCAGATTAATAAGTACAAATTTAATTTAGAACACATTTTATTAAACAAAACGTTAATCCATAACCCAATTCATATTAGGTCACTTTTGACCCATGTTTAAAGGCAATCATGAAGAAGATTTTAACGTTATATGTGAATAAAACAAAATAATATTTTCTGTATACAGTGTATATAAGAGTGACATAACTGAAAATAAAGAAATAAAACTTTAAAGAAATTGATTTGAAAATTTATAAATTTTTTATTTGAAATTTGTTGTAGGAGAAAATTATTATATAGTTATTCAATCATTTAGTAGTTACAAAGTTTTTTTTCATTCACAGTTTAATTAATTATTATTAAAAATATCTCTATTTTGAATTATATGTAATATTATTCTTATTAAATAATATAATTTTGTTGGGTTCACTTATTAATAATAATTTTACTCTCAATCTATATGTTTACAATAAAATTTTTAGCATTTTACAAATACTTATCATCTATTATTACACCTCTGTGTTATTAAAAAAAGCTGATTGTTAGAGTTCATTTATGCAGGAACTTCAAAGTTAATGATGTTTTTAATGTGTTACTTTTTCAGTAAATTAATGATGTATTTTATAAATATGTATACTCACACTTTTTTTAAACATATACCTTTGGAAGCATTCTCATATCTATATCTAGTCAAACTCCAGATCTAACAATAAAATCTTCCTTGTACTTATCCTTAGGCAAATTTTTATATTAGGCCCTTATATTATTAAATATTTTAACTTTTTGAATTGCACTAGTATATATTAATAATTAAAATGTAAATGTATATTTACTAGTAGTTTAGTTTTGATTAATTATTATGTATAATAATTATTAGAAAGTCAGTTAGCTGACTCACAATCAGTCTCAACATAGCATAAGATTGATCCAGTATCCATCTTCAGCATCTTTGACTCTTGCAATTTTATGTTCCTTTTTATGTCTAGCAAGATATTACATATACATTGTGTATGCAATATAATGTAATATTATATAAAAAGTATATTAAAAAAGATATTACTAATAAAATTGAATACACTAGTGGATAAAGGGGTCATGTAACACTTTTTTAAGAATCAACTTTTTAGTATAATAAAACTCATGAAATATTACTATATATGTGTATCATTCTGGTATCTTTATATTCTTTTATTACTATAATAACCTCAAATTTTCAAAGAATAATAATACCTTTATCTTTTGAGAATTTCAAGTGCATTTAATTGTTTTTATTTTAAAAGAAAGAATGTATCTCTGTTATTATTATATTAGTATCAATAAAACTATAATTTTATAATTATGTAATTATTATTCTTTAATTGAAGAAATAAAATGTTTATAAAAGTTCTAATTGAAAATGTTTAAATCAATTTTGCTTCAAATAATTAATTTGTGGCATGACACCTTTATTCACTTGTATTTTCAATTTTATATTTGAGATTAAAAACTTAATCAAATTATAACCTTTTATTCTTGAGATTAGAACAGTCGTAAAAGTGTTACATTTCCAGAAATCATTAAATATTGAATTAATGGAATTAATATGTAATATATTTGAAGTAAATACGGTGTTTCAAATTAGCTGCTAATATAATTTTATATTTCTGACGGTGATGCCGAAATAACTAACGCACTTTGTTGCGTGGCTCCGAAAATAACCGACCTACAAAGGGTCGGTCATTTAATGCTCTCCTGACGTACTAGTGTCCATTTGTTCATTACCAAATCAATTTGTTGTTGCTTCAATTAAACAGAGAATTTTATTGATTTTCATCAATGATTCTAAAACCGCTATTTATTTTGATGTAGTACCGTAATGTACATTTTAAAAGATTCTTATGTAACTTAAAAAGAAACCTATTTTCATTAATTATATTTTTTTAAAAAGTATAGATTAATTAATATAAAGGATGTCGGTGTTCGAGTATATAAAAGTTTGTTGACTTCATTTTAGAACGTAGTTTAATTTATTAATTCTGGAACAGCGGAGTCTGAGTCAATCGTGCGACAAGCTTATAAAACAAATATTAGGATATTAACCGAAAGTTAAATGTGTAATTTCTTAGCAAAACAGTTATATTAGAAACTTAATTTTTAAAGGAACAGTGTAAAATTTAGAACATGAAAATAATATGAGATAGAACATTAAATTAAAATTCGGGTTCGAGAGTTACGGTAATTAGTGTAATTTTTGTGTAAAATTCTTTTTTCACGAAAAGAATAGAAAATTTAATTAGAAAAAATTTTAAAATAATAGTTTATGTATTTCTAAATTGATTTAAGTACTTGAAAATGTAATTTAGATGTTATTTTAACTTTACACTTTTTGGGAAATCTAGAAAATGTAAAAAGTTAAAAAAATTTTGAAAATTTGGAAGAAAAGGATTTTCCAACATATGGATTATCTAGCGTGTATCACAATTGAAAGTGTACCACAAACCGTATGGATCTTACTCTTTTCTTTTTTTATATTTCATAACACTTACGTAAATCGAATTTTCAATTTTTCTATCGTCAAGTATTAAAATACATTAATGTTCTTCTAAATATCTGCTAATATTCTGTATCTAATATTCTTAATCAACCCTGGGTAATTCTACAAATATATTAAAACTTCAAACACATTACAAGTATACTTGTTTGGTTTAAAAAAAGAATAATTACTTAAATTCCTTAAAATTTCATAAAATTAAAGCACTTAAGAGAGAAAACAATTGCGAAATAAAGTTTCGAAAATTCCTATTAATAATTACACTGTTAAAAAACAAAATTCAGTAATGTTAATTAACTTAAATAAAAAAAAAAAAATGCAAATGAAATGTTGCATTAATGCATCTTATTTTAATTTTGTCTATCAGATATTAATTGCAATTTGAAAATTAGTAATTTTACGGTATATGTAAAATGATACACTCAATAATCTCTATTAGATTAAAAAAAAAGTAAAATTACAAAAGCGGTCTTGAGAGTGGTAATGATTATTTCTCTTTCAAATAGAATCATTGTTACGAAAACGAATGGAAAAATAAGCAAAAGTAAAATTTGTGGAAATCGATCTTTTTACGATCGATCTATTCAGGGTTCGTAAAGAAGCGAGATTGGCTGAGGGCCAATAGATTCGTGCTATTTTGTTCTGCCTTTCTCTGTACACCAAGTTCTAATTCGACTGGCGAAACGGCGCGATCGTTTCTTTGACTCTGCACAATTCTATTTTCGTGAATTTTTTTTTATTCTACAATAATTCCACGCTTTATAACAAATTTTTGCAAAAATCTACAAATATTCTTTTATATAAATCTGGAAAGTGTTTTGTGAAGTTTGGAATAATAACTATTATACTTGTAATGTAATATGACAAACTAGCCCTATTGTCGAAGACAGCGCTATTTTCATTTAAATCCACATAAAATTATCAACTTTTGTTTTACTTGTATAACATTATATATTTTTAGTATGTTATGCAAGTTTCTGTTTCAATGATTATACAATAATTTTGTATACTTCAGTCGTATAACATTGAAAAGTTAAATAACATTCTAGTAATAAATTGTTTTTTTTATCAAAATATAAATGTATGTATATTGAAAATGAAATAATATTCTATTCGTGTATTGATAATTTGAAGAGTAATTTATTGTTGAAGTGATTGTGTTTAAATGAAGAAAGTTATGTGTGAAAAAAATATGAGTAGACATCATTAGCGTGGAATTAAGGATTATGTACCTCGGTGGTGGTGGTGAACCAAAACGGCCTGTTGGCCCTGCAAGGCTTAAAAAGATTCTTGAGAAAAAGGAGAGCATTCTTAATAAATGGAGGAATGGTACGATTTTCATATTCAGAGTTGAATTAAAACATTATTTTATTTGTATAATACTTTTTGAATTTGTTAAGAACTTGAGCTGGTTGTATTATGGAAGACAAATTCAAAAGTTAGGATATTAATCTTTAGTTAGTATGGTGGCATTTTAGTGAAAGAAAAAGCAACTGGAATGAAAATGAATTTAAAAAAAAATCTATTATATTCTTAATTATATCAAATGATGTGAATAGTTATGAAAATAAAAAAAATAGAAATTTCAGCAACCACAGAATCAACATTTGAACAGTTGCAGGTCATCAGAGGTCCAACAGTACCAACTAATAAATATGACAAATGAATTAATTTCATTGCCAGGCAAACATTTTAAATAGTACTAAACTTTTGAAGTAATATTGGTGCAAAGTAAATAAAACACTCCAATATAAAAAAAGGAAAAAATAAATATTTCTTGTATCAATTATTAACAAAGAATTGGCTTGCCTTTTATCTAAGACTCTATTTCTAAAACTATGTAATAAATCATCTGCATTTTTTTTTTTTTTATTTCAAAGTAATTCACATTTATATCCTATAATTCTTTAATTTATTAGAAAAGAATTAAAAATAGTGTTTTTTTGTTGTAATTATAATTAAAAATGTAGATATGTATGTATCTCCAGTGAATGCTTTTCTTATACTGTACATGTTAACTATTATGAATTTTAATGTAATTATTTTCGTTTTGGTACGGTTAATCTTTTTGAAACTTTACAAGTGTTTTGATATCATTATTATTTACATCTAGATAAATTTTGAAGTAGTTTTATGATAATGTGTGTTTGTGGTTCAGCCGCTTCCATGTTTTCGTTGTGTAAATACGTATACTTATCGGCCGAGATTGGTCTCGATTTGTGTTTGGTTTCGTGGAACAGTTGTTATGTGGCAGCACCTGTAATATCGCGTATCTGAACAGGGATTCTCAAATTTTTTTTTTGCAATGAAACACATGCAAATTTTTTTGAATTATTCTTAGTTGTTATTGGATATGTGATTATTTGGACGAAATAAACATTGAATATTAAGTATTATTATTAAATGTTTATTGATGTAAAATCAAAACAATATACGAAACAATTTAAGGAAATTATTAATTATAGTTATATTGTTAGTTGAATATAATATGTTAACAAATTGATTTTTGAAAGGTAATTTTTTAATTTTAAATCATCATACATTAAGCAATTATAATTAAATTTTAATCTGAGGCTAGTAAAATTTTTGTAGTCTAAAAAAAAAAAATGTAACTTAATTATTTTTTATTTTATTCTTTGTTTTAACATTTTTATCGTTCCCTGTGGATCACTGATCCACATCATCGTAGCTTTCAATTAAAGCATTTAATTTACTACTTTACATTATTAGTGTAATAATAATATTACTTACAATTTTTCTTAATTATTCAGTTATATTTGAGATATCAATCGTTGATGACTCCTAGATAGTTAATGCGTTGAAACTAAAATGGCAGGATCTAAAATAACATGGAGTGTTTAATAAATGCAATTTAAATACAATGTTAATCAATTTCTACCCCTGTGGGTATTTGAAAAAATTAAAATGAAACATGCTTTAAGAATATATTTAGTAATTACCATATATTTATCTATACTTATCTTCTTTCTAATTATTTAACTGTTGAATTTGATCACCTTAAAGATTGTGTAAAACAGTATATTTCAGCGTTAATATTTCTCTTCGAAAATTTTTTTGCATCTGCAGTATCATTTGATTAGGTTGATACGATGTTATTCCGATAATGAGTACTCATCAGGGGAACTTGGAGACGGATCTCTTTAATTGTTGACTGATCACGAGCATACATACACATACATAACTAACAATTGCCTGCTGAAGCGTGATGATAATCCTTTGTTATGAAGCATGTGTTTAAATGGGAAGATAAGAAGTAAATAATCCGTTGTTTCCATGTCGTGCAAGAGCACCAGAAGCATGCGAATCGCTTGCCAAGCAAAACAGAAAACTGTTTATAACTTTGCCAATATTACCTCTTCCTGGTAATTTGACTACCTTGATAATTTTCATATTACAACAAATACCATTTTGCAGTGAAATTCAATAAAATTATTTTCATCTTTTATTAATGATAATCTTATTAGTTTACCTACATTTCAAGCTAAGTTTAAAACAGTTTAAATTTATAAAACTTAGGACCACCTTTTCGGTAATTATTTAGAAGTTGGTCCTCCTCACCGATTTTCGTGACCTTGAAATCTGTTGTCAAGGTCATCATTCTGAACAACTTTTCCCTATACATGTTATCGCCGCTCGGCTTTAGTTTTCGAGATATTTGCAAAAATCTTTAGTTAACCTTGTTAGATTACGAGTACACTGTATTCTGGGAAAAATGGAGACTGAATGGTGATTGAAAGAGTGATTGAAGTGGTTTGAGGTTAGGGTTAGGGTTAGGGTTTTGTTTTTGATTTTTTCACGTTATAATTACTCTTTCTTTCACTTTTTATATATTATACATATACCTATTATTCATTTTGTGTTTCGTCAGAAATCGGAAACATTTCGCCCATAATGTCGAAAAATGCCATTATACGCTCATTAACATCATGTTGACGTCGGAATAAAAACTCAGCTATATATCCCACGTAATGAGACGTACGAGTTCCATAACGAGGAATATTAGCTCTCGTATCGCGCCATGTACGCTCTAAACCTAAACCTAACCTAACCTAACCTTAACCCTAACCCTAACCTCAAACCACTTCAATCACTCTTTCAATCACTATTCAGTCTCCATTTTTCCCGGAATACAGTGTACTGGTGACATAAGTATAACTGAAGTTTTTTACGAATATCTCGAAAACTAAGGCCGAGCGGCGGTAACATGTATAGGGAAAAGTTGTTCAGAATGATGATCTTGACAACATATTTCAAGGTCACGAAAATCGGTGAGGAGGACCAACTTCTAAATAATTACCACCTTTTCTTTTAGTATTTGACCCATGCTTATTAGAATTTTCTTTCTTCATTTTACAAATATTATCTGCTCTCATCATTATACTAATGAAAAGCTTATTAACAGATTTTTTGGTACCATGGGTTATGGACTAGAAATTAATGAATAATATTTTGATTATTATTTATTCATCTATAACGTAGTTGAAATAATAAAAATTACGTACTACAATTAACAGGTTTTATTAATTCTATGTACTTAGACTAATATTAAACAATAAAACTAGGTAAACTATGAATTAAACGGGTTCGTCGCGGATTCGTCGCAGAATTCGTCGCAGGGCACGTCGATTTTTTATGAGGGGCCCCCCGCGACCCCACTGCCGTATGCAGTAGAGTCCAGAATATTCTGGAATGCATACATCTTTTATTTCCTACAATAAGAGATTCATGTTAGATTTATATTTTTATTATTTATATAAATAAATATTACTCCCTTAATTTTTAGTTGCTACGTATAAAATTTTAACATGGCAGTGCCTATCTATATAAATGTGTTGAAATCCTAAACCTTGTCGTATTTAAATGGCCTATATGTGTAAATTAGTATACAGAGTGTCCCAGAAAGAGTGTTAGTCCTTTAAGGGGGTGGTAGCTGGGATGATTCTGAACAACATTTGCCTTTGCAAAAATGTTATTTGAAGCTTCGTTTTTGAATTATTAAGGAAAACCACTGGCCAATCAGAGCGCGCATAGCACGCGGGCTCAGGGACGGCAGCCTCGACTACAAAAGCTGGGCTTGACCTTAGTCCTGAACGAACATTTTCGGCACTCTGCCGTCCCTGAGTCCGCGCTCTATGCGCGTTCTGATTGGCCAGTGTTTTCCCCTAATAATTCAAAAACGAAGCTTGAAACAACATTTTTGCAAAGGAAAATGTTGTTCAGAATCACCCCGGCTACCATCCCCTTCAAGGACTAACACTCTTTCTGGGACACCCTGTATATTTATAGGTAGAGGTCGTAGTTGTGTAATCCTCGATTACACATATTTATTTATTTAACAGGTGTCTTAAGCCATATCAACTACGTACTAAAGCCATTAGCAATTATATTTCTTTTAGATATTGCCCAAGTTCATATTTTGTTTAATATTTCTATTTTTTTTATTATTTTAAAAGTTGATTACATCTACCTATCCTGCTGGAGTGAAGTTGACATGAGAATATTCTTAAACTTATTATTGATATTATATTTTGGGTATTCTATGAGAATATAAATTATTGTTAATTTAACACTTGCCTTATCATTCATATTTGGGTGGCACTGGAATTTTCAAAGGGGAATCATTATCCACATTATTAGGAATTCTTACCTAATTAGAAATATTTTTATCAGATATTTGAAGTTATGTATATGTAATAGGAACAATGAAATTTTTATCAGATATTTGAAATTATGTATAGGTAATAGGAATAACAAAATATTCCTTTACTATTTTTTTTCTCGGAAACTATTTAAGATATTTGAACACATTAAAGTGCAAATAATAGGTACTCGTTAGCTGTATTTCATTTTTTTCTCTTTTTTTTTCAAAATTTTTGTCCGATTAAGGGTTGAAAATTAATAAATAAATTTTTGAAGATGATTTTTATAAACAATCCCTTGAGTGACACCCACCGGAAAAGTTAAGAATAATCCTTTACTATTTAACTATTATCTGTAAAAGTTTCAAGAGTGTCGGATTAGTACAACATGGTTAAAAAAAAATTTCACCACGTTTCTCATACCAGAAACAGCACTTAAAAAAATATGACCTCTTCTTTCCCTAAACTGTGTATTAGTTAACAGTCATTTATTTAAATAATACATTAACAATTTAAACTTTTTAATTAAGTTTTCTGTTCTTAACTTTTAACGTCCGTGTTTTCACGGTATTATAAGGTAGCACATAGTAAAAAATGGGATTATTGTATTTTGAAAAATTATGATTATACCATGCCTTACTAGACACATTAAATATAAATAAGTTAAAAAATACATAAAATTTTATTTATTTACTTATGTACATTTACTACTGTTTGTGAAAAATAGAGGGGGATTATCTTTTCATTCAACTTAACGTATTATATTTCAGAAATTTAAAATACGAGTGCTAAACGACCGGAAAAGGTGTACATTTTATTAATTGCGTATGATATTACGCAGATGATTGTCTATTAGATTGAATTACGATCTATATAATCGGCTTTATATTTCTAGTTACCTTAGCTTGACAACGTACAATAGAATCGATTACACCAATGTTTCTCATAGTACAAAGTTTTCTTTATAAATCATACAAATTTTATTAGTAGAGTATTATTAATTCCATCCTTTTTGAAACTAACATTGCTTGTTATCCAAAGTAACTTTAAACATTTTTCTGGAGTTCAATTTTATCTGATATTCCATAAAATTTAAATTTTATTTCAGTAATATACTGCTGGAATAAAAATGATTTTACTGTAATACACTACTCTGATAGGAATAAAAGAAATATCTTTTACATTGGGCGCCTTTTGTTCTTCCATTTTTCATTATTATAATTCAAAAGTAAAAATGAATCACTCATATGGAAAGTACAATGCTATGTTGAAGAGTTAATGTAACACTTGTTCTCCTTTAATTCACTCTTAACCCACATAATCTTTTCCCTATTATATAAACCTGTTCTCTTTCTTTCGAGATTGCTTTACATCTGTCTTACATTCTATTTTAATTTATTTCAATTCATTTGAAAAGGACTTAATCTTTAGGGCAAATGTAATTTACTTTCAAAGGTGTTTTTGACTTTAAAATATCATACAAAAACGTTTCCTAAATCTTGTTATTTATTTAAATATCTGAAAAGGCTACTATGTATTTTCTTCATTTTTATGTACCTATGATGGTCATAGGATTTTGTCAAATTCATTTCAGATTTTTGTGTATTAATTCTAGGTTCTTTAACAATTAATTTGAGATACTATATCTGTATCATTTTTAATTTCTAAATCATTTTTATTCTGTCTTGTAGTACTTATAACTAAAGGGATGCAAGTGATATTTTCATTTTCATTCCTTTTTATTTGCAACTTTATATATACTGACTTAACTAACTATTTTTGTTTACAATTGAAAAATTTTAAAAAGTTCGACTTGCATCCCTTTAATTTTGAGAATTTTTATTATATTCATATCACTGTGCTATTACTTCATATTAACATAAAAATCATTTATGGCTATCCCTAGTAACAGATATCACTAACTTTCGGACGGCGGACCATGGAGAAAGACCTAATTTTATATTGTTTTCATTTTCTAAATTTTACACTGTTCCTTTAAAAATCTTTCCTCCAATATTAATTACGTATATTTTTTATAAGTTTGGGTCTCGATTGACCTAGGCTTCGCTGTTCAAGAGATGAAAATAAAAAAATTTTTTTTAAATAATTTGAGAAACACGTCTCGTGATACCATATCGATGCATCATAGATATTATCTTTGTAAGCATGCGTATTATGGTTCGATGGCCGTAATATGAGAAATCAAGTTAGGCATAGAAAATAGCTACTTTCCAGCCTTATTGTCATCGTCATTTTTTTATGAGAAGACATCATAAATATCATTTTATAAACGCGTTGTAACGTATAGTCTATAAAGTCCAGGTTCAGTTCATGAAGTATGTACTGGAAAGCAGAGTCGGGTACTTTTTATTTAAATGACGAAGAAGAAACACTGTGCAGTAAATTTTAATTTTCGTTACATTTTGCAATAAACAATAAGTCATTTTTATTAATTTTCATATATTGATTACTGATTACAAATCTATGAATCATTTTTCTTCATCACTTTCAATGTTTTAGGAATTTAATTTTAAAAATTATTTAAACATATTTAAATGATTATAATACTATACAAGTACACATCATTTTATGTAGGAGAGTGTATAGTATCATTTTCTGCAAGCAGAATTTATATACTTTTTATAATTGAAATATGTTTTGAAAAATACTTACAATAAGAATTCATTGGAAACGTATTTAGTGGATTATATTCAGGATTAAATGAACTATGCAGCATAAGTGATAAGAATAAAAATTAAGAAATACGGGCTTTGTAATCAAATCTTTCAAATCTTTTAATTCATTCATCATAATTCTGTGAAGTACTTATATCTGCAAATTAGATTTATTATAGAAAATGGGTTAATCTAATATTATATTTTATCAAAATTGCGTACTTAATATAATTTTGTTGATTAAGATAAAATTTACAAATTGATCAGCAAATTAAATTCATCTGATTCTTGTTAGCAGACTCTCGTGATATTGCCGCGGACAGAGCTATAGAGGTAGAAAATTTTCTAAGACTCCAAACTTTTATTTGAAGGAGCAAGGGAAGATAGAAGTGTCTGATGATGGGAGTAAGTACACTAGTACTCTTGAAAATCTGTACGAAGGACAAATCGCTCACGTGGCGATATAACGAGATTCTACTGTATAATATAGTTAGTTGCTAGTACAATGATGATTAGTTGTTAAATTTTCTAAAGTAATAATAAAAATAGTAAATATCAACCGTGATTTATTATTAGAAAATTTACAATTGTAAATTGAATATTTATAAAATTTAAAGTCTTGTGAAAGTTTAATGAAATAAATGTCTATCTGTTAAGTTTAAAAATCAAATAAAGTAATAAAATTTGTATTTAAATAAAAATGAAATAACATCTGTTATAGAGGTTTGCAGCGGCGATGAATTACCAGAAGTTGAGATCATCAGTTTGTTAGAAGAACAAATACCTAGGTATCGTCTACGAGCCGATACTCTAACCCAATTTCAAGGTAAATATTTATAAAAATATTATATTTATACTTAGAGCTTGAATAAAAAGTTTATTCTAAAATTGTATACATTAATAATGGACAGAGGTAATTAAAATTTTTCAATCTTTGTTTTTTACTTCTTCAAAAGTTTAAATGATGATTACCAAATTTAGATTTAATTATATTTAACATGTTCAGTTAGATAGAAACAAACTTAATTACATTTTAAAATATATTTTTATTTTATACATTTTGTTTAGCGTCCAAAATTATTCAACCTTTAGTTTTAATCAAATTTTAATTCTTAACTAATGAATTATTTTCACCTGTTATAAACTATATTACATTCAAACAAAAATGAAAGTCTTAAAAAAATATACAAGTTTTATATTGGATGTAGAAAGTATTTGTACAGCATTCAATGTTAAGCAACATTAAACTTGTAGTTCATTAATTAATTTTTACGTGCCTTTAATATTATGCTTTCTTAATTAGTATTTAAAATTTAAATATTTTCTTGTGCTTTGGGATATTTGAAAATTGCCGCGAGAATATAGTAAGAATAATGATTATTTTAACAATTTAAGTTTGTAAAAACTTTGCAAAAATAAATCTTCTATTTAAAAAAAAATAAAAAATAAAAAAGGAAAGGCACAGAATTAATTTGTATACCTAATAAATATTGTGTAAAAGAAATCAGGTTCTCCTATAATTTGCAAAGTTAACAAGAAAAATTTAGAAATGATCAGGACTATTTGTTTTCTTTAAATCTTAAGGAGTCGTCAGACGATAAGTATTTTAGTATTGTCAATATTATTGAACTTGAGGGAACATATTGACGAATTATCAATATTTAAAATACTGACGAGATGAATCGATAAGAATCAAAACATCGTTAGTAAATATGGAATTTCTTTTAATCAGTCATCATTGAACGCTAACTAAAAATTATTATAGATGCATTGTCAATAAATATTAAACATGCAAGGTAAATACGGTTTGTCAATAAGTATCTCCCTGTAATATTTAAATGTTTATTTATTCGTACACTATCAGTTTTCGGATTCAAATGTCTGGAATATTTAAATATTACTGTATAATAATATAAATTGATTTGTTTAGTGTCCATTAGGAGCAATAAGTACTTACACTCCTGATCAAATCAGACTTCTCTAGAGGGAATGGGAATTCTGAAAATTTGACGATTTTAATATTAAAAATTATTTAGAATAACAATAATACCATTTTCTATTACTGAATATCATAAAATTTAGTATATAACTGAGAAATGTGAATAATAAATAAATATCAATTCAAATTTTCCCGCGTTAACGTTTATGCGCAGATGATAGGGTCAGACTCCTATTATGTACACTCAGTCCCATCGAAGTTGTCGCAGTGAAGTTGGCGCGCTAACGCCGCCGCGGCGTGAATGCCTTAGCGCGCCAACTTCACTGCGACAACTTTGATGGGACTGAGTGTACACTGAGTCCCATCGAAGTTGTCGCAGTGAAGTTGGCTACAAATTCACTAACGCATTCATGCCGCGTCGGTGAGTGAATGCGTGGCCAACTTCACTGCGACAACTTCGATGGGACTCAGTGTACACTCAGTCCCATCGAAGTTGTCGCAGTGAAGTTGGCTACAAATCGGCTCACCAACGCTGCGTGAATGCGTAGTGAATTTGTAGCAAACTTCACTGCGACAACTTCGATGGGACTCAGTGTACACTGAGTTGCATTGAACTTGTCGCAGTGAGTTGGCTACAAATTCACTAACGCATTCACGCCGCGTCGGTAAGTGAATGCGTGGCCAACTTCACTGCGACAACTTCGATGGGACTGAGTGTACATATAAATAAATCGATAACTCACTCTTTTCTTGCTAAATTAATTTCAATTATTTATTTTCAATCTCTATTCTATTTCTATCAGTTTCTGAATCGTTTTATTATTAATTTTGCAAACTTTGCAAGTATCTGATGTATTTATACAATTTCTATTTTGCAGTTCTTCAAAAATATAGATATAAATATTTTATTTAAATTAAAATTAATCGAAATTGATCCACATCGAATACTTTCTGCACCCTCTGTATACAATTATATTATGTCAAATTCTTTTAATTATGCTGCAAATCTCAATTTAATATGTATTTTGTACAGGATACGAGAACGCTGATTGGTTCATTCCGTCACCGGCCCTAAAAACAGTCGATACCGATTTAAAATTATCACCGGACCAAATCCGGGAGACTCTCAACTATTTCAGTAAGTAATTGTTTGTAATAGCTTTTGTTGCTTTTTATTATTTATTGCATTTATTACATTTCGTTTTATACAGGTAAGTATCGCCTATTTTACAATGTCTTGTGTCCTACAAAGGTTTCAAACTTATAATATTGCAAATAAGATTTGCGATTATTTATTTTTATTATTTAATCTATTTAAACTTGGCACAGACAGTTTAGAAATAAATTACCATAATTTTTAATTTAATTTCTTTTTCGAATTGTCCATTTTAAGTTAAAAAAAAAAAACTGGATAATAAAGATAAAAAATTGTAAATGTTATTAATTAAATAAGCCAATTAAAATTAAATCACTAAACAAATTATTGTAAATGAAATTTTAAACGTAATTTTATTTATTTAAAGTTATTTTCTCATGGTGATAAATTACAAGATTTAATTATGTTCCTAAGATTTTAAATTGAATGCATGTTAAAAAAAAATCAATTTGTTTCCGTACCTATTCTCAAAGTTTATAGTACATTACTATGAACGATTTATGATTATGAAATTGTGGTTTAACTTTGTTTTCAAATATGTCATTTCATATGTAGTATTATTTAGAAAATTGTAGATTATCAGCCTCGTAAATCATATTTACAACTCACTCTATTTTTCTGTTTCGATAAGGTAATATTTTAAACGATAAAATTCGACCTTTATCGTTTACTTGTTATCGTTTGCGACATTCCTTGCATCTTAAAATTATTGATTTATTTTTTCCTGGAACACTTTAGGTTTATGTTAACCAATGTAATTGATATGTTGTGCGTAGTGTTTTTGAAGTCTTCTTTGAAGTCGATAAAGAAGCTTAAGTTTTTCACGTATATCATTATTCATCGATGAGGTAAAGGTTTCTTTAAATCACTCAGAAAATATTTTTTGATAAAACAATTTCACTTTCATACGTTGATTTAGTTTGTTATTTCTATAGGAACTTTTATTTATTTAATGTATGTTTAAAGTTATTATAAAAGGTTACATAAATATTATTATAATTAATCACACTATGTTCGTAATATAACAAGAATGAAATTGCACAAATTTTGAAGTATATGATTCACACCAATCATAAGCTTTGATACAAATCTTTCTATATATTGGATCTTCTATATCTTTCTATAATTGGAGAAATTTATTTGAATTTAAAATAATGAAGCTTTTATGGAAGAACAAAAATTTTTTGCGTACACTTAATAATTTGCAGTACCTTTTCCAGAATTTTGTATAAAAAGACTGTTTTGTTAAAGTAGTATTTATAAAAATAATATTCTTAGAAACGTGTTTTCTTTATTTAAAATAACATTTTACACTTCATTGATAACGAGTCACATGTAATTAGGCTCTATTTGTGAGCGTCCAATCGTAACAACCGCCCGAATGGTGTTCTCAGCCAATTAGAGCGCTGAACCCGGCACTGCAGCTGGAAGTTTCATAGGTGTACTTTAGTCGCCGCTCGTCCTCCACATCGGAAGGATGTTCTGCGTCTCTGGCGATATAACATGAAAGAACTTGCCTAATCTTATGTTACAAAGCAACTAACGTACATTTTTGGAATGGTATCCATTGAAGAAGTGAGTGTTTTTGTTGTGTGAAATAACATTTCTGCAAAGCGGTGTAAAGTGAATCGTCGCAGTAGTGTACTTTTCTGTTACATGTTATTCATACCGCGTATTGAGAATTTAAATATGAAATTCTTATGTGTCATCGGGAACGTTTCGAATTTTGTCAATATGCAGGTTTGAATTTTAATTTATCATTGATGTTTTTCGTAAATTAATGGTACAATGAAAATTGGAAATTTCATTTATCATTCTTTAAAAAATGAAGTTAAAGAAATGAGATGTTATTAACATTATATGTCATGAAGTCAGTTACGTTTCTTATAATAAAGTTAACTCTTACAGAATATATCGACAGAATTAAGATACATGTCACTTACACATGTCCTACTAACTTTCTATTTAGTATTTAGTTTCTTATGAAGTAAAAATGTTTATTAAAACTCTACATAATATGAACAAAGAAATATTATTTTCGTAGCTATAAATTATGTAAAAAGAAATTATTATTTTTTAAAGGGACGTGATGTTTTGAAAATTTTATTTAGGTTATTACTTTGGTTATTAGGTTAGGTTAGACACTTGAACTAGCCGAAAGAAATGTTTTTCAGTTATTGAATTTAGTTGATTTGTATTTTTTGTTAGAATATAGAATTAAAGATTTATATTAGGAGATATTCTTCCGTAGAGTAAGTAAGGTAGTAGGTTAAGTTATTTTTATAGAGGTGTGTCGCGTTAGGTTAGACTAGGTTAAGACTGCATAGATAAAACATATTTTCTTTATTTTTTACATAAAAATGTCCAAGTTCTGTGTATTGCTATATTATGATGTTAGTGGTTTTAATAGTGATTAGTTAAATGAAAGTTAAATTAATTTCTCTTAGAATTTGTATTTTATATTGCTGCGTCATGTACAGATTCTTTAATTCTTCCATAATTTAAAGAGCTTTTGTGTTTTATAATCAAGGTATTTTTAGAAAATTCTCGTCTCACTCTTATGTATAGTTCTGTACAATGTGTCATAAATTGTCTATGATTTTTACACACCATTGTTATATAATTATATAGCATCTTTTATCTTTGTAAATAAGCCACAGATAACAGAAAATGACAAATTTCAGTTTTTCCTTTCAAGTGCAGTCTAAAGATGTAAGAAGTATTTTATTATTAACTGTTATTTATCGATATAGGATATTTTAAAGTAGGAAATAGAAATTTCTATACATAATTCTTCATAGAAGTATAATGTTATTTATTATTCCAGTTCAATATATCATGTATCAGCTATCAAACAATAGATCTACACGATCATATTTCAAATATCAATTATCAGGTATACGATGAAGCCGTTCTAGATTAAGAAAACAATATTCCACTTCATTTAACAATTGCAAATTAATTTTCTAAGATATTTCTTCATCGATCAGGAATTTTAATTAAATTAATTTTTAAGATATATCTTTCAAGTTTCATATTATATTAAAACTAGTTGCGTTTCTTTGAAATAATTATAACGTTCTATAACATACATTGAAAAAGCATTTGAAAACTTAAACAAATTTTTAAAGAAATTTCTCGTTAGCTTAGAAATTTTAATTAAACTGACTTGGAAGGTATGTTTTACTTCTTTTTATTGTGGAAGCTAATCAACTGTTAATTTGGTACATGATGCACAAGCAACAGTGAAAAACGTTTCCCACGTCTTGTACCCAATTCCGTTAGAACATTACGTAATAATCGCTAGGTGATCAAGTTCCTTTCGTTAAAGAAAGGCCGTGTAATTCTTCATACACATTCCTTCCTTGTACAGCTCAAATTACTTTCTCACAGATCCGTGAATTAAATGATACCTAGAAGAAAATTCAAGATACAATGGTTTATTGTTTTCGAAACTTCCTTTGAACTCTTTCACGCCACGTTATTACCTTTCTTTTAATTAATACATAATTAATCGGTAATCACGGAAGTAGCAGCATTGTATACTCGATTTTCACTCGTTATTACGTTCGCTTGAAAATTGATTAAATAGTTCGTAACATGAGTTTTAAAGATATCATATTTGCATGCTGATAATTATGTATACGTATATTCATACTAACAAAGATTACATAGAATCTGCATTTTCACATTATTAATTGAGTTTGGTATCAGTTACTAATTACCAATCAATTATTCAGATAGTGATTATGTACTGTTACATAATAATGTAATTAACAGAAATTTTTATTTCCTTAATTTAGAAAATAAATTATGTACATATTTCAAGTTATATACTATATCAAAATTTGTAATGTTCCGGTTTGATTTAAACAACTTGGCGGGAAATTTAAATGTTCTTAATGTTATCTGCAATAATTCTTTTAAAATAATTCTAAAATTTCTTAATTTACCTCAGAAATAATTGAGAATTTTAAAATATAAACTTTAATTTCCTTAATTCTTCTACAACACGATATTATAATACAAAATTATTTTATTTAACAATATTAATTCCTGAAATGATTTCCAATCTTCTTGTCATATTTCTATATTTATTGATCCATTCATCCACCAAGATTGTAATTGCAAGTGGTTAGAAAAGAAATATTTGATCGTCATTTTATCGTTGCTTGCAGAATTCTTATCGATAGAACGATCGCACGTATTTGAGTTACCGATCGATTGTTTCCTTATCAGTTCGCTATTGCGCGTTCTTTTTTTCATAAGAATTCAAACAAGTCTTTTTTATTCTCTTCAATCAACACAATTGTTTTTCAATCTGTACACGTTCCCGATAAAAATGATACCTCCTTGTGTTCCGATAAAAAGTTTGCGAACGATAAATCACCTTAAACGGTACGCTTTCAAGATAATCGTTGCCATTAATTTACGAAAAATAAAAAGTCATCGACCTATTTGATTACCGTCTAAAAAGTGTATCATTCAACAGTGAACATTAACTATGTGAATGAAAGGGGAACGAGGAGAAACAGAAACGTTTTAAGGAAAAGGCAGAAGATCAGCCATTAACATTTAAAAATTTCTTCGTTGTTTAAAAAATAAAAATACAAATAAAAAAAAGAAGATAAAAAATCTCGATCTACTTAAGATCGAGAATCGATTATGGCGACATGAGCAACGATCGCAACTCTGAAAAATCTGATTCAGAATTTAACGAAAGAGAGAGGAAGAATTTTCAAAATGTCTCACGGGAAGCGAGTAAAAGTAACTCGGAAGAGCGTGCCGGAGGAAGTGGCGTTGAGTCAGAAAAAAATTCCCAGAGAACGTTGGAGGATTCCCAGGAAGATTCATCTTGGAAGAGAATCGAACGTTCTCAGGATAATTCTGCTTCAGGAACGAGCGAAAGTCTTTTAAAGCGTGTCGTTACCGAACAAGAAAGTGGCAGAGATGTTACCGACTATTATAATCCGCAAACTTCCTGGACGTACACATCTGGGACTTGCGATAATTTATTGAAAAATTTGAATAGGAAGTATCTTTGGAAATCGGAAAGGAAAGATCCGAAGGTTTTACGGAAAATGAACGAACGTTCCTGTGGAAGTGATCAAGGAGGTTCCGGCGAACTAGACACTTCCGGGAAGTTAAAAAATCACGATAGTCCTCCACGGGTGCCAACGTTTAATAGCTTGGCTTTGGATGTATCGTATGCCGGCCTAGACACTTCCGGTTTCCTCGATCTTGAATCCTCGAGAAAGTCTCACGACGATGATCCGCCGGAAGTGTGGGAAGATTTCAGCGTCGTCGAATGTTTGGATAGAAAATTATTGAACGATGAAAGCACGCCGGAAGAAAGGGTGGAAGCTTTGAAAGAGATTTTGGCGGACACTGATATTCACGAAGGGGATGGAATCGTTTCGGATTTTTTGTTTCACGTTGCCAAAACGAAACACGGGAAGATATATATCAGGGTTATTAGAACGATGCTTATCAACCGAGGTAGGATATGAATAATTTATTTTATTGATCATTTCAGTTTTACTCTTAGGGAAACTGAATTAAAATAGATTATCTAGAGAGATGAATAATAAAGGAAATGGAAAGGTGATGGGATTGAATAGGAAATGGGTTGAATTTATTTTGTACAGTTCTATATTCGCGATCAAATCAGGCATCCCCTGGAAAGATGGCGATTTCTCGGGTCCTCACCTTTCCCCTTAGGCATTCCCAGGGAGAATGACAGTGCAGGGAAGGAGCCCCATGTACAGGGTGTCCTAGCCCAACTGTTACAAAGCTTTTATTCCGTACCTATTAATGACACAAAAAATTGTTGATATGAAAATTGCATGGAAAAATGAGGCCTATGTTTTGGCCGGAGTGAAAAATCTTTTGCATTATTAATTTAAGAGATATGATGATAGTGCTTCTCAAGACGAATTTATTAAGCTTGAGTATTTACACTCGATTTTAATCAGTTTTTAACCGACTTCGAAAAGGAGGAGGTTACTCAATTCGATCAGTATATATATTTTTTTTTGTGTTCATCTATTACTCCGAGATGGATGGACCGATAGGAACGAAACCTTTTGCATCTTGTAGGGTATGTCTTCCGGTTGGCCCCATTGAAAAAAATTTTTCATTTTTTCATTGTTATTGCAAAATACAGGAAGTTTTCAATGTCAAGATTGGACGATTTCAATGACCTTTTAATATGTTGCCGGGGACATGATTCTGAACAACTTTTTCATTATGCATAATTAACGGAAAGTTTTAGTTTTCGAGATATTCGTGAAAAACTATTGTTACTACTACATTGAATTCTACGTATGCCTACGTGTCGCTACTGGTGTATGAGTCAACATGCAGTCGCCGATTGCGATGAAACCTTTCACATCTAATAGGAGATATTTCCGCGATATTTCACTTGCAAAAATTTATGCAGTTTGTTATTGTTAATAACTATTGTGATAACTTGTATGGAACTTGTTATCGTTAAAAACTATCGTTATTGCAATTAATCAATAAGAACGGTAAACCACCTTACGGCATCCCACAAATACTGCTCGTTCCACTAAAAAGTGTGAAATAAAATAATTTTTAACAAAAAATACAACCGACTTCGAAATGCACTAAAAAGTATGAAATAATTTTTACTTCATTTATACAAATACCCAACAGCTATTAAATAGTATACTAAATACATTTCAACCTTTTCGGAGGCGACGCAAAATTAAAAATACCCGAATATGCGATGCTGCCAATAATGATTTGATAGGTTGTCGACGCCTGAATCTTCCTAGTAGAAGAAAAGTTTTTAATTTTGCGCCGCCTCCGAAAAGGTTGAAATGTATTTAGTATGTTATTTAACGAGTAAATAGGTTTTATTAATAGCTGTTGGGTATTTATATAAATGAAGTAGAAGTACATACTTTTTAGTGCATTTCGAAGTCGGTTGTATTTTTTGTTAAAAATTATTTTCAAAATATGACGTTTACCCGTCATATAAATTTCCCGATTTTCAGTAGATACGTCTTGGTTTGAGTAGCAAGTGGAAACACGGCCTAAAAGTGGCCCTATTGCGGTAAGTGCGATAGGAACGGCAGACCCAAAGAATAAGAAACCGCAACAATACGTCCGCTTTTACGACTTGCTACTCAACCCGAGACGTGTCCACTGAAAATCGGGAAATTTGTAAACGTTATATCTTGAAAACTATTTAAAATCGGGTGTATACATTACAGTTTAATAAATTTGTCTTGAGAATCACTATTACATGATTTGATATATGGTTCCATTTAAAAAACAAAACTTGACCATCATATCTTTTAAAGTATTAATGCAAAAGATTTTTCACTTCGGCCAAAAGATAGACCTCATTTTACCATGCAATTTCCACATCAACAATTTTTTGTATCATTAATAGGTACGGAATAAGAGCTCTGGAACAGTTGGGCTGGGACACCTTGTATGTAAAGAAGTCTGGTCCTATCACTTGTGTGTAAAGTTTACGCGCAAAAATTTGAATTCATATTTACTTTTTTATTCGTATTTTCCAGTGATATAATTAAATATTATAATATTTAATACTTAAGAATTGTTGTATATTCTCTTTAACTCACTTTTAATATTGATATCGTCAAAATTATGATTTTGGGAATTTCTGTTTCCCCCATATCGCCATTTTCGTTAGGTAAGCCTGATTTGATCGCGAATGTACTGTTTATAAAAACGAAATAGGATTTATAGAAGAAATTTATTAGTTTTGGCTTTAAACATGTTTATTTATGGCTTACAAAAGTAATTTTTTACATTGTCACAACTGTAAATAAAGAAATAGGTTGCATTGAGATAAACTTATTAGGTACTGAGTAATTAGGTACCGATAGTAATGTGATTTTTTGGAAGCAAAGGGTATAGCAGGATAAGATGGTCAAAAGTGCCCTTGAGCCGATTTTATAGCTTATAATAAAAAACCATTGTACACCAAGTTTCAACCCTGTATCTCAACTGGATAGTTACAGGGTGAGAAAGAAAAAATGTTTTTTTCCATATTTTCCCTATATAATGGCATTCAAAAAATCTGAATAAACAAATAACCACGCGACTGTTTAATTAACAAAATATTGGGGGCTATCCGTAATTAGTACAATACATAATCAGAAAATTGATAGTGCACCACTTATTTTTTTGTATACTTCATGATAATATTTTAAAAATATTTTTCATACGTTATTAAATGATTAGTGTGTATTCTTGTATAATTATTAATTAAAACAAAAAATGATTTTATGAAAAAAAAAAAAATTGGACATTCATGGGGCGCGAACCTGCGACAAAAAACTTTCAAGCGGTTCCGCGGTCGTACACCTTAACCATTCAGCCACCTACAAAGTTGAAAATGTGTCGAATATTTTAGGAGATAACGTGCGTAATTTTCAATTATTTACAATAACTTCATTCTCTCCATTCAGATCTTGCTCCATCCAATGCAGAAATGTTAGAAATCACATAATGCACTAAGTGTGTAAAGGAAATGTAAAAATTGAAAGTATTTCTCATGTTATCGCATGAAATATGTCGAAAATATCGGTTTTTGATTTTTTTAAACACGGCGCACCGCACTTAAAAATCTGAAAAAAATTGAGGACACCAGTCATGCTAATATCTAACTACTGTGAAAGTAAAAATCTAGTGTTTTGAAAAGTTCTACCCGAAATCTCAATTTTTCGACTTCTTTTGCGTTTTTGATTTTTCACGCCTAGGATTTGTAACCGAAAAATCTGAAAAAATTCACAATCATCAAGAAACATGGCTAGAATATTCTAGAATTTTTTTAGATTTTTTGAATGCCATTGTATAGGGAAAATATGGAAAAAAAAAACATTTTTTCTTTCTCACCCTGTAACTACCCAGTTGAGATACAGGGTTGAAACTTGGTGTACAATGGTTTTTTATTATAAGCTATAAAATGGTGCATTGCTGAAAAAAATCGGCTCAAGGGCACTTTTGATCATCTTATCCTGCTATAACCTTTAAAACAATGGAACTTTTCATGGTTGCCATTTAATTGTTTGATTTTTTATACTAACTGTAAGTAGGAACCTTCTGACAATGTTGTTTTTAATGTTCATAAGTGTAAATTGAATATTGCAATAATAAGAAACGTTTAAAATTAAGGTTTCAATTTCAAACCTGTATATTCTATAATATGAAATCTGCACAACTTCAACTTTTTCAAAATAGAATAAATGTTTCTGGTTAGTTGAAACTTTTCTTCATTTCCAAAAAAGTAGAAGTTTCTTATTTATGCAAAAATATCAGTAAATATAATTCATTTCTTTGCTGGAAGGGGGGATAAAAATGATGGTTAGTTGTTTCATGACTAAAAATTTTAACAATTTTTTTGTATTCTTGTTTAAAATAAACATGATAACGGAACATATTTGGCAAATTATGTTACATGAGTTTAATAAATAAATAAATAAATAAATAATAATAGAACAGTAACAGTAAAAAACAAATTTGAACTGTATAAACAAATTATAATTATTAGTGCAAATCGATATTAGCCCATACCTTTTCTAGAATTTATACGAATAGATGTCTGGTCTTCTTTTTACAATATTTATTTTATAGATTTCCAAAAATATATATAAATTTTTTTTACAAAAATTAGTTGATAAATAACCCTTTTATTAAATATAATTTTCATTAAAAGCGATCAGAATACGAGTTTTTTCTACATTCACTATATAGGATATCCCTAAAGTTTCCATCTATTTTACTAAAATAAGAAAGAATTTATATAATTGTTATATTGGCATACTTACACACACATTTTTGTGTAATATCCGCATATTTATAATTCTGCATCTGCCTTCCTCATTTTTTTTTTTTTTTTTTTTTTTTAAGGAAGATTTCCACCTTCACCAGTGGGATCTCCAGATTTAGCACCCTTAAATATTGTTGCCTTGGGTTTCATTAACTCTGAAGTACATCGATAGTCAATTAGGTTATTAAATTTCCAGCCTCAAGTGTCAGGGACCTTAGCAATTTAATTCGGGGTCGTCAGACCAAGCAAATATTATTTTCACTTTATATGTATGTACACAATAGTGGAAAATAAAATCATTTGTACCGCTTATTGAAAATAATGTTAGTTTATAGCGAAAAAGATATAAATATTGAATATTTGTATTTTTGAATTAAAAAGTGTGATAAGTAGTTTTCGAAATCGCATAACTTCTCTAAAAGATAGTTGTAAGGCAAGACGGGGTTAAGTTTTCATTTTGATTCATATTTCTACTTTCTACACGTGTATCTTTATTTATATATATTACATTTAATTAATTAGTTAAGCTTTCAATAATTATGCTCTTTCTAACGTACTTCTGCGTACCTTAGTCTACTTACACAGATTGTTCATTTTTTGTTTTATTTAATTTACTTTCTACTGTTCATAGCCATTTAACTAACTTCTCTTTTTCATTTCCCTTTTACACATTTTCCAGCATGCAATTTCTTTTCCATTCCATAACAGTCATCTAGTAGCTGTTTTAACCCTTTGACTGCGAAAGGCGTACACTGCCGGTCAGAAGTATTCGCCTGTCTATATTTTTGAATTTTTAAAAGAGTAATTCAGAAAATGGTAATAGTATACAATACAAAATTAAATAAAAATTGGGGCTGTCTCAATGGTCCACCGTCCGAGGGTTAAACAAATTTTAAAAAATTGCTTGTACATAGTTTCGTGAAACTTAGAGAATTTTTTGTTATGTAATTAGTCAAATTATAAAGACTTCAAAATTAACCCATTTGCAATAGTATGAAAGTTTTTCAAAATTCCAAGTAGCGTTAATATTATATTAATTTCATAAGGGATAAAATGGATAGTTTTGATTGGAAATCCTATTAAACTGAAAGAAATTTAAAAAAGTTTAAATATCATTACTATTATACTAATTTTATAAGGTATCAAGTAGAAACTAAAAATTAGAAAAAAAGGAATGATCAATTATATAAAATTATAATATATCATATCATAAAGGCATTTTTTAATGATTTTTCTCATTTTTCAAAATAGATGGTTATTTTAGGACTACCCTGTATTCGTATTTGAATTATTTATACGTACATTCGTCCGTCGTGTTGTGAATGTATGACAGTATAATACGTTGCAGTAAATCTATACTTAATTACCAGCTTGAAAGATCCGCTTTATTATACACTTTTGTTTCTTATTCACATCTGTGAATGATCTCCGATGATTACGCAATCTGAAATTCTAGATTAGTCCTCTAATACGATTGTAATCGGTTCCGACTTCTGAGGCTACAAACAGACTTTCCTCTAAATAGGTAGCTGGATTTAAACGTTCGATATAATCAGCAATTATAAGAATTTAAGTTTAAATCATTATACCATAATTTTGTACATTAATAATTTTAATTTTTCTAACAATTGGAAAATTAGTTATTTAACTTTAGCCAAAATTTAACTTTGTATTTCATATTATTTTCATTTTCTAAATTTTACCTAAATTGTTCTTTTGAAAATTGATCTAACTAACTTTTATATATTTTGTAAGTTTGGGTCTCTGTTGACCCAGTCACCGCTATTCAAGGGTTAAACAATATATTGAATTTCAGAATGAAATTCTAAAATATAAAATTTTAACATATAACAATTCTATTTATAATTTCAAAATTGAACGGAATTTCAAAAATCACTGGAAATTCGGTTCTTTCAACTTTACCTCAAGGCAACATGCCAGAGATTTTATTGGGTTATTAATAGCTTTGCGTCCTGAACAAAAACCGTAGCTTATTGTAAAGCTATTGGAAAAAATCAAAAGCAGACATATTGAACCCGGAAACCGTACTATTCATGTTATCGATCGATATCGAGCATTGTATGAATTTCTGTTATTGACATTTCCTTTGATAGTTAATAAATCAATATCATAACGCAGTGTATGTAGAGTAGGTCTTCTAGAAATTACATTATGCATTAAATAATGTAATGATTCAATCGTACTTAAATTTATATTTATTAACTGCATCTTGCTTTTCTAATATAATTTTTCCATCATTTCAATTTCCCTCTCATTTGATTGTACTTGCTCTTTTCTTTTTAGTGCAATTTGATTCATTTTGGCATATTAATTGTATTTAACAAGTTTTCTTTTATTATTGAAAGTTTCCTTCTCTTTAAATCATACTTACTTTTTTTTTATTTAATACAATTTAGATTCGTTTAACATTTTAGTTAATTTAGTTTTCTACTGTTCGAATTTCCCTCTCGTTAAATTATGCGCATCTTGCGCGCGCAGCCTTGCCTGACAGCTATGCGTCATGGCGCCGTAGTAATTTTATCGCTTGTTTCATTTCTTTCTTCTTTCATATTTTTTAATGAGAAAGAGCAGTTATTTTGTTGTCTGACGATTGTGAATAATAGTTCAATGTATTAATTGATGTTTACATAAACAATTAGTTGCTACACATTGCCAGCTTCAAGAATATTAGTGAAATGTGCCCGGTGAATCCTCTGACGTCAGAGGCAAAGAATTAATGTGTTGAATGGTAAGTATTTATTTTAAAAATCAAGATTTTTCCCATAGATTCTAAACTATATACCGTTTACGAATTCCGTACCCTTTCACTAGTTATAGGGAACTATTATTCCTTTAATCAATTTTTGTTTATTATAAAATATACTTGGACAATACATCTTAAATTTCAGATTGTAAGTAATAAAAAATGTCATTTTTTTAAACACGTAGAACAATAAGAAATTAGTGTAACCCATTTTGATTAGTTCTTTTTACGTAAATATCGATTGTACATCTTTTCACAGTTACTTTGCTACGTAACCTTCCTACGTAGACGCCATTTTTAAAAGCTCTATCCAGCCTTTAACCCTTCTGTTTATTTTTATTTTTTTTCTCCCCTATCTACGAAGTGTATGTGATACATTGAGCACGGGTTTGATATTTTATGATCTTAAACACATATTCTTAAAAATTAAAGAATTTATATTTTAGAAATATAAATATAAAGCATACTTAAATATATACAATAAATATTTTTATTCAATTCTAATATTGTTGAAATGTTTGACAGTTTTAAAGAATATTTTTAACAATATATTTATATCTGATTTATATTGGTTTTCAGTTTTTTTGTTTTGTTTTTTGTGAATATTATTATTTTTCTTGTAATTATATTTGATTTTGATTTGATTCCATTTATATGATTTATTTAAACTGAGTTTAAAACTCGTCTATTATTCTAAAGGTTATGTGCGTAACTGAAGGAATTGATATTGCGTATAATAATAATCAGCATTTTAAAAATAAAACCGTATAAATTTATAGCAGCATTAATATTTATTGATCTATCGAATAAAATTTATTACTCAACGTGAATTAGTTAGGATTAAGAAAAGAAATTGATAAAAGGCTTATGGCTTCTACGTAAAATTGTGTATCATGATTTGTGACGAATATTAGAAGATTATTTAGAGGTTAACTCTCCGATGCATTATGTAACTTCTCAGATTACTGTAACAGATAGACGGGCCCAAAATTACTGTCGTTTTCTGTCATTATCTATAACAACATCGTTACTACATCATTTCATGATTTTTTAAAACAAATCATTTACAATGTATACATATATTTTTTTTTTACATCCATGCTTCTCTAAAGTTCCTGTTATGTTCATAGAAACTGGCACTAATTATATAAAAATTATTACTGGGTGTATTTTTATAAAAATTAATAAAAAATTCTATCATGTTGAAAATCAAAACAAGAAATCTTATTTTAATAAAATTCAAAGTAAACAAATGATATAGTTGAGTCATATAGACCTGAAACATAATAAGAGGGTTAAATCAGTTATTGATTTTTCAAATATATACTGTTATGTGTCTTTCGTCACGTAGTTATTTTTTGTCGCAAGAAGATTCCATTTAGCCAAGATTAATCAAGCCCAATTTTCCTGAATTGAACTTTCTGTCACGATATCAACGGCATTGAAATGGAACGCGTGCAATAACTTTAGTCGGATATGGATGTAAAGAAATGTCAATATATAAGCGAAACGTTAAAGTTAGTCATACAAGTGGATAAGTACCGCCGCGTAGTTACATCTTTGTTCCTATAAATAAAAGATGAGAGTGTCGCGGACCCTGTTTATCACTCCAGTGCATGTTCTTATGCAAGCTCGAACTGGTGGAAAAATCAATAATCACCTGCGACGGTTTCTACCTAAGGCATTACGTCAAAAGGTGTTTGCGGTTTTAGTTTCGACTGTTGTATTGAAAATTAACGAGAAGAAGCCTAAATACGGTTATCGTATCGGTCGAAACATTGCAAGGTTAGAATTCCCTAGGTTAAAAACTGTCCCAAGATACTTTTCTTTGTAAAACTGGTGCGAACTGCAGTTAATTTGATTTTGTATAAAAAAATAATTGTATTTAATGATTATAGGCAAACTAATTAGATATTGCTTATTTAAATTTTATACAATTATAAAAGATTTCAAAATTAATAATAATTTTGGAAAGTAATAGTGCACAGCTCTAAAAAATAAGAAAGTGATTTACATGCATTCAGTTTTTTAAACGTATAGATAATTATGGAAGTGTGAATTAAGTATGTACCTAAGTATACCTCAGAATACCTAACGATAAGTATACGCGGTAAAATGATAGCTTTCAAAGCCAAGGTCACGAGTTCGAATCCAACCGCATACTGTTTTCACTGTCTTATTTCTACAATACAATAACACTTTTAAATAGTAGTGATTTTTCATAGGTGTATATTATGTACTAGTACATTTTATATATTCTCTTTGTCCAAGTATATTTTGTAATACATATAACTCCAGGGCCTTCGTATCATATTAAAAACAAATATAGGTATTATATTTCTAAATTGTCATTGAAAAATTTAAATAACGTCCTAAATAAATTTCTTGACTTTTTAAAAATTAAGCCCAATTTCATTTTATTAGTCAGAAGATTAATATTATTCGAAATGTGTAAATCCTGAGGGTATACAAAAATAACTTTTATACGTATAGTGCTTTGAAGAATTTTAGATCTGTTTAAACTTCATTAAAAATTATGCAAAATACTACAAATATTATTTATGAACCTCAGAAGATATATTACCTTACAAGTCGGAGTGTGTTTTCCTTTTACCATCATAAAAAACTATTTTAAAACATCATTCTGGGAATCAGGTTTTAAAAGGATTCGTTCTTTTTTTACATTTTTCAAAAGCTCGAACTATCTAGGTACATGTACATATGAACAGCAAAATTCAAAGCATTTTGGTTTTTCAGTCTTTTGTAGTAAGTGGTATTGAAGTATCGCAATGTACAAGGATGAACTTTAAACACGTTTTCCTCGAAACCAGTTTTTTTTTTTTTTTCCAGTTAACGGAAATGAAACGCAAAAAATGTACCAACCACTCTGAAATTTTAACACATCTTATGTATCACTGATTCATCGTAAAACTAAAAACGTGTGTACTTCAATTTTGAATACGCGATATCTTATTAAATTTTGATTTACGTGGTTCATTGGTGTACTCACACTAATTATGAATCTATCAAATCTTGTTTCAATATTTTATTTTATTTTATTTATGTTATTACTAATCTTGTCAGCAAGATATCTCTTTTCCAAGATACTTATCATTTTTATCTCCAGATATAATACTAATCCTTTGTTGCAGATCGTAATGATAAGAAAATAGCAATAAACTCTTTTTTTTAGCCCTTGAACAGCGAAGCCTGGATCAATTGAAAGCTAAACTTATAAAATAGATACAAAGATATTAACCTAAAGTTAAGTGTATAATTTGTAAACGAGAGAGTTTCATATATTGGAAGAATAATTTTAATTAAAATTGGGGCTCTCTCCAGGGTCCGCCGTCCGAGGGTTAACAGTGTTTCAGAAAAAAAATTTCATAATATTTTATTCGAAGTAATATATTTGTAACAAAATGCAATGAAGAGCTGAAAAAATAATAAAAATCTAATTGGAAAATTATATTGTATACTGTATAAATAGCTTAATATTTTTATTATTATTTATTTGTACTGTAAACTAAATCTTTGGTATTGTGTAGACTATAGTTATAAATATAAATAGGTTAATATATGAAAAAAAAAATTTTCCTAAAAAGAGTCCTGGACATCATCAAATTTTTTGTTATAACAAAGGTATCTTTCTTCGAATTTGGTTTAAAAAGTACTCTTAATAAGAAAACAAATTAATTAAAAATAACCAAGTATTGGTTCTTGTGATTTTTATAATTTTAATAGAGTGTAATAAGCAAAAGGCAGTGATTTTAGTATGGACCTTTAAAAATTATTTTTATTTTCACATCATCATATTTAACATCTTGAGCAGCGCAAATTTTAAATTGAACGTAAATAGGTGTTTTGTTTCTCTTGATAAACACTCGAGAAATTGCGTATTAACCCTGTACTAATTATAATTGCTCTGATTAAAATTGGCATTTTGTGGCTGTATTAATAAGGAAAGTGCACGACCTTCGGAACACCTATTTTGTCCAAACTTTGCATAATAATTATAGGGACGCAAAAAGTAATAACTACGCAAAATTATAGTGCGGACTTTTGAGAAAATAAAAGAGATGTTTGCATTTAACATTTTTGTTATGTTTACTTAACTGTGTGAATTGAACGAATTAATCCATTATAATCTGTTGAAAAATTTACTTCTAGAAAATTGAGGTTTATCGGTTCAAAACTTAATTCCCATTAAAACTAATTAAAAAGCAAGTAGATAGTTTTACATCCCAATAATAAGAGATAAATAAAAAAAAGATGTTAATAGAAACAAATAAATACAATTTAATTTAATAGACAATTTTTTAATATAATTTTTCTTGTTAGAATTTGAAAATATTTACTTTTTTAATCAAGTGTAATAAAAGTTAAGAGAAGATTCAAAAACTAAAAATAAAAATAGGACATGCATACGTGAGTGAATTTTAAAACAAGTTATTTACTTATACTTAAATAAAATCTAAAAATGAGTTATTCTAAAGAGATTTGATAAGATAGATGAAAAAGGTAATAAGTGCATAGACTATATCAAATTAAAAAAAAACTTCATTATTAACTGCAACTTATTAACAATTTTAGCAATTGCAAGCTTCATATAATCTACGACCTCCGTAATTTTTATTTACTTTTTATATGTAAAGAGAGTCTATTGATAGGATTGTATCTCAGAGGTTTCGTTAACTTACTACATAATATTACTATTGGAGATTACTATTACTAGAATCTTTTGGGGAGTGGGTCAAGTCCTTTAGAATTGTAATTAAAAAATTCTAGAAATTTAAATTCTGAAATTTTGTAATTTTGTAATTCTGGAATTTCAAAATCTTATAGAATGGTAGGACCAACCTGGCTCCTACCTAGATACATCACTGCTAATTTCTAAATTGCAGTTGGTAACTGCTGCATTAGATACAAAGGAAATAAACAATAATAGAACAATACTGAGAAGTAATACCAACCGTTAAGATATTAACATTCTTCAAAGCACTACTCTACTTCAACCCTTTCGCTGCGAACATAAATCAAATAATTTTGTTCAAAACATTTTATTTACAGTAAGAAATATTCTAACATAGCTATTTTTCTTTCTAATAGCCGTAATAAAATTTTGAAATATAAACACTTTGTATTGGACGAACATAGTCATCCATAATTGCGAAAGGGTTAAGGGTTATAAAAATGACCCGAGTTTACCAAACAATTTTGAAAAATATTATTAGTATCGATTATGGTACCAAATTGTTATTATAGAATCAAAAACGAAGAGGAAAGTAACATAGCATGAAATTGGTTTAAATTATCCGAAAAAAGAAGGTCCTGGAAAGAAATAGCAATCATTCAATAAATACAGCTAACGTGTCAGCTGTTTCTCCCAATCCTCCCTGGGTTCCCGGCCGATCCTGGCGGAGGAAGAAAAAACCATTTCGAACAATACGCTCCTGGAATCGGAAGAATCTTCCGACCAGGAGCAACAGGATCCCCAAGAAGATGATCCTTATGAGTACGACGAAGACATCAAACCTTCGAATGAGGTTTCACCGGAAAACGAAGGATTTCTTGGAGGAAATTGTCCAAGTTCCTCTAGAATACCAGCACGCTGTTGGGGGTGTACCGGTTGCACCGGATTACAGACACCGATATTCCTGTTGGCAACTTCACCGACGGAACCGGCATGCACCTGCGTTTCCTGTCAGTAATTTTCTAATTGTCAGGACCAACTGAGATGGCTTGAGCTTATTTTCTTTTATTTAAATTTTTCTTAGTTTTCTTATCTTCGCAGTTTTTGTGAAATTTTCTATTTTCCATGAATAATGTAACTGATTAATATGCTACTCAAAATAATTGGAAAATTGTGTTTTTAATTCTTGGAAAACGGAATTCTGGGTTATAGTTATTTTAATCAATAATTAAAACATCATTAATGGACGGGCTGGATAGTTGGATTGTATAGAAAATTTGAAATATATTTTTCACATTTAAATATTTTATTGTTTGTTAGAGATTTAGAAGTAAACTTTCTATATTTTGCTTATTTTATTTCTGTAGTTGGGTCAAAATGACCCTTGAGTAGCCGTACGAGGATTGATATGAAATTTCAGTCCAGATTTCAGTCTTTAACCTCAGACGGCGGACCATAGAGAGAGCCTATGTTTTAATTTAGTTTTGTATTTCATATTTTCATTTTTCAAATTTTACACTATTCCTCTAACAATTATTTTTCCAATATATGAAATCCTTTTATTTAAGAATTATTTTTTAAATACATTAAATACAATAAATCATAATATTAACTGCCAATATATCATTATCATCACAATAATGGGTTTGAAATTTGAAAAAATAGTAATGAAATATTTTTTAATAAATTGTTAGTGTTTTTCTCAGATTTTGCAAATAATATTTAGGACTCAAATTTAATTAGTAGAATAAGCAATTTAGAAAAAAAAAATTCGTAATGCAACACGATCTTTGCATTCAATATGTTAGGTGTAAATGAAAAATATAAATACTAGTGTTAAACACGTGATATTTTTTTATTGTTTATAATATTTCATGTAAGGTAAATAACTTCAGAAGAGACGATAGATATGTATTTAGAATGTTATCTTTATAATTATCTTCAAGCATATAATTGTTACATACGCAAACGTGAGGAAAAAATGACATTATGCTTCTATTACTATAATAGATTTACATATTTCTTAACTATTTTTATCATATTTATTAGTGCTTTAATGTCATATTTCTGTTTTGATACAGAAAATAAAATGAGTGTTTTGTAAATTCAAAAAATGTTCGAATTCAGTTTTCTTAGAAATAAAACTCTCATTATATTGCCATGGGAGCCTTGTGACCTCCAAATGGATTTTTGAACACACTCTATTTTAGCCTACAAGGATGATACACTTTTATCTTTTCATCCTTTTTCAAATAAGAGCTCTAAAACTTGAAAAATTTTCCGTTCCTACTATCTAGTCCGTGGCAATATAACGAGAGACTAAACAAACTTTATTCTATATTTTCAACTTACTTTTTATTATTAGATCACCCTGTAATTCATAGACGCAAAAACGGAAATTTATTGCAATTTAAAATTATTCTACTAAAGCCTCAATAGAAAAAAAGTTGATAGTGTTGAATGCACCTAATGTTACATACATTAAAATATCAATGATATATTTATAACGTACATATTTGCTTGAGCCCGCATGTATATGTTAAAATAGCACTTAACGCTGCGTGGGTCTCATATGGTCTACACTGAACTTTTCATTCAGTTCACTTAATGTCTCCGTAACATTATCATAAAATATCTGGTGAAATCAGATATGCCTGCTTACTTAAATATTATCCACAATGCGGTTCTCTTAACACGAGGCGCCTGTCTTGTTTTCAAAATACTTTTCATATCAAGCTTCATTAATCAAAATTGTGTTGTTTAATGATAACGAATTTGATAAATAATTAAAAGATTCAATAACAGTTAATATTCAGCAGTGATTTTTCTTCCGACGGGAAAATGGCGATATAGAAGAAACAGAAATTCTCAAAATCTTAATTTTGATGATATTAATATTAAAAGTAATTTAGAAACAAAATAATGTAATTGTTAATTATTAAACATTATAAAATGTAGTATATAACTGAGAAATATGAAATATCGATTCAAATTTTCCCGCGTAAACGTTTGCAACGTTTCCCTTCTTCACATTGTCATTTTCCCCGGGGTAACTATGGGAAGGGCGAGAACCCAGGAAATCACCACCTTTCTTGGAGAAGCCTGAATTGATCGCGAATGTAGAGGACATAATACTTTTCTTGGTGGTACTAGAATTCTTGAATTTTGGTTTCGATAGTTCGCATTTATGAGAAGGTTGAGAATCACCGCTTTATAACACCAACAATATTAAAAAAATAAAATAAAAGAAACTTATAATTAATTTGTTCTTATCGCTGTATTTATTAGTTTTTTTTTTTTAATATACATATTAACTGTCATACCATTCATATTTGGGTGATACTTGATTTTCCAAAGGAAATCATTACTCATTACATTAGGAATTCTTTTACTTATCTAATTAAAAATATTAGGTATTTGAAATGGTGTGAAAAATATTGGGTGTATAAAATGATTCGGTGCTTTCAGTATTACAGCTTGTTATTTCTATTTTAAATTTGAATATTTTCCCACGTTTCTGTGTATCTAAAAATGGCGGGAGAATATAATAACAATAAAAATTACTTCAGTAACTGAAATCACTGTAACTTTATAAAAATAAATCTTTAATTAAAAAAAAAAAGCACAGAATTAATTTGTACGCTTGAAATTAGATATAATTTTTTATAAATAAATATACTACTTAAAAAACTTTTCAGTGCTGTTTGTGTGTAACAGTCAATGTGTTAATGAAAATTTATTTCAGAAATAATATTGATACAATCGTTATCGTTATCAGTAATTTTGCACCGTTATTGACAGCATTTTAAATCAATAAAGCGGATGGAAAAATATTCAAATCTAAAACGCGATTGAAAAACATAAAAACTGATAATATTCATATACATACTCCAATAATTTTCAGTAGCATATTACAATTGATTTCAACGGAAAAAATTGAATTGAACCTGTTCGTGTAGTTATCGCGAAACTGCACGTGGTCTCAGTCTGTTCTAAGGAATTTTCGTGACTCATTTGCGTGCTGTATCCATGGTTCATTTTTTTCCTATTTGTTTCTCTGTTTTTCGCTCTTGACCTTGTCCGTTTATATCCCTCGGTGAAAGGGTGGAAGAGCAATGTCATTTAGTGAAAGTTTACGATGCCGAAGATTTCAAAGGCCCTTCTCAGTTTTAGATTCGTCTCAAGGTTTTCGTCGTCTTAGGAATCTTTATCGTTAGGAATTTCACTGTTAGGAATCTTTATTCAAAACATTCAAAGATGTACAGTTTTCACAAAATTTAACGTACATTTACGTAGAACGTGAAAATAAATTCAAAATTTATACCTATTTGTAGATAAATAAATATTTGCGAAAATAGATTTGTAAACAGTAACATAATGTACAGAATGTTCGTTAAGACTGGATACAGTTTTTAATCATTTACAACAATTATTTAATGTTTGATGCAATTTAATTTTCTTTTAATATAATCAGTGGAACATATTTGTTAAATTTTAGAAGAAAATATGTACTTACTTTTTCGTTTCTTTTAAAAACGTTTTAATCATTTGTTTTAGTTAACATAAATATTTCCTAGCTTTAGTCGCGTGTATTAAATTAGATCAAATTATTAAAAATTATTATTTTATGAAAAAGGGTGAAAAGAAGAATAATTGAATTTTAAATTTTCTTCAAAAATTCAGCACAAGTGTTTCATTATTACGTAATATTAAATAATTATATAAACTAATCAAGATTAATTTTTAAAGCAGATATTTGTAACAGGGTAATAAAAAAGAATTATTAATTACAATTGATTTGTTTTGAATGGACAACATGTAATGATAATGAATATTTTGAAAATACATTTTATTTCTAGTACATCCAAAGTCATTTCAAATTTTTGTTCATTATGCCGTGTAGAACAAGTACAGTACATGCCACTTTGGTATACACAGTCCCAAGTTTATCTACATAGTGGAAGTAGTAATTGGCTTTCCAACTCAGTTTACTTTTGAACAATGCAAACAAAGCCTGTAGTGTACTTGAAAATGATTGTCATTTGAGTACGTTGTTGCATATTAATGCAGCAAGCACTAAGTGGATATGATATATCTCTATATATTCAATACCTTTATTTATTAAATTTTGTTATTAAAATTATTTAATTTGAATTCACTTTACTGTGAAAATTCTTTAACTTTCCAAGAAACTGTTTTGTAAATACAATATTTTGAAGAATTTTCAAATTTAATTTTTTCAAAAATAACCACATACAACTACATTGTTTTATTTTTTCAAAAGGAATTACCCGCCTCCTAATTATAATTATTACAATTACTAAAATACTCTGTACATGTGAAGTTAATAGGCGACGTATTAATAATTTTTTTTTGTTTAATTATATCATTGAAAACGAATTGTATATCATGTATAGCATTAATCTGTACATTCTGTATATGATATATTATAAAAATACTAGAGGTGTGCCCTAGTACCTGTACCTAAGAATGTCGACTCCAGTTGGATCTAATCGGATCTACTTGCATCTAATCGGGTCAGGAATTTTCCTCGGGATCAGAACCGGTTCTTAAAACAAAATTTTAAGGATTTCACAATGTATTTGGGATCGAGATTTCACATTACTTTTAGGATTTCCGAAATAGGGATTTAAAGTATTTACTCATAATCAGATCACGTTTCAAGATACGTTTTGACGAATATGATTATTGAATGGAGATATTTATAAATACTTTGTAATACTGTTAACACTACTCCACTAAAGAAACAAAACAAAATTATTATCAAACAGTGTAGTTATTTTTTTTTATATATCAGTTAATAAAATAAAGTTCATGTTTCTTTACACAAAAAAAGTTACAATTTATTATAGTTATAAATTACAAATAAATTATTTATAATACATTTAATTTGATATCAATTACAACTCGCTATAGCTACCTAATACTTTGATTACCCACAAATGTAACAGAGGTCGCTAATAACCACGAGGTGTATGCGACCTTAAACAATTAAATTAAATTAAATTAAAATACCGGCTCATTTATTTTTATTATATATGTAAATAATTTATTACTTTTGGTCTCTCTGGTGTTGTCTCTCTATTAATCCTCGGACGGCGGATCACAATTTTAATTTAATTTTATGTTTCACATTATTTTCATTTTCTAAATTTTACACTGTTTTTTTTTAATTATTCTTCCAACATATGAAACATTTTCGTTTTAAAATTACACATTTAACTTTGGGTTACAAATATTCTTGTATTTGTTTTGTAAGTACGGAGCACAGATTAACCAGGCTCCTCTGTTCAAGGGTTAATTGTTTAATAAAACCGACGGATATCATGTGTATTATGTTATTATTTACAAATAGGTATTTTTATATACATTTTCCCAACAATTTAGTATGTTGTAAATGATCATGGATACTAGCTTATTATAATACAAATTAAGAATAACACTCTATAATTTTCCAGTATAATGTAAATAAATTCTTTGTGTAAAATTAACGGCATCTATCTTTCAAACTATTCTACTTTCTTTAATTATATGATGGAATTAAATATAATGTGAAGAATCCTTACCATACCCAATATATTAAGTATGTATTGTTTATTTTATATGTTGTTAACAAATACGAATTTTTCATTAAAATTTATAAAGTTAATTCTCAGGTATTTTGTTTGTGACTTAATATTTTATTAAACTATTAAGAAAGAAAAGGAGTTTTTAAACTCATTCATTAGGTACATACTTACTTTATGTGTGTTATTTATTTTTATATAAATGAACATTATTTAATTTTCAATTATTTTTAAGCATAATATATAATTATGACTTACGTTTAACATAACAATATTACTTTTAAAAACTTCTGATGACAAATTTCAATTCTAATCAATCAAATTTAATAATTTCCTTGTTATTTATTATTCATTTAATATTGATTTTTATCATTTAATTTGTATGTTCTTGAAACGCAAGCACTGCTAATTAATTATCACAATCAGATTAATGCATGCTTTCTCTTTATTTGAAGCACTATAATGCAGAAGACAAATTATTGCTTTGATTTTTGTTATAATTAGCGTAATACTTGCAAAATATTATTATAAAATAAGTTTGAAGGTGTTTTGTCATTTGTAAATATCTATTTCTTTATTAATTTTGCAAAATATCAAGCATATATTTTATAAAAAGTAATTATGTGTAAGTCATATAACATATTTATTTATAATACATTTTATATGAAACTTTTTAGTCTTTTATTTATGTATATGGTGTATGTTCTGATTTTCTGAAAGCTGTGAAACTACACTGTTTAATACACAACAAAATTTAGTAGATGAAAGTTATTGCTTTCCTGAACACAGCCTAATAAATGATTCATAAATGCATTCCTATGTTACAGCAATAAGATTGCTGTAAAATCTTTAGTATGTACACTTTTAAGAAAGCAAAACATTTCCTAATTAACCTAACCATATTATTAAGCAGTACTTTAAACACAAATTCTGAGGCCAATAAATAAATGATTTAGGTATATGTGATTCATATTTTTAATTTCTAAAAATGCTTAAAATACAATAATACATACATCACTTCAAAACACTTTTCAGATGATATATATTTAAATAAAATGTAAATATATATCAAAAACATGTAAGAGTCATCTAGGTAATAATAAATAATTATTGTAACGTTTACAAATCATTTATCATTTTTAATATATTTTGTATTAGATGTTATATTGTACAATCCATTTAATAACTCAATATTAATATACATATAATGATTAAATTAATTATTATAAGTATTATGTAACTGATAGCTAAATATTGATGTATTTAAAAACTAAATTTTTATTTAAGGAACAATTTCAAAGATTGAATGATATGATAATTCCTTTTATCAACATGCTAAAAAATATTTATTAAATAAAGGTATAGCTATAGACTTTTATGTGTAATTTATGTAATAAAGTAATATATCAATTTTTAAGTCTTTTTTTTTTGTTCTTTTTTCAATTTCATTTTTTAAGAAATTAAATTCCCAGGTTGTACTATATGAAATTTTATTCAAATATATTATGTTACCACTGTATTTGTTAAGTTGTAAAAATAGTCATCTGGAAATAAACTTATTAGTTTCTCATATTGAATGCAGTCATCTTCAACAGCCAAGATATTTAAAACATACGAACCAAAATATGCTAAAGTAAACGTTGTATAATACCAACCATTTCTCATTCATTTGCATCTTTAAATATACATATGCAATTAGGAATCTACTAATAGACTGAAAATAAAGGTCTAAATCAATGGATGTTAGTGTGCACAACATTTGTTACATATTAATACAATAATTTATGTTATATAGTATTAGTATTATTGATTTATTATAATAAACCTAATATTATTATCAGTTATTTAATATTTATTGATATTCATATTTTTTCTGATTCAATCAATAAATACATGATTTTATTTTATTTTGGAAGAAAATACAGATTTATATAATAAAAAATATTTTTCTATTTTGGAAATTTATTCTAAGAAGAGCTGTATAATATTGTAAATTTGCAACATCATGTAATACAAAATTTATAGTTATCTGCCAGTGTTTAAGAAATACAAAATTTTAGCACAGTTGATAAAAATTTTATAATTCTTTATAAAATTGTAGTTACAGAGATCATTATAATAACTGTGATATTAAAAGAAATAGTTGTAATTTCCAAAAGAGTATGTCTTAATAATGAAATGAAACCTGAAGAGGCGCAGAACTTTAAAAGAAAGAATAACTGAATTATTTTTCCCTAAAATTTAAAAAATTTTCCATTGATTGGATCAGAAGAAAAGTAATAACATCCATGTGATTATTTAAACAAAAACTGTTTGTATAAGACAAAGCTTGTAAGATAATATGTTAGGCAATCGTTATAAGCTAATAATAATTAATACAATTAATTCTAATTTATTAATACAAAGAATACTTATTTAATAATTAACATATATGTAATCATATTTAAATCTTTGAAGGACTATCTATTTTGTAGATTTGCTATTTGTGCTGCTTGTAAATTTGTCACTTTTCATTATTTATTGCTTCATTATTATGGAACACGAGCTCATCACTTATATATATTATTTGTTGCATTTTATTATTATAAAATCATAATTTCTTTTTGGAATTATTATGTACATGGTTGTTTTTTATTTCAGTTTTATGTAGCAGTCGGGTGAGCCAAATGACCAAGACCTATAATGACATAGAAGCAGTTACAAGGCTTCTAGAGGAGGTAAATGTGACTATTAATATATAATTAACTTTATAATACTTCTTTCATCCATCGTAAACCATATTATGCAGAATATGAATGACACTTGTACTTGCTAACCTTGTCATGTTATTGATTGAAAGTATAGGATCATATCATTCAGAATTATAAATTGCTCAAAATAATTGAGGATGTTTCTGAAAAAGAGCTTACTGCTATAAAGTACAGATATGCGATAGTTGGTTAAAAATGATTTACTAAAATGAGCCTATCCATCTATAGATCCCTTTCCCAGAAACATCCTCAATTGAAAGCATCAGTATTGCTTCAATGACTGGTTTTCTTATTGAAATACTTCTGTTTTTATTAGTATTTCAAACATTTTTACAAATAGTAATCTGTTATTATTATATGTACCTATTTAAGTAGTATTTATTAAATACTCAATTAAGTATTCAGTGTTCTTCAATACTCAATCTCAGAAAATGTAACTAAAATTAGCAAAGCATTTAAAATCTTCAATTGCTGTTACATTAATAAGAATAGTTTTTTGTTACTCTTTTTGCTATTTTTGTTATGTAAATACCAACTGGTGACTTGCACTGATTTGAGATCAAAGTCGAAACATGAAGATACTATGAAAAGATATTCGTAAGATATACTCGTAAGATATTAAATAAACATATCAAAGAAATCATTTCAAAGTTTCTTCTTTTCATCGAAATAAGGTCCCATGTGTTTTGATTGATATTGCTAACACGTTCCATGTTACATGGGTCAGCGATGTCTCGTGACATTTATCAAAGACACATTCTTAACCCTTTCACTACTGACGTCTCTACAGGAAAATGCTTCTAAATGTTTGTACACTGTTACTCAAAAGTTTGGAGCATATTGTGATTTTCAAAAATATCATGTTTTCCATCAATTACTGTTATCCCCTTTCAGCCCAAATTTTTCTTAATTGATAAACGACATTTTTTTTGTTAATTTTTATGTCTTAAAATATTAATTATGACAACATTAATATTAACAGTAATTAAAAAAATAATAATACAACTTTTAATTATTAAATGTTATAAAATTTAGTATATAACTGAAAAGTACGAATAACAATATTAATTCAAATTTTCCCGCATAAACATTTATATGCAAGTGGTGGTCCTCCAGAGACCTATTATAAAGTATAGGGCTCTTTTTCTACCGGTGAAAAGGATTAAATAAAAAGCTACTGTTATTTGTTTATATAATAATGAGTTCAAAACAATTTAGTAGGCCATAAACATTAAATTATAAAATCAAATTACAAAACATAAATATTTATATTAGTAATATTTAATTATTAAATATTTGGTTAAATTTTCTCTATTGGAATTACAAGATTTTTATTTATTATTAGGATGATTAATTGATTTTTTAAATTAAAGGAAAGGAATTTTTATATAACAATGTTTTAATTAATATTCATGTATTGCTCTATAGAATGAAGGTTCATATTATTAATATTTATTTATTAAATATCCGGTTAGATTTTCTCTAGAAAAATTAAAAGATTTCTATTTATTTCATGTTTAATCATTCGCTTTAAATTTCACACGACATAGAACGTGTTAACGACGTCAATGTATATTTTCACGGAAAATCCCACTTGCAAATTAATTACATTGCTGTATCTAAACGATCGATTAAATGTTGTTATTAGAAACTATTGTGATTACCAACCACATAATATTTCACAGTAACTGTATAGAATATTTAATAGGAAATCTAATGATTTTTATTTAGTTCCAATTTGAAATTTGAATAGTTAAATTACAATTGAGATTTGTATGAAATTGTATTATACATATGTATATGTATTACTATCAAATGTTGTACTCATGAATTTTATAATATATTATTTGACAAATACATATTATTCTATTGTTTTCCTTCAATTATTCAAGTACACGTAATTTGCGATGCTGCTCACGTCATTCAACGTGTTAATATAAAATGCAAGGAGTGTAATACAAATTAGTTCCAACTATAGAGTCAGTTACAAAGCGGAAGTAAGGCCCCCCCAAGGTATTGACCTCTAGTTGCATTAACAGCGCGGCAATTTCAAACTCTTTCAACATAAAGTTGGAGTAAAGAATGAAAACAAACAAGAAAATTGTCATTTTCTATAATAATTATTACTTTCACTTTAGTCTTTGTAATTAAACAATGCACCTATTTTAATTTTTAGAAAGAGAAGGACTTGGAGCTGACTGCACGTATCGGTAAAGAACTTTTATCGCACAACCAGAAACTTGAAACCACGGTCACCAGTTTAGAGTCCGAGTTAAAGGAAGCCAATGAAAGAATCACTCAACTCACGCATGAACTTTCAAAGAAGACAGAACTAATTCAAATACTTACCAATGATGCAGAAGAAACAAGCTCCGAAGCCAGCACGCCCACCGGAATACGTGGCATTAATTTGGACATGATGCAGAAAAAGATCAGTTCCCTCGAAGATGAAAACAAACAATTGAGAACTGAATTTGCTAGGCTGATGCAAGATGCTGATCATTCGGAGGAACAGGAAGCTAAACTTGTCAAAGATATCGCAGCTCAACTCGGTTAGTCTGTCTAAAACAAGTATAAACACTATACATATAGATCAAAAGAAGTGTTTATCATAACTTAAATTAATCATGTATTTCTAATAATATCAAGTCCAGTTTTCACTGACTTGCTTTTTGAAAGAATTAAATGTTTGTAGATACTTATTTTATTAAAAGAAAGAAGATGAAAATATAATTTTGTTAAGCACTATACAATATTCAAAACCAGAAATGATGAATCATTATAGCAGTATAATACATGTGATGTCCATTAGACTATGACATTATTTGTATTTATCATTCATTTATTATCTTTCTTCGTATATTATATAAAAATTTCAATTAGAAGGAAGGAAAATAAATAATAGATATTACACTAACATAATTCAAGAAAAGTAATTTAAGCTACTATTTTTTAAATATCATTATAAATGATAATGGATTAATATATTATTCTATTTTAAGTTCCAATTCAATAAACCTGGCTCTATTATTAAAAATTAAAAATGATGCATAAGAGTTGAATGTGAACTTTTATTATAAATCGAATCACAGTTTATGATTCTTTATATTAGCAAATTAGGTAATGTTTGTTATATAACTAAAATATATATTTTATTTACAGCAAGTGCAAACATGGAAGTAGATGGAATAGCAGATGAACTTGATAGGCAGAAAGAAGAGAATAGATTACAGCATGAACAGATTGTTAGTTTGACTGCAAAATTAGCTGAAGCTGAATTGAGACTGGCACAATTAATTGCTGAACATGATGAAATGGGAACTACTCTACTTATCACCAGAGATAATCAAAACACCCTTGCGAGTGAGCTGGCCGAATTCAAGGATCGATACGCAGAGGTGTGTCTTCAAGCTAATAGAAATTATTAGATTGCTTTTACTTCATTTCTTCTTCTCCTTGTGGCGTAGAATTTTTTTATAAACAGCAAATGATCAAAACTAAACAAATTATTAGTATGAATGTAGTAATTTTAATAATTTCATTCTCATTGGAATGATGAGCTTAACAGAGAGAAATAATCTTATTAAAATTATTTGTTTTATAAGGTGGTGAATTTATTAGCTGAAACCCAAGAACAACTTCGAAAACAACGAAAGAGAGGAATGCCAACAGTCAGAGGAGGATCTTTATTCCCTTCAATGGGTGCTGCTCCGCAACCAGATTCTATTGCTTCAGAGTTAGAGTCGTCTCTTTATTCCGAGCTCAGCTTAGATTCTGGAATCAGTACTGATAGGATGTACGTTTTTTCTTCATCTTTCATTTATATGAAAAGCAAGAAATATAATCATGATTTTATGTTTTATATTTTAAAAATCCTAATATGCGTTATGCTTTTTCTTCTTATCTTTATGATGACTAATATATGTAGTAGTTACTTAAGGTTTGCAAATAGCAACTGTGTACTTTATTTTTATAACTATTACTACATTGCACTTTTTGCCGCAGTACTGCGTCTTTTAAATTTATTATTGGTTGCTACTAGTATTATATTCTTTAATATCTTTGATTCAAATGATTCAAAATAGATTTTGATTTGCTTACGCATTTTCAGATTATAATACATAAAGATTAAAATAAATTGTAGGAAATTTATTTAATGAATTCTAAATGTTTTACAAATTTTGTCATTCTTAATGTTTATAATTTGACATTATCACTATTTAGATTTGCAATAGTACACTTGCTTTTATAAGAAACATATTCTCTGTTCTGTATTTTATTTTAATCAACCTTTTTTACATGCCGTAGACCAACTTACAAGAAGGTTTTCGAAACGGTCAGGAGCGCTTCAAGAAATTCTTATGCAGCTGATAACAACCAGTTCCCAAGAATAGGTTCTATGACTACGTCAACGTTGTCAAGTGGCTCTACCGGGCCACGGATGAGTTGTGGACAAATTCGACCTCTGGGTTCTATGTATCCTAGTTTAGACTCCACTGGACAAAGTGATTCAGAAGGCTCCCTTATCACAGATTCTGAGGAATATCCGTAAGTTTTATATTTTTATTATTATTATTATCATAAGTAAAATATGAATTTTTGATATTTCAATCCTTCATAAGTATTTCTCTTTTAACTCCTAAAGTATTAAATTATAAACTAAATCTTCTTTTTTGGAAACTTGTAGTGGTCCACAAAAAACTGGAGTACCTGGGGCTCCAGGAGCGGCGGACCTGGAGGCAGCTCTTCGTAGATTGACACCTGCAGAAGTTCTCACAAGGCGTGCTTGTCTTAGCACCGGTACAGGATACAGTTACGATTATGATGCTGGAGCTCATTCACCCTCGACTTTCGTACCGCTAGGTTGCAGAACTCCTGATAGTATTATGTCCACGGGAAGCAGTGGAAACTTAAGTGGTTACAGTGGAAATTCTTGGAGAATTCCTGAGAAATTGCAAATAGTTAAACCTATTGAAGGCTCGCAGACGTTACATCATTGGTCTCAATTGGCCACGCCAACTTTAGGTAATTTTATATTAAGATATTTTACAGAATTTTGTTAAATATTCAAGAAATGTCAGTTTAGTGATATTTCTTTTATTATTAATTCTATTATTTTTTTATTTAAAATATTACTGTTGTATTTTTAAGGTGGCCTTTTGGAAGAACGTCCAGGAGTGAAAACACGTGGAGGACGCGGCTTGGAAGACTTAGGCCTTGTCACTTTCACTTTAAGCGACCTTGAAGAAGATGAAGAATACACAAACCCTGGAAAACTGTTTCAAGATACCGGTTCCATATATACATTTACTAATAGTACTGTACTTCATCCCGATGATCACACCAGTGTAACTCCAAGTATTGTAGGAAGTAGAGTTGCAACTGCACCGAGTAGTGCTTTAAATTCTGGAATGAGTACTCCACGAACTTTAAGTAGGAGGAACTCAACTTCGACATTTTCAACGACCCTTGGACTTGCGAAAATGTTAAACGAACGAGGTATTTATTGAATAAATTTATAAATACATGAATCATCATATATCATATTCATTTTTAAAATCAGTTACAATAATTAAACTTTTATGTTATTAAAATAGGCATAAAAGCAGTGACACCTTCTTCTGTGAGAACGCCAAGTGAAGAAAGAAATTTTACGCCTACTGCGACACCTTGCAATAGTCCTGATGCTAGTCCTCCAGAAAGCCGATCTAGTTCACCAATTCGAGACAGTGGACTTTCTTTGGGATTGTTATCCAGCGGAGCAGAATTATTGAAGAGGACATTTGGTGCAGAGCCAGAGGTATGCAAAGATATTTTTATAATATATGCCATAGTTAGAGAAGTGGACACTCTTTGTTGTCACAAAATCGATTTTTAAACAATTTTTTTATTGGATAATAGATAATATCTGAAGGCAGAATCTATAATTAAAGCAATTTTTCGGGTGCTATGAATGGGCTGAAAATGCTCGCAAAGATTTTAGAAAAATGCTTCCTCTGTAAAATCACGTTTTTCGGCGTTCATGTTTCTTTTTCTCTTTCTCTGTAACCATTCGACCGATCGAGTTGAAATTTTGTATGTCTTTAGTACTAAGGGTAACACATATTTTAGCCAAAGATTTTTTTGAAATTCTATCTAAAGCTAGATTGGCAGCATCTTCTAGGTTGAAGGTAAGAGTACCAAAAAGTCCATAATTTGATAAGCTCATATAATTTTTTCTATTCAGTATTTCAACATTCTCTTTAGCTAAAGCACATATATAGTATGATACTGGATGCTCTAAAAATTTGAAGTTGATAGCTGCTGTAGATTCTGAGAAAAAGGAATATGAAATTGGCTTATTTTCCATATACCACAGAAAATGCCCTTCCCTTTAAGCAATACGTTGATTTTATATAAACACATCTGTTATAAAATCTTTTATTTAATTAATAATTATATATGAATTTTAAATTGGACAAGATCTGAAATAGAAACTATAAAAAAATGTTATAAAACAAGAAGTAAATATATCAACGCTAATCAGTACATGTACACTATTTATTCAATTTATTAAATTTAAAAATAAGAATTTAGATTTTCAAAATTAAACACTATTTGCTAACTTCAAATGTATGCTTTATATGTGAATGTATGTTTCTCCATAAATGTTAGTTTATTTTAATACAAATTATATCTTTCAGCACGTACAAAGGAAGCGAACGGTGATCTCCAGGTCCGATAAAAAAGCACTTACCAGTATCCGTTTAGTAGAAAAGCTTGAGAGAATTGGTATTGATACGATAATGGCTACAACAGTTGGTTCCTCCATCTCTCCATTAGCACTTCAAGGTTCTCTGTATACCAGGCGTACCATGGAAAGTCCTATGGCTCAATTAACCTTCCTGAAAAACTCTATGTCCTCGAGTGGAAGTCAAGAGAAACTTTCACCTTCTTCCACTTCAAGTGATTCGTCGTCAATGAAACGAAAATTGATTGGAAAGAAACAAGACGAGTCTATACCAAACAGAGAATCAAACCGACAAAGGAGAACTGGTGCTAGGGCCACAAGACCTGATCTCGGACAGGTTACACCCGCAGTTCCTGTCACAGTTACAAAAGAATCTCCTGCGCAATCAGCTTTGGGAACTATTAGCTCGTTTCTATTTGGACGAAAGGGTGGATTACTTTGAAAGCATTGTTTATTGTGCGTTAAGTAATTTATGAGAACTTCGGATAAAGTTTTAATTGAAGGTAATGGAAGATTGTCGGAGCGGTGGTAAAATGGACAATTTCATATTTTTTGTTCAATTTGCTTAACGAATAATTATTTAACGAATATTATAAATGAATTTCTTTTGTAATTTTTCAATTTTATACATAAATTTTAACCTATAAATATAAGGTGAAAGGAAAATAGATTACATTTTCAAGTATAATCAAAAATGTAAACCAAAATGCATTAAAAAACAGTAAGTCATTTATTATCTTCATATTATGATTCTAATCATAATTTAGTCGAATTACAATATTTATTAAATTGTAAGCAGATCAAATACGCAGCTCTTTTATGATACCTTTATTTAGGTATACTGCGGGTGTTCATTACAGGGATATAATATTGCATATAAAATTTCAATCATTTAATGTTATTCTTCCAATAAGTTACATCATCCTCGGCCTAATTGATAATATTAACTCCTTTGCCATCTTTACATACAAATAGTATCAGTATAAATGATCAGTACTATTTCATAATAGTAAACATTCCTTTAATATTGTTAACTGTTTCTTTTCCTTTTATTTTCTTTTTAAAGTTCAGTGTATTTTTCTATACATATACCAGATAATGTTTCAAATACTACTTTTATTATAAAGTATAAACTTATAAATGCATATTTTTTAAATCTGTGCTACTTACATATGAAAAATATTATTTGTAGTAAGAAAATCGACCTAGTTTATTCCAAAGCATACAGTATTATATTTACTTATATAACTTGATAGTTATAATTTTTTAAACGTTTATTTTTTCAACGCTCCGACGATCTACAGTTATAGAAAACGTGAACAACATGTTTGTTAATTTTAATTTTACACGACAGCTATTTCACTGTGGATACCTTTTTTTTTGGTAATTGTTTGTTGCAAGTATATTTGAAAAAAAAAACAGAAAAAATATCCTTTAGAATGATTTAGTTGAACAATGAATTTGTAAATGGTTATTTTTAGTATTCATGGTTAAATGAAAGTCAATCTAGGTGCGTGATAATAAATAATTTCAAGTTATTAGTTTATACATACGTAAAAATCAAATGGGAATAGGAAAGTGTACCATATAAATTAATTTGTATTGTGTAGAAAATAACATAATGTTGTAATTCATACTTAAAACTAGGTAGAATGTTTCAGCCATGTGATTATGAAATGCTACATTTTATTTAATGCGATTTTTATAAATGATATTGGCATTTTTATTATTTTTTGATAATTAAGTTCTTTTTGTGAAAACATTTCATTCACTTGTTCTTTGGCATGCATTATATTTTATTACTTAACAAATTTAATTTCTGAAAGCCGCAAATATTAATAATTCATACATGGAACAAAATTAGTTAGCTTTAAACTTGTTTTATCATTTTGATACTTAGTTGGTTTTTAATTTGCGCGCCAAAATGCCCAAAAACGATGGTAGAAAAACTACAAAAAAAAAAGCAACGTTAATAATGCACGTAAAAATGACTACACATTTAGTCAACCGTGATAAAGGTCACTTCATAAAGAAGTGATAAAGATTGTGTAAGAACATATAATCAACTCAAAATAGTAAAGAAAAAAAGTTTAATAAAAATCGCAGTGAATTTTGTAAGTCGAAGCACAATTTTTAAGGACAGAAGTTTTAGGGTGCTTTCAATTGTGTTCTTTTCTTTTAATGAGTTTAAGAAATTCATCATTAATTGATCAATCATGTTGTAGAGTAATTAGTTAATTGTGGTACTATTGTTAGTCTTTTGCAAGAGACCTCACAGTTAGTACTGAAAATTAATTAATTATTCGTTAATTGATCAATGAGTGATTATTGATTGATCATTGATCGAAAAGGGATATTTTTATTTCCTGACTAGTTTTTAATCTGATAGACTGTTTGTAAATATTTAATAATGCCATAATAAACATTTGTTTTGATGTTTATATTTATATTATGTCGAGCAGGAATATTTCGATTAGAAACTTGAATATGAGTGATAAATTGTATTAACAATTGTATATTTTTTGTGAATTGATTGATCAATAATCAGTCGAACTATAATTGATCAATTATTATTTTTGTATATAGTAGTAGTCTAGGATTTCCCTTTTATTATTTTGTCTCTTTTTTTTTAATCGGTTGCGATTAAAAAAATTGATTGCAATGTATCGAGTGAGTTTGGTGATGAAATGCAATTTTATTAATAAATGGACCTCTGTCTTGTATCATAGAAAGGATTGTTTAGCAGGCGCAGTCTTGTACATAGACGAGTACAGGTTAATAAATAAATTAAATTTAAAAAAAATGTTGATATTTATTTTCCTTCCATTCTTGAATACTATTATTCCATTATATTAATATTTAAAGTAATTTAAAAAACAAATGCAATTTTTACAGCCCAGGGCATTGCTATTTTCCAAAGAAATCTTACCATGCTCGCTAGTGTGTTGAAGAATAGACACAGTAATAATAAATTTTAATAGTTATAATAATAATTTAATTAATAAAGAATTTTAGTAGAATGATATAAAATTCGACGTTGAATTTATATAGTGTTGATGGTCGTATGCAGTGGTAACAAACCGTGTTACGCGTTGTTTCGGAAACATTTTTATTACGATCCGATATTTTGGACGGATCTGCACAATAGTGTGTGGATCAGTGATGAATGTGTTTTTTCTATGTGGCGTCCGTCTTTGTTCGTTACAACCACCAGTGACTATAGATAGTAGAAGACTGGACATGCCTTTGTTACCGAAGGGTGGCCATTTCTGGGGCGAGCACGCCCCAGTATGAAGAGAGGTTTCCACAGTCGGTATAACAGTCGTGCCTGTTTTGGCAGTTCTTCTGTTACCATACCTCACTGGTACAACTACCTTATCGATTACGGTAAGGTGAAGAGACGCACGCACATATAGTATGACTGCAATGTTGCCATATCTGTTTCCATATGTATTGCAACTAGTATTCGCACTTCACACACAAGCATATATCTGCTTCCATCCGTGTGCGCTATCGCTTCGGTGCTTTCCACCGTCAATTCACGTATTCTGACGCGAGTCCCGAGCCGAGCAATGTGACGATGAATGCAGCAGTCACAACCAGAAGGTCGAGTTCGAATCCCACGGAGACAATTTTATTTTTAATTAGTGTGTAACCTCTTAAAAAAATGAAAGCTTGATAATTATTCATTTGTGAAGTATTTAAACAAAAGGAAGGAGAATTTTTCTTTGTTAATATGTAAATTTTATATTATATCCGTACGTCTTTAACAAAAGATATAAGAATACATACATATATACAAAAATTTCATTCTTTATCAAATAAGTGTTTTATGCAATCTTTAATATTTGTAAATGCAACAAACGAGCATAGAAATTAAGGAAATTAAAGTAAGTACATATTTTCGATAGTGTTAGTAGTCCTGAGGCAATGTATCAGAGTGCTAAGGCAGTTTAACGGTTTTGTACCAGGTTCAAACCCCTCTGTAGACATTCATTTTTTTACATTGATAATATTTTTATTCAATTTCTAGAACTGTCCGTAAATTATGTATAAGGAAAAAGTGATTCAGAACATATTAAAAAATTGTTGAAACCATTTGATGATAGTATATCAGATGATCACATTATAACATTTTTTTATATGACATGTACGGTGTTTCACTTTAATTCATTACTATGCCGTAATATTTCAGTATTGGCAAGTGAACACACTATAGCATATGCTCAATCGTAATACTTTATTAGGAGCCAGCAGTTGAATTCTCGTTTGCAGGATAACATTTTTTTCCAGGAATTAACTCGAACATAGCTCGACAAAGTAAGATATCTTGCGGCATACCTTTGACATGTATCTATCTTATTTTATCTCGTTGCGTGTATTCTCTTTCTTTGTCTACTGAGATATGGCAACGCTGAGCTGAAGGCTGTAAGCAAAGGGGTACAATCCTGGGTACCGAAGCAATCTTCTGTTACCGTCAACGCGTATTAGACTGTTCTAGTACGAAGTGTTTCACTTTTTTATATTAGGATAGAGCAGATGGCGCTCGTTCTCGAGGCACTGTAGGAATAAGTGATTCCTTAAGAGTTAGGATTCTTACTTTATCAATTGATGGAAAACAAGCTCACCACCGTTTTTCATATAGGATTTTATTAATTGTCAATTATTATAAATTTGTAACTACGCTGTACATTTAACTGGTCCTAATGCACTTGACACGGCTTCGATCGCTCAACAACGCATTTCAATTCTCAGATGAGAACACCCACGCACGGAATACAAAGTTTCTCAAACACAAAGCTACCGCTTCAAACGTCCCCACGAGAATGGAAAAACTTCCATCCGGAACGGGAAAACAACGCTTTTCCCGGAAGTAGATGTCGCGGTAAATTTATCGGAAGTGTACGCTTCGGCGAGACGGTCGACCATCAGCAGAGGTCGCCACAACTACCCCCTTTCGAGTCTCTCGACCCGTTAGGGAGAGCAGACGACACCCTCGAATAGGTCCAGACAATCATACTTGCCATGCTCTGGAGGGTTGGCAATAATGTCAGCGACGAAAGGTAACACAGTTGGATCCAGGTTGAGCACGACGTTTCGGAATTTAATGTCGTCCGATACGATTTTTGATAGAACAAAAGCAGCGTCAACCTGAGAGAACCATAAGAGCGGATTCTCTTTCCAAAAAGATGGCAGCTTGACTCTCGCCACAGCATTGACTTCTCCTGCTGCTGTTGTTGCAATTGATTCCGTCTTTTCCATCCTGGACGGGCCGGCGATTGGATGATCGCTACCGGAAGCTGTGTGGTCCGAGACCCTGGTTGGCGAACGCGCGAACGGCATCCGGTCAAAGTTAAGGTTGAAATGTCGGTCAGTCTACTGCACCGACCGTCGGGGTCACCAGTTGTGGGGTGATAGTAAGGTAGATCTCTAGTTCGGTATGATGCCCTCTGTCGGTAATGGCGTGCTCCTGTTTCCTTCACCTCACATCATATATAATATAGGTTTCGAATTATTCACGATTAACTCAGAACAGATAAACTTATTTAAACCAAACTATAAGAGTTTTAATAACACAAAAGTATAACAAACAATAATCACAAATTATAAATCAATCTACAAGATGAAGGTGTGCAAACGCGAAACACAAATAAACTTGGAACTTTACAATTGTAACACTTATGTTCAAGGTAACTCAAAATGCACTTTAAGAAAATCTCACGGGAGTAAATTCAACAAGGATTGCGATCCTGAAAATTTACACAGCTCGGATTAAAAACGTTGTGTTTCGATGCCGGCGGATGAAGAACAAAAACAATTCAGGACAACTGAATAAATGTTAATTAAACAATTTGAAAATGAGCGCAGGAAGCGGAAACGCGCAGGCGACGACGCGACGCCACAATTATGGAATACCGCTCGCCATCTAGTGGATGATTCTCAAAGTATACTCCAGCGGTGCAAAAGCGCATGCGCGCCTGCAGGCGGCGAGAGCGCATGCGCGATGGGGATTCACATATCATAAATCACTTTTTTAATAGCAAAATAACATTTTAATGAAAAATCGGTAGATTTTATTATTGCTAAACTTTCTGGGGAGCATGAAGATGATGTAGTTAAAAGTTTGTAGCGATTGGTTCAGTAGTTTTCGCGGTTAGCGGTTCCAAACTAAAAAGGGGCTGTCCTTTAGTTATCATTTAGTTATCCTCTCCTATTTTCAGGTATATTTTATTGCATCATATATAGATTTACATAAATTATTATAATGTATTTCATCGTGAAAAATATTTTCCTCGTCGAATCAGTTTTAAAGCAATTTAAATTTTTCCCGCGTTTTAGAACATGGTGGCGTTGAGATCTTGGATCGCGACCTTATACATACATTGCATCAATGGGAAAAGTGGGGGCCGTTAGCAGTCCATAGGTATACAGGGTGATCTTCTCATAATCGGACACAAAGGAACTGGCGACAATGCACCCCTTGACCGCACCATGAAGACACACAGAGCCGTCTCGGACCGGGTATGTCCCCGCTAGCACGTGACAGTGTGGACCTCTTTATGGTGCGGTCAAGGGGTTCATTGTCTCCAGTGTTCCTTTGTGTCCGGCTACGAGAGGATCACCCCGTATAGTCAAAGGTACCGACACTAACGATGAGTGAGCCTACTGTTCTTTTTTATACTGTGGCCTGGTGGTGTCTAGAACCCCAAAGTTATGATTCCGCGCGAACAAAGGCATGTCCAGTCTTGTACAATCTGTAGTCACTGTTCTATTTCAAGCATCAATAAATTAGTGTATGTTGTAGAATGTTCTTACATTTTAACGTATAAATGTTAAACCATATTTAAAATTGTTAACTAATGCATTTGTTTCTAATCCTGTGGATAAAAAGTAGTATTTGAAAATAGGTATGTAATTTATAATACTTTTGCTAGAAAGTATCTATAGTGTTAAACGTTTGATAATTATTATTATTTAAAACAAAACTTGTAAAAATACAAATAATATGAATATAATTCTTAAAAACAGAGATGTACTTTATTGTAATATGTTTCGAAAGTTTGATAACAAAGCTGTTTCTATATAGGTTATACTTGATCTTACAGTAGATAAAACTTAACCCTTAACTGGTGACAGAGGAATCTTATCTCAATTCCACTTAGTATAATAAACTTTCAATGTATAATTATGTTGCAATAATTGTACAAAGAATGAAATATAATAAGTTAAGATTCATGCTTCCACAGCCATTTGATTGTCATTTCTTTTAAATTGCTCTTTACAATATTATATTTATATTTTTACTCATTTATTCTGTATATTTGTTTGAAAATAATTTTTTTAAAAATATATTTCGATGAAAATGTTGAGTCATATCGTTGTGGTGGATATTCCATTTTAGTCCTTCCGTATTAGTATTCATTATTATTTTAGGTAAAAATTTTGTAAATAAATGTTACTATAATTGAAAGGAAAATATTAAGGTTCATACTGCCTTATTTCATATGAAGTTATTACAAGATTTAAGTTTCTGACATCAGAATTTGTTCTATTAATTTTAAATAAGTTTAAAATTCTTGCATTAAATTCAACTTTTAATTTGTTTATTGCATTCTAATGTAAGATAATTTAGTATAAAAAAGAATAAGTCCAAAACTTTCTCAATGTTGGATTGCAAAGAGTTAATTAAAACTACATACCTTTTTTGTGTAAGAAGAAAGAAATTCAGTGTATTATGGTATTAATGTTATTCAAGGTTCTTCAAGGTCAAATTTTGTTAAAAATGTAAAAAACTATCTTAAGTATTATGGTGAAACTTAAATGTGAAAGATTTAAAATCAAATTTGAAAGATTTTTTTAAACCACTATTGTATTTAAAGATAACAACATAAAAAGATTAAAAGTGAATGACTTCATAAAAAATTTGGAAAGTTTTTGTTGAAATAAATTATTCCTGTTTATTTGTACTTAACAGGTTTTATTACAGATAAAAATATCTACACGCATGTAATAAATATTTATTATTTCAGGAATTTATATTAAGTTAATGCAGTAAATAGAAAAATATCATTTTATCAAGATGATCTTAACATTTTTCTACCTGATAGCGACATCAATTCAGTCCAGAAGAATTTTATTTTTAAAAACACATTTGTACAAATTGTTTCAAGGAAATACAATCAATTATCCATCAGTTATGTTTTATAACAAAGGATCGTTAAATTCTTGTAAAGGTAATGTATACAGTGAAATCATATAATGTAATATTGTATAATGCAATATAATACGATTGTAATATAGTACAACACTTTCTCTTTACTTTTGATGATATTAGAAGCTTTAGTTGTTATATTTTTTTAAATACTTTCAAAATTATTTGCATATTTATGTAGTACTATAAACATTACACAAATTCCTTTTAATGCTGTTTGGTAATTAATATAAAATTCAAGAAAGTAAATAAAGAAATTTCATGTGTAAAAGTCTGTATGTGTATAACAATTTCAAATTTTGGGCAACGTATACTTTGTGGAATAATATGAAGCCATTAAAGGCCATGCAAGGTTGCACAAGGTTTAAATAATAAAGTACCATGATTTTGGATGTAAGTTTTGTGTTTATACTTTTTCATTTAATTCAGCAGCGCACATGTGAAAATTCTTTAGGGCCCCTCCTCTATAAAATATTATTATTTTAATCATTTGTTAATAGTTGTTTATATATCATTGTCAGTTTTTATTATATATATGGGAACTGTGAGCATTTGACATAGACACTAATTTTTCAGAAATTCGCATGTGCACTGTCTGGTTCATAAATATTTAAAATTTTGAACTTTAATTGGTTAATGAAAGTCAATTCTGGTAAAATACTGACCTGTTCTTCTTAAAATCACTTTTATTGATATTACTCAAATCAGTTTAGATATTCATATTAAATTATCATCAACCATGTTAATTTATTGCAAAATTAATATAGGTTTAGTTGAAAAAAGAAGATAACAATTTTTAAACAATCTTGATATGTCCAAAATCACACTTATTATAAAGAATTATTTTTTAAACATCTCTTCTATATCTCTTTTACTTTTTGAGGTAACTTAATTTATCACCTTATAAGATTCACTCTATAAATATTATATCACTTATGTATATATATCACTTTATACAATTCCTAAATATTATTAAAACGCACAATTCAAATTAATTTGCTTCGTACATACAATTATTTATATTGCATTAAGTAGATATAAGAATTAATATAAGCAATAAGTATATAAAATATACATATATATTTATTGTTCAATTTTGTTTTAATGATTTAGCCTTATAAATAATTGAACCTTAATTAGCCTTATAAATAATTGTTCCCTAATGTCAGTTCCTTATAATAGGAACTCGTGCTATGATTACATACGAGATATGTACAAAATTTATATAAATGTGCTTCGTATCTTTAAATTTGGTTCATTATTTTTATTAATATATAAAATTGTTGAACATTAATACCAAAGGAAAAAAAGTGCTAAAAGTAGGATAATCTATTATCTCCACCCAAATTAATCTTAATATAATAAAAAAGTTGTCACAGAATAAAATTTTAATAGTATAGATTTTTTTATATAAAAGAAAATGTCCTGTATCAGTTCTAATTTACTTATTTGTTTTATAACCAACATATTTGAGTTGGGTTGAGATTATAGGAAAGTACTAATGGAATTTTTTAAAGTAGTTTGTATCAGTGTTCTCATTTACATATTTTAATGCATCACATATACATTTAGTAAGTAATAATTAATTTTATTATTTAATTTACACGTGTATTATCATAAACAGTTGTTACATCATTATTCTAAATAAGTATGTAGTAAAGTTTTATTATCATCAAAGGATTAAACTGTAAATTACATTTTGTTCTTTTTTAAATATTGTTTTATTATGCTAATTTGATTTATCTAAATAGCCTTATTATTGGATAAAAGAGATGTTGTCTATTACTTTATCTTAATAAATATGGTCTAGAATCTTTTGTATGTAGTATTTCATGTTTCATTATAGCTGGTAATCATTTAGTTTTTTACTTTCTATATTGATGTTTATTTAACAATATTAATTTAATATTATATTTATCTACATATGTATATACAAATATATGAAATAAAATTCATATACAACTATTATTTGCCTCGTTATTGGTTGTATTTATAGATAACATAAAATTCTCAGATTTAATAAAACTTTCGTTTGCAAAAAGCGTTAGTACATTTAGTTAGTTATAACGTTAGTTTATTTATAAAATAATAACTGATTGAAAATAGTTAGAATATTATTACTTACTGGGATACACCTTCAACATATGTGGCCTTCTATATTTCATATTTAAACATGTTATAGAACATTTGTTTCTTATATTTTGAATAAACTCGAATTATAATAATTAATATAAGTACTTGAATTGCACTGTAGAATTGCACTCTACATTTCACTGAGAATTTATTCTAAAAGATTAATTTTGTTCAAATCTTTTACTTATTTTGTATTTTATTGTTTGATTTGTTACAAGATGGAATTTTTATGTTTAAAATGCAAGTACCTTTTGTTTTGAATCTTTAATGATATTATATATGAACACATATTCTATTATACAGAAAGTACAGAAGTACGTAACGAAATTTGTTTTATTATTTTAAGAATCAAAATCGCGTGTAGATGACTACGAGAACGATGAATTTATGACTTCTAGTTTATGTGAGAATAAAAGTGATGCTAAACTTGAAGAATTATTATGGTATCGTGGTGATACAAGATTGTGCACTATATACCCTCAAGTATGCATCAACTAATCATAATATACAAAATACATTTTGAATACAGCATACTTGTTTAATTATTTAATTAATTGGTATTTTACCAGCAAAAAGTTGACATCTCAAGTTGGTTAACATACCAGTATGGAAAAACATACTTTCCTTTGTATGCAAATAATCACTGTGGAACTTTATTCCATTCCGAATACAGACTTTATATTCTTGTTGAAGCTGATCTTGAGAGTTATAAACCCCTAGCAGCAACTAAAGCCACAAAGGTATTATTTCTACTTATTATAATTACTACTCAGAATGTGGTCACATGTCACAAGAAACATTTGGCTTATGCTTAATCTGTATCTATATTGCCTTTTATTACTTTATATTTTTTTTGCAACAGAAATAATATTACATAGAAGACGATTTTTGTATTTGATAAAAACTATTTAAAATAAGAATTATTACATTTTATAATTTGATGATTATCGTAATTTAAATTTTTGTATTCAAGTAAAAGAAATTTCATAAACTGTACAACATACACATAGATGTATTTTCATAAAAACAATAGTTACTACAAAACTTGTATTAGCAATATAAAAGTGCTTAGTAAAACAACTGAAACGAAAATTTTAATACCTAAGGTAAACTGTTATTACTAAAATACAGAAATATGTTTAACTGGTAATATTTAGTAGAGTTATATGTTACATAATGATAGTTTAAGTATATTATATCTTTTAGGTTGAAGATTATGGTATAATTATTACATGGACGGCTGATAAAAATATTGATTTAATCATAGAATCTGATTTAGATATGGTCGCGAAATTTTTTATTGCAGCGATGGAAGGTCAATGTTACATTAATAATGGCCTGTTACTAAAACGTATAGAAAGTACGTACAAATTGAGAGTTTGCTTATTAAAATTTTCAGATTAAAGTAGCTGTATATTTTTCAGCTGTCTTGATATCAGGAAAACCTTGCCTTTACAATAACGACTTATTGAATTCGCCTCCAACTAAAAGTAAGAATTTTAAATAATTAGTTAATGTTAATGAATGTAGCTTTAAATTAGTGTTCTTTAAATATATAGTTATTTTCAATATTATGTTATTGCTTAATGCTTTTAATGTGTAAAACTATTGAAATTGTAAATATTTTATTATTCTATATGTATATTCTGAATGCATTATTAGTTCAGTTTTTACATTTATTCGGGTACATAGTATTCTTATTTTATGTAGAAGAATAATTTTTTAGATACATATACAGGGTAGCCCATATAAACTGTTACGAGTTCTTTCCTTAGGAACTAATAGGGACAGCAACATTTTTTTTATGTTCTTAGATCAAAGGGGACTTTTTATCTAATATACCTACTATAAAGTACTGTTGTTGCATCTCTCCTAAAATAGTAGCGGTGTTAATCTACATATATAGTACACAAGGCTTTACATTTTTAGATAGTTTATTTAAAAATAAATAGCATTTATCTGAAAAATTTGTTTATATCTTATATAATTAATGAAATGTGATAAGAGATATGTTTCATTTGGAGAATTTCACAGGTGAATGGCAATGAAATGTGCAATTATTTGTCGTGTATTTCTTACAATTAAGGTTATTGGAAATATTAACTTAGTTAACTGAGATTATGATGGTGGAATAAATTTCACGTTTGATGCGCTCTAATAAGGATTATTATTGGTCGGTTTCTTTTCGATTTTGATAAAACTTCGCAGGTTTGTAAAACAGTCAAAAATAATTATGAACACCATTTGAAAATTGATACCTTCAAGGCTATTTTGGAAACAATAAAAGATAAATTTATACCTCAAATTTGATAATTATAACAGTTTATTACTTAATATAATAATGTGATGAAAATGATTTTTTATAAGTTGCAAAAATTTAGAAAATAATTGAAGTTTAGCCCTTTGATGATAAAAAATTATTTTTATTTAATTTTAGAATCGAACAGCGTGCTTGAAAATATACATTCCATGTATGGAATTTGAGATATTATAGATAATAGCTTACATGGTATCAGGTGGCTACTTAATGATGGAAAAATTATTGTATTATCAGATAAAGCATTTTACAATCATAAAGCTAACTAATCTTAATAACAAATCAAGATCTGAAAATATTTATACATAGACATAGCGTCGAAGTCTGAAGTTAATAAATTCAGGTAATATACGTTTTGCAGTGATATAGTATGTTCTTTCTTCATAAAATCTATAATTTGGGTAAATAAAATAATTGGAAGTAATGTTTTCATTTCATTAAATTTTCGTTTATAAATACAACATTTTATTAAAGAGTCTAACCGTGTAAGCATAGTGAATCGGCTTCAGCAACAATTTCGGTTGATATTTATAACACATAATGCTTTTTGCCTAAAGAACAACTGTGAGCAATTTCAACCCCCTATCTCCCTCCCTGGTAAAGGAGATATGACGGTAACAACCCAAAACTTTACTATTTTTTTCCTTGGAAATTGTTTAAGATATTTGAATACACTACTGCTGCTGTACTTCACATATTTTTTTTTTTTTTACTTTTATTCGATGATTAAGGGTTAAAAATCGTGACGGGCCGGTGCAACGTGTTCCCTTGTAGGTCGGTTAGTTTGAGCGTCACTAACGTTCAGTGTGCCTTTGCCTTTTGAAGGGGCGTTATATTGGTTTTATTTCTTTTAATCATGTTGTATTAATCTGATATTGTTGAAACTTTTACAAATAATAGTTAAGTAATAAAGGATTATTTCTAATTTTTCGGAGGGGTGTCACTCAAGGAGTTGTTTATACAAATCACCTTTAAAAATTTATTTATTAATTTTCAATCAAAATTTTTGAAAAAGATATATAAATAATTTTACGTAATATGACAAAAAAAATATGCTATGAATAAAATAATTCTTACTATGGATTACCTGCTATACAAGTGATGTACTGATAAGTTTCGAGGTTTTATTGAGGCATAATCTTATTGGTTCAGCTGATAACAATACTCTTCTGTATTTCTGTCTTCTATTCAGTTTTGGATCCGTCGCATGACGGATGTAGGGATAGTCATAATTCAAACGTATGAACTTTATATGTATAACGATACTTCGATTAAAATTAGACGTTTAAACATTTTAACATACAGGGCGTTTGACTGGGAGTGGGCATCCTTTCAGGAGGTGGTTGCTGGGATGATTCTAAACAACTTTTCCTTTACCAATTTATTTTTTATCAGATTTAGTTTTTAAATTATTAATGAAAAATACTAACCGATCAAAGCGTGAATGGGGTGCAGGCTTAACCACGGAAGTGTTGGGTATGAAAATCGGACTTGATTGTGATCGCGCACAAACAACTCGACACAGCGTTGGTAACAGTAAGCGTAAAAAAATGTATACTTATTTGCAGTCGAGAATCTTGTAACTATTGTCTGACGTTTACTATGTTATCGTTGCGGTGCCGAGTTGTTTGGTCGCCACCGCATTTAAATCAGGTTCTCATAGCCAACACTCCTGTGGTTGAGTCGGTGATCTTCATTAATAATTTAAAGACTAAGCCTTAACAAAAGTTCTGGTAATAAGTTCAAGGCGATAATACTCTTTCGGGGACACCCTGTATATCTAATTCTATTTTGTTATGTACTAGCAAGTACTATTTTTTCTAATTTCATATAAATATTAGAAATTACATGACATTTAATACATTGGGTGTTCCACTTAACTTGAACACTTTGAATATTTTGCTTGCTTTTTGATACTGTAGTAAACAAAAATTGATTCTCAAGGTCATAATTTCCAACAATTCAAGGTTATAACATAATGGCTAACCTCAGGGTCAATTCAGTAATCTATAAATAAAGCGGATTGTAGCTTTCCAGGAAGCCCCGTTCTAAACCTTTCATTTATTATGTTATCAATTCCGAAGTTTGGAATCCTTTATAATGTTGCAAATGTTCGATCCAATTGTTATTGCAAAACTAAATCCTTACAAACCTCAATTTATGAACCTCGGACCCTAGAAATCTTAATTCGGTCCTGCATGGACTTAAGGGATGACATTTTTTAATTGCAAAGTTGTATGGGTTTTCATACATAATAATGTGATATTTATAATGTTCTAATATTTCAAAAATAATGGAGGTAGTTATTTTTTAATGATAATAACTACAGATGGTATACTTATACACGACTGGCTCAAGGCCTTTTTCAAAGCAAGCTATTTTCCATTTTTTACGCCCTCCTATTATCCCCACTCCCACTCCAAACATAAATAAGATCAAGGAGGAATGAAAGAATTAAAATGCAATACTCCATCACTTTATTATAATTTAATTATATTAATCATTAATTTGCCTATTAAAAATTTATTAAAAAAAAATTATAACCTATTTCTTTCTTTTCTAATGTTTTGATCTGTGCTTTGGTCAATGAGTAATATAAAGAGGGGGAAAGCTGAAAAAATATTCACTTTTCATATCTCAGAGAATAAAAAAAGGAATTTTATATTTTGGCGTTCTTTCCGAATTACGCCTGAAGCTATTGCCTCATTAGCTTGTTATCTAAGCCAGTCCTGCTTATACATTCAATTTTGAATTCAACTACAGTAAAACCTGGATAAATGCAACGAAAGAATGCTTGGATAAGTGCAACATCGCTATCCCCTCCACTTGGGGGGATCCCCCTAGGCGAACCGAGCCGCTCGACGAGGAAACCGTGTAATATGATCCGACCGTAATATCTGTGTGACTAATACTAATTGAATGATAAAACATTTTTATTTTTAACTTTTTCTTAATGAAACTTTTACTAACGCATTTGTGAGATTTTTCTGATTAAAATGACATCAAACACGATATAGTTTGAATTATATTTATAAACAATAGTAATAGAATAAACAACATAGAATTGACACCACGACTGAATATAAATGATGTTGGCTGAATCCAAAAGATGTGTACGGACACAGAATCGGCATGTCGGCTGAATAGAAAACATGTGTACGGACACACAGTCGGCATGTCGGCTGAATAGAAAACATGTGTACAGACGCAGAATCGACACCTCGCTTGGATAAATGAAACATTAAATGCCCAGAATCGACACCTCGCTTGGATAAATGCAACATTAAATGCCCAGAATCGACACCTCGCTTGGATAAATGCAACATTAAATGCCCAGAATCGCCACCGTGCCTGGATAAATGAAACCTTTGAAACCAGAGCCGACACCGCGACTGGTTTTGATTTCGATCTCTGTTGCTTTTCGCCAACCTTTAACATCAATTTTAGCAAGTAATTATAATTGAAACTATATCGTGTTTGGTACCATTTTAATCAGAAAAATTTCACCAATGTGTTAGTAAAAGTTTCAATAAAAAAAAGTCAAAAATAAAAAAGTTTTATACTTCAATTAGTATTAGTCACACCGATACGTTTCGGCTCTTTCCTTTGATCATCGGACCTCTCTCTTTCAGCCACTGTCTGTCCCTTTCTATGTTCACGCTTGGCTGGTCGTCGCGTGTAACCCGAGATTCGACACCTCGCTTGGATAAATGCAACCACTGGGTCCCAATGTTGGTTGCATTTATCCAGGTTTTACTGTACATGTTTGAGGATATACAGAGTGTCCAATTTTAATCTATGAATGCAAATTAATCGTAAATTATCCGTTACATGAAAAAATCGTTCAGATAGAAACTGTATGATTTCGAGGGGGATATACAAATGTGATGTAATTAATTTTTTGATGGATGGACGAGTAAATGTCATACGAAGGTGAGGTACAATTTTTTAAATGAATCACGTAGTTTTTCATGCATTTATCAATACAGCTCTGTACTAAGGTATTTATGTAAAAACACCATTAGTTTCAGATACTTACACGGGAAGTTCGGTAACTCGAAAATTCCGATTTTTTTAAAACTTTGCAGGTTTGTAGGGGACCTCAAGAGAAGTATAGCGCAATTTTTGTTTTTGGTCCAATTTCAGTTCTTCAGGGTGAAAACACCCGCTGAATGTAGTTTTCATAGGTGTTTCCATATTTCCCTGTATATCTTTAAAACTATCGTAAATATAAAAAAATGGTTAAAATAAACGTTGAATGGTTTTTAATGCTCTATAAAACAAGGCAATTAATTTGATAAAAATTCTTTGTTTAAATAAAAAAATTCCCCCACCACTGTTATTTTGAAAAATTTTGAATTCTCTATCACGTCGAAAAACACGTAGAACCTCATTATAAATGCTAAATTTGTCGAATAAAGTGGTATTTAAATAATTTTAACCGATACATGCACTTTGTACGCCCATCGTTGCACTTTGAATGATGCTTTATCACTTGCCACGTATGTGTGCGAGCACAGGTGTATAATATGTGTATATTATAACCATTTTTTTATATCTACGATAGTTTTAAAGATATACAAGGAAATATGAAAATACCTATGGAAACTACATTCAGCGGGTGTTTTCACCCTGAAGAACTGAAATTGGGCTAAAAACAAAAATTGCGCTATACTTCTCTTGAGGTCCCCTACAAACCTGAAAAGTTTAAAAAAAATCGGAATTTTCGAGTTACCGAACTTCCCTTGTTAGTGCCAATATGTGTGACCTCGCCTTGTCATTTTAGATTTTAGAGTATTATACTAGTACGAGTATATGTATATTAACATTGTTCAGTTAAAACCCTAATTATCATTTCTTTTTTAACTCAATTACAACAAGTAAGGTTAAAATGAAACAGTGTCAGATATAGTTTTATTTAAATAAAAAAAGTCGTATCGAAAAATGTTTATTACATTTTTTATTTTAATATTGTAGGAGAGAAAAAGGTGTTTTTCGTTTCGGGATCGTCTGTCAGATTTGTCAGTGGGGCTGACAACAGACGATCCCTGCCCCAGACACCTATCGGAGCGCTATTCGGAAACTTATATTCGAACGGCAAGCCGGGCGACCGCTTGCGAGAACACTGCACCGATCTCTCGCCGCCACCTAGCGGTCCCTGGCCCGAACTCAAGGCGTCCGGGGAGACGAAACTTTTTTCCCTCCACTAAACGCCTACAATATGCATAAATATTTATTTTCTAACTAATTTCATTACAAGAATGGATCCATTTACTATAAAACTTTTTTATGGATACGAGGTGCCCACTTAAGCGTCCACAGTCGGGACCGAATACGGACGCTTAAATGGGGAGGTGACTTCTGCGAATTCAACTGAAGAAAGGAGAAGAGATGAGTGCGAGTAGGATACCTATATTCTATACATGCGAATGCGGCGGTCAATTCGAACGTCATTTGTCATTCCGAATCCATGATCGTAAGGCCGCGATTCCATATGCGTGAATACTTCGACATGTGTGGAACTTCTGTTTCCAAGAACTGGTGGGGATAGCGACGGACTCTTATGTGGGCAAAAATGCGGACGCCTAACTGGGCACCTCTGTAGTTGATGATATCAAGTATTACAGGGCATACATTCTACAAGATGATTCTCTCACAGCGCAACACAAAAGCCGTCCCGCACAATGGAACCCTGCTGTTTTTGCGGGTAAAGAGATCCAGGGACCATATCGCCGGACCCAAAACTGCTTTGTGTGTGTTTATGGCTGAGACGAAGACAAGAAACGGAACAGCAGGGGTTCCATTGTGCGGCACGGCTTTTGTGTTGCGCTGCGAGTGAATCACCCTTACATAAGCATAGTACAAACTGCAATATTACAGTTATTGGTTATAACTATTGAAGTTAGAGATAAATTTTTCTTATATTGTACATCAGAAAACTATTTCGTGCTTAATATGTATGTAAGTATGTAATATTTCTTTTCTTTTATTTCAGAAAATATTTTGGGAATTTGTTATGCGTTTTTATATTAATGTTATTGCTTTGCATTAAAGGAATTCTGTTATTTAAAATCAAAGTGTAACATTTTTAAAAGTATTTTTGTTTTCGTTGAAGCAAGTTACACTACCTGCATAAAATGATGATTTAAGGATACTTTAAAAGAATATGAATACAGTAGCAAAAGAAAACAGACATTTGGTAATTTACTTTCTTTATTTTTATAATATAACTTACTTAAATATCATCATAACTATGCATGATACTAAAAATCGATTAATATTGTAACTTACTAATGTAAAATTGTTTTCTTTTGTTTTTTTAATAGTTTTGATTTTCGAATGTGAACTTATTTTTTACATATTATAAAAATGTTTGAAAAGAAGATTATTTAAATGCAAATATTTAAAAACAGAAATATTTAGAAATATGTTAAATTAAATTAAAATTTAATGGGCTTGTTTTAGTAAATTTATATAAGTAATGGGCATTTTTTTTTGTGTTATAAGAATTCACTAATAAGGGAAGCCCACGATTTTTGGAATACCAAAAGTATTTGGTAAATTCTGTAAAATTATAGCGCACACTTCTTCGAAATAAGGGAAAAATTTGCATTAAAAGTTTTGTGATGTCAAATTGGTGTTTCGAAAACTATAAATTTTAACAAATTCTTCAATTTTCTTACTGGGTTTCATTCTCTTCTTTTTCATCCTGCCTTTGTTACTTTCTACATTCATTTTATGCTCTTTTTTTATGCACATTTTTTCTTCTTTTTTGCTATTTTTTTTCTATTATACAACTACAATCATATATTGAAGTGATTCATTTTCTGCTTTATAGAATTGACATATTTTTCATTCTTTTACCGTTCCAGCATTTGTGCATTTCAAATTTCCTATTATATTATATTTCTTCCACTTCATCTTTCATCTTCAATTTCCACCTGTTTGTTCTGTTCTCTACATGAATATTTTGTATTGCCTTTCTCCATTTTATTTTTTTTTTTAAACTAAAGATGCTTATATAGAAATCTCAAAACTTTTAAAAATAGGTAGTTTTATTAACAAAAAGCAGAGTTGATCCTGAAATCGTAGGAGATCCTCTGTCTCCTAAAAAATTATTTCTGCTATGTTATGGCGCCTTCGATATCATATAATTTTTGTAAATATACATTCTTCATATCTCTAGAAATAATGGAGATATTCAAATATTCTGCTACTCATGCCCCACCCTGTATACTGCTTTTATTGAATCTATTAATTTCTCTTTAATTCCATTCTTTCTCATACATAGCTATAATAATTTTTTTTTACCTTGTTAAAAAGTGCTTTTAGATTTGATACCACGTAATATTTGTTTAGGAACAAATCTTGTTTTAAATAGTCTGATAGATTTAGAACAATTAAATATTTTATACACATTTAGTAGTATAATTAATATACAGTGTGTGCAAAAATTTTTGTTGTCTGATAATTATAAAAAATATATAATATTTAAATGTAAAAACAAACTTGAAGTAGTAGTAGTAGTAGTAGTAGTAGAAAGCCAGTGGGGAAATAAAGCCTCTAGAGTCCTAGAGTCACCTAAGTGTATGTAGCTTTTTGTTTAAACTAATATATAAAATTTTATAATAGCTGTTCATGAGCAAATGTATTTATAATATTAATAATCAACAATCAGCAGATATAAAATATGTATCTAATATAATATTCCTTTAATAAGAATTTATAGATAAAGCAGAATGGGAAATGCACATAGAAAAACTAAGATCGTTAAGCAGTACTGCCAGAATAGCTAGAGAAGAATGCAAACCAGTTGAAGTTAATGAATTGCCAGCTGTAGTAGTGTATCCAGAAGATATATCGAGCATGCCAGGAACACACTTTAAGTCACAAGCAGTTTCAACTGAAACTCTAGGTAAATTAGATCTATCTATATTTTAAATTTCAAAATCATTATTCTCAAGAATTTTGTGTGAACTTTATATTTAATAGAAATAAATTTCATATGTTAGATGGTACAACTAGAAGTCAAGCTTCAACACCGTCTTCTACAAAAACATCTCAACAAGGAAGTGAGATGTTTTCAAGTGCGATGCTAGATTCTACTGATGATTTCACTGTATTTCAAGGCGTATCACGATCTGGCAGCAAATCGCTTGATATGCTTGATAACTTGGAAGAAACATCTCAGAATACACAGTTTAGACAAGTCTCTTGCATTGATATTAAAGATATGAGTAAACTGAAACCAAAAACGTTTTACGATGCTAAGGATAGTAATGTAGCATCATCTACAACTAGTTTTAAGTAAGTATAACATAAGTAAATAATGAGTGATCGAAATTTATTTTATTTATCTTGTATAACGATAATTAATAATTTGGAGCAATAGTGTGCATGATTCTTTATAGACACTTCAATTGGGTATTACTCACATCTCTTTTTGATCTTCCTAATAGAATTACATATAAGGTAGATGCACCATCATTAGTTTCCTTAGAAAATTTGGAATTTTTGAATTTTTGAAACTTTAGAGCTTTATTTGGAGTTTTAATTCTATATAATTCTAGGTCACTTTTTTATAAGCTTCAGTAATTTATACAGTATCTTTAGTTTTTAAATATAATTTGCCTTTAATTAAAAAGGTCATTAGATAATTAATAAATTTAAAAATAGAAAAAGAAACCATTTTTTATAGTTTCTGGTCCCTATATACTAGTTCTGACTAATTAAAAAATTTAGTATTGCAAATTTTAAATGAGCATTTTTGGAGTTTCTCTCCTATAGGTTGTCCAGTGTGTCTATCTGTCTTTCTGTAGAGCAAAGACGGTAAGAGATAAACGAAAGCGGTTTTCGTTGTTATGTTTCTCATGGTCAGAAACCGTGCGTTTAAGGGTTTTAGACTTCCGGTTCTGACCGGAAGTGACACAAAACTAGAATTGAAAATACTGACCATATCAGATCTCAAAATGAATGTGATATTTAGAATCAGCATAAAAAAGGCTTCAAAATGACGGGTGATTCAATTTCCAGTCTGGACCGGAAGTTGGTTAAAATAACGGAAAACCAAAAAATTTAAGGAAAAAACTTTGTCTTAGAATAAAAAGAATACCAGTTATGAAATCAACATTGAAAGATCTTTGTGAAAATCTACTTTTGGACTTCCGGATTCACCATTTTTGACCGAAAGTGAAAATATCAATCACGTCAAATCTCAGAGAAATTCATCATTATTGCCGAGCAATGGAGAACTGAGTTGGAGAGTTGTATATTTATATATTTACATGTAAAATGTCAACATTTAAGTATATTTTGCCTTATACATATAATAGGTATATAGTTTAAAAGTTCATTTTGTAAGTTTTGTTACGTTTCTTTGATTTTACTACTTCCTTTTCCTCAATAAATTTTCCTTTTTAATTTGAAATATTTAATTTTTGGATTATAAAAGATTTTATGTATTATTTTCTATGACTTGTTAATGACAAAATTATGTGTAAAAGATTATTAAGAATTCAGTTTTTTAAAGCTTATGAAAAACTTGCAGGTATAAAACTATTAGCAAGCTAAATTTCAATTATGTTTCTTTATTTTTATATCTTTATACAATTAATAATAAAGCAGATAATTGAAAAAATGTTTTAAATAAATCTGCATCCTAAGAATTGATTTTAAAAGTATCTAAATAACTCTCATTGTATTTTTAGCATACAACTAAAAAAGTACTTTTTTGTGGTTCCCACTAATTGTTTGTAGACATAACTTCCAATGAAGAATACAAATAATTAATTATGTCAGTGAACGGTTTCATATCTTTTGCTATTTCTATTTTTCAGGAGTTCAATTGCAGAAATAACAACACAATTATCGAGTAAAAACGTAAAACCACCGAATGTTCTGATATATGCTGACAGCATTATTGCACGTAATAACGTAAGGGATGTATTAGAAGAATCCCTTGGCACAGATAAGTATGAATCATTTTCCCCAATTTTATTCATAATAAGATATGTAAAAATGGTAATGGGATTTCTGTTCTACTTTAATAGTTACTCTAAAAAAAGCTATAAAAAGCTGTTTCATTATTCAAAAGCTGTTGTTGAATCTAATCTTTGAATATTTTTCACAGATTGTATTTTTGTGTGTGTCTAACATTACAAAATTTTCTTGTTATGAACAGGTATGCTATTTACACGTTGACTTCAGATGAAGCACATAGTGACGCGTGGATAGAAAATGCAGCGTTAGTTGTTGTTTGTGGAAATGTTGGCAATGAGATTGGAAGTCAGATTATTGAATATATTCTTCGTGGTGGTAAACTTCTCGCTTTATGCTCTGATATAATTCACATTTTGCTTCCATCATTTAAAACGGCAGAAGTACGTGAAAATGAACTGGTTCACTTTTCTTATGGAAAATGGAAGCATGTTCGCATGATGCATCATATCTTTTGTTATCAAGCATCTCCTGTAAGGACTAGGTTTTCTCAGGAGAACGAGGATGTCAAGTAAGATATTAACATTTTCGCTTTATAGTTGTTGATCATTTTATAGAAAAGAATTCATAAAGATAATGATAATATTAAAATGCTACTTGATTAAAACTGATTCTGAATAATGTTTTTTTTTTTCGTGTTATTTTATTATTTCTGTTGTGAATACGTTAATCTATATATTTTCCAATTTTATCATTAAATATCTCCAAAATTATAAGAGAATACCAATGAAGTTGTAAGGAAAAGTTAGAGTTATATTCTTAATAACATATGTCAAGTTCAAGATCGTCATCAAAGCATGATGTCCCTTAAAATAAATAATTACTATTATAGTTATTTAAAGTAAACATCTTTAAATATTTTAATATTTCTATGTACCTTTGCCTTTGCTTACTCTTTTATTATTTCTTCATTCTATTTCTGATTAATAGTTACACATTAACGTTTCCCAAAACCAATAGAATTAGCTCGAATTAAAATTTTATTTGTCTTGAAAAAATTATAGTTTGTTAGTTTTTAGTATTTGATTAAAAGTCATTCCAATATGATTGCGTTGTATACACATTTTTATTGTACAAACTCCAATAATTTGACTGAAACAGTTTTACTAGAAATATAAAAATTTAATTTATCTTGTTTCTATAAGCTATTAGTTAATTAACTATGGCAGATGAAGGATAGCATTGATTTTTGCCTTTTTAGCAAATGGTTGAAATAATTTTTCTGCGATTAAGCAAATCTTATTATAGTTATAATTAGATGTAGTAATTTAACAATGTTACCATGATTTGAGAGGTTTCAAAAGCTCATTTTCAGAGTGTCTAGTGTGTCTCCTCCAACATCTGCAAATGTGAAAGATAAAAAAGGAAATTCACATTCGTTTGAAGTGAAAGTGTTGGGAACAGAGGAAACATGGCATACGCCAAGCATTTTATTAGCAACACTTTCGAGAAGCAGTGGTAAAGTTGTTTTTTCTCAAATACATCTGGAAGTCGATCCAATGCAATATGAACTTGAGGAAAGCAAATATAGTGCTTTGAAAGAAAGTAATGCTATCAGGTTGGAAATATTTAAGGACCTTTTAAATATACATCTTGGAATAGAACTTCGTAGTGCTTCAAAAATATCTGTCACTTACACACCAGCTTTCTTTTTGGGACGATATGAGGTGAGGAACACATCAATTGTTTTGTATGTTAATTATATCAAATACATAAAATAATTACATTCAATAAATTATTGACTTCTGTTGTTAAACTACTGTCATTTATATTTTTCAAAATTCAACAATTATGACAATTACAGTTTCTTCTGTATGTTGTCAAGAAATCAATAAAGTAATTTTCACTTTATGTTTTGTAGTTAAAGTTGGAAATGTTAGAAAGATTAAAGCATATTATGAAGTCGGATGATACTTTAAAAATTTCAAAATTAGAAGTTCAGTTTTGTCGAAGCAGTACTGTTCCTCGCTCAGCATCATCTTCATTCCTTCCTATAATGGTACATCAATGTCCAGATAATTTCTCAACTGTAGAATATTTTGAGGTAATTTTTCTATCTAGAAATTATAATACACATTTACTATTATTATTCTATTAGACTGTTTATGATATAGTGTGAATTTTTTATTACAGAATTTAAATACAAAAGATTTAGGTCGTTTAGTAATATATGCAGATGTAATGTCATCATCAATGAATGTATTTAATGGTCATCAGTTACAACATGGTTTAGCTGTTATTGTTCGTCAACAAACTGAGGGGCGAGGTATGATAGTATTATACTGCCTGTATAGTACTGCCTATGTATAAATCACAAAACACTTGACAAACTTACAATTAAATAAATAACAGCCTACTGCTGTTTTATTCTAAACATATCTTCATAAAAATATTACTAATTAATATCATTTATAGTATAAATGAATTACATTTATTCTATACATCAAATCAAACCTTATATTAACAAAGTCATTTTTGAAAATAAATTAATTTTATTTATATAATAAGGAATTTTTATATTAAAGATTATATGCATTATTTTTAAGGAAGAGGAAAAAATGCATGGTTGAGTCCAAAAGGATGTGCGATGTTTTCTGTGCAACTCCACATACCTGCTAGTACAATACTTGGAAATCGTATTTCAATTTTGCAACACTTGGTCTCTGTTGCGGTTGTGTCTGCTATTAAATCTTTGCCTGAATACGAGGTTTGTTTTCATACTATTACACGAATTACGTAAAGTGCTACAAGTTGTTTTTTCTTAAATCATAGCAGATATTGCTTCACTGTATTTTTGCATTAAATGAAAAAGTGGAGCCTGATGCTAACTGCATTGATGACTGTAGGCGTATTATTACACTCTCTACGATTAACTACCGACGCTCAAGAGTCATGCGTCATTTTAAAGTTCGACAATACTTAAACAAAGACTTAAACAAAATCCAATTTATTAAATTTTTTATCTTTTTCTCCAGATGGTATATTTCCGGTATAATCAATACGTAGCAAATGCGGTTGTCAATGAGTCAATTTTTTATTTATTTGGATAACTTTTAATGAATTGCAAAAAATTTATTTGAAGCACAATTTTTTTTGTATATTTAAATATAACCATTTTAATTGCCTTAGCGGTTGCTCTAAAAGAAAGACCAAAAGATCAGTTCTCTTTTTTTCATTGAATTCAGAAAGAGGGTGAAGTTAATATCTGGATATTTCATGGTTTTATAGTTGTTTTTCTTTTAGTTCTTACTTACTTGCTTTTCTGCTTTCAATCAAATAAAAGGTTTACATTATTAAAATATATCATTATTTATACAATTTAGCCTATATGTTACTTATTTTGTAATACTTGAAAGAGTTTAAAAATAATTGAAAACGTAATCATATAATTTTAATTTTTAATCACAGGAGATAGATCTCAGATTAAAATGGCCTAATGATATTTATGTTGGTAATGATATTAAAATTGGAGGTATGCTTATAAGCACACACGTAATGTCAAGTCTTCATATTTGTAATGTCGGTAAGTACAAATACGTATTATAATATTATCTCATCAAATTATTTTTATAATTTGTAAAATAATCTTGTAAACTGTTATTAGACATGCTTTCCTATTTTTGGCAATGGATATTGAAAACAAAATGTTTAGTTCAAACATATAATCAGTAACTGTTAGAAGTAATATTATTTACTTTTAAAACCTTTATTCATTAAGAATAATTGTTATTTATCTCACAGAAATAGTGTGTAACGTTAAATTAACTAATGTGTAATATACGTATTAGTTTTAGAAAACAGCTAAATTTAATGTATTTTAAAACATTTACATAATATATTAAAACACAATTGACTGCAAACTTTTGGAATTTCATTCCAATTAAATGAAAATTTAGTATGTACATATCTTACGGATCCAAATGAATTATGACAGGGTGAGCTAAATTCATTGCCTGGCTACTATAGTCTCTTGATCTCAACCTATTACTCTTACCTTTGGGACCATTTAAAAACTATTGTGTAGATTATTCCTCTGAATTATTGACATGCATTTATGAAACACCCTGTATATGCATTTTGTACAACTGTATTAATTTTTAGGAGTTGGAGTGAATTTATTTAATGAAAAACCTACATGTTGCATTAATGACATAGTTAATATGTTCAATGAAAAGTATAAGAAAAAGCTGAAACCAATATCATATGAACTATATTTTGCCATTGTATTTAACGCAATGGAAAAGTGGTTGAACACTGTACAAAAGGGTGATATTGATCTCTTCTTGGATGCTTATTATACATATTGGATGCACACGTAAGTCTTTTACATGTGTAATGTGCATTTAAATTATTTACAATGGATAGAACTTATTGGACACTACTGAAAAATTGGTCAATTTTAAACATTTATATTAAACTTAATAATATGACCTCATTATATGTTTTTCGTTTGAATTGTAGTTTGTTTTCCTTTAAATCTTAATAAATATTAGAATTAAAATTATTATGAATAATGTTTAATATGATTTGTTACAGTGATGCGGATGTGACAGTGGTATCTACATCGGGTGCATCGCAAAATGTTAGAATATTAGGTATAGATGAGTTTGGATATTTACGTGTACGATCAGAGGATGGCAGTATATTTACTGTACATCCTGATGGTAACAGTTTTGATTGTCTCAAAGGTCTCATAGTCCCTAAGTAAAATTAGAATCTCCTAGAGTTACAACTTTGTTGAAGATGTTCAAATAATTAATTGTATATTGTTGTTCTTTTTTATTTTTATACGTCGTGTGCATGTATGTTAAATTATTATAAGCTACATTGTAATCAAACGGTAGTTGTTCAAAATGCTACTATAGTTACTTATTTATTATCAGTTGCCTATATATAAAAACTATGTTTGTTCGAATTGACATGTTGTTACACAGTTTGATGTAATATTTTATTTAAAAGAGAAATAATAAAGCACTTTGTTAAGCAATAAAAAACAACAAAAGTACTGTCTGTGTAATTATTTATTAACGTTGAAACTGTGAAGTTTTGTTTTACAAAAGTTTGGGGTACAATGAACTCAATTGGTTGGCACCAGGATATAAAACTGTATTTGAAAAAACAAGAAACAATTATAAAACATTATAATTCATACTTCATTATTCTATACATTAATGTATTGTTTTCATATATAATTTTATATATATTCAATCTAAACATACAAACATGTAACAAATTGTAGTTACTTTTAAATACTTGAACCTTTCTTAAAAATCTCGTAACACGTTAATATATTAATTCTATACACATGAGTATTAAAATAACTAGAACATAAAATAACAATAAAATGACCTTTAGTTTCTTCGCCAAATTATCTATCAAAATGGTCACCATTTAATTAATAGTCCAGAGAAATTGTTTAAGTGTACTTGAATTTCAATCATCTAATTATAGATGTATGTATATATATAATTGCTATAACAATTTTTACAAATTCCAAAGCACACTGAGAGTTGGGAAAATTTGTTATCTATTGATAAACTTTAGATGCAGTTTGGGACAATTTTTCACTCTCGCAATCATTAAAATTTCACGACTTTTAAGTCTTATAATTATCACTTATTTTATAAATATTATTATTTTTTTTTTTATTCAAATTAAATTATGTACTTGTTTTAGACGACAAAACATTTGTGCTGAGTTTATATTTTTCGTTGTCTACCCTTTCGTGACGATTGATTTCTTTACTTACAATAATTAGTCTATGCAAACGCCCATGGTTGACTTTTTTGCCTTAGTTACAAATTTTTTATTCGAGTATATGAACTATTTCTAACAAATGGTAAAATAAACATAAAACACATTTGGTGATGGAATTTGAGTGAACTATTTTAATACTATATAAATTGCTAGCATTTGCTTGAAATGAACCAGCTTTATCATTTTGAAATATAAAATGGTGTTATTCATATCAGTAAAAACAAAATTAGTTGTTTGAGTCAGCCAAAGGTGTTTGATCATACAATAAAGATACAATATAAAGTGTGTTTCAGAATCATAGAACTATTTTAGCAAACCGCAGCTCTATTCTGATCAAAGTTTGATAAATATTAGAAAAAAGAATTATAATATTACATTCTCCAAATGCCTATTTAGTATGTATTTTTGCATAAATAAAATAAAAAGAAAACCTTTCTTCAGTATAAAATAGAGAAAAAAAGAAATCTATGTCCAAATCAATAAGACCAGTTACCAATATTTCTAATTTGTATTATTTTTGTAAAATAATCTTACCATACATTTCTTGCACTATGGTATTGCAACGTTTTCTAATGTTTACCAAACTCTTAGAGCTGCTCTTTCTACAGTAGTTCTATAATTATACATATATAAGGTATACACCTTATTTACACGTGTTCAAGATATGACAAATGTAGTCCATAATTCTACTAAAATTTATTTCATTATGTATCTCTTGCAATATCATATTCAAATTTTGATGCTAAATTTAATATTTTATCACCTTCCCAAGGAATTTAAAACCCACAATATACAATACTATTAACAGACAAAATCAACATGAATATAGATTTCTACAGTGTTTACATAATAATACATTATTTACAAATAAATAAACATTTATGTGTAATGTGTACAGGTTGTCTCGTGCAAGTGGATAGCTCTAAAATGGTAGAAGATAGACAAAAATATTATTAGGAAAAATTAAATGGTGTTGAATAGTGCATCATGTGATGCATGTGTCGGCACTAGAAGTTGGAATGATCCAAAGGTTTCATTAAGTTCGAATGCATTTTATTCGCTATGAAAAAGCTGTTGTGATACTGTGCAGAGATGGAAAGAATATTAGCGGAGCGGCACAGGGGCAAAGGATCACACGCTCCGCCCTGTCCCCACATTTGATCCTCGCGTTCAAAGTTCACTTTGTCACGAAGTCTCATTTTCCTTCTTTGTCAGGCGACGCGACTACATACAGGGTGATTCTCTCACTACGCTACCCAAAGGAAGTGCCGCCACAATAGAATGTAGAAGTCGACATCCCATTTCTGTCATCGCTTACTTCACCCCTGCAGCGAAGATGGCTGTGTGCGTGAAAATGTGTGTAATGAGCAGAAGAGTCTCATTTAAGCGCTGCGGAAAACAGAATATTTTCTTAACACATTTTCACGCACACAGCCGTCTTCGCTGCAGGGGCCACCTCGGTCAAGTAAGCGATGACAGAAATGGGATGTCAACTACCACATTCTATTGTGGCGGGACTTCCTTTGGGTAGCGTAGCGAGAGGGTCACCCTGTACTGTGCACCGATGAACAGAAGTCTCGCGGGACGACATAGGGGCAAGAGGGGATACTACGCACCAGGGCAAGTTTTAGCAATATTGGCGCTCTGGGCAAGATTATCGTGGCGCTCATTCAGGGGTGTAAAATTTTTAAGAAAAAAAGACAAAGTAATAATATGAAACAATGAATCTGTAGTTAGATTGTAAAAATTGTTAAACTACATAGCAGCTTTACTAATCTAAACGGATATATGTATTGTCAGTCCCATCGAAGTTGTCGCAGTGAAGTTGGCGCACTAACACATTCGCGCCGTGTCAGTGAGCCGATGGGCGAGATGCCGACGACGCGGCGTGAATGGTTAGTGAATGTGTAGCCAACTTCACTGCGACAACTTCGCTGGGACTCAGTGTACATACATCATAGACATAAGAAGTATAGACGGAGCCTTTCTACGAGGGGTAAGTGATAATCGCGGTAAGGGGGGAACTCATCTGACTTCGACTATTTTCGTAAGCGCAGACTCGGGTATGTTCGGCTTTTCGCATCCGTACGATGAGTTGCATTGAACTTGTCGCAGTGAAGTTGGCTACAAATTCACTAACCCATTCACGCCGCGTCGGTGAGCCAGTGGCGAGATCGGTTCACCGACGCTGCGGCGTGAATGTGTTAGTGAAGTTGGCTACAAATCGGCTCACTAACGCTGCGTGAATGCGTTAGTGAATTTGTAGCCAACTTCACTCACCAACGCGGCGTAAATGCGTTAGTGAATTTGTAGCCAACTTCACTCACCAACGCGGCGTAAATGCGTTAGTGAATTTGTAGCCAACTTCACTGCGACAAGTTCAATGCAACTCAGTGTACATACATACATGTGAAATGTGAGCCGAATACTACCGAGTCTTGCCGGAATAAGTCGAAGTCAGACGAGTCCCCTCCTCGCCCCAATTATCACAGCCCCCCTTACCTAAAGTAGCAGTTTATGCTCCGTCTATATTTCTTATGTCTATGACATACATAGATGCACAGTCGACTCTAGTACTAGCCATGCTGAACAACGTGGCAACACCGCTCACGTTACAATCGGGAGTTCTATTTTCAAAAACAGAGTCCTGTGCTCGGAATTGTAATTACCGTCTTTTTGAATTAAAAGCTGTAGTAATATACGCTATTTTGTATTAATTATGTATAAACAATACATAAACGTTGCAACTATGGCAAGTAGAAGTGATGTGGTAGTATAAAATTGTTATAAATGTGATATAAATTTTGTGTACTCTCGAAGTAGTTTGGTGTTGTAAAGCATGATATTTGAAATATTTACAGTGGTTTCAAGAAAATTTAGGTATGAAGCGAAATGAAACCATCTTTGGATCAAATTGAAACATTTAAGAATTGATAAACGTGTATATAAGTGAATAAAACCCTTGAAATAAGCGAAATTATTGGAACGAAACCAAAGAGGTTATGTGAAGTCTAGAGATTAGCCGAGAGTCTGACGACGTTGATTGGCTGGAAGATAGAGTAGGGTAAAGATGTTGATATATTCGGACCGGACTCCCGCGGTGTTGCCATTTTTACTTCAGCACGGCTAGTACTAGCGTCGGCTGTGATAGATGAATAAACTAGGGACACCGGATTGCGGCGCCCCCTACAGATCTAGTGCCCTGGACGATTGCCCGACCGCCCCCGCTCCCAATGCCGGCCGTGCTACGCACACATCGACTGACCCCCTAGTTTTACACGAGCCTGATTAGCAGATGTCATCATTTCGACCAATCATACGTCACGACCGAAAGTACGTGTGAACTGAGGTGGGTGAGCCAATCAGTTGCATTATTTTCATGGGATTTCTTGCGATCGGTGGACAGTATACATAAGGCCTCTTCCTTATATTGTCATTTTCTCTGGGGATGCCTATCAGGTAAAGCGAAAAGCCGGGATACAGTAGCTTATAAAGTCCATGTTGTTTTTTATATTTATCTTAAAATGTTTTATTATTTTCTCTAAACTTATTATTTGTAAGTGCAAGAAACGTAGTAATGAAATATTGGAATGTTAGTACAGTCATGGTACTTCAACTTTTAATTCTCTTCAGTCAGTGCCGCAACTATAATTGTTCTCTGAGGGGAGTGGGGGGCAACAAAATTTGTTTCATACCTTCTAATATCGTGATAATATTAAGTTTTCGAAAATAGTGCGATACTTATTTAAAAAAAAAAGTTTTTAATTTCTTAATAAAGTGAGATTCGAGACAAAGTGAGATAATACAAAGTCTGCCATGCGGTGAATTTTAAACCATGGGCGTAGGCTTGTATTATAGAGTTTGATCTACGAACCAAATAAAAATGTCACAAAACAGCCTACATGTTTCTACTTCAAGACCCTCTTTCCCTTTTAAAATTTTAAATTCTATATCTTTGCAATATATTGGAAACCAATTTGTGGATAATTTGAAATCGTAGTTATAAGACTGTAAGTTCAGTCTAATAATTTAATTTTGTTATATATATGTAAGGAATAAATAATTGTCTTCTATTAACAATACAGCACAGTTTCCGTATTTACGTTTTCATTCATGAAAAGTTATGCAAGAATATTAGTACTGTCTCCCTCGAATATACGGAATTGTTACGCCTATGTAAGAGCGTGCCACTAAAGTCGAATGGTGTGGATTATGCGAGGATCAAACGTGGGGTCAGGGCGGAACGTACTGTCCACCGATGACAAGATGTCCCACAGGACGGCACAGGGGCAACGGGGGATCCTCGTTCGCTCCGCCAGTTCCCCACCGTTTGACGCTTTCGTAACGCCAACGTTTGGTTTTTTGACGACGCTCGTTACATAGGCGTAGGATTTCTGTGTTTACGAGGGTCGGGTTTTTTGACCTACCGTTAATCATTTCGTACTTCATTTAATATATTTAATATATCATTTCGTACTTGAAAAAAAACCTCAAGTGGTTTAGTTCGATTTCGAAAAAATTATTCTGTTTTAAAGCATATGCCACTACTTTTCGGATCCACTGTATGTCTACGCCAATGCTCGCCTCACACTATCTCACTCAGTTTCGATACGTCTCATCGACTTTCTTCGTCACACGGTTTGAATTAGTGTTCGTGATCGTTTTAGCCAATAGCTCGCTAGAATTGAAAATGCGTGTGAAATGAGGTGTCTCCCTTCCATTCTGACCAATCAGATTTGCGTCCTTCTTATGGGACATCTTGTCATCGGTGCACAGTACGAAGTGCTCCCTTTGCCCCTGTACTGCCTCGCTCGTCAACTTCTCATCTCTGCATAGTATAATACATATATGTAGTATGGAGGGCCGAAAAAATGTAAAATTTTTTTCAAGTCGTAATACCCCGGAAAAGTTGCGAATTAGGGAGACAAAAAAAAAAGAAAAAGAAATATTTTAATCGATTGATATCTTCTAGTCGCGCATACATCTTAAAGTTTGTAAAAATCGGCAAAAATTCACATTTGTACGATAATTTTCAATATTTTAGAACTTGTCACAATGTAAACGTAATAGTTCTAGTCGATTAGTATTCAAACTATTGAAGAATTAAAAAAAAGTTGTTTAAATCATTCAACGCCTTCTAGTCGCACAGAAGTTATATTTTCTATTTTTTTATCAATTTTGAAGGCAATGCGCGATCGGAAGGCATTGACCAATACAAATAATACCTTTTTAAACATTATTTTCGGTGGTTCTGATACGTAACAATTTGAGTTATTAGATTCGGATCATGGCAAGTCCAATCGTATTGAAAATAATCGTAAAAATGAATTTTTGCCGATTTTCACTAACTTATGTCGGCGTTAATGGAGTTATGTCGGGTAATGATAGGGGGCGCCTCATTCGACAGGGCATGGAGAGGGGAGTCTGAGTCGGCGGTCGGCGTCTATATGGATGGTGGATCGATGAGTGACTTAAAGTGCTGAATTGTCTACAAATCCCTCGCTAATTGTACATCATTCTGACTGCATAAATTCAATTGCATACGAAACAATATCAAAAAGATTGAGTGACAGCAAAACACCGAGAATCCCACAGCTGTGGGCTGTACAGCCCGTGGCGTGAGTTACACCGCCATGATGCCGATGCTTGACCCTCCCGAAAGCAAAGACGTTGGAATACGAACCGAAGTTAGTGGTAAACATAAAACCAAAACAAACTTGCAGAAGGGGACAAGCCGAAGTAAAATTTAGAAACAAAGATAACGCAAATTCCTTCGTTAAAAATAAATAACTGGCCGAGAAAGGACTCCAGGCCTCTATCTCAATATATAGAATTCAACGGAAGGGAGTCTTAAAAGGCTTCTCTATGGACTTCGAAGTGGAAGACATTCTGAGTCAATTCGAGTCTCCTTGTAAAATCAAAGAAGCCAGAAGGCTAAACCGCAGGGCAAAAAATCCCCAAACTGGAACCACTGAATGGATACCAAGCGAGACAGTGGTTCTCACATTCGAAGGAATAGTCCTACCAGATTACGTCAAATTGTATGGGTTCTACAGGTCTATATCGAACCGGTGAAAGTCTGCACTAAATGTTACAGATTTGGCCACAGAGCAAAATACTGCAGAAGCAATCTCAGATGCAGAAACTGCTCAGAAGAAGCAGCTCATCCAGAAGGAGAATGCCCCAATTATAAAAATCCAGTATGCCTACACTGTAGTAAAGGGCACTGTACACTAAATAAAAACTGTGAAGTATTAAAAAAGCAACAAGAAATCTGCACCACAATGGCATATAGAAACGTCAGTTTCTGGGAGGCCAAAAAAATAGTAGAAGAAACAACGCAATACAATACCCAGCCCTCAAGCAACAACCATAGGAAAGATTAATAGAACTTAAGAAAATAGGAGGCCAAGAGAGGCCACCTCCAAACACTATTGCATGGAAGAAAGCTACAAGCAACGACCCAAACACGAATGGAAACACTAACTTAACAATTAAAACAACTGAAAAAATCACAGATATCAAATCTAACCACTAAATGATGAAAGAAGAAACAACAAACAAAATAGGAAACACCAAACTTTCGGACAAAGTAATAACTTTCGTTAGCACTAGCACAAATATGCAAACCCGGCTACAAATAGTAAACAGTACTTCAAATCTCACAATAAAAGCTATCCAACCAGTAAGGCAATACAAACCCAAAATAAAACCCAAAAACCAAAGGAATGGATAATAGTTTGCGCATAATTCTTTGGAACTGCAGGAGTATAAATACAAAAAACAACGGAGATTGAACAGCTGTCATACACATATGACATTATCATATGTACAGAAACATGTTTAAAGCCTAAAACCAAATTTAATATTAATGGATTTACAACCATTAGAAAGGACAGACTGACAGCAGGGAGGGGGATGTGTAGCTCTGATGGTAAAAAATAATCTAAAATTCAACGCTATCAACATTCTTTCACTTGATGATAGCACAGATCTAATAATAGTCGAAATAGTCAACACACAACCAATAATAACAATAACAGCATGTTACAGACCTCGAACAGAAACATTAAGGCTACAGAAATGGAAGCACTTCATAGACAATCTGCAAAGCAGGAACAATTTCATTCTAATGGGGGCTTTCAATGCCAGACATCCAGCCTGGAATTGCAGCAGAATCAACCCTTCAGGTAACAATCTACACACTCTCATAGAATCTAATGAAATCTTTTTGCACAATCCAGAAACCACAACAAGGATAGAACAGTCACCACATTCTGACAGCAATATAGATCTGGTCCTTTCATCCATAAATATAGCACATTTAATCCGCTTCAGACCATCTGCCAGTGGAAATCACCATATCAGCACAGAAGCTTACGTACACTCACAGGTCCAACAGAATTTTGACAACTAGAACCGATTGGGAAAAATTCCAAGCGGCATTTGATGGACACTGAAACTATTTCATATCCAATGAGTTTGCAATCCTTAGCCTCGAAAACCAATACAACATTTTTTCCAGAAGATGAAAGAAGCAGTAATCAACTGTACTCCACTAAAGAAAACATCACACAATAAAACGTAACTGTAGCCAGCAGCCTGGTGGAATACGGACTGTTCAAAAGCAATCAGGCTAAGAAAGGCAGCTTTTAAAAAATAGAGACACACCTTAAAATTTACTGACTGGGAGGCATACAAAAAACAAGCTGCAGCCACTAAAAGATTATTAAAGAAAACAAAGGTGCACTCATTCCGCACCTTCGTAGAGGGACTTAATGCACACACTAACACCACATACTTCTGGAAAAAGATTAAAAAATTTAAGACCAAATAGGCGACGGAACCAACCAAAAGCATAAACGTCTGTGAGCAGCAAGAAGCATTAAAAATAGCAATTGACAAACTAAACCCACCGTGGGTCGCAGAAGAGCCATTCCATATAACAACGAAAAATGAAGATAGTTTTCTGGACAACCCTTACAATCTGACTGAATTAAATTATGTCATACACACAACAAATAGCAAGTCTGCTCCTGGACCAGACAAAATTGAATACAACATGCTGAAAAATCTCTCTACAAAATCAGGCTATTACTTCTAGACATTCTTAACGAATACTTCGTGGCTGGTCAAATCCCTAACAGCTGGAAACTATCACACGTATACCTCATTCTCAGAAACAATGGATCAAACTACAGACCCATAACTCTATCATCTAACGTATGCAAATTGTTTGAACGACTAGTCAAAAACAGACTCTCATGGTGGTGTGAAACATTAAATAAGTTCAACAAAAATCAATTTGGATTTAGAAAAGGCCGATCATGCCAGGACAATATTGAAAGGGTAATAATACAAGCCGAAAAGGGCCTAACAAACAACTAAACTACCGTAGCAGTTGTGCTAGACGTCAGCAGCACGTTTGATAATGTGAATACAAAAATTCTACTGGATAAGCTCTCTAAAATTGGAATTCCAAAGAACACAATACATTTCATTGCGAACTTAATTGAAAATAGGCAAATAAAAATTATAGGTGACCCACTCCTCGTTGGACAGGCCACCCGGAGAACAGTTCATAAGAGCGTTCCACAAGGAGTCCTCAGCCTCCTCTTATTTAATCTGTATGTGGGTGATATAGATCAAAATATCCCACCCCAAATTACTAACACCCAGTTTGCTGATGATATCGCAGCTTTAACTACCAACACATCCCTTCAGAACGCAGTTCAGAATATAGAAATGGCCACAGAAAGAATAAAACACAACCTCGACAAATTAGGATTTGAGCTTTCTATTCCCAAAACAGAAATAGTGATATTTAGCAAAAATAACACAATACATCCCATCTCCTTCCGGGTAAGGGAAATTACTATCCAAAACAAGAATCAGACCAAATTTCTCGGTCTTCTCATTGACAAGGATCTCCGTTTTGAAAATCTCATCCGACACATACAAACCTTATGCAACAAAACCACAAATATCATAAAATACCTAAGAGGGACGTGGTGGGGAAGCAACCCGCAAACCCTCCTTCATCTATACAAAACACTTATAAGAGTACACCTGGACTACACATGCCAGTGGTACTACCCGCTAAACAATAAAAAGCTCTCCAATATTCTGGAAAGAATTCAACTCAACGCGGTCAAACTAGCTCTGGGACTGAGAAAAACAACCGCCAACAATGTTGCCTTGGCAGAGGCAAAACTATCTAGACTAAAAGATAGGGCGAAATACTTAACAGCTTGATACATAATAAAAACAGTCTCCAATAATGTCAATATCATGGCACAAACAATTAGAAATCTAAAAACACCGGCTCACAGAGTGCAGGAAACATAATAGTTCTCAATCCAGCCAAAAAAAAGAGCCTGTTCCAACACTGCTGGGAAGAAATAGAACCGCTCATTAGTCAGATAGCCTTGAAAGAACAGCTGCCGAGTTACTCAACTGATCTACACATCCAGCTAACCCCAATACCAACCAATACCTCAATAGGAAACAAATTAAAATACTCGCAAGCACCAAATGAGGAATTCCATGAAATAATAAGTAACCTGTTCCCAGGATACATACATACAGGGCGAGGAAAAAGTACCGGACCGGTGAAATATCTCGGAAACAAGACATTTTAGGCAAAAATGTTTGATACATAAGTGATAGGGTTTCAATAGATGCATCAAACGATGGTACGTATTTGACCTTGAGCGTAAGTATAGAGGAGCTATCAAGGTCAAGTTAAAAATTTTAAATGGAAACCCCCACTTTTTATTTCATTTTCTTGTAGCTGACGTCGAGAGCTTTTCAAAACACTTCCACGAGCTTATTTCGGTTGAATACTTTTCGAGATATGAGTCGATAAAGTTCAAGTACCGCCGGCAGTAGCAATAGCCAAGGTGTTCCACGTGGAGGAGAATAACTAACGAAATGAGTTTAATAACCGTTGATATGTTGATATACCACATACATACACAGACACGCACGCAGTGAGGTGTAATCCGACCATGCAACCTCCACGCGGTACACCTTGGCTACTGCTACTGCCGGCGGTACTTGAACTTTATCGACTCATATCTCGAAAAGTACTCAACCGTAATAAGCTCATGGAATTGTTTTGAAAAGCTCTCGATGTCAGCTACAAGAAAATGAAATAAAAAGTTGGGGTTTCCATTTAAAATTTTTAACTTGACCTTGACAGCTCCTCCATACTTACGCTCAAGGTTAAATACGTACCACCGTTTGATGCATCTATTGAAACCCTTCAACTTATCTATCAAACATTTCACCGGCCCGGTACTTTTTTCTCACCCTGTATGTACACAGATGGCTCTAAAATAGAAGGTGCAATCTCAACTGGAGCAGCATGTGTATGCTCAGGCCTAGGCGTTCAAAAGACTCTAAGTTTAGACAAAAATGCAGCCATATTTACAGCAGAAGCTGCAGCTTTGGAACTAACAATGGATCTAGCCAGTCAGAACGGTAATCAACCATATGTGGTATGGACAGACTCCCTTAGTGTCATCCAGAGTCCAAATCAACAGAATTACAGCCAACTCACCTACAAATATTTTAGAGCAACAAAGGAAGCAATCATAACCTATCGTCACCCGACATAACTATATCAACGCCGTCATCATCTTATGTCATCAGTTTGACCATGTTCCCGGGGTTGGAGGTCGGATATAGTGGTGTTATAAGACTCCCCTCTCCATGCCCTGTCGAATTAGGCGCCCCACATCATCACCTGGCATAACTTCAGGGCAGCCACTTATGTCGAACACGCGACCGGAGGACATCATTTGATTTAATTGATTTTGTTTCTTTTTGTGCCTCTCTAATTCGCAAATTTTCTGCGGTATTACGGCTTGAAAATAAATTTTGCATTTCTTCGGCCCACCCTAATAGTCAGCCCCAATTGCGTGAGACAGCCTGTACAATCGATATCAATAATAGCACATTTATAATACGAATAACTAAACGAGTGCATATAGTGTTTTTATAGTCTAACAGGCCTTTTACAAGATGGACTTAACATTGGCGCGCATTTTGTCAAAAACCCACATTCACGCATACACGCGCACACCTATACCTAATTTTATTTTTTAAATCACTATCTGATTTTTTTGAGTCGGCAGTTATATGTCTTTGTAAGAGTTTGCGCATCTTTTCTGCGTTGGACATGTTACTTCCAATATTATTTTATTTTGTAAATAACACGTAGTTATGGACTTTGATAAATCTACTGTAATAAACATGACAAAATTTGTCACAAAAAGTAGGCAACTTAATTTTTGTATAAGAGCATTCATTAGAAAGAAATTCTAATCAGACATACACTAGTGATCAAATCAGGCTGCCCTAGGAAAAATGGCGATATAGAGGAAGCAGGAATTTTCAAAATCTTAATTTTGACAAGTTTAATATGACATATAATTTAGAAAAGAAATAATATAACTTTTAATTATTCGATATAAAATTTAGTATATAACTGAGAAATAATAAATAAATATCAATTCAAATTTTCCCGCCTAAACGTTTATACACAAGTGATACGGGCCAAGATATTATGCTCCTATACAGGGTGTTCGACAACAGGTGGGCAAAATTTTAAGGGGTGATTCTACGGATCAAAATAAGACGAAAATCAAGAATAACGAAATAGCGTTTGCGGTATTCTTGGTTATGACTGTACCTTCCCCTGCTGACCTGATGTTCAGTCGTCGGTGCTGGGTGGATTGCCGGTTTCAGGCGCTTTTTACTCAAATTTTTAAACATTAATTACTGAAAAACAAAGCCGCAAACGCTATTTCGTTATTCGTGATTTTCGTCTTATTTTGATCCCTAGAATCACCCCTTAAAATTTTGCCCACCTGTTATCGAACACCCTGTATGTATGTATGTACTGACCGCCGATCACAGGAAGTATAGCGGAATGGTGCAGGGGCAAGGAAGGGTACTACGCACACATCGACTGACCCCTTGGTTTTACAGGAGCCTAATTAGTAAATGTGACCGCTTCGACCAATCATACGTCACAGTTCGAAAGTACGCGTGAGCTGAGGTGGATGAGCCAATCAGTTGCATTATTTTCATGGGATTTCTTGCGATCGGTGGACAGTATACATAAGGCCCCTTCCTTATATTGTCATTTTCTCTGGGGATGCCTATGAGGTAAGGCGAAAAGCCGGGATACAGTAGCTTATAAAGTCCATGTTGTTTTTTATATTTATCTTAAAATGTTTTATTATTTTCTCTAAACTTATTATTTGTAAGTGCAAGAAACGTAGTAATGAAATATTGGAATGTTAGTACAGTCATGGTATTTCAACTTTTAATTCTCTTCAGTCAGTGCCGCAACTATAATTGTTCTCTGAGGAGAGTGGGGGGCAACAAAATTTGTTTCATACCTTCTAATATCGTGATAATATTAAGTGTTCGAAAATAGTGTGATACTTATTTAAAAAAAAAGTTTTTGATTTCTTAATGAAGGGGCAAACTGACCCTTCTGATACTCTTAGTTGCGCTATTGTCTTCAGTGGCGAAAAAATCATATCGTTAATAAAATTATAAGTAATTATTTAGAAAGGCTTTTAGATAAATTTTTATAAATATAATAGCGATGATAATTAGAAAACACCTACAAAGATATTAACCTAAAATTAAATGTAGAATTTTTATATGAAAGAGTTTTATGTATAGAAGAATAATTTTTAAAGGAACAATGTAAAATTTAGAAAACAGAAATAATATAAAATACAAAATTAAATTAAAATTGTGGCTCTTTTCATACTCCGACGTCCGAAGGTTAAACAGGAACTTCTACTTTATACAGGAGGGGGGAAGGGCTGCAACCCTTTGTAGATGAGCAGCCACTGATTTTTTCACATCGAATAATATTACAATCTTTTTTAAACAAAAATTTCTTAACCACGTAGTGCTATTATCGAATAACGTTCTGGAATAATTGACAAGTTCATTAAGTAACAATTTTGCTTATACATATTATCTTACTAGTTAATTGTATCAAATAAAGGTATTGTTTGATATATTTATACTAAAAAAGAATATAGTGATAAAGAAGAATCGTATTTTGGATCAAATTACCGAGTAGTAGGTATCTTTGATTTCAAACTTGTTTATCAAGTTATAAGTAACCTCTCGCTATATTGCCGGTCGCGACACTGTAGCAATGGAAACTTCTTGAAATTGGCAATATAGAAAACGCTCTTTTCATACGAATTCAAGAGCTAAAATGGTACAAAGAGGAACTGGCTGAACCGGTAATATAGCGAGAGTTTGCATGACGAGTATTCCGCATTAATACCTCATAGATGAATTTAGAAATTACAAGTACTTTGTTTAAAAAATTTATATTACAAGCGCCAAAATACGTTCTACGGTGATTTTTTATAATAATAATTTTTACGTAATTATTATTTTTATTATAATAATTAATTCATTGTTTGTGATATTAGAATACCTCTTAAACACATGACGTACAAATTTCAAAATTAATAAAAAATAAATTGCAAGACAATAATTTAAACTTTGTACACTTACTATGTTTCTTGCATCGTATTTAATTATCGTATAACCTAAAAAGTAGAAAACAGCCAACACATTTGTCGATATGAATGATCATACATTCTATACTACATTAAATGTAATCTACACTTGAAATTTAAGAAACGTTGTTTAAAGTTAAAATTGAGGTAAGAGTTTTATTTTGTGAACTTAAAAATATATGTATGAAAGAATTTTACAACAAGTAAAGGACAGAGGACTCTCGTTATATTTCTCGTTATAGCGGTGGGGGCAGAAAATTTGTTAAATTTCCAAACTTACTTGGAGGAGAAAAGGAAGATAAAACTATATCATTTTCGTAGACTATGAATGATGGAAGAGTAAATGTCAAATCGCTCGCGTGGCCATATAACGAGAGACCACTGTATATTGAAATTTTTCACGACAAAAGGATGCAAGAAGCTCTTTGGTACCTTTGCATTTAAGACTTTTTCTTGTAAGGTAAAAGTATTTAAAATTTTGAAGATGATTTTCAATCTGTTTTTTTGTTTTCAAGAGTAAAAATAGTGAGCAAGAGCTGTGGAAAAATTTAATGCCTTTATATAATACATTAACAAAGGTCTTATAAATTCTTTTGATTTCATGGCTAGCTCAAAAGCAAGTAATTTCCTCTTACTATTTACATGTATTTACGTCTAGTTTTTAATAGTTTTCCCCGTAATTACAGCAGAAATTTAGCATATGTATTTTTTATAAGAACTCTATATGAATCCTTACAGTTATCATTTTTAACGACATAAATGAACCCGAACACATCTTTAGTGTAGATTATCCATTATTTCGTAACTTACTGCAGATTGTATGTTATAAGGAACATACTTTTCGACAAAGAAAAATTTTTTTTCGAGATATGAAAGTCAAGCTTGTTTTGGCATCAGTTTAGTATATGGGCTGCTCGCCCCCCGGGGGGGGGGGGATGTTATTATACAGTTGGATAGCTTGGAGGATAAGGATCACAAATATGGTGGTTCCAGATGTCTAATAAGTCTTAAGGGAGCAGACCTAGGGGGCAGGTCCGATGTCAAAATTATTGAAATTAGTTAACTTTGATTTCAAGCTCACCCGTTGTATGGTCGGTAGACGGACCAGAAATAGTAGAGAAGCGATGGTTGCTTGCGGCGAGTGAAATTCAAGTTCATCGCAACTTTCAACCCCTATATCTCCACCCCCTTAGGACTTTGACACCTGGAACCACCATATTTGTGATCTTCATCCTCCAAGCTATCTCGACTATATACCCCGCACCCCTGGGGGAAGCAGCCCATATACTCAATTGGAGCCCTTGTTTTTGTTTTCTTTTGGACATTAGTACCTCTAGCGCAGCGATGTTAGATGGAATAGATTTTTTCGTACATTCGCGATTTTTTGTGACGTAACGATAATGATTACAGTATCGCACAACAGCACAGTTCAATCCGTAATTCGTTTGTAGACGATCGCATGGTGATAATCAGAGTAAAAAGCATGAGCGAGGTCAATAAGAACCATGTCACTGTACCTACTGATATTGATCTCATGAGTGATCAGCTGCGAGACGTGAATCAACTGAACGTGAATGAGCGGAACGAAAGCCAAACTGTTGGTTGATGAAGATTCAGGCATGGGCAGGCTTTGCTTAGGCAGCCGTGCACGGAGCGTTTACGAGTACAGGGTCTACCACCCTGGTATTTATCTCGGAACCAGTGCGCGCGCGAACTCATGAATGTGGCAACAGCGCTAAAATTCTGCAAATCATTGCTGAAAGTATAATGTCACAGTATCAATCATAATGTCAGCTCGTCCAGTGAAAAAGTACTAAAGGCGAAAGTGCCCCTATCATCTCATGATCTCAGTGGCATGAGGTGGTAGGGGCACTTTTCCCTTTACTATAATTGATACAATAATTGATACTGACAGTATCAATCATAGTTTCAATTCGTACAAAGCACTAAAGGGGAAGGTGCCCCTACCACCGGGTCACGCGCGAGCGCGCAGCCATTATGCTTCATTCACATGAGAGATACCTCTGTACATATTTCAGGAGAAAAGAAATTTTTTCAAATAAATACTTAGTCGGAAAAGTGAGGCGGTTCATTCCTTAACGAGTCGGCTCGGCTCGGCAAAACTCGGGTGCGATCGGCAGAGAGACAAACATACTCCTATCCCGAATCGAATCTCGGACTAGAGTATCGCTGATCATGTCAAACGTTAAGACTGGTTCAGACACGGCTAGTAGTTTAGTGTATGGACAGTAGAGTTTAGTCGAGTAGTTTAGTAAAACGGTTTAGTCGAGTCGATCCGTTTCATTGGATTTTGCTGGTCGAGTAGGCTTCCCCCACCACTAACTAGGCTTCCCCCACCACTAACTAGCATTCGGGACAGACCTGCCCGGACGCATTTCTTTAGTCAAAGGATATATCTTGAACTCTTGATTTTCAAAGCTCAACTGTACTAGTCTGGACTCTTTTCTATGCACCAAACGGTTTAGTAGTAAGTAGCTACTCCCCACTCGACTAAATTACTAGCCGTGTCTGAACCAGCCTTTACGCTGTTGCCACTTTCATGAGTTCACGCGCGCACGGGTTCCGAGATAAATGGTAGACCCTATATGTATGCAGAGGGCGGCGTTGCCTTCTTCTGTATCCCGTTCGACGCATGCGTGCATCGAGGGAGCTTGTGCCCATCTTGGTCGTTAATGCCCATGCCAATGCCTTCATTGAAGATCCTTCTCGAGTCGAAAAATTTCCAGACAATTCGAGCGTAAGCTGTTAGTCCAGTTGATCCTTAACCTTCGAACGGCGCACCATGAAAAGAGCGATAATTTGAATTTAATTTTATATTTCATATTATTTCCATACCATATGATCTAAACAAATGTATACATATAGCTTCATTTTAAAAAACGAACTTGATTTCCATTTCTTAGAAAATAATAACGTAAAAAAAAAATATCTTCGTTGAAAAATGTGTCCCTCTATAACTAACAATTTTTATATAAACAATCTTTTGTATTTTCAACAATTACAAAATAATGGATTATCGTGGATATCCTGTATAGTCAGTTTCTCTAAGAAAAATGGCAATGGGAATCTTCATATTTCGATCGCAAGTTTATTTCTCGAAAATTAAGCCCCATATTATAAAAGAGCAAATAACTTTTCGATTTCATTTGTAATATTGAATTTACTGTTTTCATAATACCTATATATTCTTTTTTATTAAATATCCTGTATGCAAGTTCATATGTAGTGCTTTCACTTTTGTGCTTTCATTATTTATTAAATATTTGTGAAACTTTATTATTTAGTTATTGGAGGAATCATGGACTAAATATACAAAATTTTAAATAAATTTTAAATTTAAGAAGGATCATTTGTTCTATGTTAGGAGCCGTTCATAAAGGACGTCCGTAGATTTATGCTATTTTCTGAGACCCCTCTGCTCCTTTATCATATCCAGTACATTTGCCCTAACCTTTTCTCTCAAAGAACGTCACAAATTTTACTACTCCTATTAGTTCATTTTTAGTACATAAACACAATCTATACACTACCTATAAGTACAAAAAACACAATTCTTAAATATAAAAAAATTATGAGAAATAGAACTTTTTGAAAAAGATGTTTTCAAAACGGGTTTAGAATTATACATATAAGCTAATAACAGAAATTATGAACTTCAAACAATCTATTTCATCTAGATTCTAGAACATCTATTTTCATTTCTAGTTTGTAATGAAAGCTTTTAAGGATGATATTTTATAATTGTTAAATTTGTATTACATATACTGTCCACCGATCACAAGAAGTCTCGCGGGACGGCATAGGGGCAAGAGAGGATACTTGCAATTAATTAGTAGATATGACCGCTTTAACCAATAATACATTGTTAGATATAGTATAGAATCTAAGTTGGTAACATTTTTATTTTTGTTTTTCCCTTATATATACAGGGTGTTACCTGTAACGTTACTCACGATTTCTCACCTACTTGCAGTCATCTGACAAAAAAAAAGTATAGAACAAGAGTTGCAGGGTATGAAGTGCACAATAGATATTAGTAACAAAAATTTCGAAAACTGTTTGTTTTCATGGCGAAGTCGAGGTCACCTTGGGTTTAACAAATAGGACCATATATTTTTTTTGTTTACCATATTTAGAGGACATCGAGACGAATTCAAAACACATATTACATGATATTTTTACTAACATATTACTTGATTTACAGAAGTGAAAATGTAAAATATTTAGCTTTTCGTCGTATTTGGAAGTACGATCTTGTGTGGAAACAAAAGAGGACTAACGAAGGAACTGCAATGACGAAATAACGGTGGTCAGCTCGTTCCACAGACTTATCACCACTTGATTTTTTTTTATCGGGATATTTACAGTCCGTTGTATATCAATCACCAATTAATAATATTGAAGAATTGCAAGAAAGAATCATCTCAGCATGCAGAGCTGTAGATCCAGCAAGTCTAACTGCAGCAACGCATTCAAACTTCTGTAAAAGAGCAGAATATTGCGTCGCAGAAGGCGGAATGCATTTCGAACATGTAATTAAATAAAGTGCATTTATCTTATGTTCTAGTCGTGTGTTTACATTCAGTAATCTCTTCGGGGTCAAATAATGTTTGCACTATCAAAGTCAAATTCACATTTACACTTCTGTAAATCAAGTAATATGTTAGTAATAATATTATGTAATATGTGTTTTGAATTCGTCTCGATGTCCTCTAAATATAGTAAACAAGAAAAACATATGGTCCTATTTATAAAACCCAAGGTGACCCCGACTTCGCCATAAAAGCAAACAATTTTCAAAGTTTTTGTTACTGATATCTATTGTGCACTTCATACCCTGCAACTCTTGTTCTAAAATTTTTTTAATCAGATGGCTGCAAGTGGGTGAAAAATCGTGAGTAACGTTACAGGTAACACCCTGTATATTATCACAATAGTTAGTAGTTCTAGATGTTCGTTTCCGGTTCAGTTATAAACGATGCATTGTATCCATTCGGTTTAAAAGAAAAGTTTATTCTACTGATATAATGTTAATCTTTTCAATAATTAAAACTATTTTACATCACGACCGAAAGTACTATACAGAGATGAGAAGTTGAAGAGCGGGACGGCACAGGGGCAAAGGGAGCACTTGGCACGCTCTGCCCTGTCCCCACATTTGATCCTCGCGTTCAAAGTTCGCCGCAACGCTGACTTCGTACCATCTCGCTTTGTCGCGAAGTCTCCTAGGGGTTCTTGTTACCATCCAAGGGTAAGTACGAGGAGGGGGTTTTTAGTAGGTCCTACGGAGTCCTACACCACCGGATTTGCACTGCCCGTCCGGTGTGCATAAAGCATTTTCCCCCTGCTGGTTAAATAAAAAAAAAGGTGACGCGATTAGTGTGAGATCGCATCGGCCATTAGCGCGCGACGATCTAGAATGCGTGTGCGTGAGGTGTGACTTATCGACGACGACCAATCGTACCCGCATTCCTTAAGGGCACAGACTCCTTGTGTTATGACCTGTATGCGTGCACTCACACAGTCAACAAAAAGCATGCACGTATTGCCCGATTCTTTCCAATGGCGCTTACATCGATTCGGAGGAGGCCTCGAAGGAGTCTGTGCCCTTAAGTTCCTCAACTTCTCATCTCCCTATAGTACGTGTGAGCTGAGATGGGGCGCGACCAATTAGATTGCGTTATTCTCATGGGTGTAGAGACAGAAAATGGCATTTCTGTCTCGGGATCATCTGCCAGACTTGTCAGTGGGGCTGACGACAGACGATCCCTGTTCCCGATGCCCTTTTCGGAATTTCTATATATCCGAATATCCAAATCGCACGACAGACGACTGCCAGCGAGAACAGTAGCGATCCCACAGCCACCTGGCGGTCTCTGGCCCTTGCCAAAATCGTCCGGGGAGATGAGTTCTCACTCCTTCCACTAAACGCATAAATGGGACTTCTTGTGATCGATGGACAGTTTGTAAAAAAGAAAAATGATAAATTATTAAAAATTCTTATACAAGATTATTCAACAAAATTTATTTGTGGATGTCGCAAACGACTAGAACCATCCACTTCTCCAAACATACACAGTCATATTTTAATACCCTCCGGACGGACAACCTTTAAGAACGGTCCTTCATTTCATATAAAACAAATGACACAATTGTTGAAATATTTGTAATTTATCGTATTTCTACGTAATGCATCGATTAAAAATATTTTCTCTTCAATTCGTTTTTGCATCATAGAATTGTGTATGATAGATTGTCGTGTTTTGAACTTTTCATTTGAGTCTACGTAGTCGAGATGTTTACTAGAAATAAATTTTATTTCATTAACAGTATATTCTCTCTTGACATATCTATTAAAACAATTTATTTCTCACTTCCTCTTCGGTAAAGCTTAGAAAGCACAAAAATGTGTTATAAGCAAATAAGTATAAAAAGAGACAAAAATGTTGTATTTTAGGATAAAGTATTTATAAGTAAATAAAAAGTTAAAAAAAAGATCAAAAAATTATAATAATTATTATTCAATATCTTTTCACTTTCCTTACAAAAATGTTTTGTCTAGTATTTCATACGATTTAATACTAACAATAATAATATGAAATAGATAAATTGCATAATTATTACTATTTCTTGTTAAACTTTCTGTCATTCAACAACTAATATTTTAATTTTAACCTTTCCATTTATAATAAATTACATAACAAATCAGCTTCGAAACCCACTGTGCGTGTACTTTAAAATCAAAATCTTAAACTGCAAAGTTCCTTTCGTGGCAAAAAATTTATGTATCCTGACTTTTTAATATTCTATGCCAGAATAGTTTAATTACCTTTGCAACATGAAAAATGATGTCAATCAAACCTTTCAACAATCATTTAAAAATATTCTGTTTCAAAGTTACATTCATAACTGAAATATCTACAGTTTATACATTTCTTACAAAATTCAACAATTATTTAATTAGTTTGTTTTTGAAAGAGAATATTTTGAAATATATAATTGCAAACATTAACGGTAAAATACTCAGAATTTACAAATAAAGTACCTATAAATTCTGTAATCTTACTATAATATCAAAAATTCAATAGAAACATTGCTTTAATCAGTTAAAATAACATTACGTATCCAACATAAATATAAAACATTTTGTACGTGCATTACGAACTTCTATTGAATGCCATAATACTAAATATGCAATTCTGCGATAGAGAAAAGTCGGGCAAAATCAGGTATTTTTGTTTTTATACAATAAATATTAGAATTATTTAATAATGGTCAGAAATACTGCTGTGACTACAAATGACATATCCACCTCATACCATACGAATTAATTCAGGTAAATATGGAATTTCATTTAGTTATTTAAGGAATAAATTGTTTTTTTAAATCATTTAAGAACGTAGAGAAATTGGATTTATTAAACTTTGTCACATTGGATACTTTAGCATGGTATAAAACCAGAATATTAATGTGTAGTTTATTACCTGATAAAATAAAAATTTTTGAACTAAATTAATTAGTTTCATATGTTTTGAAGTAGGTGCTAGATGTTACTCTATCCATGAGATGACACTGCACACTGAAGTAGCTTTGAATAATCAATGTATTTGATACTCGATTTTATCCCACTTCCCTCTACATAAAGAAAACATAAAGAATTAATAAATTAATATTATTATCTTTCTTTATCAAGTGTCAGAGATCCAAGTAATTTCATATGACAATATCAGTATCATACAAATTACATCCTACTTCATGTCACATTTAGTGTAAACATGACAAAAGAAATGGCAATACACAATTTTACCTTGGTAAAATGATAACACTATCATCTATTACTAGAAACTCAATAATAACATTAATATTGACGAATAAATTGAATTGAGATTTTTCTAATTTTATCTAATTTTAATCCTATAGATCAGGGTTGGGAATTAAGTACTTTTTCGACCATTTTTCAGAAGCCACGCCTCTTTCCTCCCACCACTCGCCAGTCGCCGTGCGAGGGCCGTGGTCTGCGAGGCATCTCAGGCGCGTGCCGTGTAAATTTTTCAGGGCGCATTGCGGGCCTCGGAAGTCCGCGGTTTTTCCACCCGGGTTGATCCTCTAAGGCCCAACAAGGAAGAACCGAGTTTATGACCTGCTTTTAGCCATTGAGAACGAAGCGAAAATTGAAAATTTTAATCCATTGTGCGAAAAGAGTAAATGACTATTGTCGGCAATATTGAAAATATTTAAACTCGAACATAGCTTTCCATCGCGAAACCGTCATTAACTTTCAAACTCCTCGCACATTGTGTTAAATATTTTCATCCATTGTTAGAATAGGCGCGGTTTAGGGCATGACAAGTTTAGAAATATGTAGGTATTTTTTTGTACCAGATAATTTTCCCTTGCCATATGCTTGCCAGAGCTTTAACGGTACCTGGCAGAGTTCAGAATAATTAGAAAGGCCATGCCATAAATCGCACAGACCCGAAGGGTGACTCTGCCACGACGACAAAGGGGGCACGTTGACCTAGAGGATCCATCTGCGATTTCTGGAAAACCCAGCTCGCATTTTTCCTCCCCCGTACGAAGGGCACATTTGACTTCCAGGATTTACCACGCCAAGGGCGTACTGGAAGGGAAGAACTGTGGCTATATAATCGTCTTCAAGTCGTTCGAGGGCAGAATTCTTAGATAGAGCATAGTACGTACAGAACATAGAAATAGATACACAAAGTTTTCTTCAAGTGTAACAAACTTCACACTCCAATCTACATGTTGTAACACACACACATACACACACACCACCACCACCATTAATTACGATTAAATATTTCAACCTACAATCAACATAATTACTATCGGTCCCAAGCCGATTCAACTTGGGTGGTGCTTCCATAACCTATAGACGGCACTCCGTGCAAATACTCAGGACCTATCATCGTCCTAACATCCATTGATATTGTTTTAGCAATTACTACTATTCTCGTAGATTTTAGTCGCTATGAGGAAAGAGAGAAAAAAACAATACAGAAAATTCGATACAGGTTCGACAGTGAAATTTAAAAATACTTTTTAAATTTATTTTTTAACACGATTTGTCACAAATCATGCGCCCGAAAATATTATTGTAAGACACAATAGAATAGGTCACAAGAAAACGAATCAACAATAGTACTATGCGGAGTTCATAAGTTGCCGTCCAATCAAATTCGTTGACCTGCCTCCAATCACACGTATTATGTTTGCTGGCCAAGGCCCTTACATCCACAAATCTATTGTATCACGAACGTCGCTAAGCACAGAAATTGAAACAGAATGAGATGAAGCGATAGCGAGTGACGATTCGGATGCATTGACGTACTGTCCACCGATGACAAGAGGTCCCGCGGGACGGCACAGAGGCAAGGTGGACCCTCGTTCGCTCCGCCAGTTCCCCACCGTTTGACGCTTTCGTAACGCCAACGTTTGGGTTTTTGACGACGCACGTTACATAGGCGTAGGATTTTTGTATTTACGAGGGTCAGGTTCTCTGACCTACCGTTAATCATTTCGTACTTTATTTTATATATTTAATATATAATTTCGTACTTAAAAAAAAAATCAAATGGTTTAGTTCGATTTCGAAAAAATTATTCTATTTTAAAGCATATGCCACTACTTTTCGGATCCACTGTATGCCTACGCCAATGCTTGCCTCGCACTATCTCACTCAGTCTCGATACGTCTCATCGACTTTCTTCGTCACACGGTCTGAATTAGTGTTCGTGATCATTTTATCCAATAGCTGGCTAGAACCGAAAATGTGCATGAAATGAGGTATCTCCCTTCTATTCTGATCAATCAGAATGGACATCTTGTTATCGGTGCACAGTACTTAGACGTAGATTCGGGGTTTACATTATTAAGAAAATAGGAGAGTTTTTACACTTTCCATAATGTAATTTTCATAAATTTTGCATAATAACAACTGTTGTCAAGAACAAGTATTATAAAAAATCCATTAATATACAGAAAAAATCGCGTATTTATATAGTTAAATGTACCCCTCGCGAATATGGAAATGTTACACCTATGCAATGTGAGCGCTGACTTCTCAAGTTACGGGTTCTTGGAGGGGATTAGGCGGAGCCAACGGCACCGTCACGCCATTACCCCTCTACCGTTCAGTCTGTAGGTCCTCGGCAACTTATCGTCACTGAGTACCTCATGGGTGATGTAGAAATCTATTAATAGAAATGTAGCATCAATGCGCCCTGAAAAATTCATACGGCACGAGCCTGAGGTGTCTCGAAGACTAGGGCCCTCGTGCGGAGTATGGCGAACGGTGGGAGGAAAAGGGCGTGGCTTCTGAAAACTGGCTGAAAAGGGAACTTAATTTCCAACCCTGCTATAGATCAATGATTTTTGTAAACAAACACAGATATGAGGTTAGAATAGTATCTTGGCACTGATGAAGTATAAAGTAAATTTTGTACGTATACGTACATTTCAACATTGAATGTTACACTTTATGATGAGAAATCGGAGAAAGTTGGTGAATCACTATAGACGTGGAAAGTTTGATCTTCGTTGGAAAATTTGTTGACATCCATTTTATAAGACATCACTTTGTCGGAGATGGAACTAATTGTTTCCACACGATTCTTACGCGTTGGATCACCCGACTCGAAACAATAATACAGATGTAAATTAGATAATTGTATTCCTTATACACGAATATTGATCATTTTTAAACACAAAATATTATTAGGTGTACAGATTAATTCGGTGTCTTGAATTTTAATTGAAGACTTATTTAAAAAAAGTTATAGTAATTCCAATTATTAAAATAAATATTATCATTCTGGCGCCACTTTATAAGCCTACAGAAGCACGGAAAAATATTTAAATTTAAAATAGTGATTATTAAGGCGAAATGCTGAAGGACTAAACCAATCATTGAATTGTTTAAAGTTACTCGATTATAACTAAAAGGTAATACTGGAACTGATCTTTTGATAATGTTGCTATGACTGAAATATTAAAAATTAGTTTGACAACTATCAGTTCCTTCGTGTATGTACAGTCTTCCCGCTGATAAGAAGTCTCACGGGAATAATGTAATCTGATTGGTCGCGCCCCACCTCAGCTCAACCGTGCTTTCGGCCGTGACCCGTGACGTATGATTGGTCGAAGCGATCATATTTATTAACCAATTAACTGCGTTCGATGTGTATATATTTGACGTGTACTGTTCGTTGCTGCTAAGTTGCCGAACACCAACAACCTGAACCGACAGAGGGGCAAAGGGACTGTGCGTTCGCTCCACCTAATCCCTTCCAGGAGCCCGTAACTTGAGAAGTGAGCGACCAGATTGCATAGGCGTAAAATTTCCATATTCGCGGAAGATACATTTAACTATATAAACATACGAATTTTTTGGGATATTAATGGATTTTTTACAATACTCGTTCTTGACAACAGTTTCCACAATTACATTATGGAAAGTGTAAAAACTCTCCTGTTTTATTAATAATGTAAACTCCGAATCTACCTCTACGCCGATGCATTCAACCCGCCGCTCGCTATCGCTTCATCTCATTCTGTTTCAATGTCTGTCCTTGGCGACGTTCGACACGCGATAGATTTGCGGATGTATGGGCCTCAGCCAATAAACATAATACGTGTGACTGGAGGCAGGTCAACGAATTTGATTGGACGGCAACTTAGCTGCAACGCACAGTACTGCGCAGAGATAGAAAGAATATTAACGGAAGGAATGCGGATACGATCGGTCGTAGTCGGTAAGTCACACCTCAGGCACACGCAGTCTAGATCGTCGCGTGTTATTATTAGCCGATGCGGTCACACACTAATCGCGTCGCTTGACAAAGAAGGAAAATGGGACTTTGTGACAAAGCGAGATGGTACGAAGCCAGCGTTTAGGATCAAACGTGGGGATAGGGCGGAGCGTGCGAAGTGCTTCCTTTGCCCCTGTGCTGTCCCGCTAATATTCTTTCCATCTCTGCACAGTACTTACATTCGTCGTGTAAAATAAAAAATTACCATTTACTATAAAAACTCTAAATTTCAATAAGAAGTAATAAAAGTATCATTTTGCGGTATGTTTCCTTTATATTAGCAATAAAACAGCTATGTATTTTATAAAAAAAAGTTTGATCATTCTCTTTAGTATATTGGATATTTTCCGTATAATGCATTACTTTTTACAAACTGAGTTGGTTATGTTCCCCAATGCATTTGGTATTTTCCGAATTGTTTTGTATACTTTACTGCATATTTTAACTTTTTAAAATTATTTTTTTCTTCAATTTTTCTTGTTTATGAATTTTACTATTTTTTGACAATTTTTAAGTTTTTAATTACGATAACCTTTTTAACAATGAATTATTAATTTTTTATCGAATAAAAATGTAATCTTTCCTCGTTTTGCTTTACTTTTTTCACAAAATTTATAATAGGAGCATTTGTCCTGGGTTCGACATGTATACTCGTAATTGCTTGATTTTAATTACACGTCCAGTGAAGGATTTTTGAAACTAAATTCCGCAGTTAACTGGTTAATTAGGCTCGTGCAAAACTAAGGGGTCAGTCTCTCTTTCCCCTCTACGTCCCGCAAGACTTCTTATGAGCGAAGTACAGTACTACAAATTTAGTGCAGAACTCGTCAAAAAATTTCAAAGCTACAATTCATAATGGAGGAAATTGGATCCATTATTCAGTAAGAAGATGTTAATATGTTAGATATACAGTAGACTCGTATTGTATTAAAACTGATAATACAACAAGAGTCTCTTCCATACAGCATTTAATACATTCGAATTCACATGGGTAGATCTGTTCATATAAGAGAGACGATGATGTTTAAGAAGTCCGATTATAAGCTATGTATAATAGAAAAGTATTGAATGAAATGAAGAATAAATAATTTTAGTGAAACATTAATCACCTGATCGGAATCGCTGGAAATTGATTTGCGACTTCGGTTCCGGCAATTCTCAGTAAACATCGAAGGACTGGAAATGTCTCTCGATTCTGATACTTCTTGGACAGTGGAAAGCTTGCGATCATCTTCATCGTCGTCATACACCTCCACCGCGGTTTCACGAATTCTCACCTGATACTCTAGACAGGGAGGGAGGTGTATGAGAGAGACCTAGCTTACCGAGGTCTCCTCGACAGATGGGCTCGCCAGGGCTTGTGTCTCACCGTTGGAATGTTTTACTTCATCGTGACCCGCACGCGATGCCGGTGGACTGCTCCGTGAACACGAGGTCATACTCTGCATCGTTTGACTCCGACCGCCAGAGAATCGCATACTGTACGCTACACGATTACTGCTTTGGAGCGCCCCAGTCTGAAATTGTGTATTAAATACATATGAAGATACATTGAAATTTTAAATACACTTGTCAAACATGGTTTAGACCAGGGATGAACAACCTTTTTTTAGAATGGGTCAGCTATAAATTTAAAAATGTTGTGCGGGCCGCATGTAAGAAACTTATGATAATACAAACACTGAATGATGAACTCAAATTATCTCTTTATTAACAAAATAAGCTTAATTTTTGGAAATGATGGCATCAGTGCCTATCTATGATGTCGGCATCATTTCCAAAAATTAAGTTAACACGCCTAGGGTACAATGAGGCTGGGGGACACTGTAGGAATTTTTAAAAGTCAAAATGTAAATTCCTGGTTTAGACTCTTAGACATAGGCGTAATTAGGTATAGTAAACTTTCGTTATATTGCTACGTAAACGTTTTAACCTCAACACTGATTATAAAGCATGCTAGTGCCGCTCTTCCACCATTATAGCCTATAAGGATGATACATTGTACTTCTATTTCTTTTTCCCCTTTGAAATAAAAGCTTGAAAGCTTGAAAAATTTTCCATTCCTACCGCGGCAATATAACGAGGATCTTTTGTAGCACCAATGAGTTTAGGTCAAGAACTGTATTAGACTACGAAACAGAACATGGAAGTAAGTATGTACATAACTGAATTTACATGCCACGTTTTCTGCGCCAAAGTAAGGATAAGCGTTTTACCGACATTTCACACGATGTCTGTTTTGTCCCAATCTGTGATACGCGACACTCCAAATAAAAGCGAGCGCGTCAGAGCGTTTCAGAGTGTTTTTTATGCTCGTGTAATCAACGGGTCCTATTTCGGCGGAGAAAACGCGGCGTGTGATACGGCCGTGTAGTCCTGGCCTTGTTATCAATTAGCATCTTAAAAAACAAGTTTATGCACATCTAATAATAAATTTTCATAAAAATCAGCATCTTTCTTAACACGTTCACGCCGGCGCTGCTTTTTGGGTGTCTCGCCGTGGGGCGGCGGTGGCGCATGCCGCTTGATGGGAGACTCGAGCGTGAGCTACCGGTGGTACGCGCCGGCGTGAACGTGTTAAAATTATTATTAGGTTCTTGTTTTTATTTGTACATTTAGAAAGATATTACTTACATTGGCATGTCCAGGTCGAACGTTCTTGTACGGTTGAAAAAGTACCAAATATACCTTTGGCGTAAACAGACAACCAAGAGCTACCGAAGCAGAAATGTTGATGCACATACACATACTCGCTATCTGTACCTGAAAATTTACCTTCATTTGCTCTTTGTCCTAGGTTTAAAAAATGAAATCAACTGAAGGTAACAATACTTCAAGTTTCGCTTTAAAAGTTAACAGGAGTGACACTAGCGCCTCTAGCGGAGTTGCAGTGAAACATAGAAAAGTAATTCACGTTTTTCGGATACGATTTGGAGAGAAACGTGTAACGATTATGATATTCATAATAAGGAAAAATTTACCGATCAACGTGCAAAGCGCTTTTTGAGAAAAATGGTAAAAATTTTTTTCTATAAAAACGTATATTTTACAAGGTTTTAAAAGCCACAGGACAAAATGGGGCTCTGAACAACTCTGTATAATTATACAAAGAATATTTAAAAAAAAGAATTATGAATAGATACAGCTTCTTCGCCTCAAAATCTTTGAACTACGAAATCACTAAAGAATCGTTTTATGTAAACATGGTTACTTGATAATCATGCTGTCTTTTTTGATCCGTACAAGAGACATAAGTATTGTCCGGAGTTTCTCAGTTCCTCCGTATGAGGCCTCCAAGATCAATTTAGACTTGAGCCGTCACTGCTGTTGACCTCTAAATTTGCAAAATGAAATAAGCTTAAAATAACAACGTCCCATGCTTGGTTTTAATCAATACTTATCAAATATTGATATTTTTAATCAATGTTTAATCAAATGTTTAAATAATGTTCATAAATAAGCATTTAAATACTAGATTTTTGGTACTAATAATGAAAGATGTGGTGAAGAGTGAAAAGAAGAGACAAAAATTCAGTAATTGTATCATAGTACTATACATATATTGGGAATACAGTAGGATCCCCTTATCTGCGGTTTCACTTATTCGTGATTCGCGATGAAAAAAATTTGTTTACTTATGTACTTGATCTCTAATAAGTCTGCATAATTCTGCTTAGAAAATACGTATTTAGTGCAGTGTTCATACTAAATATTATTTTAGAAAAAATCCATATTTACCTAATTATCTTTCGTTCTATTATATTTGATTGCTTTTATTTCAACACTTAAAACACGTTATGTATGAATAATAATGTAATAAAATTATATTATAATAAAACTAATAATTCCAGTAACTAAAAGTTCATGTGCACCGTCACATAATAAATGAAATATCATCGTAGGTATGTATAGCATGTTAGATACATACATAAGTACTATGCAGAGATGAGAAGTTGACGAGCGGGACGGCACAGGGGCAAAGGGAGCACTCCGCACGCTCCGTTCTGTTCCCACGTTTGATCCTCGTGTAATCCACACCATTCGACTTTAGTGGTACGCTCTTACATAGGCGTAGCAATTCCGTATTTCCGAGGGAGACAGTGCTATTATAGACAGAACTCAATAATACAAGCCTACGCCCATCGTTTAAAATTCACCGCAAGGCAAATTTCGTATTATCTCACTTTGTTTCGTCTTTGTCAGGCGACGCGATTAGTATGTGACCGCATCAGCCAATAGCGCGCGACGATCTAGAATGCATGTGTCTGAGGTGTGACTTACCGACGACGACCAATCGTGCCCGAATTCCTTCCGCTCATCATCTTCTCATCTCTGCATAGTACATACAGTACCGGGCATGGTAGGTATTCTTAGAGCAGGGCTCGGAATTAACTGCTCTTTTTCGCCAATTTTATTCAGAAGCTACGCCCCTTTTTTCCTGCCACTCTCCGTGCCCCGCGCGAGGGCCATAGTCGCCGTGACACCTCAGGCGTGTGCCGTATGAACTTTTCAGGGCGCGTTAGGGCTACACTCGTATCGATAGGTTTCCACATCATCCATGGGGTGCGATTCATACGACACGCGTCTGAGATACCTCCAGGACTACTAAAAGTAGGGCTAGGAAAGTCTACTTTGTTTAATACTGTACATATACAGGGTGTCCTAGAAAGAGTGTTAGTCCTTTAAGGGGGTGGTAGCTAGGGTGATTCTGAACATTTTCCTTTGCAAAAATGTTGTTTGAAGCTTCGTTTTTGAATTATTAAGGAAAACCACTGGCCAATGAGAGCGCGTATAGCGCGCGGGCTCAGGGACGGCAGCCTCGACTACGAAAGTTGGGCTTGATCCGAACGAACACTTTCGGCACCCTGCGGTTCCCTGAGTCCGCGCGTTCTGATTGGCCAGTGTTTTTCCTTAATAATTCAAAAACGAAACTTCAAACAATGTTTTTGCAAAGGAAAATGTTCAGAATCACCCTAGCTACCACCCCCTTAAAGGACTAACACTCTTTCTGGGACACCCTGTATGTACGTTCGCTACTATCCGCGGATTTCGGTATCCGTGGAAGATCTTGGAACCAAATGTCCGCAGATATGGGGTCCTACTGTAATTTCAAAATAATTCATGTTTGCAAATACCTATAGAAATACCGACCTTGTAGTCATTGTTCGAGCCAAAGTAAATAGGCACGAAAGCTAACCATACAATGCAAGTTGAGTACATTGTAAAACCGATGTATTTCGCCTCGTTGAAATTCTCAGGTATCTTACGTGTTTTGAATGCGTATAAGGTACACATAAGTATCAGGAACATGTTATATACAAGGGACATCATTAAAGAGAATGTGGAAACACGGCAGGTGAGTACTGCTGACAACGGATACGGATGAATTTCCGTGGTGCCAGGTGGTTTGATAATCAGCCAAACTATAGCGCCAACTAACTGCACTGCAGTGATCCCTATAAAAACGGGAATCGCATAATAGCATATCAAGGTTCCCAGTTTGCCACTTTAATGGCAAACGAAGTCACAAAAGTGAATAACAAGAGTTCATATAAACCTGTGTCTTGTTTGTTATATTAACAATTGAAAAAAGATGAAAACTGTCTTTGAAAAAGTGTAAACTCACCAATAGCAATCACCACTTGACTCTTCGGTGATGTATAAGATGGTCTTTTTATGCTCTTTGTTCCTTGATTGAATATGCGAGACATCCGGTTTGTTTTCGTTAATATCGCACTATAACAAATGCTTAAACATAAGCCCAAACCAATTCTCAGGTAGGTGCAATTCCAGGTTGTTGGTTTGCTTAGTATAACGAAACTCATACCGTAACATGACAGAATTCCTATTAATAACACGTAACACAATTCACGTCCCGATGCCATGATTACCGGAGTTCGATTAAAACTGAAATATAATAAACCAGTTGAGAAATTTTATACGATATATATAAATATTAATTAAGTTTTAAAATGTGGATCGTGATCCTTATAGAGGTGCGCGGGTACCTGTATAGTATATGTCGAGCAATCGAGCAGTCGCCGTCGGGTCGAATCGAATCTCGGTTATCGAAGCAACTTGGCCGATTTTTTTCTGAATTGGTCTGATTGTGTTAGTCTACCTAAGTGAATATTCGCATGTCTAGGGTACCCGTTCGAGCTCGTTCAATTTTATCCGACCGGATCCGAACTCCCGAAATTTTGGGTATCCACACACCTCTAGTTCCTTGTAACAATTACTCTTTTTTTATTAAAACTATTAAATAATTCATTTTGAAGTAGACATTTTGATATAAGAATAATTGTTACATAGGGTCATACATTTAAAACCAAATTCATCGGCGATGGGAACGTTTCAAGTGTGGGCGGACCAAGTCGCGTTTGGAGTGAGACGTCAACCACTGATCGTGGTTGTGCTTATACTGTCTGCCTGTGAGATGATGGCAAGGCAAAGGAATGCGGGTCTGACTGGTGTATCAAAGCCTACTCTACATTCGAGCTATGTAGTTTCACCTTCATTCACACGTATTATCGCTATTGGCCGAATCTGTTACATTTGCAAATCCGTCACGTCTTCGTGCGTCTTGGTCACGTAACGAAGGGACTTATGGGTGATGCGAAGATCAAGCGAGATAGAACGTTAAATTCGCGGTTCGTGCTGGAAATGTTAAAGGCGAGGATAAGTAGAGCAAAGTATAATTATATATCCCCCCCATATCTGTGCCATCTTCTTGCAGACAGACAGTACTTGAAGTGTTGTTGTCATTCTCATCTGCTCTTATCATTGATAGGTTCAACTTTAAGTGGATGACCCTATATTTTTGAAATTGTCATCCGAGGTTTATAATTCAAAAAATATTACCGAATGAAGACCACCGTAGTGAACAAGGTACTGAGTATACCAATGGATGCGAATATCAGCGGTACTAATGCCCATGGACTAGACCACGGAATTACTTCAGCTGTGAGTTTGATACAGCTGGTCATTGTTTCATCCGGAGCGTAGCCTGAACTGCATCTGGGACAAGTATCGTTGAAAACGTATGCATCTTCGGGGCATGCTATGCAACTCCAGCAACAAGGTTCCTGAAAGTGTCATCACGGATATAAAGTAATACGCATTTTGACATAAAATTGATTTGAGACATTTGCATCTGATTACATAAAAATTTATAGAAAATCATGGATATAGTACCGAAGTACCCTGGTGGACGGGGACAATCCCTTTTAGAGAAGATAGGGGGAAGGGGTGAGACCCCAAATATAAAACGATATGCGCAGTAGCTTATTAGTGTCGGAGATATTAATTAAAAACTTTCGGCGTAATACATAGAATTCTAGTTACTATACAGACGTAACTAACACAACCATCTCATCTGTAGCAACCACCGTTGTCAAATCACGAGCAACCGATCGAGATACTCAGAATTTTGTAGATGCAATGACCGTTGCATTTAGTATTATTTACCGAATTTAATCCGAAATTTTGTATACAGCTAAAATGTTTGTAACTTCTTATTTTGCATTTTTGGTAGGCGAGATAAAATAATTTAAATTTTTTAAAATAATTATTCTCATATACCATATTAGGGCGAGGGAGGGGTCTCGCACCTTCCTCTGTACCCCCTCCCCGAGAAATATAACCTAACCTAACCATACTGTGGTCCAATATTCGTAGACGAATTCAAGTGTTCATATACGAACCTTCTGTTCGTACATATACAGGGTGTCCCAGAACTCGCGTTGGTCCCGTGAAGGGGTGGTAGCTGGGGTGATTCTGAACAACTTTCTCCTTTGCACAAAACTTGTTTGAAGCTACGTTTTTGAATTATTAAGAAAAAACACCGACCAATCCAAGCGCGTATAGCGCACGAGCTCAGGGACGGCAGCGTCGGCTATGAAAGCGGGGCTTGACGTAGGTTGCGAACGAACGGCTCGGCACCCCGTTGGCATAGCACAATAAAAAAATTGAACTGGTTGAACATTTTTAGTTGTTGTTTAAAATGAATACGAATCTTGTCGTCTGTCATAATGTAAGAAAGGAAGGTAATTATTGAGATTAGGTTACACCTCACCAATTTTGACGAAATTTAAATATGTTGTAAAACTCAACATTTTGAATAACTTTTTCCTATACATATAACCGCCGCTCGGCCTTAGTTTTCGAGATATTTTTGAAAAATTGTTGCTACTACTACAATGAATTCTACGTTTACCTATGCATCTACGGCGGCGTATGTGTCAGCAACGGACCGCCGCTTATCTACTGTTTTCACAAACACATTGCGGCGGCCGAAAAGCCATGGACATAACGGGAAAATGTTTTAAAATAAATGATGATTTCGAAACCATACTTACAAGGAACATCGGGGACTGATACACTCCGATTTTAATGAAACTTTGCAAAAATATTTATTAGACCTGTTTATGAAGATAACTGTAATTCGTTGGTGCCCGTTTTTCACTTTGAGGGAGATATCAACCCTTTTATCCGAGCTGCCCTTTCTATATACGTGCTTATAAATCGTAAACAACAAAAGATATCAAAAAATAGTTGAAATAAAAGTTGTACCGTTTCTTGTACCGTAAATCAAAAATTCCATCGGAATAATTAAAACAACTATACACTATAATACATCGTTGAATTCGTAATAAATAGGCGCTTTTATTGATTGAAAAAAAAGTAAAATTTTTCAAAACAGAGGGGGAGGGGGAATTCAATTTTGCAAAAAGGATGATTTAATAAAAAAAACTTGCACGCAAACTTATAGACCTCAAGAAACGGTATAACTTTTATTTCAACTATTTTTTGATATCTTTTGTTGTTTACGATTTATAAGCGCGTATATAGAAAGGGCGGTTCGGATAAAAGGGTTGATATCTCCCTCAAAGTGAAAAACGGGCACCAACGAATTAAAGTTATCTTCATAAACAAGTCTAATAAATATTTATGCAAAATTTCATCAAAATCGGAGTGTATCAGTCCCCGATGTTCCCTTAGTCGGAAGAACAAATTTTTCGGGACGAATAGCAGACACACAGCTTGTTATTTCCACCAGAAATGAAAATCATATCCGTATTCAACACGTCAAAACGAGTAAAACGACGAGGTTGAAGTAAACGTGAGCTACAGTTTACAAAATAATGTGTTTTATACATATGGGACACCCTATACATACTTAGGTCAAAGCCCCCTCTTCTGTCATCAGTTGCTCATCACTTAATGACGGTGGTTACTATAGCAGAGATGATTGTGTTAGTTACGTCTGTATAAGCAGAATTGTATGTATTATGCCGAAAGTTTTTAATTAACATCTTTGAAACTAATAGACTGCTGTGGATACTATTTTATATTTGGGGTCTTCCCCCTCTTCGCTCTCCCCCATCCGAAGCTCGAATCGATCGGCCACAGGGGCACTTCGGCATTGTCACACCCAAAATCTCGTTACATATATCGCCTATAGGAGTAGAAAATTCTTGGGAGTGGCAATATAGAAAGAGCTCCTTCCATGCAGCGCTTTACTGTCTAATTGCTTTTCCTATTAACTCGAGAGTAAAACTTACACGCGTACGTGTTGAATTCTTTGCAAGTGGATAGTGTGCTAACAATAAGAGCAGCCATTCACAGCAAGTAGTAAAACGGGCACGGGGGCATACGAGCGTCCTACGGGCAAGTTTGTGCGCATACCTGATTAAAACTTGTTCCAAACTGCCTAACAATTATTCTCAACACAGTATCCACTTGCAAAGAAAGCTCTCAACAGCTTATCACGTGAGTTTTACTATAAAATGGACACGGTCGTTGTGGTTTGCAAATTTTTCGAAGTACTTATCTATGTAGAAACAATGCACGAATGCAATGTAATTTTTATAATTTTTAACACGTTTGCAATCAGATATCTGTCGACTACTGTGGCTAACTGACAATGAGGGTAGTTACTTCGGCTCGCACTTATAGCACATTGAGAAATAGGAAGACATTAAATTTCTTTTTGACAATGAAAAAGCAGACAATACTGATTGTGAGCACACCCTCATCAGATGTAATTGATGAGAGGGAATAAAAGGAAAGCACGTGACGGAATTGGATGCGGGCAATTTGATTTCCACTCTAATAGCAGAATAGGTGCTCCTTAAGCAAGATGGCAGTCATCAATTTTGTGACAGAAGTCACCCTCCCATCGCTTCTACAGCTCAAAATAAACTGTAAAGTATACAGGATGTTCAGAGATTAACTAGCCAGCATTTTTCTCGTAATTAATTGATATGAAAAAAATAATGAAAGAGGAAAAAGTGATAGTGTTTTTTATAAGCAACGTAACAAAGTATATACATTTTTCGTGTTTACATTATTTTTTGAGAAATGAAGGTGACCTTCCGTTTTTTAAGTGCAATGGTATATATATTTTTATATCATATGAAAGCGCGTATCGAAACGAATTCAACGAAGTACCATATCATGACCTTAAGACCCACTCAGAGTCAAGAACAAAGGAAAAATTTCGAATATTTCGTATTACTGTACTTACCGATATTTTTTATTGATATCTTTACATTTCATGTTCAATGTGGCCTCCATTAGCTAGGATACAATTTTGTGTCCTGTACAATACACTTTTGGTGCCTACTGCTATTGTACTGCGTTTGAGATGTTGATGCACATGCGTTTGTTATCTTTTGCATTAAATTGTTGATATTTTAAGGTGGTGTATCGTAAACGATATTTTTGACAGTATCCCATAAAGGGAAATCCAAAAGTGACAAATCTGGGGATCTTGGTGGCCATCACTACCAAGGACCTGTTTATCACAGGTCCGTAAGTACGTTCTAATCCATTTGTTTGGAAATATACTGTTTAAGAAATTTGACACTGCTCTATGAGGTGGGGCACCATCTTGTTGAAAATAAAAGTCTTTAACAATGGATAATGGCAATGCTTCCCAGTAAGTAAAATGTGTATGCAAAAATTCTAAATATCGGGCACCATTCGGTGTTCCACTATAAATATAAGTTCCCAAGAGTACATTATTAATCACACCACACCAGACATTAGTACGAAATTGTACTTGAAAATTTGTTTCTCTTTTCTGTTTTGGATTTTCAGTACTCCAGACATGAGTATTATGATGGTTAGGCATCATATTATTATCAAAACTTGTCTCATCAGTCCAAGGTATTTTTTAATAGAAACTACAGTCGTTTCTATCATTCGTAAGTAGCCAATTAGAAAATTCTGTGCGTCGTGGTAAATCATTTTCTTTTAGTCCCTGTACCATGTTGTATTTGAAAGGTTTGTAACCATGTAATTTTAAAATTTTGTGGGTTGAACCAATGGAAATATCACAAGCGGTAGCTAGTTTTCGTATTGATGTTGATGGATTTTCTTCAAAATGCAATAAAACTTCTAACTTTTTTTCTTCGGACAAAGTTTTCCGATAATGATGTTTCTTATTTTCTACGGAACCCGTTTCACCTAAACGTTTCACCACCAAAACAAATTCATTTTCATTTGGTATTACTCTGTTTGGAAATTCTTCCGGGTACTTTAATTTGCTACGACTTTTATTTTGATCGCACTCATAATAAATACGCACCATATCTATCTTCTCTTCTGTCAAATAACGATACATCGCATCTAAATATCAGCAAACGCTCTGTGAAATAATGTTCAGATAATTCTGCACACCTTGTAATAGAAGTAAACACTAACACAGCCCTAATCATAACATAAAACCATCAAAAGTGCTTTCTAGCTAATGGAAGTTATATTGAACATGAAATGTAAACATATCAATAAGAAATATCGGTAAGTACAGTAATACGAAATATTCGGAATATTTCTTTTGTTCTTGACTCTAAGTGAGTCTCAAGGTCATGATATGGTACATCATTAAATTCGTTTCGATACGCGCTTTAATATGATATAAAAAATATATACTATTCCATTTAAAAAACTGAAGGTCACCTACATTTCTCAAAAAATAGTGTAAACACGAAAAATTTATATACTTTGTTACGTTGTTTATAAAAAACACTATGACTTTTCCCTTTTTCATTTTTATTTCGAGAAAAACGCTGGCTAGTTAATCTCTGAACACCCAGTATATTCATATGTGTAACAAATCTTCACATTCTATCTTTAATAGTTCCTTTCCTACACATTCTCAAAAAATTCGTTAGCTATGTTAAAATAAAGCACATTAAACAAGGTAGAACTCTACCAAGTTACACATCTCGATGTATAATTCGTAGAGGCGATGAAGAGACAAAAATTTCGTTTAAATAACGGAAAACGGGGTAACCTCCGATCGAGCTGATTTTTTTACCATATGTAGATAGCCCTTGAGGTGGGGATTCCAACGGTGGTCATCCCATCCCTTAATTCCCACCCGTCGCCTCCGCAGAGGTCAAAAACTAAAACGGTCTAAAAAGTGGTTTTCGCACCCATTTCAGTGAGCACATAGAAAAAAAAAAAAATTCAAATGGGCGAAAAAGTGGTATGTACGCACATATGTAATGCCCGCCGATCGTTCCGCAGGTACTAACGTTTTTCTCGAGCAACGAGGAAAGCGTCGTTGACGCTCATGCACACACGCATACGTTCATTCTTTCGAGGTTGACACGGTTAGGAGAGTTCACGAACTCCGATCAGCTGTTATGGTTTACATTTCTTGTTACGTTTCTTCGTTCGCGTAACGGATTCGTGAGCTCTCTTTATCCGTCTGCGTCGGCTTCCTACAGATAATATTAACTAATATGAATCAGTATGAGATAAAAAGGTAAAAAGAATATAATGTAAAAATAATTTTTTATAACAATATTTAATCGTGTAAATAAATATAAGCTTTTATCTAGAGAAAATGATAGTTTGGACCAAAAACAAGAATAATTGCCCCAAAGACTTTTTTATATCTTTCACTCCTTTAAAAAGGCAAACAGTAATCGAACATTAAAATGTTTTAAATAACAGGCCATTTTCTATCTCCATGAAAAATTTTAGAATTTTTCAAGAGTTTTAAAATTTTTCTATTAATAATTTTTTTTAATTGCTTAAACAATTTTTTGTTACAGTAGCAAAATATATTAATCATTAAAACGAACAACTTTTGCTCATTAAATTTTTCCATATCTCTCACGGTTTCGAAGAAAAAGAAAAAAAAGGAAACACGACCGAAATTTTAAGGGCGATTTTCACCCCTTTAGACTGAAAACAAGCAGTAAAAGAAAATTGCGTTTTAATGAGGATTCCCCTATATATTCATAAAGTTTCATCATTTTTTGAATTGCCGGGTTTGGGATTGTGATTTTTCAAAAAAATTCATGTTTTAAGAAAATACATTTCTCATATTCTTGGTTGTTCTACAAACCTACAAAATTGAATAAAAATCGGAGAAGATAAATAATCTTCCCTGTAAGTTCTATTCAGTGAGGTATTGGAAGACCTAATCAACATACTGCTATAGAGCGAGGGAACAATGTTCCCGCATCGAAGAAGCAACAGATAAGCCAAATTGGCGAGCCCAAACTCATTCAATACGGAAGCGCCGCACTTAAACTTAATCCCACAGGTCGGAAAAGGGATGTAGGGTATTGTTGATAAATGGGGAGCGTTTCCTAGGGGATCCTTCTCTGTAGAATACCAGCTTAGCGATTCAGAATAAGTACGAGGAAAAATAAGCTTAAGCATTCGGCGAAAGTGTAAGAAAATAGAACATATTGATTACTAATATACCTATTAACAATAATTACCACACAATGCAAGTTCGTGAATTTTGATTGTCATCAAGAATTTATCATTTTTACAACCCACATTTTTTTTAACAATGACATATGCTGTATGTTCTATTAACAAATGTAAAACTGAAAATTATGTACAATAAACAAATTCTTTGATTCTTACCTGAAAACTACGAACATGGCCCAGCGGACAGTTCTCACTGCACAAACTTCGAGGAATATACATTTCACCATTACCTCCTGTCCATTTTGTCATATTAATATCAAGTGATAATCTAAGAAAAAAAGTTAAAAAGATATTAGATTTTGGCAAAAGAAATTAATTAAATCAGTGAGTTGAAGAACAGTATACTAACGATCAAATCAGGCTATTCTAGGAAAGGCAGAAATTCTCAAATTCTTAATTTTGACAATTTTAATGTGAAAAGTAAATTTAAAAAAGAAATAGTAATTATTACATATTATAAAAATTTAATATATAACTAAGAAATATGAATAAAAAATAAATATTAATTCAAATTTTTCCGCGTAATCTTTTATACGCAACTGATGTGGCTTCTACAGTGTGACCCACCTTAAGTGTTATAATTCCGTTATTCCGTAACTATTAATGATACAAAAAATTGTTGATATGGGAATTGCACAGCAAAAGGGGGCCTATGTTTTGGTCGAAGTGAAAAATCTTTTACATTATTAGTTTAAGAGATATGATGGTCAAGTTTTGTTTTTTTAAATGGAACCATATATTTTTTTCGGATCATGTAATAGTGCTTCTCAAGACGAATTCATTAAGCTTTAATGTGTACACTCGATTTTAATTAGTTTTCAAGATATAACGTTTACAAATTTCTCGATTTTCAGTAGATAGTGTCGGTTCGAATAGCAAGTCGTAAAAGCGGCCCTGTTGTTGCGGTAAATGTCACCGCGGTTATTCTTTGGGTCTGCCGTTCCTAGCGTAGACCCCCGCTATGGCACTTACCGCAACAATAGGGCCGCTTTTACGACTTGCCACTCAAACCGAGATGTATCTACTGAAAATCAGGAAATTTGTAAACGTTATATCTTAAATATGTAAAAGATTTTTCACTTCGACCAAAACATAGGCCCCCTTTTGCCGTGCAATTCCCATATCAACAATTTTTTGTATCATTAATAGTTACGGAATAACGGAATTATAATACTTAAGGTGGGACACACTGTATATACAGAGTGTCTCACATAACTTGAGCATCTTGAATATCTTGCTTATTTTTTATGATAGAGAAATATGTCACAGGGAAACATTATTTTGTTCGAAAGGGTAAATATTATGATGGTTAATAAATTTTTGTCAACATCATTTTTTTCGAGATTTCAAGGTCATTGTAGTCCTTTTTAATGAGCCAACATATTTTCATCATAATGACATGATAACTGAGGTCAAGACGAATCCAACAACCTAATATTATGTGACCTTGAGTATAAAAAAATCATAAAATCTAGGTAATTGAGGGATAAAGTGAAATAGCTGATAGATAGATTAATCGTTTTGCATCGAAGCTGCTGGACATCATTTTCAACACTTGTTATAATAAAATTTTCTCCGTTAATCTTTCTATCAGTTATTTCACTCTGTCTATCAGTTATCTAGTTTTTATGAATTTTTTATACTCAAGGTCACATGAAGATCACAGTATTATAGGTCGTCTTGACCTCAATAATCATGCTATGATGATGAAAATATGTTATCCCATTCAAAAAAACTACAATGACCTTGAAATCTCGGAAAAATGATCTTGAAAAAAATTTCTTAACCATCATAATATTTGCACCTTCGAATAAAGTAATGTTTCCCTCTGACATTTTTCTCTATTAGAAAAAGTAAGCAAGATATTCAAGATGTTCAAGTTAGGTGGGACGAAACATCACCATTTACTTTGGAGAAGCCTAATTTGATTGCAGGTGTACAAGCTTAAAAACCACCTTTTTATTTATTTGAAAAGGTAGTTTCCTTCGTTTTTGTGTATCATTAATGCCGTTTATTTTATAACGCTGTTCAAACCTAAACACTATTCAATAATTAAAGTAAAAATGTATTAACTCGAGTTAGTTAGTTTTTATTAGTGCTCCCTTATAGGTTACACAGACGCTTTTTAGTAGCGTCCCAGCCTTTACCAATTTTATGTGTGCAAAACCTTATGTGTAAGATTGTGATGTGTCTCCTGTCCCACCCCTCTTTTTATTCCTCTTTCCCTTTCCTCTTCCTCCTTCTCACTGTATTCTCCTTTGTCCTCCTTGTTTTTATTTCTTATCCCTCTTCCTTCCTCTTCTCCTTCCCGTGTTTCCCTTCTCCGTCCTACTCCTCCTCTTTCTTCTTTCTTCCTATTTCTTACTTTTCTCTCTCCACTCCACCCCCCTAGTCCTCCTTGCCCATGTCCTCTATCCATAATCTTGTGCCTCTGTACATGACCCATTTCCCCAATGCTCTTTCCTGCTTTGCCTTTTCTCTGACTAGCCATCTCAGCTTTCTTTCCTCCCTTGTAAAGTCGTCATCCACCCAAACTTTCCAATCTTGCCTTATCCTCTCTCTTATCATCAACAGATCTTCTTTGTCCTTCTCCTTCTCCAAAACTGCTAACATTATCTTTCTTCCGCTGTCTCCCTCCCTTTCCTCCACCCCCCTTACTATCACCTTTCTTCTTAGCTCCATTTCCATTATTCCCTTTAATTTCTTCATCCTCTCTTCCTTACTTTCTCCATCTATGCCTCTCCATACTAAATTCCTTCTCTTCCTCTCTCTTCTCACTTTTTCCTCCCTCCTCTCCGTCTCAGTCCCCCAGTTTTTCCTTTTCTTCTTTCTATCCCACTCCATCCTCCCTTTATTCTCCCCTTTTCCACTCTTTTCTTCTTCTGCCTCTTCTACGTCTTCAGCCCAGTTCCAATTGCTGTCCCTTTTCCCCTCAGTTCCCTTTCCCCATGTGCTCATTTCTCTTGCCCCTTTCTCCTTTTCATTTTCTTCATTATCCTTCATCCTTTCCTTTTCATCTTCTTCTCCACTTTTTTCTTCCCTCTCTCTTTTCCCTGTTGTCAACTTCCCTTCCTTATTCCACCTTCCTCTCCCCATTTCCTCTTCATCACTTCCACTCTTCCTTCCTGTTTCCTTTATCTCTCTCATGGCCCCTCTCTCCTCTTCCTCCATCTCCCAGCTATTCTCTTTTACTCCTTCTTTCTTTGTCCTGCAGATCTTCAACCTTTTTTTCTCCCTTTCTTCCTCCTCCTCTTCTTTTTTCTCCGTTTCTTCCCCCTTCTCTTTCTTTCTTTTTTCTGCGTTTCTCTCTGTCTTCTTGTCCTTGTCCTCATTTCCATCCTTCTTTTCTCTTTCCCCATTTCTTTCTTCCTCTACCTTTCTCTCTTCTTAGGTATATACTCTACCTTCCTCCTCTTTTCTTACTTTCTTCTCCCTGCTCTCCTCGCGTTTTCCTTTACCCTCTTCGCCCCTCGCTCTCGTTTCCTTCGTTCCTTTTTCGTCGTTGTCACCTATCTCCTTCTTGCTTTCTTCTGTCCTACACAACACTTCTTCATCATGTTTTTCGTCTTCCTCCCCCCGCCGCTGGACTTCCTCTTCGTTCAACTTCCTCTCTTCATCACTCTTTTTCCCTTCTGCCGCCTTTGTCTTTTTCTTCTCCTCCTTCTTTGTCTCCTCTTCCTCAGTTTCCCAATCTTCACTGTCTCCTATATTTCTTGTATTTTCCACTCTTTCCCTATCTTTTTTCCCCTGTTCCCTTTCTATTCTCCATCCTTTCATCTCTTCCTTTATTTCTCCTATACTTTTTCCTATCTTTTTCAACTCCTTCAGTATTTCCTCTCGCCATTCCCACTCCATCCTGACACTTTTCTTATCACTTAACACTTTCTGTCACTTTTAACCTCCTTTCTATTGCTTCTCTCCGCTTTCTTAAGTTCTACGTTATTCGTTGCTTCACGCTTACAATTAGCATGTAGTGGCTGCACTACGCTTTGGTAAATTCGCTCGCCACGTGTTTTACATGCGTTGCCAATCTACTATTTGTCCCTCAAGTGTCGCCACCACCTGTTGCTTATCCATATCCCATCTCTTCGTCCTGCCGATATTGTTGGTCTCTCGCTTACCCGCCTCCTATAGCCTTATTTCATTCCTTCCTTCTTCCCTTTTGCCTTCTTCCTTCTTCTTCTTTGTTTTTCCTCCTACTACAATGCGCCTGTTTCTCCACCGGCTTTTATCCCCTGTCTTCCTCTCGTTTCCTACTCTCATACTCCTTCCTCTTCACCTTTCTCAAATTCCCTTTTTGTCTTCTCCTTTTTCTCTCTTTCACCTCTATCTTGTATTCTGCACCCCTTGTTCCTCGCTCCGTTTCTTCCCTTCCGTTACTTCACTCGTAGCTTCTATCCCCCTTTTTAACCCCCCCTTCAATCTCTTCCACTTCCTTCCTTATTCTTTCCATCTCCTCCATCCATTTCTCTTCCTCTTCGTCTTTTCCCAGCAACTCTTCCACTTTCGCCTGACATTCTCTTCTCTCTTCTTTTATCCTGCACTCCTCCCATATATGTTCCCATGTTTCTCTTTCCCACTCACATACTGTACATTTCCTTTTCTCCTCTTTCTCCCAGTATTTTGCCTTCCTCACCTCGTTCCCCAATCTAAATCTTGCCACCCTTCTCCATCTTATCTCCGTCCACCCTTTTTCCAAATACTTCGATATTCCTGGCTTCTTCACTACCTTATACCTTTATCCTTTCCCATCTTTCTCTTTCCTGTAGCTTCTTATTTGCTTCTTCCATCCCTTCATATCCCATCTCCTCACTCACCCTTCTTCTTCCTAGTTCTCTTATTCTATCCCCCATTCCATAAAAAATCTCTTCCTTTCCTCTTCCCATTTACTTAAGTTTCCTTCCCTTTGCTCCTCGCTTATCATTTCCCCCTTACAGCTTCTCGCCAGTTCGCTTCCTCTTCCCTCCCATAATTCTCTTTCGAACGCCCACGCCATTTTCCCAGCTCTTGTTCCTAATTTCAGTCTCTGCACCTCCTTTCTCATATATGCTGGCGTGCATCAGTCCGCTCCTATTGTCCATCTTAGATATTTCTCTTGCGTCGCCTCTACCTCTCTCCGCTCCCTCCACCCCCACACTTCCGTCCCACGCCATTACTGTCCAAACAGCCTCTTCTTCCAGTCCTTTCCGAATCTTCTCTTTCCTATGCCCCACACCTCCTATGCCTCATCACCATGCATGCCTTCTTAACCCTCTCTTTTATATGCAGTTCATTCTCTCCATTTCTCCTGAACGTATACCCCAAATATATAAATTTGTAAATTTCTAAATACCTCCCCTACTTTTTTTCTCTCCCAGACCCAATCCATTTTCTTCCATCTTCCACCTCCTTTTCTGAACCTCATCACCTTTGATTTCTCCTGATTTAGATCCAGTTCCTTCCTATCCAAGTATCTTTCTAATCTTTTAAGCAGCACTATCATAGCAGCACATATCCTCTTCCTCTTCCGCTGATAACACCACATCTTCTGCGTACGCGAATGTGTATATCTTCCTTTCTCCTATTCTGAGTCCCCCTCTCCCTCCCTTCCTCATCTCCTCTTCCATATCTGTGGTTAGCAGGGTACACAGTATCAGGCTGAGTGGACATCCTTGCCTCACTCGTCTCGCCGACCAGAATGGCTACGTTGTACCTTCGCTTGTCCCTTTGCTTGTCCTTACCCTGCTTTTAGTTTCTCTCAGCAGTTCTTTTATCCTTCGCCTTAGTCCTGCTCTCACTTCTCTCTCTCTCTCTCTCTTAACGCTTCCATGACCACCCCTCTGTCCACAGAATCAAATACTGCCCTTAGGTCTATGAAAAACGCTATCAGCTTACCCTTCACCTTCCTTATCTGTCTATTTACAACGTAATTTAGCACATATGGTATATTGTCTGTCGTACCTATCCCTTTCCTTTTTTCTCTACTTTCTCTCTCAATCTTACCGGTAGCACTGCTGCATAAACCTTATACAGTGTAGGCATTAACGTCATCCCTCTGTAATCGCTTGCCTGATTTCCTTCTCCTTCCTTATTGGTGCTATTATTCCTTATTTCCATCTTTCTGGCCACCCCTCTCCCTTCCAAACCCTATTGCATGTCTCCCACGTCCATTCAAACGCTTTTCTTATCTCCTCCTTACTGATTTCTCTTTCCTCATCTCCCTCTACCTTCCTCTCTCCTCCCATTACCATCCTTCTCTCCGTCCCTCCTTGTAAACTCTTAATCTGCATTCTCCTCTTCCTCTCCTTATTAATTGTCTCTCGCACTTCTCTTTTCGTTCTAGCTCCCTCCGCCTCTCTCAGGAATTTCTCATTTTTATCCGACTTCGAAAAGGAGGAGGATACTCAATTCGATGTGTATGTATTTTTTTTTTTTTATGTTCACCGATTACGCCCAGACGGATGGACAAATCGGAACGAAACTTTTTGCATCTTGTAGAGTATAACTCCCCATTGGTCCCGTAAACAAAATATTTTGCATTTTTTCATTCCTAACGACTTTTTTTTCTAAATGTATGTTTGCCGATTACTCCGAGACGGATGGATCAATCGGAACGAAACCTTTTGCATCTTCTAAAGTATGTGTTCCGATTGGTCCCGTTAAAAAAACATTTTATATTTTTTCATTCCGAACGCTATTTATTGTAAAAAAACGTACTATTTCATGTACGTGCGCCGTACGTTCGCCGCTTACTCCGAGACGGATGGACGAATCGGAATGAAACTTTTTGCATCTTATAGAGTATTTCTCCCACTTGGTCCCGTCAGAAAGACATTTTGCATTTTTTCATTGCTAACGATTTTTTTTGCAAAGAACGTAATGCTTGATTTACATTTTTCACCGATTACTGCGAGGTGGATGGACCAATCGGATAGAAAAGTTTGCATCTTGCAGAATATATCTCCCAATTGGTTCTGCAACAAAATTTTTGTATTTTTTCATTCCTAACGACTTTTATCACAAAAAAACGTAATACTTCATTTATATCTTCCGGCGTTTATACTGCAGGGAATGTACCGATTGCGATGAAACCTTTTACATTTAGTAGGAGCAAAAACTTATGGAATTTCTTAATAACTACTGTTATAACAAAAAATCTATTCCTTCATGTTACTCTGCAAGGAATGTATCATTCGCAATGAAACTTTTCATATTTAGTAGGATATACAGGGTGTCACGTGACAGCCGAAGAGGGATGATTGCTAAGGTGATTCTAAACAACTTTTTCCTTTGCCAAAATGTTGGTTAATGCTTGGTTTTCGAGTTAATAACAAAAAACACCGATCAATCCGAGCGCGTATAGCGCGCAGTCCCAGGGACTGCAGTGTCGGGTACGAAAACCGGGCCTGACGTAGGTCGCGAACGAACGGCTTGGCACCCCGTTGGCATAGCACAATAAAAAAACTGAACTCGTAGAACATTTTTAGTCATTGTTTAGAATGAATACGGAACCTAATCTCTTGTCACCTGTCATAATGTAAAAAAGGAAATTCTAAGAATTCTAAACAACAAATAAAAATGTTTGAAGTGGAATAATTAATAAACGTTTGAATTGGAGGTTAATGATGAAAAATTCCTCAGCACCTTCCTCACTTCTTTCTTCCTCTCCTTGCACTCCTCATCCCACCATCCTTTTTTCTTGTTCATATCTCCTTTGTTTCTTGCTTTCTTTAACCCTTTTCTAAATTCTTCTAGCATTATCTCCATACCATCCTCTATTTTTCCTTTCTCCGTCTTCTTCCATACTATCTCATTCCTGAATTTCTCCCTTCCCTCTGCCGACCAATCTCCTCTCGTCCCCATTCTTCTTCTCTACCCATCTCTCTTTCTTTCCTTGTCTCCACCTTCCAGTTTCACTATCAGTGGATGGTGATCTGAATCAATCTTATCCTCTAGTTCCATTCCCTTGACTCTCTCCTTCTTTTCGCCTTCCCATATAGTCTATCACCGTGTCCCCTCTTGCCCCTCTATGTGTAAATTCTCTTTCCTCGTCCCCCATTCAGTATCATCCATCCCGTCTCCCTTAGACCCTTCAACAATAATCTCTCCTTTCGGCGTTTTGTTTTCTGTCTTTTGAGCTTCTTTTTCCCTCTTCTTCTCCTCCTTCTGCCCATATTTTCCCACCTCCCTCCTCCCCCGTTCTCGCGTTGAAATCGCTTCCTTTCAATAACAATCGTCTTCCTTTCTCCTCCGATATCTCTCATCCAATTTCTCAGCTCCTTCATCTTTGCTTCCATATCTCCGTTCACGTACACCCCCACCACCCTCCATTTCTCTGCCCCTTCATTGAATTCCGATACTCTTCCTTCTTCTTTTATTATCCTTCCTTTCTTTCTTATCATATTCTCTTTTACTCCTATTAGTATCCCCTCATCGCCCTCCCCTTTCTATTCTTTCTTTCAGCCAGCTGTGCCTCTCACCTATATCCTTTGGGTAATTTTTCTCTCGTCTTTTTCCATCCCTTCTCCTCCAACCTGTCTCTATTAGCACCACCACATCCCATTTCTTTATCGTTTCCCAAAAATCTTCGTCTTTGTTTCTAACACCGGCGCAGTTCCAAAATCCTACCACCTATTCAGGTCTCTCTTCCACCTCCCTTATTTTCTAAACCCCTTTCTTTTTTCTCGTCATCCTTTCTTCCTCTTTCTTCTTTTCTCTTCTGCTCTCTTTTTTCCTCCGCCCACTCTGTCCTCTTTCGCCCCTGCTCCTTCTTTTCTCCTTTTCTGCTTTTTGTCTTCTCTCCTCCTCTCTTATCCCTTACATCTCTTCCCCCTGGATATAGTTCTCTCCCTAATTTTGACGCCACTCTCTTCCCTCCCAGTCTCTGAGACTTTCTTTTTCTTCTTCCCATCTCCACCATTTCCCCTCTATTCTTATTTTCCCATAGTCTACCAACACATTTTCCCTCCCTCTCTTTCTTCCTTCGCTATTCTCCTTAACCTCCGTTGTATCCTCCTTTTCCTCTATGTCAAATCTTCCTGTGTTCTTTCCCTTCTACCTTTTAGTGCCTTCTTTTTCCCCATATCCCTTCTTTTGTGTTCTGTCGATTTTAACTTTATCTGTATCATATTCACTTCTTTTCTCCCTTCTATATACCCCACCGCTCTTGTCTCCTCTATTGCCTCTTCCACCCCAATCATTTTTAAAATCTCTTCCGCTCTCTCTTTAATCTCCTCTCTTGTTGCTTTTATTCCTTTAATTATTATATTTTTCTTCTTCTTCTCTTTTTCCTTCCACTCCAGTTTCCTTTCTAGTCCTCTCACTCTTTCTCCTAATATTTCCTCACATACCGTCCTCACATTTCCTCCTTCTTTCTTTTCCCTTCTGTCGCTTGCTCTATCTATTTGACTTCTCATTCAGCTCCTTCCACCTTGCGTTCTCCTTCACCCCCCTCACCAACTCCTCTACTTTCTTCCTTAGAATTTCTATTTTCCTTTCCATATCTCTCTTCTGTTCCATTCATTTATCTTTTCTTTTTTCATTTCCTCTTTTAACTTTTCCATCTCCCCTCCTAGCTCCTTCCCTAGCACTCTCATGTTTGATTCCATCCTCTCCCCTAATTCTTTAATCATATCTTTTATCTCCCCTATTCTCCTTCTTCTACGTTTCTCTCTTTCTTCTTTTTCGGAGATCTTTCCACCAATTTGCTTTCCTTGAACCAGCTGCTCCCTCCTTTCTCTTCCTTTTCTACATTTCCTCTAGATTCACCATACTTCCCACACTTATACTCTTTTTTTTCCTCACCATCTCCACATTCGTCGGTCTACCCCTTCTTTCTCCCTTATCCGTTCTCCCTGCTTCTTCTCTTCCTTGTTCTGTTTTTTCCCATCCTTATTCTTTTCCATTTTCCAGCATTTTCCTTCTTTACTGACTTTACCGACTTCTCCTACACCCTTCTCTCTCTCGTTTTCTCTAAATGTCTCTCACTTCGGTTCCCTTCTTCCCGCTATCAACGGCTTCTTGTCTCTCACTCTACTCCTAACCTACCCAGCTACGCCTTCTTCACACTCTCTTTTCTTCTTTATATCCCTACCCTTTCTTCAATTACTTCTTCCAACCTTTTTTGCACCTTTCTACCTCTTTCTGTGACTATATCTATTGCCCATTTTCTTCTTCTCTCTTTTTCACCCACACCTATAGGTATGTATGTACAACTCAACCTCGCATACCTCTCACCGCCACCGATTCCACAACCTATCTCAAAGTTTTCAAAAATATTTCGTAAATTCTTTATTCTTATTAATTAGATTTTACAAAGATTAAAAAGAAATAAATTAATAAATATATTCGAATCATATATTTGTATCAAAATAATCGGGTACTTACTCCTCTCTCCATGTACCGATAAGAACATAATCAAAACGTCCGTCGTCGTTCCTTTGATATTGGTAGATGTTATAAAATCCATAAGCATCGCCGTCGGATTTAAATTTAATTTCAGTACCCTGACGACCTAAACATCATTTGAATAAAGTATAATTAATGTCAAGGAAGATGATAGTTTTTTAAAATTAATATATTTATATAAATATGACTATTAAGTTTTATTTTAATCAATATTTGAGTGGCTATTAACATTTTCGACATTTTCGGCCACGCGGTAGTGCGTGGGAAAAGGAGAAAGAAAAGGTGGTAAAAGTATTAAAATGATCTATTTCATAATTATTAGTATTTATCTACAGGGTGGTACGTTTGAGTGCGAATGGTCAAATATCTCGTAAAGGGTTAAAGCTATCAAAAAAATGTTTCTATAAAACTTGTTTGATTTAAGGGGGCACGTTATGTGGTTCAAATGATGTTTCGATAGGTGAAGTGATGGGGGAGATTTTGAAACCAAAACAATTTTTTTAAATAGCACCCTGTACTTTTCTATTTATAATATTATAGTGGGTGTTGAGACGAATTCAAGGACCTGCTACATCGCATCATTCCATTAGTTAGAACCATACATTTTTGCGATTGAAGTTGCATCAGTGTGCACGGGGAACGTTGGCTGCAGTCAAAGGGGGGTTGCTTCATATTGCTTGAGTGTTATTTTCTTGTGTTAGGCGGAATCAGATTTTACCCAAATGCTATGGGAGGATATTGATGCTATAGAAAACAAAATTAAAAATTAGTTGCGACAATTATTAATGGACATTGTAACAACGGTAACAAAGAAACTTCTCGAAAACGACGCGGTCTAGAAGCGTTCAGACAATCGCAGACAGTCTATCGCGGGAGGCAGAAATGCGAGGTGCGAGCGGAGACGCGAAATGCGAGCGCGGAAAACGCCAAATTCATTCTTGACGACGCGATCGTTAATTACGGCGGTCGCGGATAGCAACGAACGGGTATAAATTAAGGGCTCACGATCGACTCGGCCTATTTTGCCTGTTGTTAGTCGAGAGAGAGGACGAGATAAGACCATCGGCCGCTCTTGATCGACAGGTTAGGGACTCCGGCAGGAAAGTACGGCGATAATATCTGGACGCCTTTCGGAGAAGAGTAGGAAAGATCCCGGTAGAAGAGTTCGGCGACAATATCTGGACGCCTATCGAACGGGAGAAATATGAGCATGGCGCTCACCGTAAAATGTTGTGTACGAATAAATGAAAGAAACTGTATTCTAAACCTTGTAATCCCATCTAGACCAATAAATTCTATCTATTTAACAGATTCCTTGTATTTTCCAATCAAACATGACTACAACATTAATTTTCTCTTTTCATTGATGGATTTGTAGTAATAATTATTTATTAAATAGTTTTTTATTTACCTTATCGTCGTTGAAAATAGACTTTTGCAGTCTTCTTAGAAATTCCTTTTTTACACTTTTTAATGTTGTTTCTGATATTTTTTCTGTCGCAATCACAATTCTTGAACGTAATTCGTATGTACTGTCTTCGAGGACATTGCAGAATATCACCCCGAGAAAAACTGCATTTTAGCAAGAGCTTCAACTGTTTTTAAAATTTTCTGGCTTTTGCTTTCTCAAATAAAATTCAGCCGCGTGATGTGAAGCAACCCCCCTTTGAGGTGGCACGCTGCAGCAAACGTTCTTCGTGCACACTGATGCTACTTCAATCGCAAAAATGTATGGTTCTGACTAATGGAATGATGCAATGTAGCAGGTCGTTGAATTCGCCTTAACGCCCATTGCAATATTATAAATAGAAAAATATAGTGTGCCATTTAAAAAAATGATTTTGGTTTCAAAATCTCCTCCATCACTTCAGCTATCGGAACATCATTTGCACCACATAACGTGCCTCCTGAAATTAAACAAGTTTTGTAGAAACAGTTTTTGGACAGCTTTAACCTTTTACGAGATATTTGACCATTCGCACTTAAACGTAACACCCTGTAGAGAGTCCCGAAAGTCATGGTAAAATCACGGAGGGGATGAGTTTAGGTGCAAGAATAAGTCAAAAATGTAGAATAAAGCTTTTTATATACAGTGAACTCTTGTTATATTGCAACACGAGCGATTTGACTTTCACACAGATTTTCAAAGATTCTAGTACTACTTTTCCCCTTCAACTGAAAGATTTGAAGTTTGTATTAAGAAATGATTATTAAATAAATAAGAGGCCGTATCTTTACTTTTAAATTGAAAAATGAACTTTATTATAAATCTCAAAGAAGGTACGTCTAAAGACTTCGAAAGATACAACAGAACTAAACTCTTAGTAAGAAAAATCGTTGGGCTGTCCGACGCCCTTATCTGTTCTTATAAACAGTTCGGAAATCTGAGAGCTTATTTAAAAGAGAATATTAGAAGGGTGACGATTGAGACGTTCTTAGAATCAAACTAATTTAATAGATTACGTTTTTTGCCTCAAGTTGTTTAATAAACTCAACAGTTTGAAATATTGTTTGCCCCTATCGCCTCGAGTAAGTGATAAACAATTACCAGCGATTTTAATAATCATTATTAATTAATTAATTAATGGATGTGTCAAATTAATAAATGAAGTTATTAATACCGCTAAAATACGTAAATTATTGATCAGCATCCTCCATCACTCTGTTACGTAATTATATTTATTCATTTATTACGTCCATTAATTATACTGTATTAATAAAGGGATCATTGAAATTGTCATTTACCGTGCCTTAAAAAAATTTTTCAATTTTTCGGAGATGAAAATTCGCATAAAACAATTGTCTCCTATATTTTTAACCTATTTTTTCATGCAGAATTACTACCTTTCCGTTTATACAACACATGGCGGAACATCTTTTATATTAATGCAACGTAGCGAAAAACTGCTACTGCAAGCTAAAACTATGATATAACTCTGGTTGTTAACTAGAGACTGCGAATATTGATTAAATAGTCTCTCCTTGACATGTGTCAAAAACAGAGGTTGTAACATTATCTTGATAAATTGTTATCTTTTTCAGTGGTAAATTAACGAGTCGATTGTCATGTCGGTCACCGATGATCGACGCACGGTGGGTCAAATGATTTTACAATAGCCTCTCGTTATATTGCCGCAGACAGGGTGTAAGAGTAAAAAATGTTTTAAGTTTTGAAACTTTCAGTTGGAGGTCATTACAGTGGAAGGGTGGCACTAGGATACTTAAAAATCTGTGTGAAGGTCAAATCGCTTACGTGGCAATATAACGAGGGTCTATTGTATATCTGACAGTTACACTAATGTAAATTCATTTCTTTAAAAATTAAGTTATATACATCATCTTATTTATATTTGACAATTATACATTCATATCCTTAATAATTAGAGTTTTAAGGTGTATGCGGTTAATTTGTTAATCATTGTGACGAAATATGCTTTAAGGGACATTTATTGTGATATGTTATGAAGTGCTTCGTATCACATCAACTACAAATATACAGAAGAAATTCTAAATCACTATCCTTGAAACATCATTTTATTTAACAAACTAGAAGAATCACCCCAGCTACCTCGCTTTTAAAGGACTAACTTATTCTGGGACACCCTGTATATCATTACAGATCTGGTTTCCCTAGGAAAAGTGGCGATGTCCCGAATTCCCGCCTTTTCTCGTAGGCGTTCTCGAGAGGAATGACGAAGTAGCGGAGAATACCCTGTATTGTATAGGTTCGTGGCTCCCCATCACTTGTGTGCAAACGTTTGCACGGGAAAATTTGAATTGATATGTATTTATTATTCATATTTCTCAATTATATATTAAAGTTTATAATATTTTATCATTAAAAATTATATTGCTTTTTTTCAAATTACTTTTAATATTAATGTCGTCAAAATTGAAATGTTGAGAATTCCTACTTTTCCTATATCGCCATTTTGCCTAGGGAAGCCTGATTTGATCACGAGTGTGCATAATATAAAATAAATTTTATGCATTTATGATATTTAGAAAATGCATTTGCACCTCTTTTTAAGTAGAACCCAATACTTTTGAATATACCAGTTGATACAACTGTTTATTTTCTACGAAAAATTACTAATTGTAAGATTCTTATGCCCCAAATCAGCAATCATTTGTTTTTAGTAAATACCTAAAATTAGTAATTTAACTATCGCTTACCAATAAAACTGACATTTCGTATGTGTCGAAGAAGCTCGTGTCCATCAGGTGCTGGACGAAGTTTTTCACACAAATAATGAGTCGATCCATCATCGTTCATGCATTCTTCATCGATTAAATTATGAACACTGTGTGCCATTGCATAAACAGCATCAACTGAAATTCATCAAACATTCTAATTCAACATTGTTTATTTTTATTACTAATATTTAAAGAAGAGATATAGTAATTATTATTATTATTACTGGGTCTCCGGGCACTCACAAGGAAAGACCGCGAAGTGTCCCCCTCCGATTTTGATGAAACTTTGTACATTTGTTAAGCAGGTAAAAATAAGGGACACGTATTTTTTTATATCGGCTGAGACACGACTTTAAGGGGTGAAGCCACCCCTCAAAATTTAGACCTGAAACTGCTATCTCGAAAACCAAAGAAGATACGTGAAAACTTCTAATGGGCGGATTTAATGGTTTTTTATATACAATAATATGGCGTTAACAAATTGTCGAAAATACAAACACTTCACTACAAACGAATATGGCAAACACTTCCGCCTGAAGGATGGATACATACGGGTCCAGGGACAGTGATATTTCCGCCCTGGGCCTCTCCCCCCAGATTCCTGCTCCGGTACCCGAATTGATTTTAGAGCTGTCTGTAAACCAGATCAGCCCTCCCGGAGTAAGGAGTTTCTCCGGGTTTGCTTCCCACGCTTCTTTGCACCGGATTCTTACCCGGAAGCTATTATCGAAGTGGTATGTCAGGTCACACGCGTCTCCACCTAGTGTTAGGGCCAATCCTGGTTCCCTGAATTCCCTAAGGATTGACGCGTAGCCCGTTGACGCCCCCTTCCATTTGCCTGCTAGTAAGAGTCTTATGGCTGTGCTTTTGGCCCCTGCTTCTACAACTATGTGTGGTGGTGCCAGATCCAAGAGCGCCCCCATTGCCATGGTCGGTGTGGTGCGAAAGGCGCCAGTTATCCCAAGCAATGCTAGGCGGTAGATCTTTTCTAGGTTCCTCCTGTTGCAGTGTTTTCTCATAGAGGTCCACCATACAACGGAGGCATATGTTAGTTGGGGTACCAAGATTGTGGTGTAAATCCACCTGACCATTTTTGGTTTTAAACCCCACGTCGTTCCAAACATCCTTCTGCAGGCCCAGTAGATTGCAGTTGCCTTTTGTGCTTGCTTCTCGATGTGGAGTTTCCAGTTTAGCTTTGTATCTAGGGTGACCCCTAGATATTTCGCTGAGGTGGATGTACTAATCTCCACCCCGAACAGCGAGGGGGCCTTGAAATCAAAGCACCTTTTCCTCGAAAACAGTACCATCTCCGTCTTGGCAGAATTTACCTTGAGGTTCTGTTATAGGCACCATTCTTGTACGAGTGTGAGTGCTTCTTGCAGTCTCCTCACTATGTAGTGCGGGTGTCTGCTTCTGACCGATATCCTTCCTCGCTGAGTCTGTGGAGCAGCCCGTCTACCACAAGGGTCCACAGCAGGGGAGACAGGACTCCCCCCTCCGGGCATCCCCTTGCGATGCGTGCCCTCAACGAAAACCCGTTGGAGTTGGTTATTATGGTCCTGGTTCGTAACATATTGCCGTTCCAGGTAACCAGACTATCGTCAATTCCAAAGCTGCTCGCAGCTTCATTCATCACATCGGAGGACGTACTGTCGAACGCCCCTTCTATGTCTATGAATACACTCACGACGGACTCTCCCTGAGATAGGGCCTCCTCAATCTCCCTTACAAGGTGATGGAGCGCCGCGCCGACTCCACTGATTTGCCCGACTGATATGCATGTTGTGAGGCATGTATTGGTTTCCTTGCCAGTGCATGCTCTCTGACGTGCCTGTCAACCAATCTTTCTAGCGTTTTAAGCAGAAAAGATGTTAGGCTGATTGGCCTATAAGATTTCGCCGTGTCGTAGCCACTTCTGCCTGGCTTAAGCAGGAAGACCACCCTGGCTACTCTCCATTGTTGTGGTACGTAATCCAGTGCTAGGCATGCTCTGTATATCTTGCACAGCTGCCTCAACAGGTCCTCTTCGGCTTCCTGAAGGAGAGCCGGGGAGATCCCGTCCACACCCGGGCTTTTGTACCGGCTGAATGAGTTAATAGCCCATCTTAATCTGTCCATTGTGACCACCCTGGAGGCCAATTCCCAGTCCCGTGCGCTGTTCCTGAGAGGTACCCGTTCCTCCAGTACCAGCTCCGAGCCTGGGAAGTGCGACTCCACAAGGTGCCTCAACGTCTGCATGGGGTCTGCTGTGACACCTCCATTTGGAAGTTTTAGTCCTTCCGGTTTTTGTGGGGGCCCGGATACAAATACCTTCCGAAGCCTAGTTACCAACGGTAGGGCCTCGGTCTCTTGGCAAAAGTTCTTCCAGGTCTTCCTTTTAGATGCTTTGATCATTTTTTTGTAAGCCTTCTGAGCCTCTTTATATGAGTCCCAAGCTGCTTCGGTGTTAGCCTTCATGGCCTTATTCAGTAGCTTCCGAGCCCTGGCTCTGAGCTTGTACAGCTCATTATTCCATCAGGTAACCCTTCTGCTCTCTCTCCTTTGTTTTAGAGGACAGGACCTTTCGTAGGATCCAATGATCGAGGTCTGCAGTCTTGCGACCTCGATCTCGACTCCTTCCGCGGTCCTCGGTCTCACGCAGTGCCCCCTGAGCTCTTCCCTTGGGCTCTCACGATATTGAGGCCAACAGGTGGCCCTGAGGTTCCTGTATGTTTCCGAGGCCCTTAGGTCTGACTCTGTCATTAACTTGAATGTGATTAGCCTGTGGTCAGAAAGCGTGGCCTCATCGTCCACACGCAAATCTTGTATAGCTTGGGCCACCTTCATGGAGCCCAGCGTGATATCAAGTACCTCCTGTCGCCTGGAGGTAACAAAAGTTGGGCTGGAGCCTCTATTTAGAATCTCCAGGTCCGTGGTTGAGAGGTATTCTAGTAACGCCTCGCCTCTCCTATTAATATATTGCTGCTGCCACAGACGATATGGTGCGCGTTCGCGTCGCACCCAATCAGTAGCTGCAGCCCTTTGACCTTGCAGTAGTCAACCAGCTCTCTGAGTTCCCTCGTAGGCGGGGGTCCCTCAGAGTCGTAGGGCAGGTAGGTTGAGCAAACCACCAGATTCGCCCCGCTACCTCCCGCTCCAGCTGGCAGTAAGACTGCTGCTTGGTCTCTTGTGCAGAATTCTGTCAATTTCGTTGCCCCGAGCCCTCTTTTCACGAAGACGCATGCCCTGGGTCCGTTCTCCAAGTCCCCAAGGAAGATGGAGTCTTGTTTCCGATCTAGCCCACCTACTTGTCCTTGGGCTATCCAAGGTTCTTGTATTAGGGCTATATCTGTGTACTTGTGTACGTCTGTGTGCTGCGCCGAAAGGCGCCAACGGAGCAGGTTCGTGGTCGCTTTACAGTGCTGCAAGTTGATCTGCGAGATGGAAAAGCATGCTGCAGTTATTGGGGCTGCAGTATTACCTCCTCTCGTATGTGTCACGTTGGTGCTTAGCGTGCCCTGGAATCGGCCCATCTATTGACCCCGCGCTTTTTCGGAAGGGCACCCGCGGCGCCCCCTCTTCCCCGGTCCGTACAGAGGCCCGGAGTGATGGTCCTTTGGACCTCACTCTGAGTCTCCTACAAGCCTGCCTTGCCCATCGCCTGGGCTTTCAATGGCCTGCCCCTGGGTCCCTTCCTGAGAGATATAATAGACTCTCGTTATATTGATCTTCGCACAGATTTTCAAGTGCTCTTTCACCATCATCGCTCCCAAAAATAATACACTTTTATCTCTTTTTTGCTCTTCAACTGAAAGTTTGAGAGCTTGAAAAATTATCCCCCTCTATAGCTTCATCCGCGGCAATATAACGAGAGCCTATTATAATACATCATTGGCGTAACTAAGATTTTTCTTTTGAGGTGGGATAGGTCCCTTAGAAATTTTATATATTTTATAGTGCTAATATTTTTGAATCCTGAAATATTGAAAATCTGAAATTTTTGAACTGGGGAACTTCTGTTTGAACTTTTGGAATTGTGAAGGAACTAGTTGAATGGTGAATGAATAGAGCTAGTTCACAATTGAGGGGGGAACAGATTTACCCTTATCTCTGCCCAGTTACCCCAGTGTTTGACACATCATATTTAGATACAAAAAAAAATTTTTTTTCAATGGGACCAACCGGAAGACATACCCTACAAGATGTAAAAGGTTTCGTTCCGATTGGTACACTCATCTTGGAGTAATCGGTGAACACACACACAAAAAAAAAAAAAAAAAAAAAAAAAAAAAAAAACATACATACTGATCGAATTGAGTAACCTCCTCCTTTTCGAAGTCGGTTAATAAACAAAATTCTAATCTATTTTAAAGAAACAAAAGCAGTATTGAATCAAAGAGTTTTAAGGTAATCAAGTAAGATATTTCAGTTTTATATAGAAAATATTTAAATTTGTTGCTCGTTATTTTTTAAAATTTTTTAGGTGAGAAACAAAACTTAACCAATCAAATCATTTTTTGAAAAAATTATTATGTATTTGTATAAAGTAACAGAAAAGCTGAGTTGTTTTATAATTATTTTTAGTATAGATGGTACTGTTATATTTTTTAATTACAAATCATTGAACAAAAATATTTTCATAAATATATTCAAAATTGGAAATAGTGGAATAGTTGAATAATGTGTACAATCAACAATTTTTTTAAAAACGGTATTGTTAAATCAATTGTGCTCTTCACTGTGTTACAATTTTTTAAATAAAATGTATCTTTTTATACAGGAATTGTATCAAACCAATTTTACAGTTTACAGTATTGAATTTTGGAATTAATACTTTAAGATTGAAAAATAAAAATATTGCTTACCTACAAATGGCACTAAGCCTTCCTGTTCGTAATCAATTAATTTCTCAGTTCCAGTGCATCGAGTCGTACTCGCTGACGAATTTGCATTAAAACTGCATTTATGATGTTGAGACCAAAACTCACGAAACCAAAGATTCCGACAATTCACGATTTTTCCAGGTAAATGTTTGTGTGGCACGTTGCTCTCAGATTGACCATTGCATTCGTTGTCCACTCTTGGACGAAGATTTAAATAATAATCATCGAAACCTATGAATAACAGTTTATTTCAAAGTATTGTAAGAAATTTCTTGTTTGTAGATTAAATATATAATAAAAATTGTTTAAAAAATCTTATTAGGAATATACTTGTTCTAAAACATATAGACTCTCGTTATATTGCCACGTGGTCGATCTGACCTTCACATGGATTTTCAAGCATATTAGTGCCGTACTTCCACCACCTCAGTCTACGAAGATCATACACTTCTAATGCCCCCCCCCCCCCCCCCCCCCCCCCCAAAAGCTTGGAAGCTTGAGAAATGTTCCACTTTTACAGTTCCGTCCGCGGCAATATAATGATAGTCTAGATACTGTATTTAGAAATTTGTTTACATTAATAATACAATTGATAATAATGAAAAATTTACAATTTAAAATAATGAAATAATAATACCTGAAGATGTTATAGAAAAAATGGTAAAAAGCGTGAATTTTAAATAACTTATTATACGATAGATTAAATATATTTTCTTATATTGTTTTTCGGTATAGTTATTATTATTCATTATTAATATAAAGAGAAATGCGAATGATTAAATCAAGATTGGTCCAACAGTATCACAACTGAATGTGCATGTGTAATACTATAAGTATTTTCGCATCCAATTCTCTTTAAGAGAAAGCTTTTGACTTGAAATTTTCATATTTCAGTTTATTTTACTACAGGGTGATTCTCTCGCTACTGTACTCAAAGGAAGTGCCGTCACACTAGTATGAATGGGCCCAAGCCTTTTTCTGTCATCGACACCTCGACGGGGGTGCATACTGCAACTGTGTGCATGAAAATGTGTGTGACACGAAGGAAAGTCCCATTTAAACGTTTCCTTCTTGTTACACACATTTTCACGCCCACAGCTGCAGTATGCACATACAGGTGTGGCGACATTTCGTTTGAGTACACTAGCGAGAGAATCACCCTATATATGGAACCATTACATACTTGGTTACATATGTATGATACTCCTTACAGTGTACAGTATTAAACGCTGTAGACTTTTGTAGAAAAAATAGCGATATATGTAGAGGAAGGATATCACATGCATTATATCTAATTTACAAAAAGCATTTTAGTATTTACGTTAATATTGATTGTTTTAAAAACATAATAAATTCTTGAATAGCGGAGCCTAAGTCAACCGTGACCCAATCTTACAAAACATACGTATGTTAAAATATTAAGAGTCTCATATATTGCAAGAATAATTTTTGAAAGGGACAGTGTAAAATTAAAAAAATAAAAATAATATAAAATACACGATTAAATTAAATCTGGGGCTCGAGAGTTACCTACGTTGATAGATCTACAGTTATCTCAGAGAACATAGATATATGGCCTTTAATTGCAGCATATCAATAATACAATTCTCCTGAGTAAATGTTTGCAGTGCAATGGATAGCAAAGCCTCCTTTTTGTACATTTTCCCTAGGGAAGCCTACTCTGCTCGATACTGTACATTATATCTTATTTATTAAATTCTTTCGTTCTAACGAAATGAATTAAAAAATATAATTAAATCGATAGAAACTCTGCATTGCTTACCTTGAAGAGATATTCTGTAAGGTAAAATTGTAATTGCTCCTTCAGCTGCAAATTCTTGATCCCTTACCGGATACACTTTGGCACCCCATGAATCACTGCCTATCCACATGAAATGACCTGTACGGTTCGCTTTAACAGTCGCTTGAAGAAGTTTTCTGAAAACATAAATGTTTATTTTTGTTATAAAAAATAATAAACATTGTTTTCATAACGTAAACAAATCTTTAATACTTTTAATGTCATGACACTCATATCTTGGTAACATGAATTTTTACAAATATCTGACAAAATGATGGAAACCGGAAAATTATCAAAATAAGAGCTGTACATGGTATTTATATTAAATAGCATTCCTCGTGAAAATTAATACATATCTTCATAAATTAAAACTTAAATTAAATTAATTTGAAATTCAAATGTGAAACGTGTCATACCAACATTTACTATATTTTAAGAATTATTAAACAGGTATTTTAATATTATACCTTAATATTGTTTTATCAAATGTTTTAGAAAGTCAATCTACCTACAAAAGTCCATATTTCATGTACAGTAAACTCTTATTATGTTGCCACGTGCGCGATCTGGCCTTCATATGCATTTTTAAGCACACTAGTATCGCTCTTTTACCATCACAACCTACTAATAAGATATCTCCCCCCCCCCCAAATGAGAGTTTAGAAGCTTGAAAAATTTTCTGCTTTTACAATCCCGTCCGCGGCAATATAACGAGGATCTACTGTATAAAAAATGAAGCGTGCCTCCTAAAATACTTAAATTTTTCTTAAATACATTTTCTATTTTATCAATATTTTTCATAATACTTAATTGTCATGCGTTACGTGCCTCACCCTCTGTACACGTAACGATTGTATAATATATCTTATAGATTCGATAGTATTGAATCGACCCTTAACACTTTCAGTGAAAGGATCCGGATAACATTGGTCCAGTCGTCAGACTTTGAAGGGTTGATTAATGATTTTCTTGAAAAGGTTGTATAAAAACGGTTGACGAGAGGGAGACCAATTATTACCTTACGTTATCCTCATCGACGAATAATACAACGCCTCTAGCGTTGTGTTTCGAGTTGAGCCGTTCAACAATTCTATCAAAATCCTCGGTTTTGGCGTTTCTTAAAATTTTCTCGCTAACCGCTATGCAGATACCATATTCCATTGACAGTGCGCTAAAACTTGCGATACCCTGAAAAAATATACAGGAACAACATTTAATTGGTTAATACATAATTGGTTTATCTTTTCTCATATTAACAGTGTTGCAATTTATTTAACCCTTTAAGGGTTAAAACTGTTAATGTAAAAATGCAAGGTTGGTAACAGCCACCTAATAGTAACATTTATCCTTTTATGTTGGCTACAATAAAAAACCAGCATCCTCTTTGATGCACAAAAGCAAAATGTGTAAACGCATTATTTGGTCATTCAAGAATTTATTGTTCCTTTTCTCAAGAAACGAGCAAGATCAATAACAAATTACTAATATCGATAAAAACTATGCTTGTTCAACAGATTCCTACAATTGGCTACAATTCCTTGTTTTGAAACTTGCAAACCAGCAGCGCGACGCGACGGCTCGCGTATAGGCACTGTAGAACTGCAGCACCCCCTATTTCCACTTGATATTATGTATCGAGAACATTTAATATAATGAGTCCTTTTTTCTTTAATTCTTTCTTTGTTCTACTTGTACAATATATACATAATCTTTAAGCTTAATGTCAGTAGCCATTCCCCAGTTTATGAAAAAGATACAAAAATCTTTGTATGGAACTGTGCGCTTCACAGTTCCAGCACCTTGGTGTTTGACTGTGTGCGCATGCGCACATAGGAAGCTGCACGCGCGGCTGCCAAGGAGAGAGAGCACTGTCGCTCCCGTAAGGCTGGTTCAGACACGGCTAGTAGTTTAGTCGAGTGGGGAGTAGCTACTTACTACTAAACCGTTTAGTGCATAGAAAAGTGTCCGGACTAGTACAGTTGAGCTTTGAAAATCAAGAGTTCAAGATATATCCCTTGATTAAAGAAATGCGTCCGGACAGGTCTGTCCCGAAGGCTAGTTAGTGGTGGGGCAAGCCTAGTTAGTGGTGGGGGAAGCCTACTCGACCAGCAAAATCCAATGAAACGGATCGACTCGACTAAACCGTTTTACTAAACTACTCGACTAAACTCTAGTGTCCATACACTAAACTACTCGCCACTCGACTAAACTACTAGCCGTGTCTGAACCAGCCTGTAGTGCCGGTTTTTTAAAACAAAGGCTAAAAATTTTCTGGAGCAACACCCCTACTAATTTTAGCGACGAGCCGCCACTGTTGCAAACCTTATCTGAGCCACCATAAACATGGCAATCCCAAATATTAAAGATATTATATAGCGTAACAAAAGTAAGGTTGAGCGCCGGTAACATGTATAGGGAAAAGTTGTTTAAAATGGCGACCTTGACAATATATGTCAAATAATTATCACATTAAAAGATAATTTATATTTATTTGTAAATGAAAATATTATAATTCAAAGTATTATTAGAATTCCCTGAAGCAGTAATAATCTAAATTTAATTTTATATTTTATTTCATTTTCAATTCTTTAAGTTTTTCACTACAGTAGACTCTCGTTATATTGCCACCGACAAAGTGCTGGTATGCTTGAAAATTCGTGTGAAGGAGAAATCGCTGACGTGGCAATATAACCAGAGCTTACTGTATTCCTTTAATTAGTGTTTTCCTATATATAAATCCAATCCAATTTGTTTAAAAATGTATACGCTTAATCATATAAGTTTTTATGGCTTATTCAACGATCATGAACATTTCATCTTATCTGCAAAAATATAAATGTTACATAAATTCAATGAGGTAAAATAATGGCACAATTCGAAATTGCTCTGACTTCATTCATTTCTAATACCTATGATACATATTAAAAATAGGGTAATAAAGAATTGTCTCTAGAAACTTTTACCATATATGTAGGGTTTTATTTGTTTATGTATGAGATTAGATTGGTAGAATATCGCTTGCTGTTCATATCTCTAAATTTCTCTTAGAAGAATTAATAAAAGAAAAAATATATTCTTCTATAGAAATGATAAAATTAGTTTATGTCAATGGATATAATAATAATTATGTTAATAAATGATGACAGAATTAAAAATTCTCTAGAAATAAATTCTCACACCTTGTTCACTGAATATTTTTATAATTTGACGCGGACAGGACTGTAGGGATGGAAAATTTTTCATGGTTACAGTCTTTCAATTGGAAGGCAAAAGGACGATAAAATTGTATTATTTTCATAGGTTATGATGGTGAAAGAGTGACACTCCTATGCTTGAAAATTCGTTTAGGGCTCAAATTGCTCACGCGGCAGTATAAAGAGAGTTTACTCTAGTATTATAAAATTATAAGATCTAAAACAAAGAGGAAAAATAAGACACTACATAAACTGTTTAATGTTTCATTTTAGCTTGCCCTATAGTTTTTAGTAATAATTTTTTCCTTGGTGAAATTTCATTACTCAAGGAGACTGCTTGTTCTTCCTATGATTCTCATTTGGGACTGTTATTGCTTACTTTCAGTTTTCTGAGCTACTTTTACATCATTCATCCACTTGAGAAGAGCATATCCAAAAGTTCTCCAAGTTGTTCTAACAGTTTCCGAAACTTTGGTACTGAGTTCAAACGTATAAAGTAAACATAGATGAATTATAATCTCTTTTAAATCATCATTTGGAAGTGATTTTAGGAATAAGAAATGAGATACTCAAAGCGAAGTTTTACAGCCATAAAAGGGAATAAAATAATAAGGACATACTTTCCGATTAAATTTTCAATTGAAATGAACTATAATACAATAGTCTTTCGTTTTAACTCTTCCTATTAGAAAAATAACATTTGAATAAAAAAACAAACCTTAAAAAATGAAAATGAAAACGAATTTCAAATTTTTCCATTGTAAATCGTTGGATCAACAAAGATCCTATTATGCCATTCAATGGTTGAAAACTATTATTGAGAAAGATTTAAAAAATCATTGGGTGAAATATTTTTTCCTTAATTTTTAATTAATTTTTCATTGTCTACTCTTTCAAATTTTATTTCGTTTTCAAAACCCTAACAAGGTTACTAACGCGCAATTTATCGACACTCAAAATTCATTATTAGCTTCGTTAATTCGCTCGTTAAATAATTTTTCAGATGATATTAATTAACAATTAAAAAGGAGAATGACAGTGTTTAAAACAGCGGAAACGTTTTGAGAATTTTCTTTTTGTAGTTTCCCTTACACATCTCACGGCTCACATTTCCATCTCCATTTTCCACTATGCAAGTCACTTCCGCTTCCACTTTCCTTGTCACGGATGTCCTCCTTCCTCCCACTTCCATAATAAATCATCTTTCAACCGTGGCAAGATGTACAGTATAAAGTTCCAGATTCTAAGTATCACGCAGTATTATAATATCAGCTAGAGATATACAAGTACAATTGTCACTTATAATTAGTTGCTGTTATTAGGTTATTGCAATTAAACTGTTTGATATCAAAACATCAAAGGTACTGGAAAATATCACTCATAGCATATCAAACCAAAGTATCGAATTTACTAAAAGTAATTAACCGTTTCGCCAGCGACGCTATTATAATCGTAAGAAATTTCAACACCCTGATATACAGGGTGTCTCAGTTCGGATAGTACAACCGGGCAAAGGGTGATTCTTTAACCCTTTGACTGCTATAAATATAAGTGACCACTTTAAACAAGCCGTCATTTTAAATTAAATAAAAAATGATTTTTTTTCTGAAAACTGATTATACTTTTTTTTATATTAAGTTAAAATTCTACCATTAATGTAAGCGTAATACGATCCCTATTCATCAGTATACTCGATGATAGGACGGCGCGTACGTCTCCGTTGCTCGAGTATACTCGAGCATAGCAGCGAAAAGGTTAAGCAAAAATAAGCCGAAAAAAAAGAATAAATTTTGTGTTTGTTTGAGCTTCGTTTTTCAAAATGCACTTTAGAAAAATGTTATTTTTCTTTATATAAGGTAGGAGATCTAACCCTTTAGGATAAAAATAATGCGTTTAATGAAAAATAATTTGTCGTTAACTTCATTAAACAATTCCAATTCGTTGTCGAGATATGTAGAAAAAACACTTGGGTTCTTCGGGGTAACACTTGATGGTGGTTTCCAACCCTTAATTGAACAAATTAGCACGTATAAAAAATACATTTCTAACATTGTTTATGTACTATAACCTATCACAAAATGAAGAAAATCAGTGAGGTATACAGGGCGTTCGACAACAAGTAGGAGATTTACTAAGGGGTGATTCTAGGGATCAAAATAAGACGAAATAGTGTTTGCGGCTTTGTTTTCCAGTAATTAACGTTTAAAAATTCTAGTAAAAAACGCCTAAAACCCGTAATCTGCCCAGCACCGACGACTTAACGTCAAGTCAGTAGGGTGGATACAGTCATAACCAAGAATTATTGAATAGTAGAAACTTACCTCGTGCTATTCTGTGTCTCGGTACTGTAGCATTCGGCTTTCTCTTCTTGGTTATGACTATACCTACCCCTGCTGACCTGACGTTCAGTCGTCGGTGCTGGGCAGATTATGGATTTTAAGCACTTTTTACTGGAAGTTTTAAACGTTAATTACCGGAGAACAAAACCGCAAACGCTATTTCATCATTCTTGATTTTCGTCTTATTTTGATCCCTAGAACCACCCCTTAGAATTTTGCCCACCTGTTGTCGAACACCCTGTATAGAATCCAACAGAAGGGAGTCTTAAAAGGCTTCTCTATGGACTTCGAAGTGGAAAAATTTTCGAAATCAATTTTCTCGAAAACGAAAACTTAAACGAAAAAAATGTATTCCGTTTTTTCGGCTTATTTTTGCTTATAGAAGCATCTCTTGCCCGTTTGTATTACCTGACCTGAGACACCCTGTGTATCGCAAAGAGCATAATGTTAATTATTTAAGTTAATTCTACTAACCTATATACTATTTGTGTGAACGTGAATCCATTTAAGAGTACCTAATATCTATCCTAAGAAAAGACAAAAATTTGAATAAGTTACTTTCTCACGCGAAATAATTGATTTTTGATTTTTTTAACTATAGTGCACCTTAACAAAAAATCTGTAAAAATTCGAGAGTAACAGTTATGCTAATATGTTATTATCACAATAATATAAACGTAGTGCTCTTACATTTTCAATAAGAAATCGCATTTTTTCAGATGTTTTGTTCAGTTTTTCATTTTTTACAACTAGAATTTGCAATGGAAAAATCTGAAAAAGTTCCTTAATACGCACTACTGAGTGTACAGTGTGTCAGAACTTTTACAGAATTTTCGGATGTCATTAAATAGAATAAAGTTAGGCAAAAACTGGAATTCTTATTTTTTTCCCTTACTACCTCCCTGGTTGAAATAAAGGATTCAAAATTGGTGTACAGTATTTTCTTTCGATATACTATCGAATGACGCATTCTGAGTTTAATTTAGTTCAAGCACCATTTTGACTACCTTATTTGACTGTATGTATCCTTTTCCACATATATTTTTAGCCCATGAATAGCGAAATCAGTGTCAATAGTGACTCTATCTTACAAAACATATACAAGGATATTTACCTAAATTTAAATGAAAGGGTTTCATATATTGGAAGGATAATTTTTAAAGTAATAGTGTAAAATTTAAAAAATTAAAATAACATGACATACAAAATTACATTAAAATTCGCCATCCAAGGGTTATGAAAATCACCACTTACTGTCAGATAATTGTCTTGCTAATATTTATGTAAACAATATCTAGCAATTAATTTTATATTCAGATTGTCAATAAAAATTTAATATATATTTATTTTAGTTCAACTTTGGGCTTCAAATTAACGTAATAAATCGTGTCAGGCTTGTAACGTTCAGTCTTTCGCTACTTATGCGAAGGAGAATGTAACGCGAGTAGTACGAGCGTACGATTTCCCCTACGAGTCTCAAGGAGTGGTTCGCGTTCGTGAAGGCAGAAGGAACGGTGAAGTCAGTAACGAGACGTAGTTTTGCGGTGTAACAAAATATTGATTTATTCAAAAAAAGATAGTGACTGGAGTATAGCAAAAGAGCCTATCACAGAATGGTAGAAACACCGCAAATATTATGGCAGTTTACGCGTTTAACAATCAACGGAACGCAATTCTCGTCTACTAGATGTTCAATAGACGCGCTGATTACAAAAATATAATATATAACGGACTTGACTAGATTGGTCGTCAATGAGTCGATACAAGGCACGCAGATCGGATACACGCGCGAATCGGAAATGTATTACAAAAATAATAACGCAAAAGAAAATATTTCAACCAGTCGAGCCACTTCAACGCGACTCAAAAAAACTCAGTCTTCTTTATACGCAAAAATGATTGGTTGAATAACGCACTTTAATCTCGCGGAATAATTATAATATAAGAAAATATAGAAAATATACAAAAAGAATAACGCAACCGTCAGAACGCAAAATCGTGACTCTACTCGGAATGCGAAAAGTAACATACACACGACGGTTACAGAATTTCGTCGGTCGTCTACGATTTAAACGCCTTTCACCAAGGACGAATTATTGTTCGCTCGATTCGTCTTGAAAACATACACTGAAATCACGACGCACGAAGGTCGCGTGATCGTGGAGCGTGTAGGCAAAAAAGGAACGTTTGAATTTGTTAACCGTGCTGCGAAATATTAACTTTACGCGCCTCTCAAATCGCAGAATGGCGAGCCAGTGGATTCCGAGGATACTTCCGGTCCAGCGAGGTTTTCACCTGCGAACTTCAGATCGGCAGAGGCACGGACTTCACGATTTCACTCACAATCAAAGGATGAGAAAGTCGCGCACTAAGTCCCGACCCTCGACTCCTTTGCAGATTGAAATACGTGAATTTAAGAGTATCCGATAACCGTGGATTTGCCGGAATCCGTCAACGTTCTTCCTGTCGTACGAGGCGTACTCAAGGAAGAAATTAAGACTGCCAAGAGCAAGATCACGGCCCTCCAAATTGCAATATAAAATTGCCAGAGCACAGCAAAACGCAGTTTTGCTGTGTCTGTGTAGAGCGGTCCTTCGAGTGTGCTGAGTCCCAAGATGGAAGGCTACCACAAAATGAAAGGGAAATGTCCGGGCTCGACTCTAGTCACGACTTGCTGGATTGCAATCTAAAAGACGGTTTTCTCCAAGAGGAGAACCGTGTGCGAAAGCATCCGTTCTGCTCGTCGTTGGTGACCAGAGTGTCGATCGATGGATCGACACTCAGCTCCTTCGATCCGGCGTTCGCTATGACGAAAATAGAAGGGATAGTACGTACCATCGCTACAGTTCCGATTTCCCTTGAAAAATCTATGCTACTTTATACTATATGTACTATGTAACGTACGAATGTACGGTTTCCAAATAAAATATAAGTGGACATCAATTATTTTCCATTCAAAACATATATGAAACGTTTACACAGTCATCGTATTATAAAAGCTATTAAGTAATATTTTTATGTCATCAAATTGCGTGAAACTGTATGTTATCTTTATGTTTTATGTCTTAACTTTATGCCAACTGACGTCAGACTTTTATGTGTGGAGCGAGAATGACCAAAGTGGCGACAAAAAAGAATTACCTAAATCGTTATTCGCTCCAATGATTGCTATAGTAAAAGAAAGGAAGGAGATAGATAACCGCATTACAGTATAACGATTATGACTATACAATAACCGTAAGGTCCGCTGCGGTCCGCTGTTATAACAGTATGTGTAGATATCTTAAACGTATAATCCTGAACGTAAAACGTGTAACCTGTAGCATACGAGTTTCTAGCAAAGTCGTAAACGTAAGTACCACACTTAACGATAGGTTATCGAGTGGCTACTGGTGGATAGGATCAGAAAACCTTTGCATTTGGTCATACGTTTTATTGATTGCACATAGGTTAGTTAGTAGGTACATAAACAGTCGAAAAATAAGGAAAAGTCAGTCCAATCATGATCAATGATTTGTCTTCTCTATACATGTACATCATAAAAACTAAGAGAAAATACAAATTAAAATTGTTTCTATTTAATAACAGGCATGACTAACTAACAACACATCAGTCATATTTCTACTTTCCTATCCCACAGCGCCGCACAATGGGGCATGTGCTTCGAGAAACTGGTCAAAAATCGAACTTCTCTCGCTGAAAATGAAAAATATTTTTTCCCTTATGGTCCTAAGTGTGTAAACTAATACAATATAACAATTGTTTTTCATAAACAGCAATATTTTGTTATAATTTCGTGTTTGAAACTTTTTGCAATTTTTGTACTCAAGAAAAGTATTAAGAAATCTATGTACATATATTAAAGAAGTTATCCTTTATACGTATGATTAAAAAACATATAGGATGCATAATGGGATACATAAAGTAACTTAACACGTTCTTTTCCGTTTTCTTTTGTGATTTTATTATATAACAAGAACTGGAAAATAATGTTTTTTATTTTAGTAATCGAACATATAATATTGAAGTACTTGTTTTACCCCCCACCCCCCCGACCTCTTTGACTTTTTTTTTAAATTTTTAATGTATAGCTACTGTTTTATATAACCCGTAAAAATATAGACGCTGAGAGGTGTCTAAACTGGATATTTTCAACATTTAATCTTAAAAATGATCACTTTCGCATCTGTTTGCAAATGAAAGATTCTTTCAGGATCTTTGAGAGTATCAAAGAACAAGAAATGTTATTAACGTTTACTCGAAATGTAATAGGAAAGTTGCAAAAAAAGTATTATATTTTAAAGTTACATTTCATTTTCATCTCAACCAGATTTTGATTGATCAAATTGTTCATAAAAGATATTTATGTTTTTTAATCTTTAACTCTTGTGTGTACAACCGGGTACCCGGGTGCCCACCGCATTACATTTTTACATGCTAGTAAATTGAAAATCATGATTTCGCTTGGTACCTCCAGATCGTCGTTATTTAATTCAATTCTAAGGCAATGGTGCATGTAGATATTAAAAAAAAATTATTTTCGCAAAAATAATCGAATTTAAAGTATACCTACTCCGTGGAAAACTCGATTTTGATCGACTTATTAGTTTTTTATCAATTTATTTAATTCGTACACGTAGAATAGGTAGAGTAATAATAAAATTCATGAAAATTAATATAAAACAATATTTATATATTACATTCTTTACATTTTACAAATATTAATGAATGCTCATCGCAGACAGACTTATTACTGGGCGTAGACCTTTCGTATTTTCCTTTTCTTCTTAATTGCCTGCTTATAACATATCGGTGGCACCCAAAATCCCGACAGCCAAAATCCTGACAGCCGAAATCCCGACAGCCCAAAAACAATACCAATAAATATGTTACTTTGTAAATTGTGTTTATTATTTCCTTATATTAAAAATGGGTATTGGTATTAGTTAGTGTAGTATATAGGGGGGCCTGGGGGGCGGAGCCCCCCAGTCAGCAAGACGAATTTAATATGTTACTGTTCAACTCGAGGGGGATGTTCTGTTTTTTGTTTACATCTGGAATTGTCATGGTAATATCCCAAAATTCGGACGAGGTGATTAACACGGTGGCCTGTCGGGATTTTGGGGTGGACCCATAACATATATGGCAAGAACCAGCAACTTTTTTTCTTACTGACGGATCTCGTTGTACTGAAGATCTGGAATAGCTTCCACAGGCTTTACTGGCCATCCGATCACACTTTCAACCGCATTCTTCGTGTTGTAATGTCTCATCACTTGCAGGTTTTGACTGCGATTCGCGATTCTTCGCAAGTTCTTCGCTCAATTGGCGCATAAATAGCCTCCGCTGAGTAGTTTTTCTTGGAAGCATCTTATTATATTTATAATATATCAAATAGGAAGCGAGTGAGCTGATGTCTAACATGTTGAAAAACATAACTAGCAGCCATCTCAGAGTGCGACGATTTGTTGTATATCTACTAATCATTTGGTCCATGGTGTCGACGCCAGCTTTATATTTATTATAATAATTAATAATGTGGAACTGTTTCTTAGCATTATAATTCACAGCCATGTCGGCATGCATTGTTGATAACAGAATTACTGCTTTACTTTTCTTCGGTATGTATGAGCACAGCGTTGTGTTTTCATGGAATCCAAACACAGTAGGCTATACTTCTTTTGACTTATTCGGAGCCACGCGCCGACCTTTAAAGTCCTGCTTTCTCCTACCTTTGTACGAGCTGTTAAGAGGTCTATTCATTTGAAATTGCCTCGGACACGCATCATACATCTTCATTTATTCAAATAAATGTTAAGAGAATGATTTCATTTGAAGGAATATTTAAAAATTTGAAATAAAGAGAGGTGAATACCCGGGTACCCCGGTTGTGTAACAACGTTGGTAAAGTTGGTTGTGCACACAAGGATTAAATTAATAAAAAATTTATTGTATTATGATAAAATGTAATAACACATTAAAGTACTTCAAAATATCGATTAATTAATGAAGACATTTTTAGTCAGCTTTTTGGTGCGAATAAATCCCGGTACAAAAGGCATTGATACAACAATATTATTCACATATTTAGAATAGTACTTGATACGTATGTATGCGCATATATTTCAAAACGTACAATACGATATAATACAATGCAAATCTGCTGTTTGAAATTATATTTACTTATCGTTCATTTATGCACATGTAGAAGAAAAATGCAATTAGCCGGAGTAACGAAAAGTGAATACTAAAAATTACTTTCTTTAATTATAAGAAAAAAGATAGCTACGCAAGATACGCACGGGATAACAATTGGACATTCATTTTCTGTCTTTTGTAATTAAACCTACAGGGTATTCACGTGAAAGTGTTACAGTCATGATACAACACCGAAATCATTATACTTATATGATACAAAGAAAGAACTAGAAATGTTACAAAACAGCTTTACTAAAAAAATTAAGTTCTAATATTTTAATTCACAAGTAAAAGAATCAAATTCAATGAATTTAACTATATCGTTCATAAAATGAAGTTTATAGCTTACAAAATTTTCATTATCCTTCGGGCCTGTCATCCCAACGAAGATCCATCGGATCTATTTAAGAAATCAGTGTCTAACACGTGGCACTTCAGACCCGAGTAAGGCAATCATTGCTCCTTCGACTCAAACTGAGTTTCTTGCATAAAAATTAGTACATTTGTAAGTGCAATATCTTTGAAGGTATTTGAAATCGAGTATACACCTTGAAGGTTAATGAATTCATTTTGAAAAGTATTATCAAATGATGTTTATAAAAACATGTAGTTCCATGTAAAAAACAGAACTTGAAATAGTAATGTAAAGAAAAATTCATTACGCAAAAACATAATTATCCATTGTACTATGGAATCCCCATTTAAACAATTCTTTGTATCATCAATAGTTATGGAATAACGGCACTCTAATACATACTTCAGTGTGTACACCGTGTATGTGTAAATGTACAATTGTATCAATTATATCAGTAAATAATATATAAATATCAGTGTAAGTATCAGTTTTTTTTTGCCGGAATATATGGAGGAAGTTTTACCATTCATTTCTCCAACATATCCTTTATAACGGCACTTATTGTTAAATTGATTCGAAGTGGGCCTCGAAGGAGTCTGTGCTCTTAACTCACATTTATCTGCATTTTCTTTATCATTTCTCTCTATTTATCCTTCCTATTATTTCAAGATTCAACAGATCATCAAGAACCTACAAAGTGACAAGGCCTATGTTCCCCATAACAGAACAGTTCAAGCACCTTTTAAAAAAGTTATGTTCCAACTATATTACTTTTATAAAGAAACGTTCTTCCCACTTTTTCTCAAACGAATGGAAATTCAACAGGGTTGTACTAGTTTCAAAACCCTACAATTCAGAAGCAATCCTAAAACATAATTATTGCTCTATCAGCCTGTTAAATAAATATGACGGAAAATGTAGTTATGAAACTCATTTGGACTCAACTAAACCCAAGTTAATGCAGACCTGTCCAAACATTGCCCTGAAGTTTCGGGGCTTCCTGTAACGAGATAAGCTTCCGAATAGCAATAACAGACGCTGTATTCTACCCACTTTACCCGCTTTATATTTTCTTTCTCTCTCTTTCAATACTTTCTCTATTCAGTTTTTCCGAAGACTTACGCCTTGTTTTCTTTCTAATTAACGCCTGCTTAGGATCAGTACGCTCGTGTGCCGTCGTACGCAATATAAACAATATGGCGTGTTGAGCATGTCACTCTTCTAAGTTCGGGTTAGTAGAGCTGCTGTTTCAAGTATTTCATATAAAATTGCCCCGACTGATAAGAGGCCTGCCACCGCGGCAAATCTTTGAACAGCAGTGCTTCAGTGCAATCTTTGTATTAGTGCAGAAATGGCCAAGGGAACCTGGGGCTTGGGTTTTATCTCTTAGCGCCGAATAAGATAGTGTCGTATAAGATACTTGAAGCGACACCTCCGCTATATCCACTATAGCAGCAGGAGTGATGGTCTAAATCCGAATTAATCTTCGACATCTGTTCGACATTTGACGATGTCAGCTTACTACAACGAAGACGGTTGTGTTAGTTACGTCTGTATAAGAAAAATTCTATGTTTTGTACGAAAGTTTTTAATTAATATCTCGGAAACTAATAGGAAGCTGAAAATACCACTTTATATTTAGGGTCCCCTGCTCCCTCCCCCCTTCCCCTCAAAATTTCATCTTGATCAACGACCGGTCGTATTCGGAACTTCATCCATATTTTCTTATAATTCTTTTATTGAAACATTCTTTGTATACAGTGAGTCCTCAGCTTACGCGATTAATTCGGTTAGCGATTTCCGGGTAAGTTGAAAAACCGCGTAAGTCGATTAGTACCTGAGCTCCACCACTGAAAGGTTATTAATACGATCTGCTTTGTACACACTATATGTACTCATTTGAAAGGAAAATTCAAATAAACCAACAATGTTTATGGCAAACTATGAATCCGCGTAAATCAAGGACTTACTGTAATTATATACAGCTATACAGAGTCTACCATTTATCTCAGAACCCGTGCGCGCGCGAACACATGAATGTAGCAACAGCGTTAAAATTCGATAGATGCGCCCTCTGCAAACCATTGCTGAAAGTATAATGTCATGTAGAGAGCTGTGGGGAGCGATGTAAAAATCCTTAGAGTTAAGTTGGTAATCGACCAAACTCTAGTCCGAGATTCGATTCGGGATACGAGTATGCACGACAAGCAGTGGAACTTCGAGTCGGCTCGGCTCGGCTCAGCAAAACTCGGGCGCGATGGGGTTCCGAGATAAATGGTAGGCCCTGTACAGAGCCCAGTTTTACAATTGAATGTATGTTTAAAATGTATTAAAATGTATGTTTTTATAGGAGAAAATTTGTTTACAATTTTTCACAAGAAAGAGCTTTGTATGTCAATCGATATATTCTTTCTGATTATAAATATAATTACATACACGTTTCTCCCATAATTTTTCCATGTTTGTACTCTTTGTACTAGAGATACAAGTTATTGTCGAAAGTGAGCCTTGGTGGGTTAATAACTCACTCCGGCTCTTATACCGACGGTGTTAAAAGGAGCTTTTTGCGCTTAAAATAAATCCACTCCCCAGTAGCCACCACTCCCTAAGTGGCACTGGGTATGGATAAACTGTCCACCGTTTCCGGGTATGGAAGACCCAACACTTGACTCGTTGTCGGCATAAGGAGTGTCGATATAGGGACGAAAAAGCTAATCTGACGATAAGTGGGACGAAACACCCACCAGGCGCCTTGCGCCTATGTATGTACTAGATTCTAGTAACTAGAAGCACACTGACAATGAGTTGCATTGAACTTGTCGCAGTGAAGTTGGCTACAAATTCACTGCGACAAGTTCAATGCAACTCAGTGTACAAAAAGATACTAGAGGTATCACTCCTGTTGACCGAGAGTAGACTCGAACTTCCAAATACGTTCAAGGGTGCTTTCGGGCCCATCCGCGGTGTACAATTAGTTGCACCGGAGTTGTCGCAATGAAGTTGGCGCACTAACACATTCACGTGAATGTATTAGTGCGACAACTTCAGTGCAACAAGTTCGATGCAACTCATCGCACACACACTGGTGTACACGGACAATGAGTTTCGTCGAACTTGCCGCGGCGTGTGAGTCTAAGTCTAAAGGCTGGTTCAGGCACGGCTAGTATTTTAGTCGAGTGGCGAGTAGTTCAGTGTGTTAAGGCTGGTTCAGACACGGCTAGTAATTTAGTCGAGTGGGGAGTAGCTACTTACTACTAAACCGTTTAGTGCATAGAAAAGTGTCCGGACTAGTACAGTTGAGCTTTGAAAATCAAGAGTTCAAGATATATCCCTTGACTAAAGAAATGCGTCCGGACAGGTCTGTCCCGAAGGCTAGTTAGTGGTGGGGGAAGCCTACTCGACCAGAAAACTCCAATGAAACGGATCGACTCGACTAAACCGTTTTACTAAACTACTCGACTAAACTCTAGTGTCCATACACTAAACTACTCGCCACTCGACTAAACTACTAGCCGTGTCTGAACCAGCCTTTACGTTCCGAACAGAAGTTTTTACACCCTCACCTTGTCACACGTGCGCGCGCCGCACGTAACAAGTGTATGGACACTACAGTTTAAGGCTGGTTCAGACACGACTAGTAGTTTAGTCGAGTGGCGAGTAGTTTAATGTATGGACACTAGAGTTTAGTCGAGTAGTTTAGTAAAACGGTTTAGTCGAGTCGATCCGTTTCATTGGATTTTTCTGGTCGAGTAGGCTTCCCCCACCACTAACTAGGCTTGCCCCACCACTAACTAGGCTTGCCCCTACACTAACTAGGCTTCCGAACAAACCTGTCCGGACGAATTTCTTTAGTCGAGCGATATATGTTGTACTCTCGATTTCCAAAGCTCAACTGTATTAGTCCGGACACTTTTCTATGCGCTAAACGGTTTAGTAGTAAGTAGCTACTCCCCACTCGACTAAATTACTAACCGTGTCTGAACCAGCCTTTAGTCGGGTAGTTTAGTAAAACGGTTTAGTTGAGTAGATCGGTTTCATTGGATTTTTCGGTCGAGTAGGCTTCCCCCACCACTAACTAGGCTTGCCCCTACACTAACTAGGCTTCCGAACAAACCTGTTCGGACGAATTTCTTTAGTCGAGCGATATATGTTGTACTCTCGATTTCCAAAGCTCAACTGTATTAGTCCGGACACTTTTCTATGCGCTAAACGGTTTAGTAGTAAGTAGCTACTCCCCACTCGACTAAATTACTAACCGTGTCTGAACCAGCCTTTAGTCGGGTAGTTTAGTAAAACGGTTTAGTTGAGTAGATCGGTTTCATTGGATTTTTCGGTCGAGTAGGCTTCCCCTACCACTAACTAGGCTTGCTCCACCACTAACTAGGCTTCCGAACAAACCTGTCCGGACGAATTTCTTTAGTCGAGCGATATATGTTGTACTCTCGATTTCCAAAGCTCAACTGTATTAGTCCGGACACTTTTCTATGCGCTAAACGGTTTAGTAGTAAGTAGCTACTCCCCATTCGACTAAATTATTAGCCGTGTCTGAACCCCGACAGTTGATTAGCTGCAGTCCCTCGTCCGCGTGCCCCTCGCCCATCAGCCCTCTGACGTGAATATGTGTCACACGCCGCGATAAGTTCGATGAAACTGTGAGTGTACTACAAAAGTCTTTATTAGGATCTACAATCTAAGTTTTTTAATATATGTGTTACTTAATATATGTATGTATTAATAAATACCCGTTTGTATTAATAATAACTGGTCATTATTAATAATATCCGGATCTGTTGGTAAATAATTATGTTTACCGGTAATTATTAATAATTACTTGTATAGCTTGGTGCATTTAATAGAAACATTTTTGTTTGTATTATTTTTTACTACTATTTATGAACAAACGTGGTTATAAATTATTTTATTATTTTTGTATAGAAAAAAGTTTCGACAAAATAATTTTTACTGACAAAACTGTACTACAGAAAATAGGACATTTCTTTGTAAATTACTACAAAACAAAAATTGTATATTTATCTGGTTATATACCTAATCTGTAATGAACAACTGGCCGGTTGCGAGTGTTAGACTAAAAGGAAGGATGGAAATAAATGAATCCGAGTAGACGATTGAACGTTTCGATTTATTTTCCACGAGAGCAAGGAGCGAGTTGTTCCGACGAAAGACTCGTAAAGAATGCCCATTTCGGGCCTGGAGAGTCCTTTTCCCTCTGCGGAAAACTCGAGGACTCTTGATGAGTTTATTACGCCCTGTCGCCGTAGTGTCGGGCCCCGTCGCCCAAGTGTCCTGGCGACTGTCTTGTAGCCACGTGCGTTCCGTATGGGGTCAATGGTCAGTTGGCTTTCAAATTTTCCAACACGAGTGACTTATTTCGGAACAAAACTGTATTTTTCCACTCCTTTCCTTACATTTACCGAAGATACTGTCCACCGATGACAAGAAATCTTGCGAGATGGCAAAGGGGCAAGAGGAGATATTACGCACACATCGACTGACCTAGTTTTACACGAGCCTGATTAGTGATGTGACCGCGTCGACCAATCATACGTTACAGCCAACGTCACGTGCGAGCTGGGGTGGGGCGCGGCCAATCAGACTGCGTTATTCTCATGGAACTTCTCGTGATCCGTGGACAGTAATTGTGAATTATTAATAATTACCGGTTTATGTGATAAATTCTAACAAATTAATCACTTTCATTTTTTTATTTGGTTAGTATTAATAATGGCCGATTATTATTAATATAAACCGATTAATTACTTGAACCGTAACATATATGTATATATATAGAGGGTAATTATGTACAAAAAGACCCCAGTCGCCGATGACCTTAACCTTGACCTTGACATATGTTGTCAAGGTCATGACCCTGAGTAACCTTGACCTTGAGAAACGGTCGCGATCCGTTCAAAAGTTACGAAGCATTCAAATTTTCGCTCTTTTTCGGTGTTTATCTGCACGCAGTGTCGTTGATTGGGCCAACTTCTGTCGGGAAGTCAGCAGAATAGAAAGTTATTATATTTTAAAACGCTGAAAATATTTTGTCATTCTTAGGAAAAATCGTAAAGTTGCTGCTTTATAATTATACAATTACCAATTATATAAATAGATTACGGCGACCGAAACCTAAGGAGTATAACGGGTGAACTAAAAAATCGAACTTAACTGATTTCAATGATTTTGAATTTTGACTTGCGTGGCCGGCCGCCTAACGGCGGTCGGAATATTATTCTAGCCTAACCTAATCTATTTCACTGATTAACAAGTTCACTAATTTAATTTTGTATTAGATTAGATTAGGTTAGATTAAATTAATATTCCGACCGCCGCCGTAAGACGTATCGAGACTGAGTGAGATAGTGCGAAGCAAACATTGACGTAGACATACAGTGGATCCGAAAAGTAGTGGCATATGCTTTATAACAGAATAATTTTTTCGCAATTAAACTAAACGTTTTCAGCTTTTTTTAAAACAGGAAATGACATATTTTCAGCGCATAACGAAAGAACAATCGCAAAATATTGACGTTTTACGAAATATTGATTTCCTATCTTCCCTTTACAGGATCGAATTTCATTTTCCGTTGTACTTGAGCAACTTTATGACATCTTTTATATTAGTCAATATAAGCTGGTGTGTACCATATATTAACGGTAGTTCAGAAACCCTACGCCTATGTAGAGTGCGACGTCAAAAACCCAAACATTGGCGTAACGAAAGTGCCAAACAGTGGGGAACTGGCGGAGCGAACGAGGGTCCCCCTTGCCCCTGTGCCGTTCCGTGGGACTTCTTGCTATCGGGGTACAGTATATAAATGGAACCTATAATTGAATTCCAAAAACAAAAATCTTATTCACATGTGAAATAGAAACACTACGTTTCTATTTCGTTTTGTGGTGAAGATTTGGTTTTTTTTCTTTCCCGATTGACAATTGCGTAAATAGAATTGTATTATCCCCCTGGACATAATACATAGCTATAGCTTACATCGGGAGACGTCAAGTGTGTAGTGTTAAAAAATTCAACAACAAAAACGTGTATCTTTTGATCGCGTAAAACGAGAATGTGTACAAAAAGTTTCGCGTGAACGGAAACACTTTTTATCGCATAAAATGAAACTCACGTAAAAAGGTCCATTTATACTTAACCGCAACGTCACCGTACCGTCAACGTAAAGCCTTTTTCTCCATGTCCATTCTGCCCTAAAAAGGGAATTCACTGTTTGTCACCGTATCCCGACCACAACCTGTACAGAGTGTACAAAAAAGAAGGGGTCAGAGTTGCGTGTGTGTACTCAGCATAATAAGCAAAAAGATCTGGTGAATTTGTAGAAAAGGTCCTCTCCCTCAGATTTCGATGATTTTTATTAAATATGTTATCAAATTTGACATTTTAAACAACTTTTTTCCTCTAAGCCAGTGTTTGCCAACCTTTTTTGTGCCATGCCCCACTTAAGCCTTTCTAAAATTCTTATACCCCCTATGTAACGTAAAGATACTTTTTAATATTCAAAAATTGAATTGTTCACTGAAGAAACTTAAATGATAGGTTTTACAAAGAAATCATTAAAAGTTGAGGAAACGCAGTAAGTAAATTTTCAAAATATATAATGGAGAACTGAAATTTAAGTAGGAAATAATTTTAATGAAAGATTTTTCTATATTATTTTCATTATTAATAATTATGGACGTTTACCCAGCTCGAGTAGTGACTGATAGTCGCCATACGGTTAACTTAAACTCTGGACGAGCCCATTTTCGAACTGCCCCCCTGTGAGGCGTGGGTCCCACGTTGGGAAATACTGCTCTAAGCTATGTCGGACTCGATTAGTTTACGAGATATTTAGTTATTTAAATTTTCTTATTCAAAAAAAATAATAATAAAATTTTAATTTATAAAATTACCAAATGAAAATATTTTTAACTAGTTGCGATTTAATTATTGTAATTAATAATTGAATGAGATGTATGCAGAAATAAAAGATTTATTCAAGTACAAACGACGCGTTGACTATCACATAAAAATAGGAAAAAACCGTTATAAACTAAAGAAGAAAGCAGTACAGAAAATCAATGTGACAAACATACATAATGTGCCTTCTTCTGGTACGCAGACTTGTGGAGTACCTTGTGTACGCCACAAGAGTGCCGCGAAATTTTGAATTGTTTACATGTAAAAAGACAAATATTAATAAAAACCTTCATATCTTTATCTGTAAAAGGATAAAATGCCGTGAATTTTGTGTAATGATTTTAGTGTGCCGTCAGACAAAAAGTTTGAGAACCACTGGTCTATGTAAAGAGGAACTCGCTCCACCGGCAATATAAAGAGCAGCGATATAGCAGAAGTTTATTGTACCTGATTTGCCGTACGCCATATTTTTGAAACATTCCCATAAATATAAGCACATCGTCTCCAATCCATTTTTTATGAAATATTGTACCACACATCTAAGGAAATGGTAAGGTGCACCATCGTACATAAACCACATTTATTGCCTACCTATTGCAGTGATAAAGTATCCAATATTTCAGAGAATTTGTGTTTCAGGAAGTGAAGATATACTGTTACTGTCAACTGTTTTAGTAAAATAACTAGACCGATCAGTTAATTCGTAAAAATTTATGTCTAATTGTTAACGAAAATCGATGCAGATGGTTCAATTGAGAAACAGGAAGAGAGTTTCTACCTGTTCAAACATGTATGTTATAAAAATGATTAAAAAGGGAAGGTGTTGTACCTCGGGTCAGTTTTCACATAACGTTGGATAACCCTTTTATTTGATATATTTAAACAAATCTATGAACAAATAACTGGTAATATTATAATTCATGCGCAATGCCAAACGAGCGCGGCAATTCAGGAGTTGTTTACCCCCAAAATATTTATATAAAAAAAATCAAAAAAATACGTGTTCCTTAATTAGCTTTCCTCTTGAAGTTTTAATAGATTTTACTTCGATCAGATCAAAACTGATTTTTTGCAGCAAGAAATTGGTCACTTTAGAGGTAGTTCACTCCCTAATTGTCACTCCCGTTCCAACATACCTAGGCCGATTTTCGTCTTCTATCGAAAGATACTTTCATACCAAAAATCATCAAAATCGCTTCACTCGTCTGAAAGATATCGCAATTTTTCCATTTTACCCTCCATTTTGGGGGTCGTTTCACTCCCTAAATATGTTTTTCTGCCGCTAAAAAAAAATATGTGTCCCTTAGTTTTTCATGAATTATAACATATTCAAATTTTAGAAAAAACGGAGAGTGACACTTCCGTAGGTTTACTTGTGAGTTTGTAAAGAAAATATAAAAATTCAAGGTATTTCTTATCTTATCGCACGAAATATGTCGAAAATATCGGTTTGACACACCAGAAGGAAAAATCTGAAAAAAAATTGAGGTTACTTGCCATGGTAATATGTAACTACTGAGAGAATCAAAAATATAGTGCCGAAATCGCTTCTACCCGAAATTTCAATTTTTCCACTTTTTTTTGCGTTTTTGATTCTTCACGCCTAGGATTAGCAACCGAAAAATCTGAAAAAATTCACAATCATAAACAAACATGTCTAGAATATTCTAGAATTTCTTCAAATTTTTTTAAATACCATCAAATAGGGAAAATATGGCAAAAATCGTGTTTCCTATTTTACCCTGTAACTATTCTCCCGGTTGTGATACAGGGTTGAAACTTGGTATACAACGGTTCTTTTTGTTAAGCTATTAAATGGTGCATAGCTCAATAAAATCAGCTCAAGGGCGCTTTTGACCATCTTATCCTGCTACAACCTTATGCATTTTCTTTAAAAATTATACATTTAATTTTTGGTAAGTCTGGATCTCTATGAATCTTTCTCTCCACCCATCATATCTTATGATTACAAGTTTTTAAAATTTATCCTATTCGGCACAAGCGAACTATAATAGTATTCCCCACCCCTCACAGAACATTGTACCACTTTTCTAGCTAAATACAAATTAAGATTTCAGAGCTTTTAAAAATCACTGCTTACGAAAGATAATATAAAAAAGAAGAGAAACTTAGAAGTTTAAAAGTCATAAGGCGAGCTACCCTCGGGGAAAAGTCCTTCCATTATAGACTCTATGCTCCAATGCTCGTCAATTTAACCAAAGAAATCGTTTCTTCGTATTCACCCTATGCCAAAAATCTCTAGGCCAGTGGTTCTCAATTTTTTTGCGAATTCGTACCACCAAAACTAAAACTTAAGAATTTTAGTATGTACCACTTAAAAAACGATGTTTTATACACAGGAGTTTAAGAATGATTATACAATTAATTGCAGTTAATGAGTAATGTATCTTAACATTGAAAATACAGTTTGGATGATGAAATTGTTATATTATATATTGCACAAGCTCGTACATGTAAGTACAGTAGGCTCTCTTTATACATATTGCCACGTGAGCGATTTGACGTTCAAATGGATTTTAAACAACACTAGTACCACCCTTTCATCATCATAGTACATATAGTGTATGGAAATAATACATTTCTATTTCGCCTTCCCCTTCCAAATGTGAACTTGGAAGCTTGACAAACTTTTCACTCCTACAGTCCCATTGACGACAATATGTATAACGAGAATTTCCTGTATCATCGGTTACCTAGCACTAATATTGATCGAAATACAAAAGTATACAATTAGAATTCTGCAAATACAGTATACCTTACGTATACAATATGAAACTTAATAAATATTAATAGATAAAGTGCCATAACGGCTAGTGACTAACGCTTAATATATAATATGTTCAAATAATTAGATAAAAAAAAGAAAAATTTGAATACTATTACTATTAAAAGCTTAAAATTACAAATTAAAAACTGTTCATTTTCCTAATAATCAGAGTTTGTCGATATTTTACTACAGTAGACTCTCGTTATATTGCCGCGAGAGGGTTGCAAGAATGGACAATTTTTTAAACTTTCAAGCTCTTTTTTGGAGGAGGGGGAGAAGAGATAGACGTGTATCAACTTTATAGACTATAATGATGGAAGTTCACGTTCAAAATATTCACATGGCAACATACATAACAGGAGTAGTCTACCGTAACGTCTATTTTCAGTGCGGTGGTTAACATATTAATTTTGGTTTCTTAATTTGAATAAATATTCACTTTTTTAATAAAACGTACCATCATTTTTATCATTAAATTTGTATACCTAATGTTCCATCATTAATGTTCACTACCATAGAAATGCTAATGGTAAGCGTAAGGAATGAAATTTAATTAATAATAAAAAATAAGAACAAAAACAAATTTTGAACACATATCATGAAATTACAATATTAATCCAAAGAATTAAGTTAAAGCATCGGATTAAAAAATTAATTCAAATAAGACTGTTTTTATTATAACAGTCAATGTTCAAATTAACATTAAAAATAAGTGTGTAAATAAATGACATGCAGTTCTATTGTTTAGTTATATTTCATTATGAAATTTTTAAATTCTTATGCTTTTCTACTTTTATATTCCGAAATGTACGTATTGCAATATGCTACGGACTTAAAATTCATAAGGCAAGGTTTATTAAAAAGATAAAGAAGACAGCAGTAAAGTGAACATTAGACTAACTGATGAAAAATGAAAATTTTTTGTTCGTACTAAGAGCGTATAAATTTAATTACCTTCTCTCCATAATCACCCTCAACTGCGACCGTTGAAACATACTTCCACCCGAGTTGATGAATGATTTCCACCATGGCTTGGGCTTGAAAATTATCTGGCGGTACTACTCTACTGAAATATTCGAAGCGACTTTTATCCGACAGTTCTGTGCTCGTTGACGCATAGCTTATTTGTGGTATCTGCAGTCAGAGTAATTATCATCCTTTTATTTATTTATTCATCATTCATAGTTATAAATATGAACCATTCTCTTAATGTTTCTTTTCATAAAATTAATTAAAACTACTGTATTTAAAAATTGTCTGTTTATTCCTTGTCCAGCCGACACCGGGTCACTGTTGATCCATTACTTTCCTTGAAAAATATCTAAATGCTATATTTGTGTAGGAAATAAATATTAATATTTCAACAAAACAAAACAATATTTTATATAAGTAATATAAATATTTAATATTTTTCTAAGACATTATCTCCCTTTACTATTTCAGGCTGAACTTTACTTTGAGGTACACAAAAATATTGATTTGTTTTTATACGTTCTAATAATATTCGGCGAGAAAAATTAAAAAATGTAAGTTTTAACTTTACGAATCCATCCGTTCGAAAGTTATGCGTATGTAAAACTGAATGATTTTATCGCACTTTTGAGGTTAGTTTGGCGCCATATTGATTTCTATCTACAGTTTGATTGGTCCGTAGAGATGACCTAACCTAACACGTGTAAAGCATATTTATAAGTAAGTTCGAGTTATTCTACCAAAATGAACGCTATCTGGTGCATCTCTTTACAGATATCGACTTCACTCATTGGACGAATTATGGATAGAAGCCATTATGGCGTCAAAACAATCTGTCAAAATTGTAAGGGTGTTTAAATAAAAGTCCAAGAGTCAGGATATATTTTTAATACGCGTTCTCACACTCTCCACTTCTAATCGTTACATGCAGTCAAATCCGCTATTACTTTCCTTCTGCCTTCTGCGCTCTTTTCCCGTTCCTTAAAAGGAAGGTCCGCGCCCCACTCTTTCTGGAAAAACCCTTAACCTTCCGCTTTCCGAGGCCTGGTCGTCATCGCCGTGCGAGGGGGTGAGGACGATCAGGCCCTTGCCAATTCCCGTCGTCATAAGGGCCCCAGATGTTTTACGACGGTACCTAACGGGACTCTGGACAACGTCGCTGTCCCAACACGGGCTCTTACAACTCGGCCAATCCTGACATACGAGACCCCCTGGTCTCGTCTATTCATGTCTATTCGCACATAAAGCTTAATTTATTTGCTATTATAAACTTAAAATTTCTAAACCTAACTCTAAAATATAAATTTACTATTTCTAGTTTCACAAAAACCTAAACTAATTTGGACACCAAGGTCTCATATTTGCGGATGACCAAGTACCCTGGTACGGTCTCTGAGTGTTTTGAAAACCTCTAACGTCCGCTACAACGTAACGATCATTTCGCAATTTCCTTATAATCTCGTAGGGTCCCTTAAATTGCGGAATCAATTTTTGGGAGACCCCAGGAGTACTTACAAAATTCTTTAACATAATATAATCTCCGACTTGATACTCGTAAGGCGGTTTGTGTTTCTTATCATAATACGTCTTATTATAATTTTGCTGTTGCAAATTTTTTCCCGCGGCTACGCGACGACACTCTTCTAATTTTGAAGGTTCGCGACTTGCTTCAGTTTGAACACACTTTTTTAACACATCTGGCACTTTACCCGTTTGGTCTACTCCGAATAATAACTTGCACGGTGTGTCACCCGTGGCTTTATTCACCGTATTGTTTAGTGCGTACTCGGCGTCTTCTATTACCTCATACCATCGTTTTCCCGGACGGTCCTCGGTCATTTTTGCTAGCATGGGTCCTAGCACTCGATTGACCCTTTCTACCTGCCCGTTTGCCTGGGGTGATGCCGTGGCTACTTTCGCATGCCTGATACCATTCACTAAAAGAAAGTTCTCAAAATCTTTGGACGTAAACGCGCTGCCTCTGTCCGAAATAACCATTTCCGGTTTATTATAATGGGAAAAATATGTTTTCAAGCATGCGATTGCTTCCTTTCCGGAGGTAGTTTTCGTCGGGTATAATTTTACATGTTTTGTGAACGCGTCTACTACTAAAAACACATACTTTTTAATATTCATTGTCCTGTCCACCGGACCAAAATGATCTATATGTACCCTGACGAATGGAACATTTCCTTTGGGTATGTTATGTAGGGATCCTTCAACCCTTCCCGCCGATGGTGAATATGCGATACATTTTAAACAATTCTTAATGTGATCGACAATTTTAGACTTTAATTTCGGAAACCAATAATTTTGCATTATAGTACTGCTAGTTTTATCCGTTCCCAGGTGTCCCATCTCGTCATGATACCGATAGATAACGTTTTTCTCCATACTTTGCGGTACATAAAACAATAATTCATTTCCATACTTTCTATAAACGAGACCGTTTCGCATTTCAAAAAATCCATCTTCTCTAGTTTCTAATTTCTCCCGTATTTTGGAAATTTCGGGGTCCCGATTTTGCATCAACGCCAAGTCCAACTCGAACGAGTTTCCATTCACGACTAGGACATTAGTGGATCTACTAAGCGCGTCCGCGTGTGCCATGCGTGCGCCCGGTCGGTGCACTATTTCGTAATCGAAGCTCTGAAGCTCCAACGCCCATCTCGCAATTCGTGGATTTACTTCTTTTTTATTTAAAGTCATCTGAAGTGAACTACAGTCTGTTAAGATTTTAAATTTAATCCCATATAAATAAACTCTGAAACGTCTCAGCGCGTAAATTATAGCTAACACTTCAAGTTCAAAGCTGTGATACCTGCTTTCGACTTCGGTGGTACGCTTTGAAAAATAGAATACTGGATGAAATTTCAGGTCATATTTCCGTTGCATGAGGATTGCCCCATAACCCATTGAACTGGCGTCACAATGGAGCTCGGTTTCATCTTTTGGGTTATAAATAGCTAACACCGGGGCTTCTACTAGCTTTGTTTTTAAATTGTTAAATGCTTCTAATTCTTCTTCCCCAAATTTAAATTTAGCGTCTTTTCTCAGCAAGTTGTATAACGGTTTAGCAATGAAAGCAAATCCCTCAATAAATTTACGGAAATACGAGCTAAGTCCTAAAAAACTTTGTACACCACGAGTATTCTGTGGTATTGGAAATTTCTTAACCGCTTCCACCCCACTTTTCGGCGGACTGATGCCTTCTTCGGTTACGTAATACCCTAAATATTCTATTTCTTTATACAGAAACTTACACTTATCTATTCTTAACTCCATTTTATTTTCTACAAGTAATTCAAAAACGCGGTTTAGAATTTGAAAATGATGTTCCCACGTTTGGGTCGCCACTAATATGTCGTCTATGTATACAACAACATCACCTGATTTAATTAGTTCCGAGAAAACCTCATTGACAAACCTCTGAAACCGAGATGGTGCGGTTTTGAGGCCGAAAGGCATTCTCATGTATTCGAACTGACCTAATGGCGTGATGAATGCAGTGTATTTTACGGAATCTTCTGATACGCTGATGTGATGAAACCCGTCTTTCAAATCTAACAGACTATAATATTTTTTCCCGCACAAAACGTCTACCTGATCCTCGATCAGCGGAAGTGGATAATTATCGCGAGCAAGGACCTTGTTCAACGTTCGATAGTCCACACACATGCGGAGCTCTCCATTTTTCTTTTTACCAAGACAATCGGTGACGCGTATTCAGAATCGCTTGCTCTAATAACTCCTTTGTTTAATAATCCATCTAACATCTTTCTTAATTGTTCTTTTTCAGCGTAGGAAATTCGTCGTGGTGAAGTGTGAAAAGGTTTGTTTTCATTTAAAACTAATTTCAATTCGGCATTAACGCGGGGTAATGTTGGACGCGGTGGTTGCAAATACTTTTGTTTAAACATTTTTTTGAATTTTTCGCGCTCATCATAAGTTACTCCGGTACTAATGTTTAACGAATCTACCACGTCATCCTCCATCGGACTTGCAAGAATGTTCAAAATTTCTAAAACAGCATCATTTTCGATTTCTGATTTTGCCAATGTGATTTTAAATGATTTAAGTGCATCTCGGCCTAGTACCACCGCCGTGGACATTGTTTGATCTGGTACAACCAAAAGTAAAATATTTTTACAAGTATTATCAAGTACAACCGCAGCGTGTACTGTGCCTATCGGATTTAATGGTGACTTGTTAATCCCTACGAATCGGTTGCGCATGCTATCATCTACTTTATCTATTTCGCAAGGAACAAATGATTCTTTTATAAAACTTACTGGACTCCCGGTATCGAACAAGGTGTGTAGCCTTACTTCTAAATTGTTCATTACGAAGCTAATATTCCGGTGAAATTCGTCTCCTTGTAACGGGAGCTTCTGCACGCAGGTAATTTGGGGCTTCTCTCTCTTGGGGCAGGTAGGCAGCAGGTGACCCATTTCTCCGCAGCCAAAACAAGAACCCTTTGCCCTCTTCGGTAGGCGACAATCCTGTGACCAATGACCCATCCTGTTACAATTGTAGCAGCGTGCCAGTGCTACCTGCTCCGTTGACTTCCTCGTCATCGCTGGCTCCATTGTTCTTGGTCGAGACGTTGACGTACCTGGCGTCGCCAGACTCTTCGTGGTGGATTGCAACTTGATTTTATGAAAAGCTTCTAACAACGCCGGTGCCGTTTTAAAGTTGCACATGCGTGCTTGGTTCCGCAGATTGACGTCCGAAATTCCGTCTATTATGGAATCAACAATTTCTTCATTGTCAACTGGTACACGGTTAGCTAAAATTAGCTTTTCGTGGAAATACTCGCTAAAATTTTCTGCGTTGACCCATCTTCTATTTTCAAATTTTCGGCGAGCCTCTAACCGGCTTTCTCGATGTCCAAACATTAATTCCATGCGTCCTAAAAGTTCATCGGTTCTGATTTCCAAATGCTCCGTTTTAGATTGAAACCAGCTCAACGCTTTTCCTTTTAGTTTTGACCCAATCAGGATTTTCGTTAAATTTTCGTCCAACTCATACGTGGAAATTAGCAGTTGTAGTTGCTTTTTCCAATTTTGGAAAGAATCTTCAGCTCCACTAAATTCTCCTAACAGCTCACCAATCGCCTTCACGCTCGGACCAACTCTTCTTCCAGTTTCCAAACTGGAACCCGGAGAACTTCGCAACATTTGGTTTTCACGCCGAAGCACCTGTAACTCCCTTTGCATGAGTTCTTGCTCTCGACGCATTAGTTCCATCTCCATACGTAGAAGACGATCAGAAGGGGTTTCTGCTGATGCATCTTGCATAGACGGTGCCTCTGGCTGGGGGATGCTTGCCTGCGGCTGTATCTCGTCCTCTCTAACCGTGGTATTGCCCTCTGCGGCCGCCTCTCCACCTTTTTTCGAACGTGGGGTTACGTCAACCTCCCATGCTCGATCCGGAAAGTTCTCATCAAGGCGCTGCACTAATTCGGCTTTGTTGCCTGTCGTTGACAAACCACGTTGACGCAGTATCTCCTTCAAATCAGATAGAAGGAAATCGCGTTGACTTCTTCCCACTGAATGTGACATGGTAAAGTCACCTCGAATTTATAAAAACGCCACTGATATAATCACCAGGAAGGTCAAATACAGTGTCGCACAGACACTTCAGAAAACGTCACACAGAAATTAAAAAAAAAAAAAAATTGTTACACAGAAAAAACTGTCACACAGAAACGAAACAAAAATTGTCACACAGAATCGTAAAATTGTCACACAGAAAATTAATCACAAAGAACCTCGCGAAGAGAGTCACACAGAATATGAACGGCACTGTCGATTACACAATTTCCACGGACCTTTCCGTTTTGGATCCTTGATCCCACTTCTGAATTTGTAAGGGTGTTTAAATAAAAGTCCAAGAGTCAGGATATATTTTTAATACGCGTTCTCACACTCTCCACTTCTAATCGTTACATGCAGTCAAATCCGCTATTACTTTCCTTCTGCCTTCTGCGCTCTTTTCCCGTTCCTTAAAAGGAAGGTCCGCGCCCCACTCTTTCTGGAAAAACCCTTAACCTTCCGCTTTCCGAGGCCTGGTCGTCATCGCCGTGCGAGGGGGTGAGGACGATCAGGCCCTTGCCAATTCCCGTCGTCATAAGGGCCCCAGATGTTTTACGACGGTACCTAACGGGACTCTGGACAACGTCGCTGTCCCAACACGGGCTCTTACAAAATATACTGAAAACGCTCAACTGTTTATACAAAGTGTTTAAATTTCAAACATAACAGGTAAAATATTTCGTAAACAATACTTTTCAGGAAAAAATGTTTCATACACGAGTTGTAGAATTTCGAGGGCCATATAACATACGTAATATTATTAATGTGACGTTGGATAACGTCTTCAAGGTCAGGTTGAGGTAAGAATGAATTTGTTAGAAGGAAAACCATATGTTCTATTACAAAATTTTATTTTACTATTTACTTTGGATAACTTTGATCTAAAGCATTTTTTTTTTTGTTTATCTAATATACAGGATGTTCGACAACAGGTGGGAGATTTTTTAAGGGATGATTCTAGGGATCAAAATAAGACGAAAATCATGAATGACGAAATAGCGTTTGTGGCTTTATTTTCCAGTAATTAACGTTTAAAAATTCGAGTAAAAAGCACCTAAAACCTACAATCTGCCCAGCACCTACGACTGAACGTCAGGTCAGTAGGGATGGGTACAGTCATAACCAAGAATCATTGAATAGTAGAAACTTACCTCGTGCTATTCTGTGTCTCGGTACACTAAGTCCCATCGAAGTTGTCGCAGTGAAGTTGGCGCGCTAACGCCGCCGCGGCGTGAATGCGTTAGCGCGCCAACTTCACTGCGACAACTTCGATGGGACTGACAAGGAAGGTTAGGGAACCCGGAAATTCCAAAAATTATGAAACTTCGCATACAAGTACAGTAAGTCATCCGTAATACGACCCTGTTTTCCGTTGGTGCCATAATTCGGTTTTAAAGGGTGAAATTACCCCTTGAAAAAAATTTGGAACTTTCTTTTTTGTGGAATATCTTAAAAACGGTGAGAGATATGAAATAAAAGTTTAAACAAAAGTTGCACAGTTCTGTTGTGTTTACAAAATGGCGTCAAGAAAATGTTGGAGGGGAGGGGTAACTAAAAAATTATGCACTTTTCAAAAATTTTCTTGACGCCATTTTGTAAACACAACAGAACTGTGCAACTTTTGTTTAAACTATTTTTTCATATCTCTCACCGTTTTTAAGATATTCCACAAAAAAGAAAGTTTCGAATTTTTTTCAAGGGGTAATTTCACCCTTTAAAACCGAATTATGGCACCAACGGAAAACAGGGTCATATTACGGATGACTTACTGTACTTGTATGCGAAGTTTCATAATTTTTGGAATTTCCGGGTTCCCTAACCTTCCTTGTGAGTGTACATACTGCACCATTCGGCTTTCTCTTCTTGGTTATGACTGTACCCATCTCTGCTGACCTGATGTTTACTCGTCGTTGCTGGACAGATAGCAGGTTTTAGACGCTTTTTACTCGAATTTTTAAACATTAATTACTGGAAAACAAAGCCGCAAACGCTATTTCGTCATTCTTGATCCCTAGAATCACCCCTTTAAAAATCTCCCACCTGTTGTCGAACACCCTGTACAGGATTGTCTCGAAATAAGCAACTCGCTCGGGACCGAACAGTTGTTTATTACGAAGCAGATATGCTTTTCGGCTTGACGAATGAGAGATCGTCCAACATACGTCACTCGTAGAAACGAGTAAGAGATCCGAGGTAGCGGCAAACAGATCACTCACTCATTTTCGTGCCTTTCACTTTAAGGGCGACTTCAAACAAAGAAGAGGGGATAGCGAGTTGCTTATTTCGAGGCAATCCTGTATTTTCAAATATTCAAGTATTTCGTAGGTATAGCATCTTTGATGATAAACTCTAGCAGCTTCTTTAACATTTCGTCCACATTTACCATAACTTAAAAACATGCCACGATATTCCACATCAGTGTAACGTACCATAACAGCAAGTGATAAAAGAATAGAAATTGGTAACACAACTTACTCTAATGATCACATAACTGTAACTGTAACTGTGATCGCACTACTGTAACTATCTTTTTTAGTGAGTATAAAATTGCGTGGATTGGCGTTAACAATGTAAACACTCTGAACACATGTTCAGTCTATTTATTATATGTTTTTCTAATTGACTAGAATACCATTGAAAATCAAGTGACGGAAAGAAACGATTCAGAAAAGAAGTAATAATTTATTAATAGATCTTCAAAAAAGATAAAATTTGTAGGTGTATATAGAAGAACAAGTTTTCAAGTTACCAAGTTTTTACAAAAATATTAGATAAATAAAAAAAATGCTTCAGGTAAAAGTTGTTTAAATTAATTAATGTAATAAGATGTTACGATAAGAAATAAGGGTTTCCGTTTAAAAACTTAATCTAGCTTCAATTTGACCTTGAAGATATTGCCCAAGGTCACATTAGCATTACTATATTACGCGCCCCTCGAAACTCTACAAGTTTTATACGAGACTTTTTTTTTTTTTTTTAATGCATTATGTACAAGATATTCCACTTGTTATGTTTGAAATTGAACATTCTGTATATGTAACTTCCGAACGGATGAAATTTATATGTTGCAAAGTAAAATTCAGTCACATTTTGCATTAAAAAGCTCGATCTAATGCTTGCATAACGAAAGTTCAGCTGTGGGTTACAAACGAGCCTGTATCGACCTGTTGTGTCGTTTCGCTTTTAGCTGGTTCTTCGATGGTTATGGTACCTTTGCTTAAGATAATTATATTCCAGTATAAAGATATTCTTTTGTTTTTAATACCAATAAAACTACACCTAGTAGAATACCAAATTTCATGAAAAATTAATATAAATAATTCATCCTGTTGCAAAAGATTAAAAATATTTGTTTAATTTTTTTTCAGAATTTTTATTTTAATTTTTTCAGAATCTTTATTTCTTTTCAGTTTCATTTGGTTAAGCTGTAATTACATAGTATTATAACCAACCATCGATAAGATTGATAGTATAGATAAAATAGTATTTATAATTAATACATATGCAGTCACACAAAAAAAAAACTTTCTACGCACATATAGGTACATTAATATATGTTTTATTACCAATACATTTTCAATACATACAATAGATGATCAAATTATTAGAGCCATCTGCATAAATAATTGATTTTTTAATAATTTTTTAACTAAATTGTTAATTAGAAATTACCAAGAATAAAAATTGTCATATTATAATTTTTAATTTCGCATAACAACAAAGAATCTATTTTTTATACTTCGTCGATTTTAACTTTATCTGTATCATATTCACTTCCTTCCCCCCTCCTATATACCCCACCGATCTTGTCTCTTCTATTGAGTCTTCTACCCTAATTATTTTTAGAATCCCTTCCGTTCTCTTCTTAATCTCTTCTCTTGTTGCTTTTATATCTTTAATTATTATGTTTTTCTTCTTCTCTTCCTTTTCCTTCCACTCCAATTTCTTTTTCAATCCTCTCACTCTCTTCCCTAATATTTCTTCACATACATCCTCTTTTCTTTTCCCTTCCGTCGTTTGCTCTATCTTTTTAACTTTCTTATCTAGCTCCTTCCATCTTACGTTCTACTTCACCCCCCTCTCCAACTCCTCTACTTTCTCCATCAGTATTTCTATTTTCCTTTCCATATCCCTCTTCTGTTCCATCCGTCTATCTTCTCTTCTTTCCATTCCTTCTTTTATCTTTTCTATCTCCCCTCTTAGCTCTTTTCCTAGCACTGTCATGTTTGATTCCATCCTCTCTCCTAATTCTTTAATCATATCTTTTATCTCCCCTTATCCTTCTTCCTTTTCTCTCCTTTTTCTCTTTCTTCTTTTCTGGAGATGTCACCATCAATTTGTTTTCCTTGAACATCCATCCACTCCCCTGTCTTTTTCCTCACCTCTTCTTCAGCTTCTCTCTCCTCTCTCTTCCTCATCCATATTTCCTCTAGATTCACCATACTTCCCACACTCACACTCCTTTCTTTCCTCAGCATCTCCACATTCGTCGGTCTTCCCCTTCTTCCGCCCTTATCCGACCTCCCTGCCTCTTCTCTTCCTTCCTCTATTTTCTTCCTATCCTTATCCTCTTCCATTCTTGGGGTATTATTACCTTCCCCCTTTTCCTTCTTTACCGACTTAACCGACCTCTTCTACTCCCTTCTTCCTCTCGTTCTCCCTAGGTGTTTCTCACTTCGGGTCATTGTAGTGGAACAGTTCAAGGAAAGCCACGGAAAATGTGGTTTTGGTAATTAAACGTCGATAGATTACTTTTTGCACAGAACTATTGCACTTTATTTCTTCTTTCTGTGTTCTTTGGCATAACAACGCTTTCTAATGTACCCTTACAAAAATCGGGGGTGCGTGTCTTAAAACTAGGTTTACCAACTACTTAAACTAAAAGATATTAAATTAAACCAAACGACACAATCAACTCTATAGTACTAGCTATGCCGCCCATGTGACAATCGGGAGTCCTATTTTCAAAATCAGAGTCCTGTGCTCGGAATTGTAATTAACGTCTTTTTTAATTAAAAGCTGTAGTAATATACACTATTTTGTATTAATTATGTATAAACAATTGCAACTATGGCAAGTAGAAGTGATGTGGTAGTAGAAAATTCTTATAAATGTGATATGTATATATTTTGTGTATTCCCGAAGTAGTTTGGTGTTGTGAAGCATGATATTTGAAATATTTACAGTGGTTTCAAGAAAATTTAGGTATGAAGCAAAATGAAACTATCTTTGGATCAAATTGAAACATTTAAGAATTGATAAACGTGTATATAAGTTAATAAAAACTTTGAAACAAACGAAATTATTGGAACGAAACCAAAGAGGTTATGTGAAGGCCAGAGAGTAACCGGGAGTCTGACGATGTTGATTGGCTGGGAGTCCGGGAGGCAGATAGAGTAGGGTAGGTGTTGATATATTCAGACCGTACTCCCACGGTGTTGCCATTTTTACTTCAGCACGACTAGTAAGTACTACTAGAGTCGGCTGTGCAAACGACTAATCGTAAGAAATTAAAACTAACTAATCTTAACCTATAGATGGCGCGTCAGTGCCCTGCAACGTTAGTCGCTCCACCCTTTCTTCCCGCTACCCACCATAGACATAAGAAGTATAGACGGAGCCTTTCTACGAGGGGTAAGTGATAATCGCGGTAAGGGGGGAACTCATCTGACTTCGACTATTTTCGTAAACGCAGACTCGGGTATGTTCGGCTTTTCGCATCCGTACGATGAGTTGTATTGAACTTGTAGCAGTGAAGTTGGCTACAAATTCACTACGCATTCACGCCGCGTCGATGAGTGAATGCGTGACCAACTTCACTGCGACAAATCAATGCAACTCATTGTCGGTGTACATACATACATGTGAAAAATGAGCCGAATACTACCGAGTCTTGCCGGAATAAGTCGAAGTCAGACGAGTCCCCTCCTCGCCCCGATTATCACAGCCCCCCTTACCTAAAGTAGCAGTTTATGCTCCGTCTATATTTCTTATGTCTATGCTACCCACGTCTTCTTGTCTCTCACTTGTTAGCTCCTAACCTCAACCTCCTACGCTTTCTTTGCACTCTCTTTTCTTCTTTACATCCCTACCCTACCTTCAATTAATTCTTCCACCCTTATCTGTACCTTTCTACCTCTTTCCGTGCTATATCTAGTGTCCACTTTCTTCTTCTCTCTTTTTCATTCACACCTATATGTACTGCCCAATCTCGCACACGTCTTACCACAACCAGCTCCACAACCGAATTCTCTATTTTTTATACTGTAGCTCTAATAATTTTATCATCCACTGTATGCATATTTATATTCACTGTATTTTTAGTATATTTTTACCTTTAGAAAGAAAACCTTTCGCTTGCAAGTTGTACCATTTCAAAGGAATCACGAGTTCATGTATGATTTTGTATAATGCATGTCATAAATATGAAATGTGATTCAGTATGTGAAACGTTAAAACGGGTGCGAAAATGTAGACCACAGAATTTAATTTTGTTCACACGCATATTGTTTTCAACACGTTGGATCTGAATACATACTTTGCACGCACCTATTACACTGTGAATCACAAAAACATTAGTACACCATCAATACACATTAAAACCGAAATATTTATAGCAGCGACCATTGGCATAACTTGGACCTTTTTCTGAAATGGGATCCCTTAAAAAATTTGAAATTCGTAGAATATGGAATTAAGAGAATTTGAAATTTTGCAATTTTAGAACTTTGAAATTCAAGGATTTTGATATTTTATACAGGTAATCCGATTTAAAAAATATAATCAATTTTAAAAGAGGTAGTTTGGCTTGAAGGGTGTACGCTCAATTTCGTGAATAGGTGTATATGTATCACCAGATATTAAATCACACTTAGCTTATTCATTGCAGCCTCCATGTAAAGTGGAATTAAAGAAGTGTAAATTGTTTAAGGTTAAAAATGAACAGAGTACAAATTATTCGTGACTTAGTTCATGTATGTAATCATAAAAAATCTACATTAGAATGTAATAATTTTTAAATTATAAGAATTGGTTTCTAATCATTATTATTACGATTAGGTTTTTTTGTCTTTCTTATTGTTAGAAACAAGACGATGTTTATTATGCAAACGTTGCAATTTTATTTTGTTAGAAAAACAATTTCCAAAATTAAAATTGAAATCATAAAATAACAAAGGATGATCTAATCCATGAAATGCAATACTCTGTTTTCTTATTTCAAATAAAATAGTACTTTTTATTTTAAATAGAAGGAGAAATTGAAGTTACTAACCTTGAAGAGCCTTAGAATATTTGCAACCATAATGGAGACTACGCTGAAGGAAGCTCCTATAACACCAGTCACGGGTTTGTGGGGCACGTATAGCGGTGGTTTGTCGTTTTCACACTTATATTCTGTTATATCCTGAAAATGAATAAAAGAAAGATCACATGTATTGTACATGCAATCGTATGTATTTCGTTTGTTCCTCGCATTTGCTTATATAATCCTTTTGAATATTCCGATTGATATTTCAGAACGTATTTCAAGCAATAAATGATCAGAAATAGTTACAAGGGAGCGTAAAAAATCAGCACCAGCATAGAAAATAGTGTTAAATATTTTTTATTATGTGTTCATTTATTTTAAAGTACAATTCAAGAACTGCTTTTCTACCTCATCACCAAGCTAATTTAAACATTTATTGCGTGAATTTTTATATTCTTGTTTCAAGAAGTTTTAGTAAATTTCAGGTAAAGTTACTTATATTAAAGCAAGATTTTGTGACAGGATTTTAGAATTTTTAAATTTTGGACACTTGGGACTTTGGAATTTTAGAATTTCGGAATTTTAGAAATTTAGAATTTTAGAAATTTAGAATTTTGGAATTTCGGAATTTTAGAATTTTGGGATTATTATAATGATGAGGGACTTTGGGATACTAAGCGAGTCCGACATATAAGTTAGAGGAAAAAAGCTGCTTAAAATGTCGAATTTTACAACATATTCAAAAATCGTCGAAATCGGATGAGGAATGCTTTTTCTACAAGTTTTTTATAGATAGTCATTTCTTTGGAGATCGATCAGATCTTAACTAGTATTTAACTGTATTTTTGTAACAGATTGTTAACATTCGATTAGCCGACGTCCAATGTCGCAGGAATTTCTCTAGACGGTTCTCCTTTATTTGATACACGAGTAATTGCTTCACGTAATTGAACATTCCTCTGACGTGGCATTTCGACAACTTGTTAACAATACAACAGCTATGAGTTAACTCAGACAAATTGATGAACACAAACTAGAAGCATATTGAATAAAACACACCGTATGTAAACGAAGTTTCAACCGCTACCTAGAAACTATTGCTTCACTGTTTAACTTTTATAATTACTACAATAAAGGGTAAATATTTAGAATAAGGGAGCCACCTCCGATTTCGATCACCTTGAAATATGTTGTCAAGGTTGTCATTCTGAACAATTTTTTCCTATACATATAACAGTCGAATTCTTTTAGTTTTCGAGATATTTGAAAGAATAACGCGCTTTACTGTTAATATTTTCAAGAGTGAATAAATTGCAACTAGGATCTCCTGTATTGTTTTGGGGGGCTTCGCCCTCCAAACCCTTCCGCCCCCACGGCGACAATAATCCCAAACCCCTTTGGGACGGACTTAAGTACTTCGAAAACAAATGTGGGGATTAATGAACGGATAGTATACAGGGTGAGGAAAAAGTCCGGAACCGGTGAAATATCTCGAAAACAAGATATTTTAGGAAAAAATATTTCGTACATAAATTGTAGGGTTTTAATAGATGCATCAAACGGTGGTACGTATTTGACCTTGAGCGTAAGTATAGAGGAGCTATCAAGATCAAGTTAAAAATTTTAAATGGAAACCCCCACTTTTAATTTAATATTCTTATAGCCGTCGAGGTTGCACGGTCGGGTTGATACCTCATTGTGTGTGTGCATGTGCACGTATTTGGTAATCATTATAGCAGATATTCGAATTGCCTCCCTTCTACTGCTTGATAACCTCCACGCAGTACACCTTGGCTACTGCTAATGCCGACGGTACTTGAACTTTATCGACTCATATCTCGAAAAGTACTCAACTGAAAGAAGCTCATGGAAGTGTTTTGTAAAGCTTTCGATGTCAGCTACAAGAATATTAAATAAAAAGTGGGGGTTTCCATTTAAAATTATAACTTGACCTTGATGGCTCCTCTATCCTTACGCTCAAGGTCAAATACGTACCACCGTTTGATGCATCTATTAAAACCCTACAACTTATGTATGAAATATTTTTTCCTAAAATGCGTTGTATTCGAGATATTTCACCGGTCCCGGACTTTTTCCTCAGTATGTCGGTATAAGCTTAATACAGTCAATTGCTAACTGTCAAGTTCACTGATAACTTCGGACATTGAGTCAACGACTTTAGTAATAAACATAAACAAGATATACATATTTATATATACACACAAGGCACTCTATTGTAACGACCCAGAGTGAGTACGTCACTGCACCGACTTGTAGGGAGAGCGGTTCCCTTAGAAGGCGACTCGTATTCTATGTGTTAGGGATTATAGGTTCGTGTGGTGAGCGGTTAAGGAGTGAAATCCAAACACTAATGTGCCAGAACTAATGGTAGTTTGTTTATTCAAGAATAATAGGTAAGTGAATATTAATTGAAATATAATATAAAACAAAATCGCTAGTATAACAATAGGTGCGGCTAGAATAAGAATACAATAAGAAATTATAATGAAATCCGCCCTAGATTGGGAATACAGTGAGAAATATATAATTAGTAGTTAATATACGAAAATAGAAATTAATGATTAGTAATTAGTAATAAATGATAATTAATAATAATTGATAATAGCGCGGAGCTGACTATAGGTACAGCCAACACTCTAAATAATGACCAACTACGCTAAGTACTGGAAATTATTATCAAAAAGCAACTTGTACGGTGCTTTCAGATATGAGCAGACTTTAACTACAGGTCGCAATCGGTTTCTGGACTGGCCAGAGCTGTGTTAAATACAGGCCGTTTCAAGGAGCTCCGCTCCTCGCTAGCTCTTTATACTTGAGTATGGCTTAGCAAAAACACCTGGTTAACACGTTGCGCACCATGAGTAGTTTGTCTGCAAATCCGTAGTATTTATACTTGTCACTGAAAGGAATTTAGTTTAGCATCGGCTACTCTGTCGCTGTATTCCTACCTAAGTGGTTCAGCGCTGAGCAGCCGTAGCTTTACCTCTAATGTTAGAGTGGTAGCTGCACTCGACCTAAGTCGAAGTCGAGCTGAGTGGTCGAAACCAAACTGACTTTTCTTCTTTTTTTTTTTTTTTTTTTTTTTTTTTTTTTTTTTTTTTTTTTTTAAATTACAGGCCAGGCCTGCGTTTTTGGCAGAAGATAATTAATGGGTTTCCTAGGAGTAGTACTCCTCTACACCCAGAAGAAAGAAGAACGGAAGCATTAATGATTTGGAGCCGTTACAGGCATCAGCAGGCGTAGCAATACAGGAAAAAATTTTCAAAAACCTGTTAGCAAGGATGCTGGCAATCAGCATATCATTATTAGGATCTATTGTTCATGAGTATCCCCATCAGCAGAAAAACAATCACATGGTTATGACTCACCAGCAGAGTCATAAGCAGCGAACAAGGCAGATAATTTACTACTCCAAGGATCCACCCGGCGTACCGGGCGGGGAAGTACCATTCCCCGGCGCGGGCCCCAATAGCTGATCGGCTAACCGCCAAAAACCCCTCGCCTGAAACGGGGCACCCGGAACAGGCAGGGGAGGAGGCAGAGGAGGAGGAGGAATAGGAACATCAATTGGAAAGGGTACCTTGGGGTCGTACGGCAAGAGATGTCTTTGGAAACCCAGGGTTCCTCTGATAAGCGGATTCGGATGATCATGTGGGTTGTAATTGGCAAGTAACGATTGGGAGACTGTAGCGAGCATCGGAAGGTTAGATCTGTGATGTATATCGTAAGTAGAGTGCTCCGGGGGCAAATCGTAAATAAGTTTCAGGGCCCTATTCTGAACTCTCTGGAGAGACAATAGGTGGGTCCTAGCGGCCCCATGCCATAGATGAACACCGTAAGTCAACACAGGGCGAATGCACACCTTGTAAAGTAGGATTTTAAGATTGACAGGCAACCTGGACCGAGGTCCAATCAGTATTGTAGAAGCTCCAACAGCCGCAATGGCTTTTTTGCGACGGTCCAGGATTGCAGGGCCCCATCTCAGTTGGGAATCAAAAACAACTCCCAGGTATTTGACTTGCTTCGTCCAGTGAATCACCTCGCCCTCGAGGAACAATGGAGGTATCACACTTTTGAGGTGTTTTCGCTTGCGCGAAAACATAATCAACTGAGTCTTAGAACTGTTAAGTTTCATTTTCCAATCGGCGAAAAACCCTGCAAGTATATCCAGGTGCTCCTGCAGGAGTTTGGCAAGACGATAAGGGCTAAAGGAAGCACCCAGGATAGCCGTATCATCGGCGAACAAAGCCAACGAGGTTGAGGGTGAATGAGGGATGTCATTGATAAAAATAAGAAATAGTAGTGGGCCCAGCACAGATCCCTGCGGAACACCCGCCATGATCAACCTCAGAGACGACCTACCACTACCAATCTGGACGAAGAAGAATCTGTTTTCCAAATAGAAATGAACAAACTTGATCAACGCTGGATGAAAGCCCAATTTAATCATCTTGAAGATTAGACCATTATGCCAAACAGAATCGAAGGCCTTATTTAGATCCAGAAGAACCATAGCAGAATACCGATTGGTGTTAACGTGATGGGTATGGAATTGGGCTGTACGAACCAGCTGTTGTGTAGTGGAATGTCCAGCACGAAACCCAAACTGTTGATCAATCAAAATGTTGTTATCAGAAATATGTTTTTTCAAGATGGAATACAGCACTCTCTCGAATAATTTGGCCATTATCGGCAGAAGACTAATTGGTCGATAGTTTACAGCCAATTTGTGGTCCTTACCCGGTTTCGGAACAGGAATGACCTTTGCAATTTTCCAAGCAAGGGGAAAATAAGAAAGGATGATTGAGGACCTAAAAATGTAATAAAGCTGGATTGACACTTTCTTGGAGGCATATTTAAGAAGCTCAGGAGAGATTCTGTCCCATCCGCTGGCCTTACGCAGTTGTAATTTCCTAATCAGGAGATGGATACTATCAGGAGAGAAAAGGGTCAGAATCTGGTGACAAGGAGAGGGAGAAGAATGCTCTCTTAGGTGGAAGCCACGAACCTCATCGTTAACAAGAGTTTGAAGCCTAGAGGAAGCGCGGTATGCCTGGTCGAAGACACCAGAAAACTGGTCAGCAACAAGCGTGGCCCGAACAGTATTGTCAGAGTGAAAGTTACCCAGATCGTCTTTTAAGGGTGGGATCTTAAAAGGTTTTTTTGCAATCCTCCTAAACACCGGCCAAAAGGTATGGTCGTTCAGTTTAGCCTGCTGGATTTGATTCTGTAAGAATTTCCACTTGAGATAAATAACCCTTCTCTTTACACTCCTGGTAAGCTGGAGATAGAAGTCCTTGAAGAGTGGGTTGCCAGAACGCTGCCAGCGTCTCCTGGCAACATTCCTTAATCTGGTCAAGTCTTTTAATCTTTGGTCAGGCAGGATGAGGCGCTCAGGCATGACAACAAAATGAGTGGCCTTGTAGAACGCTGTTCTCAAGGTCCGTTGGAGGTGACTAATGGCAGAATTGATTTCATCTGCTGTTTTTAGATTGGATTTAATCCGAAAATTACCTGTTAAGTTCTGGTATGCTTCCCAATCCGTAACCGGGAGGGAGGTTGCTAGCCGCGTGTTAAGATTTGGTAGAAGAAGAATGGGTCTGTGGTCGGAACTTAGATCTTCAGACACCTGACACGTCAAGTTTTGGAAGGTATTGGTCAGAAAGAAATCGATTGTTGAGGGAAGCCTAACCAAACTGACTTTTCTTCGCGCTGCACGCCTCTATTTATACTCAGACTTTGCTGACTTAGCGCTTTTTTTTCAATATAGAATTCTTGGGGTAGCTGGAATTTTCCCATCACGTGACGGTCGAGCATCCCTACTCCTTAATTTACGCGGCCTCCCTACTCTGGGACTTCACCCCACCGCGAGATCATCGGGGTTGCTGGCGCACACGCGGTCGTACGTCGATAATTTATCGATGATCTGTTTTACCGTCTAAACGTTTATCGACTTATTTTAATTTTACGACTGATTTTTACATTGGGAAACCGCTGGGACGTTACACTATTGAACGCAAAATGATGTCGAAAATTTATGTAGCCTTAAGATAACTGTTTTCTCAAATATCTCGAAAACTAAAAGAGTCCGACTATCATATGTATAGGAAAAAGTTGCTCAGAATAACGCTCTTGACAACATATTTCAAGGTGATCGAAATCGGAGGTGGCTCCCTTATTCTAAATATTTGCCCAATATTTTTCCGCGCTCCTATGAACGAATTTATACACCTGGTACGCTTTAACTGGTACACTTTTATTTTCACTGTGAAGAAATACTTGAAATACATATACAGGGTGAGTCAGATAAAGCATTACAAACTATTATCTTAGAAACTGTAGCAGTAATCGATCTAATTTTTATTTTTTTAAATTAAATGCTACGAAGTTCCTGATTGTGTGGTGTATAAAAAATTGTTATAAGATGGTTACTATGGTAACAGAATAAACTGACGTCGTCTTTTTTAAGTGGAATGTTATGCTAGTCTCTTTTATTTACATAACTTTTATCAAACTGAATAATATTTACTTGAACTATTTTCTGATATTATTCATAGATATCGATTCATGGCAAAGGAAATATTTAAGGAGCAAATACGCAGAGGCATTGAAGGAGAATAAAAACACATTTAAAATTTATTTGATTAAATATTGAAAATGACGACTATTTACTTGTAAACATGTATTTATTCTTTTCATAATGGTATGATGTGTATCAGACTGTATTGTTGCATTTACCGACTGACAAGCATTTTGTATTCGAGTTTTCATATTTTCTTTTGTGGTAGGTAGAGTTTCCATTACTTTATGCTTCAAATACCCCCACAAGAAAAAATCAAATGCAAAATGCTTGTAAGTCGGTACCTGCAATAATGTTGACCGCTATACAATATTATTAGGTCTACCGGAAAGTTCTATCCGATAATCTCATCTCAAGTTTCCAAAGATAAGTCATTCTACAGAACTTGTATCCACAAATTACCATCATGCTGAGAAGAGGTCATTAATAACGACGGAAATTATACTGTTCAGTAAATATTAATAAATGTATTGAAAATGTATTATATTCTTTTAATTCAAAAACGAAAAGAATTTTCCAGTAGACTTAATATAAGAATCCCAATATTAAAAAAAGAATAAATACATGTTTACAAGTAAAGAGTCGTCATTTTTAATATTTAATCAAAAGAATTTTAAATACGATTGTTTTAGTTCTCTTTGAACGCCTCCGCATATTCGCTTCTTCCATATTTCCTTTGCCATAAATTGTTAACTACGAAGAATATCAAAAAATGGTTCAAGTAAATGTTATTCAGTTTTATAAAAGCTATATAAATAATATAGCATTCCATGTAAAAAAGACGACGTCTGTTTATTCTGACCCCATAGTAGCCATTTTATACAAATTTTTTATACACTAAACCAGTGGTGGCGATCCTTTTTACGTGTGCGTGCTAAAAATTTCCAAATATTATTTATCGACTATCTAAGTAGTTCGACAGTCGATAAATAATAATTCTTTTTTATACATATGTATATGTATAACTATTACACGTGCTAGCTAAATTGTTATACGTGCCATTTCTGGCAGGCGTGCCCTAGGTTCGCCACCAAGGCTCTAAACAATCAGACATCTAGCACCATTTAATTTAAAAAAAAATTAAGCCGTAGCAGCCACAGTTTCTGAGATAATAATTTACAACAAATTATCTGACTCATGCTGTATAAATATGCAGTATAATGTATGCAGTGGTATGTAATAATTATTTACTACGTACAATCTATTCTTTGAGATGTATGACTGCTAATAGCTGCACTGTTAATGCAATCATTTCGAAATAAACTAATGTTTAGAAAAATATTTAAGAGAATAAAAAGATTTATTCTTCGTTCTATACGTATGTACTACTTATTTCTTAGAGATATTGTATATGTATTTATTTTTACCCACAGTTTCAGTGGATATTCGGTTGTATCCACCTACCCTAACATAAAAAACTACGGACTAGTCTCCTCACTATTTTAAAATTCTGAGATTCTAATTGTAAGATTTTAAAAGTCAAAAATCCTGAAATTTTAAACTTCCGAAACTCCAAATTACGAAAACTCTAACCGGCTGCGATTTTAAAATTCTAAAATTTCAAAATCCTAAAATTCTAAAGTTCCAATATCTTTAAATTCCAAAATACATTCTAACTTCTTAAAATCTTATTCTGACAGAAACATCGCTCGAAAAGCAATAAGTATGCAATGCAACTAAAAACAAAATATACGGTTGTGTCTTCGTTGCGTAAAATTGTGAATGAAGAAAATGAAGTAATATTAGAGAATCAAATTAGAATTAAACATTCTTAAGCATTTGATATTGTTAATAAAACTAAAGGACTTGGCTCGTCTCAAAAGGAAGATCCACTTATTCATACGATGAATTATTGTATGAATAAAAGAATTCAATAATGACTCTAATATATTCGTAAATTTCAAAAAAGCTATTGTTTACACTATCATGAACAAAGTGAAATGTTACCGCTCGCCGCGTTAACCCACTTTGATGAGAGTTACTCGCTTTCCTTCCGTAGCATTGCCGTCAATAAAGTATACCCTCCATAACAAAGTTCAGTAACTTTCTGAGACATTACACAACTGTTGTTGACGTTAAAAGTACATAAGTACATACCGTCCTGTACAATAACATTTTTATTCAATGATTAACTACGTACGTATGCTGGAGTGCACTCATAACAGCACTTTGTACATTACCGCTTAAAAACCCTCGGGACATTTATTATTAAGTTTCCTATCAATTAGAGAAACCTTACGTGTAGCTATACAGGGTGTCTCAGCTTAAGTGTTATAATTCCGTTATTCCGTGACTATTAATGATACAAAAAATTGTTGATATGGAAATTATACGGCAAAAGGGGGCCTATGTTTTGGCTGAAGAGAAAAATCTGTTGCATTATTAGTTTAAGAGATTAGGATGGTCAAGTTTTGTTTTTTAATTGGAACTACCATATATTTTTTTCAGATCATGTAAAGCCGGGTATCCACCGGTATCAAACGCCCGTATCGTATCACCGTTCCGAACCCTTTTGAATAGGCAGGCGTTGCCTCGTTGCATGCAACGGCGTGCTGCGGCTCGGACAACATTTCTTCGTTTCTTGATAGAAACGGTTAGGCAATAGGACTGGGCCACTACAGGCGAGGAGTTTCGTTTTGCTGTGTGCCGTTCCGAAGGAACGGAGGCAACGGACCCATCCGAAAAATTTGTCGATTCTTTGCCGTTCCATCGAAGGAAAGGTTCATGCGTTTGCACTTGACATAGCGTTTCGTGCCGTCACTTGGGTTTCAATTTATTTGAAATCTTGCAATATTATTGGATTCATTTCAAAATCAATGAAATTATTTATGAACTTAATCTAATTTAATTTAGATAAATTTTATCGTCTAAATATATTTAAACAGATCAATTATCATAAAAGAGCAATGTTAATAATCACCTGTATGATTATTGAAAAAGGACAATGTTAATTTTCCAGAGATTTTTCCGTTGCCGAGTATCGAAAGTTCTATTGGGCTGTGTACGGAAGTGAAGGAACGGGCCGATCCGAAAATTGTCGGTTTCTTGCCATTCAAAGCATAGGTTCGGAAACCACTTGAAACGTAAAAACAACATACCCAGGCGAAGGCCCGAAATGCTATGTCAAGTGGAAACATGACACTTGAGGCACGAGATAATATGACCTGGAATCGGATATATCAGTGAGATAATACTAATGCAACGACTGAACTTTGTTATTTTTCATTTTTTTCTTATAAAACTGTTACCAAGATATTTGTAACGTTTTTCTGATTAAAATGATACCAAACACGATATGGTCTGGATAATTACACTAAAGAAACAGCATGCAGCAAATCGAAACTTCTCGCCTATAGGAGTTTATTTCAAGAAACGAAGAACTATTGTCCGAGCCGTGTCACGCCGTGGCATGCAACGAGGCAACGCCTGCCTATTCAAAAGGGTTCGGAACGGTGATACGATACGGGCGTTTCATACCGGTGGATACCCGGCGTAGGAGAGAAAAAGGCGTTTTCGTCTTGAGATCGTCTGTCAGACTCGTCAGTGGGGCTGACAACAGACGATCCCTGCCCCAGACACATATCGTACCTCTATTCGGAATTTATATATATCGGAACGGCATTCGGGCGAGCGCTTGCGAGAGGCTCCGTTCAATCTCGCCGCCATCTAGCGCTCCCCGGCCCGAACTCAAGGCGTCCGAGAAATCGAAACTCTCTCCCTTCCACAAAACGCCTACAAATGTATACACTCGATTTCAATTAGTTTTCAAGATATAACGTTTACAAATTTCCCGATTTTCAGTAGATACGTCTCGGCTTGAGTGGCAAGTCGTAAAAGCGGCCCTATTGTTGCGGTAAGTGCCATAGTGGGGGTCTACGCTAGGAACGGCAGACCCAAAGAATAACCGCTGTAGAACTTACCGCAACAATAGGGCCGATTTTGCGACTTGCTACTCAAACCGAGACGTATCTACTGAAAATCGGGAAATTTGTAAACGTTATATCTTGAAAACTAATTAAAAACGAGCGTATACATTAAAGCTTAATGAATTCGTCTTGAGAAGCACTATTACATAATCTGAAAAAAAATATATAGTTCCATTTAAAAAACATAACTTGACCACCATATCTCTTAAACTAATAATGCAAAAGATTTTTCACTTCGGCCAAAACATTGGCCCCATTTTACCATGCAATGTCCATATCAACAATTTTTTGTATCATTAATAGTTACGGAATAACGGTAATTATAACACTTAAGCTGAGACACTGTTGTATACTAAAACTGTAATTAGGTATTGGATATGATTAACTAACTTTTGAGTGAAGGCTTTTAAATTCATACTTTGCATAATTAATGTAATCATTGGCGAAACTAGGTAGAGGCCATGGTGGGCCTGGCCCCCTTAAAAATCTGGACTGACTAAAATAATGGATTATCACCGTTTAAAAATATTAAGATTCTAAAATTTCGTAATTCCAAATCGTTAGTTTTTCTACACATAAAAATTACAAATCTTAAGAATTTCAGATATCTAAAATTAAAAAATTCTGAAATCCTAAAATTTTACTCCTGTTACATTGCCATGAACGACGCGGTAGGGCGGAGAATTGTTCAGTTGATAGGAAAAGGTAGATAAAATCATTATTTTCGTACGCTATGATGGTGGAAGCGTAGCACTAGCATGCTTGAAAATCTGTACGAAAATCAAATCGCTCACGTGGCAATATAACGGGAGTCTATTATAACTCATAACATTTCCCAACCCCATCGAAATTTTCGAGATCTTCCACATTTATGCTTTCAAGAACCCGACCTGACCCGGCTAGATATTGTCGGGTTATTGCGCACCCAGTGCCAGTTTTAGCAATATTGGCGCCCTGGGCAAGATTATCGTAGCGCCCATTAAAATATATGTATATAGGTAGAAAACGCGTCAGGGAAGATGTAGACATAAATGCCGCAGCATATATAGCATATATGTAATATTACATATGAGATGTAGATAGAGAGAAGAGACAATGAGAAAATACCGGTATATTTGCATACTAGGGACACTGGGCTGCGGCACCCCCTACAGATCTAGCGCCCTAGACGTCCCCCCCCCCCCCCCCCCCCCCGCCCCCGACGCAGGCACTGTGCGTACCTCTAATAAAAGTATACTTTGGTTAGCCCTCGAACAGCGAATCGTAAAGAAACACCCCGCTGTAATTTAATTTCCTAAATACACTGTTCCTTTGAAAATTATTTTTCCAATATATGCAACTCTTTCGTTTAAAAATTGTACATTTAACTTTAGGGTAATATCCTTGTATACATATATTTTGTAAGTCTGGATCTCGATTGATCCAGACTTCACTGTTCAAAGATTAAAAATGAATTTCAAGGAAAACGTCCATTTGGTACGAATTTACTTAAAGTTCTTATCATTTCTCCCTAATTATAACAGCAGTAGTCTGCCTATAATAGGCGAATTATTTTTAACTAATTTTATAGAGTATTTTGGGACCGACTGATTATAATAATAATAGCCGGTTAATATTATTCATGATATTATTCAGTCTTTTTTTTCACAAGTAAAAGATCACTTACATTTATATTTCACTAAAACTACGATTGCTTTTTTATTCAACAAGTAAATTAAGAATAACTCTATTATTATTTAATAATTTAATACAAGATACGAAAGTCTTGCAGTAAATAAAAGAGATGATAAACGACAGCCTGTTGTTTAAAGCAGAGCTTCGACGTTTGATAGGCAAGGATTAATCTACTTCCAAGGAAGCACATTTAAGATTAATGGATCTCATAATTTTAGAAACAACGTAATTTTCAACGATTACTCAACGGGAAAACAGTTCAATCAGATTCGATCAGTATTAATTGTTTATTTTAATAAGTTTATTTAAAATTAATCGGAGAAAAATATTTTTTAAATAGCACGAGTATAAATAATTAGACACATTTTGTAGTGTAACATAATGTTTCAGCCCTTTGATGGTCCTTTTTAAAAATAAATAATAAATTTAATAATTTAATTAAAAGAATTTACAATAGAAACAATAACCAATAAATAAAAGTATAAATGGAAGAATTATGAAAACATAAGAAAAAAATGATTACCTCTGTTATAAAATATGAAGCACAATAATTAGCTATAGATATTATTACATCTTTAGACCAATATTAAAATTTAAACTGGAAGTTTTCTATCAACAAAGAAATTAATGTATCACGTAGAAAGGAATTTTTTTAAATTATCAAAGTTGTTGGAACTATAACAGTAAACTCTTTCTATATTGCCACTCTACAATACATTGCCGACTGAGCAATTTCTTTTAAAACAAGAATTTCCATGCATGATATTTCTACACACAGGTCGCCGCAGTATCACAGCCCGATATCGTTTTTTCATCGACAAATGAAATCATAAATCTTTCGTTAAACAGTGAGACAATGTATATGTGTTAGGGCTGTAAGAAAAATTCGAATATTCAGCTATTAACATATTTGAATATTTACTGTCTACCGTTTCCTGGAGCTCCTTACGTTAACCATACGTACTGTGCAGAGATAGAAAGATGACTAGCGGGACGGCAGAAGGGCACTTCGCACGTTCCGCCCTGTCTCCACGTTTGATCCTCGCAACGCTGACTTCGTACCATCTCCCTTTGTCACGAAGTCTCATTTTCCTTCTTTATCAGGCGATGCGATTAGTATGTGACCGATTCGGCCAATAACTAGAATGCGTGTGCGTGAGGTATGACTTACCAAATACAGGGTGATTCTCTCGGCGCGCAACACAATAGCCGTGCCGCACAATGGAACCCCTGCTATTCCGTTTCTTGTCTTCGTCTCAGCCATAAACACACAGAGCAGTTTTGGGTCCGGCGATATGGCCCCTGGGTCTTTTTACCCGCAAACATAGTAGGGTTCCATTGTGCGGGGCGGCTATTGTGTTGCGCGCCGAGAGAATCACCCTGTACGACCAGCTAGCCGTGCCCACATTCCTTCCGCTCGTCATCTTCTCATCTCTGCATAATAGGTTCATCTTCCCGTCTATTTCCTTAGGCTCCCAGTATTATCTAACACTGGTTAAGTTAACTAAGAACACCATAACCTAAATAAAGCCCCGGCTGCGCAGCCACCCCCTCCGGCTCGTAACATTGTTACGGAACAGATAATGACTCATGAACTAGATAATACTCGTATGGAACGTGTATACGTTCATTATGATACGCATCATTCAGAGCGATGATCGAAGCATAGTAAAGGTGAAACACAGAAAAGTAATTCACGTTTTTCGGACACAATTATGAGAGAAATGCGTAATGATTATGATATTTATATCTAGGAGAAGTATACTGATTCAGAGTGCTTTTTGGGAAAAATTGTGAAAAAATTCTTTTCTATAAAAACGTTCGGTTTACAAGGTTCTAAAAACAATATTGCACAATGGGGTTCTGTACAGTTCTGTATAATCATGCAAAGAATATTTTTAAAAAAGAACGATAAGAAAATATTGTTTCTTCACTTTAAAATTTTTGAATTACAAAATCGCTAAATTTGGCAGCATGGCAGACAAAGATCGTCCAGAGTAAAAAAAACGAAAAAGGAGGAAACTTACCTGATTCATATAAGATCTGACGAACTCCATGCTCTGATCAAGAGCGTAGGTATCACTGCTGCAGGAGTCAAGAATAAGAGCACCCAAAGTGGTGTTTGGTAATAAATCATTGTCTGAATTGATCTCGTCGAGGGCATACAGCATAGCTTCCAATCGTTGCATTCCCTTTTCTTCCTTCACCGCACCGCATGGCGATTGACCGATCGAGCCTGACACCTATGAATAAAAATATGACTATCTATGAATAAAATACATGTATAATAAGGATTTCGAACACTATAATAATCGCGCTTTCACAGAATTGCCTTTTCTAACATCACCATAGAGAAGAAACTGTTTTAGAATTGTACAGGATGACGTATTTAAAACAAAACATCGGAATACCTTTATTATTCTAGACAGTACGAAAAACTGATAACGGTGAAAGTTGCTTCGTTTAAAGAGAAAGAAAATATAATACTGCCATGGTTGCTTCGCTCAAATTGCTGAATTTTTTAATTCAGACAATTTAAAAATTTGCAGCTACCCTAATAGCGAAAACATTTTTTTATTCTATTAATAAAAGAATACCAGAGATGAAAACACTCCCTTTAAAAAATTTCGTGAATATTTACAAAACCGTGCAAGATATGAAAAAAAGTTATATGAATTTTGAGATCCTGCGTTGTAATGATAAATAATTTAAAATACTAAATTCAACTAAATTAGGATAATTTAATCAAAAATAACGGTAGGTACAACAGAGAAGGGGGATAATTATTAAAAATTATGATTATAATTATCATTTATTTAAATTATTCACGATTATTTATTATTTTTTATTTAATGATTTAATAATTTTTTTTACTAATGGATATAATGGTCTGTTTCTGCAAAAACAGTTTGAAATTATTTTAAAAATTTTTATTGTGACGTATAAAGGGGAATTGATGTGAAAATTTAAAAAATTTAAAAAATAAGATTTAGGTGATCAGATTATTTGTTGGATCGTGAAGTTTTGCGGCAATTGGTGGAATCTGTGTTTACCAAACTACTCGAGAACTCCCTCAGAAACTCCAAGTTTGTCATACAACGCTCGTACTAGGTTTACGGAAACTCGGTAAAGTAAAAAAACTTGACCGACGTTGGATGTCACAGGAATTGTCGAAGGAAAACAGGCAGAATAGTTTCTCTATAGTGATTCCTCTTCTCTGTCAACAACAAACCGTACCTCTTTTGAATTGTACATTAACAAGTGATGTAAAGTGAATGCTATAAGACAACAGAGGAATACATATATGATCCAATTGACTTCAGAATAGGCTTTTTATTTGTAAAAACTGGTCGAAATGAAGAAACGGAGAGGTGCATCTCAATTGTGTGATATGACTTATTTATTGGATTACAGATATAAATGATTTTGTGAAATATAAATACATACAGTGAGTGTAAAAAGTGTTAGGACACCGTTTAAATCAGAATATCTCATTTAAAATTGAACCAAATGACTTGAGGTTTTTTGAGAAGTTATACAAATTAATTTACTAAGATCCGTGCTTTTGTCGTTTTAAAAAATTACAATTTGTTGAAATCGTGAAAGAAAATAGTAGAAGGCAATTTTTTAACTTTTTTATCTGAGTTTGCAGTTATCTGAGTTATGTTCAAGAACATAACTATACTTGTAACTTCCATGTGCATTGATCGATCTCGATGAAATTTTCAGCATACCTATAATTTATTTGAATCTATTGAATTATAGGCTCACAAAAAAAGATGACAAATTACCCTTTACTATTTTCTTTCACGATTTCAACAAATTATAATTTTTTAAAACGACGATAGCACATATCTTAGTAAATTAATTTATATAACTTCTCAAAAAACCTCAAGACATTTGGTCCAATTTTAAATGAAGTATTCTGTTTTAAACGGTGTCCAAACACTTTTTACACTCACTGTAGTTTTTATATTAGGATTTTTTGGGGAAGGTCGGTCTGGTGCCTTAGCTTTATTACTACTGTCAAGTGTTTAATATTGTTAAATTCTAAATTCATTCTAATATTGTTTAATTATTTTTATTCATAACCTCGCGTGATAAGAATATTATGATAGGTTTTGTTTTTAGTTGAATTGAATATTATGTTCCACAAAATTTTACGAGAGAATCTTAGAATCTTAGAACATTAGAATATTAGATTATTAGAATTTTAGAACAATGGGACATCATAAAATTAGAACATTAAAACATTAAAATGTTAAAATATTGAAGGATTAGAATATTAGAATGTTAGAATATTAAAATACTAAAATACATATCAGCACTTTAGAACGGTAGCACATTAAGATATTAAATTATTCGATTATTAGATTATTAGAATTTTAGAATTCTAGAACTTTAGGATCTCGGAATTTTGAAATCTTTGAACTTTGAAGTTTTCCAATATTGAAATTCTCGAATCTTAAAATTTTACGTCAATAGTTACATCAATTACACCTTTACCAACACGAAATCCTACAATGTTTCTTACATCGTTTAAAAAAAGAAATCTATTTTCATGGTTTCATAATGTTTTTCTGCATTGCTGAACTAACATATTGCAGTAGATTTGTACTATTTTAAAATTCGTGGCTTCAATTATTTACCACAGTTCCCTAAGAATTTGAGAAACAATAACAGCTGAAATGCAAGAGCAATTCAAAAAAGGATCCAGTCGGTGTTAGTGAAGCGGAAAGGTATGTATGATTTCGCGTTGAATGAATGACGTTGCAAAAACTGCATGAGTTACAGAATCAACTTCTATCCCATTCACTGGAATTTTCTCCAACAAACTTTCATTTATTCAGCACTTTTAAAAATTTCTTGAAAAATATACGGTTAATAAGTGAAAGGACCATAAAAAGTACTTTTGGAACGTTCATGTCGACAAATAATATTAATTTCTATGATAAATGCAGAAATGTCTCATAATCAGTTAACTCCGCTGTTAACTCCGCAATTTAATCAGTCTCTTTGAATGTCTACGAAATAAATAAAAGCTAAATGATTCTGATGAACATCTAATTTAATGAGTATTTTTTTTAACGGAAGATAAAGGGTATTCGACAACAGGTGGGAGATTTTTAAAGGGGTGACTCTAGGGATCAAAATAAGACAAAAATCAAGAATGACGAAATAGCGTTTGCGGTTTTGTTTTTCAGTAATTAACGTTTAAAAATTCGAGTAAAAAGCACCTAAAACCTGCAATCTGCCCAGCACCGACGACTGAACGTCAGGTCAGCAGGGATGAGTACAGTCATAACCAAGAAGAGAAATCCGAATGCTGCAGTACCAAGAAACAGAATAGCACGAGGTAAGTTTCTACTCTTCAATGATTCTTGATTACGACTGTACCCACCTTTGACGACCCAGCATTCAGTCGTCGGTGCTAGGCAGATTGCAGGTTTCAGGCGCTTCTTACTCGAATTTTTAAACGTTAATTACTGGAAAACAAAGCCGCAAACGCTATTTCGTCATTCTTGATTTTCGTCTTATTTTAATCCCTAGAATGACCCCTTTAAAAATCTCCCACCTGTTGTCGAACACCCTGTATACAAAAGCCATTTGTTTTTTCTAACGCTTTAATAGTGGAGTATGGGTAAATTGAGATCGAAAGTTAAAAAACGTATACATCGATACTAACTTAAAGTTAAATGTATCATACTTAAGCCAAAGAGTTTCGAATGTTGGAAGAATCATTTTTAAAGGAACAGTGTAAAATTTAGAATATGAAAACAATATGAAATACAAAATGAAATTAAAATTGGTGCTTCCTTCATGGTCTGCCGTCACAGCGTTAATAAAACTGCAAACTATTCGGTTTTTCAAAATATTCTGTATGAAAGAGTATTAAGATGCAGAAAGAATTCAACAATTCAATAATTAGTGCTATTTAAAAAATTTTTATTTTTTAATTAATTTGCATTTTGTAGAAGTTCCTTCTTCAAATCGGATATTAGTTAAATTTCATAATGTTTAAATTGCACTTACAAATTAATTTCAAAATTATGTTTATAAATATTTTAAAGTCAAAGATTATTAAAAGCTTAGTTCTTGGATTCTTAGAATCTTGGAATCTTGGTATCTCGGGACTTTGGAATCTTAGAATCCTAGAGTCTTAGAATTTTAGGATCTGAGAATCTTAAAATTTTTAAATATTAGAATCCAAGTAAGATTTTTAAATTTCAAAATGTAGGCGTTTAGTGGAGGGGAGAGGGCTTCGCCTCCCCGGACGCTTTGAGTTCGGGCCAGGGACCGCTAGGTGACGGCCAGAGGTCGGTGCAGTGTTCTTGCAAGGGGTCGCCCGGCATGCGAATAGCGGTACGATAGGTGTTTGGGTCAGGGATCGTTTGTTATCAGCCCCATTGACGAGTCTGACAAACGATTCCGAGACGAAACGTTTTATTCCTTCCTATAAAAATTTTTTTGTTTCATATTTCATGTAAGAATTAAAAATATCTCACAAATTATTGATTCTTTTTAATACTGTGCATATCCTAATACTTTTAATGTAGAATTCTCGAATAAATTATACTTAATCGTTTTGAAGTTCTATTTAAGGGGGTAGACACGGGTAATGCAGCGCGTTGACATTACCGGCAAAAATTTACGGGAATCGGTTATTTGTCCTGATAAGAGAACACATAGGGCTGGGTGAGGGCTCATTCGAAAGAGGAAGGTCCAATGCAGGGGGCTCAACCGATGGTTTAACGAGATTGTGTTGATATCTAATAATATGAGTGTCCAAAGTAGAGAAAAAATCGAGAAAATACGCCCACTGAATCCAAGTATATTTTAGGTAACTATAAGAGTTTTGTAACTAAAACGATTTGTTGAGCCCCCTGCATTGGACCTTCCTCTTTCGAATGAGCCCTCACCCAGCCCTATGTGTTCTCTTATAAGGACAAATAACCGATTCCCGTAAACCCATTAATAGGCCCATTTTTGTCGGTGAAGTCAACGCGCTACTATTACCCGTGTCTACCCCCTTAAGCAACTTTTTCCCTCTAACCTATATGTAGGACTCGCTTAATTTCCTAGACATTTGTGAAAAACTATGAGCACTACTACATTGAATTTCGCTTGTATGTATCCGTCCGTGGCCGAGTGTATGTCAGCAAATGACCCTCGCTTATCAATTGTTTCTGTCAACACCACTACGTGACTCGGCTGCCGTTCATATAACGGGTGAGCTTAAAATCGAAGTTAACTAGTTGACATTGGACTTATATGGCAATCCCTGCATTATCTGTTATACAAAAAAAATAAAAAAAGAGTTTGACAACTACGTTAAAAATAAAAAGTTCTAATAAGAATAAATTATATGTAACGGTGCTCCTTTTTTCATTTATTTCAATCTGGTATGTTCACCCCCTATGTAATAAGAAACGGAAGCATATAATATAAATTACCTTACTTCTGTGAGTGTTAAGAAAACTTTACTCATCATGTAGTATAAAAAATCCAGAAAGGGTTTGGTTGTCAGGGAACAAAATTCAGCAATACAACAAATCTTGTATTTGTAATAAACGAAAATACATACATTTTTAGAAATATTATTTCATAATTATTTGAACTACTAATTAAGATCTTACGTAAAAAATTAAAATTACAGAAAAAATTATTAATATTTTTGTGTATCTTTTTCTACTTACACAAATAATTAATAAATCTATTACCAGACGATAGTTTTCATTAAAAGAAACAACTTCTGTTTAAAAACATTTTTTTTTTGTAAGTTATAACACAAAGTCGAAAAGTAGCCAAATTGTCAGGAGTTCAATTTTATTTCCCTATAGTGAATTTGGGCAGTAAAGAAAAATTGCATAACACATACATAAGTATTACATAATTTCAAAGTTTCATAGTTTGTTGAAGTTTAGGGTTGAGGGTCTTTTCTTGTCAACTGTTTAAATAAAATAAAATAAAAACTATAATATACAGTACTGTTTTCTTATTTTTTGAATTGCATGTTTTCTGAAAATTTCAGTGGGATCTTGTGGATCTCATTATATTTAGAATTAACATTTTTATAAATTATGTGAATAATACAACAAATTTTTAATGCAAACAAAAATAATAGTTTCACGTAGACAATATTACAAGAAACATTTAATAATAACCCTGCTTAATAAATTGTCACGTTTCTATCAAACGTTGCTGCAATTCTGTTACTGTTATTATAGGCATTAATTGAATATTACGGTTTAATTAATCCCATAAATGTTCAATAGGATTTAATTCAGCATTTGAACTAGAAGGGTAATACTTTGAGCCACTTAAATAATAAATATTTTTGTACAATTCTCGATACATGTTCGGAATAATTAATAAATGTGATAGATGAATAAATCTAATTATGTATTAGTACCACTAAAATATATTATCAATTATTATTAATAAATTAAAATAGCGATGGATTTATGGTGAATATACAATATGTATATTGATAATTCCATTTATTAATTTCTAACATTTATTCGTTGTTGATTTAACGAAAGAATTGTTGAAATAATTATTTTCCTTTCTATAAACAAATTTTCATACAGATATCAATTTTAAAAAATGCCCTAATTGAATTTTTTTCAAGAACAAAGCTTTTAAGTATACAAATTAATTTAGTGCTTTTACCATAATGTTTTCTCAATTATTATTTTAGATTTGAATATTTTCTATTTTATTAACGTTTTAAAACAATAATGATAATTTATTTATCCCAACCTCAGTACCATGAAAAGGATCAATTCATTCACATAATTATTATGTATACGCATCACATACAATTCTCATAATTTTATGTTAATTTAATTTGACCTTTTCTCATTAACTTATCTAAACCTTTACTTGCTAACCTAATCCATCCCTTTCCCTCTTCTCCTTTCTGTTATGTTCCAGCTTTCTCAGCTAATCCAAAGCTTTCTGACTCCGTTTTTCATCAACTAAATACCTTTTGTATGTTAACAACGTTACATTCTCCAAACGTTGACTCCCTCCTCTTCCTTCCTTTTTTAAATATTCTGGTAATTGCTCAATCTTTAAACATTTGTATACGTTTTGATATATTATCGATAAATACAGAAGATGATCAATGATAACAACAGTTATTTTAATAGTTAAAATAACTATGAATTTTTGAGAATAAATCCTCAATTAAAAACTGTAAGTGAATTGACCCTAAAAAATCCAAGAAGGGGCTCGTCAAGTCCAACAATTAGAAAATATTGAAAATATACCTATTATCTTTCTCATAAAAAAAAAAATCTTCAAAAAATTACTTATTTTCATTTATGTTTCAAGATTAATACTACATAATTAATTTTGGTTTAATAAATATATCACTAAATAAAAAAAGAAAGGATTAGGTATCAAAATTTTTGTTTTACATTTTCTACTTATTTCTGCATGTAGAATCATCCATATTCTCAGAGGTACTATTAATACTGGAACACTCTGTATGTCCCAACCTAATATTTTCCTCTTTAAGCAACTCTCATCTTTGTCACTTTGTCGTGTCTTCAAGTATAATAGAGATATTCCAACATCCTAAGTGCTTTAATTTGCAAGTCATATGATTTAAAAGAGACTGCATTTGTGAAATATTACAGCATGGTGTTATATACATTGGCATAAATTGAATCTTCTTCTAGGCTGAGCCAGATCCCTTAGAAATTTGCAACTTTTTAACCGACTTCGAAAAAGGAGGAGGTTACTCTAATTCGATCAGTGTATTTTTTTTTTTCTTCTTATGTTCGCCGATTATTCCGAGATGGATGGACCAATCGAAACGAAACCTTTTGCATCTTGTAGAGTATTTCTCCCACTTGGTCCAGTAAAAAGAATATATTGCATTTCTTTTTATTCCTAATGACTTTTATCGCAAAAAACGTAATGCTTCATTTATATTTTTCGGCGTTTAGGCTGCAAGGAATGTACCGATCGCGATGAAACCTTTCACATCTAATAGGAGATATTTCCGCGATGATCCCACTTGCAAAAATGTATGAAACTTGTTATCGTTAATATCTATCGTTATTGCAATTAACCAATAAGAACGGTAAACCACCTTACGGCAGCCTACGAATACTGCTTGTTCCACTAAAAAGTGTGAAATAAAATAATTTTTAATAAAAAATACAACCGACTTCGAAATGTGCAAAAAAGAGTAAAATAATTTATATTTCGTTTATACAACTGCGTAACAATTATTAATGAAACCTCTTGCTACATTAACAAAATGCGCTAAAAGGTATAAAATAATTTCTATTTCATTCGCACCAATATTCCATAGCTATTAATAAAACCTATTTGATCATTAAATAGTATACCAAATACATTTCAACCTTTTCAGAGGCGACGCAAAATTAAAAATACCCGAACAAATGATGCTGTCAGCAACGATTTGATTGCGGTATGGCGAGCTTGGTAATTAATAAGTCATAAGGAAAAATTTGGAATATTATAGATACGGCGGCAAATATTTGTAATTGTAACGATTTTAAATATTTACATTTGTAATTGTAAAAGTCTTTAAATTTTTAGGATCTGCAATTTTGTGATTTTGAAAGGCTGGAATTTAGGAAATCTAAAATTTTATAATGTTAGAAATGTGGAATTTTGATAACCTGGAATTTTGAGATTCTGAAATTTTGTAATTTTGGAACTGTGGACTTTTGAAATTTTAGAATTTTGGAATTCTGAAATTTTAAAAATATGTAATTGTGAAATGAAGAAATGTAAAAAATTTGAAATGTTTTAAATGATAAGGGTCCACATTTTTAGGGAGATTAGATTTATTCTGGTCCCTACTTACAAGTTACGCTACTGGTTCCCATTTGCACATGTATTTTCAAACTCCTTTGAATTTTAAAAATAGTGTAAGAGCATTTGTCGATTCGAGAAAGACTCCAACGATCTTAGAAATTACGGAATACAGAACTTCAAAAGAAGGAACTTTATTGAATCAAGATCAAAAGCAGCTCAGTGACCATGAAGAAGTAATCAATTCAGTGTCTGCGAACAAAATGACAAATTACTGCAGGAGGTGGATCAATATCAGAAGCTAGTGATCTTAACCATTTTACAGTAAAAATTCATCAAAGGAAGAATTAATTTTTTAATTTCATACTAATTCCTCTGGTTATGATAAATGTAACAGTCTTTATGATATTTTTTTTTCCAATTTCGTTTCTTTCAGTATAATGTCCAGATTTTTAAGCAGCTTTGATGATAAAACAAGTACGGCTTTCTTTTATCTTCAGAGAAAAATATTGCCTGAGGATAGGATTTCATAAAGCTACAAGAAAACGCAATGAACGAATAAGTGCATCCTTTTAGTCTCTCTTATGTACCCTTCCTTTTTATAACAAATTAGAAAAAACTAATAGAAAAATAAGACTTTTTATTTAACCATAACATTTCTATAGAAAAGAAAATGATAAAATTAAAATATGAATATAAAAACAGAAAATGTAATGAATCGAAATATAGTTATTCGTAAAAATAGACAATATATTTTGTTATTTTGATGTAATTTTTTATACAGGGTGTTTCAGATCGGGTAGTACAACCGCGAAGGGAAAGATTCTACAAGCAAAAATAAGCCAAAAAAAGAATACATTTTTTGGTTTCTGTTTTCATTTTCGAGAAACTGAGTTTCGATTTTTTATCCGACTTCGAAAAGAAGGAGGATACTCAATTCGATGTGTATATTTTTTTTTTTTTATGTATGTTCACCGATTACGCCGAGACGGATGGACCAATCGAAACGAAACATTTTGCATCTGGTAGAGTATGTCTCCCGATTGTTCCCGTTAAAAAAATATTTGGCGTTTTTTCATTCCTAACGACTTTTTTTTCTAAATGTATGTTCACCTATTACTCCGAGACGGATGGACCAATCGAAACGAAACATTTTGCATCTGGTAGAGTATGTCTCCCGATTGTTCCGGTTAAAAAAACATCTTGCATTTTTTCACTCCTAACGGCTTTTTTTCTAAATGTATGTTCGCCGATTATTCCGAGACGGATGAACTAATCTAAACGAAACCTTTTGTGTCTTCGAAAGTATGTGTCCCGATTGGTCCCGTTAAAAAAACATTTTATATTTTTTCATTCCGAACGCTTTTTATTGCAGAAAGATGTACTATTTCATGTACGTGCGCCGTACGTTCGCCGATTACTCCGAGACGGATGGACCAATCGGAACGAAGCTTTTTGCATCTTGTAGAGTATATCCCTCGATTGGTCCCGCAAAAAACTTTTTGTATTTTTTCATTCCTAACGACTTTTATCGCAAAATACGTAATACTTCATTTATATCTTCCGGCGTTTATGCTGCAGGGAATGTACCAATAGCGATGAAACCTTTCATATTTAGTAGGAGGTATATCCGCGATGATCCCAGTTGCAAAAATTTATAGAATTTGTTAATAACTACTGTTATAGCAAAAAATCTATTCCTTCATGTTACTCTGCAAGGAATGTATCGTTCGCGGTGAAACCTTTCATATTTAGTAGGATATACAGGGTGTCACGCGACTACCTCGACAGCCGAAGAGGGATGATTGCTATGGTGGTTCTAAACAACCTTTTCCTTTGCCAAAAATATTATTAATAGCTATGGAATATTGGTATAAATGAAGTAGAAATTATTTTACACTTTTTAGTGCATTTCGAAGTCGGATGTTTTTTTTGTTAAAAATTATTTTATTCCATTTTCTGATATGTTACAGTACATCAGAAAATGTTAGAGACGTATTTTTTATGCACGTTAATTCGTTCATTTAAGGGTTGAGAATCGCCAGCAAGTGTTACTCCGAAAACTAATCTTTTTTACATATCTTGAAAATGAATTAGAATTTTTGGAAGAAGTCAACAGCAAATTATTTGTCATAAAAGGACGATATTGTATGCATTATTTTATCTTAAAAGATTGCATCCTCTAATATATATAAAGAAAAATAACATTCCTAAACGCGTGTTTCGAAAATGAAAGTTCAAACGAAATATTTATTTTTCTTTTTTTTGGCTTATTTTTTATTATAGAAACACCCTCCACTTGGTTGTACTGCACGACCTGAGGCACCCTGTATGTAAAGTGAAATATATTCGCGATCAAATCATTCTTCCCTATGTAAAACGGGGATGTCCAGGCAGTGCCGGTTTTAGCAATATTGGCGCCCTGGGCAAGATTATCGTGCCGTCCATTCGAGGGATAAAAAACGCGTCAGGGAAGATGTAGACATAAATGCCGCAGCATATATACGTAGCATATATGTAATATTACATATGAGATGTAGATAGAGAGAAGAGACAATGAGAAAATATCGGTATATTCTCATACTAGGCTGCGGCGCCCCCTACAGATCTAACGCCCTGGAAGATTGCCCGATCGCACCCCCTCCTAACGCCGACACTGTGTCCAGGGATCCCTTCCTTCTTCGTAGTCCTGTCCTCAACCGGGCTCCCATCCCTCTCCGTAGGTACGGGCGTAACAGTTAAGTATTGGGTCTTCGGTACCTGATTCAATAATTAGCGAAACCATGAGAAGGCAGTTCATCCTTGCCTGGCACCATTGGTGGTGGTGGCTACTGGACAGTAGATTTATTTTATTTTTAAAGATCGGCCGGCATAAGCAGGAGCTTGGGGACGGCAGAGCGGGTTTATAACCCCACAAGACTCAAACTCACAATAACTTTCTTCGTAGGTGCCCCTGCGAGAATGACCATGTAGGGGAGAGGAACCCATATACAAGGTATTGCAATACATGTGGGCATAGCTTCCAAGGTGGATTCAGTACGACAAAATAAGAAAAAAAGTTCGTATGGTTTCGAATTATGTACAACTATTTCTGTTTTCCAATAATTCATATGACTCTGCTGATTCCTTCCTTCGACTGTTTATAAGTAATTTTATCTTATGTACGACATTCTTGTCTGCTATGTAAACACTATTTTGTAATTTTTGGAGTATCTTTCCTAAAGGTTTTCTAGTGTGTCCGTCTGTCTGTCTTTCTTTGGAGAAAAACGATAAGAGATAAACGGAAACGGTTTTTGCTATTATGTTTCTCATGGTCTAAAACCGTGCGTTTAAGGGTTTTGGATTTCCGGTTCTGACCGAAAGTGACACAAAACCGGAAGTGAAAATACTGACCATATCAGATCTCAAAATGAATGTGATATTTAGAATCAGCATAAAAAAGGCATCAAAATGATGAACGACTCGACTTTCAGTCTGGACCGGAAGTTGGTTTAAATGACGAAAAACCAACAAAAATTTAAGGAAAAAGAACTTCGTCTTAGAATAAACAGAATACCAATTATGAAATCAGCATTGAAAGATCTTTTTCAAAATTTATTGATGAAACTCACTATTTTTGATCGGAAGTGGAAATATCAACCACGTCAGATCTCAGAGAAACTCCTCACTATTTTGCCGAACAATAGAGAAGAACTGGGTTTCAATCAGTCCATTGCAAGCCTGCATTCAAGCCGAAGGTGGCCACTTTGAACAATTTCTATGAAAATATAAATTAGACAATTGGTATAATACAAAAGCGGCTGTAATTTGAAAACAAACTGATATCGAGTATATGTTTATATGAACTTTTTTTCTTATTTTAACGTACTGAATCCACCTTTGAAGTTTGGCTGTGACCTTCCACCACTTACGTAGGAACATTTACGTAGAAAAATTTCAATTGATGTTCATGTTATTATTCATATTTTTCAGTTCGATACTAAATTTTATAAATTACTTTTAATATTAATATCATCAAAATTAAGATTTTGAGAATTCTCGTCTCCAAGGAAGCGTGATTTGATCATGAGTGTAAGTACTAACTTTGTCTATCTGAAATATTTTTGTTATTTTTAGAAATACGGGAAAATATTATTTTCAGAAGCTGAATATTATCAAAATGGGTCACGATAGATAAACAGTAATATTTTTGTGTATTATTAATTTCAATACAAACCACCAATCAAATCAACGATGTTCCGACCGTTCGACGGAACAGATGTGCGAGAATTTCTGAAGGGAGTTTATGACAGTTTTTCGAAGAAAGGCTATTTTTGAGTTTAGGCATTTTAGCATTTTCTGGCAGTAACCGTTTACCTTTTTGAATAATAGAGTCCGATTTTAAGTTTCGTTTTCGTCCTCAATTGCTCCACTCATGTCATAAACTGGCTTTTCCGAAGGGTAAATTAAAATTCGGTACTTCGTAATGGTACCCCAGCCTTCGACGGTCAACCTGGATGAAAAAACTCTGACGTGGCCGGACTTTCGAGGTTCTCGTGTATGCACCGATATCGCCCCACCCTCTCTAGACGAAGACGCGCTAAGGGCGCTAGAGAGGATGGAACCGATCTTCGGGGGACACGCTGATTGGAATTTTGACTTTTCGCAAGAAAAGTTATCGGAGTTAATATTGCGGCGTTCGTAACGCATTGAGACCCGTTACTTTATAAGATTTCGTACGCGAATTTTTAAAGAAAGATAAGATCGAGTATAAATTAGTTTAGTTTGGGCAAAGTTTTTTTTTATCGTCTGGTTTCATCGTTTCGGAGACCAGAAAGAACAAACAGTTAGAAACAATTAGTTTTGAATTTAACGCGACGCGACGTTCGGGCAAATGACGACGAAATTGCCACGAGTCAAAACAAACGACCTAAACAAATAAACACAAGAATTTACATAAACATATCAAATAGATATCGGCCATGTATTTTCATGTTGAGTCGATGAAACCCCAGTCCGTTATAATTTCATACCTTTTAAATAACTTTTTAATAAATCAGTTAATTTTAATTTTGCTTATAAAACAGGCTGGTTAAGCTTTGTTTTAAAAGTCTAGGACACCTTGAGTGTACTTTCTTTATTTAATAGAACTTCGAACCTACATTCGGTTCATAAGTTTTGCATACAATGATTAGCTTAAAATTACATAAACTTAAACTAACATACATCAAGTAATTAATTACATGTCTTGCGATAACAAATTCCTATATGCTGGACAAAATATTACATAACTAAAATGTAAGTTGTGTTTGTCTGACCGAATAATGCCTTATCTGTAAAATAGCAAGTGTTTGAGTTATGGTTAAATCTGAATCTTACTTTCACGCAAAAAAGTTGAAATAATTTTTATTGCTGATAAATTCGGCCCTTGTAGGAAAGGTTCTATTGTCAGTGGTGGTTTCCACCCATGTCTAGCTAGATTTTGAAGCATTTTGTTCCGTGCGTTCGATAGTAGAAGGCATTCCCATAGGATATGATTAAGGTCTTGACAGGAATTCCCACATTCACAGTAACTGTCTGTCATCTTGAGTGTACATTGAGTCCCATCGAAGTTGTCGCAGTGAAGTTGGCGCGCTAACGCCGCCGCGGCGTGATTGCGTTAGCGCGCCAACTTCACTGCGACAACTTCGATGGGACTGAGTGTACATTATGTATTGTAACGTGGTGACACCTGTGCCCCCCCCCCCCGTTACAATCGCTGCGCTTCTCCCACCTCACCTCCCACCTAAAAATGACCCTTAACCCTTCCAACACCTTACCCCTTTCCCCCGTCCACCGGTGTCGGGCCGATGGAGGCGACGGAAAGGAGGCAACAAGGATCACCCACAAAAAGGAGCTCCGAGGCCGGCGACAGATCTTCAACCCTTCCAAAAAGGAAAAGCAACGCGGGACTTCGGAAAAAGAGACGAAGCGGCCCAGAAGCTGATACAAACGTCCACCCGGAGCCATCTGTCGCCGAGCCCGAAGACCTCAGCCCACCCGCCACAGCAGGAGATCCGCCGGCCCCATCGACCCCGAACACCGGCAGATCGACAATCGATAACCAATCTATTCCGTTGCCAGAAAAGGCCCCCTTCCTATTCCCCATCCCCTCCCCAAAAATCATCCCGCGACGGTCCCGTCGTCACGGCAGCGACGACGAGCCGTCATTGAGCCCTAGGCTATCTTAGTATACAGCGATTGTGAGATTTTTAGTAGCGAGATACCAAAAGCGATTATAGAAAGCGTAAAGTGTGAGAGTTCGAGTGAAGAGTGTGGGTAAGCCCTTCCCTTACTACGATTATATTGTTTGAGTTTCGGCAACGGCAATCTTCTCGCCTGCGTATTTTCGCGTCCGCGTACTGTACCGACGATTCAACGTCTCCACGTTGCGAAACTCCTTTGTCCAACCCCCCTATTAATCCCGTCCACAAAGTTCCTCTCACGCGTAACGTAACGAACTTCCAGGGAACCTTTCCCGACCTGAGATCTCCCCTCCCACGCTTGTCCTCCTTGCGTACTCCCCCGCGAGATTGTAAGGACGTAAGTGCCCGTGTCCCATCCCTTGTAACGACCCCCGTTCTGACCCCCTTTTCCAAATTTTCGATTGCCACCGCGAGTGGCTGGCGCCCAACGATTATACTAACGGATTGTGAGAGAGTTTAGTAACGACAAAATTATATAGAGTGAACCCCCGAAAGGGTCACAGTATGTATGCAGTAAAGATTCGACAATTGCGAAAAAGATCTAAACAACAAGCTAAAATGATCTAGACTCTAGAGCCAGCCCTTTGTCGGCCATTTCCGATCTGACCGGAAGTGGAAAAACAAAATTTTCGGCCATTCGTTGAAATTTTTACCCACTAAATACAATGGCGCAAGAATTTTTTCGATAACTCTTACCGTTTGTCCTGTAGAAAAGTAACAGAAAGTCTAAATGCTATAGTCTCCTTCTCAAGATTTTCAATTTTAGATACGGGTTGGCTAATAAATGCGAAGAACTAATCTCCACCGTTGAAGGATACACCCCCTGAGACGCCCGGAAGTTCACTTTCCCAGTACATAATGTAACATGATCTGAGATCAGATATATCAATGAGGTAATTCTAATGCAACGACCTAACTTTGTTATTTTTCATTTTTTTCTTATAAAACTTTTACCAGGATATTTCTGACATTTTTCTGATTAAAATGATACGAAACACGATATAATTTGGACTATATTTACTGGTTAAATTGACGATACTAAGTTTCGGACACGGAGATGGATAGCGAATGAAAAAGAAAGAGAAGCCGCGATCGCGACAATCGGCAAAGATCAAAAGCGTATTATATTGTTCTAAATACCAAGAGGATGTTAACTTTTTTATTTTTAGTTTTCTTGTTATATAACCTTTGCTAACAAAGTTGAATTTTTCTAATTAAAATGAGATCAAATACGATGTAATTCGGCACACATATTTACTTGCAACAACTTATTACCTATTATTATAATTTCTATTAAATTAGAATAATAAATTTAATTAACAATTAATTAATTATATTAATTTTTGTTTTAAAAGCACGTTAGGATTATCTAAATATCCAATCTCAATAAAATATTCACTTACTTTTAAAAAATTTTGATAAAAAATTATTTATTAATTGTAAATATATATTGTGACCCTTTTGGGGGTGCACTCTGTACAATTTTCGTACAATATGCTCTTCAAAATTCGTTGGGCGCCATTCACGTTCTCGTGGCAATCGGAAAAGAGGAAAACTGTGGGTCTTTACACTCGACGGGGACCAGGCCCTCCAAGCTCCACTCTTGTGAACTTGATGCAAATTTTAACTCGGCGCAGAAAATCCAGGCAGCGCTGATGTCGCTTCTCTACATGCATACCTTGTATCACTGATTTTAACATACACAACTAAAGATATCGTGACGTCATGTTCCCGCGAAATTTGTCGCCGCGTTTTTCAATTGTTTCAAAATTTAAAGAGACTGAAGAAATATGGCGCACAGTGGGTGACAGTGGTGACAGAATTTTCAGGTTAGTGAATTCCATTATTATAATTATTACTATTATTATTGTCATTACTATTGCTATTATCATTATGACTATTATTATTATTTAAAAAGATGTTTTTTTTAATTTTTTCTACGTTTTTAGGTTTTTCAATAACTTCTGCTGATGAGATGCAGCAACAGGAGGAGAAGATAGAAATTAAGTAAGTACAGAATTTTTTTAAATTGTTACTGAAAGCATTAACTGTTTACATTGCTATTTTAGTAATATATTTAATTTTAATTATTAAAATGTATCTTAAAAGAAGGAGAAAGAAAATATGCAGCATCAGAGGGTGTATTAACGAAAACAGCAGGATGTTCTTCTTCCCCCAAGAGAGAAAGGATAAGAAGAGGATGGCACAGTAGGTGGAAGTATGTGACAACCCAAAGTCTGTGCTTCCACCTGAAAACTGAAATTCCAGGTGGTCTGTAGCAGCTACTTTAAAGAAAAATGCTTCATGAGGAAAAGATTAACATCAGCAGTTCCAACACTGAACTTATTTGGTAATAACTCTTATATACTTTTTATAGCATATGTAAATAATTGTTAATGAAAACTATTATTACAGAGGCTGTAATAAATATTGCATATCAGAGGCTGCCTCTATTAAAATAGAGAAGAAATGAAATGAAGAAGAAGATTGTAAGTATTCAGTTTACATATACAATATATAAAACCATTAACATAGTATTAATATATTAAGTATAATCTGTGAGCAGAGTGTGTGTTTTATTGTATGTATGATTGTGATTAATTGTATATTATTATTGATATATATATATTCATTATATTTTTGTAAAAATTTAATATATTTTCTTTATTATACATATATTGTTGTCATTTTTTCCCCTTTCATTATTTTTATTTTTGAAAGTTTTGAATAAGTAAGACCATGCACACGTATATAGGGACCATATGCTTGGGTGTGTGTACCTCACCGATATCATCTATATGTGTTTGTATCGACACTAGCGCTGCCTGGATTTTCTGCGCCAAACTAATTTTAGTTACAGCATTAAATACGGGAGTTTGGAGGGCCTGACGGGGACTCGCGACTTGACCTCGGTCGGCCGTCACACTCTTCGCAAGGGAGTAAGCAGGGATGAGAAACTGGGGTGGAAGCGGCTTGGAATCTCGGGGTGGAGGGTTCAGGGAAGGTTCGTTGCATTACGCGATCAAAAGGGAAGTCAAAAAAGGGATCTTTGAGGGCGGGAGAAAAGGGTGGTACGTAATAAATACATATTACGTGGTGAGCTTCTATTATTCAACGACTGTTGGCAATGACTGTACACGCCCCTTCTGACATGACGTTCAATCGTCGATTCTGTGCAGATTGCTGGTTTTAGGCGTTTTCACTTGAAACAACCGCGATTTTCGTCTTATTTTGACCCCCAGAATCACCTCCTAATAATTTGTCCTGCCTATTGTCGAACGCCCTGTACATACAGGGTATTAAATTTTAAACATAACAGATGGAATATCTCGTAAACAATGCATTTTAGAAAAAAAGGCTTTTTACAAAAGTTGCAGGGTTTCGAGGGGTACATAGCGTAGTCTTATTAATCTGATCTTAGATAGCGTAAATGTTAATTCTTGTTCATCCTTGGTTAATCGATCACATCAGAAATTTGATTTTTTCTAAACAGAAAGTAGTCTAACTTTTGAATCTGTCGGAAATTAACTTACATCTGTTTAAAAGTACAACTGAAAATTCAATTTCGTGGACGTAAAGCAATTAGAAACTTTCTAAAGTTTCAGAAATGTAATAAGTGGTTTAATTCCTTTTCCAAAAAGTTAGTAAGTAATGAAATTCCCTAGGACAATGAAGCGATGAATACAATAGATAGAGTGTGACTTTCCTTCGCTTATTTGAGATAATCTATCATAAGATTCGATGGAAATTTACCTGCTCATGCATAGGGAAAATTCCACCGAGGATTATGTCACCGTTGATACGTATTAGCTTCGAGCCATCTTCGTCGTGCGCCTTTCGATTGTGGCACTCGCTTACAACCAGAGAATATGATATCCATGTTAAAATCTTTCCTACGGTCATCTTGGTCATTGAAGTTGAAATTGCTTTCTACTGCCTGGAACAGAATAAAAATAGTATGTAATACTTACACCATAAATAATTAAATCGTATTTATTTAATATTTATTGCATTTTTGTTTAATCCTAGAAAGACCAATACAAGGGCCCGTTGAACCCACCAATTAGAAAATACCGAAAATATATCTATAGTAGACCAGCCTAGACATACAGGGTGTCCCAGCCCAAGTGTAACAGAGCCGTTATTCCGTAACTATTAATGATACAAAAAATTGTTAATATGGAAATTGCATGAGAAAAGGAGGTCTATGTTTTGGCCGAAGAGAAAAATCTTTTGCATTATTAGTTTAAGAGATATGATGGTCAAGTTTTGTTTCTTAAATAGAACCATATATTTTTTTCAGATCATGTGATAGTGCTTCTCAAGACGAATTCATTAAGCTTGAATGTATGCACTCGATTTTAATTAGTTTTCAAGATATAACGTTTACAAATTTCTCGATTTTCAGTAGATACGTCTCGGTTTGAGTAGCAAGTCGTAAAAGCGGTCCTATTATTGCTGTAAGTGCCACAGCGGAGGTCTACGCTAGGAACGGCAGACCCAAAGAATAAGAAACCGCAATAATAGGGCCGCTTTTACGACTTGCTATGGTTCCATTTAAGAAACAAAACTTGACCATCATATCTCTTAAACTAATGCAAAAGATTTTTCTCTTCGACCAAAACATAGTTCCCATTTTACCGTGCAATTTCCATATCAACAATTTTTGTATCATCAATAGTTACTCTCAACCGCGCTCGGCCGTGGTCGTGAACTAACGTATCGACACAGCGTAGATATCGAGGGAAGCGTACAACAAATGTTACATCGTCTTAAATTAAGAACAATGTGGAATTAGTCGCACGCTTCCTTCGATATCCACGCTGTGCCAATACGCTTGTTCACGACCACGGCCGAGCGCGATTGAAAGCCAGCGCTCTAGTATTTTTCGTTAATATAATTAAAAACGAAACTTCAATCAACATTGTGGTAAAGGGAAAAGTTGTTCAGGAGCACCCTAGTAACCCCCTATTTTCGGGTGTTACAGGAGTTATGAGACACTCTGTCTAATACTTTTTTACTTATATACCTACACAATACAGGGTGTCCCAGAACCGGGATAGGTCATTGTAAACAACTTTTTCCTTTGCCAAAATGTTGGCAATTAATAACTCGAAAATGAAGCCATAACCAACATTTTGGCAAAGGAAAAAGTTGTTTACAATGACCTCAGCAATCATCCCTCCACGGGTCCTACCCCAGTTCTGGGACACCCTGTATATCAATAAAAAACTGTTCGTGCATCCATGCCTTTTCACGCATCTGAATACTGGTTCAGGACAATGCGTGATAGGTTATCTGCTCAAATGTTAGAAGTTAATATTCTAATTTATATTTATTTATATTGTTGCGGGCGAAACCACGTTGTTTAGATTTTAAAAAAACTTTATTTCATTAACGCTGAGATCCGTGGTAGACTTCTTACAATTGTTGAACAAGTACAATATGTTCTCTTCGGTTGATGAAGGGTTGTCTCTGCAGTCGTCACTGATTAATTCTGCTCTGCACGCGTGGCCCTTCTATTTAATATGGTTTCTTATCGCATTCCCGAATTTTCCCAGACGTTACTGAAGCTAACGTTGATCCGATATTTTGGGTCTCAGGTTACCGAGACTACTGACTCAATTTCTTATGTTGTTTACGGGGTTTGATTGTTGAGAATATCTCAAAAAAGAAGTCGCAGATTGTATAATAATAAAGAAACTTTAGATTTGTTTTTGCGAGAAAAATTTGCGATTACATATTGATTTGTACGGTATTCTTAGGACATCCTGTATTTTGTACTGTTTTTTAGGTTTATTGATGCTCCTTCGTGAAATTCTTTCTCACTAGGAAACTGCGTACGCGTGCGTAAGTGGGGTCCATAACAGCTAAATCACGCGATGTCGTAACTGTATCTACTGTTCACAGATGACAAGAAGTCTTGCGGGACGGCAGGGGGCAAGAGAGGATACTACGCACACATCGATTGAGCCCTTAGTTTTATACGAACCTAATTACATAGTACAGTATTGCCACGAAATAAGCAAGTGGCTCGGGACCGAACCGTTGCTTATTTCGAGGGAGGTAGCTATTCGGCTTGACTTTGTTCTCGAAACGGGACGATAGAGAACGCGAGAAACGAGTGAGAGATCCGAGGTAGCGGCAAATCATATAGTGATCGGCCGAGCAGCGATGTTATTTTTTGAACAAGGATAGAAAGCATTATATACATATATTCCATCTTTCTTCTACTAACCGATGTCACTGCTCAGTCGAGCGTGAAATTTATTACCCTAAACATCGGCTTCGCGCTTTCATGGACCTCTCACTCATTTCTCGTACCTCTCACTTTGCGGGCGACTTCAAACAAAGAAGAGGGGATAGCGACTTGCTTATTTCGAAGTCGAGACCACTTGCTTATTACGAGGCAATACTGTACATACATGTGATCACTTCGGCCGTCACGACCAATAATACATGGGAGCTGAGGTGGGGCGCGACCAATCAGATTGTGTTATTCTCGTGGGACTTCTTGTGATTAGTGGACAGTGTATATGTATTTATCGTATGATAGTTTTCCTGGCTGTAATGTCACTTATGCATGTAAGCCTCCTATAAGAAAAAATCTTACGAAAGCGCATTACTGACTAAGTAGTTGCCTAGTTTAACTTTAACTGCCATAGTAGAAAAAACCATATGTAATTAGATATACTACAACTATAGTAATTATTAAGGATATGATCAGCTAATTTTCAAATGTAGGCTTCTAAATTAGTAACTTTGTGTTATTAATATCATACTGCAACTATTCAACCTTTACCTTGCCTTCTCTTTTCTTTTACTAATTATTCAATTATACAAAATCTGAAACGTCGGACATCGGTTATTAATATGACAGTCAATGTATTAAGAAGTCATGCCTTATCGTATTCTAGATAAACACACTTTTTTTAAAATATATAACTTACTTATAAATTGCATAACAATTTTGAACTGTTTTCAACATTTCAATTTTTATTGTTAACCATGTTAAACATATTCTTTAACATTTTTATGTACAAACCTGTGACTTTGTTATATTTAATACTTTTACAATTTTATTTATTTACATAACTACTTATAGTCAATATGAAGTAAGTAGCTGGTTATAATTAAAAATATTGAAAACCATTGAAACATTTTAATAAAACATTATTGTATGTATGTACTCACACTCTCCATAATTGAAAATAATGCGAATCATACTCAACACTGACATAACAATACATAACAATACATAAATGAAAAGTATTCTCAACGGCTATTTGTCTCCTAGTCGTGATGATCACTTATCCGATAACAACTGTACCGGAAAAGGAACTATACTGTTACTTCCGCTTAGTTTGGGTGGTTCGCCGCTAGACGGCTACCGGTTTTTAGGATCCGTATATCGAACTCCAACAACGCAATTTCGATAGTTGATTGTTTGACGAGGAACAGGGTGAACACGTGCAATACAATGTCGAAGAAGACTAAAGGAAAGAATGCTTTCTATTTCTTTATGCTTGACTGGAAGAAGCGGGAAGAAGCTGGAGGAAGAGTGTTCCCTGAAGGCTTAAAAGATGTGCAACGAGATTCAAAATGTAGCGAAGAATGGCAGGTCTGATTTCAGTTTTAAATTTAACGCTTTTGCATCATATTTTCGAACAATAGTTATATAATTTGGGACCCCATCAAGGCCAACTTTCAAACTTTATCTATAATTCAAATCTTCTTAATTTAAATGCAACAAACAATATACGTTGATACGTTCATTGTAACGGTAACTTCTGTTTTGAAATTTCACGTTGAAAACATGAAGGTCGTGCGAGCCACGTGTCTGTTAAATTAAAATGTAGCGTAATCAGTGTATTATGGAAAGTTGTTTCGTTGTTCTATAGAATAGATAGACTGTTATTATTACAATGATTTTTTTAGCATATACTGATGCATAACTGAATAAAAGATAGAATAGAAATGAAGAATATATTATAGTTTAAAATATACAAAAAATCAAAATATTATGTTTTAAACATAATTATTTGAAGCATCATTATATTATATAAAACATTTTTGTATCATTTGTGGTCACAAGAATATCATTTTTGAGTAGACAAATTTCCATTTATGACCACTTATAAAACTGGTAATGCGAAACACCCATATTAAGAATGATAGGTTTGAATTGTTGAATAAGTAATATAATACTTGCACAAAAGTAGTGTCAACTGCCAATATTGTTCTTCAGTTTTTCTTGGTTACAGCATATTTTACTTCATGTGTTTTTTTCTTATTTATTTCTTTTAATTTTATGAATGTAATCTTTATTTTCTTCTGTTTTTGATAGCCTCTTTTTCTTTTTAATCCTTTTTCCTTTCCTGTGTTTTTTTTGCCTGCATAATCTCCATCTATTTAATAAATTTAATTACAGTAAGAAAATGTTCAAGCACTTTTTATTTCTGCTTTATGACTTGCTTTTTAGGTCATAAAAGAATTTTATTAATTTATTTTAATGAAACAGCCCTAAGAATAAATAAAACAATGGCCACAAATGATACAGTGACCCAAGTCTATTCTATACATAAAATAGAATGTTTATATATTTCCAATTAATACTTAAATCTTTTAAACTGGAATTATTTGTGCATAGTTATTTTTCAAAAAACTGTGAAAGATACAGCCTACCATGAAACTTAAATATCTTATTTTCTCTCCCTGATTTCAAAATGATTTCATTATTACATAAATAAACATGTAAAATGATTAATGTAGGTTCTGGTTAAGTTTAAAATGCTATTTAATAAACAGAAAAATCACTGAATTATTTTGAATGTTGTTCTTTGATCTATGCATTTCCACAAATGTTGCTACATTAAATACAAGAAGTAGATTAATCCAATTACATTTATACAAATATAATGAAGCAATATTTTCTAGTAATGACAACAATTAATATGATAATATATACATAAATACATCCTTATATTTAATGCAGAATCTTTCCTCGCAAGAAAAAGGTTATTATAATAAAAGAGCAAAAGATAGTAAGATTGAGACTCAAGGAAGTTTAACAAAAAAAACAGCACTTGGAGAGAGTGTAGAGGAGGTTGCAGCAGCTGATAAACGAGAGCAAGAGTATCATCAAAATATGCTTCAGTACATAGAATCCATAATTACCATGAGTACTAAACATAAGAGTAAGTATTCAACATATTACATTCATATATTTAGGGAAAAGAAAAATGTATTATAATTAATTACAGATTTGGAAAAATTAAAATTTATGGTCATACATGTAAATTGGTTCTTCACAAGAGTAATTGGAATCAACAAATATGATTATTGCCCTGCAGAATTTGCAGTGGGAGAATTTAGTTTGGAAAATGGTATAGAAAACATATATCATGAAATTATCAATTCAAAGATACCATTAGGATGGAAAAGAGATGCAATTGAAATAAGCCAGCAGACCCATAGAATACCTGTGGAGCTTTCCCAAGGAAAAAACGACTTCTTACTTATGTATAACAAATTGATTGCACTGCTGAAAAATAATCAAACTGGAAACAAATTGCCCCCATTGTTTACATCAAAAGGTTTAGTCCCTGCAGTAAAATCATTATTAACGAAAATGACTCATGCAGCTGGAGTATCTTCGGATGATTTTCTAATCTATTCATTGGAAGCACTTTTTGGCTCATTGAGAAATACTGCTACACAAAGTGTGGACGATTGCACCATACCTTTAGTAGTCGCTGAAAATGAATTTGGAAAAGATACTTTCTTGTCTGTCTGTAATCTCGAATGCGATTTTCATAAATGTATCGATGGCTCATCTCAGTACTGCAGTATGTCTATAATAAAAAGGTGGGGTTTCACAATATGCGATTATTGTTGTGAATTTCTTGGTGTACCAATGGTCGAAGGAGTACATTTCCCTGTTGCTCAAACAATCGATTATGTCTATCAAGAAGTTGCAGAGCAGGAGGGCATTGATACTCAGCTGCAACTCATAAGTCTCAGTGATCAGCCAAAATTGATCGAATGGAATGGAGTGACTGAAGAACATAGAAGAAAAGTGTCTGAACGAAGTTATGCAGAAGAATTACGACGACGTAATGAGAGCAAGCGAGTAGATGTCATTGATCATAGCAAACTCAATGCACCATCAAACAATGCAATTTTAACTGGTCGACCATTACGCCTTCCTAAAACAACGTCATTAGCTATAAATGAAATAAAGGAAAATATTAATTGTTTAAATGTAACTGATTTCCCGCCATTAGGAGGAGAAGCTAAAACACCAAAGAAAGACGTAAAGAATATCAAGCTTCCACTGGGAAGAGGACGTTGTCGTACCTAAGTGTACAAAACATGTAGAATATTTACAACGTTGTTTACCATTTATTCAGTATTACTACATTTTGATATTTTTTATCATTTTTGTGAAAATTGGTTATTACATTTGACTTACATAAGATGATGTATGTACAAAGGTTTATTTTATAAAAGATATATTACATACATATATTACGAAATACTTAAGATTTTTTATTACCAAAGATGAAAAATAGATGTATCAATTATGTTATTTTTAAATTTTGATAAAATATGATGTTATTTTTATAAATAAAATAAACAATTTGCAATTAAAAATTTTGTAATTTCATTTAATTCTTGTAACAATTTGTTATAAATGAATAACATATTATTTCCAAGTATTTATATAATGATTATTCTATTAACATACAATGTACTCTATAGATAATAAATTTCACTTTTACACTTTAACAGTACACTATTTATATTGGTTTATAAAAATTGGTGCGAATGTAAACTTCAGAAAAATGGAACATTTATACACGTAAAATTTTAGTTAAATGTTTGGTATTGCCTCGGTAAAGAGAGTAAAGTTTGTGCAAATACGAAACGAGAATAGAAGTTCACTGTCGATATTCATTCCGCAGCCACCATTTGGCAGCGAGTGTTTTCTACCGGAAAAGGAAATGGAAATTCGTAGTCACACCCTATCGAAGGATGGCTTCAGGTCGCCAAGCGATTCTCCAGTATGACTGGAACGAGGTATATCTACCACTTGAATCTTAAACGTATTGCGTAACTCTGGTTGATATTCACTCATAAACGAAATTTAATCATAAAGGTTTGAAGATGTAATAATACAATACTTTATTTAATTTTAACTCTGTTATTGTTCAAAATAGTACAAAAAATGTTAATTGCAGAAAAAAGAATCTGAAACTTTAAAACAGCTAATGTTATGAGCAACAAATTAATCATTTGGACGTATATTCTATAAATAATTATTTATTCAAAGTATAATTTAAATGTAAAAGTTAAGCGACCTTTTTTTATTGTTGCCCATTCTCTTTACGAATAAATTTCAATTTTTGAATCAAGTTTATCTACCAAGAGGGTTCTCAAAGATTTAATAGCCCCAGGATCCCAGAAATCTTAATTTGGTCTTAATATCCACCCATTGAAATATACACATTTTGCAGTTTTAAAAAATTTTGTAGACTTCCAAAAATCTTCTTAGACTCAAGGTGTTAAAAAAGTTATTCTGTTTTAAAGGGTGAAGGAATATTTTTGAAAGCCACTGGCTCTCATACATACTCTTCTTCTTCTTCTTTATGTTACTAGAAGCAAATGCAACAGTTTGGATAAATATATACACAGTGACATTCATTCCTCAGAATAGGCTTTATTACATTTAATAATCTCCTTCCACCATCTAATGGGATTATAGAGGTCCTTTATGTACACTGTGTCGACTTAACTTCAAAATACATGGGCAGTGTACATAAGTATGTATCTTCGAGAGTGCTTCTATATATACAATATATTGTTACATAGTGCTTGCCATACTGTTGAAGAGATGATAATCTGTTAAGGAGATGTCGGAGGAATCTGGTGGGTGAGATAGAACCACCCAATTCAACTCTGTAACTGTCAGTTGGGTGATTTATCCAGGGCGAATGTTATCCAGGAGCAGAGGAATCTTTTTCTATCCACAAGATGGCTGCTTCGATTTTTATGTGTGTTCTAGTATAATACATCGTCCGGAATGCGACTCCATCGATAGTTTATCTTTGATCTAGGAGTTCAAATCGTTCACCGCAATAAGGGTTTAAGGGACTCTTGAAAATACAGGGTGATTCTCTCGCAGCGCAACACAAAAGCCGTCCCGCACAATGGAACCCTGCTGTGTTTGCGAGGGAAAAGACCCAGGGGCCATATCGCCGGACCCAAAACTGCTTTGTGTGTGTTTATAGCTGAGACGAAGACAAGAAACGAAGCAGCAGGGGTTCCATTGCGCGGGACGGCTTTTGTGTTGCGCTGCGAGAGAATCACCCTGTACTATCTGCATATTTTGAGACTAAGTCAATACTATTTTACGTGAAAGACATTTATGATTTCGTTACATGATTCAAAAAAGGAGCCTATTTTAAGAAATAAAACTTACTGTGTAACCAATAGATTAAACTTTCGAGACGATCAGATAGTTATACAAGCTGTGTCTTTAAAACATGGTGTCTAGCCTTATATTTTTGTTTTACTAGTAGAATTTCGTTATATTGCTGCATAGTCGACTTCTTTACTCTTGAACGATTTTTGACCTCTTTGAATTTCGCGCATTGGTATAGACAAGACTGGATTAAGATGTCTGGGACCCGAGGCTATCACACCTTCAAGGGTATATAAAATTAAGCATTAAAAAAAGATTTTATTTAATATTTGTTGTAGTAAATGGGAGGCTTATAATGGGGCTCATGACTGTAGCCCTCATTAGGTCTCCCCTTAATTGGCCACTGAGGATGAGTTTACTTAAATAGGCTCGAATGCGTTAATTGTTGCATAGAATGAGCTTTTGCTATATTATTATTTATAAAAATGTCACTTAAAGCCTCGTCTGCGGCAATATAATGAAAATTTACTCTATTGAGTTGAAACTCTGGAACCATAATAATTAATTAATTTAAAAAATAACTTAGATAGATAGATAGATTTATTTGACGCTTCCCTGCCAGGATTGCGTGGCGTTTTTAAGGAGCGTTCCCCAACCTTACATACATGGTGTCCCAGCTTAAGTGTTATAATTCCGTTATTCCGTAACTATTAATGATACATAAAATTGTTGATATGGAAATTGCATGGTAAAATGGGGCCAATGTTTTGGCCGAAGTGAAAAATCTGTTGCATTATTAGTTTAAGAGATATGATGGTCAAGTTTTGTTTTTTAAATGGAACTACATATTTTTTTCAGATCATGTGATAGTGCTTCTCAAGACGAATTCATTAAGCTTTAATGTATGCACTCGATTTTAATTAGTTTTCAAGATATAACGTTTACAAATTACCCGAATTTCAGTAGATACGTCTCGGTTTGAGTGGCAAGTCGTAAAAGCGGCCCTATTGTTGCGGCAAGTGCGGTTATTCTTTGGGTCTCCCATTCCTAGTGTAGAGTCTACAGCATCTACTGAAAATCGGGAAATTTGTAAACGTTTTATCTTGAAAACTAATTAAAATCGAGTGTATACATTAAAGCTTACTAATGAATTCGTTTTGAGAAGCACTATTACATGATCTGAAAAAAATATATGGTTCCATTTAAAAAACAAAACTTGACCATCATATCTCTTAAACTAATAATGCAAAAGATTTTTCACTTCGGACAAAACATAGGCCCCATTTTAGCATGCAATTTCCATATCAATAATTTTTTGTATCATTAATAGTTACGGAATAACGGAGTTATAACACTTAAGCTGGGACGCCCTGTATATTTAACAAACAAACTTAACTTCATATATTCCTGAATAATATAAAACCAAAAAGTAAAATGAGAAAAAATACAAAAACAAAGTCATAAACAAAATCAAAATCAAAATCGTATCAAAAATCATATCCTAACTTGAAAAATTATAAATTCTAACTCAAAGTCCTTATTTCTAGATAAACATTTAAACAAAACTAAAACGAAACAAAACTAGACTAAGCTAAGCTAAACTAAACTAAATTCTTGCTTTTGGTTTCCACTATTGATTAACTTTAACCTAAATTATAATTTGTAGTTTCAGTCTTCTCTGTTGATTGAGCCTCTCTCTTATTTTCTTTCCTTTCCTTTTAGTTGCCCCTTCTCGTTTCTTCATCTTTCCTCTTCTTCTATATCTTCCTTACTGTATTTTCCATTCTCCTTCCTTTTCGTCCCATTTCCACTCCTCGCCGTCCACCCATAGCTTCGGATTATTGCTATATTCGACCCTTCTTCCCTTTCCTCTTTTCTCTCTTTCCTTTTTCCCTTATTTTCCATCTCATTCTCCTTTTCTCTCTTGACAGATCCTCCTCTACGCTTACATATTCTCATATTACGTTCCCATATTCTGTTCTTTCTCCACAGCATTCTTCTACTATCATCCTCCTCTTCTAGCTCCGTCAGGATAATTCTCCTTCCCCCTTCCCCTGTCACCTCAGTTACCTTCCTTATTTCCACTTTTTCCCCCTAGCTCTATTTGCAGCATGATTCTGATTCTTCTGCTTCTTTTTTCTTTGTCTTCTTCTTCCATTTCTTTCCATACTATACTCCTATTTCTTCTCTTTTTATGTGTTCACTCTTCTCTCTTCTGCTTCCCCTGCTCTTCTTCTCATTTCCTCTATCTCTTTCATCCATTTTTCTCCTTCCTCGTCTTCTGCCAGTATCTTTTTTACTTTTTCCTGCCATCCTTCATTTCTTTCTTTCCTTATCCAGCATCCCTCCCAGACGTGCTCCTAGGTTTCTTTTTCCCACTCACATATCCTGCATTTCTTATACTCTTCTTTTTCCCAGTATCTTGCCTCTTTCACTTCGTTCCCCAATCTAAATCTGGCTATCCTTCTCCATCTTTCTTCCTTCCATCCTTTTCCAAGGTATCCTTGAATTCCCGGATTCTTAACTGTTATGTATCATCTATTATACCTTGACTTTATTATCTTTTCCCACCTTTCACTCTCTTGCATCAGCTTGTCTGCCCATTCCATTTCTTCATAACCCATCTCCTCATTACATCTTCTTCTTTCTAGGTCTGGTATTTCTATTCCTCTTTCTATAAAAAACTTTCCTCTTCCTTTGTTTCTCTTCTTATTAATTCTTCCCAGCATTCTCTTATCAATTTCCTTCCCCTTCCTTCCCACAGCTTCCTTTCAAAAACCCAGGCTAATTTCCCTGCTCTTACTCTTAGTTTTTGCCTTTGTAACCCTTCTCTCACCATATACTCTGGGGTGCATCAATCCACTTCTATTGTCCATCTTAGGAATCTTTCTTGTAACCATTCTATCTCCTTCTACTCTTTCCATCCCCATACATCTGCCCCGTAAATTCAAAAAATAACTTTTTGTACACATTGTATAAAACGAGTATTATTATTCAATTTGTAGGCGTTTAGTAGACGCCTCTAGCTGGAGCTGGCGACCGCCAGGTGACTGCGGGATCAGCACTGTCCTCGCTGGTGGTCGCCCTGCATACAAGTTCCGAAAAATGGTGTTATAAATGTCTGGGATAGGGATCGTCTGTCGTCAGCCCCCCCCCCCCCCCCCCCCCCCCCCCGAATCTAGCAGACGATCCCAAGACAAAAAAATGCCTTTTTCTGTTCCTACAAATTATACAATAAACTTTTCTTTACGATTAATAAAAACACTAAAATATTGATTTAAATAAACATTTATACGGCTTTTCTGCATAACCACTTAGACTTCAGTGTTATCTTACATATAATAATCATTAATTGTAAGACCAAAATTTTGAATAATCAAATCCTTGAACTGTAATCTAACAATAAGTAGTTCAACGATTGTATACTTTTTGATACAAAATAAAATTTCTATCAGAACAGATTTTTAATTCCTTCGTTAATAATTTATATAAATTTTCAATTTAATATCTCTTTTAAATTCAATATGAATATTTTATAGTCTTTTAATTAATAAATTACAATTCATATTAATTATTCAAGTGACCTGCTTGATAATTTAATAAATTATTCAAATCGGATGTTTAATGTTATTTTAGGCAGATAATTAAAATACAGTTTAAGGAAAGAAATATTAGAGATTAAATATACGTAATTAAAAGACACCAGTATTCATTAGAGTTGATCACAGCAAATACAATATACGTACATATTTTTCAGCATATAAAAAATTATATAACATGATTCACAGAAAGAGTTTTTATATATCTAATATTTTTAGAGAAAAATAAATTAACCCTCGAATGACTGACCATGGAGAGAGACCCAGTTTTAATTAAATTTCGTATTTAATATTATTTTCATTTTCTAAATTTCACACTGTTCTTTTAAAAAATATTCTTCCGATATATAAAATTCTTTCATTTAAAAATTATACATTTAACTTTAGGATAAGACACTTCTGTACGTTTTATAAGTTTGGAGCACGATTCACTTAGGCCCCGCTGTTCAAGGGTTAAGCTAATTAAATTATTATGAACTATAATGAGGCTGGAGCCGCGCCAATTAGACGCGAGAGTGGCTCTGATTGGTGCGTGTATATTTTCCGATCGGCACTCTTGGGGGTCCGCGCTAGAAAACCAGGAGGCCCTCCAAAAAGCGCATTGCACTGCATGTCACACGTCACGAAGGAATAACTAATCTATCGTTACAGTACATTTAGAGTACTAAAATATTAGAATTTTAGAGTATCAGAGCACTACAGTATTGGAACATTGAAGTATTAGAGTACTAAAGTACTAGAATAGTAGAATTTCAGAGTATTAGAGCACTAGAGTATTGGAGTATCAGAATATTAGAATCTTAGGGTTTTAGAGTTTCAAAATTTTATGATTTTTGTACCTTAGAATCTTAGAATTTTACAATGCTGAAGAGCCAGTCCATATTTTTGAGGGAGTCAGCCCTATCCTAGCCCCTACCTATTTAGTTACTCCAATGTTCAGGAAGTGTAGCATAGTGCACCGGCAATAAAGATGTACATAGATAACAGCACTTTAAATATGCTTTCAAGAATTGAGACCATTATCAATAGCCACGGAAATCATATAAAAAATAAAAAATCAAAAATTGTGTTGATTTAATAAAATTATAGTACAGACATTTCGAATTTTTCATTAATACTCATGCTATTTTATGAAAACGAAAAATTGTAATGTAACTTCTGAAATTTAAATTGGTACAAAATGTTGGGTTCCCATAATGGAATAATAGGGTATCATACATTTGATCAACCATTTCTTAATAAGACTTGATGAATATTTCGAATCGTTGTGTTAAAATCCAATTTACTTTTACATTTACTTTTTGCTATAAATTCACAATAATTAAATCTATCATAGGGAATTTATTTATTGCATGCTTGGCAGTTAACAATATCTTCTTCAATAACAAAACGTATACTTGTTATTTCAGATATGTAGTTATTTTAGATCTGCACTCCGAAAATGATGGAATGAAACTTACATATCAATGTACCTGCGTCGCTCTACAATCAATGGCGTTGTTTGCATTTCTCAAGGTAGCACGGAATTCAAATGATATTGTTCGGTTCAATTAACCCTTTCGGTACTATGGGAGCGTAAAGGCGTTTAGTAAGTGGGACAATCATTTGTAGAAAATATTCAACTAACAACACAGTGCTAACAATTTGATAAGAACTGACATAATTTTCGATAATAATGTCACTAATGGATACATGTGTTTATTGTCGAGGACTCATTTCTTGTCACGGTTTTTTTTAACCCTGGCATATCAACTTTATCGTAATGTCACTCGCATAGCATTATGCAGTGTGATTATTAGTTTTAGCTATAACTCAAGTTTGATTTATAGTTTTACTGTTTAACTCTTGAAGAACGGAATCTGAGTCAACTGTGATCCAAATTTACAATTCATATACAAAGGTATTAACCTAAAATTAAATGTATAATTTCTTAATGAAAGGGTTTCATGTATTAGAAGAAGAATTTTTAAGGAAACAGTGTACAGTTTAGAAAATGATAACAATATGAAATACAAAATTGAATTAAAATTAGTGCTCCATCCATGATTTGTCGTTCCAGGGTTAACGTGTAAATAAAAAAAATTAATAAAATTTGATAGATTTACTATTATTCGAATAAATCTATATTTTATTTTCAATGTTCATGTTTAAAAACAGATGATAATAATAATAATAATAAAATTATAATTCAACTTTCAAAATAAAAAATTCGAAAGAAGTCACTTCTAATCTTTGAAACTTTAAATTATTCAGAAATAAATAAAGAAACAAATAGATAGTAAGTAATTTTTAAAAATACATAGTAATAATTAATGATGTTTAATAATACTAAGTTTTCATCATAATTACATGATATTTATACACTAAACTGTTTAAAAAATTGATTTTGAAAGTCAAATGTTTTCTTGACGATAATTCAAAGACAGTAGAAAACTCAACGTATGAATGACCTACTCTTTAAAAGTATTTAGTATCGAAAGGATTAATATCAGTGGCGGCTCCTCCATAATATTCGCGACGGCTATGGCTCTTCCAGTATAAAATAAAAGTTCCTGTTTTTAGACGATGACATTCAAAAATCAGTGAAATCGGCGATAACGTTTGCTTTCTAAATAATTACCTTAAGTTTTATTAATAATATAATTTTCAATTTATATTGAACTTTTTTTATACAGTTATAATTGCTACAGCCCCATCACTACAAATTCTTACAATCTGCCATTGACTAACAAATAAGACTGATATTATAATATAAGAAAAATATATAAAATGTGCAAAATATATAACATTTATAAAAAAATATAGGCAATACACTTATGCATAAGTATTAACAGTATAATTGTAATATTTATAATGTTTATTATCGAAGATACTGCACCCTGAAATTTTAAGCACAAGTTCACCAATGCATTAAGTTCACCTATAGCTACCGAACCGTCTTCCATTACCCGGGGTTATCGGAGGTCGAGGTGGACACTGCGCCGAGTGTAACCACCTCTGACCACTGATTAATCGATTTGAAATCACCTAGCTTCAAATTATACAGGATGTTTCATCAAAATTGGTACAAATCGATATCTATGAACGTATAAATAGTTCGTAACGTATAAATAGAACGTATAAACAACAATTTGTTGTTTAGAATGCTTAGAATTTCCTTTTTTACATTATGACAGGCGACAAGAGATTAGGTTCCGTATTCATTTTAAACAATGACTAAAAATATTCAACCAGTTCAATTTTTTTATTGTGCTATGCCAACAGGGTGCCGAGTCGTTCGTTCGCAACCTACGTCAGGCCCGATTTTCGTAGCTGACACTGCCGTCCTTGAGCCCGCGCGCTATACGCGCTCGGATTGGTCGGTGTTTTTTGTTAATAACTTGAAAACGAAGCCTTAACCAACATTTTGGCAAAGGAAAAAGTTGTTTAGAATCACTTTAGCAAACATCCCTCTGCGGCTATCGAGGTAGTCGCGTGACACTCTGTGTATACAGGGTGGCCCAAAAGGAGCTTTAGTTTTGAAAAATTTATTATAAGAACAACTAAAAGAGATTCAATTCAAATAAATTGCATTTTATTTAGAAACGTTGAAAATTTAATGAATGATATTTTCAAAGTGTGTTCCCTTAGTAACCACTAACTAACAATAAGTGGCGGAGCCTTGTTTCAAACCATTCGATTCTAAGACAACATTATCTGTATGTACTGGCCATTAAAAAGTGAGTAAAACACGTGTGAATATAAATCGACTTTTTCTCAATTTTTCAACTGGATGACTTCAGTGATTCTTTGAAGTGTTCCATGTTTCCAATCTTCACTTCATACACTTTATCCTTGACATAACCCCAGAGAAAGAAATCATTGACCACTATGCAATCATAAACATACGTTCTTCGAGGCTATATGTAATTTTTGCAGTCGCCATTTTAAAACTGAAAAACACGTATAAAAAAAACTTCCAACTTTGATCTACTTGTTTATCAAATAATAATTTGATATCTATAAAAATAAAGAGATGGCGGTGAAATCAAAACTGAAGCTCCTTTATAGAATTTTCCTTACCGCATTCGAAATTTACACGCGTTTATTTGTTATTACACAAGTACTTGTATCTATTTACAATTATTTGCGTAATAACAAATAAACGTGTGTAAATTTCAAATGCGGTAAGGATGGTAATGTATTATACGTACTGGGTAGAAAACATAACTTAAATTCTATAAAAATTACAACGTATGTAATTAATTATTAATAAATGCAATGATTATAACACAGCTGTAATAGTTATTCAAAAAGAGACAAATTATCTAAAAAAAAAGAAAAAATAAAATGTTGGGAACCAAGGATTTCAACCGTGAACCTTCAGCTTGCGAGTCATGTATTTAATCGCGGAGCTAATTGTTTGTATATGCGAGTTTGTCATACTTCTCAGTGTAAGGAATAACTATATTATTATTACTGCAGCTTGAGGCTAACCGGGCACTCAGTCCTTGTGGACCATTGTACCCAGGCCGCAAAGCAGCCTCCTTACTGTCTGTGCTTTGGCAGCTGGGTTTCCGTTGCGAAGTTCAGAAGCGCCGGCACCAGGCCAGACGAGATGCTTAACGATGAGGGTTCTGAGGTCCCCAGGATTGATCCTTTTAGAGCCCTTAGTTCCCTGCATCTTAAGAGTGCGTGGAGGGGTGTCTCATCCTCCTCCTCACACCTTGGGCATGTCAACTCCTCTGTAAGTCCCATGCGTGCAAGGTGTTTCCTCGTGTACCAGTGTCCTGTCACTAGGCCTACGAGCATGCGCAACTGCGCCCTGTCCAGGTGTATTAAGGTATCACCCAGCTTCTGTGACGGTCCCTCAAGGAGGGCCCTCGTGTGTCCCATACCGTTTGCGTTTCGCCAGAGCCTGGTGAATTCCTGATTCTCACCATTTCTTGGCCAGGCCCTTTAACGCGCTGGTTGAGACTCCAATAGGGTACGAGGGGTATGGCTGAGAGCTTGACGCCCCCAGTTGTGGCAATTCGTTGGCCCTCTCATTACCTGCAATACCAGCGTGACCTGGTACCCATAGCAGCTTGACTCTGTTATTCAGAGATAGCCGTCCCAAGGTCAGTGCACAGTCTCTGACTAGCTTAGACCCAATTTCCACTTTGTGAAAAGCGCTAAGCGCAGCGAGGCTGTCACTGTATATGTATATGTGTTTGCCTGAATGTGCCCTGTTTAAGATGTATTTGGCACAGGCCCAGATGGCAAACATTTCTGATTGAGAGACCGTTACGTGATAGCCCAGTCTGTGGATTTTATAGACCCTTGGGCTCGTCCAGGATATCCCGGCCCCGGTTCCAACTCTGGTCCTGGAGCCGTCTGTAAACCAGACGAGCCCCCCCCCCCCCGGGATCAGAATACCTCCAGCCATTTCTCCCTGTCAGGGAGGACTATCTCATAGTCATGGCTGAAGAGGTACACCGTCTTGCAGCGATCACCACCTTGGGTCAGGGTTGATTCCGACTCCATCTCCGTGAGGATTGTGGTATGCCCGTTGTTCGACGGCGACCATTCTTGAGTCTGATGTAGGCGAATGGCTGCTCTCTAAGCCGCCGCGATAACCACTAGGTGAGGTGGCTTGATGTCAAGCAGTACGCCTATCGCCATGGTGGGCGTGGTGGAGAGTGCACCTGTTATCCCCAGCAGCGCCATTCGATATATTCTCTCGATAGTCTTTCCGTGAGTCCCCTTCTTCGTGGAGGTCCACCACACAATCGAGGCGTACGTAATAACGGGTTCAAGGATGACCTGGTAGATCCACCTTACCATCCTTGGTTTGAGACCCCATGTGGGACCAAACATTCTACGACAGGCCCAGTAGGTGCTGATTGCTTTCCGGGTCTGCTTGTCCACATGACTTTTCCAGGTGAGTCTCTTATCCAGTATTACTTCTAGATATTTCACCTCATCTGTAAGTTGTAGTTGTGTCCCAAAAAGGTAAGGAGCCTTGAAATAAAAGCGTCGCTTCCTTGTAAATAGGACCAACTCCGTTTTGCTCGGATTTACCGTAAGCGAATGTGATTGACACCATGTTTCTACGAGTGTGATTGCCTTTTGCAATCTCCTCGCTAATTCCAAAGGGTATCTGCCCCTGACCGTGATAGAAAGGTCATCAGTGTAATCCTGAACTTCAAAACCTTCTGTGGTCAGTATCTGTATGAGTTCGTCAACCACGAGGGTCCACAACAGGGGGGACAGGAACTCTCCCTGCGGGCAGCCCCTCACGAAATCAGCCCTCACCGTTTCCTCTCCTAGGCTTGCTGTGGCTGATCTATTGATTAGCATATTGTGGATCCATCTTACGACGGAATCCTCGATGTTGTATCTCCTCGCAGCCTCCTGTATGGCATCGTGAGGGGTATTATCGAATGCCCCTTCAATGTCAAGGAAGATGCAGAGGGCGGATTCACCGTTCGACAACGCTCCTTCAATTAAACCTACCAGGTTATGAAGTGCCGTCTCGGTGGATTTGTCATTTTGATAGGCATGTTGGGAGTGGTGCAGCGGTCTGCTGACCAGAACCTCGTCTCTAATGTGCCTATCAACCAATCTTTCCAGTGTTTTAAGTAGGAAAGAGGTGAGGCTAATAGGTCTATATAACTTTGCCAAGTCATAATTGTCTTGCCCTGGTTTCGGGATGAACACTACCTTGGAGTAAAGGAATAACTAACTTTAATTGTTAATATTTTTTAAACAATTAGCCGTCTGCCCCCAAAATAGGGTATAAGCGTGTTCAGCTCGACGAGCTCTGCAAGGTGGCATAGTTTAATTAATAAGTGAGCGTAACACTTGAGTAGTTTCTCTCGTAAGACAAACAACTTGCGCTTATGAAGTTTTTTGTAAAACAGTGGAAATTCTAAGGGCAATTTTCACTGCCGTAGACAAAAACGCGCAGCAAACGAAAATTGTGTTTTAGTCAGAAGGAAATCTACATATTTACAATGTTTCATAATTTTTTGAATTTTCGGGTTCGGGATCATTCCTTGTTAGCCAAGCTTGATCTAATCCGCTTAGTACAGTAAAAAAGTGAAAAAGAAAGTTTTGAATTTATGATACATTTGATACGTTATCACAAAGTTATAGGAGTCCATAAGGGGTTAATAATAGTATCTAGATGAAAAAAAAATATACTGATCGAATTGAGTAACCTCCTCCTTTTACGAAGTCTGTTAAAAATATAACTAGTCCTATTTTATTAAGAGGCTCGTATATAGTGAATGGTCGGAAAATCCATTTTTCCCCATATTTCGATAGATACACATCCCAAGAACATGCCTATATAGTATTAGGACGAATTTCAAAAAATTAACGGAGACACAGTGAATCATTTTCTCATTTGTAAGTATTAGTAATCTGATAATCAAATTTTAAATGCCTTTTTCTCGAAATGACACTTTTTATCCGCGTTGACAGCTAATGAAATAATCTAACAATCCAATCTAGGTTGTATTTGTAAAAAAGACTTTTCTCTTTTACAGTTGTACAGTACGTTGTCGTTTTTTGATTGATAAAAATAATTTTATTTTATTTAACTTTCTTTTTTCACGAAAAACTAGTAGAACATTTGGTGATTTTAGTGTTAACGGGTTTGTTGATATCTATCTGTATTTTTCGCGTAAATAAATTATTACTACCTATAATAAGAAAATGAAAAAAGAAAAAGATTTCATTATTTTTTTGCCAATATACTGTAGTGCATGTAAATTTGATATGCTTGCACTATTTTTCAAGGAACAAAGATGACCTTTAATCTTCTAAATAGGATGCTACATATTTTTTGTGTACCATACAAAAATCTACGTCAACACATTGAACTATGTATTGTACAATGGTCTTCAATATCATACGAGATTGGAAATGAAAGAAATATTAGGAACACATTGTCATTCAAAAATATGGGACCTTTTATCAATAAAGATATAAGGTAAGATTTTTTTAAATCTACTGAAAACTGCTAGGAAATAATTTCATTTTCTTACTTTTCAGTAAATTTTATTTAGTACCTTACAAAAAATCATTCCTTTATATAAATTTGAAGCCACGTATTTCAAAACAATACAAGTCCACTTTTCAATACCTCTGAGATCCAGTAGACTCTCGTTAGATTGCCGCTGACGGGGTTATAAAGGGTAAAAATTGTGCAAGCTTCCCAGCTTCTAGTTGGAGGGGAAAAGAGGGATAAAAGTGTCGGATGCCGGCGGAAAAATTATGGCGTTTCGTCTCGGGAACCGTCGACTAGAACTCATCAGTGGGGCTGACGTGGACGGTCCTTGGCCCAGACTCCTGGGTACTATATTCTCAGAAGGATGGAACGCTTGCGAGAAAGGATGGATTATACGCGCGACATCTTGCGGCTATCACGGGAAAGAGGCCCAAGGGCGCTATACTCCGCATATAACCCCTACAAAAGCGTATCATTTTCGTAGACTATGATAATCCGTGTGAAAATCAAATCATATGGCAATATAACGAGAGGGTACTGTATACATATTGTTAAGTGTAGCGTAGCCATGAAATATTGTATAATGAAATATCAGCAACTGTTTCAATGTTTCCCTATTTTTAACAATGCAAAATTCTAATTTTGGAAATATCATACCGTAAAATGCTGATGCTTTCTTTTTACAGCGTGCTACTATTAAAGGGTTAAGTAACCGGAAGAACAGGCGCAGGAATTTATTTGTGAAAAAGTGAAAAGATGCATTCCAAGTGAGGGGTTACAAAAGAAGGTTTGGTAATTATTTAGAAATTGGTCCTCCTCACCGATTTTCGTGACCTAGAAATATGTTGTCAAGGTCATCATTCTGACAACTTTTCCCTATACATGTTACCGCCGCTCGGCCTTAGTTTCCGAGATATTTGCAAAAATCTTTAGTTAAACTTAGATTACGAGTACACTGTATTCCGGGAAAAATGGAGACTGAATGGTGATTGAAAGAGTGATTAAAATGGTTTGAGGTTAGGGTTAGGGTTAGAGTTTTGTTTTTGATTTTCTCACGTTATAATTACTCTTTCTGTCACCTTTTATATATTGTATACCTATTATTCATTTTGTGTTTTATCAGAAATCGGAAACATGTCGAAAAATGCCATTATACGATCATTAACATCATGTTGACGTCGGAATAAAAACTCAGCTATATATCCCACGTAATGAGACGTACGAGTTCCATAACGAGGAATATTAGCTCTCATATCACGCCATGTACGCTCTAAACTCAAACCTAACCTAAACCTTACCTAAACCTAACCTAACCCTAACCCTAAGCCTAACCTCAAACCACTTCAATCACTCTTTCAATCACAATTCAGTCTTCATTTTTCCCGGAATACAGTGTACTGGTGACATAAGTATAACTGCAGTTTTTTACGAATATCTCGGAAACTAAGGCCGAGCGGCGGTAACATGTATAGGGAAAAATTGTTCAGAATGATGACCTTGACAACATATTTCAAGGTCACGAAAATCGGTGAGGAGGACCAACTTCTAAATAATTACCGAAGGTTTATCTCAAAAGATTGAAAATTGTTGCCTGGGTAGAAGGCATCAATAGATAACGTAATATTACTTGGGCGCAGTGATATATCACCGTGATTGATGATCCCACAAAAAAAAGCGATGCTGGAATGTGTATAGATCGTGCATGTTAAGGTGTAAGATACAGGTGTACCAATGGTATATTGAAAAGCCCGTGAAAAATCGTGTCTATTGATTTATTCGAACAATAGTTCACGAACTGTTTTGTGTCAGTTGAACAAACCTACGAACATATGTACTATGAAAATGGATTTTTATTTGCTCAGTTAATTGGCAATTTACACTGGGTGATCAAATTATCATGATTTGCTTTGAAATTTAAATAATATTTAGGAATATTTTAAAGAGGGTAATATGGCCTCCTAGTTTTATATACATTTGTATATCTGATTCATAATTTAAATTCCTTTAAATTTTTAAGGAATGATAGAAGAAAATCAGTTTAACTAAATTTACCCACAAGATGTCATTGTTATACAGTAGACTCCCGTTGTATTACCACAGACAAGGTGATGGAGACAGAAAATTTTTTCAAGCCTCCAAACTTTCAGTTGGAGGGGAAAATAGAGATAATATTGTATCATTTATGTAGGCTATGATGATGAAAGTCTCGTATGATTGAAAATCTGTGCAAAGATCAAATCGCTCATATGACAATACAACGAGAGTCTACTATAAAAAAGACTGTAAGTGCCATTTTCAACCCTTCGTCGAACGATTTCTTATTAAATCTAAAACGAAATATAGTTTTAAATAATAAAACATATTTTTTTATCATAGAAATGTATTAAAAAAAAAATTGTATAATATTGAAAATTTGTAAAACTATGTAAAATGAAATTTATGATCACAGAAGATAAGAAATACAAGAATTTCATAGCATGTTATTCTATGCAGCAGGTGCAGTATACTGTACGATGGGATAACAAATGTTTTTTCATAGAATGGATGTTTATATGAAGGCCAATGTCAGTAAATGTCAACCTTTGGATGGCGGATCATGGAGAGAACCATAATTTTAATTTAATTTTGTGTTTCATATTATTATCATTTTCTAAATTTTACACTGTTTCCTTAAAAATTATTCTTTTAATTATTACTCCTTAAAACTAAATATTATAGATTTTGGATAATTATCTTAAATATACTTAAAATACAATAGAAAATATTTATTTGTTGGTGTTATAAATTGAAAGCAATAGAAAGTAAATGTTTTAAAAGGTATGGTGTATATAAATAATTATTATATAAATAGAGTTGGTAGACGTTGAACGATTTCAAGTTAGCTTCGACATTTTTATCAATCGAGATCTTGGACACGTTCGACCGTAAATGGCTTGAAGATAAAAAGAGTTAATCGGTCGTTTGAAATGGCAGGAGAGTGGGTAGAAGACGATCAGATTGGAACTAAAGGGTGAGCAGTAGATAAGGGCAAAAGCTTTCTAGTCAAACTACCAGCAAAGTGAAAACGGACATATGTGTTCTGACAAACGACGAACAATAACGTTTTATACAAACTTTAACCCAACTTTACTTCCATACAGGTGGTATCAGTAAGCTACAATCACTACTATAAATCGAAATTTTCACAAATTCAATTTAAACTTTAAAAATATTTGAAAACAGGAGTGGATAAAAGTGCCATCTAACAAATTAATCGCTTGCTTAAGTATCTGTCAAAGTAATTGTTTGAAGCCAAGTTGATTTAAAGATTTTCAATTGAAATTTTTACAGTAAACTTTCGTTATATTGTAACGGACGGGGCTGTAGGGACGGAACATTTTTCAAACTTCCAAATGTTTAGTTGGAATAGAAAAGAGAGATAAAATTGTATTATTTTTGTAGGCTATGATAATGGAACAGTGGTACTGACATGTTTCAAAATTTGTGTGAAAGTCGAATCGCTCACGTGGCAATATAACAAGAGACTACTGTAAATATAGGTACGTATATTTTATAGATGGCTGTTGGATAGCAGTCAAGCGATTTCTAACTTTTGGAAGATATGTGTGCTCTGTAAAGTGCAAACTTTAGGAGAAGATTCTTGAGGAAAAGTTGAAAAAAGTTTTCATACCTGACGTACAAGGTGCTTTATATGTATAAGAAGGAAAACTGTATCTTTAATGTTGAAAATGTTTAATGATGTACTTGATTAGATAACAGCACATAAATTAAAAATATTAGGTGCTACACATTTATTTGGTATTTAAGATTGTTATTTCAAATTGGAATATTCTTAGTTACTATTTTTTAAGGGGTTATATACCCCTATATACCAGTTATGTCCCACGTAACTGGAAACACTCCAATATTTCCTAAACTATTAAAGATACAGGAAATTGTTTTGGTGGTTATTGCATGATAAGATAGAGCAACATTTTGTCGTAGACAAATTTTTTTTTGCATTATTATTTTCAAAAATATAATGGCAATGTTTGGTTTTTTAAATGGAACTATATATTTTTCTTTCGATCATTTGATAGTGCTTTTGAAATCGAATTCATTAAGCTTGCATGTATACACTTGATTTTCATTGGTTTTCGAGATATTACACTAACAAATTTGGAGATTTTTCACGGGAAAAATTCACTTCAGTGGGAAATATCAGCTGGGGTCCTGTTCGCGTCGAAAGTTTGGGCCTGCCGTCCCGCTGGCCGCCCGTGGTATCCATTTCAAGTAGTACTGTTTAACACGCGGCACTTTACTCGCGAACAGGACCCCTGCTGATATTTGCCACTGAAGGGAATTTCTCCCGTGAAAAATCTCCAAATTTGTTAGTGTTACAGTTAACAAACTTGAAAAAATCGATTTTTCAAAAATATTATTTTCTCAAAGTATATAGTCTTAAGAATATTTTCTGAAAGTTTTAAACCTTGCCGCTCAAAATTGTCGAAGATACAGGCCGTTTTGTATCTACCCGAGCCAGGCAGCAGCTGCCGCGCGACTCCCTCTTACTTCTTTGGATACCCATCTAATACATTGTTTTAGACTATTTATTGTGTGAGCAGACCATAGAGGGAGTTACAGCCGTTAAAACGAGGTTGATTGTTGATTCTCGAAGGAAAGTTAAAAAAAAAAATTATCTGCATGTAATTTACTTTTAAAACTTTAAACGCGTTTTTCTCGAACCTGTGTTTTCAAAATCGGTGACCACGATTTCTCTGAAACTATTGCGCCGATCTAAATGAAATTTTCAGGACTTCTTAAGAACATAAAAGACTAGTACGTGATCGAAGGATTTTTTTTATGTTGCACATTTTCAGTTTTCTGGACGAAAAGCGGTCGATATTTTACCTGAAAATCGAAGTGTTGACTTTAAACATCCGCTATTTTGTCAAAAATCAAATTTTTTCAAAATCCTTCGATCACGTACTAGATTGTAGTATATAGTAACGACATTATTTTGCCTGTTTGTTTCAGATAACCTGGGAACGAGAAAAAGTGGTCACCGCAAATCAAGTTTTTTTCAAGGCGCCTCGGGAATATTACAATATTTCGCTGTAAACAGCATATTTTTACTTGGAAAAATTCCTGAACACTCTTCAATAGTTTTATTGTAATGTGCAGAAAGTGAAAACAAATATATTCATATACTTTTCCAAAAAAAAGTCACAAAAACCGGCATTTTTTGGGCCTCGCAACTGTATATGTATAACCCCTTAAGTATTATTTTAAATTGCAATTCTATTGTAGAGAGAACCCCGCATCTCCCCTTTTCCAAATCGCCACACAACGTAGCTGTCGCCTAACAAATTACGAAACGGTATTATAAGAATTGTATAGAGTGCACCCTCGCAAAAGGGTCACAAAATAACTTTTATCAAACTAAATAACATTTACTTGAACTATTTTCTGATATTCTTCATAGATAACGATTTATGGCAAAGGAAATGTTTAAGGAGCAAATACGCAGAGGCGTTGAAGGAGAATTAAAACAGACATATTTTATCTTAAAATTCATCAAATATTGAAAATGATGACATCTATTTATTTTTTTTTTTTTAATATTGTGTATCGGACAACTTTATTGCAAGTATCGACTTACAAGCATTTTGCATTCGATTTTTTCTTCTGAGTGTATTTGAAGCATAAAGTAATGGAAACTTCACTTACCACAAAAGGAGATATGAAAGTTTGAGTATAAAATGCTGAAATGACAACTATTTATTTGTGAACGCGTATTTAACGACTGACAAGCATTTTATATTCGAGTTTTCATATCTTCTTTTGTAGTAGGTAGAGTCCTTATACAATATAAGTCGGTACCTGCAATAATATTGTCCAATACACAATATTATAAAATTCATAATGTTAAAAAAAGAAGAAATACATGTTTACAAGTAAATAGCCGTCATTTTCAATAATTGGTCAGATGAATTTTAAGACAACATACGTCAGTTTTACTTCTTTTTAGACGGTGGGCCTCAAACTGCACAGATTACTTTATGGCAGTTTATGGCGGGGCCATAAAGGGCCCGCACGAAGGTCCTGTACTGTATACCTGGGTTAAAAAGTAGCACATAATACGTGCTGAGAAGCCAGTTAAGCTCCTCCTACGCATATTACACAGTACAACCTTTAACCCATTCGATCAGCAGCGGGAGCTTTCTTTTAGTTTCAATTAGATAGAAAAAAGTTAGATTAGGTTAGGTTAGTCAGCGAAAAAGTACTAATAAAAAAAGGCCTGAATGGTTTCAGTCAGTGAAAAATAACTATCTATTTCATATCTTGAAAAAAAAATATATTCCTGGCAGCCTGGAAGGTCTTAGTCACTCAAAAAATATTAATATTAAATTATTTTTCGGTTTTGTGGTACAGGAGCTTCGTGCGGACCCTTTATAGCTCCCGCCATAAACTGCCATAAAGTAATTTGTGCAGTTCATGCACCACCCTTTAGACACCTTTGCGTATTCGATCCCTAAATATATGCCATAAACCGTTAACTATGAAGAATATTAAAAAATGGTTTAAGTAAATGTTATTCAATTTAATTAAAAAAATTAGTATTGTGTTTCATTTAAAAAAGACAACGTCGGTTTATTTTGATTCTATGACAGCCACTTCAGTAAAATTGTTTGTACAGCACCAATCAGGTATTTCGTAACATTTAATTTGAAAAAACTAAGTCGGTAGCTATTATAACTTCCGAGATAACAGTACTTGTAACACTTTATCTGATTCATCCTGTACAAAATATTAAATGCAACTGCACCATTCAAATAAAATAACATTTCAAATAAAAATTGAAATTTCAGTAAATGAAATAATTTTACTTTAATAACCTGAAGAGTAAGATTACATTATTTTATCTGCTAAGATCTTGCTTCATATTTAAAATATTTCTTTATTTGACCATTGCAGGATTTAATATTAAAAATTCTTAATTTATTCCACCTCTGTATTACACGGTTGAATATCATTAATTTGATGCGTTTAGTATTACGCCTTTTTAATTATCATTTTAAATTTTAATATTTTCCCGCGTTTCTATGTATTTGAAAAGTGGCGCAAGAATATCTCAATAATTTGAATTACCATGATTTAAAAAAATAAATCTTCAATTAAAAAAAAGGTTCATTTGTACACCTTGTATCAATAAAGCCTTTGTCTATGATTACTATGTCCATCTTCTAATATTCTATAATAGTATAAAAATAAGCCGGAACTTTATATTACGAGATATGTTTGGCAAACATCAGGTTCCAAAGATGTTCCAGTAATATGATGATACGTTAAAAGTTCTTTAGCTGGCTGTGCGCCATGCATGTTCAAATGCCATAAATTCCTGCTGCAAAGTTATGTAAACGAAATGAAATTAAATATCAGATATCTTTAAAACGTAAAACTTGTCCCTTGTGAAACTTCGTATGCTGTGGAGTTTCAATTTTAACAAATCATTTGTGAAAAAGTACTTCTTTCTCTTATGGCTTCTTTGAATTTCGTACCTTGCAGGGCCAGCTCAAGGCCTTTTTCAAAGCAAGCTATTTTCCATTTTTTGCGCCCTCCTATTATCCCTACCCCATCTCCAAGCATAAATAAGATTATCGAAGATACTCCATTACTTTATTATAACTTAACTCATAAAAATTTTATTTATATCACTTGAATAAAATTACAGAAAATTGAAACATATTGTTAAATTCAATAGAATAACATAATTCAGAAATAAAAATTGTTGCTTACGAGTCACTTTTCATGTCTCAGAGAATAAAAAACGATTTTTGTATTTTGGCGCTCTTTTCAAGTTGCGCCTCAAGCTATTGTCTCATTAGCTCGCTATCTAAGTCAGCCCTGGTAAATACCTTGGTATGGATAAATCTACCCAAGTGGATACAAATGTGCTAAGCGCTGCATGGAATGAACTTTTGATATATGTCATTATTGGTAAGAATGTTCAGCTCCGTCTACGACAATATCAGGAGATTTGCTGTACAAAAAATAATGAACGTAGAATATAAAATGGAAACACGATAGTTGGTACATCATCTGAATCGAGCTTCCCAGTTGCCTATAGAATTTCAAGTGATCTGGATCAAAGAGATTTAAAGGATAGACCTCGTTAGTAGTTAGACAAACTTTCTTAGAAAGGAAGACGTTTTTTCTCCATTGGAAAAAGTATAGAACAGAGTATCCTCCAATAATGGAGAAAGGAATTGATATGAAAGTTAAGATTAAATGATAATTCTGGGATAGACTCGGCGCTTGTTCTTTATCGCTTTAATCGTCGTTTCAAGTATCCTTCCTTGTTATCTACTTATTATTAGTAATATTATACAGTTTCGAAAATTAGAATTATAATGCCATGTTTCACTCGTGATCAAATCAAACTCCCCCAGCGAAAATTGCGATATAGGGGAAGCAGAAATTCTCAAAATCATAATTTCAACGATATTAATATTAAAAGTAATTTAGAAACAAAATAATATAATTTTTAATCGTTAAATATTATAAATTTTAGTACATAACTGAAAAATATGAATAAGAAATAAATATCATTTCAAATTTTCCCGCGGAAATGTTTATAGGTACGAAAGCGATAGGACCAGACTCCTACATGTATAGGGAAAGACGGGACCACTGTCAATGTTATTTATTTTTTTAAATAATCTAATAATCAAAAAAAAAAAAACGACCTATAAACAATTTAGCGTCGAGGCCGAACTTCGAATTCCGCGTCGGTAAAACAGTCAACGTTTCATCGAAAATTAGGCCGAACAGAAACTGATTTTAACGCCACCTGAATTATCGCATCCAACTAACTATGCTACGTCACTTTTCGCATACACCTAAATGACACACGGATGCTACGATAGCTATATGTATTATGTACGATGAATCAGATCAATTTTTGCGTGTCGCCGGAGGAACCACAGTTTCTCGAGCGAGTTCGGCTCGGCTTTGATGTGGTGACAGCCGAGAATCGACGCAGCGTACAGGGAAAAAAGCAAGTTTAAATACCCGTGTACGTGTGAGACAATACTAACGCAATCAAAATTTAAAATTAATGCCTTTTTATTTTTGAATTTTTTAAAATGAAAATGTTACTAACGTATTTGTGAGATTTTTCTGATAAAAACAAGATCAAACATGACATAACTTGAATTATAATTATTTATTTACTTATTTATATCTGAATAAGTAAAAATAATGTAAATTATATGGTGTTTGGTCTTATTTTAATCAGAAGAACCTTACAATTACATTGGTAAAAGTTTCATTTAGCAAAAAATAAAAATAAAAAAGTTATTATCGAATTAATATTGTTTCACTCAAATGTTTTTTCTCAGGCCCTTTAATTCTTGGACTTCTTTCTCTTTCGCTATTTGTTCTTTAGTTTCACTAAAAAAAAGAATAATAATAGCAACAAAAAATAATGATAGTAAGTACGTCTTGTGACATATGGGTTGAAAATCGCTATCCTAGTCGATAGAACGATGCGTGAAAAAAAAATTTACGCGTCGGAGTTCATCGCCTCTTCCAGACTCGAACTTCCCATTCTCCACGATACATTGTATCGTCGTCGACGGTTCGGTCGACGCACACATATTCACATATACGAGCTGCGAATGAGCGCGCGGTCGAGCACAGAAAACGAACAAACTGCGCCCTACAGAAAAAACGAGGAACTAAATTTGTGGTCTGCTTTACCTTTTTGACGTCTTTCGCGAGTGAACAATCAACGAAATCGTAGTTTTCAAATTACTTCTTTCTGGAGACTTGTACATCATCCCTTGGGTGCTCATTTTATTATATCCGCCCCAAAGAATATCAGTCTGGTCCCTATTTGGACAAACTATTGGCAGAAATGTTTATATTACGAATAAATCAATGCAGGTGAGTCCGATCCGCCATTTTCTTGACCGTTGACAGACAGCAATTTCAATATTTTATAAATTTTTGACGATTTGGATAATATAAGGACCAGACAAATATTCTTTAGATCCTCCTGAACACGTCCGACAAATTTTTGTACATTCTGTTTAGAAATGAGGACGTAATTTGAAAACTCGCGTCTAGGGATTTTTCTAGGGACTGTCTATTTCATTTCAACTTGTTCTTTTGCAAATAATGTAATTAATTTTTTAGCTTTAATATTAACGTAGAAAATGTTATTTTTAAAGTAACATGGCCACTAATACAGGGCGCTTTGGCCACAATAGTTTTTTATCATATTTTTTAACATTTCTTTAATAATAAATAATCAAACAAGTATAGATTTTATGACATAAATAATAATAAAAGGTTTTGATAAATTGTTTGAGTTATTGAACCTTTCAACACTGCAGCGTTCTTTTAGAGCTTAAGATTTAGCTGGATTTCGCACAGGCAAACGGGATCAGTGACCCCAGACATCAGTGGCCATCACGCTCCAAATGTCTTTCTTCTTTTATTGAAAATAAATAATAGATAGAACTTGGAAAATTGATTAAGTATATGACAAAGATAAAATAAAATAGATAAAGTTTCATTTATCATATACATTAAATTTAGATTTGATTTGATATTTTCTGATTAAGAAGAAAAATACTAATTTTAATTTCTTAGAACTTAAAATTTCTATTTAATATCATTTTTAAACTAAAAGCAATCGATTTCATTTTTTTTCTGATTGTAAAGTTCATATTTTTAAACAAAGTTAATATAATTTTAAAATCTCAATTGTATTTATGCTATTAAAAATTCAAGTGACCAATTCATCCTAAGTAGCCATGTCGTTCCGCCTTCCCCTAAAGGGGGTTCTTTCCCTACATTGTTATTTTCCCGAGCAATACTCATGGGGATGGGCGAGAACCCGAAACATCACCACCTTTCCTGTAGGTGTGGAAGGCAATAAGCCCCTGTAGAAAGTTAGCGAGAGGAAAGTTATCAACAATTTACTGTGTTTCAACAACAAAATGTTTCCAAAATGAAACTACCAAATACCGAATATCAGAATGATCCAAGTTTGGGTAGTAATTCTCATTACCTCTGTAACTAATTATTGAAAGTAATCATAGTAAATATGATTATTAATCAATTAATTGTTATTAAGATAAATCAGTAACCATAAATGATTTATGTAATCTATAACCAAAACGATAATTTGTAACAATTTAACGAACGATTAATTTGTATTTTATGAAATAGGATCAATAATGCTATCATCAATTTCCATCAAAACATTGTGTTCCCATGAAATAGTAGACAAAATACAGAAGACATATAAACTATTAAATATAATTACATATTAACATGACAGTTCTCATCAATTCTCGCTCTGTAAAAAGATTATTTCTTCATTTCATTATTTCATAAATACGTATTTTTCAAAAAATATTCACAGTACGATTAATTATTATTACTTTTAAATTATAGTGGACTCCCATTATATTGCCACGTAAGTGATTTGATCTTTACATAGATTTTCAAGCATACTAGTGCTATTCTTCCATCATCATAGACTATGAAAATTATACACTTCTATATCTCTTCTCTCCTCCAACTGAAAATTTAGAGGCTTGCAACATTATACGCTCCTACACATCCGCGGCAATACAACGTGTCCACTGTACTAATTCAATCATAATATAATTAACAGGGTCATCATTGAGTTAATCTTGCCCTTTAATTACAACAGTTTCGATTATTTCTATTATTGAATTACTAGTCATAATTACTGATTAGTCGCTAATTAGAGTTATTGATTACATCATTGATTATTGACCTGATTCCACTTAATCATAATCTTTAATTACTAATCAAATTACGTTTTGCCAAAGTGTAATATAATTAATGATCATATTTTTTTTAATAGCAAAAATTGTGTCCCAAATTTTCATCTTGAGAAAATTTTGGTAAAATATAGATTTCAAAAATACATTTGATGCATACATTTTTATTAATTTGAAAGAGTAAAAATAGCACTCAAATTTAAAGCACTATTTGTGTATTTTTGCATACTGAATTCGCATATATAACAGTATTTATTAAATTTTAATCCACCGATAAAAGTACACAGTTTGTTTAAAATTTTTCATTTGAAATTTATGATGAAACAGAAAATTTTTCTTTATAATTTTGAATAAAAGTTTACGATTACATTCCATAGAAAAAGAAACTTTTGTACTTTTCAACTGGTTGTCTGCGATAGTAGAAACAGCCATGCGTACTACCGCTCACCCTAATATAGATTTTTAAATCTAATGCTCCAGTTTGCTATTTTAAATTATTCCAGATATTTTCCCTACTCTATTCCTGTTTTAATTATTTGACTAAATTAAATTTCTAACTGCTCTCTGTGACAATTAATATTTTTTTATTAAAATTTTTCGTGATTCTTCAACAAAATATATTAACCTTTTTTCAATACATATTATTGAATAATTTTATTTATAATATTTTAATAATAGCAAATTTCTTAGTTATTTTTGAAATTTATATCGGCTTTGAAGCCGATTTTGCCTTGAAGGCATCGCGCCATTTCTAATAGTACATCCGTTATGATAGGATTCTTAAACTAATGCTTCAACTTTATTTTACATTATTCCAGTTTTTCTTTTATTACCTATTTGATTGTGAGTATGTAATACTGTATCATGTATGAATTTTAGCAAAATATGCACGACAGGTATGTTAATTATTAGATTTTTTTTAACGGTACCAAAAAATCACTACTTCACCATAATTAGTAAAAACTGAAACGTTAACAGTGCCGAAATTCCTACACGTTGAGATTAATGTTAACATTTGAAAGTTAGTGAGTTGAGTTTTTATGACTCAGATAACCAACGAAAGCTGAAGATGAAGATGCGCAAGCTCCACTGGATGAAGATTCTTCACAAACATTGAAACAACTTTCAAGACAATTGAAAGTTCATTTCAGAACGATATCTAAATGACGGCACGCGAGTGGAAGATTCAGAAGCGAGAGAAATGGATTCTGCATGAATTATTCGAACGGAATGTTGCTCAGCAAATGAATACGAGCATATAGTTATTCGCTATTTAACTATTGTTATTTAAGAAGGAAGAGCGTCGAAGAAAAATTTTCAGTGATAACTGTAGAAAGATTTATTATAAAAATAGAGAACGTAAGAAACACTAGTTGAACTTTGAACAATAGTTAAATACAAAGATACTAGGTTCTACTAGCTGTGTAAATTAATTTGATACCGTACTGTTTTCAACGCTAAGAATTTTATAATTTTATAATTTTGATATTTTGGAATTCTGGAATTTATAAATTTTCGAATTTTGTAAGTTTGGAATTTTAGAATTTCAAATTTTTAAATTTTACGTCTTTGGAATCTTAAAGTCTTAGAAGATTCGTATTTGTGACGGGGGGCTAGTTCACCTTACTTCCCACTTGGTTACCTCGATGCAATATGTACAGTAACACAACTATGTAATATAGTATAATTTAAATAATTTCCATTACTTATATAATAATTAAACATTCTCAAAACAGATAAGCATTCCATGATTTCAAGCAAAAGTGTATTAATATTTGACGAGATACAAAGGACATACACTTCTATTAGATGATTATGACAAATTATTACAGTCTACGATTAATCACATAAAGCATCAAAGTGTTACAGAAAAACAACCTCTTTGGTATCAAAGAAACTGAAGAGCTATTCTATTGTCAAGGAAGGATAGCGAACAGCCTATTTCCGGATACAATATCGGTCAAATGACACCCATTAACGGCAAAACAAGCAGCTCCTTTTACTACGTTTAATATTACTAATTGTAAGTTCAACATTTTTTGGTAGTATGTTGACTATAATTTGACAAATATTTTTTTAGACATTTCAATCTTTGCGGATTATCTATATAAATATTTGTATTAAATATTATTATAAATGAAAATTTGAAGATGGTGTTAATTAATTGGTATTGCTACCACGTTTCATTAGACGGAGAGTAATAAATTATAGAGCCATTTAACTTCAATAACTTTTACATGTTCTTTTAACTCTTGAAAAGTAGACTCTTAATAACTTTTCATATTTGCAGCTGTAGCAGAGGAAATTTCTAATAAACGAAAACTTAACAAATGCCCCCAATAGATACCTAGCGAAACAGCTCAGGGGAAAGCAGTGAAGACAAGTATAACGTAATATTCCCAAAACAATTGAATGCTCAAACAAATCACAGGTGTGAAAAACAGAGTGCTAATGATACGTGAATAGTATGTATTAGTGAATATACAATGTGAGAGCAATAGACCTCTGTGGAAAGTTAGCAAAAGGAAAGTTATTAAGGGTCTATTGTATAACGTTTTAGGATGATTTTGTCAAGTCTCTATACTTCATTAACAAAATACAATCGACATAACTATTGAGCTCCGTGAATTCGAGCACTCAGCATGAGCTCTGACTTGATTTCGAATTAACGATTTCAAATCAGTTCAAAAAAACACACACCTTGAATACGTATGTAACTTTATTTTAACCATGCCTTGACTAAAGGCGATCTGATACAAATTGAGACGATAGTTTTGCAAAAGGTATTGATTGATTGTTCGATTGATTTCGTTCTTTTATCGATTCTTTCTGTCGGGTAGCAAATTTTTGGTTTAAATCATCTCGGATGGGGTGATTTGGAGTAATTTGGATCTTCTTTTAAGGTGGACCAAGCCCTTTAGAAATCTTGAAATTTTAGAATTTTAATAACCTGGAATATTACAATTCTAGAATTTAGAAAATGTGAAATTTTAGAACTCTGGAGTTCCGCTAATCTGAAATTTTGAAATTCCGGAATTTGATATTTAAAAACTTCAGAATAATAGAATTTTTAAATCTGACATTTTGAAATTATGAATTCTAAAATTCGGATACATCGAGATTTTTAAATTTTAAAATTTCGAAATATTTGAATTCTGAAGTATAAAAAATATGAAGTTTTGGAATTTTCATATTCTGAAGTTTTGAAGATTTGGAATTTGGGAATACTAAAATATGAAATTTTGGAATTTTTATACTTTACGACTTTAGAATTCTAGAATCTCAGAATTTAGAAATTCTAGAATTTTAAAGATTTGTAATTTTGGAGTTCTGAAATGTAAGAAATCTGGGTAATTATTTCGAAGTTGGTCCTCCTCACCGATTTTCGTGACCTTCAAATATGTTGTCAAGGTCATTATTCTGAACAACTTTTCCTTATACATGTTACCGCCGCTCGGCCTTAGTTTCCGAGATATTCGTAAAAAACTTCAGTTATACTTATGTCACCAGTGGGCCATTCCACGCAAAGTGATCACACTTTTTCCCGCATGGTTTTGGATTTTTGTTAAATTTTGTAGGCTTGTAGAACCCAATGTACGAACGGAAAATCGATGCTCCGTTCCTCGATATTATTTAAACTTTCCGAGTTATAAGGACTGAAAATTTAGAGTCACTTTTTTTTCAAAAAATCATAACTCGGAAAGTATTATAGATATCGACACGCATGAACCGGCATTTTATAGGTAAAACTTCAAGGTTTAATAAAATAATTACTACATGTGTCAACGCAATCTTCAAATTGTTGTAAATAATGTTTATAATTTTCAAACTTGAAAATAACCCCAAGGAGGAGCACGAATCGGTCTGAAACTTTTTCTGTAGAATCTTTAAAGAGTTTTCTAAATACCCTGAAAATTTCATGATGGAACACGCAGAATTGCCAGAGTTATAAAATTTTATCGCTGCGTATGACCTGCCGGCGGACCATCACGCGCCGCGCCGTCCGGTCCCCATGCGCCGCTACTCTACATTTTTTCAAATAGCCAGCCATCGGTTAACAACCTTCCAAACCCCATCCCCTCCCCAAAATATCCCGCGACGACGAGCCGTCATTGAGCCCTAGGCTATCATTGTAGAAAGCGTCACGGGAAAGTGTCCTCTTGTAAAGCTACGCGTAACGTAGAGACCCCCGCGAGAACCCATCTCGACCCTGTACCTTCCCGTCCCCCACTATTTCCTCCTCGCGCACTCCCCCTCGAAACTGTGCGGACGAAAGTGCCCGAGACCCTTCCATTGTGAACGCCCAATACCCCTTTCCCCTTTTTTGATTTCGATTGCCACAGTGTGGCTGGCGCCCAACATATTTGTATTTCGCGACGCCCCCTGTATAGAGTGAACCCCCGAAAGGGTCACAACCTATGTAATATTTTTTATTCATTTTTATTTCTAAATGATTTCTAAATGAAATTAGAGGAAAATAATTTTTTTTCTAATTTTTTTTCTATTCATCATTTTTTCTAAATTTACATTTAGAACTAGAGTTCGTCATTTATTAAAAAAATAATTTCTAATGAACTAAAGAGGGTTATTATGTTACCTCCTTTAAAATATTTTACGTCTTAAAAAGTATCTCCGAAAGGTTTGTAAAACGAACTTAACTCGAATCACCGAAGAAATAATAATAGCATTGACCATATAAAATATCATCTCATGTCTCATGATACAGTTCAGCACCGTCGTTGGTAAACTCACTGATTCAGGTTCTGTTTCTTACTGCGGCCGCAATATATTCTAAAGGGTGTAAGAAAACGTCGAATTTTTTCGCCGCCGCAACCTCCCATAAGGATGGCAGTCTTTAACAGTATCTCGTCGGTGCCACCATCGAGCCTCCGTCAGCCCCATCAATCCTGGTTACCGGCTCATTGATCCTAGATCGATCCCCGAACACAAAAGATGGCCCCATTTCCCATCCCCTCCCCAAAATTCCCTACGACGGGCTCGTCGTCGCTGCTACGACGACGAACCGTCAATCTACGTTTCGACGTTATAGTGATATAGAGCGGATAGAGAGATTTTCTAGAAGGCGATCTTGAGTTGTGTGTAGAGCGATATTGTATGCAGAGTGCGAGTGGCGAACATTGCCGAATGGTAAGTCCCTTCGATTATTAATTGTAAAGTCTGACCATCCGATAACGGTACCTTCTTCGTCCGCGTATCGTAAATCCGCGTATCGTGCCCGCGACACCTTCGTGCCCCCTTTCCAACCCTTTTAAAGATTTCCCTTCTTCGATCCCCCCCCCCCCCCCTTTCCTCAACGCGTAACGTAGTGAACCTCCTCAGAACCCTTCCCCTGAGTTTTTCCTTCCTAACATCTCTCTCCCTGCGCACTCCCGCGCGTATTGTGTGACGACCGACCGAGGTCGAGCCGCGCGTCCCAGTCTTTGAATAAGAAACCCCCAATTTCCACTTTTCCGAAATCGTCACCTCTGTGGCTGGCGCCCAACGAACCATTAGATTTTTGCGCAACCCATTTGTAATGTATAGTGTTACGTCCCGACAAAGAAAATTCCATTGTCTTCAATTTCAAAATTACGAAAGCGTCAGCAATCAGGAAGTTGGTTCATTGACTGACCTCCTTGGAGTCACCAGCGTCAACAAATTCTCTCTTCTTCTCGAAACGCTGCGTCAATAATATGTAGCAATGATAGACATTCCAACAGGTCAATATACTACTGAACTCTTTCCTCCAAACCATGCGAAATCAGCATTTTCGACTCTATTAAAAAACCCGATTACGGACAATACAGATACAGTCGGCCATATAGTCGCGAGGTGCGCGGTCTCTCTATCCGAGGAACGTTTAGTATTGCGAAATACGTCGAGCAGAGTTTCGTGAAAATCAACTATCACACGAAAAGACTCAGTTTTCTCGTTAAAATAAAGACTCAAGTTTTCGAACCATCTACAATTAAAAAACTCTTAGTGTAAGGCCATAGTTTCACTCAACAAGAACATTGTCCAACATCCGTACGTCGAGAGGAAGAGAGAGAGAAGGGAGCAATCCATCAAATTAACCGTTTACCGTTTCTGTACATCTAAACATCCGGTGAGTCCAATCAAGATCAGGATTCTCTGTCCTCGGTAATTAAAGGAATCATAATATCTTCTGAATACACGTTATATTTTCATACTTGTGTACCAATCAGACTTTTGTAATAATTCATTCTTTTGTCAAAATATATAATAATTATTTACTCAAATTTTGATCATAATTTAGTGCGTACTTTTCCAAACCTTGTATCCAGCGAGCGAGAGGCTTGTATAAGTCTAGACCGAATCCGAATCCTATATTATCTTTCCTTCACGAAGAAAGTGTTTAAGCGTTGCGTCGGAACATAACATACCGCAGAGTAGTCACCTACCACTACGCCTGCTCCGCACGTAACAATAGAGTGTACCCCATTTTAGAATCTTAAAATTTCAGACTGATGAAGAGGCCACATTTTTGTGGAAAGGACAGTCTAGATATTTAGCTAATTATGTGAAGGTGTAACTAATTGAAATCGCTTATTTACTTTTACCAACCTCTGTATTTCAAATATTCCTGCACCTATAAATTGAATAATAATCAAGGTATACAATATTTTTTAATAACCTTTACAATTACTCCTCTATGAGTATACATATGTGTTTTACTTTCTTATTAATAACTAATAGGTATGTAATCACTACAACTTTTCGTCAGAGCATTCTTTGTATTTTTCCAAATAACAAAATAGTTAAGGATGGCGGTTAAATGTGACACCCTGTATGATGTTTTTAAAATTTTTATTAGTTAAGGGCTTAATTTAAAAAATTATAAAAAGCAATTTTCACCATTTTCTTCATGATTTCGATCAATCTTTTTTCTCAAAGCTACAAAAGCACCATAGTTTAATATATTATACTAATTCCTAGAAAAATTCAAATCCTTTGATCCAATTTTGAAATAGCTATTCTGTTTTAGTAGATGGATGAATATTTCTGCGATCCACCGTACAAAGGATGTCCAAATATTCCACTCCGATATTACTAAAGCTTTGATATAACATAAAACTCGAAAAAAATAATTTTTTTTATTGACATTCATTTGTGTTGAAAGAGCGTAAAGAACCCTCAAAGTAGAGTTTACAAACCACATTGATTACTTCGATAAACATTTGTCGCAGAAAAATAGTTCAAGCATACGAGTGGTTCGTTTTGAAACGTTAAAATCGTTTATACAGGGTGTCCCAGAACTGGGGTAGGACCCGTGTAGGAATGATTGCTAAGGTCATTCTAAACAACTTTTTCCTTTGCCAAAATGTTGGTTAAAGCTTCGCTTTTGAATTATTAACGAAAAACATTGTCTAATTAAAGTCCGCGTATTGATTACTGATTATGTTTGAACAGTGGTTATGAACAAGCGCGGCAACACCACATCGGCGCAATCTACGGCTTCGTTTTCGAGATATAAGCAATTGAAAATTTAAATATCAATTTCCGAAGCCTGTGTTGCGCTTTCGAACAGCTGCCTGCTGAGCAAGGACACCACTTGCGTATAAACGTTTATGCCAAAAAATTTTAATTAATATTTATTCTGCTATTTGTACTTTTCAGTTATATACTCAACTGTATAATATATATAATAATTAAAAATTATATTATTTATCCGACTTCGAAAAGGAGGAGGATACTCAATTCGATCAGTATATTGCCGATTACTCCGAGACGGATAGATCATAACATCTCTTTGTGACTAATACAACATGAAAGGATTAAGATATGTTAAAAATTGCTCTGGTTTCAACGTCATCAAACGTCCTTTTCATCATTTCATAACAAGTATGACTAAATGAAATTGGTTTCTTTTTATCTCTTAAAAAATGATTTTTCTGCAGTTATGAAGCCGTTTTTCTAACCCAGTACTACAATCTTTATTTATAAGCTTCTAGTATAAATACACACATAATTCACGTGAACAGAGTGTAATAAAAATTATTTAACGTTTTACGTGGCTGACATAGGCTGGAGTGAAGCGATTGATTTGCAGTAAAAGTAACTATAAATACTCTTTTACACGCGAATCTCTCTAATTACTAAGCGTAATTCCGATTTCTCTCATAAACTTAACATGGGTATCGGTTTCTGTGACCATTCCTCAAGAACACCACCGATCTCTGATTTTATGACCACAGCTTGCAAAGAATGGTCAAAATTGATAATCTAGATTTTGAGTTAAGTCACAAAAATCCCGATCAGTCGTTTAATAGCGGAGCTTCGCTCCAAAAATACCCGCAGAATATATTAATTTCCTATATGAATATTTTTAAAAGAATTATTTTTTCAGAAATTTGTTTACATGGATGAATTTGTTATTTAATAATATATACGTCGTACTTTTTTTATTGCAACAAACATTTCCTGAGACATTCGAGTAAATATAATTTGTAGTCTTAATTTTAAGGGTTATTATGAACCTTCTGAACATATGTACACAATTTTCAATAAAAAACTATATTCAAATATCCTTTCAATATTTTTATTTTACTAAAACCTCATCACAGTCATAGGGAAGAGGAGAAGGAGGAGTAATAACATTTATCGTCGAGAGTGAATTGGTGAAAGACAAATTCTAATGTGAAATTTAAATATTTAATTTCTTTTTACATATAATTAACCTCCACACGCTGAACCATCAACATATGCAATTGAATAGGGGAAATAGAGTCCCTGGCCATCGAATTAGGACCACTAAAAATTTTTAGCATTTTTCACGTTTTCCGTAAAATTAAAAGGCCTATTCAAATTGTAATTATATAATTTATTAGCAACTAACATAATACACTACTACTGTACATAACATAATTAACACGTGTTAATATCTTGTATTTCCATACTTTGCTTTGATGACAGCTTGTATCATTTCCGGCATGCTCCGTATACATTGCTTGATCATATGCTTTGTTACGTATCCGTCTCGGAAATTTCCTTATATGGTGTTACAAACCCTTCTCAAAAATTTCCTTATATGGAATCGGATGTGTGCACCCGACACCAACCGTCTTCTAGAAAATTCGAGACCAACGCAAAGCAAGGGCGCGGTTCTACGGGTCACGTAGAGTCAGTCCCCACCACCCTTTTTAATCTAATTTTTGAGTATAAAAAGGGTGGCGACAAGGGCACCTCGGGTCTAGTTGAAGTCTAGAATCAGTTCGATACACGTCAGTACGTTCTTTTTCGGATAATCTCTGCAACGAGGAAACTCTGCAGCTATGTGAACCTGGCACCCGACTTTTAAAAAATTAACTTTTTTTTTCATAAAATGGTAGTATATCGTTTGTAGTTGATTGTAGTAAAAATATTTTCGTTTGTAGTTGGATCAATTAATAAATAAACAAAATTGAAAAATCCGTTTTTCAAATCCGTTTTTTCCATGTGATAGGGAATCGTTTGTAGTTGTTTGTAGTGAAAAGAGTTTCATTTGTAGTTGAAAAAATATTAAAAATTAACGGGGTTGGCTGATGGGTATAAACAATCACCTATAACTTTTAAACTATTCAACTACAAACGAAACTTTTTTCACTACAATCAACTACAAACGAAACTTTTTTCACTACAATCAACTACAAACGATTCTCTGTCACATGCAAAAAACCGATTTGAAATATCTCAATGTCGGGTGCGGGACAATTTTTCAATTTTGTTTATTTATTAATTGATCCAACTACAAACGAAAATATTTTTACTACAATCAACTACAAACGATATACTACCGTTTTATGAAAAAAAAAGTTAATTTTTTAAAAGTCGGGTGCCAGGTTCACATAGCTAAACTCTGCGAGATCGGGTATTCAAGTCCCTTTCAAGCACTCACAGTACCTAACTATACAGTACGTTGTCTGCTGTTAAACATTATTATAATCGTTGTAGTCCGCTCCCGTTTGCTCGCGTTCGTGAAAACCGAGAAGGATTAGATTCTTGCTTCGCGGAATCGAAACTAAATTGTATTTATTCAACTCATTTAAAACTTGCAACCTAGAGTTTAATTCATTGAATACCGCGACAATTACACGCAACAATTGTAAGGTCCCGGAATAGAGAATAAACTCATATTAGTTTAACTTACATACTATTGCTCAATTATATTTACTATCCAGAAACCCACTAAGGTGTACCTTTACCGTTCGAGGTACATCAATCAAGTTACGAGACCTAATACTAACATTTCCTGCGGCTCCCTACGTTAGCCATACGTAGGTTCGTCCTCCACTCTTCACCTTTCTTGTGGCTCCCTACGTTAGCCATACGTAGGTTCGTCCACCATAGCCAACCTCCTGGAGCTCCCTACGTTAGCCATACGTAGGTTCGTCTCCACGTCTACTTCCTTAGGCTCCCAGTGTTAATAACAACACTGGTCAAGCCATTAACAATTACCATTTACCGAAATTAAGCCCCGGCTACGCAGCCGCCCCCTCCGGCTCGTAACACTTTATATCTTGATTATTTTCCCAAATATCTGTAATTCTTGTTTTTAACTCACTGTGCTTGGAGAGTTGTAAACAAGTATTTTGAGTAGGCTCCAGACAAACACTTGCACGGCCCTTAATCGCTCATCGCCCACATAATTTTATTTTCATCACAATAGTAACAAATCTATTGCTATGTATACCTGGTTATCAATGTATTTAGTAATAATTTGAATGACCAAAGATAATCTTCCATATATGACATACTATTATATGTAGCCATAAAAGTGAAATTTTCGTACGTGGTCCTAATTCGATGGCCAGGGACTGTACAATAGATTCTCGTTATACCTACTGCCGCGGACGGGGTGTAGGGGCGGAATATTTTTCAAGCTTCTAACTTTCAGGTTGAGAGGAAAAGGAAAATAAAAATGTATTATTTTCGTGGGCTATGATGATGGAAAAGTGGCATTACTATAACTTGAAAATCTGTGTGAAGATCAAATCGTTCATGTGGCAATACAATGAGAGTTTGCTATAAAAAAGACTATAATTACCATTTATAACTCTTCGTTGTACGGTTTCTTCTTTAAGTCTAAAAAGAAATATGGTTTTAAATAATAAAATATATTTTTCTATTATAGAAATGTATTTTTTTTTTAAATTGTATAATATTGAAGGTTTGTAAAATTATGAAAAATAAAATATTTCCTAGCACGTTATTTTATGCACCAAATTGCAATATAGTGCACGAAGGTTTGACAAATTCATTTTTCATAAAATAGATACTTATATGAAGGTCAATAAATATTAACTTTCACACGGCGAACCATGGAGAGAACCACGATTTTAATTTAATTTTGTGTTTCATATTACTTTCCTTTTCTATACGTTATACTGTTTTTCTGAAAATTATTCTTCCAATACACAAACCTGATTCATTTAAAAATTATACATTTAACTTTAATATCCTTGTATACGTTTTGTAAGCTTGGATCACGATTGACCCAGGCTCCGCTGTTCAAGGGTTAATGAAAGTGTTATTACAATTATTTATACACTTTTTAGCAGTTCTAGAGAATAAAGAACTGGAAAAGAAATTCGCTATATAACAATTTGCTAAATAAAAAATTGTTTTCCTCAGAAACTTAATTTTGGTAATTTCACCCTTATTTACTTCCACTCTTCAAGTTAAATTTATTTTTAACTTTATCTATCAAGCTATTGCTTTCGATTTAGTTACCTTTTTTCTGATATTATAGAAATCTTCCAAAAAAATGTATGTAGCAAATTTTAATACATGCTTTTTTGTATACATTTTGTAGCTTTAAGGTCACAATTGGCCCGGCATTTAAATCAAAGTGAATAGGTTAGATAATAGAATAAATATCCACCAACTTTTGAGCAGTAGTGCACAGGTAACGTATTCGGAGACACACAAGTGAATACGTATGTGCGAGTACGAGTAAGTAGATGTTTAGTACTTTCGGCAGGTGGGTCAATCAGGTTAATTGCTACACTTTGAAACTTCCACTGAAGACTTCTGCACGTATATCCATGAAAGCAGATGGTTGAGAACTTGGTGATTGAAGACCATCAAAGACATGGAAATGAATTGTATGTAGCAGGTATTACAAAAGAACATTTAACAAATGTCACCAATTCTTTTTTTCTTTTTTAAAGTTTAGTATTCTGAGTATTATAAACAAATACTTTTAGTATTAAAAGTAAACAATTATTTAGCTCGGGTATGGCACATTACTGTGGGAAGGTGCAGTGCCGGTTTTAGCAATATTGGCGCCCTGGGCAAGATTTTCGTGACGCCCATTCGGGGCTCAAAATTTTTAAGAAAAAAAGACAAGGTAAAATGTAGGCATAAATGCCGTAACATATAATATAGCATATATCAGAGCTCGGCAAGATTTGCACTTTTCAGCCGATTTTCAGCTGGCTCCGCCTACCGCTATTCCCCTTGCCGCGACGTTCAGCGCGCAGCCTACGAACCGTTCGAGGCTCAGGAGCGTATCACTCGTGAACGTATGCCGGCAATAACTTTCCACTCCACCCGCGAGGTACTATTGTCGATGCGTTTTTCTTTAAGTGGTTGCCACCATACGTTTACGAGTGATACACACCTGAATCTCAAACGGTTCGTAGCCTGCGCGCTGAACAGTAGGCGGAGCGAGCTAAAAATCGGCTGAAAACTGCAAATCTTGCCGGGCTCTGGCATATATATTACATATGAAATGTAGATAGAGAGAACAGACGATGAGAAAATATCGGTATATTCACATACTAGGGACACCGGGCTGCGGCGTGGTGCCCCCTACAAATCTAGCGCCCTGACGATTGCTTGCCCCCCACCCCCCACCCCCCACCCCCCCACCCCCCACCCCCCACCCCCAACCCCCCAACGGCACTGGGAACGTTTAGTATTGAAACTGTAACACGCGATATCGCGTGGCCGAACACTTAGCGTTAACTACCTTGCACGCGATATCGTATACTACAGTGTCAGAGGTCGAGATTGTATTATTTTTGTAATAATGTTTTCTACTATAAAGAGAATTTATATGAAAATAGGTAGCTACTGCCGCATCTTAGCTACAAAAATTATGTTAAACTCATTTCTAAATAGTGATAAATTCATAATTAATATCGACGTGCACGCGATATCGCGTGCTAGAGTGTTAATGCTTAAACCTTACGGCACGCATTGATGGACATTAATTATGAATTTACCATTATTTAATAATGAGTTTAACATAATTAAACGTAGTTCACTGCGTTCGACGTGTATACATGTCAGTCCAGAACTTTATATCGGTGTGGTCAGTGCCGGTATTGGGGGGGACGCGGTCGGGCAATCGTCCAGGGCGCTAGATCTGTAGGGGGCGCCACAGCCCGGTGTCCCTAGTATGCGAATGTACCGATATTTTCTCATTGTCTCTTCTCTCTATCTACATCTCATTCGTAATATTACATTATATGCTATATATGCTGCGGCATTTATGTCTACATCTTCCCTGACGCGATTTTTGAGCCCCTGAATGGGCGCCACGATAATCTTGCCCAGGGCGCCAATATTGCTAAAACCGGCACTGGGTGTGGTTGACACGTATACTCGTGTAAAATAAAAAATTATCATTTACTATGTATATAAAAACTCCAAATTTCAATAAAGGATATAGTTCCGAATAGCCCCGGTGGCGAGGGGGGAGTCCCCCTTTGGAGGGGAGGGGAGAGAGGGAAGACCCAAATATAAAACGGTATCCACATCAGACCAGTAGTTTCGGAGATATTAATTAAAAACTTTCGCAGAATACATAGAATTCTGCCTATACAGACATGACTAACATAACCATCCCCGCTATAGAAATCGTGGTCGTCGAGTGTTAAGTAGCCGATGACACAGTAGGGGGTCTCGACCTGAGTATCTATTGAGTGTCTCATTCCGTTGTGATCATTGTACCATTTTTTAAAGTAATTATTCTTGTGTTTTAGGTTGGGGGAAGGGCAAAGCTCCTCCCCCGGCACCCCCGCCACGGAGAATATAACCTAACCTAACCTACTACGGTTTGATATTCGTAGACGAACAAAGTGTTACCTTCTGTTCGTATACAGTGTGTCCCACCTTAAGTGTTATAATTCCGTTATTTCGTAACTATTAATGATACAAAAAATTGTTGATATGGGAATTGCACGGTAAAAGGGGGCCTATGATTTGGCCGAAGTGAAAAATCTTTTGCATTATTAGTTTAAGAGATATGATGGTCAAGTTTCGTTTTTCAAATGGAACTATATATTCTTTTTTAGTTCATGTGATAGTGCTTCTCAAGACGAATTTATTAAGCTTTAATGTTTACAAATTTTCCGATTTTCAGTAGATGCGTCTCGGTTTGAGTGGCAAGTTGTAAAATCGGGCCTATTGTTGCGGGAAGTGCCATAGCGGGGGTCTACGCTAGGAACGGCAGACCCAAAGAATAACCGCTGTGACACTTACCGCAACAATAGGGCCGCTTTTACAACTTGCCACTCAAACCGAGACGCATCTACTGAAAATCAGGAAATTTGTAAACGTTATATCTTGAATACTAATTAAAATCGAGTGTATACATTAAAGCTTAATAAATTCGTCTTGAGAAACACTATAACATGAACTAAAAAAAAATATATAGTTCCATTTGAAAAACGAAACTTGACCATCATATCTCTTAAACTAATAATGCAAAAGATTTTTCACTTCGGCCAAAACATAGGTCCCCTTTTACCGTGCAATTCCCATATCAACAATTTTTTGTATCATTAATAGTTACGGAATAACGGAATCATAACACTTAAGGTGGGACACACTGTATGTATAACTGGCAAATTCGTCTTACATATGCCTTACATTATTGAGTAAAATTCTGTATAAAGTTGTTTGCGAATATTTCGATAGTTTATTTCCATTAAAAACAAAAATCATATTTGTATTCAGCATATCAAAACGAGTAAAACGACGTGATTAATATAGACGTAAACCATAGTTTACAAAATAATGCGCTTGATATATATAGGACACCCTGTAGATACCCAGGTCGAGACCCCCTACTGTGTCATCGGCTGCTTGACGCTTGACGACCACGGTTTTTACAGCGGGGATGGTTGTTAGTCACGTCTGTATAGACAAAATTCTATGTATTCTGCGAAAGTTTTTAATTAATATCTCCGGAACTATTGGTCTGATGTGGATATCGTTTTATATTTGGGGTTTTCTCCCTCCCCCCTTTCCCCCCTCCAAAGCCCATGTCGATCGGCTACCGGGGCTATTCGGAACTACAGCCTCAATAAATAATAGAAATATCATTTAGTGATATGTTTCCTTTATATTAGCAATAAAACTGCTATGCATTTTATAAAAAAAGGTTTGATTATTCTCTTTAATATATTGGATATTCCCCGTATAATGCATTACTTTTTACAAACTGAGTTAATTATTTTCCCCAATGCATCTGATATTCTCCGAATTATTTTGTATACTTTACTGTATATTTTAACTTCTTAAAATTATTTTTTTCTTTAATTTTTCTTGTTTATGAATTTCATTTTTTGACAGTTTCTAAGTTTTTAATAACAATAATCTTTTCAACAATTCATTGTTAAATTCTTATCGAATAAAAATGTATGTTTTTGCTCATTTTGCTTTACTCTTTTCGAAAAATTTATAATAGACGCATTTGCTCCGCATTCGACGTGTATATTCGTCATTGCTTGATTTTAATTATGTATCCCGTGAGGGATTATTATTAAGACTAAATTCCGGAGTTAACTGGTTAAATATGTACATATTTGCATAGAATTTTCTCTATGATACAATAAAAAATATTATTTTAAAAATAGTATAATTTCGAGCTCTGTAAAACTTATTTTCGAATTTACATAAGACCATGAAAAGTAATAATCATAAAAGATCGTTAAATATGGAACAGTTTAATGGAACGATAAATTTCGGGATTAATGTGAAATAGATTCAAGATAATTGCATTTCTTTTCCGCAGAAATGCAGGTACGCTTTTAGCAACAAAGGGATTATATTAAAGCATATATGCCCAGCGTACACTCTTTTATACTTTTTCATACACAGTAGAGTCTCGTTGTATTGCCATTTGAGCGCTTCGACTCTCACACGGATAATTTAACTATACTAGTTCCATTCTCCCGCCATCATATCCTACGGAAATGATACATTTTTATCCTTCTTTTTTTCTCCAACTGAAAGTTTGGAAGCTTGACAAATCTGCCCCTGCTATCGGCTGCACCCCCGCCCACGTCAATATAACCAGAGTCTACTGTACACTCATCTTTTGATTATTTTAATCATAAAGTTGCTTCATGATGAAATTAGAAACATCAAAAATACAGCAATGTAATAATGAAATATACAAATAAAAAGAATGCATTTTTACCAGTAAAGGGACCAATAAGTTTCTTCCTTATCGTACTAGTATTATAATAAAATCAAGCTCATTTTTCTTCAATTTTGTATACTCCTGCCGCCGTTTCTTGAAATTTTCGAAAATATTTTGGTATTTATTGAAAAATGGTTGATATTGTAATAGGGGGCCAATTGGCCCTCCTGACCCCATTGTTGTACTACTGTACCTTTTCACCAGAGCTGGGTAAAATTTAAAGAAAAAATATTTCCAATACTATTTAAAATATTAGATGCTACAAAGTTCAAATGAAATGGTATTTTGAATAGAAAACGAAATTTTAGCAAATAAAATAATTTAATTTATACTTCAGATTATTAAAATATTTTATAACAGAAAAGTACCATAAAATAGCACTTGTACTACACGTATCAATTAGAAACTTAGAGTTTGCTGAAAATGACTCTATTAACGCTTGATGAATACTGTTAATACAAAATGGCTGGTTACAAATTACAGCATACAATGACCAATTTCAAAATATGAAACATTTGAAAAAATGTCATGATATAAATGTAACGAAAAGATTTTAACTATATCAATTTCAAGCTTAACGTTTAGTGAAAATGATCGAATAAATATTTCATCAATGTTTCTAATACAGTAAAACTTGGATATATGCAACAAACATTGGGACCCAGGCGTTGCATATATCCAAGCGAGGTGTCGATTCTGGGCATTTAAACGTTGCATATATCCAGTCTTGGTGTCGATTCTGGGCATTTAAACGTTGCATATATCCAGTTTTGGTATCGATTCTGGGCATTTAATGTTGCATATATCCAGTCTTGGTGTCGATTCTGCGTCCGTACAAATCGTTTGTACCGTGCCGCGTTACCTATTCTACGTTCGTACACAACATGCGACGTGTTGCATGTTGCATGTTGCGTGTTTGATGTATCTTTGGTGTACGGTCTGCCTTATACATATGTAGCCAAATCATATCGTATTTGGTACCATTTTAGTCAGAAAAATCTCACAAATGCGTTAGTAAAAGTTTCATTAAGAAAAAGTTAAAAATAAAAAAGTTTTATCGTTCAATTAGTATTAGTCACACCGATATTACGATCGGATCATATTACACGGTTTCCTCGCCGAGCTGCTCGGTTCGGCCTAGGGGGATCCTCCCAAGTGGAGGGGATAGCGATGTTGCATATATCCAGACAAACTTTTGTTGCATATATCCAGGTTTTACTGTAGTTGGTTCCTTGTTGGAATAAATAACGAAACAATCAATTTATAGCTTTGTATTGTTCAATGGTATACTATATCCCAAAATGGTAATGGACTTTTTGATTTATTATGTGATGATGAATTGTAGTTTTTAGATTATAACATTTTTTTTAAACGCCATGGAATAACATAAAGTACTTTAATATGTATTAATATGTACCTAATAATACTAAACTGTACAGTGGCTAATTGCAACGAAGAACCCACCATTCTATATCAAGAATATTAAGGACGTCGTATATGATAAGGGATTGGAAAAATCGATTTTTTTTTATATATTTTGATAGGTACATATCTCAAAACTATGCCTATAATGTTTTGGGGCGAAATTCGAGAAATGAACGGAGATATAATGCATCAATCTAATAATCAAATAAATGTATTTTTCTTGAAATTACATTTTTCGAGAAAATAATTTTGACAGCAAATAAACAAATCTAACAATCCATTGAACACCATCAAGGTTGCATTTTGTAAAAAAAAGCCTTTCTTTTTTATAGTACATTGTCGTTTCTTGAATTATACAAATGATTTAGTTTTATTTAACTTTTATGGTTTTTCATAATGATGATTTAATGATGTTTTATGATGATGATTTAAAAAGTTTTAAACTTCAGAATTCATTATGATTTTGTAAATTTTTTATCCAATTTCTATTGCTTTTAAACGTTTTAAATCATTAAATTATTAAAATATGTATCTTTCCGATGTGTCCCCTTCAATACTATTTAATTGTAGGTCATTAGTTTCTTTTACAATTAAATGTTATTTGATTTGATTTCTAATAAAACTTAGATTTTATGCCAAGTTTGTCAACCAAAGGGGCCCTCGGAGGTCTAATAGCCACAGGCTCCATGAAATTTTAGTGTGGTCCCGCGGATTAGATTTTTATAGCATCAAAATTGGTTATTTAATTTTTTACATTTTTACTCCCAGAAGTTTTTTACATTTTTCGTTTGAAGAAGTGCAGTATTAATGTAAAAAATTCAGTCAACATTTCCGACGTTTTTCCTTCCAAATAACTCTGCAAATTCCCAAAATGGTACTAATCCGCTGGAGCCATGTCTGAGAGCTATTCTTTCCCATCCAAACTGTTCTACTTTCTCTAATATACAATTTGCCACACATGATGGAATTTGTCTAGATGAAAAAGGACGCGCTTCCTGTTCAGTAGATACCATCACTTTTTTTATTTTTTAAATGTCAACTGTAATAGTTCCAATTATTGGCTCTCGGAAAATGGATGATACCCTATGGTCGACACAGTAGTTGGATATAGGATTACTTTCACCCTTAACACTTTATCTACCAGAAGTCTATTAATAGGCTTTCCAATGGTTCTTAGTGAAAAACAAATTAATAATTTTGATTATTTAAAAATGTGGTATGTTTTAATGAAGAGGAAATTGAAAGTAAAGGTTACAATTTTTATACTTTAGTTACTGTTAGGTTATAAAGCGATAGTGTGTGTCTGCTTTATTGCATGCGGTAGATAATGTGTTAACAATATCGTTATCAGGGTCGGAGCGAGGCGGGTTCAGCGCATTCACCGGAACCTGGCCCCGCGGTTTGAAAGGCCCCGCGGTCTACGAAAACTCATCAGACATTTTGCAGGAGCCCTTGTATAGTAGATTGAATATTCGGATGTGTGTGGAAAATGCAATCTCATAATCCCCTAATCGATGACAACTTGCTGCGCACTGACATGAATCTTGAATCGCGTTTCATCCGTTTTAAACAAAGACGCATCAGGCTATCCCATTGTTACCGTCTTCAACGTTGGGCGTTATACATTTTGAAAACGTTTGATTTCTGGTATTTGTTATCAATTATTTTCCCCCTTTTAACTTAAAATCAACCCTAACTGAAATTGCGTCACAGAAAAAACGTATGGCGCTGATACAAATGAAATCCAATACATATAACTAGTTGAGAATTTGAATTCGTTATTATTAAATTAATTTCGCCCCAAATGTTAAAATTTCGACAAAGTAAGCAATAACATAGAAATGTTTTAACTACATACAAAGTAATGAAATATGTATATAGTTTATCCTATCTTGCAGTAATTGTTTTTTTTTTGGCATGCAGATTTATTCATTTTTGTAACGGACATAAACTTTTATGTACAGAAATATGTTTTTTTAAGAAGCGTTATGGCTAGCAGAGATAGAGATCGTGGAAGGAAATACATAAGTGGGGCTGAAAAACTGAAAACGAAGAAGCAGCGAGATGGTTATATTAAGCAGCAAACAAACAATATTATGAAATTCGTAATTGAAACTACTGGTCATTCAAGACAGCCAAACGAAGATGAAGAACATTTGGCAACGTATCAGATCCCTTTGGAAGAAGGAAAGCAACAGTTGAATACACCCGTGAAGGAAGAACAAGAAGACACCAATGAAACTGAAATGGACGAAAATGAAAACAATAGGACAACGAGCGATTGTGAAACTCATCGAGAAAAAGACATTGAAGATATGGAAATTGAAGCACAAAAAGAAGAAAACAGGAATTTCGACACTGAAGATCCTAGCACGTGGCCAATTGAAAGAACACAACAAACAGTAAATTTAATAGTTCAGCATGGTCCTGTACAAGTTAATCAATTTAACTTCCCTAAGAACAAAAATAAACGGAGTTTTTCTGCAACATATTTTACAAGAATACTGGCGAATGGGCAAAGGAAAGCACGAAGATGGTTAATTTATTCTAAATCTAAAGATAAGGTGTACTGTTTCGCCTGTAAATTATTTTCAATAACTGATGTTTCATTGGGGACAGATGGATTTTGCGATTGGTCTCATTTATCACAGCGAATCAAAATGCACGAACAATCTGCAGTACATTTACAAGCTATAAACAAGTGGTTTCAGACTGAACAAAATTTTCGCATTGGCAATCTAATTGATAAAGAGTTTGAAAAACTATTAAAACTTGAAACGGCACGATGCGAACAAGTTTTCCAAAGAATAACTGCAATCATTTTATATTTGGCGCAACATAATTTAGCTTTCCGAGGAAGTTCCGATACTTTGAACACACCGCACAATGGTAATTTTTTGGATTTAATACAGTTAGTTGCAAAATTTGATTCTGTTCTAAATGACCATTTAAACAGAACAGCCATAAAAGGGCATCATTATTTATCTCATTCAATTCAAAACGAATTAATAAGTGCAATGGTAAATAAAGTACAAAGAGTAATTATCGATGCAATAAAGAGAGCAAAATACTATTCCATTTTATTGGATTGTACACCAGATGTGAGCCATCAAGAACAACTATCGGTTGTCCTTCGTTATGTTAACATAACAGATGATGACGTTGAAATCGAAGAACATTTTTTTATCAAATTTGAAATAGTTCACAACACAACAGGAAAAGGACTATCCGAAACAATCATACTTATTCTGGATCAGTTGGGAATAAAAATATCTGACTGTCGCGGACAAGGATATGATAACGGTGCCAATATGAGGGGAATATATCAGGGAGTACAAGCAAATATATTATGTGAAAATCATAAAGCGTTTTATGTATCATGCGGTAGTCACAACTTGAATTTGTTACTGAGAGATATAGCAAAATCATCAACACAAGCACTAAATTTTTTTGGTGTTTTACATAAGATTTATACGATATTTGCAGCATCAACATCGCGTTGGGATGTTTTAAAAAAACATGTTGAAAAAGTTACACCTAAACCATTATCAGAAACTAGGTGGGAATGCCGTTTTGATAGTGTAAGGGCTGTTCGCTTTCAAGTTCGCCAATTTCGAAATGCCTTGAACGAAGTTGCCAACAACGCATCTGACAATAAATTAAAAATTGAGATTTTGTCTACAATGCGAAAAATAAATGAGTTTGAATTTATTGCCAGTCTCATCATTTGGTACGAAATATTATCAAAAATTAATATCGTCAGCAAAGTATTGCAAAATCAAAAGATGCAAATTGATTTGGCCACGAAGCATCTAAAAGGTCTGAACGTATTCCTTGTGGAATACAGAAATGCAGGATTCAACAAAGCCATGATCGCAGCAAATGAAGTTGCAAAGGAACTAGACATAGCACCAGATTTCAAGTCATCATACAGGGGCAAAAACGGAAATTATTTGATTACGAAGGACAGGATGAATCATCGACGATCAGCGACGAAGAATACTTCCGTATACATTACTTTTTAAAAATAATAGATACTGCGTTAGTATCATTTAAAAGTAGATTTGAATAAATGTGCAAATCACCAGCATATTTTTGGTTTTCTATACCAAAATATTTTTGGTATATGAATGAGATTGCGAATTTAGATGACAAATATTTATTAAAATGTTGTCAAGATCTTCACTTACATTTGGAAGGAGATTTCGATGGAATTGAAATGTTTGAAGAGATTAAGATGTTTCGATCGGTAACGCAAGCCAATTATTCGGCTCTAGATGTGATGAAATACATTATAAAAAACAATCTTTCGGAAGCATACCCAAATTTATTAATTGTGTTACAAATAATGTTAACTACGCCAGTAACCGTGGCTTCAGCTGAACGTAATTTCTCGCGGTTAAAGCTAATTAAGAATTATTTTCGATCATCGATAAGCCAAGAGCGATTTACCTCTCTGGCTATGCTTTCAATAGAAAGCGAAGGAACCAATTCAATCAATTTTGATGACGTAATAAGATTTTGCGGCGAAAAAAGCGAGGAAAATTATGTAATATTCTTTGTAATATCCTTTACAGTTATAATAAATAATGACTTATTGTGAAGTTTAAGTATAGGATTTGAATGTGTATTCTGGCCCCGCAAAATTTTGGAACCGGGCCCCGCAAAAGGTCACGCCGGCCCTGATCGTTATAATTGTATAGGGTAGATCGAGGGCGGTAGTAACACGTTAAATATCTCAAAACATTGAATACATATTAACATCAATTTTAAATACATAATGAAAAATGATATTTCGAATATATCCATGATGGCGAAATTCCCTATATTAGATTAGCTCGGTGGCGAAAATAGTTCGTCGGTACATCGTTACCGATAGCGATAGCACCTCTCAGGCACGCAGAAACTGGCATGCTCGACGCCATTTACCGGTTTCCTTCTTCTTGTACGATGCTCGGCACGTGACGTCACCGATTCGGGACATCGGTATTACAGTAGTTTTTTCGTTGGGCCTGGTGGAGCCACTTGCGTGTTTTGTTACGAACTTGAAAGGTTTAATTCTCAGCTAGCGTACGCGCAACACGATCTAGGAAGGCAACAGCGCCTCAAGTATTTTTACAAACACATTCAAACGCTCATCTCGCCAGAGGCATCGCGACGATCCGCCTGAAGAACGAAAGCGAAACATTGGCGCGTGTTTAGAGTGAGTACGGTGATCATGCTATACTTCTTTCAACCCAAATGATAGAATTGTCCGCTCCGATAAATTCTGACTGACCAAACGCGTGGGTTTTACATCGTGCACCGTAGCACTCCTCGCTGCTGAAAAATATATACCTACTCTGAGGAACCGAAGGAACGTGCAATCTGAGAATTATTTTTAGAAAAAGTTATTAACTTTTTTAAATAAATGTTTCTTAATTAATAAAAGTATACAGGATACGTCATGCAATTGGGACGGGTTATATCTTGAATTTGGTAAGAGGTAGGAAAAAGCTGTTTATGTAAAAGTTCAATGGTATGATAATGTCTATTTTTCTGTGATTTCATTTTCTTCGTGAATGCAACGATGCACTCAAAAAATGCAAATCCACTTTTTATTTAAATGGAATTGCATTTTTTTTTTACTTGTGTCCTTGAAACATTCTGCATAAAAAAGTACTATGGTACTATTAGAACTAATAAATGGAGGGACCTCCCGTCTATACAGTAAAAGTTGAATATGTGCAACAAAGATTGGGACCCAGACGCATATATCAGCCGAGGTGTCGAATCTCGGATTACAGTAAAACTTGGATATATGCAACAAACATTGGGATCCAGGCGGCGGTGCATATATCCAGTCGAGGTGTCGATTCTCGGGTTACACGCGACGAGCAGCCAAGCGTGAACGTAGAAAAGGACAGACAGTGGTAGAAAGAGAGAGGTCCGATGATCAAAGAAAAGAGCCGAAACGTATCGGTGTGACTAATACTAATTCAACTATAAAACTTTTTTACTTTTGACTGTTTTTTACTGAAACTTTTACTAGTGCATTGGTGAAATTTTTCTGATTAAAATGATACCAAACACGATATAGTTTGAATGGGGCGAGCTTTTGGGGCAGTCCGCGCTTTTTTCGATTAGTTTATATAATTGTTAATTTGTGCCCTCTCAGTTTCGATTTGATTTCACTGAACTGTATGGTGTGTGACTTTTGTACATATATTTCCTTTTCTTTCTGTATTGAAAAAATTTCAGTATGACCGTTGCGAAGGTGCGTGTTTTATTCAGTACGCTCAGACCACGCATTTGCGAACAACCCATGAATGTCTTAACAGCAGGTCCGGGATAGATAGCGAGCTAATGAGGCAATAGCTTGAGGCGCAATTCGAAAAAAGCGCCATAATATAAAATTCTTTTTTTTCTATTCTCTGAGTCATGAAAAGTGAATTTTTTTGTTCAGCTTTCCCTCTCTTTATATGTATTACTTATTGACCAAAGCAAAGATCAAAACATTAGAAAAGAAAGAAAGAAATAGATTATAATTTATGTTTTTTAAATAAATTTATTTATTACGATTAGAATTTTCTTAACTTTGCCGGTTACCGCTGCTAGTGTAGAAAGAAGTTTCTCAAAATTAAAGTTGATCAAGACGTACCTGCGTACAACGACACAGGATAGATTAGATGATTGCGCAAAACTTAGCATTAAAAAATTTAATTGAAAAATTTGTTGCATGTTATTCTACTGAATTTAACAATATATTTTAATTTTATGTAATTTTATTCAAGTGATATAAATAAAATGATGGAGTATCGCATTTTAATTCTTTAATTCTTCCTTAATCTTATTTATGTTAGGAGGGGTGGGTGAAGGTAATAGGGAGTATACTGCCCGGCAGTATATAAGATACGCAATAGACGTGTATAATGAAGAAAATAACTTTTCGATACTCTAAAGTAACTTTCTCTTATTGACTTAAAATTGTAATACTATCAATACTCCGTTTGTAATTATGTGTTCGTTCTTTTTTTTAATCTTTAATTTGATTTTTTTCAAGGCAATGCTGATTGTTACGTAGCTTAGATCATCTTGTTCATTAAAGTTTATAATTGAAGTTCAAAAGCACGAACGAGGTTGGTTGTAACATTGGGAGGTGGGGTCAGTTATAACATTTTCAAGGACCAAACAGATAAAGAATATTATTTTCTTCTTTAAATGGAATCCTATACCATAAGCACATCTAATGAAAAATGGGTGCAATGTACTGAATGTAAGAATTAGGCCCAAGAAGCCAAAACGTTTCTTATATTTACTACAATTATGATATCCAATAATCGGTTACAAATTTTACTTTATTTCGTTCATTATTACAATTTAAATCAATAAATATTTTAATTCTGTAAAGTTAAATATGTGTTATTATCGACTTTATACAGTGTACAACCGACTCGGGGTCAGAGACGATTGTAACATTTACCCTGGTCTCCATTTTTTATTAATAATTTGAATATTACTTGTCATAGAGTGAAACTGCTATGGCTTAATAATGTCAGATAACTATGCAAGATTTTTTCGTATAAGTAGTTTCGTTGTAAGTGTAATAGTTTTTCCGTAATCGTGTTCTAAAGTCAAAGTGTTACTACCGCCCCCGATCCACCCCACGAAATTTAAAATATATTTTCGCGTATATGTATGTACCAGTATAACATACATACACACATATGTAACAACTGTGAGGTCCTTTTTTTTAATTGGGTGCGAAAACGAGATGAACGGATGAGAGTTGGTAAGGCCTACCCGACCAGGAAAATTCAACGAAATGGATCTGCCCGATTAAATCGTTTTATTACACTACTCGACTAAATTTTAGTGCCCATATACAGTAAGTTACTAAATTACTCGCCACTTGACTAAATTACTCACAAGGGAAGTTCGGTAACTCGAAAATTCCGATTTTTTGTAAACTTTGCAGATTTGTAGGGAACCTCAAGAGAAGTATAGCACAATTTTTGTTTTTGGCTCAATTTCAGTTCTTCGGGGTGAAAACATCCCCTGAAGGTAGATAGGCGTTTCCATATTTCCCTGTATATCTTTTAAACTATCGTAGATATAAAAAAATACTTATAATAAACACATATTATACATATTACATATGTGTGCTCGCACACATACGTGGTAAGTGATAACGCATTGTTCAAAGTGCAACGATGGGCGTGCAAAGTGCACGTATCGGTTAAAATTATTTAAATACCACTTTGTTCGACAAAAGCATACATATCTGCATTTATAATAAGGTTCTACGTATTTTTCGACGTGACAGAGAATTCAAAATTTTTCAAAATAACAGTGGTGAGGAGAATTTTTTTTATTTAAACAAAGAATTTTTATCAATTTAATTGCCTCTTTTTATAGAGCATTAAAAATAATTCAATGTTTATTATAACCAGTTTTTTATATCTACGATAGTTTTAAAGATATACAGGGAAATATGGAAACACCTATCTACCTTCAGAGGGTGTTTTCACCCCGAAGAACTGAAATTGAGCCAAAAACAAAAATTGTGCTATACTTATTTTGAGGTCCCCTACAAACCTGCAAAGATTTTAAAAAATCGGAATTTTCAAGTTACCGAACTTCCCTTGTCAGTGTGTCTGATGTTAGTAGATGTAGATGTAGAATGTAGAATATTTCAAGAAGAAAAGTTGAAAATAATAATATAAGAATGTTTCAACCTGTTAACTTGGCACGTAATTGTCGTAGATGTAGGCCCAAAATAATTTAATCGCAGTAATACTGATATATGTATTTATTGTATGGAATTAAATAAGAACAAAACATAGTTAAACTTAAAAGTAATAATACTTAATGATTCGTGACAAATACAAACGACATCTTTGGAATAGCAAAAAACGGTTACGCCTCGTAGAAAGCATCTACTACGTAGAAGAAAAAGGAACGGAAGTGACGCATGATTAGTCGCGGTATTATTTGAATTTTAACACCTCCAACACAACCATCAGTTGCTTAGCCATTATTTATCAAGAACAATGGTACAATTCAAAGTCAGAAGTTTTTTCCCACTAATAAAAGAGTTAACTAACATTTAAAAAAAAAGCAAAGCTAAAGACCCTTAGTACAACTATAGAAACAAGAAACATATAATGCAGTTGTAAACAAATTACTGAAAAAATAAAATTCAAACTGTTTTTCAGAGAAGTAAGTTTTCCCGTTTTGTGTTGCTATTCTCGTAAACCGACGATGTGCTGAGGGTCGTTCTACTATCTCTGACGATCAGTGGCATGGGAAAGTAGAGATATGGCTCGCGAGTCGCCACTTCGTCATGTCTGCTGTAACGACAAGTGGTACATTGGCGATATCCTAAAATTGATGCACCTGTAGCGACATATAAATCGGTATTATACCGACCATGTAAATTAAAAAGGTGATTTTGAATTTCAAACTGCGGCACGCCTAAATTCATATTATTGGAAAATTGCAAAATATTGTGTAGAAGTGGCGCTGGACCAAAATAAATATGAATCAATTGGACACTCATCTGGATTACAAAGTTGTTGAACAGTTTGTCAATTGTTGCTTTTATATAAAAATCATTTTATCGTTTTTCGAATATGTTCGACATCAATTTTCAACGAGCTAACTTATTGATATTTGAGTGATTATTTTACTGATGATTTTCAATTAAAGAAGATAATGATGAAATATATTAATTAGAGGTAAGTTTTTTATTTATATTTAATTTAATTTAAGTCAATATAATTTAAATTCCTTATAATAGTATTATATTTATTACTACCGATTGATTAAAGGTTATAAAAACTAATGCCCCTCGAGGTCCGAAAGGGCAAATAAGGTATCAATAAACAGGACCGAATTAAGATCTCCAGAGTCCGCGGCTATGACCTTAAAAGATTGAGATTTATTCTAAACAAACTTAAGGGGGTAGACACGGGTAATGCAGCGAGGTGACATTACCGGCAAAAATGGGCCTATTAGAGGGTTCACGGGAATCGGTTATTTGTCCTTATTTGAGAAGATTTGGGGCTGGGTGAGGGCTCATTCGAAAGAGGAAGGTTCAATGCAGGGGGCTCAGGTCATGGTTCAATGAGATTGTGTTGATATCTAATAATATGAGTGTCCAAAGTGGAGGAAAAATCGAGAAAATACACCCGCAGAGTCCAAGTACATTTTAGGTCACTAAAAGAGTTTTATCACTCAAACGATGACCTGAGCCCCCTGCATTGAACCTTCCTCTTTTGATTGAGCCCTCACCCAGACCCAAATCTTCTCATATAAGGACAAATAACCGATTCCCATAAACAATAGCAAACACAGATGTCGTAATATTTTTTGACATAGTAATGGAAGGATTATAAGGGGCTCCCCCTGAAAAGTGGAGCCCGGGACTGTAGCCCAATAATAATGATAATTAAATGAATTTTAAAGATGGTGACATTATAATGTTTATTCATATTTTTTAGAACCTTTCTTTTTTAACTTTCCTTGATCGTGAGGTCCTAAATTAGTCAATTTCTACCATTGTGTTTTGCTCATATTGGTTCTAAAATACAAAATATTTTCAATGGCAATGGAAAACGAAATATCCTTTGTCAATTTCTAATCTGAAGCTTCATTTTCAGGATATAAATGATCAAAATTAGTGGGCGCTTAAAGCAATGAACTAATTTAATAACCCTTTGTAAAGGTGTGTTGATAAACCATTTATTACAGATCTCTCTAAATGGTTCTCAGCATGGAGGACCAATAGTTCTGAAGAGATTTAATGTTAAAGTTTCAGTAGGATTTATATTGCAACAGCTGCTTTTAAGTATAAAAGAGCAGCTGGCTAGGCATTAAATTACTACCGGAACTTCTCTTTGCACGCGAATTAAAATCTACTTTTTCAGGTCACTGTATAATTATGTTAATAAGTTACAATGAATACGAAAACTATGTTTAAATATCTTAACTCCTTTCTAATTTTGAGAAGAAATACATTTCTATTCTAATTAAACAAAAATTATACGATATTAAAAATTTGCAGGATTATGTAAATTAATAATTATAATATAATAACAATTTTTAATAAAAAATAATATTAGGTAATACTAAAGGTGTGCAGTGTGCAAGCACCCGAAAATTTCGAGCGCCCGATACTCATATTGGGTCGAGAATTATTTCGGTCGGCTTAGGATTCCCGAAATTTGGAAAACTCTTTCGGGACAAACTTTACTGAACCAGAATTCTTGACCACATCCGACTATGGGGTACCCTAAATTTTCGAACTCTCCCACATTTACAGTGAATTCTCGTTATTATTGCCGCTGACGAGATGAAGGGGCGGAAAATGTTTCAAACTTCCAAAATTTCTGTTGGAGAGAAATGAAGAGATAAAGGTGTATCATTTTTATTATTGTAGACTACGATAATAATCCATGTGAAAATCAAATCGCTCATATGGCAATATAACGAGAGGTTACTGTACACATATTGTTAACTGTAGACACCAAATATTGTATTATAAAATATCAGCAACTGTTTCAATGTTTCCTTATTTTTAACAATGCAAAATTCTAATTTTAGGAACATCATAATAAAATGCATAAAATGCAGATGGTTTCTTTTTACAGCGCGCCACCATTAAAGGGTTAAGTTACCGGAAGAACAGGCGCAGGAATTTATGTGCGTTGAAATGAAAAGAAGCATTCCAAGTGAGGGGTTACAAAAGAAAGTTTATCTCAAAAAATTGAAGACTTTTGTGTGGGTAGAAGGCATCGATAGATAACGTAATGTGACTTGTGAGCAATGATGTATCACAGTGATTGATGATCTCACAATAAAATCGATGCTGCAATGTATATTATAGATCGACCGTTGAAAGGTGTAAGCACAGGTGCACTAACGGTATATTGGAAAGCCGGTGAAAAACCTTGGTTATTGATTTATTCAAACAATAATTCACGAATTATTTTGCGTCAGTTGAGCAAAACTATGAACATATGTACTATAAAAGAGAATTTTTGTTTGCTCATTTAATTGATAATCTACACTGATAATGAGTGATGAGATTATTATGATGTGTGTTTGAAATTATCAATTATTTAAAATTATATCGTTTTGGGTGGCACTACTATGCTTGAAAATCCATACAAAGCTCAAATCGATCATGTGGCAATATAACAAGAGTCTGCTTTAACAGAATCCGACCTGGTTCGACTAATTGCAGGAGGTAAAAAATACAAAATTTCATAGGGTATTATTTTATGTATACCTGCCGTCACCAGAGTCCATAACTGCGACGCGCAGGTTGGAAGATGGTGGGGGAACTCAGCGAGCTCTCCACTAATCGCTTTCCACTTCGTTTAGAAGTATCGCCAATCAGGCCGAACATGCGCACGAAAGGACGAAAACTCGTCAGTTATGGACTCTCGTGACGGCAAGTATAGATGATTTGCAACATTTGGAAGCGTCCAGACCATTTCGAGAAAAGTCAATTACATATATGATAGGCTATCGCGAGAGGCGAAGACGCGGAACGCGAGCGCGGAAAACGCCAAATTCATTTTTGACGACGCGATCGTTGATTACGGCGGCCGCGGATAGCAACGAACGAGTATAAATTAAGGGCTCGCGACCGACTCGGCCTATTTTGCCTGCTGTTAGCCGAGAGAGAGGACGAGGTAAGACCATCGGCCGCTCTTTGTCGGCAGGCTAGGGACTCCGGCAGGAGAGTACAGCGATAATACCTGGACGTTTGCCGGAGAAGAGAGAGAGAGAGATCCCGGTAGGAGAGTTCGGCGACAATACCTGGACGCCTACCGGAAGAAGGGAGAGTACGGGAGAACTGTTCCTGGACGCTCAACCGACAAGGAGAGTACGGCGATAATACCTGGACGCCTATCGAGCGGGAGAAATATAAGCATGGCGCTCACCGTAGAATATCTTGTACGAATAAATAAACGAGAAAACTGTATCCTACACCTTGTAATCCCATCTAACTCAATAAATCCTGTCTGTCCAACAGATTTCCTTGTGTTTTCAATTAACCATGGCTACAATTAGAATTAATAGTCTATTAAATGAACTGATTCTAAATTGAATTCCAAATTAGTCTATTTCTGTCTTAACTAAAGTCTAAATTTAATTTTAAATTTAACATTATTATTAATGTAGAATTAAACAGACTATGTTACCACATATTCAAATTCTATCAGAAACTATCAAAATACCATACCTCAAAATACAAAGGGTATTTTTTTTATTTAATTTTTAAGATTGTCTCAACTTTGTACGTTATTAGCAACCACAATGTTATTGCTTTATAAATTGTAAAAAAGTATTTTTGTTTCAGGAGAAAATTTGTTTTTAAATTTTCTTATTGGAAGTGTAAACGATTGCTTACGTTCTTAGAAAAATTGATTATTTAATTCCACAAAATCACCGAAATGCTTTGTTAAATTAATTAATTGAGATACACCTTTTTTTCTATGTTTTTGAATTCCAACAACAATACACAGTTCGAAAATATGCTCTGTATAAAATATAAATCGCATTATTTATTTAATAATGGTAACCAGCATTGTATGCATCCAGGCATAAACGAATTAAGCATAATAATTATTATTGTGCACACTCGATGAAACGGAACAATACCTTCATTTACTAGCAGCTAGTATCAACAACAGGTTTTTTCATGTACGTTATTTATGAATTGACAATAACATGTGATTGATTATTACTTCGCTTCTACCACTACTTTAATCAGGTCATTCATTCAATTGCATGAAACGAAGCTCTGGTATGATTTAAAATTCACGCCGTTGCGTCGCCTTATCACACTACTAACAAGCAATACAAATTTACACGTGCTAATAACTGATCATTAATAACATACGTATATAAATTTCCATATCTCTCTTATAGGTTTATTACAGCATTTATTATCATGTATTCTTCCGCTTATGTTCTATGTATTTTTTATCTTTCGGACGGCGGATCATGGAGAGTGACCCAATTTCAATTTAATTGGGTATTTCATATCATCTTCATTTTCTAAATTTTTCACTGTTCCTTCAAAATTTATTTTTCCAGTTTTCAAACGTTGAAGTAAAGTATTTTGTTACTTCAATATTTTACTCATTTTTAAATTGATTATTAAAATTTTACGAAAGCGATGATTTTGATCATGAGAATAGTTAGAAGTTTTAAATATGCAATATATAATACCAATCACAGATCTAATAGATTGAAACAGTAGGTCAGGTCGTTATTCTGGTTTATTTGGATCAAAACTTGTTACGTTACATCAAGAAATTGTCTAGATACCAGTTGCTGACCTAAGGTTTTAACAGTGCATCCCAGAGTTTAAACACCTAATTTCTAATCTTGAAAACGAAGCTGCATATTGTAATATGGTAAGAGACTACATATTGTTTTAACACAAGGAATCTGCAGTTTCTGCAATATAGCTAAAAACAATTGAAGGATCAAGTTGTTGAATCTTTTAAATTAATTTATTGTGAATAAAAAAATCCAATATTTCAAAAATGCAATTTAAATACAGTGATATTTAAATTATTATATAAACATATATTAGGTGTACAAATTAATTCGTGCCTTTAAGGGGCTCGTATACGGAAAATGGTAGGAAAAATCGACTTTTTTTGTCCACATACATACTTTGATGGATATACATCCCAAGCACATGCCTGTATAGTTTTAGGACGAAATTCAAAAATTAACGAAAACACAGTGAATCATTTCCTTGTTTCTAAGTACTAGTAATCTGATAATCAAATATTAAATGCCTTTAAAAAATTTAACAATCCAATCGACGTCATAAAGATTGCATGTTGTAAAAAAAACCTTTTTCTATTACAATACGTAGCCGTTTTTTGATCGAGAAAAATGATTTAATTTTATTTAACTTTTTTCACAAAAAACTAGCAGAATTTCAAAGTACTTTTTTATATATTTGCTATTGTATTTTATTATGTTTCAAAACTTTTTACTTTCCCTACGTGCTGTAATAGTCAATCATATATAGTTTAAAAATTTTTTTTGGTTTCATTGTGTTAAGCCGAGTATCCACCCTTATCAAACGCCCGTATCGTATCACCGTTCCGAACCCTTTTGAATAGACAGGCGTTGCCTCGTTGCATGCCACGGCGTACTACGGCTCGGACAATAGCTCTTCGTTTCTTGAAAGAAACTCCTATAGGCGAGAAGTTTCGATTTGCTGCATGCTGTTTCTTTATTGTAATTCTCCAAACCATATCGTGTTTGGTATCATTTTAATCAGAAAAACGTCACAAATATCTTGGTAACAGTTTTCTAAGAAAAAAATGAAAAATAACAAAGTTCAGTCGTTGCATTAGTATTATCTCACTGATATATCCGATTCCAAATCATATTATCTCGTGCCTCAAGTGTCATGTTTCCACTTGACATAGCATTTCGGGCCTTCGCCTGGGTATGTTGTTTTTACGTTTCAAGTGATTTCCGAACCAATCCTTTGAACGACAAAAAACCGACAATTTTCGGATCGGCCCGTTCCTTTGCCTCCGTACCACAGACCAATAGAACTTTCGATACTCGGCAACGGAAAAATCTCTGGAAAATTAACATTGTCCTTTTTCAATAATCACACAGGTGATTATTAACATTGCTCTTTTATGTACAGCGTAGCACCGAAGATAATTAATCTGTTTAAATATATTTAGACGATAAAATCTGTCTAAATTAAATTAGATTAAATTCATAAATAATTTCATCGCTTTTGAAATGAATCCAATAATACCGCAAGATTTCAAATAAATTGAAACCCAAGTGACGGCACGAAATGCTATGTCAAGTGCAAACGCATGAACCTTTCCTTCGATGCAACGGCAAAGAATCGACAAATTTTTCGGATCGGTCCGTTGCCACCGTTCCTTTGGAACGACACGCAGCAAAACGAAACTCCTCGCCTGTAGTGGCCCAGTCTTATTGCCTGACCGTTTCTATAAAGAAACAAAGAAATGTTGTCCGAGCCGCTGCACGCCGTTGCATGCAACGAGGCAACGTCTGCCTATTCAAAAGGGTTCGGAACGGTGATACGATACGGGCGTTTGATACAGGTGGTTCCCCGGCTTTTGTTAAAGTGTAAGGCCAATTTGTTATCAACGCCATTTGTTTTATAGTGGCGGACGTTTCAAAAGTGTATACAACTATTGAAAACATTTTTTATATCTTCTCCAATTTATGTATCATAAAGCAGCAAATTTTTATATTATATTAGTTTTGGATAAACTTCCGAATAGCTCCAACACCCGATTTTCTTGATCTTGATGTAGATTATTAAGGACACCCTCCTGAGTAACATTCAATAGGTTTAAGCTGCCGGTTATTGTTTATTCAAAAGTTATTAACAAAAAAAGATCGATATGTGCGCCGCAATTTTCCTGGAAATCTGAACATTTCTATGGTTATAATGTTTGTTTCGATTATTTATTTTGTGAACCCCCTCCCCAAAAATACCCTTACCTAACCTAACTTTCAATCATTCTATTTAAATATCATCAAAAATTTTTTACGGTTAGTATAAAAATCTTTCAAAATATTTAAACTCTAAAACTATCGCTCCTATTGCAATTCTGAAAACACGTATATATTTTGGTTTTTTGCAGGGAATACAGCCGTGCACTTCGCATCCGGGAATTACTGAACACCCTGTATATGTATACTGATTTTCGGTCGACACGATATGTGTATAGAAACAGTAGAAAAACGGCGACTGCATACTAGGGTGGCCCTTATTATTCGACTTCCAATTTTTCTTCGTCGCACCCGCTAAAATTTTGACATTTGGTGAAAAAATGATAATTGCAAAGTCTCAGCATGATTGAACAACAGCAACTCGTGCCGCAATCGAGTTGAAGTTTTAAAATTTATACGATTTCGCGTTGACATCGAATGTATTTGTGTCATTTTGTTTTATAAATAGTATAATTTTTTACGTGTATAATTTTATCGTTTGTGTACGATTTTCAAAAATATACTAAAAATTACTGAATCTTACCGCTAAAGTTAATATGAGTCTTATTGCGTAGTTGCGGAAGCGGCTATCTCAAATACGAAAACCAATCTCCTATTCAGCTAGCCCTTAGAGTTCTTATATAAAATAAACCAAATTAGACAATATATTCTGATATTAAAAAAATGTATAGTAGAAGCTCTGCATGATAGATATACAAAAAGGTTCCCGGCAGTGGTGAATATTACCACGTTCTACCTGATCAAGGGATCAAGGTTTTTTGGTTTTTCCCAGCAGAATATTTTAGAAGCGATCGCGTTATATCGTCCGAGGGTGTTTTATGATATTACCCGGTAAACTCTCTAATGACTAAATGTATCTACTGTTAGTCACAGCGGTCATTTTTCATTCTGTTTTGTGAGTTCGAAGTGTTCGTATCGTGAATTTAGTTTGAGAGTATAGTGGAATTGAAAAGATGGAAACCAGAAGCGCTGACAGAATATTTTTGTTGGGGCATGATGAAAGCCAAATTATTGGCTCCAAATTACCAAGCAATGGACAAGTTTTGCGTGTTCTGTTTTATAATGTGCATAAAGTTAAACTGGAGCTCCGTCCAAGCGCAGCTATAGTGATAAAGGAAGCGGAAGTTTTCTGGGCTAAAGCACGTATACCTACAAGAACAACGTACCATAGCATCGATAAGTTGTTAAAATTGCATAATAATTGGCATTTGTTACAACAATCTCGAAAACGCCGAAATGAGATACAAGAAAGAAAGGAAAGGGAGTTTCTTGATTCGTTGGATGATCTTTTTGACATCGCTCACTCTGACGCTTTAAATATTATTAAAATCGAAGAGAATAAACTTTTTCTACCAAATCAGCGAAAAAAGGACGACCTTTTTTGGAAATGCTTGGTGCTGGCAAAAATATAATGGCGAAGGAAAAGCGACAAGCAGTTCGGCTCCAGCAAGAAGAGTTCCGAAAAGAACGATTTGAAACCATGATGGAAGTATAAGGTATGACATATTTTTAATAAAGTTTTTCTGTTGGTCTATGCATTCTATATCTTATTTTTGTACCTGCATTATAGAAGAAACAGAATTACAGTCTTCATCAAGTAGTGGGACAGAAAATATTGTACACGATACTACAGATATTTCATTTGTGTCTGAATCTCTTACAATACAATCAAGATTATTAGAAAATTTACTAACTGTTGAACAAATTGTATACAGCTCCCAGTTGCCCAGCAGTCACATTATCCGGTGGCTCAAACGCTACGTTACATATCAAGTTTAACGCTAAAATTTAATAATTTTGTGTATATTGTTAAAAGCCGAATACACATGCCAGTTTTACACGTGTAAAAAATTATATTTTTATTACATAATAGTCACTAATACTTTCAAAACAAATCCGATGTTAACCTGAAATCTTATAAATTTTAAAACTTCAACTCGATTGCAGCACGGGTTCCTGGTATCCAATCATGCTGAAATTTTGCAATTATCATTTTTTCTTTAAGTGTCAAAATTTTGGGGGGTGCGACCATGAAAAAGTCGAAAAAAAATTTGGAGCTGTATAACTAAGGGCCCCCCTACTGCATACTGACCCATACACAGTCAGAGACACGTAGGCATACGTAGAATTCAATGCAGAAGTAACAATAGTTTTTCACGAATATCTCGGAAACTAAAGCTTTTCGTTAATTATGCATAATAAAAAGGTTGTTCAGAATCATGCCCCTGACAACATATTAAAGGATCATTGAAATCATCCTATGTTGAGATTACAAACTTCCTTTTTCTTGCAATAATAATCCTTAGCAATGAAAAAATGCAAAATGTTTTTTTAACGGGATCAATCGGGAGATATACTCTACAAGATGCAAAAGGTTTCGTTCCGATTGATACATCCATCTAATCGGTGAACAGACAGAAAAAAAATATATACATATCTATATATGTATACACCCCCGTTCATTAGTATCCGGACACCTTCTGAAACAGAATACTCTTTGCAAAATTGGATCAAATGACTTAAGATTTATTGAGGGGTTATAAAAATTAATATACTAGATGATGTGCTTTTGTCGTTTTAATAAAATTACAGTTTGTCGCAGTCGCGACAAAAATAGTAAAGGGCAATTTTTTAACTTTTTTATCCGAGCCTGTAATGAAAATTTAAAATATGTCTGCCGTAGATTCAAATAAGTTATGTGTATGCTGAAAATTTCATCGAGATCGGTCAATGCACTTAGAAGTTACAAGTACCTAATTAAAATTTTACAAAGAGCATTCTGTTTTAGAAAGTGTCCAGATACTTATGAACAGGGGTGTATGTATTGTATATAGTATTTATTATATATGTACAATATTTTTCGAAGACGGTTAAAAATGATACAATTTTATCTTCCTTTCCCTCTCCAACTGACAATTTGGAAGTTTAAAACATTTTCCAACCTACCGCCCTGGCTGCGGTAATAAAACGAAAGTCTATTGTATTATTTGTGACTATTACTTGAATATATTAGTATTTGAAATACTAACAAAAAAGGTATTTAAATAAGAAATAAAATTATTTAAGCAACTAATCCTTATAATTATTTTGAGCTGAATATAACTTCCATTATTATATAAATTTTATGTTCAACAAACCCTACACATCATTTCAAACATTTAGTACCAGTATTTCTAATTAAATAAGTAACAAATTTTGTAATAATATAGGTGACATATTCCTATGGAGTTACAAATATTAACGTGTTAAAAGACTTTCAATTTTTTTTCCCCATAAAGAATCTGTAGCTTACGCTGTACATATATGTAGATGTTTCTTTGACACATTCTGCATGATTTAAAAATTTCTTATCACTTAATAAGATAATTGAATAAGAACTGAATCAACGAATATCACTCCAAATTGAACATTAGTTAGAAACCACTAAATTAGTCTCAGGTCTTTAATATAAAAACACGTTAGTTACGTTCTTAATGTATACGCCGAGGAACATTCAAACTCTAGTACAAGCTGCTAAAAAGCTTTTAATGACAACCTTAATGCAAGAAGTAATCCTAATTGAGAGCAACCGTAATACTCAGTGTCACTACCATCTTTTAGAAAGTTTGGCGCATTATACTCTTGGACGGCGCATCAGGGAGAAAGCCGCAATTTTAATTTAATTTTTTTGTTTTACATTATTTGCACTGTCTAAAGTTTACAATGTGCTTTCAATATATCAAACCCTTTCGTTTAAAGGTACACATCTAACTTTAGGTTAATATTCTTGTATATGTTTTGTAAGTTTCAGCCATGATTAACCCAGGCTTCGTTGTTTAACGATTAACCAACCTTAAGAAATAACTTTTGAAATATTGTCTTGCATTAAACATTTCAGTAAATGTTTCTGCATACCTTCATCTAAATTATGTTATTTTTAAAATCGTATCACGAGTAGTAATAGAAAAGTGTACATCTTAAAAATAATCAATGTGTGTTTTTAATAATTGCTATTAGCCCTGCTGTTCATGACGATTTTTGACAACATTTTTTATGATATTTGAATGTCATTTAATGTTATAAATTAAAATTATAAAATTATAAAATTTCGATATATCAATAAATGTAATAAATCTCAATATTACCTTAATAATCTCTACTCTTAAATTTTTACAAGATAAATCCTAAAATTAAAAATTGTGACTTTTTAATTTGAGGTGAGCCGATTACCCCTGCTTCGCGCGGTCTTTGTAGAAACTTACTAACGATAAGAGGTTTTTTAGTAAATTGATCTATTTTTATTTATTTTTTATTTTCTATAAAGAATTTTTATTTCTTCAGAAAGGTCCATTGCTCGAATATTGCGTGCTCGATTCATGCGATTTCTGATACAGGGTATCCTTGTGACCATCTACCACTTTCGTTTCTGAAAAAATCTCTTTAACCCGTTCCTTCACCTCCTTGGGGGTCGAATTTTGAGAAATCTCTTTAATGAGTATGTTACGAGGCGGCGGGGGGGGGGGGTATGTAGCCGGGGCTTAATTTTGGTTATGGTGTTGTTAATAACTTAACCAGTGCTAAGGAAGTAGGCGCGAAAACGAAATAAAAAGAGTGGTGGGGACGGACTCTACGTAATTCCGAGGGACCGCGCCCTTGCTTCGCGTTGGTCCCGAAATTTCTAAAAGACTGTCTATGCTGAGTGTACGCATCCAATTCAAAATAAAGAAAGGGTCTAGCCGTATAAACATAGTGAATCGGCCCCAGCAACAATTTCGGTTGTTATTTATACCACATAATGCTTTTTGCCTAAACAACAATTGTGTGCAATTTCCTCCCCCAAAGGAGATATGAGGTTCACCAAAATTTTACAATTTTTTTTTCTCGGAAACTATTTAAGATATTTGAACATACTAAAGCATTTCTCAAAGCTGCAGCTCTAACTCGAATACAAATTATTGCATCGACTCGAAACTTTTTCAGCGTGTTCAGTACATGTTTTGTCATACCATGAACTAGGATTTTTTTGATTGGATGGAGAATGTCAATTTGGCATTAAAAAAACTGCTATTTTTTTTAGGCTAAATTCCAAACTTTTCTTCAATACGTCGTCATTTTGTCAGATTTTGATATTTTTCAAAAATCCTAGTTCATGGTACGGAGAATACCTTCTACTTTAACAGCGTTTTTGTTATTTTTCATTTTAAGCACTCAGGCGGCGGCAATCACTGCAGCAGTGGAGCAACTTTTTTTTTTGGAGCCCTGGGAGATAGCGCATAAGTCGCTTGTTTTTTATTATTTTTGTACCAAAAAATTACTATAGATATATGATTTGTAACTAAATACATCCCTGAAGTTTAAAAACATGGGAGGTAATATTTCTTTAAAAAAAAAATTCCCAAAAATCACCTAATTTTAGAGCGGTCACACTGGTGTAGCCCCTTAAGGAAAGAAGAATTCATATTTTTATCCGACTTCGAAAAGGAGGAGGATACTTAATTCTATGTGTATATATTTTTTTTCTGTGTATGTTCACCAATTATTATCCAACTTCAAAAAGGAGGAGGATACTCAATTCGATGGGTATACTTATTTTTGTTTTGTTTTTTATGTATGTTCACCGATTACGCCGAGACGGATGGACCAATTGGAACGAAACCATTTGCATCTTGTAGAGTTTGTCTCCCGATTGGTCCCGGTAAAAAAACATTTAGCAGTTTTTCATTCCTGACGATTTTTTTTCCAAAAAACGTACTACTTGTACGTTCGACGTACGTTCGCCGATTACTCCGAGACGAATGGACCAATCGGAACGAAACCTTTTGCATATGGTAGAGTATAATTTCCGATTGGTCCTGTAAAAGAACTATTTTGAATTTTTTCATTCCTAACAACTTTTATTGCAAAAAGCGTACTATTTCATGTACGTTCAGTGTATGTCCACCGATTACTCCGAAATGGATGGACCAATCGAAACGAAACCTTTTGTATCTTGCAGAGTATTTCTCCCACTTGGTCCCGTTAAAAAGATATTTTGCATTTTTTCATTGCTAACGATTTTTTTTTAAAGAACACAATGCTTGATTTACATTTTTCACCGATTACTCCGAGACGGATGGACCAGTCGGATCGAAAATTTTGCATCTTGTAGAGTACATCTCCCGATTGGTCCCGCAAGAAAATTTTTGTAGTTTTTCATTCCTAACGACTTTTATTGCAAAAAAGTAATACTTCATTTATATCTTTCGGCGTTTACGCTGCAGGGAATGTACCGATTGCGATGAAACCTTTCACATTTAGTAGGAGGTATATCCGTGATGATCCCACTTGCAAAAATTTATGGAATTTGTTAGTGACTACTGTTATAGCAATAAATCTATTTCTTCATGTTACCCTGCAAGGAATGTATCGTTCGCGATGAAACGCGACTAGTCGGGTGTCACGTGACTAGCTCGACAGCCGAAGAGGGACGATTGCTAAGGTGATTCTAAACAACTTTTTCCTTTACCAACATGTTAGTTAAGGCTTGGTTTTCGAGTTATTACCAACAAACCCCGACCAATCTGAGCGCGTATAGCGCGCGGTCTCAGGGACTGCTGTGTCGGCTACGAAAACCGGGCCTGACGTAGGTCGCAAACGAACGGCTTGGCACCCCGTTGGCATAGCATAATAAAAAAACTGAACTGGTAGAACATTTTTAGTCGTTGTTTAGAATCAATACGGAACCTAATCTCTTGTCGCCTGTCATTATGTAAAAAAGGAAATTTTAAACATTCTAAATAACAAATAAAAATGTTTGAAATGAAATAATGAATAAAAATTTTAAAACAATTTCTATGAAACTTACCCATTCGTTCGTAAATTTACCTGCTATGCTGAAAGCAGATAATTCCTACCTGGGTCAATCCTGGGTTATTGTGTTGGTCTTCATCACTCGACGAAGAAACACGTGTGCAGAACAGCTGATTTCATGGTCGGGCTAGTGAACTCGCCTCGTTAATTGCACTTAGGTATTGCACTTACGTAGCCCCTTTCGGGGTCGATTTTTTCAGATTAGATTCCGTATTCGTTTTGAACAACAACAAAAAATGTTTAACTAGTTCAATTTTTTTATTATGCTATGCTAACGGGGTGCCGAGCTGTTCGTTCGCGACCTACGTCAAGCCCCGCTTCGTAGCCGACGCTGCCGTCCCTGAGCCCGCGCGTTATACGCGCTCGGATTGGTCAGTGTTTTTGCTTAATAATTCAAAAAGGAAGCTTCAAACCACTTTTTCGCAAAGGAAAAAGTTGTTCAGAATCACCCCCCCCCTACCACCATCTAGGAGGGTGAAAATACGTTACATGACATCCTGTATAGGGCCTTTTAATATATGATACAATATAAAAATTTTAATACGATTCGGTAATCGTAGTTTTTTTGTATAATTATTTTATTGGAAACCAAAAAAGAAATATACGATAGCAGTGTAAGTGTACAGTTCCTCTAACATTCCTATGTACCCTGGCGATCAATTCAGATTCACGATGTATGGGGGAGAGCTCCATATAAAAGGCGTCCCATTTGAAGTTAACCATACGATGATCATATTTCTACAAAATATAGTTACAATTAAACTTCATAAAAAGAGGGGTTGCAGCTTCAGGTCCCACCACAAGCCTTCCATTTACTATATCAAAAAATATTGTGGAAAATTTGGATTCAGATCTCTTAATTCAGTCCTGGATATTTTTCTCACAATGCAATTGTAACAGGACGAAAGCCCTTAGTTATATATTAATACCGATGTAAAATAAAGGGACTGCAACAATATTTTCGCGGCACAATTAGATATGCAATTTGAAGCACTCAAGAGTGGTTCAAATAATTCACAATATTGCATACTTCTTTCAAATCTCTATTCTTATTGTTTTTTTAAAACCAATTGAACTGTATTTAGGAAAAAACAAGTTTAAATATTTTTTGAATTAAATTATTTATAAATCGACTTCACCAAGTACACAATCCCGTTTTTAATTAATCAAGAAACTCATTTCTTCTGTCTCTAAACGACACCTCACGCAATCAATATACATTGTCAATACTGTTAACATTTGTTGGCACTCAAAATAATAGTGGTGTATCTTCAAATTTATTGCAAACAACCGTTCCACTTGTATATATTCAATTTTGTTTCAAACTTTGCAAATGAATTATATCTTTTGCACAAAATAACGTTGACTGCCGCAGTGAAAATGGACATTTATTGTAACACATACCTACAGTTAACTTTCAACTTCCATGTTTCAAATTTTTTATTTGCTATTTTACAATACCGGTATAATGCCAACTCTATTAAAAATAATACTTTCGCCTTCTTTTAATTTTTTGAGCATATCTGATTTCCAGTGCCGACCACTGGTGACCCCTACAGCACTCAACGTATTAATAGTTAATAACATTACATTATTCATATTCAATTAATTTAAGAACATTTCAAAGAAAAGCTTGTTTTTTTCGAAAAATCAGTAATGGCAGTTACTCCGTTATTATTCTGTAGTTTGACAATAAATACTAAGAGTACTGACTCTATATGTATTAGGTCATCCCATAAGTTCGTGCCGTTTTTTGAACGGTTCCATATGTTAATGTTATTAAATGTCAGTCAGTGTATGAATTGTTGTTTTTGGTATTTCTAGAATATTTGACATCTCCTGAACTGATAAATTAAGTGATTTCTCTACAAGATTTTAAATTTTGTCTTCCTGTGTCTGAGAAAGACGCCCAGAACGTTCCTCATCTTCTAAACAAAAATTCTCATCTTTAAAACATGTAAACCATTTTCTATAGTTACGAGATGAAAGAGCACTTTCTCCGCAAACAGCATATATATCGTTTGTCGCAATTGTTACCGAACTTCCTTTTCGAAATTCATATAACATTAGATGTCGGAAATGAATACGAATTTCACTCATCATTTTTAACTGTTAAAAAACAATGCGTTCATTATTTCACGATCCCATTTCCACGAAAATCTCTTTTAGACTGCCCTCAAACAAATAAACTGAAGTGCATTGGTTTCTTATCGCCTTGTGTTTAAAAATCGAGGCGTGAAATGTAACATACAAAAGTCGGCACGAACTTATGGGATGACCTAATATATTTGGTAGTCTGAAATCCATGGTACAAATAGAGTCAGGGTGATTCTATGTCTCAAAATAAGTCGAAAATCAGAAAAAGGGAAATTACATGGTAGGCTTCGTTTTCGAGAAAAATGCACTTGAAAATCAATTTAGGTACGCGTGTACTTAACTAATAGCCAATATTACCGATTCCACTATAGAACGTTGCTGTGACTATTTTTACACGTTAAACGTAATCAATAATAATAATGAAGTAACCATCACATTGTTAGTTGCGCTTAGTTTATTATACAATATTGTTTAGGCAAAATATTATTCAAAATATTGACCACTTTCTCGTATGCAAAGTTATACATAGTCTTTAAATTAAATTCTCTTACTGTTTGCTGCGTATCCCAGATTGTCATTTCTTCAAATGCTACTATGATTAATCGTTTTAAATTATCAAGAATAAATAAAATATCTTCACAATAAATTATTCTTTTCACGTTTCCCGACAGATAAAAATTGAAAAAATAATGAAAAAAAAGTGCATGTGCCTAAGACCGCCGATGAAATGAAAACTTCTATGACGTATTTATTAGCTAATTCCCTATTTCGTTTCAATTCATCGTCGGAACTGGCTATTTTGATCCATCTTTGTTTTTACAATCTGTAAAGAGCAATATTCAAATATTTATACATGCACATCGTAGCTACTATTAAATATTAAAAAATAAAAACGTTCCGTAATAAAATTAATCACAGCAGGGCACAGCAGCGTGACACAGCTATGTATTTGTTTCTTGCTCGCTCGGTTAAACTCGGCTCCCCGGAGTTTACCCGAATGAGTGTTTCATCTCAGAGCGTGACGAATCAGACTCATTCCCTGTCCAGCAAAAAGTATTTACGCAGTGCGACTAAAGAAGTTTTCACTTCAGAAATAATTTGTAACGTCGGTTATTAGTTAAGTACAGGCGTATTTAAACTGACTTTCAAATACATCTTTCTCGAAAACGAAGCCTCCCACGTAATTTCGTTGATCTTGATTTTCGACTTATTTTGAGACATAAAATTACCCTGACCTCATTTGTACCATGAATTTCGGACCACTCTGTATATTAATCGTCTGAGATTCCCTGTAACAGATATAAACAAATACGCATTAGAAGAAATTGTTATAATTGATTTCTTTAAGTTAAAGACGCACAGCAAGTAGTAAACTGAACATGGGCGCCCGTGAACGCCCAAAGGGTACAGCCGGATAAGATGGTCAAAAGTGCCCCCAACCAAATTCGATTTGCAATAGCTCATCCGATAGCTTATAAAAAAAACACAGTCTGTGCCAAGTTTCAGCCCTGTATCTCATCTGGGGGGATAGTAATCGGCAAAAATGTAAAACACACGTTTTGGTCAATTTCTCTTATATTTGTACATGAAAAATTCTGAAAAAAATCAGAGATATTTCTATTCATGAGGCACATATTATACTAGCTTTGCAGATTTTTCTTGATAAGCTATCGAATGAGCCATTGCAAGTCGAATTTGGTTTGGGGGCACTTTTAACCATCTTATCTGGCTACACCCTTTGCCCGTGAACATTGCTACGAGCTCAGGCGTGTGTGGGGGAGGGGTACTTCTCACTCCTAAAGTTTGTCGAGGCCTCGCAGGTGAATGTCTTTCACTTCTTAAACTGATTTACAACTCTTATGTGTCCACGTCAAAGCATCACGTATAGGACAAAAAACACAGCATTTCCGTGTAAACTTTACTTGACTGTGTCACGTGATATTGTTTGTTGTTCATAGCACGTGCTCGTAGCCCGATCGTTGCGATGATGCTCCCCACCACCGATCGATAATCGCAGCAGTATAGACTGTGACGCCCGAGGTCAGACACTTACCTGACCATGCGTACTCCGAGTGAACCGGATGGTCCAAAGAATGGCAACCAAATGCAGGGAAGTCACAGTGGTCCAGAACTGAAATTTAGCTGTTCAGATTTTGAATTGACCGGAATAATCCGTAATTTTTTATAAATAAATATCAAAAATATTTTAATTGAAATATGAAAAATATATTTTATAAGAAAAAACAAAAATAATTGTTACAAACTGTTGCAAACGATAATAATAATCTATTATTTGATGTTAATTATCTAATGTAGAACTTTATAGTAGTGTAACGTCCTAGCGGTACCCTAATTTAAGAATTAATCGTAATATTAAAATTAGTCGATAAACGTTTAGTCGGTAAGTCAGCCGGTAAGCTAGATTATCGATAAATGATCGACGTGCGACCACATGTGCGCCAGCGCAACCCCGATGATCTCGTGGTGGGGTGAGAATTTAGAGTAGGGAGACCGCGTAGATTAAGGAGCAGGGGTGCTCGGCAGTCACGTGACGGGGAATTCCAGCAACCGAAGGAATTCTATGTAGAAAAAAAGCGCTAAGTCAACAGAATCTGACTATAAATAGAGGCGTGCCACGCGAAGAAAATTAGTTTGGTTTCGACCATGCTCAGATCTTTTCCGACTTCGGTCGAATACAGACAGCACTCTGGTAGTAGAGGAAAGTTCTGCGCTGAATTGCTTAGGCAACTATAGAGCGCAAGAGTAAGCTTTGTTCTTCTCTTTCGGTGGTGACGTGCGAGACTTTGGATCTGTGGACACCCTACTCATGGTACGCAACGTGTTAACCAGATGTTTCTACTAAGCCAATACTCAAGTAGAAAGAGCTAGCGAGGAGCGGAGCTCCTTGAAACGGCCTGTATTAACACAGCTCTGGCCAGTCCAGAAACCGATTGCGACCTGTAGGCAAAGTCCGCTCGTGTCTGAGGGTACCGTACAAGCCACTGAAGTATAATTTCCAATACTTAGCGTAGTTGGTGATTGTACAGAGTGTTGGCTAATTCCAATTACTAATTCTAATTACTAATTCCAATTTCATATACTAATTACTAATCATATATTTTCCAGGGTAAACTTTACTTTACCGGACCCAAAATTTTGGACCTTTTTTTTGTTTGATTGATAGGTTCTTTTGCGTAGAATCTGAAAATGCAAGTCTCAACTTTAGGAATTCAGTGGTTAAAAAGTTATAAGCGTGTAAACTTTGACATTTTTAGCGGATTTGCTACGTTACTGTGACGCCATATTGCCTTATATGTATAACCTGATTGGTTCTCACATGGGCAGTACAGTCTGTTTGTGAAATAAATATAAACCTAACTAACTCAGACAGTATCAAATGTACGGTTTGACTGTACCCGCCAAAGTAGTCGGCACCCACATGAATCTGCCTGCAGCTAGCGACACCGTTCAATATGGCGTCACAGTACCGTAGCAAATGCGCTAAAAATATCAAACTTTACATGCTTATAACTTTTGAACCATTGGATTCCTAAAGTTGAGACTTGCATTTTTGGATTCTCCGCATCAAAAACTATAGATTCAAACAAAAAAAAAGTCCAAAATTTTGGGTCCGGTAAAGTAAAGTTCACCCGAATAAACTATTAGTCTGATACATTAATGTTTGGATTTTACTCCTCAACCGCACACCACGCGAACCTATAATCCCTGATACATTCGTACGAGTCGCCTTTTTGGGGAACCGCTCTCCCTATACGTCGGTGCAGTGACGTACCTATCTCTGGGACGTTACAGTAGCCTCTTAACGCATCACGCAGTTCCGGTGACCGATCCGCCTTAAACAATAATAATTCTCTTTGTGAGACGAAGTGGGACGTGATTCTAATATGACTATGCAGCGAAAAGTATACAAAAAATATTCTACTTTACAAAAATGCGCTACTATTTAAGACCCAAAAGATATTCTCTGTCAAAGATGGAACACTTCGACGATTCTCTTTGATCCATTGAATGTTATTTTTTTTATATAAATTATAAACAATGAGTTTTAACTTAAGGTGCATTCTCATTGTAGACAAATGCTCTTTATTTATAGAAAAAAATAGACATATAATATTAAAAAGACTTTGCAAGGTATCAATAAGAAGAAAAGCAAATTTTTTCGGCGAAAAATGGTATTTATGAAATGTTCATCTTTAAACGCTTGTTCTAATCACAATTTTTAATAAATCCCGTTAAAAGCTTTTAAGAAGTTAAATACATTCGAGAAACATCGATATGAGGAAATTGATTTGTTAGCAAATGAACAGCTAATTCATCGATCTGGCCTTCTGTGTGACGCATAGAGACGACACGCTAACAGGTCGTTCACGGCGATAAAATTTTATAGTTTTGGCAATTGTGTAGATTCCATCATGAAATTTAGAGGGTATTACAGCGACTCTTCCTGGATACTAGAGAAAGAATTTAAAATCGATATGTTGTCCCTCCCTGTTGTGATTTACATTTGAAAATTAAAAATGATATTATCATATGTATTATTTGTTTAATTTCTAACGATTAAAGAACAAAAACAGGAAGAACCCCAAACCAGTGACGGCTCACATGAATTTGTAATAGTGAGGCTATAGCAATAAAAGTGAAAAAGATCAATATGGATTAAAAAGATTATTTGATTAATGAAAATAAAATAATTTTTAACAAAAAATACAACCGACTTCAAAATGTGCTAAAAGTGCACCAATGCTATTTCATTTGCACCAATACTCCATAGCTATTAATAAAACCTATTTGACCGTTAAATAGTATACTAAATACATTTCAACTTTTTCGGAGGCGGCGCAAAATTAAAAACTTTTCTTCTACTAGGAAGATCCTATTTCAGGCGTCGGCAACCTATGACAAATGACCCATTTGATAATTTCAAGTAAACAATATTCAACGGGAATCAACATACCCATTGCGGATTAACTATATTTACATCAAAAGTGCTGACAACTTCTAATACAATCGTTACAATTAAAAATATTTTCAGCCGTACATATAACTCTCTGTATTTTTTCTTACGACTTATTAATTACCAAGTTGACCATACCGCAATCAAATCGTTATTGACAGCATCATTTATTTGGGTATTTTTAATTTTGCGCCGCCTTCGAAAAGGTTGAAATGTATTTAGTATACTATTTAACGAGTAAATAGGTTTTATTCAGAGCTGTTGGGTATTTGTATAAATGAAATAGAAATTATTACATACTTTTTAGTGCATTTTGTTGTAGAAATGAAGTATAAGTTATTTTACACTTTTTAGCTCATTTTGAAGTCGGTTGTACTTTTTGTTAAAAATTATTTTATTTCACACTTCTTGGAACTTGCAGTATGTATTTGTAGGATACCGTGTGGTGAGTTTGCGTTTTTATTGCTTAGCTAATAACCGTAAACCGAAAAAAATATATTGACCGAATTTAGATGGTTAATAAACAACAAATTCCATACTTTTTTGCAATCGTGGATATACCTCCTATTAGATGTGAAAGGTTTCATCGCAATTGCTACATTGCTTACAGAATAAAAACCGAAAAATATAAATGGAGTTTTTTGCAATAAAATCGTTAGCAATGCAAAAATGCAAAATGTTTTTTTAACGGGACCAATCGGGAGACATACTCTACAAGATGCAAAAGGTTTCGTTCCGATTGGTCCAGACGTATTGGAGTAACCGGCGAACATACACACAAAAAAAAAATTATATACATACTGATCGAATTGACTAACCTCCTCCTTTTTCGAAGTCGATTAAAAATATAAATGAAGCATTACGTTTTTTGCGATAAAAGTTATTAGGAATGAAAATATACAAAATATTTTTCTGCGGGGCCAATTGCGAGAAATACTCTACAAGATGTAAAAAGTTTTGCTCCGATTGGTCCATCCATCTCAGAGTAATCGACGAACCATAAAAAAAAAGAATACTGATCGAATTAAGTAACCTCCTCCTTTTTCGAAGTCGGTTAATAATAGGAATTGTTCAAAAAGTGGGAAACATCAACGCCTTCAATGATTGTCAAATATGTAGAGAAAGGGGTGGTAATAGATAATGGGGATCTCTACCCCTCAATTTTATATTCTTTCTTCAAATTTGATTCATAATTTGAACTACATAAAAGTTTTACTTAAATATTCGTAAATGAATAAGGCTTTCTTTGATAAAAGGTGAAAGTAGAAGAACAATTTAACGAAAGATCGTCAGGTGTCTTTATTAAACAATACACTCCCGTTATATTATCGCGGATGGGATTGTAGAGGCAAACAATTTTTCAAACTTCCAAACTTACACTGGGAGGAGGGTATATGTAAGTGTATTGTCTTATTGGTAGTCTATAATGGTGAAAGAGCGGCACTAGTGTGCTTGAAAATCCGTATGGAGGTTAGATCACTTACGTGGCAATATATCGAGAGTCTGCTGTAATATTGTATAAAAATCACCGAAGAGGTCAAATTACCAGCAGGTCAAATTACCAACCTTTTCTTCTACCTATATTTATAAAACAGAAACTTTCATTTTACAGTGGAGGAGCTGCCCCCTGCGGCCCTCATGGACAAGCTGTCACTGCCCTAGATATAAACTAAAGTCAAACTGATAAATTACTTTCCCAGAAGGACCAAATGTGACATCAGGCACTGTAAAAGATCTAAGAACTGGGATGGGACGATCACAACTATTGTAAACATCGACATATTCGTTCATTTATATCTTTTAGTGGCATAACTATAATTGTCTGATAGGATAGCTAAAAAAAATTGTTTCTTACTTTATTAGTGCCGTGATAATATTCACCCAAATTTCGTTTATTCCTGTTTATTTCCTACAACGTTATCTAAAATTTTTGAAAATATTAAATAAAGGTTCTCAATTTCTTAATAGGGAACCACTTGACAATTTTGAGTCTCCCTAGTTGCGCTACTGACGTCTTGCTTTGGCAAGAGTAGGCTTTTCACACAGGTTTTCAAGCATGCAAATGCTACTTTTTCTAGGAAAATGAAAACTTGAAAGTTTGAAAAATTTCCTGCCCTTATCGCCTTGTTCGCGGCAATATAACGAGAGTTTACTGTATTAGTCTTTTACAGTATGAATAAATCATGTATTTTTTCTGTACTTTTATCCAAAACAAATTAAACTCATGACCCAGGAAAAAAATTATCGTTTTTTGAAGAAATAAAATAATCTTCATTTCTGTTCTCAACCAGATATAAACTGTTCGAATTATATTCATCGTATATCAAATAGAGAAAAAAGAGGAAAGAGGATACAGATTGAATCCACATTCCTTTTAACCATACATGAGATTAATCTGTTATCCTCTTTCCCTTCCATTTTTATTTTGTATACGATATGATATTTATTTATATTAATACTTTTTAGAAAATAAACATTTGAAAGGATCAAAAGTAAGACGAAATATCAGATCCTACATCAAGTATTTTATTTACACCCCTGTTGGTCATAAATTAGTTTGAATATTTCTGAAAAATAGTGGCTCTAAACTTTCCGCCTCCATAACTCAAAAAGTTTGCGCCATATCGAGGAACAGAATATTGATTTTAGTTAGTGCACTGAGGCTTCCAAGCCTACGATGTTTCATGAAAATCTATATTTATGTATACGTTAACTTGTACTTAAAATTTGAAAATTCCAGAAATGCAGAATTTAAAAAATTTCAGTTTCAGAATTTCGAAATTCCAAATTTCCAGAGTTAAAAATATTTCATAATTCAAAAATTTCGGAATTCCAGAATTTCAAAGTTTCAAATTTTAAAATTTCAGTTTCCCAAAATTTCAAAATTTTTTAATTTCTGAGAGCCATGAAACTTAAAAAATTCGCCGCAGAAAAATCCATATTATGCCAATGTATTTATATGATTCTAAGATTTGGACTGCTACCAGGCCGATAAACAGTTATCAGTGTGGTTCAATTTAGTTGTTTTCCATTTCATGGATAAAACATTAAAAGCAAAAAAACACTTGGCACTTCCTACTGGTAGCTATAGAAGTAATGGATAAATTACACTATTCAACACGTATTTGGATCACTCATTTTCAATAGACGCTTCTTTATATGCTGAATTCATAAGAATATCTGCTCTATCAGAGGGTGTAATTAGATTTTCTGCTACAGTTTTAGTTTTCAAAACAAACTAGGAAACATCCATAATACTTACGATTACAAATGTGTTTCAAGAGACATTATCGCTTTAATCGTTTAAATATATTAAACTTTTTTCTTATAATAATTATTGTAATAGCATATAATATTTAATAATAATATTATTTGTAGTGTTAAGAGCAATGGAGCAACTATTATCTACTCTATTTAAGCTGAAAATATCTCCAAAATTAAAAATTTGCATTTTTCTTAAAAATCAATTTTCGAGTTTAACAACTTAAATGCAGCAACTAACTTTTAATCTTCAAACAACGACAGTTGAGTCAGGTATGATCCAAATCTACAAAACAGTGAATAGGCTAAAATTAAGCTTCAATTTTTAAATAAAATAATTTCATACATCAGAGAAATAATATTCAAGGAAACAGTATCGAATTTAAAAATTGAAACTTTTTCAACTTTAATTCATAGATATACTAAATTGACAAAGACCTGATTCTACCTTTCAGAAACTGATTTTTCAATTTCGTCGAACGAATTTTTGTATTGATGGTGAAAAGACGCTGATTGAAGCATATCAAAAGACGTGCTTTTTATTCTTGTACAGTTCATTTCGTTATATTGTTTCTTTGATTCTCTAAAAATTGGAAACTTGTGAAGTACACCTGGTATCCATATACTTGTATGACTTTAGAGATGCTCGTTACTTCATTTCCTTCTCATTATTTAACCTTCTCTCTGTGCAAATATTTCAACATTAATCGTGTACAAAGGTGTAATTATAGCCAAAAAATATGCATTTTCAGTGCAAAATGTAAAGAAGAAACTTTGGGTGTGTGGGTGTTATGAAATTTTATTGATTTTTAATACTTTGACTGTCACGTCACCCATATGCTTGTATTTCTATAGGAATTCATCAATCATATTATTAAAACTTCTTTGATTTACTTGATTAGAAATACTCGTATTAGATACTTGAAATTATGGATAAAGAATATATTGAAATATTGTAAAGATAATATTGATAAGATTTGTAAAGACAAATCAGCGTGCCAGTCACTGTTAAGAAGATAGGTATAAAAGAATTAAAAGTTAAAAAATGTTTATTAGCCTGGAGTGTATTTGTATGTACTAGCTGCCGGCAATTCCGCCCGAAGTCGATCGGCAATTATCAACAATTATCGGCAATGTTCGTCGCGTCGTCTGTTCACATGTCGGTTGCGAACGTGTTAAACTACGTTTTAAATGAAATAAATTAATGATCTCTCCATTTATTCTAATTAAAAATTGTAACAGAATATAAAAGAATACGTGGCGGCGGTTTAGTATGGTGACAACGCACAGGGGGCTAACCTAATCCTAATCCTAACCCTAACCCTAACCCTAAACCTAACCCTAATGATACTTTTATTAAATGTATATTACATTATATCTAATGTAGATCAATGTAGATCAATGTAGATATAGTAATAAAGCAGTACATAAGCGGTCGCACCACGCCAGCACATCCGCTGCCAGGGACGTTCACGAATACGTAAGATTCCGATGTAGTGGTAGTAGCAGTTTTTTGCAAATATCTCACAAACCGTTCATTTCCTCAAAATAATTATTTCGGATTTTTACTCCCCTCGACTCACTCTTCATAACTATATATGTCATACCCCTGTAAGGCGTTGTCACCATACTAAACTTCTGCCGAATACGTTATTCTTATTTATAGTATATTTAATTAAAATATAAAACGTAATACTCAAAACTATATTAATATTTCTGTGACTGATTGTACCTTGAAGGTTATGTCGTTGGAAAATTGTCCACAGTTTAAAAGTTACATTCGGTCGAGAGTGTGGAAACAGTGGATTAATTTTATTCTATTTTTGATAATTAAACTTCAACGTACAAACATACATATGTGAACATCGTTAATATTTTAGCACTTTTCATTTTACGAAAACAAGTAAGTGGTCTCGAACTTCTTTTTATTTCATAATTTAGTTTAGCTAAACAATGTATCTTTGCTTTGGAGCAACAACAGTGCAGTGCTAAAGTTTAAACTGCAGTCGAGGTTGCCAGACGCGAGTACTTACATAACGTTGATTGCATTTCTCGTCACAGAATTCAAACACGCGTTTAAATACTCTATTTAAATACCGTGGGTGCTTTTCTTGTTTAAGCTTATCCTCTGTATAATTGATACATTTACAGATGTATACAGTTGTTTAAAAATTATAGTACACTTTAATAATATTTAATTATATTATGTAAATTATATAGTTTGATCGTGAGTAGCGCAATTCGACGGGGGGGGGTTAAGAAATTGTCCTTTTTTTAAAAATATTTTTAAATATTTTTAGATATTTCAGAAATCCTTGTTGTGAATAAACAAAAATTTAAAAAATGAGTGTTAATACATATTATCACGATACTAATAAGGTAAGAAAAAAATTCTTTACCTCACTGTCGAAAAATTATGATTGCGCCACCGGATTGTGACCCAAATTAAACGTATGATGTTTAAATAAAATGATTTCATATATCATAAAAATAATATTTGAAGAAATATTGAAGGATTTAAAAAATGAGAATGATAAAAAATACAGAATTAAATTAAAATTGATTATTCCTCAGTTCGCCATTCGAAGACTAATTGTAAAACAAAGAATATATAAATGAAAAGAAGATTTAATTAATATTACTGATTTTTTATTAGATTTTTAATACATTGTTGCACAGATTTAATATTATATGTATGTATATATATATGTAATTGTATAAGGTATAAAGAAACTGTTTCATTTTCAATATTTTAACATTTCTAATTAGTTTAATATCTTCATAAAATTTTAATAAATTCCTTATGATTTTTAAGCAGGACTGTACATTCTTCTCAGGTTGCTCACTTGGAAAATAACATGTCTTCAAAATATCTAATTTCATGTACACCTACCTACTTCAGATCTGCTTTAAATTAAACTTTTCTTTACAATTTATATCACTTCTGGACGTAGATTGCCCTCATTCTTCAATGAAAGAATTACTAAAAGCTTTTTCGTTAATTTCAATTGAACCTGCTTTATACGATAAAGAAATAAACGTCCAATTACGTTTTAATACTAGGAAGAAGTAACGTTTGACACGTTGATCGGCTATCAGGCTTCCTTTATAACGTTTCAGACGAAATCTGCTGAAATCAATACTTCGAAACTACTAATCGTACACTTACGTTAGAGTTCAATGGGCATATAACAGAATTTCGATTGCGAACTGTTTTGAAATGTACAGTTGGTAACAAGTGAACATAAGCTCCTGTTTTACTGCAGATTCAGAGTAATTAAGTATAGCTCGTTGAATTTGCGAATTGCTTTGAGACAGAAATCATGGTTAAATGAATTTCCTGTGCATGATCAGTGAGAAAAGAAACCCTGTAAGCAATGTGTATGCAGATATAATAACAATTAACTTACTAGTTACGCTTTGCATAATCCGTATAGTAGACTCTCGTTACATTGCCTCGGATGGAGTTGTAGCAGCGGAAAAGTCAAGCTGCCTAGCTCCCATTTAAGGGGGGGGACAAGAGGTAGGGATTTGTGATGATGAAAGAACGACACTAATACAGTAGACTCTCGTTGTATTGCCGCGGTAGTAATCTGATTTTCACGTAGATTTTCAAACATACTAGTACTGCTTTTCCACCACTATAGCCTATGCACAAAATGATACGCTTCTGCCCCCCCCCCCCCCCCGGCCTTACAAATGAGAGTCGGAAGTTTGACAAATTTTCTGCTTCTATAACAAATATTCCATTTCATATACAGGGTGTCTCATTTTAATCTTTACCTGCGACTTTTTTTAAACAAAAAAGTGTTTAAACGAAACATACTCTGTTCGAAGGTGGACATGCAATGGTGGACACTGTTTGTTTCTACATGGTGGCGCCTCCGAGATTTGAAGGTGACCTTTGTTTTCTTAAATGGAATGGGGTACTTTTTTATGCATCAAACAATGTAGCTAGACATTCTTTATAACAAAGTACTGACCTATGTATGTTAAAAAGCTGGTAGTTTAGGAGATATTTCAGTTTAAATAATTCTACTACAGTGACTGATATGAAGCAGCGTATTATTGACGAATGTGGCAAAATATCAGCTGTTACATTAAATAACGTAGGCCAGTCCTTACTTCATCGATTTCAAAAATGTTACTTGTTAATGATACTTGTAAATAAACGCTAATGTCAGTACGAATTTTAGAATTATTTAGCTTTTCGACATACATAGGTTAGTACTTTTTTATAAAGAATGTCCAGCTATATCGTTTGATGCATAAAAAAGTACCCCATTCCATTTAAAAAAACAAAGGTCATCTTCAAATCTCGGAGGCGCCTCCATGTAGAAACAAACAGTGTCCACCATTGCATGTCCCCCTTCGAACAGAGTGTGTTTCATTTAAACACTTTTTTTCGAAAAATGAATATTTTTCGAGAAGATCGCAGGTAAAGATTAAAATGAGACACCCTGTATACTTCCACTTTTTTAAACCTTTCACCTTGAAATTTCAAAAAATATAAAATATAAACAAATCTAGTTGCGTCTATCTGATGCATTTCTTTTAATGCCACGTTATTCATTTAAACCGTTTTTTGATAGGAGCAAGTGATAACGAATTATTTCAAGTATTAATACTTTTTGACTCATTCAATTGTATATGTAATTGTTGTATCAAAACTATGTGTGAGAAAGTTAGGCAAGATAGGGTAAAATAGGGTACCTAATATATTTTTTCTTGCAATAAAAAATCTGAGAGCAAAAAAGCTTTTAATACTATTATCAAGTTGATATAAAGTTGAGTTCAGACTTTAGACATTTGGACGAGACTTTTTATTTAAAAATAAATATTCCAAGATTATACCAATATTATTTAAGTATTATTTAGTTATTATTGGGCGTAATTTAAAAAAATCATGTCTACAAATGCTATAAAAAACACACTACTGTTTAAATAATAACAGTCATATCTTCTTAATAACCCTCGGACGGCAGACCATGGAGAGAGCCATAATTTTAAATTAATTTTGTATTCCTTTGAAAATTATTCTTCTAATATATGAAACTCTTTCGTTTATCAACTGTGCATTTAACTGTACTTTAATGTCCTTATATGTATACGTTTTCTAAATTTGGGTCATGGTTGACCCAAGCTCTGATATTCAAGGGTTAATATATTGGAAATACCATTAGTAAAAAAAAATGTTAATTACATATTGTGAGTAATGTGGTATAGCATGTAAGATTTCGATTCCAATAAACGATCTACAATTTATTCTTTTAAAATTCTATTTAATTATACTTTCAATCTTTTGAATAGTATTGTACTTTTAATTGTATTATTTGATGAAATTGTAACTTCCTTTTTTAAACCTTTTTTGTTTAGAGTGATTTAAAAGTATTATACAGGGTACAGTAAAAAACATCATTATATCACTAAAGGATTCTTTCATATTAAATTGTTGAAAATGCTATATGCCTGATTGAACATGTAATTTCGTTCAATTAAGAAGGTTTATACAATTTACACTTCAAAAGAATTCTTGATACACTCTGATGAAGCTTATTTAACGTAGTACAACCAGGGCTGAGCAAATTTTATTTGAAATGAAAATAAAAGATAGCTATTTCAAATGACACTTCGATCCATTCTTTCCAATACTGTTATATGACAAGATAGAAAGTATCGATTTCGTTGAAATGATAGCAATTTCGATAAATGAACGATTTTATTACACCCTTATTTCAAATTTTGCAAAAGGAAAATGTATTATTCCAAAAACTGTTTACAACTTGCTTTAAGCAAAGTTCTTTTACTTCACTAATAATAGATTTTATTTTAGCCTAACAAAAGATAATTAATAATGGATTTTTATCTAGAATCGTCTTAATAAACGTAATAAAACGTAACAATTGTTCTACAGGCATAGAACACACAAGTGAGTCTGTTAGAAAACCGTCTCCTATTATCGGATAATCTTTTAATACAGAAAAGCAGTTTATTTTATCCTATAAGAATGTCAATGGATTTATTTCTTCTTACGTTTGGATAATAAGGCTAGAACCATTTATCGCTTCATTTTCGAATGAAAAAAAATAAAACTCATTTAAAAACATAAAATTCTTAATGTATAACATGACTCTCTCGTTATATTACCGAGGAACATTTTTCCAACTTCTAAACTCTCATTTGGAAATATGAGAGAATAGAAGTGCAATATTTTCGTAGGCTGTGGTGGTGGAAAAATGGCACTAATATGCTTAAAAATTCACGTGAACGATTTGACGTTCACGTGGCAATATAACGATAGTCCACTATATGTGTTTAAAGAAAATCATTATGATAACTTATAAATTCATATAAAAGAAAGAATTAGAAGAAAATACCTTCTTCTAATTTTAGCACAAATAAAAAGTATAAAAGTAAATATTAGAAATATGTATACAGTATATGCTTTGAAACAACAAAATTTATTCTATGTGGCCATAGTATGGAGCATATTATTGGAATAATTAACACTTGGAATATTCATTTCAAATGTAGCAGTTTTAATTTTTTATATATTACAAATATTAACTAATTATAGTTATTAGCTTTCATAATTTTCGTAATTGTTTTATAAAACTGTAATGTCAGAAAAGTAATCACGATACAATTGAAAATCATTGTTGGCTAAATGATTGAGTATCTCATTATTTTATTATTTTAAATGCGAGATGAATATTCTCAAAATTATCTTTTGATATAAAATAATATAATTTTATTTAAAAAATAGAATAATGTGTTATTTGAAATAATATTTCAAACAATGTCATTTGAAAAGTGCCTAAATCTATGTACCTACAACTTCAATACACAGAATATTAATATTATTTTCCTTAAAAACATGAAATTTATTGTCAAAATAATTAAAAACGATTTATACATTAATTGAAAGTAAAAAAAATTCAGAATTTAAAATGATTTATTCCTGGAATAAAATAATACTTAATCAGATTTCAGTCTAGCATCTCAAACAAAAAAAAATACCATTTAACTATCTGTTAATATAACGCAATCTAGAACTACCAAATCAGTAAAAATGACTGATTTCAAGTTTCATGCTTTAATTTATAAATTTTATCGAGGTATTATTGCTGAAATATATGTTGGCTATTGTCGAGATAAAGAATGGATGTATATATTAAATTATGTTTCATCCCTTATCTACTTAATTTTCTACATTATTTCCAACTTAAAAATCAGTGTGCATCAAACGTCGGTAGTTATTAGTGTTAATATCAGTATACACGAACAATTTCTCATGTTGAATTTAATTGCTAAAAAACTTCTATGAATCATATTTACTTGTTCCAGTAGTAAATATTATATCGTGTTTCTAAATATTTGCTCACCAATGCTTGTGTATAAATTAGACAACGTGCTTTAAATTTTGACGAAGACAACACAAAATGTTTTGATCGTGTTATTGCTATTTTTTTTTTTTACACTTTTTTCTCGTATATTCTGAGTTTATTGATGGCTATAACCGTATCAATATTTTATATATTACTAGCGGACCCGACAGACGTTGTCCTGTAAGTACACACGTCTTAAATCCGAAAATTTCAAACTTTTTTGTATAAATTGTAACAATCTATACCGTTTTGATGAAAATTTTTATAAAAAAAGTTATTACAATACCTGACGTCATCACGTGTACAGTTACCACAATTCGACTTATCAATTATCGGGACAAACTGGAAGTAAAATAAAATATTTTGGAATATTCGACACCGCGATCGCAGCGCTGTCTGCCAGATCCAATGTAAAACATTCCAAGATCAACAACAACTTATAAATAAAAAATTAATTAAAAAGACATTTTGTAGTGGACCGAATTGTGAATCTAAACCATTCTCGAATCCACTTGAACACACAAAAAATTTCATTAAAATCGGTCCAGCCGTTTAGGAGGAGTTCAGTCACATACACACGCACAGAAGAATTATATATATAAAGATTATTATTATTAAATTTCTTTATTTATGATGAGAAAGTCTATAAACGTCTTTGGAATATTTATAATCTAACTACAGTAGGCTCTCGTTCAAGCTTCCAAACATTCATTTAAAGGGTGGAGGAGAGATAGAAATGTATAATTTTCTTCGACTAAGGTGGTGGAAAGGTGGCAATGGTATGCTTTAAATTTCATGTCAACATCAAATCGCTCATGTGGCAATATAACGAGAGTCCACTAGTACTGAAATTGTTTATATGCACATTGTTATTCTTTTTAACTATATGTTGTTACGACTTCAACTTCACATATTTCATTAATTCTGTTTTTCATCCGACTTCGAAAAGGAGGAGGATACTCAATTCGATGTGTATATATTTTTTTTTATTTTTTTTTTGTTTATGTATGTTCGCCGATTATTCCGAGACGGATGGACCAATCGGAACGAAACTTTTTGCGTCTTATAGAGTTATAACTCCCCATTGGTCCTGTAAAAAAATTTTTGTATTTTTTCATTTCTAACGACTTTTATCGCAAAATACGTAATACTTCATTTATATCTTCCGGCGTTTATGCTGCAGGAAATGTACCGATAGCGATGAAACCTTTCACATTTAGTAGCAGGTATATCCGCGATGATCTCACTTGCAAAAATTTATGAAATCTGTTGTTTATTAACAACTTAAATTCGGTCAATTTTTTTTCGGTTTATGGTTATTAGCTAAGTAACAGAAATCTAAAATCACCTTACACTATCCTACAATTACTACTGGTTCCACTAAAAAGTGTGAAATAAAATAATTTTTAACAAAAAAAACATCCGACTTCGAAATGCACTAAAAAGTGTAAAATAATTTCTATTTCATTTATACCAATATTCCATAGCTATTAATAATATCTACTTAATCGTTGAATAGGATACCAAATACATTTCAAAGTTTTCGGAGGCGGCGCAAAATTAAAAATACCCGAACAAACGATGCTGCCAATAACGATTTGATTGCGGTATGGCAAACTTGGTAATTAATAAGTCGTAAGGGGGAAAGCGGAACGTTATAGGTCCGGCTGAAAACATTTGTAATTGTAACGATTGTATGAGAAATTGGCAGCACTCCTGATGTACATGCACTATACTGCAGTTCACAAGAGATCATACTTAACTCGTGCCGCTCACTAGGTCTAGAGAGATTTTTAATAACGTGTGGTATTCCCCTCTACAGCTTGCTTCTTATTATACTTTGCGATCATATAAATGGTGGGCAGAAATATATGACGTACGATAACTGATAACCGGTGATGATATTGTAAAGTTTCACGATGCAATGAAATTCCTATTATTTGTCGCAAAAAAAAATGATGTGAAGGCAAAGTAAGAAGCAAGCTTTAAAGGGCAATCACACGCACTATTAAAAATCTCCCTAGACGTCAGTAGGTCACTAGCTGCGCGAGTTAAGTACGGTCACTCGTGAACTGCAGTACAGTTAATTCGCAATGGGTTTACTTGAAATTATCAAATGGGTGATTTATTATAGGTTGCCGACTCCGGAGTTAGGATCTTCCTAGTAGAAGAAAAGTTTTTAATTTTACGCCGCCTCCGAAAACTTTGAAATGTATTTGGTAGCCTATTCAACGATTAAGTAGATATTATTAATAGCTATGGAATATTGGTATAAATGAGATAGAAATTATTTTACACTTTTTAGTGCATTTCGAAGTCGGATGTTTTTTTTGTTAAAAATTATTTTATAAAATGTTTAAGTCCTTAATGATGGTTATAAATCTGCCGAATTGAAGATGGTAAGCACAGTAGTAATAATTCTGATGATCCCACAAGTATTCAGGTATGTAATATTGTTAAAATTTATATGAAATTTATGCATAAGAAGGTGGATACTCTTTTTGTTTTATAAATATGTGCACTCGGGTACAACGTAGACTTCTCTTGATTAACCCTCGAACGGCGGACCATGGAGAGAGCCACCATTTTAATTATTTTCATTTCCATAATTTTACACTGTTCCTTTAAAAATTATTCTTCTAATTTAAGTTAATATGTCTGTATAAGTTTTGTAAGTTTGCATCACAATTAACCCAGACTCCGTTGTTTATGTGTTAAGGAGAGAGTAAGAGGAACTAGCTTCTCAGCGTTTGTTCTCGATCGTGGAAGAATCTAGGGAGAGCCTAGAAGATCCAAAGAAAGCCTAACATATGTATAACTTCCTGTCTTCGAAGATAAAGGATATGGAAAAATAAGCTGTGTGATGGGACATTACTTCTCCTACACTTTCTTTGAATCTTTTGATAGCGACGCGCTGTAAAAGGAAACCATCATTTTACGCTGCGATGTTTCTAAAATTAGAATTTTGCATTGTCAAAGGTAAGAAAACATTGAAATAATTTTTAACATTCAAATTAAAGTGAAATCGGTAGTTATAATCACGGATAGTGTGATTAGTCGGCTATTGTTATCATAATCAATCAGTCCCAAAGTATTCTATATGAAATCACTTAAAAATAATCCGCCTATTATAATCAATTGTGATATTTATACTTTGGGACGAGCGATAAGAATCAGCGCTGAATGAAGGGCAGGTCTATGAAGGGATGGAACAACCCCGGGTTCCCTTCTAAACCTTCCATTTACTATGTCCAAATATATTGAACCAAATTTTGTTTACTATTGCTCAAAGCTTAGATAGCCCCTGGCTTCAGAAATCTTAATCCGATTCTGATAGGAATTCTTAATAAATTCCTACTAAAAATGGATTTTTACTTCGCAATTTACTTTTAACCCAAGCATACCTTTTATCTGTTACATAAGTGCACGACAAGAATTCGTAGGAAATACGTAAATTAATTTTTTCCTGAAACGTACCCTTTGTCATTTCAGTTGGAGGAGAAAAGGGGGATAAAATTGTATCATTTTCGAAGGCTATAATAGTGAAAATGTGGCAACAGTATGCTTGAAAATTCATGTGAAGAGCAAATTGCTCGTGTGACAATATGACGAGAGTCCACTGTATGTTGATTTCACTGTATTTGATTGGTCGCCGCACGATATACAAGAGTCAATAAAATTGGCCACTTGAAATCAGTCATTCGTTAATTTTATGACAAAATATTTGGAATAAGATTTATTGTACTATAAGTAGACGAATTCAGCAACCTATTATAATGGTTAAATAGTTTTTTATAAACATTAATAGTTTTTGATAAAGATAGATAACAATTTACATGTATTTGTTGGCTTTAAGAAACATTTTCTTTACGCCTTACTCTTGAATAGCGGAGTCTGGGTCAATCGAAACCCAAAATTTCCAAAATATATGTACTAGAATATTAACCTAAAGAATTTCATATGTTGGAAAAATAATTTTTAAAGAAACAGCATAAAATTTAGAAAATGGAAATAACATAAAATATAGAATTAAATTGAAATTGTGGCTCTCCCCATGGTACGCCGCCGTCCAGGGGTTAATGGATACTCGTATATGAAGCGTACGTGTAATACGCTTTTCTCACTTAAAGGGTTAACTAAAGTAAGCCCAAGTTGACCGAGACTGTAAGATAATCTTACATCCTGTGGAATATTGCATGTATAAAAAATATAAATACAACTGGAATATTAAGTTTTCTCTGTAAATATTAGGTTCCGTAGAAATATCGTGTAATAAAACAATTATAAGTCTTATATCGATTTCTTAATTAATTGAATATTAATGTATGTATAATACAGCTAATTCACATTGTTGGAACTGAGTAAGGAGCAGGTAGGCCATGTAAAATCTAATCTTAATAAAGATAAATTCTGAAGCCAAAATTCTACTAACAATACAATTAAAAATAAAAGATATGATAAGGTTCTTATTATGTAAAATTGTTAATAACAGGAATTTTTAGAATGAACCTTTTGCACTTTTAATGTCAGTTGTTCTGCCTATGCATTTGTAGACGTAAAAATTGTTTGGGGCGGACTACAATGAACTCTCGTTGTATTGTCCCATAAGCGATTTGATCTTCATACGGATTTTTAAGCATACTAGTGCCACTCTTCCACCATCATAGCCTACGATAAAAATTATACAATTTTATTTCCCTTTTCAGCTCCAACTGAAGTTTGGAAGTTTGCAAAATGTTCTGCCTCATCCGTTGCAATATAACAAGAGTCTGCTGCTTGAAGTGCAAAGGATTAAGTTAAAATTAAATAATATTGGACACTTGACACTTTTAGTAAATCTAAGGGACTTAGTCCACCCCAGGAAAAAATCTTAGTTACGCTAATGCTAATTAAATATCAATTATCTTCTGATTAGAAATAACAGCTCAATTTTATCATTACTTACGGTATTCATATTAAATTCCTAAAAGATGTTCCAGTGTTGTACACGTGATAAATTTTACACTTTATGTATATAAAATTTGAAATTATTTTTAAACAAGCTACAAGAATCTTCAATCTACAATACAAAAGTGTAATTTCGTTTAAAATGTTAACATTTTTTTTATGTTTTGGTCAAAACAGAAACTAAAGGACTCTGTTTTTTAAAAAAATATGTAAACAGAATTACATTTTTTTATTCTGTAAGAACAAGTTCCCATATTTCTTTTAGTTTTCTTTCTTTTTATAATGTTTCAAAAATTAGCATATTTAACATGTTCAAGTTAACCCTTGAACAGCGGAAAGATATACAAGGATATTAACCGAAAATTAAATGTACAATTTTTCAAACGAATGAGTTTCATACATTGGAAAAATAATTTTCAAAGGAACAGTGTACAATTTAGAAAATGAAAATAATTAAAATTTTTGCTCTCTTCGTGGTCCGCCGTCCAAAGATTAAAAAGAAAAAGTAATCTTAATCCATTCTACATACATTTTTGTCAAATGTTATATCAGATTACTAATTTCTTCAATTATAAATTTCTGTAAATTTAAAAAAGTTTAGAAAAGATAAGAATCGACGTTCAGAAATAACATTCACTAAATTTATTTATTCAAACATGATATTAAGTTATAAAATTCACAACTACATGTTCTAGTTCTGTGTGTTCTTTTGTAAATGCAGTAGGTATACTTGTCACAACAATGAAATTAATACATATCTTGCAAATGAAAAAAAATTTTGCATTTATACACACACATAAAAGAATGGTTAAAAATAATTAAGAAAGAAAATTTTGAATGATTAATAGATATATCAGCAAACACGAACATTTAAATTCCTTCTCGGAAAGATCGTTCAAACTACAGGATATTCTCATTTCTACTCCAAATACTACACACGGGTGAAATCCCATTTTCATCGATATTGCGTTAAATGGAAAATAGTAAAGTGAAACATTCGATTCGACGATAGAAAAATCGATGCAATATTCGGACGGTTCTATTCAAAAAACGTCTTGATTAAGTAGTAAAATTTTAAGTTTATTCGCTTTCATTCAATGCGCTGTTTTTTATACACCTCTTTACAATTTTATTTAACATAAACGACTACACCAGTTTACTGCTGTACAAAAGCATTAAAAAAAAAAAGTGTTTAAAGTACCGTTATTAAAGTTTCAAGTTAACAAATTTTCAAACTTCAGAAAAGCGGAAAGGACGTTGCTTCGGTACGTACTTCTGAATTCAATTAAGGTAAAAATTACGAAAGTTCCTGTTTCATAAGTCATTAACGTTTATGAAAGTACGTCAACGATTTTCCGACGGCAACGAACTGGGGCTAATCTTACTATAGATTCACTCGGTAACAGCGGAAAACCTGATTGACACGAGTCAATGTATCCGACTGGTGTACAGAAAACAGCTAGGAACGTGAGTTTGTTAAACGAAATTGGAATAGGAAGTTTCCCCCTTTTTGTACGAATCGTTACAATACGGATGGTGTATTTACTAGTTTCCATCAGGACGGAAGGATCCGTCGATAGGAATTCCAAAAGGGATAGTGTTTCCGGTGAAGCGCAGGAACCATGGTCACAGTCACTACAGGCGAAAATAAGGAAACAAACGGGCAGCCACTACAAAAGTATACGATCGTTTCTTTCGATGTGAACGTACGCTGATCGTCCAGGATATCCACGTCGTTGGTGACGTTGACGACGCTCGGCTCTCTCAGAAAAGGGGTATGGAGAAAAGAGTAGAAACCGGTCTCTTTTTCTCCTCTACCTTCTCTATTTCCCACACCCCCTTCCCTCTCTCTTTCGCGCGCACACTGTCTCCTTCTCTGTTCTTCCCTTGCTCCGCGGTACGTTCTTTGTCAGTGATACGCGAGAAGCAACATACCGAGGACGTCATCGACGGAAGGGCTCGAACGATGCTGAAGCGACACGACAACCAGCACCACAACACCGGCTGCCACTACGGGGTAAACTGAAGTCGCTACCAGTGCCGATCGGATTCTTATAGTCGGGGGCGTTGGGGCGCGTGCGCCGCGCCGGTCGAGCTAGCAGCCACCTAGGGATGGGCTAGTGGTGCGTTTCGAAAAAGAGGTGTTCATCCTCTCCTCTCGACCGATCGACTTTTCATTGTCGGATGAGCCACGAAAACAGCACTCGATAACTTTTCTTACTCACCTTTTCCTTCCACAATGATACTACTTGTTTTGCGCCAAACGTTATCGTAAGAATTGCAAGAGTATCCTCGTACGTTTCAGATCGGACGAGTTTGTAAACTGATCCTGCACAGAGGTAATTAACCTTTTCGATCCTGCTAGGACATATACGTTCCAGTGAATGTTTTATTTTATTTTATTTTTAGTTTATTTCACTATATACTGTATTACTTCGAATTTAAAATTGGAAAATTGGAAAAAATAATAAAAATAAAAATGATTTTGTAATAGGTATTGAAAAATAGGAAAAATTTAATTAACTTAAATAGGTACAAATGTAAATATAATAAGTTACCTAATTTATTGAGAATCTTCTTCAGATATTCCAAATTGAGTGTCACATCTTCAAATTGAAATAAAACGCAAAGTACGCGATTTTTGTATAGTTTCTTTATTTTAACACAAAGTCTACAGTACAACATTAATTATCAAGGACAATATTATTCAAACATCCTTGACTTTTTTCACGAACCTGATGCGTTTGACCCAATTTTCCGTTACATTTTTACACAACTGGAATTCAATTTCATCAATGGCGTCTGTAATTTTGTTTCTCAGCTCGCCAATAGTCTTTAGATTGTTGGCGTAAACTTCATTTTCCAAAAACCCCATAAAAGTCTAATGGTGTTAAATCACCCAATCTTGTTGGCAATTGATGTTTCCTCCTCGTGAAAAATTACTCGTCATTAAATTTGGTCAAACGTATCGAACTGGCGAAAAATAGCGAAGAAGGACCCTTGAATGATATTGTCTTTCATAATTAATGTAATGAAATAGACTTTTTATTAAAATAAACAAATCATACAGAAATCAGATACTTTGCATTTTATTTCAATTTGAAGATGTGACACTCAATTTGGATAACCCTATACTATCACTTTCGACATCTTCACCTTCAGAACTTGAAATCTCATCTCATTATTGCACTGGAGCACATCTTTAGTGCCATTTAAATCATTAGTGATGCAACTTTTAAAAAAGATTTTTTGATCAATTCTTCCGGGATATCTTTCCAGAATTGCAAAACCCAACGATCTGATTATTGGGGAGTGGGAGATAGGCAGAAATAGGATGTTAAAATATTCTCTTTGAATTTAAGCCACATTCTAGTTTTACGTCTTACAAATTTGAATAAAAAATACAGCTTAAATTCGAAATAATACAGTACTACTATTTTTGATTGACACTATGATAATACATAATATAGCAACGTGCAGAATACTCTTTATTTTGACAATACAAAAACTACAATCCAAATAGAAAAATGTTGAATTGAAAGGATTAAGGATACAATTTAATTCAACGACGGTTTTATGTAACCCTTTAAAAAATACCTACAATCAGTGACATAACCACAATTGTTCTATAAAGGAAGCGAAGGGTTGAAAAACTTTTTTATATCAAGTCCCATCTTTTTCATTTTTGTTTATCCTCAATGGCTTTTGAAATTTTCCCAAATGATCTAATATTTATTAGAAGGAAAAGATTTTTAATTTCTTAATGGGAGGTCAACTAACACTTCTGACTCTTCCGCTCCTCCCTAACTGCGCTATTGCCTGCAAAGAAGAATACATTGTTGCAAATAAAATTTTACGAAGAAAATTACTTTCCTTAAAGGGTCTAGCCGTATAAGCATAGTGAATCGACCCCAGCAACAATTTCGGTTGATATTTATACCACATAATGCTTTTTGCCTAAACAACAATTGTGTGCAATTTCAACCCGCTACCCCTCTGATAAGGGAGATATGAGGGTAAAACCCCAAAACTTTACTATTTGTTTTTCTCGGAAACTATTTAATTGTAAGATATTTGAACACATTAAAGTGCAAATAATAGGTATTCATTAGCTGTATGGTAATTATTGAGATTAGGTTACACCTCACCGATTTTGATGAAATTTAAATATATTGTAAAACTCAACATTTTGAAAAACTTTTTCCTATACACATAACCGCCGCTCGGCCTTAGTTTTCGAGATATTTTCGAAAAACTGTTGAAACTAACACATTGAATTCTGGCCATCCGTGTGTGTCCGTGACAACGTACGCATTAGTATGGGCTCGCCGCTTTTCTACTGTTTCTGCAGGCAAAAAGTTAAAAATAAAAAAGTTTTATCGTTCAATTAGTATTAGTCACACCGATATTACGGTCGGATCATATTACACGGTTTCCTCGCCGAGCGGCTCGGTTCGTCTTAGGGGGATCTCCCCAAGTGGAGGGGATAGCGATGTTGCATATTTCCAGACAAACTTTTGTTGCATATATCCAGGTTTTACTAGTCAGTGAAAAATAACTATCTATTTCATATCCTGAAAAAAAATATATTCCTGGCAGTCTGGAAGGCCTTAGTATCACAGTACAGGACCTTCGTGCGGGCCCTTTATGGCCCCTGCCATAAAGTAATTTGTGCGGTTCATGCACGACCCTCCGAAACGAATGAACTGATTTTGACGAGACTTTCATTGGTAGATTCAGAATTTATATATAGAGTAATAATTTAGACTTATTTTTATTCTGGAAATATTCAGAGTTCTCGCGAAAATTTAGAAAAACTGTAAAAATCAGGCGCTAATAAGGCAACTTTTTTATGGTCCATTTATGCAGTTCACGCATGTAATTCAAAAATATTCATTTTTCTGTTCAAACATACTCTGTTCGAAGGTGGACATGCAATGGTGGACACTATTTGTTTCTACATGGAAGTGCCTCCGACATTTGAAGGTGACCTTTGTTTTTTTAAATGGAATGGGGTACTTTTTTATGCATCAAACGATGTAGCTAGACATTCTTTATAACAAAGTACTGACCTATGTATGTCGAAAAGCTGGTAGTTTAGGAGATATTTCAGTTTAAATAATTCTAAAATTCGTACTGACATTAGCGTTTATTTACAAGTATGGTTGAACATAACGATCATTTGCATCACAACATTTTTGATGATGGCACAAGGAGTCTGTGTCCTTAATGAACAAAAATTTCAGAACGTAATTTTAATTATATGCTGACACGTTTTTCTCGTTTGTTACGGCCATCCCTGCTGAGAACTGTACTAGTTTCAATTATGAAATGTGGTCGTACGAATATTTTTGTGTACGTACTAAATTTGGACATTTGAAACACAAAGGACACCCGTTCTAAAATGTAAACATTGTTACATAGCTTAAATACGTAACTCATTCTGCTCCAATAACCAATATTCGGATAACCGACGCGATGATTCTGTTAAACGACGTTCGAGTGATTGACGCTCTAGAGTAGACATTCGTTATATTGCCGCGAGCGATTTGTCCTTTATATACAATAGGTTTTCAAGCGGATTAGTGCCACTTTTTCACCACCAAAGCTTACGAAAATGATACAATTTTATCTTCTTTTTTACCTCCAACTGAGAATTTGGAAATTTGAAAAATTTTTGTGGCAATATAACAAGAGTCTATTAGGATTTGATGATAAATAAATATAAAACATGTTTTTCTAAATTGAAAATTATACTTTATTATTATCTCAAGGAAGGTACGTCTTAAGACTTCGAAAGATGCAACAAAACTAACTGCATGGGAAGAAAAAACGTTGCGTAGTCCGGCACCCTTATTTGTTCCCATAAATAGTTTGGAAACTGAGAACTTGTATATAGGAGAATATTCGAAGGATGTCGATCGAGACGTTCTCAGAAAAAAAATAACAGATTACTTTTTGCTTTATTTAGTTTAATAAACTCAACAGAGTCTGCTGAACTGTATTCTAATTAAAAATTACAATAGGCCATAATTGACAGTAGAGGTTATTTGATGTACTATTTTGCATATTTTCAGATGACAATATTAAATGTAAGTGTTTCAAATATGTAGCTAATTCTTACTTCAATATCAAATAAAATTTAGCTGAAGATTGACGGTATAATAAACTTTTCTTCAATCCTCAGGAAGGGATGTATTTTACATTGTATACACCGCAGCTCTAAAGTTAGGTCACTTATCATAGTTAACATAACTTTGGAACTTTGCATGAACAGTAAAGTTTTGCTGATTAATTGCAACCAGTTATTTAGTACGAAGGGGAAAATTTCGCTTTTATGCACGATCATGTAATACCATGTAACACAATTGTGAGATGAATTGGACGTATGTAGGTATTGAGGAGAGTTTATGAACGGGGTAAGGAGAGTAAATGTTACTTATTCCTTTTTCTCACTCTATATTTATTATTCCGAACTTTGAAGTTACGGAGCGAACGTGCACACAATACGTGCAAGACAAAAATCTTATTTTAACTGGCGACTCGCCGCCGCTTGCCCAGGGTTAAATACTGCACCCCTAGACAAGGACAGCGAGCACGCCGCGCCTACGAAAAAGGCGGCAAAATCGCCGCGATTTGGGAGAAACCCCAAACGGACTCGTCATGTCCTTGGAAAACATGCTGGACTTGGCGAGTGGTCACCAGATGCTAAAACTAACGGTAACCACGCTCGCCAAGTCCCTTGTTATAAAACTTTCCCTCGTCTAGGGTCGAGGGCATGGTAACAGCGTTGCCGCTACAGTATATATTGTAACGTGGTGACACCTGTGCCCCCCCGTTACAATCGCTGCGCTTCTCCCACTCATACTCCCACCCAAGGATAACCCGTAACCCTTCCCTAACCTCACCCCTTTCTCCCTATCCACCGGTGTCGGGCCGATGGAGGCGACGGACTGACCCACCGAGGACCACCCTCAACAGGAGCTTCGAGGCCGGCGACAGACACCCATCCCTCCAGCGAACAAGGAGCAACGTGGGACTTCCAAAACTCCGATGAAGCTGCCCAAAGGCTTGCGCAAACGTCCACCCGGAGCCATCTGTCGCCGAGCCCGAAGACCTCAGCCCACCCGTCATTGAAGGATATCCGTCAGCCCCATTGATCCCGATCACCGGCATATCGAAAATCGATAATCGATCCATCCCACGACGGTCTCGTCGTCGCCGCTGCGACGAGGGCATTGAGCCCTAGGCTAAGATAGCGATCAGATAGCGACTATAGAGAGATTTTGAGTTTAGTAAACGATATAGAAGCGATTGATAGCGAAAACGTATTGTGTGTTGGCGCGAGTGTGTGTGAGGTATACAGCGTATTGGTGAGTCCCTAAGATTTTAATAATTGTGAATTCTGAGTCCGGCAACAACCACCTTTTCTTTTCAACCCCCATTGCAAGATCCCCTTTTTTGTCAATCTACGCGTAACGTAACGAACTTCCTGCGAACCCTCCCCAACCCCGAGACCTCCCTTCCCCCGACAATCCTCCTGGCGTACTCCCCCGCGAAATATTGTAAGGACGTAAGTGCCACGACCCCTATACAGTGTAAACGCCCGAAAACTCCTTTCCCCCTTTTGATTGAGATTGCCACGGTGAGTGGCTGGCGCCCATCCAGTTTGTATTGCGAAAAGCCCCCCCGGTATAGAGCGCACCCACGTTACAACGGGTCACAATATAAATAATAAAAAAGGAGGTACGGTGAGTTACAAAATTATTAATACATTGCAGAACTTGATAGAAATGTGTAAAATAAATATAATAAATAAAAGACCAGTTTCTAATACTTATTTATAAACATATAGTTTAATTGGTAGTATTTTAGGAAAATTGAAAAGTAATAAAATATAATAACACGTTACTGGTTTTGATGTAACAGATTTATTGTCCCACTTCATATAACTTTATTTATTGTTGCATTTGTAACGTCCCAGCCGTAATAGTCGATAAGTGTCTAGTCGGTAAGTCGGTCGGTAAGTCAAGTTATCGATAAATGATCGACGTGCAACCACGTGTGCGCCAGCGGAACCCCGATGATCTCGCGGTAGGGTGAGATTCTAGAGTAGGGGTGCTTGAGAGACACGTGATGGGGAATTCCAGAGATCAAAAGCAATTCTATATAGAAAAAAAGCGCTTGGTCAGCAGAATCTGACTATAAATAGAGGCGTGCCATGCGGAGAAAAATCAGTTTGGTTTCGACCATGCTCAGCTTGACTTCGACTTCGGTCGAGTGCAGCTACCACTCTAGCAATAGAGGAAAGGCTATACGGTTGCTCAGCGCTGAACCACTTAGGTAGGGATATAGCGACAGAGTAACCGATGCTAAATTAAATTCCTTACAGCGACAAGTACAAGTTTCTACGGATCTACAGACCTTCTACTCATGATGTGCAACGCATTCACTATATGTGGGTTTAGTCACCTATCAAGTGTAAAGAGCTAGCGAGGAGCGGAGCTCCTTGAACAAGGCCTATACTACACATAGCTCTGGCTAGCCCAGAAACCGATTGCGACCTGTAGAGTGGTCCGTTCATATCCAAGGGAATAGTACAAGTTGCTTTCGTTGATAATTTCCAGTACTTAGCGTAGTTGGTCATTATTCAGAGTGTTGGCTGTACCTATAGTCTGCTACGCGTACTAATATATATATATATATACTAATACTGATACTAATTCATGTACTAATGATATGTTTTCTACTATATTTTTTTATCTAGGGCGTACTTATTATAATTTCTTATTGTATTTCATATTCTAGCCCACACACATTGTTATACTAACGTTATTATTTTATATTATATTGAGAATAAGCATATTCAGTTAACAGTTACTTACCTATTTGAATAAATCTTTAGTCCAGCACATTAATGTTTGGATTTTACTCCTCAACCGCACACCACGCGAACCTATAATCCGTAATACATTCATACGAGTCGCCTTCTTAGGGCACCGCTCTCCCTATACGTCGGTGCATGACGTACCTATCTCTGGGACGTTACACATTTAAAATATAAAAGCTTGCGTTAAGTGTAAAAATTAATTTGATATCTTTAGCACTGAACTTTCTGAATTATTATTGTGGACACTCGTTATATTGCCGCGGACGAGGTGATAGGGGTGGCAGATCTTTTCAAGATTCCAAATTTTCAGTTAGAGACATGAAAGGAGGGTTGGTTGGGAACAGGTAGACGACCCCAAATATAAAGTAGGGCTGGGAATCTCGGGGTGGAAGGTTCGAAAAAGGTTCGTTGCGTTACGCGATCGAAAGGGTAGTCGAAAAAGGGGATCTTTAAGGGCGGGAGAGGGAGGGGTGGGGGGGTGGCACGTAAGATCGCGATTTTCAATTGTGTGGGCGTAGAAGGTGGTCATTACCGGGCTCAGAATTACAATAAGAATAATCGGCTGTAGTTCCAAATGTCGCCGGTCGCGGAGAGACATGAAAGGAGGGTTGGTTGGGAACAGGTAGACGACCCCAAATATAAAGTGACATCTTCGGCTTTCTATTAGATACCGAGATATTAATTAAAAACTTTCAGTACAATACATAGAATTTTTCCTATACAGACGTAACTAACACAACCGTCTTCGCTGTAATAGCTGTCATCGTCAAGTGTTGAATTGACGCTGCGGGGGTTCCAACTTGACTATCTATAGGGTATTTTATTCAAAACTTTGGCTGGAAATTTATTTAGCCCAACCTAACCTAACGATTTTTGTTGTGTTGGTTGGTCGGTTAGCTTGGTCATCATACGACAAGGAAAAGAAAAAGTTACAAAGAATTAAAAAAAAAATGGATTTTACATGGGACACCCTACAGAAACGGAAGCCGATATCGCTATGGTGTCAATGGCTGTTCGACACTTGACGATAACGGTCGCTACAGCGAAGATGGCTGTGTTAGTTACGTCCGTATAGGCAAAAGTCTATGTATTGTACCGAAAGTTTTTAATTAATATCTCGGAAACTAATACAAAGCCGAAGATACCACTTTATATTTGTGGTCGTCTACCTGCTCCCAATCAACTCTCCTTTCATGTCGATCCGCGACCGGCGACATTTGGAACTACAGCCGATTATTCTTATTGTAATTCTGAGCCCGGTAATGACCACCTTCTACGCCCACGCAATTGAAAATCGCGATCTTACGTGACACCCCCCCCGCCCTTAAAGATCCCCTTTTTCGACTACCCTTTCGATCGCGTAACGCAACGAACCTTTTTCGAACCTTCCACCCCGAGATTCCCAGCCCTACCTTTTTCCTTCCTTGCGTGCTCCCCCGCGCAGTGTGTGACGGCCGACCGTGGTCGAGCTGCGAGTCCCCGTTTAATTGTAAAGAACCCCCGACATTTCCCCTTTTCTTCCAGTCGCCATACCTGTGGCTGGCGCCCAACGAGTTGATTGTTAAGAAATGATTTTATTATAAGCAAACGTACACTAAAGATTCGCGTATTGTATAGAGTGCACCCCCGAAAAGGGTCACAACATTGAAGAATATGTATGTTACAGTAAATGTGATTAATCCGGTGATTATGTATAATTGTCGGTTATTATATAATACACACCCTGTGAAATATAGTAAAAAGCTCCTATAGATTATTTAATTTTCATTTGTTTACATTCATTGTTTTATACAATCAGTATCACATGGTACAAAATGTAAAAAAGCATTTAAAAAATATTACAATAAATCAATGTTAACAATTACTACGAAACTGACGTTATAATGAAAAGGGAAAAAAGCAAGAGATATTTAACAATTTCTCATTTTCCATTAAAAAACTAAAAAAAAATATAGACGGATTGGAAATATTGTACCATTTAAAACACTCCATATCATTTTAATATCATTTAATCGAGTTTAAATTTGAAAACTGAGGCTTTCCATAATGGTTGATTATTTTTTAAATAGTTATACAGCAAATATTTTTATACTGTCCCTGCCTTGTGTTTAGGATATTTGTTATGGCACAAAAGGGAGGTTTCTAGAATTCATTCTGTTACTCTACTGCAATATTATATTTTAAAATGTTTAATTACATCATTGCATTTATGGTGCTTTCGAAAGTTTATAAATTTTTAATGTTACAGTAACTATTACATCCCTAATCCATAATGATATTGCTTTCGTATTTAACTGGAAACTACAAGTTCTTAGAATTCAATTCCTTATCTGTTTTTTTTTTTCATACTTTCATTTGACTATCAGATATTGAATTTGCTTGCATCATAAAATCTAACATTGTGCTAAAATTCAATAGGTATAACCCAACGTATCTTTTGGCAAGTTCACCGCATTCTTTTCCTGTCGATTGCACTTACCAACGGATTTCTTCTGGCAATGTAACCAAGATAAGAATTATTCCTCAACATCCTGCGATCTATTTCATAAAAAAATAGTTTTTTCATTAAAATGTTCAATAAATAAATACATTCATTTCATATGCACTTACGGTAAATAAAAATTTTAGAATACTAGAATTTTTAAATTTTTGAATGTCGGGTTGATGGTACTAAATGCCACGACTTTATGTTTTTGCAAGATTTTTATGTAGATGTAAAATCAATAATCATAACGTTCAAGATTTTTTAAAATATTAAATAAATTCTTTTGCAAATACTTATATGTCGATGATATTTTGTCCAACACTTCGTAAAACGTTTGTGTTCTTATAAAAACTTACAAGATTTCTCTTGTGATTCCTTTTCTTTTGAGATGTAGATAATGATCGTACTTGTGTACTGTAGTTATTGTTCGATTCTTTTTCTACGAAGAGTACCTAACAATTTTTCATGTAATGATTTGCAGAATGAAAGTTGCTTGGTTGTAAAGGCGAGGAAGGGAAATTGAGGGTGATAATTACACGCGAAAAAAGCAAGTAATTGAGAGTGGAGAAGTATTATTCTTGGCAATCAATCATTCTAACACATTCTGTAGTTTGTACAGAGTATTCCACACTACTGGATCAAGGTATAGCTTTGAAATTGTAGAAGATAGAAAAATATTTCATTAGATAAAATTAAATGTCGTCAAATGAAGCATCTTGTGATGCATATATCAGTTCCAGGAGCGAGGAGATTTTCGAAATTTGAAGTTCAACTTCATTTTTTTAAATGGATTCGTATAGTTTTTTAAACGTCGTTGGATACATGCTGTTATTCTCTATTAAAATGAATTAAGGTACTTGGGTCGAAAAATGATTAGTTTAGTAGATATTTTAACATCAGTTCTTTAACATTGTATAGTACTTGCTCGTTATATTACCGCGGGTAGGGTTGTAAGAGCGGAGAATATCTAAAGCTTTCAAGCTCTCATTTAGAGAGAGAGAGTGAAAATAGAAGTGTATTATTTTCCTAGGCTATGGTAGTGAAAGAGTTGCAGTAGTACGCTTGAAAATTCGTGTGAAAGTCAATTTCTTACATGACATTGTAACGAGAGTCTACTGGATCGTATTCAGAATTTGGACTTTTGCGTTCTTTCTCTACGACTCTGCTCGTGTTTATCATCAACTGTATGTCTGTAAAATATCTTCTGAACTAATCATTTTTTTATCCAAGTGCAAGTACATGGATTACACGATGCTCTATTTGACACCACTTAATTTTATCTAACACAAATTTTTTCTATCTTCTATAGTTTCAAAGATATAGCTTGGCCAAGTTTCATGTAACCTTCTGTATACAGGGTGTCTCATAACTCTTGTAACACCCGGAAATGGGGGGATTGCTAGAGTAATTCTGAACAACTTTTTCCCTTACCAAAATATTGGTTAAAGTTCCGTTTTTGAATTATTAACAAAAAATAGTGGCCAATCAGAGCGCGTGTAGAGCGCACGCTCAACCACGAGAGCGTTGGCTCTCACCTGCACTCTATCGTGGTTGTGAACGAACGCACTTTAAAATATTATTCGTCATCATGAGTATAGAACTGACATATGTGAAAAATAGCAATATGTTTTTATACTGTGTCGACGAAACCGTTTGGTCGACTAGTTACACGAATTCATTATTATTTTGTATTTTTGTTATAATTTTTTAACAAAGCATTTCAGAGCCTATGTTTATATAACGTTATTTTCTTATTTTTAAGTACATCATATGCTGGTAAAGTTTGGCGTAAAAAACTTGAAACACCCTGTATTAATATGTACCTCCTAAAGTGTTATGTCAGAACAGTGTACAGTTTATTTCATCTTATAATTTCTAATTAATGTAAAAAGCTCAAATTTACTTACCAACCTCCTTAAAAAACAATTTAATCTTCAAAATTAGTAGGTACTTTCCTTCCAGAAAAATTACTTTTTTCAAATTTGATGTGTAAATAATAACAAGTCATTTCTTCTGGAATTGACAATTTCATTTAATGAGCTCCTTCACATTTGCGATTCGGTTTGAAGGTTTATGATTTTTTCCCACATGTTAGCGTTAGGGCGTTTTTCAAAGCTGAGAAACGTGTCGGGGTCGTACACGTGTCTCAAGAGGTCACTTGATGGTGAGAATAGTTCTAGGAAATTAAATAGGATGGCCGATGCCGCCGTTGCAATTAGGATCGGTGACATCTAAGAGTGGCGGATGTTATGTTTACGGCTTGATAGCGAGGAGTTCGGTTGCCGATCGCCGAAGAAGGCGCGTGTGGCCGATGACCTAAAGTCATGGTGCCGCATGGCACGTGTAAAGAGATAAGGGTGTTCTCGAAGGATCTGGCCACAGAGTGGGGAAGATGTTTCATCTTTTAGTAAGAGGACCATGGGAGACGGCATGGCACTTACCCCAGAACCGTCGAACAGGATCGATCGATTTTTAAAGACAAATTTCTAACATACACTCAAGATCAAATCGGGCTTCCTCGGGGAAAATGGTAATGTCCCGGGATTTTTATTCTTTTTTTTTCTTTTTCTAAATCACTTTTGATATTGATATAGTCAAATTCTTACTTCTGCTATATCACAATTTCCTCTATAGAAGCCTGATTTTATCCCGAGTGTAATAGCTCCAACAAATGCCTTTTCCATCCTACTCATATTAACTGTTATAATTTAAAATACTATTACCTTCGTCTTGATATACTTAACCTTATCACAATTTCACGTGTCATTATTATTTATATCCAGTTAAATTTTAAAACATTTGTATAATAAAATATGTTTGTGATACAACCATATTAACATTTCTAAATTGAACGTGATATATTTATTTACTTCATTTTATTGTTAATGGAAAACCATTTCAGCCACCTACTATTTTATAAATATTTGTACTACACAAATAATTAACTTGAAAGCAAATAATTGAAAAGTAAATACAAATTAATTGATGGACGATGCTATCATAAACAATTCTAATCGATTCAGTGAATAATTACCATAATTCAATGCAGGGCCGAATTAAGATTTTGGGGGCTGTCAAATCTTCGGTAATCCCTTATTTGACAAACTTGGTTTAAAAATTGAAATTTATTGTAAATAGGATTAAATAACATTTAATAATAATAAGGAAAAGAGGCAACAAAGGAAAGCTTATAATGCGGTGCTCTGCAAAGTGGCGAAGCCTCGTTCGCTGATTCAATGATACACTGCACTTCAAATCAATGAAGCCCAACAGGTTTTATTCAAATATTAAGTTGTTGAAAAGTTACATTAAGGTTTCAAAGGCGGTGGCAAGGACCGATTTAAGAGTTGATCCGTCGATCTCAGAGAATTAGTATGAATGACTTGATAAATAGCGAAAGATTATAACACAATCTGTCTAATCTAACAATGTCCCGCTGCATTCAAAATTCAAGACTTTATGTTCTTCATTGTACAAAGGTTGGGAGATGATTGGTTACGTAACAAGAAGTAGGAGTTTCAGGACACTCTCGCAGAGGTTAGAGTACTCGTGCATTAATGATGTATCTTTCTTTGTAGGTTTCACGCTAACAACTGCTTTTATTTTCAAGTTTTATTACCACTATAACGTGAAACGTATCACGTGAATATGTTTAGAGTGGTATGGCGATACTGCTATGGGAATATTTATCGATAGTCTGTAGTATCGATATGTCTCGAGTGTCAGTCGAGGACCTTTTGTATCGATGGTTATAAATCAAGAGCGAAATTCAAACACCATTTGCGCGTATGTACACTTATATAAATAGACAAAGCCTAAATTGTAAATCCCTCGACGTGGGTGATCGAGCTGAGAGAAGGCCGGAAATCCAGAGAATGGAATAGTTTCACTTCTAAAATTCGTGAAAGATTAATTTATGATAGACCATAGCCAATTCGTTGTTTTCGACCAAGTCACGAACGGTCCTTAAAAGCTACGAAGTCTTTTTCGATATCCTGTCTTTTCATGCACAAGAGTTGCCTTTGGCAAGTACTTACAAGGTCTTGTCTTTTCCTATTTTCTCTGGGTCTCACGCTTTCTCGTAACACATGTGCGCTGCAACGTTCTAGCGTCTTGGCGGAGCGCCTCCACTTCCACGCGTCTGAGGGTGCCCCATGGCCAGGAGAAGGGGCCTACGCAGGACGGAGTGGACTCCTCCACCATTGGACGAGGGATGATCTTGAGGGAGGATCCAGGATCTATCAAGTAAGGGGAATCGACCGACAACGCGCGAAGATCTCCCCCGCCAAGCGTAGAACGTTCAGAATGATTTTGTTGCTTGACTCTGACAAGTTATTCTCACGTTGGAATTCCAAGGCAAATTTATAAAACATTAGTTTGAAACAGTTTGAATAAATAATTGAACCTCAAATCCTAAACAACTGTGAACTATAGTTTATTTGTTTCAATTTCGCGCCTTGCGAGCGGAGCGCCTCCGCGCTCCACGAATCACCTTACCTGCGCCTTGAATCCCTATTAAAATCCCTATTTCCGCGAAACGGACACGCAACACCATTAATATTTTATTTCTAGAGTTGCGTGTCCGTTTCGCGGAAAATTGAAAATTTCTCGCAAGGCGCGAAAATGAAACAAATAAGCTATCTTCCACAATTGTTTACGACTTGAGTTTCAACTATTTATTCAAACTGTTTCAAAATATGCGTTATGATTTGCAACGTGAGAACAACTTTGCTAATTGAGCGACAAAATCATTCTGAACGTTCTACGCTTGGCGGAGGAGATCTTCGCACTTTGTCGGTCGATTCCCCTTGCTTGATGGATCCTGGATCCTCCCTCAGGATCATCCTTCGTCCAATGGTGGAGGAATCCATTCCGTCCTGTGTAGGCCCCTTCTATGGTCCAACTCAGGTTATGGTCCACCCTCAGGTGCGTGGAAGTGGAGGCGCTCCGCCAAGACGCTAGAACGTTGCAGCGCACATGTGTTACGAGAAAGCGTGAGACCCAAAGAAAATAGGAAAAGACAAGACCTTGTAAGTACTTGCCAAAGGCAACTCTTGTGCATGAAAAGACAGGATATCGAAAAAGACTTCGTAGCTTTTAAGGACCGTTCGTGACTTGGTCGAAAACAACGAATTGGCTATGGTCTATCATAAATTAATCTTTCAGGAATTTTAGAAGTGAAACTATTCCATTCTCTGGATTTCCGGCCTTCTCTCAGCTCGATCACCCACGTCGAGGGGTTTACAATTTAGGCTTTGTCTATTTATATAAGTGTACATACGCGCAGATGGTGTTTGAATTTCGCTCTTGATTTATAACCATCGATACAAAAGGTCCTCGACTGATACTCGAGACATACCGATACTACAGACTATCGATAAATATTCCCATGGCAGTATCGCCATACGACTCTAACCATATTCACGTGATACGTTTCACGTTACACTAGCAAACTTCACCTTCACATTCGCATCTTGACTCTATTTTACTGTAAGGTTGGGATCTGTTGGAAGGTAACTAAAAGCGGCACTCTTGCGCCATCTGTAATCTAGTTTCTTTTAAGGTGATGCGAGCGTCGAAAACTTTACCGACAATCCCTAGAAAAATCCCTAGAACGTAGAACACACCATTTTTCGTTCCTGCTGAACAGATTGCAAAGAAATTTGAGGGACGTGTTCAGGAGGCCCTAAAGAATGGCGCTCTGGTCCTTATTTTACCTAAAGTTTTTACAAAAAGTTGTAAAATATTGAAATTGCTGTCGTCCACGGTCAAGAAAATAGCGGATCGGACTCACCTGCATTAATTTATTCGTAATAAAAAAACCAGAGCGCCATTCTTTGGATCGGATAGAGCAAAACGAGCACTCGGGTAATGGTGTACAAGCTTTCGTTTAGAAAAACAGTGTGTTCTACGATTTCGTTGATTTTTCACTCGCGAAAGACGTCAAAAAGGTAAAACAGACCACAAATTTAGTTCCTCATTTTTTCTGTAGGGCGCAGTTCGTTCGTTTTCTGCGCTCGACCGCGCGCGCTCATTCGCAGCTCATATATATGTGAATATGTGTGCGTCGACCGAACCGTCGACGGAGATACAATGTATCGTGGAGAATGGGAAGTTCGAGCCTGGAAGAGGCGATGAACTCCGACGCGTGAATTTCTTTTTCACGCGACGTTCTATCGATTACGATATCGATTTTCAACCCACGTGTCAGGAGATGCACTATCATTATTTTTTGTTGCTATTATTATTCTTTTTTTTGGTGAAACTACAGAACAAATACGTCCTTCCCGATTTCGATGATTTTTTGATATGTTATAAAAATTGATATTTTGAACAACTTTTTCTTATACATATAAGGAGCGTTCTCGCTTAGTTTCCGAGATATTCGCAAAAATATAGTTGTTGATCTGTGACAGCATACATTGCGTCAAATTGCTTGCCACTTTTCTGTTTAGAAACGAGGATCGAACGAGAGTGAAGGTTTCGTTCACAACTGCATATACCAGACTCCAAGAAATGTCTATTCAAACCCAATTACAAGTGAATGTTATTGATGTAATCAGTTAGGTTATAGTATATATGTACACTCAGTCCCATCGAAGTTGTCGCAGTGAAGTTGGCGCGCTAACGCATTCACGCCGCGGCGGCGTTAGCGCGCCAACTTCACTATGACAACTTCGATGGGACTGAGTGTACGTCCGGCCGCCTGCGGTCGGAAACGCTTTCGTGAAATAATAACAAATTATTTATAATACGCATTTTTAATGGCTTTTGTTCATTTCTTACAATTTCTTTTTACTTCTTATTATTATTGCAGAAAAACGTTGCCGGCCACTTTACGGCTGGAACGTAACCCATCACATCAATAATATTCACCTCTAATTGAATTTGAATACACATTTCTTGAAATCTCGGATATGCAGTTATGAATAGAACCGTTACGGTCCCTGACCGTGTTTCTAAACAGAAGACAAATGGTCAGCGGATGGCAATCAACACTTATGCATGTGCTGTCGCAGACGCACATCTATAGGCAGAATTCAATATGTTATATAGACAGACTTTTCATTGTTAGCGATTTATTTCATTTCAACGGCACAAAATATCCTGGATTTTTAATATTTTTCAGTCACTACTGCTACACACGATCTGTACAGGAGAATAGTGAAATGCTGATTACTTAAGAAAAGCATCCCGAAAATAAATCTGTTGCCAGATGTATTAAAGTTTTTGTAGACAGATAAGTTAGTATATTTTTTCAGCATATAATCTGATATTATGCTGGACTCTCCTGATTTTGCGTTACGCCCAAATATTCGATGAATAGGGAACGAAAATGTGACGCTGGAAGAACAACACGGTTGGAGTGAGTTCTTCAATGCTGGTGAACGTAGAAAAGGACAAATAGCGAAAGAGAAAGAGGTCCGAGAATTAAACGGCCCGAGAAAAAACATTTGAGAGAGACAATATTAATTCAACAATAACTTTTTTATTTTGCATTTGTGCTAAATGAAACTTTCACCAGTGTCATTGAAAGGTTCTACTGATTAAAATAAGACCAAACACCATATAATTTGCATTATTTTTACTTATTTAGATATAAATAAGTAAATAAATAATTATAATTCAAATTATGTCATATTTGATCTTGTTTTAATCAAAAAAATCTCACAAATACGTTAGTAACATTTTCATTTAAAAAAATTCAAAAATAAAAAGGTTTTAATCTTAAATTTTGATTGTGTTAGTATTGTCTCACACGTACACGGGTATTAAACTTGCTTTCTTCCCTGTACGCTGCTTCGATTCTCGGCTGTCACCACATCAAAGGCGAGCCGAACTCGTTCGAGAAACTACGGTTTCTCCGGCGACACGCAAAAATTGGTCTGATTCATCGTACATAATACATATAGCTATCGTAGCATCCGTGTGTCATTTAGGTGTATGCGAAGAGTGACGTTGAATAGCATACCGTTAGTTGGATGCAATAACTGAGGTAGCGCTGAAATCAGTTTCTGTTCAGCCTAATTTTCGATGAAACGTTGACTGTTTTACCGACGCGGAATTCGGAGTTCGGCCTCGACGCTCGCATCACTTTAATTTTCATGTATGTATGTGCGTTCTTACTAAAATAAAGTTTATGGTGTTGTGTCGCATCGTTCTGTACACTCAGTCCCATCGAAGTTGTCGCAGTGAAGTTGGCGTGCTAACGCCGCCGCGGCTTGAATGCGTTAGCGCGCCAACTTCACTGCGACAGCTTCGATGGGACTGAGTGTACAATGTGCTTTCCCTTTCTCTATTTTTTCTCACAGGATCTCAAGCAATCTCAAGTAGGATGAATCGTAGAACTATGGATGTTAGAGGGTTGACAGTAATGTAGTAAATAAACAACTGATACAGCAATTAATGTGAAAGTCCTGGGTTCAATTCTTAATATTGCAATCCCTATTTTCTTTCTTAATTTCTGCACCATTATTTCATCACAACCCTCAAACGACGGACCACGGAGAGAGCCCTAATTTTAATTTAATTTTGTATTTCATATTATTTTTATTTCCTAAATTTTACATTGTTTCTCTGAAAATTATTGAAGCTCTTTCGTTTAAACAATATAGGTACATTATGTAAACATGCAACATAGTGTAACGACCTGAGAGAACACAACACCCTTTTTATTTCATTTTTTTTATTATAATTAATTTTTATATTTCATACAAAATGTCTTATTTAATTTTTATTGTTAATATCTAATTTAATATGTATTATAATAATCTTTGTAATAAATACTTTTCATTTTTGTCGATAACCGAGTCTGTTAAAATTAGTCGATAAACGTAGAGTCGGTAAGTCAGACGATAAAACAGATTATCGATAAATTATCGACGTCTGACCGCGTGTGCGCCAGCGCAACCCCAATGATCACGCGGTGGGGAAAAGTTCTAGAGTAGGGAGGCCGCGTAGATTAAGGAGCGGGGATGACCGTCACGTGATCGGGAATTCCAGCTACCCCAAGGAATTCTATGTGGAAATAAAGCGCCGAGTCAGCATAATCTGGCTATAAATAGAGGCGTTCCACACGGTAGCAGCGCAGATCTTCTCTGACCACGGTCAGAAGCAGGCAATACTCTGAAAAGTAGAGGAAAGCTTGCGCTGAGCTGTTTAGGCAGCAATAGAGCGCGAGTAGTAGCTTCATCCTTCTCTTCCATTGGTGGCGTACAATACTACGGATAAGTGGACTTCCTACTCACGGTACGCAACGTGTTAACCAGGTGTTAAGCTAAGCCAACACTCAAGTGTAAAGAGCTAGCGAGGAGCCGAGCTCTTTGAGACGGCCTGTATCTAACACAGCTCTGGCTAGCCCAGAAACCGATTGCGACCCGTAGGAAAAATCCGCTCGCATCCAAAAGTGCTGTACAAATCTTTGGAAACTAATTCCCAAAGATTTGTACAGCACTTTTGGATGCGAGCGGATTTTTGGAAACTAATTCCCAAAGATTAAAAATTAGTATAAGTATTTTGAGAAATGTAGAAGATAATTAAAAGTATTTTAACACGAAATTTAGAATGTTAATAACTACATCACCCTCCCTTAGTTCAAATATAATTGTAATAAAGTCAAGTAGTATGTGAATTCCATGAAGCAAAACTTCTATTTTTAACTTGACTTGCTAGATCTGTGAGTATGTACATACATTTTGAATTGAATGAGTACGTAAGTAGTGAGTCCGATTCCTTGTAGACGCGGCGGCCACGTAAGGAAACACTCTTAAGTGGTGGCCGACCTAACCAAAGTACACTCCACAGGAATACTCTGCGGTGCTACTAAATTTTTCCGTTTGCCATCTGAGGGCTGATGGTTTCAGTACTGGACAACGATACAGGGAGGAGGCAGAATTGCGTCGATACTCCGGAGATCGGCTTTACACTATCATTTACATTAGATAAGCAGAAGTTGAAACGTGACTTGCGTTATGAAAAATAATTTTTAACAAAAAAAAATCCGACTTCGAAATGCACTAAAAAGTGTAAAATAATTTCTATTTCATTTATACCAGTATTCTTAATCGTTAAATAGGATACTAAATACATTTCAACCTTTTCGGAGGCGGCGCAAAATTAAAAACTTTTCTTATACTAGGAAGATTCAGGCGTCGACAACCTATCAAATCATTATTGACAGCATCGTATATTCGGGTATTTTTAGTTTTGCGCCGCCTCCGAAAAGGTTGAAATGTATTTAGTATACTATTTAACGAGTAAATAGGTTTTATTAATAGCTGTTGGGTATTTGTATAAATGAAGTAGAAATTATTTCATACTTTTTAGTGCATTTCGAAGTCGGTTGTATTTTTTGTTAAAAATTATTTTATTTCACACTTTTTAGTGGAACGAGCAGTATTTATAGGATGCTGTAAGGTGATTTACCGTTCTTATTGGTTAATTGCAATAACGATAGTTTTTAACGATAACAAGTTCCATAGCAGTTATAACAATAGTTATTAACAATATCAAATTGCATAAATTTTTGCAAGTGAGATATCGCGGAAATGTGAAAGGTTTCCTCGCAATCGGTTTATACCTTGGAGAGTATACATGTATACAAGAAACAGTAGAGAATCGGTAACTGCATGCTGACTCATACACCGGTAGAGACACGTAGGCATACGTAGAATTCAATGTAGTAGTAATAATAGTTTTTTACGAATATCTCGGAAACTAAAGCTTTCCGTTAATTATGCATAATGAAAAAGTTGTTCAGAATCATGTCCCTGACAACATATTAAAAGGTAATTGAAATCGTCCAATTTTGACATTAAAAACTTCCTGTATTTTGCAATAACAATGAAAAAATGAAAAATTTTGTTTCAATGGGACCAACCAGAAGACATATCCTACAAGATGTAAAAGGTTTCGTTCCGATTGGTACATCCATCTCGGAGTAATCGGTGAACACAAAAAAAAAAAAAAAACATACATACTGATCGAATTGAGTAACCTCCTCCTTTTCGAAGTCGGTTAAAAATGGCAACACCGCGGGAGTCCGGTCTGAATATATCAACATCTAACCCTACTCTATCTGCCTCTCGGACTCCCAGACTCCCAGCCAATCAACATCGTCGGACTCTCGGCTACTCTCTGGACTTCACATAACCTCTTTGGTTTCGTTCCAATAATTTCGCTTGTTTCAAGGTTTTTATTCACTTATATACACGTTTATCAATTCTTAAATGTTTCAATTTGATCCAAAGATGGTTTCATTTTGCTTCATACCTAAATTTTCTTGAAACCACTGTAAATATTTCAAATATCATGCTTCACAACACCAAACTACTTCGAGAGCACACAAAATTTATATCACATTTATAACAATTTTATACTACCACATCACTTCTCCTTGCCATAGTTGCAACGTTTATGTATTGTTTATACATAATTAATACAAAATAGCGTATATTACTACAGCTTTTAATTAAAAAAGACGGTAATTACAATTCCGAGCACAGGACTCTGTTTTTGAAAATAGGACTCCCGATTGTCACGTGAGCGGTGTTGCCACGTTGTTCAACTTCTAATCTAGGGACTTTTACATGTACGGACTGACTAATGCCACTGTTGCGTGTGGATTTAGTTATCTAGGGATTTTTGGATATTAATAACATGGGTAAGGTGCCCGTGGAGCGCTAAAGCACTCTGCTCGCGGCGCGGGTTTTAATAAAACACACTTTGCATTTAAGAAAAAAAATAGAGTTTGAATTTCTTCATTTCTAGACTTTATTCTTTCCAGCAATTGAATCAAGACGGGTTGAAGCTTTGAATCGTTCTGAGCTTGGCGATGAAGATCCTCGATCGATGTTGGCTGCCATCCCCTCCTCGCTGGATCCTGAATCCTCCCCCAGGATCATCCCTGGTCCAATGGTGGAGGGGCCCATCCCTGTCCAGAGGCGGTCCCTCTCCCTGGCTTCGGTCCACCCCATAGACATATGAAATATAGACGGAGCCTTTCTACGAGGGGTAACTGATAATCGCGGTAAGGAGGGAACTCATCTGACTTCGACTATTTTCGTAAGCGCAGACTCGGGTATGTTCGACTTTTCGCATCCGTACGATGGGTTGTATTGAACTTGTCGCAGTGAAGTTGGCTACAAATTCACTAACGCATTCACGCAGCGTCGGTGAGCCAATGGCGAGATCGGCTCACCGACGCGGCGTGAATGTGTTAGTGAAGTTGGCTACAAATCGGCTCACCAACGCTGCGTGAATGCGTTAGTGAATTTTTAACCAACTTCACTGCGACAAGTTCAATGCAACTCAGTGTACATCGACGATCCAGGGTTCAAATCCTGCGTGGTGTGAGTATGAATTTTTTTTTGTTCCAGTCAATTGAATTGCACAATTGCTGAATTGGAAATGACTGTGGATGATTCATTTGCAATTAGATCTGCATTGCGAAGATACTCTTCTGCATATGTTAAAGCATCCTTTAATTGTTGCTTCTCACAATTACAATTATTAAATTCACTATCACTCGCGACGGAAGTATTAACTGGTGAAATAGATTCTTGTACATTCATTTTAACTTCTTACTATGGTTCTGGACCGACTTTGACTGACTAAAGAATTCATTTCGATGCATGCAAGCTGCCTTATCGGATCTAACAATAACATAAACAGTCACCATAAGCGTAAGACGAGAAGTTCGACGAAGCAAAGATATAACGCACAAAGTTTCTGTGGAGAATAGATGGTATGAGCCCAAAGAAGAAAAACATCATTCGACTATTTCGAATATAGTCCATGGAAATACAAAAAAGTAAATGTTCATGCAACAATACTGCATTTGTTCGATGTGCAAAATGCTTTTGTACACTATGCTTCCCGTGCTTTTACGACAAGTACCACTGTTGTAAATAACAAGTAATTGTGCAACTCAATTAACTGGAACAAAAAAAATTCATACTCACACCACGCAGGATTTGAAACCCTGGATCGTCGATGTACAAGCCTGATACTTTACCACTGCGCCACCGTTACACTTGGTATTCGCCGTAACTAAAATCTACTTTAAGGTAATAACAAAACTTTAATTATAAATATCTCAAAAACTACTGAGTATCTGCCCCTATAATGGTATATACTCGTAAACAGGAGAACGAGATCTATAAGTGTGCAAAGTTTCAACGAAATCGGTGAGACGAAGGCCTTGCACTCTCCTTGTCAGTGTACATACATACATGTGAAATGTGAGCCGAATACTACCGAGTCTTGCCGGAATAAGTCGAAGTCAGACGAGTCCCCTCCTCGCCCCGATTATCAGAGCCCCCCTTACCTAAAGTAGCAGTTTATGCTCCGTCTATATTTTCATATGTCTATGGTCCACCCTGGGGCAAGCGAAAGATGATGGTGCTCCGCCAAGACTCGAGAACGATTCTGTGCACACGTGCTAAGAGAAAGCGTGGGATCCAGAGAAAACGGAAGATAAAAGGTCTCGCGCTAACGAGTCAAGGCAACCCTTAAGAGAATTTACGACCCTCTGTAAATAAGCAGGATGTCGAAGAGACTTCGACAGTTTCAAGAATCAACATGATATTCGTTAAAAGTAACGAATTAGATACGGCCCGCAATAAATTAGTTTCTTAGAAATTTCAAGTGTGACAGTCTTATTTCTCTGGATTTCCAACTCTCTCCCAGCACGATCACCCGTGTTGAAAGTTTTTCAATATCTTATCTATTGTTTGTTTATTCCTTTGAATTTTGGCTCCTAATTTATGAGCATTGATATAACATAATGCAGACATGCTGCAGTCATACTATTATGGCATCGTCGCCATATTACATTTCATTCAACACTTGCGATTACAAGCCTGCAGCTAAATTCACACGATATTGCACACATACATACAGGCGAGGTTCGCAACACTACAAAAATTACGCCAGTAAGCACTGGTAAGCACACGTGTGGACTACAAGCTCTATCTACAGTGAATAATTGGATTTTATGTTGACGGTGATGTTCGATAGGAAATAAGACGCTGACCGCGAAATGTGAAATGCATTTATTTTTAAGTAACGAGAAACGCCGTGGAAATCTTATTTTACGTGTATCACGGTATTTAAGATAACAATGAGCTGGGAAATTAGCTGTACCGATATGTGTCGTGCATGCATGAAAGTTGACGGCGTTCTTCTTCCGATGTACGATGACGACACGATTAGACAGAAAAATTTACCTGACAAACTTGCTGAACTTGCTTCTATACAAGTTAGTATGAAAAACATATTTCTTATACGTTTTTGATTGTTTAATGAATTGATCAATTACTAATTGCAATTAATTCTTCATCATTGTTGCAATATTACAACATAACCTCAAAATATTTTTGGAGATTCATTTGATAGATGTAATTTCTATATCTTATTTTGTAGACAGATTTTTTTCATATTTAATTACGATCAAATAATATTTATTATAGTTGAAGTGAAAGTTTAAAAAACTTAAACTTGCTAATTATCTACATAGATTATACGTATTATATACAGTGGTACCTCGGCATACGACCTTAATCCAGTTCTGATGTTTGGACTAATACCGAATAGGACGTATACAAAACCAACCTTTCCCATAAGAAGTAATCTATAAATGATTAATTCGTTCTCAAGTAAAGAAAACTCCCATTAATATTATATCTACATTAATGGGGTTATAAGATAATTTAAACACTGTTTATGTCATGAACAGCATTTAAACGATTTCCTAGAAGTTTATAAAAAATATTCACTAGTTTATTTAACATAATTAATTTGTAAAATATAAATATAACTTAATGATAAATTCTAAATTAACAAACCAAATGGAATAAATTTTATTGCCTCCTGTTTTGCGGTTATAGTTTGTTATATGATATTCTTACTTGTATGATCAGTTAGTCCAATAAAATTTGTCATGTCCAAACAGGACATATTCCAAAGCAGACGTATATCGAGGTACCACTGTATTTTAATTAGTTACATAGTGTATTATGAAACTATAAGCCATTAAAAGACATTATGAAAAGCTACTTTGCAATTATATACATCAAGTTAATTTAATTTTAGTCTAATTCGATATAATTAGAAAAGTATCTATAATACTTAATAGCAGATATGCCTTTGAAAGATTGTTATCCAACTATATGTTATAAATAAATTCACAATATTGCAACAAACTGCAAACTATCTTCGGAGTAACTAAGTTGAACGCTGTTACATAGGATACAATAAGATTTTTAATTCTTAATTGAAACTTGTTTTAATTTCAGTATTATATAATTTAAAATATTGTCTCAAATTTTAATGTATTAAAACGCTTTTCCTTTTTTACAGATTGATAGATTTGATGGCTTACCAAACATGCTTTGTGCAAAATGTGCTTATCGCACTGATGCATTTTACGATTTTAAGCTACAAGTTCAAGCTACTGAAAGAAAACTTCGTAAGATGTTTGAAACACAAATTCGATGTGTTGTGAAGGTAAGCATTTTATATTTTGCTATTAATGTAACTAAATTACTTCGTTTTCTTTAATACTAATAATACAAAATGATAACAAGTATGGGGAATGCATTTATTTTATTTTACTTAATCATTTCTTTTTTTTTCAATGAATTATAAAATTCCAAAGAAATAGTTTACCGTGTTAGGTTGTTTTAATTAAATTAATATTGTCTTTTAATTTCACATAATTTACTTGCAATGTTTGAATAATTTATATTTATCAGTAAATTTCTTGTAAGATGGTACACAATTGTACTAATACAATTTAATGTTTTCATTACAGTTAACAGTTTCCATTAGAAATTCATTTTTAACTACTGGCAATCATTTCAATTATTATTTGATTTTATAAGTTATAATAATACGTTTCAGCCATGTTTCTTACAGTAATTTTTGTTAGTGATTTTTTAAAAATTGAGAGCAAGGTTAAAAGGTAAAAACATAAATTCCTTAGTCTTATCTTTTTATCAGAGAACAAATCTAAAAAGTCGAGTGGATAAGTCTTTATCATATCATTTTAATACATATATTGTTATATGTTATTCATTTTGTTTAGTATTATTAAACAAAACTTTTCTGTTTATTTTGCATAAGCATTTTGTTATGATTTTATTATTTCCATACGTTATTTTTCTGAACTTTCCCCTCGTTATTTATTATATGCAGAAAATGGTATAATAGCAGTATATAGTAAAATATAATTTTTCCATATAGAAACATATTAAATTGCTTACATTTTCTTTTAGTAATTAATACCCATACTAATACCCACTATTTTATATTAACAACATGGTATTTCACTAGTTGTAACTGATAATATATAAAATAGAAATTGTAAAGTAACTTATAACGTCACAAATATAATATATAAATCAATATATTGTCAAAATAATACTGATGATGAAGTTTCTTAAAAACAACAATATTTCACAATTTACAAGAGTATTGATATCAGTATAATAAATTATTTATATTGCATAATAGAATGAAAGTGGTAGGTTAAATTGGCTTAAATAGCAGTGATAACTTCAGTTGCTAGTTTTTAATTATAGAATTTAATATTTTCAGTTTTAATATTATTAAGAAATCAGATTTAATATTTGCCACAGAATTGCAACTTTTGTTTATTCCATTTCCTTCACAAACATGATAATACTATCAAATATGTAAAATTGATGTTTCAGCTACTATGTTAATAACAAAACCACTTGTTTACTTTGACTGCAATTTGAATACATAAAAAATTTCTACAATTACCTATAAAAAAGTATTATGCTATAAAAGTAACCTAATAAAATTTTGTTTACATATTAAATTTATGTTAACCCTTTTTTAAAAATGAGATTGCAGCGGGTTACTTGTTCAAATAATGTACAAATTATTCCTCCTCAAGAACAAAAGTAAAAATGGTAATAACAAAAGTTAACGAAGCATTTATGCTTATAACAAATGATTTCAGTGGAAGATATGATATTAAATACTAGGAGTCAAACCTACATTACTAATTGTGTCTCTTTACATTATAATTCTTATATTAGGTCATTAAGTATGGAATGTCCGATTACCTAATGTACCAAGTTCGACACTTGATATCTCTATTGTTTCACTTTGATCGTTCTTGGTTTTTTTTTTTTCTATTGGTGAGGTACGTCTTTAGTCTTTCAGATGCACGTTTCGGTTTATGATTATCTGTCGAACTGCCTTTTGCAGATTAAATTCTGTAAACCATGGATAAGACAAAAATTCGTGTTATTTTCGAATATGAATTCCGCCGTGGAACTAATGCAGCGTAAACAGCTCGAAGTGTCAACGAAGTGTTTGGCAAAGTTTGAGAAATTCCGATCTGGCGATTTTGATCTTCAAAATGAACCACGCGGGCGATTTGAAAGCAACGATAATGATGAGCTGAAGGCCGCAGTGGAAGCGGATACATCTCAAACTACGCGTGAATTAGCAGCAAAGTTTGATGTTAGTATTCCAACAATATTAAATCACTTGAAACAAATTGGTAAGGTTAAGCGCTGAAGAAAATCGGACATTTCATACTTAATCACCTAATAGAATACTTTTTTGTTGCGTTATAATTTTTTATGTAGACTATAGTTTCTCTTATTGATTCAATTCTATAATTTAATTGTGTGCTTGTGTTTCCTCATTTCCATAAACTTTCATGACACCGTGCATATTTAAACATTGTTTGGAAGCATTAATATCGTTTCGAATTGGTTCGTATTGCCTTTCAGGATGAAGCAATGGGCAACGATTTCGAACAAGATTGCGCGGAACAGTCAAACGAATCACTGGTGGTAAAATTGTTAGATGATAAGCATAAAGACGTTAAGGAAGCGTGTAATACAGTCGATTCGGATGAATTTTTAGTCGAAGAAATTAGCGCGGGTGTCAAGGACGAACAGGCATTAGAGCTGGACGTGGTTCAACTGGTAGAAGAAAATGCGGAATTTAATAAAACCGAAATGTCTGAACTAAGAGGCATCATAATTTCAAAGTTGTCGGGGGCGGAAGAGGATCAAGATAAGAGATTAAATAACGAAATACCCGAGGAGATTTCGAAAATCTTAGAGTCCCAACAATTAGATTATACGATAATGTATATACCTGAGGAAGAGGTATCTTTAGAGCACATTAGTGCCGAGAATGTGCTTTCTTGCGATTCCACCATCAAATTAGATGATAATAAAAAGGTTATCGAGTCGGAGTGTAACGGCGATAGTTTACACGAATCGACGAACAACGAAGAGTTTCTCATAACCGTGTGCGACGATAAAATTGAGGAAACAGAGGGTAGGCAAGCGAATCACGAGCTTGAAGTGACCTGGAAATCTACGATTCCGGAAGAAAGAGTAAACGGTAGAAACGCGCAAAAAGTTTCGCTGGAGTTGAACCAGCAACAAGCGGAAGGGAGCGGTGAATCGGACTCGGATTACTTCGTTGACCCAAAAGACAATATATTGGGTAGCTTAAACGACACGATCACGAGAATAAAAGAGATCAAGCTGGAGGACGATGTGATACAGTATCAATGCACGTTGTGTTTGCAAAATTATGATAAGTTGACTGGCGTTTTGTTGCATACCATAGACAACCACGTGCCAAGCAGTGGGCCATTTTTTTGCGTGGTGTGTGAAAAGGACTGCGAAAGTCATCGCGACCTGAGGGCGCACGTGAAGACACACACCGGTCAGTTTCCCTATTCCTGCTTCATATGCAACAAAGCGTATACTATGAAGAGGTATCTAAAGCGGCACATGGTGTGCCACACAAACTTCCTTAGGCACCGGTGTCCAAAGTGTGGTTCCAGGTTCAAGGTGAAGTCGGAGCTGGAGTCCCACATCGCCACCCATATACGAGGAGCGCCATATGCTTGCAGCCAATGTCCCCGTCTATTCAATCACAAAGGTAACTACAAGCGGCATTTGATCTCGCATCTGGACCCGCAGGGTCTTCATTTGCCCAAGTATCCCTGCAAAGTGTGTGGGAAGAGGTTTCTTAATAATCGCACATTGGAGACTCACATGCGTGTCCACACGGGCGAAAAACCGTTCAAGTGTGACGTATGCGGCAGGTCCTTCTCACAGCAAGGGAACCTATTGAATCACGTAAGAATTCATTCGAATCCGCGAAGCTATACGTGCGAGGTTTGTGGAAAGCGCTTCAATCAGAGGGCTACCCTGAGGGACCATAGTCTGTTACACACTGGAGAGAAACCGTACATCTGTAACGTATGTGGAATAGCTTTTACGTTCAGCGCTGCATTGAGGCGTCACATGTGGACTCATACCGGCGGGAAACCGTTCGCCTGTGAAACTTGTAGCGCTCGTTTCGTCGGCAAATACGATTTGCGACGACACATGAGGATACACACCGATAAACCCAGGGCGAAACGAAGGAAAACAACGATCAAATCGAACGACGTCCAACAAGAGGTTAAAGAAGAAAGTATTCCAGTTTCTGAACATCCTGATACAGAGACTATTCTAATCGAACAAGTCCTCCTTACTCAGGATGTCACGCAAGTTGTTCAGCAGCAGGAATCTGAAAAAGAAAACGTCGATGCGCTTTTTAATCTAATACAATACGGTTAACCACTGCATAAGCTGTTTTCTTTGTACATCTTTTTGAAGAATAGGATATACAGTTTGTCGTGTACTTATAGTCGAATGATTCTCCTCCTTTATAATTTTATTCTCATTTGTTTCGCTCTTTTTATTATTAGTTTTCTTTTTTTAATGAAAATATTATATTAATGTATTTTCAAATAATACTGTATATTTTTATCGTATGAGTGTGTGTGTGTGTGCGCGTGCGTGCGTGCGTGCGTGCGTGCGTGCGTGTGTGCGTGCAGTGAAAGATGTGTAAATTTTAAGTATAACACTGTCAGATAACGGGTGTCAGGCTGGAGTAAGGAAAAGTGAACTTCCATAGCAGTTGAGTAACTACATGTCAGCACGACTTCGTTTGTATTAGGAACGTTTTCCAAACTCTAGGTGCTCATTATCACTTATCTTTCAAAACTTAATCAAGAACATTTTAGAATCTGATTATTGATCATGGATCGTAAGCACTCATAATCAAAATAAGATTTATGATCAATTATTGCAGGTATGACTAAACTGTAGCTTGCGAGCCACTTTTAACTACTATCCCTATTTTCTCACTCCACTGAACCATAGGGAAATGCTCCTTACCATAGCTACTACTTGTATATGTTACAGTTAAAGTATAAAATCCAGTTAATGTATACATCCACTAGTTAATATATACTTCTACGTGAATTCTTAGACAAAGTATGAATTGAATAATAAAATGCACACTATACCTAGTTAAAGTATTCAATACCTAGATAATGTATACATTAACGGCGCGACGAGGCATTAGTTAAAGCGTGAATGTGGTTTAATATTTTTCCATGTGACAGCTAGGTATACAAATATTTATAAACATCATTTTAACTTCAAAATGTCAAAATTACGCATATGTTTCAACAAAGAACAAAATTTACTACTTTTAAATTAATTGATTTATAAATTAATGATTTATTATTTATTATTGATTTACTTATGTCCCTATATTTTTTGAATAAAAATAAGAAAAAATACAACTATAAACATAATTTATTACAGGAAATGAAGGTTTACAAAAAAATTATTTATTGCAACATTGCATACTAGTGTTACGTCCCACCTTATGGGTGGTTATTTTACTGTTAATACGTTCTACTGGTTCTGCCGATTAAAGCGCTAAGGCGCACCTTGACCTTTTTTTTTTGTTTCTGTTGGAAGAGGACATGCGTTTGCGCACGCGCGGGATGATCCCCTTGTCGCACTATTCGGCTAGAGGGGACCCGGGCAGTGTGGAACTCATATCCGCCCTGAAGGGGCAGCCTGGCGCCCGTGAGGTGAGGGTAAACCTAAAGAGGCAACCCAGAAGGGGCAACCTGGCAACCCAACCCTAAAGGGGGGCGGGCAACCCAACAGGAGGTCACAGCCCAGAAGGGGCACTCCCATGGCTGGATATACTATCCACTAAAACCTCTCCCCTGACGTGGGCCGCCGATACCCTTTCACCCTTTCGGATTTATAAGGAATACCGGCGTATAGCCACAACGGCGCTTCGGCACTTCAACGCCTTTTTGCGTTATTCCGTCCACCCGCAATCTGACATGCGCTATGCAAGCATGATAGATTGCGAATCCATGCCGTTGCACCTCCGATCAAGCGGTAGGACATTTCAACCTGCACAAATGCGCGCAGAATTTTTCTTCAGCCACGATCAGGAACCGGGACATCCTATCTCCCGGGTGATCGTGCCATGTCTTCACCCGCCTGCCACTTGCGAGGACAGGACTTATATTTCGGCCACAATCAGGAACCGGGACATCCTGTCTCCTGGGTGATCGCGCCATGTCTTCACCCGCCTGCCACTTGCGAGGACAGGACTTTTTCTTCGGCCACGATCAGGAACCGGGGCATCCTGTCTCCTGGGTGATCGCGCCATGTCTTCACCTGCCTGACACATGCGAGGACAGTACTTTTTCTTCGGCCACGATCAGGAACCGGGACATCGTATCTCCGCGGGTGATCGCGCCATGTCTTCGTCCACCTGGTAGGTTGCTGATGATGTGCCTTATCCCTGAGGTCATCACGCCGACCTGCCGGTAAAGGCAGGACCATATTTTTCTTCAGTACGGCCAGGTCCCGGGGCAAGCCTTTTCTCCGGTTGACCGTGCCATGTCTTCTTAGGCTGCTATCCCCGATGACCTGTTCCACGCACACTCACACTCACACACTCTTACAAGACCTCAAGCATGCAAAAATAAATAATTAAATATATAAATAAATAAATGAATGCTTACCTGTATTCTGCTTCACCCCTTCAGAGCGTCCTCTTCTCCACTGCAGCGTCCCAACCACGTCTGTCCTCTTCGCTTGTCTTCATGCTCCCCTTTTAGTCGCCTTGTACGACAGGCAGGGGTTACCGTGTCTGTATTCTATCCCCCAGTCACAGGGGCGGTTTTAATGGGTTTTCCTTCCCTTGGTGTTTGGTCCGCGGGAGCTATTTCGCTCCTACCCTCCATGCACTACGTTGCACTATGTTTTGGCCGAAGTGAAAAATCTTTTGCATTATTAGTTTAAGAGATATGATAGTCAAGTTTTATTTTTTAAATGGAACCATATATTTTTTTCAGATCATATAATAGTGCTTCTCAAGACGAATTCATTATGCTATAATGTATGCACTCGATTTTAATTAGTTTTCAAGACATAACGTTTACAAATTTCCCGATTTTCAGTAGATACGTTTCGGTTTGAGTGGCAAGTCATAAAAGCGGCCCTACTGTTGCGGTAAGTGCCATAGCGGGGGTCTACTCTAGGAACGGCAGACCTAAAGAATAACCGCCGTGACACTTACCGCAACAATAGGGCCGCTTTTAAGACTTGCTATTCAAACCGAGACGTATCTACTGAAAATCGGGAAATTTGTAAACGTTATGTCTTGAAAACTAATTAAAATCGAGTGCATACATTATAGCATAATGAATTCGTCTTGAGAAGCACTATTATATGATCTGAAAAAAATATATGGTTCCATTTAAAAAATAAAACTTGACTATCATATCTCTTAAACTAATAATGCAAAAGATTTTTCACTTCGGCCAAAACATAGACCCCCTTTTCCCATGCAATTTCCATATCAACCATTTCTTGTATCATTAATAGTTACGGAATAAGAGCTCTGTATCCGTTTAAGTGATACACCTTGTACGTATATTCTGTTTCTGTGGTTACATACCCTTCGTTGACTTCAGGTGTTGTATGTCACTCGTACGTTCTCGTATTACACACGCTATAAGTCTCGTTTTTCGCTTGCTGTTGCGGATCGCTACGGCACTAAACTCGTGGTGCGTGGCTACGACTCGACACCTCGGAAGATACAAGCGGTTGGTAGTGGTCCTGCACAGCACACGGGTGCACTCCTGGAGCTGGTCCAATTATGAGTCTGCTGTCTCAGACCACTCGTGTTGAACCGTCGGCCGAGCACGTCGTTGATGATCTTCCTGGTTTCGAGTAGCCTAAGACGCGGGTTTAATGCGGATCGCGAACGGACAGCACTTCGTCTCTACTTCACGTAGTCAAGGAAATAAGCGCGCGAGGTCTGCTTTGTGTCGCTAATTTATATTCCTCAAAAGGGGTCACGCCCGTGGCTTGCGAAAACCTGCCAGCACAGGGTTTTCGTCATTGCGTTCCGCGAGATCCCTGGCTTCGTATCGCGGCCATTGCAGGGCGCGAAAACGCTGATGCTCTGCAGATTCCTGAGCGAGACCTATTTAGAATGGCGAAAGGCGAAAATACGGTCGATGACCGGGGATGTAACACTAGAATGGCGTTTAGAATTATAAAATAGGTTATTTTCTTATACAGAAACATTTTTGGTTATTGCACTTTATTTTTCAATTACATTTTTTTAAACTTTGGATAACTGCATAATATTTAGTGAATACTTTAACTAAATTTCAATAGAAGGTGTATACAGTATAAGCTGGATAAGCACCTGGAGATTCATTGGATAAATGCCCGGTAACCATCCCCACCACTTGGGGGATCCCCTTTTTATAGTGTAATTTGATCCAAACTCTAATATCAATGAGACAATCCTAATGCAGTCATGAAATTTTTTTATTTTTTTCAAATAAAACTTTTACTAATATATTTGTGAGATTTTTCTGATTAAAACAAGACCAAACACGATATAATTTTGAATATATTTACTTATTTTATGTACAAGGGAACATCCCCAATGCGAATTATTTTTTTTCGTCCATATAGTCTAAATTATATCGTGTTTGGTCTTATTTTAATTCGTAAAACCTGACAATTACATTGATAAAAGTTTCATTTAGCAAACATAAAAAATTAAAGTTTTATTGTTCAATTAGTATTGTTCTCGGATCTCTTTCTTTTCCACTGTCTGTCTTTTTCTATGTTCGGCAACATTCAAAGCCTCGGCCCGCGCCATTTTTGTCATTAAAAATCTACACCTCCGCTTCGTAAATGCCCAGCTTGTCCCCCGATTTTGGAGTGCTTATCCAACTGTACATTATTGTACAATACTATTCATAAATTCATTTGTGTATACTTTGTCTGAATGATTTAGTTAATGTATGCGTTTACTAGTGATTACATATATTGACTAAGTTAACGTGTTAACTGTAACATGTATACTGTCTTTCTCCCGGCGTCGAACGCATTTTTGAACTACTGCAAAATACAAGTGTGGAGAGGACTGGTTTTAAAATTACATTACATTACATTGTGGGTTTACTTAGGTGCATGCCCAAATTGTCGTTTTAGGACAGGATCCCCTCTTATATCTCCCAACGAAAATTATCGGTAAAGTGCGTAGCTTGGCTGCTTCAAGTTTAGCTTACAATCTAATTCTTACTCTCTTTGCTATTTCTTTAAAGCTGGTTTACAATGCACTGTGACCCGCACGCGTAGGTACACACTATACAATGATCGTAAATTTTTTTTTAGCGCCAGCTACGTCTTGTGGCGATGTGGAAAAAAGGGGAAAATAGGGGACTTGCACAGAAGGAAGGACTCGCGGCTCGACCTCGGTCGGCCGTCACACCAATTTCGCGGGGGAGTGCGCAAGGAGGATCGTCTTGGGAAGGGAGGTTTCAGGGCCTATTTTCAGTTCCACACGTTACGCATTGAAGGAGAAATATGGGAGGGAATTTCGAAGGAAGGAAAAGGGCAGTCGCGAATGTGGGGTATCGGGCGCAGGCGGAGATATACGCGGACGAGAAATTGCCGTTACTAGACTCAGAATTACAATATTTAATAATCGGAAGGACTTACCCGATCGTAGGCTTGCATTCGCGTACTCACTCACACTCCCGCTCCTGTACGGTTCGCTCTCTCTATATCGCTTTTCTGAATCGTTTTCTATACTCTCCATACGACGCCGTAACGCTAATTGATGTCTCGTCGTCGCAGGAAAATTTTGGGGAAGGGATGGGGCGAGGGAAATTGGGCCATCTTTCGGGTAATAAGTTGATCGATGATCGATGGGGCTGACGGAGGCTCGATGGTGGTGGCTGCGGGCTGGTGGTCTCCGGACTCGACGACAGGTGGCTCCAGGGGGATCCTTTTTCGGCCGCTGTTTGGCTGGGCTGGTTGGACCGAGGGCTGTGCAGCAGTCGTCAGCCTCGGGGCTCTTTCCACGAAGACGGGTGTCCCCCCCCTAGAAATCCTCTTCAGAGAGAGCGGGTGCTCCCCCCATCCACTTCTCCCCGTTCGGGGCGGTGGGCCTGGTATGTAACATCTTCACGGCCCACCGCCCCATCTCCCTCAGGTGACGCCGTCAGGGGGTCTCCCCCGACGACGCCCCCTCCTTCAGGGCGATGACCGTTTCGCAGTAATCGGTCACCGCCCTCCACTGATTCTCGCCGGCGAGCATCTCTTTGACAAGTGCCGCCGGCGAGAGATCACCCCCAACTTCACACCGCAGGGCGTGACGGGCACGCGCAAACGCGGAGCAGTGCTCCAGCGTATGTTGTGCGGTGTCCCGCCCCGCCCCGCAGTGATGGCACGCTGCCGTTTCCTCCGCCCGGATCCGATGCAGGAACTCACCGAAACAACCGTGTCCGGTGAGCACCTCTGTGGTCCTAAACGAGCCTTCCGTGGCCGCGGTCCCTCCATTTCCTGAGCACTGGCAGGACCGCCCGGCTACGCGCTGGGTGGTGGCGCCGCTCTCGACGAGCTCGCGTCGCCACCGACCCAGGTCTCTCTGTCGGGCCTGGCGCCTAATCCTAGCAACAGCTTCGGTCATCTCTTCTGGCGGGGTCCCGTCCAGACGAAGGGCACGCAGACGCCAGAAGACTTTGGCGTCTCCCTCCGCCTGGAACTTGAAAGGGACAACTCCCGCCAGGGTCATCGCCGCCTCGTAGCGGACCGTACGGTAGCCTCTAATCACCCTGATGGCTATCCTCCTCTCAGCCCGGCGCATCAGTTGCTGGCTGCGCCGGGAATCCATCAGGGCGTTGGCCCATATGGGCGCACCATAAAGGGCCATGCTCCGCACGATCCCCACGTATAGACGGCGAACCTTCTCGTTGGGCCCCCCGATGTTGGGCAGTAGACGGGCAAGCGCGTTGCTTGCCCTGTCTAGTCGGGGGGCCAGACGACCGAAGTGCTCCTCGAAGCGCCAGTGGCTGTCCAGGTGGTGGTCCAAGTACCTGTGGCCCTTCCCCACCTGGATGTCGACTCCACTCACACGGACCACTGACTGGGGCGGTGGCGCAACCCCACGCCGAGGCGAGTAAAACTACATCGCCTCGGTTTTGTGGGGAGCTAGCTGAAGCCCCAGCCGCCGGATCCCCGCGGCAACGGCAGCGACGCCAATCTCGGCTAGGCGGCTAGTCCTTTTCTACCCCCGACCGACGGCCAACACGTGCGTGTCATCTGCGAAGCATGTGAGGCTCACACCGGTCGGGAGTTCGACCCGCAATACCGGGTCGTACCCCAGGTTCCATAGTGTGGGACCTTTCGCAGAACCCTGGGGTACGCCACAGTCAACGTCCCTATCGTGCATCTGGCCATCCCGGCCCCTATACACTATCTTCCTGTCCCGGAGGTAATCGCCGACGATCCTCCTCATGTAGGGGGGCGCCTTGTGGCGTGTCAGCGCCCCCCTTATCGTCCCGTGAGGCAGGGTGTTGAAGGCGTTGACGATGTCTAGACTAATGCCCAACGCGTTAGCAGGATTGCGTCGATAGTGCTGCGCCCTCGCCTGAAGCCATATTGCGACTCGGCTAAGTCGGGACCCTCCTGGGACAGGTGCTGGACGAGGCGGGATACCATAATCCGCTTGAACAACTTCCCCACCTCCTCCAACAGCACGATGGGCCGGTAGGCCGAGGGACTGTCGGCGGGTCGCCCATCCTTCCGGATGAGGACTAGCCTCCCCGTCTTCCACTGTTGTGGGAAAACTCCTTCCCTAATGCAGGCGCTGAAGAGGCGTCTCAATCTGGGACCGAGGACGCGTAGAGCCTTCACCCAGGCACGGCCGGGTACGCCGTCGGGGCCCGGAGTAGTGTTTCGGGCCCCCATCCGTTTAATCGCCCCGGCCAGCGAGACACCCTTTTTTTTTTCGTGGGGAAAATCTTGCATAAGACCCCCCGCGCCCCTGGGGGAGGGCAGCGGGGGAGTGTCAGATTCCTACTGACTAAAACCCCACGGCGACCTCCTCTGGCGTATGGCAGAGGCTCCGGGACCTGATTACTATAACTTCGGAGCCTCCCTCGCCGTGCGCTGAAGGCGCACCTCACCGGGGGAGCAACAACTCCCCCAGCCGGCACCAGGGGTCGCACCCGGTGCCGGCTCCATCGCGGGAGAACTGCGTGCAATGGCGGCCGGGCCCCCCAGCCCGTACCGCCTGCAGTCCCCGCGCCTCGATCTCCTCACAGGCTACGGGGAGGAACAACCCCCCGCCCGCCCGCGAGGAAGATCAGGCGCCCAAACAGGGCGCCTGCGGCCCGCCGAGCCGTCCCCCTGTGGGCTGCGGTGAGCCGTGGCCGGCCACCCTCCAGGGGGACTCCCTCGGTTCCGCTGCACCCCCCCTGCGGGGGCCAGCGCCACTCTCCGCCCGGAGTCACCCGGCCCCTCCGGGGCGGACGGAGAGGGGCCCCCGATTGAGAACGGGTTCCCCACCCGCACGCCCCCGAGTCCGACCGGGGTCCGGGCTCATTTCCTCCGGGGCGGGAGGGTACACCGCGACCCCTCCCACCCCCACAAGAAACACCCCCCGTAAAATCTCCCCAGGAGGCGGGAGGGCTCCTGTGCCTACCTGTTCCTACCCCGTCCCGCATCCGTCGCGCCGGGGGGGCAAACAGCGAAAGCCGCCATCCCCCCCCCCCCCCCCGCACCTCTTACGGCGGCGGATCCCAGCGACGTCGTCGCGTCCCACGTCCGCGACCTCCGATATCATCGGCAGGACCGCCCCGACCGCGCGGCTTCCGGCGGCAGCCTCCTCTGCTAGGGATCTCTGCCACTTTTCCTCGACCGTCGGTCCCGGCGGGTCCTGCCCGGCCTGGCGGAGGGCTCGCGAATACCAGTATGTACTGGATTCGACCTCCGTCTGGTACCGGAGTGGGATGAGACCCGCCAGGACCATCGCCCCCTCGTAGGAGATCGTGCAGTAGCCCCGCACGATCCTGATGGCCAGCCGGCGCTCCACCCGCCGCAGCAGAGTGCAGCTGTGCCTGCTGACCGCCAGATCGTCGGCCCATATCGGAGCCCCGTATAGGGCTATGGACCGGACGATTCCCACGTATAGGCGGCGAACCCTGACTCCCGGCCCGCGAGGTTGAGCAACAGGCGGCCAAGATTGGTCGCCACCTGTTCCAATCGGAGAGCCAGGCGGTCGAAGTGAACATCGAACCGCCAGTAGCTGTCGAGATACAGGCCGAGGGATCGAAGACCCCGGCCGATCTCGATCCGGCACCCGTCGACTTCGAGCCAGAGCTGGGCCGGAGGGGCTACCCCACGCCAAGGCTCGAAGAACCACATGGCCTCGGTCTTGTGAGGAGCCAGCGCCAGACCCCGCCCCCGGATCGCTCTTCGCACGATGGCGACCCCCACCTCGGCACGGCGGCAGGTCCTCAACCAGTCCCGCCCGGTGGCCAGCAGGAAGTAGTCGTCTGCGAATACCGTGGCCCACACCCCGGGCGGGAGGACCACCCGTAGCGCCGCGTTGTACCCCACGTTCCATAGGGGGGGGGCCCCAGTTTGGAACCCTGGGATACTCCGCAGTCGACCTCCCTCCAGTGCAGCGTACCGTCCCGGCCCGTGTACAGTATCCACCTGCCATCCAGGAAGGCTCCGATGATCCTCTGCAGATACGGGGGACGTTGTGGTGAACCAGCGCCCCCCGTATCGTCCCATGGGGCAGAGTGTTGAACGCGTTTGTAACGTCCAAGGAGACGCCCAGCGCCACCCCACCCCGGGACGTGGCCGACTCGGCGGGGGTGCGCACCCGCTGGATAGCGTCGATGGTACTGCGACCCTCGCGAAACCCGAACTGGATGTCGGCCAGATCGGGGCCAACGCTCGACAGGTGGTGGACGAGGCGGTTTGCGATGACACGCTCGAAGAGCTTTCCCATCTCGTCCAACAGCACAATGGGCCGGTACGCAGAGGGAGAATCTGCGGGCCGTCCGTCCTTTCGGAGGAGGACCAGCCGCCCCTCCTTCCAAATCGAGGGGAACACCCCCTGCTCCAAAGCGGCGCTGAAGAGGCGGCACAGCCTCGGACCTAGGATGCCGGACGCGATAACCCAGGTGCGGCCGGGGATGCCGTCCGGGCCCGGGGCGGTGTTCTTGGCCCCGAGCCTTCTGACGGCATTGTCCAGCTCCTCCTCTGTGACCCCCAGGTCGGCGGACCAGGCGACGGGCTCCGCCGGCCCTTGCTGGTGGCGCGGGTGCGACGTTCCCCCGGAACGGGGGAAGAAGGTGTCTATTACCCGCGTCAGCAGCTGGGGGTCCAGGCTCTCCGAGACCGGGGGCGCCCGTGCGCGGAGCTTGCCCGTGACCATCCGGTAAGGGCGCCCCCACGGGTCCTCGTCCAGAGAGCCCTGGAGCTCCGCCCACGCCCGAGATTTCGCGTCCCTGATGGCCTGCCTCAGGGCTACCACGAAGACCTGGTATGTGCCCCTCAGCAGATCCTCCCTCGCCGGGTCGCGGACTCGAGCCCTTCGGGCGCGCTGCCACTGGCGCCGGGCGTGATGACACTCGGATCGGAGATCCGCAATGTCGCCCGACCACCAGTACACCGCCCTCTGGGGGGGGGGGGCAGGCGCGGGGCTCGGGGCATGGCGGTGTCGCATATTGCGGTCATCGCCTCCCGGAACCACTTGGCCGCCCCCTCAACGTCCGCGACCGGCCCGGCCGGAAGAGCTGGCCAGGCCACGGCAAGGGCTGCGGCCATCAGCATGTCCCTGTCCAGCCTCTTCAGCACCCAGCGACGCAGTGGCGGGCCACGCGCCGGCCAGGGGGCGGCGGGGAGGGAGAAGTCGAACGTGATGTATAGATGATCACTCAGCGTCTCCCTCGCCGCCACCCTCCAATTTTGCACCATGCGCCCAGCCACAGGGGACGCCCAGCCCAGATCCACAATGGATTCCCCCTGAGCCCGAACGCAGGTGCTGGCGGAGCCCCTGTTCAGCAGCAGGAGCCCCGCGCCAGCCGACCAGAGCAGTACCGCCCCTTCTCTCGCGTCGGTCCTCGGGGACCCCCTGACATCGGCCTTGGAGTTGAAATCCCCGAGAACCAACGTCGGCCGTGTGTGGGAGCTAACCAGAACGCTCCCCACCCGGTCCTGGAACTCCTCGAACCGCTCCAGGGACCAGCTGGGCGGCGCGTACACGCCCACCACTGCTACGCCCCCCCCCCAGTCAACGGCCACGAAACCCCGCCCCCGTGCTAAGACATCGGCGGCCGGGGGGACGTGCCGGCCCCCCAGGACGACGGCGACGGAGCCCGCCGCGTCGCCGAACCAGTTGGGTCGGTCCAGTACGCGGTACGGCTCCGACACCACCGCAACCTCAATCTGCCACTCGGCCAGGGTTTGGAGCAAAAGGTCCTGCGCCCCGGCCGAGTGGTTGATGTTGGCCTGCAGGAAAGGACCCTTAGGCCCCGTTGCGCGCCGTTTCCACCGCTGCCTCCACAGCTGCTCCTGCGTTGCTGGGGCCCGCTACTCCAGTGGGCGATGCAGCCGGGGCCGCCCTGAATCGGTGCACAGGGGGCACCGCGGCAGGGCCGTACAGCCACAGTTGAAGCAGTGATCGGAACGATTGACCCCGCAGGGACACCGCTGCCTGACATGTCCAGTCTCCAGGCAGCGGTAGCACTGCAGGGGGCGCGCCGCCAGGGCCTCGACCCGTGCTGAGGACCAGCCGACCCTCAGCCTCCCCGCGTCGACGACATTATTGGCTGCGGTGAGGGGGCACCTCCCCAAGACCCTCCCCTGGCCACGGGGTGGGGCGCGAATCTCCCCCACCTTAACCTCCTCCGCGGTGCAGGCGCCTCCGGCTGCCATCGCTACTGCCACCTCCTCACGGGTGACCGAATCGTCGAGCCCGATGAGGCGGATCTCGCCCATCTTAACTGGGCACGCCACCCTAACCTCATCGGACCCGCGGAACACGGTTTGGAGGCGGCTAGCCAGGGCCGCCATCTTTGCCGCCCTCTCCGTCCCGGCGATCTCCAGGACGAGTCCGCCGGTGGCCGCGCGCCTGGGCCGGAGATCGGTGATGTCGATCTCCGCAAGGTCGACCTCCTGCCTGGCCCTGATCATGGCCTCACAGCAGGTGGTCTTCACCCCAGGCGCGACTGTTAGCGTGACCGCCGAGGTTTTGGGGGGGCGGGCGAGGCGGGGCTTCTTTGTGGCCTCCTTTGTCGCCTTGCCCCCCGCGGTTCCCTCCTTTCGTGCGGCCGGGGGTGGGTTGTCCCGGCCGTCGTCCTCCTCCCCGTCTTCTTCGCCGGCGGCGGTGGGAGGGCCGTCACCCCATCCTTTTTCTTCGCCTCCGCCTTTTTGGCCTTGCGGCCCACCACTGTCGCCCACGTGTCAGTGTCCCTGCGGTGCTCTTCGCGAATCCTCTCCATTCTAGCGGCGACGAAGGAGGAAGAAGCCACTGGCTGGGCGGCCGCTCCGGGTCCCGCCGTCTTCGCACCCCTTTTCTTGGGGTCAGCAGCTCTTTGTGCCGTAGAGGGCTCCCTCGGCTGCTGCTTTGGCACGGTTTTTCCGGTGGGGAGCTTCTTGGCGCGTGTCTCTTGGCTTCGTGCCAGGTCCCCGGCGAATTCTCGCCTGAGGCCCGCCACAGTCCGTGCAAGGAGGGCCGTGATGCTCTCCATGAGCGCGGCGGTCTCAGGCGCACCGGTCTTTTCGGGCGCGGCGGAAGCCGCGTCCTCGGAGGGACCGGCCTCAATCCGCACCACAGCCCCCCTGGGGGGCGACGGTGAGCGCACCGGGGCGGGGTCCTCCGTCTCCTCCAACGTGGTAGCCCTCCGACAGCTCCTCTTCGGCCGGGCCTCCTGCTCCAGCGGGGACGCCGGCCACGACGCCTTCCTGGTGCCAGGGGCGGCCGGGGCTTCTACCGCCGGGGGCCTCTCGCGCAGAGTCTCCAGCTCCCGCCGCAGCGTCGCAATCTCCTCCCCTTGTGACGCTATTTTAGCGTAGCGGATCTGTAATTGGGCCCTGAGCTCCTGTTTCGTGGTCGTCGCGGTGCCGCGCGGCCCTCAGCCCCAGGTCGTTTACGACCGCCTCCACGTCGCGGAATGCCTCCCTGAGGGCACGGACACACGTGCCCTTCAGGTTTTTGGAGCACCCCGCGACCTTCTCGACCTTTACAGCGCCCTCCATGGCGCGTGCCACAAGGTCTGGCAAGGGGAGGTGGCGCACCTCCCGCGCAATTTCTTCCGCCTCCCTCAGCTTCAGGGCCGACCGGCTTGGCTGGCGGGGGGCCGCGCCGACGTCCAGTAGCTCCCTGGTTGCCTGGAGCTCCATCTCCTCCCGCTGTAGGCGCAGGAATTCTTCTTTCTTCGCGGCAAGGGCCACGTAGTCCCCCCATGTATGGGGGCGTCCCCTCTTTGCCGCAGCCGAGGTGCTGGGTGTCGTGGGCGGCACCGAAATCACCGACCTCCTCCTCGCTGTCCCCCGGCTGTCGCCAGATTTCCCTATCAGAGGCAGCAGAAGAAGCCCTGCTGCCCCTGGTGGATCCCGCCGACATGGGTCGCGCCCTTCTGGCCCGAGCGGGAGCAGCGGCCCTTATCCCTCGCCGACCTGACCGTGTCAGGTTCCCTTGCCTGGTTTGTCATCGTTTCGTCCCGTCCTGCGTTTTGTTTTTGGTTTGTAGAATTTTCCATATTCGTCCCACGAGTAGGTCGGAACCTAGGTCCACCAAGGCAGAGCCGCCTTAGCTGTGTAAGGCAGATACACCCGGGGGGTCGCCAGGTACCCCGGGGTTGGTCGCTAGCGACTGGTGCACCCACCAGCCACCCCTGGCGCTAACTCCAGGAGCACCCTCCTCACCGCGTGCCGCAGCTTGGGGCTAGGGATTTGTGAAGAGGTTGTCATCCTCGCAGGCCGGCCGGTTAAGGCAAGCCTCCCGTTCCAGCGAAACGTGACCACTGGGTTACGGTATAATTGCTAGGGCACTCCGGGTTCAGACTGCCACGCAGCCTGGCCCCTGGAGAACTCGACGACGCCGCTGCAACTTTCATCGCCTCTCAGCCCTGGACCTTACCGGCATGGTAGTACCTTCCAGAGTCCAAGGGCCGTAGCACAAGGACTCCGCCGGCATCGCCCCAAGTCCTCATTGAGGTTGTTCCAGCGGCAGCGAGCGTCCCCCTTTCAGTCGCCTTGTACGACAGGCAGGGGTTACCGTGTCTGTATTCTATCCCCCAGTCACAGGGGTGGTTTTAATGGGCTTTCCTTCCCTTGGTGTTTGGTCCGCGGGAGCTATCGCTCCTACCCTCCATGCACTCCGAAAAGTGCATGGCGAGCATTCCCCTATCCGCCACCTGGGGACGCGCCACGTCAGGGTATCACCTCGCCGCCTATCCTGGATAACCAGGTAGGTCCGTGGGCAGCGAGACACCCTAACCCAACCTAACCCAACCTAACCCTAACCTAACCTAAATATGGCGGTGACGGTGCTGTATCTGCGGTGGTTTGCACGTTACACAGCAACATTCGCTTTTTTATCATAATCCAGCGTCAGGAGCGGGTCTACCTGGACGAAAACCTCTCGCACAACAAAATTAACATAATTTTAGTTTTTGACCTCTACCGGGTCAAGATCACATATTTAAGACCTCCCACCCACACCATTGTGTTCCTCTCGTCAAGGGCTTTCCAATGATATATGACGCATCCGGGTTTAACGTCGAGCTTTTGAGTAAACTCAATATATATTTTTGACCTCTACCGGGTCAAGATCACATATTTAAGACCTCCCACCCACACCATTGTGTTCCTCTCGTCAAGGGCTTTCCAATGATATATGACGCATCCGAATTTGCGTCCCACCTTTTGGTTAAGTCCAACCCTTAATTCTCTTATACAACTATAATAACCTACATTTGAGGAATAACATCCTCAAAATTCAATTATTAATCCACACTCAATTTTCATCACCCCGATTCCAAAACAAGATTAAATATGCCTGGTGGAAAAGTGGATATATTGAAGAAAAACCAGATAAATGTGAAACGCCTGTTGATTTCTGTTTAAAGAATTGCAGTACAGTCTGCAAAATCTGCAATAACATTGAAATAATAAAATATGCGTGGTGTACTAATTCTCTGTGTATGGGGAATTTTTTTGCAATAGATGATAAAGCTATTCCTCATTATTGCTATGAATATAATGAATAATGCCAATTACTATGGAATTTATATTGATAGACTATTGCGTGAACGCGCGTATAAAGGGTCTCCTCGACACGCGGGGCCCGTTCGGGAGGTGCTGCCGCCACGCGTTCTTTTTCGCGAACTAAATTCCTGGTGAGAGCAACGCGTACGGCGTAGCCATATTGTGTTTTGTACACGGGAACGTTAACATCTCGTTGCGCCTATTTCTATCGTGTTTAAAGGTAATTTTGCAAGCTAAAACCGGTAACCTCGAAGTCTTACGTCACCTCTCGCCTCTGAGAGCCGTGTCTGACCTCAAGAAACCTCGCTCCTTGAGAGTTACGGGAGAAAACTTGTGTCGGTTGCGTACCTCGACCACGCCACGTGTCGCCGCAAGTCTCGCATGTTTGCCGACCTCGCGGTTGAATCGTGTACGGGCTATAATCAGCCCACCTAACCCTCTGCGGTCGCCTCTGCTGAGAAATGTGAACCGGTGGAATTGTGAACATTGTTTTTGTGAATATCTCGAGTGACAAGCTGACCTCAATTTTTGTATTTCTCTGGCAACCGCGCGAACCTCGCACCGGTATAACGGCTCTCCTCACTCTCTGTGATACCTCCACCTGCACATTTTGTTTTTACTAAACCGACTATCCGTTTGGACTAATTGAGCATTTTTTTGGTGTATTTTTTTGTGTACGGACCCCCCCCCCCCCGGCATTCCTCGCCCTCCTCGAAACAATAGACATACATGAAAAGAAGTTATGAAATCTTGCCTTCACTGGCTGGATCTCGATCACACATCTTGCCTTATTTGAATGAATAATTAACTTTTAATTTCTTTATTGATCGAATTATTGACTGATTTTGCCTTAATTGGTTGAATCAATGAACAAATTTAAATTGCAGAAGCTTGTTTCATTTATAAACCATCAACGTTCTGAATGTAAAATTTTACACTCTATCGATTCTCGGGGTGAAAAGCAAAATACTCCCTTTGATAAACAAGAAATGATTTTCAAATGATCCTGAAAATCGACCTCAAGGTCGATTTCAAGGACGCCATTAAGTGCATCACTCTGAACTGTACAACTCTGGATCTAGCACTTTTTTCAGAAATTGTATCCTTTAAAAAATAATTAACCACAAACGTTTCCATCTCCAGAGATTGAGGGGTGCTTTCTACCCCTAAAAAGCGTATTTAGCCGAAACAAAAAAGCCACGTATTTATCATTTTTCGGTGTTTAATAAGTACGTTAAATTTCATTCAAATCAGTGAGTATCAGTTGGTTAGTGTTACTTGTTAGTATCAGCGTTTCGTATTTCGGTGCCATTGTCAGACTTGAGACGTTTAATTCTCCTTTCAAATTGGTTTTCAACCATTTTGACAAAAAGGTTCAATTTTTCGGCGGCTTCGTTCTTGGCTCTTAAGAAATAAACCGTTCTGAAATGTGAATAGTCATCCTTACATAGGAGGAAATACTTTGATCCTCCTAGCGTTCTGACGTTCATCTTGCATAGATCGACATGAATTAAATCCAGCGGCTTTTCAGCGATCTTGTAATTTGTCAGATGAGAAATGCGGTGTTGTTTCCCGTAAACACAGCCCTCGCATACATAATCATACCAGTCATCAATGTGTTTGATGGAATTTCTCTTTAAAATATCTCTGATGTGTCTGACATTCTGATGAGCCAACTTTTCATGCCAAGTCCTGATAGAAGCAGTTAACATGTCAGATTTTTCTTGACAAAAAATCATTTTAAACAAATTTTCGTCACGTTTGGCTATCGCTACAATTTCTCTGTTATCTGAAGTTTTAAATATTAACTCACTGGCAGTAGCAACCTGATTATACCCTTTATCCAATAACTGAGCAACGGACAAAAGATTGAAGGTTAACTTTGGAACATACAAAACATTCAATAGTACTATCTTGTACCATTCTTTTCCATCAAAAGCTTCTGATTCCACATCTCCCTTTCCAATGGCTTCCAATTTTGTGGAGTCACCGATCATAATCATCGTTAGTGTTTCAAGTCTGGCAAAATTCTTTAACCAATCCATACGATAGATCATGTGCTGTGTGGCAGCACAATCCTGGAACCACGACTTTTCATTTTTCTGGTTAGAATTAATAATATTTGCATTTGTTGTTGACAGACCAATAGTCACACATGCGCGACGATTAGACTTCCCAAAACTATTTTTGGCAGACTTATCATTTTTCTGGCTATTACCTTCATCAAGATTCCCTTTGGGACATTCCTTGGCAAAATGACCCTTTTGATTACATAAATTGTATGCATAATGAGCCTTACAATAAGATAAATACTTAAGACAGGGTTTATTCTTGCAGTACTTCTTGATATGCCCCTTCATCCCACACTTAAAGCATTCAACGGATGGATTGCCAGACACACTTCTTTGCAGATTTGACCCACCAGCATTTTTGTCATGTCTTGAGACAAGGGCATTTTGGGATTTAACATCCTCTGGCCGTTTACCTTCATTCAGTCTATCTTCCTCCAAACGTAGACGTTCAAACAATTTGCTTAAATAGGGCCTGGATGGTAAGGCCTCTAGTATTCTGGTCATAATCCAGCTTTCTTTGATTTCTTCACCTTCAGCCTTAAGGTCTTCAACGTATTGCAGAATCTTGATACAATTTTCTATGACTGACTTATCTGCATCAAATTTAAAATTAAAAAATTGTCTTTGCAGATTTTCGACAGTGAGTCCCGACTTTGTGCCATATAAGGTATCCAATTTATTCAGCATTTGATTTGCTGATTTGCAATTTGCAATCTTCCTGGCTGTATTACTGCTTACGTTTAAACCTATAATGGTCTGGGCTTCAAGATTTTGTTTGATCCAGACCTTAACATTCTCATCACTGTCAGGGCCATGTGGCTTTCTTTCAATTCCTGTCGATACGAGAAATATGCTTCTGGATTTCAAGGTCAGATTTAATTTAAACCTCCAGGAGACATAGTTTACATTTCCTTGCGAGTCTCCAGACAGATTCTCCATTTGCGACTTAACGAAATCCATTATTATTATTTTCAGACTTGCTATTCTCGTTTAATTTTTCTGACCACGTGCATGGACAACGAGTCTGGGCCCATAACCTGTTGTTATTTTACATATATACAGAGTGTTCGACAACAGGTGGGCAATATTTTAAGGGGTGATTCTAGGGATCAAAATAAGACGAAAATCAAGAATAACGAAATAGCGTTTACGGTTTTGTTTTCCAGTTATTAACGTTTAAAAATTCGAGTAAAAAGCGCCAGAAACTTACAATCCGCTCAGCACCGACGACCGAACGTCAGCTGAGCAGGGGTCGGTACAGTCATAACCAAGAATCGTTCAATAGTAGGAACTTACCTCCTGCTATTCTCCTTTTTTTTTACATTTTTTTTATCTCGGAGGAGGGGAAATGCTGTTACGCACATCGAAACAAAATCCGGTAGTGTGGGACCACAAAATCCTCATGCTATTCTTTTTTTTTTTTTTCACATTGAATTTACTTTAAATAACAATCACCAAAACAATGTTACATTAAATGTTCAATATGTCCATCGTTTTGTTCAATACATACGCGAATGCGTTTCCCGAAAAATTCCCAAGGATTGGAGTCAGGTGACCGGTAAAATATTTGGGTAGGTAGTAATTATAAGAGTCTAAGTGAGTGAGAGCATTACTTCAGGTAAAGGACAAATTTTGGTGAGCTGCAATGAAACAATAAAGGACCCTGATATTATTAGAGCTACGTGGAGTCGAGGTGAACGCCGACTATCATAAAATAATAGCTATTCTAGGTTTTTCCTAATTTACTTAATCCGTTTGACGCCTCGTGTTAGAAATTTTCATATTTATGGTGGGTATGGTCATTTCTTTCGTGTGTACCCAATTATTATTCATAAGCTGGTATCGGGAATTTCCACAAGTATACTAAAAAATATTAAAATAATTTGTTTTTTTTTTTATCTTGAAAACGTACTTGGTACTTTATCTTGGTACTGCAGCATATGACTTTTTCTTCCTATTTTTTATCTTCACATAAGGAAATCCCTTAACACAGTTAAGCGACTATTTTTCCGATTTATTATCCATTCTAGCCATTATGTTTTATATTTTTAAACGTTTGATAGGTCTGAAGGAAGCTGATTCTTCAAGTCCGAAAATAGTACCTAGCAACAAACTTTATAATTAAAATCCACTTTCTTACATTTTGGAGATAAAAGAAACAAATTATTTTAAGAAATGACCGTACCCACCATAAAAATGAAAATTTCGAACACGAGACGTCAGACGGATTAAGTAAATTAGGACAATCCCAGAATACCTATTATTTTATGATAGTCGGCGCTCAACTCGGTTCCACGTACCTGCAATAATATCAGGGTCATGTATTGTTTCGTTCCAGCGCACCAAAATTTGTCCTTTACCTGAAGTAACTCTCTCACTCACTTAGACTCTTTTATAATTACCACCTACCCAAATATTTTAGCCAATGAAATGCTTTTCGTATTTTTACCCCTCCACGCAGAAATTTAATGTATACCCTAACTCTATGCGAAAGCAGCAGATTCGAATTGACAGTCCTTACATACGTTGCAAGGAAGTGTCTGTGAAGTATCTGTGAAGTGTCTGTGAAGTGTCTGTGAAGTGTCTGTGAAGTGTCTGATTATTGTAATCCATAATGGAATACACTAATGAAGAATGTGCGGACATTCAAATGTGCTACGGTCGAGCGGATGGTAAGGCTTGCGAAGCTCGAAGGATTTATCAACGATTATTCCCAGAACGGAAGATACCAAATTCGAAGACATTTACGAGGATTCATCAATGATTAAGAACTGCAGGTTCGTTCTGCCGAACGAAATCTGGTGGACATGATCAACGGGATCCGGACCTAGAGGAGAAAATTATGCAGCACGTAGAAGAGGATCCATCCACCAGCACGAGGGACATTGCTGCAGTAGAAGGTGTCAGCCACAATACAGTGTGGAGAATTTTAAAGGAGCAACAGATGCATCCGTACCATTTTCAACGGGTCCAGGCATTAGAAGCAGGAGACTTGGAAAGAAGATTGACATTTGCAACATGGATGTTGGAAAAAATTACACAGGATATGTGGTTTATGCAAGATGGTGCACCACCACATTGGGTGGGGGCTGTGAGAAATCACCTGAATGAACGTTTCCCAAACAGGTGGATTGACCGAGGGGGACCCGTCGCTTGGCCGGCACGTTCACCCGACTTCAATCCCTTAGATTTTTTTCTATGGGGACACCTGAAGAATTTAGTGTATTCAACGCCGATAACGGACAGTGAGGAATTAAAACAATGGATATTATTTGCATCGGGAATAATTCAAAACGTTTTAGGCGATTTCCATCGAATGAGACTTAATTTCGAAAAACGCATGCGCATATGTGTTGAACAGAACGGTGGACATGTTGAACATTTGATGTGATGTGTTTTAGTGTTAATAGTGATTATTAGTTAATGTGATATTAATGTTAAATTTTTTATTTTTAAACTTGGTGATTGTGTGGTGCAGGGGGAGGGGTATTAGTGGGTGAATGTACAGTGTTTTAGTGTTAATAGTGATTATTAGTTAATGTGATATTAATGTTAAATTTTTTATTTTTAAACTTGGTGATTGTGTGGTGTGTGGTGATTGTGCAGGAGGAGGGGTTTTAGTGGGTAAAAAACGAAAACGGAGAGTCCCACACTACCAGATTTTGTTTCGGTGTGCGTAATAGCATTTCCCCTCCTCCGAGATAGATAAAGAAAAAAAAAAGTAGGAGAATAGCACGAGGTAAGTTTCTACTATTGAACTATTCTTGGTTATGACTGTACCGACCCCTGCTCAGCTGACGTTCGGTCGTCGGTGCTGAACGGATTGCAGGTTTCTGGCGCTTTTTACTCGAATTTTTAAACGTTAATAACTGGGAAACAAAGCCGTAAACGCTATTTCGTTATTTTTGATTTTCGTCTTATTTTGATCCCTAGAATCACTCCTTAAAATATTGCCCACCTGTTGTCGAACACCCTGTATATACACATATCTTAAAAAGTACTTGAAAAGAAGTACAGACTAATTACTATTATAATAATACAAGTATTTAATTAAACAAAAAAAGAACATTTTTGGTAACGACAGTCTTCTTATAAAACTACATATATCGCATTGGCTTTGGTATTAAGATTGCACACACAGTGCGATAACTTAGAGAAAATAAAAAAAGACACTAACCAAGCTACAACTTATAAAAATAAAAGTAACTCGATCGAGACAAAGAAAAATAATTACTCCTTAACAATGAAGTATTACGTTTTTCGCAAAAAAATCGTTAGCAATGAAAAAATGCAAAATATTTTTTTTATGGGACCAATCGGAAATTATGCTCTACAAGACACAGGAAGTTTCGTCCCGATTGATCTATCATGGACGTACACTGAATGTACATGAAACAGTAAGTTTTTTGCAATAAAAATCGTTCGGAATGAAAAACTGCAAAACGTTTTTTTAACGGGACCAATCGGAACACATACTTTACAAGATGCAAAAGGTTTCGTTCCGATTGGTCCATCCGTCTCAGAATAATCGGCGATCATACATAACAAAAAAAATTGTTGTTAGCAATGAGAAAATGCAAAATATTTTTTTACGGGACCAATCGGGAATTATACTCTACAAGACATAGAAAGTTTCGTTCCGATTGATCCATCTGTCCTGTAGTAATCGGTGAACATACGCCGAATGTATATGAAATAGTACGTTTTTTGCAATAAACATCGTCAGGAATGAAAAAATGCAAAATCTTTTTTAATGGGACCAATCGGGAGACATACTTTACAAGATGCAAAAGTCACACAAAATTTGATAGTAAGTGTTTTTTCCATTTTTTTTACTGTTAAACTATTGTTTATAGTACATTCTTTTCAACGTGTGTTTTACTTGTAGGCGGAATAGAAACACAGATTGGACTTCTACGAATGCCGGTAAAGGAAGGCCATGACGTGGCGGAAACGATATTATTTTTCGATGCAATTTTCGATTCAGTGAATGGATATTCGCTAAAGCCAGAAACAGACCTCCGCACTGTAGTTACGACAAATTTAAAACATAAGGAATTTTGGGTTAATGTCATTAACCAATTATCTCCAATGCGCTTTGTCAGTGCAAGTAACCAGTGCTCTGTATACACATCCCCAGTGCTAAAGCATTGGAAAATAACAATTGAAGGGTTTCAAACCCTGTGGGAAATCTTACAAAAACCAAAACCAGTAAATAAGATAAGGAACTGCCGAAACTCAACATAGCCAAAACTCTACGTGACAAAAAAATTTCAGACAAAAGACTAAACAATGAACCACTCGAGACGACATGACCTACACCACGACTGCACTATGATGACGTGGTATTGAACCACAGCCCAATCTGACGTGGTCCTCTGTGCAACGCGCAGTTAGTGTAACTAGTTAGTTACTCTAGATCTTCGTGTCATAAAAGTATTGTAATTCGAATATAGTGTAAGAGCCTAGAGACAGGCTCACGGGTAAAATAAAGTTTTTTTTTTTAATCCAAACGCGCTGTTTCGCCCGTAACATAATTGGTGGCAGCGGTGGGATACGCTGAAGATCGTTGCTGCTGAGACGGCCGGCGTATTCCGGGCCTCCGAACGGAGCGAAACCCCAGGAGAAAAAGCAAGAAACCGGAAGGAAGAACAGCTCATAGTTAGCCGAGGCATCTGAAAGGTAAGATGGCCGATAACGAATCAATTGCCAAAATATTAAACGAAGTCATGAATCGACTGGAAAATCTTGAAGCAAAGGGAGATGCCCTCTTGAGAGAGGACCTCCTGTCACGCTCAATGCAATCCGTTTTAACCAACGACCATGATGCAGAACCGGTAGCATATACGCTAAGAAAATTATTAGGAACAGTGTCTGAATCTCATAAAAGTATTGTAATTCGAATGTAATGTAAGAGCCTGCAGACAGGTTCACGGGTAAAATGAAGTATTTTTTAAAAAAACCTAAACGCACGGTTTCGCCCATAACAATTTAAATCAAGATCCACTTAAAAATTTCTTCGGCTGTATACGTAGCTCAAATTTTAGGTATACCAATCCGACGGCGAAACATTTCAAAAGTAATTTTAAAACATTGTTACTGAATAATTTATCCTCCAAAAATAGTTTCGAAAATTGCGAAACTATTTGTGATGGCCATTTATTGTTTTTTCTCGAAACTTTAGATACCGGCACGCCGCACCTTAGTGAGAAATATTCGATTCAAAACATCTTAGACCGGACCATCCAAATTTATTTCCAATTTTAAATAACAGAGATATTTTTTTAAGCAATATAATTCAGAAAGCATTAGCATATTATTAGCAGCATTAGCAGAAAATAATAGCGCCGTACAAGAAAATTTCCAAAAAACATACGAGGTCCTGCTACAACATTTTCCAAAAATTTGTTCTACGTACAACATAAAAATCTAATTAAAAACTATTTTGTTAATTAATATTAATTATACACTTAATTGTATGAAACACGGCGACATTTTAACTGACTTATATTTAAACGAATTACAGTGGTACCTCTCCCCTCTTTTCGCGTAGGCGCCAGTCGGTCCCAAAACTGACCATGTGTGCGAATCGAATGATAGTATGAAAGCTTGGAATAGCATGAGTGTCTAAATATTTGAATGGATATGAAGAGCGAGGAATGAGAACCCTTGCGAGCGAACGTTAGCGAACGTTCGAGGACTGTTTAGAGACGATAGGTCGTACGAGGCAATAAAAGTCATTTTAATCGAATTCTTAAGAATTTGCCTGAAACCAAAACCCAACAGTAGATTTTAAACAGGAAGAACGTTTTCGAACGAATATTGCTATGTATATAAGAATGAAATTCAAATTAATATCGCCCAAAAATAATTAAACATCAGGGCACCGTATGCTATCGTAATTCTTAACGATCAATTCGCATTACTGGTCAACCTTCTTTTCAACCGAACAAGTATCAACAAGAACCAACTGTTAGCGCCTAGCCCAGTTGGCCGATTATTAAATTTACATAAATGATTCACAAATCTTATAATTCAATCCGATAAGTTCCATAACCATGGTATTTTTCACTTAATATAGAAATTATGTATCGGCTTCGAATGTTCTGGAAATCGTACGGCGTAGAACCACCGAAAAGCCGTTAGAAAGAGATGGACGATTAATAGAAAAGGAAGACAGGATCTAGGAGACTTCGTCTAGCACGCGCCTTCGACCAATCGCGGCGCACGTGACGCCACCGTCACGCACCCTGATTTGTCGAAATGTCCCCACGTAGGACATCGTCCTCGCGACAGGACGTCTAGGCCAGGATCGCGATCGAAAGCGATCAGTCTTCGTCAATCAATCGTGTAAGTACTGTTCGTTGCTGCTAAGTTGCCGAGCACCTACAAACTGAACCGACAGAGGGGCAAGGGGACTGTGCGTTCGCTCCACCTAATCCCCTCCAGGAACCCGTAACTTGAGAAGTCAGCGGTCACATTGCATAGGTGTAAAATTTCCATATTCGCGGAAGATACATTTAACTATATAAACATGCGATTTTTTCGGGATATTAATGGATTTTTTATAATACTCGTTCTTGACAACAGTTGTTATTATGCAAAATTTATAGAAATTATATTATGGAAAGTGTAAAAACTATCCTGTTTTCTTAATAATGTAAACCCCGAATCTACCTCTACGCCAATGCATTCAATTCGCCGCTCGCTATCGCTTCATCTCATTCTGTGTCAATGCCTGTCCTTAGCGACATTCGTCACGCGATAGATTTGTGGATGTAAGGGCCTCAGCCAATATACATAATACGTGTGACTGAAGGCAGGACAACGAATTTGATTGGACGGCAACTTAGCTGCAACGAACAGTACGTGACGGGAGCCCGTGCGTCTAGAGCAGGCTTGGGCAAGATCTTTCCCGCCGTCGCCGCGTCGCTACGTAACTCCCATTACGCGTCTGTCGATTCCCCCACTACTAACCACACCGTGTTCGATTATCATACTTTACCTCGTACGCCCCACACGGCTCGCACGACTGCGCATGGTGGAAGGCGCGGAGAAATAGAGAGGGAGGTCGTATGTGGCTCGCGAGCCTGTAACGCCGGTAAACCTTTGCTATGATTCAACCCCGTGCAAACTGAAAGGAATCACCTCATGCATCAGCTCTGTACTCTGAACTCTGTACCCGAACACCAAATGAACTTTGTACCACTGTACCCCCAAAAATAAGACCAGAGTATATAAATACCCCCGCAATATAAAAATAAAGCAGTTTTAGTCTCGACTCTCAAACGACACACGTGTCTCATTTATTTTCCTTAAACGTATAAGTATCGACGGACCTCGCCCGTTAACGGTTTATCAAGTTTCGTTACGTTTTCCCCGTAACAAGTCGCAAGTCGCCCAGGCCTGGTCCAGAGATAGAGTTGTCGATTGAACATCGTGTAAATTAGCTGCGCGGCAAGTCCTATCATTAGGCAGAATGTCGTGATGGTGAATTTCGCGATTTCGCGGCAAAAACTCAGTGACGCGCACGTAAAGCTTTTCATACTCTTAAAATTCTATCTTTTCTTTCTGTCGTTTTTAATTTGTTTGCTCGCGTAGATCTCGATCAACTTCATTTTCGCGTGATTAATTGAATATTTTAAAATCGTGTTGTTTTGAAGTTGAGATTTTTAAAGTTATCGGGGTGACTGAAGTTTCCAGTTTTTATTTGATTGTAATGCTCAGTTTATTCACAGAGTCACAAAATAAAATCAGTTTAGATTTTAGATGTTTAGTTTTAAGATTAATTTGCAACTCGTTCCTCAGCGTCTGCACACCCGTATCTCTCTCTTTAGCTTTGTTAAATTCGCGATCTTTATTCCTCTCTTTCTCTTTTGTAAGTGACGAGCACGTAGCTCTTATCGTTAGTAAGAATCCAGTGGAAAGAGAGAGAGAGCGGTGGTGGGGACAGCAGAAGAGCGAGCGCCTTACAAAGCGGTAGTTTCCGAATTAATTAGTAGACAGCAATTATCGGCCGATAATGCCGATTCCTAACACGTGTCATTGTCTTGTTCGTAATACAGTAAAACCTGGATAAATGCAACGAAAGAATGCTTGGATAAGTGCAACATCGCTATCCCCTCCACTTGGGGGGATCCCCCTAGGCAAACCGAGCCGCTCGACGAGGAAACCGTGTAATATGATCCGACCGTAATATCGGTGTGACTAATACTAATTGAACGATAAAACTTTTTTATTTTTAACTTTTTCGTAATGAAATTTTTACTAACATCACGAGTGAATATAAATGATGTCGGCTTAATACAAAAGATGTGTACGGACTCAGAATCAGCATGTCGGCTGAATAGAAAACATGTGTACGGACACAGAATCGGCATGTCGCGTCGGCTGAATACAAAACATGTGTACGGACGCAGAATCGACACCTCGCTTGGATAAATGCAACATTAAATGCCCAGAATCGACACCTCGCTTGGATAAATGCAACATTAAATGCCCAGAATCGACACCTTGCCTAGATAAATGAAACCTTTGAAACCAGAGTCGACACCGCAACTGGTTTTGATTTCGATCTCTGTTGCTTTTCGCCAACCTTTAACATCAATTTTAGCAAGTAATTATAATTGAAACTATATCGTGTTTGGTACTATTTTAATCAGAAAAATTTCACCAATGTGTTAGTAAAAGTTTCAATAAAAAAAAGTCAAAAATAAAAAAGTTTTATACTTCAATTAGTATTAGTCACACCGATACGTTTCGGCTCTTTCCTTTCATCATCGGACCTCTCTCTTTCAGCCACTGTCTGTCCCTTTCTACGTTCACGCTTGGCTGGTCGTCGCGTGTAACCCGAGATTCGACACCTCGCTTGGATAAATGCAACCACTGGGTCCCAATCTTGGTTGCATTTATCCAGGTTTTACTGTAGTCATGTTTCGTAATTCGTTAATTGTCCGCGTATATTGCAATAGAAAATACGGTCAACTGCACGCGACAAGTGCGTGTGTGGCGAAGTTTCTACCTTCTCTCTTGGTGTTCCAGATCATCAGACAACGAGTTTTTGGCGTTCAGAAAAAGCGATCTATCGTAAATTGTAATATTCATCTTCCTGGTAAGCTTGTTCATTTTTATTTCTCGAACACGGCATTTTGTTATATTCAAAGAGGCAAAACGGGCGATCTATTAAGCCTTCGGGATATAGGAGATTCCTCATTTCAAATCGTTCCCTCGCGGAGTTTTCCGTTATTCAACAAATAAATTCATTTAGATCCATTTTGATAATCAAATTCTGTATAAAACAATCGAAAGCCTCGGCGTAAATCAAAGGGTGTTCACATTACTATCAAACATTATCTGAAACAATAATTATAATTCTACGATAGTTTAAGCACCTTTACCCCTTATACAGCTCATTGCGAATTTGTTTAGACTCAGTTAATAACCGAATTTTCCATATACATTTCATTATTCAGTTAAAGATTCATTACATTCTGTTAGCTTCAATAATTATTTGAATTACATTTGATTTTTGTACTCTAACCAGTTTACTTTCATTTCTTTAAATTATAACACCTTTTCTTACTAAAACCCACGTATACCAACATAACGTTTCAAGGAGAGACCCGTATGGGACCCAGAGCACTGACGAACCCGAATGGAAATAATTAAAACCTTTCTTTTTCCGTCTTTTAATCGTTCTAATCGTAGAGAACATTTAACGCGTCATACGCGGTTAGAACTGGTGGCAGCGATACCTTTCTCATCGCCCAAAATTAAAGGAAAGAATAATCAATTCACCTACCATCTAGATTAACCAATCTTATATTTTCTTTTATTTTTATTTTCTTTTTACGTTGTGCCGCCTCGCATCACGCGCGCGCGTCGCAACGTAACAGTTCTATAACTTTTTATTAATTTTCTCCTGATTTTGTTTTTTAAGTAAAATTTTATTATTTTTATTAATCATGGATTGTGAAAAGACAAATGAAAAAAACACAAAACTAAAAAAATGACTAGGATCACTATGGAATTGAAAAAAGAGATTGTTGAAAAATATGAAGGTGGCATGCGTATACGCGACTTAACTGCTGCATACCGTATACCGACAACGACGATATCGACAATCGTGAAAAATAAAGACATTATTAAATATGTTAACATTGTCAAGGAGGTAAAATCAATTTCTAAACAAAGATCGGAGACATTAGAGCATGTTGAAAAATTGCTGTTGCTTTAGATAACTGAAAAACAGTGTGCTGGCGATAGCGTATAAGAAGCAATTATTTGCGAGAAAGCTAAAATGATACATACCAATCTCATGAAAAATCAAACAGGAACTAGCCAGGAAAGCAGTGTTTAAAGCCAACCATGGTTGATTTGCGAATTTAAAAAAAAGGACCGGTATTCACAGTGTTGTGCGGCATAGAAAAGGAGCTAGTACCGATAAAGCTGCCGCTAATGAATTTGTTAAACAGTTTGGGGAATTTGTGGAAAATGAACGTTTTATTCCCCAACAAGTTTTTATTTGTGATGAAACTGGCTTGTTCTGGACAAAAATGCCAAACAGGACCTATATCACACAAGAAGAGAAGTCATTGCCAGGACACAAGCCAATGAAGAACAGGCTAACTCTCTTGTTCTAAACCCTTTGAAGCCTTGAAGCTGTTACGTATCCGTCTCGGAAATTTCCTTATATGGTGTTACAAACCCTTCTCAAGAAATTTCCTTATATGGAATCGGATGTGTGCACCCGACACCAACCGTCTTCTAGAAAATTCGAGACCAACGCAAAGCAAGGGCGCGGTCCTACGGGTCACGTAGAGTCAGTCCCCACCACCCTTTTTACTCTAGTTTTTGAGTATAAAAAGGGTGGCGACAAGGGCACCTCGGGTCTAGTTGAAGTCTAGAATCAGTTCGATACACGTCAGTACGTTCTTTTTCGGATAATCTCTGCAACGAGGAAACTCTGCGAGATCGGGTATTCAAGTCCCTTTCAAGCACTCACAGTAACTATACAGTACGTTGTCTGCTGTTAAGCATTATTATAATCGTTGTAATCCGCCCCCGTTTGCTCGTGTTCGTGAAAACCGAGAAGGATTAGATTCTTGCTTCGCGGAATCGAAACTAAACTTTATTTATTCAACTCATTTCAAACTTGCAACCTAGAGTTCAACTCATTGAATACCGCGACAATTACACACAACAATTGTAAGGTCCGGAATAGAGAATAAACTCATACTAGTTTAATTTACATACTATTATACAATTATATTTACTGTCCAGAAACCCACTAAGGTGTACCTTTACCGCTCGAGGTACATCAATCAAGTTACGAGACCTAATACTAACGCTTCCTGCGGCTCCCTACGTTAGCCATACGTAGGTTCGTCCTTCACTCTACACCTTTCCTGTGGCTCCCTACGTTAGCCATACGTAGGTTCGTCCACCATAGCCAACCTCCTGGAGCTCCCTACGTTAGCCATACGTAGGTTCGTCTCCACGTCTACTTCCTTAGGCTCTCAGTGTTAATAACAACACTGGTCAAGCCATTAACAATTACCATTTACCGAAATTAAGCCCCGGCTACGCAGCCGCCCCCTCCGGCTCGTAACAAAGCCTTTATTGATTTATCACTCTGAAAACCCAAGGACATTTAAAAAATATAATGTCCAGAAGTGTCAGCTGCCTGTGATGTGGATCAAATAGCAAGGCTTGGGTAACAAGGCAATATTTCAGTGATTGGTTTAATTTTGTATTTGGGCCAAGTGTAAAAAGTTATTTAGAGGAGAACAACCTGCCTTTGAAGGGTCTCCTCCTAATGGATAATGCTCCCGCTCACCCACTAAGCTTGAAGGATTATATCTTGCCTGAGTTCGACTTCATTACTGTAAAGTTCCTTCCCCCTAATACGACTCCTCTCATTCAGCTCATGGATCAGCAGATCATAAGTAATTTCAAGAAATTTTACACTAAAGCATTATTCCAGAGGTGCTTTCAAGTAACCTCCGAGACAGAATTAACCCTGAGAGAGTTCTCGAAAGAGCATTTTAATATCGTAAATTCCTTACCGCTCATTGACAAAGCTTGGCAGGAAGTTTCCCATAAAACAATCAACTCCGCTTGGAGAAATTTGTGGCCACAAGCAGTAACTGAAACGGACGTCGAACCTGTACCCTCTATAATAGAGGATATTGTTTCTCTAGCCAGATCCATGAAACTGGATGTATGTGATGATAATGTAGAAGAATTAGTGGAGGAACACAATAAAGAACTGACCACTGAGGAGTTAGAGGAACTAGAGAAGGAAGAGCATCAGACTAGAATGGATACACTCTTTTCAGACTCAGAGGAGGAAGAGACAGAGAAAGCTCCTTCTTCATTAATCAAAGAAATTATTGCAAAATGGATGGACGTGAAAAATTTTTCAGAAAAATACCACCCCAACAAAGTTCAAACAAATCGCAATAGCATCGTTTGGGAAGACCAGACAATGTCACACTTTAGAAACATCCTGAGAAGAAAACAAAATCAAAGTTCTTTCGACAAATTTTTAATAAAAGTCCAACCAGCTGAGCCTAGTGAAAAGAAACAAAAGACGGAAAAATAAAAAACATCAGAATGTCAGGTTTTATTGCAAAAGAGCTCTTCTTCCACAGAATAGAATATCAGTTGTTTCTTTTTGTATTTTAACATTAAGGGGGTAGACACGGGTAATAGTAGCGCGTTGACATTACCGGCAAAAATGGGCATAAACATGGGTTTACGCGCTTCCGTTATTCGTCCTTGTATGAGAACATTTAGGGCTGGGTGAGGGCTTATTCGAAAGAGGAAGGTCCAGTGCACACCGCTCAACTCATGTTTCAGTGGGATTATGTTGATGTTTAGTAATAACATAATAATAATAATAATAACATAAAAAGTTCGTACCAGACCACGCAAGTGGCTCCACCAGGCCCAACGAAAAAACTGCTGTAATACCGACGTCCCAAATCGGAGAGGTCACGTGCCGTATCTACCCCCTTAAGGGCACAGACTCCTTTGAGGCCTCCTCCGAATCGATGTAAGCGCCATTGGAAAGAATCGGGCAATCGTGAAAACACATAATTGAGAAATTCGACATTTGACGGTGTGACATCTAACGTCATTATGCAGAATAAGAAACGAAAGTGAGGTGGCATAGTTGCCAAATCACATCATTTGAGAGTTCTATCGCGGTGTTGCCGCATCTGTGACCATCTAGCAAAATGAATTTGCTCGAGCCGAGCGAGATTTTGATTCCTGGCGGACATAGAAAAGGATAGCGCGAGAGAAAGAGAAGGAGTATCATGAATGAAACAACGTAGGGCCGATCGGCGGAAATATAGTCACACGCTACGACAGATTCGATGAGAGTCTGTAATACACATAACGTACGCGACTATAAAACTTATAGGAATAAAAACTATATGGCATTAATAATTTCAGGAAAGGAATGAAAAATAAAGACATGTAAATTGATCTATAATATACAATATTTATTGATTGAAATATAATCAATAAATATAAACAATGCCTCTTCTTTCTCCGCGACGTCTACATCGTCGATTACCATGACAGCCACTCCAGCCACGTGTTATTGAAATTTTTTTCATCTGAAATATAATAATGAATTTTAATATAATTGTACCTGCATATACAGGGCGTCCCAGTCTAAGTGTGACAGAATTATATTAAAATTCATTATTCATTTCTTTATTTCTTATTCTCTTCTTGAAATTATTATGTCAGGTAGTTTTCATTCCTATAAGTCTTATGGTCGCGTACTTACGTTATGTGTATTATTTCATTCATTCCACCCCTACCAGCACCACGAATCCGTCGTTCTTTGATGTTTCCGAACATAGAAAAGGATAGCGCAAGAAAGATAAACAAAGAGAGAAAGACTCGCAAGCACAACTCCAATATTATGCTACTAAATGTTGATCGATTTATATTGTGTTTAGCTTCATTTTAATGAGAAAAATCTTCTCCACATGATAGTGAAATTTTTATTAACAAAAAGTACCAAATAAAAAACTTTATTCTGTGCATTAGTATGGTCACATTGACACGGGACATTTAAATGAAGGCAATAAATCCCGGTTTCAGTCCCTCTTTCGTCTTTAGCTACGGACTCTTTCTAATCAGTGTTTACTGACTAGCCAATCAAATTTGAAAAATGATTCTCCTATTCCATAACAGTTGCGGAGTGGACCGGCAATAGTTATGTACATTTATCGAGTTTTCACTGTATATGGTGCAAGTTTTATAATTCATTTTTCTGGCATACCATTTCAAGTATTCTATCTGTCATTTAATTAATAAAAAAACATGATTATAAATATGAATAAAAAAGTTTGATGGTTGCACACATTAGTACATGTATTGTTTCATTCTCGGACCTCTTTCTCTTTCGAGCGCCCTATTCTTTTCTATGTCTGGCAGGAATCAAAATCGGCTCGAGCCTGTTGCAATTGTAACAGATATGGCAACAGCGTGACAGAAGTCTTAATACGTTGCGGCAACTATGCCATACTTGTGGCTATATTCGCGGAGCCGTTTGTGGTGTCAAATTAGAATTTACATTTATCGACTGATTTGTGTTTTTATCGACCCCGATGATAACGTGGTCAAATATACCATCAATGCCTCTGACGGAAAATCAGTGAACTATTCTTCCGTCTACTTGACGTCTGATGCGTGCAAATTGTAAATTTCGTTTTACGTCTTCCAGAAGTGATAAATTGTGAAAAATTGAATTTCAGTGACATTGTGCTAGTTCAAGGAAGGGTGGTCTGGTGTGCTATGGGTGAAAAAACCATTAAATCGTCCAATATTTGGTAAAATGCAGCCGAACACAGCATTCGGCAGCCATGTTGTCTGCTTACAACAGCGTCTGTCTCAATCTTACAGTGTCGAAAATACCATTTTTCTCAACGTATGGTGTTTATTAGCGTTGAAACGGACCAGACCACCCTGTGGTGAAGTCTACTCGTGGGTGCAGTACCCGCGAAAATTTCATTTCTGCAATTATCGAGACGAAAAACGAAATCTACGAAATCGAGTGTCTCTCTCACGCATGGCGTATACGTGCATGCTTTTCGTTGATTGTGTGAGTGCACGCATACAGGTCATGGCACAAGGAATCTGTGCCCTTAAGGACCTTCGTAACTTGGTCGAAAACAACGAATTCGATATGTTCTATCATAAATTAATCTTTCAGGAATTTTAGAAGTAAAACTATCCAATTCTCTGGATTTCCGGCCTTCTCTCAGCTCGATTACTCACGTCGAGGGGTTTACAATTTAGAATTTGTCTATTTACATAAATGTACGCGTAGATGGTGTTTAAATTTCGGTCTTGATTTATAACCATCGATACAAAAGGTCCTCGACTGATACTCGAGACATATCGATACTACAGACTATCGATAAATATTTCCATGGCAGTATCGCCATACCACTCTAAACATATTCACGTGATGCGTTTTACGTTACAGCACCACAGCCGACTCTAGTACTAGCCATGCTGAAGAACGTGGCAACACCGCTCACGTGACAATCGGGAGTCCTATTTTCAAAAACAGAGTCCTGTGCTCGGAATTATAGTTACCGTCTTTTTTAATTAAAAGCTGTAGTAATATACGCTATTTTGTATTAATTATGTATAAACAATACATAAACGTTGCAACTATGGCAAGGAGAAGTGATGTGGTAGTATAAAATTGTTATAAATGTGATATAAATTTTGTGTGCTCTCGAAGTAGTTTGGTGTTGTGAAGCATGATATTTGAAATATTTACAGTGGTTTCAAGAAAATTTAGGTATGAAGCAAAATGAAACCATCTTTGGATCAAATTTAAACATTTAAGAATTGATAAACGTGTATATAAGTGAATAAAAACCTTGAAACAAGCGAAATTATTGGAACGAAGCCAAAGAGGTTATGTGAAGTCCAGAGAGTAGCCGAGAGTCTGACGACGTTGATTGGCTGGGAGTCTGGGAGTCCGGGAGGCAGATAGAGTAGGGTAGATGTTGATATATTCGGACCGGACTCCCGCGGTGTTGCCATTTTTTATCCGACTTCGAAAAGGAGGAGGATACTCAATTCGATGTGTATATATATATATATTTTTTTTTTTTTTTTTTTTTTATGTATGTGCACCGATTACGCCGAGACGGATGGACCAATCGGAACAAAACCTTTTGCATCTGGTAGAGTATATCTCCCGATTGGTCCCGTTATACAAACATTTTACATTTTTTCACTCCGAACGCTTTTTATTGCAAAAAAACGTACTATTTCATGTACGTGCGGTGTATGTTCACCGATTATTTTGAGCCGGATGGATCAATCGGAATGAAACTGTTTACATCATGTACAGTACAACTCCCCATTGGTCACGTAAAAAAAATATTTTGCGTTTTTTCATTCTTAATGATTTTTTCTTCTAAATGTATGTTCGCTGATTACTCCGAGACGGATGGACCAATCGGAACGAAACCTTTTGCGTCTGGTAGAGTATGTCTCCCGATTGGTCCCGTAGAAAAATATTTCGCATTTTTTCATTCCTAACGACATTTTTTTCTAAATGTATGTACGCCGATTATTCCGAAACGGATGAACTAATCGGAACGAAACCTTTTGGATCTTCTAAAGTATGTGCCCAGATTGGTCCCGTTAAAAAACCTTTTATATTTTTTTATTCAGAACGCTTTTTATTGCAGAAAAACGTACTATTTCATGTACGTGCGCCGTACGTTCGCCGATTACTCCGAGACGGATAGACTAATCGGGACAAAACTTCTTGCATCTTGTAGAGTATATCTCCCACTTGGTCCCGTCAGAAAGGCATTTTGCATTTTTTCATTGCTAACGATTTTTTTGCAAGAACGTAATGCTTGATTTACATTTTTCACCAATTACCGCGATACGGATAGACCAGTTGGATTGAAAATTTTGCATCTTTAGAGTATATCTTCTAATTGGTCCTGCAAAAAAATTTTTGTATTTCTTCATTCCTAACGACTTTATCGCAAAATACGTAATACTTCATTTATATCTTCCGGCGTTTATGCTGCAGGGAATGTACCGATAGCGATTAAACCTTTCACATTTAGTAGGAGGTATATCCGCGATGATCCCACTTGCAAAGATTTATAAAATTTGTTGTTTATTAACAAGTTAAATTCGGTCAATTTTTTTCGGTTTATGGTTATTAGCTAAGCAACAGAAATCTAAAATCACCTTACACTATCCTACAAGTACTACACGTTCCACTAAAAAGTGTGAAATAAAATAATTTTTAACAAAAAACAAATCCGACTTCGAAATGCACTAAAAAGTGTCAAATAATTTCTATTTCATTTATACCAATATTCCATAACGATTAATAATATCTACTTAATCGTTAAATAGGATACCAAATACAGTTCAAAGTTTTCGGAGGCGGCGCAAAATTAAAAATACCCGAACAAACGATGCTGCCAATAACGATTTGATTGCGGTATGGCAAGCTTGATAATTAATAAGTCGTAAGAAAACAAGTTCGAAACGTTACAGATACGGCCAAAAACATTTGTAATTGTAACGATTATGTCAGAAATTGGCAGCACTCCTGATGTACATGCACTGTACTGCAGTTCACGAGAGACCATACTTAACTCGCGTAGCTCACTAGGTCTAAAGAGATTTTTAGTAACGTGTGTTATTCCCCTCTACAGCTTGCTTCTTGTTATGCTTTACATATAAATGATGGGCAGAAATATACATATGACGTACGATAACTGATAACCGGTGATGATATTGTAAAGTTTCACGATACAATGAAATTCCTATTATTTATCGGAAAAAAATGATGTGAACGCAAAGTAAAGAAGCAAGCTGTAAAGGGAAATCACACGGGCTATTAAAAATCTCCCTAGACCTAGTGAGCTGCGCGAGTTAAGTGCGGTCACTCGTGAACTGCAGTATAGTTAATTCACAATGGGTATGTTGATTCCCGTTGAATATGGTTTACTTGAAATTATCAAATGGGTCATTTATCATAGGTTGCCGACGCCCGAGTTAGGATCTTCCTAGTAGAGGAAAAGTTTTTAATTTTGCGCCGCCTCCGAAAACTTTGAAATGTATTTGGTATCCTATTTAACGATTAAGTAGATATTATTAATAGTTATGGAATATTGGTATAAATGAAATAGAAATTATTTGACACTTTTTAGTGCATTTCGAAGTTGGATTTGTTTTTTGTTAAAAATTATTTTATACTTCAGCACGGCTAGTACTAGAGTCGGCTGTGACAGCACAGCCGACTCTAGTACTAGCCGTGCTGAAGTAAAAATGGCAACACCGCGGGAGTCCGGTCCCAATATATCAACATCTACCCTACTCTATCTGCCTCCCGGACTCCCAGACTCCCAGCCAATCAACGTCGTCAGACTCTCGGCTACTCTCTGGACTTCACATAACCTCTTTGGTTTCGTTCCAATAATTTCGCTTGTTTCAAGGTTTTTATTCACTTATATACACGTTTATCAATTCTTAAATGTTTCAATTTGATCCAAAGATGGTTTCATTTTGCTTCATACCTAAATTTTCTTGAAACCACTGTAAATATTTCAAATATCATGCTTCACAACACCAAACTACTTCGAGAGTACACAAAATTTATATCACATTTATAACAATTTTATACTACCACATCACTTCTACTTGCCATAGTTGCAACGTTTATGTCTTGTTTACACATAATTAATACAAAATAGCGTATATTACTACAGCTTTTAATTAAAAAAGACGGTAATTACAATTCCGAGCACAGGACTCTGTTTTTGAAAATAGGACTCCCGATTGTCACGTGAGCGGTGTTGCCACGTTGTTCAGCACGGCTAGTACTAGAGTCGGCTGTGACAGCATCATCCTATAGGGCGGAGGGAACCACCTTCGCCGTCCGAGGCTCAACGCAATTAATTATTTTGACAACCGAGTTTTTAATGGTGCTGGTTATATATTTTACTCGTTGAGGAATGAACTGCCTCACTTCTCCGACTAAGCATTTATTTGAAAAAATTTCTTTTCTCCTAAAATAGAAAGGTATTTCTCATGCGAACGAGGCATAATGGCTACGCGCTCGCGTGTGACCCGGTGGTAGGGGCACCTTCCCCTTTAGTGCTTTTTCACTAGACGAACAGGCACTATGATTGATATTGTACATACAAGCGAGGTTCGCAACAGGTATTTCTCATGCGAACGAGGCATAATGGCTACGCGCTCGCGTGTGACCCGGTGGTAGGGGCACCTTCCCCTTTAGTGCTTTTTCACTAGACGAACAGGCACTATGATTGATATTGTATGTACATAAATACATATGTCAATGGACGCGTGCAGTATTGAGGATTAGAAAAAAGCATAGTATTTTGGTTTACTGACTTAAGTACAGTTGACATTGTTTTAATATTTTTAATTCTTATAGTAGCTTTAGCATGACATCAGCAATAGAATCTATGGTAGTAGACGAAAAACAGCTACCAGAAAAACCAATAGACAGAGAAAAAGTAAGTAGTAATACAATATTTGAGAAATATCCATGGATTTATAGTCTTTTTACAACTTTTTACTACTGTCTTTGAATATCTGTTTAATTAAGTAATATTAAAATTATATTATTTTTATTAACATTTCTAGACATGTCCACTTTTACTTCGAGTATTTTGCAATACAGGACGACATCATAATATAATGGAATATAGTAGAGGAAATGTTCCCTCAAATGAGTTACAAATATATACATGGTAAAATTTTTTACTAATATCTATAGGTTTTACGTTAATATCTCATAAATTTTTTAATTAAATACATTTACAAGTATTGAGTCAAGTTAATTTATTTCATATACTTGCAGGATGGATGCTACTTTAAGAGAAATTACAGGATTAGTTAAAGAAGTAAATCCAGATGCTAGAAGTAAGGGAACATATTTTGATTTTTCATTAGTAACTCCAGAATTACGAAATTCTGGATATCGTATGCGTGAAATTGGGGTTACCTGTTCAGGACAGAAAGGTGCTGATGATAACAAAACACTTGCACAAGCAAGGTATACATTTTTTAATAAATAAACTTAAGTGTAAGGTGAATCAAGTAATTTCATTTATTTATGTAATTGTAGGTTTACAATTGGTGATTATCTAGATATATCTATTACACCACCAAATCGGCAACCAGCAATTAGGCGTGGTGCATTACGTCAGTATTGATGCAAATAACAAAAATTATACCTTCCATAAATTATTTCAATAATTCAGTAATTTTGTATTAATAAAAAATATTTCATTCAAAAGCTGTTGTTATGTTATTAGTGTGTAATTTATTTTTCTAACCTAAAAAATTACTTTTCTTTTTTATTACCACTCTCATCATACATATTTTTATTATTTATTAGTTTAATTCTAACTTCTACTATTTGAAAGTGTTCAAAAATATTTTAGTTTCATTTTTCTGCTAACTTAGCAAAACACAGGAAATATATGATTATAAAATACAATGTAATCTATTTACAATTACAATATAAATCATTAGCAAAATAATTGTACATAGAAAATTAATATAATTGTAATTTAATTTTGGTTTATTATTTAATCCTTTTGAAACGTACTGAGTACTTTACCATGAATAATGATAAATTAAGTACGTTTGAAAGGTATAGAATCAAATAAATACAAAATGGTAAATAAAATGCAACTTAATTTATAATTTTAGTTTTAAATAAACTTTTTTATTTAGTGAAAATACCTAATATCAATGAATATTCAATCAAATACTTTAAATACTCTGAATATAGTTTACACATGTCTTATCTTAAACATTCAGACTGTTAATGATTTTTAGTCTTATTTCTGGTAATTCTTTAAATCTTTCTTTTATATGTACTTTATCTGACAAAATATGGAGAATAAAGAAAACAATGAGAAACTATTAAATTGTATGATAAAAGGTAAAGTTTTATTTGACAAAATTTATTTACTGAACCAATATACATAATGCCTTTTGAATTAATGATTCATAGTAAATTTATATTTGTTAAGAAATGCTTTGATACCACATTTAATTAAATAAGTGTAAAAGTTTAAGTTGTTGAATACAAAAAAGTATAAAATATATCAAGTTTTATTTAATAACACTATTAACTCCAAATAAGTACAATTAATATTTTCTAATATTAACAGGTTTAATATTAACTAATGACATAATTTTTAGTATATCAAAGTTGTGTAAGTTGTTATTTACACGTGTGTAGGTCCTGGTCCTAAGTATAAATTAAGGACTTTAGTTGGATACGAAGAACATTGTCTTTCTCGACAGAGAGGTCCAGCTTATACTATAAGACCTCGTACAGAGCTTCATATGCGAAGTATTGGTCCTGGACCACAATACAATGTTTCAAAACTAACAAAATATGGAGTAGATAAGCCACCTGCATATACAATAGCTCCTCGAGAACCTTTTAGATGTAAGTATATTTATTCTAATACATTTCCTGGAGACATGAAATATGCTTTACTGAATGAGAATATATTAAAAACAGTACCATTTGTTATGAACATCAAATATGATTTTAAAAATTTTTAATTATTTTTGTATTATTCAATACATGTTTAATCCAAATATAACATTAGTGAAGTTAGTTGAAACAAGACTGGCAATTCATGTAATTTGTTTAAAAATATTTAATTATTTTCAATAAAATATATATTCATCCTGTAAAGTAATTCTTTATAGTAAGAGATTCAGGACCAGGACCAGGAGCACATTACCCAGAATTATGTCTTCCAATGAATCATGATGTTAGACCTCCTGCTTACACTATTAAATCAAGAACTAAAAAAGGACTAAGTGATAGTGGGCCTGGTCCAAATGTGTACATTTTACCTTCATGTATAGGACCTAAAATTCCGGACAAAGAAGCTCAAGGTGCTTTTTCCATGTATGTATATAAATTTAAAAATATTAAATTACAAACTTTCTAAATAAGTTAAATAAATAATAAACGATTAAACTACAAAAACTACATCTAATAAAATTATTTTATTTAGGCTATGATATATGTATATTTATAAAAATATTTGTAGAAATAACAGTTTTAAATATACTTTTAATTGTATGTAATATACATGATTTTATTTTATTTATCACTTGATTATTAATTGTGATACTTATTACTTATTCTGTAATTTATTTGTTCTTGTAAATATGTAATGCAAATATTTTATTCAAATTGAATTCCACTATAATATTAAAATGTAGAAGTTACAAAAGCAATTAAATTACATTAACCAAAAAACATGTTGAAGTGTTTCCTTTGATTTTTTTATTAACGGTTATCCATAAAAGATTAAAAACAAAATAAAATCAATTACAAAATTATAGTTAAAAATAAGTACAACATTATAGATCTGGCCCTCATAAAATACGCCAAGAAGATGTTGGCCCAGGACCAGCAGCATACACAAATATACGAACTGACCTTATAAAACGTAGCTCTCCAGCATTTAGTTTAAAATGGAGATATCACAGAATAGATACAGATGTAAGTCCAATGCCATATTTTCCACAGTATAATAAAGGAAGACGAGCACCTACCTACTCCTTTGGTATAAAACATAGTGAATGTGCTGGAATACCTATCACAGAATTAGATGAAGATTGATGTTATATATTTAATTTTATAAATTACTAAGAAGTGTCTACTTAATGTTTATACAATGGTTTTGTACAGAATATTTACAATATTTGTAATGTCAAATTTTTATAATTTGTTTATATAATTAAAATATGTTACATAAAATCTAACTGATTCTTGCACATCTTTTCGTCCGTCTTCAAAACGCATAATCCATTTATTAACAAAAAGTATTCCTCTTACAAAAGAATTCTCATTGTAATAAGTTTGAAAAATCAATTTCTTTTTCTTTTGTATAAATAAAAAATATAAGATTTCAGAAATGTACTTCTAAAATTTTGATGTGGAGCTTATAGCAGTAACAAAGTTACAGTCCTTTAAGGTCGAAGCCATACGATCTCTTGTTTTACATGAGCTTAATTAGGAGATGTGACTGTTTCAGCCAATAATACGTTACAGCTGAAAGTACGGATGAAATATGACCAATCAGGCCCGCATTCTTTTCATATTCAATCTTTTTAGCTCCGTATACATATACTGTTGGCCAAAAGCTTCCCCTCGCTCCTAATCGCAGAAACGCAAAATGGTACAACCACAAAATTTCATATAGAAGTAGATAATGTACAAAAAATTGCGAACTCACCAGGACAGCTCTCAATGCGTAGCATATGGGTATTCTTAATACCGTGTATAATTGCCGAAAGTACAGCAGTTACACGGTGGGAGAAGGAGTTGAACAGGTGTTGGATGATAGTTCAAGGGATTGTCATCCATGCTGTATTACCCTTGCCATCTATATGATTTGCCACCATTGGTACCATTAGCCTACCTGTGCCATCACTGTCACATGGTGTGCACAAGTCGAATTAGTTTATATAGCTCTACGGTGTCATTACTGGCTGACTGACTCTTTTTTTCCCCCCACTACCTTCCCCTGCAATCCCCTTAATCCTTCGATCTCGTAATGCCGTACCTGGGAATCATCAAGTCCAAGGTACCACTTCAGGCTCTAGAATCTTTGTGACGTATTCAGTGCTTGTCGTACGCGCTAACTTTTCAAACCATTACATTTATCTGAAGGTGTCAGTAGTGGAATCGAATGCATGCTTCCTGTAAACGTTTTCCTTGTCTTCATCCATGAGCCCCAGCCTCCAGACGAAAGCATGACTCAGAACACATAATTTGTTACCACTCTGTTCTCCAGTCTTGCCGTGTAGATTACCATTCGAACCGTTCACGACAGTGTCTAGTAATTTAACATACAGTCAGCTCATTGGGATTCTTATTCACTAAAATCACTCGGCGACTTACCATTGACGTTGTAGAAGAGTCCCGGGCACTCATAGGCACACTATCCGGAACTTTTATGAGATGTCATTGCACCTGAGCCCTTACTGAAAACACCTATAGCCCAAACAGGAGATTCCTTCCCGCGGAATAGTCAATATTACCGACCGGGAGGGTGAAGCGCGAGGACTTTTTCCTTTATTGAAAGGTCGCGAGTAGTGGGCTGGATTTAGCTGGAAGTAAAGCTCCTAGGATAGGTAGACCGTCGCCCCACACCACTGAAACGTGAAGGTCGCCCCTTAGGATGTGTCCGAGTCTCTTCCGCTCTGTTTGAACTCCAGATTATTACACCCTTAAACCTCCTCCGCGGCTTCTTCTTGCTCCATTATTTTCTTACAGAAAGAAGCAAAAGCTTTCTACGATCTCTCGTTGTCGAGTATCTCCTTGACGACTGTAGTGAGTGAGAGGACCCATCCAATAACGTCCCTTGGGGCTGTCCATCGGTCCAAGAAAACGAGGCACTCTTGCAGTGTATACAGGATTGAATTACACAGCGTTCTGCAGTAGTGGCAATTTAATGCCACCTCCTTGCCGAATCAACAAAGGTATTCAATGAGCATTCGCGCCTGATAAGTACTGTAACCACGCGGTAGGTGAACCATTCGAAGCCGCAGTTTTACGTCTTTCATTTTCGATGATGCCGCCATAATTGGGCGTTAGACGATGTTACTGTTTTGCGGGTGCTCACAGCATCATACAGGGTGGACGATTTATCTGAAGACATTGAAATATCTCGAGAACTATGCATCGAATCAAAAACAGTGGGTAATAAAAGTTGTTCGTCTCGAAGGAGGACATTCAATGATACCAAACTCGACCCCCTACCGCCACCCGCTGGGGGTGAGGGTGGGGGAAGATAAAAAACTTAAATGGGAACCCCCATTTTTTATTGCAGATTTGGATTCTCCAGAAAAAAGTATCCCAATTTGACCTACGGGTTTTTGCATTTTGGTTCACAGATGGTGCTCGAAATAGCGAGTTGCTTATTTCGAAGCAGAGACCACTTGCTTATTTCGAAGCAATACTGTATACTCTGTCTGCTGGTATTGCGTCGATGTTTTCTCCTGCAACTCGTTTCTGAAGTATTGTTGTTGGGTGATAGTCATAGGACAACAAACACCATAGACTCATCCTCAACCAAACACCCTAATCTCGATTCCTAGTTCCTTAATCACCCTGTACTTCGTATCCTTTCTTAGTAACACTCTTCCTTGACCATTGTCCCTTCTATTACCCATCCTCACAAATAGAATATAAAAGCTCACAAAACCACAGAGCCCAGAGAACTCATTATTCACTAATCGAGTGCAGAACCTAGCCGCATTAATAAAGTTTTCAAAAAAATTTTCTTAAAGTGTTGTTAATTCTCTCGGAATCCAACATGGTTAAAGTTTTTATGAAGTACAGGGTTTACGGACCGTTTATCGAATACCAATTCATCGAATGACAATTCACCGAAGACAATTCACCGAATGGACAATTTATTGAATGAACAATTCATCGAATGGACATTTCACCGTATACCGATTCACCAAATGCCACTTCACCGAACGCAGATTTCACCGAATGAGACAATTCATCGAATGTTTTTGATTTTATTTTATGTTTTTGAGTCTACTTGCCTTTTTTGTTTTGATTTTATTTTGTTTAATGATATCTTTTTTACATTTACAATTTGATTCTAACCTTTTTTCTCGTGGGGGAATCTTCTACAAGACACCCCATCTTCTAAAATCCCACTACTCACAACCTCTAAATACATATTTTAAACTAAAAAGGTACCATAAACGTATTATCAATTATCAATTTTCGATGAACTGTCAATTCGGGGAATTGTTTTCGGTGAATTATCCCAATCGGTGATTTGTCCCTTCGATGAACTGACATTGGATGAATCATATCTTTCGGTGAATCAGCATTCGGTGAATTGTCTTTCGATGAACGGCATTTGGTGAACTGGATGGATACCGAAGTACAGTAGACGCCCGTAAAACATGAGTTCCTATAAGATATTGCGGCCACTGTTTTGATATAATGCGAATCCTCGTACAATGCATATATATGTTACTTATTTTTTTTTAAACTGTTCTATTTGTAAAGCATAGAAAATAAAAGTTGGCATGGCAATAATAATTCCAAACATATTATTTTAGATTACTCACGTTATACGAGAAAAATTATCGTAATACGAATTCATACAACACGTAACATATTAACCGTGTTATACAAGAGTCTATTGTAATAGGTCTGTTGGTCTCATTATGTTGTGACCTCCATTGCCTCTTACGAGGCTTCCCTTATTGTCACAGGTAGTGCTGCATTGAACGCCATCTTTTTATCACTTTTTACACGTTTTGTACTGATTGAAGTTGCCTGTGCCCCTTTGCTCTTCTTTGAGCGCTTTTGGGAAGAGGGTGCACAATTATGGCTCAGTGCCCTAGATCTGGTTGGCATCTTAAAATCCGCGTAAGGTCCGATGCAGACGAACGACTTTGTCGTGCGATTGTGTGTATGTATATCTTTCTTTCTTTGTACTTTGAAAAAAAATACGACGATAAACATATAATCACAGCGGTATCGCACGACAAAAGGTCACTCGTTTGAATTGCAACCATTTTGGAGCGGTCGAGCACTGGCTCACCCGTGTTTCTTCCTAGTGAAGAACAATTTTATTAGTTTCCTTACCATCATTTGTTATTTTTGTTAATGCATTTAGTTTAAAAAATGTATTACAATTTTGAATAAATAATCTTATGTTTTAAACATTTTTTTGATTTAATATAATAGCAACAGAAACATCTTATTGTAAGTGGTTAAAATGTCGGTATATAATGTATTGTATGTACACACATGTATATGTATAACAGATTATTGAAAAAATATTTTGAGCAGTGTATCAAAGGAAGCACTGAAAAATCACAATACTCACCAATATTATAAGATTCAATTATACTTACAATATTAGTTCTAAAACAAACTTTATATATTTAAGAATTCCAATACCAATGTTCTGATATGTATTCGTTTCATAGTTTTATTTTTTTTTTATTAGAGTTCATAATTTTTCGATTGTCGATGCGTTCACGAATTACCTAATATGCTATACTAACCAACTATCTGTGTTTAAGATGGCGCAGTTCAAATGACAATATTACAATTTTAATATAATCAAAATTCTTTTGGAAATGTAAATTATCAAGTATAAAAATGTCATCAAAATCCCGTTCACAATCAAACACTGAATCAATAAAAAAGGCAGAGAAACCTAGAACCTTTGTATGTGGGATTAGAGGTGAATAGTTAAATATTACTTTAATATGTTACAAAGTCTGTATAAACATATGAAGCTATTAACTACAAAATATTTATTTGTACAAAGATTACTCAAAGACTTTAGTTTCCCGTGACATAGCCTTAACAAATTTTATATCTTAGGTCCAGGCCCTAAATATCTACTTAAAACACTTGTGGGTTACGAAGACCATTGTCTTTCAAGATATCGAAATCCAGCGTATACATTTGGAAACAGACATGTTATAACTCGAATATGCGAAGGGCCAGGACCAAAATATTTGTTAGTAGGACCCAAGAAGGAAGGTTTTAGTTTTGGATTGGTTGGAAAGAGTTTTGGTATTATATTTTTTATTCATACAATGAGTTTATGAACTTATGAACTAATAATTCATTATTCAATCTTCTATTCCACTGGTTCTCGAACATTTTGTTGGACGGCACACTGAAATTATTCAACAAAATCCACGACATTCCTATTATTATTATTGTTTGCTTTTTACAGTTAGTAAAGATATGAAGACTTTTATTAATATTTGGGTTTATCCACATAAACAATTCAAAATTTCTCAGCTTCCTTGTGGCGGCACCCAGTTTGAGAACCACTGTTCTATTCTAGTGTTTGATACAAAAAAATATTTAACTACTTTCAAAAATGTAACATCAATTGTATTTATTTTTATTATTTCTGTATTAGAATTACACTAGGATTTTTTTTATTGCTAGATACTTGCAGTAGCCCTGGTCCAAAATATCTTCTACCAACCCCTAAATCAACAGCTTTCACAATAAAATCTAGAACTAAACAAAGACAAAAATGTGTTGGGCCAGGACCATACTATGTAAAATCTCCCACTCCAGGACCAGCATTCTATATGTATGTATATTCTGTTTTATTACATGCTTGGTGTATTACAATGTTTTACTCATTTCTTTGTGATACTGGCATAACTTCTCCAAGTTGCATGTACAAAGATATTTTAAGTCTATCAAAAGATAAGTTCAACTTTTTAACAGGAAAATGCTAAAAAAATTTGATTTCTGCTTCTGCGAAATTATAAAATTTTTGGAACCTACATTGTTTCAAAAAACACGTACAATGTGAAAATTGAAAGTTTTTTGTGTTAAAAGAAATCAGAAAATTACTAACAGCTTAATTCTGAAAATATTTGCAAGAATAGACTAAATAACTCTGTCATGTTAATACAATGATGAATTTTGAATATTTACTCAAATGTATATTTTGAGGAAATAAACGGTTCCCAAGATATTTGCAACAAACTGTTACTGCTACTGTATCAGGATCTTATGTCTGCCTGCACGTCTCTGGCAGCGCATGTGCTGGCATGGTGCGATCCCTTTCGCATACACACACTGGCGGCCGATTCAAATGATTTGAACGCACAAATCCCTATGGCGCTAACCAAACTTTATCTTAGAAAAATGTGTCGAAAGAAGTTGTTCAAAATGCTAATTTCTACAACATGTTGGAAAATCATCGAAATCGGTTAGGAGGTACCACTTCTATATAATTACCTGTAAGAAAATACAAATGTTCGAGGAATCGAGGTGGTTACCTAGTCTTCGTCACCGTGGGTCCCAGGTAAAGAAAAACGAAAACATGCGGATGTCATAAAATTTACATCCTCTCCCTTAGGAAATGTAATAATTTTCCAAGTGCGATGTTTTATTATTCAGGTATTTTCAGTGCGAGTTTCAATGCGAATATGTAGTCAGTTTTCGGTCTCGTGAGCGTACCAGCAGCCACAATTTTTAAGTGATAGAAATGACTTTTAAGTAATAGATACCATAGTGATAGAATATAAATATACCATAGAACTATACAGGGTGTCCCGTAACTCCTGTAACTCCCGTAACCTAGGTTAGGTTAGTCATTTTCCGTGAAAATGCGTTCTTATCGAGGTAATAGGGGGTTTCCGCACTTTTAGAATACCCTGTATATCTCGAGAACGGTTTATTTGCCAGTTCTGAAAATGGTCTCATTCGATTTCTCGTCCCCCAATTACTATAAATCCGAAGTTTGGTTGTCCTGGGGTGATGAGGCCTTTCGGAAGTTTTCCCCGATGTCGTACTGGACATCCCACGTAATCAATTAGTGCCGTGAAAAATAGCTGGTTTGAAAATATCAAAATGTCGCCGGTGTTACGTGCGGGGTAGGCGTGGTTGATAGGTGACCACTCTGCGGTGGTTTGTACTCTGCCGCAACGCTTAAGGGGGTAGACTAGGGTAATGCAGCGAGGTGACATTACCGGCAAAAATGGGCCTAAAAAGGGGTTTACGGGAATACACTTTTCGTCCTTATATGAGAAGATTTGGGGCTGGGTGAGGGCTCATTCGAAAGAGGAAGGTCCAATGCAGGGCGGTCTGGTCATGGTTCAACGAGATTGTGTCGATATTTAATAATATGAGTGTCCAAAGTAGAGGAAGAATCGACAAAATACATCCGCAGATTCCAAGTATTTTTTAGGTCACTAAAACAGTTCTGTTACTCAAACGGTGACCAGACCGCCCTGCATTGAACCTTCCTCTTTCGAATGAACCCTTATTTAGATCAAAATCTTCTCATATAAGGACGAAAAGTATCCATTATCTGGATACTACAGAGCAAGTTACGTGACAAATTTAGTTCAGCTAGTAGTTATAAGGTGGCGTCTAAGTAGAAAGGCTGCCGATCTGGAATCGTAGCCAGAATCAAGCGTCAGCTTGATTACGTCACTCGAACTGTGCTGTGAAGGCAAGCGAAAAAGGCAACAACGCACGAACGCTGAGTGAGACGCACTACAGTCATGCTGTCCTTCTCTCATTCTGCATGTTGAGATTGTCCCTTTTCTCTAAGATTTGACTGCTGTCCGCCTGGATTTTTCACAGCGCCCCATAACAAACCTCGCCTCATCCAAACTACAGGGTGTCATGTAACGCATTTTCACGCTCCTAGATGGTGGTAGGGGGGGTGATTCTGAACAACTTTTTCCTTTGCGAAAAAGTGGTCCGAAGCTTCCTTTTTGAATTATTAAGCAAAAACACTGACCAATCCGAGCGCGTATAACGCGCGGGCTCAGGGACGGCAGCATCGGCTACGAAGCGGAGCTTGACGTAGGTCGCGAACGAACGGCTCGGCACCCCGTTAGCATAGCACAATAAAAAAATTAAACTAGTTGAACATTTTTTGTTGTTGTTCAAAACGAATACGGAATCTAATCTCTTGTCGCCTGTCATTATGTAAAAAAGGAAATTTTAAACATTCTAAATAACAAATAAAAATGTTTGAAATGAAATAATGAATACAAATTTTAAAACAATTTCAGTGAAACTTACTCATTCGTTCGTAAATTTAATATTGTGCTATGCTAACGGGGTGCCGAGCCGTTCGTTCGCGACCTACGTTAAGCCCCGCTTCGTAGCCGACGCTGCCGTCCCTGAGCCCGCGTGTTATACGCGCTCGGATTGGTCAGTGTTTTTGCTTAATAATTCAAAAAGGAAGCTTCAGACCACTTTTTCGCAAAGGAAAATGTTGTTCAGAATTACCCCCCCTACCACCATCTAGGAGCGTGAAAATGCGTTACATGACACCCTGTATATCGTGTTTGGTATCATTTTAATCAGAGAAATTTCACCAATGCGCTAGTAAAAATTTCGGTTAAAAAAAGTCAAAAATAAAAAAGTTTTATAATTGAATTAGTATTAGTCACACCGATACGTTTCGGCTCTTTCCTTTGATCATTGGACCTCTCTCTCTCCTCCACTGTCTGTCCCTTTCTATGTTCACGCTTGGCTGGTCGTTGCGTGTAATCCGAGATTCGACACCTCGGCTGGATATATGCAACGTCTGGTATTCAGCTTCTACTGTATCGACGCGAGGTCTCTCCATTTATTAGTTCTAATAGTACAATAGTACTTTTTTATGCAGAATGTTTCAAGGAGTTGACACAAGTAAAAAAAAATACAATTCCATTTAAATAAAAAGTGGGTTTGCATTTTTAAAGTGCATTGTTGCATTCACGAAGAAAATAAAATCACAGAAAAATAGACATTATCATACCACTGAACTTTTACACAAACAGCTTTTTCGGGCTCATGCTCACTGCATGAGTGGTGATCGAGATTCCAATATCATGACTTCTGAGTACAGGGGTCCAAACATGGAAACCAATAACCCGACTGATAAAAATACACCACACCAACAACCCGTACATTCAAGAATCTCCTACGCTTCAGCTACAAAGAACTTCAATTTCCCTAGCAAGGAACAAGCTATCATAATTGACGCAGTTGATGGTCTTACCATGATAGACTATGCACAAGCAATCGCCAATATCACTGGCTCCAATGCTATTTGGTTCGCCTCACGTATATCTAACGGTCGAATCTGCATCTACCTGGATAGTATAAACACTGCTAAAAATATTGTTACCAACCACCCAAAACTACTAATCAAGAACGCCTACACGTCTGTTAGACCACTATTAAATCCATCAAAAAGAATTATATTATCGAACGTTTCACCATCAATCCCCCATGAGCACATCGAAAATCTCCTTGAAAAGAACAACATTAGAATGACATCAAAGATGTCGTTCATTCGAGCAGGCATTCAAGACACAGGTTTCACTCACGTTATGAGCTTCAGAAGACAGATCTTTGTTAATCCCGAGGATGCTCCTAATATCCCTGATTTTTTTCTTATCACCCATGACGATACACAATACAGAATCTTTGTATCTACAGACAAAGTCTGCTGCTTTATTTGCAAACAAGAGGGCCATGTAGCGAATCAATGTGACAATGCTACTAAAACAGCAACACCTGGCAGGAATGAGAACACAGACACACACTTGAGATTTACAATAATAACGCTGACCTCCCAAAAACTCCACAAAGCAACCACGTTCGCCTCGGTGACAACCAATCTGAAGTTTCCCATCAAGCGAATAATATAACCTTAGTAAACAAGAGAGCTCACTCCACCTCAACAGAATCTTCAATAGATACCAACATCACGGAAAATAAGACAGTTCAAATCGTCGACCTCTCCCCACCTAAAACTATAAGTATGATGCCACCTACGACTAAAACAGTCAAACGTAGAAAAACCACCAAAACCAATAATATCAGTGAAATGATAGAGCCCGCTAATAGTAAAATAAACAATCCAGAAGCAAACTACCCACTAAACCTAATCCAACTAACCAGTTTCTTAGAAAACTCTTTCGGAACTGAAAACACAGCAGAAGTATCTATCGAATATACGCGTGATACGGCAGCACTAATAAAAATGCTAACGGAAATCTACCCACTTCTTAAAGAACGTAGCATCAAAAACAGAATTCACAGGACGATCAGAAAACTCAAGGACTACTTAAAAACCAAGTCACCATCACCGCCTGCCACCAGCATTTCACTCCTTCCTTCCCCTACATCGACTGACTATGAATCGGACGCCTATCTTTACGATTAACATCAACACCACGAATAAATTCCTATCAACTTGCCAACTAAATTCTAATCAAACCCTAATATGTCATTAACTATCTTACAATGGAACCTAAACGGCTTTTTCCCTCGACTAGCCTCACACCAACTATTGGTCAATAAATATCATCCAGATATAATATGTCTGCAGAAAACTAACTTTAAACCGAACCAACCAATCCAATTTAAAAACTATAATGTTTTCGTCACTAACAGAAACTCACAAACTGCTAGTGGAGGTGTAGCTATACTAATCAAAAATTCCCTAATAGCTAATGAAATTCAAATTAATGTTAACATGGAAATTATAACAACGAAAGTGCGTCTATCACCGGATCTTTTTATTTGCAATCTATACTTACCAAACAGCCAGGACCTAAATGAATCTGACCTAAACCATTTAATTGATAATTTACCTAAACCTCTTATCATTTTAGGAGATTTTAACAGTCACAACCCTCTGTGGGGGTCAAATCGATTAAACACTAAAGGCAAACTTTGGGAAAAAATCATGCTCAACCATAACATAATTCTACTAAACGATTTTAATTCAACCCACTTTAATGCTTCCAGTGGGACATTCAGTACAATTGACCTAACCTTATGTAGCCCAAATATCGCCCACAAATGTAAAACCAGTACACTTTCAGATTTATACGACAGTGACTATTTTCCAGTTATTACTGAAATTTCTCAAACCAACATTATATACCTCAAACCAAGACAACAACCAGGACGAATTTGTACCACGCTGGAAATTTGAATTAGCCGACTGGAATGAATACCGACGATTAATTGATCTAAAATTACCTGCACCAGATATCAATCTCAACTACAACAAACTCCAAACTGATTACCTAATCGAAGATTTTGTCGCTATTTTAAAGGAAGCCGCCGATCAATCCATCCCCAAAACAACTCGAAATAATAAAAATTCACTTCGCAAAGTACCTTGGTGGAACGACAAATGCGAATCGTCAATTAAGAATGTCAAGCGAGCCTTCAACAAATACAAAAGACACAGAACCCCAGAAAACTTAATTTCATTCAAAAAATACAGAGCAATAGCAAGGAAAACCATATGCCAATGTAAAAAACAATCATGGACCAACTTTCTAGCCTCCCTAAATAAATCTACCCCCTCTAAAGAATCGTGGAATAAAATAAAAGCGATCCAAGGATCCAGACGCAAATCTAAGCCTATCGTACTAATCAGACCCGATAATTCAATTATTTCAAACAACAAAGAAACCTCCAATCTACTAGCTGAAGCATTTGCTAAAAACTCCAGCGACTCAAATTACAACAACGAATTTCTCACTAACAGGACACACTACGTGAACTCTATATACATCACCAATACAATGAAAAACTACGCTGAAGAATTAACAACAATAAATGAACCTTTCAAGATAGAGGAACTAAGTAATATTATCAAGAAATTTAAAAATACCAGCCCTGGTCCAGACGGAATACCAAATATTCTGATCTCTAACTTACCTGAAAGTGGAATTGAATACTTACTTAAGATCTACAGCTTTATATGGAACAACGGAATTTTTCCAGCCTTTATGGAACGAAGCCATAGTGATACCAATTGCCAAACCTGGAAAAGACGCTACTTCACCTGATAGCTATAAGCCCATATCACTCACCAACACGCTTTGCAAATTTATGGAAAAACTTATCAATCGCCGACTAAGATGGATCCTGGAAACTAATAAAATAATTTTCCCCTACCAAAGCGGATTTAGACCGTTTCACTCCACTACAGACCAATTAATAAATATCCAATCGTTCATATGTGATAGCTTACTGAACAGACAACACACTATCCTAGTCTCCATGGACATTGAAAAAGCCTATGACATGGTCTGTAGGGAGAGAGTCATTAAAATTCTTGAACTTTTAGATTTCCGGGGAAACATACTTATTTTCATCAAAAATTTCCTCAAAACGAGAATTATAAGAGTCAAAGCAAACAATACCTTATCAGAACCGAAATTCATTGAAAACGGCGTACCTCAAGGTTCAGTGCTGAGTGTCACACTATTCTTACTAGCAATAAACGAAATTGCCTTAGTGATAATGGCTCCTGCCGAAGGTCACATATTTGCAGACGATTTAACCATTCTATATAAAGGTAAGTCTCCGAATACCACTCAAACATTTTTCCAAGATTTACTAGACAACATCCAAGATTGGTCAATGAAATCGGGATTCAAGTTCTCCACTTCCAAAACAAAGTACATCACCTTCTGTAATCAGCATATTCGACCGAAAATTAAACTACTCTTGGGTAACACTGAACTTGAAGAAGTAAACTCAATAAAAATACTAGGAATGACCTTTGACAGCAAACTCTCATGGCAGACACATATCTCGACGCTTAAAAAAGAATGCAACTCCCGGCTTAACAAATAATAACGGCAAACTCCTGGGAAGCTGACAAGCAAACCCTAACGAAGACGTATAAAGCCATTATTAGACCCAAACTAGATTACGGATCAATCATTTACAGATCAGCAAGCAACACCTGTCTACAGAGATTGGACCCCATCCACAATGCTGCATTAAGAATAATATCTGGAGCATTTAGAACCAGTCCCACCTACAGCATATTAAAAGAAACAACTGAACCATCTCAACAATTCAGAAGAAAACTACTTAGTGTCACCCAAGCAGCTAAAATCTCAGCCACCTCCAACAAACCGTCCCATTCAAACACATTTTCTCACCGAAATATTAATAAATACTCAAAATATCCAAAATCTCCAAACCCTTTTACTACAAAATCCATAAATATCAAGAGGAATTACAACTTAAAATTTCCTCCTCCAACATTAGAAGATTACCTTCAGTGCCACCCTGGAAGATCCAACATATTGAAATAGACACATGCCTATCAATGTTTCCAAAACATGACACACTGCCAGAACTTTTCCGTGCAGAAACAGAGAAAATCCTCGACAAACACCAAAACTACAAACATATTTACACAGATGGATCAAAAACAACCATAGGCACAGGATATGCAGTCCATTCCTCAGAATTCCACGTAAAAGCCAAACTCCCAGACAATTCATCGGTCTACATTGCCGAACTAACTGCCATCTATCAGGCCATCAAGATTGCCCTCGACAAAGCTTTCCAAAACACCCTAATTCTCACAGACTCCAAAAGTGCAATAAGCGCTATCAAAAATCTAGAATCAAATAATGAAACTACACTACAAATTTTCGAAACCCACCAAAAAATTCTTGAAAAAGGCAATAAAATCAAAGTTATTTGGATCCCTGGCCACGCAGGTATAATCGGCAATGAAAAAGCCGATCAACTTGCCAAAAAAGCAGCAAACTCTCAAAGGATTAATAATGAAGGCAAATTACACTTAGAAGATCTGACAAGGGAAATAAAAAATAAACTGAACACCCAGTGGGAAGACGAATGGAAACAAAAGGCTCCTAACCATATTAAAAATATATCCGACAACTTCTTCGAGGGCCTGAAAGCGACCCCAACTCTACTCAGAAGAGAACAAGTGGCCATCTCAAGAATTAAAATTGGCCATTCTAGAGTCACTCACTCCTACAGACTATCAAAAACTCCAACTCCACAATGTGAAGAGTGTGACTCCGCAATATCCATAGATCATTTAATCCTCCACTGTACTAATTATGATTTCCTCCGCAACAAACATAAACTAGAATCTTCTCTCAAGGACAACTTAAAAAACAGTAAAATTCAGGACTTACTCAAATTTATAAAAGATACTAAACTAATAGAACTGATAATGTAAGCTTTACCTACTCCTTGATGTCGCTAATAACCTTGTAGTTGATGTGACAATAAACCTTAATTTAAAAAAAAAAAAAAAAGGATAGCATGATCACCCTACATCTCACTCTAACCACGCGCCAATGTTTCGCTTTCGTTCTTCAGGTGTATCGTCGCGATGCCTCTGGCGAGATGAGCGTTTGAATGTGTTTGTAAAAATACTTGAGGCGCTATTGCCTTCCTAAATTGTGTTGCACGCACGCTAGCTGAGTGAGTGAGTGACTAATTTCGCTCCTACAGGGGCCGGCGCTTTTTGGGGACTTATCTGTCCCCATGTTGCCCAATGAACACTATCGTCCACGCGCATTGGGGATGGGTTGGCAGCACTGCCAACCCCAAACCCCGCGCATTTTTGAATTTGCTTTTTGTTTTACTCTTAATCTTAATTCTATGAGTTCGTCATTCCATACTTTTTACTCTTTACACTCCATACTTTTTAGTGTGTGTGTATCGTTTTTGCCAACAGCACACGGTAACCCATCTTTTGGCGAGACCGTGCCCACTTAGCTTGACTTCGGTGATCTTACGGGTACCGGTATGGCCTAAGTGGCTAAGGCCGTTGACGCACGCTAGCTGAGAATTAAACCTTTCAAGTTCGTACCAGACCACGCAAGTGGCTCCACTAGGCCCAACGAAAAAACTGCTGTAATACCGACGTCCCGAATCGGAGAGGTCACGTGCCGTGTCTACCCCCTTAAACACCTTCTTTTGTGAAGGAAAAAAATTATGGGATTCGGATTCAGTCTAGGCTTATACAAGCCTCTCGTTCGCTGGATGCAGGGTTGGGAGGTTCACGCCAAATAATTACCAAAATCGAATTTTTATTATGGCTGAAAATGCTGATTTTGCATGAGTTGAGAAAGAGTTCACTGGCATATTCACCCATTGAAATGTCGGTTCGTTAACACATATTTTCAACGCAACATTTCGAGAAGAAGAAAGGATTTGTTGACACTGGTGACTCTAAGGAGGTTAGTCAATGAACTGATTGCTAACCCGTTCGTAACTTTAAAATTGAAGATAATATAGTTTTCTTTTTCCGGGACGTAACACCGGAAAAAGTAGTACTCCTTATTTATGCGTTTGCAAGTAAATTAAACGTAGACCAAGTTATACGAGAGACGTCATTAACAGATACCACATCCAAGGCGACAGTAGTCAATTGGTACTCCCATTGCAGGGAAATTTGTTTAATTGTACTTAACGAGCAGTTCATAGACGAAGGGCCAATCGGCGGCGAAGGAAAAGTCGTCGAGATCAACGAATCCTTAGTTGGAAAAAGAAAATATAATAGAGGACGCCCCAAAGAAGGGAACTGGATTTTAGGGATAATAGAGAAGGATGGAACTGGGTATAGATTGGAAATTTGTCCCGATAACAAATGAGATTCAGAAACCCTCACCAGTCTGATTACGAAGCACGTGGCACCGGGTACAGAAATATGGACAGACTGTTGGAGAGGGTATAGTGATATTGAAAATATACCCGGAATGAATTATAAACACAAAACAATCAACCATAGCCACGGCCGATTCGTAAACGAGGAAACGGGTGTAAATACGCAGAAGGTTGAAGGGTCCTGGAAACATTTGAAATATAATGTAACCAATGCAGGATACCGAAAAGAAAATCTTGCGGAGCACATGTGTGCCCATATCTAGAATAGAATTGTGCGGATGAAAGGACTTGATCCAATTGAACAATTATTACAGGATATTAAAAATGTACATCCAATATTCGATAATAATAACTTTGATAGTGATAGTAATATGTAGTGCAGTAGTAATAACTATGATCTAGTGACAATAACCGTGTGATAGATGATAAAAAAAAACCCTCTGTGACAATTAGCGTAATAATTATGGTTTGGTTAGTGTAATAATTTAATAACTGAGAAATTTGTGCGTTCAAAAAATTTGAACCGACCGCCAGCGTTACAGCCAACTCTAGTACTAGCCGTGCTGAAGTAAATATGGCAACACCGCGGGAGTCCGGTCTGAATATATCAACATCTAACCCTACTCTATCTACCTCCCGGACTCCCGACTCCCAGCCAATCAACGTCGTCAGACTCTCGGCTACTCTCTGGACTTCACATAACCTCTTTGGTTTCGTTCCAATAATTTCGCTTGTTTCAAGGTTTTTATTCACTTATATACACGTTTATCAATTCTTAAATGTTTCAATTTGATCCAAAGATGGTTTCATTTTGCTTCATACCTAAATTTTCTTGAAACCACTGTAAATATTTCAAATATCATGCTTCACAACACCAAACTACTTCGAGAGTACACAAAATTTATATCACATTTATAACAATTTTATACTACCACATCACTTCTACTTGCCACAGTTGCAACGTTTATGTATTGTTTATACATAATTAATACAAAATAGCGTATATTACTACAGCTTTTAATTAAAAAAGACGTTAATTACAATTCCGAGCACAGGACACTGTTTTTGAATATAGGACTCCCGATTGTCACGTGAGCGGTGTTGCCACGTTGTTCAGCATGGCTAGTACTATACTCCGTTCAACGAGACGAGTCACCAAGACAAAACAAACAACTCCCTCGCTTTTCACGTGATCGGCTCTGCGACTGCTGTCATTGGCTGTCACGTGTTACAATTCAGGGCCAAGTTATGGTGGTCCCTTGCCTGGAGGCTCTTGCATGCAAGGTCAGGCTTATCTTACAATGCGATTTGGGGATCCGGAACCCGTAAGTCGGCCCTGCCCTGCTCACGTGCACGTGTTTATACTTGGTGACTCGTCTCGTTGAACGGAGTATAGAGTCGGCTGTGCCAGCGTGCGTATGCGGAAACAATAGATAAGCGGTCACACCACGCCGACGCATGCGCTGCCAGGGACGTACACGTATAGGTAAGATCCCGATGTCGTAGTAGTAACAGTTTTTTGCAAATATCTTATGAACCATTCATTTCCTCAAAATAATTATTTCTGATTTTTACTCGCTTCGACTCGCTCTTCACAACTACATACGTTATACTCCTTCAAGGCGTTGTCACCATACTGAACTTTTGCCGAAAATTTAAACAATCTTTGCCACTTTGATTTGTCCTTACATTTAACTACAATTTTTAAAATGTAAATAATTTTAAAAATGTCTAATGTATGTATGTTTTATAGAGGAAGACGTATAGATGTTGCAAAATGTGCTGGTACACCAGGTTCTCGTCCTTACAGCATTGACTTGACTAAACCAAAAGCGCCAGTGTATAGTTTAGCTTACAGACTAGGTGCAAAAGCAATTTGCCGTTCTCCAGGACCTAAATATCACCCTATACTTCCTAAACCAACTCCTCAGTATTCTTTTGGAACTAAACATAGTGAATGTGCTCCTCCATATATTGTAGAATGTGACGAACAATGTTAGAACACAATTAATATTTAACAAAAATTAACAGTCTAAATATATTAGAAAATACCTTTTATTCTAAATTTAATATATATTCTCATAATTGCTCTAAAATGTTTATCTGTCACTAATTTGATCTACACAAATATACGTTATTCTTTTGGAATTTTTCGTATTTATTAATCTTGTAAGGAAAGTGCGACACCATGTGGACGACAGATTCTCAATAAAATAATTAGGATGGTGCTTTCCTTTGTAGCGAGATTTTATTTACACAATAACGAAAACCAAAATGCTAAACCAAATAATGTAATGCAATAATACGAGTAGAAAAAATAAACCAAAGAATATTCTACAACGTAAGCTAAGCGTTTCTAAACGTCGCGGTCCTTCGCCCGTTTTTACGCACAGTCCTTTGCTAACTGCCAATTTTCACGACAGGCATTCATCACGCTGAGTCATCTATTGGCCGCTAGATGGGTATTTGGTCGTCACACTTGTAGGAATGAGTGTTATCTTAAGAGTTAGGGCTCCTACTTTACCACTTGATGGATCACAAGCACAAAATAGTTTTGATGTGAAATTTTATTACTTGCTATAAATTTGTAACTAAAAAGTACATTTAGTCAATTGTAATAAACTTGGACGCAACTTAGATGAAACCAACCATTATTGCCAACCGCTCCACTGTCCTTAGGACCGCTACTCGCGCCCTCTAGGCCAGTGCCATCGTGCAGGAACTATCTGTCCCTAGAGGAACTTCGTCTCCTACACCACTGCCCCGCTAACGATAGCGTCTATCAGTGGTTATTTGCACGTTGTTTCTCTTCTTTTTACATTGGTTTTACATTGGTCCGCTTTTAATATTTAACTTGAACGTTGTATATAAAAATAACATTATTTTCTTACGTACTAAAATGCACCTTCTTTCTTTCTTTGGGTAGTTCTTCGGGTTTTATATCACTACAATCTATTGCATTTAAAATAAACGCAGGCTTAAATTATCGATCGACACTCTCGCGTCACTATCGCCTATTATTATAGTAAAAGTCTTTGTTTCTCGTTTAACTACCGGATATGCTCCATCGCACGGTGGTTGTAAAGGCTTTTTCACCATATCGCGCCTCACGAAAACTTGATCCGCCGACGCTAGGTCCTTAAATATAAACATCGCCTTTTCCCCGTGATTTCCAATTCTCACTGGTTTCAGCGCTCGTATGTGTCGCCGCAATTGTTCTACAAACCGCGACACTTTTTGCTGTTTGTTACCCTCGATTAGGTCACTCGGCAATCGCAGCGTTTCCCCGTACATCATTTCTGCTGTTGTGGCCTGTGCGTCCTCCTTGACAGTCGCACGGATTCCCAGCAACGGTTCTGTCCAGCTTCCGTCGCCGTGGCAACTTATTGCCGCCTTCAACTGCCTGTGGAACCTCTCTACCTTCCCATTCGACTGTGGGTGGTAGCCTGTCGTCATGTGATGCTCCATTCCTGATGCTCGTGCCAGGGATTTAAAAACGCAGGACTCGGACTGCCGTCCTTGATCGGTCGCTATTCTGACTGCGATCCCGAACCTGGATATCCATCCTTCGTATAGTGTGCGCGCTGCCGTCTCCGTGCTTGCATCTTTGAGGCAATACGTGTACTCCCTCGACCTTGGAAAAGGTCCTATCAAGTATACATGAATATGTTCAAATCGCGCGGTCGGGGTTATAAATTCTCCTACCGGTGACGAAACGTGCCTCGTCACTTTTGCCCTTTGGCATTGCAGGCATCCTTTTGCCCACGCGTGACAGTCCTTTCTTATCGATGACCACACGTACCTTTTAGTGACTAACTTTACCAACGCTCGCACACCCGGATGAGACAAACCATGCAGGCGCTCGAACACCGCTCTCTGGAAAGTCCTCGTTACGAACGGTCTTTCTTGTCCGGTAGATATGTTGCAGATATCCGACATCCGAAGGCTGTCCGGCTCTAACATCCGCACCTTCCTGATGAGCAACCCCGCCGGATTCGCCAGCGTCACTTTCAGCTCCTCATCAGTCTGCTGCTCTTCCGCCAACGCGCGATAATCGAGAGGTGTGACGACCTCTTCGATACGCGACAACGTAACCGTTACTATATTGTCCTTCCCGGCTACATGACGGATATCTGTTGAAAACTGTGCGATATAATTTAGGTATCTACACTGTATTGGTGTGCACTTTTCCGGTTTTTGTTATAGGGCGAAAATCAGCGGCTTGTGATACGTATATATTACGAATCGCCTACCTGCGCTGGGCTGAACTACCTTGACAAGAAGGCCAACGGCTGTCATTGGCCCTTCAACTGCTACTGCAACACCGCTCCGATCGCTGCCTTCGAAGCGTTGACCATCACCGCCAACTCTGCCTGCATCGAGGGATGTGCCAGTTTTGTTGCATTTGTTAAGGCCTGCTTCATCTCGTCGAAGGCTGCCTCCGTCTCGGGGGTCCATTTTATCCGATCTTTCTTTCGTATCCCTTTTAGACACGCATTTAGCGGACTCTGTATCCCTGCTGCACCTGGAATGAATCTGCAGTAAAAGTTTGCCATTCCCAGGAATCTACTCAACTGGGTCTGGTCCTCGGGCTTTGGAAAGCTTATAATGGCGTCGACTTTTTCTTGCATTGGACGGATTCCCGCATGGTCGACGGTATAGCCAAGGAATGCTATCTCCGGCACGCGGAACCTGCACTTCGCAGTGTTTACCACTATATCGTACTGGGCTAAACGGTCGAACAACTGTCTCAGATGGTCCATATGCTTCTCCTCGTCCACCGACGCCACTAGAATGTCGTGAATAAAATCATAACAAAATTCTAGTCCACGGAGCACTTCGTCTATAAATTTTTGGAATGTTTAAGTGGCATTTTTTAGTTTGAATGTCATTGCTGGAAATTCGAACAATCCAAACGGCGCGGCGTGGTAATAGCTGTTTAGGGGATATCTTCTTCAGCAACTACCACTTGGTGATAGGCTCTCACCAGGTCCACCTTTGAGAAGACCTTGCAGCCATGCAAGGTTTGAACGAAGTCCTCTATATATGCGGCACAGGGCATCTGTCAGGTACTGTCCTCGCATTCAGAGCGTTGTAGTCTCCGTATGGCCTCCATTCACTTCCCTTCTTTGGTCGTCGTATCTGGGACACGAGAACACAATGTGGTTAATATCCTTCTCCTCTGCTCCACACTCACCTCTTTGTATCTATGTAGCCACAGCCGACTCTAGTACCAAAGAGGAGGTATAACAACAGGCGACACTCCCGGCGGCACCTTTGATGTCGATGATTCGCTGTCCCTTTAAATGGGTTGTATCAACGAGCGGGAAGTTTGAATGAATTGGATGTAATACTTTCTTTTCATAACAATCTTTTATAACTAGAAACTAGAAGATATTATTAATCGAAGTACTTACATTAATTTTACATAATTGAAAAGTGGGAAAGTAAGAAATATAATAAAATGATAATATCAGAAAATATATTTGAACATAAATTACACAATTATACAATAGGATTAAGGAAGGTTTCGGATAATATATTTGAAGACATTACAATATTTACAAATTTAATACAATATGAAGTCCTTTTTAACACAAGTTATAAAATCCCTATTACTATATTTAAGTGTATAATAAATTTTTAATCTAATAAATAACTTTAATAAATATTCTAGAGGAAAATTGTTACAAGGATGAATAAAACCAGTTACATTTCTACATAAATTATGATACATATTTTTACCTACATGGATGCGAAGTAAAATAGAATTCCTGGTTTATGACGGTCTGAAATGCCACAAACTCTTGCTTTTTAGAGCATTCTGACAAAGAAGTTTCCACAAAATAGGGTATGTACGTAAATCCATCCGAAACCTCGTGAAAGCCCGTGTTATGATATCTCGCAACCCTGAATCTGCGAGCTTGTTCCCCGTTTTGAATTAAGATAATTCTCGCGAATGGTAGAATTGCAGCTCCGACTTCCGGTTCGGGTTTTTCTTTGTGAAAGTTCGGATTCGGAATTTCGGAAATCTGTCCTCAAGTACGTGGTTTCCGCGGTAAATTAAAGAGAGTGTGCTCTTATACTGTGGAAGTATAGATTTGACCTAATTTCAAACGTGACCTAGATTTCCTACCGAAATCATTTTGTTGCATAAGTAATCTTAACATAGCTCGGTCTAATACTCTTCTGTTCAAATTAATCAGCTACATACAAGGTGATCCTCTCGCTACGCTACCCAAAGGAAGTGCCGCCACAATAGAATGTAGAAGTCGACATCCCATTTCATCCCTGTAGGATGATGGGACAGCAGATGTTAATTAGTATTAATTATTACTGTTTACATTAACTCAATGCGATGTGGTGTGTCTCTTTTGTTTAGAATGCCAATACATCAAGAGATGTACAAGATACATTCGGCCGTCGACGTTTACATTTGTCGCAACTGAAGGTATTTTATAACCTCAAGTGGCTCGGCGCGTAGACCACCGTGGATAGCCTATGCCTGTACGAGTCAAGGCAGGGCCTTTGTTAGTTTTCACTCGGATCGGTTCTAACGTAAACACGTGCATGTCATAAATAACCTAACGGTTTTTCATCACCGCTCACGACAAGTAAACAGAGTAAGAGAGAACGAAAATATTTTTCGTTCACCACAAGAACTGCTACAGTTCGGATCGTGATCGACGAGACGTTCGTTCACGAGTGCGAGTTCGAAAACTCTAACGAATAACGCGGTCGTACCAACGATCCGTAGAGCAGTTGCACGTGATGCATATACAAACACACACATAAACCACTCAAACAACCGCATGCACTTTCACCGTTCATTGAAACAAACAAAACAAACGGACATCTTGAAAGTTCAGGGGCATATTTCTCGCGTTAACTAGGGAAGGCCTTATTAGAAATCTGAGAGTACTAATTTAACTTGGCTAATTTGATTTCTACCTCTTCCTTTCTCGCCTCTTTTCTCCGTTTCTACATACAGGAAGAAGATTTGGCTCGGCCAATGGGAAACGTGATATCAAAGCGTGACGTCCCCGTTCATGGCCGATGCAGAAGCAAAACCCGGTTGAAAGACAGGTCGACCAAAATGGTCAGATGACAACGAGGAAAAGGCACATCTTCTGCAACCAATCAGGAGGACGAAGATCGGCCCGGTCACCGTGGAAATGTGATGTCCCGTGTCCTGACCGCGGCTGAAGAAAAATGCCTGTCAAAAGACGGATGGCTATTATGACATCAGGGATAATGCACATCAACGGCATCTCACTAGGTGGACGAAGATTGGCCCGGTCACCGAGGAAATGTGATGTCCCGTGTTTTGATCGTAGCTGAAGAAAAAGTCCTGTGTTTACTACCCAGGTTAAAAACGTCCTTACCGTTTGATCGAAGGTAACGATGTGGATGCGTAACTCCCCCGCATTAGTGGCGGGTTATGGCTAAATGGGAAGCATCGTTACGGCTGTACGCCGGTATTCCTGAGATAACCCAAAAGGTTGGAAGGGTACCGGTGGCCCACGTAAAGGAGGGGTTTTAGTGGGTAGGGTACCATCCCTTCTGGGTGGTATGAGTCCCACACTGCCCGGGCATCCCTTAGCCGAATAGTGCGATTGAAGGGATTGTTTCGCGCATACGTAACTGTATTTCCCCTCCTACAAATAAAAAAAAAGTAATGATACATATCAGACACGTTTACGTATGTACTAAAAATATACAAAAAAGCAATAAGGAACAATTAAGGATGATTCACGCTACACCGTGCCCGAGACGGACCGTGCCGGAACCGAGCCGTTGTCCCCGGGCATCGTCCGGGCATCGTCCGGGCATACTATGCATGCTACACCGACGCTACGCCGTGCCCGAGACGGACCGAGATCGTTTTTTTCACGAGTTTCCATCGTTACGCCGCAAAAGACCCGTTCGCAAGTACGTTCATGTTACACCGTGCCTGTACCGAACCGAACCGGGAACGGAGCGGCGACGGCGAAACAATATACACGGACGTTTCGATGCCGGGGCACGGTCGACATACGGCCGAAGCTCGGGCTCGACTCGGTGTAACATGAACAGATTCATATAAAACGTATATGAAGATCTTTGACCATGTCCCGTCCGAGATACGGCTCGGACCCGGCACGGTGTAGCGTGAATCATCCTTTAGAGTTTAGAGTCTTCTACTATGTTCTTCAACATTATTATTCGTAAGCCAAGTCGCTGCAGATCTCAATAAAATCCTAGCTGCTTGGATAAAAAGATCTTCGATCGTTGTTTCCTCCTCCATGGTCTCTTTCAAATAACTCACCTCGTCTTCGCATTTCCATCCTACTCATTTTGGATGTAAAACATTAATGATGGATTGGAATGACATGACACGGCTAAATGTCCATGTCCGTTAAATGGTACGAGTCTCTAATTCTCGCACGTTTAGACGAGCCGTTCGACCTGTTAATTATATAAATCCATCAAAAATTGTACGGTTGTCACGGTTGTCTAATATAAAGGTTCTTTTTTTATGAACACTAGCTGATCGCTGTTTCATATTGCATTACAATGTCAGTTCTATAAGTATATAATAATAAAAATGTTTTCTACCAAAAACAAAACAAGACAATGTAGTGTTGAGATGGTGACGGTCGCATTAGTGATTGCACAGTAATACAGACACATTTAATACGTCAAAGGTACTTAAGCTATCACACCTTGTACGGTTTCATTCATTTCATTTACAGACTGGTTACAATCATTTGGAAAACTCAGCAGGATGTTTCCCGACTAAAGTGGAAAGGATTCGCAAGTGTGAAGAAAGCAAACAAAAAGTGGACATTTAACACAGCTTTTCTATACGTAAGTTTTGAATGAAGAATCTGGCAAACCTTTCGATGTTAACCTTTATTTAGTTTAGTTTGTGATTGATATGATGATGGAACAGAAAAATACTTAAGAAATCTTCGAAATATGAAAATTGCGTTTTACTGTACACAGACATGCAAACTATGTTTCAACGCAACATTTTTATGTTAAATACATAACAGATCCATTTTGTACACGATTCCCTCATCAAAGTAAAGTAAGAAAACGTGGAAATTGCAAGCTGCAAACATAAATATTAGAGACAGGAAAAAATCCATCAGCAGTCAGACTACAAGGTTTCAATGATCTGGCCATAATAATTTTCACATCCGATCTGAGCGATCTGCCGACTTTATCCATTGGCAAAGTATTCCACGATCCGGAGTATATCGTTGTAATAATATTTGTGCTTTCTTCCATCAAACCGTGGCAAGTGTACGTGACTATCATTAAGTGGATAAAGCTACCCAATACGTGGAATACGAAAAGCAAACGTCTTGAAGTACTTACGTCTGACTAAAAATACATAATATAATGCAAGGTTATTACTTTGAAACGATTTGTATCAAGTGTAAAACGCTAATAATAATCCTTGAAGAAGTACGTTTGGGTATTCATACCAAAACTATATCATAGCAATCGATACCCATTAACAGACTGAAAATGACCATATGAAATAAAACTGTGTACGAGAACACGTGCTCAAGCTTCTCGCAGAATTCAATAAACAATTGATGCTGTTAAATACATTTCTTCAAAGCTGCGGAACATTAAGCACTGTATTTGACTGCATCTGTGTCTTTAACATCAGAGTTTCAAAAATGCAACATTTTATATTGTATGATGCGAAACTGATAGATCACTTTGGATAATGCTAAAGTAACACACAGTACGTTGCAGCAACAGTACACGCAATACTGAAATCAGAGTATCCATTAATTAGAAAAAACTATATGTAATGAGACATATAAAAACTGTTATCATTAACCCTTGAACAATGGAGTCTGATTCAATCGAGACCTAAAATCACAAAAAATGTAAGGCAATAATATGAAATACAAAATTCAATTAAACTTGAGGCTCTCCCTATCCGGGAGACATCCGGGATGCGGGGTCGGCATCCGAGGGTTAAATGATATGACTGATTAATTTCAAATGTAAGCTTTCAAATTGGCACCTTTCATTATTAGTACAATTTTCATGTTAATTTAAGTGTACCTTCTCTGATCTTTGACTAATCATTCGATTATACAGAATTCACTTACGTTCATATTATTACCCCAGAAGTAATGAATATTCATAGTGTTCACAGACAGGCTGTACGGAGCTACAATAGCAACATTAAGCAACGAGATTTTTCTTCGGAATTCTTCAGCATTGTTCATAGCGATCCAAGCATCGGCAATTTTTAAAAAGATCTTTGATGATATGGTAGAAAGACCTGTGTATGTACACTTCCTTACCCATGGTACTCTGTGAACAACTGAATTTCAAACTTCTACGAGTAACCAAACGACACTAGGAAATATATTGACGTGACACCAGGACAATTAACAAGAACCCACCATTATACATTTTGAAAGACATGTCCTTTTTCGTTTGTACCTTGAAACGTACGAATAATAAGGGGTTGTCAGCATGGAACAGGATGTGCAGACATCAATGAATTACAGTGACTCACGAAATGGATCAAATACTTTCCATCGTTATATTTTTTATTTAATCAAAATGCAGTGACTAATTATAAATGTTTGGAAATGCATTTGATCAATAACACCGTGCAACAAATTTAAACTTTTTCTCTGTTTTGCAATAGCCACTGGGTGATCGTTGTAAAGCTTCTCGTCCTGAACACGAATCCGAAAACCGAATTGCTCTATCACCCTCAGTTTTCGCAAAACACGAATTTTCATAAAAACATGTGTTTTGGGGGGAAAGTGACCTATTACACGGAAACTAAAAACGCTAGAACATTCGCATTGGTCTTAAAAGATAGAGGAGAGTTTCCCGAATATATTGATACATATAGTTATTATATTACATGATTCTGAATAGATGTAAATAATGTCTGAATAGGTTTAAAAAACAGCCGACGCACGCATTTCCTATGTATTACTTTCGTATTTTTTTTTTAAAGAAAAATTCTTTATCTAGCGCGAATTCTCTATACAGTACCGAATTCTGTAGACATTTCCGAAGAAGAAACTATGTGGGGTAAGTGTTGGGGCAGGTATGCAATTCGAGTAATTCGAAAAAAATATGTATCTGCCGATGACGCGTGCACGGCGTTTTGCCGCCAGACGGCCATAGCTCGGCTCTCCTCGGCTAGTCAGTGCCGTAGCTACGCGTAATCAACACCAATGGTGGGGTTCAATGTGTACCCAATTTTTATACCAATAATGTTTGATTTTTTCTTGCTATTATTTCTCTTTCATTGTTACTCATTATTATTTTTAGATACGAACAATAAAATGATAAAATACTTTAATTTAAAATTTAAAAATCGATTGACGAGCATTACGACTTTATCAATCGACACTCGATTGAAGACAGTTTTGAAATTTATTATGATATAGAAAAAATAAAATAAAATATATAAGATAAAGAATTACCTGCAGTAAACGAATTTAAAAATATAGAAGCTTATTTATCATGGAAATATAATTGTCTACTCTGTGATTTTCAAGAAAATTATAAGAAGGTTTCTTGTAAATTCAATACTATTGAAAGCCTTTTCGAGATGAAAATGTAATACAATTCTCTCAGGTCTGGTGATAACGGGGAAGTAAGAACGCTTTTCGTTAGCGTTCTTTCGAAATATAAGCACCACTTGACATTTCTTACATGCAACACTCGGTACAATCGAAGAAACAATAAATATTTTTTCTATGTCATAAACAAATTCCAAAACTTTCTTCAATCGAGTGTCGATTGATAAAGTCGTAATGCTCGTCAATCGATTTTTAAATTTTAAATTAAAGTATTTTATTATTTTATTGTTGGTATCTAAAAATAATAATGAATAACAATGAAAGAGAAATAATAGCAAGAAAAGATCGAACATTACTGGTATAAAAATTGGATACACATTGAACCCCACCATTGGTGTTGATTACGCGTAGCTACGGCACTGACTAGCCGAGGAGAGCCGAGGTATGGCCGTCAGGCGGCAAAATGCCGTGCACGCGACATCGGCAGATATTTCCTCGATTTACTCGAATTCGGTACTGTATAGAGAATTCGCGCTAGATAAAGAACTTTTCTTAAAAATACAAAAGTAATACGTAGGAAATGCGTGCATCGCGTCGGCTGTTTTTTAAACTTTTATTGTGATTATTAAATACAATAAGGGATGAAAATTAGGATAAAGACATTAACTGCTATGCACATGAACAAAGGAGAAACACTCAGAGGCTATTTTCTACGTGTAAGTTCTAAGTAAACACAATTTCTTAAGTCATTACATACTGTTTCCATGCTTAAGATAATATAGGTATAAATTATAATGAAAAGGGAAAAGGATAAGGTATTTTTTCATCATACCTTTTGTAATATGCTAACTGCATTTTACTTTATACAGACATGCAAACCACGTTACAAAAGGTTCTGTACAGCAGTATTTATATAATTTAGAACATTATATTATCAGAGTCCTGTAGTTGTGTCTCGTTAATTTTAATGCACTTCGGGGGCTATTCGCTTTCGTTTCTTAAGAACGATTCCCTCATCAAAGTAAAATAGGAAAATGTAGAACTTGCAAGCTGCAAACAGAAAATTCTAGTCTCATTACAAATAATCACCTTGATAGATATAAAATCATACATTCCTAAGTAAACACATGAAAAACTAAATACTACATTTGATGAAATTAAAATAGAAAATTGGTTTCGTCTGAAGTTTCGTTGTTTGACAACATTGCATACCGTGGTGACATCTTATCATAACCGTTCTTATGTCTGATCGTAGTGATCTACCAAATTTATTCATTGACAACGTGGTCCATGGTCCCAGGTACACCTGGGTGAAGCTACCAAGCGGGTGAAATGCGCAAACTAAACGCTTTGACATAGGTACTTATTGTATGTGCCTGCAAACACATACAAGGTGATCCTCTCGCTACGCTACCCAAAGGAAGTGCCGCCACAATAGAATGTGGTAGTCGAAATCCCATTTCTGTCACCGCTTACTTGACCGAGGTGGCCCCTACAGCGAAAAAGGCTGTGTGCGTGAAAATGTGTTAAGAAAATATTCTGTTTTCCGCAGCGCTTAAGGGGGTAGACACGGGTAATAGTAGCGCGTTGACTTTACCGGCAAAAATGGGTCTAAACATGGGTTTACGGAATTCGACTTTTCGTTCTTATATGAGAGAATTTCGGGCTGGGTGAGGGCTTATTCGAAAGAGGAAGGTCCAGTGCAGTACTGACCAGTGCAACTCATGTTTCAGTGGGATTATGTTGATGTTTAGTAATATAAGCGTCCAAAGTAGAGGTAAAAATTCAACAAAATGCATTCGCGGAATCGAAGCATTTTTAGGCCACTAAAAGAGTGCTGTGATTGAAATCATGAGTTGAGCGGTCTAGCCACAACCCTTACCTGTAAATTAAGATCTATTTTGTCTTCATTTGTTGCGAAATAAGGACGAATAACGGATGCCCGTAAAAGCATTCTCACAGACCAGTTCCGCCATTTTGTGCATAATATAGAGCAATTCATGTGACAAATTCAGTTCAGCTAATAGTTATAAGGTGGCGTTTAACTAAGAAGGCTGCCGATTTGGAATCGTAGCCAAAATCAGGCGTTAGCTTGGTTACGTCACTCGACTGAAGGCAAGCGAAAGCAAGCGAAAAAGGCAACAACGTCCGAACGCTGAGTGAGATGCATTACAGTCATGCTATCTTTCTCTCATTCTGAATGTTGAGATTGTCCCTTTTCGCTAGGTTTTGACTGACGCCCGCCTGGATTTTTCACAGCTCCCCATAACAAACCTCGCTCAAAGAAGAGGTATAACAAGAGAAGAATATACCTTCTCTTTGCAATAATTCTGCAAATGTTTACATACATAAGTTATATATGAGATATTTATTTATTTAAATTATTTGCATTCACTCAGAATATTGACTCCTTTGTATTTTTTATTAGTTTCGTAAAAACAACGTTACTATAGGTTTCTCGAAATACAAGCGTCACGCAATTGGGACGAGTTATATCTTAAATTTGGTAAGAGATAGGAAAAAGCGATTGATGTAAAAGTTGAATGGTAAGACATATGAAAAGCATGAGATATCTCACGAAATATTACTTTTTTAAACATTGTACTGTTAGATATAGGCGCGTCAGCAAAATAGTGAGAGGAAATAGTAGCGAGGGGAGATGAGAGAAGGAGCCGAGGCCTCTCCATTTATTAGTTCTAATAGTACTTTTTTATGCAGAATGTTTCAAGGAGTGGGTTACGAGTAAAGAAAAAAATGCAATTCTATCTACATTTTTTTAGTGCATCGTTGCATTCATGAAGAAAATGAAATCATAGAAAAATAAACATTATCATACCATTGAACTTTTACATAAACAGCTTTTTCCTATCTCTTACCAAATTCAAGATATGAACCGTCCCAATTGCGTGACGCACGCTGTATGCTTTTATGAATTAAAAAACATTTGTTTAAAGAAGCTAATAACTTTTTCTAAAAAAATTCTCAGATTGCACGTTCCTTCGGTTCTTCAGAGTAGGCATATAATGTATTTTTCAGCAGCGAGGCGTGCTAGGGTGCGCTATATAAAATCCACTCGTTCAGTCAGTCAGAATTTGCCGGAGCGGGACAATTCTATCATTTAGGTTCAAAGAGGGATAGCATGATCACCGTACATCTCATTCTAAACACGCATCAATGTTTCGATTTTGTTCTTCAGCCGGATTGTCGCGATGCCTCTGGCGAGATGAGCGTTTGAATGTGTTTGTAAAAATACTTGAGGCGCTGTTGCCTTCCTAGATCGTGTTGCGCGCACGTTAGCTGAGAATTAAACCTTTCAAGTTCGTAACAGACCACGCAAGTGGCTCCACCAGGCCCAACGAAAAAAACTGCTGTAATACCGACGTCCCGAACCGGAGAGGTCACGTGCCGTGTCTACCCCCTTAAATGGGACTCTTCTGCTCATTACACACATTTTCACGCACACAGCCGTCTTCGCTGCAGGGGTCAAGTAAGCGATAACAGAAATGGGATATCGACTTCTACATTCTATTATGGCAGCATTTCCTTTCGAGTAGCGTAGCGAGAGGATCACCCTGTATGTATACAGAGCCGTGTGTTTTCAATGCTAAAAGGGTCATCGGATGTATTCGAGTAATCAGAAACAAAAGCAGAAAAATATTATTCTGCATAGCATTAGTATTACATTAATAATGTAAGGTAGAAGTAGACATGTAAAAAAAAAAAATATATACAGGGTGTTCCGTAACTTGTGTAACTCTCGGAATCGGGGGGTTGCTGGGGTGATTCTGAACAACATTTTCCTTTACCAAAATGTCGTTTGAAGCTTCGTTTTTGAGTTATTAAAGAAAAACACTGGCCAATCAGAGCGCGCGCTGAGCCACAGGAGCGTTGGCTTTCAACGGTGCTCAGTCGTGGTCGTGAACAAATGCATTAGCACAACGTAGGTATCAAGGGAAGAGTGCGATTTATCGCATTTAGTTACATCGTCTTAAATGAACAACAATGTGAAATCATTCGTTATTCATGAATAACAAATAAACTAATAATTCGTTTAGAAGTAAAGTGTTTTATCATTTATGAAAAAAATTTTTTTTTAACAGTACGTTTCTAGGTGGATCAATTGTTTAAAAAAAATAATTTTTTTCATAAGTGTTACACCGTCTTAAATGAACAACAATGTGAAATCATTCGTTATTCATGAATAACAAGTAAACTAATAATTCGTTTAGAAGTAAAGTGTTTTATCATTTATGAAAAAAATGTTTTTTTTTAACAGCACGTTTTCAGGTGCATCAATTGTTCTAACTAATGTTAGAAAAAGATAATTAAACTTACCCATTCATCCACGAAAGAACCTGCTTCGACGGAAGCGGATCGTGCCGATCCTGACCTTCCCAGACAATCCGAAACAGTTGACAATACGGCTGGGTCATTGAACGCGCTTCACTGCACGGGGAAAGGTGGGGATTATTTTGAAACGATTTATTTATCCTACGTGTAAACAAGTCGGTCACTGAGTGACGAATGAATGCATGATTTCCTTTTTTTTTTTTTTTTTTCGTCGGAGGGGAAATACATTTACGTACGCGGTGTGGGACTCGAAGCTTACAGCACCCCAATATGTACCCACTAAAACCCCTCCCTCACCGGGCCGATTGTGGCGGCCGTGGTGTCAGTCGCGGCAGCGGGTGGTGTCACGTAATCAAGTAGGTCACTTAGCGACGAATGAATGCATTATTGTGTATTAAACAATTGATCTTACACCAGAATGAACGAATTCTCACACGCACACACATTCACACATACCGCGAGATCGTTTTTTTTTTAGAGGGTGTTGACAATGTCGCGAACCGATTTCTTCGGCAGAGCAGCATACAGTCGATCACGAAAGTCTTTATGCACCGTTTAAAACAGAATACCTTATTTCAAATTGGATCAAATGATTTGAGGCTCTAGGACAAGTTATAAAAATTAATTTCCTAAGCTATGTACTTTTGCTGTTTTAAAAAATTATAGTTTGTCCTAATTTAAATGGGGTAATTTGTTTTAAACGGTGTACAAAGACTTCCGTGTTTGACTATACTTTTCACACGCATACATATTCACACATACCACGAGATCGTTTTTTTTTTTAGGGGGTGTTGTCGTTGTTGACTGGCAAAATTAGTCGCGAACAAAGCGTTCATCATGATACGTACAAACGCGGAATATTATAATATGTTCTTTACATACGCGGAGTGCAAAGGCAACGCAAATCTTGCTGCTGCCCGATACCGCGAATTGCATCCCGGCGAACAAGCACCTAGTGCGGCAGCTTTCCGCCGGTTGGCTAGCCGCCTGCATAGGACCGGGTCGGTTTAACCGAACCATCGGGAAACGGGCCGCTCGCGTCGTATTTCCACCGCGCGGATGGAAGCAGTGCTCGCAGAGTTCGACTGGGATGGCACCCTGAGTGTGCGAGAAGTTAGCAGGCGGGTGGGGTAAGTTTAAATTTTCAAATGCATAAAATTTTCAAATTTTCAATACATTTGAAAATACATTTCATAATAGAAATGGAATTATTGTGTATTTTTTTTTCCAATTTTAGTGTCAGCCAGTCCACAGTACACCGAGAACTGCAGTTGGAAGGAATGCACCCGTACAAATTTGTACGGGTACAAACATTGCTCCCCAGAGATTACGTCCAACGGATGGAATATTCAAGGTGGCTGTTGGAAAAAATCGAGCGGAATCCGTCGTTCTGCATGTACATTTTGTGGACAGATGAAGCCCTTTTTACACGGGAGAGGTGCTTTAATGCTCACAATTCGCACCTGTGGAACGCTGAGAATCCGTTTGCGATTCGTCCACATGCAGCACAAGACCGCTGGTGAGTCAATTTATGGGCCGGCATTTGCGATGATTTTGTTGTTGGGCCATACATTCTACCCGCTAGATTGGATGGAACAGCATACAAAAATTTTCTGGAGCATACTTTTCCGGATCTCTTGGAAGAAATTCCTTGCGAGGTTCGGAGGGATATGTATTTCCAGCATGATGGGGCGCCCGCCCATTATGCCGCAAATGTTCGAGCTTACTTAGATGAAACCTTTCGCGACAGGTGGATTGGCCGCGGCGGTTCTGTACCGTGGCCCCCACCGTCTTCGGATATGAATCCGTTGGACTTTTCCTTCTGGGGATACCTGAAGGTACGTTCAATATCATTATCATTTTGCACTAACTTTAAAAATCTTTATTTACGCAGTTTGCTTTATTCTTCATGTTTTCAGACTGCAGTATACCGGCAACCTGTGACCACGAGGGATGAGGTGATAGAACGCATCCGCAACGCTGTTGCGACAATATCACGCGACACGTTGCGGAAAGTGCAACAAAACGTACGACGGTGCGCGGAGGCCTGCTTAGGGGTCTTCGAAGGGTACGTCGAGCCCATCCTGGCCACGATAACGTGACACCACCCGCTGCCGCGACTGACACCACGGCCACCACAATCGGCCCGGTGAGGTAGGGGTTTTAGTGGGTATTGGGGTGCTGTAAGCACCTTCGAGTCCCACACCGCGTACGTAAATGTATTTCCCCTCCGACGAAAAAAAAAAGAAAAAGAAAATAATGCATTCATTCGTCACTCAGTGACCGACTTGTTTACCCGTAGGAAAAATAAATCGTTTCAAAATAATCCCCACCTTTCCCCGTGCAGTGAAGCGCGTTCAATGACCCAGCCGTATTGTCAACTGTTTCGGATTGTCTGGGAAGGTCAGGATCGGCACGATCCGCTTCCGTCGAAGCAGGTTCTTTCGTGGATGAATGGGTAAGTTTAATTATCTTTTTCTAACATTAGTTAGAACAATTGATGCACCTGAAAACGTGCTGTTAAAAAAAAACATTTTTTTCATAAATGATAAAACACTTTACTTCTAAACGAATTATTAGTTTACTTGTTATTCATGAATAACGAATGATTTCACATTGTTGTTCATTTAAGACGATGTAACTAAATGCGATAAATCGCACCCTTCCCTTGATACCTACGCTGTGCTAATGCATTTGTTCACGACCACGACTGAGCACCGTTGAAAGCCAACGCTCGCGCGGCTCAGCGCGCGCCCCGCGCGCGCTCTGATTGGCCAGTGTTTTTCTTTAATAACTCAAAAACGAAACTTCAAACGACATTTTGGTAAAGGAAAATGTTGTTCAGAATCACCCCAGCAACCTCCCGATTCCGAGAGTTACACAAGTTACGGAACACCCTGTATATATATATACTGATCGAATTGAGTAACCTCCTCCTTTTTCGAAGTCGGTTAAAAATTCGAAATCTGAAGATAAACTACTCGACAAAACCTTAAGTAAATATTACTGATCCAGGAATTTAGCCACGCATATTAAAAGTTCTGGTTGGGTACACGTACCGAAAGTATTTGGTAACAATGAAGACCCATCAGCACACTGAAAGCTACTATGCGCCAAAAGATAGTGAATTTGAACAGACGTTCAATCATCTCACATAATTCAATAAGTATTTGATGCTGCTGGACACACTTCTTCATAGCTGTGCAGCATTGAGCACTGTATCTGATTATATCCATGTCATCAACACCGGAGTTCCAAAAACGCAACATTCTATATCGTAAAACTGACAGATTACGTGTATGTTCAGAATGCACAAAAGGGTATCTGCACAAATATAAGTGAAGAAAATTACGATCACGACAATCACCTGGAATTAATATATATCATTTATAAACAGCATCGCAAAGCACATCAGACGTTAAAATTCGCTTAAAGAAAATAGAAATTATGGTACCTGAACTAGGAACAACAGTTCGTAATAGGGTGTTTCCGTCGTGGGAAAATCACTGAAATCGAGTTCTCTTTCCGATTTATTGCTTTCCATGTTTGCTGTAATATATAAGAAGAATTATTTATAAAATAATTTTTAACAAAGAATAAAATCGACTTCAAAATGCGCTAAAAAGTGCAAAATAACTTATACTTCATTTCTACAACAAAATGCACTAAAAAGTATGAAACAATTTCTATTTCCTAATGAAATAATTTATATTTCATTTATACAAATACCTAACAGCTATTAATAAAACCTATTTACTCGTTAAATAGGATATTAAATACATTTCAACCTTTTCGGAGGCGGCGCAAAATTAAAAAATTTTCTTCAACTTGTCCCGACTGTCAACCTTTGAGTAGCCGAATATAGGCGAAGCGTGTATATCTGTCTCTTTCTTATATGTATAGCTCGACACAAGGTGCGGAGTCCGTGTTAGTGCGTGTAGAATGTGTGGTCTATCTGGAATCATCGAATATGCGGCGGAAAGATCCGATCGCGGCATATTCTATAGTCCTTCCAACGAGACCAGTCAGTAAATGTATACAAACTCTCGGGCGCGAAGCAAGATCGGCTCACGGTATATCGATCCCTACATACTAAAAAATCCCTCAAAAAGTACATTACATGTAAAAAAAAGGTAACGCCAAGTAGCTTAGGCACTATATGGTACATATTTTGTGAATTTTCTAAAAAAGTAATGGATATCATGCAAAACCAGCCAAGTATTGAGTTATATATATTTTTCAAAATATTTATACTTGGCGTTTGGCTGCCTCGTTGCGATTCAACAAAATTTGTTGAACCATGACCTTCCTGTTGAAACCAAAACTTCCTGTATGTTGGTTTTTATGTTTCAAGAAGAGAAAGTTTTTTCTTTCTTTCCGTTTACAAAAACCATCGACGTGCATATTGCGTTTCTTTTTCGAGACACAAGTCAAGAGGGTGCAGCTGTGTTCCTTCTTGGCTTATTTAGAGAATGAATAGGACCGATAGAGTCGATGGGTACGTGACGAATTCTTCGTCACTGACCTTTCTTAGTCTGACTGTTTCTTCCGAGCTGTACGGACGTGTCCTTCCAAGTGCTTAAATAAAGTTTTTTATTTAAAAGTATTTTCTAATTTTAATTTTGTTTCACCACCTATTTCCAATACTGTATTTTGCAATAACAATGAAAAAATGAAAAATTTTTTTTCAATGGGACCAACCGGAAGACACCCTACAAGATGTAAAAGGTTTCGTTCCGATTGGTACATCTATATCGGAGTAATCGGTGAACACACACAAAAAAAAAAAAACATACTGATCGAATTGAGTAACCTCCTCCTTTTCGAAGTCGGTTAAAAACTGGGCTTCACCCGAGTCCCGAACGAACACTTTCGGCATCCCGCCGATATAGCAAGAGACGTTGGAAAAATAAATGAATCGAACTAATTGAATTTTTATTGTTGCTAACTTGTTTGTTTTTTATTTGTTGCTTAAAATGAATACACAACGTAGAAAATGAAATTCTAAGCATTCTAAGCAACAAATAAAAATGATTGAAATGGAATAATTAATAAACGTTTGAATTGAAGGGAACATTAATCATGAAAAGTTTGCGAAAAAATTGAAACGAAACTTACCCATTCATCCCTAAATTAACCTGTTATGCTGAAAGTAGGATATAACATCAGTTCAATTTATTTATTTTTTCAACGACTCCTGCTATACCAGCAGGATGCCGAAAGTGTTCGTTCGGGACCTAGGCCAAGCCCATTTTTCGAAGCCGACGATTGAATTGGCCAGTGTATTCCTTAATAATTCAAAAACGAAGCTTCAAACAACATTTTGCCAAAGGAAAATGTTGTTCAGAATCATCCCAGCTACCGCCCCTTCAAGGGACTAACGGTAGTTCTGGGACACCCTGTATAAAATCTTTAGTGGACATATAGCGGTCTTTTTACCAACGTTCTGGATGAATAATAAATTACTGAATCATTCGTACCTGGCATAACGAAGGTGATACAAAAGTTTATATATTTTTTTTAACGAAAATTGAAATTTATTGTACCTGGAAGCCGAATAATAGTTCGAAGTAAGGTGATTCAGATGCAGGCCGAAGTACTGGAAGTACTCTGTTTGGTTTATTTCTTCCAATATTTGCTACATAACATACAAACAACGACTTGTGTTAAGCACAACATTACTTGCTATGTAACTTGCAGATTACAATTCGATGATAATAGTAGCACATTCACTGTACCTAGGAACGATACGGGGAAGATCGAACAGTTAATTAGGCAAGAATCGAAAACAATACCTATTATTGTCGTACACCTCAAGTGCACACGTTCTTGCATCTGATCAGTACTTCGTAACGCATCAAAGTGTCCAGTCTAAAAAGCAATCGCGCACCAAAGGTGATAGTAATTAAGGTGATGGCAAAGTGCAAGCATAAACTGGCATAAAGGAAGCTGGAACGTGACTTATTTTTCTATACCTGGGTAGAAAAAAAAATTTTTTCGTACTCCTTGTAACGTGCACATTCTATATTTTACTGTACATAAAAATGGAGAACATATATAGTGCATAACAACTTTCGTACATTAAAAAATATTCTCAAATTATCTTCCTACACTTTTATATATTTCTAACGTCGCTGTTAATACATATTAATCTGTTTTGTGTATTATTCGTCATCGTTTCTCATGAAAGCCTCCCTCATCAGGGTAAAATAGGAAAATGTAGAACTTAAAAGCTGTGAACAGAAAGTTCCAAATTTTTTCATTCTGTCGGAGCGATTCGGAAGTAGTACCATTCACAAAGCTAAATAGAGGAATGAAGACAAGTTTCCTACCGCGGTAAAAGTCTCCAAAGACACAGGAAAAAATCCACCAGCAGTCAGACAGCATGGTTTCAACGATCTTATCATAACGAATTTTAAATCCGATCGTAACGATCTGCCAGCTTTGTTCATTGGCAAAGTGCTCCACGAACCTGAATATGCCGTTGTAGTTACGTTGGTGCTTTCTTCCATCATAAGGTGGCAAGTGTACGTAAGGACACAAAGGTGAATTAGGCTGCCAGCTACGTGGAATATGAACATCAGACGCACAGAAGGATTTGCGTCTGCCTATACATATATCCGACAGTGTATTTCTATAGCGTCAACAATAACAAATTACTGTAAAGCTTAAAAGCAAACCATAAAGGACGTTCATAAATATTTGATAGTACCCCATCCTCCTCTAAAGACGAACGTCCATTATGGAGAGCCTTGTAAAGCTTAATACGTACCACGAGTATTTCGTAGCAATCCAAACCCATTAACAGACTTAAAAATACCATGTGCGTAAAGATTGACATGGTGTATATTTGTTCGACCTTATCGCAGAACTCAATAAGCAATTGATGATGTTGTATACACTTCTTCAGAGCTGCATAACAATAATCGGCGTACATAACTTCGTCTATTTCTTTGCCTTTAACGTTCCAGAAATTTGACATTCTGTATTGTAGTATACGAAATTGACCCATCACGTGCAGATTAAAGAGGCATAAAAACATTTCAGGGCAAACGTACGCGACGCCAATTAAGTATAAGCATATCACCTGAACGAATACTTTATTAAATCAATGGTATAGTAGCCGCAGAAACATAGAGTGATCATTAAGTGTTTAAGCCTACACAGGTAGGTCAAAAGAATCCGCATCGTTGGGAATTCTTTCCAGCGAGCCTTATTACCACTAAAATAAAAATAAAAAAAAAAAAAAAAACACGATTTATTCCTCATTTGGAAGAACACACCTTTGGAAACTTTTTCCGATTAGTTTAAATTTTTAACGTTGGTCACTGATGGCCCCTACTATTTGACGTGTTAAATGGAAACGAAGAACGTCTTAATTTCCAGATTGATTAGATTAACGATCACGCTATATTTCTACGATAACTATAATCACATGTATTTGTTTTAAAAGGAAAATTAACATTACCTGAAAAGTAAACATTAGTTCGTAATACGGTGTGTCAGATATAGGCCAGTCGACCCACATCTTGAATGGAAGTGCCCTGTTCGACTTATTTTGTCCAAGGTTTTCTGGAATATAAACCAGTAGCAACATATATGTACAATATTTTTACAGTTACAACCACAATACATAGTTACTAATCAAAAAATTGAGAACACACCGGAAAGTAGATCAAAGTATCATTCTCGTATGACGGTCATATGTATTTAATTTAATTCACTTACCAATAAGAGGCGTAATCACGTATCCGGATAAAGTAGCTGGCTGAGCAGCGAATGCGAAGTACATAAACCGTGTGCAATATTTTACAGATATGGAAAAAATCGGTTGTTCCTCGGAATTGTAATTGCCATGCCAGAAATGCCGTTGGGCATAGAAAAATGCGTCTAGTAACTCAGCTCTATTAGAATTTAGGATCAGCAACTTAATTATTGTCATACTGATACACATCGTGTTCAGTATCGCGTACATACAGCGCTGAAAACGCAATACATTCGCTGATGATTCGCAGCTTCACAGATTTTTCATCAATAGAATTTTAAAATAACTGTTTAAAAAGTTATCACTTCGTGCAATGTCAAATTAAAACATTTTTCCTAATGACTCAACCACACTCACTGACACTTACAGATGGATCGCCCCACGAGTAGTAAACATCTATCGCGTTCACGAATAACCCATACAGAAGTGCGACGGCCGTGTACGATATGGATATCTTCCTTTGCCGTGCTTCAGCCACATTTTGTGGTAGCCATATTCCAGCGTACTTTGTTAAAAGCGTCGCTGAAGTGATCGAAAAATCCGTGTACGATGTGATGTCCATGGTGCTTGTCGGGAAACTGACTTCATGGCTTTTGATGCACAGCGTAGCTGTTGTAACAACATCAAAGACGTCACAAAGATATTCAGTGACATGACACCACTGTAATTAACAGGGCACGTTCATAAACTAGTACAACGATTTTTCCCTTCTCATGCGCACCTTCAGTCATAAAACATGGGGTTGCGGTCATAGGAACGACAGCAGACAGCTCGAACCATGAATTATGCAAGAGCCGATTAAGGTAGCTATCAATGTCACACACCCAAATGATCCGTCTTAAATTTAATCAGTACTTTGCAAACTAACAGAGTGTCCAGTTTGAAAGGTAATCATTTATAATATTCGATTCGCGAATTGTATGGAATACAAAAAAGGGTGTTTATATATATTTTAGTGTGTTACGTCACGACAAAAAAAAACTATATTATATTCAGTTTTAAAGTTACGAACGGGTTAGCAACCGCAAAATCAGTTCACTGACCAACCTCCTTAGAGCCACCAGCGTCAATAAATTCTTTCTTCTTCTCGGAACGTTGCGCCGAAAATATGAGAAATATCGGTGCTAACGAACCGATATTTCAATGAATCAATATGTCAGTGAGCTCTTTCTCAACTCATGCAAAATCAGCATTTTCAGCCATAAAAAACCGATCCCGTGCAATAGCGAACACAGTCGGCCATACAGTCGCGAGGTGCGCGGTCTCTGTCCGAGGAACGTTAGGTATTTTGAAATACTTCGAGGAGAATTTCGTGAGTAACAGTGTCCCGCGAAAAGACTCGCAAGGAACGATCTTGAACCCGGAAATTCAAAAAATTATGAAACTTTGTGGATACGTAGAGGGTGTCCCCCTGATAAAAACGCAATCTTTTTGCTGCCCGTTTCCGGTCTAAGGAGGTGAAAAACAGCCGAAATTGGGGATAGCCGGTTAGAGTGGTCAAAAGTGCCTCAAAACCAAATTCGACTTACGATGAATCATTCGATAGCATTTGTTACGTATCCGTCTTGGAAATTTCCTTATATGGTGTTACAAACCCTTCTCAAGAAATTTCCTTATATGGAATCGGATGTGTGCACCCGACACCAACCGTCTTCTAGAAAATTCGAGACCAACGCAAAGCAAGGGCGCGGTCCTACGGGTCACGTAGAGTCAGTCCCCACCACCCTTTTTACTCTAGTTTTTGAGTATAAAAAGGGTGGCGACAAGGGCACCTCGGGTCTAGTTGAAGTCTAGAATCAGTTCGATACACGTCAGTACGTTCTTTTCGGATAATCTCTGCAACGAGGAAACTCTGCGAGATCGGGTATTCAAGTCCCTTTCAAGCACTCACAGTAACTATACAGTACGTTGTCGGCTGTTAAGCATTATTATAATCGTTGTAATCCGCCCCCGTTTGCTCGTGTTCGTGAAAACCGAGAAGGATTAGATTCTTGCTTCGCGGAATCGAAACTAAACTTATTTTATTCAACTCATTTCAAACGTGCAACTTAGAGTTCAATTCATTGAATACCGCGACAATTACACACAACAATTGTAAGGTCCGGAATCGAGAATAAACTCATACTAGTTTAATTTACATACTATTGTACAATTATATTTACTGTCCAGAAACCCACTAAGGTGTACCTTTACCGCTCGAGGTACATCAATCAAGTTACGAGACCTAATACTAACGCTTCCTGCGGCTCCCTACGTTAGCCATACGTAGGTTCGTCCGCATATCACTCTCCTGAGGCTCCCTACGTTAGCCATACGTAGGTTCGTCCTCCACTCTACACCTTTCCTGTGGCTCCCTACGTTAGCCATACGTAGGTTCGTCCACCATAGCCAACCTCCTGGAGCTCCCTACGTTAGCCATACGTAGGTTCGTCTCCACGTCTACTTCCTTAGGCTCCCAGTGTTAATAACAACACTGGTCAAGCCATTAACAATTACCATATACCTAAATTAAGCCCCGGCTACGCAGCCGCCCCCTCCGGCTCGTAACAATATCAAGAAAAAAACGTCTGTGCGAAGTTTCAGCCCTGTATCTCATCTGGGGGGGTTGTTACGGGTAAATATATAATCACGAAGTTTTTGGCCAATTTCTCCTATTTAATGACATTCGAAAATTCTGAAAAAACTCAGAGACATTTCTATTTGTGATGCACATATTACAGAATTTTTTCAGATTTTTAGATTGAAAACTGAAGCCGTGAAAAATCAAAAACTGATTTTTCTGAAAAATAGCGATTTTGTATTGAAGGAGATGCTGTCCTACATTCATATTTTTTTTATAAGTGTATATTATTGATACTACCATCCTCAAATTTTTTAAGATAGTTTGGTAAGGTGCATCATAGTTAAAAAAATTAACATCCGATTTTTTTGCAGTATTTTGCGTGTTAGAGTTACTTATTCGGCGAATTTTCGTCTGTTCATTATCAAATACATGGTATATACACTGTTCAATGTTTTTACATGCAGTGGAATAGAATAGGAATTAAAAAAACTAAATAAACCTAATTGATAAAAGTACTTTACGCGTGTTATATCTTAAAAAATCAAAAGATTTTGAAACGGTGTCGGTGGTCCAACGGTTCAGGCGCCTGATTTTGGTAGGTTCGAGTCCGCTCAGGCTGTTTTTTTTTCTGTAAAATACATGTTTTTGAGTTTCGTTCAGTGCAGAAACATTAAACATCACATATTACACTTTGTAAGTGTATAAAGTTTCTTTTAAGAATTGAAAGCGGTTCTTATGTTATCGCACGAAATATATGTCGAAAATATCGATTTTTGATTTTTTTAAACACAGCGCACCAGACTGAAAAATCTGAAAAAAAATGGAGAACACCAGCCATGCTAATATCTAACTACTGCAAAAGTAAAAATCTAGTATCTCGAAAGCTTCTACCCGAAATCTCAATTTTTCGACTTTTTCTTGCGTTTTTGATTTTTTGCGCCTAGGATTTGCAACTGCAAAATCTGAAAATATTCTGAAATATTCTAGATATGTTTCTTTATCATTGTGAATTTTTTCAGGTTTTGCAGTTGCAAATCCAAGGCGTGAAAAATTAAAAACGCAAAAAAAAATCGAAAAATTGAGATTTCGGGTAGAAGCTTTCGGGATTCTAGATTTTTACTTTTATAGTAGTTAGATAGTAACATGACTGGTGTCCTCAATTTTTTTCAGATTTTTCAGTCTAATGCGTCGTGTTTAAAAAAATCAAAAACCGATATTTTCGACATATTTCGTGCAATAACAATAAACACCTTCAATTTTTAAAAGAACTTTTATACACTTAGTGTATTATGTGATTTTTAATGTTTCTGCACTAAACGAAACTAAGAAACATGTATTTTACGTAAAACAAAGTCAGCATGTGCGGAACTCAAACCTACGAAAAGCCCAGCATCGGGTTAGCAGACAGGCGCCTGAACCATTAGACCATCGACACTATTACAAAACATTTTGATTTTTTAAGATATAAAACGCGTAAAGTACTTTTATTAATTAGGTATATTTAGTTTTTTTAATTCCTTATCTATTCCACTGCATGTAAAAATATTGAACAGTGTATAGGTATACCATGTATTTGATAAAGCACAGACGAAAATTCGCCGAATAAGTAACTGTAACACGCAAAAAACAGTGAAGAAATCGGTTTTTGAATTTTTTAACTATGGCGCACCTTACCAAACTATCTCAAAAAATTTGAATATGGTAGTATCAATAATAGGTATACACTTATAAAAAAAAATGAATGTAGGATGGCATCTCTTTCAATACCAAATCGCCATTCTTCAGCATTTTTTAGATGGTTTTGATTTTTTACGGCTTCAGGTTTCAATCTAACAATCTGAAAAAATTGTGTATTTTACCCGTAACTACCCCCCCCCCCGATAAGATACAGAGCTGAAACTTGGCACAGACTATTTTTTCTTGATAAACTATCGAATGATTCATCGCAAGTCGAGTTTGGTTTTAGGGCACTTTTGACCACCTTAACCGACTATACGGTTTGATTTTGAAAAAAAAACATATTTTTCAGATTTAAACAAATTTTCTGACGTAATTATAAAAGATATTGAAATTCTATTTACACTAAAAGATTCTGTAGACTGTCCTGAATATAGCGTTTAATCTTTTGCTACTGATGCGAAGGAGAATGTGACGCGAGTAGTACGAGCGTACGATTTCCCCTACGATTCTCAAGGAGTGGTTCGCGTTCGCGAAGGCAGAAGGAACGGTGAAGTCAGTAATGAGACGTAATTTTGCGGTGTAACAAAATACTGATTTATTCAAAAAAAATAGTGACTGGAGTATGGCAAAAGAGCCTATCACATAATGGTGGAAGCACCGCAAATATTATGGCAGTTTACGCGTTTAACAATCAACGGAACGCAATTCTCATCTACTAGATGTTCAATAGACGCGCTTGTTATAAAATATACTATACAACGGACCTGACTAGATTGATCGTCAATAATTCGTGTCAGGCACGCAGATCGGATTTACACGCGAATCGGAAATGTATTACAAAAATAATAACGCAAAAGAAAATATTTCAACCAGTCGAGCGACTTTAACGCGACTCAAAAAACTCAGTCTTCTTTTATACGGAAAAATGACTGGTTGAATAACGCATTTTAAGAAAATATACGAAAATATAAGAGAATATATCAAAAAGAATAACGCAAAATTTCAGAACGCAGACTCTGCTCGGAATGCGAAAAGTAATATACACACGACGGTAACAAAATTTCGTTGGTCGTCTACGATTCAAACGCCTTTCACCAAGGACGAGTTATTGTTCGCTCGATTTGTTTCGGAAACATACACCGAAATCACGACGCACGAAGGTCGCGTGATAGTGAAGCGCGTAGGCAAAAAGGAATGTTTAAATTTACTAACCGTGCAGCGAAATATTAGTTTTTACGCGCCTCTTAAATCGCAGGCTAGGTTTCCCTAGGAATCAACGACGTCTCGGATATGCCTGCGTAGAGCGATCTTTCGAGGGTGCTGAGTCCCAAGATAGAAGGCCACTACTAAATGAAAGGAAGATGTCCAAGCTCGGGCTCTAGTCACGACTTGCTGGATCGCAATCTTAAGACGGTTGTCTCTTGGAAGAGAGCCGTAAGCGAAAGCGTCCGTTCTGCTTGTCGTTTGGGACCAGAGTGTCGATCACATACCATCGCTATAGTTCCGATCTCCCAAGAAAAATCTATATGTACTACTTTGTACTGTACTATGTAACTGTACAAATGTACGGTTACAAGCGATACCTATCTTTAATACATTATAATTGTTTAAATATGTTTAAACGATCATTAAACACGGAGGGACCCCGATTTAGCATCAATTTTTAGGATATTTTTCAGTTTATCTGAAAAAGAAGAGGTCCAGTGTAAAATCGAATTATACCACACGATAGAGCAGATCTTGAAAAACCACCCTAAGAAAGTTGCAACATCGATTTTTTTATCAAGCCAGAAAGCGAAATAGCTTCGTGGGAGACGAACTACCGATAGTGGTGCTTCACGTCAGGACGGTTGCGACGCTAACTAGGGATGGGCAATATGTTTCGATTAATTAAATATCGATAGTTTTTTTCCTAATAATCGATTATTTTTATCGATGTTTCTACAAATCAATTAATCGATTATCGATACTTTTTTACATAACATCGATATTTTTTATCTCTGTGAGAAAACTGCCCAGATAGCACAGAAACATCGTTAAAACATCTTAAAGATATCTGTTCAAGATATTGAGGATATCTTACGAATATCTGAAAAGTCCTACGAATGCCTGAAATACGTCCTGTAAATATCCTATGTTAGAAAACGGGATGTCTTAAAGATGTCCTACCGATATCCGACAGATGTCTTACAGACGTTTTAAAGTTGTCTTATGAATACCCTAAAGATATCTTACATATATCCTACAGATGTCTTATAAATGCTGTTTAATTAAAATACAATCGTTTTTATTATAATAATATTTTATTCAAAATATACAAAGTATTCATTCAAAATTGTTTCGCAATTACATTTTTTCTATCGAAAGCTCTTCTTAACCAATTTTGGATTAACACCTCCGTTGTCCTTTCATTATCGGCAAGGTTTGCCGTTTCAGCAGCAGCTAAAATAAGAATTTGTACATGTTCAATTATACAGAAATCAACATTGGAAACATTATAAACAGAAATGGAATCTAAATTATTAAAAGAATCAATATTCTATGAAAGATTTTCAGAAAATAATGAAAATATATTAAAAAATAATAACAACGAAATAATAATCACTTTATTTACTTACGCTCTTTTTGCATAATAATCAAAATCCAACAAACAGCAAATAGCTAATACTGCACGACACACAAAGCGAAATACAAACTTCAACGACTCGCAGGAAACTGACCTGACTTGTACTGACTTGTACCGACTTGGAGGACCTTTCCTTAAGAAGGGGAAACGTGCTGACAGAACGCATATGACCTGCCTCAAAACATTGTCCAAAAGAGTCTAGCCGGATAAGCATAGCGAATCCTGCTTTTCTCTATCTTAAGAGACCAAGGCAATTGGTTAAATATTGTATATTTCTTCAGCTACACTCCCAAATGATTGAAAATTGTATTAGGAATCGTAATGGTATTAAGAAAAAAACGCGTTTACACATTTCAATATTACCCTTCTTATGAAACTATGTTAGATTCATATAAAAATTCTTCAGGGCTACCTGAACAACACGAACTGACCAGTCACACTTATAAATACATTTAGCATTCATTCCATTGAAATTCGTTCCATTTAACAATGTGTTCGAATAAATAATACGTTCGTTTCGTACGTTATAAAGATGCCTTAAAGACATGAATTTCAGATGTCTTTACAACGTTCGTTTCGTACCCTGTAAAGATGCCTTAAAGACATGAATTTCAGATGTCTTAACGACGTTCGGAACAAAATATCGTAAAGATGTCCAGGTAACGTCGTAAGACGTTCAGACCTAAAATGGTCGTAAAATGGATGTCTTTAAGACATCGTGTGTTATCTGTGTGAACAGCTAGATATGATAACGCGACGCGCACTATTCAATGAGCGTATAATTTTCGAGAAATGTTGTATGCTCATTCGGTATAAGTCGTGTTCCGAAATTCTAAAGTCCCGAAATGAACTAAATAAGAACGCCTTACGCATTTGTGTTATTATATTCTTGTGACTCTTATTAATTGTTCTTCATTCTTATTCTATGATCTTAGATTTAAAAATTATCTTATCCAAATGTTCCATCTATAATTTTCTTTATCATCTCAATCCTTTTGCATCTGTTCTACTATTGCAGGTACAATGACCTTTTATAATGTACGCATAATATTTTGATGTTTATGCTGCTTATGCATATCTATTCTTAGAATATCCCATTCCCTATGGATTTAATAAAAACATTTTTTCTAGTCACGAAGTCAACCCTGTTGCACTTACAGCTCAAGAACTCGCAAAATACTATTAGTACTTAGGGGAAATTCATTAATATTCTTCGAAGTTAACATTGAATGTACGATTCTGATTTAACTATATTTTTTAGGAAAACTTAAATAAGAAAGATAGTGTAATATTTTTTGTTTACCTGTATATGCATTTTCTAGGCTACACTGTAGGAAATGTGCTCAGGGTGATGTTTCCAAAATCAGCCCTAGTAAAGAAGAATTCGATACTTCGATATTTTTTAAAAAGCATCGATGTTCAATTATCGATTTTTTAACTAATCGATTATTTTAACATCGATATTTTTGTCGAACATCGCCCATCCCTAATGCTAACTGCGTTAGGCGGGACGCTGAGCAACCGTCCTGACGCGGAACACCACTGTCGGTACTTCGTCTCCCGCGAAGGTATTTCGCTTTCTGGCTTGATAAAATAATCAATGTTGCAACTTTCTCCGGGTGGTTTTTCAAGATACAAAATCTACTCTATCGCGTAGTATAATTCGATTTTACGCTGGACCTCTACTTTTTCAGATAAATAGAAAAATATCCCAAAAGATAGGTGCCAAATCGGGGTCCCTGCGCGTTTAATGATCGTTTAAACATACTTAAACATTTATAATGTATTAAGGATAGTTAGTGTATCTTTTAGTGTAAATAGAATTTCAATATCTTTTATAATTACGTCTGAAAATTTGTTTAAATCTGAAAAATATGTATTTTTTTCAAAATCAAATTTCTCAAAAACTGCACGTATAGAAGCAAAGCGGGTTGCAGATTCGTAATCAGCGTATAAAGCACTATAAGAATCACCGGGTGGGGATCGTAACACAAAAAAAAGTTAAAATTTGTTGGACAGTGTAACTGTTGTTCTTGATCCCATCTATCATTTTCTTTGATTAAAAGTTCATATTTATTAACACGATTGGATATTAATATAAATAATTACTTTTAGATTATATTCTTTTAATATTTGTATTTACTAGTAATTCTCATTAACTAAAATTAGTTACTCTTGAATGCAAATAATTTAAATAATAATTATACATTGTGAATAATTTTTTGCCAATTGCGTTGTTGTATACGCCAGTATCCATCTTCTATTATAAATAGAAACAAAGGACACAGAGTGCAGCGAAAACATGTTTTCCTGTGCCTTTAAAAAATTGCGGAAAATCGTTAAAATCATCAGTTTCTTGGAGTCTGTGACACTGCATGTCCATATCTTACAAAGTGATTCAAAATCTTTTTTTAAGAGAACATTTCATGTAATAAAATGGTTGCCATAAATCCGGTAAATGTAATTTGTTTACTTATTCAGCGGGACGGATGACAAAGAAGAACTTCACGATATATTAAAAGATGCGCTAGTTAGAGCGGTTGAAAATACATACGACGTTTGTAATGGAAATCGATCATACATTAGAATTCGTTGATCCGTTTAGACCAAATTCTGTGGAATTTGTGGACGACATATTTTCACCTATTGATGAGGAAGTTGCAGAACCTGTAGAAGATCTTGTGTTGCACAAGAAGGAGGTATTGTGACGTTAGAATACAATGGAAATGCTGTTGCATAATGGAAAAGTGGAAAAAGAAAACAATTTTGTTTAGAAAATGTGCAGCATAAGTTCCAAAAAGTTCAATCGATTCAGCAATTGTGCAGGTAAAACACAGTTTTTTTTAAATATTTTGTTTTTGTAACAGAATTGGTAGTTCTACAGAAAGAGATGGGCGGAATTTTTGAATGAAACGGGTCTGAAGGGGTCGAGGGGGAGGCGCCGAAGACGAATTTCCGGTTCCGGAAGTGCAGAAACTATCGGTGCCCGTTTTACCAGACTTACATGCCCACCCGTTGGAAGTCGCTCATGATCGACCTATACTTTAAAAAAACGTTAAAAAAGAAACTTAATCTAACTTAACCTAAACTAAACCTAACCCAACCGTAAGGTTCATTACAGCTCTATTGTAAGCCGTAAGATTTAGGATAGGTTAGAATTTTTTTAACGTTTTTTTAGGTTTAGGTCGATCATGAGCGATTTCCAGCGGGTGAGCGTGTAAGTCGGGTAAAACAGGCACCGATAGTTTCCGCACTTCCGTAATCGGAGTCTTCGGCGCCTCCCCCTCGATCCCTTCAGACCCCTTTCATTCAAAAATTCCGCCCCCCTTTTTCTAAAGAACAGCCACAGAATTTTTTACAATAATATTTTAGAATAAAATGAGTTAATCTTTTTACGTTTTTATATTATATGAGAAGAAGCATTGAATAAAAGTGGAAACCGAAGAGAAAAATTATTACAGATTTCAGAATACGTTTTCAATAAAGTTGAGAAAAGTGAAAGTCATACTATTATCCACGATTTAGATATCCGAATATGGGCTTTAGAAGCAAGTGAAGTAATTACACTAGAATAATTTAAGGCATCTCGACATTGGTTATGGAATTTCAAAAAGGCTCATGGAATAGTTTCTAGAAAAATAAGCAAATTTATTACCCGTTCATACGAAATTGATTCTGCTAAATTGGACGAAATTATCTTTTCTTTTGTTAATCGCGTAAAACCTTACTGTTGGATTATTAACAATGCGTCAGCTAGAAAGCAAAAATAAATTTAGTATATTTGAGAAACACTGCGTGCTTCAATGTTTTGTTTATGGACCAGACGTCAACGGACCCATAGGCCTGGGACTGTTTATACCTGAGGGCCTGGGTAACAGACTGAATGCAGTCTTGGTCTTCCTAGAACCTTTAAGTGGGCAACAGACTTTTCTAGCTTTGTCCTTACGGGTTTTCTCGCCACTTCGTGTCAAAACGTTATAGAGAGAAGACGTCCTTCCTAGCCTTAAAATAAAGTATTATTGTGTTGAAATATACTGTGTATTTTATTATAATAATCCCCATAATCTAACACTTACATTAAAAATATTGAGGCAGATAATGTATTTAATGCTGACGAAAGTGGATTTAATTTAGAGTTGCATTCTGGTCGTACTTAGGCAATGCAAGGATCAAAAACTGTAGAAACTGTTGTCCAATCTACTTCCGCTATGACGCATAATTACACAATACTTCCTATAGTTTCAACGTCGGGTAAATTACCTTCTCCTTTCTTATTCTAAAGGAAGAAGGAGGCAATTTCGGGCCAAAGGTACCAGAGTTATTGTTTAAATCGTCGAATGTTTATTTGGTGGCATCAACTTCTAGAAAATTAACAAAAAAATTATTCAATAAATGGTTAATCAATGTATATCCACCCAATACAGGACCAAAAAGTGTTTTGTTAATAGACTCATAAACTTGTCATTGTCCGGAAACATTAAAAGAAAATGTGTCCAAATAAAGGTTTGGAAATTTACACAATACCAAGAAAAACGACAGGATTGATACAGCCATTAAATGTATATGGCTTCCGCATATGGAAGAACTTTGTCAGAAAATTTTCCGACCTCGTAATATTAAAAAATTATGACATTAGCTTGCATCTTCGAAATAATGTTATTAAACTTCAATCGTTAGTACATAATCAGCTATCAGCATCATAATATCACAATGTTTTCATATGCATGTTACAAAAGCGGGTACATTGAAGATAATTTTTAACAAAAAAAAAAATCCGACTTCGAAATGCACTAAAAAGTGTAAAATAATTTCTATTTCATTTATACCAATATTCCATAGCTATTAATAATATCTACTTAATCGTTAAATAGGATACCAAATATATTTCAAAGTTTTCGGAGGCGGCGCAAAATTAAAAGCTTTTCGTCTACTACAGGCATGGGCAGCAAGTAGTAAAACGAGCACGAGCGCTCGTCGACGCTCACGAGCGTCTCGCGAACCGCAGGAGAGGAAGGCTACGCGAAATGAAACAGACAAGGCTTATGCCCCACTCCTCAAATCTCTCAACGTTGCGTTCTTTTGTTTAATTACGGTGAGATGCACATGTACCCCACCTCTTCCAAGCGCTATCCCCACTACATGGAATAGCGAACGACTAACAAGGAAGGTTAGGGAACCCGGAAATTCCAAAAATTATGAAACTTCGCATACAAGTACAGTAAGTCATCCGTAATACGACCCTGTTTTCCGTTGGTGCCATAATTCGGTTTTAAAGGGTGAAATTACCCCTTGAAAAAAATTTGAAACTTTCTTTTTTGTGGAATATCTTAAAAACGATGAGAGATATGAAAAAAAAGTTTAAACAAAAGTTGCACAGTTCTGTTGTGTTTACAAAATGGCGTCAAGAAAATTTTTGAAAAGTGCATAATTTTTTAGTTACCCCTCCCCCCCCAACATTTTCTTGACGCCATTTTGTAAACACAACAGAACTGTGCAACTTTTGTTTAAACTTTTTTTTCATATCTCTCACCATTTTTAAGATATTCCACAAAAAAGAAAGTTCTGAATTTTTTTCAAGGGGTAATTTCACCCTTTAAAACCGAATTATGGCACCAACGGAAAACAGGGTCGTATTACGGATGACTTACTGTACTTGTATGCGAAGTTTCATAATTTTTGGAATTTCCGGGTTCCCTAACCTTCCTTGTAAGTAGAACAAACGCCTTCTCCTCGATCGACGATGCAACGGCAGCTCGCGGCCGCTCGCGAGGAATCGGGAGCGCGCTCGAATGAGCAAAATCTGCCCATGCCTGGTCTACTAGGAAGATCCTAGTTCAGGCTTCGGCAACCTATGACAAATGACCCATTTGATAATTTCAAGTAAACAATATTCAACGGGAATCAACTGTTGCGTGTGAATTTTGGGGGTATTTAGGAATATTTAGGATCTTGAAGAACGTGGGTAAGGGTACCCGTGGGGCGCTAAAGCACCCTGCTCGCAAGGCGCGAAATGAGTTAAACAAACTGCTGTTTACTGTTGTTTTCTATTAGTAAGTTCAACTCTTTATTAAATAATCTTGAAACTAGGATTTCAAAATGTGCTAATTTGCGACTCGAGAACAACTTGTCAGATTCAAGCGACAAAATCATTCTGATCGTTCGGCGCTTGGCGGAGGAGATCTTCGCGTGATGTCGGTCGATACCCCTTTCTTGGTGGATCCCGGATCCTTCCTCAGGATCATCCCTCGTCCAATGGTGGAGGAATCCACCCCGTCTTGTGTAGGCCCCTTCTCCTGGCTCTGGTCTACCCTCAGGCACGTGGAAATGGAGGCGCTCCGCCAAGACGCTAGAACGTTCCAACGCACATGTGCTACGAGAAAGCGTGGGACCCAGAAAAAATAGGAAACGACAAGACCTTGTATCACTTGGCAAAAGGCAACTCTCGAGGAAATTTATGACCCCCTTAGAGTGCGGAATATTGGTATAAATGAAATAGAAATTATTTTACACTTTTTAGTACATTTCGAAGTCGGATTTTTTTTTTGTTAAAAATTATTTTATTTCACACTTTTTAGTGGAACGTGTAGTATTTGTAGGGTAGTGTAAGGTGATATTGCGTTTTTGTTGCTTAGCTAATAACCATAAACCGAAAAAAAATTGACCGAATTCAGATGGTTAATATACAACAAATTCCATACATTTTTGCAAGTGAGATCATCGCGGATATACAGGGTGTCACACGACTACCTCGACAGCCGAAGTGGGATGATTGCCAAGGTGATTCTAAACAATTTTTTCCTTTGCCAAAATGTTGGTTCGTTTTCGAGTTATTAACAAAAAACACCGACCAATCCGAGCGCGTATAGTGTCGGCTACGAAAATCGGGCCTGACGTAGGTCGCAAACGAACGGCTCGGCACCCCGTTGGCATAGCACAATAAAAAAACTGAACTGGTAGAACATTTTTAGTCGTTGTTTAAAATGAATACAGAACCTAATCTCTTGTCGCCTGTCATAATGTAAAAAAGGAAATTCTAAGGATCCTAAACAACAAATAAAAATGATTCAAATGAAATAATTAATAAATGTTTGAATTGGAGGCTACGTTAATGATGAAAAATTTGAAAACCATTTAAATGAAACTTACGCATTCGTTCCTAAATTAACCTGCTATGCTGAAAGCAGATACTTGTCACTAGGTCACTGTGTCGATTCTGAACATTCAATGAGGAATTACCGCGGCTATTATTCATACCTAAGTGCAATAAATGAAGGGAGTTCACTTACCCGACCATGAAAACAGCTGTTCTACCGAACGTATACCCTCGTCGAATGGTTGGGACCGACCCAAGTCGTTAGGAATGAAAAACTACAAAAATTTTCTTGCGGGACCAATCGGAAGATATACTCTACAAGATGCAAAATTTTCGATCCGATTGGTACATCCGTCTCGGAGCAACCGGTGAAAAATGTAAATCAAGCATTATGTTCTTTGCAAGAAAATCGTTAGCAATGAAAAAATGCAAAATGTCTTTTTAACGGAACCAAGTGGGAGAAATACTCTACAAGATGCAAAAGGTTTCGTTTCAATTGGTCCATCCATCCATCTCGGAGTAATCGGTGGACATACATTGAACGTACATGAAACAATACGTTTTTTGCAATGAAAGTCGTTAGGAATGAAAAAATTCAAAATAGTTTTTTTACAGGACCAATCGGAAATTATACTCTACAAGATGTGTCCATCAATCTCGGAGTAATCGGCGAACGTACGCCGAACGTACAACAAGCAGTACGTTTTTTGGAAAAAAAATCGTCAGGAATGAAAGAATGTTAAATGTTTTTTTAATCGGGAAACAAACTCTACAAGATGCAAAGAGTTTCGTTCCAATTGGTCCATCCGCCTCGGCGTAATCGGTGAACATACATAAAAAAAAAGAAAAGAAATATACCCTTCGAATTGAGTATCATCCTCCTTTTCGAACTCGGATAATAATCAGTGAACATACACAAAAAAAAAAATATACACATCGAATTGAGTATCATCCTCCTTTTCGAAGTCGGATAAAATAGATAGTATCTTTTGTAATTATTGAGATTAGGTTACACCTCACCGATTTTGATGAAATTTAAATATATTGTAAAACTCAACATTTTGAACAACTTTTTCCTATACATATAACCGCCGCTCGACCTTAGTTTTCGAGATATTTTCGAAAAACTGTTGAAACTAACACATTGGATTCTGGCCATCCGTGTGTGTCCGTGACAACGTACGCATTAGTATGGGATCGCCGCTTTTCTACTGTTTCTGCAGGCAGCAGCACGGCGACCAATGACCAATATATACCTTGTGTACTTCTGCATTCATGATTTCAATGTATCGTAGCTATGATGGCACCTGGGAATTTAATATAGCCTAACCTAACCCAATCTACTCTTCCTAATCAGTGAATTAAGTTAGGTTAGGGTAAAGTGATATTCTGGGTGTCTAACGGCGACCAGACACACATACTGAGATTCAAAATCATGAAAATTAGTTAAATTTAATTTTTAAGCCCACCCGTAATATATGTATATGTGTATACATATTGATGTCGGTCGCCGTGCTGCTGCCTGCAAAAACAGTAGAAAAACAGCGATCCCATACTGATGCGTACATTGTCACGGACACACACGGATAGCCAGAATTCAATGTGTTAGTTTCAACAGTTTTTCGAGAATATCTCGAAAACTAAGGCCGAGCGGCGATTATATGTATGGGAAAGAGTTGTTCAAAATGTCTAATTTTACAACATATTTAAATTTCATCAAAATCAGTGAGGTGTAACCTAATCTCAATAATTACCGTATCTTTTTACAAAGATATTATGGTACCAAAAAATTGCTCCCTATTTGTTTTATAAGATTCAATGGTCAGATATAGCAATAACAATTTATTAACTAAGAGCAATTGAAAATAAATGTTGTTGCATATCTGCCGGTAAATTATGACGTCATAAATGACCGTTGAATACATACATATGTTACGCGGCCTCTCATCCGAAAGCCTCCGCTAGCCACACGCGCTGTCTAGCAGTCAGAATATATCGGAGCGACGGTAAACTTTGTTTAATTATTTTATTAATATTTATTTAATTGCAATTTTTTATTTTACACTTGTTTAGTAACTAAATTATTGTTGTAACTATTGAAATTTATTATTTTTATAACTTCTACGAGTAAATATCTTGCAAATTTGTTTTAATTATTTATCTTTTATATGATATTGAGAAGTAATTATTGTGTTTTAATATGTTTGATTTTTATCTGTATTATTTTTATAATTCATTAATGATCTGTTGCGATTCTTGGCTGCATGTATGAGTAAAGTATTGTAAGATAAATCAAGGAAGGAAATTGTAAACTAGGTTGTATGTACGAAAACCTGGATGTAGAGCCTAAATATGTTCTACTTCAAAATAGAAATCAGTTTTTCGTTATCAAATTATAAACTATCAAGGACTACTAATACATATGACTAATTATATGACTAATTACATATAAAGCTCGATAAGCATGATTGAAGCATTGCCAAGTAATTAAATGTTCAGGTAATTCCATCAGGCTGGTCGTTAATTAATCTTAAGTATGGGTTAGCAGGATAAGATGGTCAAAAGTGCCCTTGAACCGATTTTATTCAGCAATACACCATTTTATAGTTTATAATAAAAAACCATTGTACACCAAGTTTCAACCCTGTATCTCAACCGGGAGAGGAAAATCTGAAAAAATTCTAGAATATTCTAGCCATGTTTCTTTATGATTGTGAATTTTTTAAGATTTTTCGGTTGCAAATCCTAGGCATGAAAAATAGCCAATACTCTCACGGTTCATCCCGCGCTCTAATTGGACAGTGTTTTTCGTTAATAATTCAAAAATGAAGCCTTAACCAACGTTGTGGAAAAGGAAAAAATTGTTCAGAATCACCTCGGCAATCACCAGGGGATTCTATTTCATTCTGGGACAACCTGTATAAAAAAGAATAATATGCACATTTAAAAAATAGTTCCCTGTTTCACCCCATATTCCCCCACCGATCGATTTCAAAGGTACCGCTAGGAATGTCGCCTCTTATTATACTTATTCTTCGGAATAATTGTCATAACGTGCACAAGATTTCTTGTATTCATTTCCTACTGTATTCATAATGAGTATTTTTTACATAATGTATAGATGCAAAAATATTACATAAATACATACTTCACATCAGATCTACATATGCATACATTTATGTTTTTTGTAAGTAATTAATATGTATAAAACTGTTTATAAAAAGTAATAGAAAATTGATAAAAACAAATTCTTGTAACCATATCGAATGTAACAAAACATTGTTCAATATCATAATATTAATATATTTCATAACCAGGCATCGGAAATTGTCTAGAAAAAGTTTCAACTTCTTCTTTTAAAGCTGCAACCTTTGATTTAATATTAACATCAGTATTTAATACTCTTTTATAATCAACAAGTTTAGGACCAGAAATATTAGATACTTCTTTAGCAAGTTGCAATCCTGAAACATATGTTTATAAGATATTTTCAAATATTACTTTCAATTAAGTATAATCTGTTATCTTAAATATACCTTTATGTATGAAGTCAACGACTTTGTCAATGTCTTTTTCAACTAAACCACGAGTGGTTAATGCAGGTGTTCCAAGCCTGATGCCACTACAATTTAGTGCACTTTTATCACCTGGTACTGTATTTTTATTGCAAGCAATAGAAATACTTTCTAAAATTGCTTCTGCTTTACCTCCTGATACTCCAACAGATCGTAAATCTACTAATAACATGTGAACATCAGTACCACCTGTACTAATATTATAGCCATAATCTTGAAGTCCTGAACACAATCTCTTTGCGTTAGCAATAATTTGTTTCTGATATTGATGAAATTCCGGAGACTTAACTTGGTTCATTGCTGTAGCAATGCCTGCAATTGCATGATTATGAGGACCTCCTTGTAGTCCTGGGAATACTGCTTGATTAATTTTATCTTCCAAGTCGTACATGATCTTTTTTCCATCTTTGCCAATACTTCTAACTCCTTTACGAAAGAAGATAATTCCAGCTCGAGGCCCTCTAAAAATTATAAAAAATTTTTAACTGTTTAAAAATGAATAATTATTTTAAAATAAATACCTTAAAGTTTTATGGGTAGTAGTAGATACAACATCACTATAGTCAAATGGGCTAGGAATTATTCCAGCTGCAACTAAGCCAGATATATGAGCCATATCACTAAAAAGATAAGCATTATTTTCGTCTGCTATTTCTCTGAATCGTTTATAATCTAGACATCTGCTGTAACAGGATACACCGGCTATTATAATTTTAGGTTTAAACAATCTTGCTTCTTCAGCCAACTGATCGTAATCAATTAAACCTGTTTTACGATTCACTTTATATGGCATTGATTCAAAGAATATTGATGTTGCAGAAACTTTTTTGTTCAAAGTAAAGAAACCTAAAAATATATTAAAATATTTATAATTTTATAAACATCATGATATTTTAATGAATTTATATAAAAATTGTGTATTACCATGAGTAAGATGACCTCCATCAGGAAGATCTAATCCCATGATACGACCATGGGGTTCAATTAAACCTGTATAAACTGCAAAGTTAGCAGGACTTCCTGAATAAGGTTGTACATTACAACCCCATTCTTCTGGATTTAAATTAAATGCATCTAAAGAACGTTTCTGTGCTAATAATTCAATTTCATCAATGTATTCGTTTCCTCCGTAATATCTAAATTCAAATAAATACTGCATGAATCAATATATAAATTTAAAAGAACAATAATAACAATAAATTTTTATAAGTATACCTTTGACCAGGAAGACCTTCGCTATATTTATTATGAAGACAAGTACTCAAACATTGAAGTACGCTGAGAGATGTAAAATTTTCACTAGCAATCATTTCAAGTCCAGATTCTTGTCTCTTCTTTTCATTTTTTATCACTTCAAAAAGTTCTGGGTCTGTTTCCCAGATATTTTTATAAATAATTCCCGTCATGTTCTAAATAAATAAGATATTGTAATAATAAATGTGTTATAAATTAAAAATGTGTTTTATAAGACAAAAGGTATTGTAATGATGATAATAATTAAAATAATATTTATAACTTTGAACAACCATTTACTTTGATAAAAATCAATATAAATCAATCTTTTTTTTCCATTGTTTTTATTTGTTTTCAGTTTATTTCTTAGCTTAGATAAACAGTATTCTTAAAAATATAATGGTTATATATTCCTCATGTATATTAATATTTTAATATTTTATTTTATAATTTAAATGTAATACTCATGTAAATTTAATAGAATGTTTCAACTAATAAGAATAATATGTCATAATATAACATAAATATACTGTTATTTATTTATAATTGTATAATATTGCATATTGAACTGGTTTAATACAATAAAAAATTGATACATAATCGATCATATTTCTAATATAAATGATCATATTTATATTAAAAAATAATTGACTTTTAAATAAATTATTAATACCACTCACGAGTTTAGACAAGCAACAGGTAGTCGAAATGTGGACGTTACAATTTGAAATTCCAAACACATCTGGTATTCGTCTTTGAAAAACATAATCTTTTATACACTGTGTCCGGGCGATTAACAGATTTTCAACCAATTGAAAACCGCGTCGATTTAAATTTAATCGATTTAAGATCATAATTACAAGTTTTTTAAACTATACGTGTAAAAGTTTATGGAATGTGTAAAATGACTTTTTATTTTATTTGTGTTTGATCTGTTACCATTTTAACAATATGTCTTATAAATGTACTGCCTAACCTAAAAACTTTAGAAATCAGGTTTCAAGTTAATGAAATATACATATGATATTTAAAACTTTTTAAACTGAGTCTTGTTTTATTACAATATTAGAACTGCTTTAATAAATCATTAAAAGATCGTTAATATATTGAATGCTGTTTAACTCGTGTACAAATATAAAACACAAACGTGATCGTGTTACACTGAATTTCATTTCGGAAGTAAAAAATTTAATAATAGGGTACAATTATACTTATCACATTCAAATTGAAGGTTTATTAGTCACATATTTCCAGTCATGAAGTATTTGTCACGAAATTTTTTAAAAATCTTAAGCAATCTATTCATGTAACTCAATTTTTATAACTAACAAATTGAGAGTATCTTATTACAGTATAACTTTATATTATTCTCTTTAATAATAGGTACAAATTTCAAGAATAAATGTAGCATTGTTATTGTAATAGTTCTAATTTAAAAGTACATAGTTTTCATATAAGTATGTAGTAATATTACGTTTATTACTAAACAATCCAGCTGATACGTTTATCGACATCTCTTACATTTATTTTTTTTTTTAACAAAATTGTTTCTCTATTTCAGATAAGATATGTAGGAAATATTATTTGACCTTTAAAAAGCAATTAAACAAATAACAACCAGTAATTTAAATTATAGCAATTATTGGAAAATTATTAAAAAGCATGAACACTTTGGGTCTACATTTCAACGCTGTAATTTTGTTTTTCTAATAAATATGATATTAGAAAATAAACCCACTTTCATTTTTTTAAAACTACTTTCTTCTTTTTTTTATAAATATATTGACTTATGTACTGGTTTTAAGATAATTTTGAAATCATTAGATTTACTTCTGGATAAAAATATCGCATGAATTTACTTCTCGGTGAAATTTAAGTGAGAATAATTATACATATAACATGTTAGTAGTAATACCTGTGTCATCAGCTTCGTTAAACGCTGCCTTTCAAGAATCCGTCTTGCTACGAATAGTAATCACGTCATGTTTATGTGGTTTTAAAAACAGATTTGATGGATTTAGCAATACGTAATGTAAGATAAGATATCTATATTTAAAAAAAGAGATGTAAAACACAATCCAGCAAACATATTTCGTTTTACTAATAAACAATAACAAGCTGATAAACAAAATTACAGATCTTTTTAATTCATCTTTCATTGATAATGTTTCATCAATTGTCTTTAATATTATGATTACTATTTGACTAATTTACTGTCGATTAACGGCAAACCTGCTTCCGGAGATCGAACGTGTTAAACTTATAAGGATCATATCATATAATAATTAAATACATAAACGACAGTACAAAGGATAAATTAAACGAGAAAAGAGTTGCCGTTTTGGAAAAAGTAAAAGGGTGCCTGCAATAAAAAGGCAGAAGCAGAGCAGAAGTATCCACTTATAATACCAACTATAAAAATATAAGGGATTTAAGGGGGTAGACACGGGTAATGCAGCGAGGTGACATTACCGGCAAAAATGGGCCTATTAATGGGTTTACGGGAATCGGTTATTTGTCCTTATATGAGAACACTTAGGGCTGGGTGAGGGCTCATTCGAAAGAGGAAGGTCCAATGCAGGGGGCTCAACCGATGGTTTAACGAGATTGTGTTGATATCTAATAATATGAGTGTCCAAAGTAGAGGAAAAATCGAGAAAATACGCCCACTGAATCCAAGTATATTTTAGGTAACTATAAGAGTTTTGTGACTAAAACGATTTGTTAAGCCCCCTTCATTGAACCTTCCTCTTTCGAACGAGCCCATATTCAGCTCAAGATCTCATATAAGGACGAATAACCGATTCCCGTAAAAGTATTCCCAAAGACGAGTTTCGCCATTATCTGGATATTACAGAGCAAGTCACGTGACAAATTTAGTTCAGCTAGTAGTTATAAGATGCCGTCTAAGTAGAAAGGCTTGTAGCGGATTCGTTAGTCTTTATGGTTCTGGTAAGAAAACTAGTCTTTGTATGTAGTATAACAAATATATTTTATTTGTACTGTGATCGGCTGACACACGCTTCTCGTCTAGCCGTTAGGTCGTTTTTCTATATTTTCTTAGAATACATATAACTGAGATCAGTAACCGCGTGTATAACGTCTTGAGCTGCTGCCAACCTTACAACTTTATATAGATGGGAGAGTGCCGCCACAGGCTGTCGATTTGGAAGTGTTGCGAACCTCGCTTGTATGTATGTGTGTGATATCGTGTGAATTTAGCCGCAAGCTTGTAATCACTAGCACTGAATGAAATGTAATATGGCGACGATGCCATAAGAGTATGACTGCAGCATGTCTGCATAATGTTATATCAATGCTCATAAATTAGGAGCCAAAATTCAAAGGAATGTACAAACAATAGATAAGATATTGTAAAACTCTCAACACGGGTGATCGTGCTGGGAGAGAGTTGGAAATCCTGAGAAATAAGACTATCACACTTGAAATTTCTAAAGAGCTAATTTATTGCGGGCTGTATCTAATTCGTTACTCGTAACAAAAATCATGTTGGTTCTTGAAACTGTCGAAGTCTCTTCGACATCCTGTTTATTTACAGAGGGTCGTAAATTCTCTTAAGGGTTGCCTTGGCTCGCTAGCGCGAGACCTTTTGTTATCTTACGTTTTCTCTGGATCCCACGCTTTCTCTTAACACGTGTGCACGGAATCGTTCTCGAGTCTTGGCGGAGCACCACCATCTTCCGCTCGCCCAAGGGTGGACCGAAGCCAGGGAGAGGGACCGCCTCCGGACAGGGATGGGCCCCACCACCATTGGACCAGGGATGATCCTGAAGGAGGATTCAGGATCCAGCGAGGAGGGGATGGCAGCCAACATCGATCGAGGATCTTCACCGCCAAGCTCAGAACGATTCAAAGCTTCAACCCGTTTGCATACATTCTTCATAAAAGATAAAGTCTGAATATTAAAGGAATAAAAACTATTATTTTACCTTTAAAAATAAAGTGTACTTTATTAAAGCTCGCGCCGCGAGCAGAGTGCTTTAGCACTCCACGGGCACCTTACCCACGTAACATTTATACAAAAATCCCTAGACACCTGAAATCCACGCGCAACAGAATCGTAGTCAGAATTGTTGCTGTTGCGCGTGGATTTCAGGTGTCTAGGGATTTTTGGATATATGCTACGTGGGTAAGGTGCCCGTGGAGTGCTAAAGCACTCTGCTCGCGGCGCGGGTTTTAATAAAGTACACTTTATTTTGAAGGAAGAATAATAGTTTATGTTTCTTTATTTTTAGACTTTATCTTTTCAACAAAATGTATCTAGACGGGTTGAAGCTTTGAATCGTTCTGAACTTGGCGGTGAAGACCCTCGATCGAAGTTGGCTGCCATCCCCTCCTCGCTGGATCCTAAATTCTCCCTCAGGATCATCCCTGGTCCAATGGTGGTGGGGCCCATCCCTCTCCGGAGGCGGTCCCTCTCCCTGGCTTCGGTCCACCCTTGGGCGAGCGGAAGATGGTGGTGCTCCGCCAAGACTCGAGAACGATTCTGTGCACACGTGCTAAGAGAAAGCGTGGGATCCAGAGAAAACGTAAGATAACAAAAGGTCTCGCGCTAGCGAGCCAAGGCAACCCTTAAGAGAATTTACGACCCTCTGTAAATAAACAGGATGTCGAAGAGACTTCGACAGTTTCAAGAACCAACATGATTTTTGTTACGAGTAACGAATTAGATACAGCCCGCAATAAATTAGCTCTAGAAATTTCAAGTGTGATAGTCTTATTTCTCCGGTTTTCTAACTCTCTCCCAGCACGATCACCCGTGTTGAGAGTTTTACAATATCTTATCTATTGTTTGTACATTCCTTTGAATTTTGGCTCCTAATTTATGAGCATTGATATAACATAATGCAGACATGCTGCAGTCATACTCTTATGGCATTGTCGCCATATTACATTTCATTCAGCGCTAGTGATTACAAGCTTGCGGCTAAATTCACATGATATCACACACATACATACAAGCGAGGTTCGCAACAGTGTGAATTTAGCTACAGGTTTGTAATCGCAAGTGTTGAATGCAATGTAATATGGCGACGATGTCATAATAGTATGACTGCAGCATGTCTGCATTATGTTATATCAATGCTTATAAATTAGGAGCCAAAATTCAAAGGAATATACAAACAAAAGATAAGATATTGTAAAACTTTCAACACGGGTGATCGTGCTGGGAGAGAGTTGGAAATCCGGAGAAATAAGACTGTCACACTTGAAATTTCTAAAGAGCTAATCTATTGCGGGCCGTACCTAATTCGTTACTCGTAACGAAAATCATGTTGGTTCTTGAAACTGTCGAAGTCTCTTCGACATCCTGTTTATTTACAGAGGGTCGTAAATTCTCTTAAGGGTTGCCTTGGCTCGCTAGCGCGAGACCTTTTGTTATTTTCCGTTTTCTCTGGATCCCACGCTTTCTCTTAGCACGTGTGCACAGAATCGTTCTCGAGTCTTGGCGGAGCACCACCATCGTCCGCTCGTCCAAGGGTGGACCGAAGCCAGGGAGAGGGACCGCCTCCGGACAAGGATGGGCCCCTCCACCATTGGACCAGGGATGATCCTGAGGGAGGATTCAGGATCCAGCGAGGAGGGGATGGCAGCCAACTTCGATCGAGGATCTTCACCGCCAAGCTCAGAACGATTCAAAGCTTCAACCCGACTTGTGTCAAATTGTTGGAAAGAATAAAGAAATTCAAACTATTATTTTTCCTTAAATTCAAAGTGTATTTTATTAAAACCCGCGCCGCGAGCAGAGTGCTTTAGCGCTCCACGGGCACCTTACCCACGTAGTAAACATTCAAAAATCCCTAGACATCTGAAATCCACGCGCAACAGAATCAAGCGTTAGCTTGATTACGTCACTCGAACTGTGCTGCGAAGGCAAGCGAAAAAGGCAACATCGCCCGAACGCTGAGTAAGACGCACTACAGTCATGCTGTCCTTCTCTCATTCTGAATGTTGAGATTGTCCCTTTTCGCTAAGTTTTGACTGCCGCCCGCCTGAATTTTTCATAGCGCCCCATAACAAACCTCGCCCCATTCAAACTATATCGTGTTTGGTATCATTTTAATCAGAAAAATTTCACCAATGCGCTAGTAATAGTTTCAGTAAAAAAAAGTCAAAAATAAAAAAGTTTTATAATTGAATTAGTATTAGTCACACCGATACGTTTCGGCTCTTTCCTTTGAACATTGGACTCTCTCTCTCTCCTCCACTGTCTGTCCCTTTTTGCGTTCAAGCTTGGCTGGTCGTCGCATGTAATCTGAAATTCGACACCTCGGCTGAATATATGCAACGTCTGGTTCCCAAGCTCTGTTGCACATATTCAGCTTTTACTGTATAGACGCAAGGTCCCTCCATTTATTAGTTCTAATAGTACCATAGTACTTTTTTATGCAGAATGTTTCAAGGAGTTGACACAAGTAAAACAAAATGCAATTCCACTTAAATAAAAAATGGATTTGCATTTTTTGAGTGCATCGTTGCATTCACGAAGAAAATGAAATCACAGAAAAATAGACATTATCATACCATTGAACTTTTACATAAACAGCTTTTTCCTATCTCTTACCAAATTCAAGATATAACCCGTCCTAATTGCATGACGTATCCTGTATATTTTTATTAATTGAAAAACATTTATTTAAAAAAGTTAATAACCTTTTCTAAAAATAATTCTCAGATTGCACGTTCCTTCGGCATATTGATGTCGGTCGCCGTGCTGCTGCCTGCAAAAACAGTAGAAAAGCGGCGATCCCATACTAATGCGTACGTTGTCATGGACACACACGGATGGCCAGAATTCAATGTGTTAGTTTCAACAGTTTTTCGAAAATATCTCGAAAACTAAGGCCGAGCGGCGGTTATATGTATAGGAAAAAGTTGTTCAAAATGTAGCGCTTTACAACATATTTAAATTTCATGAAAATCGGTGAGGTGTAACCTAATCTCAATAATTACCCTCGGACCTCGTTCTCTTTCGCTATTTGTCCTTTTCTACGTTCGCCAGCATTGAAAAACTCGCTCCAGCCGTGTTGTTCTTCCAGCATCACATTTTCGTTACCTATTCATCCAATATTTGGGCGTAACGCAAAATCAGGAGAGTCCAGCATAATATCACATTCTATGCTGAAAAAACATACTAACTTATCTGTCTAAAAAAATTTTAATAACTCTGGCAACAGATTTATTTTCGGGGTGCTTTTCATAAGTAATCAGTATTTCACCAAATTGTTCAGAATATTGTTGAGTTTATTAAACAACTTGAGGCAAAAAAGAGAATCTGTTAAATTAGTTTGATTCTAAGAACCTCTCGATCGTCACCCTTCTAATAATTCTCTTTCAAATAAGCTCTCGGATTTCCGAACTGTTTATAAGAACAGATAATTGTTCTTTATTTATTTTTTATGTGCCTGTTATTTATTTAATAACCAAATCCTAATAAATACCAATTTTTATAACATATCAAAAAATCATTGAAATCGGGAAGGACGTATTTGTTCTTCAGTTTCACTAAAAAAAAGAATAATAATAGCAACAGAAAATAATGATAGTACGTCTTGTGACACATGGGTTGAAAATCGCTATCCTAGTCGATAGAACGATGCGTGAAAAAAAAATTACGCGTCGGAGTTCATCGCCTCTTCGAGACTCGAACTTCCCATTCTCCACGATACATTGTATCGTCGTCGACGGTTCGGTCGACGCACACATATTCACATATACGAGCTGCGAATGAGCGCGCGGTCGAGCACAGAAAACGAACAAACTGCGCCCTTCAGAAAAAACGAGGAACTAAATTTGTGGTCTGCTTTACCTTTTTGACGTCTTTCGCGAGTGAACAATCAACGCAATCGTAGTTTTCAAATTACTTCTTTCTGGAGACTTGTACATCATCCCTTGGGTACTCGTTTTATTATATCCGCCCCAAAGAATATCAGTCTGGTCCCTATTTGGACAAACTATTGGCAGAAATGTTTATATTACGAATAAATCAATGCAGGTGAGTCCGATCCGCCATTTTCTTGACCGTTGACAGACAGCAATTTCAATATTTTATAAGTTTTTGACGATTTGAATAATATAAGGACCAGACAAATATTCTTTAGAACCTCCTGAACACGTCCCTCAAATTTTTTTTCATTCTGTTTAGAAATGAGGACGTAATTTGAAAACTCGCGTCTAGGGATTTTTCTAGGGACTGTCGGTAAAGTTTTCGACGCTAGAATCACCTTAAACAAAAGAATTAACAAACAAGAGAAATTATATCTAGGGAATACAAACATTTAAAAAATAAATAAAATTATATAGAATCTTTTAATTTCATAAAATAAATAATATAAATACTAATTTAAATTTACAATCCTCACTATGTCGATCCAACGCATATATAACTTTTTAAATCTGACGTTTATTTCAACACTCCCACTTTGGGTTGACACAGGTTCTTCTTGTTCTCTCCTTCCTTCTCCGGGTCTGCATTTATTCTTAGCTCCTCTCGTAGATAAATAAATCTTGTTTTACTTAAAGGTTTAGTGAGTATATCCGCTACTTGTTTTTCGCTGCTAACATACTGCAGTTTGAAAAACTCTTCTTCATAATATTGCCTGATAAAATTGTATCTTATATCTGTATGTTTTGTTCGTTGGTGATACTCCGGGTTCTTGATAAGTTTAATAGCACTTTGATTATCTATATGAAAAATTGGAGTTTGAGTTTTAATTAAATCATCTAATAATTTTTTAATCCAAATTAATTCCTTCATAGCTTCACTTTCTGCTATATATTCTGATTCTGTTGATGATAATACAACAGACCGTTGCTTACGAGATCCCCAGGTAATCAGGCTGTTACCTTTTATATATTTTAAAATCCTTTTGACAGCATTCCAATGAATCTTCTGTGGTGCTTCTGCATATTGACTTACAGCATTTACAGCGTATGCTATATTAGGTCTCGTTAGTTTGGCAAGGAAAAGTAAACTACCTATTGCTTCCTTATATGGGATGTTACGTTGCGCGAGGCGAAGCGAGCGCGCAACATAAAAGAAGAAAAATAAAAATCTTTCCTTAATTCTGGGCGATGAGAAAGGTATCGCTGCCACCAGTTCTGACCACGTATGACGTGTTAACGTCCTCTACGGTCAGAACAAATTAAAAGACGGAAAATTTAGATAGAATTGTTAGTATGTATAATCCATCTTCTTACTGAATTTTTTTTGTTAGTATGTATTCTAAACCTATTTGAGTTTCTTTGTTTTTTCTGGACTCGACTGTCCCCACGTTCGTTGTATCACTTCCGTGTTCCCTGCCATATATGATTGTGTTATGTTTCTTCGTTGGAACTAGAAGCATGTTGAAACACGCTCAACGATATCTATTAAAATCGTAAACAAACCTCTTGTGTGTATTTAAACCCTGCATCCCATCAAGAATTTATTTCCGTTGGGTTCGTCAGTGTTCTGAGTCCCGTACGGATCCCTCCTTGAAAAGTTGTGTTGGCGTGCGTGAATTTGAAATGTAAAATGAAATAGGGATGGTAATCGAAAGAAATGTTGATACTGTTTAGTGTGCAAAAGAAAAATAAATTTAATTCAAAAACTATTGAAGCTAACAAACTGAATTCCAAATGACTATTGATTTAATACTGTTAAATTCTTGATAAATACTGATAAAGACTGAGTAATGGATTCAGATTAAAACAATAATGGTTAACAAAGGTAAAGATGCTTAACCTATTTGATACATAAGCTCGATTAGAAACGTAAATTTTTCCTTTGATACGCAATTGGACCTTTCGATATAATTTTGAATGATTGTAGATTGAAATTTTACAACGTTAGACGACTGGCTCGATCGAATAAAAATATGAAAAGTTAACTGTATCTATCCGCGAGGAAACGACCTGAATGAAGAGGCTCTTACAACCCCCGAAAGGGCTTTACAGACCGTCCCTGATTAAGGATTGAAATCGAAGCAATCGTCACACACAAAATCGCGATGAATGAAAATTCGAGATATCAATATAATGTATAATATACGGTTCGGTACCTGAACGTGAAAACATGACGATCTAAAATGAAGAGACTCTTATAACCCGTAGGCTTAATAGATTGCCCGTTTTGCCTTGTTGAAAATCAATTACAAGCCGTGCTCGACAAATTAGTACAGAACAGGCTTACCGTGAGAATGGTGAATATAATACACGATTAGATCGCTTGAAAATCGGTGTATGCTCGTTGAATAAATCGCTGTAAAATCTGGAACACCAAGAGAGATGAAAGGCTGATGTCGCACTTGCACTTGTCGCGCGCGCGTCTGCCGATTGTATTACGATTAACAATTTAACAAGACGTTCTCAAAGACGTTTACAAGATTCGGAAAAACTGAATAATTAAACGCGATGAATTTAATACGAGAAATACGCGATCAAACGGATTAAACAAATGAAAGAGAAAAGATAGAAATTTAATAGTGTGAAATGGCTTAACGCGTCTCTGAGTCTTTGCCGCGTATCCGGAATTTCACCCTCGCGACACTCTGCCTACGATTAGGACTTGCCGCGCATCTAAATTACACTTGCTACATATTTTGAAATCTACCGTTGGGCCTTAGTTTCAGGCAAATTCTTGGAATTCGATACAAAGACTTTTATTGCTCCGTTCGACCCTTCGCCTCTAAACAGTCCTCGAACGCTTGCCAACGCTCGCTTGTGTGGGTTCTCATTCCTCACTCTTTTATTCAAACAAATATTCAAATTGCTGAGCTATCTCGCGCTTTCATTACAGCATTCAATTTCATACATACGATCGGGTTAGGGACCGACTGGCCCCTACGCGTGAAAAAGAAGAAAGTATCGGTCGAAATTTAAAGGATAAATTAATCTTTACGCTTTTGTGCAGTTAACCCAAGGAGACCCCTACAATGCGAAGCACTGGCTAACTGCGCAGCGAACGCTGTTTATGATACCTCTCCTCGGTCGAAACCGAGTTTTTCTATCCCGAATTCTGTTACTACGCAGTTGAGCACGACGATAGTTTCAAGGAGGGGTAATAGCTAAAGAAAAGAATTGAGAAATAAAAGAGAATTAAAGGAAAGGAAAGACAAAAATAGAATAATTATAAGCTCAAGCTCTTCCCTGTGCTTTTCCCACATGAAGAGTCTCTTACAACCCGAAGGCTTGATGGGCAAGCACAGAGTTGAGGAGAAAATTGAAACGATGAAGTAGTGATTCGCCCTCCTCACGCTCCTTACATGAGGAGACTCCTACAACCCGAAAGCTTGATAAGGGAACGTGAGGCGGACAAATTTGTGAAAATTTTCCGGACGTGACAGGGACATCAGTAGCCGCCTCATCATCTGAGATACGCAAAGTAAGATCCTGATGTTGATCAGCAGGTATTGCTACAGTGTTGGCTTCTTCTAATCTAAAACGTTTAATTATCTTCCTTGCATATGATTCTTGATTTGTAAAAAGTGAGCCATCCTCAAGTCGTTTAATCTCTATGCCTAAAAGCACATTTAAAGAAGTAATAGTTATTTCAAATTCAGCTGCTAAAAAGTCCAAAAGAGCTTTAATTTTTGTTTTATTTGCTGATGCCACTAAACCATCATCTACGTATATTGCTAAGATGATCTTCTCCATGCCTTCACCCTCAACAAAAACACAAGGGTCTGCATTAGTGGCCTGTAGATTAAACTTCTTTAAACAGTCCGTAAATGTTTTATTCCAACATCTTGCTGATTGTTTTAATCCATATAGTGACTTCTGCAATCTGCACACCCGTCCAGATCCATTGTCACAGCTCTCAGGTTGATGCATGTAAATAACTTCTGAAAGATCTCCATTTAGATAAGCAGTCTTCACATCAAATTATGCCAACTCCATGTTGCTTTACCCTACAATTGCTAAAATTGTTCTAATTGACGTAAATTTTACAATAGGACTAAAAGTTTCTGCATAATCTACGCCTGAAATTTGAGTATAACCTTTAGCAACAAATCTTGCTTTAAACCTCCCTTTTTGATTACCGATAGCTGATTTATACCTGAATACCCAACGATTCTGCAAAATTGAAGCATTCTCTGGCGCATGAACCAGTGTCCAGGTACAATTTTGTTTTAAAGAATCCATTTCATTCAACATAGCTTCTTTCCAGCTCTCAGCATGCTCATTATTAATTGCTTCTTTGAAGGTTGCTGGTTCTTGACAACTTGTCAAAATCATCATATTTCTTTGGTTTTTGTATAATTCTTTGAGATCGCGATTTATCCTCTTCAGCGTTCCTGTTGATATTACGTTGCTCTTTAGCATTCCTGTTGATATTACGTTGTTGTTCCAACTTCTTTATTTGTCTTCTTATTATTAGATCATCTTCTTTCGGAACATTGACAGTGCCTTCAGCTATACCTTCTTCAACAATATTTTCTTGGGAAATAATATTTTCTGTATTTTCTTGGGACTCTATAATCTCTTCTGAGTTAACTAAATCTTGATTATTTTCTTGATTATCTTCTTCCTCCCTTGGAGCATCCTGAATTTGGATCGAGACTAATTTTTCTTCTTCTATAGCTTCAGGAATAGTTTTAAATTCTTCTGGACCAAAAATGACGTTCCTGTGAACTTCAACTTTATTTCTGATTGGAAACCAAATTCTAAACCCTTTCATATAATCTTCATATCCCACGAAAAATCCTTGTTCTGCTTTTGGATCCCATTTAGTCCTCTTCTGTTTAGTTATATGAACATATGGTAAACCTCTGTCCCAAATACCCGTAGGTCTGAAATATTTGCTGATTTTCCAAACCATAATTCATAAGGAGTTTTTGAACGTACACTACTTGTTCCAGTTCTGTTCAACACATAAACAGCTGTATGAACAGCTTCCGCCCATAATCTTACGTCCATATTCTTGGCATGGATCATGCTTCGTGCTGCTTCCACCACTGATCGGTTTTCCCTTTCAATGGTGCCATTTTGTTCAGGACAATACGGAACACTCTTCTCATGGATAATCCACTTTTTACGTGACATTTCCTCTACTTCTCTATTAACAAATTCAAGATTATTGACTGTACATATTCTTTTAATTTTAATTCCCGTTTCATTTTCTGTAAAACTTATAAAATCTTGTAGATGTTGAACAATATCTGTTTTATGTCTCAAAAAACTAACTTTTCTGTAGTGCGAAAAATCATCCTTAATAAAATAATTTTTAACAAAAAAAACATCCGACTTCGAATTGCACTAAAAAGTGTAAAATAATTTCTATTTCATTTATACCAATATTCCATAGCTATTAATAATATCTATTTAATCGTTAAATAGGATACCAAATATATTTCAAACTTTTCGGAGGCGGCGCAAAATTAAAAACTTTTCCTCTACTAGGAAGATCCTAACTCGGGCGTCGGTAACCTATGATAAATCACCCATTTGATAATTTCAAGTAAACAACATTCAACTGAATCAACAAACCCATTGCGAATTAACTATACTGCAGTTCACTTAACTCGCGCAGCTAGTGACCTACTGAGGTCTAGGGAGATTTTTAATAGTGCGTGTGATTCCCCTTTACAGCTTGCTTCTTACTTTGCGTTCACATCATTTTCTTTTTGCGACAAATAATAGGAATTTCATTGTATCGTGAAACTTTACAATATCATCACCGGTTATCAGTTATCGTACGTCATATATTTATGCCCACCATTTATATGATCGCAAAGTATAATAAGAAGCAAGCTAGAGAGCGGAATAACACACGTTATTAAAAATCTCTCTAGACCTAGTGAGCGGCGCGAGTTAAGTATGGTCTCTTGTGAACTGCAGTATAGTGCATGTCCATCAGGAGTGCTGCTAATTTCTCATACAATCGTTACAATTGCAAATGTTTTCAGCCGGACCTATAATTTTTCTCTTACGACTTATTAATTACCAAGTTTGCCATACCACAATCAAATCGTTATTGGCAGCACCGTTTGTTTGGGTATTTTTAATTTTGCGCCGCCTCCGAAAAGTTTGAATTATATTTGGTATCCTATTTAACGATTAAATAGATATTATTAATAGCTATGGAATATTGGTATAAATGAAATAGAAATTATTTTACACTTTTTAGTGCATTTCGAAGTCGGATGTTTTTTTTGTTAAAAATTATTTTATTTCACACTTTTTAGTGGAACTAGTAGCATTTGTAGGATAGTGTAAGGTGATTTTAGATTTCTGTTGCTTAGCTAATAACCATAAACCGAAAAAAAATTGACCGAATTTAAGTTGTTAATAAACAACAAATTTCATAAATTTTTACGAGTGAGGTCATAGCGGATATACAGGGTGTCACGTGACTATCTCGACAGCCGAAGAGGGATGATTGCTGAGGTGATTCTAAACAAATTTTTCCTTTCCCAAAATGTTGGTTCGTTTTCGAGTTATCAACAAAAAACACCGACCAATCTGAGCGCGTACAGCGCGCGGGCTCAGGGACTGCAATGTCGGCTACGAAACCAACGAAAATAAATGATTGAAATGGAATAATTAATAAACGTTTGAATTGTAGGCTACGTTAATGATGAAAAATTTGAAAACAATTTAAATGAAACTTTCGCATTCGTTCCTAAATTAACCTGCTACGCTGAAAGCGGATAATTGTCACTGGGAAACGAAGAAACACGTTCGGTAGAACAGCTGTTTTCATGATCGGGCCAGTGAACTCCCCTCATTTATTGCACTTAGGAATGAATAATAGGCGAGGTGTTTCCTCGTCGAATGTTCAGAATCGACACAGTGACCTAGTGGGAATTATTTGCTTTCAGCGTAGCAGGTTAAGTTAGAAACGAATGGGTAAGTTTCATTTAAATTGTTTTCAAATTTTTCATCATTAACGTAGCCTCCAATTCAAACGTTTATTAATTATTCCATTTCAATCATATCTATTTGTTGTTTAGAATGCTTAGAATTTCCTTTTTTACATTATGAAAGGCGACAAGAGATTAGGTTCCGTATTCATTTTAAACGACTAAAGATGTTCTACCAGTTCAGTTTTTTTATTGTGCTATGCCAACGGGGTGCCAAGCCGTTCGTTCGCGACCTACGTCAGGCCCGGTTTTCGTACCAGTCAGTGCAGTCCCTGGAACTGCGCGCTACACGCGCTCGGATTGGTCGGTGTTTTTTGTTATTAACTCCTATTAACACCCTGTATATCCTACTAAATATGAAAGATTTCACCGCGAACGATACATTCTTTGCAGAGTAACATGAAGGAATGGATTTTTTGCTATAACAGTAGTTATTAACAAATTCCATAAATTTTTGCAAGTGGGATCATCGCGGATATACCTCCTACTAAATGTGAAAGGTTTCATCACTATCGGTACATTCCCTGCAGCATAAATGCAGGAAGATATAAATGAAATATTACGTATTTTGCGATAAAAGTCGTTAGGAATGAAAAAGTACAACAATTGTTTTGCAGGACCAAGTGCGAGATATACTCTACCAGATGCAAAAGGTTTCGTTCCGATTGGTCCATCGGCGCAATCGATGAACATACATAAAAAAAAAAAATACGTACACATCGAATTGAGTATCCTCCTCCTTTTCGAAGTCGGATAAATAAGTAGAAAATACCTTGAACCGCCAACAGAACAGGACTCCATAGGCCCGCAGAGATCACCAGGATTACTAGTACATGTTTGACTTTTGGGAAAAGGCTTACGACTCATTTTCCCTAACATGCATCCTTTACAAAGCCAATCAGATTCATTTTTCACATTAATATTCCATTTCTTCAAAATCGAACGCACGTAGACAATATTTTGATGAGCAAATCGTTCATGCTACAATCCAAGAGTTTCTGTCCTTCCCTGTGAAAAACAGGAATATTCTAAACCTTCATCCACACTTTCCTGTGTATAACATCTAAACATCATTTGATATAGTTTGCCACTTCGGTTTCCCATTGCAAGGACTCTTCCTGATTTCTTCAATAAACATTTTTGACCTTCTGAAGTCATTTCTAAACCTTTGTCAAATGCTGACGACAAAGAGAATAAATTATATTTCAAATCCGGCACATGTAAAACATCAACCAGATGATTACGCTCCCACTTAATACCGTTATAAGCTAGAATATCAAGCTCTCCCTTTCCAACTGCATAAATTAACTCATCGTTTCCTAGTCTTACAGGTACTTGCTCAGTCAAATTCTTATAATTAACAAACCACTCGCGCACTGGTGACATGTGCTGACTTGCACCAGAATCTAGAAACCAGGACTCTGAGGTTTCTTCAGTCAACAATGTTGTTACCACTGTGGTTTCTCCGATAAAAGCGGTATCTCTGGAGCTTACGCCATTCTTTGTTCCATTGTTATTTAAACTTACACAACAATCCTTCTTCCAATGGCCTATCTTACCGTATCTAAAACATTTGCTAGGTTGCTTATTTTTCTGCGTTTGTTGTGCTTGTTGATGGCCCTTTATGGCCTCTATTTTTTGTGCAGGTCGTAAAAGCACTATGAGATAGCTTCTCCTGTGAGTTAATGCGTAGCTCCTCAACACCCAATCTTGAAGTAAGATTAGCAAGCGTTCGTTGATCTTCGTTTGTAGGCTCCCATGCAGTATTGAAGTGCATATATGCCGGTGGTAATGTCATAAGAATCTTTGTAATCACCATTTTATCTGAAACAACCTCTCCGAGTGCCTTTAACTTATGTGATAGATCCTCAATCTTAGCTATATGTGTAGCTATATCATCTTTATCATTTTTACCCAAAGAATACCATTGTTGTAAAAGAAAATGTTTAGTAGTTTCACTTTTATTCTCATATACTTCGTGCAATCTATTCCACATTTCTCTGGGTGTTTGACAATTTAAAATATGAAGTAATGGTTGTTCACCTACCGTTATAACGATAATTTTTTGTGCTATATTGTCAAGCTTTTTCCACAACTTAAGGTTTCTCGCATATGTGGCTCTTGTCTCTGCAGTTGCATCGTGGGCTAATTCAGGCTTCAAGTATGAGCCTGACGTAAAATCTTCTGCATCACCAGCAGCAATTAAAACACTGACTTAAAACTTCCAGGTTCCCCAATTTTCCAAGCTTCTAAGTTTTTCAACCTTTCCAGATTCACCCTCCATTTTGATTTTTATTGCACTATTGCACAAAATGGCCGGCTAATCCCAAAATCAACATTTCGAAAAACACAGGAAGTAATATTTTCTTTTTAATGAGAATATAATCTCGAGTATTCTGGGCCCATAACCTCAAGTTAATTTTATTTATTATCACAATATTAAACACGATACAAATGGATATATTATATATTAGAATCAGAAATCAGAAAAACACGTCTACATACTTCGGAAGCAAGAAGGCGAAGTGAAGAAGAAGAGCTTTAAACAAAAGAATTAACAAACAAGAGAAATTATATCTACGGAATACAAACATTTTAAAAATAAATAAAACTATATAGAATGTTTCAACTTCATATTAAATAAATAATATAAATACTAATTTAAATTTACAATCTTCATTATGTCGACCCAACGCATATATAACTTTTTAAATCTGACGTTATTTCAACAATCGTTAAATAGTATACTAAATACATTTCAACCTATTCAGAGGCGGCGCAAAATTAAAAACATTTCTTTTACTAGGAAGATCCTAGTTCTGGCGTCGGCAACCTATGATAAATGACCCATTTGATAATTTCAAATTAACAATATTCAACAGGAATCAACATACCCATTGCGGATTAACTACATTTACATCAAAAGTGCTGCCAACTTCTAATACAAGCGTTACAATATTACAAATGTTGTCAGCCGGACCTATAACGTTCCGCATTTTCTCTTACGACTTATTAATTACAGTAGAAGCTGGATATATGCAACAAACATTGGGACCCAGATGTTGCATATATCCAGCCGAGGTGTCGAATCTCGGGTTACACGCGACGAGCAGCCAATCGTGAACGTAGAAAAGGACAGACAGTGGTGGAAAGAGAGAGGTCCGATGATCAAAGGAAAGAGCCGAAACATATCGGTGTGACTAATACTAATTCAATTATAAAACATTTTTATTTTTGACTTTTTTTAAATGAAATTTTTACTAGCGCATTGGTGGAATTTTTCTGATTAAAATGATACCAAACACGATATAGTTTGAATAAGGCAAGGTTTGTTATGGGGCGCTGTGAAAGATTCAGGCAGACGGCAGTCAAATCTTAGCGAAAAGGGACAATCTCAACATTCAGAATGAGAGAAGGACAGCATAACTGTAGTGCGTCTCACTCAGCGTTCGGGTGTTGTTGCCTTTTTCGCTTGCCTTTGCAGTACAGTTCGAGTGACGTAATCAAGCTAACGCTTGATTCTGACTACGATTCCAAATCGGCAGCCTTTCTACTTAGACGCCACCTTACAACTACTAGCTGAACTAAATTTGTCACGTAACTTGCTCTGTAGTATCCAGATAATGGCGGAACTCGTCTTTGGGAATGCTTTTACGGGAATCGGTTATTCGTCCTTATATGAGAAGATCTTGAGCTGAATAAGGGCTCATTCGAAAGAGGAAGGTTCAATGAAGGGGGCTCAACAAATCGTTTTAGTCACAAAACTCTTATAGTTACCTAAAATATACTTGGATTCAGTGGGCGTATTTTCTCGATTTTTCCTCTACTTTGGACACTCATATTATTAGATATCAACACAATCTCGTTAAACCATCGGTTGAGTCCCCTGCATTGGACCTTCCTCTTTCGAATGAGCCCTCACCCAGCCCTAAGTGTTCTCATATAAGGACAAATAACCGATTCCCGTAAACCCATTAATAGGCCCCTTTTTGCCGGTAAAGTCAACGCGCTACTATTACCCGTGTCTATCCCCTTAATACTGACCTGAAAAGTATCAGCCAAGAATTTTTAGTGTTTTAACATCCAAATGCTGAACATATACTTAAGAAACATTAAAAAAAATGCAAATTACAAAAATGGGACGCTTCAGAAAAAAAAGTTGAAATTTTACACACAATTTTCGTTACTTTTTGCAATAAAAAAGTACTTTCTGAACGTGATTTTCATAAACAAGTAGGTATATGTTCAAGATAATATTGTTATTGAGTTGTGTATACAGTTTTAGCACGATCGGTCAACTCGCTTTCAAGTTGTTTCCCACAAACTTAGAAAATGTAGTTTTGAGATAAACGTGTTTAAAGTTTGAAGTATCACCGGCTAAGCAGTGACACGACTCACGCTCACAAGCAATAACTTCGGAACGGCTACGAATTTCGGTTTAAAATTTTACCACCATACTCTTAAAATGTTTAACTACCATTTTATGTAAAAAAAAATTGATTTTTTGATGCCGCTACATGTCACCCCTTAAGAAACAACAAACTTCAAAAATCCAAACAAAAATTGATACATTTTTCAAACCAGTGTCACCGAAACCAGGAAGTTCAAAAACGAACATTGACGACTCTCCTGAACGGGCGTATAGTGATATATCATCTGAAGATGAATAAAGTGCAATTTTAAAGTGTAATTAGAATGTAAACTTTCGTTTATATGTATTTCTATTTGATTGTTAATAAATAGGTTATTCAGAAAGCTTATTTTTATATAACGGACATTCGGCTATATCGGACATCCCCTCGAACGTATTGATCCGTTATATCGAGGTTCCACTGTACTTGTAACTTCTAAGTGCATTGACCGATCTCGATGAAATTTTCAGCATACACATAACTCATTGGAATCTACGAAAGGCATATTTTATATTTTCATTATACGCTCACATAAAAAAGTTGAAAAATTACCCTTCACTATTTTTTAACACGGTTTCAACAAATTGTAATTTTGTAAGACAACAAAAGCACGTATCTTCAATTTTGTGACCCACTGTATATCAGACAAAACAAATTTCGAAACAAATATGGTAATTATTGAGATTAGATTACACCTCACCAATTTTGATGAAATTTAAATATGTTGTAAAATTAGACATTTTTAACAATTTTCTCCTATACATATAACCGCCGCTCGGCCTTAGTTTTCGAGATATTTTCGAAAAACTGTTGAAACTAACACATTGAATAGCCATCCGTGTGTGTCCGTGACAACGTACGCATCAGTATGGGATCGCCGCTTTTCTACTGTTTTTGCAGGCAGCGGCACGGCGACCGCCATATATATATATATATATATATTACGGGTGGGCTTAAAAATTAAATTTAACTAATTTTCATGATTTTGAATCTCAGCATGTGTGTCTGGTCGCCGTTAGGCGACCAGAATATCACTTTACCCTAACCTAACTTAATTCACTGATTAGGTAGAGTAGTTTGGGTTAGGTTAGGCTATATTAAATTCCCAGGTGCCATCATAGCTACGATACATTGAAATCATGAATGCAGAAGTACCCAAGGTATATATTGGTCATTGGTCGCCGTGCTGTTGCCTGCAGAAACAGTAGAAAATCGGCGTCGAAAACAGTTCAACAGTTTTTCGAAAATATCTCGAAAACTAAGGCCGAGCGGCGGTTATATGTATAGGAAAAAGTTGTTCAAAATGTTGAGTTTTACAATATATTTAAATTTCATCAAAATCGGTGAGGTGTAACCTAATCTCAATAATTACCACAAATATTTGTATTACAAATGTTCACGAAATGTAATTGTCAATGACACTCGGGAAGTAAAGATGAAAAGAAACACTTACTGCGGCTTCGCGAATCCATTTTTTTGCTTCGATGGTTACTACTTCGTAGCACGTTTTGAACTGTCGCTGCCAGTGAAATTGGAAAACGCCACAGCGTTGGCGTTTCGTTTTTGTTTCACACGTGCGTAGCGTGGTGGGGGAAAAGGCCCGCGATGCCATCTACTACTTCTTTCTTATGCCAGGGCTACACTGAGTAGAAATGTTCGCGAACAGTTCTCGAACTCTTTGCGAGCTGTTTGCGAGCTGTTTGCGAACAGTTCGCGAACAGAATTCACACCTAAGCTCAGACGTAGTTACGTCAACAGCTCGCAAACTGAACGCAAACGGACATGTTTCGAGTTCACAAACAGACCCTTTGATGTACCGACTCCTTAGCGAACACTGTTCGCTGTTCGCTGATGAGTTCGCTGCAACCTGCTCGCTGTTCACGAAAGTGTCCACATTGCCGGCGAACATGGTCCGCGAGCTGTTCGCAAACTGTTCGCGAAATGTTCGCGAAATGTTCGCGAACAGCAGTGTAGACCCGGCATTAGACGTAGAAAACATATTGAAAAACTGAATTTGTATCAATATTTTCAATCATTTGTGCAAAAAATGAGCACAAATGGCAAATAAAAAAGGCACAAGTCAGAGGTTAGGAGGGGGTAGGAGAAAGCTCTCCCTCAAAAGAGCTTATAGAAAAATGTAAGTATTAGGATTTATGGGTGGAAGCAATAAAACAATATTAAAGTTTTATATAGAGAAAAAAAATATTTAATTATTAGAAAAACTGTTGAAGACTATAGCTGCGATGCTTTGGTTTCAAAGGCTTCGTTCGAACTAACTGAAAACGATCCTGCTTGACGCGCATAAGATTTTAGGAGAATGTTTAGGTTAGAACCCTTATCGCTCTTACGGTTCTCAGAAGCAACGTCTCCGAAGACTTCTAATAAAAGACTCTTAAATTCATTTTTTCTTATTCGTTACAATTAATAGTAAGTGCTTACAAAATACATTTCAGTTTTTTGTGTGCAAATATTTACAAGTATTTATAACCTCATTCGTTCTACTTTGCAGGCGACAAAAACAATGGCAATCGTCGACATTGACGATTGAACCTACTGTAGTTTTCAAAAAGAGAAATTCTCTCCCGGGAAAACTTTGTATATCGAAAAATGTGAAGGAGGTTAGTCAGACAGATATGTCTGACCCCCTACTAGTTTATAAATATTATAATAAAGATCCTTCATTTATCCCAAAGGATCCTAAAGATGTGGCACGCATCTCATCAGAAAACGCCCTTCGCGAAAATAAAGATATGGGACGCATCGCAGAAAACGCCCTTCGCAAAAACGATGAGACTGTCGTGGTAGAATGCGAATCTACAAGTGTGATACCCACTGTACAAAACGTCCTGGACGATAGCGACGACGATCTCGTCGTAGACGTCGGACACGTAGATGTGGGACGTATTTCGGAAAATGTAGCAGATGGCTGCCGCATTGTTGACGTTCAGTTCTTTTGGAATGAAATACATAGAACGTTCGACAATCATGCGCGAGGTATTGAATGTCATTTTCGCGATTGAAAAATGATCGGTACTCGCCAGCATGGGTGTCTCGCACAGTTTTTCTTCAAGTGCCAAATGTGCAATTACGAGAAGCTACTGTTTGGCCGGAACCTATGCGTTCAGATAAAATGAATATAAATGAGGCCATGACGACCGCGGCTGTTATAGTCGGAATCGGCTATGCACAATTAGAATTATGCGCCGCCCTGGACATGCCCTACATGGCTGAAACGACATACCTGAGGTACCGTGAAAAACTTGTAGATGAGTTTATGAAAAGTGCAATGCATACCATGCAGACAGCAGGTGAAGAAGAAAGGCGATTAGCTTTTGAAAACAATGAAGTCGTCGACGGTATCCCATACATAACTGTCATAGCGGATGGTAGCTGGATGAAGAGATCGTATGATACGAATTATAATTCACATTTCGGTGTCGGTGCCATTGTAGGTTTCCGCACAGGAAAAGTTCTGTTTATCGGCATACGCAATAAATACTGCACAATATGTGATATAGCGGAACGAAAAACTACATCCCGAAAACATCATAAATGTTATAAAAACTATGATCGTTATGCCAGTTCTAGTAGCTGTTGGTTTTTATCTTTCAAGAAGAGAAAGTTTTCTTTCGTTCCGTTTACAAAAACCATCGACGTACGTATTGCGTTTCTTTTTCCGAGACACAAGTCAAGAGGATGCAGCTGTGTTCCTTCTTGGCTTATTTAGATAAAGAATAGGACCGATGGAGTCTATGGGTACGTGACGAATTCTTCGTCACTGACCTGCCTTTAGTCGGACTGTTTCTTCCGAGCGGTACGGACGTGCCCTTCCAAGTGTTTTAAATAAAGTTTTGTTTTAAAAAGTATTTTCTCATTTTATTTTGTTTCACCACCTATTTCCAATAGTAGCATGGAAAGGGATGCTATTGCTGAATGTTTCAAATGCAGCATTGAAATGCATGGCTTGATATAGAGAACAGTTGTTACCGATGATGATAGCAACGTCTATCATACTATTGTGAATAACAGACCTTACCGAGCACAAAAAGTAGCCGTTAGAAAAAAAGTGTACCAATTACTTACTTCGTAATTTATGTAAAAAGGTGAGACACGTTGCGGAGAAAACGCAAACGAAGGGTCACAGAGATCGTGACTTTGTTGCGTACCGAAATATCATTAAAAAAAATATTTTAAGTATTCGTAGAGCTTTCGTTTTAACAGTCAATGCGCGAAAACAAGAAAAAGTGCCTCAGCATATCGAACCTAGAGAACTTAAGAAGGACATTTTAAGTATTCCTAGCCATATATTTGGTGAGCATAAGGAGTGCAATAGCCGCAGCCATATGTGTATGCGGGACGAAAACAGAGCTGAGAAAAATTACGTTCTATCTTTGAAATTATACAGTCTGTACAGCGAAATCGAAAAAGCCATACGATTCCTCAGCTGCTATTCGGATAGTTTGTTAATGAATGTTACAAACAATCCCGCAGAAACATTTAATTCAATTATCTGCAAAGAGATTGGTGGAAAACGTATTAATTTTGGTGCTGTTACGCAATATAATACGCAACAAGACTTACACAAATGCATAAGAACATGTGTAGAACCGTGCCACCACTAGTAAAGAGATTGGAGGAATGGCGGCAGAAAAAAGTTGCGTAAACGAAAGAATTTCGAATGACTTATGGCAAAAGAAGGAAATTTAAGCCAGTGCAAGGAACGGATAAATATTATGATCCAAACTCGCAAAGACCAGATCTTCCGAGTGATATGCTGCTTCAACTTCGCAAGGAACATTTTAAAAAGCTTGCTGACAACGCAAAAAATCGTACAATAATAGAAATGAACACAGGAGACCAAAACGATTCAGATTTATGGAGAGCTTTAAAGGAGGAAATGCTATCTGCTTCGAATTTTGGAGCAGTGTGTCGCACAAGACAAACAACGTCCTGCGCAGCAATGGTAAAAAACATTTTATATCCTCCATCTGTCGATACTGCTGCTATGAAATATGGCTGCGATAAAGAACACATTGCAAGAAAAGACGTAGCGAACGCAATGAAAACAAGGATTCGAACTTGTGGATTGTTCATTGATCGCGACATTCCATACTTGGGTGCCTCTCTTGCTGGACTTATCGACGATCACGGTTTACTGGAACTGAAATGCCCACTATCTGCTGAGAATTTGACAGCGATAGACGCAACAGAAACAATACGTCACTTACGAAACATCTTCGATAAGAGAGATATACAAGAAATGAATAGCAAGCACCAGTATTTCTACCAAGTACAAGGTCAGTTGCATACAACGTAACGTAAGTTCTGTATTTTCGCCATCTAGACATCTAAAAGCATACATATGATCCGCGTAAATAGGGATGACGCGTTTTGGACAAATCATATGGAACCTTTCCTAACGCGTTTCTACGAAGAATGCATGCTTCCGGAAGTATTGGACAGCCGCCACAATAGATACATGCCTATTAGAAATCCAGAATACATACTACGGGCAAAAGAAGACGCATCTATTCAAAAATCTAGCAGAAAAATCGCAAAAAAGCATAAATATGAAAACATGACACAGAACAGTGTTGAAACATCAAATATAACCGTTGGAGAAGTAACTAGCGACTGTATCATTGTCAGTCATTCAGTCCAGGAAGAAAACTGCACAGATGATGCTGTACGATACTATATATTAGAGACTGCTGTTTGTTCCGTAACTGACGTAAAGAAAAATGTACTACCTGTGCAAAGTAAATTAAACGATGAATCGTTAGATCGATTTTTACGTGTCGTCAGAGAAACTACTCCTTTTGAAACGCAAAGTGTCCTATACTTACAGTTTACAAAATTTATCAATCCCTGCCGTAGTGACAAAAGCGTGCAAATAATTGAAGGTAACTGTTCTGATCACTGGCGAAGTATCTATTTCAACGGCCGCAAACTCCATGTATACGACAGTTTACCTGACAGTGCATATGAAAAGCTTGTAGAGGAAGAAAAAAAATATATTGCGTTACGATTTCCTCATATTCGCGAAAAGGATATACTTTTTGAAAGAGTTCAGGCGCAACCGGATTGTTACAGTTGTGGTATATACACGGCGACATACATCACTACCATAGTTTTGGGTGGAAACCCTTGCTCAGAAAATTATTCCCATGACGTACAGCGCCTGAGATGTCACTTTGTGCATATTATTGAAAATAATATACTCTTGCCCTTCCCGACGGAATAAGACACATTCCCAACATTTGGAAGCGATTAGCCCTGACGTCGTAATCCTCTTGACAGTCTAGCAAACGGTCGCTGTTTCGCCTAAGTGTTTAAATGTTGACTTTTAGCTGTAATAAAAGTATTGTACACGTTGCAGGCATTTCCTCCGTTGGCGTTGGCCGATCGGGTGATCACAATTCCTACCTTGTTAGAAGTTTGCTGACAGCTTCAAGCGTAAAAAAGGACAACGAGTGAAGGAGGCTGCCGATTATTACGATCGTGGCTTATCTGTCTTTTTCATTCGCTACCCTTCCCTTAGTCAGAAACTTTTTATCGTCAATTTTACAAGTAAATACAGTCCAAATTGTATTATGTTTAGAAAAATCTCACCAATGTGCTAGTAAAAGTTTCATTGAGAAAAAGTCAAAGATAAAAAAGTTTTATCGTTGAATTAGTATTAGTCACACCAATACGTTTCGGCTCCACGCTTTGAATCTTTGGACCTCTCTTTCCTCCACTGTCTGTCCCTTTCTACGCTTGGCTCGTGTCGCATGTAAACACAGAATCGACACCACTATACATTTTTAACCGACTTCGAAAAGGAGGAGGTTACTCAATTCGATCAGTATTTTTTTTTTCTTTCTGTGTGTGGTCACCGATTACTCCGAGATGGATGGACCAATCGGAACGAAACCTTTTGCATCTCGTAGGATATGTCTTCCGATTGGTTCCATTAAAAAAAATTTTTCGTTTTTTCCATGTTATTACAAAATACAGGAAGTTTTTAATCTCAAGATTGGACGATTTCAATGACCTTTTAATATGTTGTCGGGGGCAACTGAACAACTTTTTCATTATGCATAATTAACGGAAAGCTTTAGTTTCCGAGATATTCGTGAAAAACTATTGTTACTATTATATTGAATTCTACGTATGCCTACGTGGCTCTACCGGTATATGAGTCAGCATGCAGTCGCCGATTCTCTACTGTTTCTATACATGTATACTCTGCATGGCATGTACCTATTGCGATGAAACCTTTCACATCTAATAGGAGATATTTCCGCGATATTTCACTTGCAAAAATTTATGCAATTTGTTAATTGTTAATAACTATTATGATAACTTGTATGGAACTTGTTATCGTTAAAAACTATCGTTATTGCAATTAACCAATAAGAGCAGTAAACCACCTTACGGCATCCTACAAATACTGCTCGTTCCACTAAAAAGTGAGAAATAAAATAATTTTTAACAAAAACAAACCGACTTCGAAATGTACTAAAAAGTATGAAATCATTTCTATTTCATTTATACAAATACCCAACAGCTACTAATAAAACCTATTTACTCGTTAAATAGTATACTAAATACATTTCAACCTTTTCGGAGGCAGCGCACAGTAAAAGCTGAATATATGCAACAGAGCCTGGGAACCCAGACGTTGCATATATCCAGCCGAGATGTCGAATCTCGGGTTACACGCGACGCCAGCCAAGCGTGAACGTAGAAAGGGACAGGCAGTGGAGGAGAGAGAGAGGTCCAATGATCAAAGGAAAGAGCCGAAACATATCGGTATGACTAATACGAATTCAATTATAAAACTTTTTTATTTTTGACTTTTTAACGCATGACTGTAGTGCGTCTCACTCAGCGTTCGGGCGATGTTGCCTTTTTCGCTTGCCTTCGCAGCACAGTTCAAGTGATGTAATCAATCTAATGCTTGATTCTGACTACGATTCCAAATCGGCAGCCTCTCTACTTAGACGCCACCTTATAACTTCTAGCTGAACTAAATTTGTCATGTGACTTGCTCTGTAGCACTCTGTAGTATCCAGATAATGGCGGAACTCGTCTGTGGGAATGCTTTTACGGGAATACACTTTTCATCCTTATATGAGAAGATTTTGATCTAAATAGGGGTTCATTCGAAAGAGGAAGGTTCAATGCAGGGCGGTCACCGTTTGAGTCACAGAACTGTTTTAGTGACCTAAAAAATACTTGGAATCTGCGGATGTATTTTGTCGATTCTTCCTCTACTTTGGACACTCATATTATTAAATATCGACACAATCTCGTTGAACCATGACCAGACCGCCCTGCATTGGACCTTCCTCTTTCGAATGAGCTCTCACCTAGCCCCAAAGCTTCTCATATAAGGACGAAAATTGTATTCCCGTAATTTTTTTAGGCCCATTTTTGCCGGTAATGTCACCTCGCTGCATTATCCGTGTCTACCCCCTTAAGTGGACGGCAGATTTTCCTTTCGGGGGTCTGAGCGTCGCTTTACTTCTCGTTTTACTATCATACAGTATACATCCTTCTAAGCCGGTTAAATAAAATCAAAGTTTTAAAATAGATAAAAGACTATAATCATCTACCCCATTTGTAATAATGTCTGTAACGGTTTTGGAGAAAAAGAAAATAAAAACGGTCGAAATTTTAAGGGCGGTTTTCATCCCTTTAGACTGAAAACAGGCAGCAAAAACAATTAAGTTTTAATCAGAGGGATATCCTCTACGTATACACAAAGTTTCATAATTTTTTGAATTTCCGGTTTTGGGATCATTCCTTATCAAAAAGTTTAAACAATATCGAGGAACAGAGTATTAATTTTTAGTTCGTATATCGGGTTCTACAAGCCTACAAAGTTGAATAGAGATTCAAGACCATGCCGTCAAAACTGTGATCACTCTGCATGGAATAGCCCATAAACGTCAGTCTCTATCAGCTAATTATTGTGTTACGTTTTTATTCCCTTTCAACGGTATTATAAGAGTTAATACTTGCATCGAAACCGATTTAAACCCGGTAAATAAATAAAACTATATAACTGTGTTAATCGATAGCGAAACCTGCAGCTAAACGGCCGCGTTTAGCGCGTTCGAATTTTTTTTGTGCAACTCTGCAACTATTTTGTGACAAATACCGTAACACTAGTAACAATCTATTGTTGACAAACAAAATAGGCAAACGTTTACCACAGACAATGATTTTGATAATATTTAACGAAAAGCGTGAACTTAGTTTACGTGACAATAATTGAAGAGCTTAGTTGTTTGAGGTAAAAAACAGTCAAAAACATCAACATCATTCGGAGCAATAAACAGTCACAAGAATATCGCGTTGTATCCTTTCTTGCATCGAATTTCAATTTTATCTAGTCAACTGAAAATCGAAGTATCCATTTCTTGCTCTGAGTTCTTCAATTATGCAACGACTCATACGTTTTATTTCAAAACCTTTGTCCCTATGCAAGTAGTATAATCAATACGTTTTATTAAATTAATATAATAATGCTAATTCTATTATACAATATTATCCTATAATATGTACACGTACCTTTATAATCAAAACTTAAAGTAAACCTCAAAAGAAGGTCAAAATGTTACAAAATTAGGAACAAAGGTAATTTAATTTATACAAATTATCTAAAACGTTCAAAGGATTAGATAATAAGTATATTGAACATCTTAAATTGTATTTTGTTAGTTAGGTATATACTTTTATAACAATACACATACATACATAAATGTTTGCATATGTATATAGTTACTATAAATCTGTATTTCTAATCATGTTTCTTAAAGCTTCTTTCATACAATACTTCTTAATCATACATTATCCTTTATTAATACACTAGTGTTGTATGATACAATCATGGCCATTTTATTTTTTTTAATTGAATAAATAACCCACTAAAACTTTGATAATTATTAATAAATAAATATTTTATCGGTTGCTACAACAGTTGCTATATTCACTCTATTTAAATCATAGTAACAGGTAAAATATTTATCTATAAATGGCTACATTAATACAAACATATCTATTGATTGATATTTCACTTTACTTTAGCATAATTTAGCAAGAAATAATACTATTCATTAACTATTCGTTCTTTGCAGCTATAAGTATATACGTCACAATTATTTGTCACAAAAATAAGTTTACATAAAACAAAAATTCAATTTAATAGTAATATCCAAGTACATATTTGCTCTTGAATATCTGATATATACATTGTTACTAACACAAGGATTTCGTTCAAACTTCGCCTTAAAGTTCATAGCAGCATTGAAATAAAATTTTATATATACAATTCAGATTTCTTTCTTATCATTTCAATACAATGAAATGCGTCGAATACATTATCAAAATAAATTTTGACAATGAAAAGAAAAATATGAAAGATTATTACCATTCATAGTTATTTCTGTTCTATATAAAATTGGTTTCTTGGAACTATTTATATAACTTGCAATTTTAGAAAATTCTTCTATGAATGTATCCCACATATCTTTCTTATAAATTAGTTTATCTGTACAGGTCATTCGTGAAAGTTCATTTCAATGCAGTATTTAGAAATTTGACCGTTTAGCACAACACAGTTGCTGAAAACATGTGGGACATTAAAATATGTACGTATATATAAATATTAATTATTCATTTTCATCACATTGTACAGTGACATATAACCTTTAATCAATCAAGTTCTTGTATGGTGTGTGATGTTGAAGCTGTATTTCTCTGTTCATCGTCTGAATCTTCATCTTCCAAACCATTAAAAAAAGATTGTAACAGTGAACCAAATAGTCCTTGATTACGAGGTCGTGGAGACGGTATATTAAAAAATAACTGTCCTATTTTATCTAAGTACTGTCGATAACATGGATCTCTATTTAAAGATATTTGGTACTGTTCACAAAGTACTGTAAATACAGTAAGCTTACCACTGAAAAATGCGTACACATTTATAAATTAAATTTTTACTTATTAGTAAACAAATAACTTATCCTTACCTATCAATTATTTTTAACAAAAAGAATAAAAAATTTAGTAGTGGAAGAAGATATGGTGGACCCCTCTTTATTTTTGGATGTTGCAAAGTATAGGAATTGAAAACTTCTTCTGCAGCTGCTTTATTTTGTAAACAAAGATATCTGAAACAAATATGAATGAAATTTTGTAAGAGTATATAAAGCCTTAAATGTTACTCAGTTATGAAACTCAAACTTACTGTAAAACTGCCTGTGCAATGAAAAGATCTATTTCATTCGTATAACCACGTTGCTCGTGAAGTTCAACAAGCATTGCAGCATATCCAGAACCATCTTTACTATGTATGAAATGTTGTCTTGCCATTACGTAATTTTTTTCTAAAACATTTGTGACAAACTATGGTGATACCATTGTATATATATTTTTGTTAAAATAAATTACCTCTCCAAAATACTTGAGCTATCTTTTGATGTAAATCTGGATGACCAGTTTTATATTCTGTACCCTTTGTACTCCATCGAAGAGCAGATTGTACAAATATATCTCTTTCAGGTGAGGAAGAACTCATTATACATAATAAGTTTGTAATTTTTTCAAAATATATTTGAGAAGGTTCTGTTCCTGATTGTATTAAGACATTTATAAATAAAATTCCTAGGTCAGCTCCACTAGCATGCTGTAGTAATTAATAATAATGTAATACACTATATTAAATGTTATATTATTATACATACTAATACATTTCATACAATTTACGTTATTAATTATACCATATTTAAACATAAAATTCATATTATGTATACAAATATCACAACATTTTTTTATAAAATTTTTATAAAGTACGACTGCAGATCGTTCGAGAACTAATTCTAATACAAGCAATTTGAATATAATATCAAAATGATTACTATGACATTATTTTAAAAATATATATCTTTTAATATTTATAATGACAATAAAAAGTGTATTACATACTTGTTCGTGCTGTAATAATAGAGTGGCTCCATTATACAATAATTCCAAAAGTTCTGAATATTTTTTCTGTCCGAGATATCTGAAAGAAGAGGTTAAACACTTATACCCAAGATTGCGCAGAAAGAATTTTTTGACGCTGTTTGTTAATAAAATTGTTAACTTACCTGAAATATAAAGTTCTGTACATTTGATGTGCCTCGTAATAATTTTCTGAATTTATAGATGCTTCTAATTTCGCTAAAACTCGCTGAACACCGTGATTGTATCGCGAAGCCATGTTTATGCTTTTTGGAATATTCTTTTCCTAGTATTTCATTGGTATCACTGCTATGTAACTAGAACAAAGAATAGATAATAAGAGGCGGCACTCCCGGCGGTACTTTTGATGTCAATCTGTCGAACTCCGAATTCTGCGTCGGTAAAGCAGTCCACGTTTCATCGAAAATTAGGCCGAATAGAAACTGATTTAAGCGCCACCTCAGTTATCGCATCTAAGGCCACTGATATATATACCATGGATTGGAGATGCTTGAAACGATTTGAAGGTGGTTTTGGTGTGATGCGCCACCATCGTTCGACCGGTGTACTTTACTTCCCCTCACCCCGCGGCCTCCCGCGGTACCGGCGCGGCGTCAAGAGACTGTCTCGTCTTTCGACAGTCTCTCGTCGGTGGCGGTACTCAAAATCTTACTGCTGATTGACGTGTGTGAAGTAATTCCCGCACTTTTCGAATTTTGTATTTTTTGAAATTGTGCTGCGATGTGCTACGTTTGTGCCGTAAACCGCAACTCTGTAAGTCAAAGCGTACTCAAGAAAATTAAAAAAAACAAAATTTTTGATAGCCCCGCACTTTTCGAATTTTGAGATTTTCTTTTTTGTGCCGTATTGTGCTATGTTTGTGCTGAATTGTGCCGCAAACGAGAGATCGATAACATCAATAACAATTAAGAAAATAAATAAAAACAAAATTATACTAGCCCCGCACTTTTGCCGAAACGAACTTTTTTTTTTGAGATAATTTGTGATAACTTGTGGTACGTTGTGCCGTCGATAGAAACTCGATATCTCTATCCATTTTGTAGATAAAAAATGTTGAACTTTTAAGAATACAAAATTTAATATTCGTATAACTTACGAACGGCGATAGATAATCGAATTCTGCAAGTTGTACTGAATTGTGCTACTTACAATCTGCGAGACACATGCGTTAAAAGTTGATATTAGCTTAAATGTCAATAAAAATTAACGAAAAAGCTTGGAGGTGAATCAAAAACTAGAGATTTTCGAAATTTCTTTGGTTGTGCCGGATTGTGCTAGACTAGCACAACAATTTTTCCTAATGACAAAATTTCGTCAGATCGCCAGATTTCGCAGCACTGGCAAAGTTAGGAATCATATGTTAGGAATTTGCATGCATTTAAAAGCTGGATAAGTGCAAGAGAAATTGGGACCCAAACATTGTATACAGATATCCAGTCGTGGTGTCACAGATATCACATCGTTTGTATTCAGCCGAGGAGTCGATTCTGTATTGTTTATTTATTCTATTATTATTCTATTACTATTGTTAGCTTGTAAATTACTTTAATTTTCAATGGGAAGAAACTGTCCGGTTTCATGGAGATCACGGGCTTTTCCTAATATCATAAAGTACCTAATTTGTAGTCAATAGTTCCGCAGCATATTCTAAATAAATAAATAAGTAAATAAATAAATGAATGTAATTCAAACTATATCGTGTTTGGTATCATTTTAATCAGAAAAATTGCACCAATGCGCTAGTAATAGTTTCAGTAAAAAAAAGTCAAAAATAAAAAAGTTTTATAATTGAATTAGTATTAGTCAGACCGATACGTTTCGGCTCTTTCTCTTGAACATTGGACTCTCTCTCCTCCACTGTCTGTCCCTTTTTACGTTAAAGCTTGGCGGGTGGTCGCTGGTCGTCGCATGTAATCACATGTAATCCGAGATTCGACATCTCGGCTGGATGTACAGGGTCTACCATTTATCTCGCAACCCATGCGCGCGCAAATTGATGAAAATGGCAACAGCGCTAAAATTCGAGAGATGTAAAAACCGTACAGTTAAGTTGGTAATCAACTGAACTGTGGTCCGAGATTCGATTCAGGATACAAGTACATTGGATTTCATCGATCTTGTCGCGGCATGTGACTCTAACACATATTCACGACGGCAGTCAATTGGCTGCAATCCCTCCTTTGTGTGCCCTTCGCCAATCGGCTCTCCGGCGTGAATATGTGTTTCGATGAAACTCGGTGTACTCGTATCCCGAATCAATTACCAACTTAACTGTACGGATTTTTACATCTCTAGAATTTTTGCGCTGTTGCCATTTTCATCAATTTGCGCGCGCATGGGTTGCGAGATAAATGGTAGACCCTGTATGCAACGTCTGGTTCCCTGTCTCTGTTGCATATATTCAGCTTCTACTGGATAGACGCAAGGTCCCTCCATTTATTAGTTCTAACACAGCCGACTCTAGTACTAGCCGTGCTGAAGTAAAAATGGCAACACCGCGGGAGTCCGGTCTGAATATATCAACATCTAACCCTACTCTATCTGCCTCCCGGACTCCCAGACTCCCAGCCAATCAACGTCGTCGGACTCTCGGCTACTCTCTGGACTTCACATAACCTCTTTGGTTTCGTTCCAATAATTTCGCTTGTTTCAAGGTTTTTATTCACTTATATACACGTTTATCAATTCTTAAATGTTTCAATTTGATCCAAAGATGGTTTCATTTTGCTTCATACCTAAATTTTCTTGAAACCACTGTAAATATTTCAAATATCATGCTTCACAACACCAAACTACTTCGAGAGTACACAAAATTTATATCACATTTATAACAATTTTATACTACCACATCACTTCTACTTGCCATAGTTGCAACGTTTATGTATTGTTTATACATAACTAATACAAAATAGCGTATATTACTACAGCTTTTAATTAAAAAAGACGGTAATTACAATTCCGAGCACAGGACTCTGTTTTTGAAAATAGGACTCCCGATTGTCACGTGAGCGGTGTTGCCACGTTGTTCAGCATGGCTAGTACTAGAGTCGGCTGTGGTTCTAATAGTACCATAGTACTTTTTTATGCAGAATGTTTCAAGGAGTTGATACAAGCAAAAAAAAAATGCAATTCCACTTAAATAAAAAATGGATTTGTATTTTTTGAGTGCATCGTTGCATTCACGAAGAAAATGAAATAACAGAAAAATAGACATTATCATACCATATAACCCGTCCCAATTGCATGACGTATCCTGTATACTTTTATTAATTAAAAAACATTTATTTAAAGAAACTAATATCTTTTTCTAAAAAAATTCTCAGATTGCACGTTCCTTCGCTTCTTCATTGTTTCAGCTGAAAAAATAAATTTAGAGTCCTACGCTCGCTTCGCTCCAAAATACCTCTTCTCGGGAATCCTTTCTTCGAAAATCTGTAACAAATTTTAAGAAATATAGTATGGCATCGCGTAACTCACGAAATTGTATGATCCGCGAGTACAATTGCTATTTCATGCAATTGTGAACCACTAACAGAGTCAGTGTTACTGCACTTTACAGTGCAGTGCGACGCCGGACAGTAACAGTATTTTTGCGTCGAGCAACTCACGAGATCGTATGATCCGCGAGTACAATTGCTATTTCATGCAATTGTGAACCACCAACAGAGTCAGTGTTACTGCACTTTACAGTGCAGTGCGATGCCGGACAGTAACAGTATTTTTGCGTCGAGCAACTCACGAGATCGTATGATCCGCGAGTACAATTGCTATTTCATGCAATTGTGAACCACCAACAGAGTCAGTGTTACTACACTTTACAGTGCAGTGCGACGCCGGACAGTAGCAGTATTCGTGCTACTTTCTGAGAGAGACCTTTCGCGCTTTTCTAAGCTTGCTCTCTCCTCTGTTATAAATTGAAACTCCCGAATGGGCATTCCCCTATTGTACCGGCTATCTATTAATTCCGGTAACATGCATAATAAATAAAATTGAATTAATTTTGGCTCCATATTGTTTTTGCCAAAAGTTATCGTCTCTATCGACTCTAATGTACTTTAACCCTTTTCGGGTCCAAATATAAAATAAGCAATATTTTCTACCTGTGACATGTAATTGTCCTTGTACTTGGTAGTAATAGTAGTGGTTCCTGTTCAATGAATTTCCTTCTGCGTCTGCAAATATACGCCGAATAACTGCAACACTTTTGATTGCCTCCTCCGGCAATAAATTCTCCGCCGTTTTCGGACATTTGATTTCCACAATGCCCTCTTCGTCTATAAGTCCATCTGGCGAAGCTCCTAAGAACGGGATGGCACTATCAATAAATAATCCACATTCTTTAATTTCAACACCAACGCACACACTTAGTTCTTCACGTGCGAATTTTTCGCATTCCTGTCCATATTGTATTGCAGCTGTGTCGTATAATTGGTGTCGACTATTATTAATAAATGCGTATCTCACAGAAATAGCCGCCCGTATGCCTATACACGTATATCTCGTGCGGCTGTATCCCGGCGGATTCGAGTGTTCTGTGTATTATATGAAAATTTACAAAACTGTAAGAGGCAAATCTATCATATTATATATCAATGAATTCAGAAAAAAATGTCGGTTCTTTTTATCATAATGTAAATTTTTGTATCTCTTAAAATAATGTAACAATAAATTTTTTTGTTATAAACAAAGCACTTTTTACAAAATCTGTAATCACCTTTTGTTTTACCTCAAGAAACCATGAATCTTTTCCTTAAGAAGTTTTCTTATATCTGTGATAGTTTTCGAGATACCATTTTTCTGCTAAAACTTCAAGGGGTGATTTTACCCCCTTAACTTGCGATTGGGCCGCTATAAAAAAATACGTGTCTCTTATTTTCACCTGCTTAATATATCCACTGAGTTTCATTGAAATCGGAGACGGACAGTTCGGTATGGTTCCTTGTAAGTGATTTGTACATCCCGAATCAACAAAGAATGTTACATAGTTCTCACTTACAGTCTCTTGATTCTCGTAGTTGTCAACCATAAAGCAAATATCTCTATTTTGTTGGTTACATTCAGTATAATTTCCTTCTTGTCCTCTGTATCTCAGTTTGTGTTCTCCATAGTTCCTTCCTCGACTATTTTGGTATCCTCTTCCTCTTCCTCTGAAATTCCTTGTGTAGACTGTTAGATTTAGCCATTAAATTTATGACACCCCATCGGGCTGAGAGACAGTCCAGACCCTTGCAGAGACAGGACGGGTCAAGGGGCTTCGATTCGACCCACCCCGACACGGTCACGTACCCTTAAGTGGGCCCAGAGTTTTCTTCAACGGCTCACTCGTTCGGAACAGTTCGAAACAGTTCGAACTAAGACGCCTTAGACGACAGACGTCAGAATATTATAACACAGTATTCCTAAGCAGATTACATTGTGTGTTTTATTTCAGCATACCCCTCCTACACTTGGATACGAATTTCTAGTTCCTCTGCTTGCATTATATTGATGCGTTGTTCCTCCTGGTTGACCCAATTTAGACATTCCTCTGTAGTTTTCAAAATTCCTTGACTTTGGTTTGTATTGTCTCTTACAATCTTTTATAAAATGTCCTTGTTTCCCACAATTGAAGCAAGATCCATGCTTATACGACACAAAAGCCGAAGGATATGACGTTTCCTCCATGCATCCACTCTTGTCCATTTTTCTTTTCTCTTCTTCAGCTCTTAACTTTGATTTTACAAAGCTAAATGTCAAAGCTTTTGCTGGCATATTTTCCAAAATTGTAGTTACAGTCTCATAGCACTTTGGCAATGAAAGAAGCAAGCTACAAACAGCATCTTCCTCTTTAACTTCGGCACCTGACGTTTTTAGTTGTCGCACTGTTTCCTCAAACTTTAAAATAAATTCTTGCAAACTCTCTCCCTCTTTTAACTTCATTCCCATTAACTTTTTCCTCAAAAATAACTGTCCTGGTAAACCTCGTTTTTCATACATCTCCTTTAAACTTTCCCACATAGCATGTGCTGTCTCCTTATCTTTAACAATATCTATTTGATTGTCATCAATGCATTGGACAATTATTGATTTACATGTTTCATCTTGCTGTTTCGCTTCTTTCTTCTTATTTGGATCAGTGTAATCTTCTTCTTTAAATTCGTCGTTAATTCTTTCCACAACATTTCTTTCATTAAGTAACGTAATAACCCTAAATTTCCAAGCGTGGTAATTATTTCCACTTAATGGTTCAATATTCAGATAATTATTCTTATTATTATTAGCCATGATTTTACTTTTACTATATGCAACCACGTGTATGATTTCCTTTCCAACCTCGTATTTTTTAATCCACCTGAATCCCACTTACTGGGCCCATAACCTGTTATTTTAGGTTGTTGGGTAATGCACCTTACTCAGCATGTGTGCTTAGAATAATTATTTTATTAATTATAACACGGTAATTATATTGAAACTTAATGTACGCAATGCCTCTTTGTTCTCATCACAGATGGCTTCCAAAATCTGCGTCGTGCGCGCAGTAGGAGAAGGCAGATTCACACAAGTCACGCGCAATATAAATATACTATATGTAGACAAAGGTATTACACTCAACATTTTTATTTAAGAAATATAAGAACATAGGTTACAAGTTATATTCCTTGCTTACGAATATATTTATTAACCAAATTAATAAACGTATTCACGAAGAAATGTAGGCATAAACCGAATTAATGCTTTTACATGAAGCTAACGTTTGTCTTTTGCCATGATTCCACGTTAGAAGAGTGTGGGGTGATGGTAATGTAGTTCGAGTGCTCAGAAAGAAACCTCAGTCGGTAATTGCGTGCTCTTCTTACCTTCACCACACTTCATGTATAAAATTGGTCTCAATTTAATCGCAATAAACTCTGAACAGATTAATTAATTAAAACCAAACTTTAAAAGTTTTAATAACACAAAATGTTTAATAATAACACGAATCACAAAAGATAAATCAATCGAAAAGACGAAGGCGTTCAAACGCGAAACACAACTAACTTGGAACTATATAGATAAAACACTAAAGTTCAAGGGAACTCTAAATGCACTTTAAAAAAGGAAATCTCACGAGAGAAAATTCAGCAAGAAATGCGATTCTGAAATTATCACGGCTCCGATTTAAAACAACGTGTTTCGATGCCGGAGGATGAAGAAAACAAAAGCAATTCAGGACAACTGAATAAAAGTTAAATAAACAATTTGAAATAGAGCGCAGGAAGCGGAAACGCACAGGCGACGACGCGACGCCGCCACAAGAGTATGGAAGATTTATTCCATGAATTAAATGAATGGTTAAAGTTTTAATATTGAAAATATGTATTTGAAAATGTTGTTATAAATGCTGATACGTGTTTTAGTTTGAATTGCTCAACGAAGAATGAATGGTTACAAAAGTAATTCTGATTTGTTTAAAATAACAAAAGAACAATAAACGTTGTTATAAAAAGTTGGCGGTGAGAAACTTCTTCAATCTGTCTTATCGACAGCGGCCGCCACAATACTCCCCCCCGAGAGAAGAAGTTACTGCAAAGTGGACTTTCTTCTTTGCAGGCGGATAGGTCCTGATTTTTGCGTTGTCCGAACGAGGTGTTGAATAATTTGAAGTTCCGGGTTGAGATGAGGCAGAACAGCGAAAAGGATCCGGAGATGAAAGGCTTCGACCGACTTGAGAAGGTGACTGTGAAGTTGTATCTGAGGACAAAAACTCAGGATCGCCACGATCGAAGATTATGAAAGCGGGTTTTAACCTATCAATTGAAATGTTAACAATTTTTTCATCCATTTTAACAGAAAAGTAGCTGGCGCCTTCAGGTCGGGCTGCTACTTCAAAAGGGCCCCGATAAGACGGAACCAGCGGGCGTTTAACAGCATCCTCTCGAACGAAAACATGTGAACAGGTTTGCAAATCTTTATGAACAAAGAAACAAGGTTTAACATGATGAGAAGTAGGAACGGGTCTTAACTTTTGCATATGTTCTCTGAAGCGTTCAACAAAAACTTCAGGAAGAGGAGCGTCTAAATTGGAATGAATGAATTCTCCCGGAATTCGGAGTGTAGTTCCATAAACAAGTTCAGCTGTCGAAGCTTTAAGATCTTCTTTATAAGCTGTTCTTAGACCAAGCAAGACTGTTGGCAAAACATCGACCCAGTTTTTGGTTCCGTGGCACATAATTGCGGTTTTAAGAGATCGGTGCCAGCGTTCCACAATTCCATTAGTTTGAGGATGATAAGCTGTTGATCTTGTCCTCTTGCAACCAGTAAGATTTGTTAAGGCTTTAAAGAAATTTGCTTCGAACTGACAACCTTGATCCGTGTTAATAATTCTTGGTGATCCAAATCGACAGATCCAATTTCTGTAGAAAGCAGTGGCAACAGAGTCTGCTGTTGCTTCTTTGAGAGGAATCGCTTCAGGCCAGCGAGTATAACGATCAATCATGGTGAGAATGTATTGAAAACCTTCTGATTGAGGCAAAGGACCGACAAGATCTAAATGCACGTGATTGAATCGCTCGTCTGGAACTGGAAAGGCGTTAGGTCTATGTTTAGTATGTCTACCAATTTTGGCAAGCTGACAAGCCAAACATGTCCGAGAACGATTAACAATGTCTTTTTTCATGTGAAGCCATACGAACTTTTCACGGATCATCTTGCTCGTGACTTTAGCTCCTGGATGTGATAAATTATGAAACATTTTAAAAACCCTTGAACGTAGAGAAATGGGTATGTAAGGTCTAACAACACCCATAGAAATATCGCAATAAACTGGAATGTCGGAATCATCGATACGTAATTGTTTAAGTTGAAGTAAAGAAGTTGTTTGTAAAAGATGTTGTAATTCTTGATCCTTATCCTGCTCTTCCGCTAACTCCTTAGCATTAATAATAACTGGTAGATCAATCTCTTCCAGGCGGGAAAACGCGTCCGCCACTATATTTTCATTGCCTGAAACATGTCCAATGTCAGTGGAAAATTGTGAAATGAAGTCCAATTGCCGTTGTTGACGAGGAGAAGCTTTTTCAGCTCGTTTGCAAAAAACATAAATAAGAGGCTTGTGATCTGTAAGAATTGTGAATTGACGGCCTTCGAGAAAATGTCTGAAATGTCTGATAGAATCATAAATTGCTAGTAGTTCTCTGTCGTAAGCGCTATAACGTAGTTCTGCACCGTGTAGCTTTCGAGAATAAAAACGCAGAGGACGCCAGTGATTATTTTCGAGTTGTTCGACGACTGCTCCTATGGCTGAGTCTGAAGCGTCGGTTTTTAACCTCAGTGAAGCACAAGGAAGAGGATGGACAAGTAAGGTTGCTGTTGCCAAACTGCTTTTGCAATTCTCAAACGCACGTTCAGTTTCAGGAGTCCATTGAATGGGAGTTTTGTCTCCTTTTTTACTTTTAACCAAAAAAGAACATAAAGGCGCTTGAATGCGAGCTGCATCTTTAACGAAACGACGATAAAAATTAATAACACCAAGAAAACGACGAAGTTCTGCTATACCGCAGTTCACCAGAGTCCATAACTGCGACGCGCAGATTGGAAGATGGTGGGGGAACGCAGTGAGCTCTCTGCTAATCGCTTTCCACTTCGTTTGGGAGTACATATCGCCAATCAGGGGCGAAGATGCACACTGGAGATGCGCGAAGAACGAAAATTGGTCTTTTCGCAGTTATGGACTCTGGTGAACTGCGGTATACAGTTGATGGTTTAGGATATTCCTGAATAATCTTCACTTTATCAGGTAATGGCGATGTTCCAGAAGCGTTCTCTTTGTAACCTAAATAAGTAACTTCAGTTTTGTCCAAAAAAACTTTTTGCAACATTAATGGTTATGCCAAAATCTTTCAGACGTTGAAACAAGATTCGAAGATGTTCTTCATGTTCTTCCCAATTCATAGAAGCAATCAGAATGTCGTCTAAATAGCAATGAACGAAATCTAATCCTCGAAGAGCATAATCCATGAATCTTTGAAAGGTTTGAGCTGCATTCCTTAATCCAAAAGGCATAACAACGAACTCGAATAACCCGAATGGAGTTGTTACAGTAGTTTTTGGAATGTATTCCTCTGCAACAGGGATTTGGTAGTAAGCCTTAAGATCAATAGTTGAAAATATCTTCCGGCCATGAAGATGTGAAGCGAAATCTTGAATATGAGGTAAAGGATAATTATCGTGAATTGTAGAAGCGTTGAGTCTTCGATAATCTCCACAAGGCCTCCAGTCTCCTGTTTTCTTCGGAACCATGTGTAAAGGGCTCGCCCATTGACTGCTTGACGGACGACAAATACCTTGCTCAATTATAGCATCAAATTCTGCTTTAGCAATGCGATATTTTTCAGGAATTAGACGACGTGGACGCTCTACAGTAGGAGGACCTTTCGTAACGATGTGATGACGAACTTGATGAACAGGTTGTGTAGTAACACGTCTAGGTGCGGTTATTTCAGGGAATTGAGAAAGAATTTTGCCGAAAGGATTATCTTTTTCTACTGATGATAAATTGGCAGCGGTAACAGTAGGAATACCTGGTGAAGTAAGTTCGGTCAAACTATCACGCAGACATTGATGTTTAAGATCAATAAGAAGTCCGAAATGTCTCAGGAAATCTGCACCGAGAATTGGGCGTTGAACTTTGGCTACGCAAAATTGCCATTTGAAAACTCTACGAAGTCCTAGATCGACTGTTCTAGTAATTACACCGTAAGTATCGATTGCTGAATTATTTGCCGCATAAAGTTTGTAATCAGTTGGATGAAGAGGTCCCTTACATTCTGCTCTAGGTAAAACTGACACATCAGCACCTGTGTCCACAAGATATCATGTTCCAGAAGTGCGATCAGTGATGAAAAGACGGCTTTTGTAACTAGGACCATCGTTCACCGCCTCTACTGGCGACGGTCGTCGGAGTTTTCCTGAGGTTTAATGAAATTACAAGGTTGTTCGCAACGACGAGTTAAATTTCCAAATCTCCTGTGGTAATAGCACATTTGGTGAGAATTCTGCGAACAATTTCTTGAAAAACGGCTTCTAGACGTAGAACGTTCTCTGCGCCTACCAAAAGGTTGTTTATTACGAAATTGATTGCGACGAACATTGACGGTGAGAGCTTCGACGCTATTTGAGTGAGCCATCTCTAGAATTTTATCTGCTTGAAGCGCTAATTTTGTCAAATCCGTCATTTCGCGAATTGCCAAAATTGTACGAACATTTGACGGCAACTGCTCCAAAAAAAGGCTACGTAGAATTGAGTCATTACACTGACCTGCACTGAGGTGTTTCATCTTCTGTAGAAAGACTGATGGCTTTTCATCACCTAGTTCATGACCATGCAGCAATCTTCTAAGTCTAGATTCCGTGGTCTCAGCAAAGACAGTAGTAATCCTGTTCTTTATGGCTTCATATTTCCCGTTTTCAGGTGGCGATTCCAAGATGTCGGAGACTACAGATAAAATTTCCTGCTCGAGATGCATGACCACGTACCTATACTTTGACTCCTCGCTAACTATGCGAGCTACCGCGAAGGCTGCTTCCACTTGCTTAAACCAAAGTGAAGGATTTTCTTTCCAGAAAGGCGGTAATTTTACCAGACGGGCTGTTTCTACACTGGCTTCAGGAGGATTTGAATAAGTTGGATTCTGGAAAGGCGGCGGTTGAGGTACCGCCGCCGGTTCTTCTGCCTCCATCTGCAACCTTCTTTCATAAACCGGCGAATAAAACATTTTTCTTTTGAGAAAATTTTGATTTTCCTCTTCCTTGCTGCTTTCAAAATTTTTTTCTTTTTAATATCACGTCGGGGTCACCAATATGGAAGATTTATTCCATGAATTAAATGAATAGTTAAAGTTTTAATATTGAAAATATGTATTTGAAAATGTTGTTATAAATGCTGATACGTGTTTTAGTTTGAATTGCTCAACGAAGAATGAATGGTTACAAAAGTAATTCTGATTTGTTTAAAATAACAAAAGAACAATAAACGTTGTTATAAACAGTTGGCGGTGAGAAAATCCTGGAAGTTTTGATATACGTAAATTAATTCCTAACTGTATAGGTTATTTATTAAGGGATGCTCTGCTTGGCAAGAAAAGCTCAATCTGGTTTGTGATTCTTTTGTTTACGCAGGAATATGGTAAATAACTGCTAATCAACTAAATATTAAATGTGATTGAGGTATATTTGTGTTTCCGTTAGGGCGTTAATTTATCAAGGAACGTGAAAGATGTTTTATTTTTAGAATTTTCAGAATTTAAGGAACAATGATGTAATCGATTAATTGTGTGTCAACAACCCTTCTAAACGTTTTGGCTATTATATGGCGCCAGGAAGTAATGTTAAGGTGTCAAGATACTGCATGCTGTTGCAGGCCACGTGCTCGATGGCAGGTACGTGGTCACTGTTGTAGAGTAGGTTGGTCTAGCAGGTTGTCTTGACAGTGGCGGTAGCTGTGATGTTAGATTCACTAAAGTTTTCAGAATATGGGGGTTGTTGGAATACGTTTATCTAAATGGGTCAGTAGGCAGGTATATCTACGCGAGGTTTAAGTCGCTCGCGTGCATTGAGTAATAATAGGAAACGGCTGCGACGTTAATTTTCGTTGGGCAATATAGGGGGCGCTTCCCCCTGAAACGCCATCTTGGGCTTTGCCCAAGTAAAGTGTAAAATAGAATAGAATAGGAAACGGGTAACTGGGACTATGTAGTTGTTGCTTGTGGATTGCCTCCGATTTACAGTCTTCCCTTGTTAATTTTTTCCAATCTTGCTGATTTTCTAATTTTTCTTTTCTGTTTCTTGATGCCGCCTTTCCGTTTATCGGAATGAAACTAGTTCGAGATGCTTGCATTCTTGCTCGTTCTGAGTACAAGAATTTCTGAGCATTCTTCACGTTACGCTCTCTATTCTTGTCCTACGAAGGGTAGTAGCTTGACGTGTGAACAAGGAATTCTGTTGTCTTGAAATTTCTCATTATAAAGTATGGATCTGACTACGGTTAGATGAGAATTGCCTTCTTATATGGTCAAGAGTAGATCTGATTGAGCATTGAGCTTATTTCGGAATTCTGGTTTTATTCGTATGTTTGTGCAGGTTAATTGAGAAGTATCTTCTTATATAATTGAGGTTTGAATCTGACCTGCAGAGGAGTTGACCCTGCAATTCTAAAACCCTGGTCTCATATGTGTTGCGCGGTGAATTAGGATTTATCTTTCTTTACGATCAAAGTGTGGATTTGACTTGCATCGTCAATTTCTGGTGTGTGCTTGTTTCGCATGATGCGAGAATTAATACTCCGCGAGGCTGTATCCAGATGCTTTTCGCGGATTACGAGGGTGAATGTGACTTCCGGTTCGGAGGTTTCAGCGCGGCAGATTGACCTTGATATCCCGAAATTCTAGTCTCATATGCGTGTTTTGTACGGAAAATTGAGATTTATCTCCCTATACGATCGAAGTATAAATCCGACTTGAGATTTTCTCTTATGCCGTCAAAGTATAGATCTATTTCGAAATTCTGGACGCATACGCGTGTTTGGCGCGGTAATTTGAAAGGGTCTAGCGGGAACTGCATATGAAAAGTGCCCCCAAACGGATTAGTTTGATTTTTGGCTAGATATTACTTCTAGATATGTATATAACTTCCTTAAATTTTTAACCTGAAATATGCATTATTTTTTATGTTATTTAACAATACAGAGTTTTACAAAATATTTTTTATTTAAAAAAACTAGATATTTAATCGTCGATGTCGCTATTTTCATTTATTATCGGGTGTATTTCATTTTTAGTAAATAAATTCGTCAGAATTTCAGCTGGTTTGGGAATTATATTGTAAAATTGTATCATTTTTACAAAATTACTATGGAAAACGTTTAAATTCCGATGTAGGAATTAACCAGCTGAAATTCTGACGAATTTATTTACTAAAAATGAAATACACCCGATAATAAATGAAAATAGCGACATCGACGATTAAATATTTTTTATATATGTATATTAAAATTACTACTTCCAACAATTAATATAACTACTTGTGCTGCTGCTACTTACTACCATTACCAATATTACTATTCTGTTTAATATCATCACTATTACTACTGCAGCGGTCTTGGCTGAGCGACACACCGCTGCGCGCCATGCGCTCAATGCGCTGCACTGATTTTTAGTTTATTTGCATACGTTCTACCACAACAATCGACTTGAAAAATATACATGTTACAGATATATGACTAATACATATATGTACAAAATATGTTTGTGGTGCCCGAACGATAAAGCATTTAAAAAAGTTATTAAAATAACCATTACTTTTTTCAAACATTTACAATATTGTTATGTTGCGCGTGCGACGGCGCAACGTAAAAAGGAAAGACAAAAGAATGAATTTCAATTAGATAGTTGAAATTCAATTCCCTATTCTTTCTCCCCTATTCTGACGCGATGGTTGGTATCGCTGCCACCAGTCTTGATCGGGTTAGCGCTCTCATCTTAATAAGATGTTAGATTAGAATTTAGATTTTTAGCCTTTCATTGGGTTCATTCAACGCTTTAGGTCCCGTACGGGTCCCTCCTTGAATCTGAATATGTTGGTAGGCGTGTTTTAACTGAAAAGTGTTAGGTGTGTTTGAAATAAATTTTGAAACTGTGTGAGTAAATGAAACTGGTTTAATTTTGAAAGAAAAGTCAAGTGAATAATAAAATACAAGAAATGCCAAAATTGAGATCTGAATTAATTTGGAAAACTCATTAATATTGAAAATACCAGTTCATGCAAAAATCGTAACAAAGGTAAAGATGCTTAATATTAAATAACAAAAATATGATAATGTGCCAACGCTCTGATATCACAATTGAAACTATATGAGTGTACTACCGGTCGCGCGAGATGATTATTACTATTTCGCTTTTCTTTCGATTTTACGTTAAATTGGCGGTTTTCGCCCGTGAGGGTGCACCCCAGCCTGAGATACTCTCGTAACCCTCGAAAGGGCTGGACTAAGGTGGCCCTTGATAATACAAGAAATGGAAAACGAAATCGTAATAAGCTATAATTATAATAATCGAAAATAATAATCGGTACCTCGTATGCTGGAACGATCTGACCTGAGATACTCTCGTAACCCTGAAGGGCTGGACCAGATCGCCCGTTTTGTCAATAGATAAACGTCGTGTTCAAAAATGTACTAGGATCGACTTACCGAAACGCTGTTTTATAAATACAAGATAATATATTCGCTTGTAGTTCGCTATGTGTATTCGCTTGATGATCTGGAACACCAAAAAACGATAAGATTTTCGATTACTGCACTTGTCGCGGCGGAAAACGAATTATTCGGACGAGTACGTCGACGAGAGACAAACACTAAAGAAATACGAAAATCAATATATAATTACGCGAAGTGAAGTTAATACGGAAATTTACGCGAGCAAACGATTTAAAAGCAGAAAGAAAAGATAGGAAATTAGGTAGAAGGAAGGTTTTACGAGCGCGTCTATGAGTCCTTGTTAAGAATCGGACGATTTCAACGCGGAGGTCTTTACCGCAGAGGAAAACTATCACGAATTCTGAACAACTCTGTCTTTCAAACACACGGGCTCTCGATCACGTACTTACGATTGATCGATCAAGAGTGAGAAATTTTGCGCGAGATCGACGGTCGAAGGGCCCGTCGCGCGATCATCGTCCTTGGAGCGGACGGTTTGACGAATCGTGGTACGTTTTCGGTAGTGTCGCGTACCCGGTGATTGGTTAAGACGCGCGAGCTAGACGAAGATCTTTCATCCCCGGATAAGTTTCCGAATGGCCCCGTTAGAATTGAGACCTCGGATTTGGCATATAACCTAAATTGACTACCACAAACTGATTAAAATTGGTTTCAGAGCTGGATGTCTTACCGTTTTGGAAATATCGTAGTAAGAAGTTTTGTAAAATTCCGGGACTACGTATGCGCTATTCGATACTGACCATGCGCAGTTCATTAGTGCGCATGTGCTATTCGATACTGCGCATACACGGAACCTAACCTAACCTCATAGTTTTGTGAGCCTCGTGGGGTTCATAACCCGCTCTACCATTCCCAAGTTTATACTTACATATACCAGCGCTATTAAAGGGCGCATTGCGCTATTAAATCCACTCCCCAGCAGCCACCACCCTTCAAGTGTCACCGGAAATGGAAAAACTATCAACTCATGGATACCAATCATTGTATGCAGGTACGGAAGATCCAACGGTAAAAGTTCCGAAGCCGTACCCAGATTATAGTATAACGTTAACATGCCAACCCGTCACTATTTCATCATATTGTCGAACAAATGGGCGCACCCCCACCCCATAAACAATAGCATAACCTAACCTATTCACTATTCTTATAATGTAGGTATGGCTTCGGAACTTGTTCCGCTTTTTCGGGCAAAACCGCCGAATTGAGAGAAGCCCCACACGTTGGCACCAATGTATCAAAGTTTCTCGATCTGGAATTATCTCGCGAAAAATACGAGACATATTCCACTGACCATTCAATGGATTGTCGTTCATTTTGTAACCTATGTTAATAAATCTACAATCAATCTACAATCTATATAGATAAACCTGTATTAATTTTTAACCTACCTATATTAATAAACGTAAAAGCTATATTAAGAAACCTACAATGACGTTATAAAAAAAATTTAAGAAATTACGGAAAGATAATTGAAGCTTTGAAATTCACTTCAAAGTTTGAAGTGTAATGATCAGAAAATGCGCGAGAATCGTCTATATGGTTTTATTAGCCGCAATACGCATGCGCCTAACGTTCCCCGAATGTGCAGTAGTGAATCGCGCATGGTCAGCATCGAATAGTGCATACTTAATTTTACAAAACTTCTTACCACGATATCTCAAAAACGGTAAGACATCCAGTTCTGAAACCAATTTTAATCGGTTTCTGGTAGTCAATTTAGGTTATATGCCGAACCCGAGTTCTCAATTCTAACGGGGCCATTCGGAAACACACCCTCATCCCCTTTCTTTGGTGTTCCTTTTCTTTTCTATTTCGTCGCCATGATAGTTTCAACGGTTTTCAGAAACTACGCAGTATTTCTCTTTATATGTATAATTATCAAATGATTGACTTGGTTGATTATTAAATGATTAACTATTAAATACTATTGATTTGGTTGAAATGTAGAATGAGATTTGAAATTAAAATATATAGTTTAATAGATGAAACCGTCATCCGTATATTCTCCCTTAACAGGATCAAAATTATTTACTTTCCTGATTTGCAACGAAGATGATCATTTTTAACAGGTTAAAAGCGGACGATGCGCTTACGGTGGTTGTAATGCCGTGGCAAATTACGCATTTATCAAACAATTTATCGCATATTTGTTTCGATGGATTCGGCATTTCGTTATCTATGAATTTAAACGATTTCAATCTGGCGAACATTCCTTCGAGAACGTGCCTTTGTTCAAAATTTGCCGTTGTCACTAGGCAGTTCTTAAGATTTTCAATACAATAGTGTTTATTGCTTCGAACCACCCTTGATTTTCGAACGGCGGTCGAACGTTTGGGACGTTCGCTTGTATAAGGGTTCTCATTCCTTAATTCTATCGTCTAGATACATATTCATTCGTCCACTCTTTCACACTATCATTCCAACCAGGTAATAATGATCCTTATTGGACCGGCTGACGCTTTGTGCAATAGAGAGAGAAAGAGTTTTCTTGACAAAGAAGTTATTACGGTTTTCCCGTTTCTACGCAGTTAGCAAGGGGAATTCCCGAAATGCGAAGCACTGGCTAACTGCGTAGCGCTGGTGTTATGCTTACGACTCTCTCTCTCTCGAGCTAACCCGAGTTTTTGTGCGTTGTATTAAACTGTATTGTGCTACTATGGTTGGCGACGATAGTTTCAAGGAGGGTCACGTAAACTATTGTAAAGAAGGAAATAGAAACGACCTTTCCTCCTGTACCTCGCATGAGAAATCCTCGGAACCCCGAAGGGCTTGACAAGATACACGATTCCAGGGTAGAGCAGATAAAGAAGAGAAAGCGATAGAAGAAGTCAAAAATAGAAAAGAATTAGGCTCAAACTCTTCCTTGTACACCCCTGCATGAGAAATCCTCGTAACCTCGAAAGGCTTGACAAGAATGTACAAGGTCGAGGAGGAATGAAAAGATTGGCGGAAAAGTGAAACGCCCACCTCACGACCCTTACATGATATACTCTCGTAACCCAAAAGGCCTTGATAATTCCAAATTTTCCGCCGGGGCGTAACAATATACAAATTAAGGAAAATCATTTTTTTTTAGATAGATGACAGATGTATGTACAACATATATTTTTTTTTAGAATTTTTGAACCAGTAGTTTTTTAAATAAAAAATATTTTGTAAAATTCTTTATTGTTAAATAACATAAAAAATAATGCATATTTCAAGTTAAAAATTTAAGGAAGTTATATACATATCTAGAAGTAATATCTAGCCAAAAATCAAACTAATCCGTTTGGGGGCACTTTTCATATGCATATCCCGCTAGACCCTTTATCTGCTTATACATTCAAAGTATAGAACTGACTGAAGCTTTTATAAGATTGATTGCACGCGTGTGCCTGTAGTATTGTTAGGGATGGTTCTCTTCCACGGTTGAGGTATAGATTTGACTTGATTTAAGTATGGTTTGCTTTGACACGGGATGTTGGACCATGATGTTTTGGATTTTGATCACACGCGTATGTTTGATTGATCGAAGCTGGTCTTTTCTTGTGCGATCGGGGTATAGATCTGACTACTTGATCGATTTGATGAGACCTGGCTGGTCCAAGTGACGATTTTCGTGAAAAAAATAGATCTGACTACACGCGTGTTTAGCGCGGTAAATCGAGGCTGGTCTTCTTATACGATTGAAGTATGGATCTAACTCTCCCCTGGAGACGGAGGGTTCAGGATACGTCTCCAGCCACCTTGGCTTGTCGTAAAAGGCGACTAAAAAGGAACCGCGCGCGAAGCCCCTTCAGGTAGAGAACGACGTGCCCGTCGTACACGAACACGGCTCGTCCGCAGCCCTTCGGATATCGGCCGATGGCTGACTCATAGACCCAGTTCTGGCCACTACCTGCGAGCGGGTGACGCAATCCGTACACCGCCCGTTCGCGCGCGACTCCCATCCACCCAACGAGACGCTAAAACTTCACAGCTCTCACGCCGGTTCTAAAATTCAAACATTGAAAACCAAATTAATTCACGCTTTATCGCCCGAATACCTACTTCTCCCTTTGATAGAATTTTGGTAACAACCCGTATCAACTTTACTTCGCGAAAACCATTTTTAATTACCTCTAGATTCAATTTCCATTTAATCTTCATGACAATTTTAAAAGTTAGTTTCGATACATATCAACTCTCATTTATAATTTCAACGTGGTTTTCAATTACAAATCATCAATTCTAGCCTCCTGATAATTTCCAGATTCTGATAATTCTGAGCTTTATTACACTTTTCAAATTTCAAATTACATTTTATTAATTTAATTAAAATTTTAATCTTTCGCACGCGCGATTTCCAAACAGCGACCTTGAATCCCGGATATTATGCTCGCGTCTCGGCTCTCGTCCGGTTGCTGAACTCGCGGCTTCTTCTTTATCCCCTGCGCTCGCTCCTCGCAGCATCCCAAGCTTGAACGGTCCCTCTCGCTGTACCCGTCGGCAGTGGATCGAGACCGGCCGGCCTGATCCTTCTTCTCGCCGGCCGACTCTTAGCGAACCACGACCCTACCCGTTCTTCTCCACAGATTCTCCGACTGCATACGTACTATACGTAGCATCCCGCTTACGGTACCCTTACATACGTGTAGTATAGAATTGAATTACGTGTAGTATAGAATTGAATTACCCTTACATACGTGTAGTATAGAATCGAATCGGTACCCTCAGATACGTGTAGTACAGAATCGAATGAAATGAATCTGAATGAATGGATGAATGCATGCGACAAACGGCACGAGCCTACCGAGTGCTACTCGCATGAGCATCCCCTCGTTCGAAAACTTTTCGCGGCCTCTTCCACGCCCGGAATTCGCTCATCGAGAGATTTAGCTCACTCAAATGTGTGTTGCGGTCGAAGGTGTCCAAGCGACCCGGGCATCCCCCATTCGCGGGCTCTCACGAGCACTCCCTCGTTTACGCGTTACTCTTCGCACCCTCTCCTTCATCTGGAATTCGCCCACCGGATGGTTCAGCTCACTCTCACGAGTGCTGCTGTCACTGGTGTCCAGGCGACCCGGAACCCTCGCGCACCGACATTCCTCCGATCACGCGATACCTTACGTTTCCATCCCTGAATCCGGATTTCGCCCATCAAGAGGACAGCTCACTTAACCCGGTGCTGCTGCCCCTGATGTCCAGGCGATTCGGCCTTACCTGTCGCGAGCTCACACGAGCTTCCCACGGAGACGAATCACCCTACGCGCTCTATCCTTAACCTGGAACTCGCCCATCGACCCAAATTGTGTTTTGGCTGCAGATGTCCAGGCGATCCAGGTTGGTTCGGTACGCGTTTTAAAGGGCATCGTTGCGCGCTTGCAATGCTCTTTCGCGAGTCCACCTATGCTTGGTATTTGCCCATTAAGAGACTTAGCTCGCCCAAATGTGCGTAGCGGTCGCTGGTGTCCAGGCAACCCAAGCTTTCCTCTCGCTCGCTCTCATGCGTGCATTCCCCTGTGCGCGTAACCAAATCCAGACCTGAACTCCGCTCATCGAGAGGCTTAGCTCACCCAAATGCGTGATGCGGTCGCTGGTGTCCAGGCGGCTCAGGTTCTCCTTCTCTCGCAATTTCGCGAGTTTTCCTGCGTTTTCGCGACCTCTCCCGGGCTGAAATTCGCTCATTGAGAGGCTTAGCTCGCCCAAATGTGCGTTGCGGCCTCTGATGACCAAGCGACTCAGCTTATCCCATCCATTTCCTGCGTAGCAAACACACGGATAGGGAAAACAACTCTTCAAGGAAAATTTTACACTGTCGGCGGTGTGTACGCACAGCGGCTGCAGGGTGCCCACCTAATGCATTCTGTACCTTCTGTGGCTAAATGAAATCACCGTCGGCCAAAACGAGCCTGCGTCATGAGCGGAGGTGCGCTGGGGTTTATCCGCGACGTTCTCGGGCGACTGAACGCCTTTAGGTCGTCCGAGTCGGTCGATGGGTAAGCAACATCGTGGCTACACAGTATGCTCTCCATCAAAGCCCCTTGAGGTTGCCGGAGGTGTCTGTGGCTGATACGGAGCAAGTTTTTAGTGGGTATTGGGGTACTGTAACGATCCAACTCAGGGAAACCTGTTTTGGTATGTACCTTTGAGTCCTACACTGCCCGAGACCCCTCCTAACCCGACGGGTCCCTCGCGTACGTAAATGTATTTTCTTGCTGTCAAAATATAAAAAAAAAAAAAAAAAAGTATGGATCTAACTTATTTAGAAATTCCGATCTCATACGTGTGTGTTACGCGGTAATTGAAATTATTTTCCTATACAATTGAAGTATAGATTTGACTTTTATCTCCCTATACGATCAAAGTATGAATCCGACTTGGAATTTATCTTCTTATAAAAAAGTATGGCTGTAGTTCCGAATTGCCCCGGTGGCCGTTCGACCGTTGGAGGAGGGGGGAATCCCAAATATAAAACGGTATCCACATCAGACCAGTAGTTTCGGAGATATTAATTAAAAACTTTCGCAGAATACATAGAATTCTGCCTATACAGACATGACTAACACAACCATCCCCGCTGTAGAAATCGTGGTCAAGCGTCAAGCAGCCGATGACACAGTAGGGGGTCTCGACCTGGGTATTACCTCGGCCGAAGTAAAGATCTCACTTATTTCTGGTCTCATACGCGTTTTTTGCGCAGTAATTTCAGATTATCTTCTTCCAGGAGGGCCCGGAAGGCCCTTGCGGCCGACAACGCTACAACAGTCGTCGTATCTCCAAAGGTTTGAATAGAACACTCTATAGATAGTCAGGTTGGAATCCACGCTGTGTCAACGGCTGTTCGACACTTGACGATGTCAGCTTACTACAGCGAAGACGATTGTGTTAGTTACGTCTGTATAGGAAAAATTCTATGTATTGTACGAAAGTTTTTAATTAATATCTCGGAAACTAATAGGAAGTCGAAGATACCACTTTATATTTGGGGTCTCCTCCCCCCTCCCCCCTCCCCCTCAAAATTTCATCTTGATCGGCGGCCGGTCGTATTCGGAACTTCATCCTAAATTTTTTTCATTTGAAGCTTTCTTTCGATAAAAAACAACTTTGAATTTTCTTTGAGTACGCAAGCACTTGACTATGTTGTACTTGAACGAATTTCGATACAAACCATATGTCGTAGATTTATAAGTAACAATGAAGCATGTCAGTTTTAAGATTTATTTTGTTCACGCTCTCCAACGCATTTTCTGTTTTTAATTCTTCGAACGTCAAAACAATCCTCGCTTTTAATTACGGAAGACTTGAACTGTTTTCAGAATGAACTTTTGATTTAATGTGACCCCACAGATAAAAGTCAAGAGGTGACAAATCCAGTGATCGTGATGGCCAGGTTACCGTACCACCGCGGCTAATTCAAAAATGCAGTGGAGCTCCGTCATATTGACAAATAAAAATTTATCTCACTAACCAGAGATATGTCTTCTAACAAAACGGATAGGACTTCGCATAAGAACTTTAAATACTTAGCTTCATTTAAATTATTTGAAAAAACTGAAGTCCTATCTAAACGTTTCCATTCCACCTTTCTTGGAAATGCGTATGGCGTGGACGCGAAGGAATTAAATACGACATGGACTAGACATATAAAAACTATTTATAAACAATTTGTTATATTATATAACATATTGTTATCGCAATTCTGATTTTCAATTAATCATTCAAATTACAATTAACACGTTCAAGCCTAGAGAAATAGATTTGAATCTCACCGCTTTTCAATAATGTGTAGATCATAAACATAATATCTACAGGGTAGATCTACCCAAGTTGATCCAAACGTATTAACTAGTATTAGTCTGCTAGTGTTTTATATCTGCGCTTTTTAGAAACTTAACTAATTAATTTTGTAAAACAAAAAGTAGGAAAAACTGATATAAATATTTTATTATAAAAGACCTGTACTGAAATTAGAAAATCTGTAAAATGAATTTACAAGAAATCTTCCAATAAATAATTTCTGTACGATATTATTTAAAACAAAACTTGACTATAAATCTGAATTATTATCACTATCAAAATCATTATTGTAATCATTCTCTTCACTAACAACCAACGATTTTAATTTTAATAACAAATCTTCTCTGGTTACAGTATCTATGGAAGTTTTTTCTTGTTTACTTTCTTGACCCTGTTCTTTGTTTTGTTTTTTATTATTTTTATCTTTTGCTGAAAAATAAAATGTTAGTTTTACTATCCTCTAAATGTATATTGAATGTTAAATACGACTAACATTACCATTTTGATTTATATAACGTATAAATGTTCTACGCTTTCGTTCTGGTAATCCTTTAAGAACATTTTGTAACTCTGCATCTAACTTAATAGCATCTTCTTTACTTGGCTTTCCTTCAATGATATTACCTTCCTCACCACATTTTGGACAAACTTCAAATTGTTTAGCACAAGGTAAACACAATTTGTGATAAGCGTTGTTTATTGCTTTTTGTTCACACTTTAGGCACTTTGATGGGGTCTTCAGTGGTTTGTATTTTTTGTATTTAATTTTCCATTCAATTATTTTTTTACATTTTTCACACACATTGGCAACCTCAATTTTATTAATGAGCTTTGTTTTATTCGATTTGTCATGCAAATCATTTTTAAAAGCACTTTTGTTTTGATATTTCTGTGGTCTTGATCGATTAGAATTTCCTTTTTGAGTACTCATATTTCAACTATTGTATAAAATCTAAAATATGTGACGTTTTAACGTGGTTTTATAACTACTTAATTTATAGTGTAATATTCATATTTATGGTGTAACCGTTAAATTCAAAATACGGTTTTATTTCAGTTCAATATTTCCATATATATATGTGTAATTTATATTGTTAGAAATTATTTTCTGTATTGTGGATCAACAAATTGGTAATTAACATAACCTTTATAACTATTGACAACATGGGAGTTCAATTCTTATGTGCGGTAAACTTGGGTAAACTTGGGTAAACTGTAAACTCCCTCTAGAGGTCATTTAAGTATACATAAGTATGTATGTATAGCATGCGTCATAGTGTCCGTTCGTCTAGTGAAAAAGCACTGACTTTGGAATTGCAGTTTAACTGCAGCAAATATCATAAATCCAATTATTTAATAAAAGCGTTAAAATAATTAACATAATCATGTGATAAACGCTTTAGAATATTTATTTGCTACGGTTAAACTTGGACTTCAATGTCAGTGCTTTTTCACTAGACGAACGGACACTATGCCCCATACTTACATACATACGCGACGGCACTGCAGCGTATAAAGCCGGGTATCCACCGGTATCAAACGCCCGTATCGTATCACCGTTCCGAACCCTTTTGAATAGGCAGACGTTGCCTCGTTGCATGCCACGGCGTGCTACGGCTCGGCCAATAGTTCTTCGTTTCTTGAAAGAAACTCCTATAGGTGAGAAGTTTCGATTTGCTGCATGCTGTTTCTTTATTGTAGGATTCCGTCGCTTACAATTAGTACTGTACAACTTTTATTACATCTGCAATACGAATTTCAACCAATAGAGGAAGTGGAAGTTTCTACACCGAAACCCCCACCACGATTAGGAAGTTATATATTTCTCATCAATACGGAAAAAGATCAATGTTGTTTCGACAACAGCAGTAGAAGCATTTGCTAGTTTCAACAGATTTATTCGATTTTACTAAGTTATAGCACAATGAATTTGCGAGCACAAGAGAATCACACTGTAGGAAATACTATTATAAATAAGAATTGTCCAAACCATATCGTGTTTGGTATCATTTTAATCAGAAAAACGTCACAAATATCTTGGTAACAGTTTTATAAGAAAAACATGAAACATAACAAAGTTCAGTCGTTGCATTCGTATTATCTCACTGATATATCCGATTCCAAATCATATTATCTCGTGCCTCAAGTGTCATGTTTCCACTTGACATAGCATTTCGGGCCTTCGCCTGGGTATGTTGTTTGTACGTTTCAAGTGGTCTCCGAACCTATGCTTTGAACGGCAAGAAACCGACAATTTTCGGATCGGCCCGTTCCTTCACCTCCGTATCACAGCCCAATAGAACTTTCGATACTTGGCAACGGAAAAATCTCTGGAAAATTAACATTGTCCTTTTTCAATAATCATACAGGTGATTATTAACATTGCTCTTTTATGTACAGCGTATCACCGAAGATAATTGATCTGTTTAAATGTATTTAGACGATAAAATTTATCTAAATTAAATTAGATTAAGTGCATAAATAATTTCATCGATTTTGAAATGAATCCAATAATACTGCAAGATTTCAAATAAATTGAAACCCAAGTGACGGCACGAAACGCTATGTCAAGTGAAAACGCATGAACCTTTCCTTCGATGGAACGGCAAAAAGAATCGACAAATTTTTCGGATGGGTCCGTTGCCTCCGTTCCTTTGGAACGGCTCGCAGCAAAACGAAACTCCTCGCCTGTAGTGGTCCAGTCCTATTGCCTAACCGTTTCTATCAAGAAACGAAGAAATGTTGTCCGAGCCGCAGCACGCCGTTGCATGCAACAAGGCAACGCCTGCCTGTTCATAAGGGTTCGGAACGGTGATACGATACGGGCGTTTGATACCGGTGGATACCCGGCTTAAGGCTTTGGGCCGTATTCACAGTAAGGTGAACCTACATGAAGCTAGCTGGTATCGCGACGATCCGCCTGAAGAACGAAAGCAAAAGATTGGCGCGTGGTTAGAGCGAGATGTAGGGTAATGATGATATCCTTCTTTCAACCTAAATGATAGAATTGTCCCGCTCCGGTCAATTCTGACTGACCAAACGCGCAGATTTTATATAGCGCACCGTAGCATCCCTCGCTGCTGAAAAATATATGCCTACTCTGAAGAACCGAAGGAACGTGCTATCTGAGAATAATTTTTAGAAAAAGTTATTAGCTTAAATGGGTGAACTTTACTTTACCGGACCCAAAATTTTGGACTTTTTTTTTTGAATCTATAGTTTTTGATGCGGAGAATCCAAAAATGCAAGTCTCAACTTTAGGAATCCAATGGTTCAAAAGTTATAAGCATGTAAAGTTTGATATTTTTAGCGCATTTGCTACGATACTGTGACGCCATATTGACTTCTTGTCCAATGAACGGTGTCGCTAGCTGCAGGCAGATTCATGTGGGTGCCGACTACTTTGGCGGGTACAGTCAAACCGTAAATTTGATGCTGTTTGAGTTAGTTAGGTTTATATTTATTTTACAAACAGAGTGTACTGCCCATGTGAGAACCAATCAGGTTATACATATAAGGCAATATGGCGTCACAGTAACGTAGCAAATCCGCAAAAAATGTCAAACTTTACACGCTTATAACTTTTTAACCACTGAATTCCTAAAGTTGAGACTTGCATTTTCAGATTCTACGCAAAAAAACCTATAAATCAAAAAAAAAGGTCCAAAATTTTCTGTCCGGTAAAGTAAAGTTTACCCTTTCTACAGCCTATAATTGATTTCAGCGGCTCTCATCACCTTAATTGAATGAACAACAGTACGCTTGTCTCATAACTAAGGTCAAATTATTTGTAACATTTAACAGGTATAGGTTAGAGTGATAAATATTTGGAAATTGAATGCAGTTACTTTCTTACAAGACATATCTAGAAGTATGTTTAAGGTAACGAAATATTACACCTTATTATCTTCAGTACATTCTTAATTCCAAATTAATGTTGTTGAGTACAATGTATCAATATATGTATAATAATATGATATCTTTTTCTTTATTTTCAGCATTTATTCAGACATTGATGAGGAAATTACAACCAAAAAATTATGGAGTAGAAAAGTTGAATAGATCCATTAAAGAAATTAAACAGTGTGGAATGAAATACTAGGACAAATAACAAAAATGTACATTTGAAAGCCGAACCGACACCGCAACCGGTTTTCATTTCCAACCCTCCTTTGCTTTTCGCCAACTTTTAACATCAATTTTAGCAAGTAATTATAATTGAAACTATATCGTGTTTGGTACCACTTTAATCATAAAAATCTCATCAATGCGCTAGTAAAAGTTTCATTAAAAAAAAGTCAAAAATAAAAAAGTTTTTTGATACAATTAGTATTAGTCACACGGATACGTTTCGGCTCTTTCCTTTGATCATCGGACCTCTCTCTTTCCTCCACTGTCTATCCTTTTCTACGTTCACGCTTGGCTGCTCGTCGCGTGTAACCCGAGATTCGACACCTCGGCTGGATATATGCAACGTCTGGGTCCCAATGTATGTTGCATATATGCAGCTTTTACTGTATAATAGAAGTTAGTCGCGAGAGGTATTCTTGAAATAGTTCGCTTGTCACGACCGTTCGCTCGAACATTCCAATTATTAAATCTATGGAGTGCTAATTGTTCTTTTGCATGACCAGATATTCGCGATAAAATAAAATAAAGTAAGGGAACTCTTTGTCTTTCCGTTGCAACATCATCTGTGTTATTGCAATTTGCGATAAATTGACGTAATTTAAATCGATTGCCCATGAATTCTTTTGGATTTAGATCGCACAGGAGTTTCAGGATGAAGTTCCGAATACGACCGGTCGCCGATCAAGATGAAATTTTGAGGGGGAGGGGGCCCCTAATATAAAGTGGTATCTTCGGCTTTCTATTAGTTTCCGAGATATTAATTAATAAAATAATTTTTAACAAAAAACAAATCTGACTTCGAAATGTACTAAAAAGTGTCAAATAATTTCTATTTCATTTATACCAATATTCCATAGCTATTAATAATATCTACTTAATCGTTAAGTAGGACACCAAATACATTTCAAAGTTTTCGGAGGCGGCGCAAAATTAAAAACTTTTTCTCTACTAGGAAGATCCTAACTCGGGCGTCGGCAACCTATGATAAATGACCCATTTGATAATTTCAAGTAAACAATATTCAACGGGAATCAACATACCCATTGCGATTCCTCTTTACAGCTTGCTTCTTACTTTGCGTCCACATCATTTTTTTTTTAATAATAGGAATTTCATTGTATCGTGAAACTTTACAATATCATCACCGGTTATCAGTTATCGTACGTCATATATTTCTGCCCACCATTTATATGATCGCAAAGTATAATAAGAAACAAGCTGTAGAGGGGAATAGCACGCGTTATTAAAAATCTCTCTAGACCTACCACTCGCCCGAGATGCGTGCGCATCGATCCCCACGCGGTATCGATCCCTACCTAGGATCGATCGAAGGAGGTTGATGCGGGACCGATGATCAAGCACTCTACGTTCGAATGCGCTAGCGTTAACACGCGAAATACGAGGGTCCGTTGGGCGAGAAACGATACACGAAGACGAGTCAAACCGACTTTGTACAATCGTCAAACTGCCGATCTACTCTCTTCGTGTATGCGCCTCAAACCGAGGAGTCGCGTGCACAAGCTGAGCCGCGGCACTGCTTCAAGGGATACCCGTTCGCGAATAACCAAGGTTTCGTCGTAGTAGTCAATTTACAGAATTAATTCCATCTAAATTCTCAGTTACATTTATTTCCGTTCACATCAACACCAGTGAAATAAGTTCCGTGAAGCAGTGCCGCGACTCAGTTTGTGACTCCTGGGTTTGTGGCGCATATGATTCGTGCTTCGCTTTTTGTAAATTCAAAATAGTCTCTTTTCATATATTAATACATTATGAAGGTCACGGTTACTATCCATTAGTGACGGAGATAACGTCAAGATCACAATACTGTGCTCTGCCGAACCCTCCTAGTCGTTCTAAGGGATAGTGCCCAGTTAATTCAGTTCGTAACATTTCTCGCCTAACGAAACAAGTCATCTAGTTGATTCTTTCAACTCCTACTTTACAAAATAGTTCAAGATTTGGAGTGTGTGGAAGACGAACACGGCCCCACACGAATTACTGATTCCGGAAACTTCTAACGTGCCTCTGGACGTTTCCTGGACATCACTGCTCGTATGGTGCTTAGTGTGGGTCAGCGATATGGGACTCTATCCCGCAAGGGCAAGACCTCCTATCGTTTTGACAACGACTCTAGCAGACAATATACATAACATCTAATAGGAGCTGGAAGAATTAAAAAGATCAACGAGCCAGGAGTGGCGTACCGCGTTTTGTAAAGTTAAAGTCATCGCGTCTATGGCCGTGTTTCCACTTGCGAAAAAACTTCTGCAATAAGTGTCTGACAGACTGTCAGACACCAACTAGCCAATGTAAACAGTACTGCAAGTGAGATCGCGAGTCGCGAGAGCCGATTACTTGCAGGTCTAAACACATTCACATCGACTCGCCGCAACTTCTCGCACAATAGGACTTGTTCCGAATATCTCGCGCTCGCAATGACACTTTCATGTTTTGTCCTCGAGTAATTTTACATTTCTTTCTGTTACTGTGTAATATAAGAGCTGAAATAAGTTACTAATGACTCTCGTGAGGTTGATGCAACTTTAATATGAGAGGAAGAGAACCCGAAGAAGTCTTGCGGAAGATACTTGCAATGCCGTTTACACTAGCAAGCAACTTCCCGCAATAAGTATCGCCAGAAATGTGTCGCGCGAGAGACTGTCAGAGAATACTGTCGCAACTTCTTGCGGGACTGTATAGACAGGGTATTTTGACCTGTTCCGAGATTTCTCGCCAGTTTAGTTTCAAACACCATGCCGCGCAGACGTGAACGTGTAGCAGCAGCAATAATGCTATTATTAAATAAAAAGAAGAAAAGATCTGTTTGGGTGCGACAATGGATTTCGAGACGACCTGAATTCGGTTGCTTCCATAATTTACTAAGGGAACTTCAAATAAAAGACGGACAGCAATATTTTAATTTACTTCGCATGACTGCTGTGGAGGTGGAAGTTTTGTTACAAAAAGTGGGTCACATAATTCAAAAAGAAGACACCCGGATGCGAGATTCAATATCTCCGAAGGAAAGACTGATCTTAACGTTAAGATTTTTAGCATCTGGTAAGTACATATTTAATTGTATTTATTTCTCTATTCAATTGACATACACACGTTCAAGAAGTCTCGTTTCGCGTACTTACTTATCAGTCAATATACATAATCGTTTTTTTTAGGAGAATCATATCATTCATTGATGTATTTATTCAGAATTCCTGTCTGCACCATATCCAAAATTATTCCGGAAGGTTTTTATTTAAGTAAAAATGAACATGTTTTAAAAAAGTCACTATAAAAAATATTTATTATAATTGGTACAAGATAGTTTGTGGTGACGAATCGGAGGAGAACGATGTCGTCGAAGATGTAGAGGCATCCTCTTCATCTTGGATGTCTACGATTGCTCGTTGAACAATTTTTCGTAATTTCCTTTTGCTTTCTTTGTTTGTGAAATTCCTCAACACTGAGGCAACATAATCTCCGAATATTTGATCATCATCGTTCGACTCCGAAAGAATTTTTGTGCACTTTCGCAGAATATCCTCGCCTTTCGTTTTTTTTACTGCACGATGTGGCCTCAACATTTCATTGTCAGGAATTTCTCCTGAACCTTCATTTTGGGCGGTTGGAAGCGTTGATGAATTTTCCTGTAACAATATTAATCTTTATTTTAGGTCCCATCTACTCAATCGGAATGGATGCATATTGCGAAAATGTATGAAGAAAAATGGAATTTTCCTCATTGCCTTGGTTCGCTAGACGGGAAATATATTGTATTTAAGGCACCGGCTAATAGTGGGAGTTATTACTTCAATTATAAAGGATCCAATAGCATCGTGCTAATGATAGTGGCAGACCCATGTTACAAAATTACGTACATGAATGTTGGATGCAATGGCAGAATTTCTGATGGAGGTGTTTTTTTACAAAGCTCACTATTCCCAGCTTTGGAAAATAACAGTTTAGACCTTCCACCATATTCACCTTTACCGGGGAGGTCCATGCCAGTTCCATATGTGTTTGTAGCCGATGATGCATTTGCAATAAAACCGTATTTAATGAAGCCATTTCCTTACAAAAATCAATCTGCACCCAACAGGGTGTATAATTATCGTTTATCGCGATCAAGATGAATGGTGGAGAGCGTGTTTGGGATACTTGCGAGCAGGTTTCGTGTGTTTAGGAAGCCGATGGAATTGAACCCCGAAAAAGCAAAGTTGATTACAATGGCTGCTTGTGCATTGCACAATTTTATATTATCAGCAAATGACGGCACACGGATACGATATATTGAAGGGGGTTCGAATGTAAACGAGATGGAAGATCTGCCTTCACAGAACCTGATTCATTTACAAAGAGGCCAAAATAACAGGCCAGGAACAGAGGCGATGAGAATTCGTGAGGAATTCAAAGAATATTTTGTTTCGCCACAAGGCGAAGTACAATGGCAGTATCAATACATGTAAAATATGTAAATTTGTAAATATGTAAATTTGTAAAATGTAAATTTGTAAATATGTAAATTTGTAAATATGTAAATTTGTAAATATGTAAATTTGTAAATATGTAAATTTGTAAATATGTAAATTTGTAAATATGTAAATTTGTAAAATGTAAATTTGTAAATATGTAAATTTGTAAATATGTAAATTTGTAAATATGTAAATTTGTAAATATGTAAATTTGTAAATATGTAAATATGTAATAATATAGAAAAATATAAAAAAAATTAATTTCATACATTTTTTTTTATTCAAGAAAATATAAATATATATAGGTACTTACCAATGCGTCAGAAGTCGAAGCATTGCCCACGTCTAAAAATTTCAGTGCGTCAAAGCACCACCAATTAGATTTGTAGACTTCCTCCGCTCCACTACCACTCTTTTTAATTTTAAATTTTTTTATTTCACTATGCCATTGGCTTCTTAAGTTGTGTAATTTCCTGTTTATTTCCTCGACAGTTGTCGATAATTCCCCGGCAATAGTAGCACATACCTCACTTTTTAATATTCTATTTTTATAATCACTGTTTCTGCAATCCCATAAGCATGGGTTGCACTCGTAGAGTTCAATTAATTTGATGACATCCTCACGGGACCAATCACGGGATTTCGATATGCTCATTTTCTGATTTAATTTTCACGCGTGAGCAAAATGACCAAACTGTTTGAATGTGTTTTAAAATCTAAATGTGGTCTGTAAATTTGCTTATAAGGTAAACTTGTTTCGGCGGTGGGGATTTTTCTAACAGCGATTCTGATTGGATTTTCTTGGAAAAAGGGGTCTGATTTTCAATCAGCTTGAGGACTCCGCGTGGAGTAACGCAGGTAGCCGACGCTGACGGTAATAAAGTAATTAGGACTTCCCCAAATTTGCTGCACGACGAGTAATTTCCTAAGTCGTTTTCGAATAATAGGTAATAAAACGCGTGTTCGTTCTAACACCCGTAAAACAGAATATTTCTTTACAATAAGTACGTGTTGCCCGTATTGGCATTGTCGACTAGCGGCATTTACATATTTCCTAGATGTACAGAATTGCCTCGAAATAAGCAAGTGGCTCGGGACCGAACAGTTGCTTATTTCGAAGCAGGTATGCTATTCGGCTTGACTTTGTTCTCGAAACGGGACGATAGAGAACGCGAGAAACGAGTGAGAGATCCCAGGTAGCGGCAAATCATAAAGTGATTGGCCGAGCAGCGATGTTATTTTTTGGACAAGGATAGAATATAGCATGTCCTCTCATTCTCGCACTATGCTTTATTTCGAAGCAAATATACCAGACTGAGAAAGCATTATATATATTCCATCCTTCTTCTACTAACCGATGTCACTGCTCAGTCGAGCGTGAAATTTATTACCCTAAACATCGGCTTCGCGCTTTCATGGACCTTTCACTCATTTCTCGTACCTCTCACTTTGCGGGCGACTTCAAACAAAGAAGAGGGGATAGCGAGTTGCTTATTTCGAAGCAGAGACCACTTGCTTATTTCGAAGCATTACTGTATATGTCATCACATTCCAGTTCGTATATAAGATTGTCTGTGTCTGTGTATAATATTTTACAAAGATGTTTAAATTTCGGCCAAACATAATCATGATGGAATTCGTACAAACATGTTTTTGATATATCCAGAATACATGTTAGCGTCAGTACGTATTCAAGGGTTGATACGTGGCAGGGTCATTGCATTTGGGACTTTGACCTGCTTTTCAAGGATTTCTCAGGATTCTTTAGGCTATCGATACCCCGAGCCATACGTCTGTCGTCGGACCTAGGCCGGCGGTAGTTGATACTTGAGGTGCGACGAATTCTAAGAGTCGCAGACGTTTGTTTATGGAACGGCGATAGAGAGTTCGATCGCCGATTCTCGAAGGAACGCGCGTGTGGCCGATGACCCGAAGTCTTGGTGCTGCATGGCACGTGTAAAAAGATAAGGATTTTCTAGAAGGATCTGGCCACGGAGTGGGGAAGATCTTGCATCTTCTGATAGGAGGACCATGAGGAACAGCATGGCACTTACCCCAGAATCGCGAGAGGAGTAACACCATTTTATTTAACATACATATACCAACATAAATGGGTTTTCTAAATTTAATTTCCAACTTTCGCATCTCTATTGCAACCAAATGTTCCGAAAATATTGATCTGCTATGAAAATTTGGTTTTGCTATCAGGGCCTCGGCGCCATATCTACCTTCCCATTTTGTAACTAATTTAAGGGGGTAGACACGGCACGTGACCTCTTCAATTCGGGACGTCGGTATTACAGTAGTTTTTTCGTTGGGCCTGGTGGAGCCACTGGTCTGTTACGAATTTGAAAGGTTTAATTCTCAGCTAACGTGTGCGCAACACGATCTAAGAAGGCAACAGCGCCTCAAGTATTTTTACAAACATTCAAACGCTCATCTCGCTAGAAGCATCGCGACAATACGGCTGAAGAACAAAAACGAAACATTGGCACGTATTTAGAGTGAGATGTAAGGTGATCATGCTATCCTTCTTTGAATCTCAATGATAGAATTGTCCCGCTCCGGTAAATTCTGAGTGACTGAACGCGTGGATTTTATATAGCGCATCGTAGCTCGCCTCGCTGCTGAAAAATACAGGGTGTTCGACAACAGGTGGACAATATTTTAAAGGGTGATTCTAGGGATCAAGATAAGACGAAAATCAAGAATAACGAAATAGCGTTTACGGCTTTGTTTTCCAGTTATTAACGTTTAAAAATTCGAGTAAAAAGCGCCAGAAACCTGCAATCCGCTCAGCACCGACGACCGAACGTCAGGTCAGCAGGGGTCGGTACAGTCATAACCAAGAATCGTTGAATACTAGAAACTTACCTCGTGCTATTCTGTTTCTCGGTACTACAGCATTCGGCTTCGATTCTTATGACTGGCTCTTTTTATTCGAATTTTTAAACGTTAACAACTGGAAAACAAAGCAGTAAACGCTATTTTGTTATTCTTGATTTTCGTCTTATTTTGATCCCTAGAATCACCCCTTAAAATATTGCCCACCTGTTGTCGAACACCCCGTATACAAATTAAATATGAATGTAAGGCTGAAAACCCATGAAATTGTGTAATAAATAATAAGTACAAGATAAAATGGTTTGTGAGGTTAAGTAAATACAAGTTTACAACTTACATATATAATGATACCCATTTAGAATCATTTGCTCCTTTTACTTTATATCTTGTGTTACTACACAATTCGACAAAACAATAACGAACCATTATTTTATTTCTAGCACTTTATATGTATATTTCTCTGACTCACTCCGATCGCGTGTAACAATCACACATTTATGCACAGTTATTAGTTCTTAGCTTGGCCGCTTTTGGGACCTAGCTCCGCCACAGGTCATGGAACGCATAATGGCGGCCGTTAGCAGTCCATAGGTATACATATAGTCAAAGGTACATAAGTATGTGGCGCCCATAGACATGAAAATATAGACGGAGCATAAACTGCTACTTTATGTAAGGGGGGCTCTGATAATCGGGGCGAGGAGGGGACTCGTCTGACTTCGACTTATTCCGGCAAGACTCGGTAGTATTCGGCTCACATTTCACATGTATGTATGTACATACACCGACGATGAGTTGCATTGAACTTGTCGCAGTGAAGTTGGCCACACATTCACTCATCGACGCGGCGTGAATGCGTAGTGAATTTGTAGCCAACTTCACTGCGACAAGTTCAATGCAACTCATCGTACGGATGCGAAAGACTCGTACCCGAGTTTGCGCTTACGAAAATAGTCGAAGTCAGATGAGTTCCCCCCTTACCGCGATTATCAGTTACCCCTCGTAGAAAGGCTCCGTCTATATTTCATATGTCTATGTGACGCCATCGCTTCAACGCACCCCCATTTTTCCCTAACACTTCACTCTGTACTTTTCCGGCAACGCGATCGGGAGTAAAAGACACGCGTCTTTCCTGCTTCCATCGCCATCTTGAATATCGCGAGTCTTTATTAAATAAAAAGTATTACAACATAATCATTCCATCTTGTGTTTTATTTATTCATTGACAATAGTGAGGTGCCCGCGCGATCGCATCTCGCGTGGCCCCTAAAAGTATATACATATGTTACACGCATGTAAGCGCGAACGAACCCGACCCGAGTTCAAATTTGTTTATTAGTTACTGAGTTTCTCGTGCGTGATTGACGTGTGACATTAAGCTCGAATGAAATACATAGGTACATCCGATTTATATCTCGAACCGTGTCAACACATCCATGCATGGAAGTTTCGAGATGCGAGATTCGAACGCTTTTCTTGCACCGTGTATGTACATACATCGGTCATAAACGAAAACTCGTCCGAGAAATATGCTTTTTTGTGAATTCCTTTAAAATCACTGGACGTGAGTCATTATCCACGACTCCCGCGAAATAAAAATTTAAGTTAAACTTTGAAAAAAAAAAAAAAAACGGTATTATCCTACATTGTTTCATACATATGTATAAAGAACTTGATTTCCTTCATGCACTATTTTGTTTATGCATTATTGGTTAATAAATGAGAAACGCCATTAAAAATTCAAAAACAAAAGTAACGTTAGTTCAAAAATAAAATAACATGACAGAAAACTCATTTGTTTACTTTCAACCATTCAAAATATCTAAAAAGTAATTATTAATAATATATAATGTGGGGCAATACAAAACATACGTTAGTTACCATAGTTTATGACATTATAGATTGGAAAATGTTAATTCTTTACACCATCACGTCCATTTTTACCTATAACAAAAAAGTCATTGTAAAAAAATTTTTTTCCATTTAACAGATTTTTAAGTATTGGAACGCATTTATTTTGTAAGAAAGAAATATACATAAGTACATAGGTCATAGGAAAGAATTTAATTTCCATATCATGAAGAACAGCGGATACAGAATTTCATTCAAAAAAGTAAATCGATTAAAAAATCCAGAACGGTTGCGACTAACAGAAAGACATTTTGTTAAATTTATTTAACTAACAGGGAAAAGTGGCACTTGCTACTTACATACTGCGTCGTATACTGTAAACACGGTCGTGATGGGAGAAAGGTACAAAAGGAACTCGGATATTATTGTAAATCCTGTAATGTAGAACTATGTGCCGCACCTTGTTTCATGGTATACCATACAAAAACAAATTTTTAATTCTTTTTTTATCATCATAACATTTAAAAATATTATTGTGTGTTAATATTATAGATACATGCGATTTAAAAAATAAAATATGTTTCTTCACCTACTTGTGCTTTTTTATCTTACAAAATGACGTTTCCGTAAGAATTATATACAATTTTTAATTTTTACGTGTAAAAGAAATTGATAACTTTTGATCTAGTTTCAACGAAAAGAAATCGGTCACAAGTTTTATAACATATACTTTTTAAATATTGTAATTATCAATGCAGAATTAAACGGTTAAATATAAATAAACGTTTTCTTATATTGTTAAATTATGTGTATTCTTAAAATAGTATGTAAATATTTGCAAATTTTATTACAAAGACTAACTTGTTAACATTGTTTATATATATATATGTATCAAAAGTCATGTATTTGTTATATTTGCAGAATGCGTCGAAGAGCCAAGTGGATGCAAAAGATGCAGAGATGGAATATGTGCAAAATGTGCGGTTCTTTTACATCAGGGAAATTGTGTAAATACTTGTCCACCAGGTCATATTGCAGATTGGTCAACTAAAGATGAATATATGGGCAGAGTTTGTAAAGAAACCAAATACGCGTTTGGTTTTACTGGTAGTCAAGTAGCCATTTTAGTAGGAATTTTTTCTGGTGCAACTATATGTATATTCATTATACTTTGTGGAGCAATAATTATACAGAGAAGAAAAAAAAATGCTACTACATTAATTCAACACTTTGAAGATAGGTATGTCTTTAACATTACTAGTATAATTAGCAAAAATAATTACATTTCTTCTTGTGTTTTAGTATAGAGAGAAGAGAATTCTTAAAACATTTGGCAATACTTAGGAAAGAAGGTAATACATTTCTTTCCATGCTCAATGATACCAGAAGACAAGTTCGAGAATTATATTATTCAAGAAACAACGGACATAGTGCTGTTGGGATACAAGCATATAGGTATAACAGCATATACATTATTTCTATTTAATATTAATTACATTTTACTTTTTAATTATAATCGTGTTTTACAGACCAGTTCTGCGTGATTTGGCAAGAATATTAGTTCTTATTAACAGAAAAGATGAAAGAATACTTATTCCACCAGATGATTGGCAAAGACTTTTTTCATGGGCACACAGACTTTTAAAACAATACAAAAAGCATAGTTCTCCTGAAGTAAGTTCATTAATTAGCTTTTAAAGGAATTTATTTTAAAAACTTTGTTATTTTTAAATTTACTTTTTTTTTCATGCAAGTTCATGAAACAATTTGGTGAGTTGTACCTATTAAAAGAATAATTAATATAATTCCGGGTTAAAAAAATAATTAGTAGAATAATACATAGTAATAAAAATTAACAATAAAATATTATATGTTAAGGTGACTCAACTTATGACATTCTTGCAACAACCAAGAGTATCTGTTCCATTAGTTTCACCGCAGCAAGTAAGAATCTCACAATCGCCTCAGCCCTATGAACACAGGAACACTCTAACTAGTTTGACTACGTTTCAAGCTAATACACCACTCTCAACATTTCAAGCAAGCGACAAATCAAGTATTAGCCCTGTAAGCTCCAGTTTAGGATACATAAAAGATAGCCCAATGAATTCTAGTCTTGAACAAAATAGTTCTGGAATATATGATGAAAAACTTAGTCCAAATGAATCTAGTATAGAACAAACAACTCCATTAGTATATAATAATCAGGATCAAATAAAAGAACTTGCCATTTCAACTTTTAATCATACTTACAATAATGGTACTACTCTAACGGAATCTACTTGTGCAATAGATGAGTTCGAGACAAATGAACTTAATCATGAATTGAATCTTCAATGGGAATTTCAAAGCACTGCAGAAGCTACTAATTACACTATTTTATCTGATTGGTCATCTGTTCATGAATATTTCATTGATGATTTTACAATTCTGGGTTTTCGCCCTCAGGATGAAATAACCACAGAACTATAAACATATTTTCTTTATTTTTAATATAATGTTTATACAATTCTCCTATAAAAGTAATTTTGATTTATACAAAATATAATTTTCTCTTTTCACATAATATTTAATATCAATGTATAAAAATATTACGTATCATTATATTATTAAAATAATTTATTTGAAATGTTTACCAGTATGTATCAGAGTAACTAAGCGCACACTGTTATCTACAAATTTCAGAAGTTCTGCACACTCATATACCAAAGAACTTTAAACAAGAGCAAAGTTTATTTTATAAGATTTGATTTATATTTTACATCTTTTTTCTAAATAATTATACAAGTATTTTTTATACTTATATAACATTCATCAGAATTCTTATTTTGAAATTTTACTCGATTATTTCTTATAAACAGAATTTTGTGTTATTAAATAATAAAAGATATTTTATTCTTTTTTTTTTTAATACAAGAAACTTGTATTATTCGGTTATTAAATATATTCTGTGTATATGTATTTTTATTGATGTGCATATATGTATATGCATATATATGGTAACAGGACCAATTTATATCAATTCCAAATAATTGTAATGTTATTGCTGTAATTGTTAACTTTTCACATTTTATATTTCTTTAAAAGGAACATACAGATACAGAGTGGGGCAAAAGTGAGTAGACACTGTTCAAAATAGAATACCTCGGTTAAAATTAGACTAAATAACTTGAGGTTTTTTGAGAAGCTATAAAAATTAATTCAGTAAAATATATATTTTAATCGTTTCAAAAAATTACAATTTGTTAAAATCGTTAAAAAAAATAGTGAATAGTAATTTTTCAACTTTTTTATGTGAGTCTATAATGAAAATTTAAAACATGTCTTTCGTAGATTCAGATAAGTTATGTGTATACTGAAAATTTCATCGGGATCGGTTAACGCATTTAAAAGTTAGAACTAATTAAAATTTCCGAAAATTGTGACTAATTCCGTTCTTTAGATAAAAAGTCGCGATTTTCGGAAATTTTAATTACTTCTAACTTTTAAATGCATTGACCGATCCCGATGAAATTTTTAGTATACACATAACTTTATCTGAATCTACGAAAGACATATTTTAAATTTTCATTATAGACTCACATAAAAAAGTTGAAAAATTACCATTCACTATTTTTTTTTCACGACTTTAACAAATTGTAATTTTTTAAAACGAAGAAAATACATATTTTAATGAATTAATTTTTATAGCTTCTCAAAAAACCTCAAGTTATTTAGGCCAATTTTACCCAAGGTATGTATTCTATTTTGAAGTGTCTACTCACTTTTGCCCCTCACTGTGTATACCATATTAACTAAGCTTTCAATTAATGTATAAATTAAATAAAAAACTAATAATGTAATATAAAACGGAAATAGATATTTCAACGAAAATCAGAAAATTAACATCGTAAAAGAATTTGTACATGGGAACAACCACTATTAGTAATATAAATCATACCAGATTGTTAGTATTTATTAAGTCCCATCTGTATATAAACATTAACTTTTGAGAAGATATATTTTTAGATGAAAGCATACTTAATGTGTTTCATTTAAGAAAACATACAATGATACATTAAAAATTAAGTACCAAACTTGATTTGAAAAACTTGAAAACTAACAGAAAAACAAAGCATCCGGTGAAATGATTTTTAAACTGGACAATATCTAAATATTTTATATAAAAATTTTCACTAGATAATAAGCCTAAACATATGGCTAATAGTTAATTAATAACATAGTTGTATAGCCCTAGTGTAAATTGATAAAAGATAAAGTAACTGAAATTTGGAATTCTATAGCAAAAAGTATGTATTATATTTAGTTTACCATTTCTGAACTTGTGTAAAAAGTATTATTTAATATAAAGGCAGTGTAACAAAATAATAATCATTTAAATGACTATAATTTTGTAACAATTGTTATAATTTACTCAAATTTACATTTTTGTTACCATTAATTTATTATTTCTGGATAAAATGTGTAGTAAGACCCAGAAACTAAATTTAAAGAATATAGCCTTTATCTTTTGAAACATTGATTAGATTTCATATAAAAAAATTGTAAACTTCATACATACACAGGGTGTTTAAAAAAGGGTTAAATAGTTTAAGAGTAGATAGTATTCAGCAGATAAAAGAAAAAAGTTTCGATGAACATGGGCCAAAAAATTAATATATTCAGTGTTATAAGTAATTTCTTGTTTAAGTGTAGTGCTCAACGTTTTTGTTTTTGATAATTAATCATTATATGTAAATAATTGGATCTTTTGTATAAAAGAATTTCGAAGCTCTTGAAAAATCTCTGATTTTTTCCCCAACACTTCACGAGTATTGTTTTTCATCTACGTAATTCATCTACATCAGTTATCAGTGAAAAGTATACCATATTCTTAAAGAAAGTCTTGTACAAACATCAATAGAAGAAATAGTAAGACATTCGGTTATTTACATATCATGATTGATTACCAGAAACAAAAAAGTTGAGCACTATACTTAAACAAGAAATTGCTTATAACTTTGAATATATTAATTTTTTGGCCCATGTTCAAGGAAACTTTTTTCTTCTATTTGCTGAGTACTACCTACCCTTAAAATATTTAACCCGTTTTTAAATTTCTGTATATATATGTGCATATATACGTTAATATGTATTTGTTTACGCACATATGGGTAAGCCTGTGCGTGCGTGTATAAAGTGAAAGCTTATTAATGTGTATTATATATTTTCATTACAAGAATCTCGTTCTGCTTCTCTCAAAGAAACATAAACTACATAAATAACTGATAGAATGTACAAATACTTTTATGCCTTACTATTTCTGTTTACAAAATCTTTTTGATTTCACTGTGGAATAATTATTATTATGTAATTTATTACATTAGTCAATACTTCACTCATTTAAAAATACGAATTAAGTTATAAATATATAATACTACTATGTGTTCAAAACAAAAAAAGGAATTCTAAATCTCTATAATTTATTATTAACTACCAAACAAATAGTTGCAAAATATTTTCAAAATCTTAATAATAATGTTGAATTTTAAATATAAATATATATAAATGTTAACGTTTTATCAATAAATACTAATATGTTCAAGTGAATACAGATGTGTGAAATTACTAGCAAAATTTACCTCCTTTTTATATTTTCAATATTAAAATTTTTAAATATCATACTTTTCTGTAGCGTTAAATCACAATAAATAACTTGGTTTCAAAAAACATTGCTTCTTATACAACGTGTATTACATAATACTTATAATTGTATTCTGTAATAATTTTATCTAAAGCCATTACCAAATTAAAAAAAAATTAAATAAGTTAAGGTAAAAATACTGAAAGTATATGTTATTTGTAAAGTATTATATTATATAAGTAATTATATTTGATACATTTCCAAAATAAACTCAAAAAATTGTATAAAAACATATATTTTTAATCTCATCTACAACATTATAAGCATAATGCAAAAAGATACTATTTACATATTTTTAAATTGGCGGTTTTTTAAATAGGAAGTGAGGGAAATGGCGTGCGCACTCAGATACTGCGCGCGCATACTGAATGATTAATAAAACACTTGATGAATTTCATTTTATTATGCTACAAAATCAATAGTTTATTTCTAAAAAATTTTATTAAAAATTTGTTTTCAATTACGATATGCTTATTTATCTAGTGATTTTTACGTAAGAAGTAATAAAAAGGTGAACGATTAAATGATATACTTAACGCGTAAGTTCCTGCAGGGTGGGCGAAGGACGCCATGACAGTCGTATTTTCTGTTAACTGCGAGCACGTAAGCTCTTGCTCGCATTTCTGTGAAATTCTTGTACAACTTGGTATTTATTTAGATAAAAATTGGCAATTCCGTTTTATGAATTTGCCAAACTTTCCTTCGAGTATATTTTGATGGCGGAAGGCAAGAGAGCGTGGCCATTATCAACGATTTGCTTGTGGGTACCCATGGCGAGGTGAGACGTCGAGAGGTGGCGAAAGGCGTCCCCCCTTGCGTCGGGACGCGCATCTCCCTCTGTACGAGACGACTTAGGGTTGACGAAGTGAGATGCCAGAACCGCCGACGGCACTATACACCATGTGAGTCCATCCTGCGAGTTCTGTCGATTATCGTTTTGGCCCTCTCGGAACATTTTTCATAAATCCTCCTGCCTCGAATCCTGAGAAACCTCCATCTTGTAGCCCCTTGTCCTCGTTCAACGAGTCACGATAATTGACGCGTCATATGTCTGAGACACCAAAAGATGGTGCCCGTGAACCCTCTTTTAAGTACGAGGGGATCTGCGGCGAATCCTGGCAAATATGGAAATACAGCTACGTACTTATTAGAGCCGCTGGTACGCTACTATTTTAGTATTTTGCTATTACCCTTTGTTGCCTTCGAAAGATAGTATCGGATGACTCACCTTTCCCGCTCACTTGACAAAAACGCTTTTAAATACCGTGAGGTTAAATTAACTATTTTCTTTTTTTTACGTATCAATACTTTTCTTTGTCACATTAACCTGTCATATGAGTATTATGTAATAAATGTCCACCCAATAAAGCTCATTATATTCAGCAACAATTATTTTGCTTGTTAATGTTGGGCCGATTGATTTCGAAATTTAGGTACTAGATGTGTTTTATTAGTTAATCTCAATGATGTAAAGGACAAAGTGATTACTTTAGTAATCACGCATTATATTTCTTTTTTAATAATTATAATATTTTGGATCATTTTTTATACCTAACGACTAACAAAAAATAGCATTATATCTTCTATAAATTATTACAAATAAATTCTGATGTATCTGTAAGTTTTAAATTAATACTAATTAAATTATTTTGCAGGATGAGAAATAAAATATATCACGAATATATTTAGTTAATATCCAATGAACAAAGATGAACAGTGACCAACATGCATTGCCAGCGACTACGCAGGCACAACAAGAGGTAAGAACATTTTGAATAAAAACAGGCCTTTGCCAAGCTACAAATGCGCAACAAATATTTAATCATTCATTATTTAAACATATCTTGAAATAAGCTAAAATTAATATGTAATTACCTATTTCTTTGTTACACGCTACCTTATTAAATATAATTTATATTTAACATTATTTCAAAGGATTTAAATTGCAGCTAATATCCTTAAGGATTTTAAGTGTATGCATGAGTCTTAACTCAAGAGATCAGCTGATCAATTAAAAACATTGGTTAGTTGTTCAATGATTTGAAATATAAACATGAATAATACTGCCAAAATATTGGAAATATATTCTTGTTGGACATAGCTTATACTCAAAAGCCTCAGTAATATTAACTGTAACAAATCAAGCTATGAAAGTCTTGAAACTATTATTTTAGTTGTATTTTTTACCAAATACAACTTGTATTTTTTTAATCAACTTTTAATTATTTGTTGTATATTATAGAATGCTCAGAATAACGGTTTATACAAATTATCAGAGATGAGTGATAATCTGGTAAAAAAAATTCCACAAGAAGCTTCATCTATTTTGAAAAGATAACAGATTGTTGAACTGCATTATTTAACATCATAAGAAATCTCAGAAGAAATTCATTTACAAAGACATTTTGATGAAACGTGTATGCTACAAATAAAAATTTTAACATCTGACCACAATTGATTCATAACAATAGATGTAGTATGTAAAGTCTAAAATTGTATTTTTAAGAATTCAATAATTCTGTTTTTCTTAACAGATAAAGCTTTATGAAGTAGGATCTTTTTCTCCTGTACTGTAATCTCTTATGGGTTTACCCAGATCAGACGTAGCATGTTAAGTACTATTTTCACTTCTTCACAGGGATAGCTTCCCAATTGGCTGGTTTAAATTTTAATAAGTTGTTACATCTTGATAGCTTGTTATTATAAATTAATGATCTTTAAATACACTCTCCTCCATTAATCATCAATCAGTTTGCTATTGTAGAATAAATCTGGACGTCGTTATGGATTTAGATACTTATTTCAGATACTATATTGGCAATGTGTAGGAAAACGACTACAAGTACAGGTAGCCCTCCTACAACACGGCATCCTATAACACGGTTTCGCTCTAACACGATAGGGTAAATTGCGGGAACCCTCGTATAGCACTGCAACCTATAACACTGTTTCGCTCTAACACGATAAGAAAATTGAGAAAATCTTTGTACAACACTGTACTTCTACAGCACTGGATAACATGATTTTTGTTTAACATATTTAAAAACTAAATTGCTTAATGATAATAACGGGAAGGAATAATGAACTATAGTGCCTTTACATGATAATATATAAATGAATTATAATTAACTCATTTATAACTCTGTTCCGATGTTATAGCGGAATGCGTCATGCACAGTTTATACGCCATCCGCGGTGAGACTTGTCGTCTCATTGTAAGTAGTGATGACGAAGAATTTTAATAAATTAATGATACATTAAATGAAAATAATATTTTTGGGTTTTTTTTTTTCGTTTTGTGTTATAATTTTAATAAAAATTAAGTTGCTTATATAGAATCAAAAAAAAATGTTTGTTTTTAATAAGTTCTCGGAACGTAACCCCCCTTTTTGTATTTGCTCTGGGTCTCATATAACACGATTTCACACAACACGGCGTTTTCTAGGAACCTATCTACCGTGTTATAGGAGGGCTACCTGTATACCACTAGAAAATATAGCAATTATCTAGAACAGTTGCAACAAAATAGAGAGCTAAAATTAAAGTAATGTACATAATCATGAAATTATAAGACTCACATTCAAAGGCAGTTACTAGCATAGAGTAGATAAACTCTCTCCGTTCTTTAACTTAAACCATATATAACAAGATTCATTATAACATAATCTACCAACATACAAAAGTGTACTAAAATCTGAATCAGTTATTTAAAAAGTTCTCTGAAAGAAGCCATGTACCCCTTAAGGTATGTTTTGAGAAACATTGTTCTAAAGAATTCACTTGAACTTTTTTCAATATTGTAAATGTTTCTTTTATAAACAAATATTTTCCATCGTAATGTATAAGATACAGAAAATGCTATTAGATCATATCAAATATATTTAAAGATATAAAACCCTATATCCTATACATATTGTATACATATGTATATGTATACTCCTACATAAAATATACATATATTCTATACTTGTACTTTATATATTTTATATAATAAAAGTAATAATATTAAAAAAAAGGTAGATACTCCTATTTACCTCATAAAAAAGAAGGTTATGGTACACCGTTGATATTTTATCTACTATACATATATACGAAAAATTTTAGTGAATTGTAAAAATTAATAAATATATATATAAATTTTTGCTTAGATAGTTTTATATGTAACAAAGAATATTCTTCTGTAAATAACGCAATGCATTTATGACATTCGAGAATATTATAATACTATAAGTTGTTCGCATTACATATATTTTGTATAAATGTAAATGAATTTTCTTTTTTGAATGAATTTGGATACGACGTTGTTTATTCTCAATAATTTATAAACGTTAATAGTTAACAATATTTGCATGCATTTTATAAGACGTTATTTATAATTGAAAAGGTAGCGCATTTGTTGCTTGTACTTGAGCCTGGTGCATGTTATTGCATGCCCTATAAATGTTGTACAAATGTCTGAATGTATATCGGTAGGATGTAAACGCGGGTCAAAGTGGTCGTCCTTCATACCCAGGTGGTTTGACTACAGCAACCAGTCTTGGCAATGTAGGCAGTACCCCGCATTCATCCGCGGACCTGCGTGTAGGTACAGCTGTAGCGTTAGCCTCCTCGGTAGCTAAATATTGGGTCCTCACGAATCTATTTCCTGGACCGCTACCTCAGGTCTCAGTCTATCATCATTCCCATCACAACTCCTCGCATAGGAGTAGTGGGGGTGGAGAGGCATCTTCCAAAGAACCAGCCTCCTTGTTGAATCAAGAAATGGCGTTGACTTCTAGCTCTCATCACCAGTCAACACCTACGCATCATCAACATCAACCTTCAGTTAGCAGTAGCAACCATCATAGTTCTTTACAACCAAACCCACAGGTTTGTTTATTTAGAAGTATGCAATAATTAATGAATTACTGTGTAGTTTCTAAAAAGAACACCAGGTTTAGTATCTGCATTCGCAGGTTTCATGGTAATATACTGTATTCATATAAGTGTGAGTAGTAGGTACTAGAATTATATACTATAATAAAACATATGGAATGCTTGAAATCTTACATTTGCAAATCAAAATGTGGCTTTTATCAAAGTTTGTTTCTGTTTTAGTTTTTCCTTTAATTGCATCTGATCGTATACTAGTTGTATATTTTATGATAAAAACTAAACAACGTTTAAAGTTGTGATTCACTTGATTAAACCTGTGTTACAGTAATACTGTGTTTTCGTTTTTTAACAGATACCAGTTTCTCTGCCAGGCCTTAATTTAGATGGAGCACACATACCTGCCAGTGTCAGTCATCTACAAGCAGCACATGCACAAATGCAACAACAAATGCAAGCAGCACAACAGCAACAACAACAGCTGCATCAGCAGCAACAGCAGCAACCACAACAGCAACAACAATCTCATCATCAAATACAAAATCATCAAAATGCTCAGAATAGTGGACCAACTGCGCATAATCAAAACGCACAGAGAGATGACAACAAAGTAAAAGATGAAGGTGGAAGTTGCACAACTGAACGTTGCAGTGATAATCAGGTTCACTGTCAAGTTCAATGTGATCTTCAGTTACAAACATCTCAAGACTTGCAACAAAGCCTTATGCAACAACAACAACAGCAACAACAACAACAAATTGGTGTAAACATAAGTGGGAATTCCTCGACAGAAGGGGGAGGTCAAAATAATACAGAAAAATCCGAAAAGGAGAAAGAGCTACGTCAACTAAATATGACACAGTATGTTTACATAGTTTATTTCTTTGTAATATAATTTTCGCAATATGGTGTATGTAATTACAATTTTTGTGTAGATTTCAAGTGCCAGATTTAAAACCAGGAGGTCACATGATGGATGTACGAACAGCTGATGGTTCAGTTGTGAAAATCAGTGCTGGAAACGAACAAGATTTAGCAAAAACTCTTGGTGTTGAAATGGTCCAAAATATGTACAAGGTAAGTGATACAGTGATACATTTATAAGCATATTTTATGGAATATGCAACGTTTAATTGTTGTCATCTTTTCTAGGTTAATGTCGAAGACATTAATCAACTTTTAGCATATCATGAAGTGTTTGGGAAGTTACAAAGCGAAATAGCAGCAGGTACTACCTTGGTTGGAAGCACAGTTCCTACACAAACAGTTACCACTATACAAAATGGGACACCAATTGTGCAACAAGTTCAGTTAAATAAGTTTGATATTAAATCAAGCGATGGGGAAGCTACACCAGGGCCAAGTGCGTCACCAGTGTCAGTTGGAAGCCATGCCTGTGAAATATGTGGAAAGATTTTTCAGTTTCGTTATCAACTTATCGTACATCGTAGATATCATATAGAAAGAAAACCTTTTACTTGTCAGGTACGTAACAACAGATGCATGAAAAGTAATAACATTTGTCATTCTTTAACATTATTGTTTTCATATATTACATTTAAAATGTTTCTAAATTTTTAGGTGTGTGGCAAGGCTTTTCTAAATGCAAATGATTTGACACGTCATGGAAAATGTCATTTAGGAGGATCTATGTTCACTTGTACAGTGTGCTTTCACGTGTTTGCGAATGCACCGTCACTAGAACGTCATATGAAGCGACATGCTACTGATAAGCCATATAATTGTACTGTATGTGGAAAAAGCTTTGCGAGAAAAGAACATTTGGATAATCATACTCGTTGTCATACTGGAGAAACACCTTACAGGTAAATTTACTTATTTTTCACCAACAGTAATTCAGAATTTAATATTTTTGTTGTTGTTGAATATAGTAGTAAAGCTGGTTGTTGAAATACAAGTTTCAGACCATATATCTTTTAAGTATTTTCAGCGTTTATGAGGGATACAAATTTCTATAACAGAGTAGTATTTGTAGCGTCCATATGAATAACTGTTTATGCATTTCACGATTTATTTACACAAATATTGATATAGGTGTCTGAAGTTTTTTCTTTTCTTTATACTAGTAAAAAATTAATTCGGAAATATTTATATTTAATTTCTTTTAATCTCATAAAGAAAAGTTGTGGGCTTTTTTTAATTGTGATTGGATATGCATCTTTTTTTCTAACAGAAAAACCACCTCACATTTTAATGAGTTTTTGCAAGCTGTTAGATTATATAGTTTGAATATCCATAATTCACAAATAAGAAATCATAAGGAAATGTACTGATATGTACAAAACGTGGAATAAGGATAAGACGATGAATTCGTCAAAATTATTGTTACATATCATTTAAATACATTTAGGTATATCCAAATACATTCTGATTGATAAGTGTGAAACGAGCATTTCAAATCTTTAGAAAGTAGGGGTTGCTGCAGCTATAGAAATACTGAGGTGATTCAAGATGGTTAATAAACAGAAGTAGAACGTGTAAAAACACGACAGAATTTATTAAGAAAATAGACAGAATATTACATTATTGTAATTGTCGTTACATTAATAATAATTCCAAGAAGAGGTCTTTATCTGAAAGAGATACCAATGTTTATAACACGCTAGTAGAATTAGAAGAATGGTCAACAAAGTGGAGTTTACAGCCTTATAAACTAGAAGAAACTAAATATTCAAGATAAGGAGAAGTTACACAAGTGTTTTGTTTTAAAGGCCCGGTTAATCAATAATGCTCCGCGCATTTATATAGGGTCTTAGGTTGGGTAGTACAATTGGGCAGTATATGATTTTATAAATAAAATCAGTTGAAAAAAGAATCAATTTATTCTGTTTGAGATTTTTGAGAAAATGGGATTTGAAAATTCTATCTTAAAGCAAAATTTTATTTCTTGATTGCATTGATCATGTTAAAGTTTGTATTACTTCAAAAAGAAATTTCAATAATTAAAATCAATTTTTAAGTATGTAAGTATGTTAAATTTGTTAAAAAAAGAGAAAGAAAAATGTTTTAGGCATATCATTATGTTGAACAACATGTTTCGTATTATAAAGTAAGTTATATAGGGTGTCCCAGAAAGACTGATAATTTATTGGAAAGGTGGTTGCTGAGGTGATTCCGAACAACTTTTTCCTTCACCAACAACGAAACCTTAACCAACATTTTGGCAAAGGAAAAAGTTGTTGATAATCACATCAAAAACTACCCCTCCAAGTGATTATAACTCTTTCTGGGACACCATGTATATTATCCATTAACCCTTGAACTAAAATTAAATGTATAATTTTTAAGCGAAAGGGTTTCATATATTGGAAGAATAATTTTTTAAAAAACAGTGTAAAATTTAGAAAATGAAAATAATATGAAATACAAAATTACATGAAAATTGTGACTCTCTTCGTGGTCCGCCATCCGACGGTTAAAGGTGAACATGTTACTAGGCAGTCCTAACCAGTAGAATTATATGCGATTCTTAACATTTACTTGAAACCATTTAAAACTCATTTTTTTTCAGCATTAACTTTACAATTATTTTTCATTATATTTAAACAGGATTGTTTATCCACTTTATCGTCGATAAGTTTTAATTTACCAAATTATTGATACATATTTATTCTTAATATTCTTAAGAATTATTCTTAATTTTTCTGAAATTTCGTCTACATAAAGTACTTTATGACATGTACGACACTGGTTGTGATTACATAAATGGGTGTCTGTTTCACGCTTTAATTTACGATTACACTATATCTCTCAGATTTAGTATTTCTGCTACACTTCTGTTGGTGATTTTGTGCTATATTGATGTGGGTGTTATTTTGGAGAGAAATCCACCATGCAACATCATATTCGCAAACGCTTCGGTGACGTTTTTCATCTTCTACGAATATTCCTTCATCCTTGTTTTGTTATTTGTATCTTATTGTACACACATATGATGTACTGCACGTTGCTGGAAATAAATCTCGCAGGGCAAGGAGGGTACTTTGCACACACGATTCGACTCTCTAGTCTTACACGGGCATGCGATGTGGAGGGTGGAGCACTACCAATCAGACTCACATTCCATACGGAGAACTTTTTCTCAGCAACACAGTAAGTGTGTGGCTGCGCCTTTTAGTGCACAAGATCTTTATTTACTACAAACTAAAGGAATTTCGTGCCTATGGGAGGAAGGGTTCACTGGGAGGTAGAACCACTTTCTCCTCTACTGGTGGAAACCTCGGCAGTCAATCGGGCCTTTCTAGGTTTAAACCCCTAAGTTTGGGGACGCTTATCGCCTTTCACATTGCGGCGAAATATAAACTCTATTTTAAAGATGTATCCTCATATGACTCCAACATTTTAACGAGAGGACGTAAGTAGGAGTACAGGCTGACCGATAGTGGGAAGACGGGGTATCTTAATAATGAGGAACGTGTAGGTGGTGACGGAACGCACCATGCCTGCTTCACGTCAACACTGTTCTGTCTTTACCCCTATGTAGTTTTACGATTGTTCCTACTGGGTTTGTTAGAAAACGATATAACGAAAGCGATAAAAAATTATAGTAATATTTTTAAGAAACGATGAAATATACTTCTTTACGTGACAAACTCCTAAGAAAAATGAAACATGCTATTTTTTTTATAACGCGCGTTGTTATATTACTCTATCCTGGAATGAAATGTTTTCATGTGCGTCAAGTTTTTACTTTACAGTGTTCTAAATTAAGTATATTCTTCTCTTTCATGAAAAGAAGAATAGATGAAGATGGACTGTTCGAATAAAAAAGTGAGTGAAAACTTTTGATTATTTAAAAAAATATTACGCTTCAGTTTTTGAGATTCTGTTCGGAACATTTAATCTATGAAGTTTTTTTCTAAATTTAATTTAGAAAAATTTTCATTGTATTACGATGAAAGGATTTAATGACATTACGTTATTTTCAATGAGGAAGAAATGTATGTAGGATGGAAAAGAGAGAAAAAATAAGATGAGGAGGGAACTAACGAATTGGAGAAATGGCAGAAGTAGCGAGAAAAGAACAAAGAACTATGTAAGGTTAAAAAAATGGGGCAAAACCAGAAATTTACAGACAACTGAAAAGAGCTAGAATAGAAAAGACGGGGCAGGAAGAGATTGAATGAAAGTATAAAAGTGGACAAATAGAAAGATTATTTAATGAGATTGCCAGTTGAGATAGAAGGTAAAGTAGTAAAACAGTGAAAACGGACTGCTGAGTGGAAAATTAATACAAGAAGAATCCTCTTTTTTCGTTGTCTCTTATAGTCTGTGTGACTTATTGGATGGAGTATATACACGGAAAAAAAATTAATAATTTAGTGCTTTGCACTAAGCGCGATATAGCGGTTACGTAACAAAGCGTAACTTATAGCATAACTCACAGGGGGGACATTGACCCCCTGATTTCGGGTGGAAGGAGTGGTCCTAGAGGTCTGAAAATTTGGAGAAGCTTCCGGTAATTGACCCTCCTGCGTCCATAGGTTAAGATCCCAAGTCGATACCTCTTGCCATTTGACCACGCCGCCAAAAAAGAACAGAGAAATTGAAGGAGAAGATGACGGTAGGGTGGAACATGATTAATAATAAAATTTAGAAATATGAAGAGATAGGACTATGAAAGGTAAATGTCTACAATTAGGGTCCCAACGAGAAATCAATTGAAAAGACGTAAATTCTATATATTTTTGCCCACCGAATCCAAAACTGTTGATAAAATCTGGGGGTCGCTTGTATTTACTAACAAGGAAGGTTAGGGAACCCGGAAATTCCAAAAATTATGAAACTTCGCATACAAGTACAGTAAGTCATCCGTAATACGACCCTGTTTTCCGTTGGTGCCATAATTCGGTTTTAAAGGGTGAAATTACCCCTTGAAAAAAATTCGAAACTTTCTTTTTTGTGGAATATCTTAAAAACGGTGAGAGATATGAAAAAAAAGTTTAAACAAAAGTTGCACAGTTCATTTGGGTTTACAAAATGGCGTCAACTTACCTTACGGCAAAAACTTGACCAGTCAACAATAGTCTCCTGGCTCAGTTCTAATTCCTGTTCGTAGAATGCACCGCGTGGAGGACGTATCATGAGAAAATATCCAATAAAACGGGCAATCGACGTGATATCAAGATTAGAATTAGCAAGCCTCGTACGACTTTTAATACTTCGTTTAAATTCACACTTTGAAGTTATTATTTTTAAGGAGACTATTGTTGACTGGTCAAGTTTTTGCCGTGAGGTAAGTTATATTTTTTATGATATCCTAACCTAACCTATGTATCTTAAAAAATACAAACGACCCCCAAATTTGATCAACAGTTTTGGATTCGAGGGGCAAAAATACATAGAATTTACCTCTTTTCAATTGATTTCTCGTTGGAGCCCTAATTGTAGACATTTACTCTATAAAAATTGGAAAGATGTAGAAGAAAATATGGAAAGGAAAAAATAGGTGTTAGAAGAGTGGAAAATGGAAAATGGATGAAGAAGAAAAAGAAATTGTGAACGGCGTAGCAAGCGGGGGAAGGGATGACATTAATCCTATCCCTGTATAAAGTGTAAGTCCCGATCATGTCTCATGAGACAGGAAATGAAGAGAAGAGGGTATTCATCGCATTGACTTTAGAAGAACTGAGAGAACAGCGAATGAAGGATACTTTGCGAATTACCTCATGGGATGAGGTAATTTAGTAATACCTAATGCTGATAGTATGTTGTTCATAGATTTAAATGCTCTGTTCAGCTCAGCGATAACGAAGAAGTTTTAGGAAGCGATGAAGAATATGTATTCTGTAGGAGAGGGGAGAAAAAGGCGTTTTGTCTTGGGATCGTCTGTCAGACTCGGCAGTGGGGCTGACAACAGACGATCCCTGTTCCAGCCACCCGTCATACCGTAATTCGGAACTCCTATACTGTATATTCGAACTGCATTCCGAGCGACCGCCACACAGTGGTTCGAACACTAGGGTGCTAGCTGGACAAAAATATTTTTTCATGCTTTTTAGCTTATTTGGGGTACTTATCCTTAGAAAATAATCTTGTTTTGTGTCATAAGTTATTATTTCAATATAAACATTTGTTACATAAAAATATGACTAATTAAAGGAAAAAAAATAAAATTACGGTATTGCACTGTAGCTATGAGGTAAAAAAAATGTAGATATGAAAATACATAATAATCAATAAATATTTAATGCATAATAATACATAATAATGATTATTTAAACTATATTACAAACTAAATTTACTCGCTACTTGAGTCATTAGCACCCGAAGAACATTCAGTCGATTGTGATTGTTCATCTTCATCAGCAGCAGTACTAACAATTCCTCTTTGCAAGTCACTTATATCTGTATCTGTTTCTAATAATTCAAATACCTCAGCGCCTAACAAGTTGAGTGTTTTTTTTGGTACTTCACGAAAAGTATTTATTAACGGGTCCGAGGTAACTAATAACATTGTTAACAAGTCCGAACTAGTGTCGAATCGTGTTGTTTTTCTGGTGTGTCTCCCTCTGAATCTGCGGCTATCTTTATGGCGTGCTTCTTGAGCCTCTTCCGACATTTGCCCAATACGGACAATAAAAAATTGAATTATATCTTTTGCATGGTAAAACAGGATAATAATAACCACAATTAAAAAAAACGAAACTGTGAATTATAAAAAAAACATCACTAACTGACGAGCGTGTCGGTTGTACCAATATATGTCAAGTATGGTATTAAAATAAAACAGACAATCTCTACTTTTCTACACTGACGAGAATCGTTATATTATGAAAATTTTTCATACGAAATAATAACCTAACTCGAAGATCGATTTACAAAAATACAAGAAAGGTACTGACGGACGCCTCACATTGTCCCTACGCTGTTTCTACGCTTATGTATACATCACTTCTCGATGGAAGTCAGTCAAGCGTGTAATGTGACACGCGACGTGGTCTTACAGTAAAACCTGGATAAATGCAACCAAGATTGGACCCAGTGGTTGCATTTATCCAACCGAGTGTCGAATCTCGGATTATATGCGACGACCAGCCAAGCTTGAACGTAAAAAGGGACAGACAGTGGAGGAGTGAGAGAGTATCGGTGTGACTAATACTAATTGAAGTATAAAACTTTTTGACTACATTTTGAACAACTTTTTTCTATACATATAACCGCCGCTCGGCCTTAGTTTTCGAGATAAGCCTAACGGCGACCAGACACACTTATGGGGATTCAAAATCATGAAAATTAGTTAAATTTAATTTTTAAGCCCACCCGTAATATATGTATGTGTATATTGATATCGGTCGCCGTGCTGCTGCCTGCAAAAACAGTAGAAAAGCGGCGATCTCACACTAATGCGTACGTTGTCACGGACGCACACGGATGGCCAGAATTCAATATGTTAATTTCGACAGTTTTTCGAAAATATCTCGAAAACTAAGGCCGAGCGGCGGTTATATGTATAGGAAAAAGTTGTTCAAAATGTCTAATTTTACAACATATTTAAATTTCATCAAAATCGGTGAGGTGTAACCTAATCTCAATAATTACCGAAACTTTTACTAACGCATTGGTAAAATTTTTCTGATTAAAATGATACCAAACATGATATAGTTTCAATTATAATTACTTGCTAAAATTGATGTTAAAGGTTGGCGAAAAGCAACAGAGATCGAAATCAAAACCAGTCGCGGTGTCGGCTCTGGTTTCAAAGGTTTCATTTATCCAGGCAAGGTGGTGATTCTGGGCATTTAATGTTGCATTTATCCAAGCGAGGTGTCGATTCTGCGTCCGTACACATGTTTTGTATTCAGCCGACATGCCGATTCTGTGTCCGTACACATGTTTTTTGTTCAGCCGACATGCCGATTCTGAGTCCGTATACATCTTTTGTATTCAGCCGACATCATTTATATTCAGTCGTGATGTCAATTCTATGTTGTTTATTCTATTACTATTGTTTATAAATATAATTCAAACTATATCGTGTTTGGTACCATTTTAATCAGAAAAATCATACAAATGCGTTAGTAAAAGTTTCAGTAAAAAAAAGTCAAAAATAAAAAAGTTTTATAGTTGAATTAGTATTAGTCACACCGATACGTTTCGGCTCTTTCCTTTGATCATCGGACCTCTCTCTTTCCACCACTGTCTGTCCTTTTCTACGTTCACGCTTGGCTGCTCGTCGCGTGTAACCCGAGATTCGACACCTCGACTGGATATATGCAACGCCTGGGTCCTAATGTTTGTTGCATATATCCAAGTTTTACTGTATCCAGACAAACTTTTGTTGCATATATCCAGGTTTTACTGTAGTTTTTATCAATTCGAAAATGATTTCTGTCCACCTAGATCAGCCATTCGAACCACTGTGCGCCAGCGAGAACACTGATCCACCGATCATCTCGCCGCCACCTAGCGGTCCCCACCCCGAATCAAAGGCGTCCGGGGAGACGAAACCCTTCGCCCCCTCCACTAAACGCCTACAATTCCTAACAGATTGGATTGATCTATGTTCTATGAGGCTGTCCATATAGATCTACATTAATATCCCTCTTGTTTAATGCTTGAATGACGGACCATGAAGAGAATCCCAATTTTAATTTCATTTTGTATTTCATATTATTCTCATTTTCTAAATTTTACACTGTTCTTTTAAAAATTATTCTTCCAATTTATGAAATTCGTTCCCTTAAAAATTATCTCAGGTTCAAACCAGAATTGATCTAATCAGTCTATCGATGAATATTTTCTTTATAACTGTTGTATCTTAAATATTATTCTACCAGTTTTGGTATTTTACAACATTCCCACGTTAAATACATTACCCGTAACAAATATACGGTTAATATCCATTACCATATCCGGTGTTTACCATGTATACTAGGCATTAATAAAGTTATTTAATGCTTACAATATTAATAAAAATTACATTAGTACCTACGTATTAATACAGATGGTAAGGAATATAATAAATGTAAATTAATTTCCGGTACTATGCTTATTCCGGTACAATAGTAACATGATTGGTGCAATTATATTTCACGTGTATGTTAGGTATGTACATGCAGGGTTTCTCATTTAAACTGATACAGAGCTCTTATTCCGCAACTATTAATGATACAAAAAATTGTTGATATGGAAATTACATGGAAAAAGGGGGTCTATGTTTTGGCCGAAGTGAAAAATCTTTTGCATTATTAGTTTAAGAGATATGATGGTCAAGTTTTGTTTTTTAAATAGAACTACATATTTTTTTTGAGATCATGTAATAGTGCTTCTCAAGACAAATTCATTAAGCTTTAATGTATACACTCGATTTTAATTAGTTTTCAAGATATAACTTTTACAAAGGGTGTAGCCGGATAAGAGGGTCAAAAGTGCCCCCAAACCAAATTAGACTTGCTATGAACCATTCGATAGGTGATAAAAAAAAACTAATCTGTGCCAGGTTTCAACCCTGTATCTCATCTGGGAGGGTAGTTACGGGTAAAAATGTAATTACGAGGTTTTGGGCCAATTTCTCCTATTTAATGACATTCGAAAATTCTGAAGAAAAATCAGACACATTTCTATTTGTGGGGCACATATTACAGAATTTTTTCAGATTTTTAGATTGAAAACTGAAGTCGTGAAAAATCGAAAACGTCAAAAAATGCTGAAAAATGGCGATTTTGTATGGAAGGAGTCGCGGATCTACATTCATATTTTTTTTATAAGTGTATATTATCGATACTATTATTCTCAATTTTTTTGAGAATTTTTGGTCAGGTGCGCCATAGTTAAAAAAATTAAAAACCGAGTTTTTCGCTGTTTTTTGCCTGTCAGAGTTACTTGTACTGCGAATTTTCGTCTATTCTTTATCAAGTAACTGTGTTATACAATGTTCAATGTTTTTACGTACAGTGAAACGCAATAAGAATTTAAAAAACTAAATAAACCATAATTATTGAAAGTACTTTATGTGCAATATATATTGTGATCCTTTCGGGGGTTCATTCTATACTGGGGGGGCGTTGCGAAATACAAATTGGTTGGGCGCCAGCCACCTACTGTGGCGATCAAAATCGAAAAAAGGGAAAGGGGTACTGGGAGCGTCCACAACGGACTGGTCTCGGGCACTTGCGTCCGTACAGCTTCGCAGGGGAGTACGCGGGGAGGAGTATCGGGGGAAGGGAGGTTGCAGGGTTGGGATGGGTTCGCACGGGGTTCGCTACGTTACGCGTAGATTTGCAAAAAGAGAACGGGGATCGAACAGAAGGGGGTCGTTGTCAAAACTCAAACAGTATAATCGTATGCAATTAATATATTCAAAGGGCTCACCCAAAACCTCACACCAAACTTTCACGCTGTAACACTCTCTATAATCGCGCTGGTCTTTTCCGAAATCTCTTTACACTTTTCCAAAATCTATGACTGTTCGCTATATGGTAGCCTTAGGCGCTCATTGCCGGCTCGTCGTCGCTGCGTCGACGACGAGACCGTCGCGGGATATTTTTGGGGAGGGGATGGGTCTAGGAAGGGGGGCATCTTCCGGCAACGGGATAGATCGATTATCGATCTTCGATATACTGGTGATCAGGGTCGATGGGGCTGACGGACATCCTGCGGTGACGGGTGGGTTGAGGTCTTCGGGCTCGGCGACAGATGTCTCCGGGTGGACGTTTGCGTCAGCTTTTGGGTCGCTTCGTCGGAATTTCTTGGGAGTCCCACGTTGCTCCTTGTTTGCTGGAGGGGTGGGTCTGTCGCCGGCCTCGAGGCTCCTGTTGAGGGTGGTCCTCGCTGTGTCTGTCCGTCGCCTCCATCGGCCCGACACCGTTGGGCAGGGAGGAAGGGGTGAGGTGAGGGAAGGGTTACGGGTTATCGTTAGGTGGGAGTATGAGTGGGAGTATGAGTCCGCTCACGCTAATTTTTTTTTTCTGTAAAATACATGTTTCTCAGTTTCGTTCTGTGCAAAAACATTAAAAATCACATAATACACTAAGTGTATAAAGGTTCTTTTAAAAATTGAAAGTGTTTCTCATGTTATCGCACGAAATATGTCGAAAATATCGGTTTTTTATTTTTTTAAACACGGCACTCGTGGATGCACTTTTTGTTTAAATAGAATTGCATTTCTTTCTTTACTCGTATCAACTGCTTGGAAAATTCTGGATAAAAAAGTAGTATTAGAACTAATAAATGGAGGGGCCTCGGCTCCTTCTCTCCACTCGCTACTATTCCCTCTCACTATTACCTATCACCTACATCTAACAGTACAATGTTTAAAAAACTAATATTTCGTGAGATATCTCATATTTTTCATTAGTCATACCATTCAACTTTTACATCAATAGCTTTTTCCTATCTCTTACTAAAAAGATATACTTCGTCCCAAGTGCGTGACGCTTGTATTTCCAAAAACCTATAGTAAGTTTGTTTTTCGAAACTAATAAAAAATACAAAGGAGTGTTAGTCAATAATCTAAGTGAATGCAAATAATTCAAACATATAAATATCTCATATACAACTTATGTATGTAAACATTTGCAGAATTATTGCAAAGAGGAGGTATATTCTTCTCTTGTTATACCTCCACTTTGAGCGAGGTTTGTTATGGGACGCTGTGAAAAATCCAGGCGGGCGTCAGTCAAAACCTAGCGAAAAGGGACAATCTCAACATTCAGAATGAAAGAAAGACAGCATGAATGCGTCTCACTCAGCGTTCGGGCGTTGATGCCTTTTTCCCTTGCCTTCGCTGACACAGTCGAGTGACGTAACCAAGCTAACACCTGATTTTGGATACGATTCCAAATCGACAGCCTTCTTAGTTAGACGCCACCTTATAACTACTAGCTGAACTGAATTTGTCACGTGACTTGCTCTGTATTATCCACAAAATGGCGGAACTGGTCTGTAGGAATGCTTTTACGGGATTCGACTTTTCGTCCTTATATGAGAGAATTTGGAGCTCGGTGAGGGCTTATTCGAAAGAGGAAGGTCCAGTGCAGTACGGTCAACTCATGATTTCAATCTCAGCACTCTTTTAGTGGCCGAAAAATGCTTCGATTCCGCGACTGCATTTTGTCGATTTTTTCCTCTACTTTGGACGCTTATATTACTAAACATCAACATAATTCCACTGAAACATGAGTTGACCATACTGCACTGGACTTTCCTCTTTCGAATAAGCCCTCACCCAGCCCGAAATTCTCTCATATAAGGACGAAAAGTCGAATCCCGTAAACCCATGTTTAGGCCCATTTTTGCCGGTAAAGTCAACGCGCTACTATTACCCGGATCTACCCCCTTAACACGCGGCACTTCACGCACGAACAGGACCCCTGCTGATATTTCCCACCGAAATGAATTTTTCCCGTGAAGAATCGCCAAAGGGTATAGCAGGATAAGATGGTCAAAAGTGCCCTTGAGCCGATTTTACTTCGCAATGCACCATTCGATAGCTTATCCCAAAAAACCATGGTACACCAAGTTTCAACCCTGTACCTCAACCGGGAGGGTAGTTACAGGGTAAGAAAGAAAAAGTAGTTTTTGCCATATTTCTCCTATTTAACATTATGCAAAAAATCTGCAAAAATTCTACAATATTCTAGACATGTTTCTTTATGATCGTGAATTTTTTCAGATTTTTCGGTTGCAAATCCTAGGCGTGAAAAATCAAAAACGCAAAAAAAAGTCGAAAAATTGAGATTTCGGGTAGAAGCTTTCGAGCGACTAGATTTTTACTTTCACAGTAGTTAGATATTAGCATGACTATTATCTCCAATTTTTTTCAGATTTTTAGGTGTGGTGCAACGTACTTACAAAAATCAAAAACCGTCATTTGCAGCATATTTTGTGCGATAACTTGAGAAATACCTTCAATTTTGACATTTCCTTTATATAATTAGTGGATTGTGAGATTTTTAATATTTTTGTGTTGGATGGAGCAAGATCTAAATGGAATGACTGAAGTTATTGTAAATAATTGAAAATTACGCACCTTATCTTCTGAAATATTAGAAAGTTTTTCAACGAAGCCGATGGGTGAGTGGTTAAGGTCTCCAACTGCGGAGCCGCTGGAAACTTTTTTGTCGCAGGTTCGCGTCCCATGAAGATCCAATTGTTTTTTATCATAAAATCATTTTTTTTTTTTAATTATTAATTACATAAAAATACACAATAATCATTTAGTAATGCATGAAAAATGGTTTTAAAATATTTTATCAATAAGTATACATAAAAATAAGTTGTGCACTACCGATTTTCTGATTATGTATTGTTCTAATTACGGATAGGTCCCAATATTTTTTTACTTGAAAGGCCACGTGGTTATAGGTTTATGATGGATATGGAAAGCAATGTATATTTTACCTTAATTGTAATGCTGTTATCAGTAGTGCACAACTTATTTTTATGTATACTTATTGATAAAATATTTTAAAACCATTTTTCATACATTACTAAATGATTATTGTGTATTTTTATGTAATTAATAATTTAAAAAAAAAATGATTTTATGATAAAAAACGATTGGATCTTCATGGGATGCGAACCTGCGACAAAAAAGTTTCCAGCGGCTCCGCAGTTGGAGACCTTAACCACTCACCCATCGGCTTCGTTGAAAAACTTTCTAATATTTCAGAAGATAAGGTGCGTAATTTCCAATTATTTACAATAACTTCAGTCATTCCATTTAGATCTTGCTCCATCCAACACAAAAATATTAAAAATCTCACAATCCACTAATTATATAAAGGAAATGTCAAAATTGAAGGTATTTCTCAAGTTATCGCACAAAATATGCTGCAAATGACGGTTTTTGATTTTTGTAAGTACGTTGCACCACACCTAAAAATCTGAGAAAAATTGGAGATAATAGTCATGCTAATATATAATTACAGTAAAACCTGGATAAATGCAACCAACATTGGGACCCAGTGGTTGCATTTATCCAAGCGAGGTGTCGAATCTCGGTTTACACGCGACGACCAGCCAAGCGTGAACGTAGAAAGAGACAGACAGTGGCGGAAAGAGAGAGGTCCGATGATCAAAGGAAAGAGCCGAAACGTATCGGTGTGACTAATACTAATTGAGGTATAAAACTTTTTTATTGTTGACTTTTTTTTATTGAAACTTTTACTAACGCATTGGTGAAATTTTTCTGATTAAAATGGTACCAAACACGATATAGTTTCAATTATAATTACTTGCTAAAATTGATGTTAAAGGTTGGCGAAAAGCAACAGAGATCGAAATCAAAACCAGTTGCGGTGTTGGCTCTGGTTTCAAAGGTTTCATTTATCCAAGCACGGTGGCGATTCTGGGCATTTAATGTTGCATTTATCCAAGCGAGGTGTCGATTCTGGGCATTTAATGTTGCATTTATCCAAGCGAGGTGTCGATTCCGGGCATTTAATGTTGCATTTATCCAAGCGAGGTGTCGATTCTGCGTCTGTACACATGTTTTCTATTCAGCCGACATGCCGACTCTGTGTCCGTACACATGTTTTGTATTCAGCCGACATGCCCATTCTCTGTCCGTACACATCTTTTGTATTCAGCCGACATCATTTATATTCAGTCGTGGTGTCAATTCTATGTTGTTTATTCTATTACTATTGTTTATAAATATAATTCAAACTGTATCATGTTTGGTGTCATTTTAGTCAGAAAAATCTCACAAATGCGTTAGTAAAAGTTTCATTAAGAAAAAGTTAAAAATAAAAAAGTTTTATCGTTCAATTAGTATTAGTCACACCGATATTACGGTCGGATCATATTACACGATTTCCTCGTCGAGCGGCTCGGTTCGCCTAGGGGGATCCCCCCAAGTGGAGGGGATAGCGATGTTGCACTTATCCAACCATTCTTTCGTTGCATTTATCCAGGTTTTACTGTACTGTGAAAGTAAAAATCTAGTCGCTCGAAAGCTTCTACCCGAAATCTCAATTTTTCGACTTTTTTTTTGCGTTTTTGATTTTTCACGCCTAGGATTTGCAACCGAAAAATCTGAAAAAATTCACGATCATAAAGAAACATGTCTAGAATATTGTAGAATTTTTGCAGATTTTTTGCATAATGTTAAATAGGAGAAATATGGCAAAAACTACTTTTTCTTTCTTACCCTGTAACTACCCTCCCGGTTGAGGTACAGGGTTGAAACTTGGTGTACCATGGTTTTTTGGGATAAGCTATCGAATGGTGCATTGCGAAGTAAAATCGGCTCAAGGGCACTTTTGACCATCTTATCCTGCTATACCCTTTGTTAGCGCAATATCTCGAAAACAAATGAAAATCAAGTTTATACATGCAAGCTTAATGAATTCAATTTCAAAAACACTATCAAATGATCGAAAGAAAAATATATAGTTCCATTTAAAAAACCAAACCTTGCCATTATATTTTTGAAAATAACAATGCAAAAAAAAATTCGCCTACGTCAAAATGTTGCCCCCTCTTACCATGCAATGACCACCAAAGCAATTTCATGTATCTTAAATAGTTTAGGAAATAATGGAGTGTTTCCAGTTACGCGGGACACACTGTATAGGATACCAAATACATTTCGAAGTTTTCGGAGGCGGCGCAAAATTAAAAATACCCGAATATACGATGCTGCCAATTACGATTTGATTGCGATCTGCCAAACTTGGTAATACGTCGAAATATGTGGTAAGAAAAAAAATTCGAAACGTTATAGATACAGCAGAAAACATTTGTAATTGTAACGATTGTATCAGAAGTTGGTAGCACTTCTGATGTACATGTATGTACAATATCAATCATAGTGTCCGTTCGTCTAGTGAAAAAGCACTAAAGGGGAAGGTGCCCCTACCACCGGGTCACGCACGAGCGCGCAGCCAGTATGCCGTATTCACATATATTGCTTTCAATATCCATCATAAACCAACAACCGCACGACTTTTCAATTAACAAAATATTGGGAGCTATCCGTAATTAGAAGAATACGTATGTAATCAGAAAATTAGTAGTGTAAAGTAATTTTAGTGAAAAAGTAATTTTCAAATATTTACAATAACTTCACTCTCTCCATTCAGATTTTACTGCATCCAGTGCAAAAGTGTTAGAAATCACATAATGCACTAAGTGTGTAAAGGGAATGTAAAAATTGAAAGTATTTCTCATGTTATCGCACGAAATATGTCGAAAATATCGGTTTTTGATTTTTTTCGGTTTAACGCACCAGAATGAAAAATCTGAAAAAAATTGAGGACACCAGTCATGCTAATATCTAACAACTACTGTGAAAGTAAAAATCTAGTGTTTTGAAAGCTTCTACCCGAAATCTCAATTTTTCGACTTTTTTTGCGTTTTTGATTTTTCACGCCTAGGATTTGCAACCGAAAAATATGAAAAAATTCACAATCATAAAGAAACATGGCTGAAATATTCTAGAATTTTTTCAGATTTTTTGAATGCCATTAAATAGGGAAAATATGACAAAAACCACTTTTTCTTTCTCACCCTGTAACTACCCTCCCAGTTGAGATACAGGGTTGAAACTTGGTGTACAATGGTTTTTTATTATAAGCTATAAAATGGTGCATTGCTGAAAAAAATCGGCTCAAGAGCACTTTTGACGTAATTATAAAAGATTTAGAATGTGACGTGGGTGTATGTGAACTAACACTTGGCGATTAATAATATGTATATTTATTAATATAATTGGAATGTCAGTAGACAAACGTTCAATAAAACGTTTATTAATTATTCCACTTCAGACATTTTTATTTGTTGTTTAGAATCCTTAGAATTTCCGTTTTTACATTATGACAGGCGACAAGAGATTAGGTTCCGTATTCATTCTAAACAACGAGGGTGAAATTACCCCTTGAAAAAAATTCGGAACTTTCTTTTTTGTGGAATATCTTGAAAATGGTGAGCGTTATGAAAAAGAAGTTTAAACAGAAGTTGCACAGTTCGAATTTTTTTCAAGAGGTAATTTCACCCTTTAAAACCGAATTATGGCACCAACGGTAAACAGGGTCGTATTACGGATGACTTACTGTACTTGTATGCGAAGTTTCATAATTTTTGGAATTTCCGGGTTCCCTAACCTTCCTTGTGAGCCAAAAAAAATCGTACAACAACAAAAAACTATTGGTTTTACATAGGAAGGTAGTCGCTTCCGACTGGTACAAATGCAAATTGCTAAAAAAAATGTCTTAGTGCCATGCAACGTTACAAAGTTGAATCAAATTTTTAAAAATTTTCGAAGTGCTCCTATCACTATAACTTATAAAATTCAAGATAGCTAAAATCTTAAAAGAGGATCTAAAAATAGAGATGTCACAGCTTCAAATGATCTTTCCGCGATATCGATTCGACCATTTTTTTCAAAGTTATAACCATCTGAATTTCGTCCTATTTTTCGGGTTCGTAGAGGTGATCCCTTAACCCTCCGATTGTGGGGTGAAATCTCGTAACAACTATTGCGGGGTTGCGCATACAGTGCACTGCACTTTTTTCAACCTCCCCGCCTAATATTTTTTAAGCATATTTCCATCAGAATAACTCCTGACTATACCAAGTAACTATCTGAGAGAAAATTAGTTGCAAAAGGGTCCACAGGGTCACATTTCCTGGAAGCAGTCAGTGCCCTACCCCGCACTTCTATCGCGGAGGGAGGAGAGAGTTGGAGAGTGAAGAATCATCCAGTTCTCTTCGTGAGGTGTTGGTAGGAGGGTACTGAGAGCGGGAAGGCGCCATGTGGCCGAGGAGGACGAGGGGACCAGTGCACTCCGTGCCCTAAGCCCGTAATTCTAGGGTTAATTGTTTTGCGGAGTGTATTATTCTTTTCTTTTTTTTATTCATTATACGATGCAACTTCTGCCCAGCGAATGCTGTTATGCCGACATAGTGCCGATGCACTTGATCACGACCGCACGGAGCATACCCAATACTCTCGTGATTCAGCCCGCGCTAACGGCGCGCTCTGATTGGCCAGTGTTTTTCGTTAATAACTCGAAAACGAAGCCTTTACCAACATTTTGACAAAGGAAAAAGTTGTTTAGAATGACCTCACCAGTCATCCCTCTTCGGCTCCTACGCCAGTTCCGGGGCACCCTGTATAAATGTGGACCTGTGTACCAATTGTCTGTTATCACTGTATGACCTTTTCCAAGATATGAACGTAAAAGCGTCATGACAACATTTGCCGATTGTCCAAGGGTTGTAAAATTACGCACAATATCTGTATTTTTTCCGGTATATATTATAAAATCTAGTACATAGTTAGTTGTGCAATCACAGAGTATAAATGATTTATTACCAAATCTGCTTCTTTTGGAAGGAATAAATTGTTTAAAGTAACATCGGTCTTTGAACAACATAAGACTTTCGTCAATGCACAAATTTTCGTACGGGTAAAATGATTGTGAGAAAGAGTTCTTAAGTGCATCATGTATGGGTCGCATTTTTATTAATGGATCATCACTTCTTACGTTATTATTATTAAAATGTAACATTTGCAATAATACCATGTATCTGTCTCGTTCCATAATTTTTCGAAAAATGTTGGTTTTTATCATTTGATCAGTCGGCCAATACTCATTTACTGTTAATTTCTTCACCCGCGGCATTATCATGATGGCCAAAAATCCATACATCTCACATATTGATGTGTCTTTCCAAGAATTAATACGAGAATGCGTTTTAGGTGTAGTATTTTCGATCACAAATTTAAAATAATTGTTCGTCTCTTTTGTTATATGAGAAACTAACTTTCCTGAAAAGAAAAGTTGGAAAGCATCTAAAGGTGTTGATTCCGGAGCTAAATTTCCTTACACTCCAGAATTTTGATTGTTAAATACATGTATTATGGGTTTGAAACTGTTCTTCGACCATAACAACGTCGAAAGCATTTCATTCAAATCAAAATTCTCTAAATTTGAATTTGAATTTAAGTTCTCCTCATTTGTAGAAGTAAGTACTTGGCCGTTTATTTTTCCTTCTACACCTAACTATCCCATTATTGATGCTATTTTCTATATCTTCCGAATCAGATAATGGTGGAACATATTGGGGTGTTTCTTGTATTTCACCATTATAGTCTTCACTGAAATCTGATGTTTCATCCAAGTCACTGTCCTCTTGCGTAACGAATTCTTTGAAACTGCTACACATTTTGAAGGAATTAACAATCACAACTGTATGGCAACAGATGAAACAAGAGAATAACTGACGAAATAAACAAGATTTTGTTTTTTCTCGTTGCTAAGCAGCGAGGTATGTGGTTTCTGCGTGTGTTGGACACATACGATAGCAACAATTACCGAACATACACATGAGACAATAGTATACAACCAAAGTCGTCGCCGGGCGCATATATGCGTCCATAGGTCACACTGATAGCTTTCGCCGGGCGCATATATGCGTCCATAGGCCACACTGATAGCCTTTGCTGGACGCATATATGCGCCCATAGCAGTCAAAGGGTTAATACAGTGGTACCTTCGTATACGTCTGCTTTCGAATACATCCTGTTTGGACGTGACAAGTTTTGCTCAGTATACGACATAAAGTTTGTGTGAATTTTGCGTCATTTTTAACCGACTTCGAAAAAGGAGGAGGTTACTCAATTCGATCAGTATGGTATATATGTTCTTTATTTTCTGTGTTTGTTCACCGATTACTCCGAGATCGATGGACCAATCGGAACGAAACCTTTTGCATCTTGTAGAGTATAACTCCGCATTAATCCCGTAAAAAAAATATTTTGCATTTTTTTATTGCTAAGGATTATTATTGCAAAAAACAGGAAGTTTCTAATCTCAACATAGGTCGATTTCAAGGACCCTGAGCTAGGATCTTCCGAGTAGAAGAAAAGTGTTTAATTTTGCGCCGCCTCCGAAAACTTTGAAATGTATTTAGTATAGTATTTAACGATCAAACAGATTTTATTAATAGCCGTGGTATATTGGTACAAATGAAATAGAAATTATTTCATACTTTTTAGCGCATTTTGAAATAGGTTGTATTTTTTGTTAAAAATTATTTTATTGCAGGCAGCAGCACGGCGACCGACACCAATATATGTATATACGTATATTCGATACGTACAATATATATGCTAATACGTTTGTCCGTCAATTTCTCTGGAATTGTTAGGTCAATTTTTATGAAATCTGTTACATTTGACTTAGGCCTTGAACAAAGATCTTTAAAATTGGTTCAATGGTTTCAAAGTTATATTTCTATAATTAACCATATGCTTAAGACAGGACATTTTAATTAAGAAGGAAAGCGTGGCACATAAAATAAATTGTTTTTTATTCGTGTTTGAATAAAAACTTTTTAGCATTTGAAATATAACTCACAAAGAGATATCGTAAAGACTTAGTTCTAATTTGGATAAAATTTGTAGGGTAGTAGAGTAGCCAAAAATGATCATGATAAATAATCTATCCGTAGCTCTAAATCTAATTTAATGCGCAATATCGCGTGATAGGATATTTAACATTGGCGATAGTGCTCGCGGTATTGTGTGATTAGCAACGAACGTGTTAAAGATTGGGATCGTCAAGGCCATCTCAGAAAGTATATTCCAAATTGCATAACTATATGGTATTTTATTTATGTATAGTGTGCCCTCGTTATATTGTCATCTGATTGATTTGACCTACTTACGGATTTTCAAGCATACTGCTGCTGCTCTTGCACTATCATAGCCTACAAAGATGGATACACTTTTATCTCCGTTTCGTTTTTCCAAATGAGCGCTTGGGAGGTTAAAAAATTGTTTACCGTTACAGCCCCTTCGCGGTAATATAACAAGAGTCTGTTGTACCATAACGCCATGTAGATGATTTTCATTAAGAAGGAAGGGGGGGTAGCTACCCATATCTCAAAGTTTCCACTGCGCGTTTCTCGCGATTTTTGAATGATAGCAGATATGTTAACTTAACAAAATATATAAAAGTATGTACTATTTTTAGGTTATTAGCGTACGAGATATTATTTTAGTATTTATCTGGAATTACGTTTTTTTAAATTTGAAAAAGATTAATGTTATTATTTTATATTTTAGGTGTCAGTACTGTTCAAAGACATTTACTAGAAAAGAACATATGGTTAACCATGTTCGCAAACATACGGGTGAAACACCTCATCGATGTGATATTTGTAAAAAGAGTTTTACCCGGAAAGAACACTTTATGAACCATGTGATGTGGCACACAGGAGAAACTCCACATCATTGTCAAGCCTGTGGTAAAAAATATACAAGGAAGGAGCATCTTGCAAATCATATGCGCTCACATACCAACGACACACCATTTCGTTGTGAAATATGTGGTAAGTAATTTGTTTGTTTGTCTTTTTTTTATTATTATTTTTCAATTAATACATTTGTGTAGAATGTTGCAATTATTGTACATGTTGCAGATATTTAAAGATCATTTCTATTGTTTTAAGAAGTTTTATTATATTAACTTCATGTGTGTGTCCTTCTATTCATTGCTTTTTGAGTCTCTATTTGCATCAAGAGTAAGAGCTTGTATTTTAACAGTCAGAATTTTATGTTCCTTAGATTTTTCATTCTGGTCGCTATATCTACAAAGTTCATATTTTAAGATTTTTTAAGATTTTGAACTAAATAGCATTCGTTATGTCTTGAACATTCATTGACGCACTTAGTTATCTGCTTCAATTTCATGAAAATGATATGGTAAAATAGATTTTATTCGTGCTAAGATTGTGCTTCTTGTCCAACCTGCACATTTCAGTTCATAATAACTATCATTTGTACAGCCTCATGCAATTTAAACCATTTATGTTAGTTGTAGGGAACACATACTTGCAATCAAATCAGAATTCTCCAGTGAAAATGTTAATGTTAAAAGTAATTTAGAAGAAAACATGGTTACCTTTTACTTATACTGACGACAAATACAGGGTATTCCGTAACGCATTTTCACCCTTTGAGATGGTGGTAGGTGGGGTGATTCTGAACAACTTTTTCCTTTGCGAAAAAGTGGTTTGCTACTTCCTTTTTGAATTATTAAGCAAAAACACTGACCAATCCGAGCGCGTACAGCGCGCGGGCTCAGGGACGGCAGCGTCGGCCACGAAAGCGGAGCTTGACGTAGATCGCGAACGAACGGCTCGGCACCCCGTTGGCATAGTACTATAAAATAATTGCAATGGTTGAACATTTTTAGTTGTTGTTTAAAATAAATACGGAATCTAATCTCTTGTCGCCTTGTGTAAAAAAGGAATTTTTAAACATTCTAAATAACAAATAAAAATGTTTGAAATGAAATAATGAATAAAAATTTTAAAACAATTTCAATGAAACTTACCCATTCGTTCGTAAATTTACCTGCGATGTTGAAAGTAGATAATTCCTACCTGGGTCAATCCTGGGTTATTGTGTCGGTCTTCGTCACTCGACGAAGAAACACGTGTGCAAAATAGCTGATTTCATGGTCGGGTTAGTGAACTTGCCTCGTTAATTGCACTTAGGTATTGCACTTATCTAGCCCCTTTAGGGGTCGATTTTTTCACTTCAGATTTATAGTCAGATTCTGCTGGCCAAGCGCTTTTTTTCTATATAGAATTCCTTTTGATCTCTGGAATTCCCCATCACGTGTCTCTCAAGCACCCCTACTCCCTAATCTACGCGGTCTCCCTACTCTAAGACTTCACCCCACCGCGAGATCATCGCCGTTTCGCTGGCGCACACGTGGTCGCACGTCGATCACTTATCGATAACTTAATTTACCGACCGACTTATCGACTACACATTTATCAACCATTACGACTGATTCTTAAATTGAGGTACCGCTGGGACGTTACATTTTGAGTGTTTTCGAATTTAACATGTTTATTAGTTATTCCATTTTAACCCTTTTTTTAGTATTTGGAAACCTTTTTTATTTACAAATCGTGTATTCGTTTTTTCATATTTGTTTCAAAAATGGTTACAAAGTATTTTTTTTTAAATTCCTATCGTATAACTAATAAAAGTGTTGGATAAATTCAATTTATTCATTCTACATGAACAACGATTCATTACTTTATTCGTTGTTCATGAGCAATCAATAATTCGATACTATTATTCTTTTCTTTTTTTATTCATTATCCGATGCAACTTCTGCCCAACGAATCCTATTATACCGACGTAGTGCCGATGCACTTGATCATGACCACCCGGAGCATACCCAACACTCTTGTGGTTCGGCCCGCGCTAACGGCGCGCTCTGATTGGCCAGTGTTTTTCGTTAATAACTCGAAAACGAAGCCTTCACCAACATTTTGACAAAGGAAAAAGTTGTTTAGAATGACCTCAGCAATCATCCCTCTTCGGCTCCTACCCCAATTCTGGGATACCCTGTATGTAGGTTAGGTTAGGACAGGTCAGGGTAAATAAATTTCCGGCCGCCGGAAGGCTGAACTATGACATCTACAGCGAAGACGGTAGTGTTAGTTGCGTCTGTATTGGAAAAATTCTATGTATTGTACGAAAGTTTTTAATTAATATCTCGAAAACTAATAGGAAGGCGAAGATACCACTTTATATTAGCCCCCCCCCCAATTTCGTCATGATCAGCGACCGATCGTATTCGGAACTTTATCCCTAACGTTGGCGGTATTTTATTTTTTTTGTTACTTATACGTCTAGGTTAGATCAGGTTAGGTTATATTAATATTGCGGCCGACCGCGCGACTCAAATGTTATAATTTGATTTTTCAGTTCACCAGTTGTATGAATAGGAGCCGGACCGCATAGTGCTGCTTACGGTAGGCAAGTGAGCCGTCGCATACCTATAAGCAGAATTCGCTGTAGTAATAACAATATTCTTTCGCCAATATCTCGCAAACTAATCGAGTCCGACATATAGCTTAGAGGAAAAAAGTTCAAAAATTAAAAATCATCGAAATCGGAGGGGGAGTAGCGTTTCTACAAGTTTACCACAATATTAATTTAAAAATGTTTCAAAAATGTTTTTTAAAATATTTTGTCATAAAATAACGTATTTTTTCAGACAAGAGGACCCATTTAAATTAATTGTTGTTTAATTATAATTTTTATAATTACCATTATTATAAAGTATTTAATAATAAATACTATTTTAATTGTTCTAAAATACTTTCAAACATATATTTAACATTAGATCTACCAACCATTCAAAATAAATGGGTACAAGGTTCTTAATTTTAAATTACAGTTAAATTTATTGAGACCTTTCTGCCTAAATCAGACATGCACAGCAAATAATAAAACGAGCATAAGCGGCTAAAGCAGCACGCGGACGTACGTATGGGCACAGACTAGAAAACCAATCGTTTAAGGGCGGGGAGGTTAGTAATAGACATGCATACACGAACCCGTGAAAAGCACTTAGGGCACCCTAGCGCCTTGCAGGCAATTTCGTGTGTATACTTTGTCTAATTGTATGTTGACTGTTGTGGAAGTAAAGTACGCGTATGATTATATTCTAAGGTGCAATTTAGATTTCATTTGGTATAGGGAAAAGATGAGAAAAGAGCCTACTGTTTGCTTCCAATTTTGGAAAAATTTGAAGAAAACCTAGGGAAAAGCTAATTTACGGTTAATCCCTTATTTATTTACTTTTAATTTGTTGGTTAATCTAGTGTTAATTACATTGAAAACTTACCTTTGATGTTACAGTGTAATAAAATATTTGGATTTTTGGTTTTGTTAATATAGGTAAGTCATTTACAAGGAAGGAGCATTTTACGAACCACATAATGTGGCACACGGGTGAAACGCCACATCGTTGTGATTTCTGCTCGAAGACATTTACTCGAAAGGAACACCTTTTGAACCACGTTCGGCAGCATACGGGTGAATCACCTCATCGATGTGGCTTCTGTTCCAAATCATTCACCAGAAAAGAACACCTGGTTAATCACATTCGACAACATACAGGTAAGAATTGTTTTCATATATCCATCCACAGCTAATCTAATCAGTTTAGTACAGATTTGTGGATTACACTGTCCAACAGTAAATTGGTGTTCCGATTCCCGTTAGGTGATTCATATGGTGTTCTGTACGCTGATTCCGAATCTGCAAGCTGTTTTGCTCCTACACGTACAGTTGTTGAGAAATTTGATTTTGAAAAAAAAAAAACATTTTTCAGATTTAAACAAATTTTCTGACGTAATTATAAAAGATATTGAAATTCTATTTACACTAAAAGATTCTGTAAACTTTCCTGAATACAACTTAATACATTATAAATGTTTAAGTATGTTTAAACGATCATTGAACGCAGATGGATCACGATTTGACACCAATTGTTTAGGATATTTTTCAATTTATCTGAAAAAGTAGAGGTCTAGCGTAAAATCGAATTATACCACGCGATAGAGCAGATTTGTATCTTGAAAAACCACCCGGAGAAAGGTGCAACATCGATTTTTTTATCAAGCCAGAAAGCGAAATAGCTTTGTGGGAGACGAAGTACCGACAGTGGTGCTCTGGTCAGGACGGTTACTCGGCTCGGCGTCCCGCCGCACAGTGGGGTGAGCGCATAGTACGATTGGACATTAGTGTCTACCTTCTGCGAGGTAGGCTTGGGTTAGGTTCTGTTCACTCACTTTAAATAATTTTATGTCTTTATACTTAATACAATCGGAAATTTATTTAACGAATTTATCGCGTGATACATTACAACGCCATCTTTTTCCTTCTTTCTCTTCTTACGCCCTTCTCCTGCCGATCACTCGGTCACGATTGGCCACGATCGGGCGATCTCGGATGACAATTCCGCCACAGCGTGGACATACCGCCCACCTTAAAAGGTACTTCTTTCAACAAATAACTGACATATATAACAAAGTGAACATAAATTTAATAATCTTGACTTACATATAGAAAGAGGAATATAACATTAATAATATTAGCTTACATATAAAACGAGAATATAAACATTAATATAAAGGAGAATATGAACATTAATGTATCTCAATTCTCGATTACTTGCATTATGCGTCTTTGGTGACGGGTTTATCTTTGGAAATATCTTTGGTGCAATCATCGTTTACAGGAAGGACACACACCTTTGACGCCGATCTTTTGCAATCTCCGGCCGCGATGTGTATAGTCACAACTCTTACAATACCGTCTTTACCAGGGCGACATTCTTTAATTCGCCCTAGGCGCTATCGAGTAGGTGGCAGATTATCTTCGTGGATGAGGACCATACTACCTGGCACCAGATTAGGATCCATTGCACGACGCCATTTATAGCGTTGTTGTAACAAATGTAAATATTCTATCCGCCATCGATTCCAAAAATGTTGGAGAATTTGTTGCATTCTCTGATACCGGTCCAATATATTAGTTTTAAGTTCAACCAAATTACGTTGTGGGAGATTACTCAATGATTCTCCAATTAGAAAATGAGCTGGAGTTAATGGACTTAAATCATGAGGATCATCTGATAAAGGTGACAGCTGTCTTGAATTGAGACACGCCTCAACCTGGATCAGTACGGTGTTCAGCTCTTCGTATGTCAAGCGTGAATTATCTAGTACTCTTTTTAAATGATATTTTGCACATCTTACTGCGCTCTCCCAAAGTCCACCGAAATTAGGCCCATGGGGGGGAATCATGTGCCACTGAATACTATCCCCAGCCAGAAAATCTGCCACCCTGTCGTGATGAGTCTGATTAGATAGCAGTTCCTTCAGCTCGTTCAGTTCATTTCGAGCGCCCACAAAATTCGATCCGTTATCGCTATAAAGTTTGGCACATTTACCTCGCCTAGCAATAAACCTTTGAAGACAATTCAGAAATGCATCGCTGCTCATGTCACCAGCCAATTCCAAGTGCACGGCTTTAGTCGAAAAACAAACAAATACGCACATATATGTTTTCGTTAGAGTACGACTACGTATCCTGTCCTTTACATAGTACGGGTCCGCGTAATCTACCCCGCTACAATAGAAGGCTCTAACCGGAGTTAACCGATCAGCAGGAACATCACCCATTTGATAATTCACACATCTTGGCTTCGCGCGAAAACATCTTATACAACGCCTTACTATGCTCTTAATTGTATTCTTACCGGCTATTATCCAGTATCTTGTGCGGAGGGATGCTAGCACCATTTGTGGCCCAGCATGCAAGAGTCGTAAATGTTCGGACAAAACAATCAAATTCGTCAAGGGGTGCTTAGATGCTAACACAATAGGATGGCGTTGCTCATAGTCCAAAGGGGCATTTTTTAGTCTCCCGCCCACCCTGATTAAATCCGATTCGTCCAAGAAAGGGGAAAGTACTAGAAGGTGATACCCTCCCATTTTTTTTAAGTTCCTGAAGTTCTACGTTAAATTCATGACTCTGAGCTAATTTTAACAAGGCTGTTGTAGCTCGACCGAGTTCCTCGACTGACAACGTGCCAAAGTTCCTTTCCCTTACAGCCAGTTTGGTATTACACGCAAATCGATAACAATATGCGGTTACACGAGTTAATTTTATTAACGACGAATATCTTTTAAAGAGCCACGTTTCTTCCGGTACACGGGTACATGCTGAGGAGCCTTTATGAAAGGGGTAAGGAGAGTAAATGTTACTTATTCCTTTTTCTCACTCTATATTTATTATTCCGAACTTTGAAGTTACGGAGCGAACGTGCACACGATACGTGCAAGACAAAAATCTTATTTTAAGTGGCGACTCGCCGCCGCTTGCCCAGGGTTAAATACTGCACCCCTAGACAAGGACAGCGAGCACGCCGCGCCTACGAAAAAGACGGCAAAATCGCCGCGATTTGGGAAAAACCCCAAACGGACTTGTCATGTCCTTGGAAAACATGCTGGACTTGGCGAGTGGTCACCAGATGCTAAAACTAACGGTAACCACGCTCGCCAAGTCCCTTGTTATAAAACTTTCCCTCGACTAGGGTCGAGGGCATGGTAACAGCGTTGCCGCTACAATGCTAAGGTGGAAATTGGAGTCCGTTCTTCCGGGATATCTTCGTTCGGTGCTGGTGGTTGGAATGCAGGCCAGTTGCGTTCATTCTGCTGCAGCCAGTAAGGTTCATGCCACCACAATTTGTTTGCTGCCAGTTGACTAGGTTCAACTCCGCGTGATATTAGGTCAGCTGGATTTTCATGAGTAGAAACGTGGTGCTGATTCGTTCGTTGTTGGATCTCTTATGTACGATTAGCAACAAAGGTCTTCCAACGATTCGGAGGTGCTGCGATCCAGTGCAGCACTATCATAGAGTCACACCAAAAATATTGCTGTTCAGTCGTAATCTGTAGATTCTTTGTCAATTTGCTGGCTAGGCGTGCTGGAAGTACCGCGCCACATAGTTCTAGGCGTGGCAATGTCAAGTTCTTCAGGGGCGCGACTCTGGATTTCGCGCATAATAATGTTACTGTACGATGACCTGTGGCGTCTGTAAAGCGGACGTAAATGCAGGCCCCATACGCCTTCTCAGAGGCATCACAGAATCCGTGAATCTGTGCATGCACCGTTCTTGCGCTCCAGGTTTGTCTTGGAATCCTCAGTTCGTTAAGTGTCGGTAACATCGAGTACCATTCAGGGTGTGTAAGTCCTGATGTACCGTTTCATCCCAGCCTGCTTGCCGCTGCCAGAGTTCTTGCAGGATAAACTTTGCTGTTACTGTAAGCGGTCCGATTAATCCTAGAGGATCAAATATCTTGGCTATAGCTGACAAAATCACGCGTTTGGTTACTCTATGCTCCGTAGTTATTTGCAACAAGAAACGTAATTGATCCTCCTCAGGTTCCCACAAAAGTCTCAATGTTTTAAGGTCTTTATCGATTTGCACCTGGGGTTGCTTGCAGTTATTACGATCATTGATAAGAGTACGAGGATCATTAGATGCCCATTTTCGAAGTTCGAGTCCCGCAGAGCTTAGCAAGGTTGTCAGTTCGTCCTTGCCTCTTCAATAGTCTTTGCTTCAGTTAGCAGATCGTCCATGTAGAAGTCCTTGGCAATGATGCGACTCGTTCTCGCATATTGAACTTCATTATCTAGAGTCAGTTGAAGTAAACACCTCGTAGCCAAAAACGGAGCTGATGATGTGCCATATGTAATCGTGTTGAGACGACACCTTTGTACAGGCAATTCAGGATCCGTTCTCCAAAGGATGCGCTGATAGTTTCGCTGATTTTCTTTAATCAGAATCTGCCTATACATCTTTGAAATGTCAGCAGTTAATACATAATCATGTTTTCGAAAACGCAATATAATCGTTATGAGATCGTCCTGAATTGTAGGTCCAATCCATTGCGTATCGTTTAGTGAAAGGCCGGAGCTCGTCTTAGCTGACGCATCAAACACCACCCGAACCTTGGTACTAGTACTGCCGGGTTTCATTACCGGATGATGCGGCAAATAATATAGTGCCAACGTTGAATCCTTATCCTCGTCATCTTCAATGAGGCTCATGTGTCCCAGGATTTGGTACTCGTTCATAAATTGATGATAGCTTGCGCTCAATTCTGGATCCTTTTTTAGTCTTCTTTCTATTCCATGGAGTCTTCGCAAAGCAACATCCTCAGAGTTCCCTAAGTTCTTTACATTGTCCTTGAATGGGCTGCTGACAATAAAACGTCCGGATTTATCGCGTGCGGTCGTTTCGACGAAGTGTTTCTTGCAGACGTCTTCCTTATCAATCGGGTTCAATCCTTTGGAAACGCTCCAATCCTCAATTTCCTAAAATTTTGTCAACTGCATCTGTAAATCACTGGTTGTGATCAAATGGCAAGTTCGTTCCTTCTGCCGATTCTCTTGATTAAGAGGAATGGCCATTGGTCCAGCCATTACCCAACCGAGTCTCGTCTTGTAGCACGACCGCTCGTTGCTCTCCGAGCAATTTGATCAGGCCCACGGAGAGCAACTGCCAGAATAGCTCTCCTCCAATGAAAGGTTATTTTACTATTAATATGTTCCTCGGGTTCTGCCGATTAAAATGCTAAGGCGTACCTTGACCTTCCTTGCAGGTAGTTTAGGATACAGGGTGGGCGTTTAGTAATTATAATACTCGTATATGGTTCTATCGGTATATATATATTCTGTCTTGGTCGTTATATACCTTTCGCTGACTTCAGGTGTTGTGCGTCACTCGTTCGTTCTCGTAACACTCGCTGGTCATTCACATTAGAGGTCTTGGTTTTCACTTACTTCGCGTTTCGGACGGTACACTAGACTCGCGGCGCGTGGCTATGACTCGACCTTGGAGATACAAGCGGTTGGTGGTGGTCCTGCACAGCACACGGGTGCACTCCTAGACGCTGGTCCAATTAAGGGTCTGCTATTTCAGACCACGGCGATACACTCGTGTTGAACCGTCGGCCGAGCATGTCGTCGATGACCTTCCTGGTTTCGAGTAGCCTTACACGCGGATCTATTGCGGGTCATGAACGGGCAGAACTTCGGTCCTTGCTTTACGCTATCACGGAACTGGCGTACTTGCGTTGCACCGATAACTTATACTCCCAAAAGGGGAGTAGGTCACGCTCCTTGCTTGCGAAAACCTGCAAGCAAAGGGTTTTCGCTACCGCATTCCGCGAGTTCCCCGATTTCGTATCGCGGGCGTCGCTAAGCGAGAAAACGCTGATGTTTCGCGGATTCTAGAGCAAGACCCCCTTGGAATGGCGAAAGACGAAAATGGGTTATAACTGGAGACGTAACAACACACTTAGTGTATTATGTGATTTCTAACATTTCTGCACTGGATGGAGCAAGATATGAATGGAGAGAGTGAAGATATTGTAAATAATTGAAAATTACGCACCTTATCTCCTAAAATATTCGACGGTTTTTCAACGTTGTCGGTGGCTGAATGGTGAAGGTGTCCGACGGCGGAACCGCTGGAAAGATTTTTGTCGCAGGTTCGCGCCTCATGCATGTCCATTTTTTTTTTTTTTCATAAAATCATTTTTTTTTTAAATTACTAATTACACAAGAATACATACTAATCATTTCATAACGTATGAAAAATATTTTTAAAATATATTATCATTGTTCTAATTACGGATATAGCCCAAAATATTTTGTTAATTGAACAGTCACGTGGTTATTTGTTTATTATGGATATTGAAAGCAGTATATATTTTACCTTAATTGTACATATAGCCAGAGAGCCGGTAGTGCACCACTTATTTCATGATAATATATTTTAAAAATATTTTTCATACGTTATTAAATGATTAGTGTGTCTTCTTGTGTAATTAATAATTAAAAAAAAATGGTTTTATGAAAAAAAAAAAATTGAACATTCATGGGGTACGAACCTGCGACAAAAATCTTTCCAGCGGTTCCGCCGTCGGACACCTTCACCATTCAGCCACCGACAACGTTGAAAAGCCGTCGAATATTTTAGGAGATAAGGTGCGTAATTTTCAATTATTTACAATAACTTCACTCTCTCCATTCAGATCTTGCTCCATCCAGCGCAGAAATGTTAGAAATCACATAACGCACTAAGTGTGTAAAGGAAATGTAAAAATTGAAAGTATTTCTCATGTTATCGCACGAAATATGTCGAAAATATCGGTTTTTGATATTTTTAAACACGGCGCACCACAGTTAAAAATCTGACAAAAATTGAGGACACCAGTCATGCTAATATCTAACAACTACTGTGAAAGTAAAAATCTAGTGTTTTGAAAGCTTCCACCCGAAATCTCAATTTTTCAATTTTTTTTTGCGTTTTTGATTTTTCACGCCTAGGATTTGCAACCGAAAAATCTGAAAAAATTCACAATCATAAAGAAACATGGCTGGAATATTCTAGAATTTTTTCAGATTTTTTGAATGCCATTAAATAGGGAAAATATGGCAAAAAACCACTTTTTCTTTCTCACCCTGTAACTACCCGCCCAGTTGAGATACAGGGTTGAAACTTGGTGTACAATGGTTTTTTATTATAAGCTATAAAATGGTGCATTGCTGAAAAAAATCGGCTCAAGGGCACTTTTGACCATCTTATCCTGCTATACCCTTTGTATAAATCTGTAAACTATGTGTGGTTTTTTTTTCAAAATCAAATTTCACAACAGCTATACGTGTAGGAGCAAAACGGTTTGCAGATTCGTAATCAACGTACAAAACACTATAAGAATCACCTAGTGGGGATCGGAACATCAAAAAAAAGTTAAAAGGACCCCGCACTAAACCACGTGAAATTGGTCCTCGGCGAAAATGGCTGAATTTGAAATATGTTGTACCTTTTGGGTCACTGAACAAATGTTTCTCAGGCAAAATGACAAAAAATGGACAGTTTCCTCGTTTCAGCCTTTCAGACTTCCAAGAAGTGATTGGTGATTTAAAGTAGGAAAAATCATAACGGATAGTGTTTTCCTAACGCATTATTTGTTTTAATACAGGTAATAAATATGTAAATAACTGATAGTGAAACCTATTCCAGTAGACTGACCCTTAATCATGAAAAAACAAGTACCGTTAAACCGGTGTAACAAAAACATTTAATATCATTGTTTCTGTTTAATAGTACTTGTTTTTTCATAATTAAGGGTAGTCTACTGGAATAGATTTCACTATCAGTTATTTGTTTATTGCTTATTTTAAAACAAATAATGCGTTAAGAAAACGCTATCTGTTATGATTTTTCTCACTTCAAATCACCAATCAGTTCTTGCAAATAATGACATTTTCAAATTATTTAAATAATATTGTCATAAACAATTATTTTTTAACTACTTTGTTCACTAAAAATTCATATTGTTCCCTTATAACGGTAGCCGCATTGATCCGAAAGTGATATCTTTGCTGGTCTGACCTCAAAGACTTTTGAGGGGTTGGAACGACGAAACTGTACATTTTTTAACATTTTGCCTGAGAAACATTTGTTCTGTGATCTAAAAGTTACAACATATTTCAAATTCAGTCATTTTCGCCGAGGACCAATTTCACATGGTTTAGTACTACGGTGTCCTTTTCTGAACAGCGTTATCTAGGCACAAAATGGATTGATGTTAAACGGAATAGGTTTTTGAATGTAGTGTCAATGAATTAGTCACTCTCATAAAATGAGGTCCTATGGTGCCTCCGCGTTTAATCTCTTTTATATTATTTAAAAATTTTGAATTACTTCATTCAAATTAAATAAATTGATTAGAAAAATCTAATGAATAAATATAGTTATACATAAATATATATTATACATATATCATACAACATTCAAATTACGAGTTTAACTTAATTTACATAATTTACAATTTAAATACGCGAACTCTTTGTTTTTTAATGGCTCCTTTAGTAACATTTGGTTTTACATTACACATTATTGGATTATTTTGAAACGAATATTGCACAAATTATGTTATAATATATATCACAGTATACTTACTCCGTCTCGCGTTAGCTCTCACAATGAAAGGCACAAAAGTGTCTCCCTCCGATTTTGATGAAACTTCGTACATTTGTTAAGTAGGTAAAAGTAAGGGACACGTATTTTTTATATCAGCTGAGACGCGACTTTAAAGGGTGAAACCACCCCTCAAAGGAGATACGTGAAAACTTCTAATGGGCGGATTTAATGGCTTTTTATATACAATAATATGGTGTTAACAGATTGTCGAATATACAATTTGTTTATAACATTATTTTACAACTTATTTAAATTTATGTAATGACAAAAACTGTAGAACATTCCATTCCAAATCCATTGATATATGTTTATGAAATTCCCTCCTACAGCTTCGCAGATTTCTACTATCTATATCTCGGGCGTACGCCCGCCGAGTCAGCGCGTAATACTTTAATCATACCTGACGTTATACACCGATGTTATTTATCCGCGTAAGTGGAAAACAACCATTCTTATAACTTACAATGGTTAATTTTGTTAAATTTGTATCGCATGATATAAAATAATTAAAGTTATACATACTCCAGGGTAGATGTATTAAATTAATAATTTGAATAACTTAAGGAACATAGTCATGACAATAAAATAATTTTTTATAAAAAATACGACTGTAGTTCCGAATAGCCCCGATGGCTGATCGACATGGGCTTTGGAGGGGGGAGAGGGGGGAGGGAGGAAACCCCAAATATAAAACGGTATCCACATCAAACCAGTAGTTTCGGAGATATTAATTAAAAACTTTCGCAGAATACATAGAATTTTGCCTATACAGACATGACTAACACAACCATCCTCGCTGTAGAAATCGTGGTCGTCGAGTGTCAAGTAACCGATGACACAGTAGGGGGTCTCGACCTGAGTATCTATAGGGTGTCTCATTCAGTTGTGATCATTGTACCATTTTTTAAAGTAATTATTCTTGTGTTTTAGGTTGGGGGAAGGGCAAAGCTCCTCCCCCGGCACCCCCGCCACGGAGAATATAACCTAACCTAACCTACTACGGTTTGATATTCGTAGACGAACAAAGTGTTACCTTCCGTTCGTATATGTATAACTGGCAAATTCGTCTTACATATGCCTTACATTATTGGGTAAAATTCTGTGTAAAGTTGTTTGCGAATATTTCGACAGCTTGTTATTTCCATTAAAAACAAAAATCATATTCGTATTCAGCATATCAAAACGAGTAAAACGACGAGATTAATGTAAACGTGAACCACAGTTTACAAAATTATGCGCTTTATACATATAGGACACCCTGTAGATACCCAGGTCGAGACCTCTACTGTGTCACAACGGGGATGATTGTGTTAGTCACGTCTGTATAGGCAAAATTCTATGTATTCTGTGAAAGTTTTTAATTAATATCTCCGAAACTACTGGTTTGATGTGGATACCGTTTTATATTTGCCCCCCCCCCCCCCCCAAGCCCATGTCGATCGGCCATCGGGGCTATTCGGAACTACAGCCGTATTTTTTGTAAAAAATTATTTCATTGTCATGACTATGTTCTTTAAGTTATTCAAATTACTTGTTGCATATTAAAATTATCAATTTAATACATATACCCTGGAGTATGTATAACTTTAATTATTTTATATCATGCGATACAAATTTAACAAAATTAACTATTGTATGTTATAAGAATAGTTGTTTTCCATTTACGCGGATAAATAACATCGGTGTACAGTGTTGGAGACCGGGGTTGCAGGAATCACGGGGCAACAAGAATACTTTCACAAACTGCTTTATTGTGACAGACGTACTGACCGTACAGTAGACTCTGACAAAATGCGCCTCTTTCCCAAATTCTGCATCTATTTATATTTTACGAGAATGGCAGTGTGGAAGGGTCAAAGAAAGGAAAGGGCAAAGGTTGTAGGTGACTAATTGTAGAAGGCGAGGCAGGATGAATACGAGGATGACTGATTGTTTATGGGAGATATAGGAGATAGGGAGTAAACAGAATGACTGTTGGTGTGATTTTTGCCCTGTGCAGAAGATAGGGAAGATGGTAACCAACAATAGTAAAAGCTGGATATATGCAACGAAAGATTGGCTGGATACAGTAAAACCTGGATAAATGCAACGAAAGATTGGCTGGATATATACAACATCGCTATCCCCTCCACTTGGGGGGTTCCCCCGAGAGGAATCGAGACGCTCGACGAGGAAGTCGTGTAATACGATCCGAACCGTAATATCGGTGTGACTAATACTAATTCAATGATAAAATTTTTTTATTTATGACCTTTTCTTAATCAAACTATTTTTAACGCATTTGTGAGATTTTTCTGATTAAAATGATACCAAACACGATATAGTTTGAATTATATTCATTTATTTATTTATTTATTCAGAATATCCTGCTGAACTATTGACTGCAAATTAGGTGCTTAACCACTTGACATACAAATAAAATGCGCGTCGACGCGTCCGCAGAATACCAATTAATTTGGCCATTTAGGAACACTGAAAACAGTTCTTGACGTCTCGGAGACGTCAGAGTCTACAATGGCACATGAAATGGATGACGTCTCAGATACGTCATTGTATGTCAAGTGGTTAATGATGTTAGGAACAGCTCGTGATTTCCATAAAACCGGACAGTTTCTTCCTATTAAAAATTAAAGTAATTTACAAGTTAACAATAATAAGAGAATGATAATGGAGTAAATAAACAATAATAATAGAATAAACAATATAGAATTAACACCTCGGTTACATATGTATAAGGCAGGCCGTACACCAAAGATACATGAAACACGCAACATGCAACATGCAACACGTCGCATGTTGTGTACGAACGTAGAATAGGTAACGCGGCACGGTACAAACGATTTGTACGGACGCAGAATCGACACCTCGCTTGGATATATGCAACATTAAATGCCCAGAATCGACACCTCGCTTGGATATTTGCAACGTTTAAATGCCCAGAATCGACACCTCGCTTGGATATATGCAACGTTTAAATGCCCAGAATCGACACCTCGCTTGGATATATGCAACGTTTGAAACCCGAGTCGACGCCGCAACCGGTTTTCATTTCCAATCCTCCTTTGCTTTTCGCAAACTTTTAACATCAATTTTATCAAGTAATTATAATTCAAACTATATCGTGTTTGGTATCATTTTAATCAGAAAAATTTCATCAATGCGTTAGTAAAAGTTTCAGTAAAAAAAAGTCAAAAATAAAAAAGTTTTATAGTTGAATTAGTATTAGTCACACCGATACGTTTCGGCTCTTTCCTTTGATCATCGGACCTCTCTCTTTCCACCACTGTCTGTCCTTTTCTACGTTCACGCTTGGCTGCTCGTCGCGTGTAACCCGAGATTCGACACCTCGACTGGATATATGCAACGCCTGGGTCCCAATGTTTGTTGCATACATCCAAGTTTTACTGTATCCAGCTTTTACTGAATAACGTCAGGTACGATTAAAGTATCACGCGCTGACTTAGCGGGCGTAGGCGCGAGACATAAATAATAAAAATCTGCGAAACTGTAGGAGAGAATTTCATAAACATATATCAATGGAGTGAAATGCTGTACATTTTTTGTCATTACATAAATTTAAATAAGTTGTAAAATAATGTTATAAACATTTTTTTGTTATAAACAAATTGTATATTCGACAATCTGTTAACACCATATTATTGTATATAAAAAGCCATTAAATCCATCCATTAGAAGTTTTCACGGTAATTATTGAGATTAGGTTACACCTCACCGATTTTGATGAAATTTAAATATGTTGTAAAACTCAAGATTTTGAACAACTTTTTCCTATACATATAACCGTCGCTCGGCCTTAGTTTTCGAGATATTTTCGAAAAACGGCTGCTACTACTACAATGAATTCTACGTATACCTATGCATGTACGGCGGCGTATGCGTCACCACCGGACCACCGCACAGAAACCGATCTTTTTGGACAAAAGTCTGCCGACAACTCAGTTTTTCATCGATTCAATTGGAATTTTTTTTTAATGTTCGTGAATGACTATACTTTGATGACATCCTGCGCGAAAATCGGTAACCGTCACAACAAGGAATCCTTATCTACAAAGTCCTATAACTCCGATACTTCATCCGCCTGTACCATAAATTTATATGTCTCAGCTGAGTTATCGACTCTTCTAACCCTAAATCTTAAACCCCAAAACCTTAAAATGTAAATCTGGCCCTGAGAATGATTAATGGAATGGAATTACATTCGGCACTTATCACACTTACCATTAATTTATTGAACCAACAGCAGCGTTTTGGCTTCTTGAGAAAGAACGTCCTTGTGCTTGCCATCCTTTATTCCTAAAGAGCTTATAAGTGGATCAGATGATAATAACATAATATGCCGCATAATATCTGTTTGTCTTTTTGCGGCAACATATTCGGAAGTTTTCAGCTCGTGATTTCCTGAAGACTTTATTATTTGCCTCTTGTGGCTCTTTTAAATACAAACCAATTGGCAGTTTAAATCTAGCATATACTTCACTTCCATGTTGCGATACCTTATGAACTGATGGAGGTAGTTTATACCATGGATAAATTTCGATACACAGTTTAACCGTCTCTAAGCATCAGCGGAGAGGATACGGTCTAAAAAAAGAATAACAAATGATGGAACACGGTTCCAGCAGTTTGCGTGTTACAGATTTACGGGTTGAGCTGTTTTCTTGTAATTATTCAGGAGTTCATTAGCACGTTGATAGTGATCGATAAAAACAACTTCCTTCACAATTTTTTGAAGGAAAACTGGGGGGAATTCCTATTAATATTCATAATCGTTGAATTGTAAATATATAAGTTGTAAAACAATCATCTGTCCAAACACTTTACGGCTTACAATGTATTTTAAAGTAAAGAACTTGGTCTTGTGCACATCAATATGGAGTAAGAAGCCCAATACAAATAACAATAAGATAGATGTCATAATGAATGATATAAAGGCCAGTAATGATTCCTTCTCCGAAATACAATTAGAGTCCATAACACACCGATTGAGTACAGTAAGTTCTCCCTCAGTACAATAAGTTGTGGAGAAAAATGTCTCGGCAGAAAAATCGTTTTATGAAGAACTGTGCGAACTTTTTAGAAAAAGATTTTGAAGTTGACTTCAATTCCATCTGTGAAGACTCATTCAGTGATAATCGTGAAAACCAGGGGCAAAATGGTTCTGTAAGTAAAGGTCATCCACGACTATTATATGCTGAAGCATCCACGAAGACCAAAAGAAAACGCATAGGAGAGCTCGCTTCTAGTTGTACGCACGAAGAACTATGAAAAGCGCTGCATCTGAAAGAAAAAAACTCTTTTGTCGATCCTCCGAATATTTATGTGGATGATGATATTGAAAGCCATATGAATAATGTTCTGGCAATGTACGTGGACTTAAGACTAAGTAAAAAAAGATATGAGAAATTAAAAAAACATAGTGCGATCATTAGTCCGGAAAATAAATATCTTCCTTACGATGCACTCATACAAGCAAAACGAAAGTGTTACCCAGAGAATATAGACGCGTCTGACTCGGGAGCTAGTGTGAACTTCATATCTCTTTTGGATCATACAACAAAGAAAATACTCGCTCTACTGAATCCAGATGAACTGAAAAATTTACGTAATAAGAAGTTGCTCCTTATTGGAAAGTGGGGTATCGATGACGCTTCCGGTCAACAGACCACAAGGCAACGATGGACCAACAGCAATAATTATGGCAATAGAACTGAAAAAACATTTGAAATAAGTGATGCAACTGTGTCGATTGTTTCCTTCGTTCCACTATTACTTAAAGATGATGATTCGGTAATTTGGACGAATGAACCGCGAAACTCTTCTCATTTCTGTCGTCCAATAAGATTTGAATTTATTAAAGAGAGTGATTCTGTTATTCATAGCGAATACTGTGAGATTACTGAACTTCTGCAGAAGGTTGAGGCGTATGATTTAAAATATGCAGACATGATTTTTAAAATACGTTTTGATATCCAGTGTACAATGATCGATGGTAAAGTCAGTCATATACTTACTAAACAGAAATCGTCTAACCGTTGTAATATATGCTCAGTCGGGCCCAACTTAGTTAATGATTTGGAACATGTTAACAGTCTGCCATGTAATAAAGAATATTATAAATATGGGCTCTCGACCTTGCACTGTTGGATCCGTTTCATGGAATACCTTCTGCATGTTTCATACAACTTAGATTTAGAAAAAGGATCTGCGAGAACCATAGAGAAAAAACAATTAAAGGCGGCAAGGAAGAAAAAAGTGCAAAAATCTTTGAAAGAGCTAACAATCACAGTTGATGTTGCCAAACAGGGAGCTGATTCATCAAATACTGGAAACGTGGCCCGAACTTTCTTTAGGAAAGCCGAATCAGTTGCTGCAGTGGCTGGATTAAACGCGGTTATTATTACAAGATTGCATAACATTCTTCAAGTAATTACATGTGACAAGAAAGCTGATTCTGTGAAATTCAAAGAATATTGTTCGGAGACAGCTAAATTGTGCATTGAAATTTATCCATGGTATAAACTACCTCCATCAGTTCATAAGGTACTGCAACATAGAAGTGAAGTGCTTGCTACAATTGAACTGCCAATTGGTATGTATTCAAAAGAGCCACAAGAAGCAAATAATAAAGTTTTCAGGAAATCACGAACTGAAAATTCCCGAATGTGTTGCCGCAAAAAGACAAATGTAGATATTATGAAGCATATGTTATTATGTATCATCCGATCCACTTATAAGCTCTTTAAGAATAAAGGATGGCAAGCACAAGAAAGTTTTTTCTCAAGAAGCCAAAACGCTGCTGTTGGATCAATAAATTAATGGTAAGTTTGATTAGTCATTTTCAGGGCCAGATTTACACTTTAGGGTTTTGGGGTTTAAGGTTTAGGGTTAGAAGAGTCGATAACTCAGCTGGAACATGCAAATTTATGGTATGGGCGGATGAAGTATCGGAGTTATAGGACTTTGTAGATAAGGATTCCTTGTTGTGACAGTTACGTCATCAAAACATAGTGCTCCAAGAACATTTAAAAAAAAATTCCAATTGAATCGATGAAAAACTTGAGTTGTCGGCAGATTTTTGTCCAAAAAAATCGGTTTATAGCCCACTGTGCGCCGCTTATCTACCGTTTTCACAAACACATCGCGGCGGTCGAAAAGCCACAGATATAACGGGTGACCTTTTTAACACGGTATTGACAGTTTATATTTGTTTAATCTATAGATACATATTGCTTCCGAAAAAGTTCAAAATCTAAAAGCATCGACACCCCTTCCCCATAAATTATAACTTAACCTAACTTAATCATCCTATTTACACATTTACACAATTATGCATCCTCCATCAATAGAATAATTAGGTAAGATCAGGTTAGGTTATATTTTATGGGACGGATGTGAGGCCCCGTTCACGCTTTTAAGAATAATACAATGCCTGCTATTCGTCCCGAAAAATTTGTTCTACCAAGTATGGTTTCGAAATCATAATTAGTTTTAAAACATAGACGTTATATCTATGGCTATTCGGCCGCCGCAATGTGTTTGTGAAATCAGTAGATAAGTAGATAAAATAATACATTTTTACATATGTGAGTTATTTAATAAGTCTTAATAAAAAAATTTAGTCCGAATTATATCGTGTTTGGTTTCATTTTAATCGTAAAAATCTTGTTAATATGTTAAAACAATTTGTAAATAGAAACAAGTGAAATTAAAAAAGTTATATTCCTTTATTATAAATTACTAACACTCGAACTCCGTCAGTATGGGAGGCGTCCGTCAGTATGGGCAATCTGAGAAGGCCGAGCGGCGATTATATGTATAGGAAAAAGTTGTTCAAAATGTTGAGTTTTACAACATATTTAAATTTCATAAAAATCGGTGAGGTGTAACCTAATCTCAATAATTACCGTTTTCACGTATCTCCTTTGAGGGGTGGTTTCACCCTTTAAAGTCGCGTCACAGCTGATATAAAAAAAATACGTGTCCCTTATTTTTACCTGCTTAACAAATGTACGAAGTTTCATCAAAATCGGAGGGGGACACTTCCGTGCCTTTCCTTGTCAGTGCAATCCCGCCAAATTTTGGGGTCCGCACCCCCATCACGTATATTTGATACGTTCCTTTAATCGCCATCGTTAAGTCACGCAAAGTCGCGCATGTGCGAAAAAATAAATCCTATCTAATGCTGGGTACAAACGAGCGCGCCGCGACTGCAACGCAGCAGCAACGCGGCATTACAAACTGTATGTGGTGCTTCATTTTTACCACGAACACGCGCCGCGCCTGGAACGAACCATAAATTTCAACGCGCATTCGCCATCAGTTTAATGTTTTCGGTACTTGGGCTCGAACGCGACAAACCCGAAGAAAACCGTCCACACTGCGGCGAGGAACCCCTTTGTGTTCGCGCAAAAGACCGACAGAAATTGGTTCGTTGCGCGGTATTACAGTATTGCCGCGTGACATGTTCGCGCTACCGTCCAATCGAACGAATATTCGCCCAAATACGTTCGTCCCATGCCGCGTCGCTGCCGCGTTGCAGCCGCGGCGCGCTCGTCTGTACCCAGCTTAACATCACTGTAATGTAACCGTTATTGTTACGTCACGAAAACTCATGCATGCGTGAAAGAAATTTATTCCATCTAACACCATTGCTCTCTCGTATGGGTTAATTCACCCAAGTGGGCCGACAAGTTCCATATCTAACAATAAGAAAATAAAAACCGCATTTAGAGTTTTGGAGTTTTCGGAGTATTAAAATCCAGCATAATGATGTGTTTTCTGTGTAGCAAAATGTAGTCTAAAAGTTATGTCGATAAAATTAAAAATTATCTGATCTACCCGGATCGAAGTTGTTTACATTTGAAAACAAAAAAAATGACGTGTCTCTATTTTTCATTTTAAGTCATAATTTTTAGCAAACACAAGTTGTTTGGGATAAAGTTCCGAATGTCTCCTGTCGCTGATGAAGTTGAAATTTTGAGGGGGACGGGGGAGGGGACCCCAAATATTATATAAAGTGGTATCTTCGGCTTCCGATTTGTTTCCGGGATATTAACCCTTTCGCTACGATCGGTGACTATAGTCACCCAATGCCTGACGCCCGCTACATTAGGATGTTCGTGCGTTTGCACGAACAGTCTACATATATGTTGTATCCATGGCAACCCATTGCCATTATTTGGCATTTGTTTTGCATTCTTAGATTTGTAACTGGCAATATGCAGCGGTATTGAACGTACAGCGGGCGATTTCAGTTCTTCCGCAAGTGCACACCCGTGTCGCGATGGCCCGTACCGCGGGAGTAGTGCGCCGTAGAATCTGTCCGTAGCGAAAGGGTTAATTAAATACTCTTGTTACAATACATACAGTGTGATTCTCTCGCTACGCAAGACAAAAGCCGTGCCACACAATAGAAACCTGCTGTTTCAAGACCCAAGACTGCTCTGTGTGTGTTTATGGCTGAGACGAAGACAAGAAACGGAACAGCAATTGTGCGGCATAGCTTTTGTCTTGGGTAGCAAAAGAATCACTCTGTAGAATTTTTCCTATACAGACGTAACTAACACAACCGTCTTCGCTATAGTATCTGTCATCGTCAAGTGTCGAACAGCCGTTGACGCAGCGGATGTTCCAATCTGACTATCTATGGGGTATCCTATTCAAAACTTTGGAGATACGACGACTGCTGTAGCGTTGCCGGTCGCCTTCCGGCGGCCGGAAATTTATTTACCCTATCCTAATCTAACGATTTTTGTTGTGTTGATTGATCGGTAAGCTTGGTCATCATGCGACAACAAAAGGAAAAAGTTACAAAAAGTTTTAAAAATAAATCTGGATTTTACATAGGACACCCTATAGAAACAGAAGCCGATATCGCTATGGTGTCAATGGCTGTTCGACACTTGACGATGACGGTTGCTACAGCGAAGATGGCTGTGTTAGTTACGTCTGTATAGGCAAAAGTCTATGTATTGTACCGAAAGTTTTTAATTAATATCTCGGAAACTAATAGGAAGCCGAAGATACCACTTTACGTGGTCACATGCCTTACAGCGCAGCTGGGATATTGACACTCGCCGAGCGGACTCAGAATTTTATTTTTAGTATTTATTTCAAAATTTGGATTTTGAAGCTCTATAATTTAAGTTAAAAATTGTGAAACTTGAATTGTGAATGTCTGAAATTTTTTAATTTGAATTTTGAGATTTGAATCTTGAATTCTGAAATATTGAAATTTAATTCATTTATTAAATTTTACTGATGAAGAAAATATTTAAAAACAAAAAAACAATGACGCATCTAATTTTATTACACGTTGTATAAAATGAAAGTAATTGTATAAGAATAATGTATATTAATTATGCTATTAATTGTAAGAAATAAAAAATGACGACACATTGTAAATTGTACAGGAGAGACACCGTTTCGCTGTCAGTACTGTCCAAAAGCATTTACACGGAAAGATCATCTGGTAAATCATGTCAGACAACACACGGGTGAGTCGCCGCACAAGTGCCAGTATTGCACCAAATCTTTCACGAGGAAGGAACATTTGACAAATCACGTGCGTCAACACACAGGCGAATCGCCACATAGATGCCACTTCTGCTCCAAGTCATTTACTCGTAAGGAGCATTTAACGAATCATGTACGAATTCACACTGGTGAATCACCGCACAGATGTGAATTCTGTCAGAGAACGTTCACCAGAAAGGAACATCTAAATAATCATCTCCGACAACATACTGGAGATTCGTCACATTGTTGTAACGTCTGTTCAAAACCGTTCACAAGAAAGGTAAGTTACATTCACATATGTATTTGAATTAAAAGTTTTGGCTGTTTCACCAAAAACCTATCAAATCCGATTTGGTTGAAATTTTGCATAAAAACAATATTTGCGAGAAGGATTTCCGGCGATTCGAAAAAAATTTTTTATTTTAATATTATTTCCTGCATTACCGATGTACTTCAAAAAGAAAATAGGTTAGCTTAAGGGGGTAGACACGGGTAATGCAGCGAGGTGACATTACCGGCAAAAATGGGCCTATTAAGGGGTTGACGGGAATCGTTATTCGTCCTTATATATGAGGACTTGGGGCTGGGTGAGAGCTCATTCGAAAGAGGAAGGTCACCTGATGGTTCAACGAGATTGTGTTGATATCTAATAATATGAGTGTCCAAAGTACAGGAAAAATCGAGAAAATACGCCCGCTGAATCCAAGTACTGTTCGTTGCAGCTAAGTTGCCGTCCAATCAAATTCGTTGACCTGCCTCCAGTCACATGTATTATGTTTATTGGCCGCGGCCCTTACATCCACAAATCTATCGCGCGACGAACGTCGCTAAGGACAGAAATTGAAACAGAATGAGATGAAGTGATAGGGAGCGACGATTCGGGATTTACATTATTAAGAAAATAGGAGAGTTTTTACACTTTCCATACTGTGATTTACATAAATTTTGGGATAAGTTTCCGAATGGCCCCGTTAGAATTGAGAACTTGGGTTTGGCATATAACCTAAATTGACTACCAGAAACCGATTAAAATTGGTTTCAGAGCTGGATGTCTTACCGTTTTTGAAATATCGTAGTAAGAAGTTTTGTAAAATTCCGGGACTACGTATGCGCTATTCGATACTGACCATGCGCAATTCATTAGTGCGCATGTGCTATTCGGTACTGAACATATGCTATTCGATACTGCGCATACACGGAAACTAACCTAACCTCATTGTTTTATGAGCCTCGTGGGGTTCATTACCCGCTCCTCCGTTCCCAAGTGTACACTTACATATACCAGCGCTATTAGAGGACGCATTGCGCTATTAAATCCACTCCCCAGCAGCCACCACCCTCCAAGTGTCACCGGAAATGGAAAAACTATCAACTCATGGATACCAATCATTGTATTCACGTACGGAAGATCCAACGGTAAAAGTTCCGAAGCCGTACCCAGATTATAGTATAACGTTAACATGCCAACACGTCACTATTTCATCATATTGTCGAACAAATGGGAGGGGGAGGGGCTCTGCCCCCCCACCCCATAAAAAATAGCATAACCTAACCTATTCACTATTCTTATAATGTAGGTATGGCTTCGGAACTTGTTCCGCTAGACTCTTTGTCAGCGTGTAAGCAATTTTTATCTAGGACGTTTTCATTAAACACAGCGCTTTTCGTCCACAGCCAGAGCCCCGTTTGCCACCGGAATTTCCGGCCTGAACCACACCACGAGGAGGAGGGGTTGGAATTCACTTCAAAGTTTGAAGTGTAATGCGCCTGTAATGCGTCGATATGAATTTATTAGCCTCAATACGCATGCGCCTAACGTTTCCCGAATGCGCAGTAGTGAATCGCGCATGGTCAGTATCGAATAGCGCATACTTAATCCCAGAATTTTACAAAACTTCTTACCACGATATCTCAAAAACGGTAAGACATCCAGCTCTGAAACCAATTTTAATCGGTTTCTGGTAGTCAATTTAGGTTATATGCCGAACCCGAGTTCTCAATTCTAACGGGGCCATTCGGAAACACACCCAAATTTTGTATAATAACAACTGTTGTCAAGAACGAGTATTATAAAAAATCCATTAATATCCCGAAAAAATCGCATGTTTATATAGTTAAATGTATCTTCCGCGAATATGGAAATTTTACGCCTATGCAATGTGACCGCTGACTTCTCAAGTTACGGGTTCCTGGAGGGGATTAGGTGGAGCGAACGCACAGTCTCCTTGCTCCTCTGTCGGATCAGTTTATAGGTGCTCGGCAACTTAGCTGCAACGAACAGTACATTTTAGGTAACTAAGAGTCTTGTGACTCAAATAATTTGTTGAGCCCCCGGCATTGAACCTTCCTCTTTCGAATGAGCCCTTATTCAGCTCAAAATCTTCTCATATAAGGATGAATAACCGATTCCCGTGAAAGCATTCCCAAGGACGAATTCCGCCATTATCTGGATAACACAGAGCAAGTTACGTGACAAATATAGTTCAGCTAGTAGTTATCAAGTGGCATCTAAATAGAAAGACTGCCGATTTGGAATCGCAGCGTATATATACAATATGTAGTAATACAAGCGGCCAGCGTGATGTTATATACGCGCTGCCCCTACCTTCCATCTCCTCCTGCCACACTGCCAGTTTACGGCGCTCGGACGATTGTAGCCATGTTTGGACCGTTTTTTAATGTATTTCAAAACATTTTCATGAAAAACCAAGATAGACGTTCTGTTGCCCTTTACTTGTAGTTTTTAAATCTGCTTTTAAAATTAAAATCGGATCATCTATATCGATAGCAGACATTATGCAATAAATCACATGAAATTATTGAAATTGCGATAACGCAAAAACTAATTATCTCACGGCATAAATTTTTTTACAAACTCAAACAGCATAATTATTATTACTGTTCCACCAGGCACCAGCTCTTCAAGTTGAAAATTAACGGAGATATTAATTTAATAAACAAACGTCGAATTTTCTGGTTTTTCCGAGTTTTCTCCGCCCGTAATTATCCGATCAGGTCGAACGATAGCTCATTTTCTTCGTAATTTAATTATCTACAAAGTTTCTATTGATGGCATGAAGATTGCTCTATTAGTTTTTATTTTATAACTAAATTAACTAAAAAAATACGATTTCTGGGTGTGAATCGTTAATAAAAAATTTACCAATGCCATTTGCGATTCGAAAATATGACACAATTAAACTATTAAGTACCTTTCTTATGTTGGCGCTATCGGTGTATAGCTAAAATTAAGTGCATAATAAATGCCCCGTTGCTTGACCTATTAAGCTGGGTACAGACGAACACTCCGCGATTGCAGCGCGGCATTGCAAAGTCTGCCCGGTGTTTCGTTTTTACCACGAACACGCGCCGCGCATGGAACGAACCATGAATTTCAACGCACATTTGCCATCAGTTCATTGTTTTCGGTACCTGGGCTCAAACGCGGCAAACCCGAAGAAAACCGTCCACACTGCGGCATAGAATCCTTCTGTGTTCGCACAAAAGATCGACAGAAATTGGTTCGTTGCGCGGCATTACAGTATTGCCGCGAGACATATTCGCGCTACCGTCCAAACGAACGAATATTTGCCCAAGTACGTTCGTTCCATACCGCGTTGTAGCCGCGGCGCGCTCGTCCGTGCCCAGCTTTATGCTATATTTTATGGGGTAGGAGTACCGAAAATATTTGAAATGCTGTTGTAATATTACTACGGTAATGTCATTCCCTGCTTTGTGGATCCAAACACTGGCGCGTATTCTCAAAATATTGCATTCTCATGGTGGGGCTTATGACCCGTTTGAGTAGAGGTGGAATTAAACAAGATACATACTTTAGTTGATCATCTATGTGAATATTTGTGACGATATGAAGTAAAGAAAAACCGAGGAGGTCCATTTTATCAATTATTGGAAGATATTAAATATGTTTATAATGGAAACTAATGAAGAACGTATACAGAATACTGTTGTAATCTTATTCTACGGGGTGTCGCTAATGCAGGAAATTACACTAAAATGGTAAAACGTTTCTCGCAAAATTTTAAGTCTTAATCTTCGAGTCGCCAAAAATCCTCGCAAATACCGTTTTTATGCAAAATGAAGCTATTTGCGAATTCTCAGATAAATCAGGTTGGACAGGTTTTCGGAAATTTCGCCAAAATTTTTATTTTTTAAGTATCAAAGAATACGGTATTGGTTTATTTGATTTTTTAACGCGTTGACTGTCACACTGAAGTTATTGGAGAATTTAATTAGGTAATACTTACATATATTTTTAACAAATTTTATCTATTGCTTACACCACTGTTCGCGAACAGCGAACAGATTGCAGCGAATTCGTCAGCGAACACTGCTAAGGAGGCGGTTCACCAAATGGCCTGTTCGCGAGCTCAAACGGTGTCTGAAAACGTAACACGTTTTCGTTGAATTTGACGATTATACATCAGCCAGTGAACAATTGTGTACTCGTTTGTTTTCTATTCGCAAGCTACATCTGAGCTCCTGTGTGAATTCTGCTCGCAAACAGCTTGTGAGCTGTATACATACATAATACAAGTATTTCTAATTAGATAAATAGCGAATTTATAATAATGTTAGTTTTTAGACAATAGTTGTTAGACAATTTAAAGTTGAGTGTATAACTTAGAAAATGAAATACGAAACAATATGAAATACAAAATTAAATTAAAATTAGGACTCTCTTCATGGGTCGCCGTCCGAGGGTTAAACATCGCCCACATATGAATGACATGGCAGTCAACGTACCCGGTTACACCCGACGAATGATTCTTACTAAATGGAAAATTTTCCATTTCTACTATTTCACCTTTTATAAATTAAATCCTCAAGAAGCTTACTGCATGGCTATATCTTCATGTTTGTTGATAAATCGGCCTCTGTCGATATAGGTGCAACACAGAGGGAAATTCTCTGAGTACGGGTATCCATCTTTACTTTCTCAGATAGAGCCCTACTCATTGTCAACTTAGAAAAAAAAGAAAAAGAGTGACATGGCAGTCAATGTGTTAAATGATTATACTGTACATATTGTTTTTAAATGCTTCCTAAATGAATCAGCTACATGGTTTTCATCAATTTTTTTTTTTCCTTTTACAGGAACATTTAGTAAATCATATGAGATGTCATACCGGTGAACGTCCGTTTGTATGCACAGAATGTGGTAAAAGTTTTCCATTGAAGGGTAACCTACTTTTCCACATGCGTTCGCACAATAAAGGAAGCAATGCGGAAAGACCATTCCGTTGTGACCTGTGTCCAAAAGATTTTATGTGTAAAGGGCACTTGGTATCTCACAGACGTTCACATTCGGACGAACGACCGCATAGCTGTCCAGACTGTGGTAAAACGTTTGTCGAGAAAGGTAATATGTTGAGACATTTGAGAAAGCACGCAGCAGAAGGACCGCCAACTCAAGTGAGCACTCCATCAGCCATTCCTCAATCTGGTGTTCTACCAATACCAGCGGCAGCTGTTTTAGTCGGACATCCACTGGCGCCGCCAGCGCCACCAGTAGTGCCACAACATACTGTTGTTGTGCCTACACCTCCTGGTGTGTTGACTTCCTATTAAACCAAATGATGAAAGAGTATGAAAGCATTTGATTTAAAAGAAGGGTGTATACATAATGAATGTTTGTGTTAACTCATGAAAGTGCGCTATTAAGTTTTACAAAAACTTAGAATGTAATTTTGGTAAGCAACATTGGGTTGACCGGTGTTGTTACGTATTATTATGAATATTGTTTTTTAAGTTGTCTTAACTGCAGCGTACCACGTATTCTTACTTCAAATGTTCACCACTAAGTTTGTCTGCAGCTACGTACAAAGAAATATATCAACTTTAATTTCAATAATAACTACTGCGATAGTAGTAGTACCAAAGTTTAAATTTCGTTATATCCTTCTATAAATAGTTGTTTTAATAAATTATTTGTGAAAACTTATTTTTAAATTCAACTTATTATACAGAAATTAGTATGCGAGACGTTACAATTCAGTGATGAACACATAATTTCACCATTAAACAAATTAGGGCATTCCATGCAAAATCGGACATGTTTCGGAGCACCATGTTGGATTTTCCCCAAATTTAGATATGTTGTAGCCTTTAGTGATATATAAACATATATGGAAGGATTTTTAAAAAATATTCAAATTGTTGATTTTACAACTGTTTGAAATATAATAGTACTTGCATTTTTTTCAATAAATTATAGCTATAAATTTAACGAACTGATAGATAGCGTTTAGGTACTTAAAGTGGAGACATGGGAGTACCTGATAAAAATTATTTCAGTTAAAAAAGAGTTTCTTTTACCAGTTATTTTGCAGTTGTTTTAAACAAGTGCAATTCTATAATAATAGGAAAATATTGAAAAATCTGGAAAAAAAAGAGAATATAGTCCTATTTGTCCCCTTTAACCTCTTAACTTAAAAGCCCGAGAATACTCGGGCAGAATACACTTGTTATAACATAATTATTGAGTTAGGAGGTTAAAGACCAATTTTCAAAAATACGGATATTTTAAAATTGGCCATACGAAAATTAATTACAGTTATTGCGACGTCAGTGCACGTTGGCTCGACTGGCTGAGTCGCGCGGTGCTAGTGTGGGATTGCTACAAGGTCTAATATTGCTAATAGTTATTGGAAACTCACTCTTTGTCAATGATACTTATTGTTATACAGATTCAAGTTGTCATTGTTCAATGGAAACCACGAGAAAGTGGTGGGTATTCTTCCATCGGGAGGGGATGGGATGTGATTAGATTAGATTAAAAGGTAATTATTTGGTTGTATTGATGAGCGTCAAATTATATAAATTATTGAGTATATGGTTACTTAATTAATAATGGTTATAGCTTGATTTTTCGCTATATGAATAAATTTTAATAATGAATAAACTCAATAATTTATATAATTAGACGCTCATCAATACAACCAAATAGGTATCCCTTAACCTAATCCTTAACTTGAATCTGTATAGCAATAAGTATCATTGACGAAGAGTGAGTTTCCAATAATTATTAGCAATATTAGACCTTGTAGCAATCCCACACTATTGGATACCAATGGCAGGTATAACAGCTTGGCCGTTATTAGCACTGCGCGACTCGGCCGGTCGAGCCAACGTGCCCTGACGCCGCGTTAACTATAATTAATTTTCGTATAGCCAATTTTAGTGTTCGTATTTTTGAAAATTGGCCCTTAAAGGGGACAAATCGGATTATAATCTCATTTTTTTTTTTCAGATTTTTCAATGTTTTCCTACTATTATAGAATTGCATTTGTTTAAAACAATTGCAAAATATGTGGTAACAGAAACTTTTAACTAAAATAATTTTTATTAGGTACTCCCATGTCTCCACTTTAAAAACTTAAACGCTCATTTCTATCAGTTCGTTAATTTTATAGCTATAATTTATTATAGTAAAGAAAATGTAAAATCAACAATTTGAGAAATTTTTTAAAATCCTTCGAGATACGTTTATATATCACAAAAAGCTACAACATATCTAAAGGGTATAGCCGGTTACGGTGATTAAAAGTACACCAAAACCAAATTCGACTTGCGATGAATCATTCGATATCTTATCAAGAAAATTCAACCCTGTATCTCATCTGGGAGGGTAGTTACGGGTAAAAATGTAATCGCGAAGTTTTCAGCCAATTTCTCTTATTTAATGACATTCGAAAATTCTGAAAAGACTCAGAGATATTTATATTTGTGAAGCACATATTACAGAATTTTTTCAGATTTTTAGATCAAAAACTGAAGCCATGAAAAATCAAAAACGTCAAAAAATGCTGAAAAATGGCGATTTTGTATTGAAAGAAATGCTGTCCTACATTCATATTTTTTTTATAAGTGTATATTATTGATACTATCATCCTCAATGTTTTTGAGATTTTTTGGTAAGGTGTGCCATAGTCGAAAAAATTAAAAGCCGATTTTTTCGCTGTTTTTTGCGTGTTAAAGTTACTTATTCGGCAAATCTTCGTTTGTTCTTTATCAAATACGTGGTATATACACTGTTCAATGTTCTTACATGCAGTGGAATAGAGTAGGAATTAAAGAAACTAAATAAACCTAATTGATAAAAGTACTAAAATATTAAAGGTGTTTTCAACAGTGTTGGTGGTTTAGCGGTAAAGCATCTGACTGGTAAACCGTTGCAAGCTTTTCTTCGTAGGTTCGAGTCCGGTCAGGCTCAATTTATTTTATTTTGGAAATACATTTTTTCAAGCTTCTAACTATATGACAATCGTTAATATACTTGTTTACAAATGTTTCAATAATATTTTTTTGATATTTTAATCTGTAATATACGTAAATACCATTTTGGAGTACTTTCTATTCTACCGTTTCTCTTTTCATGTATTTTGTCAGTTACAGTATTGTTTAATATTTTCCATTATCTTTAACAATTCTGGATAAGTAGTCGCATAAGTCCTCGGTGTTTATTATGGTCTTCGCATTCGTTTCGTTTCTTCATGCTATAATAATTAAACAATTGTTTGTATTTTCTGATGTGGAGCACACCTCTATTTGTCAAAATATACTGATCGAATTGTGTAACCTCCTCCTTTTTCGAAGTCGGTTAAAAAATACACGACAAGAGAAACAGTAGAATAGAAAGTACCCCAAAATGGTATTTACGTATATTACAGATTAAAATATAAAAAAAATATTATTGAAACATTTGTAAACAAGTATATTAACGATTGTCATGTAGTTAGAAGCTTGAAAAAATGAATTTTCAAAAAAAAATAAATTGAGCCTGAGCGGACTCGAACCTACAAAAAAAAGCTTGCAATGATTTACTAGTCAGACGCTTTACCGGTGGACCACCGATGCTGTTGGAAACACCTTTAATCTTTTGAAATATAACGCACGTAACATACTTTTATTAATTAGGTTTATTTAGTTTCTTTAATTCCTATTCTATTCCACTGCATGTGAAAACATTGAACAGTGTATATACCATGTATTTGATAAAGAACAAACGAAAATGTGCCAAATAAGTAACTCTAACACGCAAAAAGCAGCGAAACAATCGGTTTTTAATTTTTTCAACTATGGCACACCTTACCAAAAAATCTCAAAGAATATAAAAAAAATATGAATGTAGGACAGCTATACAAAATCGCAATTTTTCAGCATTTTTTTGACGTTTTTGAATTTTCACAGCTTTAGTTTTCAATGTAAAAATCTGAAAAAATTCTGTAATATGTGCCTCACAAATAGAAATGTCTCTGATTTTTTTCAGAATTTTCGAATGTCATTAAATAGGAGAAATTGGCCAAAAACCTCGCGATCCCATTTTTACCCGTAACTACCCTCCCAGATGAGATACAGGGTTGAATTTTCTTGATAAGATATCGAATGATTCTTCGCAAGTCGAATTTGGTTTTGGTGCACTTTTGACCCCCTATACACTTTGAACAGAATCCGACATGGTGCTCCGATACATGTCCGATTTCGCATGGAATACCGCAATTATTATAACACCCCGATTACGGCACCAATAAGGAATATTAATTTTGTATATTATAATGTATATGACTATTATATCAGTTAATTGCAAAATTGCAAAATTGTAAAATTGAACATATAATATGTTATACGTTAAATGGTTTGGTGATGAGTGAAAAAATTGTCGCACAGTATTTGAAGTGCAAAGTGTACGTTTCATTTAGGTTATCTGTTTCCCTGGATATTTTTATTTAATCTTTCAACTGTTATCAATGCCTATAGATATTTGGTTTCAATGTCTACCATCGCTCTTTTAAATATTCAACATTTTTCATAACAGTTGACCTTAACGGCTAATATAAAAACTGAAAAAATAATTGAATACAATTCCTGAAATTACAGTATATTACTGATGCTCACTTGCATTACAGTGGTATTCATGTTGCTTTCAAACGAACAACAGTCGGAGGGTTAAATTATACTTTGTATAGTGTGATTCTTTCCCTACGCAAGACAAAAGCCGTGCCGCACAATCGAACTCTGCTGTTTTTGCGGGTAAAGAGACCCAGGGGCCATATCGCCGGACCCAAAACTGCTCTGTGTGTGTTTATGACTGAGACGAAGACAAGAAACGGAACAGCAGGTGTTCCATTGTTCGGCACGGCTTTTGTCTTGCGTAGCGAGAGAATCACCCTGTATAATACCGCGCATTCATACCCTTCCCTAGGGAAATCACATCCCATCCCTGGCGTGCGAATGTATACTAGGGAAACATTTTTTTTTAATATCCATTTAATTATAATTATTTTTTCACAATGTACATCTGAAACTTATAAATATGAATTTTAGAATTTTGAAATCTTAAAATTTTAAATAATAGTTATATTAATTTCTCCCTTTCGGTATCGTCATTTTTCCTAGGGAAGCTATCGATGTAAAATAAATTTTCACTGAAAATGACCACAGCATCTAAACATAACTATTCGTAATGTCTCGTTAAATTCAAAGTACTTTTTTTAATCTTACAGTTAAAATAAATCCAATGAAAGCTATTTTGGTTTTAGAATAAGCAAAAAGTTTCAATATATCATTCATTACAAAGTAAATGTTTTAAAAGTAAATATATTTTATTATTTTCATGAAAGCACTGTAAAAGCGACTGAGAAAAATATTGTATATTTAATAATTGGTAATTAGGTATCTACTTTTAGCCAATTGCTGCGTAGTTTACTTTAATATAAAGAATTTATATTGGAAAAAAACTTTAAAGTGATTTATGTTTTACACGAATTTGTATGTCGACTAAAGTTTGACATTAGTTATTTCGTTTTAGTTATAATTGTTGTTTTTCATTGTAATTATAATTAACATAGTTGAGTGCAATAAATTTGCCAGTTTCATTTGAGTTTCATCTACAATGAACACCACTGGTATACTGAATTTTAGACTTACAACAAATAAAGAAGATGGATGTAAGTCACTGCGGTTATCAGTAGTTGGAAAATTCATTAAAATTTTGTTTGGTTTTTCAAATTAATTTAATTAATTAAATATTAATGATATATTTGTGTATTGTCTAATTTGAAACAAAAAAATATATATTATAAATATAACAATCCTGTAAGGTCATATATTTCGTATTTACAGTTAAGATTAAAATAAAATAAAAAATCGTAAGTTTGGTTTTACGATAATGTTGCGTTATGCTAAGTTATCCAAGCGTATTTATTAAAGTACTCAGTAACGAATCATACATTTAATTTGTATAAAAATAGAAAATTTCGCATTTTATCTGTTGTCGTATTACCAGACTTACTTATGTATAAAAAATATTATATGGTAATAACAACTATTGACTAGACAGGAACAGGATGAAAAGTTTATTAACGCATTTGCATGCGTCATATGGAGTTTCATGTACGATAGTGTTCATCACTTCGTAGAAGACTAGATTAATATATTATAATAAATATTACTACATATATATATATATATAAATAAAACATGTTAAGAATCACGTACTATTTAAAAAAAGAAATAATGAGAAAAGTAATTATAATAATGGTATAACTTTATGAGTGACATTACAAATTTATGTCACGTATGAAACGGAAAATTTTCATTACATTAATAAAGAGAGGAGAAGAGACGAAGTCTGTGCAAAGAATACATCTAAAAAAGTAAAACAAATATATGTGTAATATATATATATATATATATTACTCACGCTTATATACATTATGTATATATACTGTATACGACATGAGAAAGCGTAAACCCATGATGCCATACCGAATATACTTGGAGCAAGAATAATATTTCCAATGATTTATGTAAAGAATTTCTCTGCAATATGTTCGAGGCATCATTTCTTGTAATTTGCTGAAAAGTCTAACAAGAAATAAATAGAAATAATGTTTATATGAATTATTATTACTTCTACTATTACTGATACTATTGATTTGCACCATCATCATTATTAGGTACCTTAGGTACCATCGGTCATCGAAAACCTACTTATGAAAAAAAAAAAATGTTTCATAATATCATTTATTTAATATATATAGTATAATATAATTATGATCAAATATAAACCATCGATGGCTCTTTTGTCTACTAATTATTTTCGTGATCTTGTAAATATTACAGAATTATGCAATAACATGGATCATACGTTGTTAAAATGAAAAATTATCTGAATTTTTGTAATTATTATCACTATTTCTGCCATAATTATTGTTTCTTTTCTTTTGGGAATATGGAATGCGCATGTGTATGTGTGTGAAATGTTCAATTATTTTAAGCGGTTTAATGAAACAGAGTTTATTTACTAACGAATAATCAGTCAACACTCGCATTAGTTTAAAGTAAAAAACATGAAGCAAAGCACTGAAATGTTCGGAATTCACGCACAGAGATATACAGAGTGTCTCAGAATTAGGTCGAATCCCCTGGAGGAATGATTGCTAATGTGATATTGAACAACTTATTCCTTTGCCAAAATATTGATTAACACGTTGAGTGCCACGTCAGTCACCGGTGACTGATACTAGACTTTCCGTTCAGGCCGCGACAGTCCCCGGTGAATGACAGTGTAAAATACAATATAAAACTAAAACAACTACATTGTTTTTAGTAATTACTTAAAATTTATTTAAAATTTACTTAATTTTTGTGTATTAACAAAAATAATTTTACTACCATTGTTTTCACACTCTTCGATTGACATTTTCACGTTCAAGGCGAAAGAAAGATTTTTGTCTGTACTGGACCAAGAACCGCAGAGAACAGAATGAATATAAACATAAAACATTTCTAAACCGTTTGTATTACTAAGATACAGTCGCCGGCCGCAAGCCGATTTCGATGAAATCTGATCTAGCGACGCGCGTGGCCTGACGGAGATTTGATTCTAAATTCGCATGGCACTCAACGTGTTAAGACTTCATTTTTGAATTACTAACGAAAAACACTGTCCAATTACAGCGCGGACTGAACCGCGAGAGTGTTGGCTATTGATTACGTTCGAACGGTGGTCATGAACAAGCACGGCGATACCACATCGGCACAATATGTGGCTTCGTTTTCGAGATATAAGCAATTGAAAATTGGGATATCAACTTCCAAAACGAGTGTTTCACTTTCAAACAGCTAACAGCTGAACAGATCCAGGATCAGTGTCCAGTCAAAGAGGGACGTGAAAAGACAAGGATGCATATCTGTCTAGTACTTTAAAACCATAAGTGGGTCGTCCTGAAGACTAGGTAGATGTGTATAATATGTTGTTTAGGAAAATTGACACCGATCAATTACACAATTGGGTTTCTCTGTAATAAAAGTTTATATTTCATTATTTACATTTTTCCTTTTTTACACTATTTACAACCGTTCCTACCTGTAATAAAAGAAACGACATTTAATGTCACTAATTACAATGTCAATTCCTAACGTATTAATAGCTTTGGTCAGTGATCAGTCTACTTTTATTGCGTGCAAATTCTCTCCTTCTCTCTCTCTCTCTCTCTACCGTGTGTCTCACGATCTCCTCTATCAATATTCAGGTTAAAGAAATATATTTTCTTTACATTACCCCCCCCCCCCCCCCCCCCCCCGACGGCGTCTTCTCCTTCAGGGCGATGACCTCCTCACAGAAGGAGGTCATCGCCCGCCATTGATTCTCGCCGGCAAGCTTGTTTTCAAGGCCTATCTCACACTGCAGGGAGTGACGGGCCCGCGCGAACACCGGACAGTGCTCCAGTGTGTGCTGCGCGCCCCGCCCCGCAGTGCTGGTAAGCAGCAGTCGCCTCGCGATCGATTCGGCACAGGAACTCACCGAAGCAACCATGCCCGGTGAGCACCTGCGTGGCCCAGTAGGTGATCCTTCCGAAGCCGCGGTCCCGCCATTCTTGGATGACCGGCAGGACCGCCCCGACCGCTCGCTGGCCGGCGGCGCCGCTCGCGATGATCCCGCGACACCACCGGACCTGGCACCTCCATTCCCGTTTGACCGTCTGCTCTGGCGGGTCTTCCCCAGCCTGGCGGCGGCCGCGCAAACGCCAGAAAATCGTGGCGCAGTCCTCCGCCTCGTACTTAAGGGGGTAGACACGGCACGTGACCTCTTCGATTTGGGACGTCGGTATTACAGCAGATTTTTCGTTGGGCCTGGTGGAGCCACTTGCGTGGTCTGGTACGAACTTGAAAGGTTTAATTCTCAGCTAGCGTGCGCGCAACACGATCTAGGAAGGCAATAGCGCCTCAAGTATTTTTACAAACATATTCAAACGCTCATCTCGCCAGATGCATCGCGACGATACGCCTGAAGAACGAAAGGAAAACATTGGCGCGTAGTTAGAGTGAGATGTAGGGTGATCATGCTATCCTTCTTTCAACCTAAATGATAGAATTGTCCCGCTCCGGTAAATTCTGACTGACCAAACGCGTGGATTTTATATAGCGCACCGTAGCACCTCTCGCTGCTGAAAAATATATGCATACTCTGAAGAACCGAAGGAACGTGCTATCTGACAATAATTTTTAGAAAAAGTTAATAGCTTAAATAAATTATTAGTTATTAGTTTAAATAAATGTTTTTTAAATCATAAAAGCATACAGGGTGCGTCACGCAACTGGGACGGGCTATATTTTGAATTTGGTAAGAGATAGGAAAAGGCTGTTCATGTAAAAATTCAATGGTATGATAATGTTTATTTTTCTATGACTTCATTTTCTTGGTGAATGCAACGATGCACTAAAAAAATGCAGATGCACTTTTTGTTTAAATAGAATTGCATTTCTTTCTTTACTCGTATCAACTCCTTGGCAAATTCTGGATAAAAAAGTAGTATTAGAACTAATAAATGGAGGGGCCTCGGCTCCTTCTCTCCACTCGCTACTATTCCCCCTCACTATTACCTATCACCTACATCTAACAGTACAATGTTTAAAAAACTAATATTTCGTGAGATATCTCATATTTTTCATAAGTCATACCATTCAACTTTTACATCAATAGCTTTTTCTTATCTCTTACTAAAAAGATATACTTCGTCCCAAGTGCGTGACGCTTGTATTTCCAAAAACCTATAGTAAGTTTGTTTTTCGAAACTAATAAAAAATACAAAGGAGTGTTAGTCATTATTCTGAGTGAATGCAAATAATTTAAATAAATAAATATCTCATATACAACTTATGTATGTAAACATTTGCAGAATTATTGCAAAGAGGAGGTATATTCTTCTCTTGTTTTACCTCCTCTTTGAGCGAGGTTTGTTATGGGGCGCTGCGAAAAATCCAGGCGGGCGTCAGTCAAAACTTAGCGAAAAGGGACGATCTCAACATTCAGAATGAGAGAAGGACAGCATGACTGTAGTTCGTCTCACTCAGCGTTCGGGCATTGTTGCCTTTTTCGCTTGCCTTCGCTGACACAGTTGAGTGACGTAGCCAAGCTAACTCCTGATTTTGGCTACGATTCCAAATCGACAGCGTTCTTAGTTAGACGCCACCTTCTAACCACTAGCTCAACTAAATTTGCTCCATGACTTGCTCTGTATTATCCACAAAATGGCGGAACTGGTCTGTGGGAATGCTTTTACGGGACTACACTTTTCGTCCTTATTTCGCAACAAATGAAGACAAAATAGATCTTAATTTGCAGGTAAGGGATGTGGCTAGAGCACTGCACTCATGATTTTAATCACAGTACTCTTTTAGTGACCTAAAAATGCTTCGATTCCGCGATTGCATCTTGTCGATTTTTTCCTCCACTTTGGACGCTTATATTACTAAACATGAACATCATCCTACTAAAACTTGAGTGCAGCGCCCTTCATTGGACCTTCCTCTTTCGAATAAGCCCTCACTCAGCTCCAAATGTTCTCATATAAGGACGAAAAGTGTAGTCCGATGTTTTAGGCCCCATTCTTGCCGGTAAAGTCAACGCGCTACTATTACCCGTGTCTACCCCCTTAAAAGGTACGAGACCCGCCAGAGTCATTGCCGCCGCGTGGGAGACCGTGCGGTATCCCCTCACAATCCTGATGGCCATCCTTCTCTCTACTCGCCGCAGCACAACTTGGCTCTGGGCCTCTGTCCATATAGGCGACCCATATAGGGCCACGCTCCGCACGATCCCCGTATAAAGTCTCGCTCGAACCTTTTTTTTTTGTTTCGTGGGGAAATCTTACATAAGACCCCCCGAGCCCCTGGGGGAGGGCAGCGGGGGAGTGTCAGGTTCCTACTGACTAAAACCCCACGGCGACCTCCTCTGGCGTATGGCAGAGGCTCCGGGACCTAATTACTATAACTCCGGAGCCTCCCCCGCCGGGCGCTGAAGGCGCACCTCACCGGGGGAGTAACAACTCCCCCAGCCGGCACCAGGGGTCGCACCCGGTGCCGGCTCCATCGCGGGGGAACTGCGTGCAATGGCGGCCGGAACCCCCAGCCCGTACCGCCTGCAGTCCCCGCGCCTCGATCTCCTCACAGGCTACGGGGAGGAGCAACCCCCCGCCCGCCCGCAAGGAAGATCGGGCGCTGTCCTTCGCTCCGATGCTTCCGGTGCCGGCTACACCCCGGGTCCACGTGCAATGGCGCCCGTGCAGGACGCCTGCGGCCCGCCGAGTCGTCCCCCTGTGGGCTGCGGTGAGCCGTGGCCGGCCACCCTCCAGGGGAATTCCCTCGGCTCCACTGCACCCCCCCTGCGGGGGCCTGTGCTACTCCCCACGTGGGAGGGGGCGCCACCCTCCGCCCGGAGTCACCCGGCCCCCCAGCGGCGGACGGAGAGGGGCCCCCGATTGAGAACGGGTTCCCCACCCGCACGCCCCCGGGTCCGACCGGGGTCCGGGCTCGTCTCGTCCGGGGTGGGAGGGTACACCGCGACCCTTCCCACCCCCCCAAGAAACCCCACGTAAAAATTTTTCTCCCAGGAGGCAGGAGGGCACGCGGGCCCTCCCGCTACACTACCCCGTCCCGCATCCGTCGCGCCGAGGGGGCAAACAGCGAAAGCCGCCATCGCCCCCCCGCACCCCTTAAGGCGGTGGGTCCCACCGTCGACGTCGCGGCCCCCGTCCGCGACCTCTCCTTCAGGGCCATGACCTCCTCACAGAACGAGGTCACGGCCCTCCATTTCGTCTCGCCCGCAAGCATCTGTCTCACGACGCTTGCCGGCGAGAGATCCTCCCCTATTTCCGCTGTCAGGGCGTGGCGGGCCACTGCAAACACTGGGCACTCCGCCAGCGTGTGTTGTGCGGTGTCCCGCGCCGCCTCGCAGAGCCAACAGTGGGGGGTCCATTCCCTGTTCCTCCGGCACAGGAACTCCCCGAATACCCCGTGTCCGGAGAGCACCTGCGTGACCCGGAACGACAGGCCGCCGTGGCCGCGGTCCCGCCACTACGATATCATCGGTAGGACCGCCCCGACGGCGCCGCCTCCGGCGGCAGCCCCCTCTGCTAGGGATCTCTGCCACCTTTCCGCCGCGACCAGTCGGGCCTGGCTCCGATGTTCCTCGACCGTCGGCCCCAGCGGGTCCTCCCCGGCCCGGCGGAGGGCTCGCGAATACCAGTATGTACTGAATTCGACCTCCGCCTGGTACCGGAGTGGGATGAGACCCGCCAGGACCATCGCCCCCTCGTAGGAGATCGTGCAGTAGCCCCGCACGATCCTGATGGCCAGCCGGCGCTCCACCCGCCGCAGCAGAGTGCAGCTGCGCATGCTGACCGCCAGATCGCCGGCCCATATCGGAGCACCGTATAGGGCTATGGACCGGACGATTCCCACGTATAGGCGGCGAACCCTCGCTCCCGGCCCCCCGAGTTTGGGCAACAGGCGGCCAAGATTGGTCGCCACCTGTTCCAATCGGGGAGCCAGGCGGTCGAAGTGAACATCGAACCGCCAGTGGCTGTCGAGATACAGGCCGAGGTATCGAAGACCCCGGCCGAGGTATCGAAGACCCTGGCCGATCACGATCCGGCACCCGTCGACCTTGAGCCAGAGCTGGGCCGGAGGGGCTACCCCACGCCGAGGCTCGAAGAACCACATGACCTCGGTCTTGTGAGGAACCAGCGCCAGACCCAGCCCCCGGATCACTCTTCGCACGATGGCGACCCCCACCTCGGCACGGCGGCAGGTCCTCAACCAGTCCCGCCCGGTGGCCAGCAGGAAGTAGTCATCTGCGAATACCGTGGGCCACACCCCGGGCGGGAGGTTCACCCGCAGCGCCTCGTTGTACCCCACGTTCCATAAGGGGGGGCCCAGTTTGGACCCCTGGGGCACTCCGCGGTCGACCTCCCTCCAGTGCTGCGTACCGTCCCGGTCCGTGTACTGTATCCACCAGCCATCCAGGAAGGCCCCGATGATCCTCTGCAGATACGGGGGGACGTTGTGGTGAACCAGCGCCCCCCGTATCGTCCCATGGGGCAGGGTGTTGAACGCGTTTGTAAAGTCCAAGGAGACGCCCAGCGCCACCCCACCCCGGGACGTGGCCGACTCGGCGAGGGTGCGCACCCGCTGAATAGCGTCGATGGTGCTGCGACCCTCGCGAAACCCGAACTAGATGTCGGCCAGATCGGGGCCAACGCTCGACAGGTGGTGGACGAGGCGGTTTGCGATGACACGCTTGAAGAGCTTTCCCACCTCGTCCAACAGCACAATGGGCCGGTACGCAGAGGAAGAATCTGCGGGCCGTCTGTCCTTTCGGAGGAGGACCGGCCGCCCCTCCTTCCAAATCGAGGGGAACACCCCCTGCTCCAAAGCGGCGCTGAAGAGGCGGCACAGCCTCGGACCTAGGACGCCGGACGCGATAACCCAGGTGCCGCCGGGGATGCCGTCCGGGCCCGGGGCGGTGTTCTTGGCCCCGAGCCTTCTGACGGCATCGTCCAGCTCCTCCTCTGTGACCCCCAGGTCGGCGGACCAGGCGACGGGCTCCGCCGGTCCTTGCTGGTGGCGCGGGTGCGACGTTCCCCCGGAACAGGGGAAGAGGGTGTCTATTAGCTGCGTCAGCAGCTGGGGGTCCAGGCTCTCCGAGACCGGGGGCGGCCGTGCGCGGTGCTTGCCCATGACCATCCGGTAAGGGCGCCCCCACGGATCCTCGTCCAGAGAGCCCTGGAGCTCCTCCCACGCCCGGGATTTCGCGTCCCTGATGGCTTGCCTCAGGGCTACCACGAAGACCTGGTATGTGCCCCTCAGCAGATCCTCCCTCGCCGGGTCGCGGACTCGAGCCCTTCGGGCGCGCTGCCACTGGCGCCGGGCGTGCTGACACTCGGATCGGAGATCCGCAATGTCGCCCGACCACCAGTACACCGCCCTCCGGGGGGGGGGGGGGGGGCGCGGGGCCCGGGGCATGGCGGTGTCGCATATTGCGGTCATCGCCTCCCGGAACCACTTGGCCTCCCCCTCAACGTCCGCGACCGGCCCGGCCGGAAGAGCTGGCCAGGCCACGGCAAGGGCTGCGGCCATCAGCATGTCCTTGTCCAGCCTCTTCAGCACCCAGCGACGCAGTGGCGGGCCACGCGCCGGCCGGGGGGCGGCGGGGAGGGAGTAGTCGAAGGTGATGTATAGATGATCACTCAGCGTCTCCCTCGCCGCCACCCTCCAATTTTGCACCATGCGCCCGGCCACAGGGGACGCCCAGCCCAGATCCACAATGGATTCCCCCTGAGCCCGAACGCAGGTGCTGGCTGAGCCCCTGTTCAGGAGCAGGAGCCCCGCTCCAGCCGCCCAGAGCAGTACCGCCCTTCCTCTCGCGTCGGTCCTGGGGGACCCCCAGGCTTCTGCCTTGGAGTTGAAATCCCCGAGGACCAACGTCGGCCGGGTGTGGGAGCTAACCACAACGCTCCCCACCCGGTCCAGGAACTCCTCGAACCGCTCCAGGGACCAGCTGGGCGGCGCGTACACGCCCACCACTGCTACGCCCCCCAGTCAACGGCCACGAAGCCCCGCCCCCGTGCTAAGACATCGGCGGGCGGTGGGACGTGCCGACCCCCCAGGACGATGGCGACGGAGCCCGCCACGTCGCTGAACCAGTTGGGTCGGTCCAGTACGCGGTACGGCTCCGACGCCACCGCAACCTCAATCTGCCACTCGGCCAGGGTTTGGAGCAAAAGGTCCTGCGCCCCGGCCGAGTGGTTGATGTTGGCCTGCAGAAAAGGACCCTTAGGTTCCATTGCGCGTCGGCTCCACCACTGCCTCCACAGCTGCTCCTGCGTTGCTGGGGCCCGCTACCCCAGTGGGCGGTGCAGCCGGGGACTGTCTCGCGCACGCCGTCGTCTTCGCGGACTTCTTCCGCCCTTTCTTCGAGGAGACCGACGGGCATCCTCTGGTCGCCATCCTGTGCCCCGCGGGCCGCCCTGAATCGGTGCACAGGGGGCACCGCGGAGGGGCCGTGCAGCCGCTGGCCCGATGGTCCGGATCGCCGCAGTTAAAGCAGCGATCCGTGCGATCGACCCCGCAGGGACACCGCTGCCTGACATGTCCGGTCTCCAGGCAGCGGTAGCACTGCAGGGGGCGAGCCGACAGGGCCTCGGTTCAGCCTCCCCGCGTCGACCACCTTATTGGCTGCGGTGAGGGGGCACCTCACCCAGACCCTCCCCAGGCCACGGGGTGGGGCGTGAATCTCCCCCACCTTAACCTCCTCCGCGGTGCAGGCGCCTCCGGTTGCCACCTCCTCACGGGTGACCGAATCGTCGAGCCCGATGAGGCGGATCTCGCCCATCTTAACCGGGCATGCCACCCTAACCTCATCGGACCCGCGGAACACGGTTTGGAGGCGGCTAGCCAGGGCCGCCGTCTTTCCCGCCCTCTCCTTCCCGGCGATCTCCAGGGCGAAACCGCCGGTGGCCGCGTGCCTGGGCCGGAGATCGGTGATGCCGATCTCCGCGAGGTCGACCTCCTGCCTGGCCCTGATCATGGCCTCACAGCAGGTGGTCTTCGCCCCGGGCGCGACCGTTAGCGTGACCGCCGAGGTTTTGGGGGGGCGGGCGAGGCGGGGCTTCTTTGTGGCCTCCTTTGTCGCCTTGCCCCCCGCGGTTCTCTCCTTTCGTGCGGCCGGGGGATAGGTCGTCCCGGCCCTCGTCCTCCTCCCCGTCTTCTTCGCCGGCGGCGTAGGGGGGGCCGTCGCCCCATCCTTTTTCTTCGCCTCCGCCTTTTTGGCCTTGCGGCCCACCACTGTCGCCCACGTCTCAGTGTCCCTGCGGTGCTCTTCCCGGATCCTCTCCATTCTAGCGGCGACGAAGGAGGAAGAAGCCACTGGCTGGGCGGCCGCTCCGGGTCCCGCCGTCTTCGCACCCCTTTTCTTGGGGTCAGCAGCTCTTTGTGCCGTAGGGGGCTCCCTCGGCTGCTGCTTTGGCACGGTTTTTCCGGTGGGGAGCTTCTTGGCGCGTGTCTCTTGGCATCGTGCCAGCTCCCAGGCGAATTCTCGCCTGAGGCCCGCCACAGTCCGTTCAATGAGGGCCGTGATGCCCTCCATGAGCGCGGCGGTCTCAGGCGCCCCGGTCCTTTCGGGCGCGGCGGAAGCCGCGTCCTCGGAGGGACCGGCCTCAACCCGCTCCACAGCCCCCCTGGGGGGCGACGGTGAGCGCACCGGGGCGGGGTCCTCTATCTCCTCCGGCGTGGTCGTCCTGCGGCAGTTCCTCTTCGGCCGTGTCTCCTCTTCCAGCGGGGACGCCGGCCGCGACGCCTTCCTGGTGCCAGGGGCGGCCGGGGCTTCTACCGCCGGGGCCCTCTCGCGCAGAACCTCCAGCTCCCGCCGCAGCGTCGCAATCTCCTCCCCTTGTGACGCTGTAATTGGGCCCTGAGCTCCTCCGTTTCGTGGTCGTCGCGGTGCCGCTCGGCCCTCAGCCCCAGCTCGCTTACGACCGCCTCCACGTCGCTTCTCGACCTTTACGGCGCCCTCCATGGCGCGCGCCACAAGGTCTGGCGAGGGGAGGTGGCGCACCTCCCGCGCAATTTCCTCCGTCTCCCTCAGCTTCAAGGCCGACCGGCTTGGCTGGCGGGGTGCATCCACCAGCCACCCCTGGTGCTAACTCCAGGGGCACCCTCCTCACCGCGTGCCGCAGCTTGGGGCTAGGGATTTTTGAAGAGATTGTCATCCTCGCAGGCCGGCCGGTTAAGGCAAGCCTCCCGTTCCAGCGAAACTTGACCACTGGATTACGGTATAGTTGCTAGGGCACTCCGGGTTCGCTACCCGCGCCAGACTGCCACGCAGCCTGGCCCCTGGAGAACTCAACGACGCCGCTGCAACCTTCATCGCCTCTCAGCCCTGGACCTTACCGGCATTAGTTGAGCTCCGATAATAAGACAACTTCACATTGCTATGATCGACGCTCTTATCGTTTATCGACGCTCCAACATAAACGTACCCTAATAGGTATTTCGGAGCGAATCCGGTAACCGAATGTTCAGTTTCATTGTACTTTCGTGCGCATTCTTGTGCTATGGTCGTCCATGCTGATTTTTTCCTTTCTTTCTTATTAATCTTACATCTGATTTTATTGACCAATGTTTGGTTCAGTCTTTCATTCAGGCCATTGGAGAGGAGTGAATTCACAGCTGTAAAGATCATTGGTATGTCCCTGTCGTGCAAGAACTTTTTAAAGGGTATAGCAGGATAAGATGGTCAAAAGTGCCCTTGAGCCGAATTTGCTTCGCAATGCACCATTCGATAGCATATCCCAAAAAACCATGGTACACCAAGTTTCAACCCTGTACCTCAACCGGGAGGGTAGTTACAGGGTAAGAAAGAAAAAGTAGTTTTTGTCATATTTTCCCTATTTAATGGCATTCAAAAAATCTGAAAAAATTCTAGAATATTCTAGCCATGTTTCTTTATGATAGTGAATTTTTTCAGATTTTTCGTCTGCAAATCCTAGGCGTGAAAAATCAAAAACGCAAAAAAAAGTCGAAAAATTGAGATTTCGGGTAGAAGCTTTCGAGATACTAGATTTTTACTTTTACAGTAGTTAGATATTAGCATGATTGGTGTCCGCAATTTTTTTCAGATTTTTCATTCTGGTGCGTCAAACCGAAAAAAATCAAAAACCGATATTTTCGACATATTTCGTGCGATAACATGAGAAATACTTTGAATTTTTACATTTCCTTTACACACTTAGTGCATTATATGATTTCTAACATTTGTGCACTGGATGCAGTAAAATCTGAATGGAGAAAGTGAAGTTATTGCAAATAATTGAAAATTACGCACCTTATCTGCTAAAATATTAGAAAGTTTTTCAACGTCGCCGATGGCTAAGTCGGTAAGGTGTCCGTCTATGGAACCGCTGGAAACTGTTTTGTCTCGAGTTCGCGCCCCATGTATGTACAATTTTATTTTTTTTCATAAAACAATTTTTTTTGTAATTATTAATTACATAAGAATATACAATAATCATTTAATAACGTATGAAAATAATTTTGAAATATTTTATTATTAAGTATACATAAAAATAAGTGGTGCACTACCGACTCTTTGGCTATATGTACAATGAAGGTAAAATATACATATATTGCTTTCAATATCCATCATAACCCAACAACCACGCGGCTTTTCAATTAACAAGATATTGGGAGCTATCCGTAATTAGAACAATACGTAATCAGAAAATCGGTAGTGCACCACTTATTTTTATGTATACTTAATAATAAAATATTTCAAAATTATTTTCATACGTTATTAAATGATTATTGTATATTCTTATGTAATTAATAATTACAAAAAAAATTGTTTTATGAAAAAAAATAAAATTGTACATACATGGGGCGCGAACTCGAGACAAAACAGTTTCCAGCGGTTCCATAGACGGACACCTTACCGACTTAGCCATCGGCGAAGTTGAAAAACTTTCTAATATTTTAGCAGATAAGGTGCGTAATTTTCAATTATTTGCAATAACTTCACTTTCTCCATTCAGATTTTACTGCATCCAGTGCACAAATGTTAGAAATCATATAATGCACTAAGTGTGTAAAGGAAATGTAAAAATTCAAAGTATTTCTCATGTTATCGCACGAAATATGTCGAAAATATCGGTTTTTGATTTTTTTCGGTTTGACGCACCAGAATGAAAAATCTGAAAAAAATTAAGGACACCAATCATGCTAATATCTAACTACTGTAAAAGTAAAAATCTAGTATCTCGAAAGCTTCTACCCGAAATCTCAATTTTTCGACTTTTTTTTGCGTTTTTGATTTTTCACGCCTAGGATTTGCAGACGAAAAATCTGAAAAAATTCACTATCATAAAGAAACATGGCTAGAATATTCTAGAATTTTTTCAGGTTTTTTGAATGCCATTAAATAGGGAAAATATGACAAAAACTACTTTTTCTTTCTTACCCTGTAACTACCCTCCCGGTTGAGGTACAGGGTTGAAACCTGGTGTACCATGGTTTTTTGGGATATGCTATCGAATGGTGCATTGCGAAGCAAATTCGGCTCAAGGGCACTTTTGACCATCTTATCCTGCTATACCCTTTCTTAGAATTTATTCCTGGGTACTGATCCGTCAGAATCATACCAATTTCATTGCTATCCGATACGTTTTTAACGAGTTTTATAAAGTCGTATGCGTATCTTGTAAAATGGTCGACCAGGAGATGCAAGTATTTTTTTGTTGATCTGGATCCTCCAAAACCTCCCACCGTATCTATGGAGACTATGTCAAAAGGATCCGCAGTCGAACCCAAATAAGATATTAAGCCGAAATTTTGTTGACCTCTCGATTTATTTCTTAAGCAGATTTCACAGTGTTGGATAACCAACGCCACTAATCATAACACAAACACTATAGATTCATCCTCAGCCAAACATCCTAAACCACGATTCCTAATCTTTACTCATCCTGCACTTCGTTCCTTTCCTTAGTCACACTGTTCCTTGACATCTCCCCTATTCCTGATTCATCCTGCACTTCGTACCCTGACCATCGTCCCTATCCCTTACTCATCCTGCACTTTGTACCTTTCCGTAGTCACACTGTTCCTCGACTTAATATATAGGCGGGACAAATTGTATACTTTAAATGTTAATAGCTTTTTTGCTACGCACTAGCAGCCAACGCAAATGATGAGAAATAAAAACAAGCGGCGACGACAAAACACTAACGAAACCAAACTAAAAGTGGTGGGATAGAGGAGAAGAAGTGAGGGAAGGAAATGAGAGAAACAAACTTTCGCACTTTAACGATACGGAAACCGTTAATGTGCATATTACCTAGGTAAAGTGCGAAAAGCTCTTGATTCCGCACATTAACGGAGCAAATCAGTTAATCTGCAGATTAACTAGGTAATGTGCACATTAACAGCTTTCGCACTTTAGCGGTAACACATACATAGAGTAATCGTTATAAAGTAGTATTTATCTCATTACATCAAGAAGAAGAGCACATAATCGAGACCCATCAATAAACAAGTAAGTTAAATCCAAAATCAAAGCCAAATTGTGTTTACCATTAATTAGTAATTAGTTTTGTGCGTTATAAGTATAGATATTATTGCTGTGAATTCTAGTCTTTTCTGTTTCCACAACCTCTAATCGATCTATACAGCTATAGAAGTCCCACAAGGGGAACTACCCAAGTGTAACACTCACTTATTAATGAAACTTTGCCACCTTGCAGAGCACGACGAACTGAACACACCTCTACCCCATTTTGGGAGCAGACGGCTAATTGTTTAAAAGATATTAACAATTAAAGTTAGTTACTCCTTACATTGAGAAGTATTACAAACTTACACATACAAACAGTTAGCTCCGCGGTAAAACGCACGACCCCCAATCTAAAGGTCCGCGGTTCAAATCCATGGTCTTCAACTTTTATTTTTAAGTTATAATTTGTATCTTTTTGAATAACTATTACAGCTGTGCTATAATCATTGCATTTATTAATAATTAATTAGATACGCTGCAATATTTATAGAATTTAAGTGATGCTTTCTATTGAGTACGTACAGGGTGTAAAAAAATTAAATGTCACGACCTATATGGGGTGATTCTACACCTCTGGATCGGTGGAGATCTGTCAAAGAAAGCGACCGCAAAATTGACCTTGACTCCTAATTTCAAGGTCACACTTTTTTATTGGCTTATCGTATAGTGCTCATCGAGGGGATAAAAAGTCTGAAAGGAACCATGTGCCGGAAATCAACCCTTCTCCTAGAAAAAAGCCGTCAAAGTTTCCATATACGTTAATGCATTAAACTTTGAGTCGCACGGTACCCCTCTCCAGTGATCTTGGCGCGTCAGTCTCGTGTATCGCTCGAATTTCATGGTATAGGACAATTCCTGAATTTCAGTCACAATGCCAGCATATAGGAAGGGTAAATTCTAAGAGAGCATATTTAAAAAGACAAAATAACTACTGCGTTTAAATGAAAATAAAAATGAATTTAATCGAAACATTCGTAATATAATATAATATGATACAAGTATGATAAGTAATATAATATATAAATAACAATAATAAAAGTAATACAATAATAATAAAAATATAATATAAAATAATTATATAAAATAATAATATATAATATAAGATAATAATAATAATAAGTAATATAATAATAAATATAATAAGATAATAAATATTTGATGCAGTCCTTTGCGTAATAATTAACTGATGCATTAACTGCATATATGCCATGTGTAAACGAACTGTGAAATGATAAAACTAAACATCTATCTTGCGTTTATATTCGAAGTGCAAAACTTCAGTGAATTAAATTCATTTTTATGTTCTTTTACACGCAGTAGTTATTTTGTCTTTTTAAATATGCTCTCTTAGAATTTACCCTTCCTATATGCTGGCATTGTGATTGAAATTCAAGAATTGTCCTATAGCATGAAATTAGAGCGATACGCGAGACTGCCGCGCCAAGATCACTGGAGAGGGGTACCGGGCGACTCAACGTTTAATGCATTATGGTATATGGAAACTTTGACGGCTTTTTTCTAGGAGAAGGGTTGATTTCCGGCACATGGTTCCTTTCAGACTTTTTATCCCCTCGATGAGCACTATACGATAAACCAATAAAAAAGTTTGACCTTGAATTTAGGGGTCAAGGTCAATTTTGCGGTCGCTTTTTTTGACAGATCTCCACCGATCCAGAGGTGTAGAATCACCCCATATAGGTCGTGACATTTAATTTTTTTACACCCTGTACATTTGCATCGTTACTGCATTCGAAATTTATACTACCGTGCCAATTTATAATTTATATTTACAAGTAGTTACAGTAATATGTAGTTATTTATAATTATTTACAAGTACTTGTATCTATTTACAATAATTGCGTGTGTGTAATAACAAATAAACGCTTGTGAATTTCGAATGCAGTAACAATGCAAATGTACGTACTGGATGGAAAACATGACATAAATTCTATAAAAAAATCAGGGTATGTAATTAACTATTAATAAATGCAATGATTATAGCATAACCGTAATAGTTATTCAAAAAGAGACAAATTATAATTAACAAAAAAAAAACGGTGAATCATGGATTTCAACCTTGGACCTTCAGATTGCGAGTCATACGTTTTACCGGATAGGTAATCGTTTGTATATACAAGCCTGTCATACTTCTCAATGTACGGAGTAACTAACTTTAATTGTTAATATCTTTTAAACAATTACCCGTCTGCCCCCAAAATAGGTATAGGCATGTTCAGCTCGACGAGCGCTACAAGGTCGCTAAGTTTCATTAATAAGTGAGCGTTACACTTGAGTAGTTCGTCTTGCCAGTAAGAACAAACTGAAGAATGAATCGCTTATTTGATGAAGCAAATACGGTCAGAGAAATATGTATAACTTTTGACAGGTATAGGTTAGAGTTAATCACATCTTGAAAGTACTTATTAAAATATTACAAGTAGAATCAACCGCACATTGCATGAAATAGAATGCAAGATGGAATAATGTTGCCCAGTAATAAATACGTGCAAGTTTATTTGAGTTTATTAGGATTTTATATGCTGTTGACAATACGGCATTGCATGGTACGTACATTGGATAAACTTTACTTTACCGGACCCAAAATTTTGGACGTTTTTTTTTTGATTGATAGGTTTTTTGCGTAGAATCTGAAAATGCAAGTCTCAACTTTAGGAATTCAGTGGTTAAAAAGTTATAAGTGTGTAAAGTTTGACATTTTTAGCGGATTTGCTACATTACTGTGACGCCATATTGCCTTATATGTATAACCTGATTGGTTCTCACATGGGCAGTACAGTCTGTTTGTAAAATAAATATAAACCTAACTAACTCAGACAGTATGAAATGTACGGTTTGTCTGTATCCGCCAAAGTAGTCGGCACCCACATGAATCTGCCTGCAGCTAGCGACACCGTTCATTGGACAAGAAGTCAATATGGCGTCACAGTACCGTAGCAAATGCGCTAAAAATATCAAACTTTACATGCTTATAACTTTTGAACCATTGAATTCCTAAAGTTGAGACTTGCATTTTTGGATTCTCCGCATCAAAAACTATAGATTCAAAAAAAAAAAGTCCAAAATTTTGGGTCCGGTAAAGTAAAGTTCACCCCGTACATTCATACGGATTTTTGGCTACTCTTTCTAAAGTAACATGTAACTTTTTACATCAATAAAAAGAGCATATAATAAAGGCATTCCGATAATAGAGTATGACAATCAAAATCAAAATGGGGGTATATTTGTCATTATTTGGTCATTAATTTGGTGGATTGCAAATACAGGTGCAGTTGAATATAATGTATCAATATATAATAATATGACTTCTTCTTTTTATATATTTTCAGTATCTGTTCACACATTGATGGGGAAATTACAACCAAAAAATTATAGAGCAGAAAAATTGAATAGATACATTAAGGAAATTAACCAGCGTAGAATGAAATACTAGGACAAATATCAAAAATGTACTCTGAAAATACATGCAGTTACTTTCTCGCAAGATATATCTGAAAATATATTTAAGGTAAAAGAAATATTAAACCTTACTTTCTTCAATACATCCTTTATTTCAAATTAATGTTGTTGAGTACAATATATCAATATATAATAATATGATTTCTTTTTCTTTATTTTCAGCATTTATTCAGACATTGATGAGGAAATTACAACAAAGAATTTATGGAGTAGAAAAATTTGATACATACAGTGAACAAATTATCCAAGGAAGAGGATTATTAAATTAGATAAGTTTGTCTTCCAAATCATGGACTATAAAAACAATGTAATGCCAGCATATTTTAAGTAAATAAATTAATTGTTGAAAATGAGACTTAAATTGCAATTTCCTGTTCCAATTTCCTTAAGGGGGTAGACACGGGTAATGCAGCGAGGTGACATTACCGGCAAAAATGGGCCTAAAAAGGGGTTTACGGGAATACACTTTTCGTCCTTATATGAGAAGATTTGGGGCTGGGTGAGGGCTCATTCAGCGGGCGTATTTTTCCGATTTTTCCTCTACTTTGAACACTCATATTATTAGATATCAACATAATCTCGTTAAACCATCGGTTGAGCCCTCTGCATTGGACCTTCCTCTTTCGAATGAGCCCTCACCCAGCCCTAAGTGTTCTCATATAAGGACAAATAACCGATTCCCGTAAACCCATTAATAGGCCCATTTTTGCCGGTAATGTCACCTTGCTGCATTACCCGTGTCTACCCCCTTAATATAATGTTTAATTTATGATTCACATTGTCTTTTTCTACTTACAAATAAATGCTTTTATTGTGTAAAAATTCATAAATAAAAAAAAAAGTTGTAATATCCGCGTTGTTACTTCACTATTCACTTTCACCTACTTTGTATCATTTATGTTTACAAATCTCAAATTCATCTGATCCGACTACAATAGTCCAACTGAAATATTCCATAGTTCAGACCAATTAGAAAAAGTATTAAAACATTTAGAAACAATCTTGTTCAATGAAGACTTAGGGAGAAAAGATAGAAAAGAATATGTAATTACTATGAATTAGTTTTATATCACCATAGGCAAATATAATCTAAAATCTCACAACACGGTGTTGGATGACCAACTCCATGACTCTACAGGGTGTTCCGTAACTTGTGTAACTCTCGGAATCGGGAGGTTGCTGGGGTGATTCTGAACAACATTTTCCTTTACCAAAATGTTGTCTGAAGCTTCGATTTTGAGTTATTAAAGAAAAGCACTGGCCAATCAGAGCGCGCGGCGGGCGCGCGCTGAGCCACGGGAGCGTTGGCTTTCAACGGCGCTCGGTCGTGGTAGTGAACAAATGCATTAGCACAGCGTAGGTATCAAGGGAAGAGTGCGATAAATGTTACATCGTCTTAAATGAACAACAACGTGAAATCATTCGTTATTCATGAATAACAAATAAACTAATAATTCGTTTAGAAGTAAAGTGTTTTATCATTTATGAAAAAAATGTTTTTTTTTAAACAGCACGTTTTCTGATGGATCAATTGTTTAAAAAGAATTATTTTTCTAACTAATGTTAGAAAAAGATAATTAGACTTACCCATTCATCCACGAAAGAACCTGTTTCGACGGAAGTGGATCGTGTCGATCCTGACCTTCCCAAACAATCCGAAACAGTTGACAATACGGCTAGGTCATTGAACGCGCTTCACTGCACGGGGAAAGGTGGGGATTATTTTGAAACGATTTATTTTTCCTACGTGTAAACAAGTCGGTCACTGAGTGACGAATGAATGCATTTTTTTTTTTTTTTTTTTTCGGAGGGGAAATACATTTACGTACGCGGTGTGGGACTCGAAGGTGCTTACAGCACCCCAATACCCACTAAAACCCCTCCCTCACCGGGCCGATTGTGGTGGCCGTGGTGTTAGTCGCGGCAGCGGGTGGTGTCACGTTAGTGTGGCCAGGATGGGCTCGACGTACCCCCCGTCGACCGCCAAGCAGGCCTCCGCGCGCCGTCGTACGTTGTGTTGCACTTTCCGCAACGTCTCGCGTGATATTGTCGCGACAGCGTTGCGGATGCGTTCTACCACCTCATCCCTCGTGGTCACAGGTTGCCGGTATACTGCAGTCTAAAAACATGAAGCAAAAAGCAAACTGCGTAAATAAAGATTTTTAAAGTTACTGCACAATGATAATGATATTGAACGTACCTTCAGGTGTCCCCAGAAGAAAAAGTCCAACGGATTCATATCCGGAGACCGTGGGGGCCACGGTACAGAACCGCCGCGGCCAATCCACCTGTCGCGAAAGGTTTCATCTAAGTAAGCCCGAACATTTGCGGCATAATGGGCGGGCGCCCCATCATGCTGGAAATACATAACCCTCCGAACCTCGCAAGGAATTTCTTCCAAGAGACCCGGAAGAGTACGCTCCAGAAAATTTTTGTATGTTGTTCCATCCAATCTAGCGGGTAGAATGTATGGGCCAACAACAAAATCATCGCAAATGCCGGCCCATAGATTGACTGACCAGCGGTCTTGTGCTGCATGTGGACGAATCGCAAACGGATTCTCATCGTTCCACAGGTGCGAATTGTGAGCATTAAAGCACCCCTCCCGTGTAAAAAGGGCTTCATCTGTCCACAAAATGTACCTGCAGAACGACGGATTCCGTTCGATTTTTTCCAACAGCCACCTTGAATATTCCATCCGTTGGACGTAATCTCTGGGGAGCAATGTTTGTACCCGTACAAATTTGTACGGGTGCATTCCTTCCAGCTGCAGTTCTCGGTGTACTGTGGTCTGGCTGACACTAAAATTGAAAAAAAAATACACAATAATTCCATTTCTATTATGAAATGTATTTTCAAATGTACTGAAAATTTGAAAATTTTATGCATTTGAAAATTTAAACTTACCCCACCCGCCTGCTAACTTCTCGCACACTCTGGGTGCCATCCCGGTCGAACTCTGCGAGCACTGCTTCCATCCGCGCCGTGGAAATACGACGCGATCGGCCCGTTTCCCGATGGTTCGGTTGAACCGACCCGGTCGCATGCAGGCGGCTAGCCAAACGGCGGAAAGCTGCCGCACTAGGTGCTTGTTCGCCGGGATGCAATTCCCGGTACCGGGCAGCAGCAAGATTTGCGTTGCCTTTGCACTCCGCGTATATGAAGAACATATTATAATATTGCGCATTTGTACGAATCATGATGAACGCTTTGTTCGCGACTAATTTTGCCAGTCAAAAACGACAATACCCCCTCAAAAAAAAAACGATCTCGCGGTATGTGTGAATATGTATGCGTGTGAAAAGTACAGTCAAACACGGAAGTCTTTGTACACCGATTAAAACAAATTACCCCATTTAAAATAGGACAAACTGTAATTTTTTAAAACAGCAAAAGTACATAGCTTAGGAAATTAATTTTTATAGCTTGTCCAAGAGCCTCAAATCATTTGGTCCAATTTTAAATGAGGTATTCTGTTTTAAACGGTGAATAAAGACTTTCGTGATCGACTGTATGCTGCTCTGCCGAAGAAATCGGTTCGCGACATTGTCAACACCCCCTAAAAAAAAAACAATCTCGCGGTATGTGTGAATGTGTGTGCGTGTGAGAATTCGTTCATTCTGGTGTAAGATCAATTGTTTATTACACAATAATGCATTCATTCGTCGCTAAGTGACCTACTTCATTACGTGACACCACCCGCTGCCGCAACTAACACCACGGCCACCATAATCGGCCCGGTGAGAGAGGGGTTTTAGTGGGTATTGGGGTGCTGTAAGCACCTTCGAGTCCCACACCGCGTACGTAAATGTATTTCCCCCCCCGACAAAAAAAAAAAAAAAAAATGCATTCATTCGTCACTCAGTGACCGACTTGTTTACACGTAGGAAAAATAAATCGTTTCAAAATAATCCCCACCTTTCCCCGTGCAGTGAAGCGCGTTCCTTGACCCAGCCGTATTGTCAACTGTTTCGGATTGTTTGGGAAGGTCAGGATCGACACGATCCACTTCCGTCGAAACAGGTTCTTTCGTGGATGAATGGGTAAGTCTAATTATCTTTTTCTAACATTAGTTAGAAAAATAATTCTTTTTAAACAATTGATCCATCAGAAAACGTGCTGTTTAAAAAAAACATTTTTTTCATAAATGATAAAACACTTTACTTCTAAACGAATTATTAGTTTACTTGTTACTCATGAATAACGAATGATTTCACATTGTTGTTCATTTAAGACGATGTAACACTTATGAAAAAAATTATTATTTTTTTAACAATTGATCCACCTGGAAACGGGCTGTTTAAAAAAAAATATTTTTTTCATAAATGATAAAACACTTTACTTCTAAACGAATTATTAGTTTATTTGTTATTCATGAATAACGAATGATTTCACGTTGTTGTTCATTTAAGACGATGTAACATTTATCGCACTCTTCCCTTGATACCTACGGTGTGCTAATGCATTTGTTCACTACCACGACCGAGCGCCGTTGAAAGCCAACGCTCCCGTGGCTCAGCGCGCGCCCGCCGCGCGCTCTGATTGGCCAGTGTTTTTCTTTAATAACTCAAAAACGAAGCTTCAGACAACATTTTGGTAAAGGAAAATGTTGTTTAGAATCACCCCAGCAACCCCCCGATTCCGAGAGTTACACAAGTTACGGAACACCCTGTAGATAGTAGAAGACTGGACATGCCTTTGTTACCGACGGGTGGCCATTTCTGGGGCGAGCACGCCCCAGTATGAAGAGAGGTTTCCACAGTCGGTATAACAGTCGTGCCTGCTTTGGCAGTTCTTCTGTTACCATACCTCACTGGTACAACTACCTTATCGATTACGGTAAGGTGAAGAGACGCACGCACATATAGTATGACTGCAATGTTGCCACATCTGTTTCCATATGTATTGCAACTAGTATTCGTACTTCACACGCAAGCATATATCTGCTTCCATCCGTGTGCGCTATCGCTTCGGTGCTCTCCACCATCAATTCACGTATTCTGACGCGAGTCCCGAGCAATCTGACGATGAATGCAGAAGTCACAACCAGAAGGTCGAGTTCGAATCCCACGGAGACAATTTTATTTTTAATTAGTGTGTAACCTCTTAAAAAAATGGAAGCTTGACAATTATTAATTTATGAAGTATTTAAATAAAAGGGAGGAGAATTTTTCTTTTTTAATATGTAAATTTTATATTATATCCGTACGTCTTTAAGAAAAGATATAAGAATACATACATATATACAGAAATTTCATTCTTTATCAAATAAGTGTTTTATGCAATCTTTAATATTTGTAAATGCAACAAACGAGCATAGAAATTAAGGAAATTAAAGTAAGTACATATTTTCGATAGTGTTAGTAGTCCTGAGGCAATGTATCAGAGTGCTAAGGCAGTCTAACGATTTTGTACCACGTTCAAATCCCTCTGTAGACATTAATTTTTTTACATTGATAATATTTTTATTCAATTTCTAGAACTGTCCGTAAATCATGTATAAGGAAAAAGTGATTCAGAACATATTAAAAAATTGTTGAAACCATTTGATGATAGTATATCAGATGATTACATTATAACATTTTTTTATTTTTTTATATGACATATATGGTGTTTCACTTTAATTCATTACTATGTATGCCGTAATATTTCAGTATTGGCAAGTGAACACACGATAGCACATGCTCAATCGTAATGCTTTATTAGGAGCCAGCAGTTGAATTCTCGTTTGCAGGATAACGTTTTTTTTCTAAGAATTAACTCGAGCATAGCTCGACAAAGTAAGATATCTTGCGGTATACCTTTGACATGTATCTATCTCATTTTATCTCGTTGCGTGTATTCTCTTTCTTTGTTTACTGAGATATGGCAACGCTGAACTGAAGGCTGTAAGCAAAGGGGTACAATCCTGGGTACCGAAGCAATCTTCTGTTACCGTCAACGCGTATTAGACTGTTGTAGTGCGAAGTGTTTCACATTTTTATATTAGTTTTAGATTACTTCGAAATCTTTTTCTAAAAAGTTCGCACAGTTCTTCATAAAACGATTTTTCTGCCGAGACATTTTTTTCCACAACTTATTGTACTGAGGGAGAAAGCAGTTACTCAATCGGTGTGTTATGGACTCTAATTGTATTTCGGAGGAGGAATCATTACTGGCCTTTATATCATTCATTATGACATCTATCTTATCGTTATTTGTATTGGGCTTCTTACTCCATATTCATAGTCATGTGCACAAGACTAAGTTCTTTACTTTAAAATACATCGTAATCCGTAAAGTGTTTGGGCAGATGATTGTTTTACAACTTATATATTTACAATTCAACGATTATGAATATTAATAGGAATTCCCCCCAGTTTTCCTTCAAAAAATTGTGAAGGAAGTTGTTTTAATCGATCACTATCAACGTGCTAATGAACTCCTGAATAATTACAAGAAAACAGCTCAACCTGTAAATCTGTAACACGCAAACTGCTGGAACCGTATTCCATCATTTGTTATTCTTTTTTTAGACCGTATCCTCTCCGCTGATGCTTGGAGACGGTTAAACTGTGTATCGAAATTTATCCATGGTATAAACTACCTCCATCAGTTCATAAGGTACCGCAACATGGAAGTGAAGTATATGCTAGATTTAAACTGCCAATTGGTTTGTATTTAAAAGAGCCACAAGAGGCAAATAATAAAGTCTTCAGGAAATCATGCGCTGAAAACTCCCGAATATGTTACCGCAAAAAGACAAACAGATATTATGCGGCATATTATGTTATTATCATCTGATCCACTAATAAGCTTTTTAGGAATAAAGGATGGCAAGCACAAGGACGTTCTTTCTCAAGAAGCCAAAACGCTGCTGTTGGTTCAATAAATTAATGGTAAGCGTGATAAGTGCCGAATGTAATTCCATTCCATTAATCATTCTCAGGGCCAGATTTACATTTTAAGGTTTTGGGGTTTAAGATTTAGGGTTAGAAGAGTCGATAACTCAGCTGAGACATGTAAATTTATAGTATAGGCGGATGAAGTATCGGAATTATAGGACTTTGTAGATAAGGATTCCTTGTTGTGACGGTTACCGATTTTCGCGCAGCATGTCATCAAAGTATAGTCATTCACGAACATTAAAAAAAAATTCCAATTGAATCGATGAAAAACTGAGTTGTCGGCAGACTTTTGTCCAAAAAGATCGGTTTCTAGCCCACTGTGCGGCTATATATACAATTTGTTTATAACAAAAAAATGTTTATAACATTATTTTACAACTTATTTAAATTTATGTAATGACAAAAAATGTACAGCATTTCACTCCATTGATATATGTTTATGAAATTCCCTCCTACAGTTTCGCAGATCTTTATTATTAACAGCCCGTGATTTCCATGAAACTGGACAGTTTCTTCCTATTGAAAATTAAAGTAATTTATAAGCTAACAGTGTGAGAATAGGCGTTCCCCTCCCTCACCTTTACTCCCCACTTAAGCGGCCCAGGGTACTGCGTCGCTGGAAAAACAAAAGGCCTCGCACTTACAGTCGTAGAACGTCCTCGTAGAGAGAGCTTCGTTTATTCTTATTACCACAATTCTGTTATTCTACCTTATTACTTATATATATATATTTTCACCTATTCATTTTGTTCGTACTCGTTTCTTATAAATATACTTTAAACTATCAAAACAATCAGAAGAGTTTCATTTCGTTGCCGTCCGAAATATAAGACATAATAATACCTATCCCATCAAACAGTAATAACAGAATGACAATAGAATAAATTAACAATAATAATAGAATAAACAACATAGAATTGACACCTCGGCTACATATGTATAAGGCAGGCCGTACACCAAAGTTGCATGTTGCGTGTTTGATGCATGTTTAGTGTACGGCCTGCCGAAATGATGTGTACGTACGTAGAATAGGTATTGCGGCTGAATACAAACGATATGTACGGACGCAGAATCGACACCTCGACTGGATATATGCAACGTTTAAATGCCCAGAATCGACACCTTGCTTGTATAAATGCAACATTATATGCGCAGAATCGATACCTCGCCTGGATAAATGAAACCACTGGGTTCCAATCTCGGTTGCATTTATCCCGGTTTTACTGTAATTACCCTCCTTTTTCTGGAAATCGCAAATACTTTTCAGTTTCTAAACGAGGGAAGGTGATTATCATGAAAAATAAGTTGTTACGTAGACGGAGCAATAAAATTGTAAACACCGAAAAAATCGACAATTCGACTATTCCTCCATGCATTTCCATGATCGACCATTCTTTTTACTGGAAATCGCGAATACTTTGCAATTTTTTTTTATCCGACTTCGAAAAGGAGGAGGATACTCAATTCGATGTGTATATTTTTTTTTTTTATGTATGTTCACCGATTACGCCGAGACGGGTGGACCAATCGGAACGAAACCTTTTGCATCTGGTAGAGTATGTCTCCCGATTGGTCCTGTTATAAATACATTTTACATTTTTTCACTCCGAACGCTTTTTATTGCAAAAAAACGTACTATTTCATGTATGCACGGCGTACGGTCGCCGATTACTGCGAGACGGATAGACCAATCGGAACGAAACTTTTTGCGTCTTATAGAGTATAACTCCCTATTGGTCCTGTAAAAAAAATATTTTGCGTTTTTTCATTCCTAATGATTTTTTCTTCTAAATGTATGTTCGCCGATTACTCCGAGACGGATGGACCAATCGGAACGAAACCTTTTGCGTCTGGTATAGTATGTGTCCAGATTGGTCCCGTTAAAAAAACATTTTATATTTTTTCGTAAGAGAAAAATTATAGGACCGGCTGAAAACATTTGTAATTGTAACGATTATATGAGAAATTGGTAGCACTCCTGATGTACATGCACTATACTGCAGTTCACAAGAGATCATACTTAACTGGCGCCGCTCACTAGGTCTAGAGAGATTTTTAATAACGTGTATTATTCCCCTCTACAGCTTGCTTCTTATTATACTTTGCGAACATATAAATGCTGGGCAGAAATATATGACGTACGATAACTGATAACCGGTGTGATATTGTAAAGTTTCACGATACAATGAAATTCCTATTATTTGTCGCAAAAAAATGATGTGAACGCAAAGTAAGAAGCAAGCTGTAAAGGGGAATCACACGCACTATTAAAAATCTCCCTAGACCTCAGTAGGTCACTAGCTGTGCGAGTTAAGTGCGGTCACTCGTGAACTGCAGTATAGTTAATTCGCAATGGGTTTGTTGATTCCCGTTGAATATTGTTTAGTTGAAATTATCCAGACCAAGGGCCTCGCGAACGAATATATAACGAGCCACGGGGCCTGCGGATGAATATAAACCGAGCAGCAAACATGCCGCAAAGAAAGAACGCGAGCAAGGAGACCGCCGTACCGTTGGGCCGCCGCGGCCCGCGACCGCCCAAGGCTCGACCCCGGATCGTCAGTGTCAAGAGGCTGAGCGGACCAGTCCGCCTAGTGGGGCCACCCTCACGGGTCAGACCGCCACCACGCCAGCCGCTCGGGCTCAACGTGGCGGAAACCGTAGGCGTCGACGGGGCGCAAGCAGAAGGACCGGAGGCCGCGCCTCCGCCTCCCCAACGACACCACCGCATCGCCAGGGCGACGCCAGCCGTCCGCACCAGCGCCCTAGCCAGGACCACCCGAAGGCCCGCCAGGACCACACCAGCCGCCCGACCAGCCAGACTGGCTCGGCCAGCCGCTGCCGCACCACCGCTAGCCCGGCCGCCAGGGGCACCGCCAACATCACCGCCGACCACACCACCACCGCCAGCCGGATCAGCCCTAGACCCGCCGACTCCAGTTGCGGCAGCAGCCGCATCACCGGCCATACCGGCAGGCCCGCCGCCGGACCCACCGACGCCAGCTGGGACGCCGCCGCCAGCGCGGACACCGCCGCCACTAGCCGGGATACCACCGCCACCAGCGTGGACACCGCCACCGCCCATCACCGGTCTCCCCGACCGGCCCCGCCGCCCAGACCGGCGAACCCGCCGCCCAAGCGTCCGCCCGACAAGGCCGACGGTCGCCCCCGCAACCCCCGCCGCCTTAACCAGCCACCCCGCCGACCATCCACGACCGGAGGCCGTCAGCGTCACCACCGGAAGAACGGACGAGGCAGTCCTCGACTGAGGGGTCCTATCCCGGCGTCGGCCTACCTACGTGACCCTGGCCAACGGGGTTACCCTGGCCGTCCGGCGACTCCAGACAGGCCGCGTCCGGGTCCGGGCCATTTTGGGGCCCGCACCACCACCAGCTCCAACAGGACCCGCCCCACCGGCACCCGACGCCGGACCATAGGAAAAAGTTGTTCAAAATGTTGAGTTTTACAATACATTTAAATTTCATCAAAATCGGTGAGGTGTAACCTAATCTCAATAATTACCAAAAGTACTATGGTACTATTAGAACTAATAAATGGAGGGACCTCGCGTCTATACAGTAAAAGCTGAATACAGTAAAACCTGGATAAATTCAACCAACATTGGGACCCAGTGGTTGCATTTACCTATACTAAGCGAGGTGTCGAATCTCGGGTTACACGCGACGACGGCCAGCCAAGCGTGAACTTAGAAAGGGATAGACAGTGGCGGAAAGAGAGAGGTCCAATGATCAAAGGAAAGAGCCGAAACGTATCGATGTGACTAATACTAATTGAATCAAAAAACTTTTTTTTTTTGACTTTTTTTAGTGAAACTTTTACTAGCGCATTGGTGAAATTTTTCTGATTAATATGATACCAAATACGATATAGTTTGAATGGGGCGAGGTTTGTTATGGGACGCTGTGAAAAATCCAGGCGGGCGGCAGTCAAATCTTAGCGAAAAGGGACAATCTCAACATTCAGAATGAGAGAAGGACAGCATGACTGTAGTGCGTCTCACTCAGCGTTACGGCGATGTTGCCTTTTTCGCTTGCCTTCGCAGCACAGTTCGAGTGACGTAATCAAGCTAACGCTTGATTCTGACTACCATTCCAAATCGGCAGCCTTTCTACTTAGACGCCACCTTATAACTACTAGCTGAACTAAATTTGTCACGTGACTTGCTCTGTATTATCCAGATAATGGCGGAACTCGTCTGTGAGAATGCAATCGCGATTTTTCGTTTTTCGTCCTTATATGAGAATATTTGAGGCTGGGTGAGGGCTCATTCGAAAGAGAAAGATTCAATGCAGCACGCTCTGGTCATCGTTTGAGTCACAAAACTGTTTTAGTGACCTAAAAATACCTTTGATTCTGCGGATGTATTTTCTCGATTTTTCCTCTACTTTGGACACTCATATTATTAGATATTAACAAAATATCGTTCAATCATGAACAGAGCGTGCTGCATTGAACCTTCCTCTTTCGAATGAACCCTCACCCAGCCTCAAATATTCTCATATAAGGACGAAAAGCGAAAAATCCCGGACCCCTTTTTAGGCCTATTTTTGCCGGTAATGTCACCTCGCTGCATTACCCGTGTCTACCCCCTTAAGGGGGTAGACACAGTACGTGACGTCACCGATTCGGGACGTCGGTATTACAGTAGTTTTTTTCGTTGGGCCTGGTGGAGCCACTTGCGTGTTTTGTTACGAACTTGAAAGGTTTAATTCTCAGCTAGCGTGCGCGCAACACGATCTAGGAAGGCAACAGCGCCTCAAGTATTTTTACAAACACATTCAAACGCTCATCTCGCCAGAGGCATCGCCACGATACGCCTGAAGAACGAAAGCGAAACATTGGCGCGCGTTTAGAGTGAGATGTACGGTGATCATGCTATCTTTCTTTCAACCCAAATGATAGAATTGTCACGCTCCGATAAATTCTGACTGACCAAACGCGTGGATTTTACATAGCACACCGTAGCACTCCTCGCTGCTGAAAAATATATACCTGCTCCGAAGGAACGGGCAATCTGAGAATTATTTTTAGAAGAAGTTACTAACCTTTTTAAATAAATGTTTCTTAATTAATAAAAGTATACAGGATACGTCATGCCATTGGGACGGGTTATATCTTGAATTTGGTAAGAGATAGGAAAAAGCTGTTTATGTAAAAGTTCAATGGTATGATAATGTATATTTTTCTGTGATTTCATTTTCTTCGTGAATGCAACGATGCACTCAAAAAATGCAAATCCATTTTTTATATAAGTAGAATTGCATTTTTTTTACTTGTGTCAACTCCTTGAAACATTCTGCATAAAAGATTAATATGGTACTATTAGAATTAATAAATGGAGGGACCTTGCGTCTGTACAGTAAAAGTTGAATATGTGCAGCAATTCATATATTCAGACGAGGTGTCGAATCTCGGATTATATGCGATGGCCAGCCAAGCGTGAACGTAGAAAGGGACAGACAGTGGAGGAGAGAGAGAGAGGTCCAATGATCAAAGAAAAGAGCCGAAACGTATCGGTGTGATTAATACTAATTCAATTATAAAACTTTTTTATTTTTGACTGTTTTTTACTGAAACTTTTACTAGCGCATTGGTGAAATTTTTCTGATTAAAATGATACCAAACACGACATAGTTTGAATGGGGCGAGGTTTGTTATGGGGCGCTGTGAAAAATCCAGGCAGGCGGCAGTCAAAACTTAGCGAAAAGGGACAATCTCAACATTCAGAATGAGAGAAGGACAACATAACTGTAGTGCGTCTCACTCTGCGTTCGGGCGATGTTGCCTTTTTCGCTTGTCTTCGCAGCACAGTTCGAGTGACGTAATCAAGCTGACGCTTGATTCTGGCTACGATTCCAGATCGGCAGCCTTTCTACTTAGACGCCACCTTATAACTACTAGCTGAACTAAATTTGTCACGTAACTTGCTCTGTAGTATCCAGATAATGGCGGAACTCGTCTTTGGGAATGCTTTTACGGGAATACACTTTTCGTCCTTATATGAGAAGATTTTGATCTAAATAAGGGTTCATTCGAAAGAGGAAGGTTCAATGCAGCGCGGTCTGGTCACCGTTTGAGTCACAGAACTGTTTTAGTGACCTAAAAAATACTTGGAATCTGCGGATGTATTTTGTCGATTTTTCCTCTACTTTGGATACTCATATTATTAGATATCAACACAATTTTGTTGAACCATAACCAGACCGCGCTGCATTGGACCTTCCTCTTTCGAATGAGTCCTCACCCAGCCCCAAATCTTCTCATATAAGGACGAAAAGTGTATTCCCGTAAACCCCTTTTTAGGCCTATTTTTGCCGGTAATGTCACCTCGCTGCATTACCCGTGTCTATCCCCTTAAGTCGATAATTGTTGGATTACAGTAAACCCTTATAGAATTAGATGGCATGCCCGCTCGCGTTAAGAGTAGGGATGCTCAGGAGTTACGTATCGGGAGTCCAGAGTCCGAGAATTCCCATAGACAAAAGTCTATATAGAAAAAAAGCACTTGGTCAGCAGAATCTGACTATAAATAGAGGCGCGCCGCGCGGAGAGAATCAGTCTGGTTTCGACCATGTTCAGCTCGACTTCGACTTCGGTCGAGTACAGCTACCACTCTAGCAATAGAGGGAAGGCTAAGGTTGCTCAGCGCTGAACCGCCTAGGCAGGGATATAGCAACAGAGTAACCCGCGCTAAATAAAATCCTTACTTTCAGCGTTAAGTGCAAGTTTCTACGCATCTACTGACACTCTACTCATGGTTCGCGACGTGTTCACTACATGTTGGTTTAGAGTAAGCTATCAAGTGAGAAGAGCTAGCGAGGAGCGGAGCTCTTTGAATACGGCCTATACTACACATAGCTCTGGCTTGCGCAGAAACCGATTGCGACCTGTAGAGGGGTCTGTTCGTGTCTGGGGGAACAGTACAAGTTGCTGTCTTTGATAATTTCTGATACCTAGAGTAATTGGTTATTATCCAGAGTGTTGGCTGTACCCATAGTATAATTCGCGTACTAATTTCTACTAATAACTATATTTTCTATTATATTTTCATTTATGGCGAATTCATTATATTTTCTTTGTATTTTTCATCTAGCCCGCACTCACTGTAATATTAATCATCTTGTTTTCTTCTATATTTCACTTTAGGGCTGAATCATTGTAAAAGAGACTAACAATAAGTAATATCTTTCTAACCTTTCAATCTTTAATAAATTAATTATATAAAGGGTAATTAACGTTGGATTTCACTCCCTATAATCCCTATTAAAATATACGAGACGCCTTCTGAGGGAACCGCTCTCCCTTTACGTCGGCGCAGTGTTAAATATGTTTCTAACCCAGCTGCAACTGTTGAACTCAAAACCCGAGTCGCATATTTCATCCTCATCTTTTCAAAATTAGTTAGATATATATGACTATTTGTTAATTTAGGAGCTAATCTGTTGTTTAATAATTTATCTTTATTATAAAACTGTTCTATATAAGACCCTGAGGTCTTTTTGTTTGCCCGGTGGAATTCATACTACATGTTATGTCGAATAGATTTCATTAAATGTGGAGGATATAAAATAATTCCAAACCCCCTAATAAAATTTTATTATTATTTTCAGTGACGCCTAAAATGTGACTAAGTTCTACAAAATTTGATTCCATATCTGTGACCAGGCTGACACTTGTAACCCAATTTCATTTAATTTCTGAATAAAATTATCTAAATGTTTTTTTAAATTCTGTGTATTTATACAAGATGAGATAAATATGTACCCTAATGGTTGCTTCCAACTTTTTTTCATGCCTCTAGCCATTATGACAGTAACATAATTTGCCGAACTACTATTTCGCAAAATGCAGTCGTCTTCAAACCCGATAAGTAAATCATAACCGTAATCGTAATATACGTTACACTTTACTGACATTTTGTCAACACATATTGAGCAATATTTATCTGAATCATGCATGTTCTCTACTTTTAATTTTAAAATAGCAAATAAATTACTATTAAAGCCTGCAGTAAATTGCACTTTTTCTAAATACCTTTGTAACATCCTCGTTGCCGGAAGGGCAAATGTGGCCTGCAACTGCCGATAACATTTTGGCCCAACAAAATACAATGATATCGTGAACTTTTTAAAATCTTCCATATAACGTCTACCGTGAACATTTCTATTATTTTGAATAACTTGCATATTAACGAAATTAATTATTTTTGGGGATAAAAATTTTTCATATAAACCCTGAAATGTACTTAAACTAGACTGATTATTTCTAAGTTCTAACACTTCCGCTTTTAACTCTAAATTCTCGCGTTCTAAATTAGAAATTTTATTCTCAAGCTTACGCTTCCTCGGAGTACCTGCATATATCGATGCTGACGTCTGAACACTTACATCAAAGCCGAATGATGTAATGTCTCCCTGATGAGATGAACCTGCAATTGTTAAAGAACAAGCATATAAGATAAAAAATATTTATTCTCATTTATCTAAATTATTTATTCTTATGTATTTATATATTAAACACTTATTATGTACTTAAATGTATTTTTATCTGCTATGTCTACAATACGAATTTTTGCTGGAGGCTCAAACTCAGGATGCTCTCTTCTTGAATATTTGTATCTGATATGAAAATAGGAGATCAATATATTACTCAATTACTACAATTAAATGGTTAATAAAATTAATACTTCTATAATATTCATACCAGACTCAATTTGCTTTGGAATTGCTGTTAGTAATGTAACGGGGCGGTCTGGTCGGTGCGCACGACGTTGTCGGGCTGGTCTGGCGGCCATCTCCTGCCTCGAGTGCTACAACACAATATAGCCTGGAGATTAGACGACGCGTGGAGCCATTTCGCACTTAGCCTAATTTACAGGACTTACTTACTACAGTCGGAATCCGGTCCGTCACGGAAATTTACGCGGGACTTAGAATCTAACCTGTTAGCGTCAGCACGCATGCAAGGGTTGACACGTGGCAGGGTCAATGCATTTGGGGCTTTGACCTGTTTTTCAAGGATCTCTCAGGATTCTTTAGGCTATCGATACCCCAAGCCATATGTCTGTCATCGGACTTGGGCCGGCGGTAGTTGATACTCGAGGCGCGACGAATTCAAAAGCCGGGTATCCACCAGTATCAAACGCCCGTATCGTATCACCGTTCCGAATCCTTTTGAATAGGCAGGCATTGCCACGTTGCATGCAACGGCATGCTGCGGCGCGGACAACATTTCTTCGTTTCTTGATATAAACGGTTAGGCAATAGGACTGGGCCACTACAGGCGAGGAGTTTCGTTTTGCTGCGTGCCGTTCCAAAGGAACGGAGGCAACGGACTGATCCGAAAAATTTGTCGATTCTTTGCCGTTCCATCGAAGGAAAAGTTCATGCGTTTGCACTTGACATAGCGTTTCGTGCCGTCACTTGGGTTTCAATTTATTTGAAATCTTGCAGTATTATTGGATTCATTTAAAAATCGATGAAATTATTTATGAACTTAATCTGATTTAATGTAGATAAATTTTATCGTCTAAATATATTGAAACAGATCAATTATCTTCGGTGATACGCTGTACATAAAAGAGCAATGTTAATAATCACCTGTATGATTATTGAAAAAGGACAATGTTAATTTTCCAGAGATGTTTCCGTTGCCGAGTATCGAAAGTTCTATTGGGCTGTGATACGGAGGTGAAGGAACGGGCCGATCCGAAAATTGTCGGTTTCTTGCTGTTCAAAGCATAGGTTCGGAGACCACTTGAAACGTAAAAACAACATACCCAGGCGAAGGCCCGAAATGCTATGTCAAGTGGAAACGTGACACTTGGGGCACGAGATAATATGATTTGGAATCGGATATATCAGTGAGATAATACTAATGCAACGACTGAACTTTGTTATTTTTCATTTTTTTCTTATAAAACTGTTACCAAGATATTTGTGACGTTTTTCTGATTAAAATGATACCAAACACGATATGGTTTGGATAATTACACTAAAGGAACAGCATGCAGCAAATCGAAACTTCTCGCCTATAGGAGTTTATTTCAAGACACGAAGAACTATTGTCCGAGCCGTAGCACGCCGTTGCATGCAACGAGGCAACGTCTGCCTATTCGAAAGGGTTCGGAACGGTGATACGATACGGGCGTTTGATACTGGTGGATACCCGGCTTAAGTTTTACAATGTCTTATCTATTGTTTGTTTATTCCTTTGAATTTTGGCTCCTAATTTATGGGCATTGATATAACATAATGCAGACATGCTGCAGTCATACTCTTATGGCATCGTCGCCATATTACATTTCATTCAACACTTGCGATTACAAGCCTGCAGCTAAATTCACACGATATTGCACACATACATACAGGCGAGGTTCGCAACAAAGTCAAAGGATTACATACTATTCTTTCATAATAGACACTATAGTTTTCATAATTAATTTTATAACCTATAAATATAATTATTCTATGTTGCGCGTGGACCACAGCCGACTCTAGTACTAGCCGTGCTGAAGTAAAAATGGCAACACCGCGGGAGTCCGGTCCGAATATATCAACATCTACCCTACTATCTGCCTCCCGGACTCCCAGACTCCCAGCCAATCAACGTCGTCAGACTCTCGGCTAGTCTCTGGACTTCACATAACCTCTTTGGTTTCGTTCCAATAATTTCGCTTGTTTCAAGGTTTTTATTCACTTATATACATGTTTATCAATTCTTAAATGTTTCAATTTGATCCAAAGATGGTTTCATTTTGCTTCATACCTAAATTTTCTTGAAACCACTGTAAATATTTCAAATATCATGCTTCACAACACCAAACTACTTCGAGAGTACACAAAATTTATATCACATTTATAACAATTTTATACTACCACATCACTTCTACTTCCCATAGTTGCAACGTTTATGTATTGTTTATACATAATTAATACAAAATAGCGTATATTACTACAGCTTTTAATTAAAAAAGACGGTAATTACAATTCCGAGCACAGGACTCTGTTTTTGAAAATAGGACTCCCGATTGTCACGTGAGCGGTGTTGCCACGTTGTTCAGCATGGCTAGTACTAGAGTCGGCTGTGCGTGGACTTAGTGGTTTAGGGAATTTTGGGATTTCAGAACGTGGGTAAGGGTACTCGTGGGGCGCTGAAGCGCTCTGCTCGCAAGGCGCGAAAATGAATTCAATAAATTGTTGTTCACTGCTTCAAAGTTCGACTATTTATTAAACAATCGTGGAAAAATTATAAAGTTCAAAGAACTTTTTGAACGTGAGAACGACCCGTCGATTTCAGATGACATAATCATTCTGATCATTCTGCGCTTGGCGGAAGAGATCTTCGCGTGATGCCGGTCAATATCCCTTCCTTGGTGGATTCTAGATCCTCCCTCGTCCAATGGTGGAGGAGTCCACCCCGTCCTGTGTAGGCCCCTTCTGCTTACCTGGCTGTGGTCCGCCCTCAGGCGCGTGGAAGTGGAGGCGCTCCGCCAAGACGCTAGATTGTTGCAGCGTACTTACATGTGCTGCTGCCTGCAAAAACAGTAGAAAAGCGGCGATCCCATACTAATGCGTATGTTATCACGGACACATACGGATGGCCAGAATTCAATGTGTTAGTTTCAACAGTTTTTCGAAAATATCTCGAAAACTAAGGCCGAGCGGCGGTTATATGTATAGGAAAAGGTTGTTCAAAATGTTGAGTTTTACAACATATTTAAATTTCATCAATATCGGTGAAGTGTAACCTGATCTCAACAATTACCAATTTTTATAATATTTATTACACAAAAACTACATAAATCTTAAATTATTTAATTACGTAAGCAAACATGTATAAAACATACATTCATATGTACGTGCATATTTGCATATAAATATAAACATATCAATAATGTTTTTATTACAAATTTTATTCAGCTGCTCTTGTTTGAGTTTCTTCTTCCTGATTCTCAATTCTCCAATTTTCTGAATGTCTATTAAATAAATCCTGATTAATAGGTCCAATCAATGCACGTCCTACTCTAATGTTTTTTTGATTAGGCTGTAAATATTTTTCAGCAACATACATCAGTTGCTCTTTAGTTACACCTTTTAATCGTTGTCTTTGTTCTTGAATGTCATTATCTGTTATGTTATACTTAAATTTAATCATTCCACGATTACTTGGGGAAACTGGTGCATCCACACGTTGGAATATTCCTAATTTTGCTTCATTGATATCACTTTGATTTAATGATTGTTTTGACAAAAAGTCATAAGTTTTATCAAACAGATCTAAAGTACGAGTAGAATTAGGATCTCTGTAAGAATAAAATGCAAAGATTCCATCTGACGATAGCATAGCACCACCACCATACGCTCCACCTTTCTCTCGAATTTCTGGATGTAAATAAAGCGATGTAATCAATTTAGCAAGTACTTGTAGAGGTGCAAAATCTGGATGGGCATACGGTACAGTGAAAATTGTTTTAGCTGTATAATTTACTGTATATGGTAGCACATAGTGAATAGCATTATCACCTATATCGATATTTTCATTACATGCGGAAGAATATATATGTTTAGGTACACCCTTTAATGAACTATAAAATTCATTAACACTTTCTAATATCTTGTCTTTACTATTTTCACATAAATTTATTGCTGACCTCAAGTATTGTTTATTTAAGACATAATTAGATATCTTTTGCATTTCATTTAATACAGGACTTAAGTCTTGTATTTGTGCTATTCTTTTCATATTCAAAACATATTCCATTCCTGACAAATTTTCTTTGAATTTCATAACTGGAGAAACCAAACTGGCTGCACTACTCATTGCATATGTGTGCCCTAAATCTGCAATTCCATTAATCAGATCTGCGGCATTGATTTTAACAAGCGTCTTAAATCTTTCAATTTCAGACAGTTTGACATTATTAAACAATTCTAACCATAATTTCCACATATCGTTTATATTATGATCTAAACAATAAGATTCTATTAGTATTCCTTCTTCGTATTGCAATAAATTATTCTTATGTTCTACAATGTGATTCATAAAATTTAAGCCTCCAGTTTTTAGTCGTATTAACTGATCAAAGTTTCTGTAATTATAATTTTTTGTACCCATTTTTGAAATAATATTATTGAAAAGTGGTAATAAACTTTTTAATTCGGGTTCCAAGTTTTGTGTATTAAGTATTCCTCGGTAATAACATACACCATTTGTTGGTTCAGTAGCTACTTGTACAGGAACATCAACTACTTTTGTATCCATTAATTTGTAACGTTCTACATCGACTTTTATATCTTCTATTTTCAAAGTAGGAAGAACATTTACATCTACTTGTTTTTGTTGTTCTTGAAGTAAAATTTGTCCATCGATATAAATTTGTTCTAATTCTTCCTTAGAAAGTTCTTTTAATTTCGACTCTAACAATTTACGTTCTGCAACTGCTTTATCATGATCGTATTGTTCATATGGCAACATTGTCAATGTTAATTTATGAGTATTATCCATTAAATATGTCTTCACTAATTCTTGAAGATATTTGGGATTATTATTCATTTTTTCTTTAAATGTTCTAATTGCTTCATTGATTCTTATTGATTTTATGAGATCTCCATTATGATTCCATAATGGTGTTAAATTAAAAAGTAATTGTAATCCAAAACTAGAAGTTTGATGTTTTGTTTGAAGTTCAATACTATGTAAAACAGATTCAACGTGATCCTTACTAAATTCCTCCTTAATAACTTTTTGTACAGTTTCGTTAAATATATTTTCTACCTTCTCAAAATCATCTGCTTTGACACCAAGTAAACTTACAATAAATATTGTATCTTTACACTGAGAATCGAAGCCTGTCATCGGACCAAAAGCAATTCCTATATTTGACTCTACTAAGGATTTATAAAACGATGAATTTGGACCTTTCAAAAGAAGTTGAGATAAAATATGCATTTCAAAATTTTTCTGTATGTCTGTTATGTCATTACATAAGAAACCAATAGCTATGCTGCCTTGTCGGTTAGGATCTGCAATCATGGGATCTGGTTTACACACAATGTGTTCTTTTCTTGGTTTATCCCATCGTTTTTCTGAAGGAACCTCTGATGCAGAAGTGTCAATCTTATCTACTAGAAACAAGTATTGCTCATTAACAAATTTCAAATGATCGTCTAAGGGAAAATTACCATATGAGTAGAATCGAGAATTAGAAGGATGATAATGAGTTTGATGAAAATTTAACAGATCAGTGTATCTTAAAGTAGGAATAACAAGAGGATCTCCTCCAGAAATTACAGAATAGGTATGACTAGGTAGAATTTTATTCAATAATTGTTCGGCAAATATTGTTTGATTTTCATTGAAAACACCTTTCATTTCGTTGAAAACTACTCCTTTAAAAATGATAGGTGAATTTTTATCATGAACATCTTCATGTTCTAATCTCCAGCCTTCTTGTTTAAAATCAAGTTCTTTCAAAAGCGGTTTAAATACTGAATCTAAGTATACAGATTGTAGATTTCTATAATCTTTTGAGTTTTGTGTAGAAAATGGATATACAGTGTAATCAGGTCCTGTCATAGCATTCATAAAAGTAGCTAATGATCTTCTTAGCATTTTGAAGAATGGATCTCTACATGGATACCTTTTACTACCACAAAGGGTAATATGTTCCAAAATGTGAGGTACTCCTGTAGAATCTTTTGGAGGTGTACGAAATGCAATTGAAAATACATTGTTGCTATCGTCTCTTGCTAAATGTAAATATTGTGCCCCAGTACCCAAATGAGTCAATTCTATTGCATTTAGATGCACTTCATCCACCATTGCAATTTTATCCACGATAAAACCATGAATAACTTGTCCTTCTTGAAATTTATTAACTTCATTTTCAATTAAACTTGCTTTATATTTTATAGTACTGGATGTAATATTTCTTTTCAAACAAAGGTTATAATATTTTGAATACTTTTGTAATCCAAATTGATTTAAATAAGAACTTGGAGGTATGCTTAACATCCTTAGCATAGTTATTCAAGGTCTATAAGAGGTTAAACACGAATAACATCAGTGTATTTCATTACTCAACATATATAAAAAAGAAAATTTTCTTATTAACAGCATAATACTTACCAAAGTTAAATGTAAATTAGTTTATATTATACGTTTACGAAATAAACATTTGATAATTATTTCTTTTCAAACTTAAAAACCGCGTGACATGACTTCTTCTTGGTATAAAGATTTATTAGTAACCATTAGTAACTATTACTCGACATTGCTCCACATCAGACTGTCAAAACGAATAGTAAACGTTTTAGTAATAACATGTAAAAATTTATAAAAAATGATGTTAAAAACTAATAATAAATTATTACTTTCAAGAGGTATATACAATTGTATGTATGCATACAACATGAAATATTAAATACGGTGTTAAATAGTACATCACTAATCAAAATGAATTCAACCATTTGAATTTAGAGAATAAAACAAGCAATTCTCGGTTTTACTAATTTTGCAATCATCCCAGAAACATCTTTAATATTTTAATACTGTATAATTAATTCAAAATTTGCTCAAGAGTAATTAAATATGATTTGGTACAAAATAAAGCAGTACTACATGTATGTATGTAAGGTGTCCCAGTATTGATGATACAACCATGATGAGGGTGATTCCACATGAAAAAATGAGTCGAAAATATGGAATAAATTTTTTACTTGGAGGTCTTGTTTTCGAGAAAATCAGTATCGTTTAATATAGTATAATTCGGAAAGTACAGTTGTATATATATGCAGTACGGTGGCCAACATTTTCAACAATTTTTACATTTATAAAGTAAATCTTCAAAATTACATGCTTTATTATTACCAATAAACCTATGAAATATGATTTGCATAGAAATTCGATCAATCACGATATAGTTAGGTACTCGAAGAAGATTCACAGTTGATTTTTTTCAAAAACAAAGCTTCAAATGAAAAAATTGTATTTCATATTTTCGACTAATTTTCTCATGTATACATAATCCCCTTCATATTTGTACCATCAATACTGGGACATCCTGTATATATATATATAAAACAATATTATTCTTGTTTATATATTGTAAAACTTTATATGTGCTTTTTTAATATGAAATAATTTTTTTATGTTCGCGATTATATAATAATGAAAATACATATTTTGTATAAATAAAAAAAAAATATATATATATACTATGTATATGTATATTATACACAGACCGTTTGTAGCTATTCAACTGTTAATATTAACCAATCACATTATTGAATATATTTAACGAATATACATACATACATACATACAAATAAATATGTATTTAAACAAATAATTATATATATAATATATGCATATGTACATAGAATGAAAATGCCCAATAAGAAATACGACATATTTAAAAATAATTCATAAAATTCTTATAATCATTAAATAATGCTATTATTATTTAACTGAATTTTCAATAACTTTTAAGAGTTGTATAAAAATATACCAAATATAATTATACAGTTTAAGGATTAAAAATTGAGAACAAAGTTTATCAATGATAGTTGTTTTTATTGTTAAATGAAATGGTGAATTCAGTGAGAACGCGACCTGATATGAAAGAAACTGAAGCGATATACTCTTAATATAAAACACAATCTATGGTAATTGAAGAACGCGCAAAGTGCTGAAGTTTTCGTTGTGTGGTAGACCGTCCACTAATCCTCGATTTGAAATTCATGATGGGCTGCGCATAAGTTCGTTCCGTTGAAATTGTTTATGCCACTAATCACGGGCAAAATGCTGTGCATAAGAGCGGTATGACAAATTTCCGGTTATTTTCATACTGTATGCACTTCGGCGACTTGTCAGTCCGCGCGAGTGGAGGGTCTCAAATGGCGCTTATGTGCAATCACTGGGAGTGCAATGCTAACAAATAGTCCAGCTGTCTTTGACAAAATGGTAGGGTGCTCGCGTCCAGCGGGTGGTGATAAATTTTTACACACATAATTATAAAAGCGTCTCCGGTGACGGGGTACAATGAATACTGATAACCATGATCGAACGAAGCCCTGCGTTAGCAAGTCACCCGCGAGAATCGAGCTTAATGTCGACGAAAGCGCGTTCGACGGTAAACGAATCAAGAAGGAACGAACTGACGTTTCTCCTGAGAATGGTGAAGGTAGTAATAATGCCGGTATTAATGACAATAACAAACAGTTACAGTCAAATCAGCGGCTGGCTACCGGCAAATTTTCAAACGGCTTCCACGACGACGACCTACTTCAAGATATTATCGCGGCCAAGTTCACGGCCTTAACAAATCATGGAACAACCAAGTGCGACAAAATTCGGCTCCTAATCGAGGATAGCATCAGGTTAATGTAATATCTTTTTCTCTCTCTCGCTCTCTCAAACGCGCGCGCTATCACCATCTCCCCTCCACACACCTGTCCCCGTTTGAAAAAAGAGAAACTAATATTTCATTACAAAGAAATAAATTTCTTTTCAAAGAACTTATACTAGTATGATGTATATTACAAAATTGTTGTCTTATTTATTAAAGAAGTAACATTATATCAAGATAAAACTTTCATGATATTATTTTATAAATGATTAATATCTTGAAATGAAATGAACATTTAACTTTGGAAAATTTATCGTGGAAAATGAGAAGAGAAGGAAAAAATACAAAATAGTACATATTGTATGCTTCTTTAAAAGTATTAATTTATTAAATGAAAATATATTTGAAGAATAAAAAAATGTTTTTATATAGAATCAACAATTAAAATATTTTTCTTGTTTTTTACTTTTTTCAAACAGTTTATAATGAATATTAAGAGAAAAAGTCAAACATTTGATACTTCATAGTTTGCAGGTTAATTTTTGTGAAGATATATAAAAAGTATATTAAATACAAGAAGTGTTATATGTATATGGTAGTAATTTGAATAATTTTTGTATAAAACATAAACTAAAAGCGGATACAAATACTAAAATCCTTTTTGCATTAAAAAAAAGAATACTTTGATATTCATACATTTTATAATAGCAGAAATTAAATTGAAACAAATTTTAAAGGTTTCAGACTATATGATAAATGTTTGAGACAATAATAATTATTCTAATAAAGAAAAGTATAAATGATTGGAGAACAATTATTCTTCCTATGAATTAAAAATAAATTTAATTGAAAACAAATATATTGCAAAAAATGAATACGTTTCTAATTTTTCTTCATCGTTATTATTATATTATAATTTCTACTACATAGTACAGTTCTTAGACACAAAACATTTGTAATACTAAAAACAAGGAAAATATATTTGCTGATACTATTGTAAAATTTGTTAGAACATTCTGTATATAGATTTATATTAAATGTGTTATGATATATTTTTATGATTTTGTTGTGTTTTTCAATAAAAAGAAAATTGTAAAATATTTTTGTTTTATTACTTTAATGAAAATAAATAAAAGATTATTGATGATAATACCTTTATTAATTTTTGTGCGCAGTGAAGAATCAAAAACACATATTCAAGAAATTTTTTCACAAATTGAACAACTGAAAATAGAAGAAAAATTGTTGTTGTACCTGAAACTTCCATTATCATTGACCAATAGCGGGGCAACTGTTGATCCTTTAAGACAACCATTGAATCCGCTAGGAAACCGTTATGAAATTCATCAAACTATCATGTGGATTAAAACGCATTTGGAAGAAGATCCAGATGTTTCATTACCAAAACAAGAAGTTTACGAAGAATATAAGTAAGCATTTTGGATTCAGTCTGTTTAAATAATCATTATGTGAATTCTTGATAAACTATGTAGTATCGATGTGTTATAATACAGTAAATTTTCCTTCAGGATTTATATACATCGTTAACAATAAATTATAGAAGGAATTATTTTTTTAAATTTGTTCAATTTACTTACAGTATGTATTGTACACGAAATTCTATGAAACCTTTATCAACTGCTGATTTTGGAAAAGTTATGAAACAAGTATATCCCAGAGTTCGACCACGCAGATTGGGCACCCGAGGCAATTCACGTTATTGTTATGCTGGAATGCGTAAAAGAGTGAAGTTGGATCCTCCAACATTGCCTGATATATCAGGCACTCAAATTGTGAGATATAAGACTATAATTAAAATATTTTAAATAACTCGTTTCTACAACTTGTAAATTATTTTATGATTGAAAAAGATTTATTCAATTCATATGTATATTTTATATTGGAATTGAAAGTAGTTAAGTTTACAATATGTTTGAAAAATCATATAATTTGGAACACTTACCTTTATGGATGTTAATTACTTGCACTTTAAACCATTCAATTTTTTAGGGTGATGAAGTAGATGAAAATATTACTGAAGAAATGTTAGGAGCTGCTTCTACGCTGATCAGAGAATGGGCAGAAAACCTGTTGGGCTTAAAATTTCCAACTTTGAGTGCCTTAGCACGTCATCTCGTTGATAATCTTTGTGTTGATACTCGATCTCTTTCTGCTGTATGTATATTATGTGGTTCAGGAAATTCTAATTCATCGACAAATAAAGGTTTGTTGATTTTCATGTACTTAATGTATATATATATATATATATATACACTACACATATATTTATATATAAATTAAAAACGATGTTTTCTGTACAGAATCGAGTACAGATTTGCATATAACACCCATAAGTGGGAAATCTGGAAAACTCAGAGAAGCACAATTACAATTGCAACGAAAATTACAGCAGCGAGAACATATAAGGGATCAAAAGCATCGTCATCTTGATACTATTATACAGGTAGAAAATCATGTTTCAAAAACATAATATATTTAAATAAAAAAGGAATATTTTATTAATTATTAAAATGATTTTATATGTATTGATTATAAGTGTGATAATATTTCAGAATCAGAACAAAGAGAAGACTGTTGATAATAAAATGGGGGTATCTAAAGGAAATAAGAAACTAAAATTCATTCAGTCATCTCAAGGTACAAATCCATCAAGTGGGCAAAATGCATTAACTAAAATAAGTTTATCTGCTGTAGTAACAAATAGGCAGAAAAAAATTGTTAAAGCTAATAGTCAGCCATCTAACATCTCCTTGGAATCCAACTGTGATAATATAGTGGTACAATCGATCGAAGACATACAGAATAGCAATCCTAGTATAATGACGACCAACTGTACGAATACACAGCGTGATATCAAATCCAAAAATTCCAGAAAGCGTGCCAATCCAGTTGTATTGAATCAATCATCAGAGACAAGCCCTGAAAAACAAACAAAACTTACAGAACAGTTGATACAAGAGAATGTAGAGCATTCCAATATGTTGTTGCCTAAACTTACATCTATACAACGTCCTGGAAAAATATCGGTGATACTAGGTAGTAATTTGAAATCTACCAAGTGCAAAGGAAATGAGGCTGTCGACAATCAGCCTACTAAAAACTGTGATATCGAATCGTCAACATGTTCCAAAAGTTGCATTAAAGTAAACAATTATCCTAGCAGTTTTGATCGTAGTTTAAACACAACCGAAGATTCTACAGTTTTAACGAAAGATCAGATTCGATTATTGCAAGAAAACGTTGATAAAACCGAGAAACTTGGCTCGATCGAATCGGATGCTTTGGACGATTATTTAAACGGAGGTAACAATTCCCAGGAGCAGGAAGAAGAATTATTACAGTATTTTCAACAAAGTAATTCATCGAGTTCTGATGTAGAAGCTAATGCTATCACTATCGATGAACAAGTATCAAGATCTGATAAAGTTTCACAAGTAAGATTAATTTTAGAACAAAATTTAAAAGCAGGAACTGTACACGCATCCAGTGATGTATTACCTGCTGCTATTATTAGGCAAAACGTAGACAAACGTGAGATAACTCAAAAGCATAATTTAATATTACCAACATTGCTGAATCATTCAAATCAAAATAATACGAAGCGTAGGGTCAGTTTTGAAACGAACGTTGTAGAACATGTGCAAGATTCAAATGTCATTACTAATAGAGTTCCGCAAAGTCCAAACACTCGTCGTCGAATATTTAATTTCACACCAATATCGCCTGGTCCGCATTCACCCATTAATGGCCGCGCTTCTAAATCAAATTCAGCAAACGCCAGTCCGTTTGTTTCACCTCGGAATACACCAGTACCACGTTCCAGAAGTAATTTGCAAACGAGTAGTTTCAGAGTGCGTGCTCATAAATCGTTGTCGCGTTCGATATCCTGTAGCATGCCTTATACTAATAAAAACGATACCTTCGTTGTTCCCACCAGTGGTCCGGATATAATTAGGCAAACATCGTCTACGCCACAATTACCGTTGATTTCTACAAAATCGTCGGAAGTACAGGTTGATAGTGGTACCATGCAAATTTCTGTTATACCAAAAAAAGAAGGACAAGGATCACAGTGCGCTGCATTTTTATCTTCTGATCTAGCACCACAGAAACAATTACTTATTAACTATCCAAGTCAAGAAAATTTGCAGGAAATAAAAAATGTTTACCGGAAAAGCCAACCTGATCAAGAAATTAGCGAATTATTTCATAACAATAAACAGTTTTCCAATGAACTTTATAGATCACAATCAGTTCCATTACACAGGATGGTTAATCCTGCATTAATGTCACCTATCTCGACACAACACTGTTTACCTTCATTTCAAAGTCACAGTTTTAATCCGTCTACAAGCAGTTCTGTAGCACCTACACCAGTACCTAGCGAGTTTAACGATTTCGGATCGATAGGTCAATCAGAAGGAACTTCAGCGTACTTACTCGACGATGTCGATCCAAATTTCATATCGGACGATCAACATTTCTTAATGAGTGATAAGGAAATTACATCTGAAAATATAACTAATATATTAAATATTTTGAACGTAGAAGGGACACAAAGTTTAGAGATTTTACCAGAGCAACCTACAGAGGAAGGCCTGATAGAAAATAATTCAATAGTGTTGGGTGCTCTACCAAATTCAAATCTAAGCCTGTCAGAAGAGGATATGCTGGATTCGTCGAATGTACTGAATGTTCCAGAAGGTGGAACCTTACAGAAAATAATACAGTCGCGTTCTTATCCTAATACACCGCTACCTGTGTCAGTGTGTGCATACGCACCATCTTATACTGAAGATAGTAATGGATCAAGATCATATCCTTCTACACCGTTGCATACAGTTCAGTCGCAAGAAACTTATCAGGAGACTAACGAACCGATACTTTCAAGTCCCACTTTGAACTCTTTAAACTTACACAATGAATCTGTAAATGAATCTACTTCTATCAGTTTGTGTAGGAACGTTGTGGATTTACTCGAAGCTAATTTTCTAGGAGAAACTGATACGGAAACGAACGATTTAGACCCACTTAGTAATTTTGATGGATTGCAAGATGTTGATTCATTGACACCTTTATTCAATGAAGTAACAGAGCCTAATCGTTGAAAGCATATATGCAAGAAAATTATTTCATGGATTTTCTGATTTTGCATAATGATCTACCAAAGGTTGGAAAAATAATTCTTAAATTATATGTTTGCATGATTTTATTCTATAGCGATAATACTATGCATAAGTATTCTATTTTAATATGTGACAGTATAAACAAATGTAAAATCTTAGTTCCTAGTGTTAACATCAGACGTTCGAAGTCACAGTGATCGAATAAAGATACATCAGTTTAAGCTTTTTTTTCTTTTTTTCATAATATTTACTTTATATTTCAATAAAATTATGACAGCCGAACTTCTTTTTACTTTTTTGTATTTAAAATATAATTTGTATGAATTTTTGATTTTTTTATATATAATTTTCTAAAATACTGAAATCATTATTGCCTACATAATATATATCTATATATCTAAGACTTACACTAAATGTTCTTTTAATGTTTAATTGCAGTATCACGTTAATATAGAGTAATAACAAACAACTTGTGTTGAAAATTTCAAAAGATAAAAGAGAATATTAAAAAAATTAACTATTAAAATTAGAGATAACTTTGACACAGTTATAAGTGTAATTTAATTCAATACATAAGGAGCTATAGTTAATTGTATTCTCTTTAGACTTGTATTATTATACTTATTTTTTAAAGTAAGTAAAAAAAAGAAAAAAGGAAAAACTGTGATTTCAAAATATAAATCTTATAATATTGCATATTTCTTGAATTTTCCACTAGAGAAACTAAATGGTGTAAATATCTCCAGAAAAGTATAAGGTGTCTTGAGTATCTTTGGTGGAGTATTAAGTTTACAATTGTAAAACACAATGAAGAAGTTGCTCAATACCGAGCGATCATCGCTGTGAAATATTTGAGATTCGAATATGTGAAAGTTGATTTTATATAAATACTTTATATTTGTCGTTTTGGAACGTTTGTTTCTGAGTCATTTCAGTCCGCGTTATTGCGACTTTGTTATTCAAGCGTTTCTAAAAAATATTTACAATCACCTGCTGGACATTGGTGAACCTTTTATAGAGTAATCGGTATTGAACCCAGTATAAGTACTTCATCTAACCTGAGTATGAATAGCAAGTAGTAAAATGGACACGAGCGCCCAAAGTAGCCCGCGAGTACTCGGGATGTTCCTTGGACAATTTCGTGTACATGCCTGATTTAACGGAAGAAACATGAAAAGTCCTATGTGCATAAATTTCTATTTATTTCATTTATTTTACCTTGATTTATGAAACTTATTCCAATGATAAAACGTCATATTATGTGTATTAAAAGTATTTAAATTTTATAAATTCGGTATCTATGCTGTCTTTTTCTATTATTTTAATATTTTTAATTTTATTACTTACGCCTGATAAATTAATAATTATCTTAAATTACTTTTAATCAAATTAAGTCTAATTTCTAATTAAATGAGTCTTTTAAAAATGGGACATGTAAGATTATATATTTAAGTACCGTACTGGATTCTGTATCGATAATAATGCTAACATAATTATTGCTATGGCGGGTGTTCTTAATATGTTGTGTTGTTTGTAAAAAAAAAGGATCTAAATTATTATAAATATATCGCTGATTTATATTTTTCTATGGCGCTCTTGATCATGAATTTTACAAATTGAATCTTTTTTAATCAATTTTTATTCCTATGTATCATGGTTACTTAGCTTTCAAAGCATAAAAGTTAGATGTTTATGATCTAAGAAAATCCCTATGGATGGATTCGTCGTTTTTATTTAATTAGTACATTCTGTCACTTAAAAATTATTTTTTCATGCTAAGTTATAATGATGCGCTTAACTTAAAGTATTAGATTTTTAAAAACATATGGGGTATACATAATTTAGTGGTAACTGATTGCAAACGCACAACATTTGCAAGAATTTTACATTTATTATTTTATAAATGGATATATGGTATTACGAAATTAATGCCGTGTAAAGTATATAATATGATTTTTGTGGAATCTTATTTCAAAGTTACTATGAATATACACAAATAGCATGAACCAAATGCCGTATTGTTAATAATTAGGTAAGCGATTATATGACAATAAAAAAGAAATTAATATTTTATTTGACGTTTGCATCTGTATATTATCACAATTTCTATACATATGTACAGTACTGAGCATGGCAGGCATCTCTATGGGAAGAGAGTCTCACTTCTTATTTTACTATTAACCCTTGGACGGTAGACCATGGAGACGGCTCCAATTTTCATTTAATTTTGTATTTTTATATTATTTTCATTTTTAAATTTTACATTCTTCCTCTGAAAATTATTCTTCCAGTATATGAAACACTCTCGTTTCAAAATTATACATTTAACTTTAGGTTAATGTCCTTGTATACATATATACATTTTTTAAGTTTGGGTCTCGATTGACCCAAGCTCTACTGTTCAAGGGTTAATATTTTTAGGACTATAAATTCAGCAACCTAAAATTTAGATTTAAGAAGTTTGAAACTATACATTTTAAAACTAAAAAATTTTAATTTTGAAACTGTAGAATAAAAATTTTAAAGTTTTGAAATTTAAGATTTGTGATTGGTAATTTCGAAAACTTTGAAACTTAAATTTCGAAGTTTTGAAATTTGAACTGGGTAATTATAGTTAACTAGTTAACTAGAAAAACAGTAAAATACGTTGTTTGGTTTGCGCTATTACCGTATAAGGTACTAAATACATTGCTAATACTTATTTAATCGTCGTTTCACTGATTCCAACTGATTGTGAGTAATCATACGTGTGTATCTGAAGAATTTTTAATTCCGTAAATCTACATAACGTTAACTATATAATAAAATTTTAAATTTGTTATGTAAACATGTATCTTAACCTTTTGAAGTACATGAAAGTTAAATTTCCAGCCATAATAATTTTTCGCCATATCATAATATTCCAAAACGAATAAAAATCGAATTGGTGACAGCTTCTTTCCCTTCTTTTGAAGATCGATAATATCAACCAAAAAATGTATCTTTATATTTGGATTTAATATCGTTAGAAAACAAAATTAAATGTACTTCAAAAGGTTAACAAGCATCTTTGGCAATCGCATCCAGTACCGGATTAAGGGTAGGTGTAAGGGAAGTTATAGCTGCGGGCCCCACTTTGCACGGAACCCCAATATACGTCTTCGATTAAATATTATTTACTTTTATTTAGAATAAATTGCAATTTTTGAACCAGGTTAGCCAACCGAGAAGACCACCCTTAAAGGTTTGATAGCCCTCGGGCCTTAGAAATTTTAATCCGGTCCTGATCGTGTCATACATTTGTACAGTATAAGTAGCAAACAATCATTAATTCCGGATATAGCTGAAATACCGCTAACATATTATTTTTATGATATAATTTCAATGCATTTCAACTATTTTAAACTGTTAAAACAACTAATAAGATGATACTTTTATTATAAGACGAATTGTGAATTGTACAAATGGAAGACATTTAATGAACCAAGTAGTGATTAATTAATGGATGATACAGAAAAAGAAAGGAATTTCCACGAGTCATGGATGAAAAACGCTTTTAAAGAGAGATGAATTGGGCATGCATAGAAGGTTAAAAGAATAAAATAAATAATTTTCATTGATTTAACCAACAAAAATTTGTGCAATGGTGAAATCATTAAGACACATTTTGAAATATTATTGTATGTACAAAGATTTTTCTCGTTTAATTAAAAGTTTAAAAATATTCTTAATTAACATGTTCGATTTTCAAAAGAACTAGTACAAGAATTGTATATTTTTCTTCGTTGCTTAAAAAACAAATTATTCTTAGATGAATATGCATTAAATAATATTATATTATAAAATTACTAAACATTGCTCAGATTTATCTAAAAACATAAAAGCAAATGAGGATCGTGAAATTTGATGTCGGTATCTAGACGTCTGTAATATAACAGCATTAATTCATAAAAAAGGAATGGAACAAACTATTACGAAACATATACATATACATGGATATTTATGAGAACACTTAATATGTATAGTTATACTTAAATAGGAAAGTAACAATAATTATGGTATTCTTACCTTTATAAAATAATGAATATTCGGACTATAATTTTAAAGGAAAATGAAAGTTACCGCGGGAGGTAAGATTGTTTTTAAGTATGGTATAACAACACCGTACGATCTAACTTTACATTGTATTTCTTTTCCTCCATCGCAAGTTCATTCGTCTGACTGAATGTTATTTATTTTCATTCATTTTTTCTGTTTATGCTACCATATCGACATACAAGATACATAAAAAAGGTCGGAACATCTAAATATCTTAAAACAGTTCGGTTCTAAAAAAAAATTAAATATAAAAATTGTAAAGTTCAAATAGAAATGCTTACTTGATGGCGATGGTGACTGTGACCTTTTTCTTGATCTTGATCTTTGATGAAATTTAGAGGTCGTTTCAAGGTTAAATCATTTTTTTGACTAAATCTATCATTCTACTGTTTGAACGTGATAACTTCTGTATTTTTTATTTTGTTCGACAACACATAACTATAGGATTTTTGTTGGAAAATAATTTTAACCTTGAAATGACTTCAGAATTTGATGTTAAAATCAAGGTCACCATCGAGTGCCTCTACAAATCTGAATTCTACAATTTTTACATTTAACGGTTTTTTCCCTCCTTTAAAACCTAATTTCTTTGAAATATCTTGGAAGACACGAACTTTTTCATACACCCTGTATATAATTTTGCAATACGAGAAAATGTTTCTTTGTACCAACAATTTTAATAGAAATACTGTTTTACATTTATCTGTTATTTATGTCGAGTTAAAATTTTACAAGAAAAGAAAATGGAGAATAGATGGATTATTATTCAGATATTAATAATATTGCATGATGTAGAAGAATTTTGTAGGTCAGTAAAATATTATATACTGCAATTATATACAATAATTGTCACGATAAAAGTACATAGAGTAAAATAATTTTCATAGAACAAGATGCATCGATTATAAATCACGATAATGATCTTTCTGATTCAATGTATCATTAAAATTCTATTGATTTTAATTTTGGACGCATTTCTGCGTTATGTCGTTTCAATTAGGATATTCGACGTGTCAACTATAAAAACATTTGTCAGGGTTTTAATGAAATGCGTTGGTTTAATTGGTAATTACATTGTTATTATAAAAAGAAAACAAAAGGACTTGCCCTGCTTATTTTCTGTCAACTAACCGCAATATACGCTATCTTGCCACAATTAAATATTCTATATTTTTATTTTTTGTCAAAGTTTTTTATATTACTTTAAACACAAAGAAAAAGTGGACCTGGCGATATTATACGGTTGCTGCCGCAGCAGAGGCTTGTCAATATTCCAAGAATCACTTTTCGATTCTTCACGATCCCTTTGCTTCGTTAACAAACGCTAAAAGTTTACTCGTTTTATATAGACAATTGTCAATCGAACTATATCAAGCAATAGGAAAACGGTATTCCTTTCCATTGCGTATGCTAGTATATTTGGCAATTACTTTGTTTTGTAAATAAATATTCTTTTTAATAAAATCAAAAAAAATAATTATTGCGGAAAACATAACATAGCACCCACTTACTTCCTTGTGAGATAACAATTTTATTATTATTTTTTAAGATTTTCATTTTAGCAATATAATAAATATTTTGTGTGAAATGGAATATTTTTTGTTTTATAAATGTAGAACTTCATAAGGTTTAGTGTTATTCGTTACTTTGTTATTATACCAACCCAAGAATTTAGACAAATTTTTATGTTTTACTAAAATATTTATACAATATCAATATATAATTAAAGATGAACTTGTAGAAAAGACGCTCTCCCTTCGATTTTGGTAATTTTTGAATATCTTCTAAAATTTGATATCTTAAGCATTTTTTCCCTCTAACCGTTAGAGTTTAACGAATATGTCGGATTCGCTTATTGTTAGTTTTGGAGATATTTGCGAAAAACTGTAAGTACTACCACATTGAATTTAGTCTGTATGTACTTACCTACTTACGTACTTACACGTGCATACGTCCGTGACCGTATGTGCGCCAATAACCGGCCCTTGCTTATCTATTGTTTCTGTCAAGAGTAACACATGGCCCGGCTACCGCCCATGTAATGAAGCGAGTTTAAAAATCAAACTTAACTGATTTCAATAATTTTGAATTCCGACTTGTGTGGCCGTGAGGCTAGCAATATTAATTTAATCTAACCTATCCCAACTTAATCTACTGATTAGGTTAAATATATTATAGTAAAATAAATCGCGATAATTGTTTGTTGAATAGGAACTGTATTTTAATATGAACGTAACTAGAGAGAAAGAAACAAACGTGATGTGAAATGAAATAATAAAGAGTATTCTGAACACAGATTAAATCGCAACGTTATAACAATTTCTTTAGCGGCGTGCTTTACACGTGGACGGTCTCTAAGAGAATGAACGTTACAAAAGGGCGTAACTTCCGTCGTGTACCTTCGATAGAGGAAGTTACTGCTGGAGTCAAACTGTGACTCATGCGCGCAAACATAAGAATATAAATCTTAATTGATAACAGAAAATATTAGTATTACATCATTTTCATCAATCTTTTTCTCTTACCCGTCTAGATTAGGTTAGGTTACGTTAAATTAATATACTGGCCGCCATTAGGCAAGTCAAAATTCAAAACGATTGAAATAAATCAAGTTTAATTTTTATGTTCACCCATTATGTGAATGGTTGTCAGTGTTGGATTAAATTTGAAAAAGGCGCGCTGCCGTTAGCGGCGTGAGTAGTTTTTGTTTTTTTGTACTGTTTTTTTACTACGTCGTTCCCTTTTTGTTCTTGCAAGCGTGCGTATAAAAATTAAAGGATGGTAAAAACCAAAGATTAATATTATTTTACTTTATCTATTTTATAATTCTTCATAACATGCGTGTAGTTCATAAAGCCATAAATGTTAAGTATGTGCAAATAAAATCTATATTGTACATCCACGTCGACCCTTTGTGAATCTCTAATTAATACCTGACAACAGGTTATGGGCCCAGGCCCACAAAGAGGTCGAAAAGGAAGGAGGTTAATGTAACCTACAAAATAAGCCTAAGCAAACACGTTGTCAGTGATTATTCGTTACACGAAAGGATAGTCAGAAATCAGTTGCAATGGATACAAAATTAAACTTCGAAAAGCTCATAGAAACGTCTGAAAGTACAGGAAAGAGTAATTATGTTGCCTGGCGTTTTAAGCTAAATCTGTTGCTGCGAGCCAAGGGTCTGTTTGATGTGGCTACAGGTACGACGGTTAAGCCTCCTTTGGCAGACAATACTTATGCAGATTGGTGCAAGAAGGATATTGAAGCACAAACAATCATTGGCCTGAATGTGGACGAGAAAATTGCCCTGAAGATAAGTATGGGTACATCGGCATTGCAAATGGTAAACAGACTGGAAACAATCATCCAAAGATGGGTTAAGAATGCAGTTTTTTAGTTTTGTGTATAATAGTAATAAAACTGTCGTAGACAACTGTCTGGAGGTTGATGGACTGGCTCAGGAGCTACGTGCTGCTGGCGAGGAAATCAAAGATGAATGGATTATATCTCGAATTTTGAACAGCTTGCCAGAGAAATTCAATTATTTTCACTCAGCTTGGGATTCACTGGTTGATGCTGATAAAACTCTTCCTAAATTGATGGAACGTCTCCAACAGGAGAAGCTGCGAATGAAGACGCAGGAATCTCAGACCATTAGCAATGTATTGGTGACAAGAGGCAGAGGAACATCCGGAAACAAGGGTCAGAATAGGAAAGGCTTTGAAAAGGGACAGTCCAAGACAGGTTCATTACACTCTGGTCAGTCAAGTCAGTCGTCAGGTCAGTTGAAGTGTTATAAATGTGGCAAGTTAGGACATTTGAAGAGTGAATGCCATGGTAAACCCTGTCAAGAGTATATTGACTACTGCAAGAAGCACTACAAGTGCAACAACTGTCGTGAGACGGGTCATTTTGCCAAGGAATGTCCCAAAAATGATAAGAACAAGGTAAAGTCTTTTGTATCAGTGGGATTATCTTCTGTAGAGGTTGACAGTGTCTCACAAGATCAAGAATCAGGGTACAAAGACAGTGGGGCATCGTACCACATGACAGGAAATCTGAGTGGGATGTCGGATGTAAAAGCATTGAACACACCTACTTTGGTAAAAATAGGTGACTCTACTGAATTAAAGGCTGTAAGCATAGGAGATGTCCACCTGGTTGCCTACAATGGAGAGGAATGGTATCCTATAGTTCTTCGTCAAGTTTTATTTGTTCCTAATTTAGTATTTAATTTGTTTTCGGTAACCACTGTATTGGGTAAAGGTTACGCGCAGCAAGCTGATGCGAAAAAGTCTGTTATTTTGGAAGATGGTAAGCCTGTATTAATTGCTGAAAGAAGCGGTGGTCTATTCCAAATGAAATTCCGCAGAAACCCCGAATATAGTCTGATAGCTACTTCCATTAAAGTCTGGCACGAGCGTCTTGCTCACCAAAATGTGGGATATGTGAGAGATGTCTTGCAAAGAAACAACATCGAGTTTATAGATGACTGGAATGGATACGTTTGCGAAGGTTGCGCATACGGGAAGCAATGTCGCATATTTCATAAATCAAACCCTGCAGTGGCGGAGAAATGTTTGGATGTCGTGCATGTAGATCTAGGAGAGAACCAGCCTTCACTTGGGGGAGCCTGGTATTTCCTCATGTTCAAGGATGATTATAGTCATTTCAGGACAGTATATTTTCTGAAAAATAAGTCTGAAGCAATAGGTAAATTAAAAATTTTCCTGAATCTGGTTGAAAATCAGTTTGGTCGTAGAGTTAAAATCTTAAAATTCGACAATGGAACAGAGATTAAAAATGCTAGAAGTCGGGACATATTTGAAAAGTTGGGCATATTTCATCAGCGATCGACTAGTTACACCCCCGAACAAAACGGCAGAATAGAGCAAGATATGCGCACCATTGTTGAAGCAGCTCGCGCTGAAATCTATGCGGAGAAACTAGGTCTGAATTTATGGGCGGAAGCTCTAAACTACTTCGTATTTACTATAAATCAAACTGGAACTAGTATAATTAAAGGAAAGAGCTCTGCAGATTTGTGGTTTGGTCGTAAAATCAATCTCAAATCTATAAAACCGTTTGGATACGAATGCTATGTATTGACACCAGGAAGCCAACGTCAGAAATTGGATAAGAGAAGTCGAAAGGGCATTTTTGTCGGCTATGACATAGAAGAGCAAGGTTATCGAGTTTTTATTCCTGAAATGCGACATGTAGAGGTTTCGTGCAATGTGTTGTTTGATGAGAAACATGGTACCGAAAGAGAGCATACTGACATTTTCCTGAAGCAAAATGAAACCGAAACAAACGAACAGATGACAGAAGATGAATGTTCTCCGGAGACCGAACGATATGAATCCGATGTTGATCGACAGGAGGAGAATGAAGAAGGAAGTGACAGCGACAGTTACAATAGCATTGAAAATGATGATTCAGACTCATCCGAGACAATTCAAAATCTGCCAGAAGAGAATCCGGGTCGAAATTTGCAAGATCGTAGGCAAATCAAACCGCCAGAGAGGTACAGGGACTATATAGCTGATATTATTGGACTAATTGGAGATGTCGAAGAAGTAACGGTTGATACAGCTCTCGGTGATGCAAAGTGGAAGCGTGCAATGGAAGAAGAAATAAATTCTCTGCACCAAATGAGAACTTGGAAACTGTCTGACCTGCCTGAGGGGCGTAAACCTCTGACTTGTCGATGGATCTTTCGCAGGAAGGGAGATGGTCGTGTGAAGGCTAGACTTATGGCCCGAGGATTTGATCAGCGGCAGGGTATTGACAGAAACGTTTGCACCCGTAGCACGTCATGCCAGCATTCGATTGCTGTTGAGTCATGCGGCCCAGGGATATCACATTAGGACGTTTGATGTCAGGACTGCTTTCCTTAACGGCGAATTGTCGGAGGAGATCTATATGATGCAATCCGAGGGATTTGAAGACGGCTCCGGTAGGGTCTGCAGGCTGTTGAAAAGTATATATTGTGGGATTGGAAGGTTTGGCAAAGTACAAGTGATCGTGTAATTGTAATTTTTAACTACAACTATCTGCTCTGTCTAAACTAATCCACACTGTCCTCGCTGTTCCGCCTTTCTCCCCTCTCTGCCTCGTTCTGCCCGCTTTCTCCTCGATGCACACCCTCGACATCGGTCACTCACTTCCTCATTCTCTCTTTCTCACTCATACCCTTACGCCTAAACAATAAACTTAAAACTAACTCCGACAACGTCGTCACCGGCCGCCTGCAAAATATCTGAAGAGTGGCCCCAGCTATAAACCCGGCCTCGAGTGTCTCAGGTACTAGGCTGGGACCGTCGCACCCCACAATATGGTCTGAAGCAAGCTCCAAAAGCTTGGAATGTAAAGTTTTCGAGATATTTGAAAAATCTAAATTTTGAAGCAACCGATGACGATCCTTGCCTGTTTTACAATCAAGCCCGATCTGTAATGTTGACGGTATTTGTAGATGATGGTCTGGTGATTGGTAGGAACGAGGACGAGGTTGAAGACCTACTATCCAAATTGGCTAGGAAATTTGAAATCACTTCTGAATGCCCTAGACAAGGAAGGTTGCATTACTTGGGCATGGAAATAAATCTCCGGAATAATGGCGTTTTCATAAATCAGCCGGAGTACACTAGGAAGACTTTGGAAAGGTTTGGATTTGCGGATGCCTATGAAGTTTCCACACCGATGGAACCGGGAATGGTCACAAATAGGGTGATAAATGACAGGGAGCTGAAGAACAAACCATTTCGTGAGGCTATAGGGTGTCTGCTCTATCTTTCCATCATATCTAGACCGAACATCTGTTTTGCTGTGAACTTTTTGAGTCGACAGGTCTGTCAGCCCAGAGTCAGTCATTGGAGAATGATTGAGCGGATATTTAGATATTTGCGAGGAATCGAACAATTCGGTATTTTCCTTGATGGAAAGTGCAATCTTCGAGTTTACACTAACTCAAACTACGGTGGCGTAGATAAAGACATGTGTTCTACTAGTGGAGTCCTGATCTGCGATGGAGGCCCGATTGTCTGGTTTGCTCAGAAGCAAAAGGTCACTGCATTATCTTCCGCCGAGGCGGAGTATCGAGTTGCAGTGTCTGGTATTCAGGAAGCTAGTTGGATCCGAAGGATGTTAAAGGAGCTGAAACTACAGGATGTATCAAAACCTACCGGTCTGATTATGGACAACCAGGCAGCTATTTACATGCTGGAAAACGCTGACGAGGACAAAACTACAAAAGGAAAGAAGCATATTGAAATCAAGCGACGGTTCATAAATCAGCATATGGGAAAAACTGTAAATCCTGTTTATGTTAAGTCTAAAGACCAGTTGGAGGACATTTTCACTAAGCCCTTGAGTAAGGGCCTGTTTTTGTATTTGCGGGGAAAACTACTCAAGAAGGATTGTTGGATTAAATTTGAAAAAGGCGCGCTGCCGTTGGCGGCGTGAGTAGTTTTTGTTTTTTTGTACTGTTTTTTTACTCCGTCGTTCCCTTTTTGTTCCTGCAAGCGTGCGTATAAAAATTAAAAGATGGTAAAAATCAACGATTAATATTATTTTGCTTTATCTATTTTATAATTCTTCATAACATGCGTGTAGTTCATAAAGCCATAAATGTTAAGTATGTGCAAATAAAATCTATATTGTACATCCACGTCGACCCTTTGTGAATCTCTAATTAATACCTGACAACAGTCAGGCCATGTGGTGCTGTTGACAGAAACAGTAGATAAGCAAGGATCGTTTGCCGACGCACACGCGACCACAGATGTATACGTACAGGCAAAATTCAATGTAGTAGTACTCACGGTTTTTCACGAATATCTTGGAAACTAAGTGAGTCCGACATATAGGTTAGAGGAAAAAATGTGCATATAATGTTGAATTTTCCAACATATTTAAAAATCATTGAAATTGGAGGAGGAGCACTTTTTTACAAGTTCACCACTGAAACTTTAAGAGTTTCAATTGTCTGGCTACTAGATGCGACACGCTCCAACTTTTGAAGTTATAAATTCAATAGTTGTAGGAATTCTTGGTAATTTTTGATATCTCATCAACCCCACCGATTTCGCTCATTTTTTAAAATGTTGTTGGGATGATGATTCTCAGCAACTTTTTCCCATGCATATAATCGCCGCTCGGCCTTAGTTTTCAAGATATCTGCAAAAGAATGTTGCTACTATTCCAGTAAATTCTGCGTATACCTACACGTCCGTGGCGGTGTGTGTGTTAGTATGGGATGGCTGGTTTCTGTAAACACAACATGGTGTCCGTCAAGCAGTATACATAACGCGTGGAACTTAAAAATCCAATATTAATTTAACCTAGCTTAATCTAGTACAAAATTAAATTAGTGAATTGGGTTAGGCTAGGTCTCACCTGAGGCGGACAGGGCGGCGGGCCGTGAAAATGTTACAAGTTAGGCCCGTCGCCCCCAACGGAGCTGAAGAGGATAGGGGAGCGTTGAGGATTACCGGGGTAGGCACTCTTCTTCCGCCGAAGCCTCCCCCCACTCATTCTGCTGGGGGCGGTGGGCAGAATTATCAAGGCCCACCGTCCCGTCCTCCTCAGCTAACTGTGCCGTCAGGGGGCCTCCCCTGACGGCGTCCTCTCCTGCGGGCGGGGTCGGATCTCTCCCGACCCCACTCCGCCTCCTCCTCCACTGATCCTCGCCGGGAAGCATGTTTCTCACAATGCTTGCTGGCGATAGATCCACTCCCAACTCACACTGCAGGGCGTGACGGGCCCGCGCAAACACTGGACAGTGCTCCAGTTTGTGTTGCGCGGACTCCCGCCCCGCCCCGCAATGGTAGCATATAGCCGTCGCCACGCGACCAATCCGGCACAGGAAGTCACCGAAGCAACCATGCCCGGTGAGCACCTGTGTGGCCCGGTAGGTGATCTGACCAAAGCCGCGGTCCCGCCATTTTTTGATGACGGGCAGGACCGCCCGGCCGCTCGCTGGCCAGTGGCGCCGCTCGCGATTATCTCGCGACGCCACTGGTCCAGGACATCTTGTCGGGCCTGGCACCCCCATTCAGGTTCGACCGCCTGCTCTGGTGGGTCTTCTCCAGCCTGGCGGAGAAAATGGTGGCGCAGGCCTCCGCCTCGTACTTAAAAGTCACCGCCAGAGTCATCGCCGCCGCGTGGGAGACCGTGCGGTATCCCCTCACGACCCTAATGGCCATCCTCCTCTCCACTCGCCGCAGCACAACCTGGCTGCGGCGAGACGCCATCAGGGCCTCCGCCCATATGGACGATCCATATAGGGCCACGCTCCGCACGATTCCCGTATAAAGGCGGCGAACCTTCTCGCTCGGCCCCCGCGATATTGGGCTGCACCCGCCCAAGGGCGTTTACTACCCCGTCTAATCTTGGGGCCAGACGATCGAAATGCCTTTCAAAGTGCCAATGGCTGTCCAGGTGGAGGCCAAGATACTTGAACCCTTCACCTACCCAGATTCAAGACTGGGGCGGTGTGCAACCCCACGCCAAGGCGAGTAAAACCACATCGCTTCGGTCTTGTGGGGTGCTATCTGTAGCCCCATCCTCCGGACCGCCGCTGCGACGGCAGCCATTCCAATCTCTGCAAGACGACTGGTCCTGCTCCAGTCCCCGTCGGTGGCAAACATGTGCGTATCATCAGCAAAGCACGTGATGCTTACACCGTCCGGTACCACGACCCGCATAGCTGGGTTGTACCCCACTTTCCACAATGGGGGCCCCAAACGGGACCCCTGGGGCACACCCTCATCGACGTCCCTCCAATAGACACGTCCGTCCCGGCTCATATACATGATGTACCTACCCCGTAGGTAGGCCCCGATCATCCGGCTCAGTACTGGGGGCATTTCGTGTTCATCGAGTGCCCCCATTATCGCCTCATGGGGCAGGGTGTTAAAGGCGTTCTTTATGTCGAGTGAAACACCCAACGCCACCCCGCCCCGGAACGTGGCCGAGTGGCATTGAGAGCGCAGCGAATTAATCGCGTCGATGGTGCTGCGCTCCCGTCTAAAACCGTATTGCGACTCGGCCATCCCACCCCAACCCTATGACAACCCCTCACCCCATGATCTTGAACTGAAATTTGACACCCTCACCCCACCCCACGCCCTCAGCAGAAATACCCACTCTATGACAACCCCCACCCCACGCCCTCAGCAGAAATACCCACTCTATGACAACCCCCACCCCATAACCTTGAACTGAACCCTCACCCCCTGACCTTAACTGAAATTTGACACCCTCGCCCCACCCCACTCCCTCAGCAGAAATATGACATCCCACTCCACCCCTACCCCCATGACCTTGAACTATTTCTTCTTATCGGAAGACGACACAAGACCCCGCCCACTTTTTTTCTACGTCTTGGAAATGAGATTTTTTGTTGGCGCAGCAAATCTGACGCTGCAATTCGCGACTATAGAAGGTAGGGGTTTTGCTCATGACCTTGAACGAATTTTTTTCTTCGTTTTGGGAATGAGGTTTTTTGTTGACGCTGCAGAGTGAACTGCAATTAAACACCTTCGTCAACCAGCCCCACTTTAATAAAAATGGGAGAAAATCGGCAATGTGTGTCATATGTAGTTTGACAATTAGAAGTGCGGGGATACTTAACGCGTTTGTGGAAAAGAGAAATGGAGGCCACGTTACTGCGGGAACTCGAACGCATCACCGAATTATTGGTGCAGCGGGTGATAAACATCAATACCGAAGATGAGCGTTGTGATTGCTTGATGCAATGTGACCAGTGCATCGAATTGATAGACGAACGATTACAAATGGGAGACGATTTATCAGTCGAAGGACGGCGAGATATAGAAGCATACAAAGAAAGAATCGACGCCTTGCGTAGGACATTGTATCGTGACAATGATCATCCTAGTGGTCAAAAGGCAATATTACTGAACGAACTTTGCCTGTATAGAACAACGTTTGACACAATGTATTGCGGCCATAAGTAGTAACGACGACCGAGATGCATGTCTGGCGCAATGCAATCAATGCATTGATTTAATGATAGAGCGATTGCAACTCAAAAAGGACTTATCAACTGGTTTGAAAAATAGTTTAACAGCCAAGATAGCGAGATTTAAATCGTTAAGAGCAGAGTTACTCGGATCTGTAAAAGTAGGTGAAGTTCAAGGGAGAACAGATGCTGAATCACATGCATCATCATCATCTCTTATCTGGGAGGATGTAGAATCAGCTTTCCTTAACCGGATAACTACAGGAATTATAATCAACACCGAGCATATTGAACCACGAAACTTTTTGGAAGATGCTAGAAAAATAGTATTCCAACGTGTAGCGGAAGTTTTCCAAAATCATTCATGCATAAAAGTAAATACGGTGTTGTATGGGGAGTTTATTACATTAATAATAAAAGTGATGTGAAAAGTTTCAGTGTGAGAAATAAACAATTATTTTCTACATCAAACTTGAACGATTGGTATGATAAATACGTTGTGAACTCAATTTTAACACTGATGGAAGAATTTCAGGAACGGGACAGTGGCTGAACGATATCGAAAATTCTGCATTTGATGTTAAATATCAATAAATACAATCTGATGCACGCTGGTTGTTACACCGACATACCAAAAACAATCAAGGACAAAAGAGTGGTAGTAAATGTGACAGTTGACGATGATACGTATTTTGTCAGATCGATAGTTGCAGCATTATATCCCGTCCATTTGAATGCATATCTACCATCATCGTATCCCAACTATGACACCGTTTTAAATTTGGAGGGCATCGCATTTCCAATAACCCTTAATCAAATACCAAAATTTGAGTGCCAAAACGATGTTTCGATAAACGTTTATTTCTAGGGCTTGAATGTGAAAAGGTGTGCTCCGCTTCAACTCACCACCAACAAAAGATTTCGTCACGTTAACCTGTTGATGCTTGAAACGCCCAACCGTAATGTGCGTCACTTTGCATGGATTAAAAATCTTTCCCGGCTTGTTTCAAACCAGCTCAGTGCACATAAGAGTAAAACTTATATTTGTGACAGGTTTGTATCATGCCATTACGATCTATTTTAGTGTATACGTTTGTACTAATGCAGTTACTTTGTTTATATGCAGATACCTTCACTACTTTTATGCGGAAGGAAAGTTATTGAAACATACGAAGGACTGCATGAAGATGAACGACTGTGCAATCATTCTACCATCGAGTGAGGATAAAATAATAAAGTTTGATAATTTTTGTCACCGAGAATCGTGTGATTCGAGTTTCGTCATCCATTCATCGTGTACGCCGATTTCGAATGCTTGCTTAAGAAGGTTAACAGTAACATCAATCAAGGACACTGCAATGCATACCAGCAGCACGAAGCATGTGTGGGATATTATTTTCACTGTTCGTACAACGCATCGGTGTGCGAGCATCGCGCGTATCAGGGCCCGGACTGTGCTTCATGGTTCGTGAATGAACTTGAAAACCTTGTAAGAAAAATTGCACCATTATTTAATACGATTGTGCCCATGACAAATTTGACGGATGATGAAAGAGAAAATTATATGAATGCAATGCATTGTTATATTTGCGAAAAACCGTTCGACATCGACGAAACAAAAGTTCGAGATCATTGCCATTTCATTGGTCGTTACCGAGGACCTGTTCATCAGGGATGTAATTTAAATTATAAAAATAAACGTTTTATACCGATAGTGTTTCATAACTTATCAGGATACGATGCTCATTTTGTAACAAAAGAATTGGCAACGATTATCGAAGGCTCGACATCAGCTTGCCAATTACAAAAGAAAAATATGTTTCATTTTCAACGACTCTAAAACGTTACAAAATTTCGCTTCGATTTATAAATTCATTCAAATTTTTAAACCCAAGTTTAGATAAATTGAGTTCGTATTAAGGGAAAGACGATATGACGATTTTACGGTCACAATTTAATTTTTTGAACGTAATAAGATTCGATTTGCTTACACGAAAAGGCATCTTTCCATACGATTATGTTACTGACTACATGAAACTGAACGAGACAGAATTATTGACAGATATCGATATGCTACTTTTCATAGAGCGCGGCTTACGTGGTGGTTTAAGTCAATGTTATAATCGATACGCAAAGGCCAATAATAAATACATGGATTCGTACAATTCCGAAGAATCATCGCGATATTTAGTTTATTTCGACGTTAATAATTTGTATGGATGCCCAATGTCGCAGTATCTGCTTTACGGCGAGTTTAAGTGGTTAGACGATAATGAAATTAAAACTTTTAACATGCATGCGATATCCGAAAATTCGGACATTGGATATATTTTAGAAGTCGATTTGAAATACCCGCTAGAATTACACGATAAGCATGCAGATTTACCTTTTTGTCCAATACGCGAGAAGCCTCCTAATGCCAAACATGAGAAACTTTTCGCTACAGTTCAGGGTAAGTAACGTTCAACAATGCTTAAATCATGGCTTAAAAGTTTCTGTAATTCATCGCGTTTTAGAATTTAAACAATCTCCATGGCTTCGCGAGTACATTTGTAACGGGGTCGGTCGGTTCGGTGCGCACGGCGTTGCGAACCGCGGTCGGTTTCCCCGTGCCAGGGTTCGCAAGGGAACAGGTCGGTAAATAACGAGGCAGATATAAGTAGAAAAATATATGTCTTTATTCAGGAAAAGCTACGGTAGACTACTGGTACAGCCGGGCGGCTATCCTCGCCGGGCTGGTGGTCGGGCGGTGTTCTCCGGCCTCGGGTACTACAATCAAAATATCGTCTGGTGATTAGACGCGTGGAGTCGTTTTCCTTAAAACTAATGTACAGGTCTTACGTACTACGGTCGGAACCCGGTCCGTCACAGAAATCACGCGGAACTTATATCTAACGCTCTTACCAACTAAACGGACGCACGCTGGTGTACGCGGAGCGCGGGCGCAAGCGGAGCGCGAACAATTTAGCGAAAGCGACGAGGCACTATCGAGTGCCGAGAAAGCGGACGCAAAAGTCGGGAAAGGAAAGACCCGATTGGGCCGACAGTATTTATTCAAAACGCGCTGCGGTGTTTCGCGCTGCGGTGGAGTTGTTGCCCGTTTGCCTCACGCGGCTCGTCTTCTCGTACGCCGAGGTAGAACCGAGCAGCGAACGAGACGACGACCAATCCTGGCCAGCCTGGGTAACGCCACGAAGCTGGTCGGAATCGGCTGCCAAAGGCAAAATGTGGTGCCGTGTAAGCTAGCGTTCGGAATCCCCGCGGAAGCACCAGCAGGATTATGAACGCGCACTAGCTTGGTCACCTCGGGTCAACCACGGGACTGACGAGGCTAGACGCCTACGGCCGCTAGACCTATGGGAGCTGCCAGGTCGTAGCGTAGTGCAATGCTTCGGCCCGTTGGCCAGAGATCACTTCGCCAGGAAACCCATGGCGTCGAGAGCTCTGGTGCTCCGGTCCGGACCTCCTAGGAGGTCCCCTCGGGGCCGAAGCCCCGAGGCAACTCATCGATCTTCTTTTTTTTTTATTTTTTTTATTTTTTTTATTTTTTTTTTTTCAATGAGTTAGGGATGAGAAACTAACGTCGTTCCCGTCAGTATTCCCTCCCGATAGCTGTTCCTGTCAGCTCGTGGCCAACTTACCAGCTAAAAAGAAATAAGGATAATAATTGGTGTTACCGGAGTAAGGTTAGCGGAATATTAAATTCAAAACGAAAGTAGGGAGTGGAAAAATTTTCAAAACAGCCACTTAATGGACAAGAAGAGAAAAGAAAAAGAATAAAGAGAAACGAAAAGAATATTATAATGAAATGGTGGAAGGAACGATTCCACACTGGCGCAATAGGGCGAAAAAACCAAGTATCAGCAAGGCCAGCAGAAAAAGTGACACTGTTAACAAACAAAAAGCATTAATGTTCGCGACCTAGGCCTGTCTCATCAATGGAAACGGAACCTTGATTCGATAAGGGATAGCAGAGACGTTGTAAGAACCAGTACGTTGCACCATAGGGTTTGAATGCCCGGACACGTTGTAGTTATCAATAAGTTTGTCGACATATGTTTTCATTAACGGGATAGAAGACAAGCTGTGCAGTTCGGCAGTCGAGAAACGAATTGGTTTATTCAAGATAATTTTTAACGCTTTATTTTGTAGTATTTGTAATGAACGTTTGGTAGCGTTGGAAACGCAGTTCCACCAGACTTGGGCCCCATAAGTGAGCACAGGCCTGATGCACATCTTATAAATATTTAATCGGATTCCTCTATTGATGGTTGACTTTTTTAAGAAAGTTGGATACAACGCATTTAGAACCTTCAACGCCTTAGTAACACGATCAGCTGCCGCGGATCGCCAATTTAGCCTCTTATCAAGAATAATCCCCAAATATCGAACCGTATCAGACCAGGGAACTATGTGTCCATCAATCTCAAAATTTAGAGTTCGCTCTCCCGCAATTTGTACCGGTCTTCGCGCAAACAAGATAGCCTCGGTCTTGTCAGAATTTAGCTGTAGTTTCCAAGATTTAAAGAACGAAACAATTTCATTTAGATAGGCTTGCAGCTTGCGGATCGCAGTTTCAGCACGGTAGGAAGAAGTATATGCGGCAGTATCATCAGCAAATAGAGCCAGGTAACAAAATGGAAACGATCTAGGAATATCATTTATAAAAACAATAAACAAAATTGGTCCTAGAATGGATCCTTGCGGGACACCCGCCGATACTGGCAGTAACGCAGATTTAATGACAGGAATAAAAGCATACAAAAAACGGTTTGATAAATATGATCGAATAAGACGAACGAACCCAGAATCAAGCCCAATGAGATGTAATTTGTACAGCAAGGCGTGGTGCCATATCGTGTCAAACGCTTTTGCCAGGTCAAGTAATACCATGGCTGTACAGCGTCGGGTATTTAAATCGTGGGTGATAGCCTGGGTTATACGAGCCACCTGCCCAATGGTGGAATGATTCTGACGGAAGCCAAACTGCTGGTCAACAATAATATTATTTTTAGCTAGATGTTCTGATAGTACCTTGTGGATACAGCTCTCAAAAACTTTACCCACTATTGACAGTAAACTGATCGGTCTGTAGCTAGAGACTGCAGTTTTTGGCTTTCCCGGCTTGGGTATAGGAATAATTTTTGCTATCTTCCAAGCATCTGGAAAATACCCAAGTCGAGCAGCAGCGCGAAAAATGTAAAAAAGATTACAATCAACCTTTCGACTGGCATGCTTAAGCATGAGCGAGCTAATACAATCGTGGCCAGGAGCCTTGCGATTACCCATCCTCCGGATAACATCAGCGATGAATGAAGGCGAGATGACCGAACCCAGAGCAAAGCCGCTCGAACATGACCCAAGACTTGTCATGAAATCGGCAACAGTAGAGGACATCGGTGAGCTTAGCCTGGACGCTGAGTTGTGAACACTAGCGAAATATTCAGCCAGGGCATCAGCCTTCTGTCTATCAGAACAAGCGACCGATGAGCCCAAGTTGAGCGGTGGTAGAAGGCGAGCGTTGGGGTCTCGGGTGGTGACTTTATAAGTTCCGAGGCAACTCATCGATCTTCGCATCGATCGGTCCTACTTATAGTCTAATCGCACGGGAGTGGGGATGCCGCCGTGGTGGGGCCCGCGATGCGCGACGCCGATCCGCGGCTGTCGTCGCACATTAATTTAAACACACAACTTAGAACTGTAGCTAAAAATGATTTTGAAAAGAACTTATTTAAATTAATGAATAATGCAGTCTTTGGTAAAATTATGGAGAATGTTAGAAAGCATGTAGACGTTAAATTAGTTACAACATGGGAAGGTAGATACGGCGCCGAGGCGCTGATAGCACAACCAAATTTTCATAGCAGATCAATAGTTTCGGAACATTTGATCACAATAGAGATGCGAAAGTTGGAAATTAAGTTTAGAAAACCCATTTATGTTGGTATGTGTATTCTGGATATATCAAAAACATGTTTGTACGAATTCCATCATGATTATGTTTGGCCGAAATTTGAACATCTTTGTACAATATTATACACAGACACAGACAGTCTTATATATGAACTGGAATGTGATGCCATTGTTACATCCCCGGTCATCAACCGTATTTTCGCCTTTCGCCATTCTAAGTAGGTCTCGCTAAGGAATCCGCAGAGCATCAGCGTTTTCGCGCCCGGCAATGGCCGCGACACGAAGTCAAGGAACTCGCGGAACGCAATGACGAAAACCCTGTGCTGGCAGGTTTTTGCAAGCCATGGGCGTGACCCCTTTTGGGGAATATAAATTAGCGACACAAAGCAAACCTCGCGCGCTTATTTCCTTGACCACATGAAGTAGAGACGAAGTGCTGTTCGTCCGCGATCCGCAATAAACCCGTGTGTAAGGCTACTCGAAACCAGGAAGATCATCAACGACGTGCTCGGCCGACGGTTCAACATGAGTGTATCGCCGTGGTCTGAGATAACAGACCCATAATTGGACCAGTTCCAGGAGTGCACCCGTGTGCTGTGCAGGACCACCACCAACTGCTTGTATCTCCAAGGTCGAGTTGTAGCCACGCGCCGCGAGTTTAGTGCCGAAGCGATCCGCGACAGCAAGCGTAAAACGAGACTTAAAGTGTGAGTGATTGAAAGAGTGTGAGACGCGAGAATGAACGAGCGACATACAACACCTGAAGTCAACGAAGGGTATGTAACTACAGAATCAGAATATATATATTTTGCAGACCCATATGTGTGTACTACGATTACTGAACGCCCATCCTGTATCCTATACTACCCACAAGGAAGCTCAAGGTACGCTTTAGCGTTTTAATCGGCAGAACCCGTAGAACGTATCAATAATAGAACAACTACCCATAAGGTGGAACGTAACACCATATACGATGTAATGAAATGCGATATACATCGGTTTGACACGAGCGACTATACCGAGGACAATGTTTACAGTATGCCACGAGTAAATAAAAAAGTACCGGGATTAATGAAGGATGAAAATAATGGGTGTATAATGTCGGACTTCGGTCGAAAATGTATGCTTTGCGCGTAGAGGGCAAACGGGACACGAAAAAAGTGAAGGGTGTCAAAAGTAACGTAATTAGGACAACTATTTGCTTCGATGATTATATACGTTGCTTGTATGATCGTTTAGAAGTGCATCGTGAACAGAGATGTATTCGTTCAAAATTGCACAATGTATATTCTATATGTGAAGAAAAGAAGATGATAGTCCCTTAGTCCCTACGATGATAAACGATTCATAATTCCACAATCCACATGAATATTGCCTTGGGGACATTATAAAATAAATAATTATTCGTAAAATATAATTTATTCTTTGCCCCACGAGTATAAAATTACTAATTTCCAAGTATCTTTATAAGCCTGTAGGATTTCAAGTTCTTGCGAACCTTGCAATTTCATGAGACAGACCGGAGTTCTTACAACTCTTGAAAATTTATATTGAGTCATCCGGCAGACTAATCTCAGGTCTTAGAGTTTGGAAGGGGATGTTTTCCCAATGCTTTATAAACCGAGACGTTTTCGTTTTACTACTCATTTTCTTGTATTCATAATGGTAACCATTCCACGCCTAGAACTCCTCGCCATTAAGAAGGTCCTGGAGTATTACCGTAAGTAATCTTCAACAATTGCCCATAGCACATCAATTTTACTTCTTTTTAATTACTTCTTTTTGTCTTAACAGCCGAAACTGTGCCATTTCTGACAAGGAAGGGTTTTTAGGTGTTCGCCTCCGATTGTTTTGATTTTTGGATATGTTTTAAAGGACCGAAAAATAAGGTATACGTATTTTTTTATTTTTGCCCGTTTTCATATTTAGGGGGTGAAACGACCCCCTAAAGTTTCGGCTACAATAGGCTATCTTGGAAACTATCATAGATAGAAGAAAACTTTCGAAGGAAAAGTTTCATGGTTTTTTATGAACATATAACAGCTGGTCATAAATTTTGTAAAACATAATTTGTTTATAACATTATTTTAAAAGTAATCACAATTTACATAATAACAAAAAAGAACATAAATTTGTTTCTGAATCCATTGATGTATTATGTGCTATGTTTGCATTTTACATTTTTGCATATTTTAAAATTAAATATGTATCGCGCACATACGCGCGCCGCATCGCGGTCATACCAGATATCGATACCTAGCGTTTACCATGTATATTAGGCATTAATACAGTTATTTAAAGCTTACAATATTAATAAAAATTATATTAGTACACATCTATGTATTAATATGCGATACAGATGGTACGGAATATAATAAATGTAAATTAATTTCCGATTCTAGTAACATGATTGGTGCAATTATATTTCACGTGTATGTTAGGTATGCATATGTGGTATAAATTTATAATCTGAAACTTTTGTAAGATACAATCTGTATCGCATATTAATACGTAGATATGTACTAATATAATTTTGATTAATATTGTAAGCTTTAAATAACTGTATTAATGCCTAGTATACATGATAAACGCTAGATATCGTAATGGATATTAACCGTACATCCATATCTGATATGACCTCGACCCGTTGTATGTGCGCGATACATATTTAATTTTAAAATATGCAAAAATGTAAGAGGCAAACATAGCATATAATATATCAATATATTCAGAAACAAATTTATGTTCTTTTTTGTTATTATGTAAATTGTGATTACTTTTAAAATAATGTTATAAACTAATTTTTTGTTATAAACAAATTATTTTTTACAAAATTTATGACCAGCTGTTATATGTTCATAAAAAACCATGAAACTTTTCCTTCGAAAGTTTTCTTTTATCTATGATAGTTTCTGAGATAGCCTATTGTAGCTGAAACTTTAGGAGGTCGTTTCACCCCCTAAATATGAAAACGGGCAAAAATGAAAAAATACGTATACCTCATTTTTCGGTCCTCTAAAACATATCCAAAAATCAGAACAATCGGAGGCGGACACCTAAAAAATCTTCCTTGTCAGTATAAGTAGTGACGAGGAAGAATTTTAATAAATTAAGGATACATTAAATGAAAATAATATTTTTTGTTTTTTTTTCTCGTTTTGTGTTATAGTTTTAATAAAAATTAAATTGCTTATATAGAATTAAAAAAAAATATGTTTGTTTTTAATAAGTTCTCGGAACGTAACCCCCCTTTTTGTATTAGCACTGGGTCTCATATAACACGATTTCACACAACACGGCATTTTCTAGGAACCTATCTTTTTTTTTTATAAACTCTTTATTCATAACAGTGTTTACAATATCTACATTGTTTGTGTAGTGAATAATCTACTGTTGTCGCGTCGCGATTTTACATTTTTCGTTATGGTGGCATGGTTGCTTCGGCGACGCTCGTCATCTGTCCTACTTTTTTTTTTAAATCATGGTTTTCCTAGTTTACTTTTGCTTTTGTTCGATTGGGTTGTTTCTACGTTTTTTTTTTGAGATGTCAAGGGTTTCCGCCGCAAAAAAAGATTCCCTTTCGGGGTCAAAAAAAGCGATGCGGGAAGTAATTTTTGGATCTCTGCAGTTGCAGGTCTTAAGTCCTATGGTTATTTACATCCCTAGTGTATCACTCTCGCACCCTTACACTCATGTTCTCATTGTTGATCCTCACATTCCTGTTGACTACACTCATTCCTTACTACTATGTGTATATGTGTTGTAACGTGGTGACACCTGTGCCCCCCCGTTACAATTGCTGCGCTTCTCCCACCTCACATTCCACCTAAAAATGACCCTTAACCCTTCCAACACCTTACCCCTTTCCCCTGCCCACCGGTGTCGTGCCGATGGAGGCGACGGAAAGAAGGCAACAAGGACCACCCTCAAAAAGGAGCTCCGAGGCTGGCGACAGATCTTCCACCCTCCCAGAAAGGAAAAGCAACGCGTGACTTCGGAAAAATAGACGAAGCTGCCCAGAAGCTGATACAAACGTCCACCCAGAGCCATCTGTCGCCGAGCCCGAAGACCTCAGCCCACCCGCCACTGCTGGAGATCCGCCAGCCCCATCGACCCCGAACACCGGCAGATCGACAATCGATAACCGATCTATTCCGTTGCCAGAAGAGGCCTCCTTCCTATTCCCCATTCCATCCCCAAAAATCATCCCGCGACGGTCCCGTCGTCGCGGTAGCGACGACGAGCCGTCATTGAGCCCTAGGCTATCGTTGAGCAAATATAGAAAATAGAGAAGCGTTTAGAGAAGTTTATAGAAAGAGAGAGTACGAAGTGCGAGCGAGTGAGAGAGTTTGGGGTGAGTCCCTTGGGATATATAAATTGTGTATCGGATTGTTTGAGTTTCGGCAACGAAACCTAACCTTCGATCGCGAACTTTCGCGTCCGCGTGTCGCGCCGGTTATACGACGTTATATTTTGCGAACCCTTTTGTCCAGCCCCCTATTAATCCCGTCCACAAAAATCCTCTTAAGCCGGGTATCCACCAGTATCAAACGCCCGTATCGTATCACCGTTCCGAACCCTTTTGAATAGGCAGACGTTGCCTCGTTGCATGCAACGGCATGCTGCGGCGCGGACAACATTTCTTCGTTTCTTGATATAAACGGTTAGGCAATAGGACTGGGCCACTACAGGCGAGGAGTTTCGTTTTGCTGCGTGGCGTTCCAAAGGAACGGAGACAACGGATCCATCCGAAAAATTTGTCGATTCTTTGCTGTTGCATCGAAGGAAAGGTTCATGCGTTGGCACTTGACATAGCGTTTCGTGCCGTCACTTGGGTTTCAATTTATTTGAAATCTTGCGGTATTATTGGATTCATTTCAAAAGCGATGAAATTATTTATGAATTTAATCTAATTTAATTTAGACAAATTTTATCGTCTAAATATATTTAAACAGATCAATTATCTTCGGTGCTACGCTATACATAAAAGAGCAATGTTAATAATCACCTGTGTGATTATTGAAAAAGGACAATGTTAATTTTCCAGAGATTTTTCCGTTGCCGAGTATCGAAAGTTCTATTGGTCTGTGGTACGGAGGCGAAGGAACGGGCCGATCCGAAGATTGTCGGTTTCAGGTCGTTCAAAGGATTGGTTCGGAAACCACTTGAAACGTAAAAACAACATACCCAGGCGAAGGCCCAAAATGCTATGTCAAGTGGAAACATGACACTTGAGGCACGAGATAATATGATTTGGAATTGGATACATCAGTGAGATAATACTAATGCAACGACTGAACTTTGTTATTTTTCATTTTTTTCTTAAACAACTGTTACCAAGATATTTGTGACGTTTTTCTGATTAAAATGATACCAAACACGATATGGTTTGGATAATTACACTAAAGAAACAGCATGCAGCAAATCGAAACTTCTCGCCTATAGGAGTTTATTTCAAGACACGAAGAACTATTGTCCGAGCCGTAGCACGCCGTGGCATGCAACGAGGCAACGTCTGCCTATTCAAAAGGGTTCGGAACGGTGATACGATACGGGCGTTTGATACTGGTGGATACCCGGCTTTACGCGTAACGTGTACGAACTTCCAGAGAACCTTCCCGACCTGAGATCTCCCCTCCCACAGTAGTCCCCCTGCGTACTTCCCCGCGATATTGTAAGGACGTAAGTGCCTCGCGTCCCATCCTCTGTAACAACCCCCATTCAGCCCTTTTTCCTAATTTTCGATTGCCACCGCGAGTGACTGACGCCCAACGTTTATAAGAAAGAGTGCGTAAAGAATTGTATAGAGTGAACCCCCGAAAGGGTCACAGTGTATATGTTCGCTTGTGTTTATTTACAATATTTACATATTTACAGTATATGCCTATATTTACAGTCTTAGGTCTTTTTCCTATCTTTGGTTATTCTTTGGTTGGTTCTACTCTAACCACCAGTACGTCTTTGCGTTTGGGCTGCTTAGGTTGTTTGCGTTAGTTTCTGGTATCGTTGTGTTGTAGACTAGTCGTTGCGTGGTGTGTTTGATATTTATATGTGTTTCGTATAATATTCTTTTGTCATTTGAGTTACGTTGCATGTGGTAGATTAGTGGTACGTTGTTAGGATCGATTATTCTACCTGTTTTATCGACATAAGGAATGCTTCTTGGGGAATGAATCCGGTTTTGAGAGTTTTCTGATGGTATTCATCCTGTGGGTATAGGGAGCTGTTTATGAGTTTATTGGTTTTGACATTTCTTATTTTTGCGAAGTAATTCCTGGTGTGCTGGATGATGAAATTGTCTATGCGCGGTATTTTGGCTGTATTGTATAGGTCTTTTATACTAACGTGGTGTTTGTAGTTGGATTTCGCGCTTCGATATAGTCCTGTGCACGCTCGGAGGCATTTCCGTTCAAATGTTCTTACTTTTTCTATTGTTGGGGGACTTATGTCTACATTATTACCTGTGCTTGGTGCCGAAAGCTTTTATATTTGAAGCATTTCTTCGAAGAGTATCATTTTTGTCACGACTATGTTCTTTAAGTTATTCAAATTCCTTGTTGCATATTAAAATTATCAATTTCATAGATCCACCCTGGAGTATGTATAGCTTTAATTATTTTATATCATGCGATACAAATTTAACAAAATTAACCATTGTATGTTATAAAAATAGTTGTTTTCCACTTATGCGGATAAATAACATCAGTGTATAACGTCAGATACGATGAAAGTATCACGCGCTGACTCAGCGGGCGTACGTGCGAGTCATAAATAATAAAAATCTGCGGAACTGTAGGAGGGAATTTCATAAATATATATATCAATGGATTTGGAATAAAATGCTCTACATTTTTTGTCATTATATAAATTTAAATAAGGTGTAAAATAATGTTATAAACATTTTTTTTGTTATAAACAGATGGTATTTTCGACAATCTGTTAACGCCATATTATTGTATATAAAAAAACATTAAATCCGCCCATTAGAAGTTTTCACTTATCTTCTTTGGTTTTCGACATAGCAGTTTCAGGTCGAAATTTTGAGGGGTGGTTTCACCCCTTAAAGTCGCGTCTCAGCCGATATAAAAAAATACGTGTCCCTTATTTTTACCTGCTTAACAAATGTACGAAGTTTCATCAAAATCGGAAGGGGGAAACTTCGCGGCCTTTCCTTGTAAGTAAATAATCATTTGTTCAGGTGTCCAATAATGAACAATAAATGGATCATAACCTATACTATGAATGGAACCTGCATGATTTGATGTTACCGAAATGCGTGGTCTGCGAGGTCGGAGAAAGAAACACGCACCTTAACTGATTAACAATAACGTTTATTTACAGTATTTACATATAAAGAATTGCGTAATACATATAACACGCGCGTGGGCTGAGAGAAACAGAATCGCGTGGTCAAAATGGCGTACTTGTTGTAACACTCGCGTGGTCGGAAGCACGTGCGTTCACGATAAGCGTACAAACAAGAAGAAGAAGAACCGATCATGGCGTCGATCGTGCTGGTTCCGCGTGGACAATGTGGGCCCGAGAGGTGCTGCCGCTATCGGTAACGACGCACTGACAAAATACTTTCGTTGCCAACTTCGTGTTCTGCGACAATTTGGGGAATTTCGCCAACATTTCACCCCGGCCATTACTGGTCGATAATGTGGTCTGCGTGTCCACGTTGTCCTGAGAGGGCTGATGAAGAAGAGCCAGCTTGACGATGGGCCGCGTGAGCGTCGTGGTGGCCGTCTTGAGAGTGACGGCCCTGGTCAGTCCATCCTTGCCTGGCATCAGACTGAGAGCCCTGGCCATGGGACATTTCCCTGGGGGCAAGCGTTCATCAATAATGAGAACAAGAGAGCCTACCTTGATCTCGTTGGACGGATGATGCCACTTAGAGATGGCCAGGAGTCGCTGCAGGTACTGCGTGGACCAGAGTCTCCAAAATTGTTGGAGGCGCTGCTGCAGAAATTGCCACCTTGACAATCTGTTGACTGCGACGTCGAGTAGCGTTGGCTCTGGAACTGCGTTGAGCGGCGATCCGATCAGGAAGTGTCCTGGTGAGAGGGCTGAGACGTCGTCTGGATCATCGCTGAGTGGTTCCAACGGTCTTGAATTGAGGATAGCTTCAATCTGCGCGAGCAATGTTATTGATTCCTCGAACGTCAATAAAGCATCTCCAATCGTCCTCTTCAGATGGAATTTGAGAGACTTGACCACTGCCTCCCATTTTCCACCCATGTGTGAAGCGGCAGGAGGGTTGAAATGCCACTGCGTACCATCCTTGGCGAGTAGAGCTGCGATGTCCTGATTTTCGCGTGTGCTGTCCTTGAATTGCTTCTTCAACTGCGCGTCCGCTCCTTGGAAGTTGGTGCCGCAATCTGAGTAGAGAGAGACTGCAGTTCCTCTCCTTGCTGCGAATCTGCGATAGGCTGCGATGAATGCGTCGGCTGAGTAGTCGGTGACAACTTCCAAGTGCACAGCTGAGGTTGCGAAGCAGACGAAGACGCAAATCCACCCTTTCTGCATCTTGGCTCCTCTGCCTTTCCAAGTCTTCAGCGTGAGCGGTCCTGCATAGTCCACACCAGTGTGTGTGAACGGGCGCGATGGAGTGACCCGACAAAGACGTAGTTGGCCCCTCAGCTGATGGGCACGGATCCCCCTCTGCCGAGCGCACCTCACGCACCGCAGGATATGCGTTTTCACTGGAGCTCATCCACCGAGAATCCAGTAGCGTTGTCTGAGGAAAGCGAGGATGGATTGCGTACCTCCATGCATGGTCTGACGATGTGCGTGGTCGATGAGAAGCGCTGAAAATCTTGAATCACGAGGCAAGATGACAGGATGCTTGCCGTCGTGCGAAAGCTCTGAGTGTTGGAGGCGTCCGCCTACTCTGGCGATCTCTTGATGGTCAAGGTAAGCGGTAAGACTCGTAAATGGATGCGTCGACGGAAGCGTTGTTTCTTTGGCGAGTGCAGCGAGTTCGTCTTTGAAGAGTGTAGACTGCGTGGCCTGAATCCAGTAGATTCTGGCTCTTTCCATATCAGCTGCTGAGATGAAGTGCGTGGGCGAAGCGTCCTGTCGTTTGAACAGCTTGTCCACGAATTTGAGGCAAAGAGCGGTGATTCTGAGTAATCTGTTAACACAAGAATATTTATAGATTAATTCCCATGAATATTCCTTTACTGTGTTTGCCGTGTGGAGTGAGACGACAGTACGAGCTTCAGGGGCGCCCAACTCGTCTGCGTCGACACTGGTCTGCTTGGGCCACGTGTTCTGAGATTGCGTGAGCCACGGTGGTCCCGTCCACCAAAGCGAGTGCTGTTGAAGCTGTTCTGTCGTCATGCCTCTTGACGACAGGTATATGACGGAGAGGTATATGCCTCCAGTGATAATTCTGCGTAATCTCTAGGATCTGGATTACCCTGTTGCGTACGTAATCCTTCCATTTGGAGGGGTGCGTTTTGATCCATGCCAGCGTAATTTCTGAGTCCGTCCACATAAATGTCCGAGAGACGGTCATGTTCAAAGTAGCGTGAACATGCTGCATCAGTTTTGAAAGTAGCAGCGCTGCTGTAAGTTCCAACCTCGGGATGGTCAGACGTTTGAGTGGTGTCACTCGCGTTTTCGAGCAGATCAGAGATGTGTGGGTACCCGTGGACGGTGAGTGGACAACGAGGTAGACGACTGCTGCCATTGCGAGGACTGATACATCAGAGAATCCGTGGAGTTCAACTGTAGACGTGGTCGTTGTGTTGAACCATCGTGGGATGGAAAGTCTGGCCAGACTAGTAAGATCTTCCCTGATGAGCAGCCACCATTGAGTGATGTGAGAAGGCAGAATGTCATCCCAACCGAGTTCCTGTAACTAAAGCTTTTGAATGAGAATTTTGGCTCTGATAATTACAGGTGCAACAAAACCGAGTGGATCAAAGAGTTGAGCTACTTCGGAGAGAATGAGGCATTTCGTGAACTGCGTGCGTTGCGTAGCTGATATGGTCGAGAAGTTAAGCGTGTCCTGATGTGGAATCCATTTAATTCCGAGAATTTTTTCGTCCTATATCACAGTTAAAAATAAACATTTTGTTGTGCAGCTTACATAATTATATTCAAAAAGGATCATATAAAGTGGCAATATTAGCGAAAGAACATAATAGTTAAAAAATAATGAACAGCATTATGTTAAACTTTGCCCGATGAAATTGACTTCATAAAATCATCAACTTTGAAGGCTCATATCTGCTAAATGGTAATAATAAAATCATTAAAAGTGTCAGAACATTATGCACACATTCCTTATGAACAAGTTCCATTAAACAGATTTCAAGAATTCCGATTTTCATTTTTTGACTTTTGTCCACGTTTTCGGCGATTCTCGCCACTGTGCGCTGGTGCGTTGTCCTGCAGCTCCGGAAATTGCGGTGCCCCAGACAGTTGATACAGAGCGCGTGTGCCTTAATGACGTTGAGGCTCTGATACAGCGAGGTCTCTGAAAGCCGGACACGCGGCCAGAAAATGGTCCTTCGCACAGTACGCGCAGGGGTAGAGCGCTGCCTGTTGTACCCTCTGCGGCGTGGAGGACCCAGCATGAGCGGCGGGCGTGGGCAGCGTGGTCCGAGCTGACACTGAGTGCGTGGCCACCCTCGAAGGCCCAGAGCGTTGCGACGTGGGCTGAGCGGTTTTGGTAGCTGTCTGCGTGGTCTGCGTAGGCCTGGCGTCAGGGTGGGGCTCGAGCTGCTCGAGCATGCGTGCGCGGGCCACTAGGAACTTCGACAGCTGATCCATCGTCGGAAACTCCGTCTGCGTGGACAGCGTTGACTCCCAGAATTCTCTCGTATCCGGGTCCAAGAGGCGGACGAGCGCGTGGATCAAGAAACAATTATGCTCGTCATAAAGCCCGAAGCTCTTCAGGGCTTCAAGCGTCTCACCCATAATATTCGCCATCTTGGTTAGCGAGGCCGCCTTCCTGACCTTCATCGGTTTCAGGTTGTAAATTCTGTCCATCTGCGTCTGAATATTGAGACGCTTATTCTCGTAGCGCCCGTCGAGAAGTTTCCACGCTTGGGTGAAGGCCTCTTCTGTCGTGGGCAGATGTTCGATCAGCTGAGCGGCGTTACTTGACACGGCTCCCTTGAGGTAGTGGAACCGGTCGAGGTCAGTGAGGTCGTCGCGTGCGGTTATCACTGAGGCGAAGGTGGCCTTGAATTGATGCCACCGACTGTACTCCCCCTCAAACTTGGGGAGAGCGATCTCCGGCAGACGTGAGCGGCGAGTCGTGGGCGGTTGCGTGGGCGTCGCGGGCTGCGCGGTCGGCGGCGGGCTCAGACGGTGCTCCAGCTGAGCAATCAGTTTACGCGCGATCAGCACTACCTTTTCTTCCTGCGAGGCCACCTTGGACTTATAGTAGCCGTGGTCCAGCTGGGAGACGGGCCAGAATCGGCTCAGCGCCTGATGCTCCTGGTGAAACATCAGGTGCATCTCCATAAGCGTGGTCTTTGTTATTTCGACCTCAGATGTGAGAATCTCCAGAGGTTCCTTTGCAGGGGAGGCCTGGAGATCCTCTACGATCGATAACATCGTGTCCAGGCGTTCCACCTGGATCTTAGCGCGGACTTGAAGCTCTGACGAAAGCCGAGCGAGAGAGCGTGTTCGTGTGACCTGCGTGGGCTGTGTGGTCTCTTCCGGCACCTCCAGTAATGGTGGCGCGGCAGGCGCTTCCTCATCCGCTTTGTTTGAGCGGACGGAACCGTCCTGCGACGCGGGTGACGGGTCGCGCGATTTCGGCATCGTTTGTGACGAGAGTCACCTACGTCACGCGGCGCCGGCGCAAACACGCGACGAGCCCGCGCGCCGCCCGCCGCTGCCGCTACGCGGCGCCGGACACCGAGCCGCTCGCGCAAGCCAACAGGCCGCGAGCGGAGATATAAAGGGCAGCCAGCGGCGATAAAGACAGAATTCTCTGGAAGCTAAAGCTAGACAGCCAAGCGACAAAAGAGCATTCGCGATCGACTGGGACGAGACCCACGATCGTACCGGACAAACGAACCGCGTCAAATCGAATCGAACGGGACCGCTGTCCCATCGAGACCGCGCCGCGTCGCGTCACCGAATCGAGTCGTTTAGCGCCCGCGCGCGCCTCCATAACTCTAAGACCGCGTAGTATTAGGTATTTATAAGCGCGTCCCCTGTATTATAACATCCTCCCTAGTAGCACGTAAGCCATATTAGAATAGACTAACACGTTCGGTTGCCATTGCCGTTGTAGAACGCCGACTTGTACCGACAAACGGACCATCACCGCCGGCGACGACGTCTAATAAAACAGGACTTTTACCTAACGCACCGCTAATTATTTACCGACCAATCCTATCCCTCACGCAGCCGCTGTCTCGGGACGAGACCCGAACGCGGTACTGCAGCGCTCGGCGCTACCTACCCGAGCGCACCCAGTTACCCCGTTACACGTTTAATCCTTTAGCGTGTCTCTGAGCACTGAACTAAGCGTTGCACTGCGTGTTCACAAACAAAAAGAAATGCCAACAAACTAAAAAATGTCACCACACTAAAAAATGTCACAAAAAAACTAAAGAGTCACTGTCTCAAAGCGTTACTAACTCTAAAGAGTCCACGAGATCACTTAACACTAAAGAAAACTGGAAAAGCGTTCAACGGAATCGCGTGCACTACACTGCGTCGTCACGAACCGTTACGCGAAGGGCGTGTCTGATCCGGCTCGAAGGACCAAAATGTAAGCGAAATGCGTGGTCTGCGAGGGCGGAGAATGAAACACGCACCTTAAGGGGGTAGACACGGGTAATGCAGCGAGGTGACATTACCGTCAAAAATGGGCCTATTAATGGGTTTACGGGAATCGGTTATTTGTCCTTATAAGAGAACACATAGGGCTGGGTGAGGGCTCATTCGAAAGAGGAAGGTCCAATGCAGGGAGTTCAACCGACGGTTTAACGACATTGTGTTGATATCTAATAATATGAGTGTCCAAAGTAGAGGAAAAATCGAGAAAATACGCCCGCTGAATCCAAGTACATTTTAAGTAACTATAACAGTTTTGTGACTAAAACGATTTGTTGAGCCCCCTTCATTGAACCTTCCTCTTTCGAATGAGCCCTTATTCAGCTCAAGATCTTCTCATATAAGGACGAATAACCGATTCCCGTAAAAGCATTCCCAAAGACGAGTTCCGCCATTATCTGGATACTACAGAGCAAGTTACATGACAAATTTAGTTCAGCTAGTAGTTATAAGGTGGCGTCTAAGTAGAAAGGCTGCCGATCTGGAATCGTAGCCAGAATTAAGCGTCAGCTTGATTACGTTAGTCGAACTGTGCTGCGAAGGCAAGCGAAAAAGGCAACAACGCCCGAACGCTGAGTGAGACGCACTACAGTCATGCTGTCCTTCTCTCATTCTGAATGTTGAGATTGTCCCTTTTCGCTAAGTTTTGACTGCCGCCCGCCTGGATTTTTCACAGCGCCCCATAACAAACCTCGCCCCATTCAAACTATATCGTGTTTGGTATCATCTTAATCAGAAAAACTTCACCAATGCGCTAATAAAAGTTTGAGTAAAAAAATGTCAAAAATAAAAAGGTTTTATAATTGAATTAGTAATAGTCACGCCGATACGTTTCGGCTTTTTCCTTTGATCATTGGTCCTCTCTCTCTCTCTCCTCCACTGTCTGTCCCTTTCTACGTTTACGCTTGGCTGGCCATCGCAAATAATCCGAGATTCGACACCTCGGCTGATATATGCAACGTATGGGTCCCAATCTTTGTTGCACATATTCAACTTTTACTGTATAGACGGGGGAGATTCCTCCATTTATTAGTTCTAATACTACCATAGTACTTTTTTATGCAGAATGTTTCAGAGCTGACACAAGTAAAAAAAAAATGCAATTCCATTTAAATAAAAAGTGGATTTGCATTTTTTGAGTGTATCGTTGCATTCACGAAGAAAATGAAATCACAGAAAAATAGACATTATCATACCATTGAACTTTTACATAAACAGTTTTTTCCTATCTCTTACCAAATTCAAGATATAACCCGTCCCAATTGCATGACGTATCCTGTATACTTTTATTAATTAAGAAACATTTATTTAAAAAAGTTAATAACTTATTCTAAAAATAATTCTCAGATTGCACGTTCCTTCGGTTCCTCAGAGTAGGTATATATTTTTCAGCAGCGAGGAGTGCTACGGTGCACTATGTAAAACCCACGCGTTTAGTCAGTCAGAATTTATCGGAGCGAGACAATTCTATCATTTGGGTTAAAAGAAGGATAGCATGATTACTCTAAACGCGCGCCAATGTTTCGCTTTCGTTCTTCAGGCGTATCGTCGCGATGCCTCTGGCGAGATGAGCGTTTGAATGTGTTTGTAAAAATACTTGAGGCGCTGTTGCCTTCCTAGATCGTGTTGCGCGCACGTTAGCTGAGAATTAAACCTTTCAAGTTCGTAACAAAACACGCAAGTGGCTCCACCAGGCCCAACGAAAAAACTACTGTAATACCGACGTCCCGAATCGGTGACGTCACGTGCCGTGTCTACCCCCTTAACTGATTAACAATAACGTTTATTTACAGTATTTACATATAAAGAATTGCGTAATACATATAACACGCGCGTGGGCTGAGAGAAACAGAATCGCGTGGTCAAAATGGCGTACTTGTTGTAACACTCGCGTGGTCGGAAGCACGTGCGTTCACGATAAGCGTACAAACAAGAAGAAGAAGAACCGATCATGGCGTCGATCGTGCTGGTTCCGCGTGGACAATGTGGGCCCGAGAGGTGCTGCCGCTATCGGTAACGACGCACCGACGAAATACTTTCGTTACCAACTTCGTGTTCTGCTACAATTTGGGGAATTTCGCCAACATTTGTATATTTCATATTTTGCAGATTAGTATACGCACACGATCCTTTGACTTGCAAGTTAAGATCTTGTCTTTCTTGTTTCGCCTTTCTCAAAGTAGAAGGTTTGTATAGATGTGGGAGTTCCGAATCATACAAAGTCATTATTTTTGTAGCTTCTTGTCTTCGCCATGTTGTCGCCGACAATGTACCCATTAGAGATTGCGATATCTCTACTCTTTTTTGTCCACTCAAGGGACGTTTCTTTGTATGTGTAACGCCTGCATTAAAATTTCTTACACAGCATTCCATTTGCACATCTATGTTATCTATGTTGCAAAAATAGTTGCATAAGTGCATATTTTAGATATTTTGCATCGTTTGAACATAAATGCACATGGTAACTTTGCGGTTTCATATATAAGTTCGAAAATTATATTTGTCCATCTACGGCGTCGTAATGTATTATAATTTCTCTGTACCTTGTTGTTAGATTTATAAATTACTGACTCGCAATCAATATCGTGCCATGTTTTCAAAGGTATAATGAGATTAAATTCTATATCTTTCTCCGTAGGTGACAAATTAAATGATGATTTGTCATCATCAATACTTATATGAAGTTCAGCAGTACATAGAAGGTTTATCTAAATTATTATCCGACTTCGAAAAGGAGGAGGATACTCAATTCGATGTGTATATTTTTTTTTTATGTATGTTCACCGATTACGCCGAGACGGATGGACCAATCGGAACGAAACTCCTTGCATCTTGTAGAGTATATCTCCCACTTGGTCCCGTCAGAAAGGCATTTTGCATTTTTTCATTGCTAACGATTTTTTTGCAAGAACGTAATGCTTGATTTACATTTTTCACCGATTACCGCGAGACGGATAGACCAGTCGGATCGAAAATATTGCATCTTGTAGAGGATATCTTCCAATTGGTCCTGCAAAAAAATTTTTGTATTTTTTCATTCCTAACGACTTTTATCGCAAAATACGTAATACTTCATTTATATCTTCCGGCGTTTATGCTGCAGGGAATGTACCGATAGCGATGAAACCTTTCACATTTAGTAGGAGGTATATCCGCGATGATCCCACTTGCAAAAATTTATGAAATTTGTTGTTTATTAACAACTTAAATTCGGTCAATTTTTTTTCGGTTTATGGTTATTAGCTAAGCAACAGAAATCTAAAATCACCTTACACTATCCTACAAATACTACTGGTTCCACTAAAAAGTGTGAAATAAAATAATTTTTAACAAAAAAACATCCGACTTCGAAATGCACTAAAAAGTGTAAAATAATTTCTATTTCATTTATACCAATATTCCATAGCTATTAATAATATCTACTTAATCGTTAAATAGGATACCAAATACATTTCAAAGTTTTCGGAGGCGGCGCAAAATTAAAAATACCCGAACAAACGATGCTGCCAATAACGATTTGATTGCGGTATGGCAAACTTGGTAATTAATAAGTCGTAAGAGAAAAAGCGGAACGTTATAGGTCTGGCTGAATACATTTGTAATTGTAACGATTATATCAGAAGTTGACAGCACTCCTGATGTACATGCACTATGCTGCAGTTCTCGAGAGACCATACTTAACTCGCGCAACTCATTAGGTCTAGAGAGATTTTTAATAACGTGTGTTATTCCCCTTTACAGCTTGCTTCTTATACTTTACGATCATATAAATGGTGGGCAGAAATATATGACGTACGATAACTGATAACCGGTGATGATATTGTAAAGTTTCACGATACAATGAAATTCCTATTATTTGTCGCAAAACAAAAATGATGTGGACGCAAAGTAAGAAGCAAGCTGTAAAGGGGAATCGCAATGGGTATGTTGATTCCCGTTGAATATTGTTTACTTGAAATTATCAAATGGGTCAATTATCATAGGTTGCCGACGCCCGAGTTAGGATCTTCCTAGTAGAGAAAAAGTTTTTAATTTTGCGCCGCCTCCGAAAACTTTGAATTGTATTTGGTATCCTATTTAACGATTAAGTAGATATTATTAATAGCTATGGAATATTGGTATAAATGAAATAGAAATTATTTTACACTTTTTAGTGCATTTCGAAGTCGGATGTTTTTTTTTGTTAAAAATTATTTTATGATAACTTAAAACTTTCTCATATAATCCATATCTTTTTTGTAATAAAATGGTGTAAATCTTTCCGTCTAATAAAGAACTTAATTCTTTATACACAGTGGATTTTGGACTAACCATTTTCATCTAAAACGCATCTATATTTAGAGCAAAGTAATATTTTTTGTAGCATGTCCACTACCTCCATGCTCAGACCTATAAGAACAATTCTGTACGAATTAAATTGCAAGATGGGAAATAAATTCAAAAAAGTATTTTATTTTATTTCATGAAAGAAATACCTTTTGCTCTTGAAGTAGATCTAAGCGCGTCTTACGCGTGACTTATCCGATATAATCACAAATCAATGAAACAACAGCTAGAGTGTGTCGAAATTCGCCGTTTGCGCTAGGCAAGTCATTCCCTCCACTATTACTAAAACTATGGCTGTTTCGAGTGCATGCGCTTGTTCTGTCACCCTCGCGCGCCAGCCGCCAGCACCTGCCTTTATACAATAAAAGCTGGATATATGCAAGAGAGATTGGGACCCAAACATTGTATAAAATATCCAGCCGAAGTGTCGATTTTGCGTCCGTATACATCGTTTGTATTCAGCTGAGGAGTCGATTCTATGTTGTTTATTCTATTAATATTGTTTATTTATTCTATTATTATTCTATTATTATTGTCAGCTTGTAAATTACTTTAATTTTCAATAGGAAGAAACTGTCCGGTTTCATGGAAATCACGGGCTTTTCCTCACATCATAAAGCACCTAATTTGCAGTTAATAGTTCCGCAGCATATTCTGAATAAATAAATAAATAAATGAATATAATTCAACCTATATCGTGTTTGGTGTTATTTTAATCAGAAAAATCTCACGAATGCATTAGAAATAGTTTCATTAAGAAAAGGTGAAAAATAAACAAATTTTATCATTGAATTAGTATTAGTCATACCGATATTACGGTTCGGATCATATTACACGGCTCCCACGTCGAGCGTCTCGGTTGCCAAGGGGGATCCCCCCATGTAGAGGGGATAGCCACCTTGCACGTATCCAGCTTTTAAACGCATGCAAATTCCTAACGTCTGATTCCTAACTTTGCCAGTGCTGCGAAATCTGGCGATATGACGAAATTTTGTCATTAAAAAAAGTTGTTGTGCTAGTCTAGCACAATCCGGCACAATCAAAGAAAATTCGAAAATCTCAAGTTTTTAATTACCCCACCCTTTTTTGTTAACTTATATTGACACTTAAGCTAATATCAACTTTCAACACATGTATCTCGCAGATTGTAAGTAGCACAATTCAGCACAACTTGCAGAATTCAATTATCTGTCGCCGTTCGTAAGTTATACGAATATTAAATTTTATATTCCTAAAAATTCAAAATTTTTTATCTTCAAAATGAATCGAGATATCGAGTTTCTATCGACGGCACAACGTAGTACAAATTATCACAAATTATTTAAAAACAAAAAAGTGTTTCGGCAAAAGTGCGGGACTAGTATAATTTTGTTTTTATTTATTTTCTTAATTGTTATTGATGATATCGATCTCTCCTTTGCGGCACAATTCAGCACAAACATAGCATAATACGGCACAAAAAAAAACTCAAAATTCGAAAATTGCGGGGCTATCAAAAATTTTGTTTTTTTTAATTTTCTTGAGTACGCTTTGACTTACAAAGTTCCGGTTTACGGCACAATGCGGCACAAACGTAGCACAATGCAGCACAATTTCAAAAAATACAAAATTCGAAAAGTGCGGGGCTCACTTCACACACGTCTATTATGGTCTCCATTTTGCGTCCGGATTTACCCTCTTTAAATAACTTAACAATAATTTCACGTTCGGATAGAGATGTTTCACATTTTTTGCGATTCATGGTGGATATTAATTGCGTGCTTATTGAAGACGGACTGTGCGGAATTGTTGCTAGTTGACAAAACATAATCGCTACTAACAAGGAAAGGCCGCGAAGTGTCCCCCTCCGATTTTGATGAAACTTCGTACATTTGTTAAGCAGGTAAAAATAAGGGACACCTATTTTTTTATATCGGCTGAGACGCGACTTTAAGGGGTAAAACCACCCCTCAAAATTTCGACCTGAAACTGCTATCTCGAAAACCAAAGAAGATACGTGAAAACTTCTAATGGGCGGATTTAATGGTTTTTTATATACAATAATATGGCGTTAACAGATTGTCGAAAATACCATTTGTTTATAACAAAAAAAATGTTTATAACATTATTTTACAACTTATTTAAATTTATGTAATGACAAAAAATGTAGAGCATTTTATTCCAAATCCATTGATATATATGTTTATGAAATTCCCGCCTACAGTACCGCAGATTTTTATTATTTATGACTCGCGCGTACACCCGCTGAGTCAGCGCGTGATACTTCCATCGTATCTGACGTTATACATTGATGTTATTTATCCGCATAAGTGGAAAACAACTATTTTTATAACATACAATGGTTAATTTTGTTAAATTTGTATCGCATGATATAAAATAATTAAAGCTATACATACTCCAGGGTGGATGTATGAAATTGATAATTTTAATATGCAACAAGGAATTTGAATAACTTAAAGAACATTGTCGTGACAAAAATGATACCCTTCGAAGAAATGCTTCAAGCACAGGTAATTGGTGCCGAAAGCCTTTATATTTGAAGCATTTCTTCGAAGGGTATCATTTTTGTCACGACTATATTCTTTAAGTTATTCAAATTCCTTGTTGCATATTAAAATTATCAATTTCATACATCCACCCTGGAGTTTCATCAAAATCGGAGGGGGACACTTCGTGGCCTTTCCTTGTAAGAATGCTGTTTTTCGCTTGTTTTAAACGAATTCAAGTATTTTATTTAACATAATAGTTCGTGGACGAATACTTATGCGGTCCCATTTTCTGACATACCGCAACATATTCCTTAATTTTTTCTTTCCGTATATTTATCAACTTTCACGAATGGTATCTTGTTTAACGTAAATAAAGGTTTACTTCTATACCTTTAAATGAAAAATTGTACATTTATTTGCCTTCCATTTCTTCCATATACATACATACATCGAATACGGTAAATGGACGAATACTTTTGGGGCTGACTGTATATCGTAGAAAGGAAATAGATGAACAGAGATCACCTTTATTATACTATTCATTGTTGGTCATTTATTTCATTTCAATCGCCCTTAACATATAAAAACGGCACACAATATCCTGGATTTTTAATATTTTTCGATCGGTTGTGTATTCTACATAATATCGAAAATATGTTGAATTTGCTACAAACTGCTACACACGATCCGTACTGGAGAATAGTAAAATTCTGATTACTTCAGAAAAGCAGTCCGAAAATAAATCTGTTGCCAGATTTATTAAAATTTTTTTAGACAGATAAATTAGTATATTTTTTCAGTATAGAATGTGTTATTCTGCTGGATTTTCCCGATTCTCCTGAAAGTGTCTGACGCTGGCTCGAGTGAGTTCTTGAATGCTGGCGAACGTAGAAAAAGACAAATAGCGAAAGAGAAAGAGGTCCGAGAATTAAAGGGCCAAAAAAAAAACATCTGAGTGAGACAATATTAATTCAACAATAACTGTTTTATTTTTCATTTTTGCTAAATGAAACTTTTATCAATGTAATTGTAAGGTTCTTTTGATTAAAATAAGACCAAACACGACATAATTTGCATTATATTTACTTATTTATTTAAAACCTAATGCAAATATATAAAGTAACTATAATTCAAATTATGTCGTGTTTGATCTTGTTTTAATCGAAAAATTTCATCAATACGCTAGTGGAAGTTTCATTCAAAAGAAAAATCAGTCATTATAAAGCAACGAAGCGAAAGTGCAGCATAAGTACACAAAAAAAAACATAAGGTTTATAGCAAGCTTAACATTTTCTATTGTATTATGGTAATCACTATATTATAGTTTTGTTTCCTTGTTGTATTATAGGAAAGTAAAATATGCAATATCGTATAAGCGTGGACCAGGTGCAATAGTTGCAAGAAACCTGATATGTATATGTATAACAAATTAAATGAGGAATCAAATTGTATCTAATCCATCTTTCATTGTAATAACCATTCAGAGAATAAAATTATAATAGTTGTAAGGAATAAGAAATAAAAGTAACAAACCGTTAAAGATTGAAATTTCTTTATATCCTTACAATTTAACCTAACCAATTTTCCTCGTATGTCTTCGGATTTACGTATTGTAATAGTTAGAATAACAGTAATATCTAATTGAAGAAATTACTTAAATATTAATTGAAAAAAATATCAAAGAAAGATGCAGTTCAACTCCTTTTTTTAACTGCTTCCCAAGTTAATGTATTTCATAGTATTAATGTATTAAAAAAAACGTTAATGGATTAAGAATCAGAACTGAAACCGTAAAATCGGGATTCGAACTGATTCTCCTGGTTTCTTAATTCAGCCATATGTATTGCCATGTACGAAATTATATTATTTTGTCGATTCGTCGATGCTGCTGCCACGTGCTTTAGCGGCTTGAGCATCGAGCCGATAACGTACAAATGACGAGAGCAGCTGAACTCTGCCAAACCCGCAGAGCTCACACGGACACGTGGGACAACGCGCTTGTGTTAGATGAAACAACGGCGGTAGGAGAGTCACTGGGACGTCGTGGGACGTCGTGGAGAGGGTAAAAATTTGTCCCACGTCCCACGGTTCTGGCATCACTGCCTGTCGGTGTTTCCCTCCACGACCTCGTAGGGACCCCTGTAGGGGCGATCCAACGGCCTTTGCGTCTCCCCCGTCCTAATGCAGACGTGCGTGCATTCTGGCAGAGACCGGTGTTGTAAGGATCGTGCCTTGTTGTGATGGGCTGCCGGAGCTGAACGGACCTTTCGGATCTGGGTCCGTAGGTGCTGGAGGAATGCCTGAGGTTCCGGTCCCGGGTCCTCCTCGATGAAATATTCCCGGGTAAATGGAGTGTGGTTCCGTAGAGCATTTCGGCGGCGCTTGCGCCGAGGTCTTCTTTTAGGCTGGTCCGCAACCCCAAAAGGACGGCAGGTAGGTTGGCCACCCAGTCTGCTGATGTGTGGCACATCAGGGCCGTTTTTAAAGAGCGGTGCCACCGCTCGATCATTCCATTGGATGCTGGGTGGTAGGCCGTTGTTCGGGTGCGGTTGCACCCGAATGCGCGCAGGGCTGCGTCGAAAATTTGCGACTCGAATTGTGCTCCTCGGTCGCTGGTGATGGTGGCTGGTGCGCCGAATCGGCTAATCCAGCCGGCGAACAAGGCCTGGACGACGGTATCTGCCGTCATGTCCCTCAGCGGAATGGCCTCCGGCCAGCGGGTGTACCTGTCGATGATAGTTAGGCAATACCTGTACCCCTGATCTGGCGGCATGACGACGATGTCCACGTGGATGTGATGAAACCGCTCAGAAGGGATGGCCATGCGTTGAGGCGCGTTCCGATTGTGCCTGTGTATCTTGCTGCGTTGGCACGCCAGACACTCGCGTGCCCAACTCAGGATGTCTGCGTTCATTCGGGGCCACACAAATCTCTTTGTGATCCATGCTTTGGTGGCTCGTCCGCTCGGGTGTGCGAGGTTGTGCACCCCGAGGAAAATCCTACAGCGCAGCGGGTCCGGGATGTACGGTCGAATTTCCTCGCCCGAAACGTCACAATAGATTACCGCGTTAGAGTTGTCTACGCGGATTCTGCGGAGCTGCAGAGACGTCGTGTCGTCGTGAAGAAGGTGCTGCAGCTCCGAATCGTTTGCCTGATGATCTGCAATCTCCCGGGTGGAGACTATCATCGGAAGCTGCACCGCGTCGACTCTGGACAACGCGTCCGGCACGACGTTGTCCTTGCCAGGAACGTGGACGATTGTTGTTGTGAATTGGCTGATGTATTGCAGCTGTCGTTGCTGGCGTGGACTAGCCTTATCCGACAACTGTAACAAAGCGAACGTCAATGGCTTGTGGTCTGTAAGGACCGTGAAATTACGCCCCTCTAAGAGGTGTCGGAAGAAACGAATCCCCTGGTGGATCGCTAACAGCTCCCTGTCGTAGGTGCTATAGTTTCTCTCTGTCTTGCTGAGCTTCCGTGTGAAGAAACCCAGGGGCTGTCGCGTGCCCGCCGTTGTCTGGTCCAGTGCTGCGCCGATGGCGGAACTTGATGCGTCGCACCGCAGCGTGAACTCCGCCTGCGGTGCCGGAAATGCGAGCTTCGCCGCCTTGCTCAACAAATCTTTGCATCTGTTGAAGGCCTCCTTCGACGCGTCCGTCCATGGGATGGGTGTCCGGTCGTTCTTCTTGGCGCCCGCAACGTACTCAACCAAGGGTGCATGAGCCTCCGCCGCGCCGGGCATGTGGAGGCGGTAGAAATTCCACATGCCAAGGAAACGCCGGCGATCCGCGACGGTGCGAGGCTTTGGGTAGTCCACGATTGCCCTCACGCGGTCGGCTGGTGGTTGAATTCCACCCGCGTCGACCGTGTAACCCAGGTATGTGACCTGGGGCTGTGCGAATACGCACTTGTGGACGTTGATTGACAACCCGTGCTGGCGGAGTCGATCCAGCACGATGCGGAGATGCCGCTCATGCTCCTCGGGCGACGATGAGGCGATCAGGAGGTCGTCGATGTAGACACAACAGAACTCGCAGTCCCGAAAAATGGAGTCCATCAGGCGCTGAAAAGTCTGTGCGCGTTGCAGAGTCCGAAGGTCATCACCTGAAACTCGAACAAACCGAACGGGGTGATTATCGCAGTCTTTGCCTTATCTTCAGGGGCTATAGGAACTTGGTAATATGCTCTGAAAAGGTCCAGAGTGGTAAAAATCGTGGCTCCGTGGAGCTGATGGACGAAATCCCCGAGCCGTGGCACCGGGTACCTGTCCGGAACGGTTATCGCGTTTAAACGTCTATGGTCTCCGCACGCCCGCCACTCGCCAGAGCTCTTCGGCACCAAGTGCAACGGACTGGCCCAAGCACTGTTGGACGGCACGCACAATCCCTGGTCGAGCAAGTTTTTGAACTCCGCTCGTGCGGCGGTCAGTCTGTCACCCGCGAGCCGACGCGTGCGCTCGGCGACGGGAGGTCCTCGAGTCTGGATCACGTGCCGCACGGAATGTTGCGGAGCCTGCGGTTGCGCGGGCTTCGTCACCTCGTTGAACTCTGAAAGCAACGTGTAGTACGGGTGTTCGCGGCTCACGGTAGTGACCGTCGCCTGCGGATTCGCACTCACGGTCGCGGGCACTTGTAACGTGGTTAATGGATCGTGGAGGCGCAGGCGCGCCACGTCCACGAGGAGTTGGAAATGTTTTAGAAAGTCCGCACCTAGAATCGGCGTCTTTACGTTCGCCACCAAGAACGTCCACGTAAACTCGCGTCGAAGGCCTAGGTCTAACGCCAGTCGGCGCGCACCATAAGTGTCTATCACCGACCCGTTCGCGGCGTGCAACTTCAACTTCGCGTAAGGGTGATCGGTTGAAATCGGCCTCGCGCGTTGGCCGCGCGGAAGGAGCGACATGTCAGCACCCGTGTCTACCAAGAACCGCAAACCAGTCCTCCGATCCGTCACACAGTGGCGGTGATGGAAAACGCTGTCAGGGAGTACCGCGAAACCCCCTGACGCACCCTCTAGTTTAAAGGATTCGCGCGGGTGGCTGCGTCCACAGGCGTTCGCGCCGCCAGCCCTGAACGTGCACGGCTGCTGACACTGCCGTGCCTGTTCACCGAAACGCGTATGATAATAACAAAGGTTGGCGCTTCTCTGGAGCGAGCCCGACCGGCTTCGCGAACGACTCCTAGATCGGCTTCTAGTCCCGTTGTGCTGAGAGCCGCAAGGTCTTCTCAACTAACACCGTCAAGTGTTCTAGTTGTCGCGAAATACGTGAGACACTGCACTCGCACTGGCGCTGTCGTCCACCTGTCTCCACACTCGCGACTCGCGTCTCGGCATAGTTGTCCGAACCCCCGTAGATCGGGGGCGGCGCTAACGGCGATTGCGATGGCGCGGCGGAAGCCGCCACGATACCAGCGTGGCGCGCCTCGTATAAACGGTCCGCCACCTGGGCGAACCGGTCGGTGTCCGTCGTCTCCATGGCCGTCAGAATGTCCCGAGAGTCTTTCGGGAGTTGCTCCAGGAAAAGCGTGCGGAGGGCTCCGTCCGAAATCTGTTCCCCCGCGAGGTTCCGGAGTTGCTGGAGTAGGTGCGAGGGCTTCTCTCCGGTAAACTCATTGCTTCGCAGCGCGCGGCGAAGCTTAGACTCGGGGCTTTCCTCGTAAGCCTGCAGCAGTCTGGCCTTGACCGCGTCGTACATCCCGGTCGCGGGAGGACGTCGGACGACGTCTGCGACGAATCCGTATGCCGCATGGTACAAGGCAGTCAGGACGTGGGCGAAACGAGTCCGGTCAGACGTGACTTCGCGAAATCTCGAACGTCGCCTCGGCTTGCGCGAACCAAAAGGTCGCGGCTGTCCTTCCAGAAAGGCGGCAAGCACACGACGCCAGCCGCCTGCACGGTCGCGGGAAACTCCAAAATCGGCCCGTCGCGTCGTGGGCCTGTTCCGGCGCGGGATCGGCTACCGGTCCAGCAGGTGGTTCACCGGCGGTCCTGCTGGTATCTTGGTCGTAACGGCGCGTTGCCGGCGGGGAGCGTGGCAACGACATTGTTCCGCGAGCTCGACCCTCGGCGGAATCGTCACGACCTCGCAATCGGCTAACCCGGACACTCACAAATGTTCACAGGGGTCAGAACCGAGTTCCCCCGCGTGGACGCTAAAAAGTCTCGAATCGCGCACCCGCGGAAACACCTCGAATGAAACACGCGTCGCGTGGAGATCACGTCGGGGTCACCATTATGTAGCGGATCTACACACTATGGTTTAAAGGAAAACACCACACGAATTACTAATCAAATGAAACGTCTTTATTCGTAGCCCGTTTACAGGAGCCCACATTTGGGGCGATGCCTCGGTACAGAAGAGGGAGAATTTCTGGACGCCACGCTTTTTGGAGGGAAGTCCCCGTTGCCGTGTAGGAGATGGCTGACTCGCTTTATTTTCGCGTGTGGCGTCGGCTGCTCTTTGCGTCTCTCGCGGCTGTCGCCCGAACGACCTCCGCCCAAGAACGCTGCTCGTGGATGTTGGCAGGCGTGGGCAGGGCTGCCACATAATTGTAGTGGTCGGTAGAGGTCTTCAACGATGGGAGGAAATAAATCAGACTGGAATTTGGCTAACTTTGTTTTATTATGATTCTTATATTCGTTGTACAAGAAAACGACCAGCTATTTCAAGCAACGCACAAAAGAGAGTGAGTCGTCAGGCGTCCTTAAGGCGATGCGAGCGTCGAAAACTTTACCGACAGTCCCTAGAAAAATCCCTAGACGCGAGTTTTCGGTTTTCGTCGTCATTTCCAAACAGAATGCAAAAAAATTTTAGGGACGTGTCCAGGAGGCCCTACAGAATGGCGCTCTGGTCCTTATTTTATCCAAATCGTCAAAAAGTTATAAAATATTGAAATTTGTGTCTGCCCACAGTCAAGAAAATGGCGGATCGGACTCACCTGCATTAATTTATTTGTAATATAAACATTTTTGCCAAATGAATGTCCAAATAGAGACCAGAGCGCCATTCTTTGGGTCGGATAGAGCAAAACGAGCACTCAGGGGATGGTGTATAACCTTTCGTTTAGACAAAAACCGAAAACTACGATTTCGTTGATTTTTCACTCGCGAAAGACGTCAAGAAGGTAAAACAGACCACAAATTTAGTTCCTCGTTTTTTCGGTAGGGCGGAGTTCGTTCGATTTCTGCGCTCGACCGCGCGCTTATTCGCAACTCGTATATGTGAATATGTGTGCGTCGACCGAACCGTCGACGACGATACAATGTATCGTGGAGAATGGGACGTTCGAGCCTTGTATAGGCGATGAACTCCGACGCGTAAATTTTTTTTCACGCATCGTTCTATCGACTAGGATAGCGATTTTCAACCCATGTGTCACAAGACGTACAGAGGTGCCCAGTTAGACGTCCGCATTTTTGCCCACATAAGAGTCCGTCGCTATCCCCACCAGTTCTTGGAAACAGAAGTTCCAAACACGTCGAAGTTTTCACGCACGTGGAATCGCGGCTTTACAATCATGGATTCGCATGTATAGAATATAGGTATCCTACTCGCACTCATCTCTTCTCCTTTCTTCAGTTGAATTCGCAGAAGTCACCTCCCCATTTAAGCGTCCGTATTCGGTCCCGATTGTGGACGCTTAAGGGGGTAGACACGGCACGTGATCTCTCCGATTCGAGACGTCGGTATTACAGCAGTTTTTTCGTTGGGCCTGGTGGAGCCACTTGCGTGGTCTGTTACAAATTTGATAGGTTTAATTCTCAGCTAGCTTGCGCGCAACACGATCTAAGAAGGCAACAGCGCCTCAAGTATTTTTACAAACACATTCAAACGCTCATCTCGCCAGAGGCATCGCGACAATACGGCTGAAGAACAAAATCGAAACATTGACGCGTGTTTAGAGTGAGATGTACGGCGATCATGCTATCCTTCTTTGAACCTAAATGATAGAATTGTCCCGCTCCGGTAAATTCTGACTGACTGAACGCATGGATTTTATATAGCGCATCGTAGCACGCCTCGCTCCTGAAAAATAAATACATATATGCCTACTCTGAAGAACCGAAGGAACGTGCAATCTGAGAATTTTTTTAGAAAAAGTTATTAGCTTCGTTAAATAAATGTTTTTTAATTCATAAAAGCATACAGCGTCACGCAATTGGGACGGTTTATATCTTGAATTTGGTAAGAGATAGGAAAAAGCTGTTCATGTAAAAGTTCAATGGTATGATAATGTTTATTTTTCTGACTTCATTTTCTTCGCGAATGTAACGATGCACTAAAAAAATGCAGATGCGCTTTTTATTGATGTAAATAGAATTGCATTTTTTTCTTTACTCGTATCAACTCCTTGAAACATTCTGCATAAAAAAGTACTATTAGAACTAATAAATGGAGAGGCCTCGGCTCCTTCTCTCATCTCCCCTCGCTACTATTCCCTCTCACTATTTTGCTGACGCGCCTATATCTAACAGTACAATGTTTAAAAAACTAATATTTCGTGAGATATCTCATACTTTTCATACCATTCAACTTTTACATCAATAGCTTTTTCCTATCTCTTACCAAATTTAAGATATAACTCGTCCCAATTGCGTGTCGCTTGTATTTCGAGAAACCTATAGTAACTTTGTTTTTCCGAAACTAATAAAAAATACAAAGGAGTCAATATTCTGAGTGAATACAAATAATTTAAATAAATAAATATCTCGTATACAACTTATATAAACGTTTGCAGAATTATTGCAAAGAGGAGGTATATTCTTCTTTTGTTATACCTCCTCTTTGAGCGAGGTTTGTTATGGGGTGCTGTGAAAAATCCAGGCGGGCGTCAGTCAAAACCTAGCGAAAAGGGACAATCTCAACATTCATCGTCAGAATGAGAGAAGGACAGCATGACTATAGTGCGTCTCACTCGGCGTTGTTGCCTTTTTCGCTTGCTTTCGCTTGCCTTCAGTCGAGTGACGTAACCAAGCTAACGCCTGATTTTGGCTACGATTCCAAATCGGCAGCCTTCTTAGTTAGACGCCACCTTATAACTATTAGCTGAACTGAATTTGTCACATGAATTGCTCTGTATTATCCACAAAATGGCGGAACTGGTCTGTGAGAATGTTTTTACGGGCATCCGTTATTCGTCCTTATTTCGCAACAAATGAAGACAAAATAGATCTTAAATTACAGGTAAGGGTTGTGGCTAGGCCGGTCAACTCATGATTTCAATCACAGCACTCTTTTAGTGGCCTAAAAATGCTTCGATTCCGCGAATGCATTTTGTCGATTTTTTACCTCCACTTTAGACGCTTATATTACTAAACATCAACATAATCCCACTGAAACATGAGTTGACCGGTGTGCATTGGACCTTCCTCTTTCGAATAAGCCCTCACCGAGCCCTAAATGTTCTCATACAAGGACGAATAACGGAAGCGCGTAAACCCATGTTTATGCCCATTTTTGCCGGTAATGTCAACGCGCTACTATTACCCGTGTCTACCCCCTTAAGTGGGCACCTCTGTACTGTCATTATTTTTTGTTGCTATTATTATTCTTTTTTTAGTGAAACTGAAGAACAAATACGTCTTTCCCGATTTTAATGATTTTTTAATATGTTATAAAAATTGATATTCTGAACAATTTGGTGAAATACTGATTACTTATGAAAAGCACCCTGAAAATAAATCTATTGCCAGAGTTATTAAAATTTTTTTAGACAGATAAGTTAGTATGTTTTTTCAGCATAGAATGTGATATTATGCTGGACTTTCCTGATTTTGCGTTACGCCCAAATATTAGATGAATAGGTAACGAAAATGTGATGTTGGAAGAACACGGCTGGAGCGAGTTCTTCAATGCTGGCGAACGTAGAAAAGGACAAATAGCGAAAGAGAAAGAGGTCCGAGAATTAAAGGGCCTGAGAAAAAACATTTGAGTGATACAATATTAATTCAACAATAACTTTTTTATTTTTCATTTTTGCTAAATGAAACTTTTACTAATGTAATTGTAAGGTTCGTCTGATTAAAATAAGACCAAACACCATATAATTTGCATTATTTTTACTTATTTAGGTATAAATAAGTAAATAAATAATTATAATTCAAATTATGTCATGTTTGATCTTGTTTTAATCAGAAAAATCTCACAAATACGTTAGTAACATTTTCATTTAAAAAAATTCAAAAATAAGAAGGTTTTAATCTTAAATTTTGATTGAGTTAGTATTGTCTCACACGTACACGGGTATTTAAACTTGATTTTCTCCCTGGACGCTGCTTCGATTCTCGGCTGTCACCACATCAAAGGCGAGCGGAACTCGCTCGAGAAACTGTGGTTTCTTCGGCGACACGCAAAAATTGGTCTGATTCATCGTACATAATACATATAGCTATCATAGCATCCGTGTGTCATTTAGGTGTATGCGAAGAGTGACGTAGAATAGCATGCCGTTAGTTGGATGCAATAACTGAGGTAGCGCTGAAATCAGTTTCTGTTCAGCCTAATTTTCGATGAAACGTTGACTGTTTTACCGACGCGGAATTCGGAGTTCGGCCTCGACGCTGAATTAGATACGGCCCGCAATAAATTAGTTTCTTAGAAATTTCAAGTGTGACAGTCTTATTTCTCCGGATTTCCAACTCTCTCCCAACACGATTACCCGTGTTGAAAGTTTTACAATGTCTTATCTATTGTTTGTTTATTCCTTTGAATTTTGGCTCCTAATTTATGAGCATTGATATAACATAATGCAGACATGCTACAGTCATACTCTTGTTAACTGGGAAGCTGTTAAAAAAAGGAGTTGAACTGCTTCCTTTATTGATATTTTTTTTAATATTTAAGTTTTATACATAATATGACTCTAGGAAAATTCACCGCCCGCAATTCACGGTCCGCAATTCACCGTCAGCAATTCAACGTCAGCAATTTATCGCATCCGCAATTCACCGCCAGCAATTAATCGCTGGCAGTTTACCGCCGCGTTATTTTATTGTATAAGCAATTTATAGCCTAAAAATGATCGCTAGCATATCTTACCGTCTATAAGCAGTGAGATGTGTTTGGTCAAATCATAAAAAGTCATTTTTTATTTAAGTTTTTGCCTTAAATTATGATTACCATATTCTTGGAATTCTATGAACTATGAAGAAATACATAGTATGGAAATGAAAAAATACATGTATGGAAATATGTAATTTAATAGGTAGATTACCTAACCTAACCCTAACTTTTTTTTTTTAACGAGGAGGGGAAAAATGCTATTACGCACACCGGACAGATGGACTTCCGGTAGTGTGGGACTTCTAATCGTGGTGTACCCACTAAAAAGCCCCCGCCTCGAGTTCGCAGACCGGCCAGTATCGCGTGAACCAACCCCCGGTACCGCTATATGCATTTCTTCGGGGGGTAGTGCGACAAGTCTGGCTAATAGTCATAACTGTTATGGCCTTTAAAACGCCAACTATTAATCAGGTTATCATATTCATCCAAATTTTGATTGCCGGCGAATTAGATCCCGTACTTGCGCTATGCCCTCCACTGGCCATCTACGCCGAGGATTCTATCTTCTCTATGGTTGTCAAAGGACCGCCTTTTTTATAGGGTATACTCCCCCACATTATCTTTAGCCAATAAGGAAATTATACTATGCCTTCTGCACGTTCATTCTCGCTCTTGTCCTTAACAATGTGCTATCACGTCCCCTTCAGGAATTGTATCGCCCTTATTCATCGGTCGGAAAACCGCGATTTATCCGGGAATGTTCCCTAACACCTTATCTATTTCTAGGAGACCGCCTAGGCGCTGTTATTGACATAAATAACACTAAAAAAAAATTTTTACCTATTAGGCAAGTGTCAAATTAAAAGATAAAATTCTCCGCCGTAAGGGTGGAGATCTGTACAACAATTAAAATAGCAATAAATAAAAATAAAATAAAATGGTATATAGCACCAGGTCACTACTATAAATACAACAAGAAAACTTAAAACAACAATAAAATAAAATAAAATATCACAGTACGCCGACTGCTGTCATCATCTTAGACATAAAGCCAACCCCTGTGGTCGGTCATCCCATGTGTAGGGCGGGGAAGCACAAGAAAACGGCAGGGTCATTCATCCCTTCCTTTTCCCTTTTTTCTTTTGTACTTTTTATAGGGCCTTACCACTTCGCTTTCATATATTTCTTTTTCTCTCAGTGTCCTATTAATGTAATCGAGTATGTATGCTCTAGACTTAACCTCCTTCAACAACCTCATAAAGTTATCCGCTCTAAAGTCTTCTTGTAATTGACTACACAACATCTCTCTGTCCTGTCTCCATCTCTCGCAGTTGAACAGGAAGTGGGCGGGGTCATCTTCCTCATCAGGGCAAAACCAGCAACTGGCAGAGTCCTGTTTTTTAAATTTCTTTAAGAAGGAACCGAAACACCCGTGGCCCGTTAATACTTGGGTGAGGTGGAAACTTAGGATTTCTGGACCCCAAGTAATTCACTCCATTATATCGGGGATCAGGGTGTAGGTCCATCTGCCTTTGGTGGATACATCCCATTCTTGTTGCCACTTCCGGATGGTAAGGGTTCTCAGTCTCTTCTTTTCCTCTTTCATGCGTTCTTTGCCTTCCTCTACAGGTTGATTCAGCAAACCCTCCCTATACATAAACAAGGATTCCCTTTCTCTTATTATCATGTGTAGTGGGACCTGCCCCGTCACTACACATAGGGCATCCGCTGATACCGTACAGTATGCACGAGACATCCTAAGCAGGGCAGTACGTTGGGTACTGATCAATATATTGGTGTTACCCTTAAATTTTAACCCCACACCCCATATTGGCGCCGCATACGTTATGACGGACTCGACCACCCTGTAGTAGAGCTTTCTAGAGAGGTTTCCAGCACCCCTCGTGTTTGGGGTGAGAAGCGACAACACATTAGCATATTTCAGATATGGTGTCTGAATGCCTGATTTCTTTCCAGCAACAAACCTAAGTATTTGACCTTATCGACTGTTTTAATAATGACCCCACCGCAGTTCAGGCTAAGCGTGCCCGGAACCCTCGATCCGGCTAGTAAAATGGCCTCAGTCTTTCCTTGGGCCAGGGTCAGACCCTCTTTTTCGTACCATTTCGTCATCTCTGCTATAGCCTGCTCGGCTTTACTAACCAGCCGGTTTAGACTCGGTTCTATTAGCACGATCCCGATGTCATCGGCATATCCAATTAGATGAATTCTCTTCCTCAGCCTTAATCTCAACAGGTCATCATATACAATGTTCCATAATAGGGGTCCGATAACGGACCCCTGGGGGACCCCCCCAAAGACCTGGTATCTGAGGACTGTTTCTTTACCTTCATACAGGATCCAACAGTCATTCAGGTAGCTCCGAATCGTGTTAATTAGTCTCCTTGGAAAGCCTCTTCTTTCCATACAGATAATCACGCTATTCCATCTTATAGTATTGAAGGCATTCTTGACATCAAGAAGTACCAAGAGACAGTGGAAACCGTCTCTCTTAGCGCCCTCATATAATGTCAAAACAGCCTTCATCGCGTCCAGTGTCGATCATCTTTCTCGAGCGCAGTGATTATCCGATCTTTTATAATCTGTTCAAACATCTTTGCGAGGCAAGAAATTATTGACAGCGGTCTATAAGCTTTGTCGCCACTTGCCGATTTGGACTTCGGAAGTAACGAGAGCCTGCCCGTCTTCCACTCTCTGGGCCAATATCCGACCGTGTAGCACGCATTGAAAATATACGCCATCCAGTTTGATGCTCCTACCCCGATCTTTCTTGCAGCCAAGGATAAAGCCGCATCCGGGCCAGGGGCCTTCTTAGGGGCTAGTCTGGCAGCCGCCCTCACAACATTTTCTGCGGTAATCGTCGATTCATCTACTGGGTCATCACGTCTATTTACAGAAGCTGGACAGCCTTTCTCCATCGTCCCCATCTCTATCACGTCGGGGTTAATAATAAACAATTTCGCCACTATGACATCGATTTCTTCAGGCGCTAAGACGTCGGGAGGTGACGTTTTGCTCTTTATTGATCGCATGACCATCCTGTACGGCCTGTCCCATGTATCACTCTCCACTTCTTGTAAGAGTTGTAACCAGTTTTCACTTTTTGCTTTTCTAATCGCGTAATTAAGCTCTGCCTTGCTCTTCTTATATAAGACCCTGACCGCATCCAGCACAACCGACCTAACCCTAACCTAACCCTAACCTAACCTAACTAGGAATCTTAAATATAAATCAAATTTGTTTAATTAAAGAAGTTAAACAAAATTTCTTGAAAATGAATTTTATAAGGGACATCCTATACATACGGAAACCCGATTTCGAAATTTCATGTAGATCAGTGACCAGAGACATTCGGAACTATAGCCATTCATAGAACTCCAAAAATATGCTTAAATAAAAAATAACTTTTTATGATTTGATCAAACATATCTTGACAGTGAACTGCGGATGCGATGAATTGACGCGGCGGTGAATTGCTGGAGGTGAATTGCGAGCGATGAATTTTCCGGATCCCATATAATATATGTATGTATTACATATGATAAAAGTGTGCGATACAAAAGTGATTTCTTCAATTAGATATTACTGTTATTCTATTTATTACAATACGTAAATGCGAAGACATACGAGGAAAATTGGTTAGGATAGAATGTAAGGATATAAAGAAAGGGTATAGCAGGATAAGATGGTCAAAAGTGCCCTTGAGCTGAATTTGCTTCGCAATGCACCATTCGATAGCATATCTCAAAAGACCATGGTACACCAAGTTTCAACCCTGTACCTCAACCGGGAGGGTAGTTACAGGGTAAGAAAGAAAAAGTAGTTTTTGCCATATTTTCCCTGTTTAATGGCATTCAAAAAATCTGAATAAATTCTGGAATATTCTAGCCATGTTTCTTTATGATTGTGAATTTTTCCACATTTTTCGTCTGCAAATCCTAGGCGTGAAAAATCAAAAACGCAAAAAAAAGTCGAAAAATGGAGATTTCGGTTAGAAGCTTTCGAGACACTAGATTTTTACTTTTACAGTAGTTAGATATTAGCATGACTGGTGTCCTCAATTTTTTTCAGACTTTTCATTCTGGTGCGTCAAACCGAAAAAAATCAAAAACCGATATTTTCGACATATTTCGTGCGATAACATGAGAAATACTTTCAATTTTTACATTTCCTTTACACAATTAGTGCATTATGTGATTTCTAACATTTTTGCACTGGATGCAGTAAAATCTGAATGGAGAGAGTGAAGTTATTGTAAATAATTGAAAATTACACACCTTATCTTTTAAAATATTAGAAACTTTTTCAACGTCGCCGATGGGTTTTTGGTTTGGTTTGGAAAAGGTCGTTTATTTTCATGCTTACAGAGTAGAGGAATACATAGGTATAAACAGCCTTATAAAACCTTAAGACGAGTAACATATATAATAAAATATAAGTAAAAATCGGCATGTTATAACGAGATAAAACTCACCAATTAACACAGTAACCGATATAAATCTTTGGCAAGGCAACTAGGAACAATAGTCGTGTACAAATAAACAATCGTAAACAATAACAATACCAAATAGAGCTATGGAAAATAAAAATAAAAACCATAACTATCAGTCTATCGAAAATGAGATCAGGACTTAAAACTAGGGTTATTATTTACACTATATACATATATACAAGTAGAAGGCACGATAAGGTGAACCGTATAATATACAGAGCGATCAGGATCTTAAACCCCGTATGGGGCATGTAGTTTTTCTAGCTCTGATTCTGGACCTTCTTCGGATCTCGTCCATATGTCTTGCATCCTGTTGGAGCCACCAGTATGCCTTTGATAATCGGGCGACACTCGAAGCATCACCCTCGGGTAGAGTCGTTGAGTAAATTCTATTACTGTGAGTCAGGTTATCCGCCGTGACGTCTATAGATTTGTTGGCTCTGTGCCTCTTTATATGATATATAATAGGGATATTATCTTCATTTTGGATATATCCTCTTTTGTCCAGGTGTGTAAAAAGCTCAGGGGGTATATATCCACTTGCCATCATTCGGGCAATATTGACCGGGTTGATAATCTTCAACTCGTTCAGGTTGTTGTTGATATCGAAGAGAGTACTGAAGTAGTTCCTAGTTAATGTGAGGGTGAAGGTATCGAATCTGGGAATCTTCGCACGGTTATATATGTCGTGGTTGCTAATTCTTTTGAGATAGCCGGAGTGGGCTGATCTATAGGAGCCTAAGCAAGTCCTGAGGCACGATCTCTCGAATTTCCTATATTGCTCCATGACTGAGGGTCCAGTGTTCCACCAAATGGGGGCCGCGTATGAAATGATCGGCCTTATTAGGAGCTGATAGCAGATTATTTTTGCTTTGGGTTCTAGATACCGGTTGTGGAAAATGCGAGCGTTGGCCTTATTGATCTGAAAAGTATGATGGTCGTTCATCCTGATCAAGTAGTCGAAGTTGATGCCAAGGTATTTCACCACGTTTTTGATGGGGATATCAATAGGCCTGTTCGTTTCGTGGTCGGTGCTGTGTATTTTGAAATTCTTGAGCTTTTTCACTGTATTGAATGGTATTTGATTGACTGTTCTCCTGAACAGAATGGCTTCGCTCTTTGTTGGATTGATCCTGAGGTTCCAGTCGAGGTAGTAGGAGTTGATGAGGTCGATAAGGTCGTTCAGCATTTGTTGGATGCGGTCTGGGTTAGTGTCAGCGGCGTATATTATTATGTCGTCTACGAAAGCGATCGAGTGCGTGTTGTTTCCAGAGTTGAGGTTAAAGGCGTTTATAACCTCTGCGTTGAATATGCTGAAAAGGATGGGCGAGGTGACCGTTCCCTGCTGTAGTCCTTCAGTTATTATGAATGTATGAGACGAGGTGTTTGAGCCGTCCCACGTAACGAACGATTTTCCGTGGATCATGTCGGTAATTAGTGCGACTAGGTGTGGTGGGAAATTCAGTTGAACCAGCGTATAGGTGAGTCCATTCAGCCAAACTGAATCAAATGCCTTTTCCATATCTATGAGGACTGCCCCTGTAAGGATATACATAGAGGCCGCGAACTCGCGAGCCCCTGCGGGCCCGTAACCGTACCGACGCCGCCCCGCGCCTAGTGCCGACACCGGCACCAGGTGGCGACCGCGCGGATCGCGAACCCGCGAGGCAATCGGCCTCGCGAGGATTTATATACCGCGGCGCGAGCCGACTAAAGCCAGATCGGTTCTCCGAGCGACATTCCACTTATGCGCCATAGCGAGACAGATCAAACCCGTTTTTGGATTCCTTACACTCCTCCAGCAGTGTTCAGTGACGAGACGCGTTTGCGACCGCCACTGAAGGTATCACTGTTCCGCCAGCCACTGTCGGGGATACCCCAGACGGCTTCCTGACCGCCGGGCCGGACCATACGCTCGCCGGGTGTCCGCCGGAGCCACGGTCTCACCCACTGTCAGGACGAACGAGACGCGCATCGCGACCGTTCGCCCCAGATGTGAACTCCGCTCCGCAACTGACTAGCATTCCAGCTGTCACACCAGCCCGCTGGATCATGACCGCGCCGAACCGGACCGCCGGACCGTGACCGCGCCGAACCGCGCCGAATCGCACCGCACCGCGACGAACCGCGCCGAACCGCGCCAGACCGTAGTTATAAGACCGTAGCCGTAAGCCGTAGGATAAGTCGCGTAGTGTTAAGAATAGTCGTAAACTGAGAGGACGCTCAGGGCCGTAGGTTAATTACCCTGTATATATACTTTTAAGCCTTTAGAATAAACAACTATTATTTACACATACACTCGCCTCACTCATTCTCGAGTCCCCCGGCCCACCAACTGAGTCGGCACCCACCGGCGGGAATGACCGTCACACCTCTACTAATTTGCTATTCAACAGGTAATAGTTCAGGTCCGAGGCTAGTTTGTTGATGGCATGCACTGTTGAGTGTTTCGCTTTAAGGGCACAGACTCCTTGTGCCATGACCTGTATGCGTGCACTCACACAATCAACGAAAAGCATGCACGTATACGCCATGCGTGAGAGAGACACTCGATTTCGTAGATTTCGTTTTTCGTCTCGATAATTGCAGAAATGAAATTTTCGCGGGTACAGCACCCACGAGTGGACTTCACCACAGGGTGGTCTGGTCGCTATTAAACACCATACGTTGAGAAAAATGGTATTTTCGACACTGTAAGATTGAGACAGACGCTGTTGTAAGCAAACAACATGGCTGCCGAATGCTGCGTTCGGCTGCAATTTAGCAAATATTGGACGATTTAATGGTTTTTTCACCCATAGCACACCAGACCACTCTTCCTTGAACTAGCACAATGTCACTGAAATTCGATTTTTCACAATTTATCACTTCTGGAAGACGTAAAACGAAATTTACGATTTGCACGCATCAGACGTCAAATAGACGGAAGAATAGTTCACTGAATTTCCGTCAGAGGCATTGATGGTACATTTGACAACGTTATCATCGGGGTCGATAAAAATACAAATCAGTCGATAAATGTAAATTCTAATTTGACACCACAAACGGCTACGCGAATATAGCCACAAGTATGGCATAGTTGCCGCTACGTATTAAGACTTCTGTCACGCTGTTGCCACATCTATTACAATTGCAACAGGCTCGAGCCGATTTTGATTCCTGCCAGACATAGAAAAGAATAGGGCGCTCGAGAGAGAAAGAGGTCCGAGAATGAAACAATACATGTACATACTAATGTGTGCAACCATCAAACTTTTTTATTCATATTTATAATCATGTTTTTTTATTAATTAAATGATAGATAGAATACTTGAAATGGTATGCCAGAAAAATGAATTATAAAACTTCCACCATATACAGTGAAAACTCGATAAATGTACATAACTATTGCCGGTCCACTCCGCAACTGTTATGGAATAGGAGAATCATTTTTCAAATTTGATTGAAAAAGAGTCTTTCTCTCTTTGTTTATCCTTCTTGCGCTATCCTTTTCTATGTTCGGAAACATCAAAGAACGACGGATTCGTGATGCTGGTAGGGGTAGAATGAATGAAATAATACACATAACGTAAGTACGCGACCATAAGACTTATAGGAATGAAAACTACCTGACATAATAATTTCAAGAAGGGAATAAGAAATAAAGAAATGAATAATGAATTTTAATATAATTCTGTCACACTTAGACTGGGACACCCTGTATATGCAAGTACAATTATATTAAAATTCATTATTATATTTCAGATGAAAAAAATTTCAATAACACGTGGCTGGAGTGGCTGTCATGGTAATCGACGATGTAGACGTCGCGGAGAAAGAAGAGGCATTGTTTATATTTATTGATTATATTTCAATCAATAAATATTGTATATTATAGATCAATTTACATGTCTTTATTTTTCATTCCTTTCCTGAAATTACTAATGCCATATAGTTTTTATTCCTATAAGTTTTATAGTCGCGTACGTTATGTGTATTACAGAGACTCATCGAATCTGGCGTAGCGTGTGACTATATTTCCGCCGATCGGCCCTACGTTGTTTCATTCATGATACTCCTTCTCTTTCTTTCGCGCTCTCCTTTTATATGTCGGCCAGGAATCAAAATCTCGCTCGGCTCGAGCAAATTCATTTTGCTAGATGGTCACAGATGCGGCAACACCGCGATAGAACTCTCAAATGATGTGATTTGGCAACTATGCCACCTCACTTTCGTTTCTTATTCTGCATAATGACGTTAGATGTCACACCGTCAAATGTCGAATTTCTCAATTATGTGTTTTCACGATTGCCCGATTCTTTCCAATGGCGCTTACATCGATTCGGAGGAGACCTCGAAGGAGTCTGTGCCCTTAAAACCGAATTGGTTGTCCGGAATAATTTTGTTACTCTCGATGTGATCAAGCAGACTTCTTTAAATGAGCTTCTCGAATATCTTGTCAATGTTGCAGGTGAGGCTTATTGGTCTATAACTGGAGGGATCGGCTGGTGGTTTGTCTTTTTTCTGGATCGGGATCACTTTCGCTCTTTTCCATCTTACCGGGTAGTATGACTGGTTGACTGCGTTATTGAAAATTGAGATGTAGTCCAGGATCATGTTTGTTGGTAGGTGTTTTAAGACTATCATCGGGATACCGTCCAAACCACTGGAGGTCTTGTTATTTGCTCTTCTGAACAACACGGTCGATTCGTACCGGCTAAAAAAAATTTCGTGTTGTGGGTTTTCATAGGTCGGGTTGAAGGCTGGATTATTTTCTGTGAAGGTTGTGATAGTGCGAGACTGGGCTCTGTTATCGGATATGGAGTCTATTATCTTCTGCGCCTCTGCATCAGCTGCAACTTTAACAGCGGAGGTGATGGTGTACCTTGGAGAGTTGATGCTTTCGAAAAGCTTTCCGACTACGTTAAGTTTATCCCTAGGATCCACGATGAGGTAATTATTGTCTATTTCCGCAAGCTGTTCGGTGTTAATGATATTCTGTGTGTTGATGATCGGGTTATTCTTATTGACGCTTAGGTTTTCTACTTTAGGAAGCCTTTTGTGTCTTAATAGGCTGTTGATAGTCGGAAAGAAGGAGTTTGGTTCTCTGTAATTAATGGCCCTCTGTTTCGCTGCCCAGTACGCAGTTACTGTTTTTCTGAATTCGGAGTGGAGTTGTACGTTTATATGTTTAATCAGGTTTTTGATCGCCTGATGAAGGCCATGATCCCTGAGAGGGGGGGTTTGCCGGATGGAGAACAGGATCGAAAGCAATTTCGATTTGTGACGATGGAGTTTCTTGATTCTATTGTTTACGTAAAAGTTGAGGTAGTCCCTAGTGGGTTTGATTTTGGGAACGACTTTGTCTATTGCGTCCAATATGAGCTCTTCCATCTCGGTAATGGCATTGTCAATTTCCTCAATAGTGAGGTTTTGGTTATAGGGGATGCGGCGCTCCTTTGCGGTTTTTTCCTCTAGGTATTCTGTGAACTTGTTCCAATTGGTTCTCCTATAGCTGGCGACCGTCATCGGCGTGGGTGGACCCGGTAGGCCCTGGAATATCTTGCTCGTGCATACCGTGAGGAGGATAGCGTTATGGTCGCTATCATAAAGGAGGACTTTCAGCTTCCCGTTGCAGAGATCGGACACCTCAATTCTGGAATCTACGATTCCGTAATCCAGATAGGAGCCTGAGGCAGGAAACGTAGGTTCTGCTGTTGGATAAATGTTGGCCTTGAACGACGCTGCAAATTCCGAGTCCCAATGAAGTAGCTGCCTTCCTCGATAATTGGTCTGGTTGTCTCCGTACAGTGTGTGTCTGACGTTAAAGTCTCCCGCCAATATGTAATACGTGTCGGGGCATTCCAGCTTGAAATCTCGGAAGAGTGAGTTCAGTTCTTCGAGGAAAACATTAGTTGCGCTATATGGCGCGTAGATGCTGAATATGAGCAGGGTACAAGTGGCGTTTACTTTAATTTTAACTGCTGTGTACTCTAGGACTCGGTTTTTTGCTGAGCTCGGAAGGGAGATTGTAGAGAATTGTAGTTTATTACTAACTAGGATGGCCGTACCCCCTCCACGACCTGCCTTGGCCCTGTCTCTACAAATGATCTCGTGATTGGCGAACGAAGGTTTGTGAATACTGCTTATTTTAGTCTCGGATAGCAGAGCTATATCAATGTTGTGGATGCCTATGAATTCCTGTAAGTCGTATCTGCGTTTGTTGGTTCTGATTGAATTAACGTTGATGGCGCAGATTTTTAAGAAACTATCCATGGATACGCGTGGTATCGGTCTTGTATCGTTTGTATTGTGAGGTGCTGATAGAGCCATTGTTAATCAAATAGTTGGCTCATTAGATAGTCAATCCTTCTTGCATTTTCAGTGATTTTATTGTTGAAGTTGTTTAATTTCGCTTCGATCGCTCCAAGCACTGCCTCTTTGAAGTTATTAAGTAGATCTTCTAGGTTCGGCGGTGGGTGATTGGTGCTGTTATTTATGTTGTCCGTGATGTAATGGTGAGTATTAGCTGGATCCCCAGCATGTGAGTTCTGATGATCTGCTGCAACGATCTGCTGCTTCTTCACCGCGTTGGCGAATGAGAGTTCTGGGTTGACATACTTTGAAATCTTTTCGATTTGTATGTTTCTTCGATTTTCCCTAGCTTGCCTAGTTTTCTTTCGCAGTTCCGTTGTCATTTTCAGGAAGGGGCAGCCTTTAAAGGATGCCGGGTGGCCCAGTCCCTTGCAATTGGCGCATCTTAGCTCTTCTTTGGGGGCCTCCTGGTTTAACACGTTGAATGCGGTGCCGATTTTGCTAGACTTTCCGCTCAGCCGACAGCGCTCGGCTCGGTGTCGCCCAAGCGCGTGAGCACTTGATGCCGAGAATCCACGCCGCTTAAACGAAAAATCGATTGCCGGCTGAACGGAAAGTCCACTGCCGGTCCCTAGGGACCGGCGTAGCACTCAACGTGTTAAGGGACACTGTTCCGGTTCGTGAGAGTCTGCGCATTTCACACATCTGAATTTGAGATGGCAATTGGCGTTGGAATGCCCCACCCTTTGGCATTTCTTACATTGGAAAATGGCCGCTCTTCGTAATTTCTCCCATCTCACTCTTTGGTAGAGGAGGGTTTTCATGTTGGATAAGGCTTTCTGGTCACTGTCCTTAGAGATCTGGACCAGGAAATGGAAGTTATGCGTAGAATTGCCGTTAAATGACAACTTTCTGATTTTCAGAATTTCGAGATTCGGCAGGTTTAAAGATTTGAGTTCTAATAGGAGATCCTCTTCGCCGAAGTCTCCTCTGATCCCTTTTAAAACCAGTGTTTTCGGTTTTAATTCTTTAGGAGTATAAGAGAAAAACTCAAAGTTGTTCTCTTTTAATATGTTGACAGCTCTTTTGTACGACTCAAGGCTGTCGGTAAAGACCGTGACATAGCCAGGTTCTGTTTGTTTGAGTCTTAGGTAGATTTACCCAAATTATTGGCCGCCATAGTGGTTATTAATTGTTAGATCCCAGTGTTCGCCGTATGTATAGAGGGTGGTCTAGCCTTACTGGAGCTGGGACGTTTGCGGTAGGCATCGGACCTGACGTCCGGCACGCCCTCTGCGACGCTCATCGTGTCAGAGAGAGCTTCGAATCTGTTGTCCGTGGCGATGTTGTCGTCGGTTGCCGCCATCTTTGCCGTGGGCCTCTTGACCGTCTTCCGTGGCCGTTCAAAATCTGGATCCCGTGAGAGGGCGCTGGCGGTAGACGGCGTCGCATCTAGGTTGGCCAACGTTGGCCCAGAGGGCCGGGCTACTGAAAGATTGGGTTGGGGGGCCCCTCTACTTCTCTCGAAAAACTTTTCAAGGCTAAAGAAGTTCGAAACTTTGTCAAATTCCTTGAAGGCCTTCTTCATTCTCGTGCATTTCGCGAGATCCGGGTCGGCCAAGTCGGCTTTTCTTTTGAAGTTTTGGTTGTCCATCTTGGACAGCCGTAGGGCTTACGTCCTTGTCCTTTGCCCTTGTCGCAATGGGCGCGATAGAGGTTAGGACGCACAGATGGGACACTTCGAGCGAGAAAAACCCAATAAAAACTCGCACATTTGTGCAAAATACACCATCCACGGGGGGGGGGGGGGGGAGTAGAAGAGATTCAATTAGATGTTTTATATAACGCGTGGCACTCCACCCTTCACAGGATACACATCAACTCACTTGCTGGAGAAACGCTTGATGTTGCGCGGTTGAAGGACGCGGCACGAATGACGTCGCCGATGGGTAAATCGGTAAGGTGTCCGACTATGGAACAGCTGGAAACCTTTTTGTCTCGAGTTCGCGCCCCATGAATGTACAATTTTATTTTTTTTCATAAACCAACTTTTTTTTTAAATTATTAATTACATAAGAATACACAATAATCATTTAATAACGTATGAACATAATTTTAAAATATTTTATTATTAAGTATACATAAAAATAAGTGGTGCACAACCGACTCTTTGGCTATATGTACAATTAAGGTAAAATATACATATATTGCTTTCAATATCCATCATAAACCAACAACCACGCGGCTTTTCAATTAACAAAATATTGGGAGCTATCCGTAATTAGAAGAATACGTAATCAGAAAATTAGTAGTGCACCACTTATTTTTATGTATACTTAATAATAAAATATTTTAAAATTATGTTCATACGTTATTAAATGATTATTGTGTATTCTTATGTAATTAATAATTTAAAAAAAAATTGGTTTATGAAAAAAAATAAAATTGTACATTCATGGGGCGAGAACTCGAGACAAAAAAGTTTCCAGCTCTTCCATAGTCGGACACCTTACCGATTTACCCATCCGCGACGTTGAAAAAGTTTCTAATATTTTAAAGGATAAGGTGTGTAATTTTCAATTACTTACAATAACTTCACTTTCTCCATTCAGATTTTACTGCATCCAGTGCAAAAATGTTAGAAATCACATAATGCACTAAGTGTGTAAAGGAAATGTAAAAGTTGAAAGTATTTCTCATGTTATCACACGAAATATGTCGAAAATATCGGTTTTTGATTTTTTTCGGTTTGACGCACCAGAATGAAAAATCTGAAAAAAATTGAGGACACCAGTCATGCTAATATCTAACTACTGTAAAAGTAAAAATCTAGTCTCTCGAAAGCTTCTACTCGAAATCTCAATTTTTCGACTTTTTTTTGCGTTTTTAATTTTTCACGCCTAGGATTTGCAACCGAAAAATCTGAAAAAATTCACAAACATAAAGAAATATGGCTGGAATATTCTAAAATTTTTTCAGATTTTTTGAATGCCATTAAATAGGAAAAATATAGCAAAAACCACTTTTTCTTTCTTACCCTGTAACTACCCTCCCGGTTGAGGTACAGGGTTGAAACTTGGTGTACCATGGTTTTTTGGGATATGCTATCGAATGGCGCATTGCGAAGCAAATTCGGCTCAAGGGCACTTTTGACCATCTTATCCTGCTCTACCCTTTGGTAGTTTTATTTTTTATGCGTTACAACTATTATCATTTTATTCTGTGAATAATTATTAAAATGAAAGACAGAAAGGTACAGTTTGATTTTTTAGTTAATTTGTACTACATATTTCATCAGGTTTCCGGCAACTGTTGCAGCTGGTCCACGCTTATACAATGCCGAATATTTTACCTTTCTATAATGTAGGAAACAAATAAAAATATAGTTTAGTAATTGTTATAATACAGTATCAACTGTTAAGCTTGTTAAAAACTTATCTTACTTTGCGTAATTATTCTGTATTTTCGCTTCCTTGCTTTGTAATGACGAATAATTGATTTTTTTTGTCAATGAAACTTTTACTAGTGTATTTATGAGATTTTTCGATTAAAACAAGATCAAACATGGCATAATTTGAATTATAATTATTTATTTACTTATTTATATCTAAATAAGTAAAAATAATGCAAATTATATAGTGTTTGGTCTTATTTTAATCAGAAGAACCTTACAATTACATTGTTAAAAGTTTCATTTAGCAAAAATGAAAAATAAAAAAGTTATTGTTGAATTAATATTGTCTCACTAAACTGTTTTTTCTCGAGCCCTATAAGAGGGTAGACACGGGTAATGCAGCGAGGTGACATTACCGGCAAAAATGGGCATATTAATGGGTTTACGGGAATCGGTTATTTGTCCTTATATGAGAACACAGAGGGCTGGGTGAGGGCTCATTCGAAAGAGGAAGGGCCAATGCAGGGCGGTCAACTCATGGTTTAACCAGATTGTGTCCGTATTTAATAATATCAGTGTCCAAAGTAGAAGAAAAAATCGACAAAATACAGTTGCGGAATCGAAGCATTTTTAGGCCACTAAAAGAATTTTGTGACTCAAACGGTGAGTTGACCGCCCTGCATTGAACCTTCCTCTTTCGAATGAGCCCTTATTCAGCTCAAGACATTCCCATATAAGGACGAATAACCGATTCCCGAAAAAGCGTTCCCAAAGACGAGTTCCGCCATTATCTGGATACTACAGAGCAAGTCACGTGACAAATTTAGTTCAGCTAGTAGTTATAAGGTGGCGTCTAAGTAGAAAGGCTGTGGGTGTCGAAGCACCCGAATTGAGTCGGACCCACCACTGCCTTTCAGAGTGGCGAATAAAACAGAAAAAACTTGGCTTTACTATATCTGAGATCTTTATTCTCGCCTTCTCATCACAGGCCGGTTAGACATGAAGGAAGGTACAAGATAACATGGCGCTAGCTTCTCGCTAGTTCTCTATCCCCACTCTAGCTGAGTGGGTTGTGCGCAGGCTGATCCCCACACACTCCCCCCAAGTGACAACGGGGTTTATTTGGTAGAGTTATAACATTTTGTTAATTTTGTGAACTAGCGCAATAAATCACAATATTTTGTACATCTTATACTAACGCAATGGATCACAAAGTTTTGTCAATCTTATAAACTAACGCAATGGATCGCAATGTTTTGTCAATCTTATAAACTAACGCAATGGATCACAACAAAATCTTATGAACTACCTTAATAGCGATACATTGCAATGGTCTTATAAATTATTGAGCATTTAGTATCACGGTTTTATTTGGTATGTTTTGTTGATTGCTGTGTTAATTGTCGCCTTTTTCCGCGCATAAGTTTTTAGCGCAGGGCGTTGCTCTGGGCCCGGTTGGTTTGCTAACATCTCTCCTGCGATCTCCGTCGAGAGATCCTCAGGAGTGAAGTACGCCGGTTTCAGTAGCTCTGTGTTGACCACGCGTGGTGTGCCATTGAAATCTATCTTGTAGTTTTGCTCGTTAATTCTTTCTAGGATTTTATGTGGACCCGTGTAAGGCCGTTCTAATGGTTTTTTTTATCATCCCTGTTTTTAAAAATACCTGAGAGCATGTATGCAATTCTTTATAGAAGAATGCACGCTTTTTGTGTTTATGCGCTACTGGAACCGGCTTCACATTACGCATATGCTTGCGGAACTCCTCCACAAACGTCTGAGGATTTGGCGTATACTCATCCGGAAGACAAAACTCGCCCGGAATTCTGAGTGTTGTGCCGTAAACGTATTCCGCGGGAGACGCGCCCGTATCCAGCCGCACATGTGCTCGCAAGCCTAGCAAGACCGTGGATAATTGTCTTACCCAGTTTCTGTCCAAGTGACACCTCAGCGCTGTTTTCAAGGTCCGGTGCCAGCGTTCTATTAACCCATTCGCGGCCGGATGGTAAGCCGTAGTCCTCACGCGGTTACACCCGATCAGCGATAATAACGCGCTGAATAACTGAGATTCAAATTGGGCCCCTTGATCCGTGGTCAAAGTCTCTGGTGCTCCGAAACGCGAGATCCACGCATCGAAAAACGCACGCGCGACTGTCTGGGCTGACGTTTCTTTTAGGGGTATCGCTTCGGCCCACCGCGAAAATCTATCTATTAGCGTAAGGCAGTATTGATAGCCCTCGCAGTTGGGTAAGGGACCGATTAAGTCCATGTGGACGTGTTTGAATCGTCCATCTGGGGGAACAAACTGCTCCGGATGATTTTTAACGTGTCGAGAAATTTTAGATTGCTGGCAGTTGAGACATTCTTTGCACCAGTTTTTAATGTCTCGATGCATATTTGGCCAAACATAGCGTTTTCTGATGACTTGGTCCGTTACTTTGGCACTGGCATGAGCGGGTTGGTGGAACATGTCGAAAACTCGCCTGCGGAGCGGTGCAGGAATAAACGGACGTAAAGTCTCCCCCGTCAGGTCACAATATATTCGGCGGTGATTCGGTCCCCATTCTATACTTTTTAATGTTAGGGAATGTTCTGAGGACTCCTTCAGCGTTCGCAGTTCCGGGTCGGTTCCCTGAAGTTCCGACACTTCCAAGAGATCAAATTCCAACGGTAAGCGAACGGACTCGATCCGGGATAACGGGTCAGCCATTACGTTTTCGGAGCCTGGTATATGCTCAATGCAAGTGGTGAATTGCGAAATGAACGATAACTGTCGACGCTGTCGCGGGGATGCCTTATCTGCGCGCTGACGAAAGGCATAAATTAAAGGTTTATGATCTGTCGCGACCTTGAATTCTCTTCCCTCCAGAAAATGCTTGAAAAATTTTATCGCTTCGTATACCGCTGTTAATTCCCGATCGTACGCGCTGTAGTTTATTTGTGCGGAGTTGAGTTTTTTGGAGAAGAAAGCCAGTGGCTTCCATGAGCCGTCTAAGTGTTGTTCCAGAGCTGCGCCCAGCGTGAAATCGGATGCATCCGTGACGACGCGGGTTTGCGCGTTGGGTGTAGGATGACTCAGCAGTGTCGCGTTAGCCAGGTCTTGTTTAACCTTCTGGAAAGCTTTCTCAGTTTCAGGTACCCATAGTATTTCCCGCTTATCATTCTTTTTGGATCCTTGAATATTTTTGTGGAGCGGTGCCTGGGTTTTCGCGGCATTAGGTAAGCTACGGCGGTAATGATTCACCATGCCTAGGAATCTGCGCAATTCGACGACCGTTTGGGGCCTGGGAAATTTCGTGATTGCCTCCACCTTCTCCGACGTCGGCCTGGATCCCTCACGGTTTACTAAATGGCCCAGGAAGATTAGTTCTGTCTTCCCGAATTCGCACTTCGCTGGATTTATGCGCAAGGAGAATTCTTTTAAACGCTTGAAAACCGTTCGCAGATGGATTTCATGCTCCTCAAGAGAAGAGGAAGCTATGAGAATGTCATCGATGTACGCGAAGACGAAGTCCAGATCTATGAACGCGCGATTGATGTGTCGCTGGAACGACTGGCTCGCGTTCCGAAGGCCGAAGGGCATGACCGTGTATTCAAAGAGACCAAATGGTGTTATTACCGCGGTTTTAGGGATATCCTCCGGCGCCACCGGAATTTGGTGGTACGCTTTGAGGAGGTCTATTTTAGAAAATACGGTTTTATCCCTCAGATTGCTAGAAAAGTCGTGGAGATGCGGTATCGGGTACCTATCGGGCACGGTGACCGCGTTAAGACGACGGTAGTCGCCGCAAAACCTGAATTTCCCGTCTTTCTTATCCGCCAAGTGTATGGGACTTGCCCACGGGCTACTGGACGGTCTGCAAATACCTAATTCTACGAGATGCTTGAACTCGGCTTTGGCCGCGGCTAGTTTCTCCGGTGCTAAACGTCTCGCACGTTCAGCAACTGGAGGGCCATTCGTTATTATGTAATGGAAGACCTGGTGGGACTCCATGGGCTTGACGGGGGCCTGTCCGGTCACTTCCGGGAATTCCGAGAGCAGTTTGGAGTAGTCAGACGATTTATCTAGAACGCTGATTCCTAGGCTAGCGGAGTTCAGTAAGTCTCCAACGGAAGACACGCCTGTAGAAGAATCTATTACGCGTTTTCTGCCTAGGTCTACAACTAGCCCATGGTGCTTCAGCAGGTCTGCTCCTATTATCGGATAAGGCACTGCCGCAACACGAAAGTCCCAGGTAATTGGGCGTCTTAGTTTGATATTTAATGTGAGACGCCTTTCGCCGAAAGTATCGATAAGCGAATTATTAGCCGCGAAGAGCTTGAGGTCGGAGGGTTTTCTTTTTAAATTCTTACCGACTGGTATTAGGGAGATCTCTGCTCCCGTATCGACGAGGAACGTCAATCCTGACTCCTTATCGCGAATATGGAGACGCTTTGACTCCTCGAGACCCTCACCCACCGCCTCCAAGCGGGCGGGGTTGTCTAGTTTCCCGGCTTCTGCTGAGTCTCCCACGAGCACGGCTTTTTGCAAAATCGCGCTTTCTCCCCAAATCTGCGGTGAACCCAGCAAACAGCTGGGGATTTATGCGGCGATTTGGAACGGTCCCGCGATTTGGACCGGCTAAAATTCTTATTTCTGCCGCGATTTGCGTTAGACTTCAAGGTCGCGACTTCCGACGATAGTTTGCGAATTTCCGAAAGGAGTTGCTCAAGGATCGAGGATTCGCTCGCATCGACCGCGGATACCTGAGGCTGGCCTGCTTCGATGGCCTCCACGAATTTGTCGGCCATTTCCGCTAATTTATTCAAATTTTTCTCGTCCGAGACCGATAAGGCCGCTCGACACGGCGTTGGAAGTTGATCCAAAAAAACCGTGCGGATAATATCGTTCGAGCAACCCGAGTCCAGAGCACGCAGACGGGTCAGTATAAGCGAGGGTTTTCCAAGCGTTGAAACTTGACCCTTAATCAATTGGCGCAAACGCGATTCGCTCGAGCTTCCAAACGTCGTGATTAAACGCGCTTTGATTTGTTCGAAAATGTTCTCCGGTCTCGGTTCCGCCGTTAACAAGTCCTGGACGGCTTGAAGAGCCTCCATGTCCAATTTCTCCGTAACACAATCTGCCTTGGTCGAGGATACGGTGATTCCCGCATTTCGCAGTGTGACCTCGGCCTGAACGAACCATAGTACCGGATTGTCGCGACAAAAATTCGCGATTTTTGGCTGACGATACAGCGCTGCAACACTTACGGGCGGCGCGGCTGCCTCGGCCTGGTTCTGCACTTCCAGCTCCTGAATTCGCTCCTGTAGTAGACGTAATTGCTCCTCCATCGTTCTGGGTGTTCGGCTGTCTTCCTTGAGCTGAGACGCTCGGTTTGCAGGCCTTGTCGCACGTGGTGCTTGATGCCCTTGGAGATGACGTCCGATGTGCCCCCGGACGATCCTCGGTAGGCTGCGACTGCGTCGTAGGATACCGGTGGCGATAATTTTCCACAGGAATTTTCTTTCGCTGCCACCCAACCTTCCAGAAGTTGCTGCTGCTGTCTCTTGTAGCGTACACGCCGGCGTGCCTGCACGTGCACGCTAGATCCTTTGTTGCGATTCTGCGTTGTAATTCCGACTCGTGACGAATCACGTCGGGGTCACCAATGTGGGTGTCGAAGCACCCGAATTGAGTCGGACCCACCACTGCCTTTCAGAGTGGCGAATAAAACAGAAAAAACTTGGCTTTACTATATCTGAGATCTTTATTCTCGCCTTCTCATCACAGGCCGGTTAGACATGAAGGAAGGTACAAGATAACATGGCGCTAGCTTCTCGCTAGTTCTCTATCCCCACTCTAGCTGAGTGGGTTGTGCGCAGGCTGATCCCCACAAGGCTTGTAGCGTTAACTGCATTCTCACGCGTAACCAAACTGTCTTATCCGTCGAGGGAAAAAGAATCAACAGGGTAAAGTTTTAACTGTTTTATTCCCGAGTGCACTAGCTCCTAATTCTTTAAACTAATTGTTCTAAACTAACTCGAGCTGTGAACGAACTTAACTAGTATTAAGGATTTGTCTTCGTTCAAAGAAAACAGTGGAACTATGCGCACTTATTTCGATTACAAAGAAACCTCGATGTATCCACTTCGACGGTTCGCGTGGGAAGCAAGCATTTTCCTTTTCTGGAAAAATTTTGCGCGCCCCGGAAGTATGTGGCTCCTTTCATCCTGTGCAACCTTATCGGAAATGCACTTTCCGCGTCGGTAAAATAGGTACTCTGTACACCGCCACAGGCTGCCGATCTGGAATCGTAGCCAGAATCAAGCGTCAGCTTGATTACGTCACTCGAACTGTGCTGCGAAGGCAAGCAAAAAAGACAACAACGCCCGAACGCTGAGTGAGACGCACTACAGTCATGCTGTCCTTCTCTTATTCTGAATGTTGCGATTGTCCCTTTTCGCTAAGTTTTGACTGCTGCCCGCCTGGATTTTTCACAGCGCCCCATAACAAACCTCGCCCCATTCAAACTATATCGTGTTTGGTATCATTTTAATCAGAAAAAGGGTCTAGCCGTATAAGCATAGTGAATCGGCCCCAGCAACAATTTCGGTTGATATTTATACCACATAATGCTGTCTACCTAAACAACAATTGTGTGCAATTTCAACCCCATACCCCCTCTGATAAGGGAGATATGAGGGTAAACCCCCAAAACTATACTATTTTTTTTTCAGAAACTATTAAAGATATTTCAACACATTAAGGTGCAAATAGTAGGTATTCATTAGCTGTATTTCGTATTTTTTTCAAAATTTTTATCCGGTGATTAAGAGTTGAAAATTAATAAATAAATTTTTGAAAGTGATTTTTATAAACAATCCCTTGCGTGACACCCACCGAAGAAATTACGAATAATCGTTTACTATTTAACTATTATCTGTAAAAGTTTCAAGAGTGTCGGTACATCATAGTTAAAAAAAAATAAAACCAATGCAACGCCCTTTCATAAGGCAAAGCCAGGCTGAACGTTAGAGGCGCTCAACCCAACCGACCTATAGGGGAATACGTTGCGCCGACCCGCCACGTTTCTCATACTACTGTTGCGAACCTCGCTTGTATGTATGTGTGTGATATCATGTGAATTTAGCCGCAAGCTTGTAATCACTAGCGCTGAATGAAATGTAATATGGCGACGATGCCATAAGAGTATGACTGCAGCATGTCTGCATTATGTTATATCAATGCTCATAAATTAGGAGCCAAAATTCAAAGGAATGTACAAACAATAGATAAGATATTGTAAAACTCTCAACACGGGTGATCGTGCTGGGAGAGAGTTGGAAATCCGGAGAAATAAGACTATCACACTTGAAATTTCTAAAGAGCTAATTTATTGCGGGCTGTATCTAATTCGTTAATCGTAACAAAAATCATGTTGGTTCTTGAAACTGTCGAAGTCTCTTCGACATCCTGTTTATTTACAGAGGGTCGTAAATTCTCTTAAGGGTTGCCTTGGCTCGCTAGCGCGAGACCTTTTGTTATCTTACATTTTCTCTGGATCCCACGCTTTCTCTTAACACGTGTGCACGGAATCGTTCTCGAGTCTTGGCGGAGCACCACCATCTTCCGCTCGCCCAAGGGTGGACCGAAGTCAGGGAGAGGGACCGCCTCCGGACAGGGATGAGCCCCACCACCATTGGACCAGGGATGATCCTGAGGGAGGATTCAGGATCCAGCGAGGAGGGGATGGCAGCCAACATCGATCGAGGATCTTCACCGCCAAGCTCAGAACGATTCAAAGCTTCAACCCGTTTGCATACATTCTTCATAAAAAGATAAAGTCTGAATAATAAAGGAATAAAAACTATTATTTTACCTTTAAAAATAAAGTGTACTTTATTAAAACTCGCGCCGCGAGCAGAGTGCTTTAGCGCTCCACGGGCACCTTACCCACGTAGTAAAGATCCAAAAATCCCTAGACTGGTGTTGCGCGTGGATTTCAGGTGTCTAGGGATTTTTTGATGTTTACAACGTGGGTAAGGTGCCCATGGAGCGCTAAAGTACTCTGCTCGCGGCGCGAGTTTTAATAAAATACACTTTGATTTTAAGGAAAAATAATAGTTTGTATTTTATTATTCTTTCCAGCTATTTTACTCAAGACGGGTTGAAGCTTTAAATCGTTCTGAGCTTGGCGGTGAAGATCCTCGATCGAAGTTGGCTGCCATCCCCTCCTCGCTGGATCCTAAATCCTCCCTCAGGATCAACCCTGGTCCAATGGTGGAGGGGCCCATCCCTGTCCGGAGGCGGTCCCTCTCCCTGGCTTCGGTCCACCCTTGGGCGAGCGAAAGATGGTGGTGCTCCGCCAAGACTCGAGAACGATTCTGTGCACACGTGCTAAGAGAAAGCGTGGGATCCAGAGAAAACGTAAGATAACAAATGGTCTCGCGCTATCGAACCAAGGCAACCCTTAAGAGAATTTACGACCCTCTGTAAATAAACAGGATGTCGAAGAGACTTCGACAGTTTCAAGAACCAACATGATATTCGTTACGAGTAACGAATTAGATACGGCCCGCAATAAATTAGTTTCTTAGAAATTTCAAGTGTGACAGTCTTATTTCTCCGCATTTCCAACTCTCTCCCAACACGATTACCCGTGTTGAAAGTTTTACAATGTCTTATCTATTGTTTGTTTATTCCTTTGAATTTTGGCTCCTAATTTATGAGCATTGATATAACATAATGCAGACATGCTGCAGTCATACTCTTATGGCATCGTCGCCATATTACATTTCATTCAGCGCTTGTGATTGCAAGCTTGCGGCTAAATTCACACGATATCATACACATACATACAAGCGAGGTTCGCAACATCAGAAACAGCTCTCAGAAAAGTATGAACTCTTCTTTACCTAAACTGTGTTAGTTAACAGTTATTTATTTAAATAATATATTAACAATTTAAATTTTTTAATTAAATTTTCTGATCTTAACTTTTAGCATCCGTGTTTTCACGGCGTTCCTCGTTTTAAGTACAGGGTGATCCTCTCGCTACGCTACCCAAAGAAGGTGCCGCCACAATAGAATGTAGAAGTCGACATCCCATTTCTGTCATCGCTTACTTGACCACTGCAACGAAGACGGCTGTGTGCGTGAAAATGCATATAATGAGCAGAAGAGTTCCATTTAAACGCTACGGAAAACAGAATATTTTCTTAACACATTTCCACGCACACAACCATCCTCGCCGCAGGGGCCTCGACGGTCATGTTAAGCCTCGTACTGACCTGTGCATTTGTGCGCCGAAAACGTTTGTTCGGGCAAAAATGCTCAAGTGAGTACGGCCCGTTAATGTGTTCAGGAAGGCCCAGAACACGAACGAACGCTTTTCGACGGCTGTAGCCTCGTACTCACTAGAGCATTCGTGCGCCGAAAACGGCCCGTTATGTGTTCGCGAAGGCCCTGGGCACGAACGAACGCTTTCCGACGGCTGTCGGTCCATCAAAGGATATTCGTGCGAACAATTTTACTGTGCCGGTTACAAATTTCCAAGTACCGTTAGTTGACCGCTGTCGAATTTATCCTTCGGAAAAACTCAGTTTATGATATGGCCTGATGAACCGTCATAAACTGATTTTCGAAATCCGGAACAATTTTTGATATTAATTGTTTGGATATTTTAAACAGATACTGAAGACTCGTATATGAATCTCCCGTTGCTAAAAAACGTTATCGCTAAGCGTTCTTTCACCGTCACAGCTTTTCTAAATCTGGTGTCGTTTTTTGTATTTTGGGGCCGATAGCATTTATTAAAAATTCAAAGTCTTCCGACGACATCCGCACGAAATTTTTTAAAATGTCCTCTAGCTTCTATCTGTAAATCTCTAACTAGTTTTTCACCACTAGAGGTTGTTCTATTTTTATACATCTGACCAATCCACCATTGTTTATCTTGATTTTTTCTTCTTCTTTTTCTTTTAATTATTGTGTTCATAATAATATACGCTGCACTGGCGATCCTGACATCTGTTCCTGTCGACATTCTGACTTCGACTGGTTTACGGTAGAAAGAACCTTTCTACATAGAACCCAGATACAAAGGTTTACGGTACCCCAAGTAGAAAGGTTTGCGCGAACAACCGGAGAAATTTCACGTTCGTTCGCCGAGAGCATTCGTTTGAGCAAAATGCACAAGTCAATACGAGGCTTAAACGATGACAGAAATAGGATCTATTGTCGAGTTCACCAGAGTCCATAACTGCGACGCGCAGGTTGGAATATAGTGGGGGAACTTAGCGAGCCTCGAACTCCCACTCCGCTAGTCGCTTAAATCGCGAGTTTAATATATAGGGTGAAACAATAGTACGGTTGAATAAGAAGAATACAGAATGATACACGTGAGTAAAAAACCGTGCTATCCGTTATACACTCCAAATGATCCACTTTCGCGTAGATGCACAGCGTGGAGGCGCCTCAGCGATGCTGTGCGCAAGCGTATGGGAGTTAGAGTATCGCCAATCAAGGCGAAGATGCGCACGAAAGAACGAAAACTGGTCTTTTCGCAGTTATGGACTCTGGTGAACTGCACTGTAGACTACCACATTCTATTGTGGCGGCACTTCCTTTGGGTAGCGTAGCGAGAGGATCACCCTGTATGTGGGAGCTCTAAAAAGAGCTGATTGTGTTGTACGTCACAAATGGCCCCCTTATATAAATGCAACTAACGTGTTTCACGTTTTTAAGCCCTAAAAAGAGCTGATTGTGTTATGTATCGCCAGGTTGAAGTAGATGATTTGAAAAAGAATACTCTAAAAGTTTTTTTTTTTTAAAACATGCTTGTAAATAAGTTTTAATCTTCGTCGCTATTTTCATCAATAACTGGAATAATGTTAGTTTTATCAAATAAGTGAGTTAAAATTTATAACATAATTAACCCTTTTCAGGGCGCCCATATACTTAAAACGAGGAAGACCTTAGTTACAACTGTTCACAGGTACCAGCTACAATTTAATTAAAAGTAATACGTACGTGAAAAGGTAAAGACAGAAATAGTTATAGAAGTCTATGTTCTTTACAACGTTGAATAGAATGATATTGCAGTTATACCTGTGATACCTTCTTCGACTATTAAAAGGACAACTAATAGCATCTAACATAGTGCTATTGTTCAAGACATGATATAAATCTGTGATTTAGGGCTCTCACATATTTAAAACGAGGAACGCCGTGAAAACACGGACGCTAAAAGTTAAGATCAGAAAATTTAATTAAAAAATTTAAATTGTTAATATATTATTTAAATAAATAACTGTTAACTAACACAGTTTAGGGAAAGAAGAGTTCATACTTTTCTGAGAGCTGTTTCTGGTATGAGAAACGTGGCGGGTCGGCGCAACGTATTCCCCTATAGGTCGGTTGGGTTGAGCGCCTCTAACGTTTAGCCTGGCTTTGCCTTATGAAAGGGCGTTGCATTGGTTTTATTTTTTTTCAACTATGATGTACCGACACTCTTGAAACTTTTACAGATAATAGTTAAATAGTTAAATAGTAAAGGATTATTTTTAATTTTTTCGGTGAGTGTCACTCAAGAGATTGTTTATAAAAATCACTTTTAAAAATTTATTTATTCATTTTCAACCTTTAATCATCGGATAAAAATGTTGAAAAATAGTATGGAATACAGTTAATGAATACCTACTATTTGCACTTTAATGTATTCAAATATCTTAAATAATTTCCGAGAAAAAAAATAGTAAACTTTTGGGGTTTTACCCTCATATCTCCCTTATCATAGGGGGTAGGGAGTTGAAATTACACACAATTGTTGTTTAGGCAAACAGCATTATGCGGTATAAATATCAACCGAAATTGTTGCTGGGGCCGATTCACTATGCTTATACGGCTAGACCCTTTCTACCTGTATATTCATATCATTTAAAAAATTAAATAATACACAACATAAAAATAATATCGATACAATGAATTATTTGATGTAATGTCTTATTTCAAAATACATGAACTGTCATACATATATATATACTATATATATATATATATATACATACATGATGACATAAGTCATAAAACCGTTAGTTTAAAATATAGTTTAATAATGTAAATACATAGTTATAACATAAAATAAACTTTTATGTGCATACAAAATTAATACAAAAGATTAAGGAAATATATATTTTACAAACAAATTTTACGACAACAACTTAGATATGTTTAATGGATTTGAAATATTCGGAAGTATTTATATATCGCGTATATAAATACGCAACAGACGTTTCCGTTATCGAGTATGTGCATGAAGAGTTGTATATAGGGTGTATTTCTTATGAAAGACGTTTGTTGTGTAATTTAGTTCTGTTTGGATATCCAACAAAAATATTATAATTAGCTACATTCATTTCTGTATAACTAGTGTTACTTTTATCTATTTTGTTAGAGCTGTTAAACAGAAGTTTTCAATGTTTTCTTTTCAACCTCATAGTCAGGTTTGTATTATTAATTTGTACGTATAATTATAATCAGAAATGGTTTTAGGTTTAATAAATAACTCACAATTTTTTAATATTTATTCATAGTGCACAGGTTAAACCCATATTTGATTTCTTTAACCATGTTTATACATTTTCTAATAACATAACCTTATTTCATTGTAATTGTGTGAGCTGATGAAATTCATATTATTGTTTTACAGTTCTCATAAATATATATATATATATATATATATATATTGAAAATTAATCTTTTAAAGTAAATAGTGTTTTATATAAATATATGTTTATTTTAGTTAAAAAAATTATATAATTTTGATTACAGAAAACCAATTACCATTTATCATTTTTAGGTGTTATATCATCTGACACAATTAACTTCGATAGTCAATTCAAAATCTACCCCGTTTTCAGCTAAAATTAAGAAACACAATGAGATTAAAAATGCTACAGATGATGTTTTGCCTATTAGTTCATCAGAAGTAAGAAATATCTTTTTATTTGTTATTTAGAATTATAATAATTACTTATTAAAGTTAAATTTTGTTTTAGGCTGCAAAAAGTTATGTGGATATGTTAACAACCAAGTTAAACATGTATGATATTATTACGATGTTTGACATCAACACAAATAATGTTCTAGTAATATTAGATCGACTTTCTATGAAAACTTTGAAAAGAAATTTAGAGAAAAATAATAGATGGAAAGTATCTTATGTATCAGGATCAAATTTTAATCAAAACAAACAGAAAATCCTTTGCGCACAATTTACGAAACAACTTGTTTTGCCTACTATGTATTTAACGTCTGTGAAGCATCACAAAACATCATGCACTTTATGCACTGCAAATCCATTTAATTATCATATACAAATTCGTGGTTTTAAAACAAAACGTAGTATAAACATAGAATTTGAAAAAAATGCATCGTTTCTAAACAGATTTAGAAACCGGCTTGGTCAACTTTCAGATACAGTAAGACTATTCTTTATTTATACCAAAAGATTTATTTGCTTTACAAATAAATTCTTTATTTTATAGAATACAAGATGGAATTTTAAAGATAAAGATCCTGTTACACTTAGATCTTTGTTCAGTCAAGATAATAGTCAAAAGTCACAGAGGAACATAAAAAAATTGCAGCAGCTTTTATAGAAGGATATGAAGCAGGACTTCAACGAAAACGTACAACTGGTGGATGGCATAAAATAATATCTGGCTTATTCATAGGTACTCTACTAATAATACTTTGGTATGGAGGTATGTAAATTTCATAGGTTTATAAGATATTTTTAGTTATTGTGAACAAATGATTATTAACAAATTTTTTTTTATATTTGAGTAAATATGTTCTTACTGTAGAAGAAATAATTTATTGAATAGAAAGAGAAAAGATCTTAAAAATCTAAGACCCTCAAATTAATTAATTATTTGTAATATTGTAAAGTAATCAAATAACAAAATTGTATACATATATATCTTGTTGCTAACACTTCAACACAATTAATTTCAATATTATTATGCAATAAAATATTAGAGTAGGTGTTAAACAATAGGTTAGGATTGTTAATAACGTAGTTCTTTACGTATTTCTAATGTTATAGTTTATGCTGTAGGAAGTGGATTACGATTTTCAATGGATGGTGGCAGATTTAGACCAGAAACAACAGACATAACTTTTAGCGACGTCAAAGGAGTATGTATATTATTATAGATTCAATATATTTCATATAAAGTTATACCAAGTTGTAAACATATATTTTTTTGCTCGCGTATGGTCAGGTTGCAGAAGCTAAACAAGAATTGAGAGATATAGTTGAATTTTTGAAAAATCCAGAAAAATTTTCTGCACTTGGTGCAAAGTTACCTAAAGGTGTGTTATTAGTAGGACCACCTGGAACAGGGGAAAACGCTGTTAGCTCGAGCAGTAGCTGGCGAAGCTGGTGTACCATTTTTTTTTTCAAGCAGCTGGTCCAGAATTTGATGAAATTTTAGTAGGACAAGGTGCACGCAGAATGAGAGATTTATTTAGTAAGTTATTAAAAAAATAACTATTATAAATGTCTAAGAATGATGAAATTGTACTCTTTGCATTCTTTTTGATGAAAATATAGTGTATGTGTATGTGTAAGTGTACGTGTGAGAATTAAATTGATTTATTTTAATCAGAAAGATTGAGCAATTTATTAATTTTTTTAGAGGCAGCAAAACAAAGAGCGCCTGCTGTGATATTTATAGATGAAATTGATTCTGTTGGTGCGGAACGAACAAATTCATCTGTTCATCCATATGCAAATCAAACAGTGAATCAGCTACTTACCGAAATGGATGGGTAAATATACAATTTTCTTGTTTTATTTTGTTATAATATTTCTTGGATATTTAGTACTATGAACAATACACAGTACAAGGTATATCAAGCGTAACAGACTGTTTTCTTTGAAACAAATAGAGATAGAACAAGCTTAAGGGGGTAGACTCGGCACGTGACCTCTCCGATTCGGGACGTCGGTATTACATCAGTTTTTTCGTTGGGCCTGGTGGAGCCACTTGCGTGTTTTGTTACGAACTTGAAAGGTTTAATTCTCAGCTAGCGTGCGCGCAACGCGATCTAGGAAGGCAACAGCGCCTCAAGTATTTTTACAAACACATTCAAAAGCTCATCTCGCCAGAGGCATCGCGACGATACGCCTGAAGAATGAAAGCGAAACATTGGCGCGTGTTTAGAGTGAGATGTACGGTGATCATGCTATCCTTCTTTGAACCTAAATGATAGAATTGTCCCGCTCCGGTAAATTCTGACTGACTGAACGCGTGGATTTTATATAGCGCACCGTAGCACGCCTCGCTGCTGAAAAATATATTGTTAGAAACGATAGGAAAAGGTTTGTAATATAGAAACGTATGAATTTAATATTTTCAAGAACGTCTTTATTTCCGTGTTTTCCGCTTTGCATCGAGAAAACGACTGCTGCCCTATTCCTTGCGCGGGCCTGGCCCACGCTGTCCCATAATACCTCAGCGTACAAGGGTGGGGGTGTTAACGGATGAAGACCAGGCGCGGCTCCTCCGTTGACACCATGGCCCTTTCGAAATTTCTCGACGCCTTATAATATGCCTACTCTGAAGAACCGAAGGAACATGCAATCTGAGAATTATTTTTAGAAAAAGTTAATAACTTCTTCTAAAAATAAATGTTTTTAATTAATAAAAGTATACAGGATACGTCATGCAATTGGGACGGGTTATATCTTGAATTTGGTAAGAGATAGGAAAAAGCTGTTTATGTAAAAGTTCAATGGTATGATATTGTCTATTTTTCTGTGATTTCATTTTCTTCATAAATGCACCGATGCACTCAAAAAATGCAAATCCACTTTTTATTTAAATGGAATTGCTTTTTTTTTACTTGTGTCTGCTCCTTGAAACATTTTGCATAAAAAAGTACTATGGTACTATTAGAACTAATAAAAGGAGGGACCTCGCGTCTATAGAGTAAAAGCTGAATGTATGCAACAGAGCTTGGAAACCAGCCGTTGCATATATCCAGCCGAGGTGTTGAATCTCGGATTGCACGCGACGACCAGCCACGCGTGAACGTAGAAAGGGACAGACAGTGGAGGAGAGAGAGAGAGAGGACCAATGATCAAAGGAAAAAGCCGAAACGTATCGGCGTGACTATTACTAATTCAATTATAAAACCTTTTTATTTTTGACTTTTTTTTACTGAAACTTTTACTAGCGTATTGGTGAAATTTTTCTGATTAAAATGATACCAAACACGATATAGTTTGAATGGGGCGAGGTTTGTTATAGGGCGCTGTGAAAAATCTAGGCGGGCGGCAGTCAAAACTTACCGACAAGGAACAATCTCAACATTCAGAATGAGAGAAGGACAGCATGACTGTAGTGCGTCTCACTCAGCGTTCGGGCGTTGTTGCCTTTTTCGCCTGCCTTCGCAGCACAGTTCGAGTGACGTAATCAAGCTGACGCTTGATTCTGGCTACGATTCCAGATCGGCAGCCTTTCTACTTACAAGGAAGGTTAGGGAACCCGGAAATTCCAAAAATTATGAAACTTCGCACACAAGTACAATAAGTCATCCGTAATACGACCCTGTTTTCCGTTGGTGCCATAATTCGGTTTTAAAGGGTGAAATTACCCCTTGAAAAAAATTCGAAACTTTCTTTTTTGTGGAATATCTTAAAAACGGTGAGAGATATGAAGAAAAAGTTTAAACAAAAGTTGCACAGTTCTGTTGTGTTTACAAAATGGCGTCAAGAAAATTTTTGAAAAGTGCATAATTTTTTAGTTACCCCTCCCCCCCAACATTTTCTTGACGCCATTTTGTAAACACAACAGAACTGTGCAACTTTTGTTTAAACTTTTTTTTCATATCTCTCACCGTTTTTAAGATATTCCACAAAAAAGAAAGTTTCGAATTTTTTTCAAGGGGTAATTTCACCCTTTAAAACCGAATTATGGCTCCAACGGAAAACAGGGTCGTATTACGGATGACTTACAATACTTGTATGCGAAGTTTCATAATTTTTGGAATTTCCGGGTTCCCTAACCTTCCTTGTTAGACCGTCTAAGTTAAACGCCACCTTATAACTACTAGCTGAACTAGATTTGTCACGTGACTTGCTCTGTAGTATCGAGATAATGGCGGAACTCGTCTTTGGGAATGCTTTTACGGGAATCGGTTATTCGTCCTTATATGAGAAGATCTTGAGCTGAATAAGGGCTCATTCGAAAGAGGAAGGTTCAATGCAGGGTGGTCAACTCACCGTTTGAGTCACAAAACTCTTTTAGTGGCCTAAAAATACTTCGATTTCGCAACTGCATTTTGTCGAATTTTTCCTCTACTTTGGACACTCATATTATTAGATATCAACACAATTTCGTTGAACCATGACCAGACCGCGCTGCATTGGAACTTCCTCTTTCGAACGAGCCCTCACTCAGCCCCAAATCTTCTCATATAAGGACGATAAGTGTATTCCCGTAAACCCCTTTTTAGGGGATTCAACGAGATTGTGTTGATATCTAATAATATGAGTATCCAAAGTAGAGGAAAAGTGGAGAAAATACACCCGCAGAATCCAAGTACATTTTAGGTCACTAAAAGAGTTTTGTGACTCAAACGATGACCTGAGCCCCTGCATTGAATTTTCCTCTTTCGAATGAGCCCTCACCCAGCCCCAAGTCTTCTCATATAAGCACAAATAACCGATTCCCGTAAACCCCTTAAGGGGGTAGACACGGGTAATAGTAGCGCGTTGACATTACCGCCAAAAATGGGCATAAAGATGGGTTTACGCGCTTCCGTTATTCGTCCTTGTATGAGAACATTTAGGGCTGAGTGAGGGCTTATTCGAAAGAGGAAGGTCCAATGCACACCGCTCAACTCATGTTTCAGTGGGATTATATTGATATTTAGTAATATAAGCGTCCAAAGTAGAGGTAAAAAATCGACAAAATGCATTCGCGGAATCGAAGCATTTTTAGGCCACTAAAAGAGTGCTGTGATTGAAATCATGAGTTGAGCGATCTAGCCACAACCCTTACCTATAAATTAAGATCTATTTTGTCTTCATTTGTTGCGAAATAAGGACGAATAACGGATGCCCGTAAAAGCATTCTCACAGACCAGTTCCGCCATTTTGTGGATAATACAGAGCAATTCATGTGACAAATTCAGTTCAGCTAGTAGTTATAAAGTGGCGTCTAACTAAGAAGGCTGCCGATTTGGAATCGTTGCCAGAATCAGGCGTTAGCTTGGTTACGTCACTCGACTGAAGGCAAGCGAAAGCAAGCGAAAAAGGCAACAACGCCGAGTGAGACGCAGTATAGTCATGCTGTCCTTCTCTCATTCTGAATGTTGAGATTGTCCCTTTTTGCTAGGTTTTGACTGACGCCCGCCTGGATTTTTCACAGCACCCCATAACAAACCTCGCTCAAAGAGGAGGTATAACAAGAGAAGAATATACCTCCTCTTTGCAATAATTCTGCAAACGTTTATATAAGTTGTATACAAGATATTTATTTATTTAAATTATTTGCATTCACTCAGAATATTGACTCCTTTGTATTTTTTATTAGTTTCGTAAAAACAAAGTTACTATAGGTTTCTCGAAATACAAGCGTCACGCAATTGGGACGAGTTATATCTTAAATTTGGTAAGAGATAGGAAAAAGCTATTGATGTAAAAGTTGAATGGTAAGACATATGAAAAGTATGAGATATTTCACGAAATATTGGTTTTTTAAACATTGTACTGTTAGATATAGGCGCATCAGCAAAATAGTGAGAGGGAATAGTAGCGAGGGGAGATGAGAGAAGGACCCGAGGCCTCTCCATTTATTAGTTCTAATAGTACTTTTTATGCAGAATGTTTCAAGGAGTTGATACGAGTAAAGAAAAAAATGCAATTCTATTTACATAAATAAAAAGTGCATCTGCATTTTTTTAGTGCATCGTTGCATTCACAAAGAAAATGAAGTCATAGAAAAATAAACATTATCATACCATTGAACTTTTACATGAACAGCTTTTTCCTATCTCTTACCAAATTCAAGATATAAACCGTCTCAATTGCGTGACGCACGCTATATGCTTTTATGAATTAAAAACATTTATTTAAAGAAACTAATAACTTTTTCTAAAAAAATTCTCAGATTGCACGTTCCTTCGGTTCTTCAGAGTAGGCATATATGTAGTATTTTTCAGCAGCGAGGCGTGCTACGGTGCGCTATATAAAATCCACGCGTTCAGTCAGTCAGAATTTACCGGAGCGGGACAATTCTATCATTTAGGTTCAAAGAAGGATAGCATGATCACCGTACATCTCCCTCAACACGCGTCAATGTTTCGATTTTGTTCTTCAGCCGTATTGTCGCGATGCCTCTGGCGAGATGAGCGTTTGAATGTGTTTGTAAAAATACTTGAGGCGCTGTTGCCTTTCTAGATCGTGTTGCGCGCACGCTAGCTGAGAATTAAACCTTTCAAATTCGTAACAGACCACGCAAGTGGCTCCACCAGGCCCAACGAAAAAACTGCTGTAATACCAACGTTCCGAATCGGAGAGGTCACGTGCCGTGTCTACCCCCTTAATAGGCCCATTTTTGCCGGTAATGTCACCTCGCTGCATTACCCGTGTCTACCCCAAATTGTAATACTTTAGATGATTCATTCTCTACAGTTAAATCTTGTATACAGTAATTTGGTTTTCTTTGTGTACTTTGTATATTATATTTGTTGTAATCTTTATTCGCTCTGTTTTTTAAAAATATGTTTGCATCGTTCCAGTAAATTATTTAAATTCTAGTAACATGAATTTATTATTTTATAAACTTTACAGAGAATCATTTTACAGCATAAAAATGTATAGTCTCATTTAAAAAGAAATTGCTTAAAAATTTTGTTTATTGTCAAGCAATTAAATCAAGCGTTATTGAGAAAAATAATTTTTAACAAAAAATACATCCGACTTCGAAATACACTGAAAAGTATGAAATAATTTCTACTTCATTTATACAAATACCCAACAGCTATTAATAAAACCTATTTACTCGTTAAATAGTATATTAAATATATTTCAACCTTTTCGGAGGCGGCGCAAAATTAAAAACTTTTCTTCTACTAGGAAGATTCAGGCGTCGACAACCTATCAAATTATTATTGGCAGCATCGTATATTCGGGTATTTTTAATTTTGCGCCGCCTCCGAAAAGGTTGAAATGTATTTAGTATACTATTTAACGAGTAAATAGGTTTTATTAATAGCTGTTGGGTATTTGTATAAATGAAGTAGAAATTATTTCATACTTTTTAGTGCATTTCGAAGTCGGTTGTATTTTTTGTTAAAAATTATTTTATTTCACACTATGTAGTGGAACGAGCAGTATTTGTAGGATGCCGTAAGGTGGTTTACCGTTCTTATTGATTAATTGCAATAACGATAGTTTTTAACGATAACAAGTTCCATACAAGTTATCACAATAGTTATTAACAATAACAAATTGCATAAATTGTTGCAAGTGAAATATCGCGGAAATATCTCCTATTAGATGTGAAAGTTTTCATCGCAATCGGTACATGTCTTGCAGAGTACCCATGTATAGTATGTATATATACATATAAGAATTAGTAGAGAATCGGCGACTGCATGCTGACTCATACACCAGTAGAGACACGTAGGCATACGTAGAATTCAATGTAGTAGTAACAATAGTTTTTCACGAATATCTCGGAAACTAAAACTTTCCGTTAATTATGCATAATGAAAAAGTTGTTCAGAATCATGTCCCCGACAACATATTAAAAGGTCATTGAAATCGTCCAATCTTGACGTTAAAAACATCCTGTATTTTGCAATAACAATGAAAAAATGAAAAATTTTTTTTCAATGGAACCAACCGGAAGACACCCTACAAGATGTAAAAGGTTTCGTTCCGATTGGTGCATTCATTTCGGAGTAATCGGTGAACACACACACACAAAAAACAAAAAACAAAAAAACATACTGATCAAATTGAGTAACCACCTCCTTTTCGAAGTCGGTTAAAAATAACTCTATATCTTTTTCTATTACTTTTTTATTTTTATATTAAAAAATGGATATCAATTGTTTTTTTATAATTGTAGATTTCTTCAAAATGAAGGAGTTATAGTATTAGGCGCAACAAATAGGCGCGACGATTTGGACAAAGCTTTAATGCGACCTGGACGTTTTGATGTTGAAGTTGTTGTCGATGTACCGGATTACATGAGCCGAAAAGAAATTTTTGATTTATATCTATCAAGAATATTAACAAAAGATGTTGACTCGGAATATTTAGCAAGATGTACCGTTGGATTTACTGGAGCTGATATAGAGAATATGGTACCATCTTGTCGGATATGTTTTAATTATGCGAATAAAATATATATTTTAAGTTAATTTTATTATTTATAAAGGTTAATCAAGCAGCTTTGAAAGCAGCTATAAATGATGCAGAATATGTGACGATGAATCACTTAGAATATGCTAGAGACAAATTAATCATGGGTCCGGAAAGAAAATACAAAATCAAGGATGCTGAAGCCAATCGTATCACAGCATATCATGAAGCAGGACACGCATTGGTTGCGTTTTATACTACAGACGCGCCAGCAATACATAAAATTAGCATCATGCCTCATGGACATTCTTTAGGGCATGTAAGTGTTAATTTATAACACTAATTTATAAATTTTACAACATTATTGTATGTTTAATATCTTTCTTCAAATACAATGTATATACTTTTTTCAGACAGCGTTTTTAGCTACCAAAGATGAAGTTCACGTCACAAAATCTCAGTTATTAGCTCAGATGGATTGTGCAATGGGTGGTCGTGCTGCAGAAGAATTAATTTTTGGACCGGACAAAGTAACATCAGGAGCATTAAGCGATTTCAAGGTTCTTTTAATTTGTTCATACAGGGTGTTTCACTCGATTTTAACATCTTGATTTCTTCGCTATTATTACTCGTACTGGAAAATGTTTCAGTCAAGAATTGGATGGTGTCGAGTGGGGCATAATGTGGTGTTATTAGTTCATTCGTGGGTGGATGCGTAAAGGTCATATGAACGACAACTTTGTTTTTTTAAATAAAATTATATACGTTTTATTTTATACTATTCTTCATAAAAAAGTATTAATCTATTTATGTTGAAAAATTAGCAGTTTAGGAGATATTTCAATTTGAATAATTTTATAGGATATCATTACTGTCGCACTAAGCATCCGCTCTGTATTCACCAACGCCGACGTTAGCGTAACATAAACGCTATTTAAATTGAAATATCTCCTAAACTGCTAATTTTTTAACATAAATAGGTTAATATTTTTTTATAAGGAATATCCAACGGCGTCGATTGTTGCATTAAAAAGTATATAATTCCATTTAAAAAAACAAAGTTGCCGTTGCCAAAAAAACAAATATGACCTTAACACGTTCACCCGTAAATGAGCTAATATACCACATTGTGCCTCACTCAACACCATCTAACTCTAATCTGAAACATTTTCCGGTTCGAGTAATAATAGCGAAGAAATTAAGATGTCAAAATCGAGTGAAACACCCTGTATATTAGCATATATAGAACTCTATTTTTTGCAGTTAATATATAGTCACATGGAAGTCAATTTCAGTTTAATACAAGTTTTATATTTATAGACAACATAACGATAAAGTGTATTTAAAATATAAAATAATGTTAACAATTATTTTTTAGGGAGCAACTACCATTGCTGAGAAAATGGTAAATTTATACGGTATGTCTGAGAAAGTTGGTTTTGGAGTGCGAACAATGAATGAAAAGGAAGGATATAAACCAGGTCCTTCGACGATTGATCTCGCTGACACTGAAGTCAAATGTCTATTACAAGTAAATTTTTTCACTGTATATTAAGTAAATAATATATATATTTTAAGTTATACATTTTAAAAGATTTTATATTTTAGGAATCATACGACCGTGCAAAAACAATATTACAAAAGCATGCGAAAGAACTTAAAAGATTAGCAGATGCGTTACTTAAATATGAAACATTAAATTATAAAGATTTAAAAGCTGTTATTAACGAAGAAAAATTTCCAATTGAAACATTAAATAATCAACCGCGAATTATAGAACCATCTGAACATGTATTATAACTAGTATACAGAAATTCAGTTTAAATGGTAATTAAAATAAATTATTTGTTGCAATATCACATTTTATAATTACACTTCATATTACTGGATTATATTAACAAATATTACATATACAGAATTATTAAATTTCTTTAAAATGTATTAGTTTCACAATTCTTCATAATGTGGTAGTTTTAGTTTCTTGTCACTGACATTTTTAATATACATATATCAGATTTTGTATAATATTTCTTGTAAACTTATTTATGTACAAATAGTCTCGACTGAGTCATACATCATAATAAAAACTAGACTAAGATGCATAGAGAAAAGTAAAATGTACATAATCATATACAGGGTGTGTTATAATATGTGGGACTCATTTCAGGAGTAGATAATAAGCACAAAAACAATAATAAAGTTCTATAAACACGTGTCCTATTTGATCTTGTTTCGAAATTATAGCCACGTTTATATTTCAACAATCCACAAATACTTACCTTTATAGAAGGCACTCGAAAAGATTGTCCTCGGTCTGTATGCAAGTTTGTAGTCATCGTATCAATGAATTTCGAAATTTTTAAAAAATTCTAAGTGTACGTCAAATTTGCTGGCAGTCTTGTTACATACGTGCAAGGAATATAACACTGTCAACAAGATAAGTAGTTGCAGATTATTGATACACAAAATTGGTCATAACTTTGAAATATGGTCAAATGGGATATATGTTTACATGAACTTTTTCCATTGCTTCTGTGTTTCCTGTCCACACCTAAAGTGGGTCCCATATATTACGAAACACCCTGTATAATTTTATAATTATGTATTTTAGAGAATTTTATTATATTCTTTTAAACTTATTAAATATATCTTACAAATACATATAACTAAATTATAATTCTAGACAAAAATTTGTATTCTTCAATTACATAAACAGTATGTATATAATGTCATTATTACATTATACACATTTTATCATTTGAAATATCAAATAAGTGTCAGCCATACGAGTTCACTTGATTGTATTTTGGTTACTAATATTGTAATAAAGTTCTTTTTTACATTAAGATATTAAGTGTACAAATTAAATTTGAATGTTTTTCCGCGCTTCTATGGTATTTTTAGTGCTGATAATAAATAGCGCCAAATTATCAATAACAACGACAATTACTTAAATAATGGAAGTTACTATAATTTTATAAAAATAAATTATTAATTAAATAAAAAACAAAGACTGAATTAATTTGCATACCTAATAATTTTGTTTCTAATTGTACGTCAAAAAAAAAAATTAAAAATTATTGACTGCAAGTATGTATGTATGTATTGGAACGTGGTGTCACGTGTGCCCCCCTGTTACAATCGCTGCGCTTCTCTTACCTCCCGCTGCAATATTAAAAACCACCCATAATCCTTCCCTCACCTAACCCCCTTTCCCACCCGCCGGTAACGGGCCGATGAAGGCGACAAAGACCCCAACCAGCGATGCCAAAACCGTGGGACGTGGGACAAATTTTTACCCTCTCCACGACGTCCCACGACGTCCAGTGACTCCCCTACCGCCGTTGTTTCCTCTAACATAAGCGCGTTGTCCCACGTGTCCGTGTGAGCTCTGCGGGTTTGGCAGAGTTCGGCTGCTCTCGTCATTTCTACGTTATCGGCTCGATGCTCAAGCCGCTAAAGCACGTGGCAGCAGCATCGACGAATTGACAAAATATTATAATTTCGTCCATGGCAATATGGCTGAATTAAGAAACCAGGAGAATCAGTTCGAATCCCGATTTTACGGTTTCAGTTCTGATTCTTAATGCATTAACGTTTTTTTAATACATTAATACTATGAAATACATTAACTTGGGAAGCAGTTAAAAAAAGGAGTTGAACTGCATCTTTCTTTGATATTTTTTTAATTAATATTTAAGTAATTTCTACATTAGATATTACTGTTATTCTAACTATTACAATACGTAAATCCGAAGACATACGAGGAAAATTGGTTAGGTTAAATTGTAAGGATATAAAGAAATTTCAATCTTTAACGGTTTGTTGGTTTTATTTCTTATTCCTTACAACTATTATAATTTTATTCTCTGAATGGTCATTGCAATGAAAGATGGATTAGATACAATTTGATTCCTCATTTAATTTGTTATACATATACATATCAGGTTTCTTGCAACTATTGCACCTGGTCCACGCTTATACGATATTGCATATTTTACTTTCCTATAATACAACAAGGAAACAAAACTATAATATAGTGATTACCATAATACAATAGAAAATGTTAAGCTTGCTATAAACCTTATGTTTTTTTTGTGTACTTATGCTGCACTTTCACTTCGTTGCTTTATAATGACTGATTTTCTTTTGAATGAAACTTCCACTAGCGTATTGATGAAATTTTTCGATTAAAACAAGATCAAACACGACATAATTTGAATTATAGTTACTTTATATATTTGCATTAGGTTTTAAATAAATAAGTAAATATAATGCAAATTATGTCGTGTTTGGTCTTATTTTAATCAGAAGAACCTTACAATTACATTGGTAAAAGTTTCATTTAGCAAAAATGAAAAATAAAAAAGTTATTGTTGAATTAATATTGTCTCACTCAGATGTTTTTTTTTTTGCCCTTTAATTCTCGGACCTCTTTCTCTTTCGCTATTTGTCTTTTTCTACGTTCACCAGCATTCAAGAACTCGCTCGAGCTGTGTCGTTCTGCCAGCGTCCGACACTTTCAGGAGAATCGGGAAAATCCAGCAACATAACACATGCTATGCTGAAAGAATATACATACTAACTTATCTGTCTAAAAAAATGTTAATAAATCTGGCAACAGATTTATTTTCGGACTGCTTTTCTGAAGTAATCAGAATTTTACCATTCTCCTGTACGAATCGTATGTAGTAGTTTGTAGCAAACTCAACATATTTTCGATATTATGTAGAATACACAACCGATCGAAAAATATTAAAAATCCAGGAATGTAATTGTAAGGATCTTCTGATTAAAATAAGACCAAACACCACATAATTTGCATTATTTTTACTTATTTAGATATAAATAAGTAAATAAAAATTATAATTCAAATTATACCATGTTTGATCTTGTTTTAATCGAAAAATCTCACAAATGCACTAGTAAAAGTTTCATTGAAAAAAAATCAGTCATTCGTCATTACAAAGCAAGGAAGCGAAATAATTACGCAAAATAAGATAAGTTTTTAATAAGGATAACAGTTGATACTGTATTATAACAATTACTAAACTATATTTTTATTTGTTTCCTAAATATATTACAGAAAGGTAAAATATTCAGCATCGTATAAGCGTGGACCGGCTGCAACAGTTGTTGGAAACCTGATGAAATATGTAGTACAAATTAACTAAAAAATCAAACTGTACTTTTCTGTTTTTCATTTTAATGACTATTCACAGAATGAAATAATAGTAGTTGTTACAATAAAAAATAAAACTAACAAACCGTAAAAAATTGAAATTTCTTTATATCCTTACATTCTATCCTAACCAATTTTCCTCGTATGTCTTCGCATTTACGTATTGTAATAAATAGAATAACAGTAATATCTAATTGAAGAAATCACTTTTGTATCAGGTACATACATATGTATATATATAAAACTGAAATATTAGAAAAAATATAAATAAAGGAAGCAGTTCAACTCCTTTTTTTAACTGCTTCCCAAGTTAATGTACGTCAAAATGTTAATGTATTAAAAATGTATTTTTATGTATTAAAAAAACGTTAATGTATTAATAATCAGAACTGAAACCGTAAAATCGGGATTCGAACTGATTCTCCTGGTTTCTTAACTCAGCCATATTGCCATAGACGAAATTATATTATTTTGTCGACTCGTCGATGCTGCTGCCACGTGCTTTGGCGGCTTGAGCATCGAGCCGATAATGTAGAAATGACAAGAGCAACCGAATTCTGCCAAACCCGTAGAGCTCACACGGACACGTGGGACAACGCGCTTATGTTAGAGGAAACAACGGCGGTAGGGGAGTCACTGGGACGTCGTGGGACATCGTGGAGCGGGTAAAAATTTGTCCCACGTCCCACGGTTCTGGCATCACTGCCGACAGGGTCTACACCAGGGTTGAGCATGTATTATACGTGAGATATTATACAATGTATTATACATGGTATTCTACAGTATAATACGCTACTTAGTTTTATCGTATTATGTGGCGACCTCTGCTGATGGTCGACCGTCTCGCCGAAGCGTGCACTTCCGATAAATTTACCGCGACATCTACTTCCGGGAAAAGCGTTGTTTTCCCGTTCCGGATGGAAGTTTTTCCATTCTCGTGGGGACGTTTGAAGCGGTAGCTTTGTGTTTGAGAAATCTTGTATTCCGTGCGTGGGTGTTCTCATCAGAGAATTGAAATGCGTTGTTGAGCGTTCTAAGCCGTGTCACGTGCATTAGGACCAGTTAAATATACATCGTAGTTACAAATTTATAATAATTGACAATTAATAAAATTCTATATGAAAAACGGTGGTGAGCTTGTTTTCCATCAATTGATAAAGTAGGAATCCTAACTCCTAACAATCGCTTATTCCTACAATTGGTGACCCCGGCGTGATGGTCGTAGTGCAACCGCTATTAAGCGCGTGAAATCAAAGCAAAAAAAAAACAGTAAATGCCGCTAGAACATTCACCCACGCGAGAGGACGGACAGCAAGACAAGATGGCGGACCGAAAAGAAACGGTAAATGAGCCCGCTCCTGAGGCATCCATCAACTCAGCTACCTTACGACGGCTACCGCCGTTTTGGAAGGAGAGTCCGGCTGCATGGTTCATCACAGTGGAGATGACCTTTGATCTGGCGCGAATAACCAGCGACGATACGAAGTACCGTTACGTGGTGACGAATTTGGACCACACTGTACTGCCCTTCGTCATGGACGTATTGGCCTCTCCACCGGCGCGTGGTAAATACGAGGAAATAAAGAAACGGATCATCGAAGCATTTGATGAGTCCCACGAGACTAAATTGAGGAAGCTGCTGCGAGGAAGTGAAGTGGTGGACGAGAAACCCTCGCATTGTTTACAGAGACTTAGAAATCTGGCTGGTGGGCAAGTCGGAGAAAACGTTCTGCGTACGCTCTTTTTGGAGCAATTACCGCAGAGCATGAGAACTGTTCTCGCTATTAGCGATACGGCGGATCTGCAACGGCTAGCGCTCCTAGCTGATAAGATTGCAGAGATGTCTGTGCCGAGGGTGGCGGCCATTGAAGCCTCAACTCCTGTGATTCCACCACCGTCCACCAGGATAGAGGCGCTGGAGGCTAAGGTGGAGAAGCTAGTCTCGATGGTGGAGACGCTCACTGCGCGACAGTCCCGCCAACCCTATAAGTCGTCCTATAAGTTCCTCAGCCTCAGACGTCCATTGAATAATTCGCTTATCGCGTTTCCTTGCTCCTTCTAAGTATTTATGAAGTGGAGCCTGTATCGCAGCTGCATCCTTAATAAACCTTCGATAAAAATTTAGAATACCCAAAAATCTGCGCAAATCGGCTATTGTCTTTGGCTTATTATAATTTTTAATGGCTTCAACTTTTTCCGGTACAGGCCTGGCTCCCATGGAGTCTGTCAGGTACCCCAGGTACTGTACGGAATGTGCCCCAAAAACGCTCTTCGACAAATTAATCGATAACCCGTAAGCCTTTAACCTTTCAAAAACACACCTTAAATGCTCCTTGTGTTCAAGCTCATTGGCAGAGGCGATCAAAATATCGTCCACAAAACAGAAAACGAAGTTCAAACCTCTGAGTACATCGTCCATGAATCTTTGAAAACTCTGTGCTGCGTTCTTTAACCCAAACGTCATCACATTAAACTCGTATAGCCCGAATAGCGTGATGATGGCGGTTTTCGCTCGATCCTCTGGATTGATTGGTATCTGGTGATAAGCCCACGTTAAATCTAAAGTAGTAAAAACTGTCGTTCCGTCAAGTCTATGTGCGAAATCCTGCACGTGAGGAAGTGGATATTTGTCAGGGACTGTAATGCTGTTTAGACGCCGGTAGTCACCACATAGTCTCCAGCCACCATTCTTTTTTTGGACCATATGTAATGGACTTGCCCACTGACTACTAGAAGGCTGGCAAATCCCTGCTGCAATAAGGTGGTCAACTTCGGCTTTTGCTGCCTTTAATTTTTCCGGGGGCAACCTTCGCGCCCTTTCCGCGACCGGTGAGCCCCTGGTTACTATGTGGTGACGTACCTGATGGGCGGGAACTTCCTGTTTTTGTACTGTCCGAGTAATAGCAATAAATTCCTGTAACAGTCGTCTGTACGGGTTGTTTATGTCAACAGTCGTCAGTGAAGTTTGAGTCGCCGTCTGTAAAAAACCAGTAGTTTGTATTTTAGTTAATTCGTCGATCAGTCTCTTATTTCGTAAATCAAGCAGAAGACCGAAACGCTTGAGAAAATCAGCACCGATTATAGGCTGTTGAACCTTCGCGACAATGAACTCCCACGTGTACGGACGACGCAATCCAAGGTTCAGAGTCAACCTCCGCGATCCGAATGTACTTATCGGAGTGCCATTCGCCGCATAAATCTTAGAGTCAGTAATGGCGGGTTCTCCTCTTATCGATCTGTGCGGCAATACGGAGATATCCGCCCCTGTATCAATTAAAAAATATAAGTTACTATTCCTATCCTTAATAGTGAGACGGCAGTTCTCGTCGCGACCATCCGACGCCATCTCGATCCGGGGTTGCGATCCTGCGTGGCAGGGTTAGCCGAAGCTCCAGTAGGCGGTGGACCTGGCCATCCACAAGGAATGACGCATCGATGGGCCCTCTCAGCGAACCTCCGGTGGTAGAAACAGTAGTTGTTCCCTTCGCGTGAAGTTGACCGACTTCCAGATCGCCCCCTTCCAGGGCTACCGCGTGGCCGCCATCTTGGCTGGGACCTATAGGGTTGGCGGGACTGTCGCGCAGTGAGCGTCTCCACCATCGAGACTAGCTTCTCCACCTTAGCCTCCAGCGCCTCTATCCTGGTGGACGGTGGTGGAATCACAGGGGTTGATGCTTCAATGGCCGCCACCCTCGGCACAGACATCTCTGCAATCTTATCAGCTAGGAGCGCTAGCCGTTGCAGATCCGCCGTATCGCTAATAGCGAGAACAGTTCTCATGCTCTCCGGTAATTGCTCCAAAAAGAGCGTACGCAGAACGTTTTCTTCGACTTGCCCACCAGCCAGGTTTCTAAGTCTCTGTAAACAATGCGAGGGTTTCTCGTCCACCACTTCACTTCCTCGCAGCAGCTTCCTCAATTTAGTCTCGTGGGACTCATCAAACGCTTCGATGATCCGTTTCTTTATTTCCTCGTATTTACCACGCGCCGGTGGAGAGGCCAATACATCCATGACGAAGGGCAGTACAGTGTGGTCCAAATTCGTCACCACGTAACGGTACTTCGTATCGTCGCTGGTTATTCGCGCCAGATCAAAGGTCATCTCCACTGTGATGAACCATGCAGCCGGATTCTCCCTCCAAAACGGCGGTAGCCGTCATAAGGTAGCTGAATTGATGGATGCCTCAGGAGCGGGCTCGTTTACCGTTTCCTTTTGGTCCGCCATCTTGTCTTGCTGTCCATCCTCTCGCGTGGGTGAATGTTCCAGCGGCATTTACTGTTTTTTTTTTGCTTTGATTTCACGCGCTTAATAACGGTTGCACTACGACGATCACGTCGGGGTCACCAATTGTAGGAATAAGTGATTCCTTAGGAGTTAGGATTCCTACTTTATCAATTGATGGAAAACAAGCTCACACTCGTTTTTCATATAGAATTTTATTAATTGTCAATTATTATAAATTTGTAATTACGATGTATATTTAACTGGTCCTAATGCACTTGACACAGCTTAGAACGCTCAACAACGCATTTAAATTCTCTGATGAGAACACCCACGAACGGAATACAAGATTTCTCAAACACAAAGCTACCGCTTCAAACGTCCCCACGAGAATGGAAAAACTTCCCTTCGGAACGGGAAAACAACGCTTTTCCCGGAAGTAGATGTCGCGGTAAATTTATCGGAAGTGTACGCTTCGGCGAGACGGTCGACCATCAGCAGAGGTCGCCACAATTATACTCCAAGTGGCTGCATCTCTACATAACGTTATGTACTATAGATACCAAACAGACGTAGTTATCCATAGATCTGTAGTTACGTTATTTACTATTAAAATCAGAGAGTTCCGCAGTTATATCTTACCCTCTAATTAAAATAAAGCCATGAAATGAAGTTTTGGCGACAGGCCTCGCCATAAATGTTGGAAAAATGAAAATTTTCTATCAATACAAGAGGAAGGGAAAACAGTTGCGTATTTCATATTTTCTTTTATTATTAACAAATTTCATTATATCTAAATATAATCTAAGTATATTTTATTTAACATACTGTCAGTAAATATTCTCAAAAAATCATTTTTCCAATAATGAACAACGATTAATTACGCAAGTATTTTTATTTGTAGAGGAGTTCATTTTTTGGGGACTATATTCTGTATTCTGTAACATAAATACATCCTTTTAGATAAATTAAGGCTATCCTGTGATTATTTCTTTATTTTTCAATTATACATATATTTTTAAAACAATCGAACTTACCAGTCACTTTAACTTGAATTTAACCGCAAATGGCGCAAATCTGATAAACACAGATGTTTGGGTTGATCATAGGGTATTATACGTTTTATACGTTTTCACATAGTTTTCATCCCTAGGGCAGACTTTTATTGACCTAACCCTATCTTGAATCTTGGAAACTACCGGTAGATCGCGCAACAACAACTATCAATATCTTTAATGGTCTCATATACCTATTATATATGTATTTATGCACTTTCATTGTGATGGATTACAGCAAAATAGTGTTTGGTATCGTTTTGTTCAGTTTCTTTACATAGTACGTTTAATTGAACTCTTTTATTTAAATTTGTTTAATATGTTTATCACTCGTCATAATTGTTTTTCCCTGTCTTCTAGTGTTTTATGTTAAGTTTTCAAAATAAAATGTCGAAAATGAGCTCGAAAGATAAAGATAACAAAACATTACATGATAAATTGAAACAATTTTTTCGTATCAATAAAGGTAAGTTTGTAAATTTAATTTTTCACTTTCATTTTATTGTTTTGTATATAGAATATAATGATAACCTAATACGTATGTTGTTTATAAAGTTATGCATCACGTATGTTTAATAAATAATTTACAGAACGTATACATTTCTTTAGGAAACCATAAAAGTCGTGAAGATTTTATATTAACCCATGATCTTGAAAAAGAAATAAGTCATGAAAGTCCTGTACATTATCGTACTAAAGCTATTAAAGATCTTTGCGATCCAATTCTTAATCAGCAGTGGGAAGATGTAAGTATGTTGTACTTAATAATAAATTTATGTATAGCAATGTGTTTTATTTTTATCTTTCAACAGAATGCAGCTGAACGATTATGGTATTTGGTACAAGATCTGTTAGACAAAGATGTACCTCGTGAACATAGACATGTGACATTAAATTTTTTACGGTGTCTTGTTCAAGGACAATATTCTAAGTTGTCTTCTCTTATGAGAATAAAATTTTTCATGGTTATCAAAGAACATAATATTCCTGAAGATATTGGACCTAGGTATTATAAAGTACATTACCTAATATTTATTATTGTGTCATTAATCAGTGATGTACTTTTATTTTAGATTGGAACTTTTACAAAGTTTAACAGAAAATGGAAAAGATATATTACATTTGGAAGAAAGAATAGGCCCTTTTTTATTAGATTGGATGTCTGTTGTGACTGCAGGAGATGGGAAAAGAAGTGCTGAATTTTTGTCGCTTCTAGTTAATGTCATTAAATTCAATTCAGCTTACATCGATGAAGACATTATATCAGGCTTTGTTCGGTAAATATTCTGTTGTTTATTATAATCATTACATAATATTTATAAGAAAAGAAGTACTTTACTTTTTATATTTTTAGATATATTTGCCATTTGTGCTACTATAGTAATAGCAACGAAGTTGTTTCCGGATGTTTAGAAGCTTTAGATGCAATTGTTTGTTACAGTAATTTACAATCTGATTCATTGCAAACATTTATTATAGCATTGTGTGGAAGCGTCAATGTTGAAACATATTGCCAAATAAGTTGGAAAGTATGTTATAAAATTTCATAAATTGTACACATTAGCTGTGTTCTAATTGTCTAATTTAATTAAAAATATAAATGACTTCTTGCAGATAATGCGTAATCTATTAGGTACACACATGGGTCATTCTGCACTATATACAATGTGTCGTATGTTACAAGATCCAAGTTTTCAACAAGATGTACGTTTACTACGAGGCGCAGTGTTTTATGTAAATATGGGTCTCTGGGGAACACATAGAATCCCAAAGTTAGAGTGTACACCAACATCTGTACTACCTTCATTTTACCAAGTAGGTAGTAAAAATTCATTAATAGTTTGATATAATCAAGATTTTTTTATTACTTATATTATTTATTACAAATTTCATTTTGCAAGGCTTTAAAATGTAATCATCCGGTTGTTATGTATGAGGTGACATTATCAATACAAAGATTAGTAAATAAATATGGTACTGAATTATGGGATCCTACATGGAATATTATCCTTGATATTATCAAAGAAGTTATTACTCATACAGGTAAATGAACACTTAAAATTATTTAACTTTATACTGCGGTGGACTCACTTCTTGAGCCTTACAAGGAATATATATTTGTTTTTCAGAAACTAGTAATCAACCTGCAACCAGACAAGTTTCAGTAAGTTTGCACGAAACGATAAATAGTATTGAAAATTTACTGGATAGCAATCATTATAATGGCTCTGTTCAGAGGTTTTATGAGCTTGTTGAACGTTGCAGTGATACACGACCTGTAATTATTTATTTTCTTTTTCAATAATGTCAAATTAAATACTATAATTATTTTAAATATTTCTTCTCTTTAGGAAGCTTCTGTTTTGAAATTAATTGAATATCGAGCATATACTATAGGACCTACTCATTATCAGTGGCAATCTAGATTAGCCAATTTAATAGAGCGTTATTATAAAATTGAAACACGTACTAACATCAGGATGAAAATTCTTGATGTTTTAACGAATGTCATTGAAGTTAATAGGTATAGACAATGAATGAATGAATTTTATTTTTCATGAATTTTTATTTTATATTCTTATACAGATTCAGGTATGAAGATGAATTGATTGAAAAAATAATCGTGCCATATTTTCAACATATTGATATGGATCCAGATATCACAATACGTAACAGTGTCGCACATTTAATTGTTGATCTTTGCCTTGAATGTGATACAAAACGATGTTTAGAACTTCTAGATATACTTGAGAAGGTATTAAACATACAGTAATTCTTCCAAGATTGCGACTGTGGTCGGAATCGAAATGTTGCAATGACGGTATTGGAGACTCGAAATTCTATGACTAGGCGGCAAGACTTTGTCGCCGCGGCTCGCCTTTGTAGTAAAAGAGGGTCGTAAAAGAGAAGGATAGCATCAGGGGTCGTAGTAGCCGATAAATTAACAACAGTTTAACTTTGTTATTTTTAGAATTTTCTGGATGCAAATTGTTTTAACATATTGGTACAATTTTTCTGATTAAAATGAGACCAAATATGATATAATTTGGACTATATGGACAAAAAAAAAATTCGCATTGGGGATGTTCCCTTGTACATAAAATAAAGCAAATATACTCCAAATTATATCGTGTTTGGTCTCATTTTTAATCGGAAGAGTCTCAAAAGTATGTTTAAAAAAGTTTCAGACAAAAAATCGTTGAAATTAGAAAATTATATTGTAATGTTACGAATTACTAAGGTGCCAACTCACATCAAAAGAACCGCGGCGGGCATCAGGTTACACTGCTTGACTGGCTCGAGCGAGAAAAGCATAAGCGCAGGAATAACGCACGCATAGGCGCGGGACCAGACGCAGTCGCAATGTGGGAATGAGACCATAATCGCAATCTCGGAGGAATTACTGTATTACGTTATGCATATTAATTTTAATATAACATATTATTACTTATTAATATTTTTTAAGGTGATTAACAAACCTTTCACTTCTGACACTCCAATTTTAAAAGATGTTGACATTAAAGATGTGAAGACTGCAGTAGTTGGTGTAATAAAAATATTAACAACAAAAATTTATTGTTTGCCATCAAGTCATGCTATACGTGCTTACAAGATTCTAGTTAATCATTTAGAACAACACTATAAAGAACCATCCATTTTCCATGATGCTTCTTCAGTTCGTTACTTGGTAATGTATAAATAGTGTGGAATACATAATCTTTAAGATTTCATATCACTGTATCTTATTAAAAAAATTTTATATTTTAGATTTTTGAATGTTTCTTAAAAATTAGAGCAAACTCTCTTTATCATCTTGGATTTTTGGACACTGAAAATGGATTAGCAATAAAATTTAGTCCATATTTAGTTTTAGAACATTCAACTGAACGAATGAACAGTGGAGGTGGTGGAACTAGCCCTCCACCAGCTAGTCCGGTTCCGTTACAGCACTTGTCTTGTCAGATTACTCATATATCGCTGGTACACGCATGTAAAGCTGTTATTTCCTGTATTAAATCAGAAAAAGGTTTATATGGAGTTTATTTTAAATATTATTATAACCATTTCGGTATGACAAAGTACAATTGAAGAGCATTTCAAATAATTATAGTTACTTTTCATACCGAAAAGAATAAGAATTATTCATACAGAGAAATTAGTAATTAAAGTTTAAATCTGTTGCGTTCTTGTAGACTGGAAAATTTTGCAACTTGTATTAAAAGAATTACCTCAAGTAATGCAAAACAGAGCATTAATATTATCACGACATACAAACGATATCGATTTTACAGCAGTGCTTTGTTCAATGGTATGTTTATTTTGTTACGTTATCTTCTGAGATGTTTATTATGGACTTATAACATATTTTTATAGGTCAGTGACAAAAGTTTAAGGCTTCCAGAGTCGCTTTATAATGTCCCTCCAAAATTTACTCTTTCTGAATTTCGTGTTCATGTTTTTCCAGTATTGGCATCATTAGCTTCGTATCATGCACATTTAGAACCTAATTTACAACAACGCTTAATAAAATGTTTTGAGGTAAACAATAGAATTAATTTTTGATTGTTTCAACTATAAAGACTGTTTTAAAACTTATTATATTTTAGGTTGGTTTAAAAGCAAAGTGTGCAAGTCAATGTGTTACTAGTCTCACAACTTGTATTTTAGAAATGCGCGATGCAATGAATAAACTGTTATCAGAAGTTCTTTTAAATTTATCAAAAATTTCAGCAACAGTTCACATAGCTATACCAATTTTAGAATTTTTATCTAGTAAGTATAAAAACTCTTGCGTTATTTAAGTATAAACAGTATTTATTTATCTTTTTATTGCAGCTCTTACAAGGCTTCCAAAAGTTTTCGCAAATTTCATTGGAGATCAATATATGTCAGTGTTCGCAATTTTGCTACCATATACAAATCCTTTTAAGTACGACCATTACACAGTATCGTTAGCACATCATGTAATTGCTGTATGGTTTTTGAAATGTCGTTTACCATTTCGAAGAGACTTTGTTAAATTTATCACTACAGTATGTATATAATTAAATTTCAAAAATACAGTAATGAAAATTAAAAGTAATATTTTTGTATTTAGGGCTTAAAAGCTAATGTAATAGTTCCTTTCGAAGAAGGACATTTAATGAAGTCAGATTTTAATTTTATGAACGAAGACTCCTCAAATAGAAAGCGTAGTTCAAGTTTAACAGAACAGGTATATACAAGTTAAAAAGGAATGTTTGCTTCAATGCATTATTCACTGTTTTACTTTTACTTATAGGGTAGTAGAGGTCGAAGAGAAAGGCCAATAATGGCTAATCGTATGATAGGTGATGGTAAAGTTTCAGATTTGAAACCTCCAATTGACGAAGCTTTAATGACTTTCCATGTTGAACTTACCGAAACTTGTATTGATCTCATGGCTCGGTATACATTTTCAACTTACTCGGCTCGGCCTAAAAGGTAAATTTATTATTAGTTCTTCTTTTATTATTTACAGAAAATATGACTATATCAGAATTCTCTTTTATTTAGACTTCCAGCTGCAAAATTTCTTCTTAAAGAAGGCCAGTCGATGACATGGCTTCTTGGTAACAAACTTATCACTATAACAACTAGTGGTTGCAGTAATAAAGCAATGCGTGGAGGGCTTTGTGATAATTGTTGGGTTGCATGTAAACCTAATTCTCAGTCGCCTGAACAGGCAAAAACAACCCACTTGAATTTAAGACGTGCATCTGGTGCTGAGGTATTACGAATACATGTTCTTAGTCTTATTTATTTTATTATGGATTTGATAAAATTGAACACATACATGTACAGGTAACGAAAGAAGATAAATTGTCCAGACAGTCTTCCGGAGGTCACAACACTTCTAATGCAAATACAAATTCTCCAACAGAGGAATCTAGAAAAATGACAGATGATCTAAATGTACCAAAAAAAGATTATTCTGCAGAAAAAATGGATAAAGATCAAGTTGAATCATCAAAACTGGATCAAATACTTCATAGTGAAAAGCAAGAAGAGCACGTACTTTGTGCTTGTTGGTGTCAAGGTTGGGCAGAAATATATGTACGCAGACCTACGGGTGACATGTCTTGGGTGATGAGAATTCAAAATTCTATGCAATTCGAAACGTATGCAGACTTTCCTGTACACGACATAGTAGCTTTATACAAACCAAGTGAGGATTTAATGCAAAAGCAGAAAGAATCTCCATCTGAATGTTCTGGAGATGAGGTAAAAGTCCATTTACAATACGGCACAGTTTTATTGTTGATTAAAATTGTAAACATGGACTATATTATTCTTCTGTTGCCACAAAAAAACTACGAAGGTCTACGGACGAATCGTGTAACCTGATCCGAGCTGGCATATTGGCAAGACAATACTACTGCAACGATGCATTTCTTTTTTTATCTTTTATTGTTTTTTACAATTAAACTTTTACTGGTGTGTGTGATGTTTTTCTGATTAAAACAAGATCAGACAAGACATAATTTGAATTATATTTATTTATTTACTTATTTATATTATGTTTTATGTAAATAAGTAAATATAATGTAAGTTATATCGTCTTTGGTTTTATTTTAATCCGAAGAATTTTACAATTACATTGGCAAAAGTTTCATTTAGCAAAAATAAAAAAGTTTTATTGTTGAATTAATATTGTCTCATCGATATGTTTTTCTCGGTCTCTTTAATTCTCGCGACTCTTTCTCTTTCGCTCTTTGTCCTTCACTACGGTTGGCAACATTCAAAGGTTCGGCTCGAGCCATTATTGTTCTGGTAGCGTCACATATCGTTATTTTTCCGGGGAATACTTTAGCGTAACAAAATCGGGGGAGTCGAGCGTAATAACATATTCTATATTAAAATGTGTAATTAAGAAAATGTAAAAGAATTTATTAGAAAATTTTATAGGATACTGGAGATAAAAGCCATCAAGATCAAGTACGAAGTGATTATAATACTTTTACGAAATCTGTAATAACATCTTCTGTGTCTACGGATCCAATTGCAATACCTGGTTCACCAGTGCGACCGAGTCCTTCAAGACAAAGCTCACACGACAGCTTAGAAAGTTTAGAAGACGGCGAAGATGGTACAGCATATTATTATATATATCATGATATTTAAAAATTGCATATTCAAATATAAACATTGTTGATAGATTTACGTCGTTCTCGAAACCCAGTACGAAGATCAAACTCTAGTCCTGAAATGAGTGCTAATTGGAAAAATCCATTTTTGAATAAAGATAAATTGAACTTTCAACAGGAGCGAGAACTTCCATCGACAGATGTAGACGCTAAACTTGATGCTGAATTGAAAAAGCACGCAAAAAGCATGTATACAAAAGACATGAGGTATTATTATTTTAATACTGTTTGATAAATATTAGTACAACTATTAATTCATTAAATGTTACAGCAAGTAAATGTGTGATACACAGATATTTAATTATTATATTAGTGTAGTTCAGGCCTGTCTAACTGCTAGAAGCGAAAGAGCCACTGCTCCCACTCTTACCGCTTCAGACTTTCCCCATCATCCAGTAGTGCAGGCATGGGCACGAAACTGGCTCAAAGAGCGCGTCTGACAGCGACACTGTTTGGGAGCGCACGTCACTCTACTGATTCGCTCTTTCGAGGTGGTGGGGCAGCATTGCAGGGGAAATCGAGCTGCGGCGGTCGAGGTGATACGAATGTGTGGCGTTCGACAGAGAACGTCACACATGCATGCTTTGACTGCGTAACCTCGAGATACTACAGAGTGGGGATATTTCTCCGTCGCTCGGTTCGGTTCACGCTCCGCTTTGAGCTCGCCGATAAGCACCGGAGCGCCGGAGAGCGCTCCGGCTCCGTTTACTAGAGGTGTGCGAGTACTCGTAATTTACAAGTCGAGCTGAACTCGCTTCGATTGTTCGAGCCGAGTCGATCGCTTGAATTTGCCGAAGTACTCGAAATCGTCGAACTGTTTGATATAAAAGCGAGCTACTCGAAAAATTCGAACTACTCGAATATATTCGAGCAGATGTTACACATGTTTTAGGTTAAACATCTGCTTTCGAGTAGTTCGGCAAATTAAAGCGATCGACTCGGCTCGAACAATCGATCATTGTTCGGCTCGAAATTCGAGTACTCGAATAAATCGAGTACTTGCACACCTCTACCGTTTACTACTAGCTGCCCATGCCTGCAGTAGTGTCAGTAGTGGGGCAGCGGTTTCTAGCAGCTATGACTAGGTATATGTATATAGGTACTGTTCGTTTCTGGTAAGTTGCCGAACACCAGCAAACTGATCCGCCAGAGGGGCAAGGGGACTGTATGTTCGCTCCACCTAATCCCCTCCAGGAACCCGTAACTTGAGAAGTCAGCGGTCACATTGCATAGGCGTAAAATTTCCATATTCGCGGAAGATACATTTAACTATATAAACATGCGATTTTTTCGGGATATTAATGGATTTTTTATCATACTCGTTCTTGGCAACAGTTGTTATTATGCAAAATTTATGGAAATTACATTATGGAAAGTGTAAAAACTCTCCTGTTTTCTTAATAATGTATACCCCGAATCTACGTCTACGTCAATGCGTCCGAATCGTCGCTCGCTATCGCTTCATCTCATTCCGTTTCAATGTCTGTCCTTAGCGACGTTCGTCACACGATAGATTTGTGGATGTAAGAGCCTCGGCCAATAAATATAATACGTGTGACTGGAGGTAGGTCAACGAATTTGATTGGACGGCAACTTAGCAACAACGAACAGTACGCGTCAAATATTAGAAGAGGCGAGAAACCAACTGGAAGAGTGGGGGAGCCGAGCGCAAGCTGCGTGGTAGGGGAAGGAGCCACGAGTGGCCCGCGGACCGTAGGTTAGACAGGCCTGGTGTAGTCGTAATACTTTACTGTTTGTATAGTAACGAGTATGGTAGGTTCTTCTCAGAACAATTTTACTCAGGAAAATTTTATTTAATATTTATTTTATTATTAACATTTTTTGGAACTTCAATTCTGAAACATACAAATTTGGATTTTATATTCCTGAAAGATTGAAACTTAAATTTTAGACTTTCACATTCTGAAACTTTACAATATGAATTTTGAAACCTTGAAATTTGAATTGTAGAACATACAAAACTAAATATTTAAATCATAACATTTGAATTAAAAAATTTTGAAATTGATATTTAAATTTTCCAATTCAAATTCTAAAAGTTAAACATTTGGAAATTTAATTTTAAAACCTTGAAATTTAATATACAGGGTGTCTTCGAAAGAGTGACAATCCCTTGGAGGGTGATTCTGAACCACTTTTTCTTGGCAAAATATTGGTTAAGGCTTCATTTTTGAATTATTAACGAAAACTACTGTTCAATTAGAGCGCGGACTGAACTGCGAGTGTGTTGGCTATTGATTATGTTCGGACGATGGTCATGAACTAGCGCGGCGACACCACATCAGCACAATCTACAGTTTCGTTTTCAAGATATAAGCAATTGAAAATTGAAATATCAACTTCCGAAGCGCGTGTTTCACTTTTAAACAACTGGCAGCTGAGCAGATCCTGGGTCAGTGCTCGAACAAATCTGCCTAGTCTTGAAGTCAACGATTCATTTATGGTTTTTAAGGATCGTTCTAATTTGACAGTGTTTTTCGTTAATAATAATTCAAAAATGAAGCCTTAATTAACATTTTGTTCAGAATCACCTCAACAATCATCCTTCCAAGGCAAGGCTCGGAATTAACTGTTCCTTTCGGCCAGTTTTTACAGGCTACGCGCCTTTCCTCCTGCCGCTTGCCGTGTCCCGCGTGAGGGCCTTAGTCCTCGAGGCACCTCAGGCACGTGCCGTATGAATCGAACATATGGATGATGTGGAAACCTATTAATACGAGTGTAGTCCCAATGCGCCCTGGAAAGTTGATACTGCACGCATAGGTGCCTCGAGGACTGTGGCCCTCGCGCGGGGCACGGCGAGCAGTGGGAGAAAAGGGGCGTAGTCTTTGAAAACTAGCCGAAAAGAACAGTTAATTCCGAGCCCTGCTTCAAGGGGTTCTCACTCTTTCTGGAACACTCTGTATGTACAGGGTGAGGAAAAATTCCGGGACCGGTGAAATATCTCGAAAACAAAGCATTTTAGGAAAAAATATTTGATACATAAGTTGTAGGGTTTCAATAGATGCATCGAACGGTGTTACGTATTTGGCCTTGAGCCTAAGTATTGAGGAGCTATCAAGGTCAAGTTAAAAATTCTAAACGGAAACCCCACTTTTTATTTAATATTCTTGTAGCTGACATCGAGAGCTTTTAAAAACACTACCCATGAGCTTCTTTCGGTTGAGTACTTTTCGAGATATGAGTTGATAAAGTTCAAGTACCGTCGGCATTAGCAGTAGCCAAGGTGTACCGCGTGGAGGTTGTCAAGCAGTAGAAGGGAGGCAATTCGAACATCTGCTATAATCGTTACCAAATACGTGCACGTGCACACACACAATGAGGTGTCAACCCTACCGTGCAACCTACACGCGGTACACCTTGGTTACTGCTAATGCCGACGGTACTTGAACTTTATCGACTCATATCTCGAAAAGTACTCAACCGAAAGAAGCTCATAGGTAGTGTTTTGAAAAGCTCTCGATGTCAGCTACAAGAATATTAAATAAAAAGTGTGGGTTTCCATTAAAAATTGTTAACTTGACCTTGATAGCTCCTCCATATTTACATTCAAGGTCAAATACGTACCACCGTTTGATGCATCTATTGAAACCCTACAGCTTATGTATCAAATATTTTTTCCTAAAATGTCTTGTTTTCGAGATATTTCACCGGTCCCGGACTTTTTCCTCACCCTGTATACATATACAGGGACTACCATTTATCTCGCAACCCATGCGCGCGCAAACTGATGAAAATGGCAACAGCGCTAAAATTCGAGAGATGTAAAAACCGTACAGTTAAGTTGGTAATCGACTGAACTGTGATCCGAGATTCGATTCAGGATACGAGTACATTGAGTTTCATCGAACTTGTCGCGGCGTGTGACTCTAACACATATTCACGACGGCAGTCAATTTGCTGCTATCCCTCCTTTGCGTGCCCCTCGCCAATCGGCTCTTCGACGTGAATATGTGTTAGTTTCACACGCCGCGACAAGTTCGATGAAACTCAATGCACTCGTATCCCGAATCAATTACCAACTTCACTGTACGGATTTTTACACGTCTCGAATTTTAGCGCTGTTGCCATTTTCATCAGTTTGCGCGCGCAGGGGGTTGCGAGATAAATGGTAGTCCCTGTTCACACATCCATACAAGATGTCCCAGAACTGGGGTAGGACCAGTAGGGGGATGATTGCTGAGGTAATTCAAAACAACTTCTTCCTTTGCCTAAATGTTGGTTAAATGATGATTCACGCTACACCGTGCCCGAGACGGACAGTGCCGGAACCGAGCCGTTGTCGTCGGGCATCGTCCGGGCATACTATGCATGCTACACCGTGCCGGAGCGAAAAGAGGGCGAGACCGTTTTTTTTCACGAATTTTCATCGTTACGCCGCAACAGACCCGTTCGCAAGTACATTCATGTTACACCGTGCATGTACCGAACCGAACCAGGAACGGAGCGGCGACGGCGAAACAGGACATTTCGGTGCCGGGGCACGGCCGACATACAGCCGAAGCTCGGGCTCGACTCGGTGTAACATGAACAGATTCATATAAAAAAAACACTGGTCAATCAGAACGCGCCTTTAGCGCGGACCGAACCGCGAGAGTGTTGGGTATGCTCTGCGTTCAAACCGTGGTCGTGATCAAGTGCATCGGCATCACATCGGTGTAATAGGATTCGTTGGGTAAAAGGACGCTCAAGCTAGCAGTCTCATTTGAAGTTGGAAAGGAAGACCAGTAACGTCGTGAAAACGTTACGAAATAGTGCGAAATAGAGTAAAACCTGGATAAATGCAACCAACATTGGGACCCAGTGGTTGCATTCATCCAAGCAAGGTGTCGAATCTCGGGTTACACGCGACGACCAGCCAAGCGTGAACGTAGAAAGAGACAGACAGTGACGGAAAGAGAGAGGTCCGATGATCCAATGAAAGAGCCGAAACGTATCGGTGTGACTAATACTAATTGAAGTATGAAACTTTTTTATTTTTGACTTTTTTTTATTGAAACTTTTACTATCGCATTGGTGAAATTTTTCTGATTAAAATGGTACCAAACACGATATAGTTTCAATTATAATTACTTGCTAAAATTGATGTTAAAGGTTGGCGAAAAGCAACAGAGATCGAAATCAAAACCAGTCGCGGTGTCGGCTCTGGTTTCAAAGGTTTCATTTATCCAGGCATGGTGGCTATTCTGGGCATTTAATGTTGCATTTATCCAAGCGAGGTGTCGATTCTGCGTCCGTACACATGTTTTGTATTCAGCCGACATGCCGATTCTGTGTCCGTACACATCTTTTGTATTCAGCCGACATCATTTATATTCAGTCGTGGTGTCAATTCTATGTTGTTTATTCTATTACTATTGTTTATAAATATAATTCAAACTATATCGTGTTTGGTGTCATTTTAATCAGAAAAATCTCACAAATGCGTTAGTAAAAGTTTCATTAAGAAAAAGCTAAAAATATAAAAGTTTTATCGTTCAATTAGTATTAGTCACACCGATATTACGGTCGGATCATATTACACGGTTTCCTCGTCGAGCGGCTCGGTTCGCCTAGGGGGATCCCCCCAAGTGGAGGGAATAGCGATGTTGCACTTACCCAAGCATTCTTTCGTTGCATTTATCCAGGTTTTACTGTACATATTACGTTTTTCATTTATGCGCAGTGCAATAACAACGTGACAGTGAATACAAATGTTTATTTACTTGAAAAAATTGGATCCTTTCGGACCACGTAGTGAAATTCTATTAAAAGTAATAGTGACCGTGCGGTTGAGTGACTTCAGTGATCTCGTCAGGAGATCAGCTGAATCATTTACGGACGAATGGGTAAGTCTCATTTACATTACTTTTGAATTTTTTCTAATTCGACATATTTATTGAGTACAAAGTATTCTTTTTTAATTCATATCAAACAACGAAAAAAAAACGCGTGTAAATTGTGAATGCGGTAAGGGTGTTAATGTACGTATTGGTTAGAAAAGATAACTTAAATTCTATAAAAATTTCAGCACATGTAATTAATTATTAATAAATGCAATGATTATAATAAAGTTGTAATAGTTATTCAAAAAGAGACAAATTATCATTCAAAAGAAAAAAGAAAAAAAAAGTTGGGAATCATGGACTTGAACCGTAGACAACTAGATTGCGAGTCAAGCGTTTTACCGCGGAGCTAAGCATTTGTATGTATTAGTTTGTCATGCTTCTCAATGTAAGGAGTAACTAACTTTAATTGTTAATATCTTTTAAACAATTAGCCGTCTGCCCCCAAAAGGGGATATAGGCGTGTTCAGGGCGACGAGCTCTACAAGGTGGCAAAGTTTCATTAATAAGTGAGCGTAATACTTGGGTAGTTCCCCGTGTTGAAAACAAAAGCAGGGAAAAGCAAAAAAATAATTCAAAAATTTCGAAGCAAGGCAAACAATACCATTATAAAAATAAGCGACAATTATCAAAGGTCAATGGACCATATATGAAAAAATGCCATCATTTTGGTAGAACGAATCACTTGAAAAAGGACTGCTATTATTATAAACGGCAGCAGAAAAATTTAAATGCAGAAAATAGAACGGTTCAAACGGTTGAACTTGTGCAACCGTCTACGTCTGATGGTAACTACAATACCTCTAGTTTTGCATTTATGGTGGGAGACTATCATCAAGAGGAAATGAACCACCAAGAGAAGATAATGTTTATCCTGGATTCTGGCGCATCGGACCATCTTACAAACAGGAAGGATGTTGCAGAAAATTTTAAACAACTACAGGTGCCTGTTAAACTCGCCGTAGCGAAGAACGGTGCGTACATCCAGGCGACAAAGAAGGGTAATATAGGAGTCATCACGAACATGGGTGTTCAAGGAATTCTGGAGGACATTTATTACTGCTCAGATGTTTCGTACAATCTACTATCTGTCCGACGGATTCAGCAGGCAGGCATGACCATGACATTCGATGAACAAGGGGTTAAGATAAGTAGAAACGAAAATATCATAATGTCAGGTAAGGCCATAAATAATTTAACTGGCATAAAATTTAGAATAAATTCAAATTTAAAGAAACAAATTGTTCAAGCAGTTAGTGCTGAACAATGTGACTATGATTTATGGCATAGGCGATTAGGACATATTGGTAAAAATAAGTTTTTAGAATTGAAAAATAAAGAAATGTTTATAGACATAAAGCAAATAGAAAAAGCAAATGCAAATGATAGTTTATGTGAAGCTTGTATCAATGGAAAACAAGCGCGACTACCATTTAGAAAAGCTAAAGATAAAAGTCACGTAAGACGACCATTATTTATAATTCATACGGATGTTTGTGGTCCAATCACGCCTACTACAATTAATGACAAAAATTACTTTGTACTCTTTGTTGATGAGTACACTCATTATTGTGTAACTTATTTAATAGCACGTAAATCTGATATATTTAGTGTTTTCCGAGACTATGTCGCAAAATGTGAAGCTGGTTTTAATTTGAAAATAGTACATTTATATTGCGATAATGGTAGGGAGTATTTGTCGAATGAAATGAAACATTATTGTGTTGAAAAAGGTATAAGCTACCACTTAACAGTTCCACGCACTCCACAACTAAATAGTGTGTCCGAACGTGTGGTAAGGACAATAACAGAAAGGGCTCGGGCTATGGTAGCTTGGGCTAGTTTAGAAAAAGTTTTCTGGGGAGAAGCTGTTCTAACAGCTACATATTTAATTAATTTAACCCCAACAAAAGCTTTGAAAGAATCTAAATCACCATTTGAAATGTGGCATAATAAAAAGCCTCAATTAAAATATTTAAGAGTTTTCGGATCAACTGTATATGTCCATAATAAAACCAGAGAATTAAATTTGAAGATAAATCCTGGAAGGGCATATTAGTTGGATACGAAACAAATGGTTACAAGGTGTGGAGAGACGTAATAACAGATGAAACTAATTTTTTAGTTTTAAGACCAGTTATGGTACAATCTGAAACTGATATACCTAAATCAGTAAACTCTCAAAAATCTAATAGTGATAAATTAGATACAACCACATCAAAGGTGATAGAAATTAATAAAAATGCTGAATTAAGTCCTGAACTTAATAAATCTGTGACAAAAACAGATACAATGAATCTTTCAAAAATAATAATAATAGTAATAATAACAATAATAATAATGGAAAAAGGCAAATGTCTCCTGAATTAAGGAGGAATGAGAGGATCAAACAAAGTGAAATGGCAGATGATTATCTTTTGTCTGCCCAATCCAGTTTGCGAAATTCCTAAATCATATCATGAGATTGAAAATAGGGATGATAAAATTAAATGGCAACAGGCTATTAAAGATGAAATTGATTCTCTTTTGATTAGTAATACATGGACTATAGTACCAAAGTCTGATAATAAAAATATTGTTGATTGTAAGTGGGTATTTACTATTAAAAATGATGAATACGGAAACCCATTAAAATATAAAGCTCGTCTTGTTGCACGAGGTTTCAGTCAACAATATTTAATAGTTTATAATGAAACGTTTGCACCTGTTGCAAGAATTTCAAGTTTTAGATTTGTTCTGGCATTTGCTAATCAGTTTGATTTATTAGTACATCATATGGATCTAAAGACAGCCTTTCTAAATGGTACGTTGAAAGATGAAATTTATATGAGAGTTCCTGAAGTAATTAAAAGTAGCAATAATGAAGTATGTAGGTTAAATAAAGCGTTGTATGGACTCAAACAAGCAGCAAGGTGCTGGTTTGAGGTTTTTGAACAAGCGCTAAAAGAAAAGGGTTTTAAAAATTCTTCTGTTGACAGATGCATCTACATGTTAGATAATGGAGATGTATCTCGAAACATATATGTCGTACTTTATGTAGACGACTTAGTAATAGCTACTGCTAATATTGAAGTTATGAATAGTTTCAAAAACTATATGAAAAGTAAATTTTGTATGAAGGATTTAAAAGATATAAGACTTTTCTTAGGTATTAAAATTGAAAGAAAAGGAAATGAAATATATATAGATCAAAGAGCTTATATTGAAACAATTTTAGAAAAGTTTAATATGTCAGATTGTAAGGCAGTTAGTGTGCCCCACGAAAATACATTAAATTATACGGTATTGAATTCTGATAAGAAATATGAGGCTCCTTGTCGAAATCTTATCGGATGTCTAATGTACGTGATGCTGTGCACCAGACCTGATCTGAGCACAGCTGTAAATATATTGAGTAGATATCTAACTAAAAATAATAAAGAACTTTGGCAATGTTTAAAGCGGGTACTTAGATATCTTAAAGGATCCATGCATATAAAATTGACCTATATCAGAGGTGATTATAAATGATCTTCTATATGGTTATGTTGATTCTGATTGGGGAGGAAGTGATAGTAATGATAGAAAGAGTACCACAGGCTATTTGTTTAAATTATTTGAACGATGTACAATATGCTGGTCTACTAAGAGACAAACATCGGTAGCTGTTTCATCTACGGAAGCCGAGTATATGGCTCTTTTTGAGGCAGTTAGAGAGGCATTGTGGTTACGCTCATTAGCTAAAACTATTCAGATAAATATTTCCGAACCAATCACGATATATGAGGATAATAATGGATGTATCAGTATCGCAAATAATCCAACAAACCACAAAAGATCAAAACATATTGATATTAAATATCATTTTTCCAGGGAACAAGTGGAAAATAATATAATTAAATTAAAATATGTTCCAACAGGTTATCAGCTGGCTGACATGTTAACCAAATCACTACCAGTTATAAGATTTCAACAGCTCAGAGATGGAATGGGCTTAAAATAAAACTATAAATATAAATTATTATTATTATTATAATTTTTCTTACTTTTAAATATATATATATATAGTCAAGTATTTTGAATGGTCTAATCAGGTTTTCCTGGGTTTCCCAGATTCTTTGCAACAAATGTTGGGCCATATGTAGTTCCCAGGGAAGGCGAAGAAGGATCGTCTTTATTTGTTTAAATTTATATACAGCCGATTCATTTTTGAGGAGGCGTGTTGGAATAATATTATTTGATTTAGACAAAAATGATTCTCTCTGTTGAGAGTCACTGGTATTAAACAAAGGCCTAGCTCTGTCACCAGAGTCGATGGGTTTCAAGCCGTACCAGACCTAAGGGTCTGGGGCAATAAACACATTGAAGGCCCGGGGCCGTTATTTTCTTTTTGAAAGTGGGCGCTAGTTTTCCAGCGTGCATTATCAGAAGGATTCATTCCTTGTTCCTTCGTGACAAAGTGAAGACGTTCCTTCCAAGCTTCAGAATAAAATATTAGTGAAAAGAATAAACAGAATTTTCATTTAATATAATCCCATAATCCAATATATATGTATATTTTCTTTAGGGAAGCTTATCCTGTTCGGTGCTGTACAATTTTTCCACGTATACATGTATGACATAATATATGCATACATTCCGCATTACAAAAGAAAATTTTGTTTGTAATAGGGTTAGTTGCGAAGCAATACCAGAAGAAATGTTTGGCATGAGTACAACACCCCCATCATCTGAAAATGTATCAGATCATCCAAGTGCTTTAAAATCTCAACGCTCTTATCCAGGTGCAACACAAATAACTCAAATTATTGCTACCACTATTAGCAATACTGTACCACCATCACCTACCACACAGGTGCGTAATATAAATTTTATAATAGTGTGGAATAATATATTGTAAAAACGTTGTGTGTACCTTTATAGGTTCAAGGAAACTTTTTGGGAATACAAGGACGCACAACACAAATGACCACTGCGAAACCTCCACAATCACCAACACAAATTTATTCTCGGTTATCTAATTTTGATTCTAGTCAAAACTCATTAGGAGTAGAAAATAAATCGTTTCTTGGAAGAAATCACCTTATAGATAAGGTATTAAAGTGTGCATAGGATGGGAACATAAAGTGTGCAACATAAATATCGTTACAAATATCTTCAAAGTCAGAAATAGTTAATTAGGCGAAGTTTGGAAGGGGCATATTTTTTTCATAAATTGATTTTTTTAATTGGGAAGATATGAAAAGTAAGTATAAAACATTTCACAATTATAAAATTTTAATTATTTTATTTTATTATATCAAAACTATTAAAACACTTTATTTTTCTATTCTTTTTATTTTATTTGAGTTAGATTCGATATTAAGATTAATTATCGAATTTTTAAAATGTATTTCCTTAATCTTAAAAGGACTTTGGTAATTATAATCATTAAAGAGCACCAAGGAAAATCATAGCGTACCGGCCCCTCGGCCTAGGGCTTAGGAATGGTTATAATTCTTCATTGGGGTCCATTTGAATAAAAATGGCTGAAGAAGTTGGTCAAACAAGTGTATGGGCGCCGAGTTGACCTATGATTTTTTGAAGGTCATTTTCTCAAAAACTATTATAGGTAGCGCCACACTCTCAACTGCATTTAGTAGACCTTGGACAGTAGTACTAATGCATATTTTTAGATTTGATCTATAATGCGCCTCTTTGACGGGTTTTCGGAAATGGTCATTTGGTCATGGGTCCTATTTGGCCATGCCGGAGGGTTGAATCGGGCCAGTCTATATGACTAAAAGTACCTCTAGTTAATGCTTACAAATGAGGGAGTTTTGAAAAAAATCACCTCGTCAGAACATGTCGCAAAATTGAAATATAATATGTGGAAAATGTAGTATAAGGAAAAACAGTGGACGAAGTTGACGTGACCGAGGAGCTGGATGTCGATCAAATGGACGACGAGGAGCTCGCTGATGATGTGGAAGAGGGTGATAAGGGCGACGTTCTTGAAATGAGCTGAACATTGTGTACCATTTCCCTACATTATAATCAAGTTTTTGCATGTTTCGTTTCAAAAATAAACAGTTTTTTGCATTGAAAAACTTGGATTAAAATGCGTTAAATTGTAGATATCAATGAATAGAACTCAATTGTTGCAAAATCTTTCTGAAACATACTTTGTGATTTTGCGACATGTTCCGACGAAGGGATTTTTTTCAAAACTCCCTCATTTGTAAGCATTAACTAGAGGTACTTTTAGTCATATAGACTGGCCCGGTTCAACCCTCCGACATGGCCAAAAAGGACCCATGACCAAATGACCATTTCCGAAAACCCGTCAAAGAGGCGCATTATAGATCAAATCTAAAAATATGCATTAGTACTACTGTCCAAGGTCTACTAAATGCAGTTGAGAGTATGGCGCTACCTATAATAGTTTTTGAGAAACTGGCCTCCAAAAAGTCAATGGTCAACTCGGCGTCCATACACTTATTTGACTAACTTCTTCAGCCATATTTATTCAAATGAATGATTTTGCTTGGTGCTCTTTGTTTTCAAATAAGCTAATATTTGAACATCGAAAAGTATAACTTCATCTGAATTAAGAAAATAAGTTTATTGAAAATATGTGGTGTGAGCACACCAATTTTACACATTACTTTTTTTAATATCATAAATATTTGTGCAGATATTTGCGTAGCACACTTTATGTGTTTTGTGTTATGTAATTGTAAGTATTACATATTGTTTATGTCTTTATTTGTTCCAAAATTGTGTACACATTTTCTAGAAAGAAGAAAAACCTGATCCTTCAATGTTACCTCCTCTGCCGTTACCGTTCCGCGACAGAGGTCATACAATTTCTGTAATGAGTCCTGTAAAGAAATCGCGTGGAGAATGGGACAATATACGTAGAGGAAATTCACCACGAATAAAAGATACTCCAAAAACTGGTATTAATCCTAGGTAATTTAATTTTAAGTATATCAATTATTTTTGTTATTAAATTTATATTTTATATCTATATTATATGTTACAGTTTTGTATTTCTGCAGTTGTATCACACAGCACACTTCGGTTCTCCTTCAGAAAAACCTCTACTGGTTCCACAAACAACAGCTGTGCAAAGAGCAGTAACAAATTTAGATAGAATACAACCCTATGAAACACATAAAATTGGAGTTCTTTATGTTGGTCCAGGGCAAGCTTCTAATGAGATTGAAATTTTGGCTAACCAACATGGATCCCTTCGATACACAGAATTTCTACAACGCCTGGGAACATTGGTTCGACTAAAGGATATTGATGAAAGTGTATTTTTAGGAGGTTTAGATCGTAATGGTGAAAATGGAAACTTTGCATATATTTGGCAAGATGACGTTACACAGGTTAATACGAACTACTGATGTTTCTATATAATTCGAATTACTTAATAATAAATGTCAACCCTATCAGGTAGCCTTTCATGTAGCTACTTTGATGCCAACCAAAGTAAGCGACCCCAAGTGTACATCTAAAAAACAGCATATAGGAAATAACTATGTTACTGTCGTTTATAACGAATCAGGAGAAGCCTATAATATACAAACTGTAAAAGTATGTATCATAATATTTGATAATATAATTCAATTGTAATAATTATTTTCCTATTCCCTAGGGTCAGTTCAATTATGCATGTGTTGTAATTCAACCTTTAGATCATGGTACGAACCAAGTGACAGTTCAAGTAAAAGAAGAATTAGCAAAACACATTCGACATAATGAACCTAAAATTATTTCTGATCAAAATTTAGCTATTCTGTCTCGACAGCTTGCTCTTCATGCAAATGTAAGTATTTTATTTATTTATTTATACACAATTTTTACATTTTGTATCATGCAAATGTAAGTATTATACTTTTTATGTAATTTTAATTATTAATAATTTATTTTTACTACAGCTTGCTTCGATGATTTCTTCATCTTTGGAACAAAATAGTCACAATCCATATGCCTCTAATTGGTTGGAGCGTTTGCGACATATAAAACGTCTCAGAAATCGTGTATTACAAGAATTAATAAATAATAATCCAGATGGAGCAAGCGATGACTTGTCACCAAAAGCAAACAAACGTATATATATGGACGATTTTACTGAGTACACAACATGATTTAATTTTAATAAAAAACATTTTATTGTTGTTATTAATTTATATATATAATGCAATAATTTAACTTCACTTAAAACATTTGATCATTACATAACTATAAACATTTCTTCTATATTAAACTCTAAATATAATGTTTACACTGTAATTTAGTAGTAAAAGAATTTGTAATGATGTAATAAATATTTGAATGATTATATATATTTGGAGTTATGGAGCGAGTCATAACGCACCCACATGCGTGTGCCTGCAGCTAGCGACACCGTTCATTGGACAAGAAGTCAATATGGCGTCACAGTAACGTAGGAACTGTACTAAAAATGTCAAACTTTACACGCTCATAACTTTTTAACCATTTGATTCCTAAAGTTTAACTTGCAGTTTTGGGTTCTACACATCAAAAACTATAGATTCAAAAAAAAAAGTCCAAAATTTTGGGTCTGGTAAAGTAAAGTTCACCCAATCCTAGTTTTAAGGCGCGGAATCCATCGGTTCAGAAGTTATACGCGTGTAAAAGTCAGCGTTTTTAGCGTATTTCACGGGTTATTTCGACGCCATATTGACTTGTAACCTGTTGCCGTCCAATGAGTGGAGTCGCCGTCGGTAAAACAGAATTTGTAGGTAAATTAGTCTAAACTTGGCCACCGACGAGATACTGTTAAGGGCACAGACTCCTTCGAGGCCTCCTCCGAATCGATGTAAGCGCCATTAGAAAGAATCGGACAATCGTGAAAATACATAATTGAGAAATTCGACATTTGACGGTGTGACATCTAACGTCATTATGCAGAATAAGAAACGAAAGTATGGTGGCATAGTTGCCAAATCACATCATTTGAGAGTTCTAACGCGGTGTCGCCGCATCTGTGACCATCTAGCAAAATGAATTTGCTTGAGCCGAGCGAGATTTTGATTCCTGGCGGACATAGAAAAGGATAGCGCGAGAGAAAGAGAAGGAGTATCATGAATGAAACAACGTAGGGCCGATCGGCGGAAATATAGTCACACGCTACGACAGATTCGATGAGACTCTGTAATACACATAACGTAAACGACTATAAAACTTATAGGAACATGTAAATTGATCTATAATATACAATATTTATTGATTGAAATATAATCAATAAATATAAACAATGCCTCTTCTTTCTCCGCGACGTCTACATCGTCGGTTACCATGACAGCCACTCCAGCCACGTATTATTGAAATTTTTTTCATCTGAAATATAATAATGAATTTTAATATAATTGTACCTGCATATACAGGGTGTCCTAGTTTGTGTGACAGAATTATATTAAAATTCATTATTATATTTCAGATGAAAAAAGTAAGCAAAAAAATGCTATACGGTGACCGCCGTGGAGGTAGAAGAGGAAAGAGGGTCGGTAGGAGGTGACGGCGGCGGGCGGCCTATTATTGTTAACATATAGTAAAAATATATATATGTATAAATAAACATTATAAATCATTACATTTCTTTATTTCTTATTCCCTTCTTGAAATTATTATGTTATGTAGTTTTCATTCCTATAAGTTTCATGGTCGCGTACTTACGTTATGTGTATTATTTCATTCATTCTACCCCTACCAGCATCACGAATCCGTCGTTCTTTGATGTTTCCGAACATAGAAAAGGATAACGCAAGAAGGGTAAACAAGGAGAGAAAGACTTGCAAGCATAACATTTAACCCAAAATTATGCTACTAAATGTTGACCGATTTATATTGTGTTTAGCTTCATTTTAATCAGAAAAATCTTCTCCACATGATAGTGAAATTTTTATTAATAAAAAGTACAAAATAAAAAACTTTATTCTGTGCATTAGTATGGTCACATTGACATGGGGCATTTAAATTAAGGCAATAAATCCCGGTTTCAGTTTCTCTTTCGTCTTTAGCTACTGACTGTTTCTAATCAGTGTTTATTGACTAGACAATTAAATTCGAAAAATGATTCTCCTATTCCATAACAGTTGTGAAGTGGACCGGCAATAGTTACATTTATCAAGTTTTCACTGTATATGGTGCAAGTTTTATAATTCATTTTTCTGGCATATCATTTCAAGTATTCTATCTGCAATTTCATTGATAAAAAAACATGATTATAAATATGAATAAAAAAGTTTTATGGTTGCACACATTAGTATATGTATTGTTTCATTCTCGGATCTCTTTCTCTCGAGCGCACTATTCTTTTCTATGTCTGGCAGGAATCAAAATCGGCTCGAGCCTGTTACAATTGTAACAGATGTGGCAACAGCGTGACAGAAGTCTTAATACGTTACGGCACCGACGAGATACTGTTAAAGACTGCCAGCCTTACGGGAGTTCGCGGGACCGAAAAAAGTCGACGTTTTCGTACGCCCTCTAGAATATATTGCGGCTGCAGTAAGAAACAGAACCAGAATCAGTGAGTTTACCAACGACGAGGTTCGGTGCTGAACTGTATCATGAGACATGAGATGATATTTTATCTGGTCGATGCTATTATTATTTCTTCGGTGATTCAAGTTAAGTTCGTTTTACAAACCTTTCGGAGATACTTTTTAAGACGTAAAATATTTTAAAGGAGGTAACTTAATAACCCTCTTTAGTTCATTGGCAATTATTTTTTTAATAAATGACGAACTCTAGTTCTAAGTTTAGGGTATGTATAATAATAATATAATCAGTAACAGGTGTCGAAAAGAAAAGAAATGTATTGTAATAAAATTTTTTATTTAATAATATTGGTACGGCGTCGTCGGTTGCCGTACATACACTGCCGGTTGCGGGTGGACATACAGTGGGGTTTGCGGGGGTACGAATATAATAGGCTGCTGGCCGTGGTATACAACTGGCTGCTGGGACATACACAACATTGGATGTGCGTACATCTCGGGCTGCGGTGGTGATGGGTAATGTTGCGGCGGCGGGGGCGATATGTACTGTTGCGGCGGCGATGTGTGTTGGGGGGGAGGGTGGTATACATACCCCCCCGGATATCTTGAGACGGCTGGCGGCATTGCTTTTAACCGCTTCTTCAGTTTTTTATTACTGCGCATCTTCCTCCTTCTTTGCTGCTCTTTATTTTTCTAAAATTCATAAAAAGGTTTATTATGAAATACATTTATAACATTCGTAATTTACACACACATACACACGAAATCTATTTCAAGGAATATGTGGAAAAGTACATAGTACATACATGCACTATACACTTGTCACTAACAGTTGTACATATTTAACAATAATGGTACCTTAATATCGGCCACGGCCGGGGATTTCTCCGCCGGGGGTTCCTCCGCCGGGCGCTCCTCCACCGTGGGTTCCTCTGCCGGGCTCCTCCACCGTGGGTTGTTTACTTGTTTTGTTTCCCATTTTCTAATTTTGTATAATGAAAGTTATAAATTAATATAGGATTATTAAAATATAGGATCAATATTCTGTGAAAGATTATAGAAAAAATAATAACAACGAAATAATAATAATCACTGTACTTACATTCGCTTTTTCAAAACGTTCAGCAAAAGTCGAAGTAACGATTTCAAGGACTGTTAAGGAACTGACCTTGACTTGGACTGCTCGTCCTATTTATAACACCCCGATTTGAAGGACCTTTACTTAAGAAGGGGAAACGTGCTGACAAAACGCATATTACCTGCTTCAAAACATCGCACAGTGTTCATAACTTCTAAATGAATCCATTTCCGACCTAAGACTCCTAATACTTTTTAAAAGAGGATATAAAAATGCATCGACTGATGAAAAAAAAAATTACAATTTCGGTAAAAAAATTTAATCTACCGCAATTTTTTATTAAATAAAATATCTGTTGCTAAGTTTTTCAATTGCAGTTTATTATCATATAATTATTAACTAATTTAACAAACATTTAAAAAAACATTTAACAAACAAAATTGGAACAAATTGTTAATATTTCAACAAACATTCTGTGCAGTATGGAAGGTCTTATAATATTCAACATAACTTATAAAAATCCAATTAATGAAATAGGCATTCAGTAAATAGCACGTGCCAAAAAAATTGTATTACTGTGCATTGTCCAAAAGGGTCTAGCTGGATAAGCATAGCGAATTCTGCTTTCCTCTATCTTCGTCGTATACGAGGTCTGCTGGTATTACTTTCAGACCAGCGATATAGACAATTGACCATAATAATGGAACGCACGACGCACGACTCACCTACCTGAAAGGGGGTTACACCGCATCCTTTTCCAGCCCATTGTGACACCAGTTTTCAATTCAAATATAAAAATGAATACATTTCATTAGTACGAAAACATTTTATTATACCTACCTGAAAATTTCATCAATGGTTAGATTCAAACTAGAACTACTAGGGCAATTAGGACTGTTAGAGGGTCCTAGCAATTGGTTTTTCCAATCATGTTTTTATTCCTACAGTGAAATGGTTCTAACAGTGTATATGATGACTGGTACATTTATAACAAAACTCTTTAGGGCTACCTGAACAACACGTACTGACCAGTCAATCTTTCCTTTTTTTGGGGGGGATGTTTAGGACGGTCGACTCTGTTCACCACATGGCAGAGTAAGGGACCTGGTGACCTGAGGATACAGGTAAGCTACAGGTTGTTTCCAATTATGTAACAAACCTCTGACCATAAAAACTAATACATTAGTCGCTACTTTGTTACTACATCCTAGCGACCCTAAATTTTCAAAACCTTCAACTTTCTGTCGACGTACATGGAAATCAAAACATTTCTTTATTCGCATTTCATCAAACAGCAAAACACAGTTGCGTTCACTATTATCCATGCAATCAACTTTCGTTTGCAATTTCCGAAACAAAATATTACAAATTCCCGGCCATAAATCTATACTGCTAAACCAGCTGCTAATAATACTCCTACTAGGTAATATAAAATTAAATTCTTCACGCATTTTTGCGTACAAACTTGGTGAAGTATAATGCATTTTTTTAACTAATTGCTGCGCTTCTTCGGTATAAGAAGATCGCGGCGAATGAAATAATTGCATCCTTATAAATGTAAGTAAAAAGCCTTGTACTCGACGTTGTATGGCATTTAGAAGAGTTTTATCAGATAAACAACCTCCCGTCATTATTTTTAGCTTATTTTGTAAACGTACAATCGTCTTATTCTTTATTTTATTCGTCCGCTTTAGTATCTTATTTTCGTTTGTCAAAGCTTGAATTGCAACATCTTGACGTCCTAACTTTTGTTTTAAAATATATATTTCCTGACCGACGGAATCCGGGGTATCATCATTGGATTCCACATCATGTATTATTGGTTCCGCACTCGCTTTTAATCTACCACTTGGACAAATTGCAGTTTCCGGAAAATGTTGGCTACACATTCGGAATTTCTTTAATTCTGCATCTGATTCCCCTGCCAGATGATCGCAACCACTGTTTACTAACCACGTTATTAATTTATCTCTCTTAGTGACAGGTAAACGATAAAATTTGACATTTAATATATTGTCCCTACTTCTCATACCACAATTTTTATAAATACAAGTCGAGCTATGAGTTAATTTCATCGTCATTTTCCTGTCAATTTTAAATAATGAAATGAAATTATTTTCTACTCCACTGTCACTACGCTCAACACTTCTACTGCACACTCGAAAAAAAGTTAATGCAATAAAATTATTTCCTTATTTGTTAAGGATTCGTACTGCTCTACTATCAGTACACTCTATACTTCCCACTTCTCTATACTTCTACACTTCGTTTTCAAAAAGGCGTTCTTGTTTCCACGATGTCGCGAAATACACTAAGCGCTTAATGTGTCATTCTCTATTAAAAATACCTACTTCTACTACCTGTGAAAAAGGTAAAAATGCCCCCACCTATTAACAGTACGCTAAGGGACGAAACTCTGTTAACAGTTAAATGATATTTTTGGTTTAAGAATCATTATTTCATAAATATAACAGTAATTTTCGAATTATTTTTTATTCAATTCTTCTATTTTTTTCACAATGTTACGTACCAAATATTCTTAATTTTCATATATTCATGTGGTATCGATTATGAAATAACGATTAGAGTGGTTTTATAAATATAACAGTAATTTTCGAATTATTTTTTATTCAGTTGTCTTTTTTCAGAATGTTACATATGAAATATTCTTATTTTTCATATATTTATTTAATATCCATTATTACAATAATTGTTTTATTATATTATAATAAAAATGCAATACAATTATAAGGTAAAATATAATTGTTTTCCAAGCAGCACCGACGAGATAATTATTGTACTGTGGCAAAGCTAAATCATCTCGTTGGTGGTATAACAGTTTTTTTCGGTGGTACAATGGGTAATATCACTATTCTACATTATCCATCATTCCTATTTACCGATCGTACCCCAGGCCCACTGGGCCCACTTGGCGGGCCGCACTTTAACACAGGGGCTGGCAGTCTTTAACAGTATCTCGTCGGTGGTTACGGCAACTATGCCTTACATTTATCGTCTGATTTATCGAATTTACATTTATCGACTGATTTGTGTTTTTATCGACCCTGATGATAACGTAGTCAAATGTACCATCAATGCCTCTGGCGGAGAATCAGTGAACTATTCTTATGTCTATTTGACGTCTGATGCGTGCAAATCGTAGATTCCATTTTACGTCTTCCAGAAGTGATAAATTGTGAAAAATCGAATTTCAGTGATATTGTGATAGTTCAAGGAAAGTTGGTCAGCTCTGTTATCAGTAAAAAAACGATTAAATCGTCCAATATTCGCTAAAATGTAGCCGAACGCAGCATTCGGCAGCCATGTTGTTTGCTTACAACAGCGTCTGTCTCAATCGTACAGTGTCGAAAATACCATTTTTCTCAACGTATGGTGTTTATTAGCGTTGAAACGGACCAGACCACCCTGTGGTGAAGTCTACTCGTGGGTGCTGTACCCGCGAAAATTTCATTTCTGCAATTATCGAGACGAAAAACGAAATCTACGAAATCGAGTGTCTCTCTCACGCATGGCGTATACGTGCATGCTTTTCGTTGATTGTGTAAGTGCACGCATACAGGTCATGGCACAAGGAGTCTGTGCCCTGACCTGTATGCGTGCACTCACACAATCAACGAAAAGCATGCACGTATACGCCATGCGTGAGAGAGACACTCGATTTCGTAGATTTCGTTTTTCGTCTCGATAATTGCAGAAATGAAATTTTCGCGGGTGCACCACACACGGGTAGACTTCGCTACAGGTTGGTCAGGTCCGCTTTAACGCTAATAAACACCATACGTTGAGAAAAATGGAATTTTCGAAACTGTACGATTGAGACAGACGCTGTTGTAAGCAAACAACATGGCTGCCGAATGCTGCGTTCGGCTACATTTTAGCGAATATTGGACGATTTAATCGTTTTTTTTACTGATAACAGAGCTGACCAACTTTCCTTGAACTAGCACAATATCACTGAAGTTCGATTTTTCACAATTTATCACTTCTGGAAGACGTAAACTGGAATCTACGATTTGCACGCATCAGACGTCAAATAGACATAAGAATAGTTCACTGATTCTCCGCCAGAGGCATTGATGGTACATTTGACTACGTTATCATCAGGGTCGATAAAAACACAAATCAGTCGATAAATGTAAATTCTAATTTGACACCACAAACGGCTACGCGAATATAGCCACAAGTATGGCATAGTTGCCGCAACGTATTAAGACTTCTGTCACGCTGTTGCCACATCTGTTACAATTGCAACAGGCTCGAGCCGATTTTGATTCCTGCCAGACATAGAGAAGAATAGGGCGCTCGAAAGAGAAAGAGGTGCGAGAATGAAACAATACATGTACTAATGTGTGCAACCATCAAACTTTTTTATTCATATTTATAATCATGTTTTTTTATTAATTAAATGACAGATAGAATACTTGAAGTGGTATGCCAGAAAAATGAATTATAAAACTTGCACCATATACAGTGAAAACTCGATAAATGTACATAACTATTGCCGGTCCACTCCGCAACTGTTATGGAATAGGAGAATCATTTTTTAAATTTGATTGCCTAGTCAGTAAACACTGATTAGAAAGAGTCAGTAGCTAAAGACGAAAGAGGGACTGAAACCGGGATTTATTGCCTTCATTTAAATGTCCCGTGTCAATGTGACCATACTAATGCACAGAATAAAGTTTTTTATTTGATACTTTTTGTTAATAAAAATTTCACTATCATGTGGAGAAGAGTTTTCTCATTAAAATGAAGCTAAACACAATATAAATCGATCAACATTTAGTAGCATAATATTGGAGTTGTGCTTGCGAGTCTTTCTCTACTTGTTTATCCTTCTTGCGCTATCCTTTTCTATGTTCGGAAACATCAAGGAACGACGGATTCGTGGTGCTCGTAGGGGTGGAATGAATGAAATAATACACATAACGTAAGTACGCGACCATAAGACTTATAGGAATGAAAACTACCTGACATAATAATTTCAAGAAGGGAATAAGAAATAAAGAAATGAATAATGAATTTTAATATAATTCTGTCACACTTAGACTGGGACGCCCTGTATATGCAGGTACAATTATATTAAAATTCATTATTCATTTCAGATGAAAAAAATTTCAGTAACACGTGGCTGGAGTGGCTGTCATGGTAATCGACGATGTAGACGTCGCGGAGAAAGAAGAGGCATTGTTTATATTTATTGATTATATTTCAATCAATAAATATTGTATATTATAGATCAATTTACATGGCTTTATTTTTCATTCCTTTCCTGAAATTATTAATGCCATATAATTTTTATTCCTATAAGTTTTATAGTCGCGTACATTATGTGTATTACAGAGTCTCATCGAATCTGTCGTAGCGTGTGACTATATTTCCGCCGATCGGCCCTACGTTGTTTCATTCATGACACTCCTTCTCTTTCTCTCGCGCTATCCTTTTCTATGTCCGCCAGGAATCAAAATCTCGCTCGGCTCGAGCAAATTCATTTTGCTAGATGGTCACAGATGCGGCAACACCGCGATAGAACTCTCAAATGATGTGATTTGGCAACTATGCCACCTCACTTTCGTTTCTTATTCTGCATAATGACGTTAGATGTCACACCGTCAAATGTCGAATTTCTCAATTATGTGTTTTCACGATTGCCCGATTCTTTCCAATGGCGCTTACATCGATTCGGAGGAGTCGGCACGCCAAGTGGGCCCAGTGGGCCTGGGGTACGATCGGTAAATAGGAATGATGGATAATGTAGAATAGTGATATTACCCATTGTACCACCGAAAAAAACTGTTATACCACCAACGAGATGATTTAGTTTTGCCACAGTACAATAATTATCTCGTCGGTGCTGCTTGGAAAACAATTATATTTTACCTTATAATTGTATTACATTCTTATTTTAATACAATAATACAATTATTGTAATAATCGATACTAAATAAATATATGAAAAATAGGAATATTTGATATACAACATTCTGAAGAAATACAAGAACTGAATAAAAAATAATTCGAAAATTACTGTTATATTTATAAAATAATGATTCTTAAACGAAAGATATCATTTAACTGTTAACAGAGACTCGTCTCTTAGCAGACTGTTAACAGGTGGGTATTTTTACCTTTTTCACAGGTAGCGGAAGTAGGCATTTTTAACAGAGAATGACATACTAAGCGCTTAGTGTATTCCCTTATTCTGCCATGTGGTGAACAGAGTCGAACGCCCCAAACGTTTGAAAGTTCGCATCCTTGCATACCCCGCGCTGACACTGGCGCACTCAAGGCTAAGGGGCTCTAGCATCCCCCCCAAAAAAAGAAAGGAGAACAACAGAAAATTTTCCAAAATCTGTTCCTAATTAAATTAGTGTTACTGTTTATGTCACATATTAATAACACTGTTTTTTGTATTAAAAATATTTTTATTCGTTCAACTTAGCTCCCTTCAAGAACAAATTCTGAGTGCGTCATTGCCTGCACATACCCCATCATGGCCCATCATTGACTGTCCTTTCTTTTTCAAGGTTTTATGGCAAGACTTTATAACAGAAAACAGACCCCGAATATTCTGAAAGGTCGCAGACTGTGTCAAGCAGTGGACAAATTTGTATATATGTACTATTGTGGTAATTTTAGATATTTATTTTTTCGTGGAATACAAATCTAACACTGAAAATACCGCGACTTAGTTACTTTTTCAATTTTTGCTATCAATCGCACCGTGTGTTGCTCGACTCACAATCAAACATGGAATAACGGCTCTTGCTCATTACCGATCATTCGTGGCATTACCGCAGCATATTCTGAATAAATAAATAAAAATAATTCAAACTATATCGTGTTTGATATCATTTTAATCAGAAAAATCTCACCAATGCGATAGTAAAAATTTCATTAAGAAAAAGTTAAAAATAAAAAAGTTTTATCGTTGAATTAGGATTAGTCACACCGATATTACGGTTCGGATCATATTACACGGCTTCCTAGTCGAGCGTCTCGGTTCGCCTAGGGGGATCCCCCCAAGTGGAGAGGATAGCTATGTTGCACTTATCCAGCCAATATTTTGTTGCACTTATCCAGCTTTTACTTATTATTAAATAAAAGATTTTATTGAAATACATTTCTCTTCTTTTCGACACCTGTTACTTATTATATTATTATGATTATTATGATTATTACATTATTATTATTATTGATTATATCCTACAGAACCTATGTAATATTTTTTATTCATTTTTATTTCTAAATGATTTCTAAATGAAATTAGAAGAAAATAATTTTTTCCTAATTTTTTTTTCTATTCATCATTTTTTCTAAATGAATATTTATTTACCTTAAAAACACATACCCTAAACTTAGAACTAGAGTTCGTCATATATTAAAAAAATAATTTCCAATGAACTAAAGAGGGTTATTAAGTTACCTCCTTTAAAATATTTTACGTCTTAAAAAGTATCTCCGAAAGGTTTGTAAAACGAACTTAACTCGAATCACCCAAGAAATAATAATAGCATTGACCAGATAAAATATCATCTCGTGTCTCATGATACAGTTCAGCACCGAACCTCGTCGTTGGTAAACTCACTGATTCTGGTTCTGTTTCTTACTGCGGCCGCAATATATTCTAGAGGGCGTACGAAAACGTCGACTTTTTTCGCCGCCGCGAACTCCCATAAGGCTGGCATGGGCTGGCTGGCAGCAGCTGGCAGTCTTTAACAGTATCTCGTCGGTGACCTTAATAAATTTCATTTAAAAAAATGAGTTTTTGTGTCGTGCATGGGTGTAAAAATCGTCATAGTAAAAAAAATATACAACAGATTGAACTGGAAAATAGTTCAGAACAGAAAATTTCATTTCACTTGTAAGTAAAATGTTTTTCTTATAGGTTATATAAATTCAATTTTTAGGTTACCTGGATTCAAAATTTATAATAATTAATTATTAATGTAATGTATTCATAATGCAAATATTATATATACATATATTTAATATATTGTTTTAGATTTCCTTAATGTATCTTGAGGCGTAGTAAATGGCTTAAAGCTATACAATTAGAAAAATATATTCCCACAAAAACAGCAGCAGTTTGTTGTGCTCATTTTAAAGAAGCAGATTATGAATTGAATCATCCACAACGTAAATTAAAAAAAGATGTCATCCCATACTTACTTTAAGCAGAAATACATTTAGATGTTCCGATAGATCACCAAAACACAACCTCTGTTGAAGAAAATATAAATAATGAAGCTGAAAAAAATGAAGTACAGATACAAGAAATGGATGTGATGAAAGAAGATGTAAACCTACCAGAAATGGATGTGACGAAAGAAGATGATACATGCTCATATAATCATCGAATGATACATCGTTCCACCAGTATATCACCTGATAGGATTATGAATTCACCAACTAAGTCTAGAATTCGAAAATTATACAAAAATGAAATTACTGCTTTGAAAAGGAAGCTATCTGTAAGTCGTTATGAGCAAAAGAAAATGCAGAAAAAGCTGGTTTCTCTAAAAAATGTATTAAAAGATCTACAGAAGAGGAATCTATTAAGAACAGAAGAGAGTGACATACTACAATATTTAGATGCAGGTACGCGAGAATTATTATTTAGTAATATACGCATACATGGAGGATATAATAATAATCCCACTGTTAAACAGTTTAAATCCATTTTCAGAAAATTAATAGTACAATGAGTTGCATTGAACTTGTCGCAGTGAAGTTGACTACAAATCGGCTCACCAACGCTGCGTGAATGCGTTAGTGAATTTGTAGGCAACTTCACTGCGACAAGTTCAATGCAACTCAGTGTACATGTAGAAATAAAAGACACAGGAACTGGTAACTGTATACCTTTAAAATCTATTTCGATATTGCATACACCATCTACACGCGATCCTGTTACTATTATAAATGCAAGTACAAGTGCAAATTCCCATCAAAATTGGCTTAATGTTTTTGATACAACACCAACTGATCACGATTACAATTTACATATTCAATATCCATTTTTTACAGAATATAAAAATGAAGTTATCACATACATAGCTGGTTATATATTAAGAAAACTGAGGAAAATTTTGCATTGTTGAAGTATTAATTAAACAAAATACAAACGTTAATTGTAATTTAATAAATATTAAAAACAGGGGGGCATTACTATACCCATCAGAAACGCTTGTATATATTTGCAAACAAATTGAAAATGGATTAACCGTTTATATGTATACATATGAATAAAACACTGGACCAATTTAATATGAATAAGTTTACATACGAAATGATGATTTACTTTGTAGATAAGAATATATTTTTAGAATTAAGAGACCACATTAATGATCAAGATTTTTTCGACAATCACTGTAATCATTTATTGCGTACTGTTATACAGTTGTATGCGAAAACAAGATTAACGCATTATATACAAAATGCAGAAATAAGCGATCGACATAAATTGAATAAATTAATATTATTTAAAGGTCAATAAAAAAAAAAACATATATATTGAAAGAGTCAGATTAAAATAAAAGTGAGCGTTTTAAAATAAGACTTCGTCTGCTTCATTCGACTGCTCAAGGCAATAGTTGCTACAAGAATGTTTTAGCTTTTTGCCTGAGGAAGTTGCCTTCGCCAGGATGACCGTTTGTTTATGACACCCCTGCCCTCAAGGAACTTTCCCTTGAGGGGGTAGCGCATTGACACAACGCATATGGCCCGTCTCGGCCGCTCGCTTACTGTGATTTTCTAACATTCGGCCATACTGACTATGGTCTGTCCTCAGACTTTACATTTAATTTGTCGTTGAAGCTAAATTTTAATTGCCAACGTAACACAATACCGTTGTACTGTTTACGATCGACTGTGGACACCATCGTATCCCTTATCGACTCGGAGCGCACTTTGCACCCTTTAATCAACATCACCCTACCTGAGACACACGTTGTGCCCGTCTGGTTCGATGTTAACTTTATTGAAGGTACCGTTGCACCTGTACTTGTGTCTGAAGACACACGTCGTGTCGTGATGCACGTTGCGTCCTTTCCCTTTTGGGTTGAAGAAAACCCGTTGGTTCCCCATCCTTGTAAAATGAGGGCCTTTACCCTCACGTCAGAGCCGTTGCTCCGATTCGGTGGTGGTCGGACTTTACCTGGTCGCCGGGTAAACTGTCCCCTCTCCACCTCGTTCCCTCGCGTTCGAGGCCGTGCAAACCGAGGCCTTACACCTTGGGCTTTTCCTTTCCTTTCTCTTCCTGTAACATAGTCCAATAAATGTGAGACATCATTCAATTATGTAACTTGGCTTCTACTCTACTTAACGATACTTTAATCAAAAAAAGGATATAACACTTTTCTACGGGTCATCACACGTCGTGGTCGTCCCCTTGGATCGTAATCCACGGTTTGATTCTGTCCGCTGCAACGACTTTTCGTAGTCGTTTTACCCCTTCTCTTAGGTCTTCCACCTCGTAGCGGTCGTTTGGCAGTACCGCTCGAATACGGAACGGCCCCTTGAATTTCGGTAGTAGCTTTCTACTACTTCCTGTTGATGGGTCACTGGTAATCTGTACCAGCACCAACTCGTCTACAGTATACCTGCGAGCCTCCTTCCTCGTCCGGTCATACCGCTCTTTCTGTGCCTTTTGTTCCTTGGAGATATGCTTACTAATATCCCTCCTTAAGGCAGTCAAATCTAGCTGGTCCATTTCTTCTTGTACTGCGCTCAATATTACTCCTTCCGCTATCGCCCTTGTGTCACAACCGATCAGTGCCTTCATCGGTGTGGTGTTAATACTTTTATTGTGCATAGTGTTTATGGCACTCTGCACTTTCTTGACCTGCATGTCCCAGTCCTGGGGGTCTTGGCCTGCTGCACTTGTTGCGAGAGCGTTAACAATCGTTTTGTTATATCGCTCGCATTGTCCGTTTGCTCTTAGCGTTGCCACTGCATTTAATACGTGCTTAATGCCGTATACCTGGCACAATGTGGCGAATCTGCGCGATGTGAAGCTCGTTCCACGATCGCTAATTATTCTCGTCGGCACACCGAATAAATACATAAGGTTCAGTAAAACCTTTTCGGTGTGACGCGTCTTCGTATCCTTTACTGGCTCCACGATAGTGAATTTTGTAAAGGCATCCACCATTACCAGCAAGTATTTATTGTCCCTTCGGCTCGTCTCAAACGGTCCCACGTGATCAATATGTAACGTGTGGAACGTAGTCGGTATTTTTTCTATCGGGTTCAACTTGCATTGTTTCTTACCCGCGGTGTGCTTATAATACGCACAGCTCAAACACGCCTTCACGTATTTGTCAGCGAAGCGCCGCATACCTGCGAACCAGTACTTTCGTTGAATCCGTTCTAAGGTCTTTTCTGCGCTCAGGTGTCCGGCGTCATCGTGACACAGTCTGCATACCTGTAGCCTCGCGTTCTTCGGGACAACCCAAGCCGTTTTATTGTCTGGCAGGCGACGGTATAACTTATCTTTCTTCAATACATATTCCGTGAAGTAATGTTTTGTCTCCGTCGATCTGTCTTTGTTGGCGAGGACCGTCCGGATGCGTGCCAATTGTTCGTCTTGAATTTGTGCCGCCGTAATCCAATCGGCCTCCGTGATGTCAACGTACGCAACCTCGAGGGTGGTCGGCTGAGGGTTTCGGCTGAGTGTGTCCACATGTGCCATTCTCGACTCTGGCCGATACAGAATTTCAAAAGTGAATTCCTGAACCTCTAACCACCACCGACCTATGCGTGGCAATAAATCTTTTTTCGAGAAGGTCGTCCTTAGCGCGTTGCAATCCGTTACGACCTTAAATTCTATCCCAAGCAAGTAAACCCTGAAATGGCGTAGCGCGAAAACAACTGCCATTGTCTCCAATTCGTACGAATGGTAGCATCGCTGATCCGCTGTCGTCTGTTTACTGAAGTATGCAATTACTGCCATATTTCCATCTTCTTGGTGCTGCAGAATCATCGCTCCAACACCTAATGAACTAGCGTCCGTATGCAGTTCAGTTGGTCTCATCGGATCAAAAATGCGTAGCACCGGTCGCGTAATTAACTTTTCCTTTACTTGTTGAAAAGCTTCTTCTTGTGCCTCTTTCCATTGCCACGGTACATCTTTTCGTGTTAAACGTGTCAACGGCTACACAAGCGTTGCGAAATTCTTTATGAATTTTCGGAAATAGCTAGCCAGTCCCAGAAATTGGCGTATCTGTTTTACATTTCCGGGCTGTGGCATTTCTTTTACGGCGTCTATCTTCCGTTGACCCGGCCTCACTCCTTTCTCACTTATTTCCCGTCCCAGATAATCAATGGTCTCCTTGAAAAAAGAACATTTCTCCAACTTAAGCGTTAAGCCATGTGTTCGAAAAGCTATCAAGACTTCCCGAAGCCTAGCGATACCCTTTTCAATGGTCTTCGACGGAATTATCACGTCGTCCAGGTAAGGAAATGCCGTCGGTCCTTTCAAAGGGCCAAGGACTTTGTTGATCAACCGTTGGAAAACTGCTGGCGCGTTCGTTAACCCAAAGGGCAACCTTAAAAACTCGTAGTGTCCCTCCGGTGTAATAAACGCTGTCTTTGCTATTGAATTTTCGGCGACTGGAACTTGATAATAGCCCGTGAAATAGCGATTTCCTTCTAACCTATCTATCTGGTCATCGATAAGTGGTAACGGGTACCTGTCCTTTATGGTTATCGCGTTTAATCTACGATAATCTACGCACATTCTAACGTCTCCCGTTTTCTTCTTCACTACCGTAATCAGACTTGCATACGGTGATTCCGATTCCCTAATTATCTCGTTTTCTAGCAAGTCTGTAATCATGTCTCGAACGGTTTTCTTCTCCGGTTCTGCAAGACGGTATGGATGATACGCAATCGGTTCTTCCGTGAAGCATTTGATCTCTATCGCCGTCGTATTCGTCTTTCCGAGATCCCTCATCGACGACGATACGCAATCGCGGAATTCTTCAATTAACGCAACGTATAATTTTCGTCCTTTCTTTCCGATGTTACCCAAATTTAAATTAAAACTCGTTTCCATAACAAAAATATCCATCGCTGAAATTATCTGGGGTTTCTTGCAATTTCTCACATCGTTGAATGTTAAATGCTTTCCCTGTTTAAACATTATGACATGATCTTGTTGAAGAAAATCTCTTCCAAGTATTACCTCGTGCGCTGTATACTCGTCGGGAATAACAAATGAATTTACATTCGCAACTACATTTTGGACCTTCACCGTAATTGGAGCAATTTGATCAATTACTACTGATTGTCCGGCAAATCCTCTAAATACTGTTTCTTGTGTAGGTTCTGATTTTATCAGAAACTTCTTATTTATTTATTTATTTTTAACATTTACTTGGGCTTATGCCCAAGATGGCGTATCAGGGGAGGCGCCCCCTATATTGCCGCATCTTAACTTAACTTACATACGCAATACAGTTCAAATATTCAAATATTCAATACAAAAATACAACGGTAGCAAAACTAGCGGTAGATTTATTCGCACGCCCCGCTTTTCACACTCCACATCCTTCTCCAATCCAACATTTATCCCCTCCCTACGTTATCCTATTACTACTTTTTAATTTAAAAAATTTTTTTTTTTTTTTTATTTATAATATTTAAACTTAGCACTCAAAAACAACACTTACTCCTAGATTCGCCTCAATAGAACCCCTTTCCCGGTCCAGGAAGACAGGTGCCACTCGACATAATTCTTCTCTTTTCTACTAAATTACCTTTTTCAGTTTGTCTAGGAATCTGGAGATCTTTTTTAACACCCCCAGATCCCCCCCCCAATACCATACCCTGCACGTCCTTCCCCTCATCGTACCCCTTATCCAACAGATAGTCGTTTAACCTAGTTCGATCTTCATAATACAAATCACACTCCCATATAACATGTTCCAGACTTTCGATACCCCTACCACACCTACAATTTTGATCCATTGTCAAATTTTTTCTGAACAGTGACTCACCCAAATTTACATGATTCGATCTAATTCTACTAAGTCTTACTAGGTCCCCTCTATCCATTCCCTTAATGCTGTCGAACCAAGGTTTTTTAGCCCCTAAATTGTTATCCTCCGATTTAAAATACTTAATCCCTTTGTAGTCTCCTATCCTTCTCGCTCTTTCATGGCTCCTCAACCATGCACAGTCCATAATGTAATTAACGATATCCCTTTCCACTATCCCAAACTCAAACCCCTCTTCTCCCCTCGTGGCCTCCCCCGCTAACGCGTCCGCCCTTTCATTTCCCTCGATTCCCTCGTGACTCGGGACCCAGGCGAAAGCCAGACGAAAGCTGCTCTTCTCTTTGTCCCATCCCCTACCTCTCCTTGCATCTCCCTCCTCTAATATTAAGATCTCATCCATTATTTTATGGGTCCACGCATTGTTACCTATCTTCCTCCCCAAACCCTCAATTTTTTTGAGTACACTGGCTGAGTCTGAAATGATCAAGAATTTTAGCCCCTCATCTAGTTCCTGGCACCGTTTTACCGCCTGCAGGATTGCGAAGGCCTCCGCGGAAAAAACAGACGTAGCCCTATTAAGGGCCCAACTCTCCTCCCTCCAGTCGGCATTTCCCATTTTAACAGCAAGCCCTGCTCCCACTGGGTCATAAAAGTTGCCTTTAGATCCATCCGTGTAAAGTTCAACTACTTGACCCGGATCTTCCCCCTCCCATATGGACTGCTTCAATTCCCTTAATAAAACCTCATCCTCCATTTGAGACCCTTTCCTTCTTTTCCCCACCTCCCACTCCACCCTTAGCTTATTGTCCTCTAAAAAATCTCCTATCCTATTTCTTTGATGTCGTCTCATATCCCCTACAAGTGCTTTATGGGTCAGCCCCTCCGTGTTAGGCCAGGCTCTTGCCCAAGGATCCATCTGCTCCTCTAACTCTTCCTCTCTAATTACCACGGTTCTTAACAACCCCTCATACACTAAACCCTTCCCCTTTATTCTTTGTTTTAATATGTATCTTTCCAACAGGGCTTCCACCCTTGACTCCAAATCCATGATTCCCGCTTCTACATTCATTAGATTTATGGGCGTCGTAATTCTATAACCCATAGCTATCCTAATGCCTGCATTATGTAACTTCATCAGCTTGTCCCTTGCCTTTTTGTTATCCCAAAAGAACAGGAACAAACCATACTCCATTACTGATCTCACTAACCCCTTAAAAAACATCAACATTGTCTCCGGTTTCACCCCTTTCTTGATACCCGCAATAAATCTTAGAATATTGATTCTTTTTTTAACCTTAGTTACCACCATTTCGATTTGCTTGTTAAAATTTAAGGATTGATCCAAAAATAAGCCCAGAAACCTTACATACTTTTCCACCTTTACCCCTTCTGCACCGATTTTCACTTCTCCTAACGCCCCTGTATTTACCTTCCCTTTCGCAAAGTTCACTACATTAGATTTGCCCCCAGCTAAGTTTAAGTTAATTTTCCCCAAATTTTCTATCAACACGTCCAGTGCCTTCTCCATTTGTAACTTATTTTCGGCAAAATCCTCCCCCTCTACATATACCACCAAATCATCCGCATACATTAATATTTTAACCCCGCAATCAGTAATCCCGCTCCCCAACTGCGTTGTATAGCAATTATACAGGAGTGGGCTCAACACCGATCCCTGTGGTAAACCCCTATTTATGTTCCCCATAACATTGTCCGAAAACCGTCTACATACAGTGGCCTTTCTACCCCTGAGCCAATCCGATAAAAACCTACGAATCCTGCATGGACAGTTCCTTTTCTCTAACCCTTCCAGCAACTTTCCATAGTTGACATTGTCGTACGCCGCACAGTGGGACAAAAACGGCTTTCGGCGATCAAAATTCTGTAACTTCGGTTTTATTGGAAATATTTTAATGAAATTTTGGGAAGATTTTGCCTACATTATAGGACATAAGTTGTATCAATATGAATCATATTGAACTACAGGGTGTCAAAATATTCACGTATAAAGTATAACCCGTTCAATATCCTTCACTTGTTAGACATATTTTATGTTATTTAACAAAAATTTGACTCAAAACTGTTAATAACTATAATAAAAACGGATTTAATAATTAAAAAATGACAAGACATGTGTTATTATATTTATTATGATTTATACCAAATCATTCGTGAAAATAGTTACGACAATTATGAAAATTTATTATGGCATATTGCAAGGCCGAAATAAAGTTTTGGATGACGAATATACACGTCCAATGCAGTTAACTGGATAATAATCGTATCTGGTACTGCTTTTCTATCTTCGTGCGCTGCGGCCAAGATTGGTGTAATTTATTTCAATCGCCATTTTTTTGAGCAGTGACAGGTTAGGGCAGCCGTTTTTTTCTGATTCTTATAGAGGAAGGTTCACTCCTTACTACAGTAATAATCACGCCCTGCACAAGTGTGCACATTTTTTTCAAATCAAACGCAAAGTTGAAATTTTAGTTAAATGTACTTCGTTTCAATCAGATCCTATTATTTAAAAAGTTGTTAACATTTTAACTTATTTTATGCACTGAATAGAATCTATACTAATCTAGTAAACTTTGTAATTCATTTGAATTTTATCTTTCCGAGTAAAATTTATTAGAATCGTACATTGAAGTTATGGGTAATATTATCAGCGTTTCGTCTTGACGAATTTCTACTGACTTTGAGTGCGAACCACGGCAAAACGGAAGGAAATATGAAAAAACGGATTACACTACGTTAAACTACAGTTTATTCTCTATCGATGTATGTAATTAGTTTTTCAATTTTCGAATTCACGAAAATCGACTTTTGATCGCCGAAAGCCGTTTTGTCCCACTGTGCGCCGCTTCGACATCTACAAAGGTTGCCAAGACCTCCTTTCTACTCCTAAACGCCTCCTTAATGTCGATTATCAGCGTAGTTAAGTTATCTATTGTAGATCTACCCTTCATAAAACCACTCTGTCTATCGTCTACAATCCCTTCCCTTTCAACCCACTCATTTAACCTATCCTTGACCAATTTCTCCATTAGCTTCCCCAAACAATTTATTAAAGAAATTGGTCTCAGAGCTTTCTTCCCAGGTTTATCCAGGAATTTAATTATAACATTTTTCCATCTACAGGGTACCCTCCCATTCTCCTAAATATAATTGAAGAACACCAACACACACCCTAACATTTCCCTGTCCAATTTTTTTATAAAATTATACTGTATTCCATCCTCACCTGGGGCCGAGGATTTCCTCACCTCCTCCAGCACTCTACGCAAATCCCTATCCAAAAAATTTTCCTCTACATTTACCCTTTCATTCTCCTCCCTACGCTCAAAGTCCCCCACCTGTACCTTTTCTGCCCTGACACTATTAATCTCCTCCTCCCCCCCTCTATTGGTTCCCTCTTGTTACTGAAAGAAGATTTTTCCAATTTCCTTGTTCTCTAGGGCCTCAATTTCCCCCTCCGACAAAAGCCTACACCCATTTTTCTCAATTCCGAGTCTAATCTGTTTTATCTTCTTCCACGCCTTCCCCGAGCTCGTGTTGCAGTCAATCGAGCTTGCGAAATCATCCCAAGCCTTCCCTTTCTTAAACTCCACTGTATTCTTCATCTTTTTGCACGCCTCCCTTAACTCCTCCCAATTTTCTTGGGTCGGTCTTTTAACAAATTTCCTAACCGCCCTTCTTCTTTCTATTTTAAGATCATAACACTCCTGATCCCACCATATTTGTTTCTTTTGTCCGAGCTTTTTCTTTTTCCCAAGCCCCGTACCATTCCTTCTTTTACTTCTCCCTGTGCTGCGCCCATTCTCTCTACCACCCCCAGCTCCTTCAATTACTCTTGCTATAGCCTCCGTTAGTTCATTACACCTAACATCTACATCACAGTTCTCCCATCCCTCCCTATTCCATTTCTCTTTTAAAGCACCTCCCTCTTCAGCCGACAGTATTGTAAAAATGTTCCAGTTAATACTATCTTCCCTATACTTTCTAGTGCTCCCACGGTTCTCTACTAACCTATCCACTTCAAGGTCTCCAAAGAGCGAACCTATCACCAGGTGGTCGGAGCCCAACGTCTCATTTTCTTCAAACACTTGCGCCAGATCCGCAATCTGATGCGTTCCTATAAACAAGTCTATATTCAACGCAGGCCTACCTCCTACTCCTATTCTCGAATTAGTAAAACTATTTATAACAAACATGTCATTCTCCCTCACTACTTCCTCCAAGAGCCTACCCTCCTTACTATCCACCCCACAATTCCACAACTTGCTTCTAGCATTAAAGTCTCCCATAAACAAAGTTTCCACCCCATCTTTTTTATTTTTAAATAACCCGTTCCAATCCTCCTTATTCCATGCACCCCTCGGACTTCTATATATTAGAAACACCTCCCATGTTTTATTTTCCACCTCAAAAGATACCCCCAAAATCTCTCTGTCATCCCCCTTCCATACCGCATTGTCAATCACTCTATATTTGATATCCTCTTTTACTAACATCGCTAAACCCCCTCCCTTCTTGCCCTTCCTAACTTCCTTACGTATTGCATCTATCCCCTTTGTTCAGCCATGTTTCTGTTACCCCAAATACACTAAAATTCCCGATGTATTCTCTCAGTTCACCTATCTTTCCCCTGATGCTTCTAGCGTTCCAAATTCCTAGACACCACTTACCCTTACTATTTCCCATCGCCATTTTTGTAAATTTTTTGAAAACACTCCATCAAAATCGCCCCTCGTCCTCCACCCATCCTTCTTATAATCGGGGCACCTTTCTTCCCTTCCCATGAGAGGTTTCCAGGAAGAGATAACAATCTACAAAATATTACATTTCGTATCATATATTTTGATGATTCAATATTATTACAACAAAACGCACCACACCACATACCCTTCACCCACAAAACAAACACAAAAATATCTTTCCCCTTAATAGGGTACATTACTGTGTATAAACTAACATACCTATAGTAAATCTTTGTTTCCCACTTACTGTGGCTCTCACACCTAACATAACGCAACCTTCGCAATATATCAGTACCAGTTGAGTCAGTTCTTCCAGTTTCAAAAACCCTTCGCTTCAGCTCATGTCCCCACCACTTCTGCCTTGAATTTAATTTGTAACTGTAAATTAACATTCGCAATACCTCCGAAATTAACATAACCGCAAAAATACAGCTCTTATAAACAAAAACAGTACCGATACTCATGTAATAACTCCCAAAAATGCACTTAGCGTCAATACAAAGGCTTATTACTAAAGATCTAGAGACACACACCTCATAAACGACCTTCTTTTTATAACTAAAGCACCTAACAGTCCCTACAAAGTCACTCCCTTCAAGATTATCCCACATAGTTGTTATCCCCCCTTCCGCCCCTTACTCTTCCTTCAATTCTCTGCATGGGATCTTCAATTCTGCTTCTCCTATACTCTTCCTCCTGATGGAACTCCTCTTCAACCTCCCTTGCCACCTTCTGTCTCACTTGTATGGCTATCTCCTCCAGTTTTTCCTGTTGCGCAATCCTTGCCTCCTCTAACTGTTGTGCCCTTTCCCTTTTCCTCCTAAACTTCTCTTTTGTTTTCTCAGGGATTGGCACCTCCCAGTGCGGCCTGTGCTGGATGGTATTCCAGTACGCAAATTCTTCCTCTTCTGATCTGGTATTCTTACTTTTTTTATTATTAATTAACATAGCTTCCATTTCATCTTCGTACCCCTTTTCTATTATCAAGTTCAATAAGTCGTTTAGGAACTCGTCCTCCCTCTTCTTTCTGAGTTTTTCCACCAACTCTCTATTGGCACGTTCCTTCATTCTGCTACTCTTCTTGACTGCTCTCTCCACAGGCAGCCCGTTCCCAAAAGTGTACTCTTCTTCTACCACCTCCTCGACATCCTCTTTTTCTTCTTGGAGGCCACCATATCTGTTCACCGATATGAACCCTGCCTCGGCCGCCGGAGCTGTTCTTGGAGAGGCTCTAGAAAATTCACCTGATGACGAAGGTCTACGGGTCTCTACCCTGTCCGCTTCCGACAACCTTCCTCTTCCTCTCCCTTTTCCCCTACCACTCAGCATGTTTATTCTCATATTGTTCAGGGTAGTTTCCCATCTTCTTTTTTCCATTATAGTCGGGTCTACTTCTTCCCTTGATTCTTTGATAGAAGCCAGCTCCGCTTCCAGCGGAACTTCCTTCCTCTCCCAGCAATCCACTCTACTCTTTGGTAGTGATGGGAAGTCTCTACTCCCTGCGTCCCTCCTCATTTCCTCTTCATTCCATACCTCTCCCAGCTGTCTAGCCACCGTTTGTCTGGCGGTCACGTAATCGACATTTTTATATGCCATCACCTTTTTCACCGCCCTCTCCCTCTGGTACATCCAGCATGTTCTGGCCAAGCTGGTGTGCGCCCCACCACAATTTAAACACTTCGGGGATTTGTCACATCTCCCATGCTCCTTACTCAAACACACCAGGCATCTTTTTTCCAGCATCTTACACTGATTCTGGAAGTGCCCGAACGCATAGCAATTATAACACTGCTTAACCTTTTCAATATAAGGGTGTATTTTCAACCCTATATGTCCCTCCCCTAACAGTAACTCAGTGGGCAACCGATCCCCTTTAAATTCAATCCTTATAGCTGCTCCTTCCACCCATTCCACCTCCTCATTTCGAATCGTTTTCTTCTTAATTCTCTTCAGTGTATACTCTCCTTGGCCTGGTCCCATTCAAAAATCATCCCCTTTCTGATCCTCTTCCTATCCGGCACAAAAGCATGGAATGTCGATGCATCCTCTTCCGCCATCCTCAAAATGACGTTAGCAGCCGCCATCTCACTAAAAGTAATTTCGGCCCTACTGTAATTCACCATTCTAAAACCTTTTAGGGAACGCGCCTTCATACCCAACAATTTATATATTTTGATCATGTTGTGTTTTTTAGCTTTGCTTGTGTTCTTTTTTTTAAGTAGCATTGCTACTACGTATTCTCTGCTACTAAGCTCTTCCTTATAATATTCTTTTTTCTCACCTCTGTTTTGTCTTTTTTCGACGTAGTTTGCTCCTTCACTTCTTCCTCTTCTTATATCGCCTTTCTTCCCTTCCTCAACAACGGTTTTCTCTACAATGGTGGGCTTCGCAGCGGTAATGGCTCCTTCTTCACCTGCCACGTGCCCTGCATTTTCCACATTAATATTTAAAAGGTCTTCAACATCTCTTTTATGCTTCTTTTTACCTTCTGACTCTTGTTCTACCGATTCCTCAGCGCCTCGTTTTCTGCTTCTCCTGAATTCAACAACTTTTAACTTCCTTTGTCCCTTGTATTGCATTGTATTTAAGTTTTCTTGGGCATTGCCCAAGATGGCGTTTCAGGGGGCAACGCGCCCTATATAGCCTAATTACAAAAAGCGCCAAATATAAATGTCCAAAACATCATACACTTCATTCCATACCATAAGTTAAAAATAAAATTACATACTCGGCCTGTATCATAATACATCTACCCTGTACATTATAGTCTTCTCATTACTGTCATACCTGTTGCATAGGTCATTATACTCAACTGTTTTATTGTATTATATTTCTCTTTGTATTCAAATGATTTTCCCCAGTTTGTTTAGGAACCTGGTAATGCGTTTAATTACTCCAAGGTCACCCTCCATTAACATTTCTATTACATCTGATCCCACCGAGAAGCCTTTTGATATCAGGAAACTATCTAGTTCCTCTCTGCTTTCCCAAAACCTGTCACATTCCCATATGACATGTTCAATAGACTCCAATATAGCACCGCATATACATCCCTTTGTATTGGACAGATTCTTCCTAAATAATGATTCTCCCAGATTAAAATGATTAGACCTAATCCTGCTTAGTTTAACTAACAAGGGGAGGCCACAACCTCCGTCCCACCGATTTTGATCGCCTTCAACATATAGGTTGGGGGTCACCCAAAAGTCACTTGTGTGAAAGGGTTGAGGTCACTACGCCTTAGTTTTTTTTTAAATCGAGGTCAAAGGTCATAACGCCGGATCGGTTTTAGACCTAGAGGGATTGGTAGATTGTTCAAAAGCAAGCAAATGTTATTAATGTATACCCAGTCCGCAAATTAATAGTTTTCAAGTAATTGATGAATTACTGATTTCAACGCGCGACTTATATACCTAAAGGTATAACATTTGTTTCAACCGAAGCGGTGGCGTAGTGGTTGAGGCGGTTTCATGCAGAACCTAACGTTGCGCGCTCGAGTCCCCCTTTACGTACTATTTTTTTTTATTCAAACTAATAAATTAAAATACTTTTAACAATAAAACTTCAAGAAAAATAAAATGTTCGATCTCTTCCCTTCTCTCTCTCTCTCTCTCTCTCGCTTTATTTCACTCACTCTCACTCACTGATTGTTGTAATTCACCTTCACAATGCATCGGGTATTAATTGTCATAGAAACACTGACAATGAAAACAGATGAACTTCCTGCATTCTTCTATTCACATATGCATACTTTGGCATTAGTAGAATACTGCACGTTTTGCTATCAGCTACCATAGTGAGCTTCAGTGAGTGATATTTGTGTTAAAAGTATGAATATTGACACGGTGAGCACGGATGAGAAACACCCCTCAACAGGTGCGTGTGCAGATTTTAATGAGTTTTTCACAGAAGATACAAAAAGAGAAGTGACCGATACTGTACATTTTTTTGTCAACGCATTGAAATGGATGGGCGAAATACGTTCGAAATGGATGGGCGAGTGCATCTTGCAACGGTTTTGGGAAATGCAACATGAAATGATGTTTGCTGATGTACCACATTTGTTGCACGAAGAAGAAAAACATGAAGATGAAGCAGAAGAAGAAGAAAAAGACGCCGATATAGATGTATCTGTTTCAGAGATGGAAATGCTGTCTGACGACAATTATGAGCCGTAAAAAAAATTAGCTTGCGCAGGTACACCTCTTGATATCAAAATAAAGGCGGTAACTTTGGCGAAAGAACATCCAAAATGGAATGTTCGAACACATCGCTTATCAGCGCATTTAACCCTAATTATGTGATCAACACGGATCAAACAAGTTGTGAATATCGAATGAATATTCGACGTACCTTGTCCTACAAGGGAGAAAAAAAGACGCTTGTTGCGGTAGGTAGTGTTAATAAAGTGACACATTCATACACGGCCCAATATTCAATAACGGCTTCTGGCAAATTGTTGCCGAAAGTATTTTTATGTTTACAGGAAGTCACCAATAAATTCGGTCCTAGAGTGGCGGAAGAAGTAAATCAGCTAACAAATATGTATAAAAACTTGTATGTTACGTGTTCGAAATCCGGGAAATTAACAACTGGCATTTACAAATTGTATCTTCAACATGTTTTGAAACCTTATGTAGAAAACAATAAATTCTGCTTAATATTTGATTCGTGGGGCGGACAGACTGACATGACCATTTATGACTCCATGTTCACAGACGATCAGAACCAACCGACTTGCACGGTAAAAATTATACCGCCGAAATGCACACCCTTGTGCCAACCGTGTGACGTTTATTTTTTCCGTCAAGTAAAGAACTTTATTTCAAAATTTCAAAATTGCAGTACACTCCTCGAAACACAGCGAGAACTTCACAACCGAACTGATTCCATAAAAATTCATAGTTTAATACATAATCAGTTGTCGGCACCAATATTCCAGGCGATGCTATCCTACGCATGGTATGCATCAAAACTGATTACGTCGAGACGTGTATTCATGAACGTCAATCAAATTTGTTTTCCTAATATTATTGTGCGGGAGAAGTGCTTATGCGCCAAGGTGGCTTTTATCCAATGTGCTTGGTGCAGGAAGTTCATCTGTTTTCAGTGTTTTTATGACAATTATCACCCGATGCATTGTGAAGGCGAATTACAACAATCAGTGAGTGAGAGTGAGTGAAATAAAGCGAGAGAGAGAGAGAGAAGGGAAGAGATCGAACATTAATTGAAGAGTGGTTCTGCAAAACGCGGTAAGTATCAAAAATACAAATATTATTTTATATTTCTTGAAGTTTTATTGTTAAAAGTATTTTAATTTATTCGTTTGAATAAAAAAAAATAGTACGTAAAGGGGGACTCGAACGCGCAACGTTAGGTTCCGCATGAAACCGCCTCAACCACTACGCCACCGCTTCGGTTGAAACAAACGTTATACCTTTAGGTATATAAGTCGCACATTGAAATCACTAATTCATCGATTACTTGAAAACTATTAATTTGCGGACTGGGTATACATTAACCACTTGACATACAATGACGTCTCTGAGACGTCATCCATTTCATGTGCCATTGTAGACTCTGACGTCTCCGAGACGTCAAGAACTGTTTTTGGCTAAAACCGGACAGTATATTATTGGATTAGATGTTTCGTTCGTGCATCGATGCTGTTTTGTTTAGATTGTTGAAGATACATTCCCCCTCTCAACAGTACCGATAACAAAATCGCATCGGCAAGTAGGTCAATATAAAAAATCGCAATGAAAACGGTAATCAGTATAGCAGTGAGCTCGCACGCATCTGAATTTTGTAAAAATCAGAAATAGTTATATATTGGGCACATTTTCCTGAACACATACCTGCGACAAATAAAAAGCAACATCCTGCAAAAAGATGCCATGTGTGTATGAAACACAATATAAGAAGTGAAACGACTTGGCAGTGTAAAACATTATTCCACTACATATTCCTAAATGCTTTGAGAAGTATCACACGTTAAAAAACTATTAAATTATTATTTTATGGTATTAATTAATTATCAACCTTATTAAATGTTATAAAGCATGTAAATTTCAAAATAAAACATCCTGTTTCTGAGCTTATATATGAGTGTTCCTAAATGGCCAAATTAATTGGTATTCTACGGACGCGTCGACGCGCATTTTATTTGTATGTCAAGTGGTTAATAAAATTTGCTTGCTTTTGAACAATCTACCGATCCACCTAGGTCTAAAACCGATCTGGCGTTATGACCTTTGACCTCGATTTAAAAAAAAAACTAAGGCGTAGTGACCTCAACCCGTTCACACAAGTGACTTTTGGGTGACCCCCAACCTATATGTTGAAGGCGATCAAAATCGGTGGGACGGAGGTTGTGGCCTCCCCTTGTAAGTCTCCCCTTCCTAGGCCATTTATCCCGTCGAACCACGGTTTTTTTGATCCTACATTATTATTTTCCATCCTAAAATACTTTACTCCCTTAAATTCCCCTTTTCTTTTTGCTCTGTCAAAATTTCTAATCCACGCGCTGTTCATTATATAGTTCATGACATCCCTTTCCACTACCCCATGTTCATACGTCTCTTCCCCACATGTGGCCTCACCCGCTATCATATCGGCTCTCTCATTCCCTTTAATGCCCTCGTGGCTGGGGATCCATGCAAATCCTAGCCTGTTGCCTGTACAAGGTAGGTCAGGATGTTGTTGTTCCGTTCTTTTATACTCAAGTTCCAAGTTCATCATTTCATTTACAATTTTCCTTATCCACGGGTTATTGCCCACCCTTCTAGTATACCCCTTTAGTTTTTTTAAAACACTGGCAGAGTCCGTTAAAATTACTACTCTGCTCCTACCCCAATTCGCCCTTGCTTTTTTAACCGCCTGTAAAATTGCAAAAGCCTCCGCGGAAAACACCGCAGTAATTTTGTTTAAGGACCAAGACTCTTCATACCATTCCCCATCCCCAACTCGGTATACCATTCCTGCACCGACAACCTCATTAAAGTCCTTTTTTGACCCGTCCGTAAATATTTCAATTACCTCTTCGTTGTTTATTCCCGGCCACAATCTTTCTTTAACTTTTTCGGATAAACGGGAGTCTGAAAAAATAGATGTTTTCCTATCCTTTCCTGATTCCCAATCCACTAACATTCCCCCGTTTTCTAAGAAATCCCGTTCCCTATTGCTCAAATCCCTATCTACCCTTTCCTTCAAGATTCTTTCAGCTATTCCTTCTGCTTTGCACCACGCTTTCGTCCATGGATCCCATTCCTCTGTCCCTACCTCGTCCCTTACAACCAGTGATCTCATAAGGGATTCATAGACTACCCCTTTTCCCTTAGTTCGCTGCCTCATTACAAATCTCTCTAATAGGGCCTCGGCTCTAGACTCCAAGTCCATTATACCAGCCTCGATATTCATGACATTTATCGGTGTAGTTATTCTGTATCCCATAGCAATGCGGATTCCCGCATTATGTAACCTCATAATCTTTTTCAGCGACTTTGTATTATCCCAAAAATAGACAAACAAACCGTATTCAATTACCGATCTTATCAAGCCTTTAAAAAATATCAACATTGTTCCTGGTTTAACCCCTTTCTTAATACCCGCTATGAATCTAAGAATATCCAACTTTTTTCTAACTCTATCTTTTACCATCTCTATATGTTTTCTGTAATTTAGCGCCCTATCCAAAATCATTCCCAAAAAGGTAGCTTGTTCCTCGCTTTTTATCCATTCCCGGCCTATCCTAAACTCTCCTTCCTTCCTCTTTTTATCCCTTGTCCTTGTAAAAATAACTACTTTTGATTTATCCTCTTCCAAACTCAAACCCAGTTCTTTTAGATTATCTAATAAAATATCTACTGCCACTTCGATTTTTTCTTTCATATTACTTATGTTGTCCCCTGTTATGTAAACCACGATATCGTCCGCATAAAGTAGGATCTTAACCCCCTCCCGTTCCATGCCTCTACATATTTCCGAGGTATAAATATTATATAGTATAGGGCTCAATACCGAGCCCTGTGGAAGTCCTCTCTTAACCCGTCCATGTATCGCATCTCTATATATCCTACTACACAAAGCTGATCTATCCTTCAACCAATTAGATAAGAAATTGATTAACATTATAGGGCACTTTCTTTTCTTCAAGAGTTCTATCAATTTTGCATGATTAACATGATCATAGGCCGATTTAACATCTACAAAGGCTCCACATGTGTCTTTTTTCTCCCTGAAACCCCTTTTAATATCCATGGTTAATGCGACCAGATTATCCATAGTAGATCTACCCTTAGTAAAACCACTTTGTCGATGATCCACAATTTCTTCTAAAACCAAACGAAACCACTATCAAAAACTCCCTAAAGGCCTCCTACTTCTAATCACGTCCGTTCCCTACGGTTGCCACCGTGGAACTCCCATCCTCATCTTTCCCTCTATTGGATTCTCTCGCATTCTCCCTCTCCCTTGCCAGGAATTCAAAGAATTCCTTAACGGCAACGTCCGAGTCAAGAAATTCAGCTTCTAATATCCCTTCATTCTCATCATTATGAACTTTACTTCTTCTACAACTCTCGCTCACACTTCTAATTTTACTCCTTTTCAGCACTTTTATTCTGCTATCTCCTGGTATCTTCCTCAAATTTTCTTCTCCAGGCACCTCTCCGCCCTTCGACGAACTGTCGTCGGGCGGAGTCCCCTCATTGGACTTCTCTATGGCCTCTTTCTACGAATCTCACTATTCAATAACTTCCCCGGAAACGCACACTCGACGAAAAAACCCCCCAGAAAAAATGGTGATTTTCCTCCCCGCACTCACACTCCAGGGAAATTGACCTTACATACATACATTTTTAGTTTTCCTGGGCAAGCCCAAGATGGCGTTTCAGGGGAAATATTCCCCTATATAGCCTCGATACATTATTGGCGCTAAAATACAAAATACAAAATTCATGAACAAACTAGTTCATTTATTTAAAGTCTCCTCTCACACGTCCATACTAAACCATACAATACAAGAAAAAAGGAAAAAATTCCTCGCTAAGAATTTTAAGACTCCTTATTGCCACTCCTTCCTCGGAAAAGAGGAAAGTTAAATTACTTTTCCCAGTTTATCTAGGAACCTGGATATACGTTTTAGGATTCCTAGATTACCTAGCATTAGAATTGTTTGAACATCCATAAACTCTGAAACGTCTCTTCTCATTAGGTATTCGTTAAGCTCTTTTCTGCTTTCATAAAATCTATCACAACTCCATATAACATGGTCAATAGACTCGATTTCCGCCCCACATGTGCAACTTCTATCCTCTGTTAAGTTTTTTCTAAACAATGATTCACCCAAGTTATAGTGATTAGCCCTAATTCTGCTCAATCTCACCAAATCCCCTCTATTCATACCTTTAATACTGTCAAACCAGGGCTTCCTCGCACCTGAATTGTTATTTGCTATGGCAAAGTATTTCGCCCCTTTCGCCTCACCTATCCTTCTAGCCCTCTCATGGTTCCTCTCCCACGCACATTCCATAATATATTTGGAAATATCCCATTCTACTAGGCCAAACTCAAACGATTCATCACCATCTGTGGCCTCCCCCGCCTATAAATCAGCACGTTCATTACCCTCGATCCCTACATGGCTGGGAACCCAAGCCAAACCAATTCTAAACTTGGCTCTACCTTCAGCTTCCTCTAGCGTAACATTGGGATACTCTTCATTTAATTTATAAAGTTCTTTAACTATTTCATGGATCCAGGGATTATTACCCTGTTTTCTACTAAAACACTCAATCTTTTTTAAAACACTAGCAGAGTCAGAAAATATAATAGTCCTACAGTTGGGCCAATTGACCCTAGCTGATTTAATTGCTTGAAGGATCGCAAAAGCCTCTGCCGAGAAAACCGACGTCGCCTTGTTGAGCGACCAGTTTTCTTCCTGCCAGGACCCCTCAAGAGATTTAATAGCTATTCCTGCACAAGTTACTTCCGACAGGCCTCTTTTTGAGCCATCAGTGTAGATTTCAATGACTTCATGGGGACCTTCCTCCCCCCATAAACCCTTCTTAATTTCCCCCACCAGACATTCATCTGGGAATTCTTCTTTTTTCCTTTTTTTTCCTACCTCCCAATTAACTAATACACCACCCCCCTCTATCAAATCACACAATCTATTTCTTTCTTCCCTCCCTATATTACAACTCAACGTTCTATTTGCAAAGATTTCAGTATTCCGCCATGCCCTAACCCAAGGATCTGAGTCCTCGGGGAGGTCCTCATCTCTAACAACCAATGTCCTCATCAGGGACTCAAAGACCAGACCCTTCCCTTTAATTCTTTGTTTTAGGATAAATCTTTCAAGGAGGGCTTCCGCCCTTGACTCCAGGTCCATTATACCTGCCTCTACGTTCATAACATTGATAGGAGTAGAGATTCTATAGCCCATAGCCATACGAATGCCCGCATTGTGCAGCCTCATTATTTTATTAATAGCTTTGCTGTTATCCCAAAAGAAAATAAACAACCCATACTCAATGACCGATCTAATCAAGCCTTTAAAGAAGATCAACATGGTACTAGGTTTGACTCCCTTTTTAATTCCTGAAATAAATCTGAGGATATCTAGTCTTTTCCTTACCTTATCTACAACATACTCTATATGTTTACCAAAGTTCAATGTACGATCCAATATAATCCCCAAAAACATTGTTTGGTTTTCTATATCAATTAGTATTTCCCCTATTCTAATACCATAAGAGGTCCTACTACTGCTCCTCGCCCGAGAGAAAAGGACAGCATTCGATTTTTCCTCTGCTAGGTCCAAACTTAACAACCTAAGGTTCTCCTTAAGTGTATCCACCTCGCCTTCTAACCTATGTCTCATATCTCTATGATCCTTGCCGGTGATATAGATAACAATATCGTCAGCGTACAGCATAATTCTAACACCCCACTGTTCAGTGTTTTTACTAATTTCAGCCGTATATATATTGTAAAGTAGGGGGCTCAAAACTGATCCCTGTGGCAGCCCTCGATTAATATTCCCTTTAACCTCCGCTGAGAATTTCCTAAGACATACAGCAGATCTATCCGTTAACCAATTCTCTATGAAACTCCTAATCTTTTCCGGGCATGACTTCATTTTCAAAAATTTAATTAGTTTCCCATAGTTCACATGGTCATATGCAGATTTTATGTCTAGAAATATCGCTAATGTATCCTGTTTATTTTTAAAACCCCCTTTTATATCAGTTACTAAGGTAACGAGATTATCAATAGTGGATTTCCCTTTCATCCACCCCAGGTGCAGAATTGGGGCGGACGTTATCCAAAACATTTTGTAAGTCCCTGTCCCTAAAACAGTCATAATCCCCATTTGTTGAGCTGCTAGCTTGAATCGGCAAGGATTCCAACTCCACACTACCAGGGTTACTAAAAACTACATTTTCTTTCAATTGGGCTAAATCAAAAATTTTTTTAATCTCCTCTTCCTCCAACTTATTTAACTCATCCTCATTAATAGTCCTACTCCCCGTTTTATTAATTCCGTTCTTGATTTGCTTGATTTTCTGCCAAGCTTCTTTTGAGCTTGTAAAGCAGTCAATTGACTCAGCAAAGTCGTCCCAAGCCTTATTCTTTTTCCCCTCTATTAACTTCTTCATATTTTTTCCCGCCTCCCTCAGTGCTGTCCAGTTTTCCTGATTAGGTCTTTTGACAAAATTCCTAACTGCAGTTCTTCTAGTTTTTTTTAATTCATTACATTCCTCATCCCACCAAATTTGTTTGATGGGAGGGGTCCTACCAATATTTCTCTTCCTAATTCTAAGGTTGTTTGGACTAGTTCCCGGGGGAGCTCCTCCAGCCTTTATAATAGATCTTTCTAATGCTTCAGTGAATTCAGTCACCCTAGTATCTATATCGACCTCTTCCCATCCCTCAATGTTCCAATTATCTAACAGTTTAGATCCCTCGTCCTCAGATGAAATTAGGAATAAATCCCATTTCGTGTTATTTACCTTAAACTTTTTTGTCAAAAACCCAGATGCACAAACCCTATCAACATGCTCTTCGTCAAAACTCAAACCGACTACCTGATGATCCGATCCTAATATCTCGTTTTCTTCAAAGACCATGGCCTTTTCCATAATCATGTGAGAACCAATAAATAAGTCTAAGTTGGACGCGGGGCGCCCACCCGTACCTACCCTTGAATTAGTATAGGGATTTATTACAAACATATTATTGTCCCTAATTACATCCTCCAGTAAGGAGCCCTCTCTGCTGTCCACTACGCAATTCCAAATTTTATTTCTAGCGTTAAAGTCGCCCATAAAAATGGTTTCGACACCTATTCGTTTGTTTTTAAATAAGTCCACCCAGTCCATTCTATCCCACTTACCCCCCGGCCTTCTATAAACCAAAATCAAATCCCACCTAGTTTGGTTAATCTCAATCGAGATGCCCATGATCTCCCTACCCTCCCCTTTCCAAGAGATATCTTCCCTAATTGAAAACCTAATACCTTCCTCGATTACAAAAGCCAAACCTCCCCCCTTGTCTATTCTCATTCAAATCGAGTCTAATGACGTTAAAGCCCGGAATTACAAATCTATCTTTTTTCTTAAGCCATGTTTCTGTGATACCCATGATATTAAAATTACCAATATATTCTTTGATTTCGCTTAGTTTACCTCTAACACTCCTCGCATTCCAGGTTCCTAGACAGAGCCTGCCATTAATATCAGGAGTTGCCATTTCTTCTTTTAAGAAGGAGAGCCATATCACCCCGCCCTTCTACCAGCCAATTTATATGCTCCTTACCCTCATGAAGCAAGTTCTTTTTTCTTTCCTCCATGCATCCAAGTAGGAGGGGCAATAATAAATTCAATCCTACAAAATATAGCAAAATTATGAACTGTATTTATATAAACGACACAATAATATCTTACTGAATGGCTCATTGAGGCCCAACCCTTCACCGTCTCACAAACAGATATCAAAAATAGGACAAACACAATAATTGAAGTAGATAATAGATTCGAAATACATACAATCTTATGCTTTTTAATACACAATCCCACTTTAATGAGTATAAGGTGGTTTGACCTAGTCACTGGAAGACTAAGAAATAATTCCAGGACCCAACGCAGTTTTTTCCTTAAACTATAAATAAACTCAAATTGTATTAATATCAAGAAAATTTTAAACAGACTAAATAATATAGAAAAAATAAAAACGCCTAATAAGCCAACGGTAGGTTTTGCACTTAGAAAATAAAACAGAAATAAGGTATTATTTACTTTTTCCCTGATTAAGTGATGTAAAAGAAAAAACCACAAACGCATCAATACAAACGACCACACCACACTCAACCTAAAACTCGCATATCCCTTATTGTCCATACATCTAATTTTCATTAGTGACTTCCTTATTAGAGGTAAATCTTCCTTCTATCCTCTTCATTAATTCTTCGATTCTACCCTTCTTATATTCATCCTCCTGCCTAATATTCTCTCGCGTCCATCCATATTGCTGGTGGGCATTCCGAGCAATGTTTTCCAGTTCTTCCTGTTGCGCCTCCTTCGCCGCCTTTTGGGCTTCATATCGTTCTCTTCTTCTTCTAAATTCCTCCTGAGTCTTTTCTGGGATTGGAACTGACCAATTGGGCCTATGCCTTATGGCAGGCATGGGCACGAAACCGGCTCAAAGAGCGCGTCTGACAGCGACACTGTTTTGGGAGCGCGCTTACTCTACTGATTCGCTCTTTCGAGGTGGTGGGGCAGCATTGTAGGAGAAATCGAGCTGCGGCGGTGAGATGATACGAACGTGTGGCGTTCGACAGAGAACGTCACACATGCATGCTTCGACTGCGTACCCTAAAGATACTACGGAGTGGGGATATTTCTCCGCCGCTCGGCTCGGTTCACGCTCCGCTTTGAGCTCGCCGACAAGCTCCGGAGCGCCGGAGAGCGCTCCGGCTCAATTTACTACTAGCTGCCCATGCCTGCCTTATGGTATTCCAGTAGTCGTAGTCCTCGTCCTCTATTGAGGTGCTATTCCCCTTTTTGTTTTCACATAGCATCTTTTCTACCTTCTGTTCGTAACCTTTGTCTACTATTAGTTTCATCAAATCCGCTAAAAAATTCTCCTCCCTTTGTTTTTTAAGCTGCTCAATCAACTTATTATGCGCTCGCTGCTCCACCAAACTGATCTTTTTTATTGCCTTCTCCATTGGGTAACCTCTTCCAAATTGGTATTCCCCTTCTTCAATGGTAGGGGTTTCCTGAGACGAGGCACCTTCCTCCTCTTGAAGGCCCTCAAACCTATTTTCTAAGGTAATATTGATTGGATGCGCCCCCAGTTGGGAAATCTCCCTCTTTTTTTCTTCTTCGCGAAGTCTCCCTCTTCCTCTTCCTCTTCCAAGACTCTGTAGATTACTGTTCCTAGCGTTTCCCAATGCATTTTCCCATCTTCTTACTGCCATATTGGCAGCATCAGATTTGTTCTTTGCCTCTCTTAACACGAACAATTCATCGTCCAGGGGAACCTTTTTTAGTTCCCAAAAATCCGTTTTTTTCAGAGGGAGCGTTGGGTAGTCCCTACTACTACCTTCTCTTCCCAGATCTTCAAATTCCCAATTTACACCAAGCTGTTTAGCCACAATACTTTTTGCAGTGGCATAGGCCACATTTTTATAGGCCATAACTTTTCTAATTGCCCTTTCCCTCTGGTGCATCCAGCAGGTTTTCGACAGCGAGGTATGATTCCCTCCACAATTTAGGCAAATAGGCGATTTTTCACATCTCCCGTGTTCGTTTCCCAGGCAAACAAGGCATTTCCTTACCGCTTTACACGAGTCTTGAATGTGACCGTATGCAAAGCATTTATAGCATTGCTTTACAGGGTCAATATATGGTACCACATTTAGGGCTACATGACCTTCTCCAATTTTAATTGAAGTAGGGAGTCGGTCGCCCTTCACAGTGACCATTATGGCAATTCCGTCAGTCCAAACTTTTTTACCGTCCTTAGTTATTTTCTTCCTCATCCTCTCAAATTTAAATTCCCCCTGTCCTGGCGTTACGAAATCAATTAAATCCTCGATTGAGTCCTCCCATTCCGTGATGACCCCTCTGCGCGTTTTTTTGCGATCCGGGAGGAAGGCATCATAACCAACGCCTTGCCTATCCGCCATCTTGATAATTTCATTAGCTGCCGCCATGTCACTGAAAGTAATTTCCGCTTTATTGAGACCTATCATTTTAAGGCCTCTAATGAAGCGTGATTTCCCACTTAGAATCTTATAAATTTTAACTATATTGTTCCTTCTAAATTTGCTGGTATTTTCCCTTCCCAAGACCATTGTAACGAGGTATTCTCTGCTTCTCAATTCTTCAATATAAATATCTTTGTTCTCACCTCGATTCCTATTTTTCCTCACTTTCAATACGTCTTTGTCCACTTCTCTATTCACAGGGGTCTTTGAAGCTGCACTCGTTGAAGCCACGTTTTCGCAAGCTTCTTCACCTTGTTGGTTGTTTAACACTGGGTCCTTACTACCTAGATTTAAACTGTTAGAGTCCTTCCTACTTCCATCATCTCTCTTGTCCCTTTTATTACCTTCTTCAAGATTTTCCACGTCCTCTTCAGCATTCTATTCTCGTCCAACACCTTATTGCTTGTAGCGACGTCCTTTGAAGACTGGGACGCCACCGGGCCCTTCTCCTCACAAACTTGCGCGTCATCAATGCCAACCTTTGCAGGGGGCTCAACCATCTCTCTAGTAGGGATTGGCGACCCTACTTTGAGAACCTCTAGGGAAACTAGCTGCTCTATGCTTTTACTAGAAACTTCCTTATTCTTCGTGTTGGTAATATTCAACGGTACGATGCTACGGTTATACTTTTCAAAAAACTCCCTAGCCTCCGCATCTTCTTCTAGGTACTCCGCTTCACAATCAACATCTAAAACTTTATCTTCAACTGCCTTATTTTTCTTCCAAGACCCATCTCCTTCACTTACACTTCTATTCTTCTTTTTTTTGTATTTCTTCTTTATTTCTTTCCATTGGAACTCTCCTCCCTGTGGCACAGAGGCGTCACAGGGGGTCACGCCGGCCTCACCTCTTTCAATTTTCCTTTACAGGCTTTTCGTAAAAAAGAAAACCCCGAGGGCTGCAGTTTAGAATATGGGACACGCCTCCTGATGACGTCACCTATATATTTTTGTAGCTTATCACACAAGGTGTTCATATATGTAGACCATAAGTGCCACAAATTTTTTTTTAAGCGTCACAATACTTTTTTGTAAAAAGTAAAATTCCAGCCCTTTCTCATCTGTCCCGCTTAAGAGGGGGGTGCCTCGTATTGTAAACAGTAGAGAGGGTCCTGGGGGACACATTGGTGGTGATTTCATTTGTAGGAGGCGTGGGAGTCGGGAGTTATGGGAGGTCAAAGATCAGGACATTCAAAATTTGTGAATGAAGCATTGATCAATTTCTGTTGTGATAACAATGTCGAAACGGTGTTGAAGCTTACAAAATAGATATGAGGTGATTAAACGTATTTTTCATAAGTAAATACTACCTTTGAGGAAGTTGAAGATCTAAACGCGTGGGCGGAGGAGGGACTTCGCCCCTCCCCCTGCACCCCCTCCTCATAGATTATACCCTAACCTAACGCAATTATCCTTGTGAATAATTGTGGAGAGATATAAAAATTGTGTATCCCATTCGAGAATTCGAATGGGGACATGATAAGAGGTTGGGTTTTAGTGGGTATACCGGGTTCTCCTGTGAGTCCCACCGGACTTAGCATCACATGCCCGGTGTGCGTAAGGCATTTCCCCCTCTCAAAAAAAAAAAAGAAAGGGGGGAGTTGTGAAAATGTTGTAAGGAAGGTTGCTTATTATGTTGAAAAAAAAGATCAATGCTTCATTCACAAATTTTGAATGTCCTGATCTTTGACCTCCCATAACTCCCGACTCCCATGCCTCCTACAAATGAAATCACCACCAATGTGTCCCCCAGGACCCTCTCTATTGTTTACAATACAAGGCGCCTCCCTCTTAAGCGAGACAGATGAGAAAGAGCTGGAATTTTACTTTTTACAAAAAAGTATTGTGACGCTTAAAAAAAAATTTGTGGCACTTATGGTCTACATATATGAACACCTTGTGTGATAAGCTACAAAAATATATAGGTGACGTCATCAGGGGACGTGTCCCATATTCTAAACTTGAGCCGCCCCCTCTCCAGGTCGCGCTTCGTTGAGCTGTTGATAATGGGGTACCGGCGCGCCCAATCAAGCATGACGTTCCGCTTCGCCGATTCCGCGGCTAGTTACATTTAACTATTTCTATCGGATATTTGTTAATATTTGTTTAATTATTATTTTATATTTTACAATTGTTTATTAATCAAATTATTGTTATATCTATTTAAATTGTTTATTTATTTACATTTTCGTGTGGGTTGTGACCCTTCGGGGGTTCACTCTATACTCTCTTCACACACTTCTTTCGTATAAACGTTGGGCGCCAGCCACTCGCGGTGGCAATCAAAATTTGGAAAAAGGGCTTTAATGGGGGTTGTTACAAGGGGTGGGACACGGGCACTTTCGTCCTTACAATCTCGCGGGGGAGCACGCAAGGAGGATTTGTCGAGGGTTAGGGAAGATCTCAGGTTGAGGAAGGTTTCTGGAAGTTCGTCTACGTTACGCGTGAGGATGCTTTTAGACGGGAATGTTGGGGGTTGGACAGAAAAGGTCTCGAAAATATAACGTGGGATAACCGGCGCGATACGCGGACACACAAGTTCGCAATCGGAGATCGCCGTTGCCGAAACTCACACTCTTACAATCTATAATAGTGTTAAGGGCTCACCACAATACTTCACACTCTCACAAATCGCTTCTCGATGCTCTCAGAATCTCTATATTCGCTCTCTTAATTCTCACGGTACGTTCTCTATTTAGGTAGCCTAGGCTCAATGACGGCTCGTCGTCGCTGCCGCGACGACGGGACCGTCGCGGGATGATTTTTGGGGAGGGGATGGGGAATAGGAAGGGGGCCTTTTCTGGCAACGGAATAGGTTGGTTATCGATTGTCGATCGGCCGGTGTTCGGGATCGATGGGGCCGGCTGATCTCCTGCGGTGGCGGGCGGACTGGAGTCTTCGGGCTCGGCGACAGATGACTCCGGGTGGACATTTGTATCAGCTGCTGGGCCGCTTCGTCTCTTTTTCCGAAGTTCCACGTTGCTTTTCCTCTCTGGAAAGGTTGAAGGTCTGTCGCCGGCCTCGTAGCTCCTTTTTGCGGGTGATCCCTGTTGTCTCTTTTCCGTCGCCTCTATCGGCCCGACACCGGCGGGCGGGAAAAAGGTGTGAGGTGTTAGAAGGGTTAAGGGTCATTTTTAAGTGGGATTTGAGGTGGGAGAAGCGCAGCGATTGTAACGGGGGGCACAGGTGTCACCACGTTACAGGGTATATTGCAAAATTTTGTTTAATTATTCTATTGAAATTTATTTAATTACTATTTTTAATTTTACAATTGTTTATTAATCAAATTATTGTTATATCTATTTAAATTGTTTATTTCTTTACATTTTCTCGTGGGTATATTGCAAAATTTTGTTTAATTATTCTATTGAAAATTATTTAATTACTATTTTTAATTTTACAATTGTTTATTAATCAAATTATTGTTATATCTATTTAAATTGTTTATTTCTTTACATTTTCTCGTGGGTATATTGCAAAATTTTGTTTGATTATTCTATTCAAATTTATTTAATTACTATTTTCAATTTTACAATTGTTTGTTAATTAAATTATTGTTATATCTATTGAAATTTATTATTTTTATTACCTTTATCGGGGAATATCTTCTAATAAATATCAAGATATCAAATGATATCTTTACTCTTGATATAACTTACGTAAATGATATATACCATCGACGAGATACTGTTAAAGACTGCCAGCCCCTGTGTTAAAGTTCGGCCCGCCAAGTGGGCCCAGTGGGCCTGGGGTACGATCGGTAAATAGGAATGATGGATAATGTAAAATAGTGATATTACCCATTCTACCACCGAAAAAAACTGTTATACCACCAACGAGATGATTTAGCTTTGCCACAGTACAATAATTATCTCGTCGGTGCTGCTTGGAAAACAATTATATTTTACCTTATAATTGTATTACATTCTTATTGTAATACAATAATACAATTATTGTAATAATCGATACTAAATAAATATATGAAAAATAAGAATATTTGATATATAACATTCTGAAGAAATGCAAGAACTGAATAAAAAATAATTTGAAAATTACTGTTATATTTATAAAATAATGATTCTTAAACGAAAAATATCATTTAACTGTTAACAGAGACTCGTCTCTTAGCAGACTGTTAACAGGTGGACATTTTTACCTTTTTCACAGGTAGCGGAAGTAGGCATTTTTAACAGAGAATGACATACTAAGCGCTTAGTGTATTCCCTTATTCTGCCATGTGGTGAACAGAGTCGAACGCCCCAAACGTTTGAAAGTTCGCATCCTTGCATACCCCGCGCTGACACTGGCGCACTGGGGGGGGGGGGGGGGGCTAAGGGGCTCTAGCATCCCCCAAAGAAAAAGAAAGGAGAACAACAGAAAATTTTCCAAAATCTGTTCCTAATTAAATTAATGTTACTGTTTATGTCACATATTAATAACACTGTTTTTTGTATTAAAAATATTTTTATTCGTTCAACTTAGCTCCCTCCAAGAACAAATTCTGAGTGCGTCATTGCCCGCACATACCCCATCATGGCCCATCATTGACTGTCCTTTCTTTTTCAAAGTTTTATGGCAAGGCTTTATAACAGAAACCAGACCCCGAATATTCTGAAAGGTCGCAGACTGTGTCAAGCAGTGGACAAATTTGTATATATGTACAGGGTGTAAAAAAATTAAATGTCGCGACCTATATGGGGTGATTCTACACCTCTGGATCGGTGGAGATCTGTCAAAGAAAGCGACCGCAAAATTGACCTTGACTCCTAATTTCAAGGTCAAACTTTTTTATTGGCTTATCGTATAGTGCTCATCGAAGGGATAAAAAGTCTGAAAGGAACCATGTGCCGGAAATCAACCCTTCTCCTAGAAAAAAGCCGTCAAAGTTTCCATATACGTTAATGCATTAAACCTTCAGTCGCCCGGTACCCCTCTCCAGTGATCTTGGCGCGTCAGTCTCGTGTATCGCTTGAATTTCATAGTATAGGACAATTCTTGAATTTCAATCACAATGCCAGCACATAGGAAGGGTAAATTCTAAGAGAGCATATAAAAATGAAAGCTTGATAATTATTAATTTGTGAAGTATTTAAACAAAAGGGAGGAGAATTTTTCTTTTTTAATATGTAAATTTTATATTATATCCGTACGTCTTTAAGAAAAGATATAAGAATACATATATATATACAGAAATTTCATTCTTTATCAAATAAGTGTTTTATGCAATCTTTAATATTTGTAAATGCAACAAACGAGCATAGAAATTAAGGAAATTAAAGTAAGTACATATTTTGGATAGTGTTAGTATGTAGTCCTGAGGCAATGTATCAGAGTGCTAAGGCAGTCTAACGGTTTTGTACCAGGTTCAAATCCCTCTGTAGACATTAATTTTTTTTACATTGAGATATGGCAACGCTGAGCTGAAGGCTGTAAGCAAAGGAGTACAATCCTGGGTACCGAAGCAATCTTCTGTTACCGTCAACGCGTATTAGACTGTTGTAGTGCGAAGTGTTTCACATTTTTATATTAGGATAGAGCAGATGGCGCTCGTTCTCGAGGCACTGTAGGGGCCTTCACGAGTGAGGATAAATTAGGCCTCTACCATATCATCAACCGTTACACAGAATGAATAAATTAAATACTCTTTGTCCGTAATGCATATGAAACAAGTCCTTTATTTTCTCTAATAAGTCATTCATCTAACTGATGCTAACACTAAACTCTTATAACTAAATAACTGAGTTTATAAATTTAAATTAATATAAAATTATAAAAATATAAAAATATGGAAGTATGTTCTATATAAGCGTCTCCAACTAACCGCTTCGAGATTTCCGGACAGAATGACCCACGCCAACACTTGGCGCGGGGGAGGAAAAACATTTTCCCGCTTTTCCTTACTATAGGGTTGCGCTCGTGTAGTCGGAAATGAACTCTCCGACGAGACGGCTCACCGAACGTAGGTGCCGCCACAGCACAAATTCACGAGCCTTTGAGAACAAAGGCATGTCCAGTCTTCTACTATCTATAGTCACTGCTATATGTGCGTGCGTCTCTTCACCTTACCGTAATCGATAAGGTAGTTGTACCAGTGAGGTATGGTAACAGAAGAACTGCCAAAACAGGCACGACTGTTATACCGACTGTGGAAACCGCTCTTCATACTGGGGCGTCCTCGCCCCAGAAATGACCACCCTTCGGTATCAAGGCATGTCCAGTCTTCTACTATCTATAGTCACTGAGTATATGATTACATATATCTAACGATAAGGTCAAGTGGTTATGTGTAACGTTTGACAGATATAGGTTATAGTGAATAACATGTGGAAATCGAATGCAGTTACTTTCTTACAAGATATATCTGGAAGTATGTTTAAGGTAAAAGAAATATTAAACCTTACTTTCTTCAATACATTCTTTATGCCAAATTAATGTTGTTGAGTAATATGAATCAATATATAATAATATGATTTCTTTTTCTTTATTTTCAGCATTTATTCAGACATTGATGAGGAAATTACAACCACAAAATTATGGAGTAGAGAATTTGAATAGATCCATTAAACAAATTAAACATTGTGGAATGAAATACTAGGATTAATAACAGAAACGTACTCCGAAAACAGATGCAATTACTTTCTCACAGGATATATCTGGAAATATGTTTAAGGTAAAAGAAATGTTAAACCATATTTTCATCAATACATTCTTTATTTGAAATTAATGTTTTTGAGTACAGCGTATCAATATTTAATAATATGATTTCTTTTTCTATATTTTGAGTATTTATTCAGACATTCATGAGGAAATTACAAGCATGAAATTATGGAGCAGAAAAGTTGAATAGATACATTAAAGATATTTTCCAGCCTGGAATGAAATACTTGGACAAATAACAAAAACATAATCTGAAGACAGATGCAATTACTTTCTTGCAAGATATATGTGGAAATATGTTTAAAGTAAAAACAAATATTAAATCTTATTTTTTTAAATACATTCTTCATTCTAAATTAATGTTGTTGAGTATAATGTAGCAATATATAATAATATGATTTCTTCTTCTTTATTTTCAGCGTTTGAATAGACACGGAGGGTGTTTACGAAAGAAAGCGTTACAAAAAATCATTAATATTTAAATTTAACGTTTATTATAACAACAAGAAAATACAGAGCCGGAAAACACGTTTCAACAAATTGGAAGAAATAAAAACCGTCCTAGAATAGTCTCGCGCTAAACCGCAAAAAACTGTCGAATGCGGAGACGAAAAAAGGCCTGACCCCGGCCTCCGCGCCCCGCTCTCCGGCCCGGCACGGAGAGTGTCAGGCCCTCACACACAGACAGCCGCGAAAGCATATTACCAAATATGGAAATAAAAAGGTCACGGAGCCCCCTAATTGGCGCACGGGAGCTCCGTGAAACAAATCCGTGTGTCAACCGGAATCTATAAAACAGCCGGAACAACAAAGGCGTTTAGAACAATTATAGACGAACCTTGGCGAGCGAATACAGTGATTTTTTGAAGTTTGTACGTGTTGCGCGAACAGTAATCTGTAATAAACCGACCTCCGCGGTAAGCGGTTCTTATATTTATTAAGCTGTGTCCTACTCAAAAGTGCAGCACATTTATTTAAAAACCCGACTCACTAGCGGCATAATATTGCGGCAACAGCCAGTCATAAAATCGTAAACAGAGGGGAAAATTGCATCAGAGATATTATGGAGTAGAAGTATTAAATAGATACAGTGCAGAAATTATTCAACTTTTCTACTCCATCATTTTTTGGTTGGAAATTCCTCATCAATGTCTGAATGAATCCTGAAAATAAACAAAAAGAAATCATATTATATTGATACATTGTACTCAAAAACATTAATTAGAAATAAAGAATGTATTGAAGAAAATATGGTTTAATATTTCTTTTACCTTAAACATATTTCCACATATATCTTGCAAGAAAATAATTGCATCTGCTTGCGTAGTATGTTTTTGTTATATGTCCTAGTATTTAATTCCATGCTGGAAAATATCTGTAATGAATCTATTCAACTTTTCTGCTCCATAATTTTATGCTTGTAATTTCCTCATGAATGTCTGAATAAATACTGAAAATAAAGAAAAAAAAATCATATTATTATATATTGATACATTGTACTCAACAACATTAATTTGGAATAAAGAATGTGTTGAAGAAAATAAGCTTTAATATTTCTTTACCTTAAACATATTTCCAGATATATCATGCAAGAAAGTAATTGCATCTGTTTGCAGAGTACGTCTTTGTCGTTCGTCCTAGTATTTCATTCTACACTGGAAAGTACCTTCAATGTATCTATTCAACTTTGATACACCATCATTTCTTGGTTGTAATTTCCCCATCAATGACTGAAAATATAGAAAAAGAAATCATATTATTACATATTGATATATTGTACTTAACAACATTAATTTGAAATAAAGGATGTATTGAAGAATATGTACAATGTTTAATATTCCAACTGTAATATTCCATTGTTCACGCTGATTAGAAAAAGGATTAAAACATTTAGAAGCAAAGAAGACTTATGGAGAAAACATAGAAGTAAAATTTCGTTTTGGGGGACCACAAATTAAGGGGTCCTTTTTTTTGTAGTTTTTGACCTGAAGTTTTAGAAAATCCAAGTTAAAAGTCCAGGAAACCAATAGTTTAAGAAATACAAGTGTTTAAAAATGTACGTATTTAGTGACATTTCAGAGGTTAGAATGACGCCATATTGTTTCTACCCATCATCTGATTGGTTCGTTTAAGTGACTAAGTTCAACTTACCTTATTCGAAAACGTATTGCTCCTTGATTGCTGCGATCAAGGAATCCATAAGATGAATTGTGTGAGATTTGCAGAATTTCCTCCACAAATACTCACACAGGCGATCGGCAAAGTCTTCGTCGTGGAAGCAGCTTCTTCCACGCATCCAATCCTTTGCCGGTCGCCAGTTAGCTTCGATTTGTTGCGTATGAGTTCCATCAGGCGCTGTAATTAAAAGATACACAAAACATTTATTTATTATCACACCGATGTGACCGGCCGCCTTACGGCGGCCGGAAATTCTGATGTGGCCTAACCAAACTGAAATAATTACCAACAAATTCGACGCTATGATTCACCATCTTATGGGTGAATCCTTCAGCAGCGAGACCCATGTAACTCCTAAATGAGTCCGTATAGATCTCACTGCCTGCAGCAACATTTGCTTTGATTAGGGGGATCAAGGTTGCCGCTTCCCGGTTTTCAACGACAACCATTCTGCAATCGTTGGTCGATGTGTCGACCATGCCAAGTACCCAGTGGCCGTCGATGATACGGCCACGGTTGTACTTCCGCTTGCCGAATTTGGCCTCATCGATCTGAAATAATATTTAAAGTGCAGTAGTAGAAGACAGGAATAATAACAAAATTAATTAAAAACAGTATAAAATTACCTGTACAACGATTGCAGAACCTCCTTCATCGATCCCGCCTAATTTCGGCTTGCCCGCTTGCATTTTGCAAACGTGGTCCACTATCATCTCCCGACAATAGCGGAACCACGCTGCAATCCTGTCCGTTGATAAAACTTCCTGATCTTCTCCTACGTCGGATACCTCCGTTGCGGTAACCTCGTAGGAGAAGTCAGATGTGAAGCAATACATAAGCCTTAAAAAAAAAATATATATATATAAGAAACGATTATAAATTTAATTGAAATTAATAATCAAATGATTTCAAATGAAAATTTACTTTATTGCCTTATGCAACGGCAGACGGACATCCTGAAAGAAGGAATCGACTGTGGCCGCGTACTGCTTGCAGTTACCGCGGCCAGCAGGGCATCGGAAACGGCCAAGTCCGTGTTCCCCGCCTGCATAAAGCCTCATGGGCCGTCGATGGGTACTACAATTCTTTGTAGTACGAAGAAGTCCCTTCTCCCTGGCCCATGAAACCGCCGATTCCTTCGAAGCGGGCAAGCTGCATAAATCATATTAAATAAAATTCACAAAAACCCAGATAATACATACAAAATATGCAGAACATTAAAATGTATAAAGAAAATAACATAAAATTCAAATACCTGCATAATTTATACTTTATGGTACTCATTGTTATATATAAATAACGAAAAAAAACACAAAAAATATAAAAAATAAATAAATAATAGAAAAAACACACAAAAAATAAATAAAACATACAAAAAACACAGCAACAATAAAACACGGTACTGATTGTGAGAATAATGCTACCAAGAATATAACAGTTGAATAAAAAAATTGATAGAGTTAACAAATGATACCTGAAATAAATGAACAGATTTCAAATTTATGCGCGAACCTTCCTGCGGACCAATCAGAAGATGGGTAGAAGCAACATGGCGTCATTGTAACCTGTCAAACGTCACTAAAAACGTACATTTTTATACACTTGTATTTCTTAAACTATTGGTTTCCTGGACATTTAACTTGCATTTTCGAATGTTTCAGGTCAAAAACTATAAGATTTGATACTTTCCATCGAGAAATTTGTGGTCCCCCAAAACGAAGTCCAGCCTTACATTTATTTTTCTTGATAATCTCCAGTACTTCACTGTTGGACGCCGTGCCGATTGGATACGTTCCTTTTGGACGCCGAACCGATTGGACGCGTTCTGGCGCGTTTCTTTTGGACCCCGTGCCGATTGGATGCGTTCCTTTTGGACGCCATACCGATTGGACGGGTTCTGACGTGTTCCTTTTGGACGCTGGTCCGATTGGACGCTTTCTGGCGCGTTCCTATTGGACGCCGTGCCGTTTGGATGCTGTGTCTTTTGGACGCCATATGTTTTAATATTATTGCTTTTAGAAATCTGTAAATCGTTTTGACAGGTATAGGTTATAGTGAAAAACATGTGGAAATTGAATGCAGTTACTTTTTTACAAGATATATCTGGAAGTATGTTTAAGATAAAACTAATTTTAAAGCTTATTTTCTTTAATACATTCTTTATTCCAAATTCATGTTTTTGTGGACAATGTATCAATATATAATAATATGATTTCTTTTTCTTTATTTTCAGGATTTATTCAGACATTGATGAGGAAATTACAACCAACAAACTACGGAGTAGAAAAGTTGAAAAGTTACATTAAAGAAATTAAACACTGCGGAATGAAATACTACAACAAATGAGAAAAACGTACTCTGAAAACAGATGCAATTACTTTCTCGCAGGATATATAAGGAAATATGATTAAGGTAAAAGAAATATTAAATCTTATTTTTTTCAATACATTCTTTATTCCAAATTAATGATTTTGAGTACAATGTATCAATATATTGTAATATGATTTGTTTTTCTTTATTTTCAGCATTTATTCAGAATGGAATATTTCAATACAACTGTTCAACTCGTTTGAGACAAATTCAAGACTTCTAAACACAATACAAGCGCTATAAAAAAGATACAAGTGAATAGTGAAATAGAAACTCTGTTTCAAATTATTTTTTTTATGAATTATTACTTGGTAAAACTATTTATTTGAAAGTAGAAGAAAACACTGAATTGTAACTTAAATTCTATATTAAGGAAATTAGAATAGGAAGTTAAAGTTTAAGGGATTTATCTATTTTTATTAAACTATTTATTTGAAATATGCTGGTATTACATTGTTTTTAAAGTCTATAAGGTGCAAGACAAACTTATCTAATTTAATACTGCTCTTGCTCGAATAATTTCTGCACTGTATCTATTTAATACATCTACTACATAATATCTCTGTTGCAATTTTCCCCTCTGTGTCTGATCAAACGCTGAAAATAAAGAAGAAGAAATCATATTATTATATATTGTTACATTATACTCAACAACATTAATTTATAATAAAGAATGTATTGAAAAAAATATGGTTTAATATTTCTTTTACCTCAAACAAATTTCCTGATATATCCTGCGAGAAAGTAATTGCATCTGTTTTCAGAGTACAATATTGTTTTTCGTCCTAGTATATCATTCCACACTGTTTAATTTCTTTAATGGATCTATTCAAATTCTCTACTCCAATATTTTTTTTTCCTGATCAATGTTTGAATAAATGCTGAAAATAAAGAAAAAGAAATCATATTGTTACATTATACTCAACAACATTAATTTAGAATAAAGAATGTACTGAAAAAAATAAGATTTAATATTTCTTTTACTTTAAACATATTTCCACATATATCTTGCAAGAGAGTAATTGCATCTGTCTTCAGATTATGTTTTTGTTATTTGTCCAAGTATTTCATTCCAGGCTGGAAAATATCTTTAATGTATCTATTCAACTTTTCTGCTCCATAATTTCATGCTTGTAATTTCCTCATGAATGTCTGAATAAATACTCAAAATATAGAAAAAGAAATCATATTATTAAATATTGATACGCTGTACTCAAAAACATTAATTTCAAATAAAGAATGTATTGATGAAAATATGGTTTAACATTTCTTTTACCTTAAACATATTTCCAGATATATCCTGTGAGAAAGTAATTGCATCTGTTTTTGGAGTACGTTTCTGTTATTAATCCTAGTATTTCATTCCACAATGTTTAATTTGTTTAATGGATCTATTCAAATTCTCTACTCCATAATTTTGTGGTTGTAATTTCCTCATCAATGTCTGAATAAATGCTGGAAATAAAGAAGAATAAATCATATTATTATATATTGATTCATATTACTCAACTACATTAATTTGGCATAAAGAATGTATTGAAGAAAGTAAGGTTTAATATTTCTTTTACCTTAAACATACTTCCAGATATATCTTGTAAGAAAGTAACTGCATTCAATTTCCACATGTTATTCACTATAACCTATATCTGTCAAACGTTACACATAACCACTTGACCTTATCGTTAGCTATATCACAGCCGACTCTAGTACTAGCCATGCTGAACAACGTGGCAACACCGCTCACGTGACAATCGGGAGTCCTATTTTCAAAAACAGAGTCCTGTGCTCGGAATTGTAATTACCGTCTTTTTTAATTAAAAGCTGTAGTAATATACGCTATTTTGTATTAGTTATGTATAAACAATACATAAACGTTGCAACTATGGCAAGTAGAAGTGATGTGGTAGTATAAAATTGTTATAAATGTGATATAAATTTTGTGTACTCTCGAAGTAGTTTGGTGTTGTGAAGCATGATATTTGAAATATTTACAGTGGTTTCAAGAAAATTTAGGTATGAAGCAAAATGAAACCATCTTTGGATCAAATTGAAACATTTAAGAATTGATAAACGTGTATATAAGTGAATAAAAACCTTGAAACAAGCGAAATTATTGGAACGAAACCAAAGAGGTTATGTGAAGTCCAGAGAGTAGTCGAGAGTCCGACGACGTTGATTGGCTGGGAGTCTGGGAGTCCGGGAGGCAGATTGAGTAGGGTTAGATGTTGATATATTCAGACCGGACTCCCGCGGTGTTGCCATTTTTACTTCAGCACGGCTAGTACTAGAGTCGGCTGTGGATATATGTAATCATATACTTTAGCATGCATACGCATTCAAATAGCATAGGAATTTAAGGGGTAACACCACTGTAACAGCTCGAAAAAAAGCGTTTTTATGGCAGTTTTTCTTGGATGGAAGGAAAGGTAATAGAAAAATAATATTGGGGGCAGTTATTAGGAATATATTAAGGTATTAAAAAAAAAATTTTAATTGAGAAATATTAAAAAATGGCGGCACTGAAGCCATTCTAGCAAGGCATGTTTAATTTTCAGCGCTCTGCGGCACGCAGTGTAGCTGGTGCAAATTTGAATCTATGAGAAAGAAAAAAATATCACTTAATCTACATGCTTATAGCTAGAGAAATACGTAGGGGATTTTAAAAATATTGATTTTTGTGTGATTGGTGAGTATTTGAATAAAAAGCGTTCAATTTTCTCTAAAAAGTGGGCAATCATTTGTTAATAAGTAATGTTTAAATTAACTTATCGAAAATCCCGTACGTATTTCTCTTCGAAATGTTATTTTAAAGATATTATTAAAAATTCGAATGAAAAGAATGAAAATTGTTCGAGTTATGCTGCGTGCCGTTTTGAAAAATCATGTTTCAAGAAAAACGCGTTTAAAGTTTTGAAATGTGTTATGAACATGAAGAAATGAAAAATTCGACTGTTTTAAATTTTTTATCATTAATCTGCTATCCTAGGAACATAAAGCTGCCCTTCCATGTTTAAATATTCTTCCTCATTCTCTTTCCTCGAAGATTGTAAGGTAGAGTGTGCCTCTTTTGCCGCATCGGTCAAGGAGCGCTCGGCGTGGTTGATCCGCTTAGCATCGGCTTCCAGACAAAAATTGTATGATTGGACACCAATATCCATCTCCAAAGCTTTCATAATTCGGAGAATGTTTGTCAGGCCATCATTAAAATTGCACACCGCAATATCAGTCGCTATTTTCAAGACTTTTTTGCCGCTTGAATAAGATTCTGGAGCCAAATTCCAAACGGTAGCATTAAAGCTTTCGTTGCTATTTTCTGAAGACATCCATTGTTTATTAGAGAAGTTAGAAATCAAAGGGTAGGACATTAGGTTGTACCTTCCCAACAGGGATTAATTTGACACCAAGTAGTCGTTTCGAAGCAGTCCGACGCGCTTGGGAAAGAGCTCGAAATTTCAAGGAAACAAATTTCTTTCAGGTAAAAACGCTTTTGCCCCATATTCTAGAAGGTTCAAAGCATCTTTTAAGCCAATAAAAAAAAAATCGATTTTTCGAAAAATTTACAGTGGTGTTACCCCTTAAATCGACAAACAATACCACCATCTGCCGATTTCCAAAGGCAATGATTATAAAAATATGGCGTCCAAATGGCACGAATCCAAATGGCACGACGTCCAAACTGCACGGCGTCCAAACGGCACGACGTCCAAAAGGAACGCGTCCAATCGGTCCGGCGTCCAAAAGGAAAGCGTCCAATCGGCACGGCGTCCAATCGGCACGGCGTCCAAAAGGAACGCGTCCAATCGGGACCGTCCAATCGGGATGCGTCCAATCGGTCGACGTCCAAGTGGGACACCCCCAAAAGTTCACGGTCCAAGTGAAACGAGAGGCAATGGAAGGATATTTTTATTTATTATCTTGGTCAACTTTTGTTTCATTCATTAGTGTAACTATCTCGTTAATTTTCATAATTATTACAGTTTCTGAAAGTTCTGGCTAACTTCGATCCCTTTTAGCCACCTCTTACGACAGGCAGAGAATACTATGGCTGTATTCTATCCCCCAAACCACAGGGGCTAATTTCGTCAATCGATAGGGGATGTTTAGAAATTGTTTTCAACTAGACAATGACGTTCAAGCTCATTAATATTAGACCACGAGTGAGTTCATTATACTATTTGGGAATTTAATGTTAAATAAATTTTAATTATTTTCCATGATTAGAAATTATATTAGCAAGTTGACTACTGCAGTGGAAAAGGTCATGTGCAGAGTTGGATATTATTCCAAATAACCTTCTGATACACATTTTGAATCAAAAATGAAAATTTATAGACCTTTGAATACACATCTCGAATAAAAACAAATTATTTCAAATAGCAAATAATTTCCAATTTAAAGACACTTTTATTTGAAATAAAGTTTGATATTTTCTGTTATTTTCAAATAACTAATAGAAATTTTAATTATTTGTTATTTTAATTACTCGAATAAATAATTAATAGTAATTATTTAGAAGTTGGCCCTCCTCACCGATTTTCGTGACCTTAAAATATGTTTTCAAGGTCATCATTCTGAACAACTTTTCCCTATACATGATACCGCCGCTCGGCCTTAGTTTCCGAGATATTTGCAAAAATCTTTAGTTAAACTTAGATTATGAGTACACTGTATCCTGGGAACAATGGAGATTGAATGGTGATTGAAAGAGTGATTGAAGTGGTTTAAGGTTAGGGTTAGGGTTTGTTTTTGATTTTTTCACGTTATAATTACTCTTTGTTTCACCTTTTATATGTATATTGTATACCTATTATTCATTTTGTGTTTTGTCAGAAATCGGAAACATTTCGCCCATCATGTTGAAAAATGCCATTATGCACTCATTAACATCATGTTGACGTCGGAATAAAAACTCAGCTATATATCCCACGTAATGAGACGTAGGAGTTCCATAACTAGGAATATTAGCTCTCGTATCACGCCATGTACGCTCTAAACCTAAACCTAACCTAAACCTAACCCTAACCCTAACCTTAAACCACTTCAATCACTCTTTCAATCACCATTCAGTCTCCATTTTTCCCGGAATACAGTGTACTGGTGACATAAGTATAACTGCAGTTTTTTACGAATATCTCGGAAACTAAGGCCGAGTGGCGGTAATATGTATAGGGACAAGTTATTCAGAATGATGACCTTGACAACATATTTCAAGGTCACGAAAATCGGTGAGGAGGGCCAACTTCTAAATAATTACCTAATTCATTTCTTATGCTTGAATATTTTCATTTTAGTCGAAATTTGAGTTATAAAATTATTTGAAATAATGCCCAACTCTGGTCATGTGTAATTAGAGTGTTATTAAGAATATGGTTGATTGATTTGGGAAATCGATCATCAATGACGACAATGACTAACGCAGTTAATCAAAAATATTTGAACAAAAACGTCTCAGTAGTTTGATCTATCGATGTCAGAGGAAAGTAATAAAAACTATTCAAAGGAAATATTGAAAATGAGGAGAATTGGATGAACAACGACATCGTTTGGGACACCATTAACATAAACAAGAAGATTTTGTCTTATTTATTTGAAAATGCTGCTTGTAATGCACAATAAGTTTGTTTAGACCTTAGGCAAATTGTTTCTCATGAACCGAACCTTCCTACGATAGAAGCAGTATCGGACTTTTATTAATTCCAATTACCACCGAGACTCTAAAGTGAACGAGTTTCCACTTCTTGACTCGACATCCAACCATTTCCCAGTGTTAACAGAGTGTTAATTGTTAAAGGGTGAACTCGTGCTTCGAATAATTATACTACTAATTATTTAATTATCGCCACGAACCACGTTTCAGTAGTAAACAAATAATAGTGAAATTATTGTAAAGAAAATAATGAAAACAAACAGCCAAAAATACTCTTAGATAATTAGAATATTCTAACTATTAACCTAATACTTGTCAACATACTAATTATCAAGTTCTATCATTTACCTGGTACTTGTGAGCAACTTAATAAGACATAATAAGACTCTTAACCCCTTCGCAGCGGACGACAAGATATCTCCCCTCGTGATTTCATTCACGATATGCTTTGGACGAGATACCTCGCGCACGCGTTCCCGTTTTTCGGTTGCTTTGATACAAATCGTTGGACGAGATCTCGCGGTTTCGCAAAATATCGAAACAATAAGGTTACCTGCCCATTTAATCCTCGCTACATTTACGCAAAGAGAAACTTTTCGATGTAATAGTATTAGAGAAATTGCGAGTTCGGAGAAGTCTGAGAAGGAAGCACGCTCCTTGTAACGTTCACAATTTTTATTAACACAGAAATTATAAATGGAATATATACAAGAGAGTTCAAGAGAGTTGACGAGTCACACGAATGATAGGAAATATATACAACAGAGTTTACAATAATTGCGAGTTCAAAAGAATATTACACAAACGATAATTGCGAGGACACTGCGTGGACAAATACTATAGAGAAATAGCGCGGACTGGACTTTAGTCGTGAAATTCGCGTGTACAGATCAGAACAATGTGTTCACTTTTTGAGCGTCCGAACTAGAAGTGAGACACCGGTAAATGACGTCTAAAGGTCGATTTATATTATCCGTTCAGACACGGGCCGTTTCCGATCAGTTAGGTTTCGACAAAAACGATGTAGTATTTATATCATCAGTTCACGTCCGACAACGACAGGCAGCGAACGTTAATCGCCATCGTTCGAAAATGTTTTCGCATTTATCTTTAAAAGATTTGTGCTGCATAGCCTTACTATTAGATGAAGAGGAAGAAAATAAGAAAAGAAAGCGACGTTTTGGCACCCATAAAATGTTAAAAATAAGAAAGATTAGTGGAGAATATTGGACGTTATTTAGACAATTAATGGACATCTTTTTTATAACTGTCACTATAATTTTTATCTTCTTGATTATACAAAAAAGTATAATACCTCACTAACTCTATTAACTTTTCGTTCTGCATTATTATAATATATTGCTCACACCACGTCTGTTCTATCGTCAGATTTTGTCTGAACCAAATGCATATCATACGACAGCGTCCGTTCGGTCGCATTTCGTTTGTTTCAGTCACGTATCGCTTCAGTCAAATTATTCTTTTCGAGAATGTCAGTCGTCTTATGTCTGAAACGGAACGCATCTGAACCGATCCATCACGGTATATGTAAACACTCGTATTCAATAACACAGAACAATATTTGTCGGAACCTAACTGATCGGACGTGGCCCGTGTCTGAACGGATAATATAAATCGACCTTAAAGTGCCGGTTCCTGCGATGGGAGGGGGCGATTAGAACAATGCGTGTCTAAGAGGTGCTGTCGCTATCGGTAACGACGCACCGGCGCGGCGAACTATTTTCGCCACTGAATAAACGATTCTAGAGAATTTCACCAACAAATAGTAAATACTTTTATTAAACTATGATCAACAAGTTGAACATTCTTTTCCGCCTCCAGATATTCTCAATTTCGATTGAAACTTATCTCAATTTGTCTCACAAAATGACCTGAATTTTCTTGCATCTGCTCGAAACTTTTACAAATTTTGGTTTGAACAGAATTTTGAGATTTTCGTTATATGGAATATTGTTGGAAATTTAATGCTATCTGAAATCTCCACCATGGCGATTACCATCCGAGAGCAATTATTTCAACAATGTACACTGACAATGAGTCCCATCGAAGTTGTCGCAGTGAAGTTGGCCACGCATTCACTCACCGACGCGGCGTGAATGCGTTAGTGAATTTGTAGCCAACTTCACTGCGACAACTTCGATGGGACTCACAAGGGAACATCGGGGATTGGTACACTCCGATTTTGATGAAACTTTGCATAAATATTTATTAGACCTGTTTATGAAAATAACTGTAATTCGTTGGTGCCCGTTTTTCACTTTGAGGGAGATATCAACCCTTTTATCCGAACCGCCCTTTCTATATACGTGCTTATAAATCGTAAACAACAAAAGATATCAAAAAATAGTTGAAATAAAAGTTATACCGTTTCTTGAGGTCTATAAGATTGCTTGCAAGTTTTTTTTTTAAATCATCCTTTTTGCAAAATTGAATTGCCCCTCCCCCTCCGTTTTGAAAAATTTTACTTTTTTTTCAATCAATAAAAGCGCCTATTTATTACGAATTCAACGATGTATTATAGTGTATAGTTGTTTTAATTATCCCGATGAAATTTTTTATTTAAGTTTTTTGATTTGTCTGTATTGACCACTAACTCAACTTATACTTGCAACGTTGATAAGATCTTTGATAAGAACCATTTTTCCATTCGTTTTACATGTCATTTTCATAATTGCAAGATTAATTTCATCTTCATATGATGAAGTACATTTATTTTGTAGACTCTTTACAATATAAAGAGTACTTCCGATGTAGTAGTACAATTGAAAAGACGGTTAATCTACATATAAAAATAAGCTGAAAATATAAAGAGTTTTTGATACAGTAACACTCTCATTCATCCATACTGTGTTCGTTAAATCCGCTTCTATACATATTTCGCTTATTCTGACTTCAATTTTTATTATAATATAATATTATTGTACATGTATATAACAACCAATATTATTCGACATAGCTTTTACAATAGTGAAATTCTTCAAAAAAGTGTTTGAAACCTAAATATTTTTTACACCAAGCACAAAGAAGTACATATAGCTAATTCTCCGTATATATCGCACCGATGAATTTTGTCAACCTGATTTGTAAAACAATAATCGACTGGATTTTCATAGCGTGCCGGACGTTCTTCTATATATCCACTTTTGTACCACGAATACTTAAACAAATTTTGGAATCTAGGTGAAGACAACTGATTATGTACAAGAGATTGGAGTTTTATGATATTATTTGGTTGATGTAAAATAACGTCATGATTCAATAAAATGACCTGATTGGAAAAAGTTTTTATAAAATTTTTCCATATTCGAAAACCAAGAACATCAAGAGGCTATAGTCTTCCTGTCGTCTTTTTCGGTATCGTCAGAAAAAGTACTTCTTTTCCTTCAAGAACAAGGTCTTGCAAAACATTTGGACAGTGTCCACTCCATGAATCTAGTAGGAGAACGCTTCGGGATCCCACGTTTGTTAAAAATATTTCAGTAAACCAAGTTTTAAAGTGCTCTGAAGTTAATTTGCCAGATTTTGAAACAGAAACATGAACATTTGGAGCATTGAATAAACTTTCTTTTACTCTTGGTCCGAACTGTCCGCTTGATTCCTTTAAAATTATGTAAAGCGGTGAAAGCAATTTTCCATTTGCAGATACAGTAGGTTGTATGGTATAACTATGAGTGGTTGATGATATGGACTGTACGACAGCTTCAACGGTTTTTAACCGACTTCGAAAAGGAGGAGGTTACTCAATTCGATCAGTATGTACTTTTTTTTTTGTGTGTGTGTTCACCGATTACTCCGAGATGGATGTACCAATCGGAACGAAACCTTTTACATCTTGTAGGGTATGTCTTCTGGTTGGTCCCATTGAAAAAAAATTTTTCATTTTTTCATTGTTATTGCAAAATACAGGAAGTTTTTAATGTAAAAATTGGACGATTTCAATGACCTTTTAATATGTTGTCGGTGATATGATTCTGAACAACTTTTTCATTATGCATAATTAACGGAAAGCTTTAGTTTCCGAGATATTCCTAAAAAACTATTGTTACTACTACATTGAATTCTACGTATGCCTACATGTCTTTACCTGTGTATGAGTCAGCATGCAGTCGCCGATTCTCTACTGTTTCTTGTATACATGTATTCTCTCCAAGGCATGAACCGATTGCGATGAAACCTTTCCCATTTCCGCGATATCTCACTTGCAAAAATTTATGCAATTTGTTACTGTTAATAACTATTATTATAACTTGTATGGAACTTGTTATCGTTAAAAACTATCGTTATTGCAATTAACCGATAAGAACGGTAAACCACCTTACGGCATCCTATAAATACTGCTCGTTCCACTAAAAAGTGTGAAATAAAATAATTTTTAACAAAAAATACAACCGACTTCGAAATGCACTAAAAAGTATGAAATAATTCCTACTTCATTTATACAAATACCCAACAGCTATTAATAAAACCTATTTACTCGTTAAATAGTATACTAAATACATTTCAACCTTTTCGGAGGCGGCGCAAAATTAAAAATACCCGAATATACGATGCTGTCAATAATGATTTGATAGGTTGTTGACGCCCGAATCTTCCTAGTATAAGAAAAGTTTTTAATTTTGGGCCGCCTCCGAAAAGGTTGAAATGTATTTAGTATACTATTTAACGAGTAAATAGGTTTTATTAATAGCTGTTGGGTATTTGTATAAATGAAGTAGGAATTATTTCATACTTTTTAGTGCATTTCGAAGTCGGTTGTATTTTTTGTTAAAAATTATTTTATTGATCCCTTGGCAGCTAGCGTTCGACCAGAATGAAGTTCTAAATTAAAACCACTTTCGTCTAAATTAAGTACATTTTCTACACTATAACTATTAATATTCGGTTTCATAACTTGAATAAAATTATCGATAACTGTATGTATTTCTAGAGAATTTTCACGTTCCCGGTAAGATACAAATGTTGTTATTTTACGCGAAACTATTCCATGCAGTTTTTTAAATTTAAATATCTACCACTTTTCTGCTTTAAATGTTGGCAAATCAATGTTTTCTTTTGCTTCTAATGCCCATTTTCGAATATCAATATCATGGACTATGGATCCTCTTTCAAGAGCATCACGAAACATCGAAAGAGTAAAATCCGAATTTTTGAACGTGTTTTGAGAATAACATGTTTATCTTTTTAAAAAATATCATACGCCTACAATAAATGGCTTATTATTGCGATTTTATATAAACGCAAATATCTTGTAAAATGTATATAGGTTCTATCAACGTCGCAAGTACCTACTATAAGTCGAGGTAGCGGTCAATACACACAAATCAAACAACTTAAATCAAAAATTCCATCGGAATAATTGAAACAACTATACACTGTAATACATTGTTGAATTCATAATAAATAGGCGCTCTTATTGATTGAAAAAAAAGTAAAGTTTTTCAAAACGGAGGGGGAGTGGGAATTCAATTTTGCAAAAAGGATGATTTTAAAAAAAATTTTACACGCAGCGTTATAGACCTTAAGAAACGGTATAACTTTTATTTCAATTATTTTTTTATATCTTTGGTTGTTTACGATTTATAAGCACGTATATAGAAAGGGCGGTTCGGATAAAAGGGTTGATATCTCCCTCAAAGTGAAAAACGGGCACCAACGAATTACAGTTGTCTTCATAAACAGGTCTAATAAATATTTATGAAAAGTTTCATTAAAATCGGAGTGTACCAGTCCCCGATGTTCCCTTGTCAGTGTACTTCAGTCGTACAAGCGCTCGTACAAGTTTTAAATACATCTCGAGGATCGCGTAAAGAGATTTAAGAATTACCTTAAGACCCACTTCAGCATCTAAGAGTTGAAATACAACAGGGTTAAAACGCTGCGCCGGTGCATATGTTTGAAAAAATTTATCATATCAGAAAGAGAACGTTTTTCTAAAAAATGTTTTTCCATTTTTGCTGAAACATCTGCAAACATGCTTCCATGTTTTCCATATTGGGAATAATATCTTGATGTTTTTACCGCGTGTAGACGGAAATTGTAACGAATGTAAACGATCCATACAAGTTTTTATCCGCGTCCATCAAACAAGGAAATCTCGCAAAATACAAATCGAAGTACAAAACACGCGATAAAAATTATCTGGACTGAGAGTTTGCAGGTATGTAATAAAGTTGATACACTATCGCACAAGTTTCATTTATACTTTGCTCTCGGTTGTTACTCGTTTCTTTATACAACCATTCGAAGTCCATGCAACTTTAAAATGGTGTTGAAAAATGATCAAAAATTTTATTCCACTGTCATCGCTTTCTTCACTAATATGTTAATAACTTTTTTCGCTTTTCTATGAAATAAACAGGGAACTCTTTTTTACAGTGTTTAATAAAAAAAAATAGTGTTACGTTACGACGTCGTCGTGTGTAAGACGGTGGCGTAACGTAAAAAAAAGGAAATATAAGAAGATATAGAGATATAAAGAGTTTGGTTATGTATGCGCAGTAGAAAAAGTATTGCGCTGCCACCAGTCCTAATCACTTATGACGCGCGCTTTCGCGATCCGTCCACTATAATTAGAACGATTAGAATAAGACAGTAAAATTAGATGTGAATTTTTACTGCTGGATTTGATGATGCTCTAGTCCTATATGGGTCCCTCGTGTGAATTTATGCTAAGTTGGTAAGCGTGGAAATGTAACAGTTTATGAAAACAGATCTTATTCAAAATAAGAGAAACGACAAAATAAGAGGTAAAAAAAGATCTGTATAATTGGTGTGTAAACGGTTTAACAAGATGTATGTATATATGATGTAACAATAAAAAATGTGTGATCTGTTCCGACCGTTCGACGGAACAGATGTGTGAGAATTTCTAAAGGGAGTTTATGATAGTTCTTCGACGGAAGGCTATTTTTGAGTTTAGGCATTGTTGGGATCCGGGTGAGAAACGAGGAGACCGATTTATTCAATCACCGATTTATTATACATTTCAAATATACACTCCAGATACAACTAACGATAAGTACTACGTGGAAACTCGACCGACAGACCGCTTAAGACCGTAGGAAGATTGAATCAAGAGAGCTCCTGTCCTATGGGCTCTAGTTTTATATCCTTAGGCTCCTTAGGAGAGGAGGGGATGTCTGTGACCCTTGATCTTTGATGCATAGTCCTGGATGAGACATAACTTTCTCTAGGATTTTGGAGTTTCAAAACAAGGTTGACTAACGTCTGTTTATCAGTACTGAGTCATGGAGTTGGTCATCCAACAGCATTTTAGCATTTACGGGCATTTACCTTTTTGTGCAATAGAGTCCGATTTTAGTTTTCGTTTTTGTCCTCAATAGCTCCGCTCATGTCATAAACTGGCTTTTCCGACGGGTAAATTAAAATTCGGTACTTCGTAACGGTACCCCAACCTTCGAGGGTCAACCTGGATGGAAAAACCCCGGCGTAGCCGGACTTTCGAGGTTCTCGTGTAAGTACTTACTGTACGCTTCTGCTAAGTTGACACTCCTAAGGAATTGGGTCTGATTGGTCGGAGCTAGATGGGCCAGGCTAAGACACGCACACTTATACAGTTGACCCACACGCATTTTCGCTGTTCGCTTCCTAGGTTACAACTGCTAGTACTAGAAATGAAGTGTGTCGCGTGACAGAGAAAGAGAACGGTATACGCGTCGACAGAGAAAAAGAACAGTAGTCGCCGCCTCGAGTCTCAACTTAGTACGCACCGACATCGCCCCACCCTCTCTAGACGAAGACGCGCTAAGGACGCTAGAGAAGGTGGAACCGATCTTCAGGGGGCCACGTCGATTGGAATTTTGACTTTTCCCAAGAAAACCAATCAGCGCGTTGTCCCCGAACTGGACGCCTCCATCGGAGGTAACATAGCGGCGTTCGTAACGCAACGAGACATTACTTCTTTACAAATTTTCGTAGACGAACTGAAAAGAAACCTAACACTTAGAAATAAAATAGTTTTCGATATAGCCATCGTTCGGGCAAGTTTTTTTTTATCATCTGGTCTCAGCGTTTCGGAGACCAGAAAAGACAAATAGTTAAAGAAGATTAATTTTGAATTTAACACGACGTTCGGGCAACGTACGAAATTGCCACGAGTCAGAACATGAGCACTAGTATTATATGTATAATTGATTAGTTTAATTCGGACGACGATGAGGCGCTATAACGCGGCAATGAATTTGAATATGATTCTTTCGCTATTTATATCGTTTATAATTATGAGGGAACGAACCTAGTAGGATCTCTCCAAGACTAAACGGTCCTGTAGGCCGCCCCTCGTTTGAATAATTAAAAGTTGCATAAACAAAAACAAGAAAATGAATCAGATCCATGAAATCGATGCGGAACGATCTAAGGCAGGCCTGGGCAACATCTTCCCCGCCGTCGCTACGTAACTTCCACTACGCGTCTGTCGATTCCCCCACTACTAACCACACCGTGTTCAGTTACCATGGTTTACCAGGCCCTCCAAACTCCCGTATTTAATGCTGTAACTAAAATTAGTTTGGCGCAGAAAATCCAGGCAGCGCTGGTGTCGATACAAACACATATAGATGATATCGGTGAGGTACACACACACAAGCATATGGTCCCTATATATGTGTGCATGGTCTTACTTATTCAAAACTTTCAAAAATAAAAATAATGAAAGGGGAAAAATGACAACAATATATGTATAATAAAGAAAATATATTAAATTTTTACAAAAATATAATGAATATATATATATCAATAATAATATACAATTAATCACAATCATACATACAATAAAACACACACTCTGCTCACAGATTATACTTAATATATTAATACTATGTTAATGGTTTTATATATTGTATATGTAAACTGAATACTTACAATCTTCTTCTTCATTTCATTTCTTCTCTATTTTAATAGAGGCAGCCTCTGATATGCAATATTTATTACAGCCTCTGTAATAATAGTTTTCATTAACAATTATTTACATATGCTATAAAAAGTATATAAGTGTTATTACCAAATAAGTTCAGTGTTGGAACTGCTGATGTTAATCTTTTCCTCATGAAGTATTTTTCTTTAAAGTAGCTGCTACAGACCACCTGGAATTTCAGTTTTCAGGTGGAAGCACAGACTTTGGGTTGTCACATACTTCCACCTACTGTGCCATCCTCTTCTTATCCTTTCTCTCTTGGGGGAAGAAGAACATCCTGCTGTTTTCGTTAATACACCCTCTGATGCTGCATATTTTCTTTCTCCTTCTTTTAAGATACATTTTAATAATTAAAATTAAATATATTACTAAAACAGCAATATAAACAGTTAATGCTTTCAGTAACAATTTAAAAAAATTCTGTACTTACTTAATTTCTATCTTCTCCTCCTGTTGCTGCATCTCATCAGCAGAAGTTATTGAAAAACCTAAAAACGTAGAAAAAATAAAAAACAACATCTTTTTAAATAATAATAATAGTCATAATGATAATAGCAATAGTAATGACAATAATAATAGTAATAATTATAATAATGGAATTCACTAACCTGGAAATTCCGTCACCACTGTCACCCACTGTGCGCCATATTTCTTCAGTCTCTTTAAATTTTGAAACAATTGAAAAACGCGGCGACAAATTTCGCGGGAACATGACGTCACGATATCTTTAGTTGTGTATGTTAAAATCAGTGATACAAGGTATGCATGTAGAGAAGCGACATCAGCGCTGCCTGGATTTTCTGCGCCGAGTTAAAATTTGCATCAAGTTCACAAGAGTGGAGCTTGGAGGGCCTGTGGTTTACTTCGTACCTCTCACAAGGCTTGTACGACTGCGCATGGTGAGGGAAATAGAGAGAGAAGTCGTATATAAGTAGCTCAGGAGCCGCAAGTCGCCCAGGCCTGAGTTTACGTTATAGTACTCATTTCGTTATCCGCTGCTCATTTCGCGCTACTCAGTTTACGATGGCTACCGTTCCGCGACTTGAACTACTTACCTTTAAGGTAGTTATTGAACAGTATTGTAAGTAGTCTTCAATGATTATTCTTGGCGTGTTAATTTTATTTTTAACTAGTTGTTTGTTAAAAGCTGAAGTGTTAGGATTAGTGCCAATAAAAAGATTCGGCGAAGTGCACCGGAAGCGATTGGAGCATCGGCTGAGCCTGATAAATATATGGGACGAAGGTTGGAATCCGAATTATGAAAACTTATTGGATTTGAGGGCTCTGTTTGGAGAGGAAATATGGTAGATGAGGGCCCTGTTTGGGGACCGTGTTGTATACCATACATGGAAAATTTAAGTGGTCAATAAATGCAATCCGATGCCGGTTGAAGGAGATTGATGTGATTGATGTGAGTTGCTTGTCCGTTTATGTTTTTTAATTTATTAGATTTTATCTAATGCGTATTAATGCGAATTTTATTTTGTCTGTTATAGCTTCCACCTCCCAGCGAATTGTATATTATCTTTCTTGTATTATTGTATTATGTATTATATTTATTGTATTAAAAGTATTTAAAAGTTCTAACATTCGCCTTGTTGTTACGCCCCGGCGGAAAATTTGGAATTTATCCGCCTTGCGTCCCTTATCAAACCCTTTTAGGTTACGAGAGTATCTCATGTGAGGGTCGTGAGGTGGATGTTTCACTTTTCCGCCAATCTTTTCATTTCTCCTCGACCTTGTACATTCTTGTCAAGCCTTTCAGGGTTACGAGGATTTCTCATGCAGGGGTGTACAAGGAAGAGTTTGAGTTTAATTCTTTCTATTTTTACTTCTATCGCTTTCCCTTCTTCGCAATAGTTTACGTGACCCTCCTTGAAACTATCGTCGCTAACCATAGTAATACAATACAGTTTAATACCACGCACAAAAACTCGGGTTAGCTCGAGAGAGAGAGAGCCGTAAGCATAGCACCAGCGCTACGGAGTTAGCCAGTGCTTCGCATTCCGGGAATTTCCCTTGCTAACTGCGTAGAAACGGGAAAACCGTAATAACTTCTTTGTTAAGGAAACTCCTTCTCTCTCCATTGCACAAAGCGTCAGCCGGTCCAATAAGGATCGTTACTACCTGATCGGAATGATAGTGTGAAAGAGTGGATGGATGAGTATGCATTTAAATGATGAAACTAAGGAATGAGAACCCTTATAACGTCAAACGTCGCGAACGTTCGACCGCCGTTCGAAAATCAAGGGTCGTTCAAAGCAATAAACACTATTGTATTAGAAATTCTAAGAACTGCCTAGCGACAACGGCAAATTTTGAATAAAAGAACATTCTCGAAGAAATGTTTGAATTCATAGGAAACGAAATGCCGAATCCACCGAAATAATTATGCGAATAGATTGTTAATGAATGCATAATTTGCCACGGCATTACGATTATCGTAAGTGCATCGACCGCTTTTATACTGTTAACATTGACCATCTTCGTTGCAAATCAGGAAAGTAAATAATTTTGATCCGTTAAGAGAGAATATACGGATGACGGTTTCATCTCTTAAATTATATATTTTAATCTCAAATTCATTCTGCATTTTAATCAAATCAATAGTATTTAATAGTTAATCATTCAACAATCAACTAAATCGATCATTTTATAATTATACATATAAAGGGAAATACTGCGTAGTTTCTGAAAACTGTTGAAACTATGGGCGGTATTCACAGTCGCAACTTATTTCTAAGCTGGGCTTAAACACGTACTTAAGACGTCGGCTAGATTCACAGTCGCCGAATAAGCAACGTCTTAAATCTGAGCTTAAACATTTGCTTAGAAAAGTAAATGCTTATCGGTGTAGATTCACAGTCGATGCTTAATACCGTCTTAAGATCTTATGAATTCATAGTCGAATAAGTCCGCCTTATTTGCAGAAAACGAGTTCTTATTTGGCTTTATTGAGGTTAGATTTTTAAGTCGACGATATTGAGGACTTGAGCACGCGTTTGAAGGTGTTATTGTGCAGTGATGGGACGAGAGAGAGTAGGTTAGGGTACACGAATACGGTAAAAGAGATTGTGTTTGCGGTATTATGCTACTGCAAGTTTTTAAGTAAGTCATAAATATATATCAGTATCACTACTCTTAAAAGAAGTAGAAAAAAATAAAAATTATCTATATATATATATGTACTGTAATTGTAGCTTATTCTGGTGGACACAATGAATGTTTCTCAGCCCACAGTCTCCCGTATAGTATTTAGGGTGAGTTTACTAATAGGCAGTCTGATGACGGAGTATATCAAGTTTCCCAGGGATCCGGACAATTCCACTCAAAATCGCAGATTATTCAATAATCTGGAACAGGGAAACGGAGCTATTGGTTTACCAGGTGTGGATTTTATATCATTATAACTTTTTCTATATACACATATACATACATACATACATATACAATGTAATTGATTTACCAGGTGTGGATGGCGCTATTGATTGCACCCACATTAGATTAACAGCATTCAACAACATGGAAGAAATGTACAGAAATAGAAAAGGATATTTTTCATGACACCCCTGCGGAATCCACAGACTGAAGAAGAAATAAGGTAATACTGATACTGTTTTACTTGTTTATTTACTTGTTTACTCGACTGATTGATGCACAAATTAACATTAAATTATTTGATCGACACAGGTACAATGAAATCCAGATCAGGACCCGACAGATAGTAGAAAGAACGTTCGGTGTTTGGCATTCTTGTAGAAGAAGATGAAATTGAAAACCAAAATGAAGATGGAGAAGAATTATTAGGAAACGTGGAAAATGTTAATGGCATTAATGGATTTGCTACACGTGAAGCACTGATTGTCCGTATGTTTCATTGTGTAATTCTGTCAAACGAAATGTAATAAGGGGTTTTTCATGCCGCAAGGCTTTTTCACCTTATTGTGTCTATCGATCGAATAAATAATCATTATTCTTTCAGCTCAAATTGGTTTAATTTATTGATTAAAATACCCTCATCCTCAGTCATATCACAACCTATACCTTAAACCACAGGATTTTTGCAATATCTTTTGCAATCACATACTGCTGATTTATTAATGATCTTCAATAATCGATAAGTTTGCTACAACTACTTTTATTTCATTTTTTAGGATTCATAATCAATACAAAGAATTACATATAAATTTTTCTTTTAAATAATTTCAGTCGTAAGTTTAATTTTGTGTTATTTTGTGTTCGAATTTCACAATGAAACTTTAAATATAAGAGATTTTTATAACGTATGTGATAACAGTAATAATAAAATTGTTACTTTCTCAATTGAATTGATTTTGACTTAATAAATTTGGCTCTGTCTATTGCACGCTCAATTATTTGAATTAATTCAAGCGATAGCGTTAAAATTCAATTCAAAAAGCGCCGCTCTAACAAATAATGCTACAGTTTCAAAAATCATTTTCATTGGTTGTTACAGTAGAAAATCGACGGAAATAGCCGAACGTCAAATAAGCATTGCTTAACCACGGACTTTACTAAGCAAAGCTTATTCATCGTTTTCTTAACTAAGTCGGTCTTATTCTCCGACTCTGAATACATAGCGACTTAAGCATTGCTTATTCGAATAAGACGATCTTTGTAAAGAACGTCTTAAGTCCTCAATTAAGTTGCGACTCTGAATACGGCCCTATCATGGCGACGAAGTAGAAAGAAAAAGGAACACCAAAGAAAGGGGATGAAAGATCTTCGTCTAGCTCGCGCGTCTTAGCCAATCACCGGGCACGCGACACTAACGAAAACGTACCACGATTCGACAAACCGTCCCCTCCAAGGACGATGATCGCGCGACGGGCCCTTCGACCGTCGATCTCGCGCAAAATTCCTCACTCTTGATCGATCAATCGTTTAGGTACGTGATCGGGAGCCCGTGTGTCCGAGAGACAGAGTTGTTCGGAAATCGCGATAGTTTTCCTCTGCGGTAAAGACCTCCGCGCAGCGAGGCAGAGTGCCGTGGTAGTTGAAATCGTCCGATTCTTAACAAGGACTCACTGACGCGCACGTAAAATCTTCCTTCTACCCAAATTTTCTATCTTTTCTTTCCGATTTTAAATCGTTTGCTCGCGTAATAATTCCGTAATAACTTCATTTCGCGGAAATATATATATATACCTTTCTCGATTCGTATTCGTTTGTCTCTCGTCGACGTATTCGTCCGTAATACATAATTCGTTTTCCGCCGCGACAAGTGCAGTGATCGAAAATCTTACCGTTCTTTGGTGTTCCAGATCAACAAGCGAATACACATAGCGAACTACAAGCGAACAAATTATCTTGTATTTATTATACAGCGTTTCGGTAAGTCGATCTTATTACATTTTTCGAACACGACGTCTATTCTATTGGCAAAACGGGCGTTCTGGTCCAGCCCTTTCGAGGGTTACGAGAGTGTCTTCGGTCAGATCGTTCCATCATACGAGGTATCAATTATTATTGTCAATTATTAGTGCTATTCGGTTGTTGCGATTTCGTTTCATGTCTTGTATTATCAAAAGGGCATCTTAGTCCAGCCCTTTCGAGGGTTACGAGAGTACCTCCGGCTGGGGTGCACCCTCACCGGCGAAAACTACCAGTTTCACGAAAATTGAAAGAGAAACGAAATTGTAACAATCATCTCCCGCGACCGCTAATATTATTCAGATAGTTTCAACTGTGATATCAGAGCATAATAGTATATTTTTGTTAATTAGTACTAAGCATCTTTACACTTGTTAAAAAGTTGCATGAACTGGTATTTTCAATAATAACGAGTTTTTCCAAATTAATTTAGATCACAATTTTTGGCAATTTGTATCCTGTTATTTACTTTTTTCCATTCAAAATTAAACCAGTTTCAAAATTTATTTCAAACACACCTAACACCGTTTCAGTTAGAACACGCCTACCAATACATACAGATTCAAGGAGGACCTAAAGCGTTGAACGAACCCAACGAAGGACTAATAATCTAATTCTAATTCTAACATCTTAATAAACTTGTCTTTCGTCTTTTAATTGTCGAGAGCGCTAACCCGCTCAAGACTGGTGGCAGCGATACCAACCATCGCGTCAAAATAGGGGAGAAAGAATAGGGAATTGTATTTCAACCATCTAATTGAAATTCATTCTTAACAACTTTTCTTTATTTTCCTTTTAACATTGTGATAAAAGTAAACACAGAATAAAGCCGAAAAAAATTTATTCATATTAATCTTTATAATTACAAACATTTTAAAATATAGATTACAAAATATTGTTCGTTCCTATCCATGAATTGTGCGTAGAATCAAACCTTAACCACTTGACGAAAACTTTATTTCTCTTTCTTTGTAGAACCTTCTCCACTAAATATACATCGTGATTTTTTACTTTTTGTAGCTCGTATTCGTAGAACCCGCCGACTAACGGTTGGTTTTGCATATCTTGCAAGAGATACGTTACAGGATTTGTTCGTTGAATTTTAATAATTGTGAAAATTTCAGTTGTCCAATTTGGTGTATAACCCTTTGCGAATAAGGTTTTGTATTTACTAACTCGCACGTGATCACCAACCTTGTACTTGGCCGGAGCTGCAATTTTTATGTTAGAATATACGGACGATAAGAGTTTGTCCGCATGTTCCGGTGTTACGTCGACGGGGCGCATTCTAATCGTAGGATGCCTTCTATTGTTATAATCTGAGACCAGCGCCGGTAAGGCGGTCGTCTTTCATAAGATTTCGGAATTCTGTATTATAAAATTCCTTTCCCTTATCCGTTTGAAGATTCTTCGCTTTTTTTCCATCATTCAAAACGTTTAAAAATGCATTCGTAACGTTTTTTACATTGTTCGTTTTCACTGCTACGACGCAAGCGTATTTAGATAAAACATCGATGACCGTAAGTATGTAATTGTGGTCATTGTTGATTCGTGCATACCGTCGCATGTCTACGAGATCCGCTTGCCAGAAATCATCGTAACCCCGCACAATGACTAGTCTACGTCTAAAGTTACGTCTCGCTGGCGCGTGCATCTCGTTGACCAGCTGCATCTACTCGTCCGTGATATGATCGCTCTTCACCTTCTTCATGTTTGTAAACTAACATCGTGCTTTACGAACGTATCAATTTATAATCAGCCCGGCTTCTCGAAGTTCTTCGATTATAGAAACGATCTCGTTGTCATGCCCCGTATGTTCTGCAGATTTCGAGGATACGAGAAAACGTAATCTATCGACGAGCTCGTTTGGGTCATTCCAGTGCACATAGTGCAAGATTCTCGTCATGGTCGCTGTCGCCGTACATTTCAACTTTCGCCACATGCGCTGTCTGTTCACCCGAAGATGTACCAGGTTCGGAATAAATGGGTGCTCTTGCAGTTTGTGCGCTTTGAGGGTTAAGAAAAGGAGTTGACGTCTGTTTTTGCGATTCTTTAATATTCAAAGTTGGGAATGTCGACTCGTATTTTATATCGATGTCTGAATGTGGCGATTCCGTTGACATATTCTCGATTATTCGTTCCAGCGGTTCTATCACGGGTCTCAATCATTTTTCGATGATTTTCTCTTCGTCGATGCTCTCCGATTTGAGAGCTCTGCGTTTCTTGCGTATAGCATCGTTTGTTTTAGCTATAGCATTTGCGACTTTACTCGATTCTTTGATATTGCTATTATCCATTGCAAAAGAGAAGGAGTCTACTCGCTAAGCGTTCTATCGAAGGACTAAATGTTTCGGAAAACGGCAAATTCGTTAAATCCTTTTCTGTAACGGTCACGTTCCATCGAGCTGTCCTTGTCGATTATTACGAAACCATATTTCTGTTCCCAACACTGTGCATACAATTTACGAAAGTTTTTGAACGACATGTCTGTATTTACATGATCGTTATAAATGTGGTGTAGATTCGTACCATCTTGTTAGATCACGACCAAAAGGTTGGCATTGTCGCGAATTAGGTGTTTCGGTATTCTCGCATAAGTCTGATAGAGATAAAAACAGTCCAAGAGCGAGTGCCTACCCATAGGTAGGTATTTGTACTTACTTTGGTTGTTGCAATGATTTTGAGTATACATATACGTTATTGAATCTTACACCGTTCGGATTCTCAATCAAACTGATTTCGTTTTACCGTAGTTCGATGGGCCATAAATTATACCACGTATCGTATTCGGCAAGAGAGGTTCGTGTCGTTGTCCTGTCGTGTCATTGACAACAATTATTACTTCAAATTCTCGAAGTTTTTATTTATGAGAGCGGGCGAAGCCGCGACGGGGATGCTAGTAATTAATAAAAAGCAGCATGGTTGAGAATGAATGACGGAGTAAATGGTTGAATGATACAAGAAAAGTGTCTGATACCCACTGCGAATACGGCCAAACGACAAATAGGGCAATAAACATACACTGTAAGAAATTCCGAGAATTTGCCTGGCAACCGAAACTTTGTCAAATATTTCAAGCGAATGAATATTCTCGACTAATTTATTAACGCGTAATTACAGCTAAAATTACTAATCACAATCGTCGTTACAGATCATCATTCTCTTCTATCATACGAATTGATAAATTGCGTTATCACCACCAACAATTCGAGACGGAATATACTTGTAGGTAACCCTTTCGTTAACCCGCGCGATCAGCCATCGCTGGAATGTTGATTATGATAGCCATATCGTTTAAAAAATATTGTAATTAAAATAAAATCCTGTATAGAATTCAAACATGGAACATTCCATAGAATTTCCGGCGTAGAAAACCCGTTAGGAGAAATAGAAAAGAATAGACAACCCGAAGACAGAGCGAGAGAACGAGGAAGTCGAGAAATTGGCTTTTAACTATGCATTTAGATTTTTCACGTAACTTGGTTAATTATTGTCCAACTTATGTCGCGTTTGGTTTCATTATGATCGCAAAAACATAAGGAATCGATTGACGTCGCTTCCGCAAAGATCTGATAAAAAATACGGAAGTTGGTATTTCTACAAGAGAAAACCATTTCCTTTTTCGGGCGGCATACCTGGTACAGGCACGGCCAGAAATACAAAAATTCGGACCCGAAGTTGCACGGAAAGTTGTACAACTAAGTTGCATAGTCTGAACGCGGCCTTAGCGCGTCACGACAAACCAATCACGGAACGGGCCATGTCATCCGACTCGTACCAGGATTTGCTAATGATGTCCCCACGCAGGGCACCGATCTCAAGTCGAACCTTGAAACTACAGGTAGCCCTCCTACAACACAGCATCCTATAACACGGTTTCGCTCTAACACGATAAGAAAATTGCGAAAGTGAAGATAATATCTGCAGGGTGTATTCAAGGTACTTTAAAGGTGGGTACAGACATGCAACAGAACACAGTAACGTAACTCCGTCGTGTATCACGTGTGGACGCCACACCGTAACAGCGTAACAGGGTAACATCGTAACATCGCAACGTCCCATCAATTGTCGGTTTTTCGCCGTCACATCAAAGAAATGTTACGCATTCACGATACACCCCATCTATGCAAGTTCGGACGTGCACACGAACCATGAACTGATGGGTCGGCATAATGCTACGCGCTGATGATACGCCACGAGATTCTGTGTACACTCAGTTGCATTGAACTTGTCGCAGTGAAGTTGGCTACAAGTTCAATGCAACTCAGTGTAAATACATACGTCCACAACGTAACATCGTCGCGCAACGACAAATGTTGCACAGTGTGTTGCGCGACGAAGATACGTTACTGTATTCTGCTGCATGCCTCTACCCACCTTTACATATCGTTCAACCAAAAAAACGTTCTCGTTTGTATTGAGCAGTGATGAGGAAGACATTTATTAAATTATGTAAAAGGTAATTATTCAAATTAGGTTACACCTCACCAATTTTGATGAAATTTAAATATGTTGTAAAACTTCACATTTTGAACAACATTTTCCTATCCATATAACCGCCACTCGGCTTCAGTTTTCAAGATATTTTCGAAAAACTGCTGCTACTGCTACAATGAATTCTACGTATACCTATGCATGAACGGCGGCGTATGCGTCACCATCGGACCGCCGCTTTTCTACTGTTTTCACAAACACATCGCGGCGGTCGAAAAGCCATAGATATAACGGGTGAACTTTTTAACACGGTATTGACAGTTTATATTTCTTTAATCTATAGATACATATTGCCTCCGAAAAAGTTCAAAATCTAAACGCATTGGCACCCCTTCCCATACATTATAACCTAACCTAACTTAATTATCCTACTTACATATTTACACAGTTATGCATCCTCGGGTATACTTCCGAAAGGCCCCATCACCCCAGGACAACCAAACTTCGGATTTATAGTAATTGAGGGACGAGAAATCGCATGAGACCATTTTCAGAACTGGCAAATAAACCGTTCTCGAGATATACAGGGTACTCTAAAAGTGCGGAAACCCCCTATTACCTCGATAAGAACGCATTTTCACGGAAAATGACTAACCTAACCTAGGTTAGGGTTAGGGTTAGGGTTAGTCATTTTGCGAGCTACAGGAGTAAAAGTCAACGCGCTGTCGGACAGGCAAGGCTTAGGCCCGATACACGCTATAGGTTCGGTCCCTGTCTGGTCTCGGTCCGGTAAAATCTTACCGTACCCATACTGCTTTGCCACTCTCGAGCCGCTCTCGATCTGATAGTCAATTATAAAAAGTCTTTTTCGATTGTACTTTTGGCATTAGTAGATGCAAATTATAAATTTACTGTTCTAAATATAGGTTCATATGGAAAAAAAAAATATATATATATATATAGTGATCGAATTGAGTAACCTCCTCCTTTTTTGAAGTCGGTTAAAAAATAAAGATATTAAAGGATTTCCATTAAAGAAATATTTAATGCGGCCTTATCTAAGATCAAAAAGTATAGAAGATATTAGAAAAAAAATATTTAATTATCGATTATGTAAAGGAAGAAGATTAGTCGAGTGTGCATTTGGAATTTTATCACAAACCAGCAGAGTTTATTGTAGAAAACTCATAGCTAATTCTGAAAATGCCACTACAATTATTTTAACGACATGGTTGTCGGGCCATATGGATTTCATCTTCTTGCTGATTATCTTGATCTCCGTCGCTTCGTCTGGTAATCCTCGAAATAGTAGACGTGTCTTCACTGAGGGTGACCAGTTTCAGCTGTTCTGCAACATTTTGGATTTCTCTCGTACGGTTTCGGCATTCTTCTCCTAGAGTTGTCAATTGTTGATTGATCCCTTCTTCCATCCGTTGCATCCTGTCCAAGAGTTGCCGTAGCACGTTCTCTTGTGCGGCAGGTTCGGAGGCAGTCATTGTTGAAAATATTGAGGACTCAGAGGATAAGGAGGATAAGTCTGAGTCTTAGGTTCGTTGGATCCTTATCTATCACGACAGAGTGGCAATCGTAGTCCCTTCGTCCGGAGTTCCGTAGAAAGTACCCTTTGAAAGTTTTTCTTCGTGATGTTGAATGGATCCTGGCAGGATCGCCAAAATGTCACGTAGAAAGTTCACAGGATTTTAAGAAATAAATGAATAGCACTTTTAAGAGTTTGGCACTTTATTTTACAGTATGATTCCGACTAACTAACTGCTTATGTCCGGTGCGGTCTTTTTATAATGTAGTGGGTGGTGGAGAAGGGGTCGGTGAGGTTGATGATTAATAGGGTGGGGTGTCTGTAAGAACGCGTTTTATCGAATATTTAAGTAGGTGGTCGTAATACGATGTTTGTCCGGTCGTGGGAAGAATTCGATTATCGTACGTTTAGGTGGCTGGTCGTAATATCTGTCTATGGTGTCACAATATCGGCTTTCGTTTCTATAGGGTGTCCCATGTAAAATCCATTTCTTAAAAACTTTTTATAACTTTTTCGTTTCCTTGTCGTATGATGACTAAGCTAACCGACCAACCAACACAACAAAAATCGTTAGGTTTGGTTAGGTTAAATAAATTTCCGGCAGCCGGCAACACTACAACGGTGGTCGTATCTCCAAAGTTTTGAATAGGATACCCTATAGATAGTCTGGTTGGAATCCCCGCTGCATCAACGGCTGTTCGACACTTGACGATAACAGCTACTACGGTTGTGTTAGTTACATATGTATAGGAAAAATTCTATGTATTGTACCGAAAGTTTTTAATTAATATCTCGGAAACTAATAGGAAACCGAAGATACCACTTTATATTTGGGGGCCCCTTCTCCCTCCCCCTCAGAATTTCATCTTGATCGACGACTGGGGACATTCGGAAGTTTATCCGAATATAATATTTTTCGTTACTTACATATCTAGATTAGGTTAGGTTATATTAATATTCCGGCCGCAAAAATTCAAAATTATTGGAATTAGTATGTTACGGCGTAAGGGTTAAAAGTCGGAAAAACATGTACATATTATAGAATAACAATTGAAATTCAATTGAAATAGGATACTCCGTGAAATAGGATCTGGCAGGCACGTGCATCCGATCATCTGCGTGGACTCAAAACGTACATGTCAATCTCAGTCGTCACATGAAAAGAAACCACCAATTAGCGCTCGCGTAAAAATCACCCCCAACAGGCTACCGATTCAATATAACCTCCCGTCAGGAGCACCGCACAAGGCACTCTCTGCTCCAAAACTTAGCGAGATAGACATGCTAGGTCGATTAGATACAATTATTATATTTATAAGTTCATCACATTGTTAATAAACAGTTAAATGAATTATTGAGTAGTCAATACTGGCAGTCAAGTCTGCCAGTGACGATGAGCATGCTATGATAGTTTACTTTCAAAATAAACTAAAATTGTTGCTCATGCCAAAACATAGTAGTTAACTTTGATTTTAAGCTGACCCGTTATATGGACTGTAGTCGGGTCATGTGGTGCTGTTGACAGAAACAGTAGATAAGCGAAGGTCGCTTGTCGACGCGCACACTGGCGCTGACGTATGTTAGAAATTTTTAATTAAGCTGTTCGCACTGACGGTGCGAACAGGGGTAAATGCCGTGGCGTTCGTCACAGCACATACTCTTACCAAAAGACCATGCCTTCCCATATATCGGTCTTTCTTTGTTAATAACTTTTGAATAAACAATAATCGGCGACTTAAACCTATTGAATGTTACTCAGGAGGGTGTCCTTGATAATATACAGCGTGTCCCAGGATTAAACGATCAAACTGCACCAGCATGTTCGATAAGTAAAAATAAGAAAGAAATGTTATATAAACATAGGCCTGCAAACGCTTTTTTATCATACTTCATTAGATTGAAGAAAAATTTATGTTTCCATTCCCAAGTGCTGTCCACCGTTATGAATGCAAGCTTGACATCTTAGGAAAACTGAATTTATGATCTTTATCTTGCTTTAATTCAGAGAATGCACTATTAATCCTTTCTATTAGTTCATGCCGCGAATTAACGTCTGAACGATACACGATTATTTATTATAACTATTTTATGAAGCATCTGCGGACCTATGTTTATATAACATTTATTTCTTATTTTTACTCATAGAACATGCTGGTGCAGTTTGATCGTTTAATCCTGGGACACCCTGTATATATCAAGATCAAGAAAATCGGGTGTGGGAGCTTTTCGGAAGTTCAGCCAAATAGTATACTAAATACATTTAACCCTTTCGCTGGGGCGGATCGGCTCGTAGACGCGCGGCCTCGGTACGGGGCAATCCCAACGAAGACGCACTTAACCCTTTGACTACGAAAGGCGTGTATAGACGTCCTTCACATTTTTCTTTCTACAACATCTTTACTGTTTCACCAATTGATTGAATAGGGAACTTATCGTTTTGTGTAACATAGCAACCGAATATTGGCATTGTTTCAATATTGTTCAATCAATTGTCTTCATATTATTGCCACTGCTCCCGTACGTACGCTCTCGTCTAATCGCATCGTTCATTGATTCGTGCTGTTTCTTTATTGCATATGTAAGTGTTCATTTATTTCATTTTATGATCAATTTTTTATTTTATCCATTCGTTATTCGGTCAGAAGAGAAGGAAACGTTTGCTAAATACTAGTGAATAGGAAGAAATAGAGTTTCTTGATAAAACATTCTGCTCGTCTGAAGAAACGCGTTCTGCGCTTATTAAATTTGACTGCCGAGAGAACGTATCTTTTAATGTCTAGTTACGTGAGGTAAATTATTAACGCTTTATTTATACTGCTGTTCATATTGCCAATCTGAAATCTCGTAGCGTAAAACAAATGCAAAACGCTTGCGCTTGGTAACCATAGAAATACAGATACATACTCTGTAAATGAGAAAATTCACGGATGACTATAGTCGCCGTCCGTACATGGCGAGCGTCAGGCATTGGGTGACTATAGTCACCGTTCGTAGCGAAAGGGTTAAACCTTTTCGGAGGCGGGGCAAAATTAAAAACTTTTTCAACATTCCCGTCAACGTACCCACTGCGGATTAACTACATGTACATCAGAAGTGCTGCCAATTTCTGATATAACCGTTACAATTATATAAATGTTTTCAGCCGTATCTATAATGTTCCATATCTTTTCTTACGACTTATTAACTACCAAGTTCGCCATACGGCAATCAAATCGTTATTGGTATTTTTAATTTTGTGCCGCCTCCGAAAAGGTTGAAACGTATTTAGTATACTATTTAAGCATAAATCAGTGGTAGGTTTGTATTGCACTATTGTGCGATCATTTTTCAGTTAAACACTAAAACTATGCCAAATTGGGAACGTTTCCTAACCCGCTGTGTTGCATTCGATGCAAAAATTTTCTTTTCCTAAAACTCTTTTCAGTCGAAACTTTAATGCAGCTTATCATTTTTTCTTTGCAAACGAAGCGTTCCACGACAAAACATCGCCGGTAAAAACATAACAGACAAAACATCATCACCAGAACATCGCCGTCGAAGTAATCAAACGTATTACACAATTGCCCTGTAATCACACTACAGTAATAAAGGTGACTCTAGAGTTTCGTAACATTGTGAAAAAGCTAAACCTTCAGATACAAGTTATGCGCGATGCCTCGCAAAAACTCGTCTATTTGGCGGTTGTCATAACCTAACTTAACAATTTTACCGGAATTACTTTGATGTCGCAACTAAATTTGTTTTACGCCGGCGATGTTCTGGCGACGAGTATTTGTTCGCGATATTTTTACCGGCGACACTTTGTTGTGGAACCTTTTGCAAATATTTTACTTGAAGATTTGATGGTTGACCACTTTGGATAATCTGAATATTGTCTGCTGCTTATATTTACATAATTGTTCGAGTGCAAATTCCTGATCGGATATTGCTAAAAACTCGTAATAGACTTTGTGCTATAAAGAAAGCTATTAATTTGACGAAGCAACGCTGAGAATTCGCCTATGTTCGGAATAATACAGGACCATAGTCAGCCATGTCCTGTGAATATTAACTTACTACCAATATGTGGCAGTTGCTTAGGTGCGTAAATTGTGCTGTTATCAAAACTCAATTTATGCCTGCTGGACCATCCATTAAACTAAGTTTCAGCAAATGAAGTTTATCTAGAAATTACATATCCACTTAATTTCTAATTTTCCTCGACGTGCCTTTGAAGTTTCGTTCGAGCATGTTCCGGTTAATTAACACGTAATGTTATTAATTACGATGGTAATTGAGTAAATTCTCTTCGAACTTGATATTTTGACTGTCACTGATAAAGGGTATAGCCGGGTAAGGTAGGCAAACTGGCCCTTAAACCAAATTAAATTCAGAATGCGTCATTCGATAGCATACCAATTTTCAACCCTCTATCTTCACGAAGGGGGCAATGGGGGGGCAAAAGAAACGCCATATCGTGCCCCATTTCTCCTATTTAATAACATCCGAAAATTCTGAAAAAATTCTGATACACTATAAACATGGTAGTGCATATTAGGGAATTTTTTCAGATTTTTTGTTGTGGTGCAACGTAGTTAAAAAAATCAAAAACCAATTATTTCGCATGAAAAAGTAACTTCTACTTCGAATTTGTATTTCCTGTTTTTTTAGAATATGTATTAAGTACTTTTAAATGGATTCACATTCCCACAATTGGTATACAGGTTACCGAAATAGAATTAACTTGAATAAAAATTCGAAGTAGAAGTTACTTTTTCATGCGAAATAATTGGTTATCAATTAACTCTCGGTCGGCGGACCATAGAGAGAGCCCTAATTTTATTTTCTAAATTTGACACCATTCCTTCTAAAAACTAGTTCTATTGTATGAAATTCTCTCGTTTAGAAAATTATACATTTACCTTTAAGTTTGCGTCCATATTACCTACAATAATTTGATTTCTTAATGAAAATATTTAAAAAGGAATCTACTTAATTAACCCATTTGCGTCACAGTTCTGAATACGCTACTAGCGTATGCGTATTATTACGCTTACGGATGTAAATGGATTAAAGGACGCAAGGTATTAAAATTGATTCAATACCGACTATTCTCGTTTTATCCTTCTTTCTGAAGTATTCGTGCTTGAAATTCTTTAGACGTATTCTTATGAAGTCTCATTGTCAGAGTCCAACATTCCTTCTACTCACTCGCCTCGTCGGCGAACGGAATTGATACGACTTCGAGTTTCCAGTTACGTGGACATGGAAGGCCAATAAAGTTTTATATCGGGATGAGGGTTCTATTCAATATCACAACTTCAATATATCATATTTCGACGCTGGGGATGAATTATTGAATAATGATCACTTCATACTGAACATATGCTTTATTAAGCTTGAATGACTTTTATATTAAACTAATGCTTCAATAACAAGGGGAGTGCCAAGGTGTGGAAATTGCATTTGCAAAAGCACCAGGTGGAGGTTGTAGTGCGTAGCCAGTATTAGAAAAGCCTTGTGGGTTTATTCAGAATGGACTTTCATTTTTGAGATATCGTGATTTAAAGTTTCGTACATCCAAATATTTCATTTATGAAAACCCAATTAATCGTAATTTTATCCCGTATTTATGTTTTTTATTTTTTATGTATTGCCTGAAAACTAATCGGTCTCTCCACAATAAGTACTATCGATTCATCAATGGAAAGGTGTTTTGTTAGAGCGTAAATGAACTTCATTCTCTCAGTAAGAAAATTTATTGTATGAGAAGTCTTATCTTGTCTAATCTGTCAACTGTGGAATTAGCTCCGAAATTACAATGAAATAATCTTCAAATTTGAACAAAATGATTTTTGGACATTATATTGCTAAATAAAAAAGTTTTTGAAAAAAGTATTCTCGTTCCAATAGTCATTTATTTAGTGGAGGTTAATATGACCCATATGAAACAGAAGACGTATGAACTTTTTCATCTCGTCCATTCTAATCGATTTGAATTATTTCATTCTCGATATGTTTCCTTGTGACTGCATTTTGAGTCTATTCTTGTTTGTCTCTTCTATGACTAGTTCCCAAGGAGATTGCGTAAATATAAAATTGTAACGTGTATAATCACGTTTTTCGCGATAGAGGTGAGATTCGGCACGTAACAGTTCAATCTAACGGCGCGGAAGCGAATATCGGTAGCAGCAGAGGCGAGAGAGTTTTAATTCAGAGGAAAGCAATAGACATAAAATAATTTTTAACAAAAAAGAACCGACTTCGAAATGCACTAAAAAGTATGAAATAATTTCTATTTCATTTATACCAACATTTCACAGCTATTAATAAAATCTACTTAATCGTTAAATAGGATACTAAATACATTTCAACCTTTTCGGAGGCGGCGCAAAATTAAAAATACCCGAATATACGATCCTGCCAATAACGATTTGATTCCGGTATGACAAACTTAACAAATAATATGTCGTAAGAAACGGAACGTTATAGGTACGACTGAAAACATTTATAATTGTAACGATTGTATTAGAAATTGACAGCACTTTTGATGTACAAGTAGTTAATTCGCATTGTTAACTTGAAATGTAACCGGCGTGTCATCGGTTGCCAATCCCTGAACTGGGATCTTCCGAGTAGAAGAAAAGTTATTAATTTTGCGCGTCCTCCGAGAAGGTTGAAATGTATTTAGTATCCTATTTAACGATTAAGTAGATTTTATTAATAGCTGTGGAATACTGGTATAAATGAAATAGAAATTATTTTATACTTCTTATTGTTAGTGCATCTCGAACTCGGTTTTTTTTTTGTTAAAAATTATTTTATTTCACAGTTTTTAGTGGAATGAGCAGTATTTGTAGGATGCCGTACGGTGGTTTACCGTTCTTATTGGATAATTACAATAATAATAGTTATTAACAATAACAAATTCCACAAATTTTTGTAATTGGGATCATCGCGAAAATATCTCCGATTAGATGTGAAAGGTTTCATCGCAATCGGTACATTTCTTGCAGAGTAACCCTAAAAACAAAAACAGACAATAGTTATTAACAATAAGAAGTTACATAAATTTTTGCAAATGGGATCATCGTGGAAAGATCTACGAGATGTGAAAGGTTTCATCGCGATCGGTGCATTCCTTGCAGAGTAGTGCTAAAGAATAGGAGTTTACAATAACAATAATTATTATAAAGTGCGTTTCAGGTCTGTAACTTCACCCCTAAATATTAATGTTTGGGGAGTTACTAGAATGATATGATTGTATCAATACTTGTATGTGACAGAGTTGCACAAAACTATTACTTTATTTATATTTATATGAATGAGTACAAAAATTCGTAAAATTAACTTATAAATTAACATAATGAAATAATGGATAAATGAAAGAAAAGTAACGTGTATATGTGTGCCACACCGCTCTTTTTCGCCATGACAGAGTAACCAACGAAATATTAAAAAGGGTGGCCAACTTTATTATAATACATGGCCTATAGGGATCTCGTGCCAACAGTATGTAATAAAGCATCCAAATTAACATATTTTTGAAAAGTTTCATAAATTTTTCATAATTTGTCGAAAAGCTGTAGTCAGAATACCAATTTTTTAGCGTTTCAGCTTATAACCACACTTATATATTTCTATAGATTTTCAACTTATAATTATAATTAACAACAACGACACTTATAATAATACTAAAACTAATAGTCAGTTAAATTTCCATTACGATTAATAACTTGAAAAATTCCGTTTTTCATACTTTTGACGAGGTTCTGCAATACTTGAACATCAATATCCTTCAAGGCTTCAGTAATCGTTTCTTTGAGCTCCTGAACCGTTTGATATTGCCTATTATTGGCGTAAATTTCTCGCACAAGAATGACCCATAGATTTTCCATAGGATTACAATCCGGCGAACACGCTGGTCAGTCCAAAACGTTAATTTTTTTCTCTTGAAACCAGGCCATTGTGCTCGTATGAATCCGTGCATTATCTTGCTGATATGTTAGTAATATTCGACGAAATCTACGCAAATATGGCAGTACATGATCCGTGAGTATCAACTGATACTCCTCACTATTCATTCGGATCGATGATACACTCCAAACCATGACACTCCCGCCGCCGAAGTTTCGTTTTGAAAAATATCGCTCTTCTTTGCGAAGATCTCTCCAATACGAGTTAAAACCGTCTGGACCATCCATGTTAAACTTCTTTTGTCTGATTAAATGTCTAATACGAGTGTATCTAATTACCTAATACAAACTTACCCGCTTCCAATCTCGGTCCATATTGTTTTATGCAAATTTGATCCTAGCATCTTTGTGTTGATCCTTACGACGTGGTGTACTTTGCATTTTCGCTCTAACAATGTGAGGGTTGCGCTTGATTGATCTCCAAAACGTCGACTTAGTTACCTGAAGCCCGCATTTACGCTTAATTTCATTACAACTCATCGTCGAATTAGATGCAAGTTTTGAAATTTGTCGATCGTCACGTGTTGTCAGTATTCGCTGTTGGCTTCTTCGTTTGATTTTACCATAATGACTTGGATTCTTCAAATAATTTCTCACTAACCTTGGCGAACGGCTTATCACGTTTGCAATGGCTCTAGCACTCTTTCCTTCACATTGGATAGCGTCTATCATTCCTGTTTCGCGTTCGGACAATATTTTTCCACGAGGCATTTTATAAAAATAACACACAGACGTAACAGTAACACAAACATTAAACAATCGCAAACATTTCGTTGCCATGGTTATATCCTGAAACACTCAAGAACTGGTATTCTGACTATAATTTTTCAACAAATAATGAAAAGTTTATGAAACTCTCCAAAAATACGTTAATTTAGATGCTTTATTACATACAAGTATCAATATAATCATATTTTTTCAGTAACTCTCCTAACATCAATATTTTGGGGTGAGGTTATAGACCTGAAACGCACTTTATATGTACAGGTAGGTCTCGATTAGTGCGAGTAATAAATCCCAGAAATTGTTCGCATTATTTGAATTCGTACTATTCAAATATTTGAAATATAGGAATTGGTTCTTATGCCACCGATTGTTTTTATTTTTGGATATGTTTTAAAGGACCGAAAAATAAGGTATACGTATTTTTTTTATTTTCGCCCGTTTTCATATTTAGGAGGCGAAACGACCCCCTAAAGTTTCGGCTATAATAGGCTATCTCGGAAACTATCATAGATAGAAGAAAACTTTTGAAAGAAAAGTTTCATGGTTTTTTATGAACATATAACAGTTGGTCATAAATTTTGTTAAAAATAATTTGTTTATAACATTATTTTAAAAGTAATCACAATTTACATAATAACAAAAAAGAACATAAATTTGTTTTTGAATCCATTGATGTATTATATGCTATGTTTGCCTCTTACATTTTTGCATACTTTAATATCATATATATAGGTTTTATTAATTCTACGTGCTTACAACTAGACTAATACTAAACAATAAAACTAGGTGAACGGTGTATTAAACGGGTTCGTCGCGGGTTCGTCGCGGATTCGTCGTAAAATTCGTCGCCAAATTTGATCGCAGGGTACGTCTACTCCCCATACGTCGTCGTCGTCAACTGACCGTCGATTTTTTCATGATCGGTCGCGTCGCGGACCCCCCGCGACCCCCCTGCCATATGCAGTAGAATCCAGAAGATTCTGGAATGCGTACGTCTTTTATTTCCTACATTCGGCCATCCTGCAATTCATCCGTCCCGGATGAATCTCGCTGATTAGGTACGCCACGGTTTAATATATTCGGCGCATGTTGATGTAGTTTTCGGACCTTCCCCTAAACCTACTTTCTCTACATCATAGGTATCATTAGGCTTAACTTTATTAATACGGTATGGTCCTAAAAATTTCGCGCGCAATTTACGGCCTGGCCCCATTTGAGTGCGCTTTATCGCGACAACGTCATTTAATTTATACTGGTATACTTTTTTTCTTTTCCGATTATACACCCTACGATTTTCTTCTTATGTTTTAAGCAATTGGGTTTTTGCTTTCTCTCGAAGCTCGTCTCGATTTTCTTCAAATTGCGTCAAGAGTTCTTTTTCGATTACCTCTTTTAGTAATAAATCGTCTTTGTTACGCATCTTTTCACCGAATAGCAGCTCAAACGGGGTCATTCCGATGCTTCGTTGAAACGTCGAGTTCAATATTCTTTGTAATTTGTCGACATATTTGTACCATTTAGTCGGGTCCTCTATAGATAATTTTGAAAGTGTAGCAATAATGGTTCTATTTAGTCTTTCTACTTGGCCATTTGCTCTCGGAAGGCCGGTTGTTATCAACACGTGATTTATATTTTCATTTTTACAATAGTCTTCGAATTCTTGAGAGGTAAAGACGGTTCCTCTGTCTGATACTATTTGAATAGGGTTTCCGAATACACTTTTCTGGACGTCTAATTTATTTATAACCTCGCGCGTTGTCGTCGATTTTGTTGGATATAGCCAAACAAATTTTGTGAAACTATCGATAATGGCGAAAATATGATTGTAGTTTTTATGAGTGGATTCTAAAGGTCCTAAGTGATCGATGTGGTATGTATGCAGTGGAATGTCTGTTTTAGTAAGAGGATGTAAGAATCCTTCTTGTTTTCCTAATTTTCTATTCGCCAAAATGCACGGAATACAATTGCTGATACATCGCTCTATTTTTTGTTTAAGATTCGGAATGAAATAGTCTTGAGAGATTATATTTTCGGTTCGCGCAACAGCAAAATGTCCTTTTTGGTGAGCATCTTGAATAATTTCGTCTTGTAGAGCTTGCGGAATTACTAATAATTCTCGACCGTCAATAAATTTGTAAAGTAAACCGTCTCGAATAGAATAATCTTTATAAGGTCTGTCTTTCAAAATTTCAAAAAGTAATTTAATTTCCGAATCTTCTTCTTGCAATTTCTTAATCTTAGGAATAACTGGTATTTTTCTTATTGTCATTATTGCATTCCTACTCAACGCGTCTACGTGCTTCATTCTTGTTCCTGGTCTGTGTTCTATTGTGTAATTGAAATCTTCTAAGAAAAGAGCCCATCTGGCTATATGCGGGATTAAATCTTTTTTATCCATTGTTTTTTGAAATGCCGCGCAATCCGTCACGATTTTGAAATTTATTCCTAACAAGTACGTTCGAAATTTTTCAAGTGCTCTAATAATAGCAAGGGCTTCGAGTTCATAACTACTGTAGTTTTTTTCTTCGGGTTTAGTTTTACGGCTCATATAGTATACAGGATGTAATTTCTCGTTATCAGGAGAACGTTGCATTAACACAGCTCCAAATCCGTCTTTACATGCGTCGGTATGTAGTTCAGTCTCGCAATTTGGGTCATAAATTTTCAACACCGGACTTTGACATAGAATTCTTTTCAATTCGTTAAACGCTACTCTTTGCGGATTACCAAATTCAAAAGATTTTTCCTTTCGCAACATATCACTAAGAGGTTTCGCAATAATGGAATAATTAAATATAAATTTGCGAAAGTAACCTGACAAACCCAAAAAGCTTTGTACGTCCTTCATATTTTTCGGTTCTGGGAAATTAATAACGGCTTTTACCTTTTCTTCAGACGGATAGACTTTCCCATCTTCGATATGGTGACCCAAAAATTCGATACGTCTATGCATCCACTTACATTTCTTTAAGTTTAAATCTAAACCGTATTCGCTGGCAATCTGTAGAACTAACTTCAATCGCGTCAAACATTCCTTTTCGTCCGTCGCTGGAACTATTATATCGTCTATATATATTAGGGCGATACCCCGAATAACTAACTCTCTGTACGCGTCGTTTATAAATCTTTGAAACACCGACGGGGCATTAGAAAGACCGAATGGCATCTTCGTAAACTGATACTGCCCGTAATGCGTCACGAATGCAGTAAATTTTCTACTCTCTTTATCGACCGTGATATGGAAAAATGCATTTTTTAAATCGATGGTACAAAAAATGCGAGCTTCAAGCAAACGGTCTAATAATTCTTCGATTAGTGGAAGCGGAAATTTATCTTTTACTGTAATTTTATTTAGTTTCCGATAGTCGATACAAACACGAGGGGATCCGTCTTTCTTCTTTACTATTACGACTGGACTCGCGTATTCGGATGCACAAGGTTCAACAATGCCGTTTTCGAGCCATTCGTCTATTTGTTTTTGTAACGCGTCTCTCTCAGGTATGGGCAATCTACGCGGTTTTTGGCTTACCGGTTTTTCTTCTTTAAGAATGATTCGCATTTTTATGTCCGAATCTTTCTTCTTATCGGGTTTATACGAGCTTATTAGTCCGTGTAATTCGTCACGTATTTCGTCGTCTTGAACATGTCTTAAATTTAACGGGTTACTATCGGTAGGAATTTGCGTCAAAAACGTACACAATGGGATTTTACGCAGCGTAATATTTTGCGGATCGACTATTAATTCGGCTAGATTTATAATATCGGTACCAATTACGCCTTCCATTTTCATTGAATCTACTGGCACGATGTAAACCGTGGTTGGAAATTCTTCCGAATCTATTTTAATAGCTACTTGTACGTATCCGAGGGGTTGTGTTTCGTTTCCTTTACCGAAGCCCGATAATTTCGTCGTACATGGATAGAGATTGCCAATGCCGATTTTCTTATAAACGTCTTCGCGTAGCAGACTAACACAACTACCAGTATCTACTATGTAATGCTTTAACGCATACGTCGTTAATAAAAATGTCTTTGCGCATTTCATGTTTTGCTGCCGTCGATATACTATTTACAGCCGGAGTGGGATCTGTAGTTGCAGGTGACTTACCCTTTTCCTTGTTTCTACATTCGGTGCCGGTATGGCCAAAAGACTTACATTCGAAACACTTTTTCCTCAACGCTTTTCGATTACAGTCTCTAGAAAGATGTCCTTTATCGCCGCAATTATAACATCGTGGTTTGAATTTCGCTGTTGTTGGTTCTTGTTTCCTTGTAAACGTCGTTTTCTTCGAATATTCGCCCTTTCTTCCGAAATCCGTTCTTCTCGTTGAGTCTTCTCTCGTTTTTATCTGCTTGTCTTGATTCTTCTTCCGCAACGTTTCATAAATTTTTAAACGGTCTTTAAAATCACTGAGTCTCTTCGTTCCGAGCAAAATTAGTTTGTTGTTCGTTTCGTCTGGTATACCGTCGATAATATATTGTATTAGAGCGTCGTTTTCAATTGTACCTCGTGATGCTATCTCTTTCATGATGAGGTAATATTCCTGCACAGTTTCGTCTTTTCGCATTTTCCGTTGCGACAATAAATTGTGTAATTCTGCGCTATTTATTTTCATTGAGAATTCTTCACGCAGGAGCGATTTTAGTTTTATCCATGTTTTCATAACACCTTCGCTTTGTATATACAATTTCGCGAGTCCTCTAAGCGATTTTTTTTGCAAATACCAGCTTTTGGAGATCCGACCACTTGAACAACACCGCAATATCCTCGAAATCTGCAATCCAGCGTTCCACTGCGTGGGAACCACTGCCATCGAAAGGTCGTATCGAGTCTTCTACGTCACGATAATTCATTGAAAATTCCACGGTCCTTCTTGGTCTGTCTTGACGAGAAGCATTGTCGTCGCGTTCCTCGTTTCGAATTGATGCAACGGATGCGCGATCGTCATCCGGACCGCTTTCATTTTCATGTTCATTCGGGTTGTTACGACGATCATCGTCTAGGTCTTCGTCTTCGGTCACCTCTTCGTCTTCATGAGCTGGTACGAGTGAATTTATGTCCATCAATGCGTTGCACACTTTTTGAATCAATTCCTCTTTTGAGCCTCGATAATCCAACCCAAGAATATTACAACACGAGACCAAATCGCCGAATGTTAGTGCATTTGCTTCTGTTAATTTTGCTACATGTTCCGTAGAACCGTCTTTAAATGGGAATCCCGGAAATTCCCGCAATCGTTTGCGATTGGATCTATCACCGTCACTATTAAATATGAATCGGTGAAGGGCTTTTATAGAAGCCGCCGATGCTGTACTGATTTTGCGTCCTACCGTCGCAATTTGCTCGAGGTTTTCCATTTTGTTGTTCGAGAAACACAGTTCGTCCACACGCGTCACAAATTATTGTTACTGTATCCTGTCTTTGCACACACGTCACACGCTATCGTCACAAATTATCGTTGCAAATTATCGTCACCAATTATCGTCACAAATTATCGTCACAAATTATCGTCACAAATTATCGTCACAAATTATCACCACGAATTATCGTCACGAATTATAATTCGTCTTTTACGCCGTCGCGACACGTATAGTATTTTTTTTTTTTTTTTTTTGTTGGCTTTTTAGATAGGACGAGCCCCCAATTTATAGGTTTTATTAATTCTACGTGCTTACAACTAGACTAATACTAAACAATAAAACTAGGTGAACGGTGTATTAAACGGGTTCGTCGCGGGTTCGTCGCGGATTCGTCGTAAAATTCGTCCCCAAATTTGATCGCAGGGTACGTCTACTCCCCATACGTCGTCGTCGTCAACTGACCGTCGATTTTTTCATGATCGGTCGCGTCGCGGACCCCCCGCGACACCCCTGCCGTATGCAGTAGAATCCAGAAGATTCTGGAATGCGTACGTCTTTTATTTCCTACATATATATAGGTTTTCTTAATTCTACGTGTCTAAACTAATTGTAAACGGTAATTATAAAATGAATAAAGTGGATTCGTCACGGATTCGTTGCAGATTCATCGCAGGGCACGAATATTCCCCATACGTCGTCGTCGTCAACTGATTGTCGATTTTTTATGATCGGGCACGTCGCGGACCCCCTGCGACCCCCCCTGCCGTCGGCAGTAGAATCCACAATATTCTGGAATACATCTTTTATTTCCTACATATATGCATCGCGCGCATACGTCGCGTCGGGTCGCGGTCATACCATGGATGTACGGTTAATATCCATTACGATATCTAGCGTTTACCATGTATACTAGGCATTAATAAAGTTATTTAAAGCTTACAAGATTAATAAAAATTATATTAGTACATATCTATGTATTAATATGCGATACTGATGGTAAGGAATATAATAAATGTAAATTAATTTCCGGTACTAGTAACATGATTGGTGCAATTATATTTCACGTGCATGTTAGGTATGCATATGTGGTATAAATTTATAATCTGAAGCTTTTATCAAATACATGCAGTTTACAAAATGGCTCACTTAATATTCATATTTGTCGCAGAAGTGATATTCATGAAAAAAATGTTTTAAACAAAATGCTTTCTAACACCAAGAACATTATAATTATCGGTATTTCATCACAGAATGCACATTTCATTTGTGTGTCCTGTTCGAAAGCAAAATCTACAGGATTCACAAAATCTCCTGATTTTTTTTCTGTGTACCCACTTTTGTACCAAGCATACTGGAATAGACTTTATATCTTAGTGAAGACAGTTGATTGTGTACAAGTGATTGTAACTTAATTATATTATTTCTTAAATGAAGATTAACACTGTAATCATGTAACAGCACATCATCTGAGAAACGCCTAACATAATTCTTCCACACCGTAAATCCATAAACATCTAGAGGTTGGATTCGGCCAGTGGTACCTTTTGGTATCATCTTAATTATAATTTCTTTACCCGTTGGTTTCGCATTATGTACATCTTGTTCAGTGTTCACTCCAAAAGTCTAATAACAACACAGACGTTGTTTTAGTATAAGAAAAAAAGACCTCTTCCAACCAGATTTTGAAATGAGCTACAATATTAAAATGAAATCTTTAGTAATTATACACATGTGTCTTGGTAGTTATCAATCAAAGATAATTTGAAGGTATTGATCACCAGAAGTGAGTTTTCCAGATTTTTATGCAGTTACGTACACATCAGTCGGTTTGAATAATGTTTTCTGAACTATTGGTCCAAATTGTCCATTTGCTTCTTGCAAAACTATAAAAAGGGGCGACAACAATTTTCCATCAATATTGTTGGTAGTATTGTGTAACTATGCGTTGTTGAAGGTACAGATTGTACAACATACTCTACTTTCTTTTGGTTTTTCACCGCTAAAGTTCGTCCAGAATGTATTTCTAATTGAAATCCACTCTGGTCTGAATTGTACATATTTTCATCTCCGTATCTCGTAATCAAAGGGTTTACTTCATTGACAAAGGCCGTAGCTTGAACTTTCAATACTTCATCGTCTTCTATTGCCTTTCGTGTTACAAATTTTGTTATTTTTCAAGAAACAATACGATGAGCTTTTTTAAAATTATACAGCCATGTTTTGGAAGCTTTAAATGTCATATGATCGTTACCTTGTTCTTTATATGCTTGCAAAGCTCATCGTCGAATATCTTTATCATGCAAAATATAACCGGACTCAATAGCTTTTTTCATATTTGTTATCACCAACTCGGAAATTTGAGCCAATCTTTCTTTTTTAGTTCCACTTATTTCTATTTGAAGAGCCCATCTTCGTAATTGTCGTTCAGAAGAGACAAGTCTAAAATTATGTTGAACGGTAGCAAGTTTACGTCTTTTTTCTTCCTCTGTGCAAAATGCAACTGCTTTCCGCTTGTAATCAACATCAACGTCTTCATCACGCTGTGAACAAACTCCAATATATGTCTCTCCAGACCAATTTTCGTCTGCATCATCTTCTTCAACAGCCTCAACCTCACATTCTTTAAATTGATCCAAAAAGTCCAATGACGATTCTTCAGAAACTTCAATTTCATTAAATGCAAATACATATGTTATCGAGCAACATTTTTTGAATAGCTTCTTTCAATTGTACTTACTCTCTTGTTATAGGAGTATCCATTAGGTACATCGTTTGAAATGTTGCTAATAACAAATTAATTACGTTCATCGGGTTGATAATCATTATTAATCACTGTATTACAATATCAATGCTGTGATAACGTTGACCGCTCGGGTTTGACTAAAGCACTAACCAACTGTCGGGGTATAAGTAGCAAAGTTTCGCAAAATACAACGTATGACTTGATAAACTGCTATTGTATTATACATGAGTGGCAGAACTTCCCAAGAAAGTGCAAAGTGCATGAATGGTGGTTTGAAGAACTATATAGTATACACATATGATTAATTGTCTACTGTTATTAAGTGCGTAATAAGTATCATTTCTCTATGCATTCACTAATACTGTTTCATGACGTTAATATCCATTTAATGATATAACTTATGCTTGGCCGACAGAACTTCCTTGGTTATCTGATATATACAGATTGTAGTATAATAAAAACAAGAGAAATAATTAAATAAAATATAGCTGATCGTGTATGTTGTTTGCGAGAGAAAATCGTTGCAAGAAAGATATTGACCGTACGTCATATTTGGTATGACCGCGACCCGACGTACAGAGTGTCCGCGCTAAAGTGTGGCAGACGTTTTATTTCGTAACTATTGATGATAGGAAAAATTGTTTATATGGAAATTGCACAGTACAAGGGGGCCCATGTTTTGGCGATGCATATATGATATTAAAATATGCAAAAATGTAAGAGGCAAACATAGCATATAATACATCAATGGATTCAGAAACAAATTTATGTTCTTTTTTGTTATTATGTAAATTGTGATTACTTTTAAAATAATGTTATAAACAAATTATTTTTTACAAAATTTATGACCCTCTGTTATATGTTCATAAAAAACCATGAAACTTTTCCTTCAAATGTTTTCTTCTATCTATGATAGTTTTCGAGACAGCCTATTGTAGCCGAAACTTTAGGGGGTCGTTTCACCCCCAAAATATGAAAACGGGCAAAAATAAAAAAATACATATACCTTATTTTTCGGTCCTTTAAAACATATCCAAAAATTAAAACAATCGGAGGCGGACACCTAAAAACCCTTCCTTATCCCTTCCCACCGATCAATGTACATTTAATAACAATATCATTATTACTATCGATGGTTATTGCAGAATACTTTCGTGTTTCTACTCTTCAATTATTGGCGATAATTATTAGTCACTGGTGTATGTATTACATCCGCGTGACTTAAGTGATCAAGTTACTGAGATCTGACGTGGTTGATATTTTCACTTCCGGTTTTGTGTCACTTCCAGTCCGAATCGAAAGTCCAAACCCCTTAAACGCACGGTTTCAGATCATGAGGAATATAATAGCGAAAACCGTTTCCGTTTATCTCTTACCGTTTTTGCTCCACAGAAAGACAGACACACACATACTGGAAAACCTATAAGAGAGAAATTCCAATCAGAGTTTCCTGTGAACGGTATTTCTCTTATATTGTTGATTGTTGATTGTTAGTGAAGTATTTGTACTTATTTCTGCAACCGACTCGTTCAGATTACATTTTTGATGGGGCGGACTTGATGGCTTGTACACATCCTCTCCAAATTCGAAATTTATTGTCTCAAGATACTCGGATTGTAGACTAAAATCCAAATCCAAATTGTATTCCGGGTCCGAAGATTCCACATCACTATCTTTGTCAGAGAGGGACAAAATTTCTTTATCACTCTTTCTTTTCTTGACGGTCTGGGTTTCCTTGCTAATTAACGCTTTCTCTTTCAACAACATAATACTTGTATATACCATAACCAATACAATAATGTAACATGTAATACATAATCAGAGGAAATAAATGAATGTATATACATATAAATTTACCATTCAGAAAAACATATTTCAATGAAACAAGAAAATAGAAAGAAGAGTGATTTATAACGAATTGACAAGTTGTTTCCCGTTTTCTTGCACTTCATTTTCTTGCAAAGTACTGTACGGAGCTGAGGAGTTTTCCGCCCCATCTAACCACTCGCTCAGTGTAGCTGCATCTCACTTTCGATACGTCATTTTCACTTTCCTTGTCTAACGTCGAATTGGTAGTTGTAATCCTATCCACCAATCGCGAAAGTGTGACAGAAGGTTACTGAAAAGCAGGAGCGGGAGAGCAGCCAATCATTACGCAGACCGCCCAACCCGGGAAACTCCTCAGCCTCGCACAGTAACGTACTCTCCAGGATTCTTTGAAAGTCTGTTGTCTGTACAGTTTTTCTGGGGCTGAATTCGTGTTTCAGCAGCCAATCGGTTGTCAGCTTTGTACGGTGGTGGTGGGAGCGACCGATAAGTGGGTTTTGAAATTCAGCATGGATTGGCTTGCGTAGTAACGATACAGTCAGTCTCCAACAGACGGTCCAAGGGGAAATTTATGGGTGATCACGCGAGAAGCGCAAGTAAAAATGTACTAGTTTAAAAATTTCGGCTTCTTAAAATTGAATGTCGCTTGTACTTGCCATAAACGAAAATATTCTTTTCTTAAGACATTCTTATCGGCACGAAAGAACAATAACAAAAAATAATAGTAGATTATAGAAACATTTGAGATGAATGTTCGACAATAAGCCAAAAACTGATCTTTGATTTCGAGGCCGCGAGTGTAATTGGATAGTAATTCGACTCTACTTTTTGTTTTACCCGTGCTTTGTTTACGGTGTCAACGAGTGGCGCACAGGTCCTAGGTCGACTATGCTTCAACAACGGTATGTACTAGGCATAACGAGAAGATTGGTAGATGTTTATTTGGCAACTGTATAGTGGTAGTTCGCTATGTACCACCGCAACAACGTCAAAGCACAGCCAACAGGTGGCATACGGGTCATCACATTCTATGTCGGCAATGCTTCGACGGTGGCAGCGAATAAAGGTCGATTTATATTATCCATTCAGACACGTAGCCGATCAGTTTGGTTCCGACAAATATTGTTTTGTGTTATTAAACATGAGTGTTTATATGTATATACCGTGATGGGTCGATTCAAACGCGCTCCGTTTCAGATATATGACGAACGACATTCTCGAAAAGAATAATTTGACTGAAGCGATGCGTGACTGTCGTGAAACAAAACAGACGCTATCGTTTGATACGCGTTCATTCGTACAAAATCTTGCGACAGAATAGACGTGTGAGCAATTTATTATAATGCAAAACAAAAAACTGATAGAGTTAGTGAGAAACTATACTTTTTTAACCGACTTCGAAAAAGTCTTTGTAATCTCTTACTGTATTTCTTATCTAGCCCGCACACATTGTGATATTAGCATTATTATTTTCTTCTATATTGAGAAGAAGCTTATTGAGTTAACAATTTCTACTTACTTGAATAAACCAATAGTTTAGCACATTAATGTTTGGATTTTACTCTTTAACCGCGTACCACACGAACCTATAACCCCTAATACTTCATACGAGTCGCCTTCTAAGGGAACCGCTCTCCCTATACGTCGGTGCAGTGACGTACCTATTTCTGGGATGTTACACAGTTAAATTCGCCATTCGAAAATAGAAATTTCGTCAATTTACACCAATGCCGTATCTCTAATGGTTTTCGAGATATTCATCAAAATAGGTCGCACACCCCAACTTTAAAAAATACGTATTTTGTCTGTAAGACATCCTCAATATCTAGAACAGATATCTTTAAGATGTTTTAACGATGTCTCTGTGCGAATGTTTTAACGATTTCAGCTAGAACTATTAGGGCAACTAGAACTGTTAGAGGGTCGTAGCAATCGGTTTTTTCGGATTATGTTTTTATTCCTACAGTGAAGTGGTTCTAACAGTATACATATATAATGACTAGCACATTTATAACAAAATTCTTCAGGGCTACCTAAACGACACGTACTGACCAGTCACACTAAAAAATATATTTAGCATTTGTTCCATTGAAATTCGTCCCATTTAACAATACGTTAGAATAATTAATATAATCTGATCGTTTCATACGTCTTATGACGGAAGAGTACTCACAGAAATACAAAGATTACGACGGTAGCTTTCGCAAAGATACAGTCCAAATCAGCTTCCAGCGACCGATACGTGAAGAAGCAAGCCAATCCTTCTTTTAGCGACCAATTGATAAAGAAAATGACGAAGTCTACTTTCATGGGCAATTTTGAAACATCACAATCGGTACATTTCTGAACGATTGGTCCATCCGTCTCGGAGTAATCGGCGAACATTGTACATAAAAAAAATACTGATCGAATTGAGTAACCTCCTCCTTTTTTGAAATTGGTTAAAAATGAAATGTAGGACATTCATATAAAATATGCTCGATCGAGAGCACTATATTACAAGAATTACACATAGGAGGCGAAGTTTAACATATTATGGACATGTGTTATATTTGCGTGATCGATTCTAGTTGTAAGTCGTGTGGCAACGACTTGATCCCTCCTTAAAATAAAGTCAGGGCATTTATTTTCATAAAGATTTTGTCTAATTTTAAACAATTTGGTAGGTGGAGATTTAATCCAAGTTTCATTTCAACTTTTTTTGATCCTTACTTTAATCTCATTAATTGAATCAGTACGTGAAACTGGGAAATTTTTCATCGGCATTTCTGTAGCCCTTTTTGCAGCAGTATCAGCTATTTCATTACCAGAACTACCAATATGTGAGGATATCCAGATAAATATAACATCTTTATTTACACTGTTAATGATCGATACTAAGTTGAATATATTTTTGTATTATCGGTTGTTGATTATTTCTATTTGTTAAACTAGTAAGGACACTTTTGGAATCTGAAACAAAAAAAATATCCGACTTCAAAATACACTAAAAAGTATAAAATAATTTCCATTTCATTTATATCTGTATTCCACAGCTATTAATACAATCTACTTAATCATTAAATAGGATAGTAAATATATTTCAAAGTTTTCGGAGGCGGCACAAAATTAAAAACTTTTCCTCTACTAGGAAGATCCTAGTTCAGGTGTCGGCAACCAGTGACAAATGACCCATTTGATAATTTCAAGTAAACAATATTCAATGGGAATCAATACACCCATTACGAATTAACTATACTGCACTTCACGAGTGACCGCACTTAACTCGCGGAGCTAGTGACCTACTGAGGTCTAGGGAGATTTTTAATAGTGCGTGTGATTCCCCTTTACAGCTTGCTTCTTGCTTTGCGTTCACATCATTTTTTTCCGGAAAATAATAGAATTTTCATTGCATCATGAAACTTTACAATATCATCACCGGTTTTCAGTTATCATACGTCATATATTTCTGCCCACCATTTATATGATCGCAAAGTATAATAAGAAGCAAGCTGGAGAGGGGAATAACACACGTCATTAAAAATCTCTCTAGACCTAGTGAGCGGCGCGAGTTAAGTATGGTCTCTTGTAAACTGCAGTATAGTGCATGTCCATCAGGAGTGCTGACAATTTCTCATACAATCGTTACAATTACAAATCTTTTCAACCGGACCTATAATTTTTCTCTTACGACTTATTAATTACCAAGTTTGCCATACCACAATCAAATCGTTATTGGCAGCACCGTTTGTTCAGGTACTTTTAATTTTGCGCCGCCTCCGAAAACTTTGAAATATATTTAGTATCCTATTTAATGTTTAAGTAGATTGTATTAATAGCTGTGGAATACAGATATAAATGAAATGGAAATTATTTTATACTTTTTAGTGCATTTTGAAGTCGGATTTTTTTTTTGTTAAAAATTATTTTATTTCACACTTTTTAGTGGAACGAGCAGTATTCGAAGTTTACTTGCAGGGACAAGTTTGAAAAATCGCGATCGGTATATTCCTCGGAGGGTAACCCTAAAGAATAGGCTTTTTATTATAATAACAATAGTTATTAACAATAAGAAATTACATAAATTTTGGGAAATCGGATCATCGCGGAATGATCTACGAAATGTGAAAACTATCATCGCAATCGGTGCATTCCGTGAACTAGAACGTATTTTGCAATAATGAAAACCGTTCGAAATAAAAAAATGCGAAATGTTTTTATAACGGGACCAATCGGAATACATACTCTACCAGATGCAAAAGGTTTCGTTCCGATTGGCCCATCCGTCTCGGCGTAATCGGTGAACAAAGCCAGGAAAAAAAAAAAAAAAAAACTGATCGAATTGAGTATCCTCCTCCTTTTCGAAGTCGGATAAATATTATGAAATTGGGATCATTGGAATTGATAATTAGCTTTAAAGCCGATTAGATAGCGAATGCTTCACAAAAAAACTTCTGTTCGTTCTGAAAAATTACAGCACAGCCTGTTCTCTCACTGGATTTAGAATCGTTAAAGAAAAAGATTGTTACAGGTGTCAGAATTTGTTAATTTTTTGGAAAAAGATCCTAGAGATAAATCTATTTTAGGGAGAGGTGCTAACCAGGGGAGTTCGTTAGGAATGATTTTGTTTATTACAGGGGGTATGTCTTCCATCGTTTCTTTCAGGTAAGATGTTAACCGTTGAGAGAAGGATTTTAGGAGTGATTTTTTAGTAGAGTACGTGTGATCATATCGACTTGTGAAATCGTTATGATAGGCAGGGCTTTGAGAAGGCCGAATTTTGTTGGGATTTTATTTACAGAATTTCAGTAATTTTTTAAATAAATATATTTTATCATAGCTCTGGAATGAAATACGCATCGGTTCTTGGTAATTGAAATTAACCCATATCAACCTCGAAATCGTGTCTTACTGAAAACTCTGGTACGCCCAGTCGCGCACGCCCAAGAGTTTCGAGACTAGGCACGGGCAGACTTTGCTCGAGTAGACGTGCACAGGGCAGTTTATTCTACTAGCCGATCGATATTGCATGTAACGGGGGGGTTACCGGTTGAAAGAGAAAAGTCCATACACAGCTAGAATGGTGGGGCAAATACATGTGCGTCACACCATAATTGAAGGAAAGAACGCACTAAGGCCGACGACTCGTGTGCTTCCGGATTTCCTATGTGCATCGATCGCATGCGTCTGCGTTCGGCGGACGTGCTTGTTCGATTGTTTCTACTGACTTGCAGCTATATTCTTTTAAGACGCATGCATTCATCGTCAGTGGAAAAAAATTGAATAAGCTCATCCACCGATTGCAACGTATGCGACCGACGCACATAGGAAATCCCACCTTTACGTCACATAGAAACATGACTCGATTGTGCGACGCGTCGTGAAAATTGAGGAGTGGGACATAAGCACAGTATAAGAAAGACCATTAGGATCACTCTGCCAAAAGGAGTACTAATAATTGTCTCTCGCGCATGACCGAATCGCACAACCAATAATATGGCGCCCTCGATTCTCGTGCTATCTACCGGCACCAGGGGGAAACAATCTGTCCAACCGCGCCCTCTTTATTAGGGTGCTCTGGACGAGACACTCGCGCCTCGATGCACCCCCATTATGCCCCATTCTACTCTGTTCTACGCGACCAAAAGGTTAAAGGCACGCGTCCTTCACCTTTATCGCCATTTTCTTCAATACAAGCCTTTGTTCTAATAAAAGTCTTAATCTTTATAAATCAGTAAAATTAGTAAAAAAAGTGACCTGGACCACACACATATTGACAAAACAATACCAAACATGTCAGATGTATCAGAAGTTGGAATTCAAACATCTTTGTCACATCTCTATGTTCTAAGATCGTACTTCCAATATTTGGTGCAAAGTATGTAATCGTTTGCAACAATGTGTTCTTTTTCTAATTCCGAGAGAGTTGAAATAATGTTAAATAAAGTGCAGTTTTCTTATGTTCTAGTCGTATGCAACTTTGCATACCCTGCAACTCTTGTTCTAAACTTTTTTTTGTCAGATGGCTGCAAGTTGCGACAAAGGAAAATGGTTGGTAGATTTAGAAAAGAATAGACAACTAGAGACAGAGTAAGAAAACGAAGTCAAGAAGGGATGAGAATTCGGGTAGCACGCCATGACGAACCAATCACTGGTGGGCCTTCTCCTTCGACGCGTACTATGATTTGCTAAATGATGTCCCCACGCAGGACACCGATCGCAAGTCGAACCCTGCGACTAGATCGCTGACTGAAGCATATCACTTTTCGTCGAAAAATCGTAAGGTACGTGACGGGGAGCCCGTGTTCGCGTTAGAGACAGAGTTGTCGACGTACTCGCGTTAATTAAAGTGTTAATTCGCGTTTCGCGGCAAAAACTCAAACAAATACGTAAAAATCTTCACACTCTTCAATTATCTATCCTTTTCTTTCGTTTTTAAATCGTGTTTCGTTCCCTATAAATTATTTTTCACTTTTCTCGCGTCGCGTTGTAATTTTGTATAATCGATTATCGGGTCAATAATCGTTTTAATCGTAACACCGTAGTAAAGGCCAACCAGGATCGCGAAAGTGTGCGTGTGACACAGTTCTCATCCTTCTTCGTTTTCTAGATTACTAGACAACGTTCAACACATCTATCAAAGCAAATATATATAATATCTTGTGTTGTTTAACATCGAGTTTGGTAAATTGTGTATTCTATCTGTTAATACGACAATCTGGTTAACTGTGACACCAAACGTCTTATGCAATTTCAGAAATAGCTTGTCGTATGAAACACAACAATGAGTTCTCACCGAATTCCAAGATAACATTAATTCCAAGATACCAACACCTCCTATTGTTAACAACGACAATGCGTCGAGTCTCAGGATATCGAATTCCTGATATTACCTACATAACCTTTTACATATAGCCCCAATCGTATCGAAGATATATAAAACGAAAATCGAGTTCAATAAAGTTTAGTTCTACTTTGATTATGTACGACGGTTTAGCGGTGCAAAAATAATAGTTTATTAAATTAATTAACTCAAACGCTCACTTACATTTTCGCGTCTCGTTGCAAACTGGCTCCTTTTTTATAAACAACCAAAAACATTCAGGAAAATATCATTCTTTGTTCTCCTGCGCGAGCTGGTCAACTGTTTCTGACAGCTGTTACACTGTAACTCTTACGGTACAAAATGCCTACAAACAAGTCCCTTTCTTCGTTTGACCTGGTACTTTTTCCATTCTTTTGTCCCTTTAAACACGGTTCGTGAAAAGTAATTATAAATTTCGTGACAAACTGCAACGATTGACATTTAATTTAAGTTGTCGTGTAACATCAAGAAATAAATAACTTTTACTAATTAGAATTGCATATGGCATACGACTGGCGAACGAATAAAATGAAACTGTCGGAATCGTTTGGGAAATTCTGGACGCGTGAATTATAAAATGCAGAATATATCTTTATATACTTATCTATATTTAAACTTTTTGTGTTATAATGATTGTGTCGCATCAAGACTCGGTATATATGTAAGTGAAGCGGTCAAGCGCGTAGCGCAGCCCTCGCTAGTCGCCTAGGTGGGGAAAGACAGCGAGGAGGGAAGGAACGAATTTTTACACGCTCTTAGTTTCCGACTTGATTGCAAATAAAATGCTTCAGTAATCTTTCTTTATTCTGTCAAAATCTTTAGAAAATTTCTTTTCTGTTCTGCAATCGGGTTCTGTGATCGCCCTCTATGTTATTCTATAAGCACAGTACTGCTTAATAGACTGTCTTCTGTTTAATCGCGAAATCAACGCGGTGTGGCTGCCAGAAGGGCAGTATTGTGACGACTCTTATAACTAAATATCTATTAAATATTTATTCTAATTTAAAATGTCTCTTTTTTGCCCGAGTCTTACACATATATATATAGATTCTAACTAATATTCTTTTCTTTTACTCTATTAATTTTTGCCAAAAATTCCACTTGACGAGAAACGGTAGTTCAAAGAGCTGCGATTTTGCGATCTGTGTTTATTCCATTGATTCGACATTTAATTAAAGGTTAAAATATGGGATAAACAGGACGAACCATATATGTATTTCAATTACTGCGCCAATAAAATGAGATAGCAAGAGAACGAAAACTGATGGAATCAAACATGAAAGATCAACAGCGATCGAATCGTTTCCTCAATTTCCAAATAAAATAAACTTCTCAAATATTGATTGTTTGACTTCACATTTCAATTTCCGTTTTCCCAATAAATTCTAAAGCAACAACAACAAAATATTTGTTCAATTGCAATTCGGTTCGTTTGGTACTAAATCAGATAAAGCTAGACCATCTAAACTTTTGACAAATTTGGCCTTTTATAAAATTCTTTTTGCCAAGATCAACTGCAGCATTTTTATTAACTGTCTAAATTCGACCAATATATTTTCTTTGGTTTATGGTTATTACCTAACCAAGAGAAACGCAAAACGACCTTACGGTATCCTACAAATACAGCTCGATCGACTAAAAAGTGTGAAATAAAATAATTTTTAACAAAAAATACAACCGACTTCGAGATACGCTAAAAATTATGAAATAATTTTTATTTCATTTATACCAATTCTTCACAGCTATTAATAAAATCTATTTAATCGTTAAATAGTATACTATTATAAATACATTTCAACCTTTTCGGAGGCGGCGCAAAATTAAAAATACCCGAATAAACCATGCTGCAAATCACGCATTTGATTGAGGTATGGCGAAATGGTAATTAATAAGTCGTAAGAAAAAATACAGAACGTTATAGATACGGCTGAAAACATTTGTAATTGTAACGATTGTATCAGAAGCTGGATGTATGTATGTAATATAGTTAATCCGCAACGGACCCCCTGTGGCTCGGGGGGAATCGAATACGGCCACGGTATCCCCTGCCTGTCGTAAGAGGCGACTAAAAGGGGGATGTAAAGGAGCGAGTGAGAACTAAAAGTAATGCAAAAGTGTAAGAGAGTAAATGTAACGGGCAAAGCGAAAGAAAGAATCTAAGTATGGACACTATGAATTAAAAAAGGAGATAAAAATTGCGCGGGAAAAGGATTGGCAGGAATGCCAACCTTGTACGCGCGTGGATGATAGCGTTCGTTGGACAGATTAATTATTTGGGTACGTCAATTAATTTAACAAAGAGAAGGAAACAGTAAATTAAATTAAATTAATCCGCAATGCATATGTTGATTACCGTTGGATATTGTTTACTTGAAATTATCAAATGGGAAATTTGTGGATAGGGTGCCGACGCCTGAACAAAGATCTTCCTAGTAGAAGAAAAGATTTTAATTTTGCACCGCTTCCGAAAAGGTAGAAATGTATTTAGTATATTATTTAACGATTAAATAGGTTTTATTAATAGCTGTGAAATGTTGGTATAAATGAAATAGAAATTATTTCATACTTTTTAGCGCATCTCGAAGTCGGTTGTATTTTTTGTTAAAAGTTATTTTATCACCGAATGCGTTCTAATTTTCTCTGTATTTTTTCTGAATGTGCCAGTAGCCAGGAAAATATTATTAAAATAATTTCGTTTCTCAAAGATGTAGGTTTATATCATCTTATATAAATCTTGATTCTTCCACGTTTCTAAAATTATTCTTGCTAGTGAATAGTCGTGAAAATATATAAATCAACTTATACATCGTTCTGTATTATTTCTGATTACATTGTATTATGTTATATTATTATATGGAATAGCATAAGCGAGAAGATATTGGAAACCATTCAGTGGTCACTAATAACTTTGAAATTGATGCGACTTTAATAAATAAACAATATAAAAAAAAAATTCGGTCAAAAATAATTTAAATGTAACACCGATATCATCAGCCCTTTATCGGTAAACGCGAGCAACGCTTTGAAATGCAAATACAGCTGCAATGTTTACTGCTCGTTTTAATTAAGCATTTATGGACTCCCTTTACGTGGGAAAGCCCATATTTCTGCTGTACAGGGCTGGCGTTATGGTGGGGCGCGGTCGGGCAATCGCCCAGGGCGCTAGATCTGTAGGGAGCGCCGCAGCCCGGTGTCCCTAATATTTATTCATTTTGTTTCTCGAGTACGCGTCCGCGACGAGACTAGCGGATTGCAAGGTGATTCGCGTCAACGAGAGTTGTAAATTCTCGCTACGGTTTGACCGACGCCACGGATCGCGTACTACTCTGCGACCGGTTAAGGAGACAGAGCTCATTAGGGTTGTAATTAATTGTAAAGATTATGATGGTTATATGTATTTAATGGTTGCACAAGATTTGATGGTTTGACGAGTTACTCTGACTCAAGTATTAACAGTTGTTCGTATGTTTGATTTGACGTATATGTGCTTATGAAGCAAATTGATCGGAGTCTCAACGGAGGCTCTAGAATACGAACGAAGTGACTTGGTCGGAAGACCGACAAGAAGTGTCCAGCGTTTTGTTGGTTTGTCTCTAGTTTCTATTTTCCCTCTCCTGGGTCTTAAGAACGGTCAGTTAGGAACTGCAGCGAACCAGCCGAGCCCAACAGCCGCGATGCACATGGGAGCCCTTTGGTTTGGAAGGATCGGTTGTACCCCAGGCAATAAATGAATGAATGCTTTTATGGTCAAGGTGACCGTTGGTGCCTGGGACCGACAACTGGACTGCGTAGACACGTGCATCACACAGGGTCCGTCTAAGACCCGGAAGAGAAGAAGGTTTAGGCCTTTTGTTTAGGCAGTGGAAATAAATGTTCCGAATTCATGGTTTTGGAACCTTCTAAGCCCTGGGTGGTAATTTCTTTAATACGTGATGAACTACCACTCCGGCCAGCTTAGGGTAGTTTTTAAGAGTCATGTTAAATATGACCGATCGTGTTTTCTAAGTTACTGCAATAAACTGTGAAAGCTGCCATGCCGCGTAACACATTTATATCCGTTTAGATTAGTAAAGCTGCTATGTAGTTTAACAATTTTTACAATCTAACTTCAGATTGATCGTTTTATATTATTACCTTGTCTTTTTTTCTTAAAAATTTTGAGCCTCTGAATGGGCGCCACGATAATCTTGCCCAGGGCGCCAATATTGCTAAAACCGGCACTGCTGCTGTATAATAAAATAGAGCTTTTCTACTCATTATGTGTTTAAAAAAAGAGAAACGTAGAATCGTTGGAACAATTTCAAAAGGTTGTTCTTTTATGTAGATCCCCTTCTTTTGACGTTTACCAAATAATGTTCGACTGCTATTTTCTAGTTCTGCCGGCAATGAAACGATTCAAAAATACATTTACATCGTGTTTGAACGATGGCATGCTTCATTTGAACCGGCCGCATTTGACACCGAAAGTACCTTTTCTGCTCCACTTTTTACAAACGACTTAAGATATTCCCTTCGATGGCTGATTTTCCCGCTGACATAACGACTTCTCCCGATAACCGGTCATTGAACCACCATCACGTCCGATCGATTCGATGCTTCAACGTTTTTTACATACCCGACGTATTTCTTTCTATTTGTTAATTCAGGATTAAACGTTCATGCATTTTACTTTCAAAGTGACATTTATTAAATACAGTAAAACCTCGATAAATCGTCACTCAAGGGACCGAGAAATTTTGACGACTTATCCGGGTGACGACTTATAGAGGTTTTACTGTATAAAATACACGATGGAATTTCTGTATTCCGGTTACAAAATATGTGCGTGCTTGACCGATGTTAGCTTAGGACTGATTTGCTGTTAGCTCTGCTCCGGGCCTTTTTCTCTTACGGGAATGGGTGCAAAAAGGTCAGGTCAAAGGGACCTATACGGCTGCACCCGCAAGCACAACTATTTATGCGTAATTTAAGTGTCAGTGCATATATTCGTTGCATACACCAACACTTTCAACCTCTCGCACTCCTCCACTGTCTATCTCTATCTACGTTAACCCTTGTTTGGCGTCGCGTGTAACCCGAGATACATACGACATCTCGATTCTATAAACGAAATGCTTGAGTCCCAATTTCTCTTGCATATATCCAGGTTTTACACGACATTTGAACGGTTCGGTTTCTCTCTCTCTCTTTTTCACATGCGCATTCGCCTCATTCGTTCATACTTATTCGGTCGCGGTAGCTTTTGAACAGTCCTACCTTCCGTAATAAGCAACTATTTACTTATGATTGGTAAATTGTTTTTATTTGGTACCTGCATGTGTGTGTTATTTCTACGTGTGTATATGTAGCTAATAAATGAAACTACCTGCAGGCGACGCGACGGTTGAAGAAGGCAGCGTAACTCGCGATAGGTCAGGGCACCTGTACCGTAGACGATGCAGGTACCAGCTCTTACGAAACGCTCCGAAACTCGCCTACTGCGACTGACTTTTCTGCGGTCGAAGAACCTTCAACCTCTTATGAGATGCTCCGACAATCGTCTGCTGCTACTGATTTTTCTGCGATCGAAGAACCTTTCACCTCTTATGAGATGCTCCGACAATTGTCTGCTGTTACTGGTTTTTCTGCAATCGAAGAATCTTCCACCTCTTATGAGATGCTCCGACAATCGTCTCTACCCTGGAAGTGTATAAAGAAAACGTGGAAGAAATTAATTTTCATGTAGAAGATCACGCATTGCTAGAAACAGCAGAACCACCGCAGTTAGAAGAAGAACCAGTTTCTGACGGAATAGATTTCGTGGATTTTCAACATGTTTTCAAGCAAATAATACAGCTTGGAAAACATTCGAGTATCGGCTGTAACATCGAAAACTTCCAAATAATTGGATGTCAACAAAAGGGACTAGAAAAAAAGTATAAAGTACAGTGCCAATCATAGACATAATAAGGTGCCAATTGTGTAATCACGTCGAGTGCGTACCGTGCCTTCGAAAGAGTGATAATACAATGAACATCAACCACAGCGCTGTTTCCGGTACAATGATGACATACGGCGGATACAATAGTAGAAGAAATACTTTCTAGCATGAACGTGTCGTGCATGAGCAAGAGAATCTACGAAAAATGCCAAGATGAAATAATCGATGCCTTCGAATTGGCTGCGCAACGAGAAATAGAAGACGCAGGGAAATTAGAAAAAGAGTTAGCCATAGCAAGAGGCGATATACTTCCAGGTTGCAATATACCATGGATTCCAGTTGTCGCAGATGGCAGCTGGATGATGAGATCATACCGCGGAGGTGATTACAACTCTCTTTCTGGTGTAGGAGCCATCATGGGATACCACACCAAAAAGGTGCTCTACATCAACGTAAAAAATAAATTCTGTGTAATTTGCCAAACCGCAGCCAAGAAGAAGGAACAGGCACGGCAGCATCGTTGCTTCAAAAATTGGGGTCGTAACCAGAATTCAACTGGTATGGAAAGTGCTGCTATTGTAGACAGATTTAAATGCAGTATAGAAATGCACGGCCTGATATATTCAATATTAGTTGCCGATGGAGATAGCAGTGTGTATAAAAAGATATTGGACAATGATCCATACAAAGAGTATATGGTGCATGTACGAAAAACTGAATGCACCAATCACCTGCTACGCAACTTTAACACGTTGAGTGCTATGTCGATCCCTAGGGACTGACAGTGAACTTTCCGTTTAGGCGGCGTCAGTCCTTGTGGACTGACAATCGACTTTTCATGTGGACTGCGTGGATTCTAGGGACTGACAGCGAGTTCTCACGAGCTGCCGCCTGAGCGGAAAGTGTAGCCAAATCGGCGCCGCACTCAACGTGTTAATAGAAAAATAAATGAGATCGCCACAAAAGGCTGTTTCAAGGAACTACGAGCTATTGTAAAAGAGAATGCCCTTCGCCTGCGCACTGGTGTGAAGAAAGCTGCAGAATAACGATTCAAAGAAAAAGTAACACTCGCTGATCAAATAAAAAATTTAAAAACAGATATGAAAAATGTAGCGAGCCATGTTTTCGGTGAACATCAGGAGTGTCAACGATTAGCATACTTCTGCAACAAATACTCTGACCCGAATCGTCTCAACCCAATTTTACACATAATGTTTGTTTGATATTGCTTTCTGCATAGGTCGTTTAATTATCTTATAAGTGTATAGCGTTCATGTTCTGGTGTAGTATTTTGTTAATAAAAAACGACTTGTACTTTACTGGACAGTATTTTAATCCCTTTTTGTCTAAATATCCATTCGCTATTTATGTACTAATATAACTCTAACCTAACCATTTAGTATTTTTATATAAAACAATGTGTAAGCTAAGAAACTTTATTTTTCTGGGATTTCCCCTCATTTATTTTTCCTTTTCACTTATAATTCCTCACTGTAACGTAATATATTGTAGCATAAACACATTTTAATTAATTAAAAGTACAATGAATTTTCTACGCTTGCACTATCAATCAGATTTTGCGTTTAAATTTTGTCAAGTACATACGATGCAACAGCTGACTATTTCTTTTACATTCAGAATAGAATACAGAATTGGCAAAAAGCGCCCTCTAGTTTTCATCGGCCAGCCGTGTATCTATGGGTATTACTATTTCTGTGCAGAAAAATCTGCTGTAATACCAACGACCCGAATCGGAGAGGTCACCCCCTTAACATTAAATTCCCAAAGAATATAATGAACTCACTCGTGGTCTAAAATTAATGAGCTTGAACGTCATTGTCCAGTTGAAAACAATTTCTAAACATCCCCTATCGAAGTTAGCCCCTGTAGTTTAGGAGATAGAATACAGCCACAGTATTCCTTGCTTGTTGTAAGAGGCAACTAACAGGGATTGAAGTTAGGCAGAACTTTCAGAAACTATAATAATTGCGAAAATTAACGAGATAGTTACACTTATGAATGAAACAAAAGTTGACAAAGATAATAAATAAAAATATTCTTCTATTGCTTCTTGTTTTACTTGAACCGTGAATTTTTTCAAATTCACACACATATAACTCTTGCACGATAGGTAGTGAAGATGCTGGTGGCTGTGGTGGTGGTGTTCGCTATCTGCTGGGGTCCAATTCTCGTAGACAACACCCTCATCGCCTATGGTGTCCTACCAATGCACAAACATCTTAACACCGCGTTTCAATTGATGGCCTTTTTTAACAGGTACGTCAAGCAAATGTCTTTTTATTTTAACAATAACTAGTAAACTCTAATCTGACTGTGTTGAATAAACACTGAATTTCAGCTGCATAAATCCGATCATCTACGCATTTATGTCAAACCAGTTCACGAAGAGTTTCTTATCCGCAACTTGCGGTGGTTGGTGGATCTGTTGTTTAAAAAGAGGGCACAGGGCTCCGCTGAAGAGACGCCCTAGCCTCAGCGAAATCACGACGACCAGCGTCAGGTACTTAGGCGGGTCGTGTAAGCACGCATATCCTCGCTCTCTTGTCTCTTTTTTTATTTTTTCTTACTTTGCTTCTGTCTTTTGCTGCTTAAGGGGGCAACCTCATGTAAATGGTCTGTTTTTCAAGAATTTTTTTGGAAAGTGTAATGCGCAGATTGATTTAAAATTTGAAGTGTCATTTATTAACGTTATAATGTAAATAGAAATATTTTTTATAAATTTTGATTCTTAATAACGATGGTGCAATGGCGGCTTGAAAATGGCATCCTGTAAATTCGCCGTGCAGCGTACAATGCACAAAAATGATCTGGAACAAAAAAATCAAAATGGAATAGCTACTTTATGCTAAAACGCTCAGCACGACATTTTTCTTTTATTAAAATTTTCAAAATTGCGAAAATGGCAAAGTTTTGAAAAAAAACCGGAGTTTCGGTTATAAAAAATTGTTAATAACAGTATTTTAGACAAAAAAAAAATCGGAGCTCGTCATGCTGAGGCCACTTGTTTGTAGAATATATATGCCAAGTTTCATAAAGATCGAGTAATTAGTTTTTGAGCTACGTTGTACGGCATGCGAAATTTTGCGTTTCGAGAAAAATGCGTTTAAAACTTGAGTAACAGATAAATCGCCCAATACAACCGTTCACTTGTTTTTGAAAATAACATACAAGAACATCTCTGCTCACATTCTAACTTTTTTTATCGCATTCCCGAGGAAATTTCCTATCGATTTCAGCGAAAAAAAAAATCCGAAAAAATCTCATTTTACATGGGGTTGACCCCTTAACCTAACGAGGAACAGCAGGTGTAGCCGAAGAATCATTGTTTTTAATTTCAGATTGATATGAATAAATTTAAATCGTATACACCACTTCCTCGAAAGAAAAAAAGAAAAAGAAATGCAATGTATGCGTTTGTTTAGTCGTGTAATTTGCAGATGAAAAAAAATTCTTCCTTTCTGTCGTCGTTCCTCTGCTTTGAATGGTCTGTATTTTTCTTCTACTCATTTTTGTTGTTCGATTAACTTTGCAAATTCATATTGATTCCATCTGATAATACTCGTACTTTTTTTTAAATTCATTTAACACGAGTTTTATTTTCTTGTATATTCATTCAATACTCTTGTTGGAGCTTTCGAAAAGATACTAGGGAAGATTCCGAGATTCGAGGCTTTTACTAGCATGCTCCACAAATTTCGGAATATTATAAATTTGGAATTTTTTTTTAAGAATATTCCACATTCAAGATGATTGACTTTGATTTTTCTAATTGTTTCTTAAAAAATGGTTAATTTTTAGATAAGTTCCACTTATATTTTATAAATGACACGTTAGTTGGTTAAATCGAGGGAGAAAATAGTTTGTAACAAATGTTCGTAACGTCTGAAGGATTAATAGCCCGATATCAATATGGAGAATTGGCTTGGTCGAGCTACGAACTATTTCCGTTTCCTATTTCGCCCCTTTTCACCACGTTTGCTTTTTCAGTCGAATTTGATTGTTTCGCCGTCCCCGCAGCACTTTCCCAAGTAGAAAAATCCTACTGACGAAAGTACCAAAGGAGAACCAAAGACGAACACTGCCTTAACGTGTCTCCTTCCTTTATCATCCGAGATTCTGACCCGGAAGATGAGATTTCTCAACTACACTTAAATCGATTACCTTTAACCTTTTCGCTACAGCGAATTTGCCCGCAAATGCGTTATCCCGGTGCGAGGCAATCCTAACGCAGACACTTAAAAAATAAAAAACATGAAGTAAATCTAAAATAAAAGAAACGAAATACAAGAAATCAGCAATCAGCAAGACAAAAACCGTGCCGCACAATCGAACCCTGCTGTTTTTGCGGGTAAAGAGACCCATGGGCCATATCGCCGGACTCAAAACTGCTCTGTGTGTGTTTATGGCTGAGACGACAATAAGAAACGGAACACCAGGGGTGCCATTGTGCGGCACGGCTTTTGTCTTGCGTAGCGAGAGAATCACCCTGTACATATATTCTGCTCCATCAAAGTTAAAAGAGAATGTGTTTAACAAGTGACTAAAGTCACTGTCAGTGCATGGCGAGCTTCAGACGTTGAGTGACTAGTCACCGCATTCCGCGACGAGGGTGAGCTGATTCACAGTCGGGACAGAAATCTCCAGCTGCTTTGTATTCATGGTTTAATCGAAAAAGATCCGAATAATCGCTGCACTCGCTTCTTCTTTTTTCGTTTAATTGGCGAAGGTGTGGAAAAAAATTACTTTGCTCTGTTGCCTCCTCTTAATGTATCTCTATATACATTTTTTCTATCTTTTTTCACCTTTGTCACCTGCATGTTCTATAATCTCGGTATTTTAATATTTTGCAACAGTTCACTCGACAATTATTTTTCAACTTCACCCGTTCGTGAGTCAGTAAGGTGTTCGTAAATTAATTAAAAAAGTTAAATTGGAATTAAAAATCCCATCTATGTGTTTCAGATATTTCACGATAATCTATCCGATGAAAGCGCAATACAGGTGCACGATAAGCCAGACCCGTAAGGTGGTGATTACAACTTGGATGGCATCGTTCTTTCTTAGTATTCCAATGATTTTCGTCTAGGTAAATGTATCAATATTTTTATTCTTATTTCATTTATTTTATTTAATATTTTCGAGCGATGGATTGATATAATCGTTAGAAACGTCAGCTCATGCTTCATTTAGAGAAATTGGTAATCTACGCAAATATGCACGAGATAGCATTGCCCATCAACAGAAATCGACGTGTATTTAACTGATGTTTTCTAGCGAGAAACCTCTGTTTATCGAACCGTTAAGAAGCTATTTCCGCTCTGGATGGAGCAAGCAGGGAGTAGAAAATCGGGTGAAATTGTGTATTGAATGGATTTTGTAAAGGAAAAGAAGCTTTCTTCGTAGTATCTTCCATGGGTGTTTAAACACTCCCTTTGTTGCTCTTCTCTTATTAGTTCTGGAAATTACTTGCATCGAGCTTCATTTTCACGTCAACTTGTAAATTGGAATTCGTTCGTTCCACGTAGAAACATCCGTGAGCGGGTTTTAAATGAGATCACTTTTCCTTCCTGAAAGAAAGGATGAACAAAGGGAGGAAATTAATGAATGATGTAGAAAAGTGAGTCGTGTGTCTCTTGCAGAAAGTAGCAGAAATAAAGCGATAAACATTGTTGTTGTCATTTGAAATTAAATTGCACATGCAACTTAAAGTCCCAAATCCAGGCTGATTAAAATTCGAAATTATGTATTTGCAAAATTTAAATTTGTTTAAAATTTAAGCCTATCTAACTAATTAATTATAATAATAATATAAATTGAGCTATAATCAATAAAAATTAACTTGAAAATCCTGCAGTGTTAATTAACACGAATGAATCATCTAACACGAATGTTTTACTCTTTCTAGACACACAAAGTGATGGAAATAAGGGTAATCACTTGCTGGTGCGTCCGTGATTCTGATGCGGGTCTTTTGTGGCGTGGACACGAAATTTACATGCTCATCTTGATTCTGGTATTACCTCTGTTATGTCCGGGTATTTTTCAAAAACTCGACCTTGCGTTCTTCATCGGGTGCGACGCACATGGAAGTAAAAAGCCCAGGCGGGGCACACAAAGGAGGCTATATTTTAGTTTCTTTCAAATAATACAGCCAATCTTCCTTGAAACTATTGCCGTGCCGAAACTGCGTAGTTCCATAGGATACGAAGCAAAGACCTGGTTTCTCCGCCAAGTCCGCTTTAAGGGAGAGGTATCGTAAACACTCTTCGCTGCGCGGTTAGGCAGTGCTTCATACTTGGAACTCTTCCCATGCCAACCTCATAGCACCGGAAAGATATGATTTTCAGGTATTACCGAATACATCTACCAATAGTCCAAGCGACAGTTGGTTCTTCCACGTAAAATGAATGCAATTATATTATGTAGCAGTCTCAGAAAACAGACGGTGTTTCGTCTCGGGATCGTCTATCAGACTTGTCAGTGGAGCTGACAACAGACGACCCCTGCCCCAGACACCTATCATACCGCGGTTCGAAACTTGTACATATTCGAGCCGCATGCCGGGCGAGCGCTTGCGAGAGCACTATGGGGTCTTATCCCATATTAAAGATTAAAAGTTAAAACATTCGGATGTACAAATTAAAAGATTTATTGAAAAGGGAATTTTGAAAGGTTGACATGTCTTAATGGTTTAAGGATTTAGTGAAGAATGAATATTCATAAAAGTAATTCCAATTTGTTTTAAACATGACAAATGAACGGATAAATATGGTTCGACAAAGGTGGCGGTGAGAAATCCTAACGGCGTTATCTTCCTTATCGACATCGACGTCGGCCGCCACAGCACTGTCGAGGCTTTCGCGTATGTGGTAAAACGCGGCCTCTACAGTTCCAACGGATGATACTCGTGTAAGGAAAAATAAAGTTTTAACACCACTTGATTATTCACAAATTAGAAATTTCAATCATTTATTTAAAACTAATCAGTCTCAAGAATAATTCAACTAGTTATAATATACGGAAGTCTATTTAATTCAGTCACAAAGTATCACAACTTAAACTATGGAATCACAACGCCAAGCGTTGGCTTGGGAGATTTTCCCGCATTTTCTAATATTAAAGGATGCGCTGCGGTAGCCGGAAATGCACCTTCTGACGGGACGGCTCACCGGAAGTAGGTGCCGCCACAGCACGGTTCCTCTAGCGCTCTCCGGCCCGAACTCGAGGCGACCGGGGAGACGAAACCCCCTCCACTAAACGATTGCGACAATTATAAAAGCGGCATGATTAAAATGTGTGATTGAACGAATGTTTGTATGGAATGAGAGGGTTGCATGATAACCACTGAGAACGCGACCGAACGACGTCAAACCATAGACATATGAAAATATAGATCGAGCATAAACTGCTACTTTAGGCAAGGGGTGATCTGATATTCGGGGCGAGTATGGTACTCGTCTGACATCGACTTATTCTTTGAGTCGCAGCGAAGTTGGCCACGCATTCACTCATCGACGCGGCGTGAATGCGTAGTGAATTTGTAGCCAACTTCACTGCGACAAGTTCAATGCAACTCATCATACGGATGCGACAAGCCGAACATACCCAAGTCTGTGCTTACGAAAATAGTCGAAGTCAGATGAGTTCCCCCCTTACAACATCGACAGTATTAATGACGAATAACTAATAACGAATCAATTAATGCGAATCAGAATATGCCTGAAGGCAACCCTTTCGTTAATCAGAGCGATCTGCCATTGCTGGAATGTTAATTATGCTAGCCGCATCGCTTAAAATATTGTTATAAGAATTAAATCTGTATTAGAATTCAAACGTGGAACATTCCATAGAAATTGCTGCGTAGAAAAGCCGTTAAAAGAAATAGAAAGAATAGACAACCGAAGACAGAGCAAAAGAATGAGGAAGTCAAAAAGAGATGAGAGTTCGGTTAGCGCGTCACGACGAACCAATCACGGATGGGCCATGCCCTTCGACACGTACCAGGATTTGCCAATGATGTCCCCACGCGGGGTACCGATCTCAAGTCGAACCCTGAGACTACGATCGTTGACTGAGGCAAAATCACTCTTCGTCGAAAAATCGTGAGGTACGTGGCGGAGAGCCCGTGTTCGCGTAGAGATAGAGTTGTCGCGGAAATTTGCGTGATTAGCTGCTCGGCAAGTCCTCGCGTAGACAAAGCATCGAGATTGTGTTAATTCGTGTTTCTCGCGGCAAGAACTCATACGAATACGCAAAATTGCATACTTTTCAATTATCTATCTTTTTCTTTCCGATTTTAAACCGCATTCCGTTCGTTATTAATTATTATTTCTTTTCTCACGTTACATCATAATTCGTATATAAATCTTGTTTTAATTAATCGTTTTAATTGGTAACACCGTAGAACAGGCCAACCGTAATCGCAACAGTGCGCGTATGACAAAATTTTCATCTCTTCTATTTTCGAGATTTCCAAACAACGCTCAGCAAATACAGGGTGATTCTCTCACAACACAACACAAAAACCGTGGCGCACAATGGAACCCCTGCTGTTCCGTTTCTTGTCTCCGTCTCAACCATAAACACACACAAAGCAGTTTTGGGTCCGCCAATATGGCCCCTGGGTTTCTTTACCCGCAAAAACAGCAGGGTTCCATTGTGTGGGACAGCTTTTGTGTTGCGTTGCGAGAGAATCACCCTGTATCAAAAGCAATTATACACGCTCATTAAGTGTTATTTAACATCGTGCTCGGTAAGTTGTCTATTCTTCTTTTAATACGACTATCTGGTTATCGTGAGGCAAAACGGGCGATCTACGAGACCGTAGTTGTTGGAAAAATTTCATTAGATCGTTCCGCATCAAATTCGTCCTGCGATGGTCTACGCCGTACTTAGCAAGGAGAATCGTAAATTCCTAGCTCTCGAACTGGCCCCCTTGTCGGTGATGATCTGTCGAGGACAGCCGAACCTCATGGCTATCTTCTCTCGGAAAGCCCGAGTGACGGCGGATGCGGTGGTTTGGCTGAGTGGTTGGAGTTCGACCCACTTGGTGAATTTGTCCAGCATTACCAGGAGCGTGACTAGTTTTTAACCTGGGGAGGGGTCCCATAAGGTCATCGGTCACGACCTTCCATGGGCCGTTGGCCGGCGTGGGATGCATAGGCTCTGTTGGTGCTTGCTGGAGCACCTTGTGTACGAGGCAGCGCTGGCAGCTTCGCACGTGGCGGACGGTGTTCCGGAACGTCCCCGGCCAGTAATAGCGCTGGCCAGCCGTGCGTTGGTTTTTCGGATACCCAGGTGTGCTGCTGGTAACCACGTGGTCCAGGTATATCAGCTCGGTCCGTTCGAAACAGCATTTTTCTGTGTTGATTCGGAGGTTCGTCGCGCGGAGTCATCGGAAGATCTCGCGGAGGTGGGCGAGGTGTTCCTCGAAGGTGCGTCCCAGTACGATGATGTCGTCGAAGCACGAAGGCGCCAGGCTGGGGCCGATTACTTCGTCCAGTAACCGCTGGAAGGTGCTCGGTGCCGAGTGGAGTCCGAATGTCTTGACCCGGAACTGGAACGGTCTTTCTCGGGAACGATGAAAGCGGTAATCGGGCGGTTGGTGTCTTCAAGTAGAACCTCCAAATACCCATTGGCGAAGTTGAGCGTTGATATGTATCGGGCCTCTCATAGTATCGAGGGTGGCCTAAACCTGTGGCAGCGGGTAGGCACCTTCTCCGCCAGGTGGTTGACCTGCCTGGACCTCAAAGGTCCCGTGGAGGCCTGCACCTTGCCTCCGCGGCGCCATGTGCCAACCCCTCCTCCTCGTGGTGTGGTCCGGGCACCGGATTTCCGGTGGCTAATGCTTAGGGTTTGCGGGAGTTACGTACGTAGCTAACTGAAAGTGAAGAACCGATTAGTGACCGGTGAAGAAATTTACTTACATGGAACAGCTGATTAGAGACTTGTAAAGAAACGTACTTACCTGGAACTCGAAATTGGACTGAACTATGATGACGACGACTCTGGAGTAGTTACCTTGGGTGTTGTACTTATCTTACGGACGCTAATTCGGACTGAAATCTTTTATGACGACCTGGCACGATACTGGAACTTCCTAAAAAAAAAAAAAAAAATGGAATTTCGAAAAAAGGTTGATAAATCTTACGGTGCAGGTGAACTCGGAACCACCAGTACCGGTCGGGTGGGCGGTGGGCGAGCGGGCCCCCCCCGATCGTTATCTAGTGACCGTTTAGTCCAGGTGGCCACTCACCAGGCCCCTGGTACTTCTATAGCAACTGGTGTTGCTGGTACTAGTGGAGGTTATAGGAGTGAAGAGGAAGAAGCCTTCTTCGAGAAGCCAAAGGTGGCCAGAACTCCATCAAAAAAGGTTTTAGCAAGTAAGGCCTGCCGGAAAGTGAGGGTTAAGGTAACACAAACGCCCAGTGAATCAGTCATAGATCTGACAGGTGATGATGACGACGAGGATGTAAAAAGCCTGGTAATCTGCTCCACACGACGTCAGAGAAAAGGTGGAGTTAGCCAGCTGGAACTTACGGATTCGGAGACCGAAAAAGAGGAAGAACAAGAAGAACTCGAAGAAGACCCTGTGAGCAGATTCGATATTATGCTTGAGAGGTTGATAACATTAACCAAGATGATGTCAAACTCTCAAAAAATAATAAAGGAATACATACGCAGGCACAAGAGCGTAAGTCTTATAGTAAAGGGTACATACGAAAACAGAGAAGAATGTATTGTACAGATAGGGCAGGCAACAACAGACCTCGCAAACAATCCCCCTTTGAAGACAGACACACGCAAAAGACCGAGCGTGAGCACGGCCACGCAAGTTGAAGAGTGGTTCTGCATAGCGGATGTGGCTGTACAAACTGATGCCACTCCTGAAGTACAGATCGGAACCAATAGTGGCCTACCATACTTGGAAACACCAGTAGGAAAAAGGAAGGTCACCCCGCCTTCGCCCAAGAAAAAGAAGAGGTCCCGGATGAACAGTACGGATGAAGGTCCTCCACCCAGTGGTCCCCGTATTAGGGATGTTAGGGTGTTAAGAGACCGGCGCTTTCACCGGTTGGGTTCAGGTTGACGGGGTAACTTCAGATCGACCTGATTTTTTAACCATAGATAGCCCTTGAAATGGGGATTCCAACGGTGGTCATCCCATCTCTTAACTCCCACCCGCCGCCCCGATAGAGGTCAAAAACTAAAATCGTCCAAAGAGTGGTTTCTGCACTGATCTCAGTAAGTAAAACCCCCCTCAAAACAAGAAAGCGGGCCAGGGCTATAAAGCCAGAGGCAATAACAGTGAGATTGTCGGTGTTACGCCCTGGCGGAAATTTTGAAATTTATCCGCCTTGCGTCCCTTATCAAGCCTTTCGAGGTTCCGAGGATTTCTCATGTAAGAGTCGTGAGGTGGGTGTTTCACTTTTCCGCCAATCTTTTCATTCCTCCTCTACCTTGTACATACTTGTCAAGCCTTTCGAGGTTCCGAGGATTTCTCATGCAGGGGTGTACAAGGAAGAGTTTGAGTTTGATTCTTTTCTATTTTTGACTTCTTCTATTGCTTTCTCTTCTTTATTTCTCATCTCTCATTTGCACAAAGCGTCAGCCGATCCGACCAGGATCATTATTACCTGATCGAATGATAGTGTGAAAAGGATGGATGGATGAATATGAATTCGAACGATGAAACTAAAATAAATGAGAACCCTTACAACACTTAACGTCGCGAACGTTCGACCGCCGTTCGAAAATCAAGGGTCGTTTAGAGCAATAAACACTATTGTATTCGAAATTCTAAGAACTGCCTAGCGACAACGGCGACGTAACAAAATTTTGGTGGCAGCGGTGGGATCTTCACGCTTGCCCCGTGAATCTGTATAATGTCACGTCTGGGAAAATTTTACAAATTTGTCCCCTCACGTTCCCTTATCAAGCCTTCGGGTTGTAGGAGTCTCCTCATGTAAGGGACGTGGGGAGGACGAATTACTGCTTCATCTTTTTCAATTTTCTCCTCGACTCTGTGTTTTCTCATCAAGCCTTCGGGTTATAAGAGACTTCTTCATGTGGGAAAAGCACAGGGAAGAGTTTGAGCTTATAATTATTCTATTTTGTCTTTCCTATCCTTTATTCTCTTTACATTTCTTAATTCTTTTCTTTAGTTATTACCCCTCCTTGAAACTATCGTCGTGCTCAACTGCGTAGCAACAGATTTCGAAATAGACAAAAACTCGGGTTCGACCGAGGAGAGGTATCATAAACAGCGTTCGCTGCGCAGTTAGCCAGTGCTTCGCATTATAGGGGTCTCCTCAGGTTAACTGCGCAAAAGCGTAAAGATCAACTTATCTTTTAGATTTTCGACCGATACTCTCCTCTTTTTCACGCGTAGGCGCCAGTCGGTCCCAAACCCGATCGTATGTGCGAATTGAGTGTTGGAATGAAAGTATGAAATAGCATAAAATTCAAATATTCGAATGAGTGCAAAGGGCGAGGAATGAGAACCCTCACCCGCGAACGTTAGCAATATTCGAGAACTGTTTAGAGACGAAGGGTCACACAGAGTAATAAAAGTCTTTGTATTGAATTCTAAGAATTACCCGAAACTAAGACCCAACGGTGCGATTTTGAACAGAAAGAACGTTCTCGAACAAAATTTGCTGCGAATACAGGAATGAATATTCGAATATCGAACAATTGAATACTGCTGAAATTATCAGTTAAATCATCGTATGCTATTAGGATTTTAAACGAACAACTTGCGCTACCACCGCAATTCGTATTGTTGATCGATTTCTTTGCGAACAAAATAATTACGACGCCGCCAATTGTTAATCAACGAATGTCGTGATCACCGATCAATTATCTATATACATAATAGAATGATGGATATAATTCATGTTCATAGGTATTTGCATTTTTATTGTTTAGCAATTTTGATTTAAATATTTGTTAATATTCGCATCATTATATCTGATATTGAAACCGTAAGCGAGAATGGAATATTCCAGAAAAACTCTACGTCGTAGAAACACCGAAAAGCCGTTAGACAGAGATGGAACACCAAGAGAGAGAGAGAGCATGATCTAGAGGATTTCGTCTGGCACGCGCCCCTAACCAATAGCGACGCACGTGACGCTACCGTCACACACTATGATTTGTTGAGATGTCCCCACGCAGGACATCGTCCTCGCGACGGGCCCTTCCGGCCAGGATCGCGATCGATTCGGATGACTCTTCGTCGAACAATCGAGTAAGTCGTGACGGGAGCCCGTGCGTCTAGAGATAGAGTTGCCGATTGTACTTTGTGTAAATTAGCTGCGCGGCAAGTCCTACCCGTTAGGCAGAGTGTCGTGAGGGTGAATTTCGCGAATACGCGGCAAGGACTCAGAGACGCGCACGTTAAGCTTTCATACTATTAAACCTCTATCTTTTTCTCTTTCTTTTAATCCGTTGATCGCGTAATTTTCGTATTAAATTCAATCGCGTTTAATTATTCTATTTTTTAAAATCGTAATCGTCTTGTGTTTGTCTTAGTTAAATTTTGATACGCAATAAAGGGCAATCGGGCGCGCGACAAGTGTTAGTGCGACAGCTTCCTCATCATCTCTCTTGGTGTTCCAGATTTAACAGCGATTATTCATCGATCTCATAGCGATTTTCAAGCGATTTATCTATCGTATACCATATTCTACATTTTCACGGTAAGCCTGTCAATTACTAATTCGTCGAGCACGGCATTGTGATTCATTTTCGACAAGGCAAAACGGACGATCTATTAAGCCTACGGGTTATAAGAGTCTCTTCATTTTAGATCGTCTCGTTTCCCATACTCAGGTACCGATAAAAATATATAATTTTCCGTATTTACCGAATCGCGGTTTTCCAGTAACGATTGTCTCGACTACGAGGTATAATCGAGGGACGACTTGCAAAGCCTTCGGGTTATAAGAGTCTCTTCATTCAAGTCGTACCCTCGCGGATTGAATCCGCTACTTTTCCAAGTTTCTAAATTGTCGAGATAGTCGTTTGATAGTAAAGTATATAATTTTATACAAGTTACAATTTATAAAAAGCGATCTCAATTTGAATCAAAGGCTGTTTATATATATCTTACACGATTTTCCGGTCAAACAATAGTCATTATTATACAATAGGTTAAGCATCTTTACCCTTGTGAATTATAACTGTTTATATCCAAATTCAACTAATTATCAAATCATATCTATCAGTATTATCAGAAATTCAATAGTCATTTTCAGTTTTGTATTAGATTCAATAGTTTTTGAATTATACTATTTTCTTGCACACTAAACAGTATTAAGATTTCTTTTCAATTACCATTCTCATATCATTTTACGTTTCAAATCCACGCACGCCAACACAACGTTTCAAGGAGGGACCCGTACGGGACCTAGAACACTGACGAACCCAACGGAAATAAATTCTACCTAAATTTCCGTCTTTTAATTTGTCCTGATCGTAGAGGACGTTAACGCGTCATATGCGATCAGGACTGGTGGCAGCGAGACCTTGCTCATCGCACCAATTAATCAAATCGAGAAAGACTAACAACTCTTCCTTCTTTCTTTCTTTCTTTCTTTTTCTTTTTAATCATTTACGTTGCGCGCTCGCCTCGCGCCGCACAACGTAACAATAATTTGAAATGTTTGAAAATTTCTAAATTCCTGTATTAATCATTGTCGTAAGCTCTGAAATCACAATTATTCGTTGTGATATTTGTGCGAAATTATATATTTATTCGTTATTTCTGTGTGTTTTACGGTAATTGTTCAGGAAAAATTCATTTGAAATCAATTTCTACTTGTCATAACTTGTTTATTTCTCGTCAATCATATTTGAATTTATTTATTTATTATTTATTTATTTATTTAATATTTATTTATTTATCTAATTTATTTTGTGCTTTGTCAAAATTTCTGTTTCTAATTGAATTATTCTGATATATTTCTAAGGTACTGAACAATTATCGTCTATTTCTTGATTTTCTGATATTTCTGATTTTCGATATTGATTTTGATTTGATTTGAATACTGTGTGTTATAATTTCTGTGTTTTGTCTATATATATGTTTTTGTGTATTGCAAATTAAATCCGTTACATTTTTCCGCTGTAAAGAACTTTCCGCGACCCAGAAACGCCAAAAACATTCGACAATTTCTAGGCTTAGCGGGATACTACCGCAGATTCATTAAAGATTTTGCTGCCAAGTCTAAACCGCTTTCTGACTTGCTAAAGAAAAACGTACCCTTCGTATGGGGAAAAGAACAACGAGTAGCTTTCATCGCGTTAAGAAAAGCACTATGTAGTGCACCGATCTTGCAATACCCTGATTTCCAGAAGCCGTTTACGCTTACTACCGACGCGTCAGACTTCGCCATAGGGGCTGTTCTTAGTCAAGAGGTCGACGGACACGATCTACCCGTCGCATATCTTTCGCGTACGCTCACAAAACCAGAGCGAAACTACTTCACCACCGAGAAGGAGTGCTTAGCAATTTTATACGCCGTGTTGCATTTTCGACCTTATCTTTACGGGCGTAAATTCAAGTTAGTTAGCGATCATGAGCCTTTAAGATGGATCAATTCGATCAAGGATCCAGGGCAACGTTTAGTCCGTTGGCGTTTAAAATTACGCGATTATGAATATGAATTCGTGCATAAATCCGGTAGACTGAATACAAACGCAGATGCGCTTTCGAGAAATCCAGTCAATGAAGCGGAGCTGAATGAATCAAATGCTTTCACGTTAACATCTAGTTCCGAAACAGAGAATGAGAAGGAAGAATCGGCTTCGGTAATTAAAATGATCAATCGATTTTTAGTAACTTCCGCGCAAGTTAAATCTAGGAAAGCGCGACGAAGGTCAACATACGCGAACTTGTTGCCGATATCGGGGTCTCCGCGGTCGTCTGACTCTGAAACACCGGCAGTCGTCGTTCGTAGGGGGCGAGGTAGGCCTCCCGGTACAAAGAATAGGCCGAAAGAAACACCTGTAATAGACTCGGACGGAATAGCCACGCGTACACGCTTAAGATCCGCTACACAACCTGCTCCTTTAACTTCATCTAACCTTTCTCCACCAACTATCATAGTAACCTCCAACACTCCTACAGATACTGATTTTTCAACCGATAACCCAACAGACACTGATACTGATTCCGAAGCAGGAACGCCGATCTATGTGCGTAGACGGAGCATGATGCCGAGCCTGGGGCTCAGTTCGCGTCAGCGGATTCCGGGAGTATCCCAGACCCCAGAGCCCGACAGCGCTACCACCGATTCGGATCAAGAATGTTTTAGAACACCGCTTTCAAACGTATCAAAAACGTATTTCGAACTACCAGCGGATAATGACGTGACGACGAAAGATACAGTCGGAGTTGACGTCAACAATTCACATCGTCCTGTCGGGTTACCGCATCCTACTGAAATTCTTTCTGACACAGTAATCCATAGACCATTACAACAATCACAATTACCTGGAAATTTACCATCCACTCCACCAATAGCTCTATCTACTCCTAATAGAAAACGTCTTTCTGAAAAGGTTCCTGAACAGCAACAAAACGAAGTAATTGTACCTGCAGAGGTACCACCAACTGAGGAATCAGCCAACGATTCGATTATAGACGTAGATTCATCGTATTTTGACGCGCCAGAACATAGAGCAACTGCACCCGCGAAGACCGTGCATTTCGCGTGTGAGAATCTAACATATTATCGTGATAACTATGTACACTTCTTGAGTAAAGATCTGTCGCTCACGCCAATTACCAAATTGCTCATTGACATAGGAGCAATTGATTTTGAAAACTTTAAAAATGCGGATTTAAAAGTTGGAACAATTTTTGTTACCAAACGCGGTAGTAACCACGTGTTCTCTATCGTAATTAAAGATAACATCAACGACGATTTACCATTAGCTAAACTAGAGTCAAGTTTAAATAAACTAAAACACAAGATGTCTGAATTAAATGTTCAATCTTTCAGAATATCTAGATTTGACGATTTGACCGAAGCTATGCCACAGGATGCATTATCAAGCACTCTGCGGACAGTTTTCGGCCAATCAAATATTAAAATAACGTTATGCTATGGTAGAGTCCAGTTACCGCCCACGGAAATACGTCCGGATATCATCTCGGAACTACATAGTAGTTTAGTAGGTGGACACAAAGGGGTAACGAAAACTTACCAACGAATTCGTGAGAGGTTTTATTGGCCGAATATGCGTAAACAAATCGAAGAATATATACAGAATTGCGAGAGTTGCCAAACGCGTAAAATATCGAGAAAACATACACGCGAACCGATGATAATTACAGATACACCGGTTGAACCGTTCGCGAAGGTATCGTTGGACACGGTGGGTCCATTTCCCAGAACACATGACGGGAATAAACATATCTTGACCATCCAAGATAATTTAACGAAATTCTGCATTGCTGTTCTGGTACCTAATATCAAAGCCGAAACAATAGCCCACGCACTGGTCACAAACCTTATCCTGCAATTCGGTGCTCCCAAGGTCATACTATCAGATCGAGGCACGAGTTTCCTAAATCGAATTATTTCCGCTGTAGCCAAGATGTTCGGTATACATCATCTTACCACGTCGCGTTACAGACCACAGACAAATGGCTCATTAGAACGGAGTCATGCCGTTCTGGTGGATTACATCACGCATTACTTAGGAGACTTCGATGACTGGGACAGATTAGTACCGTTTGCAATTTTCGCCTACAATACCTCGGTACACGAGGGAACTAAGTTTACACCTTTTGAGCTAGTGTATGGAAAACGCGCACTGGCACCTACCGCGTTTCCTGCGAGCGACGACCTGCCCACTTATGAGGGATATATTCGTGATTTGAGCGATCGTCTGCACGAAATGCAGGACATCGCTGGACAAAATTTAGTAAAAGCTAAACATCGATCGAAAGCTTATTACGACGCTACAGCTCGTCCATTTAAGGGTCGCGTCGGGGACGTGGCATATGTCCTGGTCGAACCGCGCAAGGGCAAGTTCGGCAAGAGATATCATGGGCCATATGAAATAGTCGAAATAACACCTCACAAAAATGTCGTGTTGAAGGATGAGATGGGAAACGACTTCAGTAAACAGATTGATAAATTAAAATTTCTGGAAACCAAAGACGGTTGATCACTGCACAGTTGGCCGTTTATCCGTTTGAAATCGAATTGATCGATGAAGGGGCAACACAGCTCCATGGAGGGCCGGCTGGCGCAGTGCATTCATACCTTGAATTAAAACAATCTTTTCAGGAGCTGACCGAGCGTTAACATTGTATTCAAATCAAAATCTAGCGTGCGAACATTCGATTTTTACACTGTATTTGAACAATGTAGGAATCCATCATCATGGCATCGACATCAAAGGCCGTTTACCGGAAAACAGCGGAGGAAAACCGGGGGAGACGGGTTTTTGTGAGGCGGATACCGCCCTTCACATAATCTAAGAGCCTGATGACCCTATTTAAAGCCTACAGCCCGGATCAGGCTGTGGTAGTACGGAAACCGGCGGGAACCTTCGCATTCGTCACCTTCCCGACAGCGGAGTTGGCGCTCAGGGCAGTCCAATGGGTGGAAACCACTAAGCCCGTGCTACACAAGCGACGGATGAAAGCAGACGTGGCCGACTCGTGGAACGAGGCGGCCCTATTAAGACCGCGTGCGCGCCCTGAACCATTCCCAGGGTGGGAGCCGCGGCGATCTCCACCGCTGCCAGAGGAGGTCGTGGCGAGGATTGCGACCTACCTGAATTTCGCCGATCGTGGAAGGATGGAGGGAGTCTCTCGAGCCTGGCGAGTGGGAGTATTGGCATCGTACGCAACGGAAAGAGTCCTCACCACCGCGGACTGGCGTTGGCCACAAGCATGGTCACACCCCCGTATAACCAGCAAGAACTTCAACTGGGCCATCCACCGTATGGGCCCGTACATCAACACGCTGCGCCTCGACGATCAATGGGTCGCCGAGAGACTGCGGCCGCAGGTGCTGGCGATAGCGGCGCGCAATTGTCCCCAGCTAACTGCGATCGATTTAACTGGCGCAACGATTCGACCGTCGGGAATCCGCGATTTAGCACCAACCGCGGGAACCCTTCTGACGTTCCATCTAGGTAAAACAGACGGTAACATAGAACCGGAGTTGTCGGCCTTGTTCGCGGCGGCGCCGGGTCTCGCGGACTTCAGAGCTACGAACTCTGGGTTCGCGGGGGCGGCGTTGCCGCGGATGACCCCGGCACTCCGGGAACTCCGACTGAGGGATTGCGTGTCGCTGTTGGCCCAGTGCCGCTTCCTGTCTACTGCAGAACCGCTGTCTGCCCTAATTACCAACGAGGCACTCCATACGACCGTCCATGAAATGGTCATCGTGGACATCGATTTTGCTCCCGCCATCGAGGAGAACGACGAAGAGATGCCGGACGCACCCAGGATACAAGATCCGGTCTTCGTGGAGTTACAAGTGGGTCCAGCGGAGGTGGCGCGCACCCTACTTGAGGTCTTTCAAAACTTGACCATACTCCACACACTGTTTTGCGGATGGGTGGACGTGACCTTCATCCGGCATGTCGGACAATATGTACGTGGGCTACAGGACCTGGACATCTCAGGGTGCTCAAATGTAAGGGGCCAATTTGCCTTGGAAGCTTTGGGGGACCTGGGAAATTTGAGAAGGATAATATTCAATAACCTCCACCCGTCAGTGTCCGCTCAACCTCTGGGCACCATCGCCACTTTGGTAGAAGTCCGTGCAAGGGACAGCCAGGGAATTACGGACGAGGACACCACCGCCATCGTCCGCGGATGCCCGCTCCTCGCAGTACTGGACGTCGAAGGATGTCTGGGAGTTACGTCGCAGACGGTCATCGAGTCGACGGAGATCGTCAGGAGGCAGGGCAGGACAGCGGCGCTGAGTTTGTCGGTCGGCGGGACGAGCGCGGATCGTCGAGTGCGCGTTCGACCTAGCTTGGTACTCCGGGTACATTACGATCAGGTTTACCAGCCCATACATCACGATTTTTAATTTTTGGATCACCGAGGACGGCGATAGTTTTAAGGGGGGAGGATTTGTTACGCCCCGGCGGAAATTTTGAAATTTATCCGCCTTGCGTCCCTTATCAAGCCTTTCGAGGTTCCGAGGATTCCTCATGTAAGGGTCGTGAGGTGGATGTTTCACTTTTCCGCCAATCTTTTCATTCCTCCTCTACCTTGTACATACTTGTCAAGCCTTTCGAGGTTCCGAGGATTTCTCATGCAGGGGTGTACAAGGAAGAGTTTGAGTTTAATTCTTTTTTATTTTTGACTTCTTCTATTGCTTTTTCTTCTTTATTCTACTCTACACTGGAATCGTGTATCTTGTCAAGGCCTAGGGCTCCGAGAATTCTCTAGCGAGGTACACGAGGAAAGGTCATTTCTGTTTCCTTCTTTACAATAGTTTACGTGACCCTCCTTGAAACTATCGTCGCCAACCATCGAAATACAATACAGTTTACTATCGGGTAACGCACAAAAACTCGCGTTAGCTCGTGAGAGAGAGAGAGAGCCGTTAGCACAACACCAGCGCTACGCAGTTATCCAGTGCTTCGCATTCCGGGAATTTCCCTTGGTACCTGCGTAGAAACGGGAAAACCGTAATAACTTCTTTGTTAAGGAAACTCTTTCCCTCTCATTTGCACAAAGCGTCAGCCGGTCCGATCAGGATCATTATTACCTGATCGAATGATAGTGTGAAAGAATGGATGGATGAATATGAATTCAAATGCTGAAACTAAAGTAAATGAGAACCCTTACAAACTAAACGTCGCGAACGTTCGACCGCCGTTCGAAAATTAAGGGTCGTTTAGAGCAATAAACACCATTGTACTCGGAATTCTAAGAACTGCCTAGCGACAACGGCGAATTTTGAACAAAGGAACGTTCTTGTAGAAATGTTTAAATTCATCGCTAACGAAATGTCGATTCCACAGAAATAATTATGCAAAAGATTGTAAATGAATGCATAATCGGCATTGCGACTATCGTGAAAGCATCGTCCACCTTTACAATGATAAGATCTTTGTTACAAATCGGGAAGTAAATAATTTTGATCCTGTTAAGAGGAAATATACGGATAACGGTCTCATCCATTATACATTTTAATTTCAAACTAATTTCGTATTTCAATTTAATCAACATATCGTTAAATAACAATATTTCATTATTTTGATACTCAAACTAAATTAATAGCCGTATTTAGAAGTAATACGCATAAAGGAAATACTGCGTAGTTTCTAGAAAACCGCTGAATCTATCATGGCGACGAAGTAGAAAGAAAAGGAACACCAAAGAAAGGGGATGAAGGATCTTCGTCTAGCTCGCGCGTCTTAGCCAATCACCGGGCACGCGACACTTCCGAGCACGTGCCACGATTCGTCAATCCGTCCCCTCCAAGGACGATGATCGCGCGACGGGCCCTTCGCCCGTCGATCTCGCGCAAATTTCGACACTCTTGATCGATCAATCGTCGAGGTACGTGATCGGGAGCCCGTGTGTCCGAGAGACAGAGTTATTCGGAACTTCGCGATATTTTCTCTGCGGTAAAGTCCTCCGCGTAGCGAGGTAGAGTGCCGTGCGAGTTAAAATAATCTGAATTCGGAATAAGGACTCCTAGACGCGCACGTTAAATTTTCCTTCTGCCTAAATATCTATCATTCTTTCTCGTTTTAAATCGTTTGCTCGCGTAGAAATTCGTATTAGCTTCATTTCGGGTAATAAAATAATTATATATTCTTTTCCGTTCGTATTCGTTTGTCTCTCGTCGACGTACTCGTTTCGTTTAATTCCTTATCGCCGCGACAAGTGCAGTGTTCACAATTCTTACCGTCCTTTGGTGTTCCAGAATATCCAGCGAATACGAGAAATCACCAAACAAATTTGTTATCTTGTATTATATTAAACAGCGTTTCGGTAAGTCGATCCATTTACCATTTTTGAACACGACGACTATCTATTGGCAAAACGGGCGATCTGTCCAGCCCTTCGTGGGTTCCGAGAATTCTCCGGTCAGATCATTCCATCGTTTGAGGTATCGATAATTACGTACAACTATAATTGTGTTACGATTCCGTTTTCATAATTCATTTCTTATTCTATCAAAGGGGCACCTTAGTCCTGCCCTTCCGGGGGTGCCGAGAATATCTCCGGCTAGGGTGTATCCTCACGGCGGAAGTACGCCAAATTTTGAATCAAAACAGAGGAAAACGGGATTGGAACATATCATTTCCCGCGGCCGTTAAAAATTGTTAACCTTCAAGTTTGATTTCAGCGCGCGGACATCGTTATATTTTTGTTACTTTTACGAATCATCTTTACCCTTGTTAACCAATACGTATAAAACTGGTATCTTCAATAACGAGTTTCAAAATTAAAACATCTTCAATTTTTGGCTTTACATATTCTGTTAATTTCTTGATTTTTATTCGCAATTAAACCAGTTTTACCAGTTAAACAGTTTCAAATTTATTTCAACACACCACACACACTTTTCAGTTATATACGCCTACCATCATATACAGATTCAAGGAGGGACCCGTACGGGACCTAAAGCGTGAACGAAACCAAACGAAAGATTAAAAAGTTAAATTCTAAACTCCAACATCTTAATAATTGTCTTTCGTCTTTTAATTTGTCGAGAGCGTTAACCCGCTCGAGACTGGTGGCAGCGATACCAACCATCGCGCTCAGAATAGGGTAAAAAGAATAGGGAATTGCCTTCCAATCTTCTAGTTGAAACAGCAGTCTCTTCTTTCTTTTTTTATTATCCTTTTACGTTGCGCAGTCGCACGCGCAACGTAACATCGGGGACAGCCTTCGAAACATGAAGGACAAGATGGACGCAAATGCTAAGGGTGTAAAATCGGTACGCCAGACAAGAGCGGGAAATCTCTTGGTGGAGTTTCCTCCCAAGGCTGACATGGAAGGTTTCCAAAAAAAGATAGACGGGGCGCTTGGCCCAGACGTAAAGATCGCAAGACTTCAAGCTAAGGTTGACATCGAGGTGAAAGATATTGACCCGATGGTGGAAAAGGCTGAAATCACCACTAAGATTATACAGGAAAGCGGATGTAAGCCGAAGGATATCCGAGTCCGGGTTTTGAGGGTGGACCCACGAAAGTACAAGGTGGCAGTTATCGAGGGCACTGTGGCTCTCTTTGCCCGCTTTATTAAGACAGGAAAAATTAGACTTGATGGACTATTGCCTCAATTAAAGTGCTGCCGAAGATCACAAGGTATTTCAGGTGTCATGGCCTGGGACACATCGCGGTCAAGTATACAGAACCTAAAGAGGGAGCGGATATATGCCGGAAATGCGGCAACACCGGACACAAGATGGTGGATTGTTCGGCGACACCCGAGTGTCGATTGTGCACTAAGCTGGGTCTAACGGGTGAAAGAGCCCATCATGTGGCGGCATTGGTGCGATGCCCCGTCTACAAGGAGGCAGCTAGGGCGAGAGGGGGGTAGGCGTAGGTGGTGTTGACTACACCCCCTCACCCCCCATTATAAGGTGGGAAAACAACACCATGGAATGCTCTGAAGTAATGTCTAACGGCGGTTCCAGAGACATTTCATACTTCTCAAGGACGAGGTGAATACGGGATGGGGGTCTTTAGTGGGTATGAGTCCCACACTACCGGGCTTGCACTCCCCGCCCGGTGTGTATAAAGCATTTTCCCACTCCTCGTCAAAAAAAAAAAGAAAAGGTGGTTGACTTGCCTGTAGTCCACACAGAACCGATACGTTCTGTCCTTCTTGTACACTAGGACGACTGGTGAGCTCCAAGGGCTTCGGGAGGCTTCGCTGATACCGTTGGCGAGCATTTGGTCGACCTCCTGATCGATGTACCGGTGTTTGGTTAGTTCCAAAGCCTATGTGTGGCCCTGGTGATGATCGGCCGCAGGCACTGCAACATTGGAAGCTCTTCCTCTAGGAGCTGCTGTAAAACTTGCTGCTCTGCCGACGTTCACCCGGTCGGCCCGGCTGGTTCGAAAGCCTTAGCTTCGTCTGGACAATCCCACTGGTGTTGTCCTATCCGCATACTGGTTCCCATCTGCCCGAAAATGTCCATTCTAAGCATGATGGTCTGGCTGAGTGTAGGCAACACCCCGTACTGGTGTCGGATTGGCTGCCTATCAATGGTGGCTAGCGCCATGATCTCATCGTCGGTGGCGGCCTCGACTCCGTTCGCAACGCGTATCGCCTGCTGGCTGGGTCTCCATGGGTCGCCGACCCGCCGGCATAGTTCGGCCAGGTCGCTCCGTAGATATCAGAGCGTGGCTCCGGTGTCAACGAGGGCATGGAACCTCCGTCCGTAGACGACGAACACTAGGTGGATGCGGCCGTTCTCGTTCACTTTTCGTCGATGGGCGTCTGGTCGGGCCTCGGCCGGGTTGCGTCTTCTTGCCGTGGCCGGAGCTGGTTTCCAGTAATTGCAGAAGAGCCGTCCGGGGCGCCAACATTCCGTCATCAGGTGGCCGCGCTAACCACATCTCCCCATCTTTCCGCATCTCCACATCTCTCGCTGAGGCTAGGGTACCTCTTCAACGGAGCCCTGTGCCCTTATTTCAAACAACAAATCCACCAACCACCGCAAGTTGCGGATAAGAAACTCTTCGTGAACTGGTTTGACATAAATGCGTAGATGATCGGATTTATGCAGCTGAAATTCGGTGTTTATTCAACACAGTCAGATCAGAGTTAATTGGTTATTGTTAAAATAAAAGGACATTTGCTTGACGTACCTGTTAACAAAGGCCATCAATTGAAACGCGGTGTTAAGATGTTTGTGCATTCCCCACTTCATTCGTGGTAGGATACTATAGGCAGTGAGGGTGTTATCTATGAAAATTGAACCCCAGCAGATAGCGAACACCACCACCACGGCCACCAGCATCTTCACTACCTATCATGCAAGAGTTATATGTGAATTTGAAAAAATTCATGGTCCAAGTGAAACGAGAAGCAATGAAAGGATGCTGTGGTCTCTGGATTACCTTTATACTCTACAACAACGTTCCAAACGGCGTGAGCGTCGTTCGAATCAACAACTTACCAATGTCGTCCTTATCAAGGAACCGACACTCCTTCCCGCGAAGTTAGTTCGCTCCGGTCGAGTCACAACAAAATCGATGGCGCTCATTCGTCCCATCATGCAACTCTGCAAATTGCCCGTCTCTAACAGTTCTGACAATGAGCATTCCGATTCGTCCGTTGAGAATCGAGAATCACCCGCCAAAGACTAGTGAGCGTGGTCACATCCCCATCGTATGCTTTTGCGTACCACCATACCGTGATTTCGTCCTTATGAGCGTTAGTTGTCGCCCTGCGAACGTGAGGGACTCATGTGGCACGGCATTCCCGATAAGCGATCCGACTGTAAATGCCATTCGATCGTATTAATTAATTTTTATTCCTTGAGTGAAGGAGCTCGCGATTCATGATCCGACATTCAGTGTTTCCCTTCCTATCTCACGTCTGCCCTCCTGACGGAGTGCGATGACATGACCACTTGCCTCACAATAGAACAGCTGAGAGCATCAACAACGACCTGGAATCCCAGTCTTCAGAACATCTCCTCGCCCCAGCCCTTCCCTGCCCCAAGTCTTGGGATGGAAAACTCTTCCTCAACTGGTTCGACATAAAGACGTAGATAATCGAATTTATGCAGCTGAAATTCAGTATTTATCCAACACAGTCAGATCAGAGTTTACTGGTTATTGTGAAAATAAAAGGACACTTGCTCGATGTACTTATTAAAAAAGGCCATCCATTGAAACGCACTGTAAAGGTGTTTGTGCATTCCCCCATTTCGCTCGTGCTAGTACACCATAGGCGTTGAGGGTGTTGTCTATGAAAATTGAACCCCAGCAGATAGCGAACACACCACCATGGCCACCAGCATCTCCACTATCTATCGTGCCGTGAAAAAATTCACGGTCCAGGTAAAACGAGAAGCAATGGAAGGATATTTTTATTTATTATCTTGGTCAACTTTTGTTTCATTCATTAGTGTAACTATCTCGTTAATTTTCACAATTATTACAGTTTCTGAAAGTTCTGGCTAACTTCGATCCCTTTTAGCCACCTCTTACGACAGGCAGAGAATACTATGACTGTATTATATCCCCAAAACCACAGGGGCTAATTTCGTCAATCGATAGGGGATGTTTAGAAATTGTTTTCAACTAGACAATGACTTTCAAGCTCATTAATTTTAGACGTTCATCTCTAATTTTATGCTGTTCATAACCACCACAGCATTCTCTTTCAATAGGAGTTCAATCCGGCAAAACTACTCAAAGAACGTATCTCCGTTCATCTCATTGTGGTAATCTGCTGTGTTGGCTTTCGATTCGAATACAGCAGTCCCCCAGGTAAAGAACCATCGACTGACCCAATGTGCAGCACGATAAGTCTTTCCCCCCTTCCTGGGGGAGCCGGTGCGCTGATAGATAGCCCTTCCTGCGTCGCATCTCGTACTAACACCACATTCAAATCCCTCCAGACTTTGCTTCGACAATCGCCAGTATTAACCCACGTTTCATCTAAGTAATAAATGGATCGTTCTTCTTCTCTATACTGGCGAATTGTGCGAATATACCGCTCCCTCCATGTAAATATGTATGGCTGCTCCATCACAGCACAATTTTTTTACTCGATTGGTGTACCTAAAATTCAAAGATTCAAGATTCTATATAAGGTGGTGTAACTGAAAGTTAGTAAACTTCCATCAGCATTTATGGCTGCCAGCAGCAACTTGATGGTCGGGAGCTTCTTTCGTTGCCAATATTGGTTTTCTGATCCATCGCCATCTTTTCCAAGATGGATAATCGCACTTTCTTAATGCTAGGAGAAGTGACGGTCCCGTCGCGTTGTACTCCAACAGCGTTCGATTCTTCCAACTCTAGTTTTTCGTACAAACACCGGATAACCTCCTTATAACGCATATCCGGGTTTGCACTTTGAAGGTCTTTGTACAGATTTACAATGATCCGTTTTTGATCAGCATGGACAATCTAACGAACGATAAAGCAAAGTTCGAATTACCGAATGTTCACTGTATCGTCGAAATCTCTCCAACATGGAGAGATCCCGTGTTTCAAAGAATAAGATATAATATGTGTGAGGAGGAGGGTATTTTAATAAATGAATTTAGACGATTTTGAGCCGAAATATTAATAATTGTTTATTGGCTCTATACATGCTTATGGGGAAAAAGCCCGTCGGCATAAAAAACTCCTTGACTTCTTATTATTACGTTTTGCTTATGTTAGCGACCGGTGAAAATGCGTACGGTAAACGTTGTCGTGTTGTTATAACATCTGACCATGTAGGCCAGGCATATGTGTGTAATGTTTGACCATGAAGGCCAAGAGTATAAGTGTAATATTCGACCCTGTAAGCGAATGCGGGTCCGGGTGGTTACATGTAGTAACCAACCCGGCAGGTCGTCGTTACGACAGCTTACATGATATCAGGGTTGAGTGTATAATCAGAGAGGTACTTGCTTGTAACTAACTGTACGAGTCGTCGTCACGACCATAATATGCGTAATTGTGAATATTTCCGAACTTGCACTCGTGGACAAACCACGTCGTCGATCGCGATCCGAACTGTAGCAAGCTTCTTTTCCGAATAAATAATACGCGTCGATCGCCCGAGAAACTCTGCACGAAAGGGGCGGTTAACGAAGAGCTAATTTTCGTTCTCGCTTGCTCTCTGACTTATCGTGAATGGCGATGACAAACCTTTAAATAATTTACGACATGGCCATGCTTACGTTATGACCGATCCTAGTGAAACTAAACAAAGGCCCTGCCTCGACTCGTATTTCGAGGCATCGGCTGTTCACGGTGGTCTACGCACCGAACCACTTGAAGTCATAAAATACCTTAGGTCTCGACGAAAGTAAACGTCGACGGCCGAACATTCACCAAACGTGAAACCAAAAATAGTACACACATATGTAACGTCCCAGCGGTAATATAGTTCAAGAATAAATCGTAATATTAAATTAAATAATGTTTAGGCGACAATTATTGTATTATAGTAAACCTTTATAGCATTATAGGTAAGCTTGCGTGAGAGAGATAGCGATAGTATAGTGGGAAAACCCGGGAATTTCCAGTGTTCAAAGTTATAGTATAATGGAAAAACCGCTACGTCAGCAAAATCTGAGTATAAATAGAGGCGTTCCACGCGGAGAAAATTAGTCTGGTTTCGACCACGTTCAGGTATGATTCGGCTTAGGTCGAATACAGTTAGCACTCTGTTAGTAAGCCACGAACAAGGGTTATCTCGGCACTAGCTCACTTAGGTAGAGCAACAGCTGCAGAGGGAACCCGAGTTAATTCTTCGCTTTATATCAGTAACAAGTACGGATAACGTTTATAGACCTGGGGTACTCAACTCACGGTTTGCAAAACGGTTTTTCTACGTGTCAGATTCGCTATCAAGCGAATGCAGCCTATCAGTACACAGCTCTAGCATTGCTAGAAACCGATCAGCGGCCTGTAGAAAAAACTCCTTTAATAGTGTCTATCGGTCCCATAGAAGTCATTGATTATAGTTATTTTCAATTAATTAGATTATAGATTAATTAAACTGAGTGATAACCGTACCTTTAGATTAAGTCGCGTATATAATATTTGACTACGTTTAATAATAATATTTTCTTTATATTTTCATCTAGCGCGGACTCGTTATAATATTAATCATATTATTTTCTTTTATATTTCTCCTTAGGGTGGAACCATTGTAAAAGAAATTAATTATTTAATATCAAACTAATTAACTAACTTTTCAATCTTTAATAAATCAATTATAAAGGGAATTAACGTTGGATTTCACTCCTTTACCGCGCACCACCCGAACCTATATCCCTAAAGAAATATACGAGTCGCCTTCGGAAGGAACCGCTCTCCCTTTACGTCGGTGCAATGACGTACTCACTCTGGGATGTTACAAATATTTAGTTGACGAAATTTTTTAATACCGCTCACACACGATTCAGCTGAATTTTTGAGGAGAATCTCATGTGGCATAGAAACGATGTTTATGAGAAGAATATTTTTAAGTATATATTATTATCTAATCACAGAGGTACAACCTTCTTGCTCTATTTTAACCAGTATTTTTCACAGAATTTTGGATCTTAACTTTTGAGTTTTTAAGCCTTTTTCGCAACTATTGATTTCTAGCTGCTGGAGATTCCTATCGAACAATTGCTTTCAGCTATCGTCTTGGTCATTCAACTGAACAAAATATTTGACTGTTGTAAAGATGATTTTTCATGAACTTCTACATGAAGCGCCCTATATTAGTATGGTCGATCTCTCTTATACATATAGTTTTGAAAAGCTACCAGAAGTATCTGTAAGCAAACTACGCCTAATATGTATCAGTAATTATTATCCAATATATTTTGTTCAATCTCAACCAATTTCGCTGTCAACTGCAAACCCATATTAGTTATAAATGTTTCTAATAGATAAGAGAGATCCCCCTAGATGTCTCTAGGAACGAAATAATATACAAATCCGAATCATCATTCACTAATCCTGATAGATCTTACTTAATTTGTACGGATTTGCTTAGTTTAATACTAAGTATTGAGCAATTCCTCAAGATATACAACATTAGAATTTAAGATACATATTCTATCTACTTTGTAACCGTTATAATCATACTTAACTTTAGCTTTAATTTTAATTTTAATTCATAGACTTATATCAATGTATGTTATCTCGGGACAGGATCCAAAAAGAAGACTGACAAACAGTTGTGAGAATAGCGATGTATTTTTAATGTACAATATTTTCTACACCGAAATATCAAACAAATGTAAATTCTCAGAAAGGGAATTATAATCTCATCCGCGGTATGACCCTTTTCACCCAGCTGCCATCTGCGACAACTGCGATCCACGGTACATATATTAGATCCTAGGACTACATCGCCTCTTGCTCTAGCTAATTCTTTCTCCTCTGTTCCAGCATCTTCCATTTCACGTTATGCGGCCACTTCGAAGGCATCGATTATGAAAATCATTCTGACATTTCTCGTAGATCCTTTTCGTCATACAGGACACGTTCACACCAGACAATAATTTCTTGAGATGATTATATCCATCGCTCATCAACAATTGTTGCGAAAACAACAGCGTGGTTGATATCCATAGTGCCATAACTGTTCCGAAAACAGGGTATGCTCTCTACGTAATTACACGTTCGGCACTGTACATTATACGCTATTTCTAATCCGTATTGTTGACATCAAACTATTATATATCAAAACTGTTAAATGTCGCAGCCACTAGTCGAATGTTTTCGTAGATTTTTAATTTGCTTGAAAACATACTGCAAAATCAACAGTTTAATCCTTCTGAAATTGGTTTTCTCAATTGTTGTGGGCTGCAGTTTAGAATATGGGACACGCCTCCTGATGACGTCAACCTATATATTTTTTGTAGCTTATCACACAAGGTGTTCATATATGTAGACCATAAGTGCCACAAATTTTTTTTTAAGCGTCACAATACTTTTTTGTAAAAAGTAAAATTCCAGCCCTTTATCATCTGTCCCGCCTTAAGAGGGGGGTTGCCTCGTATTGTAAACAGTAGAGAGGGTCCTGGGGGACACATGTGTGGTGATTTCATTTGTAGGAGGCGTGGGAGTCGGGAGTTATGGGAGGTCAAAGATCATGGACATTCAAAATGTGTGAATGAAGCATTGATCAATTTCTGTTATGATAACAATGTCGAAACGGTGTTGAAGCTTACAAAATAGATATGAGGTGATTAAACGTATGTTTCATAAGTAAATACTACCTTTGAGGAAGTTGAAGATCTAAACGCGTGGCGGAGGAGGGACTTCGCCCCTCCCCCCTGCACCCCCTCCCCATAGATTATACCCTAACCTAACGCAATTATCCTTGTGAATAATTGTGGAGAGATATAAAAATTGTGTATCCCATTCGAGAATTCGAATGGAGACATGATAAGAGGTTGGGTTTAGTGGGTATACCGGGTTATCCTGTGAGTCCCACACTACCGGACTTAGCATCACATGCCCGGCGTGCGTAAGCATTTCCCCCTCTCAAAAAAAAAATTTTGTCTTTTTAAATATGCTCTCTTAGAATTTACCCTTCATATATGCTGGCATTGTGATTGAAATTCAAGAATTGTCCTATACTATGAAATTCAAGCGATACACGAGCTGACGCGCCAAGATCACTGGAGAGGGGTACCGGGCGACTCAAGGTTTAATGCATTAAACGTATATGGGAACTTTGACGGCTTTTTTCTAGGAGAAGGGTTGATTCCGGCACATGGTTCCTTTCAGACTTTTTTATCCCCTCGATGAGCACTATACGATAAGCCAATAAAAAAGTTGACCTTGAAATTAGGGGTCAAGGTCAATTTTGCGGTCGCTTTCTTGACAGATCTCCACCGATCCAGAGGTGTAGGAATCACCCCATATAGGTCGTGACATTAATTTTTTTACACCCTGTACTATTGTGGTAATTTTAGATATTTATTTTTTCGTGGAATACAAATCTAACACTGAAAATACCGCGACTTAGTTACTTTTTCAATTTTTGCTATTCAATCGCACCGTGTGTTGCTCGACTCACAATCAAACATGGAATAACGGCTCTTGCTCAATTACCGATCATTCGTGGCATTACCGCAGCATATTCTGAATAAATAAATAAATATAATTCAAACTATATCGGTTTGGTATCATTTTAATCAGAAAAATCTCACCAATGCATTAGTAAAAATTTCATTAACAAAAAGTTAAAAATAAAAAAGTTTTATCGTTGAATTAGGATTAGTCACACCGATATTACGGTTCGGACAGTGACTATAGATAGTAGAAGACTGGACATGCCTTTGTTACCGAAGGGTGCCCATTCTGGGGCGAGCACGCCCCAGTATGAAGAGAGGTTTCCACAGTCGGTATAACAGTCGTGACTGTTTTGGCAGTTCTTCTGTTACCATACCTCACTGGTACAACTACCTTATCGATTACGGTAAGGTGAAGAGACGCACGCACCTATAGTATGACTGCAATGGTTGCCACATCTGTTTCCATATGTATTGCAATTACATTCGTACTTCACACACAAGCATATATCTGCTTCCATCCGTGTGCGCTATCGCTTCAGTGCTTTCCACCATCAATTCACGTATTCTGACGCGAGAGTCCCGAGCAATCTGAATGCAAAAGTCACAACCAGAAGGTCGAGTTCGACTCCCACGGAGACAATTTCATTTTTAATTAGTGTGTAACCTCTTAAAAAAATGAAAGCTTGATAATTATTAATTTGTGAAGTATTTAAACAAAAGGGAGGAGAATTTTTTCTTTTTTAATATGTAAATTTTATATTATATCCGTAACGTCTTTAAGAAAAGATATAAGAATACCTACATATATACAGAAATTTCATTCTTTATCAAATAAGGTTTTATGCAATCTTTAATATTTGTAAATGCAACAAACGAGCATAGAAATTAAGGAAATTAAAGTAAGTACATATTTTTTGATAGTGTTAGTATGTAGTCCTGAGGCAATGTATCAGAGTGCTAAGGCAGTCTAACGGTTTTGTACCAGGTTCAAATCCTCTGTAGACATTAATTTTTTTACATTGAGATATGGAAACGCTGAGCTGAAGGCTGTAAGCAAAGGAGTACAATCCTGGGTACCGAAGCAATCTTCTGTTACCGTCAACGCGTATTAGACTGTTGTAGTGCGAAGTGTTTCACATTTTTATATTAGGATAGAGCAGATGGCGCTCGTTCTCGAGGCACTGTAGGGGCCTTCCGAGTGAGGATAAATTAGGCCTCTACTCATGTCTCAATCGTTACACAGAATGAATAAATTTAAATACTCTTTGTCTGTAATGCACATGAAAACAAGTCCTTATTTTCTCTAATAAGTCATTCATCTAACTGATGCTAACACTAAACTCTTATAACTAAATAACTGAGTTATAAATTTGAATTAATATAAAATTATAAAACTATAAAAATATGGAAGTCTGTTCTATATAAGCGTCTACCAACTAACCGCTTCGAGATTTCCGGACAGAATGACCCACGCCAACGCATGGCGCGGGGGAGGAAAAACATTTTCCCGCTTTTCCTTACTATAGGGTGCGCTCGTGTAGTCGGAAATGAACTCTCCGACGAGACGGGCTCACCGGGACGTAGGTGCCGCCACAGCACAAATTCACGAGCCTTTGAGAACAAAGGCATGGTCCAGTCTTCTACTATCTATAGTCACTGCTATATGTGCGTGCGTCTCTTCACCTTACCGTAATCGATAAGGTAGTTGTACCAGTGAGGTATGGTAACAGAAGAACTGCCAAAACAGGCACGACTGTTATACCGACTGTGGAAACCTCTCTTCATACTGGGGCGTGCTCGCCCCAGAAATGACCACCCTTCGGTATCAAGGCATGTCCAGTCTTCTACTATCTATAGTCACTGAGTATATTAACTATATCTAACGATAAGGTCCAAGTGGTTATGTGTAACGTTTGACAGATATAGGTTATAGTGAATAACATGTGGAAATTGAATGCAGTTACTTCTTACAAGATATATCTGGAAGTATGTTTAAGGTAAAAGAAATATTAACCTACTTTCTTCAATACATTCTTTATACCAAATTAATATTGTTGTGTTCAATGTATCAATATATAATAATATGATTTCTTTTTCTTTATTTTCAGCATTATTCAGACATTGACGAGGAAATTACAACCACAAAATTATGGAGTAGAGAATTTGAATAGATCCATTAAACAAATTAAACACTGCGGAATGAAATACTATAACAAATGAGAAAAACGTACTCTGAAAACAGATGCAATTACTTTCTCACAGGTATATCTGGAAATATGTTTAAGGTAAAAGAATGTTAAACCATATTTTCATCAATACATTCTTTATTTGAAATTAATGTTTTTGAGTACAGCGTATCAATATTTAATAATATGATTTCTTTTTCTATATTTTAAGTATTTATTCAGACATTCATGAGGAAAAAAGAATATTGGAGTAGAGAATTTGAATAGATCCATTAAAGAAATTATTCAATTTTTCTACTCCATCATTTTTTGGTTGGAAATTCCTCATCAATGTCTGAATGAATCCTGAAAATATACAAAAAGAAATCATATTATATTGATACATTGTACTCAAAAACATTAATTAGTAATAAAGAATGTATTAAAGAAAATATGGTTAATATTTCTTTTACCTTAAACATATTTCCCCATATATCTTGCAAGAAAATAATGCATCTGCTTGCGTAGTATGTTTTTGTTATATGTCCTAGTATTTAATTCCATGCTGGAAAATATCTGTAATGAATCTATTCAACTTTTCTGCTCCATAATTTTCTGCTTGTAATTTCCTCATGAATGTCTGAATAAATACTGAAAATAAAGAAAAAGAAATCATATTATTATATATTGATACATTGTACTCAACAACATTAATTTGGAATAAAGAATGTGTTGAAGAAGAAATAAGCTTCTATATTTCTTTACCTTAAACATATTTCCAGATATATCATGCAAGAAGTAATTGCATCTGTTTGGAGAGTACGTCTTTGTTGTTCGTCCTAGTATTTCATTCTACGCTGGAAAGTACCTTCAATGTATCTATTCAACTTTGATACACCATCATTTCTTGGTTGTAATTCCCCATCAATGACTGACAAATATAGAAAAAGAAATCATATTATTACATATTGATATATTGTACTTAACAACATAATTTGAAATAAAGGATGTATTGAAGAATATGTACAATGTTTAATATTCCACTGTAATATTCCATTGTTCACGCTGATTAGAAAAGGATTTAAACATTTAGAAGCAAAGAAGACTTATGGAGAAAACATAGAAAAGGAAACTCAATTCCTATGAATTAGTTTTATTTCACCATAGGCCAATATAACCTAAAATCTTACAAAACTGAATTCACTAAATTTCCTTGACAATTGTACGAAATAATATTAATTACATGTAGTCCGACAATATATCGTGTGAATTACATTTATTTTTTCTTGATAATCTCCAGTACTTCACTGTTGGACGCCGTGCCGATTGGATACGTTCCTTTTGGACGCCGAACCGATTGGACGCGTTCTGACGCGTTTCTTTTGAACCCCGTGCCGATTGGATGCGTTCCTTTTGGACGCCGTACCGATTGCACGGGTTCTGACGTGTTCCTTTTGGACGCTGGTCCGATTGGACGCGTTCTGGCGCGTTCCTATTGGACGCCGTGCCGTTTAGATGCTGTGTCTTTTGGACGCCATATGTTTTAATATTATTGCTTTTAGAAATCTGTAGATCGTTTTGACAGGTATAGGTTATAGTGAAAAACATGTGGAAATTGAATGCAGTTACTTTCTTACAAGATATATCTGGAAGTATATTTAAGATAAACTAATTTTAAAGCTTATTTTCTTCAATACATTCTTTATGCCAAATTAATATTGTTGTGTTCAATGTATCAATATATAATAATATAATTTCTTTTTCTTTATTTTCAGCATTTATTCAGACATTGATGAGGAAATTACAACCAAAAACTACGGAGTAGAAAAGTTGAAAAGTTACATTAAAGAAATTAAACACTGCGGAATGAAATACTACAACAAATGAGAAAAACGTACTCTGAAACCGATGCAATTACTTTCTCGCAGGATATATAAGGAACTATATTAAGGTAAAAGAAATATTAAATCTTATTTTTTCAATACATTCTTTATTCAAATTAATGATTTGAGTACAATGTATCAATATATTTGTAATATGATTTGTTTTTCTTTATTATTCAGCATTTATTCAGAATGGAATATTTCAATACAACTGTTACACTCGTTTGAGACAAATTCAAGACTTCTAAACCAATACAAGCGCTATAAAAAAGATACAAGTGAATAGTGAAATAGAAACTCTGTTTCAAATTATTTTTTTATGAATTATTACTTGGTAAAACTATTTATTTGAAAGTAGAAGAAAACACTGAATTGTAACTTAAATTCTATATTAAGGAATTAGAATAGGAAGTTAAAGTTTAAGGGATTTATCTACTTTTATTAAACTATTTATTTGAAATATGCTGGTATTACATTGTTTTTTAAAGTCTATAACGTGCAAGACAAACTTATCTAATTTAATACTGCACTTGCTCAAATAATTTCTGCACTGTATCTATTTAATACATCTACTACATAATATCTCTGTTGCAATTTTCTCCTCCGTGTCTGATACAAACGCTGAAAATAAAGAAGAAGAAATCATATTATTATATATTGTTACATTATACTCAACAACATTAATTTATATAAAGAAATGTATTGAAAAAAATATGGTTTATATTTCTTTTACCTCAAACAAATTTCCTGATATATCCTGCGAGAAAGTAATTGCATCTGTTTTCAAAGTACAATGTTGTTTTTTGTCCTAGTTTTTTGTCCACACTGTTTAATTGCTTTAATGGATCTATTCAAATTCTCTACTCCAATATTTTTTTTTTCCTGATCAATGTTTGAATAAATGCTGAAAATAAAGAAAAAGAAATCATATTGTTACATTATACTCAACAACATTAATTTAGAATAAAGAATGTATTGAAAAAAAATAAGATTTAATATTCTTTACTTTAAACATATTTCACATATATCTTGCAAGAGAGTAATTGCATCTGTCTTCAGATTATGTTTTGTTATTTGTCCAAGTATTTCATTCCACGCTGGAAAATATCTTAATGTATCTATTCAACTTTTCTGCTCCATAATTTCATGCTTGTAATTGCCTCATGAATGTCTGAATAAATACTCAAAATATAGAAAAAGAAATCATATTATTAAATATTGATACGCTGTACTCAAAAACAGTAATTTCAAATAAAGAATGTATTGATGAAAATATGGTTAACATTTCTTTTACCTTAAACATATTTCCAGATATATCCTGTGAAGAAAGTAATTGCATCTGTTTCGGAGTACGTTTCTGTATTAATCCTAGTATTTCATTCCACAATGTTTAATTTGTTTAATGGATCTATTCAAATTCTCTACTCCATAATTTTGTGGTTGTAATTTTCCCTCATCAATGTCTGAATAAATGCTGGGAAATAAAGAAGAATAAATCATATTATTATATTGATTCATATTACTCAACAACATTATTGGCATAAGAATATATTGAAGAAAGTAAGGTTTATATTTCTTCTACCTTAAACATACTTCCAGATATATCTTGTAAGAAAGTAACTGCATTCAATTTCCACAGGTTATTCACTAGAACCTATATCTGTCAAACGTTACACATAACCACTTGACCTTATCGTTAGATATATGTAATCATATACTTTAGCATGCATACGCGTTCAAATAGCATAGGAATTTAAGGGGTAACACCACTGTAACAGCTCGAAAAAAAAGCGTTGTTATGGCAATTTTTCTTGGATGGAAGGACAGGTAATAGAAAAAATAATATTGGGGGCAGTTATTAAGCATATATTAAGGTATTAAAAAAAAAAAATTTAATTGAGAAATATTAACAAATGGCGGCACTGAAGCCATTCTAGCAAGGCATGTTTAATTTTCAGCGCTCTGCGGCACGCAGTGTAGCTGGTGCAAATTTGAATCTATGAGAAAGAAAAAAATAGTCACTTAAGGGGTAACACCACTGTAAAATTTTTCGAAAAAATCGATTTTTTTTTATTGGCTTAAAAGATGCTTGAACCTTCTAGAATATGGGGCAAAAGCGTTATTACCTGAAAGAAATTTGTTTCCTTGAAATTTCGAGCTCTTTCCCAAGCGCGTCGGACTGCTTCGAAACGACTACCGGTGTCAAATTAATCCCTGTTGGGAAGGTACAACCTAATCTCCTACCTTTTGATTTCTAACTTCTCTAATAACAATGGATGTCTTCAGAAAATAGCAACGAAAGCTTTAATGCTACCGTTTGGAATTTGGCTCCAGAATCTTATTCAAGCGGCAAAAAAGTCTTGAAAATAGCGACTGATATTGCTGTGTGCAATTTTGATGATGGCCTGACAAACATTCTCCGAATTATGAAAGCTTTGGAGATGGATATTGGTGTCAAATCATACAATTTTTGTCTGGAAGCCGACGCTAAGCGGATCAACCACGCCGAGCGCTCCTTGACCGATGCGGCAAAAGAGGCACACTCTACCTTACAATCTTCGAGGAAAGAGAATGAGGAAGAATATTTAAACATGGAAGGAAAGCTTTATGCTCTTAGGATAGCAGATTAATGATAAAAAATTTAAAACAGTCGAATTTTCATTTCTTCATGTTCATAACACATTTCAAAACTTTAAAACGCGTTTTTCTCGAAACACGATTTTTCAAAACGGCACGCAGCATAACTCGATCAATTTTCATTCTTTTCATTCGAATTTTTAACAATATCTTTAAAATAACATTTCGAAGAGAAATACGTACGGGATTTTCGAGAAGTTAATTTAAACATTACTTATTAACAAATGATTGCCCACTTTTTATTTAAATTGAACGCTTTTTATTCAAATACTCACCAATCACACAAAAATCAATATTTTTAAAATCCCTACGTATTTCTCTAGCTATAAGCATGTAGATTAAGTGATATTTTTTTCTTTCTCATAGATTCAAATTTGCACCAGCTACACTGCGTGCTGCAGAGCGCTGAAAAATTAAACATGCCTTGCTAGAATGGCTTCAGTGCCACCATTTTTTAATATTTCTCAATCAAAATTTTTTTTTTAATACCTAAATATATGCTTAATAAATGCCTCCAATATTATTATTCTATTACCTTTCCTTCCATCCAAGAAAAATTGCCAAAAAAAACGCTATTTTTCGAGCAGTTACAGTGGTGTTACCCCTTAATCTACATGCTTATAGCTAGAGAAATACGTAGGGGATTTTAAAAATATTGATTTTTGTGTGATTGGTGAGTATTTGAATAAAAAGCGTTCAATTTTCTCCTAAAAGAGGACAATCATTTGTTAATAAGTAATGTTTAAATTAACTTATCGAAAATCCCGTACGTATTTCTCTTCGAAATGTTATTTTAAAGATATTATTAAAAATTCGAATGAAAAGAATGAAAATTGTTCGAATTATGCTGCGTGCCGTTTTGAAAAATCATGTTCAAGAAAAACGCAGTTTAAAGTTTTGAAATGTGTTATGAACATGAAGAAATGAAAAATTCGACTGTTTTAAATTTTTTATCATTAATCTGCTATCCTAGGAACATAAAGCTGCCCTTCCATGTTTAAATATTCTTCCTCATTCTCTTTCCCTCGAAGATTGTAAGGTAGAGTGTGCCTCTTTTGCCGCATCGGTCAAGGAGCGCTCGGCGTGGTTTGATCCGCTTAGCATCGGCTTCCAGACAAAAATTGTATGATTGGACACCAATATCCATCTCCAAAGCTTTCATAATTCGGAGAATGTTTGTCAGGCCATCATTAAAATTGCACACAGCAATATCAGTCGCTATTTTCAAGACTTTTTTGCCGCTTGAATAAGATTCTGGAGCCAAATTCCAAACGGTAGCATTAAAGCTTTCGTTGCTATTTTCTGAAGGCATCCATTGTTTATTAGAGAAATTAGAAATCAAAAGGTAGGACATTAGGTTGTACCTTCCCAACAGGGATTAATTTGACACCGGTAGTCGTTTCGAAGCAGTCCGACGCGCTTGGGAAAGAGCTCGAAATTTCAAGGAAACAAATTTCTTTCAGGTAATAACGCTTTTGCCCCATATTCTAGAAGGTTCAAAGCATCTTTTAAGCTAATAAAAAAAAATCGATTTTTCAAAAAATTTACAGTGGTGTTACCCCTTAAATCGACAAACAATACCACCATCTGCCGATTTCCAAAGGCAATGATTATAAAAGATATGGCGTCCAAATGGCACGAATCCAAATGGCACGACGTCCAAAGTGCACGGCGTCCAAACGGCACGACGTCCAAAAGGAACGCGTCCAATCGGTCCGGCGTCCAAAAGGAACGCGTCCAATCGGCACGGCGTCCAATCGGCACGGCGTCCAAAAGGAACGCGTCCAATCGGGACGCGTCCAATCGGTCGACGTCCAAGTGGGACACCCCCAAAAATTCACGGTCCAAGTGAAACGAGAGGCAATGGAAGGATATTTTTATTTATTATCTTGGTCAACTTTTGTTTCATCCATTAGTGTAACTATCTCGTTAATTTTCATAATTATTACAGTTTCTGAAAGTTCTGGCTAACTTCGATCCCTTTTAGCCACCTCTTACGACAGGCAGAGAATACTATGGCTGTATTCTATCCCCCCAAACCACAGGGGCTAATTTCGTCAATCGATAGGGGATGTTTAGAAATTGTTTTCAACTAGACAATGACGTTCAAGCTCATTAATTTTAGACCACGAATGAGTTCATTTTACTATTTGGGAATTTAATGTTAAATAAATTTTAATTATTTTCCATGATTAGAAATTATATTAGCAAGTTGACTACTGCAGTGGAAAAGGTCATGTGCAGAGTTGGATATTATTCCAAATAACCTTCTGATACACATTTTGAATCAAAAATGAAAATTTATAGACCTTTGAATACACATCTCGAATAAAAACAAATTATTTCAAATAGCAAATAATTTCCAATTTACAGACACTTTTATTTGAAATAAAGTTTGATATTTTCTGTTATTTTCAAATAACTAATAGAAATTTTAATTATTTGTTATTTTAATTACTCGAATAAATAATTAATAGTAATTATTTAGAAGTTGGCCCTCCTCACCGATTTTCGTGACCTTAAAATATGTTTTCAAGGTCATCATTCTGAACAACTTTTCCCTATACATGATACCGCCGCTCGGCCTTAGTTTCCGAGATATTTGCAAAAATCTTTAGTTAAACTTAGATTATGAGTACACTGTATCCTGGGAACAATGGAGACTGAATGGTGATTGAAAGAGTGATTGAAGTGGTTTAAGGTTATGGTTAGGGTTAGGGTTTGTTTTTGATTTTTTCACGTTATAATTACTCTTTGTTTCACCTTTTATATGTATATTGTATACCTATTATTCATTTTGTGTTTTGTCAGAAATCGGAAACATTTCGCCCATCATGTTGAAAAATGCCATTATGCACTCATTAACATCATGTTGACGTCGGAATAAAAACTCAACTATATATCCCACGTAATGAGACGTAGGAGTTCCATAACTAGGAATATTAGTTCTCGTATCACGCCATGTACGCTCTAAACCTAAACTTAACCTAAACCTAACCCTAACCCTAACCTTAAACCACTTTAATCACTCTTTCAATCACCATTCAGTCTCCATTTTTCCCGGAATACAGTGTACTGGTGACATAAGTATAACTGCAGTTTTTTACGAATATCTCGGAAACTAAGGCCGAGTGGCGGTAATATGTATAGGGATAAGTTGTTCAGAATGATGACCTTGACAACATATTTCAAGGTCACGAAAATCGGTGAGGAGGGCCAACTTCTAAATAATTACCTAATTAATTTCTTATGCTTGAATATTTTCATTTTAGTCGAAATTTGAGTTATAAAATTATTTGAAATAATGCCCAACTCTGGTCATGTGTAATTAGAGTGTTATTAAGAATATGGTTGATTGATTTGGGAAATCGATCATCAATGACGACAATGACTAACGCAGTTAATCAAAAATATTTGAACAAAAAACGTCTCAGTAGTTTGATCTATCGATGTCAGAGGAAAGTAATAAAAACTATTCAAAGGAAATATTGAAAATGAGGAGAATTGGATGAACAACGACATCGTTTGGGACACCATTAACATAAACAAGAAGATTTTGTCTTATTTATTTGAAAATGCTGCTTGTAATGCACAATAAGTTTGTTTAGACCTTAGGCAAATTGTTTCTCATGAACCGAACCTTCCTACGATAGAAGCAGTATCGGACTTTTATTAATTCCAATTACCACCGAGACTCTAAAGTGAACGAGTTTCCACTTCTTGACTCGACTTCCAACCATTTCCCAGTGTTAACAGAGTGTTAATTGTTAAAGGGTGAACTCGCGCTTCGAATAATTATACTACTAATTATTTAATTATCGCCACGAACCACGTTTCAGTAGTAAACAAATAATAGTGAAATTATTGTAAAGAAAATAATGAAAACAAACAGCCAAAAATACTCTTAGATAATTATAACAATCTAACTATTAACCTAATACTTGTCAACATACTAATTATCAAGTTCTATCATTTACCTGGTACTTGTGAGCAACTTAATAAGACATAATAAGACTCTTAACCCCTTCGCAGCGGACGACAAGATATCTCCCCTCGTGATTTCATTCACGATATGCTTTGGACGAGATACCTCGCGCACGCGTTCCCGTTTTTCGGTTGCTTTGATACAAATCGTTGGACGAGATCTCGCGGTTTCGCAAAATATCGAAACAATAAGGTTACCTGCCCATTTAATCCTCGCTACATTTACGCAAAGAGAAACTTTTCGATGTAATAGTATTAGAGAAATTGCGAGTTCGGAGAAGTCTGAGAAGGAAGCACGCTCCTTGTAACGTTCACAATTTTTATTAACACAGAAATTATAAATGGAATATATACAAGAGAGTTCAAGAGAGTTGACGAGTCACACGAATGATAGGAAATATATACAACAGAGTTTACAATAATTGCGAGTTCAAAAGAATATTACACAAACGATAATTGCGAGGACACTGCGTGGACAAATACTATAGAGAAATAGCGCGGACTGGACTTTAGTCGTGAAATTCGCGTGTACAGATCAGAACAACGTGTTCACTTTTTGAGCCTCCGAACTAGAAGTGAGACACCGGTAAATGAGGTCTAAAGGTCGATTTATATTATCCGTTCAGACACGGGCCGTTTCCGATCAGTTAGGTTTCGACAAAAACGATGTAGTATTTATATCATCAGTTCACGTCCGACAACGACAGGCAGCGAACGTTAATCGCCATCGTTCGAAAATGTTTTCGCATTTATCTTTAAAAGATTTGTGCTGCATAGCCTTACTATTAGATGAAGAGGAAGAAAATAAGAAAAGAAAGCGACGTTTTGGCACCCATAAAATGTTAAAAATAAGAAAGATTAGTGGAGAATATTGGACGTTATTTAGACAATTAATGGACATCTTTTTTATAATTGTCACTATAATTTTTATCTTCTTGATTATACAAAAAAGTATAATACCTCACTAACTCTATTAACTTTTCGTTCTGCATTATTATAATATATTGCTCACACCACGTCTGTTCTATCGTCAGATTTTGTCTGAACCAAATGCATATCATACGACAGCGTCCGTTCGGTCGCATTTCGTTTGTTTCAGTCACGTATCGCTTCAGTCAAATTATTCTTTTCGAGAATGTCAGTCGTCTTATGTCTGAAACGGAACGCATCTGAACCGATCCATCACGGTATATGTAAACACTCGTATTCAATAACACAGAACAATATTTGTCGGAACCTAACTGATCGGACGTGGCCCGTGTCTGAACGGATAATATAAATCGACCTTAAAGTGCCGGTTCCTGCGATGGGAGGGGGCGATTAGAACAATGCGTGTCTAAGAGGTGTTGTCGCTATCGGTAACGACGCACCGGCGCGGCGAACTATTTTCGCCACTGAATAAACGATTCTAGAGAATTTCACCAACAAATAGTAAATACTTTTATTAAACTATGATCAACAAGTTAAACATTCTTTTCCGCCTCCAGATATTCTCAATTTCGATTGAAACTTATCTCAATTTGTCTCACAAAATGACCTGAATTTTCTTGCATCTGCTCGAAACTTTTACAAATTTTGGTTTGAACAGAATTTTGAGATTTTCGTTATATGGAATATTGTTGGAAATTTAATGCTATCTGAAATCTCCACCATGGCGATTACCATCCGAGAGTAATTATTTCAACAATGTACACTGACAATGAGTCCCATCGAAGTTGTCGCAGTGAAGTTGGCCACGCATTCACTTACCGACGCGGCGTGAATGCGTTAGTGAATTTGTAGCCAACTTCACTGCGACAACTTCGATGGGACTCACAAGGGAACATCGGGGATTGGTACACTCCGATTTTGATGAAACTTTGCATAAATATTTATTAGACCTGTTTATGAAAATAACTGTAATTCGTTGGTGCCCGTTTTTCACTTTGAGGGAGATATCAACCCTTTTATCCGAACCGCCCTTTCTATATACGTGCTTATAAATCGTAAACAACAAAAGATATCAAAAAATAGTTGAAATAAAAGTTATACCGTTTCTTAAGGTCTATAAGATTGCTTGCAAGTTTTTTTTTTAAATCATCCTTTTTGCAAAATTGAATTGCCCCTCCCCCTCCGTTTTGAAAAATTTTACTTTTTTTTCAATCAATAAAAGCGCCTATTTATTACGAATTCAACGATGTATTATAGTGTATAGTTGTTTTAATTATCCCGATGAAATTTTTATTTAAGTTTTTTGATTTGTCTGTATTGACCACTAACTCAACTTATACTTGCAACGTTGATAAGATCTTTGATAAGAACCATTTTTCCATTCGTTTTACATGTCATTTTCATAATTGCAAGATTAATTTCATCTTCATATGATGAAGTACATTTATTTTGTAGACTCTTTACAATATAAAGAGTACTTCCGATGTAGTAGTACAATTGAAAAGACGGTTAATCTACATATAAAAATAAGCTGAAAATATAAAGAGTTTTTGATACAGTAACACTCTCATTCATTCATACTGTGTTCGTTAAATCCGCTTCTATACATATTTCGCTTATTCTGACTTCAATTTTTATTATAATATAATATTATTGTACATGTATATAACAACCAATATTATTCGACATAGCTTTTACAATAGTGAAATTCTTCAAAAAGTGTTTGAAACCTAAATATTTTTTACACCAAGCACAAAGAAGTACATATAGCTAATTCTCCGTATATATCGCACCGATGAATTTTGTCAACCTGATTTGTAAAACAATAATCGACTGGATTTTCATAGCGTGCCGGACGTTCTTTATACAGGGTGAGGCACTAACTATTGCCACCTAGAATAACTCCGAAAGTATGATAGTAGTAGAAAAGTTTTTCTAACAAAAGTTGCATCGGACAACAGGGGCCGTGATATGACGTTAATGTTTTGTTGTTAGGTGGAGTTGCTTCAGAGATATGAAGGTCACCTTCGTTTTTTTAAATGGAACGCTATGTTTTGGTACTTATTTTCTGATAGCGGCTATTGAGACAAATCCAACGAGGTGCAACATTAAGGTCTTCGAAGGTCAACAAAGGTCATTTATAACAAAAAAGGCGAAATAAACTTACATTTACAGAAGGTGTTCAAAGTGATTGCCATTGGCATCAATGCAATGCTGCAATCTTCTTATCACGGATTGAGTAGTATTTCTTATCATTGCGGTACTTATTGAATCACATGCTGTAACAATTTCTCTCTCGTACATCTTCAGATCTCAATTTATCGTACAAATGTATTTAAGTGTATGGCGTATAGGATGAGAACGTTGAGGATATCTTTCAGCGTAGTTACCAAACCTGGCAATGACAAACAAGACACTGCGACAAACAAAACACTTGCGATATCGGAGGATATCGCAAGACAACAATAATAAAATTAGTATCGTCGAATCAAGCGATTGTAAACGATGTTTTCTTTCGAAGAACAAACCGATATGCTTCTCATTTACGGAGAATGTCAGCGAAATTCAGTTAGAGCTAGAGATTTATACGCTGAAAGATATCCTCAACGTACTCACCCTACACGCCGTACATTTAAATATTTGTACGATAAATTGAGAACAACAGGGTCCTTTGCCCATCAAAAAAAGAGCCGGCAAAAGCAAGTAACTAACGAAGGAACGGAAATTGGTATTCTTGCCACTGTGGTTCGAGATCCTCATGTTAGTTCACGTCAAATCGCAAGGGAAGCTGGCGTAAGCCAGAAAAGTGTTCTTCGTGTTCTGCATCGCCATAAATATCATCCTTACCATATCAGTCTTCACCAGGAATTAAGTGGTACGGATTTCATGAATCGCGTTGAATTCTGCCGATGGGCTCAACTCCAGATTCAGAGAGATAATTCATTTATTAATTGGATTTTATTTACCGATGAGGCGACATTCACGAATCACGGTAATATTAATTTGCATAACATGCATTTTTGGTCAACTGAAAATCCACGTTGGCTGCGGCAAGTTGCACACCAAAGACCGTGGTCGGTGAATGTATGGTGTGGGATTATTGAGGATAGAATTATCGGCCCCTATTTCATCGAAGGGCATCTTAATGGTACGAAGTACACCACATTCCTTCAAGAAACATTAGGTTCGTTATTGGAAGAATTACCATTAGAAACAAGAAACAAAATGTGGTATCAACACGATGGGTGCCCGGCACATTTTTCGCTGATGGCTAGGAATGAGTTGCAACGAAGATTTCCAAATCGCTGGATTGGACGCGGAGGAGCTGTATCGTGGCCGGCTCGTTCGCCAGACTTGACGCCTCTGGATTTTGGCTTGTGGGGATTCTTGAAAGACATTGTTTATAAAGAAGTTCCAACTACGCCTCAAGATATGCAAGAGAGAATTGTTACAGCATGTGATTCGATAAGTACCGAAGTGATAAGAAATACTACTCAATCCGTGATAAAGAGATTGCAGCATTGCATTGATGCCAATGGCAATCACTTTGAACACCTTCTGTAAATGTAAGTTTATTTCGCCTTTTTTGTTATAAATGACCTTTGTTGACCTTCGAAGACCTTAATGTTGCACCTCGTTGGATTCGTCTCAATAGCCGCTATCAGAAAATAAGTATCAAAACATAGCGTTCCATTTAAAAAAACAAAGGTGACCTTCATATCTCTGAAGCAACTCCACCTAGCAACAAAACACTAACGTCATACCACGGCCCCTGTTGTCCGATGCAACTTTTGTTTGAAAAACTTTTCTACTACCATCATACTTTCGGAGTTATTCTAGGTGGCAATAGTTAGTGCCTCACCCTGTATATCCACTTTTGTACCACAAATGCTTAAACAAATTTTGGAATCTAGGTGAAGACAACTGATTATGTACAAGAGATTGGAGTTTTATGATATTATTTGGTTGATGTAAAATAACGTCATGATTCAATAAAATGACCTGATTGGAAAAAGTTTTTATAAAATTTTTCCATATTCGAAAACCAAGAACATCAAGAGGCTATAGTCTTCCTGTCGTCTTTTTCGGTATCGTCAGAAAAAGTACTTCTTTTCCTTCAGGAACAAGGTCTTGCAAAACATTTGGACAGTGTCCACTCCATGAATCTAGTAGGAGAACGCTTCGGGATCCCACGTTTGTTAAAAATATTTCAGTAAACCAAGTTTTAAAGTGCTCTGAAGTTAATTTGCCAGATTTTGAAACAGAAACATGAACATTTAGAGCATTGAATAAACTTTCTTTTACTCTTGGTCCGAACTGTCCGCTTGATTCCTTTAAAATTATGTAAAGCGGTGAAAGCAATTTTCCATTTGCAGATACAGTAGGTTGTATGGTATAACTATGAGTGGTTGATGATATGGACTGTACGACAGCTTCAATGGTTTTTTACCGACTTCGAAAAGGAGGAGGTTACTCAATTCGATCAGTATGTACTTTTTTTTTTTTGTGTGTGTTCACCGATTACTCCGAGATGGATGTACCAATCGGAACGAAACCTTTTACATCTTGTAGGGTATGTCTTCCGGTTGGTCCCATTGAAAAAAAATTTTTCATTTTTTCATTGTTATTGCAAAATACAGGAAGTTTTTAATGTAAAAATTGGACGATTTCAATGACCTTTTAATATGTTGTCGGGGATATGATTCTGAATAACTTTTTCATTATGCATAATTAACGGAAAGCTTTAATTTCCGAGATATTCGTAAAAAACTATTGTTACTACTACATTGAATTCTACGTATGCCTACGTATCTTTACCGGTGTATGAGTCAGCATGCAGTCGCCGATTCTCTACTGTTTCTTGTATACATGTATACTCTCCAAGGCATGAACCGATTGCGATGAAACTTTTCCCATTTCCGCGATATCTCACTTGCAAAAATTTATGCAATTTGTTATTGTTAATAACTATTATTATAACTTGTATGGAACTTGTTATCGTTAAAAACTATCGTTATTGCAATTAACCGATAAGAACGGTAAACCACCTTACGGCATCCTATAAATACTGCTCGTTCCACTAAAAGGTGTGAAATAAAATAATTTTTAACAAAAAATACAACCGACTTCGAAATGCACTAAAAAGTATGAAATAATTTCTACTTCATTTATACAAATACCCAACAGCTATTAATAAAACCTATTTACTCGTTAAATAGTATACTAAATACATTTCAACCTTTTCGGAGGCGGCGCAAAATTAAAAATACCCGAATATACGATGCTGTCAATAATGATTTGTTAGGTTGTCGACGCCTGAATCTTCCTAGTATAAGAAAAGTTTTTAATTTTGCGCCGCCTCCGAAAAGGTTGAAATGTATTTAGTATACTATTTAACGAGTAAATAGGTTTTATTAATAGCTGTTGGGTATTTGTATAAATGAAGTAGAAATTATTTCATACTTTTTAGTGCATTTCGAAGTCGGTTGTATTTTTTGTTAAAAATTATTTTATTGATCCCTTGGCAGCTAGCGTTCGACCAGAATGAAGTTCTAAATTAAAACCACTTTCGTCCAAATTAAGTACATTTTCTACACTATAACTATTAATATTCGGTTTCACAACTTGAATAAAATTATCGATAACTGTATGTATTTCTAGAGAATTTTCACGTTCCCGGTAAGATACAAATTTTGTTATTTTACGCGAAACTATTCCATGCAGTTTTTTAAATTTAAATATCTACCACTTTTCTGCTTTAAATGTTGGCAAATCAATGTTTTCTTTTGTTTCTAATGCCCATTTTCGAATATCAATATCATGGACTATGGATCCTCTTTCAAGAGCATCACGAAACATCGAAAGAGTAAAATCCGAATTTTTGAACGTGTTTTGAGAATAACATGTTTATCTTTTTAAAAAATATCATACGCCTACAATAAATGGCTTATTATTGCGATTTTATATAAACGCAAATATCTTGTAAAATGTATATAGGTTCTATCAACGTCGCAAGTACCTACTATAAGTCGAGGTAGCGGTCAATACACACAAATCAAACAACTTAAATCAAAAATTCCATCGGAATAATTGAAACAACTATACACTATAATACATTGTTGAATTCATAATAAATAGGCGCTCTTATTGATTGAAAAAAAAGTAAAGTTTTTCAAAACGGAGGGGGAGTGGGAATTCAATTTTGCAAAAAGGATGATTTTAAAAAAAATTTTACACGCAGCATTATAGACCTTAAGAAACGGTATAACTTTTATTTCAATTATTTTTTTATATCTTTGGTTGTTTACGATTTATAAGCACGTATATAGAAAGGGCGGTTCGGATAAAAGGGTTGATATCTCCCTCAAAGTGAAAAACGGGCACCAACGAATTACAGTTGTCTTCATAAACAGGTCTAATAAATATTTATGCAAAGTTTCATTAAAATCGGAGTGTACCAGTCCCCGATGTTCCCTTGTCAGTGTACTTCAGTCGTACAAGCGCTCGTACAAGTTTTAAATACATCTCGAGGATCGCATAAAGAGATTTAAGAATTACCTTAAGACCCACTTCAGCATCTAAGAGTTAAAATACAACAGGGTTAAAACGCTGCGCCGGTGCATATGTTTGAAAAAATTTATCATATCAGAAAGAGAACGTTTTTCTAAAAAATGTTTTTTCCGTTTTTGCTGAAACATCTGCAAACATGCTTCCATGTTTTCCATATTGGGAATAATATCTTGATATTTTTACCGCGTGTAGACGGAAATTGTAACGAATGTAAACGATCCATACAAGCTTTTATCCGCGTCCATCAAACAAGGAAATCTCGCAAAATACAAATCGAAGTACAAAACACGCGATAAAAATTACCTGGACTGAGAGCTTGCAGATATGTAATAAAGTTGATACACTATCGCACAAGTTTCATTTATACTTTGCTCTCGGTTGTTACTCGTTTCTTTATACAACCATTCGAAGTCCATGCAACTTTAAAATGGCGTTGAAAAATGATCAAAAATTTTATTCCACTGTCATCGCTTTCTTCACTAATATGTTAATAACTCTTTTCGCTTTTCTATGAAATAAACAGGGAACTCTTTTTTACAGTGTTTAATAAAGAAAAATACTGTTACGTTACGACGTCGTCGTGTGTAAGACGGTGGCGTAACGTAAAAAAAGGGAAATATAAGAAGATATAGAGATATAAAGAGTTTGGTTATGTATGCGCAGTAGAAAAAGTATTGCGCTGCCACCAGTCCTAATCACTTATGACGCGCGCTTTCGCGATCCGTCCACTATAATTAGAACGATTAGAATAAGACAGTAAAATTAGATGTGAATTTTTACTGCTGGATTTGATGATGCTCTAGTCCCATATGGGTCCCTCGTGTGAATTTATGCTAAGTTGGTAAGCGTGGAAATGTAACAATTTATGAAAACAGATCTTATTCAAAATAAGAGAAACGACAAAATAAGAGGTAAAAAAAGATCTGTATAATTGGTGTGTAAACGGTTTAACAAGATGGATATATGATGTAACAATAAAAAATGTGTGATCTGTTCCGACCGTTCGACGGAACAGATGTGTGAGAATTTCTAAAGGGAGTTTATGACAGTTCTTCGACGGAAGGCTATTTTTGAGTTTAGGCATTGTTGGGATCCGGGTGAGAAACGAGGAGACCGATTTATTCAATCACCGATTTATTATACGTTTCAAATATACACTCCAGATACAACTAACGATAAGTACTACGTGGAAACTCGACCGACAGACCGCTTAAGACTGTAGGAAGATTGAATCAAGAGAGCTCCTGTCCTATGGGCTCTAGTTTTATATCCTTAGGCTCCTTAGGAGAGGTCTGTGACCCTTGATCTTTGATGCATAGTTCTGGATGAGACATAACTTTCTCTAGGATTTTGGAGTTTCAAAACAAGGTTGACTAACGTTTGTTTATCAGTACTGAGTCATGGAGTTGGTCATCCAACAGCATTTTAGCATTTACGGGCAATAACCGTTTACCTTTTTGTACAATAGAGTCCGATTTTAGTTCTCGTTTTTGTCATCAATAGCTCCGCTCATGTCATAAACTGGCTTTTCCGAAGGGTAAATTAAAATTCGGTACTTCGTAACGGTACCCCAACTTTCGAGGGTCAACCTGGATGGAAAAACCCCGGCGTAGCCGGACTTTCGAGGTTCTCGTGTAAGTACTTACTGTACGCTTCTGCTAAGTTGACACTCCTAAGGAATTGGGTCTGATTGGTCGGAGCTAGATGGGCCAGGCTAAGACACGCACACTTATACAGTTGACCCACACGCATTTTCGCTGTTCGCTTCCTAGGTTACAACTGCTAGTACTGTGCGTTGCAGCTAAGTTGCCGAGCACCGACAAATTGAACTGACAGAGGGGCAAGGGGACTGTGCGTTCGCTCCACCTAATCCCCTCCAGAAACCCGTAACTTGAGAAGTCAGCGGTCACAATGCATAGGCGTAAGATTTCTATAACTATATAAACATGCGATTTTTTCGGGACATTAATGGATTTTTTATAATACTCGTTCTTGACAACAGTTGTTATTATGCAAAATTTATTGGAAATTACATTATGGAAAATGTAAAAACTCTCTTGTTTTCTTAATAATGTAAACCCCGAATCTACTTCTACGCCAATGCATTCAACTCGCCGCTCGCTATCGCTTCATCTCATTCTGTTTCAATGTCTGTCCTTGGCGACGTTCGTCACGCGATAGATTTGTGGATGTAAGGCCCTCAGCCAATAAACATAATACGTGTGACTGGAGGCAGGTCAACGAATTTGATTGGACGGCAACTTAGCTGCAACGCACAGTACTAGAAATGAAGTGTGTCTCGTGACAGAGAAAGAGAACTGTATACGCGTCGACAGAGAAAAAGAACAGTAGTCGCCGCCTCGAGTCTCAACTTAGTACACACCGACATCGCCCCACCCTCTCTAGACGAAGACGCGCTAAGGGCGCTAGAGAGGGTGGGACCGATCTTCAGGGAGACACGCCGATTGGAATTTTGACTTTTCCCAAGAAAACCAATCAGCGCGTTGTCCCCCAACTGGACGCCTCCATCGGAGGTAACATAGCGGCGTTCGTAACGCAACGAGACATTACTTCTTTACAAATTTTCGTAGACGAACTGAAAAGAAACCTAACACTTAGAAATACAATAGTTTTCGATATAGCCATCGTTCGGGCAAGTTTTTTTTTATCATCTGGTCTCAGCGTTTCGGAGACCAGAAAAGACAAATAGTTAAAGAAGATTAATTTTGAATTTAACACAACGTTCGGGCAACGTACGAAATTGCCACGAGTCAGAACATGATCACTAGTATTATATGTATAATTGATTAGTTTAATTCGGACGACGATGAGGCGCTATAACGCGGCAATGAATTTGAATATGATTCTTTCGCTATTTATATCGTTTATAATTATGAGGAAACGAACCTAGTAGGATCTCTCCAAGACTAAACGATCCTGTAGGCCGCCCCTCGTTTGAATAATTAAAAGTTGCATAAACAAAAACAAGAAAATGAAACAGATCCATGAAATCGATGCGGAACGATCTAAGGCAGGCCTGAGCAACATCTTCCCCGCCGTTGCTACGTAACTTCCACTACGCGTCTGTCGATTCCCCCACTACTAACCACACCGTGTTCAGTTACCATGGTTTTCCTCGTACCTCTCACAAGGCTTGCACAACTGCGCATGGTGAGGGAAATAGAGAGAGAAGTCGTATATAAGTAGCTCAGGAGCCGCCAGTCGCCCAGGCCTGAGTTTACGTTATAGTACTCATTTCGTTATCCGCTGCTCATTTCGCGCTACTCAGTTTACGATGGCTACCGTTCCGCGACTTGAACTACTTGCCTTTAAGGCAGTTATTGAACAGTATTGTAAGTAGTCTTCAATGATTATTCTTGGCGTGTTAATTTTATTTTTAACTAGTTGTTTGTTAAAAGCTGAAGTGTTAGGATTAGTGCCAATCAAAAGATTCGGTGAAGTGCGCCGGAAGCGATCGGAGCATCGGCTGAGCCTGATAAATATTTGGGACGAAGGTTGGAATCCAAATGATGAAAACTTATTGGATTTGAGGGCTCTGTTTGGAGAGGAAATATGGTAGATGAGGGCCCTGTTTGGGGACCGTGTCGTCTACCATACATGGAAAAAATTTAAGTGGTCAATAAATACAACCCGATTGATGTGATTGATGTGAGTTGCTTGTCCGTTTATGTTTTTTAATTTATTAGATTTTATCTAATGCGTATTAATGCGAATTTTATTTTGTCTGTTATAGCCTCCACCTCCCAGCGAATTGTATATTATCTTTCTTGTATTATTGTATTGTTGGATACCACCTTCCCTATCTCCTGCAAAGGACAAACATCACATCTACAGTCACTCTGTTTACTCCCTATCTCCTATATCTCCCATAAACAATCAGTCATCCTCGTACTCATCCTGCCTCGCCTTCTACAGTTAGTCACCTACAACCTTTGTCCTTTCCTTTCTTTGACCCTTCCACACTGCCATTCTCATAATATATAAATAGATGCAGAATTTGGGAAAGGAGCGCATTTTGTCAGAGTCAACTGTACGATCAATACGTCTGTTACAATAAACCAGTTTACGGAAGCATCTTTGTTGCACCGTGATTCCTGCAACCCCAGTCTCCAACATAATTTTGGTGTCAGAAGTGGGATGGTCCATCATTCACGCATTCAGTCATAGGACGGAATTATTATTTTCGTACTGAACGTGAAGGAACGATTTCAATCGTTTGAATTGGGGCAACAAAGAAAAGAATCGGGATCAAGGAAGTGAACCACGGTCCAGTAGCAACATCGAGAACTACGTGCAACTATTGTCAGCGTTGATACAACGTATAAACATCGTAAGTACCGTTTGAAGATACTCTGCTTGCGACAATCTTGTAACTCAACTCCTAAACTCAATTCCTAAATCCAATTCTAAATCTTGTATATTCTTCAATATTCTTACCATATCTCATTCTTATTTTCTAATCATTTATTATATCTAAACGAACGCGCCAGTATGATGACCGAAAACGATATAACAACAAATGAACGGCCACCGATTCTTTCGCTAGAATTTTTAGTTAAATTAATCCCAGATACGTTTGATGGCGACAGATACAAATTACGTAGTTTTATTAAACAAGTAGATGCTGCTTTTGAATTATCCCAACCTTTTCAACATCGACCGCTTCTAAGTTACACAAAAAGTAAAATCATAGGCAAAGCGCGAGTGCAAGTGGACATTCACTGCAATTTAACTACGTGGCCTGAAGTAGCTGATCTCTTACTGACCCTATACCAAGATAGAAAAAGCTTAGATCAATTATTAGAGGAATTAAATAATATGAAGCAGGAATATAACGAGAATGTTACGCTGTTTTATCAAAGGTTAGAAGAATTAACGTCGAGAATCCTAGGTCTCCTGCATTCTAGTGAATTAGCAGAAGATACACTTCAAGGTAGATTAGCTATGATAAACGACATAACATTAAACAGATTTATTTATCACACGCATCCTCAGATATCACAGACGTTAAGATACCGCGAATTCAGAACAATCAGTCAAGCTTTTACTGCTGCCATAGGCGAAGAGAAGGCATTGCGTTTAAAATATCCTACACGAATCTGTAAAAATTGCCACAGAACCAATCACTCCACGCATGAATGCTTTTCCAACAATAGGAAACCACAATTTGTCCAATCTCCTAAGCCTGTTCATTATCAAAACGTTATTAGAAGTTCTCACCAAAACTATCCAAATTCCAGTTCAAATTTCTATCAAAGAACTAATAATACTTCCTATCAAAATCATCCGAATTTCGCATCAGGCTCCACTCAAAGAATCGGTAATGCTCCTTGGGTAAATCGTCAAGGTTCCGTTCCAAATTCCTATCAAAGAGCTAACAATGTTTCTCAGATCGGACCAGTTAAACAGTGTAATTACTGTAAAAACATAGGGCATGTAATAAGTGAATGTAGGAAACGCGAATATAACAATTCCAGACGTCACGTTCAATTTCAATCTCCTGTTGCACATAATTCTAGTACATGAATTAGAAATCCGAAAAAAGAAAATAAATGCGCAATTCCACGTGATCGATTCGAACACGAACATTCCTTTTGATGGTCTAGTAGGTAGTGATTTCTTGCACGCGTTAAAGTGCGAAATTGATTACGAACCTTTAACTATACGCATTCAATTGATTCCTTTTCCAATTCCTTTAAGTTCTAATATACCCCAAACCTCTGTATCCACTGTAACACTGAATCCAAGAACTGAAACCATTATTCCAATCAGAGTAAAAAACCCATATGATCTAGCTGAAGGAATTGTTTCTTCAGAGGTACTCGATGCCGAACAAAAATTACTTATTCCTAATGCTATCGTCAAGGTATATAATCAGAAGCAATCATATATTAGCATAATAAACAGATCTCATTTAAAGAAAGTAATACCTATTCCAGAACTATCTTTAGAACCCGTACCTCGAGACGGAAGAATCTATCAGCTAACCCCGGAAGAAGAAAATAATCATTTAAGTAATCGATTAGGTGTCTTGCATGAAAATTTACGCTTCGATCATTTGAATTCCGAAGAGTGACGAGCTATGGAATCTATTTGCAACGAATTCAATGATATCTTTCATTTGCCTACCGATAAACTAACCGCAACGACGGCATGCACTCACGAAATCAAAACAATAGATGAACAGCCTTTACACGTGAAAAGCTATAGATACCCCGAAATCCATAAACGAGAGGTCGACAAACAGGTAGAGTCAATGCTACAACAAGGGATAATAAAACCTTCAACGAGCCCTTGGGTTAGGCCCCTTTGGGTAGTCCCAAAGAAAATTGATGCATCAGGTGAACGTAAATGGCGTATAGTGATAGACTATAGGAAGCTAAATGACAAAACTATAGGTGACGCGTACCCTCTTCCAAATATAGAAGACATATTAGATCAATTGGGACACGCGACTTATTTCACGACGTTAGATCTTGCAAGTGGATACCATCAAATTCCCATGAATTCCCGCGATTCGCCAAAAACAGCATTTTCTACGACCAGTGGTCATTTCGAATTTACGCGTATGCCGTTTGGGTTAAAAAACGCGCCCGCACAATTTCAACGTATGATGAACAATATTTTAACTGGATTAAATAACCGTCAATGCTTTGTATATTTAGACGATATCATTATATATGCTTCTAATCTTGAAGATCACAATAGGAAATTGAACAACGTCTTTTCACGATTACGCGAAAATAACTTAAAATTACAGCCAACCAAATGCGAGTTTTTAAAAAAATCTTGCGAGTATCTAGGGTATGTTATCTCCGATAAAGGGGTAAAACCGAACCCAAAGAAAGTCGAAGCAATTAGAGACATGCCGCGTCCGGGAAACGTGAAACAAATAAAAATGTTTTTAGGAATGGTCGGTTATTATCGAAAATTCATCGCAGACTTTTCAACCATTGCGAAGCCTTTAACTATGTTGCTAAAGAAGGATCAAATCTTTGCGTGGTCTCATGAGCAAGAAGTTGCTTTTAAAACGCTAAAACAAAAATTGTTAGAGAATTCCTTATTACAATATCCAGATTTTTCGAAACCGTTCGTATTAACGTGCAATGCATCAAACTTTGGAATCGGAGCAGTACTCTCTCAAATGACAGGTGAAAAGGATTTGCCAGTCGCCTATTACTCTTGGACATTAAACAAAGCGGAGCAGAATTACTCCACAACTGAAAAAGAATTACTAGCCGTCATAAACTCCGTGGAACACTTTCGACCTTATTTGTACGGACGAACGTTCACTATTTACAGTGACCATAGGCCATTACAATGGCTCTTTAATTGTAAAAACCCTACGTCAAAATTAGTTAGATGGCGACTACGCTTGAATGAATACCAGTACGAAATTAAATACAAGCCTGGTCGAATAAATTCCAATGCGGACGGCCTCTCTCGACTTCCGCTAAATAAGGACAATCAAATACACTTTACCATTCAGAATTCGGAGGCATATCAAGATTTTATAAAATTCCATTACGAAAATCAGGAAATAATTACGTATGAGCAAGAAATGTCGTCTCTAGCCAAAGTCAAGAATCCGATAGTATTATTCTGGTCACAGGATCTTGATGAAACTAATCAGTATTCTGAATATATAACTTCAAATTTTCAAGTGTCAAATATTAAAGCAGAACTCAACGGAGTACATAAACTCGAAAACAATGATCAGTCAGTGTATCTACTCTTTCCTATGAACCTCCACTTTGACAAGCTAGAATACAAAAATATCTTTTTAACACTACAGAATTTCAAGGCGGTCATAGCCAATTGCAAATTCACTTTAGTTCTTCCAGAAAAACACACAAATATTAAAGTACCTTTATTGTCTGAAATGCTCAAATTCGTCTTTCCGGAAAACGAAATTACTCTTCTCGCCAACCCTAGAATCACCCCAAAAACAAAACAAGAGATCGAACAAATATTAAGAGAAAATCATGATAGCAAATTATCAGGTCACAGCGGATTTCATAGAACATACTCTAGAATCAAGGAATCTTATTATTGGCCAAGTATGAAATCTGATATAAAGAAATACATAAAACAATGCCACTCGTGTCAGATAAATAAAACTAATTTTAAACCAATCAAACAACCTATGGAAATAACCACTACCGCCGAAAAACCATTCGAGAGATTAGCTATCGACATAGTAGGACCATTGCCGCTGACAGAACAAGGAAATAAGTATATCCTAACAGCCCAAGACGATTTAACGAAATTTTGTATCGCAGAAGCAGTACCTAATCACGAAGCCGAAACTGTCGCTAGAACTTTAACTAAAATCTTTATGCATTTCGGCATTCCAAAAACCTTCAACCATACTTAATAATTTCCCAATCCAAAACTCAATTCTCCTTCCTGCAAGATTTGTCAAATTGCATAATGTATCTGGACGGGAAATACGTATGCACGGAGATCCATACCAGGAAATCAACGGAACGACCAACCTGCGAGGTTCAACTGCTGTCTCAACACATAACCACGATACCAGAGGACTGCAATACCAAAACAATCAAGGCCGCTATCGAGACGTGGTCATATATGAGTAACAACCACTGGATTTATGTTTTACAAAAACCAACTACGTTGACAATTATTTGCAAGGACAACCAAGAGCACATGGAGGACGTCGTTTTGCATCAAACAGGTATTCTAAAACTAGAAAGCCAATGTAAAGGATACACGGATATCTATTGCCTGGAACCAACGAAGCAATCAAGGAAGAATGTCACACATTACGCACCCGCTATCAGTATAACAGGTAGCGATTGCTGTGTGACTGACTTGGATATCACAAAGCCCGAAGTTACAGAACTAAAGCCAGTTCACTTAACAAATATAGATTTATCTGAGTTTAGTTATGCAAATAAAAAGCTAAACGAATTCGACCAAATTCTAACCAAAAGATTAAATGAACCATTTATTGTTCAACATACACACTGGTACACGATCGCGTTAGCAATCTTAGTCGCTATCGTAGTTTTAATAGTTTGGTTCAACTGTTGTCGCTGGTGTGGCTGCTTCAAGTTTCTCCAACGACTCTTCTGCTTTACGAAGAATCCTAGGAATGGAGAAATCGTGCCACCTGTAATAAAAAACTTCATCAACTGCAACTTTGACTCGGATATTCGGAGCGAACATCGTGAGACGTCCAGAGATGTAGTCACCTACCATTCGAGGGGAGGAATGGTCCAAATCGCCGAAGGAGAGGAGGTACAGTACCAACCGAGAAGAGAATCTTCCAGACCTCCCTCGCCACAACACACTACCCCGATAAATCGAATAAAAACTAGAAAAAGCACTGTTCCCTTATGAAACAATTGTATCGAATAACACACACACACACACAACACACACACACACGCACGCGCGCGCGCGCCCGTATATATAAATATAGATATATATATACTCGACAATTTATATTATAATACCAATTATATTTTTAGTACACTTTCACACATTTTAGATTATAATTATATATATTTATTACATTTTCATTCTTACACCAATTATACATTATCACATCATATACTTAGCGCACCATCATACACTTTATATATCTTTTATGTATTTTGTACCTCCCCAGATGTCTGTATAAATATTAAACATTATTATGTAGGTTCTACGCATATGATCATGAAAATGCAAATTTGTATGTAATGTAGGATTAACGACATGCAAATTATAGTCCATAAGTTAGAATTTAAGCTACGAATTGAATTCTGCCGCATTCAATTTCTTAAAAGGGGGGAGGTGTTGGATACCACCTTCCCTATCTCCTGCAAAGGACAAAAATCACATCTACAGTCACTCCGTTTACTCCCTATCTCCTATATCTCCCATAAACAATCAGTCATCCTCGTACTCATCCTGCCTCGCCTTCTACAGTTAGTCACCTACAACCTTTGTCCTTTCCTTTCTTTGACCCTTCCACACTGCCATTCTCATAATATATAAATAGATGCAGAATTTGGGAAAGGAGCGCATTTTGTCAGAGTCAACTGTACGATCAATACGTCTGTTACAATAAACCAGTTTACGGAAGCATCTTTGTGCACCGTGATTCCTGCAACCCCGGTCTCCAACAGTATTATGTATTATATTTATTGTATTAAAAAGTATTTAAAAGTTATCAATATAATTTATAAAATTACGCCATAGGTCCTAATATTCGCCTTGTTGTTACGCCCCGGCGGAAAATTTGGAATTTATCCGCCTTGCGTCCCTTATCAAGCCCTTTTAGGTTACGAGAGTATCTCATGTGAGGGTCGTGAGGTGGATGTTTCACTTTTCCGCCAATCTTTTCATTCCTCCTCGACCTTGTACATTCTTGTCAAGCCTTTCAGGGTTACGAGGATTTCTCATGCAGGGGTGTACAAGGAAGAGTTTGAGTTTAATTCTTTCTATTTTTACTTCTTCTATCGCTTTCCCTTCTTCGCAATAGTTTACGTGACCCTCCTTGAAACTATCGTCACTAACCATAGTAATACAATACAGTTTAATACCACGCACAAAAACTCGGGTTAGCTCGAGAGAGAGAGAGCCGTAAGCATAGCACCAGCGCTACGGAGTTAGCCAGTGCTTCGCATTCCGGGAATTTCCCTTGCTAACTGCGTAGAAACGGGAAAACCGTAATAACTTCTTTGTTAAGGAAACTCCTTCTCTCTCCATTGCACAAAGCGTCAGCCGGTCCAATAAGGATCGTTACTACCTGATCGGAATGATAGTGTGAAAGAGTGGATGGATGAGTATGCATTTAAATGATGAAACTAAGGAATGAGAACCCTTATAACGTCAAACGTCGCGAACGTTCGACCGCCGTTCGAAAATCAAGGGTCGTTCAAAGCAATAAACACTATTGTATTAGAAATTCTAAGAACTGCCTAGCGACAACGGCAAATTTTGAATAAAAGAACATTCTCGAAGAAATGTTTGAATTCATAGGAAACGAAATGCCGAATCCACCGAAATAATTATGCGAATAGATTGTTAATGAATGCATAATTTGCCACGGCATTGCGATTATCGTAAGTGCATCGACCGCTTTTATACTGTTAAAATTGACCATCTTCGTTGCAAATCAGGAAAGTAAATAATTTTGATCCGTTAAGAGAGAATATACGGATGACGGTTTTATCTCTTAAATTATATATTTTAATCTCAAATTCATTCTGCATTTTAATCAAATCAATAGTATTTAATAGTTAATCATTCAACAATCAACTAAATCGATCATTTTATAATTATACATATAAAGGGAAATACTGCGTAGTTTCTGAAAACCGTTGAAACTATCATGGCGACGAAGTAGAAAGAAAAAGGAACACCAAAGAAAGGGGATGAAAGATCTTCGTCTAGCTCGCGCGTCTTAGCCAATCATCGGGCACGCGACACTAACGAAAACGTACCACGATTCGACAAACCGTCCCCTCCAAGACGATGATCGCGCGACGGTCCCTTCGACCGTCGATCTCGCGCAAAATTCCTCACTCTTGATCGATCAATCGTTTAGGTACGTGATCGGGAGCCCATGTGTCCGAGAGACAGAGTTGTTCGGAAATCGCGATAGTTTTCCTCTGCGGTAAAGACCTCTGCGTAGCGAGGCAGAGTGCCGTGGTAGTTGAAATCGTCCGATTCTTAACAAGAACTCACTGACGCGCACGTAAAATCTTCCTTCTACCTAAATTTTCTATCTTTTCTTTCCGATTTTAAATCGTTTGCTCGCGTAATAATTCCGTAATAACTTCATTTCGCGTAAATATATATATATATACCTTTCTCGATTCGTATTCGTTTGTCTCTCGTCGACGTATTCGTCCGTAATAATTCGTTTTCCGCAGCGACAAGTGCAGTGATCGAAAATCTTACCGTTCTTTGGTGTTCCAGATCAACAAGCGAATACACATAGCGAACTACAAGCGAACAAATTATCTTGTATTTATTATACAGCGTTTCGGTAAGTCGATCTTATTACATTTTTCGAACACGACGTCTATTCTATTGACAAAACGGGCGATCTGGTCCAGCCCTTTCGAGGGTTACGAGAGTACCTCCGGCTGGGGTCCACCCTCACCGGCGAAAACTGCCAGTTTCACGAAAATTGAAAGTGAAACGAAATTGTAACAATCATCTCCCGCGAGCGCTAATATTATTCAGAAAGTTTCAACTGTGATATCAGAGCATAATAGTATATTTTTATTAATTAGTACTAAGCATCTTTACACTTGTTAAAAAGTTGCATGAACTGGTATTTTCAATAATAACGAGTTTTTCCAATTTAATTTAGATCACAACTTTTGGCAATTTGTATTCTGTTATTTACTTTTTTCCATTCAAAATTAAACCAGTTTCAAAATTTATTTCAAACACACCTAACACCGTTTCAGTTAGAACACGCCTACCAACACATACAGATTCAAGGAGGACCTAAAGCGTTGAACGAACCCAACGAAGGACTAATAATCTAATTCTAATTCTAACATCGTAATAAACTTGTCTTTCGTCTTTTAATTGTCGAGAGCGCTAACCCGCTCAAGACTGGTGGCAGCGATACCAACCATCGCGTCAGAATAGGGGAGAAAGAATAGGGAATTGTATTTCAACCATCTAATTGAAATTCATTCTTAACAACTTTTCTTTATTTTCCTTTTTACGTTGCGCCGTCGCACGCGCAACGTAACATTGTAATAAAAGTAAACACAGAATAAAGCCGAAAAAAATTTATTCATATTAATCTTTATAATTACAAACAGTTTAAAATATAGATTACAAAATATTGTTCGCTCCTATCCATGAATTGTGCGTAGAATCAAACCTCAACCACTTGACGAAAATTTCTCTTTCTTTGTAGAACCTTCTCCACTAAATATACATCGTGATTTTTTACTTTTTGTAGCTCGTATTCGTAGAACCCGCCGACTAACGGTTGGTTGTTCATATCTTGCAAGAGATACGTTACAGGATTTGTTCGTTGAATTTTAATAATTGTGAAAATTTCAGTTGTCCAATTTGGTGTATAACCCTTTGCGAATAAGGTTTTGTATTTACTAATCACCAATACGTGATCACCAACCTTGTACTTGGCCGGAGCTGCAATTTTTATGTTAGAATATACGGACGATAAGAGTTTGTCCGCATGTTCCGGTGTTACGTCGACGGGGCGCATTCTAATCGTAGGATGCCTTCTATTGTTATAATCTGTTATAATCAGCGCCGGTAAGACGGTCGTCTTTCATAAGATTTCGGAATTCTGTATTATAAAATTCCTTTCCCTTATCCGTTTGAAGATTCTTCGCTTTTTTTCCATCATTCAAAACGTTTAAAAATCCATTCGTAACGTTTTTTACATTTTTCGTTTTCACTGCTACGGCCCAAGCGTATTTAGATAAAACATCGATGACCGTAAGTATGTAATTGTGGCCATTGTTGATTCGTGCATACCGTCGCATGTCTACGAGATCCGCTTGCCAGAAATCATCGTAACCCTGCACAATGACTAGTCTACGTCTAAAGTTACGTCTCGCTGGCGCGTGCATCTCGTTGACCAGCTGCATCTACTCGTCCGTGATATGATCGCTCTTCACCTTCTTCATGTTTGTAAACTAACATCGTGCTTTACGAACGTATCAATTTATAATCAGCCCGGCTTCTCGAAGTTCTTCGATTATAGAAACGATCTCGTTGTCATGCCCCGTATGTTCTGCAGATTTCGAGGATACGAGAAAACGTAATCTGTCGACGAGCTCGTTTGGGTCATTCCAGTGCACATAGTGCAAGATTCTCGTCATGGTCGCTGTCGCCGTACATTTCAACTTTCGCCACATGCGCTGTCTGTTCACCCGAAGATGTACCAGGTTCGGAATAAATGGGTGCTCTTGCAGTTTGTGCGCTTTGAGGGTTAAGAAAAGGAGTTGACGTCTGTTTTTGCGATTCTTTAATATTCAAAGTTGGGAATGTCGACTCGTATTTTATATCGATGTCTGAATGTGGCGATTCCGTTGACATATTCTCGATTATTCGTTCCAGCGGTTCTACCACGGGTCTCAATTATTTTTCGATGACTCTCTCTTCGTCGATGCTCTCCGATTTGAGAGCTCTGCGTTTCTTGCGTATAGCATCGTTTGTTTTAGCTATAGCATTTGCAACTTTACTCGATTCTTTGATATTGCTATTATCCATTGCAAAAGAGAAGGAGTCTACTCGCTAAGCGTTCTATCGAAGGACTAAATGTTTCGGAAAACGGCAAATTCGTTAAATCCTTTTCTGTAACGGTCACGTTCCATCGAGCTGTCCTTGTCGATTATTACGAAACCATATTTCTGTTCCCAACACTGTGCATACAATTTACGAAAGTTTTTGAACGACATGTCTGTATTTACATGATCGTTATAAATGTGGTGTAGATTCGTACCATCTTGTTAGATCACGACCAAAAGGTTGGCATTGTCGCGAATTAGGTGTTTCGGTATTCTCGCATAAGTCTGATAGAGATAAAAACAGTCCAAGAGCGAGTGCCTACCCATAGGTAGGTATTTGTACTTACTTTGGTTGTTGCAATGATTTTGAGTATACATATACGTTATTGAATCTTACACCGTTCGGACTCTCAATCAAACTGATTTCGTTTTACCGTAGTTCGATGGGCCATAAATTATACCACGTATCGTATTCGGCAAGAGAGGTTCGTGTCGTTGTCCTGTCGTGTCATTGACAACAATTATTACTTCAAATTCTCGAAGTTTTTATTTATGAGAGCGGGCGAAGCCGCGACAGGGATGCTAGTAATTAATAAAAAGCAGCATGGTTGAGAATGAATGACGGAGTAAATGGTTGAATGATACAAGAAAAGTGTCTGATACCCACTGCGAATACGGCCAAACGACAAATAGGGCAATAAACATACACTGTAAGAAATTCCGAGAATTTGCCTGGCAACCGAAACTTTGTCAAATATTTCAAGCGAATGAATATTCTCGACTAATTTATTAACGCGTAATTACAGCTAAAATTACTAATCACAATCGTCGTTATAGATCATCATTCTCTTCTATCATACGAATTGATAAATTGCGTTATCACCACCAACAATTCGAGACGGAATATACTTGTAGGTAACCCTTTCGTTAACCCGCGCGATCAGCCATCGCTGGAATGTTGATTATGATAGCCATATCGTTTAAAAAATATTGTAATTAAAATAAAATCCTGTATAGAATTCAAACATGCAACATTCCATAGAATTTCCGGCGTACAAAAGCCGTTAGGAGAAATAGAAAAGAATAGACAACCCGAAGACAGAGCGAGAGAACGAGGAAGTCGAGAAATTGGCTTTTAACTATGCATTTAGATTTTTCACGTAACTTGGTTAATTATTGTCCAACTTATATCGCGTTTGGTTTCATTTTGATCGCAAAAACATAAGGAATCGATTGACGTCGCTTCCGCAAAGATCTGATAAAAAATACGGAAGTTGGTATTTCTACAAGAGAAAACCATTTCCTTTTTCGGGCGGCATACCTGGTACAGGCACGGCCAGAAATACAAAAATTCGGACCCGAAGTTGCACGGAAAGTTGTACAACTAAGTTGCATAGTCTGAACGCGGCCTTAGCGCGTCACGACAAACCAATCACGGAACGGGCCATGTCATCCGACTCGTACCAGGATTTGCTAATGATGTCCCCACGCAGGGCACCGATCTCAAATCGAACCTTGAAACTACAGGTAGCCCTCCTACAACACAGCATCCTATAACACGGTTTCGCTCTAACACGATAAGAAAATTGCGAAAGTGAAGATAATATCTGCAGGGTGTATTCAAGGTACTTTAAAGGTGGGTACAGACATGCAACAGAACACAGTAACGTAACTCCGTCGTGTATCACGTGTGGACGCCACACCGTAACAGCGTAACAGGGTAACATCGTAACATCGCAACGTCCCATCAATTGTCGGTTTTTCGCCATCACATCAAAGAAATGTTACGCATTCACGATACACCCCATCTATGCAAGTTCGGACGTGCACACGAACCATGAACTGATGGGTCGGCATAATGCTACGCGCTGATGATACGCCACGAGATTCTGTGTACACTCAGTTGCATTGAACTTGTCGCAGTGAAGTTGGCTACAAGTTCAATGCAACTCAGTGTAAATACATACGTCCACAACGTAACATCGTCGCGCAACGACAAATGTTGCACAGTGTGTTGCGCGACGAAGATACGTTACTGTATTCTGCTGCATGCCTCTACCCACCTTTACATATCGTTCAACCAAAAAAACGTTCTCGTTTGTATTGAGCAGTGATGAGGAAGACATTTATTAAATTATGTAAAAGGTAATTATTCAAATTAGGTTACACCTCACCAATTTTGATGAAATTTAAATATGTTGTAAAACTTCACATTTTGAACAACATTTTCCTATACAGGTAGCCCTCCTATAACACGGTAGATAGGTTCCTAGAAAATGCCGTGTTGCGTGAAATCGTGTTATATGAAACCCAGACCTAATACAAAAAGGGGGGTTACGTGCCGAGAACTTATTAAAAACAAACATTGTTTTTGTTTAATTCTATATAAGCAACTTAATTTTTATTAAAAATATAACACAAAACGAAAAAAAAAACAAAAAATATTATTTTCATTTAATGTATCCTTAATTTATTAAAATTCTTCCTCGTCACTACTTATAATATAATGAGACGGCAAATCACGCCGCGGATGGCGTACAAACTGTGCATGACGCTTTCCGCTATAACATCGGAATAGAGTTATAAATGAGTAAATTATAATTTATTTATGTTTTCATGTAAAGGCACTATAGTTCATTATTCCTTCCCGTTATTATTATTAAGTGATGTAGTTATTAAATATGTTAAACAAAAATCATGTTATCCAGTACTGTAGAAGAGCAGTGTTGTATAAAGATTTTCTCAATTTTCTTATCGTGTTAGAGCGAAACAGTGCTATAGGTTGCAGTGCTACACGAGGGTTCCCGCAATTTATCCTATCGTGTTAGAGCGAAACCGTGTTATAGGATGCCGTGTTGTAGGAGGGTTACCTGTACATATAACCGCCACTCGGCTTCAGTTTTCAAGATATTTTCGAAAAACTGCTGCTACTGCTACAATGAATTCTACGTATACCTATGCATGAACGGCGGCGTATGCGTCACCATCGGACCGCCGCTTTTCTACTGTTTTCACAAACACATCGCGGCGGTCGAAAAGCCATAGATATAACGGGTGACCTTTTTAACACGGTATTGACAGTTTATATTTCTTTAATCTATAGATACATATTGCCTCCGAAAAAGTTCAAAATCTAAACGCATTGGCACCCCTTCCCATACATTATAACCTAACCTAACTTAATTATCCTACTTACATATTTACACAGTTATGCATCCTCGGGTATACTTCCGAAAGGCCCCATCACCCCAGGACAACCAAACTTCGGATTTATAGTAATTGAGGGACGAGAAATCGCATGAGACCATTTTCAGAACTGGCAAATAAACCGTTCTCGAGATATACAGGGTACTCTAAAAGTGCGGAAACCCCCTATTACCTCGATAAGAACGCATTTTCACGGAAAATGACTAACCTAACCTAGGTTAGGGTTAGGGTTAGGGTTAGGGTTAGTCATTTTGCGAGCTACAGGAGTAAAAGTCAACGCGCTGTCGGACAGGCAAGGCTTAGGCCCGATACACGCTATAGGTTCGGTCCCTGTCTGGTCTCGGTCCGGTAAAATCTTACCGTACCCATACTGCTTTGCCACTCTCGAGCCGCTCTCGATCTGATAGTCAATTATAAAAAGTCTTTTTCGATTGTACTTTTGGCATTAGTAGATGCAAATTATAAATTTACTGTTCTAAATATAGGTTCATATGGAAAAAATATATATATATATATATAGTGATCGAATTGAGTACCCTCCTCCTTTTTTGAAGTCGGTTAAAAAATAAAGATATTAAAGGATTTCCATTAAAGAAATATTTAATGCAGCCTTATCTAAGATCAAAAAATTTGGAAGATATTAGAAAAAAAATATTTAATTATCGATTATGTAAAGGAAGAAGATTAGTCGAGTGTGCATTTGGAATTTTATCACAAACCATCAGAGTTTATTGTAGAAAACTCATAGCTAATTCTGAAAATGCCACTACAATTATTTTAACGACATGGTTGTCGGGCCATATGCATTTCATCTTCTTGCTGATTATCTTGATCTCCGTCGCTTCGTCTGGTGATCATCGAAATAGTAGACGTGTCTTCACTGAGGGTGACCAGTTTCAGCTGTTCTGCAATATTTTGGATTTCTCTCGTACGGTTTCGGCATTCTTCTCCTAGAGTTGTCAATTGTTGATTGATCCCTTCTTCCATCCGTTGCATCCTGTCCAAGAGTTGCCGTAGCACGTTCTCTTGTGCGGCAGGTTCGGAGGCAGTCATTGTTGAAGATATTGAGGACTCAGAGGATAAGGAGGATAAGTCTGAGTCTTAGGTTCGTTGGATCCTTATCTATCACGACAGAGTGGCAATCGTAGTCCCTTCGTCCGGAGTTCCGTAGAAAGTACCCTTTGAAAGTTTTTCTTCGTGATGTTGAATGGATCCTGGCAGGATCGCCAAAATGTCACGTAGAAAGTTCACAGGATTTTAAGAAATAAATGAATAGCACTTTTAAGAGTTTGGCCCTTTATTTTACAGTATGATTCCGACTAACTAACTGCTTATGTCCGGTGCGGTCTTTTTATAATGTAGTGGCTGGTGGAGAAGGGGTCGGTGAGGTTGATGATTAATAGGGTGGGGTGTCTGTGAGAACGCGTTTTATCGAATATTTAAGTAGGTGGTCGTAATACGATGTTTGTCCGGTCGTGGGAAGAATTCGATTATCGTACGTTTAGGTGGCTGGTCGTAATACCTGTCTATGGTGTCACAATATCGGCTTTCGTTTCTATAGGGTGTCCCATGTAAAATCCATTTCTTAAAAACTTTTTATAACTTTTTCGTTTCCTTGTCGTATGATGACTAAGCTAACCGACCAACCAACACAACAAAAATCGTTAGGTTTGGTTAGGTTAAATAAATTTCCGGCAGCCGGCAACACTACAACGGTGGTCGTATCTCCAAAGTTTTGAATAGGATACCCTATAGATAGTCTGGTTGGAATCCCCGCTGCATCAACGGCTGTTCGACACTTGACGATAACAGCTACTACGGTTGTGTTAGTTACATATGTATAGGAAAAATTCTATGTATTGTACCGAAAGTTTTTAATTAATATCTCGGAAACTAATAGGAAACCGAAGATACCACTTTATATTTGGGGGCCCCTTCTCCCTCCCCCTCAAAATTTCATCTTGATCGACGACTGGGGACATTCGGAAGTTTATCCGAATATAATATTTTTCGTTACTTACATATCTAGATTAGGTTAGGTTATATTAATATTCCGGCCGCAAAAATTCAAAATTATTGGAATTAGTATGTTACGGCGTAAGGGTTAAAAGTCGGAAAAACATGTACATATTATAGAATAACAGTTTTTTTTCTTCAATTGAAATAGGATACTCCGTGAAATAGGATCTGGCAGGCACGTGCATCCGATCATCTGCGTGGACTCAAAACGTACATGTCAATCTCAGTCGTCACATGAAAAGAAACCACCAATTAGCGCTCGCGTAAAAATCACCCCCAACAGGCTACCGATTCAATATAACGTCCCGTCAGGAGCACCGCACAAGGCACTCTCTGCTCCAAAACTTAGCGAGATAGACATGCTAGGTCGATTAGATACAATTATTATATTTATAAGTTCATCACATTGTTAATAAACAGTTAAATGAATTATTGAGTAGTCAATACTGGCAGTCAAGTCTGCCAGTGACGATGAGCATGCTATGATAGTTTACTTTCAAAATAAACTAAAATTGTTGCTCATGCCAAAACATAGTAGTTAACTTTGATTTTAAGCTGACCCGTTATATGGACTGTAGTCGGGTCATATGGTGCTGTTGACAGAAACAGTAGATAAGCGAAGGTCGCTTGTCGACGCGCACACTGGCGCTGACGTATGTTAGAAATTTTTAATTAAGCTGTTCGCACTGACGGTGCGAACAGGGGTAAATGCCGTGGGGTTCGTCACAGCACATACTCTTACCAAAAGACCATGCCTTCCCCGGCATGCCTTCCCATATATCGGTCTTTCTTTGTTAATAACTTTTGAATAAACAATAATCGGCGACTTAAACCTATTGAATGTTACTCAGGAGGGTGTCCTTGATAATATACAGCGTGTCCCAGGATTAAACGATCAAACTGCACCAGCATGTTCGATAAGTAAAAATAAGAAAGAAATGTTATATAAACATAGGCCTGCAAACGCTTTTTTATCATACTTCATTAGATTGAAGAAAAATTTATGTTTCCATTTCCAAGTGCTGTCCACCGTTATGAATGCAAGCTTGACATCTTAGGAAAACTGAATTTATGATCTTTATCTTGCTTTAATTCAGAGAATGCACTATTAATCCTTTCTATTAGTTCATGCCGCGAATTAACGTCTGAACGATACACGATTATTTATTATAACTATTTTATGAAGCATCTGCGGACCTATGTTTATATAACATTTATTTCTTATTTTTACTCATAGAACATGCTGGTGCAGTTTGATCGTTTAATCCTGGGACACCCTATATATATCAAGATCAAGAAAATCGGGTGTGGGAGCTTTTCGGAAGTTCAGCCAAATAGTATACTAAATACATTTAACCCTTTCGCTGGGGCGGATCGGCTCGTAGACGCGCGGCCTCGGTACGGGGCAATCCCAACGAAGACGCACTTAACCCTTTGACTACGAAAGGCGTGTATAGACGTCCTTCACATTTTTCTTTCTACAACATCTTTACTGTTTCACCAATTGATTGAATAGGGAACTTATCGTTTTGTGTAACATAGCAACCGAATATTGGCATTGTTTCAATATTGTTCAATCAATTGTCTTCATATTATTGCCACTGCTCCCGTACGTACGCTCTCGTTTAATCGCATCGTTCATTGATTCGTGCTGTTTCTTTATTGCATATGTAAGTGTTCATTTATTTCATTTTATGATCAATTTTTTATTTTATCCATTCGTTATTCGGTCAGAAGAGAAGGAAACGTTTGCTAAATACTAGTGAATAGGAAGAAATAGAGTTTCTTGATAAAACATTCTGCTCGTCTGAAGAAACGCGTTCTGCGCTTATTAAATTTGACTGCCGAGAGAACGTATCTTTTAACATCTAGTTACGTGAGGTAAATTATTAACGCTTTATTTATACTGCTGTTCATATTGCCAATCTGAAATCTCGTAGCGGAAAACAAATGCAAAACGCTTGCGCTTGGTAACCATAGAAATACAGATACATACTCTGTAAATGAGAAAATTCACGGATGACTATAGTCGCCGTTCGTACATGGCGAGTGTCAGGCATTGGGTGACTATAGTCACCGTTCGTAGCGAAAGGGTTAAACCTTTTCGGAGGCGGGGCAAAATTAAAAACTTTTTCAACATTCCCGTCAACGTACCCACTGCGGATTAACTACATGTACATCAGAAGTGCTGCCAATTTCTGATATAACCGTTACAATTATATAAATGTTTTCAGCCGTATCTATAATGTTCCATATCTTTTCTTACGACTTATTAACTACCAAGTTCGCCATACGGCAATCAAGTCGTTATTGGTATTTTTAATTTTGTGCCGCCACCGAAAAGGTTGAAACGTATTTAGTATACTATTTAAGCATAAATCAGTGGTAGGTTTGTATTGCACTATTGTGCGATCATTTTTCAGTTAAACACTAAAACTATGCCAAATTGGGAACGTTTCCTAACCCGCTGTGTTGCATTCGATGCAAAAATTTTCTTTTCCTAAAACTCTTTTCAGTCGAAACTTTAATGCAGCTTATCATTTTTTCTTTGCAAACGAAGTGTTCCACGACAAAACATCGCCGGTAAAAACATAACAGACAAAACATCATCACCAGAACATCGCCGTCGAAGTAATCAAACGTATTACACAATTGCCCTGTAATCACACTACAGTAATAAAGGTGACTCTAGAGTTTCGTAACATTGTGAAAAAGCTAAACCTTCAGATACAAGTTATGCGCGATGCCTCGCAAAAACTCGTCTATTTGGCGGTTGTCATAACCTAACTTAACAATTTTACCGGAATTACTTTGATGTCGCAACTAAATTTGTTTTACGCCGGCGATGTTCTGGCGACGAGTATTTGTTCGCGATATTTTTACCGGCGACACTTTGTTGTGGAACCTTTTGCAAATATTTTACTTGAAGATTTGATGGTTGACCACTTTGGATAATCTGAATATTGTCTGCTGCTTATATTTACATAATTGTTCGAGTGCAAATTCCTGATCGGATATTGCTAAAAACTCGTAATAGACTTTGTGCTATAAAGAAAGCTATTAATTTGACGAAGCAACGCTGAGAATTCGCCTATGTTCGGAATAATACAGGACCATAGTCAGCCATGTCCTGTGAATATTAACTTACTACCAATATGTGACAGTTGCTTAGGTGCGTAAATTGTGCTGTTATCAAAACTCAATTTATGCCTGCTGGACCATCCATTAAACTAAGTTTCAGCAAATGAAGTTTATCTAGAAATTACATATCCACTTAATTTCTAATTTTCCTCGACGTGCCTTTGAAGTTTCGTTCGAGCATGTTCCGGTTAATTAACACGTAATGTTATTAATTACGATGGTAATTGAGTAAATTCTCTTCGAACTTGATATTTTGACTGTCACTGATAAAGGGTATAGCCGGGTAAGGTAGGCAAACTGGCCCTTAAACCAAATTAAATTCAGAATGCGTCATTCGATAGCATACCAATTTTCAACCCTCTATCTTCACGAAGGGGGCAATGGGGGGGGGCAAAAGAAACGCCATATCGTGCCCCATTTCTCCTATTTAATAACATCCGAAAATTCTGAAAAAATTCTGATACACTATAAACATGGTAGTGCATATTAGGGAATTTTTTCAGATTTTTTGTTGTGGTGCAACGTAGTTAAAAAAATCAAAAACCAATTATTTCGCATGAAAAAGTAACTTCTACTTCGAATTTGTATTTCCTGTTTTTTTAGAATATGTATTAAGTACTTTTAAATGGATTCACATTCCCACAATTGGTATACAGGTTACCGAAATAGAATTAACTTGAATAAAAATTCGAAGTAGAAGTTACTTTTTCATGCGAAATAATTGGTTATCAATTAACTCTCGGTCGGCGGACCATAGAGAGAGCCCTAATTTTATTTTCTAAATTTGACACCATTCCTTCTAAAAACTAGTTCTATTGTATGAAATTCTCTCGTTTAGAAAATTATACATTTACCTTTAAGTTTGCGTCCATATTACCTACAATAATTTGATTTCTTAATGAAAATATTTAAAAAGGAATCTACTTAATTAACCCATTTGCGTCACAGTTCTGAATACGCTACTAGCGTATGCGTATTATTACGCTTACGGATGTAAATGGATTAAAGGACGCAAGGTATTAAAATTGATTCAATACCGACTATTCTCGTTTTATCCTTCTTTCTGAAGTATTCGTGCTTGAAATTCTTTAGACGTATTCTTATGTAGACGTATTCTTATGAAGTCTCATTGTTAGAGTCCAACATTCCTTCTACTCACTCGCCTCGTCGGCGAACGGAATTGATACGACTTCGAGTTTCCAGTTACGTGGACATGGAAGGCCAATAAAGTTTTATATCGGGATGAGGGTTCTATTCAATATCACAACTTCAATATATCATATTTCGACGCTGGGGATGAATTATTGAATAATGATCACTTCATACTGAACATATGCTTTATTAAGCTTGAATGACTTTTATATTAAACTAATGCTTCAATAACAAGGGGAGTGCCAAGGTGTGGAAATTGCATTTGCAAAAGCACCAGGTGGAGGTTGTAGTGCGTAGCCAGTATTAGAAAAGCCTTGTGGGTTTATTCAGAATGGACTTTCATTTTTGAGATATCGTGATTTAAAGTTTCGTACATCCAAATATTTCATTTATGAAAACCCAATTAATCGTAATTTTATCCCGTATTTATGTTTTTTATTTTTTATGTATTGCCTGAAAACTAATCGGTCTCTCCACAATAAGTACTATCGATTCATCAATGGAAAGGTGTTTTGTTAGAGCGTAAATGAACTTCATTCTCTCAGTAAGAAAATTTATTGTATGAGAAGTCTTATCTTGTCTAATCTGTCAACTGTGGAATTAGCTCCGAAATTACAATGAAATAATCTTCAAATTTGAACAAAACGATTTTTGGACATTATATTGCTAAATAAAAAAGTTTTTGAAAAAAGTATTCTCGTTCCAATAGTCATTTATTTAGTGGAGGTTAATATGACCCATATGAAACAGAAGACGTATGAACTTTTTCATCTCGTCCATTCTAATCGATTTGAATTATTTCATTCTCGATATGTTTCCTTGTGACTGCATTTTGAGTCTATTCTTGTTTGTCTCTTCTATGACTAGTTCCCAAGGAGATTGCGTAAATATAAAATTGTAACGTGTATAATCACGTTTTTCGCGATAGAGGTGAGATTCGGCACGTAACAGTTCAATCTAACGGCGCGGAAGCGAATATCGGTAGCAGCAGAGGCGAGAGAGTTTTAATTCAGAGGAAAGCAATAGACATAAAATAATTTTTAACAAAAAAGAACCGACTTCGAAATGCACTAAAAAGTATGAAATAATTTCTATTTCATTTATACCAACATTTCACAGCTATTAATAAAATCTACTTAATCGTTAAATAGGATACTAAATACATTTCAACCTTTTCGGAGGCGGCGCAAAATTAAAAATACCCGAATATACGATCCTGCCAATAACGATTTGATTCCGGTATGACAAACTTAACAAATAATATGTCGTAAGAAACGGAACGTTATAGGTACGACTGAAAACATTTATAATTGTAACGATTGTATTAGAAATTGACAGCACTTTTGATGTACAAGTAGTTAATTCGCATTGTTAACTTGAAATGTAACCGGCGTGTCATCGGTTGCCAATCCCTGAACTGGGATCTTCCGAGTAGAAGAAAAGTTATTAATTTTGCGCGTCCTCCGAGAAGGTTGAAATGTATTTAGTATCCTATTTAACGATTAAGTAGATTTTATTAATAGCTGTGGAATACTGGTATAAATGAAATAGAAATTATTTTATACTTCTTATTGTTAGTGCATCTCGAACTCGGTTTTTTTTTGTTAAAAATTATTTTATTTCACAGTTTTTAGTGGAATGAGCAGTATTTGTAGGATGCCGTACGGTGGTTTACCGTTCTTATTGGATAATTACAATAATAATAGTTATTAACAATAACAAATTCCACAAATTTTTGTAATTGGGATCATCGCGAAAATATCTCCGATTAGATGTGAAAGGTTTCATCGCAATCGGTACATTTCTTGCAGAGTAACCCTAAAAACAAAAACAGACAATAGTTATTAACAATAAGAAGTTACATAAATTTTTGCAAATGGGATCATCGTGGAAAGATCTACGAGATGTGAAAGGTTTCATCGCGATCGGTGCATTCCTTGCAGAGTAGTGCTAAAGAATAGGAGTTTACAATAACAATAATTATTATAAAGTGCGTTTCAGGTCTGTAACTTCACCCCTAAATATTAATGTTTGGGGAGTTACTAGAATGATATGATTGTATCAATACTTGTATGTGACAGAGTTGCACAAAACTATTACTTTATTTATATTTATATGAATGAGTACAAAAATTCGTAAAATTAACTTATAAATTAACATAATGAAATAATGGATAAATGAAAGAAAAGTAACGTGTATATGTGTGCCACACCGCTCTTTTTCGCCATGACAGAGTAACCAACGAAATATTAAAAAGGGTGGCCAACTTTATTATAATACATGGCCTATAGGGATCTCGTGCCAACAGTATGTAATAAAGCATCCAAATTAACATATTTTTGAAAAGTTTCATAAATTTTTCATAATTTGTCGAAAAGCTGTAGTCAGAATACCAATTTTTTAGCGTTTCAGCTTATAACCACACTTATATATTTCTATAGATTTTCAACTTATAATTATAATTAACAACAACGACACTTATAATAATACTAAAACTAATAGTCAGTTAAATTTCCATTACGATTAATAACTTGAAAAATTCCGTTTTTCATACTTTTGACGAGGTTCTGCAATACTTGAACATCAATATCCTTCAAGGCTTCAGTAATCGTTTCTTTGAGCTCCTGAACCGTTTGATATTGCCTATTATTGGCGTAAATTTCTCGCACAAGAATGACCCATAGATTTTCCATAGGATTACAATCCGGCGAACACGCTGGTCAGTCCAAAACGTTAATTTTTTTCTCTTGAAACCAGGCCATTGTGCTCGTATGAATCCGTGCATTATCTTGCTGATATGTTAGTAATATTCGACGAAATCTACGCAAATATGGCAGTACATGATCCGTGAGTATCAACTGATACTCCTCACTATTCATTCGGATCGATGATACACTCCAAACCATGACACTCCCGCCGCCGAAGTTTCGTTTTGAAAAATATCGCTCTTCTTTGCGAAGATCTCTCCAATACGAGTTAAAATCGTCTGGACCATCCATGTTAAACTTCTTTTGTCTGATTAAATGTCTAATACGAGTGTATCTAATTACCTAATACAAACTTACCCGCTTCCAATCTCGGTCCATATTGTTTTATGCAAATTTGATCCTAGCATCTTTGTGTTGATCCTTACGACGTGGTGTACTTTGCATTTTCGCTCTAACAATGTGAGGGTTGCGCTTGATTGATCTCCAAAACGTCGACTTAGTTACCTGAAGCCCGCATTTACGCTTAATTTCATTACAACTCATCGTCGAATTAGATGCAAGTTTTGAAATTTGTCGATCGTCACGTGTTGTCAGTATTCGCTGTTGGCTTCTTCGTTTGATTTTACCATAATGACTTGGATTCTTCAAATAATTTCTCACTAACCTTGGCGAACGGCTTATCACGTTTGCAATGGCTCTAGCACTCTTTCCTTCACATTGGATAGCCTCTATCATTCCTGTTTCGCGTTCGGACAATATTTTTCCACGAGGCATTTTATAAAAATAACACACAGACGTAACAGTAACACAAACATTAAACAATCGCAAACATTTCGTTGCCATGGTTATATCCTGAAACACTCAAGAACTGGTATTCTGACTATAATTTTTCAACAAATAATGAAAAGTTTATGAAACTCTCCAAAAATACGTTAATTTAGATGCTTTATTACATACAAGTATCAATATAATCATATTTTTTCAGTAACTCTCCTAACATCAATATTTTGGGGTGAGGTTATAGACCTGAAACGCACTTTATATGTACAGGTAGGTCTCGATTAGTGCGAGTAATAAATCCCAGAAATTGTTCGCATTATTTGAATTCGTACTATTCAAATATTTGAAATATAGGAATTGGTTCTTATGCCACCGATTGTTTTGATTTTTGGATATGTTTTAAAGGACCGAAAAATAAGGTATACGTATTTTTTTATTTTCGCCCGTTTTCATATTTAGGAGGCGAAACGACCCCCTAAAGTTTCGGCTATAATAGGCTATCTCGGAAACTATCATAGATAGAAGAAAACTTTTGAAAGAAAAGTTTCATGGTTTTTTATGAACATATAACAGTTGGTCATAAATTTTGTTAAAAATAATTAGTTTATAACATTATTTTAAAAGTAATCACAATTTACATAATAACAAAAAAGAACATAAATTTGTTTTTGAATCCATTGATGTATTATATGCTATGTTTGCCTCTTACATTTTTGCATACTTTAATATCATATATATAGGTTTTATTAATTCTACGTGCTTACAACTAGACTAATACTAAACAATAAAACTAGGTGAACGGTGTATTAAACGGGTTCGTCGCGGGTTCGTCGCGGATTCGTCGTAAAATTCGTCGCCAAATTTGATCGCAGGGTACGTCTACTCCCCATACGTCGTCGTCGTCAACTGACCGTCGATTTTTTCATGATCGGTCGCGTCGCGGACCCCCCGCGACCCCCCTGCCATATGCAGTAGAATCCAGAAGATTCTGGAATGCGTACGTCTTTTATTTCCTACATATATATAGGTTTTCTTAATTCTACGTGTCTAAACTAATTGTAAACGGTAATTATAAAATGAATAAAGTGGATTCGTCACGGATTCGTTGCAGATTCGTCGCAGGGCACGAATATTCCCCATACGTCGTCGTCGTCAACTGATTGTCGATTTTTTATGATCGGGCACGTCGCGGACCCCCTGCGACCCCCCCTGCCGTCGGCAGTAGAATCCACAATATTCTGGAATACATCTTTTATTTCCTACATATATGCATCGCGCGCATACGTCGCGTCGGGTCGCGGTCATACCATGGATGTACGGTTAATATCCATTACGATATCTAGCGTTTACCATGTATACTAGGCATTAATAAAGTTATTTAAAGCTTACAATATTAATAAAAATTATATTAGTACATATCTACGTATTAATATGCGATACTGATGGTAAGGAATATAATAAATGTAAATTAATTTCCGGTACTAGTAACATGATTGGTGCAATTATATTTCACGTGCATGTTAGGTATGCATATGTGGTATAAATTTATAATCTGAAGCTTTTATCAAATACATGCAGTTTACAAAATGGCTCACTTAATATTCATATTTGTCGCAGAAGTGATATTCATGAAAAAAATGTTTTAAACAAAATGCTTTCTAACACCAAGAACATTATAATTATCGGTATTTCATCACAGAATGCACATTTCATTTGTGTGTTCTGTTCGAAAGCAAAATCTACAGGATTCACAAAATCTCCTGATTTTTTTTCTGTGTACCCACTTTTGTACCAAGCATACTGGAATAGACTTTTATATCTTAGTGAAGACAGTTGATTGTGTACAAGTGATTGTAACTTAATTATATTATTTCTTAAATGAAGATTAACACTGTAATCATGTAACAGCACATCATCTGAGAAACGCCTAACATAATTCTTCCACACCGTAAATCCATAAACATCTAGAGGTTGGATTCGGCCAGTGGTACCTTTTGGTATCATCTTAATTATAATTTCTTTACCCGTTGGTTTCGCATTATGTACATCTTGTTCAGTGTTCACTCCAAAAGTCTAATAACAACACAGACGTTGTTTTAGTATAAGAAAAAAAGACCTCTTCCAACCAGATTTTGAAATGAGCTACAATATTAAAATGAAATCTTTAGTAATTATACACATGTGTCTTGGTAGTTATCAATCAAAGATAATTTGAAGGTATTGATCACCAGAAGTGAGTTTCCCAGATTTTTATGCAGTTACGTACACATCAGTCGGTTTGAATAATGTTTTCTGAACTATTGGTCCAAATTGTCCATTTGCTTCTTGCAAAACTATAAAAAGGGGCGACAACAATTTTCCATCAGTATTGTTGGTAGTATTGTGTAACTATGCGTTGTTGAAGGTACAGATTGTACAACATACTCTACTTTCTTTTGGTTTTTCACCGCTAAAGTTCGTCCAGAATGTATTTCTAATTGAAATCCACTCTGGTCTGAATTGTACATATTTTCATCTCCGTATCTCGTAATCAAAGGGTTTACTTCATTGACAAAGGCCGTAGCTTGAACTTTCAATACTTCATCGTCTTCTATTGCCTTTCGTGTTACAAATTTTGTTATTTTTCAAGAAACAATACGATGAGCTTTTTTAAAATTATACAGCCATGTTTTGGAAGCTTTAAATGTCATATGATCGTTACCTTGTTCTTTATATGCTTGCAAAGCTCATCGTCGAATATCTTTATCATGCAAAATATAACCGGACTCCAATAGCTTTTTTCATATTTGTTATCACCAACTCGGAAATTTGAGCCAATCTTTCTTTTTTAGTTCCACTTATTTCTATTTGAAGAGCCCATCTTCGTAATTGTCGTTCAGAAGAGACAAGTCTAAAATTATGTTGAACGGTAGCAAGTTTACGTCTTTTTTCTTCCTCTGTGCAAAATGCAACTGCTTTCCGCTTGTAATCAACATCAACGTCTTCATCACGCTGTGAACAAACTCCAATATATGTCTCTCCAGACCAATTTTCGTCTGCATCATCTTCTTCAACAGCCTCAACCTCACATTCTTTAAATTGATCCAAAAAGTCCAATGGCGATTCTTCAGAAACTTCAATTCCATTAAATGCAAATACATATGTTATCGAGCAACATTTTTTGAATAGCTTCTTTCAATTGTACTTACTCTCTTGTTATAGGAGTATCCATTAGGTACATTGTTTGAAATGTTGCTAATAACAAATTAATTACGTTCATCGGGTTGATAATCATTATTAATCACTGTATTACAATATCAATGCTGTGATAACGTTGACCGCTCGGGTTTGACTAAAGCACTAACCAACTGTCGGGGTATAAGTAGCAAAGTTTCGCAAAATACAACGTATGATTTGATAAACTGCTATTGTACATGAGTGGCAGAACTTCCCAAGAAAGTGCAAAGTGCATGCATGGTGGTTTGAAGAACTATATAGTATACACATATGATTAACTGTCTACTGTTATTAAGTGCGTAATAAGTATCATTTCTCTATGCATTCACTAATACTGTTTCATGACGTTAATATCCATTTAATGATATAACTTATGCTTGGCCGACAGAACTTCCTTGGTTATCTGATATATACAGATTGTAGTATAATAAAAACAAGAGAAATAATTAAATAAAATATAGCTGATCGTGTATGTTGTTTGCGAGAGAAAATCGTTGCAAGAAAGATATTGACCGTACGTCATATTTGGTATGACCGCGACCCGACGTACAGAGTGTCCGCGCTAAAGTGTGGCAGACGTTTTATTTCGTAACTATTGATGATAGGAAAAATTGTTTATATGGAAATTGCACAGTACAAGGGGGCCCATGTTTTGGCGATGCATATATGATATTAAAATATGCAAAAATGTAAGAGGCAAACATAGCATATAATACATCAATGGATTCAGAAACAAATTTATGTTCTTTTTTGTTATTATGTAAATTGTGATTACTTTTAAAATAATGTTATAAACAAATTATTTTTTACAAAATTTATGACCCTCTGTTATATGTTCATAAAAAACCATGAAACTTTTCCTTCAAATGTTTTCTTCTATCTATGATAGTTTTCGAGACAGCCTATTGTAGCCGAAACTTTAGGGGGTCGTTTCACCCCCAAAATATGAAAACGGGCAAAAATAAAAAAATACATATACCTTATTTTTCGGTCCTTTAAAACATATCCAAAAATTAAAACAATCGGAGGCGGACACCTAAAAACCCTTCCTTATCCCTTCCCACCGATCAATGTACATTTAATAACAATATCATTATTACTATCGATGGTTATTGCAGAATACTTTCGTGTTTCTACTCTTCAATTATTGGCGATAATTATTAGTCACTGGTGTATGTATTACATCCGCGTGACTTAAGTGATCAAGTTACTGAGATCTGACGTGGTTGATATTTTCACTTCCGGTTTTGTGTCACTTCCAGTCCGAATCGAAAGTCCAAACCCCTTAAACGCACGGTTTCAGATCATGAGGAATATAATAGCGAAAACCGTTTCCGTTTATCTCTTACCGTTTTTGCTCCACAGAAAGACAGACACACACATACTGGAAAACCTATAAGAGAGAAATTCCAATCAGAGTTTCCTGTGAACGGTATTTCTCTTATATTGTTGATTGTTGATTGTTAGTGAAGTATTTGTACTTATTTCTGCAACCGACTCGTTCAGATTACATTTTTGATGGGGCGGACTTGATGGCTTGTACACATCCTCTCCAAATTCGAAATTTATTGTCTCAAGATACTCGGATTGTAGACTAAAATCCAAATCCAAATTGTATTCCGGGTCCGAAGATTCCACATCACTATCTTTGTCAGAGAGGGACAAAATTTCTTTATCACTCTTTCTTTTCTTGACGGTCTGGGTTTCCTTGCTAATTAACGCTTTCTCTTTCAACAACATAATACTTGTATATACCATAACCAATACAATAATGTAACATGTAATACATAATCAGAGGAAATAAATGAATGTATATACATATAAATTTACCATTCAGAAAAACATATTTCAATGAAACAAGAAAATAGAAAGAAGAGTGATTTATAACGAATTGACAAGTTGTTTCCCGTTTTCTTGCACTTCATTTTCTTGCAAAGTACTGTACGGAGCTGAGGAGTTTTCCGCCCCATCTAACCACTCGCTCAGTGTAGCTGCATCTCACTTTCGATACGTCATTTTCACTTTCCTTGTCTAACGTCGAATTAGTAGTTGTAATCCTATCCACCAATCGCGAAAGTGTGACAGAAGGTTACTGAAAAGCAGGAGCGGGAGAGCAGCCAATCATTACGCAGACCGCCCAACCCGGGAAACTCCTCAGCCCCGCACAGTAACGTACTCTCCAGGATTCTTTGAAAGTCTGTTGTCTGTACAGTTTTTCTGGGGCTGAATTCGTGTTTCAGCAGCCAATCGGTTGTCAGCTTTGTAGGGTGGTGGTGGGAGCGACCGATAAGTGGGTTTTGAAATTCAGCATGGATTGGCTTGCGTAGTAACGATACAGTCAGTCTCCAACAGACGGTCCAAGGGGAAATTTATGGGTGATCACGCGAGAAGCGCAAGTAAAAATGTACTAGTTTAAAAATTTCGGCTTCTTAAAATTGAATGTCGCTTGTACCTGCCATAAACGAAAATATTCTTTTCTTAACGGCACGAAAGAACAATAACAAAAAATAATAGTAGATTATAGAAACATTTGAGATGAATGTTCGACAATAAGTCAAAAACTGATCTTTGATTTCGAGGCCGCGAGTGTAATTGGATAGTAATTCGACTCTACTTTTTGTTTTACCCGTGCTTTGTTTACGGTGTCAACGAGTGGCGCACAGGTCCTAGGTCGACTATGCTTCAACAACGGTATGTACTAGGCATAACGACAAGATCAGTAGATGTTTATTTGGCAACTGTATAGTGGTAGTTCGCTATGTACCACCGCAACAACGTCAAAGCACAGCCGACAGGTGGCATACGGGTCATCACAATCTATGTCGGCAATGCTTCGACGGTGACAGCGAATAAAGGTCGATTTATATTATCCATTCAGACATGTAGCCGATCAGTTTGGTTCCGACAAATATTGTTTTGTGTTATTAAACATGAGTGTTTATATGTATATACCGTGATGGGTCGATTCAAACGCGCTCCGTTTCAGATATATGACGAACGAAACTCTCGAAAAGAATAATTTGACTGAAGCGATGCGTGACTGTCGTGAAACAAAACAGACGCTATCGTTTGATACGCGTTCATTCGTGCAAAATCTTGCGACAGAATAGACGTGTGAGCAATTTATTATAATGCAAAACAAAAAACTGATAGAGTTAGTGAGAAACTATACTTTTTTAACCGACTTCGAAAAAGTCTTTGTAATCTCTTACTGTATTTCTTATCTAGCCCGCACACATTGTGATATTAGCATTATTATTTTCTTATATATTGAGAAGAAGCTTATTGAGTTAACAATTTCTACTTACTTGAATAAACCAATAGTTTAGCACATTACTGTTTGGATTTTACTCTTTAACCGCGTACCACACGAACCTATAACCCCTAATACTTCATACGAGTCGCCTTCTAAGGGAACCGCTCTCCCTATACGTCGGTGCAGTGACATACCTATTTCTGGGATGTTACACAGTTAAATTCGCCATTCGAAAATACAAATTTCATCAATTTACACCAATGCCGTATCTCTAATGGTTTTCGAGATATTCATCAAAATAGGTCGCGCACCCCAACTTTAAAAAATACGTATTTTGTCTGTAAGACATCCTCAATATCTAGAACAGATATCTTTAAGATGTTTTAACGATGCCTCTGTGCGAATGTTTTAACGATTTCAGCTAGAACTATTAGGGCAACTAGAACTGTTAGAGGGTCGTAGCAATCGGTTTTTCGGATTATGTTTTTATTCCTACAGTGAAGTGGTTCTAACAGTATACATATATAATGACTAGCACATTTATAACAAAATTCTTCAGGGCTACCTAAACGACACGTACTGACCAGTCACACTAAAAAATATATTTAGCATTTGTTCCATTGAAATTCGTCCCATTTAACAATACGTTAGAATAATTAATATAATCTGATCGTTTCATACGTCTTATGACGGAAGAGTACTCACAGAAATACAAAGATTACGACGGTAGCTTTCGCAAAGATACAGTCCAAATCAGCTTCCAGCGACCGATACGTGAAGAAGCAAGCCAATCCTTCTTTTAGCGACCAATTGATAAAGAAAATGACGAAGTCTACTTTCATGGGCAATTTTGAAACATCACAATCGGTACATGTCTGAACGATTGGTCCATCCGTCTCGGAGTAATCGGCGAACATTGTACATAAAAAAAATACTGATCGAATTGAGTAACCTCCTCCTTTTTTGAAATTGGTTAAAAATGAAATGTAGGACATTCATATAAAATATGCTCGATCGAGAGTACTATATTACAAGAATTACACATAGGAGGCGAAGTTTAACATATTATGGACATGTGTTATATTTGCGTGATCGATTCTAATTGTAAGTCGTGTGGCAACGACTTGATCCCTCCTTAAAATAAAGTCAGGGCATTTATTTTCATAAAGATTTTGTCTAATTTTAAACAATTTGGTAGGTGGAGATTTAATCCAAGTTTCATTTCAACTTTTTTTGATCCTTACTTTAATCTCATTAATTGAATCAGTATTGTGAAACTGGGAAATTTTTCATCGGCATTTCTGTAGCCCTTTTTGCAGCAGTATCAGCTATTTCATTACCAGAACTACCAATATGTGAGGATATCCAGATAAATATAACATCTTTATTTATACTGTTAATGATCGATACTAAGTTGAATATATTTTTGTATTATCGGTTGTTGATTATTTCTATTTGTTAAACTAGTAAGGACACTTTTGGAATCTGAAACAAAAAAAATATCCGACTTCAAAATACACTAAAAAGTATAAAATAATTTCCATTTCATTTATATCTGTATTCCACAGCTATTAATACAATCTACTTAATCATTAAATAGGATAGTAAATATATTTCAAAGTTTTCGGAGGCGACGCAAAATTAAAAACTTTTCCTCTACTAGGAAGATCCTAGTTCAGGTGTCGGCAACCAGTGACAAATGACCCATTTGATAATTTCAAGTAAACAATATTCAATGGGAATCAATACACCCATTACGAATTAACTATACTGCACTTCACGAGTGACCGCACTTAACTCGCGCAGCTAGTGACCTACTGAGGTCTAGGGAGATTTTTAATAGTGCGTGTGATTCCCCTTTACAGCTTGCTTCTTGCTTTGCGTTCACATCATTTTTTTCCGGAAAATAATAGAATTTTCATTGCATCATGAAACTTTACAATATCATCACCGGTTTTCAGTTATCATACGTCATATATTTCTGCCCACCATTTATATGATCGCAAAGTATAATAAGAAGCAAGCTGGACAGGGGAATAACACACGTCATTAAAAATCTCTCTAGACCTAGTGAGCGGCGCGAGTTAAGTATGGTCTCTTGTAAACTGCAGTATAGTGCATGTCCATCAGGAGTGCTGACAATTTCTCATACAATCGTTACAATTACAAATCTTTTCAACCGGACCTATAATTTTTCTCTTACGACTTATTAATTACCAAGTTTGCCATACCACAATCAAATCGTTATTGGCAGCACCGTTTGTTCAGGTACTTTTAATTTTGCGCCGCCTCCGAAAACTTTGAAATATATTTAGTATCCTATTTAATGTTTAAGTAGATTGTATTAATAGCTGTGGAATACAGATATAAATGAAATGGAAATTATTTTATACTTTTTAGTGCATTTTGAAGTCGGATTTTTTTTTTGTTAAAAATTATTTTATTTCACACTTTTTAGTGGAACGAGCAGTATTCGAAGTTTACTTGCAGGGACAAGTTTGAAAAATCGCGATCGGTATATTCCTTGGAGGGTAACCCTAAAGAATAGGCTTTTTATTATAATAACAATAGTTATTAACAATAAGAAATTACATAAATTTTGGGAAATCGGATCATCGCGGAATGATCTACGAAATGTGAAAACTTTCATCGCAATCGGTGCATTCCGTGAACCAGAACGTATTTTGCAATAATGAAAACCGTTCGAAATAAAAAAATGCGAAATGTTTTTATAACGGGACCAATCGGAAGACATACTCTACCAGATGCAAAAGGTTTCGTTCCGATTGGCCCATCCGTCTCGGCGTAATCGGTGAACAAAGCCAGAAAAAAAAAAAAAAAGAAAAACTGATCGAATTGAGTATCCTCCTCCTTTTCGAAGTCGGATAAATATTATGAAATTGGGATCATTGGAATTGATAATTAGCTTTAAAGCCGATTAGATAGCGAATGCTTCACAAAAAAACTTCTGTTCGTTCTGAAAAATTACAGCACAGCCTGTTCTCTCACTGGATTTAGAATCGTTAAAGAAAAAGATTGTTACAGGTGTCAGAATTTGTTAATTTTTTGGAAAAAGATCCTAGAGATAAATCTATTCTAGGGAGAGGTGCTAACCAGGGGAGTTCGTTAGGAATGATTTTGTTTATTACAGGGGGTATGTCTTCCATCGTTTCTTTCAGGTAAGATGTTAACCGTTGAGAGAAGGATTTTAGGAGTGATTTTTTAGTAGAGTACGTGTGATCATATCGACTTGTGAAATCGTTATGATAGGCAGGGCTTTGAGAAGGCCGAATTTTGTTGGGATTTTATTTACAGAATTTCAGTAATTTTTTAAATAAATATATTTTATCATAGCTCTGGAATGAAATACGCATCGGTTCAGTAAAATCAGTAAAATTAGTAAAAAAAGTGACCTGGACCACACACATATTGACAAAACAATACCAAACATGTCAGATGTATCAGAAGTTGGAATTCAAATATCTTTGTCACATCTCTATGTTCTAAGATCGTACTTCCAATATTTGGTGCAAAGTATGTAATCGTTTGCAACAATGTGTTCTTTTTCTAATTCCGAGAGAGTTGAAATAATGTTAAATAAAGTGCATTTTTCTTATGTTCTAGTCGTATGCAACTTTGCATACCCTGCAACTCTTGTTCTAAACTTTTTTTTGTCAGATGGCTGCAAGTTGCGACAAAGGAAAATGGTTGGTAGATTTAGAAAAGAATAGACAACTAGAGACAGAGTAAGAAAACGAAGTCAAGAAGGGATGAGAATTCAGGTAGCACGCCATGACGAACCAATCACTGGTGGGCCTTCTCCTTCGACGCGTACTATGATTTGCTAAATGATGTCCCCACGCAGGACACCGATCGCAAGTCGAACCCTGCGACTAGATCGCTGACTGAAGCATATCACTTTTCGTCGAAAAATCGTAAGGTACGTGACGGGGAGCCCGTGTTCGCGTTAGAGACAGAGTTGTCGACGTACTGGCGTTAATTAAAGTGTTAATTCGCGTTTCGCGGCAAAAACTCAAACAAATACGTAAAAATCTTCACACTCTTCAATTATCTATCCTTTTCTTTCGTTTTTAAATCGTGTTTCGTTCCCTATAAATTATTTTTCACTTTTCTCGTAATTTTGTATAATCGATTATCGGGTCAATAATCGTTTTAATCGTAACACCGTAGTAAAGGCCAACCGTGATCGCGAAAGTGTGCGTGTGACACAGTTCTCATCCTTCTTCGTTTTCTAGATTACTAGACAACGTTCAACACATCTATCAAAGCAAATATATATAATATCTTGTGTTGTTTAACATTGAGTTTGGTAAATTGTGTATTCTATCTGTTAATACGACAATCTGGTTAACTGTGACACCAAACGTCTTATGCAATTTCAGAAATAGCTTGTCGTATGAAACACAACAATGAGTTCTCACCGAATTCCAAGATAACATTAATTCCAAGATACCAACACCTCCTATTGTTAACAACGACAATGCGTCGAGTCTCAGGATATCGAATTCCTGATATTACCTACATAACCTTTTACATATAGCCCCAATCGTATCGAAGATATATAAAACGAAAATCGAGTTCAATAAAGTTTAGTTCTACTTTGATTATGTAGGACGGTTTAGCGGTGCAAAAATAATAGTTTATTAAATTAATTAACTCAAACGCTCACTTACATTTTCGCGTCTCGTTGCAAACTGGCTCCTTTTTTATAAACAACCAAAAACATTCAGGAAAATATCATTCTTTGTTCTCCTGCGCGAGCTGGTCAACTGTTTCTGACAGCTGTTACACTGTAACTCTTACGGTACAAAATGCCTACAAACAAGTCCCTTTCTTCGTTTGACCTGGTACTTTTTCCATTCTTTTGTCCCTTTAAACACGGTTCGTGAAAAGTAATTATAAATTCCGTGACAAACTGCAACGATTGACATTTAATTTAAGTTGTCGTGTAACATCAAGAAATAAATAACTTTTACTAATTAGAATTGCATATGGCATACGACTGGCGAACGAATAAAATGAAACTGTCGGAATCGTTTGGGAAATTCTGGACGCGTGAATTATAAAATGCAGAATATATCTTTATATACTTATCTATATTTAAACTTTTTGTGTTATAATGATTGTGTCGCATCAAGACTCGGTACATATGTAAGTGAAGCGGTCAAGCGCGTAGCGCAGCCCTCGCTAGTCGCCTAGGTGGGGAAAGACAGCGAGGAGGGAAGGAACGAATTTTTACACGCTCTTAGTTTCCGACTTGATTGCAAATGAAATGCTTCAGTAATCTTGCTTTATTCTGTCAAAATCTTTAGAAAATTTCTTTTCTGTTCTGCAATCGGGTTCTGTGATCGCCCTCTATGTTATTCTATAAGCACAGTACTGCTTAATAGACTGTCTTCTGTTTAATCGCGAAATCAACGCGGTGTGGCTGCCAGAAGGGCAGTATTGTGACGACTCTTATAACTAAATATCTATTAAATATTTATTCTAATTTAAAATGTCTCTTTTTTGCCCGAGTCTTACACATATATATAGATTCTAACTAATATTCTTTTCTTTTACTCTATTAATTTTTGCCAAAAATTCCACTTGACGAGAAACGGTAGTTCAAAGAGCTGCGATTTTGCGATCTGTGTTTATTCCATTGATTCGACATTTAATTAAAGGTTAAAATATGGGATAAACAGGACGAACCATATATGTATTTCAATTACTGCGCCAATAAAATGAGATAGCAAGAGAACGAAAACTGATGGAATCAAACATGAAAGATCAACAGCGATCGAATCGTTTCCTCAATTTCCAAATAAAATAAACTTCTCAAATATTGATTGTTTGACTTCACATTTCAATTTCCGTTTTCCCAATAAATGCTGAAGCAACAACAACAAAATATTTGTTCAATTGCAATTTGGTTCGTTTGGTACTAAATCAGATAAAGCTAGACCATCTAAACTTTTGACAAATTTGGCCTTTTATAAAATTCTTTTTGCCAAGATCAACTGCAGCATTTTTATTAACTGTCTAAATTCGACCAATATATTTTCTTTGGTTTATGGTTATTACCTAACCAAGAAAAACGCAAAACGACCTTACGGTATCCTACAAATACAGCTCGATCGACTAAAAAGTGTGAAATAAAATAATTTTTAACAAAAAATACAACCGACTTCGAGATACGCTAAAAATTATGAAATAATTTTTATTTCATTTATACCATTTCTTCACAGCTATTAATAAAATCTATTTAATCGTTAAATAGTATACTATTATAAATACATTTCAACCTTTTCGGAGGCGGCGCAAAATTAAAAATACCCGAATAAACCATGCTGCAAATCACGCATTTGATTGCGGTATGGCGAAATGGTAATTAATAAATCGTAAGAAAAAATACAGAACGTTATAGATACGGCTGAAAACATTTGTAATTGTAACGATTGTATCAGAAGCTGGATGTATGTATGTAATGTAGTTAATTCGCAACGACCCCCTGTGGCTCGGGGGGAATCGAATACGGCCACGGTATACCCTGCCTGTCGTAAGAGGCGACTAAAAGGGGGATGTAAAGGAGCGAGCGAGAACTAAAAGTAATGCAAAAGTGTAAGAGAGTAAATGTAACGGGCAAAGCGAAAGAAAGAATCTAAGTATGGGCACTATGAATTAAAAAAGGAGATAAAAATTGCGCGGGAAAAGGATTGGCAGGAATGCCAACCTTGTACGCGCATGGATGATAGCGTTCGTTGGGCAGATTAATTAGTTGGGTACGTCAATTAATTTAACAAAGAGAGGGAAACAGTAAATTAAATTAAATTAATCCGCAATGCATATGTTGATTACCGTTGGATATTGTTTACTTGAAATTATCAAATGGGTGATTTGTGGATAGGATGCCGACGCCTGAACAAAGATCTTCCTAGTAGAAGAAAAGATTTTAATTTTGCACCGCTTCCGAAAAGGTAGAAATGTATTTAGTATATTATTTAACGATTAAATAGGTTTTATTAATAGCTGTGAAATGTTGGTATAAATGAAATAGAAATTATTTCATACTTTTTAGCGCATCTCGAAGTCGGTTGTATTTTTTGTTAAAAGTTATTTTATCACTGAATGCGTTCTAATTTTCCCTGTAATTTTTCTGAATGTGCCAGTAGCCAGGAAAATATCATTAAAATAATTTCGTTTCTCAAAGATGTAGGATTATATCATCTTATATAAATCTTGATTCTTCCTCGTTTCTAAAATTATTCTTGCTAGTGAATAGTCGTGAAAATATATAAATCAAGTTATACATCGTTCTGTATTATTTCTGATTACATTGTATTATGTTATATTATTATATGGAATAGCATAAGCGAGAAGATATTGGAAACCATTCAGTGGTCACTAATAACTTTGAAATTGATGCGACTTTAATAAATAAACAATATAAAAAAAAAATTCGGTCAAAAATAATTTAAATGTAACACCGATATCATCAGCCCTTTATCGGTAAACGCGAGCAACGCTTTGAAATGCAAATACAGCTGCAATGTTTACTGCTCGTTTTAATTAAGCATTTATGGACTCCCTTTACGTGGGAAAGCCCATATTTCTGCTGTACAGGGCTGGCGTTATGGTGGGGCGCGGTCGGGCAATCGCCCAGGGCGCTAGATCTGTAGGGAGCGCCGCAGCCCGGTGTCCCTAATATTTATTCATTTATATCCGTTTAGATTAGTAAAGCTGCTATGTAGTTTAACAATTTTTACAATCTAACTACAGATTGATCGTTTTATACTATTACCTTGTCTTTTTTTCTTAAAAATTTTGAGCCTCTGAATGGGCGCCACGATAATCTTGCCCAGGGCGCCAATATTGCTAAAACCGGCACTGCTGCTGTATAATAAAATAGAGCTTTTCTACCCATTATGTGTTTAAAAAAAGAGAAACGTAGAATCGTTGGAACAATTTCAAAAGGTTGTTCTTTTATGTAGATCCCCTTCTTTTGACGTTTACCAAATAATGTTCGACTGCTATTTTCTAGTTCTGCCGGCAATGAAACGATTCAAAAATACATTTACATCGTGTTTGAACGATGGCATGCTTCATTTGAACCGGCCGCATTTGACACCGAAAGTACCTTTTCTGCTCCACTTTTTACAAACGACTTAAGATATTCCCTTCGATGGCTGATTTTCCCGCTGACATAACGACTTCTCCCGATAACCGGTCATTGAACCACCATCACGTCCGATCGATTCGATGCTTCAACGTTTTTTACATACCCGACGTATTTCTTTCTATTTGTTAATTCAGGATTAAACGTTCATGCATTTTACTTTCAAAGTGACATTTATTAAATACAGTAAAACCTCGATAAATCGTCACTCAAGGGACCGAGAAATTTTGACGACTTATCCGGGTGACGACTTATAGAGGTTTTACTGTATAAAATACACGATGGAATTTCTGTATTCCGGTTACAAAATATGTGCGTGCTTGACCGATGTTAGCTTAGGACTGATTTGCTGTTAGCTCTGCTCCGGGCCTTTTTCTCTTACGGGAATGGGTGCAAAAAGGTCAGGTCAAAGGGACCTATACGGCTGCACCCGCAAGCACAACTACTTATGCGTAATTTAAGTGTCAGTGCATATATTCGTTGCATACACCAACACTTTCAACCTCTCGCACTCCTCCACTGTCTATCTCTATCTACGTTAACCCTTGGCTGGCGTCGCGTGTAACCCGAGATACATACGACATCTCGATTCTATAAACGAAATGCTTGAGTCCCAATTTCTCTTGCATATATCCAGGTTTTACACGACATTTGAACGGTTCGGTTTCTCTCTCTCTCTTTTTCACATGCGCATTCGCCTCATTCGTTCATACTTATTCGGTCGCGGTAGCTTTTGAACAGTCCTACCTTCCGTAATAAGCAACTATTTACTTATGATTGGTAAATTGTTTTTATTTGGTACCTGCATGTGTGTGTTATTTCTACGTGTGTATATGTAGCTGATAAATGAAACTACCTGCAGGCGACGCGACGGTTGAAGAAGGCAGCGTAACTCGCGATAGGTCAGGGCACCTGTACCGTAGACGATGCAGGTACCAGCTCTTACGAAACGCTCCGAAACTCGCCTACTGCGACTGACTTTTCTGCGGTCGAAGAACCTTCAACCTCTTATGAGATGCTCCGACAATCGTCTGCTGCTACTGATTTTTCTGCGATCGAAGAACCTTTCACCTCTTATGAGATGCTCCGACAATTGTCTGCTGTTACTGGTTTTTCTGCGATCGAAGAATCTTCCACCTCTTATGAGATGCTCCGACAATCGTCTCTACCCTGGAAGTGTATAAAGAAAACGTGGAAGAAATTAATTTTCATGTAGAAGATCACGCATTGCTAGAAACAGCAGAACCACCGCAGTTAGAAGAAGAATCAGTTTCTGACGGAATAGATTTCGTGGATTTTCAACATGTTTTCAAGCAAATAATACAGCTTGGAAAACATTCGAGTATCGGCTGTAACATCGAAAACTTCCAAATAATTGGATGTCAACAAAAGGGACTAGAAAAAAAGTATAAAGTACAGTGCCAATCATAGACATAATAAGGTGCCAATTGTGTAATCACGTCGAGTGCGTACCGTGCCTTCGAAAGAGTGATAATACAATGAACATCAACCACAGCGCTGTTTCCGGTACAATGATGACATACGGCGGATACAATAGTAGAAGAAATACTTTCTAGCATGAACGTGTCGTGCATGAGCAAGAGAATCTACGAAAAATGCCAAGATGAAATAATCGATGCCTTCGAATTGGCTGCGCAACGAGAAATAGAAGACGCAGGGAAATTAGAAAAAGAGTTAGCCATAGCAAGAGGCGATATACTTCCAGGTTGCAATATACCATGGATTCCAGTTGTCGCAGATGGCAGCTGGATGATGAGATCATACCGCGGAGGTGATTACAACTCTCTTTCTGGTGTAGGAGCCATCATGGGATACCACACCAAAAAGGTGCTCTACATCAACGTAAAAAATAAATTCTGTGTAATTTGCCAAACCGCAGCCAAGAAGAAGGAACAGGCACGGCAGCATCGTTGCTTCAAAAATTGGGGTCGTAACCAGAATTCAACTGGTATGGAAAGTGCTGCTATTGTAGACAGATTTAAATGCAGTATAGAAATGCACGGCCTGATATATTCAATATTAGTTGCCGATGGAGATAGCAGTGTGTATAAAAAGATATTGGACAATGATCCATACAAAGAGTATATGGTGCATGTACGAAAAACTGAATGCACCAATCACCTGCTACGCAACTTTAACACGTTGAGTGCTATGTCGATCCCTAGGGACTGACAGTGAACTTTCCGTTTAGGCGGCGTCAGTCCTTGTGGACTGACAATCGACTTTTCATGTGGACTGCGTGGATTCTAGGGACTGACAGCGAGTTCTCACGAGCTGCCGCCTGAGCGGAAAGTGTAGCCAAATCGGCGCCGCACTCAACGTGTTAATAGAAAAATAAATGAGATCGCCACAAAAGGCTGTTTCAAGGAACTACGAGCTATTGTAAAAGAGAATGCCCTTCGCCTGCGCACTGGTGTGAAGAAAGCTGCAGAATAACGATTCAAAGAAAAAGTAACACTCGCTGATCAAATAAAAAATTTAAAAACAGATATGAAAAATGTAGCGAGCCATGTTTTCGGTGAACATCAGGAGTGTCAACGATTAGCATACTTCTGCAACAAATACTCTGACCCGAATCGTCTCAACCCAATTTTACACATAATGTTTGTTTGATATTGCTTTCTGCATAGGTCGTTTAATTATCTTATAAGTGTATAGCGTTCATGTTCTGGTGTAGTATTTTGTTAATAAAAAACGACTTGTACTTTACTGGACAGTATTTTAATCCCTTTTTGTCTAAATATCCATTCGCTATTTATGTACTAATATAACTCTAACCTAACCATTTAGTATTTTTATATAAAACAATGTGTAAGCTAAGAAACTTTATTTTTCTGGGATTTCCCCTCATTTATTTTTCCTTTTCACTTCTAATTCCTCACTGTAACGTAATATATTGTAGCATAAACACATTTTAATTAATTAAAAGTACAATGAATTTTCTACGCTTGCACTATCAATCAGATTTTGCGTTTAAATTTTGTCAAGTACATACGATGCAACAGCTGACTATTTCTTTTACATTCAGAATAGAATACAGAATTGGCAAAAAGCGCCCTCTAGTTTTCATCGGCCAGCCGTGTATCTATGGGTATTACTATTTCTGTGCAGAAAAATCTGCTGTAATACCAACGACCCGAATCGGAGAGGTCACCCCCTTAACATTAAATTCCCAAAGAATATAATGAACTCACTCGTGGTCTAAAATTAATGAGCTTGAACGTCATTGTCCAGTTGAAAACAATTTCTAAACATCCCCTATCGAAGTTAGCCCCTGTAGTTTAGGAGATAGAATACAGCCACAGTATTCCTTGCTTGTTGTAAGAGGCAACTAACAGGGATTGAAGTTAGGCAGAACTTTCAGAAACTATAATAATTGCGAAAATTAACGAGATAGTTACACTTATGAATGAAACAAAAGTTGACAAAGATAATAAATAAAAATATTCTTCTATTGCTTCTTGTTTTACTTGAACCGTGAATTTTTTCAAATTCACACACATATAACTCTTGCACGATAGGTAGTGAAGATGCTGGTGGCTGTGGTGGTGGTGTTCGCTATCTGCTGGGGTCCAATTCTCGTAGACAACACCCTCATCGCCTATGGTGTCCTACCAATGCACAAACATCTTAACACCGCGTTTTTTAACAGGTACGTCAAGCAAATGTCTTTTTATTTTAACAATAACTAGTAAACTCTAATCTGACTGTGTTGAATAAACACTGAATTTCAGCTGCATAAATCCGATCATCTACGCATTTATGTCAAACCAGTTCACGAAGAGTTTCTTATCCGCAACTTGCGGTGGTTGGTGGATCTGTTGTTTAAAAAGAGGGCACAGGGCTCCGTTGAAGAGACGCCCTAGCCTCAGCGAAATCACGACGACCAGTGTCAGGTACTTAGGCGGGTCGTGTAAGCACGCATATCCTCGCTCTCTTGTCTCTTTTTTTATTTTTTCTTACTTTGCTTCTGTCTTTTGCTGCTTAAGGGGGCAACCTCATGTAAATGGTCTGTTTTTCAAGAATTTTTTTGGAAAGTGTAATGCGCAGATTGATTTAAAATTTGAAGTGTCATTTATTAACGTTATAATGTAAACAGAAATATTTTTTATAAATTTTGATTCTTAATAACGATGGTGCAATGGCGGCTTGAAAATGGCATCCTGTAAATTCGCCGTGCAGCGTACAATGCACAAAAATGATCTGGAACAAAAAAATCAAAATGGAATAGCTACTTTATGCTAAAACGCTCAGCACGACATTTTTCTTTTATTAAAATTTTCAAAATTGCGAAAATGGCAAAGTTTTGAAAAAAAACCGGAGTTTCGGTTATAAAAAATTGTTAATAACAGTATTTTAGACAAAAAAAAAATCGGAGCTCGTCATGCTGAGGCCACTTGTTTGTAGAATATATATGCCAAGTTTCATAAAGATCGAGTAATTAGTTTTTGAGCTACGTTGTACGGCATGCGAAATTTTGCGTTTCGAGAAAAATGCGTTTAAAACTTGAGTAACAGATAAATCGCCCAATACAACCGTTCACTTGTTTTTGAAAATAACATACAAGAACATCTCTGCTCACATTCTAACTTTTTTTATCGCATTCCCGAGGAAATTTCCTATCGATTTCAGCGAAAAAAAAAATCCGAAAAAATCTCATTTTACATGGGGTTGACCCCTTAACCTAACGAGGAACAGCAGGTGTAGCCGAAGAATCATTGTTTTTAATTTCAGATTGATATGAATAAATTTAAATCGTATACACCACTTCCTCGAAAGAAAAAAAGAAAAAGAAATGCAATGTATGCGTTTGTTTAGTCGTGTAATTTGCAGATGAAAAAAAATTCTTCCTTTCTGTCGTCGTTCCTCTGCTTTGAATGGTCTGTATTTTTCTTCTACTCATTTTTGTTGTTCGATTAACTTTGCAAATTCATATTGATTCCATCTGATAATACTCGTACTTTTTTTTAAATTCATTTAACACGAGTTTTATTTTCTTGTATATTCATTCAATACTCTTGTTGGAGCTTTCGAAAAGATACTAGGGAAGATTCCGAGATTCGAGGCTTTTACTAGCATGCTCCACAAATTTCGGAATATTATAAATTTGGAATTTTTTTTTAAGAATATTCCACATTCAAGATGATTGACTTTGATTTTTCTAATTGTTTCTTAAAAAATGGTTAATTTTTAGATAAGTTCCACTTATATTTTATAAATGACACGTTAGTTGGTTAAATCGAGGGAGAAAATAGTTTGTAACAAATGTTCGTAACGTCTGAAGGATTAATAGCCCGATATCAATATGGAGAATTGGCTTGGTCGAGCTACGAACTATTTCCGTTTCCTATTTCGCCCCTTTTCACCACGTTTGCTTTTTCAGTCGAATTTGATTGTTTCGCCGTCCCCGCAGCACTTTCCCAAGTAGAAAAATCCTATTGACGAAAGTACCAAAGGAGAACCAAAGACGAACACTGCCTTAACGTGTCTCCTTCCTTTATCATCCGAGATTCTGACCCGGAAGATGAGATTTCTCAACTACACTTAAATCGATTACCTTTAACCTTTTCGCTACAGCGAATTTGCCCGCAAATGCGTTATCCCGGTGCGAGGCAATCCTAACGCAGACACTTGAAAAATAAAAAACATGAAGTAAATCTAAAATAAAAGAAACGAAATACAAGAAATCAGCAATCATACAGATAACATATACAGTGTGATTCTCTCGCTACGCAAGACAAAAACCGTGCCGCACAATCGAACCCTGCTGTTTTTGCGGGTAAAAAGACCCATGGGCCATATCGCCGGACTCAAAACTGCTCTGTGTGTGTTTATGGCTGAGACGACAACAAGAAACGGAACACCAGGGGTGCCATTGTGCGGCACGGCTTTTGTCTTGCGTAGCGAGAGAATCACCCTGTACATATATTCTGCTCCATCAAAGTTAAAAGAGAATGTGTTTAACAAGTGACTAAAGTCACTGTCAGTGCATGGCGAGCTTCAGACGTTGAGTGACTAGTCACCGCATTCCGCGACGAGGGTGAGCTGATTCACAGTCGGGACAGAAATCTCCAGCTGCTTTGTATTCATGGTTTAATCGAAAAACATCCGAATAATCGCTGCACTCGCTTCTTCTTTTTTCGTTTAATTGGCGAAGGTGTGGAAAAAAATTACTTTGCTCTGTTGCCTCCTCTTAATGTATCTCTATATACATTTTTTCTATCTTTTTTCACCTTTGTCACCTGCATGTTCTATAATCTCGGTATTTTAATATTTTGCGACAGTTCACTCGACAATTATTTTTCAACTTCACCCGTTCGTGAGTCAGTAAGGTGTTCGTAAATTAATTAAAAAAGTTAAATTGGAATTAAAAATCCCATCTATGTGTTTCAGATATTTCACGATAATCTATCCGATGAAAGCGCAATACAGGTGCACGATAAGCCAGACCCGTAAGGTGGTGATTACAACTTGGATGGCATCGTTCTTTCTTAGTATTCCAATGATTTTCGTCTAGGTAAATGTATCAATATTTTTATTCTTATTTCATTTATTTTATTTAATATTTTCGAGCGATGGATTGATATAATCGTTAGAAACGTCAGCTCATGCTTCATTTAGAGAAATTGGTAATCTACGCAAATATGCACGAGATAGCATTGCCCATCAACAGAAATCGACGTGTATTTAACTGATGTTTTCTAGCGAGAAACCTCTGTTTATCGAACCGTTAAGAAGCTATTTCCGCTCTGGATGGAGCAAGCAGGGAGTAGAAAATCGGGTGAAATTGTGTATTGAATGGATTTTGTAAAGGAAAAGAAGCTTTCTTCGTAGTATCTTCCATGGGTGTTTAAACACTCCCTTTGTTGCTCTTCTCTTATTAGTTCTGGAAATTACTTGCATCGAGCTTCATTTTCACGTCAACTTGTAAATTGCAATTCGTTCATTCCACGTAGAAACATCCGTGAGCGGGTTTTAAATGAGATCACTTTTCCTTCCTGAAAGAAAGGATGAACAAAGGGAGGAAATTAATGAATGATGTAGAAAAGTGAGTCGTGTGTCTCTTGCAGAAAGTAGCAGAAATAAAGCGATAAACATTGTTGTTGTCATTTGAAATTAAATTGCACATGCAACTTAAAGTCCCAAATCCAGGCTGATTAAAATTCGAAATTATGTATTTGCAAAATTTAAATTTGTTTAAAATTTAAGCCTATCTAACTAATTAATTATAATAATAATATAAATTGAGCTATAATCGATAAAAATTAACTTGAAAATCCTGCAGTGTTAATTAACGAAGAATCATCTAACACGAATGTTTTACTCTTTCTAGACACACAAAGTGATGGAAATAAGGGTGATCACTTGCTGGTGCGTCCGTGATTCTGATGCGGGTCTTTTGTGACGTGGACACGAAATTTACATGCTCATCTTGATTCTGGTATTACCTCTGTTATGTCCGGGTATTTTTCAAAAACCCGACCTTGCGTTCTTCATCGGGTGCGACGCACATGGAAGTAAAAAACCCAGGCGGGGCACACAAAGGAGGCTATATTTTAGTTTCTTTCAAATAATACAGCCAATCTTCCTTGAGACTATTGCCGTGCCGAAACTGCGTAGTTCCATAGGATACGAAGCAAAGACCTGGCTTCTCCGCCAAGTCCGCTTTAAGGGAGAGGTATCGTAAACACTCTTCGCTGCGCGGTTAGGCAGTGCTTCGCACTTGGAACTCTTCCCATGCCAACCGCATAGCACCGAAAAGATATGATTTTCAGCTATGCCTTAACCGAATACCTCTCCTCCCAATAGTACAAGCGACAGTTGGTTCTTCCACGTAAAATGAATGCAATTATATTATGTAGCAGTCTCAGAAAACAAACGGTGTTTCGTCTCGGGATCGTCTATCAGACTTGTCAGTGGGGCTGACAACAGATGACCCCTGCCCCAGACACCTATCATACCGCGGTTCGAAACTTGTACATATTCGAGCCGCATGCCGGGCGAGCGCTTGCGAGAGCACTATGGGGTCTTATTCCATATTAAAAATTAAAAGTTAAAACATTCGGATGTACAAATTAAAAGATTTATTGAAAAGGGAATTTTGAAAGGTTGACATGTCTTAATGGTTTAAGGATTTAGTGAAGAATGAATATTCATAAAAGTAATTCCAATTTGTTTTAAACATGACAAATGAACGGATAAATATGGTTCGACAAAGGTGGCGGTGAGAAATCCTAACGGCATTATCTTCCTTATCGACATCGACGTCGGCCGCCACAGCACTGTCGGGGCTTTCGCGTATGTGGTAAAACGCGGCCTCTACAGTACCAACGGATGATACTCGTGTAAGGAAAAATAAAGTTTTAACACCACTTGATTATTCACAAATTAGAAATTTCAATCATTTATTTAAAACTAATCAGTCTCAAGAATAATTCAACTAGTTATAATATACGGAAGTCTATTTAATTCAGTCACAAAGTATCACAACTTAAACTATGGAAAGACGTGTCAACCTTTCCGCGATGAGTGCGAGGATCAGAATAACCCACGCCAAGCGTTGGCTTGGGAGATTTTCCCGCATTTTCTAATATTAAAGGATGCGCTGCGGTAGCCGGAAATGCACCTTCTGACGGGACGGCTCACCGGAAGTAGGTGCCGCCACAGCACGGTTCCTCTCGCCGCCATCTAGCGCTCTCCGGCCCGAACTCGAGGCGACCGGGGAGACGAAACCCCCTCCACTAAACGATTGCGACAATTATAAAAGCGGCATGATTAAAATGTGTGATTGAACGAATGTTTGTATGGATTGAGAGGGTTGCATGATAACCACTGAGAACGCGACCGAACGACGTCAAACCATAGACATATGAAAATATAGATCGAGCATAAACTGCTACTTTAGGCAAGGGGTGATCTGATATTCGGGGCGAGTATGGTACTCGTCTGACATCGACTTATTCTTTGAGTCGCAGCGAAGTTGGCCACGCATTCACTCATCGACGCGGCGTGAATGCGTAGTGAATTTGTAGCCAACTTCACTGCGACAAGTTCAATGCAACTCATCATACGGATGCGACAAGCCGAACATACCCAAGTCTGTGCTTACGAAAATAGTCGAAGTCAGATGAGTTCCCCCCTTACCGCGATAATCAGTTACCCCTCGTACAAAGTATCGGACTATATTTTCTTATGTCTATGTGTCAAACGTTCAAGAACTTTTCAAGCAAGAGTCGAATGTGGCAATAAACATGCATTGTAAGACAATTTCGAGAATCTACCTGGCAACGGAAATTTTGCCAAATGTTCGAGTAAAAGAACATTCCAGAACGAATTAATAACGCGTAAAATCTGCATAGTATAAGTAATGCGTAAACTATTGCCAGAAAAATCGTTAAACAATGATATGCTTCAAAACACCGTTTTCTCAGTCATGAGGATCTATGCAAAACATCGACAGTATTAATGACGAATAACTAATAACGAATCAATTAACGCGAATCAGAATATGCCTGAAGGCAACCCTTTCGTTAATCAGAGCGATCTGCCATTGCTGGAATGTTAATTATGCTAGCCGCATCGCTTAAAATATTGTTATAAGAATTAAATCTGTATTAGAATTCAAACGTGGAACATTCCATAGAAATTGCTGCGTAGAAAAGCCGTTAAAAGAAATAGAAAGAATAGACAACCGAAGACAGAGCAAGAGAATAAGGAAGTCAAAAAGGGATGAGAGTTCGGTTAGCGCGTCACGACGAACCAATCACGGATGGGCCATGCCCTTCGACACCTACCAGGATTTGCCAATGATGTCCCCACGCGGGGTACCGATCTCAAGTCGAACCCTGAGACTACGATCGTTGACTGAGGCAAAATCACTCTTCGTCGAAAAATCGTGAGGTACGTGGCGGAGAGCCCGTGTTCGCGTAGAGATAGAGTTGTCGCGGAAATTTGCGTGATTAGCTGCTCGGCAAGTCCTCGCGTAGACAAAGCGTCGAGATTGTGTTAATTCGTGTTTCTCGCGGCAAGAACTCATACGAATACGCAAAATTGCATACTTTTCAATTATCTATCTTTTTCTTTCCGATTTTAAACCGCATTCCGTTCGTTATTAATTATTATTTCTTTTCTCGCGTTGCATCATAATTCGTATATAAATTTCGTTTTAATTAATCGTTTTAATTGGTAACACCGTAGAACAGGCCAACCGTAATCGCGACAGTGCGCGTATGACAAAATTTTCATCTCTTCTATTTTCCAGATTTCCAAACAACGCTCAGCAAATACAGGGTGATTCTCTCACAACACAACACAAAAACCGTGGCGCACAATGGAACCCCTGCTGTTCCGTTTCTTGTCTCCGGCTCAGCCATAAACACACACAAAGCAGTCTTGGGTCCGGCAATATGGCCCCTGGGTTTCTTTACCCGCAAAAACAGCAGGGTTCCATTGTGTGGGACAGCTTTTGTGTTGCGTTGCGAGAGAATCACCCTGTATCAAAAGCAATTATACACGTTCATTAAGTGTTATTTAACATCGTGCTCGGTAAGTTGTCTATTCTTCTGTTAATACGACTATCTGGTTATCGTGAGGCAAAACGGGCGATCTACGAGACCGTAGTTGTTGGAAAAATCTCATTAGATCGTTCCGCATCAAATTTGTCCTGCGATGGTCTACGCCGTACTTAGCAAGGAGAATCGTAAATTCGTAGCTCTCGAACTGGCCCCCTTGTCGGTGATGATCTGTCGAGGACAGCCGAACCTCATGGCTATCTTCTCTCGGAAAGCCCGAGTGACGGCGGATGCGGTGGCTTGGCTGAGTGGTTGGAGTTCGACCCACTTGGTGAATTTGTCCAGCATTACCAGGAGCGTGACTAGTTTTTGACCTGGGGAGGGGCCCCATAAGGTCATCGGTCACGACCTTCCATGGGCCGTTGGCCGGCGTGGGATGCATGGCCTCTGTTGGTGCTTGCTGGAGCACCTTGTGTACGAGGCAGCGCTGGCAGCTTCGCACGTGGCGGACGGTGTCCCGGAACGTCCCCGGCCAGTAATAGCGCTGGCCAGCCGTGCGTTGGTTTTTCGGATACCCAGGTGTCCTGCTGGTAACCACGTGGTCCAGATATATTAGCTCGGTCCGTCTGAAACAGCATTTTTCTGTGTTGATTCGGAGGTTCGTCGCGCGGAGTCATCGGAAGATCTCGCGGAGGTGGGCGAGGTGTTCCTCGAAGGTGCGTCCCAGTACGATGATGTCGTCGAAGCACGAAGGCGCCAGGCTGGGGCCGATTACTTCGTCCAGTGACCGCTGGAAGGTGCTCGGTGCCGAGTGGAGTCCGAATGTGTTGACCCGGAACTGGAACAGTCTTTCCCGGGAACGATGAAAGCGGTAATCGGGTGGTTGGTGTCTTCAAGTAGAACCTCCAAATACCCATTGGCGAAGTTGAGCGTTGATATGTATCGGGCCTCTCGTAGTATCGAGGGTGGCCTAAACCTGTGGCAGCGGGTAGGCGACCTTCTCCGCCAGGTGGTTGACCGGCCTGGACCTCAAAGGTCCCGTGGAGGCCTGCACCTTGCCTCCGCGGCGCCATGTGCTAACCCCTTCTCCTCGTGGTGTGGTCCGGGCACCGGATTTCCGGTGGCTAATGCTTAGGGTTTGCGGGAGTTACGTACGTAGCTAACTGAAAGTGAAGAACCGATTAGTGACCGGTGAAGAAATTTACTTACATGGAACAGCTGATTAGAGACTTGTAAAGAAACGTACTTACCTGGAACTCGAAATTGGACTGAACTATGATGACGACGACTCTGGAGTAGTTACCTTGGGTGTTGTACTTATCTTACGGACGCTAATTCGGACTGAAATCTTTTATGACGACCTGGCACGATACTGGAACTTCCTAAAAAAAAAAAAAAAATGGAATTTCGAAAAAAGGTTGATAAATCTTACGGTGCAGGTGAACTCGGAACCACCAGTACCGGTCGGGTGGGCGGTGGGCGAGCGGGCCCCCCCCGATCGTTATCTAGTGACCGTTTAGTCCAGGTGGCCACTCACCAGGCCCCTGGTACTTCTATAGCAACTGGTGTTGCTGGTACTAGTGGAGGTTATAGGAGTGAAGAGGAAGAAGCCTTCTTCGAGAAGCCAAAGGTGGCCAGAACTCCATCAAAAAAGGTTTTAGCAAGTAAGGCCTGCCGGAAAGTGAGGGCTAAGGTAACACAAACGCCCAGTGAATCAGTCATAGATCTGACAGGTGATGATGACGAGGATGTAAAAAGCCTGGTAATCCGCTCCACACGACGTCAGAGAAAAGGTGGAGTTAGCCAGCTGGAACTTACGGATTCGGAGACCGAAAAAGAGGATGAACAAGAAGAACTCGAAGAAGACCCTGTGAGCAGATTCGATATTATGCTTGAGAGGTTGATAACATTAACCAAGATGATGTCAAACTCTCAAAAAATAATAAAGGAATACATACGCAGGCACAAGAGCGTAAGTCTTATAGTAAAGGGTACATACGAAAACAGAGAAGAATGTATTGTACAGATAGGGCAGGCAACAACAGACCTCGCAAACAATCCCCCTTTGAAGACAGACACACGCAAAAGACCGAGCGTGAGCACGGCCACGCAAGTTGAGGAGTGGTTCTGCATAGCGGATGTGGCTGTACAAACTGATGCCACTCCTGAAGTACAGATCGGAACCAATAGTGGCCTACCATACTTGGAAACACCAGTAGGAAAAAGGAAGGTCACCCCGCCTTCGCCCAAGAAAGAGAAGAGGTCCCGGATGAACAGTACGGATGAAGGTCCTCCACCCAGTGGTCCCCGTATTAGGGATGTTAGGGTGTTAAGAGACCGGCGCTTTCACCGGTTGGGTTCAGGTTGACGGGATAACTTCAGATCAACCTGATTTTTTAACCATAGATAGCCCTTAAGATGGGAATTCCAACGGCGGTCATCCCATCTCTTAACTCCCACCCGCCGCCCGGATAGAGGTCAAAAACTAAAATCGTCCAAAGAGTGGTTTCTGCACTGATCTCAGTAAGTAAAACCCTCCTCAAAACAAGAAGGCGGGCCAGGGCTATAAAGCCAGAGGCAATAACAGTGAGATTGTCGGAGACAGCCTTCGAAACATGAAGGACAAGATGGGCGCAAATGCTGAGGGTGTAAAATCGGTACGCCAGACAAGAGCGGGAAATCTCTTGGTGGAGTTTCCTCCCAAGGCTGACATGGAAAGTTTCCAAAAAAAGATAGACGGGGCGCTTGGCCCAGACCAGACTAAAGATCGCAAGACTTCAACCTAAGGTTGACATCGAGGTGAAAGATATTGACCCGATGGTGGAAAAGGCTGAAATCACCACTAAGATTATACAGGAAAGCGGATGTAAGCCGGAGGATATCCGAGTCCGGGTTTTGAGGGTGGACCCACGAAAGTACAAGGTGGTAGTTATCGAGGGCACTGTGGCTCTCTTTGCCCCCTTTATTAAGACAGGAAAAATTAGACTTGATGGACTATTACCTCAATTAAAGTGCTGCCGAAGATCACAAGGTATTTCAGGTGTCATGGCCTGGGACACATCGCGGTCAAGTGTACGGAACCTAAAGAGGGAGCGGATATATGCCGGAAATGCGGCAACACCGGACACAAGATGGTGGATTGTTCGGCGACACCCGAATGTCGATTGTGCACTAAGCTGGGTCTAACGGGTGAAAGAGCCCAACATGTGGCGGCATTGGTGCGATGCCCCGTCTACAAGGAGGCAGCTAGGGCGAGAGGGGGGTAGGCGTAGGTGGTGTTGACTACACCCCCTCACCCCCCATTATAAGGTGGGAAACCAACACCATGGAATGCTCTGAAGTAATGTCTAACGGCGGTTCCAGAGAAATTTCATACTTCTCAAGGACGAGGTGAATACGGGATGGGGGTCTTTAGTGGGTATGAGTCCCACACTACCGGGCTTGCACTCCCCGCCCGGTGTGTATAAAGCATTTTCCCCCTTCTCGTCAAAAAAAAAAAAGGTGGTTGACCTGCCTGTAGTCCACACAGAACCGATACGTTCTGTCCTTCTTGCACACTAGGACGACTGGTGAGCTCCAAGGGCTTCGGGAGGCTTCGCTGATACCGTTGGCCAGCATTTGGTCGACCTCCTGATCGATGTACCGGTGTTTGGTTAGTTCCAAAGCCTATGTGTGGCCCTGGTGATGATCGGCCGCAGGCACTGCAACGTTGGAAGCTCTTCCTCTAGGAGCTGCTGTAGAACTTGCTGCTGTGCCGACATTCACCCGGTCGGCCCGGCTGGTTCGAAAGCCTTAGCTTCGTCTGGACAATCCCACTGGTGTTTACTATCCGCATACTGGTTCCCATCCACCCGAGAACGTCCATTCTAAGCATGATGGTCTGGCTGAGTGTAGGCAACACCCCGTAGTGGTGTCGGATGGGCTGCCTATCAATGGTGGCTTGCGCCATGATCTCATCGTCGGTGACGGTCTCGATTCCGTTCGCAACGCATATCGCCTGCTGGCTGGGTCTCCATGGGTCGCCGACCCGCCGGCATAGTTCGGTCAGGTCGCTCCGTAGATATCAGAGCGTGGCTCCGGTGTCAACGAGGGCATGGTACCTCCGTCCGTAGACGACGAACACCAGGTGGATGCGGCCGATCTCGTTCACTTTTCGTCGATGCGCGTCTGGTCGGACCTCGGCCGGGTTGCGTCTTCTTGCCCTGGCCGGAGCTGGTTTCCAGTAATTGCAGAAGAGCCGTCCGGGGCGCCAACATTCCGTCATCAGGTGGCCGCGCTAACCACATCTCCCCATCTTTCCGCATGTCCACATCTCTCGCTGAGGCTAGGGTACCTCTTCAACGGAGCCCTGTGCCCTTATTTCAAACAACAAATCCACCAACCACCGCAAGTTGCGAATAAGAAACTCTTCGTGAACTGGTTTGACATAAAGACGTAGATGATCGAATTTATGCAGCTGAAATTCGGTGTTTATTCAACACAGTCAGATAAGAGTTAACTGGTTATTGTTAAAATAAAAGGACATTTGCTTGACGTACCTGTTAACAAAGGCCATCAATTGAAACGCGGTGTTAAGATGTTTGTGCATTCCCCACTTCATTCGTGGTCACTTCCCCATCGTATGCTTTTGCGTAGCACCATACCGTGATTTCGTCCTTATGAGCGTTAGTTGTCGCCCTGCGAACGTGAGGGACTCATGTGGCACGGCATTCCCAATAAGCGATCCGGGTATGTGACCACTAATTGCATTATAAAAATCCGTTACCACGATCATGTACTCCAGGGACTGTAAATGCCATTCGATCGCATTAATTAATTTTTATTCCTTGAGTGAAGGAGCTCGCGATTCATGATCCGACATTCAGTGTTTCCCTTCCTACCTCACGTCTGCCCGCCTGACGGAGTGCGATGACATGACCCACTTGCCTCACAATAGAACAGCTGAGAGCATCAACAACGACCTGGAATCCCAGTCTTCAGAACATCTCCTCGCCCCAGCCCTTCCCTGCCCCAAGTCTTGGGATGGAAAACTCTTCCTCAACTGGTTCGACATAAAGACGTAGATAATCGAATTTATGCAGCTGAAATTCGGTGTTTATTCAACACAGTCAGATCAGAGTTAACTGGTTATTGTTAAAATAAAAGGACATTTGCTTGACGTACCTGTTAACAAAGGCCATCAATTGAAACGCGGTGTTAAGATGTTTGTGCATTCCCCACTTCACACGTGGTCACTTCCCCATCGTATGCTTTTGCGTAGCACCATACCGTGATTTCGTCCTTATGAGCGTTAGTTGTCGCCCTGCGAACGTGAGGGACTCATGTGGCACGGCATTCCCAATAAGCGATCCGGGTATGTGACCACTAATTGCATTATAAAAACCCGTTAACACGATCATGTACTCCAGGGACTGTAAATGCCATTCGATCGTATTAATTAATTTTTATTCCTTGAGTGAAGGAGCTCGCGATTCATGATCCGACATTCAGTGTTTCCCTTCCTACCTCACGTCTGCCCTCCTGACGGAGTGCGATGACATGACCCACTTGCCTCACAATAGAACAGCTGAGAGCATCAACAACGACCTAGAATCCCAGTCTTCAGAACATCTCCTCGCCCCAGCCCTTCCCTGCCCCAAGTCTTGGGATGGAAAACTCTTCCTGAACTGATTCGACATAAAGACGTAGATGATCGAATTTATGCAGCTGAAATTCGGTGTTTATTCAACACAGTCAGATCAGAGTTAATTGGTTATTGTTAAAATAAAAGGACATTTGCTTGACGTACCTGTTAACAAAGGCCATCAATTGAAACGCGGTGTTAAGATGTTTGTGCATTCCCCACTTCATTCGTGGTCACTTCCCCATCGTATGCTTTTGCGTAGCACCATACCGTGATTTCGTCCTTATGAGCGTTAGTTGTCGCCCTGCGAACGTGAGGGACTCATGTGGCACGGCATTCCCAATAAGCGATCCGGGTATGTGACCACTAACTGTATTATAAAAACCCGTTACCACGATCATGTATTCCAGGGACTGTAAATGCCATTCGATCGTATTAATTAATTTTTATTCCTTGAGTGAAGGAGCTCGCGATTCATGATCCGACATTCAGTGTTTCCCTTCCTACCTCACGTCTGCCCTCAAGACGGAGTGCGATGACATGACCCACTTGCCTCACAATAGAACAGCTGAGAGCATCAACAACGACCTGGAATCCCAGTCTTCAGAACATCTCCTCGCCCCAGCCCTTCCCTGCCCCAAGTCTTGGGATGGAAAACTCTTCCTGTACTGATTCGACATAAAGACGTAGATAATCGAATTTATGCAGCTGAAATTCGGTGTTTATTCAACACAGTCAGATCAGAGTTAACTGGTTATTGTTAAAATAAAAGGACATTTGCTTGACGTACCTGTTAACAAAGGCCATCAATTGAAACGCGGTGTTAAGATGTTTGTGCATTCCCCACTTCACTCGTGGTCACTTCCCCATCGTATGCTTTTGCGTAGCACCATACCTCATGTGGCCCGGCATTCCCAATAAGCGATCCGGGTATGTGACCACTAATTGCATTATAAAAACCCGTTACCACGATCATGTACTCCAGGGACTGTAAATGCCATTCGATCGTATTAATTAATTTTTATTCCTTGAGTGAAGGAGCTCGCGATTCATGATCCGACATTCAGTGTTTCCCTTCCTACCTCACGTCTGCCCTCCTGACGGAGTGCGATGACATGACCCACTTGCCTCACAATAGAACAGCTGAGAGCATCAACAACGACCTGGAATCCCAGTCTTCAGAACATCTCCTCGCCCCAGCCCTTCCCTGCCCCAAGTCTTGGGATGGAAAACTCTTCCTGAACTGATTCGACATAAAGACGTAGATAATCGAATTTATGCATCTGAAATTCGGTGTTTATTCAATACAGTCAGATCAGAGTTAACTGGTTATTGTTAAAATAAAAGGACATTTGCTTGACGTACCTGTTAACAAAGGCCATCAATTGAAACGCGGTGTTAAGATGTTTGTGCATTCCCCACTTCGCTCGTGGTCACTTCCCCATCGTATGCTTTTGCGTAGCACCATACCGTGATTTCGTCCTTATGAGCGTTAGTTGTCGCCCTGCGAACGTGAGGGACTCATGTGGCATGGCATTCCCAATAAGCGATCCGGGTATGTGACCACTAATTGCATTATAAAAACCCGTTACCACGATCATGTACTCCAGGGACTGTAAATGCCATTCGATCGTATTAATTAATTTTTATTCCTTGAGTGAAGGAGCTCGCGATTCATGATCCGACATTCAGTGTTTCCCTTCCTACCTCACGTCTGCCCTCCTGACGGAGTGCGATGACATGACCCACTTGCCCCACAATAGAACAGCTGAGAGCATCAACAACGACCTGGAATCCCAGTCTTCAGAACATCTCCTCGCCCCAGCCCTTCCCTGCCCCAAGTCTTGGGATGGAAAACTCTTCCTGAACTGATTCGACATAAAGACGTAGATGATCGAATTTATGCAGCTGAAATTCGGTGTTTATTCAACACAGTCAGATCAGAGTTAACTGGTTATTGTTAAAATAAAAGGACATTTGCTTGACGTACCTGTTAACAAAGGCCATCAATTGAAACGCGGTGTTAAGATGTTTGTGCATTCCCCACTTCACTCGTGGTCACTTCCCCATCGTATGCTTTTGCGTAGCACCATACCGTGATTTCGTCCTTATGAGCGTTAGTTGTCGCCCTGCGAACGTGAGGGACTCATGTGGCACGGCATTCCCAATAAGCGATCCGGGTATGTGACCACTAATTGCATTATAAAAACCCGTTACCACGATCATGTACTCCAGGGACTGTAAATGCCATTCGATCGTATTAATTAATTTTTATTCCTTGAGTGAAGGAGCTCGCGATTCATGATCCGACATTCAGTGTTTCCCTTCCTACCTCACGTCTGCCCGCCTGACGGAGTGCGATGACATGACCCACTTGCCTCACAATAGAACAGCTGAGAGCATCAACAACGACCTGGAATCCCAGTCTTCAGAACATCTCCTCGCCCCAGCCCTTCCCTGCCCCAAGTCTTGGGATGGAAAACTCTTCCTGAACTGATTCGACATAAAGACGTAGATGATCGAATTTATGCAGCTGAAATTCGGTGTTTATTCAACACAGTCAGATCAGAGTTAACTGGTTATTGTTAAAATAAAAGGACATTTGCTTGACGTACCTGTTAACAAAGGCCATCAATTGAAACGCGGTGTTAAGATGTTTGTGCATTCCCCACTTCACTCGTGGTCACTTCCCCATCGTATGCTTTTGCGTAGCACCATACCGTGATTTCGTCCTTATGAGCGTTAGTTGTCGCCCTGCGAACGTGAGGGACTCATGTGGCCCGGCATTCCCAATAAGCGATCCGGGTATGTGACCACTAATTGCATTATAAAAACCCGTTACCACGATCATGTACTCCAGGGACTGTAAATGCCATTCGATCGTATTAATTAATTTTTATTCCTTGAGTGAAGGAGCTCGCGATTCATGATCCGACATTCAGTGTTTCCCTTCCTACCTCACGTCTGCCCTCCTGACGGAGTGCGATGACATGACCCACTTGCCTCACAATAGAACAGCTGAGAGCATCAACAACGACCTGGAATCCCAGTCTTCAGAACATCTCCTCGCCCCAGCCCTTCCCTGCCCCAAGTCTTGGGATGGAAAACTCTTCCTGAACTGATTCGACATAAAGACGTAGATGATCGAATTTATGCAGCTGAAATTCGGTGTTTATTCAACACAGTCAGATCAGAGTTAACTGGTTATTGTTAAAATAAAAGGACATTTGCTTGACGTACCTGTTAACAAAGGCCATCAATTGAAACGCGGTGTTAAGATGTTTGTGCATTCCCCACTTCACTCGTGGTCACTTCCCCATCGTATGCTTTTGCGTAGCACCATACCGTGATTTCGTCCTTATGAGCGTTAGTTGTCGCCCTGCGAACGTGAGGGACTCATGTGGCACGGCATTCCCAATAAGCGATCCGGGTATGTGACCACTAACTGTATTATAAAAACCCGTTACCACGATCATGTATTCCAGGGACTGTAAATGCCATTCGATCGTATTAATTAATTTTTATTCCTTGAGTGAAGGAGCTCGCGATTCATGATCCGACATTCAGTGTTTCCCTTCCTACCTCACGTCTGCCCTCCTGACGGAGTGCGATGACATGACCCACTTGCCTCACAATAGAACAGCTGAGAGCATCAACAACGACCTGGAATCCCAGTCTTCAGAACATCTCCTCGCCCCAGCCCTTCCCTGCCCCAAGTCTTGGGATGGAAAACTCTTCCTGAACTGATTCGACATAAAGACGTAGATAATCGAATTTATGCAGCTGAAATTCGGTGTTTATTCAACACAGTCAGATCAGAGTTAACTGGTTATTGTTAAAATAAAAGGACATTTGCTTGACGTACCTGTTAACAAAGGCCATCAATTGAAACGCGGTGTTAAGATGTTTGTGCATTCCCCACTTCACTCGTGGTCACTTCCCCATCGTATGCTTTTGCGTAGCACCATACCGTGATTTCGTCCTTATGAGCGTTAGTTGTCGCCCTGCGAACGTGAGGGACTCATGTGGCACGGCATTCCCAATAAGCGATCCGGGTATGTGACCACTAATTGCATTATAAAAACCCGTTACCACGATCATGTACTCCAGGGACTGTAAATGCCATTCGATCGTATTAATTAATTTTTATTCCTTGAGTGAAGGAGCTCGCGATTCATGATCCGACATTCAGTGTTTCCCTTCCTACCTCACGTCTGCCCTCCTGAATGAGTGCGATGACATGACCCACTTGCCTCACAATAGAACAGCTGAGAGCATCAACAACGACCTGGAATCCCAGTCTTCAGAACATCTCCTCGCCCCAGCCCTTCCCTGCCCCAAGTCTTGGGATGGAAAACTCTTCCTCAACTGGTTCGACATAAAGACGTAGATAATCGAATTTATGCAGCTGAAATTCAGTATTTATCCAACACAGTCAGATCAGAGTTTACTGGTTATTGTGAAAATAAAAGGACACTTGCTCGATGTACTTATTAAAAAAGGCCATCCATTGAAACGCACTGTAAAGGTGTTTGTGCATTCCCCATTTCGCTCGTGGTAGGACACCATAGGCATTGAGGGTGTTGTCTATGAAAATTGAACCCCAGCAGATAGCGAACACCACCACCATGGCCATCAGCATCTTCACTATCTATCGTGCCGTGAAAAAATTCACGGTCCAGGTAAAACGAGAAGCAATGGAAGGATATTTTTATTTATTATCTTGGTCAACTTTTGTTTCATTCATTAGTGTAACTATCTCGTTAATTTTCACAATTATTACAGTTTCTGAAAGTTCTGGCTAACTTCGATCCCTTTTAGCCACCTCTTACGACAGGCAGAGAATACTATGACTGTATTATATCCCCAAAACCACAGGGGCTAATTTCGTCAATCGATAGGGGATGTTTAGAAATTGTTTTCAACTAGACAATGACGTTCAAGCTCATTAATTTTAGACGTTCATCTCTAATTTTATGCTGTTCATAACCACCACAGCATTCTCTTTCAATAGGAGTTCAATCCGGCAAAACTACTCAAAGAACGTATCTCCGTTCATCTCATTGTGGTAATCTGCTGTGTTGGCTTTCGATTCGAAACACAGCAGTCCCCCAGGTAAAGAACCATCGACTGACCCAATGTGCAGCACGATAAGTCTTTCCCCCCTTCCTGGGGGAGCCGGTGCGCTGATAGATAGCCCTTCCTGCGTCGCATCTCGTACTAACACCACATTCAAATCCCTCCAGACTTTGCTTCGACAATCGCCAGTATTAACCCACGTTTCATCTAAGTAATAAATGGATCGTTCTTCTTCTCTATACTGGCGAATTGTGCGAATATACCGCTCCCTCCATGTAAATATGTATGGCTGCTCCATCACAGCACAATTTTTTACTCGATTGGTGTACCTAAAATTCAAAGATTCAAGATTCTATATAAGGTGGTGTAACTGAAAGTTAGTAAACTTCCATCAGCATTTATGGCTGCCAGCAGCAACTTGATGGTCGAGAGCTTCTTTCGTTGCCAATATTGGTGGACTTTTAATCGAAGAAGCGTTTTCTGATCCATCGCCATCTTTTCCAAGATGGATAATCGCACTTTCTTAATGCTAGGAGAAGTGACGGTCCCGTCGCGTTGTACTCCAACAGCGTTCGATTCTTCCAACTCTAGTTTTTCGTACAAACACCGGATAACCTCCTTATAACGCATATCCGGGTTTGCACTTTGAAGGTCTTTGTACAGATTTACAATGATCTGTTTTTGATCAGCATGGACAATCTAACGAACGATAAAGCAAAGTTCGAATTACCGAATGTTCACTGTATCGTCGAAATCTCTCCAACATGGAGAGATCCCGTGTTTCAAAGAATAAGATATAATATGTGTGAGGAGGAGGGTATTTTAATAAATGAATTTAGACGATTTTGAGCCGAAATATTAATAATTGTTTATTGGCTCTATACATGCTTATGGGTAAAAAGCCCGTCGGCATAAAAAACTCCTTGACTTCTTATTATTACGTTTTGCTTATGTTAACGACCGGTGAAAATGCGTACGGTAAACGTTGTCGTGTTGTTATAACATCTGACCATGTAGGCCAGGCATATGTGTGTAATGTTTGACCATGAAGACCAAGAGTATAAGTGTAATATTCGACCCTGTAAGCGAATGCGGGTCCGGGTGGTTACATGTAGTAACCAACCCGGCAGGTCGTCGTTACGACAGCTTACATGATATCAGGGTTGAGTGTATAATCAGAGAGGTACTTGCTTGTAACTAACTGTACGAGTCGTCGTCACGACCATAATATGCGTAATTGTGAATATTTCCGAACTTGCACTCGTGGACAAACCACGTCGTCGATCGCGATCCGAACTGTAGCAAGCTTCTTTTCCGAATAAATAATACGCGTCGATCGCCCGAGAAACTCTGCACGAAAGGGGCGGTTAACGAAGAGCTAATTTTCGTTCTCGCTTGCTCTCTGACTTATCGTGAATGGCGATGACAAACCTTTAAATAATTTACGACATGGCCATGATTACGTTATGACCGATTCTAGTGAAACTAAACAAAGGCCCTGCCTCGACTCGTATTTCGAGGCATCGGCTGTTCACGGTGGTCTACGCACCGAACCACTTGAAGTCATAAAATACCTTCGGTCTCGACGAAAGTAAACGTCGACGGCCGAACATTCACCAAACGTGAAACCAAAAATAGTACACACATATGTAACGTCCCAGCGGTAATATAGTTCAAGAATAAATCGTAATATTAAATTAAATAATGTTTAGGCGACAATTATTGTATTATAGTAAACCTTTATAGCATTATAGGTAAGCTTGCGTGAGAGAGATAGCGATAGTATAGTGGGAAAAACCCGGGAATTTCCAGTGTTCAAAGTTATAGTATAATGGAAAAACCGCTACGTCAGCAAAATCTGAGTATAAATAGAGGCGTTCCACGCGGAGAAAATTAGTCTGGTTTCGACCACGTTCAGGTATGATTCGGCTTAGGTCGAATACAGTTAGCACTCTGTTAGTAAGCCACGAACAAGGGTTATCTCGGCACTAGCTCACTTAGGTAGAGCAACAGCTGCAGAGGGAACCCGAGTTAATTCTTCGCTTTTATATCAGTAACAAGTACGGATAACGTTTATAGACCTGGGGTACTCTACTCACGGTTTGCAAAACGGTTTTTCTACGTGTCAGATTCGCTATCAAGCGAATGCAGCCTATCAGTACACAGCTCTAGCATTGCTAGAAACCGATCAGCGGCCTGTAGAAAAACTCCTTTAATAGTGTCTATCGGTCCCATAGAAGTCATTGATTATAGTTATTTTCAATTAATTAGATTATAGATTAATTAAACTGAGTGATAACCGTACCTTTAGATTAAGTCGCGTATATAATATTTGACTACGTTTAATAATAATATTTTCTTTATATTTTCATCTAGCGCGGACTCGTTATAATATTAATCATATTATTTTCTTTTATATTTCTCCTTAGGGTGGAACCATTGTAAAAGAAATTAATTATTTAATATCAAACTAATTAACTAACTTTTCAATCTTTAATAAATCAATTATAAAGGGAATTAACGTTGGATTTCACGAAATTTTTTAATACCGCTCACACACGATTCAGCTGAATTTTTGAGGAGAATCTCATGTGGCATAGAAACGATGTTTATGAGAAGAATATTTTTAAGTATATATATATATTATCTAATCACAGAGGTACAGCCTTCTTGCTCTATTTTAACCAGTATTTTTCACAGAATTTTGGATCTTAACTTTTGAGTTTTTAAGCCTTTTTCGCAACTATTGATTTCTAGCTGCTGGAGATTCCTATCGAACAATTGCTTTCAGCTATCGTCTTGGTCATTCAACTGAACAAAATATTTGACTGTTGTAAAGATGATTTTTCATGAACTTCTACATGAAGCGCCCTATATTAGTATGGTCGATCTCTCTTATACATATAGTTTTGAAAAGCTACCAGAAGTATCTGTAAGCAAACTACGCCTAATATGTATCAGTAATTATTATCCAATATATTTTGTTCAATCTCAACCAATTTCGCTGTCAACTGCAAACCCATATTAGTTATAAATGTTTCTAATAGATAAGAGAGATCCCCCTAGATGTCTCTAGGAACGAAATAATATACAAATCCGAATCATCATTCACTAATCCTGATAGATCTTACTTAATTTGTACGGATTTGCTTAGTTAATACTAAGTATTGAGCAATTCCTCAAGATATACAACATTAGAATTTAAGATACATATTCTATCTACTTTGTAACCGTTATAATCATACTTAACTTTAGCTTTAATTTTAATTTTAGACTTATATCAATGTATGTTATCTCGGGACAGGATCCAAAAAGAAGACTGACAAACAGTTGTGAGAATAGCGATGTATTTTTAATGTACAATATTTTCTACACCGAAATATCAAACAAATGTAAATTCTCAGAAAGGGAATTATAATCTCATCCGCGGTATGACCTTTTCACCCAGCTGCCATCTGCGACAACTGCGATCCACGGTACATATATTAGATCCTAGGACTACATCGCCTCTTGCTCTAGCTAATTCTTTCTCCTCTGTTCCAGCATCTTCCATTTCACGTTATGCGGCCACTTCGAAGGCATCGATTATGAAAATCATTCTGACATTTCTCGTAGATCCTTTTCGTCATACAGGACACGTTCACACCAGACAATAATTTCTTGAGATGATTATATCCATCGCTCATCAACAATTGTTGCGAAAACAACGGCGTGGTTGATATCCATAGTGCCATAACTGTTCCGAAAACAGGGTATGCTCTCTACGTAATTACACGTTCGGCACTGTACATTATACGCTATTTCTAATCCGTATTGTTGACATCAAACTATTATATATCAAAATGTTAAATGTCGCAGCCACTAGTCGAATGTTTTCGTAGATGGCTGCGGTTTAGAATATGGGACACGTCCCCTGATGACGTCACCTATATATTTTTGTAGCTTATCACACAAGGTGTTCATTATTGGATTATGGGATTAGTTTAATAAGAGTCAGTAATTCTATTTTCACTAGATATTTATTTTAAAAGCTTAGAAGGACGTCTTTACTGTGCTGAGCTCAAGCAAGGAATGAAACCTCCTGAAAATGCACGCAGAAAACTAGCGCCCACCTTCAGAAAGAAAAATAACGGCCCCGGGCCTTCAATGTGTTTATTGCACCAGACCCTTAGGTCTGGTACGGCTCGAAACCTATCGACTCTGGTGACAGAGCTAGGCCTTTGTCTGATAGTCAGTGTCCCTCAACATAGAGATTCGTTTTTGTCTATACATTATAATATTATTCCAACATTCATATATGTAGACCATAAGTGCCACAAATTTTTTTTTGAGTGTCACAATACTTTTTTGTAAAAAGTAAAATTCCAGCCCTTTCTCATCTGTCCCGCTTAAGAGGTGGGTGCCTCGTATTGTAAACAGTACAGAGGGTCCTGGGGGACACAATGGTGGTGATTTCATTTGTAGGAGGCGTAGGAGTCGGGAGTTATGGGAGGTCATAGATCAGGACATTCAAAATTTGTGAATGAAGCATTGATCAATTTCTGTTATGATAACAATGTCAAAACGGTGTTGAAGCTTACAAAATAGATATGAGGTGATTAAACATATTTTTCATAAGTAAATACTACCTTTGAGGAAGTTGAAGAACTAAACGCGTGGGCGGAGGAGGGACTTCGCCCCTCCCCCTGCACCCCCTCCCCATAGATTATACCCTAACCTAACGCAATTATCCTTGTGAATAATTGTGGAGAGATATAAAAATTGTGTATCCCATTCGAGAATTCGAATGGGGACATGATAAGAGGTTGGGTTTTAGTGGGTATACCGGGTTATCCTGTGAGTCCCACACTACCGGACTTAGCATCACATGCCCGGTGTGCGTAAGGCATTTCCCCCTCTCAAAAAAAAAAGAAAGGGGGGGGTTGTGAAAATGTTGTAAGAAAGGTTGCTCATTATGTTGAAAAAAAAGATCAATGCTTCATTCACAAATTTTGAATGTCCTGATCTTTGACCTCCCATAACTCCCGACTCCCATGCCTCCTACAAATGGGAGGCGCCTCCCTCTTAAGCGAGACAGATGAGAAAGGGCTGGAATTTTACTTTTTACAAAAAAGTATTGTGACGCTAAAAAAAAAGTTTGTGGCACTTATGGTCTACATATATGAACACCTTGTGTGATAAGCTACAAAAATATATAGGTGACGTCATCAGGGGACGTGTCCCATATTCTAAACTAGAGCCGCCCCCTCTCCAGGTCGCGCTTCGTTGAGCTGTTGATAATGGGGTACCGGCGCGCCCAATCAAGCATGACGTTCCGCTTCGCCGATTCCGCGGCTAGTTACATTTAACTATTTCTATCGGATATTTGTTAATATTTGTTTAATTATTATTTTATATTTTACAATTGTTTATTAATCAAATTATTGTTATATCTATTTAAATTGTTTATTTCTTTACATTTTCTCGTGGGTATATTGCAAAATTTTGTTTGATTATTCTATTCAAATTTATTTAATTACTATTTTCAATTTTACAATTGTTTGTTAATTAAATTATTGTTATATCTATTGAAATTTATTATTTTTATTACCTTTATCGGAGAATATCTTCTAATAAATATCAAGATATCAAATGATATCTTTACTCTTGATATAACTTACGTAAATGATATATACCACCGACGAGATACTGTTAAAGACTGCCAGCCCCTGTGTTAAAGTTCGGCCCGCCAAGTGGGCCCAGTGGGCCTGGGGTAGGATCGGTAAATAGGAATGATGGATAATGTAGAATAGTGATATTACCCATTCTACCACCGAAAAAAAACTGTTATACCACCAACGAGATGATTTAGCTTTGCCACAGTACAATAATTATCTCGTCGGTGCTGCTTGGAAAACAATTATATTTTACCTTATAATTGTATTACATTCTTATTGTAATACAATAATACAATTATTGTAATAATCGTTACTAAATAAATATATGAAAAATAAGAATATTTGATATATAACATTCTGAAGAAATGCAAGAACTGAATAAAAAATAATTCGAAAATTACTGTTATATTTATAAAATAATGATTCTTAAACGAAAAATATCATTTAACTGTTAACAGAGACTCGTCTCTTAGCAGACTGTTAACAGGTGGGTATTTTTACCTTTTTCACAGGTAGCGGAAGTAGGCATTTTTAACAGAGAATGACATACTAAGCGCTTAGTGTATTCCCTTATTCTGCCATGTGGTGAACAGAGTCGAACGCCCCAAACGTTTGAAAGTTCGCATCCTTGCATACCCCGCGCTGACACTGGCGCACTCGGAGGGGGGGGGGGGGGGTAAGGGGCTCTAGCATCCCCCAAAGAAAAAGAAAGGAGAACAACAGAAAATTTTCCAAAATCTGTTCCTAATTAAATTAGTGTTACTGTTTATGTCACATATTATTAACACTGTTTTTTGTATTAAAAATATTTTTATTCGTTCAACTTAGCTCCCTCCAAGAACAAATTCTGAGTGCGTCATTGCCCGCACATACCCCATCATGGCCCATCATTGACTGTCCTTTCTTTTTCAAGGTTTTATGGCAAGACTTTATAACAGAAAACAGACCCCGAATATTCTGAAAGGTCGCAGACTGTGTCAAGCAGTGGACAAATTTGTATATATGTACTATTGTGGTAATTTTAGATATTTATTTTTTCGTGGAATACAAATCTAACACTGAAAATACCGCGACTTAGTTACTTTTTCAATTTTTGCTATCAATCGCACCGTGTGTTGCTCGACTCACAATCAAACATGGAATAACGGCTCTTGCTCATTACCGATCATTCTTGGCATTACCGCAGCATATTCTGAATAAATAAATAAATATAATTCAAACTATATCGTGTTTGGTATCATTTTAATCAGAAAAATCTCACCAATGCGTTAGTAAAAATTTAATTAAGAAAAAGTTAAAAATAAAAAAGTTTTATCGTTGAATTAGTATTAGTCACACCAATATTACGGTTCGGATCATATTACACGGCTTCCTGGTCGAGCGTCTCGGTTCGCCTAGGGCAGGCATGGGCACGAAACCGGCTCAAAGAGCGCGTCTGACAGCGACACTGTTTTGGGAGCGCGCTTACTCTACTGATTCGCTCTTTTGAGGTGGTGGGGCAGTATTGTAGGAGAAATCGAGCTGCGGCGGTGAGATGATACGAACGTGTGGCGTTCGACAGAGAACGTCACACATGCATGCTTCGACTGCGTACCCTAAAGATACTACGGAGTGGGGATATTTCTCCGCCGCTCGGTTCGGTTCACGCTCCGCTTTGAGCTCGCCGACAAGCTCCGGAGCGCCGGAGAGCGCTCCGGCTCAATTTACTACTAGCTGCCCATGCCTGGCCTAGGGGGATCCCCCCAAGTGGAGAGGATAGCGATGTTGCACTTATCCAGTTTTTACTTACTATTAAATAAAAGATTTTATTGAAATACATTTCTCTTCTTTTCGACACCTGTCACTTATTATATTATTATTATTATTATGACTATATCCTACAGAACCTATGTAATATTTTTTTTATTCATCATTTTTTCTAAATGAATATTCTTTTACCTTAAAAACACATACCCTAAACTTAGAACTAGAGTTCGTCATTTATTAAAAAAATAATTGCCAATGAACTAAAGAGGGTTATTAAGTTACCTCCTTTAAAATATTTTACGTCTTAAAAAGTATCTCCGAAAGGTTTGTAAAACGTACTTAACTCGAATCACCGAAGAAATAATAATAGCATCGACCAGATAAAATATCATCTCATGTCTCATGATACAGTTCAGCACCGAACCTCGTCGTTGGTAAACTCACTGATTCTGGTTCTGTTTCTTACTGCGGCCGCAATATATTCTAGAGGGCGTACGAAAACGTCGACTTTTTTCGGTCCCGCGAACTCCCATAAGGCTGGCAGTCTTTAACAGTATCTCGTCGGTGACTTGGCTTTCATTCGATTTCTATTATAATTGGCATTTTTTACTATTGCTAGGGTTAGGGTTAGGGTTAGGGTTAGGGCCCCGACGAGATACTGTTAAAGTCTGCCAGCCTTATGGGAATTCGCGGCGGCGAAAAAAGTCTGTGGCGGCACCTACGTCCGGTGAGCCGTCTCGTCGGAGAGTTCATTTCCGACTACAAAAGCGGGAAAATAGTTAGGAAAAGCGGGAAAATATTTTTCGTCCCCCACGCCAACGCTTGGCATGGGTCATTCTGTCCTCGAACCTCGAAGCGGTTAGTTAGAGACGTTTGTATAAATTATACTTCCATATTTTTATATTTTTATAATTTTATCTTAATACAAATGTATAAACTCAGTTAATTTAGTTATAAGAGTTTAGTGTTAGCATCAGTACGGTGCATGACTGATTAGTGATAATAAAAAGACTTGTTTCACGTGCATTATAGACAAAGAGTTATTAATTTATCCATTCTATTTAACTGTTGATGATATGGTAGAGGCCTAATTTATCCTCACCTGTGAAGGCCCCTACAAGTCGACGTTTTCGTACGCCCTCTAGAATATATTGCGGCCGCAGTAAGAAAGAGAACTAGAATCAGTGAGTGTACCAACGACGAGGTTCGTTGCTGAACTGTATCACGAGACATGAGATGATATTTTATCTGATCGATGCTATTATTATTTCTTCGGTGATTCGAGTTAAGTTCGTTTTATAAACCTTTCGGAGATACTTTTTAAGACGTAAAATATTTTAAAGGAGGTAACTTAACCCTCTTTAGTTCATTGGAAATTATTTCTTTAATAAATGACGAACTCTAGTTCTAAGTGTAGGGTATGTGTTTTTAAGGTAAATAAATATTCATTTAGAAAAAATGATGAATAGAAAAAAAAATTAGGAACAAATTATTTTCTTCTAATTTCATTTAGAAATCATTTAGAAATTAAAATGAATAAAAAATATTACATAGGTTCTGTAGGATATAATCAATAATAATAATAATGTAATAATCATAATAATATAATAAGTAACAGGTGTCGAAAAGAAGAGAAATGTATTTCAATAAAATCTTTTATTTAATAGTAAGTAAAAGCTGGATAAGTGCAACAAAAGATTGGCTGGATAAGTGCAACATCGCTATCCTCTCCACTTGGGGGATCCCCCTAGGCGAACCGTGACGCTCGACCAGGAAGCCGTGTAATATGGTCCGAACCGTAATATCGGTGTGACTAATACTAATTCAACCATAAAACTTTTTTATTTTTAACTTTTTCTTAATGAAATTTTTACTAACGCATTGGTGAGATTTTTCTGATTAAAATGATACCAAACACGATATAGTTTGAATTATATTTATTTATTTATTCAGAATATGCTGCGGTAATGCCAAGAATGATCGGTAATGAGCAAGAGCCGTTATTCCATATTTGATTGTGAGTCGAGCAACACACGGTGCGATTGATAGCAAAAATTGTAAAAGTAACTAACAAGGAACCATACCGAACTGTCCGTCTCCGATTTCAATGAAATTCAGTGTATATATTAAACAGGTGAAAATAAGAGACACGTATTTTTTTATAGCGGCCCAATCACTAGTTTGGGAGGTAAAATCACACCTTGAAGTTTCAGCAGAAAAATGGTATCTCGAAAACTATCACAGATATTCTTGAGGCAAAACAAAAGGTGGTCACAGATTTTGTAAAAAGTGCTTTGTTTATAACAAAAAAATTTATTGTTACTGTAGGCAATGAACTTTATTTTTGTCAGGTAAAACAGTTCTTTCTAGGAAGACGGACCGATGGGGTTGCGGTTATAATTATTAACTATTCACTTTCGGGAAGGATTTGGGAGAGTTCCTTTATTTTAATTATTACGTCTCTTCGCACGTCAATAATAGTGTGTGTGTGATCATCGATGATCTATAACCGTCTAGATCTATCGCCTAAATCTCTCGTCCTCGCTCGCGGCCGGGGGGGCCCCACCTGAGAGGGAGAAAAGAGAGGGGGGAGACACCGCGACAGTAGACTAATTTACCTACATTACATTATTTTAAGAGATACAGAAATTTACATTATGACAAAAAGAATCGACATTTTTTTCTGAATTCATTGATATATAATATGATAGATTTGCCTCCTACAGTTTTGTAAATTTTCATATAATACGCAGAACGCTCGAATCCGCCGGGATACGATTTCTGTGAAATACGCTTTTATTAATCACAGTCAGATCTTATTTTCGCTGCATTTCGCGTCATGTCTGTCTAACAAAGGCTGGCATCGAAACATGCAGACATTACGATAACAAAATTATTATTATGTACTTAACATATGTACCTTTATACGCACGTATCTGTGCAGTAAAGAACTACCCATTATATGCGTAAATAACAAATAATTGTTGAAATCACTTGTGTTGAAGATTAATTAATTTTAATTAATGTAATTTAAGCTGCGTTCTGTAAATATCTAAATATCGTACGGGCATAAAATATCAATTCGTGATATCAATTATAATACGGTTGAATTTTAGAATAACATTTTAAGAGTGGCTATATGTATAGAAAACAGGTTCCCTCATTTTGACAATCCAGTAGATTTTTATTTCGGTGCAAATTCAGCACCAACATATGACATTTGTGCAAATGTTGCTATTATTACTTGTGCGTGGTGTAAAAAAACATTTTGCTTTCAACATTTCATTACGGATTACCATTTCTGTGAAACCTATGTTCCGTAAATTCAGTCTTCATACCATTAATATTGTATTTTTCATATCATAAATGGGATAAATAATTCACTAACAAATAGTACACACGCCAAGTACAGTAAAGACTCGATAAGTGTTCAGAATTTGGGACCGGCGAGGAACATTTAGCGAACAGAAGATTCGATTCTCTAACTGTTTGTAGAAAGAGACATGGATTCGGAGCTGACATAAGGGTTAAAAATTAAATGCCTACATATTCATGAAAGAATACTAATACAATAACATTTTTTTATTTATAAATTATGGTTTTTAAATAAAAATGTTATTAATACATGAAATTTTTCTGATTAAAATTATTCATTTTTACAAAAAATTACCTAATCATTGCTGCTATTCATTCGCCGTTAATTTAGTATATAAAGTGAGCATTCACAGAAAGTAAATTATTTTAATATTATTCAGATTAGTTAAAATTATTATAACAATATCGTGTTTGGTCTCATTTTAATCAGGAAAATCTCACCAATATGTTAATGGAATTGTTATTAAAAAAAAAGGCAAAATAAAAAAATTTCATCACTGTATTAATGTTGTCTCATCGATACAAATGCGACACAGATCTTCAAAGGAAAGCCGCGCCGTGTCATATTGCTCCCGGGCTTGATTCCGAGGGTGAACCTCCCCAGTGGGGGATAAACCTCGAGATCCTTTCGAACACTTATCGAGTCTTTACTGTATATTTAATCTTCATTCGAAATGAAACGATATCAATTGTTAAATTTTACGAGATCATCCTCGCCCGATAGCGATCATATACACACATGAAAGTAAAGAAACTGGTAGCCGTCTCGAATTTAATGTCTATGATTTCTTTAATTTTTACATCAATTTTGTTATTAACGTATATTAATCCTGTAATGCATACTAATGTAATTAAGATTACTGTTGTAAATTTTAGTTGATCTTGCTATGATTAATAAATGTGTATCTCACAGAAATAGCCGCCCGTATGCCTATTATGTATATCTTGTACGGCCGTATCGCAGCGGATTCTAGCGTTCTGCGTATATATGAAATTTACAAAACTGTAGGGGCGGTATTCACAGTCTCAACTTATTTCTAAGCTGGGCTTAAACACATGCTTAAGACATCGGTTAGATTCACAGTCGCCGAATAAGCAACGTCTTAAGTCTGAGCTTAAACATTTGCTTAGAAAAGTAAATGCTTATCGGTGTAGATTCACAGTCGATGCTTAATAAAGTCTTAAGCTCTTATGAATTCATAGTCGAATAAGTCCGTCTTATTTGTAGAAAACGAGTTCTAATTTGGCTTTATTGAGGTTAGATTTTTAAGTTGACGATATTGAGGACTTAAGCACGCGTTTGAAGTTGTTATTGTGCAGTGATGGGACGAGAGAGAGTAGGTTAGGGTACACGAATACGGTAAAAGAGATTGTGTTTACGGTATTATGCTACTGCAAGTTTTCAAGTAAGTCATATAAATATATATCAGTATCACTACTCTTAAAAGAAGTAGAAAAAAATAAAAATGATCTATATATGTACTGTAATTGTAGCTTATTCTGGGAAACACGATGAATGTTTCTCAGCCCACAGTCTCCCGCATAGTATTTAGGGTGGGTTTACTAATAGGCAGTCTGATGACGGAGTATATCAAGTTTCCCAGTGATCCGGACAATTCCACTCAAAATCGCAGGTTATTCAATAATCTGGGACAGGGAAACGGAGCCATTGGTTTACCAGGTGTGGATTTTATATCATTATAACTTTTTCTATATATACATATACATACATACATACATATACAATGTAATTGATTTACCAGGTGTGGATGGCGCTATTGATTGCACCCACATTAGATTAACAGCATTCAACAACATGGAAGAAATGTACAGAAATAGAAAAGGATATTTTTCATTGAATGTTCAGGTATGTCATTAAGTTATTTATTTTAACCAATATTCATTGAAATGAACCATACTAATAGTATAAATGCAGGCTGTCATGGGTCCTCGTATGGAATTTTCCGTACATCCCGATTACACATGCGATATGTGACGGGAGAATTAGATGGAATCTTTGTCGGGGATGGTGGATATCCATGTCTGCCTTTTCTCATGACACCCCTGCGGAATCCACAGACTGAAGAAGAAATAAGGTAATACTGATACTGTTTTACTTGTTTATTTACTTGTTTACTCGACTGATTGATGCACAAATTAACATTAAATTATTTGATCGACACAGGTACAATGAAATCCAGATCAGGACCCGACAGATAGTAGAAAGAACGTTCGGTGTTTGGCATTCTTGTAGAAGAAATGGAATTGAAAACCAAAATCAAGATGGAGAAGAATTATTAGGAAACGTGGAAAATGTTAATGGCATTGATGGATTTGCTACACGTGAAGCACTGATTGCCCGTATGTTTCATTGTGTAATTGTGTCAAACGAAATGTAATAAGGGGTTTTTCATGCCGCAAGGCTTTTTCACCTTATTGTGTCTATCGAGCGAATAAATAATCATTATTCTTTCAGCTCAAATTGATTTAATTTATTGATTAAAATACCCTCATCCTCAGTCATATCACAACCTATACCTTAAACCACAGGATTTTTGCAATATCTTTTGCAATCACATACTGCTGATTTATTAATGATCTTCAATAATCGATAAGTTTGCTACAACTACTTTTAATTCATTTTTTAGGATTCATAATCAATACAAAGAATTACATTAAAATTTTTCTTTTAAATAATTTCAGTCGCAAGTTTAATTTTGTGTTATTTTGTGTTCATATTTCAGAATAAAACTTTAAATATAAGAGATTTTTAAAACGGATGTGATAACGTTAATTATACAATTGTTCTTAATAAATTTGGCTCTGTCTATCGCTCGCTCAATTATTTGAATTCAATTCAAAAACCCCGTCACTAATTGTAAGTAAGAAATAATGCTACATTTTCAAGAATCATTTTCATTGGTTGTTACAGTAGAAAATCGACGGAAATAGCCGAACGTCAAATAAGCATTGCTTAACCACGGACTTCACTAAGCAAAGCTTAACCATCGCTTTCTTAACTAAGTCGGTCTTATTCTCCGACTCTGAATACATATCTTCGACTAAGCATGGGACCGTATTCAGAGTCGCAACTTAAGGAGGGACTTAAGACGTTCTTTACAAAGATCGTCTTATTCGAATAAGCAATGCTTAAGTCGCTATGTATTCAGAGTCAGAGAATAAGTTAAGAAAACGATGAATAAGCTTTGCTTAGTAAAGTCCGTGGCTAAGCAATGCTTATTTGACGTTCGGCTATTTCCGTCGATTTTCTACTGTAACAACCAATGAAAATGATTTTTGAAACTGTAGCACTATTTGTTAGATCGGCGCTTTTTGAATTGAATTTTAACGCTATCGCTTGAATTAATTCAAATTATTGAGCGTGCAATAGACAGAGCCAAATTTATTAAGAAAAAATCAATTCAATTGAGAAAGTAACAATTTTATTATTAATGTTATCACATACGTTATAAAAATCTCTTATATTTAAAGTTTCATTCTGAAATAGGAACACAAAATAACACAAAATTAAACTTGCGACTGAAATTATTTAAAAGAAAAATTTAAATGTAATTCTTTGTATTGATTATGAATCCTAAAAAATGAATTAAAAGTAGTTGTAGCAAACTTATCGATTATTGAAGATCATTAATAAATCAGCAGTATGTGATTGCAAAAGATATTGCAAAAATCCTGTGGTTTAAGGTATAGGTTGTGATATGACTGAGGATGAGGGTATTTTAATCAATAAATTAAACCAATTTGAGCTGAAAGAATAATGATTATTTATTCGCTCGATAGACATAATAAGGTGAAAAAGCCTTGCGGCATGAAAAACCCCTTATTACATTTCGTTTGACATAATTACACAATGAAACATACGGGCAATCAGTGCTTCACGTGTAGCAAATCCATCAATGCCATTAACATTTTCCACGTTTCCTAATAATTCTTCTCCATCTTGATTTTGGTTTTCAATTCCATCTTCTTCTACAAGAATGCCAAACACCGAACGTTCTTTCTACTATCTGTCGGGTCCTGATCTGGATTTCATTGTACCTGCGTCGATCAAATAATTTAATGTTAATTTATGCATCAATCAGTCGAGTAAACAAGTAAATAAACAAGTAAAACAGTATCAGTATTACCTTATTTCTTCTTCAGTCTGTGGATTCCGCAGGGGTGTCATGAAAAATATCCTTTTCTATTTCTGTACATTTCTTCCATGTTGTTGAACCTGGATGCTGTTAATCTAATGTGGGTGCAATCAATAGCGCTATCCACACCTGGTAAATCAATTACATTGTATATGTATGTATGTATGTGTATGTGTATATAGAAAAAGTTATAATGATATAAAATCCACACCTGGTAAACCAATAGCTCCGTTTCCCTGTCCCAGATTATTGAATAACCTGCGATTTTGAGTGGAATTGTCCGGATCACTGGAAAACTTGATATACTCCATCATCAGACTGCCTATTAGTAAACCCACCCTAAATACTATGCGGGAGACTGTGGGCTGAGAAACATTCATCGTGTTTCCCAGAATAAGCTACAATTACAGTACATATATAGATAATTTTTATTTTTTTCTATTTCTTTTAAGAGTAGTGATACTGATATATATTTATATGACTTACTTGAAAACTTGCAGTAGCATAATACCGCAAACACAATCTCTTCTACCGTATTCGTGTACCCTAACCTACTCTCTCTCTCGTCCCATCACTGCACAATAACAACTTCAAACGCGTGCTTAAGTCCTCAATATCGTCAACTTAAAAATCTAACCTCAATAAAGCCAAATTAGAACTCGTTTTCTACAAATAAGACGGACTTATTCGACTATGAATTCATAAGATCTTAAGACTTTATTAAGCATCGACTGTGAATCTACACCAATAAGCATTTACTTTTCTAAGCAAATGTTTAAGCTCAGACTTAAGACGGTGCTTATTCGGCGACTGTTAATCTAGTCGACGTCTTAAGCATGTGTTTAAGCCCAGCTTAGAAATAAGTTGCGACTGTGAATACCGCCCATGGTGTTTGAATTTCGCTCTTGATTTATAACCATCGATACAAAAGGTCCTCGACTGATATTCGAGTCATATCGATACTACAGACTATCGATAAATATTCCCATGGCAGTATCACCATACCACTCTAAACATATTCACGTGATACGTTTCACGGCCGCGCCGCGAGCAGAGCGCTTCGGCGCTCCACGGGCACCTTACTCACGTCCCAAAAATCCCTTTGTTGCGAACCTCGCCACAGCCGACTTTAGTACTAGCCGTGCTGAAGTAAAAATGGCAACACCGCGGGAGTCCGGTCTGAATATATCAACATCTAACCCTACTCTATCTGCCTCCCGGACTCCCAGACTCCCAGCCAATCAACGTCGTCGGACTCTCGGCTACTCTCTGGACTTCACATAACCTCTTTGGTTTCGTTCCAATAATTTCGCTTGTTTCAAGGTTTTTATTCACTTATATACACGTTTATCAATTCTTAAATGTTTCAATTGATCCAAAGATGGTCTCATTTTGCTTCATACCTAAATTTTCTTGAAACCACTGTAAATATTTCAAATATCATGCTTCACAACACCAAACTACTTCGAGAGTACACAAAATTTATATTACATTTATAACAATTTTATACTACCACATCACTTCTACTTGCCATAGTTGCAACGTTTATGTATTGTTTATACATAATTAATACAAAATAGCGTATATTACTACAGCTTTTAATTAAAAAAGACAGTAATTACAATTCCGAGCACAGGACTCTGTTTTTGAAAATAGGACTCCCGATTGTCACGTGAGCGGTGTTGCCACGTTGTTCAGCATGGCTAGTACTAGAGTCGGCTGTGACCTCGCCTGTATGTATGTACAATATCAATCATAGTGTCCGTTCGTCTAGTGAAAAAGCACTAAAGGGGAAGGTGCCCCTACCACCGGGTCACGCGCGAGCGCGCAGCCATTATGCCTCGTTCGCATGAGAAATACCTTTCTATTTTAGGAGAAAAGAAATTTTTTCAAATAAATGCTTAGTCGGAGAAGTGAGGCAGTTCATTCCTCAACGAGTAAAATATATAACCAGCACCATTAAAAACTCGGTTGTCGAAATAATTAATTGCGTTGAGCCTCGGACGGCGAAGGTGGCACCCTCCGCCCTATAGGATGGTGCACGAAACTGCGAACGCAGACCGTGATTCCATACCAAACCTGAAGCTGCATAAGAGCCTCTCTCTCGCACTGTAACTTCTGTCCTTGTTTAGCCCCATTTCACTCCAACTCCAGGCTCGTCGAATGCCATCCTTGTTGTTTCGCTTACGTCGAGATAGCGCGAAACCGCCCCTCGTTCGAATTACTTCTCCCCTCGCCTCGATTACTTCTTAGCCACGTGCGATACTTCTAGTGTTCCAAATTTCATAATAACTCAGAGTTTGGGAAACAAGGTAATTAGAGGCTTTTGGGAACAATCCTCTTTACAAAATGCAAATACGAGTAACTTAATGGAAGATCTTCTTTCTTATATCAGTTTCTTTAACACAGGAATAAATGCAAGCATTGAATAACAGCGAATGAAATGAAACAGTTTCATCTTATTCGTTTTTCGTTTTTTTCCTTTTTCTCCGAAACCGTTAAAGGTATCAACAAACTTTATAAGCAACAGTTATTTACCTTAAAGTATAGTATCTTTTTATGCCTTGACAAAAAATTGTTTAAACAATTACAAAAAATTATAAACGAAAAAGTTTAAAGCCTGGAAAATGAAAATAGAAAATGATCTGTTGTTGCACGTGGCTAAGAAGTAATCGAAGCATTTGAACGAGGGGCGTTTTCGCGCTATCTCGACGCAAGCGAAACGACAAGGATAGCATTCGACGAGCCTGGAGTTGGAGTGAAATGGGGCTAAACAAGGACAGAAGTTACAGTGCGAGAGAGAGGCTCTTATGCAGCTTCCGGTTTGGTATGGAATCACGGTCTGCGTTCGCAGTTTCGTGCACCATCCTGTAGGGCGGAGGGAGCCACCTTCGCCGTCCGAGGCTCAACGCAATTAATTATTTTGACAACCGAGTTTTTAATGGTGCTGGTTATATATTTTACTCGTTGAGGAATGAACTGCCTCACTTCTCCGACTAAGCATTTATTTGAAAAAATTTCTTTTCTCCTAAAATAGAAAGGTATTTCTCATGCGAACGAGGCATAATGGATGCGCGCTCGCGCGTGACCCGGTGGTAGGGGCACCTTCCCCTTTAGTGCTTTTTCACTAGACGAACGGACACTATGATTGATATTGTATGTGAGCAATATCGTGTGAATTTAGCTGCAGGCTTGTAATCGCAAGTGTTGAATGAAATGTAATATTGCGACGATGCCATAAGAGTATGACTGCAGCATGTCTGCATTATGTTATATCAATGCCCATAAATTAGGAGCCAAAATTCAAAGGAATAAACAAACAATAGATAAGACATTGTAAAACTTTCAACACGGGTAATCGTGCTGGGAGAGAGTTGGAAATCCGGAGAAATAATACTGTCACACTTGAAATTTCTAAGGAACTAATTTATTGCGGGCCGTATCTAATTCGTTACTCGTAACGAAAATCATGTTGGTTCTTGAAACTGTCGAAGTCTCTTCGACATCCTGCTTATTTACAGAGGGTCGTAAATTTTCCTAAGGGTTGCCTTGGCTCGCTAGCGCGAGACCTTTTTATCTTCCGTTTTCTCTGGATCCCACGCTTTCTCTTAGCACGTGTGCACGGAATCGTTCTCGAGTCTTGGCGGAGCACCACCATCTTCCGCTTGCCCAAGGGTGGACCGAAGCCAGGGAGAGGGACCGCCTCCGGACAGGGATGAGCCCCTCCACCATTGGACCAGGGATGATCCTGAGGGAGGATACAGGATCCAGCGAAGAGGGAACGGCAGCCAACATCGATCGAAGATCTTCACCGCCAAGCTCAGATCGATTCAAAGCTTCAACCCGTCTTGTTACATTTCTTAAAGGAATAAAGTTATACCAAAATCCTTTTCTTAAACGCAAAGTGTGTTTTATTAAAACCCGCGCCGCGAGCAGAGTGCTTTAGCGCTCCACGGGCACCTTACCCACGTTATACACATCCTAAAATATCCCTAGATAACTGAAATCCACTCGCAACACCTTCAACCTGAAACGGCGCACGCAACAATTGACAGATACAAGCGCCTCTGTCTGTATAATTAAGAAGCTTTTGCACGGGTCGATTTTTTATGCATACAACAGATCCTTATAGTGCTGTCAGTCGTGTTTAGTCCTGACAGCTGGTGAATCAGTGTAAATTAATAAAAATGGTAAATGTATCTTAAACTCATGAAACAATTGTTAGTTAAATGTGTGTTTAATTTTTAATAATTATAATTTTTTATTTTCTTCATTTTTTAGTCGTTTGCTGAAAAACTAACGTCAATTATGCAAAAACCAGGACAAGATCCTGTTGCCAAGGATGATGTACCTGTTTGGTTGAAGTATGCTGGTCGAGGACTCGGTACTGTAGGCAGTTTAAGTAAGTTTTCGAAAATAACATTCATTTATTGTTATCATTTTCTCTGCAAAAAATTTACTACAGTTACTAATAAAAATGCATATAGCAACATTATTTATAATTATAAATATATAACACAAAGATTCGATATTTACTATTTAAATACAATAAATATTCTTGGATTTTTATTTGCTGTTAGATAATTATATAGTACTATTGAAATGCCTCGAATATTCTTTTTACTATATTGTTAGGTACGATATTTATAATATACATTATTGAATTAAATATAATGCTAATGCAAATAGAATATTAATTTTCATGAATTTGTTACAGTTGCAATTTTTCTTGGAGCATGGAACTGTATATCGATACTATTGGGTTCTATAGATTGTTTAATTAGTGGTATGTGGCAAATGGTGGCTGGTTTTATAGTGGTAATGATAGAAGCCCCATGTTGTTGTTTATTTATTGATTTTGTACAAAACTTAAGTGATTGGGTAGAAAAGAGACCATATTGGAATAGAGCAGGGGCATACTGTTTGTAAGTACATTATTTTTTTGATAAAACATTAGATCATAATGCTATATTTTTTTTCTTATCATTTGTGTTAACTTATTTTACTAACGTTTCATGGTATTATGTTTAATTTTGATTATTTTAGAATGGCAATTCCACCAGTCTTCCTGTGTATAGGGATGAGTAGTATTTTTGGCAGTGGTCTAATATTTGCAACAGGTGTAATATATGGACTAATGTCTCTAGGACGAAAGTAAGTCACATTTGTTTTACCTGTAATTTTATAAGATGAATTATTAACAAATGACATACATATAAACAACTAATATTAAACAATTAACTAACTTTTCTAGTTAAGAGAAATAAAATGTGTGTTGTGTTCTCACAATAGTATGTGCATATATTTGTTTGTGGGTGTAAGTTATATTATTTTATAATAATTTGTATGTACATACGTCCAAATTAACACTGTGGCTTTTTGTTTCTTTTTTTTAATGTATAAATTAGCTGATGCAATTTATTGTTTCATCATGTACATTCATTCAAAACATAATATGTAATATCATTTTACTATCTTCTTAGTATGTATCGCACATATTTTATATTGTATATTATTATATTTTGTTAAAATATAATGACATATAATATATTTGACAAATGCAATTTTTTTTATTATATTACTAATATACTAATGATAACAGAGGAACCAGGCCCGACCCAGCAGGAATGACGTCGGGTGTGGGTTCCCCACAGGGTACAGTACCTCCTACTACAGATCATCATACAACTCTTGTGGAGGATCCTGATGTCTGGAGACCTACATAAATCATCAAATATTCATTGCACCACTTCACTAACCAGGCAATAAGATACACAGTTTAATGTGATTTTTACATTTCCAGTTTTCTAGACATCGCCTAGATATTTAAAGCTGTGTTATTATTTTATTGCTGTTTTTATTGCTGTGTATTTAACAATATCAATTTAATTGCCTTGGATTATAACAAATTGTCAATGGCTTTATTATGTGTGATTAATTTGTTTCATTAGTTTCTTATCAGAAAAATACATTTACTTTAAATGTACATGTATCTCAGATTTGAAATTATTATTTCTTTCGATTTAAAATAATTTTGTGTTCATGCAGAACATTTTAAAAATAAGTAACACACTAAAAACTGGATTCCTAAATTTTAATTGTTTACATTTTATAAATATAACCGTAGATTGTAAAATGGTACAGAATTTCTTCATTCTTTTGGTACAAGAAATTTATGTTTAACCTTGCTCGTTTATTTTGTTATATGATGCATATAAATTTTTTTTATTTCGGAAACTTGTCTGTTTTTCTATGTTCTAATACTACATTTTATTCAAAATATAGTATTCTCAATTTATGTAATACTTTGATCTATAAGTGATAAAAAAAAGACAAAGTGTTAAAAATGTATATAATTTTAGCATTTTGTTCTTATGATTAGAATAGTTTATTATAATTGTAAAATGATTTTGAATTATGTTATTATATTTTTATTAGCAAAATATGTTACTATTTCCAAATTATCTTTTTATCATAATTTTATACATATAAGTTTTATAATACAAAAATTATTTGAATTTTAATAATTTATACATTTTTAGGGCACCTCTTCCTGAAATGAGATCAGCAGCGACAAACATCGAGGTTCCTTCATCCAGTATGCAAGCCACACTTGTTGGGAATGCTCAACCCATGGGTTTTACTAATAGACCAGATAGTAATGTTTGATTTTTATATAACTAATTGGCAAAACCTCATCATTTTGTATGAATGATAACGAATGTTGTTTTGATAAAACCATCAGTAACCAAATCCATGAATATTGTGTTATTAAAATAATTGTATTTATTTTATAACAATATTGTAAAAATTTCATATACTTTTATCATGATTATCAGAACAATTATTTGTATTACTTGTATTAACACGTAGACTGCCAACTGTGAGACAACTCGTAGTTTGCGTTATTGCCTAAGACGCCAACTACGAGTTGTCTTATAATTGGCAGTCAACATGTTAAACTTTCAATGAATTTTAGATAATATTCTTTTATTACATAATTTTCAATTCAGTAGTGTAAGTTACACATACGTTATGAAAACATTGCTGTTATATGCATAGAAGTGCATATATAAAGTTAAAAACTGCCATAGAAATTAATTTTCAAAGCTATATTCATGGGCTTGGTTTCATGACTTTATCTATTTAGTGTGTCATAGTAATTTAATATTAAAATTTGTGATGAAAAAAACTATTCTTATAATTGATTTTGGATATATAGTTATCTTACTTAAATTTCACATCCTAATGGAATGAATAATAACATTTTAAGTGAAAATAACACTTCCAAAATCAAAATCCAAGACTTTCAGATAGATCATTCATAACTGATAGGGAATGGAAGAGTCATAATAGCTTTATCCTTCTTAATGTGTATGCATATCTGCATATATATAAAGCAAGTCATATGATTAGTTAAGATAAATCGTAGCTTCCTTTCGTTTAAAATATAAAAGACTAGAAAAAAATATTTGAAAAAAAAGTTGGAGGGTGCAATAACATGTATTTTGTTCTGACCTCATTTTCTTTTTAAGTATGATAAAGCTTCATGGTTTCACAGTTAAAATGAGCACGAGTAATACTTCGAGTATGTTGTAATTAGATATAAAGAATCCAACATATTTTAATCCAGAATAATCGTTTTTTATACAATGGAATTTAAGCGGAATTCACATAATATATTCCACATTTTAAAAATTAAGTTTATAGACTAATTATAAAACTAAAAATTAAAATGTTTGTGTATATTTCTTTATATAATATTGTACTGTATTGTATTATACAGTATTATATAATGAAATATTTGATCATTCTAAGATTTTTACATGTTTTATTCAACAAATTTTAAATATTTTCATAAGCAAAATTATTGTACAAATTGATTTGTATCAAAAAAATATTAAAAGAATTCATTCATTGAGTACATTGTTACAGTTAAGATGAAAATGAGGCCAGAAGAAAACAAATTTAATTGCACTATTTAATTTTTTCCATTATTGTTTTTTCTAATATGAATGGCAAAGAACTATACAATATTTTAGTTGTGTAGTTCAAGTTATATGTTCTCTCTGCCAAATTAATTTTATGTATAATTATACATCTCTATCAGTTTATTTTTAATTATTATGTTTACTACATGAATTTATATTATGTTTACTTCTCTATGGTATTGTTGAAGACTTCCAACTTATATGATTAATAATCCCTAACTGTTTTTAGTTTTATATTTTCACAGCCAAATATAGTTTTACCCCTTAACAGATAATTAATTATAATTATATGTGATAAGGCAGAGGGAATAAGTAAAATGTTAGGTTCTCATAATCTGATTTATATACAAATTTACAAACTTGTAATATCCAGATTATTCTAATAATATTTACTTTAGATTTTATTTTATTTAAAATTACATATTTTCATTATAGGCTACATACAATTCATTTTATTTTAATTTCTTTATATTATAAATTTGTATAATATATCTTTGATCAAATAAGCATTTATTTTAGACTTCACATTGCCAAACTGTTCAATCATTTTCTTTTTATACATTCCTATTTTTTAATTAATTTATTAAATAAAACTAATTGTAAAATAGAAATATTTAATGATTACTTCCGTGGTTTTTGTGTTTGTTTCCTAAATGAATTCAGTTCGAATGTCATTTTTGAAATAAAGTACTTTGATTTGATTTAATTAAATAGTTTGAAACGCCAAGTATTGAAATAAGTATTGTTCGATATGCCTGTTTACAATTACAGTCGTGCATCCGTATTCATCAGTAATATCATCCAAGATACATCGTGGTTACACGAGACTTATGATTGATTTTTATGTTATAAATCATGCAATCTTTATTAAAATATTTTTTCATTCTGTAACCATTTCCAAGTCAGTACTCCAGAGTTGAATTTTGGAGAATAATTTAACTCTTTCAACTTGAATAACCTCAATTAAAAAAAATACGTATTTATTATTTTTGACTGGTTTATTTTTTTATTATTGCTGTTTATTATTTTTGACATTTCTATACTGTTAGGAAAAAAAAATTTATTATCAATATCAATTTATAAAGTGACAGTTTAACGTGAAAATATATGTACATATGTATCTTGGGCCACGAAATCTTTTGAGTGCCTTTGAGGCAAGCATGTGCAGAGAGTAATAAAATGGGTAGGAGTAACTACTTACATGTGCATGCTTGTTGTAGTAGGAAACTGCAGAGATATTGATTCAACGGATACGGGGGCACAATTATATATTTAAAAACTAATTGTTTATTGATATATATACCACTTAATAAAAACACAAGTTTGAATTATTTAGTGAATATAATTATATACATACATACAAACATAAAATAGAACACCGCTTAATTTTTACCCCGTAAAAATATTCGGACATTAAACAAATTTTAATAATTCTACATAGAAATATATCTGTTTATAAAATTGTAATAATTTTAATATTTTCTTAATTGGCCCTTCTATGTAATACAACATGTAAACGTTTAGATAGTTTAGAAACAAAATTTTTAAACATTCCTGTATAATGTGTTCCTGTTCCTGTGTTGATTGTTATTTTAATTCTTCTTGTGTTTTTATTCTACGAATTTCTATAAATTCTTCATTGGATTTAACTCTTGAATAGCGGAGTTGGGGTCAATCGAGACCCAAACTTAATAATTTTTAAACAAAAGAGTTTCATATATTGAAGGAATAATTTTTCGAGAAACTAAAATTTAGAAAACGAAAATAATATGAAATACAAAATTAAATTAAGATTGGGTCTCTCTATGGTTCACCTTCTGAGAGTTAAATTAATTGTAGAGCATGTTGCAACACTTTTAAACAATTTATAATAAATATTCTTTCAATATTTTTATTGTAAGATGAAAATATTTATTTTTGTCTAAAATGCCATCAATAAAATCTAATTCGCCGTTAGAGGTCTCATGAGTTTATTGATGGGTTAGTGTACACTGCATAATGGTTTAAAAAGTAGCATTTCGTGATCAAAATTTAATTAGAAGAAAAACCAGTTTTTTCTATAAAATAGCAATCCTTTATAATTTCGAATTTCAATTTAATTCTCAGTATTAAAATTTAGTTATATGTATATTAGTTATGTATAGTTCAATTATATGTTATAGTGTGCAGCAAAGTTTATTATAATTATTTTAAGAATTTTATATAATAATGTCAGAAAAGTTTTCAACTATGTTTTATTTTTTCACCACATCAGACAGTTTTGTCCACAAAAGGTTATTAATATTATGAAGGTCATCCGAAAAATATTACATTAGATTGAATTTATAAAAAATGGTCTATTTTGCGTTTTAAACAATTCAAGGAACGTATTAAAAAGAATAGATGATTATGATTGTTTTTAGACAAAGAAATTGTTAACAGACAAATTCATCGGAAGATTTTGGATGCTATTTTTACTTTTGGAAATGGTACAAATTTTTCGAATGACCAAATAGTTTTTATTTTTGTAGACAAGTATTAGAGATTTTACTTATGCTTAGATGTTTATATAATTTAGAATTATGCTCAACCTTCTATATAATTTAGTTACTATACATTATTCAGTAAATTACTTTTTAATTTATTATTAAAAATAATGTTAAAACAGGTTCCTTATCTCTTTTTTTGTGCAGAATAATCGTGCCATTTTTAAATATGTTACTGTACATAATCGAATTAAAAAAAAAAATAAATTTTTGTTGAAAATGCATCCATTACACGCTGACATATACATTCTATGGGCGGTATTCACAGTCGCAACATATTTCTAAGCTGCGTGTAATATACATTAGAGATCTTGGGCCTGTCCTCGTACAAGTATGCTCGGATCATGTAGCTGTAACTTTTGAGCGGTTGAAAGTAATTTTTCTCGCCGTTCAGATGATAGGACGTAAACGACATAGTCGGTTCCACCCTTCTAAAACTGCAGATCTAACATAAAGGTGTGAATCTTTAATACAGTGTGATTCTCTCGTTACGCAAGACAAAAGCCGTGCCGCATAATCGAACCCTGCTGTCTTTTCGGGTAAAGAGCACCCAGGGGCCATGTCGCCGGACCCAAAACTGCTCTGTGTGTGTTTATGGCTGAGACGAAGACAAGAAACGTAACAGCAGGGGTTCCATTGTGCGGCACGGTTTTTGTCTTGCGTAGCGAGAGAATCACCCTGTATATCTACTTAAAATTTTAAGGCATTTATCTATTTGTTCTTCTTGTTCTCTCGAAATATCCACTCCGACTAATATTTTTTCTATAATCGCTTCTGAGATTGTGATAATAAATCTTTTCAAATTGTCATCCCGTTAATGGTATAAACAAACATAAAGTAAACTTAATATTTAAAATAATATACTTATATTTAAAATAATAGAAACATACTGTTACAACAGTTTTGTAGTAGTATGTATAATGATTTAATAGAGATAATTGTACATGTATAATCTTATCGATTATTGTTCGCAAACTGAGCTCGTCGCGCGTTGTTCTCCTCGTGGAAGGGGGCCTCCTCCCCACAGGCCCTCCAAACTCCCGTATTTAATGCTGTAACTAAAATTAGTTTGGCGCAGAAAATCCAGGCAGCGCTGGTGTCGATACAAACACATATAGAGGATATCGGTGAGGTACACACACACAAGCATATGGTCCCTATATACGTGTGCATGGTCTTACTTATTCAAAACTTTCAAAAATAAAAATAATGAAAGGGGAAAAATGACAACAATATATGTATAATAAAGAAAATATATTAAATTTTTACAAAAATATAATGAATATATATATATCAATAATAATATACAATTAATCACAATCATACATACAATAAAACACACACTCTGCTCACAGATTATACTTAATATATTAATACTATGTTAATGGTTTTATATATTGTATATGTAAACTGAATACTTACAATCTTCTTCTTCATTTCATTTCTTCTCTATTTTAATAGAGGCAGCCTCTGATATGCAATATTTATTACAGCCTCTGTAATAATAGTTTTCATTAACAATTATTTACATATGCTATAAAAAGTATATAAGAGTTATTACCAAATAAGTTCAGTGTTGGAACTGCTGATGTTAATCTTTTCCTCATGAAGTATTTTTCTTTAAAGTAGCTGCTACAGACCACCTGGAATTTCAGTTTTCAGGTGGAAGCACAGACTTTGGGTTGTCACATACTTCCACCTACTGTGCCATCCTCTTCTTATCCTTTCTCTCTTGGGGGAAGGAGAACATCCTGCTGTTTTCGTTAATACACCCTCTGATGCTGCATATTTTCTTTCTCCTTCTTTTAAGATACATTTTAATAATTAAAATTAAATATATTACTAAAACAGCAATGTAAACAGTTAATGCTTTCAGTAACAATTTAAAAAAATTCTGTACTTACTTAATTTCTATCTTCTCCTCCTGTTGCTGCATCTCATCAACAGAAGTTATTGAAAAACCTAAAAACCTAGAAAAAATAAAAAAAAACATCTTTTTAAATAATAATAATAGTCATAATGATAATAGCAATAGTAATGACAATAATAATAGTAATAATTATAATAATGGAATTCACTAACCTGGAAATTCTGTCACCACTGTCACCCACTGTGCGCCATATTTCTTCAGTCTCTTTAAATTTTGAAACAATTGAAAAACGCGGCGACAAATTTCGCGGGAACATGACGTCACGATATCTTTAGTTGTGTATGTTAAAATCAGTGATACAAGGTATGCATGTAGAGAAGCGACATCAGCGCTGCCTGGATTTTCTGCGCCGAGTTAAAATTTGCATCAAGTTCACAAGAGTGGAGCTTGGAGGGCCTGCCACCCCAATGATGTGTCGCGCCTTATGTCGATTGTTTCAATTACTTTACTAGCCAGGTACTCGACTACCTCATTAAAAAATGATATTTTATATGATCCGGATGTTTAGTGCTTATTTTTTCAAGAAATTCCCGGATATTTCGGCAGTGTATATCGGAAATGGGAAATTCGCTAATTTCATAGATTACACATCTTTTTTACACTATAGTATCGCAGCCACAGTTGCTTTTATTATGAGAAATCCGGCTGCTTCTATTGTAATATTTGTAGGCAATTAACTTTATTTAGTCAGGAAAAATTGTTCTTCCTAGGAAGCCGGACTGATGGGGGTGCGGCTACAATAATCAACTCGACACTTTCGCGAAGGATTTGAAGAATTCCTTTATTTTAATTATCTCTCTTCGCACGTCAACAAGTATGTACGATCGTCGATGATCTATATCCGTCTAACGATCGTCTAAAGCCGGGTATCCACCAGTATTAAACGCCCGTATCGTATCACCGTTCCGAACCCTTTTGAATAGGCAGACGTTGCCTTGTTGCATGCCACGGCGTGCTACGGCTCGGACAATAGTTCTTCGTGTCTTGAAATAAACTCCTATAGGCGAGAAGTTTCGATTTGCTGCATGCTGTTTCTTTAGTGTAATTATCCAAACCATATCGTGTTTGGTATCATTTTAATCAGAAAAACGTCACGAATATCTTGGTAACAGTTTCTTAAGAAAAAAATGAAAAATAACAAAGTTCAGTCGTTGCATTAGTATTATCTCACTGATGTATCCAATTCCAAATCATATTATCTCGTGCCTCAAGTGTCATGTTTCCACTTGACATAGCATTTCGGGCCTTCGCCTGGGTATGTTGTTTTTACGTTTCAAGTGGTTTCCGAACCAATCCTTTGAACGACAAGAAACCGACAATTTTCGGATCGGCCCGTTCCTTCGCCTCCGTACCACAGACCAATAGAACTTTCGATACTCGGCAACGGAAAAATCTCTGGAAAATTAACATTGTCCTTTTTCAATAATCACACAGGTGATTATTAACATTGCTCTTTTATGTACAGCGTAGCACCGAAGATAATTGATCTGTTTAAATATATTTAGACGATAAAATTTGTCTAAATTAAATTAGATTAAATTCATAAATAATTTCATCGCTTTTGAAATGAATCCAATAATACCGCAAGATTTCAAATAAATTGAAACCCAAGTGACGGCACGAAACGCTATGTCAAGTGCCAACGCATGAACCTTTCCTTCGATGCAACAGCAAAGAATCGACAAATTTTTCGGATGGATCCGTTGCCTCCGTTCCTTTGGAACGCCACGCAGCAAAACGAAACTCCTCGCCTGTAGTGGCCGAGTCCTATTGCCTAACCGTTTATATCAAGAAACGAAAAAATGTTGCATGCAACGAGGCAACGTCTGCCTATTCAAAAGGGTTCGGAACGGTGATACGATACGGGCGTTTGATACTGGTGGATACCCGGCTTAAACCTATCGTCCTCGCTCGCGGCCGGGGGAGGGGGGCCACCTGAGAGAGGGGAAAGAGAGGGGGAGACACTGCGACAGTAACCTAATTTACCTACATATTACTACTTATTTTCAGCAACTACAATATATTAAATTTATTACTATGAGAAAGGCGTTTTTCGTCTCGGGATCGTCTGTCAGACTAGTCAGTGAGGTTGACAACAGACGATCCCTGCTCCAGACACCTATCGTACCGCTATTCGGAACTTATACAATGTGTCCCGCGTAACTGGAAATACTCAATTATTTCCTAAACTATTAAAGATACAAGAAATTGCTTTGGTGGTCGTTGCATGGTAAGAGAGGGCAACATCTTGACGTAGACACATTTTTTTTTGCATTATTATTTTCAAAAATATTATGGCAAAGTTTGGTTTTTTAAATGGAACTATATATTTTTCTTTCGATCATTTGATAGTGTTTTTGAAGTCGAATTCATTAAGCTTGGATGTATACACTTGATTTTCATTTGTTTTCGTGATATTGTGCTAAGAAATATGGAGATTTTTCACGGGAAAAATTCACTTCAGTGGGAAATATCAGCAGGGGTCCTGTTCGCGCGTGAAGTGCGACGTGTTAAGCCAGGCCTGTCCAAGTAGGGGAATCCACTCCTGGAACACATGTTTTGGGTCCCCTTCCAACGCTGCTCCTTCAAGTAAGCAGCATTGGAAGGGGACCCAAAACATGTGTTCCAGGAGTAAATTCCCCTACTTGGACAGGCCTGTGTTAAGCAGTACCGCTTGAAATGGATACCACGGGTGGCCAGCGGGACGGTAGGCCCAAACTTTAGATGCAAACAGGACCCCTGCTGATATTTCCCACTGAAGAATTCGTGAATGCAACGATGCACTCAAAAAATGCAAATCCACTTTTCATTTAAATGGAATTCCATTTCTTTTTAACTTGTGTCAGCTCCTTGAAACATTCTGCACAAAAAAGTACTATGATACTATTAGAACTAATAAATGGAGGGACCTCGCGTCTATGCAGTAAAAGCTGAATACAGTAAAACCTGGATATATGCAACAAACATTGGGACCCAGACGTTGCATATATCCAGTCGAGGTGTCGAATCTCGGATTACAGTGATTACACGCGACGACCAGCCAAGCGTGAACGTAGAAAGGGACAGACAGTGGAGGAGAGAGAGAGGTCCAATGATCAAAGGAAAGAGCCGAAACGTATCGGTGTGACTAATACTAATTTAATTATAAACCTTTTCTGTTTTTAACTTTTTTTTACTGAAACTTATACTAGCGCATTGGTGAAATTTTTCTAATTAAAATGTGTAAGTTAATACGCTACTTGAGTCTTTATTTTACAAGATACAGTATGATTGACTGATATTCACAATGTTCAAACGCGATTGCTACAGCGAAAACTGTTGACTGGCCCGTTTGTCGTAACGGAAAAGAATGACCGCTCAATCGAAAACGCAAGGGCCTCTTTTCCACGTCAAGGTTAAACCCTCCATCGTCCTTTGTTCGCTATCTGTATTTTCTATTTAGGATACGTTGACGTAGCATATCCTTTCCAGATGTCCTCAAGCGCAGAAACAGACGAACAGGGCCGTGGTACCCAGAAAATGTTTTTAGTCTTACATTCGTCCATCCTGACAAACAGTCTGTCCTCAGACTTGTGATCTAAACATATATATTTTCAGTTAGTATCAATCGTAAATTATTAACACAATTCTTGTAGATCAAATTAAATAGACTTATCCTTGTTCGTGAGTTTGTCCTCGACTTTCGAGGTCGAGATTTTCGTCTTTCCATTCATAGGTTCCTGAATCGTATTATTTCCTGTTGGAAAATTCGAAAGCTAACTGACCATTGACCCCATACGGAACGCACGTGGCTGCAAGACAGTCGTCAGGACACTCGGGTGATTGGGCCCGACACTACGGCGACAGAGCGTCATAAACTCATCAAGAGTCCTCGAGTTTTCCGCAGAGGGAAAAGGACTCTCCAGGCCCGAAATGGGCATTCTTTACGGGTTTTTCGTCGGAACAATTCGCTCGTTGCTCTCGTGGAGAATAAATCGAATCGTTCAATCGTCTACTCGGAGTCATTTATTTCCATTTTTTCTTTATTCTAACATTCCTTTTCGTATTCAGTTGTCATTGAACTGTTTGTTTATTGCCAGGGACCCCATTTTACTGCTCCATTTTATTGTTTTTTTGTTTTTATGCTTTTGCTCCTAGCAAAGATGTCCGGCTTACTGAATGTGGTTTCGTTGTACCTGTCCAGTTATATTTTTGATACCTGCTGTGCGGTAGTATCGTTGTACTTACTATACACGTTCCGTTTGGTCTTATAAGCGACGCACCGTTCGTGGTGCCGTCGCACCCCCACGCTCGTATTTGTAGGGTGGCAGTGCCGTTGCATCTCCCGTACATACTTTTTGAACATCGCCCAAGCAACACGCCGTCGCATGTTCTTGGGTCGACCGTTCGGTACCGTTGTACCCTTCTAAAGCTTTTGTTCGGTCCACCTAGACCAAACATCGTTGATGGATTCATCATCCATCAATCTAACCCTTCCATCAAAGAGTTAACTATCCTCTTTAATAACGATCCACGGTTTCATGTGATCGGCAGCGGCCACTGTCCGTGTTCGTCTGACTACTTTTCGCAAGTCCTTCACCTCGTATCGGTCGTTTAGAAGAACCTTACGAACTCGGAAAGGACCTTTAAACTTTGGGAATAATTTGCGGCTGGTTCCCGTTGCAGGCTCACTGGTAATTTGTATCAATACCAAGTCGCCCTGGTTATACTTCCTGGCTTCTCGTCTCGCTTTATCGTACCGTTCCTTCTGTTTCTGTTGTTCTGTCGTGATGTGATCTGATATTCTACCTCGTAACTCCGTCAGATCCATTCGTTCTATCTCGTTCTGTATTTCATTTAATTTGCGTGCTTCGGCCGCGCATTTTACATTACACCCTATTAACGCCTACATCGGTGTCGTCTCGTACCTTCTTTACCTCCACGTCCCATTTTCTTGGGTCTTTACCTGCGGCTGTTGTTGCCAATGCGTTTACAATAATCTTATTATACCTCTCGCACTGACCGTTGGCTCTAGGTGTTGCTACCGCGTTCAGCACGTGCTTTATTCCGTATGCAGCGCAAAACTCCTTAAAGGTCTGCGATGTGAATGCCGTCCCTCTATCGCTTATTATGCGCGTCGGTGAACCGAATAAATGAACCAGATCCATCAAAATCTTAATCACGTGACGTGTTTTTTGGGTTTTCACTGGTTCAATAACTGTGAATTTCGTAAATCCGTCTACCAGGACTAATAAATATCGGTTATGCTTGATGCTTGTTTCAAACGGTCCCACCACATGGTCAACGTGGACCGTGTGAAAGGAAATTGGGACCTTCTCGAAAATGTTCAGTTTGCATTGCTTTTTCCCGGAGGTATTCTTATAATATGCACAATTTAAACACGTTGCCACGTATTTTGTTACGAACCGGTGCATACCTGCAAACCAGTAGTTTCTTCTGATCCTTTGTATCGTCTTTTCGGCACTTAAATGTCCCGCATCATCGTGACACAGTCTGCAAATTTGCATGCGGGCATTCCGTGGCACCACCCACGCTGTCGCCTGATCCGTCAGTCGTCTATGGATCTTCCCACTTTTTAGCATGTACTCCTTAAAATACTGCTTTGTCTCGTCGGTCTTCTGCTTGTTTTCAAGCACTCGTCGTATCCGTTGCAACTGCTCGTCTTATAACTGAGCTGATAGTAACCAATCTGCTTCCGTCAAGTCGATTTGACTGATTTCCAATATTGACGCGGGATTCCGGCTTACAATTAGTGCGTCTACATGCGCCGTTCTTGGTGCAGCTCGGTACTCTATATCGAAAGTAAAATCTTGTACCTCCAACCACCATCTACAGGGTGTTATGTAACGCATTTTCACGCTCCTAGATGGTGGTAGGGGGGGTGATTCTGAACAACTTTTTCCTTTGCGAAAAAGTGGTCCGAAGCTTCCTTTTTGAATTATTAAGCAAAAACACTGACCAATCCGAGCGCGTATAACGCGCGGGCTCAGGGACGGCAGCGTCGGCTACGAAGCGGGGCTTGACGTAGGTCGCGAACGAACGGCTCGGCACCCCGTTAGCATAGCACAATAAAAAAATTAAACTAGTTAAACATTTTTTGTTGTTGTTCAAAACGAATACGGAATCTAATCTCTTGTCGCCTGTCATTATGTAAAAAAGGAAATTTTCAACATTCTAAATAACAAATAAAAATGTTTGAAATGAAATAATGAATACAAATTTTAAAACAATTTCAGTGAAACTTACCCATTCGTTCGTAAATTCCTATCTGGGTCAATCCTGGGTTATTGTGTCGGTCTTCATCACTTGACGAAGAAACACGTGAGCAGAACAGCTGATTTCACGATCGGGTTAGTGAATTCGCCTCGTTTATTGCACTTAGGTATCGCACTCGCGCAGTCCCTTTCGGGGTCGATTTTTTCACTGAAACGACCACACAAAAGCGTTTATTGTACCTAAGTGCAATAAACGAGGCAAGTTCACTAGCCCGACCGTGAAATCAGCTGTTCTGCACACGCGTTTCTTCGTCAAATGATGAAGACTGACACAATAACCCAGGATTGACCCAGATAGGAATTTACGAACGAATGGGTAAGTTTCACTGAAATTGTTTTAAAATTTGTATTGATTATTTCATTTCAAACATTTTTATTTGTTATTTAGAATGTTTAAAATTTCCTTTTTTACATAAGGACAGGCGACAAGAGATTAGATTCCGTATTCGTTTTGAACAACAACAAAAAATGTTTAACTAGTTTAATTTTTTTATTGTGCTATGTAAACGGGGTGCCGAGCCGTTCGTTCGCGACCTACGTCAAGCCCCGCTTCGTAGCCGACGCTGCCGCCCCTGAGCCCGCGCGTTATACGCGCTCGGATTGGTCAGTGTTTTTGCTTAATAATTCAAAAAGGAAGCTTCGGATCAATTTCTCGCAAAGGAAAAAGTTGTTCAGAATCATCCCCCCTACCACCACCTAGGAGCGTGAAAATGCGTTACATAACACCCTGTATATAGGTAGACGTGGTAACAAGTCTTTTTTCGGTTACAACTTTAAATTTTAACCCTAACAGGTATACTCTAAAATAACGTAGTGCTAATACTACCGCCATAGCCTCTAACTCGTAGGAATGATAACACCTCTGGTCCATCGTAGTCTGCTTGCTGTAATAGGCTACTACGACCATTTCTTTATCCGCTTTCCTCTGCATCAACATCGCTCCCACTCCTATCGAACTTGCATCAGTATGCAGTTCTGTTTCTTTTGCTGGGTCGAATACAGTAATACTTCGAAATAAGCAAGTGGTCTCTGCTTCGAAATAAGCAACTCGCTATTCCCTCTTCTTTGTTTGAAGTCGCCCGCAAAGTGAGAGGTACGAGAAATGAGTGAGAGGTCCATGAAAGCGCGAAGCCGATGTTTAAGGTAATAAATTTCACGCTCGACTGAGCAGTGACATCGGTTAGTAGAAGAAGGATGGAATATATATACATATTGCTAATATTGGTCGTGTCGTGAGTCTCGTTTTGACCGTGTTAAACGCGTTTCTTTGTTGCTCTGACCATTGTCATGTTACATTTTTTCGGGTTAGTCACGTCAGCGGTTCGACTATGGTAGCGAAGTTTCTTACAAATTTTCTAAAATAACTTGCCAATCCTAAAAATTGGCGAACCTGTTTTATTGTCTGTGGCGCTTCCATATGTACCACCGTTTCAATTTTCCGTTGTCCTGGTCGCACACCGTCCTCGCTAATTTCTCTTCCTAAATACTGTATGGTGGTTTGGAAAAATGAGCATTTGCTCAACCTCAGCGTTAAATTGTGTTTTCGTAACACGGTCAGTACCTGTCGTAAACGGTCAAAACCCTCTCTCACTATCCTAGATGGGATAATAATGTCATCTATGTATGGGATCGCTATGCCGTCCTGTAATGGCTCTAAGATTTTATTGATTATCCTTTCAACTACAGCCGGCGCATTAGCCAAACCGAAGGGCATTCTTACGAATTCATAATGACCTTCCACAGTGACGAAAGCTGTCTTGGCAATTGACTCTTCGGCGACGGGTATTTGGTAACAACCGCTGACTAGATCTAATCCGATGAAATAACGGTTACCCCCTAGTTTATCTATTTGATCCTCTATCAACGGTAAAGGGTTCTTATTCTTTACCGTAATCGCGTTTAACTTGCGGTAATCGATGCACATTCGGTAATCGTTGGTTTTTTTTTACCAACAGTATCGGACTGGCATACGGAGAACTCGACTCGCGAATGATCCTGTTGTCTAGCATTTCTCGAATCATTTCCCTCACGATTTTCTTCTCGGCTTCCGCTAAACGATATGGTCGATAGACTACTGGATCGGAAGTCATACATTTGATTACCATCGACGCGCCGTTCGTTTTTCCGAGTTCCCGCATCGATGACGAAATGCAATCCCGAAACTCTTCCAACAATTCTTCACATTTCCATTTTTGACTTTCATCAAGGTTCCCGTAATTTATATTTTTCTCCGCTAGAACTTCGCAGAGGTTGACGCTCTGGATCTCCTCCCCGTCGTTACATTCATTGGGTGTTTGTTTTACTATCAACTCTTGCCCGCGTTTCAGCATTATTATGCACTCCTGATCTAAGAAATCACGACCAATAATAATATCGTATGCTAGCTGTTCGTCTGTCACAACTAGCGCGTTGACCGTGGTTGAAGCTTCCATTACTTTCAACGTTATGCAAGTATTCTTATCGGTTGTACATATTTGACCCGCAAACCCTTTCAAAATCGTCTCCGAAGTTGTGGTTATCGGCAAGTCAAATTTGCTCGATACTGATGCTCGTACTAATGTACACGCGCTTCCCGTGTCGATCAAACCTTTAACTTTATCGTCGTTCACCCGCACCGTGCGCTCGTACATGTTGTTAGCACACTTACAATTAGTTACGACTCCCACCTCGTTTATCTCCTTCGTACCGGGGCACTTTTCCTTTGTGTGTTCCAGCCGCTTACATTTCGAACATTCCATTCAAGGTTTTTTACATTCCTTCGCGAAATGACCATCGATACCGCAGTTAAAGCAATTAATAGCCGGTCGCCTCTTGCTGATTCCCGCCTCTTCAGTTACCACCGTATTAGGGCGCGACTTGTGCGTTTCCGACGCGCGATGATGCGATTTACTTGGCTGCGAACTCGTGCTAGCGCGACGCAGTTCATTCATGTTTGATATATTCCCCAACGTAGACATATAGGTGTTAGGTTTTCTCTGAGAAAACCAGTACAAAAATTAATCTTTATTAAATGGTTTTATTCTGATGGAGAGAAGTGTTGAATTTTTATTACGCATATTGCCTCGTAGAATTCGGCTAACTGTTTATATAAAGATGCGATAGGGCCTCGTATAAACACAAGAGAGGCTTTTAGCGGTCGGTTCTCGTTTGGCTGCCGAGTTAGTTCTCTCGTGAGAGTCTCATTGAAAGGTGTCTCTTCCAAGAGCGTTCAATAAAGTATTAATTATTAAAAATATAAACAAAGGATTCATTTATCATAACCTATTTTCTAACAATAGGAATACAACTCACTCGTATGCGTTTGTCTAGCAGCCCGGGCCGTTCTCGCGATATTATCGTCCTTGATCCCATCGATTACCATATCAATTTGGTACTCCTCTCGAATGACAATATCAAGGTTCCGTATTTTATTTAACTTTTGGAAACAATAGTCTCTTAACGATTGTCCCGGGCTAGCTTTGTACAATGCAGCTTCTTTAAATAACTTTAAGAAAGGAACGGACTTACGAAATTGCTGGATCATTCCTGCTTTTGTTTCGGTCCATGTTGTGGTGACTTGTAAACCTGTGTCATACCATTGTCTAGCGTGTCCACGTAATCGAGACGCGATCAATCTCAATATTGATCGATCATCCCAGTCAAATTGTTCTGCCAATCCATCCACACGTTCCATCCATTTCTCGACCACCAAATCGTCCTTCGATGGATCAAAAAGAGGAATCATTTGTTCATCTCCCTGACGAACATTTGTTCCCCGAGATGGCAGTAGTTCCGAATTGTCCCGGTGGCCGATCAACATGGACTTTGAAGGGGGGAGAGGGGGGAGGGAGAAAACCCCAAATACAAACGGTATCCACATCAGACCAGTAGTTCCGGAGATATTAATTAAAAACTTTAGCAGAATACATAGAATTTTGCCTATACAGACGTGGCTAACACAACCATCCCCGCTGTAGAAATCGTGGTCGTCAAGCGTCAAGCAGCCGATGACACGGTAGGGGGTCTCAACCTGGGTATCTACAGGGTGTTCTATATGTATAAAGCGCAATATTTTGTAAACTGTGGTTCACGTTTACATTAATCTCGTCGTTTTACTCGTTTTGATATGCTGAATACGAATATGATTTTTATTTTTAATGGAAATAACATAAGCAGTCGAAATATTCGCAAACAACTTTACACAGAATTTTACCCAATAATGTAAGGCATATGTAAGGCGAATTTGCCAGTTATACATATACGAACAGAAGGTAACACTTTGTTCGTCTACGAATATCAAACCGTAGTAGGTTAAGTTAGGTTATATTCTCCGTGGCGGGGGTGTCGGGCCTAAAACACAAGAATAATTACTTTAAAAAATGGCACAATGATCACAACTGAATGAGACACCCTATAAATACTCAGGTCGCGACCCCCCTACTGTGTCATCGGCTACTTGACACTCGACGAACACGATTTCTACAGCGGGGATGGTTGTGTTAGTCATGTCTGTATAGGCAGAATTCTATGCATTCTGCGAAAGTTTTTAATTAATATCTCCGAAACTACTGGTCTGATGTGGATACCGTTTTATATTTGGGGTTTCGGGGAGTTCGGAAAGGTTTTACAAGTGAACCGATCGGGCAAAATACGCACCTGGTATGGATCCTATCTGGTCCTACGTCCCTACCTTTCTTTGTGGATGCCCATCACGCTACGTTGTTAGAAAATCTCGATGCAGATCTTCGCCGCTTCTGGGAAGTCGAAAATATCCCAACTCAATCCGTGCTCTCACCTGAGGAAGAAAAATGTGAATTACACTTTCAATCCTCTCATACTCGTACGTCGGAAGGGCGTTACACAGTTCGACTCGCGTTCAAGAGCGAACCCCCTATAGATTTAGGCGAATCTCGTTTTGCCGCGATGAAAAGTCTTCTCTCTCTTGAAAGACGCTTTAAAAGCGACCACGTAAATACCGAAACCTATAAAGAATTCCTTTCAGAATACGAAGCCTTAGGCCATATGGAAAAGGTTCCAACAGATCCGGTTCAAACAACCAACCAAATTTATTATATTCCTCATCACGCAGTGCTTCGTGAAAGTAGTTCGACAACTCGCCTTCGCGTCGTATTTAACGTTTCTCGCCGAACTTCAAACGGCACTTCTCTAAATGATCATCTCTTAACCGGACCCAAGCTCCAAACTGATCTAATTGCAATTCTTCTCCGATGGAGAGGATTCCGTTTTGTATATACCACGGACATCGAGAAAATGTACCGTCAGAGTTTAGTTGATACACGAGATGCAGATTTTCAACGCATTTTATGGCGTCCGTCGTCACAACAGTCCGTTGAGGAGTATCAACTCCGTACCGTCACGTATGGCATCAAATCAGCTCCTTATCAAGCTCTTCGCGTTTTAAATCAGCTGGCAGTGGACGAAGGTCATCAATATCCTCTAGCTCTTTCAGTATTAAAGGATCAAACGTATGTCGACGACTGTCTCTTCGGAGCAGACGACAAAGATCTCTTGCGAACCATTCGCGACCAAACCATAAACCTGTTAAACAAAGGCGGCTTTCGTTTACGCAAATGGGCCAGTAATGATCCGACTCTATTAAATGATCCGCGCGATCACGGTCTTGCTAAAAATAAACTCCTTAATATCGAGGAGACCTGCTCAGTTTTAGATTTAGAATGGAATCCAGTGCTCGATCATTTTCAATTTCGAGTCACCATTTCTTCGAATCTTGCCAATACGAAACGGACAATTCTCTTTCAAATTGCAAAACTTTTCGACCCGATGGGGTTGTTAACCCCAGTCGTTATACCCGCGAAAGTGTTTATGCAAAAATTGTGGTCACTCCAATATGATTGGGATGACATTCTTCCTAACGACATTCTCCTAGAATGACAAGATTACTACACTCATTTACCAGATTTGAATAAGATCACGATTCCTCGCAAAACAGTCAATGGCATCGCGCTACATCAGGAAATCCACGGATTTGCCGATGCATCCACTAAAGCCTACGCCGCTTCGGTTTATATAGAAGCGTCCTCCCAGACGACAATGTCTTCGTTTCGCTTCTCGTTGCCAAATCACGAGTAGCTCCCGTTAAAACATTAAGCGTACCGAGATTAGAATGATGTGCAGCTGTATTGTTGGCACGTCTTGTTGTTTTTGTGGAAAATTCCTTATCGCTTATCAATCACAATGTTCACTGTTGGACCGATTCAAGCATCACTCTCGCCTGGCTTAGCCAACCTCTAACTCGTTGGAAGACTTTTGTCGCCAATCGAGTCTCTAAAATTTAGTCTCTTCTACCTGAAGCACAGTGGCATCATGTTCCAACAAATAGTAATCCTGCTGATTGCGCAACCCGCGGTCTTACGCCACCGGAACTAAAGAGTCATTCCATATGGTGGTCAGGACCTTCATGGTTAAAACAAAGCGAAGACGTTGGCCAAAATCCAATATTAGAATAGTCGATTCTCACGAGGAGGAGAAAATTCCAAAAATAATGTCCGCGGTTTCTAATACGGATCCCTGGGATCTACCAACGCGATACTCTTCTTGGTCGAAACTACTTCGAGTGACGGCTTACATACTTCGTTTTACTTCTAACCTCCGCTACGGACATACGAACAAAATTAAATTACAACTCACCATTAAGTCAATAGTAGCAGTGCCTCCTCTTCAACCCGACGAGATTCAGAAAGCAAAATTCCTGTGGTTGAGTAGGATGCAATCCGAGTTGCTTCCGGATGAGCTTAGGAGTCTGTCTGCGACAAAGGCTCTCCCAAAATCCAGCACGTTGCTTTCACTTAACCCTATCCTAGATTCAGACGGGCTTATTCGGGCGAAAGGGCGACTTGCACACTCGCAATTTCCTGAAAACACAAAGAAACCTATCATTCTACGCTCCCATCCACTACTATCATAGATAATAAGTCATACGCACGTAATCCATCTACACGCAGGTCCGCAACTCACTCTTGCCTGTTTGCGACGTGAGTACTGGATCTTGCGAGCACGCACCACGATACGATCCGTTTTATATAGGTGTGTACCTTGCGCGCGTCATCGCGCATCCGTTCCGTCTGAGCTCATGGGAGATTTACCGGCATCCAGAGTCACTGCGGTAGAAAGACCATTCATAAATATAGGTGTCGACTACGCAGGCCCGATTCACGTTCGTACTACATCGGGACGAAGACACAAATCGCACAAAGCTTATATAGCAGTATTTGTTTGTATGGCAACAAAGGCCGTCCATTTAGATCTCATAAGCAACTACAGTAAAACTTGGATATATGCAACAAACATTGGGACCCAGGCGTTGCATATATCCAGTCGAGGTGTCGAATCTCGGGTTACACGCGACGAGCAGCCAAGCGTGAACGTAGAAATGGACAGACAGTGGTAGAAAGAGAGATGTCCGATGATCAAAGGAAAGAGCCGAAACGTATCGGTGTGACTAATACTAATTCAACTATAACACTTTTTTATTTTTGACTTTTTTTTACTGAAACTTTTACTATCGCATTGGTGAAATTTTTCTGATTAAAATGATACCAAACACGATATAGTTTGAATTATAATTACTTGCTAAAATTGATGTTAAAAGTTGGCGAAAAGCAAAGGAGGATTGGAAATGAAAACCAGTTGCGGCGTCGGCTCGGGTTTCAAACGTTGCATATATCCAAGCGAGGTGTCGATTCTGGGCATTTAAATGTTGTATATATCCAGTCTTGGTGTCGATTCTGGGCATTTAATGTTGCATATATCCAGTCTTGGTGTCGATTCTGCGTCCGTACAAATCGTTTGTACCATGCCGCGTTACCTATTTTACGTTCGTACACAACATGCGACGTGTTACATGCTGCATGTTGCGTGTTTGATGTAGGTGTACGGCCTGCCTTATACATATGTAGTCGAGGTGTCAATTCTATATTGTTTATTTTATTATTATTGTTTATTTATTCTATTATCATTCTGTTATTACTGTTAGCTTGTAAATTACTTTTATTTTCAATAGGAAGAAACTGTCCGGTTTCATGGAAATCACGGGCTGTTCCTAACATCATAAAGCACCTAATTTGAAGTCAGTAGTTCCGCTGCTTAGAAATATTCTGAACTGAACCGTGGCAACAATAAGTTTATGAAGCCATCGACCAGTTTAGTACTTTGCTAGAAATATTTTCATGTTGATTGCCTACCTCTATTGCCTCGGGATTAGTATATTTCACTTTTGGGTTATTATTATTTTAATAAATAAATATAATTCAAATCATACCGTGTTTGGTACCATTTTAATCAGAAAAATCCCACAAATGCGTTAGTAAAAGTTTCATTAAGAAAAAGTTAAAAATAAAAAAGTTTTATCGTTCAATTAGTATTAGTCACACCGATATTACGGTCGGATCATATTACACGGTTTCCTCGCCGAGCGGATCGGTTCGGTTTAGGGGGATCCCCCCAAGTGGAGGGGATAGCGATGTTGCATATATCTAGACAAACTTTTGTTGCATATATCCAGGTTTTACTGTATACATCAGCCGCATTCCTAGCAGCTTATACGAGATTTGTGTCCCGACGCGGAATTCCAAAATCCATGTATTCAAACAAGGGAACGACCTTTCAAGGAGCAAACAAGGAATTGATAAAAGCTCACCGAGAATCTCTACGAGATACCAATCTCCATAATAAGCTCGCCGTAGATGGGGTCACTTGGCACTTTTTACCCCCATCAGCAATCATTTTGGAGGGTTGTGGGAGGCAGCGGTGAAAAGTGTTAAGCACCATTTACGCCGATCCATCGGTACTCATACACTCACCTTTGAGGAATTAACCACAGTACTGTGTCGTATCGAAGCCGCATTAAATTCTCGTCCGCTCGTCGTCATGTCTGATTGCATCGATGATTATAACGCACTTACACCAGGTCATTTCTTACTTGGATCGGCCTTAACCTCACTTCCGGAACCAAGCGTACTAGAATTAAAAGAAAACCGACTGTCACGTTGGCAGTTAATCCAGCGAATTACAGAAACTTTTTGGAAAGCGTGGCATACCGAATATTTACATACTCTTCATCAGCGTCCGAAGTGGAGAGTCGCGCAAAACCTCACAAAAATCGGTCAGCTTGTCCTGTTGCGAAATGAACGCACTCCACCAGCACAATGGGAATTAGCACGCATAATTGATTGTCACCCCGGCACCGACCGGATAATTCGCGTCGTAACAATCAAAACAGCGAACTCAACGTATAAGCGACCCATTTCGAAATTATGTTTCTTGCCGATTGATATTAATGTCGAGTCTGACGCCCAACAAAGTTCTTGAACGAGTTCATTCAACGGAGCCCAGCGTGTTCGGTATACACCTTATAGTTAGAGCGTCGCATTAGTCGCCGTGACGTCACTGCGCAAATCTAAAATTATAGGGCTACGCGCAGCCCCCACCATGCGGCGGTTCCACGGAGACACGCGTGTCGCTCAACCGTTTAACGATTTTAGAATAATTCCAGATTTCGATCGATATCCAGTGTATAACAAAAGTGACAGTAAATTCATTCAACCGATTCTTTATTAAAAAATCCGTACATTTTCGTTCTGACTAAGTGCCAGAGAACGGAGCACAGTGTAACAAAATAAAGTGACGATCATTACTTTATTAAAAAGTTTCTCGTTATTTCACACCGCCTCGAAATCCAGTCCTTCGGATAAGGACGCATCAGCGATCCGACCATCCAACCAAACCAAGAAACATGGTATTAATGTATTAAGTATAATCTGCGAGCAGAGTGTGTGGTTTATTGTATGTATGATTGTGATTAATTGTATATTATTATTGACATATATATATATATTTATTATATTTTTGTAAAAATTTAATATATTTTCTTTATTTTACATTGTAACGTGGTGACACCCGTGCCCCCCGTTACAATCGCTGCGCTTCTCCCACCTCACACGCCCATATCAAGATAACTCCTAACCCTTCCCTCACCTTACCCCTTTCTCTCTGCCCACCGGTGTCGGGCCGATGGACAGAACTACCCAGGACTACCCTTCAAGAGGAGCTTCGAGGCAAGCGACAGACCCCTAACCCCTCCCAAGGAAAGGGAGCAACGCGGGACTTCGAAAACTAGACGTAGCTGTATTTTGTATTGTATTGTATTTATTGAAAAAGGATCGTAAGCTCCATACAAGCTCATAGATCCGGAACAGCAATAAGTGGTACATATCATTACAGTAAATTCATATAAAGTCAGTAGAAAAGTCAGAGATGAACAAACTTAATTAAATAGAAATATTGTTTTTTTGTAAGAAGCGCGATATAGTATATAGTTCCTTGAGGTGTGGACCGGCGAGAAAGGTCTCTATGCACCAGGGAGGTTGCCAGCCCTGACGCCGAAGACCATTAATGAGTTCAGGTCGGTGATCTAGTAGAGGGCACTGCCAGAGTGCGTGATTGAGGTTATCTTCCATGATACCGCAGCGACATAGAGGACTGCTTGTTTGCTTGATCTTGAAGAGGGACTCTCCCAGACTGTAGTGGTCCGATCGAGCTCGACAGATCCACGAGGTGATAACCCTCGGTAAATTTTTCCCCGTAAACCAATGCTTTCTCGTACTTTGAAAGAATGTCTTGAAGTATTTTATGCCAGTCGGTTTAGGATTGCCTGGTTGGGCCTTGTTATACCAGATAGCATCTGCTTCCTCCCACATTTGAGATGCATAAACTATATGCAAGTCTTGAGGAGGTAGTTTCCAATAGGGATGGTGAGCTGCATTAGTAGCGTGTTTAGCCAGTTTGTCAGCCTCTTCATTGCCAGTCAAGCCCCGATGAGCAGGTATCCAGACAAGTCTAGGTTTATGAGGAAGAGAGATCCCACCAAAATTGTTGATTTTGTTAAGAACCTCTCTTGCGTAAAAGTGGGTCAAGCAGTTGATCGGATTTTGAATGGCAAGGATGCAGCTCAACGAGTCAGTGAAGATAGTAAAAGCCATGTCTGGGTGGTTCTTTGCCAAGTCAAGAGCTCTGGAAATAGCCAAGCATTCGGCCGTAAAAACTGAGGCATGAGAATGAATGCTCATAGCTTCTGCCTGCCCAAGCTCTGGGCAGAACCAAGCAGCCCCAGTGGAAATCCCTGTTGGTGTTTTAGAACCATCAGTAAATATTGGGATGGATCCTCTATAGCTAGTAGAAAGGATCTCTTGATATTTTGAATTAATGTCATCTGAGTTCTTCAAACTGAGCCCAGTAGTGGTGTCACATAGAACTGAGGGTGCAGACTGATCTTGATAAGATCCAAACAAACACTCCTTAGAGTTGATAAGAAGGGGTTTCAAAGACCAAATTTGTTGAATGACACGAATAATGAGATTAGTAGGGCGGCGGATATGTGGTCTGAGATTGTCAATACTGGATAAATATGCAGCAAGTTGACTATTGAGAAAATGAGCCAAGTTTGTCAATATTTTTGTGATATGCTTTTTACCTAGGTACTCAGCACGTAGAGTAAGGGGTGGAAGTTTGGCTTCAGCGAGGGTAACATTGATAGGTGTGGAGTTCCTCAAACCCAGTGAGAATCTAGCAGCAGCTAGCTGGACTCTCTCCAGTTTTTGGAGGAGCCCATGCTGGTGAGGAGAAAAAATGTGAAGGCAATATTCTATTTTGGAGCGAATGAGCCCTCTATATATGGTCAGAAGAGTGTCAGGGTGAGCACCCCACCAGGTGCCTCGAAGAAACTTAATAACGTTGAGGGTCTTGCGAGTGTGAGCACATAGCTCATTGATGTGGTGAGAAAAGTTAAGTCTTTGATCTAGATGGATGCCTAGGAATTTGACCGTGGTGGATTTGAAGATGACGGATTTTCTAATCTTAATAGAAGGTGTGCCAGTAAAGTTTCTCTTGCCACTGATTATGAGGAGTTTAGTTTTATGGGCTGCGATGCTAAGACCTATTTGCTCAAGGTTTTTGTTTAGTATGTTGGTAGCAATTTCCAGGGATGCAATGGCACCACTAGGATCATCGCCAGTTGCACAAATAACAATATCGTCGGCATATTTGTATACTCGAATGTTGCTAGGAAGATTGCAGTCGATGTCTGCAATGTAAAGGATGAACAGCAGGGGACTGAGGACGCCGCCTTGCGGAACACCAATGTTCGTGAGCCGTGTGATCTCAAGTGGGAATCCTCTATCATCCCGCACCTGGAAATGAGATCTTCTATCCGAAAGTAAATTGGCGATGAAGTGAAGGGGGTTGGCAGAAATCCCTAGTAACTCAAGTTTAGCTAACAATAGATCTGGTAGGACACGATCAAAGGCTGAATCAATGTCAATAAAAGCGGCAGCCGTAGTGCGCCGATTAAGTAGGTTGGTGTGCGCCAGGGTTGTGAAGGCAAGAATGTTGTCAGCGGTGGATCTGCCTTTACGGAAACCGGACTGGAGTTCCGGCAAAAGACCCATCGACTCGAGCCACGAATAGAGTCTCTGAGAGATTAATCTTTCGAGTAACTTGCATAGGTTGGAAGAGAGTGTGATGGGACGAAGACCTTTTTGATTCGGCTTGGGTATGAAGAAGACGGTATTGTCATGCCATTGCTCTGGGAACAAATTGTTCTCATAAATAGAATTAAAGATATCCAATAGTGACAACTTCCACGCAAGAGGAAGGAGTTTAATAAGTTGGTAGTCGATGCGATCTGGACCTGGAGCCGATTTGCAATTAACCTTATTCAAAGCGGAGTTTAGCTCAAAGAGGGTGAAGCCTGTATCGAGAAAAGAGTTGGAATTTCTGGTAGAGAATGTGACACCACGAGAGGCCCAAGCCGGGCAAAGTTTGTCGATCAAATTATGATAATCTTTGAGGCTAGACTGTTGAGTGGGAGCAGTAGAATTAGTCCACTTGTCTTTAAAGACCTTGATCCGTTTCCAGAAGAGGCCTAAATCCGACTGCCGGTTCAGTTCGCTAGCCATTTTTTGAAAACTCTCCTTCTTCTTCTTCCTGAGAGTTTTCCTAGTGGAAGCCCGTTGTTTACTATAAGCAATCCAATCCTGAAAGGAGCCGGTGTGTCGCCATTTTAAAAGGCAGGCCTTTCTAAGACGAATCTCCTTGCTGCACTCTTGATCCCACCATGGAACAGGATTTTTGAGACGACCGTTGGAATGTCCTTTTGAAGCAGGAGTAGCAGATTCAGCGGATTGTTGAATCATCTCAACAAAGACGGAATACTGATCGAGAGGTTGCAAGTCGAGAAACTCCTTAGAGAGGAGAACGGGAGTGAGAGATTCAAGATGATCAGAGTAAGCGCGCCAGTCAGTTCGTTTTGTAGTGAGTCTGTTGCGCCGTTGTTTGAAGATGAAGCGGGTAGTCTGCACGGTTATGTGTAAGGGGAAGTGATCAGAACCCCAGGGGTCGTTAATTTGAGAAGTAAGAATTTTGTGAGCAAAATTGCAGGGAGAAATAACAAGATCAAGATTACTGCCTTGTTGGTTGAAGTGTCCAAGATATGTCGAAGTGTTGGTGTTGTGAACCATACAGTTTGTGTCTTCAAGAACTTGAAGAAAATGTTCCCCTGCCCGTGAATTATTTATGCAGTTCCATGCTTCATGGTGACAGTTAAAGTCACCGACCAAAATAAATGGTCCCTGCTGTTGAAGTTGTTGCAGGAGCTGATACCACTTGTCCTGATCGAAATCCGAAGACGGGGGTCTGTAGCATGTGCAAATGGTGAGACGTAAGTCGCTTAGACTAATACGGATCGTGAGTGATTCCGTCAATTCATCATCGATGAAAATGGAGCTGATGTGAGACCAGAGGAGGTTCTTCTTTAAGAAGATGGCGATACCACCACCCCTACGACAAGGCCTGTCTCTTCTGATTATAGAGAAACCAGGAAGACTAAATGACAAGGTAGGGTTGAGCCAAGTCTCAACGCAAATTATAACGTCATATGAGGGCGAAATAAGCTCTAAATCTGGCTTCTTACTGACAATATTCCGGCAATTCCAAAACAGCACATTGAAATTGGCTGTTTGTGAAGTATCCATGTTTACTTGTTTTTGGAGATTGAAGAGGAAGAGATGTTCTTGACGAGAAATTTGCTGGTGGGAAGAGATTTGGATTTTATGCTGCTGTTTTGTTGGGTTGTTACCCGGTTTGTGTGAGAGGATGTTGAAGGTTTGGAGGAATGCGATGCGGGTTTAGCAGAAGAAAATTCCTTCTGAGGAGATTCCAATGATATCGAAGTGATTGAAGAAGAGCTGCCGACAATGGTATTATTTTTTGAGTACGTTTTTAGGATATTGTTATTCCATTGACTGGCAGGGCGTTCCTTCTGAATGCCACCGATGGTTCTCAAAGTGTATTCTTTTTTAGATGTAGATGGGGGAAGAGAAGGAAATGATGAGGGATTGGTTGAGATAGCCGATGACTGTCTTGGAGGTCTTTGTTTTACAAGACCAAGTTTCTCTCTGGTTTGCGCAAGTGCTTCGTATATAGAAACATCGTGGAAGGCAAGGGTTCGATTAACCTCTTGATTGAAAATCATAGTTTGGCAATCCGGGTGGAAGGTAGAGTGGTCACCCTTGCAATGAAGACAACCAGTAGGAGCGTTACAGGAGTGCTGTTCATCTTTTTTATGTTCGCCACAGTTGAAGCAGATGGTTGGTCCTCTGCAACTAGAAGCGGTGTGTCCATAGCCTCTGCAATTGACACAGGTTCTAACCCGTTCGATGTAAGGTTCAATATTTTTATTGAGAAGTCCGAACACCTGAATCTTCTCGGGAACTACAGACCCTTCAAAGGTTAGGAGGACGGTTTCAGACGGAACCCAGGATATCTCCTTGGAGTCGGGATCACGTATCTTTCTATTTAGACGTTTTGCAAAGGTGATTTTGCATGGAGAAAGAGAGAGCTCCATAAGCTCCTCCATACTAACGTCGAGACAAATGCCTTTGAGGAGGCCCTTTTTTTCGATTTTTTGTCTGGGGACAAAAGCCGAAATGCCAGCATCATGAAGAGCAGGAGAGTCCAGGAATAGGTTCGCTTCTTTGCTGTTGTTAAACATTACTTCAGCCCTGTTGAAACCACGCGGCTGCATGGACTGAGCGCCGGATTTTAAAGAACTCACAACTTTGGCGATGGACATCATATTTTGCGACTTGCTTTTTTTTGCATCGATCATTATTTAGGGTTAGGATTATGGTGGCCGAACCCTTATACTCCGCAGGGTACCTCAGAGGAGCACGAGGTGGCGCTGTAGTGTCCGTCATGGTGGACGGTTTCCGCTTCGAGGTACCGTTATCTTCGGTGTTTGGGGACGCGCACCTCTTGGTAGCTTCACCTGAATGACTGCCATTCCTTTTATTTAAAGATTTCGTTTTAGGACTGACCAAGGACCAGCCCCCCTGATTATCAACATCCATGTCTATGATGTTAGGAGGAGCCTCCGGCCCCGTGGGGCAGCGGAGGAGGCGTACGATTAGCGCAGAGGAAGTAGCGTGGGTAGGAACCCAACAAAGAACGTGCTAGGGCACGTGTCCAAGGCTAAAACTGGGATATTGCGCCCTAAATAGTCTAGTAGCCCAAAAAAAAGAGTGCTGGATGAAGCAAACAGATCTGCAAAGCAGACACGAGCCACACGAAACAACACAATTACCACAGGATGTACACTTTGAACGGAACGCACAGACGTCCTCTCGCATCAAGGTCACGACCGAGAGTCCCTAGACGTAGCTGCCCAAAACGAGTGCAAAACGCCCACCCGGAGCCATCTGTCGCCGAGCCCGAAGACTTCAGCCCACACCCGTCGTCACAGGACATCCGTCACCCCATCGACCTCGATCACCGGTATATCGAAGATCGATAATCGATCCATTCCGTTGCCGGAAGAGGCCCCTTCCTAGACCCATCCCCTTCCCAAAATATCACACGACGGTCTCGTCGTCGCGGCGGCGACGACGAGCCGGCATTGAGCCCTAGGCTAACATAGAGAGCGTCTTGATAATATTTAAAGAGCGACATTGCGATTTTGAGAGTTACAGTATTGCCTCGAAATAAGCAAGTGGTCTCGACTTCGAAATAAGCAAGTCGCTATTGAAGTCGCCCGCAAAGTGAGAGGTACGAGAAATGAGTGAGAGGTCCATGAAAGCGCGAAGCCGATGTTTAGGGTAATAAATTTCACGCTTGACTGAGCAGTGACATCGGTTAGTAGAAGAAGGATGGAATATATGTATATAATGCTTTCTATCCTTGTTCAAAAAATAACATCGCTGCTCGGCCGATCACTTTATGATTTGTCGCTACCTCGCGTTCTCTATCGTCCAGTTTCGAGAACAAAGTCAAGCCGAATAGCTACCTCCCTCGAAATAAGCAACGGTTCGGTCCCGAGCCACTTGCTTATTTCGTGGCAATACTGTATAGAGATTTTTGTTAAGTAGTGAGTTTGTGTGTGAGGCGTTTTGGTGAGCCCTTAATATTATTACCATTTGTAAGACTTTGAGTCTGGCAACGGTATCTTCTACGCCCGTACCTTGTTAAAGTTTGCCACGATCACCTCTTTCTCCCCCTTTGAAGATTCCCTTTTTCCGGCCCCCCCTTACTCCCTTCCACCGTTACCCGCTCCTACGCGTAACGTAAAGAACTCCATGAGAACCCTTCCCACCCTGAGACCTCCCTTCCCCCGATACTCCACCCTGCGTACTCCCCCGCGAGATTGTAAGGACGTAAGTGCCCGAAACCCATCCTCTGTAATCGCCCTAATATCCCTTTCCCCCTTTTTTTGATTGTGATCGCCACAGCGAGTGGCTGGCGCCCAACGAACGTTATATTGTGAAAAGCCCCCCCAGTATAAAGTGCACCCACGTAAACGGGTCACAACATATATTGTTGTCATTTTTCCCCTTTCATTATTTTTATTTTTTTAAGTTTTGAATAAATAAGACCATGCACACGTATATAGTGACCATGTGCTTGATGTGTGTACCTCACCGATATCATTTATATGTGTTTGTATCGACACCAGCGCCGCCTGGATTTTCTGCGCGAAACTAATTTTCGTTACAGCATTAAGGGCACAGACTCCTTCGAGGCCTCCTCCGAATCGATGTAAGCGCCATTGGAAAGAATCGGGCAATCGTGAAAACACATAATTGAGAAATTCGACATTTGACGGTGTGACATCTAACGTCATTATGCAGAATAAGAAACGAAAGTGAGGTGGCGTAGTTGTCAAATCACATCATTTGAGAGTTCTGTCGCGGTGTTGCCACATCTGTGACAATCCTGACCATCTAGCAAAATGAATTCGCTCGAGCCGAGCGAGATTTTGATTCCAGGCGGACATAGAAAAGGACAGCGCGATAGAAAGAGAAGGAGTATCATGAATCAAACAACGTAGTACCGATCGGCGGAAATACATATGTTCGAGTCACACGCCACGACAGATGCAATGAGACTGTAATACACATAATGTACGCGACTATAAAACTTATACGAATAAAAACTACATGGCATTAATAATTTCAGAAAAGGAATGGAAAATAAACAGATGTAAATTGATCTATATATACAGTATTTATTTATTGAAATATTATCAATGTATATCAACAATAATTGGCCGCCCGTCGCCCGCCGCCCGCTGCGGCCTTTTCTTTCTCCGCGGCGTCTGCATCGTCGATTACTATGACAGCCATCCCAGTCATGTGGTATTGAATTTGTTTTATCTGAAATATAATAATGAATGTTTTATAAGAAGAAAAAACAATCATGGAAATTCAGTGGCTACTATTGTAGACATAATTTCCATTTCACGAAAAATCTAATTCTGCCACATTTATTACATAGAAGAATCAACGCTTTTACTTACTTGCGACGTTGACAGCCTCGGATTCTCCTTTCTGTTTCCTTTTATCCGACTTCGTTCCTTAGACCTCTTTCTCCTGTTTCTTCTATCCTCTTTCTTTTTCATTTCCTCTTTCTTTTCTTCTTCTTCTTCCTCGTCCATCTGTGAAGAAAGTAATTTATGTATAGATAACGTAATACTAATTATATAAGATTATACTTGCCGATTATACGTGATCAGACAGCATATTTGCATTCCATTTGTCCTGGTAGGTCATGCTTTCTTGAATATACCTATATATGATTTTTTAATTTATTTCGAGAAGAGGAAAATGCTGTTTTTAATTTCTAAACGACAAAAATGTTCATGCAAAGATGAATGAAGATGAATGAAGATAAATATTGAAAAAAGAAAAAGTTAATGGAAATAGATGATATAGGACATTAATAATTTCATGAAGGGAATAAGAAAAAAATTGTTTCAGCTGAAAAAATAAATTTTGAGTCCTACGCCCGCTTCGCTCCAAAAAACCTCTTCTCGGGAATCCTTTCTTCGAAAATCTGTAACAAATTAAGAAATATAGTATGGCATCGCGTAACTCACGAGACCTTTTGTATGTCCGGCAGGAATCAAAATTTTGTCAGTAAATAATAAATACATAAATAGGAACATAAACAGCACATTTATATCGCCTTCTATATCTTTTTGCATAAAGAATATTGCGAAATGTGCAAGTTTTATAATTCATTTCTCTGACATATCTCTATATTTTTCAATGATAAAAAACCATGATTATAAATATTAATAAAACAGTTTTGTGGTTTGCCACACATTATGTATTGTTTCATTCTCAGACCTCTTTATCGGCTCGAGCTGATTCATTGTGCTGATGATTAGAATTGTAACAGGTGTGAACAGCGTGACAGAAATTTTAATACGTTGCGGCAACTATGCCTTACTTGTGGCTATATTCGCGTAGCCGTTTGTGGTGTCAAATTAGAATTTACAGTTATCGACTGATTTGTGTTTTTATCGACCCTGATGATAACGTGGTCAAATATACTATCAGTGCCTCTGACGGAGAATCAGTGAACTATTCTTATGTCTATTTGACGTCTGATGCATGCAAATCGTAGATTCCATTTTACGTCTTCCAGAAGTGATAAATTGTGAAAAATCGAATTTCAGTGATATTGTGCTAGTTCAAGGAAAGTTGGTCAGCTCTGTTATCAGTGAAAAAACGATTAAATCGTCCAATATCCGCTAAAATGTAGCCGAACGCAGCATTCGGCAGCCATGTTGTTTGCTTACAACAGCGTCTGTCTCAATCGTACAGTTTCGAAAATTCCATTTTTCTCAACGTATGGTGTTTATTAGCGTTAAAGCGGACCTGACCGACCTGTAGCGAGGTCTACCCGTGCGTGGTGTACCCGCGAAAATTTCAGTTATGCAATTATCGAGACGAAAAATGGAATCTACGAAATCGAGTGTCTCTCTCACACATGGCGTATACGTGCATGCTTTCCGTTGATTGTGTACGTGCACGCATACAGGTCATGGCACAAGGAGTCTGTGCCCTTAAATACGGGAGTTTGTCAACTCCGAATTGCGCGTTGGTAAAACAGTCAACGTTTCATCGAAAATTAGGCCGAACAGAGACTGATTTCAGCGCCACCTCAGTTATCGCATCCAACTAACGGCATGCAATGCTACGTCACTTTTCGCATACACCGAAATGACACGGATGCTACAATAACTATATTAAAATATAAAATACAGTACTGTACACATGACCTATGAAATATATGAATGACCTAACTCCTTCAGGCAAATGTTATATATACATTTCTTGTAATATAACATAACCAAGGGAAGAATATTCCTACAGATCTTATGTCTAAAGTTATTTTTTTTATATGTCCCGATATTGTACCCCGAATTCCTACAAAATAATATGTCCCGAGAAAGAGTGTGATCGAGAGGAGAGTGATTGATGTGAGATAATGATAGGCAGAAAGAGAACTAGAGCAATTGTGGGTGGGTATACGTGAAAAGGCGAATAATAAAGATTATAGTATTTTGGGCACAAATCCCGTTTATTTCCTACAGGAAAAGGAATATGGGAATAAATGATAATAACGTAATTTTTGTTAAATATTATATATTTTTTTATAAACATAATGAAATAAATTAATAATAATTGAAATTAATTGTAGCTCCTGTTCTTTCGCGACCGCGACCTCGACCGCGACCGCGACCTTGTACTGGTATTTTCTGCCGCCGTAGTCTGTTTAATTTTCTGCGCATCTGACGCATTCTCAGCCGCCCTATGGACCTGATTGACTGGAAAAATAAATATTATGTTATTATTCATAAACAGTGGATAGAAGAAGGAAGTGTGGGATGATAAATAAATAAAAACATCCACACTCTTACTATTAACGGCGGAAGAATTTATTTCCAATTCACAAGATTTCAAGGTACAAAAATATATCCGGAGACGCCCGTGACTTTCGTCCTGTAAAATCGAGACCCAAGTGAAGTCCTCGCACAAACCGGGGTCATATATATATCCAGGCAAAATGACAAGGACAGCTAGCACGCCACTTACTGAAAACGGCGCGAAAACCTACGCGGGAAAACTTTCCACCGATGTGGCCAACGTCCGCGCTCATTGTCCGCCAGGAAAATCCCAGGCCTGTGCAAGTGGTCACCAAATGCTACACTCGACCTTAACCAGGCTCGCCCAAGCCTCTCCTTCAAAAAGGCAATAAATTCCTGCAAGGGCATGGTAGCGACGAAGTCGCTACAGAAGTAACGGAAAAACAGGAACGTAATAAAACGACTTACTATATGCTCATGTGGCTCATCAGGCTCGTACAAATCTAAGAGCGGCGACCGCTGTGCCTGTGCCGTCTGTTGTGGAAAAAAAATTATGTTATTATATATAAATAAAGAATATCAAAAATCGTACAAACATGAACGTAAAAAAAACGACTTACGATATATCCATCATGTTTTCCTTTTAACATTTCGATGTTTTTTTGTATATCAAGTATTTGCTGCTGCAGCTGCAACAGCATTTCCGGCTGAGGTTGCTTAGCTTCCTCTTTGTACTCTTTAGTATCTAAAAAAAAATATATAATGAAATAGAAATGGATACATATATAATAATATAAAAATAGAAACTAAACATGGGTGATACTCCGGAAGACAAAAGCGTGAATTTGTTAGTGAATGTTTGTGTGGCCAACTTCACTGCAACAAATATAATAGACGATTATTCTAATGCAAGAATTCTTTCAGAAACCCTTGCAATAGTCGTCTGTTTCATTGTCTCTTGGACACGCGTCTAGAAAAGGCAATTTTCTAACTTTTTTATTTCAGCCTGTAATGAAAGTTTAAAATATGACATTTGTAAAAAATATGTCATGTGTATGCTAAAAATTTCATCGAGATCGGTCAATGCACTGAGAAGTTACAAGTAATTTATTTCTGAAAATCGCGACTTTTCATGTAAGAAGTCGCAATTCTGTGAAATTGACCGATCTCGATTAAATTTTTAGCATCCTCATAACATATTTTTTACAAGTGTCATATTTTAAATTTTCATCACAGGCTATTCGCGTTTCACGGGGTTTGCACGTTTAGCTCAAGCGGTTAGATTTAAATTTGGCGCAGCGCGGGGGTGCTTACGGGGACATTGCCACGCAGCAATGCGCAGGCGCAAGCGGCGGGTTGGTGGTGGCGGTATGGCCCGGGGCTGGGCCAGACATTGAGACCGTGATCGGTACCCTGTGCAGGTTAAACGTCTTGATTTTTGTTGATTTTCGATTTGTGCCACGGTTTTGATTTTAATCTGATTTTAAACGTGTGGTGAGTTGCGATCGTGCGCGCGTCCAGTGTTCTGAAGCACTACGTGCTGTCGTTTGTGTTCTGCACGGCCCGGCGATCTTGTGAGAGAGTTCAGACGGCCAACTGTGTGCAGTGATTGGTACGGCACAGTGCGGCGATCGGCTGGATCTGCTCACCTGGCTAGTTGTGCAGAGAATGACGCGTGTTTACGGTCACTCTGTCCCCGATTGCGGGACCCTTCCTGTGATCAGGAAGTCTTTGCGAGGACCACGGCGATCTGCAGTGACGGCGGCGAGACGCCATTCTATTAAGATTTAGGGTAAGAGAGATCTCACTGCGTGCGTTATTTTTAAGTCTTGAATGATCATTCAACTGCGTTCATATGTATCTCTAGTTTTCGTAAGTTTCTATATATCATTATTTGTTGTTTTTCCTTCAATTTCAGGCTTTTGATTTGATATAGTTTTCTTTTGTTGGGACCAGGCTTTTTCCCCACTTTCGACTGGGGTTTTTTACAGCCGGTACCCGTAGAGTAGAGTCTTTTGATTTCAATATAATAAATTCATTTTTCTTTTGTTTTTCTATTTTAATTGTTGTGTATAATTTATTTATTACCGGTGACACCAATTCCACATCATATCCTACCCTTTCGATATTCCAGTTATTCGGAACACAGGCTGAAATGAAAAAGTTAGAAAATTACCTTTTCTAGACGCGTGTCCAAGAGACAATGAAACAGACGACTATTGCAACGGTTTCTGCAAGAATTCTTGCAATAATTGTTGGAATAATCGTCTGTTATATTTGTCGAAATTTGAAGCATGCACATAACTCATTTTAATCTACGAAAGATATATTTTAAATTTTCATTATAGGCTCACATAAACCCACTGTATATGAGACAAAGCAAAAAATATTTTTGTTACAAATGGTCACCTTATTATAATTGTCAATGACACTCGCAAAGTAAAGAAAACAAGAAACACTTACTGTCGCCTTTTTCCATTTTTCTCCGAAACCTTGTGCACGCTGCAAGTTCAAGTGAAATTGGAAAACGAGAGCGCGTTGGCGTTTCGTTTCTTTTTAAAGCGTTGCCATGGCTGTCGTTGTTATTTATTTCTTTCTAACAATAAGGCATCTTCGCATAGAAGACATACATATATATAAGACATCTTCGCATAGAAGACATACATATACATAAGACGTCTTCGCATAGAAGACATACATATATATTATTGATAAAATTTCGGAAAGAATGGGAATCGTCGACAACGACAATTCAAGCTGATGCAGTTTTCGAAGACAAATATTTCGAAAATAAAGATGCGGGGCGCATCCCAGAATCGAAAAAACGTCCTATTCGCAAATGAAAATAAAGATGATGCGGGGCGCATCTCAAAATTGAAAAACGTCCTATTCGCAAATGAAAATAAAGATGATGCGGGGCGCATCCCTCAATCGAAAAACGTCCTTTTCGCAAATGAAAATAAAGATGATGCGGGGCGCATCCCTCAATCGAAAAACGTCCTTTTCGCAAATGAAAATAAAGATGATGCGGGGCGCATCCCAGAATCGAAAAACGTCCTATTCGCAAATGAAAATAAAGATGATGCGGGGCGCATCTCAAAATCGAAAAACGTCCTATTCGCAAATGAAAATAAAGATGATGCGGGGCGCATCTCAAAATCGAAAAACGTCCTTTTCGCAAATAAAGATTTTGGGCGCATATCACAAAACGTCCTTCGCGAAAACGACGAAACTGTCGTTGTACAATGCGATTCTACAAGTGTGAGACCCACTGTAGTAGTACAAAACGTCCTGGACGATAGCGACGACAATATGGGACGTATTTCGGAAAATGTGCCAGATGGCCGCCGCATTGTTGACGTTCAGTTCTTTTGGAATGAAATACATAGAACGTTCGACAATCATGCGCGAGGTATTGAATGTCATTTTCGCGATTGGAAAATGATCGGTAGTCGCCAGCATGGGTGTCTGACACAGTTTTTCTTCAAGTGCCAAATGTGCAATTACATAGATACTGTTTGGTCGGAACCTATGAATTCAGATATAATGAATGTAAACGAGGCCACGACAACCGCGACTGTTACAGTCGGAATCGGCTATGCACAATTAGAAGAATTATGCGCCGCATAATTCCCTGAACATGCCCTGCATGGCTGAAACGACGTACCGGAGGTACCGTGAAAAACTTGTAGATCAGTTTATGAAAAGCGCAATGCATACCATGCAGGCAGCAGGTGAAGAAGAAAGACGATTAGCTTTTGAAAACAATGAAGTCGTCGACGGTATCCCATACATAACTGTCATAGCGGATGGTAGCTGGATGAAGAGATCGTATGGTACGAATTACAATTCACTTTCCGGTGTTGGTGCCATTGTAGGTTTCCGCACAGGAAAAGTTCTGTTTATCGGCATACGAAATAAATATTGCACAATATGTGATATAGCGGAACGAAAAGCTACATCCCCAAAACATCATGAATGTTATAAAAACTATGATCGTTATGCCAGTTCTAGTAGCATGGAAAGTGATGCTATTGCTGAAGGTTTCAAATACAGCATTGAAATGCATGGCTTGGTATATAGAACGGTTGTTGCCGACGGTGATAGTAACGTATATCATACTATTGTAAATAACAGACCTTACCGAGAGCAAAAAGTAACCGTTAAAAAAATTTAGTGTAGCAATCACTTACTTCGTAATTTATGTAAAAAGTTGAGACACGTTGCTGAAAAAACGCAAACGAAGGGTCACAGAGATCGTGGCTTTGTTGCGTACCGAAATATAATTTAAAAAAATATTTTAAATATTCGTAGAGCTGTCATTTTAGCAGTCAATGCGCGAAAACAAGAAACAGGGCCTCAGCATACCAAAGCTAGAGAACTTCAGAAGGACATTTTAAGTATTGGTGAGCACAAGGAGTGCAATAGCCGCAGCCATACATGTATGCGTGACGAAAACAGAGCTGAGAAAAATTACGTTCCATCTTTGAAATTGTACGGTCTGTATATCGAAGTCGAGAAAGCCATACGATTCCTCAGCTGCTATTCGGATAGTTTGTTAATGAATGTGACAAACAATCCCGCAGAAACATTTAATTCAATTATCTGCAAAGAGATTGGTGGAAAACGTATTAATTTTGGTGCAAGAGGTTCCTACAATGCTCGAGTTGCAGGAGCTGTTACGCAATACAATACACAACAAGTACTTACAGAAATGCATAAGAACATGTGTAAAACCGTTCCACCACTAGTAAAGAGATTGGAGGAACGACCACAGAGAAAAGTTGCGAAAACAAAAGAATTGCAAATGACCCATGGCAAGAGAAGGAAATTTAAGCCGGTGCGGTGCAAGGAACGGATAAATATTATGGTCCAAATTCGCAAAGACCAGATCTTCCGAGTCATATGCTGCTTCAACTTCGCAAGGAACATTTTGAAAAGCTTGCTGATAATGCAAAAGATCGTACAATAATAGAACCGAATACAAGAGAGCAAAACGATTCAGATTTATGGAGAGCTTTAAAAGAGGAAATGCTAACTGCTTCGAATTTTGGAGCAGTATGTCGCATGAGACAAACAACGTCCTGCGCAGCAATGGTGAAAACTTTTTATATCCTCCACCTGTCGATACCGCTGCTATGAAATACGGCCGCAATAAAGAACACATTGCAAGAAAAGTCGTAGCGAATGCAATGAAAACAAGAATTCGAACTTGTGGATTGTTCATTGATCGCGACATTCCATACTTGGGTGTCTCTCCTGATGGACTTATCGACGATGACGGTTTACTGGAACTGAAATGCCCACAATCTGCTGAGAATTTGACAGCGATAGACGCAATAGAAACAATACGTCACTTACGAAACATCTTCGATAAGAGAGATATAGAAGAAATGAATAGGAAGCATCAGTATTTCTACCAAGTACAAGGTCAGTTGCATATAACGCAGCGGAAGTACTGTATTTTCGCTATCTGGACACCTAAAAGCATACATATGATCCACGTAAATAGAGACGACGCGTTTTGGACAAATCATATGGAACCTTTCCTAACGCGTTTCTACGAAGAATGCATGCTTCCGGAAATATTGGACAGCCGCCACAATAGACACATGCCTATTAGAAATCCAGAATACATACTACGGGCAAAAGAAGACGCATCAATTCAAAAATCTAGTAAAAAAATCGCAAAAAAGCGTACATATGAAAACATGATACAGAACAGTGTTGAAGCATCAAATATGCCCGTTGAAACAGTAACTAGCGATGAATCGTTAGATCGATTTTTGCGTGTCGTCAGAGAAAGTACTCCTTTTGAAACGCAAAGTGTCCTATACTTACAGTTTACAAAATTTATCAAGCCCTGCTGTAGTGACAAAAGCGTGCAAATAATTGGAGGCAACTGTTCGGATCACTGGCGAAGTATCTATTTCGACGGCCGCAAACTCCATGTATACGACAGTTTACCTGGCAGTGCATACGACAAGCTTGCAGAGGAAGAAAAAAAATATATTGCATTACGATTTCCTCATATTTGCAAAAAGGATATACTTTTTGAAACGGTTCAGGCGCAACCAGATTGTTACCGTTGTGGTGTATACGCGGCGGCATATATCACTACCATAGTTTTGGGTGGAAACCCTTGCTCAGAAAACTATTCCCATGACGTACAGCGCCTGAGACGTCACTTTGTGAATATTATTGAAAATAATATACTCTTGTCCTTCCCGACAAAATAAGAGAATAGTAATATATGCACTGTTGGAGCATAGGTATACGTACACTAAAATCTCGGTTAGTGCATTCGGAACTGAATGCGAACTCGAACCGTGTTCAGAACACGTTTAGTGAACGAGTTCGGCTCGCGTTTGATGAACCGTGTACAGAACACGTTTAGCGAATGAGTTCGGCTCGCGTTTGATGTGGTGATAGCCGAAAATCGACGCAGAGTACAAGAAAAAAAGCAAGTTTTACCCGTATACGTGTGAGACAATACTAACGCAATCAAAATAAAACCTTTTTATTTTGAAAATGTTACTAACGTATTTGTGAGATTTTTCAGATTAGAAAAAGATCAAACATGACATAATTTGAATTATAATTATTTATTTACTTATTTATATCTAAATAAGTAAAAATAATGCAAATTATATGGTGTTTGGTTTTATTTTAATCAGTAGAACCTTACAATTACATTGCTAAAAGTTTCATTTAGGAAAAATGAAAAATAAAAAAGTTATTGTTGAATTAACATTGTCTCACTCAAATGTTTTTTCTCGGGACCTTGAATTCTCGGACCTCTTTCTCTGTCGCTATTTCGCAGCGTCACATTTTTGTTATCTATTCATCGAATATTTTGGCGTAACGCAAAATCAGGAGAGTCCAGCATAATATCACATTCTATGCTGAAAAAACATACTAACTTATCTGTCTAAACAAATTTTAATAACTCTGGCAACAGATTTATTTTCGGAATGCTTTTTGTAATCAGTATTTCACCATTCTCCTGTACAGATCGAGCAACAAAAAATAATGATAGTACATCTCCTGACACGTGGGTTGAAAATCGATATCGTAATCGATAGAACGTCGCGTAAAAAAGAAATTCACGCGTCGGAGTTCATCGCCTCTTTCAGGCTCGAACTTCCCATTCTCCACGATACATTGTATCGTCTTCGACGGTTCGGTCGACGCACACATATTCACATATACGAGCTGCGAATGAGCGCGCGCGGTCGAGCGCAGAAAACGAACGAACTGCGCCCTATAGAAAAAACGGGGAACCAAATTTGTGGTCTGTTTTACCTTTTTGACGTTTTTCGCGAGTGAAAATCTTATAACACAAATTTCGTCTACCTCGAGGCTTGTACATCATCCCTTGGGTGCTCGTTTTGTTCTATCCGCCCCAAAGAATGGCACTCTGGTCTCTATTTGGACATACGATTCGCAAAAATGTTCATATTACGAATAAATTGATGCAGGTGAGTTCGATCCGCCATTTTCTTCACCGTTGACAGACATAAATTTCAATATTTTATAACTTTTTGACGATTTGGATAATATAAGGACCAGAGCGCCATTCTTTAGGGCCTCCTAAATACGCCCATCAAATTTTGTTGCATTCTGTTCAGTAATGACGACGTAATTTGTGTTTAAAGTTCTAGGGATTTTTCTAGGGACTGTCGATAAAGTTTTCGACGCTCGCATTACCTTAAGGTCACCTTACCGACAGTCCCTAGAAAAATCCCTAGAACGTAGAACACACCATTTTTCGTTCCTGCTGAACAGATTGCAAAGAAATTTGAGGAACGTGTTCAGGAGGCCCTAAAGAATGGCGCTCTGGTCCTTATTTTACCTAAATCGTCAAAAAGTTGTAAAATATTGAAATTGCTGTCTGTCCACGGTTAAGAAAATGGCGGATCGGACTCACCTGCATTGAATTTTTCGTAATATAAACATTTTTGCGAATCGAATGTCCAAATAGAGACCAGAGCGCCATTCTTTGGATCGGATAGAGCAAAACGAGCACTCGGGTAATGGTGTACAAGCTTTCGTTTAGAAAAATAGTGTGTTCTACGATTTCGTTGATTTTTCACTCGCGAAAGTCGTCAAGAAGGTAAAACAGACCACAAATTTAGTTCTTCGTTTTTTCGGTAGGGCGCAGTTCGTTCGTTTTCTGCGTTCGACCGCGCGCTTATTTGCAGCTCGTATATGTGAATATGTGTGCGTCGACCGAACCGTCGACGACGATACGATGTATCGTGGAGAATGGGACGTTCGAGCCTTGTATAGGCGATGAACTCCGACGCGTGAATTTCTTTTTCACGCATCGTTCTATCGACTAGGATAGCGATTTTCAACCCATGTGTCACAAGACGTACTATCATTATTTTTTGTTGCTATTATTATTCTTTTTTTAGTGAAACTGAAGAAGAAATACGTCCTTCCCGATTTCAATGATCTTTTGATATGTTATAAAAATTGATATTCTGAACAATTTGGTGAAATACTGATTACTTATGAAAAGCACCAAGTGTTGTCAGAGTTTTTAAAATTTTTTTAGACAGATAAGTTAGTATATTTTTTCAGCATAGAATGTGATATTATGCTCGACTCTCCTGATTTTGCGTTACGCCCAAATATTGGATGAATAGGTAAGGAAAATGTGATGCTGGAAGAACAACACGGCTGGAGCGAGTTCTTCAATGCTGGCGAACATAGAAGAGGACAAATAGCGAAAGAGAAAGAGGTCCGAGAATTAAAGGGCCCGAGAAAAAACATTTGAGTGAAACAATATTAATTCAACAATAACTTTTTTATTTTTCATTTTTGCTAAATGAAACTTTTACCAATGTAATTGTAAGGTTCTTCTGATTAAAATAAGACCAAACACCATATAATTTACATTATTTTTACTTATTTAGATATAAATAAGTAAATAACTAATTATAATTCAAATTATGTCATGTTTGATCTTGTTTTAATCAGAACAATCTCATAAATACGTTAGTAACATTGTCATTAAAAAAAATTCAAAAATAAAAAGGTTTTAATCTTAAATTTTGATTGTGTTAGTATTGTCTCACACGTACACGGGTATTAAACTTGCTTTCTTCCCTGTACGTTGCTTCGATTCTCGACTGTCACCACATCAAAGCAGGCCCTCCAAACTCCCGTATTTAATGCTGTAACTAAAATTAGTGTTACGCCTCACTACCAGGATCGCTGGTGTCGCTACAAACACATATAAATGATATCGGTGAGGTACACACACAAGCACATGGTCCCTACATACGTGTGCATGGTCTTACTTATTCAAAACTTTGAAAAATAAAAATAAAGGAAAGGAAAATATTACAACAATATATGTATAGTAATGGAAATATATTAAATTTTTCCTAAAATATAATAAATATATATATATCAATAATAATATACAATAACATGCAATCGAAAATCACGTTCTCCACTCCTCTGGTGCAGTCAGGTTTAACTATAACAACAAAATTATATAATATTATACATACACTTCATGTAAAAAGTATTATTATATATGCTTAGTGTATTAATACCATGTTAATGATTTTATACATATATTGTATATGTAAACTGAACACTTACAATTTTCCTCTTTTTCTTTTTTTCATTTGCATGCAGGTGTCTTGTTGCTCTATTTTAATAGAGGTAGTCTCTGACACTGTAATAAATATTTTCATTAACAATTATTTACATATGCTATAAAAAGTATACATAAGAGTAATTACCAAGTAAGTTCAGTGTTGGAACTGCTGATGTTGTTAATCTTTTCCTCGTGAAGTATTTTTCTTTAAAGTATCTACTACAGATCACTCAGAATTTCTTTGGGTTGTCACATACTTCCACCCACTGTGCCATCCTCTTCTTATCCTTTCTCTCTAAGGGGAAGGAGAACATCCTGCTGTTTTCGTTAATACACCCTCTGATGATGCATAGTTTCTTCCTCTTTCTTTAAAGATACATTTTAATAATTAAAATTAAATATATTACTAAAATAGCAATGTAAACAGTTATGTTTCAGTAACAATTTTAAAACATTCTGTACTTACTTAATTTCTAGCTTCTCCTCCTGTTACTGCATCTCATCAGCAGAAGTTATTGACAAACCTAAACACCTAGAAAAAACTTTAAAAAATATCTTTTTCAATAATCATAATAGTCCTAATAATAATAGCAATAGTAATAATAATAGTAATAATTATAATAACGGAATTCACGAACCTGGAAATTCAATCACCTACGCTGCCACCATCACACCATGTGCAACCATGTGCGCCATATTTCTTTTGTCTCTTTAAATTTTGAAACAATTGAAAAACGCGGCGACAAATTTCGCGGGAACATGACGTCACGATATCTTTAGTTGTGTGTTAAAATCAGTGATACAAGCTATGCATGTAGAGAAGTGACATCAGTGCCTCCTGGTAGTGAGGCGTAAACCTAAAATTTGCATCAAAATCACAAGAGTGGAGCTTGGAGGGCCTGCATCAAAGGCGAGCCGAACTCGATCGAGAAACTGTGGTTTCTCCGGCGACACGCAAAAATTGGTCTGATTCATCGTACATAATACATATAGCTATCGTAGCATCCGTGTGTCATTTAGGTGTATGCGAAGAGTGACGTAAATAACATGCCGTTAGTTGGATGCAATAACTGAGGTAGCGCTGAAATCAGTTTCTGTTCAGCCTAATTTTCGATGAAACGTTGACTGTTTTACCGACGCGGAATTCGGAGTTCGGCCTCGACGCTCGCATCGCCTTAAGCGGGACGCCGAGGAACCGTCCTGGCGCGGTGCGCCACTGTCGGTACTTCGTCTCCCGCGAAGCTATTTCGATTTCTGTCTTAATAAAAAAATCGATGTTGCAATTTTCTCTCGGTAGTTTTTCAAGATAAAAATCTGCTCCAGCGCGTGGTATAATTCGATTTTACACTGGACCTCTACTTTTCAGATAAATTGAAAAATATCCTAAAAAATTGGTGCCAATTCGGAGTCCCTCCGCATTCAATGATCGTTTAAATATACTTAAACATTTATAATGTATTAAAGATAGGTATCGTTGTATTCAGGAAAGTCTGCAGAATCTTTCAGTGTAAATAGAATTTCAATATCTTTTATAATTACGTCAGAAAATTTGTTTAAATCTGAAAAATATGTTTTTTTTTCAAAATCAAATTTCTCAAAAATTGTACGTATAGGAGCAAAACGGTTTGCAGATTTGTAATCAGCGTGCGAAGCACTATAAGGATCACCCAGTAAGAATCGGAAAACAAATTCACTGTTGGACAGTGTTATCGATCTTCGAGTTACCGGTGATCGGGGTCGATGGGGCTGGCGGATATCCTGCGGTGACGGGTGGGCTGAGGTCTTCGGGCTCGGCGACAGATGGCTCCGGGTGGGCGTTTTCGCAATCGTCTGGGCAGCTTCATCTGGGTTTTTTGAAGTCCCACGTTGCTCCTCTTTCGCGGGAGGGCTGGGTGTCTGTCGCTGGCTTCGAAGCTCCTGTTGAGGGTAGTCCTTATCGATTCTGTCCGTCGCCTCCATCGGCCCGACACCGGTGGGTAGGGAAAAGGGGTAAGGTGAGGGAAGGGTTAGGGACTATCTTGAGGTGGGAGTGTAAGGTGGGAGAAGCGCAGCGATTGTAACGGGGCGGGGGCACGGGTGTCACCACGTTACAACCCCCCCCCCCCCCCCCCGCCTTCACCGGAAACGGGAAATACAATGAGAAAGAAAGAAAGGAAAGAAATAAAAAAATGAGAGAAAAGAAATATAATATCGGCGGGCTGTCGCGGTCACTCATTCTTCCATGCTGCGCTCTCACCCAGGGGGGGTGGGGGGTCGCGGATCTGAGCGACCCTTCTTTTGCCGTTTGTGGAGTAAAATTAATATCGATTGATGAACCTGTAATTCGAAATGAATTAGTATCTGGCCAAACGAGAAGAGAAAAGGGGGGAAGCTAAATGTTGGGTAGAGAACTTCGTATAATTTTACCTGCCTTGGGTTTTGATGATTGTTGTGTCTAAAATTTTTATGAGGATTAAGGGGAAGGAAATGGATAAGACTAATCTTGTTAGATTGTTTGGACGGGGGGGGGGGCTCGTCGTTGTCACGTACGTCCATCAGTCCGTCTCATTGTCAGTGTGGGTTGGTCATTTCTGATTACGTTCACTGAAGGGTTTATAGGGTACTTTCGGGGTCGTCCTCGTCCTCGACGAGGGGGTGGAGAAGGAACTGGTTGGGAGGGTACGATTTGGGAGTGTTTGGATTTTCAGGGGCCTTCCTCGTCCCCTACGAGGGGTGGAGTAGGAGTGGGTGGGGGAATTGTAACTTGGGTATTATTTGGAGGTATTTGAAATTTTCTGGGCCGCCCTCGCTCTCGACGAGGGAGTGGAAGTGGAGTGGGTGGTGTATTTATTATCTGTGGAACATTTTGGGGTGTTGGGATTTTTCGGGGTCTCCCTCGTCTTCGACGAGGAGGTGGAGTAGGGATAGGTGAGGAAGGGGAGATTTGCGTGGGTCTCTGTTGAGGTGTTCGTTGGGTGGAAACGCCAGGAGTTTTTGAGGAAGGTCCGGGTTGGGAAATATCATGGGTATCTTGACTCGAAGGAGGGTTATCAGGAACTGAATCGTCAAAATTTAGAGGGGGTCTGAAGGGTTTAAGGTCTTTAATATGAACTTTCGAAATGATATTACCAACGGAATCTTTTAATTCATAAACTACAGGGGAAAGGATTTTGGAAATGGTGTAAGGGCCTGAAAATTTTGGGGCAAGTTTGAAGGCAAAATTGTGGGCAGCGGAGGAAAGGATTCGTTGGCGTCTCATGACGAGGTCACCGACCTGGTAACGGTCGTCACGACGCCCACGATTATAATAGGATGCTTAGCGATAGGAGGCTTTTTCTAAATTTCTGTACGGGAAATGCGGTTGGACCATTCTTTGGAATTTCGGGGAATTATTAAGGGATCTGATTTAATTTCGTGGCGGAGGTTTTGGATGGGACGGGAGTTACGACCAAAATTGAGGAACGCGGGAGAAACAAGGGAAGAGGAATGTACGGCGGTATTATAGGCAAAACAAAATTCGGGAATATGTCTGTCCCAATTTCGGTGGTCTTCTCCAACAAACGTCGTGATTATTGTTTTAAGGGTTCGGTTAACTCTTTCGACGGGATTTGCTTGGGCGTAGTAGGGAGGGATTGTCGTCTGTTGTATTCCGTACATCGTTAGTCTGTTCGTCACGTCTCTGTTACAAAATTCTGTTCCGTTATCTGTAAGGAGGAATTTGAGGCATCCCCATCGGTGGAGGACAAGGGATTCAAAAGCGGAAAGGATGGGTTTGGCGGAGGCTTTATGGAGGGGTTTTAATTCTATATATTTTGTAAAAAGGTCTTGGAAAACGAGGAGATATTTATTTTTGGACTTACTGGGAGGGGAGGGACCCATAATATCAGCAGCCACGACGGTCCAGGGCGCCTCCACCGGGCGCTCCCGCATCAACCCCGCCGGTGGCCGCTGCAAAACTTTACTTTGTTGGCATTGAAGACACCGTCTGACAAATTGGACTACGTCCTGGAAAATTTCAGGCCAGTAGAAGTCCTGCGTCAGACGGTGATAAGTTTTATCAATGCCAAGGTGACCGAATTGGGGAGGATCGTCGGCGTCAGAAAGGGCTCTTTGGCGTAAGGAAAGGGGGCGGACTAATTTCCAACCGTCAAGGTCGGGGATGATGGGATCTAGGAGGGAATTAAGACGGTGGTAGTAAAGTATATTGTCTTCAATTGTCCAGTCGGGATATTTGGAGGGAAAATCACTAACATCACGAAGTTTATTGGAGTACCACGGGTCAGGATCGTTACCGACGGCGGCCATGCCGTCCATGGGGTCGCCGTACATTCGGGAGAGAGCATCTGGCACGACGTTGTGGGTTCCCCTTCTGTGGACGATCTTCGTGGGTTGACCTTGAAGGGTCAATGCCCATCGAGCTAATCGTCCGGTAGGGTCCTTAACGTGGTGAAGCCACTGGAGACTATTGTGGTCCGTCACCACGGTAATTTCGGACCCTTCGATATAGGGGCGGAACTTTTGGGTCGCCCACACGACGGCCAGACACTCCCTTTCCGTTACGGAGTAGTTTCTCTCCGCGCGGGTAAGGGAACGGCTAGCGTAGGCTCTCGGGTGTTCTTCACCGTCCACGGTTTGTACGAGAACTGCCCCGATAGCCGTATCGCTAGCGTCGGTTTGGAGGGAAAAAGGAAAGGTGAAATCGGGACGAGTCAAGACGGAAGTTTTGGTGAGGGCAATTTTCAGGGTTTCAAAAGCGGATTCTTGCTCGGGACCCCATTCCCAAGCAATATCTTTTTGTAGGAGGCGGGTGAGGGGAGTTTGGTCTTTGGAAACGTCTTTTAAAAATCGGGAATACCATTTGACCATTCCAAGGAAACGTCGGAGTTGTTTAAGGGTTGTGGGAGGAGGGTAAGAAAGGATGGGTTCTATTTTTTCGGGGTCGGCGGTCATGCCGTCTTTATTTATTAAAAAACCGAGATATCGGACTTCTGAACAACAAAATTCGCTTTTCTCACGGTTGATTTGGATCATGATCGCGACGGTGACGTCTCTGAGGATTCTCTTTTTCACGTTGTTGGCTAGGATCATGCAGGCTTGGGAAGGGGTTAAATAGGGTTTAAATAGATGGGCTATTTTGGGACTTGCATACGAATGGGTTGCGCCAGTATCGAGGAGGGGTTGGAAAATGTATTTACTATGTTGCAAAGGGAGGAAAATGCGATTATCGCCGGGATAGGGTTCTGTACGGGACTCTACTAAAAGGGATTTCCTTGGAGTTGGAATAGGGGCGGTTGGAGTGATTTTTGGGGGTTTCAGGTTGTCGACCCTTACCGCCGACCTCCGTAAGCGTTTCCCGACAAACAATTCAAGCACTCCGGTGCGATCACGTCGAACTTCCTGCACCGGAAGCAGAACTTCCTTCTCGGTTGCTGGCAAGCGCCGAACCAATGCCCCGCTCGGCCGCAATTCCAACATTGGCCGGGAAGAGAGGATTGGGTGGGTGGAGCTGCGGGACGAGGAGGCTGTTGTCGGGAACCGGATGTCACTTGGGCGTAGGAAGTAGGGCGGTTGGTGGTCGGTGCATAGGTGGATTTCAGGACTTGATATCCGGCAGGAGGTGGTGTCATGGGAAGGGACATCAAACTCGGGATTTCTGTAATCGTAAGGGGAGGAGGAGGTGTAGCAGGACGATACGGAGTCGATGCTCGAGGACTGTTTGGTCTTGGAAAGTTTCTAGGAGTTTTCGGAGTTGTTCGGGGTGGTGAGGGAGGTCGGGAGTATCCAGCGGCTGCCGCGAGTTTTGATCGCGGTCCTCCTGGCGGGGGTACATACGCAGATCTAGGGATCGTGAGGCTTCCCGCCGTCGGAGGGTCGCGATCCTCCTCGCTGCTTCGCTGGGTTTTCTCCACCCATCTCCCCAGACGGAGGAGATCATGGAAGGAATTGGGGGGGTGGAAATCAACCACTAGCTTATAACGGGGATGGAGGTTTCGGATGACTATTTCTTATTGTTTGGAAACGGGTAAAGGAGGTTCTAAGTGGCGGAATATCAACTGTAACTTGGAGAGGTAGGTGGAAATCGCGCAAAAATTCACCATAATTGGTCCAAGTTTGGGCCTGTCCCCGCGCCCACGCTCGCGCCTCATCGGTTAGGATAAAGGGGATAACTCGGAGCATTTCGGGTTCGGGAAGGTTCTGTGCCCTGAAGGAAATTTAGCCGAGCTCCCGAGAAGGAAATTTTCCACTATCTAAAAAGTTCCATTCGCGGGAAGATGGGAGGATTGGGAGGTGTTTGCCAGGGGATAATAAGGGTTTGTTCGGGAGAGGGAAGGTTCGGCGAAGCGCGGGGGCAGTTGGGAGAAAGAGGGAAAAATGGGGGACCATATGGATGTTGGGATGGATGTGGAAGGGGGTAAGTGTGATCCAATGGATTTGGGGCCTGGGCCGGTGCAGGGATCGGCCGTGGTGGGAGGAAAGGATACTGTGGTTCGGGTACTCGATGTGGAACGTGGGTACTGCTAAGGGAGGGCGGAGCTACTTCTTGATTATTACGATATGGATTACACGTGCTTGAAAGATTGGGGAGAGGGTTAGGGGGTGGAAATTGGGGTGCTGGTATCATCGGAGGGTTGTCAAAAGGGTTAGAGGGGGGTGTAGGTGGGTGTTAAGCATATATTGAGGTATTAAAAAAAAATTTTAATTGAGAAATATTAAAAAATGGCGGCACTGAAGCCATTCTAGCAAGGCATGTTTAATTTTCAGCGCTCTGCGGCACGCAGTGTAGCCGGTGCAAATTTGAATCTATGAGAAAGAAAAAAATATCACTTAATCTACATGCTTATAGCTAGAGAAATACGTAGGGGATTTTAAAAATATTGATTTTTGTGTGATTGGTGAGTATTTGAATAAAAAGCGTTCAATTTTCTCTAAAAAGAGGACAATCATTTATTAATAAGTAATGTTTAAATTAACGAAATGTTATTTTAAAGATATTGTTAAAGATTCGAATGAAAAGAATAAAAATTGTTCGAGTTATGCTGCGTGCCGTTTTGAAAAATCATGTTTCGAAAAATACGCGTTTAAAGTTTTGAAATGTGTTATGAACATGAAGAAATGAAAAATTCGACTGTTTTAAATTTTTTATCATTAATCTGCTATCCTAGGAACATAAAGCTGCCCTTCCATGTTTAAATATTCTTCCTCATTCTCTTTCCTCGAAGATTGTAAGGTAGAGTGTGCCTCTTTTGCCGCATCTGTCAAGAAGCGCTCGGCGTGGTTGATCCGCTTAGCGTCGGCTTCCAGACAAAAATTGTATGATTGGACACCAATATCCATCTCCAAAGCTTTCATAATTCGGAGAATGTTTGTCAGGCTATCATTAAAATTGCACACAGCAATATCAGCCGTTATTTTCAAGACTTTTTTGCCGCTTGAATAAGATTCTGGAGCCAAATTCCAAACGGTAGCATTAAACCTTTCGTTGCTATTTTCTGAAGACATCCATTGTTTATTAGAGAAGTTAGAAATCAAAAGGTAGGACATTAGGTTGTACCTTCCCAACAGGGATTAATTTGACACCGGTAGTCGTTTCAAAGCAGTCCGACGCGTTTGGGAAAGAGCTCGAAATTTCAAGGAAACAAATTTCTTTCAGGTAATAACGCTTTTGCCCCATATTCTAGAAGGTTCAAAGTATCTTTTAAGCCAATAAAAAAAAATCGATTTTTCGAAAAATTTACAGTGGTGTTACCCCTTACGCAGGTGAAGATAACAGACACCTATTTTTTTATAGCGGCCCAATCGCAAGTTAAGGGGGTAAAATTACCCCTTGAAATTTCAGCAGAAAAATGGTATCTCGAAAACTATTACAGATATAAGAAAACTTCTTAAGGAAAAGATTCATGGTTTCTTGAGGTAAAACAAAAGGTGGTTACAGATTTTGTAAAAAGTGCTTTGTTTATAACAAAAAAATTTATTGTTACATTATTTTAGGATATACAAAAATTTACATTATGACAAAAAAGAATCGACATTTTTTTCTGAATTCATTGATATATAATATGATAGATTTGCCTCTTACAGTTTTGTAAATTTTCATATAATACGCAGAATACAGATACAGCTGCACGAGATATACATGTATAGGCATACGGGCGGCTATTTCTGTGAGATACGCATTTATTAATGCGACGAGCGACACAATAACCCTTACATTCGACGGAATAGCTAGAAGGAACACAACATCATAAATACTTGGGGGGATTTCGCGAACGTTAACTGTTCGCGCATTGTTATATTCAAATTCCTATAGAAATCACCGACTAAATATTTACGTATAGCCCTATCAACCGCACGCGCTTGGCCTAGGAAGGAATTTTATCGTTTCTTATACAAGGCCGACCTTGCCAACGGCCTTGGTTTTTGTCACCGTACAGACACGAAAGTAACACAGACCTAGTGATCGACATACACATCTCGCGTAAGCTGCTAATTCCGAACCGTCATCAAACTCGACCGTTTGCTTTCTTCCTTCTATTCTTCTGCTCTTCCCATCTATCTCCGGTATCAATCGACGCACGCCTTCGTAGTAACCGAGCTGTCTGCGACTAGACCCTTTTCTACTCTAAAATCTACAATTGCCACTTTTCACTTACTGATTTCTCGTTCCCTTTCGTGCTTTTCAAGTAGTGAACGCTCGGACTAAAAAAATTAAGTTACAGTATTTTCATCTAGGGCGAATTTGATTGTAAATTAATAATATAGTATTCTCTTTGTATTCTCTCTTATATTTTCTCTCTAGGGTGGAATTTTTGTAAAAGATTAATTAATTATTGTTTAACAAAACTAAGTTCATTGATATTTAAATTTTTAATAAACTAATTATTGAAAAGCATTAACGTTGAATTACACACCACCCGAACCTTTATCCCAGATAGTACACAAATCGCTTTTTGAAGAAACCGCCCTCCTACAACGTTGGTGCAGTGACGTAACAATTTTGGGACGTCACACTCTGAACAATGTAAATCTATTGATAATCTTAACAGTAGGTTTGTTAGTACATTATTTTAAGTATAATAAGCTGTTTTTAAGTTTAAATTTTTCTGTACTCAAAGGTTTCGTTAGAATGTCAGTATTTTAAATCTATCATGCCTTCAGTATATTTTTCACTTATAAAGTGAAACCTAACGTCTATATGTTTGGTTCTCTTATGTAGAATTCCGCTTGTAATTTTAGTGCTCCTTGATTATCAATTAAGATTTTAGCTTTTACTTCTCTGTTCGTTATTGATTCTAAAACATGTTTTAAGCATATTCTTTGCAGCACTCTGCTATCGCTATATGTATATTCAGCTTCAGTTGTTAAAAGGGATATTGTTCCGGATTAAGAGCGCGATTATTCAAAATAGGCATAGTTTACGCCAGACGCCGAAAACACCTCGGCGTTGTCATCGCGCTAATGTTTATAAAAACCGCGACGCGGTGACAAGACAGGCTACTCTTTCGCGCTTCACGCGAATGTAACTAAGATTTTGATCACGTGATTAATTCGCACTGTACTTCGACTGAAAGTACATGTTCAACACCGTTCGCCTTTACGAATTAAAGGCATCGAAAGTAAGGTGACTAAACCTTGTTGTTTATTAAATTATTATTTACATTAAAAATGATTCTTGAAACTTTATTCAAACTCCTTCCTTCCTTTACTAAAATTAACCAGCATTTAGCCCAGAGAAACAAATTTATTCTCTGCGCGCAACAGATACTATAGGCTGTTTATGTGAACATTAGCTGATTGGATCTTTCCCATACATCAGAGCTCGGCAAGATTTGCACTTTCCAGTCGATTTTCAGCTGGCTCCGCCTACCGCTATTCCCCTTGCCGCGACGTTCAGCGCGCAGCCGACGAACCGTTTGAGACTCAGGAGTGTATCACTCGTAAACGTATGCTGGCAACCACTTAAAGAAAAACGCATCGACAATAGTACCTCGCGGGTGGGGTGGAAAGCTATTGCCGGTATATGTTCAAACGGTTCGTAGGCTGCGCGCTGAACGTCGGGGCAAGGGGAATAGCGGTAGGCGGAGCCAGCTGAAAATCGGCTGGAAAGTGCAAATCTTGCCGAGCTCTGCCATACATTATTACGTATCCTGTAGCACTTGTTCGTGTGATGGTGTCTTCAGCAAAATCTGAGTCACAGTATCCTACTAGTCCGTCGTTTTGAGCGCATAAATTCCGTATGTGTATTGTACTCCTAAATGTTTAGTGCCCTGTTACGTCCGAGTTATTTTCAATAATTCGACCGTAGCTAAGATCTATTTCCATTTTCTTTCTGATAGTTTTGAATAGTTTGACCGTTAACATATCGAATTTGCGTACCTCGTCAGTGCGCAGCACTTGGAGACAATCCCAGGCGAGGCACACAAAGGAGGCTATAATTAGTTCTTTTCAAATAATAAGAAGTCAACCTTCCTTGAGATGATTGCCTAGCCGAAACTGCGTAGTTCGGAAACATAGAAAATCAAAACCGTTAAGGGAGAGGTATCATAAACATCCTTCGCCGCGCGATTAAGCAGTGCGACGCACTTGGAAATTTCCCAGTTAACCGCGCTGTATAAAGAAAATTCTTGTTCTACCCTACTAGCGAGATACCTCTCCTACCTGCAAGGCATGGGTCAGCCGGCCTTTCCACAAGGAATGAGTGCAATTAAGAACGAAACAATCAGTATGGAACGGAATGAAATTGTTTGAATGACTATGGAATGCGAAGGTTTGCGTGACAACCACTGAGGTTTGAAATTTGTCGACCGACGTTCAAGAACGTTCGAGACGAAGGTCGACCAAGGCAATAAACATCGACAACGAACTACAGCTAAACGTTAAACGTAGAACGTTTAGAAAATACGTAAATCATTAAAAATTGATGTACGCGGAATTAATGACAATTAAATGCAGTAACGTATTTGCATACATCCGCGATTCGATAACAATTACAAATATCTATTACCTTTTCCGTAAACCGCCGAAACGCGAATAAGAACGGAATAATTTAACATTATTCATTTATTAGTTATTCAATATAGTAAGCTAAACATCTATTAAGAAACCTAGACTTTCTCCGATACCAAAAATGTCATTTATAAGAGCCTCTTTGATTAATTGAGAAACAAATAAATTCAAATAGAATAGATTTCGAATATTCCAGAAGTATAGAAATTGCGACGCACGAAATTCACAAAGCGCTGTAGGGGTAAAAAGAGAAAGATAGCCAACGATAGACAGAGTCGGAAGGAAGGTCAAGGAGGGATGAGAACTCGGGAAACGCGCCTAGATAAAACCAATGCGTGCGGGCCTTCCCCTTCGACACGTACCCTGATTTGCCAAATGATGTCCCCACTTTGGACCCATGATCGCGAGTCGAACCCTGAGATACGATCGCTTGACTGAGGCAAATCACTCTTTGTCGAAAAATCGTGAGGTACGTGAAGGGGAGCCCGTGTTCGCGTCGAGAAATAGTTTTCGCGTGAAAATTGTAGTGATTAGCTGACCGGTAAAGTCCTTGTAAAAGGCAGAGTGCCGGGAGATTGCGATTCGTCGCAATTCGTCGTGACCAGATCACTTCCGCAAAATTCGTTCAGAATCGGCCAGTCCGTCTAACGCAAATCCGGGATTCAATTCTAATACGCGTACCGAAATCCGCGAAGTACGACTCTGCTACGGAACTCAGAGATCCAACAGAGCAAATCTCATTTGTAAAACGCGCGCAAGTTAAGGATTGTACTCGAACCAAATAAACATTTGTTGTGATCGGAAGTGTGTGAACTTCAATTAAAACATCTACCCTACTGTCTCCAATAACCAGAACGACTCATCTCTACAGGTATCCTCGCCCAGCGAAAGGTAAGTAAGAACCTCTACCTAATTAACAGCTTAGATTAAATTATACAAAGTACGCAGAGAACTCGGTGAGAGGGAGAACTCCGCGACTTTACAGAAGCACTGGACTGTAGGTTTCTTCATAATCTAAGCCTTCTTTCTGTTCGCATCCTCGTGCTACTAATCGTGCTCGGTATCTCCCATCGTCTTTTATTTTAAATACCCATTTTGTGCTAAGTACTGTCTTGTTTTTAATGGTATTTGGATCAGCTTCTATCCAAATTTCATTTGCCTTCAGTGATTCCTTTTCTTCTTGTATGGCCTCTTTCCATTTCTGTGCATCTTGTTCTTCGATTGCTTCTTTGTACGATAAGTGTACATAATAGTCGCCACATCTTTCTGGAATGTTTCTTACTCTTGTTCCTTTTCTTAGGTTTTGTGTTTTCTCCCTCTGTTTCTATACACCTTTCGTCTTCTTCTCCTTCATCCCTCTCATCTTCTACGTCCTCTTCTTCTTCTTCTTCTTCTTCTTCTTCTTCTTCATCTTCCATGATGGTTTCTGTTTTTTCAATATTTTCTAATTCTTTTTGTTATATTTTTACTTTATTTCTCATTTGATTTTCTTGTATTTTTTCATTTTCTTCAGCTTGTCTATCAGTTTTAAAGACGACGTATCTTGCAGTTATTATTTTCATCCCAAACGCGATAGGCGCAAGTTAAATATTTGACAAGGATATATTTTCTGCTTCTTTCATCTAGTTTCTTTAGGTATTTTAATTCTTTTACAAATGTATCGCAGCCAAAGATTTGTAAATTCAAAAGATTGGGCTTTTTCCCCAGCCAGTTTTTTGCTGGTGTCTTATTGCTCGTGTTTGTTGGACTTTGGTTTAATAAATATACTGCAGTGCGAACTGCTTCTCCTCACATGTTTTTGTTTAATTTAGAGTCTATTAGTAAGGCTCTTGTTTTGTCTAAGATATTTCAGTTTAATCTCTCCGCTTTGCCATTTAATTGTGGCGAATATGCAATTGTGAAATCTAGGATTGTGCCATTGTTCTTGCACCAATTCTGAAGATCATTGTTCGCATATTCTTTACCATTGTCGCATCTTAATTTATGTACCTTTTTGTTCCACTTTGTTTCGCACTGTTTTATATACATTTTTTACAGTTTCGGTCACTTCATATTTGCCTGTTACTAGAAACACCGCTGCGAAATGCGTAAAGTCGTCAAGAAATGTTACGAAGTATTTCATTCCATCCTATGCGGTCGGCTCTATTGGACCGCATACGTCTGAATGTATAATCTCCAATGGACTCAGTGCTCTTGTTCTTTCTTCAAGGAATGATTTCTGTTGTTCTTTGGTACAAGAGTTTATTTTTACATTTACATTGAACGTAGAAAAAGGACGCCACGGTTTGGCCGCGCTTTTTCAACAGAGTTCTTAAACAGGAAGTACAAGATGTAAAATTAACGGAATAAAAAAAACAATGAAGCAAAGACATAACGCTACGCAATTGTCTTGTAGTCGCAACGCTTCCTATTCACATATCTCGGCCCAACCGCGAAAATTCGAATCACATTCGTATTCTTTTACAATTTCCTTGTCTGTTTCGCTCTATACATACATCGCAGATTTCTTGATTTTTAATAAGTTCTGGCGATAGGTTTATTCCTTCACTTAAGCCGATTAATTTTTTTATATTTTGGAAACTTAAATGTCCCAATTTTCTGTGCCAAACTGTTGTAGCTTTGTTTTGTAGCGGATCTAATCACTACGTTTTGCAGGAAGAATACCACGCGACTACCGATCAAATGAATCAAATCAAATGGGGCGATGCCTTTTGTACAGAGGATTTTAGACGCCACGTTTTGGAGGGAAGTCCCCGTTGACCGAGAAGTAGATGGCTGACTCGTTTAGACACAGCGTGTGGCGTCGGCCGCTCTTCGCGCCTCTCGCGGCTGTCGCCTGGACGACCTCCGTCCAGGAACGCTGCTCGCGAATTGGCAGGCGTGGGCAGGGCTACCACAGTTTCTTGTTAGTAGACTTTCTATTTTATTTGGAGTGTCCAAGTTTATTACATAAACTACATCCTTTTCTTGCGTGCCTTCTAACACTGTAGTTTCACTCTTGGATATTTTTACTCTGTTTTTTGTAAATTTTACTTCACCACTGTTGGCGAAATTCCCCAGGAACACGCCGATCAACGAAGTTGGCTGCGAAAATACTTCGCTGGTGCGTCGCTACCGACAGCGGCAGCACCTCTCGGGCCTTCTTTGTACATGCGGTCCCCTCTCCACGTGCTAGCCGGCACGATTGACGCCATCATCGATCGTGTTCTTCTTGTTCGATCGCTTGACACGCAACCACGTGTTGCTCACGGTACACGCTTTTCGTTCAAGTAAGGTTATTGGAACACGTGAAGTTATATCTCAGCCCGCGGTATTGTTCTAATAGCTCTTGTCATAATTATAATGTCCACGCTTTAATTAATAGTTAAGATTCTTGTAAATCGTTTTGTATTTTGTACTCTATGCTACTTGTATATATTTTTGAGTGTTAATTAAACATAAGTGTAATCGTTAAAAGGCGTGTCTCATTTTCTGACCTCGCAGAACTCGTGAACTTGTTAACAACCACCGTTTTGCGTTATTGCGTGTACAGATAGGAGGTTTCTCGTGAGTTCTGGAATTAAAATAACTTTCTTTAATATGCAGTTTTCAGTAAGTACTGCCTCTCCTTTCATTGTTACCTCCTTCTTTGCTGTTCCTATTTCTCTAATTCGCAGTTTTAGATTACATAATTGATCAGCATTGTTAACATGTGATTCGACGCACCCGAGTCGACGACCCAACCATCTCGTCGAGTGTCAGTGGTTAAGAAACATACCTTGTCTGTTGTAGATTTTTCTGCAAGAGACGTTTTACGCTTTCTGAAGTAACAATCCCTTTCAGCATGGTTGTTTTTCCTACAGATATTGCATCTGTATGTATTTCCTTGTGTGTGGCGTTTTGGGTAAGTGTTAGGATGTTCCCCTCTGTGATAGTTGCTTTCCATCGGTTTTTCTCTGCACTTCTTAGTGAAGTAATCAGTTTTATTACATTTATAGCATCTTCTTATTGTTGACTTGGAGGCTACTTGTTCTTCCACTGTTTCATGTAGGTTTAATCTATTTGCTGCTTGTTATAGCCTGGTTATTAGATTAGTTAGTGTTTTATCGTTTGGTGCTATGGAATCCCAGGCACTTACAAAATGTTTGTATTAGCCTGATAGTGTAGCTATAATCTTAGTTATTAGCATAGTATCATCTATTGGTTGATCTAATGCGTTTAGTCCATAGGATAAATTTTCTAATGTACTCATGTACGTGGCTATATCACTGCCCTTTTCAAATGAATAGTTGAAAAATTCCTGTAGTAGAGAGCATTTATTTTGTTCCGTATCTTTTGAATATATTTTTACAATTTGCCAAACATGTCTTTCGATGTCTTGCAGTTTAGGAGATGCATCTGGGGTTTTTTTCCGTCGATGCTATTATTAATCTTTGAGCCCTCGCGTCCTTGAGTTCCATTCTGCCTTCCTTTTGTCTGATTCTGTACCCTTAAGAATAGTTTCGCCGTTTACTATGTCATAAACACTCGCTGATTTGAACATAATTATTATCTGAAATTTCTAGAATTGAAAATTTGACTCATCTTTTAGGTGTTCAATTTGAACTATTTCTTCGCCGTTATGATTGTTGCATGTGGCCATCTTGTTTGTCTCACGACCACGTTTTCCGTAATCTAATGTTATCTTTGCAATCACTTATTTTCTTTGGTTTTATAATTTTTTTGTTTTTTAGTTCTGAATTTTCTTTACTGGGACTAGACTCATAAACTGTTATTAATTGTGGTTTTTATGGTTTTTAGGTTTTAATAAATCACTCTTTATCTTACACTTGTACTGATTATTAAGAGGGTAGACACGGGTAATGCAGCGAGGTGACATTACCGGCAAAAATGGGCCTAAAAAGGGGTTTACGGGAATACACCTTTCGTCCTTATATGAGAAGATTTGGGGATGGGTGAGGGCTCATTCGAAAGAGGAAGGTTCAATGCAGGGCGGTCTGGTCATGGTTCAACGAGATTGTGTCGATATTTAATAATATGAGTGTCCAAAGTAGAGGAAGAATCAACAAAATACATCCGCAGATTCCAAGTATTTTTTAGGTCACTAAAACAGTTCTGTGACTCAAACGGTAACCAGACCGCCCTGCATTGAACCTTCCTCTTTCAAATGAACCCTTAGTTAGATCAAAATCTTCTCAAATAAGGACGAAAAGTGTATTTCCGTAAAAGTATTTCCAAAGACGAGTTCCGCCATTATCTGGATACTACAGAGCAAGTTACGTGACAAATTTAGTTCAGCTAGTAGTTATAAGGTGGCGTCTAAGTAGAAAGGCTGCCGATCTGGAATCGTAGTCAGAATCAAGCGTCAACTTGATTACGTCACTCGAACTGTGCTGCGAAGGCAAGCGAAAAAGGCAACATCGCCCGAACGCTGAGTAAGACGCACTACAGTCATGCTGTCCTTCTCTCATTTTGCATGTTGAGATTGTCCCTTTTCTCTAAGATTTGACTGCCGTCCGCCTGGATTTTTCACAGCGCCCCATAACAAACCTCGCCTCATTCAAACTATATCGTGTTTGGTATCATTTTAATCAGAAAAATTTCATCAATGCGCTAGTAAAAATTTCATTTAAAAAAAGTCAAAAATAAAAACGTTTTATAATTGAATTAGTATTAGTCACACCGATATGTTTCGGCTCTTTCCTTTGATCATCGGACCTCTCTCTTTCCGCCACTGTCTATCCCTTTCTACGTTCACGCTTGGCTGGTCGTCACGTGTAACCCGAGATTCGACACCTCGCTTAGGTAAATGCAACCACTGGGTCCCAATGTTAGTTGAATTTATCCAGGTTTTACTGTATTCAGCTTTTACTGTATAGACGCGAGGTCCTTCCATTTATTAGTTCTAATAATACCATATTACTTTTTTATGCAGAATGTTTCAAGGAGTTGACACAAGTAAAAAAAAATGCAATTCCACTTAAATAAAAAATGGATTTGCATTTTTTGAGTGCATCGTTGCATTCACGAAGAAAATGAAATCACAGAAAAATAGACATTATCATACCATTGAACTTTTACATAAACAGCTTTTTCCTATCTCTTACCAAATTCAAGATATAACCCGTCCCAATTGCATGACGTATCCTGTATACTTTTATTAATTAAAAAACATTTATTTAAAAAAGTTAATAACTTCTAAAAATAATTCTCAGATTGCCCGTTTCTTCGGTTCTTCAGAGCAGGCATATATTTTTCAGCAGCGAGGAGTGCTACGGTGTGCTATGTAAAATCCACGCGTTTGGTCAGTCAGAATTTATCGGAGCGGGACAATTCTATCATTTGAGTTGAAAGAAGGATAGCATGATCACCGTACATCTCACTCTAAACACGCGCCAATGTTTCGCTTTCGTTCTTCAGGCGTATCGGCGCGATGCCTCTGGCGAGATGAGCGTTTGAATGTGTTTGTAAAAATACTTGAGACGCTGTTGCCTTCCTAGATCGTGTTGCGCGCACGCTAGCTAAGAATTAAACCTTTCAAGTTCGTAACAAAACACGCAAGTGGCTCCACCAGGCCCAACGAAAAAACTACTGTAATACCGACGTCCCGAATCGGTGGCGTCACGTACTGTGTCTACCCCCTTAATATTAACGCTTTATTACTATATAACAAAACTAGAAAGCAGTATGAATATTATTTAGTAGGTGTCGCTTTTTGTAGATAAGGAAGTTACCTTCTATATTGATTTGATTTTCATTTGGCCTCTCAACAGCGTGCACTCACACAACAGCGGAAAGTATGCACGTATACGCCATGCGCGAGAGAGACACTCGATTTCGTAGATTTGATTTTTCGTCTCCATAATTGCATAAATGAAATTTTCGCGGGTGTAGCCCACACAGGTCGACTTCGCTACAGGTCGGTCTGGTCCATTTGAACGCTAATATACACCATACGTTGAGGAAAATGATATTTTCGAAACTGTAAGATTAAGACAGACGCTGTCGTAAGCAAACAACATGGCTGCCGAATGCTGCGTTCGACTGCATTTTAGCAAATATTGGACGATTTAATGGTTTTTTCACCGATAACACACCAGATCACCCTTCCTTGAACTAGCATAATATATAGTGCGAATATCGTGGATGCTTTCTCTGAGTCAGAAGAACGTCTAGTCGCATTGAGACCTCGATAACAAGTGCTCAACTTGCGGATCGGCAGTCGGCTGGCACCTCGCTCGGAATCACCGGCTGCGGAAGGGAATACTTGCGCATGCCCAGTTTGTATGGAGGTATGCTAGTGGGGCGGTGTGCTCGGGCCCCTATAAAGCCGAGTATCCACCTGTATCAAACGCCCGTATCGTATCACCGTTCCGGACCCTTTTGAAGCAGCAGGCGTTGCCTCGTTGCATGCCACGGCGTGCTACTGCTCGGACAATATTTCTTCGTTTCTTGAAAGAAACTCCTATAGGCGAGAAGTTTCGATTTGCTGCATGCTGTTTCTTTATTGTAACTGTCCAAACCATATCGTGTTTGGTATGATTTTAATCAAAAGAACGTCATAAATATCTTGGTATCAGTTCTATAAGAAAAAAATGAAAAATAATAAAGTTCAATCGTTGCATTAGTATTATCTCACTGATATATCCGATTCCAGATCAAATTATCTCGTGTCTCAAGTGTCATGTTTCCACTTGATATAGCATTTCGGGCCTTCGCCTGGGTATGTTGTTTTTACGTTTCACGTGGTTTCCGAACCTATCCTTTGAACGGCAAGAAACCGACAATTTTCGGATCGGCCCGTTCCTTCACCTCCGTATCACAGCTCAATAGAACTTTCGATACTCAGCAACGGAAAAATCTCTGGAAAATTAACATTGTCCTTTTTCAATAATCACACAGGTGATTATTAACATTGCTCTTTTATGTACAGCGTATTACCGAAGATAATTGATCTGTTTAAATATATTTAGACGATAAAATTTGTCTAAATTAAATTAGATTATGTTCATAAATAATTTCATCGATTTTGAAATGAATCCAAGAATACCGCAAGATTTCAAATAAATTGAAACCCAAATGACGGCACGAAACGCTATGTCAAGTGCAAACGCATGAACCTTTCCTTCGATGCAACGGCAAAGAATCGACAAATTTTTCGGATGGGTCCGTTGCCTTCGTTCCTTTGAAACGGCACGCAGCAAAACGAAACTCCTCGCCTGTAGTGGCCCAGTCCTATTGCCGAACCGTTTCTATCAAGAAACGAAGAAATGTTGTCCGAGCCGCAGCACGCCGTTGCATGCAACGAGGCAATGCCTGCCTCTTCAAAAGGGTTCGGAACGGTGATACGTTACGTGCGTTTGATACAGGTGAATACTCGGCTTAATATGTCATCGTATTGACGACCCTGTTGTCGGTCGGGTACACGGACATACAGACCTTGGTTATAAAATGTTAGTTGGAAATAAAATAGTTATGAGTAAAAATGTACAGTTCATAGAGAAAGGAACAAAAACTGTAAAAATTGTGGAATACGAAAATATAGAACACACCAATAAAAATATGAACCACAAAAATGAAACGGAAGCCGAACAAGATGCACAATCATCAAACACTGATGACGAAAGACAATAGGAGGAAGACTTGGAGAAGGAAAAAACTGAGGAGGTGAAAAGTTCCGAACGACCAAAGAGACAGATTCATAGACCACAGAGATATGATGACCATATTGTTTACGTAAATTACTGCAGTGCAAATGTACCTGAAAACTATGATGAGGTCATAACTTGTCCAGAATCGAAGAGGTGGATGAAAGCAATGAAAGAAGAAACTGGAAGCCTGGAAGAAAATAATACCTGGTCTTTGGTGGATGAACCAGTTAATGAAAAAATTATTGAAGTAAAATGGATTTACCAAATCAAATCAGATGGAAAATATAAAGTACATGTTGTTACGAAAGGTTTCCAACAACCGTACCAAAAAAAAGAAGAAATTTATTCGCCAATGGCAAGGAAGAATACGTTAAAAATCTTACTGTCAGTCGCATGTATCAACGGATGGAACATCGAACAGATGGATGTCGAAACCGCGTCTTTGAACGGTAACATTAAATCCAAAGTATACATATATTTATCCTCCAGATGGCTATGTTACGTTGCGTAACGCGAGGCGAGCGCGCAACGAAAAAAAGAGAAAATTAAATTATTATTATTGATTATTTCTTTCTTTAATTTTTGGGCGATGAGCTAGGTATCGCTGTCACCAGTCCTGATCGTCTTTGACGTGTTAACGTCCTCTACGATCAGAACAATTAGAAGACGGAAAAATTACGTTTCGATTATTTCTCGTTGGGTTCGTCAGTGTTCTGGGTCCCATACGGGTCCCTCCTTGGAACAGTATGTTGGTGTGCGTGGATTTGAAGTAAGAAAAGGTGTTACAATACGAAAAATAAATAAACTGGTTAGTGTGCAAAATTATATGTAGATCAAAACTATGGAAGCTAACAAGAAAATAAATTTGGATAACTAATATGAAACAGTGGTGAATGAAATTTGTTAGTTAATTGAATTCAGATTTAACATTTGAGAGTTACAAGGGTAAAGAAGCTTATTCTAAAATATTATATGTCTATTGTTTAATTGAAATTAAAATACGAACGGCCTTTGATTAGCATTGAGACTTATCAATATAATTTTTGAATGTGGTTATAATTAAATCTTTAGACGACTACTTCGACCATTAGATGACGAAAAATGGCGGATTCTACCCGCGAGGGTACGACTTGAATGAAGAAGACTCTTACAACCCAAAGGGCTTTGCAAGTCGTCCCCCGATTATACCTCATAGTCGAGGCAATCGTCTTAGGGAAATCGAAAATACGGAAAAATATATGTATGTTATAAAGCAGTACCTGATTATGAAATCACGGGACGATCTAAAATGAAGAGACTCTTACAACCCGAAGGCTTCTTAGATTGCCCGTTTTGCCTTGTTGAAACCAATTATAATGCCGTGCTCGACAAATTAGTAATGAACAGGCTTACCGTGAAGATGTAGAATATAATGTATGATAAAATCAACTTAAATGTGGTTGAAACTCGATGTCTGTAGATCTGGAACACCAAGAGAGAAGATAGTATTCTGGTAGCACACGCACTTGTCGCGCACACGGTTGACCGTATTTATTACAACAATTGACGATTACAAACCACGTTTACAAAAAGGACGATTACACGATTCGAGATATTCAATTATTTACGCGAATGAATTTAATTCGATTAGATTTATGCGAGCAAACGGATTAAAATGTAGAAAGAAAAGATAGCAATTTAATAGAGTGAAAAGTTTAACGTACGCGTCTGTGAGTCTTTGTCGCATATTCGCAAAATTCACCCTTACGATACTCTGCCTAAGGATAGGACTTGCCACGCAGCTAATTTGTACAAAGTACTTCGACAACTCTTTCTCTGGACGCACGGGCTCCCGTCACGTACTTATACGATTGTTCGAGTGATCAGTTTCGATCGCGATCCTGGCCGGAAGGGCCCGTCGCGAAGACTATGTCCTGCATGGGGACATTTCGACAAATCATAGTGCGTGACGGTGGCATCACGTGCGTCGCTATTGGTTAAGGGCGCACGTGTGTGAAGTTAGCCCCGCACTTTTCGAATTTTGTATTTTTTGAAATTGTGCTGCATTGTGCCACATCTGTGCCGTATTGTGCCGTAAACCGCAACTCTATAAGTCAAAGCGTACTCAAGAAAATTAAAAAAAAACGAAGTTTCTGATAGCCCCGCACTTTTCGAACTTTGAGTTTTTCTTTTTTGTGCCGTATTGTGCTATGTTTGTGCTGAATTGTGTCGCAAACGAGAGATCGATAACATCAATAACAATTAAGAAAAAAAATAAAAACAAAATTATACTAGCCCCGCACTTTTGCCGAAATAAACTTTTTTGTTTTAGATAATTTGTGATAACTTGTGCTATGTTGTGCCGTCGATAGAAACTCGATATCTCTATTCATTTTGTAGATAAAAAATATTGAATTTTTAGGAATACGAAATTTAATATTCGTATAACTTACGAACGGCGACAGATAATCAAATTCTGCAAGTTGTGCTGAATTGTGCTATTTACAATCTGCGGGATACATGCGTTAAAAGTTGATATTAGCTCGAGTGTCAATAAAAATTAACAAAAAAGGGTGGGGATGATTCAAAAGTTTGATATTTTCGAATTTTCTTTGATTGTGCCGGATTGTCCTAGACTAGCACAACAACTTTTCCTAATAACAAAATTTCGTCAGATCGCCAGAATTAGCAGCACTGACAAAGTTAGGAATCATACGTTAGGAATTTGCATGTATTTATTGAAATGCACACGCACACGCGAGATTGAAACCCGCTAAAATTATAGATGTAAACATCAAATACAGAAGTTTAATTAAAGCCTTACTGTTTATAGCAAACGGAATTCGTCCTGATATATCGTTTTCTGTAAATTACTTAAGTCGTTATCAAAACTGTTACGATAACACACATTATAGATATGCCTTGCGCGTCCTTAAGTATTTATATGGCACTAGGTTTATAGGTTTAACATACATATAATTCTAATTGTAGTCAGATAGCAGATGCATTCGTAAACGCAGATTGGGCCTCAGACATAGTGGATAGAAAGTCAACCACGGGCATATTGGTACGTGTGTTTGGAAATGCAATCTTATGGAGGTCATAAAAGCAAAAAATAGTGTCAGGAGCCTCAACCTATGCAGAGTACTACGCATTGGCTGACTGCGTTGAAGAAATTTTGGTAATTAAAGGAATTTTGTACGAGTTAAGTGTAGACATAAGTCAACCTGTGACAATCTATGAAGACAACAGTGGAGCAATAGCACTATCAAAGAATGGAAAATTCTCAAAAAACTCTAAACATATTGATGTCGGGTATCATTTTATCCACGATTATGACAAGAAAGGACTGATCTCTGTGTAGAAGATCTCTACAGATGAACAAATTGCAAATAGGTATATTTACAAAGTTATTAGATGTAGTAAAATTTCAAAAATTTAGAGATCTGCTAGGATTAAGAAAACCGTAGGATATTACATATGTATATTTAGTTGATATTCGTACGTAAATACAAAATCAAGGAGGCGTGTTGGAAAAGTGATTTATGTTTATAAATTTGTAATATAGGGTTGGCATGCGTGTTTCTATTGTTTTAGTATGAGAGGTTGGTCAGTCTGTTTTTCTGTTAGACAGTGTTGTCCGTTATAAATGAAAAATACCTTTTTTGTTCAAATTACATCTTCCATATTAAAATACTAAACATTATATTGGGCATATTTTATTTTAACAGTAATAAGCAACTGATTGATCCTGAGCGTGCTGCTTATTTTAGAACAAAACTGCATTTTAGCACAGACCGTATCGTATAACACAGACAAGACAATACACAAGCTTGTAATGCTTCAAAATTAATATAGTGATTGACCCTATTACCCTAGAAGTCAATAGACACTATGCAAAATTAAAACCTAAACTGATGAAAGTTCAATACTTCGACAGAATTTCAGGTAATAGCCTTTAAGACGCTATCAGATTGTAGGACCAAAAATACAGACAGAACTCGGCGTGTTGCTACGAATACGTATAATTTGTGACGTGTATTGCAAGACAGGTCAATTGTGACTGACTTTCTCCGTCTGGGAAAGTTCTTTCGTTATCGAAATACTTAAGGACCCTCGAGTGGGTTTATTGAGGATCTGGCCTTGCGTTGCTGAGACCCTCCACGACGTTCGTTCTGAGAGATCAACATCGATCATGCAATTAGAAAATTGGGTGGTTCGTGACTCAACCTGCGTAGAATTTCTTAACAAGCCGTTGGTATTTCGAACCATGCTTACATTTACATGTTAGTCATTTATTGCTTAATTTTGAGGCGCAGACGATAGGGTTCGCAGTCCATACGAGGAAGTTGCAGAAGAACAGGCATCAGGATTGTCCACAAATATCGTACGATATTCTACATTAGACATAACCAAAGACTCCTCCATCAGCAGCTGAACGGTCCTCACTAATATTCTGTCTTCTCACTATAGGTCAACCCATATCCCTACATCGTGTATTGAGCATATAGTAGATATGGCAGGAGGGAAAAAAAAGGAATATAGTCGTGGCTTGTGAACCACGGTTTGGCTATAGCTGTTACGTACATATTCAAATACAGTTAAAGAGGTGAGGTGGAATTAATAGGGCCGATTGCGCACTAAATAAGACATAGATTGTATATGCGGGGGAAAGAAAGACGAAAAGAACTTTATTTAAACTGGGACGCCGAATAGCGGCAGTAAAAAGCTCTAGCCTATGTAGGGAAAAAGCTTGGTATTCTTAACATATGAATATTGACCAATGATACAGCTTTATCATTATAATACGCAAACCAAGTCTGAAGATTGAGGTGCCAATGAATAACGTTAAAATGCATACCTCGCCGCTGTCGCTGCGAAACATTACAAAGACTCGCATCTTCTTCCAGATTACCGACCCGCTCACCTGCTTCAACGCACGCCAATCGTGCTATCACAAGCAAAAGCACGCCACTCATACAACTATAACCAAACGCACTCCGCACAGTGGGCAAAAAATGACTTTTTTTGTTCAAAATAGTCTGGAGTTCTCAATTTTTAACGGAATCGAACATATGGCGGCTCAAATTACTCGTTGAAAGATTTTGAAGAGAAGGAAGCCGATTTTTAAAAAAATTTCACCCCAAGAACCTATAGCCCAATTAATTCATGAGACGATGCGTAGCCGATAATGCAAAGAACGAGACAGACGATACGGCCACAAAAGGCCTTGGTTTTTAAAAAATTTTTTTTGTTTGTTTTGTGTATTTTCTCGGTTTTTAATTTTTTTTTTACTTTTTTTTTCTTAATGTGCTCACTGAGATCAGTGCAGGAACCACTTTTTGGACGATTTTAGTTTTTGACCTGTACCGGGGCGGCGGGTGGGAGCTAAGAGATGGGATGACCACCGTTGGAATCGTCATCTCAAGGGCTATCTATGGTAAAAAAATCAGGTCGATCTGAGGTTACCCCGTCAACCATAACTCAACCCCAAATTCTTTTATACCAGGCACGCAAATCGAAACACAAACACGAGTTAGAAGAAGAGAAGAAAATAATAAACAAAAATAGTTCAACCAGTCGAGCTACTTTAACACGAACCAATTATTACACTCAAATTACTAATTAAACGAAAAATTGACTAGTTGAAATTACGCGATTTCTTACCGCGCCTCTCAAATCGCAAGATTTGCTAGCTAGTAGAATCCGAAGATATTTCCGGTTCGACGAGGTGTTTCCACTTGCGAACCTCAGATCGACGGGGGCATCGGCTCCACGAACTCATGCACAATCAAAGGATAAGAAAGTCGCGCACTTAGTTCCAACTCTCGACTCCTTGCGGATTGAGATACGTGAATTTGAAAGTAACTGATTTACCTAATGGATTAGCTGAAATCCGTTAACGTTCTTCCTTTCATCCAAAATGCACTTCAAGGAAGAATTAATGTCTACCAAGAGCGTGATCACGGCCTTCCAAACTGTGATCCGAAAATTGTCAGAACACAAGTAATACTACGTTGATTCGACCAGGTATTCCCCAGGAATCAACTACGTTTTGGAAGTGTCTATGTAGAGCGATCCGTCGAAGGTTCTGAGTCCCAAACCAGAAGACAACCACAAGATGAAAGGGAGGTGCTCAAACTCTACCCCAGTCACGACTTACTGAATCACAATCTAAAGACGGTATTCTCCAGGAGGAGAGCCATGTGCGAAAGCATCCGTTCCGCTCGTTGATTGAGACCACAGTGTCGATCGCTTGATCGACTCTGACAAGGGAACACTCCGATTTTGATGAAACTGTATAATATTTATTGAAACTGTATAAATAGCTGTAATTCATTCGTACCCTTTACTTTGAGGGAGATATCAATCCTATTGACGCGGTACCGTATATTACGGTCGTGAGTTGAAGATGAAGGGTGCTTTCACCCTATTGCGTCGCCACAATATACAATGCATGTTTGGGTCAGACGAATCGATGTGAACCTTCTGAAACAATTTTTCAAAATCAGCCTTCACGGCCACGCGGTATTTACGCCAACTGAGCAAAATACAGAAAATGTCGGCCTGTATCTCCTACTCAAGGAGACACCGTTTGACGTCCGGCTAAAGGCGTTGAAGATTGTGCAACCGGCCTTTCCCATTCTTAAACCGTTTCACGACCAGATGGGGAGAGGTATAACTGTAACACGGTGCCATCATCTTCATTCTCTTCCTTCTTCATATGTGTCCGAGATTCTCGTAACAACGCATAAACTCACGATAGACACCCTCCAGCCATGGGTCAGCCCGGCAAGGCGGTCCTACTTGAGAGGTAGACAGACCACTTAGGCTGGATACACACTATAGATTCGGTTTCGGTCCGGTAAAATATAGTACAATGTAAATCTTATGAGAGCATTCATACTCTCCAGCTCCGGTCCGATCACGCTCCAGTCCTACTCCAATCTCGCTTCGATCCTAATCCTGTCCCGAACACTCTCGAAGTATAGCCACTTGAGCCACTCTTTCAGTTCGCTCGCGGTCCGTTCTCGGTCCAGTAAAATATACTCCAATGTAAATCTTATGAGAGCATTCACACTATGCGTCCGCTTCAGCTCCGGTTTGAACACGCTCCAGTCCCGGTTTGGTCTCGATCACTCACGAAGAATATTTTCCTGGACTGCGTTCCCTCGTTTGAAACGCTTCAGCTTGTACATTTCCACCTTGTCTTCGTAGATTGTTTACATGATTTGTCTCAATGTATTCCAAATTCTTTTCGCAATTTAAGATCGACTATTTTTAATAATATGTGGTGTGTGTGCGTGAGCTAAGTGGTCGCATAAGTGGGGCGAGTGCATGGTACGAATGACGAGAGATTGTTTAGGCTAAGGTTTGAGTGTCGCGCCGAAAAGCCTATAAACAGTATAGAGAGGGGCGAAGCGGGGTGCAGTGTGCATGAGAGAGAGTGGCTCTAGCCCAGGCCTGTCCAAGTAGGGGAATTCATTCCTGGAACACATGTTTCGGTTCCCCTTCCAACGCTACTCCTTCAAGTAAGATGGGACGGTTCCGACTACCGTCTCTCCGTCTTTCCTAGCGGCGGTATTGTCTCCTCGGTCCCATCTTACTTGAAGGAGCAGCGTTGGAAGGGGAACCGAAACATGTGTTCCAGGAGTGGATACCCCTACTTGGACAGGCCTGCTCTAGCCGATGGTTTTTCCGGCAGAGAGATTTTGCGAGTCATAGCGAGAGGTTGACTGACCGTAAGAGGATTGTGAGTGGTATTGTGAGCGGCGATACGGCGTTGCTGATATTGTCATTGTGTATCGATTTAACCAAACTTTTAATGAATTCTTTTAATTAGAAATAAGCTAATGCTTATTTCCTACAAATATAGTACAGAATGCATGTCATTAAAATAATTGTAGTGCCATTTTCAGGATCAGCTATGAGTTTTCTACAATAAACTCTGAAGGTTTGTGATAAAATCCCAAATGCACACTCGACTAATCTTCTTCCTCTACATAATCGATAATTAAATATTCTTTTTTTAATATCTTCTATACTTTTTGATCCTAGATAAGGCCGCATTAAATATTTCTTTAATGGAAATGCTTCATCACCTAATATCGCATAAGGTGCTATTGTGAGCGGAGAATCCTCGGGAACATTCAATTTGCAACTTTGCAAACTTTTTCCAAAAGCAGAGTTCGCGAAAATACCACCATCATTATTTTTTAACCGACTTCGAAAAAGGAGAAGGTTATTCAATTCGATCAGTATATATACATATATTTTTTTTCCATATGAACCTACTTATATCTACAGCAGTAAATTTATAATTTGCATCTACTAATGCCAAAAGTACAATCGAAAAAGACTTTTTATAATTGACTATCAGATCGAGAGCGGTTCGAAACTGGCATAGCAGTATGGGTACGGTAAGATTTTACCGAACCGAGACCAGACCGGGACCGAACCGATATAGTGTGGATCTAGTCGTACGGTAAGATTTTATTGGACCGAGACCGGACCGTAACCGAACCGATAGTGTGTATCCAGCCTTGTCGTCCTTCCGCCGTGACACCGTACGCAAAAAAAACTACTCGCATCGCTCGTCGTCCGGTGTGAATTCCGAACGCGGAAGGAGATCCTCCACCTCCCAGATCTGCTGCAGATGTTGCCACAAATCGACGGCACCTCTGCAATGGAACATGCGTATTGTCCTCGTGGTTTCGTCTCTAGAAGGCGACCCATCCATAGGTTTCAAAATGACCCACCTGAACACGATGTTCTGGGCGACAGACTCATCGAGGTTTTCTTGGCCTAGTTCAGCGCATCATATTTGAAGCTATTAGCACCAAATCCTTCGGGTGCAGCCAGCCAGAAAGATCAAGGGGAGACCCGGTCGCATAATAAAACAATTTCGGGAGTATGAACACCGAAATCATCGTTTTCTTGTTCTTTTTTTTCGGTGCGGGAGGTACACAGTGAGGGTGATTTACGAACGTGCCCGTCTCACGTGCGCTTTTCTGGCCCCGGTAACCAACATGGATGTCGGCTGCTTTGGAATTTGTACGACTTGTAACAGGGATTCGGAGACGAAGGTCGCTGACTCCTGACAATAAAGCGTGTGTATTTCTCTAGCGGCGATTTTGATGGGTATTCTTGTTGTGGCTTGCAACATTACCGAATACCCGTTTCATAGCTTACGAGTATTGCAGTTGAGAACGGTCGTACTGTAAGGAGCTGGAAAGATTTCATCGGAGACGGTACAGAAGCAAGGGGAATCCTCCGCGCAAGCTGGCCAGCTCTCTAGTTTTACACAAGCCTAATTAATAGATATGACCGCTTCAGCCAATAGTACAGAGGTCTGGTGGGGCACGATCTATCAGACCAGCGCAGCGTTCCCTGCGAATGAAATCTTTGTAGCTTCCCACAGTACTTACGTATGTCGCATCATCCCTAAAGAGCTAATGACATAGCTTGACACAGTAGCATAGGACACTCTGTCGAAGATCTTTTAGAATTATAAGAACTTACGGAAGATTTTCCTACATTCCACAATTTTGAAGAAATTAACTGATAACACTGTACATACGTTATACCCCCTGTCTGTATGTAAAAAGAAGCATAACTTCAAAATAAAAAAATGTTTACTTCATAATTTTTTACTTTTATTAAAAAAAATATTTTATAATAACAAATGAAATATTCATTGCTATACATCAATTATTATAAATCAAGTCCAAACACACAAATAAACAATGTAAAATAAATTTACTTTTATATTTTGCAAATTATTACTATTGTAATATAAAAATATTTACACAATTTTTTTTAAAATAAATACAACGCAATAAAATAAATTCGAAATAAAATATTCATAACAAATGTTTTGTGATGGTTTCATAGGATAGAAAGGTAATAATAATTCTTCATAAAATATCTAAGTTCTTGTTATTATTTGCAAAAAATCTTTTTTCCCTACAATGTTCATTAATTTTCTTAATAATTGTGTTCCTCCGATAGATATGTATATTTTTTACTAAATACAAAATTTCACACAAAAGCTATCTATTAAATCTATTTCATGATACGTAATTAATATTTATTATTTCAGTTACTTTTGTATAATATAACATATCTACATTCTTATTAAAGAAGATCAAATGAAATTAATAGTTTGAGTATTTTATAAAGAAGGTTAATTATTGATATACTCATGGTATAAAAATATCTATTTTTACTATAGATTTAATGTATTTAAATATATTTACAAAAATGCTCTAAGTCACACTTCATAAAAAAAGCAAGTATCATTGATTAAAAAACTATCCTTCTTGTCATGTTACAAAATTCTTCGGAGACTGTCATCGTATGTGCATACAATTCAAATTTGTATACTTCTTACATATAATTTCTTTTCCTTTTGATTGATAGATATGAATTTTGTAAAAGTTTCATAACAGTCTATACTTTCATTAATTTAGATTGTTTCGTTTCGACTTGGAACTTATATTATGGTGTATTGTTTATATACAGGGTGTTACCTGTAACGTTACGCACGATTTTTCACCCACTTGCAGCCATCTGATTAAAAAAATTTTAGAACAAGAGTTGCAGGGTATGAAATGCACAATAGATATCAGTAACAAAAACTTTGAAAATAGTTTGTTTTTATGGCGAAGTCGGGGTCACCTTGGGTTTTATAAATAGGACCATATATTTTTCTTGTTTACTATATTTAGAGGACATCGAGACGAATTCAAAACACATATTACATAATATTTTTACTAACATATTACTTGATTTACAGAAGTGTAAATGTGAAATATTTAGATTTTCGTCGTATTTGACTTTGATAGTGCAAACATTATTTGACCCCGAAGAGATTACTGAATGTAAACACACGACTAGAACATAAGATAAATGCACTTTATTTAATTACATGTTCGAAATGCATTCCGCCTTCTGCGACGCAATATTCTGCTCTTTTATAGAAGTTTGAATGCGTTGCTGCAGTTAGACTTACTGGATCTACAGCTCTGCATGCTGAGATGATTCTTTCTTGCAATTCTTCAATATTATTAATTGGTGATTGATATACAACGGACTGTAAATATCCCGATAAAAAAAAATCAAGTGGTGATAAGTCTGGGGACCGAGCTGGCCACCGTTATTTCGTCATTGCAGTTCCTTCGTTAGTCCTCTTTTGTTTCCACACAAGATCGTACTTCCAAATACGACGAAAAACTAAATATTTTACATTTCCACTTCTGTAAATCAAGTAATATGTTAGTAAAAATATCATGTAATATGTATTTTGAATTCGTCTCGATGTCCTCTAAATATGGTAAACAAAAAAAATATATGGTCCTATTTGTTGAACCCAAGGTGACCTCGACTTCGCCATGAAAACAAACAGTTTTCAAAATTTTTGTTACTAATATCTATTGTGCACTTCATACCCTGCAACTCTTGTTCTACACTTTTTTTTGTCAGATGGCTGCAAGTAGGTGAGAAATCGTGAGTAACGTTACAGGTAACACCCTGTATATGTATATTATACAGTTTTGTATTTAATTGTATTGACTCTTACTTCTTCTACTATTTCATGTTATTAAATATGACAGAACTGATAATCTTCGTAATACAGATCACAGAAATGTATACGTTTAAAATTATTTCAGAGAAAAATGAAAAAATAAAAAAGGATTGGACAAAACAGAAAAAAATTTCAAACTAAGATATACAACAGTCAGGAATAAAAAGTCCTTATTGGCTTATTTTTAAATAATGTACAATTGTTTTTGTGATTATGTTTAGTTTGCAATTATTATCTCTTATATATCATAATACGACAGTTTTATTTTACAGATCTACATTTTATACAAATTGCTTAAGCATTGTGATATTTAGGTTCTTTTGCACTTCATTGTTTTTTTTTTCATATTTCTTCTATTTCTTTAAAATCTCTGTAATTTACAAGTCAAATATACAAGAAGAATTGTCAATTATTTTTTCACATCACTTTCAAAATTTGTTATATACTATTAAACTGTGCGTACAAAGAGAACTGTAAAATTCCATCAATTTTAATATTAATTTATTTTTTGCATAAGTAAACAAAAAATGTATAACTTACTATAAATTGAATTGTACGTAAAAATGTAAATAGTGCCCTTTGTACGCGAAGTTAAATTTGAAGGGGGGATCTACAGTAATTATTTGTTACATTCTTTCTATCCAGAAATTCTTTTATATCACAAATATTAATATTTTAGTTGTTTATCTAAGACAGAATTTCGCTTCTCTTTTTTACATAATTGTATAAGATATAAGCGTTTTGTATACAATTCAATGTTAGTTTTATTAAACCTAATAAGCAATATTTTTGGTTACTTGTTCTTTGTTCTTTTCTTAAAAAACCTACACCTCGTGTAAAAATGATGAACCAAGTCCTGAGAAATTTAAATGAAGTCCAAATGTTTACAAGACATTCATTACTATACACAATATAGCAACCATCATATACAGAATAGATCAAATAAAGTGTTACAATAGTGATGTCCAGCGAAACGTTAGGCTTTTATCCATTTCATATTTTCTCCAGTATGAAAAAGAACTAAATAGATATTAGCTGTGGTTTTGAAGAAAATTTGTAGCACTTTACTTGGCTTGCCCTGGATATGTATGTACAAAGAATTATTTCCTTTATGTCAATTTAATTTTTGAATTGATATAATTAGTACTTAAAAATGAATTGTTAAACTTTGTTGTTGTGTTATATAAATACATATAATAATGAATGAATGAATGAATGAACGAATGGACAAAGCATGTTTATGAATGTATATATATGCGTGTATGTTTAATATTTAAATTTCTCTGTGTTAATTCAAATTATGTTATGTACATTTTATGCTATAGAATATTTATATACAATTTTGCTGCAAATTATTACCTCTCTTTAATGCACAAATTATTACTATTATAAAAATTTGTCTATTTTTATGGTTTTAAAGAATTTGATGAAAATGATAATGACAATAATAACGAAGTATATGACTACAACAGTTTTAAATAAAAAACAATATAAAAACATTATAATAAATTTTGCACTAATATATGTAACGATTAATTTAACTTCTAAATGGTATATGTATTATTAAAATTGTAACCAATGGTTTCACAGTCAAAGTCATAGTCACATGTCAGAGAGAGATAGAAGTTAATATTTTTGAAATAAATGTACAATTTCTGAAAATATAATTTTGCATAACGGTAAGTATTAAAAATGTTTTTCTTTTTAAGTAAACATGTGAGCTCGTTCTCCTTAAGTATGAAAATGATTTCAATGTGTAATTATATAATACAGATAAGGTAAAGGAATAAAGGAAAATATTTTATGAGCAAAAAATCTATTTATTTACACCTATATAAGATTTATATGTCATAATCTTCAAAAAAGTGATAGTGAAAATAAGTATCGTTACACCAAATGTACTTCCGCGCAATTAAGAACATAACTACACATGCTTACTAAAAATAATATAACTTAAAAAAAAACTAAAAAAAAAGTCTTGCAATATCATTGAAATTATATATAATAATATAATAATCATTTTCTTACATAAGAACTTTGTTATTTACACGTGATTTCTTACATTCACAGGAGAACACTTGTCTATTATATACTTTTTTTTATTAACACTTCTTATAAAAAGTGTGAGTGTTCAAATTCCATTCAATTGATTAATAATCGATTTCATTTTATATACACAAATACAATTATGGAAAAGTCTATGCTTTCGATTCTTGTCAAATTTTTAATTTGGTACAATATGCCCTGTACATGTTCCTGCGTACATGATGTTTTAGGGAAAACTTTTAACGTTTCAAAGTTGCATAAATATTAGTAAAAAAGCAAATACCTTCTTTTTATTAACATTGTTTCTCAGCAACGACTCAACTACCCTATAGGTAAATTTTTAATTTTAAATTAAAAAATCTTGCTTTTATATTAGGTCGAAAAGGCCACCGTTCAAGGCCACAGGCCAAGAAAATTAAATTTAATTAACGAGAAGAATCGTTATATTTCTTCGTTTCCGTTAATTTTCATTTTTTATTTGTAACTCTTAAAGACAATAATGGCATTCCTTTTTTTGGAACATCCTGTACATTGGAAGATATTTCTATCGAGCATATTGATATTTAAAGTAGGTAAAATTACCATACGTTTGTCCTTTATACATCTGGAATTTATACTTTCACATTTCAACACACACTCATGCATTGAATAATACAAAGTGTGATTTCGAAAACGTTTCACAGTTGTTAAATGCTGAAAAATATAAATCAAGTATTAAATTTCATTCAAAGTGTAATTTTCACCAATAAAATAAAAAAAATTATATGTACATACATAATGAATAATAAAATATTTAAATATTAAATTCCTATTAATGTACAATACTGAACATAGGCTTCCCTAGCAAAGACCGCGTTTTAAAGCAGGCATGTCCAAAGTTATCTGCTGATCGTGAGAAACATAGGCTGTCCCCCATCATGGTCCACCGTTATTCTGGGTAGGGGTTCGCAACACTGTACTGTGTAGAGATGAGATGTTGCGGAGGCTAAGTAATGCGGGTACGATTGGTCAGAGTTTTCTAGTCACGCCTAATGCACACGCATTCTAAACCGTCGCGCGTTATTGGTCGAAACGCTCATACATACTAAGCCCGTCGCTTGTATGTACACCGCAAAGTCAAATGGTGTGGGTGCGTGACAGACCCAGAAGGCACTCCTTAGCCTTCGCAACATCTCACCTCTGCGCAGTACATACTACAAAAATTCTAGCCCGTCATGGTCGTCTCCTCAGCGTCACGCAGTTTCCTTGACAACGAAGTCATGCTACGCGATAGAACGAATGGAAAGGGAAGCCGGCGCGTGAGGTGCCCCTACGCTGGACAGGCTTGCTCTAGGGCAGGAAGATAAGGCGCAACTACTCCCGTGTAGACGTTTAACTAGGCAAATTTTATTCAATATTTTTTGAAATTTTGAGATTTTTAAATTTGGAACATCGAAATTAAAATTTTAAAGTTTTAAGAAATAAATTTTGAAACTTCGAAATTCAACTTCATATATATATATGCATAAATAATTAATGAAAAATCATTCACAAAATCATAATTTTGAAGATATTGATATTAACAATAATTTAAGAAAAATTGATATAAATTTTCGTATATTAGAAAATTTTAATATATATATATATATATTAATATTAACAATAATTTAAGAAAAACTGATATAATTTTATAATATATGAAAATTATATCAATTAATATTAATATATTCAAAATTATGATTTTGTGAATGATTTTTCATTAATTATTTATGCATTATTTACGTCTAATATTATAGCGAGTAGTAGGGCCGCCTTTTTCTCCTAGGGAAGCTTACCGTGCTCGGTACTGTACCTATGTACAAATACTTCTTTTAATGTACTTAATTAATAGACAAATATTATAGTAGTCTTTTAAAATAATTCTTCAGTCCTTCAAATTAAAATCGTATGTCATAATACAAATTTATTTCTTCATAATTTCTACTGGCAAACTCACCGAAGTTTCATGTAACTCGATGAAGGTTACACTTCGGTATATACTGATTAGTATCCAAATGCCAACCTTTCGTTAACGCACAAGGATAATGAGTAACAGCTTTACAACCTCTTTTAACGCAGCCAATATTTGCTCCTGTTAAACCACAAGAGTCACATATAGACTTCGCTGCATCCCACACCGCCTCTTGCAAACCTGTTACTCTACCACCTGTAATATAAAATGTTACTGTTTAAAATGTTTCAACATCATACATTTTAATTGATTTAAATATGCGAAACAGTTGTTAGTTATTGTACCTGCCATGTATACTCCAGCTGCCCAAACGGCACACTGTTCATGAAGCCAAACTTCCCAACGCTGTTCCTCTCCAGGGAGTACAGTCATTCCAGTAAATATGGCATTGGTATTACTTTCAACGGAATTTCGTTTCTTTTTACCCATTTTTGCAGTAAATTGATCAGCTAATCCAGCGTACCTCAAACTTCTTTTATTCTTACTACCTTTTTTCTGTTCAGTAGTAATCTCTTGCTCGTCGGCTGAAAGAATTCCATCTTCTAAGCGTTCTTTACCAATTAAGTATGGCCCAAATAAATCGCTTAAAACACCAGCTGGAACCTGTAATTCAATTAGTTATTTCTAATACCACTTGCAATTCGTATTAATGATTAACTATAAAAATATATTATAATGTACAATGTAAGTTCCAGGAGCTATGTGAGGTCCAGCTAAATTAGGATGTGGTCGAGAAGGATCTCCAGGTATAACAGCGTGAGGACCTTGTTTACAAAATACACAGACCCAGGTAGAATCTGTTGTATGGGCGTCATAACGCGATGACAACGTTGAACTAAAAAGACCCACTTTACTGACTTTACCTGTGAAAAACAAGTCGTTATAGTCAAGTCAATATGTAGTTTCAAATCGTTAAATTATTTCTAAATAACTTAAAAGTATTTAGCAATTAAAAATATATACCTCTATAGTCTAAATCATTTTGATGACTGAGTCTCTTACTCCTTCCCGCACTACCATTTCCCACACTCTTTCGTTTCTCTTTACTTTTCTCTTCTTCTTCTTCCCTGGGTGCATTGACTACTTGAATACTTAAAGGACTATCTCTTGGACCTTCAACATGAACCACCGGACCACGAGATCTGATAGAACTTGCATTTGATCCAGAATCGTACGTTACTTCTCTTACTCCGTCTACTTTAATATTTTTCTTTGTTTTCTTCGAAATATCTTGTTTCTTCGAACTTTTCGACAGTCTCCTTTTTTTTATGTCTTTCTGAGGCATATCATTACTGACAGTTCCAAAAATATTTTCAGAAGATCTGGAAATTTTTCGTTTCCCTCCTTGAACTTTAGTCCTTTTTCCCTTTTTTCCAGATAATTTTGTATCAACGGTGGACGAAACATCAGTAGGATTAACACTGTGTAATTCTTTTGTATGTAGAATATTATTCTCTAGACTCTCAGTTTTAGTTGTACTACCAGCTTGAAGCTGAGATTTTGCAAATTCTGTTGTTGGTTCCTCCTTTTTAACATCCGCTTCTGTCTCGACGATACCAGCAAACATTTTCTCAAGTTCTGATTCTACTTCGTTAAATGGATTTGTATTATTTACAACCTTTGGACTCGTTATTTTTACAAATTCAGTTGCATCGTCACTAGATTTTCTTCTAACCCTCTGATTCGAAGGAGTTGAACTAGGAGGTATATTGTCACTACTTCTGCGCCTTCTAATTGGTTGATTTTCTTCAATTCTTTCGCTTACAGTTTCATCTACCTTTTCAGATATTCTATGATCCGCTGTAGCAATACGTTCATTATCTTCTAATTTTACAATTGGGATAGCACTTGTCAGTTCCTCTGGTGTTGATTCATTTATTCTAAGTTCTATTGGTTCTGTAGGTTCTAATTCCATATCTTCTACTTCTGTTTTCGAGTCTTTACTAAGTCGTACTGGCTTTTCGAGTTTCCTTTTCCTGCGCTGTTTAGTATTATCATTAGAATCATCATTACTGAATGTAGGAGATACAACTTCATCTTCTCTATTTGGAGATTTCGATTTTTGTCTATCAGGGGACATACTTTTAACACTTGACGTATCTTTCTCTTCTACTGGCATTACAATAACAGATCCAATATTTTCAGCACTTCCAAGCTTTTTATTTCCACCTTCTAATTTCTCTAAAAGAGAATCCACACCCTTTTTACCTCTTTTTGGTAAATTTTTAGGCGATCTCACACTTGCCTCTTCAATTTTCCGTTCTTGTTCCGAAGATAATTCACTTTTTGAACTATCTGTCACATCTTTATCCGTTTTGGAGGTAAGATTCACGATAACAGGCAAAACATTTCTTGGCACTTGTGCAATAACACTTAATGTATCTTTACTTTTCGCGATATCAGGTTCTTTTTTTTCCGGAACTACCCTTTCGATCGTTACACTAGGTGGCAAATTTATAACTTTCTGCGTAAAATTATCTACATTCATTTCCTTTATCTTATCATGAACATTTGCCACACCCTTTAAATTGCTTTCAAAGTTTTTTACTGTTATTTTAGGCGTTGTAACTTCTTTGGTTGACAGCGAAACTGGTTCACTAACAGAATTAGGTGTTGGAACTGATGAACTAATTCCACTGTCCGATGAAGTTTCTCCATTCAGAGGTATTGGAGGAGAAATTATATTTCCATTCCTACTACCCTTATCTACGTTTCTTGCAGTCAGACTTATTGGAATATCTTGGGATATTCGCGAATAATTTTCAGGAATAATTTCTGACGTAGACGATAAATCTAGCGTGTTTTGTGAACTTGGTGAATTTCTATATTGATTTTGATTCTGCCTATTGTCTACCAGCATTTGTAAACTAAATAAAGGATTTCCTGGTGTATTGGCTGGAGTAACACTTTTTGATGGAACAGTTGGTGTATGCCAGGTCGGAAGTGCTTGAGTATGTGCAAGTTGAGGTGTCAGTTGTGGTGCTCTAGCTATAGACGGATGCGTATAAAACCCAGCTGGACTTAACGCAGCACCTGACAAAGCTGTTGGATGAATGTTTAAACCTGAAACTGTTCAAATTATTTTCAGTCTATAAAGGAAAACAGCAATATTTCAAATTAGGAATTACATAAAATTTGAAAATTTACCTTGACCTTGTGTCATTGTAAGATGATTCCAGACTGTTTGAGGTGGAGGTGTACCAACCGGAGGTCGGCTATGCCCTGGATATTGTCCGGACATCTTGAAACCTTCCCAATTACTTATTAATATTGATTCACAAACACTTGCAGAACAATGTTCTTGTTTGTCTCAATAAAATTTACTTTTAGTAATAGTATTTTTAATATTCAGAGACAAACATGTAAAAAGAGTTTTCTTGTCATATAGAAACAATGAAGTTTTATTATTCAAATATTTATTGAAAGCAAGATTAATTTCTTGCTTCAAGTATCCATTTATTATACAACTTGAATTTCTTTCAAAATTTTTACATACGTTGTATTTAGAAATTTTATTAATCTTTATGTTATAAGATAAATTACTTGGATCGAAAAATTCTAATAAACCATAGCTTATTTCCTTGTACTTTGTGTTATAGCACTCTTCTATATCAAAGGAATGATTTGTTCGGTCTAAAATGGCACAATTTTTTCAAGATATTTTTGTGTCTAAAAATCTGCACAGATTTCTTTTATCTTCACCTTCTGTATTACCTTACAAGTATTTTTTTACTAAATTAAATGACTTGTTTTTTGGGAAAGCACATATTTTTATAGTGCTTTAAAATGTTAGATAGAAGTTTGTATTATGCAATACTCTGTATAATGTTTGATTGTTTCACCCAATAGTGAAAACAATCAATAGTATTATAAGGATAAACTTCTTCTTGTTCTTATTCTTCTTCTTCTTCTTCTTCTGTTTTAAATAAGTTTTCACTTTTACATATTTCAACAGCACTGATGTGAGAGCTGTAACTTCGTTAATATTCAATAAATTAGTTGCTTTATTTACACTATAATCACACTGACAGGTACTACAACTTTACCAGATGTTTACCAATTGTTTTCTTCTGTGCATCAGAATTTATTACTTATCGTTTGTTGATTGTAAGAAGTTTATAAACTGATCAAAGTATATCGATTTGAAATTCAACACACTTATATCTTCCTTCTTGTGTCATGAACTGTATGTATTTGATATGCTATTATGTGTTAGCAACTCCCATATGTAATTCCACAACATGAAATCATTTGATAGCACCCATTTTGGGGCAACTCCAGATATACGTGACCCTGCAAATGAAAATTGTAATTAGCATGTCTAATTAAAAACCATAACTTTCTTATTTTATGATAAAATTCACAAATGAAAGCATATGCTAATGTAAGAAATTACATGAATAAGGAATGCTTTATACTTGAATACTTTATCACATAATAAAGCTATATAATTTTCTTTTTATTGATAATTATGTTTACCATTGTTGGAAATAATCCATATGTTTTGACAAATCACATCATAGAATGAATTTGAAATATTTATGTTTTGTTCATTATATTTTTTTTTGCTGATAAAATTGATTATTTAATAAATTATATGAGTCAATAGTTTTTACTTCTTCTTCTTGTAATACTTAACTACAATTATTTCCAGTTTCTGAAACTATTATAAGAAGATATGAAAAAAGGTTAATGATATCTTTAAAGTAATAAATAGCTAATGTATTTATTGACATAAATACAAAATACTGAAACTTTGATTAACATAATAACAATTAAGTATAAAGGTAAAAATTTAAACTTATAATTAAACAAGAATTTATAAGAATGTAAAAGTTCGTTATATTTATGGACATAATTAATTTAAATTACTCGTTTTTAAATTAAAAGAAGCAGTATTTTGTATGAAAACGTTTGTATGCATATAGTTCATATATTTCAAAACAATGCAAATCCTTGTTGCAAGACTTGCAGTGTTTACATGTTTAAACAGTAATAAATAGATTTACATTTCATAATTTACAAATGTCAATAGTTTTAAAGCATTTGTAACTATAGTTTTTAAATAATGATATACATAAAGTCTATATAACAAAACATTTAAGATCTATTAAAGAACATACGAATATAATGAATCAAATTCATAGTATTTGCCAGGATGTTAATGTTGATATGTTTAAAAATGTTTTACAGCACTACACTCTATTTGCAAATTGTTTAATTGTAAATTTAATATGACAATGTTGAAAATCATTATCAGAATAGCACTGAAACGAAAAGTGAACGATTCCCACAGAACCACAACGTAAAAAATAACATTGTACGTATTTTGTAGTGATGTTACCCGCAAGAGTGAAGAGCATGCGAGTGTAACACTGTGTATCCCGATTTCCTCATTCGGCGGCGTGGTAGCAGAACAGAGTTCGTGTACTTTTTCGTGAATTCTGATAACATGTAGTATGTACATATGTATTGCACCAGACACATATATACACCAAAAAGGACACAGTCACCAAGCCGCGCATGTACACCCGTAAAAAGTACACAGGAATACACATATACATACACATATCAATGACGTGAATTCATACGTATACACGCCTATGCACGCACAACGTGCAAAGCGTGGAAACAAGCATCCAACACCGTAAAACTATGCGTATACACATGCACTCACGTATACACATACACGCACACACAGACACACACACACACAGATATATATATATATATATATATATATACAGAGTAACGAAGCAGGGATGTAGTTTCCACACCTGAGAACACTATCGTTGATAACGCGCGAATAATATCTACTAACATATGAAATGTGCACTTATTTAAAAATTACAAGGAATTCAAGTGATCTTTAATCTTATGCCACAATATTTGACACTCTAGATACTTGGATAATCGAAGTTTTCACTTTGAAAAACAGGATCTAGAATCGAAAGATTCTATAACGCACGAAATAGACGCGTTATATTGTACCGGCACGCATGCACGCACATATCATACACAATTCAGATAGTGCACACAACACCAACACCCCGACAAGACGTGCGACACGGACATGGGTACCTCTTTCTTTTGCGTAAATCGATGGGCACACTCGATTTCACTCAGTTTTTCCGATAGACTTTTAGTCACAAAATATGTCACTGATGGTTCCTAAAATCTCAGCATAGTATCGGGATTATCACGAAATACGCACCTCCCGCTCAGAGCCCTTGCCAGGGGCTGGCGAATTTAGGATTTTTCGTGAAAAAATCGTCAGGGCATCAACCAAAGCAGAATTTCAACAATGGTGGCCGCTAGCGAGCGAACCGTCTACAATGCTGACACCTCGCGGTGGCGACGCAAGTTATGTATCTGTTCCTTCTTCCTTTCTACATATTAAATTTTCTCACTCACACATTTTTCTATAATATATTCTGCAATATATATCATTGTTATTTTATTAAGCAACAAATAAAATACTTTAAAATAACATCAGGTTAAAATTGTTTTAATTGAAATTTATTAAAATTGTTACAAACTGTTTCATATAAAAACAATTATATGTTACACAAATAATTATCAAAAATATAATGCTGTTAATATTAGCAGTATATACATTTCACTCTACATGTTATTTTTTCAATAAAGAAAATTATGAAATATGTACGTTTTACATTCACATGAAAGTATATTTTCTGCAATCATCTACAAAATCTCATGTACAATAATTAGTATTTTCAGTACTGTTTGTATAATTAAATTATTATTTATTATATCATAATTGTTATTTACATGTAAATATAAAAGCGATTGAAAATATCAATCTTTAATATTTAACATCATTCATATTGGTAAAATCTTTCATTGAAATTCTGCCCGTATATTTATTATACGTATAAAAGCGCGGGAAAACTCTTATTCAAAAAATTTAATACCATCATAATATTAACAAATGGTGCAAATTTGTTACAGTTAATAATCACATTTAATACAGAAATTATATTTATTGTATTGTTTAATTTCTTTTATTTGTACATGTATCACCTCATGTCTAAGTATTTGCAAAATATTTTAATATTTGTTTTAGGGAATATTCTGTTATTCTTAATATTTTATTTCGTTATAAAATCTCAATGTAATTATACATTTAATAAAATAATTAAAAATTTTACATAAAAAGTTTCAAAATATAATAACATATTTGCATATAATGTGATAAAAACAAAAGGGTTTAAAATATGAATATGATAAACAGGCTCTAAAAAATTACATGTATCATCAAAGTATGGTACTTATAACTGTTAATATTTAATTCTATTACAAATGTATTAAAACAAAATTTTAACAATAAATGTTTGATTGTACTATTTTGTTTCGCGAATAAATTAATATTTAATAAAAAATCATATAAATTCTATATTTAATATTTAAAAATGATGTAAATATGTGAACGTTTATTAGTATACAAAATTCTTTGGATTGTTTTACGAATTATTCATAAACATTTTCCATTTTTGTTTGAAACAACGTGTACATTTTTTTTAATAACATTCAATGAACACTGTATATTATGCACGTAAGTACGTATATAACTTGAAATATTTACATAAATAGGAAAATATACTTTATTTATTTATAACACAGCTATCGATAGTTTAATTATTTAGTTTCATTTGTTTAAACATTAGTTTTCCCATCATTCAGTTTTGATCTCGACGTGGCATTGTCAATCAAGCGGGTGGTGGGAGATTCCTTCCACTACATTTTCCCTTAACTAAGAGAAGTCTAGTGTGCACGTGAGTGATATAATGAGTGAACGACTTCTGCCAATTGCATAGCGTTAAAGAACGTCGTCTGCTCATTTTGACAGATATATTTTTAATTAAATGAGTAAATTTTTCTTAGTGATTGCACCGAGCTTGTTTCAATTATGTTAGTTATTGCTGTTTAAATTATATTGGATATATTAATTATAAAAATATAAAATTATATGAAACTATTAAAAGGTGATAATATTATCGTCTGCTTGACAGCTGCACAAGTTCAGAAGTTAGCGCTAAAGCAGTAAGGATACAATATTTATAAATATAGATATTTGACATTTTCATTCATAAGATAATTTTTAAAATAGTGAAATATATTGATAATTATATTGAATTTTTCAAAATATTATGTTGCTTATTTTACCTTTTGCTTGAAAATGGAGGCAGAAGTTAGAGTTAATGAATATTTTCATATTTTCAATCACAAAACGAGTTATTATGGATTCTAGCATGAATGATGTGCTGTTTCATAATTAATGTGAAATTCAAAGTCAATTTTATAATAATATAGAAATGTATGCAAGTAAATGGCATTAACCTTTGATTTTGCATTTAATATAACTTTTTCTAAATTGTAGCATAACCCAATAAAAGCGTCGATAATTATTCCTTGACGAGTACATATATTCAAAGAAAATTAATTTTACACATAAGAAAATAAAGCACATTTGATACTGAATTGTTATTCTAAATATTAAATTAATAACTACATCAAATATGAAAATGCTAACTCTATTAATATTTGCAGTGCAATTACTTACTAAATGTATTTATTTAAACATACAAAATATACAGATGATAAAATGTTAATAACATAAGGTATTATATATCTTAATAGAACAAAATATTTTCTAGTCTCTGTGATACAATAAAATAGTTAATATACCTAATAGTATAACTGCACAATATTCAAATAAAATTCATATACATATAAAACATTTGTTCTGCTAATGATAGTAAATACTTAGATGAAAAGAGAGTGTTAATGTAATAAAATTAATATAAAAACTCATGTTTTGACTCAGTTAATAGTAACGCATAAGTATATAACATTTATCTTATTAAATTTTGTTAAATAATAAAATACTTTATTCATTAATAGTGAATAACTATATGGTGTTAAAAGTATATAATTATAAATACAATGGAGCAATGTGAAGTTCATGATATATCCAATACAATAAATGTTACTAAGGCAAATATTTCACCTAAATCGAAACAAAAAAAAAAATCTCTTTGTCGCATGCTTTTGAATAAAAAAACTAAAGTGGGATGCTTGGAAACATCATACAAAGATGGTGATTCAAACAAAAATTCTAAGATGGAAAATTCCCAATATGGATCTCATACTAGTACAAAACTTTCCTTATGTTGTGCAATGACTGAACGCAGCAGAACGCCGCCACAGAGTTTAACTATTAGCAGATTATCTCCAACTACATTAAGTCGTACATCTGTTAAATCTGAAGTAGCTTCTATTAATGGAAATAGTCAGATGGATATAACAGTAGAAAAAGAAGAAATGTATGTAGCAAGTGGAACGCAAGAATTTATTACAGAAAGAAGTAATGTCAATGCAGGAAAAGAACAACGACGAAGTGCATTTGTTGAAGGTAAGGATTATCAGTATTTTGAATTATATTAAATTTAATTGAAATTTTTCTATCAAATTAAGTGAATATACAATACAGTAACATCAATTTTATGTAAAACAAAGTAAAACAGTATAAATATATAAACCATTTAAAATTACTTAAGTATGATTTTTTAACGTATTGGAAAATGCCTTCTCTAATTTTCATTAAAATATTTTTTTTATTAATTAAGTAATCTAGTCGAATAAAGTAACAATCTTGCATATCCTCGTACCTTATTGTACATTAATATAATTAAAAAATTACTTTCATTGTGTAAGAAAATTATTTTTTAGTATCTTTTTAAATATTGCTTTTTAAACAACTTCAATAATGAAAGGAAGAAATTTTTTTTAAGAAATTATGTAAGTATTAAAAACGTTGGAGTGGCAAACTAGAAAGAGAAATAAATCCGAATGTTTAATTTAAAGAACATACTAAGAATTAAACATCATAGAATAGATTGTGAAAAAACTGGTGTATTACAAATACAGTATGATGAAAATGTTTAAATAAATTTTTTATAATGAAATTAATGTTGTTAAGAAGTCACCTGACAGAAAATGTTTTGAAGATAGTAGATGTCTGATGTAATTGAAAGTTATAAACAAATAATTGTTTATGTATTAATAGTGCATGCACAAATATTCCACATTAAAAACGAAAAAAGTAGAAATATATGCAGTGTGATAAATAAAAATGTACAGAAAGAAAAAGAAAATTCAATAAAACTCTAAATATGAAGATTGAAAAAAGAATTATTATATAGAAAATGTACCAGAATAGTCAGATCCCTTTTTTCAAAGCATTAGATTCAGTACAACGTTTTGATAGTGAGTTTAAAAAACAAATGTGTAAGTTTCTATTTAAAAAAATGAATATATCATAAAAAAGTGGTGAAGATAGTAATTTCTCTACAGAGTCAACAGAAGATTCATTTGAGGAATCATCAGAAAATGGAAGCGAACGTCTAAATGATTACGAAAGATATGATAAGAGTTTAAAGGATCAATATTTTACAAAAGGAAAATATATCACTTATTTCTTTTTGGAAATGGAACGGCATTTCTGCGATTCTACTGAAGTTTACAATATGATTCAGTATGATGAATCTAATAAGACTGAAAAACCAGGGAACGAAGGTATAATACATAAGTTATATGTGTTGCTTAAAATTAGTTTCTGCTATGCTCTTCAAACATTTTCCGTTTTATTATTCCTTCTACTTGGCCACTTATAATGAAGTGCTGTTAAAAATAATATGTATCTTTATGAAAAAATAGTAGATAACTTCATTGCAAATGATTTATACTATGTAAGTATTACTTATTTGGTTAACAAGAAATTGGGCCATTTTCTTCTGATTTTGATGAAACTGTACAAATTTATACAGAATTGGTTGTACATAGAACAGTTAAAAGAAAGAAACATATCTTTTCTAGTGGCAACTATTCAGATGTAAGGGATGAAACCGGTGTTTGAAAATTGACCCTTTATCTTGGTACTATCTTGGAGAATATAAAAGATAAAAATATACTTTATTTTGTGAAGCTGTATGGTTCTTTATGTAAAATGTTATGGTGAAAATGATGTTTTAGAAATTGCAAATCACAGCATAACAGAAGTTTAAAGTTACCTTTATATTAAAGTTTAATGATAATCATTAAAAATGGTATATATTTAATTTTGAATGAAACAACGTACTTGTAGTCATATATAATATGAAAGGACCCCGCACTAAACCACGTGAAATTGGTCCTTGGCGAAAATGGCTGAATTTAAAATATGTTGTACCTTTTGGGTCACTGAACAAATGTTTCTCAGGCAAAATGTTAAAAAATGGACAGTTTCGTCGTTTCAACCCTTCAAAGGCCTGAGGTCAGACCAGCAAAGATATCATTTTCGGATCAATGCGGCTACCATTATAAACGAACAATATGAATTTTTAGTGAACACAATAATTAAAGAATAATTGTTTATGACAGTGTTGTTTAAACAATTTGAAAATGTCATTATTTGCAAGAACTGATGGGAAAGATAATGGGAAAAATTACAACGGACAGCGTTTTCCTAGCGCATTATTTGTTTTAAAATAAGCAATAAACAAATAACTGATAGTGAATCTTATTCCAGTATACGGACCCTTAATTATGAAAAAACAAATACTGTTAAACAGGTGTAATAAAAACACTAAATACCATTGATTCTGTTAAATAATGCGCTAGGAAAACGCTATCCGTTGTAATTTTTCTCATCATCTTCCCCATCAATTCTTGCAAATAATGACATTTTCAAATTGTTTAAACAATACTGTCATAAACAATTATTCTTTAATTATTGTGTTCACTAAAAATTCATATTGTTCCTTTATAATGGTAGCCGCATTGATCCGAAAGTGATATCTTTGCTGGTCTGACCTCAGGCCTTTGAAGGGTTGAAACGACGAAACTGTCCATTTTTTGACATTTTGCCTGAGAAACATTTGTTCAGTGACCCAAAAGGTACAACGTATTTCAAATTCAGCTATTTTCGCCAAGGACCAATTTCACGTGGTTTAGTGCGGGGTCCTTTCAGATATAGATAACACCAGCCTTTGGTATGATATACAATCTAATGTAGCCTATGTGGAATTTTTTCTTTTAAAGTTGTCAAATACAAAAATTGTAGAGTTTAGACACACATATCTATTTGATAATGACCTTGACCCTCAGGTTAACTTTAGGGGTTATTTTAAAGTTAATTAAAAATGTTGGTGAACTTGTCCTCTACCAATTTTGATGATTTTTGAATATGTTTTAGAATTCTATATTTTAAGCAATTTTTTTCGGTTAATATAATCGATAAATCACCGCCCTCATCGATTACGCTCATGTTTTAATTCTAAGCTATTTTTCCGGTGAACTTGTAGAAAAATTACTCCCCCTCCGGTATTGATGATCTTTAAATATGTTGTAAAATTCGTCATTTTAAGCAACTTTTTTCCTTTAAGCTACATATATGTCAGACTCGATTAGTTTGCGAGATATTCGCGAAAAACTGAGTACGTATACGTCCGCGGCTGTATGTGCACCGGCAAGAAACCCTCGCTTATCTGTTTCTGTCAACAGCACCACATGGCCTGGCTATCGTCCATATACATACATACATATGTAATAGATTAGCTTAACCCTTACCACTCCTACATATGTCGAATGTGGCTCGATATCACATTTCTTACACTAACTCCAATGTCGAGCTAGACTCCACATTATATAACGCAATTTCTAAAATAATTGAAAATGTTTAAATCTGATTTTTTTTCTTCTTTCAAATACTTTGTAATACGTAAACAGAGACTGAATTTGTCATATTTCGCCTTTCTTAGCAGTTTTACATTGTTCTTATTATTACTATAATAGGACGAACCCAGTTATTTGTAGTGCATAGTAAATAAAAATAGATATAGTGGTATTCCACAAATTCAAGGTCCAAAGGTTCCTTTGTTGATAACAACATCCTATGTTGTTATACTTGTAATACTTGTGATAGGAAGCCTGGTTTTCACCCAGAAGAATGTTTTAAAAAATGCTATACTTTGCAAAATTATACATAATTCAGGCAAATAAATTGGTTGAATATATATATTTATATTTATTTACTAGCTTACTACTTAATATAAATGAAAAAAATATTTGTTACATACTTTGCACTGTTGCAATACATTTTATTGGTACCCCCTTTTTTGATCTGTTTTGTAAATTAATTAAGGAATTGTTGGTAGGTAAAAAAAAAATTAAGGAGTGCAATAAGTTGTGGGCGTTTGGTGGAGGGGCGGGGTGGAGAGGATTTCGTCTCCCCGGACGCCTTTACTTCGGGCCGGGGATCGTTGGGTGGCGGCGAGATGATCGGTGACTGTTCTCGCAAGCGGTCACCCGACCTACCTGAACCTGGCACCCGACTTTGAAAAAATCAATTTTTTCCAATTGCATTGTATTCTCCTTCGTTTGTACCCGTTTGTACCACTTTTCTTTTCGTTTGTACCCTAAGGGATGAAAAGATATGAGGGGGTGAAAATAGCCTAGCACCCCACTTTAACATTTTTCAAATCTTTTTACGAGTGCTGTTTCTTAATCGTTTGTACCCGTTTGTACCACATTCAGTTTCGTTTGTACCCCAAGGGGTTCGTTTCTACCGACTTTTGAAAAAACTCGCAAGGGCTAACTTCGTCATTTTTTAAGATTTTTCAAATCTTTTTACGGATGCTGTTTCCTAATCGTTTGTACCCGTTTGTACCACCTTCAGTTTTGTTTGTACTTGAACGGGTTCGTTTGTACCGACTTTTGAAAAAACCCCCAAGGGGCAACTTTGGCATTGTTGAAGATTTTTCAAATCTCCTTGTGGGTGCTGTTTTCTAATTGTTTAAGCATTAACGTGTATATTTGTTCTAAATATTAAGTACCTTTAAATATTTTGTAATGACTAATCAAGGTTGTCGATAATATCGATCATTATATATCTGAGAAGACTTGTTCACTTATCATCACATTTGATTCCGCCGTCCATAACATTACCTCCTTGGAAACATTACTGTTTCCAACAAAGAATTATTTTCGCGACTCAACAGCACGTACAATGAAACGTATCGAAGTATAACACGCCTATTTTGATGAAACTTTGGGGAAATATAGGTTTTATAAAAATATTCAATGCGTATTTTTTTTTATCTACCATCGTCCATGTTATGGGGGTGGAAACAGTTTTGCGTTGTTTTCTGTTATTCAGCACGTAAGAGATCTCAATCATCACAAATAGTTCCTTTCTTTTAACGAGCCACTATAGAGTTTCCGACTAACGCATAGACGATGAAATACTGTAGGTCGTAGATTTGAAGTTAGTAATACTAGTTACGCTATATTTATAGTCTTTATGTCATTAATATAAAAAATATACAAAAATGGCGAAGTTACCCCTTGCAGATTTTTTCAAAAGACGGTACAAACGAACCCATTGGGGTACAAACGAAACTGAATGTGGTACAAACGGGTACAAACGATTAAGAAACAGCACCCGTAACAGGCTATTTTCACCCCCTTATATCTTATACCTTGGGGTACAAATGAAAAGAAAAGTGGTACAAACGGGTACAAATGAAGGAGAATACAATGCAATTGGAAAAAATTGATTTTATCAAAGTCGGGTGCCAGGTTCAAGTAGGTGGTCACCCAGCATGTAGTTCGAATATACAAGTGTCCCACGACTGCCTCGACAGCCGAAGAGAGATGATTGCTAGGGTGATTCTAAACAACTTTTTCCTTTGCTAAACTGTTGGTTAAGGCTTCGTTTTTGAGTTATTAACAAAAAACACTGACCAATCCGAGCGCGCATAGTCCGCGGACTCAGGTATGGCAGTGTCGACTACGAAAACCGGACCTGACGTAGGTCGCGAACGAACGGCTAGGCACCCCGTTGGAATAGCAAAATAAAAAAATTGAACTGGTTGAACATTTTTAGTCGTTATTTAAAATGAATACGGAACCTAATCTCTTGTCGCCTGTCATAATGTAAAAGAGGAAATTCTAAGCATTCTAAATAACAAATAAAAATAATTGAAATGGAATAATTAATAAACGTTTGAATTGGAGGCTACGTTAATGATGAAAAATTTGAAAACAACTTAAATGAAACTTATCGATTTGTTCCTAAATTAACCTGCTACGCTGAAAGCAGATAATTGCCACTGGGTCACTGTGTCGGTCCCAACCATTCGACGAGGAAACACGTTCGGTAGAACAGCTGATTTCATGGTCGGCCCATTGAACTCGTCTCATTTATTGCACTAGGTATGAATAATAGGCAAGGTGAAATGCCCCCCTCCTACAGGGTTAAAAATCAAAGTTTAACTATTAATTTCAATAACTTTGACATTGAACTTGCGTGACGGGCCGCCTAAAAGCGGCTGGAATATTAATATAACCTAACCTAACCTAATCTAGACATACAGGGTGTCCCACGTAACACTTTTCACGATTTTTCAAGTACTTGCGATAATCTAACAAAAAAATGTTTTTAATAAAAGTTTATCAGTTTTCGATTGACTATACACTCCAATAAAAAAAAGTTTAACAAAATTTTTTTTTCCGTAATTGTCAAGATCATCTACAATTTTTTAAATGACACTTTATATTTTTGACATTATGGTATTATAGCCCGTATCAGGGCGAATTCAACGACCTAGTACACCATGACCTTTGGATGACCTTGAAGGCAAGGAAATGAAAACTTCAACAGAAAATGACAATCTGCTTGAATGGGTGATAGTAACTTGCATTTATTACTAATGTAAGACTCGAAATTACATTCAATTCAATAACCTTGAGTAAATGAACGCAAACTATTTTGTGAAGAATTCACATCAAATGTTCGAAATGTAGACCATGTTGTTGCAGGCACAATTGTCGACAGTTCGTAGATAAGTTCGTAGATACGTTTCTAGTACTACAACATTTACATCGTTTGCATTTATTTGTTCAAGGTTATTAAATTGAATGTAATTTCGAGTCTTAGTAATAAATACAAGTTACTATCACCCATTCAAGCAGATTGTCATTTTTTCTTGAAGTTTTCATTTCCTTGCCTTCAAGATTATCCAAAGGTCATGGTGTACTAGGTCGTTGAATTCGCCCTGATACGGGCTATAATACCATAATGTCAAAAATATAAAGTGTCATTTAAAAAATTGTAGATGATCTTGACAATTATGGAAAAAAAAATTTTGTTAAACTTTTTTTTATTGGAGTGTATAGTCAATCGAAAACTGATAAACTTTTATTAAAAATATTTTTTTGTTAGATTATCGCAAGTACTTGAAAAATCGTGAAAAGTGTTACGTGGGACACCCCGTATAAGTAACGGAAAACATTTATATTCCATCAATATTAGTATTAATCATTGTGCACCATAAGATTGTCTGCCATTCGTACTAATGTTGGCGGAATTTTATTTTTTGTTATTTATACGTCTAGGTTAGGTTACATTAATATTCCGGCCGCTTTTAGACGGCTGGCCACGCGAGTCAAATGTTATAATTTGATTTTTCAGTTTACCGGTTATATAAATAGGAGCCGAACCACATGATGCTGCTTTCAGCAACAATAGGCAAGCGAGTCGGCGCACACACGGCCACGGCAGGCCCTCCAAACTCCCGTATTTAATGCTGTAACTAAAATTAGTTTGGCGCAGAAAATCCAGGCAGCGCTGGTGTCGATACAAACACATATAGATGATATCGGTGAGGTACACACACACAAGCATATGGTTCCTATATACGTGTGCATGGTCTTACTTATTCAAAACTTTCAAAAATAAAAATAATGAAAGGGGAAAAATGACAACAATATATGTATAACAAAGAAAATATATTAAATTTTTACAAAAATATAATGAATATATATATATCAATAATAATATACAATCAATCACAATCATACATACAATAAAACACACACTCTGCTCACAGATTATACTTAATATATTAATACTATGTTAATGGTTTTATATATTGTATATGTAAACTGAATACTTACAATCTTCTTCTTCATTTCATTTCTTCTCTATTTTAATAGAGGCAGCCTCTGATATGCAATATTTATTACAGCCTCTGTAATAATAGTTTTCATTAACAATTATTTACATATGCTATAAAAAGTATATAAGAGTTATTACCAAATAAGTTCAGTGTTGGAACTGCTGATGTTAATCTTTTCCTCATGAAGTATTTTTCTTTAAAGTAGCTGCTACAGACCACCTGGAATTTCAGTTTTCAGGTGGAAGCACAGACTTTGGGTTGTCACATACTTCCACCTACTGTGCCATCCTCTTCTTATCCTTTCTCTCTTGGGGGAAGAAGAACATCCTGCTGTTTTTGTTAATACACCCTCTGATGCTGCATATTTTCTTTCTCCTTCTTTTAAGATACATTTTAATAATTAAAATTAAATATATTACTAAAACAGCAATGTAAACAGTTAATGCTTTCAGTAACAATTTAAAAAAATTCTGTACTTACTTAATTTCTATCTTCTCCTCCTGTTGCTGCATCTCATCAGCAGAAGTTATTGAAAAACCTAAAAACGTAGAAAAAATAAAAAAAAACATCTTTTTAAATAATAATAATAGTCATAATGATAATAGCAATAGTAATGACAATAATAATAGTAATAATTATAATAATGGAATTCACTAACCTGGAAATTCTGTCACCACTGTCACCCACTGTGCGCCATATTTCTTCAGTCTCTTTAAATTTTGAAACAATTGAAAAACGCGGCGACAAATTTCGCGGGAACATGACGTCACGATATCTTTAATTGTGTATGTTAAAATCAGTGATACAAGGTATGCATGTAGAGAAGCGACATCAGCGCTGCCTGGATTTTCTGCACCGAGTTAAAATTTGCATCAAGTTCACAAGAGTGGAGCTTGGAGGGCCTGGGCCACGGGCGCGTACGTATAGGCAGAATTCGCTGTAGTAGTAACAATATTCTTTCGCCAATATCTCGCAAACCAATTGAGTCCGACATATAGCTTAGAGGAAAAAAGTTGCTTAAAATGACGAATTTTACAACATATTTAAAAATCATCAGAATCGGAGGGGGAGGACCTCATCGACAAGTTCACCGTCCCTTTCTACGTTCACGCTTAGCTGGCGTCGCATGTAACCCGAGATTCGACATCTCGACTCTATATATAAACGAAATGCTTAGGTCCCAATTTTCTTGCACTTATCCAGGTTTTACTGTACAGTGAATTCTGTCTATAATCTACAGGGTGATTTTCTCGCAGCCGGACACAAAGGAACTGGCGACAATGAACCCCTTGACCGCACCATGAAGAGGTCCGTACACACACAGAGTCGACTCGGCCTGGGCAGATCCCCGCTGGCACGTGACAATGCAGACCTCTTCATAGTGCTGTCAAGAGTTTATTGTTCCTTTGTGTCCGGTTGCGAGAAAATCACCCTATATAGTTTATACGTATGCGTCTGTAGTAGCGTGTGTGATCGTTGCTTGGTTACTGTTTCTGTAAACAGTGGCACTGTCCCAGCAACCCCCTATATAACGGGTGGACCTGAAAATCAAACTTAACACATTTCAGTAATTTTGAACTGCATGCCTAACGGCGGCCGGCAACGCAAGTCGATATTTAAAATTATTGAAATCAGTTGAGTTTAATTTTGAAGCTTACCCGTTACATGGATGGTGGCCCGGCCACGTGGTGCTGTTGATAGAAACGATAGGTAAGTTAGGATTGCTTGCTGACGCAATCGCGGCCACGGACATATACGTATAAGCGAAATTCAATGGAGTAATTCTCACAGTTTTTTGCGTGTATCTTTGAAACTCAGTGAGTCCAACATATTCGTCAGAGGAAAAAAATTGCTTAAAATGTCGAATTTTACAGTATATTCAAAATTCAAAGAGCGCCTTTTCTACTTCACAAAAATTTTTCAGTAGAGGTTCCTGGTTTTTTTTCTTACTTCGAGATAGGATAGAGCAGAAAATTTTACTAACAAATATGTCGTCATATCATAATAGGATCAAAATGACCAGGTGAAGTAATTTCAATATCAAATCTGTTTTTCAACTAAAGCTTTGTAGTTATACAGGGTGTCCGACAACATGTGGGACAAATTTTAAGAGATGATTCTGGGGGTCAAAATGAAACGAAAACCAAGAATGATAAAATATCATTGACGACAACTTTTTTCTCTATTGTTAATGTTAAAAGATTCGAGTAAAAAGCGTCTAAAACCAGCAATCTGCACAGCACCGACGATTAAATGTCGTGTCAGTAGGGGCGTGTACAGTTACAGCCAATAGTCATTGAATACTAGAAGTTTACCACGTGCTATTGTAGACGTTTAGTGGAAGGGAAGGGCGTTCGTCACCCTGGGCGCCCTTAGCTTGGACCGATGACCGCCAGGTGGCTGCGGGATCGGGGTACTATTCTCGTTGGTGGTCGTTCGGCATGCGATTCGGATATATAGAAATTCTGAAACGCGGTGTTATAGGCGGCTAGGACACGGTTTGTCTGTCGTTAGCTCCACTGACGAGTCTGGCAGACAATCCTGAAACGAAACGCCCCCTTCCCACACTATTGTGTTCCTTTTTGTTACAGTGCTGACAAATCATTGCCTAGCATAAAACTTTTTTTTAAATCTCGAAGCAAGTGTTATAATGCACACTGTACTCACTAAAATTAATACGAAATTGTCAGTTGTTCGTACAGTGCGTAACAAAAAGATAAATCCACTTCGATTTTTTATTATAACTCTGGAGTTGGTTGACCGATTCGGCTGAAATTTTCAGCATTTAATCTAACAATAAGTATTTACTAGGGAGTATTTGTGTAAAATTTCATTTTAATATAATGTCTCGTTTTTCTACAGTAATCATTTATCTGATTTTTGTAAATTTTTAACTATAACAAAATAATAGGCCCACTTGTAGAGAAACAAAAACTTTAAGATACAAAAATATTATAACTTAAAAGAATAAACGCCCTTAGTAATTTATAGGTTTTCCACCATTTTTTATTAATAAATTCATTCTCGTCATCATTGATTTAGCTAGATTTTGTAGCTCATTCGGAGTAACGCGACCCCAAGCTTTCAATTCAGCAACAGTATTAAATTGTCAACCGTTGGCCCCAAAGGTTTTCGATAGGATTAATATCAGGAGATCTCGCTAGCCAGCTGAGAGTGTTGATTTTCCTTCATTGTAGCCGCTGCCTAGTACTTGTAGAAACCTGAACTGTAGCATTATCGTGCATAAATTTTAATTTAGCGGGTGAAAAACGGCGCAAGTATGGAAGTAAATATTCAGCAAATATTTTTTGATACGCCAACGAGTTTACACGAGTATCAATGAACGCCAAAGTTGTCTTTCCGAATGTCGAAAAGCCGGCCCATTCCATCACTGAGCGGCCACCACAATTGCATTTAGAAAAATAACGTGGTGCACGCCGCAAATCGTGGCAGCAATGGGCCCGTCTGGCCCACCCAGGTTGAATTTCTTTTCATCCGAGAAGATGACCTAAATTAAAAAAAAAAAAAATAATGGTATTCAGCTCATGTCTCCATACCGATTTCCATTGATGCGTCCATGTTTGGTGCTCATTTACAAAACGGGATCGAATACTGTAGTGTTCCTTGGTCATTGCTGGAGCTTGTACCATTTTTTTATAATGAAGATTTAACTACTTTTTTAGAGTACGCCAAACGGTCATATGCGAAACTTCTGGTACAATTTCATTACGTAACCGTCGTGTTCCCTTTGTTGAGTTCGTAGCTTCTTTGCGAAGAATTCTCTTTACACGCTTAGTTAAAAGTGACGGCCTTCCTGACGATACTTTTGAGCTATATTGATCTCCTTTCTTAACAAATTCGTTACTGAGATGATGAGAACGTCCAAGGCGACGGAAGATTTCGCAATTACTAAAATTACTCTCTTTGAAAGCCACAATTTGCCCTTTCTTCCCAATAGTGTTGTGCAGATTGCTGTTTTTAGGCGCTTTTCACTCGAATCTTTTAACGTTAATAACTAAAATTCGTCAATGATATTTTATCATTCTTGATTTTTGTCTTATTCTGCCTCCCTGAATACCCTATTTATGCATTTTATAAAACAAAATAATAAATATCGAAGTTACCGAGTTTAGACAGTGCCATTTGTTGAAGACTTTAATTTTCATTTTATGGTCCAGTTTAAGAGTCATTTTAAGGTCAAATTAATTTTTCTAGCAGAGTTAACATCTGAGACTATCATTGTTATTAATTCGATCATTTATGGCAGGGCTTGGAATTAACTGCTCTTTTCGGCCAGTTTTCAGAGGCTACGCCCCTTTCCTCCTACGCCCCTAGTCCTCGAGGCACCACAGGCGCGTGCGGTATGAATTGTACCCCGTGGGTGATGTGGAAACCTATTAATACGAGTGTAGCCCGAATGCGCCCTGAAAAGTTCATACAGTACGCGCCTGAGGTGCCTCGAGGAATAGGCCCTTGCGCCCTAAGTCACTACCAACTACCCTTGTTTGAACTGGATAACTTTTGTATTTATCATTTTATTTTTAATGCACAACTATTATGTGTTTTTAGTTGAAAAATAGATTTAGCTTTGACATGACTCCTGGGGGCCATTTTAACCTCGTAATGTGACTATACAGGGTATTTCATAAATGCACATCAATACTTCAGATGCTTAATCTACACACTAAAGCAAGTAAAAAATTTCATACGAACATGTGTCCGATATACCTTAATTATCAAGTTATGGATATTTAAGGCGCTTTGTGCCTTAACACGTGCAACTGCGCGTCGTAGCATCGAATCCAGCACTCTGTGGAAAATATCAAGTATTCTTCGAATATCCTCAAACTCATTTTGTATCCTTTTTTGCAGATGGTGCACATTGTGTACTTGCGTTGCATACACGATAGTTTCTGAATGGTACCGAAGGTAAAAGTCTAATGGACTAAGGTCAGACAAGCATGGTGACTATGCGATGGGTCCACCTTGCTCTATTCATTCGTTTGTGAAATGAAGCAAAAAGTAATAAAAACTATAGTAACAAAAACATAGCCATGGCGATTTTAGAACACTACTGAACTCGTGAGAATGAAACTGACTGACCGAAGTTTTGTATATTTTATATAATATTGTTTATGAACATTAACAAAGTCAAGACGGTGTTACGTTTCCGTCTCGAAAATTTCCTTATATGGAGACAGATGTGCACACCCGGCATAAACAGTCTTCTAGAAAATTCGAGACCAACGCGAAGCAAGGGCTCGGTCCCTCGGAGTCACGTAGAGTCCGTCCCCACCACTCTTTTTAATCCAATTTTTGGGTATAAAAAAGGTGGCAGCGAAGACACTTTGGGTCTAGTTAAAGTCTAGAAACGGTTCGATACACGCCAGTACGTTTCTCTTACAGATAATCTTTGCAACGAGGAAACTCTGCGAGATCGGGTACTCAAGTCCCCTTCAAGCATTCAGTAGCTATACAGTACGTTGTCTGCTGTTAAGCAATATTCTGATCGTTGTAGTCCGCTCCCGTTTGCTCGTGTTCGTAAAAGCCGAGAAGGATTACATTCTTGCTTCGCGGAATCGAAACTAAACTCTTTTATTCAGTTCATTTAAACTTATAAATTAGAATTTGACTCGTAGAACACCGCGACAGTTACACTCAACAATTGTAAGGTCCCGGCAAAGACAATAAATTCATATTATTTAACTTATTTATTACCGTTCAATTATATTGACTACTCCAGAAAACCCACTAAGGTGTACCTTTACCGCTCGAGGTACACTAATCAAGTTATGAGATCTAATACTAACATTTCCTACGGCTCCCTAGGTTAGCCATACGTAGGTTCGTCCTCACGTCTTCACCTTTCCTGTGGCTCCCTACGTTAGCCATACGTAGGTTCGTCCACGATAACCAACCTCCTGGAGCTCCCTACGTTAGTCATACGTAGGTTCGTTTCCGCGTCTACTTCGTTAGGCTCCCAGTGTTAATAGCAGCACTGGTTAAGGGGGGAAATACAATTGAAAGCTAGAAATTTGCAAGCTTTTGCAGAAATTTTTTGGGCAGAAAGAAACAGTGGTACATTTTTGAAACTTTGGCATTTATTAATACCTATATTAAGGTACAAAATCATATTTTTTTTAATTTTTAATTTTTCAAAATGGTGGTTTTATTAATACGATAGTCCAACAGGTCCGCGCGGGAGGTGGAAATCGGCGTGACGTGTAGCGCCCGTTATATCCTTCTCAAACATTGGAGACAGAAAGAACTTATTACTCATACCCATAGTTTCTAATTGTACCTAAATACAAATTGAAAAGTTGAGAATTGGAAGATTTATATGCGTTTGGAAAAAATAGTAAATTTTTACAGGTTTTCTTGTGTACTTTTTATATATTTTTTGCAATAACAAAGTATTTTTTACAAAAACAATTAGGTTTAGCGAAAAGGTAACAGTGTTATGAAGCTGTGATAAAAATTTCAAAAAGATCGGTTTAATAATTTTTGAGTTACATTTCCCATCAATTTAAAAAATTATGTTTCGAGAAAAACGCGTTTAAAGTTTTGCTTGGCCTCAGCAATGCTCAAGAGGCGTGTCACGCTCGGAGGCTATAGCTTCAAAAATACTTCGAATTTTTTTGTCAAATTTTGGGATGATATTCATGACATATTGAACTAACAATTTATGCAAAAAAAAATTTGCATTTTTTGAAAGTTCTAATTGTATTTCCCCCCTTAAGCCATTAACAATACCATAACCGAAATTAAGCCCCGGCTACGCAGCCACCCCCTCCAGCTCGTAACAACGGGTTAGAGTTCCGTATTTTCCCGGCCGCCGATCCGGTATCCCTTATACAGGGTGTCCCGTAACGTATTTTCATCCTCTGAGGTGGTGGTAGGTGAGGTGATTCTAAACAACTTTTTCCTTTGCGAAAAAGTGGTTTGAAGCTTCCTTTTCGAATTATTAAGCAAAAACACTGACCAATCCGAGCGCGTATAGCGCACGGGCTCAGGGACGGCAGCGTCGGCTACGAAAGCGGGGCTTGACGTAGGTCACGAACGAACGGCTCGGCACCCCGTTGGCATAGTACAATAAAAAAATTGAACTGGTTGAACATTTTTAGTTGTTGTTTAAAATGAATACGAATCTTGTCGCCTGTCATAATGTAAAAAAGGAAATTCTAAACATTCTAAAGAACAAATAAAAATGTTTGAAATGGAATAATTAATAAAAATTTAAAAACCATTTAAATGAAACTTACCCATTTGTTCCTAAATTAAGCTGCTACGCTGAAAGCAGATAATTCCCACTGGGTCACTGTGTCGATCCTGAACATTCGAGGAGGGAACACATTACGAACAGCAGCTGATCTCCAGACGAGATCATTGAACTCACTCAACCATACGGTCACTATCACATTTCACAGAATTTTCTTTCAGGTAAATAAACATTTTGGGGAAACTATACTTTACTGGACCCAAAATTTTTGACCTTCTTTTTAAATCTATAGTTTTTGTTGTGTAGAATTCAAAAATACAAGTCTTAACTTTAGGAATCCAATGATTAACAAGTTATGAGCGTGTAAAGTTTGACACTTTTAGTACATTTGCTAAGTTACTGTGACGCCGTATTGGTTTCTTGTCCAATGAACGGTGTCGCTAGCTGCGGGCAGACGCATGTGGATTTAGCGGGTTTAGACAAACCGTAAATTTGATACTGTCTGAGTTAGTTAGGTTTATATTTATCTTAAAGAGAGAGGATACAGCCCATGCATTTGCTTATTGCTTCTACTGTATCAATTTTATGAGTAATTTAAATACAGCTAGTGATGGAACCCATACCCAAAAAAATTGGGTGTCCCCTAAAGTAAAGTTTAACCTATATATATGTAAGAGAGAAAAAAGCGTTTCGTCTCGGAATCGTCTGTCAGACTCGTCAGTGGGGTTGACAACAGACGATCCCTGCCCCAGACACCTATCGTACCGCTATTCGGAACTTATATATATCCGAACGGCATGCCGGGCGAGCGCTTGCGAGAGGCTCCGTTCAATCTCGCCGCCATCTAGCGCTCCCCGGCCCGAACTCAATGTGTCCGGGGAGACGAAACTCTCTCCCCTCCACTAAACGCTTACATATAAATATAAATCTAACTACGTGCTAGATTTGCTACGTACTACCACATGCGTCTGCCCGCAGCTAGAGACACCATTCATTGGACAAGAAGTCAATACGGCGTCACAGTAACTTAGCAAATGTACTAAAAGTGTCAAATTTTACACGCTCATAACTTGTTAACCATTGGATTCCTAAAGTTAAGACTTGCATTTTTGGATTCTACACAACAAAAACTATAGATTAAAAAAAAAAGGTCAAAAATGTTGGGTCCAGTAAAGTACAGTTTACCCAAAATGTTTATTTATGTGAAAGAATATTCTGTGAAATGTGATAGTGACCGTGTGGTTGAATGAGTTCAATGATCTTGTCTGGAGATCAGCTGTTCTTCGTAATGTGTTCCCTCCTCGAATGTTCAGGATCGACACAGTGACCCAGTGGGAATTGTCTGCTTTTAGCATAGCAGGTTAATTTAGGAACGAATGGGTAAGTTTCATTTAAATTATTTTTAAACTTTTATTAATTATTCCATTTAAAACATTTTTATTTGTTGTTTAAAATGTTTAGAATTTTCTTTTTAACATTTTGACCGGCGACAAGAGATTAGATTCCGTAATCATTTTGAGCAACAATTAAAAATGTTCAACCAGTTCAATTCTTTTATTGTGCTGTGCCAGCGGAGTGCCGAACCGTTCGTTCGCGACCTACGTCAAGCCCCGCTTTCGTAGCCGACGCTACCGTCCATGAGCCCGCGCGCTACACGCGCTTGGATTGGTCAGTATTTTTCCTTAATAATTCAAAAACGTAGCTTCAAAGAAGTATTTCGCAAAGGAAAAAGCTGTTCAGAATCATCCCAGCTACCACCCCTTCACTAGGTGAAAATGAGTTCTGGGACACTCTGTATAAGACAATAATGAATATGTTAACATAAAAATGGCAAAATATAAAATATTATATCAAGATTGATAACATATCAAATACATTGCGCTATATCGTATATATACATACATATTTGTTTCATATTTATTTAACATTTTATTCTATTTTGAATACGTGTACACATGTATTTCGTTCGACATAATTTTCACAAAAGTGAGGTTTATTAAAAAAATGTTTCATACATAGATAGTTTTTGCACCAAGTAAATCTTATAATAGCTGGCTAGTCACACAGATCACAACGTGGCAGTTTATATACGTGTAGACATAGCGTGGAAAGATAGAAAATATTATGTAAGAATGGGTGAACAACAGTTTCACAGAGTGCAGAGAATTACGCACAAACGCAAATGAAACGTTTAGGAATTTATTGAAGGAGCGAAACAAACTGCCATACACTCGAATGCTGTGACTTTGTCCTCAATAATGTTGTCTAACGCCACGACCCTCGAAGGACGATCCCACGCTTAGCACCTCCAAAGGTGACGACAGGCAACGTTGTCCAGAAGCCTGGATGTTGCATTTTCTTACAATTAGATCCGAAATTATCAGCTCAGATAAGAACTTCTTTTTGGCATTCAGACGCTTATAAACACGTGGCAGGTCCTATGTATAGAAGGCTAAAGAACAAAAAACAACAAGTGTCGTGTAAAGAACCCTTTGTACCACAAGTTGCCGTAGCAGCAATACCTGTCCAAGGAAACGTTACTTACCAAATTTTAGTTTATTATCTATCAACGTCATAATTTTTGTGTTACCCAGATGTTCATCAAAAGTCGAGGTGCTCCTTGATTTTATTACTTGCTACGATCATTAATAGGACCCCTCATATCCCTGCGTGGGTCACTCGAGGATACAAGCGGTAACGTCGGATGACCGTTGGAAGGGACGAAAATTCACACTTATAGGAAATAGTTTCAACCCCACTAATTTTCGACACCACGTCCTTCTTTCCCTCAACAGCGAATCGGCGTTCACGATTTTTTTTGTAAACGCCTTAGCGTACAAATAAATAGAACGATACGACAGCGAAACAGACAGATCGTTTTCGACTAGCAAGATTGTAAGTCAAATAAATCGAAGTTTTGTAACAAGTTTCGTGTCATTCCATCAACAACCATACTGTCCACTTGAAAATAAATAACAATTCGCACAAAGTTAAGTTGGTGTGCGAAGTACGAGTTCATCTATCCAATGGAATAGAAACGCGTACGCAACAACCGGGTTAACTGTACTTTTTAATCAAATGTACAGGGTGATTCGTTTGCTACGCGACACAAAGAAAGTGCCGCCGTTTTAGGCCCGTTTTCCTTTCACACGTATACACCCGAACAGCCGCGGACACACGTATGCTGCATCTAACATAAGTAGCCAAGATGACTATGTGGGTGTATACATATGAAAAGAAAATGGGCCTGAGGTACTAGATGGCATTTCTTTTGTGTCATGCAGCAAACGAATCACCCTGGACTATACACGCCTGTCTAGAAGGTCCGTGGCAGTCAGACCAGAAAATCATATCCTCTTGACCATCAATTCAAGAATAGTTTAGAAGATTGACTATGCTGGGTGTACGCATCCAGCTCCAAATAAGGAAATTGTTGAAGACGGGAACGTAACACGTACCACCGCCCTGTCAGTAGCTAGGTGAATTAATTCATCCAGGTGAATTACAGTATCATTCAGCTTTTGTGAGGGTCCATGAGCTCTACGAAAACCGCTTGTGCTTTATTCAGTGTGTATTGGCCCATTATTTACATATAGTATTAAATACAGTATTTACACTGGAAAATAAATTTTTAATTTTGTCCACAATTTGGTCTTCAAATTTGCGTATGATAACGTTTTAAGTATGTACTAAAATGACCAAACATCTATTTACAAAATGACGATATTTGTATTTAAAAACAGTACAAAAGAATTTTATTCTGTATTTTCAAGTAATTTTCTCATGCAGAATCATCATCTTCTTCATATTGTAAATATTACAGAACATTTTGTATATACAATATTTTATCTTTTATATTATTGATCAAGATTTTATCAAGTTTTTACTTCAGAATTATTTAAATATAACATTTTTGTTAATCTAATAACCTTTCTCATTTTTGCTGGTATGAGATATTGTTGAAAAAAGAACTAAATTCATTACATACTTCCTGAATGATTGTATTACCATAAAAAATATGATTTCTATTCTTTCAAAATGTTATTTTGAATCATATATGTGTTATTTAAAATACTGTTGTAAATAAATTTCAAATGGTTCTACATAAGTGCAAAATATTTTTTTTATTTTAGGTGAATTTTTATCTTCTGGATTCATCTCTCCGAGTTTTTCTGCATATTTAAAGCAAAAGTTAAGTCGTAGACGATCAATGAATAATTTAGTAGTAAGTTCTCCAACAAATTCCATGCGACATTCAAGTCCGGAATCTGTAAAAAGTGCATCTGTGCAAATTAAACCACGATCTACGTCTCATGAAGCTTTATTTAAAAATAAGAAGTACCATGAATTTCAAACAGCTAGAGCATCTATGGATAGTTTAGCTAAACAAGCATTGTTAGCTGTGCAAGTTCTTAATTTAATTCCTACGCAAAAGGCACGAGAAAGGTATGCAATTCTTACAGCATGTTTCTATAGAATGATTCATTCGCTATGCTACACAAACCAAGTGCCATCAACATGCATTAGACTAGGTACGCTCAGGTAGGTCGCCCATGTAGACGTCTGACAATGAGTACAGTAAGATTTGTCACTGTCTATACTACTGTGATTATTGATTGGTGTCGGAAGGCATCATCGCACGATGGGCCTACGAGAACGTATTATGAAAGGCAGACGATATCATGTGCTTCGTTCATGTACCATAGCGAGTGAATCATCTTGTCTTTCAAAGTTAAATAATTGATTGCTTATGTGTTGTATAAAGATATATAATGAATACTTTCTCTCACGAAGGGGTAATGGGCTGAACTTTGCTTTAACCCCCCCCCCCCCAAAGCTTTTAGCACCTATTATACGTCATTCTACTCATTTTGATGTGCTGAATACGAATATGATTGTCGTCTTTGGCGTAAATTACAAATTTCCGAGATATTCGCAAAAATCTGTCTTACTAATACGTACAATTTTACTTATGCGCGTGCACCTGTGACATAGTCACAAGCATAGTTGAAAGTGGAAGTTACACCACTATATACAAACAAAAGGTACCGCTTAAGTTTGTTCAAATGGGTCCCATCTTCAAATGGATCTACATTTCTTTTTTTTTTTTGAAAGTTACGTAAGGTAAAGTGATAGTGAAGGACATATTGAAGATGGTCAAATGGGCATTCGAAAGAAACATATGTTGGGATCTCCAACAACTTGTCTATTTGTAATACGAAAGGCTATTTATGCTCACACCCTTGGGTAAAATTCTATGTATTAGTAAGAAAGTTTTTTGCGAATATCTCGGAAACTTGTAACTTTTGCCAAAAACGACAATCATATTCGTATCCATCAAGTCAAAACGAGTAGAATGACGTATGACATGGGGGGGGGGGGGGGATAAAATAACGTCTTACCGAGAAATGTTTTGTGTTCACCATGTATACAAGTTTGATGTACTATAGTACTACTTCATGCTGTTTCACCAAAATTCCCTCCCTATGGCAACGCTGCTAACTGTAAAGCTTAGATTAATTTGCTCAAGCTGCAACAGGAATACGCGGGTAAACGTCTTTCTACCATGGCTGCAGAGATAGTCTCATTTATCTGTTTAACATTATGGGACAGAAAGAGAAACAAAAAGGACATTGTACTGTGTTGCATCGTGTTCTTGTCTAAATTGCCCTTTAACCAGTGGTGTCAGAATCGTGGGACGTGAGAAGAATTTTTCTCGCTTCTCCTACTTCCATGGTGTCCACGCACAAGCATATCTGACTCTCGTGTCCGTGTGCACTGCCGCAAGTCCCAAGCAACCTGAACGCAGAAGCAGCATGCAGAAGATTGTGTTCGAATCCCGGAGGGCCAATTTTATGTACTTTTTATTCTAATTATTTTGTAAGTTTATTTATTTTTGTAAACTTTTAGTAGAATAAAAGCTTGAAAATGACTAGCGAACTTGTAGAAAAGCTACTCCTACTTCGATTTCGATGATTTTTAAATATATTGTAAAATTCGACATTTTGAGCAACCTTCTTCCTCTACCTAAGCTATATGTCGAACTCGATTAGTTTGCGAGATATTCGCGAAAGAATATTGTTACTACTACAACGAATTGTGCCTATACATATGCGCCCGTGGCCGCGTGTGCACCAGCTCGCTTGCCTACCGTTTCTGTAAGCAGCACCATGTGGTCCGGCTCCTATTCGCACAACGGGAGAACTGGAAAATCAAATTATAACATTTGACTCGCCTTTAAGCGGCCGGAATATTAATATAGGTAGAACTTCGTTTTGGGGGACCATAAATTAGTGGTTCAAAAATATCAAATCTTGTAGTTTTCAACCTGAAATATCCAAAAAAACAAATGAAAAGTTCAGGAAACTAATAGTTTAAAAAATACAGTTGTGTAAAAATGTACGTATTTAGTGGAATTGGACAGATTAGTACGACGCCATATTTTTTCTACTCATACTCTAATTGGTTCGTTTACCTTATTTAAAAATATATGTAAAAAAATTATTCGGTATTAACGTGACCGGCCACCTCGCGGCGACCGGAAAATTTGATGTAGGCCTAACCTAACCAAAACATTTATATGAGTAGAAGCAATATGGTGTCATAACAACCTGTAAAAATATGTCGAATACGTACATTTTTACGTAATTGTATTTTTTAAACCACTGGTTTCCTAAACTTTTAACTTGCATTGTCGAATGTTTCATATCGAAAATTATAAGATTTGATATTTTTTAACCAAAAATTATTGGTCCCTTAAGATGAAGTGCAACTTTAATATAACCTAACTTAACCTAACTTAGACGTATAAATAACAGAAAAAATAAAATACCGCCAACATTAGTACGAATGGCAGACAATCTGATGGTGCACAATGATTAATTGTACTAATGTTGCTGAAATATAATGTTTTCCGTTACTTATATGTCTAGATAAGGTTAGGTTAGGTTGGGTTATATTAATATTCCGGCCGTCTTTATACGGCTGGCCACGTAAGTTCAATGTGAACATTATTAAAATTAGTTAACTTTGATTTTAAGCTCACCCATTCTATGGACGGTAGCCGGGCGATGAGGTGCTGTTCACAGAAACAGTAAAGAAACGTCGCGTCGGTCGCTTGCCGATGCACACAGCCATGGACGTATACGTACAGGTGAAATTCAATGAAGTAGTACTCATAGTTTTTCGCGAATATCTCGCAAACTAATCGAATCCGAGGTATAGCTTAGAAGAAAAAAGTTGCTCAAAATGACGAATTTTACAACATATTTCAAAATCATCGAAATCGGAAGGGGAGTAGCTTTTTTACCAGTTCACCAAAATACTAAATTGCGAAGTATTTAAACAAGAGGGAGATTAATTTTTTAGAAGGTAATGTAATTAGAATGGGATGGGATGGGATGTAATTAGATGGGAACCAACACTGTCAAGTATCTAGTGTGGCTTAATTCTAATTAATTGTACATTGTATTTTGACCTAAACGCTTATTTCTACTGTGACGAGATATTATGAGCTGATGAATGATTTTGCACTTATTTCCATCATTTTTGACAGAGGGGAACAATCCGTGTTTTTTGGGCTGTCCTCACCTTGACTCCTACTCAATTACGCTAATGATTACAAATTGCAGATCTTAAATTGAAATGGCAGGTAGAGGCACGGGTTATTAATGAAAATAATATGTATTATGCGACAGTATTGAAAATTGCGTGAGCTAAAAAATGTTTTATTGACGGTAAGCTAATGCACTGCTGTGCGTTTACCGACAAAGCAGCAACTGTTTCTTTTTCGTGTATAAAAACAACTTCTAGAGTAAAGGCCGTAGCTTCACAAATACTAGGTAGTTCGAAAACACTACTGAACGATTGTTACTTTTACTCCCTTTGTTTAGATCAGACCTCGGAATTAACTGCTCTTTTCGGCTAGTTTTCAGAGGCTACGCCCCTTTCCTCTCGCCGCTCGCCCTGCCCTGTGCGAGGGCCCTGGTCCTCGAAGCACCTTAGGCGCGTGCCGTATCTTCATCTCATGTTTCAATGTCTGTCCTTAGCGACGTTCGTCACGTGATAGATTTGTGGATGTAAGAGCCTCGGTTAATAAACATAATACGTGTTACTGGAGGCAGGTCAACGAATTTGATTGGACGGCAACTTAGCAGTAATGCATATTACCTGCCGTATGAATTTTTCAGGGCGCATTAGAGCCACACTCGTATCGATAGGTTTTCACATTATCCATGGGGTACAATTCATACGGCACGCGCCTAAGGTGTCTCGAGGACCAGGTCCCTCGCACAGGGCAGGGCGAGCGGCGGGAGGAAAGGGGCGTAGACTCTGAAAACTGGACGAAAAGAGCAGTTAATTCCGAGCCCTGACTTACAAGGGAAGTTCGGTAACTCGAAAATTCCGATGTTTTAAAAATTTTGCAGATTTGTAGGGGACCTCAAGAGAAGTATAGCACAATTTTTGTTTTTGGCCCAATTTCAGTTTTTCAGGGTGAAAACATCCCCTGAAGGTAGATAGGCGTTTCCATATTTCCCTGTATATCCTTAAAATTATCGTAGATATAAAAAAATAGTTTAATAATAAACACATATTATACATGTGTGCTCGCACACATACGTGGTAAGTGATAACGCATCGTTCAAAGTGCAACGATGGGCGTGCAAAGTACACGTATTGGTTAAAATTATTTAAATACCACTTTGTTCGACAAATTTAGCATACATATTTGCATTTATTGAGCGCAGCGAGCGAAGCTCAATCTCTTCCGAAAAATGTACATATTTCGTTTTCCAGAGACTCCTCTTAGACAGCTTATCCAACCTTGACCAAAGGCACAGCGCACCATGACCACAATGTGATGGTTATAGGCTATTGAAATAAAAAATCGAACCAACCATGGTGGAATCACAAAAAAACTGACCTTCAATGAAAAAGCATTGAAAAAAAAAACGTCGCCGTCGCGGGACGGCCGACAAGAGCGAAGCTCAAGTCATAATGCGTAAATTTACAGTTAAATAAATTAGAATTGTCTTTTTAGTAATTTTATGGTACAATTGAAAAACGTGTGTGAAGTTAGCCCCGCACTTTTCGAATTTTGTATTTTTTGAAATTGTGCTGCATTATGCTACATTTGTGCCGTATTGTGCCGTAAACCGCAACTCTGGAAGTCAAAGCGTACTCAAGAAAATTAAAAAAAAAAACAAAATTTTTGATAGCCCTGCTGTTAAGCTCGTGGGTACTGCTGTACTGAACTTTAAATAATGTAGCAACTGCTTGCTTTGCCTTGTTTCCGTTAAAATATATTTATTCAAGTTAGTTACAATTTGATGTCTGATTCAATTCTGTCCTTATTTCTAAAAGCTTGTGGTTTAAGTAGTTTTCTTAAGCCCTGATTTGGGCGGTGACAAATTGCGAACTTATTCCTATTGGATAGAATTTTTTTGGAAAGGGAAGTGTCGGTGGTCGTCTCCAACTCATGGTTGTTCTTTGGAATTTTCCACCCTTGAGGAATTTTTGACCGTGGAAGTCATAAAAATAGGGAGCGTCTTGAACGGGGATCGAAAGCATAACGGGACAGGAAAGTGGTCAGAACGTGGACAATGCTATTGAAAAGGGTCGCGGGGTTAATTATGATTTTATGGTTATTAATGAAGGTTACGGGGTTTTCCGAATGAGGGTAGTACTGCTAAACCTAAATTATCGCCAGTTATAAAACATGTGTACTTAACACCCGCACTTTTCGAAATTTGAGTTTTTCTTTTTTGTGCCGTATTGTGCTATGTTTGTGCTGAATTGTGCCGCAAACGAGAGATCGATAACATCAATAACAATTAAGAAAAAAAATAAAAACAAAATTATACTAGCCCCGCACTTTAGCCGAAATAAACTTTTTTTTTTTAGATAATTTGTGATAACTTGTGCTATGTTGTGCCGTCGATAGAAACTCGATATCTCTATTCATTTTGTAGATAAAAAATATTGAATTTTTAGGAATACGAAATTTAATATTCGTATAACTTACGAACGGCGATAGATAATCGAATTTTGCAAGTTGTGCTGAATTGTGCTACTTACAATCTGCGAGACACATGCGTTAAAAGTTGATATTAGCTTAAGTGTCAATAAAAATTAACGAAAAAGCTTGGGGGTGAATCAAAAACTTGAGATTTTCGAAATTTCTTTGATTGTGCCGGATTGTGCTAGACTAGCACAACAACTTTTCCTAATGACAAAATTTCGTCAGATCGCCAGATTTCGCGCAGCACTGGCAAAGTTAGGAATCATACGTTAGGAATTTGCATGCATTTAAAAGCTGGATAAGTGCAAGAGAAATTGGGACCCAAACATTGTATACAGATATCCAGCCGATGTGTCGATTCTGCATTCGTACACATCGTTTGTAATTCAGCCGAGGAGTCGATTCTGTGTTGTTTATTTATTCTATTGTATTATTATTCTATTACTATTGTTAGCTTGTAAATTACTTTAATTTTCAATGGGAAGAAACTGTCGGGTTTCATGGAGACCGCGGGCTTTTCCTACCATCATAAAGTACCTAATTTGCAGTCAATAGTTCCGCAGCATATTCTAACTAAATAAATAAGTAAATAAATAAATGAATATAATTCAAACTATATCGTGTTTGGTATCATTTTAATCAGAAAGATCTCACAAACGCATTAGGAATAGTTTCATTACGAAAAGAACAAAAATAAAAAAATTTTATCATTTAATTGGTATTAGTCACGCCGATATTACTGTTACGTCCCTAGGTATAACCCATTTTCGTCTTTCGCCATTCCAATGAGGTCTTGCTCTGGAATCCGCGAAACATCAGCGTTTTCTCGCTTAATGACGGCCGCGATACGAAATCAGGGAACTCGCGGAATGCGATGGCGAAAACCCTTTGCTTGCAGGTTTTCGCAAGCAAAGAGCGTGACCTACTCCCCTTTTGGGAGTATAAGTTATCGGTGCAACGCAAGTACGCCAGTTCCGTGATACCGTAAAGCAGAGACGAAGCTCTGTTCCTCCGCGACCCGCGTTTGGCTACCTCGAAACCAAGAGGATCATCAACGACGTGCTCGGCCTACGGTTCAACACGAGGGTATCCCCGAGGTCTGAGGATCCAGGCCCATAATAGGACAAGCTCCAGGAGTGCACCCGTGTGCCGGCAGGACCACCACCAACCGCTTGCATCTTCCAAGGTCGAGGTGTAGCCCACGCGTCGCGAGTTTAGCGTTTTGTCGAATCCGCGAGTTAAGCGTAAAGTGAGACCTCGAGTGTGAGTAACCGACGCGTGCAAGGAAAGCGTTTGTTGACGACACCCGAAGACAACGAAGGGTATGTAATAGATAGCAATTAAAATATATATACAAGTTCAAGCAACCACAATCGCGTATCAAGATCATTCGATTCCCATCCTATCTCCCTTAACCCCCGAAAGGTAGGTCAAGGTGCGCCTAAGCAGTTTAAGCGGCAGAACCCGTAGATCATATTCAGCGTATAATAAACGTCCCGTAAAACGGGACGTAACATTACGGTTCGGATCATATTACACGGCTTTCACTTCGAGCGTCTCGGTTGCCAAGGCGGAACCCCTCATGTGGAGGGGATAGCCACCTTGCACTTATCCAGCTTTTAAACGCATGCAAATTCCTAATTTTGCTAGTGCTACGAAATCTGGCGATCTGACGAAATTTTGTCATTAGGAAAAATTGTTGTGCTAGTCTAGCACAATCCGGCACAATCATAGAAATTTCGAAAATCTCAAGCTTTTGAATCACCCCCAACCTTTTTCGTTAATTTTTATTGACACTTAAGCTAATATCAATTTTTAACGCATGTGTCTCGCAGATTGTAAGTAGCACAAGTCAGCACAACTTGCAGAATTCGATTATCTATCGCCGTTCGTCTGTTATACGAATATTAAATTTCGTATTCCTAAAAGTTCAACATCTGTTTTTATCTACAATACAAAATGGATAGAGATATCGAGTTTCTATCGACGGCACAACGTAGCACAAGTTATCACAAATTATCTAAAAAAAAAAAGTTTATTTCGGCAAAAGTGCGGGGCTAGTTATCCGACTTCGACAAGGAGGAGGATACTCAATTCGATGTGTATATTTTTTTTTTTCTTTTATGTATGTTCACCGATTACGCCGAGACGGATGGATCAATCGGAACGAAACCTTTTGCATCTGGTAGAGTATGTCTCCCGATTGGTCCCGTTAAAAAAACATTTTATATTTTTCCACTCCGAACGCTTTTTATTGCAAAAAAACGTACTATTTCATGTACGTGCGGCGTACGGTCGCCGATTACTGCGAGACGGATGGACCAATCGGAATGAAATTTTTTGCATCTTGTACGGTACAACTCCCCATTGGTCCCGTAAAAAAAATATTTTGCATTTTTTTATTCCTAACGACTTTTTTTTCTAAATGTACGTTCGCTAATTACTCCGAGACGGATGGACCAATCGGAATGAAATCTTTTGCGTCTTGTAGGATATGTCTTCCGATTGGTCCCGTTATAAAAACATTTCGCATTTTTTTATTTCGAACGGTTTTCATTATTGCAAAATACGTTCTGGTTCAAGGAATGCATCGATTGCAATGAAAGTTTTTACATTTCGTAGATCATTCCACGATGATTCCATTTCCCAAAATTTATGTAACTTCTTATTGTTAATAACTATTGTTATTATAATAAAAAGCCTATTCTTTAGGGTTACCCTCCAGGGAATATACCGATCGCGATTTTTCAAAGTTGTCCCTGCAAGTAAACTTCGAATACTGCTCGTTCCACTAAAAAGTGTGAAATAAAATAATTTTTAACAAAAAAAAATCCGACTTCGAAATGCACTAAAAAGTATAAAATAATTTCTATTTCATTTATATCTGTATTCCACAGCTATTAATACAATCTACTTAATCGTTAAATAGGATACTAAATATATTTCAACCTTTTCGGAGGCGGCGCAAAATTAAACATAATTTTTTCTTTGAAAAATAATAGGAATTTCATTATATCGTGTATCTTTACCATATCATCATCCCTTATCAATTATCGTACGTAATATATTTCTGTCCACCATTTATATGATCGCAAATTATGAAGCAAGCTGTAGAGGGGAACCTCACACGTTATTAAAAGTCTCCTTAGACCTAGTGAGCTGCGCAAGTTAAGTATGTTCTCTCGTGAAATGCAGTATACATGTACACTGATTGTGAGTTGCATTGAACTTGTCGCAGTGAAGTTGGCTACACATTCGCGCCTAGTCGTCGGCACCTCACCTATCGGCTCACCGACGCGGCGTAAATGTGTTTGTGCGCCAACTTTACTGCGACAACTTCGATGGGACTGAGTGTACATCAGAAGTGCTACCAACTTCTGATACAATCGCTACAATTACAAATGTTTTCTGCCGTATCTATAACGTTTTTCTCTTACTACTTATTAATTACCAAGTTTGCCATACTGCAATCAAATCGTTATTGGCAGCATCGGTTGTTCGGGTATTTTTAATTTTTCGCCGCCTCCGAAAAGGTTGAAATATATTTAGTATCCTATTTAACGATTAAGTAGATTGTATTAATAGCTGTGGAATACAGATATAAATGAAATAGAAATTATTTTATACTTTTTAGTGCATTTCGAAGTCGGATTTTTTTTTTGTTAAAAATTATTTTATACGCGAATATGTTCTTGAACTACTATTTTCATATCTCTCTGTGCCTTCACAAAACGCAGGTTTTAACCTATTTACCGATATATTCACCTCTTTACTGTGATAATTTACTTTGAAAATACGATCCGTAATTTTCTGTATGATTTTAAATGGACCCTCATAAGGCGCCTCTAACGGCTTTCGAACTGCGTCGATGCGCACAAACACATGCGTGCAAGTATACAAAGTTTTGTGAACAAATGTTTTTTGAACACTATGGTGCGCTATAGGTCTCGGCTTTACCTGCCTAATGTGTTGCCTAAATTTTTCTAAAAACATTTGTGGATCTATAGTTTCGTCTTGATTAATAAAAAATTCTCCAGGTAATTTTAAAGGGATACCGTATATCATCTCAGCTGCAGATGCTTTAATATCTTCTTTGTAGCTAGCCCGGAGTCCCAGTAAAACTGTTGGGAGTATTCCAACCCAATCTTTCGTTTCGTGGCACATTATCGCTGCTTTGAGTGACCTGTGCCACCTCTCAATCATACCATTCGATTGAGGATGGTACGCGGTAGTTCTGGTCTTGTGACACCCGATCAGCTTGACTAACGCCTGAAAAAGTTGGGACTCGAATTGAGTACCCTGATCGGATGTTATAGTTGCTGGAGCTCCGAACCTTGCTATCCAGGTTGAATATAACGCTGTAGCTACCTTTTCTGCCGAACAATCCGAGATCGGCACTGCTTCAGGCCACCTAGAAAACCTGTCTATAATTGTGAGACAATATCTGTAACTATCAATAACCGGTAACGGTCCGACTAAATCGATATGAATATGCTCAAATCGACCGCTCGGAATTTCTATTTTTTCTGGCGTCAACCTGTTGTGACGATGAATCTTACTTTTTTGGCAAGGCACGCAAGTGCGAGACCACTCAGCCACATCTCGATTCATCAAGGGCCAGACAAAACTTTTTGCAATTAATTTTTTCGTCGTTCGACCGCTCGGATGCGATAAATTATGAACGCTATCAAAACTCTTTTTCCTTAAAATTCTTGGCACATAAGGCCTAATATTATTTTTAATCACGTCTCCGTACAAATATTTGTCCGAACTCTCTAAAAATATCTTCCGAAAGTTCCACTTGTCGGAATTTGTGGATATTATATTTTTTAATTCGTCATCTTGTGACTGCGCCTGCATCAACTCTTCTGTTGAGACGATGACAGGTAATTCTACTACTTGTAATCTAGAAAATGCGTCGGCTATAATATTTTTGCTATCGTCCATGTAAACTATGTTTGTAGTAAATTGACTTATAAAATCTAACTGCCGCATTTGCCGCGGGCTGGCCTTATCAGCTTTTTGCTGAAATGCATATATAAGCGGCTTGTGATCCGTCTGTATATGCACTTTCCGGCCTTCAACAAAATGTTTAAAAAACTTTACGCTTTTATAGATGGCTAGCAGCTCTCTGTCATAGACACTATATTTTGTCTGGGCCTTCTCTAATTTCCTCGAGAAAAAGCCAAGCGGTTCCCACTTACCATTATTGTACTGCTCCAAAACCGCTTCTATTACGATGTCAGATGCATTCTCTTTAGGATGATGCAAAAGGGCTGGGGCGGCTATCTGCGTTTTTGCCTCGATGAATGCCTTTTCAGATTCATCGTCCCAACAGACTGGTCTTTTGTCTTTTTTCCTGGCTCCCTTAAGATGTCTATTCAGGGGGCCCAACCATTCGGCTGCACGAGGAAGGAATCTACGATAAAATCCTATTATACCGATAAATCTACGGAGATCCGCTAATGTCTCCGGCTTTTGATAGTCCTTAATCGCTTTGATCCGCTCGTCCAGCGGCGCAATTCCCTTATCACTAACCTTACAACCTAAGTACTCGACGCTGCTTACCGCGAACTTACACTTAGCTATATTTACAGTTAACCCGCTACTTCTAAGTTTATCGAACAACGTGCGCAGATGCTTCTCATGAGTTTCCATGTCCGGGGATGCTACGATTATGTCGTCTATATAACATTTACAAAAATCTAATCCACGTAATACAGTATCCATTAGCCTTTGAAAGGTTTGGGCGGCGTTGCACTACCCAAACGGCATGACCATGAATTCATATAGACCGAATGGTGTTATCACCGCGGTCTTTTCGATGTCTTCGGGCGCTACCGGTACCTGATAATATGCCCGTGCTAAATCTATTTTAGAAAAAATTTTACACCCATCGAATGTGTGTGCCACATCGTGGATATGCGGCAAAGGGTACTTATTCGGCACAGTCATGCCGTTTAGGCGGCGATAGTCCCCACAAGGTCGCCATTCGCCCGTCTTTTTTGGGACCATGTGCAACGGACTCGCCCACTGGCTCTCGGACGGACGACAAATATTTTCTTTGAGCATCTGCTCAAATTCCGCCCGAGCCACCTTCAATTTCTCCGGAGGCAGACGTCTCGCTCGCTCTGCAAACGGGGGTCCTGTTGTAGAAATTCGATGACACACTTTGTGCCTAATTTTTCCCCTGATGGGTGGCTTAGCGATCTCTATATATTCCTTTAATAATGTTTTAAATTTATTATTTATATCTATTGCAGAAATTGAATGAACGTTGTCTTTACAAATTGAAACATTTCTGCACATTTGTGTATTACCATCCAATAACTTCCTATTTCGAAGATCGACTAACAAATTGAAAAAGTGCAAAAAATCAGCACCTATAATCGGTTTTGACACATCTGCCACCACGAACCGCCAGGAGAAATCGCGACGAAGGCCTAAATTCAAAGTCATTAATTTTTCTCCGTATGTGTTAATTATTGCCCCGTTTGCCGCGTATAGTTTGAAAACGCCTATCTTCAGGCCCTTACCTACGAAAACTCGTGGAATGACGGAAACATCTGCGCCCGTGTCTATCAGGAACTCGATCCTGCTTTTCGTGTCCCTAACGCTGAGGCGGTGCTTCCTAGGGCCGTCGCCAATTGCCTCGACTTGGGACGCCGACTCTAGTTTTTTTCCTGTCGACGTTTGTCCGGTCCCATCCAGTTGTATGGCTTCTTGCACCTCCAGGACTCCTCCGCGAATTTGTAATGGTAGTAACACAGCCCGTTTCGGTCTGCGTTATTGTCCCTGCTGTTGCTTCTTCTTCTCCTGAAGAAGCGTTGTCGGCTGGTGCTACGGTCCCTTCTGCTGAGCCGTGTCTTCAAACGAGCAAGTCTCCTCGCAATGGCCGCTAGGTCGCCATCTTGTCGTCTGGGCCCGTCGTCCCACGACGCGTCCGCCATTGCGTCTCGCTTGGGGTGGGTACGCTTGGAAACGGCCGCCATTTCCACTCCCGAGCGTTCCATCGTCTTGTCCGCGACCTTTGCCACGCGATCCAGGGCCGCATCGTCTATTATCGTAAGAACTTGTTGCACCCTGCATGGAAGCCGTTGAATCCATAATGTGCGAAGCGCGTTTTCTCCGACATTCGTCCCCGCAAGTTGCTTCATTTCCCTCAGTAATCCTGAGGGTTTCTTGTTGCCAAGCTCTAATCCCGATAATAAACAACGAAGATTCGCTTCGTCCGATTTGGCCAGTCTCTCTATCAAGGCTTGCTTAATATCGCTATACGCGCTCTGCTCTGGAGGGGCCTCGATCACATCCAACACGATTTTCATCGTGTCTTGATCCAAACTGCGAACGACCGAGGAACTTTTCACTGCATCGACTCGTACGCCGTATGCAGCGAATTCTCGTTCAAGCATGATAAACCATAACCGCGATTTCTCTTTCCAAAATGACGGTAGTTTAACGTTACGGAATTCACTCGCTTGGACCTCCTGCCTTTTGTCGTCCATTGTTGTAGCGTCGGACGCTTGCTCCTTAGGATGCATTTTTCTTTCTTTTTTTCACACGGGTTTCGGCACCAATTATGTGGGAACTACGGTTCGTCGATAAGGAAGAGAGGAGCGGTAATTAAACTATTCCCACTGATTGTACAAGAACTTGACTTTTTATTGCACAATACCACGTCGCACTTCTTTGGCGTTTTTTTGGGAATGGGAAAATACCCTCGCCTTTTAGCGCGTCTTCTAACAACTATGCTTACCAACTAAAAATCTATGTATGTACAACTTAATCTAGTAATTAAAACTAACTAGCCTAACTTAACCTAGTTACTCCCAGAGCGTGCTTCGGGAGCGCGCATAGGTGAACGCCACACCCCTGTAGCGTACGCCTACGCCTATAGTTTTTATTACCTGGTCGAACGGAGTTGGGAAAAGGTTCGCGTTGTTCCGTTAGATATCAAAACTCTTTTTGTAACACACCGTTTATTCTTTGATCCAAATTGTTACTTTTATTACGACGCTCAGACTTGTTCTGACGCGCTTTTTCTACACAAGTTTTTTTCTTGTCTTTTTCTAGGTTGGTAATACTGATCGTGCGCCTGCGCGCTACAAGTAGGTCCCTACACCCCATCCCCTCCCCAAAATTTTCCTGCGACGAGCCATCAATCTGTGTCTCGACGTGTATGAGCAATCTTAGAGTGAACGATTATGGAGCGATCTTGAGAAGCATCGAGGTGTCTTTGAGAAAGTTATACAAGGCGTTGAGTCTGTGTGTGGAGTGGCAGTGGTAAGCCTTTATATTACGATTGTATAATTCTGAGTCCGGTAACGACAATTTCTCCGTCCGCGGATCGTGCCCGCGACAACCCTTTCCACCCCTTAAAATCCCCCTTTCGTTCTTCCCTCGATCTCGTAATCCTTCCCTTGGCGTCGTAACGCCAAGAACCTTCCTGTCAACCCTTTCCAACCCTGAGACTTCCTTTCCCGCAACTATCCTCCTTGCGTACTCCCCCGCGTGAATCGTGTAACGGTCGAGCCGCATATCCCGTCCCCTGTGAAGCACTCCGATTTTCCCTCTTCCTTTTTAATTGCCACAGCGAGTGGCTGGCGCCCAACGATTCGACAATATTACGGCCCTTGTATAGAGTGCACTCACGTGATAACGAGTCAAAGTTTATTATAACCATTTTTTTATATCTACGATAGTTTTAAAGATATACAGAGAAATATGGAAACACTTATCTACCTTCAGGGGGTGTTTTCAGCCTGAAGAACTGAAATTGGGCCAAAAACAAAAATTGCACTATACTTCTCTTGAAGTCCCCTACAAACCTGCAAAGTTTTGAAAAAATCGGAATTTTCGAGTTACCGAACTTCCCTTGTTAGATGAAGGTATAGTCGTGTCAGATGTTTGTCAGTAGGTATATTAATATTATTTAAGATAATTTCAGCGTTAACGCGAAACTTTTAACTGTAGTTCACTGCATGATTTCTGCAAAAGTAAAGACGCGTTCAATGTTCAATCATCTACCGGTATTGCGACGTGGAAAATTCTTCATCTTGCGGGTCTAACTTGTAGGTCTTTAGCCCGTTCGCCTAATAGACATTCCACGAACAAATGGAAGCTGTGAATTATCTAGCAGAAAAGGCGGGCCCTTTCACGACAATTGCGAATATTTGCTATTTTATTGCTAGGGGCAAATCAATACTTTGTAGATTGTGAGAGAAACTGATAATGAGTTACAATTTCTCCAGAAACGGAGTTTCCTTATCAGTGTTTTGCTATCTCAATGTTCGGCTGCGTTTTATCAATAACTTTGGGGGCTTTTCTCATGCGGGGATCCCAGGTATAAATGTGTATTAACGACGGAGTTATTGGTGGTCAGGCTCTGAGCATGGATTTGGCTGCTGAACAATCTCTTTATATGTTAATGAATTGATTCGTAGCTTCGATAAATGTTCAACTATTATTATAATCAGTTATTGTTATTGATTGAAAACAATTCTTAATATGAATGGTTAAAAATGCAACGTATTACATTGCATTATGCGTCAACAGATTTGTGCTGAAAAGTAATAAGAAAGTAATAATTCAATAATGAAGATAGTCATAAATATAATTCGTGATAGCAACACCGCATTTTCGCACCGCATATTTAAATCCTTTCGTGGAAGATATAAATACTATGTAGACTGACATAAAATATTCTAAATGAGGGTCTTTTTTCTTTCAAAGAAATTTCACTTGTTTTCCAAACCAAGTTATTTCAACAGACGTTCATCGTTCTAATCACCTTAACGTTCTAAATTTAAAATTTTAAAAATGTAATTAAACAGTTTCCGAGTTGATCAATTGCATAAATGGTTATTGAAGTTAGTGGTATATAAATTGATTTATTTTGAACCTTATGACCAACGAAAGATTTTTATAAAATATGATTCTAACAGTGTTGAACAAAAATTATTTTAAATTATATTTTTTACTTGTTTTTAGAACGTGGTTATTTGTGAATATTGAATAAACTCTAGCAGTTCGTGTTCTTTTACGTTTTAGCGCTTTTATGACTTGTTAAAAATCGCTGCCTCTCTGATGTAGGTAGATCTACATAAGTGGACACGAACGTATTAAAAGAGATAATTCAGACAAGAACATAATGCACCATAGCATAATGTTCTTACTGTCTGTCTTTCTAGCTCCTGCCTTTACTGTTAGACAGATATACATACAGGGCATCCCAAAATTAAGGTAAGACCCATGGAGTGGTGATTGCTGAAGTAATTCTAAACATTTTCCTTTGCCAAAATGTTGATTAAGGGTTCGTTTTTGAGTTATTAACGAAAAACACTGGCCAATTAGAGCGGGCCGAACCGCGAGAGTGTTGGGTATGCTCTGCGTGGTCGTGATCAAGTGCATCGGCACCACGTAGATATACTAGGATTTGTTGAGTAGAAGTTGCATCGAATAATGAATACAAAAAAGAAAAGAATAATAGAATCGAATTATTGATTGCTCATGAACAACGAATAAAGTAATGAATTGTTGTTCATGTAAAATGAATAAATTGAATTGATCCAACACTTTTATTGGCTGTAGTTCCGAATATCCCTGATCGCGGATTGACATGAAATTTGGAGGGTTGGTTGGGAGCAGGTAGTCGACCCCAAATATAAAGTGGTATCTTCGGCCTCCTATTAGTTTCCAAAATATTAATTAAAAACTTTCGGTACAATACATAGACTTTTGCCTATACAAACGTAACTAACACAGCCATCTTCGCTGTAGCAACCATCATTGTCAAGTGTCGAACAGCCGTTGTTATAGGGTGTACAATATAAAATCCATTTTTTTTTTTAACTTTTTGTAACTTTTTCCTTTCCTTGTAGTATGATGACCAAGCTAACCGACCAACCAACACAACAAAAATTGTTAGGTTAAGTTAGGCTGAATAAATTTTCGGCGGCCTGCAACACTGCAACGGTCGTCGCATCTTCAAAGTTTTGAATAGGACGCTTTCTGGATAGTCAGGTTGGAATACCCGCTGCATCAACCGCTGTTCGACACTTGACGATGACAGCTATTATTACAGCGATGACGGTTGTGTTAGTTACGTCTGTATAGGAAAAATTCTATGTATTTGTAGCGACGCAAACAGGAAGAAGTTTTCTCCTGCGTAAAGAGAAAGCGACGTTCGAGCAGAAACAGATGGCCCTTTAGCACAAAGGGCAATAAAGTCGTTGTGCGCTCGGACTCGGCGACAGCGGTAGATTTTGGCTTTCGACGCGTTGCTACGCGGGAAAACTATAGTGTTTAAAGGCGGTTAAGGGAAAATTTTCCTGTTCCCTCTCCAGAAATATTCCGGGTTGGCCTAGGCTATATAAAGTCTAACTAACCCGGCGAAGACAGCTTGTTCTCTCACTTACGTCCCGCAACATAGTTCGGTGCAAGGACAAACCTTGTACCGTTAATCTTCGTGAAATTAGAATAGTTATAATTAGACTAGGTAATTGTATTTTACACGTAATTATACAAACTATTTATTCCGATAACGTGAGTGTTAAATTTACCTACACATACGATCCCAAATATTGTACCGAAATTAATAGAAAGCCGAAGATACCACTTTATATTTGCCCCTCCCCCCCCCAAAATTTCATCTTGATCGGCGACCGGGGACATTCGGAACTTTATCCCTTTTATTTGTTGTACGATAGGAGTTTAAAAAATTACTTGATAATCACTTTTGAAAAAAAATGAGAAAAACAAATACACGTTATGGAAATCAAAATAAAGAGCACCAAGGAAAATCATATAGGGTACCGGCCCCTCGGCCTACAGCTTAGAAATGGTTATAATTCTTCATTGGGGTGCATTTAAATAAAAATGGCTGAAAAAGTTAGTCAAAAAAATGTATGGGCGCCGAGTTGACCTTTGACTCTTTGGAGGTTATTTTCTCAAAAACTATTATAGGTAGCGCCGCACTCTCAACTGCATTTAGTAGACCTTGGATAGTAGTACTAATGCATATTTTTAGATTTGATTTAATGCGCCTCTTTGATAGATTTTCGGAAATGGTCATCTGGTCATGGGTCCTTTTTGGCCATGTCTATATACCTCAAAGTACCTCTAGTCAATACCTACAAATGAGGGAATTTTGAAAAAAATCACCTCGTCGGAACATATCGTAAAATCGCAAAATATATTTTGGGAAGATTTTGCAACAATTGAGTTCTACTCGTTGATATCTACAATTTGATACATTCTAGTACAACATTTTCTCTGAAAAAACTGTTTATTTTTGAAACGAAACTCAAAAACTTGAATTTAATCTAGAAAAATGGTATACAATCTTCAGTTCATTTCAAGAACGTCGCCTTCATCACCCTCCCTCTCCCACATCGTCGGTGAGCTCCTCGTCATCTATCTGATCGACATCCGGTTCCTCGGTCACGTCAACTTCGTCCATTTGCAACTCATGGCCCATGTACAACAGCACTGCAGCTACATGAGAGCAGCATCCAACAGTTCGCAGTCCAGACCGACAGTTGCATCGCCATCCAGTGATCGCCCTCCAACCAGCCATATCGTTGTTGAAACGAACATACACCTTGTATGATCTCCCGCTACTGTGAGCTGATCGAAATGAAACCCGCACAAACGTGTAGCCGGGATCGACTCTTGGCTTTTCCACGGGGAATCCGTAAAGGTTGTCCAGACGTAATTCTCTGATGTACGCCTTCGCCCGTCTCAACTGGTAGGACCCAAGTACCAGCAACATCAAATCGTCCAACGTCAAGAACGGGAAAGTCAGTTGATCAGCGTCCAAGATTACAAAGTGACCTTCACGCTTTTTATCCAACTTTTCGGCGACTTTTGCAAATTCGTTCGGCTCATGAAAACGACGGTTCATTTCGGCGGCAATAACTTGCCAATTCTCTGCGTTAGTGAGAAGAGGCTTGAAGCAGAGATTATAAAGTGCAACCATGTTGAGGATGTCTTGATCCAAGACACACAAGGACTGGTTTGGAAGGACTCCATCAAGGAACTGAAACTTCTGTTTGAGGCGTCCGTTCACTCTTTCAATGACTTGACGGGTTTTGGTCACAAATCGCGTCAAATTCGCTCGTTCGACAGGAACTTGTTTGCAGGTCGTGTCCAGATCCGGAGTGAAGGCTTTCATTCCCTGACTCTCCAAGTACGGGACGACGTCACGAAAACCGCGGTCAAGGATGAAGACCGTCTGATACTCAGGTCCAGTTATCAGTTCGAAGAACTCGCGATGAGTTTTGAGGATATGTTCCAAACGCTTTGCGTCATTCATCCCCGGGTTGAAGGGTCCAAATGCTCCAACAATGTACCCGTTGGTTGTCGTCACGAGGAATGGACTCACAAGAGGCTTCTTCTTCTGGCCGCTGTACAGCTCACGCTGTTTCACGTTGTCTCCACTCTTCTGACACGCAATATATGTCCCGTCTGCCACCAAATAAAGAGGTCTCTTCTGACCATTGAGGACAGCCAGGGGGTCAAATAAGGCTCGAGTTAACTCAGTGGTGTTATTCTCAATCGTCTGCTTTGTCAGCGCCTCTGGTTTGAACTTCGGGACCAAGTCCTTGCCCAACGCTGCTCGTGCACTTTGAATGTAGTCGCCAACTTGGACGTTACTCTTTAGGCGGAACTCTTGAGCGATTTTCGTTTGTGAGGATCCGAATCTCAGTTTGTTGAGATAAACGGCAAGAACTACTTCTTTCTTGCGAGTCTTCCCGGATTGAAGACTTTTCAAGGACACCGAAATCTTGACGAAGTCTTCTTTGCTGAAGCCAGTCAACATCTTACAGTCTTCTGAAATGAGCGACTTCATGTCCATGAAACACTGTGCTCCAACTGGTGTCACTGTGCGTCGTTGAGCTTCAAGAAACGATTTCCAGTTAGTGGGTGTCATAATCGTCGATAGCGTCAGGGGGACGAGTGCTTCAAGTGCAGTTTTATTCAGTCGTCCAGGACTTGAAGTGTGATCGAAACATAAACGGTTGTCAGGTTTGATAACGATCCCTTTTCTTTTCCATACTTCCGCTACTCCCGCTGGACTTATACGCGTCAGGTGGGATGTTTGCGAACACACCAAACATCGCTTGTGGTCATTTCTTGCTGCTGGTACGTTGATTTCAACATCAAGTGACTCGTCTTCAACGACAGTGGGGCCATGTGAGCATCCAGCGGTAGATGGTCTCTTATGTGGTGGTCTCTCGGCCTCTATGCGACGACGACAGTCCATGTAGCAGGCGTTGCAGAGTTTCATCTCATACTCTGGCTTAGATATCAGCTCTTGAATACGGGCCACGATTCCCCCGATCCACGCTGTCGTCACAGATTTCAATGATCTCGACGATTTCTTCGCATCGCCACCCGATGCTCCACAACACGTACAACGAGGTTTCGAAACAAACGAAGGCATATTTCGAGATCGCTGCTCGATATCCGAAGATGTCTAAGCACCACTGGATTTGATATGCCCTCTTTGTCGAGTATCGCCTTTTACACAAACACGTTTATATCAAGTTACAGTTTCAAGATCTTCTTTTCTTTTGCGCAAACATGAGCTCGCTGATGATGTGGAAGAGGGAGGGTGATGAAGGCGACGTTCTTGAAATGAACTGAAGATTGTATACCATTTTTCTAGATTAAACTCAAGTTTTTGAGTTTCGTTTCAAAAATAAACAGTTTTTTCAGAGAAAATGTTGTACTAGAATGTATCAAATTGTAGATATCAACGAGTAGAACTCAATTGTTGCAAAATCTTCCCAAAATATATTTTGCGATTTTACGATATGTTCCGACGAGGCGATTTTTTTCAAAATTCCCTCATTTGTAGGTATTGACTAGAGGTACTTTGAGGTATATAGACTGGCCCGGTTCAACCCTCCGACATGGCCAAAAAGGACCCATGACCAGATGACCATTTCCGAAAATCTATCAAAGAGGCGCATTAAATCAAATCTAAAAATATGCATTAGTACTACTATCCAAGGTCTACTAAATGCAGTTGAGAGTGCGGCGCTATTTTTTTGATTAACTTTTTCAGCCATTTATATTTAAATGCACCCCAATGAAGAATTATAACCATTTCTAAGCTGTAGGCCGAGGGGCCGGTACCCTATATGATTTTCCTTGGTGCAAATAATAAAAAGGGTATACTTCCGAAAGCCCCCCCCATCCTAGGATAACCAAACTACGGATTTATAGTAATTGACGGACGAGAAATCGAATGAGACCATTTTCAGAACTGGCAAATAAACCGTTCTCGAGATGTACAGGGTATTTTAAAAGTGTGGGACCCCCCTATTATCTCGATAAGAACGCATTTCCACGGAAACTGACAAACAAAAGTTGTAGGGGTCGTAAAGTATTATCTTGTAGTGACCTTGAATTTAACCATGCAGGTTATTTGTAGGTCAAATAGAATTTTTAAGAAGCCATTATTACCATTTACTCCGGGAGAAATTAGTTAGGTAGGTTAGGTTAGGGTTAGGGTTAGTTATTTTCCGTGGAAATGTGTTTTTATCGAGATAATAGGGGGGTCCCACACTTTTAGAAAACCCTGTACATCTCGAGAACGTTTTATTTGCCAATTTTGGAAATGGTTTCATTCGATTTCTCGTCCCTCAATTACTATAAATTCGAAGTTTGGTTGTCCTGAGGTGGGGGGGGGGGGGGCCTTTCGGAAGTTTCCCCATTAAAAAAAAGGATGGAATGGAAATGAAACTCATCCATTCGTCTGTAAATGATCCAGCTGCAATGAAAATGGTTTGCTGTCACTGGGTCATTGTGCAGATCCTGAACATTCGAGTAGGGAACCCGTTACGAAGAACAGCTGATTTCTACACGGAATCATTGAACTCTCTCAACCACACGGTCACTATCACTTTTCACAGAATTCTACTACGTAGTCCGAAAAGGACCGATTCTTTCAAGTAAATTAACATTTTTATTCACTGTCACGTTGCTATTGTACTGCGCACAAATGACAAACGTAATATTCCACAGTACAGTAATGCTCGGCTAAATTTCACTACGTTCGGGAGTCAGCAGTGAAATTAACGCGAGCAGGGTAGCGTTTTTATTCCGAGAATTGACTCGAGCAGAACTTGACAGAGTAAGAGAATAGATACGATAGGAGGAAGCGAGATAGACGTACTACGTCTAGCAGCGACGGTCGAGGCACGGCACTTCAAAGAGATGCCGCGAGTGAAAAAAGTGAACATGCAATAACGAGAATTTCACTGTCAGTCATTTTCAACTTATTTTTATGCAAATTATACCATTGGATTATTGAGATCCTTCTGATTGAAATGAGTCCAAATACAACGTAAATCAGATTGTATTTACGTTATCTAATAATTTCATAAGAAATCACGTAGAGTTACATAATCATAATGGATCATGTACAGTAAATATGGTTCAAATTATATCGTGTTTGGACTCATTTTAATCGGAAGAATGTCAACTATCCATTGGTGCTACAATTATAAACGTAAGACAAAAATGACTGAAAATAAAATTTTCTTTACTGCATGTTTACTTTTTCCAGTCGCGGCATCCATTTGATGTGCGTCTGTTCTCTTTCTTTTCATTGTATTCATTTTCTGTCCTTGTCTACTGAGATCAGGTTTCGCCGAGCTCGCTATGCTGAGTGGTGGGAGAAGAGTAGGGCTGGGTTGCGGAAATTTAACCGAGCAGATTTCAGTGAAATTTAGCAGAGCATTACTGTACTTCGTATCGTTTGCACGACGTTACTGGTCTTCTTGTCAACTTCAAATGGGTCTACTGGCTTGAGCGCCTGCGAGGTCTGTTTCGCTCTTTGTTTTTTTCTACAATCGGAAATAGGTCATGATTCGTGACCATAAATCTGTTATTGTCGGTAACCGAGAGTAACCGAGAGAGGCTCGTGTCGACCCTTTGAATATTGCCGAACGTAGAAAAGGACAAAGACAAACCTAGAACGTAGAAAAGGACAAACCTAGCAATCCCATTTGAAGTTGGAAAGGAAGACCAGTAACGTCGTGAAAACGTTACGTCGTAGTGCGGAATATTACATGTTTTTTATTTGTGCCCAGTGCAATAGCAACAGCAACGTGACAGTGAATAAAACTGTTAGTTGAACTTTGTTTCAGGGCTTGGGGGGCTCCATGTTCTTCGGAGTGTCTAAAGTAACAAAAAAATAAGTTTAGTAGTCTAGGAAATTAATAATATGTGAGATATGATGTTATAAAGACTGACGGATTGAGCGTATTTTGTGAGGTTAGTATGACACCATATTGTTTCCGCACATGCTCTGATTGGTTCGCTTAAATGATGTGGTAACTTCCACTTACCTTATTTTAAAACATAGTGCTCCTTGATTGCTGCGATCAAGGATTCCATAAGATCGATTTTGTTGATTTTGCAGAACCTCCTCCACAAAAATTCGCATAGGCGAATTTAAATAGTTAAAGAATTGAATAATATCAAAGTTACTTTGAAACAGTATCTAAATTACCTGTACAACGATTGTAAGTCCTTCTTCACTGGTCCTGCCGAATTTAGGCTTGCCCGCTTGCATTTTGCAAACGTAGTCCACTATCATCTCTCGACAATAGCGAAACCACGTTGCAATTGTCTCCGATGACAAATTTTCCACGTCGGCTCTGTTACATCCGGGCTGAATTTTCATCAACCCGACTTTGCGTTCCTCATCGGGTGCGCAGCACTTAAAGGTATTCCACGTGAGGGACGCAAGGAAGGGCCTTATATTTTCTAAATTTTCCGTTTCTCATTCGCGCTCTTCCGATCTCGTGTTTCTTCGTCGGGTGCGCGTGCACTTGAAGGTATTCCACACGAGAACACGAGAAAGGAGTTTGAGATTCAAATTGACCTTTTCCTTTTATTTTATTCTCAATAGTTACTACCCAATATACCTAATTTGTGTGCCTCGTCGGTGCGACGCACTTGGAAGTATCCCAGGCGAGGAACACAAAGAAGGCTATATTTGGCTCTTTCAAATAATACAAATTAGTCTTCCTTGGGACGATTGCCGTTGGAACTATGTATTAGAAGTGTACAGAAATTTGAAACCGTTAAGGTCAAGGAGAGGTATCATAAACATCCTTCGCCGCGCGGTTAAGCAGTGCGACGCACATGGAGGAATCCCAGCTTAACTGCGCAGAATAAAGAAAATGCGATTTTCGCCCTTATTTTACAAGCGGATACCTCTCATACCTGTAAAGCATGCGTCAGCCGGTCCTTCCACTGGAGAATGAGTGCAATAAAGAATGGAAGTGATTTGTTTGAATGATATGAAACGATTTGAATGGGAATGGAAAGCGGGCTTGCGTGACAACCACTGAGAATTCGAAAACGTCGACGAACGTTTAGGAACGTTGGTTAACCTTTACCAAAAGGTGGGACTCAAATCCGGATGGGTCATATGTCATTGGAAAGCCCTTGACAAAAGGAACACAATGGTGTGGGTGGGAGGTCTTAAATATGTGACCTTGACCCGCTAGAGGTCAAAAACTAAGATGATTTCAAATATATATATTGAGTTTACTCAAAAGCTCGACGTTAAATCGGGATGGGTCATATGTCATTGGAAAGCCCTTGACGAGAGGAACACAACGGTGTGGGTGGGAAGTCTTAAATATGAGACCTTGACCCGCTAGATGTCAAAAACTAAAATGCCCCAAAACATATAAATTCATTAAATTTTTTCTTTTTCTTATTTAACGAGGAGAAATCTCCGAAAAAGACACCCTAAACCAACCTAACCTAACTTAACCTAAATATGGCGGTGACGGTGCTGTATCTGCGGTGGTTTGCACGTTACACAGCAACATTCGCTTTTTTAACATAATCCAGCGTCAAGAGCGGGCCTACCTGGACGAAAATCTCTCGCACAACAAAATTAACGTAATTTTAGTTTTTAACCTCTAGCGGGTCAGGGTCTGATATTTATGACCTCCCACCCACACCATTGTGTTCATCTCGTCAAGGGCTTTCCAATGACATATGACCCATCTGGATTTGCCGCCCAGCTTTTGAGTAAACTCAATATTAATATTTGAAATCATTTTAGTTTTTGACCTTTAGCGGGTCAAGGTCACATATTTAAGACCTCCCACCTACACCATGGTGTTCCTCTCGTCAAGGGCTTTCCAATGATATATGACCCATCCGAATCTGCGTCCCACCTTTTGGTAAAGTCCAACCGGAACGTTCGAGACAACGGTCGACGGGGATCATAAACGCGTATTGTCACGAATAGGCAACAAAAACTGCCAAGCGTTTACAAGCAATATTCTGGAATAAATTCCTAGAATATGTTAACGTATATATATATATATATTCGATATGCGTGAACTTGCGTTAAAATGCGAATGGAATGCTCCCGAAATTAATTAAAAGTAAAACATCGATTCTTTTCCTTGTCACGGAAGCCGGAAAATGCGTGTAATAAAACGAACATCGATTATAAAATACGTCGAATGAATTAAAAAGCCCAAATACTATTAACTACACGAATATTATAACAAATAACATAAATAAAACGTTAATCAACACCAGAGTTTCGTTCATAAAAGCTTCATTAATTAATTGAAAAACGAATAAAATCAAATAGAAGTTATTTCGAAGATTCTAGAAGGTATAGAAATTGCGACGCACGAAATTCATGAAGCGCTGTAGGGGTAAAAAGGAAGATAGTCAACGATAGACAGAGTCGGAAGGAAGGTCAAGGAGGGATGAGAACTCGGGAAACGCGCCTAGATAAAACCAATGCGTGCGGGCCTTCCCCTTCGACACGTACCCTGATTTGCCAAATGATGTCCCCACTTTGGGCCCATGATCGCGGGTCGAACCCGGAGACACGATCGCTTGACTGAAGCAAATCACTCTTCGTCGAAAAATCGCAAGGTACGTGACGGGGAGCCCGTGTTCGCGTAGAGACAGAGTTGTCTACGGTGTTTGAAATCGCGTTGGAAAATTAAGAGCTCGAAACCGGTTCGGTGATGGGGTTGGCAGTGAGACGGGCGAGAAATTAATGTACACGTAATTGCACAAATACAACGTATAATCTTGACACAAAGTATGTACAGTATTTACAAAATGTTCGTCGAACAACTATATACACGGATCGTTGATCACAATGGACTCACACACGCGTTGCGGTGGAGATCGAGATCGAAATTGCGCTGTGTGAAAACCACGTGTTGGTTCAACATGTGGTCACCACGAAATTCTATTAATTTCGTGGATTTACCGAATCAATGAACTCGCGAGTTCGCGCTTGCCGTCGGTTTTTGCTACGCGTGCACGTGAGCGAGATTCGAGATTGATTTGAGCTTGAGATGGTACTTAATTTCTGAACTGAACTTTGCACGTGTGCTTCGTATGCGAAAAACAGAACGATAATGGCCGCTCAATCGGCTTCGTCGTAGCGAGAACCGTTGGCTTTCTTCTCGCTGACGTAGCGCGTGCTGTGCATCCAAGGTGGCTGCCGGTCGCGCTGCAGAGTGCTGCCGCGGTCCGCGTAAAGGCGGTAGAAATTACATTTTTGAACACTACGGAATCGTGTAATTTGATTGCCCGGCAAAGTTCCTCCGTGTAACGAGGCAGAATGTCGGGAGTGTTTCAATTCGCGATTGTTGTGTCAAGGACTCATACGAATACGTTAAATTCTTTTCATACTCCTCAATTTCTATCTTTTTCTCTTTCATTTTAAATCGTCCGATAATTAATAATATTCTTTTTCGCGTCGCATTGTTTCTCGTATATTGTCAATCGTATTTCGTAATCCGTAACACCGTAAAGCCGGGTATCCACCAGTATTAAACGCCCGTATCGTATCACCGTTCCGAACCCTTTTGAATAGGCAGACGTTGCCTCGTTGCATGCCACGGCGTGCTACGGCTCGGACAATAGTTCTTCGTGTCTTGAAATAAACTCCTATAGGCGAGAAGTTTCGATTTGCTGCATGCTGTTTCTTTAGTGTAATTATCCAAACCATATCGTGTTTGGTATCATTTTAATCAGAAAAACGTCACAAATATCTTGGTAACAGTTTTTTAAGAAAAAAATGAAAAATAACAAAGTTCAGTCGTTGCATTAGTATTATCTCACTGATGTATCCAATTTCAAATCATATTATCTCGTGCCTCAAGTGTCATGTTTCCACTTGACCTAGGATTTCGGGCCTTCGCCTGGGTATGTTGTTTTTACGTTTCAAGTGGTTTCCGAACCAATCCTTTGAACGACAAGAAACCGACAATTTTCGGATCGGCCCGTTCCTTCGCCTCCGTATCACAGACTAATAGAACTTTCGATACTCGGCAACGGAAAAATCTCTGGAAAATTAACATTGTCCTTTTTCAATAATCACACAGGTGATTATTAACATTGCTCTTTTATGTACAGCGTAGCACCGAAGATAATTGATCTGTTTAAATATATTTAGACGATAAAATTTGTCTAAATTAAATTAGATTAAATTCATAAATAATTTCATCGCTTTTGAAATGAATCCAATAATACCGCAAGATTTCAAATAAATTGAAACCCAAGTGACGGCACGAAACGCTATGTCAAGTGCCAACGCATGAACCTTTCCTTCGATGTAACAGCAAAGAATCGACAAAGGGTCTAGCCGTATAAGCATAGTGAATCGGCCCCAGCAACACTTTCGGTTGATATTTATACCACATAATGCTTTTTGCCTAAACAATAATTGTGTGCAATTTCAACCCCCTACCCCCTCTGATAAGGGAGATATGAGGGTAAAACCGAAAACCTTTATCATTTTTTTTCTCGCAAACTATTTAAGATATTTGATCACATTAGAGTGCAAATAGTAGGTATTCATTAGCTGTATATCATATTTTTTTTCAAAATGTTTATTCGATGATTAAGGGTTGAAAATTAATAAATAAATTTTTGAAAATGATTTTTATAAACAATCCCTTGGATGACACCCACCGAAAAAATTAAGAATAATCCTTTACTATTTAACTATTATCTGTAAGAATTTCAAGAGTGTCGGATTGGTACATCATAGTTAAAAAAAAATAAAACCAATGCAACGCCCTTTCATAAGACAAAGCCGGCCTGAACGTTAGAGGCGCTCAACCTAACCGACCTACAGGGGAATACGTAGCGCCGACCCGCCACGTTTCTCGTACCAGAAACAGCTCTCAGAAAAGTATGAGCTCTTCTTTCCCTAACCTGTGTGTTAGTTAACAGTCATTTATTTAAATAATATATTAACAATTTAAATTTTTTAATTAAGTTTTCTGGTCCTAACTGTTAACGTCCGTGTTTTTACGGTGTTTCTCGTTTTAAGTATGTGGGAGCCCTAAATCACAGATTTATATCATGTCTTGAACAATGGCACTGTGTTAGATGCCATTAGTTGTCCTTTTAATAGTCGAAGAAGGTATCACAGGTATAACTGCAATATCATTCTATTCAACGCTGTAAAGAACATAGACTTCTATAACTATTTCCGTCTTTATCTTTTCACGTACGTATTACTTTTAATTAAATTGTAGCTGGTACCTGTGAATAGTTGTAACTAAGGTTTTCCTCGTTTTAAGTATATGGCCGCCCTGAAAAGGGTTAATTATATTATAGCGTACCAGTACTATCTGGAAATGTACTAACATTATTCCAGTTATTGATGAAAATAGCGACGAAGATTAAAACTTATTTACAAGCGTGTTTTTTAAAAAAAAGTTTTTGAGTGTTCTGTTTTAAATCATATACTTCAACCTGACAATACATAACACAATCAGCTCTTTTTAGGGCTTAATAATCAGCCCTTTTCAGGGCTCCCACACACTTAAAACGAGGAACACCTTAGTTGCATTTATCAAAGGGTGCCATTTGTAACGTACAACATAATCAGCTCTTTTTAGGGCTCCCACGTACTTAAAACGAGAAACACCGTGAAAACACGGACGTAAAAGTTAGGACCAGAAAACTTAATTAAAAAATTTAAATTGTTAATATATTATTTAAATAAATGACTGTTAAGTAACACACAGTTTAGGGAAAGAAGAACTCATACTTTTCTGAGAGCTGTTTCTGGTACGAGAAACGTGGCGGGTCGGCGCTACGTATTCCCCTGTAGGTCGGTTAGGTTGAGCGCCTCTAACGTTCAGGCCGGCTTTGCCTTATGAAAGGGCGTTGCATTGGTTTTATTTTTTTTTAACTATGATGTACCAATCCGACACTCTTGAAATTTTTACAGATAATAGTTAAATAGTAAAGGATTATTCTTAATTTTTTCGGTGGGTGTCATCCAAGGGATTGTTTATAAAAATCATTTTCAAAAATTTATTTATTAATTTTCAACCCTTAATCATCGAATAAAAATTTTGAAAAAAAAATATGATATACAGCTAATGAATACCTACTATTTGCACTTTAATGTGATCATATATCTTAAATAGTTTCCGAGAAAAAAAATGATAAAGGTTTTGAGTTTTACCCTCATATCTCCCTTATCAGAGGGGGTAGGGGGTTGAAATTGCACACAGTTGTTGTTTAGGCAAAAAGCATTATGTGGTATAAATATCAACCGAAAGTGTTGCTGGGGCCGATTCACTATGCTTATACGGCTAGACCCTTTGTCGGATGGATCCGTTGCCTCCGTTCCTTTGGAACGCCACGCAGCAAAACGAAACTCCTCGCCTGTAGTGGCCCAGTCCTATTGCTTAACCGTTTATATCAAGAAACGAAGAAATGTTGTCCGCGCCGCAGCATACCGTTGCATGCAACGAGGCAACGTCTGCCTATTCAAAAGGGTTTGGAACGGTGATACGATACGGGCGTTTGATACTGGTGGATACCCGGCTTAACGAAGGCTCAAACGCGAACGCGTAGTGCGTGTGCATCCAGTTCTCATTCTCTCTTCGATTTTCCAGATTTCTAGACCATCACCACAGCTTTTTCGTATACGAAACCCATTGAAATATTATATACTAGTATTTCAGAAAAGTAGGTATTGCTGCCTGCAGAAACAGTAGAAAAGCGGCGACCCCATACTACATAACGCGTACGTTGTCACGATCGCAGACGGATAGGTAGAATTCAATGTGATAGTTTCCACAGTTTATTAAAATAATATAGCCTATGTCACTCCAGTGAAGGCAAGGAAGCTACTGTTAAAATTTGGTATCAATCGGGTAAGTAGTTTTTGAAATTTTTCTGTACATACAAACAAACGCTGTCTCTTTATATAATAGTATGATATATATTACATCGAATTGGTGAGTTGCACATTCTATATCTTTATTAACACAACGAATCTGGTGTCGAGTGAGGGCAAAACGGCGATCTACGAGACTGCTAGTCGTGGAAGTATCCCACTAGATCGTTCCGTTCTTAACGCAAAGTTCGGGGTAACAAAGAAATATAAAAATTTTCCGTTTACACGCGCGCGAAGACGGCCCACGAGACTGTTAGTCTTGGAAGTATCCAACTGGGACCGTCTTCTTTTCCGATCGTTAAAATGAGATAAAACACCGAAATTCGAATCACGATTTCTAATAATAATAATATCGTTTTTCCTGTCAGTTTCTGCTAGAAGTTCATTACATTTATACTACACATATTTCGTTCTGATTTCATATCCGTTCTAACATATTATAATTTTTCTTTATCCATATATTTCATACAGCTCGCACATTTTGTTAATCCAACCATTTTGTTGTAATTATTTTACTCGGAATTATACACATCTTACCTATATTCAACTTTTAATAATTTGCATTCAAACACGCTTTTCATTTCCTTTATTAACATGCCTACCTTCTTGCATGAATTCACACGAGGGGCCCGTATGGGACCAGAGCATTGACGGACTCAATAAATAACTCCAGAATCTAACTTTAAATTTATCGATTCTTTTTAAATTGTTCCAATCGTTACCGACCTAACATCGTCGAGCACGATTAGGACTGGTGGCAGCGATAATACCGTTCTCAACCGCGTATTAATCACTCAGAAAGTAAAAGAAATAATAATACAATATAAACATCAATTTAATTTCTTTTCTTTTTATGTTTTGTACGTCGCGCGCCGTATCATGCTCGCGACATAACAGCTCCTACATAGGATACCTCATTCACAGTATCCTCGTAGGAAAAGTCTCGCGCAAAGTAATACATTAATCTAAAAAAAACAAACATATGTTAATGACACGATTAAAAATGAAATCGAAATGAACAATTTAATCATTTACGAACTTACTTTATTGCTTTTGGCAAATGGACATCGTGGAAAAAAGAATCGTCTGTTGCCGCGTACTGTTTACAGCTATGGCGACCAACAGGACAACGAAAACGGCCAAGTTCGTGTTCTCCTGCTGCCTGTAGTCGCACGGGCCTTCGATGGTCAGGACAATTCTTCGTGGACCTTAACAGTCCTTCATCTTGGGCCCATGCAACAGCCGATTCTTTTGAAGCGGGCAAGCTGCATAAATCATATTAAAAAAAATTGATGAACATCCCCACAAATTAAAAAAAAACACAAAATATGAAAAAACAATACAGAAAATTAAAAACTTCAAATACCTGCATAAATTATATACCTATTCATTATAACCCTATTCATTTTCTAAATGTATGTATAAAATAAAATATAAAGAAAAAACAGAAAATTAAACAAAAATAAAATATGAAAATAATACAAAAAAAATACGGATAAACAATGCTTAAATAACAGAAAACACAGAAAGTAAATGAAGTCGCTTGCTATAAGACGCTACACAATGCTTAACAGTGAAAATGAATACCTCACTTACAAATGAAACCTGAAACAAATAAAGACTTCGAATTTATTTTAAATAACGGAAGCGGGAATTGAACGGTCATCTGTGCGAACCAATCAGAGAATGGGTAGAGGCAATATGGCGTCGTACTAACCTGTCAAAGTACGCCAAGTACACACATTTTTATGTACTCGTATCTTTTAAACTATTGGTTTCCTAAACTTTTAACTTACATTTCCGGACTTATCAGATCAAAAACTACAAGATTTGATCATTTTTAACCAAAAACTGTTGGACCTCTGAGACAAAGTGCAGCCAAAATGTTTATTAACTTGAAAGAATTAAATTCTTTCGGACCACATATTGGAATTCTGTGAAAAGTGATAGTGACCGTGCGGTTGAGTGAGTTCCATGATCTCGTCTGGAGATCAGCTGTTCTGCATACCGTATTCCCTTCTCGAATGCTCAGGATCGGCGTAATGATCCAATGACAGCACACCATTTTCATTGCAACTGGGTCATTTACAGACGAATGAGTAAGTTTCACATACATTATTTTTGAATTTTTTCAAAAACATGTTTATTGAGTACAAAACATTTTTTTTAATTCATATCAAACAACTAATAAAAGTGTTGGATCAATTCGATTTATTCATTCTACATGAACAATGATTCATTACTTTATTCGTTGTTCATGAGCAATCAATAATTCGATACTATAGGGTTATCTAAATTTAGTGTCACGTCTTCAAATTGAAATAAAACGGGAAGTATGTGACTTTTGTATGGTTTCTTTATTTTAACATAAAGTCTATTGTATGACGTTAATTACCAAAGACAATATTATTCAAATGCCCTTCTCGGCTTTTTTTATGAGCTTGATGCGTTTCACCCAATTTTTCGTTATATTTTCATATATGTAATGATTTCGGTCAGCTTGTCAATAGTCTTTGGTTTACACTGTGCAATAGTGGATTTATGTTCCGATTCCCACTAGGTGATTCTCATACTGTTTTGCACGCTAATTACGACTCTGTCAACCGTTTTGCTCCTATACGTACAGGTTTTGAGAACTTTGATTTTGAAAAAAAAACATATTTTTCAGATTTAAACAAATTTTCTATAAAAGATATTGAAATTCTATTTACACTAAAAGATTCTGTAGACTTTCCTGAATACAACGATACCTATCTTTAATACATTATTGTGACGGTTTATCCCCGCCGGTGCACAGTGGTCCCAAATCGCAAAATCCTGGCCAAAATATGAAGGAGTTCTTCAATTTAAATGAAAATTCGTACCTAGGGGTTTTCGAGGTCGGTGATTACAAATCAAAAATCAAAATTGTAAAAAACAAAATGGTGGATCCTATATAGTGAGCATGTGTACGAAAAAAATGTTAGAATCGGCTGAAACTTGCTGTATAGGAGTATTTAGTGTTATAGATCACAAATCAGAAGTGAAAGTTTTAAAAAACAAAATGGCGAATCCAAATGAGCGATGTGTATATTGAAAAATTGTATGTTCTTCTCGAAAATGAGTATAATGGTGTTTTTGAATCGCTAAATCAGGATTAAAACTCCAAATATTCTAAATAAACACCAAAAATTATAAAATTGTAAAAGTCTAAAATTATAAAATTGTAGTTTTTGAATAGTCGATCCAAAATGGTAACCCGTGATGGAATTATGTGGCATTTGTGAATGAAAATACTTAAGTCACAAGTTATATTGCATTTATTAAATTAAATATTCACAGTAGTAAATAAAAAATGTAAAAATCGAAAGAAATATTATATAGAATCATCTGAAGTGTCAGTGTCATTATCGGTACTTTCTTCAGTGGAAGCTGGTAGAATTAAAAGTTTTAAAGCTTCTGGTGTCAATTTCTTTAGCTTCCTTTTTGGTTGTCCCTTCAATGTCGAAATATATGGGTCTGATGACACTAAGAGCCGCAAGAATACATCTTCCATCGTTTTTACACGAGAACATTTCCGTGAAAAATCTTTCCGAAAGCTTTTTATGTATTTATGTGAATGCTCTTGAGCTTCTTCAGACATTTGTCCAATCGGTAACAATGCCGAACTTATTATTTCTGGACCGTGAATTAAAATTTTATGTACCGATGTTGGCATGTAGTACCACGGATACAATTTTACAAATTTTGTTGCTACTTCAACAGCATATTTTTTAAATTCGTATAAATTTATTTCGCAGTCGCTTGAAATAACTTGCAGTATTGTGAAAAAGCTTTTAATTAAATCTTCATCAACTCCAGTTATTGAAGAAGATGTTGCGTAATTTTCAAAGAAACGACGAGCCGTATTCCCATCATTAGTGCTACCAAACCCAGATTTCGGACGGTCTACTAGTAACCCTAATTGTAACTGAAAACCTCGTTGAATTAATTCTTTACGGTCTTTTATTATTTGCTTTTCTTCGGTGCTGCGGGCCTGCCATTTCTTTATTGGTAGTTTGTATGATAAGTGCAGACAACATTCAAAAAAGCGTATCCACGCGTGTAGCGTGGACAATCCGAAACGGAGATGATCTTCATTAATATTTTGTTGCAGCATCTTATTAATGTTGTTAAACTGTTTTGCTGTTGCTCCGCACAAATAACAGCGTTGAGTGGACAAGGTGGATGAAATCGCGTTGCATATCTTACCATCGATCATCGTTAGTGCAAGTTTGTATGAGATTGAAATTTCTTTCCCATCTATAATTGTACCGAAGGGAACAAGTTCTTCGATTTGTTTTTGAATATATGTTGTCTCGGTTATAGTTGTTTCCGTAGTTTCATGAAGAAATTGAATTTTGATGGGCCTACAAAAACGAGGGGATGATGGCTTTGAATTCTTCCACACAATAATTCCTGATTCAGATAGAAGTTGCAGGGGCACAAATGATGTTAAAAAAATCTCTGAATCGGATTTTCCATCAACAGTAAATAATTGCTTATACATACTTTGCTGGGAACTTCCATCACAACCCCACTTGCTGATAAAAGTCATGTGTCGTAGTTGTGATGGGGCCAAGTTTTTAATAACGCTATTTTGTAGTAACAAGATTCGTTGAACTGAATGGTCTAATAAAGCTTGCAGTTTTACCTCTGCACTAAATTCTGTTATTGTAATATCCATTGCGGATGGATAACATCTTCGCTTCGCTTCTAATACCATTTTATATGGCGGATATAAATTGCAGTTATTTGCCTTGCTTGTAGTCCGCAATCCTAAATATTGTCTCTTGGATAATTTGTTCTCAATTACCAATGATATAGCAGCATCACCTGACAATGTTGTTTCAGCAACTTTCTGTACAGATCTTCTGTAAGCTTTAGCTCTCGACGGACTCGTTGAAGTTATATCTTTTATAACTTCTGAAGCATCTAGTTTTCCTGCATTTCGAAGACTCATATGTGTGGCATAAGACAATTCTTCGGGAGAAAAATTTTTTCGAATCTCCGCTGTTTTTCTTCGTTTTGACCTTTCGCTTGAGGTGGTAAATTCTAAAGAAGGTCGACCGCTTTTACTTTCTGAATTTTCCGAAATTGCAGGTATGCGGAACGCTACCGAAACGTTGAGCCATTCCTCAAAATTTTTTAAAAATTTGTCTTCGGTTCGTTTTACTTCGTCCCATTTCTTCCTCATTACATGAAACAGACTTGATAACGCTGATTTCATTTCATTTTCAACTATCCGAATAGAGTGTCCAGTTTTATCGGCCAGCTGCTCCTCTAAATGCTCAAGAATAACCCTTAGTGGGCTACGTATGTAGGCTTTCACCATGAAATAAATTTCTTTCCTGGTGAAACGTATTTCGCTATCAGAAGATCCTGTAAACAAATCAGTTTAGAGCTTAGTGTCTGTTATAATGCAGGTCAGGTATAAGGCACATTTTACAGCTTGCAGCAGGATCTTCACGATATTTTATGATTTTCGGTGCTTTTACATGAGAAATACGAACAAATGTTTCAGTTAAAAATTCTTAAGCTTTATTAACCCCTTCCCGTGCCATTTAGCTTGACGAAACTCGGGCCCAAGCGGTAGTCGTCAAAGCGCGCTAAACAGACAAGACGCTCGAGAACAGTCGCAATACGTGCCGAAATGTAAAGAGCTTTGATATCTGATATATAGGCATTTTTACGCGTTACCACTGTTGAACTCACAAGTCTGTTCGCGAGTCTGACTCGTGATATTCATGTTTCGCCCGACTATCTGCTCACGAGTCAGACTCGTGATATTCATGTTTGGGCCAAAATCTTCATCACGAGTCAGACTCGTTAAAGTACGGGAAGGGGTTAATTATCTTCAAAATAAATAATTTTTTTCATCTAATTAGTTTAATGCATTTCTATAGTCAATAATGAATTAAATCAACTGGTTCATTAAAAAATATACAATTGCGCGTAGAAGACCCTAATTTATGCATTAGTTGAAAGAAAATTCTTTAAGTCTAATAATAAGTCCATACAAAACCATACATACAGTAACGCGCCTACCCTGCATTATAAAAAATAGCCATACGATCCGGGTGGCAGTTAGTGGCAGCTAATTTTTGCAAATACTGTAAGATGAAAGTATCAACTACAAGCCTGAACAAGAATTTTAGCGTAATATTGCGTAATATGCAACTTTTAGTTTACATCTTTAACATTCGCGCGTGAAGTTTTACCTTTTATTATTTGTAATACATTTCCTTATTATACAGCGTTATCGTTAACTATTTTAAATATACTAGTACAAATAAACATTCTACTTACTTCCAGGAACAGCATCCATTTTGTAGAATTCAAATTAATTAAGTCTGTTTAAAATTATTCACTTATCACTATGCTCGTGCACACAGCACTTCACTGTACGAAAACTGCGTGACGAATGAACGCGGTAATTGAACGCTCACCATTTTCCAGGTATAAGTAATAAAACCTTTACTCCTTGGTTTTCTTGTAGACACACTATTCGAGTACACAACCCACCTATTAAAATAGTCCCAACTAAAAGTTCATTTTCGAGGTTTTGGCCAGGATTTTGCGATTTGGGACCACTGTGCGGTGGGTGCCGACTCAGTCAGTTGGCCGGGGGACTCGAGAATAAGTGAGGCGAGTGTGTGTGTAGAAACGAAAGGCTTTATTCTACGTGTCTATATTTACAAGATATACAGGATACTTAACCTACGGCCCTGAGCTTCCTCTCAGTTTAATCGTACTTATCTCTAACGGCTTATACCTACGGCTTATAACTACGGTTACGGCTTATACCTACGGTCGATGGTGCGGCGCGGTTCGGCGCGGTCACGGTCCGGCGATTCGGTGTGATAGCAGGAGTGCTAGGCAGTTGCGGAGTCGATATCACATCTGGGGCGAACGGACACCCGGCGAGCGTATGGTCCGGCCCGGCGGTCAGGAAGCCGTCTGGGGTATCCCCGACAGTGGCTGGCGGAACAGTGATGCTTTCGGCGGCGGTCGCAAACGCATCTCGTCGCCGAACACTGCTGGAGGAGAGAGTGTAAGGTATTCCAAAAATAAGGATCAGTCTCGCTATGGCGGACTCAGTGAGATACGCTCGGAGAACCGATCTGGCTTTAGTCGGCTCGCGCCGCGGTATATCAATCCTGGCGAGGCCGTTTGCCTCGCGGGTTCGCGATCCGCGCGGTCGCCACCTGGTGCCGGCGTCGGCACTAGGCGCCAGTCGGCGGTGGTACGGTTGCGGGCCCGCAGGGGCTCGTGAGTTCGCGGCCTCTGCGTATATCCTTAGATTATAAATGATTAAGTATGTTTAACACGTTGAGTGCGGTGCCGATTTCGCTAGACTTTCCGCTCAGCCGGCAGCGCTCGGCTCGGTGTCGCCCAAGCGCGTGAGCACTTGATGCCGAGAATCCACGCCGCTTAAACGAAAAATCGATTGCCGGTCCCCAGGGACCGGCGCCGGCTGAACGGAAAGTCCACTGCCGATCCCTAGGGACCGGCGTAGCACTCAACGTATTAAACGATTATTGAACGTGGAGGGCCTCGATTTGGCACCAAATTTTTAGAATATTTTTCGATTTATCTAAAAAAGTAGAGGTCCAGCGTAAAATCGAATGAAGACAAAATAGATTTTAATTTGCAGGTAAGGGTTGTGGCTAGACCGCTAAACTCATGATTTCAATCACAGCACTCTTTTATTGCCCTAAAAATGCTTCGATTCTGCAACTGCATTTTGTCGATTTTTTCCTCTACTTTGGACGCTTATATTACTAACCATCAACATAATTCCACTGAAACATGAGTTTAGCGGTATGCGCTGAACCTTTCTCTTTTCAATGAACCCTCTCCCAGCTTAAAATGTTCTCATATAAGGACGAAAAACCGATTCCCGTGAACCCCTTAAGGGGGTAGACACGGGTAATGCAGCGAGGTGTCGTTACCGGCAAAAATGGGCCTAAAAAAGGGTTTACGGGAATACACTTTTCGTCCTTATATGAGAAGATTTGGGGCTGGGTGGAGGCTCATTCGAAAGAGGAAGGTCCAATGTAGGGCGGTCTGGTCATGGTTCAGCGAGATTGTGTTGATATCGATAATATGAGTGTCCAAAGTAGAGGAAAAATCGACAAAATACATCTACAGATTTCAAGTATTTTTTAGTTCACTAAAACAGTTCTGTGACTCAAACGGTGACCAGACCGCCCTACATTAAACCTTCCTCTTTCGAATGAACCCCTATTTAGATAAAAATCTTCTCATATAAGGATGAGAAATGTATTCCCGTGAAAGCATTTCCACAGACGAGTTCCGCCATTATCAAGATAATACAGAGCAAGTCACGAGACAAATTTAGTTCAGCTAGTAGTTATAAGGTGGCGACAAACTAAAAAGGCTGCCGATCTGGAATCGTAGCCAGAATCAAGCGTCAGCTTGATTACGTCACTCGAACTGTGCTGCGAAGGCAAGCGAAGAAGGCAACAACGCCCGAACGCTGAGTGAGACGCACAGTCATGCTGTCCTTCTCCCATTCTGAATGTTGAGAATGTTGCCCTTTTTCGCTGAGTTTTGACTGTCGCATGTCGCCCGCCTGGATTTTTGACAGCGCCCCATAACAAACCTCGCCTCGCCCCGTTCAAAGTTTATTGTGTTTGGTATCATTTTAATCAAAAAAATTTCATCAACGCGCCAGTAACAGTTTCAGTAAAAAAAAGTCAAAAATAAAAAAGTTTTATAATTGAATTAGCATTAGTCACACCGATACGTTTCGGCTCTTTCCTTTGATCATTGGACCTCTCTCTCTCATCGACTGTCTGTTCCTTTCTACGTTCACGCTTGGCTGGTCGTCGCGTGTAATCCGAGATTCGACACCTCGGCTGGATATATGCAACGTCTGGGTCCCAATCTCTGTTGCATATATAGTAAAACCTGGATAAATGCAACCAAGATTGGGACCCAGTGGTTGCATTTATCCAAGCGAGGTGTCGATTCTGCGTCCGTACACATGTTTTGTATTCAGCCGACATGCCGATTCTGTGTCCGTACACATGTTTTCTATTCAGCCGACATGCCGATTCTGAGTCCGTACACATCTTTTGTATTCAGCCGACATCATTTATATTCAGTCGTGGTGTCAATTCAGAAAAATCTCACAAATGCGTTAGTAAAAGTTTCATTAAGAAAAAGTTAAAAATAAAAAAGTTTTCTCGTTCAACTAGTATTAGTCACGCCGATATTACGGTCGGATCATATTACACGGTTTCCTCGTCGAGCGGCTCGGTTCGCCTAGGGGGATCCCCCCAAGTGGAGGGGATAGCGATGTTGCACTTATCCAAGCATTCTTTCGTTGCATTTATCCAGATTTTACTGTATCCAGCTTTTACTGCATAGACGCGAGGTCCCTCCATTTATTAGTTCTAATTGTACAGCATTGATCCGTAATAAGCAACAGTTTTCTGGTTCGAAATAAGCAAATCTCTATCCCCACCTTTTCGTTTAATGTCGCCCGCAAAGTGAGAGGTCCGAGAAATGAGTGAGAGGTCCGTGAAAACGAGAAGCCGATGTTGTGGGTAATAAATTGTCGCGCTCGACTGAGCAGTGACATCGGTTAGTAGAAGAAAGATGGAATATATATAATGCTTTCTTAGTTTAGCATATTTGCCTTGAAATAAGCGAAATACATAGTGCGAGAATGAGAGGGCATGCTATATTCTATCCTTGTTCAAAAAATAACATCCTTGCTCGGCCGATCATTTTATGATTTGCCGCTACCTCGGATCTCTCACTCGTTTCTCATGTTCTCTATCGTCCCGTTTCGAGAACAAAGTCGAGCCGAATAGCCTGCCTGATCCGCAATAAGCAACAAGCCAGACCCGAGCGTGTTGCTTATTACGCGGCAATCCTGTAGTACCATAGTACTTTTATATGCAGAATGTTTCAAGGAGTTGACACAAGTAAAAAAAAAATGCAATTCCATTTAAATAAAAAGTGGATTTGCATTTTTTGAGTGCATCGTTGCATTCACGAAAAAAATGAAATCACAGAAAAATAGACATTATCATACCATTGAACTTTTACATAAACAACTTTTTCCTATCTCTTACCAAATTCAAGATATAACCCGTTCCAATTGCATGACGTATCCTGTATACATTTATTAATTAAAAAACATATATTTAACACGTTCGTCGCCACTTCACCCATATCTGGGTGACGGGTATGCTCCCATGGGGTCCCCGGCACCCAAATATGGGTGACGCTTTTCTTGTTGAATTTAATAGGATTTTTAGTTGGATTTTTAAAAGGAATTTAATGGAATAAACACTAAAATGTAAATATAGGATGTACAACATAAAAATAGTAAAAATATACACATTATACTATACTTTTTATTAATTTGTATAAGATAATATATTACATTATACTATGTCGCATGGTTTTCATTAAAACACTCTAAACACATTTGAGGTGATTTTGGACACTTGGAACAATATGTCGTGGTTTTTTAAACATTTTTTCTCGTTTCTTGGCGCTCGGTGGTTTGCCTCTTCTTTTGGTAACATAGGGCGCACATCCTTCTTATAGGGTTGCCCTACTGATTCCTACGAATCTCTAAGTGGTGGGACACGTTCCTCCTCGTTTTATTTCTATTATTGTCAGGCATAGCATTTTCCGAGGATAACCATTCGGTAACGAGAAGTTCCCGAAATTTTCTAATTTCTATTTTTTTATTTGTGGCTCTCTGATACACGATGTGAGCATTTACTATACTTGTTCCTAAAAGCAAATGTAGCGCTAATTTTCGATACCACTTGATACTTTTTCGTATCGTTGTGGCATATGACACCATCTGATCACTTCTGTCGATGCCAGTTTTCCCGTTATTATATGCCAGTATCGCCAGAGGTTTCTGTTTCGGAGGACGACCACGGTGAGCAGAATTCGAGCTTGAAATCATAATAGGTACATGTTTTGTTGATAACATCCTAACATCGCGAACATCCCTCCATTTCAGCACCACAATACCGTTGTCATCTTCTCGTGATATCATTTCACCTTTCCTCAATGGGTACGACATTACAAAACGTGGCATAAATTTTTTGTTATGCCATACAGTTCCAACGACATGCGTCTTGAATTTTAAAAATTTGATTACTAATTCGTAACTAGTGTAAAAGTTGTCGACAAACAAAGTCCGTCCTTCATTTAGTAATTTATCTGCATGTTCAATGCAGACGTTTTCGGCTATGCCAACTTGCCTTCTTCCGCTGGTATCTCGTCCAGAATATACTTTTGCAGACCATGTATATCCTTCAGTGGAGCACAGTTTGAAAAGTTTTATTCCATACTTGTGCGATTTCGTTGGTATATATTGTCTGAATATTAGTCGTCCCCTCCAAGGAACCATTGTCTCGTCGACTACAATATCTTCGCCTGGTGAAAAGACTTTTTGATAATTGTCTGTCAATATGTTTAGGAATGGTAAAACTTTTCCAAGTCTGTTATTCTCTTCTATCGTTTCGTTATTTACAAAATGTAAGTTTGCTAACAGTAATTCAAAACGATTACGGGACATCTTGCTGCGCGGAAATGGAAAGTTCTATATAGGGTCCGTTGACCAACATCTAATGAGCGGTGTCTGTATCAAATCCATCCAAATCATCAGTCCGATAAATCTTGTAATTTCTTCAGAAGTGGTGGATTTCCATCTGTTCTGTCGAGCCTGATCAGTTGTTTCATGTAGATGCAATTTTTGCTCTGCATATCTATTAGTCTCTGTGACTACTAAGGCTTATCACTTTTTCGTCTAAGAATAGCGAAAGCACTTCACTTGCGCTAACATCAGACGGCAAATCCATCAGAAGCCCACCTTTTCCGGTGAACGGGAATGACTGTTGCCTGTTAGCGAATTCGTTCCACTGTATATTGTCCAATGAATCATCAATAAAGTTCAGTTCTTCTTCTTCGTTTATAGCAAGTTCTTCCAACACGTCGTCAAGGTAAATGATTCACTAGCACATGATTCTTCAGTATCGGAATTTGAACTCGATGAAATTCTATTTACAATTTTTCTTTTGAAACTCACTACTTCGTTATCACTACTCTGCTCACTTTCAATTACACTTTTACGCTGTCTAATGAACATTTTGAGGATAAAAAGTAACTGGTCTATCTCAAGAAAAGTATGTTTCTCGACTAAATAAAGGATCTGGGATAATTGCAATGAAATCCCAGGTAGTCCTCTAGCCAAAAAACTTATCACATTCCCCATTTCAAAACAAAATTCTTTGCGATAAATAGAAGATAATTTTACATTGTTTATATTCCTGCTCATCGCTCTGTTTACGTTCCGCCGCTCCGACAGTCAGATTTGGGCCCCGCGAGAAACTCGGCCGAATCGCGCTGGGCGACGAACGTGTTAAAGAAGTTAATAACATTTTCTAAAAATAATTCTCAGATTGCACGTTCCTTCGGTTCTTCAGAGTAGGCATATATTTTTCAGCAGCGAGAGGTGCTACGATGCGCTATATAAAATCCACGCGTTTGGTCAGTCAGAATTTATCGGAGCGGAACAATTCTATCATTTGGGTTGAAAGAAGGATAGCATGATCACCGTACATCTCATTCTAAACACGCGCCAATGTTTCGCTTTCGTTCTTCAGGCGTATCGTCGCGATGCCTCTGGTGAGATGAGCATTTGAATGTGTTTGTAAAAATACTTGTAGCGCTGTTGCCTTCCTAGATCGTGTTGCGCGTACGGGCCATTCCACGCAAAGTGATCATACTTTTTCCCGCATGGTCTTGGATTTTTGTTAAATTTTGTAGGCTTGTAGAACCCAATTTACGAACAAAAAATCGATGCTCCGTTCCTCGATATTGTTTAAACTTTCCGAGTTATAAAAACTGAAAATTTAGGGTCACTTTTATGTCGTATTATAGATATCGACATGCATGAACCGGCATTTTATAGGTAAAACTTCAGAGTTTGATAAAAAAATTACTACATGTGTCAACGCAATCTTCAAATTGTTGTAAATAATGTTTATAGTTTTCAAACTTGAAAATGATCCCAAGGGGGAGCACGAATCGGTCTGAAACTTTTCCTGTAGAATATTTAAAGAGTTTTCTAAATACCCTGAAAATTTCATGATGAAACACGCAGAATTGCCGGAGTTATAAAATTTTATCGCTGCGTATGACCTGCCGGCGGACCATCACGCGCCGTCCGGTCCCTATACGCCGCTACTCTACATTTTTTCAAATAGCCAGCCATCGGTTAACAACTACGGAATAGGTCGACACGTTTTAGGTACGTTTGTCTACAAACCCTTAAAAGGTAATAAAAGTATCGCAAAACGACTTCGACGGTTCACTTTTCCAGAACACCGTTCAGTTTTATTTGGGAAAGCAACGAGACAAGCGGTTTCAGTTAAGCGTTCAGTGTTGTGCATAACTGTGCTGTGTACTTTTCAATTTCTTGTTTTTCTTAGTTTAAAATTGTAATTGTGTACTCGTGAATAGCAAAAATGCCGCGAAGATATTGTTCCAATCCATTTAGTTTACCTCGACATTCAAATGTAACTAAAAATCTTCGTTCAGTTACAACCGCGTTTCGTGAAAAATATCAGAATATAATATTAGAAGAAAATTTGTGCTGCATGTGTAGAATGCGAGTAATTCGAACATCTAGATTAAATCGTCAAAATCTTCCTATCGTAAACGTAAGTGAGCCGGTTTGGTCTTCAACAGTTCAAGAACCAGTTGTTGGTCCAAGTAATGTAGAACAAGTAATAAGCAACAATTCGTCAAATTCGGGAACAAATACAGATAGTTATGTAGAAGAAATAGATAGGGAATATTCGTTATCGTCGTTAAATAGTGCCCTTAAATCTCTTGGTGAATCTCCTATCACATCAAAGTCTTTAAAATCACCCCTCCAGATTAAGAAAAAAGTATGTATTAGAAACAATTATATACTCCAATTTGTATTTGTAAGCGGATAGACCGAAAAGTAATGGTGACCAAGTGCAGCGGCGCATGGGGACCGGACGGCGCGTGATGGTCTGCCGGCAGGTCATACGCAGCGATAAAATTTTATAACTCCGGCAATTCTGCGTGTTCCATCATGAAATTTTCAGGATATTTAGAAAGCTCTTTAAAGATTCTACAGGAAAAGTTTCAGACCGATTCGTGCTCCTCCTTGGGATCATTTTCAAGTTTGAAAACTATAAACATTATTTACAACAATTTGAAGATTGCGTTGACACATGTAGTAATTTTTTTATTAAACTCTGAAGTTTTACCTATAAAATGCCGGTTCATGCATGTCGATATCTATAATACTTTCCAAGTTATGATTTTTTGAAAAAAAAAGTGACCCTAAACTTTCAGTCCTTATAACTCGGAAAGTTTAACTAACATCGAGGAACGGAGCATCGATTTTTTTTTCGTACATTGGGTTCTACAAGCCTACAAAATTTAACAAAAATTCAAGACCATGCGGGAAAAAGTGTGATCACTTTGCGTGGAATGGCCCGTACGCCAGCTGAGAATTAGTTCTTTCAAGTTCGTAACAGAACACGCTAGTGGCTCCACCAGGCCCAACGAAAAAACTGCTGTAATACCGACGTCCCGAATCGAAGAGGTCACGTGCCGTGCCTACCCCCTTATTAGGTTCCTTTTTACCGGTAATGTCAACGCGCTACTATTAGCCGTGTCTGTCGCGGTTTACAGCGCGCAGCGGTAATATAGGCGGCGGGAGACCGAGCAACTGACCTGACGCAGAGCACCACTGCCGGTACTTCGTCTTCCGCGAAGCTATTTCGCTTTCTAGCTTGACAAAAAAATCAATGTTGCAATATTCTCCGGATGGTTTTTCAAGATAAAAATCTGCTCTATGGCATGGTATAATTCGATTTTACGCTGGACCTCTACTTTTTCAGATAAATTGAAAAATATTCTAAAAAATTGGTGCCAAGTCGGGGCCCTCCACGTTCAATGATCGTTTAAACATACTTAAACAATTATAATGTATTAAAGGTATCGCTGTATTCAGGAACGTCTACAGAATCTTTTAGTGTAAATAAAATTTCAATATCTTTTATAATTACATCAGAAAATTTGTTTAAATCTGAAAAATGTTTTTTTTTTCAAAATCAAATTTCTCAAAAACTGTACGTATAGGAGCAAAACGGTTTGCAGATTCGTAATCAGCGTACAAAACACTACAAGAATCACCTAGTGGGAATACCAAAAAAAAGTTAAAATTTGTTGCACAGTGTTATTGGCGTAAACTTCACTTTCCATAAACCCCATAAAAAAGGTCTAATGTTGTTAAATCACCCGATCTTGGTGGCAATTGATGTCTCCTCCTCGTGAAAAATTACTCGTTCATTAAAGGTCAAACGTATCAAGCTCTCGAAACAAAGCGGAGAAGAACCGTTGAATGATATTGTTTTTCATATAATTAATGTCATAAAATAGACTTTGCATTAAAATAAAATAACCATACAAAAATCAAATACTTTGCGTTTTATTTCAATTTGAAGATGTGACACTCAATTTGGATAATCCTATATTGTACGATCGAAACCCTTCAACATGAAACGGTTCCAATCTTTTCGATGAATAAGAATCTTTTTGAAATTAGAATTTTGACTTGATCTTGCTTCGTCCAAGGCTCGAACAAGAATGCTGGTCCTCTCGACGTCCGCTGTTTTAAATTCGTTTCCCCCTTTGATTTTAGATCTCGAGTTTACTAAACACTTGAGAGCGATAAGCCCGGGTGATGATTCAGGAAAGGATCGTAATTATTGAATAATATCAATCAATCGAGATTAGTATAGTGTTGAATAAAGAGTTTATTTCGTGATATGCAAGAGAAAAAGCCCGAAGGCGTAAAAAACCCTTGAATCTTGATTATATGAATTTGATATTGTGTGTGTGTGTGAGTGTGCCGCGTATGATGATATAGAAACCAGGTTCCGTTGGATCCCCTGCACAGGGAGACGTTCAGACGTCGTCAGAGACGTTAGATAACGTTTTTGATTGCCGGTAGAGCCTTGGGTTTGTAATCAGTGACCAGCAGGGCCCCGGGCGCGTTGATGTTTTGATTGTTGCCGGGAGGGCCTTGGGTTTGTAATCAGTGACCAGCAGGGCCCCGGGCGCGTTGATGTTTTGATTGTTGCCGGGAGGGCCTTGGGTTTGTAATCAGTGACCAGCAGGGCCCCGGGCGCGTTGATGTTTTTGGTAGAAAACTAACGTAATCGCGGAAAGGCACTACTGGAAACCGACTACGTGGTAAAAAAATGAAAACCGTTCGACCGATCGCGACCGCGGTCCGTTGACGACTGTTTTATTGAGGCAAGGGCGACGTCCCTTCTTTCCAAACATTTTGACGTTATCTACTTCTTGGAACGAAATTTCGGTTGGCCCATATCGGACACGTTTTATAAATATTTTGTAATGAACGCTCCGACATATATTATTCTTTTCTTTTTATTTTATTCATTATTCGATACAACTTCTTCTCAACGAATCCTATTATACCGACGTGGTGCCAATGCACTTGATCACGACCACGGTTTGAATGCAGAGCATACCTACCTTGCGGTTCGGCTTGCGCTAAAGGCGCGCTCTGATTGGTCAGTGTTTGTCGTTAATAACTCGAAAACGAAGCCTTAACCAACATCTTGGCAAAGGAAAAAGTTGTTTAGAATGACCTCAACAATCATCCCTTCACGGGTCTTACCCTAATTTTGGGACAGCCTGTGTAAAAGATTATCTAGCGTCCTGGTGGTAAAATATCTTCTTCTATCAAGCTGGGTACTATGGTAACTTGGTAGTAGAAGTTCGAGTCATCGTTGCTTGTGAACAATCAATCCTGTTCTATTTAAATAAATATTATATTTTTTTTACACAGAAATTTTCTTCATGGAAGAATTGCAGCAAATTCATTGCTTGGGCCAGTAGAACTTGAAAAAGTATTACCAAATCGTGAATTAAAAATTTTTATTGGAACATGGAATATGAACGGACAAAATCCTCCAAAACAGTTGAATGATTTTATGCTACCTTCGGATATAGAAACTGTACCAGATTTGTTAGCGATTGGAACACAAGAATCATGTTCTGAACGAAATGAATGGGAAGCAGCTTTACAAGAGACTCTTGGTCCTTCTCATGTATTACTCTGTAGTACTAGCTTAGGAACGTTACATCTTGCTATCTTTTTAAGAAGAGATTTAATCTGGTTCTGTTCTATTCCTGAAGACGACAATTTTTCAACTAGAACAGGCACTGCTTTTAGGACGAAGGGGGCGGTAGCGATTGCTTTAATGTTATTTGGTACAAGCTTTCTTTTTATTACTGCGCATTTGACTGCGCATCAAGATAAAGTGAAAGAACGAATACACGATATTAAAAGGATAGTTAGAAATCTTGATCTTCCTAAAGATTTACCTACAAAACATAAAAGTAAAGGTATAATATTAATGTCCCATACATTTTGTTCTTGTTATATTATACAAAAACATTAAGAAAAATATTTTACTTTTAGATGTGACTCAAAATTTTGATTGTGTGTTCTGGTGTGGTGATTTAAATTTTCGACTGACTCAGCCACGAGAGGAGGTTATCCAGTGGGTTACGAATACATGCTTTCCTCAGCAGTCACCTATAAATTTAAATAAAGACCAATTACGAACAATTCTTAATGAAGGAACCGTTTTACGTGGTTTTGAAGAAGCACCAATTACATTTCCTCCTACTTATAAATATGATCCCGGAACACAAAATTTTGACTCGAGTAGCAAACAACGCACACCTGCATATACTGATCGAATTCTTTTTAAGGGAAAAGGGTACACAAGAGGATATATGCGAAGAGTTAGTCACGAAAGTTCTAATTCGTATAAAGATGGAATTATAGAATGTTTAGTTTATGACTCTGTTCCAAGTATTTGTACTTCGGATCACAAACCTGTGTGGGGTGTTTTTAAGACTATCATAAGACCTGGTATTGATACGTATGTATTTCCTAGTAACGTTATGTAAAAATAATACTTTAAAAGAAAAATTCTTCAACTACTATCTTACAGAATTCCTCTGGGCGGAGGTTTATTTAATCGTGAAGTATATTTAGAAGGTATAAAAAGGCGAGCAGCTGCTATGGACGAATCTCAAGGAACTTCAAAAGTATGTTCGATTCAATAAACCAAAATAACAAATTTCATAGAAACAAATTTCGTACTGACAGATTTGTATGACAAACACTGTACATTTATTCATTATAATTTTTTAATATTAAAATATTACAACAATAATCATTGTACTTTTACAATTAGTACTGATTCTTTTTTGTACGACTTATATGTATTGGATGTCCTAGATCTTTTCGTACAAGTTTCGTCGGTAGATTGTATAGGTAAAAATAAGGCTAAAATGTCATAAATAGTAACAAAAACTTCTTAAATGGTTTATTACCAAGTTATAATAGAAAAATGGAACACGATGTAAATATTTAATAAACCACTATGGACATTTTGTTAATGATATTTGTCTTATTTTGATCTACAAAACACACTAGTGAATTTTTATATCGAAAAGCTTAGGACATCCTATATCACTGTTTATTACTTTTTCATATAAACAATAAACAATGATTTTCTAGTACAGTTTATAGAATATGTTAATGCATAATATTTACTTTAACATCTACTCAAGATGAAAATACCAGTAAACTCTTAATTCGTGTAACAAATATAATACTAAACATCATAGACACATGTACCGTTTATAATAAAATAAAAACAAATGAAGGAAGAAAGATAAATTTCTGCTTCATACCTGACATATACCTGAGGTGCCGACACTTTCTCAGAAATGAAGCCTAAAAGTGTCGTAAACGGGGGGGGGCTACATGCAATACGGGCGTATGAGAGATAGTCAGCGACAAGTCATAAGAGAAGTCAGTTCTTCACAATGAGTGCGATGTATGTTTACCGTATCCGCAGATCAAGGAGTGGTATATGTGTCTGGGCGAATGAGAACTCATGTTGAGCTGTAGAATGCGTTTTTTACTGGAATTGCGCGCCTTGGCAAAATGATTGATCAGAGGTTCTCAGCGCGTGCTTGAGCCTCGTGGACGCGTGACAACAAACTACTGAGAAAAGAATGATGTAGGCGTTGGAGAAGCTAAAACAAAGGGCGCGAAAGAAGCGCCTGCTTTCTCCTGCTGATCAGAGATGGCGCGCGTCGGGGGCGTGTTGTGGCGGCCGTTTGTCGATAAGGAAGATTGAAGATTATTCTCACCGCCACCTTTGTATAGCTACGTTCATTGTTCATTTGTCATTTTAAACAAATTAGCATTACTTTTATAACCATTCATTCCTCGCCAAATTCTCAATCCATCCAGACATGTAAACCTTTAAATTTATCAATTCCAAATATATTATTACAATTTATACGCAATCCATTCAATTTAAATGTGGGATAAGCTCCCACAGTGTTGTGGCAGAGGCTATAGGTAGAGAACACCACAGTTATCGTATGCTCTATCACACAAACTTTTATTCAAATGCACATGTTTCAAACAGTCGCGTGCCTATGGTTAACAAAATCGGAAGGTAATGGCCGATGCCGATTTCTCTAGGGGACCTGTAGTAGAAGACCCAGGCTATGTGTAACTCTAGAGAGTCAACTCAGGCGCGGTAGCGTAACGCTGTTGGCGCAGTGGCGCCACAGTGTAGTGGATAGATCCGATAGGGAGAGCGTAAATGAATGAATTCACTATTCACTAACAAACTAAATATATTTATTCCGATTACTAAAAAGAAAATCACGTCTTTACTCTTTGGCTTGTTTCTTAGATCTAACAGCTTTTTACAAGTTATGAGGGTGAGCATCTTAAAAATTAGAACTACCAACTACTTAACTTAAAAGAATAAGATTAGGGATTTAGTAACCCAAACTAAAACTAGATGACGCATCGAAAGCTTGTGATGTGGCGCTACCGCGCCAACAGCGTCGCGCTCCCGCGCTCGAGCTGGCTCTCTAGAGTCTCATGGTCTCAGTTCTTCTGAGGAAAAAGTTCCTAGAACAATCAATCGCGGATCCTTAGAGTTTTTCTCCGTCGCTTCGCTAGAACGATTTTGCTGTCGATTCGATTAGAAAATCTTAAATATCACGCTCCCGTTTCACAGCGTGCTCGCGTTTCGCGACAATAATCGTATTATAGAAATCTACCGGTTTCCCGACGGGAAAACCGCTTAGTCCGGAACAACTTGTGACGCAGTTGTTTGAATCACGACGAATAAACTTTGTGAGATTCCCTCTTAAACTCTGCCTTGTCATTTCCACTATATTAATCGGACAGAACGCGCATACGTAGAAAGCAGAGACTGACATTACCGACCACCAGCGGCCATGGTGGTACTAGTCTCCACAGGCGTGTAGCGACCAGTATTGAAGAGCACTGACGTGCCATCTATAGGTTAAGGGCACAGACTCCTTCGAGGCCTCCTCCGAATCAATGTATGCGCCATTGCACAGTGGTCCAGAAACCGGTTTTTCGTGGCCAAAATTCAATTTTTCAAGTTTAATGTTTTGAAAAAATTTTTTTTCCTACTAACTAAGAACACTTTAAAACTAGGAAATCCAAAATCATTTTCATTTTGGATGCTTGTGTAACCGTGTACAACATGCTGAAGTCAAAATTCCGAAATTCGAAGTGAAACTAATTTTTGTAAGTATTCATTATAGATCATCAAATAATAGTTTTTGAGAACAACTTTATGCATATTAGTAGTTCTATTTTGATTATTCAATTGCGTCGGAAGTGTTCTTTAACTTATGTATAAATAGTGCAATGTTTTCAACAATTGAAACTTTGCGGATGGTTTTAAAAAAATGCTTAAAAGTGCTAGCTACCAGATTTGTTTTATAAGAAAGCTTAAACATTTCTTTAAAGAATTATATAAATTTTAGGTTCAACCTTCCTCAACTTTTAAAGTTATACGAATTTCAATAAATGACGTTGCGGCCATCGCGGCAGCATACGTATCGCTCGGGCCGAAGTGACTTCGGTCTAGAGTAATACGAAACGTTTTCTTTGCGAGACTCTTATCACTTGTTAGTATTAATTCTTATAAACACGAGATAATAATCATTTGGAGACGTGTTTCAGCTTCATCGCCGTAGTCTTTTAGTCAACATGCTAGGCGAAACATCGGTGATAAAAAGTGTAAATTTAGTATAACTTTATTATAGTTATGCATATTAAACGGATTTTTTAGTTTTAATTTTAATTTGTTATAAGTATTTGTAAGACTATATGCAGTAGTGTCCGAAATATCTTTAAGTATGTTTTATTTCTTTCTCGTACTTAACAGTTTCGTTCAGAAAGAGTTAAATATTCTTATTTTTGTAGACGAATATTCGTTCAAATATGAAGAGTTTTTTAATGTCTGGAGAAGTGAACTTAATAAAAAAAAAGAGTAGGTGCTGTTTCTGCATATATTTTTAATAAAATGCAGGAAACTAATTTTCCTGAAGGGTACAGAAAATCTGTTCAGGAAACAGTGCGTAAATTTAGTTGCAATTTATATACAAAGTGCGCAAATTCGTATAGTATACTACAAAAGTTTAAAGAAAAGAATCATGAATGGTTGGGAAAATATTTCATTATTAAAAAATATTCGAATATCGTTGAGTCCCGAATTACAATAAAAAAATTTTTTAAAAATTATATTTTTGCATTTGTTTTGTTGTATTTTAGTTCTATTAATTATATTTAGTATATTTATATTGATTATATTTGGTCAAAAGTCGATATAGAGACGTTTTTAATTTTGGCCACGGAAAGCGGGTTCCTGGACCACTGTGCATTGGAAAGAATCGGTCAATCATGAAAACACATAATTGAGAAATTTGACATTTGAATTTGACAGAATAATAAACAAAAGTGAGGTGGCATAGTTGCCAAATCACATCATTTGAGAGTTCTATCGCGGTGTTGCCGCATCTGTGACCATCTAGCAAAATGAATTTGCTCGAGCCGAGCAATATTTTGATTCCTGGCGGACATAGAAAAGGATAGCACAAGAGAAAGAGAAGGAGTATCATGAATGAAACAACGTAGGGCCGATCGGCGGAAATATAGAGTCACACGCTACGACAGATTCAATGAGTACCTTGCTGATGATTAGAATTGTAACAGATGTGGCAACAGCGTGACAATAGTCTAAATACGTTGCGGCAACTATGCCTTACGTGTGGCTATATTCGCGTAGCCGTTGGTGGTGTCAAATTAGAATTTACATTTATCGACTGATTTGTGTTTTTATCGACCTTGATGATAACGTGGTTAAATATACCATAAATTCCTCTGACGGAGAATCATTAAACTATTCTTATGTCTATTTTACGTCTGATGCATGCAAATCGTAGAATCGATTTTACGTCTTCCAGAAGTGATAAATTGTGAAAAATCAAATTTCAGTGATATTGTGCTAGTTCAAGGAAGGTCGGTCTGATGTGCTATCGGTGAAAAAATTATTAAATCGTCCAATATTTGCTAAAATGCAGCCGAACGCAGCATTCGGGAGCCATGTCGTTTGCTTACAACAGCGTCTGTCTCAATCTTACAATTTCGAAAATACGATTTTTCTCAACGTAGAGTGTTTATTAGCGTTCAAGCGGACCAGACCGACCTGTACCGAAGTCTACCCGTGTGTGCTGTACTCGCGAAAATTTTATTTATGCAATTATCGAGACGAAAAATCTATTCTATGAAATTGAGTGTCTCTCTCGCGCATGGCGTACACGTGCATGCTTTCCGTTGATTGTGTGAGTGCACGCATACAGGTCATGGCACAAGAAGTCTGTGCCCTTAAAGTGATCAGGGTTGGGTACGTATTATACGTGAGATATTATACAATGTATTATACATGGTATTCTACAGTATATTACGCTACTTAGTTTTATATGTATTATGTAGGCGATTCCCCTCTCAGCCATAGACTATATGTATATAGGTTAAGAACGTACTAGGTTAAGGTTTACTCTCTAGGTAGAGGATATAGTGTAAGAAAGGTACAAAAAGAAGAAGACTGAATAGGATAGTTGAATGTAACGGTCGGACTGAAAAGGTATAGAGAAAGATATATTTTACAAAAGCCTAAAAGAGCATCCTAGTTTATTTACCGGACCATCGACCGCCACAACTGGTGCCGAAACCTTGCGAAAATGACTGATAAAGAGAAGATGGAAGCTGGAACAGCGGCAGAGGTAAACGCCAGCGATTTCAGGAGCGTAAAGCTCCCTACGTTTTGGAAAGACGACCCCAAGCTATGGTTCGCTATGCTGGAAAAAGAATTTTCGGCGTACGGGGTGAAGTCTGATGTGGTAAAATGTGCATCAGTATTACGACATTTGGACGGGAATATCATCAGAGTCGTCGGAGACATAATCTCAGCCCTGGAGTGCGAGGATTCGTACAGACGGATTAAAGAAGCGCTGATAGAGCGGTTGGCGTCGTCTGAGGAGGCACAGCTTCGACAGCTTCTCACAGGGATCGAGTTGAACGGACGGAAGCCGACAGAATTGTTGCGGGAGATGCAATTGCTCGCCGGTGCAAAGGTTAGTGCAAACGTTTTGCAAACGCTATGGCTTCAGCGTTTACCCACGCGGGTGCAAGAACTCCTTGCTGTGGTCGACGACGCAGCATTGGATAGGTTAGCAGCATTAGCGGACAAAATGATCGAAAGATCGTCGTTTCCGGAAGTGGCAGCCATTACGGAAAGCGAGTCAAATACGCATCGTAGAATAGCACCTCGTGAACAAAGCTCAGAGATCGCAACATTAACGCGAAAAATGGAACAATTGGAAACGTTGATTCACGATAATTTCCGCAGAAGACCCAGAAGCCGCAGCCGAGGTCGATTCTTTAAAAGACGCAGCTCCTCCCGCGGAAGAAGCGCTGATCGTTACCACCAAATTAAGAGGCCAGATTATTGTTTTTATCATAGGAAGTTTGGAGAGCGATCATTTAAATGCTCTCAGCTCTGCAGCTGGACGGAACCGGACGCGCGTTCGAAGCAGGAAAACTAAATAGGTCGTGGCAAGTGGAGACGGTTGCTGACGACAGCCAAACAAAGAATCGTCTCGTCATCACAGACAGAGAATCGAGGATGGCCTTTTTGATAGACACAGGTGCGGTCATTTCGGTGATTCCCAGTAATCGTAGACGACATCCCGCACCAACGGACTTCAAACTTTATGCAGCTAATGGTACAGTTATAAATACCTTTGGAAACAAGACAATAACCTTATCTCTGGGCCTCCGCAGGCAGTTCCCTTGGAGGTTTGTCGTAGCAGATGTAGGTAAGGCAATTATTGGCGCTGACTTTCTACGCCACTACAATTTGTTGGTCGACCTAAACAAACGTCACTTAATTGACCCTACAACAACCTTATACCGCAGTGGTACATTAACAAAGTCAGAAATGCCTACCGTATCTACAATAAATAGCAATAATCAATTTCAAACTCTGTTAAAAGAATTTCCAACAGTTACGCTTCCACAGAACCTTGGATTAAAAAAGTTAGAGGTTTACCATTATATTACCACCCACGGACCTCCAGTGGCTGAAAGAGCACGTCGCTTACCACCTGACAAGCTCCAAGTGGCGAAGAAGGAATTTCAGCACATGCTAAACGAGGGCATAACCTAACCATCCAAAAGCCAGTAGGCGAGCCCACTACATTTGATTCGTGAAAAGTCAGGTGAGTGGAGGATTCGTGGCGATTATCGTAAGCTTAACAGCGTAACTGTATCTGACAAGTATCCCCTGTACCACATACACGATATTGTGCAAAATTTCAATGGATCAAGAATATTCTCAGTTGTAGACTTAAGGAAAGCCTATCATCAAGTACCTGTAGCCGTGCAGGATCGGCATAAGACTGCGGTTATAACGCCATTTGGCTTGTTTGAATACCTAGTAATGCCATTTGGATTGTCTAATGCGGCCCAGACATTCCAACGTGTAATGGACAATATCCTAAGGGACTTAGATTTCTGCCGGTGCTACATCGACGACATTATAGTAGCCTCAAGAAACTCGGCAGAACATGAGCTACATTTGAAAACATTATTCAAAAGACTGCAAGACCACGGGTTGAGGATCAATGTTGACAAGTGCCAGTTTGCGAAGAATACCGTAGAATACTTGGGCTGCACCATAAGCAACGAAGGAGTTTCACCGCTGAACGAGCGTGTGAAAGCGTTGCAGAACTACTCCAAGCCCAAGACAACACGCGAACTAAAGAGATTTTTAGGCATTATCAATTTCTATAGGAGATTCCTGCCAGCAGCAGCAGAAACACAGATACCACTTAACCAGATAACTGCAAACGGAAAAGGAAACGGTAATAAACCAATCAAGTGGACGACAGCAGCGGGGGAAGCATTTCAGAAATGCAAGGAGCAAATGGCGAACGCAACCCTCCTACACTACCCCAAAACAGGAGCTCAGTTGGCGTTGAAGACAGACGCATCGGATACTGCTATTGGCGCTGTACTGGAGCAACTCAACGACGGCATCTGGGAACCGTTGGGTTTCTTTTCTAGGAAGCTAGAAAAAGCTCAGAGAAAATACAGCACGTATGATCGTGAACTTTTAGCAATATATAAGAGTTTAAAATACTTTAAGCACTGGGCGGAAGGTAGGTCTATAATTATTAAAACCGATCATAAACCACTAATTTATGCATTTCAGCAAAAAAGTGATAAAGCTACGCCAAGGCAACAAAGACAATTAGACTTTATAGGGCAGTACACCACACAAATTGAGCACATCCAAGGATGCAAAAACACGGTGGCAGACACCCTATCTCGCATAGAGACGATAGACCTACCAGTCCTAATGACAACAGAGGAAATAGCAGAGGAACAAAGACAAGATCAAGAACTGCAGAACATTCTAAAGGAGCCGACGAAGGGAGACAGATGGAAGTTGCGGAAAGTCCCAGTACGCGACAGCAATATACACATCTACTGTGATACCTATAATAACGTCTTAAGACCATACTTACCTCAAACCTTGAGAAAAAGGGTATTCGATTCTGTACATAATCTGTCACACCCCAGTGGTCGCAGCACCAGGAAAATCATTTGTAAAAGTTTCGTTTGGCCACATATGAAGAAACAGATCGCGGAATGGGCACGCTCATGCTTACCCTGTCAGAGAAGCAAGATCCATAGACACGTCAAAAAAGAACCAAAACATATAGAAATCCCAGCAGGAAGATTCGAACACCTACACATTGATATTGTCGGTCCTCTTCCACCATCAAAAGGATTCCGTTATTGTGTAACAATTATAGACCGTTTCACACGTTGGCCTGAAGCGATCCCAGTAATGGATATATCTGCGAATACAATAGCTACAGCAATCTTCAACAACTGGATACCTAGATTTGGCACGCCGTTAACCATCACCACCGATCAAGGTACGCAATTTGAATCGCAATTATTTATATCTCTGGTAAAACTTTTAGGTTGCTGTAAAATAAGAACCACAGCTTACCACCCAGCGGCAAACGGAACGATAGAGCGATGGCACAGGTCACTGAAATCGGCAATCATCTGTCACAATAATCCTGAATGGACGGAAGTCCTTCCAACAGTGCTCTTAGGGTTACGTACTTGCTATAAAGAAGATATCAAAGCTTCAGCTGCGGAAATGCTGTACGGGACCCCGTTACGTCTACCTGGCGAGTTTTTCAACCAAGGAGATTACACTGAACCAGAGACTTTTATAAACAAATTCAGGCAACAGATACGAAAAGTCAAACCAACACCAACGGCGCATCATGCTAGAAACAAGGTCTTCATTCATAAAACGCTATACGAATGTACGCATGTATTCGTAAGAGTCGACGCTGCCAAGAAGCCACTGGAACCACCATACGAGGGGCCATTCCTTGTATTGGAGAGGACATCAGACGACGTGTTCCAGATCGAATATAAGGGAAAACCAACGATGATCAGCGTCGAGCGACTTAAACCTGCTTTTGTCGAAGCCAATGTCGAACCAAATAGCAACGAACCAAAGACTTATACGCGTAAGAAGACTGTTAGATTCGCGGTTTAAAATTCAAATTAAAATGCTAAACCGCTAGGGGGGGAGTGATGTAGGCGATTCCCTTCTCAGCCATAGACTATATGTATATAGGTTAAGAACGTACTAGGTTAAGGTTTACACTCTAGATAGAGGATATAGTCTAAGAAAGATACAAAAAGAAGAAGACTGAATAGGATAGTTGAATGTAACGGTCGGACTGAAAAGGTATAGAGAAATATATATTTTACAAAAGCCTAAAAGAGCATCCTAGTTTATTTACCGGACCATCGACCGCCACAATTATGTAGGAATAAGTGATTCCTTAGGAGTTAGGATTCCTACTTTATCAATTGATGGAAAACAAGCTCACTACCGCTTTTCATATAGAGTTTTATTAATTGTCAATTATTATAAATTTGTAACTACGCTGTACATTTAACTGGTCCTAATGCACTTGACACGGCTTAGAACGCTCAACAACGGTTTTGAATTCTCTGATGAGAACACCCACGAACGGAATACAAAGTTTCTCAAAACACAAAGCTACCGCTTCAAACGTCCCCACGAGAATGGAAAAACTTCCATCCGGAACGGGAAAACGACGCTTTTCCCGGAAGTAGATGTCGCGGTAAATTTATCGGAAGTGTACGCTTCGGCGAGACGGTCGACCATCAGCAGAGGTCGCCACACTACCCCCTTCCGAGTCTCTCGACCCGTTAGGGAGAGCAGACGACACCCTCGAATAGGTCCTTAAGGGTTGCGTTGACTCTTCTAATATTTCTATAAATGCCGGTTTCAACCGTTCCACCGAAACGACCTGGTCCTTTCCTCGTAACTCGATAAGGAAGGTGCGATCGGATATTCTCCGCAATACGCGACATGGGCCCTCGTATGGCTGTTCCAGGGGCCTTCTTACAGCGTCAACGCGCACAAATACATGACTGCACGAATATAAATCTTTAGATACAAAGTGCGATTTGCGTGCGTGATGCACCGTGGGTTTTGGTCGTACTTGTCTCATGGCGTCACGGAATTTACTAATATTAAAACTGTCAAGAGGTTGAACGTCCATAAAAAATTCGCCAGGTAATCTAAGGGGTGCACCATACAATAATTCAGCTGCCAATGCACCTATGTCCTCTTTAAAACTACATCGCAGTCCCAATAACACCGTGGGAAGCACCGCGACCCAGTCCTGTGACTCGTGACACATTATTGCCGCTTTTAGGGACCTATGCCACCGCTCTACCATGCCATTCGACGCTGGATGGTAAGCAGTGGTGCGGATTCTTTTACACCCTACAAGAACTGTTAACGCAGAAAATAGTTGAGCTTCAAATTGAGCTCCCCTGTCGGTTGTGATAGTGGCCGGGGCTCCAAACCTCGCCACCCATGCGACGTAGAATTCTGAGGCGACGATTTCCGCAGAAATATCCTTGACTGGCACAGCCTCAGGCCACCGGGAAAACCTGTCTATCATCGTTACACAGTATTTATAACCCTTCGCTATGGGCAGAGGTCCTATAATGTCTAAATGTACATGGTCGAATCTACCCTCTGGAACAACCATCTTTTGAGGAACATTAACAGTATGTCTGGCAACCTTACTTCTTTGGCAATTAATACAAGTTCTGGCCCACCGAACTACATCTCTATTCATTTTTGGCCAAACAAATCTACTACCAATCATCCTCTTCGTAGCTCTACCACTCGGATGCGCAAGATTGTGGACGGTATCAAAGATGCGCCTTCTTAACACTGCTGGTATATAAGGCCTGATGTTGTCGGTGGATATGTCACAATAAACGGTAGCTTCGGAACCATCTAATTTAAGCTGTTTCAGGTCTAATGAAGAACCACCCTGCAGAATACGTGTGAGCTCTGTATCTAGTTCCTGCTGTTGGGCTATTTCTTGTGTACTCACCACGACTGGCATACTGACAACGTCCAGCCGTGATAGAGCATCAGCCACTGAATTATTTACTCCCGAAATGTGAACTATCCTAGTAGTGAACTGTCCTATATAATCAAGTTGACGTAATTGTCTAGGTGAGGCTTTATCAGATTTCTGTGCAAAAACGTAAGTCAGTGGTTTATGGTCCGTCTATATGGTAAAGTCACGTCCTTCTAACATGTGTCTAAAATATTTGGTTGCTTTAAAAATTGCTGTTAATTCTCTGTCATACATACTGTACCTTGACTCTTGGGGTGTAAACTTCTTTGAAAAAAAACCTAGTGGTTCCCACATTCCTTTAACTTCCTGTTGCAAAACCGCTCCCATAGCAATATCGGAAGCGTCTGTAGCTAATATTAAAGGTGCGTTATCGCGTGGATGTACCAGCAGTGCTGCATCCGCCAATGAGCCTTTACACTTATCGAAGGCTTCCTCAGCCTCAGGCGTCCATTGAATAACTCGCTTATCGCGTTTCCTTGCTCCTTCTAAATATTTATGAAGTGGAGCCTGTATCGCAGCTGCATCCTTAATGAACCTTCGATAAAAATTTAGAATGCCCAAAAATCTGCGCAAATCGGCTATTGTCTTTGGCTTATTATAATTTTTAATGGCTTCAACTTTTTCCGGTACAGGCCTGGTTCCCATGGAGTCTATCAGGTACCCCAGGTACTGTACGGAATGTGCCCCAAAAACGCACTTCGACAAATTAATCGATAACCCGTAAGCCTTTAGCCTTTCAAAAACACACCTCAGATGCTCTTCGTGTTCAAGCTCATTGGCAGAGGCGATCAAAATATCGTCCACAAAACAGAAAACGAAGTTCAAACCTCTGAGTACATCGTCCATGAATCTTTGAAAACTCTGTGCTGCGTTCTTTAACCCAAACGTCATCACATTAAACTCGTATAGCCCGAATGGCGTGATGATGGCGGTTTTCGCTCGATCCTCTGGATTGATTGGTATCTGGCGATAAGCCCACGTTAAATCTAGAGTAGTAAAAACTGTCGTTCCGTCAAGTCTATGTGCGAAATCCTGCACGTGAGGAATTGGATATTTGTCAGGGACTGTAATGCTGTTTAGCCGCCGGTAGTCACCACATAGTCTCCAGCCACCATTCTTTTTTTGGACCATATGTAATGGACTTGCCCACTGACTACTAGAAGGCTGGCAAATCCCTGCTGCAATAAGGTGGTCAACTTCGGCTTTTGCTGCCTTTAATTTTTCCGCGGGCAACCTTCGCGCCCTTTCCGCGACCGGTGAGCCCCTGGTTACTATGTGGTGACGTACCTGATGGGCGGGAACTTCCTGTTTTTGTACTGTCCGAGTAATGGCAATAAATTCCTGTAACAGTCGTCTGTACGGGTTGTTTATGTCAACAGTCGTCAGTGAAGTTTGAGTCGCCGTCTGTAAAAAACCAGTAGTTTGTATTTTAGTTAATTCGTCGATCAGTCTCTTATTTCGTAAATCAACCAGAAGACCGAAACGCTTGAGAAAATCAGCACCGATAATAGGCTGTTGAACCTTCGCGACAATGAACTCCCACGTGTACGGACGACGCAATCCGAGGTTCAGAGTCAACCTCCGCGATCCGAATGTACTTATCGGAGTGCCATTCGCCGCATAAATCTTAGAGTCAGTAATGGCGGGTTCTCCTCTTACCGATCTGTGCGGCAATACGGAGATATCCGCCCCTGTATCAATTAAAAAATATAAATTACTATTCCTATCCTTAATAGTGAGACGGCAGTTCTCGTCGCGACCATCCGACGCCATCTCGATCCGGGGTTGCGCAATCAGTTTCCCTGCGTGGCAGGGTTAGCCGAAGCTCCAGTATGTGGTGGACCTGGCCATCCACAAGGAATGACGCATCGATGGGCCCTCTCAGCGAACCTCCGGTGGTAGAAACAGTAGTTGTTCCCTTCGCGTGAAGTTAACCGACTTCCAGATCGCCCCCTTCCAGGGCTACCGCGTGGCTGCCATCTTGGCTGGGACCTATAGGGTTGGCGGGACTGTCGCGTAGTGAGCGTCTCCACCATCGAGATTAGCTTCTCCACCTTAGCCTCCAGCGCCTCTATCCTGGTGGACGGTGGTGGAATCGCAGGGGTTGATGCTTCAGTGGCCGCCACCCTCGGCACAGACATCTCTGCAATCTTATCAGCTAGGAGCGCTAGCCGTTGCAGATCCGCCGTATCGCTAATAGCGAGAACAGTTCTCATGCTCTCCGGTAATTGCTCCAAAAAGAGCGTACGCAGAACGTTTTCTCCGACTTGCCCACCAGCCAGATTTCTAAGTCTCTGCAAACAATGCGAGGGTTTCTCGTCCACCACTTCACTTCCTCGCAGCAGCTTCCTCAATTTGGTTTCGTGGGACTCATCAAATGCTTCGATGATCCGTTTCTTTATCTCCTCGTATTTACCACGCGCCGGTGGAGAGGCCAATACGTCCATGACGAAGGGCAGTACGGTGTGGTCCAAATTCGTCACCACGTAACGGTACTTCGTATCGTCGCTGGTTATTCGCGCCAGATCAAAGGTCATCTCCACTGTGATGAACCATGCAGCCGGATTCTCTTTCCAAAACGGCGGTAGCCGTCGTAAGGTAGCTGAATTGATGGATGCCTCAGGAGCGGGCTCATTTACCGTTTCCTTTCGGTCCGCCATCTTGTCTTGCTGTCTGTCCTCTCGCGTGGGTGAATGTTCCAGCGGCATTTACTGTTTTTTTTTTTTTTGCTTTGATTTCACGCGCTTAATAGCGGTTGCACTACGACGATCACGTCGGGGTCACCAATTGTAGGAATAAGTGATTCCTTAGGAGTTAGGATTCCTACTTTATCAATTGATGGAAAACAAGCTCACTACCGCTTTTCATATAGAGTTTTATTAATTGTCAATTATTATAAATTTGTAACTACGCTGTACATTTAACTGGTCCTAATGCACTTGACACGGCTTAGAACGCTCAACAACGGTTTTGAATTCTCTGATGAGAACACCCACGAACGGAATACAAAGTTTCTCAAAACACAAAGCTACCGCTTCAAACGTCCCCACGAGAATGGAAAAACTTCCATCCGGAACGGGAAAACGACGCTTTTCCCGGAAGTAGATGTCGCGGTAAATTTATCGGAAGTGTACGCTTCGGCGAGACGGTCGACCATCAGCAGCGGTCGCCACAATTATACTCCAGGTGGCGTCATCTCTACATAACGTTATGTATTATACTATAGATACCAAACAGGCGTAGTTATCCATAGATCTTTGTTTACGATATTTATTATTAAAATCAGGGAGTTCCGCAGTTATATCTCACCCTCTAGTTAAAATAAAGCCATGAAACGAAGTTTTGGCGACAGGCCTCGCCATAAATGTTGGCAAAATGAACATTTTCTACCAATACAAGAGGAAGGGAAAACAGTTGTGTATTGTTGTTTTTGCGAACATGTCTTGATTCAAAATTAATAATAATAATAATAATAAAACGTATTTCATATTTTTTCTTATTATTAACAAATTTTATTATATCTAAATATAATCTAAGTATATTTTATTTAACATACTGTCAGTAAATATTCTCAAAAAATCATTTTTCCAATAATGAACAACGATTACTTACGCAAGCATTTTTATTAGTAGAGGAGTTCATTTTTTGGGGACTATATTCTGTATTCTGTAACATAAATACATCTTTTTAGATAAATTAAGGCTATCCTGTGATTATTTCTTTATTTGTCAATTATATATTTTTAAAACAATCGAACTTACCGGTCACTTTAACTTGAATTTAACTGCAAATGGCGCAAATCTGGTAAACACAGATGTTTGGTTAAGTTGATCATAGGGTACTATACGTTTTATACGTTTCATACGTATCTTACCGTAAAATACTGTAAAATGTAAAAAACCGTAGAAACCGCTCAGATGACCCAACCCTGAATGTTATACGAGCGTCGAAAACTTTACCGACAGTCCCTAGAAAAATCCCTAGACGCGAGTTTTCGAATTACGTCGTCATTTCTAAACAGAATGCAAAATAATTTGAGGGACGTGCTCAGGAGGGCATAAAGAATGGCGCTCTGGTCCTTATTTTACCCAAATCGTCAAAAACATATAAAATATTGAAATTGGTGTCTGTCCACAGTCAAGAAAATGGCGGATCGGAGTCACCTGCATTAATTTATTCGTAATATAAACATTTTTGCGAAACGAATGTCCAAATAGAGACCAGAGCGCCATTCTTTGGGTCGGATAGAGCAAAACGAGCACTCAGGGGATGGTGTACAACCTTTCGTTTAGACAAAAACCGAAAACTACGATTTCGTTGATTTTTCACTCGCGAAAGACGTCAAGAAGGTAAAACAGACCACAAATTTAGTTCCTCGTTTTTTCGGTAGGGCGCAGTTCGTTCGTTTTCTGCGCTCGACCGCGCGCTTATTCGCAGCTCGTATATGTAAATATGTGTGCGTCGACCGAACCGTCGACGACGATACAATGTATCGTGGAGAATGAGACGTTCGAGCCTTGTATAGGCGATGAACTCCGACGTGTGAATTTCTTTTTCACGCATCGTTCTATCGACTAGGATAGCGATTTTCAACCCATGTGTCACAAGACGTACTATCATTATTTTTTGTTGCTATTATTCTTTTTTTTAGTGAAACTGAAGAACAAATACGTCCTTCCCGATTTCAATGATTTTTTGATATGTTATAAAAATTGATGTTCTGAACAATTTGGTGAAATACTGATTACTTAAGAAAAGCACCCCGAAAATAAATCTGTTGGCAGATTTATTAAAATTTTTTTAGACAGATAAGTTAGTATATTTTTTCAGCATAGAATGTGATGTTATGCTCGACTCTCCTGATTTTGCGTTACGCCCAAATGTTGGATGAATAGGTAACGAAAATGTGATGCTGGAAGAACAACACGGCTGGAGCGAGTTCTTCAATGCTGGCGAACGTAGAAAAGGACAAATAGCGAAAGAGAAAGAGGTTCGAGAATTAAAGGGCCCGAGAAAAACCATTTGAGTGAAACAATATGAATTCAACAATAACTTTTTTATTTTTCAATTTTGCTAAATTTTGTGACTTTTACCCATGTAATTGTAAGGTTCTTCTGATTAAAATAAGACCAAACACCATATAATTTACATTATTTTTACTTATTTAGATATAAATAAGTAAATAAATAATTATAATTCAAATTATGTCATGTTTGATCTTGTTTTAATCAGAAAATCTCACAAATACGTTAGTAACATTTTCATTAAAAAAAATTCAAAAATAAAAAGGTTTTAATCTTCAATTTTGATTGCGTTAGTATTGTCTTACACGTACAGGGTATTTAAACTTGCTTTTTTCCCTGTACGCTGCGTCTATTCTCGGCTGTCACCACATCAAAGGCGAGCCGAACTCGCTCGAGAAACTGTGGTTTCTCCGGCGACACGCAAAAATTGGTCTGATTCATCGTACATGATACATATAGCAGTGACTATAGATAGTAGAAGACTGGATACGCCTTTGTTACCGAAGGGTGGCCATTTCTGGGGCGAGCACGCCCCAGTATGCAGAGAGGTTTCCACAGTCGGTATAACAGTCGTGCCTGTTTTGGCAGTTCTTGTTACCATACCTCACTGGTACAACTACCTTATCGATTACGGTAAGGTGAAGAGACGCACGCACATATAGTATGACTGCAATGTTGCCACATCTGTTTCCATATGTATTGCAACTACATTCGTACTTCACACACAAGCATATATCTGCTTCCATCCGTGTGCGCTATCGCTTCGGTGCTTTCCACCATCAATTCACGTATTCTGACGCGAGTCCCGAGCAATCTGAATGCAAAAGTCACAACCAGAAGGTCGAGTTCGAATCCCACGGAGATAATTTCATTTTTAATTAGTGTGTAACCTCTTAAAAAAATGAAAGCTTGATAATTATTAATTTGTGAAGTATTTAAACAAAAGGGAGGAGAATTTTTCTTTTTTAATATGTAAATTTTTTATTATATCCGTACGTCTTTAAGAAAAGATATAAGAATACATATATATATACAGAAATTTCATTCTTTATCAAATAAGTGTTTTATGCAATCTTTAATATTTGTAAATGCAACAAACGAGCATAGAAATTAAGGAAATTAAAGTAAGTACATATTTTCGATAGTGTTAGTACTCCTGAGGCAATGTATCAGAGTGCTAAGGCAGTCTAACGGTTTTGTACCAGGTTCAAATCCCTCTTTAGACATTAATTTTTTTTACATTGATAATATTTTTATTCAATTTCTAGAACTGTTCGTAATTTATGTATAAGGAAAAAGTGATTCAGAACATATTAAAAAATTGTTGAAACCATTTGATGATAGTATATCAGATGATCACATTACAACATTGTTTTATATGACATATACGGTGTTTCACTTTAATTCATTACTATGCCGTAATATTTCAGTATTGGCAAGTGAACACACGATAGCACATGCTCAATCGTAATGCTTTATTAGGTGCCAGCAGTTGAATTCTCGTTTGCAGGATAACGTTTTTTTTCTAGGAATTAACTCGAGCATAGCTCGACAAAGTAAGATATCTTACGGCATATCTTTGACATGTATCTATCTTATTTTATCTCGTTGCGTGTATTCTTTTTCTTTGTCTATTGAGATATGGCAACGCTGAGCTGAAGGCTGTAAGCAAAGGAGTACAATCCTGGGTACCGAAGCAATCTTCTGTTACCGTCAACGCGTATTAGACTGTTGTAGTGCGAAGTGTTTCACATTTTTATATTAGGATAGAGCAGATGGCGCTCGTTCTCGAGGCACAAATTCACGAGCCTTTGAGAACAAAGGCATGTCCAGTCTTCTACTATCTATAGTCACTGCATATAGCTATATGCAAAAAGTGAATGCAAAAAGTGACGTAGAATAGCATGCCGATAGTTGGATGTAATAACTGAGGTGGCGCTGAAATCAGTTTCTGTTCGGCCTAATTTTCGATGAAACGTTGACTGTTTTACCGACGCGGAATTAGAAGTTCAGGCTCCACGCTAGCATCACCTTAAGATGTAAATACAGTGAAAACTCGATAAATGTTTTCATGAGTCTATTTCATAAATGATACATTTTTATCCCTACCACTAGGGGGGGATCCTCCTTCGACCAGTGAGGCGAAGTGTAATCAGAGCCGTAGCGGCTTCTTTTAGGGAAGCAAAATAGGTATTAATGGCAGCTCCAAAAAATTTACTCATATCCTCGCAAGGTCAGCGCTAGTACATTTATCGAATAGGGATAGCTAACGAAACCTCGTATCTCATAAGTGTTTCAGTTTCTGATCATTTACGACACAGTGGAAGCGTCCCGTTTAAGAATTAGCTACTTCCTATTCGATAAATGTACTCAGCACCTCGAATCAGATGTTCTTTGATGTTCCCGAACATAGAAAAGGATAGTGCAAGAAGGATAAACAAAGAGAAAAAGATTCGCGTGCACAACATTTAACCCAATATTGTGCTACTAAATGTTGACCGATTTATATCGTGTTTAGCATCACTTTAATCAGAAACATCTCCCCACATGATAGTGAAATTTTTATTAACAAAAAGTATAAAATAAAAAAATTTATTCTGTGCATTAGTATGATCACACTGACACGGGGACATTTAAACAAAAGCAGTAAATCCCGGTTTCAGTCCCTCTTTCGACTTTAGCTACTGAATCTTGCTACGTTTGACGGTGTCGGCAGACTACAATCAAATTCGAAAAACGATTCTCCTATTCCATAACTGTTGCGGAGCGGACCGGCAATAGTTACATTTATCGAGTTTTCACTGTATATAGTTGGTAAACCTAGATTCTAAGAAGACGCGCTAAAATGAAGACGTCGCTTCACTCTCTGAAAAGAACTCGCCAAAGAAGGTATGTAGTTGCAAAGTAAAATTATCGCAGTGCAATAAAGAGGCATTTGTGCAAGTAAATCCTGTGTTGCAGTTAAATTGTTATATTTCCTTTTAACCACGGACCAAAGTCTCCACAAGCGTCTGGGGACTAGCGCTGCGTATCCCCGGATAGAGAAAGAGTGGGGGAAGCAAGAAGCCGCCTACGCGCGGTACTGCGAGAAGCTGTTAGAGAACGTGCATATCCGTCATTAGCAATAGACGCCAAAGAGAATAAAGATTTGAAAACCCACCGAGACACGTGATTAGCAGTGGAAAGCAAGGTAGAGCAGAGTAGGGCTGGTAGCGTCCACTTCGACTTTACAGGCTCCACATATGTATGCTAACCGATTTGAAGTCGTATTCTTATACACTAGGGATTTGTGGATATCCGATATTACGGCCTCGGGCGGGCGTCCGATACATGCGTGCAGTCCGGTAGCCCGACAATTTCGGATTCGGTCGGGTACAGTCGGGCTAGTTCGGACGAGCGCCTGCGGGCCGCAGTCTGCGACCCAACTCTCAAGTACACTGACAATGAGTTGCATCGAACTTGTCGCGGCGTGTGACACTAACACATTCACGCCGGAGAGTCGATGGGCGAGGTGCACGCGGAGGGGGCTGCCTATGTTAATAAATGGAATACTAGCGTATCGACGTTTTCGTCGGTAAGTGACATAGCGACCTATGAGGTCGAATTTGAGACCACGCAGGTAAGCTTGATAAAGTAGACGCGTCCTAGAGAAAAACTCCTTACACGCCGACGAAGAGTTTGGTGTTTGGGTCTTCACCCCGTGCGATGATTGGTTCGCCATAAGCGGGATTGCTCCGACCCATCTCCCCTTGGTAAGGAGGTGACGTTGGGTGGTAGGTAAATCTAGCGCTATGCGCCCTTTAACACCACCGGTATAATCAAAAAGGTTCGGAACGGCAGAGCGGGTTCCCAACCCCACAAGGCTCTTTATTGACAATCACCTATGAGGTCGAATGTGAAATGGACTGTCGCGAAAAATGATAAAGATGCGAAAAATCGATTTTTACGTCTTCTTGCTTTCCGATACATCAAAGTATGTTCTTTATAATGAGAACAACCAGAATTTTATATTATAATTATCAATTTTATAATACGAATTAAAATCATATATTGCTTTATTTTAAATTTTTTATTTAGTACCCCTTGTTAAAAAAAATTGCATACACTTTAATAACAATTAAAATATATTTATTTTTTCCTTTTTTAGTACATAAAGAAAATAATAATAAACGAAAAATAAAATTTATTCATAATAAAATATAAATAAAATAAATAAAAGTTATATTATAAATAACATTCATTATAATCAATGAGAAGGATGAAATTGTTTATGTTGAGATGATAGATCATCATAATTTGGTTCCTTGGTTGTTAATTTTAATTTGAGATGCAGCAAACATTTTTCTATATTTATAATCGAAAAAAGTATGCTGCTTATTGCACCAGGCGGAGCCAAAGCCCAGTACAGTGCGTACCCCCATCAAACTCTTCCCGATCCCCAGGGAGTACATACGCGTACCACACTTTGGGAAACACTGCTGTAGTAGATCGACTAGTTGCAATATCTCTGGCATAATCTGAATCGCTATACTCCACAAGTTTCCTACCTGTAGCCTGTTTTCTATTATAAAATTCCGTAATCTGCAATACCCGATATGTATCTTACAATGTGCTTTACAGCTTGACAATGAGAGTCATCGTAGTTGTTTATAAATCTACTTACTGAATTCACTGCGAACGCAATGTCAGGTCTGCTCAATGTGGCGAGGAACAGAATGGATCCAACTGTTTTGCGAAATGGAAATTTTACCTCTTTATCATGTGTAATGCTCGCGTAATTCACGAAGCATTAGAATAAAGGAAGAGAAGGAGAAACGATAGAAGTGGGGTAGGGAGTCGTGACAGAAGGGCCTAGCCTCACTTCTCTCCTAGTAGTCCTCGGTGGCACATGTATAAAAATTTATATATGTATATTAACAGCGACGACTTTCTCTTTAATAAAACGAAGTGCGATGTATCTATCCTGCAACTTAAGCAAATGGGAAAGTGCTGCCATAATTGAACTATATTACGAACTACAACATTGAAGCTAAGTATTCATGTATTATTTTATTGACAATGATATAACACATGTTTCTATATAACGATTCGTCAACTATAAAATTTACGTTTGATTCTTTTATACTGACTAGCTGGTCAAGTATGTTGACCGTTGATTTTGTTTCTTTTCGGAGAGTATATCTTTAGACGAATCTGCCATCGACTCGACACTTTCGATCATTAAAGTCAGTATTCATTTATTTAATACTATTTAATTCCTTCTGAAGATTCTCATGTCATGATTCCTCATCGGAGGAAAGAAAAAGGAACTGTTCGGTATACACCTTAGAGCGTCGCATTCGTCGCAGTGACGTCACCGCGCAAATCTCAAATTATAGGGCTACGCGCAGCCCCCACCATGCGGTGGTTTCGCGGAGACACGCGTGTCGCTCAACCGTTAACCGATAATTAGAATATATCCAGATCTCGATTGATTAACAGTGTGTACAAAAGGCCAACATAAATTCTTCGAACCGATTTTTATTAAAAGTATTCCATACATTTTCGTTCCGATAAACTGCTAGAGAACGGAGCACGTTATGACAAATAAAGTGACGACAATTGGTTTAACAAAATTCTCGTTATTTCAACCGCTTCGAAATCCAGTCCTTTGGAAAAGGACGCATCAGCGATCCGACCATGCAACCACACCAACAGGAACATCACACGTGCTTTGCTGCCGCTAACTGCACATTTGGGTCCGCTGGTATAGACAAGGGTTTTGCATCTTCTAATTTGAAGCGTTTTACAACTTTTTCCGCGTATGATTTTTGATCAATGAAAATTCCTCCAGAGGATCTGTTTCGTAAAACCTCCATTCCGCAGAAACATCCGACTTCGGACACTTTAATAGTGAATGCATTATTCATTTCTTCCAAATTAGCATTTAGTGTTCTTCTGTTTCTGCCAACGATCAGCCCATCATCTATAAATAAGGCAAAAATTAATAGATTGTTACTATGAGCGTTGTTGTAGAAGATGCATTTATCTGCAGCGGACTCTTTAAGATTGTATTTACTAAGGAAATCTGAGAATGTTCTATTCCAGCATCTTGGCGCCTGCTTCAGGCCATACAGGGATTTCTCTAATTTACAAACAAACTTTGATTTATCAACTTTTGCCTTTAGCCCTGCAGGAATAGACATAAACACATCTTCTTTTAACTTACCATATAAAAATGCAATCTTAACATCAAATTGCAGCATTTCATAATTGTTATTTGCTGCCGTTGCCAATAGGGCTCTCACAGAATCATACCTAACAACAGGGGAGAAAGTTTCTTGGTAATCCAAACCTCTTTTTTTTGCGAAGAGGGGGAAAATGCTTTATGCACATCGGGAGGGGAGTGCAAGCCCTGTAGTGTGGGACTCCTTATACCTACTAAAAACCCCCTCTATGTACTCACCTCGTCCTTGGAAGAAACCCTTTAAGGCCGGAACCGCCGCGCCGTGTAGGGATCACTTCAGCCTCCGGATATTATCTTCGCGCCATCTGATCCTGGGTAGGGGTGAATACAGTAAAACCTGGATATATGCAACAAAAGTTTGTCTGGATATATGCAACAAAAGTTTGTCTGGATATATGCAACATCGCTATCCCCTCCACTTGGGGGGATCCCCCTAAGCCGAACCGAGCCGCTCGGCGAGGAAACCGTGTAATATGATCCGACCGTAATATCGGTGTGACTAATACTAATTGAACGATAAAACTTTTTTATTTTTAACTTTTTTTTAATGAAACTTTTACTAATGCATTTGTGAGATTTTTCTGATTAAAATGGTACCAAACACGATATGATTTGGCTACATATGTATAAGGCAGGCCGTACACCAAAGATACATGAAACACGCAACATGCAACATGCAACACGTCGCATGTTGTGTACGAACGTAGAATAGGTAACGCGGCACGGTACAAACGATTTGTACGGACGCAGAATCGACACCTCGCTTGGATATATGCAACATTAAATGCCCAGAATCGACACCTCGCTTGGATATATGCAACATTAAATGCCCAGAATCGACACCTCGCTTGGATATTTGCAACGTTTAAATGCCCAGAATCGACACCTCGCTTGGATATATGCAACGTTTAAATGCCCAGAATCGACACCTCGCTTGGATATATGCAACGTTTGAAACCCGAGTCGACGCCGCAACCGGTTTTCATTTCCAATCCTCCTTTGCTTTTCGCCAACTTTTAACATCAATTTTAGCAAGTAATTATAATTCAAACTATATCGTGTTTGGTATCATTTTAATCAGAAAAATTTCACCAATGCGTTAGTAAAAGTTTCAGTAAAAAAAAGTAAAAAATAAAAAAGTTTTATAGTTGAATTAGTATTAGTCACACCGATACGTTTCGGCTCTTTCCTTTGATCATCGGACCTCTCTCTTTCCACCACTGTCTGTCCTTTTCTACGTTCACGCTTGGCTGCTCGTCGCGTGTAACCCGAGATTCGACACCTCGACTGGATATATGCAACGCCTGGGTCCCAATGTTTGTTGCATATATCCAAGTTTTACTGTAGGAGGATCCACGCCTATCTCTTACCTCCTGCCATTCTGGCCGCCTCCTTGTAGGCGGGACATCTTACTGATGCCGCCACATGTCTGGTCACCTCCCCCGGTAATCCCGCATTGGTGCAAAGCCGGCAACTTTAACCTCTTCGCCGTGCAATTCGCCATTTTATGACCGGTCTCACTTCACTTCCGGCAAACATCTTCTCCGTCCTTGTATACTGTACACTTCGCTGCAAAATGCCTAAGGTCATGACACCTATAGCACCTCGTGACCTTGGGTACCACTCTAATGCTGGCTATCGTCCATCCTAATTTAATTTTATCCCTCTTAACCCCTTCCCGTACTTTAACGAGTCTGACTCGTGATGAAGATTTTGGCCCAAACATGAATATCACGAGTCTGACTCGTGAACAGATAGTCGGGCGAAACATGAATATCACGTGTCAGACTCGCGAACAGACTCGTGAGCTCAACAGTAGTAACGCGTAAAAATGCCTATATATCAGATATCAAAGGTCTTTACATTTCGGCACGTATTGTGACTGTTCTCGAGCGTCTTGTCTGTTTAGCGCGCATTGACGACTACCGCTTGGGCCCGAGTTTCGTCGAGCTAAATGGCAAGGGAAGGGGTTAATTAGAGGGGTAAACGGTAACGCAGGACCTTAAATTATGGCCACTTTATTTCTTCTGGGGTCCTCTCTCAGGACTCTTACTCTGATATCCGCAGTTACGCATCCAGTCTCCTGGGTCAGCTGACTAATAATGTCAGCTTCTTCCACCAGAGGATCGATGTTCTTCACCTCTATGACGATCTTTGGCTGTAGTCTAACAGTCGCAACATCCGGGCCGAGTACGCCGTTGATTTTGTTGCGGAAATCCTCAACATCGGTTTTGGGGGCAAACTCAACCAAAAGGTTCCCCCCTCGTGTTTGGCGGACTCATTTAACGCCTTCTGCGTCAGCCCCTACCTTGCCCCTCATATTCCGGAGGACCTCCGAAAATGTGACTTTCTCACTCAGCCTGACAGTGATGGCCTCAGGCTTAATAGCCCTGGCCCTTTTTCTTTTTTGAGGAAGCGGGGTTTTAACCCCTACCTCACTTACCGCTTCCCCTCTCACGAATGGAGTTCTTGATTTCTGCGCAGTAGGGGTGGAGGAGCTCCGACACGCTTTTTCCTTCTCCTGACATGCTCCCACTCCGAGTCCGTCTCGCGGGGTAGGAGTACAGATCTTTTAAAGACATTCACCTCTGTGATGACCGGACCGCTCGCGATACTTCTTTCTAGCCTATCGCTGGGTGTACGAGTCCTCTTCTCGTGTTTGAGTTGCGGTGGAGTCACGTCTTTCCTCTTGTTTCCAGTGTTACCCCGCTGCATGGCATCTGTCTGCATATAAGCTCCCTCAAATCTTTATGCGCCGTTACCACTGATTTAGTGGCCGCAATCAGCATTTCCAAGGTCATGTCGTATCTCTGCATGGCATCTGCATGGTCAAGTTCATCGTCTACGCTCGTTTCCGCACTCTCGATCTTATATACCCCATCCTTTCGACGACGAGCGCCAGGGGGAGGTTTCAAAATCTCTGTACCTCCATCTTCCTCAGTGTCATCGCCAGTTAAATCGTTGTATATTTCCCCCACTATCGTAGGCTTCTTTTTTGCCCTTTCCTTTTTATGTACCTTTTGTGGCAGCTTATTTTTAAGTGGCGTCCTAGTCAACCTTGGTTTTCTGGTGAAAGCCTCCTCTTCTTTATGGCTGCTAGTTGATTGAGCATTGCTACTGCTACCTTCACAGCTAACGCCTTTCGCACCAGTCGTGATATTAGCTTCAGGGGTCTGGTGTAACATTCCCTGGACTGGACGGTTTTTCGATGACGATCGGGGCCTGCTCGCCTACCACCCACCCGACCGGTACTGGAGTACCCGACCTCCCCTGCACCGTAACTTTCTTTTCCTTTTTCTTCGTGACTCATATTTATATTTAATTTTAGAATAAACCAAAGATCTGCCAAGTCGTCATAAATGAAACATCCAGTATAACTAGGTAAGTAGTCCTAGGTAAGTATTCCTCTTTCAGGTTTCAACACAAAATTACCGGTAGGTATACAAGCAGATGGTAGATTTTTATTTCTAACTATATCTGTTTAAGATAATTTCGAAGTGATACCGATAATCACACTATTACCATATTCGTATATTACCATATGTCGGTAATAATATTGCCTAGTTTACAATTACTTGTCAACTCATCGTTAACGAGAGATAAGCTATACCATCTGTTGGTATGTTGCCGATCGTCGGTATAGTAGGGTTTCTCCCACTCGGTCGGCAGCAATGTCGGTGCCTGCCACTATGTTGTTGTCGGCCGAAAGGTTACCGACCTTCGACAGGGTCGATACCTTCCTTACCGGCCGCGGTCTGCTATGCTTAGTGTGCCACCTAAAGGGGTAACCGAGTGGATGGTAAACCCCCATCTCACAAGCTATAACTCACGAAAAAGTGTCAAGTGGACAGGAATTTAGTAGATCGGCGTAAACAAGATGATGACACATTTCCCAAATGAACGAAACTATTTCATCATAATCTTAAATTTACTGATTTAATTTTATAAAACACGAATTAAAGAATAAAATGTCGTCTAAATTATAATGTCATTTACCCCGCATCGGAAGGTGCCGTCTACAATCAATTTGTCCTCCAATAGAAGGAGTTATCGTACTTCGCAAAAGTCTCACCTGTCACTTTTCATCCATGAATCTTAAAATCCTACTATCTGGTCTATTTTTGGCGCCTCCGCCCAATTTTTTTAGCCACTGTTCCACAATCACTGGCCGCACATGTTGGTTGAAAAAATTTTATTTTCGGAGTACTTTAACCACCAAAACTATGATATCGCGACGAAGCACGATGCTCACACGTCTTCTGTTAATCCAAACCTGGACGCTGAGGAAATCCTCTTGCACAAAGTCTCGCTTTGTATCTCGGTCTCCTTCCTTCTGCTGGGCCTTGAAGACTCACTTTGAGTCTACTAGTTTTTGGCCAGTATCAGGCACGATAGTCGATGTTTTATTGACTTCGTGAGCTTGAAATTCTTCCTGGATAGCAGCTGCCCATGTTGAACCATCTGGACGCGATATTGCTTCTTCAATTGCTGGTGGGTCGTCAAGCTCGACGACGTCTGCTAGATACTTGGCAGGTGGACGTATCATAGACCCATTTCGTAGCCGGTGTCTATCTTCTGTCCGATCTTCCGTGTCATCCCGGATGTCTCTTCCGATCGGATCTTCATATTGGTCGTCATTATCATCTTCAAGGCTCTGCGGCTCGTCCTCGGGATCATCAGCAGGGAATGTTGGCAGATATATTCTTCTGTCCGAGGTATCTGCAGTTTCTTTGCTGTCTGTCTCATTAAAGGTAACGTCCTTGGATTCAACAATTTTCTTTCTGATTGGATCACATAACCTGTTCCTTCTGATATCCAACCCTGATTATCTTCCTGGCTTTATCGTCCAAATTCTGCCTGAGTAAACCAGACACATGAACATAGGCCTCTGAGCCAAATGTTCTCAGATGTTGCAGGCACGATTCCCGTCCGAACCAGGATTCATATGACGTCTTCTCCTTTTTCTTGTCCGGTGTTGTTCGGGTGAGAACATAGACTGCCGTGCTGACTGCTTCAGCATAACATCGTGGGCATACTTTTAGTCATTAACATGATGACTCTCCACAATTGTGCGATTATCTCGCTCTGCTTTTCCATTCTGGTGAAGCGAGTATGGAGCTATTGTTTCCAAAATTGTGCCCTTTTTCTCCAAGAAGGATTTCATATTGTTGTTGATATATTCTCTTCCACGATCTACTCTGAGGAACTTGATTGGGTGTCCTGTTTTCGTGTCTATCATTGTGGCAAATTCTTTGAAACGATCAAACATATCGGACTTGTTTCTCAAGGAGTAGACGTGTCTGTATGATGAAGCTTCATCTTTAAACAGCAAAAAGTACCTTGCGCCACCGAGAGATTCGACCTGCATAGGTCCACACATATCACTGTGCACTATGTCACCAAGTTTTGGGAATGTTATTTCTATGAGATTTCCCCAGTTGCCAGGCTTTACAAAAACAGTCTTGAACTTCACTGTTCTTTATTTTATTAATCAAGCCTAACTTGGCAAGGTTCACTACTGTTTTAATGTTCACATGTCCAAACCTCTCATGCCACATCTTAAGGTTATTAATGGTCGTGACATTCGCTTCATCTTTTGTGCTCACCACAAACAGCATTCTGCACAATTCGTTGTTCTGCTTTACACCACACGCCATAGTTATTTCGTCCTTTTTAATGTACACAACATTTTCTTCAAACACAACCTCAAATCCTTTTGAGGTGCATACACCCACTGAATAAAGATTCTTCTTGAACGATGGAATAAACAGGACGTCGTTGAATATTGAAGGAATGAATGTACAGAAAAGCTATAAGAATTTTTTTAATAAAAATAAATGATTAGCGTAAATGTTTGTGAAAGACCGTTATGATTCGGCGCGTGCGCGTATGCGTGTAAGCTAGATGTGCGAGAGATGCACGTGCGAAGTACATGTTCATGTTATTCTTTTATACATTTTAGTGTTCAGTATGTTTAACCCTTTCGCAGCGGGTACCGTCTATATACGGCAGTCACTTGGTGCATTACAGCGGCTGACGCTGTCTACATACGGCGATCACTTTTTGGTTCACAGAGGCTGATGCCGTCTACATACGGCAGTCACTTTTTGGTTCATAGCGGCTGACGCCAACTATATACGGCACAGATTGTGTTAATAAATATTTTAGGTTTTATCCTTTTTAACACGTTGACTGCCAACTACGAGATATCCCATTACTTTTTTTACTTGCCGCATTTCTGTCTGGGCGCACATTGTCTCGTAGCTGGCTTCCGCGAAGACGTTTTTCTTTTTATATTTAGACCGTGGCAGTCAGCGTGTTAAAATGGAATATAACAACGGCCACAGGTGAGCGAGTCTGATTTGGATAGCTATGATGAAAACAAATCTTGCATAAATGCACCATTGGTAGCGAAGTATGGTCAGTCGCGCCGTCGCGAAAAGTGGCGAGGTATGGTTAGTCGTGCCGTCGCGAAAAGTAGCGAAGTATAGTAGAGGTGCGCCGTCACGAAAGGGTTAAGGGGGTAGACACGGGTAATGCAGCGAAGTGACCTTACCGGCAAAAATGGGCCTATTAATGAGTTTACGGGAATTGGTTATTTGTCCTTATATGAGAACACATAGAGCTGGGTGAGGGCTCATTCGAAAGAGGAAGGTCCAATGCAGGGCGGTCAACTTATGGTTTAACGAGATTGTGTCCATATTTAATAATATCAGTGTCCAAAGTAGAAGAAAAAATCGACAATATGCAGTTGCGGAATTGAAGCATTTTTAGGCCACTAAAAGAGTTTCGTGACTCAAACGGTGAGTTGACCGCCCTGCATTGAACCTTCCTCTTTCGAATGAGCCCTTATTCAGCTCAAGATCTTCTCATATACGGACGAATAACCGATTCCCGTAAAAGCATTCCCAAAGACGAGTTCCGCCATTATCTGGATACTACAGAGCAAGTCACGTGACAAATTTAGTTCAGCTAGGAGTTATGAGGTGGCGTCTAAGTAGAAAGGCTGTCGATCTGGAATCGTAGCCAGAATCAAGCGTCAGCTTGATTACGTCACTCGAACTGTGTTCTGAAGGCAAGTGCAAAAGGCAACAACGCCCGAACGCTGAGTGAGACGCACTACAGTCATGCTGTCCTTCTCTCATTCTGAATGTTGAGATTGTCCGTTTCGCTAAGTTTTGACTGCCGTCCGCCTGGATTTTTCACAGCGCCCCATAACAAACCTCGCCCCATTCAAACTATATCGTGTTTGGTATCATTTTAATCAGAAAAATTTCACCAATGCGCTAGCAACAGTTTCAGTAAAAAAAAATCACAAATAAAAAAGTTTTATAATTGAATTAGTATTAGTCACACCGATACATTTCAGCTCTTTCCTTTGATCATTGGAGCTCTCTCTCTCTCCTCCACTGTCTGTCCCTTACTACATTCACGCTTGGCTGGCCATCGCATCTAATCCGAGTTTCGACACCTCGGCTGGATATATGCAACGTCTGGGCCCCAATCTCTGTTGCATATATTCAACTTTTACTGTATAGACGCGAGGTCCCTTCATTTATTAGTTCTAATAGCACCATGGTACTTTTTTATGCAGAATGTTTCAAGGAGTTGACACAAGTAAAACAAAAATGCAATTCCATTTAAATAAAAACTGGATTTGCATTTTTTGAGTGCATCGTTGCATTCACGAAGAAAATGAAATCACAGATAAAATAATTTTTAACCAGAAACAAATCCGACTTCGAAATGCACTAAAAAGTGTAATATAATTTCTATTTATCCGACTTCGAAAAGGAGGAGGATACTCAATTCGATGTGTATGTTTTTCTTTTTTTTTTTTATGTATGTTCACCGATTACGCCGAGAAGGATGGACCAATCGGAACGAAACCTGTTGCATCTGGTAGAGTATAACTCCCCATTGGTCCAGTAAAAAAATTTTTGTATTTTTTCATTCGTAACGACTTTTATCGCAAAAAACGTAATACTTCATTTATATCTTTCGGCGTTTACGCTGCAGGGTATGTACCGATTGCGGTGAAACGTTTCACATTTACTAGGAGGTATATCCGCGATAATCTCACTTGCAAAAATTCATGGAATTGGTTAATAACTACTGTTATAACAAAAAATCTATTCCTTCACGTTACTCTGCAAGGAATGTATCGTTCGCGATAAACCCTCTCATATTTAGTAAGATATTCACGGTGTCACGCGACTATCTCGACAGCCAAAGAGGGATGATTGCTGAGGTGGTTCTAAACAACTTTTTCCTTTCCCAAAATGTTGGAAAGGCTTGGTTTTCGAGTTAATAACAAAAAACACCGACCAATCCGAACACGTATAGGGCGCAGTCCCAGGGACTCCACTGACTGGTACGAAAACCGTGCCTGACGTAGGTCGCGAACGAACGGCTTGGCACCCCGTTGGCATAGCACAATAAAAAAACAGAACTGGTAGAACATCTTTAGTCGTTTAAAATGAATACGGAACCTAAGCTCTTGTCGCCTGTCATAATGTAAAAATGGAAATTCTAAGCATTCTAAACAACAAATAAAAATAATTGTAATGGAATAATTAATAAACGTTTGAATTGTAGGCTACGTTAATGATGAAAAATTTGAAAACAATTTAAATGAAACTTTCGCATCCGTTCCTACATTAACCTGCTACAGTGAAAGCAGATAATTGTCACTGGGAAACGAGGAAGCACGTTCGGTAGAACAGCTGTTTTCATGATCGGGCCAGTGAACTCCCCTCATTTATTGCACTTAGGTATGAATAATAGGCGAGGTGTTTCCTCGTCGAATGTTCAGAATCGACGCAGTGACCTAGCGGGAATTATTTGCTTTCAGCGTAGCAGGTTAATTTAGAAACGAATGGGTAAGTTTCATTTAAATTGTTTTCAAATTTTTCATCATTAACGTAGCCTCCAATTCAAACGTTTATTAATTATTCCATTACAATCATTTCTATTTATTGTTTAGAATGCTTAGAATTTCCATTTTTACATTATGACAGGCGACAAGAGCTTAGGTTCCGTATTCATTTTAAACGACTAAAGATGTTCTACCAGTTCTGTTTTTTTATTGTGCTATGCCAACGGGGTGCCAAGCCGTTCGTTCGCGACCTACGTCAGGCACGGTTTTCGTACCAGTCAGTGCAGTCCCTGGGACTGCGCGCTATACGTGTTCGGATTGGTCGGTGTTTTTTGTTATTAACTCGAAAACCAAGCCTTTCCAACATTTTGGGAAAGGAAAAAGTTGTTTAGAACCACAATAGCAATCATCCCTCTTCGGCTGTCGAGGTAGTCGCGTGACACCCTGTATATCCTACTAAATATGAAAGGTTTCACCGCGAACGATACATTCCTTGCAGAGTAACATGAAGGAATAGATTTTTTGCTATAACAGTAGTTATTATCAATTCCATCAATTTTTTCAACTGGGATCATCGCGGATATACCTCCTACTAAATATGAAAAGTTTCATCGCTATCGGTACATTCCCTGCAGCATAAACGCCGGAAGATATAAATGAAGTATTACGTATTTTGCGATAAAAATCGTTAGAAATGAAAAAATACAAAATGCCTTTCTGACGGGACCAAGTGGGAGAAATACTCTACAAAATGCAAAAAGCTTCGTTCCGATTGGTCCATCCATCTCGGCGTAATCGGTGAACATACATAAAAAAGAAAAAATATATATATATACACATCGAATTGAGTATCCTCCTCCTTTTCGAAGTCGGATAAAAAATAGACATTATCATACCATTGAACTTTTACATAAATAGCTGTTTCCTATCTCTTACCAAATTCAAGATATAACCCGTCCCAATTACATGACGTATCCTGTACACTTTTATTAATTAAGAAACATTTATTTTAAAAAGTTAATAACTTTTTCTAAAAATAATTCTCAGATTGCACGTTCCTTCGGTTCCTCAGAGTAGGCATATATTTTTCAGGAGTGCTACGATGCACTATGTAAAACCCACGCGTTTGGTCAGTCAGAATTTATCAGGGCGGGACAATTCTATCATTTGGGTTGAAAGAAGGATAGCATGATCACCGTACATCTCACTCTAAACGCGCGCCAATGTTTCGCTTTCGTTCTTCAGGCGTATCGTGGCGGTGCCTCTGGCGAGATGAGCGTTTGAATGTGTTTGTAAAAATACTTGAGGCGCTATTGCCTTCCTAGATCGTGTTGTGCGCACGCTAGCTGAGAATTAAACCTTTCAAGTTCGTAACAAAACACGCAAGTGGCTCACTCAGCCTGACAGTGATGGCCTCAGGCTTAATAGCCCTGGCCCTTTTTCTTTTTTGAGGAAGCGGGGTTTTAACCCCTACCTCACTTACCGCTTCCCCTCTCACGAATGGAGTTCTTGATTTCTGCGCAGTAGGGGTGGAGGAGCTCCGACACGCTTTTTCCTTCTCCTGACATGCTCCCACTCCGAGTCCGTCTCGCGGGGTAAGAGTACAGATCTTTTAAAGACATTCACCTCTGTGATGACCGGACCGCTCGCGATACTTCTTTCTAGCCTATCGCTGGGTGTACGAGTCCTCTTCTCGTGTTTGAGTTGCGGTGGAGTCACGTCTTTCCTCTTGTTTCCAGTGTTACCCCGCTGCATGGCATCTGTCTGCATATAAGCTCCCTCAAATCTTTATGCGCCGTTACCACTGATTTAGTGGCCGCAATCAGCATTTCCCAGCATTCCACCAGGCCCAACGAAAAACCTACTGTAATACCGACGTCCCGAATCGGTGACGTCACGTACTGTGTCTACCCCTTAAGGGGTAGATGCACTCAAAAAATGCAAATCCATTTTTTATGTAAGTAGAATTGCATTTTTTTTTTTTACTTGTGTCAACTCCTTGAAACATTCTGCATAAAAAAGTAATATGGTACTATTAGAACTAATAAATGGAGGGACCTCGCGTCTGTACAGTAAAAGTTGAATATGTATATGCAACAGAGCTTAGGAACCAGACGTTGCATATATTCAGCCGAGGTGTCGAATCTCGGATTACACACGACGCCCAGCCACGCGTGAACGTAGAAAGGGACAGACAGTAGAGGAGAGAGAGAGGTCCAATGATCAAAGGAAAGAGCCGAAACGTATCGGTGTGACTAATCCTAATTTAATTATAAAACTTTTTTATTTTTGACTGTTTTTTACTGAAACTTTTATTAACGCATTGGTGAAATTTTTCTGATTAAAATGATACCACACACGATATAGTTTGAATGGGGCGAGGTTATGGGGCGCTGTGAAAACTCTAGACAAGCGGCAGTCAAAACTTAGCGCAAAAGGGACAATCTCAACATGCAGAATGAGAGAAGGACAGCATGACTGTAGTACGTCTCACTCAGAGTTCGGTCGTTGTTGCCTTTTCCGCTTGCCTTCGCAGCACAGTTCGAGTGACGTAATCAAGCTGACGCTTGATTCTGGCTACGATTCCAGAGCGGCAGCCTTTTTACTTTGTCGCCACCTTATAACTACTAGCTGAACTAAATTTGTCACGTGACTTGCTCTGTAGTATACAGATAATGGCGGAACTCATCTTTGGGAATGCTTTCACGGGAATCGGTTATTCGTCTTTATGTGAGAAGATTTTGAGCTGAATAAGGGCTCATTCAAAAGAGGAAGCTTCAATGAAGGGGTCTCAACAAAGCGTTTAAGTCACAAAACTCTTATAGTTACCTAAAATGTACTTGGATTCAGCGGCGTATTTTCTCGATTTTTCCTCTACTTTGGACACTCATATTATTAAATATCAACACAATCTCGTTAAACCATCGGTTGAGCCCCCTGCATTGGACCTTCCTCTTTCGAATGAGCCCTCATCCAGCCCCAAGTCTTCCCATATAAGGACAAATAACCGATTCCCGTAAACCCCTTTGTTGGGCCCATTTTTGCTGATAATGTCACCTCGCTGTATTACCCGTGTCTACCCCGTTAAGGAAGCTAAAAAACTCGATATACTCGTAAACGCTCTTTACCTACAGTTTGAATAAAATCCAATTGTGGTATCATTCCGGCAGCTGCAGCACCCACCTTAGCTGGTGGCTCTGGCCGTTTGGCCGCGAGCTGAATAGCCGACAGAACCGCCTTGAACTCTCCTCTGAGGCCCGACGCGCTTTTATCAATGAAGGCCGCTATATCCCTCATAAACATGTCGGCCTCAGGCACACCTTTAACTTCTTTTTCTTTTCCAGGTACAGCAACTGGCCGCCGGCACCTCCATTGGAACCTCCGCAGGTAGGTTCTTCTCCACCCTGCTCCTCTTCTTTCCCTCTTACTCTCCAGAGAGCGGCGAAGCAGGACTTGCCGCTCTCTTCACAGCTCCCGGTCCCCCAGCAGCAGGTGATTCCATAACCGCCACCCTGGCGCTTATCTCCTCCAAGGATCTTCAGATAGCGCAGATTTGTTTGCCCTGGGCTGCAAGTTTCTCGTCACGGAGCTTAAGTCGTTTTTTAAGCTCCTCAGCCTCTCTAATGGGGGGCGACTCGCAACCCCGTCTGTGTTTGGATGACCTGTGGTATCTAGCGGCCATCCTCAACTTTCTCACGAAAGTGCCGTGGAGCCCTTTTGAACAACTCGCGACCTCACTGATATCGCGAACTAACCCTAGTGCTCGCGCCACGAGGTCCTCTGTTGGCTCATGACGCATTTCACTCCCGAGTATTTCCGGATCCGGGAGGTGGAGACTTCCTCTATTCGATTGCGGGGGGTCTATCTCAGGGACAAGGATTCTCTTCTCCTCGAGAGGATCGAGCTCAAGAACCTCCTTCTTCACCTTAGCAAAGCGCACATCGCCCGCCGTTGTTGGGGGTCCTCCCCTCCTCCTTGTCTGCCGCCTTCCGAGTGACATGGCGTCCGCTCCAGCTCCGGTTCGACCACGCTCCAGTCCCGGTCCGGTCTCGATTTCTCACGAAGAATATTTTCCTGGAGCGTGACTGAGCTCCTCGTTTGAAACGCTTCAGCTTTACGTACATTTCCATCTTGTCTTCGTAGATTGTTTACATGATTTGTCTCAATGCATTCCAAATTCTTTTCGCAATTTGTACTGTACTTTTGACTGTACTTTTCGCGTTGCAAAGCGTACGTTTTCGGGGCCTGAAAATCGTAGGTTTTCAAACTCAGGTACCGAAAACAATAGACTCCCTCCTCCGCGCACGTGGAGAAAGTTTCCTGTATCCCTTTTGCACGTGGAACCTTACCTGGGTTTTTCCAGAATGGTTTTGGGGAAAAAACGCACCAAGGACAGAAGTGGTCATTCTCTTGGTAGTCATTATCGCGAACAGTCAGTCATCCTCAAGTTAAAATTTTTGTGCGTTATGGATTCCGAAAAATCATGGAGTTTTGAAAAAGGTAATTACATATGTACACTGAGTTGCATTGAACTTGTCGCAGTGAAGTTGGCTACAAATTCACTAACATATTCAGGCCGCGTCGGTGAGTCGATCTCGCCCATCGGCTCACCAACGCGGTGTGAATGTGTTAATGAATTTGTAGCCAACTTCATTGCGACAAGTTCAATGCAACTCAGTGTATATAGTTATTATTGTGAGATTTGTTTTATTTTAACACATTGTTGACCGGCAATTAATTTCAACAAAAGTGATAATAAAGTGAACAGAATTGAACGCAACGAAGAGAGATTTGATAATATCCTATATTACTCGTGACCGGTCAACAAGGCGTTAATATTGTTTTATTCAGATATTCAAAAATACGTTTAAATTATGGAATAAAATATAAATTTTTGTAAGATTCATTTACACATAGACTAAAGTTAAAAATTAAAAATGCATTTTTAATGTGTAATTTTCAGATGAAATGCTAATTGAACTGGTGAAAACTAAACCAGATTGTAACGGGGCGGTCTGGTCGGTGCGAGAACCAGGTTCGAGAAATAACGAGTCGGTGTTAATTAGCAAAAATAGAAAGATTTATTCAAAATAATGAAAAATAAGGAAAGTGATCACAATGGAAGCGGTGGGCCGCCGGCGGCGGCCCCTGGCGTAGCCGTAGATGGTTGCGGCGGTATCTCCTGCCGGGCTCGCTATAACAGAAGAAGCTAACGGTGAGCTGGCGATGGAGCCGTGTCGCACTTAGTCTAGTTGTACATGACTTATGAACTACGGTCGGGTCCCGGCCCGTCACAGAAGTTACGCGGTCTTACAAACTAGCGCAGGTCGAAGCTGTCGCTACGAGGTCTTACGAACTAACGCGGGTCGTAGCTGTCGCTACGCGGTCTTACAGGCTACGACGCGGAGTGAAAGCGCGGCGAGCGAGAGTCGCGGTGTTCTAGCGTACGCGTGAAACGCGGAGTCGTCGAAGACTAGGAGAAGGGATGGCCCATTCGGGCCGCCGGTCTTTTATTCAAAAGTCGCGCTGCGGTGTTCCGCGTTGCCTAACGCGGCTGTCTTCTCGTACACCGTGGTCAAACCTAGAAGTGAACGAGGCGACGACCAATCCTGGCTCGCCCTGTGTCAAGCCTCGGGACGGGACGGAATCGATTGCCATAGGCCGGATGCGGTGCCGTGTAAGCTAGCGTTCGGAACTCCGCGGACAAACCGGCGGATGTTACGGACGCGCACTACTTTGGTCATCCTGGGTCAAACCTCGGGGCTGACGAAGCTAGGCGCCTACAGTTGCCAGCCCGTGACATACGTCAGTGTCCGACTGCCGGTGAACTCGTCGCCTGGACAAACCGCGGCGCCGAGTCTGCCGGTGCTCTGGTCCGACCTCCTAGGAGGTCTGCTCGGGGCCGAGGCCCTGAGGCAACTCATTGATCCACGCGTCGATTAATCCTACTTATAGCCTCGCTCGCGGGAGTGGGGAGGCCGCCGCGGTGGGGGCCCGCGATGCGCGACGTCGATCCGCGGCTGACGTCGCAAGGTCTATATGATTTGCAATCACCTAGTTATAGTAACACTAATTACAAAAACAAGCGTGGAACGAAACTGGAAAAGCGATAGGTCAATCTGGTAAGTAAAGTGACAAATTCAATACTGTTAAGTATGTACGTTTATTTGATTTATATTTGTCTCCCTCATAAAAAGAGGAGCATCGGCGGCACGTTGCGCGTGCAGCACACTTCATGTTCGTGCGGTTCCTGCGATGGTCGGGCCGTGGTTGGGACGCTGAGATTTTGCCTTCCTTTTTCTATTAATTAGTGTTGAAAGCGTTGTGTGTTCGGTTGCAAAATAAAACCATTTATTCATCCTAACATGGTAGCAGAGGTCCGTGGTTGCGGTGGTTCATGAATAAGAGAATAAAAAAGGTAACAGAAGTCGAAAAGAAGGTTTAATAGTTCGACGCAATAACGTGTAACGGAAAAATATGGCGTACATGAAGATCGACGATATCACTATACCGATTTTTGATGGCTCTGATTATTCAAATTGGAAGAGAAGAATACTAAAGTTTGTACAATTCAAAAAATGTATAGATGTGGCGATAAGAGAAAAGACAGAAGTCAATGCAGAGGAAGAATGGAATCAAGCAGACATAAAGGCCACCAACTACATATATAGTGCAATTTCAAACAAACAACTAGAATATATCGGTGATTTGGACTCGACATGCAAAATAATGAAAAAATTTGACGAAATGTACCTAAAGGAATCGACAGCGTTACAGATCGTCTGTAGGAACGATGTAGAAAGTATTAAACTAAAAAACTTTCCAGAAGTGTCGTCATTTTTCGATGAATTCGAAAAGGCCGTAAACGAGCTCAAAGCTGCTGGAGCAAACGTGTCGGAACAGGAGAAGCTAAGATACATGTTAAAAGCGATACCACAAGCATATAGTTATATAGGAGACCTGACTGATGTACTGCCTGAAGAAGAAAGAACAGTAGAATATGTAAAAAGCAAAATTAAATTGAAATCAATTGAAAGAAAGAATAAAGCTGAGGAAAATGAAGAAAGTTCTATGAAGTCCAATGCATTTGTGTCAGAAAACAAAGGGAAATGCTTTCGCTGTGGCAAGCCCGGTCATCTACAAAAGGATTGCCACCAATTAAATTTTACTGGTCAACGAGGACGCAACAAATACAATCCAGGATGGTCACGCAGTCAAGGTAACCGACGAGGAGGCTTCAGAGGCAGAGGTAACTACAGAGGCGCAGCCAACGCATCATCAAGTGAGCAAGGTCAACACATGCAACCACGTGTACACGGGAACTCTTTTATTACCCAAGTAAATGCGTCAGAAGTAAATTGTAATGTTAAGGTCGGCAACAACCAAGTTAACTGGATTCCGGACAGTGGATGTACAGATCACATTGTAAATGATGATACACTATTTAGCGAGTTTATAGAATTAAGAAAACCGACTGATGTAAGGGTAGGAGATGGTAGAGTACTGAAAGCAACAAAACTAGGTAAGATCATTACGGAGTTTGAAGTGTTTCAAAACAAAAGCGAGATAACTTTACTAAATGTTTTTTATGTGAAGGAAATGAAACAAAACTTAATAAGCTATTCTAAGGTAACGATTAAAAATAAAATAGTTTCACATGGCAATATTTCAAAGGTCTACAATCGCAACAGCGAACTAATAGCAGTAGCTCATAAAAGGGGCAATTTATATTATATGACAAATCTTATAAGTAACCATAACAAAAGTAAAGAAACAAATTCCAGTGTTGTCAAAACATATAGTACAGAAAAAATGTCCCTAAAGGAAAGATGGCATCGCACATTGGGTCACGTAAACTTTAACTATTTGAATATTATATGCAAAAACGAATTATTACAGGGAATTCCAAGAGAAATAGAGTCAGATCCTATGAAGTGTACAATTTGCATAGAGAGTAAGATGCACAATATACCTTTTGATAATAATAGAAAGCGCGCAACAGATATATTAGAAATAATCCACACAGATTTAAATGGGCCACACTCGTCAGAAGGGTATAGAGGAGAAAGGTATTTCATAACCTTCATCGATGACTATAGCAATTTGGCTAAAGTCTATACTATAAAGTCAAAGTCTGAAGTCTATAATTGTTTTGTAGATTATATTAATTTGGTTTAAAATTTGACGAGCAGAAGAGTTAAAACTGTCAGATGTGATAACGGCAGAGAATATTTAAATGCAAATATTCATCAGTTTGCTCGAGAAAAGGGCATACGTATGATTCCATGCCCAGCCTATGTTCATGAGTTAAATGGTGTGGCGGAAAGATATAACAGATCAATAATGGATATGTCGAGGTGCCTGTTGAAAGAGGCTAAAATTAATAAAATGTATTGGCCAGAAATAGTTCAAGCAGCAACATATTTAAAAAACCGAATCCCAACAAACACAAACAAACAAAAAACACCATATGAAGCATTCTTCAATGAAAAACCTAATAGAAAGTACTTAAGAATTTACGGAAGTAGAGTTATGTCAGAGTACCAGAACAACTAAGAAAGTCAAAATGGGATAGTAAAGCCATCTTAGGCGTATTGCTAGGATATACAGTAGTCGGTTACAGAGTCCTAGTAAACAACAGAATAATAAATGCTAGACATGTGGACGTAGTAGAAGAAAATGCAAAGCTCATAGGTTTTAAAGACGACGAAAAGGGAAATGACGATGATACCGAGGTGAGTGAAGATGACCTGTATCAAAGCACAGAGTCAAGAGAGGAAAGCGATCTAATGAAGAGTCACCTGAAGAACATGGCAAGAGTTATAACGAGATAGTACCAAGACGTTCCACAAGAAACAAACAACCCAACACTCGTTACATCAATGACGATTTCATCTCTAATCACGTGTACGATAACTATTGTAATGCCACGGCACCTAGCACTTTTGAGGAAGCAATAAATAGCAGTGAATCCAAAGAATGGAAAAGAGCCATGGATAACGAAATGGAGAGTATCATCAAGAACAAAACCTGGAAACTGGTGAAGAAACCTGAGGACAAAAAAGTCATAGACGTAAAATGGATTTACAAAAGGAAGAGTGAAAGTATTTATAAGGCTAGACTAGTGGTCAGAGGGTATCAACAGGAAGACCATCTGGACAATATATACTCTCCAGTACTCAAAATGCAAACATTAAAGACTCTACTGGCGTTCTGTTGTCAAGAGAAATTTGTTATTGAGCAAATGGACGTAGAAACAGCGTTTTTAAATGGCAAAATAATTTCAGAGGTTTATGTTGCTCAGCCAGTGGGTTATGAAGATGACACAAACAGAGTTTGTAAGCTGTTAAAAGCTTTGTATGGTCTAAGAGAAAGCCCTAGAGCTTGGTATGAATGTTTCAATAGTTTCATGGAAGAATTAAAATTTAAAAGGTGCAACAGCGACTATTGTCTATATGTAAACCGCGAAGATAACGAGCTTATTTGTATTTTGTTGTTCGTCGATGACATGTTAATATGTGGTAAAAACCAAAGAAGAATCTGTGAAATTAAAGAGAGATTATCAAGACGCTTCAAAATGAAGGACATGGGTAAAGTGAGCAGTTATGTAGGAATTGATATCGAATATGATTCAAGGAATAATATCATGATGTTAAGCCAAACAAGGTATATCGAGTCATTGGTAAAGAAATATAGTTTAGAAAATGCAAACCTCTATCATACTCCTATGGAAGTCAATCTTAAGTTAGAACCTGCCGAGGTAATGGATTCAAGTATTCAGTACAGAAACCTGATAGGGGAGCTTTTGTATATCAGTACAGGCACCAGACCTGACATTGCATTTAGCGTAAATTATTTAAGTAGGTTTCAGGGTTGCTATGATAATACACATTGTAAATATGCGCTTAGAGTTCTAAAGTACCTATACTTAACAAAAGGACTGAAACTGACCTACACCAAAGATGAAAATTCTGAAATAATAGATTGTTATGTGGACGCAGATTGGGCTGGAGACGTTTGTGATAGAAAATCCACATCAGGATATGTCATAAGACTGTTCGGCAATACAATATATTGGAAATCGCACAAGCAAACCTCGGTTGTAAAATCGTCTACTTTCGCTGAATATGTGGCACTCTCTGAGGCTGTGAGTGATGTGAATTTTCTGCGTGAGATGCTAAAAGATGTATTTATGATTAACGTAGACAGGCCCGTGAAAATGTATGAGGACAATTCGGGAGCTATGACCATTGCAAAATGCGGAAATCTCTCCAAGAGGTCAAAACATATAGAAGTGCAGTATCATTACGTAAATGAATATTATGAAAAGGGTCTTATTGATGTAATTAAAGTCGAGTCCGAAAACAATGTAGCCGACATTTTCACTAAATCATTATGTAAAGTCAAATTTATAAAGTTCAGAGAGATGCTAAGGTTAAGAGAGTAATAAAGCGTATCAAAATATAAATGCAAGGAAGCATGTTAAGTATGTACGTTTATTTGATTTATATTTTGCCTCCCTCATAAAAGGAGGGGCATCGGCGACACGTTGCGCGTGTAGCTCACTTCATGTTCATGCAGTTCCTAATATAGTCAGTCCGTGGTCAAGACGCTCAGATTTTGCTTTTCTTTTTTATTAATTAATGTTAAAGGTGTTGTATGTTTTATTACTAAATAAAACCATTTATCCATCCTAACAATGACACTTATACTTTTAGGCACAAAAGTACAGATATGGAGAGTGAAGAGGACCGTCTTTGACGGGGGTGGTGGTGGGTCTCTCCTCACTCTCCTATTAATTTTTAGTTTCCTAATAGTGGATTCATCAGGAAGTGTAAGTATCAGTGTTTACATTGAAGTAGTATAAACTCAAAAAGTAATTGTTATTAAAGTTATTTATTTTTATAGATCAAACCAGGGTGTACAGCATGATAGTTCAAGAGATCCTGTATCGTCTGAACCCAATTTTAGACATGTTTGTTCAAAGCGTATAGCGTTCATGTTCTGGTGTAGTATTTTCCTAATAAAAAACGGCTTGTACTTTACTGAGCAGTATTTTAATCCCTTTTTGTCTAAATATCCATTCGCTATTTATTTCCTAATATAACCCTAACCTAACCATTTAGTATTTTTATATAAAACAATGTATAAGCTAAGAAACTTTATTTTTGTGGGATTTTTTCACTTATACTTCCTCACTGCAACGTAATATATTGTAGCATAAGCATATTTTAATTAATTAAAAGTATAATAAATTTTCTACACTTGCACTATTAACCAAACTCTGCGTTTAAATTTTGTCAAGTACAATGCGACAGCTGACTATTTCTTTTACATTCAGAAAAGAATATAGAATTAGCCAAAAGCGCCCTCTCGTTTTCATCGGCCTGCCCTATATCTATGGGTATTACCATTTCGGTGCAGAAAAATCTGCTGTAATACCGACGTCCCGAATCGGTGACGTCACGTACCGTGTCTACCCCCTTAAGTATGTATATATACATATATCAGTGACTATAGATAGTAGAAGACTGGACATGCCTTTGTTCTCAAAGGCTCGTGAATTTGTGCCTCGAGAACGAGCGCCATCTGCTCTATCCTAATATAAAAATGTGAAACACTTCGCACTAGAGAAGTGTAACACGCGTTGATGGTAACGGAAGATTGCTTCGATACCCAGGATTGTACCCCTTTGCTTACAGCCTTCAGCACAGTGTTGTCATATCTCACTAGACAAAGAAAGAGAATACGCGCAACGAAATAAACTGATCGTGAGACAAATACATGTCAAAGCAATGCCGCGAGATCTTTTACTTTATCGAGCTCCACTCAATTTCTAGATGCGGACATGGTTTTTCTGTTGAAAAAATAATTTTAATTTCAGAGAAGTAAGACGTTCGTACGGAGTGAACAGAAAATGCAATTTATGCATGCAGTAATGATAAATAATAATTGTATTTTTAAAATATAATGTGGGACAGGTATTTAAAAGCAAAAAAGTGTATTTTAAAAACATTTTTTTTAATATTCATTATTAAAATACATGGGGTGCAGCGGTGATGCGTATAGGCGGTGCGGCGTAATTCCGTACATTGGGTGCGCCGTAGATGCGTACACGGTGGCCGGCGCACAGTGGGACAAAACGGCTTTCGGCGATCAAAAGTCGATTTTCGTGAATTCGAAAATTGAAAAACTAATTACATACATCGATAGAGAATAAACTGTAGTTTAACGTAGTGTAATCCGTTTTTTCATATTTGCTTCTGTTTTGTCGTGGTTCACACTCAAAGTCAGTAGAAATTCGTCAAGACGAAACGCTGATAATATTATCCGTAACTTCAATGTACGATTCTAATGAATTTTACTCGGAAAGATACAATTCAAATGAATGATAAAGTTTACTAGGATAGTATAGATTTTATTCAGTGCATAAAGTAAGTTAAAATATTAACAACTTTTTAAATAATAGGATCTGATTGAAACGAAGTACATTTAACTAAAATCTCAACTTTGAGTTTGATTTAAAAAAAATGCGACAACTTGCCACATGTTTAATTATTACTATATGAAAGAGTGAACCTTCCTCTATTAGCATCTGAAAAAATCGATTGCACTTTTTTGCACTTTTTCAAGAAAATGGCGATTGAATGAAATTACACCAATCTTGATCGCTGCGCACGAAGATGGAAAAGCAGTAACAGATACGATTATTAACTAGTTAACTGCCTTATTAACTATTATTATTAATTACTGCAACGTGTATATTCATCATCCAAAACTTTATTTCGGTTTAATAAAAGTGTTCAATATACAGTATTGCCTCCTAATAAGCAAGTGGTCTCGACTTCGAAATAAGCAAGTCGCTATCCCCTCTTCTTTGTTTGAAGTCGCCCGCAAAGTGAGAGGTACGAGAAGTGAGTGAGAGGTCCATGAAAGGGCGAAGCCGATGTTTAGGGCAATAAATTTCACGCTCGACTGAGCAGTGGCATCGGTTAGTAGAAGAAGGATGGAATATATGTATATAATGCTTTCTATCCTTGTTCAAAAAATAACATCGCTGCTCGGCCGATCACTATATGATTTGCCGCTACCTCGGATCTCTCACTCGTTTCTCGCGTTCTCTATCGTCCCGTTTCGAGAACAAAGTCAAGCCGAATAGCTACCTCCCTCGAAATAAGCAACGGTTCGGTCCCGAGCCACTTGCTTATTTCGTGGCAATACTGTAACAACTATTTATAAATAATAGGATCTGATTGAAACGAAGTACCTACGTTTAACTAAAATCTCAACTTTGAGCTTGATTTTAAAAAAATGCCACAACTTGCCACATGTTTAATTATTACTACAGGAAAGAGTGAACCTTCCTCTATCAGAATCTGAAAAAATCGGGTGCACTTTTTTGCACTTTTTCAAGAAAATGGCGATTAAATGAAATTACACAAATCTTGGCCGCTGCGCACGATGATAGAAAAACAGTACCAGATACGATTATTAACCAGTTAACTGCATTCCACGTGCATATTCGTCATCCAAAACTTTATTTCGTGCTTGCAATATGCCATAATAAATTTTCATAATTGTCGAAACTATTTTCACGAATGATGTGGTGTTGATCATAATAAATATAAATAAATATATTATAATAACACATGTCATGTTATTTTTTAATTATTAAATCCGTTTTTCTTATAGTTATTAACAGTTTTGAGTCAAATTTTTATTAAATGACATAAAATATGTCTAACAAGTGAAGAATATTGAACGCGTTACAATTTATACGGGAATATTTTGAGACCCTGTAGTTCAATATGATTTATATTGGTACAACTTAAGTACCAATGAAGTACAACGAAGAATGAATGGTTACAAAAGTAATTCTGATTTGTTTAAAATAACAAAAGAACAATAAACGTTGTTATAAAAAGTTGGCGGTGAGAAAATTCTTCAATCTGTCTTATCGACAGCGGCCGCCACATCGCTGTGGCGGCACCTACGTCCGGTGAGCCGTCTCGTCGGAGAGTTCATTTCCGACTACACGAGCGCACTCTATAGTTAGGAAAAGCGGGAAAATGTTTTTCCTCCCCCACGTCAAGCGTTGGCGTGGGTCATTCTGTCCGGAAATCTCGAAGCGGTTGGTTGGAGACGCTTGTATAGAAAATACTTCCATATTTTTATATTTTTATAATTTTATATTAATTCAAATTTATAAACTCAGTTATTTAGTTATAAGAGTTTAGGGTTAGCATCAGTTAGGTGAATGACTTATTAGAGAAAATAAAGGACTTGTTTCATGTGCATTACAGACAAAGAATATTTAATTTATTCATTCTGTGTAACGGTTGATGATATGGTAGAGGCCTAATTTATCCTCACTCGTGAAGGCCCCTACAATTGGTGACCCCGACGTGATTCAAGACCTTTTTGTTTTGGAAGAAAAAGTGAAAAAGTGTGCACAAGATGCCCCTCACACGCTCTCCGGCGCGACTCGATGGAGACGCCATAAGGGCGGACGAGTCGGTTGAAGCAACCCTTTCAACGCTTGCGGCCGGGACTGATGCGGCTATATATTCGGCGACTTTAAAAAAACTACCACCGTTTTGGAAAGAAAACCCGATACTATGGTTTGCACAAGTGGAAGCGGCTTTTGATCTGGCGAGAATTTCGAGTGACGATACAAAATATCGTCACGTAATCACACATTTGGACCAGACGGTTTTACCCTTCGTGGCGGATATCCTCACCGACCCACCGGCGAAAGGGAAGTATGAGGCGATAAAAACAAGATTATCGGCGCTTTTGACGAGTCGCCGGAATCCAAATTGCGACGTGTTCTCCGTGGTCGTGGAATGGGGGACGAGAAGCCGTCTCATTACCTCCAAAAAATCAGGAACCTCGCTAGTGGACAGATCAATGAGAAAGTGCTGCGATCTTTGTTTTTGGAGCAGCTACCGGACAATATACGTAGCATCCTGGTTATTACCGAGACACAGGATTTGGGTAAGCTGGCTTTGCAGGCTGATAAGATCGCCGAAATGCAAGCGGTAAACGTGGCGGCGGTGTCGTTCACATCAACGGCGTCTTCACCGCCCGACAAGATGACGGCGCTGCAGGAACAAATCGGGGCATTGACCAAGATGGTGGAAACGCTGACGACACGAGTCAGCCGAGTGGATCAGCGATCATGGCGACAATGGCGGAGAAGGCGTAGCAACTCGAGGGAACCCAGGTCACCTCACCGATCGAGGTCGAACGATGGCCTATGTTTTTACCATCGACGGTTCGCGGACAGGGCGAACCGGTGCATTATCCCATGCAGTTGGACAGGACCACCACCACACGGACCTTCGGGCAATAGGAGCCCAGCACAGCTGCCGGAAAACTAGCTGAGTCTATCCGCATAATGACGGCAGCAGAGGGTCAGCACAATAATTGCCGTCTCGTAATTACTGATCGCGCCAATAATTTAAGTTTTTTAGTAGATACAGGGGCAGATATCTCCGTGTTACCGCATAGATCGGCGACAGGAGTATCTGTTCCCGCAGATTTTAAACGGCGTCCGTTTACATGGGAATTTATCGTGGCCAATGTTCAGCAGCCCATTATCGGCGCAGATTTTTTGCGCAGGCACGGTCTCTTGGTGGATCTCCGTGTCTACGCGATTAGGTACGGGAAGGAAAATAAAGTTAGGTGGATAAAAAAAGTCCACGTCGGAACACAGTCACAGTTCACACGATGGGTCTTTTATTACAAGCACTTAAATTATGCTACAAACAAACAATTGTTATGACCAAAAGGAACATATGTAAACTATTGTATAACGGATTAACGCACAGATTAGACGATTTATGAATTCTTTCTTTTATGTATACGCCTTGTATCAATCACCGAGTAACGAATAACGAATACCGGCTGTCCTCCGCACACCTCTATATATAAGTGTCGCGATCCCGCCGACGTCACCGTGCGCCGGCAAGGAAGGGGGAAGCTGGCAGTTAGACTAAGAGAGTTTAAAATTGCGGTGATCTGCCGCAACATTCCTGCCCCCCTTGCCGACGGGGCGTACCGGAGGCAACTCGGACTAGTTGGCACGCGTAGCCGGGCCGACTTTTGGATGCGTAGTATCGGTGTCCGGAACGTCGATTGGAAGCAAACACAGTTTAGTGACTGGACGAGTGAGTGTCGAGTGTGCGGTTCGTAGCGTAACGACGCGAGTGAGATTGTCGCGTCCCGGGTGCAGCTGAGTTACACGTGCGAGCGGCCATTTGGATGGGGGCACGCGATCGTCTTTTATCAGTACCAGAGAGCCGACCTTGATCCCGTCGTGCCGGACGAGCCATTTGGTGGCTAATTGAATAGAAGAGAGGTATTCGCGAGACCATCGCAGCCAAAGGTGATCGACGAATTGCTTCATTAGTTGCCAACGCGAGAGGCGAGAAGTGGGAACGTCCGAGAGGTCCGGTTCCGGTAAAGTCGTCAACGCGGCTCCGGTCAAGAAGTGACCGGGGGTGAGAGCACTGATATCGGACGGATCATCGGTTAGCGGACATAACGGTCGTGACTTTAGCACCGCTTCGATTTGAGAGAGGAGAGTCGAGAATTCTTCAAAGGTAAGTGCCGTGTTCCCGATCACGCGACGCAGATGGAATTTTACCGACTTCACGGCGGCTTCCCACTTACCGCCGAAGTGAGGTCCCGAGGGGGGGTTGAATTTCCATTCAGTGCCGTCGTTAGCCAGCGAATTCGCGACAGCAGTCGAAACGCGAGGCGCCTTTTTCCACATACTACGCAGTTCCCTATCGGCTCCGACCAGGTTTGTTCCGCAATCGCTAGTGATGGTGGCCGGTATTCCGCGACGGCCGCTGAATCGCTTGTATGCTGCGATGAACGCCTCCGCGGAATAATCGGAGACCAGCTCAAGATGGATCGCGCCGGTGGAGAAGCAGATAAAAACAGCAATATATCCCTTAAAGATTCTACCTCCTCGACCGCGGATAGTTTTTATGCTAAAGGGTCCGGCGTAGTCTACACCGGAATGCAAGAACGCTCGGGGGGGGGGGGGGGGAACGCGACGCACGGGAAGCTGTCCCATTAACTGTTCCGCCGTACGCGCTCGCTGTCGTGTACAAATTGTGCATCTGTTTATAAACATGCGGATCGGGCACCGACCTCCGAGAATCCAGTATGTTTGTCGAATGGTTGCTAGTGTGAGCTGAGGACCAGCGTGTAGCGCAAGTTTATGGGCGTGGTCGATAACGAGCGATGTGAATATAGACGATCGCGGTAGAATTAACGGATGCTTTTGATCGGGATGGAGAGCCGCATTACGTAGCCGTCCGCCGACGCGAAGATGACCGTGCTCGTCAACGTAGGGCATTAGTCTGTATAACGGACTGGATTTCGCGACTGTCGACCCCGCGGAAAGTGCGGTTAGTTCATCCCGGAAATACTCCTTTTGTATTTCCCTGACCCAATACAGACGCGCTTGGTCGATTTCGGCTACGCTTAACGTCGGAGCTGCGAATGGTGGGGATAAGCGCGATCGGAATTTGCCAACGGCTCGGAAAAACCACGACGTCACGCGACACAGTCGAGTCAGTGTTGAAAAACGCGAGATTATGTTAGTCCACGACTTCTCGATCGCCATCAACGCAGTGTGTCCACGAACTTGACGCATTTCAGTGTCAATACGATTGTCTGGTGGTAGCTCGTCGGATGGCCACGCTGGAGACGGAAGGCGTAACCAAGGGGGTCCCTCCCACCACACGAGATCACCAGCAAGATGTTGAGGCGTCGCGCCACGCGAGGCTAGATCCGCGGGATTTTGAGAGCCGGGGACGTGACGCCACGTGGCATCCGGAAGAGCGGTCTTAATTTCTGTTACCCGATTCTGAACGTACTCCTTCCATCGCGAAGGGTGGCTTCGTACCCAAGCTAGGGCAACTGCAGAATCGGACCACAGATGCACGGGAACGTGGTCGAGGTGAAGCACGCGACGGATTCGAACAACGAAACGCGTAAGTAACACGGCAGCGGAAAGTTCGAGTCGAAGGATTGTCACATGCTTAAGAGGCGCGACCTTCGTTTTCGCGAGCAATAACGTAGTTTCGATTGCGTCGTTTTCGGTTGTTGTACGTAAATACACGGCAATTCCCATCGCGAGTGAGGACGCGTCCGCAAACCCGTGGATTTCCGTGGCGACGTTCGTGGGGGCGATTCCTACCCAGCGCGGGATGGACAATTCTCGTAAGTCCGGGAGTCCCGCGGTAAACCCTTCCCACCGTTTCGCGAAAGTGGAGGGAAGCGCGTCGTCCCATCCCATTTGCAGCGTCCATAATTCTTGCATGAGAATTTTACCGTGAACGATAACTGGCGCGATCCATCCGAGCGGGTCGAACAGCTGAGACACTGTTGACAATACTGTGCGTTTAGTAACGGGTGATTGACTGCTCGCACTGAATGAAAATACAAACGCGTCGCGATCTATGTTCCATAACAGTCCTAGCGCTCGGTGCGATGTATCTGGATTTAATGCACGTTCAGATTTCGATTCGACTAGACTACACACATTAGAAATTAGTTCATCAGAATTCGCGGTCCATTTGTGCAGATGAAAGCCACCACGCTCAAGAAGACGACAGATCTGAGAGACCTTTTCTCGCCCATCTTCGATACTGTGGGCACCGGAGAACACGTCGTCGACATATGTTTCAGTGAAGAGAATAGTGCGTGCAAGAGGTAATTCATGACCGTTATCTGTCGCGAGCTGACGCATGCACCGAAGCGCTAAGTATGGCGAACACGCGAGTCCGTATGTTACGGTAGTGAGTGAAAATTCTGATACAGGAGCGGAAGAATCGCGCCGCCACAGAATGCGCTGCAACGCTTGATCGTCAGGATGAACGCGGATCTGACAATACATTTTTTCAACATCCGCCGAAAACGCGAACGCGTATTGTCTCCAGCGCAGCAAAATATCGGCGAGGTCATTTTGCAGTTTCGGACCGGAATGAAGACAATCATTCAAGGAGTATCCGGACGAGGTTTTGTATGATCCGTTGAATACAACGCGAATTTTTGTGGAGCTGGTGTCACGAAAAACCCCGTGATGTGGTAAGTAATACGACGAGCTGGTTATGATATCACGGGGGGAAACGCGGCGCATATGACCGAGTTGCTCGTATTCGTCTAAAAATTGATTATACGCGTTACATAAAGCTTGATTTTTAGAGAGACGATGTTCGGAACTCATTAATATTCGATACGCGGAGCTGCGAGAATCGCCGAGAAGAGACACGTCACGAGATAACGGTAAGCGAACAATGAACCGCCCGGTCTCGTCGCGCTTATGTGTATTTACAAAATGTTGTTCGCATTGCAGATCAGCGTCAGACAATTGGGACTCACAGTTCGTAGAATACTCTTCTTGAGTCCAAAAAGGCTGTAACAGATCAAGTAGGTCGCGGTCCACGCTGCATTGAAGACTTGATGGTGCTGCACGCAATGCGTCATCGGGCTGATGCGACGTGGGACCGGAAACGATCCACCCAAGGTGCGTTCGCTGAGCAATGGGTGTGTGTGGAGGGCCTCGTATGACTTCCGGAAGTAGCACAGCGTTGTACACCTCGACCCCGAGGATCAAATCGATGCGCCTAGGATGCGACGGATCCGGATCTGCTAGTTGAATCCCGTGGAGGTGGGGCAGCTCGGCGACATTGAGGGGGCGATCTACAACGTAATCGGTTAGCTTGGGCAGGATAAGTGCATTTACCTTGAGGTCGAACGGGGGATCTTTGAGCGAGGAGATCTTAAACGTGGAGGATCCCCGGGTGACCACTGTCCTTCCTGCGCCAATACCAGATACAGGCACGTTAGCCTGACGACGTGGAAGGCTGAGCTGCTGAGCGAGCGACTCCGTGGCGAATGAAACCTCCGAGCCCTGGTCAAGAAGGGCGCGGACGACGCAGACGTCGCCACCAGGAGACGAGACCTTGACTAGTGCAGTTGCCAGCAGCATCCGTCCATGGTGCGCAGCCAAATGAGACGTCGTTGGTGTGGAGACCAGCTCCGTGGAGGACGGCTGCTCCGGCTTTGACGGAGTCGCCGTGACGACCGGCTTGGACGCCTCGTGAAGAGTGGAGTGGTGACGGGCCTTACAAGTGACGCAGCGTCTAGTAGAGCGGCAAGACTTGCGATGGTGGGAACCCAAACAATTAAAGCAGAGCCGTTGTTGAGTGACAAATACTTTGCGCTGTTCCAAAGTCTTAGCAAGATATGTCGGACACGATTGTACGAAGTGTGAGGCTTGGCAAACTTGGCACACCGTCGCGGCGATCGATGCTTGATGGACTTGGACCTTTCCATCTCGGTTCCGTGAAGTGACTTGAGCCGTTCCCGCAACCCGTTCTATGGCCTCTGTGGCACGAATGTGCTTGACTAAAAACTCATTTAATTGCGTAACTGTAAGAGTCTCGGTTGAGTTGCCAGTATGCAGTTCCCATTCCCGCAAGGTGTTAGGGTCAAATTTACGCGACACCCAGTATACTATGATGGGATCCCAGTTTTTAGTATCACATTTAAGACCGTTAAGCGCGCCAAGGACTTCGTTTGTTGTGCCATGTAACCGTTTGAGCTCGTTTGCGGATTCGCGCTGTATTCGTCTGATAGAAAACAACAACTCGAGCTGCGTGTTGACTAGGACGCGACGGTTATCGTAGCGGTCAGAAAGGGCGTGCCAAGCGAGTTCAAAATTCTCGACGGTAACGGACATGTTGCTGATTAGCTGGGCCGCTTCACCTGTGAGGCTCATTTTCAAATAATGAAATTTCTCTACGTCGGAAATGGATGAGTTTGCGATAACGATGGAGTGAAATAAGTCGCGAAACGGCGTCCATTCCTTGTAAATCCCGGAGAAGTGAGGTAATTCAAGTTTTGGTAAAGAACGTGATTGAGTTCGCCGGGTGCGATGAGATGAGAATCTGCGCTTAGAGACGTTGGAGCGGCCGGTGTGAAGAGAGCCAAATAGTCGTTGATTATTGACTGATTTTCAATGACCATTTCTTCGCACTGAGTTCGAAGATCGTCGACAAAATAACTCAGTTTCTTCGTGACCTCAGTTTTCTGGTCCGAAATTGATGCGTGATTTCGCTGGAACGCTGCCCAGTTGTCCGTCAGAATGGAAAGACGTGCCTTGACGTAGGTTTCGGTGATATTGGCTTCGCCCTTTTTCTTCAAATTAATAGCTGCCCGGCTGATAGAGGTGAAGAGTTCTTGTTGTCGTTCGATGAGACCGCTGATTGTAGACATTGTAAAAAAGGCGGCTAACCGACGATTACGAATTTAAAACTTGTCCGTTGTGTTGATCGGCACTGATATTCACGCAAGGTCGTGCACACGCGTTTGAACTATGGCGTGTAACGGAACGCGGTTCACTTAGTGTTCGACACTTTTGTAAAAGCGGTTTCCACTCCCGTATAATGCCGGAAAAATCCGGCTCGAAGGACCAGAATGTCTACGCGATTAGGTGGATAAAAAAAGTCCACGTCGGAACACAGTCACAGTTCACACGATGGGTCTTTTATTACAAGCACTTAAATTATGCTACAAACAAACAATTGTTATGACCAAAAGGAACATATGTAAACTATTGTATAACGGATTAACGCACAGATTAGACGATTTATGAATTCTTTCTTTTATGTATACGCCTTGTATCAATCACCGAGTAACGAATAACGAATAACGAATAACGAATACCGGCTGTCCCCCGCACACCTCTATATACAGGGTGTTCCACAACAGGTGGGCAATATTTTAAGGGGTGATTCTAGGGATCTAAATAAGACGAAAATCAAGAATAACGAAATAGCGTTTACGGCTTTGTTTTCCAGTTATTAACGTTTGAAAATTCGAGTAAAAAGTGCCAGAAACCTGCAATCCGCTCAGCACCGACCACCGAACGTCAGCTGAGCAGGGGTCGGTACAGTCATAACCAAGAATCGTTCAATAGTAGAAACTTACCTCGTGCTATTCTGTTTCTCGGTACCCCACCATTCGGCTTTGATTCTTGCTAACGATCCCGAGCTTCCACAATTATTGCAAGGAAGCACTGCACTGCAGCTCAAACCATTAAAAGTCGATGGGGCTGAAACAATAATATATTGTGATATTTCTACCAATATTATTAGGCCTTATATCCCTGTAGAATTGCGCAGGCGTGTGTTTGATGGCGTGCATGGGTTGTCTCATCCAAGCGGTAGGTCCACCAAGAGATTGATTGGTAAGCGTTTTGTTTGGCCGCATATGAATAGGGACATTGTCAGCTGGGCTAGAACTTGCTTGCGTTGTCAGCGAAGCAAGGTAGCCAGGCATACCATTAATAAGCCCCAAAATATAGCTGTTCCAGAGGGCAGATTCCAGCATGTGCATATGGACATAATAGGACCTCTGCCAATAGTTACAGATTACAGATACTGTCTTACTATGATTGACAGGTTCTCCCGTTGGCCTGAGGCGGTTCCAATTAGAGATATTACTGCAGATACAGTTGCCACAGTTTTCTATGCCACATGGGTATCGCGTTTTGGTTCTTCTGCCTCAATAACTACTGATAGAGGCGCACAATTTGAGGGACAGTTATTTAACTCATTGGCAAAGCTTATTGGTACCAAACATATTCGCACAACTGCATACCACCCTGCATCAAATGGTATGGTAGAAAGGTGGCATCGATCACTTAAGGCAGCTATAATGTGTCAAGAATCAAAAGATTGGATCACTATCCTCCCAACTGTCTTGCTAGGATTGCGATCCAGTTACAAGGAGGATATTGGTGCCTCAGCAGCAGAGATGCTTTATGGAACTGCCCTCAGATTGCCGGGAGAATTTTTTATTGACACACAGCCACGCGACGATTTCTGCACTGACGATTTTAGACGTTACATGCAACTGATACGACCAAAACCGACGTTACATCACAGCCGAAAGTCGCATTTCTTATCAAAAGATCTGTTTACTACTTCTCATGTTTTTGTTCGAGTTGATGCTTCGAGGAAACCTCTGGAACAGCCGTATGAAGGGCCGTATCGCGTTATTAAACATGTATCGGACAACACCTTTTTGGTGGATTACCGCGGAAAAGAATCTATAATTTCCACCGAACGTTTAAAACCGGCGTATATAGAAATGGACGAAAATTGTGATTCGCAACCAAGAGTTTATTCGCGAAAATCGTCTGCTCTCCTTGCCAGGTCGAGTGACTTGGAGGGGAGTAGTGTAGCGGCACCTACGTCCGGTGAGCCGTCTCGTCGGAGAGTTCATTTCCGACTACACGAGCGCACTCTATAGTTAGGAAAAGCGGGAAAATGTTTTTCCTCCCCCACGTCAAGCGTTGGCGTGGGTCATTCTGTCCGGAAATCTCGAAGCGGTTGGTTGGAGACGCTTGTATAGAAAATACTTCCATATTTTTATATTTTTATAATTTTATATTAATTCAAATTTATAAACTCAATTATTTAGTTATAAGAGTTTAGGGTTAGCATCAGTTAGGTGAATGACTTATTAGAGAAAATAAAGGACTTGTTTCATGTGCATTACAGACAAAGAGTATTTAATTTATTCATTCTGTGTAACGGTTGATGATATGGTAGAGGCCTAATTTATCCTCACTCGTGAAGGCCCCTACATCGCCCTCGATCCTCGCGCCATCTAGCGGTCACAGAAGGAAGCAAGCCTTTCAACCGCGCCCTCTTTTCTAGGGTGCTCGGGGCCTGACGCCCTCGCTTCAACGCACCCCCATTTTTCCCTTGACCACTCTGTACTTTTCCGGCAACGCGATCGGAAGTAAGGGACACGCGTCTTTCCTACTTCCATTGCCATCTTTGATCGGGAGTCTTTGTTAATAAAGAGTATTATCATAACGTAATCATTCATCTTGTGTTTTATTTATTCATTGACATTAGTGTGGTGCCCGCGCAATCGCATCTCGCGTGGCCCCTAAAGAAATATGGCGCACATGGTTGCACACATAGACATATGAAATATAGACGGAGCCTTTCTACGAGGGGTAACTGATAATCGCGGTAAGGGGGAAACTCATCTGACTTCGACTATTTTCGTAAGCGCAGACTCGGGTATGTTCGGCTTTTCGCATTCGTACGATGAGTTGCATTGAACTTGTCGCAGTGAAGTTAGCTACAAATTCACTACGCATTCACGCCGCGTCGATGAGTGAATGCGTGGCCAACTTCACTGCGACAAGTTCAATGCAACTCATCATTATACATACATGTGAAATGTGAGCCGAATACTACCGAGTCTTGCCGGAATAAGTCGAAGTCAGACGAGTCTTCTCCTCGCCCCGATTATCAGAGCCCCCCTTACCTAAAGTAGCAGTTTATGCTCCGTCTATATTTTCATATGTCTATGGTTGCACATGGTGTGATGGTGGAAGCGTAGGTGTCTGAATTTCTAGGTTTGTGAATTCCGTTATTATAATTATTACTATTATTATTATTGAAAAAGATATTTTTTTAAAGTTTTTTCTAGGTGTTTAGGTTTTTCAATAACTTCTGCTGATGAGATGCAGTAACAGGAGAAGATAGAAATTAAGTAAGTACAGAATTTTTTAAAATTGTTACTGAAAACATAACTGTTTACATTGCTATTTTAGTAATATATTTAATTTTAGCAGCCTGCTCTCGACTGACGGTTGTGCGCGAATTCGCGAGAGACAAAAAACAAAGAGAGGGGAGAAGGAGACAAACCGTTTGGAAGGTGTCCCCTTTGCTGTACCATACACACACACACACGCACATTCAAAGTGTCAGAAACAATTATTCAACTAATGATAATTTCTCTTTTTATATAACTATTACAGCTATGCTATTATCATTGCATTTATTAATAATTAATTACATACGCTGTAATTTTTATAGAATTTAAGTTATGTTTTCTATCCAGTACGTACATTAACATCCCTACTGCATTCGAAATTTACACGCGTTTATTTGTTGACACGCGTGTAGTTGTATACTTGTATCAAGTACTTGTGTAAATTTCGAATGCGATAAGGATGTTAATGTACATACATGCTGAATAGAAAATATAACTTAAATTCTATAAAAATTGCAGCATATGTGATTAATTATTAATAAATGCAACGAAAGAGACAAATTACTATTTAAAAAAAAAAAATATGTTAGGAACCAAGGATTTGAACCAGGGACGTTTAGATTGCGAGTCATGTGTTTAACCGGGAAGCTGTTTGTAGAGTAACTAACTTTAATTGTTAATATCTTTTAGACAATTAATCGTCTACCCCCAAAATGGGGTATTTAACTCTATAAGGTGGCAAAGTTTCATTAATAAGTGAGTGTAACACTTGGGTAGTACCCCTTGTTAATATGGAAGGAATTAATTCTTTTACTTATTTCAGCTTATTAATCATTAATAAAGTTTATTGTAGAGTAACCTTTGCAATTTGAGCACTAACATTATAATTGTACTTTGAATTATTATCACAATAATAATGAAAAAAAAGATCTTCCCATGCGCCTAGTTTTTTAATACTTTCTATCAAATCATTTATAAATATGTTTGGATACTTATGTTCATCTAAAATTTTCAACTTGTATTTTGAAATATAGTTTTCTTTAACCATAATTGAGACTATCAAAATTAAAAATGTTCACTTCATTTTTACATAAAAATATTTCTTAATTTCAGAACAAATTATCTTGATACATAAATATGAACTGTTAATTATGAATGTAGGCTAAGTCCATTTTCAGCTGGATAGTAAAGTTAATTGTAAATCAATATTTTGTGTTCACTAGAAGCTAATACAATATAATATCAAATTCTTGTTTTGTGTCTCATCTTCATAATAATATATTTCTTTACAAAAATTATTCACTTTTTTTAACTTACTCTATTAATATATGTATAGTTTTTTCTTGAAATTTTTCATGTCAAATATTTGTTTCTAAAGTTTTTTATATTTATTTTGATGTGGATATTTTTTCTGAATATTCTAACAATTGTACTTTAAAGTTTAAGTTTTTCTTTTTTACTTCTTTTTATTTTTTAATTAATATATACCATGAGCCTAGTAAACGCGATATACATTCTTCTAATTTTGTAAATAATAATATATATATTAATAATATATTTGTTTCAGTTTGTTAAACACTTTGAATGACTAAAATGATTATATTTACAACTATTTCTTAGTTTTCAATTTTTGTTTGTTTAATAATATAGTGCACAATATATTTATTTTTATCAAAAAACTCTGCAATGCCTTTTTAAAATTTTCCTTAAAAATTATTATATTCAAAATTAAGTAAACTGTTTGTGCAATGTTTCAAATTCAATTATGTCTATTAATTTTTACATCTACTTCAAATATTCAATATTTCTTCAATAATCTTTTATATGTTTATATACTTTTGTCATTCACATTTAATATACATGTCACAGTAGATATGTTAATTTTAAAAAAGTTTACACTTACTAGCCAAGATATATACATATTAACTTCTAATAAAGTATACATTTACATTAGAACAAATGTGATATTTTTATATTTACTTGACATTTTTCTTAAAATCGTTATGTAGTTGCATATATTGACTAATACGAGTATAGTTATTACATTTTATGCTTTCATGGTAACATACATGCACGTTACAAATGCTTAACAAATATTATCTAACATTTTGAATTATCTTTTTCTCTTCAACTTTGCTTTGAAGATATTAATATTTTTATGACTCACTGAATACTATTACTGTTTACTCATATCAATTTTTAATAATTGTTATATAAAATCATAATAACCTGCAAACAAAATTCTATATATATATAAGTACATATACAAGTAAGTCACTGCTTCCAGAGTATGTTTATATAACGTATTATACACATTCCTACTTATCAACATAAATTGAAATCCTAAAAGACATTTATAAAGACAAATTTATATTTTTTATTATTTGCTTTGCTATATATCTACACACAATTATATACTTTAAAAAAATGTTTCTGATTTTTATAAACGTATACTGTATATGCATACAATGTATGTATGTATATACATACTGTATGTACATATATATGTATATACAGAATATTTCAAAAACAGAATAAACTAATAAAAATGTACCGTTATATGCGTGTGATGTATATTACATACATACAAGCCAGTTATATTTAATTTTTGTAGCTGGTTCATCATTTGCAACCTACTCCTTTGTGGATGGTGTTTCAGCAAAGATAAATCTTTTCCAATTATCTTATTTGTGTAAGGTAATTGAGCACATTGTTATATGTTTGAAAATATTTAAGTACTATAAATACATTTTATTAATTATTTATAAGTAAAAATTTCATATGTAATATAAAAAAGTTTCAACATATGTATATATTTCCATATAAATTAATATTTTGTAATTTTAAATACATTCTAAATATTTTACTTTGTCTTTAGAAAATTAAAAATAAATTATTTTTATTTAGTTATTATTTACTCTTTTTTAATTTATACGTTAAGAAACGTTAATGAAATCAACTTTTTTTTCTCAATTCTATTTATAATTTTAGTCTCAATACAATAATAAGTAGCAAATGCTACATTTATAAAAGATTTGTAAGGGAAGTTTAAAAATTACAATTTTATTTTCATATTTTCAATATTCTAAAAATATATTTTTGTATATTGCATTGAAATAAAATTTTTAATTTTTAAAAACCATAACTTTTATGAGTCTTCTTTTTTTGTAGGTAATCATTTATATTTCCCGCGTTGGCGAATTGAAACATACGGTTTAGTGTACCATCTGAAAAGTCATGAAAATTTCGTGATCTGTAGAAATTGCATGGAGAACAGCACAGTTCAGACAAGCGGCAGAACAGTGTGATCCGTCGCCATTTTGTTTATTTTCGCGTAAAAGAGATTTAAGAGATCACCTAAGCAGATCGTTTTATCTTTGTCCGTGAATAGATCAGCTGAATGCATTAGTAGTTACGTTAGAAAGTTGAACGGATTATCCGGACAGAAAGAAATTATTTGTATAGGGGATTATTGGCAGTTTGGAGAAAGTACCTAAGATCAAAACTTTAAAAATCCAAAGTTTGGTAAGGAGTACGCAATTCTTACGATTATAAACGTGCCGGTACCGCGGTGCGGAATACGTTTCTCGGATCGGTTGAGAAAAAGTGAGGGAATAAAAAGTGAAAAGTGTAAACGAGATATAGGTGCTACAAAGAGTGAGAAACGAAAGTCGTGACGACAAGAAGAAAAACAACGTAAGAATTACGAAGGATATCATCCAAGGGTGAAATATATGGTCTGGGCGTCCCCCCCAAAAACAGGGGCATTTGATAGCCGCAGAAATTGGGCGCATCGCAAGCAAATATCAATCGTCATCTTGTGGTGAAACGACCTCCCTATCAAGTCGTTTTAGTGACGGTATTTCAGTCGTAATTGGAATCGAGCAACTACTGCAACAGAATTTTCTTGAACCAAAATTTTCCCTCTTTAGTGAAAGTAATCAGTAAATTGACCAACACCAGTCGATTGTTCTTAGAAATTCTTTTGCGATTGCATCAATTAAATTAACTTGAAGTAACCTCGACGGCGGAAGCCGCCTCCGAGGTTCCCGGCACAATCAAAACGACCGTCAATATCGGCATTGCAATGAACCACGTTAACGATCAGGAAAACCTTAAACAGCTCAACCTGGCACCAGTTCAGGTTAATGAAGTCGAAGAAATGGATACACAAGAAGGAGGTATACTTTAATTTCATTATTGTTATTTATTATAACTCCCATATTTAAATTTATTTAAATACGTTTCACTTATCACTTTAAAGGTTATACAGAATATGTTTAATTTTATACATCAACACAGATGTTTTATTACAAATTTCAATTTATGCACTTGTATATTTTCATTTAAAAAATAATGTACGTCAGTTTTTATTACAATACAAAAATGTACCGTGATATACATAATATATACACACATATACATGCACACGATTTATAGTAATACAAATATTTAATATTTGAGAAGTTCAGTCAGTTCAGTCAGTTTTTATACATATACAGAAATTTGAATATATGTTTTTCATTTGATAGAAATATTCATTTGTTTTTGATGTCATAAGAACTAAAATGTGATACATCATTTTTCATTAAGTATTTGTATAATTATATGGGTGCTTTATTTCAAGATTATTATCAAGTACTAAGTAAATTGTATATTTTGTTATATATTATAGATAATTCTTTGTGTCAACATTTATTTATCAAAAAGTAATCACAATTATGTTACATACATTTATGTAGTTAAGAAAGTATGTAATAACAACTGAAATCTTTTAGAAACACCAAATGATGGTGGAGGAGATGGAAACGATACAAGTCCTATGAATGGAGAATCAGAATTAGCTTGTATTGTTCAAGATCAGGAAATGGAAGAAGGTAAAAAACAATACAGGTTATATTTGTTTTGTTTTTACAATAATTTTGCATAATATATTGTACTTACTGGTGTTCTTCCTATTACAGATCTGTTCAATTATTTACTTTTAATTTATTTGTTAAAATATTCTTAATTACTATAAATGGTATAAAGTTTCTTACAATGATCTGATTTCTAAATCAGTTGTGACATTATGTTAACAAAAAATATAATTATGATATTAAACTTTATTATAATCTCAGTATAATTTTAAAACTTAAAATTCACTATTAATTGAAACAGGTTAATAATATAAAATAAAATGCAAATAAAAATCAAAAAAGTGAACTAAGGCAGTTTAAGCAGATGTTTAGTTATAGTATAAAATTTAAAAATCATAATGGACAGAGGTATTTTAATATTACTCTTGTTTTCTAGACGAAGCAAGGTCAGAAGCTACCTTTCGCTATACAGTAGAAAACCTTTCGAAAATGAAAGAAACACAATTGTCTCCTCCATGCTATGTACGCAATTTGCCATGGAAAATAATGGTAATGCCAAGGACAAGCCAAACTCAAGATAGAACTCCTCAAAAGTCACTTGGTTTTTTTCTGCAATGTAATGGAGAAAGTGAATCAACATGGAGTTGTTACGCAGTTGCAGATCTTCGATTACTTTCTTGCAAGGAAGGACAAGAACCGTTTAACAGAAGTTAGTATATTGTTATATACTAATATTTTTACTTTCAATAAAATTGTTTTTCATTTATATTCAATTTACAGAAATTTTCTTTAATTTTTTAGCATTATGATTATGTAACATTAGGTATATTTAAATACATGACTTTATTTTAGGAATTCAGCATCTATTCTATAGTAAAGAAAACGATTGGGGTTTCAGTCATTTTATGACGTGGCAGGATGTCCTGGATCCTGATAAAGGCTACATCAAAGATGATTCTATTACACTTGAGGTTAGTCAGATATATTTTACATATTAAAAATATTGATAACATAATTTCATACAAGAATGTAATTCCTTAATTAATACATTTATTCTATTTCAATTTATATTTATATTAATTTATATTGGATATATAAATATCTAAGTGTTTATAAATATTCTTTTAATTCTGGCAGGTTCATGTAATGGCAGATGCTCCACATGGTGTCAGTTGGGATAGCAAAAAGCATACAGGATTTGTAGGATTAAAAAATCAAGGTGCTACATGTTACATGAATTCCTTGCTTCAAACTTTGTATTTTACTAATCAGGTAAGTCCTAATATTATAAATTTAAATCATGCTCTAAACAGTCTAACTAATTTGTAATAATATTAATGCCAAAACTATAAATAATCTGTTAACTATAAATATTATGGTATTAATGAATTTTGAAGTTATTCAAGTTCGGTTAATCAACTGGAACGTAAATGTTTAAATACACATATATTTTTGTTTTCAGTTGCGCAAAGCAGTCTACAAAATGCCGACAGAAAGTGATGATTCTAGCAAGAGCGTTGCTTTGGCTTTACAAAGGGTTTTTCATGAATTACAATTCTCCGATAAACCAGTTGGTACAAAAAAATTAACTAAAAGTTTTGGTTGGGAAACACTGGATTCTTTCATGCAACACGATGTACAAGAATTTTTACGAGTGGTAAGAAACTAATTTATTGGAACTTACTAATTTTGGATTATACTAATGTATCAGAATCAATATTTGTTGATTGTTTATTAATAATTACTTTAGCTTTTAGATAAATTGGAAAGTAAAATGAAAGGAACATGTGTTGAAGGTACAGTGCCAAAATTATTTGAAGGAAAAATGGTGTCGTTTATAAAATGCAAAAACATCGATTACAAGTCAACTAGAGTCGAGACTTTCTATGATATACAATTAAATATAAAAGGCAAGAAAAATAGTAAGTACATGAAAATACATTTTTCTTGATGTTATGTGGATTGAAGTAAAAGTTGCATGCTTCTTATTACATATAAAGGTCATATATTAAATAAACACTAATTATAATTTAGTTTATGAGTCCTTTAATGACTATGTAAGTACTGAAAGTCTGGATGGTGATAATAAATATGATGCGGGAGAACATGGATTGCAAGAGGCAGAAAAAGGTGTTATCTTTTCATCGTTTCCACCAGTTTTACATTTACATTTAATGAGATTTCAATATGATCCAGTTACAGATTGTTCTGTCAAATTTAACGATAGGTAAGTGATGTTATAGTAATGTGATTTTAATACGTTCACAGTCCAGAGTTTAAATATTTTTTGGTTTATTAATTTTTATCTACCTTACTCTTACTGAAAGGATTGAACAAGTTTTATATCTTTATTGGTTATATATTATTCGTATTTGTTAAAATACTGTCCAACACAGATAGCATATATTCAACCTCCACAATATAAGATATAAAAAACAATTAAAGTGTAGTATCATTGTTATAATAATTAATTTTTGATTTCAATAATTTGCACGTTTATTGCTCATTCTTATTCTGTCAAAAATTTAGTGTAAAATGCATATTGTATAACTTTTAATTACATCTCTTCGATCTTTCTCCAAATCTTTTTGATTGCAATTTCCAGCTTATTTGTATATTTATTTTTATGAATGTTTCTTGTAAAGAAACTATAAGCGCTGAATTATGTGTGTCAGGTGGATGAATTGTACAATCCAATTTATTTATATTATTATCCTTGTTTGAACGTATTTTCTTTACATATTATTTTCTCGACATAAAACTGATATACCAAATATTTCAAGCATCTAAGGTTTTATATCAAGTAGCATGTTTTTCACGTTCCATTGACCTAGGATGAATTTACCTCGTTGATAAAATTTCTTCATTTTAAAAAAAATTGTGATAATAATAAGAAAAACAACCAAGATTATCTAGATTAAATTACACTGTACAACACGCATCTGGACCACGAATATTCAATTTGTATTTCTTGCAGATTTTTATGTGCTGAATATAAATCCGCAAACCATTTTTAACCATTAGCTCTAGTTTTTCAGAAATTTGATTTTGAAAAAAAAAATGCAAATTTTCAACTTTGAGGACGATTTGTGCTTAAACACTAAGTTATTCGATTTCTTTCAACACGAAATTATTTCATGAACTCTCCCAAATGAAATGATATATATAAGTCGTTACATTAGAAACATGTAAATAATGACATCTGAAACATCAATGTTTGTAGATATTTTTCAATTTATTTCAAAAACTAAAGTTGTAAGAGAGAACCAAATAACACTAGACGATAGAGCAGACATTTTTTCCACGGAAACTAAAGAAGGTTATTGATCTGTTTTTGTTTTCGACATAGAAACAAAATAGTTTTGTAAAATACGTGAAACCGGCAATGGTATTAATCGACGGCGGCCCCTTTTTCTGCTGCTCAGCATGACAGAACCAATAAATGCGCGCTACGCTATAATGTGAGGTCTAAATACGTATTGAGCAATGTTATTTTTTATTTGAAAATGCTATAATTTACGACATTGTTATTTTGGCCAACTTCAATCTTTCACATACATCTTGCATATTTAATTTTTAATGTGTTTTATATTTAATACATGTATGTAATTTTTTGTAAATATAAGTTACAATAACTGCTTCCATTGCTACGATATAAGCAGATAAACTAAAATTCGGTACACCCTAATAAATTACTCTTTTAAAAATATTTAACTTTCTACGAGATTTCAGATTTCAGGTATATTATAGCCATTATTTATATTATTGAATAATTTAAACAGAAATGTGTTTAAATTAGATTTATCATAAATCATATCGGTCATGGAGTTGTGAACGTGTTAATTCACTGTATCCATTACTTTTTATAATACTCTTCACTTCTAAAACTATAAATTTTATATTTTATAAAGGTTTGAATTTTATGAAAAAATAAGTCTTGGCAAATATTTACAAAATAAAGAAGCAACAAGTGCAGATTATACATTGCATGCAGTCTTAGTTCATAGTGGAGATAATCATGGTGGACATTACGTTGTGTTTATTAACCCAGCTGGCGATGGAAAAGTATGTGCTATTTTTATACTATTTAGTATGTTATAATATAGTTTACATGTTTGAAAAATTTTGTTTTAAATATATTTAAAAAAAAAAAAACTACTATTTTAATCTTAAAAAACTTATAATAACTCAGTTTGATTACTGAATAACATTTATTGATAAATTCACGTATCATTGCTAATTTGTATGTACTTATTTTTCAAACAGTGGTGCAAATTCGATGATGATGTCGTATCAAGATGTACAAAACAGGAAGCCATTGAACATAACTACGGTGGCCAAGATGAGGATATGTCTATAGCTGTGAAACATTGTACAAACGCCTACATGTTGGTGTATATAAGGGACTCCGAGTTGGAAAACGTATTGCAAGACGTTAAGGAAGAGGATATACCTCAAGAGGTCAGAAACGTGCTACAAAAAGAACTTTCCCAGGAGTTGAGCGACCTTGAACGTGACAAAGACGCGACTGACTCGATTAAAGACTCACATACAGAGACTACGACACTTCGTCCGTGCACACAAAATCCTCGAAATCCAAATCTCTATATTCATGATTTTTAAGGGAACAGGAAAGAAAGTTGTAAATTATTTGAAATTCTTTTCCCACTAAAGTTCCCATTTCTTAAATATGTTTTGGGCTGAGTAGCTCATAAAATCACCAAATTCATAAATACATTACAAAGATGAAATGAGTTTAATGAAATAGGAACATATTGAATAGATTTAATATTTTGGATATGTGAATTAATCAGAAAAATAAGATTTATAAATTACATTTAATAAATTAATTTTTTTTTAGCATGTACACTTACACGCGCGCGCGCGCGCGCCTACACATACACGCACACGTCTGTGTGCAGATATTTGTTATAAAGTTTTCTCTTCATATTTTTTAATAATTAGAAATTTATAGCGTTATCAGCTAAATGCTGTTATACCACCAAATGTTAATATTGCATTCATTGTGCCCATTTTTCAATACGACATCTATATGTATTATGTCACACATGATAGTTTTAAAGTGTTACGCGCGCATTATTTTGCTGATATATTTATCATTTATGAAAAAAACATCTCATTATGTCAACTTAAATGATTAATGTTTATATACAAAACATGGTTTATTCTGATATAATGAATATTTAATCGAAAATTTGTCGTAGTTATCGAAAATGTATAATTAATAGATTTTTAGTAGTTTCTATCATATAGAGGTTTTTTTTTATCCTGATAAAAATATATTTGTTTTTGATAGAGGATTTTTTTGTATGGACGATTGAGTCGTATAAGGATAGCATTTTTGTCAGTTCATAATATTTGCGGGGAGGGGGGTAATCAAAAATTAATTGGCTGACTGAACGTTCTGCAGTTAACTAATGTACGCGTTGCACTTCAGGTACTATGAGAAAAGGTTACAATTGGGTTGGCATAAAAATTTGATTATTATGCTATTATGATGAGCCTTAGAATCGTTTTGGAATGTTTATTGTAATAAATATTGTATAATATTATACCTTAAACAAAATAATTGTATTGTAGTATTTTAAAGCTTTGGGTAACAAATGCACAGACATATCGCAGAATAGATGAAAAAATGTGTGAATAATTATAAGAAGAACAGGGGCAGGAAGGTCTTTTTAATTAATAGTAAGATTATTATTGAAAATCTGGTTTAAAACATGAGTTTTGTCTCATGAAGTCGATAAATGTTGAAAAGAAAAAAAGGGAAAAATGAACAAGTAGGCTTTATTAATGTCAGCTTCTTCCTTCACACGTCTTCTACGATGTATTTGTTATTTAATGATCGTTTAGTGAGTGAGATGAAATGTGATTTACTCTATCAGATCAGTAATTTTAAAGAATCGATACTAAAGTAACGTTAATGATAAAATTAGGATATTACACCTTGTAATAAGGTCTGAATCAATTGAGTCGTTAATACATTATATTTTGTCAATGTTAATAATCAGTATGACCATCAACAGATGCTACCTATTTATTTGTTGTTATATACTAATAAACAGAAAAAGTCAATGCCAGATGAACAAAATCAATACTAATATTATAAAACACCTATATATATATACATATATATATATATATATATTTTTTTTTTTTTTTCTACTTCTAAACATATTAATATTTAAATAAGAAAACAGAACTGAATGCTAGAGAATTTTAACACATCAGAATTCATGTTAAAGAAATTGGTTACATATATTTTTGATTTGTAGTTTTTAAGAGTGTAGTTACAGTTTTATTTTAAATAATCGTATAACAGCAATTCAGACTGTAAAGCATCTCCACACTACTATGGTTATACATTACATTTTATTATTATTTGGCATAAATGATGGTGTTTTATATCTAAAGGAAAAATGTGGGTATAGTGATTCTGAATTTACATACAATAGTTATTAGAATGATATAATTCTTAATACATACTTTTCACACATACATGCATGCATACATACATACATACATATACATACATACGTACATACATCAATACATTCTAATTAATTTTCAAGTTTGATTTATGGTGGAAATGAAAACTTTAGGAAAATTTGATAAAACCAATGTATTACTGTTAACTAGTTAAACTTTCATCTCTGTATATAAATTAATTAATATTTTTTAAATTTATTTATATCAATTTAAAGTATATTATATGAGACCATCATTTATAGCTGAATAATTTATATTGTGTAATTGTTTGACTTAGTAGTCTGTATTGCGGCAGATGAACAAAATTAAAATTATATAAAAAAAAGAGCAAACAAAATTCATTCTTTTGATGTTTCGAATACTATTTTGTCGAATCTCAAAAGTATGATACTAGTACGCTGCTTTTCTAAAAGTTGAAATTTTAGAAGACAGATGAGGAAAAATTATCAATGAGATGAATTTATATGGATAATTTTAATTTTGTTGGTCTAGCTGGTGGAGAGGCTGCAAGAGGAGAAGAGGCTGGAACAAATACGAAGAAAGGAAAGAACAGAAGCATACTTGTATATAACCGTCAACGTCCTTCTTGAGGATAATTTTGACGGTCACCAAGGAAATGACTTATATGATCCGGAGCATGCTTTGTATCGTGTATTTCGCGTACGTAAGCAGTGTGCCTTGCACGAGTTTCTCAAATTGCTGAGTGATAGCTTGGTAAGTGTAATTGTTCAACAATTTTTCATCCTGTATTTCTCTGATGGTATTAACTTAAAATCATATATATTCATATCAGTACATGCATAATTTAAATATCAAATATTGGTGTGACATCATATGATACGTGCTGTTTATATTTTATTTTTGTGATTATCTACGAACACGGTAGGTGATTGCAAACGCAGTATTTAAATGAAACAAAATATTTTATTTTAAGTAATTGTAATCTTAACTAATTTTGTGGGTTTTTTTCTACAGAAATATCCAATAGAACAAATTCGTTTGTGGCCACTGAATATACGTTCAAATCAGACTTGTAGGCCAATGCCAATTGAATTAGAAACCGATCTTCCAAAATCTATTTATCAATGTGCAGAGAATCCAAACGTTTGGAATGTATTCGTTGAACTTGTTCCTCCAGATTCTGATCTAACAGCATTGCCGCCTTTTGATAAAGACACAGACGTTTTGTTGTTTTTTAAGTTATATGATCCCAAGAACAAAAAGATACACTACTGTGGACATCATTATATGCCTGTCACAGCTAAAGTCCGTAAGTTTCATTTTAAGTATTTAATTAAATTGTATAGTACTATATTAAAAAACTAAAGTAATACTTTTGTTTTTAAGTGCACATTGCAAAAATTTAAATTGTTAATTTTTCTTCTATTTTGGAGAAGTGCACACAGATAATTTTGCACAGTTTTACTTTTGATATTCTTTATAATAGCGCAAAGTTTGGTTAAATTCAATGTTCCAAAGGGCTTATGCTTTTTTATCATTTTTTGTCACAATTTTTATCAATATTTCTACCTCTTCAAACTCTTTTGTTATAACAATGGAAATAATTGTTATGTATAATGTTTGTGCAGAGGACCTAATACCAATTTTAAATGAAAGAGCTGGATTTCCACCAGATACTGAACTAGCTCTTTACGAAGAGATCAAGCCTAACTTGGTTGAAAAGATAGACAGCTTAACGGAGCCATTAGAAAAAGTCCTTGAAGAATTAATGGATGGTGATATTATCGTTTTTCAGAAAGAAGGGGACCATCAGTTATATGAACTTCCAACGTGTAGAGAATATTTCAAGTAAATCAGAAAAATACTTATAAAACTTTATATTTTATATAAAAGACGTTAAAAGCACCCTATATTGTATTGCAGGGACTTATTTCATAGAGTAGATGTAACATTTTGTGATAAAACGATTCCTAATGATCCGGGTTTCACAATGGAACTTTCATTAAGAATGACGTATGATCAGATGGCAAGAGCTGTGGCGCAAAGGCTTGGTACAGATCCATATCTTTTGCAGTTCTTTAAATGCCAAAGGTAGGAACATATCATTTTAGATAATTATATAGGATGTTTAAAAATGAACAGGAATTGAAAAATTCAAATTTCTTGTAATGAAAAAAATATGCTGTATTGTTTTGCAATTTACGTCCTCCAAAAACATTTGATATTTTTTGGACACGCTGTATGTGATATAATACCGTTTTATTTATATAGAATCCAATGTTCATTTTATTTATAGTTACAAAGATTCACCTGGACATCCATTAAAATGTACATTTGAAGGTTCACTTAAAGATTTGGTTACATATTGTAAACCGAAGACAAAAAAATTGTATTATCAGCAACTTAGTATTAGAGTAAATGAGCTTGAAAATAAAAAGCAGTTTAAATGCATATGGGTTGGTCCGTCTCTTAAAGAAGAGAAGGAAATTATTCTTTACCCTAATAAGAATGGAACAGTAGCCACATTGCTCGAAGAAGCTAAGAAACAAATTGAGCTATCAGAGAATGGGTCTGGAAAGTTAAGGATATTAGAAATAAATTGTAGTAAAGTTTCACCCGGTCCAAGAGAGGATGTACTTTTAGATAACTTAAATACATCTGGTACGAAATTATACAGAATAGAAGAGATTCCAAATGATGAATTAAATTTAGCAGAAGATGAAATGTTGGTTCCTGTTGCACATTTTCACAAAGATGTTTTCTCAACGTTTGGCATACCTTTTTTCTTTAAAATTAAGCATGTAAGTATAATTGATCGTGTAGTAAAATTTGTTTAAAGAAATATATTAATAGTATTGTTATTTATATATTTACAGGGTGAACCTTTCCCAAAGATGAAGGAAAGATTGTTGAAGAAATTAGGGGTACAGGAAAAAGAATTCGAAAAGGTAGGCATCCTAATCTAATTTTATTTGATATCTTATGAGAATTCATAAAAAAACTTTGAAGTTTAAGTTCGCGGTGGTAACAATGGGAAAACCACATTTTATTATGGATTCACCAGAATATTGCATGGATCTCGCAGATTTTCGTATTCACCCAAGTCAGAGTAAGTATATATTTAAAAAACAGATCGGCGATCATTAGAGAATGTTAAAATTTAATGAAATAAGTGACAATTTATGTGTTATAAATATTGAATTGACGCTGATGAAGAATAAATTTTGTAGTTTATCCACTTTTAAACGCAGGCACATCGCCACATAGGCCTTGGCTTGGCCTAGAACATGTCAACAAAGCGCCAAAGCGCTCTCGTATCAACTACCTCGAAAAGGCTATTAAAATTTACAACTAAATTTTCATCATACGAAGAAAAATAAAATTAGGCAGCCACTTATATAATTTACACGATTCTATAGTAAACAAAAAAGCTATGTTTTACATGCGATGGTTGGATAATGTATTTATTCGGTTCTTCAACCAAATAATATGCGATTTCAACGTTACGATCATGTTAATGAAAGGTAAATCTACGCTTTGTATACGATGGATTGAGAAATTGTACTGATCATGTAATGATATTTTATGTATCATGGAAGTTCTCCCTTTCGAATCGACAGGGATTTTATGTAATGGCCGGATCGACAATACTCCATCGATAACCATTATGCTTCAACAACAATGGATTAAACATTCTCCTATCAGTGAAAATCAATTTTTCGATTCGTAAATATTTCGCCTTTCCCACTGGCAAATTAATTTGATCAATATTGTTGAGGATAAGGCATGTGGCTCTTTCAAGAGCAATAATTTATTTATTAAACGCATTTTATTTCTAAAACTATATAATTACAACTGCAAAATGAAGAAAGCACTCGTGTGGGGAAACAATAAAGGTATTTATAAATGTAATATAATATTACCTTCGTAGAAAGATATCACAGTTTTTTTTTCAAATTTTACTTTTGATCCTGCCACGTAAAATCTTTGTAACTGATATAACGAGATCCAAAGAAAACACTATGTAACGTTTTGTGTAATGTAATATTTAAAAACCCATTATTAGAAAAGAATTATCTACGTGCTCCTGTTTTATATTATATCCAGGACGTTTGAAATGCAGACTTACAGTTACCTTGTAATCTTATATTTTGCATATTAAGGTAATTTTTTGCGAACAAATAAACATTAATAATTTGTTTATGGCATCGTTTCTTGTAAAATGCATCTTTGTACATGAGAATGTAGTTATCATATCCTTGATTGAAGAGAAATGTAATCAGAGTATGATATTGTTACATAAAAAAATTACTATAAAGCATCTATGTAATTTATAAGTGAAATTTTTGAGTTGCCTTTCGGACACCTTGGATTTTTCATGTTTCAGTATATCCTTTCTTTCATATGTCCAAAATTTTGCAAATTCAAATTGACCCATCAAAGACGGATACGATAGATGGACACAGGGTTACTTTGACCTGTAACAATGTCATAATTGTATACAAAGCTTAAAATACATTTAAACATAAAGTAAATACGTATACACGCTGAAAAAAGTACATATGCAAATATACAATTTATACTGCAAAATGACGGCATTCGGTACGCGTGTGAAGGTTAAAATTAAATTTAAAGTCCAAATCGTGCGTTAAGTCAATAAAAGTTAATTAATCCTCATACACTGAATGCCAAGTTATTTTGACTCTGTATGTATTGTATACTCGCGTATGATTCGGTATGGGTTAAAGTCTCTGTATTTAAAGTGTGAAGGTTAACCTATGCACTCCTAATAGCAGCTCATTTTGATTCAGTATGTATTGTATGCTGGGTCAAAATGACCCTGCTTTTTGGGTGCAACGATTAAGATAGAGGCAATTTTGGTGAAAAAAGAAGAAGAAAAAGTAGCAAAGCTTGTTTTACAACTTCATAATCATATTAAATATATCTTTTTACATACTTTTCTTACTTTTCATTTGTTATATACATATACAATATATTTCTTCACAGAAAAATTTGTCACAATATTATGATCAATCCAATTATTTATAAATCATATTTTGTCAAACATTTTTCCAACTGTGATTAAAAATCATTCATCAAGGTACGCTTAATTTTGGTACTTTTTATCTATATATCTGAAAGTTATTAAACTTTGAAAGACGAAAAATTTTATTTGGTTTACAAAATACAGTTTTTTAAACACGTTGTTTCATCAGTTTTCATTCAGATTATTTAACTATTAATTTCAATTCAACAGTTTTTATGAATATTAATAAATATGTACTTTGTATCAAACTCGTTATCTTTTCAAAACACATTTTAAAGTTGATGAATATTACTATAGATTAATAATATGTAAAAATTTCATGTGAGAAATAGACATATTAGTTGTAAAGATTAAAATGGCAATGTTTTGTAAACATAAACTTGAGTGTACAAATAATTTAGTTAATATAGCACATTCAAATTTCTTTTCTTACAGTTCTCAAAGTTATTGTTATTAGTCACGTAAAATTTTAGATATTAAAGAGTTTCCTTAATGATATATTCACATGAAAGAATATAATAGATTAATAATAAACTTCTTTTGTTAATACTTGTGAATAATTATTGAAGACAATTTGCACTAAAGAATAAAACAATCGTTTTATCTAAACTAATTTTTTAATGAAAAGGAAGTATATCTTTTGATTAAAACAACTAATAATTTCATATAAAACACACTATTAATCAGAAAATTTGATTATAATATGATTATGTTTTATGCGTATACAGCAGTAATGGCTCGTTTATAAGGACTGCAAAGCTGGAATTCCTCTATTGTAAAATGCGTTTCTGGTTTATAAATATATATACGTATTTAAAAATCATCGAAATTGATGATGTCATCCGCTTTCTAAATAATTACCTTTATTTTTATTAATGGTAATAATGTTTTTCAATTTATATTGCACTTTTCTTTACTGCTACAGTATCAACACTACTAATTTTTACGAACCGCCACTATTATGCAAGGTATCTTCTTGAAGTGTGTATTTTTTTTACAAAATATAAGGTATTGAAGATAACAAATTGTTTGAAAATTGTACAGACAATTAAAGAGCCATTGGTTAGATGAACTTTTTTCTACATTATTTTTCTAAGAAATATAAAAATTAAATTAATTTTTTTAAATTGAGGTACAGTTATTATTGGAGTTATGGGTTTAATTTAATAAAAAACTCAGTAATTCTATTTTACTCACTATATTTATTATAAAAACTTAGAAGGACGTCTTTACTGTTCTGTGAACGAGCAAGGAATGAAACCTCCTGAAAATGCACGCAGAAAACTAGCGGCCACTTTCAGAAAGAAAAATAACGGCCCCGGGCCTTCAATGTGTTTATTGCCCCAGACCCTTAGGTCTGGTACGGCTCGAAACCTATCGACTCTGATGACAGAACTAGGCCTTTGTCTGATGGTCAGTGTCCCTCAACATAGAGATTCGTTTTTGTATACACATTATAACATTATTCCAACACGCCTCCTCAAAAATGAATCGGCTGTATTTAAACAACAATAAAGACTATCCTTCTTTCGCCTTCCCTGGGAACTACATATGGCCCAACATTTGTTGCAAAGAATCAGGGAAACCCAGGAAAACCTGATTAGACCATTAATAGTACTAGGTTATATATATATATTTAAATCTAAGAAATTTTTTTTTTTTATTATTATTAAATATTTTTATAATAGTTTTATTTTAAGCCCATCCCATCTCTGAGCTGCAGAAATCTTATGGCTGGTAGCGGTTTCGTTAATACGTCTGCTAATTGATCACCTGTTGGAACATATTTTAATTTTATTATATTATTTTCAATTTGCTCCCTGGAAAAATGGTATTTAATATCAATATGTTTAGATCTTTTGTGGTTCGTTGGATTGTTTGCAATACTGATACATCCATTGTTATCTTCATATATTGTGATTGGTTCGGAAATATTTATTTCAATAGTTTTAGCTAATGATCTTAACCACATTGCCTCTCTGACTGCTTCAAAGAGAGCCATGTACTCAGCCTCCGTTGATGAGGCTGCTACCGATGTTTGTCTCTTAGTAGACCAGCATATCGTACATCGTTCAAAAAGTTTAAATAAATAGCTGGTGGTACTTTTTCTATCATATCTATCATTTCCTCCCCAATCAGAATCAACATAACCACATAAAAGATCATTGTAATCACCCTTGATATATGTTAATTTTAAATGCATAGATCCTTTCAGATATCTAAGTACCCGCTTTAAACATTGCCATAGTTCTCTGTTGTTTTTAGTTAAATATCTACTTAATATATTTACAGCTGTGCTCAGATCAGGTCTGGTACACAGCATTACGTACATTAAACATCCGATAACATTTCTACAAGGGGCCTCATATATCTCATCGGAATTCAATGCTTTATAATCTAATTTACTTTCAAGAGGTGTACTCACAGGTTTACACTCTGACATACTAAATTTATTTAAAATTGTTTGAATATATGCACTTTGACACATAGTTATACTATTTTCATCTCTTTCAATTTTAATTCCTAAAAATAGCTTAATATCTTTCAAATCTACCATTTTAAATCTATTCATTAAATAATTTTTGAAACTTTCCATTATTTCAATATCAGCTGTTGCTATTACAAGATCGTCTACGTAAAGCACCACATATATGTTTTTCGATATATCACCTTTATTTAATATATATATGCATCTATCTACAGAAGAATTTTTAAAACCTTTACTTTTAATTGTTTGTTCAAAAATCTCAAACCAGCATCTCGCTGCTTGTTTTAACCCATATATTGCTTATTTAGTCTACAAACTTGATTGTCTTTATTATCAACCCCTTCAGGAAGTTGCATATAAATTTCCTCTTTCAATATACCATTCAGAAAAGCAGTTTTAACATCCATATGATGAATTAATAAATTATACTGATTAGCAAATGCCAGAACAAATCTAAAACTTGAAATTCTTGCAACAGGTGCAAACGTTTCATTATAATCAATTAAATATTGTTGACTGAAACCTCGTGCAACTAAACGAGCTTTATATTTTAATGGGTTTCCGTATTCATCATTTTTTAACCGACTTCGAAAAGGAGGAGGTTACTCAATTCGATCAGTATGTACGTTTTTTTTTTTTTTTTTTTTTTTGTTCACCGATTACTCCGAGATGAGTGTACCAATCGGAACGAAACCTTTTACATCTTATAGGGTATGTCTTCCGGTTGGTCCCATTGAAAAAAAATTTTTCATTTTTTCATTGTTATTGTAAATACAGGAAGTTTTTAATGTCAAAATTGGACGATTTCAATGAACTTTTAATATGTTGTCGGGGAAATGATTCTGAACAACTTTTTCATTATGCATAATTAACGGAAAGCTTTAGTTTCCGAGATATTCGTAAAAAACTATTGTTACTACTACATTGAATTCTACGTATGCCTACGTGTCTTTACCGGTGTATGAGTCAGCATGCAGTCGCCGATTCTCTACTGTTTCTTGTATACATGTATACTTTCCAAGGCATGAACCGATTGCGATGAAACCTTTCGCATTTCCGCGATATCTCACTTGCAAAAATTTATGCAATTTGTTATTGTTAATAACTATTGTTATAACTTGTATGGAACTTGTTATCACTAAAAACTATCGTTGTTGCAATTAACCAATAAGAACGGTAAACCACCTTACGGCATCCTACAAATACTGCTCGTTCCACTAAAAAGTGTGAAATAAAATAATTTTTAACAAAAAATACAACCGACTTCGAAATGCACTAAAAAGTATGAAATAATTTCTACTTCATTTATACAAATACCCAACAGCTATTAATAAAACCTATTTACTCGTTAAATAGTATACTAAATACATTTCAACCTTTTCGGAGGCGGCGCAAAATTAAAAATACCCGAATATACGATGCTGTCAATAATGATTTGATAGGTTATCGACGCTTGAATCTTTCTAGTATAAGAAAAGTTTTTAATTTTGCGCCGCCTCCGAAAAGGTTGAAATGTATTTAGTATACTATTTAACGAGTAAATAGGTTTTATTAATAGCTGTTGGGTATTTGTATAAATGAAGTAGAAATTATTTCATACTTTTTAGTGCATTTCGAAGTCGGTTGTATTTTTTGTTAAAAATTATTTTATAATAGTAAATACCCACTTACAACCCAGATAGCACACGATGTCTTAAAGACATCCATTTTACGACCATTTTAGGTCTGAACGTCTTACGACCTTACTTGGACATCTTTACGATATTTTGTCCCGAACGTCGTTAAGACATCTGAAATTCATGTCTTTAAGGCATCTTTATAGGATACGAAGCGAACGTTGTAAAGACATCTGAAATTCATGTCTTTAAGGCATCTTTATAGGATACGAAGCGAACGTTGTAAAGACATCTGAAATTCATGTCTTTAAGGCATCTTTACAGGGTACGAAACGAACGTTGTAAAGACAGCTGAAATTCATGTCTTTAAGGCATCTTTATAACGTACGAAACGAACGTATTATTTATTCGAACGCATTGTTAAATGGAACGAATTTCAATGGAACGAATGCTAAATGTATTTATAAGTGTGACTGGTCAGTTCGTGTTGTTCAGGTAGCCCTGAAGAATTTTTATATGAATCTAACATAGTTTCATAAGAAGGGTAATACTGAAATGTGTAAACGCGTTTTTTTCTTAATATCATTACGATTCCTAATACAATTTTCAATCATTTGGGAGTGTAGCTGAAGAAATATACAATATTTAACCAATTGCCTTGGCCTCTTAAGATAGAGAAAAGCAGGATTCGCTATGCTTATCCGGCTAGACCCTTTCGGACAATGTTTTGAGGCAGGTCATATGCGTTCTGTCAGCACGTTTCCCCTTCTTAAGGAAAGGTCCTCCAAGTCGGGGTGTTATAAAGAAGACGGTCAGTACAAGTCAGGTCAGTTTCCTGCGAGTCGTTGAAGTTTGTATTTCGCTTTGTGTGTCGTGCAGTATTAGCTATTTGCTGTTTGTTGGATTTTGATTATTCAAAAAGAGCGTAAGTAAATAAAGTGATTATTATTTCGTTGTTATTATTTTTTAATATATTTTCATTATTTTCTGAAAATCTTTCATAGAATATTGATTCTTTTAATAATTTAGATTCCGTTTCTGTTTATAATGTTTCCAATGTTGATTTCTGTATAATTGAACATGTACAAATTCTTATTTTAGCTGTTGCTGAAACGGCAAACCTTGCCGATAATGAAAGGACAACGGAGGTGTTACTCCAAAATTGGTTAAGAAGAGCTTTCGATAGAAAAAATGTAATTGCGAAACAATTTTGAATGAATACTTTGCATATTTTGAATAAAATATTATTATACTAAAAACGATTGTATTTTAATTAAACAGCATTTATAAGACATCTGTAGGATATATGTAAGATATCTTTAGGGTATTCATAAGACAACTTTAAAACGTCTGTAAGACATCTGTCGGATATCGATAGGACATCTTTAAGACATCCCGTTTTTTAACATAGGATATTTACAGGACGTATTTCAGGCATTCGTAGGACTTTTCAGATATTCGTAAGATATCCTCAATATCTGGAACAGATATCTTTAAGATGTTTTAACGACATCTCTGTGACGTTTGTACGACATCTTTAAGACATCCCGTTTTCTAACATAGGATACTTACAGGATGTATTTCAGGCATTCGCAGGACCTTTCGGATATTCGTAAGATATCCTCAATATCTGAAACAGATATCTTTAAGATGTTTTAAGGACTTTTCTGTGACGTTTGTACGATATCTTTAAGCCAACCTGTTTTCTAAGATAGGATATTTACAGGACGTATTTCAGGCATTCGCAGGACCTTTCAGATATTCATAAGATATCCTCAATATCTTGAACAGATATCTTTAAGATGTTTTAACGATGTTTCTGTACTATCTGGGAATCAACAATATTTTGATTTTTAGGTCTTGGTACTAGTGTCCACGTATTATTAACTAAAAGAGAATTAATTTCCTCTTCAATTGCTCGTTCCCACTGAACTCTATCATCCCTATTTTTAATTTCATGATACGAAACAGGAATTTTGCACACAAGAGATTGAGCACTCATGATATAATCATTTTGCTCATCAATCTCATTATAAGAAATAGGTGGACGTTGTTTGATCCTATTACTCCTTCTCGGTTCCGGAGATATTTGTCTTTTATTCTGAATTCTACAAGATGAAGAGCTTTGTATATCTGTTTCAATTACAGATTTATTAAGTCCAGAACTTAATTCGTTATTTTTATTTACTTCTACAGTCTTTAACCTTGATACATCTGATTTATTACTATCAGATTTATTAGACTCTACTGATTTTGACTGCATGTCAGGTGAATCAGTTTCAATTTGTACCTCTACAGGCCTCGATACCAAATCAGTTTTATCATGAGAGTTTTCAGAATTAACCCCTTTAGACTGTATTATTATAGGCCTAGATTGCAAAAAATTAACCTCATCCACAATAACGTCTCTAACCACAACAAATTTACCACCTTCCACATTCCACACTTTATACCCATTCGGTTCATACCCAACTAGGATGCCTTTCCATGATTTTTCTTCGAATTTTGATTGCCTAATTTTATTATGCACATAAACTGTCGAACCGAAAATTTTTAAATACTGTAATTGCGGCTTCTTATTGTGCCACAATTCATATGGTGTTTTCGTCTCTTTTAAAGCCTTAGTTGGAGTTATATTTATTAGAAATGTTGCAGTAAGGACAGCCTCACCCCAAAAAACTTTTTCTAAACCAGCCCCTGCTATCATCGCACGAGCCTTTTCAGTTATTGTCCTTACCATTCGCTCCGACACACCATTTAATTGTAGGGTTCGTGGAACTGTTAAGTGGTAACTAATACCTTTTTCAATACAATATTCTTTCATCTCGGTTGACAAATACCCTCCACCATTGTCACAATACAAGTTTACTAATGTTAAATTAAAATGAGTTTCGCTCTTTGCAACATAATCTCGGAAAACAGAAAATACATCCGATTTACGAGCGATTATATATGTGACGCAATAATGAGTGTACTCATCAACAAAGAGTACAAAATAATTTCTTTCATTAATTGAACTAGGAGTGATTGGACCACAAACATCCGTATGAACTATAAACAGTGGACGTTTCACATGACTTTTGTCTTTTACTTTTCTGAATGGTAGTCGCGCTTGCTTTCCATTAATACAAGCTTCACACAAATTATCGTTGACATCAACTTTTTCTATTTGTTTTATATCAGTAAACATTTCTTTGTTTTTTAATTCTAAAAATTTATTTTTACTAATATGTCCAAAACGTTGATGCCATAATTTATAATCATTTTGTTCAGCACTAATTGCTTGAACAACATGCTTTTTTAAATTAGAAACAACTATGAATTCGATGCCAGTTAAATTATTCAAGACCTTACCTGACATTATTGTTTTCCCATTTTTACCTATTCTTACACCCTTGTCATCGAATGTTACAGTCATCCCTGCTTGTTGAACTTTTCGGACAGAGAGTAAATTATATGGTACATCTGGGCAGTAGCACACATCCTCTAGAGTTCCTTGGATGCCCATGTTGGTATGTAATAACACCAATTGAACCCTTCTTCTTCGCTTCAATGTACGTCCCATTCTTCGCCACCGAGAGTTTTATCGGCATTTGTAGATCTTCAAAGTTTGTTATTGATAAGGTGATCTGATGCACCCGAGTCCAAAATAAATGTAATTTTATTGTGATTATTTATATTTTCCTGCTGATATTCGCCCACCATAAATGCGAAACTTGATGTATTATAATTTTCTGTAGACGTGGATGGTTGTGTTAATTGAACAGTTTGTGCTGTTTTATTCACATCAATATTATTGGTATTTTTTGTTGTCTTTTATAATAATAACAGTCCTTCTGCAAATGGTTTGTTCTACCACATTGATAGCACTTTTTCACGTACGATTTATTAAATTTAAATGATCCTCTATTTTTATCGTGATACTGATTTCTATTAACCCTTCTTGATGTTCTAGGATTGTATCTTTTTGTATCCTTTGTTTTATAACCAATACTAAGTACTTTTAGACTATTATTACGACACTCATTCACTAATTTTACTTCGTGATATAATAACCTTGTTTTCACAAACGCCAACGTTAAATTATCTTCAGCGAGTGTTTCAATCGCTGTTATTATACCATCGTAAGAGGATGGCAGTGTTAATAATAAATGCGCTACTTTATCACTTTATTTTAATATAGAACCTGCGGCTGCTAACTCAGTAATTAATTCGTCGAAATTCTTGAAATGTTTCATCAACGGTAAATCAGACTTTAATTTTAATTCAAGCAATCTTTCCTTTAATGCTATCTGAGAAGCAGTGCTTCTCCTTTCATAGATTGCATCTAAGCTACTCAATACCTCTCTTGCAGTATTATTTGTCTGCGCAAAATTCAGATATGAGTCTGATAAATATTCAATAATATTATTCTTCGCTTTTCTATCTGCTTGAATCCATTCAGTTGTTAATTGTCCTGGAACTGGATCATCAATTACGTGTATCACATTCAGTTCTGTTAAAAGTCCACGAATCCTGAATTTCCAAGTACTATATTTCTCGCCATCAAACGGTTTAATGTTTCTCTTCATGTTTGATCCAGTCTCCATTGTTTTTAGTCACTTAAATAATATCTTCGATTATTAATACACAAACGGTTATATTTATAGTTTAATTTCACTACACTCACTATAGTTTAATACTAGTTTAATCACTTTATAATTACACCTTATTGTTTAAAACACACAAAATTATCACTATATAAAAAAACTAATTAATTAAAACGATACTGGGCCCATAACCTATTGGAGTTATGGGTTTAATTTAATAAAAAACTCAGTAATTCTATTTTACTCACTATATTTATTATAAAAACTTAGAAGGACGTCTTTACTGTTCTGTGAACGAGCAAGGAATGAAACCTCCTGAAAATGCACGCAGAAAACTAGCGGCCACTTTCAGAAAGAAAAATAACGGCCCCGGGCCTTCAATGTGTTTATTGCCCCAGACCCTTAGGTCTGGTACGGCTCGAAACCTATCGACTCTGGTGACAGAGCTAGGCCTTTGTCTGATGGTCAGTGTCCCTCAACATAGAGATTCGTTTTTGTATACACATTATAATATTATTCCAACCGTTATGTGCAATAAGGATATATCAAAATTCAAATGTCCAGGTTTAAAACATTAAATTTCAAAATTTGTAACTTTTAAGTTTCAGAATATAAAGTTTTAAAAACTATTGATAATAAAATAAATATTAAACAAAATTTGTCCTAATAAACGTTTACGCACCATTAATATTTTACCATTAAAATACCATTTTCCCTAGGGAAGCCTACTATGCTCGGTATTGTACAATGCACATTTATACAAATTTTGATTAACTTACAACTGTACATATAAGAATTTTGAGTTACCAACTTTTAGTTTAACTTTCGGAAGGCGGACTATGGAGAGAACCACAATTTTAATTTAATTCTGTATTTTATATTATTTTCATTTTCTAAATTTTACACATGTTCTTTTAAAAATAATTACCTCTGTTACGTCCCGACAAAGAAAATTCCATTGTCTCCAATTTCAAGTTACGAAAGCGTTAGCAATCAGGAAATCGGTTCATTGACTGACCTCCTTAGAGTCACCAGCGTCAACAAATTCTCTCTTCTTCTCGAAACGCTGCGTCGAAAATATGTGCCAATGCATCGACATTCCAACAGGTCAATATACTAGTGAACTCTTTTTCTCAACCCATGCGAAATCAGCATTTTCGGCCATAATAAAAAACCGATTACGGGCAATAGCGGGACAGTCGGCCATACAGTCGCGAGGTGCGCGGTCTCTCTGTCCGAGGAACCCCTAGTATTTCAAAATACGTCGAACAGAGTTTCGTGAAAACCAAGTGTCACGCGAAAAGACTCACAAGGAAGGTTAGGGAATCCGGAAATTCCAAAAATTATGAAACTTCGCATACAAGTACAGTAAGTCATCCGTAATACGACCCTGTTTTCCGTTGGTGCCATAATTCGGTTTTAAAGGTTGAAATTACCCCTTGAAAAAAATTCGGAACTTTCTTTTTTGTGGAATATCTTAAAAACGGTGAGAGTTATGAAAAAAAAGTTTAAACAAAAGTTGCACAGTTCTGTTGTGTTTACAAAATGGCGTCAAGAAAATGTTGGGGGGGAGGGGTAACTAAAAAATTATGCACTTTTCAAAAATTTTCTTGACGCCATTTTGTAAACACAACAGAACTGTGCAACTTTTGTTTAAACTTTTTTTTCATATCTCTCACCGTTTTTAAGATATTCCACAAAAAAGAAAGTTTCGAATTTTTTTCAAGGGGTAATTTCACTCTTTAAAACCGAATTATGGCACCAACGGAAAACAGGGTCGTATTACGGATGACTTACTGTACTTGTATGCGAAGTTTCATAATTTTTGGAATTTCCGGGTTCCCTAACCTTCCTTGTCAGTTTTCCTCGTTAAAGAAAGATTCAAGTTTCAAACCATTTGCAAATAGAACTGTTAGTGTAAAGACATTTAGACTTATCGTTAGTGTAAAGCCATAGTTTCATTTATCAAGAACATTGTTCCATCATCCGTGCGTCGAGAGGAAGAGAGAGAGAAGGGAGCAATCCATCAAACTCGTTAACCGTTTCTGTTCGTCTAAATATCTGGTGAGTTCCAACCAAAATCTGGATACTCTGTCCTCAGTAGTTAAGAAAATTGTAATATCTTTTGGTTACGCATCATATTATCATACTTGTGTTTCCGTCCAGGAAGTGTAACAATCAGATTTTGTAACAATTCATTTCTTTTGGCATAATATATAATAGTTATTTATTCAATTTTGATAACTATTTAGTGCGTATTTTCCAAACCTTGTATCCAACGAGCGAGAGGCTAGTATAAGTCTAGACCAAATCCGAATCCTATACTATTTTTCCTTCACAAAGAAGGTGTTTAAGCGTTGCGTCGGGTTATAACATACCGCAGAGTAGTCACCTACCACTACGCCTACTCCGCATGTAACACCTCAGTATATGAAATCCCTTCGTTTAAAAATTATGTATTTAATTTTAGATTAGTATCTTCGTATACGTTTTTAAGTTTGGGTCACGATTGATTCAGGCTCCGCTGTTCAAAAGTTAATAAACTGTCATGATTTGTACACAAATTCAGGAAGTAAAACGTATTTTTTATTATAAAATAATTATTACAACTGCAACACGACGGAAATCACTTTTTAATACTTTATAGAATAATCTTCATTATTGTATACTAGAAAACCTAGAGTAAGCAGGCTAAACTCCAGGTGAATGCCGAAGGCCCGTACAAAAGCAAGTGAGAACACACCTAAAACGGTTTTGAGATTATTTCAAAATCTAGCCATAGGTATCAAGAATTTTTGCACAACTTCAAAACGTGTTCTTTCCAATGACACCAATGATGACTGCATGGTAACGTCCAGTTCCGCGCAAATCTCTGCACAAAAAAGGTAACAACGCAAAACGGAGTCAACTGGGAGAGTGAAGCCTCAGGCCCTACGGGCCTTTGGCAATAATTTGTAGTTGTGGTGATATTGATTGAACTTTATTCAAAAATTCGGCTGAATATTTATTCGCGTAGTCTCTAGTAATATTTTTGTTTGTTTGATTTGTATTTAATATTTCATACTTTCGTATTTGTCTTCACAGTTTGGAATAAATTTAATGTTTCACCAGTTTAATACTTTTTCCTTTAGACAATCTCTTAACATAATTGAGGACCATTGCACGCAAAGTGATCACATTTTTGAACGCATATTTTTGGATTTTTTAAAAATTTGGTGGGCTTGTAGAATCCAATATACAACCTAAAAATCGACGTTCCGTTGCTCGATATCGTTTAAATTTTCTGAATTATGAGAGCTGAAAATTTACAGTCATCTTTTTTTCAAAAAATCATAAGGTATCAAAAAGATAGATCGAAAGGTATAGATATCGACATGATGGAACACACAAAATTGCCGAATTATGAAATTTTATTGTTACGAATCATCTGCTGAGCTAACTAGTGTGCGCTTTTCCACACGTGTAGGCATTTGAACTATCATCTTTCGAACTACATATCTTACATTAGACCATTTTCCTTGAAAAGCTGCTGCTAGAAGTTTGAAATTTAAAATTTTATTAAAAACAGAAATAGTTTTCTCCTATAGTAGGGTAATTATTATGCCGTATAATGGCTTTATTTGAATATTTACGTATTCATTGATGACACTGTGTACATTACAATATACTTAGTTTTCCTCCACAAGGCAGCAAGTGTCTTACAAAAACAGATCGACGAATTTGAAAAATGACTCCACAAGAAAAGAATTAACGTAAACTCAACCAAGTGCAAACTTATTATATTCACATTAAGAAAAAATCAAATGTTAGGTGTAAAATTAAACAATATAGAGATACCCAAAACAAAAACAGTTATATACTTAGGATTACATCTTGATTCAGGACTAAGTTAGAAACCACATATTACCGCGAAAGTTACACGAATTCGGCTAAAAAGAAGACAATGTCTTGGCAAATAGGTAAAAGGTCCAAACTGAATATAAATAACAAGCTGCAAATATACAAATCAATAATCAAACCCATATGGATATACGGTACTCCACTATAAAGTATAGCTGCAATGAGCCACATAGGCAAAATCGAAGCTCAGCAATCGATAACACTACGCACAATACTAAATGTTCCATGGTATATCAAGAATGAAGATATCAGAAAGTATCTCAATATCGCCATAGTTCAAGAAGAAATAATAAAAACCAAAAACTATAAAAGCAGGAAAGAAACTTATATTAATCCACTAGCTAACAATATGTACAATCAACACATTCAAAAAAGATTTCGCAGAACTCATCCAGTAGACTTGACAGACAGACAGAGCTCACCAATATAGACACTTTCTCAATGGAGAAATTGTCTACGTGATATATGTACAGTTCAATATGTAATAAAAGAATTTATTTACATATTGTCTATGCAGACAAATTGTAAAGACTATTGGAGTTTTAAAAAAACTTAGTTTTCTCTTTTAATATTATAATAACTCAATTGTGATAGCCTGGTGATAACATGTAATACAATTACTTTTTGTCTTTTACAGTTCTGTTTAAAATTGTAACGGCTCGTTGCTCGACACGGTTTAGCTCGAAAACACCAACAAACCAGATCAGTCGTTCTGGTTGCTCCTTGAATTTGGGCGACCGTTTGTTATTGTCTCTCAAAGGGTCTAGCCGTATAAGCATAGTGAATCGGCCCCAGCAACACTTTCGGTTGATATTTATACCACATAATGCTTTTTGCCTAAACAACAACTGTGTGCAATTTCAACCCCCAACCCCCTCTGATAAGGGAGATATGAGGGTAAAACCGAAAACCTTTATCATTTTTTTTCTCGCAAACTATTTAAGATATTTGATCACATTAAAGTGCAAATAGTAGGTATTCATTAGCTGTATATCATATTTTTTTTTCAAAATTTTTATTCGATGATTAAGGGTTGAAAATTAATAAATAAATTTTTGAAAATGATTTTTATAAACAATCCCTTGGATGACACCCACCGAAAAAATTACGAATAATCCTTTACTATTTAACTATTATCTGTAAAAATTTCAAGAGTGTCGGATTGGTACATCATAGTTAAAAAAAAATAAAACAAATGCAACGCCCTTTCATAAGGCAAAGCCGGCCTGAACGATAGAGGCGCTCAACCTAACCGACCTACAGGGGAATACGTAACGCCGACCCGCCACGTTTCTCGTACCAGAAACAGCTCTCAGAAAAGTATGAGTTCTTCTTTCCCTAAACTGTGTGTTACTTAACAGTCATTTATTTAAATAATATATTAACAATTTAAATTTTTTAATTAAGTTTTCTGGTCCTAACTTTTAACGTCCGTGTTTTCACGGTGTTTCTCGTTTTAAGAATGTGGGAGCCCTAAAAAGAGCTGATTATGTTGTACGTTACAAATGGCACCCTTTGATAAATGCAACTAAGATGTTCCTCGTTTTAAGTATGTGGGAGCCCTGAAAAGGGCTGATTATTAAGCCCTAAAAAGAGCTGATTGTGTTATGTATTGTCAGGTTGAAGTATATGATTTGAAACAGAACACTCAAAAACTTTTTTTAAAAAAACACGCTTGTAAATAAGTTTTAATCTTCGTCGCTGTTTTCATCAATAACTGGAATAATGTTAGTACATTTCCAGGTAGTACTAGTACGCTATAATATAATTAACCCTTTTCAGGGCGACCATATACTTAAAACGAGGAAAACCTTAGTTACAACTATTCACAGGCACCAGCTACAATTTAATTAAAAGTAATACGTGCGTGAAAAGGTAAAGACGGAAATAGTTATAGAAGTCTATGTTCTTTACAGCGTTGAATAGAATGATATTGCAGTTATACCTGTGATACCTTTATCGACTATTAAAAGGACAACTAATGGCATCTAACACAGTGCCATTGTTCAAGACATGATATAAATCTGTGATTTAGGGCTCCCACATACTTAAAACGAGAAACACCATGAAAACACGGACGTTAAAAGTTAGGACCAGAAAACTTAATTAAAAAATTTAAATTGTTAATATATTATTTAAATAAATGACTGTTAAGTAACACACAGTTTAGGGAAAGAAGAACTCATACTTTTCTTAGAGCTGTTTCTGGGACGAGAAACGTGGCGGGTCGGCGTTACGTATTCCCCTGTAGGTCGGTTAGGTTGAGCGCCTCTATCGTTCAGGCCGGCTTTGCCTTATGAAAGGGCGTTGCATTGGTTTTATTTTTTTTTAACTATGATGTACCAATCCGACACTCTTGAAATTTTTACAGATAATAGTTAAATAGTAAAGGATTATTCGTAATTTTTTCGGTGGGTGTCATCCAAGGGATTGTTTATAAAAATCATTTTCAAAAATTTATTTATTAATTTTCAACCCTTAATCATCGAATAAAAATTTTGAAAAAAAAATATGATATACAGCTAATGAATACCTACTATTTGCACTTTAATGTGATCAAATATCTTAAATAGTTTGCGAGAAAAAAAATGATAAAGGTTTTCGGTTTTACCCTCATATCTCCCTTATCAGAGGGGGTAGGGGGTTGAAATTGCATACAATTGTTGTTTAGGCAAAACGCATTATGTGGTATAAATATTAACCGAAAGTGTTGCTGGGGCCGATTCACTATGCTTATACGGCTAGACCCTTTGTTTTGCTCTCCTAACGCCTCGGTACCCCCTTCGCCCTTCGTCTCCTATATCGGTGTTCTCGAATTCTAACTGGCATGTATGGTTTCGTTCGAAATCCGCCAATCGCGATCTCCCCCACAACCGCTCCGCTTTGTATATATGTATAGTCCTTAAAACTACTAATCGATTATAATCGAGAAAGAAAGTCAAACTGAACAGATTCAACCAATAATTTTGCGAACTTTGCTAATTTTGCGAGAAATCGTTTTGCACGCATCGAGCGTCTTATTTGCGTTTCTCCGTTCGTATTGTCCATCAAGATTGTCCGAGTCTCGTGTATTTTTGTATTTTCGCGGTCGTCCGTCGTTTTGAATAAATTGTGATCGTGTCGTCCACTCTTGTCTTTTCTTCTTGCACTCCAGTACAACGTCCTCTCCTATAACGTGCTCGCTCAGCGCTGAGCTTTACCAGTATTTTCGGTTCCGCGGAAAAAACGCTCTTCCAGTCCGGAACAAGTTCATATGAATATATTTTGCTTTTTATCTCGAAGCATAACAAATTCACTTTTAAATATTAATTATTAAAGTAATAATTAATATTAAATATTGTTACGTCCCTAGTTATAACCCATTTTCGTCTTTCGCCATTCCAAGGAGGTCTTAGCTCCTGATTAGCGATGCTCGCGATACGAAATCGGGGAACTCGCGGAATGCGATGGCGAAAACCCTTTCCTTGCAGGTTTTCGCAAGCAAATAGCGTGGCCTACTCTCCTTTTGGGAGTATAAGTTATAGGTGCAACGCAAGTACGCCAGTTCCGTGATAGCGTACAGCAGAGACGAAGTTCTGCCCGTTCGTGACTCGCAATAGACCCACGTGTAAGGCTACTCGAAACCAGGAAGATCATCGACGACGTGCTCGGCCGACGGTTCAACACGAGTGTATCGCCGTGGTCTGAGATAGTAGACCCATAATTGGACCAGTTCCCAGGAGTGCACCCGTGTGCTGTGCAGGACCACCTCCAACCGCTTGTATCTCTAAGGTCGAGTCGTAGTCACGCGCCGCGAGTCTAGTGTTCCGTCCGAAACGCGAAGTAAGTGTAAAACAAGACCTCTAGTGTGAATGACCAGCCAATGATACGAGAACGAACGAGTGACGCACAACATCTGAAGTCAGCGAAGGCTATGTAACTACAGAGACAGAATATATATACCAATATTGAAGAACCATATGTGTATTACAATTACTGAACGCCCATCCTGTATCCTATACTACCCGCAAGGAAGATCAAGGTACGCCTTAGCGTTTTAATCGGCAGAACCCGAGGAACGTATTAACAGTAAAATAACCACCCTTAAGGTGGGACGTAACAATATCAATTAATTAAATATTAAAATATTAAATAAGTCAGAGAGCGACCGGCAACATTTTTGGATCTTAACTTTCAAGTCGTTTTATATGTATCTATATATATATATATATATATATTTTTTTATCAGTTTATCCTTCGGACCCGGGGAATGCCCGAGCACGGTGATTACTTATTTTAAAAAGTTTTCCCGTTATACAGTGAAGATTCGATAATTACGAAACGCTCGGGATCGTACTTTCGCTCGTATCGTGCAATTGTATCAAACGCCCGTATCGTATTACCGTTGCGTATCCATTTGAAGAGGTAGGAGCTGCATTGTAGCATATCGGGCTGGGGTGGGCAATAGGGCTGGGGTGCTACGGGCGAGGAGTTTTGGTACGTTGCGTGCTGTTTCTTTATTGTAGGAGTCCGTCGATTAGTACTGTAGAACTTTCATTACATTTGCAAGTTTAAAGAAGAATTTTGGGAATCAGTTTATAACTTAGGAAAATAAAATACTTGTAGATGTAATAAAAATAATCTTTCCGGTGCCGTCAAATAGACGGTTTTTGAAAATAACGTGAGTTTAATATTCTGAAATTTTAAAAAATTGAAAATGTAAAAAAAACAAGAAATGCATATTCATTCGCATAGAAATGATTGTATCCGTGTTTCAAGTGTCATGTTTCCGGTTGACATAGCATTTTGTTCAAGTATGTTGTTCTTAAGCCTCGTACAAACTTGAGCATTTTTGCCTGAACGAACGTTTTCGGCGCACGAATGCTCTAGTGAGTACGACCCATTAATGTGTGCGCAAAGACCCCGAGCACGAACGAACGCGCTCCGACGGCTGTCGGTCCATCAAAGGATGTTCGTGCGAACAAGCGCTCAGTGTGGACGGGTTTCTGGTAGTAGAACCATGTGCGGCCGAAGAAATTAAGGGGGTAAACATGGCACGTGACGTCACCGATTCGGGACGTCGGTATTACAGTAGCTTTTTCGTTGGGCCTAGTGGAGCCACTTGCGTGTTTTGTTACGAACTTGAAAGGTTTAATTCTCAGCTAGCGTGCGCGCAACACGATCTAGGAAGGCAACAGCGCCTCAAGTATTTTTACAAACACATTCAAACGCTCATCTCGCCAGAGGCATCGCGATGATACGCCTGAAGAACGAAAGCGAAACATTGGCGCGCGTTTAGAGCGAGATGTACGGTGATCATGCTATCCTTCTTTCAACCCAAATGATAGAATTGTCCCGCTCCGATAAATTCTGACTGACCAAACGCGTGGGTTTTACATAGAGCACCGTAGCACTCCTCGCTGCTGAAAAATATATACCTACTCTGAGGAACCGAAGGAACGTGCAATCTGAGAATTATTTAAAGAAAAAGTTATTAACTTCTTTAAATAAATGTTTCTTAATTAATAAAAGTATACAGGATACGTCATGCAATTGGGACGGGTTATATCTTGAATTTGGTAAGAGATAGGAAAAAGCTGTTTATATAAAAGTTCAATGGTATAATAATGTCTGTTTTTCTGTGATTTCATTTTCTTCTTGAATGCAACGATGCGCTCAAAAAATGCAAATCCATTTTTTATTTAAGTGGAATTGCAATTTTTTTTTACTTGTGTCAACTCCTTGAAACATTCTGTACTATGGTACTATTAGAACTAATAAATGGAGGGACCTCGCGTCTATACAGTAAAAGCTGAATATATGCAACAGAGACAGGGAACCAGACGTTGCATACATCCAGCCGAGATGTGGAATCTCGGATTACATGCGACGACCAGCGAAGCTTGAACGTAAAAAGGAACAGACAGTGGAGGAGAGAGAGAGAGGTCCAATGATCAAAGGAAAGAGCCGAAACATATCGGTGTGACTAATACTAATTCAATTATAAAACTTTTTTATTTCTGACTGTTTTTTACTGAAATTTTAACTAGCGCATTGGTGAAATTTTTCTGATTAAAATGATACCAAACACGATATAGTTTGAATGGGGCGCTGTGAAAAATCCAGGCGGGCGGCAGTCAAAACTTAGCGAAAAGGGACAATCTCAATATTCAGAATGAGAGAAGGACAGCATGACTGTAGTGCGTCTCACTCAGTGTTCGGGCGTTGTTGCCTTTTTCCCTTGCCTTCGCAGCACAGTTCGAGTGACGTAATCAAGTTGACGCTTGATTCTGGCTACGAGTCCAGATCGGCAGCCTTTCTACTTAGACGCCACCTTATAACTACTAGCTGAACTAAATTTGTCACGTAACTTGCTCTGTAGTATCCAGATAATGGCGGAACTCGTCTTTGGGAATGCTTTTACGGGAATCGGTTATTCGTCCTTATATGAGAAGATCTTGTGCTGAATAAGGGCTCATTCGAAAGAGGAAGATTCAATGAAGGGGGCTCAACAAATCGTTTTGGTCACAAAACTGTTATAGTTACTTAAAATGTACTTGCATTCAGCGGGCGTATTTTCTCGATTTTTCCTCTACTTTGGACACTCATATTATTAGATATCAACACAATCTCGTTAAACCATCGGTTGAGCCCCCTGCATTAGACCTTCCTCTTTCGAATGAGCCCTCACCCAGCCCTATGTGTTCTCTTATAAGGACAAATAACCGATTCCCGTAAAGCCATTAATAGGCCCATTTTTGCCGGTAATGTCACCTCGCTGTATTACCCGTGTCTACCCCCTTAATGGAAAGAACTGGAGGCTTGGGTAAATAAGTGAGCAATTGACTTCGACTGGTTTACGACACACCAGGTAGAAAGGTTTGCGCGAACAGCCGGAGCACGATTTTGTACGCACGAATGCGACGCTCAAGAGAACGAAGAAATTGCACACGAACGAACGTTCGTGCGCCGAAAGCGTTCGTTCGGGCAAAAATGCTCAAGTCTGTACGCGACTTTACACTCCAAGTGGTCTTCGAACCTTTCCTTTGAACGACAAGAAACCGGCAATTTTCAGATCGGCCCGTTGCTTACCTCCGTATCACAGACCAAAAAGCAAACTTTCGATACTCGGCAACGGAAAAATCTCTGGAAAAGTAACATTGTCCTTTCTTAATAATCACAGAGGTGATTATTAACATTGCTATTTTATGTGCAGCGTAGCACTGAAGATAATTGATATATTGAAATATATTTAGACAATTGTAGGATAAACTTGGTGCGAAATCCTACCGGTGCGCCTTTCGGTAGCTCTTTCCCACTTTCGCCCTCTTTTGTCGAAGGTGAATATATGTATAAATATTGTGGAACAGCAGCAGAAGCAAGTACATGTACACGTGCCTGGAGTGCAACATAAATAAAGAGCGAACGATTCAAATTAAATATGTACTCGTGTTTTAGTCCCCCCCCCCCCCCCCCCAGACGCCTCCATATTCCAAAATCCTCCACAGAAACTAAGTGTGGGGTTCGCTCGTGTGACCGCGTTCGGTATATGATACTGAGTGATTGTGAGATTAAACTTTAAGTCGACTGTTTAAGTTTTTTCGTGATTGTTCCGTTTTATCGCGTTGTTCATGGAGAAGGTGTCGCGGATAACTTGTGTTGTGGCAAACATTGAAGCCGTGTTTTATTGTTGGACTGATTGGTCAAGTTGGATTCATATCGGCTGTTATTAATTGTCACAATGGCGAACCGTTACACAGTTCAGGATCTCAAGGACAAATTGAAAAAGTTAAATCTCCCGACTTCAGCTACAAAGTGTGAGTTATTGGAAAGGCTTTTGGAGGCGGAGCCGAATGCATTTTCCAATGGGGACACGGTGGATCCACCATCGGGTTATGCTGCAGACGAGGCGCTATCCGATGCAGTACGCCGCGAGTTGGAACTGTTGAGAAGAGAGAAGGCCGTACTGGAAAGAGAGTTGCAGTTGTTAAATCGTGAAAATGATTCTCGATCGGACTCGGTAGCAGCCGTTGGCAACGGCCAAAGTTCAAACTCAACCGTCCCGATTAGGGCTATTAGCGATCCCCTTAGCGAGTTCGACGGGAATGGCAACTTTCAAACATAGGAAAAACAAGCGATCTTGCTTCGTCGAACATACAGTTTGGACAATGATACGACATAAATTTTAATTGGTTTGAAATTGAAGAAAAAAGCGCTGCGATGGTTCCACTCCAATCCCGGTTATTTGGAAATGCCCATCGAAGAATTACTAGAAGATATGCGCTCGATGTTCAATCTCCGACCAAATAGGCTCGCATTGCATCGTGAATTTGAGCAGCGTAAGTGGCAGAGCAACGAACCGTTCTCTGATTACTTCCATGACAAGGTTATTTTGGCTAACCGCGTCTTCGTTGACAAAGAAGAGATAATCGACTGCATTATTGACGGCATCCCCGATTATCGGTTGCGGGATCAAGCAAGAATACAAAACTTTAGAACGATAAAAACTGCTTTATTAGAGTCCTTTGAGAAAATTAGCCTTCGTGGAGATCGTCGGGAGCGAGTGCACCAGCAGGATAATATCTGCAAGAGGGACCGGACGGAGTTAAAAGAGCGGGGCCCTGCGAAGTCAAGGCGATGGTTTAACTGTTTCCAACCAAGACACAGACCATCAGACTGCCCTCGACCACAACGGCAGAAAGGAACTTGTTTTGGCTGCGGCAGTATGGGCCACCACATCAAGGATTGTCCAAGGAAAGAAGCGCCTTCGAGGAACGCAGCGCACCTGATTCAGCCGCTCGCAGCGAAGGAACAGTTCAACTTCCTATCACGTATTACGTACTTGTCGAAAACCACATCGCCTCGGTCTTGTGGGGCGCTATCTGCAGCCCCAGTCTCCGGACCGCCGCTGCGACGGCAGCCACACCAATCTCTGCAAGACGACTGGTCCTGCTCCAGTCCCCCCCAAGGGAGGGAATACCCCCTCCTTGAGACAGGCGCTGAAGAGACGCCTCAATCGCGGTCCAAGGACGCGCAGGGCCAATACCCAGGCTCGGCCGGGGACGCCGTCGGGGCCTGGAGCGGTGTGCCGAACCCCCATGCGTCTAACGGCCTCGGCCAGCTCCCCCTCCGTGACCCCCATGTCGTCGGTCCATTCGACTTGGACCGGTGGGGGCCAGGGGTGGCTACCGTCGTCATGAGGGAACAATGTGTCCACCACCTGGCCCAAGAACTGGGGGTCTAGGCTCTCCGTCACGGGGGGGCGCCCAGCCTTAGTTTGCCCATCGCCCACATATAAGGGCGCCCCCACGGATCGGCATCCAGAGAGCCGAGGAGCTCCTGCCATGCCCGGGACTTGGCCTCCCTGATGGCCAGCCGCAGAGCTACCACTAATACACGGTAGCACCCGTACAGCTCTTCCTCCCCCGCTGGGTCGCGGTTCCTTCTACGACGGGCCCTCTGCCACTGGCGTCGGGCGACGTTGCAATTCTGCCGAATGTCGGCGATTTCGCCCAACCACCAGTAGGCGGCCCGTCTGGGGAGGCATTTGGCCCGGGGCATGGCGACGTCACAGATCGCCTTCATCGTGCCCCGGAACCATTTAATCTCCTCTCCCATATCCGCGACCGGTTGCTCCGGCCAGGTCACAGCGAGGACTGCGGCCATCAGCGCGTCCCTGTCAAGCCTCTTCAGCGCCCATCTCCGCGGCGCGGCGGTGGGCCGCTCGGCGGGCGACGGTCGGGGGTGGAGTATCCGAGGCGGATGTAGCGTTGATCGGTAAGCGTCTCCGCCTCCTCCACCACCCTCCAACTCTCAACCAAGCGTGCGGCCGAGGGAGTCGCGAACGATAGATCAACTATCGATCCCCCCCCCCCCCGCGCGCACGCAGGTGCTAACCGAGCCCCGGTTCAACAGCCGGAGCTCGAATTCCGCCGCCCACTCGAGTACCGCCTTACCCCTCGCGTCAGTCCTCGGGGACCCCCACGATTGGGCATGGGAGTTGAAATCCCCGAGGACGAGTGTAGGCCGGGAGTAGCAACGGGAGACAGCGTCTCCGACCCGGCCCAAGCACTCTTCAAAAGCTGCGAGGAGCCAATTGGGCGGGCAATACACGCCCACCACCGCGATATCACACCACAGCACCGCCACGTACCCTCGCCCCCGTTCTATTAGCGTAGGGGGCAGGGCAAAGGCGGTGCCAATCACTGCCATGGAGCCGTCATCGTCCCCGAACCAGTCGTGTCTGTCAGGGACTCGGTACGGCTCCGCGGCCACAGCCAACTCAATTTTCCAGTTGGCCAAGTGATGCAGAAGAAGATCTTGCGCCCTGGCCGAGTGGTTCAGGTTGCCCTGAATTATGATCCCGTTGGGCCCCAGTACTTCTTCGAGGGGGCCGCCTCCGCCGCCTTACCTCCCTTTGGGGCGGCAGACCTGCCACCCCTCTTCTTCTTTGGCGCAGCAGCCTTGGCTGGTTGCTGTTGGGCTACAATCCCCTGAACGGCGCCCTTCTTAGCACTGGGCCTCCGGGACTTGGGGGCGGTGTACAAGGGGCACCTCGGGGTGGCGCTGCACGAGCTGGCTTTGTGGCCCGACTCGCCGCAAACGTAGCAGCGGTCGGACCGGTCCACCTCGCAGGTGCACCGCTGCCTCACGTGGCCTTTTTCAAGGCAGCGCCCCGACCATGGAGGACGACCAGCCCACCAGGATCCTTCCCGAGGCAGCTATTGTATTAAGCGCCGTCAGGGGGCATTTTGCCCAGACAGTACCCAGCCAGGCTGGGGAGATTCTGATTTCTCCGACCTTAACGTCGGCTGGGGCATAACCCCCCACAGCGGCCAAGGCTGCCACAACCTCCACTGGGGACACCGAGTCGTCGAGGCTCGAAATCCTCATCCCGCTCATTTTCATAGGGCGAGACACCCGCACCTCGGTGCCCCCGAACACCTCCTGAAGGCGGCCGGCTAGCGCAGCCGCCCTCCCGGTGCGCTTCTCGCCCGGTATTTCGAGCACCAGGCCGCCAGTGACCGCCCGCCGGGGCCGAATCTTGAGATCGACCTTTTCGCGGACGGTGGCCATCACCTCGGCGTACGTGGCCTAGGCCTCAGGGGCCAAGGTCAAGGTGACGGCCGCTGTCTTAGGCGGCCTGGCTACCCTCTACTCTGCCGAGGCAGAGGCAGGGGCAGCTGCCTTCTTGGTGGGCGCCCCTGCCCCCTGCTACGGCACCGCTGGGCTACCAGAAGCCCCCTCCTTCTTCTGGGCCCTCTTGGCCATACGGCCAACAACAGTGGCCCAAGTTTCCCCCTGGGCGGCAAGGCGGGTCTCCTCTTGGATACCCTGCATCCTCGCCTCTAGAGGGGACTCCTTTTTCTTCCCCTCATCCGAAAGGGGCGTGGCCTTTTGTGCCGGCTGACTTCTACCGGCGGGCTTCGGCTTGGGGGCGGCCTTGGCCCCCCCAACAGTCTCTCCCCGCTTCTTGGGGGGCTGAACCACCCCGCCTCCTTTAGCAGCAACAAACTCCGCCCACAAGGAGGAGATCTTCTGCATTAAGGCAGCAATACACACCCTGATACCCCCCTCCTCAGGGTCGATCGCCTCCACTCCCCGAACCTTGGGCATGCCCTTGGACGGAATGGTGGCGGGCGGCTCCACCTCCATCCAGGAGGGGCCCGCCACAGGCTCAGCCATTACCACCTCCTGGTCGGGCCTGCTCCTCTTTTTGGCCCCCTCCTGATCATCTAGGGGTGAGGCCGGCCTAGCTGGCTTATCAGAGCGGGCAGGGGCGACAATGATGGGGGCCTCGACAACTCCCAAGCGGGCTCGCACCTCCACCAGCTCCTTGCCCAGGGCGCGCAGCTGCTCACCCTGCTTTGCCAGCCGTTCATCCCGTTGACGGAGCTGACGCCTCAGCGCCGCCACCTCCTCAGCCGCACTGTCCGGCGCCGCTCGCTTGGCCATCTCAACATTGATAGCCCTGATACGCCGGGCAGCCAGCCGGAGGGACCTCTGGAAGGTTCCGTTCAGACCTTTTGAAACGGAGGCAACCCGCTCGATATCCGCGGTAAGCTCGAGCGTCTGCGCCGCCAGAGCCGTCATAGGCTCGTAGCGAAGCTCCAGCTCGAGCAGCTCCTGCTTCGGCAGGGGAATGTTGCCCTTGCTTGAGGCGGGAGGAGGGAGAGAGCGGTCGAGGACCCGCTCCTCGTCACTGACCCCCGCCTCGTCCTTTGTCACCGCGAGTAGCTTTTCCCTGACCTTCCGCCCCCCCCCCCCTCCCCCTCCTTGACGGGCGGTCCAGTGAGGCAGCGGATACAAAGGACTCATCTGTGTCCTCCCCACTGTCAACCTATCTCAGAGCTACATTCCCCGAAACAGAGAAAGTGCTACCTCCGCGGGGTCGCAAGGCCGCTCTTCTAGCCCTCTGGGGGCGGGAAGCAGCGAATAAGTTCGCGTTCCCCTCGGTGCTGGTCAGCGCCGCCATATCCTGTTCCATGTCCTGGTCCATCGCTGTTGTCGTCGTCGAATCATCCCCTCCTGTGTTTTTTTAGAGTGTTCAAGTCAGCCATAGTGTTCTCACGAGTGAATCGGTCCGTGGGTCCACCCGGGCAGAGCCGCCTTGCCCGGGTAAAGCTAGTACACCCGGGGGGTTGCCAGGTACCCCGGGGTTGGCCGCTAGAGACTGATGCACCTATCAGTCATGCCCGGCGCTTACTCTCGGCACGCCCTGCTCACCGCGCACTGCAGCTCGGGGCTAGGGATTTTTATAGAGGTTGTCATCCTCGCGGGTCGGCCGATGAAGGCAAGCCCCCCGTTCCAGCGAGACATGATCACTGGGTTACGGTATAATTGCTAGGGGACTCCGGGTTCGCTACTCGCACCAGACCGCCACGCAGCCTGGTCCCTTAAGAACTCAACGACGCCGCAGCCACCTTTTCGCCTCTCCGACCCAGGCTTTACCGGCAAGGGAGGCCCTGCCAGGATCCGTAGATCCCACCGGCATCGCCCCGCGTCATTTGCGAGGCTATTTCGACAGCAGCAAGCGCCCCCATTTTAGTCGCCTTGTACGACAGGCAGGGGTTACCGTGCCTGTATTCTATCCCCCAGTCACAGGGGAGGTTTTGATGGGTTTTCCGTCCCTTGGTGTTTGGTCCGCGGGAGCTATTTTATTTCACTCCTACCCTCCATGCACTCCGAAAAGTGCATGACGAGCATTCCCCTATCCGCCACCTCGGGACGCGCCACGTCGGGGTATCACCTCCCCGCCTATCCTGGATAACCAGGTAGGTTCGTGGAAACCTTTTTTTTTTTTCGTGGGGGAAATCTTCCAAAGACGCCCCTAGCCCCCCTGGGGAGGGACCTGAGTGATATAACTCCGGAACTTCCCCCGCCGCGCGCTAGAAACGCTCAACCCCGGGGGAGTCTGGACTCCCCCAGCCGACACCGGGGGCGCACATCGCAGGGGAACTGCGTGCAATGGCGGCCGAGCCCCCCAGCCCGTACCGTCTGCAGTCCCCGCGCCCCGATCTCCTCACAGGCTACGGAGAGGAGTAACCACCCGCCCGCCCGGGCGCTGTCCTCCGCACTGCCGGCTTCCGGTGCCGGCTACACCACGGGTCCGCGTGCAATGGCGCCCATGTAGGGCGCTTGCGGCCCGCCGAGTCGTCCCCCTGAGGGCTGCGGTGGCACCCCAGCGCTGGGGTCAGCGCTACTCCCCTCGTGGGAGGAACGGCTACCCTCCGCCCGGAGTCACCCGGCCCCCCAGCGACGGACGGAGAGGGTCCCCCGATTGAGAACGGTTCCCCACCCGCCCGCCCCCGAGTCCGACCGGGGTCCGGGCTACTTTCGTCCGGGGTGGTAGGGTACACCGCGACCCCTCCCACCCCCACAAATCCACCCTCGAGAAAATTCGGTCGTGGAATCCTAACCTAACCTTTTTTTTTCGTGGGGGAAATCTTCCAAAGACGCCCCCAGCCCCCCCGGGGAGGGGCCGGTGGAAGTGCAGGATTTTTACCGGCTGAAACCCCCACGGTAACCTGCACAGGGCTGTAGTGAGGACCCCGGGACCTCCAACGAACAACACAGGGACCCCGCCACAGTTGTTTAGGCAAAAAACATTATGTGGTATAAATATCTACCTAAATTGTTGCTGGGGCCGATTCACTATGCTTATAAGGCTAGACCCTTTACTTTCTTTTGTAACGGGGTCGGTCGGTTCGGTGCGCACGGCGTTGCGCACCGCGGTCGGTTTCCCCGTGCCAGGGTTCGCAAGGGAACAGGTCGGTAAATAACGAGGCGGTGTTATGTAGGAAAAATATACGTTTATTCACAAAAAGAAACTAGGTGTGACTACTTTTACGGCCGGGCGGCTATCCTCGCCAGGCTGGTCGGGCGGTACTCACCGGTCTCGGGTACTACAATCAAAAGATGGTCTGGTGGTTAGACGCGTGGAGCCGTTTTCCTTAAAACTAATGTACAGGTCTTACGTACTACGGTCGGAACCCGGTCCGTCACAGAAATCACGCGGAACTTATATCTAACGCTCTTACCAACTAAACGGACGCACGCTGGTGTACGCGGAGCGCGGGCGCGAGCGGAGCGCGAACGCGAACAATTTAGCAAAAGCGCCGAGGCACTATCGAGTGCCGAGAAAGCGGACGTAAGAGTCGGGAAAGGAAAGACCCGATTGGGCCGACGGTGTTTTATTCAAACGCGCTGCGGTGTTTCGCGCTGCGGTGGAGTTGTTGCCCGCTTGCCTCACGCGGCTCGTCTTCTCGTACGCCGAGGTAGAACCGAACAGCGAACGAGACGACGACCAATCCTGGCCAGCCTGGGTAACGCCACGAAGCTGGACGGAATCGGCTGCCAAAGGCAAAATACGGTGCCGTGTAAGCTAGCGTTCGGAATCCCCGCGGAAGCACCAGCAGAGATTATGAACGCGCACTAGCTTGGTCACCCCGGGTCAACCACGGGACTGACGAGGCTAGACGCCTACGGCCGCTGGACCTATGGGAGCTGCCAGGTCGTAGCGTAGTGCAATGCTACGGCCCGTTGGCCAGAGATCTCTTCGCCAGGAAACCCATGGCGTTGAGAGCTCTGGTGCTCCGGTCCGGACCTCCTAGGAGGTCCTGTCGGGGCCGGAGCCCCGAGGCAACTCTTCGATCCTCGCATCGATCGGTCCTACTTACAGTATAATCGCACGGGAGTGGGGATGCCGCCGTGGTGGGGCCCGCGATGCGCGACGCCGATCCGTGGCTGTCGTCGCACTTTGTTACACCGTTAGGACAGTTTGAATATTTGAGAATGCCGTTTGGTCTGACTAACGCGCCACGAGTTTTTCAAGGTTTTACCTACTCATAAGATCTTTCGATCGTTGGTAGAAGAAGGTAAAATTTTATTATACTAAATCTCGACGACATTCTGGTCGCCACTGAGGACATTGAAGAGTATATCAAAAGTTTACATGAAATATTTATATTAGCGAAACAGTATCGTTTCAAGGTTCGCTTAGACGTGTTCGTTTTTATACTCGGTGATCAATTACCTCGGTTATTCGGTGAATCATGATGGTATTAGTGCCAGTAGTAAGCATATAGAATCGATCGTAGATTACCCCGTGCCTCGAAACGTGAAACAAGTATATCAACTCATCGGCCTTGCAAGTTATTTTAGGAGATTTATTCCGAACTTTTCGCGCGTTGCAAGTCCTCTTTACGATATTGTTAAGGATAACGCCTTTAAATTCGAGCGTGCGAAATATGAAGCGTTAAAAATCTGCCTTGCTGCACAACCTATGACCATAGGCTAATGACCATAGGCTTAACGGTTCAGCAAAGCAACCATGTAGGCTGCTGCTGTAAACCCGCTTCAGCCACGATGCACATGGGAGTCATGTAGTTAGATAGGATCGGTTGTCCCACAGGCATGCGCGACTGATGGCTCAGGTATCGGCTGTGTTTCAGATGCGAGCGACAATGCCTTGTCTACACTCGTAAACAAAATCGCGCAACTCGTGTCTATAGACAATATTCTGCAACTGTCTATAGACAAATGGAGAACAAAGCGGGTGTCTATGACTGTTCCATAGACCAAAATTGCAAGTCTATTGTCTCCCATCTCGAATGGGAAACTTGAAATAAGTTGCGCTAGATCTCGTAGTGGGGACGTGTTCATAGACAGAAACAAATGAGTCTCTGTCCAGACCTGTGTCCATTATTGCGTTTTCGATCATTTCATGGTGTTGCGTCGACTAACTGTAGATGTGGACACGTGACAAAGTCGATAGATTGTGTTGCAAATTGTTCGCGACTGTCTATAGACAAAGTTCTCGATTTGTCTATAGACAGTAGCACGATTTTGGCTACGAGTGTAGATAAGGCATAAGGGCTCTAATGGTTCGGGTGACCGTTGGTGCCTGGGACCGTCAACTAGACTGCGCAGTCACGTGCATCATAGGGGGTCCGTAAGACACAGACAAGGAAGTTATGATGGTTTGCGTAGCCAGCCCGACGGAGGAGACTTGAGCCTTTGTTTAGGCAGTTAGAATTAACTGGAAAGGGAATAGCAAGACCTCGTAACAGATTGTAAACTGCTAGTCGCGAGCATTGTGGACAATACGAGTGTCCGAAATAAACGTTCTGAGTTTATGGGTCCTTGTCTTTTAGAAATTCTGTTTCCTGTTTCGAAATTTCTAAAGCTCGGGTGATAATTCCTTTAATACGTGATAAACCACTATTCCGACCCGCTTAGGGGAGTTTTTGAGAGACACATTAAATATGACCGATCGTACTTCTAAATTAGTGCAATAAACCGTTACATTCGCAATGCCGCGAAACTCTTTCTAAGTGAGAACAGTTAACTTGAGCCATATTGATGCTGTTTTATTTATCGCCAGTTGCACTGAAATAGCATCAGAGCGTACGTATTGTGATCTGGTGTTTGTAAAGTACAGAATTTCATTGTAATATAAAGACCAGTGAATTTTCATAATGTCATTTACTATTCAAGAAAAGGTAAAATTTATATCACTCCAAGGCGATAGATATTTATCCCATCGCGATGCGTGTAAAAAATTCCATGAACGTCATCCTAATAGACCAAAGCCAGACGTGATGGTGGTAACGTATTGTAGTTTGTTTTATTTGATTGTTATTGTTTCCACATCTAGTTTTTACGTCTGTACGTGATCAGAGGACAGTACGCGTGATCTGAGGTAAAGCATGTCCAAACACACTTGCGTTCTTTCCAAGTGGAATCTTTATAGCTCGCTGCAGCACGTACAAGGTTCTGGAGCCCTCCTTTAGCGTCCAGCTATTGTCCTCCTTTAGTACCAGTCGCTATGGAGTTTTAGCCGGTAAGAATCCGGCACTCTTCCGCCGCCATCCCCCAGCAGACGGTGGGGGTCTTATGCAAGACTACCTCGCGTTAAAAAAAAGGGAATGTAACCCATTTCATTAGCCTATTATTCATTAGCCTATATAAGGGCTTTGAATATATTTCAAGGTCATTTATTATTCTACAGGGTATCCCAGAACTCGCGTTGGTCCCGTGAAGGGGTGGTAGCTGGGATGATTTTTAACAACTTTTTCCTTTGCAAAAAAGTTGTTTGAAGCTTCGTTTTTGAATTATTAAGGGAAAACACTGACCAATCCGAGCGCGTACAGCGCGCGGGCTCAGGGACGGCAGCGTCAGCTACGAAAGCGGGGCTTGACGTAGGTCGCGAACGAACGGCTCGGCACCCCGTTGGCATAGCACAATAAAAAAATTGAACTGGTTGAACATTTTTAGTTGTTGTTTAAAATGAATACGAATCTTGTCGTCTGTCATAATGTAAAAAAGGAAATTCTAAGGATTCTAAACAACAAATAAAAATGTTTGAAATGGAATAAATAATAAAAATTTGAAAACAATTGAAATAAAACTTACCCATTCGTTCCTAAATTAACCTGCTATGCTGAAAGCAGATAATTCCCACTGGGTCAATGTGTCGATCTTGAACATTCGAGGAGAGAACAAATTACGAAGAACAGCTGATCTTCAGACGAAATCATTGAACTCACTCAACCACGCGCTCACTATCACTTTTCACAGAATTTTCTTTCAGATAAATAAACATTTTCATTTACTGTCACGTTGCTATTGCACTGGACACAAATGAAAAACATGTAATATTCCGCACTACTTCTTAACGTTCGTACACATCGTTTGTATTCAGCCGAGGAGTCTATTCTGTGTTGTTTATTTATTTTATTATTATTCTATTACTATTGTTAGCTTGTAAATTACTTTAATTTTCAATGGGAAGAAACTGTCCGGTTTCATGGAGATCACGGGCTTTTCCTAACATCATAAAGTACCTAATTTGCAGTCAATAGTTCCGCAGCATATTCTAAATAAATAAATAAGTAAATAAATAAATGAATATAATTCAAACTATATCGTGTTTGATATAATTTTAATCAGAAAGATCTCACAAATGCATTAGGAATAGTTTGATTAAGAAAAGGACAATAAAATAATTTTTAACAAAAAAAAATCCGACTTCGAAATGCACTAAAAAGTGTAAAATAATTTTTATTTCATTTATACCAGTATTCCAGAGCTATTAATAAAATCTACTTAATCGTTAAATCGGATACTAAATACATACATTTCAACCTTTTCGGAGGCGGCGCAAAATTGAAAACTTTTCTTCTACTAGGAAGATCCTAGTTCAGGCGTCGGCAACCTGTGACAAATAACCCATTTGATAATTTCAAGCGAACAATATTCAACGGGAATCAACATTCCCATTGCGGATTAACTATTCTGCAATACACGAGAGACCATACTTAACTCACGCAGCTTACTAGGTCTAGGGACATTTTTAATAACGTGTTTGATTACACTCTACATTTTGCCTCTTACTTTACGATTAATTTCATTGTATCGTGTATCTTTACCACGTCATCATCGCTTATCAGTTATAGTACATCATATATTTCTGTCCACCATTTATATTTTATATGTTCGGAAAGTACGAAGCAAGCTGTAGAGGGGAATCACAAACGTTATTAAATATCTCCCTACACCTAATGAGTTGCGTCACAGCCGACTCTAGTACTAGCCATGCTGAACAACGTGGCAACACCGCTCACGTGATAATCGGGAGTCCTAATTTCAAAAACAGAGTTCTGTGCTCGGAATTGTAATTACCGTCTTTTTTAATTAAAAGCTGTAGTAACATACGCTGTTTTTTGTTTTAATTATGTATAAACAAGACATAAACGTTGCAACTATGGCAAGTAGAAGTGATGTGGTAGTATAAAATTGTTATAAATGTGATATAAATTTTGTGTACTCTCGAAGTAGTTTGGTGTTGTGAAGCATGATATTTGAAATATTTACAGTGGTTTCAAGAAAATTTAGGTATGAAGCAAAATGAAACCATCTTTGGATCAAATTGAAACATTTAAGAATTGATAAACGTGTATATAAGTGAATAAAAACCTTGAAACAAGCGAAATTATTGGAACGAAACCAAAGAGGTTATGTGAAGTCCAGAGAGTAGCCGCGAGTCTGACGACGTTGATTGGCTGGGAGTCTGGGAGTCCAGGAGGCAGATAGAGTAGGGTAGATGTTGATATATTCGGACCGGACTCCCGCGGTGTTGCCATTTTTACTCCAGCACGGCTAGTACTAGAGTCGGCTGTGGCTGCGTAAGTTATGCATGGTCTCTCGTGAAATGCAGTATACATGTACCTCAGAAGTGCTACCGACTACTGATCAATCGTTACGATTACGAATGTTTTCTGCCCTATTTATAACTTTTCGAATTTGTTTTCTTACGACTTATTAATTACCAAGTTTGTCATACCGCAATCAAATCATTATTGGCAGGATCGTATATTCGGGTATTTTTAATTTTGCACCGCCTCCGAAAAGGTTGAAATGTATTTAATATCCTATTTAACGATTAAGTAGATTTTATCAATAGCTGTGGAATACTGGAATAAATGAAATATAAATTATTTTACACTTTTTAGTGCATTTCGAAGTCGGATTTTTTTTTTATTAAAAATTATTTTATTTCACACTTTTTAGTGGAACGAGCAGTATTTGTAGGATGCCGTAAGGTGGTTTACCGTTCTTATTGGATAATTACAACAACAACAGTTATTAACAATAACGAATACCATAAATGTTTGCAAGTGGGATCATCGTAGAAATATCTCCTATTAGATGTGAAAGGTGTTACGGGCAATGTGTTCAATGTTGGCATTTTGTAAAATGACCAGATATTGTGTAGATTGCACATTTTTTTGGGCAGGTATTTCACAAATGGCCCGGACATTTTATATAATATCCACGGTTCGCTGACATTAAATTTATTATTATTATTATTATTATTAAAAACATACATAGATGTGATAGGTTAGGATGGGCCACACACTTAAATCCGGCCGCCGCCACCGCGAAGCGGCCGACATCGATTTCGTTATTATTTAAACAACACTATTGTCTTAGGAAAGTGTTGCCGGCCGTCTTACGGCGCGCCGCGGCATGTATTCTGTATAATGATCGGACATTTTATAGATTGACCGAAACTTGTTACGGATATTTTGCACAATGTCTTTTCGAACGGGCATTCTACACAATGCCCGGTCATTTTACAAAATGCCCACGTTAAACACATTGCCTGTTACAAACAGTTTCATCGCGATTGGTTCATTTCTTGCAGAGTAACACCAAGAAATAAGCTTTTTGCTATGACCATAGTTATTAACAATAATAAATCCCATACATTTTTGGAAGCGAGCTCATCGCGGAAATATCTCCGATTAGATGTGAAAGGTTTCATAGCGATCGGTACATTCCTTGCAGAGTAGCGCTAAAGAATAGGAGTTTGCAATAACAATAGTTATTATATATGTACAGGTAGATCTCAATTAGTGCGAGTAATAAATCCCAGAAATTGTGCGCATTATTTGAATTCGTACTATTCGAATATTTGTAATATAGGAATTGTTTCTTAGTTAAAGAAAATATACAATTAAAATTTTGAAATATACCTTTCATACGTATATTATTAAATTATAATAGCATAAACATGTTTATTATTTTTTAAAGTATTTTAACAGTGTTGATTGTACTCTCTTCTGCTTTTTCATATCTCCGTATATATGATGATGAATCCGCAGTATTTTATCCAAGTCTCTGTTAACTTGCATGCTTCGATCCATATCTGGATCGAAAAAAGCCTCGCAAACCTCGCATTAACTGAATTTTTGTTCACATTAAATGCGACCTGGTATCATTTTAAAATTCACATTAACCCGAATATCGCACTATGTGAACTAGCATTAATCGAGACCTACCTGTATACTGGTTTTTGGTTGACGCGATATGTGTATAGAAACAGTAGAGACAGGTGATTGCATTCTGACCCATACACCGCCAGAGTAGGCGGTAGAATACACGTAGGAATACGTAGAATTCAATGTAGTAGTAACAATAGTTTTTCACGAATATCTTGGAAACTAAAGTTATCAGTTGATTATGCATAATAAAAAAGTTCTTCAGCATCATGCCCCCGACAACATATTAAAGGGTCATTGACATCAACCTATGTTGAGATTAGAAACTTCCTGTTTTTTGCAATAATAATCCTTGGCAATGCAAAAATGCAAAATATTTTTAAAGCGGGACCAATCGGAAGACATATCCTACAAGACGCAAAAGATTTCATTCCGATTGGTCCGTCCGTCTCGGAGTAATCGGTGAACAAAGCCAGGAAAAAAAAAATAAAAATAATAAAAAAAAAAAAATAGAAAAAATATACTGATCGAATTGAGTATCCTCCTCCTTTTCGAAGTCGGATAAAAAATAAAAAAATTTTATCATTGAATTGGTACTAGTCACACCGATATTACGGTTCGGATTATATTACACGGCTTTCACGTCGAGCGTCTCGGTTGCCAAGGCGGAACCCCCCATGTGGAGGGGATAGCCACCTTGCACTTATCCAGCTTTTAAACGCATGCAAATTCCTAACTTTGCTAGTGCTACGAAATCTGGCGATCTGACGAAATTTTGTCATTAGAAAAAATTGTTGTGCTAGTCTAGCACAATCCGGCACAATCAAAGAAAATTTGAAAATCTCAAATTTTTTAATCACCCCACCCTTTTTTGATAATTTTTATTGACACTTAAGCTAATATCAACTTTTAACGCATGTATCTCGCAGATTGTAAGCAGCACAATTCAGCACAATTTGCAGAATTCGATTATCTGTCGCCGTTCGTAAGTTATACGAATATTAAATTTTGTACTTCTAAAAATTTAACATTTCTTATCTTCAAAATGAATAGAGATATCGAGTTTCTATCGACGGCACAACGTAGCACAAATTATCACAAATTATTTAAAAAAAAAAGGTTCGTTTCGGCAAAAGTGCGGAGCTAGTATAATTTTGTTTTTATTTATTTTCTTAATTGTTATTGATGTTATCGATCTCTCGTTTGCGGCACAATTCAGCACAAACATAGCACAATACGGCACAAAAAGGAAAAACTCAAATTTCGAAAAGTGCGGGGCTATCAAAAATTTTGTTTTTTTTTTAATTTTCTTGAGTACGCTTTGACTTACAGAGTTGCGGTTTACGGTACAATACGGCACAAACGTAGCACAATGCAGCACAATTTCAAAAAATACAAAATTCGAAAAGTGCGGGGCTAACTTCACACACGTCAATAATTCTTTGTCTTTCATTTACCATTACTGTTAATTTTAAAGCAATTAATGTATTTTTAAATATATCTCTGCTATGTAATGACATATTCATCATGGGCATTAAAAACATACACAAAATCAATCTTGTAAATTAAAATCAATTTTAAGGTATATTTTTGTTTTTAAATTTCATTGTTTGTGAATTTTAAATAAGATCGACAAATAATTAATTTCCGATATTTTCTGTAGATGATTCGAGCAACTGTATTTACAAACATTGACTAAAATTGATTTTGTAGAGGTATTGGGAAGTGGAAACATGAAATATCGGTTAAATGAAAGGAACAAAAAATACCTTAATTTATTAAAATAGTTAAGACATTTATCGCATGGTTTTTCCAGAACTAATTTCTAATGCGCATCGCACGTGAAAAGACGATCTACTTATAGTGCACCGATGACAAGATGTCCCCTGAGAAGGGCAGATTTGCGGCCTTTTCATGGGACATCTTGTCATCGGTGCACAGTACATATGAAAAAGAACAATCTGCATAGTCGCTAGGCACACACACACACCACCTATGTGTTTTAATCCTAACTATATCATAGCTGCTCGATGGATAAGTGTTTGAATCGTTTACTCAACAGATTTATCAACTTTTAGTTAAATCAATTTTCACAACTTGTAAGTAAGTACATGATCAATAAACAGTAATCAATAAAGAACGAGCAATAAAGTAATCTTTGATTGTACCAATATTACAGATTACACTTCCAAGCAAAGTGTCCCGATTCTCTGGATTTTTCCCAAAAAGTAGTATAGTTCCTTTGCTTCCTCTTCTACTTTCGGTGTTATTATAATTAGGTTTATGCTGGTGGATTTGTATTTTTGTGGCCTACATTCTTTTCTAATATTGGGCATCTTCCTAAGACATGATCTATTGTTTGTTTTTCTCCTCTATTACATAGTTCACATCTTTCATCCTCCATTATTTTACATATTGTCGCGGTTAGGTTTCTTAATTTCAAATACAGTTTGCTTGCTAATCTCGTTTGCGCCACTGTTCTTTTATATTTTATGGGCAGTTTCATTGTCAAGTATGCCGCGAGCGTCGAAAACTTTACCGACAGTCCCTAGAAAAATCCCTAGACGCGAGTTTTCGGTTTTCGTCGTCATTTCTAAACAGAATGCAAAAAAATTTGAGGGACGTGTCCAGGAGGCCCTACAGAATGGTGCTCTGGTTCTTATTTTACCCAAATCGTCAAAAAGTTATAAAATATTGAAATTTGTGTCTGTCCACAGTCAAGAAAATGGCGGATCGGACTCACCTGCATTAATTTATTTGTAATATAAACATTTTTGCGAAACGAATGTCCAAATAGAGACCAGAGCGCTATTCTTTGGGTCGGATAGAGCAAAACGAGCACTCAGGGGATGGTGTACAACCTTGCGTTTAGACAAAAACCGAAAACTACGATTTCGTTGAGTTTTCACTCGCGAAAGACGTCAAGAAGGTAAAACAGACCACAAATTTAGTTCCTCGTTTTTTCGGTAGGGCGCAGTTCGTTCGTTTCCTGCGCTAGACCGCGCGCTTATTCGCAGCTCGCTTATTCGTGAATATGTATGCGTCGACCGAACCGTCGACGACGATACAATGTAGATGGGATGAGAATGGGATGTTCGAGCCTTGTATAGGCGATGAACTCCGACGCGTGAATTTCTTTTTCACGCATCGTTCTATCGACTAGAATAGCGATTTTCAACCCATGTGCCACAAGACGTACTATCATTATTTTTTGTTGCTATTATTATTCTTTTTTTTAGTGAAACTGAAGAACAAATACGTCCTTCCCGATTTCAATATTTTGATATGTTATAAAAATTGATATTCTGAACAATTTGGTGAAATACTGATTACTTATGAAAAGCACCCCGAAAATAAATCTGTTGCCAGAGTTATTAAAATTTTTTTAGACAGATAAGTTAGTATGTTTTTTCAGCATAGAATGTGATATTATGCTGGACTCTCCTGATTTTGCGTTACGCCCAAATATTGGATGAATAGGAAACGAAAATGTGATGCTGGAAGAACAACACGGCTGGAGCGAGTTCTTCAATGCTGGCGAACGTAGAAAAGGACAAATAGCGAAAGAGAAAGAGGTTCGAGAATTAAAGGGCCCGAGAAAAACCATTTGAGTGAAACAATATTAATTCAACAATAACTTTTTTATTTTTCATTTTTGCTAAATGAAACTTCTACTAATGTAATTGTAAGGTTCTTCTGATTAAAATAAGACCAAACACCATACAATTTGCAATTATTTTTACTTATTTAGATATAAATAAGTAAATAAATAATTATATTTCAAATTATGTCATGTTTGATCTTGTTTTTATCAGAAAAATCTCACAAATACGTTAGTAACATTTTCATAACAAAAAAATTCAAAAATAAAAAGGTTTTAATCTTAAATTTTGATTGCGTTAGTATTGTCTCACACGTACACGGGTATTTAAACTTGCTTTTTCCCTGTACGCTGCGTCGATTTTCGGCTGTCGATGCAGTTGCTTTAAGCGGGTAGACTAGGGTAATGCAGCGCGTTGACATTACCGGCAAAAATGGGCCTATTAATGGGTTTACGGGAATCGGTTATTTGTCCTTATAAGAGAACACATAGGGCTGGGTGAGAGCTCATTCGAAAGAGGAAGGTCCAATGCAGGGGGCTCAACCGATGGTTTAACGAGATTGTGTTGATATCTAATAATATGAGTGTCCAAAGTAGAGGAAAAATCGAGAAAATACGCCCGCTGAATCCAAGTACATTTTAAGTAACTATAACAGTTATGTGACTAAAACGATTTGTTGAGCACCCTTCATTGAACCTTCCTCTTTCGAATGAGCCCTTATTCAGCTCAAGACCTTTTGATATAAGGACGAATAACCGATTCCCGTAAAAGCATTCCCAAAGACGAGTTCCGCCATTATCTGGATACTACAGAGCAAGTTACGTGACAAATTTAGTTCAGCTAGTAGTTATAAGGTGGCGTCTAAGTAGAAAGGCTGCCGATCTGGACTCGTAGCCAGAATCAAGCGTCAGCTTGATTACGTCACTCGAACTGTGCTACGAAGGCAAGCGAAAAAGGCAACAACGCCCGAACGCTGAGTGAGATGCACTACAGTCATGCTGTCCTTCTCTCATTCTGCATGTCGAGATTGTCCCTTTTCGCTAAGATTTGACTGCCGTCTGCCTGGATTTTCACAGCACCCCATAACAAACCTCGCCCCATTCAAACTATATCGTATTTGGTATCATTTTAATCAGAAAAATTTCACCAATGCGGTAGTAAAAGTTTCACTAAAAAAAAGTCAAAAATAAAAAAGTTTTTTGATTCAATTAGTATTAGTCACACCGATATGTTTCGGCTCTTTCCTTTGATCATTGGACCTCTCGCTCTCTCCTCCACTGTCTGTCCCTTTCTACGTTCACGCTTGGCTGGCCATCGCATATAATCCGAGATTCGACACCTCGGCTGAATATATGAATTGTTGCACATATTCAACTTTTACTGTGTAGACGCGAGGTCCCTCCATTTATTAGTTCTAATACTACCATAGTACTTTTTTATGCAGAATGTTTCAAGGAGTTGACACAAGTAAAAAAAAAATGCAATTCCATTTAAATAAAAAGTGGATTTGCATTTTTTGAGTGCATCGTTGCATTCACGAAGAAAATGAAATCACAGAAAAACATACATTATCATACCATTGAACTTTTACATAAACAACTTTTTCCTATCTCTTACCAAATTCAAGATATAACCCGTCCCAATTGCATGACGTATCCTGTATACTTTTATTAATTAAAAAACATTTATTTAAAAAAGTTAATAACTTCTTCTAAAAATAATTCTCAGATTGCACGTTCCTTCGCTTCTTTAGAGTATGCATATATTTTTCAGCAGCGGGGAGTGCTAAGGTGTGCTATGTAAAATCCACGCATTTGGTCAGTCAGAATTTATCGGAGCGGGACAATTCTATCATTTGGGTTGAAAGAAGGATAGCATGATCACCATACATCTCACTCTAAACGCGCGCCAATGTTTCGCTTTCGTTCTTCAGGCATATCGTGGCGATGCCTCTGGCGAGATGAGCGTTTGAATGTGTTTGTAAAAATACTTGAGGCGCTGTTGCCTTCCTAGATCGTGTTGCGCGCACGCTAGCTGAAAATTAAACCTTTCAAGTTCGTAACAAAACACGCAAGTGGCTACCAGGCCCAACGAAAAAACTACTGTAATACCGACGTTCCGAATCGGTGACGTCACGTACTGTGTCTACCCCCTTAAGCGGTAATATAGGCGGGACGCCGAGGATCCGTCCTGGCGCGGAGCGCCACCGTCGGTACTTCGTCTCCCGCGAAGCTATTTCGCTTTCTGGCGTAATAAAAAAATCGATGTTGCAACTTTCTCTGGGTGGTTTCTCAAGATAAAAATCTGCTCTATCGCGTGGTATGATTCGATTTTACACTGGACCTCTACTTTTTCAGATAAATTGAAAAATATCCTAAAAAATTGGTGCCAATTCGGGGTCCCTCCGCGTTCAATGATCGTTTAAATATACTTAAACATTTATAATGTATTAAAGATAGGTATCGTTGTATTCAAGAAAGTCTACAGAATCTTTCAGTGTAAATAGAATTTCAATATCTTTTATAATTACGTCAGAAAATTTGTTTAAATCTGAAAAATATGTTTTTTTTTCAAAATCATATTTCTCAAAAACTGTACGTATAGGAGCAAAACGGTTTGCAGATTTGTAATCAGTGTGCAAAGCACTATAAGAATCACCTAGTGGAGATCGGAACACAAATTCACTGTTGGACAGTGTTATTAGGAGAGTGTGAAGAGACCCACCACCACCCCCGTCATAGACGGTCCTCTTCACTCTCCAAATACTTTCATAGTTACGTTCTTTTACGTACTTACATTATTTTGTACTTCTATTATTCGACAGCTCTCCATATGAGCTGAATGCATTCGTCGGTGCATTAGTGACTTTGGATTGCAATTGCTTGTTTGACAGCTCTCCATATGAGCTGAATGCACTCGTCGCACAGTGGTCCAATTTACCGATTTGGCTGGCCAAAATTATTTATGATGCTTAATAGGTTTAGGATGCTTTCAAATAATGCCTTATACAGTTTTCCTTCAAAAAAATTATATTTTTATGGGTTAAACAAGAATTATGTTAATCAAATGAAACAAAAAAATAAATTGTTGAAATAACCAATAAAAACTAGTACAAAATTTTAATATTAAAACTATTTTTAATATTTAAATAGTACATTTTTTTCAATTATAAGGGTACTTGATCATGTTTATAAATCTCCGTCCGAAAGTTGTTCTTCATCAGATGAAGAATTTTCTGCGGTATGCGGAGTTTCTGCTGGAAGGAACATTTCAATAGTCTCCTTCAGAAATGGCTTTGTCCTTTTTCTCGGCATCTTTCGTATGCCAGTTAATAATGGGTCTGATGTTAAAAGTAATCTGTTAATTACGTCTAGGTTACATGATTCTCTGGAAAATTTTCTTGAATAATTTTGCCTATATAATCTGAAGTGTTTGTTGCGAGCTTCAGCTGCTTCCTCCGATAACTGACCAATGGGTAGTAAAGCGTGTTCAATTATAATTGAACCGTGAAGAAGAACCTTATGCATGGTTGGCGTCATCGGATACCAAGAATACAAATTTATATATAATTTTGCAGTGTCTAAAGTGTATGTATCGAATTTTTTGGTATTTATTTTATGACCACTTGAAGTTGTTTCTAAAATTACTGCAAAACGGTATATCAAATCACGGTCTAATCCCGTTATTTCAGCACACAAATCAGAATTGGCAAAGAATTTTCTGCTGGTATTGCCATCATTAGTATTTCCAAATCCTGGTTTTGGAATATCAACAAGTAAACCTAGTTTACTTTTAAATTCTTTCTGTATGTTCAATTTACGGTCTTCAATTATTTTTTTTTGTTGAACATCTGTCTTACGTATAATCCATTTTTTAACGGTGACTTTGTATGATAAATGTAGTAAGCTTTCAAATAATCGAATCCTAGCGTGCAAAATGGATAAACCGAATTCTAATGAACTTATATCCTGGATTTATATCCTTCACTTGCAGTTTCGTCAAATCATTGAATTCGGTTGCCGTTGCTCCGCAAATATAACACCTTCGTGTGGACAATGTTTGAGTGATGGCATTGCATATTTTACCATCAACCATGGTTAAAATCATTTTGTGTTGGATTGAAAAATCTCTTCCCAAAAGTCTCAATTTCGTGGGTTGTAATGAATTTATTGCATTACGTATGTAATCAATTTCGCTTGTTATTACATCAAATGTCTATTTTACGAATCTAATTCTGATAGGGCGACAATAGCGTGGAGACGAAGGCGTTGGATTTTGCCATACAAGTTTTTTACCACTTGAAGCACAATTCAATTGTAGAGGTACAAATGAAGATTGAAATATATTTTCATCAGATTCGAATTCATTGTCAAATGCCTGTTTGAAATGACTTCGTTGTGACCCATCACAACCCCACTTTGATATTAAAGACAATGATTTGCACTCGTCTTCATCTAGATTTATCAAAACATGTTCTGAATATGTTAACAACCGGGTGGCGGTATGATTGAGCAAGTCTTGAAGATTTACTTCAGCACATGTGGATGTCACGTGGTACGATTCTTTCTGTGGGTAGCAATTCATTTTTTCCTTTAGTAATTTGTTGTACGATGGATAGAATAAATGATTTGACTTTCTGATAATTAAATATTGGTGTTTTGATAGACCAGCTTCAACAAACATTGACAAGGCTTTTAATGACGACAATTGCAATGTTTCATTAGATCTGTGCTGGAGTATTGAATAAGCAGTTTTATACTTTTTTGCTCGTTCAGGAGAATTAGTAATTTCTTTCAATAATGTCGAAGCACTTCTTTTTCCTGAAGATTGCAACTTCATTTGAGCCGAAAAAACTAATTCATCAGTATTTGTAGTACTTCGAAGGACTGCCTTTTCCTCCTCTTTGTTCTATCACTTGATTCCTCGAATGATTTTGATGGGCGACCAGATCGTACTGTAACCATTGGTAATTCAAATGTTCCATTTAACCAGTTGTTGTTCTTTTTGTAAAATCTATCTTTTGTGTTTTGAGCTTCCGACCATCTTCGTTTCAGTTCAGACTTAATATATGAAAATCTCTTCCTAATGTCCTGGACTTGTTCACTAGAATAATTATCATAAGTTGTAATGTAACTTTCAATATACTCCAATTTGTCAGAAAATTGTAAATCTTCTCTGTCCAACATGAGGTCCACTAAGCGTCTCCGAGAGATTAGTTTCACTACAATATATATCATTTAGAACAAAATCCGAAACATCGATAAACAAAGTGATCGATTTGGTGTGAAATTACCCAAAAGATAACTAAAATAAAGGTTCAATTATTGTACTACGCTACATACCTACTTCAGGAGATTCCATAACTGTAAGTTAATGTAATTATTTGCACGTTTCAGTTTACGAGATATGATTTTTCGACACGACAATGATCAATGAGACTCGACAAAAGAAATTAACAATACATTTCGTTTGTTTGTTACGAGCCGGAGGGGGCGGCTGCGTAGCCGGGGCTTAATTTAGGTATATGGTAATTGTTAATGGCTTGACCAGTGTTGTTATTAACACTGGGAGCCTAAGGAAGTAGACGTGGAGACGAACCTACGTATGGCTAACGTAGGGAGCTCCAGGAGGTTGGCTATGGTGGACGAACCTACGTATGGCTAACGTAGGGAGCCACAGGAAAGGTGTAGAGTGGAGGACGAACCTACGTATGGCTAACGTAGGGAGCCTCAGGAGAGTGATATGCGGACGAACCTACGTATGGCTAACGTAGGGAGCCGCAGGAAGCGTTAGTATTAGGTCTCGTAACTTGATTGATGTACCTCGAGCGGTAAAGGTACACCTTAGTGGGTTTCTGGACAGTAAATATAATTGTACAATAGTATGTAAATTAAACTAGTTTGAGTTTATTCTCTATTCCGGACCTTACAATTGTTGTGTGTAATTGTCGCGGTATTCAATGAATTGAACTCTAGGTTGCACGTTTGAAATGAGTTGAATAAATAAAGTTTAGTTTCGATTCCGCGAAGCAAGAATCTAATCCTTCTCGGTTTTCACGAACACGAGCAAACGGGGGCGGATTACAACGATTATAATAATGCTTAACAGCCGACAACGTACTGTATAGTTACTGTGAGTGCTTGAAAGGGACTTGAATACCCGATCTCGCAGAGTTTCCTCGTTGCAGAGATTATCCGAAAAGAACGTACTGACGTGTATCGAACTGATTCTAGACTTCAACTAGACCCGAGGTGCCCTTGTCGCCACCCTTTTTATACTCAAAAACTAGAGTAAAAAGGGTGGTGGGGACTGACTCTACGTGACCCGTAGGACCGCGCCCTTGCTTTGCGTTGGTCTCGAATTTTCTAGAAGACGGTTGGTGTCGGGTGCACACATCCGATTCCATATAAGGAAATTTCTTGAGAAGGGTTTGTAACACCATATAAGGAAATTTCCAAGACGGATACGTAACATCTCCCCTCTAAGATGAAACATCGTTTGTTACGATGCTTTCACCATTCGGAGTCGGATGAGTACACCAAAATTGCCAAATGATTCTATTACTTTTGAACTGAACTATTGCGATGTGTGGTGTGCGTGTATGTAATTGTGTATATGTGGGGACTTAGCTTAGGAAGTCTTTGATTGATGGCCACCGTTGCTGGTTGATCGGTTGGATGCTGGTCCTTGGAGTGGCTGGTCCCATGTTGGTGGAGGGGTGCCTGGGCGCAGTTTCCTGCGTTTCCTCAGGCTATCACCCGGCGTCCAGGTTGTGATGTTGTCATCGGTGATCTGGGCCAGGAGCAACCCATTCTCCCAGATGTAGGACACCGCAGGTTGTCGGTTCTCCTTTCCTCGTTGCGATGCCATTGAGGTTCCCTGGTCGATTGCCTTTGGGTCTCGTGTCTGGCTGGCACGTCCAAGGTTGAATTTGCCGCTGCCTGGCTGGAAAGGTCCCTGTGACCTTATAATGGGCCCGGTGCGGTACTCCTTGAGCCCACTACCCATTTGTCCGGTTTGTATTGCGATCGTCCTTTGCGGTGTTTAAATTATCTGCTGCTATGTTGCGGGTTTCAGTCAGTCTTGTGATTAGATGAGTGAGGTAAGTTCCATAAGTATCCAATTCTTCTCCCTCTGGAAAAGAACTTGGTTGTCGGGCTGGTTTTCCAAAGATCAGCTCGTGCGGGGTGAAATTGGTAGCTTCGTGAACTGACGTGTTGTAGGATAGCGTTGCGAAAGGTAGGTACAGGTCCCAGTCCTCGTATGAATCCATGTAATGTTTTAAGTATTCTATAAGTACGATATGACTTCTCTCCAGAGAACCATTGGTTTGTGGTCTGTAACCTGAAGTAGTAACTTGTTTAATTTTGAAAATTTCTGCCAAGTGCGTCATGACTTTTCCCATAAAGCTTGTTCCTCTATCCGTTAAAATTTCACGAGGTGTTCCGAAAATTGAAATGAAATGTCTCGCGAACGCATCAGCTATGGTTGTAGCTTTGATGTTTGGTAGTGCAACGGCTATGCAATATTTGGTCAAGTTATCCTGCATGGTTAAGATGTGGCGGTTTCCCCCAGAAGTCTCAGGGAGTGGTCCAACAGTGTCTAGAGCGATTTTGTCAAACGCTTCCAATGGTGTGTCTGTGATTAGCATCGGTTGTCGAGTTTTCGCTCTCACTAACTTCTGTTCCTGACAGCTTTTGCATTTCCTGATGAACTCTTGAATATCATTTCTCATTCCTGGCCATGAATATTTTGCTCTTATACGTTTGTAGGTTTTTGTTACTCCTTTATGTCCTCCTAATAAACTGCTATGGGCTTCCTCTATTATTTGTTTTCGGATGTTTTCAGATGGTAACCTTATTGTTCCCAGGCATAGGGTAATCTCTATGCTGGTATCTTTAAATACTTTATTAATCAGGGCTTGATATCTCTGAATGGTAGGTCGATCCTGCTTCCTGGTTATAGTCAGTCGAATATTTGTTGTCCTGGTTTCTCTGAGAGCGGTTCTCAAGTTTTGCAGTGCCGAAACGACGTCTTCTTCTTTGATTTCTTCCCAAAAATTCCGTGTAACAAAAACGGTAAAGATTTGAAATTCTTGCCTGGATGTGGTAATGACTTGTCCTTTCTTTGGATTATTGTTGCAGAGGTCCTCCTTTCCGAGATAGCCAACATCGACAAGCATTCTTCCTCCAGGATCAATTAGTTGGCAATCTGCGGATGTCAAGTGTGCGTAGTTTCCCTTTGTGGTGATGAGCGTTTCTTCGCAATTTATTATTTTACAGCGGCCGTGATCATCTTGTTCTTCTTCCGATGATGAGTCTTCTGGGTGTGATGATAATGAGTCCGCTGCTGATTCATAGCAGATGGGCAGAGTATTACTAAAGTGCATTGGAGTGCTTTCTTGAATTTGTGTACCCGGTGGAGTCTGCGGTCTGGCAGGTTGTAGGGGTGGTTGTAAACCTTGAACATCTGGTCCGTCTGTTGGTGGTGTAGGAGGGTCAGGTAGTTCCACGACAGTAGACGCAGGCCTTATGGTAGTCTGACTGTTTTCCTCTTCGTCGAAAGATATTAAATCTTCAGTATTTTGTGGAGTCTCGGAAGTGGTTGGACTTGGTATGAAATGACCAGCGGTTTGAGTGGAATGCGCTATTGGCATAAATGGAGAGGTTAGGTTGATATCATCCCGTAGTTCCAACAGATTTTGTGAAGGGGTAGGTAATGGTGATTTTATGATTAGTGTGATCCTGTCGGTTGGATCTTGATGTATTTTCCTTCTTCTAATTGATCGGGGTTGAGACGTGATTGTCGCTTCATCAGAACTGCTGGTATCTTCCGTGTATGTTGGTCTTTTCTCCCGATCTCGTCGCAATTCATGGATGCGTCGACCAATGGTATCCGGCTGAGGGTCCGGGTTTGGTATTGGCACTTTGAACTCCTTGTCTTCTCGTGGAATCAAAGGGAGACAGACTGTAGGAGGGTTCCGGGATAAAGCGTCTGCGTTTTTGTTTATTTTCCCAGGCTTGTGAATAACATCGTACTCGTACTCTAAGAGTCTTAATTTCCATTTTACTAGCCGTGAAGTGGGGTCTTTAACTGAATGTAACCAAACCAGCGGTCGATGATCCGTGACAAGTGTAAATCTTCGTCCGAAGACATATGGTCGGAAATACTGTACTGCGTATACCATGGCTAGACACTCCTTTTCCGTTGCTGAATAATTTCTTTCGGCTAGATTCAAACTTCGAGAAGCGTATGCAATTGGTAAGTCTCGTCCAATTTCTCCTTGGCTTAAAACTGCCCCAATCGCATGATCCGAAGCATCCGTCGTGATAACAAATGGTCGTTCAAAATCTGGATATTGTAATATTGGTTGTGTACAGAGTTCTTTACACAATAGTTCAAAACTCCCTTGTTGTTCTTCAGTCCATTGGAAAGGGGTTCCTTTTCCCAACAGCTGAACTAGTGGTTTTGCCTTTAGAGAGTAATCCTTGATGAATCGGCGATAGTATCCCGTCAGTCCCAGAAACTGTTGCACATTCTTCTGTGTTTTTGGAATCGGAAAGTTTTTTACGGCGTGAAGTTTCCTAGGATCTGGTTTAACCCCGTCAGCAGACAAAATGTGTCCCAGATAGGCAACCTCTTTGCGTAGGAATTCGCATTTATTAGTCTGTAGAGTAAGTCCATATTCCCTGAGGCGATCGAATAGTTTTTTAACTTTAATTTCGTGTTCACGCAGCGATGAAGAAAAAACAATCATATCATCTATGAACACAAGTACGTTTTCCAGGCCTGATGTTACCCGGTTCATGACGCGTTGGAATGTCGGTGGTGCGTTCTTCAAACCAAAAGGCATACGCACAAACTCGAAATGTCCATGTGGGGTTGTAAACGCAGTCTTCTGTCTGTCCTTTGGGTTCATTTCAATCTGATGAAATCCATTTGCCAAATCAAATATTGAGAAGTATTTTGCTCCGCCTACCTTGTCTAGTATTTCTGGAATATTAGGTAATGGAAACTTGTCGCCTGTTGTTTTTTCGTTTAATGCACGAAAGTCGATTACCATTCGCCAACGTTTGTTACCATCGGCGTCCGGTTTCTTCGGTACAATCCATAAAGGAGAATTGTATGGTGAGGTGGATGGTCTAATAATACCCTGCGATAGCAGAGCTCCAACCTGTCGTTGTATCTCCTCCTGATGTACTGGTGGGTACCGATACTGTCTAGTATTAATCGGAATGTCGTCTGTTGTGTAAATAGAGTGATGAAAATTTGGAACCTTGCCCAGGTTATCTCCAGGTAGGAAAAATCTATCAGAAAATTCCCTGACAATTTTGAACACATGTTGTCGTTCTTCAGAGTTTAGATGATCGGTCCTTAAAAGATCTTGGATACGTGTAGTTCTGTCTTCCTTTGTTTCCTTTGCTAGATACGAAGGAATAGGATCGTCATCTGATGAGTCAAAAATCTCATACGGATGTATGCGTTGTGGTTCAATGTCGATTTCGATTTCGTCTTCTCCGGTGTTTGTGGCTAGGACATAGCAAATTCCATCATGATTGCAGACTGCTGCTTCTCCAATGTAGACCTGTTCAGGAGTCTTGATTCGTGCTAGGTACCCTTCCATAACCTCCGGATTTGCGACTGGAACTGCAATTTGGAGAGCTGTGCGTCCTGGCAATCTATGTTTAATTGGCAATACTGGATGCAGTTCCATCTCCTCAGCGTTACTGAAGAATATAGGTTTAATAGGTTGGTTACGAGTTACCAAGGTTTTATGGTAATAGGAAATTTCAGCCCCTTCCTGTAATAAAAAAGGGCTTCCTATGAGTCCATCAGCGGAAATAGGCAAGTCCTCTACTACGTAAAATTCCGTAGCAGATCCATTAATTTGCAAACTGGTAGTTCCCAAGGTTCGGATCGTAGATGATGCGAGCCCAGCGATTTTAAGACCTTCCTTCGATGTGATTCCGGCCTTTTCTCCTAGAGCATGAAGAACTACCAGATTTACAGAAGCTCCTCCATCAATTAGAAATTCTCCAGTTCCTTTTTCCAGTTCTGGAACCTTGATCCTGATGCGTGGGGTTGGTGCTTCCTTGATTCGTCTTCCTGTTTCTGGTCTGCAAATCGGACCATTTTCCGGCGATCTTCGTTGCGTACGCTCACCGCCTCGCCGTTTGGGTGAGCGTTGTTGGAGTTTAAAGGTTTCCTCAAAGGTGAGAAATTCCCTCGTGACTCCCTTCGATACTGGAATCGGGGTCTTTCGCGGCGAGGTGATTTTCACAATCCTTCCAACCGTGTCCGACCGTACTGCAGTTTGCGCAATAAAAGTCGTAAACATCGTGTTTGGTGTTGAACGGCTCGTCATATTTTGGCGCCTCCGGTGAGTGGTTTGGAGAGCGTGAATAATCATGCTTACGTAAAGTCAACGCCGTTGCACGTGAAGCTCGTTCTTCGAACTCCGGTTCGGAACCAGATGTGCTGCGATCCCTTGGTCTTTGCCGATAGGGTGACGGTGACTGAGGGTACACACGCCTGTGTTCCTTCTCTCGAGGACGTCTCCAGCTGGGAAAATCCTCTTCTCTACGACGACTAGGTGATGCCTTCTCCTGAATCTGTCGTCGGTTCTTGAGGCGACGTTCAATTTGTAACACAGCTTCGTACGCCTCTTCTAAAGTTTTAATCTTTTTGTCCAGAGCGGCGATTCTCCAGGCCACACGCTCCGGTAAACCCTCAAGGAAATTCTCCAAGATGTCCATTTCCATCTCCTTGATGAGCTGATCCACGTTGGTCGTGTACCTCTCGCGGATCGCGATACGAGATCCATGGGCAAGTTTGCTGGCTCTGTCGATGTACTTCCTTAGTGATTCGTCCTCACGGATTTTAAGGCGCGAAACCTCAGCTTGGAAATACGCCAAGTTCTTCCCAGGAGCGTATCGTTTTTTCAAATGTTGTAACAATTGAGTTACATTGTTGAATTGTTTATCTTGGATACTAATCCGCGCCGGACCGGTGAGTTTAGTCAACACGATACTCAGATACTCTGTTTCCGACGTATCTGGTATTAACGCGAGCCCGTTTTCTACACTCTGAGCGAAAACCGACAAAGCTGGATTCTCGCCATCGAAAGTGGGTATCGGCGCGGTAGCGAATTGAATACAATTACGCTGTGTTAACAAGGCCATAGAATTAGCCATTGTTAAGGTAAGATTCGCGACTTCGTCAGCCGAAAGCCTGGTTTCTGGCATTTTAACGCGAAAATCCTATAGAACAATTATAATACAAGTCCAGTTGTATCCACGGTATCCTTACGGATATTTATTCAGTGGATCCCACCGCTGTCACCAGTTTTGTTACGAGCCGGAGGGGGCGGCTGCGTAGCCGGGGCTTAATTTAGGTATATGGTAATTGTTAATGGCTTGACCAGTGTTGTTATTAACACTGGGAGCCTAAGGAAGTAGACGTGGAGACGAACCTACGTATGGCTAACGTAGGGAGCTCCAGGAGGTTGGCTATGGTGGACGAACCTACGTATGGCTAACGTAGGGAGCCACAGGAAAGGTGTAGAGTGGAGGACGAACCTACGTATGGCTAACGTAGGGAGCCTCAGGAGAGTGATATGCGGACGAACCTACGTATGGCTAACGTAGGGAGCCGCAGGAAGCGTTAGTATTAGGTCTCGTAACTTGATTGATGTACCTCGAGCGGTAAAGGTACACCTTAGTGGGTTTCTGGACAGTAAATATAATTGTACAATAGTATGTAAATTAAACTAGTTTGAGTTTATTCTCTATTCCGGACCTTACAATTGTTGTGTGTAATTGTCGCGGTATTCAATGAATTGCACTCTAGGTTGCACGTTTGAAATGAGTTGAATAAATAAAGTTTAGTTTCGATTCCGCGAAGCAAGAATCTAATCCTTCTCGGTTTTCACGAACACGAGCAAACGGGGGCGGATTACAACGATTATAATAATGCTTAACAGCCGACAACGTACTGTATAGTTACTGTGAGTGCTTGAAAGGGACTTGAATACCCGATCTCGCAGAGTTTCCTCGTTGCAGAGATTATCCGAAAAGAACGTACTGACGTGTATCGAACTGATTCTAGACTTCAACTAGACCCGAGGTGCCCTTGTCGCCACCCTTTTTATACTCAAAAACTAGAGTAAAAAGGGTGGTGGGGACTGACTCTACGTGACCCGTAGGACCGCGCCCTTGCTTTGCGTTGGTCTCGAATTTTCTAGAAGACGGTTGGTGTCGGGTGCACACATCCGATTCCATATAAGGAAATTTCTTGAGAAGGGTTTGTAACACCATATAAGGAAATTTCCAAGACGGATACGTAACATGTAACGTTACCAAGGCAATGAAACCTTGCATATTCTTATGACAAATGATTAGCGAATTAAATGTATATCGAAATTCCGAAATATTAGAAAACAGTCAGTCTGTATTCTGTATATCTATCGAAGAAAAAAGTTATTGAAAAGATTTTCACCTTTTTCATCAAATACGCATTAATAAGCGCGAATGCCAGCCAGAGTTGCAGACAGTCCCAAAAATCTACTGCACACGACATGTTTTACTGCTCCGACCGCTTTGTGTCGCGATAAAGAAAATGCTTTAAAAACTAAAGGGGTGCGTTTGGGCGCCCAATTCATTTTTTATTGTAAACATAAATCTTTGCCAAGTGTAATGATGCTCAAACAAATGCCGGGACTCACCCGGAAGTATAACAAAATCATCTGCGAAATGTTAAAATTGTCGAAGACATCACTGATATCCTGGTCATTTTCAAATATCAATAAAAGCAAAACAACGCATAGTAGAAAGCTGCAGATTATCCAAGAATATAAAACATACCTTCCTGAAAATTTGTTGTATTGCAACGAAGTTTGTACAACTTCTTTAAAGCATAAAATCGTTGCTTAAAAGTAAACGATGTTTCGGAGAATTTGAAAAGCGATACGTGTACTATAAAAACTTTTCACTTCCGACAAAGGTCAGCACTTCATGAGTGTACAAATGGTAAAAATCATATTGGTGCATTGTTATTTACATATTCAACTATCTAAAATAACCAACATTTTATGATTTACGTAAAATTTCTGAAATTGACTTTTGGCCAGCCAAATCGGTGAATTAGACCACTGTGGCGTCGGTGCATTAGTCACTTTGTATTGTATTTTCTTGTTTGACAGCTCTCCATATGAGCTGAATGCACTCGTCGGTGCATTAGTGACTTCGGATTGCAATTGCTTGTTTGACAGCTCTCCATATGAGCTGAATGCACTCGTCGGTGCATTAGTCACTTTGTATTGTATTTTCTTGTTTGACAGCTCTCCATATGAGCTGAATGCACTCGTCGGTGCATTAGTCACTCTGTACTTGTGTACTTGTACATGCTCCTCCTGTTTTTATATACGGTGGTTCTCTAATCGGCTGGTGTCGATTGAATCTATTATCTATGATTTCTGGCAACATGCAGTCCTTATAAAACTTCTTCAGTTTTTCCTCCATCTCTGTTGCCCAGAATGTATCATTTCTTGGTACTTTGACAATTTTCATTCCTTTCGGCGTCCATAAACAGAATAGAGCACATTGTCTATTCGTTATGTGCAACTGTCCTTGCACTTGATAATAATTATACTCTTCAAAGTATTTGCCCGCGGTGTATCTTTTCGTAATCTGCATATCTTGCCGAAATTTGATGCGGTTAATAATTTTCTCCTGTAAGCTATCCACTTTTCACTTTTTGCTTGATCGCGAGTTTCCGCTTCGATCGTGTGTCGCATCGTCTGCCACTCATGGAATATGGCCATGTGCCTTTCATACTCGGAAGAGTATACAGACTCTTCCATATCTGGTTTTGCTGCACTGGGACCGTAATCATGGTCGGGCGATTGTTTCGGATTTCTGAAGGAGGATGCTTTCGCTTCTTTTTTATATTTAGATGCCATTTCTGCTGCACGCTTCCGACGTTCTTCCATCTTTCTTACGATGTTTGTCGGCTCTTTATTCATTGCCATACTCAATTTACTAAAGGTCTCTTTAGTGTTAAATTGGACGACAGCAGCGTAGACTCTACACTGATATGAGCCTCTTCGTCCAAAGTTTATCCTATTTCCTCCGATGAATTTGGCAATTATATTATTAAAGCTTTCTACAGCATTATTATTTAAAGCGTACAATAAACTTTCAGCTTGAGCGAAGAGTGGCTGCATCGCTTCTTCAATGCTTTGATATATACCACCTTGCTTCAATCGTGGAATATAATTTACTCTGTTCGGGTCAGAATACTTGTTGCAGAAATATGCTAACTTCTGACACTCCTTGTGTTCACCGAAAACATGACATAGTACATTTTTCATGTCCTCCTTCAAATTTTTTATTTGATCGACTAGTCTGATTTTTTCTTTGAACCGGTATTCTGCAGCTTTCTTTATTCCAGTACGTAGCCGCAGAGCATTGTCCTTTACGACAGCTCTTAGCTCTTTATAGCGGCCTTTTGCTACGATGTCGTTTATTTTTCTACTGAAATTCCGTAGCAGGTGATTGGTGCATTCTATTTTTCGTATATGCACCATATACTCTTTATATGGATCATTGTCCAATATTTTCTTGTACACGCTGCTGTTGCCATCGGCAACTAATATAGAATATACTAGACCGTGCATTTCTATGCTGTATTTGAATCCTTCGACGATAGCAGCACTTTCCATACCGGTTGAACTTTGCTGACGACCACAGTTTTTGAAACAGCGATGTTCGCGCGCTGCTTCTTTCTTTTTTGCTGCTGTTTGGCAAATCATACAAAATTTATTTTTAACGCTGATATACAGCACTTTTTTCGTATGATATCCCACGATGGCTCCTACGCCAGAAAGAGAATTGTAGTCTCCTCCGCGGTACGATCTTTTCATCCAGCTGCCATCTGCGACAACTGGAATCCATGGTATATTATAGCCTGCAAGCACATCGCCTCTTGCAATAGCCAATTCTCTTTCCTCTTTTCCAGCTTCTTCCATTTCTTGTTGTGCGGCCACTTCGAAGCCATCGATTATGTCATCCTGACATTTCTCGTACATGCTTTTTGTCATGCAAGACATGTTCACGCTAGAGAGTAATTCCTCCAGTTGATTATATCCGCCGCCCGTAACCATTGTTGCAGAAACAGCGGCATGGTTAATATCCATAGTGCCATCATTCTTTCGAAGACACGGAATTTGTCCTGCGTAATTGCACATTCGGCACTGTACATCATACGTTTTTTCTAAGCCATATTTTTGACATCCAATTATTTCGAAATGTTCAATACTACAGCCAATAGGTGAATGATTTGCAAGATTTTTTATTTCTTCGAATATATATGCAAAATCAGCAAAATCTATTCCTTTCGAAATTGGTTCTTTTGGCTGTTGTGGTTCGGCTTTCTCTACCACCCAATTTATTTCTTCGTCTTCATCGGTGGTATTCAATTGATCTTCTCCTGTATAGAAATCTCCTTCCTGTACAATTTCTTCGATAGTTTTCATTTCTTCAACATTTTCTATGTTTTCTTCATATAATCTCTCCGTAAGCAAATCATCTGCAGCAGATGTACTTGCGATTGTTTTCTCGGAGGTACTTGCACAGGTACCTGCTTCCGCCGCGGTACCTTCACTTACCGTGAGGCATGCTGCCTTTTTCAATTGTTGCCTGCAAGGAAAGTGTTAGTAATCAGTAGTGTTGCCTCGAAATAAGCAACTCGCTCGGGGTCGAACAGTTGTTTATTACGGAGCAGGTATGCTGTACCGTTTGACTTTGTTCTCGAAACGGGACGATAGAGAACACGAGAAACGAACGAGAGATCGGAGGTAGCGGCAAACCATAAAGTGATCGGCCGAGCAGCGATGTTATTTCTTGAAAAGAGATAGAATATAACATGTTCTCTCATTTTGGCACTAATTGTAAACGCTTCCGAATGAACGTAGGATCACATGAATGAAACACATCAGAATCGCGAATGCCAGAATGAGAAAGCATTATATATGTTGTACGTAATAATTATGCCTAAGATTCTTGTTATAGATTTTATTTACGATTTGATTTTACAAGAATTGCTACTCTGGAAACTGTTTGGTTTACCACTCGCTCTAAATCTGATCGCTCTGTTATTTATAATTGCCGGTCGCTACACACGCTTCTCTCTCTCTCTCTCTCTCTCTCTCTCAGGCTGAAGTCTCGGTTCGAGAACGATACAGTAAAACTTGAATACATATATGTATGCAACAGAAATTGGGACCCAAGCATTTCGTTTATAGAATTGAGGTATCGAATGCGGGTTATGCGCGACGCCAGCCAAGCGTGAACGTAGAAAGGGACAGACAGTAGAGGATAGAGAGAGGTCCAAGAATTCAAAGCGAGGAGCCGAAACGTATCGGTGTGGCTAATACTAATTCATTTATAAAACTTTTTTATTTTTGACTTTTTTAAAATAAAATTTTTACAAGCTCATTGGTGAGATTTTTCTGATTAAAATGATACCGAACACGATATACTTTCAATTATATTTATTTGTTTATTCAGAATATGCTGCGGAACTATTGACTGTAAATTAGGAGCTTTATGATGTTAGGAAATGCCCGTGATTTCAAACCGGACAGTTTTTTCCTATTGAAAATTAAAGTAATGTACAAGCTAACAATAATAATAGAATAATAATAAAATAAATAAGCAATAATAATAGAATAAAGAACATCGAATCGATACCTCTGCTGCATATAAACGATGTGTGCGGCCGCAGAATCGACACCTCGCTTCGCTTGGATATGTGCAATGTTTTGATTCGATCTCTCTGGCTTTTCGCCAACTTTTAACATCAATTTTATCAAGTAATTACAATTCAAGCTATATCGTGTTTGGTATCATTTTAATGAGAAAAATCTCACCAATGCGGTAGTAAAAATTTTATTTAAAAAAAGTCAAAAATAAAGAAGTTCATAATTAAATTAGTATTAGTCACACCGCTACGTTTCGGCTCCTCGCTTTGAATTCTTGGACCTCTCTCTCTCCTTTACTGTCTGTCCCTTTCTACGTTCACGCTTGGTTGGAACCGCACGTAAACATAGAATCGACACCTCGGGTGTAATGTTTGGATCGCAACTCTCCCTTGCATTTATTGTGCTTTTACTGTACATAATAATAAGAAAAACAAGCAGGAGAAAAGAAAAGCAGGCATAGTAAAAGAAGATACAGTAAAATCTCAATTACTGCATTTTGCTCAGGATTGAATGCGATTTGTAATATTTACGGAGAGACAAAATACAATGCGAACTCTAATACATACAGGACACGTTTCTCGAGCGAGTTCAGCTTGCCTTTGATGTGACAGCCGCGAATCGTGGCAGCGTACGGGGATAGAATCGAGGCAGTCTATTTTTGGCCCGTTTTCTTTTCACACATGCATATCTGCAGAATCGTCTTCGCTACTCGCAAGCTGACGCAGCCACAAGCAGGCATGCCTCTGCTACGATTCGTGGGTGTGTGTGTTTACAAGCGTGCAGTTGACCGCGCGGAAAACATTTTTTTTAAATCCTTGAAAAAGTCCAGAATATTTTACAGCAGAGTTTCTCAAACTATGTTCCGCTGAACCTGAATAGGTGTTCCGCGACAATTTGGAAAATTTTATATTTAAAAATAATTACTAAATAAATAATGTGTTTTAACAACATTTTTTAAAAAGTTTTATTAGTAGGAGTGACCCAACCTAAAAAATAAGCTAAGTGTTCCGTTAAAATTTCCAGATTTGCGAACTGTTCGATTGCCGAAAAAGTTTGGGAAACCCTGTTTTAGAGTATCTCTTCAACGAGGGGCTGCAGGGTGGTATTCCATTTTATGGCAAGTTGTTAACTAATAAGGAAACGAAGGGGTCCGATAAACACGTTTTCGCCTTTCGCGAAGTAAACCCTGCTTGACCGCGCCGGTGACAGAAAGCAGACCCACTCATTGTCAGAAATATTTTCTAAGCAGTTTTTCGAACTATTCAGAATTGACTAGTCACTTTCGTACACGTGTTTAGGAGGTCATGGGAAAGTTTCGGACAATACTATGATGACAGTATAGTATTTTGTTAGTGAAACAATATTTTTACGAAACATGTTTACATAAAAAAATATGATGTATTACAGAAAAAATATAATTACTTTTCTTGCATCCGGATAGATATTTCTGATACGCAAGAATGCATGAAAGATTTGACGATCAATATTGCCACGAAACGGGATCGAACGTTCTACGAGGACGTGCACGTTCTTTTTTAACCGACTTCAAAAAGGAGGAGGTTACTCAATTCGATCAGTATGTTTTTTTTTTGTGTGTGTTCACCGATTGCTCCGAGATGGATGGACCAATCGGAACGAAACCTTTTGCATCTTGTAGGGTATGTCTTCCGATTGGTCTCATTGAAAAAAAATTGTTCATTTTTTCATTGTTATTGCAAAATACAGGAAGTTTTTAATGTCAAGGCATGTACTGATTGCGTTGAAACCTTTCACATCTAATAGGAGATATTTCCGCGATATTTCACTTGCAAAAATTTATGCAATTTGTTATTGTTAATAACTATTTTGATAACTTGCATGGGACTTGCTATCGTTAAAAACTATCGTTATTGCTATTAACCAATAAGAACGGTAAACCACCTTACGGCATCCTACAAATACTGCTCGTTTCACTAAAAAGTGTGAAATAAAATAATTTTTAACAAAAAATATAACCGACTTCGAAATGCACTAAAAAGTATGAAATAATTTCTACTTCATTTATACAAATACGCAACAGCTATTAATAAAACCTATTTACAGTAAAACCTGGATAAATGCAACGAAAGAATGCTTGGATAAGTGCAACATCGCTATCCCCTCCACTTGGGGGGATCCCCCTAGGCGAACCGAGCCGCTCGACGAGGAAACCGTGTAATATGATCCGACCGTAATATCGGTGTGACTAATACTAATTCAACTATAAAACATTTTTATTTTTAACTTTTTCTTAATGAAACTTTTACTAACACATTTGTGAGATTTTTCTGATTAAAATGACACCAAACACGATATAGTTTGAATTATATTTATAAACAATAGTAATAGAATAAACAACATAGAATTGACACCACGACTGAATATAAATGATGTTGGCTGAATACAAAAGATGTGTACGGACACAGAATCGGCATGTCGGCTGAATAGAAAACATGTGTACACTGAGTTGCATTGAACTTGTCGCAGTGAAGTTGGCTACAAATTCACTAACACATTCAGGCCGCGTCGGTGAGCCAATGGCGAGATCGGTTCACCGACGCTGCGGCGTGAATGTGTTAGTGAATTTGTAGCCAACTTCAGTGCGACAAGTTCAATGCAACTCAGTGTACAGACGCAGAATCGACACCTCGCTTCGATAAATGAAACATTAAATGCCCAGAATCGACACCTCGCTTGGATAAATGCAACATTAAATGCCCAGAATCGACACCTCACTTGGATAAATGCAATATTAAATGCCCAGAATCGCCACCGTGCCTGGATAAATGAAACCTTTGAAACCAGAGCCGACACCGCGACTGGTTTTGATTTCGATCTCTGTTGCTTTTCGCCAACCTTTAACATCAATTTTAGCAAGTAATTATAATTGAAACTATATCGTGTTTGGACCATTTTAATCAGAAAAATTTCACTAATGTGTTCGTAAAAGTTTCAATAAAAAAAAAGTCAAAAATAAAAAAGTTTTATACTTCAATTAGTATTAGTCACACCGATACGTTTCGGCTCTTTCCTTTGATCATCGGACCTCTCTCTTTCAGCCACTGTCTGTCCCTTTCTACGTTCACGCTTGGCTGGTCGTCGCGTGTAACCCGAGATTCGACACCTCGCTTGGATAAATGCAACCACTGGGTCCCAATGTTGGTTGCATTTATCCAGGTTTTACTGTACTCGTTAAATAGTATACTAAATACATTTCAACCTTTTCGGAGGCGGCGCAAAATTAAAAACTTTTCTTATACTAGGAAGATTTAGGCGTTGACAACCTATCAAATCATTATTGACAGCATCGTATATTCGGGTATTTTTAATTTTGCGCCGCCTCCGAAAAGGTTGAAATGTATTTAGTATACTATTTAACGAGTAAATAGGTTTTATTAATAGCTGTTGGGTATTTGTATAAATGAAGTAGAAATTATTTCATACTTTTTAGTGCATTTCGAAGTCGGTTATATTTTTTGTTAAAAATTATTTTATTTTCCCATTCAATATGATCAAGATCTCGGTTACGTTTCGAGACCTCCGAGCGAGCAGCAGCGAACTATCGAAACTATATACGGAACCGAGTAATAATAAATGTTATAAAACAATTACGAGAATTCGAACTTTCATTTCCTCGGATTCAAGACAATAGCGACAAATAGAAATACCATCCTCTGACATCTCAATAAAAAGATATCGTTCAAAATTGAAAAATATTCAAATTTTAAATAGGATTGTAGGATATACATATATAGCTGTATAATTTGTCGCACGGTATTACAAAAAACTGACTTGACCTTGATATCGCTTGTAGTACCTTATTCATAAAAAAACGTACTATTATCAAACAGTAACATATTAAACAATTTTCACTTGTTGCAATAATTCGTAAGTAATAAAAGATTAAAAAGGGGACAGTGTTACACCTATTTAGTAAATTTTATCATCGTTCCTAGGTTCGAAATCTGATTTGTACGAACAGTATTCTTCGATTCCCGCGGTTACTTTGTCGCTGTCAATGGGTCATAAAAGAGAAGGATCCAACGAGAGCCGTAGCAGCCCAGAAATAAAGGCAGCGCGTAGTAGAGCGAGAATAAAGGCTCCATACACAACTGCATATGCGAGGCTGCACGAAATGTCTGTTACAATTGAATTAGTGAACATCATCAAGTACTGAATGACATCCGCCTTACGATAGCCGAATTTAAATATATAACCTAACCTAATACATGAATAATATTCATTTGTAATTGAGTTTTTCTTGGAGTCTTGTATATGCAGTTGTGAACGGAGTCTTTACGTTCCCCTGACGCAAAACGCATAGAGTTTGAAATAAATTTTCTGTCGTTTTTCAAATGAAAACAAAATGCTGCATGAAATATCGCGATTTTCGGAATTACTTGTAACTTCTAAGTGCATTGACCCATCTCGATGAAATTTTCAGCATACACATAACATACTACAATTTACAAATGTCATATTTTAAATTTTAATTACAGGTTCAAATAAAAAAGTTAAAAAATTGCTTTTTACTATTTTTTCCCCGATTTCGACAAATTGTAATTTTTTAGAATGACAGAAGCACATATGTTAGTAATTTAATTTCTATAGCTTTTCAAAAAACCTCAAGTCATTTGGATGAGGTATTCTGTGGACGTGCGAATACTTTTGCGCCACTGTACCTAAAGAACTAAAGAAAAATATGTGCATAGAAACGTGACTTACCTTGCTCGATACTTCTTATTTTTGGATAAACGTTTTACAGACAACATAGGCTGCTTCCTTTTTTCAGCACTCTTGAAATAACGACTATTTCTTGCATCCTCACTTTCTTTTGTTGGTTCCATACCAATGGAATTATCGCACATCGCACACACTTATCGCCAGTAGCATTAGAAATTACACAGAAATGGAACAATTCACAAATTATGAATGTTCCATATATAAAATCTCGATTCCCTTCTGCGTCTGTACCGTAGTGCGAACGACGAAAAACTGATCAGCTTTCGTTCTCACTGCACTAGATGCAGATCTTGAGTAGCTGAACGAAAGATAATGGGAAAAGGACAGATACAGGCACTCACAGTGAAAATCGTCCACCCGCAATGGGGCGTATATTAGCGTAAATAAAACAATAAATAGAAAAAAAAATACAACGATTGCGCATATTAAATTATTCTACATAAATAACCACATAATATAATGTAAAAGCAGAAGATTCTGTGGAATAATAATTCAGATATGGCATTGCAAATAGAATCATGTCCGAAATGAACCTCACAGTGAAAATCGTCCACCTACAACAACGTTTGATAAATTGCAATAGTTATTTGATTTTTTAATTTTTATGGAGTGATTGTTACCGAGTTTTGTGTGCTGAAAATAACTTTGCAATTATCCTGTGCGTATCAACGACTTTATTAGGAAAGAATTCATATTTCATTCAACAGTTATCCTTTCCCACTTGCCTACCGGCGAAGGAACACCCCGCAAGTATGCGCGGGCACGCCGCAAGTTTTCAAACTTTTGCGCATCCGAATTTTCACGCGGGCCGCTGACGTATCCCTCTGTCCTTGGTGCAAGTCAAATACAAAATGTGGAGTGAGTGAGAAAGGGAATTTGGGCCCTGTCCACCCTTGAGGACAGCAAGGGCTGGATCGTCAGAAAAACAGTGACCGTCAAGAAGTCAACATCGTAAGTACCTTCACGCTTACTACCCCTGTCTTTTTCGCTATATGTGCCGGTAATATGAAAGTGGTCGAATTCAAAATTTTCCGTTTATTACATTTCATTTATTTTTATCATACTTTTTTAGTGCATTTTGAAGTGGGTTGTATTTTTTGTTAAAAATTATTGTATCTTTTATCGTATCATGAGTTGGGGCATGGATTTAGGGAATTTATTACGTATTATATCAACATGATACATAACAAATGTAAAGTTCGAATTTTTTTTTGAATTTGAATTGACGCCACTTTCATAATAACTGACACACTTCTGCATTTTACTTTCAACCCAAAAGTGTATTTAGACATATTCCGGATAAAGTTTCATTACCGTCATAGTATTTATGTAATTTTTGGTGCAAAATCTATTATCAACTGTGATTTTTTGAGTGTACGTGTATTTCTTACGCTCAAAGATTCGTGTATTTCTTTTCACGTGGATTAAGAAAGTCATGTTATAATTTACCTGCGATATGTCTATAAAAGGTGTATACATTCAGGTATAATATAGGCTTCCTTTAGTTAAAACTGAAGACAAGTAATGAAAATTAAACAATTTGTGAACCTCAAAAGTAGAAATTCCAGCATTTAGAAATGTACAGATTCCCTAACTGTGCTAAATGTTGACTAAAAGAAGCCTATATTATACCAGAATGTACAAACTTTATAAACGTGTACAGTAAAAGCTGGATATATGCAACGTCTGGGTCCCAATGTTTGTTGCATATATCCAGCTTTTACTGTACTTTTCTACTGCACTTTCAAATTATATGCAATACTTTCACTGTTTCTTCGACTCGTTTTTAGATGAGTAACAAAGAAAACATCAGCGAAGCCGAAACCTCAAAAACGAAAGCTACCCCACCTGACCGGAACCGGGCCCGAAGTTCGTCGAGGAAAAGAAGTCTGTCGGGTGACCGAAGCCGGTCCCCAAGGAGTTCGGAGGCAAAAGCTTCCCTGCGTGACCGGAGCCGGTCCCAAGCAACATCGGCTCGAGGACGGACACCGTCACGTGACCGTAGCCGGTCCCGCGGAACGTCAGCGGGAGGATGGACTCCGGTACGTGACCGGAGCCGGTCCCGCAGAACACCACCGGGAGGACGTACTCCGCCACGTGACCGGAGCTGGTCGCGAAATGTATCGCGAAGTGTTTCGTGCAGACGAACACCCGCACGTGACCGGAGCCGGTCACAAATAAGTTCAAGCAGTGGAAGTTGCGGGGATTGCAAATATTATAAAACCCTCGCAAGAAAATACAAAAATGAGGTACGTAGATTCATAGGCGGTCTCGCGCAAAACTATCATACTGGATTTACGCATTTGTTATATTCTTATGAAAGTGTGAAAACGTCTAGACATTATAGCAATATGATAAATTACTTGGCGAGATCTATAAACTTTTTCGAGTTTAGCAAGTTAAAACACCGAGATCAATTGTGGTTATAATTGTGTTCATATTTTGACTTCTTCCGAATGAAACAGAGCTTGAGACATGTTGATATCAAATATATTTAGTTGCACAGTTATGATCGTAATGTTTGACTCTCTACACTTTAGAATGTATAAATTTTGCCATGTAGTCTATGTTGGCGCGTCAATTATTAAATATTTAGAAAACGTGCCCGATATGGGTTGATCGAAATTTCGTTCGAAGAAATAGATAGCGTCGAAGCACTTGAGAATAAGGGGCGTCGTCCTGCCGCCATAAAACAGTCACCAATGGACAACGGTCGCGAACGTTCGAACAGTTTTGTTTCTTCTTTTTTCTTTTTTTTTAAATGCGCAGTTCAGAATTCAATAGCGTCTTGCCGCGACCGGTTTCTATTACTATCGAGTGTTTTTATTCAATTATACAGTTTTTTACTAAAAAACACAATGTGCACGAGGCCTTACCCGGTTCGTAAACCCGAGACCTCGTTGCGCCAACAGAGAACTCACGTAACGCCCGGGGCCCTACCGGGTCCACTGATTACAAACCCAGGGTCCCGTCGGCAACAATCGAATCATCTGCCCGAGGCCTTACCCGGTTCGTAAACCCGAGACCTCGCGGCGGCAACAATTGAAACACATTGCCCGGGACCTTACTGGTCCCTGAACACAAACCTGAGGTCCCGCCGGCAAACACGAACGTCGAACGTTCATATCATTCACACATAACAATCATATTGCACGCGACACATTCACACACACACAACTCAATCTTCAAGGGTTTTTTACGCCTTCGGGCCTTTTCCCTTATTTTACTCAAACATCTTCAAGGGTTTTTTACGCCTTCGGGCTTTTTCCCTTATTTTACTCAAACATCTTCAAGGGTTTTTTACGCCTTCGGGCTTTTTCCCTTGCATCCATGAATAAATTATTATTTTACCATTTATTAATGCCGAATAATTATTTACCACACCAGCGTCGACAAATCCCAAACATCCTTTCGAAACGTTCGATAGTCACGGTCCGTTCCTAGAACTTCGCCCTTATCGCTCTCAATTCGTTAGCGCTCTAAAGATCTAAAATCAAAGGGGGGAAACGGGTCGAAGAGAACTGACTTTGAGAGGACGGGCACTCTTGTTCGAACCTCGGACGAAGTAAGATCTTATACGTAATTTCCCAAAGTAGTAATCACAAAGAATAGTATTGGAACTGTTCGTGTTGAAGAGTTTCGATCGTACAGTCTATAATACTGCGATAATGCCTAAACACTTTAATTGCACGAGAGTCCAATAAATTTGCGTATGTATGAGTTACGATCAATTAGCGTAGGTCAGCATTTACATGAGTATACTGTTTCAATCGAACTTATGAATTGTTTATTTTTCATATTGCAGATGAAGAAGTTGCAAAAAAAGTTTCGGGAGACGATGTATGGCGGAAGAGCGGGAAGAGCTGGAAGAAGGGGAAGAGGAGGAAGAGGAGGAAGCGGAGGAAGAGGAGGAACAGGCGGGGGCAAACCCTCAAATTTGTTCATTTTCAAAAATTAAATAAGAATATAAAAGATAAGGTGTTTATTTTATATTTCTTCAACCCACCCGTCAACATTCTACATCCCAAAACACGACAGTAATAAATCAATATTACCAGTATTAGTAAAAATTAATCTCAATTGATGTAAATAAAATTAATAATATAAATATAAATTAATAAATAATGTATTGACTAATAATAAATATTACAGTAAAAGCGTTACTTTAGTAAATATATACAATTCTTAGCAATTCATAATAAATGTATACCTAAAATATACATAACCTAACCCTAACCTACAATCGTAGGAAAATGGATACATTGCCTGTATCACGCTTTTACTGTGACATATGTATCAAGCAAACGCTTCGGTTTTCCTATTATTCCACGTTGACAGTCTGTAGCGGTCGGTAAAGGTCTTCTCCAATGGGAGGAAATAAATTAGACTGAAATCTGGCTCACTTTGTTTTATTATAACTCTTATATCCGTTGCACAAGGAAACGACCACCTACTTCAAGCAACGCACAAAAGGAAGTGAGTGGTCAGGCGTCCTTAAAAGAACGAGCGCGTCCTTAAAAGAACGAGCGCGTCCATACAAGCTAAGCTTACCAACTACTTAACAAAAAGTAACTAACCTAAGACTAGAACTAACTACACTAACTAAACTAACTTAACCTAGATGGCGCATGAGGAGTTTTTCCGAGCGCGACAAGGCGCTACAAGTCCTCCTGAGTAGGCGCCATCTCTTAACCACTAGCTGAACTAAATTTGTCACGTGAATTGCTCTGTAGTATCCAGATAAAGGCGAAACTCGTCTGTGAGAATGCAATCGCGATTTTTCGCTTTTCGTCCTTATATGAGAGTATTTGAGGCTGGGTGAGGGCTCATTCGAAAGAGAAAGGTTCAATGCAGCACGCTCTGGTCATCGTTTGAGTCACTAAACTGTTTTAGTGACCTAAAAATACCTTTGATTCTGCGGATGTATTTTCTCGATTTTTCCACTACTTTGGACACTCATATTATTAGATATTAACAAAATATCGTTCAATCATGACCAGAGCGTGCTGCATTGAACCTTCCTCTTTCGAATGAGCCCTCACCGAGCCTCAAATACTCTCATATAAGGACGAAAAGCGAAAAATCCCGGACCCCGATTTAGGCCCATTTTTACCGGTAATGTCACCTCGCTGCATTACCCCTATCTACCCCCTTAAGGCGATGCAAGCGTTGAGGCCGAACTCCGAATTCCGCGTTGGTAAAACAGTCAACGTTTCATCGAAAGTTAGGCCGAACAGAAACTGATTTCAGCGCCACCTCAGTTATCGCATCCAACTAACGGCATGCTATTCTACGTCACTTTTCGCATACACCTAAATGACACAGGGATGCTACGATAGTGTCACGCTCAAAGGATCGGTGGACAGGAAATATAAACAACACTAGGTCGATGCTGCACTTTTGAAATCTTTTACTGGACTAACTCTTTACAATGGGTGTTATATGGTCCTTATATACGGAGTCGCTGGTTCGGGAGTAGAAAGTCCTTTCGTGCTGGGTCCAGGGGTCATTCTTCGTCAGAGGCGTGATTCAGGAGTCCGAAGCTCATCGTCAACGGTTTGTTGTTAGACGAGCTGAATCACGGAGGATTCAGTATCCAGGGTCCAGGACTAATCTTATCGTGTCGTTACATTCCCCCCTTCTTAGACTTTCGTTGCTCCGAAACGAATCCGCTTGAGTCTTCTTGGCATACGTAGAGAATGCTGTTCTTCCTCGTATTCGTCTCCGTATTCCTGTTGTTGGAGACTTACATAGGTTGGTGGTTGTATTGATGCTGGGGTTGATGTTTGCTGGTTTTCCAGTGTGGCGCTTGAATTGTTATTACAGCAATTTTTACAGAATAACATGATGTTTCCAGGACTAGTGCATTTACAGAGTTTGATTATCGCGTATAATGTTACTACACCTAGAGAAATATATCCTAGTATCTGGAGTGTTGTCATTGCCGTTTCTTTCCAATGAAGTATTCGTTTTTGGTTTACAATTTGGTTTAACTGATTGTACATTTGATCTAGGTCTGTTTTATAGTTGTTAAAATTGTCTATTGTTAATGGAACTTGGTGCATCTTTTCTTCTAGAATGGTCAATTGTTCAAGAGATAGGTTTATTTCTACTGGTTTGAGTCTCGTTTCGAAAGTGAGGTTTTTAATAGATCCACCAATTTTCATTATTGTGTCGTACGTAGTGATAATACAATCTTTGTCTGAGGTTAATAATACAGGTTGCTCTAGATGTATAGTTTGTTTGGTGTCACAGAGCGTCTCTAAATCTATAGGTTTTTCCGGAATTAGTAAGTATCTTCCTGAGCTTTCTAGAGGTATGTAAACTAAGTCGTTGATTTTGAATATTGCGGTTGGACATCGGTTTTGTTTATGGAATGTTTTAAGTATCTCGCTTTCACAAGTGTTGCTGTGTAAGAATGCTATGTTTGGTCGTGTTCGCTTACAAATAGGTATAAGTGCGTTTAATTTACATTTGGTGTGTATGTATTCTGAGTCTACAGGTATGTATTCGTATAGTGTTTGTAACAATATGTTATTATCTAATATTATAGTTGTGAATACATTGCCTATTTTCTTGGGTATTGGATAGTACTTCTTTATTTTCCATTCTGTTTCTTCCAACAATGGTATTTTAATGTGATAAAATATTTTTGCATTCTGAGTGAATATTGCAACTTCACTAATACTGATTAAGGTTTGGACATTTTCTTCTTTCGGTTCTATTGCTGAATGTAAGTAATTTTCTTTTACTAAACTAATGTAACCTTGCAAAAATATTTCATTTGTTAAGTGTTCTTGTTTTCCTAATAACAATGCGGTATTAAGTGTGTCTATTTGTTCTGTACAGCTAAGAATGAACGTGTCTAGTGTTATTATTTGCGTGAGAATTTGACTCGAATGAGTTAATTTAGTGAATACCTCTTGTTTTGTATGTTGTAGAGTATAATCTAATAGAGTTTTTATGATTTGAGTTTGATTCTGTACAATGTGTGTGATTTGATTTTGTTGACTGAAAAGTTTATCGATATTCCCATTTACTAATGATAAATCATCTTCGTCTAGAGTTCCAAACAGTGTTTTAGAAATGCTTCCTACAAAATTTAGTAACCCTCGTTTTGTTCTCATGTGCAATAGCGTCTTCAAATGAATTATCTTGTTTTCTAATTGTTGTAATCTACTCGCAAGGCTTCTTAACTCTAATTTTTGATCGCACTCATTTTTCTCGCAGAGTTCATTGAGTTCGTTAACGTGGTTCCGTGTTTCTTTTCCTATTTCTACATATGGTTCTACATCTATGCCTACGATTAATTTTATTTCGCTATGGTACATATATACGCTTTGCAATTCTTCTATGAATATACTAGTATTATTTAGAGAAGTTATACTTATACTTATAGCCTTATAAACTAAGATTAGTTGTACCAATAGCCGGATGAACATTCTGAAACAAAATTATTTTGATTTGTATAATTTTAATCTGTTTCCGTGGACTTTATATTCCTTGTCCTGATTGGGAAATTTACAGATGTAATAGGGGTTTATAACCTTAGTTATAATAGCTGGGCCTATCCATTCAGAATCTAACTTATTTCTTTTGTGATCATTATGAATTAGGACTCTATCACCTTCGTTGAAAAGACATTGGAGACGTATCTTCCTATCTTGATCTCTTTTATATCTTGCTTTATTTCTACTTATTATCTTTTTAGCCGATTCTAAATAACTCTCATGTCTCTTTTTCCATAGCTTAAATAATTCCTCTCTGCTGAGCGTACTCGTAGCGGAGATAGCACTAGGCATATTTGCCTTGTGTCCAAAGGTTAACTCGAAAGGAGTATGACCTGTCCCTTCGTGAACGGACGTATTATACCCTAAGCAAATTAGATTTATTACTTCATCCCATTCGTTTTGTTTATCAGTGGTACACGTTCTAATCAAATCTTTAACAGTGGCATGAGTACGTTCAAGCGCACCATTACTTTGCGGGTGAAAACTAGTAGTTTTAATATGTTTTATCTTGAATGCTTCTTCAAACTTTTGCATAAGCTCAGAGACAAAATTTGTACCTTGGTCTGTCAAGATATGTTTTGGCGAAGAAAATATATAAATATAATGTTCCAGTAAGCCGTTAATAATTGAACCTGCTCGTTGGTCCTTGAGTGGAATCAAAACTAAATATTTTGTAAGAACATCCTGAATTGATAGAATAAATTGGTTACCTTTGGTCGTCACTGGCAGAGGACCAAAAATATCCATTGATATTTTATCGTTTGGTTCGGTTGGAGTATCTGGTATTACTGCCGACTCTCTATGTCTGATTCTGGTTAGTTTTTCTCTTTGACATATTTCGCAATTTGAAATAAATTCATGAACGTCCTTCCCTATATTGGGCCAATAATATTTTTCTTTTATCCTTTCGGTGGTTCTATTTTCTCCAAAGTGTTGAGATGAATTTGCATTATGATTTTCTTTTAGGATTTGATCTTTTGTTTCAGGAGTGATTTCAATTATTGGGATTTTGGAGAAGGTGTAGGTTTTATCAGGGTTTTTGTTAGCTATAAATTGTATCATGGATTCTATTTTTAAAATTTCGTTTTCTGAGAATGTGTGAGTATTGATGCCTAAGTGTACGTTTTCTGTGGCTAGTTTTTCTACTTGCTCCAACAATTCCCGTTCGCTACTAAAGTTTAGTTCCGTTTTATTTAATTGCTTATTTGTTTCGCGGTTTGGTTCCTCTTTATAGTTTGGAGGGATTTTAAAGTCACATAGGAATAATAAATAATCATCGTAATTTAGTATTGGGATAGGCGGGGATTCTAGCTCGGAATCTGGTGGGTCTGGTTGGGCTACTTCAGGTGGATTAGGTTGAGGTGTTTCTATAATGTTTTGTGCTAGATTGTATAATTCGTCTGCCGTCATATCTCTTAATGGTTTGTCGGTTGTTGTCTTATGAATTCTGGAGAGTGCGTCAGCTGTTAAGTTGTCTTTGCCTTTGTGGTACTCTATTTCATAATCATATTCTTCTAACCTAAGTCTCCATCGAATCAATCGCGATGATGGGTCTTTGACGTTTTGAAGCCATTTTAAGGCTTGGTGGTCTGTTCTAATTTTAAATTTTCTACCTAGTAAATATTGCCTAAGTCTCTGGATTGCCCAAACTATTGCAAGAAGTTCTTTTTCTGTCGTAGTGTAGTGTGTTTCTGCTGGGTTTAACGTTCGAGAAATGTAACAGCATGGGTGTCCGTCTTGCGATAGTATCGCCCCTAATCCTTCGTTAGATGCGTCCGTAGTTAATGTAAATTCCTTAGTAAAGTCTGGGTATCTCAATAAGGGTTCTTCGCATAACTTTGTCTTTAGTTCGTCAAAAGCTATCTGTTGTCCGTCTGTCCAATGAAACGGTATGTCCTTTTTTGTCAGTTCGGTCAGTGGTTTAGCTATTTTTGCAAAATTTCTGATAAATTTTCTATAGTAACCTGCTAATCCAAGGAATGATTTTACTTCTGTCGGGTTTCTAGGTTGTCTAAACTCTTTTACTGCATTAATCTTGTCCGGATTTGGTTTTATACCGTCTTTTGAAATTACATGTCCTAAATATTCTAACTCGGGTTTCAAGAACTCACATTTATCAGGTTGGAGTTTGAGCCCCAATTCTGAAAGTCTTTGTAATACTATGGCTAGGTTTCTGTTGTGTTCTTGAATAGTTTGTCCAAAGATAATTATGTCATCTAAATAAACGAAGCAGTATTTCCCTATTAGTCCTCTCAAAGCTTTGTCCATCATACGTTGGAACGTTGCAGGGGCGTTTTTGAGTCCAAATGGCATTCGGTTGTAGTGGAAATGTCCTTCGGGAGTTGAGAATGCAGTGAATTTTTTTGAATTGGGATGCATAGGAATTTGATGAAATCCTGAGGATAAATCTAATGCGGAGAAAAATTTTGCACTTCCTAACTGTGATAAGATTGTTTCTATATCGGGTAAAGGATATGCGTCCTGGTCGGTGACTTCATTAAGTTTTCTAAAATCTATAACTATTCTCCATTTCTTTTTTCCTGATGCGTCACTCTTCTTGGGAACTACCCAAACAGGTGCATTATATGGTGAGTCTGAGGGTTCAATAATTCCTTTATCTAGCATTTCGTCTATTTGTCTTTCTATTTCTTGTCGGTGACATTCTGGAGGTCTATAGGATTTGATATTAATAGGTTTTTGAGATTTTAATTCAATTTCATGGGAAGTTAGGTCTGTACAAGGAAGAGGATCTGTCTCTAATGCAAACGCATCTACATAATTAATAATGATCTTTTCTATCACTGATTTATAATTTGGCTCAATATGGGAGATACGCAGTTTTGATAAAAGTGTGTTGATTCTAATTAATTTCTTTTCGTCGGTATCAATTTCAATCTGACTAGTAGAAATTTTGTCTCTACCTGTATTGATGAAGCAAACCTGTGTTAGTTTCTGATCCACGTATGTTTCCTTGATCGTACTCTCACCCGGTTCGAGGTCTAGTTCGGTGTATAAGTTGACTTTGTGCTTACCTAAAAATAAGTGGGTGTTATGAATTGTATAGTCATACTTTTGAAGAAACGTTAGGCCTAGTATGCCATCTTCGGGTAAAGGAAAGGAGTCCGGAACAATATGAAATGTATGATTTTTGTCTAAGGCGTTAAAGGTAACAGTTTCATTTGATACATGCTTATCATTTCCCATTACTATTGTCTGAGTGTTACGGTTCCGTGGAAGGTTTGTGTCCACTTTACCATGTTTAATTAGGTTTACACTTGCACCAGTATCTAAGAGAAGTCGCGCGGGTCCGTTTCTGATTCCTCCGAATGTAGCTCGTACGTATTGAAGTCTTCCTGGTATATTGTGGATTCTTGCTGTTCCTCTGTCTCGTTCTCCTCTTCTGGCATCATGTAGTTCACCCTTGGTGGTAATTTTCCTTGTTGGGTTGATCGAAAATTTACACAATTAGGTGCTATGTGTCCGATTTGTCCGCACTTGAAACATTTAGCTGGTGGAAGTGGGCTTTGTTTAATTAATAGCGGTTTTGAAAACTTATCGCTAGGCTGGGTTGATGACTGCATAGGTCTTTGTTCCACGTTGTACCGTCGGACTGGTGGAGGGTTGTTTGCTCGAGGCGGTAGATGTGTTGTTGTTTGCGCGGGTCGCCTTGAGTCACGTAACCAATTTTCCATTTCTATCGCTAAACTCTGAGCCTGTTCTAATAAGGTTTTTGGTTGTGCTGGTACTATCATTATTCCTATTTCTTTCCGTAAATTCATCGTGTACGTGGATACCGCGGCGTCTTCTTCTTCTTCGATCGCAATCTTTCTAACACTCGGTCGTGGGTATTTATACTGGATGGCGTATTTTAATTCATTCAGGACTTGTCTGAATCGAATATTGAAATTTATGACTGACTCCGTTTGTCCCTGCCTCGTGTTTTGTAAGCGCGTTCTGCTACTATTTACAGTATTCGGCGAAGTTACGTACGTGCGCAATGCTTCGAAAAGATCTTCGTAGCTGTCTATCCTTAGATATCTAATTGCACGTTCAGCTTGATCCTCTAATTTGACTGTTTCCACCGCCCTGTTGTTCCTCTTCTTCGCTGGAAATATCTGCTGAATCATCCCGATGGGTTGCAGCCTGTCTCTGGTCTCTTGGTGCCCTCTGTCTAGACGATTCGCTTCCTTCTGTTATTACACTCGCGTTTAAAGCCTTAGCTAAATCAATTATTTCCTGTCGTCGATTCCTGTTTTCTTGCTCGAACAGTTTCATGTGGTCAGCTAATGCCTTGGTCATTGCACTGACAGCATTTCTAATTTCATTTACAGATTGATCTAAATGCGCCATTTGACTTTGTTCTGCAATAGTCCTCTTGCGCACAGGGATAGGGTCCTCGTCAGAACTAATGACGGGTTTAGGGTTCCGATACGTATTGAAAGCCGTACTTGCCTTGGTTCGTTGATACCGCTTTGCGTCTCAGAAGTGGCACTCGTAGTCCTTCCTTGGATTAATCTTCCGTAGATGATGTCCAATGGAATTTCTTCTGATACTGATTGCTGGTATCCTGGCAGGATCGCCAAAAATGTCACGCTCAAAGGATCGGTGGACAGGAAATATAAACAACACTAGGTCGATGCTGCACTTTTGAAATCTTTTACTGGACTAACTCTTTACAATGGGTGTTATGGTCCTTATATACGGAGTCGCTGGTTCGGGGGTAGAAAGTCCTTTCGTGCTGGGTCCAGGGGTCATTCTTCGTCAGAGGCGTGATTCAGGAGTCCGAAGCTCATCGTCAACGGTTTGTTGTTAGACGAGCTGAATCACGGAGGATTCAGTATCCAGGGTCCAGGACTAATCTTATCGTGTTGCTACGATAGCTACATGTATCATGTACGATGAATCAGATCAATTTTTGCGTGTCGCCGGGGAAACCACAGTTTCTCGAGCGAGTTCGGCTCGTCTTTGATGTGGTGACAGCCGAGAATCGACGCAGCGTACAGGGAAAAAGCAAGTTTAAATACCCATGTACGTGTGAGACAATACTAATGCAATCAAAATTTAAGATTAAAACCTTTTTATTTTTGAATTTTTTTTATGAAAATGTTACTAACGTATTTGTGAGATTTTTCTGATAAAAACAAGATCAAACATGACATAATTTGAATTATAATTATTTATTTACTTATTTATATCTAAATAAGTAAAAATAATGCAAATTATATGGTGTTTGGTCTTATTTTAATCAGAAGATATAATCAGAAGATATATGATTATTTTTTGTTGCTATTATTATTCTTTTTTTTGGTGAAACTACAGAACAAATACGTCCTTCCCGATTTCTATGATTTTTGGATATGTTATAAAAATTATTATACATATAAGCAGCGTTCTCGCTTAGTTTCAGAGATATTCGCAAAAAGCTGCCGATATAGATGCATTGAATTCTGCTTATAGTTGTTGATCTGGGACAGTATACATATGCGTCAGATTGTTTGCCATTTTTTTCTGTTTAGAAACGAGGGTCGAGCGAGAGTAAAGGTTTCGTTCACAACTGCATATACCAGACTCCAAGAAATGTCTATTCAAACTCAATTACAAGTGAATGGTTAGGGTATACCCAGATAGCACACGATGTCTTAAAGACATCCATTTTACGACCATTTTACGACCATTTTAGGTCTGAACGTCTTACGACCTTACCTGGACATCCCTACGATATTTTGTCCCGAACGTCGTTAAGACATCTGAAATTCATGTCTTTAAGGCATCTTTACAGGGTACGAAACGAACGTTGTAAAGACATCTGAAATTCATGTCTTTAAGGCACTGAAATTCATGTCTTTATAACGTACGAAACGAACGTATTAATTATTCGAACGCATTGTTAAATGGAACGAATGCTAAATGTATTTATAACTGTGACTGGTCAGTACGTGTTGTTCAGGTAGCCCTGAAGAATTTTTATATGAATGTAACATAGTTTCATAAGAAGGATAATATTGAAATGTGTAAACGCGTTTTTTTCTTAATACCATTACGATTCCTAATACAATTTTCAATCATTTGGGAGTGTAGCTGAAGAAATATACAATATTTAACCAATTGCCTTGGCCTCTTAAGATAGAGAAAAGCAGGATTCGCTATGCTTATCCGGCTAGACCCTTTTGGACAATGTTTTGAGGCAGGTCATATGCGTTCTGTCAGCACGTTTCCCCTTCTTAAGGAAAGGTCCTCCAAGTCGGGGTGTTATAAAGAAGACGGTCAGTACAAGTCAGGTCAGTTTCCTGCGAGTCGTTGATGTTTGTATTTCGCTTTGTGTGTCGTGCAGTATTAGCTATTTGCTGTTTGTTGGATTTTGATTATTCAAAAAGAGCGTAAGTAAATAAAGTGATTATTATTTCGTTGTTATTATTTTTTAATATATTTTTATTATTTTCTGAAAATCTTTCATAGAATATTGATTCTTATAGTAATTTAGATTCCGTTTCTGTTTATAATGTTTCTAATGTTGATTTCTGTATAATTGAACATGTACAAATTCTTATTTTAGCTGCTGCTGAAACGGCAAACCTTGCCGATAATGAAAGGACAACGGAGGTGTTAATCCAAAATTGGTTAAGAAGAGCTTTCGATAGAAAAAATGTAATTGCGAAACAATTTTGAATGAATACTTTGTATCTTTTGAATAAAATATTATTATACTAAAAACGATTGTATTTTAATTAAACAGCATTTATAAGACATCTGTAGGATATATGTAAGATATCTTTAGGGTATTCATAAGACAACTTTAAAACGTCTGTAAGATATCGGTAGGGCATCTTTAAGACATCCCGTTTTCTAACATAGGATATTTACAGGACGTATTTCAGGCATTCGTAGGACTTTTCAGATGTTCGTAAGATATCCTCAATATCTGGAACAGATATCTTTAAGATGTTTTAACGACATCTCTGTGACGTTTGTACGACATCTTAAAGACATCCCGTTTTCTAACATAGGATACTTACAGGACGTATTTCAGGCATTCGCAGGACCTTTCGGATATTCGTAAGATATCCTCAATATCTGAAACAGATATCTTTAAGATGTTTTAAGGACGTTTCTGTGACGTTTGCACGACATCTTTAAGGCAACCTGTTTTCTAACATAGGATATTTACAGGACGTATTTCAGGCATTCGCAGGACCTTTCAGATATTCATAAGATATCCTCAATATCTTGAACAGATATCTTTAAGATGTTTTAACGATGTTTCTGTGCTATCTGAGTATATGTTATCCGGCCGCCGTAATAATAAATAAGATACACATATAATACTTATTTTTAACGGCTTTTGTTCATTTCTTACAACTTCTTTTTATACTTCTTTATTATCATTTAAAAAAAACGTTGCCGGCCGCTTTACGACAGTCGAATTCTAACCCATTACATCAATAATATTCACTTCTAATTGAATTTCAGTACATACACATTTCTTGAAGTCTCGTATATACAGTTATGAATGTAGCCTTTACGGTCTCCGACCTTCTTTCTAAACAGAAAAAAATGGCAAACAATCTGAAATATATATAATAAAATTTAATAGAATAAAATAAAGAAATATAATAAAATGAAACTATAATCTTTATTATTCGCCTTTTCACGTCTACCCACAATCGCTCTAGTTCTCTTTCTCCCTCTCATTATCTCACATCAATCACTCTCACACTCTTCACACTCTTTCTCGGGACATATTATTTTGTAGGAATTCGGGGTACAATATCGGGACATATAAAAAAAATAACTTTAGACATTCGATTTGTAGGAATATTCTTCCCTTGGTTATGTTATATTACAAGAAAAGTATATACAGGGTGTCCCAGAACTGGGGTAGGAGCCGAAGAGGGATGATTGCTGAGATCATTCTAAACAACTTTTTCCTTTGCCAAAATGTTGTTTAAGGCTTCGTTTTCGAGTTATTAACGAAAAACAGTGGCCAATCAGAGTGCGCCCTTAGCGCGGGCCGAACCACGAGAGTGTTGGGTATGCTCTGCGTTCAAACCGTGGTCGTGATCAAGTGCGTCGGCACCACGTCGGTGTAATAGGATTCGTTGTTCATGAGCAATCAATAATTCGATACTATTATTTCTTTCTTTTTTTAATTCATTATTCGATACAACTTTTGCCCAGCGAATCCTATTATACCGACGTAGTGCCGATGCACTTGATCACGACCGCGCGGAGCATACCCAACACTCTCGTGATTCGGCCCGCACTAACGGCGCGCTCTGATTGGCCAGTGTTTTTCGTTAATAACTCGAAAACGAAGCCTTTACCAACATTTTGGCAAAGGAAAAAGTTGTTCAGAATGACCTCACCAATCATCCCTCTTCGGCTCCTACCCCAGTTCTGGGACACCCTGTATAACATTTGCCTGAAGAAGTTAGGTCATTCATATATTTCATAGGTCATGTGTACAGTATCGTATTTTATATTTTATCTGTTACGTACATAATATAGTTATCGTAGCATCCGTGTTATTTACGTGTATGCGAAAAGTGACGTAGCATAGTGCCGTTAGTTGGATGCGATAACTGAGGTGGCGCTGAAATCAGTTTCTGTTCAACCTAATTTTCGATGAAACGTTGACTGTTTTACCAACGCGGAATTCGAAGTTCGGCCTCGACATGGGATATTGCTATAAATGAAATAGAAATTATTTCATACTTTTTAGTGCATTTTGAAGTCGATTGTATTTTTTGTTAAAAATTATTTTTTGACCTGAAACATTCGAAAATGCAAGTTAAACGTCCAGGAAACCAATGGTTTAAAAAATACAATTGTTTAAAAATGTACGTATTTAGCGATGTTTGACAGGTTAGTATGACGCCATATTGTTTCTACGCATTCTTTGATTGGTTCGTTAAAATGACTGTAACTTCCGCTTACCTTATTTAAAAAACGTACTGCTGCTTGATTGCTGCGATCAAGGAATTCATAAGATATATTTGGTTAATTTTATAAAATCTACGCCACAATAATTCCCATAGGCGATCAGGAAAGCCTTCGTTGTGGAAGCGACTCCTTCCACGCATCCAATCATTTGCCGGTCGCCAGTTAGTTTCGAGTTTTTGCGTGTGGGTTCTATCTTGAGCTATAATTAAAGGTTGTACAAAACATTTGGGTCCGGTAAAGTAAAGTTTACCTAAACATTTATCTAATATCACATCAATGTGAAATTAAAGGTAACGTCGCAGTAATACCCCTTGGGTGGTGAGGAAATTTACAATTTTAATACTGTCCTCTAATAAGGTTTTGTCATTAACTACGCAACTCTGCCTTTCAATAGCGAACTATACTAACCTTTTTTCCACATGTTCGCATAACCTCTTTGGCTTCGTTCCAATAATTTCGCTAGTTTCAAGTTTTTATTAACTTATATACACGTTTATCAATTCTTAAATGTTTCAATTTGATCCTAAAATGGTTTCATTTTGCTTCATACCTAAATTTTCTTGAAACCACTGTAAATATTTCAAATATCATGCTTTACAATACTAAACTACTTCAAGAGTATACAAAATATATCATATATATAAGAATTATATAATACCACATCACTTCTACTTACCATAGTTGCAATGTTTATGTATTGTTTATACATAATTAATACAAAATAGTGTATATTACTACAGCTTTTAATTAAAAAAGACGTTAATTACAATTCCGAGCACAGAACTCTGTTATTGAAAATAGGACTCCCGATTATCACGTGAGCGGTGTTGCCATGTTGTTCAGCATGGCTAGTACTAGAGTCGGCTGTGCTAATAATGATCAAATACAGTATATAGGATGGTTTAAATTTAACTATGTATTTGTATAAAATGAAAATTGCGCCAAACCAAAACTTTACTATGATTGATTTATAGTGTGAAACATTCGAAGACTATAAAAAATGAATCACAAAAAATAATATTGATAAATGCGCAAAGTGGCGTCGCATAAGCACTGGAATGTTATCTATACGTGTGTGGTTGTGGTTATCCCAAAAATTGTAAAGACAATGCGCCTCTGGTGGCAAATCGCGTAAATATTTCTTGCGGAAATAATTATCGTGATTTATATTATTTGGAAATGTGAGAAGAATCATTAATGAGAGTATGTCAAGTAACGGTAATTAAAGCGATAAACGAATTCTATTGTGCCTCATTATACCTCAAGTGATTGAAATTCGTGTACTCGGTCCAGGGTGAGTATTAAAAATGTTTATTCCCTCAGTTTTTAAAGGGGGGCGGTGGCTCGCATTAGTGTTTTTTAATGGTTTCTTTAAACATCTTCATCCCAAAAATAACGATGATCTTAAGATTCAGGTACACCTAAAATTTCAAAATTATAAATTTACTACTTTGGAAGTTTGCATATATTTTCCTGATCTTTTTTACAGTTGTTATATGTGCTAATTTTTTAAACATTAGTTTTATACAAATTAATTAGTCAAAATTTCTTGAATATATTTTACATTATTTTAATGATTAAAAATATCATTTCTAATATTGTTCTTCAATGTCGTTTTACGTCTATAAAAAATAATTTAATATAGTGATTGATAATGAAAGAATTAAACGTATAATCTATTTTATTACTTGTGATTTACGATTTTTTAATTTTCTAGACTGTAGAAATTACAAATCGTTTTTTACATGATAGTTTAAAATCGATTGTTTTGTGTATAGAATGGACCTGGCAGAAACCATGAAAAATATTGTTGCCAAAGGTATGCAGTCTGAAATGGGACCACCAGGTGGAGGAGCTGGTTATCCTGGCGCACCAAGTAGTGTTGGTTATGTTACTGAAAAAATGTACACTTTATTGCAAGCTTATCTCCAAAACAAAGGTTGGAATCCAAGCATCGAACTGCTCCAATGTTTTTCAGAATTCAAGGATGCATCTATGATTCCAAGTGCTGCTTATTTGCAGTACGTGTGCATAATTTATAATTTATATGCAAAACATTCTTTTCTTAAAAATATGATAACAAAATAAAGGTGTTAATATTTTATTTATTTTATTACATGTTATAATATACAAATAGGATGATGGCAACAAGAATAGCTTTGGACTCTCAAGGACGACTAGTTCTTAGAGAAAATGGAAAAATAATATTGCCCTATGAACATTTTGCAAATGCTGTGATATTAAAGCATACAAATGGTCCACATGGTTTACATTTAGGATTAGAAGGCACAGTTAGAGCTGTCATGGAATCATATACTATAGGACGAGAATGTTTTGGTATGGAAAAAGAATTTATTATAGAAGTGGTACAAAACTGTCCAAATGCTGCATGCCGTTATTATAAAAATCAACTTGAATTAACACAAAAAATGGGACATATGGCTCCAACTTATATTCAGGATAATGAAACAACGGCTTCTCTATTACGTAGTAGATTTCCTCATAATACTGATTTTCAAGCAGTAAGTATAAGTGACTTCTTGTTAGTTTATACATACTTCTAATATATTTTAATGCGTATTATAGACTTTAAGCAACACTAACCCAAATACTCACATGGGAGGAGGTTCTGCAATAGATTTAGCAGAAATGAGAAGTGCTGGGAACCAAATGAATCTTCAGCGACCTCCAAGCCGTCCATCATTAAATATTCCACATCGATCTGTATCTCAAGAAAAGAAAGTAACTACTGGGAAGCAACATTATGAATCCTTAGTATCTACTATTCCAATATCTGATCACAAATTAACAGATTTTTTAAGAACAAATTTAGATAATTTGGACAATCTCACTGGACTTGGCTTAGGAAATATACAAGGAATAGGAAATGCAAATAAAGATTTGTTAGCTTTACATAATGGAGCTTGGCCATTAGAGAATGAAAAAGGATCTCGATCATTTTCAAATTCAGAAGGTTCATAGGTTATATAATCCCTAAGTTATAAAATTAAATATTAAGTTGAATCATTTAAAAACCCATATATCTAAGGAAATTTAAAACATTTTTATCGTACAGAAGTATGTTTGCAAAAACAAGTTTATGGATTAAAATTTAATTTTAAAATCATAATCTTTGAATTTCAAAGTTACTTATACTTTATAAACAAAAATATATATTTTTAAATAATATTTAATGAACAAATATGTTGAATAAATTTGTATAACTTTCTTCCAATTTCTAATTAATTTTACTAAGGATTTTTACATATTTAAATTTAAAAACAGAGTAGTTTTTTCATTTCTAAATTTTTTATTATAACTATTCAGTATAACAAAGTTAAAGACTTATTTTTGATTATTATTATTTAAAAAAAAAATCAAATATTAACAAATGTTAACTTTTATTTTGTAGGCGGGCAAGAAAAGATAGTAAGGGCATTTGAAGAAGTAATGAAAAATATAGCAAGAATGAAAGCTTGCGTGCGTCCCGCAATGTGCAAACCTTATGGAAAACAATCGGAGGCTTTGCAAAAAAGTAATAAAATACATAGGCTATTTACTTAATCTTATATTTATATTACATTTTACAAATATTTGTTATTATGTAGTGTATAAATAACATATTGATGTACGTAATCTATCAATTACTTTGGTAATTTCAGTAAAATTTTTCTTTATTAATAAAATGGATAAAACAGATTATTTGTTCTATTGCAGCATTGGTGGATACAATACAACTTGCACAATCACTGCGAAGTTTCTTGCCACCACCACATATTCCTGTATCAAGCTGGAAAAACGAAGATAAACATCGATTAGATCATACGGGTACTCCTTATCTTCCATCATTGTAAGTATATTTTGTTAATATTATAAGTCCAGTACTTTTATTACATGGCTAGAGATGACAAATAAAAAGTTATAATTTTTACGCAGAAAGACTGGAGGTTTAGAAGAGTTGTGTGAACAACGCAAGCTAGATTAAACAATGTCTTCGCTTTTTAATCATTACATCAGGTTTTGTCTTTGCGCTCTATGATGTTCTAGTCATGTGGTGTTTATAGGTTAGATGGGTGTTTTGTATTTAAAAAAAAACCCAAAGGATTGCTCAAATGTTGTTGGCGTTTAGGATTTCAAAATACTAAGAGATAAAATGAGTCATGCGTGGACTGTGATAAATGAGGGTAGTTAAAGTTTTATATATAGTCAATTGAAATTCATGCCGCTATTTAAAATTTGAACATTTGATCTTGATTATGATTTGTGTATAATGTTTACAACCTGCCTATAGAGTTTATTTAATGACTGGTCAAATGATGTTGAATTACTAATTTTATCATAAATAATTTACATATTTTGGAAACATTATAAAGTTGCATTTATATTTTATTGTTGTATATATACTGATTTAATAACCCACCATTTGTGTTCCAAAGATTACCTGATTAGTATTGTATTATAAAGATTATATATGATCGAAGTAAATTTTGTGTATTTACTAAAAATTTGAATGAAGTTTAGTGAAGATTAAATTTAGTGTTATTATATAAGTTTGAAATATTTGAAAACTAAATATTGTTACAAATATTTCAAATATGAGAATATAAATAATTATTGATTGTTATTATCATTTGATCTTGTATTGTTTTATCTTTGGATATGCTTTAAATATTTATTATATAGTTAAGAAATATTTTGATTGTTTTAATTATGTGAAATTATGTTAGAGATGCTAACGGTAAGATACAATAAATTTTCAATTTTTTAGGGATATTTTTATTATAAATTATTGTTTATTTATAAGGTTAAATAGAACATATATTTGACATGAGTTACGAAAAGTAGTATGTTTCATTTGTTTTACGAAGAACAGGCCATTTGAATTTGCCGCGTAAAGAAGCACATTTACATTACATTACATTATGCCGGCAGTGCACGCTCGCCGAGGCGATTCGAACGCGAGATCTCCCGAGGCGTGATGTCCCGAGACCCGAGATCCGAGAGCACCGTGTACACTCTTCGCGAGGAAACCTCGTGTCGGCTCTCGCGAGTCATTCCCGAGCAGTTTGCTTATTTCGAGGCAATCCTGTATTTTACAAAATAATTAACTCGTTGAATGCCAAAGGGGGTCACCAACGACTGGCACCTGAAATTAATTGACTCCATCGTTAATAATGAGGGTTTTAGCGTGTCTCACTACATACGTCCTGTGGCAATTAACGTGCTAACACCCTGATGTGTAACTTTAATTTTCAGCTAATAAATTAAATTTGCGGTGGTTTTATGATGAAAATAATAGATATGGCTTGGGTAATTGATTTTCATGTGAGATATACCTGGTACAGGTAAAAAAATAATATCTGCCTCTAGGCGGACCTAGACAAAGAGTAAATTAAATTAAATGATAGATATAGTTCGCTTTTAGGAGGTCATGCGCACCACAGAATTAAATAAATAAACGAAAATAACTATAATTAAGCAACAAAGTGGGAAATGAGCGTGTACTGGGTCTCCCGAGAGTACCGTATACACTCTCGCGAGGTAACCTCGTGTCGGCTTCGCTTCCTTTGACTGGTCCTGAAAGCTCGCGTCTAGGCCGAGCGCTCCGAGCACGAGGCGAGAGGGCACGAGGCGAGGCGAGACCATCAAGTACATTCTTGTGCTCGCCTGGTCTCGGGTCGCCTCGGCGAGCGTGTATGTACTGCTGGCATTAGATTTTACTTGGGTTTACAAGGGGAAGGGACAGGTGTAGAAATCGCTTTTGGAATGGCACTAGGTGGAAGTTGTAGTATACATGTAGGGTTACAAAACCCTAATGGGTTTCTTCAGAATGGGCCTTTGTTTTTGAGATATTTTAATGTAAAGTTTCGCACGTATCTGGTATGTCATATACTGTGCGTTGTTGGTAAGTTAATTCGTTGACCGGCCTCCAGTCACACGTATTATATTTTTATTGGCCGAGAAACTTACATCCACAAATCTATCGCGTGACGAATGTCGCTGACGACAGACATTGAGATGAAGCGATAGCGAGCGACGATTCGAACGCATTGACGTAGACGTAGATTCGGGGTTTACATTATTAAAAAAACAGAAGAGTTTTTACACTTTGCATAATGTAATTTTGATAAATTTTGCATAATAACAACTGTTGTCAAGAACGAGTATTATAAAAAATCCATTAATATCTCGAAAAAATCGCATGTTTATATAGTTAAATGTATCTTCCGCGAATATGGAAATTTTACGCCTATGCAATGTGACCGCTGACTTCTGAAGTTACGGGTTCTTGGAGGGGATTAGGTGGAGCAAACGCACAGTCCCCTTGCCCCTCTGTCGGATCAATTTGTCGGTGCTCGGCAACTTATCAGTAGCGCACAGTACTTAAGTAGGTAACTCTTGATGTAAAGATGGTTCCGTGGGTGAAGTGCTAGAGCGCTATCTTGCTAGCGAGACGGCTGGGGTTCGAACCCAAACTTTATGGATTGTTTTTTTTTTCTTTTTTTTTACTAGTTTTTGTTGTGAAAGTATACTTTCATATATCACATATTATGTAGTATAGGTTATACATTATTTTACATAAATTTTAAAATCGCAAATGCACTTATAACATTTTCTTATTCTAGTTCTATCTTTCGCCGGTGTTTTTATATTTTTGTATTGTGGAAATATTTGCCTGTGCAATTGCCATCGAAATTGACGTATTGTCAGTGTAAAGAAATACCTCTAACGAAGGGTGCGTGGTGTACAAACTCCATTTGTTTTACATGCTTTTACGATTTATTTCATCGTATTTTTGAAATATTCAGAAATGTAAAATATAAATGAAGATATCGCTTCAATGACTCACTCACTTGCAATGAGCAGATATAAGAATACCCTTACCGTTAGGTGTGATACTTACCCTATTTTACCTGCTTGACAATTGCAGTCATTAAAACTTTCGGTGTGAAATATTCGCACAGGCAAATATTTCCACAATACAAAAATATAAAAACACCGACGAAAGATAGAATTAGAATAAGAAAATGTATGTTATAAGTGCATTTGCAATTTTAAAATTTATGTAAAATAATGTATAACGTGTATTATATAATATTTAATATATGGAAGTATATTATTATTATTATTATTGCTTGTTGAGGCTAGCCGGGCACTCAGTCCTTGGGGACCATTGCACCCGGGCCGCTAGGCAGTCTCCTTACTGGCTGTGCCTTGGCAGCTGGCCTTCTGTTGCAAAATTTAGAAGCACCGGCACCAGGTCAGCCGAAATGCTTAATGATGCGGGTTCCGAGGTCCCCAGGATTGATCCTCTCAGGGCCCCCAGCTCCCTGCATCTTAGAAGTACGTGGAGAGGTGTTTCGTCCTCCTCCTCACACCTCGGGCATGTCGACTCCTCTATGAATCCCATGCGCGCGAGGTGTTTCCTCGTGTATCAGTGTCCTGTCACTAGGCCCACAAGCATGCGCAGTTGCGCCCTGTCCAGGTGGGTTAAGGTGTCCCCCAGCTTTTGTGACTGTTCCTCAAGTGGGGCCCTCGTGTGTCTCATGCCGTTAGCGTTATGCCAGAGCCTGGTGAATTCCTGGTTTAACCAGTCCTTTGCTAGGTCTTTCAACGCATAGGTTGAGACGCCAATGACGCACCATGGCATGGCTGGGAGCTTATCGCCCCCAGTCGTGCCAGTTCGTTAGCCCTATCATTGCCTGGGATACCAGCATGACCTGGTACCCATAGCAGCTTAACTCTGTTGTTCAGAGATAGCTGTCTCAATGTCAGTGCACAGTCCCTGACTAGCTTCGACCCAACTTCCACTTTGTGGAGGGCTCTTAGCGCGGCCAGGCTGTCACTGCAAATATAGATGTATTTTCCTGAGTGGGCCCTTTCCAAATTGTATTTGGCGCAGGCCCAGATGGCAAACACTTCTGCTTGAAAGACCGTAACGTGGTGGCCCAGCTTGTGGATCATTTCGACCCGTGGGCTCTCCACCGCTACCCCGGCTCCGGTGCCAGATCCGGTCTTGGAGCCGTCTGTGAACCAGACCAGTCCCCCCGGAGTCAGGAAGCCGTTAGGGTCTTCCAGCCATTTCTCCTTTTCTGGGACGATTAAGTCATATTTCCGTCTGAAGAGGTACTCCGTCTTGCAGCGGTCTCCACCGTGGGTCAGAATTAGCTCCGATCCCCGATCACATAAGATCTCGGTGTGCCCACCGCTCGCCGGGTACCATTCTTCAGCTTGATACAGGCGGATGGCCGCTCTCCAAGCCGTTGCCATCACTACTAGATGGGGTGGATTGATATCGAGCAGCGCACCCATTGCCATAGTGGGCATGGTGGGGAGCGCACCTGTTATCCCCAGCAACGCTATTCGGTATATTCTTTCTATTGTCATTCTGTGTGCTCCCCTCTTCATGGAGGTCCACCACACAATCGAGGCGTATGTTATAGTAGGTTCAAGGATGGCCTGGTATATCCACCTAACCATCCTTGGTTTGAGTCCCCATGTGGGGCCAAACATTCTGCGGCAGGCCCAGTAGGTGCTAATTGCTTTCTGGGTCTGCTTGTTCACATGGTTCTTCCAGGTGAGTTTTTTGTCTAGTGTTACACCAAGATATTTTACCTCATCTGTGAGTTGTAGTTGCGTCCCAAAAAGATGAGGAGCCTTAAAGTACTTTTACTTTAGACGCTTTCGTCTTCTTCTTGTAAATAGGACCAACTCCGTTTTGCTCGGATTTACCGAGAGCGAGTGTGATCGACACCAGGATTCCACAAGTGTGATAGCCTTTTGTAACCTCCTCGCTAAATCTAGCGGGTGTCTGCCTCTGACAGTGATCGTAAGGTCGTCGGCGTAACCCTGAACCTCAAAGCCTTCTGTGGTGAGTATACGTATGAGTTCGTCAACCACGAGGATCCACAGAAGGGGGGCAGGACTCCTCCCTGCGAGCAGCCCCTCGCGACGTCGGCCCTCACCGTCTCCTCTCCCAGGCTTGTTATGACTGTTCTGTTCGTCAGCATATTGTGGATCCATCTTACGACGGAGTCCTTAATATTGTATCTCATCGCGGCTTCCTGTATAGCATCGTGAGGGGTGTTGTCAAACGCCCCCTCGATGTCGAGGAAGATGCAGAGAGCAGATTCACCGTTCGACAGTGCACCTTCGATAAAACCTACTAGGTTGTGAAGTGCCGTCTCGGTGGATTTGCCGTTTTGGTAGGCGTGTTGAGAGGGGTGCAGCGGTTTGCTAGCCAATACCTCGTCTGTAATGTATCTATCAACCAGCCTCTCCAGCGTTTTAAGCAAGAAAGAGGTAAGGCTGATGGGTCTGTACGACTTGGCAAGGTCATAGTTGTTCTTTACTGGTTTCGGGATGAACACTACCTTGGAGTATCTCCAGGCTTTGGGTACATAGCCCTTCGCTGGGCAGGATTTGAAGATCTGGCCCAGGCGCCTGTACAGGTCCTCCCCACCCTTTTGAAGGAGTGCTGGGAAGATCCCGTCAGTGCCTGGGCTCTTGAATCTTTTGAAGGAGCCGATGGCCCACCTCACCCTGTCCGTGTTTATCACCTTCTCAGCTATTTCCCAGTCCGCTGGAGCAGGGTCGGTGCGTGCGGTATCGCTACGCACAGTGGTCCGGATTGGGAAATCGTGTGCCATTTTCTCAAAAAATCAATGTTCGAATACCAGTATTTATGAAATGTATTTAATTTTCTAAATGTCCATCAGTTTTGAAAATGAAAGTATTTCTAAAATTTAATGCAATTTTATAATAGAAATGATGACTTAAAGTCGGACTTTTTAAGAATAGTGTTTTTCACCCAAAAGTTTGCATGTTTTCTTTTAGAAGTGCTGACGTTCTTGTTAAATATTTTTGTTTCATTCTTTTTTTGCAATAATGAGCGTTCTTTTGCGATAAGAAATCACTCATTACAATATTAATTACCGTATAGAATGTACTAGAAAAGTAATACTGAATGAAGTGCAACAAATTCTTCAAATTTTTTATTTTGACAAGGGATATCTTTCAAGTGCCAAAGAGTTCTGCCTTCCAACAAACTGGAATATTTTCAGCACACCTTTCTCTAAATAATCCTGCAAGAATCGCTTCCCCCCTCGTCCCCCTGTTAAAATTATAATTGTTTAAAGCCATCAATGTTTGACACGTCATAGTATCGACTGATGGAACTCCGCGAAGAAAGAAGCTGAATATTCGCCTTCTTCGATAGAACTGTTTAGATTATGACACTTAGGATGTTTATGCTATGGTTTAGATAAGAGTTCTTCGACTCTCTTTCGAAGCTTGGTTCATTTAGATGCATCAGAATCGTCCAAGCATTCATAGCGATTATAATTTGTATTTTTTATTGTTTCTGTATTTATTTATATTTTCTGTATATAGTTCGTATATAGTTACAGTTTAAGTTATATTTAAGTTCTGTTTTGTTTTACATCCATTAAACTTCTGTCTGGTAAGTATAGAAACGCTTCAAGATCCATTACATGATTATTTTATATATGTAGCATTTCTTTATTTGCTATTCAGATATTCATTTAATATAAATGGAGGATTTTCAAACAAATAAAGATTTATTCTTCATATTGCCAACTTCAGTCCATAAATTATTAATACACGGGGCGGAAATTATAAAAGATGCATTGATGCCAATAGGGCAACTTTCAGAGGAAGCACAGGAAACGGGTCATAAAGATTTTAAACGCATAAGATACAAAAACACGCGGAGATTATACACAAACGAAGATACATTCAATCGACTTCTTTTGACATCTGATACATATACAGGGTGTCATGTAACGCATTTTCACGCTCCTAGATGGTGGTAGGGGGGGTAATTCTGAACAACTTTTTCCTTTGCGAAAAAGTGGTCCGAAGCTTCCTTTTTGAATTATTAAGCAAAAACACTGACCAATCCGAGCGCGTATAACGCGCGGGCTCAGGGACGGCAGCGTCGGCTACGAAGCGGGGCTTAACGTAGGTCGCGAACGAACGGCTCGGCACCCCGTTAGCATAGCACAATATTAAATTTACGAACGAATAGGTAAGTTTCACTGAAATTGTTTTAAAATTTGTATTCATTATTTCATTTCAAACATTTTTATTTGTTATTTAGAATGTTTAAAATTTCCTTTTTTACATAATGACAGGCGACAAGAGATTAGATTCCGTATTCGTTTTGAACAACAACAAAAAATGTTTAACTAGTTTAATTTTTTTATTGTGCTATGCTAACGGGGTGCCGAGCCGTTCGTTCGCGACCTACGTCAAGCTCTGCTTCGTAGCCGACGCTGCCGTCCCTGAGCCCGCGCGTTATACGCGCTCGGATTGGTCAGTGTTTTTGCTTAATAATTCAAAAAGGAAGCTTCGGACCACTTTTTCGCAAAGGAAAAAGTTGTTCAGAATCATCCCCCCTACCACCATCTAGGAGCGTGAAAATGCGTTACATGACACCCTGTATATCCAGTATAAGTATGAAATCATACCGTAAAAAAGTTAGGGAATTAGATGCAGAAGTATTAGAATTAATAAATAATTAATAAATAATTTAATAATAATAATAGTACCAATAACAACAACAATAACAATTGTGATACAATTTTTCTTTAACCTATCCATAGCCTAGAATTTCCACATTATCTGGTTCAAGTTGCATGCCAATATCACATACGGTTTAAAAGTTACAACAAAAAGACACACGATTTTCCAATCCGGACCACTGTGCTACGGCGCCCCTCCCGATCCTCTGCTACTGAGCCTGGGAAATGTGTTTGAATAAGGTGTTTTAGTGTTTCTTTGTGGTTGTTCGTCAGACTTCCGTCAAGAAGTCTGAGACGATCCAACCACGGTGAGGGGCCTATCGTGAGGATCTTCCTTAACCTGGCAACTACAGGTAGTGCCTCGGTTTCTTTGCAGAAGGTCTTCCAGGCCGTCCTTATTCCAGGCTGGTTCTTATTAACTTTTTGTAAGCTTGCTGGGACTTTTTGTAGTTGTCCCAAGCTAGCTATGAGTTGGCTTTCATGGCTTTATTCAGTAGTTTGCGGGTGTCCGTCCTGGCTTGGTCCAATTTCTTGTTCCACCAGGGGACTCTTTTGCTACTGTTTCTGATTCTGGTCGGGCAGGCAGCCTCGTAGGCTTGAGTAATGGCGGAGCTCAGATGCTCCACCGCTTGCTCAATTTCGCCTACGGTCCTGGGACGCTGACAGTTCTCCTTCAGCCTCCCTTCCAGGCCCTCTCTATAGAGTGCCCAGTTGGTGGCCTTTGGGTTCCTGTAAGCCTCACCAGTGCCGCTCACCCTGTCGCCTTTTAGTTCGAAAGTGATAAGGCGGTGGTTCGAGAGTGTGCTCTCGTCCCGTACCTTCCAGTGTTTAATGACCTGTGTCACCTTGGCGGAGCCCAGGGTCAGATCAATCACCTCCTGTTTGCGGGAGGTAACAAAGGTGGGGGAGGAGCCTATGTTAAGGATCTCCAAACCCGTGGTGGCGAGGTACTCCAGCAGTGCCTGTGCCTCTGCCGTTGGTGTTTGTGCTGCCCCATACGGTGTGGTGCGAGTTGGCATCGTAGCCGATCACCAGGCGCAGACCATTGACAGCACAGTGATCTATCAGGGCCCTGAGTTCCCTCGCAGGTGGAGGGTCCTCAGAGTGGTACGGCAGGTATGCCGAGCATACCACCAGCTCTGACGTATTCCCCCCGAGGTTAAGTTTAACCTTAACCGCTGAAAGATCAGCTGATCTTCTTCTTGACGAAGATACAGGCCCTGGGCCTTGTGGATGTGGCATCATAGTAGAGTGAGCCGTACCCCGTGTTTAGCCCTCCTACACGTTCCTTGTGGATCCAAGGTTCTTGTATGAGGATCTGTCTGACTCATCGTTAGGCGGCACAGGAAAATGTCCGTTGCCGCCTTGCAATGTTGCAAATTGATCTGCGAGAATCTGGTACCATCTGGCATCTTGTTTGTGTCAGATGTGGTCCAGTCTCGCTTGGTCGAAGTAGGTGCGTTATGTTCCCTGCCGGGGCCCATTACACCTACTTGTGAGGGGGGCCCTTGCCGGGGCCCATCCCTCCTCTACCCCTGGTGTCGGCCTTCAGGGTATGTATCAGGGCACGTTCACTCCCCTTTTGCACACCCAGAAGCCCGGTCTGTTTCGTCACCTCCGCCGTGGTCGGCCTTCCCCTTGACATTGCTGCCTTGGGGATGCTTCCACTGGACGGAGGTTGGGTTCTGGCGGCCTTCGGTCCTTGGGAGGATCCGGCGGCCGCCATCCCTGTGCTGCAGCCCCTCGGTGGGGTGGGTGGGAGGTAGTCAGCGCAGGGGGCGAGGGTCTCCGTGGGCGCCGTTGCCAGCGCCCTGGGCTCCCCTTCTCCTCCATCCACACCGCTCACCCCCGCCTTTCCTTCCTCCATCACCAGGGCTGTTGGTCCCGGTTTGTTCCCGGCGACCGTGTCAGGGTTCTTCTTGTCCTCCGTGGTCCCGGCAGGTCCCTCTCTAAAGAGTGCCCTGCGCAGTCCCACGTGGACCTCAGAACCCTGCCTCTTGATGAGGCTATGTGACGCAGGGTCAACCCCCAGGACGAGAGTTACCGAATTCGGCCCCTCTCTCCTGCTCCACACTCTCCAAAGGTTCGTGCGGAGCCCTGGGTTCTGACCCTCCATCATTCTTAGAATGGCCTCCGTCGCCACCGGAGGATCGGGGATGACCGTGACCATCCTTTTAAGCTTTGGGAGGCGCCGGTCATCCAGCACTTGGAGGCCCCCTCCCAAGGCCTGATTGTGGTGGCAGTGGCCCTCAGCCATTCCACCGCTCCGGTATCCGCGCAGGTCACCAGTAGCAGGTTCCCTCCGAACCGGCACTCGTCGAAGCGCGGCATGGTCTCCCCTTTTTGGAGCCCACACAACGCTCCCACAATCGCCTGCTCGATGGCGGACGCCTGCGCCTCAGTGAGGGTCGACTCCGGGGAGTTGGCCGGCGCGATTGCCAGCCTCCTCTCCGCCGTCAGCGCCTCACTGAAGCTTTTAGGCGAAGGAAAGACTCTTCGCCTTTTCTTCGCGCAAGGTTGAGTGTTAGGGGAGACGTATGGTCGGGTCCTTTTGAGCCCCTTTCCATCCGTTCCCTTGCCTCCCACCTGCGACGTCTCTGCGCGGGGTTTCCCGATAACCGGGCCCCCCTCGCAGCCGCCGTCGCAGGGGCCATCCCAGCCTTGCTCGTGGTCTCAGCGGTGGCAGTCCCGTCGGAAGTCCCTATCAGCGCTAAGAGCGCCTTGCGGGCCTTCCTCTTCCTGGCTGCTCCGCTGAGCTTTACCTTCCTTCGTGCTTCCGGGTTCGGTCCCGGGATTACTCCCTGGTCGGCCCCGGTCGCGCCGGAGGAAGGCTTCTCATTGAGGGTAAGCAAGTCCAGAGCCGGCAAGGTTGTGACCTCGCCTGCCGCGGACATGCTCACCCCAGAACCGCCCGTCAGCGGTGTTTCGGAGGCGGTCCCCAAGATTGGATCCCTTCCCTCCTCAACCAGCCCGCTTCCGGGTGGGTTCGTGTTGATGTTTGTTGTGTTCGTGTCCGTGTTCGTGTCCATGTTTGTCTGCGTGTTGTTATTTAAAAAGTTTTTATTCTTGTCCATGTGTGTCCCACAAGTAGTCGGGAAGTATGGGTTCACCCCTGCAGAGCCCGCTTACAGGGGTAAGGCTAGATACAATGGGGGGGGGGGGGTCTGGTACCCCAAGTGCATCGTTCGTGACACCATTACCTCGGTACCATCCAGCTCTCGGCATGATTGCTTACACCTTAGCTTGGGGAGCTGGTCCGCGACGGGGCTTTAGTTCCCCTCTGAGGGTTTTTAGGCCTTCATGGGTCACCTATAGCACCCATTGGCCGGGGCACACCGTAGGCGCACCTTCTCCGTTTCCCGGTCACCGGAGGCGTCCCGTTCCACGGTACTCGGGGCCCACTTCACGCACCCGGTCGTCCTCCTATCCGCCACCCGGAGACGCGCTCGGTTGGGGCTCAGCCTCGATCGACCAGAGGTCGTCCTGGTTCCCCGCGCCCCTTTCGGGGGTTGGGGCACTCCGAGTATATGGAAGTATACTTTCATTACAAAAATTAGTAAAAAAAAAATGAAATAAAAATATAATATTATCCATAAGTTTTTTATCCATAACTCTGAGCCGTCTCGCTAGTAGGGTAGCGCTCTAGCACTTCACCCACGGAACCATTTTTTTTTTTATAATAACGTTTATTTATAATGTGCCAACACTTACATAGATTTTGAGTTATATAAAAAACGTATAAACAATATAACAATTTTTTAGTATTTTCGCAATTCTTATAGCTCAGTAAGCTCTTAAAGATCTAGAATATGATTGCACCTGGGCTAGTGTGTACTTTTTTGATTTTTAGTTTGATTTTGAGGAGATCATTTTGTAGTACTTGTCGCGCCTGGGGGATTTCTTTGGCATTTGCGAGGCGCCGGATTTATTGGTTAGCCTAATCTAGCTTAGATTCTAACTTAGAGTTTAACTTATATTCTATCTTATATTCTATATTATACATTTTGTATGTGCAGGTTTGTTCTCCTTACGTTCTAGAGTTGAAAAATTTTTACATATTTACACTTTTTAAAACTAATTTTTTAAAAAATCTGAAAGAGTACTGAATTATTCTAGATATGTTTTTTTATGATTGTGAATTTTTCAGATTTTTCGGTTGCAACTCCTAGGCGTGGAAAATAAAAAACGCAAGAAAAAGTAAAAAAATTGAGATTTCAGGTAGAAGCTTTCGAGATACTAGATTTTAACTTTTGCGGTAGTTAGATATTAGCATGACTGGTGTCCTCAATTTTTTTCAGATTTTTAATCTAGTGCACCGTGTTTAAAAAAATCAAAAACCGATATTTTCGACATATTTCATGCGATAACATGATAAACACTTTCAATCTTTAAAAGAACCTTTATACGTGTCCCCCTTCGATTTTGATGAAACTTCGTACATTTGTTAAGTAGGTAAAAATAAGGGACACGTATTTTTATATATCGGCTGAGACGCGACTTTAAGGGGTGAAACCACCCCTCAAAGTTTCGACCTGAAACTGCTATCTCGAAAACCAAAGAAGATACATGAAAACTTCTAATTTTTATATACAATAATATGGCGTTAACAGATTGTCGAAAATACCATTTGTTTATAACAAAAGAAATGTTTATAACATTATTTTACAACTTATTTAAATTTATGTAATGACAAAAAATGTAGAGCATTTTATTCCAAATCCATTGATATATATGTTTATGAAATTGCCTCCTACAGTTTCGCAGATTTTTATTGTTTATGTCTCGCGCAAATGCCCGCTGAGTCAGCGCGTGATACTTTAATCGTACCTGACGTTATACCGATATTATTTATCCGCGTAAGTGGAACACAACTATTTTTATAACATACAATGGTTAATCTTGTTAAATTTGTATCGCATGATATAAAATAATTAAAGTTATACATACTCGATGGTAGATGTATTAAATTGATAATTTTAATATGCAACAAGTGATTTGTATAACTTAAGGAACATACTCATGACAAAAATGATAGTCATCGAAGAAATGCTTCAAACATAAAGGCTTTCGGCACCAAGCACAAGTAATAATAGCCATACGTGGTTTATTTTCAGATAGATAGTAAATACTTCTAATTGTTTATTATCTGATGCAGCTTTTTCCATATGTCCACTACAGTATCCACTCAACGAATGGAATAGTAAAGCGATTGTTTATGAAACATTTACTTTAAAAATAAAAATATCTTGTAACCTATGTGACCTTCGCTCGTATAATCTTATAAATTTTTGTTATTTATATGCAGAACTCTCACCAATCGCGCTTCGACCACGTGATTTATCGTATAGCAATGAGCCAGAATACGTATATAAAATCGGTGAATGCAGTGACTTTTTACTTTGTCCAATATTTGAATTCAAGACGTTTAGTTACCGAAACGAATAGAAGTTTATTATTGCCAAAATTTATTCTGTACAATGGTTTATATTAATCCGATAAATGTGCTTACTTTATTATCCATAGCTTTTAATTCTGTGGATAAAAAAGTGTCGCCTGTTAACAGTGCTGAGGTAGAGTTAAAAGACATTTTATATGACATAATCGTGCAACGTATGGAAGATCCAACATTCAACATAGAACAAGAAACATATTTAGACATTTAAAGAAGAGTTTGCAAACGGTGAAGATCCTGATGTAAATTTCCAGTGGCTGAAAGAAACGGAAATGGACCTAACGGAAACGGACCTTACTGATGAAGAGGACGTGTACGGATTTCGTGTATGGAAAAATTTTGTTCGCCGGTTTTCGGACACAGTCATCCTATTACATTACGAGATTAATCTCCACACGAGGGACAATATTTTAAAACTTCAGTCGCTGGCTCATAATCAATTTTCTTCCCCGCGATTTGAAAATTTTATTAAATATTCATGGTATAAAAGTGGATATGTATCGTCGAGACCACCTCATTTTGAAAATCCCGTGGAGTTCTGCTATGCTCCAGATAATGAACCACGATGTCACGGATGTGGTGATGTGGCTATTATTACTTGTGCTTGGTGCCGAAAACCTTTATGTTTGAAGCATTTCTTCGATGATTATCATTTTTGTCACGAGTATGTTCCTTAAGTTATACAAATCACTTGTTGTATATTAAAATTATCAATTTAATACATCTACCATCGAGTATGTATAACTTTAATTATTTTATATCATGCGATACAAATTTCACAAGATTAACCATTGTATGTTATAAAAATAGTTGTTTTCCACTTACGCGGATAAATAATATCGGTATAACGTCAGGTACGATTAAAGTATCACGCGCTGACTCAGCGGGCATTCGCGCGAGACATAAACAATAAAAATCTGCGAAACTGTAGGAGGCAATTTCATAAACATATATATCAATGGATTTGGAATAAAATGCTCTACATTTTTTGTCATTACATAAATTTAAATAAGTTGTAAAATAATGTTATAAACATTTCTTTTGTTATAAACAAATGGTATTTTCGACAATCTGTTAACGCCATATTATTGTATATAAAAAACCATTAAATCCGTCCATTAGAAGTTTTCACGTATCTTCTTTGGTTTTCGAGATAGCAGTTTCAGGTCGAAACTTTGAGGGGTGGTTTCACCCCTTAAAGTCGCGTCTCAGCCGATATAAAAAAATACGTGTCCCTTATTTTTACCTACTTAACAAATGTACGAAGTTTCATCAAAATCGAAGGGGGACACTTCGCGGCCTTTCCTTGTTATTGTATTATGTGATTTTTAATGTTTCTGCACTGAACGAAATTGAGAAATATGTATTGTACAGAAAAAAAAAAATATGAACTTGAGTGGACTCCAATCCACGAAAAAATCTCACAACAGTTTATCAATTTGGTGCCTTAACCGCTAGACCACCGACACCGTTTGAAAACCTTTCGACTTTTTGAGATATACGGCACATAAAGTACTTTCAATAATTCTAGTTTATTTAGTTTTTTAAATTCTTATTGCGTTTCACTGTACGTAGAAACATTGAACATTGTATAACACACTTACTTGATAAAGAACAGACGAAAATTCGCCGTACAAGTAACTCTGACACGCAAAAAACAGCGAAAAACTCGGTTTTTAATTTTTTTAACTATGGCGCACTTGACCAAAAATTGTCACATAAATTGAGAATAATAGTATTGATAATATACACTTATAAAAAAATATGAATCCAGATCCGCAACTCCTTTCATACAAAATCGCCTTTTTTCCAAATTTTTTGGGGTTTTTGATTTTTTACAGTTCGGGTTTTCAATCTAAAAATCTGCAAAGCTGCTATAATATGTGCCACAGGAATAAAAATTTCTCTGATTTTATTCAGAATTTTTCATGCACAAATATAGGAGAAATTGACTAAAACGTGTGTTTTACATTTTTGCCCATTACTACCCTCCAAGATGAGATGCAGGGCTGAGACTTGGCACAGACCGTTTTTTCTTGATAAGCTATCGAATGATCTATTGCAAGCCGAATTTGGTTTGGGGGCACTTCTGACCATCTTATCTGGCTATACCCTTTGGGTGCAGTATTTAAGTGTGTTGTGAGTGGGATTGGGGTTGTGTGTTGGCGTGAATTTGAATGTTTTGCTGTTTTGATGTCTTTGGGCATGGTAACTGAGGGAAATTATGTAGCCATTTTGATCCAGGTATGGGAAAATTTCGGGAGGAGTGTATCCTGAATCGAGTGATTTGTTAATATATTGGGTATCGTCGAAGTTTTGGCGAAGTAGTTTCTGCAGATTTTGAGTATGAAGGAGTCTATGCGGTTGATGTTGGCTTTGTTGAGTAATATTATGTTTTTGTAGTTTTTGGTGTAGTTAGATTCTCTTGTTTTCCTTAGGTTGAGGCATATTCTGAGGCAGTGTCTTTCGAACAGCCTTAGCTCTTCCATTTTATAGTTTGGAATGTTGTACCAGATTGGGCACGCGTACATTAGTATCGGGCGGGTTAAGGTAGTGTAGCACAGTGTTTTAATGTTGTTTTTGAGGTATTTGGATAAGAATATTCTTTATAATGCTTTAAAAATGGTTTTTGCTTTGTTTAGTTGGGTGTCTAAATGGTTGTAGAATTTTAATTGAGGGTCTAGTGTTACTCCTAGGTATTTAACAATTTGTTTATGCGGTATGAGTATAGGCGAGTTTGCCGATTCTTTAATTTGGAACTTTTTCCAGTTAAGTTTTGTATTGGTGGATGTGTTCTTTAGGACGGGCGGAATAGGATTGTTTCGCACTTACTTGTGCTAATTTTTAGCTTCCAATTTTTAAAGTGTGTGTTTATTTTCTCGAAAATTGATTGAAGGGCCTGTTGTATCTTTGTGACGTTTTTTCCTATGTAGTATATTATAACGTCGTCTGCGAAGGCTATTGCTTTTAGATTGTCGGTGTTAATTGAGAATAGGTTTAGGAGTGCTGCTGTGAAAATGTTAAAACGTATTGGGGATGTGACTGTGCCTTGTTGAAGTCCGTTTGAGACCTTGAATGTTTTTGTCGATTTGTGTTCTCCATCTTGTAGGATGAATTGTTTGTTATTAATCATGTTCCAAATGATTTTGGTGAGATGAGGGGGGAATTTGTATTTGTTGAGTTTAAAGAGGAGTCCCTCGTGCCACACTGTATCGAAGGCTTTTTCAAGGTCGATTAAGCAGGTTCCCACGCATAGGTTGTTGTTTAGTGCTCTGTTTATGTCGGATGTTAACTTGTTTATGGCGTGTACTGTAGATGTTTATTTCTGAAACCGAATTGGAATTGTGGCAATATTTTTTGATTTTCTGCGTGTGATGCGATTTGCTTGTATAGTATTTTCTCAAAGATTTTGCTAATGTTGGGGAGTAGGCTTATGGGTCTGTAGTTCATGGGGTTATTGACGTCTTTTCCTTTCTTTTTTAATCATTTTTAATCATTCTATCATTTTTGCGGTTTTCCATGCTGTGGGGAAGTAGCCGTTATTTATTGCGTTGTTAAATAATATTGTATATAAAAATATGAATTTTTCAGGGAGTTTTTTGAGGACTGCGTTTGGTATTCGGTCGAAGCTGGATGATTTTTTGTTGTTGGTTTTTTTCAGAATGTAGGCTATTTGGGATTGTGAAGTGAAGGTGTTTGGGTGGTTTTCCAGTGAGGGGCTGTATGCCGGCGAGTTAGTAGAGAAAGTTGTTATGGTTTTGTGGGTGGTGACATCATCGGTTAGCTGTTTTTTAATGGCGGCGGTTTTTGATTCTACTATTGTTTTGAGTTGTGGGCTACCCAAGTGGGTGTTTTGATTGTGTTTTAATTCGAAGTAGGCTCCTAGCGTGTTTAACTTTGTTGTAGGGTTTGTTATCGTCAGTGTATTTGCGTTTTGTGTTAGTGATGAGGTGTCTATTTCGGCTGTTTGGATGAGGAGGTGATTGTTTTTGCTTATTGTGAGGGATTCTATTTGGTGGGAGGAGTTTTTAGTCTTGAATATGTTATTGATTTGCTGGAAGGGGTTTGGTGGTCCTTTTATGGCAATTTGGTTTATTTTCTCTTTCCAGTAAGCGTTTATTCTGCTTTTATGTCTTTAAGAAGTTTTTTTAATGTATTTTTTGTTAGGAGGGATGTTTTATCGTTGCGATTGTTTTGTTTGATTAACTGATTTAGTACGTAGTTTTTGTTTCTTTGGAGGATTTTTATTCTTTTGTTTAGGAAGATTTCTGCGGAGTTTGGGGATTTGGTTTGTGGTATTGCCTTGTCTATTGCGTTTTGTATGGCCGATTCTAGCAGCTTGAGGTTTTCATCTATTTCGTGGTTTGAAAAGTTTTTGTCGTGCGGAATTTTTATGTCTTTTATTTCGAGTGATGCTATTTTTTTGAATTTTTCCCAGTTTGCTTTGTTGTAGTTGGGCCGTTTTATTTAGGTACGGTATTTAAGTGAGTTATGTTGTCTATGGAAATGGTGAAGGCAAGAGCGTTGTGGTCACTATCGAAGGGTATGGTTTTTAGTTTTTGATTGACGTGGCTGTGAAATCTTATTCTTGAATCGTGGAGGCAGAGGTAGGAGTTTCCGCTTGGATAGGATGGGAGGTTGGAGCTACGTAATTGTGTATTATATATTATTGAATTTTGATCGAGCCATTTTTTGAGGTGACTGCCTCTACTGTTGTTAGAGGAGTTCTTCCAAGATGAGTGTTTAGCGTTAAGATCTCCTGCTATTATATAGTATGTGTTGGGTCGGTTTAGTTTAAGGTCTGTGAATAGTTTCTCAAGTTCCGGGATGAATTCCATTTTGTTGTTACCCGGGGCGTAGACGGATAATAATTTTTCTTGGTTTGGGAGATCTATTTTTATTGCGGTTGCTTCTATTACTTTGTTGCTCTCGCTTGAGGGTAGCTTGATTTTTTTGTAGAGTATTGCGTTTTTAATTAGAATGGCGGTACCTCCTCCTTGTATGGCGTTTATTCTGTCTGTTCTGTGTGTTGTGTACTGTGTGTATGAGATTTTGTGTTTGTTCGTGAGTTTGGTTTCTCCTAGGAGGATGATGTCCGGGTCGTGTTTTTGTGTTAGTTGCAGGAGGAAGGCTCTTTTTTGGTTGGTTACTAGTGAGTTTATGTTTAGCGCTATTATTTTGATTTGTCTGTTTGAGATTGGTGAGGGTGTGCTTTTGTTTGGTGCGGGTGTGTTATCCATCGAATGCGTAGTTGGGTGTTACTGTGTGCTTTTGGAATAGTAATTGGATGTTGTTTATGTTGAGCTGTACTGCTTGGTGCAGTGCTTGCAATTGGTTTTTTATTTCCATGAGGATGTTCATAATTCTTGTTGGTGGTGTGGTTTGGTGTGGTTCGAAATGTGTGAAGTCGGGTCTTGGTAGAAAGGTTGAGGTGCTGGTTTGGGCGGTGGGGTGCGTTGTCGCTTGAGACGGGGCCGGGGTGCCAGTTTGTGTAGGGAGGATTTTTGAGTGGGGGGAGTTGGATGTTTGAAGTAGGGGGTGGCTACGTACTGGCGGCTACCTGACTATATGAGATCAAGGGGTTTACTAATTTTTGTATCTTAGCTATTTTAATGTTCCTTATCTCTAATTGTTTTTGGTGCTTCTCCGCTATGTTTTGTTTGTGTTGTTTCGTGTACGGGCAGCCCCTGTATGAGGCTGGGTTGGCCGCAGAGAGCGCATTTAAGTGTGATTGTATTTTCCTGTGTGGTAGTAATTTTACAATTTCCCGGATCGTGTGTGTCTACGCATTTTACACGTCTAAAAGATAGGTTGCAGTTTGAGGAGGAGTGGCCAAGGCGTTGGCATTTCCAGCATTGGGTTATTTCTTTGTTTTTCAGTTTTTCCCACTTGATCGATTGGTGTAGAATTTTTTTGATTTGTGCTAAGTTATTTAGATTACTGTCGGACGTTAGGTGTACTCTATATATTTTGAGTTGAGTGTTTTGCTGGATTGATTTTTTTGTTTGGAATCTGGATACTTTTAGGAAATGCAGGTTCGTTATCTGGAGGTTATTTAGGGTGTTTAGAATTGTCTCGTTGTCGTAGTTTCCTTCCAGGTCTTTTAGTAGGATGAGTTGTGGCTTGTCGTATTTTAGTGTGTAGGTGTAATAGTTTATGTTTCTATTTTTAAATATCGTTATAATTGTGTTAAAATCTTCCGGTGTATCTATATATAGGTTGTGGGAGTTTCCTGTTGTTTTTTTGGTTCTAACATTGCCAGTAATTTTCGCGCCGCTGGTTAAAATTAAGTTAATAGTTACCTGTGCGCTTTGGTTATATACAATTATTGGGGGGGGGGGGGGGTGTTATTTCTGACCTGTTCGGTTTCATGCCGATTTACGTCGGGTGCTGGCTGCGTGGTTGCGTGCGGGGGTGGTGGTGCTGCTTGCGTTGCTTGGGCTGGCTCGGCTGCCTTTGGTTCCCCGGTCATAAAACTCTTTGTCCTTACTGCTACCTGCGGTGGGCTCTTCTCTTTGGTTTATCCGTTTTAGCAGCTCAACTATTTGAGCTTGCTGTGCTTCGTTTTGGCGACGCAGTTCCTCGGTTTTGACTTTTCAGCTCCTGGAGCAGGTCTTTCATTTCTATTCTTTTGGTTTTTTCGTTTCTTTCCGGTGAGGCTTCCATGATGGTTTCTTGCATTATAATGCTGTTGCTTCTGGCCAGTTTTGATGTTGCTTTTTGTGTTGTGTTTTGTTTTCTTTTCGTGGCGGCTTTTTGTAGAAGCTCCTCCACTTCCATTTGGCTTAGTGTTGTTATGTCCCACCTTAAGGGTGGTTATTTTACTATAAACTATATACTACTAAGGCGTGCCTTAACCTTCCTTGCGGGCAGTTTAGGATACAGGATGGGCGTTCAATAATCGTAATACATATATGGGTCTCCAATGTAGATGTCTATATATTCTGTTTCTGTGTTTACATATCCTTCGTTGGCTTGAGGTGTTGTATGTGACTCGTTTGTTCTCGTAACACTCGCTGGTCATTCACACTAGAGGTCTTGGTTTTCACTTACTTCGCGTTTCGGACGGTACACTAGACTCGCGGCGCGTGGCTACGACTCGACCTTGGAGATACAAGCGGTTGGTGGTGGTCCTGCACAGCACACGGGTGCACTCCTGGACGCTGGTCCAATTAAGGGTCTGCTATTTCAGACCACGGCGATACATTCGTGTTGAACCGTCGGCCGAGCACGTCGTCGATGATCTTCCTGGTTTCGAGTAGCCTTACACGCGGGTTTATTGCGGGTCACGAACGGGCAGAACTTCGTCTCTGCTATACGCTATCACGGAACTGGCGTACTTGCGTTGCGCCGATGACTTATACTCCCAAAAGGGGAGTAGGTCACGCTCCTTGCTTGCGACAACCTGCAAGCAAAGGGTTTTCGCCATCGCATTCCGCGAGTTCCCCGATTTCGTATCGCGGGCGTCGCTAAGCGAGAAAACGCTGATGTTTCGCGGATTCCAGAGCAAGACCTCCTTGGAATGGCAAAAGACGAAAATGGGTTGTAACTAGGGACGTAACAGTGTGCCTCTTTTTTCTTTGTCTATTATTTTTTGGATGATTGAGTGTGTTTCGTGGTTTGATTGGAATGTTTTGGTGGTCTTTTCTCCTGTTTTGCTGCCCGCGGCGGAGCCGCATGGTATGCTCGGGGGGATTTTTTTCTATTATGCGATTTGTTGGTGTCTGTCCTGGCAATTATTTAATTAATAAAGCCTTGATCCGAGGTCGATTCGCTTGCCTGTTTTCCACTTTGGGTGTGCACTATGGTAATAATTCACACTTTGGAAATTCACTTGGGAACTCACTGTGACTATGGGTCTGCCGAACGATGTTACCTGTCCGGCGGTCAGTTGCTGAATGTGACCCACGGAACCATCTTGGGAACAAGAGTTACCTAAGTACTGTCCACGGTTGACAAGATGTCCCGCGGGACGGCACAGGGGCAAGGGGGACCCTCGTTCACTCTGCCAGTTCCCCACCATTTGACGTCTTCGTAACGCCAACGTTTGGGTTTTTGACCTTGCACGTTGCATAAGCGTAGGATTTCTGTATTTACGAGGGTCTGGTTTCCTGACCTACCGTTAATCATTTCGTACTTTATTTAATATATTTGATATATTATTTCGTACTTAAAAAAACAAAACTCAAGTGCTTTAGTTCAATTTCTGTTTTAAAGCATATGCCACTACTTTTCGGATCCACTGTGTGTCTACGCCAATGCTCGCCTCGCACTATCTCACTCAGTCTCGATACGTCTCATCGACTTTCTTCGTCACACGGTCTGAATTAGTGTGCGTGATCGTTTCAACCAATGGCTCGCTAGAAATGAGGTGTCTTCCTTCTATTCTGACCAATCAGATTTGCGGTCTTCTCATGGGACATCCTGTCATCGGTTCACAGTACATGACATACCAGATACGTGCAAAACTTTACATTAAAATATCTCAAAAACGAAGGCCCATTCTGAAGAAACCCATTAGGGTTTTGTAACCCTACATGTATACTACAACTTCCACCTAGTGCCATTCCAAAAGCGATTTCCACACCTGTCCCTTTCCCTTGTTAGCTCAAGATGGCGCTTTGAAGAGGGGAATCCCCCCGCCCCCCTGTATTGTTGATTGATTGTTTGATTGTAGAGTTTTTTTGGGCTTGCCAAAGATGGTGTTTGTGGGGGGAGCGCTATATCGCCCAACAAACTTTAACGGCCACTTGTGCACCGCGCACAAATACAAAATTTATCAAACTCATATACCGATTACATTATATTCGGTTTCATTCCTCATTCCTTCAGTCTTACCCTTTTCTTCCTATTGTCTTATCCATATCATGCACACCTCCACTTACCAAGGGGTTATCCCCTGCACATCTCACCTATTGTTTCTATCCCTCATATTACTTTCTTTAGTTTATCTAGGAATCTGGAAATTGCTTTGAAAACTCTTACCTTACCTTCCATCACCGTGCTATATATATCCGTTCCTATCCTTACCCTTTTTTCCTCTAACATGTTTCCCAACTGCCTGCTTTCCACGTGGAATTTTCCACATTTCCATATTACATGGTCTAGGTTTTCCTCCCCCCGTCCACATAGTCATGCCTGGCTATCTACTAGTCTTTTTCTAAACAGTGATTACCCCAAATTAAAATGGTTTGCCCTTATTCAATTGCACCTTGTTAGAACTCCTTTCTTGATCCCTCTAATTTTTACAAACCAGGATCTTCTGGAGCCTATATTAGTATTCTCGCTCTCAAAGTCTTTCACCCCTTTACTTCCTCTTATCCTTTTCGATTTCTCCGTCGTCCTCCTTCAGGCCCTTTCCACGATGTACTTATTTACATATATCTTTAAAACCTATTCCATATTCCACTGTTTCTTCTCTTGTCGCCTCTCCCGCCAGAAGGTGGGCCCTTTCGTTGCCTTCGATCTCCACATGACCGGGAACCCAGGCCATTCTGCCCTTCCTTACGCCCTCCTGGTCTCCGCTTCACTCCTCCCTGCCCCATTGGATGGGGCGGCGCTGTCATAAGTTCTCTAACAATATCATGGACCCAGGGGTTATCCTCCTCTCTACTCCCGAAGCTCTCCAGTTTTTTCAGAACATTCTTCGAGTCCATAGTTAAAAGTGTTTTTCAAATATAGCTGTGCCTCCTTTGCATATCTGATTGCTTGGAGAATAACAAAAGCTTTCGCGGCAAAAACTGAAGTGCCCCTATGGAGTGACCAATTCTGTTTTTCCCATGTTCCCTCTTTGTCTCTAATAGCTAAACCAGCCCCCACTGAAAAGCCTCCTCCTGTCTTTGACCCATCTGTATACAGTTCCAAAACTTGTTCCTGACCTAAGGTTCCCTACAATTTCTCCTTTATTTCTCTTACCAAAATCCTATCCTCAATTAAACCCTCCTTTCTTTTCCATCCCATTTCTCTTTTCAACCCTATTCTTTTCCCGTATAGGAGCCTGCTCATTTCCAACCATCCCTTCTTTCCAAATATCCTAGTCTTGCCCTGCTGCAGTATACTTCTGCCCTCACCCATGCCTTCGCCCATGGTTCCATATTTTCCAGTCTGTCCTTGTTATGACTTGGTCTATGGACAATAATTCAACCTTTGCTTTGGTACTATCTTTATTGCACAATCTCTCGATTATTCCGCTCTGAGGTTCGCTTCTCTCTGCTTATTTCACACTTTTCTTCCAGGCATACCACACACAGTTCATGCTTTCTTTTCATCAACCGCTCAGCCATCGATTATACATTCTCTCCAGTCGTACCATCCACTCGATATTTACATTACTATTTACGCTTCGCTATATCCTCATCCCTAACCACCAAGGCTCTGGCTAAGGCCTCCGACACTACTCCTTCTCTTCTCACTCTATCTTTTGTAACAAATCTTTTCAGCAGCATTTTCACTTGCGTTTGAAAATCCATTATCCCCGCCTTCACATTCATCACGTTAATCGGAGTTGTAATCCTATAGTCCATTGTTACCCTTATCGCTGCGTTATGGAGTTTCAAAATCTTTTCCATCCCCTTGTTGTTTTCCCTGTTACGTGGCCGAGGGCTAGGCAGCGCGTGTGGCTAGCGGAGGCTTTCGGATGAGAGGCTGCGTAACGTATATTATTTATAGTCAATACAACCCGAGCGGTTAGGTTGCATTGTTGTGGGTACTGTCACTAGTTTCACTGGGTTTGAAGAAGAATGCTAATGTGGGTTTGACAAAGTAATGTATATATTTTACAATCTCAGGCTATTACAATTGTTTTTGTCGCGAATATAGGCGTGTAATGTATATACAGGGTGTTCGACAACAGGTGGGCAATATTTTAAGGGGTGATTCTAGGGATCAAAATAAGACGAAAATCAAGAATAACGAAATAGCGTTTACGGCTTTGTTTTCCAGTTATTAACGTTTAAAAATTCGAGTAAAAAGCGTCAGAAACCTGCAATCCGCTCAGCACCGACGACCGAACGTCAGCTGAGCAGGGGTCGGTACAGTCATAACCAAGAATCGAAGCCGAATGGTGGGGTACCGAGAAGCAGAATAGCACGAGGTAAGTTTCTACTATTGAACGATTCTTGGTTATGACTGTACCGACCCCTGCTCAGCTGACGTTCGGTCGTCGGTGCTGAGCGGATTGCAGGTTTCTGACGCTTTTTACTCGAATTTTTAAACGTTAATAACTGGAAAACAAAGCCGTAAACGCTATTTCGTTATTCTTGATTTTCGTCTTATTTTGATCCCTAGAATCATCCCTTAAAATATTGCCCACCTGTTGTCGAACACCCTGTATTACCTATTTCCGCTGGTGCTCGGTTTTGACGCACTGGCAATGCGGGGGTGTTGTGTGTGGTTGATTAGAATGCCAAATAGAAACACAACACTAAACAGCAACCAGCTCACGATCGTACACGACGTGCTCAACACTAGATGAACTTTGGTACTGCCCCCGATTGTTGGTACGAACGTGTTTATATACTAGTTAGAACAGGGGTGATCTGGTTACTATTTAGGTGATAGGGCTGGGCCCATCTGTTTCGGTGACGGTTTAGAGTGGTTGCAGCTGTTGTGTGGTCACGGTGGACCCATTGCTTTCCCAAAACATTTGGTTCTGTTATCGCTGGGCCTTCTGTTTATTTTAAGAGCAAAGCCTGAGAGTTTCCCTTTCCAGATGTTAAAGATTTATTTAAAAAGAGGTATGTTTGATAAAACGATCTGCCTACGTGACATCCCAAAAGTAGGCAAAAATACCGTACTCCAAGACCGACCTAACTAGGCCTTTAAAAAGGACCAGCATGGTTCCTGGGTTTACACCATTCTCGATTCCAGCAATGAATCTTAGCAGGTCTAATCTTTTCCTAGCCTTTCTACAAACCTCCCCTACCTGTTTCGTATATCTTAGCACTGGGTCCAATACGATTCCCAAAGATTTTACCTCCTCTCCCTCTACTATTTCCATCCTCTGGACATTCAAACTGAGTCTTCCCACGCCTCTTCCTCTGTGCCTTGTAAAGTTCAACAGCTGAGATTTTTCTATAGCGATGTTCAAGCCGAATTCCCGTAGATTCGTTATAACTTTTCCACCGCTTTTTCCAACTTCTTTTGCCTTTTTCTTCCATCTCCTCCCTGCACATATAAAATCAAGTCATTCGCATATTGCAAGATGCCGATTTCATTCCGATCAATTCCCTTACATATATCCGCCGAATAGATGTTGCATAACAAGGTGCTCAGAACTGACCCCTGAGGCAGGGTTTCTGTAATCGGTCCACACCTCTAGTCAATGTCCAAGCCGTTTTCCCCCTCCTTTTCCCATAATTCTTCCAGCTTCTTGGATTTCATCCTTGTAATGTCGATATATCTACTCCACTCTATCTTATCCTCCCTAAATTTTCTAGTACCTTTCCCTACCAAGTCTTGCGCCTCTATCCTTGTCCTACCCAAGCACAGTTCAATCACCTGATGGTCAGATCCCATCGTCTCTCCTTCTTCAAAAATCTCGCCAACTTCCGCCAGCCTTTGGGTGCCTATCATTAAATCTTTGTTGGAGGGGGGGGGCGGCCCGCTAATCGTATTGTAGGTGTTTATTGTAGGGGGAAAGAGGGCTTCGTCTCCCCGGACGCCTTTAGTTTGGGCCGGGGACCGCTAGGTGGCGGTGAGATGATCGTTGACAGTGTTCTCGCAAGCGTCCGCCCGACATGCAGTTCGAATATACAGGGTGTCCCAGAACTGGTGTAGGAGCTGAAGAGGGATGATTGCTGCATTCTAAACAACTTCTTCCTTTGTCAAAATGTTGTTTAAGGCTTCGTTTTCGAGTTATTAACGAAAAGCACTGGCCAATCAGAGCGGGCCTTTATCGCGGGCCGAACCACGAGAGTGTTCGGTATGGTCTGCGTTCAAGCCGTGGTCATGATCAAGTGCATCGGCACCACGTCGGTATAATAGGATTCGTTGGACAAAAGTTGTATCGAATAATGAATAAAAAAAAGAAAAGAATAATAGTATCGAATAATGAATAAAAAAAAGAAAAGAATAATAGTATCGAATTATTGGTTGCTCATGAACAACGAATAAAGTAATGAATCGTTGTTCATGTAGAATGAATAAATCGAAATAATCCAACACTTTTATTAGTTGTACGATAAGAATTAAAAAAAAAAAAAATACTTTGTAATCATATTTGAAAAAAAATATGGAAAAACAAATACACAATTTGGAAATAAAAAAAGTTTCCACATAATAAAAAAAGGATTGAAATGGAATAACTGATGCACGTGTCAAATTGGAAAACATTAAAAAATAATGTAAATAAAACTTACCCATTCGTCCGTAAATGACCCAGTTGCAATGAAAATGGTTTGCTGTCACTGGGTCATTGTGTCGATTCTGAACATTCGAGGAAGGAACACATTACAAAGAACAGCTGATCTCCAGACGAGATCATTGAACTCATTCAACCGCACGGTCACTATCACTTTTCATAGAATTTCACTACATGGTCCGAAAGGGTCCAATTCTTTCAAGTAAATAAACATTTGTATTCACTGTCACATTGCTATTGCACTGGGCACAAATGAAAAACATGTAATATTCCGCACTATGTACTTCGTAACGTTTCCACGACGTTATTGGTCTTCCTTTCCAACTTCAAATGAGACTGTTAGGTTGAGCGTCTGCGAGGTTTTTTTTCGCTCTTTATCCTTTTCTACGTTCGGCTATATTCAAAGGGTCGACACAAGCCTCTCTCGCTTACTCTCGGTTACCTCTCGGAACCATGACCTATTTCCGATTGTAGAAAAAGACAAAGAGCGAAAGAGACTTCGCAAACGCTGCAGCTAGCAGTCCCATTTGAAGTTGGAAAGGAAGACCAGTAACGTCGTGAAAACGTTACGAAGTAGTGCGGGATATTACGTTTTTTATTTGTGCGCATTGCAATAGCAACGTGACAGTGAATACAAATGTTTATTTATTTGAAAGCGTTGTGTCCTCGGCGTACAAGATTATATGGGGTGCTTGGGTTCTGGAGCGGCTAAAGAATTTCGAATTCACCGTACGTCGGGTGTGGCGAGAATATACCATAAAACTATTCTTATTTATTGTTCTGATACGTGTGGTTAAAGACTCTATTGACTTCTTTTGCGAACTCTGCCTTCTGGGCGTCTCTTACCCTTTTTATCACCTTGGTTTTACCAAAGCTTACTAGTGGGGATGACTATATTTGGACATCCGTCGCACGTTGCGCTAACGCTGAATTCGCATTTCTTGGTCTGCGAGAAGACGTTTGCTCGGACGATCTCGCGGTATAATTTCAAGTATGTACATATAATATTGCGCGCAGCATTCCTAGTATGTATTCGCAACCCTAGGCGTAATGCTGGGCACAGCATCTCTCCCCCCTTGGAGAGAGAGAGCTTGCGATCTCGACCTTATTTTGAAAACATAGCATAATATAACGTAATAGAACAATATAATGGAATATAATAGAGTGATACAATAAAGTATACAACGATGTGATAGTACGATAATATAATATTATAGTGATACAGTAGTATAATAATATATGTATAATAATAAATAGTAAGATAATGAAATAGTAATGCGATACTACAATGATATAATAATGTAACAATCTAATGGCGAAGATTATTTATATTATTCGTTTTCGATTAAGCCTTTTCGGTTTGGGTAAAACAATGATTGACGGGTCTATTTGTAATAACCTTTTTCGTTGTATTGGTGTTTATCTCTTCCATTTCAATTTGTGGCACATTTTGTTCTTGATTTCTATTATTATATTTGAATCGATAAATATATTTGTAACAAATTATTACGATTACAATGATTATTATTATTCCGCTGATTGATATTGAAGAAATTAAACTGTAATGATATTCTACGGCAATCATATGTGTTTCGGTTAAGTCGGTCTTTAAATCTAATAGGCTTTTACTGATCGTATTTAACTGTTCTGGATGTTTGATTATTTTACGCAATTTGTAATTTTTGATCCATTTTAGTTGAGTCGCATCTACCGTTTCGGATAAATTCGGTATAGTTAGGTTATATGATGGTAAGTAATTTAAAATTGTTTTTGATTCATAGACTTTTCCGGTTTCGATTGTGAATTCTGTAGTCAATATTATACATTTTTCTTTTATTTGCAAAGTACCAGAGTCTTGTAACTGTACATTTTCAGCAGAGTGTTGATCACAGACAATTATTAATTGGATGGGTTTGGGTGTGATCCATACTTCCGATTGTTGCAATTCGATAAGCATCGTTTGATTAATATATATAATTTTGATATTACAATTGTCAGGTTGTTTGGTTATTTTCGCAGAAATTTGAATTTCACAAGGACTATGAGATGTTATTTTGAATGTCGGATGGTGTGATTTACATAAGTAATTGCGGTTTAGTGTTTTAGATTTATCTAGATCTTCGCTGTTAATTCGTATATAATTTTGATTTTTAGTGTTTATTGCTATTAATGTTTCGGTGATATCTAAAAACGCATAGATTGAACCATTAATTTTCGTTGGTACGGGGTGTACTTTATGTAATTTATAATACTTTTGGTTTAGTAACAGAATTTCGATTATTGTTGTTATTGTTGTTATGTGGAAATGAGTAAGCCGCTAAGTTAATTATTTGATATAGTAAATTTATATTTTCGGTCGAGAGCGATAGTGGAAAGCATAAACCCTTTGGTATATGTGGTAAAGCCAAATTTAAACAATTAATAACTTGTGTTGGAGATATGACTGTTGGGTTGAGAATTCCCTTTTTGATATCTTGTGTGAATTGTAATAGATTTTTGACATCTTCCGCTAAATTTCTTATTATATTTTCAATGATTATTGCCGTTTCGTTAATTATGGATTGTGTGTGTTCGTCTTGGTTTTGTGTTTCTAGTAATCGTCTAAGTGTTTTGGTAGCTTTTAGTAACGTCTGTTCGTTATAATTTATGTTCGAGATGGATTCGTTAAAGAGTTTAATGTTGGCATTTATAATTTGAAATTGGTCTATTAAAGATGTTCGTAATGAGTTGCCTTCTTGTCTTAGCATTTGTATTTGTTTGTTAATTGTATGTCTGTCGGTTGCGTCCATTGTGCCGAATAGTACCTTTTCTAGATGTCCGATTTCGTCCATTAAGCCGCGGCGTGTATGTACACTGAGTTCCATCGAAGTTGTCGCACTGAAGTTGGCTACACATTCACCGACATGGCGTGAATGGGTTAGTGCGCCAACTTCACTGCGACAACTTCGATGGGACTCAATGTACGTGTTGTAGTTCCTAATATCTGTTGTATAAATTTTAGATTTGAAGTGACGTGTTGTAACTCTTTGTACAAAACAGTGTAAAATTGTGTACAAAAGTTGTTTAAAGTTGGAATTTGCATTGCCCGGCAGTGTTTTGAGGTATCGGCAAGTATGTTTTGGATTTTAGTGTATCTAATTGTTAATGGAGTAATATCCAGGTGAATTAATACTTTTTTCCATATATTTTTGTAATCTTGTATCGTGCCGATTTCTTTGAGATAAACGCTTGGGGGATGTGTGAATTGCTTGATTTCATAGGCGTCGCCTGGTGGGGTGCCGCGAGACATTCCGAAAACGCACAGCAAGGTTCTGTAAGTAGTGTAGGGTACTTTTAGCCTAGTTAGGTATGAAGTTTTTATCGGTAAGCTTATAAGCATGTTATAGCAGGTGCTCGCTTTTAGTCAATATAAAATAATTTTTAACAAAAAACAAATCCGACTTCGAAATGCACTAAAACGTGTCAAATAATTTCTATTCCATTTATACCAATATTCTATAGCTGTTAATAATATTTACTTCATCGTTAAATAGGATACCAAATACATGTCAAAGTTTTCGGAGGCAGCGCAAAATAAAAAAATTTTCCTCTACTAGGAAGACCCTAACTCGGGCGTTGGCAACCTATGATAAATGACCCATTTGATAATTTCAAGTAAACAATATTCAACGGGAATCAACATACCCATTGCCGATTAACTATACTGCAGTTCACGAGAGACCATACTTAACTCGCGCAACTCAGTAGGTCTGGGGACATTTTTAATAACGTGTGTGATATAATTTTTTCTTTGAAAAATAATAGGAATTTCATTGTATCGTGTATCTTTACCATATCATCATCGGTTATCAGTTATCCTACGTCATATATTTCTGTACACCATTTAAATGATCGCAAAGTAAAAAGCAAGCTGAAGAGAGGAATCACACACGTTATTAAAAATGTCCCTAGACCTAGTGAGCTGCGCAAGTTAAGTATGGTCTCTCGTGAAATGCAGTATACATGTACACTGAGTTGCAATGAACTTGTCGCAGTGAAGTTGGCTCCAGATTTACTGACACATTCACGCCGCGTCGGTGAGACGATGGGCGAGATCGACTCACCGACGCGGCGTGAATGTGTCAGTAAATCTGGAGCCAACTTCACTGCGACAAGTTCATTGCAACTCAGTGTACACACAGTCCCATCGAAGTTGTCGCAGTGAAGTTGGCGCGCCAACGCAATCACGCCGCGGCGGCGTTAGCGCGCCAACTTCACTGCGACAACTTCGATGGGACTCATTGTACACTCAGTCCCATCGAAGTTGTCGCAGTGAAGTTGGCGCGCTAACGCCGCCGCGGCGTGAATGCCTTAGCGCGCCAACTTCACTGCGACAACTTTGATGGGACTGAGTGTACATCAGAAGTGCTGCCAATTTCTGATATAATCGTTACAATTACAAATCTTTTCAGCCGGACCTATAACGTTCCGCTTTTTCTCTTACGGCTTATTAATTACCAAGTTTGCCATACCGCAATCAAATCGTTATTGGCAGTATCGTTTGTTCGGTTATTTTTAATTTTGTGCCGCCTCCGAAAACTTTGAAATGTATTTGGTATCCTATTTAACGATTAAGTAGATATTATTAATAGCTATGGAATATTGGTATAAATGAAATAGAAATTATTTGACACGTTTTAGTGCATTTCGAAGTCGGATTTGTTTTTTGTTAAAAATTATTTTATTTCACACTTTTTAGTGGAACCAGTAGTATTTGTAGGATAGTGTAAGGTGATTTGGGGTTTCTGTTGCTTAGCTAATAACCATAAACCAAAAAAGATTGATCGAATTTAAATGGTTAATAAGCAACAAATTTCATAAATTTTTGCGAGTGGGATCATCGCGGATATACAGGGTGTGACGCGACTACCACGGCAGCCGAAGAGGGATGATTGCTAAGGTGATTTTAAACAACTTTTTCCTTTGTCAAACTGTTGGTTAAGGCTTGGTCTTCGAGTTATTAACAAAAAACACCGAACAATCCGAACGCGTACAGCGCGCGGGCTCAGGGACGCAGGGTCGGCTACGAAAACCGGGCCTGACGTAGGTCGCGAACGAACGGCTCGGCACCCCGTTGACATAGCACAATAAAAAAACTAAACTGGTAGAACATTTTTAGTCGTTTAAAATGAATACGGAACCTAATCTCTTGTCGCCTGTCATAATGTAGAAAAAGAAATTCTAAGCATTCTAAACAACAAATAAAAATGATTGAAATGGAACAATTAATAAACGTTTGAATTGGAGGCTACGTTAATGATGAAAAATTTGAAAACAATTTATTGGGAAATCGGTATTAAACTAAAAACAATTATACAGTTTCTAAAACACAAAATGAATTTATTTCCAATGGATACTCAGAAGACGTCTGCACAGTTTGAAAACTAAAGCTGAAGTGAAGAGTCGTCAGAGGAAAAACCCCTATTGGGTCCACTTAGAAAAACTAAATATAGAAATGCCCGGAGTTTTATTGCTCAGGCCATTCCTGGAAAACTCTATTCACCCATCGGTCCCCAACCTAAAGACCGTTGTGTAAACCATGACTCTGTCCGTATCCTTTGACACTGGACTTGTTTTTGTTACCTGATTATTTCCAGATAAACTAACACAATTTAAATGAAACTTTCGCATTCGTTCCTTAATTAACCTGCTACGCTGAAAGTAGATAATTGTCACTGGGAAACGAGGAAACACGTTCGGTAGAACAGCTGTTTTCATGATCGGGCCAGTGAACTCCCCTCATTTATTGCACTTAGGTATGAATAATAGGCGAGGTGTTTCCTTGTCATATGTTCAGAATCGACACAGTGATCTAGTGGGAATTATTTGCTTTCAGCGTAGTAGGTTAATTTAGAAACGAATGGGTAAGTTTCATTTAAATTGTTTTCAAATTTTTCATCATTAAAGTAGCCTCCAATTCAAACGTTTATTAATTATTCCACTTCAGACATTTTTATTTGTTGTTTAGAATTCTTAGAATTTCCTTTTTTACATTATGACAGCCGACAAGAGACTAGGTTTCGTATTCATTTTAAACAACGATTAAAAATGTTCTACCAGTTCAGTTTTTTTATTGTGCTATGCCAACGGGGTGCCAAGCCGTTGATTCGCAACCTACGTCAGACCCGATTTTCGCACCCGACACTGCAGTCCCTGGGACTGCACGCTATACGCGCTCGGATCGGTTGGTGTTTTTTGTTACTAACTCGAAGACCAAGCCTTAACCAACAGTTTGGTAAAGGGAAAAGTTGTTTAGAATCACCTTAGCAATCACCCCCCTTCGGTAGTCGACGAAGTCGCGTGACACCCTGTATATCCTACTAAATATGAAAGGTTTCATCGCGAATGATAGATTCCTTGCAGAGTAACATGAAGGAATACATTTTTTGCTACAACAGTAGTTATTAACAAATTCCATAAATTTTTGCAAGTGGGATCGTCGCGGATATACCTCCTACTAAATGAGAAAGGTTTCATCGCAATCGGTACATTCCCTGCAGCATAAACGCCGGAAGATATAAATGAAGTATTACGTTTTTTGCGATAAAAGTCGTTAGGAATGGAAAAACATAAAAACTGTTTTCACAGGACCAAGTGGGAGAATACTCTGCAAGATGCAAAAAGTTTCGTTCCGATTGGTCTACCCGTTTCGGAGTAATTGGCGAATATACATTTAGAAAAAACAGTTGTTAGGAATGAAAAATTGTAAAATATTTTTCTTACGGGACCAATGGGGAGTTATACTCTACAAGAAGCAAAAAGTTTCGTTCCGATTGGTTCATACATCTCGGAGTAATCGGTAAACGTACGCCGAACGTATATCAAATAGTATGTTTTTTGCAATAAAAATCGTCAGGAATGCAAAAATGCAAAATGTTTTTTTAACCAGACCAATCGGGAGACATACTCTACCAGATGCAAAAGGTTTCATTCCGATTGGTCCATCCGTCTCGGCGTAATCGGTGAACATACATAAAAAAAGTACATACGCATTGAATCGAGTATCCTCCTCCTTTTCGAAGTCGGATAAAAAATGTTTCAATTGATTAGTGTGTACGCGTAGCCCGTTCCGTCCCTTTTTAATCGTATAGTTTTCATTAGGGTGTTTTTGAATAATTGTGTATGGTCCGACCCAGTACGGTGTTAATTTTTTAGCTCGACCTCGTCTTAAAGTAGTATCATGTAGTAATGCGTGATCTCCTAGTCAAAATTTGTTGCTTCTACTGGATCGATTATAGTAACGTTTAGTTCGTAGTTTATAGTTTTTTTAGTGCGTCTCGTGCTATTACGTTAGTTGATCGTATTCTTTGTTTTAGTTCATTAGCGTATTGGTCGTACGTATAGTTTGGTTGTGGTATGAGCGTCAGTGTAGTCGGTAATTCTGCTTGTCTACCATATAACAATTCGTATGGAGTAAATTCTGTCGCGGTGTGAGGCATTGTATTATAAGTAAACATTGCATAGTGTAACCATCTATCCCAATTTAGTTGATCCTCGTCTATAAAGTTTTTCAAATATTCAGCTAAAGTTTTGTGGCTTCTTTCAAGAGCACCATTTGACTCCGGGTGATATGCCGTAGTTTGTATTTTTCTTATTTTCAACAATTTACATGTGTCTTTGAATATTTGACTAAAGAAATTAGTTCCCTGATCGGTGAGTATAGTTCTTGGTATCCCGTGTTCACATATTATTTTGGTTACGAATTCTTTTGCAATTGTGTTTGTTTCCTGATCTGGTAACGGAATCGCTTTGCTACATTTTGTGAGCGTGTCTTGAAACGTTAATATATATTTATTACCATCGTTAGATAGTGGTAGTGGTCCTACAATATTTAATGCACATTTTTGAAAAGGAGTGGATGGTGTATTTGTTATGACCATGGGGGCCTTTGTTGTTTTGTGTAATTTATTCTTTTGACATTTAATGCATTTGGCAATATAATTTTCTACGTCTCGTTTTATACCTGGCCAGGAGCATTTTAATAGAATGCGTTTTAAAGTTCGTTTTACCCCTAGGTGTCCACCCAAAGATGTGTTGTGATACTCGTACAGTATTTGTCCTTTTTCGTCTTCTGTAAGTGTGTCATTCTTTGAGTTTGTCGAGTCAGCGTCAAACTCGTCTCGAATTTCGTTTTCTTCTAATTTATTGTCCTCTATATCGCCTTGTTGCGCGTTGTCTGGAGTACGGGTTACTGTTTGGTCATTTGCTATCAGTATTTTCCTTGACCTACCTCGGCCGCGTTTCGCTACCTTGTCTTGTAGCGTTCCGTCTGTTCTGTCCGTATTAGATACCATCGGAGCGAGATCTACCGGGTGCTTTTTTGGTCGGCCTCGGCTGCGCTTGACTACGAACATTCTACTTAAAGCATCAGCATTTTGATTCCTTTTACCTTCTTTATATTTAATTTCGTAATTGTATTCTTCTAGCTTTAAACGCGATCTGATTAATCTAGATTCCGGATCTTTTACGCTAAAAAGACATGTGAGAGGTTTGTGGTCGGTTGCTATCGTAAACTTAGTTCCATATAGACAAGGACGAAAACGCTGAGTCGCCCAAACAATTGCTAACAATTCTTTTTCCGTGGTGCTGTAATTTATTTCGGCCTTGTTCAATACTCTGCTCGTGTAAGCTATCGGTAAATCTTTACCATCGTGATCTTGTGATAATATCGCGCCTACAGCTTTTCCTGAAGCGTCGGTTGTTAGTACAAATGGCTTAGTAAAGTCGGGATACTATAACAACGGCGCTGTCGTTAATTTTTCCTTTAATATGTCGAAAGCTTCTTGTTCTTGATCTGACCATATGAATTCTACGTCCTTTTTTAATAGCTGTGTTAGAGGCTTTGCGATTTTTGAAACATGTTCTATAAACTTACGGTAGTAAACTTGCTAGTCCTAGAAAACATTGGAGGTCTTTAACCTTCTTTGGTACCGGAAAATTTTGTACCGCTTCTAAATTAGAGGGGTCCGGTTTAATGCCCTCTTCTGTAATTACGTACTCTAGGTACAATGTCTATTTACGTAGAAATTGGCATTTGTCGGGCTGCAATGTTAGCCAGCTTTCTCTTAATCTCGCAAATATTTCAGCTAATCTTTCTTGATGTTCCTTTAGCGATCGTCCATGGATAACTACATCATGTATGTAGATGAAACATTTGAGGCCACGTAATCCTCCTAGCAAGGATTCCACAGCCCTTTGAAAGGTCGGAGGGGCACCTTTTAGCCCGAACGGCATTCGTTTAAATTCGAGGTGTCCGTGGGAAGTCGAAAATGCCGGTTTTTCTCGATCCGCCGCTTCCATTGCGATTTGATGAAATCCCGATTTTAGATCTAATGTTGTAAAATACATCGCTCCCCCCAATTGGTCTAGTAAGTCGGTTATGTTAGGTAGTGGGAACGAATCTTCTGCTGTTATATCATTTAATTTTCGAAAGTCCACGACTACTCGATATTTGGTGCTACCTGTTTCTCCGGATTTTTTTGGTACTACCAACAGTGGAGCATTCCACTCGCTGTTACTTGGGTCTACTATTTCTTGCTTCAGCCCGGCATTAATTTTATGCAAATTATTCCAATCTATGCAAGTTTTTTGTCATTATGATCATTTGTTTCCATATATTTATACCATGTTCTACACCTTACAACAGTCCAAACCCTTCTTTTCTTTCACATTTAGCCTTAAACTTAAACATATAATCTAACTTCTCCCCTCTCGTTTTCCTTCTTCGTCCGATTCCCTTTCTTCTTGGTCCTTCCTACAGAAGAGGGCCTCAAAGGCTCCCTTCTTCAACTCTTCTAGCCTTTTTTGTCTTCTTTCTTTTTCCGCTTCTCTCTTCTCTTCTCTCCTCCATCATGACGGCCCAGATTCATTTCTGGCTTCTTCCAATTCTTTACGATTCTTTTGCTTGACTGTCTCCCTCGCAAGGGCCAATTCCTTTTGTCTATTTATTTTTCGTCTTGTTTTCTTAGGGATTTTTAATTCGTAGTTGGTAGTCTGTCTAAGCCTCTTTCCCCGTCGCGGCTGATTAATCTCTCTCCTCATCTTTTCCTCCACTTTGTTCCACCTTTGTCTCTCCTTATCCCTCTGTTTCAAATCCTGCATTGATTTCCTTATTCCTTCCAGCTCCTCCTCTATCGGTATCTCCTTTTTCTCCCAAAATTCCTTCTTTTTAATCCTTAGTGCAGGGAAGTCCCTGTTTTTCGGACCTCTTCCCTCGTCTTCACCCAGTCCTTTTATGCCCAACTCATTCAAGACAATATCACCTGTATGCCATTACTTTCTTGATTACTTTTTCCTTTTGGAATTTCCAGCAGGTCTTCGTCAGGCTTGTGTATGCCCCTCCACAGTAGTTACACACTGCCTTTTTATTAGATTGCTCATGCGAGGACTTCAAACATATCAGATACTTCTTAAATTTATTTTGGCATTGGGCCTGTATGTGCCCAATGGCGAATCATTTGTAACACTGTTTTACAGCTTCAATGTAGGGTAGGACGTTGAACCAAACATGTCCATATCCTATCAGCAATTTCGTTGAGAGCTGGTTCCCCTTGAAGGTCGCCAATATTGCGTTACCTTCCATCCATTCCACTTTCCCATCCTTTATCACCTTCTTTTTAAGCCTTTCCAAAGTAAAATTGATTTCTCCAATTCTTCCAGACTCCTCCCATCCCGTAATAACTCCTCTTCTCACCTTCTTCCTCTCTGGCAGGTATGCCTCAAACTGGACTGCTTCCTCTTCTGATCTTTCTAGAATGCGGTTCGCCGCGTCCATATTACCAAAGGTCAGCTCCGCCGTATTAAAACCAACTATCTTAAACCCTCGAACATATTTTCCTTCCTTTCCCATACACTTATATATTCTAATAACATTGTGTCTTTTTATTTTACTGCTCGAGGCCTTTTTTAGTAAAATTGTGACTGTATTCCCCACTCTTAAGCTCTTCAGTGTAAAGTACCGCCTTCTCACCTCTTTGTCTCCTTCTTTGTCGATATTCTTTTCTAACTTCTCCTTTTTCCTTCTTGTTTTCCTTATTTCCCACGGTTCCTTTGTCTTTTGTCCGTTTGTCGTTTGTGCATTCCTCTAATGGCGTATCGTTTGTTTCCGCCACGTGCATCTCTGTATTAAAACTACAAGCATTACTTTCCAATTCATTTTCTTTATTCCCCTTTCTATCTCTTCTTTTACCTTCGACGTCTATATCCGCTACTTCTTCCGCTCCTCTTTCCCTCTGTCTATTTTTCCTCGAATCCACGACTGTCCACACTTCCAAACCACTATTTTCCAACTGCGTTGTATCCGCCTTCTGATTGGACTGGTTCTTCGTGTCTACCAACCCTTCAATTTCTTTATCTTCTTTTATTGCGCGTTGCGCCATGTGGCGGTCGCGTCTGCTTTTTCACCGCCTATCTAGAAACTCTGTAGCCTCTTTATCCTCTTCGAAAAACTCCGTTTCCCATTCCACCTCGCTATTATTATCCTTTTCCAAATCCGCTTCTCTTGCCTTCCATTGCGCCCTACTTTCACTTTTGCTTCGCCCTTTAATTCTCTTTTTTCTTCTCCTGTTTCTGCCGCCCAGCGATAGCATGCTGCCACGTGGGCTGGCCGGCGCTTCCCGGTCCTCTATCTCTACCTGTCCTTCTTAGCAAAATTCCCCAAAAATTCCCGCCAGTCCTTCACTCTTTCCCATCTTCAATTCTTCCTCTTCCGCCCTTTTCCACTTAATTCCTCCCGGTCACTCCTCACTTTCCACAGTCTTTCCTGCTCCTCTCCTCTAGGCTTCCAGAAACATGTCCGCTCTCAACGGCCGCTCAACCGGAAGTCCCCATATATTGCCCAACGAATATTATCGGCCTAAAGCTTCCCCTTTCAGTTCCGCTTATATATGGTACATAAGAATATAATTGTCATACATTTCTTACAGTACTCAGCACATTTTTCAAAAATTTAACATCATATCTCTTAATGGGGGAAATACCTTTAGGCGGGTGAAAATGAGCTGATTTTTATGCACTTTTTTGAAAGGGAAAGATTTGTTTTATATTTTTAAAACTTTGGGTATCATTTATTATAATTTCTCTCTATTACAACGTATTTTGTTTTTTTGAAATTATTCCAAAATGGCAGAACTATGGCATGGTCTTCCGGAAATGTTGTAACGTATCTTGTGAAACGGTGTAAGCTCTAGCTTTGGCTGTATTGACCTGAAACAAACCAGTAAAAAGTATTCCGATAATCAACATTCATAGGGTGTCGGTGAATCAAAAGAAAGTGCAAAATATGGAAAATTGATGAAATGGCACGGTTTTAATGAAAAGCTTTGAATTTTAGACGAAATTTTTGCTACATTTAACACGAAAAAAGTACTTTTATTTTCAATTTATTTTATACCTTTCGGTTCAAGTATAAGGTAATATTGTTATAAATATGTGTGCAAAATTTCAACAAGATCAATCAAATAGTTTTTGAGTTATCGCTTTCATCGATTTTGAAAATGTAGTTGTAAGAGAAACGCGTTTAAAGTTTCGATAAGTGAGAACTTAATAATCTTAATGACTTACCAGCTATTTTGCGATTCCTGCGTCATACAATAATCCTTCAGTTTCTTCAAACAGCTGATTTTCCTCTCCAAGTTCTTCTTTTCGTGCTTTTCGAGCCTCTTTGGTCATTAGCGAGCTGCGCCGTTCCTGTCGAATCACTCGATGTTCGTCGATTTTGTCGGTGTACGTTTTTGATTGCTTCCCAATTATGATCTCCAAAGTGTTCATAGTTTGTAAAATTGAAGCATACCCTTCATTGAACAAGCCGGCTGCCAAATATGCTGCAATTTCGATGATTTTCAGTCCAGAATGCAGGTGCTTTGGCACGAAGCGCCAAATGGTTAGGTTAAAACTCTCGTTAGTATTCTGCGTGTGGCCGCCCAAGCATCTTTGGAGTATATCTTCTCGAGATAAATCTTCGTAGATGGGTAGGATATATTTCTGCACATCTGGGTGCAGTGGTGCAGGGTGCTCCAAAAGCTTCAAGTTTGTTCCCATAGTTTGAGCTTTCTGCCACTTGCAACAGATATTGTTTCCCGGTGGACAGTACTCGTGTCTCGGTTTTTCATCGGTGGAGCATAAGTGATAATAAGAGGCCATTATATCTCTCTTCATATCTTCAAGACTACGAATATTTCTCCGGATAACTAAACCATAGTATTGTAACCTTATTCTTTTTGAATTTACTAAGAGTGAAACGATATCCCAAGGTGGAGATCGCGTTTGGATTTTTCCAAAGGCCGATGGATAAAGAACAGTGGTTATCTAAATGATTAAGCCTTGATAACTGGTAGAATTTGACTTTAATGAACTAATAGGCACTATGTTCTAATCTTTTAAATACAAATAGTATAAATTATACTTTCTCTCTGAGTTATGGCGAGATTGCGAGGTTCTTAGTATTCTACAAACGCAGTTATGTTTACAATAATTAAATCTAGGTACGTTTACTTTTACTTTTAAATACACCCACCAAAGGACTTTACTAGAATCGCTTACGAAATTTGAAATAATAATAGATATATTGAAAGAAGCGCGACCGTTATCGGTTGCGCCCGTCTCTTACACTGAAGGTGAAAGTTTTTGTTTATGTATTTACCGGTGACTTGATCTTCCGGGTCACGAAACGTCGTCTTTGTGTTACGTCCACCCGACGTATGATACAGGAAGTTTTGAGATATTGACTCTTGCGTTTTATGGGCAGTAAAGTCAATGCTCAAAACGGGCCATATCATTGCAACCCAAAGTTGACAGTGCATGGATGGAAGGTACACTTTAATTGTGTAGGTTCCGGCGTCACTGCAATTGAATCTGCAGACGCAAAGACGGTATTTGAATAAAAATTTATTTTAATTTAAACGACGCGGTCTTCCAAGTTGCGAGAGCTTGCTCGCCTGAGCGTAGGAGTAACTGCACAACTGACTTGAGGGTGTTGAGCCTGGAAGTCGGTTGACAGTACTGGCTGTGCTTGATCTAGATTGCCAAAGAATGCAGATGGAAGAGTTGCCTCACTGAGGATAGCGAGTCTCGTTTCTGACCTTTGGTATACAATAACTTGGAAGAGTATCCCCTAGATACTTTAATTGAATATGAGCAAAGGCTCATTAATTGCAAATAGAATTTATTAAGAATGTTTGAAGTTATACGCGTGACTCTGATCACCGAAGCGCAACGTTATCTTTACATTTATCGATCTAGTCGGCTCGGCCGTTCAAATCAGAGTGACGATCGACGCATCGACACTGAGGTCCTTCGGTGGGTCCCCACTTGGTGGGGAGCGGCGCTTGCGCACTCCTATGTTATCGCGGTGGGGGTGTTCTATCCGCGCTATCTTTCGGTCTATCCGTGTCGGCAAAGTAGGAGTTTGCGGAGAATATGTAATCGTCCTATATGTACGGTTACAGTATGATGTCAATTTTTTTATGAGAGCATCGGTTAATTTGCCTTTTCCGTCGAGTTTATTTGTTCTTTTAATATTTCGGAGCCGAGTGCCCGTTCTTTTCTCAACGTGTCCAATACATTCACTTTTAACAACTTGTAAATTGTCACCATACGGATTTATACCTAGAATTGCCTTGAAAATTTTCGAGTCCCCATCTCCTGTATAATTACCGTATTTTACAGCAAACTTTTCTTCTGATCTCAAAACATCTGTACAACAGCGTCGACTTCCATCTTGCCTGCGGAGCCTTTATGATTTTCATACACTCTTCCTGGTGTTCTTCATACCACTCGCGATATTCTTCAGTATTTTTCTTATTTCTCTGAAACATACACCCTTGACAATAACTACTTTTAACTATTAAATCGATAACTTTCTCGAAATAGTAGCCTATGAGCCTCGTTACATCGTACAATGAATTGAAGCCACGTTTTTTCCAGGAGCCGTTCCCAGATATCTTGAAATTACAAATCGGTCTCTCGTGTTTTTTATCATTTTCTTTATCTTCTTCGTCTACGGCTTTCTTTGAGCAAAATTCAAACATCGATTGAGTAGCTGAGTATATATGCTGGATAATTTTATTGTACGAACTTTCACTCAAGCCACCACAGATATCCATAAGATTGCAGAATGAATTTATTCCTTCTCTGTCAATGCCTAAAAGACGCATAATGAACACAATCCTACGATTCACTTCATAACCAGTATGGATAAGTGGCCCTGAATTTATATCTTTGCGACCACAGCCGTATAGAACAACAAGTTAGAAACCAAGGCCCCGATTTCCGCTTTCCGCAAATTTCACAGTTTGTTTACACTCGTGAAACGTCCCAGAGTAGGTACGTCACTGCACCGACGTAAAGGGAGAGCGATTCCCTCAGAAGGCGACTCGTATATTTCGTTAGGGATGTAGGTTCGTGTGGTGCGCGGTTAAGGAGTAAAATCCAACGTTAATACCCTTTATATAATTAATTTATTAAAGATTTAGTTAATTAGGAAGATATTAATTAATTAGTTTCTTTTACAATGATTTAGCCCTAAGGAGAAATATAAAAAAAAACAAGATGATTAATATTACAATAAGTCCGGGCTAGATGAAAAATACAAAGAAAATATAATGAATTCGCCCTAAATGAAAATATAATGGAAAATGTGGTTATTAGTAGATATTAGTGCGCGGCTTAGACTATAGGTACAGCTAACACTCTGGATAATAATCAATTACTCTAGGTATCAGAAATTATCAAGACAGTGACTTATACAGTCTCCTTAGATACGAGCAGACTTATCTACAGACCGCAATCGGTTTCTGGGCAAGCCAGAGCTATGTGTAGTATAGGCTGCATTCAAGGAGCTCCGCCCCTCGCTAGTTCTTTATACTTGATAGCGAACTCTAAACCAACACGTAGTTAACACGTTGCGAACCACGAGTAGTGTCCGCAGATCCGCAGATCCGCAGATCCGCAGAAACTCATACTTGTCACTGAAAATAAAGATTTTATTTAGTGCGGGTTACTCTGTAGGCAGTTCAGCGCTGAGCAACCTTAGCCTTTCTCTCTATGACCAGAGTGGTAGCTGCTCTCGACCGAAGTCGAAGACGATCTGAGCGTGGTCGAAACCAGACTGATTTTCTCCGCGTGGCACGCCTCTATTTATATTCAGATTTTGCTGAGCCAGCGGTTTTTTTCTATTATACGTAGACTTTTGTCTATGGCATGGGAATTCCCGGACTTTGGACTCTCGGTACGTGCCCCGCGAGTATCGCTATCTCTCTCACGCAAGCTACCCTACTCTTAATGCGAGCGCGCACGCCATCTAATTCTATAAAGGTTTACTATAATACAATAGTTATCGACTAAACATTATTTAATTTATTATTACGATTTATTCTTAAACTATGTTACCGCTGGGACGTTACACTCATGACAAATAACAAAATCTGATAATGCAGTAAAAACAGTGAAAAATGTAATAAACCGATAGGCGTGCAAAGGATTCCAATGAATATCTTCAGTGCTGGTGTTGGAGAGTTTTCTTGCACTTGCATTCTGTTTTGCACTTTCACCTTTTCGTTGTGTAAATTGATTGCCATGGAAACGTTTTTTACGCGAATTCGATATTAGGGATGTTACTTGCTTATTTCCTTTCGGATAAGAACTCATTTTCCGACTAGTTTATTATTAAAACAGAAACTTATAATCACTATGGTCTATTAAATATTTATTCCAACTATGTCACTCTCGAAGGACCACTACATAAACTAGAGATTATGTATATACGATCCAATCGTATATACATATCCATATACGATTGCACAAGTATACGCATATAGTGTATAAATATCCAATATTATTTGAAGTGCTAATTATTCTAAAACTTTGTGTACTGCTATGTATGCTATTCTAACTAAGTGTTGCTGTTCTGACTATTCGGAGTTACAATAAAATGAGGAAGGACATGAGGTGGAATTGGCGTCACCGGTAAATAAATAAAACAACTGATATATAATCAAAACAAAAAATAACTTTAATAATTCAAAACCCTAATTGACTCTACTCTACGGGTACCGGCTGTAAAAAACCCCAGTCAAAAATGGGGAAAAAGCCTGCTCCCAGCAAACAAATTATACTAAATGAATATGTATACAAAAAAAGATACAAACAAATAAAATAGTTTAAAACATGAAATAAAACTAGAAATTAAGACTAGCATGCACTTGTATAATCATTCAGACTATTATATAAATTCGCACAATCGAGAGCTCTCTTACCAATCGTATCGGATGGTGTCTCGCCGACTTCGCAACAAATCGTCGTGGTCCTTATAAAAAAAAACACAAACCCTGATCACAAGAAGCGTCCCGGCAAAGAGGACAAAGTGGCCATAAAAACGCACCACTAACTGCACGGCTAGCCAGGTGGGCAGAATCAACCGATCTGTGCGCACAGTTAGCCGTCTGAACCAACCACAAGATCGCCCGGCCGTGCAGATAAATGACAGCACCTAGTTGCTTCAACAAGAGGACCCACGCCCGACAGCCACAGCGCCCGTCAACGAACACCACCAGTCCAAGATCCAAAACACAATTCACTCTTTTACAAGATTCGGGAAACTCAGAAAATCTCTGGGAAAAGCACCCGCACAAATTGACCGATCACGATTCAATGCGCGGGCCTGGTCCCAGGCCATACCCCGCCACCACCACCGACACGCTGCCCGCGCCAGCGCAGGGTTGCGTGACATCGTCCAACCGCAGACCCTCGCGCAGCGCCAAATTTAAAACCAACCGCTGGAGCAAGTATGCAATCGCGCGACGCGAACAGTTGCCATGTTCGAGCTTGTATGTGTTCTGGTCTGTTCAAGAAAAATCATGTATTAGATCACCTCGGCAAAAACGTGTTGGTAGGATGAGAAACGTTAAGTTTTTCCAAGGTCGGATTTTCCAAGGGTTACGCATAGTGGTTCGTAAACACCTTTTCAAAAAAATTTGATAACATCAAATTGTATAATTCGATTTTCACAGAAATTGGTATATCGGGTTTTTTCAGGTCGTTAATTACAAATTTGACGTAAAAATTTCAAAAAACAAAATGGTTGATTTTATAATTAACAATCATTTGCGTTAAAATAACAAGGAATTAAAAAAATATTTTGTTTGCAATGATAATTTTCAGCTACGTAAAGTTTTACGTAATTCAAAAGTCTTTTTTCTCGGCTCTGTCCTTATCGGTATTTATATAAAGATCAGAGGAAGTAAGAAGCATATGCATCTTGGCTTCATTTGTAAATGTGCAAGAACATTTGTTATAAATTTTTGACTTTTCGAAAATGATTGATTCCCTTCGACGGTTCTGGGGTAAGTGCCATGCCGTTCCTCATGGTCCTCCTACCAGAAGATGCCAGATCTTCCCCACTCCGTGGCCAGATCCTTCTAGAAAATCCCTATCTTTTTACACGTGCTATGCAGCACCATGACTTCGGGTCATCGGCCACACGCGCGTTCCTTCGAGGATCGGCGATCGAACTCTCTATCGCCGTTCCATAAACAAAACATCCGCGACTCTTAGAATTCGTCGCACCTCAAGTATCAACTACCGCCGGCCTAAGTCCGATGACAGACGTATGGCTCGGGGTATCGATAGCCTAAAGAATCCTGAGAAATCCTTGGAAAGCAGGTCAAAGCCCCAAATGCAATGACCCTGCCACGTGTCAACCCTTGAACACGTGCTGACGCTAACACGGCCAAACTGACCTGCTTCACGCTCTCGGGAAGCTAAAACTCAGTGAACAGTACACAAGACTATTCATAAAACTACAAATCACAAACTAACCAAAATTCATGCTTGTGGCAGCAACACAACTCCGTGCTTCAAATTCGCACCCTGTTGACTTGTTACCTGTGACCAAAGGATTCCGACGCCCTGCGCTTTACGAAATCTCTGTCTGGCTCTCTCAATCCACCATCGCAATATTTTCAAATACTCATTACACTCATCCACCAGCCTCCAACGACAATGCGCTTTACGGGGCACCCATTAACCATCAGTCAATGCTCCTCCAACGACAGCGCGCTTTACGGGGATCACATTGATAATCGACCAGTATATCTCCTGCGACAACGCGCCTTACGGAGTAACTAACTGTCACACATCACTTCTCCAGCGGTCGTGCGCCTTACGGAGTCCGTGATAACACACAGCTTCTTTTAATATACAGTTCAACAATAACATGCCAACACGCGCGGGGAGGGTCATGGTACAATTGAACAACCACGTTTACTAGTTACGATGTTTTAATACTAAACAAACATAATATCCAATACAAAACGAAACAAAATGTTTTCATAATATAAACTGAACAACTAGACAAATTATACAACTAAACTAAACTAAACTATCGAATACAAAAATAAAAATGAAATAATTTTTTTTTTTTTTCGTAATACAAACTAAAACAATATTTTAACAACACGCTAACATGGCATATCCGAATCCTCGCTATCCGTCTCAAAATCGGCGTCCCAATCGATCCTTGGAAACTGTCTGGGGCCTGCCCGACTTCCCTAAAATTTCATATCGGTCGTTAGGTAACTCCTTTATTATAGAAAAGGGACCACTACATTTAACGTCTAATTTTGCCCTTCTATCATTGTCGCCTGGCTTTAAAAAAACAGTGTCTCCTTCTTTAAAGGTAACAGTATCTCGGCGCGATTTATTAAATCTCTTTTCTTGAGCTAACGCATTTTCTTCTAAGCGTTTAGCTGCTACGGCCCTGTCATGGCCCAGGTCGATAGGATCGTCGGTAGGTAGCTGATCTTCCGCGCGCATAATATTACCCGGACCTAACTCCAGGCCGAACAGTAACCTGCTAGGCGAAAATCCCGTTGATTTCTGCACGGTCGTATTCAAAGTTAGCATTATCTTTGCCAATTTGTTCGGCCATTCCGTTTCTTTTTTTGTTTCAATTGAAAGAGAGCTGGTTACTGTTGCCACATATCGTTCAACCTGTCCGTTAGCACGTGGTGTACCCGAAGCAATAAAATGCACTTCACAGCCGTGTTTCTCCAAGAATTGTTTGAGCGGCTTATATGTAAAGTTAGTTCCACGATCAAAAATAATCATACGCGGTACTCCAAATAATGTAAGTCGTTCCCGGAACACCGCTAATGTTTCGGGACCACTCAAGGTCATTAAAGGGATTAACTGTAGATACTTTGTGAAAGAATCTACAATCAATAAAATATGTTGGTACCCTTCTTTTGTAGTAGGGAACGGACCAAGGCAATCGCAATGTATGGTATCGAACGGAATGCATTTCTTCGGTATTGAATGTAAGAAACCTTGCTTCGGGCCCGTGTGCCGTTTGGAAATCAGACAGGTCAAACAATGACTAATGTACTTTTTCACAAATGCTCGCATTCTCGGGAACCAATATTTTTGTGACACTCGATCATACGTTTTATCGATACCTATATGACAATTTTCATCGTGATACAAACGAAGCAAACCCAATCTAGTCCCCTTCGGAACAAAACTACGATATACCGTACGCCCCGTATCCCGCAATAATTTCCGACACAAAATTCCTTGTTTGAGCTCGAAGTCCGACGTTATACTATGGCCCGAATTTAGTTTTCCAATAATCTCGCGTGTTTCTTCGTCTTTTTTCTGTGCCGCTTCTATCCATGATCCTTCGCAGACAAAATTAATTCGGTAGTCCTTACGAGGATTTCTACTCAAATAATCAACATGCTCTACGTATTTACCCTTCCGGAATTCTAATTCAAACGAATAATCCTGCAAGAAAATCCACCACCTAGCAACTCGTGGCACAAGATCTTTTTTCGTCCCTGTAGCTTTCACGGCGTTACAGTCCGTTATAATTTTAAAATTGATACCTAGGAGGTAAACACGAAAGTGTTTTAACGCGTTTACAATGGCTAACGTCTCCAGCTCGTACGAATGATATCGCGATTCTTCCGTGGACGTACGTCTACTAAAGTATGCTACCACTCTCAACTCGTTGTCTATTTTTTGGAACAGAATTGCACCATAACCAATAGCACTGGCGTCCGTGTGTAATTCTGTTTCTCTTTTGGGATCGAAAATTATCAGTAGGGGTTTTGAACAAAGTTTCTCCAAGATGTACCTTCATGCTTCCTCCTGTTCGTTACCCCAACACCAGGGTACGTCCTGTTTCGTCAATCTCGTAATGCAAGCCGTTCGTGTCGCAAATTCGGGTATAAATTTCCGAAAGTAGCTGGCTAGACCCATAAACTGCCGTACCTGCTTGACATTTTCCGGGACCGGTGCTTCTAACAACGAATTTATTTTTGCCGCGCCCGGTCTGATTCCCTCGGCCGAAATTTCTCTTCCCAAATATTCAATGGTAGTTTGGAAGAATTTGCATTTCTTTAAGTTTAAAGAAAATCCGGCTACATCTAAAGCATACAAAACTTGTTCTAACCGTTCAAGACCCTCTTGTACTGTCTCCGACGGAATCAAAATATCGTCTATATATACCAAAGCGATTTTATAGCGCAAATTACCCAAGGCTTTATTTATCGCACGCTGAAAAACAGACGGAGCATTTGCTAGCCCAAACGGCATGCGCAGAAATTCATAATGGCCATCAGGCGTTACAAATGCCGTCTTTGCTACGGAATCTTCCGCGATTGGAATCTGATAGAATCCCGACGCCATGTCCAAAGTTGTAAAATATTTTCCCGTACCTAACCGATCTAATTGGTCCTCTATTAACGGCAAGGGAAAACGGTCTTTCACTGTTATTTTATTTAACGCGCGGAAGTCAACGCACATACGATCCTCGCCGTTTTTCTTTTTCACGAGGATTATCGGGCTTGCATAAGGCGACGTGCTCTCGCGTATTATTTCGTTCGCTAACAATTCATCTATGATACCGCGAACCTTTTCTCGTTCAAAGAATGATAAACGATACGGATGATAACTCACCACACGGTCCTCTTTCGTTACAATGGACATTTCGCCTGTACTCACACGTCGCACCCTACTTCCGGAAGCCAGCATATGTTGGTATCGACTCAGCAGCGCTGCCACAGCCTCCTTCGTTCCAGGATCCTCCTGGTTTACAGCATAGCAGAGAGGATCAGCGGCAGAAGCTTCTTCGGTAGGCGGCTGTTTGCGCTCCACCGTTGTTGTCCCGTCTGAATCGGTGACCATGCGTAGTCCTTTCCCGACCACAAAATTCTTCCCTATGATCACGTCGTAAGGAATTGTCTTGTCCGGCACGACATAAAAATTGGTCCCGGCTGAAATCTCCTTGATTTGGACCATCGCAGTGGTACCTCCGATCGTAATCGTGGCTGAATTTCCGAGGCCTCGCAAGGTGGTGATGCGCGGGATGATACGGCAGTTTGCCCACTTGGCTACCGACTCTCGTATAATAGAGCAAGCCGCACCATTGTCTAGCAAACAGTTCTCTAAAAGCAAACCTTCTAATCGTATCGCGGATGGTTTATGAATCACTGAGTAACACACGTTCACACGATTTTTATTGTCCTGTGCATCAGCCTTCCTTGGCGGCTGTCCATCTCGATTCGCCCGTCGCTTCGCCCAGCAGTTAGCCTCCTCGTGTCCCTTTTTTGAACAATAGGTGCAGGTAGGAGCACCCCTGTTCATGGTTATTGACCCCTGTCTCGGTGGGCTACGTCTTAACGGACTCCGACTCCTGTCCTTCCTTTGCTTGGTACACCGCCTCGCCGTATGTCCGTACTCGTTACACGAGTAGCACCGTTTCGACAATTGCGTCGAATGCTTTTCTGATTGCCGCTTTTCTCTCTCAGTAGTGACAACCTTTTTATAATCAGCAATTCCCACTAATAACTCCGACGTAGCACTAAAACGAGCACTCAGCATGGCTTGTCGCACATTCGCATCACTTATCATGCTTATTATTAGTTCTATTAGTTCCTTTTCCGTAAACGACACACCCGTTTGTTTTAAATACAATAGTTTTGTACGCGCATAATCGGCGTAACCGACCGCAGTGTCACTCGAATACTGCAATGCACGCAGCAACCGATCATGCAGCTTCCGTTCGGTAACAAACACAGCACACAAGTCCTCTCTAAATTTTTCCCATGTGCAAGGCCGAGCGTCCCACCGTTTATACCATATTTTCGCGCGTCCCTTCAACGCGTGTGTTGCCAAATTCAGTCGCTGCTTCGATACTTCTTTGGTAATTTCTTCAACTCGGTCGCACCACCCGTTTGCATCGTCACCAATGTCCTCACCAGTGAATTCCGGTATAGCCGAAACGGACGATGGTGCCGTACCCGATGCCGATGTTGAAGCTACACTGTCACCGATACTTTGAAGCACGCGACGAACTAAGTCCTCTATACTCGGCTGGGACGGGTCGGTGTCTGGCATGGTCTCCTTCTTATTTTTACACAAACGCGAAGCACAAAGGAAAAAAAAGGAATGACTAAAACGTATGCGTATAGTCCTGTGTGATGCAGATAATCTGAACTTCAATGCAGCTACACAATCAGTAGGCAAATACACAGCACGAGTGCGCGCAGAGTCTCTATCCCACTTCTGATGTTATAAATTTTTGACTTTTCGAAAATGATTGATTCCCTTCGACGGTTCTGGGGTAAGTGCCATGCCGTTCCTCATGGTCCTCCTACCAGAAGATGCCAGATCTTCCCCACTCCGTGGCCAGATCCTTCTAGAAAATCCTTATCTTTTTACACGTGCCATGCAGCACCATGACTTCGGGTCATCGGCCACACGCGCGTTCCTTCGAGGATCGGCGATCGAACTCTCTATCGCCGTTCCATAAACAAAACATCCGCGACTCTTAGAATTCGTCGCACCTCAAGTATCAACTACCGCCGGCCTAAGTCCGATGACAGACGTATGGCTCGGGGTATCGATAGCCTAAAGAATCCTGAGAAATCCTTGGAAAGCAGGTCAAAGCCCCAAATGCAATGACCCTGCCACGTGTCAACCCTTGAACACGTGCTGACGCTAACACATTGTTATTTTGAGAGGTATCTGAATGTCACAATTCTAATAAGTTATTGGAATAAAATACACCATAACCAATTAATTTCTTTCTATTTTCAGTTTTGCGTTCGAAATAACAATTTTTGTACATCATCGTGTATATCTAATTTTTCCTTTTTTGGTTTGGTATGAAATTTATTAATATATGGATATGAAGTTACGAGAAGCATGTTCATTACTTCCTCATTCGTTGCAGATCTGTTACATTTTCGGAAATGGCTGAATCGGTACATGCGGTAATCCTTGTTCCGGGCTTCTTACGCTTCTTCAGTCAGTATTCCTATTGGTAAAACAGCTTCCGAGATAATTTTTTTACCGTGCCGAGGATCTTGTGTTCCGTATTCGGCATATTGTACCAACTGTATAATTTAACGTACAATTGGGCAGTTTCTTGACAGTAAACCCCAAATTTTTCTGGGATTATTGCTGCACTACAGATATTTGTATCTAAAATTATTCTAAATCGGTGTATGAGGTTTTCGTTGACTCCAGTAATCGCATCAGTGATAGAAGGATTCTGGATTCGTAAGGTATTTCCATTGTTTGTTGTGCCCATGCCCTGTTTGACGACATCTATATTAAGCGGGGACATACATGTAGACGGCGAAAAAATAGCTAATTTTAATCATTTTTTTTGGACAGGAAGCAAACGTTCCACATTTATGAAACTGTAGGTATAGTTTATTACATGTTTCTACTTTTTAAACAAATTTTTGTTGTTATGAAATATTAAGAAATAGCGATGTTATATCGTTGTCTTTGAGGACGGTTTTGTCGGGCGTCGTCCGTTTGTGGGACTCCTAGCTCCTTTAATACTGACCTGAAAAGTATCAGCCAAGAATGTTTAGTGTTTTAACATCCAAATGCTGAACATATACCTAAAAAACATTTAAGAAAGTGAAAATTACAAAAATGGGAGGCTTCAGAAAAAAAGTTGAAATTTTATACACAATTTTCGTTACTTTTTGCAATAAAAAAGTACTTTCTGAACGTGATTTTCATAAACAAGTAGTTATATGTTCAAGATAATGTTGTTATTGAGTTGTGTATACAGTTTTAGCACGATCGGGCAACTCGTTTTCAAGTTATGTTTCCCACAAACTTAGAAAATGTAGTTTTGAGATAAACGCGTTTAAAGTTTGAAGTATCACCGGCTAAGCGGTGACACGACTCACGCTCCAAGCAATAACTTCGGAGCGGTTACCAATTTCGGTTTAAAACTTTACCACCATATTCTTAACAGGTTTAACTACCATTTTATGTAAAAAAAAAAATCGATTTTTTTGATGCCGCTACACGTATGTCCCCCCTTAAGACCCAACATTCTTTTAAATTTCTCTTGAATATCCTTTTTTGTGTTCTCTTTTTGTTGCCTAGTTTCATTATTTGTTTTTCAGGCTTGAAATGATTTATTATACGCAATGTGCAAAATGCACTCCATAAATTTGATTCTAGCGTGTAACGGAGACATGCTTAACGGCAATGCTTCTTCTAATTCTAGTTTTTATTTTAAGAGATCAAAATTGCTCATTTCAGACGGTTTTGCCTTCCAAATGAAGGACACAGACATGGATGAAGTGTCAATAATTGTCTGTTACCTTCCCGTCCATTATAGTGAAAACCAGGCGATGATGAACTTTAATGGGTTTATTATTAATGTGAATTTCAGATTCCGTTAAATTCGAAATTTCAGATTTCACTCTGTCAACTTCTTTCCTAATTGTTTCGGTCGTTTCCTTGACAAATTCAAAAAAGATCTGCAAAACCTAGTTGACGATGGTCTTGTATTTTCCCAGAAAATCATATCTGAATTGTCTTTTTCAGTCAGAATCAGGGGCATCAAAAACATATTCGCATCATTAAACCCTTCCCGTGCCATTTAGCTCGACGAAACTCGGGCCCAAGTCGTCAACGCGCGCTAAACAGACAAAACGCTCGAGAACAGTCGCAATACGCGACTGTCCGCGAGTCTGACTCGTGATATTCATGTTTCGCCCGACTATCTGGTCACGAGTCAGACTCGTGATATTCATGTTTAGGCCAAAATCTTCATCACGAGTCAGACTCGTTAAAGTACGGGAAGGGGTTAATGTTTTCATCTCTAAATGGTTGATGGTATTCGTTGTGTCCAGAAGAACCATCACATCCCCATTTCGAAGTAAGAGTGAGTTCATCTCTAATACCGTACAATTCTATTTCAGATTTTAATTGCATAATTCTCTCAGTCGTGTAATTAAGTAATCCTTGAAGGCTTACTTTGCCGTAACTTTCAGTGATTTCCAAAGTATTTGGATAACACTTTTTTTTGAAGCGAGTACTTCATAGTATGGTGGGAAGATATCTCCTCCCACTTCCTTTGCCGATTTTCTTATTATTTCATATTGATACTTCGATAACGAAGCATCGAGTATGAGAGCCAGAGCTTTTTCTGGACTAAACCCTGTAGGTACTGTATCACGCTCATGTACTTTTTTGCCTGTTAATGTAATTAATTGTTCTGAGAAGTTTTCACAAATTTGATTGATCTTATATCGTTTGGCTCGATCACCACATTCCTCAAAAGTCTTTATGACGACCACCTTTATTTTGTTCAGATGTACACGGTTCTTGTTTATCTGGACTATCAAAAGGTCTAACAAGGGGACCGCCAAGGTGAGGACATCGCTTTTGGATCGGCAGTAGGTACAAGTTGTAGTATACATACAGTGTTATAAAACCCTCATTCGTTTTAATAGAATGGGCCTTTGTTTTCGAGATATTGCAGTTTAAACAATTCTGTGCATATGGTATTTCAGTTGTGAGAGACTGCTTACAAGAACGGCGCCGTAGGTGAGTGAGTAAGGAAACGGGGTTGAAGTCTGGAGGTTGCGCGCGTTCAAAACTTCTTTTTGGAGGTTGAAATTTTTCTTTCTTTAAAATGATTTTTTCCATGCAATTTGTTTTTGATTTTATTCCATATTAATTTTAAAACAAAGAAATATTAGTAAAAACATTTGTGTATAAAAAAATATTGTATTTCTGATACAGTGTATTGCTCGCGTCTGGAAGTAATTTTGCATATATATACTGGAGAAATGTCTTTCTGTTCGGAATTGTTACACCGAAGGTATTGACGCCTGGAATTGTGCACAATGTTGAGGGTGATACATATAAAAACAATGGAAGCACAACTTATTCGCACACCACGCACATTGTAATAACGCAACTTTTTCACAAGTACAAAATCCTAAATTCCAGGCGTCGATATCTTCGGCATAACAATTCCGAACAGAAAAACATTTCTCCAGTATATATATGCAAAATTACTTCCAGACGCGAACAATACACTGTATCAGAAATACAATATTATTTTATACACAAATGTTTTTACTAATATTACTTTGTTTTAAAATTAATATGGAATAAAATCAAAAACAAATTGCATGGAAAAAATCATTTTAAAGAAAGAAAAATTTCAACCTCCAAAAAGAGGTTTTGAACGCACAACCTCCAGACTTCCAGTCCATTACTTTAATCACTCACTTACGGCGCCGCTGTTGTAATCTATCTCTCACAACTGAAATACCATATGCACAGAATTGTTTAAACTGCAATATCTTGAAAACAAAGGCCCATTCTATCAAAACCAATGAGGGCTTTATAATACTGTATGTATACTACAACTTGTACCTACTATCGATACAAAAGCGATGTCCTCACCTTGGCGGTCCCCTTGTCAGCCGATGTCTCTGTCACTGTAATCGAATGTGGATAGCATTTATTTTTTTCCTGGTACACTAGTGAGTAACATGGATACAGCTTCTTATTAAATGATCTGATGATTTCGTACTGAGGTGTCAGCCCGGCATCCACAAGCCACAAGAAAACGTCTTGTGGCTTCATCTGTATAGCAGTATGCACAGTGAGTTTTTCGTCGCTTCCTCGAAGGCTAATTGCGTTTTCGGCAGATTTGAGGATACGCAATTTGTCAAATTGTCCTTCCGAACGTAATTTTGCTTTTGCAGAAAACAAAAGCTCTTCTGCCTCATAGGTCTTTCGAAGTTCTTCGGTTCGTTTTCGCTTCGTTCTCTCTGCTAGTTCACCAAATGACATTTTAGGTATCCCATTGAAGTCGCTGTTTGTTGCTCAAGAGCATATTGTTCATTCCCAACATCCAATTCCCCTACAAATTGCTCACGAGCCTGTAGTCAATCCTGGTTGGTAGTAATAAAACGTTCGTTTATTCGGCAAGATTTCTTTCACCTATTTGCGCTTTCGAAGAGAAATTTTAAAATATGTCGCCTTGAGGTCTGACATAGATTATTAACTCCCATCGACTTCAATATTCCTTTGTAGACCTTCTTGAAGTCACTTAGTGCGGAATTATCGTTTTTCAAAATTTTCCACAATTCTAGACTTGAAAAAGTCATTGACTTTGATTTCGAACCTGTTAATCAAAATACAGTATTGCCTCGAAATAAGCGAAATAGTGCGAGAATGAGAGAGCATGCTATATTCTACCCTTGCCTTGTTCAAAAAATAACATCGCTGCTCCGCCAATCACTTTATTATTTGCCGCTACCTCGGATCTCTCACTCGTTCCTCGTGTTCTCTATCGTCCCGTTTTGAGAACAAAGTCAAGTCGAATAGCATACCTGCTTCGTAATAAGCAACTGTTCGGTCCCGAGCGAGTAGCTTATTTCGAGGCAATTCTGCATAAGATTGCAAAATGTGATAGTGAATTCTACAAAAACGAGCAACTATGAGCAGCTAATTTTTTTTTCATGTGATAGAGGGTCCTCTTAATATTATATCGATTCAGCAATATAAGCTGAATACTGTGGAATCCGGTACTATATTTTAAAAAATATTTCAAAGCCCTGTACTGGGAGGTGAGAATATAAGCAAATGGCTTTATTTATTTTTATCCGACTTCGAAAAGGAGGATGATACTCAATTCGATGGGTATACAGAATGTTCGACAACAGGTGGGCAATATTTTAAGGGGCGATTCTAGGGATCAAAATAAGACAAAAATCAAGAATAACGAAATAGCGTTTACGGCTTTGTTTCGCAGTTATTAACGTTTAACAATTCGTGTAAAAAGCGCCAGAAACCTGCAATCCGCTCAGCACCGACGACCGAACGTCAGGTCAGCAGGGGTCGGTACAGTCATAACCAAGGGGGTAGACACGGGTAATGCAGCCAGGTGACATTATCGGCAAAAATGGGCCTATTAATGCAGGGAGCTCAACCGATGGTTTAACGAGATTGTGTTGATATCTAATAATATGAGTGTCCAAAGTAGAGGAAAAATCGAGAAAATACGCCCGCTGAATCCAAGTACATTTTAAGTAACTATAACAGTTTTGTGACTAAAACGATTTGTTGAGCCCCCTTCATTAAACCTTCCTCTTTCGAATGAGCCCTTATTCAGCTCAAGATCTTCTCATATAAGGACGAATAGCCGATTCCCGTAAAAGCATTCCCAAAGACGAGTTCCACCATTATCTGGATACTACAGAGCAAGTCACGTGACAAATTTAGTTCAGCTAGTAGTTATAAGGTGGCGTCTAAGTAGAAAGGCTGCCGATCTGGAATCGTAGCCAGAATCAAGCGTAAGCTGAGTCCGAACGCTGTGTTTCGTGTTTGGGTCATCATGCGACTATCGCCCGGCTAAGGAATGTCCTAATCAGCAACATGTACCCATCGTAACTCTGCAAGCTAGTAGAACGCGCGCCGGGCAACGCGACCATTTTTGGTTATCCACACGCAAAGCGATACATTATAAGAAGAAGAGAACAATTGTAAAAAAGGCAGATTGTAAAAAGCTCGTCACTGAAATAAATCATCGATCGTTACTCGGACACCGGTGAATACCAATTCTTTAACCGCTCCGAAACCCAAAATCCCAAGTTGATTTAAAAATAATTACAATAACAATAGTTGTTAACAATAATGAATTCCATAAATTTTTGCAAGTGGGATCATCGCAGAAATATCTCCTATTAGATGTGGAAGGTGTTACGGGCAGTGTGTTTAAAGGGGTAGACACGGCACGTGACCTATCCGAGTCGGGACGTCGGTATTACAGCAGTTTTTTCGTTGGGCCTGGTGGAACCACTTGCATAGTCTGTTACGAACTTGAAGGGTTTAATTCTCAGCTAGTGTGCGCGCAACATGATCTAGGAAGGCAACAGCATCTCAAGTATTTTTGCAAACACATACAAACGCTCATCTCGCCAGAAGCATCGCGACGGTACGCCTAAAGAACGAAAGCAAAACATTGGCGCGTGTTTAAAGTGAGATGTACGGTGATCATGTTATCCTTCTTTCAACCCAAATGATAGAATTGTCCCGCTCCGATAAATTCTGACTGACCAAACGCGTGGATTTTATATAGCGCACCGTAGCATGCCTCGCTGCTGAAAAATATATGCCTACTCTGAAGAACCGAAGGAACGTGCAATCTGAGAATTCTTTTGGAAAAAGTTATTAGCTTCTTTAAATAAATGTTTTTGGTAATTATTTAGAAGTTGGCCCTCCACACCGATTTTCGTGACCTTGAAATATGTTGTCAAGGTCATCATTCTGAACAACTTTTCCCTATACATGTTACCGCCGCTCGGCCTTAGTTTCCGAGATATTCGCAAAAAATTGGTTAAACTTAGATTCACCAGTACACTGTATTCCGAGAAAAATGGAGACTGAATGATGATTGAAAGAGTGATTGAAGTGGTTTGAGGTTAGGGTTAGGGTTAGGTTAGGTTTAGATTAGGTTTAGGTTTAGAGCGTGATACGAGAGCTAATATTCCTCGTTATGGAACTCGTACGTCTCATTACGTGGGATATATAGCTGAGTTTTTATTCCGACGTCAATATGATGTTAATGAGCGTATAATGGCATTTGTCAACATGATGGGCGAAATGTTTCCGATTTCTGACGAAACACAAAATGAATAATAGGTATACAATATATAAAAGGTGAAAGAAAGAGTAATTATAACGTGAAAAAATCAAAAACGAACCCTAACCTCAAACCACTTCAATCACTCTTTCAATCACCATTCAGTCTCCATTTTTCTCGGAATACAGTGTACTCGTAATCTAAGTTTAACCAAATTTTTGCAAATATCTCGGAAACTAAGGCCGAGCGGCGGTAACATGTATAGGGAAAAGTTGTTCAGAATGATGACCTTGACAACATATTTCAAGGTCACGAAAATCGGTGTGGAGGGCCAACTTCTAAATAAATACCATGTTTTTTAATTCATAAAAGCATATAGCGCGCGTCACGCAATTGGGACGGGTTATATCTTGAATTTGGTAAGAGATAGGAAAAAGCTGTTCATGTAAAAGTTCAATGGTATGATAATAACGTTTATTTTTCTATGACTTCATTTTCTTCGTGAATGCAACGATGCACTAAACAAATGCAGATGCACTTTTTATTTAAATAGAATTGCATATTTTTTTTACTCGTATCAACTCTTTGGAACATTCTGCATAGAAAAAGTACTATGGTACTATTAGAACTAATAAATGAAGGGGCCTTGGTTCCTTCTCTCCTTCTCTCCCCTCGCTACTATTCCCTCTCACTATTTTGCTAACGCGCCTATATATAACAGTACAATGTTTAAAAAACTAATATTTCGTGAGATATCTCATATTTTTCATAAGTCATACCATTCAACTTTTACATCAATAGCTATTTCCTATCTCTTACCAAATTTAAGATATAACTCGTCCCAATTGCGTGACGCTTCTATTTCCAGAAATCTATAGTAACTTTGTTTTCCGAAACTAATAAAAAATACAAAGGAGTGTTAATCAATATTCTGAGTGAATGCAAATTATTTAAGTAAATAAATATCTCATATACAACTTATCTAAATGTTTGTAGAATTATTGCAAAGAGGAGGTATATTCTTCTCTTGTCACACCTCCTCTTTGAGCGAAGTTTGTTATGGGGCACTATGAAAAATTCAGGCGGGCGTCAGTCAAAACTTAGCGAAAAGGGACAATCTCAATTTGTCATAAGTCATATCATTCAACTTTTACATCAATAGCTTTTTCCTATCTCTTACCAAATTTAAGATATAGGTTATTAATTTTCATTTGATCTACTAGGTCGTTTGCACGATTCTACGAGAGAATCCACAGATAATTTAGAAGAATTAGTTCGCACCAACGAGGATAATGATGCATCGCTTAAAGACGAATGCTTTTCTGTTTTCATATTTTTCATTTTGGAAAATGAACATTTGCATAAATATGTGGACCCAAACATAGAGAAAATTCGAAGACCAAAATTTCGGGGAAGTGGATAACACGATGCATCTAAAATTTTGAAGAACTCAACTCCCTTTTCTAACCGTGCTTTCAAAGAAAGATCATGTTGCAAATCGCAAAGTTCTGCCTGAAATTTTAGGCTTTGTTTCTCGATTTGCATAGTGAGAGGATTCTCAAAAAGAATTAAATCGTTTTTTAGCGTTTCGAAGTCATCGAAACGCGTATGAAATTGATTTATTAGAGAATCAATTATATTTAGATGCTTTTTAAAATTACAATTTGTGCCGTATTCTCCAAAGAGAATCTGGCAAAACGGAAACAAGTAAAGAATATTACTTTCTAATTGACATTTAAATAATTGTAACTTTCTGCGAAAAGAATCGACATGACCAACTAATTGAGGAATAACTTGATTGGTCTTTTACAGCTTTAAATTCAGAATATTTAAATGGTTTGCCATGTCAGTTATGAGAAGAAGCTCGCAAAGCGAGTCTACATCCTCAAAAAAAAATTTTAATTCTTCATATTTTGCAGCAATATTTTCTTGCAAGAAAAGGAAGATTTCTTTTCTTATTGCAAAGAATTTTTCTAAACATTTTTCTGCACTAAGCCACCGAACTTCACAATATGTATAGAGGCACATCTGTGTACATTGCGTTATGTTCCTGGAGAAATTGCTGAAACTTTCTGTGACTGAGAAATTTTTGACTACCTTTAATAATATTAATGATTTTTGTCATAGTTTGCATTGCTTTAGATAGTTTTACAACTTTCCCACATAACGCTTCTTGATGAATTACGCAATGAATGACAGGGAACTTAAAACCTCGCTGCTTTATTTGACCGAACAATCCATGCTTTGTGCCAATCATTGCTTTTGCGCCATCGGTAAAGATAGCTGAAAATTTATCTAAATTGTTATCAAACTTTTTTAAAGTTTGATCAACGGCTTCGAAAATATCAACGCCTGTTGTTCTTGAATGTAATGGAACGAAATCTAAAAGCTACTCAATATGTGAAAAATCTTGCACGATTCGAGCAAAAATACTTAATTGACTTACATGCCGATTATCGGTGCTTTCATCGAGACATAATGAAATAAAATAATTTTTAACAAAAAAAACATCCGACTTCGAAATGCACTAAAAAGCGTAAAATAATTTCTATTTCATTTATACCAATATTCCATAACTATTAATAATATCTACTTAATCGTTAAATGGGATACCAAATACATTTCAAAGTTTTCGGAGGCGGCGCAAAATTAAAAATACCCGAACAAACGATGCTGCCAATAACGATTTGATTGCGGTATGGCAAACTTGGTAATTAATGAGTCGTAAGAGAAAAATTATAGATCCGGCTGAAAACATTTGTAATTGTACCGATTGTATGAGAAATTGGCAGCACTCCTGATGTACATGCACTATACTGCAGTTCACAAGAGACCATACTTAACTCGCGCCACTCACTAGGTCTAGAGAGATTTTTAATAACGTGTGTTATTCCCCTCTACAGCTTGCTTCTTATTATACTTTGCGATCATATAAATGGTGGGCAGAAATATATGACGTACGATAACTGATAACCGGTGATGATATTGTAAAGTTTCACGATACAATGAAATTCCTATTATTTGTCGCAAAAAAAAAACGATGTGAACGCAAAGTAAGAAGCAAGCTGTAAAGGGGAATCACACGCACTACTAAAAATCTCCCTAGACCTCAGTAGGTCACTAGCTGCGCGAGTTAAGTGCGGTCACTCGTGAACTGCAGTATAGTTAATTCAAAATGGGTTTGTTGATTCCCGTTGAATATTGTTTACTTGAAATTATCAAATGGGTGATTTATCATAGATTGCCGACGCCGGAGTTAGAAATCTTCCTAGTAGAGGAAAAGTTTTTAATTTTGCGCCGCCTACGAAAACTTTGAAATGTATTTGGTATCCCATTTAACGATTAAGTAGATATTATTAATAGTTATGGAATATTGGTATAAATAAAATAGAAATTATTTGATACTTTTTAGGGCATTTCGAAGTCGGATTTGTTTTTTGTTATTATTGCAAAAAAACGTATTATTTCATGTACGTTCGGCGTATGTTCACCGATTATTCCGAGACGGATGAATCAGTCGGCATGAAACTTTTTGCATCTTGTAGAGTATAGCTCCCCATTGGTCCCGTAAAAAAAAAATTTTGAATTTTTTCATTCCTAACGACTTTTTTTTTAAATGTATGTTCGCCCATTACTCTGAGACGGATGGACGAATTGGAACGAAACTTTTTGCATCTTGTAGAGTATGTCTCCCGATTGGTCTCGTTAAAGAAACATTTTGCATTTTTTCATTGTTATTGCAAAAGACAGGAAGTTTCGAATCTCAACATAGGATGATTTCAATGACCCTTTAATATGTTGTCAGGGGCATGATTCTGAACAACTTTTTTATTACGCATAATTAACGAAAAGCTTCAGTTTCCGAGATATTCGTGGAAAACTATTGTTACTACTACATTGAATTCTACGTATGCCTACGTGTCTCTGAAGGTGTGTGGGTCAGCATGCAGTCGCCAAATCTCTACTGTTTCTATACATATAGCGCGTCGACCGAAAATCGGTATGCATATACAGGGTGAGGAAAAAGTTCGGGACCGGTGAAATATCTCGAAAATAAAGTATTTTAGGAAAAAATATTTGATACATAAGTTGTAGGGTTTCAATAAATGCATCAAACGGTGGTACATATTTGACCTTGAGCGTAAGTATGGAGGAGCTATCAAGGTCAAGTTAAAAATTTTTAATGGAAACCCCAACTTTTTATTTAATATTCTTGTAGCTGACATCGAGAGCTTTTCAAAACACTTCCATGAGCTTCTTTCGGTTGAGTACTTTTCGAGATATGTGTCGATAAAGTTCAAGCACCGTCGGCAGTAGGAGTAGTCACGGTGTACCGCGTCGAGGTTGCACGGTCGGGTTGATAGCTCATTGTGTGTGTGCATGTGCACGTATTTGTTAATCATTATAGTAGATGTTCGAATTGCCTCCCTTTTACTGCTTGGCAACCTCCACGCGGTACACCTTGGCTACTGCTAATGCCGACGGTACTTGAACTTTATCGACTCATATCTCGAAAAGTACTCAATCGAAAGAAGCTCTCGATGTCAGCTACAAGAATATTAAATAAAAAGTGGGGGTTTCTTTTAAAAATTTTTTACTTGACCTTGATAGCTCCTCCATATTTACGCTCAAGGTCAAATACGTACCACCGTTTGATGCATCTATTGAAACCCTACAATTTATGTTTCAAATATTTTCTCCTAAAATGTCTTGTTTTCGAGATATTTCACCGGTCCCGAACTTTTTCCTCACCCTGTATAATAACTATTGTTATTGTAAAATCCTATTCCTTAGCATTACTCTGTAACGAATGCACTGATCGGGATGAAACTTTTTACGTCTGGATCTTTCCACGATGATTCCATTTGCAAAAATTTATGTAACTTCTTATTGTTAATAACTATTATTATTGCAAAAAATATATTCTGTAGGGTTACTCTGCAAGGAATGTACCGATCGCGATGAAAGCTTTTCAATTTAATAGGAGATATTTCCGCACTGAGCTCGCATCCAAAAATGTATGGAATTTATTATTGTTAATAACTATTGTTATAGCAAAAAGCCTATTTCTTGTTGTTACTCTGCAACGAATGAACCAATCGCGATGAAACCTTTTGTAACGGGCAATGTGTTTAACGTGGGCATTTTGGAAAATGACCAGGCATTATGTAGAATGCCCGTTCGAAAAGACATTGTGCAAAATGGCGTGCGTATGTTATTTCTAGTTAGGCGACGTTTGAAGAAGGCAGCGTACCTTGCGGTAGGTCAGAGCACCTGTACCGTAGACGATGCAGGTACCAGTTCTTCCGAAATGCTGCGACACTCGCCTGTTGCGAATGATTATTCTGCGATTGAAGAACCTTCCACTTCTTATGAGATGCTGCCACACTCGCCTGCTGCGAATGATTTTTCTACCGTAGAAGCGTATGAAGAAAACGTGGACGAAATTGAAGCGTATGAAGAAAACGTGGAAGAAAATGAATCTGATTTAGAAGATTACGCATTGATAGAAACAGCAGAACCACCGCAGTTAGAAGAAAAACCAGTTTCTAACGGGATAGATTTCGTCGATTTTCAACATGTTTTCAAGCAAATAAACAGCTTCGAAAAGTATCGGCTGTGGCGTCGAACACTTCCAAATAATTGGATGTTAACAAAATGGACTGAAAAAAAAGTATAAAGTAAAATGCCAAATGTGTAATCACGTTGAGTGCGTATCGTGCCTTCAGAACAGTGATAACACAATGGACATCAACCGCAACGCTGTTTCCGGTACAATGATGACAGGCGACGGATACAATCAACTAGAAAAAATACTTTTTGACATGAACGTGTCGTGCATGAGCAAGAGAATTTACGAAAAATGCCAAGATGAAATAATCGATGCGTTCGAATTGGCTGCGCAACGAGAAATAGAAGACGCAGGGAAATTAGAAAAAGAGCTAGCCATAGCTGCAACAAATACTCTGACCCGAACAGAAGAAGCAATGCAACCGCTCTTTCCTTGAGCTGAAAGCTTGTTATATGGATTAAATAATAATGCAGTGGAAAGTTTCAATAACATAATTGTGAAATTCATCGGTGGCAAAAGAATAAACTTTGGACGCAAGGGCTCGTATCAGGGTAGAGTCTCTGCTGCTGTTCTTCATTTCAATTCAAGAAAATCGTTCAGCCGATTGAGTACTGCTATGAACAAGGAACCGACAGCCATCGTACAAAATATGGAACAACGACGTAAGCATGCATCGCAAATGGCAGCGAAATATAAGGAAAAAGCCAAAGCATCTCGATACGAAAAGCAATCGTGCGACAAAAATTACGGCCCCACGGCAGAAAAACCAGATATGGAAGAAGCAGTATTCTCTTCTGAGTGTGAGAGGCACATGTTTACATTCCTTCAGTGGCAAACGATGCGACATAACATTGAAGCAGAAACTTGCGATCAGGCCAAGAGCGAAAAATGGATAGCCTACTGTAAAAAATTATTAACTGCATCACATTTCGGCAAGGTATGCCAATTGAGAAAGAATACACTAAGAGGAAATACGATAAAGAGTATAATGTATCCGCAAATTCAATATTTGCGTTCCCTTGAATACGGAAGAGAGAACGAGGCAAATGCCTTGGGACAATTGGAAACGGAACTGGGAATCCAAATCCTACCGTGTGGTTTATTCATCGATGCCGTTGTGCCTTATTTAGGTGCAACTCCTGACGGCCTCGTGGACGATGATACTATCGTCGAAGTGAAATGCCCTAAATCGGCGAAGGATTTATCGCCTGCTGAAGCAATAGAGCAACTTCCTGTAATGCGGCGTATTTTCCGGGATGCTGAAATGAATAAAATTCATCACTACTATTATCAAGTGCAAGGACAGTTGCACATAACAAATAAACAATGTGCTCTATTCTGTTTATGGACAAAGAAAGGAATAAAAATTACAAAAGTACAAAGAGACGACAGATTCTGGGCAACAGAAATGGAGCAAAAACTGAAAAGGTTTTATGAAGACTCTATGTTGCCAGAAATTATAGACAGTAGATTTAATCGGCAGCAACCTATTAGAGAGCCTGCATACATAAAATAGAGCAACAATACATGTAGCAGTACACAAGAAAGTACACGTGACGATGTACATAAAAATCAGAATTGCACCGAGGAGTGCACACAGTTCATATGATGAAGTGTATAATAAACGATTGCTATCTAAGGTCGCAATGCACCTGCGGGTGCACACAGCTCATATGATGAGCTGTTCTATAGTCTATTACGACTGCACCGTTGAGAACCCACAGCTCATATGATGAGCTGTTCTACAGTTTATTGAGACTACACTCGGCGGTGTACACACCACACATGATGAGGTGTATAATAATATCTTTAACGGGGGTGGTGGTGGATTTCTTGACACTCTCCTATTAATTTTTACTTTCAGCTACTTGTTTATTTTATCGGAAGGGAAAACAATTTATAATCTGGGAGGAAACGGGAACACACGTGTATAAAAAGGTAAGTACAATGCCTCTATTTTTATTACCTGTACGTGAATTCATTTATAATCATTATCATGTTGTATTTATTTATTTAGGAGGTCCGCTATATGTATTTATTTATTTAGCAGTAAAGGATTACAATCGAAGATCGTAATTGCACCTGCGAGTGCACACAGCGCATATGAAGAGCTGTCCAATAACGTTCAAAGGCATAAGTATACAAATGCACAAAAGTACAAATGTGGAGAGTGAAGAGGACCGTCTTTGACGGGGGTGGTGGTGGGTCTCTTCACACTCTCCTATTAATTTTTACTTTCAGCTACTTTTCCTTACTTTGCAAGGGAAGAGAACAATTCTTTCATATCAAATGGAAATGATATGTATGACAGCATAAGTATGACACTTATACTTTTAGGCACAAAAGTACAAATGTGGAGAGTGAAGAGGACCGTCTTTGATGGGGGTGGTGGTGGGTCTCTTCACACTCTCCTATTAATTTTTACTTTCCTAATCTCCTATCAATTTTTACTTGACTAATAGTGGATTCATCAGGAAGTGTAAGTAACAGTTTTTACATTCAAATAGTATAAAATCAAAAAGAAATTGTTATTAAACTTATTTATTTTTACAGATGAAACCAGGGTGTACAGCATGATAGTACAAGCGATCCGGAATCGTCTCAACCAAATTGAATACATAATGTTTGTTCAATAATTGCTTTCAATTATCTTATAAGTGTATAGAGTTCATGTTCTACTGTATTATTTTATTAATAAAAAAGGCTTGTACTTTACTGGGTAGTATTTTAATCCTTTTTTGTTAAAATATTAATTCGCTATTTATTTATTAATCTAACCATAACCTAACCGTTTAGTATTTTTATATAAAAAAAGATGTAACCTAAGAAACTTTATTTTTCTGGGATTTCCCATCATTTATTTTTCATTCTCAATTATAGTTCCTCACTCCAACGTAACATATTGTAGCATAAGCATATTTTAATTAATTAAAAGTATAATAAATTTGCACTATCAATCAAACTTTGCGTTTAAATTTTGTCAAGTACAATGCGACAGCTGACTATTTTTTTTACATTCAGAATAGAATACAGAATTAGAAAAAAGCGCCCTCTCGTTTTCATCGGCCACCCGTATGTGTATGGGTATTACCATTTTTGTGCAGAAAAATCTGCTGTAATACCGACCGGCCAAATCGGAGAGGTCACGTACCTCACTTTCGTTTCTTATTCTGCATAATGACGTTAGATGTCACACCGTCAAATGTCGAATTTCTCAATTATGTGTTTTCACGATTGCCCGATTCTTTCCAATGGCGCTTACATCGATTCGGAGGAGGCCTCGAAGGAGTCTGTGCCCTTAAGTCGCCGATTATTGTTTATTCAAAAGTTATTAACAAAGAAAGATTGATATATGCGCCGCAATTTTCCCGGAAATCTGAACATTTCTATGGATATATCGTTCGTTTCGATTATTTGTATCGGAAAGGCGAGGGAGGAGTGTAACCTCTCCACCTGCATCCCCACCCCAAAAATAATCTAACCTAACCTAACTTTCAATACGATTTTCTATTTCATATTTAAAATGATTGAAAATTAGGTTCGGTTAGGGTATTTTGAGGGTGGGGGTGCACGGGGAGGTGCTGCGCCAACAAAATAAACGTTATATCTATAGAAATGTTCAGATTTCCGGAAAAATGCGGCGCATATATCGATCTTTCTTTGTTAATAACTTTTGAATAAGCAATAATCGGCGGCTTAAACCTACCGAATGTTACTCAGGAGGGTGACCTTGATAACATATGTCAAAGTCAAGGTGATCGGGTGTGGGGGCTTTTTCCAAATTGCGACGCATACGTGTATATCGATCTTTTTTTCTTAATAACTTTTGACTAAACAATAATCGCCGGCTTAAACCTGTTGAATGTTACTTGTAACCGATCGATTAGGCTATCGATACGTCACATAGTGTAGGGGCCCGAGGGGCCAGCCGTACTATCATGTCATAGTACGAGTCGCGCAAGCGTAGGACTCCCCTTCGCGGCCGGGAGCACCGAGCGAGGTGCCTGCCGATCCGCAGAACGAGCACTTGTCGTCGAGGTTCCAATGCAAACAGACGTATATCGAGCTCAGATAGAATCAATAGAGAAATCTGCACTTATCGCAAGCCAACCAGCAATTACGAGACATTGTGCTCTGGTATCGCTTCCGAGACCACTCCCGTGCTCCATGTGCAACCTAACGCTGTTTCCCTGGTCAATCGGATTCAGATGAATCCGTGCGAATGAGGAAATCGCACAAGCGAGCCGTGTGGCATGAAGAGATTGTCGGTGCCCGCGTATCATTAGAATAAATTAAAACAAGGAACTCGACTGCAGGTTCCCGTGTCAACGTCCGGGATCTCGAATATTCGAAAGTGTTATCGCGTGCGAATGCCTCTGCGAATGTACCGCCGTAAGCCTGTTTGTAAACGCAACGCGAGCGTCAAGGACATGCTATTCCGAGAAACCTTGGTCGTTGTCTCCTCGTAAACGAGCATGACGGTTGCGAGCTCAAATTTCATGTATAAATCGAATGGACGAGAGCGACTCTTAAAAACCTACGCAGAATAAATGCACTTTCTAATTGTTCCTCGACTAACCCTCTGAGTGTTTCTTAGTTATTTCTCTCCTTCTATAAGCCAATCTGCAACCGCCTCTTGAAGGAAGAGTACGGTTACATACTCAGGAGGGTGTCTTTGATAATATATATCAAGGTCAAGAAAATCGGGCGTGGGAGCTATTCGAAAGTTTATCCAAAGTAACATATACAGTGCTGGGATAAAGTATTGGCACTCTGTACTCGGGCAGAAATAAAAGTAATTCTGTACTGAAAAATGGGCTAAGAAAGAGATTTATTTGTATGGAAATAACAGTATGACACATTTAGAATAAATGCACGTAAATGTTGATATAATAAAATGATTTATTCAAAGTAATGATGAACATGTGTAATTAGAACATAAATAATAACTGTGAAAAAGTATTGGCACGAAACGAAAAAACGCAATTGAAACAAAAAATATGGTAAATATCAGTATTTGGTATGAAGTCCTTTATTTCTAATAACTGCTCTTATTCGTTTTGACATGGAATGAACCAGTTTGGATGTAAATTCCGGTTGAATATTATTCCATTCTTCCAAAAGTAGCTCTTTTAGTTGATTTTTGTTTGTAATGTGATGTTTTCTTAGTCTAACTTCGAACTGAGCCCACAAGTGCTCAATTGGGTTGAGGTCCGGTGATGAGGGCGGTGTTGGTATTGTATGGGCATCAAGTTGTCACTTTGAAAATAAAAATCTCGTCCAAGCCCTAATTTCTCAGCACTTTTTTTAAATTGCTTTTTGAAATGCTTAAATAAACGGTTTTATCCATTATTTCATCTATAAATACAAGTTCCCCAACCCCCGAGGAAGCCATACATCCTCAAACTAGTACTCCGCCACCTCCATGCTTTACTGTACTTTGAACGTTCTTCACATCAAACTCTGTATTTGATTTCCTCCGGACCCTAACGCGACCATCACATTGAAATAAATTAAATTTACTTTCATCTAACCATGATACGTGATCCCAAAAATCTAAATCTTTATACTGGTAGTCATATGCGAATTCTTGTCTTTTCTTCTGATTACGTTTACTAATTAAGGGCTTTTTTCTTGCAACTCTCGAAGCGTAACCCATGCCTTTCAGAAATTTCCGAATAGTTGAGGAATCTATTTCTATGTTATCGTATTCCTTTAACTGTGAAGATATTTCCGAAGATGTTAATTTTGGACTATCTTTTATCAAACGACTAATTTTTCGTTGTCATCTTACAGACAACTTCGATGGACGACCACTTCGACACATGCTTGCAACGTTTTCTTTGTCTTCATACTTTTTAATTACACTTCATACAGTAAATTTATTTTTATTCACTATTTGTGCAATCTCTAAATAGGATTTATTCTGATTACATAGATTTAATATTATTTTTCTCTCTTCAACTGAAGTTTCTGATTCTCTGCGTCCCATTTTTTATATTATTTATATAAACTCTGTTCAATACTGAATATTGTAAAAAAACCTAACCTGTAGTAGACAGGGTATTCCCCTTTTTACGTATAAGAAATGCGTGTGAATCCCCACATGTATACAGTAACTCGAAAATTACTAAAATGTCAGGCGTGCCAATACCTTTTCACATGCATTATTTATGTTTTAGTTATACATATTCATCATTACTTTGAATAAATCGTTTTATTATGTCAACATTTACCTACGTGTATTTATTCTAAATGTGTCATACTATTATTTCCATACAAATAAATCCCTTTTTTCGCTCATTTTTCAGTATAGAATTACTTTTATTTATGCCCGAGTACGGAATGCCAATACTTTATCTCAGCACTGTAGTTACCCATGAGCGAAACAATTATTTCGCAAATCTATACCAACACATTTGAAAGATTGCCCTTGCGTTTTATTGATTGTCATCGCGAAACAAACTTTTACTGAGTACTGTAGGGGAGAGTTGCCGAATTTGGACCGTCGCCTAGATTGGACCCATCACCTTATATTACCTCCTATAACAAATAATATCGCAGTATAGGCAGCATATCTAACATTGATGAATGGTTGCATCAGCGTAGTATACATCAATGTTAGATATGCTGCCTATACTCCGATATTATTTGTTATAGGAGGTAATATAAGGTGATGGGTACAATCTAGGCGACGCGACGGTCCAAATTCGGCAACTCTCCCCTATATGTTTAAATTGGATTGGTAGATCCGTTGGGATCATGGGGATTCTCGGAATTAGTACACATTCACCGACAGCAGTGCCCGTTAAGATTTTAGTTACTATTATATTGTTTTTGAAACCTATTACTTGTAACCTCGTTCCATTGCAAAGTTTTGGAGGATCCAAGTTTCTTAAAGGAAAGGCCGCGAAGTGTCGCCCTTCGATTTTGATGGAACTTCGTACATTTGTTAAGCAGGTAAAAATAAGAGACACGTATTTTTTTATATCGGCTGAGACGCGACTTTAAGGGGTGAAACCACCCCTCAAAGTTTCGACCTGAAACAGCTATCTCGAAAACCAAAGAAGATACGTGAAAACTTCTAATGGGCGGATTTAATGGTTTTTTATATACAATAATATGGCGTTAACAGATTGTCGAAAATACCATTTGTTTATAACAAAAAAAATGTTTATAACATTATTTTACAACTTATTTAAATTTATGAAATGACAAAAAATGTAGAGCATTTTATTCCAAATCCATTGATATATATGTTTATGAAATTGCCTCCTACAGTTTCGCAGATTTTTATTGTTTATGTCTCGCGCGAATGCCCGCTGAGTCAGCGCATGATACTTTAATCGTACCTGACGTTATACCGAAATTATTTATCCGCGTAAGTGGAAAACAACTATTTTTATAACATACAATCTTGTTAAATTTGTATCGCATGATATAAAATAATTAAAATTATACATATTCGATGATAGATGTATTAAATTGATAATTTTAATATGCAACAAGTGATTTGTATAACTTAAGAAACATACTCATGACAAAAATGATAATCATCGAAGAAATGCTTCAAACATAAAGGCTTTCGGCACAAAGCACAAGTAATAATAGCCACATCACCACATCCGTGACATCGTGGTTCATTATCTGCAGCATAGCAGAACTCCACGGGATTTTCAAAATGAGGTGGTCTCGATGATACATATCCACTTTTATACCATGAATATTTAATAAAATTTTCAAATCGCGGGAAAGAAAATTGATTATGAGCCAGCGACTGAAGTTTTAAAATATTGTCCCTCGTGTGGAGATTAATCTCGTAATGCAATAGGATGACTGTGTCCGAAAACTAGCGAACAAAATTTTTCCATACACGAAATCCGTACAAGACTAATGGTTGTAAATATTTTGTAGTCCCTGCTGGAATCGTAAATACTACTAATTCTTTATTTTCCGGTGTAGCTTCCACAATACTACGACCACAATGTCCACTCCAAGAAACTAATAGTAAAGCAGTCTTATCGTTTGTGTTAGGAAAGTAAACTTCTTTTAACCAAATTTTAAAATGTTCATTGGTCAGTTTTCCAGATGTTTACGGGGCAGCCAAAATGTTCGTTGGTTTAAACATAGTCTGCTGTACCCTAGGTCCAAACTCTCCAGATGTTTCCTTTAACACGACGAAGAGAGGAGATAGCAGTTTTCCGCTTGCAGATATTGTAGGTTGTATAGTGTAGCTATGAGTAGTGGATGGAATTGACTGTATTACAGCTTCTACTTTCTTCGTACCTTTCAACGCCAAAGTTCGCCCAGTATGTAGTTCGAGGCTGAAACCACATTGATCCGAATTATACAAATTCTCAAATCCGTAACGATCGGTATAGGATTTAACACGCTCCAGAAAATTATGAGAACTTGAAATCAGTTCTGGTTCTTTATCGATACTGGGCCTCGTCACAAACTTCGTAACTTTTCGCGATACTATGCCATATGCTTTTTTAAATTTTAACAGCCATGTACGACCAGCTGTAAATGATGCTAAATCTTCTTCTTATTTTGCTTGTAACGCCCACCGTCGAATATCTATGTCATGTACTATTATATTTGACCGTATTGCTTGTATAACATTTTTGTATGTATAATCTGCAATACACAGTAATTTATCTAAACATGTGCCACCCATTTCGACTTGGGCAGCCCATCTGCGTAACTGTCGAATAGACTTGACCATTTTGAATCTAGATTGCACTGTTTCTAATTTCAAACGTTTCGTCTTACCACTCTTCCAGTATTCCACAGCATTTTTTCTGTATTCATAACTGGTTGGTGCTTCGGAGAGCGTACATTTTTCTAATTGTTGATCTTGTTCCTCTTCATCAGTAAGGTCTGTTTCCGTTAGGTCCATTTCCGTTTCTTTCAGTCACTGGAAATTTACATCAGGATCTTCACCGTTTGCAAACTCTTCTTCAATGTCTAAATATGTTTCTTGTTCTATGTTGAATGTTGGATCTTCCATACGTTGCACGATTATGTCATATAAAATGTCTTTTAACTCTAACTCAACACTGTTAACAGGCGTCACTTTTTTATCCACAGAATTAAAAGCTATGGATAATAAAGTAAGCACATTTATCGGATTAATATAAACCATTGTGCAGAATAAATTTTGGCAATAATAAACTTCTATTCGTCTCGGTAACTAAACGTCTTGAATTCAAATACTGGACAAAGTAAAAAGTAACTGCATTCACCGATTTTATATACGTATTCTGGCTCGTTGCTATACGATAAATCACGTGGTCGAAGCGCGATTGGTGAGAGTTCTGCATATAAATAACAAAAATTTATAAGATTATACGAGCGAAGGTCACATAGGTTACAAGATATTTTTATTTTTAAAGTAAATGTTTCATAAACAATCGCTTTACTATTCCATTCGTTGAGTGGATACTGTAGTGGACATATGGAAAAAGCTGCATCAGATAATAAACAATTAGAAGTATTTACTATCTATCTGAAAATAAACCACGTATGGCTATTATTACTTGTGCTTTGTGCCGAAAGCCTTTATGTTTGAAGCATTTCTTCGATGATTATCATTTTTGTCATGAGTATGTTTCTTAAGTTATACAAATCACTTGTTGCATATTAAAATTATCAATTTAATACATCTATCATCGAATATGTATAATTTTAATTATTTTATATCATGCGATACAAATTTAACAAGATTGTATGTTATAAAAATAGTTGTTTTCCACTTACGCGGATAAATAATTTCGGTATAACGTCAGGTACGATTAAAGTATCATGCGCTGACTCAGCGGGCATTCGCGCGAGACATAAACAATAAAAATCTGCGAAACTGTAGGAGGCAATTTCATAAACATATATATCAATGGATTTGGAATAAAATGCTCTACATTTTTTGTCATTTCATAAATTTAAATAAGTTGTAAAATAATGTTATAAACATTTTTTTTGTTATAAACAAATGGTATTTTCGACAATCTGTTAACGCCATATTATTGTATATAAAAAACCATTAAATCCGCCCATTAGAAGTTTTCACGTATCTTCTTTGGTTTTCGAGATAGCTGTTTCAGGTCGAAACTTTGAGGGGTGGTTTCACCCCTTAAAGTCACGTCTCAGCCGATATAAAAAAATACGTGTCCCTTATTTTTACCTGCTTAACAAATGTACGAAGTTCCATCAAAATCGAAGGGGGACACTTAGGAGCCTTTCTTGTTAGTAATATGATCGGAGCACCAATTTTTATAATTAATTGATGTGGTGGTATTCCTGGTGGATTTAAACTGTTTAGAAACTCTTGAGGGTAGTGTACCATATCATCAAAATTAACAATATTATTAATTGAATTGAACCTTTTGTTTTCTGATTGATACCTGTCTAAAATGTTGTTATTTATTTCGTCCACTACTAAAGAACGATGTCCAAAAGTGGCCAAAATTTGCCCATCATATAAATGTATGAAATTAGTCGATTTTTATGTTTTTGAACCTGCTAATTGCAAATATGACACTTAAAATTGGCCAAAGTTTGGGGAACTTTGGGAAAATGCATTTTTTTTGCATAAAAATCTTGTTTTGGGAGAAGAACCGTACAACATTTTGGACACATAAAAGTGTGTCATATTCGCAATTAGCAGGTCCAAAAACATAAAGATAGACTAATTTCATACATTTATATGATGGGCAAATTTTGGCCACTTTTGGACATCGTTCTTTGTAGGTATTATTATCGATCTTTCACACAATCTCTTAAAATTTTTACTCGGTAAATTTTGTATGTCAGGGTAAACATTATTGATTAGATTATTCAATATATTAACTTAAGTACCATGTTCTTCGCTTAATTCGATATAATTTCTTTCCGACTGTACATTGCCATTTCCCATATCTAACAAGAGAGATGCAAAATTAATATCACTAGATTTCGATAACAACATGGCACGTATATTTGTACGTAATGCTAATTTTTTAATATGAGGCTAAATGGTAGATTGTTTTAAACATGCCCTTATTGTGGAGTTATTTTTATATATTAAGTGTACAAGGGTTAAGATTAGAATATGTATCATCGAAATCTCTCCAACATGGAGAGATCCCGTGTTTCAAAAATAGGAAATAATATGTGTGAGGAGGAGGGTATTTTAATAAATGAATTTAGACGATTTTGAGCCTAAATATTAATAATCGTTTATTGGCTCTACATGCTTATGGGGAAAAAGCCCGTCGGCATAAAAAACCCCTTGTTTTCTTAATATTACGTTTGATTATACTAATGACCGGTGGAAATGCGTGCAATAAATGTCATTGCGTTCGATTATAATACCTGACCATGTAAGCGAATACGGGTCCGGGTGGTTACATGCAGTACCCAACCCAGCAGGTCGACGCTCGACAGCTTACATGATATCAGGTGATAATGTAAATTAGAGAGGTACATGCTTAACCAACTCTACGGGTCGTCGTCACGACCATAATATACGTTATTATTAGAATTCTTTAAACTTGCACTCGTGGACGAACCATGTCGTCGATCGCGATCCGAACTGTTGCAAGCTTCTTTTTAGACTGCCTAATAAGTATCGATCGCCCGAGAATCTACGCATTAAAAAAGGTCAACGAAGAGCTAATTTCCGTTCTCGCTTGCTCTCTAACTTATCGGGAATGGCGATGACAAACCGTTGGATAATTTACGACTTGGCCGTGCTTACGTTAAGACCGATCCTAGCGAGAACTAAACAAAGACCCTGCCTCGGTTCGTATTTCGAGGCATAGGCTGTTCATGGTGGTCTACGCATCGAGCCACTTGAAGTCATAAACTACCTTCGGTCTTGACACAAAATAAAACGCCGAGGGCCGAACAGAATATAAGTTGGCAAACCTGCGAGACGAAGGAAGGACGAATGAGGGGAATAACGGTTACAGTAAGATGTGAGAGCTATGAGAGTATACGAGAGTTATCGAGTCTGATTAAAACCTTTATTGTAATACTAAATACATATCTTATTAATATATACATATATAAGTCAGTTATTTGAACCCACCAATTCTGAATCCCTTCACACTTATAATATCTACACGCATACTTCGAAGTATAATAGGTCTGACGAAAATCTCCAAATAAAACGAATGTTAATCCTCCCATAATTTTAGAAGATGATTTTAGATCTTGTAAAGTTCTATTTACTGCTTCTAAATGGGCTCTGTTACTCATGGTGCATTTGTCTCAAAAAATAATTACTGCTTCTTGAATTACCTTTGCAACAGGTGATTGTCAATAAAGAGCCTTGTGGGGTTTAGAACCCGCTCTGCCGTTCCGAAGCTTTTTGCTTATACCGGCGGTGTTAAAGGGCGCATAGCGCTAGGTTAACCTACCACCCAACTTCACCTCGTTACCAAGGGGAGACTGGTCGGAGCAATTCCGCTCATGGCAAGCCAATCATCGCACGGGGCGAAGACCCAACACCAAACTCTTCGTCGGCGTGTAAGGAGTTTTGCTCTAGGACGCTTCTACTTTATCAAGCTTACCTGCGTGGTCCCAGCTCAACCCACGAGGCCCTTCACGTCCACAGCCAGAGCCCTGTTTGCCACCGGTAAACCGATGCCCGGACCACACCACGGGAGGAGCGGTTGGCACATGTCACCGCTGGGGCTGGCTACAAGGCCCCGAACGGCATCTTTGTGGCCCTACCTTTGCAACAGAACTATTTTTTCGAATAGAACAAATAGACTGTTGTTGTGGATTAACATTGAGAGGCAATTTGAAGGTAGAATGTGCCGTTCAACCGCCATTGAGAAGCGTAGCAGCAATCCCTGAAGATGCACCCGCTAACGAAATTTCGCTAGCAAAAGATTAGTTACATAGGTTTTTCCTGTACTTTCTGGGGCATCAATAAAAAATGTGGTACCCGTATTTTTATCGACGCCATATATTATTGTGTTGTAGACTAAACGTTGATCTTGTAACCATATAATATGTCATATACATATATATTCGGATCAGTAGGGGTATACCCCTTAAACGACAATGATTCCCACTCGCCCGAGATGCGCACGCATCGATCCCCACGCGGCATCGATCCCTACCTAGGATCGATCGATAGGAGGTCGATGCAGGATCGATGATCCGGCACTCTACGTTCGATAGCTCTAGCGTTAAGATGCGAAATACAAGGGTCAGTTGGGCGAGAAACGATACGCGAAGACGAGTCAAACCGACTTAGTACAATCGTCAAACTGCCGATCTACTGTCTTCGTGTATGCGCCTCAAACCGAGGAGTCGCGTGCACAAGCTGAGCCGCGGCACTGCTTCAAGGGATGCCTGTTTGCGAATAACGAAGGTTTCGTCGTAGTAGTCAATATAAAGAATAAATTACATCTAAATTCTTAAGTATATTTTGTTCGGTTCACATCAACACCTGTGAAATAGTTATTCAGTGAAGCAGTTCCGCGACTCAGTTTGTGACTTCTGGGTTTGGGCCACATATGATTCGTGCTTCGCGTTTTATATATTCAATAAAGTCCTTTTAAATATTCACATATTAAAATTAATATCAACGTCAAGTCACTGTTCGTTAGCAACGGAGAAATCATCAAGGTCACGTACTCGTGCCCTGCCGAGACCTCTTAGTTGTTCTAAACAATAGTGCCCAGATACTTTAAACAAACATAGTCTCGCCCAACGTAACGAATAACACCATTAATTGCGTTCAAATTGATAATTTCGATTCTTGTCAGTCAAATCTTAAGGGTTACTATATATTGTGTGTGAGGAAAGCACGGTACTGAACGAACCACTGAATCTGGAAAAATCCAAGAGACCACGGAAGTGCCTCTGGACAATTCCTAGATAACACGGGACGTTAATACTTTGTGCCCATCAGCGACGTGAGACTCTATCCCTCAAGGGCAAGACCTCCCGTCGTTCTGATAACTTCATATATATATATATATATATATATATATATCAATTGATTAAATTCCATCTATTCTCACAAGAACCGAGATTGTTTCAATAGATCGTTCGGCAAAGCATCACACTACGAGCCAGGAGTGGCGTCCGCGTTTTTTGTAAAGTTATCAATAATCGGGTATAAGTGTTATACCACGAGCCAGGAGTGGCGTCCGCGTTTTCTAAAGTTTCTAACATTCGGTATAAATTGTTACACTACAAGCCAGGAGTGGCGTTCCGCGTTTTCTAAATCAAGAATACAAATACAAATAGCTGACGTTCCTCAATGTACAAACTATCTTGAAAATACATAAGCAGACTTTTACCAGATATCTCTCGCTGTTTCTTATCAGACAACCTAAAAATTCCCAGTTACCAAACGAGTAGAAAGTAGGAAAAAGTATCCAAAAAGAACGGTTACATATTGGCGCCCAACGTGGGGAAACTTTAGAAAACGCGGACGCCACTCCTGGCTCGTGGTATAACACTTATACCCGATTATTGATAACTTTACAAAAAACGCGGACGCCACTCCTGGCTCGTAGTGTGATGCTTTGCCGAACGATCTATTGAAACAATCTCGGTTCTTGTGAGAATAGATGGAATTTAATCAATTGATATATATATATATATATATGAAGTTATCAGAACGACGGGAGGTCTTGCCCTTGAGGGATAGAGTCTCACGTCGCTGATGGGCACAAAGTATTAACGTCCCGTGTTATCTAGGAATTGTCCAGAGGCACTTCCGTGGTCTCTTGGATTTTTCCAGATTCAGTGGTTCGTTCAGTACCGTGCTTTCCTCACACACAATATATAGTAACCCTTAAGATTTGACTGACAAGAATCGAAATTATCAATTTGAACGCAATTAATGGTATTATTCGTTACGTTGGTCGAGACTATGTTTGTTTAAAGTATCTGGGCACTATTGTTTAGAACAACTAAGAGGTCTCGGCAGGGCACGAGTACGTGACCTTGATAATTTCTCCGTTGCTAACGAACAGTGACTTGACGTTGATATTAATTTTAGTATGTGAATATTTAAAAGGACTTTATTGAATATATAAAACGCGAAGCACGAATCAGAGTCGCGGCACTGCTTCACTGAATAACTATTTCACAGGTGTTGATGTGAACCGAACAAAATATACTTAAGAATTTAGATGTAATTTATTCTTTATATTGACTACTACGACGAAACCTTCGTTATTCGCAAACAGGCATCCCTTGAAGCAGTGCCGCGGCTCAGCTTGTGCACGCGACTCCTCGGTTTGAGGCGCATACACGAAGACAGTAGATCGGCAGTTTGACGATTGTACTAAGTCGGTTTGACTCGTCTTCGCGTATCGTTTCTCGCCCAACGGACCCTTGTATTTCGCGTCTTAACGCTAGAGCTATCGAACGTAGAGTGCCGGATCATCGATCCTGCATCGACCTCCTTCGATCGATCCTAGGTAGGGATCGATGCCGCGTGGGGATCGATGCGTGCGCATCTCGGGCGAGTGGGAATCATTGTCGTTTAAGGGGTATACCCCTACTGATCCGAATATATATGTATGTGACATATTATATGGTTACAATCTGTAATTAATTTTGGCTCATATTCGACTACATAATTTTGCAGGTCACTTATATTGTAACTTGTTTCTCTTAAATAATATGTATTCATTTCATTTACTAGATCGTTTCTCAAAGCTTCTGGTAAACCAAAGTCTTTCAAACGCCTATCTCTTAAGGATATAATTTTATCTTCAAGAATAATTAGTCCTTTATTGAAAATCTCGTCAGAATACTGCTATTAGCGTTTTGTTGTCTTTCTCTATGTGATAAATCTTCACATAAAGATTCTTTAAATTGATTCCATAAAGCTAGAGGATCCGATGGCTGACAAAATATCAATATTGTTGCAAACAATTCTCTAAGATGATTAGGTGATTGGGACATTAAAGCATCGTTGAGAGTATGCTGCCAATGTTCATCATTTTCTATTAAACCTAAGTTTTTGTATGCAGCTTGATAGGTCGGTTGTACAATACCATTAACTGTTCGTAATGATACGAAAGACGTAGGTCCACGAACTTAATGCAACAAAAGCCGAAGATAAAAACATTCTGAAAAGTTGGGTTATATCGTATACGCGCGACCAATAGCTGAATCTTTTTTGATTCCGGGATAACCAGCGACATCCTGGCCCCGTTTGTGCCGTTAAAATGTATTATTTGACCATGTATAATATGATACTACTTCAGGATATAATAGAGTCTTTGCAAAATTATCATATGAACATAGTTCAAAGAATGCCATAAGTGTTGTTTTAGGAGGATTCTGAACACGTTGATGAAGTGTATTTTCATTAAAATATACTCTTTGTCCATTCTCAAGATGGACGGCTAGGTGCATGACTGGTGGATAGCGTTCATGGATAGGAAATTCTAATATTCGTCATGCCGCCTCTGAAGAACTTATATATCGACCGTTAATATATTTCTGTATTTCATCGATTTGAATAGCAGCTGTTGCCTGATCAGTGCCCTTATTGATATATTTACAAACGTATTTGATCGCTTTGATGAAATAGCAGTATTCAACATTAATATGGGCATTGAAGCATCGACTTAACATCGGCGAGTGTGGTACAATCCATCGGTTATCTATTTGTATTCCTTCTCGTACATTCAGCGTGGCTACATTACCACCATGAGTTGGTGGTCGTCTGCAATATTTTGGGTAGCCATCCTCACCTGTTTGTGTCTCTATTATCATCTCTCGCGGATAGCCTTTACTACATTTCCCATCCGTCATGCATGAACTATTTTTATTTTATTCATATTACCGCAAGGCCCATGTTTCATATTCTTGCAAACAATGTTATATAGCAATGGATCTTCTTTTTTATTGGGTATCTCAGCAGAAATAATTGAGTCAATTTCATCTGACTGAATTTTCGTTTCAAGCTAAATCAATGTATGTGCGTGAGGTAGACCTTTCTTCTGCCATTTTATGGTGTACATATGACATTTTACTACACCGAATATGTGATTCTTCGTCAATAAATTCACAATTTTTTTTAGTTTTAGATGAAACACTCGTGCAATTAAGTCGTGCCGATGTGATGATTTCTGTCCCGGAAAAAGTTCTTCTTTAATTTCTGGCCATTCCGGATTACAAGTAAATGTAATGAACAAATCAGGACAGCCATATTTTCGAACGTAAGTCATTGCATTCTGAGTCTTTTCATATAAATAACGTGGCGAGCCAGTAAATGACGAAGGTAAAATTATTCGCTGACCAAAATTCTAATAATCAACATTACCATCGGCATTGACAGTGTTACGAGCCGGAGGGGGCGGCTGCATAGCCGGGGCTTAATTTCGATTATGGTAATTGTTAATGGCTTGACCAGTGTTGTTATTAACACTGGGAGCCTAAGGAAGTAGACGCGGAGACGAACCTACGTATGGCTAACCTAGGGAGCCTCAGGAGTGTGATATGCGGACGAACCTACGTATGGCTAACGTAGGGAGCCGCAGGAAATGTTAGTATTAGGTCTCATAACTTGGTTGATGTATCTCGAGCGGTAAAGGTACACCTTAGTGGGTTTCTGGATAGTAAATATAATTGAACAATAGTATGTAAGTTAAGATAATATGAGTTTATTCTCTATTCCGGGACCTTACAATTGTTATGTGTAATTGTCGCGGTGTTCAATGAATTAAACTCTAAGTTGTAAGTTTAAATGAATTGAATAAATAATAAAGTTTAGTTGTTTAGAGATTATCCGTAAAAGAACGTACTGACGTGTATCGAACTGATTCTAGACTTCAACTAGACCCGAGGTGCCCTTGTCGCCACCCTTTTTATACTCAAAAATTAGAGTAAAAAGGGTGGTGGGGACTGACTCTACGTGAACTGTAGGACCGCGCCCTTGCTTTGCGTTGGTCTCGAATTTTCTAGAAGACGGTTGGTGTCGGGTGCACACATCCGATTCCATATAAGGAAATTTTTGAGAAGGGTTTGTAACACCATATAAGGAAATTTCCGAGACGGACACGTAACAACTGCATCACAAAGATTTATGTAATTATCTGCTCGCAGTCTTTCTTGATTATTTCGAATATAATTTAATCTTTCTGTAATTATTTTTGCCACCATATCAACAATATACTGATTAAAAAGTTGTCGATAGTAAAGAATATAATTCAATGAATTTTCCCTGATCATCAACCTGTATGCATAAAACTGAAAGCACGACACTGTTTTATTAGAATTTTCAGTACCAGTAGAGACACTGGTCTGAGGGATATTGATACAATATCCATCCTCTCTTCTTGGAAAAATGAGTGGATATTGGAAGGCATCATATGAACGGTGTAACTCTGATACCTTTTGTAGTTGACCATCGCGGCCGTATATTACAATATCTCGTGGGTCCATATCCTTATTCACTAACATTACAGCGACCTCATTTATAGAAGGTGCGTTGTATCGTCTTTTATGTTGCCTGGGTGGAGCCCGATCAGCGCGAATAATTAATTTGAAATCTGTAATATTGGGAGGAGCATTTTCTAAAGCTGTTTTAAAACTTTCAACATAACAATTGCAAATATGTAAAAGATTTTGTAAAGCTTCAATTAAATCTGTTTTTAAATTTGGACGTATGTTGGGACGCAAAGATATTTGGTCGGCTTCAAAAATGAAATAAATTTGTAAAAAACGTGGGTTATCGTCATTAGGAAATAAACTGCCAACATAATGATAAAGGGCCTAGCAGAATAAGGATAGTCAATCGGTCCCCATCCCAATTTTTATTGCTATTGTGTGCCATGCAATGCTCTTGACCTAAAACATCATCCCGTAAAGTTTCAGATCGCTACCCCCCCCCCCCTGTTTAGGAGTGTTACGTCGCGAGCGTGATACGGCGCGCGACGTACAAAATAAAAAGGAATAAAATTGATATTTAGTTATATTATTATTTCTATTACTTTCTGAGTGGTTAATACGCGGTTGAGAACGGTATTAGCGCTGCCACCAGTCCCAATCGTGCTCGACGGTGTTAGGTCGATAACGATTAGAACAATTTAAAAAGAATCGATAAATTTAAAGTTAGATTCTGGATTTATGTATTGAGTCCGTCAATGCTCTGGTCCCATACGGGTCCCTCGTGCGAATTTGTGCGAAGATGGTAGGCGTGAACATGTAGGAAGGAAGTGTGTTAGAAAAGAAAAATGAATTTGAAACTAGTTATGTGTAACAAAAAGTATAATTTCAGCAAAAGAAAGCATAGCAATAAAATGGTTTGGTTAACAGGAAGTACGAGCTGTTTGAAATACAGAATAAATGAAATATATATATATATTAACAAGAAAAATAAATTATGTAATTTTGAGATGATTCAAGCGACGATTTCGGTGAACAATTAGTGTATAGTGAGAAGAAACGGTCCCAGGGGGAAAACTACCAAGACCAACGGTCCCGTGGACCGTCTCTCTTTATTATAAACGGAATTTTTACTAGAGAATGCTAAATATCTTAGACACCTTTAAACACGGTGTTGAACAGAACGATCTAGTGGGAAATTTTCCAGAACACGCGGTTTCGTAGATCGCCCGTTTTGCCTCACTAAATCCAGATTCGTCGTATTGAGTAGAATGAAATAGACAACTTACCAAGCTTGATGTTAAATAATATATGATAATATAGTTCAAGATAATATCTCGTTGAAGCCTGGATGTTGTCTAGAAATCTGGAAGGCGAAGAAAGGATGAAAAACTTGACACACGCACTACGCGTTCGCGATCGGCCTTTTCGACGGTATTACTGTTACGGAGACGAATTACGAAAACCAATTTCAAAGACGACGCGACGCGGAAAAAGGAAATATAATTAAGGGGGGCGTTTCATTTTTTCGGTGGAAAAAACCGAGTTTTTTGGGAATTTTTTTCAGCAAAACTACGCAGTATTTTAATTTCATCTTTGGTGCATCTTTTGACAATATATTTGTGTACTTAAAAATATTTTTGTTATTAAAAATGTTACATTGTGTTCGTTGTAAAGTTAGATGCCGCGTGGGGTGCCTTTTTTGCTGGCGTGCACGATATCAGTTGTTACGATTATCTGAAACCAATAAATCCAATGGTATTTTGTTCTGTATACATGTAGTTCTCGCATGAACTAGAACTAAGAAAAAAAAATGGTTTTTGAGCAAATGGCAGCTTGTCAAACTTGAATGATCGATTTTACTCTTAAAATTGGTAACTGTTCTTGCGATAAAAAGAAATATATACAACGTATTACTTTTTCCCTAGTTCGGACGATAAAGGGATGTTTTCTGAACATATAGTTAAAATTTCAAGTCAATCGATTGAATAGTTTTTTAGAAATCACGACCGCCAGTCGTAAAAAACCTGTTTCGAGAAAAACGCGTTTAAAGTTGCTGCGCGCTCTATTATATACCTATGCGCCAAGTCGGTTTACGGTCTATAACTTTCACAATTTAATTAGTTTTGAATTGAAACTTTGTAGAGACATTCTCAAGACTTCAAACTACAAGACTACGTAAAAAAAAAAAAAATCGATTTTTTTCACCGAAAAAATGAAACGCCCCCCTTAATTAGCGGTCGATTTAAAAACGAAAGAGAAAAAGATAGGAATTGAAAAGTATGAAAAGAATTTAACGTATTCGTATGAGTTCTTGACACGAGAACCGCGAATCGAAACACTCTCGACACTCTGCCTCGTTACACGGAGGAACTTTGCCGAGCAATCTAATTACACGATTCCGTAGACAACTCTGTCTCTACGCGAACACGGGCTCCCCGTCACGTACCTTACGATTTTTCGACGAAGAGTCATTTGCCTCAGTCAAGCGATCGTATCTCAGGGTTCGACCCGCGATCATGGGCTCAAAGTGGGGACATCATTTGGCAAATCAGGGCACGTGTCGGAGGGGAAATCTCGTGCGTATTGGGTTAGTTGGCCGTTCTTCCTAGTTTCTCATCCCTTCTTGACCTTTCATGCTTCCCTTGTCTAGCGTTGTCTATCTCTTTCTACCCCTCTAGCGCTACGCGAATTTCATGCGTCGCAATTCTAACGCTTCTGGAATGTTCGAAGTCTATTACGACTTAATTTTATTCGAATTCCCTAATCAAGAGGCTGTTATAAATGTTTCCGGTATCGAGGAAAATCTAGGTTTTATAATAGATGTTTGATGTACTATGTTGAATGACTAGTAAATGAATACTGTAACACCAGAAAAAGAAGCTTCGCGAAAGCGACGCAGTCTGGAAACGTCCAGACGATTTCGAAAAAGTCGGTGATAGAGCATCGCGGAAGGCAGAGATGCGAGGCGCGAGCAAAGTCGCGAGGGGCGAGCGGAGACGCGGAACACGAGCGCGGAAAACGCCAAATTCATTCCTGACGACGAGATCGTTGATTTCGGCGACCGCGGATAGCAACGAGCGGATATAAATTAAGGGCTCGCGACTGCCTCGGTCTATTTCGCCTGCTGTTAACAGAGAGAAAGGACGAGGTAAGACCATCGGCCGCTCTTGGTCAGCAAGTTAGGGACTCCGGCAGGAGAGTACGGCGACAATACCTGGACGCCTGCCGGAGAAGAGAGAGAGAGAGAGAGAGATCCCGGTAGGAGAGTTCAGCGACAATACCTGGACGCCTATCGAACGGGAAGAGAATGTTTTCTACGAATAAATAAACAAGAAAACTATATCCTACACCTTGTAACCTCATCTAATCCGAATAAATCCTGTCTTTCAACAGATTTCCTTGTATTTCAATTAAACAATGGCTACAATACTAAATTATTCCGGTCTTATTCGCGTTTAGGCGGATTACGTAAAAAGGCAATCGGTGTTTTATAATCATCGTCAAATCGCGGATATATGCGAGTATTTCATTGCAATTATTTGACATTAGTTCCGCGTATATTAAATTTTATCGATATACGTATATTCGAAACGTTTCACGTTAACGTTTAGCAGAGGTTCGTTGACGGTGTTTATTGCCTTGGTCGACCTTTGTCTTGAACGTTCTTGGACGTCGGTCGACGATTTCAAACTACAGTGGTTGTCACGCAAACCCTCGCATTTCATAATCATTCAAACAGTTTCATTCCGTCCAATTCTAATCGCTTTCGATCATAATTGCATTCATTCTTCGGTGGAAGGACCGGCTGACGCATGCCTTGCAGATAGGAGAGGTATTTCGTTTGCGAGGCAAAACAAAATCGTATTTCCCTTGTTCTGCGCGGTTAAACCGGGAACTTCCAAGTGCGTCGCACTGCTTAACCGCACGGCGAAAGATGTTGATAATACCTCTCCTTAACTTTAGCGGTTTCGAATTTCTATATGTTTATTGCTATGCGGTTTCGACGAGGCAATTGTCCTAAGGAAGGTTGACTTCTTATTATTTGAAAAGAACTAATTATAGCCTCCTTTGTGTGCCTCGCCTGGGATTATCTCCAAGTGCTGCGCACTGACGAGATACACAAATTCGGTATATTAACGGTCAAACTATTCAAAACTATCAGAAAGAAAATGGAAATAGATCTTAGCCATGGTCGGATTATTGAAGATAATCCGGACGTAACAGGGTAATATGAGGGTTAACGGCCTTAACTTTATCTTTTTTTCCTCCGTTACTATTTCAGATATTTAATTACGGTAGAAACGAAAATATACGTACTTATAAACTGCATATCATATATTTTTTCGTAAATTGCTAATCAATTATTAAGGGTAGAAAATAAATAATTTATTGTTTGCGGGTGCTAATTACAAACAACCCTTTGAGTGACACCTACCAAAAAAATCAGGAATGATGTTCTGTTATTTAGCTAACATATGTAGAAGTTTCAGGACGGTCGAATGGCTGGAACATAGTTAAATAATTAAAAAGAAACAAAACTGACAATATGCATATAAGGGAAGGACATTTATTGTATGATTTTATAAAGAAAAGTCTAATAACATTACATAGTTAGCAATGTACATTAATCAGTAAGAGTTCCGAAAATCATCGTACTGCAGAACAAAATAAATAGCAATTTAATCTTCATCGCTGTCTTCATTAATAACTGCCGTTGTATTTGTCACATCGAATGTTTGCGTCAATATCTCGGAAGGTTTTATTATTTTAGATTTAAAACGGCCATGAGACAGGTAATATGTATATGATTGTAGCTACGTGTAAACAACAACCTACTGTCCTGTTGCCGTTCGCACAATCACATGCATACCGCGATATAGCCGCGAAACCAATGGAGTTCGACCGATATTTAATGTAGCACTGGTAGGTTTTTCGATTGATATGCCTGGAACGAACCTTCGCCCTTATAATATTATTGTCTTCCTTTAAATACTCAACGTTTAAAATATTTTCGCCCTTCATTACTTCTGCGAGGTAGCATACTGCTTGGGATAATTGATATGTACCTGTAAATGATATGATATATTTACGTAGTATACATATAGTCATATTAAATAATATAATAGGATGTATTTACTTGTAAACAGAATTTTTAAATCTCTCTCTGTTAATTCGGGAAAATCCATTAACGAGCTGCTAGTCATTCTTGTAAAGGGTTTCTTACGGCGACTTAACCTATTTGCTTCTATTAGTTGTTGCAGCGTGTTGTTTTCAGTTCGACGTTCCTTCATGTAGTTAATTATTATATCTGTAAGTTCTGGATCTGAATCTAATCTCTGTCCAAATGTGTTGTGCAGAAATGAGGCTATTCGATACAGCGATTTCAGGCTTGGTAAAAGTTTATTATCCATTGTGTGATGTAATAACCAGTATTTCTGTCCTATGTCACCGTGGACAGTTTCTACAGCCCATCTTATTTTGGTGACAAAGCGTGACAAATTGGCTTCTTCTGTTATTAATTGCGCCCGATTTCCTTTACAGGGTGGCATTAAAACATTGTACCCTTTGTTTCGCATATATTCTATGACGTCTCGAAAACCGCGGTCAACAATACAGAAATCACCTGGTTGCAGAAGTGTACTTATTCCAGTTGGTTCTTCCAGCAGAATTTTCATTATTGTTGTTTCGTTCATGGTGGCATTAAATGGACCCTCTGTATCTACAATATACCCGTTCGTTGTACAAATTGTGAATGGCTTACACAACGATGTCTTTTTTTGTCCAGAATACGATTTCCTCTGGTACTTATTGTTTCTGCTTTTTTGATGTGTAACGTAAGTTCCATAGAATATTAAATCTAACGTGGCTTGTCTCATATTAAACAGTTTTTTCATTCCATAGGTGGTTTCATTTAAAATGAGCTCATCTCTGGATTTTGAATATATTCCAAAATTATTGGACAGAATATCCTTTTCGAATGCGTTAATTGTTTGGTATACATATTCTGAAACTTGCTGCTCGTGTTACAGACCGAATATATTTTTAATCATTACGTTTGAACCACCGCTTCTGAGTTTAAACAAAAATACAATCAAGGCCTGTGTCACAGTTCGTGATTCGCTGTTCCTCATGCTAGTCAGCATGCATTCCAATTTGTTAATGTCAACCCAATCAAGTCCTGTAAATGCACGAAGTTGTTCTTCACTTATAGAACCATCTGCTATTTTATTTATCAAACAATGTTGCACCCGCGTTCATTGCCAATATGTCCAAAAACATGGAAACCTTACATGCTGTTACTGAGCTGCAGGTAGAATGGACACGTAGTAGGTGTAGTTCATCACCGTAAAATCTTTTTTTAATAATGTGTTTAGGGCAACACCGATTACCTTGCGGTATGTAATCCTTCTTTCTGTAAACACTTGGAGGCGCGCTTCTAATGGTATCATTATCAGTTGGCTAGTTGATCGACACAATGTGCAATGTTTATGTGTACACTGAGTCCCATCGAAGTTGTCGCAGTGAAGTTGGCGCACAAACACATTTACGCCGCGTCGGTGAGCCGATGCACCTCACCTATCGTGAATGTGTTAATGCGACAACTTCGATGGGACTTAGTGTACACGTAACTCTTTTAAATGGCAATTCTATAACTTCCGATGTTCTGTTACTGCTGCTACTGTGGAAGTCTGGATCTACTGTATCAGCATCACTATTGCTGCTACTTTCACACGGCTGCTGTCTCCTTTAAATAATTAATCAATACCTGTTACAGAAGGTGGATCCAATTGTCACAGTCTTGTCACAGTGTTCCTGGTATTCAGCTGCTTCCTCTTCCGTGGAAATCTGCTTCACTTTCCCACTGAGTCCCTTCAGAGATCGATTACACTGAATGCATTTATTATTATTACTGCCACTCGCAGATATTTTTTATTTAATAATTTTTTAGTAATACCAAATATCTTTAAATATTGTAATAAATCTTAATCTACGGATTGCAATAAATATTCTACATATACACCTTTTTACCCCAAAAAATACGAAACAAGACAATGCTAATCCGGATATAAAAGATGGAGGCAATCGACGCGAAAATGTTTGAGATGTGAGACGACCGATGACTTTATATACTTATTGTTGCTACGGGCCAGGTCAGAATTTCTTAAAATATTGGAAACTGTTTACAGCGGTTGAAGCCCTGTAGCGCTTTATGGTGGGTAGCACGGTGCAGATGTTTTACAATATAATGACTACAAGTTCGCCAAGGGAACACCGAAATTGTTTTCGCGCCTCAACAAGAAATGAGAACCGTTCCCCTTTGCTGCTATACGCACTTCTTACCTTGCGGAACTAATGAGTGATGAAAATACTTTAAATGTTGTGTATTTGAAAGAAGACAAAAATATTATATGGTTCGCTCTACACATATTAACTGCAAAACATATCAATGCTTCATTGAATATGTACTGAATTCTGTTAGTTACACGGCTATACAGCGGCATATATAATTTAGTTAACTATGTATGTTCCAGCCATCCGACCGTCCTGAAACTTCTACATATGTTAGCTAAATAACAGAACATCATTCCTGATTTTCTTGGTAGGTGTTACCCAAAGGGTTGTTTGCAATTAGCACCCGCAAAAAATAAATTATTTATTTTCTATCCTTAATGATTGATTAGCAATTCACGAAAAAATATATGATATGCAATTTATAAATACGTATATTTTCGTTTTTACCGTATTTAAATATCTGAAACAGTAACCGAGAAAAAAAAAGATAAAGTTAAGGCCGTTGACCCTCATATTACCCTTAAACGGGGGGGGGGAGCGACCTGAAACTTTACCGCATGATGTTTCAGGCAAGAGCATTGTATGGCACACAATAGCAATAAAAATTGGGGTGGGGACCGATTGACTATCCTTATCCTGCTAGACCCTTTGTCCCTTCACTTTGAAAGTGGGCATATAATTTCCTTCGTGAATCTCTGTTAATTGTCTTTGGTGTGGAAACAAAAGGAGAGTCCCTTAAATGATAATGAACTTTATTTAATATAAGTAAACCGATCGCACATGTTCACACTGCCTCGTTTTCTTCTCGTCTGAGCCTGACCCACATGTGACCACCCTCGGAGGGGGAATGCACACATACACACACCCACTCACACAATGCAAATGTACATTTACACAACACGCCTCCTTGCATTTGCATTGTCCTTTTCAAGTCACATTTTCTCTCATTTTACATTCATCAATCTTCTAAACTTCTCAAATTTTTCTTTGGACAACGACTTCGTAAATATATCCGCAATATTTTCATTGGAACTTACTTTAGTTACATTTATCATCTTATCTTTTACACATTCATGTACGTAGTGATAATGAATTTCAATATGTTTTGAGTTTTTCGTGAAATTACCATGGTTCGCTATATCTACCGTTCCAGAGTTATCTTCGTAGATCTTTGTTGGTCCAATTTGACCTATATTAAATATTTTAACTAACTCTGTTATAAATTTCAGTTCGCTAACTGCTTCCGATAACGCCACATACTTAGTATATATCGAGGCCTTCGTTACACATTTTTGCTTCTTTGATTTCCAATGAATTGCGTTCCCGTACAGTCGAATTACATAACCAGATCTGGACTTCCTGTCTAAAACATTACCTGCCCAGTCGGCATCTACATAACAATCTAACACTTCGACATTCTCATTTCTTTTAAATCTTAATTTAAAATCTCTTGTTAGATACAGATACTTTAATACTCGAAGGGCATACTTGAAATGTGTCTATTATAACAATTTTGATACCTGCTTAAATAGTTAACGCTATAGCTTACGTCCGGTCTTGTACCTGAGCTTATATAGGGTGTCCCGTAACGCATTTTCACCCTCTGAAGGGGTGGTAAGTGGGGTGATTCTGAACAACTATTTCCTTTGCGAAAAAGTGGTTTGAAGCTTCCTTTTTGAATTATTAAGCAAAAACACTGACCAATCCGAGCGCGTATAGCGCGCGGGCTCAGGGACGGCAGCGTCGGCTACGAAAGCGGGGTTGACGTAGGTCGTGAACGAACGGCTCGGCACCCCGTTGGCATATCACAATAAAAAAATGGAACTGATTGAACATTTTTAGTTGTTGTTTAAAATGAATACGGAATCTAATCCCTTGTCGCCTGTCATAATGCAAAAAAGGAAATTCTAAACAACAAATAAAAATGTTTGAAGTGGAATAATTAATAAACGTTTGAATTGGAGGCTACGTTAATATTGAAAAATTTGAAAACAATTTAAATGAAACTTACCCATTTGTTTCTAAATTAACCTGCTACGCTGAAACTCTCTAGATGTTCCTTACAACACGACGAAAAGAGGAAATAGCAGTTTTCTGTTTACAAATATTATAGATTGTATGGTGTAATTATGCGTAGTGGATAGAATTGACTGTATCACAGCTTCTACTTTTTTTGTACCTTTCAATGCCAACGTTCGTTCAGAATGTAATTCAAGGTTGAAATGGCTTTGATTCGAATTATACAAATTCTCAAATCCGTAATGATCAGTATAGGATTTAACGCGCTCCAGAAAGTTGTAAGAACTTGAAATTAGTTCTGGTTCTTTATCAGCACTGGACCTCGTAACAAACTTTGTTACCTTTCGCGATACGATACAATATGTTTTTTTAAATTTTAATATCCATATACGACTAGCTGTAAATGATGGTAAATTTTCTAACGGTAAATAGAGCTTTAACGTTACAAGCAATTTTGCTTGTAACGCCCACCGTCGAATGTCTATGTCGTGTATTATTGGGTTGAGTCATAAGTAATTGCGGGTGCCGGTACGGGGTCATAAACTTTTTCGGGAATTCCAAACGACCTGCAGTCCCTTGTCGCCATGGTGGTCCCTTTATTTCTAATGCCTCGTCTACACACGTAAACAAAATCGCGCAACTCGTGTCTATAGACAATATTTCGCAATTGTCTATAGACAAATGGAGAACAAACCGGGTATCTAAAGACTGTTCCATAGACCAAAATCGCAAGTCTATTGTATCCCATCTCGAATAGAAAACATGAGACAAGTTGCGCTATATCTCGTACTGGGAACGTGTTCATAGACACAAACAAATCAGTCTCTGTCCAGACCTGTGTCCATTTTTGCGTTTTTGGTAATACTGTAATTATGTGGAGGAAGGAAAAGACATACAGCGATGGTACAGGCAGCAACGTCTGAACTCATGGTGTTGCGGCGACTACAGACATTACCCGCAGACAGTCTACATACCATGTCCGGCAACATCACTCGACTTTTCGCGGACAACGTATGTAGACTGTCTGCCGACGATGTCGTGTGTCTACATCAAATCAGTATGTTTCGCTATGTCTCTGAGCGAGGTTGCTCTCGCGGTTTATGGGGCATATCTGTTTTTTAATTTTCGGAAAAAGAAACAGAAAGCTACTAAGCGATTGTGTAGGCGTAGCTTTTTAGAAGAAGGATATAGATATGGACATGATCTCCTTAAAGAAATAAATCTAGACGATAGCTCAGGTTTTAGAAATTTTGTACGGATGTCCAAAAGTGATTTTGAAATTCTATTACAAAAAATTGGTCCATTAATCGGAAAAAAAGATACCAACTTCCGTGCAGCAATTCCTACTTCTATAAGATTAGTCGTAACACTGAGATATTTAGCTACAGGGGATTCATTTACTAGTTTAATATATACGTTCAAAATATCCAAACAATTAATTTCAAAAATCGTACCTGAAGTATGTGAAGCTCTTATTTCTACTTTAAAGAATTTCGTTAAGGTAAGTAAAATTCCATTATTTTGTTAAAAATTTAATATTTATTTAAGAACAATTAAAACTCAATGAATCATTATTATAATAAATTCAGAAAAGCTGCATCTTCGGTATTCGTTGTTGATGACATTGCTGTTGAACCCGCTTGGCATTCGTAAGCCCCCATAATTAAATTGAAGCATATTTGGTCAATATGGTGCTGAGCAATGGCAATTTCTTTTTTACTTCTGTCACTACTCCGAAGTTTGGCTGCAATATGCTCTCCGTAGATGGAGAAATCATCTTTTTTAGCTGCAGTATCAGTTAATACTTTTAAACAATTTATAGCTGCAACTTCATTTTCGTCCTCTTTTCTCGTTCTTTTTCTTGTACCCACTGCTCTCAGTTGTCGGAACTGATCGTGCTCTATCTCCTCTGGTACTTCTACGATCGAAGGTTATGTCGTACCTGTAGAAGGTTCCTCTTCTACTATATCTCTCTGTGAAAAACATAATTGGTAACGGTAATTTTTTTTTAAAACATGTATAGATTCCTGCGACAGAAGAAGAATGGGAAGAAATATCGCATGGATTCAACGCCAGATGGAATTTTCCACATTGTATAGGGGCAATGGATGGAAAGCATGTGGAAATTGTGGCACCCGAAAATAGCGGCAGTTTGTTTTATAATTACAAAAGGACCTTTAGCGTTGTACTTCTTGTAGTAATAGACTCAAACTATAATATCATTTATGCAGATGTTGGTTGTCAAGGGCGTATTTCTGACGGTGGAGTTTTTCATCACGCGATATTAAGCAAAAAATTAGAAAAAAAAGAACTCGCTTTACCACGTGCAGTACCTTTAATGGGAAGAACTAAACCTACTCCATTTGTATTAGTGGCAGATGATGCTTTTCCACTATCAACAAATCTAATGAAAGCTTTCCCCGGCCATCATGATAAATGTAGTCCTGAACGAATTTATAATTATAGACTGTGCAGAGCACGTAGAATCGTAGAGAATGTATTTGGCATTCTCTCATCTAAATTTAGAGTCTTTTTAAAACCTATAGCTTTAAGTCCCAAAAAAGTTGAAATTGTTACATTGACATGTATTTATTTACATAATTTTTTGCGTAGAAACTCTATTGCAAGAAATTATTATTCACCACCGGGAACATTTGACAGGGACAATTTAGAAAATGATACAATTTTAGCAGGGAGTTGGAGGGCAGAAATGGAAAATCGTAATAATTTTATTGACTTACAACATATTGCTAGAAGAGCACATAATCAAGCACATGAAATTAGAAAAGAATTCATGCAATATTTCATGACTCCAATAGGTTCAGTTCCATGGCAAAATAATTATGTGTAAATATTAAATTGTGTTACTCTCTTCCTTTTTGTTAAACTAAACAGTCAAGACAATTAAATTATTAAAAATTATATATTTACTTCAGTGTTATCATTCACATCAGATGGATCATCGATGGTGCATCTGCTATTTCTTGGTTCGCTTTGTTTAATTAAAAATTATAGGGATTCATAAGCGAACCATGAAGGTTTTTTCGGCGATGAACCGCTTTTCCTATTATTTGAAACTTTCTTATGTTCCCTTCGAAATTGGCACTTCAGGTTTGATATTTTTTTTCTACGTCATTAAGACCAATGTCGTATTTGGTGGATAAATACAACATCACATCATTTTTTTTATTTCTATTCCGATAATCACAACTTGTAATATTCCATAAGCATTCATTTGAATGAATATCTTCAATAAATAATAGAACTTTCTCATTTGACCATATATTAAATAATAATAGAAAATAAATAATATACACAGATTAAAAATAATTAATTAAACAATATACACAGATTAAAAATAATATGAAATACTGAAAAATATTGAACACGAATTTAATTGAATATGAAATGATCACGAATAAACATAAATAATATACACAGATTAAAAATAATTAATTAAACAATATACACAGATTAAAAATAATATGAAATACTGAAAAATATTGAACACGAATTTAATTGAATATGAAATGATCACGAATAAACTGTTTCTGCAAATTTATTTATTATTTGTCTGCAGATATTGTCTGTTGTTTTCCGTGGAAACGGAAAACAAAATACTTACCCGTGGACTGTCCGCGGATTGTTTACAAATAGCGTTTTGTCCGCAGACAGTGTTCGAAGACTGTATGCGGACACATGTCTGTGGACAATTGTCTGCCAGTCTGGATGTGAACGCGTGACAAAGTCGATTGACTGTGTTGCAAATTGTTCGCGACTGTCTACAGACAAAATTCTCGATTTGTCTATAGACAGTCGCGCAATTTTGTCTACGAGTGTAGACAAGGTATTAAATTAAAACAGTCTGAATGCAATAGCCGGTGAGTGTGGATCGACTGCAAATTCAATTTGCATATAATGTTGTGGGAGTTCCAAAATAGTAATAATACGGCCAATACCGCAAAGAAGATATGTGACGTTATCGGCAAAAGTGTAGTATCAGAACGTACAGTGCGAAATTGGTGTGCTAAATTTCGTTCTGGAGATACAAGCCTTCAAGATGAACCTAAGCATTTGGACGATCTACTGATGTCGATGGCAACGTTCTAAAGCCGAGTATCCACTTGTATCAAACGCCCGTACCGTATCACTGTTCCGAACCCTTTTGAAGAGGCAAGCGTTGCCTCGTTGCATGCCACGGCGTGCTACGGCTCGGACAACATTTCTTCGTTTCTTGATAGAAACGGTTCGGTAATAGAACTGAGCCACTACAGGCGAGAAGTTTCGTTTTGCTGCGTGCTGTTCCAAAGGAACGGCGGCAACGGACCCATTCGAAAAATTTGTCGATTCTTTGCCTTTGCATCGAAGAAAAGGTTCATGCGTTTGCACTTGACATAGCGTTTCGTGCCGTCACTTGGGTTTCAAGTTCAATAAATTAACATTTCAATTTATTTGAAATCTTGCGGTATTATTGGATTCATTTCAAAATCGATGGAATTATTTATGAATTTAATCTAATTTAATTTAGACAAATTTTATCGTCCAAATATATTTAAACAGATCAATTACCTTCGGTGCTACGCTGTATATAAAAGAGCAATGTTAAAAATCACCTGTGTGATTATTGAAAAAGGACTATTAATTTTCCAGAGATTTTTCCGTTGCTGAGTATCGAAAGTTCGATTGGTCTGTGATACGGAGGTGAAGGAACAGGCCGATCCGAAAATTGTCGATTTCTTGCCGTTCAAAGGATAGGTTCGGAGACCACTTGAAACGTAAAAACAACATATCCAGACGAAGGCCCGAAATGCTATGTCAAGTGGAAACATGACACTTGAGGCACGAGATAATATGATCTGAGATCGGATATATCAGTGAGGTAATACTAATGCAACGACTGAACTTTTTTATTTTTCATTTTTTTCTTATAAAACTTTTACCAAGATATTTGTGACGTTTTTCTGATTAAAATGATACCAAATACGATATGGTTTGGACAACTTTTACTTATAATAGTGTTTGCTATTTCTGAACTGTGTCTTCTAAACAAAAAAAAGAACCAAAAATAAAAAAGTACAATTATTGGTAGTTTCTATGCGTGCGAATACGCATTTGTTGTTCGTTTTTAACATTTGTAATTTTTTAAAACTTTCGAATATTAAGATTACATTGTTTTCAAAAACATTCTATTCAACGGCACCAGAGAGACTATTTTCATTACATCTGCAAGTTAAAGGAGGAATTTTATGAATCGGTTTATAACTTAGGGAAATAAACCGATTCCTAAAATTCCTCCTTTAACTTGCAAATGTAATAAAAGTTGTACAATACTAATTGTAAGCGACGGACTTCTACAATAAAGAAACAGCACGTAGCAAACCGAAACTCCTCGTCTATAGGAGTTTCTTTCAAGAAACGAAGAAATATTGTCCGAGTCGTAGCACGCTGTGGCATGCAACGAGGCAACGCCTGCCTCTTCAAACGGGTTCGGGACGGTAATACGATACGGGCGTTTGATACAAGTGGATACTCGGTTTAAAGGTACTAGTGGAACAAAACTCACAGCAAACGACCAGGGAATTGGCAGATAAGATGGGAACATTTCAATCTACTATTTGTCATCACAGCACGTTTCCAGGTGGATAAATTGTTTAAAAAAAAATATTTTTTTCATAAATGATAAAACACTTTACTTCTAAACGAATTATTAATTTACTTGTTATTCATGAATAAATTTAAGACGATGTAACATTTATCGCACTCTTCCCTTGATATCTACGCTGTGCAAATGCATTTGTTCACGACCACGACCGAGCGCCGATGAAAGCCAATGCTCCCGTGGCTCAGCGCGCGCTCTAATTGGCCAGTGTTTTTCTTTAATAACTCAAAAACGAAGCTTCAAACGACATTTTGGTAAAGGAAAATGTTGTTCAGGATCACCCCAGCAAGCCCCCGTTTCCGAGAGTTACACAAGTTACGGAACACCCGTATATTTGATTGAATTGCTTGTAGGACATTTTTGTATGTATAATATAATCTGTAATACGCAGTAATTTATCCAAACGTGTACCACCCATTTCGACTTGGGCAGTCCATCTGCATAACTACCGAATAGATTTGACCATTTTGAATCTAGATTGCACTGTTTCTAATTTCAAACGCTTCGTTTTACCACTCTTCCTGTATTCTAGCGCATCTCTTCGGTACTCGAAACTGATTGGTATTTCATTGGGCCTACATTTTTCTGATTGTTGGTGCTGTTTCTCTTCAGTAAGGTCCATTTCTGTTTCTTTTCCAGCCATTCGAAATTACTATCAGGATCTTTACTGTTTGCCAAGTCTTCTTCAATGTCCAAATATGTTTTTTGTTCCACGTTGAATGTTGGATCTTCCGTATGTTGCACAATTATATTGTATAAAATATCTTTTAACTCTATCTCGGCACTGTTAATAGGCGTACCTTTTTTATCCGCAGAATTAAAAGCTATGGATAATAGAGTAAGCACATTTATTGGGTTAATATAAACCATTGTGCAGAGCAAATTTTGGCAATAGTCAAATTCTATTCGTCTCGATAACTAAACATCTTGAATGCAAATACTGAACAAAGTAAAAAGTGATTGCATTTACCGACTTTATATATGATCTTTGATTCAATGTTATACGATGAATCACGTGATCGCAACGCAATTGGAGAAGGCTGTGCATATAAATAATAAAAACTGATGCGTTTATACCAATGGTCGGTAAACTCATTAGTCAACAGCCAAATTTCTGAAACTTAAACTACATAGGTAGGTACACTGTTTATTAACTTAATAAACTTTAATCGAAATTTTAAGTCTTAATTAAACTATAGGTACACTGAATAAAACTTGATATCATACTTAATAATGATCTTATCTATTGATAAAAATTAAATTGTAAGTAAGGTACCTATCCATAAAATTAAATCATGACAGTGACTGGCAAACATTTAATGTGAACAAATCTCCTTGGAAAGTTTGGGTAAGTCAGGTTTGTATGTTGTTGTTTTTAATTTTAGGCACGAATCCAGGTTTTCATCAATAAGACGACTTCTCAATTTATTTTTGTGTAACGTCCCAGAATAGGTACGTCACTGCACCGACGTATAGGGAGAGCGGTTCCCTCAGAAGGCGACTCGTAATGTAGTAATAGGGATTATAGGTTCGCGTGGTAAGCGGTTAAGGAGTAAAATCCAAACATGTACTAAACTACTGTTTTATTCAAGTAAGTAAGAAATTAATAACTGAGTATGCTTTTTCAAGATATAAAGGAAAATAATAATGCTAGTGTAACAATGTATACGGGCTAGATAAGAAATACAATGAAGAATTACAATGAGTACGCCCTAAATGAAAAATACAGTAGAAAATATATATTAATATGTATTAGTATGTACGCGACATAGACTATGGATACAGCCAATACTCTGAATAATTGCCAACCACGCTAAGTATTAGAAATTATCAATATCAGTGACTTGTACGGTATCCTCAGACACGAGCGGACTCTCGCCTACAGGTGATAATCGGTTTCTGGTCTAGCCAGAGCTATGGTAGTACAGGCCTGTTTCAAGGAGCTCCGCTCCTTGCTAGCTCTTTACACTTGAGTATGAACTCAGTACTAACATTTGGTTAACACGTTGCGGACCATGAGTAGGATGTCCACAGATCTGAAGAGTCTCGCATGTCGTCACTGAAAACTAAGGATTTGTCTTTACTCTTGCGCTCTATCTTTGCCTAAGCAAGTCAGCGCAGAGCTTTTCCTCTACAGCCTGAGTGGCGTCCGTATTCAACCGAAGTCGAAGACGATCTGATCTTTCTCTGTGCGCAACGCCTCTATTTATAGTCAGATTTTGCTGACCAAGCACTTTTTTTCTACATAGTCCCTAGTCTATACGCGGTCTCCCTACTCTATGATTTCACCCCACCGTGAGATCATCGATGTTCTGCTAGCGCATATGTGGTCGCACGTCGATCAATTATTGATAATTTCATTTACCGTCCGACTTACCGACTAAACATTTATCGACTTACTGACTAGACTGAATTATCTATAAAATTTGAAACGAAAACTATTTTATTATTACAAAAATATGTAATACAAATTAAACATTTCTTATAAACTTTAACTAAAATTAATTATTATAATAAAAATATTGAACAAAAGAAAAAGTTGCTTTGTTTAGCGGGACGTTACACTTGATAAAGTTCATGCTTGAAAAAGATTGTTGGTAATTATTTAGAAGTTGGTCCTCCTCACCGATTTTCGTGACCTTAAAATATGTTGTCAAGGTCATCATTCTGAACAACTTTTCCCTATACATATTACCGCCGCTCGGCCTTAGTTTCCGAGATATTCGTAAAAAACTGCAGTTATATTTATGTCACCAGTACACTGTATTCCGTGAAAAATGGAGACTGAATAGTGATTGAAAGAGCGAATGAAGTGGTTTGAGGTTAGGGTTAGGGTTAGGGTTAGGTTTGGTTTAGGTTAGGTTTAGGTTTAGAGCGTACATGGCGTGATACGAGAGCTAATATTCCTCGTTATGGAACTCGTACGTCTCATTACGTGGGATATATAGCTGAGTTTTTATTCCGACGTCAACATGATGTTAATGAGCGTATAATGGCATTTTTCGACATTATAGGCGAAATGTTTCCGATTTCTGACAAAACACAAAATGAATAGTAGGTATACAATATATAAAAAGTGAAAGAAAGAGTAATTATAACGTGAAAAAATCAAAAACAAAACCCTAACCCTAACCCTAACCTCAAACCACTTCAATCATTGTTTCAATCACCATTCAGTCTCCATTTTTCCCGGAATACAGTGTACACGTAATCTAAGTTTAAGTAAAGATTTTTGCAAATATCTCGGAAACTAAGGCCGAGCGGCGATAACATGTATAGGGAAAAGTTGTTCAGAATGATGACCTTGACAACATATTTCAAGGTCACGAAAATCGGTGAGGAGGGCAAACTTTTAACTAATTACCAAAGATTTTTGCAAATATCTCGGAAACTAAGGCCGAGCGGCGGTAACATGTATAGGGAAAAGTTGTTCAGAATGATGACCTTGACAACATATTTCAAGGTCACGAAAATCGGTGAGGAGGACCAACTTCTAAATAATTACCAGATTGTTCACATGAATATATAAAACCGAGAACGGAAAGAACAGCAAACGCTAGTTATTTCAACTGACCATATGAGTCAGGAATACTATTCCAGGTGTTAAAAATCATCATGTCTTCCTTCTCCAGGTCTTTCAGAGCAGACCACTTGTGCTGTGAACTAAGTTCACATTTGTTTTTCTCCAATATTTCCATATCAGCACAAAGCCGTTCAAATTTAGAGCTCCATAATTCTTTGATTTAAAAAAAAATCCAGCAATTGCATTTCAAAGTTGCCAATGTCAACATTGAAGGGAAAAAAATTTAATTCTGTTACAGTAGCATTAAGAGGTTTTTTAACAAAGGCTACCGTCACTTTGCTGTTTCTGAATTCCTGAAACCTGTTGAGAAAAGCTTCCCTCATATTTAAGATTGTTGTTTTGAAATAGCAAATGTCAATATCAGAATTATTTTCTAGACGATGTTTCAGCAGGCTTGGAAAGTGAATCGAAGTTTCTCTTTCGAAATATTGAGGAGAAAGAGATAATTTGTTTTCAAATGAAATAACTTCTTGTAACATCGAAAAAATTGTGTTTCCTTTCCCCTGTAGTTTATGATTAAGCTGATTTAGATGAGACGTAATGTCTACCATGAAATAACATTTTTGGATCCACTGATCGTCCGTTTGTTCTGGATAGTAAATACCCTTCTCAAGGAGAAATGCTTTAATTTCTGTTAATAAGGAAGCGAAATGTTTTAAAACGTTTCCTCTTGATAACCAACGTACAGTGGTGTGAAAAAGTTTTTGGAACTTCATTTTATCGTAGAATAAATATCGAAATAGATAATATTACGATTTGCAATGAATATATTTATGAATAATTCTGTTAATTACTACGTACCATATATGTACTGTGCACCGATTACAAGATGTCCCACGGGACGGCACAAGGGCAACGGGGGGGCCCTCGTTTGCTCCGCCACTTCCTCACCGTTTGACGCTTTCGTCACGCCAACGTTTGGATGTTTGACATCGCACGCTACATAGGCGTAGGATTTCTGTATTGGGGGAGGGGCAGGTTTTCTGACCTACCGTTAATATATGGTACACATCAGCTTATACTGACTAATATAAAAAATGTCATAAAGTTGTTCAAGCACAACCGAAAATGAAATTCGATTCTCTGAGGGGAAGATAGGAAATCTGAAATCAATATTTCGTAAAACGTCAATATTTTGCGTCTGTTTTTTCCTTATGCGCTGAAAATATGTCACTTCTTGCTTTACAAAAACTTAAGTCGTTTAGTTCAATTTCTAAAAAATGATTCTGTTATAAAGCATATGCCACTATTTTTCGGATCTACTATATGTCTATGCCAATGCTCGCTCGCACTATCTCACTCACGACTTATCAGTCTCGGTACGTTCCATCGACTTTCTTTGTCACACGGTCTGAATTAGTGTGCGTGATCGTTTTAGACAGTAGCTCGCTAGAACCGAAAATGCAGGTGAAATGACGTGTCTCTCTTTCATTCTGACCAATCAGATTTGCGGCCTTCTCATGGGACATCTTTGTCATCGGTGCATAATATATCTCCTTATTAAAATTATTGTTCCTGAAGCAGATATAAAGAAAACACTAAATAAAATAAAACTGCTCTTTTCAAAGACGTGAAAAAGTAATAGCAAAAACAGTTTGTAACTGAAAATGACATTAAAGATATTATCTAAATTACAAAAATGTATATAATCATTTACCTAATATTTAGTGTGATGTCCGTTTCGTGTAACAATGTCTTCTAATATATGTGGGAGAGATTCGATTAATTTTTGTATATAATTTGGTGAAACTTTCTTCCACGATTTCTTTAAGTTTTGAAATCGTTTTTGTTTGGAGTAATTTTCTAATCTCTTTTTCCATGTGAACTCAGACGTGTTCAATCGGATTCAGGTCTGGGCTCTGTGGAGGCGTCTCAAGAACATAAGGACAATTTTATTGCAGCCAACAACGAACATCCCAAGCTTTATGTTGGGGGTCGTTTTCTTGGTAATAATAGAAATCATTCTGTATGTCCAATTTTTTAGCTGATTCTATTAAATTTTCTTTTAAAATTTTGAGATATTTATGCTTATTCATAGTAGTATTTATAAAAGCCAGATTTCCAGTTCCATTATATCCCATATCATTACACTTTTCCCATCATATTTTACAGTGTTAGTAACATTTGTTATATTTAATTCTGTATTAGGTTTTCGTCTGACTTTGACTTGCTTGGTATCACTGTTATACAAGTTAAATTTTTTCTTGTTCACGAAAATGACACGTTTCCAAAATTCTATATCTTTCTTTGCAAAACCTTTTGCATACCGAAGCCTCTTGTTTCGAATTAATTTCGCTAAGTAATGGTTTTTTCCGAGAAATCCGTGCAACATACTTATTCTTAATAATTCGTTTTCGTATTGTAGAAGGATCGATTTCTTTCTTACTAAACTCCTTAATTTTAAATGCTGGTTTAGTAGATGTAAGCCTAGGATTTTGTCTTATTTCTCGCAGTAAAAATTTTTCATCGGTTTAATCCATTTTTTTGGAGCGTCCAGATCATGGATTCATTTTTTATCCGACTTCGAAAAGGAGGAGGATACTCAATTTGATCAGTATATATATATATATATACATATATTTTTTTTTTTTTTCTGGCTTTGTTCACCGATTACTCCGAGATGGGTAAACCAATCGGAATGAAATCTTTTGCATCTTGTAGGATATGTCTTCCGATTGGTCCCGTTATAAAAACATTTCGAATTTTTTTATTCCGAACGGTTTTTATTGCAAAAAAACGGGAAGTTTCTAATCTCAACATAGAATGACTTCAATCATCCTTTAATATATTGCCGGGGGCATGATTCTGAACAACTTTTTCATTATGCATAATTAACGGAAACCTTTAGTTTTCGAGATATTCGTGAAAAACTATTGTTATTTTTTCTGCCTTTGTTCGCCGATGATTCCGAGACGGATGGACCAACTGGAACGAAACTTTTTGCATCTTGTACAGTACAACTCCCCATTGGTCCCGTAAAAAAAATATTTTGCAGTTTTTTATTCCTAACGACTTTTTTTTCTAAATGTACGTTCGCTGATTACTCCGAGACGGATGGACCAATCGGAATGAAATCTTTTACGTCTTGTAGCTGTTACGAGCCGGAGGGGGCGGCTGCGTAGCCGGGGCTTAATTTAGGTATATGGTAATTGTTAATGGCTTGACCAGTGTTGTTATTAACACTGGGAGCCTAAGGAAGTAGACGTGGAGACGAACCTACGTATGGCTAACGTAGGGAGCTCCAGGAGGTTGGCTATGGTGGACGAACCTACGTATGGCTAACGTAGGGAGCCACAGGAAAGGTGTAGAGTGGAGGACGAACCTACGTATGGCTAACGTAGGGAGCCTCAGGAGAATGATATGCGGACGAACCTACGTATGGCTAACGTAGGGAGCCGCAGGAAGCGTTAGTATTAGGTCTCGTAACTTGATTGATGTACCTCGAGCGGTAAAGGTACACCTTAGTGGGTTTCTGGACAGTAAATATAATTGTACAATAGTATGCAAATTAAACTAGTATGAGTTTATTCTCGATTCCGGACCTTACAATTGTTGTGTGTAATTGTCGCGGTATTCAATGAATTGAACTCTAAGTTGCACGTTTGAAATGAGTTGAATAAAATAAGTTTAGTTTCGATTCCGCGAAGCAAGAATCTAATCCTTCTCGGTTTTCACGAACACGAGCAAACGGGGGCGGATTACAACGATTATAATAATGCTTAACAGCCGACAACGTACTGTATAGTTACTGTGAGTGCTTGAAAGGGACTTGAATACCCGATCTCGCAGAGTTTCCTCGTTGCAGAGATTATCCGAAAAAGAACGTACTGACGTGTATCGAACTGATTCTAGACTTCAACTAGACCCGAGGTGCCCTTGTCGCCACCCTTTTTATACTCAAAAACTAGAGTAAAAAGGGTGGTGGGGACTGACTCTACGTGACCCGTAGGACCGCGCCCTTGCTTTGCGTTGGTCTCGAATTTTCTAGAAGACGGTTGGTGTCGGGTGCACACATCCGATTCCATATAAGGAAATTTCTTGAGAAGGGTTTGTAACACCATATAAGGAAATTTCCAAGACGGATACGTAACATCTCCCCTCTAAGATGAAACATCGTTTGTTACGATGCTTTCACCATTCGGAGTCGGATGAGTACACCAAAATTGCCAAATGATTCTATTACTTTTGAACTGAACTATTGCGATGTGTGGTGTGCGTGTATGTAATTGTGTATATGTGGGGACTTAGCTTAGGGAGTTTTTGATTGATGGCCACCGTTGCTGGTTGATCGGTTGGATGCTGGCCCTTGGAGTGGCTGGTCCCATGTTGGTGGAGGGGTGCCTGGGCGCAGTTTCCTGCGTTTCCTCAGGCTATCACCCGGCGTCCAGGTTGTGATGTTGTCATCGGTGATCTGGGCCAGGAGCAACCCATTCTCCCAGATGTAGGACACCGCAGGTTGTCGGTTCTCCTTTCCTCGTTGCGATGCCATTGAGGTTCCCTGGTCGATTGCCTTTGGGTCTCGTGTCTGGCTGGCACGTCCAAGGTTGAACTTGCCGCTGCCTGGCTGGAAAGGTCCCTGTGACCTTATAATGGGCCCGGTGCGGTACTCCTTGAGCCAACTACCCATTTGTCCGGTTTGTATTGCGATCGTCCTTTGCGGTGTTTAAATTATCTGCTGCTATGTTGCGGGTTTCAGTCAGTCTTGTGATTAGATGAGTGAGGTAAGTTCCATAAGTATCCAATTCTTCTCCCTCTGGAAAAGAACTTGGTTGTCGGGCTGGTTTTCCAAAGATCAGCTCGTGCGGGGTGAAATTGGTAGCTTCGTGAACTGACGTGTTGTAGGATAGCGTTGCGAAAGGTAGGTACAGGTCCCAGTCCTCGTATGAATTCATGTAATGTTTTAAGTATTCTATAAGTACGATATGACTTCTCTCCAGAGAACCATTGGTTTGTGGTCTGTAACCTGAAGTAGTAACTTGTTTAATTTTGAAAATTTCTGCCAAGTGCGTCATGACTTTTCCCATAAAGCTTGTTCCTCTATCCGTTAAAATTTCACGAGGTGTTCCGAAAATTGAAATGAAATGTCTCGCGAACGCATCAGCTATGGTTGTAGCTTTGATGTTTGGTAGTGCAACGGCTATGCAATATTTGGTCAAGTTATCCTGCATGGTTAAGATGTGGCGGTTTCCCCCAGAAGTCTCAGGGAGTGGTCCAACAGTGTCTAGAGCGATTTTATCAAACGCTTCCAATGGTGTGTCTGTGATTAGCATCGGTTGTCGAGTTTTCGCTCTTACTAACTTCTGTTCCTGACAGCTTTTGCATTTCCTGATGAACTCTTGAATATCATTTCTCATTCCTGGCCATGAATATTTTGCTCTTATACGTTTGTAGGTTTTTGTTACTCCTTTATGTCCTCCTAATAAACTGCTATGGGCTTCCTCTATTATTTGTTTTCGGATGTTTTCAGATGGTAACCTTATTGTTCCCAGGCATAGGGTAATCTCTATGCTGGTATCTTTAAATACTTTATTAATCAGGGCTTGATATCTCTGAATGGTAGGTCGATCCTGCTTCCTGGTTATAGTCAGTCGAATATTTGTTGTCCTGGTTTCTCTGAGAGCGGTTCTCAAGTTTTGCAGTGCCGAAACGACGTCTTCTTCTTTGATTTCTTCCCAAAAATTCCGTGTAACAAAAACGGTAAAGATTTGAAATTCTTGCCTGGATGTGGTAATGACTTGTCCTTTCTTTGGATTATTGTTGCAGAGGTCCTCCTTTCCGAGATAGCCAACATCGACAAGCATTCTTCCTCCAGGATCAATTAGTTGGCAATCTGCGGATGTCAAGTGTGCGTAGTTTCCCTTTGTGGTGATGAGCGTTTCTTCGCAATTTATTATTTTACAGCGGCCGTGATCATCTTGTTCTTCTTCCGATGATGAGTCTTCTGGGTGTGATGATAATGAGTCCGCTGCTGATTCATAGCAGATGGGCAGAGTATTACTAAAGTGCATTGGAGTGCTTTCTTGAATTTGTGTACCCGGTGGAGTCTGCGGTCTGGCAGGTTGTAGGGGTGGTTGTAAACCTTGGACATCTGGTCCGTCTGTTGGTGGTGTAGGAGGATCAGGTAGTTCCACGACAGTAGACGCAGGCCTTATGGTAGTCTGACTGTTTTCCTCTTCGTCGAAAGATATTAAATCTTCAGTATTTTGTGGAGTCTCGGAAGTGGTTGGACTTGGTATGAAATGACCAGCGGTTTGAGTGGAATGCGCTATTGGCATAAATGGAGAGGTTAGGTTGATATCATCCCGTAGTTCCAACAGATTTTGTGAAGGGGTAGGTAATGGTGATTTTATGATTGGTGTGATCCTGTCGGTTGGATCTTGATGTATTTTCCTTCTTCTAATTGATCGGGGTTGAGGCGTGATTGTCGCTTCATCAGAACTGCTGGTATCTTCCGTGTATGTTGGTCTTTTCTCCCGATCTCGTCGCAATTCATGGATGCGTCGACCAATGGTATCCGGCTGAGGGTCCGGGTTTGGTATTGGCACTTTGAACTCCTTGTCTTCTCGTGGAATCAAAGGGAGACAGACTGTAGGAGGGTTCCGGGATAAAGCGTCTGCGTTTTTGTTTATTTTCCCAGGCTTGTGAATAACATCGTACTCGTACTCTAAGAGTCTTAATTTCCATTTTACTAGCCGTGAAGTGGGGTCTTTAACTGAATGTAACCAAACCAGCGGTCGATGATCCGTGACAAGTGTAAATCTTCGTCCGAAGACATATGGTCGGAAATACTGTACTGCGTATACCATGGCTAGACACTCCTTTTCCGTTGCTGAATAATTTCTTTCGGCTGGATTCAAACTTCGAGAAGCGTATGCAATTGGTAAGTCTCGTCCAATTTCTCCTTGGCTTAAAACTGCCCCAATCGCATGATCCGAAGCATCCGTCGTGATAACAAATGGTCGTTCAAAATCTGGATATTGTAATATTGGTTGTGTACAGAGTTCTTTACACAATAGTTCAAAACTCCCTTGTTGTTCTTCAGTCCATTGGAAAGGGGTTCCTTTTCCCAACAGCTGAACTAGTGGTTTTGCCTTTAGAGAGTAATCCTTGATGAATCGGCGATAGTATCCCGTCAGTCCCAGAAACTGTTGCACATTCTTCTGTGTTTTTGGAATCGGAAAGTTTTTTACGGCGTGAAGTTTCCTAGGATCTGGTTTAACCCCGTCAGCAGACAAAATGTGTCCCAGATAGGCAACCTCTTTGCGTAGGAATTCGCATTTATTAGTCTGTAGAGTAAGTCCATATTCCCTGAGGCGATCGAATAGTTTTTTAACTTTAATTTCGTGTTCACGCAGCGATGAAGAGAAAACAATCATATCATCTATGAACACAAGTACGTTTTCCAGGCCTGATGTTACCCGGTTCATGACGCGTTGGAATGTCGGTGGTGCGTTCTTCAAACCAAAAGGCATACGCACAAACTCGAAATGTCCATGTGGTGTTGTAAACGCGGTCTTCTGTCTGTCCTTTGGGTTCATTTCAATCTGATGAAATCCATTTGCCAAATCAAATATTGAGAAGTATTTTGCTCCGCCTACCTTGTCTAGTATTTCTGGAATATTAGGTAATGGAAACTTGTCGCCTGTTGTTTTTTCGTTTAATGCACGAAAGTCGATTACCATTCGCCAACGTTTGTTACCATCGGCGTCCGGTTTCTTCGGTACAATCCATAAAGGAGAATTGTATGGTGAGGTGGATGGTCTAATAATACCCTGCGATAGCAGAGCTCCAACCTGTCGTTGTATCTCCTCCTGATGTACTGGTGGGTACCGATACTGTCTAGTATTAATCGGAATGTCGTCTGTTGTGTAAATAGAGTGATGAAAATTTGGAACCTTGCCCAGGTTATCTCCAGGTAGGAAAAATCTATCAGAAAATTCCCTGACAATTTTGAACACATGTTGTCGTTCTTCAGAGTTTAGATGATCGGTCCTTAAAAGATCTTGGATACGTGTAGTTCTGTCTTCCTTTGTTTCCTTTGCTAGATACGAAGGAATAGGATCGTCATCTGATGAGTCAAAAATCTCATACGGATGTATGCGTTGTGGTTCAATGTCGATTTCGATTTCGTCTTCTCCGGTGTTTGTGGCTAGGACATAGCAAATTCCATCATGATTGCAGACTGCTGCTTCTCCAATGTAGACCTGTTCAGGAGTCTTGATTCGTGCTAGGTACCCTTCCATAACCTCCGGATTTGCGACTGGAACTGCAATTTGGAGAGCTGTGCGTCCTGGCAATCTATGTTTAATTGGCAATACTGGATGTAGTTCCATCTCCTCAGCGTTACTGAAGAATATAGGTTTAATAGGTTGGTTACGAGTTACCAAGGTTTTATGGTAATAGGAAATTTCAGCCCCTTCCTGTAATAAAAAAGGGCTTCCTATGAGTCCATCAGCGGAAATAGGCAAGTCCTCTACTACGTAAAATTCCGTAGCAGATCCATTAATTTGCAAACTGGTAGTTCCCAAGGTTCGGATCGTAGATGATGCGAGCCCAGCGATTTTTAGACCTTCCTTCGATGTGATTCCGGCCTTTTCTCCTAGAGCATGAAGAACTACCAGATTTACAGAAGCTCCTCCATCAATTAGAAATTCTCCCGTTCCTTTTTCCAGTTCTGGAACCTTGATCCTGATGCGTGGGGTTGGTGCTTCCTTGATTCGTCTTCCTGTTTCTGGTCTGCAAATCGGACCATTTTCCGGCGATCTTCGTTGCGTACGCTCACCGCCTCGCCGTTTGGGTGAGCGTTGTTGGAGTTTAAAGGTTTCCTCAAAGGTGAGAAATTCCCTCGCGACTCCCTTCGATACTGGAATCGGGGTCTTTCGCAGCGAGGTGATTTTTCACAATCCTTCCAACCGTGTCCGACCGTACTGCAGTTTGCGCAATAAAAGTCGTAAACATCGTGTTTGGTGTTGAACGGCTCGTCATATTTTGGCGCCTCCGGTGAGTGGTTTGGAGAGCGTGAATAATCATGCTTACGTAAAGTCAACGCCGTTGCACGTGAAGCTCGTTCTTCGAACTCCGGTTCGGAACCAGATGTGCTGCGATCCCTTGGTCTTTGCCGATAGGGTGACGGTGACTGAGGGTACACACGCCTGTGTTCCTTCTCTCGAGGACGTCTCCAGCTGAGAAAATCCTCTTCTCTACGACGACTAGGTGATGCCTTCTCCTGAATCTGTCGTCGGTTCTTGAGGCGACGTTCAATTTGTAACACAGCTTCGTACGCCTCTTCTAAAGTTTTAATCTTTTTGTCCAGAGCGGCGATTCTCCAGGCCACACGCTCCGGTAAACCCTCAAGGAAATTCTCCAAGATGTCCATTTCCATCTCCTTGATGAGCTGATCCACGTTGGTCGTGTACCTCTCGCGAATCGCGATACGAGATCCATGGGCAAGTTTGCTGGCTCTGTCGATGTACTTCCTTAGTGATTCGTCCTCACGGATTTTAAGGCGCGAAACCTCAGCTTGGAAATACGCCAAGTTCTTCCCAGGAGCGTATCGTTTTTTCAAATGTTGTAACAATTGAGTTACATTGTTGAATTGTTTATCTTGGATACTAATCCGCGCCGGACCGGTGAGTTTAGTCAACACGATACTCAGATACTCTGTTTCCGACGTATCTGGTATTAACGCGAGCCCGTTTTCTACACTCTGAGCGAAAACCGACAAAGCTGGATTCTCGCCATCGAAAGTGGGTATCGGCGCGGTAGCGAATTGAATACAATTACGCTGTGTTAACAAGGCCATAGAATTAGCCATTGTTAAGGTAAGATTCGCGACTTCGTCAGCCGAAAGCCTGGTTTCTGGCATTTTAACGCGAAAATCCTATAGAACAATTATAATACAAGTCCAGTTGTATCCACGGTATCCTTACGGATATTTATTCAGTGGATCCCACCGCTGTCACCAGTTTTGTTACGAGCCGGAGGGGGCGGCTGCGTAGCCGGGGCTTAATTTAGGTATATGGTAATTGTTAATGGCTTGACCAGTGTTGTTATTAACACTGGGAGCCTAAGGAAGAAGACGTGGAGACGAACCTACGTATGGCTAACGTAGGGAGCTCCAGGAGGTTGGCTATGGTGGACGAACCTACGTATGGCTAACGTAGGGAGCCACAGGAAAGGTGTAGAGTGGAGGACGAACCTACGTATGGCTAACGTAGGGAGCCTCAGGAGAATGATATGCGGACGAACCTACGTATGGCTAACGTAGGGAGCCGCAGGAAGCGTTAGTATTAGGTCTCGTAACTTGATTGATGTACCTCGAGCGGTAAAGGTACACCTTAGTGGGTTTCTGGACAGTAAATATAATTGTACAATAGTATGCAAATTAAACTAGTATGAGTTTATTCTCGATTCCGGACCTTACAATTGTTGTGTGTAATTGTCGCGGTATTCAATGAATTGAACTCTAAGTTGCACGTTTGAAATGAGTTGAATAAAATAAGTTTAGTTTCGATTCCGCGAAGCAAGAATCTAATCCTTCTCGGTTTTCACGAACACGAGCAAACGGGGGCGGATTACAACGATTATAATAATGCTTAACAGCCGACAACGTACTGTATAGTTACTGTGAGTGCTTGAAAGGGACTTGAATACCCGATCTCGCAGAGTTTCCTCGTTGCAGAGATTATCCGAAAAAGAACGTACTGACGTGTATCGAACTGATTCTAGACTTCAACTAGACCCGAGGTGCCCTTGTCGCCACCCTTTTTATACTCAAAAACTAGAGTAAAAAGGGTGGTGGGGACTGACTCTACGTGACCCGTAGGACCGCGCCCTTGCTTTGCGTTGGTCTCGAATTTTCTAGAAGACGGTTGGTGTCGGGTGCACACATCCGATTCCATATAAGGAAATTTCTTGAGAAGGGTTTGTAACACCATATAAGGAAATTTCCAAGACGGATACGTAACATAGCATATGTCTTCCGATTGGTCCCGTTATAAAAACATTTCGCATTTTTTTATTTCGAACGGTTTTCATTATTGCAAAATACGTTCTGGTTCAAGGAATGCACCGATTGCGATGAAAGTTTTCACATTTCGTAGATCATTCCACGATGATTCCATTTCCTAAAATTTATGTAACTTCTTATTGTTAATAACTATTGTTATTATAATAAAAAGCCTATTCTTTAGGGTTACCCTCCAAGGAATATACCGATCGCGATTTTTCAAAGTTGTCCCTGCAAGTAAACTTCGTCAGTTTCTTTACCAATTGGTTGCTAATACGGTATCCTTCAAATACTGTTCGGTCCACTAAAAAGTGTGAAATAAAATAATTTTTAACAAAAAAAAAATCCGACTTCGAAGTGCACTAAAAAGTATAAAATAATTTCTATTTCATTTATACCAATATTCCATAGCTATTAATATTATCTACTTATCGTTAGTCGTTAACTAGGGTACCAAATACATTTCAAAGTTTTCGGAGACGGCGCAAAATTAAAAATACCCGAACAAACGATGCTGCCAATACCGATTTGATTGCGGTATGGGAAACTTGGTAATTAATAAGTCGTAGGAGAAAAAACGGAACGTTATAGGTCCGGCTGAAAACATTTGTAGTAACGATTGTATCAGAAATTGGCAGCACTCCTGATGTACATGCACTATACTGCAGTTCACGAGAGACCATACTTAACTCGCGCAGCTCTCTTGATCTAGAGAGATTTTTAATAACGTGTGTTATTACCCTCTACAGCTTAATTCTTATTATACTTTGCGATCATATAAATGGTGGGCAGAAATATATGACGTACGATAACTGATAACCGGTGATGATATTGTAAAGTTTCACGATACAATGAAATTCCTATTCTTTTTATTCGCAAGAAAAATTATGTGAACGCAAAGTAAGAAACAAGCTGTAAAGGGGAATCACATGCGCTATTAAAAATCTCCCTAGACCTCAGTAGGTCACTAGCTGCGCGAGTTAAGTGCGGTCACTCGTGAACTGCAGTATAGTTAATTCGCAATGGGTATGTTGATTCCCGTTGAATATTGTTTACTTGAAATTATCAAATGGGTCAATTATCATAAGTTGCCGACGCCCGAGTTAGGATCTTCCTAGTAGAGAAAAAGTTTTTAATTTTGCGCCGCCTCCGAAAACTTTGAAATGTATTTGGTACCCTAGTTAACGACTAACAAGGAAGGTTAGGGAACCTGGAAATTCCAAAAATTATGAAACTTCGCATACAAGTACAGTAAGTCATCCGTAATACGACCCTGTTTTCCGTTGGTGCCATAATTCGGTTTTAAAGGGTGAAATTACCCCTTGAAAAAAATTCAAAACTTTTTTTTTTGTGGAATATCTTAAAAACGGTGAGAGATATGAAAAAAAAGTTTAAACAAAAGTTGCACAGTTCTGTTGTGTTTACTAAATGGCGTGAAGAAAATTTTTGAATAGTGTATAATTTTTTAGTTACCCTTCCCCCCCAACATTTTCTTGACGCCATTTTGTAAACACAACAGAACTGTGCAACTTTTGTTTAAACTTTTTTTTCATATCTCTCACCGTTTTTAAGATATTCCACAAGAAAGAAAGTTCCGAATTTTTTTCAAGGGGTAATTTCACCCTTTAAAACCGAATTATGGCACCAACGGAAAACAGGGTCGTATTACGGATGACTTACTGTACTTGTATGCGAAGTTTCATAATTTTTGGAATTTCCGGATTCCCTAACCTTCCTTGTAAGTAGATAATATTAATAGCTATGGAATATTGGTATAAATGAAATAGAAATTATTTTATACTTTTTAGTGCATTTCGAAGTTGGATTTTTTTTTTGTTAAAAATTATTTTATTAAAATACCATCTACATATGTCGTAAACTGTAAATATTTTTAATCCCAGTGTATATGCAATTCATTGTAAGGTTATGCCCTTCACTCGATAAAAAATCACCAATGACTTAATATTAATATCTGTACTGTTTTCTCTTCCCATCCTACTTCGTTTTTACAACAATTACGAATATTTTTTACACTAATACACTTTATTACAGAATGCCAGCTAGATCGCAGTTTGAACAGGACTGACTTCGAAAAGGAGGAGGATACTTAATTCGATGTGTATATATTTTTTTTTATGTATGTTCACCGATTACGCCGAGATGGATGGACCAATCGGAACGAAACCTTTTGCATCTTGTAGAGTATGTCTCCCGATTGGTCCCGTTAAAAAAACATTTTGCATTTTTTCATTCCTGACGATATTTATTACAAAGAACGTAATATTTCATATACGTTCGGCGTATGTTTACCGATTAATCCGGGACAGATGGATCAATCGGAACGAAACTTTTTGTCTTGTAGAGTATAATTCCCGATTGGTCCCGTAAAAAAAATATTTTGCATTTTTTCATTGGCAACGATTTTTTTGCAAAAAACGTGATACTTCATTTATATCTTTCGTCGTTTACTCTGCGGGGAATGTATCGATTGCGATGAAACCTTTCATGTTTAGTAGGATATACAGGATTGCCTCGAAATAAGCAACTCGCTCGGGACCGAACAGTTGCTTATTACGAAGCAGGTGTGCTATTCGGCTTGACGAATGAGAGATCGTCAAGATACGTCACTCGTAGAAACAAGTGAGAGATATTCGAGGTAGCGGCAAACAGACCTCTCACTTTGCGGGCGATTTCAAACACAGAAGAGGGGATAGCAAGTTGCTTATTTCGAAGCAAAGACCACTTGCTTATTTCGAGGCAATCCTGTACAGGGTGTCACGCGACTACCTCGACAGCCGAAGAGGGATGATTGCTAGGTTGATTCTGAACAACTTTTTCCTTTGCCAAAATGTTGGTTAAGGCTTGGTTTTCGAGTTATTAACAAAAAACACCGAACAATCCGAACGCGTACAGCGCGCGGGCTCAGGGACGCAGGGTCGGCTACGTTAATGATGAAAAATTTGAAAACAATTGAAATGAAACTTACGTAATCGTTCCTAAATTAACCTGCTACGCTGAAAGCAGATAATTTCCACTAGGTTACTGTGTCGATTCTGAACATTCGACGAGGAAATACCTCGCCTATTATTCATACTTAAGTGCATATAAATAAGGGGAGTTCACTGGCCCGACCATGAAAACAGCTGTTCTACCGAACGCCATTCCTCGTGGAATGGTTGGGACCGACACAGTGACCCAGTGACAATTAACTGCTTTCAGCGTAGCAGGTCAATTTAGGAACAAATACGTAAGTTTCATTTAAATTGTTTTCAAATTTTTCATCATTAACGTAGTTTCCAATTCAAACGTTTATCAATTATTCCATTTCAATCATTTTTATTTGTTGTTTAGAATGCTTAGAATTTCCTTTTTTACATTATGACAGGCGACAGGAGATTAGGTTCCGTATTTATTTTAAACGACTAAAAATGTTCTACCAGTTCAGTTTTTTTATTGTGCTATGACACCGGAGTGCCGAGCCGTTCGTTCGCGACCTACGTCAGGCCCGGTTTTCGTAGCCGACATTGCAGTCCCTGAGCCCCTCGCGCTGTACGCGCTCGGATTGCTCGGTGTTTTTTGTTAATAATTCGAAAACGAATCAACATTTTGGCAAAGGAAAAAGTTGTTTAGAATCACCTTAGCAATCATCCCTCTTCGGCTGTCGAGGTAGTCGCGTGACGCCCTGTATATCCGCGATGATCCCACTCGCAAAAATTTATGAAATTTGTTGTTTAATAACCATTTAAATTCAGTCAATTTTTTTTCGGTTTATGATTATTACCTAAGCGACAGAAACCCAAAATCACCTTACACTATTCTACAAATACTACTGGTTCCACTAAAAAGTGTGAAATGAAATAATTTTTAACAAAAAACAAATCCGACTTCGAAATGCACTAAAATGTGTAAAATAATTTCTATTTCATTTATACCAACATTCCATAGCTATTAATAATATCTGCTTAATCGTTAAATAGGATACCAAATACATTTCAAAGTTTTCGGAGGCGGCACAAAATTAAAAACTTTTCCTCTACTAGGAAGATCCTAACTCGGGCTTCGGCAACCTATGATAAATGACCCATTTGATAATTTCAAGTAAACAATATTCAACGGGAATCAACATACCCATTGCGAGTTAACTGTACTGCAGTTCACGAATGACCGCACTTAACTCGCGCAGCTCACTAGGTCTAGGGAGATTTTTAATAGCGTGTGTGATTCCCCTTTACAGCTTGATCGAGATGTGTGAAAAGCCACATGCTTGCTTAACACGTGGCCACCACAGAATTATATAAATTCTGTGGATTATCGAGCAAAATAACGCGTTTACGCTATAGCGCGGGCCGTTGGCACTCTATCGCGATCACACAGGCGAGATTGATTGGAATTGACTGTGTAACATCCCTCTAACAAGGCAACCGCCAAGGTGAGGAAATCACTTTTGAATCGGCAGTAGGTACAAGTTGTAGTATACATACAGTGTTATAAAACCCTCATTGGTTTTGATAGAATGGGCCTTTGTTTTCGAAATATTGCAGTTTAAACAGGTCTGTGCATGTGATATTTCAGTTGTGAGAATTGGCTTACGACAGTGACGTCGTAGGTGAGTGAGTAAGGTAACGAAATGGAAGTATGGAGGGTTGCGCGTTCGAAACCTCTTTTTGCAGGTTGAAATTTGTTTTCTTTAAAAAGATTTTTTCCATGTAATTTGTTTTCGATTTTATTCCATATTAATTTTAAAACAAAGAAATATTGGTAAAAATATTTGTGTATTAAAAAATATTGTTTTTTTGGTACAGTGTATTGCTTTCGTCTGGAAGTAACTTTGCATATATATACGGGAGAAATGTTTTTATGTTCGGAATTGTTATACCGAAGGTATCGACGCCTGGAATTGTGCACAATGTTGAGGGTGATACATATCGTAAAAACAATCGGTACATACTGACCGTGATAGACAAAAATCGCCTAGAAAATTTCCTCACCCCCAACGAGCAGGTATTTGACCAGGTAAAAAACCATCGTTACCGTTAGGCATTACCGTTACTCTAATTACTCTCTGAAATCTGTTCGACAATTCCAGGCCTCGCACAGTGTTCGATTTGTATGGAATTCGGAAGAAAATTCATAAATTCTAAACTAATCCATTTTCGACCTAAGACTCCTAATACTTTTTTAAAGAGAATATAAAAATGCATCGACTGATGAAAAAAAAAATTACAATTTCGCTAAAAACAATGACTACTCTCTGAAGGAAAACTTCTGTTAAAAGATTTACTTGTTTATTGTAACATTTTTTTTTTATATTACAAAGTACTTTTTATACAAGTAAATAAATAAATAAATTATTATAAAATATAATCAATATTTTTATTCTGTTTCGGATTCTGACAAACGTGTCTGTGAGGATTCCTCGTGAAAATCGGGCGATAATTCTTCAACTGATTCATCTCTTAATAAAACATACTCTTGAATTTCAATAAAATCAGACCTTCTTATTGTAGCAGACTTTCGTCGGTGTGCCGCGACAGTAGGGTCGGAACTTAAAATGAGAAAATTAATTAAGTCTTTATTAGTATTTTTCCTAGACGATTTTCTCGTTCGATGTTCTCTGATATATCGTATTTCTTTATGCTTGGCTTCTACAGCTTCTTCCGAAAGTTTTCCTATCGGTATTTCATACTCTGATATAATGTCAACTCCATGAATTAATAATTTGTGCATACTGACTGGCATATAATACCAGTCATAATGCGCTAAATAAAGTGACTTTACCTTCGCAGTTATTTCTTTAAATTTTGTGATATTTATTTTAAATCCACTTGAAATGATTCTTAAAATAAGTCCGAGTTTGCATATTATTTCTTTGTTTATCCCCGTTATTCTTGAACTAATGTCCGGATTACTAAAAAATTTTCGAGCTGTATTCCCGTCGTATGTCGTACCAAATCCAGGTTTGGGAATATCAATCAATAAACCCAGTTGTTCTTTAAATGCTTGTTGCACATTTTTTTTGGTTTCCTGAAATATATGTTTATTAATTTCACTTCTCACTTGCCACCTCTTAAACTGCAACCTATATGCAATATGAAGTGATGTTTCAAAACATCTGATCCATAAGTGCAAAGAAGAGATGCCGTACTTATACAAGTGTTTAGTAGGTAATTTACTGCAAACGGTTTCTTTATTCATTTCTTTTGGAGTGGCGCCGCATATACAACAGATTTGCGAAGAACTTGTATTCGATAAGCCGTTACATATGCTGCCGTCTATCATTGTGAATTTCAGATCATATTTGACACTTATTTCAATTTCGTTGCGTACAAATTGAAATGGACATAAGTTTGAAATTGATTCCATTAGTTTATTATATTCTTCTCTTATTAAATCTGGTGATTCCTTAGCAAATATGAATTTTATTGGTCTGCATAACAATGAAGAAGATGGCCTTTCATTTTCCCATATAACATTATTTGTATTATTATTCGTGATTTGAATCGGTACAATAGCAGATATGAACATAAATTCGTCTGTTGAAGTGAAACTTTCAAATTGTTGTTTGTATCTACTATGTCCGGAACTCCCATCAAAACCACATTTTAACAGAAGCGTAAGGTTCTTGAAGTTGCTATTCAGTATGATTTCTACAATCGATATAGCAGTACAGTCCAAAAGTTGTTGGAAATTAACTGTAGCACTAGTGTCAGTAATATCACAAGATAACAAAAGTGACTTTTTAAACCTTAACAGATGATCATAACATGGAAATGTTTTCGGATGTTTTGCATTTACCTTTCTGTAACGTCCCAGAATAGGTACGTCACTGCACTGACGTATAGGAAGAGCGGTTCCCTTAGAAGGCGACTCGTATGAAGTATTAGGAATTATAGGTTCGTGTGATACGCGGTTAAGGAGTAAAATCCAAACATTAATGTGCTAAACTACTGGTTTATTCAAGTAAGTAAGAAACTATTAACTGAGTATGCTTTCTCAAGATATAATGAAAATAATAACGTTAATATTACAATGTGTACGGGCTAGATAAGAAATACAATAAGAAATTACACTGAATATGCCATAAATGAAAAATACAGTAGAAAATATATATATATATATATTGTGACGCTTTTGGAGATGCACTCTATACGTGTAGTCGCTCGTTACAAAATGCGTTGGGCGCCAGCCACATTCCGTGGCGAGGAGGGAACGATGGGACAGAAAAAGGGGGTCTCCACGACGTCCCACGACGTCCCAGTGACTCCTCTACCGCCGTTGTTTCATCTAACACAAGCACATTGTCCCACGTGTTCGTGTGAGCACTGCGGGTTTGGCAGAATTCGGCTGCTCTCATCATTTCTACGTTATCGGCTCGATGCTCAAGCCGCTAAAGCACGTGGCAGCAGCATCGACGAATCGACAAAATAATATAATTTCGTCCATGGCAATATGGCTGAATTAAGAAACCAGGAAATTCAATTCAAATTCCGATTTTACGGTTTCAGTTCTGATTCTTAATGCATTAACGTTTTTTTAATACATAAAAATATATTTTTAATACATTAACATTTTGACGTACATTAACTTGGGAAGCAGTTAAAAAAAAAAGTTGAACTGCTTCCTTTATTTATATTTTTTTTAATACTTAAATTTTATATATACATATGTATGTACAGTGCACCAATGAGATGTTGCGGAGGCTAAGGAGTGACTCCTCGGTCTGTCCCGCCTAGTCTCAACGTCGTCACGCACCCACACCATTTGACATTGCGGTATGCAAGCAGCGGGCTTAGTATGTGTGAGCGTTTCGACCAATAACGCGCGACGGTCTAGAATGTATGTGCATTAGGCGTGACTAGAAACCTCTGACCAATCGTACCCGCATTTCTTAGCCTCCGCAACATCTCATCGGTGCACAGTACGTGATACAAAAGTGATTTCTTCAATTAGATATTACTGTTATTCTATTTATTACAATACGTAAATGCGAAGACATACGAGGAAAATTGGTTAGGATTGAATGTAAGGATATAAAGAAATTTCGATTTTTTACGGTTTGTTAGTTTTATTTTTTATTCGTTACAACTATTTTCATTTTATTCTGTGAATAGTCATTAAAATGAAAGACAGAAAAGTACAGTTTGATTTTTTATTTAATTTGTATTACATATTTCATCAGGTTTCCGGCAACTGTTGCAGCTGGTCCACGCTTATACGATGCTGAATATTTTACCTTTCTATAATATATTTAGGAAACAAATAAAAATATAGTTTAGTAATTGTTATAATATAGTATCACTTGTTAACCTTATTAAAAACTTATCTTATTTTGCGTAATTATTCTGCATTTTCGCTTCCTTGCTTTGTAATGACGAATGACTGATTTTTTTTCAATGAAACTTTTACTAGTGTATTTGTAAGATTTTTCGATTAAAACAAGATCAAACATGGTATAATTTGAATTATAATTTTTATTTACTTATTTATATCTAAATAAGTAAAAATAATGCAAATTACATGGTGTTTGGTCTTATTTTAATCAGAAGATCCTTACAATTACATTGGTAAAAGTTTCATTTAGCAAAAATGCAAAATAAAAAAGTTATTGTTGAATTAATATTGTCTCACTCAAATGTTTTTTCTCGGGCCCTTTAATTCTCGGATCACTTTCTCTTTCGCTATTTATCTTTTTCTACGTTCGCCAGCATTCAAGAACTCGCTCGAGCCAGCGTCAGACATTTTCAGGAGAATCGGGAAAATCCAGCAGAATAACACATTCTATACTGAAAGAATATACTTACTTATCTGTCTAAAAAAATTTTAATAAATCTGGCAACAGATTTATTTTTGGACTGCTTTTCTTAAGTAATCAGAATTTCACCATTCTCCTGTACAGATCGTGTGTAACAGTTTTCGCTAATTAATATGAAAAATATTTTTCATATGTTATTAACTGATTAGTGTGTATTCTTGTGTAATTAATAATTAAAAAAAAAAATGATTTTATGAAAAAAAAAAAAAATTGGACATTGATGGGGCGCAAACCTGCGACAAAAAACTTTCCAACGGTCCCGCAGTCGTACACCTTAACCATTCAGCCACCGACAACGTTGGAAAACTGTCGAATATTTTAGGAGATAACGTGCGTAATTTTCAATTATTTACAATAACTTCACTCTCTCCATTCAGATCTTGCGCCATCCACTGCAGAAATGTTAGAAATCACATAATGCTGTAAGGGTGTAAAGGAAATGTAAAAATTGAAAGTATTTCTCATGTTATCGCACGAAATATGTCGAAAATATCGGTTTTTAATTTTTTTAAACACGGCGCACCACACTTAAAAGTCTGAAAAAATTGAGGACACCAGTCATGCTAATATCTAACTACTGTGAAAGTAAAAATCTAGTGTTTTGAAAGTTTCTACCCGAAACCTCAATTTTTCGACTGTTTTTTGAGTTTTTGATTTTTCATGCCTACGATTTGCAACCAAAAAATCTGAAAAAATTCACAATCATGAAGAAACATGGCTAGAATATTCTAGAATTTTTTCAGATTTTTTGAAAATATGGCAAAAATCACTTTTTCTTTCTCACCCTGTAACTACCCTCCCAGTTGAGATTCAGGGTTGAAACTTGGTGTACAATGATTTTTTATTATAAGCTATAAAATGGTGCATTGCTGAAAAAAATCGGCTCAAGGGCACTTTTGACCATCTTATCCTGCTATACCCTTTGACACCTACGAGATCCACCCCCACCCCATGACCTTGAATAACACCCCACCCGAATTTGTTCTACGTCTTGGAAATGAGGAGCACCCCACCGTACCCCTCATGACCTTGAACTGAAATTTGACACCTATGAGACCCCCACCCCCTTGAACTATTTCTTCTTATCGGAAGACGACCACAAGACCCCCTCCCGCCTTAAACGGAATTTTTTACGTCTTGGAAATGAGGTTTTTTGTTGACGCAGCAAATCTGACTTTGCAATTCGTGACTATAGAAGGTAGAGGTTTTGCTAAAGTTTCAAGCATACGCAAAACGCATGTCTGGCGCAATGCAATCAATGCATTGATTTAATGATAGAAAGATTGCAACTCGAAAAGGACTTATCAGCTGGTTTGAAAAATAGTTTAACAGCCAGGATAGCGAGATTTCAATCGTTAAGAGCAGAGTTACACGGATCTGTAAAAATAGGCAAAGGTCAAAGGAGAACAGATGTTGAATCACATGCATTATCATCATCATTATCATCATCTCTTATCTGGGAGGATGTAGAATCAGCTTTCCATAACCGGATAACTACAGGAATTATAATCAACACCGGGCATATTGAACCACGAAACTTTTTGGAAGATGCTAGAAAAATAGTATTCCAACGTCTAGCGGAAGTTTTCCAAAATCATTCATGCATAAAAGTGAATACGGTGTTGTATGGGGAGTTTACCGTTAATAATAAATTTCGTACAAATAACAGCACTTTGAAAAGTGAAATATATAGTGATTATACAATCGATTTTACCAAACCAAATAATATAGGATCGCTTCTCGGGTTTTCTACATATCGCATATTACAGCCGGCGACAATGGCACGAGTCGGATATACCCGTAAATATTATGAAAGTAAATGTGCTGAGGATCGAATGTAATATAACGACTGGCGCGTATAGCAACGGTCAATGTGTTCATACCATTCATGAGTTTTCACCGCGCGTGCCACCAGGATATAAAATTTCGGAATGTCCTACGAACGGCATTTATCTTCCAGTTATCGTGAGAGCCATTGATCACCTTAGTATACGTATTACCGATCAAAACGATAATCTGATAAATTTCCGTGGAGAAAAAGTGACAGTGAGGCTTCATATTAGGCGGTGTAAAAAATAACATGAATATAAACATAATAATCAATGGCCTGTTGAACGGCACGAACGGCTCGAACGGCCAGCGAACGGTTCGAACGGCTCGAACGGCTCGAACGGCCCGCTGAACGGCTCGAACGGCCCGCTGTACGGCTCGAACGGTCCGCTGAACGGCTCGAACGGCTCGTTGAACAGTTCGAACGGCTCGAACGGCCCGCTGAACGGCTCGAACGGCATGCTGAACATTTTACGACAGATGCAACAGCTGCAGTAAGGATAATGATGTAAAAAACGATAACAATTATACAATCATTCAGTAGAGGGAATATATCCAAATCGGACACATCGCAAGAGCACATCGTCGAACGCTCCGACGACGCGACCGTTTAATATACAGGGAGGAGGTGGTGACACGCATTTATGGCGCTGATGCGACACCATCATCCTTGCTGTTCCCAAAATCACCAGCCTATTCATGCCAACCAAGAGCCGGCATATTCAGGATGGATAAACATATGGCATGCATCGCGCACAACGGAGCATGTGCTATGAGAAACGTATCGATATTAAAAGAATGGTGGTTAAAAACAGGAAGGAGGAAGATGAAGAGCTGTGCATGGAACATTATAACCGGCCGGGGGATGACACGCACATAGATGGACCTCCACCGAAAAAGAAAAATTGTTACATTTGTCTTAAAACACGAAACATTTAATATCATTTATTAATTTTGTTCATTACTGTAAAATAATAAAATCTATTTAGTAAAAATATACTTTATGCGTCTTAATGTTGTTTTACCTAGAACGATTGTATGTATAACGTTTGTGTTTCATATTCCAATGTAGGAGATACAAAAGGAATGTTCTTCTATTTCAAAGACATGAGGGAGTAGGGCGAAATCCATGTTTACATGCAGACACGTGTCGATGTGCAATCTGGTACAGATAGAGAGAGCATCGTCGAGACAGACTTTTGGTCACGTTTTGCTTGGATGCCTCTTTGACGGCTTGCTGACGCGGTTAACATGAGGGGGTAGGGTGAAATCCATGTTTACAGGTAGACACGTGTCGATGTGCAATCTGATACAGATTGAGCGAGCATCGTCGAGACAGACTTTCGGTCACGTTGTTGCTTGGATGCGTATTTGATGGCTCGCTGACACGGTCACGAATTGCTCTTTCTTTATCAAATTGCATTCCGCGTGCTCGCCACCACCGCGCGCCCGCCGCCGCGCCGCGAAAACCTCTCTTAACATTTTGCCATATATTGCACCGTTTCCGAGACATTTGCCTTTATAATGGGTAATTATTTAGAGATACGGACCACCCTCCGATGACCTTGACCTTGACATATGTTGTCAAGGTCACCCTCCTGAGTGACCTTCAGAAGGTTTTAGCCGTCGCCCGTTTTTTATTAAAAAGTTATTAACCAATAAAGTTTCGAAAATATAGCAGTTATTTTGAGTATTAAAACGCATAATGGTTTGCGCAAAGCGTTATAAATATTACCGTAAGTTGTCGATTAACTAATATAACTTGTCGACCAAAAATATCTATAACACAAATAGTAGGAAACCTAATTTTCTACAAAAATGTCTCTTAACATTTTGCCATAGTTCGCCCCGTTTTCGAGATATTTGTAGATTTACCTCAAGGAAAGGGGCCTTAAGGACACATTCCGAGATATTTCTTCTTCTTCTTGTTGTTCTTCTGCAAATCAAAAGCAGATCAAAAAATGTCATAGAACATTGTTGTCGAAATGCCTCAAGTCTACGCAGAACGACGAAGTTGGCAACGAAAATACTTCGTTGGTGCGTCGTTACCGATAGCGGCAGCACCTCTCGGGTCCACTTTGTCCACGCGGTCCCCTCTCCACACGGTCCCCTCTCCACGCGGAACCGGTACGATCGACGCCATGATCGATTCTTGTTCTTCTTGTTGGATCGCTTGACACGAAACCACGTGTTGCTCGCTGTCCACGCTTTCGTACAAGACATTGTTTCTATCAGTATACGCAAAGCTGAACCCTTCAGCTCGCGCATTTCGCAGCTGTATTTTGTCCACGCGTGTTTTTTTCAGTGTAATTAATGTACTTAGCAGTTAAGTGTAAATAGTGTACAGTCTTGTAGTCAACGCGTACCACCATTCTTGGGCTTTTGAGAGGCCAGGCTTGGTGGTGAGCGAAATATTCTTTTTCTACGAAGGCTGCAGAAATGTGTCCAAGGGAAAACCTTCCAGGCGCATTTTAGAAAGTTAAGAGGCGCACATGTGTTTTCCTAGGCAGCCTAGGAAAGCACCGAAAAATGGAAGATTCGGTGTGACCGTCGAATAAGACACATCGCTTCGACAATTATTATCTCTTGCGAATAAATCTATTTCCTGTTATTAAAACGTGCTAGGTTTGAGAGTTTTTATTAATCCTCGCATTAATCCCAAATTGGTGACCCCGACGTGATCGTGTGAAGTGGGATATTGTGAGCGAACATTGTAAAACTCTGACATTGTGTTAGTGACATAAACTTTCTTGTCAACGTGCAACGATGGACGGCCAATCGACTAGTGATACGTGCGGTGACGACTCCAGAGATAGCAAGGATGCGATAAGCGTTGCTGCCACCCCTATTAGGGTTCCAACTTTCTGGCCACAGAAAGTATCTCTTTGGTTTCGGCAATTGGAGGCGCAATTCGTCATTGGGCGCATAATCAAAGATGAAACAAAATTTGGCTATATTGTTGCGCAGCTGGATGGGAAATACGCTGAAGAGGTGGAAGACATAATATGTAATCCGCCGGAAAGCAATAAGTACGGGGCAATAAAAGCCGAGTTAATTAAACGGTTGTCGGATTCGGATACAACGCGTGTACGAAAATTGTTGGAGACTGAGGAGATTGGTGATCGGCCTCCTACTCAATTTTGGCGCCATTTAAAAGAGTTGGCTGGTTCTGCAGTTAATGAAGATTTTTTAACAGAGCTGTGGAAAAATCGTCTCCCAACTCAGACGCAACTCGTGCTAACAGCAACATCTGATAAGGAAGGTGCTAAATTGGCTGAAATCGCGGATTGAGTCCATGAAATCAATACTTTGTTCTCAATCAATAAAAACGCCCATTTATTATGAATTCAACGATGTATTGTAGTGTATAGTTGTTTTAATTATTCCGATGGAATTTTTGATTTAAGTTTTTTGATCTGTCTGTATTGACCGCTAACTCATCTTATACTTGCAACGTTGACAAGATCTTTGATAAGAACCATTTTTCCATTCGTTTTACATGTCATTTTCATAATTGCAAGATTAATTTCATCATCATATGATGAAGTACATTTATTTTGTAGACTTTCTAAAATATTCCGATGTAGTAGTACAGTTGAAAAGACGGTTAATCTACATATAAACATAACCTGAAAATGTAGAGTAAGAGTTTTTGATATACAGGGTGTGTCATTTAAACAGATATAGAGCTCTTATTCCGTAAGTATTAATGATACAAAAAATTGTTGATATGAAAATTGCATGGGAATAGGGGGTTTATGTTTTAGCCGAAGTGATAAATCTTTAACATTATTAGTTTAAGAGATATGATGGTCAAGTTTTGTTTTTTAAATGGAACCATATTTTTTTTCAAATCATGTAATAGTGCTTCTCAAGACGAATTCATTAAACTATAATGTGTACACTCGATTTTAATTAGTTTTGAAGATATAACGTTTACAAATTTTCCGATTTTCAGTAGATACCTCTCGGTTTGAGTGGCAAGTCGTAAGAGCAGCCCTATTGTCGCGGTAAGTGCCACAGCGGGGATCTACGTTAGGATCGGCAGACCCAAAGAATAAGAAACCCTTACTTTACATTTTCAGCTTATTTTTATATGTAGATTAACCGTCTTTTCAATTGTACTACTACATCGGAAGTACTCTGTATATTTTAGAAAGTCTACAAAATAAATGTACTTCATCATGTAATGATGAAATTAATCTTGCAATTATGAAAATGACATGTAAAACGAATGGAAAAATGGTTCTTATCAAAGATCTTATCAACGTTGCAAGTACAAGATGAGTTAGCGGTCAATACAGACAGATCAAAAAACTTAAATCAAAAATTCCATCGGAATAATTAAAACAACTATACACTACAATACATCGTTGAATTCATAATAAATGGGCGTTTTTATTGATTGAGAAAAAAGTAAAGTTTTTCAAAATGGAGAGGGAGGGGGAATTCAATTTTGCAAAAAGGATGATTTAAAAAAAAAACTTACACGCAGCTTTATAGACCTCAAGAAACGGTATAACTTTTATTTCAACTATTTTTTGATAACTTTTGTTGTTTACGATTTATAAGCACGTATATAGAAAGAGCGGTTCGGATAAAAGGGTTGATATCTCCCTCAAAGTGAAAAACGGACACCAACGAATCACAGTTACCTTCATATACAGGTTTAATAAATATTTATGCAAAGTTTCATCAAAATCGGAGTGTATCAGTCCCCGATGTTCCCTTGTAAGAGAGAGAGAAAGCATGATCTAGAGGATTTCGTCTGGCACGCGCCCTTAACCAATAGCGACGCACGTGACGCTACCGTCACACGCTATGATTTGTTGAGATGTCCCCACGCAGGACATCGTCCTCGCGACGGGCCCTTCCAGCCAGGATCGCGATCGATTTTGATCACTCTTCGTCGAACAATCGAGTAAGTCGTGACGGGAGCCCGTGCGTCCAGAGAAAGAGTTGTCGTTGTACTTTGTATAAATTAGCTGCGCAGCAAGACCTCTTCGAAGCAGAGTGCCGCGAGGGTGAATTTTGCGAATACGCGGCAAAGACTCAGTGACGCGCACGTAAAATCTTTTCATACTAATTAAACCTCTGTCTTTCTCTTTCTATTTTAAATCGTTTGATCGCGTAAATTTTCCTAGTAAATTCACCGCGTCTAAATATTCAATTTTTCCAAATTTTGTGATCGCCTTTGTGAACGTCTTAGTAATCGCAGTACAAACGGCCAAACGCACGCGACAAGTGCAAGTGCTACAACATTCCTATCATCTCTCTTGGTGTTTCAGACCTACCAGCGATTCTCAGCGAACCTACAGCGAATTTTCAAAGCGATTTATATCGTATATTGTATTCTACATTTTCACGGTAAGCCTGTTCAGTACCAATTTGTCGAGCACGGCATTATAATTGATCTTTCAACAAGGCAAAACGGGCGATCTATTAAGCCTACGGGTTGTGAGAGTCTCTTCATTTTTGATCGTCTTGTTTTTCACGTTCAGGTACCGAATCATTTAATATACAACATACATACAGGGTGTCCCACGTAACACTTTTTACGATTTTTCAGGTACTTGCGATAATCTAACAAAAAAATATTTTGAATAAAAGTTTATCAGTTTTCGATTGACTATACACTCCAATAAAAAAAAAATTCACAAAATTTTTTTTTCCGTAATTGTCAAGGTCACCTACAATTTTTCAAATGACACTGTATATTTTTGACATTATGGTATTATAGCCCGTATCAGGGCGAATTCAACGACCTAGTACACCATGACCATAGGATAACCTTGAAGGTAAGGAAATGAAAACTTCAACAAAAAATGACAATCTGCTTGAATGGGTGATAGTAACTTGTATTTATTACTAACCGCACGGACCGGCGGCAGACTTTTCGTTCGTGTTATCATCGCGCGCGTGTCGGTCCCTCCGTACTTGTGAGACAGAACGTTCATTTTAGGCGGCATCGTTTTTGTTTGGTCAATGCTTTAAGGAAAACAATATAATACTTAAAAACATTAATGTAATTTGTTACGCGTTCGGGTGTCATTAGGCCTCGCTTTTCGGGTTTTTATCTACTATGAAGGAGAAGGGACAATAAGGATATAAGCAAAGTATATGTGCAAGTGGATAGGTAAACATACAAAGGAAAGGCCCGGCCGGGTTACGTTACCCGACATCTCTTTATACTCTGGCCAGGCCCTCCAAACTCCCGTATTTAATGCTGTAACTAAAATTAGTTTGGCGCAGAAAATCCAGGCAGCGCTAGTGTCGATACAAACACATATAGATGATATCGGTGAGGTACACACACACAAGCATATGGTCCCTACATACGTGTGCATGGTCTTACTTATTCAAAACTTTCAAAAATAAAAATAATGAAAGGGGAAATATGACAACAATATATGTGTTACGTCCCACCTGACGGGTGGTTCTTACTCTGTTACTCTGATCTTTGGGTTCTGCCGATTTAAACGCTAAAGCGTACCTTGACCTTCCTTGCGGATAATAAAGGATGCAGGATAGGGCGTTTAGTAATTGTCGATACGTGTTTGGGTTTTCAATAATATATATATTCTCGTTTGTCGTTACATACCCTTCGGTGACTTCAGGTGTTGTACGTCACTCGTTCGTTCTTGTATTCACTCACAGTTCATTCACTCGAGAGGTCTCGTTTTACGCTATGTTCGCGGTTCGGACGTTACACTAGACTCGCGGCGCGTGGCTACGACTCGACCTTGGAGATACAAGCGGTTGGTGGTGGTCCTGCACAGCACACGGGTGCACTCCTGGACTTGGTCCAATTATGAATCTGCTATCTCAGATTGCGGCGATACACTCGTGTTGAACCGTCGGCCGAGCACGTCGTTGATGATCTTCCTGGTTTCGAGTAGCCTTGAACACGGATCTACTGCGGGTCGCGAACGGACAGAACTTCGGTCCTTGCTTTACGCTATCACGGAACTGGCATACTTGCGTTGCACCGATAACTTATACTCCCAAAAGGGGAGTAGGTCACGCTCTTTGCTTGCGAAAACCTGCAAGCAAAGGGTTTTCGCCATCGCATTCCGCAAGTTCCCTGATTTCGTATCGCGGTCGTCGCTAAGCGAGAAAACGCTGATGGTTTGCGGATTCCAGAGCAAGACCTCTTTGGAATGGCGAAAGACGAAAATGGGTTATAACTAGGGACGTAACACCCCCCACGCTAGACACAAAATGCTCTCGCGAGGTGCCGAAGAGAATACAATGGGGCGCAGCTGTTGAAAATATAAAGAAAAGAAATATGTATATAAAGTGTCGAAGATATGTACAGGTTTTGTGTTGTTGTTCTTATGTATAAAGTGGAAAAATTTGTGCGGGAAGTGGCCACAGGACACACCCCCCCATGCTAGACAGACGATAATTTTGAAAAGGATGCCGAGTGAAAATTTATGTGACCATAAAAGGCTTGGTTTTGGAACGAAGTGTCTATGAATACGCTGAGTTAGCTATTCCACGATGGCTATTGAAAAATTGTCGACGTAGAATCCGAACGTTGCTATGCTCCTGGTAAACTTGGTGGGGAGTTTGTGGTATATATAAAGTGGTCGGTCGAATGGTGATCGTTAATTTTATTCCGAATTTTTCAAGACACACTCTATTACTACTTGCCATGGACCTATCTCTACTTAAAAAGGATGTATTTCGATCCTGGGTAAGTGGCCTTGTTATTTCGTCTTTATTATTTATTTATTTACTTCTTTTTTTTTTTTTTTTTTGTTTTCAATAATACTTTGTTTGCAGCGCGAGGACGGTACGCATACCGTCCATCCCGGGCACATAAATATCGCCTACAGGGAAGCTGTCCGTTGGTATAGGGCATATTTTCGCCGAACCCTCCGCGACCTGTGGGAATGGGATGAGGACTCGTTGCTGGACCTCGCGCCTCTCTTCCGGGAGCAGGCCTGACTTACCTCCCCCATATAAAAGGAAAGCTTGTATACCAAAGAAATAAATATGTTTTCTTTCCTTTCTACCACATGATGCGTATACTTTCTTTTTCCCCTTTTATCTGTGTTTCCTGATTCCTTTCCTTAGTTTTAATAGAAAAGTGTTGATTTTTCCTCGAAACCAGGGTTCGTTGTTTCGTTTGGTATTTGTATTTCTGGTAGTTCTGCTATCTGCAGATCTGGTGGACCTGTTGCTGTAGTGATGGTCGGTTGGTTCTGCATTTCGATGTCTTTTAGCGTGAACTGGTGGCATTTGGGTTGGCTTCTGCTCTCCGCTCGCTTTTTGTAGAATCTGTATCCTATAATCGATATTATTACCATAAGGACAATACTTATGGCTGACAATGACCCGTAGGTGATGTAAGCTGTGTGGGCTAGAGCACGGTGGTGCTGTGCTATATCCTGCGCTTGGTTATCCACTTCTTGTAAGGTTATAAGGTTGTCTGGGTCTATGTTGATGGGTGTGAAATTTGGCTGGTTTTCTTGGTTCTTTGTTAGTATTTGTATATGATGTGGGGTTATGTCCGGGATGAGGTTAGATATGTTTAGGCTGAAACTTGGTTTGAATGTGTAATCGTATTGCTGGGTTTTTATTCCGGATGCCATTATTCTGGTGTGATCAATGGTTGCTTCACAGTGGCTTTGTAGCTGTAATATTCCTGCGCCTTGGATTTGTTCGTATCCAGCCGATTTTTTATTGCATTTTATTTGTATTTCTTCCTTACGTTTCATCGAAAATAGCCATGTATTTGGAGCTTCTAGCTTCGTGATCTGTATGTTATTCGTTGGGGCCGCTTTCACAATGCACTGTTTCCACTGTAGGTGTTCTGGACGCAAGATGAGATCAATTTCACAGATATGACTTTGCTCATAGTTTTGGAGCGGGAACATGATTTCGCAGAGGAGTCTTCCGTTAGGGTTTTTACAGGTTTTGAGGTATGTTTTGTCAGGGGAGAAGAAGGTGGTGGTTGTTTGATCTATTGCAAGAAAATCTGTTTGTGGTTGGATCATTAAAGGAGTAAAGGTGTTTGCATTCAGTTGCTGGAAAGATGGGCAGGGATATAGGTGGTAAAGTTCATAGGAGTTTGGTTCTAGGAGAGGAAAGTCTATCGTGATGATCACTCTTCCTTTTGCGTATACAGCACTCATTGTTGTCGTGCCCTGGAGTTGCTCCGATCTCAACTCTTCCATTGAGAGCGGGAATTCCAGATGTGTGGAAGTTTGGATGGCCTTGCATGCTGTGACTAGTTGGTCTGGTGATAAGATCATTGGATGTAGGATTCCTAATTTTGCGAACATTATTGCGTCGGTCATGGTGGATAGCGTTAATACATATTCGTCAGTTTGCCGGATCAATCTGGTTCCCCAGGAGGACATAGCTAGTTCTAATTCTAGTTTGTCTTCGCGTCTGCCAATTTCTGCAGTTTTATAGAGGATGTGTTCGATTCTAGTGTTCATATTTGTTGCCGATTTGGAAAGAGTGTTCAGCGTATTATATGCTTTACGGAATTCAGATTTAATTACGTGGGTTTGGTTATGAATTAAAGATGTTATTTGCTTTTGGTCGTTATAAATTTTGTCGATTTCGCGGTTATAATATTCCGCGTCGGTTTCGTCGAGTGTTCCGAACAGAGTTTTGCTGATCGAGCCGATGAATCCGAGAGGGGCTCGTCTTACTCTAACCGTATTTTTCCCGAGCGCGTGTGCTAATAAATTTTCGTATCGTACTGCCTCCGCTAGTTTTCTGTCTAGGTCTTCTCTTAGGGTGTCCGCGGGGCATGATGTTATGTTCTGGGCCCTGCACATGACCTTCATGCGGTTTACCGCGAAGGTGGTGTCTGGGCGGCTGGTTAGGATTTCCGCTACATCCAGAGCTGTTACTAGTCTCCACGTTGTCCGAAACGTGCGGATCGGGGATAGCTTCTCTGGATACAGTCCGGGGTTGTACCTTAACCGGGTAACGGAATAGTCGCCCTCCATATGGCTCGCGATCGTGAACTGGATGGAGGCGATTCCCAACAGCAGGTACCAGGGGCCCATGGTGGTTTGGTTGTTTTATCTAGTGGTTTGCTATTATTTACTGGACTTCCTAAAATAAATACCTTGTCTTTTAGGTAGGGTCGAAAGGGGGAGGCTTCCAGGTGTTATCGGATTTGTTTTCAAAGTTTTTCGAATGAGCGAGTTTTAATTTGTTAAGATGTTTTGCAAATTTTCTTCCCTGTTCGTCCCTGAGGATTGCGTTGCTATTGTCAGTTATTTCGCAAATTTTGAACGGGCCGATATAATGAGGGTCGAATTTACTAAGACGTGGCTCTTTTAATACATAAACTTGATCGTTGGGCGAGAATTGGACTTCATTACTTTTCTTGTCGTATTGTAATTTTGAACGTTCTTTGCTTTGTTCAAGATTTTTCCTTGCTATTTGCCGTATCTCTTCTAATTTCTGTACTAAATTTTGAATGTATACTGGATAGGTCAGGAGTTCTTCGTGGGTCATAGGAGTGAAGGGGTCTCTTGCTAGCTGGCCGAAAACTACTTCGTAAGGCGAAAAGTTTGTTGCTTCGTGTGTTGATGTGTTATATGAGTACGTTGCGAATGGGAGGAAAATATCCCAGTCATACTTGTTTTCAATGAAATGTTTTAAGTATTCGATGAGTACGTGGTGACTTCGCTCAAGGGAACCGTTAGTTTGAGGCCTGTAACCGGAGGTGGTAACGTGTTCAATATTGAAAGTTTTTGCTATTCCTTTAAGAACTTGATTAATAAACGACGTTCCGCGATCCGTGAGGATTGCCCGTGGCGCGCCGAACATTGCAATAAAGTAACGCGAGAAGGCGTCTGCTACGGTCTCAGCTCGAATATCTGGTAATGGAATAGCCATGCAAAATTTTGAAAGTTGACATTGCAGTGTGAGAATATGACGGTTTCCGCTTGGCGTGAATGGAAGAGGTCCGACTGTGTCTAATGCTATCTTGTCAAATGGTTTTGCTGGGGTATCGGTAATAAGCATTGGTTCACGAGTTTTTATTCTTACTAGTTTCTGCTCCTGGCAGCTTTTGCAGGAACGTATGTAATCTTCTATGTTTCGATGCATTTTCGGCCATTCGAATCGGTCTCGAATGCGGCGGTAGGTTTTGGTCACTCCCTTGTGACCTCCTATCAGGCTCTCGTGGTAATGACGGATAATATCTTCGCGTTGGTCCTCTGGTGGAGTCTGTACCTCGCCCGTGCAGATTGTGATAGTTATGGGATAGTCATGAAATACTTCATATAAATGCTGTTGGAGCATTGGTATGCTAACTTGAAGCAAGGTTTCTCCGCTTGCCGGAATGCGGAGGTTATCTATGCCTTCTATTTTGGCGCTGAGTTTTAATGCGTGTAATATGTAGGGTAACTGATGTGGTTCGATTGTGTGAAAAAAATGTCTTGCTCCTACAATGCTAAAGATTCGCCTTTCCTCGGCTTGGGTAATAATTACGCGGCCTTCAGTTAGATCTTCGTTGAGTAGGTTTGTCTCTGATAGCATTCCTAGAGCTTTTAAAGTTCTGCAAATAGGGCTGGTGAGAATTTTATCGGCAGGGATAAAGTGCGCGATATTACCAGGGCCCTCCGTGAGAGGAGCTTTAGAAATTACTATTTTGCAATGAGTTGCCGTTGTTGTTGGGCCGGCGGTGACCTGAGGGTCTGGTGCGTAAATATTATCTATCTCCTTCCATTCGCGAGTGAATTTGGGGGTCCTAAACGTAGACTGCGGTATATCTAGTATTTCTGAAGGAGATGGCAAATCCCATGAGGTGCGTGTTGGTTGTTCGACGGTATCTGTTTGCGTGAGCTCGTGCGAGGATGGTTCATGTTCTGAATCACCTTGATCTGTGGATGGCTGCGTAGGTTCCCGGGTGGAGAGAGGTGACCCCCAAGATACACGTTTTCTTGGTTTTGGGGTACTACTCGCCAATGCCTCATGCTCTTGCTCCGTGGTGACGTTGCATCCCTCATGGTGGAGTTTGCATTGGGCTCGATTTCTTCCGGTTCTATATTCCCTATGGATTGTGTTTCATCCAGGATCAAGGATGGTGGTTCCTCATAACTTGGCCTAAGTTGGGCCGCACGGCGTGCGCTTACCCGGGTTGCGATGGGTTCTTCCGAAGGCGTTATTGGTAACGCAAAAGGTACCGGATTCCTTGACAAGGCGTCTGCGTTTGCATTTACACGACCCGGTTTGTATATGATTTCATAATTATAATCCTCTAGGAGTATTCGCCATCGGGCTAGACGTGACACCGGGTCTTTAACCGAGAATAGCCATTGTAGGGGGCGATGATCAGTTACTAACGTGAATTTTCTGCCATAGATATATGTTCTGAAATGTTTGACTGCAAAAATGATCGCGAAGCATTCTTTTTCCGTTGTAGAATAGTTTTGCTGAGCCGGCGTAAGAGCTAACGATGCGTAGGCGATAGGTGGATCTTCGCCTATTTTGCCCTGACTTAGGACAGCGCCGACAGCGATGTCTGATGCGTCGGTGGTGATAATGAAGGGCTCATAAAAATTCGGATAGCGTAAAACAGGTTCTTTGCACAACGTCTGTCGTAATTCTTCAAAACTTTTCTGGTGGGCTTCGGTCCATGCAAATGGTTTCTTGGGACTCGTTAATTCTGTCAGAGGTTTGGCCTGTTGTGATAGATCCGGGATGAATCGCCTATAGTAGTTTACCAATCCTAAAAATTGTTTGAGTGTTTTGCGCGTGGTTGGAGTCGGAAAACTTTCTACTGCTCGAATTTTCTCCGGGTTTGGTCTTATTCCCTCGGATGAGATGATATGGCCCAAATAGGTTACCTCCTTTTTCAGGAATTCTGCCTTATCCGGTTGTAATGTGAGGTTATTTTCGCGTAGGCGTTGGAATAACGTTTCGAGTCGTGTTTCCATTTCCTCCAAGGTGCGTCCGTAAACTACTATGTCGTCAATGTATACGTACAGGATTTTCCCAATTAATCCCTTTAAAACGAGTTGCATGAGCCTTTGAAAAGTGGCAGGTGCATTTTTCAAACCGAACGGCATGCGCGCGTATTCGTAATGTCCATCCGGAGTTGAGAATGCCGTTTTCTCCTGATCCTCCGGGGCCATGCGTATTTGATGAAATCCGTTTGCCAAGTCAAACACAGCGAAATATTTCGCACCTCCTAACCGGTCGAAAATATCTGAAATGCGGGGAATCGGGAAACGGTCGTCGATTGTTTTCGCGTTTAATTTACGGAAGTCTACGACCAAACTCCAGCGCACATTTCCTTTCGAATCTGGTTTTTTCGGAACTAGCCAGAGGGGCGAATTGTATGGTGAGTTCGAGGGAACTATTACTCCCAAATCCTCTAAATTTTGAATTTGCTTCGATATTTCTTTCTCCTGGTCAACGCTGAAGGGATACTGTCGCGTGAATACCGGAGTTTTGTCGTCCACAGGGATGTTGTGAACGATTGTTTTCGTATCTCCCAGGGGATCGCCGGTAATAAAAAATCTATCCGCGTAACGTGTTACGATACTTTCAACCATGCGTCGCGGTTTGTCTTCTAAGTGATCTAATTTTAACGCTTTGTTAATTTTATGGATTCTTTCAATGTCGGAGTGTTGCGTGGCGACATATTCTCCTAGGTCTTCGCCTTGAAATTCCAGCTGTTCATCTGTCAGCGGTGTCAGCGGTCTAGGTGGGTCAGTAATGTCGGTCACGTTGCGCGTTTCGTCACTGGACTCCTGCGGATTCTGCTGGGTCAGCCGTTCGACGGCGCGGTCCGCGTCTTCGTCGTTATCGTCGGTGCAATCGGCTGACGCAATTTTCGTACATTCCTGTTCACCGAGGAGCGCTCGTGGGGCTTCCTGGTTGCGTTGAGAAGTTGTCAGCGTTTCTTTTATCTCCCGTGAGTTCGAGAATCCGATAGGATGAATCGGCCGTTTGCTCGTTACTAGGGTTCTATGATGAAAAGAAATTTCGCTTTCTTCTTGTAGGAGGTACGGGCTACCTAATAATCCTATAACTCCGTCAGGGAAATCCGGGTTGTCGACGACATAGAAGAGGGTTTGGCTTTCGTTTATTTTGATGCTTATGATACCGGCAGCAATGATGTATCCTTGCAGTCCTTTTACGCTGACGCTCTCGCATTTAATGATCGGCGCGTCGGTCCGTAGCGCGTTTGACTTAATCAAGTTCAACATCGAGCCGGTGTCTATTATAAATTCTCCGTTTCCCTTCCTTAGTTCCTTTGAGCGGATCTTGATTCGCGGCGAAGGAGCCTGTAAGAGTCCTGGGGACTCGCTTGGGGCTGGTGGTGATCGCGGCGAGGCGTAAAAGCTGCGCCCGCTCGATGGTCCGCGGGTGAACGGGCGTGATTGAAGTTTAAATTTTCCCTTTCTGGCGTACTATTTCGCGACGGTCTGTCATCTAGTCTCAGCGGAGGATCGCGCCCACGTTCAGGATAGCTATTTCCTAGTGGTCGGCGTGGTCCTTGGCGCCGATTAGGTCCGCGTGAATAATTATTTGAGTAGTTTGTTGGACCTGAATATTGAGTTCCGTGTGCGTTATGGTAATTATGGTGATTATGGCAATATGGATCTTGGGGTGGTGCCCTTTGAGCGTGGCCGCACCCGCAGAAACAAGACGGCTGCGGGGGTATGTATGGTGCACAGCCGTGTGGGCATCCGGACCCGCATGGTGGAGTTGCGTACCGAGATTGGCACGTGTTTGCCGGAGGGGCCGCGGGCTGGACCGTGTTCGCATAGCAAGAGCCACATGGATGGCTAGGGTATTCTGGTTGTACCTGCGGTGACGGTTCTCGCCATTCAGACCAGGTTCGATTGTAGTCGCATGGTGAAGGAGGGGTTGCTGGTAAAGGATGAACGTGAGAATTTGCCGGAGGGGCCAATTTTTTCATTTTTGCATCATTCTTATGTATTAAAAGAGCCTCGTCCATGATACCGGTGAGCGTTGTTTTTCTTGCGGTCATTACAGCCTGAGCTAATTTTGCTGGCAAGCCTCGGATGTAGGCCCGCCCTGCTAAGATGTCAAATTTTTCGGGGTCAAAGTTTTTGCCCTTTTCGTCGCGACCGCTTGCTGATGCCTTATAAAGGAGCCTGGTGAAACGGTGGGTATATTCCAGAACGGTTTCATTTTCTCTCATTGGGAGATTTGCGAGTTCTAAGCAGAGTTCCTTATACGTTTTGTTAGGGGCATATCTTTTCTGGAGCAATTTTAACAGATCTACAACGCTATTACATTCTTGTTGTTCTACGTAAAATTTAACGTGCTGGACCAATTTATCCATTAGACCTTCGAGAAAAGTGGCCTCCTGGCCGGGGGGGACTCGTGATTTTACTTTGTGTATCACGTTTAAAAAGTCTTCGAACGAAACCTTGTCAGGGTCGAAATCAGGGATTTTTTCTAAAATCCGATCCACCTTTCTCTCCTCCCTTTCGGTGATAAACCATGATTCAATATGCGATGTCCCGGATTGACCGAGGCTCCTCGTGTCTCTTATGGACGGCGAGGCTGTCGGAGGCAGTGGTGAGTTGCGAGGGGGAATCGTGTCGTGAACGAGAGGCATAGTGAGCGTTGTGAGTGGACAAGGGTTTGATCAAGTTACGGCGCGTTAAGCAACGGAAATTAATGAGTTTTAATAGTACGTGAATCCGTGTGGTTAACGAAATATCCCACTTCTGACACCAAATTGTTACGTCCCACCTGACGGGTGGTTCTTACTCTGTTACTCTGATCTTTGGGTTCTGCCGATTTAAACGCTAAAGCGTACCTTGACCTTCCTTGCGGATAATAAAGGATGCAGGATAGGGCGTTTAGTAATTGTCGATACGTGTTTGGGTTTTCAATAATATATATATTCTCGTTTGTCGTTACATACCCTTCGGTGACTTCAGGTGTTGTACGTCACTCGTTCGTTCTTGTATTCACTCACAGTTCATTCACTCGAGAGGTCTCGTTTTACGCTATGTTCGCGGTTCGGACGTTACACTAGACTCGCGGCGCGTGGCTACGACTCGACCTTGGAGATACAAGCGGTTGGTGGTGGTCCTGCACAGCACACGGGTGCACTCCTGGACTTGGTCCAATTATGAATCTGCTATCTCAGATTGCGGCGATACACTCGTGTTGAACCGTCGGCCGAGCACGTCGTTGATGATCTTCCTGGTTTCGAGTAGCCTTGAACACGGATCTACTGCGGGTCGCGAACGGACAGAACTTCGGTCCTTGCTTTACGCTATCACGGAACTGGCGTACTTGCGTTGCACCGATAACTTATACTCCCAAAAGGGGAGTAGGTCACGCTCTTTGCTTGCGAAAACCTGCAAGCAAAGGGTTTTCGCCATCGCATTCCGCAAGTTCCCTGATTTCGTATCGCGGTCGTCGCTAAGCGAGAAAACGCTGATGGTTTGCGGATTCCAGAGCAAGACCTCTTTGGAATGGCGAAAGACGAAAATGGGTTATAACTAGGGACGTAACATATGTATAATAAAGAAAATATATTAAATTTTTACAAAAATATAATGAATATATATATATCAATAATAATATACAATTAATCACAATCATACATACAATAAAACACACACTCTGCTCACAGATTATACTTAATATATTAATACTATGTTAATGGTTTTATATATTGTATATGTAAACTGAATACTTACAATCTTCTTCTTCATTTCATTTCTTCTCTATTTTAATAGAGGCAGCCTCTGATATGCAATATTTATTACAGCCTCTGTAATAATAGATTTCATTAACAATTATTTACATATGCTATAAAAAGTATATAAGAGTTATTACCAAATAAGTTCAGTGTTGGAACTGCTGATGTTAATCTTTTCCTCATGAAGTATTTTTCTTTAAAGTAGCTGCTACAGACCACCTGGAATTTCAGTTTTCAGGTGGAAGCACAGACTTTGGGTTGTCACATACTTCCACCTACTGTGCCATCCTCTTCTTATCCTTTCTCTCTTGGGGGAAGAAGAACATCCTGCTGTTTTCGTTAATACACCCTCTGATGCTGCATATTTTCTTTCTCCTTCTTTTAAGATACATTTTAATAATTAAAATTAAATATATTATTAAAACAGCAATGTAAACAGTTAATGCTTTCAGTAACAATTTAAAAAAATTCTGTACTTACTTAATTTCTATCTTCTCCTCCTGTTGCTGCATCTCATCAGCAGAAGTTATTGAAAAACCTAAAAACGTAGAAAAAATTAAAAAAAAACATCTTTTTAAATAATAATAATAGTCATAATGATAATAGCAATAGTAATGACAATAATAATAGTAATAATTATAATAATGGAATTCACTAACCTGGAAATTCTGTCACCACTGTCACCCACTGTGCGCCATATTTCTTCAGTCTCTTTAAATTTTGAAACAATTGAAAAACGCGGCGACAAATTTCGCGGGAACATGACGTCACGATATCTTTAGTTGTGTATGTTAAAATCAGTGATACAAAGCGAGTTAAAATTTGCATCAAGTTCACAAGAGTGGAGCTTGGAGGGCCTGACTCTGGCTCGCCTATCGGCGAGCGGCCCGGCAGGGCCCTCCTAACGGCTAACTGTGGCCTGAACGAAACGGCACAAGAATTCGGCGTGGCGCTTAACGTGTTAAGGGATTTGCCGCCTCTTCCCATTGGGTATGGAAGTTTAAAAGAATGCACGGAATTGTATCCCGTAAAGTTACCAAATTTGTTACAAAACATGGAATTCATTCGCAAAAAGGGGAAATTGCACACTGTGAAGTTTTCATCAATGAAGTGAAGTCGTACCTAACAGCAAACGGACCCGAAAATGTATTTAATTCCGATCAGAGTGGATTCAATCTCGAACATCACTCTGGTAGAACGTTGGCTCACCGAGGGTCAAAAAAGGGGAAAGTGTGTGAGGTTGGCTCTATTGATGAGAATTAATGCTAGGGATAATGAGTGTGAATGATGATGTGCCTGTTCATTTTCTTTCTTATGTGGGTAAGCATTGTAAGAGTACAAGATCCATGTGCGTTATATTAGAGTTCCATGTGCGATATATAAAATACAATAATATAATATTAATAAATCTTAAGCAAGTCATAAGGTGTACAAAATCATTGATTGAAAAATCCCCACAAAGTGTAGTTCAGTCTATGTCATCGACAACTCACAACTATACGATTCAACCTACAATATCCGCGGCTGGTTCCTCTTTTAATTGTACTTAAGGAAGTCGGCGAAGAATTTGGTCCAAGAGTTCAAGAAACTATGTTTAGACCGAAAAATGTTTTTATACTGGCTTCCACGTCTGGGAAACTAACATCAGCCCACCTGAAAACTTGGTTGAATGATGTATTTTTTCCTAACGTTGGATTGTCAACTGTTTCATTATTAGACTCTTGGAGAGGTCAGTGTTCTAAATAAGTTTCGGAGGCTACGCCACAAGATAAAGAATTAAACCACCTTATCATACCGAAAGGCATAACGGGAAGAATTCAACCGCTAGATATTTATGGATTTCGAATTTGTAAAAACTTTGTTAAACGCTTCTCGGACATAGTTATACTTTTCGGTTACAATGTTAATCTTCATTTAAGAAACAATAGTATTAACCCTTTCGGTACGGGTGCCGGATATATCCGGCGTCCATCTGATGACCTATGTGGACGAGCGCCGGATATATCCGGCGTCCATCTGATGACCTGTGTGGACGAGCGCCGTATATATCCGGTATCTGCTATGTGCGCGTTTTTGGCGGGGCACCTCGTACAGCGGAAGAGTCGCGGCGGAAAGAGCGCTCGTACCGAAAGGGTTAAGCTCAAGAGTGGCTATATAGAAAACAGGCCCCCTCATTTCGATAATCGTGTAGACTTTTGTTTCGGTGCAAATTCAGCACCAACATGTGACATTTGTGGAAATCCTGCTATTATTACTTGTGCGTGGTGTAAAAAATCATTTTGCTTTCAACATTTTTTTACGGAATACCATTTCTGTGAAACTTATGTTCCGTAAATTCACAGTCTTCATACTATTAATATTGTATTTTTTATATCATGATTGGGATAAATAATGCACTAACGAATAGTACACACGCCAAGCATATTTAATCTTCATTCGTAATGAAACGATATCAATTGTTAAATTTGACGAAATCATCCTTGTCCGATAGCGATCATATACATACATGAAAGTAAAGAAACTGATAGCCTTCTCGAATTTAACGTCTACGATTTCTTTAATTTTTACATCAATTTTGTTATTAACGTATATTAATTTCCAAGCAACAAGTTACTTCCTAATAATACCATCCTGCAATGCATACTGTTCGGGATTAAGCGCGCGCCAATTTAAATTAGGCAAAGTTATGCCAAACGCCGAAAAACCTTCGGCGTTGTCAGCGCGCTCACGATTATAAAAACCGCGACGCGGCGACGATCGTCCTATTCTGTTTCGCTATTCACCAGAGCAAACAGGTATTCCAAAGTATTTTGATCACGCGACTAATTCGCCTTGTATTTCGACTGAAAGTACATTTTATATAAAACCGTTTGCCTTTACTAATTAAAGGTCTTAAAGTGTGAAGTGACTCAACACTACCCTTTTGTTGATTAAATTATATTACGTACGTTAAAAGTGTCTATTAACATTATTAAACTCCTTCTTTCCTTACGCAAATTACCGGTATTTTGCCCAGAAGAAAAATTTATTCTCTGCGCGCAACACATACTGATGTAATTAAGATTACTGTTGTAAATTTTAGATAATCTTGCTATAATTAATAAATGCGTATCTCACAGAAATAGCCGCCCGTATGCCTATACATGTACATATATCTCGTGCGAACGTATCCCGGCGGATTCGGGCGGTCTGCGTATTATATGAAAATTTACAAAACTGTAGGAGGCAAATTTATCATATTATATACCAATGGATACAGAAAAAAATCTCGGTTCTTTTTTGTCATAATATAAATTTTTGTATCTCTTAAAATAATGTAACAATAAATATTTTTGTTATAAACAAAGCACTGTTTACCTCAAGAAACCATGAAACTTTTCCTTAAGAAGTTTTCTTATATCGGTGACAGTTTTCGAGATACCATTTTTCTGCTGAAACTTCAAGAGGTGGTTTTATCCCTTAAACTTGCGATTGGGCCACTATAAAAAATACGTGCCTCTTCTTTTCACCTGCTTAATATGTATATCCACCGAGTTTCATTGAAATCGGAGACGGACAGTTCCGTATGATTCCTTGTCAGGGAATTTAGTAGCGTTCTTAAAAATAATTCAGCTTTTCCTTTTCGGTGACTCGTGCACCGGCATTCTTCAATTCTATTGTCAATTTTTCGAAATCATTAAAAAATTCACTTGATTCTGTATAATCCTTCAATTTGATCTTCTCTAGCTTATTCCTGATACAGATTTGCAAGGCTGTGGATTGTTTCAGGTACATCGCATCCAATTTTTTAAAAATGTTATACGAAGTTTCTTCATCGTCAATAAATTCCATTTGTCGGTTTGAAAGTACGCTGTAGATATAGTTTACTGCCTTCAAATCTTTCTGGATCCAATCTATCTCGTTATCATTCGCTCTTCTTTCTCTCTCTATCACTTCGTCACATTTTTTCAGTTTCAGGAATATCAGCAATCTTTTCGTCCACATACTGTAATCATTTCCATCGAAAACTGGTATACATATTTTCTCATCGTCAGCCATTTTACTTTCACACTTTTCACTTTTTATTACTTGTAAATTTTGCGCAGATTCACACATCAATTTGTTAACAATATTACCTCCTCCAACACTTCTAATTCTTCCTTTATACTTTTCCAAATTTTAGTTTACGGCCACGTGTTGCCATAACCTTAAAGCTCAAGTCTTTCACTAATTTTCTTTTCATTGAATAACCACGGACTTCTGCTACCATGTTAAAATGAGTGAGGTATAAAGAACACAGAAGTTTGTTATGGTTAAACTGGATACTGTTTGCTTTAATATAAAAACTTTATATATCACAAAGAATATTGCGATCTTCATCGTTCGAGCGCTTCTAATCGTCTAGACGTATGGCGTACATAACGGACCGTTATTCTTTCCTTCTTTTTGCACTACTTTTCGTAATACTTGCAAGATGTCTCTTTATGATTTAAACTAGCATCCCCGTCGCGGCTTCGCCCGCTCTAATAAATAAAAACTTCGAGAATTTGAAGTAATAATTGTTGTATTATTTTTTGGTGATTAATCTCTAGTATTTCAGAAAAGTATTGCTGCCTGCAGAAACAGTAGAAAAGCGGCGACCCCATACTACATAACGCGTACGTTATCACGATCGCACACGGATAGGCAGAATTCAATGTGATAGTTTCAACAGTTTTTCGAAAATATCTCGAAAACTAAGGCCGAGCGGCGGTTGTATGTACAGCAAAAAGATGTTCAAAATGTTGATTTCTACACTATATTTAAAAATCATCGAAATCGGAGGTGCGGTCCGTAATCTAAATAATTACCTTCACCCCTGAATCTATATTTGCGCCTTTAGAGGTTGATTAAAACGAAATCCTGAATTATGTTCTTAATCATTTGTATGGGTGACCCTAGTAAGCAAAAACTAAGTCCGGTTTGTGTAATCCATGTAAATTGATTTTAACTCAAAACAATACACTCTTAAGGGTCCAATTTCTAAAAATCCTTTCTTAGTGGGTGCTTACGTCATGAGAGGAATACACTACTCGAATTTCACGTTTCTAGGATCAAGGGTTTGGGCTGGTCGTTGATAAATCAGTCAGAACATTTGTCCTTCTTGTCCGGTCAAACTTCGACACCTTCAGTATGTATATGCAATGTTTTGATTTAACCTCTCTGGCTTTTCGCCAACTTCTATCAATTTTAGCAAGTAATTATAATTCAAACTATATCGTGTTTGCTATCATTTTAATCAGAAAAATCTCACCAATGCGCTAGTAAAAGTTTCATTTAAAAAAAATAAAAAATAAGAAAGTTTTATAATTGAATTGGTATTAGTTACACCGATACATTTCGGCTCTTTCCTTTGATCATTGGACCTCTCCCTCTCCACCACTGTATGTCCCTTTCTACGTTCACGCATTTGCTAGCGTCACGTGTAACCCGAGATTCGACACCTCGACTGGATATATGCAATGTTTGGGTCCCAGTTTCTCTTGCATATATCCAGGATTTACTCTACACGCCCAGAAACCTTCGCGGGCATTCGCACAACAACTCACCAAAGTTTCATCGCAATTGGATGAATGGTGTAGGAACGCATACGGGACAAACAAAGAAACATTCATTTATTTATATATAGATTTCATTAAAATCCGTTTAGTCGTTTAAACGTGAAAGAGGAACAAACGATCAGCATTTTCACTTTTATATATTAGTAAGGAGTAGGGATATCATGCAAACTTTGCGAGTTCTCTTTTGTTTGGCCACGAACGTGCAGTCACCTAACAGTTGGGAGCGGTAGTTAGGGAGTAGCGGGCATAGGCTCAAAGTACTGAGCGCTCAACATATTCTTACGTACTTTTACGCGGATGTAATATCATTTTTATCAAAATAATATAGCCTATGTCATTCCAGAGAAGGCAAGGAAGCCACTGTTAAAATTTGGTATCAATCGGATAAGTAGTTTTTGAAATTTTTCTGTACATACAAACAAACGCTGTCTCTTTATATAATAGTATGATATGATTTATATTTCAACAGCTTCAATTTATTAATTACTTCATCACTATCATTTTGCAGTATTAAATATTTTTCAATTAGTCTCTTAATTAATGGTCTCACCATTGAAATTGGAGAGTATTTACAACTTGCAATAGTTTCAAAACATTAACTAAAGATTCTATCCTCTCCCACTGACTTTCATTAATTTCTAAACTTTTTGCTATGTGTGTACTAATGATAGATCGATCTTCTATCGTATTTGAAATAGAACATCGGTTTATGTATAATCTTTCTAGCATAAAAAAAGTCGAATTCCATCGCGTCGAACAACATTGCAATAAAGTTGACTTTTGCATTTGAAGTTGCTCCTGTTTTTCTTTAAGAGCTTTTTACGCAACATTCGATTGCTTGAAGTGGCCAACAACTTTACTGCAGTGTCGAATAAGATTTTGTATATTTTCTTCTTTCAGTACTTTATTAACAGCGAGTTGAAGCGTATGAGCTGCACATGTTACACTATTTATTTCATTGGTTTCGGATATTAAAGAAACTGCAGTTACCATATTTTTTGCGTTGTCTGTAACAATAGCAAAGACTTTTTCAATTATTCTCCATTCATTTAAAGTATTTATTAATTCATCAGCAATATTTTTGGATGTATGTCTCCTATTTCATGCGTGGTCAATGTATATGATTTTGGACACCATTCAGAATTAACCCTTTCGCTACGGCACAAGGTGGGACAAAACGGCTTTTGGCGATCAAAATTCTGTAACTTCGGTTCTATTGGAAATATTTTAGTGAAATTTTGGGAAGTTTTTGCCTACATTATGATATTTAAGTTGTATCAATATAAATCATATTGAAATACAGGGTGTCAAAATATTCACGTATAAATTGTAGCGCGTTCAATATCCTTCACTTGTTAGACATATTTTATGGTATTTAACAAAAATTTGACTTAAAACTGTTAATAACCGTAAGAGAAATGGATATATAATTAAAATAATTAAAAAATGACAAGACATGTGGTATCATATATTTATTTATATTTCTTATGATCTATACCAAATCATTCAAGAAAACAGTTTTGACAATTGTGCAAAAAAGTGCACCCGATTTTTTCAGATTCTGATAGAGGAAGGTTCACTCTTTCCTGCAGTAATAATTAAACATGTGGCAAGTTGTGGCATTTTTTTTAAATCAAGCTCAAAGTTGAGATTTTAGTTAAATATAGGTACTTCGTTTCAATCAGATCCTATTATTTATAAATAGTTGTTTTATTGAACACTTTTATTAAACCGAAATAAAGTTTTGGATGACGAATATACACGATGCAATGATTAATAATAACAGTTAATAAGGTGATTATCAATATAGAGCCTTGTGGGGTTGGGAACCCGCTCTGCCGTTCCGAAGTTTTTTGCTTATACCGGCGGTGTTAAAGGGCGCATAGCGCTTGGTTTACCTACCACCCAACGTCACCTCCTTACCAAGGGGAGACGGGCCGGAGCAATCCCGCTCATGGCGAACCAATCATCGCACGGGGTGAAGACCCAAACACCGAACTCTTCGTCGGCGTGCAAGGAGTTTTGCTCTAGGACGCGTCTACTTTATCAAGCTTACCTGCGTGGTCTCAGCTCATCCCACCAGGCGCTTCACGTCCATAGCCAGAGCCCCGTTTGCCACCGGTAATCCGGTGCCCGGGCCACACCACGAGGAGGAGGAGTTGGCACATGTCACCGCTGGGGCTGTCTGCAAGGCCCCGAACGGCATCTTTGTGGCCCTAATAGTTAATAAGGCAGTTAACTGGTTAATAATCGTATCTGTTACTGCTTTTCCATCCTCGCGCGCAGCGGCCAAGATGGGTGTAATATCATTCAATCGCCATTTTCTTGAGAAAGTGCAAAAAAGTGCACCCGATTTTTCCAGATTCTGATAGAGGAAGGTTCACTCTTTCCTGTAGTAATAATTAAACATGTGGCAAGTTGTAGCATTTTTTTAAAATCAAATTCAAAGTTGAGATTTTAGTTAAATGTACTTCGTTTCAATCAGATCCTATTATTTAAAAAGTTGTTGACATTTTAACTTACTTTATGCACTGAATAGAATCTATACTATCCTAGTAAACTTTATCATTCATTTGAATTGTATCTTTCCGAGTAAAATTCATTAGAATCGTACATTGAAGTTACGGGTAATATTATCAGCGTTTCGTTTTGACGAATTTCTACTGACTTTGAGTACGAACCACGGCAAAACGGAAACAAATATGAAAAAACGGATTACACTACGTTAAACTACAGTTTATTCTCTATCGATGTATGTAATTAGTTTTTCAATTTTCGAATTCACGAAAATCGAATTTTGATCGCCGAAAGCCGTTTTGTCCCACTGTGCGGCGGATCAGCTCGTAGAAGCGCTGCCTCGGTACGGGTCAATCCCAACGAAGATACACTTTGACTGCCGAGAAAACGTATCTTTTAACGTCTAATGACGTGAGGTAAATTATTAACGCTTTATTTATACTGCTGTTCATATTGCCAATCTGAAATCTCGTAGCGTAAAATAAGTGCAAAACGCTTGCGATTGGTCACCATAGAAATAACAGATATACTCTGTGAATGCGAATATTCACGGATGACTATAGTCACCGTTAGTGCATAACGAGTGTCAGGCGTTGGGTGACTATAGTCACCGCCAGTGCATAGCGATTGTCAGGTGTTCGGTGACTATAGTCACCGTTAGTAGCGAAAGGATTAATAATGTGTACATTTATTGTAATGTGCGATTCTTGTGATAATGAAGACCAACAGTCTGTCGAACAAACAACGCTCTTAACAGCACTAAGATTTTCCTTTATTATCTCTTTAACCGTAATTTGTAAAATTGCTAGTCTTTTTTCATCACTCCTTCTTGACAAGATTTATAGCTTGGCTTAACTACACTCTTACAGTTTTCATAACCAATGCTTGAGCAACATGAAAGGGGTAACTGATTCATCACTATTAACTTGGCTAAGGCTTCGTGCAGTTCTTCTGTTCTTTTACCATCACATGAGCGATTGGTCAAAGTGTTTAAGGAGTATGGTTGTGAATGCCATCTACATTTTCTTGGACATTGCGAATTGCCTGCATCTTCTTTCTCTTTTTCTGTCCCCGAACAAAAGAGGGAGGCAGATTCTTCATTATATTCTTCATTTTGCGTTATTTCATCTTCTGCACTATTGCTCTGACTGTTATGTGTGCATTCATGTGTACATTGTTATGTGTACATTACTGTTTCGTTCATCACATATGGTACAAATAGCTTTATCGCCATCACAGTTTGCATATTGCCACACCCAACTTTTTCTTTTAGACATTGTTTTAAGTATTTGGAATTGTTCAGGAATGATGGAAATCCTGGATGGATTGCGCTGGGAAAGAATTTTACACTTACTGGTTCGGGTTTCACAAATTGATTTATTTGAGTCAATTCTAAAATGAAATGAACACGCTGATCTGACAATTAGTGTGAGCAAACAATACAAATGTGTGATCGTTGCGATGATCCGCTTTGAATTTTGTTGTGAGAGAATGAACCGTCTGAATGAGTTTCAATTACAATGATTCGTCGTGAAGCATGATTTTACATAGATTGAAACACATCGATTATTGAATTTCTCTGTCACCTGCGTGGTGTTACATGAGCAATGCTCTTACAATTTGTAAGCAGCGAGCTTGTAAGCGCCGTTAATTCTATTAATTCGGCCCGCTGCTGTGATGGTGCCCGTGATCTCGTGCTTGATCGACACGTGGTTGGCGCCTCACGTGTGCAATGAATTAGTTGTAATTGATCTGTACCTTTCGCAATCTTGTTGCACTGCACAGTTGCAGAGGATTCCTGGGGTCGGTTTGAGCGTCGATGATCGAATTCTGAGCGATGATTTGCACTTGAGCACACTTAACTGATCAGAACTAGTGAACACGTGGTTTGCTGTGGTGATCGTTGATCAATAATGGCGGCGTTGCGCGCGAGCCGGCGAGAAGACCCCTCCTCACGCGTTACCTAGATGGGCAACTCCCGATTGATAAATCGATCGACCGTGAGCGCCATCATGGCTGAGCGGATTCTCAAACAGGAATCTATTAATTTGTTTTATAATATAATAAATACTATATAAAATTAATCAGAGATAAACTGATGCTTATATATGGACATACGAATATGAATTAAATTGCTGGACAATTGCTAACAATAACAATTGCTGGAGATAACAAACACCCAGACATGTTATGTTTTGTTTTTCGCAGTATGTGTGCTATTCTCACACGTTTCTTGCCAACAATGCAAGCACGTTCAAATTTCCACATACATACCACTGAGTAACAAACTAAATAATAATGGAATTAAATGGTATTGCCGAATCTTTAAGCAGACATTTGAGATTTAATTACAATTTGTAGCCTGCAGCTGAAACGTATGACGCGGAAAGCAAGATATCCGAGAATTGTAGAACTGCCAAGAAAATATTTAAACATTTCAGAAACAGCAATAATTGTTCCGGAATGGTGTTTTCCAACAGCTAAAAATATTGTTGTCCCAAAAGAAGTTTATTATCAGAAAATCTTTATTCTTCTCTAATAAACTAAAGGGTTAGTCGAATACAATTTTTAATGGTTTTGAACTAAACACAATCAAAGAAAAAGAAATATTACATAACACTGCCTATATAATAGAAAATAGAAATATAAAAGAATTAGATTCTAAGTCTTTTTAGAAAAACGACTCGATCATTGTTTGTGAATTTGCGCAATGTTCACGCCAGTTATTTCGTTCCCGGTGAGACTCCCGGCAAGACTTTTCCTCGCGCACGTTTATGGAGACAATCGTGACTCGTGGCAGGAGAAAGAAAGGAGACAGATGTAGCGAACAATAAGAACCTCCTTTTAATAAATTGACAATGCTCTGGTCAATACAATATCAAAAAACACGGCAACTGCTTCCACGATATTGCGAACAACTTCGCACACGTTTGATGGTGGTAATCGATACGAGCTCTCGTTTACGACTGACTTTGCCGATTCCCCAGCTTCGATCTCCTTTTGCTCCGATCGCGGCGCTTGTCTTGATTCGGCAGGTGCTGTCATCGTCTGATCGGCGCGCTAATTAGAGCGCGCGCCTTAATTAAATCTAAGACGCTTTAATAAAATATAGGAACTAGAATCCTAAACAATCATTTTAGCAAGCCCAGGGAGTCTCCCGAGTCGATGTTTGGAAGGGAAATTTTTGGATCCTCCATCCGCATTGTTGAAATTAACCCCTTGGCCATCGGTAGCAGGTACCTCCAAGGGTTGCTGGTCGTCAATTTTTTCTTATCTCGAGTTGCACTCCGAGCAGAGGTTCCACGGGTCATTGCTCGTCTCCGCCGGATAGAACTCTGGCGACGATTCCCTGGCGGGGGTGGCAAGAACATCCGTTTCTTGAATTGCTGAAGGTGCTCCACCGTCTTCTGTGTCGGCAACTTCGTGGTTCCCGGGACGTGGTTAAGATTTCGTGGCCAGGCAGTGCCTTCCCTTAAGGAAAGATTCCGGGGTTATAGCCGACTTCGGCGTTTGCGTCCGTTGATCCTTACGCTTAGCCGTGACCTGGATCCCCCGTCCCCGTCCAAATATTCCGGTCTTGGCCAGATCTGGTGACGGGGGGCGACGGTAACATATGTTCACCCCTGTTTGGGTCACTCTTGAGATCATGGTCCACTTCGCGTAGGCCTGAGACGCCACATCTCTTTCCTTCGCATCGGCACTGACTGGCTCACTAGTAGACACTGTCAGTGTGGAGCTCATCGTTTCGAGACTGATTGTGACTGGCTCATTACTAGATATTGTCGGTGTGAAGCTCATTGTTTCGTGAGAGATTGATGAATGATCTTATCCGCTCGACGCGCGGTCAGAATTTGCCTCTCAAACGCGGTAAAAACTACTTTAAAATTTGCTCAATCTTCAAACTGTCATAACTTTGCTAAATTTCATCCAAATTTGATGAAACAAATACCATTTTAAAGCTTACACTTTCTATTTTTTAATAAATCTAACGTTATCGCATTAAGATGTTTTTTTAACGAAGTTATAGTTATAAAAAATTATAAAGTTAATTATCGAGATTGAAAAAATTATTTTGTAATAGCCCAATCTTTTCTGAATAAAACAAAAAAAATCTAGCTCAATCAAACAAACAGTTCCTGAGATAAAAATTCGTAAGTGAAGCCCGTTTTCGTCCAAATGGGCAAAAATTGCAAAATTTCGAAGGTCTGTAATTACTAAACAAATTCGAAACCGGCAAAATGATGACTTAAACCCCTTCTAATTTCACATGGACTACAGATAGACTTTAGAGATAGTTTTCTACAAATGACTTCTTACCGCATTTGAGAGGCAAATACTCCACTGTGCGTCGGCCGATATCCTCGCTCCGTAACCCCACTATCGAAACGTCTTAAGGTGGTAGTAATCCCTCTCGCGATGTTTGCTCATCTCTCACCCTGTTACTCGCTTGGGCCTCATCCCCTTTGCTCGTTGGGTCGCCCCTCCTCGGAGATTCGTTGCCTGTAGGGGCGTAAGTTGGAAGCGTGGAAAGCTCCGCACAACTTTCGCGTTTCAGGGTGACGTAATTTAAAAGTGGCAGCTCCCTTCCTTCGGTCTAAGAGGTATGGCTCTCGTATAGATAAAAATTTCGCGCTTGATACAGGGTTCGCCTTGAGAAGCACTCAATTACCTACTTTAAACGAATGCGGGGTGCACCCGGTGTTCGCGCGTTTAATGGTGTTGCGTAACTTATACAGCAATCTGGTATCAAAAAGCCATTTTTTCGACTTTTAACCATACGTATCTCAAAAACTGGCCATTTTTGGATTCCGTGTCCATTATGACTTTTGATCAGCACGGTAAGAACTAACATTTCTGAAAGATTCAGACAATTCGACCGAAATTCAATTTCCATAAGGGTGTGTGCGGAGTCCTTTATAATATTTGTACCATAGTATGTAACTGTACAAATGTACGGTTACAAGCTGCAGCTTAAATTCGTGTGGTATGCCGCTACATCCTCTTTCAGTGCAAACCCCTATCCACTTGTCCCATGGCCGATTAGGATATATTTTCCTTAATAGTTCTAAAGGTGTGTTACCCGTGTTATAGTAGTATAGTTCGTTGCAACACGTTTCTATTATTTGAATATACCGTGTCCATGCCGAATGCTTTGTTGTGATCAAGGTCCTAAAAATCCGATCAATTTTTTTGTTGACTCTCTCGACCGGATTGCTTTGCGGATGGCGAATGGACGAGAATATGTGTTTTATGTCATGCTTTTTTAATGCTTTTGACCAGACCTTGGATGTTAACTGCGTCCCATGGTCGGTAATTATACGTAATGATTTCCCAGTGTTCGGGATGAAATCTTTCGTTAAACGGGTTATTGTCTCCGCCGCACAGTGGTTCAAACTACCTGTACTGCGGAAAAAATTGGATAGCATCAATATGACAACATCAATTTACGTCAAAATTGGTATATCGATGTTGTTGAGATCGCTGATTATGAATCTGTCAAAATTTCAAAAAACGGTAATTATTTAGTAATACAGACAACCCTCCGATGACCTTGACCTTGACATATGTTGTGAAGGTCATCCTCCTGAGTGACCTTCAGAAGGTTTTAACCGTCGCTCGTTTTTTATTAAAAAGTTATTAATCAAAAAAGTTTCGAAAATATAGCAGTTATTTTGAGTATTAAAACGCATAAAGGATTAATGTATTTCCACGCAAAGCGAGATCTACTCCACCCCTATTACATTCCTCGACAAAATCGACAAAAGTATACACCAACGTAGTCAACCATTCTAAAAATTTTGTTGATTCAAATATTTGAAATGATAGTTGTTCGAGATTTTGCGTGGTCGGAGCAGACAGAATGTGTAACAGTAACAAACACAAAACGATTTATTAACAATATAGAATATATACAGATAGTCACTAAAAGAGTCAACACGTATTTACAGAATCACTTAAACTAACTTAATATAATTACAATATGCGTAGACAAACTTTTAGAAAATCACGGCAGGGACTGAGAGGTACGTATCGCGTGATTTGAAACTGCGAACTTGAACGAAAAAGCGCGTGGACAGCGAAGCACGTGTGCATGCTTCAAGCGATCGTCCAAGAAGGATTGTGCCGGTTCCGGCGCCGAGAGGGGACCGCGTAGACAAAGAGGGCCCGAGAGGTGCTGCCGCTATTGGTAATGACGCACCTACGAAGTACTTTCGTTGCCAACTTCGTCTGGTCTGTGATAATTTGGGGAATTTCGCCAACAATAGTGTTGTTTAAATAATAACGAAAGCGTTGCCGGCCGCCTAACGGCGCCCGGATTTAAATATACAGGGTTTTCGACGACAGGTGGGCAACATTTTAAGGGGTGATTCTAGGAATCAAAATAAGACGAAAATCAAGAATAACGAAATAGCGTTTGCGGCTTTGTTTTCCACTAATTAACGTTTAAAAACTCGAGTAAAAAGCACCTAAAACCTGCAATCCGCCCAGTACCGACGACTGAACGTCAGGTCAGTAGGAGTCGGTACAGTCATAACCAAAAATCGAAGTCGAATGCTGCAGTACCGAGCAACAGAATAGTACGATAAGTTTCTACTATTCAACGATTCTTGGTTATGATTGTACTTTGTCGAACACCCTGTATAACCTAACCTAATACATCAATAATATTCACTTCTAATTGAATTTTAATGGACATTTCCACCTTATTTTGTACAAATCTGTTTTGGTTAATAACGTTTTAATAAAAAACGAGCAACGGCTAAAACTTTCTGAAGGTCACTCAAGAGGGTGACCTTGACAACATATGTCAAGATCATAATTACCCAAAAAACAAAATGGCTTATCCAAAATGGATTAATAATTTGTTTTAAAAGTTGAAAAATTAAGAAATATTTTTTTCGTTGCAAACATTACGATACATTTATAGTACAAATGAAATAGTAATGAAATAATAATACATACAGGGTGTCCCAGCTTAAGTGTTATAATTCCCTTATTCCGTAACTATTAATGGTACAAAAAATTGTTGATATGGGAATTGTACGACAAAAGGGTGCCTATGTTTTCGCCGAAGTGAAAAATCTTTTGCATTATTAGTGTTACGTTGCGAGCGAGACGGCGCACAACGTACACAATAAAAGAAAAAATATATTATTAATTACACTGTCCAACAGTGAATTTGTGTTTCGATTCCCACTAGGCGCTTCTTATAGTGATTTGTACGCTGATTACGAATCTGGAAACCGTTTTGTTCCTATACGTACAGTTTTGAGAAATACTTTGCTTTAAGGGGGTAGACACAGTACGTGACGTCACCGATTCGGGACGTCGGTATTACAGTAGTTTTTTCGTTGGGCCTGGTGGAGCCACTTGCGTGTTTTGTTACGAACTTGAAAGGTTTAATTCTCAGCTAGCGTGCGCGCAACACGATCTAGGAAGGCAACAGCGCCTCAAGTATTTTTACAAACACATTCAAACGCTCATCTCGCCAGAGGCATCGCCACGATACGCCTGAAGAACGAAAGCGAAACATTGGCGCGCTATTAGAGAAAGATGCTATCTTTCTTTCAACCCAAATGATAGAATTGTCAGGCTCCGATAAATTCTGACTGACCAAACGCGTGGATTTTACATAGCACATCGTAGCACTCCTCGCTGCTGAAAAATATATGCCTGCTCCGAAGGAACGGGCAATCTGAGAATTATTTTTAGAAGAAGTTATTAACTTTTTTAAATAAATGTTTTTTAATTAATAAAAGTATACAGGATACGTCATGGTATGATAATGTATATTTTTCTGTGATTTCATTTTCTTCGTGAATGCAACGATGCACTCAAAAAATGCAAATCCATTTTTTATGTAAGTAGAATTGCATTTTTTTTTTACTTGTGTCAACTCCTTGAAACATTCTGCATAAAAAAGTAATATGGTACAGTATTGCCTCGTAATAAGCAAGTGGTCTCGACTTCGAAATAAGCAAGTCGCTATCCCCTCTTCTTTGTTTGAAGTTGCCCGCAAAGTGAGAGGTACGAGAAATGAGTGAGAGATCCATGAAAGCGCGAAGCCGATGTTTAGGGTAATAAATTTCACGCTCGACTGAGCAGTGACATCGGTTAGTAGAAGAAGGATGGAATATATGTATATAATGCTTTCTATCCTTGTTCAAAAAATAACATCGCTGCTCGGCCGATCACTATATGATTTGCCGCTACCTCGGATCTCTCACTCGTTTCTCGCGTTCTCTATCGTCCCGTTTCGAGAACAAAGTCAAGCCGAATAGCTACCTCCCTCGAAATAAGCAACGGTTCGGTCCCGAGCCACTTGCTTATTTCGTGGCAATACTGTACTACTAGAACTAATAAATGGAATGGAACTAATAAATCGCGTCTGTACAATAAAAGTTGAATATGTGCAACAATTCATATATTCAGCAGAGGTATCGAATCTCGGATTATATGCGATGGCCAGCCAAGCGTGAACGTAGAAAGGGACAGACAGTGGTGGAAAGAGAGAGGTCCGATGATCAAAGGAAAGAGCCGAAACGTATCGGTGTGACTAATACTAATTCAACTATAAAACTTTTTTATTTTTGACTTTTTTTTACTGAAACTTTTACTAACGCATTGGTGAAATTTTTCTGATTAAAATGATACCAAACACGATATAGTTTGAATTATAATTACTTGCTAAAATTGATGTTAAAAGTTGGCGAAAAGCAAAGAAGGATTGGAAATGAAAACCGGTTGCGGCGTCGACTCGGGTTTCAAACGTTGCATATATCCAAGCGAGGTGTCGATTCTGGGCATTTGAACGTTGCATATATCCAAGCGACAGAAAAAGGACATTCGGTCTTGAGCCTGAGACAGTTCAAGAAACTTTTTTCTACCACGACGTTCTTCAATAAAAAAGTTCAGCTGTACGTAAAGACAATTCAATTGAATTTAGTTATTTACGTACAATAATAATTCAAGTCATAAGGTTAAAGTGCGTGAAAAGTGACAGTGATTTTGTGCGGTCGTTTCAGTGAAAAAATCGACCCAGATAGGGGCTACGCGAGTGCAATACCTAAGTGCAATTAACGAGGCGAGTTCACTAGCCCGACCGTGAAATCAGCTGTTTTGCATACGTGTTTCTTCGTCGAGTGATAAAGACGGACATTCTAATCCAGGATTGACCCAGGTAGGAATTATCTGCTTTCAACATAGCAGGTAAATTTACGAATGAATGGGTAAGTTTCATTAAATTGTTTTAAAATTTTTATTCATTATTTCATTTCAAACATTTTTATTTGTTATTTAGAATGTTTAAAATTTCCTTTTTTACATAATGACAGACAACAAGAGATTAGATTCCGTATTCGTTTTGAACAACAACAAAAAATGTTTAACTAGTTCAATTTTTTTATTGTGCTATGCTAACGGGGTGCCGAGCCGTTCGTTCGCGACCTACGTCAAGCCCCGCTTCGTAGCCGACGCTGCCGTCCCTGAGCCCGTGCGTTATACGCGTTCGGATTGGTCAGTGTTTTTGCTTAATAATTCAAAAAGGAAGCTTCAAACCACTTTTTCGCAAAGGAAAAAGTTGTTCAGAATCAACCCCCCTACCACCATCTGGGAGGGTGAAAATACGTTACATGACACCCTGTATAATACTTTCACTACCGGAAGTTTTGGGACTTCGACCTCTGCGTACGTGACTTGGCGTGTATCGGTATCTTTGTTTACGGCGCAGTTGCTATCTCTTTCTACCAACGCGCGCTCATGTCGATCTCTTATCGACGCGGTAGTATTATCGACGCGACAATTATCGATCTATTTCAAGGAGTAATTTTTGATTGAACATAACTATTAATAAATACAAGAATCTTTTAGCTATTAAATACGAGCATAATTATTATTATAGTTAATCACAAAAAATACAAAAATAAATAAATGAGTTCTTACAAAATTATATAAAAAATAGTATAAAAATAAAAAATAAATGTTTACATATATAATTATTTTCTTCAATTTTTTTTTATTCTTCGTCCTGTGGGATGTTACGTATATATGTTCTAGAACATTCGTTTGTTTAGACGCTTACAATATATGTTTATTGCCCTAGTCGACCCTTGTTCCAAACGTTCTTGAACGTCGGTCGTCGTTTTCGAATTCCTAGTGGTTGTCACGCAAACCTCTCACTTCGTTCGACCATTCTTTCTTTCATATATTTCAATCAAGTCGCTTTTAAAATCTTATTACCTTAGACTGACGCGGCTATTACAGGTAGGAGAAGTATCCTGTTAGTCGAGGTATAAACGAAAATCATATCTTTTCAGTACTACGCGGTTAGCATGGGAAAGGGACGCTTCCAAGTGCGAAGCACTGCTTAACCGCGCAGCGAAAAGTGTTTACGATGCCTCTCCCTTAACGGTCTCGAATTTCGAAGTCTTTGTAACTACGCAGTTTCGACGAGACAATCGTTCTAAGGAAGGTTGACTCTATTATTTGAAAGAAACTAATTACAGCCTCTTTTGTGTGCCTCGCCTGGGATTATCTCTAAGTGCTACGCACTGACGAGGTACACAAATTCGGTATATTAAACGGTTGAAACTATTGAAACTATTGGAAAGAAAATAGAAAAAGATAGAATTATTATTTTAACCTCAAACCCCTTTCTTGTGTTCTTCGTGTGGAATCGCTTCCAAGTGACACGCACTCGACGAAGAAGCACAAAATCGGGAGGAGCGCAGACAATGTAAAATGATGAATTATAACAGAAAAAGCCCTTCCTTGCGCCCCTCACAAGGGAATTACTTCCAAGGAACGTAAGGTCGGATTATTAAAAATAATCCGGACGTAACATTAGTTTAAGAGATATGATGATCAAGTTTTGTTTTTTAAATGGAACCATATATTTTTTTCAGATCATGTAACAGTGCTTGTCAAGACGAATTCATTAAGCTTTAATGTATACATTAGATTTTAATTAATTTTCAAGATATAACATTTACAGGAATTCCGTTTCCGGTGACTGTGTGCATGGTCAGTGTGAAAGGTGTACAGAGGTTTTTTAGCGATTGGTAGGAGAAATCTATAAGTGAAAAGGTGATGAAGGAGAGTATTTGATAGAATTCGCAAGGGGGTGTTGAGTGAGTAGAAAGAGTAGTGAAGGGTGTAAGTAGGTGCGGAAGAAAATTAAGTGGAAGTTAATTAAGGTTAGGGTTAGTGGTGAGGGAGGATAGGTGGCGGTTGAGTAGTGTTGAGTGTAGGTTTTTGGTTAGACGGTTGCTCGCCTAAACTTCTAGGCCTACCTTTTTTTTTTGTTTAATGGAAGAGGAAATGCGTCTGCGCACGCGCAGGTGATCCCTTTGTCGCACTATTCGGCTATAGGGGGCCCGGGCTGTGTGGGACTCATATCATCCAGAAGGGGGAAGGCCTACCTACTCAGCCTTGATTCTGAAGGTTCGTGTCACCAAAGAACATACACGTATTGTGAAAAAAAATATAACTTTATTTAACGAGACATCGACCGACGCTTCGAGTAGATCGTCTTGCAACCAACATTCACTTGTCTTCTTCTTTGGCAAGGCTGCCAATCTTTTTCTGGGGAGAAAATGGGAGTGACTAGCGTCGCTAGCGCCACTCCCCACATACTTTCACATTTCTTCTACTTCAAAAATATTTGGAATGCACTATTAGTATCTATTGAGGATCTTTAATTATCAAATAAAAGACCTCAATCGATTTGCAGAGGAAAGATTATTTATTTTGTAACGGGGTCGGTCGGTTCAGTGCGCACGGCGTTGCGCACCGCGGTCGGTTTCCCCGTGCCAGGGTTCGCAAGAGAACAGGTCGGTAAATAACGAGGCAGTGTTATGTAGAAAAATATATGTTTATTTAAGAAAGTAAAGCTGCTACTGGTAGACTACGGTACATCTGCGGCTAACCTCGCCGAGCTGGTGGTCGGGCGGTACCCTCCTGCCTCGGGTACTACAATCAAAAGATGGTCTGGTGGTTAGACGAGTGGAGCCGCTTTCCTTAAAACTAATGTACAGATCTTACGTACTACGGTCGGAACCCGGTCCGTCACAGAAATCACGCGGAACCTCGTATACCTAACGCTCTTACAGGCTAACGAACGCACGCTGGTATACGCGGAGCGCGGGCGCAAGCGGAGCGCGAACGCGAACAATTCAGCGAAAGCGACGAGGCACTATCGAGTGCCGAGGAAGTAAGCGCAAAAGTCGGGAAAGGAAAGACCCGATTGGGCCGACGGTCTTTATTCAAACGCGCTGCGGTGGAGTTGTTGCCCGTTTGCCTCACGCGGCTCGTCTTCTCGTACGCCGAGGTAGAACCGAGCAGCCAGGTCGTAGCGTAGTGCAATGCTACGGCCCGTTGGCCAGAGATCTCTTCGCCAGGAAACCCATGGCGTCGAGAGCTCTGGTGCTCCGGTCCGGACCTCCGAGGAGGTCCCCTCGGGGCCGAAGCCCCGAGGCAACTCATCGATCATCGCATCGATCGGTCCTACTTATAGTCTAATCGCACGGGAGTGGGGATGCCGCCGTGGTGGGGCCCGCGATGCGCGACGCCGATCCGCGGCTGTCGTCGCACCCCCCTCCCCCTCCCGGGAGACCAGGCGTGTACGGCTGGTCGCGCAATAGGTGAGGAATACTAAAATAATCACCTCTGTGTAGACGCACCGGAGTACGTTGCCCCGGTGGTCCGTATTTATCGTCCATCGGCGGCCGTTTCGGGTGAATCGGTGGCGCCTGACCCCTTTGTACAGGCTGACGGTTGTTCCGTCGGCCAGGGTATAGGACGTCGTGTTGGCGTGGTCCTCCGGGTCCACGGTACAGGCGGGGAGTAGCACCTGCGCCTGTGCTGGTGCGGGGGATGGCGGCCGGCAGTAGTTCGCGACGGCAGCTTGGGCGACTGCTTCTGCCGTCATCCTGGCCGCCTCCCGTATTGCCGGTGCCTGGTTGCCCATGCCTAGCTCCATTGCATGGGACGCTGCTTCCGCTGCCCTCTTTGCCGGCGACTTGGGGGCCCGGTCGCCTGGTGCCAGTGGTGCCGGTGTTCGTCTGGCCGGTGTTAGTTCGGCTAGCGGGGGGCGCCTGGCCGGCGTCTGTACCCGGCTCGGCCGGGTTGCTTTCCTCGCCGGTGCCCTATCTTTTTCCCGGGTCCTTTGTGGCTGGTAGCCTCCTCTGCCTCCTCCGGGAAGAGTCATTCTGAGGAATGACTTCCACTCTTTTGGCGAGAGCGTGAGCGGGTCGTATGTCGCTCGTTCGCGCAAATTGAGGCGTCGTATTGCCGCTGCTATCTCTTCCGCGCGTTGTTCGTTGGCCATCGCGCGAGTGAGCCGGCTGCTGCGGCTGCTGGCCTTTTATAGCCGCTGAACCGTGTCCGGCGGAGAGGGGGCTAGTGACGTCGCGCCTCTGCGCGTTAGCGTTGCGCGATGGCGTGCCGCCGTCGCTTGGCTGCGCGTTGGTTCTGCGCATTTTTGTCTTCCCCGTACCGGTTACCGGTTTAAGATCTCTTACGTGGACGTGGTCCACGCGTTTCCCTTGGTGGTCTCTGAGGTCGAAGATTACCGGTGAAACTCTCTTATGGACCTTAAAAGGTCCGGTGTAACGTTTTGAAAGTTTTGCGTTTCTATCGTTGGCTTTACTGGATAGGATGTGCGAGCGTTTCCATACGCGCTCGCCGATTTTTGGTTGCCAGTCCTGCCTACGCTGGTTGTAGTGACGTTGCTGGCGTTGAAACTCTTGCGCGAGACGTACTCTGGCGAGGTCTTGGGCGTCTCGCAGGTTCTTCAGCCGTGCTGACCATGTCGTTGTCGTCTTCCGCTGGTTTTCCTGCTGGAAGCTTCCTGGCGGTGTTAGTTCTCTTCCGGTATTGAGATACGCCGGTGAGTATCCGGTTGAATCGTGTCGTGCTGTGTTATACGCAAAAGCGATTTCTGGTAGGTGCTCGTCCCAGGCTTTTTGCGTTCTTCCTAGATCCTGGCTAATCATTGTTTTTATTACCCTGTTAGCTCGTTCGACAGGGTTACATTGCGGCGCGTACGGTGGTGTGCGCCGGTGGGAGATTCCGCTGTCGGTAAGAGTTTTCTCGAACTCTTTTCCGACGAATTGTCTTCCGTTGTCGGTCGTCACGACACGCGGTGTTCCGTGGCGTAGAATGACGAGTTCCTTTATCCCTTTTGCGACGGCTGGTCCTGTCGCTCGTCGGAGTGGTCGAAGTTCGATCCACTTCGTGAATCGATCCTGGATTACTAGTAGCGTTGTATTTCTGGTTTTCGACCTCGGGAGCGGTCCGACGAGATCTGCTGAGACCATTTCCCACGGCTGTTGTACGTTTGTTGCGTACATGTTTCCTGGTGTAGCTTGCTGGCTGACTTTGTACTCCTGGCATTTAGTGCAGTCCCTGACGTATTTGGTGGCTTCGCGTAGCATTCCTGGCCAGTAGTATGCGTGGGCCAGGCGTGCTAGCGTTTTGGCCACGCCAAGGTGTCCGGCGGTCGGGATGTCGTGCGCTTCTCCCAGGACTCTGGTTTCCTGGTCTTCTGGTACGCAGATTTTCCACTGCTGGTCCGGTTCGATCTCGTTAAAATCCAGCGTATGTAGGATGTTTTTGTAGAGATTTCCCTTCTCAATCCGGTATTCTGGGTAGTCGTCTGGATGGTCCTTGACTTCCTGATACTTTTTATTATACCAGTTGCCTTGCGTTAGCGGTTGCACGCCGCAGACTGGTTGCGGTCGCCGTGAAAGCGTATCGGCGACTGTGTTTTCTGGACCTCGTCGGTAGCGGATTTCGAAGTCCCATTGGCCGAGTTCCAAGTCCCATCGAGCGAGTCGACCTGACGGGCTGTCGATTTTCTCCAGCCATTTGAGGGATTGGTGGTCAGTGACCACGATGAAGTGGTATCCCTCCAGGTAATGGCGCATCTTCCATATGCCCCATTTTACTGCCAGGCACTCGAGTTCGGTGGCCGAGTAATTTTTCTCGGCGTTGTTCAACGTCCGGCTGGCGTAGGCGATGACTCGTTCGCCCTGGTCGTCTTCTTGTGTGAGCACGGCTCCCAAGCCTTCCGTGCTCGCGTCTGTCTGGAGTACGAACGTTTTGTTCCAGTCCGGCATTGCCAGGACTGGTGAATCGACGAGTCGTTTCTTTAGCTCGTCGAATGCTCGCTGTTGTTTTTCACCCCATGACCAACGCACATCTTTGCGGAGAACGGATGTCAGCGGGGCCGCCTCTTTTGAGACGTCCGGTACAAAACGTCTGTACCAGGATAGGAGGACTAAAAATCTCCTCAGGTCTTTGATATTCGCCGGCGCTGGTAGTTCGGCCACGGCGGATACTTTTTCCGGATCGGTTCGCAGGCCTTCGTTGTCCACGATGTGTCCGAGATATTTCAGACTGTTTCGTGCCATGTGGCACTTTTCCCAATTCGGGCGTAGTTTCGCCGCCCGAAGTCGTCGGAAAACCTCGGTCAGGACCCGTAGGTGTTCCTCGAACGTGGAAGTGCGGCGCCATTTCTGGTGGAATTACTCGGTCCAGGAGTCTCTGGAACGTTGACGGTGCCGAGTGAAGTCCGAATGGCATGACGACGAATTCCATCAGTCCTCGCCCTGGTACGGTGAATGCGGTTAGTGGCCTGCTTTCCGGTGATAACGGAACTTGCCAATAACCGTTTTTCAGGTCAATCGTAGAGAGATATCTTGCTCCACGTAATTTATCCAGTGTCGCGTTGACGTGCGGCAGTGGATACGCGTCTTTACGCGTGACCTGGTTAAGTTTCCGGAAGTCCACGCAGAAGCGGTATTTCCGATCTTTCTTTTTCACCATGACGATGGGTGAGCTCCATGGGCTGCTGGATGGTTGAATTACTCCGTCTTCCAGCATCTTTTCGACTTCCTCGTCGATCAGTTTCTGCATGGCCGGGTTGCGTGGTCGGTATCGCTGTTTTATTGGTGTTGTCTCCTCGAGCCGGATCTCATGCTCGATTAACGGGGTGAGCCCTCGTATCCCCTCGAACGCTCTTTTTTCGCGCCCCAGGAATTGGTCTAGCTGCTCCTGGTCTGCTGGAGTGAGCTGGGCTAGGCCAATTGGCGCTTTTACCGTGCATTGGACAGGTTGACTTATTGGCTGGTTCTGGTGGTCTGTCCTGTCCACGCGTTTTTCTCCTAGCCATACTTGCAGGCCAAGCCTGCGTAAGAGGTCCATGCCGATTAGCATAGGATAGGCTAAATTAGGCATGACATAGAATTGGTGTTTTCTACACATGCCGTTGTAAAGTCCTTGCCCCCTATAGCTGGCGTAGATCTTCATTTCTTGACCATTGGCTAAGGAGGAGGATAACTGGTGGTCTTCTTTTTCCCATCCGGCCTGTTTGCAAGCTTCGGCCGTCTCGTCGCTAATGTACGACGCGGCAGCCCCTGTATCGAGTAAGGCTTCTACGTTACTTTTGCCTACTCGAACGGTAATAATTATTCGGTCGTTTGCAACGGCCGTTGGTCGCTGCTCCTCGGCGATCTTGCAATGGATGGTCTTCTGATCCTCTTCTGGCTGACTCTTCTTCTCCTTCGGTTTCTTCTTCTTCTTTCTCCTGCGTGTGGTGTTGTCACGCTGGTCTGGATCTTCTGGGCTGGTCAGCCGGTTTACTGGGGCCGGGGTTTTCCGGCCCCTCTGGCGTTTCCCTGCCTCGGACACAGGCAGGTTCTCGTCATTTCACCTACTTTGCCGCAGTAGGAGCAGAATCGGACAGCCGAGTTTGGGCATTTAAATCGGTCGTGCCCTGATTGCCCACAACGCCAGCAGTGCGTTTCTCGACTATAATTGGCCGCGATTTTGCTGCCGCGGGGTTGGTTGGAAGGTCCCGCGGTTGGTTCGCTCGTTTTCGTAGCGCGTCTTTCTTCGGCCTTTGGTATGCTGACTCGTTGTGTGGCGATGAGCTCGGCCACGTTTTCCGCTCGGGTTATCAGGTAGCTGATGTCCTTGAGCTCGAAACGGTTAATAAAGAGCTGTAGGTCCGGTTTCAGGTTGTAGAAGATGGAATCGAGGAGTTCCTCCTCGGTATAATCTCCTCTGCGGCGCATTAACGTCGTTATTTCGTTAATGAAGGTCCTTATCGGCTCGTCTGGACCTTGTTTGCGGGCGGCGATTAGCTGGTCCAATCGCCTCTTCTCTCCGGCTAGTACGAAGAATTTTCGTAGTTGCTCCTGGAGTTTCGGCCACGAGCAAACTTTGTTTGCTGTATTTCTGTACCATATTTGGGCTTGCCCTCGTAACAGTTGGGTGAAGCCGGTACGCATCTGGTGGTCGGTAAGGCCGTACGCAGCCTGTAGTTCTTCTAGCTGCTCCAGGAACGAGTACGGGTCTCGCCCGTCGAACTGGCAGTTCCATTTCCTCATTATTTCCATCGTCTTTGACCGGTCTTCGTGGTGTCTGACGGCTGGTTCTGGTGGAGTGGATGGCCCTGCTGGAGACGCCGTCATCTCGGCGTTTGTATTCTCCCCGCGGTTCGGTGTAGATGTGGCCGCGGTTTGGCGGCTTCCTAGGTGTGTTCGGAGCCACTCACGGGCCATTTCCGCGTGGAACTCTTCGTAGTCTCGGGTACGGTCGACTTCCTCTTTGTATCCCGGCTCGTCGTTCGGTTTGTCTGGAAACTCGTCCTGGTGTTCTCGGACGTAGTCTACCAGGCGCGTTCGTAGCTGGACCCATGTTCCCAGTGTTGGTTGCTGTAGTCTGCGTAGCTCGCTGACTACCTGGTCTTTCTTTAGGCGGTATACCCAGGCGATGCCGGCCATCCTGGTTTCGTTGGTTTGCCTTCTCGGAATCGAGTCGAACAACAGTTAACAGTCACTGGATCTGGCTGGATTGACTGTTCGCAGTTGCCTTGTCGATTTAGTCGGCAAATTCGGAAAGATAGGCCGTCCTCGGTATATCCCTCTGGTCTGGTCTTCTAGCTGGATTTCTCTCGGCTGGTGTTCTCGTTCTGGATTCTCGTTCTTCGCTGTGTATTCGCTTTGGTTGCTCGTAAGCTTCTGATCCGGAGTCCGTTTGCTCGTTCCTTATATACTAAGTCTTAATTCTAGTGGCTCCACCGTCCTGATTCCGAACTGTTCGGGCGCCATGTAACGGGGTCGGTCGGTCCGGTGCGCACGGCGTTGCGCACCGCGGTCGGTTTCCCCGTGCCAGGGTTCGCAAGGGAACAGGTCGGTAAATAACGAGGCAGTGTTATATAGAAAAATATATGTTTATTTAAGAAAGTAAAGCTGCTACTTGTAGACTACGGTACATCGGCGGCTAACCTCGCCGAGCTGGTGGTCGGGCGGTACCCTCCTGCCTCGGGTACTACAATCAAAAGATGGTCTGGTGGTTAGACGAGTGGAGCCGCTTTCCTTAAAACTAGTGTACAGATCTTACGTACTACGGTCGGAACCCGGTCCGTCACAGAAATCACGCGGAACCTCGTTTATAATATAAAATACAGAAAAACGGAAACTCTCATTTAGTAATGGTTACTAGTTAAAAGCTACTTTTCGACTGACTGACTGCTCGGCAAGAAAAACCTTTTTATATATACGACGTTGCTGAAATGGTCAGCTGACCCCCGATTTTATGACCCGACCTGAGCCTGTGTCGAGTTCGAGAATATCGGAAGTAAGGAAAGAAAATTCAAAATAAAAACCAATCTCAATAGTATCAGCTATCGCTTCCTTATACAGTATAGACTCGTTATAAGCTAAAAAGATCTCTACGCTATTTGCAAATAAACCATCCCCACCACTGGGGGGTATACCCCTAGAGACGCCGCGAAGCTCGCTCGCCGAGTAGCATAACATGATCTGGGATCAGATATCGGTGAGGCAACACTAATGCAATAACCTAACTTTGTTATTTTTCATTTTTTTTTTATAAAACTTTTTCCATGATATTTCTGAGATTTTTCTAATTGCAGTGACACCAAACACGATATAATTCGGACCATATTTACCGTGTAGACTCGTTATAAGTAAAAGGTTCGGGACCGGACTTTTGCTTATAACGTGTTGTTCCACTATTGTTTGATGTTTGCCGACTGCTTCGAACGTAGAAAAGGACCTTGAGTGAAAAAGAGAACGGAGCGAAAACAAACCGTTCTATGTCGGTGAGACAACTTAACTTTGTTATTTTTCATTTTTTTTTTATAAAACTTTTTCCATCATATTTCTGACATTTTTCTCATTGAAATGATACCAAACACGATATAACTCGGACCACATTTACTTGAAACAACTTATTATGTATCATCATTTCTATTAAATTAGAAAAAAGTTTTATCCCAAGTATCTGTTCAATCAGCTACCGTATCACAATAACCAGTTTTTATTAGATTATATAAATATTTGAATTTCATTATAAAATGATAGTTTCATTTTACCAATAAAATAAAAGCCAACTTTGGGGGCTATTTTTACCCCTTCAGCATGGACGATGGCCGATAAAAAAAATACGTGTCAAATATTTTTTTGAGTTCTATATCATACTCAAAGCGCATCAAAATCGACGTGTGTCGATCGGGTAATGTCCCTTGTGAATCACTGTGTCGGTCCCAAGCATTCGACGAGGAAACACGTTCGGTAGAACAGCTGTTTTCATGGTCAGGCTAGTGAACTCCCCTCATTTATTGCATTTAGGTATGAATATTAGGCGAGGTGTTTCCTCGTCGAATGTTCAGAATCGACACAATGACCTAGTGGGAATTATCTGCTTTCAACGTAGCAGGTTAATTTAGAAACGAATGGGTAAGTTTTATTTAAATTGTTTTCAAATTTTTCATCATTAACGTAGCCTCCAATTCAAACGTTTATTAATTATTCCATTTCAATCATTTTTATTTGTTGTTTAGAATGCTTAGAATTTCCTTTTTTACATTATGACAGGCGACAAGAGATTAGGTTCCGTATTCATTTTAAACGACTAAAAATGTTCTACCAGTTCAATTTTTTTATTGTGCTACGTCAACGGGGTGCCGAGCCGTTCGTTCGCAACCTACGTCAGACCCGGTTTTCGTAGCCGACATTGCCGTCCCTGATCCTGCGCGCAGTACGCGTTCGGATTGATCGGTGTTTTTTGTTAATAACTCGAAAACCAACCCTTAACCAACATTTTGGCAAAAGAACAAGTTGTTCAGAATCACCTTAGCAATTATCCCACTTCGGCTGTCGAGGTAGTCGCTTGACACTCTGTATATTCTACTAAATATGAAATGCTTCATCGTGAACGATACATTCTTTGCAGAGTAACATGAAGGAATAGATTTTGTGCTATACCAGTAGTTATTAACAGATTCCATAAATTTTTGCAAGTGGGATCATTGCGGATATACCTCCTACTAAATGTGAAAGGTTTCATTGCAATTGGTACATTCCCTCTAGCGTAAACGCCGAAAGATATAAATGAAGTATTTCGTTTTTTGCAATAAAAATCTTTCGGAATGAAAAAATTCAAAATATTTTTTTTACGGGACCAATCAGGAGATATACTCTACGAAATGGAAAAAGTTTCGTTCCGATCGGTCCATCCGTCTCGGAGTAATTGGTGAACATACGCCGCACAGTGGAACAAAATGGCTTTCGGCGATCAAAATTCGATTTTCGTGAATTTGAAAATTGAAAAACTAATTACATACATCGATAGAGAATAAACTGTAGTTTAACGTAGTGTAATCCGTTTTTTCATAATTGCTTCCGTTTTGCCGTGGTTCGCACTGAAAGTCAGTAGAAATTCGTCAAAACGAAACGCTGATAATATTACCCGTAACTTCAATGTACGATTCTAATGAATTTTACTCGGAAAGATAAAATTCAAATTAATTACAAAGTTTACTAGATTAGTATAGATTCTATTCAGTGCATAAAATAAGTTAAAATGTTAACAACTTTTTAAATAATAGGATATGATTGAAACGAAGTACATTTAAATTAAAATCTCAACTTTGCGTTTGATTTTAAAAAAATGCAACAACTTGCCACATGTTTAATTATTACTGCAGGAAAGAGTGAACCTTCCTCTATCAGAATCTGAAAAACTTGAATGAAATTACACCCATCTTGGCCGCTGCGCGATGATAGAAAAAACAGTACCAGATACGATTATTAACCAGTTAACTGCATTCCACGTGTATATTCGTCATCCAAAACTTTATTTCGTCCTTGCAATATGCCATAATATATTTTTATAATTGTCGAAACTGTTTTCACGAATGATTTGGTATCGATCATAATAAATATAAATAAATATATTATAATAACACATATCTTGTCATTTTTTAATTATTAAATCCGTTTTTCTTATAGTTATTAACAGTTTTGAGTGAAATTTTTGTTAAATGACATAAAATGTGTCTAACAAGTGAAGAATATTGAACTCGTTACACTTTATACGTGAATATTTTGACACCCTGTAGTTCAATATGATTTATATTGGTACAACTTAAGTACCATAATATAGGTAATAACTTCCCAAAATTTCATTAAAATATTTCCAATAAAACCGAAGTTACAGATTTTTGATCGCCGAAAGCCGTTTTGTCCCACTGTGCGCCGAACGCACATGACATAGTACGTTTTTTGCAATAAAAATCGTCAGGAATGAAAAAATGCAAAATGTTTTTTTAACGGGACCAATCGGGAAACATACTCTACAAGATGCAAAAGGCTTCGTTCCGATTGGTTCATCCGTCTCGGCGTGATCGGTGTACATAGAAAAAAAGAAAAAAAAATATACACATCGAATTGAGTATCCTCCTCCTTTTCGAAGTCGGATAAAAATGGAAACAATTGTAAGTTCATATACGATTGGAACAGAGTCGTCCGTAAACAAAAACTGTTAATAAACAGATTTTGTTTTTATGGTCTGTTGATTCTTGTTGCGCAAAACCTTATCAATGATTTTCACAGGCTTGCTTTATCCGAAAAAGAGTAAACAGCTCATAAAATAAGCAATTGAAATGAATTTTTCTCATCAATAATTATGAGCAAATGAAAAAAGAAATCGATCATCGATAACTGTTCTGAGCGACCGAAACAAATTTCTCTCATTGATAACTGTTATGTACCATCGAAATGAACTTCTCCCATTGATAGCTGTTATGAGCGTTCGAAATGAACTTCGCTCATTGATTACTGTTATGACTGATCGAAACGAATTTCTCATTTTTATAATTACTTTGAGCAATCGAAAGTTTTTCTTCATCGAAGTTATTGAAGAGGATCCAACTTTTTGGACACTAATAATACAGTCCAACAAATTTGAACTTTTTTTGTGATCTGCAATATCCATTACGTGATTCTTATAGGCTTTTGTTTACTGATTACGAATCTGCAAACCGTTTTGCTCCGATACGTACAGTTTTTGAGAAACAGGCATTTTTGTAAAAACGTGTAGTTGTGGGAAAAAATGCAGTATTACATGAAAACTAAAAATGCGAGGAAGTTCAGGTTTATATCAAAAGATAGAGGAGACTTTCCTCTATACGTCTGTATGAACAATTATATTTTTTGATGATTTTTAATATTTGTAAGTGCTTGTCAAAGTTTGAAAAAGAGGTGCCGTCGGTAGTTTGTACGCGCTATGTTTGTATTTTTATGAAAAATCTTTTATCTAGCAGGAATTTACTATACAGGATTGCATTCTATGAACATTTCTGATGAAGAAACCGTTCACAGAAAGCATCGGTATGGTTTGGTGTTGGAATAAATAAAGAAAATATCCATCGACAACGTGAATACGACGCGTTGCCGTCAGGCGACCATTGTATCCCTACCTCGCCGCGCCAGTGCCGTAACTGCGCGTAATCCGTATACAGTAAAGACTCGATAAGTGTTCGAAAGGATCTATTCGTTAAGTGTTCGCGGTTTATCCCCACCACTGGGGGGGTTCCCCCTCGGAGCGAGCCCGGGAGCAATATGACACGGCGCGGCTTTCCTTTGAAGATCTGTGTCGCATTTGTATCGATGAGACAACATTAATGCATCGATGAAATTTTTTTACTTTGCCTTTTTTTTTAATAACAATTCTATTAACATATTGGTGAGATTTTCCTGATTAAAATGAGACCAAATACGATATTGTTAGAATAATTTTAACTAATCTGAACAATAATAAAATAATTTACTTTATGTGAATGCTCACTTTATATACTAAATTAACGGCGAATGAATAGCAGCAATGATTAGGTAATTTTTTGTAAAAATGAATAATTTTAATCAGAAAAATTTCATGTATTAATAACATTTTTATTTACAAACCATAATTTATAAATAAAAAAATGTTATTGCATTAGTATTCTTTCATGAATATGTAGGCATTTAATTTTTAACCCTTATGTCAGCTCCGAATCCATGTCTCTTTCTACGTTGACGTCGCGCCGGCGAAATACAAAGAGTTACAGAATCGATTCTTCTGTTCGCTAAATGTTCCTCAGTGATCTCGAAAAGTGATCACTTATAGGAACCAGGACTCGCTTTTCGAACACTTAACGTGTAGAAGACTGTCCCGTTCGAGAAAACCGGTTTTATTCGCTTCAACTACACGATAAGTGTTCGCCTGCGGCACATTTAAGGGAAAGATGCTTACACTCTTTATATTTTGCCGACGTCGACCAACACAGAAAGACAGCGAGAAAAGACGAACATTTACAAGCCTAATCATCATAACCAATTATCATAACAATATCGTGTTTGGTCTCATTTTAATCAGGAAAATCTCACCAATATGTTGGTGAAAGTTTAATTTAAAAAAAATGAAAAATAAAAAAGTTTGTTTGTTGCATTAGTATTGTCTCACCGATATGTAGGCATTTAATTTTTTACGACCACCTCGACTCTCAGTCCCTCTTTCTTCTTTATTAGACTGTCTCTTTCTATGTTCGTCGACGTCGGCAAAATACAAACGGTTAGCAGAATCGAATCTTCTGTTCGCTAAATGTTCCTCTCCGGTCCCAAATTCTGAACACTTATCGAGTCTTTACTGTACCTATGGTATCCTTTAATAACTATTTGCTTTTTAATAGTAAAATTTGATTTAATTGTGATCTAAAATTACATGAATGCTATAACATTGAAATTGATAATTTTCATAAACTATTATAATCAAATTTATAACATTTAATTCTATATAGCGTTATTTTTTTTAAATCAAACTTTGGATATCACAGTTAGTTTACTAAGAAATCATCTGTCTATTTTTGTAGCTCATTAAAACTCTTACTGTCCGTGCACGTGTTAAAAACACAATATTAATTTCCAAAAATGCATTTTTTGCATTCGCATTTAGACTTTTTTCCTGCAAACCTCGGGGATGTGAGTGATGAGCATGGTGAACGATTTCATCAAGATATTGCAAGAATAGAAAAGCGTTATCAAGGAAAAAACTTGTGTGCAATGCTTGCAGACTATTGTTGGACACTAATGAACGAAAATAAGGATACAACGTATAAACGTGCAGCAAAGCTGAAACATTTTTAAACTTCTATACAATAGGTAAGTTTAGTCATGATAATTAATGCAAGAAGATAACAAGATAGCAAAAAGATAACAAAAGATTATACAGACTCATAGTAAGCCATATATGTTAAAGTGGTACAAGTGTCCGTTGCGCGTAGTTACGGCACTGGCGCGGCGAGGTAGGGATACAATGGTCGCCTGGCGGCAACGCGTCGTATTCACGTTGTCGATGGATATTTTCTTTATTTATTCCAACACCAAACCATACCGATGCTTTCTGTGAACGGTTTCTTCATCAGAAATGTTCATAGAATGCAATCCTGTATAGTAAATTCCTGCTAGATAAAAGATTTTTCATAAAAATACAAACATAGCGCGTACAAACTACCGACGGCACTTCTTTTTCAAACTTTGACAAGCACTTACAAATATTAAAAATCATCAAAAAATATAATTGTTCATGCAGACGTATAGAGGAAAGTCTCCTCTATCTTTTGATATAAACCTGAACTTCCTCGCGTTTTTAGTTTTCATGTAATACTGCATTTTTTCCCACAACTACACGTTTTCACAAAAATGCCTGTTTCTCAAAAACTGTACGTATAGGAGCAAAACGGTTTGCAGATTCATAATCAGTGAACAAAAGCCTATAAGAATCACGTAATGGATATTGCAGATCAAAAATCGTGTTGCACCGTGTAATTGTTATTTGTAACCAAAAAGTTTGAAAATTGATAGTAGTTTTTAATCATTTTGTTTTTCAAGTTTCTTCTTTGTATTTTGTGTTAATTATCTTAAATTTCAATAATAATAAACTTTTTATTAATGATTTTTATCGTAGAAGATTTTAGAATAACTGTTATTTTTAATCCCTGCTTTAAACCTATTGTAACGGGGTCAGTCGGTTCGGTGCGCACGGCGTTGCGCACCGCGGTCGGTTTCCCCGTGCCAGGGTTCGCAAGGGAACAGGTCGGTAAAGAACGAGGCAGATATTGGTAGAAAAATATATGTTTATTCAAAGAAAAGAAACTACTGGATGACTACGGTGTTACAGCGGCGGTACTAATCTCGCCGGGCTGGTCGGGCGGCGGTATTCTCCTGCCTTGCGTGTTGCTATAACACAAGATGGACTGGTTGTTAGACGCGTGGAGCCATTTCGCACTTAGCCTAATTTACAGGACTTATTTACTACGGTCGGAACCCGGTCCGTCACAGAGGTTACGCGGCTTAAAACTAGCGCAGTTCGTAGCTGTCGCTACGCGGTCTTACAAGCTAACGGCGTGGCGCGGCGCGGTGTCGGAGCGCGGAGTGAAAGCGCTGAGCGGAGCGCGAACGCGAACGAACGCAGAACGCCGACACACTATCGCGTGTCGAGGTATCGGACGCAAGAGTCGGGAAAGGATTGACCCGATTGGGCCAACGGTGTTTCATTCAAACGCGCTGCGGTGGAGCTGCGCCCGCTTGTCTCACGCGGCTCGTCTTCTCGTACGCCGAGGTAGAACCGAACAGCGAACGAGACGATGACCAATCCTGGCCAGTCTGGGTAACGCCGCGAAGCTGGACGGAATCGGCTGCCAAAGGCAGAATGTTGTGCGGAGTAGGCTAGCGTTCGTAATGCCCGTGGAAGCACCGGCAGAGATTATGAACGCGCACTAGCTTGGTCACTCCAGGTCAACCACGGGACTGACGAGGCTAGGCGCCTACGGCCGCTGGACCTATGGGAATTGCCAGGTCGTGACGTAGTGCAATGCCACGGCCCGACGGTCAGAGATCTCTTCGTCAGGTCAGCCATGGCGTCGAGAGCTCTGGTGCTCCGGTCCGGAGCTCCTAGGAGGTCCTCTCGGGGCCGACGCCCCGAGGCAACTCATCGATCAACTTTTTTTTTTTAATTACAGGCCAAGCCTGCGTTTTTGGCAGAAGGTAGTTAATGGGTTTCCTAGGAGTAGCTCTCCTCTACACCCAGAACAAAGAAGAACGGAAGCATTAATGATTTGGAGCCATTAGAGGCATTAGCAGGAGTAGCAATACAGGAAAAAATTTTCAAAAACCTGTTAGCAAGGATGCTGGTAATCAGCATATCATTATTAAGAACTATTGTTCATGAGTATCCCCATCAGCAGTAAAAACTCTTACATGGTCATGACTCACCAGCTGAGTCATAAGCAGCGAACAAGGCAAATAATTCACTACCCCAAGGATCCACCAGGCGTACCGGGCGGGGAAATACCACCCCCAGCGCGGGCCCCAACAGCTGATCGGCTAACTGCCATAATCCTCCCGCCCGAAACGGGGCACCCGGAACAGGCAGGGGAGGAGGCGGAGGAGGAGGAGGAATAGGAACATCAATTGGAAAGGATACCTTGGGGTCGTACGGCAAGAGATGCCTTTGGAAACCCAGGGTTCCTCTGATAAGTGGATTCGGATGATCATGTGGGTTGTAATTGGCAAGTAACAATTTGGAGACTACAGCGAGCATCGGAAGGTTAGATCTGTGATGTATATCGTAAGTAGAGTGCTCCGGGGGCAAATCGTATATAAGTTTCAGGGCCCTATTCTGAACTCTCTGGAGAGACAAGAGGTGGGTCCCAGCGGCCTCATGCCATAGATGAACACCGTAGGTCAACACAGGACGAATGCACACCTTGTAAAGTAGGATTTTAAGACTGACAGGCAACCTGGACCGAGGTCCAATTAGTATAGTAGAAGCTCCAACAGCCGCAATGGCTTTTTTGCGACGGTCCAGGATTGCCGGGCCCCATCTCAGTTGGGAATCAAAAACAACTCCCAGGTATTTGACTTGCTTCGTCCAGTGAATCACCTCGCCCTCGAGGATCAATGGAGGTATCACACTTTTGAGGTGTTTTCGCTTGCGCGAAAACATAATCAACTGAGTCTTAGAACTGTTAAGTTTCATTTTCCAATCGGTGAAAACCCCTGCAAGTATATCCAGGTGCTCCTGCAGGAGCTTGGCAAGACGATAAGGGCTAAAGGAAGCACCCAGGATAGCCGTATCATCGGTGAACAGAGCCAACGAGGTTGAGGGTGAATGAGGGATGTCATTAATGAAAATAAGAAATAGTAGGGGGCCCAGCAACGATCCCTGTGGAACACCCGCCTTGATCAACCTCAGAGACGACTTACCACTACCAATCTGGACGAAGAAGAATCTGTTCTCCAAATAGAAATGAACAAACTTAATTAACGCTGGATGAAAGCCCAATTTAATCAGTTTAAAGATCAGACCATTATGCTAAACAGAATCGAAAGCCTTATTCAGATCCAGAAGAACCATAGCAGAATACCGATTGGTGTTAACGTGATGGGCATGGAATTGGGCTGTTCGAACCAGCTGTTGTGTAGTGGAATGTCCACCACGAAACCCAAACTATTGATCGATCAAAATGTTGTTATCAGAAATATGTTTTTTCAAGATGGAGTACAGCACTCTCTTGAATAATTTGGCCATTATCGGCAGAAGACTAATTGGTCGATAGTTTACAGCCAACTTGTGGTCCTTACCTGGTTTCGGAACAGGAATGACCTTTGCAATTTTCCAAGCAAGGGGAAAATAAGAAAGGATAATTGAGGACCTAAAAATGTAATAAAGCTGGATAGACACTTTCTTGGAGGCATATTTAAGAAGCTCAGGAGAGATTCTGTCCCATCCGCTGGCCTTACGCAGTCGTAATTTCCTAGTCAGGAGATGGATACTATCAGGAGAGAAAACGGTCAGAATCTGATGACAAGGAGAGGGAGAAGAATGCTCTCTTAGGTGGAAGCCGCGAATCTCATCGTTAACAAGTGTTTGAAGCCTAGAAGAAGCACGGTATGCCTGGTCGAAGACACCAGAAAACTGGCCAGCAACAAGCGTGGCCCGAACAGTATTGTCAGAGTGAAAGTTACCCAGATCGTCTTTTATGGGTGGGATCTTAAAAGGGCTTTTTGCAACCCTCCTAAACACCGGCCAAAAGGTATGGTCGTTCAGTTTAGCCTGCTGGATTTGATTCTGTGAGAACTTCCACTTGAGATAAATAACCCTTTTCTTTACACTCCTGGTAAGCTGAAAATAGAAGTCCTTGAAGAGTAGATCACCAGAACGCTACCAGCGTCTCCTGGCAGCATTCCTTAATCTGATCAAATCTTTTAATCTTTGGTCAGGCAAGATGAGACGTTCAGGTATGACAACAAAATGAGTGGCCTTGTAAAACGCTGTTCTCAAGGTCCGTTGGAGGTGACTAATGGCAGAATTGATTTCATCTGCTGTTTTTAGATTGGATTTAATCCGAAAATTACCTGATAAGTTCTGGTATGCCACCCAATCCGTAACCGGAATGGAGGTTGCTAGCAGTGTGTTAACATTTGGTAGAAGAAGAATGGGTCTGAACTTAGATCTTCAGACACCTCACACGTCAAGTTTTGGAAGGTATTGGTCAGAAAGAAATCGATTGTTGAGGGGAGCCTATTGGGTGTAAAATGTGTGTGGGCAGGGGGAACGACCAAAGAGCAATTACTGTTCAGTAAATAGCGCTCCAAAACCCTACCGTTACCGTTGGAACACGAGTTATTCCAGTCTGTGTGCTTGGCGTTCAGATCAGCGCCAATAATGAAAGGGTCTCCAAAGCAGGTGATAAGATCAAGATCAGATTCTGACAAGATCTGGTCATTACAGTACACAGAGAGAACCACGATGTTAAAAGGAAAAATCTTGACCGCCACTGCCTCTAGTTTGTTAAGATTCGGGAGGGAAATGGTACGGAACCTTAGATTTTTGTGCACAAGTATGGCAACACCACCCCCCTGCCTGCCCAACGTTCTGTCACTGCGCACTATGTTGTAATCACTGATGGTTATCTTTACATCTGGAGTTAACCAGGTTTCCTGGATTGCGGCAATAACCACATTATTGGCCCTCATGAACATGTCCAACTCGAGCAATTTGTTACGCACAGAACATGCGTTCCAAGACATGACCGTCCCTGGTAATTTTGGATTGAAGATAAAGATTATGAAAAAAGAAGCTGGGCAGCCTCAATAATGACTTCGATTTTATCAAAAATACTGCTACATGAAGCAAGCTTGGGACGAATTGACCTTAATAAAGGAACTGCCTACCTGGTAAAGGTTAGAATTTCTTTGATTAAGTCATTAGTTTCACCGAAGGAGGAAGACGATAAACCCACGTCACGGGGATTAGAAGAAGCTGGTAGAGAAGTTGTATGATGAACAGGGTTATTGGTAGAGGTTCCAGTCCCACGGACTGCGTCACTGAATGATTTTCCAGGACGTATTGAAGAAGTAGTCCTGGTAGTTAAAGCCGGAGCGGCATATGATCCTGTAGTTATGGTATTTCCACGCTGCACCCTCATATTGTTTTCATTCCTGCGGTTCAAATAGGAATGAAGCCTAGGGCAATCGTGAAAGTTGGCGGTATGATCCCCACCACAGTTGGCACACTTGGGGGGAGTGTCAGGGGATTTGACACAATCTCTGGATATATGCTCTTCCGCACATTTCACACACTTAGGAGATTTAAAGCAGTTTGCAGAAGCGTGACCATACGCTTGGCAACGAAAGCATTGCGTATAGTTCTTACCCTTGTAATACCTATCCCAATAGACTCTAAAGTAACAAAGGAAATTAACCCTACGCACCTATGCGAAAGTAACCATTTTAACAGTATCTTCTCTGATTGGCGATAAAAGAGGAGGAGGAACATCAACAGATTCGCCCAATATAACCTCAACGTCTAACCTATTTCGCCTGGCTGGGCCATCCAGAGGCCGCCCCCTCACAATATCAACAGCGTTAGAATTCCACTCCAGATCCAATTTGTTAGAGACAAAAATTAAGACAAGAAGAAGAAGAAGAAATCAAGAAGAAGTCAAGATGAATTCAAGATGAACCGAGAGAAGTGAAAAAATATAATGATCCACGACTCCACGACTGACCACGACCACGACCGTGACAACTCGCACAACTGAATGAGTAATGAACAGAATAATCTCCTCCGTAGACTCATCCACGACTGAATCGTTCAGCAAATGCATTCAAAAGTGATGGCAACTCATCGATCAACGCATCAATCGGTCCTACTTATAGTCTAATAGCACGGGAGTGGGGATGTCGCCGCGGTGGGGGCTCGCGATGCGCGACGCCGATCCGCGGCTGTCGTCGCACTATTCTCCAGTTTTTCTATCTCTAGCTCTACCATCTTCTATCCTCTCCTCCCTAATCCTCACAGGGTCTTCCACTCATTCCCTTAGCTTTCCTCTTCCTCTCGGCTGACTAATATCTCTTCTAATTTTTTTCACTAACCTATCCCATCTTTCTCCATCCTAGTCTTTTCCATTCTGATTTTGTCCAAATCTTCTTCCAAGGGTACCTCCTTCTTCTCCCAAACTTCTCTATTTTTTGGTTTCAAAGCCGGGAACTCCCTGCTATTCAACCGCAACGCTTCTTCAACTCCCGCTCCTCTGATTCCCGTTATATAGGCGACATTCTTATAGACCATAACTTTCTTTATGGCCCTCTCCCTTTGATATTTCCAACACGTCCTCGCTAAACTTGTGTGGTTACCCGCACAATTTGTGCATATTGGCTTCTTCTCGCATTGGCCATGTGCAGGCTCTAAACAAACCAATCACTTTTTTACTTTATTTCTACACTGCGTTTGGATACGTCCGTAGGCAAAACATCTAAAGCACTGTTTCACTGACTCCACATATGGCTGCACATTCAGCCATACGTGGCCGTACCCAATTAGGAGTCTAGTTGATCTAGTTGATCTCCCTTAACACGTTGAGAGCGGCGCCGATATTACTGTCCGTTCAGCCGGCAGCGAGCGAGCACTTGACGGCGAGCGCTCAAGCGATATTTGGAATGGGAAGGATGAACAGGGGACTACTTTGTTTCACCTTCTTATTTTACGAAAGGCAAAAAAGCGACCTCCTAGAGACGATTAGTTAGAAAAAATCCACGGAAGTGTAGAGACGATTTGAGAATAGAAAATTTTGGTTTGTTTTTGAAAGTATTTATTGCCCATAAAACCGAAAATGTTCGGAAGAGAAGGAGATAGTGATACGTCGCGTGAATTATTTTTATCATCCAAACGTCGACATCGCCGAGTATTACGGTTGTCATCGTTGGAAGATGGTAATTCATTTGCTAGAAATTTGTCTTTAAAAATCGATCGATCCGGTTCGACGGTTCTGGGGTAAGTGCCATGCCGTCTCTCATGGTCCTCTTACCAAAAGATGAAACATCTTCCCCACTCTGTGGTCAGATCCTTCGAGAACACCCTTATCTCTTTACACGTGCCATGCGGCACCATGACTTTAGGTCATCGGCCACACGCGCCTTCTTCGGCGATCGGCAACCGAACTCCTCGCTATCAAGCCGTAAACATAACATCCGCCACTCTTAGATCCTAGATCCTAATTGCAACGGTGGCATCGGCCATCCTATCTAATTTCCTAGAACTATTCTCACCACCAAGTGACCTCTTGAGACACGTGTACGACCCCGACACGTTTCTCAGCTTTGAAAAACGCCCTAACGCTAACACATTAGACCAGGCAATGGAACTTAACAATGACAGTTGTGACATAAGTGCTAACGAAACCAGTGACCAAAATGAATGGTTTGATCCAAAAGGCAAGCAGCCAAATATTGTTCCTTTTACGAATGCCTAAAAAAAACTAATGAGAAAGTGCGGAATTGTAGGAAAGACAAAGATTTTTATGCACTTTTTGTAACTGATGAAATGTTTGAACACGTCAGTGAGCAAACAAATCTTTATACTGCTCAATCAAGAATCGCCTCCAAACGTTTAGGTAAATGGATGCCAACAAACAAAAATGAGATAAAGCGTTTATTTGGACTAATAATGTGGATGGGAATGGTGAACCTTCCATCCTGACGTCTGTATTGGACTCGGGATCTATTGTTTGCTCAAACGTTCCCGCGAAACGCAATGAGCAGGGATTGATTAGAAATTCTCATGAGAATGTTGCATTTCGCAAATAATAAAGTAAGTGACGCATCTGATTATCAAAAGTTCAGTTTATCATAGACAAACTGAATAAAAATTTTCAAAAATATTATGATCCACCCGAGGTACTATGCATTGACGAGTTACTAATCCCATTCCGCGGGCAAATCATATTCAGGCAGTATTTAAAACCAAAAGAAACATTGTACTGTGATTATGGATACACATACAATTTTCGTGTATACACCGGAAAAGCTCTTGACAAGGAAAATACAACACCGTCAGATATTGTAATGTATTTATCTAACAATTTATTTCATAAAGGCCATACGTTGTGTACTGATAACTGGTACACTAGTGTCGATTTGGTGAATAAGCTGATAGACAAAAATATTCATCTGATTGGTACACTTCAAATAAATCGTAAAGGAAATCCAAATGAAGTAATAACTACCAAATTGAAACGCGGGAAAATTATCGCCAAAGAAAATAATAATGGTATTACAGTGTTGAAGTGGAAAGACAAGAGAGACGTTCTGGTCCTGTCTATAAAAACTTCAAGCAAAATGATAAATGTAAAAATAAAAAGAGGATTTTGCCCCAAACCAAAAATTGTGGCTGAATATAATAAAGCAAAGACCTCTATTGACTTGTCAGACCAAATGAGTGCGTATAGCAGTCCCTTGAGAAAAACTCTAAAATGATATAAAAAGTTAGCTTTCGAGTTTTTTCTAAATACTGCTGTTGTAAATGCTTTGTTCATGTTTCAAGAAGTAACAGGCAAAAAAATATCAGTCACAGCATTTCGTAGACAATTGGCGGATGCACTCACACGGCAGTTAGATGAGGAAATTCCAATCTATATTGAAAGAAGAATTGTTCATCAATTACAAAAAAAGGAAGGAGACGTGCATAAAGTCCGAATGCAAAGCTATTAGGACGCAATACAGCCAGAAATTTGACCAAAAAAGTCGTCACATTTTGCAATACATGTAAAGGCAAGCCATATTTTTGCTTAAAGTGTTTTAATTTTCATTGAAATTACTACATTTATTTTTTAACTTTGAAATTGTCCCTAGGGACCGACGCCGGCCAAACGGAAAGTTCAGAGTCGGTCCACAGAGACCGACGCCGCGCTCAACGTGTTAAAAGTTACCAAAATAGTAGTTCCCTCCATCCATTCTACTTGCCCGTCCTTTATCACTTTCCTTTTCACACGCTCCAGGTTATAATCTCTCTGTTTCGGCATAATAGTTTCTTCCAATTCCTTCAGCGAGTCTTCCCATTCTGTAATAACTCCCTTCCTCACTCGTTTTCTATCTGGCAAATAAGCCTCGTAGGCTGCATTATCCTCTTCTGCTCTTCTTATCGCTCTATTAGCCGCCTCCATGCTTCCAAATGTTAACTCTACCCTGTTAAAACCAATCATTTTCAGTCCCCTCAGACATTTTCCGTCTTTTTCGATCGCTTTATGTATTCTAATTATGTTATGTCTCTTAATTTTACTGCTCGTTGTCTTCTTCAGGAGTATCGTGACACTATACTCCCTACTCACCAACTCTTCCAAATAATAGCTTGGTTTCTCACCTCTTTGTCTTCTAGAGCTTCTTTAATCCTCCCCTATTTCCAGGCCACCATCATTTTTTCTACGTTTTTCCAAAGCCAACTCATCTTTTTTACCCCTTTTCTTCGTTTCGAAAACTTCCACTGATTCCTCTGTCCTTTGAACTTCCTGATCCGACCTCGTGCTTGATTCAATCTATATTAGATTTTACCATATTAGCGTCCAAACATATTTCCTTATTCTCATTGTTATCCCTTCTTTTACCTTCCACACTGGGTACTGCCGTTTCTTCTGCGCTTCTTTTTCTAAGTCTGCTTTTTCTCGCTTCCACAACCGTCCACTGCCCCAAAGCCTCTCCCCTCTTTTCCAGTATTACCAATCTCCAGACTTTCTTTATCCAGTATCCTTACCGTTTGCGATCGTTTTTGTCTCTGATTGATCCGTTTTTCCCCATCTTCCATTTTCTCACCATCATTGCTACTATCTACCGCTCGTGACGTCATCTGCTAATCTCTTCTGCTTTTTCTGCAGCGTTCAAAAAACTCCCTAGCCTCTTTGTCTTCAGCTTCGCTATTTACTATTTTCGTTTCCTTATCCTTAGATTCTATTCTTCATTTGATCCTCTTCTTTCTTTTCCTAATCCTACCGCCCAGCGACTAGATGCTGCCACATGGGCGGCTAGCCTCTTTCCGCCCCTCTATACCTGGTCTCAGATTTTTCCAGCTAATTTATACAGTGCTAAACCGATTTCTCAATTACCAAATGTACCAAGTCCTTGCCTCCGTTCACTAAAGTCAATACTATACTTATTTCTCACTCCAGTCCTTCTGCACCAAACGACACGTCCAAAATTCAACGCCTTGCTCTAGAACGCAACTGTTGCCTACACCCGCTCAAGCGGAAGTCCGATACGACATACACCATGTGACTACCGCGGTAGGATTGCAGCCATTTCATAGAACTTTTTGTCATAGGTGGACAGTACTCAACTAGTTTATTTTCAATATCTAGCAATAGTACTAGTTTCTTTCTTATTTTTATACTCACAATTTTTTTTACTAAAGAACCATATTTTACAAGTCTTCTCGAATTCGTTCTTGGGATTTCAAACTGTTTCATCGCTTCCTTGTACTCTTTTTTTCCCTCATTGATGTTCCTACACTCATTATATTTTCATTGATCCATAGTTTTCTCGAAGTCCTGGGAGAAGTATTTATCCTAAGCATGTTTGTACGATTATAACAAGAAAAAAGAAAGAAATAATGTTAATACAGTAATGAAGGACAATATGGCCCACGTACAGTAAAGACTCAATAAAAGTTCAAAATTTGGGACCGGCAAGAAACATTTAGCGGAGAGACGATTCGATTCTGCAAACCGTTTGTACTTTGGCGACGTCGATGTACGTAGAAAGAGACATTTTGATAAAGAAGAAACTGGGACTGAGAGTCGAGGTGGTCGTAAAAAATTACTAACATATAACGTTAACTGTTCATTCGCCGTTACTTTATTATTGAAGCGAGCCTTCACAGAAAATAAATTATTTTACGATTATTCAGATTAATTACAATTATTATATCAGTATCGTGTTTGGTCTCAATTTAATCAGTAAAATCTCATCAATATGTTAATGAAGTTGTTCTTTAAAAAACCATTTTTAACAAAAAAAAAATCCGACTTCGTAATGCACAAAAAGTATAAAATAATTTCTATTCCATTTATACCAGTATTCAATAGTTATTAATAAAATCTACTTAATCGTTAAATAGGATACTAAATACATTTCAAAGTTTTCGGAGGCGGCGCAAAATTAAAAACTTTTGACAAATGACCCATTTGATAATTTCAAGTAAACAATATTCAACGGGAATCAACATACCCATTGCGGATTAACTATACTGCAGTCCATATCGTAGAAATATCCCCTATTAGATGTGAAAGTTGTTACGAGCAATGTGTTTAACGTAGGCATTTTGTAAAATGACCGGACATTGTGTAGATTGCACATTTTTTTGGGCAATGTATATAATGAGCAGGCATTTCACAAATGGCCTGACATTTTATATAATACCTACGGTTCGTTGACATTAAACTTTTTATTATTATTATTATTATTGAAACCATACATAGATGTGATAGGTTAGGATGGGCCACACAATTAAATACGGCCGCCGCCGTGAAGCGGCCGGCATCATTTTCGTTATTATTTAAACAACATTATTGTCTTAGCAAAGTGTTGCCGGTCGCCTTACGGCGCGCCGCGCGCCGCGGCATGTATTCTGTATAATGATCGGACATTTTATAGATTGACCGAAACTTGTTACGGACATTTTGCACAATGTCTTTTACACAATGCCCGGTCATTTTACAAAATGCCCACGTTAAACACATTGCCCGTTACAAACGGTTTCATCGTGATTGGTTCGTTCCTTACAAAGTAACACCAAGAAATAGGCTTTTTGCTATAACAATAGTTATTGATAATAATAAATTCCATACATTTTTGGAAGCGAGCTCATCGCAGAAATATCTCCTATTAGATTGGAAAGCTTTCATCGCGATCTATAGATTCCTTGCATAGTAACACCAGCGAATAGGTTTCTTGCTATAACAATAGTTATTAACAATAATAAATTCCATACATTTTTGGAAGCGAGCTCATCGTGGAAATATCTTCTATTAGATTGGAAAGCTTCCATCGCGATCGGTACATTCCTTACAGAGTAACACCAGCGAATAGGTTTCTTGCTATAACAATAGTTATTAACAATAACAAATTCCACAAATTTTTACAATTGGGATCATCGCGAACATATTTCCGATTAGATGTGAAAGATTTCATAGCGATCGGTACATTCCTTGCAGAGTAGCGCTAAAAAATAGGAGTTTGCAATAACAATAGTTATTATATATGAACAGGTAGGTCTCGATTAGTGCGAGTAATAAATCCCAGAAACTGTTCGCATTATTTGAATTCGTACTATTCGAATATTTGAAATATAGGAATTGTTTCTTAGTTAAAGAAAATATACGATTAAAATTTTGAAATATACCTTTCATAAGTATATTATGAAATTATAATAGTGTAACGTCCCAGCGGTACCTCAATTTAAGAATCAATCGTAATAGTCGATAAATGTCTAGTCGGTAAGTCGGTCGGTAAATTAAGTTATCGATAATTGATCGACGTGCGACCACGTGTGCGCCAGCGGAACCCCGATGATCTCGCGGTGGGGTGAAATCTTAGAGTAGAGCGACCGCGTAGATTAGGGAGTAGGGGTGCTCGGCAAACACGTGCTGGGGAATTCCAGAAATCAAAAGGAATTCTATATAGAAAAAAAGCGCTTGGTCATCAGAATCTGACTATAAATAGAAACGTGCCACGCGGAGAAAATCCGTTTGGTTTCGACCATGTTCAGCTCGACTTCGACTTCGGTCGAGTGCAGCTACCATTCTAGCAATAGAGGAAAGGCTACGGTTGCTCAGCGCTGAACCACTTAGGTAGGGATATAGCGACAGAGTAACCGATGCTAAATTAAATTCCTTACAGCGACAAGTACAAGTTTCTACGGATCTACAGACCTTCTACTCATGATTCGCAACGTGTTCACTACATGTGGGTTTAGAGTCACCTATCAAGTGTAAAGAGCTAGCGAGGAGCGGAGCTCCTTGATCTCGACCTATGCTACACATAGCTCTGGCTTGCCCAGAAACCGATTGCGACCTGTAGAGTGGTCCATTCATATCTGAGGGAACAGTACAAGTTGCTGTCGTTGATAATTTCCGATACTTAGTGTAATTGGTCATTATTCAGAGTGTTGGCTGTACCTATAGTCAGATACGCGTACTAATACTAATACTAATACTAATACTATATTTTCCACTGTAGTTCTCATCTAGGGCGTACTCATTATAATCTCTTATTGTATTTCTATTCTAGCCCGTACACATTGTTATACTAGCATTATTATTTTCTTTTATAACTTGAAAAAGCATATTTAGTTATCAGTCATTTACTTACTTGAATAAACCATTAGTTTAGAACATTAATGTTTGGATTTTACTCCTTAACCGCTTACCACTCAAACGTATAATCCCTAATACTTAATACCAGTCGCCTTCTAAGGGAACCGCTCTCCCTATACGTCGGTGCAGTGACGTACCTATTTCTGGGACGTTACAATAGCATAAACATGTTTATTATTTTCTAAAGTATTTTAACAGTGTTGATTGCACTTTCTCCTGCTTTTTCATATTTCCGTATATGTGATGATAAACCCGCTGTATTTTATCCAAGCCTCTGTTAACTTGCATGCTCCGATCCATGTCTGGATCGAAAAAAGCCTCGCAAACCTCGCATTAACTGAATTTTTGTTCGCATTAAATGCGACCTGCTATCATTTTAAAAATCGCACTAAACCGAATATCGCACTATGTGAACTAGCATTAATCGAGGCTTACCTGTATACTGGTTTTTGGTTGACGCGATATATGTATAGAAACAGTAGAGACAGGCGATTGCATTCTGACTCAAACACCACTAGAGTAGGTGGTATAATACACGTAGGCATACGTAGAATTCAATGAAGTAGTAACAAGTTTTTCACGAATATCTCGAAAACTAAAGCTTTCAGTTGATTATGCATAATAAAAAAGTTCTTCAGCATCATGCTCCCGACAACATATTAAAGGGTTATTGAAATCAACCTATGTTGAGATTAGAAACTTTCTGTTTTTTGCAATAATAATTCTTGGCAATGAAAAAATGCAAAATATTTTTTTACAGGACCAATGGGGAGATATACTCTGCAAGATGCATAAAGTTTCGCTACAATTGGTCCATCCGTCTCGGAGTAATCGATGAACATACGCCGAACGTACATGAAATAGTAGATTTTTTTGCAATAAAAACCGTTCGGAATGAAAAAATATAAAATTTTTTTTAACGGGACCAATCGGGAGACATACCTTAGAAGATACAAAAGATTTCATTCTGATTGGTCCATTCACCTCGGAGTAATCGGCGAATAAAACCAGGAAAAAAAAAATTTTTTTTAAATATATACTCATCGAATTAAGTATCCTCCTCCTTTTCGAAGTCGGATAAAAATGACGAAAAAGTTTCATCGCTACATTAGTATTGTCTCGCTGATACGAATACGATACAGATCTTCAAAGAGAAGCCACGTCGTGTCATATTGCTCCTGTACTTGCTCCGAGGGGAAAACCTCCCAGTGGTGGGTATAAACCGCAAACACAACGAATAGATCCTTTCGAACACTTGTAGAGTCTTTACTGTATTACTATCCGCTGAGGGGTGTGCGTGTGTGTGGGGGGGGGATATGTAAACATGCATAATTTCGGAAACTTCAGCTTCACTTTTTAAAACACCAACAATTAAATATAATAACTTAATTTATAAATGTCGGCTCTACGCACCTTGCATCGAATATATTCTGCCACACAACTCTGTAAGTAATGTAATGTACACTCAGTCCCATCGAAGTTGTCGCAGTGAAGTTGGCGCGCTAACGCCGCCGCGGCGTGAATGCGTTAGCGCGCCAACTTCACTGCGACAACTTCGATGGGACTGAGTGTACAAGTCGACCCTGGCAATGGGGGCGCTCATGGACCTGGCACCACCACATGTGGTAGCAGAAGCCCGGGCCAGAAGAGCAACTATGAGGTTGCATCTAGCAGGAAAATGGAAGGGGGCGGGAACGGGCCACGCGTCAATCTTTAGGGAGTTTGGGAAACCAAGCGGGGTCTTGACACAGTGGTCCGACCCTATACTTTAAATATAACTTCCGGGTAAGACTCCCGTGCAAAGAAGCGTGGGAGGTGAACCGGAAGGAACTCCTTACTCCGGCTGATCTGGTACACAGACGGCTCTAAAACCAAAATCGGAATCAGAGCGGGGATATGTGCCAAGTTAACCTGTGCCAAGTTATATCTGGACTGGGGCTACAGGGGCGAGAACATCTATATTTGCAGTGACAGTAAGGCTGCGCTCGGATCCCTCCGAATCACGGTAGTGAGATCCAAGCTGGTACAAGAATACACTGAACTAGAACGGTTAAATGGCAATAACAACCGTGTCAATCTGATCTGGGTTCCTGGACACGCTGGAGTATCAGGAACTGAAAAGACGAATATGTTGGCACGGGAAAGATGCAGTCTGACCCGGACACAACATACCACATAGGTGTCTCAATGGGACGGTCAAGGAAATGGTGAAGGCGTGGGTGAGAATCTAGAACCACCAAATTTGGAGCCGGACTCAAGGCATGAGGTACACTAAGGCCCTGATCAGAGGGCCATCGACACTGCTAGGCAGGACCCTAAGTTGCCTAGAAAGAAACCAGGCTCATTACTGAGTACTGGTACACGAGGAAACACCTGAGGCACTTAGGCATGGAACGAGAACCTGGGTGTCCGAGATATGGGGAGGAGGATGAGACTCTTCTCCACTTGATATTGCGTTGCGCAGGCCTGGAGGCCCAGAGGCGTTCAAGGTTCGGTGCTCCAGTCCTTGACGACGCACACTTGGAGGACATTGGAATGGGCAGGCTCCTAGGCTTTGCAAGGGAGGCCAGCCTTCACAATTTACCTCGGTAGCTAGAACTGCCCGTTTGGGCTCGGGTACAATGGTTCCTTGAGGACTGAGTGCCCGGCGTATTAGCAATAATAATAATAATAATACTGTAATGTACAAGAGATATTTGTTTTTTGTGACGACGAAAAACTTTTGTTTTCCAGGTTATAAATATTATTAATGCTTTTTATTAGCAGAAATAATATATATTCTGGTATACATTTGTTTCTCTGCATGAAAAATTTAGCAAGTGCAACAAATTACATCGTTATCTGATAGATGTCCTTATTTTTATTAAAAAGTGAGAAATAGTTACTTGCTTAATCGGAACAATCCTAAATTTTTCCTCTTCTTCTTTCGTGTTTTTTTTCCTTTTTCTTTTGTACATTCATGCAACGAGTTTTTATTGATTCAAGTGCATTCACGATACTCTATCTCCTCGTTCTTACTATACTTTAGAACAGGACTCGGAATTAACTGCTCTTTTCGGGCAGTTTTCAGAAACTACGCCCCTTTCCTCCCGCCGCTCGCTATGCCTCGCGCGAGGGCCATAGTCCTCGAGGCACCTCAGGCGCGTCCCGTATGAATCGTACCCCATGGATGATATGGAAACCTATTGATACGAGTGTAGCCCCAATGCACCCTGAAAAGTTTATAGGGCACGTGCCAGAAGTGCCTCGAGGATTAAAACTCTCGCGCGGGGCACAGCGAGCGACGGGAGGAAAGGGACGTAGCCCCTGAAAACTGGCCGAAAAGAGCAGTTAATTCCGAGCCGTATTTTAGAAGGTGTAGTAGGTCCCCAGATAGGTCTGGAGATCGGGTTCTGTCTTCTGCCAGACTTGCGTGATTTTACAATCTCTTTGAATATTGTTAGTTGATCGGTGTGGGTAAATTTACCTAAACCCGATGAAACATGTTAAACGCGCTTCTTTCCGACGCTACAAATGGTATGTAGGTACTATTATTTGTAGAAAATCACTCGAACGTATTAGTTTTCGCAGCAAAAGATACAGTATGTTACTTTCTGTAACCAACCATTTAAACATACTACTTTTTGAGAGGGAAGATGTAATGTGCTACAGTTTATTAGGTTCGTCATATTATTGTTGCGTCTAGTATTGAACTTCAATAAGTTATAGCGTAAAGGCAGTTAGAATTTTCACTAACTTATAAGCTCTATGGGCAGTGATGTGCGCGAAAAAAATCAGAGTTCTGTTTTAAAAAATTTCGTTACTATTAAGGGAAAGATAGAAGAAATTACATTATTAGAAAAATTTCTAAAGCGTACTGCGTAGTGGTGCTCAAAATGCTTTCTGTTTATGTTGATATTACTTAAAATTGTTATTACTTTTGTAAAACGTTAAGCACGTGACAAACAAAACTAATGCATTTCTTAACTGATATTCTTCGATAAAATGTATTTCATTTTAGTTGTAGAAATTAAGTCGTTTTTAATTCACTTGTTATACACATATCTGCGATGGTGAAATGTTTCCTTCAACTACTTGGTAATATCAAAGTATGAACTACATGTTTCTAAATATTATTAATTTGTGTATGGAATGCATGAGAACGACGAATTGAGCAGATCTAAATTGTATGCGGGTTCAATGAATCTCAAGTTTTAGCTATCAAACAGCCGCAATTTATATTAACGTACAGTTTATGTAAGATTTAATGTGCATACGATTTAGTTTATATAGCTTTCTGTACACGTATCTGTTACAGAACGCATGTATCTTTATTTAGAATATTTATAACAAACAGGTGGATGATTGTTAACAGGATTCGAATTTTCGTGATGTCTGTGTGTATATTATGCTGTTGAAAGCAAAATCTTTTTCTACTGCAATTATTTCCATAGTACATTAAAAAAAAAGATACAATCTTTGATAAATATATTAAATTGGAATAGTCAGGAAAGAAGTAATTTGCTGTACGCAAACAAAATGTAAACACAGGATAAAATTTATTCCACATTGATTAATAAAATTTTCTGAATATGTGTGTTATTAGAAATTCAACTTCCAACATCCAAATTCATCGTTTCTCAATTCTGAGTGAGTAGTTTATTAGGGGTCGGCATATTGCGAAAATGCCGATAACCCAAGTAAACGTAGTTCACCAGAATTAACAAATCAAGCTTCGTGCCCCCTTTTTTCTTTATAAGTATCTCTACTGCTACCAATCAGTTCAGTTCTTTTATTGTTAAGACCCTGCTACGACGGCTCTGGGCCTCAACAAAGCATCTTGCGGTACTTGTAATCTATCTACGCTTGTAACTTTAAGCGAAAAGGAAGGAGCTTCATCTCAATTCTTACAACCCACCTAAGAGAAAGGTAAGTGAGACTATCCAACGCTTACTTCACCCTTAGTCGCACCAATAACAACGTCATGGACTCGTAACGAGACCCGTGGTCGTTACAGTGGTTCCAGTCCGAAATCGAATATTAATAAATTTAGATGGTTAACAAGATTAACAAATAGTAATTTAGGGTAGTATTACAACGAAATCTAGTCGAATTCTGGTTATTTAAACGGTAAAATTAAACTTTGGCAATAATTCCAGAATCTAATACTGTAGACCGGCATTTAAACTAATATATCAGAACATCTCTCTAAAAATACAAATAAAATAAAGACGTTTTTCTTTGCTTCCTTCCTGCAACTCAATATCCAGGTTATTTACTTTCGGGCCAATTTTAAGTATAACTTAAGCAAATAATAAAAATACAGCTACAAAACCTACATATAATAGATTATTTAATGTAAACCAAAACATAAGACAAAATTAATTTATTCTTTACATAAATCATAAATAATGAAACTTTCAAACGGATAACAAAAATATTACAAACGAAAATAGATTAACAAGACATAAAACACAGGAAATCCTGAACTTAAAAATCTTATAGAAAATGCTAATTATCCACTTATTTCTTCAAAAAGCCGTAAAACAAAGGTCATTCGATTTTTCAGAAGAAGCTATAACCGAAATATGAAACGCTAATACAAAGTTAAATGCGATACCACAAAATAGAAACATAAACGATTTAACAATAAATACTAACAAAATTGAAGAGGAATTGCTAAATGGCAGAACAAAAATTTAGATATTGCAGATAGTTCATGCAACTCAGCCAGCAATAATAAAAAAACTGAATTTTACGTATCACCATCATTCTGTGCCAGTCCCTTAAATAATAAGGATAAAATCGAAACACCAAGCAACACAATAAACAATAATTTCAAACATGAAATATGTTTATTAGAAATCAAAGGAATTACAGAGCAGTCAAGTCTAATACGAAATCGAAACGGAGGAAATAATTAAGGAGATTTAACCCTTAACTGGGGAAGTCCAGTAAACAATATGGTAGACCATCAAAATCAAATGCAACCTCTAAGATTACCTTTAAAATATGTAGCAAATAGTACCAGAATTCGATAGAAGAACTATTTCGGTTACAGAATATATAGAAAAACTAAAACATGCAAAAAATATTATATCGTCAGTGGATTGTAACCGATCGATCAGGCTATCGATACGATCACATATTCTAAGGGGCCTGAGTATGCCGCCCCACTAGCATGTCTTAAGTACAGACCACGCAAGCGCGAGGATTTCCCTTCGTGGCCAGCGATTTCGTGCGAGGTGCCTTGGTGCCTGCCGATCCGCAGGACGAGCATTTGTTGTCGAGCTCTCAATGCGACGAGACGTATCTCTAGCTAAGAGAAGGCATTCAGGACATACGCACTATTCGCAAGCCACCCAGCAGTTACGACAATCTCGTGCTTTGGTATTGCTTCCGAGATTGCTCCCATTCTTCATATGCAACCTGAGGCCCTTTCTTGCATCTACTGGACTGAATAAGAGCCCGCGAGAATGAAGGAATCGCCAAAGCGAGCACTGAATATGAGAGACGATTTATGGATCTCTGGATAAATTCCGTTAGGATTCGAAACGGTTGTAATCGCGAGCGAACTGCGTATATCGCATCGTGCGGGTATTTCTGTTAGCCGTTGACGCGAGCCGTGACCGCGAATGTTATTCCGCGTGGCGATATGTTTACGACCGGTTCTTGCGATCGTGTTACGGTTTTGTTTCCGAGTCGTTGACAAATTCCATAAATGTACGACGGAGCAGTAACGATACCAATTCTGAATAAATGATTTTGTTCCCTCTGAGTGTCCTAACCCTCTGAGTGTCTTAATTCTTTCTCACCCTTCTGTTTCAATTTCACTACAATCTGCTCGGTTGAATTTCCACGACCCAGCCCCACTCTTCCCCCACCACTCAGCGCAGCGAGTTCAGCTCACAATCAGCTCGGTGAAACCTGATTTCAGTAGACAAGAACAGAAAATGAATTCAATGAAAAGAAAGAAGACAGACCCACATCAAATGGATGCCGCGACTGGAAAAAGTAAACATGCAGTAAAGAAAATTTTATTTTCAGTCATTTTCGTCTTCCCTTTATAATTGTAACACCAATGGATAGCTGACATTCTTCCGATTAAAATGAGTCCAAACACGATATAATTTGAACCATATTTACTCTACATGATTCATTATGATTTACTCTACGTGATTCATTATGTATTTATTAGATAACGTAAATATGATCCGATTTACGTCGTGTTTGGACTTATTTTAATTAGAAGTATCTCAATAATCCAATGGTATAATTTTCATAAAAATAAGTTGAAAATTACTGATAGTGAAATTCTCGGTATTGCATGTTTACTTTTTCCGCTCGCGGCATTCTTGTGAAGCGCGCACCGTGCCTCGACCGTCGCTGCTAGACGTAGTATGTCTATCTCGCTTCCTCCTATCGTATCTATTCTCTTACTCTGTCAAGTTCTGCTCGAATCAATTCTCGGAATGAAAACTACCATGCTTGCGAGAATTTCACTGCTGACTCCCGAACTCTACGCCGCGCCGTGTAGGGTACAGCTGCGCCTATATCTTTTATTTGCTGATTTTATAGGGCCGAAGGAAAGGATCTCGTCGTTAAGATAGAATACCAGACTCTTTTGTATTTCACAGTTTATTTTTGAATCACAATGTCGTTACTTTCACCAAATGATTAAACTTCTCTAAAAAAACGTTAGCTAAACTTTTTTAACTATTTTTCTGAGAATCTCTAGTGTAGGTTGGTAATCCTGACCATGCGCCTGCGCGCTACAAGTAGGTCCCTTCGGTCGTTTGCTCTCACTGCCATCTTGTTCAACAAACCTCGCGCAATTTCAAACTCAAACCCAAACACAAGCAGTAAGACTATTATACCCCTCTACGGAAAAAATAAACAGTTGTGAGGAGATAAAGGCCGCGAAACCGCGGGCCCCGCTGGCGCGCACTGCTCGTACAAACACCGCCGCCAGATGGCGACCGCGCATCGCGTGCATCGCGAACTCGCGAGGCGAACGGCCTCGCGAGCAAATATATACCGCGCCGCGAACCGACGAAGGCAGATCGGTTCTCTGAGCGGCATTCCACATATGCGCTACAGCGAGACAGATCAACCACGTATTTTTGGGCACCTCACGACTCCTTCAGTAGTGATCGACGGACGAGTTGCGACTGTGGTCGTCCGCCGATAGGTTCGCTGTTTCCGCTGGACACTGCCATGCCGGGGATCTCCCGAGCGGCTTCCCGACCGCCGCACAGGCGAGAATCGCCGAGAACGTGGACAAAATTAATATCTTAAAATGTGAGGTAAATTAATCAAATAAATTACAATATTATAATTGCGGAAGGATAATACTGTATGTTTCTAATGAAAAATATTTTATTTTTACATAGTGTGACTTGAAAGTTACATTTAAATTGTTAATTAGAATCGCACATCTTTTTTTATACGTGTAATATTAAAAAAATGAAAAGGAATGCATAATATAATACATATATACATTAATATATACAAAATAGATAATATTTACTGATAAACATACTTATATACATAAATTATTCTAAGTTACTTTCCTGTTCATCTTCTACTTCTTCTACTTCTTTTTCTTATTTTTCTGCTTCTTCTTCTCATCATCATCATCATCTTCTTCTTCTTCTTCTTCAGATTCGTTGATATTAGCAATATCGAAAAATTGAATTACATCTCGCAGATGTTTTTCCTTTTTTCGGCCATACCATCCTCATACATAAAAAACTTTAAAGTCACACTATATAAACATACAATATTTTTCATTAAAAAAGTATATTATTATCCTTCCACAACTGTAATATTGTAATTTATTTCATTAATTTACCTCACATTTTTAAATATTAATTTTCTCCACGATTTCGGACAAATTCGTCACTGTGTGTAACTAACTTTCCTCCCCTGAAAATTTGAGTGAAACAAGAAAGGGAGTTTCTGTAAACAGCTGCAAAAAGCAGTGCTAAATACTTTTATAACTTGACTGGTCCGTACGTGTCATGTACGCTAATAGGGTGCGCGAGTGCACAAAAATGTGAATAACTCAGAAAACCGCAAATTACCGCAAGATATTTTTACAGATCCTTATTCAGGAAACTTCCAGCTTTAATTTAAGCCTAATTTGAACGAGTAGATCCGTGTAGAACACAACTTTTACCATACATAAACATTAAATATATCCATTCTTTCTATTTCGTCCTATTTCACAGTTAAAAATAAACATTTTGTTGTGCAAATTACATAATTATATTCAAAAAGGATCATATAAAGTGGCAATGTTAGCGAAAGAACATAATAGTTGAAAAATAATGAACAGCATTATGTTAAACTTTGCCCGATGAAACTGACTTCACAAAATCATCAACTTTGAAGGCTCATATCTGCTAAATGGTAATAATAAAATCATTAAAAGTGTCAGAACATTATGCACACATTCCTTATGAACTTCCTTATGAAGTTCCATTAAACAGATTTCAAGAATTCCGATTTTCGTTGTTAGACTTTTGTCCACGTTTTCGGCGATTCTCGCCACTGTGCGCCGGTTCGGACGTATGCATCATTCGCACGTCCACCGGATTAACGGTCATCCGATTGTCGGGGTTAGGGCGGGTTGCGACTACGGCCGTCCGCCCACGGGAATCTACCTCCGTATCCCAGACATCCTCCTACCTCCGCCGTTCCGTGCCGCAACACGGCTCGCACCGAACTATACCGTACCGTGACCGATCCGTACCGCGGCCGAACCGTACCATACCGTGACCGAATCGCACCGCGACCGTTAGTATTAAGCGACTAGTTTAAGCCCGTAGGATAAGCCGGTAGGATTAAGGTCGTAGGTTGTAAGGACCCCTAGGGCCGTAGCGTAACTACCTTGCACATATAGATATAATAAACCTTCGTTACTCCACACCAAACCCACCACCTTTACTCATTCGTCAGAACCCCGGACTTACCGGCTGAGTCTGCAAGCCCCGGCGGTACCCGTCACACAGTCTATACGGAAAATTAACAAAATTAACACAAAGACAGGACGAATCAGTGGCAATAGCTATGGTAATAGACTACAAAAATTAGTAATACAAATCAAGGAATTGAAAAAATTGGAACCGGGTATAAAGCAACAAATCATACAAAATTTTGACAAGACCATTAAAACTTGATGCAATAGAAAGCTTTAAAAATGGATTAGACCAGGAAATTAGACTAGAGCTGAAACAAAATCATGACCTGAATGCTTTCATACAAGAAGCTATTGAGATAGAGTACAAATTAAAGAAACAAAATATATTGAGGGGCGATTCATTTAGCATATTATGTAGTTTCGAAAAACACAGCGCAAACCCAACAATACCAGACTCTACACCAGGCCTGCCAAATATGCCAGGTTTTTAACCACGAAGCCTTATTTTGGAATAACGCGGTATGCGTATATTGTAAAAATAAAGACCATCTATCGTACAATTGTAGATTCGTCAAAAATAAGATAGAACTCATCTGCAAATATTGCAACGCTCAAGGACATTTCATCGGTGCATGTAAAATGAACAAATCAAAAGGAAACCACTGTCAATATTGCCAAGTAATGGGTCATACAGTTAGCCAATGACCATTTATAATTGAATACGAAGTATGTTGGGAATGCACAGAAAGTGGTCACGACTCTAATACTTGTACAGGGTGTAAAAAAACGAAATGTCACGGACCACGTGAGGTGATTCTACACCTCTAGATCGGTGGAGATCTGTAAAAGAAAGCGACCGCAAAATTGACCTTGACCCCTAATTTCAAGGTCAAATTTTTTTATTGGCTTATCGTAAGTTTCCCATAGAAAAAAGCCGTCAAAATTTCCCCATACGGTAATACATTAAACGTGGAGTCAAGCGGTACCCCTTTCCAGTGACCTTGGCGCGTCTGTCTTGCGTATCGCTCGAATTTGATGTTATAAGACAATTCTTAAATTTCAATCACAATGCCAGTATATAGGAAAGATAAATTCTAACAGAGCATATTTAACCTCTTAGGCATTATGCGCCACTATAGTAGCTTTCGCGGATGTCATCTTCCTGTATGACGCGCCGCTATAGTGGCGCAATGTACTCGTGCAGAGAGAACAGCATTATCTGTCACACATTGCAGTGCTGTATCATTTACACGTAATTTGCGTTGAACTCTGCCGTACAGAGAAACAGTCCCGCGTAAAATTCAGCTGTGCCTAAGACGTTAAAAACACAAAATAGCTATTGCGTCCAAAAGAAACTAAAAATAAAATAATTTTTAACAAAAAAAACATCCGACTTCGAAATGCATTAAAAAGTGTAAAATAATTTCTATTTCATTTATACCAGTATTCCATAGCTATTAATAAAATCTTGTTAATCGTTAAATAGGATACTAAATACATTTCAACCTTTTCGGAGGCGGCGCAAAATTAAAAACTTTTCTTCTACTAGGAAGATTCTAGTTTAGCAGTCGGCAACCTGTGACAAATGACCCATTTGATAATTTCAAGTGAACAATATTCAACGGGAATCAGCATACCCATTGCGGATTAACTATACTGCAGTTTACGAGAGACCATACTTAACTCGCGCAGCCTTCTAGGTCTAGGAACATTTTTGATAACATATGTGATTCTCCTCTACAGCTTACTTCTTACTTTACGATTATATAATTTTTTCTTTGATAAATAATAGGAATTTCATTGTATCGTGTATCTTTACCATATCATCATCGGTTATCAGTTATCGTACGTCATATATTTCTATCCACCATTTATATGATCGCAAAGTAAGAAGCAAGCTGCAGAGTGGAATGACACATGTTATTAAAAATTTCCCTAGACCTAGTACGCTGCGCGAATTAAGTATGGTCTCTCATGAACTGCAGTGTTGCGTGTGGATTTCGTGATTTAGGGAATTTTGGGATCTTAGAACGTGGATAATGGTACCCGTGAGGCGCTAAAGCACCCTGCTCGCAAGGCGCGAAAATGAATTAAACACACTGTTATTCACTGCTGTTTACTGTTTGAAAGTTCAACTCTTTATTAACCAATCGTGAAAAGTATGATTTCAAAATACGCTATTTTGCACGTGAGAACGATCCGTCGATTTTAGCTGACAAAATCATTCTGCGCTTGGCGGAGGAGATCTTCGCGTGGTGTCGGTCGATACCCCTTCCTTGATAGATCCTGGATCCTCCCTCAGGATCATCCCTCGTCCAATGGTGAAGGAGTCCACCCCGTCCTGTGTAGACCCCTTCTCCTGGCTGTGGTCCACCCTCAGGCACGTGGAAGTGGAGGCGCTCCGCCAAGACGCTAGAACGTTGTAACGCATATGTGCTACGAGAAAGCGTGGGACCCAGAGAAAATAGGAAACGACAAGACCTTGTAATGATGGTGTTTAAACTTCGCTCTTAACTTACAAGCATCGATACAAAGCTCCTTGACAAATATTGAAGACATATCGATACGACAGATCATCAATAAATATTCCCACGACAGTGTCGCCATACTACTCTAGCCATGTTCACCTGATAACATTTCACGGTACAGCAGTATACATGTACATCAGAAGTGCTACCAACTTCTGATACAATCGTTACAATTACAAATGTTTTCTGGCATATCTATAACGTTTCGAATTTTTTTTCTTACGACTTATTAATTACCAAGTTTGCCATACCGCAATCAAATCGTTATTGGCAGGATTCGGGTTTTTTTAATTTTGCGCCGCCTCCGAAAAGGTTGAAATGTATTTAGTATGCTATTTAACGATTAAGTAGATTTTATTAATAACTGTGGAATACTGGTATAAATGAAATAGTAATTATTTTACACTTTTTAGTGCATTTCGAAGTCGGATTTTTTTTGTTACAAATTATTTTATTTCACACTTTTTATTGGAACGAGCAGTATTTGTAGGATGCCGTAAGGCGGTTTACCGCTCTTATTAGTGTAGGAAATAAAATTGTTTCACGTATTTATTCCTTTATTGCATGACAACGAGACGAGGTAAACGATACAAAATTCAGACAGTTCATAACAACACACACACACGCGCCACAGTACATAAAAAGGTATCGCAATCCGTAATCGTAATTCCGTGTTCGTAAGCCGTTCGTCGTAATCGTAGTCGTATCGTATCCTGTATTATTCGTAATCGTAATCCGTGTTCGTAAGCCGTTATCGTAATCGTGATCGTATCGTGCCGTGTCGTAATCGCGTCGTGGTTTCGTAAGATCTGCCTCCCGCGCCGCGGACGCGTCCTTATATCCCTACGGCGGTCGAATATTCTCGATGTTTTCGCTTTAAATTTTATTCGTTAGCGCAAACGGATTTTAACGCCCGCTGCGCGTTTTTGCGGGCGCCGACGGTTGCCTGTTTCGCAGTGGTGCGTGTGTACCTTTCCGCGATCATAACATTGTTGCTCACGCACTCACGCACACCATCATTCGCACGGGCGGGAAAGAGATCACGGACACCGATCAGCTGTTCGAATCGTTGGGTTTAACGAATTCGTGGCCTCTTTTACCGCCTGCTTCCTACACTCGGCCACCCTGAAGGGGCATATGGCCTCAGACGCCTTCTTCATCTTGGGCCTCTCCCTCGCTTTCGTCGCTGGGCTCGATCCATTACTTCAGGTGGTCCGCTGATGTTGAAGTCGCGCGCGGTCCGTCGTGCTCGCCGACTTTGGCTACCAGATAGCGGTCGTTGCGCAATACCCGCGTTATCTCGTACGGTCCTAGGAACATTCCGGCCAGCTTCATCCTGGGTGCGGACTGCGTCCGCTGGATCGAAACTAGGTCACCCTCCTGATAGACTCTGGCCCCTTTCCGTTTCTTGTCGTACTGCTTTCGATTCTCCTGTTGGATGCGCTGCAACCTCTCCTTCGCGTGTTGACGTATCCCGTCCCGATCAGCCTGGAACATGCTCGTTAATTCGACCTCGACCATTTCCGTTATTTGCGGATCGTCCTTGGTCGTCCTTATCACCAAGTTGCACCAAGATCACCTTGAGGTGCATTCGTGTGCCGAACAGTAGGGTGAAAGGGGACACTTCCGTACTCCGACGGGTGGTTGCATTTAGGAGTTGTTGCACTGTTGGGAGGTGCCTATACTATTCCGCGTGATGCGGGGCGGATATTTTGGTTAACAGCGGTATTAACGTTCGATTTACCCGTTCTACCTGCCCGTTTCCGCGCAGTACGCCGGTGACAATAAGGACGTGTTCAATTCCCTGCTCGTCGCAGTAGCCCTTGAACGCTTGTAACGTGAATGCCGTGCCACGGTCGGAGATTATCCGCCGCGGATTCCCGAAGATTGTCGCCTGTTTCTGTAATCGGTCCATGACCTCCATAGAATTCGTGGTTTTTGTGGCTACCACGACGAGGATGTAGCCGTATTGTTTCTTAGTGGAGGGCAGGGGCCCGAGGTGGTCAATGTGATAGGTCTCGAGCGGCTGGTCCCCCTTTTCGATCGCGTATATCAGCCCTTCCTGCCGTCCTTTTTTACGTTCCGCGAGGATGCAATCCACGCAGTTGTTTACGACCTTTTCGACTCTCAATCGCATGGCGGGGAACCAGTAGTCGCGTTGCAGTGACGCCTCCGTTTTCGCGATAGAGAAATGTCCGTTCTCGTGCGTCTTGCGAAAGACCTGTGTCTGCATCCCCTTGGGTACTACGATACGTAATTCGCCGTCTATTTCGCGTAATAGTAGCCCCCGTTTCGTCACGTAACCGTCGATTCCTCGTTCGTTAACACCGTTTATGATTTTTCGTATGACTTTCGATCGCGAGACAAATCGACGTGGGGTTGCGGTTAAGCGCGGCAACGTGCTTCATTGAATTTCCGGGTCGGTGTTCGATAGTGTATTTGAATTCTTCGAGCAATAACGCCCAGCGTGCTACCAGATCGCAGAGGTCTCTCTTTCGCATGGTCAACGCGAATGCCCGACAATCCGTCACGATCTTAAAAGGGATACCGAGTAAATAAACCCTAAACTTTCTTAGAGCCCGTACTATTGCTAAAACTTCTAGTTCATAGCTCGGATATCGTTGTTCCGCCGTCGTCGTCATTCCGCTCGCGTAGTACACGGGATGGAATGCGCCGTCCTCGCTATCGCGTTGTAACAATATCGTCCCGTAGCCGTGCATGGATGCATTGGTGTGCAGTTCCGTTTCCCGCTCGGGCCGCTAAATTCGTAAGACTGGTTTTCTGAGCAGAGGTTCCTTGAGTGACTGGAACGCGCCTTGCTCTTCCGATCAGAATCGGAAGGGCACGTCGGTTTTCAGTAATCGCGTTAATGGTCGCGCCATTGCAGAATATCCCTGAATAAATTTTCGGAAGTATCCAGATAGTCCAAGGAAGCTCTGCAGCTGTCTGATCGTCGTCGGGGTTGGAAAGCGAGCCACCGCCTTTGTTTTATTTTCCAAAGAGCTCGCCGTGCCTCCTTCCACCACGTGTCCGAGGTACAGTAAAAGCTGGATATATGCAACAAAAGTTTGGTTGGATATATGCAACATCGCTATCTCCTCCACTTGGGGGGATCCCCCTAAGCCGAACCGAGCCGCTCGGCGAGGAAACCGTGTAATATGATCCGACCGTAATATCGGTGTGACTAATACTAATTGAACGATAAAACTTTTTTATTTTTAACTTTTTCTTAATGAAACTTTTACTAACGCATTTGTCAGATTTTTCTGATTAAAATGGTACCAAACACGATATGATTTGAATTATATTTATTTATTAAAATAATAATAAAAGTGCACATTATAATATGTATTGTCATATATTGGAAAAAAAATAATGTTGTTAGGAACATGTTGTAATAATATTGTTAATTATGATGTTAGGAACAGACCGTGATTTCCATGAAACCGGACAGTTTCTTCCTATTGAAAATTACAGTAATTTACAAGCTAACAGTAATAACAGAATGGTAATAGAATAAATAAACAATAATAATAAAATAAACAATATAGAATTGACACCTCGGCTACATATGTATAAGGCAGGCCGTACACCAAACACGCAACATGCAACATGCAACACGTCGCATGTTGTGTACGAACGTAGAATAGGTATCGCGGCACGGTACAAACGATTTGTACGAATGTAGAATAGGTATCGCGGCACGGTACAAACGATTTGTACGGACGCAGAATCGACACTAAGACTGGCTATATGCAACGTTTAAATGCCCAGAATCGACACCACGGCTGGATATATGCAACATTAAATGCCCAGAATCAACACTTCGGCTGGATATATGCAACGTTTAAGGGGGTAGACACGGCACGTGACATCTCCGATTCGGGACGTCGTCGGTATTACAGCAGATTTTTCTGCACCGAAATGGTAATACCCATAGATATAGGGCAGGTCGATGAAAACGAGAGGGCGCTTTTGGCTAATTCTATATTCTATTTTGAATGTAAAAGAAATAGTCAGCTGTCGCATTGTACTTGACAAAATATAAACGCAAAGTTTGGTTGATAGTGCAAGTGTAGAAAATTTATTATACTTTTAATTAATTAAAATATGCTTATGCTACAATATGTTACGTTGGAGTGAGGAACTATAAGTGAGAAGGAAAAATAAAAGATGGGAAATCCCAGAAAAATAAAGTTGCTTACGTTACACCTTTTTCCATATAAAAATACTAAACGGTTAGGTTCTGGTTAGATTAGTAAATAAACAGTGAATGAATATTTAAAGAAAAAAGGATTAAAATACTACCCAGTAAAGTACAAGCCTTTTTTATTAATAAAATACTACAGTAGAACATGAACTGCGTACACTTATAAGATAATTGACAATAATTATTGAACAAAGATTATGTATACAATTTGGTTGAGACGATACCGAATGTCTTCAACTATCATGCTGTACACCCTGGTTTGATCTGTAAAAATAAATAAGTTTAATAACAATTACTTTTTGAGTTTATACTACTTTAATGTACAAACTGGTACCTACACTTCCTGATGAATCCACTGTTACTTTCCTATTTCTGACCGATATTTCTTGCAATGGTGTAAAGAGTAAATTGTCACTGAACCTACGATAAAAAGTGAGAATCAGTTCTAATCAATCTGCATGCAATAAACATGTAAATGTATGTAATTTACTTATCTTTATGCTTGCATTGCGAAGACCTCGTTCCTTTCCTCCTTTTGTAGAACAGGATTTTCACCATTGATAGTGGTCACTGAAAATAATTAAAATAAATTCATATATGAAATTCATGATCATTTCCAATTCATCCAACTACTTGTATACCAAAAGTATAAGTGTCATACTTACGCTGTCATACATTGTACTCTTCCTGTACAAAGTAAGGAAAAGTAGCTGCAAGTATAAATTATTAGGAGAGTGTGAAGAGACCCACCACCACCCCCGTCATAGACGGTCCTCTTCACTCTCCAAATACTTTCATAGTTATATTCTTTTACGTACTTACATTATTTTGTACTTCTATTATTCAACAGCTCTCCATATGAGCTGAATGCACTCGTCGGTGCATTAGTGACTTTGGATTGCAATTGCTTGTTTGACAGCTCTCCATATGAGCTCAATGCACTCGTCGGTGCATTAGTGACTTCGGATTGCAGTTGTTTCTTTGACAGCTCTCCATATGAGCTGAATGCAGTCGTCGGTGCATTAGTCACTTTGTATTGTATTTTCTTGTTTCACAGCTCTCCATAATAATATGAGCTGAATGCACTCGTCGGTGCATTAGTGACTTTGGATTGTAATTGCTTGTTTGACAGCAGTTTATTGTGTACTTGGACATGTTCGTCCTGTTTTTATGTACGGAGGTTCTCTAATCGGCTGGTGTCGATTGAATATACTATCTATGATTTCTGGCAACATGCAGTCCTTATAAAACTTCTTCAGTTTTTCCTCCATCTCTGTTGCCCAGAATGTATCATTTCTTGGTACTTTGACAATTTTCATTCCTTTCAGCGTCCATAAACAGAATAGAGCACATTGTATAGACAATGATATATAGACGATGTATAGATGATGTATAGACGAATAGTCGTTATGTGCAACTGTCCTTGCACTTGATAATAGTAGTGATGAATTTTGTTCATTTCATCACCCCGGAAAATACGCCGTATTGCAGGAAGTTGGTCTATTGTTTCAGAAGGCGATAAATCCTTCGCCGATTCAGGACATTTTACTTCGACGATGATATCATTGTCTACAATGCCGTCAGGAGTTGCACCTAAGTAAGGCACAACGGCATCGATAAAGAGGCCACATAGTAGAATATGAATTCCTAATTCGTCTTCTAATTGCCTCAAGGCGTTTGCTTCGTTCGCTCTTCCGTATTCGAGGGAACGTAAATTCGGTATTTGCGGATACATTATACTCTTCAAAGTATTTGCCCGCAGTGTATCTTTTCGTAATCTGCATATCTTGCCGAAATTTGATGCGGTTAATAATTTTCTCCTGTAAGCTATCCACTTTTCACTTTTCGCTTGATCGCGAGTTTCTACTTCAATTTTATGTCGCATCGTTTGCCACTGAAGGAGTGTAAGCATGTGCCTTTCATACTCGGAAGAGTATACAGTCTCTTCCATATCTGGTTTTGCTGCACTGGGGCCGTAATCCTGGTCGTACGATTGTTTCGGATTTCTGAAGGAGGATGCTTTCGCTTCTTTTTTATATTTAGATGCCATTTCTGCTGCACGCTTCCGACGTTCTTCCATCTTTCTTACGATGTTTGTCGGCTCTTTATTCATTGCCATACTCAATTTACTAAAGGTCACTTTAGGTCTCTAAAGGTCTCTTTAGTGTTAAATTGGACGACAGCAGCGGAGACTCTACCCTGATATGAGCCTCTTCGTCCAAAGTTTATCCTTTTTCCTCCGATGAATTTCGCAATTATATTATTAAAGTTTTCTACAGCATTATTATTTAAAGCGTACAGCAAACTTTCAGCTTGAGCGAAAAGTGGCTGCATCGCTTCTTCAATGCTTTGATATACACAGTCTGTCCCATTTCCGATGAGACTGGTTTAAATTAATAGCCGATTGCAACGATATCTCTGATTCATCTATTGATCTTTGTAGACACGTCCTTCATCTATCTTCACACCGAATTTTGTAGCGCTTCCATTGTTTTGTCAATAGTTACGACATTATTACCAAACGTCCACTGTGTCCGATTGTTGTAAAATCGCTATGGAGCAAAGAGCGAATATTAAGTTTTGTTTTAAGTTGGGTAAAACTGCTCAGGAAACATTTGAATCTATGAAAAACGTTTACGGTGACCAGTGTCTATCCCGTGCACAAATATTCCGTTGGTTTGCTAGATTTCGTGATGGTCGTGAAGACCTTGGAGACGATGAATGCTCACCGAAGCCGAGAACTTCGAGAAATGAAAAGAACATTGAAAAAGTCAGCCAAATTCTGCGCTCTGACCGTTGTGTGTCCACGAGACTTATTGAAGAGCTGACTGGCATTCCTAAGAGTGTAGTCCATCGCATTTTGACCGAGGATTTGGGAAAGAAAAAGATCTGCGCGCGATTTGTTCCACATTCTCTCTCGGAGGAACAAAAAGACATGAGAGTGAGTCATTGCAAGGACATGAAATCTGCCAAAGAAAAAGACCCTGCATTCATGTCATCCATCGTAACTGGCGATGAAACATGGTGCTTCCGATACGAGCCACTCACCAAAAGGCAGAGCGCGACATGGAAGTCATCAGATGAGCCGAAAGAGAAGAAAGTGCGGATGCAGAAGAGTCGAATCAAGACGATGCTCACCGTTTTTTTCGATTCCAAAGGCATTATCCATAAGGAATTCGTTCCAGAAGGTCGGACTGTGAATGCTGAATATTATTTGGGTGTTCTGAAGAGATTGTGGGACAGAATTCATCGCGTTCGACCGGAGTACAAGGAACTTGGCAGTTGGTTTTTGTTGCATGACAATGCGCCATCGCACAAAGCCCTAATTGTACGCGAGTTTTTGGCCAAAAAAGCATCATAACGCTTAACCACCCGCCATACTCGCCTGATCTAGCGCCGTGCGACTTCTGGTTATTTCCCAAACTCAAATTAGCGATGAAGGGGAACACCTACAGTACAATTCCAGCCATCCAGAAGGCTTCGACCGACATCCTCAAAGCTATTCCGGCCCACGAGTACCACACATGCTTCGATAAATTTTATAATCGCTTGCAACGCTGTATTCACTTAGAGGGGGATTATATTGAATAAATATATTGAAAAGAATGCACTATAAAGCGTCTTCTTCTTTAATTTAAACCAGTCTCATCAGAAATGGGACACACTGTGTATATACCACCTTGCTTCAATCGTGGAACATAATTTACTCTGTTCGGATCAGAATATTTGGTGCAGAAATATGCTAACTTCTGACACTCCTTGTGTTCACCGAAAACATGACTTGGTACATTTTTCATGTCCTCCTTCAAATTTTTTATTTGATTGACTAGTCTGATTTTTTCTTTGAACCGGTATTCTGCAGCTTTCTTTATTCCAGTACGCAGCCGCAGAGCATTGTCCTTTACGACAGCTCTTAACTCTTTGTAGCGGCCTTTTGCTACGATGTCGTTTATTTTCCTACTGAAATTCCGTAGCAGGTTATTGGTGCATTCTATTTTTCGTATATGCACCATATAATCTTTATATGGATCATTGTCCAATATTTTCTTGTACACGATGCTATCGCCATCGGCAACTAATATAGAATATACTAGACTGTGCATTTCTATGCTGCATTTGAATCCTTCGACGATAGCAACACTTTCCATACCGGTTAAACTTTGCTGACGACCCCAGTTTTTGAAACAGCGATGTTCGCGCGCTGCTTCTTTCTTTTTTGATAGTGTTTGGCAAATCATACAAAATTTGTTTTTAACGCTGATATACAGCACTTTTTTCGTATGATATCCCACGATGGCTCCTACGCCAGAAAGAGAATTGTAGTGTCCTCCGCGGGACGATCTTTTCATCCAGCTGCCATCTGCGACAACTGGAATCCACGATATATTATAGCCTGCAAGCACATCGCCTCTTGCAATAGCCAATTCTCTTTCCTCTTTTCCAGCTTTTTCCATTTCTTGTTGTGCGGCCACTTCGAAGACATCGATTATGTCATCCTGACATTTCTCGTACATCCTTTTTGTCATGCAAGACATGTTCACACCAGAGAGTAATTCTTCCAGTTGATTATATCCGCCTCCCGTAACCATTGTTGCAGAAACAGCGGCATGGTTAATATCCATAATGCCATAATTCTTTCGAAGACACGGAATGTGTCCTACATAATTGCACATTCGGCACTGTACATTATACGTTTTTTCTAAGCCATATTGTTGACATCCAATTATTTCGAAATGTTCAATGCCACAGCCAATAGGTGAATGTTTTGCAAGATTCTTTATTTCTTCGAATACATATGCAAAATTAGCAAAATCTATTCCTTCCGAAATTGGTTCTTTTGGCTGTTCTGGTTCGGCTTTCTCTACCACCCAATTTATTTCTTCGTTTTCGTCGGTGGTATTCAATTGATCTTCTTGTGTATAGAAATCTCCTTCTTGTACAATTTCTTCGATAGTTTCCATTTCTTCAACATTTTCTATGTTTTCTTCATATATTTTCTCCGTAAGAAAATCATCCGCAGTTTCTTGCATGTAGTTTCTTCGGAGGTACCTGCACAGGTACCTGCTTCCGCCGCGGTACCTTCACTTACCGTGAGGCATGCTGCCTTTTTCAATTGTTGCTATTAGATTATGGGGTTTGAATTCAATAATACTCACAATATTAAATCAAAAATCAGACTTTATTGTAAGCATGGAAGGATGTCTTTACCCATGAAAGCTAAACCACGAAGTGAGGCTTTCTACGAATGCAACGCAGAAAATCCGGTGCCCACTTTAGAAAGAAAAATAACGGCCTGGGTCTGCAACGTGTTTATTACTCAGGCCTATAAGTTTAGATACGGCCAGAGGCCCATTGACTCTGGTTACAAAGTTAGACCTTTTCTATACAATGCACCCAGTGTCCCTCAACTCCACAATTCATTTTTGTTTAGTTAGAAAATACAAATAATCCAACACGCCTTCTCAAAAATGAATCGGCAGTTTTAAACTAAACTAATACATAATAGATTATATACACGTATACTAAATATAACCAAATTATTAATAAAAAAAAAACTATCCTTCCTTGCTTTTCCTGGGAATTACATATGGCCCAACATTTGTTGCGAAGAATCAGGGAAACCCAGGAAAACCTGATCAGACCATTTCACACACTTATATATATATATATATAAAAAAAACTTAATCTAGAGTTATATAAATATGAATATATATATATTTGTCTGCGTGTGCTTTCATTACTCCAGACCCATCATTGTCCTGAATTCTACAAATTTAGGTGCTGGTAACGGTTTCGTCAGCACATCTGCTATTTGACTATCTGTTGAAACATATTTTAGCTTAATAATATTTTTCTCTATTTGTTCACGTGAAAAATGGTATTCAATATCTATATGTTTAGATCTCTTGTGATTGCCCGGATTGTTTGCAATGCTTATGCAACCATTATTATCCTCATGTATTATAATTGGTTTTGTAACGTCTATCTTAAGGCTAATTGCTAAAGATCTTAACCATAAGGCTTCTCTTACACCTTCAAAAAGTGCCATGTACTCCGCTTCGGTAGATGAAGCAGCTACCGATGCTTGCTTTTTCGTTGACCAGCATATAGTACATCGATCGAACAGTTTAAATAAATATCCTGTCGTACTTTTCCGGTCATTTTCATCATGACCTCCCCAATCAGAATCTACGTAACCGCTTATTATATCATTATAATTACCTCTTATATAACTTAATTTGATATTACATGAACCTTTGAGGTATCTTAATACACGTTTTAAACTCTGCCAAAGTTCTTTATTATTATTATTTGTATATCTACTTAAAATGTTCACCGCAGTACTCAAATCGGGCCTTGTACATATCATAATATACATTAGACAACCAATTAAATTTCTGCATGGTGCTTCATATTTATTTTCTGAATTCAAGGCTAAATAATCTAGTTTACTTGGCAGAGGAGTGCTTACAGGATTACACTCATTCATATTAAATCTTTCTAAGACCTTTTTGATATAAGCGGTTTGATCTAAAGTTATTTTATTATAGTCACGTTTAATTCTTATTCCTAAGAAAAAACTAATATCATTTAAATCCGTCATTCTAAATCTGTTCTTTAAATATTCTTTAAAGTTAGTCATTGCTCCCATATTTGCACAAGCAATCACAAGATCATCTACATACAATAATACATATATATTTTCTAATATATTTCCTTTATCTAATATATATATACATCGATCAACTGATGAACTCCGGAAACCCTTCTCTAAAAGACATCTTTCAAATACCTCAAACCAACATCTCGCTGCCTGTTTTAAACCATATATTGCTTTATTCAATTTACAGACTTGATTTTCATTGCTTTCTACACCTTGAGGAACTCTCATATAAATTTCCTCTTTTAATTCACCATTCAAGAATGCAGTTTTCACATCCATATGATGTATCAATAAATTATGTTGATTAGCAAAAGCTATTATTAATCTAAAACTAGCTATTCTCGCAACTGGTGCAAATGTTTCGTTATAGTCTATTAAGTATTTTTGACTAAAACCGCGAGCAACTAGGCGTGCCTTATATTTCGAAGGATTTCCATGCTCATCATGCTTAATCGTAAATACCCACTTACAATCTACTATATTTATTTCATGTGGTCTTTCCACTAAAGTCCAAGTTTTATTAAACTCAAGCGAATTTAATTCATCATTAATCGCTTGTTCCCACTGTATTCTATCTTTATTTATTCTTATTTCATCAAATGACTCTGGAATTTTTTCAATAAACGACTGTGCACACATAAGAAGATCACATTGCAAATCACTTTCCTCATATGAAATAGGAGGACGATTTCTAATCCTATCACTCCTTCTGGGCATACTTATTTTATCAGACTGAGATGAAGATTCATTTTGCATATCTGTTTCTTCTACAGATTTATTATTCTGTTCGACAAATTCTGTTTCAGAGCTTACTTTTACACTCGACTTTAATATATCTGATTTACCATTATCAGATTTATGAGCTATTTCACCCAATTTTACTGATTTTGACTGAATGTCAGATGCATCAGTTTTATTATCGGGATTTACACTATCCCCTTCAATTCTCATTTCAGGACGAGTTTTTAAGTAAGTTGTTTCATCGAAAATTACGTCTCTTACCGTAACAAATTTACAGTTTTCCACATCCCACACTTTATAACCATTTGGCTCATAGCCCATTAAAATACCTTTCCAGGATTTTTCATCAAACTTAGTTTTCCTGGTTTTATTGTGAACATAAACGGTCGAACCGAAAATTCTCAGGTATTTCAATTGGGGCTTTTTACCATGCCACAATTCGAATGGTGTTTTACTCAATTTTAAAGCTTTCGTTGGAGTTCTATTTATTAAATATACTGCAGTTAAAACTGCCTCACCCCAAAATACTTTATCTAACCCAGCACCACTTATCATAGTGCGTGCCTTTTCTGTAATCGTTCGAACCATACGTTCTGAAACACCATTCAATTGAGGGGTTCGTGGAACTGTTAAATGGTAACTAATACCTTTCTTTACACAGAATTCTTTCATCTCATTTGACAAATATTCACCTCCATTATCACAATACAAATGTACTATTTTTAAATTAAAATGTGCTTCACTTTTTGTAACAAAATCCTGAAAGACTGAAAATACTTCTGATTTATATGTAATTATATATGTTGCACAATAATGAGTGAATTCATCAACAAATAACACATAATAATTTTTATTTTCAATTGTTGATGGAGTTATAGGCCCACAAACATCAGAGTGAATAATAAATAATGGTCGTTTTACATATTCTTTATCCTTGGCTCTATTAAATGGTAATCGTGCTTGTTTACCATTTATACAAGCTTCACAGATATTATCATTAGGTGATACTTTATCAATTAATTCAAAATCATCAACCATTTGTTTACTCTTTAATTCTAAAAATTTTGATCTTCCTATGTGGCCTAGACGCCTGTGCCACAATTCATAATCATTTTGCATAACATTGTTGATATGCAAATTAATTTTATTTACCGTTTTCTTACTAAATTTAAAATCAACGGCTATTAAATTGTTCAAAAGCTTACCAGTCATAATTACGTTACTTCCCTTTTCGATTGTTACACCCTTTTCGTCGAATATTGTCGTGAAGCCAGCCTGCTGCATTCTTCGCACCGACAAAAGATTGTGCATCGCATCTGGGCAGTATAGAACTCCTTCTAAAACTCCTTGGACTCCTTTGTTGCTTGTGACATTTATATTGCCTCGCTTCGTTGCACAAATAAATGTTCCATTTTTAGCAACAGAAATCTTCAAAGGTGGAAGTAAAGTTTGAAAATCACAAAACACATCCTCTCTGTTTACTATATGGTCCGAGGCTCCGGAATCAATTAAAAAGGTTAAATTGTCAATATGTTGATTTTTAAAATTCCCGGCCATGAAAGCAAATCCAGACGCACTCTCTTTCGATGTCGATGGTTCGCTTATATGAACAATTTGAGCGTTCTTATTTTCAGCTCCATGATTCAAACTTCGCTTATAATAAAAACAATCTCGAATCTTGTGGCCCTTCCTACCACAATGGTGACATTTCATGAACGGCATATTTTTGCCGTGTTTAAAAAATTTTTGTCCTTTCTTATTTGTATTCTTAAACGATTTATATTTATTATTAAATTTATAACTAGAACTAGGCACTTGTGCCTGAAGCACTTTATTACTTATATTAGTATTGTCTGTTTTTAACTTCACTTCGTGATCCAACAATCGCGTCTTTACGAAGGCTAGTGTTAAATTGTCTTCCGACAAAGTCTCGATGGCCGTTATCACACCATCATATTCTCCGGGTAATGTCAATAATAAATGAGACACTTTATTTGTCTCATCTAATCTAGCTCCCGCTGCACTTAACTCGGTTATTAAATCGTCAAAAATCACAAAATGTTTTACTAATGGTGTATCACCTTGTAGTTTTAAAGTTAATAACTTTTTCTGCAATGCTAATTGCGTGGCTAAACTTTTCCTCTCGTAGATAGCATCTAAACTTTGCAATACTTCCTTAGCTGTCATACCAGTCTTTACAAAACCAAGGAAAGAGTCAGACAAATGCTCCACAATAACATTTTTCGCGATTCTTTCCTTTTTGATCCAGTCAATCGTTAATTGTTCTGGGACCACTTCATCAATCGCACCAATTACATCTAACTCACTCATTAGAGCACGCACTCTGAGTTTCCATACACTATAGCGTTCACCATCAAATGGTTTAATGTTTCTTTTCACTTGAATGTTTTCCATTTTTATCTTAAAATAAGAACTATATAAGAACAAAAACTTATACACTATACGTTTCAATCACTTTAGTGTTTTGAGTCACTTAAATTATCACCTTATAACTTTATATTACACTATATTATAATTGTATTGTTTTTATTATTATTTAAACGTAAAAAAAAATCACCAGTGTTTAGAAAAAAAAAACGTATCTGGGCCCATAACCTATTAGATTATGGGGTTTGAATTCAATAATACTCACAATATTAAATCAAAAATCAGACTTTATTGTAAGCATGGAAGGATGTCTTTACCCATGAAAGCTGAACCACGAAGTGAGGCTTTCTACGAATGCAACGCAGAAAATCCGGCGCCCACTTTAGAAAGAAAAATAACGGCCTGGGTCTGCAACGTGTTTATTACTCAGGCCTATAAGTTTAGATACGGCCAGAGGCCCATTGACTCTGGTTACAAAGTTAGACCTTTTCTATACAATGCACCCAGTGTCCCTCAACTCCACAATTCATTTTTGTTTAGTTAGAAAATACAAATAATCCAACAGTTGCCTGCCAGGAAAATGTGTGTAATCAGTACAGTATTGCCTCGAAATAAGCAACTCGCTCGGGATCGAACAGTTGTTTATTACGGAGCAGGTATGCTGTACCGTTTGACTTTGTTCTCGAAACGGGACGATAGAGAACACGAGAAACGAGGAGAGATCGGATGTAGCGGCAAACCATAAAGTGATCGGCCGAGCAGCGATGTTATTTCTTGAAAAGAGATAGAATATAACATGTTCTCTCATTTTGGCACTAATTGTAAACGCTTCCGAATGAACGTAGAATCACAGGAATGAAACACATCAGAATCGTTAATGTCAGAATGAGAAAGCATTATATATGTTGTACATAATAATTAAGATTCTTGTTATAGATCTTATTTACGATTTCATTTTACAAGAATTGCTACTCTGGAAACTGTTTGGTTTGCCACTCGCTCTAAATCTGATCGCTCTGTTATTTATAATTGCCGGTCACTACACACGCTTCTCTCTCTCTCTCTCTCTCTCTCTCTCTCAGGCTGAAGTCTCGGTTCGAGAACGATACAGTAAAATTTGGATATATGCAACAGAAATTGGGACCCAAGCATTTCGTTTATAGAATCGAGGTATCGAATACGAGTTATGCGCGACGCCAGCCAAGCGTGAACGTAGAAAAGGACAGACAGTACAGGAGAGAGAGAGGTCCAATGATCAAAGGAAAGAGCCAAAACGTATCGGTGTGACTAATACTAATTCATTTATAAAACTTTTTTATTTTTGACTTTTTTAAAATAAAATTATTACTAGCGTATTGGTGAGATTTTTCTGATTAAAATGATACCGAACACGATATACTTTCAATTATATTTATTTATTTATTCAGAATATGATGCGGAACTATTGACTGCAAATTAGGAGCTTTATGATGTTAGGAAAAGCCCGTGATTTCAAACCGGACAGTTTTTTCCTATTGAAAATTAAAGTAATGTACAAGCTAACAATAATAATAGAATAATAATAAAATAAATAAGCAATAATAATAGAATAATAATAAAATAAATAAGCAATAATAATAGAATAATAATAAAATAAATAAGCAATAATAATAGAATAATAATAAAATAAATAAGCAATAATAATAGAATAAAGAACATCGAATCGACACCTCGGCTGCATATAAACGATGTGTGCGGCCGCAGAATGGACACCTCGCCTCGCTTGGATATGGGCAATGTTTTCATTCGATCTCTCTGGCTTTTCGCCAACTTTTAACATCAATTTTAGCAAGTAATTAAAATTCAAACTATATCGTGTTTGGTATCATTTTAATCAGAAAAATCTCACCAATGCGCTAGTACAATTTTTATTTAAAAATAGTCAAAAGTAAAAAAGTTTTATAATTGAATTAGAATTAGTCACACCGATATGTTTCGGCTCTTCGCTTTGAATTCTTGGACCTCTCTCTCTCCTTTACTGTCTGTCCCTTTCTACGTTCACGCTTGGCTGGAACCGCACGTAAACATAGAATCGACACCTCGGCTGCAATGTTTGGATCGCAAATCACCCTTGCATTTATTGTGCTTTTACTGTACATAATAATAAGAAAAACATGCAGTAGAAAAGAAAAGCAGGCATAGTAGAAGAAGATACAGTAAAATCTGAATTACTGCATTTTGCTCAGGATTGAATGCGATTTGTAATTTATACAGAGAAACAAAATACAATGCGAACTCTAATACAGGATACGTTTCTCGAGCGAGTCCAGCTCGTCTTTGATGTGACAGTCGCGAATCAAGGCAGCGTACGGGGATAGAATCGAGGCAGCGTACTGGGATAGAATCGAGGAAGTCTATTTTTGGCCCGTTTTCTTTTCACACATACATATCTGTACAAACGTCTCCGCTACGACGCTGCACAAGCAGGCTGTGTGTGTTTACAAGCGCGCGTGCAGTTGACCGCGCGGAAAACATTTGTTTTCAATACTTGAAAAAATTCAGAATATTTTAGACCAGGGTTTCCCAAACTATGTTCCGCTGAACCTGAATAGGTGTTCTGCGACAATTTGGAAAATTTTATATTTAAAAATAATTACTAAGTAAATAATGTGTTTTAACAGCATTTTTTTAAAAATTTTTATTGTAGGAATGACCCAATCTAAAAAATAAGCTAAGTGTTCTGTTAAAATTTCCAGGTTTGCAAACTGTTCGATTGCAGAAAAAGTTTGGGAAACCCTAGTTTAGAGTATCTCTTCCGCGAGGGGCTGCAGGGTGGTATTTCATTTTATGGCAAGTTGTAAACTAATGAAGAAACGAAGGGGTCCGATAAACACGTTTTCGCTTTTCGCGAAGTAAACCCTGCTTGACCGCGCCGGTGACAGAAAGCAGACCCACTCAATTATCAGAAATATTTTCTATGCAGTTTTTAGAACTATTCACAATTGACTAGTCAGTTTTGTACACATGTTTAGGAGGTCATGGGAAAGTTTTTGACAATATTATGATGATACTATAGTATTTTGTTAGCGAAACAATATTTTTACGAAACATTTGTATGTTTACATAAAAAATATGATACATTACAGAAAAAATATAATTACTTTTCTTACGTCCGGATATATATTTTTGGTACTCAAGAATGCATGAAAGATTTGATGATCGATATTCCTACGAAACGAGATCGAACGTTCTACGAGGACGCCGACGTTCTTTTTTTACCATTCAATGTGATCAAGATCTCGGTGAGGTTTGTTTATTTTAGATCAACCGTTTGTAGTAACTGGAAAATATTCAAATTGTAAATAGGATTGTAGGATATATATAGCTATATAATTCGTCATATTAAACAATTTCCACTTGTTGTAATAATTCATAAGTAATAAAAGATTAAAAAGGGGACAGTATTTACACCTATTTAGTAAATTTTATCGCATCGTCACTCGGTTTGAAATCTAATTTGTACGATGTAGGTATATTCAGCGAACAGTATTCTTCGATACTCGCAGTTACTTCGTCGCTGTCAATGGGTCATAAAAGAGAAGGATACAACGAGGGTCGTAGCAGCCGAGAAATAAAGCTTGTGACGTTTATGTCTTTTGCTACTTATGCGAAGGAGAAGATAACGCGAGTAGTACGAGCATACGATTTCCCCTACGTGTCTCAAGGAGTGGTTCGCGTTCGCGAAGGCAGAAGGAACGGTGAAGTCAGTATCGAGACGTAGTTTTGCGGTGTAATAAAATATTGATTTATTCAATAAAGATAGTGACTGGAGTATGGCAAAAGAGCCTATCACAGAATGGTAGAAGCGCCGCAAATATTGTGGCTGTTTACGCGTTAACAGTCAACGGAACGCAATTCTCATCTAATAGATGTTCAATAGACGCGCTTATTATAAAAATATAATAATATATATAACGGACTTGACTAGATTGATCGTCAATAATTCGTACCAAGCACGCAGATCGGATTTGCACGAATTGGAAATGTAATACAAAAATGGTAACGCAAAAGAAAATATTTCAACCAGTCGAGCGACTTTAACGCGACCCAAAAACTCAGTCTTCTTTTAATACGGAAAAATGACTGGTTGAATAACGCATTTAAATCTCGCGGAATGATTATAATAGAATATAAATTAATATAAGAAAATATAACGCAAAGAAAAGATCTCAATCAGTCGAGCGACTTTAACGCGACTCAAAAAAAAACTCAGTCTTCATTTATACGGAAAAATGACTGGTTGAATAACGCATTTTAAGAGAATATAAGAAAATATACGAAAAAGAATAACGCAAAAGATCAGAACGCAAAATCGTGACTCTGCTCGGAATGCGAAAAGTAATATACACACGACGGTTACAAAATTTCGTTGGTAGTCTACGATTCAAACGTCTTTCACCAAGGACGAGTTATTGTTCGCTCGATTTGTTTCGGAAACATACACCGAAATCACGACGCACGAAGGTCGCGTGATCGTGGAGCGCGTAGGCAAAAAGGAACGTTTAAAACTAACCGTGCAGCGAAATATTAGCTTTTACGCGCCTCTTAAATCGCGGAATGGCGAGCCAGTTTTCACCTGCGAACCTCAGATCGACAGGGGCACTGACTTCACGATTTCACTCACAATCAAAGGATGAGAAAGTCGCGCACTAAGTCCCGACCCTCGACTCCTTTGTAGATTGAAATACGTGAATTTAAGAGTATCCGATAACCGTGGATTTGCCGGAATCCGTCAACGTTCTTCCTGTTGTACGAAGCGTACTCAAGGAAGAAATTACGACTGCCAAGAGCGAGATCACGGCCCTCCAAATTGCAATGTGAAATTGCCAGAGCACAAGCAAAACGAGGGTGACTCGACTAGGTTTCCCTAGGAATCAACGTCGTCTCGGATATGCCTGCGTAGAGCGATCTTTCAAGGGTGCTGAGTCCCAAGATAGAAGGCCACTACTAAATGAAAGGGAGATGTCCAAGCTCGGGCTCTAGTCACGACTTGCTGGATCGCAATCTTTAGACGGTTATCTCTAGGAAGAGAGCCGTAGGCGAAAGCGTCCGTTCTGCTTGTCGTTTCGGACCAGAGTGTCGATCGATGGATCGACACTGAGCTCCTTCGATCCGGCGTTCGATACGGAGGGGATCCGCGCACGCGCTCCACTATGACGAATAAGTAGGGTTAGCACGTACCATCGCTATAGTTCAGATCTCCCAAGAAAAATCTATACTACTTTGTACTATACTATGTAACTGTACGAATGTACGGTTACAAGCTAGGGCGTACGAATATCCCGAACTGCAGGGTACTTGAGATATAGAAACATTGCCAGGACTGAACAAAGGTTGCTAGTGAGGCCTGGAGAGTGTTTCGAAGACTAAACTTTTCAATGAAAGACTTTTGCTAAAGGGACACATGGATGTCCCTTACATATTGCAGACAAAAATCCACAAAAGAAGAAGCAATGTGTTTCGTATTCAACAAGTAACAACGCTAAACATTGAATCGCAAAGCATCGATGACTGTTACTAATTTTAAACATTATCTTCATATAACGAAATTATATGCAGTTACTCAAAGTGGAAATCGTCCACCTGCGACGGATTGTTATTACATTATATGTCTATCATTTTATTTGGTAGAGTCTACAGAGTTATTGCATGGAAAAAGGACCTGAATATGTGCTATTGTAAAAGAATTCAGCATACAAAAATGTATAAGAATCACTTATTAAAAGTTACAAAATCAAATAACTATTGCAATTTATCAAATGTAGTTGCAGGTGGACAACAATATCGTGCTATTACTACATCACAAAATGTAACATTATACAAATCTATACCATAAAACGTAACTTACCTTTCTCGACGTTTTTTATTTCTGGACAAACGCCTTGTAAATACATTCAGCTTGTCCTTTCTTGTGGTACTCTTTAAATAGCGCTTATTTCGTTTATCTGTGCCCTTGTTTTGTACTTCCATGGTAATGGTCACACACACTAATTGTCACTGCACTTTTGAATTACACAGAGATGAAATAATTAGATATATCAATACCTGCGCAGTTCGATTTCTTTCTGCGTCCGCAGCGTAGTGCAAGCCTCAAAAAACTGATCAGCTAACGCTGTTCACAGATCAGAGATGCTGAGACGCAGAACGAAAGATAAACAGAACGGAACAGGATGGATGTATGCGTCCTGTTCCTCTCTTTCTTATTAAGAGTAGTGTATACTGATACATTTCCATAGATACATTTACATTTAGAGTATGTACTTTCGGGGATACTTTTTAATGCAAAAATATGCAGAGGAAAGAATTTTTTATTTTCCTGTGCGTATACTTTTGACGTATCAACCACTTTATTAGGGAAGAATTCATATTTCGTTCTACAGTTATCCTTTTCCACTTGCTAACGGCAAAGAAACACCCCGAAAGTATGCGCGGGCACGCCGCACGTTTTCAAACCTTTGCGCATTCGAATTTTCACGCGGGCCGCAGACGTATCCCTCTGTCCTTGGTGCAAGTGAAGTACAAAATATCGAGTGAGTGAGAAAGGCAATTTGGGCCCTGTCCACCCTTGAGGACAGCAAGGGTTGGATCGTCAGAAAAACAGTGACCGTCACCAAGTCAACATCGTAAGTACCTTCACGCTTACTACCCCTGTCTTTTCCGCTATGTGCCGGTAATATGAAAGTGGTTGAATTCCAAATTTTCCGTTTATTAAATTTCATTTATTTTTTTCATACTTTTTACTGCATTTTGTAGTGGGTTGTATTTTTTGTTAAAAATTATGTTATCTTTTATCGTATCATAAGTTGGGGCATGGATACATATTGTTGATTTAGCGAATTTATTACGTATTACATGAACATGATGCATAAGAAATGTAAAGTTCGATTTTTCTTTTTATTTGAACTGACGCCACATTCATAATAACTGACACACTTCTATATTTTACTTTCAACCAAAAAGTGTATTTAGACATATTCCGGATAAAGTTTCATTAGCGTCATAGTATTGTTGTAGTTTTTTGTGCAAAATGTATTATCAACTGTGATTATTTGAGTGTACGTGTATTTCTTACGCTCAAAGATTCGTGTATTTATTTTCACGTGGAATAAGAAAGTTATGTTATAATTTACCCGCGATATGTCTATAAAAGGCATATACATTGAGGTATAATATAGGTTTTCTTTAGTTAAAACAGAAGACAAGTGATGAAAATTAAACAATTGCTGAACCTCAAAAGTAGAAATTTCAGCATTTAGAAATGTACAGATTCCCTAACTGTGCTAAATTTCGACTAAAAGAAGCCTATATTATACCAGAATGTACAAACTTCATAAACGTGTACTTTTTTACTTCCCTTTCAAATTACATCCAATACTTTCACTGTTTCATCACTGTTACTCGTTTTTAGATGAGTACCAAAGAAGGCCTGACGATGAGTACTACAGAAAATAGTGCACGACGTGACCGGAGTCAATCACGGGACCCGTCAAGGTCTCCCCGACGGGACCGGAGCCGGTCCCAAAAATCTTTGGGAAGGCGGACTCCATCTCGGGACCGGAGCCGCTCCCGAAAACCAGCGTCGGGACGGCGGAGTCCGTCACGAGACCCGTCAAGGTCTCCCCGACGGGTACGAAGCCGGTCCCGTGGTACATCGGAGAGGAGAATTCCACCGCGTGACCGGAGCCGGTCAGCACTGAGTTCCGACTCGTCTAAATGCGAAAATTGTGGATTTTTTAAAGAGCTCGATATAAAAAAGAGGTACGTAGATACGTAGGCGGTCTCACGCAAAACGATCATACTGGATTTACGCATTTGTTATATTGTTATGAAAGTGTGAAAACGTCTAGGCATTATAGCAATATAATAAAGTACTTGGCAAGATCTATAGACTTTTTCCAGTTTAGCAAATTAAAATACCGAGATCGTTTTTGGTTATTACACTTCTGGTGTTCATATAAATTTCAGTTGTTCCAAATGAAACAGGGCTTGAGACATGTTGATATGTAATATAGTTGCAGAATTATGATCCTAATGTTTTAATTCTGTACACTTTAAACAATGTATAAATTTTGCCATGTACTTTATCATACTGCGATAATGCCTGAACAGTTTAATTGCACGTGAGTTCGAAAAATTTGAGTACATTTGTATCAGTTACGCTCGATTAGTGTAGGTCAGTATTTGTATGAGTATACTGTTTTAATGAAACTTATGAATTGTAATGAACGTAAGATTTATATTTATGTATCGTATTACAGATAAAGGAATCAAAAAGAAACCACCGGGAGAAATTGTATGGAGGAAGATCAAGGGCGGGAAGAGGAGGAAGAGGAGGAAAGGGCGGAAGCGCAAAACAACTGTTAATTTTTAAATAACATATATATATATTTTTTATAATAATATTAAATAAATAAACTGAAATAAAGAATAAAGTTTTTTTCATCATTCGTCAGCCCACCCTTCTTTTGATTTTAAACTTTTCAGTTTTAATAAACATACATGACAGACGCATATTTATATACATACATACACGTTTACTATATGTTTTATACAATAGCCAGTAGAATAAAAAAGAATAATAATAAGAGGAATAATTTGAAATATTAGGTGTAACTTCCACACTTTGAAAATATGATATAAGTAAATCAATAATACCAGTATTAGTAAAAAAGTTCTAATCTCTCGTTTTATATTTTAAATAATATTGCCATATAATCACAATATAAATTCCACAGTGATTTCAAGTAACCGATGACCTTTAAAATAAGCCATCCCTAACATACATATAACCTAACCTACAATCTTACGAAAATGGATACATTGCCTGCATCACGCTTTTACTGTGACATATGTATCAAGCAAACGCTTCGGTTTTCCTATGATTCCACGGTGGCAGTCTGTAGGAATAAGTGATTCCTTAGGAGTTAGGGTTTCTACTTTACCACTTGATGGAAAATCTAGCTTACCACCGTTTTCATACAGAATTTTATTAATTGTCAATTGTTATAAATTTGTAACTACGGTGTACATATAACTGGTTCTAATGCACTTGACACAGCTTAGAACGCCCAACAACGCATTCACATTCTCTGATGAGAACACCCACGCACGGAATACAAGGTTTCTCAAACACAAAGCTACCGCTTCAAACGTCCCCACGAGAATGGAAAAACTTCCATCCGGAACGGGAAAACAACGCTTTTCCCGGAAGTAGATGTCGCGGTAAGTTTATCGGAAGTGTACGCTTCGGCGAGACGGTCGACCATCAGCAGAGGTCGCCACAAGTCCTCCTGAGTAGGCGCCATCTCCTAACCACTAGCCGAACTAAATTTGTCACGTGACTTGCTCTGTAGTATCCAGATAATGGCGGAACTCGTCTTTGGGAATGCTTTTACGGGAATCGTTTATTCGTCCTTATATGAGAAGATCTTGAGCTGGGTGAGGGCTCATTCGCAAGAGGAAGGTTCAATGCATGGCGGTCAACTCACCGTTTAAGTTACAGAACTCTTTTAGTGACCTAAAAATGCTTCGATTCTGCAACTGCATTTTGTCAATTTTTTCTTCTACTTTGGACACTGATATTATTAAATACGGACATAATCTCGTTAAACCATGACTTGACCGCCCTGCATTGGACCTTCCTCTTTCGAATGAGCCCTCACCCAGCCCCAAATCTTCTCATATAAGGACGAAAAGTGTATTCCCGTAACCCCCTTTTTAGGCCCATTTTTGCCGGTAATGTCACCTCGCTGCATTACCCTAGTCTACCCCCTTAAATGCCCAGAATCGACACCTCGGCTGGATATATGCAACGTTTGAAACCCGAGCCGACACCGCAACCGGTTTTCATTTCCAATCCTCCTTTGCTTTTCGCCAACTTTTAACAACAATTTTAGCAAGTAATTATAATTCAAACTATATCATGTTTGGTATCATTTTAATTCGAGAAATTTCACCAATGCGTTAGTAAAAGTTTCAGTCAAAAAAAGTCAAAAATAAACAAGTTTTATAGTTGAATTAGTATTAGTCACACCGATATGTTTCGGCTCTTTCCTTTGATCATTGGACCTCTCGTTCTCTCCTCCACTGTCTGTCCCTTTCTACGTTCACGCTTGGCTGGCTATCGCATATAATCCGAGATTCGACACCTCTGCTGAATATATGAATTGTTGCACATATTCAACTTTCACTGTACAGACGCGAGGTCCCTCCATTTATTAGTTCTAATAGTACCATATTACTTTTTTATGCAGAATGTTTCAAGGAGTTGACACAAGTAAAAAAAAAATGCAATTCTACTTACATAAAAAATGGATTTGCATTTTTTGAGTGCATCGTTGCATTCACGAAGAAAATGAAATCACAGAAAAATATACATTATCATACCATTGAACTTTTACATAAACAGCTTTTTCCTATCTCTTACCAAATTCAAGATATAACCCGTCCAAACTGCATGACGTATCCTGTATACTTTTATTAATTAAAAAACATTTATTTTAAAAAGTTAATAACTTCTTCTAAAAATAATTCTCAGATTGCCCGTTCCTTCGGAGCAGGTACAGTAATGCTTCGAAATAAGCAAGTGGTCTCTGCTTCGAAATAAGCAACTCCGTATCCCCTCTTCTTTGTTTCAAGTCGCCCGCAAAGTGAGAGGTACGAGAAATGAGTGAGAGGTCCATGAAAGCGCGAAGCCGATGTTTAGTGTAATAAATTTCACGCTCGACTGAGCAGTGACATCGGTTAGTAGAAGAAGGATGGAATATATATAATGCTTTCTCAGTCTGGTATATTTGCTTCGAAATAAAGCATAGTGCGAGAATGAGAGGGCATGCTATATTCTATCCTTGTCCAAAAAATAACATCGCTGCTCGGCCGATCACTTTATGATTTGCCGCTACCTCGGATCTCTCACTCGTTTCTCGCGTTCTCTATCGTCCCGTTTCGAGAACAAAGTCAAGCCGAATAGCATACCTGCTTCGAAATAAGCAACTGTTCGGTCCCGAGCCACTTGCTTATTTCGAAGCATTACTGTATATATTTTTCAGCAGCGAGGAGTGCTACGGTGTGCTATGTAAAATCCACGCGTTTGGTCAGTCAGAATTTATCGGAGCGTGACAGTTCTATCATTTGGGTTGAAAGAAAGATAGCATGATCACCGTACATCTCACTCTAAACGCGCGCCAATGTTTCGCTTTCGTTCTTCATGCGTATCGTGGCGATGCCTCTGGCGAGATGAGCATTTGAATGTGTTTGTAAAAATACTTGAGGCGCTGTTGCCTTCCTAGATCGTGTTGCGCGCACGCTAGCTGAGAATTAAACCTTTCAAGTTCGTAACAAAACACGCAAGTGGCTCCACCAGGCCCAACGAAAAAACTACTGTAATACCGACGTCCCGAATCGGTGACGTCACGTACTGTGTCTACCCCCTTAACATCGTCGTGCCATCTTTTACCGTCCACTCCGCGGCGTTTATGAAATCATAACCTAGCAACACTCCATATTCTAAGACCGCGTTTTCCACGACGTGTAGTGTAGCCTCGCGTATCTCGTCGTCGATTACAATCTCCGCGTTAAACCTCCCGAGAGTTCGGTATTCTTGAGACCCTATTCCCCGGAGACGTATTTTTTCGCTCGTTAACGGCGGAGCCCCGATGTCGAGGTATACGTTCTCGCGGATCAGGGCCACGTGACTACCCGTATCAAGAACGGCTACCGCGGCGCACTCGTTCACGCGCACATCTTTTCGGCATTACGTCTTAGCGGACTCCGCGACAGCGAGGACGTTTTTCGCGGCCTGTTTCTTTGTCGGACAATCGCGTGAGATGTGACCATACTCGTTACATTGAAAGCGCTTACGACCTCTGTCCTGCGCGGGGCATTTCGATGTAGGATGTCCTCGGTCGCCGCAGTTGTTGCACCTCTTCGTTGCTGTCGTCGAGCTCGCTGTGCTGTCACCCCTGGGTTTTGACGCCGGTTCTCCTCCCTTGCACGTCGCACTGGTTGTTTTCGGCCTGAGCGTGATTTTTCCGAACGCCTCCCAGCATATCGGCGTTCGTCCTGAACCTCTGGAGGCGCGCCTGGTCCTGGAGAACGGGGTCGGGTACCCCGTCGATGACACAGTCGATGAGTTCCTCTTCGTCTATGTTGATTCGGTTCGCTAGGATTACCTTCTGGTGGAGGTAATCGGTTAATGTCTCCCCGCGGCGCCACGTCCTCTCCTCGAACCGCCGCCTCGCGGCGCGCCGATTGTGTAGATTGCACATTTTTTGGGCAAGTTCTTTTATTCTGGCAGTTAGGGAGGTGAATAGTCAAAATGAAAATGTGTTTCTCTGTAAACAAAGATTAAGATTTTATTCGTTGACTTATGATACTTCTTTATATTATTTACATTATTTACACTCCTACCTGTAACTACCCGATAAGAACCACAGCACCTTTTTTTCGTTCCATTTTTATAATTATAATCGAATTTTTATATTTTAAGTTTTATTTAATTTTCATTATTCATATTCGGTATTTAATTTAATTTGTATTGTATAGTAATTTATGTAATAAATAATTTTTATTTATCGATAACTGAGTCTGTTAAATAAGTCGATAAACGTATAGTCGGTAAGTCAGATGATAAAACAGAATATCGATAAATTATCGACGTGTGACCAGGTGTGCGCCAGCGCAACCCCGATGATCTCGCAGTGGAGTGAAGTCCTAGAGTAGGGAGGCCGCGTAGATTAAGGAGCAGGGGTACTCGGCCGTCACGTGATGGGGAATTCCAGAAAGCTGAAGAAATTCTATAATGAAAAAAGCGCCAAGTCAGCAGAATCTGACTATAAATAAAGGCGTTCCACACGGTATCAGCGCAGATCTTCTCTGACCACGGTCAGGAGCAGGCAACACTCTGGAAGTAGAGGAAAGCTTGCGCTGAATTGCTTAGGCAACCATAGAGCGCGAGAAATAGCTTTATCCTTCTCTTCCGGTGGTGACGTACAAGACTTCGGATCTGTGGGCATCCTACTCACGGTACGCAACGTGTTAATCAGGTGTTTTTACTAAGCCATACCCAAGTATAAAGAGCTAGCCTGAAACGGCCTGTATTTAACACAGCTCTGGCTAGTCCAGAAACCGATTGCGACCCGTAGGAAAAGTCCGCTCGTGTCTGAGGGTACTGTACAAGCCATTGGAAAATAGTTTCCAGTACTTAGAGTAATTGGCAAATTGTACAGAGTGTTGGCTGCATCCGAAGATTAAGCCGCGTTAGCGTTATTATTATTAATTATCATTTATTACTAATTACTAGCTACTAATTTCTAATTATATACGAGTATACTAATTACTAATCATATATTCTTCACTGTATTTCCAATCTAGGGCGAACTTATTATAATTTCTCATTGTATTCCATATTCTAGCCGCACCTATTGTTATACTAACGATATTATTTTATATTATACTCAGAGCTATCATATTCAATTAACATTCACTTACCTTCTTGAATAAACTACTATTAGTTCTAGCACATTAATGTTTGGATTTTACTCCTCAACCGCACACCACGCGAACCTATAATCCCTATTTCATTCATACGAGTCGCCTTCTAAGGGAACCGCTCTCCCCATACGTCGGTTCAGTGACGTACCTATCGTTGGGTCGTTACATACCTGTAAACAAAGAAACGATAATTACAGTTTACGCTTATCCTTTCTTTATTTATCCTACTTCGTATTTTCTTATTTCTAAATTTTTCTTTATAATTTCGCACGTGTCCTCTTTGGTTATCTACCGGTAGTCGATTGAAGGTGCACGGAGCATGAGGCGCGGCAGACTTCAGGTTCACGGAAGTATACTTTCGTTTCATGTATATAATGGGCAGGTATTTCACAAATGGCCCGGGCATTTTATATAATACCCACGGTTCGTTGACATTAACTCTTTGCGGTCCGATGTCGAGTGTGACTCGACATCGCCTTTCGTTTCGGCACGTCCGATGTCGAGTGTGGCTCGACCTGCCGAAACGAAACGCTGAAAAGCGTTCGGACCGCAAAGGGTTAAACTTATTACAGTATAGACTCGTTATAAGCTAAAAAGATCTCTACGCTATTTGCAAAGAAACCATCCCCACCATTGGGGGGTATACCCCTCGAGACGCCGCGAAGCTCGCTCGCCGAGTAGCGTAACATCGGTGAGGCAACACTAATGCAATAACCTAACTTTGTTATTTTTCATTTTCTTTCGATAAAACTTTTTCCATGATATTTCTGAGATTTTTCTAATTGCAATGTTACCAAACACGATATAATTCGGACCATATTTACCGTGTAGACTCATTATAAGCAAAACATTCGGGACCGGACTTTTGCTTATAACGTGTAGTTCCACTATTGTTTGATGTTTGCCGACTGCTTCGAACGTAGAAAAGGACCTTGAGTGAAAAAGTTGGCGAGTCAAGGTCATGCTCTCACTCTATTCCACCTCTCTAGCTACCACACGCATGTTCCTTATTGGCTGAGGCCGGTGACAAAGGTTGACGACGAACATGTTGGGACAGAGTGAAATAGAATAATTTCACAGCATTGGCGTAACCACCCAATTAAAGTGTCAGCTATAAAAAGATACACTTTCTATCTATTGCCGCTAGAGATCGGCAATTGGGAGGCTACGTCAATGCTGCAAAGTTATCATTCTATTTCACTTTGTCCAGATATGCTCGTCGTCGTCCTTTGTCACTGGCCGCAGCCAATAACGACATAGCGCACGGGAGCAGGAGAGGTGGAACAGAGTGAGAAAGTAAACAATCTACCTCGCCAACTTGTCGTGAACGGACAATATGTCGGTGAGACAACTTAACTTTGTTATCTCTCATTTTTTTTTTATAAAATTTTTTCCATCATATATCTGACATTTTTCTCATTGAAATGATACCAAACACGATATAACTCGGACCATATTTACTTGAAACAACTTATTATGTATCATTATCATTTCTATTAAATTAGAAAAAAGTTTTATCTCAAGTATCTGTTCAATCAGCTATCGTATCACAATAACCAGTTTTTATTAGATTATATAAATATTTGCATTTCATTATAAAATGATAGTTTCATAGAAATGATAATGATACATAATAAGTTGTTTCAAGTAAATATGGTCCGAATTATATCGTGTTAAATATCATAGAAAAAGTTTTATAAAAAAAAATGAAAAATAACAAAGCTAGGTTGTTGCATTAGTGTTGCCTTACCGATATAGAGCGGTCTGTGTTCGCTCCGTCCTCTTTTTCACTCGCTGTCCTTTTTTACGTTCGAAACAGTCGGCAAATATCAAACAATGGTGGAACTACGCGTTATAAGCAAAAGTCCGGTCCCGAGCGTTTTGCTTATAACGAGTCTATACTGTATTATTATTATCATTAAAACCATACATAGATGTGATAGATTAGGATGGGCCACACACTTAAATCCGGCCGCCGAGAAGCGGCCGGCATCGCTTCCGTTATTATTTAAACAACACTATTGTCTTAGGAAAGTGTTGCCGGCCGCCTTACGGCGCGCCGCGGCCGGATTTATATATGTAGCCTAATCTAACCTATTGTAGGATTTTTGGATGTAGATATTAAACTTTTATTATTATACTTTAACAATTAATATATATCATAGAATTATAACAGTAACGTAGGATTTCCTCGCTCTTACAAAAAGGACTGCCTTCCTTACACACGCCACGCACTCTCATCTGTTTTTTACCCTAGCGCGTTGCCAACCTTCCCGTCTTAACATCTCACATTCGGCTATCCTGAATTATCATCCGCCCCGGATAATCCCTTATCTGAGACCCACGGCTTAATATACTCGGCACACGTGCTAGTTGCACGAGGCACTTCACCTGAATACACTCTTTTTACATCGTAAGTATCGTTCGGTTTAACTTTCTCAATCTCATATGGACCTAAGAATTTTGCACGCAATTTTCGTCCAGGCCCCAGCTGGGTACGCTTTATAGCAACCAAGTCTCCTTTTTCATACTTAAGTGGTTCGCGTCGTCGTAAATTATAGGTTTTCCTATTCTCCTCTTGCGTCTTCAGGAGTTGTTCCTTCGCTTGGGCTCGAAGTGCGTCTCGAGTCTCCTGAAAATCCGCTCGAAATTCATTCTCAATTATTTCTTTGAGTCGTAAGTCTTCCTTCTGCCTCATTTTCACGCCCATCAGCAACTCGAACGGCGTCATTCCAATGCTCCGCTGATAGGTTGAATTCAGCACCTGCTGAACACGACTCACATGTTGATACCACTTGGCAGGGTCTTCCAAAGAAAGCTTCGTAAGGATCGGAATAATCGTCCGGTTGAGTCTTTCGACTTGCCCGTTTGATCGAGGCAAACCTGTAGTAATCATCGTGTGCTTTATCTGCTCTGCGTTGCAATACTGGCTAAATTCCTGAGAAGAAAATACAGTTCCTCTGTCGGAAACAATATGAGCAGGATTGCCAAATACTTGCTTCTGGAGCTCCAATTTAGAGATGACCTCTCGCGTCGTTGTTGATTTGGTAGGATAGAGCCATAAAAATTTGGAAAAACTATCTTGTTTGTGAATTTGCGCAATGTTCGCGCCGGTTATTTTTCTTCCCGGTGAGACTCCCGGCAATACATGTACTCACGCACGTCCAATGATACAACCGTGACTCGTGGTAGGAGAAAGAAAGGACAGGCGTGGTGAACAAAATTGATTTCCCTTTAATGAAATGTCACAGCTCTGTTCAGCTTAATAGCAAGAAGACCACGGCAATAACCCCCACGACTGGTCGAACAATACCACTATACAGTCAACAAATTCCGCATTCGTGTTGCCCAATTGTGTTCGATAAGAGTTCTCAGCTGCGACTGTCTTTTCCGATCCCCCCGCTTCGAACCTTTTGCTCCGATCGCGGCGCTTGGCTCGGTTCGTCAGGTGCTGTCATCTTTTCAGATCCGCACGCTAATTAGAGCGCGCGCGTTAATTAAATCTAAAGACGCTTAAATCTTAAAGGTAGGAACTAGAATCCCAAACATGCCGCTCGCCTCGTGCGATGGTACGAAACAAAGTTCACCTTAAAGGGCGTTAACAACTTCTAAGCCTAGAGCTTGACATAATCTCTATACTCTACATTGTATTTTCGCAAAACAGTCAAATTCAAATTAAAGAAAGATACAAATATACAAAAAGTGATATAAAGTAATATTTGAACGTAAACTTAACTAAGGCAAAATTAGGAGCTTAAATCTAACGTGCTTGACTCTAGTTCGCCGCCCGCCGTGCGACGAAGGTCTAAGCGAATGCTGGGCGCAAATCTTCCGCCCGCCATGCGACTAATAACAAATGGTCAATTTTGACAAGTTTCGACGGGTAGTTTACACAATTTTACGATTGGTCTTTTAAATAGTCCGGAGGCAGTTTTTACTTCTGCTACTCGGACATTTCCGCTTGAGTCCGGAAAAACCTTGACGATACGCGCTAGCTCCCACTTGCTGGGAGGGAGCAGATCATTTCGGACAATTACAAGTTCTCCTACTCGGAGATTGTCACAACCCTGTTGCCACTTGTTTCTTTGCTGAAGACCGTGTAAATAATCTTTGGACCAAATCCTCCAGAAGCTCTCGAACATTCGGTGGACTCGCTGCCATCGGCTCAACCTAGCTTCCGACAAGTCCAGTACCGACTCCTCAGGCATTGAATTTAAAGGTCGGCCTACTAGGAAGTGTCCTGGAGTTAAAGAGGAAAGGTCGTTAGGATCATCGGTCAAGGGAGAGATAGGGCGTGAATTTAAACACGATTCGATCTGCGCTAATAGTGTAGAGAACTCTTCAAGGGAGAGCGTGTGCGATCCTACTATTCTTTTGAAATGATGCTTCATAGCTTTAACTCCAGCCTCCCACAGGCCCCCGAAGTGTGGAGCGGAGGGTGGAATAAATTTCCAACTAATCTTGTCGGTTGCTAGCCAGGACTTTAGATTCGAATCACGCGTTAGAGCATAGAAGGCTCGTGATAGTTCGCGCTCAGCTCCCTGAAAATTGGTGCCGTTATCGCTATACATAACGGAAGGTAGACCGCGTCGAGCCGAAAATCGTTTAAATGCGGCGATAAATCCGTTGGAAGTATAATCATTGACGAGTTCCAAATGGATTGCTCTGGTTGAAAGACAAACGAACAGGGCAACGTACACCTTGTGAGATTTCTGCCCTCGCGTCGCGGAGCACGTCGCGTGAAACGGGCCAGCGTAATCCACTCCTGTGTGGACGAAAGGACATGACGGGGTGACGCGCGCCTTCGGTAATTCTCCCATCTGCTGAGAAATAGGCTTTGCCCGGTAACGCGTGCAAATGACGCAATTGTGCACTACTGACTTCACTAGATTCCGTGCGTTCAAAATCCAGAATTGTTGTCTTACAGCTCGGAGGGTTAACTGAGAGCCGCCGTGGAGGCAACGCCTATGTGCTTGCTCGACGATAAGGTCAGAGATTCGATGACGAGGTAAGATAACCGGATGTTTCTCTTCGTAAGAGAACGGAGAATTTTCTAATCGGCCTCCCACTCGTAACAATCCGTCGTCGTCCACGAAGGGATTCAGACTTTTCAGTTTGCTAGCCTTTGGAAGCTGTGCTCCTGATTTGATAGCAGAGATTTCGTCAGAAAAATGAAAGATTTGTACCGACCTGATCCAAAAGGATCGAGCTAATTTTATAGCGATCGCTAGTGAATTCTTACAATCATTTTGAGCAAGAGTTGAGAAGCGCCTATAACGCGAAAGTTTACTGCACAAGAGAATGCAATATGCAGTTATCTTGAGAAGACGAGGCCATGTTGAGACATCGTCCGGGAGATTCCATTCTGATCGGTCGGAACGAACGATTAGAGTTTTCACAGATCTCATTTCCTCCTCGATAAGAATACCTTCCGGGTGCGGTTGCTCAGGCCAGGAGGAAGTATCTAATTTGAGCCAAGAAGGTCCGTACCACCAGAGGTGGTGATCCTTGAGATAAGATGTACTGACGCCACGAGAGGCGCAGTCGGCTGGGTTTTGCTTTGTATTGACATATCCCCAAACTGCGTCCGGTAATCGATTTTGTATGTCGGCTACTCGATTGGCCACGAAAGTTTTCCATTGAGAAGGATGTTTCTTAATCCAGGAGAGAGTAATCATCGAGTCCGACCAACAGTAGAGAGGAACTGTGGAAAGATTTAGAGTAAGCTTTACAAATGATAAGAGTTTGGTGAGTAACTGAGCCGCGCACAGCTCTAAACGAGGAATACTGACCGTTTGAAGCGGCGCTATTTTAGTCTTACTAATAAGGAGGCTAGTTCTGACTAGATTCGCATCAATTTCGACCCTAAGGTAGACGACTGCTGCGTAAGCTCTGCTAGACGCATCAGCGAATCCATGCAGCTGCACTCCGTTAATATTTGGACTTTGATTAGTCCATCGTGGTATCGACACTTCGTGCAGACACTTCAGATTTTCGAAATAACTCTCCCAAGATTCTCGGAGATCACTCGGTAACGGAGAGTCCCAATCTAACTTTCGAATCCACAGTTCCTGTAGGAATACCTTCGCTAGGATAACGATCGGTGTAATTAGACCGAGAGGGTCAAATATGCGAGATATAATGGAGAGAACGGAGCGCTTTGTCGTTTCAATGTTCCCTCTTGTTTACAGGATACAGGATAGGCCCAAGGCCTTGATTGGCTGATTATCAGAAAACGAGACAGGTGTGCTGACCAAAAGATCAGTCTTAGGTATTTCATGAAGAAGTTCTGCGGAATTCGATGTCCACTTTCGCAAATGGAAACCTCCCAATTTTAAGAGAGAGTTAAGCTGTTCTCGGATTTCTGAAATCTCAGAGGGATCGTGGGCGCCGAAAAGAACGTCGTCCACGTAGGTAGATTCATGCAAAACCGATGTGGCGCGTGGGAATGCGGCACCCTCATCGTCGCACAATTGTTTTAGAACGCGCATCGCCAAGTATGGCGCGCAAGCGGTACCATAAGTTACGGTTAACAAATCGTAGGAAGAGACTGGTTTGTCTACGTCAGAACGCCATAAGATTCTTTGATACTTCGTGTCAGCGGGGTATACGAAAATTTGCCTAAACATTTTTGCTATGTCAGCGATATAGACTAACCGATGAGTTCTCCATCTGAGTAGAATCGATGGGAGATCCGTTTGTAGCTTAGGTCCCGTCAACAACTGGTCATTAAGTGACGAACCTGATCGAGTTACGCAAGAAGCGTTAAATACAACCCTCAGAGGGGAAGTAGTACTAGATTCTCTAAGAACCGGATGATGAGGCATATAATAACCAGCTGATGTTCGAAAATCAGAGTTCTTCGGGAGAACAGTAGGAGCCATATGTCCAAGCTGCTCGTATTCAGAGAGAAAGGAAGAATATGCCTCCGCAAGTTTAACGTCCTTGGAGAGACGGATTTCTAATCGATTGAGCGATCGCGACGCGATTTGAAACGAATCAACGAACTCGGTAACAGCGCCTTCTTTGAAGGGCAACTTCACGACGTAACGACCGTCGGTGCGGCGAGAGTGAGTGGAGGCGAAATGCAGTTCGCAACGGTTTTCGTCCTCCGAGAGAGCATGGAAGCTTGGAATTTCTTCAAGCTCCCAGAATTTGCGCAGATTTAATTCATTCGCGTGGGGGATATTCGACTGTAAACAGGATATGCCCTTGGAAGGGGTTCCTCGTCTGGTCGAAGGCGCACAAGGCCCGAATACTATCCAGCCAAATATTGTGCGCTGAGCAATAGGTTCATCGGCAGAACCTTTTCGTAATCCATTGAGCAAGATAGATCCGTAGAGGTCAGCACCAATTAGCAGGTCGATGCGATCGAGTTTGGACTTATTTCCGTCCGCTAGTTTGATTCCTCTCAAGTGAGGGATAGTATCGAATCTAAAGTTCGGAATGTCTCGATGGGAAGTAAGGTTCGGAAGGATGAGAGCACTTGTTTTTATAAAATCGTCATCATTGCCGCACGCGCCTATTTGTATTTGCGACGTATAATTAACAACATTAGCGCATTGGTCGCCTATACCCGTCACGCGTATCTTAACTTTTCTGCGAGAAAGTCTCAATGACTGTGCAGCTCGCTCACTTATAAAAGTGGCTTCCGAGCCAGTATCAATTAATGCGCGTAACTTTACAGATCGACCAGCAAAGGAGCGTACGGTTACTCGCGCGGTAGCGAGTAAGACTCGTGTCGGCGAATCATCGAATGAATCTCGAGAAATCAATGCCTTCAGAGCCACACTAGACGTTGTAGGACTCACCGAATTAGCTGCGGAACCTTCGTCTTCCTTGTCGGATTCAGCTTTCTCTTTATCCGAATTATTACCTTCAACTTCCTCATGTAAAAGCGAATGGTGCTTGCGGCCGCAGCGAGCACACTTCCTGCTCGAGAGACAATTTCGAGGGTAATGTCCCTTTCCCAGACAATTGAAGCAACAGCGATGCTTTTTTACAAGTTCCTTACGTTTACCTACGTTTAATGATTTAAATTTAGTACATTGATACAGCGAGTGAGCTTCGTTACATGAAATGCATTTAGATTTATCAACGGCAGAGACGAGAGATTTCGTGTTTGTTGTACGACTTGATTTCTTATTCCCTTCACTGATTTGTTGAGTAGCTTCTAAAGCTCTTAGTCGATTGACTAGAAATTGACTGAGTTCTTTGAAGGTCGGAAGTTCGGTTGCACCTCCGAGAAGAAGATTCCACTCTTGCAGTGTTTTTACATCTAATTTACGTTCAATAATCGCGACCACGAAATCGTCGTCTACTGCACGGCCAAGGTTTTTCAACGCATGAACAGAGTCGTTTATGTTATCGTAAACTCGTTTTAATTCAGTCGCGGATTCAGATTTCATAGGCGTCAACTCGAGAACAGCGCGTAAATGACTGGATACAATCATTCTCTTGTTTTCATAACGCCGCGTCAACTCAGTCCACGCAGTTTGATAGTTAGCCTCGGTAACTGATATATTTCTCAGGATCAGACTAGCCTCTCCGATTAGACTCATCTTCAAATAATGCAACCGTTGCACATCGGACAACCCTTCATTAGAGACTACCAAGGAATGAAATAAATCTCGAAAATTTGACCATTCGGTATATTGACCCGAAAATTTTGGTAACTGAATGCGAGGTAAAGGCATTGACGCAGCGTTTAAAGCAGTAGAATTATTAACAATACTAGAATTTGACACGGGTGTTGACAACTTATCCAACAGTTCGGCGAAGAAATCCGCCGCCTCGAAATAGCTGTCCTCCGTTGTCTGCATCTCGTCACTCCGGAAGTATGACAGTCTCTCCACATCGTCCTGAGAGGCTGCCGCCACAATGGCAGAATGTAACGCCTGGCATTTTCCCCATCTTTCTTGAAGAAGCGCTTGTCGACAGCGTATGTTGCAGGTCGTATAATTAGCCTGACCGATCTTCCTGAAGTTTTCCAGCGTTCGGTGGATTTGTCGCATTACTTCGCGTTGTTCCTTCAAAAGTTGGTCCATTTTAAAAATAATGCGTATCTCCCTTTTTCACCGTGGATACGAGTATATTTCACCGTCACTGTTCCGGTGAAACCTTGAAGATATTGTCACTGTGTGAACACAATAGTCAATATCGAAAAACCAACAATGTATGTTGTTTTGATACGTGTCCTTGTATTTGTCTCGTTGCCTCGTGCGAATCTTCTCGAACGAGGAATCACTTTCACGAAATCACTTTGTCTTTTACAAAATTCTGGAAAATGGGCTCTCACGGGGCCGGCATTTATATATCCGGCTCGAAGGACCATTAAATGTTTGTGAATTTGCGCAATGTTCGCGCCGGTTATTTTTCTTCCCGGTGAGACTCCCGGCAATACATGTACTCACGCACGTCCAATGATACAACCGTGACTCGTGGTAGGAGAAAGAAAGGACAGGCGTGGTGAACAAAATTGATTTCCCTTTAATGAAATGTCACAGCTCTGTTCAGCTTAATAGCAAGAAGACCACGGCAATAACCCCCACGACTGGTCGAACAATACCACTATACAGTCAACAAATTCCGCATTCGTGTTGCCCAATTGTGTTCGATAAGAGTTCTCAGCTGCGACTGTCGTTTCCGATCCCCCCGCTTCGAACCTTTTGCTCCGATCGCGGCGCTTGGCTCGGTTCGTCAGGTGCTGTCATCTTTTCAGATCCGCACGCTAATTAGAGCGCGCGCGTTAATTAAATCTAAAAGACGCTTAAATCTTAAAGGTAGGAACTAGAATCCCAAACAATCTACAACTGCAACGATATGGTTGTAGTTCTTACTCGTTGACTCCAATGGACCCAAATGATCGACGTGGTACGTAAACAGTGGCACCTCGTTTTTCGGTATGGGATGAAGGAATCCCTCCTGCTTACCTTCCTTTTTATTTGCTAGGATGCACGGAATACAGTTAGTGATGACTTTTTTCACTTTCTTCGTCAACTCCGGGATGTAATACTCCCTCTTAATTTTCTCTTCTGTTCTCTTAACAGCAAAATGACCCTTTTCATGCGCCGTCCTAATGATTTCGTTTTCCATCGACTTCGGGACCATCAGCAAATCGACACCGTTGATAACCCTGTGCAAGATTCCATCTCGCAGCGTATAGTCATTGTTCTGGTTCTTTTGCACATCTTCGATAATGACCTTGAGTTTTGGGTCATCCTCTTGTCCCCTTTTTACTCGTGAAATAACATCGTTTAATGTGACCGACATAACTGAAGCTCTACTTATTGCATCCACATGCTTCATTTTTGTACCAGGTCTGTGTTCAATCGTATAGTCATAGTCTTCCAATAGCTGAGCCCATCTCCATATTTTCGCAGAAACCTCTTTTTTTTGCATCGTTTGATTGAACGCCGCACAATCAGTTACAATCTTAAAATGTAATCCTAATAAATATACACGAAATTTGTTTAAGGCTTCAATAATTGCCAAAACCTCTAGCTCGTAACTCTTATAATTTCGTTCTGTCGGCGTAGGTTTATGACTCCAAAAATGTATCGGATGAAACTTTTCATCCATAGTCGACCTCTGCAACAGAATAGCACCGAAACCGTCCTGACATGCATCTGTATGCAGTTCCGTTTCATCTTTAGGGTCAAATATCTTCAAAACCGGCGCAGTAGTTAACGCTCGCTTTAGGTTAACAAACGCGTATCCTTTTTTATCACCAAACTGAAACGGCTTATCTTTCCGTAACAGATCACTTAACGGCTTTGCAATTAACGAATATGAGTTTATGAACTTTCTGAAATATCCGGTTAACCCGAGAAAACGCTGTACTTTTTTAGTAGTCTTTGGTTCTGGATAATGCGTAACGGCTTTTACTTTTTCAGACGATGGACTCACGGTACCACTTTCAATGACTTGGCCTAAAAATTCGATACGTCGTTTCATGAATTGACATTTTTTCTTGTTTAAATTCAATCATACTCTCCAGCAACTCGCAAAAGTAACTCCAATCGCTCAACTGCTTCCTTTTCATTTGTCGCCAGAATAATTACATCATCAAGGTACACCAATACTATTCCTTCATTAACCAAAGGACGAAAGATATAGTTAATATATCGTTGGAACACGGGCGGTGAATTGCATAATCCGAATGGAGCTTTAAGAAACTGGAATTGTCCACTGTGCGTCACAAAGGCTGTATATTTACGACTTTCTTTTTCGACTTCTACATGGAAGAATCCATTCTTTAAATCTATGGTACTATATATAGATACACCTCGTAAATTATCAATTAAGTCCTCTATAAGGGGTAAAGGATACCTATCTTTTTCAATCAATTTGTTTAACTGACGATAATCTGTGTATACTCGTGGAGTTCCATCTTTCTTTTTGACGACTACTACAGAACTTGCAAATTCAGATGAACTTGGTTCGACAATTCCATCTTCCATCCACTCTTTTATTTGCTTATCCACTATTTCTTTTTCTACTATCGGCAATCGTCTCCGTCTTTGGCAAATTACTTTATCCTCTTTTAATGAAATACTCGATTTTATATCAGTCGACTTACATATCTTTGGTTCATAAGTAGCAATTAACTCATTAACTCTTTCACGTGTCTCCGGCCTTGCCTCAGAATCTACATCGACTTGTACCTCTTCAGACACATCTACTTGCATCGATAATATGGGATTTATTCTTTCTGTAATCGTAATGCCATTCCGATCAAATTTTAACTCAGCAAGCTCTAAGATATTTCTGCCAATCACAACATTCATATTCATAGCATCAGAAGGAACGTCCTGTATTCCTACAGTTACGGCGCCATGCCATTTTCTCGTCGTGAATTTTTTCTTTTGTCGTTCGTCTTCGTTGGCTTGTCTCGTTCACATCCCGGACGAGCCCCCAATATTTGTAGGATTTTTATAGATGTAGATATTAAACTTTTATTATTATACTTTAACAATTAATATATATCATAGAATTATAACAGTAACGTAGGATTTCCTCGCTCTTACAAAAAGGACTGCCTTCCTCACACACGCCACGCACTCTCATCTGTTTTTTACCCTAGCGCGTTGCCAACCTTCCCGTCTTAACATCCCACACTATCATATCTAGGTAACAAGAGCATGTCAATACATTGACCACCACCCTCTAGGTATTCAGTATAATGACCGGACATTTTATAGATTGACCGAAACTTATTACGGACATTTTGCACAATGTTTTTTCGAACGGTCATTCTACACAATGCCCGGTCATTTTGCAAAATGCCCACGTTAAACACATTGCCTGTTACAAAAGGTATCATCGCAATTGGTTCATTCCTTGCAGAGTAACACCAAGAAATAAGCTTTTTGCTATAACAATAGTTATTAATAATAATAAATTCCATACATTTTTGGAAGCGAGCTCATCGCGGAAATATCTCCTATTAGATTGGAAAGCTTTCATAGCGATCGGTACATTCCTTGCAGAATATCGCTAAAGAATAGGAGTTTGCAATAACAATAGTTATTATATATGTACAGGTAGGTCTCGATTAGTGCGAGTAACAAATCCCAGAAATTGTTCGCATTATTTGAATTCGTACTATTCGAATATTTGAAATATAGGAATCGGTTCTTAGTTAAAGAAAACATACGATTAAAATTTTGAAATATATTGTGACCCTTTCGGGGGCTCACTCTTTACTTTTCCGCAATACACAAGATTCTATAATTTCGCTGGGCGCCAGCCACGTTTCGTGGCGACGAGGAATTGGGAGACAGTAAGGGGTTATTACAGAAGACGGGTTTCGCGGCACTTCCGGGATGGCCGTACAATGTTTCGCGGGGGAGTGCGCGAGGAGGATAGTTTAGGGTAGGGAAAATCTCAGGGCGGGAAAGGGTTCACGGGAAAGTTCCTTTACGTTACGCGTCGAGGAGAGGTCGAAATAAGGGAAATTTAAAGGGGGATTGGAAAACGAAGAAGGTAGCCGTTGCCGGACACAGAATATATGATTTTAGATAATGTAAGGGACTCACCGGTGTTGCACACCACACACACTCAAACCCACTACTATTCGCTTTACAAAATTGCTATATCGCTTAAGGAGGTAGACTAGGGTAATGCAGCGAGGTGACATTACCGGCAAAAATGGGCCTAAAAAGGGGTCTGGGACTTTTCGCTTTTCGTCCTTATATGAGAGTATTTGAGGCTGGGTGAGGGCTCATTCGAAAAAGGAAGATTCAATGCAGCACGCTCTGGTCATGATTGAACGATATTTTGTTAATATCTAATAATATGAGTGTCCAAAGTAGAAGAAAAATCGAGAAAATACATCCGCAGAATCAAAGGTATTTTTAGGTCACTAAAACAGTTTTGTGACTCAAACGATGACCAGAGCGTGCTGCATTGAACCTTTCTCTTTCGAATGAGCCCTCACCCAGCCTCAAATATTCTCATATAAGGACGAAAAGCGAAAAGTCGCGATTGCATTCTCACAGACGAGTTTCGCCATTATCTGGATACTACAGAGCAAGTCACGTGACAAATTTAGTTCAGCTAGTGGTTAGGAGATGGCGCCTACTCAGGAGGACTTGTAGAAATAAGTGATTCCTTAGGAGTTAGGATTCCTACTTTATCAATTGATGGAAAACAAGCTCACTACCGCTTTTCATATAGAATTTTATTAATTGTCAATTATTATAAATTTGTAACTACGCTGTACATTTAACTGGTCCTAATGCACTTGACACGGCTTAGAACGCTCAACAACGGTTTTAAATTCTCTGATGAGAACACCCACGAACGGAATACAAAGTTTCTCAAAACACAAAGCTACCGCTTCAAACGTCCCCACGAGAATGGAAAAACTTCCATCCGGAACGGGAAAACGACGCTTTTCCCGGAAGTAGATGTCGCGGTAAATTTATCGGAAGTGTACGCTTCGGCGAGACGGTCGACCATCAGCAGAGATCGCCACACTACCCCCTTCCGAGTCTCTCGACCCGTTAGGGAGAGCAGACGACACCCTCGAATAGGTCCTTAAGGGTTGCGTTGACTCTTCTAATATTTCTATAAATGCCGGTTTCAACCGTTCCACCGAAACGACCTGGTCCTTTCCTCGTAACTCGATAAGGAAGGCGCGATCGGATATTCTCCGCAATACGCGACATGGGCCCTCGTATGGCTGTTCCAGGGGCCTTCTAACAGCGTCAACGCGCACAAATACATGACTGCACGAATATAAATCTTTAGATACAAAGTGCGATTTGCGTGCGTGATGCACCGTGGGTTTTGGTCGTACTTGTCTCATGACGTCACGGAATTTACTAATATTAAAACTGTCAAGAGGTTGAACGTCCATAAAAAATTCGCCAGGTAATCTAAGGGGTGCACCATACAATAATTCAGCTGCCGATGCACCTATGTCCTCTTTAAAACTACATCGCAGTCCCAATAACACCGTGGGAAGCACCGCGACCCAGTCCTGTGACTCGTGACACATTATTGCCGCTTTTAGGGACCTATGCCACCGCTCTACCATGCCATTCGACGCTGGATGGTAAGCAGTGGTGCGGATTCTTTTACACCCTACAAGAACTGTTAACGCAGAAAATAGTTGAGCTTCAAATTGAGCTCCCCTGTCGGTTGTGATAGTGGCCGGGGCTCCAAACCTCGCCACCCATGCGGCGTAGAATCCTGAGGCGACGATTTCCGCAGAAGTATCTTTGACTGGCACAGCCTCAGGCCACCGGGAAAACCTGTCTATCATCGTTACACAGTATTTATAACCCTTCGCTATGGGCAGAGGTCCTATAATGTCTAAGCGTACATGGTCGAATCTACCCTCTGGAACAACCATCTTTTGAGGAACATTGACCGTATGTCTGGCAACCTTACTTCTTTGGCAATTAATACAAGTTCTGGCCCACCGAACTACATCTCTATTCATTTTTGGCCAAACAAATCTACTACCAATCATCCTCTTCGTAGCTCTACCACTCGGATGCGCAAGATTGTGGACGGTATCAAAGATGCGCCTTCTTAACACTGCTGGTATATAAGGCCTGATATTGTCGGTGGATATATCACAATAAACGATAGTTTCGGAACCATCTAATTTAAGCTGTTTCAGGTCTAATGAAGAACCACCCTGCAGAATACGTGTAAGCTCTGTATCTAATTCCTGCTGTTGGGCTATTTCTTGTGTACTCACCACGACTGGCATACTGACAACGTCCAGCCGTGATAGAGCATCAGCCACTGAATTATTTACTCCCGAAATGTGAACTATCCTAGTAGTGAACTGTACTATATAATCAAGTTGACGTAATTGTCTAGGTGAGGCTTTATCAGATTTCTGTGCAAAAACGTAAGTCAGTGGTTTATGGTCCGTCTGTATGGTAAAGTCACGTCCTTCTAACATGTGTCTAAAATATTTGGTTGCTTTAAAAATTGCTGTTAATTCTCTGTCATACGTACTGTACCTTGACTCTTGGGGTGTAAACTTCTTTGAAAAAAAACCTAGTGGTTCCCACATTCCTTTAACTTCCTGTTGCAAAACCGCTCCCATAGCAATATCGGAAGCGTCTGTAGCTAACATTAAAGGTGCGTTATCGCGTGGATGTACCAGCAGTGCTGCATCCGCCAATGAGCCTTTACACTTATCGAAGGCTTCCTCAGCCTCAGGCGTCCATTGAATAACTCGCTTATCGCGTTTCCTTGCTCCTTCTAAATATTTATGAAGTGGAGCCTGTATCGCAGCTGCATCCTTAATGAACCTTCGATAAAAATTTAGAATGCCCAAAAATCTGCGCAAATCGGCTATTGTCTTTGGCTTATTATAATTTTTAATGGCTTCAACTTTTTCCGGTACAGGCCTGGCTCCGATGGAGTCTATCAGGTACCCCAGGTACTGTACGGAATGTGCCCCAAAAACGCACTTCGACAAATTAATCGATAACCCGTAAGCCTTTAGCCTTTCAAAACCACACCTCAGATGCTCTTCGTGTTCAAGCTCATTGGCAGAGGCGATCAAAATATCGTCCACAAAACAGAAAACGAAGTTCAAACCTCTGAGTACATCGTCCATGGATCTTTGAAAACTCTGTGCTGCATTCTTTAACCCAAACGTCATCACATTAAACTCGTATAGCCCGAATGGCGTGATGATGGCGGTTTTCGCTCGATCCTCTGGATTGATTGGTATCTGGTGATAAGCCCACGTTAAATCTAAAGTAGTAAAAACTGTCGTTCCGTCAAGTCTATGTGCGAAATCCTGCACGTGAGGAATTGGATATTTGTCAGGGACTGTAATGCTGTTTAGACGCCGGTAGTCACCACATAGTCTCCAGCCACCATTCTTTTTTTGGACCATATGTAATGGACTTGCCCACTGACTACTAGAAGGCTGGCAAATCCCTGCTGCAATAAGGTGGTCAACTTCGGCTTTTGCTGCCTTTAATTTTTCCGGGGGCAACCTTCGCGCCCTTTCCGCGACCGGTGAGCCCCTGGTTACTATGTGGTGACGTACCTGATGGGCGGGAACTTCCTGTTTTTGTACTGTCCGAGTAATGGCAATAAATTCCTGTAACAGTCGTCTGTACGGGTTGTTTATGTCAACAGTCGTCAATGAAGTTTGAGTCGCCGTCTGTACAAAACCAGTAGTTTGTATTTTAGTTAATTCGTCGATCAGTCTCTTATTTCGTAAATCAACCAGAAGACCGAAACGCTTGAGAAAATCAGCACCGATAATAGGCTGTTGAACCTTCGCGACAATGAACTCCCACCTGTACGGACGACGCAATCCGAGGTTCAGAGTCAACCTCCGCGATCCGAATGTACTTATCGGAGTGCCATTCGCCGCATAAATCTTAGAGTCAGTAATGGCGGGTTCTCCTCTTACCGATCTGTGCGGCAATACGGAGATATCCGCCCCTGTATCAATTAAAAAATATAAATTACTATTTCTATCCTTAATAGTGAGACGGCAGTTCTCGTCGCGACCATCCGACGCCATCTCCTTCCCTGCGTGGCAGGGTTAGCCGAAGCTCCAGTAGGTGGTGGACCTGGCCATCCACAAGGAATGACGCATCGATGGGCCCTCTCAGCGAACCTCCGGTGGTAGAAACAGTAGTTGTTCCCTTCGCGTGAAGTTGACCGACTTCCAGATCGCCCCCTTCCAGGACTACCGCGTGGCCGCCATCTTGGCTGGGACCTATAGGGTTGGCGGGACTGTCGCGTAGTGAGCGTCTCCACCATCGAGACTAGCTTCTCCACCTTAGCCTCCAGCGCCTCTATCCTGGTGGACGGTGGTGGAATCACCGGGGTTGATGCTTCAATGGCCGCCACCCTCGGCACAGACATCTCTGCAATCTTATCAGCTAGGAGCGCTAGCCGTTGCAGATCCGTCGTATCGCTAATAGCGAGAACAGTTCTCATGCTCTCCGGTAATTGCTCCAAAAAGAGCGTACGCAGAACGTTTTCTCCGACTTGCCCACCAGCCAGATTTCTAAGTCTCTGCAAACAATGCGAGGATTTCTCGTCCACCACTTCACTTCCTCGCAGCAGCTTCCTCAATTTGGTTTCGTGGGACTCATCAAATGCTTCGATGATCCGTTTCTTTATCTCCTCGTATTTACCACGCGCCGGTGGAGAGGCCAATACGTCCATGACGAAGGGCAGTACGGTGTGGTCCAAATTCGTCACCACGTAACGGTACTTCGTATCGTCGCTGGTTATTCGCGCCAGATCAAAGGTCATCTCCACTGTGATCAACCATGCAGCCGGATTCTCCTTCCAAAACGGCGGTAGCCGTCGTAAGGTAGCTGAATTGATGGATGCCTCAGGAGCGGGCTCATTTACCGTTTCCTTTCGGTCCGCCATTTTGTCTTGTTGTCCGTCCTCTCGCGTGGGTGAATGTTCCAGCGGCATTTACTGTTTTTTTTTTTTGCTTTGATTTCACGCGTTTTATAGCAGTTGCACTACGACGATCACTTCGGGGTCACCAATTGTAGGAATAAGTGATTCCTTAGGAGTTAGGATTCCTACTTTATCAATTGATGGAAAACAAGCTCACTACCGCTTTTCATATAGAATTTTATTAATTGTCAATTATTATAAATTTATAACTACGCTGTACATTTAACTGGTCCTAATGCACTTGACACGGCTTAGAACGCTCAACAACGGTTTTAAATTCTCTGATGAGAACACCCACGAACGGAATACAAAGTTTCTCAAAACACAAAGCTACCGCTTCAAACGTCCCCACGAGAATGGAAAAACTTCCATCCGGAACGGGAAAACGACGCTTTTCCCGGAAGTAGATGTCGCGGTAAATTTATCGGAAGTGTACGCTTCGGCGAGACGGTCGACCATCAGCAGAGGTCGCCACAGACTGCCAACGTGGAATCATAGGAAAACCGAAGCGTTTGCTTGATACATATGTCACAGTAAAAGCGTGATGCAGGCAATGTACATATCCATTTTCGTAAGATTGTAGGTTAGGTTATATGTATGTAGGGACGGCTTATTTTAAAGGTCATCGGTTATTTGAAATCACTGTTGAATTTATATTGTAATTTTATGGCAATATTATTTAAAATAAAAAAAGAGAGATTACAACTTTTTTACTAATGCTGGTAATATTGATTTGCTAATATCATATTTTCAAAGTGTGGAAGTTACACAAAATATTTCAAATCATTCCTCTTATTATTATTCTTTTTTATTATACCGACTATTGTATAAAACATATAGTGAACTTATATGTATGTATATAAATATGCGTCTGTCATGTATGTTTATTAAAAGTAAAAAGTTTACAATCAAAATAAGGGTGGGCTGACGAATGATAAAAAACACTTCATTCTTTATTTCATTTTATTTATTTCATATTCTTATAAAAATATATATATATATATATATATCATTTAAAAATGAATAACTGCTTTGCACCCCTTCTTCCTCTTTCACCTATTCCTCCTCGTCCTCTTCCTCCTCTTCCCGCCCTTGATCCTCCTCCATACAAGGATTCTCGATGCTTTTTTTTTAATTCTTTTATCTGTAATACGAAAAATAAATATAAATGTTATGTTAATTATAATTCATAACTTTGATTGAAACAGTATACTCATGCAAATAGTGACCTACACTAATCGATCGTAAGTGATACATACTCAAATTTTGTCGACTCACGTGCAATTATACTCTTCAGGCATTATCGCAGTACGATAAACTACATGGCAAAATTTATATATTCGTTACAGTGTACAGAATTAAAACATTAGGATCATAATTGTGCAACTATATTAGATATCAACATGTCTCAAGCCCTGTTTCATTCGGAACAACTGAAATTTATATGAACACCGGAAGTGTAATAGTCGTATATATATGATTATAACCAAAATTGATCTCTGTGTTTTAACTTGCTAAACTGGAAAAAGTCAATGGATCTTGCCAAATAGTTTATGATATTACTATAATGCCTAGACGTTTGCACATTTTCATAAGAATATAACAAATGTGTAAATCCAGTATGATTGTTTTGCGTGAGACCGCCTACGTATCTACGTACCTCTTTTTTGTATTGCGCTACCAGCTCTTTTAGGAAAGTGCAGTTCCCGCAGTTTGCCGAGCGAGAACTGATCACTGACCGGGACGGAGTTCGTCTTCCCGACGATGATAGTTGAGACCGGCTCCGGTCCCGTCGGGGAGACCTCGACGGGTCCCGGGACGGACTTCGTCTTCCCGACGATGATTGTTGAGACCGGCTCCGGTCCCGTCGGGGAGACCTCGACGGGTCCCGGGACGGATTCCGTCTTCCCGAAGCTGATTTTTGGGACCGGCTCCGGTCCCGTCGGGGAGACCTTGACGGGTCCCGGGACGGAGTCCGTCTTCCCGAGGCTGATTTTTGGGACCGGCTCCGGTCCCGTCGGGGAGTCCGTGGCGGGTCCCCTGACGTACTCCGCCTTCCCAACGATGCTGCTCGGGACCCACTCTCATCACGCGAGGGAGTTTTTGGTTTTGCACTCGCGGCTTCTTTGGTACTCATCTAAAAACGAGTAGAAGAAACAGTGAAAGATCTGCATGTAATTTGAAAGTGCAGTAGAAAAGTACACGTTTATGAAGTTTGTACATTCTGGTACAATATAGGCTTATTTTAATCAAAATTTTGCACAGTGAGGGAATCTGTACATTTCTAAATGCTGCAATTTCTACTTTTGAGGTTCAGAAATTGTTTAATTTTCATCACTTGTCTTCAGTTTGAACTAAAGGAAACCTATATTATACCTGAATGTATACACCTTTTATAGACATCGCGGGTAAATTATAACATAACTTTCTTATTCCACGTGAAAAGAAATACACGAATCTAAGCGTAAGAAATACACGTACACTCTAAACATCACAGTTGATAATAGATTTTGCACAAAAAATTACATAAATACTATGACGGTAATGAAACTTTATCCGGAATATGTCTAAATACACTTTTGGGTTCAAAGTAAAATGTAGAAGTGTGTCAGTTATTATGAAAGTGGCGTCAGTTCAAATTAAAAAAAAAAAAAATCGAACTTTACATTTGTTATGTATCATGTTGATATAATACGTAATAAATTCCCTACATCCATGCCACAACTCATGATACGATAAAAGATAAAATAGTTTTTAACAAAAAATACAACCCACTTCAAAATACACTAAAAAATATGAAAAAAATAAATGGAATGTAATAAACGGAAAATTTTGAATTCGACCACTTTCATATTACCGGCACATATACCGAAAAAGACAGGGGTAGTAAGCGTGAAGGTACTTACGATGTTCACTTCTTGACGGTCACTGTTTTTCTGACGATTCAGCCCTTGCTGTCCTCAAGGGTGGACAGGGCCCAAATTCCCTTTCTCACTCACTCCATATTTTGTATTTCACTTGCACCAAGGACAGAGGGATACGTCAGCGGCCCGCGTGAAAATTCGGATGCGCAAAGATTTCAAAACGTGCGGCGTGTCCGCGCATACTTGCGGGGTGTTCCTTCGCCGTTAGGCAAGTGGGAAAGTATAACTGTAGAATGAAATATGAATTCTTCCCTAATAAAGTCGTTGATACGTGAAAAGTATACGCACAGGATAATTGCAAAGTTATTTTCAGCACACAAAACTCGGTAACAATCACTCCATAAAAATTACAAAATCAAATAACTATTGCAATTTATCAAACGTTGTTGTAGGTGGACGATTTTCACTGTGAGGTTCATTTCGGACATGATTCTATTTGCAATGCCATATCTGGATTATTATTCCACAGAATCTTCTGCTTTTACATTATATTATGTAGTTATTTATGTAGAATAATTTAATATGCGCAATCGTTGTATTTTTTCTCTATTTATTGTTTTATTTACGCTAATATACGCCCCATTGTGGGTGGACGATTTTCACTGTGAGTGCCTGTATCTGTCCTTTTCCCATTATCTTTCGTTCAGCCACTCAAGATCTGCATCTACTGCAGTGACAACGAAAGCTGATCAGTTTTTCGTCGTTCACACTACGGTTCAGACGCAGAAGGAAATCGAGATTTTATATATGGAACATTCATAATTTGTGAATTGTTCCATTTCTGTGTAATTTCTAATGCTACTGGCGATAAGTGTGTGCGATGTACGATAATTCCATTGGTATGGAACCAACAAAAGAAAGTGAGGATGCAAGAAATAGTCGTTATTTGAAGAGTGACGAGAAAAGGAAGCAGCCTATGTTGTGTGTAAAACGTTTATCCAAAAATAAGAAGTGGCGACAAAGGTAAGTTATGTTTTACGTACACATAATCTATGCTATGCGTACCGCAACACATGTCATTACTTCAGCACTATTGCTTCAGTCATTGTTTTCCCATTTCTACGTTCATCATTTTTATTTAATTAATTAATAATGCAATTTATACTGTGTTTTGACTAACTTTTATGTCAAAAATCTGAGTAGTACGTCCCTACAACTTTTGTACCGATGAAACGAAATGTACAAATTTTCAATTTCATTATATGTTATACATTTGTGAATACTTATTTCTCTTTTCTTCTTTACATATATTTAGACAATACTAATGTAGCATTTTGTTTTCATTTGAAAAACGGCATAAAATTTATTTCAAACTCTATACGTTTTGCGTCAGGACTGGTTGCTATCCGCTGGCCACTTATCCGGTGTTTAGAAATAAGGATCGGGGGAACGTAAAGGCTCCGTTCACAACTCCGTATACAAGACTCCAAGAAAAACTCAATTACAAATGAATATTATTGATGTATTAGCTTAGGTTATATATTTAAATTCGACTATCGTAAGGCGTATGACATTCACTAGTTCATGATATTTACTAATTGAATTATAACAGACATTTCGTGCAGCCTCGCATATGCAGTTGTGTTTGGAACCTTTATTCTCGCTCTACTACCCGCTGGCTTTATTTCTCGGCTGCTACGGCCCTCGTTATATCCTTCTCTTTTACGATCCATTGACAGCGACAAAGTAACTGCGAGGATCGAAGAATACTGTTCGCTGAACCTACGTCGTACAAATTAGATTTCGAACCGAGAGATGATGATAAAATTTACTAGATAGGTGTAACACTGTCCCCTTTTTAATCTTTTATTATTTACGAATTATTGCAACAAGTGAAAATTGTTTAATATATTTCTGTTTGATAATAGTACGTTTTTTTATGAATGAGGTACTAGAAGCGATGTCAAGGTCAAGTCAGTTTTTTGTAAGAATACCGCGCGACGAATTATATAGCTATACATATCCCACAATCCTATTTACAATTTGAATATTTTCCAATTTCGAAGTATATTTTTTTATTGAGGTGTCACAGGATGGTATTTCAATTTGTCGCTATTGTCCTGAATACGGGGAAATGAAAGTTCAAATTCCCGTAACTGTTTTATAACATTTATTATTACTCAGTTCCGTATATACTTTGGATAGTTCGCGGCTGCTCGCTCGGAGGTCTGGGATATCCCCACCGATGTGTACGGTTGACTTCGTCTAAAATAAATAAACGTAACCCAGATCTTGATCACATTGAATGGGAAAAAAAGGAACGTGCATGTCGTCGTAGAACGTTCGATCCCATTTCGTAGCAATATCGATCGTCAAATCTTTCATGCATTCCTGCGTACCAGAAATATTTATCCGGACGTAAGAAAAGTAATTATATTTTTTATCCGACTTCGAAAAGGAGGAGGATACTCAATTCGATCAGTATATTTTTTTTTTTTTTCTATACTACATCATATTTCCTAAACATGTTTCATAAAAATATTGTTTCACTAACAAAATACTATAGTGTCATCATAATATTGTCCGAAACGTTCCCATGACCTCCTAAACACGTGTACGAAACTGACTAGTCAATTGTGAATACTTCGAAAAACTGCTTAGAAAATGTTTCTAACAATTGAATAGGTCTGCTTTCTGTCACCGGCGCGGTCAAGCAGGGTTTACTTCGGAAAAGGCGAACACGTGTTTATCGGACCCCTTCGTTTCTTCATTAGTTTACAACTTGCCATAAAATGAAATACCACCCTGCAGCTCCTCGTTGAAGAGATATTCTAAAATAAAATAATTTTTAACAAAAAAAAAAATCCGACTTCAAAATGCACTAAAAAGTATAAAATAATTTCCATTTCATTTATATCTGTATTCCACAGCTATTAATACAATCTACTTAATCATTAAATAGGATACTAAATATATTTCAAAGTTTTCGGAGGCGGCGCAAAATTAAAAACTTTTCCTCTACTGGGAAGATCCTAGTTCAGGTGTCCAGTGACAAATGTCCCATTTGATAATTTCAAGTAAACAATATTCAATGGGAATCAATATACCCATTACGAATTAACTATACTGCAGTTCACGAGTGACCGCACTTAACTCGCGCAGCTAGTAACCTACTGAGGTCTAGGGAAATTTTGAATAGTGCGTGTGATTCCCCTTTACAGCTTGCTTCTTACTTTGCGTTCACATCATTTTTTTCCGGAAAATAATAGAATTTTCATTGCATCGTGAAACTTTACAATATCATCACCGGTTTTCAATTATCGTACGTCATATATTTCTGCCCACCATTTATATGATCGCAAAGTATAATAAGAAGCAAGCTGGAGAGGGGAATAACACACGTCATTAAAAATCTCTCTAGACCTAGTGAGCGGCACGAGTTAAGTATGGTCTCTTGTAAACTGCAGTATAGTGCATGTCCATCAGGAATGCTGACAATTTCTCATACAATCGTTACAATTACAAATGTTTTCAACCGGACCTATAATTTTGCTCTTACGACTTATTAATTACCAAGTTTGCCATACCACAATCAAATCGTTATTGGCAGCACCGTTTGTTCGGGTATTTTTAATTTTGCGCCGCCTCCGAAAACTGAAATATATTTAGTATCCTATTTAATGATTAAGTAGATTGTATTAATAGCTGTGGAATACAGATATAAATGAAATGGAAATTATTTTATACTTTTTAGTGCATTTTGAAGTCGGATTTTTTTTTTTGTTAAAAATTATTTTATTTCACACTTTTTAGTGGAACGAGCAGTATTCGAAGTTTACTTGCAGGGACAAGTTTGAAAAATCGCGATCGGTATATTCCTTGGAGGGTAACCCTAAACAATAGGCTTTTTATTATAATAACAATAGTTATTAACAATAAGAAGTTACATAAATTTTGGGAAATCGGATCATCGCGGAATGATCTACGAAATGTGAAATCTTTCATCGCAATCGGTGCATTCCTTGAACCAGAACGTATTTTGCAATAATGAAAACCGTTCGGAACAAAAAAATGCGAAATGTTTTTACAACGGGACCAATGGGAAAACATATCCTACAAGACGCAAAAGATTTCATTCCGATTGATCCATCCGTCTCGGAGTAATCAGCGAACGTACATTTAGAAAAAAAAGTCGTTGGAAATAAAAAAATGCAAAATATTTTTTTTACGGGACCAATGGGGAGTTGTACTGTACAAGACGCAAAAAGTTTCATTCCGATTGGTCCATCCGCCTCGGAGTAATCTGCGAACGTACACCGCACGTACATGAAATAGCATGTTTTTTTGCAATAAAAAGCGTTCGGAATGAAAAAATGCAAAATGTTTTTATAACGGGACCAATCGGAAGACATACTCTACCAGATGCAAAAGGTTTCGTTCCGATTGGTCCATCCGTCTCGGCGTAATCGGTGAACAAAGCCAGAAAAAAAAAAGAAAAAAAATATATACTCATCGAATTGAGTATCCTCCTCCTTTTCGAAGTCGGATAACAAGGTTTCCCAAACTTTTTCTGCAATATAACACTTCGCAAACCTGGACTTTTTCAAGGATTGAAAAGAAATCTTTTCCGAGCGGTCAACTGCACGTGTGCTTGTAAAGGCATACAGCCGTGAATCGCAGCAGAGACATGCCTGCTTGTGTCTGCGTCAGCTTGCGAGTAGCGGAGACGATTGTGCAGATATGTATGTGTGAAAAGAAAACGGGTCAAAAATAGACTGCCTCGGTTCTATCCCAGTACGCGATTCTATCCCTGTACGCTGCCTCGATTCACGGCTGTCACATCAAAGACGAGATGAACTCGCTCGAGAAACGTGTCCTGTATTAGCGTTCGTATTTTGTTTCTCTGTATAAATTACAAATCGCATTCAATCCTGAGCAAAATGCAGTAATTGAGATTTTACTGTATCTTCTTTTACTATGCCTGCTTTTCTTTTCTACTGCATGTTTTTCTTATTATTATGTACAGTACAAGCACAATAAATGCAAGGGTGATTTGCGATCCAAACATTGCAGCCGAGGTGTCGATTCTATGTTTACGTGCGGTTCCAGCCAAGCGTGAACGTAGAAAGGGACAGACAGTACAGGAGAGAGAGAGGTCAAAGAATTGAAAGCCAGAAGCCGAAACGTATCGGTGTGACTAATACTAATTCATTTATAACACTTTTTTATTGTTGACTTTTTTAAAATAAAATTTGTACTAGCGCATTGTTCAGATTTTTCTGATTAAAATGATACCAAACACGATATAGCTTGAATTGTAATTACTTGCTAAAATTGATGTGCAAAGTTGGCGAAAAGCCAGAGAGATCGAATCAAAACATTGCGCATATCCAAGCGAGGCGAGGTGTCGATTCTGCGTCCGCACACATCGTTTACATGCAGCCGAGGTGTCGATTCGATGTTCTTTACTCTATTATTATTGCTTATTTATTTTATTATTATTCTATTATTATTGTTAGCTGGTAGATTACTTTAATTTTCAATAGGACAAAACTGTCCGGTTTGAAATCCCGGCTTTTGCTAACATCAGAAAGCACCTAATTTGCACTCAATAGTTCCGCAGCATATTCTGAATAAATAAATAAATAAATATAATTCAAACTATATCGTGTTCGGTATTATTTTAATCAGAAAAATCTCACCAATGCGTTAGTAAAAATTGTACTTAAAAAAAGTCAACAATAAAAAAGTTTTATAATGAAATTAGTATTAGTCACACCGATACGTTTCGGCTTCTCGCTTTCAATTCTTTGACCTCTCTCTCTGCTCTACTGTCTGTCCCTTTCTACGTTCACGCTTGGCTGGCGTCGCGCGTAACCAGCATTCGACATTTCGATTCTATAAACGAAATGTTTGGGTCCCAATTTCTGTTGCATATACATATCCCGGTTTTACTGTACCGTTCTCGAACCGAGACTTCAGCCCGAGAGAGAGGGAGAGAGAGAGAGAGAACGTGCACGAATATGAAACACTGAATGAGTGATTGCATGTATATTCAAACAGAGCGAATGATAGATTCGATGAGGAAAGAGGGAGAGAGAATGAGTGGGAGAATGAGAGAGAAGCGCGTGCAGCAACCGGCAATTATAAAAGACAGAGCGATCAGATTTAGAGCAAGTGGCAAACCAAACAGTTCCCACAGTAGCAATTCTTGTGAAATCAAATCGTAATTAAAATTTATAACAAGAATCTGAATTTAGGTATAATTATTATCTACAATATATATAATCCTTTCTCATTCTGGCATTAGCGATTCTGATGAGTTTCATTCGTATGATTTTATGTTCATTCGGAAGCCAATTTACAATTAGTGCCAAAATGAGAGAACATGTTATATTCTATCTCTTTTCAAAAAATAACATCGCTGCTCCGCCGATCACTTTATGGTTTGCCGCTACCTCCGATCTCTCACTCGTTTCTCGTGTTCTCTATCGTCCCGTTTAGAGAACAAAGTCAAACGGTACAGCATACCTGCTCCGTAATAAACAACTTTGCGATCCCGAGCGAGTTGCTTATTTCGAGGCAATACTGTACTGATTACTCACATTTTCTTTGCAGGCAACAATTGAAAAAGGCAGCATGCCTTACGGTAAGTGAAGGTACCGCGGCGGAAGCAGGTACCTGTGCAGGTATCTCCGAAGAAACTACATCTGCTGCGGATGATTTTATTACGAAGAAAATATATGAAGAAAACATAGAAAGAGTTGAAGAAATGGAAACTCTCGAAGATATTGTACAGGAAGGAAATTTGTATACAGGAGAAGATTAATTGAATACCACCGATGAAGACGAAGAAATAAATTGGGTGGTAGAGAAAGCCGAACCACAACAGCCAAAAGAACCAATTTCGGAAGGAATAGATTTTGCTAATTTTGCATATGTATTCGAAGAAATAAAGAATCTTGCAAAACATTCACCTATTGGCTGTGGCATTGAACATTTCGAAATAATTGGATGTCAAAAATATGGCTTAGACAAAACGTATGATGTACAGTGCCGAATGTGCAATTACGTAGGACAAATTCCGTGTCTTCGAAAGAATGATGGCACTATGGATATTAACCATGCCGCTGTTTCTGCAACAATGGTTACGGGCGGCGGATATAATCAACTGGAGGAATTACTCTCTGCCGTGAACATGTCTTGCATGACAAAAAGCATGTACGAGAAATGTCAGAATGACATAATCGATGGCTTCGAAGTGGCCGCACAACAAGAAATGGAAGAAGCTGGAAAAGAGGAAAGAGAATTGGCTATTGCAAGAGGCGATGTGCTTGCAGGCTATAATATACCATGGATTCCAGTTATCGCAGATGGCAGCTGGATGAAAAGATCGTACCGCGGAGGAGACTACAATTCTCTTTCTGGCGTAGGAGCTATCGTGGGATATCATACGAAAAAAGTGCTGTATATCAGCGTTAAAAATAAATTTTGTATGATTTGCCAAACAGCAGCAAAAAAGAAAGAAGCAGCGCGCAAACATCGCTGTTTCAAAAACTGGGGTCGTCAGCAAAGTTCAACCGGGATGGAAAGTGCTGCTATCGTCGAAGGATTCAAATGCAGCATAGAAATGCACAGTCTAGTATATTCTATATTAGTTGCCGATGGCGATAGCAGCGTGTACAAGAAAATATTGGACAATGATCCATATAAAGAGTATATGGTGCATATACGAAAAATAGAATGCACCAATCACCTCCTACGGAATTTCAGTAGAAAAATAAACGACATCGTAGCAAAAGGCCGCTACAAAGAGCTAAGAGCTGTCGTAAAGGACAATGCTCTGCGGCTACGTACTGGAATAAAGAAAGCTGCAGAATACCGATTCAAAGAAAAAATCAGACTAGTCGATCAAATAAAAAATTTGAAGGAGGACATGAAAAATGTACCGAGTCATGTTTTCGGTGAACACAAGGAGTGTCAGAAGTTAGCATATTTCTGCAACAAATATTCTGATCCGAACAGAGTAAATTATGTTCCACGATTGAAGCAAGGTGGTATATATCAAAGCATTGAAGAAGCAATGCAGCCACTCTTCGCTCAAGCTGAAAGTTTGTTGTACGCTTTGAATAATAATGCTGTAGAAAGCTTTAATAATATAATTGCCAAATTCATCGGAGGAAATAGGATAAACTTTGGACGAAGAGGCTCATATCAGTGTAGAGTCTCCGCTGCTGTCGTCCAATTTAACAGTAAAGAGACCTTTAGCAAATTGAGTATGGCAATGAATAAAGAGCCGACAACCATCGCAAGAAAGATGGAAGAACGTCGGAAGCGTGCAGCAGAAATGGCATCTAAATATAAAAAAGAAGTGAAAGCATCCTCATTCAGAAATCCGAAACAATCGTACGACCAGGATTACGGCCCCAGTGCAGCAAAACCAGATATGGAAGAGACTGTACACTCTTCCGAGTATGAAAGGCACATGGCCATACTCCATGAGTGGCAGACGATGCGGCACACGATCGAAGCGGAAACTCGCGATCAAGCGAAAAGTGAAAAGTGGATAGCTTACAGGAAAAAATTATTAACCGCATCATTACGAAAAGATACACCGCGGGCAAATACTTTGAAGAGTATACTGTATCCGCAAATACCAAATTTACGTTCCCTCGAATACGGAAGAGAGAACGAGGCAAACGCCTTGAGGCAATTAGAAGACGAATTAGGAATTCATATTCGACCATGTGGCCTCTTCATCGATGCGGTTGTGCCTTACTTAGGTGCAACTCCTGACGGCATTGTAGACGATGATACCATCGTCGAAGTAAAATGTCCAGAATCGGCGAAGAATTTATCGCCTGCTGAAGCAATACAGCAACTTCCTACAATACGGCGTATTTTCCGGGGTGATGAAATGAACAAAATTCATCACTACTATTATCAAGTGCAAGGACAGTTGCACATAACGAATAGACAATGTGCTCTATTCTGTTTATGGACGCCGAAAGGAATGAAAATTGTCAAAGTACCAAGAAATGATACATTCTGGGCAACAGAGATGGAGGAAAAACTGAAGAAGTTTTATAAGGACTGCATGTTGCCAGAAATCATAGATAGTAGGTTCAATCGACACCAGCCGATTAGAGAACCACCGTATATAAAAACAGGAGGAGCATGTACAAGTACACAAGTACAGAGTGACTAATGCACCGACGAGTGCATTCAGCTCATATGGAGAGCTGTCAAACAAGAAAATACAATACAAAGTGACTAATGCGCCGACGAGTGCATTCAGCTCATATGGAGAGCTGTCAAAGAAACAACTGCAATCCAAAGTCACTAATACACCGACGAGTGCATTCAGCTCATATGGAAAGCTGTCGAATAATAGAAATACAAAATAATGTAAGTACGTAAAAGAACGTAACTATGAAAGTATTTGGAGAGTGAAGAGGACCGTCTATGACGGGGGTGGTGGTGGGTCTCTTCACACTCTCCTAATAATTAATAGTTGCAGCTACTTTTCCTTACTTTGTACAGGAAGAGTACAATATATGACAGCGTAAGTATGACAGTTATACTTTTAGTATACAAGTAGTTGGATGAATTGGAAATGATCATGAATTTCATATATGAATTTATTTTAATTATTTTCAGTGACCAGTATCAATGGTGAAAATCCTGTTCTACGAAGGGAGGAAAGGAACCAGGTCTTCGCAATGCAAGCATAAAGATAAGTAAAACACATACATTTACAAATTTATTGCATGCAGATTGATTACAACTGATTATAACTTTTCATCGTAGATTCAATGAGAATATACTCTGTACACCATTGCAAGAAATATTGGTGAGAAATATGAAAGTAATAGTGGATTCATCAGGAAGTGTAGGTACCAGTTTGTACATTAAAGTAGGATAAACTCAAAAAGTAATTGTTATTAAACTTATTTATTTTTACAGATCAGACTAGGGTGTACAGTATGATAGTTGAAGATATTCGGTATCGTCTCAACCAAATTGTATAGATAATGTTTGTTCAATAATTACTGTCAATTATCTTATAAATGTACGCAGTTCATGTTCTACTGTAGTATTTTATTAATAAAAATTTTAATCCTTTTTTCTGTAAATATTCATTCACTGTTTATTTACTAATCTAACCCTAACCTAACCGTTTAGCATTTTTATATGGAAAAAGGTATAACGTAAGGAACTTTATTTTTCTGGGATTTCCCATCTTTTATTTTTCCTTTTCACTTATAGTTCCTCACTCCAACGTAACATATTGTAGCATAAGCATATTTTAATTAATTAAAAGTATAATAAATTTTCTACACTTGCACTATCAACCAAACTTTGCGTTTAAATTTTGTCAAGTACAATGTGACAGCTGACTATTTCTTTTACATTCAGAATAGAATATAGAATTAGCCAAAAGCGCCCTCTCGTTTTCATCGGCCTGCCCTATATCTATGGGTATTACCATTTCGGTGCAGAAAAATCTGCTGTAATACCGACGTCCCGATCGGTGACGTCACGTACTGGGTCTACCCCCTTAATCGTTTCCATCGCTTTCTTGGGGCCTCTTCCGGCGCTGGGAATAATCGATTATCGATTTATCGGTAGTCGGGATCGATGGGGCTGACGGATCCTCTATGGTGACGGGTGCGGGCTGAGGCCTTCGGGCTCGGCGACAGATGGCTCCTGCTGGCTCTCTTTTGTGGGGACCTGCAGCGGGAGAGAATAAATGCAACGGTTGTTCCGGTCAGAACTATCGTACTTTTCTTTATGGCGTATTATAATGGCGTTCCCATGAACGCGGTCTTTTCAGCTGGACGGTCGGTAACGAACTTCCTGGCAGTTTCAGCCATGCTGATCGATCTCCCCACTCCGCCGACTGCGGAAAGTGGGAGACGACTCCCTACACTTTTGCTGCCGTCGTCTGGGCTGCTTGAACGGTTGACTTTGAAGTCCATTACTGCTCCCTTTGCTGGGAGCGATTGGGGGGCTGTCGCCGGCCTCGAAGCCAGTGATGCCAGAACCGTGGGACGTGGGACAAATTTTTACCCTCTCCACGACGTCCCACGACGTTCCAGTGACTCCCCTACCGCCGTTGTTTCATCTAACACAAGCGCGTTGTCCCACGTGTCCGTGTGAGCTCTACGGGTTTGGCAGAGTTCGGCTGCTCTCGTCATTTCTACGTTATCGGCTCGATGCTCAAGCCGCTAAAGCACGTGGCAGCAGCATCGACGAATCGACAAAATAATATAATTTCGTACATGGCAATATGGCTGAATTAAGAAACCAGGAGAATCAGTCCGAATCCCGATTTTACGGTTTCAGTTCTGATTCTTAATGCATTAACGTTTTTTTAATACATAAAAATACATTTTTAATACATTAATATTTTGACGTACATTAACTTGGGAAGCAGTTAAAAAAGGAGTTGAACTGCTTCCTTTATTTATATTTTTTTTAATATTTAAGTTTTATATATATACATATGTATGTACGAATGGAAATCACTTGATACAAAAGTGATTTCTTCAATTAGATATTACTGTTACTCTATTTATTACAATACGTAAATGCGAAGACATACGACGAAAATTGGTTAGGATAGAATGTAAGGATATAAAGAAATTTCAATCTTTTACGGTTTGTTAGTTTTATTTTTTATTCGTAATAACTATTATCATTTTATTCTGTGAATAGTCATTAAAATGAAAGACAGAAAAGTACAGTTTAATTTTTTAGTTAATTTGTGCTACATACAATTTCATCAGGTTTCCGGCAACTGTTGCAGCTGGTCAACGCTTATACGATGCTGAATATTTTACCTTTCTATAATATATTTAGGAAACAAATAAAAATATAGTTTAGTAATTGTTATAATACAGTATCAACTGTTAACCTTATTAAAAACTTATCTTATTTTGCGTAATTATTCTGCATTTTCGCTTCCTTGCTTTGTAATGACGAATAACTGATTTTTTTTCAATGAAACTTTTACTAGTGTATTTGTGAGATTTTTCGGTTAAAACAAGATCAAACATGGTATAATTTGATTTATAATTTTTATTTACTTATTTATACCTAAATAAGTAAAAATAATGCAAATTATATGGTGTTTGATCTTATTTTATTTAGATGAACCTTACAATTACATTGGTAATAGTTCCATTTAGCAAAAATGAAAAATAAAAAAGTTATTGTTGAATTAATATTGTCTCACTCAAATGTTTTTTCTCGGGCCCTTTAATTCTCGGACCTCTTTCTCTTTCGCTATTTGTCTTTTTCTATGTTCGCCAGCATTCAAGAACTCGTTCGAGCTGTGTCGTTCTGCCAGCGTCACACACTTTTACGAGAATCGGGAAAATCCAGCAAAATAACACATTCTATACTGAAAGAATATACTTACTTATCTGTTTAAAAAAATTTTAATAAATCTGGCAACAGATTTATTTTCGGACTGCCTTTCTTAAGTAATCAGAATTTCACCATTCTTCTGTGCAGATCGTATGTAGCAGTTTGTAGCAAATTCAACATATTTTCGATATTATCTAGAATACACAGCCGATCGAAAATATTAAAAATCCAAGATATTTTGTGCCGCTTTTTATATGTTAAGGGCGATTGAAATGAAATAAATGATCAACAATGAAGAGTATAATAAAGGTGATCGCTGTTCATCTATTTCCTTTCTACGATGTACAGGATTGCCTCGAAATAAGCAAGTGGTTCGGGACCGAACAGTTGCTTATTTCGAAGCAGAGACCACTTACTTATTTCGAGGCAATCCTGTATTTCTTCCACAAGAGACGGTTTCCTAACAATTTACAGTACGAACAGTTAAAAAATATAGTTTCACAATTTGCTTTCCTCTTGAAGTTTTAACAGATTTTACTTCGATCAGATCAAAACTGATTTTTTGCAGTAAGAAATTGGTCAGTTTAGGGGTAGTTCATCCCCTAATTTTCACTCCTCTTCCAACATACCAATGCCGATTTTCGTCTTCTATCGCAAGATACTTTCATACCAAAAATCATCAAAATCGCTTCACTGGTCTCAAAGATATCGCAATTTTTCCATTTTAGCCCCCATTTTCGAGGGGTCGTTTCATCCCCTAAATGTGTTTTTCCGCCGATAAAAAAAATACGTGTGCCTTAGTTTTTCATGTATTATAACATATCCAAATTTCAGAAAAATCGGAGTCTGACACTTCCGTAGGTTTACTTGTGAGATGAGGAAATGACCAGCTGCAAAGGGTGTAGTTGATTTATTGATTGATTTGATAGTCCTGGCTATCAACAATGCAGAGGTCGAGCCAAGTTTCGGATTCACCAGTCACATGAGTAACTCCGTGCTCAACTAGCTCAAGTAAATGCTTCAGTATTAGGGAGCGAACATATACACATATGGCATCAGCACTATTAGACAGTTGGTCAGCATTGAAATCTCCTAGAATTAATTTGGTGCTGAAACCATCCATGGCATCGGCTAGAGCAGACGAGAAGTCAGTAGGAGTAGTGAAAGGTGAATGAGGTAGTCGATAGACAACACCAACGAAGATTGGAGAAATACCAGGAGCACTAATAGAGCAGAAGATGTATTCGATTAATCCGGGCTTACCCACCCATATATTTTGAGAACATTTGATGACAGAAACGGATAGACTGTTATGGGTATATAGGGCAACACCACCTCCATGAGTATTACGATCATTTCTTATTATGTTGAATCCGGGTAATTGCACCACGAGGTCCGGAATGGTCGAAGATAGCCATGTTTCCGCAACGGCTATGATTGTGGTTGAGTGGTGACAGTCAAGATAGTATTTCAAATCATGTAGATGAGCGCGAAGTGAATTTACGTTGGCACAGAAGGCAGTAATGCTGTTACGTGAGGAATTTGCAGAGCTGATCAAGGTTGAAGTAGAGGACTCAGAAGGAATAGATATTGATGACGCATAAGTAGTAGAGGCTCGTGGTTTATTGTTGCTGATGGTGGGTTGCTGGCGGACTAGTCAAGTACTATGCTGGGGCATTTGATTTTGTTGTTGTTGTTGGTTTTGGAACAAGATGACAATTTTCTTAATATCAGCATCGGAGAGGATGATATGTTTTAAGCTTTGGTCATCTTTTCTTGCAAAGGCAAATGTGCCTTTAGCCCATACATATTTGAACCCAATAGCTTTCAATGATCGTTTGGCTTCACCAAGTAGTTTGAAGGTGTGACTAGGGACAAGCTCATTAACAAAGATGTTGAAGTCGGCTTGCCCGTCAAGGTAGGTTCTTAATTGTGCTGGTAATTGAGTTTTATCAATCATCGAATACCTAAGTCCATTAAGAGTTTTGGCTTCAATTAGAATTTTACGCACAGCTTTAGAATTGATGCATGAAATGGCAATAGAAACTTTAGTGCGACGTTGGTCTGCTAAAGAGATTGGGCTGGCAGCTATGGTTGGATTTTTGCGCATGAAACGGGCTCGGGTGATGTTATCATGGTTGATGTTAAGCTTATTCAATACTGCATGTACCAACGGTAAAGGGTCTTCGAGAAGCGGATTTTCTGGAAATCCAGAGAGAGTAATCTCAGTTATATTAGTTTGCTGTTTGATGAGGTATTGGAGGCAGGCTGAGTTAGATTCGGTTACAGCAGCGAGTCTTGATAGATCATTATTATTGTCATTGTTAACGCTGGAGGAGGATGGATCATTAGCTGTGATACTGTCAACTCGCTGTGTTAGATTGGCCCGGAATTCAGTATTTTCATTACGGAGTTGACTGGTGGTGTGTTTAAGTGCTTCATTGTCTTTTTGAAGGCTGTTGGCTGAGGTTTTCAGTTCTACGATATCCTTGTGGTATTCATCAAGCTTCGCGTTAATTAATGGTATATTGCTTAATAATGATTCTTGGTTTCTAAGTTGTGCGTTAATTAAGCTGATACCTTCGAGACCTTCATGCATAACGGCCTTGTTAGTTGTGGATTTCTTCAGAGGCCGGTGGCTATCATCATATAGGAGATTGGAGCGAGTCCTTTTTTTAGAGTCATTTGAGATACTGGAACTTTCAGAGTCCGAAGGCGACGGAGGTTGAAGAAAGTTTTGCTGGCTGTAGAAGTATCAGTGGTTGTAGCTTGATCGGATGTGACAGGTGTAATGTTTTGGCGTTTGTCCGACATGTCGTATATGGTGGTGACTATCTCAGATTGGCACATACAGATGGCGCAAAGAGTTGATTATAGTTGAGAGAAAGTAGTGCGTGTGACAGTTATCGACAGGTGACTTAATTGGCTGCACTAATCGCTTGGTGGCACAAACGGTAGAACCAGTGTAAAGATACGTGAGGGAGAAGACAGGTGAAAAAGGCGGAGATGGATGTTAACCTCAATCTCTAGAGATCCCCAAGAAAACACTAAGAGGAAAGATTATGCGGCTCCTCCCACAATAAAATTATGTCAGGATGAAGTCTGTATGTAATAATATACAGTATCCTGAGAACAGAAAAACACCCGAAGGCAGCGTGCGGCAATAATAATTCAGAGAAAACGGAGCGAACAGAAATAGCGTGCGACTGTAAAGAAGAAGGATAAGAAAATGGTCGTAAAGAAGAAGGATAGAGTGAGAGCTGGAGCAATGAAAAGTTGCAAACGTTTCAATGCACTAACAGGGCCGTACTATTGAAATTTTTCACGTGACAATTCAGTCGAAACACGATGTACGTCGATGTACACGATAATTTATAACAAACATTGTAACCGTAACAACGATAAAAATATAAAAAATGAAAAAAGGGAGTGTGAAGTAAGAGAGGTAAATTAAAGATATGAATCATATTGTCTTACATATTATAAAATACCATGATATTACTGCATCGCAAACTACTGACTTCATGCAAATCTGTAGTATATAAAACATAACTTACCTTTGTTGCCACTTTTTATTTGTGGATACACGCTTTGCAAATATGGTACAATTTCGATTTTTTTTATTCCCTTTCAAATGTCTTCTGTTTTTTGCATTTTCACTTTCTTTTATTCGTTCCATATTCACACAATTATCACTAGCATAGCAATACGTAAAAATAAAATAGTTCAAAAGTTCCAAATATATTTATATGTCACTTGATGAGAAGTCCTGCGAATTGTCTGAGTGCCCTCGAGGGGCCCGATTATGAGCCAACCGAAAATCGAGAGTTGAGCGATCAACGGTGATGACGTGTTCCGAATAATATTTGGCTTGATGACTTGCCCGTATGCGTCCGCTCCAAGAATGATGTCCACCGGTCTGGATACGAGAAATTGAGGATCTGCGAGATTCAATTTCTCCAAATGCGCTGGCAGAGTGGGCTGAGATGGTGGTTCTGATGGCAAGCAAGTGGTCACCTTTGTAAGCACGTGTGCTTGAACGGTGACTGCGAGTGGTCTGTAATTAGAATGGAGTGTAATATTGACCATTCCATTTGTCTGCGAGGTCCTTGCTCCACCAACTCCGTGGACATCCAATGAGGAGCGTTTCCGTCTGAGTCTAAGCTGATTAACTAAAGACTCTGAAATAAGAGAAACTTCAGAGCCTGAATCGACCAGAATTCTTACTTGCTGCGTTGCGAGGTCGGTGTGCACTCTTGCGAGTGCTGTTGCTAGAAGTGTGGTCCGTGGTCTGCGTGGTCTGAATGCGTGGGCTGCGTGGTCCTTTAATGCGTGGGCTGAGCAGGCTGCGTGGGCGTCGACGACTGCACCAACATCTCAATGTTGTGTTGATTGCGTTTGCGTGGTCTGTGATGCCTTCGCCGTGGGCTGCGAAGACGTGGAGGCGGTCGCGGGCTGAGCGGTCGGCGGGAATGGCACCAACACCCTGATGAGGTTGCCTCCATGAAGTGCTGTGTGGTGCTGCTCATTGCAGAGCTTGCACCGTTGTTGCGTACGGCAGCTTCTTAAATTATGGTGGCCCAAGCAGTTCACGCACAACTGCTGAGCCTTCACCGCACTGATCCGCTCCTCCACGGTTTTGTCCCTGAATACAGGGCATGCGGACAAGAAATGATCCTTGGCGCAGAGCGCACAAGGATACAGCGCTGACGTGCGTGGTCGAACTGATGACGAGGGAGTGGTCGTTGTCGTGAACTGCGCTGCGGCGGCTGCGTGGACGGCGGCTCTCTGTTGCACCAGCCGGATGTCGCGACTGGCGGGGCGTCCTGACGAGGTCTGCGTGTTCTGAGGCGTCTTTTGTTCGGCCACCCGCTCCAGCTGTTCCAATGTTCGGGCTCGTCCCAGCAAGAATGTCGTGAGCTGCGACATCGTTGGGTAGTCTGTTTGGGTGCTCAGCGAGGACTCCCAGCGTTCTCGAGTGTCCGAATCCAGCAATCGCACCAAATGACTCAGCAAAAAACAATAATGCTGGTCGTTGAGCCCAAACGTGGTCAGCGCCTCAATATTCCTGTGTTTCCCCGATGATGTTGGTCATTTTGATCAACGAGCTAGCCCTCCGCTGTTTCATGGGCTTAAGCTCGGAAATTCGGTCCATGTAGGCCTGCACATTCAGTCTTTTGTTTTCGAACCGCTCATCGAGAAGCTTCCAAGCCTTTTGGAAGGCCTCGTTTGTAGCGGGTAAATGCGCGATCACGTGGGCTGCGTTGCCTGATACCGCTCCTTTCAAATAATGGAGCTTGTCAACGTCGGCGAGGTCGTCGCGCTCCAAGATCACCGACGTAAACGCCGACTTGAAGGCCTGCCATTTATTGTACTCCCCTTCGAATTTTGGGAGTGCAATTTCCGGCAAGCGTGATCGCGTGATCAGTTGGCAAATAGGTTAATTCAAAAAGTTTACTATGTAAAGCATCTCCTATGAAATGGTAGCGCAAGTCTATGTGCTTTGACCTTGCATGGAACATACTATTACTTGCTAATTGTTGTGCACTTTGATTATCATTATAAATTCTTATTTTTAGCTTAAATCCTAACTCAATTAATAAATTTTTCAAAAACATACATTCCTTGCATGACTCAGATAAAGCCATGTATTCTGCTTCTGCAGAAGATAAGGCTACAGTTTTTTGTTTCTGTGTCTTCCAGGATATGGCTGATCCACCAAGTTTAAAAACATACCCGGTGAATGATTTTCGATCCAGAACATTGGAACCCCAATCTGCATCTACAAATCCATTTATTTCAAAGTCATCCTTCTTAAATACTAGACCGAAATCAATTGTACCTTTTAAATATTTAACCACTCGCTTGGCCGCGTTCCAATGCTCCGTACCAAAACATGTGTTAAATTGGGACAAAAATACAACGCTGTGCATAATATCTGGCCTAGTAGCTACGGAAACATACATTAAACTGCCAATTAATTCTTGATATGGCAAATCCAAATCTGTTCGATTCTTCTTTAAGGTATATAATAAGCTTCTATCAGCTGGAGTCGTACACATTTTTGCATCGATCAAATTGAATTTTTCAACAATTTTGTTTATATGCTTTCTTTGTAGAAGGCAAATTGTTTTATTTTTTCTTAAGATTTCTATGCCTACACAGTAATTTGCCTCACCTAAATCCTTGACTTCAATTTCAGATTTTAATTTATCTTTAATTTCTTTTAATATTGTCTCATCATCATATGCAATAAGCATATCATCAACGTATAGTATAATAATAATTTTATAATTTTCGTTCATGTTGTAATATAGGCAATGTTCAGTCTCGGAGGCTTTCAGATTTAGGCTTTTAAGGATTTTATCTATTTTTAAGTTCCATACTCTACTAGCTTGCTTTAAGCCATATAACGATTTTCTTAATAGACAAACTTGATTAGTTCTCTTAATCTTTTCTAGCATATCCCTGGTTTTCACATGAATATCTTTGTATTTATTTTTTAAAAGTATAAGTTCCAGAAATATTTTTAAGAAGCCTGGTATCTTCATATAAACTTTCTCATTTAAGGTACCATGTAGGAATGCATTTGTTATGTCTAGTTGATCTATTTTAAGGTTAAACTGAGCAGCGAGAGCAATTAATACTCTAAATGACTCCAGCCTTACAACAGGAGAAAAGGTTTGAAAGTAATCAATACCAAAAATCTGTCCGAAGCCTCTTGCTACCAATCTAGCCTTTCTAATTTTAATGTTACCATCAATATCAGTCTTGTTACTTAACACTAACTTAGAGTCTATGATATTGCTTTGTTTAGGTTGATCCACAATGTCCCATGTATCATTTTTTACTATCTGTCCAATCTCATCACAAATTGAATTTTTCCAATCTTCACCATACTCACCATTTAAGCATTCTTGATAATCGATACCTGCAAAATTAGCTTGCTCAAAAACATCGTCGACCAATTCAGCATCGCCTTGAACAGCTGTTATGTCGTCTCCATTTTCGTCATTTTCGTCTTCAACATTTGCAGACTGACTGTGTTCATGAGATGGTAAAACATTTCTTGATTCTCGAAGATTATAGGTTGAATTATACCTCTTCGTTGGTCGCCCAGGTCTACCTGTCTGAACTGATTTTGGTCTACCTGGCAGGCGCTTTTCCATATTTACAGTTTGGTCTTCATTTCTTGAAAGAAAATTTTCATCCTTATCTTCAGTGGATAAATCGATTTCAACCTCGTTTAATTTTGTAAAAACTTCATTTTGATTTTGATTGTATGTTATATCGCCCATGACTTTAGCTTGACCTTTTAAAGTTGCTAAATTTTCTTCTATAACCTTTACATCTCTTGATACAATTACTTTTCTCATTTCCGGTATCCAGACTCTATAAGCTTTACTTTCTTCTGAATATCCTACGAGCCTGCCTTCATGAGCTCTGTCTGCTAGTTTACTTTTCTGTGATTTGTCCAAGACAAATACTTTTGCACCAAATGTTTTAAAGTGTATTAAACTTGGTATTTTTCCATACCATTTTTCATGAGGAATACCTCCATCTAATCCCATGGTTGGACATCTGTTCCTGATGTAATTCGCCGTCATCAGTGCTTCTCCCCAAAATGACAAAGATAAGCCTGAGTCGGCTAGCATACATCTTACTGCCTCAACCAGAACTCTGTTCTTCCTTTCAGCTAATCCATTTTGTTCAGGAGTTCTAGGAGCTGAAAATCTTCTTTGTATACCTGCAGACACTAAGCAATTATTCATGTTTTCGTTATAGTACTCTTGTCCATTGTCTGACTGTAAAGCTTTAATTTTTTCTCCAAGTTGATTTTCTGCCATGTTTTTAAATTGTAGGAATTTAGCATAAACCTCACTCTTATTTTTCATTAAATATACTGTGCAGTAACGAGAGTAATTGTCAATAAACGTGACGAAATATCTTGCACCTCCAATGGTTGGTACATTAAATGGGCCACATACATCTGAATGTATTATTTCTAGAGGTTTTTTACATCTTTCACTGGAGTGATTGAAAGGACTTTTTGTCTGTTTACTTATGGCACAAATATCACACTTTTGAATTGATTCGTTATCACTAAATTTTATATTATTGGTTTCAAGCATGACCCTTCTTAGACTTTTCTCATTTAAATGAGCCATCCTGCCATGCCATAATCTCAAAAGAGAACTTTCCTTATTTTCACTTACATGTTGAGCAATTTGATTTTCAGTCTTTCTCAAATAATACAAATTACCCACTCTGTCAGCAATTAATTTCACCTGTTTAGTTTCTCTATCCCTCACAATAGCAGTATCTTTGTCGAAGGTTACTGTATTGTTTTTATCTACAATCTTAGAAACCGATAAAAGATTTGACCTTAAATCTGGTACGTAGAACGCATTTTCCAGTTTTATATTTCTATCTTCGTTATTCGCATTGATCTTTAATTTTACAATTCCTTTTCCTTTTATGCTAGTGGAACCACTGTTTGCCAAATTCAAATTTTCACTTGTATCCAATAGATAATCAAAACTTCCACTATCTTTACATAAATGTGCAGTGCAACCACTGTCTAGAACCCATCTACTTTTATCATCGTTAACATCTTTACTTGAACTGCCAACAAAAGCATAAAAGGCATCATCTTCTGACGCATCATCTTCTGCCACGTTCGCATTTTGATTATTGTTGTTGCCATTACTCACTGTAGTTTTTGATCTACAGTAGGTTGCTATATGTCCTCTTCTTTTACATTTATAGCAGGTCATATTTGAGAACTTATTGTAATTTCCTGCTCTATTATTATTTGTAAATCTTGAATCATCACCACTATTTTCACTTTTATTCTTGTGAAAATGTTTATTAGGCATTGATGCTGCCATAGCACTTGAAGGCTCAGAATTTGACTTCCTTGCTTGAGATTCTTCTAAAATTTTTACTTTAAGCGCCTCCGCATTGGGCAGCTCATCTCTTGTTTCGATGGCACATCTAAAATTCTCAAATGAAGCTGGCAGACTGTATAGCATCATAATTGAGAACAAATCTTCATTAATTTCAATATTCATGTCAGTTAATTTATTCTTAATTTCAAAAAATTTATTAAGGTGAACTGTAACGTCATCACCTTCACTCATTTTCTTTAACGTAAGCTGCTTTAATAATGTAGCTTTTCTTGCTGGACCTTTAGATGCAAAAGCACTTTCCAGCTTTAGCCATACCTCTCTTGAAGTACTGCATGTTTTTAATTGAGATAACTGGCTGGGACTCACGCACAGAATGATGTCAGCCTTTGCCTTGGAATCAGTTTTTACCCATTCTGCTACTGCATTAGCATTCTGCGTCGCATCTTCAGGCTTTACTAATGTGCCATTTACGTATTGCCAGAAATCATTTTTAACAAGTATTGCCGCCATCTGCATACGCCACGTCTCGTAATTATCTTTTTCTAACAGTTGGATTCGAGTTACACTATTCATTGTTCTCGAAAAATCTCAACGCCACGTGGTAACTTAGCCTGTACGATGTCCGGCGAACTAATCGCTATTAATTTCAATAATTGTTAGAGCTCTGGGCCCATAACCTATTTGATATATGCAGAGCACAGGAAACAGACAATTATATATGAAAATAAACAAGGCTTGCAGATTTGATTGATAAACGTATTTTTATTTATTCGATCACACTTGAACCACGAGGCGTTCTGTTCATGCGTCATACACGTACAATACAGAACAAAAGAAAAGGAACATACAGTTAAATTTTGCGCGCTGTATTTGAAAATCGTGCATTGCAAGACAGTAATATCTTCAACAGAGCTCAAGAAGGAAGTGAAAAGACTTAAATATAGCAGAGAGGCAAGAGGCAGAGGTAAAGGAAGAGGAGGAAAAGGTGGAAGAGTTGGAGGAGAAGGTAGCGGTGGAAGAGCAGGAAGAGGAGGAAGAGGAAGCAGAAATTGGGGCAAAAATAATCCCATCATTATTTTCAAATAAACGAAATAAAAAAGCAGAGTACTATGGTTTGTTTGTTGCACATCCTATCTTTACCCTCAATTATAATATAAGTAAATACAATATTATCAATACATAATTTTTTAATATATAGGTGTATTTAAACAACAGAAATGTAAGTATTAATAATAAAAAACATAAAGTAAAATAAATATGTATTTAAAAAATAAAAACATATTGAAAACAAATTTTTTTTTAAATTGGTTGTTTTTATGTATAAAAGAACATAGGTTACAAGTTACATTCCTTGCTTGCTTTACTAAGTAAATTAGTAAACGTATTCACGAAGAAATATGTATAGGCATAAACCGAATTTATACTTTTACATCCAGCTAACGCTTGACTTTTGTCATGATTCCACGTTAGGAGGCGTTCTCCTTATACGCCACCTTCTAACCACTAGTTGAACTAAATTTGTCACGTGACTTGCTCTGTATTATCCACAAAATGGCGGAACCAGTCTGTGGGAATGCTTTTACGGGACTACACTTTTCGTCCTTATTTCGCAACAAATGAAGACAAAATAGAGCTTAATTTGCAGGTAAGGGTTGTGGATAGACCGCTGCACTCATGGTTTCAATCACAACACTCTTTTAGTGGCCTAAAAATGCTTCGATTCGGCGACTACATTTTATCGATTTTTTCCTCCACTTTGGACGCTTATATTACTAAACATCAACATAATCCCACTAAAACATGAGTGCAGCGGTGTGAATTGGACCTTCCTCTTTCGAATAAGCCCTCACCCAGCCCCAAATGTTCTCATATAAGGAGGAAAAGTGTAGTCCCGTATACCCCTGTTTAGGCCCATTTTTGCCGGTAAAGTCAACACGTTACTATTATCCGTGTCTACCCCCTTAAGGAATTTACGGGAATCGGTTATTTGTCCTTATATGAGAAGACTTGGGGCTGGGTGAGGGCTCATTCAAAAGACGAAGGCCCAATGCAGGGCGGTCAACTCATGGTTCAACGAGATTGTGTCGATATTTAATAATATAAGTGTCCAAAGTAGAGGAAAAAATCGACAAAATGCAGTCGCAGAATCAAAACATTTTTAGGCCACTAAAAAAGTTTTGTGACTCAAATGGTGAATTGACCGCCCTGCATTGAACCCACCTCTTTCGAATGAGCCTTTATTCAGCTCAGGATCTTCTCATATAAGGACGAATAACCGATTCCCGTGATTGCATTCCCACAGACGAGTTCCGCCATTATCTAGATAATACAGAGCAAGTCACGTGACAAAGGGTCTAGCCGTATAAGCATAGTGAATCGGCCCCAGCAACACTTTCGGTTGATATTTATACCACATAATGCTTTTTGCCTAAACAACAATTGTATGCAATTTCAACCCCCTACCCCCTCTGATAAGGGAGATATGAGGGTAAAACTCAAAACCTTTATCATTTTTCTTCTCGGAAACTATTTAAGATATATGATCACATTAAAGTGCAAATAGTAGGTATTCATTAGCTGTATATCATATTTTTTTTTCAAAATTTTTATTCGATGATTAAGGGTTGAAAATTAATAAATAAATTTTTGAAAATGATTTTTATAAACAATCCCTTGGATGACACCCACCGAAAAAATTAAGAATAATCCTTTACTATTTAACTATTATCTGTAAAAATTTCAAGAGTGTCGGATTGGTACATCATAGTTAAAAAAAAATAAAACCAATGCAACGCCCTTTCATAAGGCAAAGCCGGCCTGAACGTTAGAGGCGCTCAACCTAACCGACCTACAGGGGAATACGTAGCGCCGAACCGCCACGTTTCTCGTACCAGAAACAGCTCTCAGAAAAGTATGAGTTCTTCTTTCCCTAAACTGTGTGTTACTTAACAGTCATTTATTTAAATAATATATTAACAATTTAAATTTTTTAATTAAGTTTTCTGGTCCTAACTGTTAACATCCGTGTTTTTACGGTGTTTCTCGTTTTAAGTATGTGGGAGCCCTAAATCACAGATTTATATCATGTCTTGAACAATGGCACTGTGTTAGATGCCATTAGTTGTCCTTTTAATAGTCGAAGAAGGTATCACAGGTATAACTGCAATATCATTCTATTCAACGCTGTAAAGAACATAGACTTCTATAACTATTTCCGTCTTTACTTTTTCACGTACGTATTACTTTTAATTAAATTGTAGCTGGTACCTGTGAATAGTTGTAACTAAGGTTTTCCTCGTTTTAAGCATATGGTCGCCCTGAAAAGGGTTAATTATATTATAGCGTACCAGTACTACCTGGAAATGTACTAACATTATTCCAGTTATTGATGAAAATAGCGACGAAGATTAAAACTTATTTACAAGCGTGTTTTTTTTTTAAAAGTTTTTGAGTGTTCTGTTTTAAATCATATACTTCAACCTGACAATACATAACACAATCAGCTCTTTTTAGGGCTTAATAATCAGCCCTTTTCAGGGCTCCCACATACTTAAAACGAGGAACACCTTAGTTGCATTTATCAAAGGGTGCCATTTGTAACGTACAACATAATCAGCTCTTTTTAGGGCTCCACGTACTTAAAACGAGAAACACCGTGAAAACACGGACGTTAAAAGTTAGGACCAGAAAACTTAATTAAAAAATTTAAATTGTTAATATATTATTTAAATAAATGACTGTTAAGTAACACACAGTTTAGGGAAAGAAGAACTCATACTTTTCTGAGAGCTGTTTCTGGTACGAGAAACGTGGCGGTTCGGCGCTACGTATTCCCCTGTAGGTCGGTTAGGTTGAGCGCCTCTAACGTTCAGGCCGGCTTTGCCTTATGAAAGGGCGTTGCATTGGTTTTATTTTTTTTTAACTATGATGTACCAATCCGACACTCTTGAAATTTTTACAGATAATAGTTAAATAGTAAAGGATTATTCTTAATTTTTTCGGTGGGTGTCATCCAAGGGATTGTTTATAAAAATCATTTTCAAAAATTTATTTATTAATTTTCAACCCTTAATCATCGAATAAAAATTTTGAAAAAAAAATATGATATACAGCTAATGAATACCTACTATTTGCACTTTAATGTGATCATATATCTTAAATAGTTTCCGAGAAGAAAAATGATAAAGGTTTTGAGTTTTACCCTCATATCTCCCTTATCAGAGGGGGTAGGGGGTTGAAATTGCATACAATTGTTGTTTAGGCAAAAAGCATTATGTGGTATAAATATCAACCGAAAGTGTTGCTGGGGCCGATTCACTATGCTTATACGGCTAGACCCTTTAGTTCAGCTAGTAGTTATAAGGTGGCAACAAACCAAAAAGGCTGCCGAGCTGGAATCGTAGCCAGAATCAAGCGTTTAGCTCGATCACGTCACTCGAACTGTGCTACGAAGGCAAACGAAAAAGGCATCGCCCGAACGCTGAGCGGGACGCACTACAGTCATGCTGTCCTTCTCTCATTCTGAATGTTGAGATTGTCCCTTTTCGCTAAGTTTTGACTGCCGCCCGCCTGCATTATTCACAGCGCCCCATAACAAACTCGCCCTATTCACACTATATCGTGTTTGGTATCATTTTAATTAGAAAAATCTCACCAATGCGCTAATATAAGTTTCAGTAAAAAAAAGTTAAAAACAGAAAAGTTTTATAAGCCAATTAGTATTAGTCACACCGATACGTTTCGGCCCTTTCCTTTGATCATTGGACCTCTCTCTCTCCTCCACTGTCTGTCCCTTTCTACGTTCACGCTTGGCTGGTCGTCGCGTGTAATCCGAGATTCGACACCTCGGCTGGATATATGCAACGTCTGGGTCCCAATCTCTGTTGCATATATTCAGCTTTTACTATATAGACGCGAGATCCCTCCATTTATTAGTTCTAATAGTACTTTTTTATGCAGAATGTTCTAAGGAGTTGATACGAGTAAAGAAAGAAATGCAATTCTATTTAAACAAAAAGTGCATCTGCATTTTTTTAGTGTAACGTTGCATCCACGAAGAAAACGAAGTCATAGAAAAATAGACATTATCATACCATTGAACTTTTTATCCGACTTCGAAAAGGAGGAGGATACTCAATTCGATCAGTATTTTCTTTTTTTTTTCTGGCTTTGTTCACCGATTACGCCGAGACGGATGGACCAATTGGACCGAAACATTTTGCATCTTCTAAAGCATGTCTTCCCATTGGTCCCGTTAAAAAACATTCTATATTTTTTCATTCCGAACGGTTTTTATTGCAAAAAACGTACTATTTCATGTACATGCGGTGTATGTTCACCAATTATTCTGAGACGGATGGACCAATCGGAATGAAACTTTTTGCATCTTGTACAGTACAATTCCCCATTGGTCCCGTAAAAAAAATATTTTGCATTTTTTTATTCCTAACGACTTTTTTTTCTAAATGTGCGTTCGCTGATTACTCCAAGACGGATGGACCAATCGGAATGAAATCTTTTGCGTCTTGTAGGATATGTCTTCCGATTGGTCCCGTTATAAAAATATTTCGCATTTTTTTATTTCGAACGGTTTTCATTATTGCAAAACACGTTCTGGTTCAAGGAATGCACCGATTGCGATGAAAGTTTTCACATTTCGTAGATCATTCCGCGATGATTCGATTTCCCAAAATTTATGTAACTTCTTATTGTTAATAGCTATTGTTATTATAATAAAAAGCCTATTCTTTAGGGTTACCCTCCAAGGAATATACCGATCGCGATTTTTCAAACTTGTCCCTGCAAGTAAACTTCGAATACTGCTCGTTCCACTAAAAAGTGTGAAATAAAATAATTTTTAACAAAAAAAAAATGCGACTTCGAAATGCACTAAAAAGTATAAAATAATTTCTATTTCATTTATATCTGTATTCCACAGCTATTAATACAATCTACTTAATCATTAAATGGGATACTAAATATAGTTCAAAGTTTTCGGAGGCGGCGCAAAATTAAAAATACCCGAACAAACGGTGCTGCCAATAACGATTTGATTGTGGTATGGCAAACTTGGTAATTAATAAGTTGCAAGAGAAAAATTATAGGTCCGGTTGAAAACATTTGTAATTGTAACGATTGTATGAGAAATTGTCAGCACTCCTGATGGACATGCACTATACTGCAGTTCACAAGAGACCATACTTAACTCGCGCCGCTCACTAGGTCTAGAGAGATTTTTAATGACGTGTGTTATTCCCCTCTCCAGCTTGCTTCTTATTATACTTTGGGATCATATAAATGGTGGGCAGAAATATATGACGTACGATAACTGAAAACCGGTGATGATATTGTAAAGTATCACGATACAATGAAATTTCTATTATTTGTCGCAAAAAAAAATGATGTGAACGCATAGCAAGAAGCAAGCTGTAAAGGGGAATCACACGCACTATTAAAAATCTCCCTAGACCTCAGTAGGTCACTAACTGCGCGAGTTAAGTGCGGTCACTCGTGAACTGCAGTATAGTTAATTCGTAATGGGTATATTGATTCCCATTGAATATTGTTTACTTGAAATTATCAAATGGGTCATTTGTCACTGGTTGCCGACACCTGAACTAGGATCTTCCTAGGAGAGGAAAAGTTTTTAATTTTGCGCCGCCTCCGAAGACTTTGAAATATATTTAGTATCCTACTTAATGATTAAGTAGATTGTATTAATAGCTGTGGAATACAGATATAAATGAAATGGAAATTATTTTATACTTTTTAGTGCATTTCGAAGTCGGATTTTCTTTTTTATATAAACAGTTTTTTCCTATCTCTTACCAAATTCAAGATATAACCCGTCCTAATTGCATAACGTGTCCTGTATACTTTTATTAATTAAAAAACATTTATTTAAAGAATTCTCAGATTGCACGTTCCTTCGGTTCTTCAGAGTAGGCATATATTTTTCAGCAGCGAGGGGTGCTACGATGCGCTGTATAAAATCCACGCGTTTGGTCAGTCAGAATCTACCGAAGCGGGACAATTCTATCATTTAGGTTGAAAGAAGGATAGCATGATCACCACGGACCTAGCCAAGTGTAGTGGCTGGGCAGGGAGGTGATACCCCGACGTGGCGCGTCCCCAAGTGGCGGATAGGGGAATGCTCGCCATGCACTTTTCGGAGTGCATGGAGGGTAGTAGTGAAATAAAATAGTTCCCGCGAACCAAACACCAAGGGAAGGAAAACCCACCAAAACCTCCTCTGTGACTGGGGGATAGAATACAGGCACGGTAACCCCTGCCTGTCGTAGGAGGCGACAAAAGGGGGGCGCTTGCTGCTGTCGAAGTAGCTTCGCAGATAACCCGGGGCGATGCCGATGGGATCTACGGATCCTGGCAGGGCCTTCCTTGCCGGTAAGGCCTGGGTCGGAGAGGCGAAAAGGAGGCTGCGGCGTCGTTGAGTTCTACAGGGGCCTGGCTGTGTGGCGGTCTGGTGCGGGTAGCAAACCCGGAGTGCCCTAGCAATTATACCGTAAACCAGTGGTCATGTTTCGCTGGAACGGGGGGCTTGCCTTCATTGGCCGGCCCGCGAGGATGACACCCTCTATAAAAGATCCCTAGCCCCAAGCCGCGGTGCGCGGTGAGGAGGGCGTGCCCGGAGTAAGCACCGGGCATGGCTGATGGGTACATCAGTCTCTAGCGGCCAACCCCGGGGTACCTGGCGACCCCCCGGGTGTACTAGCCTTACCCGGGTAAGGCGGCTCTGCCCGGGTGGACCTACGGACCGACCCACTCGTGGGAATAATATGGAAGATTATACACAAAATACAAACACTGGACGGAACTTACGAACGACGACTACGGCGACGGATTAGGACATAGACCAGGATAACGCGAACTTGTTCGCTGTTCCCCGCCCCGAGAGGGCTAGAAGAGGGGCCTTGCGACCACGTGGAGGTAGGAGCTCCACTGTCTTGGGGAAAGGAGCGCCGAGTTCGGTTGACAGTGGAGAGGACTCGGATGAGCCCTATGTGTCCGCTGCCTCACTGGACCGCCCGTCAAGGAGGGGGGGGGGGGGGGGGAAGACCAAGAAAAATCTCCTTGTGGCGACGAGGGCTGAAGCGGGGGACAGTGACGAGGAGCGGGTCCTTGACCGCTCTCGCCCTAAGCAAGGGCAGTATTCCCCTGCCGGAGCGGGAGCTGCTTGAGCTGGAGCTCCGTTACGAACCAACGACGACTCTGGCAGCGCGGACACTGGAGCTGACCGCGGACGTGGAGAGGATTGCCTCCGTGTCCAAGGGGCTCAAAGGGACCTTCCAGAGGTCCCTCCGGCTGGCTGCCATCAACGTGGAGATGGCCAAGAGAATGCCGGACAGCGGAGCAGAGGAGGTTGCGAGGCTGAGGCTCCAGCTCGCCAAGCAGGGTGAGCAGCTGCTCACGCTGACTAAGGAGCTGGCGGAGGTGCGAGCTCGACTGGTGGCGGTTGAGGCCCCCATCTCCACTGCCCCCGCCCGCGCCGAGAAGGCGGCTAGGCCGGCCTCCCCCTGGCGGCACAGGGAGGAATCAAGAAGAGGAGGCCGGAACAGGAGGTGACCATGCTCGAGCCAGTGGCTGGCCCCTCCTGGCTGGATGTGGCGCCGCCTGCCCACATCCCTACCAAGAGAGCTGCCCCCGCCCAAACCAGGGGGGTGCCCAGGATTTCCCGGGTGGAGGCAGTCGACCCTGAGGGCGGGGACATAAGAATATGCATTGCTGCCCTTATGCAGCTGGTCTCCTCCCTCAGTGCAGAGTTTCTTGCGGCTCAGGGGGGCAGGGTAGCTCCGGAGACGCAGGGAAATGGCACTGGGGGTACCAAGGCCGCGCCCAAAACCAGGGCTGTTGGTGGGACCAAGGCCGCTCCAAGGCCAACTAAGGCTGCTGCACCTAAGAAGAAGAGGGGTGGCAGACCTGCCACCCCAAAAGGAGGTAAGGCAGTGGAGGCGGCCCCTCCCTCCAAAAAGCAATGAGGCCTAAAGGGCCCATAATACAGAGCAACCTGAACCACTCGGCCAGGGCGCAAGATTTTCTTCTGCATCACCTGGCCGAGTGGAAAATTGGGTTGGCTGTGGCCGCGGAGCCGTACCGAGTCCCCGACATACACGACTGGTTCGGGGACGACGACGGCTCCGTGGCAGTGATTAGCACCGCCTTTGCCCCGCCCCCTTCGCTAATAGAACGGGGGCGGGGTTTGTGGCGGTGCTCTGGTGCGATACCGCGGTGGTGGGCGTCTATTGCCCGCCCAGTTGGACCCTCGCGGCGTTCGAAGAGTGTTTAGGCCGGGTGGGGGACGCTGTCTCCCGTTGCTACCCCCGGCCGACACTCGTCCTCGGAGATTTCAACTCCGGCTGTTGAACCGGGGCTCGGTCAGCACCTGCGTGCGCGCTCGGGGGGAGTCGACAGTTGACCTATCGTTCGCGACTCCTTCGGCCGTACGCATGGTTGGAGGGTGGTGGAGGAGGCGGAGACACTTAGAAGGCGATCATCGCTACATCTGTCTCGGATTCTCCTCCCCCGACCGTCGCCCGCCGAGCGGCCCACCGCCGCGGAGAATGGCGCTGAAGAGGCTTGACAGGGACGCGCTGATGGCCGCAGCCCTCGCTATGACCTGGCCGGAACAACCGGCCGGTCCGGTCGCGGATATAGGGGAGGAGGTGAAATGGTTCCGGGGCACGATGAAGGCGATCTGTGACGTCGCCATGTCCCGGGCCAAATGCCTCCCCAGACGGGCCGCCTACTGGTGGACGGGCGAAATCGCCGACATTCGGCAGAATTGTAATGTCGCCCGACGCCAGTGGCAAAGGGCCCGTCGGAGAAGGAACCGCGACCCAGCGGGGGAGGAAGAGCTGTACGGGTGCTACCGTATATTGGTGGTAGCCCTGCAGCTGGCCATCAGGGAAGCCAAGTCCCGGGCATGGCAGGAACTCCTCGGCTCTCTGGATGCCGATCCGTGGGGTCGCCCCTACCTGTGGGCTATTGGGCAAACTAAGGCCCTGGGCGCCCCCAGTGACAGAGAGCCTCGACCCCCAGTTCTTGAGTCAGGTGGTGGACACGTTGTTCCCTCGTGACGACGGTAGCCACCCCTGGCCCCCGCCGGTCCAAGTCGAATGGACCGACGACATGGGGGTCACGGAGAGGGAGCTGGTCGAGGCCGTTAGGCGTATGGAGGTTCGGAACACCGCTCCGGGCCCCGACGGCGTTCCCAGCCGAGCCTGGGTATTGGCCCTGCGCGTCCTTGGACCGCGATTGAGGCACCTCTTCAGCGCCTGTCTGAAGCAGGGTATTTTCCCTGAGCAATGGAAGGTGGGGCGACTGGTCCTGCTTAGAAAGGAAGGACGGCCCGCGGAAAGTCCCTCCGCGTACCGGCCCATAGTTTTGTTCGACGAGGTCGGGAAGCTTTTAGAAAGCGTGATTTCTGACGGCCTCGCCGGGCACCTATCCCGGGTAGGCCCTGATCTGGCCGAGTCGCAGTACGGTTTTAGACGGGGACGCAGCACCATTGATGCGATCGATTCGCTGCGCTCCCAATGCGACTCGGCCACGTCCCGGGGCGGGGTGGCGATCGGCGTTTCGGTAAACATAGTGAACGCCTTTAATACCCTGCCCCACAGGACGATACTGGGGGCGCTGGAAGATCACGAAGTGCGCCCAGTACTGAGACGGATGATCGGAGCTTACCTACGGGATAGGTCCATCATGTATGTGGGCCGGGACGGACGAATCTATCGGAGGGACGTCGATGAGGGTATACCCCAGGGGTCCCGCTTGGGGCTCCCATTGTGGAACGTGGGATACAACACAGTTTTACGGGTCATGGTCCCGGACGGTGTCTGCATCACGTGCTTTGCGGACGACACGTACGTGTTTGCCACCGACCGGGACTGGAGCAGAACCAGTCGCCTAACGGTGATTGGCGTGGCTGCCACCGTAGCGGCGATTCGAAGGCTGGGGCTACAGATAGCGCCCCACAAGACCGAGGCGATGTGGATTTACTCGCCTCGGCGTGGGGTTGCACCACCGCCCCAGTCTTGGATCCAGGTAGGTGACACCAGGGTCCAGGTGGGTGAAGGGTTCAAGTATCTTGGCCTCCACCTGGACAGCCACTGGCACTTCGAAAGGCATTTCGACCGTCTTGCCCCCCGCATGGACGGGGTAGCAAACGCCCTTGGGCGGGTGCTGCCCAATATTGGGGGGCCGAGCGAGAAGGTTCGCCGCCTTTATACGGGGATCGTGCGGAGCGTGGCCCTGTATGGGTCGCCCTGATGGCGTCTCGCCGCAGCCAAGCTGTGCTGCGGCGAGTGGATGGCTTTCAGGGTCGTAAGGGGATACCGGACGGTCACCCACGCGGCGGCGAAGACTCTGGCGGGTCTTGTACCCTTCAAGTACAAGGCGGAGGCTTGCGCCACGATTTTCTGGCGCTTGTGCGGCCTCCGCCAGGCTGCAGAAGACCCGTCAGAGCAGGCGGTCGAACGGAAATGGAGGTGCCAGGCCCGACAGGATGCCCTGGACGGGTGGCGTCGCGAGATAATCGCGAGTGGCACCGCCGGCCAGCGAGCGGTCGGGGCGTTCCTGCCCGTCATCAAGAAATGGCGGGACCGCGGCTTTGGTCGGATCACCTTCCCGACCACACAGGTGCTCACCGGGCATGGTTGCCTCGGTGGTTTCCTGTGTCGGATTCGTAGCGAGGCGACGGCTATATGCCACTGCGGGCGGGGCAGGACCCCGCGCAACACACACCGGAGCACTGTCCAGTGTTTGCGCGGGCCCGTCACGCCCTGCGGTGCGAGTTGGGGGTGGATTTCTCGCCGGCTAACGTGGTAAGTAGTATGCTCGCCGGCGAGGATCAGTGGAGGGCGATGACCTCCTTCTGTGAGGAGGTCCTTCTTGAAGGAGGAGGCGGAACGGGGTCGTCAGAGAGACTACCCCGACCCCGCCCGTAGGAGACAGCGCCGTCGGGGGAGGCCCCTCGACGGCACAGTAAGCTGAGGAGGACGGGGCGGTGGGCCTTGATAATCCTGCCCACCGCCCCTAACAAGATGAGGGGGGTGCTTCGGCTTCCCCCCCAAAGTAAATGTAGTTGGGGGAAGCTTTGGCCTCCCCCAGGGTGATAGATTGGGGGGGAGCTTTGGCTCATCCCCAAGACAGATGTAGTGAGGGGAGGCTCTGGCCACCCCCAGGGGCTTGCCCCCTCTCCCCCATCGCAGATCTATCGGCTCCTGTTCGGAGTAGCTGGGCCGCCTTTGCACGCGGCCCGAGGAGTGGCCGGCGTCGGGTGTGGCCCCTAACGTCGGCGGAGCAGGCACTTAGGAGGAGGGTCAAAAGTTAGATCCTCTCCCGAGATGGGGCGCTATGCACTAAGGGTAGGGGGGTCCCGGTGTTGTCCGTTAGAGGTCGCGGGGCCCTCACCACAGCCCTCTGCAGGTCACGTTGGAGGTTTTAGTCGGTAAAAATCCGGCACTACCCTGGGTCCCTCCCCAGGGTGGCTGGGAGCGTCTTTGGAAGATTTCCCCAACGAAAAAAAAATGGCCACACACTTAAATTCGGTCGTGGCAAGGCAGTCGGCATCGCTTTCGTTATTATTTAAACAACACTATTGTCTCAGGAAAGCGTTGCCGGCCGCTGTCAGGCTGCAGGATTTAAATGTGTAGCTTTTTTTTCTTTGTTTTCGTGGGGGAAATCTTCCACAAGACAGCCCAGCCCCCTGGGGAGGGGCCGAGGGTAGTGCAGGATTCTTACCTGCTAAAACCCCCACAGTGGCCTGCACTGGGCTTGAGGGAGGGCCCCGGGACCTTTGTCGAACACGCCGGGACCCCCCCGCCCAGCCCTTGGCGCGATTGCGCCCCATCGTGGGGGACGGTCTAACTTTTGATCCTCCCCCTATGTGCCAACTCCGCCGACGCCGATGCCGGCCGCTCCTCGGGCCGCGTGCAATGGCGACCAGGGCCCCAGCCCCGTCCACCTGCGGCCCAGCGGCTGCACCTAGGAGTCGCGGATATGCGATGGGGCAGAGGGGGAAGTCAATGGGGGAAGTATCACCCTGGGGGACGAGTCGAAGCTCCCCCCGCCCCCCCTCATCATGTAGGGGGCGACGGGCAGAGTTAACAGGGCCCACCGCCTCGTCCTCCTCATCTAACGGTGCCGTGGGAGGGGTCTCCCCCGACGGCATCTCCTCCTTCAGGGCGATGACCTTCTCGCAGAAGGAGGTCATCGCCCGCCACTGATCCTCGCCGGCGAGCACGTTTCTCACAACGGTCGCCGGCGAGAGATTGACTCCTAACTGGCATTGCAGGGCGTGTCGGGCCCGTGCGAACACTGGACTATGCTCCAGTGTGTGTTGCGTGGAGTCCCGTCCCGCCCCGCAGTGGTAGCATATAGCCGTCGCCTCACGACCAAACTGGCACAGGAAGTCACCGAAGCAACCATGCCCGGTGAGCACCTGTGTGGTCCAGTAGGTGATCCGACCAAAGCCGCGGACCCGCCATTGTTTGATGACGGGCAGGACCGTCCCGACCGCGATAATCTCGCGATGCCACCGGTCCAAGGCATATTGCCGGGCCTTGCACCTCCATTTCCGTTCGACTATTGGCTCTGGCGGGTCTTCTCCTGCTTGACGGAGACCGCGCAAGCGCCAAAAAATCGTGGCGCCGGCCTCCGCCTCGTACTTAAACGGTACGAGACCCGCCAGAGTCATCGCCGCCGCGTGAAAGACCGTGCGGTACCCCCTCACGACCTGATGTCCATCCTTCTTTCAGCTCGCCGTCGCACAACCTGGCTGCGGCGAGAGGGCATCAGGGCGTCAGCCCATATGGGCCAGCCATATAGGGCAACACTCCGCACGATCCCCGTGTAGGGACGGTGAACCTTCTCACTGCCCCCCCCCCCTACCCCCATATTGGGCAGCGCTCGCCCAAGGGCATTTGCTACCTCGTCTAATCGGGGGGTCAGATGGTGGAAGTGTCTTCCAAAATGCCAGTGGCTGTCCAGGTGGAGGCCAAGATACTTGAAGCCTTCATCCACCTGGACCCTGGTGTCACCTACCCGGATCCAAGACTGGGGCGGTGATGCAACCCCACGCCGAGGCCAGTAAAACCACATCGCCTCGGTCTTGTGGGGCGCTATCTGTAGCCCCAGCCTTCGAATCGCCGCTACGGTGGCAGCCACGCCAATCACCGTTAGGCGACTGGTCCTGCTTAAGTCGCGGTCGGTGGCAAACACGTGTGTGTCATCCGCAAAACACGTGATGCTTACCCCGTTCGGGACCACAACCCGCAGAGCTGGGTTGTACCCCACGTTCCACAGTGGGGGCCCCGTACGGGACCCCCTTTTTTTTACGAGGAGAAATCTTCCATATGACACCCCCGCCCTACGGAATGGGGGTAGTGTCGAATTCTTATCGACTAAAACTCCTCGGTGGTCCTCCATCTGATGCTGTGGGGGGGAAGCCGGGACCTCAAACGAACACACACAGCTCCCCCCGCACCACGCGCCCCCACCGGGGCGTCCCTGCCCTTGGGAGGGTCAAGTGGATCCTCTCACTATCTCCTCAACTGCCGAGATCAGGGACCACCGTTGATGCTGGCCCTCCACTGGCGGACGACGACTCCCGCGATGCAGGGGGACGAGGTCGAAGTCCAAGCCCTGAACCCTCCCGCCGTCCAATCTCCCTAAGCCGTACCAGCGGGCGTTTTCCTGGCCTGCCTCGCTCTTGTGCGGGCGGCCACTGGCATCGGCGTCTCCTTTCAGCCGCTGCTGCTCCCCCGGCGGAGGCGGTGGCGGCCTCCCCCCGGTGAGGGTCCCTCTGCTTTCCGGGTGGCCCTGTCTCCTCTTCTTGGGGTGGGGGCGCATCCCTTTCCCCCCAAACGGTACTCCGCCTGTTGTCCCAAATCCGCGCACAGCGGACACTTGTGGGTAGCGGCAGGGGGAAGCGGTTCTATTGCGCACTATCGCATTGCGCACTATCGCATTGCGCACTATCGCATTGCGCACAGCTCCTTTGGACACAGGTCTATTGCGCACGTGTACAATATCGAACAGTACAGTTGGGCACCGTAAAAATTGCGCACAGTATCAATTGGACACAGAATTAAATTTGTGCGCCCGTTTCCCTTCTTAGGTCGTGATTTATTTCAGGTTATGCGTGCTCCGTCTGACATGGTTAAATCTATATTTGTTTTATTAACCATGTCTATTTTCATAAAGATAGTGTTCGGTGTTTAATATTATAATTGTAACGTGTTGAAGTTAATTATTAATAAATTTTGTCATAAAGTCAGGGAATCCTTATAAAATTATGTCATTCACTGATTACAATTAATTGAATTTCTGAATTCTGTAGTATCTGTATATAATATTTGTGCAAGTGTATGTGAAAAATTCGCCACTTAAAATATGAAAATATCTTAAAAAGTGAAGTGCTGAAGGATAATGTTTGTTGTGACAGTTTTTAAGTGATTCCGTATTCTTAATAATTCTTGCATCAGTTGGAAAACACGGACCAAGAAAGAAATTGAGATAAGTACTTTCCACCTATTAAAGGAATATATTTAATAGGCATGTGCATTGTACTTTGTGGCCTCTTTAACGTATCTGTTACAAGTGGTTGAATCAGTGTCGGGCAGTTATCTTTAAGGTTATAAAGAGACAAAACTTATGTGGAAATTATTAGACTTGTTTGCTACGTTACTCATGTAAGTATACAGGTTCTACCATTTATCTCGCAACCCATGTGCGCGCAAATTGATGAAAATGGCAATAGCGCAAAAATTCTAGAGATGTAAAAATCCGTACACTTAAGTTGGTAATTGATTCGGGATACGAGTACACCGAGTTTCATCGAACTTGTCGCGGCGTGTGAAACTAACACATATTCACGCCGGAGAGCCGATTGGCGAGGGGCACGTGAAGGAGGGATTGCAGCCAATTGACTGCCGTCGTGAATATGTGTTAGAGTCACACACCACGACAAATTCGATGAAACCCAATGTACTTGTATCCTGAATCGAATCTCGGACCACAGTTCAGTTGATTACCTACTTAACTGTACGGTTTTTACATCTCTCGAATTTTAGCGCTGTTGCCATTTTCATCAATTTGCGCGCGCATGGGTTGCGAGATAAATAGTAGACCCTGTATGTCTAATATTTGTAATACGTAAAATACTATACAAGTAAACTGGTTTAATGCGACCATTATCAAATTATATACAATACATGCAAATTCATGCCATTACTTTCATTTTGCATGGATCAGCACATGATAGGCATTTGAAAACAAGTAACTGTTAGATGCATCGTATAATTAATTCTACTAACCCTGAAATGAAATATTAGGACAAATAACAAAGACGTATTCTGAAAATCGATGTAATTACTTTCTCGCATGATATATGTGGAAATATGTGTAAGGAAAGCATCCTTAGTTTTAGTGAATTTAGCGCGTAAGTAGATCGATAAATCAGATCTCCTATTGTACAGAAACAATTGAACGAATACACACGCGGCGTCAGAAAGATGAAGCAAGTCACAAAGTGCAATTGTAAAATCAAGCGAGAATTATAAAAGTGTGAATAATAACATTGAATGTTGTTTCTTTGTTATTACAGAGAAACAATTCTACCCATTATTCACCGACAAATTATAAAAGGAATAAATCATTTGTTGGGGTATTTAAATGAGGCCACCCGCTAATGTCTTTAGTTTTCAACACAATACTTTATTATTTGGCGAATTATATATATATATATATATATATATATATATGCACTTTACAATAACATATTTAAACTCCGCATGTGCGCTCGGGCATATAAAGTATTATAGTAAGTCTCATCTCGTCAGTGGCGTCGCGATCGGTTGGTCGCGAAAACGGTTTTGTGTTCAAAACCTGAAGTTCGCCCGCTATTGACCGATTTTCAACATCATTATATATGTTTAAGGTAAAAGAAATATTCAACCTTATTTTCTTCAATACATTATTTATTCCAAATTAATGTTGTTGAGTACAATGTATCAATTTATAATAATATGATTCCTTTTTCTATATGTTCAGCATTTATTCAGACATTGATGAGGAAATTACAACCAAAAAATTATGGAGTCGGAGAATTTGATAGATACATTGAACAAATTATCCAAAGAAGAGGATTATTAAGTTAGATAAGTTTGTCTTGTAAATCATAAAGTCAGAATATTTTAAATAAATAAATTAATAGGAGAAAATGAGACTTAATTTGTAATTTCCTGTTCCAATTTCCTTAATATAGAATTTAATTTACGGTTCGCATTGTCTTCTTCTAGCTGCAAATAAATACTTTTGTTGAGTAAAAATTCATAAATAAAAAGAAGTTGTAATATTGTTGTAGTTACTTCGCTCTTCACTTTCATCTATTTTGTATCTGTTACGTCGCGAGCGTGATACGGCGCGCGACGTACAAAATGTAAAAAGAAAAGAAATTGATATTTAGTTATATTATTATCTCTTTTACTTTTTGGGTGATTAATACGCGGTTGAGAACGGTATTATCGCTGCCACCAGTTCCAATCGTGCTCGACGATGTTAGGTCGGTAACGATTGGAACAATTTAAAAAGAATCAATATTATTGAGATAGACTATAAAAAGATTATTTATTGAGTCCGTCAATGCTCTGGTTCCATACGGGCCCCTCGTGCGAATTTGTGCGAAGATGGTAAGCGTGAATGTATAGGAAGGAAGTGTGTTTGAACTGAAAATGAATTTGAAACTAGTTATGTGTAACAGAAAGTATAATCTCAAAAAAAAGAAAAGCATAACAATAAAAATGGTTTGGTTAACAGTGAGTACGAGCTGTTGAAAATACAGAAAATTATATATATATTAACAAGATAAGTGAAATTAGGTAATAACGAAATCTATTGAATCGTAAGACACAGAAGTTTAAGATGATTCGAGCGGCGATTTCGGTGAACAATTAGTACGCAGTGAGAGGAAACGGTCCCAGGGGGAAAACTTCCAAGACCAACGGTCTCGTGGGCCGCCTCTCGTTACCGTAAGCGGAATTGTTATTAAAATTTCTAAATATCTTCGATACCTTAAACGCGATGTTGAACGGAACGATCTCGTGGGAAATTTCCAGAACACACGGTTTCAAGATCGCCCGTTTTGCCTCACTAAATCCAGATTCGTCGTATTGAGCAAAATGAAATACAGTAATGCTTCGAAATAAGCAAGTGGCTCAGGACCGAACAGTTGCTTATTTCGAAGCAGGTATGCTATTCGGCTTGACTTTGTTCTCGAAACGGGACGATAGAGACCGCGAGAAACGAGTGAGAGATCCGAGGTAGCGGCAAATCATAAAGTGATCGGCCGAGCAGCGATGTTATTTTTTGGACAAGGATAGAATATAGCATGCCCTCTCATTCTCGCACTATGCTTTATTTCGAAGCAAATATACCAGACTGAGAAAGCATTATATATATTCTATCCTTCTTCTACTAACCGATGTCACTGCTCAGTCGAGCGTGAAATTTATTACCCTAAACATCGGCTTCGCGCTTTCATGGACCTCTCACTCATTTCTCGTGCCTCTCACTTTGCGGGCGACTTCAAACAAAGAAGAGGGGATAGCGAGTTGCTTATTTCGAAGCAGAGACCACTTGCTTATTTCGAAGCATTACTGTAAATAACCTACCAAACTCGGTGTTAACTGATATAAGATAAAACAGTATTTGTCTGGTAATCGCTATTTGCTGTGGGTTGTCTGGAAATCTGGAAGGCGAAGAAGAGATGAAAAACTTGTCACACGCACTACGCGTTCGCGATCGGCCTTTGTACGGTATTACGGTTACGAGACGATACGAAAACTGATTTCAAAACGACGCGACGCGGAAAAGAGAAAAATATTAATTAACGAACGATTTAAAATTGAAAGAGAAAAAGATAGATAATTGAAAAGTGTGAAAAGAGTTTAACGTATTCGTATGAGTCCTTTACGCGAAAAACGAAAATCGCAATCTCCCGGCACTCTGCCTTTTACAAGGACTTTACCGGTCAACTAATCACTACAATTTTCACGCGAAAACTATTTCTCGACGCGAACACGGGCTCCTCGTCACGTACCTCACGATTTTTCGACGAAGAGTCATTTGCCTCAGTCAAGCGATCGTATCTCAGGGTTCGACCCGCGATCATGGGCCCAAAGTGGGGACATCATTTGCACGCATTGGTTTTATCTAGGCGCGTTTCCCGAGTTCTCATCCCTCCTTGACCTTCCTTCCGACTCTGTCTATCGTTGGCTATCTTTCTCTTTTTACCCCTACAGCGCTTCGTGAATTTCGTGCGTCGCAATTTCTATACTTCTGGAATATTCGAAATCTATTCTATTTGAATTTATTCGTTTCTCAATTAATCAAAGAGGCTCTTATAAATGACATTTTTGGTATCGGAGAAGGTCTAGCTTTCTTAATAGATGTTTAGCTTACTATATTGAATAACTAATAAATGAATAATGTTGAATTATTCCGTTCTTATTCGCGTTTCGGCAGTTTACGGAAAAGGCAATAGGATATTTGTAATTATTATCGAATCGCGGATGTATGCAAATACGTTACTGCATTTAATTGTCATTAATTCCGCGCATATCAATTTTTAATGATTTACGTATTTTCTGAACGTTCTACGTTTAACATTTAGCTGTAGTTCGTTGTCGATGTTTATTGCCTTGGTCGACCTTCGTCTCGAACGTTCTTGAACGTCGGTCGACAAATTTCAAACCTCAGTGGTTGTCACACAAACCTTCGCATTCCATAGTCATTCAAACAATTTCATTACGTTCCATACTGATTGTCTTGTTCTTAATTGCACTCATTCCTTGTGGAAAGGCCGGCTGACGCATGCCTCGCAGGTAGGAGAGGTATCTCGCTTGCGAGGTAAACCAAATCGTATTTCCCTTGTTCTGCGCGGTTAAGCCGGGAAACTTCCAAGTGCGTCGCACTGCTTAACCGCACGGCGAAAGATGTTGATAATATTTCTCCTTAACCTTAGCGGCTTCGAATTTCTATATGTTTATTGCTACGCGGTTTCGACGAGGCAATCGTCCTAAGGAAGGTTGACTTCTTATTATTTGAAAAGAACTAATTATAGCCTCCTTTGTGTGCCTCGCCTGGGATTGTCTCCAAGTGCTGCGCACTGACGAGGTACACGAATTCGGTATGTTAACGGTCAAACTATTCAAAACTATCAGAAAGAAAATGGAAATAGATCTTAGCTACGGTCGAATTATTGAAAATAATTCGGACGTAACATATCACTTGTATTGTATTTACAAATCCCAAATTCATTTCATCCGAATACAACAGTCCAACTAAAATATTTCACTATTCAGACCAATCGGAAAAAGTATTAAAATACTTAGAAACGATCTTGTTCAAAGAAGACTTATGCAGAAAAGATAGAAAAGGAAATTCAATTACTATGAATTAGTTTTATTTCGCCATAGGCAAATATAACCTAAAATCTTACAAAACGGAATTCCCCAAATTTTTTAACAATTTACTAACAAGGAAGGGTTTTTAGGTGTCCGCCTCCGATTGTTTTGATTTTTGGATATGTTTTAGAGGGCCGAAAAATAAGGTATACGTATTTTTTTATTTTTGCCCGTTTTCATATTTAGGGGGTGAAACGACCCTCTAAAGTTTCGGCTACGATAGGCTATCTCGGAAACTATCATAGATAGAAGAAAACTTTCGAAGGAAAAGTTTCATGGTTTTTTATGCACATATAATAACTGGTCATAAATTTTGTAAAAAATAATTTGTTTATAACAAAAAATTGTTTATAGTATTATTTTAAAAGTAATCACAATTTACATAATAACAAAAACGAACATAAATTTGTTTCTGAATCCATTGATGTATTTTATGCTATGTTTGCCTCTTACATTTTTGCACATTTTAATATCATATATGCATCGCGCACATACGCCGCGTCGCGTCGCGGTCATACCAAATATGACGTACGGTCAATATCTTTCTTGCGACGATTTTCTCTTGCAAACAACATATATGATCAGCTACATTTTATTTAATTCTTTCTGTTGTTTTTATTACACTACAATCTATATATCAAATAACCAAGGAAGTTCAGTCGGCCGAGCATGAGTCATATCATGTGACTCTAACAATAAACCAGAATCAATGAATGCATATAGAAGTGATACTTTTTACGCACTTAACAAACAGTAGACAATTAATCATATGTGTATATATAGTTCTTCAAACCATCATTCGTGCACTTTGCACTTTCTTGAGAAGTTCTGCCACTCATGTACGAGTCACTTGATATTTTTGTATGCTTAACAATAGCAGTTTATCAGGTCATGCGTTATATTTTGCGAAGCTTTGCTACTTATACCCCGACAGTTGGTTAGTTCTTTAGTCAAACCTGAGCGTTCAACTTTATCACAGCATTGATTTTGTAATACAGTGATTAAAAATGATTATCAATCCGATGAACGTGATTAATTTGTTATTAGCCACATTTCAAACGATGTATCTGATGGATACTCCTATAACAAGAGAGGAAGTACAATTGAAAGAAGCCATTCAAAAAATGTTGCTCGATAACATATTTGCATTAATGAAATTGAAGTTTCTGAAGAATCGTCATTGGACTTTTTGGATCAATTTAAAGAATGTGAGGTTGAAGCTGTTGAAGAAGATGATGCAAACGAAAATTGGTCTGGGGAGACATATATTGGAGTTTGTTCACAGCGTGATGAAGACGTTGATGTCGATTACAAGCGGAAAGCAGTTGCGTTTTGGACAGAGGGAGAAAAAAAACGTAAACTTGCTACTGTTCAACATAATTTTAGACTTGTTTCTTCTGAACGACAATTACGAAGATGGGCTCATCAAATTGAAACAAGTGGAACTAAAAAAGAAAGATTGGCTCAAATTTCGGAATTCGTGACAACAAATATGAAAAAAGCTATTGAATCCGGTTATATTTTGCATGATAGAGATATACGACGATGGGCTTTGCAAGCATATAAAGAACAAGGTAACGATCATATGACATTTAAAGCTTCCAAAACATGGCTGTATAATTTTAAAAAAGCTCATCGTATTGTTTCTCGAAAAATAACAAAATTTGTAACACGAAAGACAATAGAAGACGATGAAGTATTGAAAGTTAAAGCTACGGACTTTGTCAATGAAGTAAACCCTTTGATTACGAGATACGGAGATGAAAATATGTACAATTCAGACCAGAGTGGATTTCAATTAGAAATACATTCTGGACGAACTTTAGCAGTGAAAAGCCAAAAGAAAGTAGAGTGTGTTGTACAATCTGTACCTTCAACAACGCATAGTTACACAATACAACCAACAATAACTGCTGATGGAAGATTGTTGTCGCCCCTTTTTATGGTTTTGCAAGAAGCAAATGGACAATTTGGACCAATAGTTCAGAAAACATTATTCAAACCGACTAATGTGTACGTGACTGCATCAAAATCTGGAAAACTCACTTCTGGTAACCAATACCTTCAAATTATTTTTGATTGATAACTACCAATATACATGTGTATAATTACTAAAGATTTCAATTTAATATTGTAGCTCATTTCAAAATCTGGTTGGAAGAGGTCTTTTTTCCTAATACTAAAACAACGTCTGTGTTGTTATTAGACTCTTGGAGTGGACACTGTGAACAAGATATACATAATGCGAAACCAACGGGTAAAGAAATTATAATTAAGATGATACCAAAAGGTACCACTGGCCGAATCCAACCTCTAGATGTTTATGGATTTAGGGTGTGGAAGAATTATGTTAGGCGTTTCTCCGATGATGTGCTGTTACATGATTACGATGTTAATCTCCATTTAAGAAATAATATAATTAAGTTACAATCACTTGTACACAATCAACTATCTTCACCAAGATACAAAAATCTATTCCAGTATGCTTGGTACAAAAGTGGATACACAGAAAAAAAATCAGGAGATTTTGTGAATCCTGTAGATTTTGCTTTCGAAGAGAACACACAAATGAAATGTGCACTCTGTGATGAAATACCAATAATTAGATGCTCTTGGTGTAAGAAAGCATTTTGTTTAAAACATTTTTTTCATGAATATCACTTCTGCGACAAATATGAATATTAAGTAAACCATTTTGTAAACTGCATGTATCTTACAAAAGCTTCAGATTATAAATTTATACCACATATACATACCTAACATACACGTGAAATATAATTGTACCAATCATGTAACTAGTACCGGAAATTAATTTACATTTATTATATTCCTTACTATCTGTATCGCATATTAATACGCAGATATGTACTAATATAATTTTTATTAATCTTGTAAGCTTTAAATAACTTATTAATGCCCATTATACATGGAAAACGCTAGATATCGTAATGGATTTTAACCGGACATCCATATCTGGTATGACCGCGACGCGGCGTATGTGCGCGATGCATATATGATATTAAAATGTGCAAAAATGTAAGAGGCAAACATAGCATAAAATACATCAATGGATTCAGAAACGAATTTATGTTCTTTTCTGTTATTATGTAAATTGTGATTACTTTTAAAATAATGTTATAAATAAATTTCTTGTTATAAACAAATTATTTTTTACAAAATTTATGACCAGTTATTATATGTGCATAAAAAACCATGAAACTTTTCCTTCGAAAGTTTTCTTCTATCTATGATAGTTTCCGAGATAGCCTATCGTAGCCGAAACTTTAGAGGGTCGTTTCACCCCCTAAATATGAAAACGGGCAAAAATAAAAAATACGTATACCTTATTTTTCGGCCCTCTAAAACATATCCAAAAATCAAAACAATCGGAGGCGGACACCTAAAAACCCTTCCTTGTAAGTAATATTACTTACATGTAATCCGACAATATATTGTGTCAATTACATCTTTTTCTTGATAATCTCCAGTACCTTAAAATTTTATAGCGAAACACGGAGCACATGGCAAAACATAACGCGTTATGCAGCTGACGCGATAAAACTGTAGAAATCGATAATTCCACTATTTTTCCACGCATTTTTATGATCAACTTCTCTTTTTGCTGAAAATCACGAGTATTTTTCAATTTTTTAACGAGAGAAGGTGCTTATCATGGAAAATAAGTTAAAATTGCGTCTAAATATGACGCAATAAAATAGTAAAAAATCCAAAAAATCAATAATTTCGCTATTTCTTCATGTATTTCCATGATCGACCACTCTTTTTACTGGAAATCGCGAATACTTTTCAATTTTTTGACGACAGAAGGTGCTTGTCGTGGAAGATAAGTTGTTAAGTAGATGACGCAATATAAAACAGTAAACACTGAAAACATCGATAATTCACTTATGTAAGAGATTTTATTTCAAGGATGTGGTTCCTACACGACACTCGCACAGTGGCACGCTCGCACACTTGATAGTTTTTTATTGTATAGAATATCAATAGACACGCTCGCCCGCTCAACAGCCTGGTAGGTTTTAGATTTTGGCGCTCTCGCCCTTTAATATATTTCGTATCACGGCACGCTAGCACAGATCCGCGTGACGAGAGGGAAAGCCGAAACTCTCCTCGAGAAACAAACGATGATCTCTCGCAACGGTCCTCGGACCTGCCGCGCCCTCCGGCGAACGCCATAGCTATTCCAGCTCAGAACCTATTTGAATCTTACACTTATTATTCTACGCATTTTCTTGATCTACCTGTCTTTTTACTGGCAATCGCGATTATCCTTAATGATAAGCACCTTATGTCGTTAGAAAATTGCAAATTACTCGTAATTTTCGGCAACAAGGGAGGTTGATCCTGAAAATGCGTGGAAAATAGCAGAATTATCGATTTCTAAAATTTGATCGCGTCAGCCATTTAACAAATTATCGTTCACGATAAGCACATTCTGCCGTTAAATAATTGAAAAGTATTCATGATTTTCGGTAAAAAGGGAAATTGATCGTGAAGATGCGTGGAGAAATAGAAGAATTATTGATTTTTTCGATTTTTTATTATTTTATTGCGTCGCCTTTAGAACAGCTTATTTTTCATGATAAGCACCTTCCCACGTTACAAAATTGAAAAGTATTCGCGATTTGCAGCGAAAAGATACATCAATCATAAAAATACATGGAGAAATAACGGAATTATTGATTTTTTGATTTTTACTATTTTATTGCGTCATTGCAGTTCCGTATGCAAATGTGTTGTGTTCGCTGTGACCTCTACTTTTTATTTTTGGCCAAATAATATCGATGGACAGTACATTAAACAATAAAGATTGTAGCGGAAAAGCAGCACTTTAAGGAATCGAAATTTTAAGAAATCACCATTATATTCAAAAATCTATTTTTGTCAATAGATTCGTTTTTGTTTTCCCGAGATTCGGCTTCGCCAAGGAAGACACATAGATTTTGTCATGCTCCTGCCGAAACCGAGAGTGTTTACTTTCTCATACTGTCAGCTGTCAGCTAGGCCAACGACCCGATGATGTCGTCACAGATAGGCGACATCATCGGGACAACAACTTCGCCAGTGTAACGACACGATAAGATTAGTCCTGGACCCTGGATACTGAATCCTCTGTGATTCAGCTCGTCTAACAACAAACCGATGACGATGGGCTTCGGACTCTTGAATCACGCCTCTGACGAAGAATGACCCCTGGACCCAGCACGAAAGGACTTTCTACCCCCGAACCAGCGACTCTGTACATAAGGACCATAACTCCCATTGTACAAAGTTAGTTCAGTAAAAGATTTCCGAAGTGCAGCATCGATCTAGTGTTGTTTGTATATTTCCTGTCCACCGATCCTTTGAGCGTGACATTTTTGGCGATCCTACCAGCAATCAGTATCAGGAGAAATTCCATTGGACATCATCTACGGAAGATTAATCCAAGGAAGGACTACGAGTGCCACTTCTGAGACACAAAGCGGTATCAACGAACCAAGGCAAGTACGGCTTTCAATACGTATCGAAACCCTAAACCCGTCATTAGTTCTGACGAGGATCCTATCCCTGTGCGCAAGAGGACTATCGCAGAACAAAGTGAAATGGCGCATTTAGATCAATCTGTAAATGAAATTAGAAATGCTGTCAGTGCAATGACTAAGGCATTAGCTGACCACATGAAACTGTTCGAGCAAGAAAACAGGAATCGACGACAGGAAATAATTGACTTAGCTAAGGCTTTAAACGCGAATGTAATAACAGAAGAAAGCGAATCGTCTAGACCGAGGGCACCAAGAGACCAGAGACAGGCTGCAACCCATCGGGATGATTCAGGAGACATTTCCAGCGAAGAAGAGGAACGACAAGGCGGCGGAAACAGCCAGATTAGAGGATCAAGCAACGAGGGAGGACAAAAACCTACGCAAGTAATACGAATTATTAGAACGCTACGCGAACGCGACGATTTAGGAGTAGAAGATTTTATTAGTGACGTACGATACGCAAAATCAATTTGTTCAGACAAACATATGCTATTAAGATTAATTATCGCCAAACGGATAACCGATCAAGCTGAACGTGCAGTTAGATATCTAAGGATAGACAGCTACGAAGATATTTTCGAAGCATTGCGCGCGTACGTAACTTCACCGAGTACTGTAAATAGTAGTAGAACGCGCTTACAAAACACGAGACAGGGACAAACGGAGTCAGTCATAAATTTCAATATTCGATTCAAACAAGTCCTGAATGAATTAAAATACGCCATCCAGTATAAATACCCACGACCGAGTGTTAGAAAGATTGCGATCGAAGAAGAAGAAGACGCCGCGGTATCCACGTACACGATGAATTTACGGAAAGAAATATGAATAATGATAGTACCAGCACAACCAAAAACCTTAGAACAGACTCAGAGTTTAGCGATAGAAATGGAAAATTGGTTACGTGACTCAAGGCGACCCGCGCAAACAACAACGCATCTACCGCCTCGAGCAAACAACCCTCCACCAGTCCAACGGTACAACGTGGAACAAAGACCTATGCAGTCATCAACTCAGCCTAGCGATAAGTTTTCAAAACCGCTATTAATCAAACAAAGCCCACTTCCACCAGCTAAATGTTTCAAGTGCGGACAAATCGGACACATAGCACCTAATTGTGTAAATTTTCGATCAACACAACAAGGAAGATTACCACCAAGGGTGAACTACACGATGCCGGAAGAGGAGAACGAGACAGAGGAACAGCAAGAATCCACAGCATACCAGGAAGACTTCAATACGTACGAGCCACATTCGGAGGAATCAGAAACGGACCCACGCGACTTCTCTTAGATACTGATGCAAGTGTAAATTTAATTAAACACGGTAAAGTGGACACAAACCTTCCACGGAGCCGTAACACTCAGACAATAGTAATGGGAAATGATAAGCATGTATCGAATGAAACTGTTACCTTTAACGCCTTAAACAAAAATCATACATTTCATATTGTTCCGGACTCCTTTCCTTTACCCGAAGATGGCATATTAGGCCTAACGTTTCTTCAACAGTATGACTATACAATTAATAACACCCACTTATTTTTAGGTAATCACAAAGTCAACTTATACACCGAACTAGACCTCGAACCGGGTGAAAGTACGATCAAGGAAGCATACGTGGATCAGAAACTAACGCAGATTTACTTCATCAATACAGGTAGAGACAAAATTTCGACTAGTCAGATTGAAATTGATACCGACGAAAAGAAATTAATTAGAATCAACACACTTTTATCAAAACTGCGTATCTCCCATGTTGAGCCAAATTATAAATCAGTGATAGAAAAGATCATTATTAATTATGTAGATGCGTGTGCATTAGAGACAGATCGTCTTCCTTGTACAGACCTAACTTCCCATGAAATTGAATTAAAATCTCAAAAACCTATTAATATCAAATCCTATAGACTTCTCGAATGTCACCGACAAGAAATAGAAAGACAAATAGACGAAATGCTAAATAAAGGAATTATTGAACCCTCAGACTCACCATATAACGCACCTGTTTGGGTAGTTCCCAAGAAGAGTGACGCATCAGGAAAAAAGAAATGGAGACTAGTTATAGATTTTAGAAAACTTAATGAAGTCACCGACCAGGACGCATATCCTTTATCCGATATAGAAACAATCTTAGCACAGTTAGGAAGTGCAAAATTTTTCTCCGCATTAGATTTATCCTCAGGATTTCATCAAATTCCTATGCATCCCAATTCAAAAAAATTCACTGCATTCTCAATTCCCGAAGGACATTTCCACTACAACCGAATGCCATTTGGACTCAAAAACGCCCCTGCAACTTTCCAACGTATGATGAACAAAGCTTTGAGAGGACTAATAGGGAAATACTGCTTCGTTTATTTAGATGACATAATTATCTTTAGACAAACTATTCAAGAACACAACAGAAACCTAGCCATAGTATTACAAAGACTTTCAGAATTAGGGCTCAAACTCCAACCTGATAAATGTGAGTTCTTGAAACCTGAGTTAGAATATTTAGGACATGTAATCTCAAAAGACGGTATAAAACCAAATCCGGACAAAATTAATGCAGTAAAAGAATTTAGACAACCTAGAAACCCGACAGAAGTAAAATCATTCCTTGGATTAGCAGGTTACTATAGGAAATTTATCAAAAATTTTGCAAAAATAGCTAAACCACTGACCGAACCGACAAAAAAGGACATACCATTTCATTGGACAGACGGACAACAGATAGCTTTTGACGAACTAAAGACAAAGTTATGCGAGGAACCCTTATTGAGATACCCAGACTTTACTAAAGAATTTACATTAACTACAGACGCATCTAACGAAGGATTAGGAGCGATACTATCGCAAGACGGACACCCATGCTGTTACATTTCTCGAACGTTAAACCCAGCAGAAACACACTACACTACGACAGAAAAAGAACTTCTCCCAATAGTTTGGGCAATCCAGAGACTTAGGCAATATTTACTGTTGGATATAATCACCACGACTGTTCATAATTCAAATATTCGCGCCCAACGTATTAGATGCCCTCTCTGGAGGACTTCCTCATACAATCGTGCGCGCTCTTTTATTGTCTTTTGTTTTTTATGATTCTTTTTTTTACGTATTATGTTTTTTCGTTCGTTCTCAATGCGCACATGTAAGAAATATCTCATGTTTGAAATATATATATTTTTTTGTGTTTATCAAATAAAATAAACCAAGACTTGTGTTACGCTTAAGATTCCATAGACCTCTAACAGGTTATGGGCCCAGGAAATAAGATAAGTCAAACAATAAATCTAAATGTGCATATTATAATTACTTCTAACCTATAAAAGCCACGTGGTTGAAAAATATGGCCGAAGCACATGGCCGGAAAGTGGATGAGAATTTGCATTAATATATACTGGCTTGTAACGAGGCAAGTATAAGATTTTTTTTTCTCTTCACATTTTTTGTTTTTGATATTTCTACTAAAGAACATATAAAATATCGAAATAAAAATGCCTGCATCTGAAACTGAGTTTGGAAGTCGATCTGCGTCTAATGTTTCTGCCACTAGTTCTATAGGAAACATTCCAATTATTGAACCTAAATTGGACGGAATGTCGAATTATTCGTCTTGGAAGTTCACAATGAAAATGACGCTAATCGGCATGGACCTGTGGGATTGCGTAAATTCAGCAAATGAAAATGCAGGCGATGTCAAAAGAAACTCAAGGGCTCTCGCCACAATTTGTTTAAATGTGAAACCACATTATCACGTACATTTGCAAGACGTTGTTAATGCGAGAGATACTTGGTCAAATTTATCCAAGGCATATGAAGACAAAGGGTTGTCCAGGGTGTTGGGCTTAATGAGGGCACTTGTAAGAATAGAATACAGTAATTTTACTAGCATGGATGAATATGTATCTGAAGCTTTAACCCTTGCTCAGAAATTGAGAGACATTGGTAGCCCAATGGATGATAAATTAGTTGGTGTCATAATGCTGGCAGGACTACCATCTGAATATAAGCCAATGGTAATGGCATTGGAAAATTCGGGAGCCGAGATCACAACAGATTTGGTGAAAAATAAACTACTACAGGAAACTATCAAAAGACAGACGGAAAATAGGCCGTCAGAGGAAGCTTTCGCCGCTAAAACTGAAAAGAAATATCTTAATAAAAAGTATCAAAAAATACGATGCTATGGCTGTGGCGAGCCAGGTCACAAAAAACCCGATTGCAAAAAGAATCGACCCGTGTCTACAAATAAAAGTTACTTTAAGCAAAATAAAGAAGTCAAGCAGACGAAGTGCGATAATGATAAGCAATGGAATTTACTGTGTGCTTCAACTGCGAAAATAAATAGCAATAATTGGTATATTGACTCGGGTGCGACAAATCATATGGCTGGCAACATACATTGGCTTGAAGATTATAAAGAAACATTCCAAAAGGAAATTACTATTGCAGACAATAATAAATTATATACGTCAGGGGCAGGTAATGTAAAAGTAAATATACTAGGTCAAACAGAAACCAAAACTATTTCGGACGTAAGTTACGTGCCAAATTTATCTGCAAATTTGCTATCTGTAAATGCACTGACATCAAAAGGTTTTGTAGTTGTCTTTGATGATAAAACTTGTAAGGTGTATTTTTCCAACGACTACAAAGCACAAGGCCAGCAAATAGTAACTGGTACAAACGTTGGAGGCATATATAAATTAGATACAGTACCAATGAATGCTCAAATATCAATTGCCCAACCAGACCTTCAAGAACTCTGGCATAAAAGATTGGGTCATTTGAACCACAGATCAATGTCCCTCTTGCATAAAGGCATGGCATTGGGAATTCAGTACACTGACGCTGGTAGAAAACCATGCATAAGTTGCATAAAAGGCAAACAAACTAAACTACCGTTTGCTAAGGGGCCAAGTTATAGAGCAAAAGTTCCACTAGAAATAGTCCACGCGGATTTGTGTGGGCCAATGAGCAAACCAAGCTGCAATGGTGCCCTATACCTTTTTTTGTTGATAGACGATTATACTCGTATGACTTTTGGATATTTCTTGAAACACAAATCAGAAGTTAAAACTATCTTTCCTCAGTTCAAAGCATTAGTCGAAAATCAAACCGATCACAAAATTAAAATATTAAGATCAGACAATGGAACCGAATTTGTCAATAATGAAATGGACAAGTTTCTAAAGGATAATGGTATAAGGCACCAGAGGACTGTGCCGTATAGCCCAGAACAAAATGGTGTGGTGGAGCGCGCAAATAGGACAATCATTGAGAAGGCACGTTCCATGCTACAAGACAGTGAATTAAATAAAACATTCTGGGAATATGCTGTAAGTACGGCAATCTACTTGAAAAATCGTTCACCTACTAAGGCAGTAAGAGGCAAAACGCCCATAGAAGCCTGGACGGGAAGAAAGCCGAATTTGAATTACTTGAAGATATTCGGCTGCAGAGCTTTTGTGCATGTGCAAAAGATGCATAGACAAAAATTAGACGAGAAAAGCAAAGAATATATATTCGTGGGATATTGTACAGATACGAAAGGGTACAAATTGGCAGATCCCAAAAATCCGAGAGATGTAATAAAAGCCAGAGATGTGATTTTTATAGAAAATGAACTTAACAATCAAAAAGATGAAACAAATAAAGAAAATCTCCCGTCGAACACATGGATCCCATTAGAAGTTGAGGAAGAAGAACCTTCAGCAGCACCCGATGACGTACCAGATGTAAACAATACTGATGACATTACGGAACCTGATGACATTGCGGAACCTGAAAGCGAAGACAGTGATGTCTACTTGAGTCCTGTTCAGGAGATCAGAAGATACCCTGAAAGAGACAGGAAATCTAGGGTGTTTCCAGACATGGTGAGACATCGTGCGTTCCTATGCAATATGGACGAGCCAGAGACTGTCGAAGAGGCTCTATCTGGTACAGAAAGGGATCAATGGAAAAAGGCAATGGAAGAAGAGTTTGGTTCAATGATGAAAAACCAGGTATGGGATTATGTGGAATTGCCACCAGGTAAGAAACCTATAAAAAGTAAATGGGTATTCAAAAAGAAGAAAGATTGCGACGGAAATATTGTAAAATATAAGGCTAGATTAGTAGCTAAGGGTTGTTCACAGAAACTAGGAGTAGACTTCTTTGAAACTTTCTCTCCGGTAGTCAGATATTCAGTCATTCGTTTTTTAATTTGCTTAGCTGTACAACTCGATATGAGTATAGATCATTTAGATGTAACGACTGCGTTCTTGAACAGTGAATTGAAGGAGAATGTATATATGGAACAACCGGAACATTTCCTTGTAGAAGAGAACAAAGTTTGTCAATTAAAAAAGGCAGTATACGATTTAAAACAAGCGTCAAACGCGTGGTACAATAAGATTGACTCTGTATTAAAGAATTTGAATTTTAAATGTTGTAGCTCGACACCGTGCGTAGTATGTAAGACTGATAATAGCAGTATACGTAGATGATATATTAATATTAAGCAATGACGAAAATGAAAAATACAACTTAAAAAAGGAGTTAATGTCCTGCTTTGATATAAAAGATTTAGGTGAAGTTAAAAGTATTCTAGGAATCAGAGTTCGCCGAGAAAAAGGGAAAATTTATTTAGACCAAAGAAACTATATACATGAAAAATTGTAATCCAGCGTCAACGCCTTTTGCTGCAGGGAATAAATTAAGTAGAGGACAAGAAAGCGATAATCGTCCTTATCAACAACTTATTGGAAGTTTCAATTTTTTGGCAGTGTGTACGAGACCTGATATTGCGTATACCGTCAATTATCTTAGCAGATTTAACAATTGTCATCAGGAAGAGCATTGGATAGCAGCCAAGCGTGTGTTGAGGTACCTGAAAGGTTCGGTTAGCGTTTGTCTCAAATATGAAAAGTCTAAGTGTGAAATAAAAGGATACGTAGATGCGGATTTCGCGGGAGACGAGGATGATCGTAAATCATGTACGGGTTTTTGCTTCATAATGGGTAATGGTGCGATAACCTGGGAAAGTAAAAAACAAAGTTTAGTTGCGATTTCGACTAGCGAATCCGAGTACATAGCGCTGTCCGAATCCTGTAAGGAAGCGAAATATTTACAAAACTTATTATATGAAATACTGGATAGAAAGATTTGCATAAGACTGTTTAATGATAATCAATCAGCGCAGGTCTGGGCACACGATCAAATGCCATACAGTCGTACGAAACACATTGACATAAAAAACCATTTTGTACGCGAAGCAATTAAGTTAAATGTTGTAACGCTAGATTATCTATGCACAGATCAAATGATTGCGGACATCTTAACTAAAGGGTTATGTAAGAAGAAACATAGCGAGTTTATGAAAGGTTTAGGTATGATACATGATGTATGATATATATATATATGTACTAAAACGTGGTGATTAAGAGGGACTGTTGGATATAATCACCACGACTGTTCATAATTCAAATATTCGCGCCCAACGTATTAGATGCCCTCTCTGGAGGACTTCCTCATACAATCGTGCGCGCTCTTTTATTGTCTTTTGTTTTTTATGATTCTTTTTTTTACGTATTATGTTTTTTCGTTCGTTCTCAATGCGCACATGTAAGAAATATCTCATGTTTGAAATATATATATTTTTTTGTGTTTATCAAATAAAATAAACCAAGACTTGTGTTACGCTTAAGATCCCATAGACCTCTAACATTTACTAGGTAGAAAATTTAAAATTAGAACAGACCACCAAGCCTTAAAATGGTTTCAAAACGTCAAAGACCCATCATCGCGATTGATTCGATGGAGACTCAGGTTAGAAGAATATGATTACGAAATAGAATACCACAAAGGCAAAGACAACTTAGCAGCTGACGCACTCTTCAGAATTCATAAGACAACAACCGACAAACCATTAAGAGATATGACGGCAGACGAATTATACAATCTAGCACAAAACATTATAGAAACACCTCAACCTAATCCACCTGAAGTAGCCCAACCAGACCCACCAGATTCCGAGCTAGAATCCCCGCCTATCCCAATACTAAATTACGATGATTATTTATTATTCCTATGTGACTTTAAAATCCCTCCAAATTATAAAGAGGAACCAAACCGCGAAACAAATAAGCAATTAAGTAAAACGGAACTAAACTTTAGTAGCGAACGGGAATTGTTGGAGCAAGTAGAAAAACTAGCCACAGAAAACGTACACTTAGGCATCAATACTCACACATTCTCAGAAAACGAAATTTTAAAAATAGAATCCATGATACAATTTATAACTAACAAAAACCCTGATAAAACCTACACCTTCTCCAAAACCCCAATAATTAAAATCACTCCTGAAACAAAAGATCAAATCCTAAAAGAAAATCATAATGCAAATTCATCTCAACACTTTGGAGAAAATAGAACCATCGAAAGGATAAAAGAAAAATATTATTGGCCCAATATAGGGAAGGACGTTCATGAATTTATTTCAAATTGCGAAATATGTCAAAGAGAAAAATTAACTAGAATCAGACATAGAGAGTCGGCAGTAATACCAGATACTCCAACCGAACCAAACGATAAGATATCAATGGATATTTTTGGTCCTCTGCCAGTGACGACCAAAGGTAACCAATTTATTTTATCAATTCAGGATGTTCTTACAAAATATTTAGTTTTGATTCCACTCAAGGATCAACGAGCAGGTTCAATTATTAACGGCTTACTGGAACATTATATTTATATATTTTCTTCGCCAAAACATATCTTGACAGACCAAGGTACAAATTTTGTCTCTGAGCTTATGCAAAAGTTTGAAAAAGCATTCAAGATAAAACATATTAAAACTATTAGTTTTCGCCCGCAAAGTAATGGTGCACTTGAACGTACTCATGCCACTGTTAAAGATTTGATTAGAACGTGTACCACTGATAAACAAAACGAATGGGATGAAGTAATAAATTTAATTTGCTTAGGGTATAATACGTCCGTTCACGAAGGGACAGGTCATACTCCTTTCGAGTTAACCTTTGGACACAAGGCAAATATACCTAGTGCTATCTCCGCTACGAGTACGCTCAGCAGAGAGGAATTATTTAAGCTATGGAAAAAGAGACATGAGAGTTATTTAGACATCAGAGAATTGACATCACGACTGAATATAAATAATGTCGGCTGAATACAAAAGATGTGTACGGACTCAGAATCGGCATGACGGCTGAACAGAAAACATGTGTACGGACACAGAATCGGCACGTCGCGTCGGCTGAATACAAAACATATGTACGGACGCAGAATCGACACCTCGCTTGGATAAATGAAAATTTAAATGCCCAGAATCGACACCTCGCTTGGATAAATGCAACATTAAATGCCCAGAATCGCCACCTTGCCTGGATAAATGAAACCTTTGAAACCAGAGCCGACACCGCGACTGGTTTTGATTTCGATCTCTGTTGCTTTTCGCCAACCTTTAACATCAATTTTAGCAAGTAATTATAATTGAAACTATATCGTGTTTGATATTATTTTAATCAGAAAAATTTCACCAATGCGTTAGTAAAAGTTTCAATAAAAAAAAGTCAAAAATAAAAAAGTTTTATACTTCAATTAGTATTAGTCACACCGATACGTTTCGGCTCTTTCCTTTGATCATCAAACCTCTCTCTTTCCGCCACTGTCTGTCCCTTTCTACGTTCACGCTTGTAACCCGAGATTCGACACCTCGCTTGGATAAATGCAACCACTGGGTCCCAATCTTGGTTGCATTTATCCAGGTTTTACTGTATTAGGACAACAGGAGATAGTTCATCCAGATATCTTAACAAATGAAATATTTTTGCAAGGTTACATTAGTTTAGTAAAGGAAAATTACTTACATTCAGCAATAGAACCGAAAGAAGAAAATGTCCAAACCTTAATCAGTATTAGTGAAGTTGCAATTGTTGTGCCCTCAGGCGATTTTTAGGGATTTCGGGTTCTGGAGCGGTTGAAGAATTTGAATTCACCGGTGTCCGAGTAACAGTCGAGTGTTTATTGCCAAAACGAACTTCTTACAATCTGCTCTTTTACAATTGTTCGTTCTTTTATATCGTATCGCGTTGCGTGTGGATGACCAAAAAAGGTTGTGCTGCCCGGCGCGTGCTCTGCTAGCTTGCAAAGTTTCGCTATCGGTATGTACTGCTGATTCGGACATTCTTTAGCCAGGCGATGGTCGTACGATGACCCTTATGCTCGTTGCCGGGCACAACACAATATTCACCCAGAATGCAAAAATATTTTATCACATTAAAATACCATTGTTGGAAGAAACAGAATGGAAAATAAAGAAGTACTATCCAATACCCAAGAAAATAGGCAATGTATTCACAACTATAATATTAGATAATAACATATTGTTATAAACACTATACGAATACATACCTGTAGACTCAGAATACATACGCACCAAACGTAAATTAAACGCACTTATACCTATTTGTAAGCGAACACGACCAAACATAGCATTCTTACACAGCAACACTTGTGAAAGCGAGATACTTAAAACATTCCATAAACAAAACCGATGTCCAACCGCAATATTCAAAATCAACGACTTAGTTTACATACCTCTAGAAAGCTCAGGAAGATACTTACTAATTCCAGAAAAACCTATAGATTTAGAGACGCTCTGTGACACCAAACAAACTATACATCTAGAGCAACCTGTATTATTAACCTCAGACAAAGATTGTATTATCACTACGTACGATACAATAATGAAAATTGGTGGATCTATTAAAAACCTCACTTTCGAAATGAGAATCAAACCAGTAGAAATAAACCTATCTCTTGAACAATTGACCATTCTAGAAGAAAAGATGCACCAAGTTCCATTAACAATAGACAATTTTAACAACTATAAAACAGACCTAGATCAAATGTACAATCAGTTAAACCAAATTGTAAACCAAAAACGAATACTTCATTGGAAAGAAACGGCAATGACAACACTCCAGATACTAGGATATATTGCTCTAGGTGTAGTAACATTATACACGATAATCAAACTCTGTAAATGCACTAGTCCTGGAAACATCATGTTATTCTGTAAAAATTGCTGTAGTAACAATTCAAGTGTCACACTGGAAAACCAGCACACATCAACCCCAGTAGCAATACAACCACCAACCTATGTAAGTCTCCAACAACAGGAATACGTGGACAAGAAGACTCAAGCGGATTCGTTTCGGAGCAACGAAAGTCTAAGAAGGGGGGAATGTAACGACACGATAAGATTAGTCCTGAACCTAACAACAAACCGATGACGATGGGCTTCGGACTCTTGAATCACGCCTCTGACGAAGAATGACCCCTGGACCCAGCACGAAAGGACTTTCTACCCCCGAACCAGCGACTCTGTATATAAGGACCATAAGTCCCATTGTACAAAGTTAGTTCAGTAAATGATTTCCGAAGTGCAGCATCGACCTAGTGTTGTTTGTATATTTCCTGTCCACCGATGCTTTGAGCGTGACACTAGGTGATCGACAACTTAGTAACGACAATTTTCGAGAGTCGACTTTCGAGAAGTTTAAAATATCTAATAACTGGAATCTGTAAATATTACAAAGATGTCACATTACAAAATGCTGGTTGTGTTTTATGGTTTTACACCTGTTAGGTTATATGTATATAAATTACAAATTTTCCTTTCAATTCAGTATCTAATAGATGTATTAAACCTAAACGATTTTATCTTCTATCAGGAATGGAATCTATCTTTCATAAATGGAAAGCGGAAATCATAACAAATTATATATACATACACATGCTTTTGTGATAAAATTGGAGATTAGTATAATAGTTAAAAGTAGTGTATATATAATAAGTTTCTTAGTTAGGTATCAACGTCAGGTGTAAGAACCCAGTCATTCTTTTGTAATAGGTTTAAACACTAAAGTATAAGTAATAAAGAATAACAATGCAAATTAATTAATGTTTCATTCAGTGATAAATGAAATATAATTAAACATTTTCTTAAACATTGCATGATAGTCAGTAATCAGTTAATAATTACGTAGACAAGGTACACGCATTATTATATATGAATGAAATATTAAAAGCATCTTGTAAACCTGTAAATAAAAAAGACTTTGTAAGAAAAACCATAGAAATATACCATAGTCAGTTAAATAAAATTTATACTTTGCAAGTAATTTTATTTCATTTCATGTAAACGAGTGCTCCTATATTTATTGAATAAAGTGCATTATATGTTCATTGTCATGTCTCCAATGTCTCTAAAGAAATAAACCTTAAACACTAAATTTTTATTAATGTGCTACGGAAATATGTATACATTGTCTGTTGAATAAATATGATTATTACAAATAATAATTGACAACCTTATATACAGTTGATAGTGTTTCTAAAATCTCATGAATTGAATAGTACTGGTATAAATTTTCTATTCTTTTTGCTATCACTGTGAGATAATCACAAGCAATCGAAATAATACTACCTTTTTATTAAGGGTAGCACTTATTTCACATTTCATTTTTTAATAGTATGTACTAATAAGAAAACACTGATTCAAATGAACGTTCGTGCTAACAAATATGCACATTAACCGCATTACTTATAAACTTGGCACATCACTTCAAGCTTAAAAATGTGGTGTAATTTATTAATTTATAATATTAGAATGAACTAATTAATAAATATAGGATAGGTTAGGTATAATATCCAACTGATTTAAACATTATTTTTATTTAGTGTTATATCTTTATTTTAACTTTTTAAATTTGCATAAAGAATTTAAACTATCTATAGTATGTTTTTATTAACATACTGCAACAAATGCATATATTGTCCTTAATTTCTTTAATGGATCTATTCAACTTTTCTACTGCATAATTTTTTGGTTGTAATTTCCTCATCAATGTCTGAATAAATGCTGAAAATAAAGAAAAAGAAATCATATTATTATATATTGATACATTGTACTCAAAAACATTAATTTGAAATAAAGAATGTATTGAAGAAAATATGGTTTAATATTCCATTAACCTTAAACATATTTCCACATATATCATGCGAGAAAGTAATTGCATCGATTTTCAGAATATGTCTTTGTTATTTGTTCTAATAGTTCATTTCAGGGTTAGTAGAATTAATTATACGATGCATCTAACACTTACTTGTTTTCAAATGCCTATCATGTGCTGATCCATGCAAAATGAAAGTAATGGCATGAATTTGCATGTATTGTATACAATTTGATAATGGTCGCATCAAACCACTTTACTTGAGTATTTTACGTATTACAAATATTAGACGTATACTTACATGAATAACGTAGCAAACAAGTCCAATAATTTCCACATACCAGTTTTGTCTCTTTATAACCTTAAAGATGATAACTGCTCGACACTTCTTAAACCACTTATAACAGATATGTTAAAGAGGCCACAAAGTACAATGCACATGCCTATTAAATATATTCCTTTAGTAGGTGGAAAGTACTTATCTCAATTTCTTTCTTGGTCCGTATTTTCCAACTGATGCAAAAATTATTAAGAACACAGAATCACTTAAAAACTGTCACAACAAACATTATCCTTCAGCACTTCACTTTTTAAGATATTTTCATATTTTAAGTATCGATTTTTTCACACACACTTGCACAAATATTATATACAGATACTACAGAATTCAGAAATTCATTTAATTGTAATCAGTGAATGACATAATTTCATAAGGATTCCCCGACTTCAACACGTTACAATTGTAATATTAAACACCGAACACTATCTTTGTTATTATGATTTAACCACGTCAGACGGAACACGCATAACCTGAAATAAATCACGACATAAGAAGGGAAACGGGCGCGCAAATTTAATTCTGTGTCCAATTGATACTATGCGCAATTTTTACGGTGCCCAACTGCACTGCGCGATATTGTACAGGTGCGCAGTAGACCTGTGCCCAATTCTCACTGTGCGCAATAATAACGTATCCAAAAGAGCTGTGCGCAATGCGATAGTGCGCAATCGTATTGTGCGTAACTGAAGGCCTCTCCGCACCGCTGCCCCACATGGCCGGGCTCCAGACAGCGGTAGCACTGGAGGGGGCGAGCCGGCAAAAACTCCACCCTTGCCTGCAGCCGCCCCACTCTCATCCTCCTCGGAGGATCCAGAACCCGCCGAATCACCTCAAGCGGGCCCTGGACCCACACACTCCCCAGTCTTACTGGTGAGGAGCGTATCTCTCTTACTTTCAGGTCGCTCGGATCGCAGACTTCTTCCCTAGCAATTGCCGCAGCATTATCCTCCTTTGTCGCCGAAAGGTCCATGTCGAAAACCCGAACCTCCGCCCTCTTCGAAGGACGGCCGACCCGGACCCCAATGTCCACGAACGCCTCCCTCATCTTGGCAGCCAGGGCGTCGGCCTTGGTCCCACCTTCCGCGCCGGAGATCTCTATTAAGAGACCCCCGGTGACTGCCCTCTTGGGGATCAGCTGGTCGATCCCGAGCTCCTCCAAGCTTATTCGCGCTTTAGCCACATGCATGGCCCGAACGACCTCCTCCATTTCTCCGCTAGGGTCTGTCACCGAAATGGCGGCGCACCTGGGGGGTTTCGCCGAGCCCGGTTTCCTCGGCGCCTTCCTCTTCGCCCGCTTCCCCCTCAGGGGAACAGACCTTTCTCCAGAAGGGCCCGTAGTCGGTCCCGTGGTGGGAGGAGCCTCCGCGGCCACCTCCTGCTTCTTGGCGGCCCTCTTGGCCCGCCTACTGGCCATCTTTGCCCACTCAGTAGGCACGGCGGGTGGAGCGGCGGGCTGCATCCTCTTCGGTTCGGCCCGTCCTACCAGCGACCGGAAGGGAGAGACCCGCCCGAGCCCCGCCCCTCTCGCTCGTCGTCCCCCTAGCGGGGGAAGTGGGCGGCATTGTCATAACAGACAACCACTGCCCAAACTTCTCTTCGAGTCCCTTGCGGACTGCCTCCACCTTTTCCTTCACCGCATTGGAGATAATGCGTTCGATAATCTTCTCCCGGGAGCTCTTCCCGAGGGATGGTGGAGGGGCCGGAGCATCCCACTCCGGCGAACGGCCGCGTCCGGTCGCCGGCAATGCCGGCACTACCCCTTCCATGGGCTGGGAGCAGGAGTCCTCCCTGCCCGGTGCCATGCTTCTCTTCTGCGCAGGTGGCGTGGCTCTGTCCCCGCCCTCCTGCTCGACCGCACCAAACGGGACAGGCGGTTCCTCCCTGTTCCTGGCCTTCTTCTCAGTAACCTCCCGAGCCGCATTTTATCGCTCCGGAGGACATCCACTTCATCCCGGAGGATCTCCACTTCCTCCTCCATGCGCCTCCATGATGTGGGCCTCAAGGTGGCGAGAGGCCATCCTGAAGCTCCTCACAGCCGTCCCCTTCAAGTTCTTGGACGCCGCCGCCGTCTTTTCCACCAGCCTGATCCACGTGAGGGCGTCGGCGGCCCTCTCAGCCAGTGGCATCCTCCCCACGTCTCTTCCCAACTCCTCAACGGAGCAGGGGCTTCCCTGGGGCCCCTGGGGATGGGGCAAGGGCTTCCTGGGAGCCCATAATCGCCTACTCCCTGTAAAACTCCTCTTCTTCTCTTTTGGCCGCAAGGAACGCCTTCTTCTTCTTGGCCAGATCCACATAATCTCCGGATGTGGGTGGCCGGCCCCTCCTCTTCGTGCCTCTGGAGGACGATCGCCCCGTCCAAGACGCATCCGAGGATTCGGAGAGGACATCGTCATCCTCGGTGTCCTCCAGCTCTGGAGGTCCCAGCTCGCGTTGCGAGCGCAACACCGTGCCCCTTGGGGCGGCTGGAGCCGCCATGCGGGTCAGCACTACACTAGGGCCCGGTCGGGCTTCCTCATTCTTCCCCGTCGATGTATCCTTTCCCAAGTCCTTGTCCGTATCCGCAGCCAGAGTCGTCAACAAATGTGTCCGTCCTTTCAAATTTTATTTAAATAATTCCTCCATGTCGGTCCTAGGAGTGGGTCGGTCCCGATGTCCACCCGGGCAGAGCCGCCTTAACCGGGTAAGGCTGATACGCCCGGGGGGTCGCCAGGTACCACAAGCCACCCCTGGCGCTTACTCCGGGGGCGCCCTCCTCACCGCGTACCGCAGCTTGGGGCTAGGGATTTTTTATAGAGGTTGTCATCCTTGTGGGCCGGCCAATGAAGGCAAGCCCCCCGTTCCAGCGAAACATGACCACTGGTTTACGGTATAGTTTGACGCCACTGCTACCTTTTCACCTCTCCGATCCAGGCCTTGCCGGCAAGGGACGCCCTGCCAGGATCCGAAGATCCCACCGGCATCGCCCCGAGTCGTCTGCGAGGTTACTTCGACAGCAGCGAACGCCCCGCTTTCAATCGCCTCTTACGACAGGCAGGGGTTACCGTGGCTGTATTCGAAATCCCCAGCCACAGGGGGACCATACGGGACCCCTGGAGTACACCTTTATCGACGCCCCTCCTGTAAGTGTGTCTGTCTCGGCTCACATACTCGATGAACCTATCCCGTAGATAGTCTCCGATCATTCTTCTCAGTACTGGGGGCACCTCGTGTTCTACGAGTGCCCCCATTATCGTCCCATGGGGTAGGGTGTTAAAGGCGTTCACAATATCTAGTGAAACGCTCAACCCTACCCTGGTCCGGGACGTGGCTGAGTCGCGTTGGGAGCGCAGTGATTCAATCGCATCGATGGTGCTGCGCTCCCGTCTAAAACCGTACTGCGACTCGGCCAGATTAGGGCCTACCCGGGATAGGTGCTCGGCGAGGCGGTCAGCTATCACGCTTTCTAAAAGCTTCCCGATCACGTCGAGCAATACGATGGGCCGGTACGCGGAGGGGAGGTCTTTAGCAAGACCAGTCGTCCTACCTTCCATTCATGAGGGAAAACTCCTTCCTTCAAACAGGCGCCGAAGAGATGCCTTAATCGCGGTCCAAGGACGCGAAGGGCCAACAACCAGGCTCGGCCGGGGACGCCGTCGGGGCCTGGAGTGGTGTTCCGGGCTCCCATGTGTTTTATTAACCCGGCCAGCTCCCCCTCTGTGACCCCCATGTCGTCGGTCCATTCGACATGGACCGGTGCGGGCCACGGGTGTTCACCCTCGTCGCAAGGAAACAGCGTGTCCATCACCCGACCCAAGAACGGGGGGTCGAGGCTCTTCGTCACGGGGGGTAAATGTGTAGCCTAACCTAACCTATCACATCTATGTAACAAGAGTGTTTCAATACATTGACCACCACTCTCTAGGTATTCTGTATAATGACCGGACATTTTATAGATTGACCGAAACTTGTTATGGACATTTTGCACAATGTCTTTTCGAACGGGCATTCTACACAATGCCCGGTCATTTTACAAAATGCCCACGTTAAACACATTGTCCGTTACAAAAGGTTTCATCGCGATTGGTTCGTTCCTTACAAAGTAACACCAAGAAATAGGCTTTTTGCTATAACAATAGTTATTGATAATAATAAATTCCATACATTTTTGGAAGCGAGCTCATCGCGGAAATACCTCCTATTAAATTGAAAAGCTTTCATCGCGATGTATAGATTCCTTGCATAGTAACACCAGCGAATAGGTTTCTTGCTATAACAATAGTTATTAGCAATAACAAATTCCACAAATTTTTGCAATTGGGATCATCGTGGAAAGATGTACGTGATGTGAAAAGTTTCATCGCGATCGGTGCATTCCTTGCAGAGTAGCGCTAAAGAATAGGAGTTTGCAATAACAATAGTTATTATATAGGTATGTACAGTTAGGTCTCGATTAGTGCGAGTAATAGATCCCAGAAATTGTTCGCATTATTTGAATTCGTACTATTCGAATACTCGAAATAAAAGAATTGGTTCTTAGTTAAAGAAAATATACGATCAAAATTTTGAAATATACCTTTTATACGTATATTATTAAATTATTTTTTAAAGTATTTTAACAGTGTTGATTACACTTTCTTCTGCTTTTTCATATCTTCGTATATGTGATGATAAACCCGCAGTATTTTATTCAAGTCTCTGTTAACTTGTATGCTTCGATCCATGTCTGGATCGAAAAAAGCCTTGCAAGGCTCGCATTAACTGAATTTTTATTCACATTAAATGCGACCTGGTATCATTGTAAAATGCGCACTAAATCGAATATCGCACTATGTGAACTAGCATTAATCGAGACTTACCTGTACACTGGTTTTCGGTCGACGCGATATGTGCATAGAAACAGTAGAGAATAGGCGACTGCATGCTGACCCATACACCGACAGAGTAGACGGTAAAATACACGTACGCATACGTAAAAATCAATGTAGTAGTAACAATAGTTCTTCACGAATATCTCGGAAACTAAAGCTTTCCGTTAATTATGCATAATGAAAAAGTTGTTCAGAATCATGCCCCCGACAACATATTAAAGGGTCATTGAAATTATCCTATGTTGAGATTAGAAACTTCCAGTTTTTTGCAATAATAATCCTTGGCAATGAAAAAATGCAAATGTTTTTTTAACGGGACCAATAGTGAGACATACTCTACAAAGTTTCGTTCCGATTGGTCCAACCATCTCGAAGTAATCGGCGAACATACATTTAGAAAAAAAAAGTCTTTAGGAATGAAAAAATAGAAAATATTTTTTTACGGGACCAATGGGGAATTACACTCTACAAGATGTAAAAAGTTTCGTTCCGATTGGTCCATCCGTCTCGGAGTAATCGCCGAACGTACGTCGAACGTATATCAAATAGTACCATTTTTGCAATAAAAATCGTCATGAATGAAAAAATGCAAAATGTGTTTTTGACGGGACCAATCGGGAGACATACTCTACCAGATGCAAAAGGTTTCGTTCAGATTGGACCATCCGTCTCGGCGTAATCGGTGAACATAGAAAAAAAAAGTATACACATCGAATTGAGTATCCTCCTCCTTTTCGAAGTCGGATAAAAATACACAAAATGATGAAGAATTCGATAAACTTGATTTCAGAAGAGAAATAGAGTTGAATGGAAATAATCCAATCATGGAGAAATTCTTGAATCCTAATATTATTAAAGAAGAAGATTATCAGGCATTAAGTCGATGTTTAAATGTGAAACAATATAATTACCTATCCTATATTATGATTATTTTCCGTAACAATGAAAAACCACTTTTGTATAATTTCATAACCGGTGGAGCTGGGGTGGGAAAAATAATTTTTAACAAAAAACAAATCCGACTTCGAATTGCCCTAAAAAGTATCAAATAATTTCTATTTCATTTATATCAATATTCCATAGCTATTAATAATATCTGCTTAATCGTTAAATAGGATACCAAATACATTTCAAAGTTTTCGGAGGCGGCGCAAAATTAAAAACTTTTCCTCTACTAGGAAGATCCTAACTCGGGCGTCGGCAACCTATGATAAATCATCCATTTGATCATTTCAAGTAAACAATATTCAACGGGAATCAGTAAACCCATTGCGAATTAACTATACTGCAATTCACGAGTGACCGCACTTAACTCGCGCAGCTAGTGACCTACTGTGGTCTAGGGAGATTTTTAGTAGTGCGTGTGATTCCCCTTTACAGCTTGCTTCTTACTTTGCGTTCACATCATTTTTTTTTGCAACAAATAATAGGAATTTCATTGTATCGTGAAACTTTACAATATCATCACCGGTTATCAGTTATCGTACGTCATATATTTCTGCCCACCATTTATATGATCGCAAAGTATAATAAGAAGCAAGCTAGAGAGGGGAATAATACACGTTATTAAAAATCACTCTAGACCTAATGACCGGCGCGAGTTAAGTATGGTCTCTTCTGAACTGCAGTATAGTGCATGTCCATCAGGAGTGCTGCCAATTTCTCATACAATCGTTACAATTACAAATATTTTCAGCCGGACCCATAATTTTTCTCTTACGACTGACTAAATAACCAAGTTTGCCACACCGCAATCAAATCATTATTGGCAGTATATTCGGGTATTTTTAATTTTGCGCCGCATCCGAAAAATTTGAAATGTATTTGGTATTATATTTAACGATTAAGTAGATATTATTAATAGCTATGGAATATTGGTATAAATGAAATAGAAATTATTTGATACTTTTTAGGGCATTTCGAAGTCGGATTTGTTTTTTGTTAAAAATTATTTTATTTTACACTTTTTAGTGGAATCCGTAGTATTTCTATGATAGTATTAGGTGATTTTGGTATTTCGTTGCTTAGCTAATAATCATAAATCGAAAAAAAATTGACAGAATTTAAATGGTTAATAAACAACAAATTTCATAAATTTTTGCAAGTAGGATCATCGCGGATGTACAGGGTGTCACGCGACTACCTTGACAGCCGAAGAAGGATGATTGCTAAGGAGATACTAAACAACTTTTTCCTTTGCCAAGATGTTGGTTCGTTTTTGAGTTATTAACAAAAAACACCGACCAATCCAAGCGCGTACAGCGCACAGACTCATGGACTGCATGGCCTGACGTAGGTCACGAACAAAAACCGGGCCTGACGTAGGTCACGAACGAACGGCTCGGCACTCCGTTGGTATAGCACAATAAAACAACTGAACTGGTAGAACATTTTTAGTCGTTGTTTAATTCTTTGAGGCACGGTGGGATTAAAAATGTCCCTCCTTTTTGATGTATTTCACGGCATGGTGGGACATTTTTAGTCCCACCTCGAAATCTTGCAGTAGCTGCATGTGCATAGGTTTATATTTTGCCTTATTTATGTAAAGCAGTTGGTAATGTCTTCAAACAATGTTACAAATGTATTCCTTGTGTTGGCAATATTCAGCACGCAATTACCGGTTGACCAATTGTTATAAACGGAAGGTTTATTGCACTAACATTTTTTTCTTAGTTTCATGTAAAAAATCGCAGAGGTAAGTTAATTTTTATAAAAATTAGTTCTTTATAAGCGAGTAACGAGTTTTATAATAAAAATCAATGGTTAAATTTGATTGCAAATGACGAAAGTATGGTGGGATATTATTTGTCTCACCATGCAACTTGTGGAGTAACACAGAAAAGCAATTCTTCTTTATTGGTTATGTTGTATATTCTTAAAACTATAAATATAAATGTGGTTTGAATATAGTGTAGGTAATTTTTTACCCTTCAGCTTCAAAATAAAAAGAACAAATCACTCAAGTACTTCTTCGATTTCTAACCTCAAACTGCATCGTCGTGGAAATGAAGACGACACGCGATCAGAAGAAATAATTGAAGAAATAACTTCAGATCAAGAATCTTTCATCGATCCTGAAACTGATAATTCTGATGACTCGGAATTATTCGCGCCAATAAGAAAGAAAATACGCGTACTTTCATTTTCGGATGAATCTGAAGACGATATTCCCATAGATGGAACTACGCGGTCACCGGATCAGCAGAACCATACCGCCCAAAGGAGTAGAAAATGGTCACCTGACGGACAAACAATTCCAGCGCGAGAATTTTCTTCAGATTTTGGTCCGACTCGCTACATCACAGATTTGCCAGTCCCATCACCATATGACGTGTGCTGCACATTTTTGACTGAGGACATTATTCAGTCCATCGTTTTTCAAACGAATTTATACGCAGTACAGCAAGGCAAAAGATTCAAGCCAACTGATGACCAAGAAATTCGCGGATTTATTGGTATAAATTTTATAATGGGAATCAATAAACTCCCGAGTTACAGAGATGCCTGGAGCTCTAAACCATATTTACGGAATGAATACATTTGTCAAATAATGAATGTAAATCGTTTTGGGTGGATTCTCAGCCATATTCATCTAAATGATAATAGTCTAACTCCAGCAAGAGAAAATGCCAACTATGATAAACTGTACAAAATTCGTCCATTCTTGGACAAGATACAAGAAAATTTCAAAAAAAATTATAGTCCTGGTCTCAGTTTAGCGATCGATAAATCTATGATAAAATTTAAAGGTCGTAGTTCGATCAAACAATATCTTCCGAAAAAACCAATCAAAAGAGGATACAAATCATGGCTTCTGGCAGATAAATCGGGTTATTGCTACAGATTTGATGTATATACTGGAAAAGTTGGCAATCAAATAACAAAAAATCTTGGTGAGAAAGTTGTGAATACTATTACTTCGGATTTAGTTGGAAAAGAACATAAAATTTATTTTGATAATTATTTTACAAGTGTAAATTTATTAGAAAACTTAAAATCTAAACAAATCAATGCTTGTGGCGTTGTTAATAAAATGAGAAAGTATTTGCCATCCTTCAGTATAAATATGAAAAATCGAGGAGAATATGAATCATTTGTAAGTGATACGGGAATAATGGCAACACAGTGGATAGATAATAAGCCCGTCCTCTTTCTTTCAAATTTTCACAGTCCAAGTCAACTTTCCATAGTATACAGAAGAAATCGTATGGGGATTAGAAAATCGATTACTTGTCCTTCTTTGATCGCGGATTATAATGATAATATGAATGCAGTAGATAAATTTGATCAATTAATGTCTAATTACAACCTTGATCGTCGGAGTAAGAAATGGTGGCACCGCATATTCTTTTATTTCCTTGACGCGTGTGTTGTTAATGCATATATTTTATATAAACAATTGGGTAAAACAATCACATTAAAAGTATTTAAAGGTCAATGTGCCGAAGGTTTTATTAGTCAAACATTTATAGATAATAGCGCACTAACTAAGTGTACCAATAACTCATTGTCAGTCCAAATACGGAAACACAAACCTAACGTTTTATTAAAAATAAGAAAGCGAGATTCAAAACATTTACCAGAACGTTCGTCTCGTAAACGATATGCACTTTGTAGTACAAAGAAAAAGGAGGTTCGAACACTCTGGTCTTGTACTGTGTGCAAAGTGCCCCTGTGCTTGGAAAAAAATATGCGTTTTAACAAGTACCATACATAAACCAATGTGGCACGGTGGGACTATTTGAGCCGGGCCCAATAACAACAAATTTAATTAACTATTACTATTTTGTTATGTTTTTACATGATGTTATACCTTTATTAATAAAAATATACCAATTTTGTTTCATTTAAAACCCGATAAAATTCCTGTGCAACATGGGTCTATTTTTGATCTGAAATCCTGTGCCTCAAAGAGTTAAAATGAATACGGAACCTAATCTCTTCTCGCCTGTCATAATGTAAAAAAGGACATTCTCCGCATTCTAAACAACAAATAAAAGTGATTGAAATGGAATAATTAATAATCGTTTGAATTGGAGGCTACGTTAATGATGAAAAATTTGAAAACAATTAAAATGAAACTTTCCATTTGTTTCTAAATTAACCTACTATAAGAAAACTTCTTAAGGAAATGATTCATGGTTTCTTGAGAAAAAACGAAAAGTGGTCACAGATTTTGTAAAAAGTACATTGTTTATAACCAAAAAATTTATTGTTGCATTATTTTAAGAGATACAAAAATTTACATAATGACAAAGCAGAATCGACACTTTTTTCTGAATTCATTGATATATAATATGATAGATTTGCCTCTTACTGTTTTGTAAATTTTCATATAATACGCAGAACGCTCGAATCCGCCGAGATATAGCCGCACGAAATATACATGTATAGGCATACGGGCGGCTATTTCTGTGAGATACATTTGATCACAACCACGGCTTGAACGCAGAACAAACCCAACACTCTCGTGGTTCGGCCCGCGCTGAAAGCGCGCACTGATTGGCCAGTGTTTTTTGTTAATAACTCGAAAACGAAGCCTTAATCAACATTTCGGCAAAGGAAAAAGTTGTTTACAATCACCTTGTCAATCATCCCTCTTCGGTTATTGACGTAGTCATTGGACACCCTGTATATCAGATATAATCGATTTAGGTCACCAGAAATATTGTCAAATTTTAATGGTTAATTGTAAAATTTAAAAGATATCTCTTTTGTGGAAATGTCACCTGAATGTCCTGAATCAATATTGTTCCAACTAATCGATAGAATTAAAGACAAATTTGTTGATAATATAATTATAGCTGGCGATTTCAATATATCAAATATTGCTTTATTAGAGGAAAAATGAAAGAATTTAGTTTATGTAATTTAACCCTTGAAGGAGTGTCCACAAATTCTAACACTAAGATTGACCTTTGATTCTCAAATATGAAAAATATTCAAGTAAAATATTTCGAAAGTTTTTCCAGTTATCATCTTCCTATTATTGTTAATAGGTATACCTTGAATGAATTTCTCAAATACCGATTCATCATAAAAAAATAAGTTTTTCATAAATAAAATAAATTTAATTATATTATTAAACGTAAATTTAATTTAATTAATAGAAGTACATGACCCTTATTCAAAATCTGACAGACACACAAAAGTCGTGACATAAGCACACTCAATGGAGCGTGCTAAAAATGTATGAAACTTGTTATCGTTAATAACTATTGTCACTGTAATTATCCAATAAAAACGGTAAACCACCTTACGGCATCCCACAAATACTGCTCATTTCACAAAAACGTGTAAAATAAAATAATTTTTGCGCTAAAAAGTATGAAATAATTTCTATTTCATTTATACCAATATTCCACAGCTATTAATAAAATCTATTTAATCGTTCAATAGTACACTAAATACATTTCAAACTTTCAGGAGGCAGTGTAAATTTAAAAATACCCGAATATACGATGCTGCCAATTACGATTTGATTGCGGTGTGGCAAACTTGGTAATTAATAAGTCGTAAGAAAAAATGCGGAACGTTATAGGTACGACTGAAAACATTTATAATTGTAACGATTGTATTAAGCCGGGTATCCACCGGTATCAAACGCCCGTATCGTATCACCGTTCCGAACCCTTTTGAATAGGCAGGCGTTGCCTCGTTGCATGCCACGGCGTGACACGGCTCGGACAACATTTCTTCGTTTTTTGATAGAAACGGTTAGACAATAGGACTGGGCCACTACAGGCGAGGAGTTTCGTTTCGCTGCGTGCCGTTCCAAAGGAACGGAGGCAACGGATCCATCCGAAAAATTTGTCGATTCTTTGCCGTTCCATCGAAGGAAAGGTTCATGCGTTTGCACTTGACATAGCGTTTCGTGCCGTCACTTGGGTTTAAATTTATTTGAAATCTTGCAGTATTATTGGATTTATTTCAAAATCGATGAAATTATTTATGAATTTAATCTAATTTAATTTAGACAAATTTTATCATCTAAATATATTTAAACAGATCAATTATCTTCGGTGCTACGCTGTACATAAAAGAGCAATGTTAATAATCACCTGTGTGATTATTGAAAAAGGACAATGTTAATTTTCCAGAGATTTTTCCGTTGCCGAGTATCGAAAGTTCTATTGGTCTGTGATACGGAGGCGAAGGAACGGGCCGATCCGAAAATTGTCGGTTTCTTGTCGTTCAAAGGATTGGTTCGGAAACCACTTGAAACGTAAAAACAACATACCCAGGCGAAGGCCCGAAATGCTATGTCAAGTGGAAACATGACACTTGAGGCACGAGATAATATGATTTGGAATTGGATATATCAGTGAGATAATACTAATGCAACGACTGAACTTTGTTATTTTTCATTTTTTTCTTAAAAAACTGTTACCAAGATATTTATGACGTTTTTCTGATTAAAATGATACCAAACACGATATGGTTTGGATAATTACACTAAAGAAACAGCATGCAGCAAATCGAAACTTCTCACCTATAGGAGTTTATTTCAAGACACGAAGAACTATTGTCCGAGCCGTATCACGCCGTGGCATGCAACGAGGCAACGCCTGACTATTCAAAAGGGTTCGGAACGGTGATACGATACGGGCGTTTGATACTGGTGGATACCCGGCTTTAGAAGTTGGCAGCACTTTTGATGTACAGGGTGTAAAAAAATTAAATGTCACGGACCACGTGGGGTGATTCTACACCTATGGATCGGTGGAGATCTGTCAAAGAAAGCGACCGCAAAATTGACCTTGACCCCTAATTTCACGGTCAAATTTTTTTAATGGCTTATCGTATAGTGCTCATCGAGGGGATAAAAAGTCTGAAAGGAACCATGCACCGGAAATGAACCCTTCCCCAAGAAAAAAGCCGTCAAAGTTTCCCTATACGTTAATGCATTAAACGTTGAGTCGCGCGGTACCCCTCTCCAGTGACTTTGGTGCGTCAGTCTCGCGTATCGCGTTTCAATTGTGGGACGTATCGCGTTTTAATTTGCCCACCTGAACGATAAACGATGTCTTTCACGGCTCCCCAGAGCAAGAAATCCAGTGGTGTCAAATCCGGTGAACAGGGAGATCACACATGGCGAGCAGGTCTTTGTTGCACGGGGAGGCCACACATGGGGAAAAATTGTTGCACCATTCGGCTGGAGTGCGGTGGAGCACCATCGTGCATACAATAGGTAGAATTACGTTGACTTTGCGGAATGATGTGCCGCAGTTCACTCAAGAGTTTCGATGTTAATAAAATAATTTTTAACAAAAAAAAAAATCCGACTTCAAAATGCACTAAAAAGTATAAAATAATTTCCATTTCATTTATATCTGTATTCCACAGCTATTAATACAATCTACTTAATCGTTAAATAGAATACTAAATATATTTCAACCTTTTCGGAGGCGGCGCAAAATTAAAAGTACCTGACTATACGATCCTGCCAATAACGATTTGAATGCGGTATGGCAAACTTGGTAATTAATAAGTCGTAAGAAAACATATTCGAAACGTTATAGATACGGCAGAAAACATTTGTAATTGTAGCAATTGTATCAGAAATTGGTAGCACTTAACGTGGGTAAGGTGCCCGTGGAGGACTAAAGCGCTCTGGTCGAGGCGCGGGTTTTAATAAAACACACTCTGCGTTTAAGAAAAATGAAGTTTAGTATAACTTTATTCTTAAGACTTTTCTTTCCAGAAATTGAATCAAGACGGGTTGAAGCTTTGAATCGATCTGAGCTTGGCGGTGAAGATCTTCGATCGATGTTGGCTGCCATCCCCTCTTCGCTGGATCCTGAATCCTCCCTCAGGATCATCCCTGGTCCAATAGTGGAGGAGCCCATCTCTGTCCGGAGGCGGTCCCTCTCCCTGGCTTCGGTCCACCCTTGAGCGAGTTGAAGATGGTGGTGTTCCGCCAAGACTCGAGAATGATTCTGTGCACACGTGCTAAGAGAAAGCGTGGGATCCAGAGAAAACGGAAAATAAAAAGGTCTCGCGCTAACGAGCCAAGGCAACTCTTAAGAGAATTTACGACCCTCTGTAAATAAGCAGGATGTCGAAGAGACTTCGACAGTTTCAAGAACCAACATGATTTTCGTTAAGAATAACGAATTAGATACGGCCCGCAATAAATTAGTTTCTTAGAAATTTCAAGTATGACAGTCTTATTTCTCCGGATTTCTAACTCTCTCCCAGCACGATCACCCGTGTTGAAAGTTTTACAATGTCTTATCTATTATTTATTTATTCCTTTGAATTTTGGCTCCTAATTTATGAGCATTGATATAACATAATGCAGACATGCTGCAGTCATACTATTATGGCATCATCACCATATTACATTTCATTCAACACTTGCGATTACAAGCCTACAGCTAAATTCACACGATATTGCACACATACATTGTAACGTGAAACGTTATCACGTGAATATGTCTAGAGTGGTATGGCGACATTGACATGGGAATATTTATCGAATAGTCTATTGTATCGATATGTCTCGAATGTTCTTCGAGGACCTTTTGTATCCATGGCTATAAATTAAGAGCGGAGTTTAAACCATCTGCGTGTACGCTCATATTATAAAATAAACAAAGCCAAAATTGTAAACCCCTCGACGTGAGTGATCGAGCTGAGAGAAGGCCGGAAATCCAGAGAATGGAATAGTTTCACTTAGTAAATTCCTAAAAGACTAATTTATGATAGACCATAGCTAATTCGTTGTTTTCGACCAAGTCACGTACGGTCCTTAAAAGTAACGAAGTCTTTTCCGATATCCTATCTTTTCATGCACTCTAAGAGGGTCATAAATTTCCTCAAGAGTTGCCTTTGGCAAGTATAAGGTCTTGTCTTTTCCTATTTTTTCTGGGTCCCACGCTTTCTCGTAGCACATGTGCGCTGCAACGTTCTAGCGTCTTGGCGGAGCGCCTCCACTTCCACGCGCCTGAGGGTGGACCACAGCCAGGAGATGGGGCCCACGCGAGACGGGGTGGACTCTTCCACCATTGGACGAGGGATGATCCTGAGGGAGGATCCAGGACCCACGAAGGAAGGGGCATCGACCGACAACGCGCGAAGATCACCTCCGCCAAGTGCAGAACGGGCAGAATGATTTTGTCAACTAAAATAGACGGATCTTTTCTCACGTGCAATCATAGCGCATTTAAAGTCATAGTTTTCAAGACTGTTAATAAAGAGTCGAATTTCAAATCGTAAACAACTGTGAACGATAGTTTATTAGTTTCATTTTTGCGCCTTGCGAGCGGAGCGCCTCCGCGCTCCACGAATCACCTTACCTGCGCCTAAATCCCCGAAAATCCCTATATACCGCGAACGATAACGCAACAACATACAGGCGGGGTTCGCAACACCATACTTAACTTGCGCAGCTCACTAGGTCTAGGGAGATTTTTAATAACGTGTGAAATTCCCCTCTACAGCTTGCTTCTAAATTTGCGATCATATAAATGGTGGACAGAAATATATTACGTACGATAATTGATAAGGGATGATGATCTGGTAAAGATACACGATATAATGAAATTCCTATTATTTTTCAAAGAAAAAATTATATGTTTAATTTTGCGCCGCCTCCGAAAAGGTTGAAATATATTTAGTATCCTCTTTAACGATTAAGTAGATTGTATTAATAGCTGTGGAATACAGATATAAATGAAATAGAAATTATTTTATACTTTTAAGTGCATTTCGAAGTCGGATTTTTTTTTTGTTAAAAATTATTTTATTTCACACTTTTCAGTGGAACGAGCAGTATTCGAAGGATACCGTATTAGCAACCAATTGGTAAAGAAACTGACGAAGTTTACTTGCAAGGACAACTTTGAAAAATCGCGATCGGTATATTCCTTGGAGGGTAACTCTAAAGAATAGGCTTTTCATTATAATAACAATAGTTATTAACAATAAGAAGTTACATAAATTTTGGGAAATGGAATCATCGTGGAATAATCTACGAAATGTGAAAACTTTCATCGCAATCGGTGCATTCCTTGAACCAGAACGTATTTTGCAATAATGAAAACCGTTCGAAATAAAAAAATGCGAAATGTTTTTATAACGGGACCAATCGGAAGACATATCCTACAAGATGCAAAAGGTTTCGTTCCAATTGGTCCATCCGTCTCGGAGTAATCGGTGAACAAAGCCAGGAAAAAAAAAAATATACTGATCGAATTGAGTATCCTCCTCCTTTTCGAAGTCGGATAAAAACAAAATCAAACACGACATAATTTGAATTATAGTTACTTTATATATTTGCATTAGGTTTTAAATACATAAGCAAATATAATGCAAATTATGTCGTGTTTGGTCTTATTTTAATCAGAAGAACCTTACAATTACATTTGTAAAAGTTTCATTTAGCAAAAATGAAAAATAAAAAAGTTAGGGTTGAATTAATATTGTCTCACTCAAATGTTTTTTTTCGGGCTCTTTAATTCTCGGACCTCTTTCTCTTTCGCTATTTGTCCTTTTCTACGTTCGCCAGCATTCAAGAACTCGCTCGAGCTGTGTCGTTCTGCCAGCGTCAGACACTTTCAGGAGAATCGAACAAATCCAGCAACTTAACACATTCTATGCTGAAAGAATATACTAACTTATCTGTCTAAAAAAATGTTAATAAATCTGGCAACAGATTTATTTTCGGACTGCTTTTCTGAAGTAATCAGAATTTTACCATTCGCCTGTGCGGATCGTGTGCAGCAGTTTGTAGCAAACTCAACATATTTTCGATATTATGTAGAATACACAACCGATCGAAAAATATTAAAAATCCAGGATATTTTGTGCCGCTTTTTATATGCTAAAGGCGATTGAAATGAAATAAATGACTAACAATGAATAGTGTAATAAAGGTGATCGCTGTTCATCTATTTCCTTTCTACGATGTATTTCGTCCACAAGAGACGGTTTCCTAACAATTTACAGTACAGTAAAACCTGAGTATATGCAAGACGTTCGGTCAAACTTCGACACCTCGCTTGGATATAGGCACTGTTTTGATTCGATCTCTCTGGCTTTTCGTCTACATTTAAAATCAATTTTAGCAAGTAATTACAATTCAAACTATATCGTGTTTGGTATTATTTTAATCAGAAAAATTTCACCAATGCGTTAGTAAAAGTTTCAGTAAAAACAAGTCAAAAATAAAAAAATTTTATAATTGAATTAGTATTAGTCACACCGATATGTTTCGTCTCTTTCCTTTGATCATTGGACCTCTCTCTCTCCTCCACTGCCTGTCCATTTCTACGTTCACGCTTGGCTGGCGTCGCGTGTAACCCGAGATTAGACACCTCGCTTGGATCCCAATCTCTCTTGCATATAATAAAACCTGGATAAATGCAAGGAAAGAATGCTTGGATAAGTGCAACATCGCTATCCCCTTCCACTTGGGGGGATCCCCCTAGGCGAACCGAGCCGCTCGACGAGGAAACCGTGTAATATGATCCGACCGTGTCGACTGAATACAAAACATATGTTCGGACACAGAATCGGCATGTCGGCTGAATACAAAACATGTGTACGGACGTAGAATCGACACCTCACTTGGATAAATGCAACATTAAATGCCCAGAATCGACACCTCGCTTGGATAAATGCAACATTAAATGCCCAGAATCGACACCTCGTTTGGATAAATGCAACATTAAATGCCCAGAATCGACACCTCACTTGGATAAATGCAACATTAAATTCCCAGAATCGACACCTCGCTTGGATAAATGCAACATTAAATGCCCAGAATTGACACCTCGCTTGGATACATGCAACGTTTGAAACCCAAGCCGACACCGCAACCGGTTTTCAGTGTTTGGTATCATTTTAATCAGAAAAATTTCACCAATGCGTTAGTAAAAGTTTCAGTAAAAAAAAGTCAAAAATAAAAAAATTTTATAATTGAATTAGTATTAGTCACACCGATATGTTTCGGCTCTTTTCTTTGATCATTGGACCTCTCCCTCTCTCCTCCACTGTCTGTTCCTTTTTACGTTCACGCTTGGCTGGCCACCGCATATAATCCGAGATTCGACACCTCGGCTGAATATATGAATTGTTGCACATATTCAACTTTTACTGTATAGACGCGAGGTCCCTCCATTTATTACTTCTAATAGTACCATAGTACTTTTTTATGCAGAATGTTTCAAAGAGTTGAAACAAGTAAAAAAAAAATGCAATTCCATTTAAATAAAAAGTGGATTTGCATTTTTTGAGTGCATCGTTGCATTTACGAAGAAAATGAAATCACAGAAAAATAGACATTATCATCCCATTGAACTTTTACATAAACAGCTTTTTCCTATCTCTTACCAAATTCAAGATATAACCCGTCCCAATGGCATGACGTATCCTGTATACTTTTATTAATTAAAAAACATTTATTTAAAAAAGTTAGTAACTTCTTCTAAAAATAATTCTCAGATTGCAAGTTCCTTCGGAGCAGTCATATATTTTTCAGCAGCGAGGAGTGCTACGGTGTGCTATGTAAAATCAAATGACAATTCTATCATTTGGGTTGAAAGAAAGATAGCATGATCATCGTACATCTCACTCTAAACGCGCGCCAATGTTTCGCTTTCGTTCGTCAGGCGTATCGTGGCGATGCCTCTGGCGAGATGAGCGTTTGAATGTGTTTGTAAAAATACTTGAGGCGCTGTTGCCTTCCTAGATCGTGTTGCGCGCACGCTAGTTGAGAATTAAACCTTTCAAGTTCGTAACAAAACACGCAAGTGGCTCCACCAGGCCCAACGAAAAAACTACTGTAATACCGACGTCCCGAATCGGTGACGTCACGTACTGGGCCTACCCCCTTAAAGCCCTTTTATATTCACAGTTGGTTAAACTGTATGTATGCTGCGGAAACGGAAATAAAATCCTGCTTCTATTCTATCATGGTGAAAAGAGCAAAAAGAATACACGTGTGTTACTGAATTAAAAATCCCTGCCCATCTACAAAATACCTAAGCTTTGAAGACTTAAAACATTATAAAAACTATTAAAAAAATAACACGGAGAGTCCCATTTTATAGTGGGATTTCAAGGGAAAAATGAGGGTAGGGGTATCGCGTGGGATGGATTTGGTGATGCAGGATGTGGGGAGGATTCGGAATCATAAATATACGTAATATGGACAGAGACTGGTCACGTAAAGGCCCGGAAAATGGAAAAGGGTTGGATACATAAATATTGGGAAGACCCATGTGAAGAGGGCCAGTTGCCAGTTAGAGATATGATTGGAAAAGAAAAATGATAAAGATCTGGAAACATAAATAGTGACCGCATCTGCTTGTCTTGGGACCGCAGATTGGATCACTACCGGGTATCAAAGGGGAGACAGTACGACAAGCTCAGCGTTGTCATATCTCAGTAGACAAAGGAAGAGAATACGTGCAGCGAGATAAAATGAGATAAATACACGTCAAAGGGATGCCGGGAGATATCCTACTTTGTCGAGCTGTGCTCGAGTAATTCCTAGAAAAAGAACGTTATCCTGCAAACGAGAATTCAACTGTTGGCTCCTAATAAAGCATTACGATTGAGCATGTGCTGTGGTGTGTTCACTTGCCAATACTGAAATATTACGGCATAGTAATGAATTAAAGTGAAACACCGTATATGTCATATAAAAAAATGTAATAATAAGGTGATCATTTGATATACCATCATCAAATGGTTTCAACAATTTTTTAATGTGTTCTGAATCACTTTTTCCTTATATAATTTACGGACAGTCCTAGAAATTGAATAAAAATATTATCAATGTAAAAAAACAAAATCGTTACACTTGCCTTAGTACTCTGATACATTGCCTCAGGACTACTAACACCGTCAAAAATCTTTACTTTAATTTCCTTAGTTTCTATGCTAGTGATAGAAAATTAGAAATAGACGAATGGTTGAGGCAGGCCATGTGCGTTCTGTCAGCGCGTTTCCCTTTCTTAAGGGAAAGTCCTCCAACTTGGGGGTGTCATAAACAAAAAGGCATACTGTCGAAGGCGTTCTCATGACCGAGGATTTTTGGGGCGGCAGGACATTCTTGTTCTGACCGTCAACTTGTACAGTTAGTTGAAATACAGAGCATATCCTGTTCTTTCAAAACGCCTACAGTTTGTTGAATTGATTTAATCACCCGCTCTGGTTAATTTTACCTTACTCTCGTTTGCTGCATTTACAAATATTAAAGATTACATAAAACACTTATTTGATAAAGAATGAAATTTCTGTATACTGTTACGTCCTATCTTATGGGTGGTTGTTCTACTGTTAATACGTTCTACGGGTTCTGTTTTTTTGCAAAGATATAGCATTTTTAAGTAGTTGCCTTCTGCCTTGGGACTCAGCACCCTCGAAGGACCGCTCCACACAGATACAGCAAAACGTAGTTTTGCTTGTGATTGGCAACTTACACGTTGCAGTTTGAAAGGCCGTGGTCTCGCTCTTGGCAACCATTAATTCTTCCTTGAGTACGCCGTGTACGACAGGAAGAACGTTGACGGATTCTGGCAAATCCACGTGTTATAAATTTTTGACTTTTTAAACCGATTGATTCCCTTCGACGGTTCTGGGGTAAGTGCCATGCCGTTCCTCATGGTCCTTGTACCAGAACATGCAAGATCTTCCCCACTCCGTGGCCAGATCCTTCTAGAAAATCCTTATCTTTCTACACGTGCCATGTAGCACCATGACTTCGGGTCATCGGCCACACGCGCGTTCCTTTGAAGATCGGCGATCGAACTCTCTATCGCCGTTCCATAAACAAAACGTCCGCGACTCTTAAGCCGGGTATCCACCAGTATCAAACGCCCGTATCGTATCACCGTTCCGAACCCTTTTGAATAGGAAGACGTTGCCTCGTTGCATGCAACGGCATGCTGCGGCGCGGACAACATTTCTTCGTTTCTTGATATAAACGGTTAGGCAATAGAACTGGGCCACTACAGGCGAGGAGTTTCGTTTTGCTGCGTGGCGTTCCAAAGGAACGGAGGCAACGGATCCATCCGAAAAATTTGTCGATTCTTTGCTGTTGCATCGAAGGAAAGGTTCATGCGTTGGCACTTGACATAGCGTTTCGTGCCGTCACTTGGGTTTCAATTTATTTGAAATCTTGCGGTATTATTGGATTCATTTCAAAAGCGATGAAATTATTTATGAATTTAATCTAATTTAATTTAGACAAATTTTATCATCTAAATATATTTAAACAGATCAATTATCTTCGGTGCTACGCTGTACATAAAAGAGCAATGTTAATAATCACCTGTGTGATTATTGAAAAAGGACAATGTTAATTTTCCAGAGATTTTTCCGTTGCCGAGTATCGAAAGTTCTATTGGTCTGTGATACGGAGGCGAAGGAACGGGCCGATCCGAAAATTGTCGGTTTCTTGTCGTTCAAAGGATTGGTTCGGAAACCACTTGAAACGTAAAAACAACATACCCAGGCGAAGGCCCGAAATGCTATGTCAAGTGGAAACATGACACTTGAGGCACGAGATAATATGATTTGGAATTGGATACATCAGTGAGATAATACTAATGCAACGACTGAACTTTGTTATTTTTCATTTTTTTCTTAAAAAACTGTTACCAACATATTTGTGACGTTTTTCTGATTAAAATGATACCAAACATGAAATGGTTTGGATAATTACACTAAAGAAACAGCATGCAGCAAATCGAAACTTCTCGCCTATAGGAGTTTATTTCAAGACACGAAGAACTATTGTCCGAGCCGTAGCACGCCGTGGCATGCAACGAGGCAACGTCTGCCTATTGAAAAGGGTTCGGAACGGTGATACGATATGGGCGTTTGATACTGGTGGATACCCGGCTTTAGAATTCGTCGCACGTCAAGTATCAACTACCGCCGGCCCAAGTCCGATGACAGACGTATGGCTCGGGGTATCGATAGCCTAAAGAATTCTGAAAAATCCTTGAAAAGCAGATCGAAGCCCCAAATGCAATGACCCTGCCACGTGTCAACCCTTGAACACGTGCTGACGCTAACATACGGTAATCGATTACTTTCAAATTCACGTATTTCAATCTGCAAAGGAGCCAAGAGTCGGAACTTAGTGCGCGACTTTCTCATCCTTTGATTGTGAGTGAAATCGTGAAGTCAGTGCCCCCGTCGATCTGAGGTTCGCAGGTGGAAACACCTCGCTGAACCGGAAGTATCCTCATATTCCACTAGCTCGCCATTCTGCGATTTGAGAGGCGCGTTAAAAGAATATTTCGCATAACGGTTAGTACATTCAAGCGTTCCTTTAGCCTACGCGCTCCACGACAACGCGACCTTCGTGCGTCGCGTATCAGTGTATGTTTGGTAAGCGAACTGAGCGTACAAAAACTCGTCCTTGGCGAGAGACGTTTGAATGGTAGACGACCAATGGAATTCTGTAACCATCGGGTGCATATTTCTTTTCGCATTCCGATCTGAGTCACAGTATTGCGTTCCGGTCCTTTGCGTTCTATTTTCATATATTTTCTTATATTATATTAAATTATATTGCTATTCCGCGATTCTTAAAGTGCGTTATTCAACCAGTCATTTCTCGTTGATTTAGAATTTGATTGAGAGATTTTGTTCGCGTTAAAGTCGCTCGATTGGTTGAAACATTTTTTGCGTTTATATTTTTTTACTCCTTTTCCGTCTCGCGTGGTATATGATCTGCGTGTCTTGTACGGAAATAGTTGGCAATCTATCTAGTCAATTTCGCCGTGTATTATATCCATTAATAAGCGCGTATCTCGAACATTTCGTTGAAGTCAATTGCGTTCCATCGATTGTTAAACGCATCAATTGCAATAAGATCTGCGGTGTTTCCACTACTCTGTGATAGGCTATTTAGCCCATATTCTTATATGCCTAATTTTTAATAAAACGATATTTTGTTACACCGCAAATCAACGTCTCATTACTGACTTCACCGGTCCTTTTGCCTTCGCGAACGCGCTGCGAACGCTAACCACTCCTTGAAATACGTCGGAGAACTCATACGCTCGTTCTATTCGCGTCATATTCCCCTTTCAAAAACTAAATAACGTTTTACACTTCAAAGTAAATATTTATTAGGCTGGCAAAAAAAAATCTTGAAAATTACGTTATTATTCCGATCCTAGAGGTTAGGCGTAACCTCTTAACAATAATAATAATAATAACGTTTTAATGCCAACGAACCGTGGGCATTATATAAAATGTCCGGGCCATTTGTGAAATACCTGCCCATTATACATATAGTACATTGCCCCAAAAAATGGGCATTCTATATATACAAAAATAAGGACCCATCTTCGCGCTTGATGTGATGGCGAATCGCATTAAAAGAATTTGAATACGAGATAAAATATAGAAAGGGCGCAAGCAATCAAAATGCTGATGCACTTTCTCGAAATCCGGTATTATTAGTTCAGCAGCTAAAGAGAAACATACAGATCTCCGACGAACCAATGCCACAACATCGAACAGAAAGCGATACACCGATATGTTTACTGGAAGGACCGGAACATAGTGAAACAATTATGGACCAAGAAGGAAAGGTAATAAAAGTTATTATGTATACCCCCAATAGAAAAGCAGTATTTCCTAGGGTACGTAACACACCTGGATACCGAATACACCTAAACTTAAATGAGTGGTTATTATTTTGTAATATATCACGACAACGCGTAATACAACTTATTAAAGATCATGCCAAACGAAATCCGGATACTCACATTACATTTCATGATGAAAAAATAGTTTTCCCAGCATCCGACGATATTCCACAGATATTAAAGAAGAAGAAAACATATACGCGTATTTTGAATAATTATTATTGGAAACACATGATCAAGGATATAAAAGATACAGTGACAAAATACAGTTGGGCGTGGCCTTTAAGCAATTATACCACGGAAAGTTGTGCTAACGTTTTTTTGAAGCGCTATATTTGTAAATGAAGACCTTTGAAAACATTATTGGAATTCAGCACGGTACCACAACCGCAGTACACCCTGAAAGTAACGGTTCACTCGGGAGAAGCCATCAGGTGTTGAAAGATTATTTAAAGATTTATGTGAATAATGAACAAAATGATTGGGACGATTATTTAGATTTAGCGGTTTTCAATTACAATACCAATGTACACGAAGCGACAAAATACTATCCATATGAATTGGTATACGGACGACTTGCTAATCTGCCATACAAACACATACAGATATTTTAAATGAATTGGCACAGCGCATAAAGGATCTCCAAAAGACCGCCAGAGGTAACATAGAAGAGGCTAAAAGAAGGACCAAAGAGAGATACGACAGAACCTGCAGACCTTATGACTTCAAGAAAGGCGACTACGTGTGGATCACCAACGAAAATAGGAATAAGGTCAGCGGACTGAGCGTCCCATTTGAGGGACCCTACCTAATTTTAGACGTTCCATCCGATACAAATATCCTGATTTGAAAAAATCAACAGTCATTGTTAGTACTTCAGTCATTCTGAAATAGACTTAACAGATGTTAGGAGAATGTTGACAAATTCTAATCCAACCAGAAATAGACCTACAAACACGCGACGAAACGAAGACATTGCCTGAAATAAGACAATATCTTCTATTTTAAGCGAAGGGATGTTATACACAAATATTTCCCTTTATTCATTCCTGCCTCCAAATTCATCCAAATCTTTATCTTTTACTAGGCACTCCACTGTTACTCACTTTCGACCTTTCACCTTCTAAACTCTCCTTTCTTTTCGCCTATACAGTCATAGCCCAAAGTTCACTTTCCGAAACCCTTAAGTAGCCCGATTTTCCCGTGCCCGCGCAAGTATTGATTTTGTAACCACTCAGTGTTCGTAATAAAGTTACTGTTTTCTACGAAATGTCGATCCTTAATTAAATATAATAAAGTGATACTCCAATTTCCTGAACTCAATATCGTGCTATTCAAGAAAACCAGGCATCACAGTATGACCTCTCCATCCACAAGTATAACAGATTATCTGTTTATTGTTCCGTACATACTCGTCCTGACCTCTTCGATCATGCCTGTTATACACCGTACTTCTCTGCTTTGAATTTATAAACAAGGCAACCGTTGACTCACTTGACTCTTCTTGTCCCTGAATTCTCAGCTCTTCCGCCATTAGCCTCGTAGTCAAATTTTTTAATGATTTCTTCTGTTCGTCTACCGCTTCCCGCGGGCTATGAAAATGATTGAATTTTGCTGGTAAAATACACAACACACGCGTTAGCACCATGGAATCGGGAATTTTGCTACCAAGGCTCTTCATTTTTGTAGCTTTTTCCAGTTTTGACAAATTATGAGCTACACTTTCACTTAATTCCCACTTGCACTCAAAGAACTGTTTCTGTATCAATGATAAAGTTTCATTAGATTTCATATCATATACGGAATTTAACTTCCTCTATATGTCCATTGCGGTTGTACAGTTCAAATGTAGATCCAGCGGCTTTTTCTCACCGTTATTACGATTAATTTCTTTCGCAGCTTTGTCCGCTCTTTCAAACCTTTTAAATTTCACATCCCGATCCTGTACACTATCTGCAGGTTTTATTAATCTTCTCTCGTAGACATCCAATAGATCGTCCTCATTTTTCAATAAAGTGTGAACACTGAACCGCCATTGATGCCAATTATCTTTGTCACGTAATTTCTCAATTTTCAGGCTTGTAACCTCCATCTTGGATTTCGTAACCGTCTTTTACCTTTTGTAATTCACTTAATATTCACTAATCGCGATAGTCTGGGCCGATAACCTGTTATGGTTATTTGTTTAAAGAAAAAGGATTTGTTTGTGGAAAAGAAAAATATAAGGACGAAAAGTGTATTCCCGTAAACCCCTTTTTAGGCCCATTTTTGCCGGTAATGTCACCTCGCTGCATTACCCGTGTCTACCCCCTTAACGATTAAATAGGTTTTATTAATTGCAGTGGAATATTGGTATAAATGAAATAGAAATTATTTTTGATGGGATCTCAAATGATTCGTCTGGAGAGGTAAATAAAGATGATCGATGTAAATGTTAATGAATATATCTTTTATATTTAGAATCTGAATATGCCTTTTACAAATACGCTTGCGATTTATCTTTACGACTATCAAATAGGAACTGACGAGCTTTCCAGCTCGTGACATGATCCACGGACCTCTGTAGTGGGGAGAGTGGAGAAGGAGAAAAGACGAAGAACGTATACTCCATCACTCCCTTCCGTTCGCAGTCTTTTGTGCTCTCCACTCATCTCCTCTGTCTTATCTCTCCTGAGTTTTTTTCATCTCATCCTGATCTATTGCTCTCCTCTCTCATCTCTTGGTCTCACACATCACGGTCTGAAAAAAAACGAATACATTTTAATTATCTTAATTTCTGTTTATCCTGTCTCAGTACAGTCACTCTATTCTATTTAATATTTTGTCAGTCAGCACTCTATGTTGTCTATAAGCAAGAGCTTTAGTAAATAGGTCCGCTATTTGTTCTTTAGATGACACCCAAGTTATCTCAACTAACTTTCGCTTCACACATTCTCTTACATAGTGCTCTTTTGTATCAGTCATATGTCTCTGCTTATTACCCCTTTTGTTTTTGCATTTGACTCTGTTGATTTGTTGTCACACCTCAATCTCATGGGCGCAAATGACCTATCCAAAATCCGACTCAAAGAATCGCTCACCGCCACCAACTCCTGGCATGCCTCACTCATCGCTACATACTCCGCCTGACAAGTCGAAAGAGGTTCTACATATAGAGGTTCTACAAACATCTTCTTGTTTGTACGTCCTCCAACGTACTGAATCGCCAAACAATCTGATCATATATCCCGAGGTAGTAAGCGATCCCTTACAATCCGCGAAGCTAGCATCCGAATATCCGTCCAAACTATCATATTCATGTACGTCAAGTTATAATCCATCGTTCCTTTCACATACCTACACACTTTCTTAACCATACTCCAATCACTCTCAGTCGGATTTATCTGGTGTCTACTCATCACACACCGGCTCGCCTTCCTTTGTGCCATCTCTGTTCCCGACCTGCAGCTTCTCATTGCTTTGAATCTTCCCATCCTTACCTGGTTCCTCTTCTATATCTGTCTTCTTCATTTCGACTTACCGTATACAGTATATCCGGCCTGGTTGCATTCGCCAAATACAACAGACTGCCCGCTGCTTCTCTATAGGGTGCGTTGCACCTCGTCCTTCCTTTTCCTATTTGCCACTTGATTCGTGACCATGGGTGTAGATTGCGGCTTCATTTCACTGAACCCGAACCTCTTCAAGATTTTCTCTATGTATCTGCTCTGATTTATCTTCAATGTTCTCTTTTCTCTATCTCGTCTAATCATGATACCCAAGAACTCCTTCGGTTCTCCTAAATCCGCCATCTCGAACTCATTCATCAGTTTTTTCTTTACTTTCATTAGTTTGTCTACATCATTGCTCGCTATCAGCATATCATCGACATACAGGAGCAGAATCAAGAGCTTTTCGCCACCTCGCCAGGTGAACAGACAGGGTTCTGCGTTACTTGTCGTCAAACCCACCTTTTCGGCTACCTCAGTAAATTTTTCATTCCACCTCTTCGGACTAATTTTCAGTTCATACAGAGCTCTATCCAGCTTGCACACCTTTTCTCGCTTCAGTTGCTCACTGTACTCTACTCCTTCAGGTATTACCATGTAGATCTCATCATCAATCATTCAAGAAGGCTGTTTTCACATCCAGCTGACAGACTTCCAGGTCGTATTTGTTAACTATGGCTAAGACTGACCTCACGAGTGTCAAACGCGAAACTGGAGTATAGGACTCCAGCGGATCATATTCGTTTCTATCTTTACAACCCCTCACCACTAATCTCGCTTTATATCGGACAGCATTCTTCTCGTTTATTTTCTTCTTTAATACCCATCTAGAATCTATGATGTTTGGTTTCCTCTTGTTTTCTTCACATCTCGGTCTGTCAACCAATCTCCAGACAACATTTTTAGTCATGGCTCTCAACTCATCCCCGATCTCTTCTTTCCATCTTTCTCTTTCATTTGACATCATCGCCTCCTTATACGAAGCAGAATCCAAGTTGATTTTACACAACAAGGCATGATACAATTCTCTCTGCGTCGACTTACAGCAATCTTTGTCCGTTTCATTCGTGTTAACTGAAACACGTAGATCAAAAAAGCTTATATCGTTTATTAATCTACTCGAGTCTCCTTTCTCCAATATGGAACCAGCTTGGTTCAATCCAGCTCTTTCTATCTTCCTCGGACGCCCTCTATTCTTTCTATTCACTCCCTCCGTTTCCAACATCTCATCTACTTCTTGCCCGTCTCGCTCTTCGAACTGTATTCTTCCACTATTCTCGTCTAACAATAAATCGCCAATGATGTTCTCCCAATTCTGTATACTATTCTTCCCATATTTATTCCCATACACCAGCTTCTCATTAAATCTCACATCTCGACTTTCGTAAAACTTTCCATCTTCTGGTTTCAACAGCACATATCCTGTTTTTGTATATCCAACTAGTACCACTCGTCTACCTGTGAAACCAAATTTCGTATGTCGATTTCTTTGAATTTTCATATACGCCAGACATCCGAATCTCTTGATTTGGTTCATGTCGAACCCGAATCTAGGCGCAAATTTTTCAAGCGAGATTATCATTCCATTCGCTTTATGCGGGGTTCTATTGTATGCATATATCGCAGCACCTAGAGTTAAGTCCCACATATTTCCAGGGAGTTTAGAGTCGTACATATACGCTCTCACCTTTTTCTGAATGGTCTAATTCATATGTTCCGCAATACCGTTATGTTCTGTCGTGTCCGGACTGGATAGCTGATGAACTGCACCTAGTTTGTTCAACACATCCACGGTGTACCCACCTGTATATTCAGTCCCTTGATCGGTTCTCAGATAACAGACTTTCGCGTCATATCCCAACAAATTTCTACTCATCTTAACGAATCTTTCAAAACAGTAACGCGTCTCACTCTTCGCTCTCATCGGAAAGGCTATAGTCAGTTGAGAGTAATCGTCTATGTACGTAACAACATACTTATATCTCTTTGGAAAAGTCACAGGACTGATAGCACCCATAACATCCGAATGAATAATCTGCAATGGTCTTTCGGCCCTGTGCCTAATCGACTTGAATGGCAACTTTCTGCTTTTCGAGATCGCACACACTTCACAATCTAGAATCTCCCCATCAAACTTCGCATTGCTCAGTTCCAGGTTTTCGGTGAACTGTCTCTGCAGAGCCCTCAGGTAGGCAATAGACGCATGTCCCATTCTAACATGCCGCAACATTGCTCTACTGTCCTTGGTGAATCGTCTCTGGCTTTCAATCCTAGGCACCTCGTTGTCTATCAGCTTGACACACGGCATCTCTTCAAGATTTTCCAACTGTCTATCCCATACAGACTAGTCAAACCTAGAACACACCGGCTCGCCTTCCTTTGTGCCATCTCTGTTCCCGACCTGTAGCTTCTCATTGATTTGAACTTTCCCATCCTTACCTGGTTCCTCTTCTATATTTGTCTTCTTCATTTCGACTTCTTCGTTTTTCTCTTTCTCACCTCCTTCAGAATTTTGATCAAAACATTCGTTCGCCTCTCCTTCAACCTATCCCATCGTATTCACACTGTTTTGTCTAAGACTATTTTTCATCGTAACACTTCGGGTCATATATCTAGGCTCCTGGTCGTTGCTCTCAGTCGTCAAACAGGCTATTAATCTATTCTCCCTTTTTTCTCTGCTTTCGTCATTGTCGCAACACTTCGCATCTGTTTCTAATTCTATGATCCAGTACGGTTTCTCATAGATACCCGACCCAAACGGTTCATTCGAAAGCGGATCGTATATATCAATTATTTTGTTATCCAACGAGATATTCAGACCTTTCTCCACAAATTTTCTCAGTGACAGTAGATTTTCCACTAGCGAATCCGCATAGATCACATTGCTCAAGACTAACCGTTCATTGTTTCTCGTTAGCCCCGCCACTTCGTCTATACCTTCCGCTCTCAAGTCGGCTACAGAATCCCTATTCGCATATCTGATAATCTTACGCTGGCTTTCATCAAGCTCACGAAAAATCAGTTTCGAATTCGCTAGGTGCTCGGTTGCTCCTGAATCAAATAGAAATCTATTGATTTCGAACCTTTCCTACAGCCTCTGTTTTCTAAATTCTCTGTACTGTTACGGGCAGTCACGTCCAAGGTCACTACATCAGTCATCACAGCTGATATCTCACCTTTGTTCAGTCCCTTGTCTTCCTGTTTGTGCTGAACCATTTGACCATTTATACTTTTATTTCCAGTATTCCTACTTCGCGATTTCCCTCGTCCAATATTCTCTCTTCTATTCCAAAACCGGCCACTGTTACTGTTCCTACTGATTCGTTTGCGACGACAGCCGCGGATCGGCGTTGCGCATCGCGGGCTCCCACCGCGGCGGCCTCCCCACTCCCGCGAGCGAGACTATAAGTAGGATCGATCAATACGCGGATTGATGAGTCGCCTCGGGGCCTCGGCCCCGAGCAGACCTCCTAGGAGGTCCGACCGGAGCACCGGCAGGCTCGGCGTCGCGGTTTGTCCAGGCGACGAGATCACCGGCAGTCGGACCGTGACGTACGTCACGGGCTGGCAGCTCTCAATCGGTCCAGCAGCCGTAGGCGCCTAGCTTCGTCAGCCCCGAGGTTTGTCCCAGGATGACCAAACTAGTGCGCGTCCGTAACATCCGCCGGTTTGTCCGCGGGGTTTCGAACGCTAGCTTACACGGAACCGCATCCGGCCTATGGCAATCGATTCCGCCCCGTCCCAAGGCTTGACCCCGGGCGAGCCAGGATTGGTCGTCGCCTCGTTTACTGCTAGGTTTGACCACGGTGTACGAGAAGACAGCCGCGTTAGGCAAGCGGTCAGCAACTCCACCGCAGCGCGAAACACCGCAGCGCGACATTTGAATAAAGACCGAGGGCCCGAACGGGGGATCCCTTCTCCTAGTCTCCGACGACTCCGTGTTTCACGCGTGCGCAATAACACCGCGGCTCTCTCGTTCGCGTTCGCGCTCCGCGCTGCGCTATCACTCCGCGCCGTTAGTCCGTAAGACCGCGTAGCGACAGCAACAACCTGCGTTAGTCCGTAAGACCGCGTAGCGACAGCAACGACCTGCGTTAGTTCGTAAGACCGCGTAGCGACAGCTACGACCTGCGCTAATTTGTAAGACCGCGTAACTTCTGTGACGGGCTGAGTGCCGACCGTAGTTCATAAGTCATGTACAACTAGACTAAGTGCGACACGGCTCCATCGCCAGCTCACCGGTAGGTTATCTTTTGTTATAGCGAACCCGGCAGAAGATACCGCCACGACCACCTTCGGCTACACCAGGGGCCGCGGCCGGCGGCCCACCACTCCCACCAGTCTAATATTATCTTTATTTGAATAAATATTTCTATTTTGCCAATTAACACTGACTCGTTATTTCACCGAATCTGTTTCCAAGCGAACCCTGGCACAGTGAAACCGACCGCGGTGCGCAACGCCGTGCGCACCGACCAGACCGCCCCGTTACATGGCGCCCGAACAGTTTCGATAGAATCGACGGTGGAGCCACCGGTGTCGAAAATTTAGTATATAAGGAACGAGCGAACGGACCCCGAGATCAGAAGCTTACGAGCAATCAAAGCGACAACATCGAGAGTAACCCAGAAGAAGAGTACGAGAACGAGAGCCAGCTACAGAGACCAGACCGAGCTGCAGAACCAAGTTCGAGCCGAACACCGAACCAGAGGCATCATCCTGCGATAACCAGGCCAGCTAAACCTGCCAGCCAGACCGACCGAGCTAGCTACAAGCTGCCAATCCAGCCAGAACCAGTGGCAACGAAATAGCTAGCACCGTCCGAGTAACATCGCAGATGCCAAGCGAAAAGAGTACCGGTGTCGCATGGGTCTACCGTCTGAAGAAGGACCAGTTGAGCGACAAACTAAGTCGGCTAAACCAACCGACCACTGGAACTTGGGTCCAGCTGCGACTAAGTTTGGTGGAGTACGTTCGGGAGCATCCGAACGAATTTACCGATCGTCCACAGGACGAACCAGGCTACAAAGAGGACGTCGATCGGACCAGGGACTACGAGGAATTTCATACCGAAATCGCTCGCAATTGGCACCAGAACACCTTGGGTACCCAACCAGCGACGGCAACGTTTATGCCGGATCGCGGCGAGACGTCTAACGCCGGTATGCCGGAAAGACCGCCATCCCCGGCAGGACCATCCACGCAGCCGTAACCGACCAGCCGACCACAGGAAGACCGAATAAAGACAGTCGAAATGATGCGGAAATGGAACTGCCACTTCGACGGGAAGGACCCGTACGCGTTCCTGGAACGTCTGGACGAACTACAGACGGCATACGGCCTATCGGACTACCAAATGTTAACGGAGTTTACCGAGCTACTACGAGGTGAAGCCCAGAGGTGGTACCGGAACGTGGCAAACAAGGTTTGCACATGGCCAAATCTATAGGAGTAACTGTGTCAATTTTTTGTACCGGCAGGCGAAAAAAGACGGTTGGATCAGCAGATCGCCAACCGGAAGCAAGATCCAGACGAACCGCTACGGACCTTCATAACCGAGATCACGACACTGATGCATGCCGAGGCGAGCATACCGAGAAGGAGCTACTGGACGCAATCTACTTTAACATGGATGTAGAATTGCAACTGTACGTCAACCAACCCGACATCAAAGACGTAAACGCTCTAATCACCAGAGCGGAGATTGTCGCCGGTCTGATCGCCCAGCGCCGGACGAGTGCGCCCAAGTACGAGAACAGGCGCAGCACAGTCAGGACAGAGCCGACTGCAGGACCCTCAAACACCACCAAGGAGGGAAAGATCGCCGCAAACTACCACCGGGATACGCAGTGCTGGCGATGCAGCAAGTCTGGGCATAACCGCTTTAAGTGCCCGAATCCGGCGATAAAGTTCAGCTCCCACTGTGGAAAAGTGGGCGAAATGACCAGGACCTGCCTATGCCCGAGGCAGGGAAACTTCAAATGGGCCGGAAAGACCCGGCCCGAATAAACCAGCTAGCCAGCCTCAACCGACCAGACCAGAAAAGTAACCGGCCAGGAGACGACCAGCCAGGAAATAGCCGACCAGAAAAATTACCGGGTCAACCAGGCGACCAACCAGACCGGCCAGGAAACCGACCAGAAGAAAGCCAGAACACCGACCGATACTAGATAGAAATAGACCAGCGAATAATGATGAGCGTCCAAATAGGATCCCACCAGGTGGACGAGCTGCTAGACACCGGATCCGCGGCCTCGTACATCAGCAGCGTGACCACGGAAAAATGCAGCCAGAACGGATGGACGCGAGAGAAACAACAACTATGCTCCGCCCTAGCCAATGGCCATGAAACGACCATCCACACCAGCTACAGGGGGCTGGGACTTTACAACGGTGTGCGTAGAAGATACCGCTTCTACGTCATGCCAACATTAGCTTACCCTATGCTGGTCGGCATGGACCTACTACGCAGGCTCGGCCTGCAAATATGGCTAGGAAACACACGCATGGACAGGAAAGATGACCAGAATCAGCCAGCAAGCCTGCCTGCACCATGCACTATAAACGCGCCAGTCGGGTTAGCCGAACTCATGCCAACCGACCAGGAACGGCTAAACCGACTCATCCAGCGCGAGAAGAAAGCTTTCGAAGAAGTTCGAGGACCGACACCGTTGATCCAGCACGAAATCTGGCTCGAAGAGACAACGCCGATCAAGCAACGATACCGACCGAGGAATCCAGCCATGCAAAAGCTGATCGACGAGGAAGTCGACAAAATGCTAGCAGACGGAGTCATCCAGCCGTCAAGCAGTCCTTGGAGCTTGCCAATTGTCATGGTGAAAAAGAAGGACGGAAAATACCGCTTTTGCGTAGATTTCCGCAGAGTAAACCAGGTCACGCGCAAAGACGCGTATTCATTGCCGCACGTCAACGCGACACTGGACAAATTGCGTGGAGCGAGATACCTCTCCACCATAGATCTTAAAAACGGCTATTGGCAGGTTCCATTATCGCCAGAAAGCCGGCCGTTGACCGCATTCACCGTACCAGGAAGAAGACTCATGGAATTCACCGTTATGCCATTTGGATTGCACTCGGCACCGTCAACCTTCCAGAGACTCCTGGACCGAGTGATTCCACCAGAAATGGCACCGCACGCCTTCGCATACCTAGACGACATCGTCATAGTCTCTTCCACGTTCGAGGAACACCTGCGGATTCTGACCGAGGTCTTCCAACGTCTCCGGGCAGCAAAACTTCGCCCGAATTGGGAGAAGTGCCACATGGCGCGAAATAGCCTGAAATATCTTGGGCACATCGTGGACGACGAAGGCCTGTGGACTGACCCAGAAAAAGTAGCAGCCGTAGCAGACCTGCCAGCGCCAACCAACATCAAGGAACTCAGAAGGTTTTTAGGCCTCCTGTCGTGGTACAGACGTTCCGTACCAGACGTCTCCAAAGAAGCCGCCGCGCTCACAGCCCTCCTACGAAACGCCGTGAGATGGACATGGGGCGAACCACAACAGCAAGCGTTCGACGAACTGAAGAAACGCCTCGTCGATTCACCAGTCCTGGCGATGCCGGACTGGAATAAAACCTTCGTACTGCAGACCGATGCGTGCATGGAAGGCCTGGGAGCCGTGCTCACCCAGGAAGATGACCAGGGCGAGCGTGTCATCGCCTACGCTAGCCGATCCTTGAACAACGCTCAAAAAAATTACTCGGCCACGGAATTGGAATGCCTAGCCGTCAAATGGGGCATTTGAAAAATACGACACTACCTGGAGGGCTACCATTTCGTCGTGCTGACCGACCACCAGTCCCTAAAATGGCTAGAGAAGATCGACAATCCATCAGGTCGACTAACCCGGTGGGCCATGGAGCTTTGCCAATGGAACTTCGAGATCCGCTACCGTCGAGGTCCAGACAATACAGTAGCCGACGCGCTCTCACGGCAACCGGTATGCGGCATCCAGGCGCCGCAGCAAGAGAACTGGTACAAAAATAAGTACCACGAAGTCGAGAACAACCCGCAAGAAAACCCGGAATACCGGATACAAGACGGAAAACTATTCCGCAACATCCTACACACGTTGGACTTCAACGAAATGGAAGAAGGACAACAATGGAAAGTCTGCGTGCCCAGCGACCAGAAACAGCGCATCCTGGAAGAAACGCACGATAGCGCAACCGCCGGACACCTGGGAGTGGCCAAAACCCTCGCCGGCCTGGCCAGAGCATACTACTGGCCGGGATTGCTGCAAAAAGCCACAAAATATGTACGGGACTGCGAGAAATGCCAACAATTCAAGGCGAGCCAGCAGGCCCCGGCAGGAAACATGTACGCAATCTGCGTGCAACAACCATGGGAAATGGTCTCAGCAAACCTGGTCGGCCCACTTCCGAGATCCAAGACCGGAAATACAACGTTGCTCGTCATGCAAGACCGATTCTCAAAATGGATCGAACTCCGCTCGCTCCGAGGTGCAACGGGGCCAGCAGTTGCAAAAGCAATCAAGGAGCAGATTATACTACGCCACGGAACACCGCGCGTACTAACCACCGACAATGGTAGGCAATTCATCGGCAAGGACGTCGAGAAAACCATCGCCGAGAGCGGAATTGAACACCGGCGAACTCCACCTTATGCGCCACAATGTAACCCAGTAGAGCGCGCCAACCGGGTGATAAAGACAATGATTAGCCAAGGCCTAGGCAAATCACAACGAACCTGGGACGAACAGCTATCAGAGATCGCGTTCGCCTACAACACAGCGCGTCACGACGCGACGGGATACTCCCCGACATACCTAAATACCGGGAGAGAGCTCACACCACCAGGAAGCCTGCAACAAGAAAACCGCCAGAAAGTGAAAACTCCGTGGACGACCCGGCTAAAACACCTACAGGACGCACAAGAACTCGCACGAGTCCGGCTGGCACAAAAATTCCAGCGCCAGCAACGCCATTACAATCTGCGCAGGCGCGACTGACAACCAAAAATCGGCGAACACGTATGGAAACGCACCCTTACACTCTCAAATAAGGCGCAGGGTAGAAACGCAAAATCACTGAACGCTACACCTAACCCTTTAGCGTCCACAAAAGAATCTTACCGGTCATCTTCGACCTCAGGGACAACCGAGGCAGACGCGCAGATCACGTCCACGTGCAAGATATAAAACTATGATTTGTCGCAAAAAAAAATGATGTGAACGCAAAGTAAGAAGCAAGCTGTAAAGGGGAATCACACGCACTATTAAAAATCTCCCTAGACCTCAGTAGGTCACTAGCTGCGCGAGTTAAGTGCGGTCACTCGTGAATTGCAGTATAGTTAATTCGCAATGGGTTTACTGATTCCCGTTGAATATTGTTTACTTGAAATTATCAAATGGGTGATTTATCATAGGTTGCCGACGCCCGAGTTAGGATTTTCCTAGTAGAGTAAAAGTTTTTAATTTTACGCCGCCTCCGAAAACTTTGAAATGTATTTGGTATCCTATTTAACGATTAAATAGATATTATTAATAGCTATGGAATATTGGTATGAATGAAATAGACATTATTTATACTTTTTAGTGCATTTTGAAGTCGGATGTTTTTTTTGTTAAAAATTAGTTTATCCTTCCACATAAACGGTTTATCCTTCTTTAGTAGATCCGTCAGTGGCTTCGCTATCTTAGTATCCAGTTAAGCCTAGAAATTGCTTAACGGTTTTGGGGTATGTAGGTATTGGAAACCGTTGTACCACATTCAATTTCTTAGGGTCTGGTTTCACTCCATTTTCGCCAAATACGCCACTTCCTTTCTTAGGAACTCACATTTGTCGGGTTGTAATTTGACGTTCCCATCTTTCAGACGTTCCATTAGTCGTTTGAATTTGGTTTGGTGTGTCTGGAGAGATGCTGCGTAGATAACGAAGTCGTCCATGTAGATGAAAAGTTCCCAGCTTTGAAAGCCTGAGAGAAGATTCTTCACATGTCGTTGGAATGTTGCAGGCGCATTTTTCAATCCAAACGGCATCCTTGTGAATTCAAAATGCCCGTAAGGGTTGAGAAAGCCGTTTTGGGTGCGTCTTGTTCCGCCTTTCGTATCTGGTGGAACCATGATGCCAAATCGAGTACATTAAAATACTTGGCTTCACCTACCTGGTCTAAAATCTCTGTGATGTTGGGTAGCAGGTACGCGTCACCAATCGTTTTGTCGTTAAGACCTCTAAAATCGACTACTACTCTCCAGCGTTTTTTCCCAGAGGAATCTGGCTTTTTAGGAACAATCCAGAATGGGGAATTGTACGGAGACATCGATGGTTTTACTAAGCCATCTCTGAGTAGCTCCTGGACTTGGCGATTGATTTCCTCTTTATGAATGTGGGAAAATCGGTACTGTTTGGAGTTGATTGGGAGACTGTCCGTTGTCTCGATTCGATGCGTAACGCCCTTTGCGTATGAAATAGGTTTGCCTTTCAAGTAAAAGCAGTCGGGATATTCCCTAACTTGTAACGGGGCGGTCTGGTCGGTGCGCGCGGCGTTGCGCACCGCGTTGCGCACCGCGGTCAGTTTCCCCGTGCCAGGGTTCGCTGGGGAACAGGTTCGTGAAATAACGAGTCTGGGTTAGGTAGAAAAATAGAAATATTTATTCAAATAACGTTAGCTGTTGGTTAACTACAAGGCGGGGAGTGATGGCCGACAGTCTTTTATTAAAGTCGCACTGCGGTGTTTCGTGCTGCGGTGGAGTTGCTGCCCGCTTGCCTGATGCGGCTGTCTTCTCGTTCACCGAGGTCAAATCCGTACGGTGAACGGGGCGACGACCAATCCTGGCTCGCCCTGGGTCAAGCCTCGGGACGGGACGGAATCTGTAACGCGCGAACGCGATTTAATTTGTTGAATTATGTCATGAATAAAAGTTTATTTTGTTTAATTTGTATAATTAGTGTAAAATTGCGTAAGTGGAGTATGTAAATTGTTATGAGTGCGATTCGGGGCTGGCTGGAGTCGTGAGTGTTTTGATCATTTTTTGGATGAACCGATAACGCGAGAGAAGCGTGCTAACTCTCAACGGTGTAACCCAGCGTGCGCGGAAAACCCTAGAATTTTCTAGGGTTGACGCAGGTGTCGACCTGAGGCCGTTTCCAACCTCGCCAGGAATAGTCTCCTGAGTTCATGAAGGTTAATGCATGCACGGAAAGAGAAATCTTTCCGGGGCTGCTAGGCTACCGACGAAATCGGCAGAGTTGGCATCGCGCTTGAGGCGGGGATAATCCCTTAGCCCAAACATTCGGATTAATTGTGAACGGCGACGAGCCGTGTCGATGCGCGACGATAGATTCATTCGCTCTTGAGCCTGCCTCGAGTCAGTACTTGCAAATAAATTTATATATATTCTCTACATAGACGGCCAAGTCATTTTTACCCACCAACGCTATCCCTAACCGTTACATTTTGGTGCCAAAACCCGGGACTCATTACCGGATTATAGTTTTCGGATAGTGATTTGGTGGATACTTCTTGTTGACGTGTCGTGGAAAGAACGATTCGTGCCTCTTTCAAACGATGCCACCGAGAAAGAGGAAAAGTACATCAGCAGTGCCGCCTGAGGCTGGTACTCCGAAGACAAAGAAGCGACGTGGTGGAACGCCCGCTGCGGCAAAGCGGAACACACGACTGGCCGAACTCGCCCCGGTGGGTGGAGGATATCCAGAGCTGGTGCACGAGAGCGTACCACAACCGATCCCAGGAACATCGGCGGAGCAGGTCAACCCGATGCCGCTGAGAGGTGGGCGAAGCTGCGAAAACGACAGCCGATCTCGTCAGCAGAGGGGAACTGAGGCGTCGGCGAACACCCCCCCCCCCCCCCCCCGGGGAAGAAGACGCAGGCGAAGAATACGAGTACGAGGTACTGTCATTGCCGCGAAAACGAGAATTGTTAAATAGCCCTCCCGTCGTATCAAGTTCTCAACCGATTAGTTCGACTGACTGTTTGACGGATGCGATTGTGATCGCCTTGCGTGCGGTTAAAGAAGGCTCGTGGGGAGAGGGAAATTCGCATTTGTTAATTCGCTTGACCACCGCGAAGAAATTACCCAAGTTTTCGAGCAACCCGATCGAGTGGCTAAATTTTCGAGAGTGGCTCTCGAGGGTGTGCACGCGCGAACATAAGTGCGCTTCTAGCCACAGCTAGCGATGTCAGCGCGATTATGTGCACGCTCGAGCTGCAGTTCAGGAATAAGCATACGATCGCTGAAAGAATTATAGAGGATATAAAGGGTTTACCTGATTTAGGTTCGGGGGGCCAAAACATCGTCCGCTTCGCGGCGAAGTTGGGTAATTCGGTCACTGCCTTCAAAGCGATAAATTTCGTGGGTTACTTACACAGCCCCGAATTATTGAAAATCGTCGCCAATAAATTGCCATCCGCGTTGAGATACGCGTTTAATAGATACGCCGCGGAATCGAGTGCGGAGAAGACCATACTGGAAAAGCTCGCGGATTTCGTTTATAAGGAGGCCGAATTGGCGGTTGCAACAAGTATTTTTGATGTAGAACCGGTGTCTACATCCGTCGCGCGTAATTCAAACGTTCCGAGAAGGCAATCGCGCTCGAAGCCAGCGATCGCATATACAGCTACACACGTTTCGAATTCGTCGCGGAATGATTCAAGCGACTCGAGCGATCGGGCGAGTTCTATGAGCAAATGCATGTTTTGCGATAGAAAAAATCATAAGTCTTGGGAGTGTCGTAATTTCGCACGTGAAACCATAACTAGGCGTTGGGTGCTAGTAAAGAAAAACCGCCTTTGTTTCAAGTGCTTGGATCGTGGTCGCGTGAACGAAAAATGCAAAGGCCCTAATTGCAGTTTCTGTAGAAAACCGCGCCATAATCTTCTTCATAAACCAAAGGGTTCTGGCCCTAATTTCGAAACGACGCATCAAGGCTCAACGTCTAGCAAAGCGCGAGCTACGACACTCGCTAACAACGGTACCGCATGACCCGGAAATTCGAACGTTTTCTTAAAAATAATCCCAGTCCTCGCTTCTGGTCCGAAAAACTCCGTGAATACGTTCGCCTTGTTTGATGAGGGTTCGACGATAACGCTCATTGATCAGAATTTAGCTCGGCGATTAGACATTAGGGGCCCGCGTATGAATTTCGCCTTGAAGGGTATAAATAATAGAGAAGCTGTGATGGTGACGAGTGAAAAGGTTAGGTTTCAAATTAGAGGAACTCACGCCGCGTATGACGTAAAGCACGCGGTTTCTGTGTCGAATTTGAACCTCCCTTCGCAGATACTTTCCGAAAAGATTGCCGAACACGTGAAAACGGTTGAGAACGTGACGCTGCAAGCGTACGAAAAGGCGCAACCGGAAATCCTCCTTGGGCAAGATAATTGGCAAATAATAGCGGCTCAGGAAGTACGGGAAGTGCAAGCGTGCAAACTTGGAATTTCTCGTTCGTTGTTAGGTTGGACGATACATGGTTCCGTGCAGTCCAGGTCTGAGACAGGCGCGTCCATATGCGCGAATATTACGAAACAAACCGTTCCGGGCGCGATCCAGGATCGCGACGAGGAGCGGCTCGATGAGCTGATAAAACAGTATTTTCAGTTGGATAATTTTGGGGTGAGCGAAACGAGTAAAGCTAGGAACGGACATGAAAATGCTTCGAAAATTCTGAAAGATACGACTCAATGCGTAAACGGTCTTTGGGAAACGGGTTTGTTATGGAAAAAAGGGTCGGCGCCGAATGTGGATAGTTTGGGAACGGCGCGGAAGAAACTCTTTTCTTTGGAGCAAAAATTGGATTGGAACTCGGGGTATTCTTTACTTTATTACGAGGAAATGGAGCGCCTGATAAAAAGCGGGTACGCCAAGAGAGCTGATAAAGATGCGGGTAACGGACGTACTTGGTACCTGCCGCACTTCGGGGTGCAAAATATAAATAAGCCAGGCAAGTTAAGGCTCGTGTTTGATGCCGCTGCCAAGTCGGTGGAAGTGAGTTTGAATGATCAACTAGAGACAGGACCCGATCTGTTGCAGTCGTTACCCGGTGTGTTGATCCGTTTCAGACAAGATCCGATCGCGATTAACGCCGATATAAAGGATATGTTCCTCTGCGTTCAAATTCGGGACGAAGACCGCGGAGCGCAGAAATTCTTATGGCGTGGGAGAGCGAGAGACATAGAACCCGAAGTGTTTGAAATGACATGTCTGATTTTCGGCACGAAGCCGTCGCCATGCAGAGCTATGTATGTAAAGGATGCGAACGCCAAAAATTTCATACAGTCCAAACCGGTAGCGGCCGAAACTATAATAAAAAACAGCTACATGGACGACTTCTTAGGCAGTCGGAGGTCGGTACGGGAGGCCGTGAGCTTTGTTCGCGATGTCATAGAAATCAATGCAAAAGCGAATTTCGAAATGCACGGTTGGACTTGTAACGACGAGCGGGTTTTAAGGGGAATGAAAGAGAATCAGCGGTCGGTAAGCCGGGAAGAGAATCAACTTTATGATCGAGGGGGAGAGCGAGTGTTGGGTCTCTTTTGGGATACGCAATCCGACACTCTAGGGTTCAATGTAGGGATTGCTAAAATTCCGCAAGGATTATTGAATGGCGAAAAAATACCGACAAAACGCGAATATCTTCGAGTTGTGATGTCATTTACCGAAAGTTTCATTTAAATTGTTTTCAAATTTTTCATCATTAACGTAGCCTCCAATTCAAACATTTATTAATTATTCCATTTCAATCATTTTTATTTGTTGTTTAGAATGCTTAGAATTTCCTTTTTTACATTATGACAGGCGACAAGAGATTAGGTTCCGTATTCATTTTAAACGACTAAAAATGTTCTACCAGTTCAGTTTTTTTATTGTGCTGTGCCAACGGTGTACCGAGCCGTTCGTTCGCGACCTACGTCAGGCCCGGTTTTCGTAGCCGACATTACAGTCCATGAGCCCGCGCGCTGTACGCGCTCGGATTGGTCGGTGTTTTTTGTTAATAACTCGAAAACGAAGACTTAACCAACATTTTGGCAAAGGAAAAAATTCTTTAGAATCACCTTAGCAATCATCCCTCTTCGGCTGTCGAGATAGTCGCGTGACACCCTGTATACTGTATATCCGCGATGATCCCACTTGTAAAAATTTATGAAATTTGTTGTTTATTAACCATTTAAATTCGGTCAATTTTTTATCGGTTTATGGTTATTACCTACTCGACAGAAACCCAAAATCATCTGGTACGAGAAAAAGCGGAACGTTATAGGTCCGGCTGAAAACATTTGTAATTGTAACGATTGTATCAGAAATTGGCAGCACTCGTGATGTACATGCACTATACTGCAGTTCACGATAGACCATACTTAACGCGCGCAGCTCACTACGTCTAGAGAGATTTTTAATAACATGTGTTATTCCCCTCTACAGCTTGCTTCTTATTATACTTTGCGATCATATAAATGGTGGGAAGAAATATCTGACGTACGATAAATGATAACCGGTGATGATATTGTAAAGTTTCACGATACCATGAAATTCCTATTATTTGTCGCAAAAAAAATTATGTGAACGCAAAGTAAGAAGCAAGCTGTAAAGGGGAATCACACGCACTATTAAAAATCTCCCTAGACCTCAGTAGGTCACTAACTGCGCGAGTTAAGTGCGGTCACTCGTGAACTGCAGTACAGTTAATTCGCAATGGATATGGTGATTCACATTGAATATTGTTTACTTGAAATTATCAAATGGGTCATTTATCATAGGTTGCCGACGTCCGAGTTAGGATCTTCCTAGTAGAGGAAAAGTTTTTAATTTTGCGCCGCCTCCGAAAACTTTGAAAGGTATTTGGTATCCTATTTAACGATTAAGTAGATATTATTAACAGCTATGGAATATTGGTATAAAGGAAATAGAAATTATTTTACACTTTTTAGTGCATTTCGAAGTCGGATTTGTTTTTTGTTAAAAATTATTTTATATAAACAACAACACTATGACCGGCAAGCAATAAGTGCATGTTAGAATTTACCAAAAGGCCTTTCTCACCAGCCATCGATGGACATCTGGATTACCCTTTTTCACAATGGTTTCTTCGACCAGTGTCGGTACTATAGCCAAGCGGCGGTTATATGTATAGGAAAGGGTTGCTTAACACGCGAAAGCGCGAAAAAAAGCGAAAACTTTAATGCTTCGTAACTTTTAAACGGATCGAGACTGCCACTTTTTTAAAGCCCAACGTTACTCAGGGTCATCACCTTGACAACATATGTCAAGATCAAGGTCATCGGCGACTGGGGTATTTTTGTGCATAATTACCCTTATTTCTAACGGCGGGACTTAATCCTAACGGCGGTGCTTATTCCAACGGCGGGACTTAATCCTAACGGCGGTGCTTATTCTAACGGCGATACTTATTTTAAAGGTGAGGCGCGGTCACGGATCGGCACGATTGCGGCCCGGCGCGATTACGGTCGCGGCGGCAGTCGCGGTGCGGGTTGGCGTCGTGGCGTGGAACGGTGCGGCGGAGTTAGAGGGATGGTCGGGATGCGGAGCTAGATGTCCGTGGGGCGGACGGCTGCAGTCGGAACTCGTCCTAACCCCGACAATCGGGTGACCGTTGACCCGGTGGACGGTCAGATGCCGCATGCGTCCGAGAGAATCCCGCCAGTGGCCAGCAGGATCAGCGCACCTATCGGCGAACGACCGCAGTCGTGGGACTCCACAACGTGGTATCCAACCTCCGCGATCTCAAAAGCTCGTTGTACGCTCTCGCCACGCCAGAGGAATTGTGCAACTTCATGCTGATTCATCAGATCTCGCGCAGCCTTTACAAGGCCACACGAGAGGCCTGGGAGACAAGTCTAGATTACCACATCCTATTGTTACTGTTAAGCACTGGACAAATTGGTCATCGCTTGTCATATGTTACCGTTTTTCCATCTAACCCCGCTGCCGCTCAAATGCGAGTGCCCACGTGCCATGTATCTGTTCCCCCACATTAGTTTAAGGTTTTTTTTGTAATATGTTATTTGCACCTTCATTCCTTTATATATGTCACACTAAGCAAATAAACATCTTTAAAAAAAAATGAAAGGAGACAAGTCTAGGAACAACGGCAGATTTCCCAAAGCCCGAACAACTGGGGGTCTTCCTTACTGCAAAGGCACGAGCTCTTGAGAGGGTTGAGCAGTCGACAGCAACGCAACAACCCGCTTAACCCCAAGTGAAAGCCAAAACAATCGGTCAACGACCTGTTCTAACTACAAGTCATTGTCAGTGTACGTCAGAAGTGCTACCAACTTCTGATACAATCGCTACAATTACAAATGCTTTCTGCCGTATCCATAACGTTTCGGATATGTTTTCTTACGACTTATTAATTACCAAGTTTGCCATACCGCAATCAAATCGTTATTGGCAGGATCGCATAGTCAGGTACTTTTAATTTTGCGCCGCCTCCGAAAAGGTTCAAATATATTTAGGATCCTATTTAACGATTAAGTAGATTGTATTAATAGCTGTGGAATACAGATATAAATGAAATAGAAATTATTTTATACTTTTTAGTGCATTTCAAAGTCCGATTTTTTTTTGTTAAAAATTATTTTATTGATAAATAAAGACGGCATGATAGCCGACCCTGAAAAAATAGAACCCATCCTTTTCTACCCTCCTCCCACAACCCTTAAACAAATCCGACGTTTCCTTGGAATAGTCAAATGTTATTCCCGATTTTTAAAAGATGTTTCCAAAGACCAAACTCCCCTCACCCGCCTCCTACAAAAGGATGTTGCTTGGGAATGGGTTCCCGAGCAAGAATCCGCTTTTGAAACTTTGAAAATTGCCCTCACCAAAACTCCCGTCTTGGCTCGTCCCGACTTTACCCTTCCTTTTTCCCTCCAAACGGACGCTAGCGATACGGCTATCGGGGCAGTTCTCGTACAAACCGTGGACGGTGAAGAACACCCGATAGCCTACGCTAGCCGTTCCCTCACCCGCGCGGAGAGAAACTACTCCGTAACGGAAAGGGAGTGTCTGGCCGTCGTGTGGGCGACCCAAATATTCCGTTCTTATATTGAAGGGTCCGAAATCACCGTGGTGACGGACCACAATAGTCTCCGGTGGCTTCACCACCTTAAGGACCCTACTGGACGATTAGCCCGATGGGCCTTGACCCTTCAGGGTCAACCCATGAAAATAGTCCACCGTAGGGGAACCCTCAACGACCCCATGGACGGCATGGCCGCCGTCGGTAACGATCCTGATCCATGGTACTCCAATAAACTTCGTGATGTAAGTGATTTTCCCTCCAAATATCCCGACTGGACAATTGAAGACAATAGACTGTATTACCACCGTCCTAATTCCCTCTTAGATCCCATCGTCCCCGACCTCGACGGTTGGAAATTAGTCCTCCCCCTTTCCTTACGCCAAAGAGTCCTTTCCGACGCCCACGATCCTCTACAATCCGGTCACCTTGGCATTGATAAGACCTATTACCGTCTGACGCAGGACTTCTACTGGCCTGGAATATTCCAGGACGTAGTCCAATTTGTCAGACGGTGTCTTCAATACCAACAAAGTAAAGTTTTGCAGCGGCCACCGGCGGGGTTGACGCGGGAGCGCCCGGTGGAGGCGCCCTGGACCGTCGTGGCTGCTGACATTATGGGTCCCTTCCCTCCTAGTAAATACCAAAACAAATATCTCCTCGTTTTTCAAGTCCTCTTCACAAAATATATAGAATTAAAACCCCTCCATAAAGCTTCCGCCAAACCAATCCTTTCCGCCTTTGAGTCCCTTGTCCACCACCGATGGGGATGCCCCGAATTTCTCCTTACAGATAACGGCACAGAATTTTGTAACAGAGACGTGACGAACAGACTAACGATGTACGGAATACAACAGACGACAATTCCTCCCTACCACGCCCAAGCAAATCCTGTAGAAAGAGTTAATCGAACCCTCAAAACCATGATCACGACGTTTATTGGAGAAGACCACCGAAATTGGGACAGACACCTTCCTGAATTTTGTTTCGCCTATAATACCGCCGTACATTCCTCTTCCCTCGTTTCTCCCGCGTTCCTCAATGTTGGTCGAAACCCCCGTCCCATCCAAAACCTCAGCCACGAAATTAAATCAGATTCCTTAATAATTCTCCGAAATCCCCAAGAATGGTCCAACCGCATTTCCCGTTTCACCCTTTTATACAATATCATTCACAGAAATTTAGAAAAAGCCTCCTACCGTCAAGCCTTCTATTACAATCGTGGGCGTCGTGACGAGCGTTACCAAGTCGGTGACCTCGTCATGAGACGCCAACAAATCCTTTCCTCCGCTGCCCACAACTTTGCATCCAAACTCGCCCCTAAATTTTCAGGTCCCTACACCATTTCCAAAATCCTTTCCCCTGTTGTTTATGAATTAAAAGATTCCATTGGAAATGTCATCCCAAAAGTTCACATCAAAGACCTTAAACCCTTTAGACCCCCTCCAAATTTTGACGATTCAATTTCCGAAAACCCTTCCTTAAGTCAAGATATTAATGATATTTCCCAACCAGGACCTTTTTCACAAAACTCCAACATTTCCACCCAACAAACACCGCAACAAATACCCACGCAAATCTCCCCTTCCTCGCCTATCCCTACTCCACCTCCTCGTCGAGGACGAGGGAGACCCCGAAAAATCCCAATATCCCAAAACGCTCCACAGATAATAAATACACCACCCACTCCTATTCCACCCGCTCGTAGGGGACGAGGCAGGCCCCGGAAAGTCCAAATACTCCCAAATCCCACGCAAACCATACCCTATCAACCAGTTCCTTCCCAACCTCCTCGTCGAGGACGAGGACGACCCCGAAAACACCCCATCATCCCTTCAGTGAACGTAACTAGAAATGACCAACCCTCCATACCTCCCCTCGTGTCCTTGCATCTTCCTCGGCCTAGAGATCTCCCAATAATTAATGAAAACTAAACAAAATTTGGCGCATGAACCACAGGACCACCGGAAAACCAATAATAATAATGAATTTTTTGTGTAAGCGGTAAGCGACGATATTATAGACCAAAGACAATAATAACCTACCACCACTAAAATCACCCCTAACAAAATGCCCACCGGAATATCCTACTAACCTATTTACATCCCGACAGATGTTTGCATCCAGAAGGGGAGGGAGAGGCCGGGGGAGCAGGGCCCGGAGGAGGAAGCCGGCGCCGCGGCGGCCGCGGCTATGTCGAGGCCGACCGCCAATACAAACGGCCGAAAAGACGATACAAACAGACTCAGAGGAGTCCCATTATTCAACACCCCCATTATCCCCCACTCCCCCTCCTACCCCACCCACTCCCGAACTACCCTCATCGACCGCTTCCCCAACCCCTTCCCAAGCCCTAACGTCCCTAAACACCACCCCTACTCTCCTGTCCACAACTCCCCTACCCCACAAGCCCCAAATCCATAAGATAAAGGAGGTAATCCGCCGCATATCACCCCAAATATCCCCAACCTCTACCCCAATCCAATATCCCATCCCTCCTCCGCACACAACATCCCCTGCGGACGGCAGCAGCACGCATAAGGGCCCAAGAGGGCCAAGACCATCCTCCAATTCCCACTCCACCACCCCAAGTCCCATCCCCAACCTTCCTCCGCTGAACCCTGGTCCGCTATCCCCCTGCGGAACCATTATTTCCCCAATATTTCTCCTCCTCACAACGAGGACCATCCCCAACAGGAGCTTCGAGGCCGGCGACAGACCTTCAACCCTTTCAGAAGGAAAAAGCAACGCGGGACTTCAGAAAACTAGACGAAGCTGCCCAGAAGATTGCAAACACCCACAAGATCTGTCGCCGAGCCCGAAGGCCTCAACCCACCCGTCACCGCAGAATGTCCGTCAGCCCCATCGACCCCGATCACCGGCAGATCGACAATCGATAATCGATCTATCCCCTTTCGTATAAGATTTGTAAGAGTTTGAGTTCGGCAACGGATATCTTTTCCGCCCGCGCATTGTTCGAAATTTATACGAATCCCCCGTTTTCCAAAATACCCTCTCCAGAAATCCCGACTTCAGTTATCTCCTCCTACGCGTAACGTAGAAGAACCTTCCGGTGAACCCTTTTCCGACCCTAGAGATTTCCCTTCCCCCGAAAATCCTCCCAGCGTACTCCCCCGCGAAGTCTTGTAAGGACGTAAGTGCCACGAACTCCCTCCACTGTAATAGCCCTGAAAACCCGTTTTCCCTTTTTGATTTTTCGATTGCCACGAAGAGTGGCTCGCGTCCAACGTATTGTGATTGCGATTTGTAATTATATCAAGAGTGAATAGAGTGCACCCACGAGTAACGGGTCACAGTATATACCATGTATTTGATAAATAACAGACTTATTCGTCGAATAAGTAACTTTAACACGCAAAAAACAGCGAAAAAATCGGTTTTTAATTTTTTTAACTATGGCGCATCTCTGTCAAAAATTTGAAAAAAAAATGAGGATGATAGTATCAATAATATACATTTATAAAAAAAATATGATCGTAGGACCTCATCTCCTTCAATACAAAATCGCCATTTTTCAGGATTTTTTGACGTTCTTGATTTTTCACGGCTTCAGTTTTCAATATAAAAATCTGAAAAAATTCTGTAATATGTGCCTCACAAGTAGAAATGTCTGATTTTTTCAGAATTTTCGAATGTCATTAAATAGGAGAAATTGGCCGAAAACCTCGCAATCACATTTTTACCCGTAACTACCCTCCCAGATGAGATACAGGGTAGAAACTTGGTACAGACTGTTTTTTTTATCACCTATCGAATGGTTCATAGCAAGTCGAATTTGGTTTGGGGGCACTTTTAACCATCTTATCTGGCTATACCCTTTGTCGCCGCGTTTTCCAATTGTTTCAAAATTTATAGAGACTGAAGAAATATGGCGCACAGTGGGTGACAGTGGTGACAGAATTTTCAGGTTAGTGAATTCCATTATTATAATTATTACTATTATTATTATTATTATTACTATTTCTATTATTATTATGACTATTATTATTATTTTAATGAATTCTGTACCGCTGATCTTTCAGCGGTTAAGGTTAAACTTAACCTCGGTGGGAACACGTCAGAGCTGGTGGTATGCTCGGCGTACCTTCCGTATGACTCGGAGGACCCTCCACCTACGAGGGAACTCAGGGCACTGACAGATCACTATGCTGTTAACGGTCTGCACCTGGTGATCGGCTGCGATGCCAACTCGCACCACAACGTATGGGGCAGTACAAATACCAACGGCAGAGGCACAGCACTGCTGGAGTACCTCGCCACCAGGGGCTTGGAGATCCTTAACATAGGCTCCTCTCCCACCTTTGTTACCTCTCGCAGACAGGAGGTGATTGATCTGACCCTGGGCTCCGCCAAGGTGGCACAGGTCATCAAACACTAGCAGGTACGGGACGAGAGCACACTCTCGGACCACCGCCTTATCACTTTTAAACTAACAGGTGACAGGGAAGGCGGCACTGGTGAGGCTTACAGGAACCCAAAGGCCACCAACTGGGCACTCTACAGAGAGGGCCTGGAAGGTAGGCTGAAGGGAAACTGTCAACGTCCCAGAACCGTAGGCGAAATTGAGCAAGCGGTGGAGCACCTGAGCTCCGCCATTACTCAAGCCTACGAGGCTGCCTGCCCGGCCAGAACCAGAAACAGTAGCAAAAGGGTCCCCTGGTGGAACAAGAAATTGGACCAAGCCAGGAAGGACACCCGCAAACTACTGAATAAAGCCATGAAGGCCAATACGAAGCCAGCCTGGGACAAATACAAAAGGTCCCAGCAAGCTTACAATAAGTTAATAAGAACCAGCAAGAGGACGGCCTGGAAGACCTTCTGCAAAGAAACCGAGGCTCTGCCTGTAGTTGCCAGGCTAAGGAAGGTCTTCTCGATAGGCCTCTCACCGAGGTTGGATCGCCTCAGACGCCCAGATGGAAGTCTGACGAACAACCACAAAGAAACACTAGAACACCTTATCCAAACACATTTCCCAGGCTCAGTAGTGGAGGGTCGGGTGCGGTGTCATAGAGCCACCGTGTACACCGACCCCGCTCCAGCGGACTGGGGAATAGCTGAGAAGGTGATAAACACGGACAGCGTGAAGTGGGCCATCGGCTCCTTCAAAAGATTCAAGAGCCCAGGCACTGACGGGATCTTCCTGGCACTCTTTCAGGAGGGCAGAGGACCTGTACAGGCGCCTAGGCTAGATCTTCCAATCCTGCCTAGCAAAGGGCTATGTATCCAAAGCCTGGGGATACTCCAAGGTAGTGTTCATCCCGAAACCAGGGAGGGACAATTACTACCTTGCCAAGTCATACAGACCCATCAGCCTCACCTCTTTCTTGCTTAAAACGCTGGAGAGGCTGGTTGATAGGTCCATCAGAGACGAGGTTTTGGCCAGCAAACCGCTGCACCCCTCTCAACACGCCTATCAAAACGGCAAATCCACCGAGACGGCACTTCATAAACTGGTAGGTTTCATTGAAGGCGCAGTGCCGAACGGTGAATCCGCCCTCTGCATCTTCCTCGACATCGAGGGGGCGTTCAACGACACCCCTCACGATGCTATACAGGAAGCCGCGAGGAGATATAATATTAAGGACTCCGTCGTAAGATGGATCCACAACATGCTGACGAATAGAACAGCCACAGCAAGCCTGGGAGAGGAGACGGTGAGGGCCGACGTCGCGAGGGGCTGCTCGCAGGGAGGAGTCCTGCCCCCCCTGCTGTGGACCCTCGTGGTTGACGAACTCATACGCATACTCACCACGGAAGGCTTTGAGGTTCAGGGCTACGCTGACGACCTTTCTATTACGGTCAGAGGCAGACACCCGTTGGATTTAGCGAGAAGATTGCAAAAGGCTATCATACTTGTTGAATCTTGGTGTCGATCACACTCGCTCTCGGTGAACCCGAGCAAAACGGAATTGGTCCTATTCACAAGGAGACGACGCTTTTATTTTAAAGCTCCTCACCTTTTTGGGACGCAACTACAACTCACAGATGAGGTTAAATATCTAGGTGTAATACTAGATAAAAAACTCACCTGGAAGAACCATGTGAACAAGCAGACCCAGAAAGCTATCAGCACCTACTGGGCCTGCCGCAGAATGTTTGGTCCTACGTGGGGACTCAAACCAAGGATGGTCAGGTGGATATACCAGGCCATCCTTGAACCCATCATAACATACGCCTCGATTGTGTGGTGGACCTCCATGAAGAGGGGAGCACACAGAAGGACTATAGAAAGAATGGACCGAATAGCGTTGCTGGGAATAACAGGTGCGCTCCCCACCACGCCCACTATGACAATGGGTGTGCTGCTCGACATCAAGCTACCCCATCTAACAGTGATGGCAACGGCTTGGAGAGCGGCCATCCGCCTCCATCAAGCTGAAGAATGGTCCCCGGCGAGCGGCGGGCACACCGAGATCCTTAGGGATCTGGGATCGGAGTTAATTCTGACCCACGGTGGAGACCGCTGCAAGGCGGAGTACCTCTTCAGACGCGAATACGACTTAATCATCCCAGATAGGGAGAAATGGTTGGAGGGCCCTAACGGCATTCTGACTCCGGGGGGACTGGTCTGGTTCACAGACGGCTCCAAGACCAGATCTGGCACCGGAGCCGGGATTGCGGGGAAGAGCCCAAGGGTCGAAATGACCCACAAGCTGGGCCACCACGTTACGGTCTTCCAAGCAGAGGTATTTGCCATCTGGACCTGCGCCAAATATAATTTGAAAAGGGCCCACTCAGGCAAACACATTTACATCTGCAGTGACAGCCTTGCTGCGCTTGGAGCCCTTCACAAAGTAGAGATTGGGTCTAAGCTAGTCAGGGACTGTGCACTGACTCTGAAGCAGCTATCTCTGAACAACAGAGTCAAACTGCTATGGGTACCAGGTCACGCTGATGTCTCAGGCAACGAGAGGGATAACGAATTGGCGCAACTGGGGGCGACAAGCTCCCAGCCATACCATGAGTACCCTATTGGCGTTTCAACCAACGCGTTGAAGGGCCTGGCTAAAGAATGGTTGAACCAGGAATTCACCAGGCTCTGGCAAAACGCTAACGGTATGAGACACACGAGAGCCTTACTTGAGGGACCGTCACAGAAGCTGGGTGACACCTTAACCCACCTGGACAGAGCGCAGCTGCGCATGCTCGTGGGCCTAGTAACAGGACACTGGTACACGAGGAAACACCTCGCACGCATGGGACTCACAGAGGAGTCGACATGCCCGAGGTGTGAGGAGGAGGATGAGACACCCCTCCACGCACTTCTAAGATGCAGGGAACTAAGGGCCCTAAGAGGATCAATCCTGGGGATCTCGGAACCCTCATCATTAAGTATTTCGGCTGACCTGGTGCCGGCGCTTCTAAATTTCGCAATAGAAGCCCAGCTACCAAGGCACAGCCAGTAAGGAGGCTGCCTAGCGGCCCGGGTACAATGGTCCCCAAGGACTGAGTACCCGGCTAGCCTCAACCAATAATAATAATTATTATTATTATTCTGTACTTACTTAATTTCTATCTTCTCCTCCTATTGCTGCATCTCATCAGCAGAAGTTATTGAAAAACCTATGCAGCAATAGAAGGAGAAGATAGAAATTAAGTAAGTACAGAATTTTTTAAAATTGTTACTGAAAGCATTAACTGTTTACATTGCTGTTTTAGTAATATATTTAATTTTAATTATTAAAATGTATCTTAAAAGAAAGAGGAAGAAAATATGCAGCATCAGAGGGTATATTAACGAAAACAGCAAGATGTTCTTCTTCCCCCAAGAGAGAAAGGATAAGAAGAGGATGGCACAGTGGGTGGAAGTATGTGACAACCCAAAGTCGGTGCTTCTACCTGAAAACTGAAATTCCGGGTGATCTGTAGCAGCTACTTTAAAGAAAAATACTTCATGAGGAAAAGATTAACAACATCAGCAGTTCCAACACTAAACTTATTTGGTAATAACTCTTATATACTTTTTATAGCATATGTAAATAATTGTTAATGAAAATATTTATTACAGTGTCAGAGACTACCTCTATTAAAATAGAGCAACAAGACACCTGGATGCAAATTAAAAGAAGAAGAAGATTGTAAGTATTCAGTTTACATATACAATATATAAAACTATTAACATGGTATTAATATATTAAGTATAATCTGTGAGCAGAGTGTGTTTTATTGTATGTATGATTGTGATTAATTGTATATTATTATTGATATATATATATATTTATTTATTATATTTTTGTAACAATTTAATATATTATCTTTATTATACATATATTGTTGTCATTTTTTCCATTTCATTATTTTTATTTTTGAAAGTTTTGAATAAGTAAGACCATGCACACGTATATAGGGACCATGTGCTTGTGTGTGTGTACCTCACCGATATCATTTATATGTGTTTGTATCGACACCAACGCTGCCTGGATTTTCTGCGCGAAACTAATTTTCGTTACAGCATTAAGGGGGTAGACACAGTACGTGACGTCACCGATTCGCGACGTCGGTATTACAGCAGTTTTTTCGTTGGGCCTGGTGGAGCCACTTGCGTGGTCTCTTACGAACTTGAAAGGTATAATTCTCAGCTAGCGTGCGCGCAACATGATCTAGGAAGGCAACAGCGCCTCAAGTATTTTTACAAACACATTCAAACGCTCATCTCGCCAGAGGCATCGCGACGGTCCGCCTAAAGAACAAAAACGAAACATTGGCGCGTGGTTAGAGTGAGATGTACGGTGATCATGATATCCTTCATTCAACCTAAATGATAGAATTGTCCCGCTCCGGTAAATTCTGACTGACTGAATGCGTGGATTTTATATAGCGCACTGTAGCACCCCTCGCTGCTGAAAAATATATGCCTACTCTGAAGAACCGAAGGAAGGTGCAATCTGAGAATTTTTTTAGAAAAAGTTATTAGCTTTTTAAATAAATGTTTTTTAGTTCATAAAAGCATACAGGGTGCGTCATACAATTGAGACGGATTATATCTTGAATTTGGTAAGAGATAGGAAAAAGCTGTTCATGTAAAAGTTCAATGGTATGATAATGTTTATTTTTCTATGACTTCATTTTCTTCGTGAATACATGGATGCACTAAAAAAATGCAGATGCACTTTTTGTTTAAATAGTATTGCATTTCTTTCTTTACTCGTATCAACTCCTTGGAAAATTCTGGATAAAAAAGTAGTATTAGAACTAATAAATGGAGGAGCCTCGGCTCCTCTCCTTCTCTCTCCTCGCTACTATTCCCTCTCACTAACAGTACAATGTTTAAAAAACTAATATTTCGTGAGATATCTCATATTTTTCATAAGTCATACATTCAACTTTTACATCAATAGCTTTTTCCTATCTCTTACCAAAAAGATATAACTCGTCCCAATTGCGTGACGCTTGTATTTCCAGAAACCTATAGTAACTTTGTTTTTCGAAACTAATAAAAAATACAAAGTGGTATTAGTCAATATTCTGAGTGAATGCAAATAATTTAAATAAATAAATATCTCATATACAACTTATGTAAACATTTGCAGAATTATTGCAAAGAGGAGACATATTCTCTTGTTATACCTCCTCTTTGAGCGAGGTTTGTTATGGGGCGCTGTGAAAAATCCAGGCGGGCGTCAGTCAAAACTTGGCGAAAAGGGACGTTCTCAACATTCAGAATGAGAGAAGGACAGCATGACTGTAGTGCGTCTTACTCAGCGTTCGGGTATTGTTGCCTTTTTCGCTTGCCTTCGCTGACATAGTCGAGTGACGTAACCTAGCTAACGCCTGATTTTGGCTACGATTCCAAATCGACAGCCTTCTTAGTTAGACGCCACCTTATAAGTACTTGCTGAACTGAATTTGTCACGTGACTTGCTCTGTATTATCCACAAAATGGCTGAACTGGTCTGTGGGAATGCTTTTACGGGACTACACTTTTCGTCCTTATTTCGCAACAAATGAAGACAAAATAGATCTTAATTTGCAGGTAAGGGTTGTGGCTAGACCGCTGCACTCATGATTTCAATCACAGCACTCTTTTAATGGCCTAAAAATGCTTCGATTCCGCGACTAAATTTTGTCGATTTTTTCCTCCACTTTGGACGCTTATATTACTAAACATGAGTGCAGCGGTGTGCATTGGACCTTCCTCTTTCGAATAAGCCCTCACTCAGCCCCAAATATTCTCATATAAGGACGAAAAGTGTAGTCCCGTAAATCCCTGTTTAGGCCCATTTTTGCCGGTAATGTCAACGCGCTACTATTACCCGTGTCTACCCCCTTAAGGTGATGCTAGCGTCGAGCCCGAACTTCGAATTCCGCGTCGGTAAAACGGTCAACGTTTCATCGAAAATTAGGCCGAACAGAAACTGATTTTAACGCCACCTGAACTATCGCATCCAACTAACGGCATGCTATGCTACGTCACTTTTCGCCTACACCTAAATGACACACGGATGCTGCGATAGTTATATGTATTATGTACGATGAATCAGACCAATTTTTGCGTGTCGCCGGAGAAACCTCAGTTTCTCGAGCGAGTTCGGCTCGCCTTTGATGTGGTGACAGCCGAGAATCGACGCAACGACAGGGAAAAAAGCAAGTTTAAATACCCGTGTACGTGTGAGACAACACTAACGCAATCAAAATTTAAGATTAAAACCTTTTTATTTTTGAATTTTTTTAAATGAAAATGTTACTAACGTATTTGTGAGATTTTTCTCATAAAAACAAGATCAAACATGACATAATTTGAATTATAATTATTTATTTACTTATTTATATTCAAATAAGTAAAAATAATGTAAATTATATGGTGTTTGGTCTTATTTTAATCAGAAGAACCTTACAATTACATTGATAAAAGTTTTATTTAGCAAAAATGAAAAATAAAACAGTTATTGTTGAATTAATATTGTATCACTCAAATGTTTTTTCTCAGGCCCTTTAATTCTCGGACCTCTTTCTCTTTCGCTATTTGTCCTTTTCTACGTTCGCCAGCATTGAAGAACTCGCTCCAGCCGTGTTGTTCTTCCAGCATCACATTTTCGTTACCTATTCATCCAATATTTGGGCATAACGCAAAATCAGGAGAGTCCAGCATAATATCACATTCTATGCTGAAAAAACATACTAACTTATCTGTCTAAAATAATTGTAATAACTCTGGCAACAGATTTATTTTCGGGGTGCTTTTCATAAGTAATCAGTATTTCACCAAATTGTTCAGAATATCAATTTTTATAACATATCAAAAAATCATTGAAATCGGGAAGAACGTATTTGTTCTTCAGTTTCACTAAAAAAAAAGAATAATAATAGCAACAAAAAATAATGATAGTACGTCTTGTGACACATGGGTTGAAAATCGCTATCCTAGTCGATAGAACGATGCGTGAAAAAAACATTTACGCGTCGGATTTCATCGCCTCTTCGAGACTCGAACTTCCCATTCTCCACGATACATTGTATCGTCGTCGACGGTTCGGTCGACGCATACATATTCACATATATGAGCTACGAATGAGCGCGCGGCCGAGCACAGAAAATGAACAAACTGCGCCCTGCAGAATAAACGCGAAACTAAATTTCTGGTCTGTTTTACCTTGTTGACATCTTTCGCGAGTGAGCAATCAACGAAATCGTAGTTTTCAAATTACTTCTTCCTGGAGACTTGTACATCATCCCTTGGGTGCACGTTTTATTATATCCGCCCCAAAGAATATCAGTCTGGTCCCTATTTGGACAAACTATTGGTAGAAATGTTTATATTACGAATAAATCAATGCAGGTGAGTCCAATCCGCCATTTTCTTGACCGTTGACAGGCAGCAATTTCAATATTTTATAAGTTTTTGACGATTTGGATAATATAAGGACCAGACAAATATTCTTTAGAGCCTCCTGAACACGTCCCTCAAATTTTTTTTCATTCTGTTTAGAAATGAGGACGTAATTTGAAAACTCGCGTCTAGGGATTTTTCTAGGGACTGTCGGTAAAGTTTTCGACGCTAGCATCACCTTAAATACGGGAGTTTGGCGGGCCTGATACATACTTGTTCGGATTTGCGTCTCAAGCACCCCAACGAGCAAACACGCGGCTCGCGAGAGAGTCTAGCTGTGTTGTACACGTGGGTGCTGGATATACGTAGAGAAGGGTTGAAACACAAATGAACGAAACAAATATAACTATGTAGTGTTGCGAACCTCGCTTGTATGTATGTGTGTGATATCATGTGAATTTAGCCGCAAGCTTGTAATCACTAGCGCTGAATGAAATGTAATATGGCGACAATGCCATAAGAGCATGACTGCAGCATGTCTGCATTATGTTATATCAATGCTCATAAATTAGGAGCCAAAATTCAAAGGAATGTACAAACAATAGATAAGATATTGTAAAACTCTCAACACGGGTGATCGTGCTGGGAGAGAGTTGGAAATCCGGAGAAATAAGACTATCACACTTGAAATTTCTAAAGAGCTAATTTATTGCGGGCTGTATCTAATTCGTTACTCGTAACAAAAATCATGTTGGTTCTTGAAACTGTCGAAGTCTCTTCGACATCCTGTTTATTTACAGAGGGTCGTAAATTCTCTTAAGGGTTGCCTTGGCTCGCTAGCGCGAGATCTTTTGTTGTCTTACGTTTTCTCTGGATCCCACGCTTTCTCTTAGCACGTGTGCACAGAATCGTTCTCGAGTCTTGGCGGAGCACCACCATCTTCCGCTCGCCCAAGGGTGGACCGAAGCCAGGGAGAGGGACCGCCTCCGGACAGGGATGGGCCCCACCACCATTGGACCAGGGATGATCCTGAGGGAGGATTCAGGATCCAGCGAGGAGGGGATGGCAGCCAACTTCGATCGAGGATCTTCACCGCCAAGCTCAGAACGATTCAAAGCTTCAACCCGTTTGCATACATTCTTCATAAAAAGATAAAGTCTGAATAATAAAGGAATAAAAACTATTATTTTACCTTTAAAAATAAAGTGTACTTTATTAAAACTCGCGCCGCGAGCAGAGTGCTTTAGCGCTCCACGGGCACCTTACCCACGTAACATTTATACAAAAATCCCTAGACACCTGAAATCCACGCGCAACAGTAGAAAAGCACAAAACTTTATTATAGAACTGAACAAACTGAATGAATGATAATGTGTAAAAAGAATGTAATAAAAAGTGTGTACGTAGAGCTCGGCGTAATGATGGCGAAAGCATCGACTAGACGCGAAGTAGCGTAGACCAAAGAATAGAGTGAAAAGCGGAGAAAGCGGAAAAAGCGCGAGTTCGTAGGGGGTGTGAAACCGATGCGTACGTAGCACGCTAGAATGTTGCACGCGGTACGAGGATTTGCTTCCGCTCGTGGTGCTGCCGCCTGCCGGACGGCAGAGCAGGCTCCATGGACTGTGATGACTGATCCTGAGACGAGGGTGCCACATACTTATGAAGTGTGATAACTTGATGATAATAATCAGTGATGAGTGATGATATTAATCGCTTAAGTACTAATAAGCAGGTTATATGATGAATTAAATTGATGTATATTATATTTTAATTGTAAAGTGTAGTTTATTTAATAATTACAGAAAAATACAGTTTCTGACTTAATAAAATAAACTTTATAAACAATAGTTATATTTACATTTGTAAGTACATATATACATATATACATACAGCTATGAGGATATAATTAAACAAAAATACTTGTTGATAATTTTTTAATATAAAGTGAGGTAAAATTAATCCACTATGGTATAATTTTTTATAAAATCAACAAAGTACTTCATAGAAACTTAATTTACTGAATAAAATGATATCACAAATATTTTTATATTCATACTAAATGATTATTTCAACATAAAAAGGTGATGTACAATACAGATCATTCGTTTTTGATTTTATTAGTTTCAAAAAATGGCAAATAGCGTAAAACCAGCTTTATTTTTTGAAATATTTCATGAATGTCAAACAACAAAAGCTAGAACTGGAAAAATAACTCTCATTCATCATTGCGTGGATACACCTGTATTTATGCCTGTAGGGACACAAGTAAGTTACATTATTCAAAATTTATTTAGTATCTTTTAAAGTTCAATATTAATATTATTATAGGGCACATTGAAAGGTTTATTATCTCAGCAACTAGAACAACTGAATTGTCAAATTATTCTTGGAAATACGTATCACTTAGGAACAAGACCTGTAGGTTATTATTAAAATTATTTTTATTTAATTTATAGTAAAAATTGTATATAATTATTAGAATCGAGTAATTTTTATTTTGGAAATTAATTAATTTAAATTATTTCAACAAGTTAACTAAATTAATAAAAAAGTTATTATTTTACAGGGTCTTAATGTTATGCGAGAAGCTGGAGGATTACATAATTTCATGAATTGGAAAAGAGCTTTACTGACTGATTCAGGTGGTTTTCAAATGGTATCATTATTAGAGCTAGCAGAAATTACAGAAGAAGGTGTTAAATTTAAATCACCATATAATGGTATCCAAAATTTCAGAAAAATGTATATTTCATTCGAAACAACCATTGATGTAACTAGGTAACAGCCAGAGTAGATCTGCCTTCTTCCCTCTAAAAATGTGCACATTTTATAGTTATAAAATTAAAGAATTCAAAAATTTTAGTCACAATGTTTCAAATTGTTGAATTTCAAACTTCTAAAAAAGTATATACTAAAATTCTAAGATTCTAAACGTACAGTAAGGTTCTTATTACGTGATATTGTGAATAAAAAGAAGTAAACAATATTGAAATTAAGTTTAAATTAGACAATATTAAACAGTTGATACTGTTAATAAAGATAAGGGACCTAGCCCAGATTAAAATCCTAGTTACACTAATGGAAATAATAGAAAAAAATGAATGATTTTTATGCTATCTTTTAGAATCAGATTGTATGTTGACTCCTGAACACTCGATACATATACAAAATATAATAGGTGCAGATATAATTATGCAACTTGATGATGTAGTTAAGAGTACATTAAAAGGGCCCAGAGTAGAAGAAGCAATGCATAGGTACTTATGTGTTGTGTTTCTTGCATAACCCCATTAGTTGTCTTATTAATTCATTTTTTAATATCTGGTATTTAATTTTAGAACAAGTAGATGGTTAGACAGATGTTTAACAGCTCACAAAAGGGCAAACGATCAGAGTATATTTCCTATTGTACAAGGAGGTCTTGATGCCAAACTTAGATCTGAAAGTGCAAATCAATTGATTAAGCGTAAAGTAAATGGTTATGCTGTGGGTGGCTTAAGGTAATGATTCATACAATATTCTGTGCGAAAAAAAGGAAAAGAAATTATTTTATTATTGATTGTTCCTAGTGGCGGAGAAAGTAAAGATGAGTTTTGGAAAATGGTACACCTTACTACAAATATACTTCCAAAAAATAAGCCACGTTATTTAATGGGTGTTGGATTTGCCATTGATTTAATTATTTGTTCTGCTTTGGGAATAGATATGTTTGATTGCGTGTTTCCTACAAGAACTGCAGTAATTATAAAATTTAAACTCAATCTATACAAATTCTCATACAGTTTCATAAATAAATCATTTATTGTGTATATATTTTTTCAGAGATTTGGCTGTGCATTGGTGCAAACAGGACAATTGAACCTAAAACAAATTCAATATTGTAAAGATACAAGACCGATAGATGAATCGTGTGAGTGTAATACATGTAAAACATATACACGAGCCTATCTTCATCATATTGTGACAGTAGAAACTGCTGCATGCCATTTATTGTCTGTTCATAATATTGCATTTCAAATGAAGTTAATGCAAAATATTAGACAAAGTATCAACGAACAAAGATTTCCAGAATTTATACAAGTGTATATGTTAAATATATATCCAGACAAAAAATATCCTTCGTGGATAATTGATGTCCTTAAAGCTGTTAACGTTAATCTGTTATGACAAGTGTAAGTGTTTAGTCAAGTAATCATTAAAAATTTAATAGTTATACCTTATAGAAGTGATTCTTTACATCATATTAGATGTAAATACAGATTAGCAATGTCCAATGAAACTCCAGCATTAATTTACTCTTAATTAATTTTATGATTAGGTTTCTTAGTAATGCCCATGCAACATGAAGTAGAGAAGTATTGGTCACTATCTTTTCAAAATCTTGTATATACAAACGAGGGAAGGTAATGACAGAAGAATTCCTGAAATAAACCTACCTCAAAAAGTGGCCAAGCTCAGTTCCAAGCAATAACCACTTCACAAGTACATATTGTATATTTCTTATTTTGTTGTACATGTATTTTACAGAATTAAATTATACACATTTGTATATATTTTGATGCTTAATGATAAAACACCAATGATTAGTATAAAATAAATACTTATACCTTATCCTATGTACATTGACATAACTAAGTAGACAGGGGCCAGGATGGGACTAGGTCCTCTCACCATTCTAAAATTCTAAAAATCTAAGGTTCTGAAATTCTAAAATTCTCTTGTAAAATTGTAACTTAATAAAACTAAATGTTTTGGACGAAATGCAATGAAGTGAAGCAACTGAAAACAAGATACACGATATTGTTCTTGTTACCTAAAATTATGAACAAAATAATTGAACCATTAAATGGGACTAATTTTTAAATTCTCGAAACTCGAATTCGAAGCCTGTCTCAAAACTATCGAAATTTAAAACTTTTTTTTTCTTTTTGATAGGAAATATGTCGGTATATTTCATTTTATTTTAATAATAATATTCTTTATTGATACTGCGAGAGGTTTTTTATTAAATGATTTTACACTTACTTTTTCTAATCTGGGCTTCGAGGGTTTCAAATCATTCAAAACTATAAATTTCAAATTTTCGAAACTTTCTTGGGTTTCGATGTTTCGAGTAACCCATCTCTAAAATGAAGTTCGGATTAAATAATATTAAACATTTGACACTGTTAGTAACGCTAAGGGACTTGTCTCCCCCCCAAGAAAAAAGTTTTAGCAACGTCAATAACTATGTATGCATTTTACTTGTTTAAAAAGAGTTTAAAATTAACAACAGTATTAACATCATTAAATAATGTTGTAGGAAATCATTAAATTTGATTGTTTCTCAAGCAGGTACGTGTATCTTGAAATTTCACAATTGTTTTAAAATACAATATCTTAGAAATATTTTTTGATAGCCTGAATTTAATTTGAACAAAATTGATGAAATTACAAGAGTGCAAAATATGTTTCTCAAAATAGTACAAAGCATATTCTAAGAGAATGTTAGAGAATATACCATTTTATTCAAAAGAAGAAATGAAATAACTTGTAATAAAAAAAGAAAGAAAGTCAGTAATATCTCAAATTTATCTCATTCAATACTACTGACATCATATTAATATATTCACATATTTCAGTGATATTATATTTGATTTTGTAATTGTCTTCTATAAATGATGAAAAACTAAATTTTTAAATTGCAAGATTTGTCTGTTTCAGAAACACTTTTCAGTTGTTTCAAACTATGATGAACATCAGTAATTTCATCACATAAAATCATCCGAATCATATCCACTGTTCTCTGCATTTGATGTCATATTACATGTACTGAATAAGGAATTGTAACTCCTAAAAAAGTAGAAAATAATACTACTCTTATGAATACTTTTTGATAATAAAATAAATGTTTACTTGCCTCATTTCTGCCTCTTCCTTTCGTCGTTTTTCTTCAGCTTTTTCCTTCTCCTTTTGTTCCCTTAAAAGTTTCTTTTTATCTTCTCGTTCAATTTGGTCTCGTTTTTCTCTTTCTACTCTAAAATTCACTTGTTCTGTACGCTTAGTTTTATTCAATCGATTAACAATAGTATTTATTCGTTTTGCAACATGAATCTTACGAACATCTTTATCTTTGTGAAAACCAACTTGACCTACTTCCATACCCTGAGTTTTTTTTAAATTAGACCACATTGTATATACCACATCAACATCATTCATTTTATTTCCTTCAATACTGTTTGCTTTTACTAATTGTGCAGCATCTTCTAAAACTGCACTTGGTATGTCATCTATTGTTTGTCCCTATAAATACATCTATGTGTGAATACTAATATGTGTAATAATACATATATTTATAATGAAAAATGTTTACAAAATTGAGACGCAAGTATACGTGTGCTGATGAGTATTTATCCACATGAAACCAAATATCCTCTGGCCAACCCCATTTTATAAGGTCTTCATCTATAAAATCGCATACTTTAAAACCTATAAATTACGGGTGTTTTTAAACATTATGATAAATTTTCATATTTTTAACTTACTTTCATATTTATCAACTCCCATAAATAATGTTACTGGTGGTTGAATAACTGTAATTTAAAATTATGAACATTATTCTAACCTTATTAAATGATATTATTTTTATTATCACCATACAAGAGGTACAATTGATATATAGAATAAATATAAAGCGAACAATAAATAAGAATACCTTCGCTTGTAAAATAATAAACCATTCTTAGAAAACACGATTTAATTTCAATACTTCTTGCACTATTATCTCTTAAATGTTAAACCGACACCACGATAAACGTTATAATACAAATTGCTTTTTTCAACTAGGTAATATGCTTTCCGTTTTAAGGTAACAAGCAATATTCAGATTTTTATATACATATATGTGCGTGTATACACATACATACGTAAGAGCTAATAATGTTATTTTTTAACAGTTATAAAAAAAATTAAAGTATGACGATTTGGCATTTTATATATATGTATATACTTATGTATTTTGAATAATTCTATATCATATCATATTATATATCTACTATAATAATAAAAGCCATATTTTATAAAGTATCAACAAAATTTATTAGATATATAATAATTTTATTAACATAATTAATAAGAAACTATATTATTATAAATATTTCTAGAACTTTTTATTATAAATTTATAACAAGACAATTTCATTTTTTGTGATAATAATATTAGTTATTTATATACTGATTTATATGAATTGCATGTTTTTCAGCATGATATGTTTTAATGATTTGATTAAGTATAGGTGACACTTCAGGATCGCTCAACCACATATTTATAGAAACTGGGGTTTCTAGTATAGATAAATACACTAAAAATCAAATTTATATTAAATATTACATTTTTGATATAAATTTTTATACAATTAATAAAAGTAATTAATTTTACCAAGCAACATTTTAGGATTGGTAAGACTTAGTTGAATATGCGAGTTGCTCATAATCGCTTTGAAAATTGGACTCTCAGAGTCAAATCCTTCATTTAAATCTTGTAAACTATGTCTTCGTTCTCCGAGCAACCATTCACACTGAAAATAATAATAGATTCTGAATTTAAAATACAACTACTGAATTAAAATCATGGCACTTACAGCATTAATTTGATTGTTTCCAGTAACTTTTAGTGCATTAATAATACCTTTTTCATCAAATCCCATTTCTAGAAGTGATTGCACTGTTTTAGAATTAGGTTTGAAGTCCATCTTTTTATAAAAATGAAAACTTTCTAGTAAAAGATCTACTATATTAATCAAATTTTCTTGTTTCTGCAACCCTTGATTTTCTATGTGATTAATATTTTATATAAATGTAATTATAAAATATAATTAATAAAAATTCATGATTATGAAATTATAAAATAAAAATTTCCTAATATTAATGCCTTGTAAAGATTTTAAATACTAAATATCGTTTCTAAAATAAATCAGTATTTTCAAATAGTTGATAGAATTTTTCATATTATCAAAAAATCATTGTTTTTTTGATTGTCTTACAAATGTGTTTATAACTTTTACAACTTATAAGTAATTACCTCCTTTAAATAGTTCAATACACACTTCCTTCAATGATCTTCTTTTCGTATTATCAGATAAGCTGGAACCTGCTACAACATTATCATTATCTCTTTCAGTTAAAATGCTTAAATCATTATCATCATTATTATCATTATCATCATCTGAATCGTCTTGATGTTCTATTAACCACTCCAATGCTTCTGATATATTTGATCTAAAATAAAATTAAAGTTTTTCTATAAAACGTTGTTTTTAAATTATTACCACTGAATAATATTATGTACTTTCGTAAACAAAGAGCTTTTATGACTCTTTGATGAGAGTAACCCATTTCCATTAGAACTTTTACAATATTTGGATCAATAGTAGGTTTACATTTTATTTCTAATTTTTCTTTTAAAATTTCACAGAACTTGTTTACTTTTGAACTATACGTTAAAATTTTTGCTGATGCTTTTACAAGAGTTATTAAAATTTTCCGTATTTCATTCTGAAACTATAATATTTCTGCAATACAAATTCTCTTTATATGAAAAGAATAATATAAATATATTTACATCTACAGAACAATAAATAGATGAAACATGTTGATGTGGATTAAATATAGGTAGATCATTTGTTGCTTGTAATATTACTTCTTCGCTTGGACCTTTTAAGGTATCTTCAGATAAATTTTCTTTTGATACAGGACGAATTTTTGTTAATATTAATTCATCTACAATGAATAAAATTCCTTTTATTTTTATATATAAAATGTTTAGTTGATTAAAGTTTTACCATGTTCATTGATTTCTTCATCATTCACGCTACATCTATCTGTAAGTTGTTTAAACTTGGATAAATTAATTAAACGGAACTGAGACGATGTTTTTGCTGCATCATGACCATAAAAATGCTTTATTACAATTATTTTAATTTTTTCTATTGTGAAATCTGAATTTACAGCCACATCTGTAACATTTCCTTCAAGACTATATAAATAAATTATAATCGACTATTAACAACTTAAAAAATTTATTTTTAATATTTGAGATATACCTTATAACATTAACCGAGAAATTTTTTGGTGGCATAGGTATTGCCAAAAGCATTCTGTTGTAACTTTTAGAATTGTCTGCTTTAATATTCAAATTTGTCCTTTGGCTATACTTGTTACAATTTTTAGTTGAGTGTTTGATATATTACAATGATGATTTTATAAGACAAATATTATATTTGCTTACATAATACACCAAAATTTTCTTTGAAAATGTATTTCAATCACACATATTTTGAAACATCTGTTTTTTTAATAACTGAGGTTAATACATATGGTTATTCATTTTACGCATGTCAGATCTTGTTCACGAATCATTTTACCCAGGCCAACCCAGGCGCTCCAAGCTCCTGTTGCGATTGCGAACCTCGCCTGTATGTATGTGTGCAATATCGTGTGAATTAGGCTGCAAGCTTGTAATCACAAGCGTTGAATGAAATGTAATATGGCGACGATGCCATAAGAGTATGGCCAGTATTCAGAGTCGCAACTTATTTCTAAGCTAGGCTTAAACACATGCTTAAGGGGGTAGACACGGGTAATGCAGCGAGGTGACATTACCGGCAAAAATGGGCCTATTAATGGGTTTACGGGAATCGGTTATTTGTCCTTATAAGAGAACACATAGGGCTGGGTGAGGGCTCATTCGAAAGAGGAAGGTCCAATGCAGGGGGCTCAACCGATGGTTTAACGAGATTGTGTTGATATCTAATAATATGAGTGTCCAAAGTAGAGGAAAAATCGAGAAAATACGCCTGCTGAATCCATGTACATTTTAAGTAACTATAACAGTTTTGTGACTAAAACGATTTGTTGAGCCCCCTTCATTGAACCTTCCTCTTTCGAATGAGCCCTTATTCAGCTCAAGATCTTTTCATATAAGGACGAATAACTGATTCCCGTAAAAGCATTCCCAAAGACGAGTTCCGCCATTATCTGGATACTACAGAGCAAGTTACGTGACAAATTTAGTTCAGCTAGTAGTTATAAGGTGGCGTCTAAGTAGAAAGGCTGTGGGGAGCGCCCCTGTCTTGCGACACCAGCGCCTCTGACGGAGTCAAGAGAGTCGAAGCATGACGCTTGGAGCGAAAGGCACGCAGTGCTTGTAGTACGAAAAATATAATTTTGTTCAACCTGGAACGAGTGCATTCTCATTATTCTACCACTACCGCAACCGCAGGAGTAGGCCTGCTAATTACTTCAACGGCCTTGATGGCCAGAATCCTACATTGGTGACCCCGACGTGATCGGAAGAGATTGCGTCGAAGAAATGGTGGACATTCCATACCGGACAAAGGGACTGCCGCTACGGACTGTTTGTCTGCATCCAGCCTTCTGAGGTATCAGCTGTCTCGTCGCAGCGAGATCATTGGCATTCGGCTTGGCGTGGGACGCTTCAGCATTCACGCCGACTTCCAACGTCTTGGTCTGCAGCGTGGGGCCGGGAGGTTCCCGCCATTTCGTCGGACGAGGTTGAGGGCACAACGAAGTAGCTGTACCACATCCCGTCGCAGCTGTTGTTGTACCAGCCTTCTGCGGCGCTGGACCAGAGCCGTGTCATCCTTACGGGATCATCATCATCTCCCGAGGTATCATTCCTAGAAATTTCGCTATGGCCACGTGTTCGATAGCGTGGTAGCCGTTAGGAAGGCCATATTGTTTGGCACGATCGTGTTTGAACCATAGACATATGAAAATATAGACGGAGCATAAACTGCTACTTTAGGTAAGGGGGGCTTTGATAATCGGGGCGAGGAGGGGACTCGTCTGACTTCGACTTATTCCGGCAAGACTCGGTAGTATTCGGCTCACATTTCACATGTATGTATGTACACCGACGATGAGTTGCATTGAACTTGTCGCAGTGAAGTTGGCCACGCATTCACTCATCGACGCGGCGTGAATGCGTAGTGAATTTGTAGCCAACTTCACTGCGACAAGTTCAATGCAACTCATCGTACGGATGTGAAAAGCCGAACATACCCGAGTCTGCGCTAACGAAAATAGTCGAAGTCAGATGAGTTCCCCCCTTATCGCGATTATCAGTTACCCCTCGTAGAAAGGCTCCGTCTATATTTCATATGTCTATGGTTTGAACGCGTTGAGCGTACACGCGCGCGCAGCGCAGCGTCTTGAAGTTGGCTCTTGACAGCTCGCGTGATCGTGTCGCGACATAACCTGAACAGGTGCACATGTCAATCTGACGCGCATTTCGAGCTTCTTTTGTTTGTTTTTGAGCGGTGGACAGTGTGCCACACCCTGTGTACAAACGTAACCTAGAACTTTGATACAGTATGCCTAATACGTCGGACGATTCCGTGCAGGCTGAGCTCGCGAGCGCGCGAGCGGAAGTAGATCGTCTGCAAATGGAACTGAATGCGCGAAATAACGCACTAATGATAGGCGCCAACGAGGCGCGTACCGATTCGTATCGCGTACCGAAGATTCCTTGCTTTTTTAAAGGCGATCCGGCACTATGGTTTTTGCAAGTAGAGGCATCATGCCGAAATGCGAAAATTGTGAATCAGGGCACTAAGGCAGACATTGTGATCGCGGCGCTCGATTGTGAGGTCATCGCGTGTATTAAGGACCTCATCGCGACTTCGAATTTGGAAAACCGATACGATAAAATTAAGGAGCGTATTATATCCGCTTACTCGAGTTCTGCGGAGAGCCGACTTAGGCAATTGCTAAAGGGTGAGGTGTTAATAGACGGGAAACCCTCGCAGATTCTTTGCCGTTTGCGTAATCTGAATGACAGCGGTTGTGACGACGCCATCATTAGGGCCGTTTGGTTAACCTTTACTAAAAGGTGGGACACAAATCCGGATGGGTCATATGTCATTGGAAAGCCCTTGACGAGAGGAACACAATGGTGTGGGTGGGAGGTCTTAAATATGTGACCTTGATCCGCTAGAAGTCAAAAACTAAAATGCCCCAAAACATATAAATTCATTAACTTTTTTTTTCTTATTTAACGAGGAGAAATCTTCGAAAAAGACACCCTAACCCAACCTAACTCAACCTATCCCTAACCTAACCTAAATATGGCGGTGACGGTGCTGTATCTGCGGTGGTTTGCACGTTACACAGCAACATTCGCTTTTTTATCATAATCCAGCGTCAGGAGCGGGTCTACCTGGACGAAAACCTCTCGCACAACAAAATTAACATAATTTTAGTTTTTGACCTCTAGCGGGTCAAGGTCACATATTTAAGACCTCCCACCCACACCATTGTGTTCCTCTCGTCAAGGGCTTTCCAATGACATATGACCTATCCGGATTTAGCGTCGAGCTTTTGAGTAAACTCAATATATATATTTGACCTCTACCGGGTCAAGGTCACATATTTAAGACCTCCCACCCACACCATTGTGTTCCTTTCGTCAAGAGCTTTCCAATGATATATGACGCATCCGAATTTGCGTCCCACCTTTTGGTAAAGTCCAACCGGCCGTTTTCCTGGATCAGCTGCCTACGCAGTGCAGAGCAATCCTCGCCGCCGCGAACGTTACGGATTTGTAGAACTTAGCGGAGCTTGCCGATCAGATAGTAGAAGCTACCGGGTCAGGTACAAAATACACCGCGTGTGCAGTCGGCAAACCTGCCGCCAGCGGTCAGAAAGAGGCATCGATCGGGAGTATCGCCTCAGACCTTGCCTCCCTTAATTTGAAGATAGATAAGTTATGTAAGAGCGTGGACAGACTCGCCTCGCGCCGTCGATCGGTATCTAGGAGTCGCGAGCCGTCAGCGAGTAATGTGCGCGATCCGAAATTGTGCTGGAAGCACAAAAAGTACTGTGAGAGAGCGCACGGCTGTGCTGACCCATCATCTTGTACATACAAGGCACAGGTAAACTAGTGCGACCTTCTTTCACGAAGACGGTCGAAGGAGGTCGTAAAGCAGGAAACCGTCTGAATGTGCGTGATCGAAATTCGGGCATCCAATTTCTTATCGACTCCGGAGCAGACATTTCGTTGCTGACAATTGACGATAAGTCTAAACGAAAACCCACTGACTTCAAGTTATATGCAGCTAATGATTCGCTAGTCGACACATACGGGGAAACGCGCCGCGTTTTGAATCTTGGTTTGCGTCGTGAGCTCTCATGGAACTGCTGTATCGCTGCCGTTCCCTATCCAATCATTGGGGCGCATTTTCTGTCCCATTACGGTCTTGTCGTCGACTTAAGGAAACGTCGTTTAATTGACACTCTCACCGACATTTATTCGTTAGGTATTACGAGGGCTGTCCCGTTTCCTGCTATTAGCGTCAAAAATCCGGTCGAATGTAAGTACACACGCTTACTAGCCGACTTTCCGGAAATTACTGGTATGACTTTACCAACGCCGTTAGAGTCGCGTGATATTCTTCATCATATAGTCACTAATGGACCCCCCGTGGCCGAACGCCCTAGGCGTCTCGCCCCGGACAAGCTTGCCGCGGCTAAAAAGGAATTTAAATCCATGTGCGAAGCTGGTATCTGTCGGCCCTCGAGCAGCCCATGGGCAAGCCCCATCCACCTTGTTCCTAAGCAGGATGGTAGTTGGCGGATTTGTGGCGACTATCGCCGTCTGAACGCGGTGACAATTCCGGATAAGTATCCGGTACCCCACATCTACGATTTCACTGCCAATTTATCTGGAAAAACAATCTTTTCAGCCTTAAATTTGCACAAAGCATTTAATCAAATTCCTGTTGCACCGGAGGATGTTGAAAAAACCGCCGTCATCACCCCGTTCGGCTTATACGAATTTTTGGTGATGACGTTTCAGCGGTATATTCACCGAGCTCTTGCTGATCTTGAGTTTGTGTTCGCTTTCTTGGATGGTATCCTTATTGCCTCCTCCTCTCCTGAGGAGCATGAGGAACACCTGCGGATCGTTCTTGGCAGGCTCAAGCAATTCCATTTGCGCTTGAATGTCAGCAAGTGTAGGTTCGGCCTCCCTGAAATACAATTTTTAGGATATGTCCTAAGCAGCGAGGGCATTAGGCCCACTCCGGATAAGATGGACGTCATACGCAAGTTCCCGCAACCACGTATCGTTGCAGAATTGCGACGCTTTTTAGACACCGTCAATTTTTACCGCCGGAGTATTCCGCGCGCAGCCGAGGCTCAAGCACCGCTAAACCAGTACTTGCGCGATTCTAAAAAAAACGACAATCGCGAACTCGTATGGTCGACGGAAGCCACGAAAGCCTTTAATAAAATTAAAGAGGAGATAGCGAATGCGACGTTGTTGGCTCACCCGTGTAATGGAGCGGAAACGCGTGTAGTCACGGACGCATCCAATTTCGCGATGGGAGCCGTGTTAGAGCAACGTATCGAAGGTTCTTAGAAACCTCTCTCGTTCTTCTCGCGTAAGTTTTCTTCATCCCAATTAAAGTATAGCGCGTACGACAGGGAGTTAACCGCGATCTTCGAAGCGATAAAGTACTTTAAGTACTTCTTGGAGGGGTGCGAATTTGTTGTGGCTACTGATCACAAGCCTTTGATATACGCCTTTATGCAGCGTTCGGACAAAGCATCTCCGCATCAGGCGAGGCAGCTTTCGTTCATAGCGCAGTACACTACGCGTATAGAGTTCCTGCCGGGTACTGAAAACGTTGTGGCGGATCCACTGTCGCGGATCGAATCCATTCGATTGCCTGTAGAGTTCGATTTAAATGGACTCGCTGAAATGCAGAAGAGCGACGAGGAGCTCAAGCAGATCCGCGAATTCCCGGAATGCTCCCTAACGTTGAGACAAATCCAATGGGGACCAACACACACTACTTTAGTTTGCGAGATCACTGATGAAGTCATTCGCCCATATATTCCCTCCGGCATGCGCAGGCGCGTTTTTAACCTTTTCCACCGTCCTGCTCATCCGGGTGCCAAGGTAACTGACCGTCTCATACGCCAGCGTTACATATGGCCAAACTTACATCGCGATGTGAAGGAATGGTGCAGAAGTTGTATCGACTGCCAACAATCCAAGATCTCGCGTCACGTCAAACAGCTGCCAGATAAATTTGTTGCCCCGGATGCCCGTTTCGACCATGTGCACGTGGACCTTGTCGGACCGTTGCGTAGCGATAACGGATTTAGGTACATTCTGACGATGATCGACAGATTTTCGCGCTGGCCCGAAGCCGTACCGCTGAGAGATATCGAGACTCGAACTGTAGCGAGAGCGTTCTACGATAGCTGGATATCGCGATTTGGGGCACCTGGGGTACTTACAACCGACCAGGGTCCGCAGTTCGAGAGTCAGCTGTTCAATGCTCTATTGTCTCTCATCGGCTGTCAGCGCATTAAAACTACTGCGTATCACCCTGCCGCGAATGGGTTAGTCGAGCGGTGGCACAGGACTTTAAAGGCCGCAATTATGTGCCACACGGATCAAGAGTGGACGCGAATTCTTTCCACCGTACTACTAGGGCTTCGCAGTCAAGTGCGGGCGGATACGAACGCATCCCCGTCCGAGTATGTTTATGGTACAACGTTAAGGATCCCGGGAGAGTTTTTCCTACCTGAAAACTTCACTCCGGATCCACAGCCGTTTCTGGTAGAATTTCGCGAATTTATGCGACAGGTTCGTCCCGTGCCTGTTGCACATAACTGTAAGAAGCGTGCATTCGTATTTCGCGATCTCACTTCGTGCACACATGTTTTCCTCCATACAGGAGCAGTTAAAAAACCTCTTGAGCGTCCGTATACAGGCCCGCACAAGATTGTGAAGCGTGAGTCGGACCGCGTTTATACTACTAATGTAAACGGCACATCGCGTAGCGTTTCTACAGAGAATTTGAAACCAGCGTATTTTGTACCTGATGAATTACTTTGTACCTCCCCCGCAGGCGAGCGGACCGCAAGCGATTCGAATGCGAATCAGCGTCCGATGTTAAAAACCTATACGCGAAAGAAAGTCACTTTCGCGCCGTCCGCTACAACCCCTAGATTGTAAGTGTGCGGATTATTATATATCATATATTATATATTTTGTTCCTATATATGTATATTCTATGTGTTCATATTTTACTGTAACGTTATGTTCCTATTCAGTTTATTTCTCTATGTTATATGCGTTATTATAATAAGTTCATTTATATCGTTCACACTCGGGGGGGAGTGTGTGGGAAGCGCCCCTGTCTTGCGACACCAGCGCCTCTGACGGAGTCAAGAGAGTCGAAGCATGACGCTTGGAGCGAAAGGCACGCAGTGCTTGTAGTACGAAAAATATAATTTTGTTCAACCTGGAACGAGTGCATTCTCATTATTCTACCACTACCGCAACCGCAGGAGTAGGCCTGCTAATTACTTCAACGGCCTTGATGGCCAGAATCCTACAAGGCTGCCGATCTGGAATCGTAGCCAGAATCAAGCGTCAGCTTGATTACGTCACTCGAACTGTGCTGCGAAGGCAAGCGAAAAAGGCAACAACGCCCGAATGCTGAGTGAGACGCACTATAATCATGCTGTCCTTCTCTCATTCTGAATGTTGAGATTGTCCCTTTTCGCTAAGTTTTGACTGCCGCCCGCCCGGATTTTTCACAGCGCCCCATACAAACCTCGCCCCATTCAAACTATATCGTGTTTGGTATCATTTTAATCAGAAAAATTTCACCAATGCGGTAGTAAAAGTTTCAGTAAAAAACAGTCAAAAAGAAAAAAGTTTTATAATTGAATTAGTATTAGTCACACCGATACGTTTCGGCTCTTTTCTTTGATCATTGGACCTCTCTCTCCTCCACTGTCTGTCCCTTTCTACGTTCACACTTGGCTAGCCATCGCATATAATCCGAGATTCGACACCTCGGCTGATATATGCAACGTCTGGTTCCCAATCTCTGTTGCATATATTCAGCTTTTACTGGATAGACGCAAGGTCCATCCATTTATTAGTTCTAATATTACCATAGTACTGTTTTATGCAGAATGTTTCAGGGAGTTGACACAAGTAAAAAAAAAATGCAATTCCATTTAAATAAAAAGTGGATTTGCATTTTTTGAGTGCATCGTTGCATTCACGAAGAAAATGAAATCACAGAAAAATAGACATTATCATACCATTGAACTTTTACATAAACAGCTTTTTTCTATCTCTTACCAAATTCAAGATATAACCCGTCCCAATTGCATGACGTATCCTGTATACTTTTATTAATTAAGAAACATTTATTTAAAAAAGTTAATAACTTTTTCTAAAAATAATTCTCAGATTGCATGTTCCTTCGCTTCTTTACAGTAGGCATATATTTTTCAGCAGCGAGGAGTGCTACGGTGCGCTATATAAAATCCACGCGTTTGGTCAGTCAGAATTTATCGGAGCGGGACAATTCTATCATTTGGGTTCAAAGAAGGATAGCATGATCACCGTACATCTCACTCTAAACGCGCGCTAATGTTTCGCTTTCGTTCTTCAGACGTATCGTCGCGATGCCTCTGGCGAGATGAGCGTTTGAATGTGTTTGTAAAAATACTTGAGGCGCTGTTGCCTTCCTAGATCGTGTTGCGCGCACGCTAGCTGAGAATTAAACCTTTCAAGTTCGTAACAAAACACGCAAGTGGCTCCACCAGGCCCAACGAAAAAACTACTGTAATACCGACGTCCCGAATCGGTGACGTCACGTGCCGTGTCTACCCCCTTAATGAATTTGTAGCCAACTTCACTGCGACAAGTTCAATACAACTCAGTGTACAGGAGAATGGTGAAATACTGATTACTTAAGAAAAACACCCCGAAAATAAATCTGTTGCCAGATTAAAAGTTTTTGAGACAGATAAGTTAGTATGTTTTTTCAGCATAGAATGTGGTTGTCAGTTGACAGTTGACCTTGTTGCTGAACACACGTAACGCTCTAGCTCTCCTATTTGAAGATAACCGTTCTACACTAGTAATTTCACTCGTGTTTTCTTCCTTTTCTGCCTACTTGTCGCAAAGCGCAGTTATAAGTATTGTCACTCATGTCAGTGCAAGATAGTGCAAGTGAGCTAACTGCACATTGGATCTATTCGAGTTTACTGCATAAAACAAGGGAAGAACAATACAAAGTTTCACACCGTACTTGTCCACGATTTATTTGTTACACCTATTCGAGAACTACATCGCTGCAATATGGCTGACAAGTGCAAGGGTTGTGCAAAATCCGCAATGTCCAATCCGGCCAGATGCATGGCCTGCGGGATAATCTCGCATACCGGTGCAAATTGTTTATTCAGATCGGGTCACCCTTAACGGGCGACTTTTGAATTGTAAAACTGATCCTCTCTTAATGCCATCTGGCAGTTCTTCGGCAATCATCTCTCCAGTCAGCTCACATGCGTCTACATCAGGTGGCTCCTCCTCCTCCTTTACGGAGGGGCCTAAAAATGGGCCTATTAATGGGTTTACGGGAATCGGTTATTCGTCGTTATATGAGAAGATCTTGAGCTGAATAAGGGCTCATTCGAAAGAGGAAGGTTCAATGAAGGGGGCTCAACAAATCGTTTTAGTCACAAAACTCTTATAGTTACCTAAAATATACTTGGATTCAGTGGGCGTATTTTCTCGATTTTTCCTCTACTTTGGATACTCATATTATTAGATATCAACACAATCTCGTTAAACCATCGGTTGAGCCCCCTGCATTGAACCTTCCTCTTTCGAATGAGCCCTCACCCAGCCCTAAGTGTTCTCATATAAGGACAAATAATCGATTCCCGTAAACCCATTAATAGGCCCATTTTTGCCGGTAATGTCACCTCGCTGCATTACCCGTGTCTACCCCCTTAAGACATCGGCTAGATTCACAGTCGCCGAATAAGCAACGTCTTAAGTCTGAGCTTAAACATTTGCTTAGAAAAGTAAATGCTTATCGGTGTAGATTCACAGTCGATGCTTAATAAAGTCTTAAGCTCTTATGAATTCATAGTCGAATAAGTCCGCCTTATTTGTAGAAAACGAGTTCTTATTTGGCTTTATTGAGGTTACGTTTTTAAGTCGACAATATTGAGGACTTAAGCACGCGTTTGAAGGTGTATTGTGCAGTGATGGGACGAGAGAGAGTAGGTTAGGGTACACGAATACGGTAAAAGAGATTGTGTTTGCGGTATTATGCTACTGCAAGTTTCCAAGTAAGTCATATAAAGGGTAAACTTTACCTCAGGGGCCCAAAAATTATGGCCTTTTTTTTTACCTTCTTGAAGTACTTTACGTATAGAATCTGAAAATCCTAGTTTTAAGGCGCGGAATTCAATGGTTCAGAAGTTATACGTGTGTAAAAGTGAGCGTTTTTAGCGTATACCGGGTTTGCTGTACTCCGATGCTAACCCTTACCCTGATCATAACCCTAACCCTAACCCTAGCAATAGTAAAAAACGCCAATTATAATAGAAATTGAATGAAAGCCAAGTTTAGACTAATTTACCTACAAATTCTGTTTTACCAACGGCGACACCACTAATTGGAGGTGATTGGACGGCAACAGGCTACAAGTCAATATGGCGTCGAAATAACTCGTGAAATACGCTAAAAACGCTCACTTTCACACACGTATAACTTCTGAACCGATGGATTCCGCGCCTTAAAACTAGGATTTTCAGATTCTACTCGTAAAATACTTCAAGAAGGTAAAAAAAAAGGCCATAATTTTTGGGCCCCTGAGGTAAAGTTCAGCCCATATAAATATATATCAGTATCACTACTCTTAAAAGAAGTAGAAAAAAATAAAAATTATCTATATATGTACCGTAATTGTAGCTTATTCTGGGAGACACGATGAATGTTTCTCAGTCCACAGTCTCCCGCATAGTATTTAGGGTGAGTTTACTAATAGGCAGTCTGATGACGGAGTATATCAAGTTTCCCAGGGATCCGGACAATTCCACTCAAAATTGCAGGTTATTCAATAATCTGGGACAGGGAAACGGAGCTATTGGTTTACCAGGTGTGGATTTTATATCATTATAACTTTTTCTATATACACATATACATACATACATACATATACACATTAGATTAACAGCATTCAACAACATGAAAGAAATGTACAGAAATAGAAAAGGATATTTTTCATTGAATGTTCAGGTATGTCATTAAGTTATTTATTTTAACCAATATTCATTGAAATGAACCATATTAATATAAATGCAGGCTGTCGTGGGTCCTCGTATGGAATTTTCCGTACATCCCGATTACACATGGGATATGTGACGGGAGAATTAGATGGAATCTTTGTCGGGGAAGGTGGATATCCATATCTGCCTTTTCTCATGACACCTCTGCGGAATCCACAGACTGAAGAAGAAATAAGGTAATACTGATACTGTTTTACTTGTTTATTTACTTGTTTACTCGACTGATTGATGCACAAATTAACATTAAATTATTTGAACGACACAGGTACAATGAAATCCAGATCAGGACCCGACAGATAGTAGAAAGAACGTTCGGTCTTTGGCATTCTTGTAGAAGAAGATGAAATTGAAAACCAAAATGAAGATGGAGAAGAATTATTAGGAAACGTGGAAAATTTTAATGGCATTGATGGATTTGCTACACGTGAAGCACTGATTGCCCGTATGTTTCATGTAATTTGTGTAATTGTGTCAAACGAAATGTAATAAGGGGTTTTTCATGCCGCAAGGCTTTTTCACCTTATTGTGTCTATCGAGCGAATAAATAATCATTATTCTTTCAGCTCAAATTGGTTTAATTTATTGATTAAAATATTCTCATCCTCAGTCATATCACAACCTATACCTTAAACCACAGGATTTTTGCAATATCTTTTGCAATCACATACTGCTGATTTATTAATGATCTTCAATAATTGATAAGTTTGCTACAACTACTTTTAATTCATTTTTTAGGATTCATAATCAATAGAAAGAATTACATTTAAATTTTTCTTTTAAATAATTTCAGTCGCAAGTTTAATTTTGTGTTATTTTGTGTTCCTATTTCAGAATGAAACTTTAAATATAAGAGATTTTTATAACGTATGTGATAACATTAATAATAAAATTGTTACTTTCTCAATTGAATTGATTTTTTCTTAATAAATTTGGCTCTGTCTATCGCTCGCTCAATTATTTGAATTAATTCAAGCGATAGCGTATCTAATTCGTTACTCTCAACGAAAATCATGTTGGTTCTTGAAACTGTCGAAGTCCCTTCGACATCCTGCTTATTTACAGAGGGTCGTAAATTCTCTTAAGGGTTGCCTTGGTTTGCTAGCGCGAGACCTTTTTGTCTTCCGTTTTCTCTGGATCCCACGCTTTCTCTTAGCACGTGTGCACAGAATCGTTCTCGAGTCTTGGCGGAGCACCACCATCTTCCACGCGCCTGAGGGTGGAGCATGGCCAGGAGAAGGGGCCTACGCAGAACGGACTGGACTCCTCCACCATTGGACGAGGGATGATCCTGAGGGAGGATCCAGGTTTCCATCAAGGAAGGGGAATCGACCGACGACGCGTGAAGGTCTCTTCCGCCAAGCGTAGAACGTTCAGATTGATTTTGTCGTTCAATTAGCAAAGTTGTTCTCACGCTGCGAATCATAACGCATATTTAGAAACATAAAATCAAGATGGTTTAATAAAGAGTTGGATTTAACGCAATTTAAACATCAGTGATAATAGATTGTTAAACTCATTTCGCACCTTGCGAGCAGGGTGCTTTAGCGCCCCACTGGTACAGTCACAGCCGACTCTAGTAAAAATGGCAACACCGCGGGAGTCCAGTCTGAATATATCAACATCTAACCCTACTCTGTCTGCCTCCCGGACTCCCATCTATCTTGGATTTCGCCCATAAAGGGCTGGCGTACTTTGGGGACTTATCCGTCCCCTTTTGCCCAACGAAAACTAGCGTCCACGCGCATAGGGAGATGTGCTGGCAGCGTGGCTGCCAGCACCAAACTCCCGCGCATTTTTGAATTTTTCTTACTCTTACATTTTTCCTTCTATTATTATCATTACATCGTCATTCTATTTTAATCTCTTTCTCTTCTTTAGGGTTCGCTCATCTGTGTATATGTGTGTGTGTGTGCGTGTATGTGTACCTGTGTGTATGTTTTGTGTGACCCCTTTTAGTCGCCTCTTACGACAGGCAGCGGATACCGTGGCCGTATTCTAAGCCCCCCGAGCCACAGGGGGATCCCGGACTCCCAGACTCCCAGCCAATCAACGTCGTCAGACTCTCGGCTACTATCTGGACTTCATATAACCTCTTTGGTTTCGTTCCAATAATTTCGCTTGTTTCAAGGTTTTTATTCACTTATATACACGTTTATCAATTCTTAACTGTTTCAATTTGATCCAAAGATGGTTTCATTTTGCTTCATACCTAAATTATCTTGAAACCACTGTAAATATTTCAAATATCATGCTTCACAACACCAAACTACTTCGAGAGTACACAAAATTTATATCACATTTATAACAATTTTATACTACCACATCACTTCTACTTGCCATAGTTGCAACGTTTATGTATTGTTTATACATAATTAATACAAAATAGCGTATATTACTACAGCTTTTAATTAAAAAAGACGTTAATTACAATTCCGAGCACAAGACTCTGTTTTTGAAAATAGGACTCCCGATTGTCACGTTGTTCAGCATGGCTAGTACTAGAGTCGGCTGTGTAAGCAGCTGTTGGGAATGGGTGGAAATCACTCAACACGTGTCTATTCTGTACGAGCCTTTATTCCCAACACCACCCGACACACTTCGTGTCGCGTCTTCCCAACGTTCTTTTTTTTCTCTCTCTTGCCAACCTTTTCACTATTCCTAGGGCCGCTGCCCGCGCCCTCTAGGGTAGTGCCATCGTGCAGGGACGATTTGTCCCTAGAGGAACTTTGTCCCCTACACAGCTATATACAGGGTGTTCCGTAACTTGTGTAACTCTCGGAAACGGGGGGTTGCTCGGGTGATTCCGAACAACATTTTCCTTTACCAAAATGTCGTTTGAAGCTTCGTTTTTAAATTATTAAAGAAAAACATTGGCCAATCAGAGCGCGCGCTGAGCCACAGGAGCGTTGGATTTTAACGGCGCTCGGTCGTGGTCGTGAACAAATGCATTGGCACAGCGTAGGTATCAAGGGAAGAGTGCGACAAATGTTACATCGTCTTAAATCAATAACAATGTGAAATCATGAACAACAAAGACGATGTAACATTTGTCGCACTCTTCCCTTGATACCTACGCTGTGCCAATGCATTTGTTCACGACCACGACCGAGCGCCGTTGAAAGCTAACGCTCCCGCGGCTCAGCGCGCGCCCGGCGCGCGCTCTGATTGGCCAGTGTTTTTCTTTAATAACTCAAAAACGAAGCTTCAAACGACATTTTGGTAAAGGAAAATGTTGTTCAGAATCACCCGAGCAACCCCCCGTTTCCGAGAGTTACACAAGTTACGGAACACCCTGTATAGGGCCGTATTCAGAGTCGCGACTAAAGTGAGGACTTAAGACGTTCTTTACAAAGATCGTCTTATTCGAATAAGCAATGCTTAAGTCGCTCTGTATTCAGAGTCGGAGAATAAGACCGACTTAGTTAAGAAAACGATGAATAAGCTTTGCTTAGTAAAGTCCGTGGTTAAGCAATGCTTATTTGACGTTCGGCTATTTCCGTCGATTTTCTACTGTAACAACCAATGAAAATGATTTTTGAAACTGTAGCATTATTTGTTAGAGCGGCGCTTTTTGAATTGAATTTTAACGCTATCGCTTGAATTAATTCAAATAATTGAGCGTGCAATAGACAGAGCCAAATTTATTAAGTCAAAATCAATTCAATTGAGAAAGTAACAATTTTATTATTAATGTTATCACATACGTTATAAAAATCTCTTATATTTAAAGTTTCATTGTGAAATACGAACACAAAATAACACAAAATTAAACTTACGACTGAAATTATTTAAAAGAAAAATTTATATGTAATTCTTTGTATTGATTATGAATCCTAAAAAATGAAATAAAAGTAGTTGTAGCAAACTTATCGATTATTGAAGATCATTAATAAATCAGCAGTATGTGATTGCAAAAGATATTGCAAAAATCCTGTGGTTTAAGGTATAGGTTGTGATATGACTGAGGATGAGGGTATTTTAATCAATAAATTAAACCAATTTGAGCTGAAAGAATAATGATTATTTATTCGATCGATAGACACAATAAGGTGAAAAAGCCTTGCGGCATGAAAAACCCCTTATTACATTTCGTTTGACACAATTACACAATGAAACATACGGGCAATCAGTGCTTCACGTGTAGCAAATCCATCAATGCCATTAACATTTTCCACGTTTCCTAATAATTCTTCTCCATCTTCATTTTGGTTTTCAATTTCATCTTCTTCTACAAGAATGCCAAACACCGAACGTTCTTTCTACTATCTGTCGGGTCCTGATCTGGATTTCATTGTACCTGTGTCGATCAAATAATTTAATGTTAATTTGTGCATCAATCAGTCGAGTAAACAAGTAAATAAACAAGTAAAACAGTATCAGTATTACCTTATTTCTTCTTCAGTCTGTGGATTCCGCAGGGGTGTCATGAAAAATATCCTTTTCTATTTCTGTACATTTCTTCCATGTTGTTGAATGCTGTTAATCTAATGTGGGTGCAATCAATAGCGCCATCCACACCTGGTAAATCAATTACATTGTATATGTATGTATGTATGTATATGTGTATATAGAAAAAGTTATAATGATATAAAATCCACACCTGGTAAACCAATAGCTCCGTTTCCCTGTCCCAGATTATAGAATAATCTGCGATTTTGAGTGGAATTGTCCGGATCCCTGGGAAACTTGATATACTCCGTCATCAGACTGCCTATTAGTAAACTCACCCTAAATACTATACGGGAGACTGTGGGCTGAGAAACATTCATTGTGTCCACCAGAATAAGCTACAATTACAGTACATATATATATATAGATAATTTTTATTTTTTTCTACTTCTTTTAAGAGTAGTGATACTGATATATATTTATGACTTACTTAAAAATTTGCAGTAGCATAATACCGCAAACACAATCTCTTTTACCGTATTCGTGTACCCTAACCTACTCTCTCTCGTCCCATCACTGCACAATAACAACTTCAAACGCGTGCTTAAGTCCTCAATATCGTCGACTTAAAAATCTAACCTCAATAAAGCCAAATAAGAACTCGTTTTCTACAAATAAGGCGGACTTATTCGACTATGAATTCATAAGATCTTAAGACTTTATTAAGCATCGACTGTGAATCTACACCAATAAGCATTTACTTTTCTAAGCAAATGTTTAAGCTCAGACTTAAGACGTTGCTTATTCGGCGACTGTGAATCTAGCCGACGTCTTAAGCATGTGTTTAAGCCCAGCTTCGAAATAAGTTGCGACTGTGAATACCGCCCATAGGGGATCCTTCCAGAAAATTTTGTCTTTTGTTCTTTGTAAACGCTCAAGAGAAGTACTCGTGTAAAACATTTATTTTCAATTCAATTTATTGTTCTTGTTCTAATTCATTAAACTTAAAGTTAATCGTCATTAAAAGTTTAGTTCATTTTAAATAGTTTAAAATCAGTTTACTTTTCTTTAAAATAATTCACGTGAGCAGAGTGCTTTAGCGCTCCACGGGCGGCTTACCCACGTTCCTTGGATCTTAAAATCCTTAGAATCACGAAGAATCGCGCAACACCGTAAAATACTGTAAAATGTAAAAAACCCTAGAAAACGCTCGGATGACCCAACCGTGCATGAAACTGTTGCGAGTGGATTTCAGGTGTCTAGGGATTTTTGGATGTTTACAACGTGGGTAAGGTGCCCGTGGAGCGCTAAAGCACTCTGCTCGCGGCGCGAGTTTTAATAAAATACACTTTGAATTTAAGAAAAAAATAATAGTTTGCATTTTTTTATTCTTTCCAATTCTTAACAATTTGACTCAAGTCGGGTTGAAGCTTCGAATCGTTCTGAGCTTGGCGGTGAAGATCTTCGATCGATGTTGGCTGCCATCCCCTCTTCGCTGGATCCTGAATCCTCCCTTAGGATCATCCCTGGTCCAATGGTGGAGGAGCCCATCTCTGTCCGGAGGCGGTCCCTCTCCCTGACTTCGGTCCACCCTTGGGCGAGTGGAAGATGGTGGTGCTCCGCCAAGACTCGAGAACGATTCTGTGCACACGTGCTAAGAGAAAGCGTGGGATCCAGAGAAAACGGCAGATAAAAAGGTCTCGCGCTAGTGAGCCAAGGCAACCCTTAAGAAAATTTACGACCCTCTGTAAATAAGCAGGATGTCGAAGATACTTCGACAGTTTCAAGAACTAACATGATATTCGTTAAGAGTAACGAATTAGATACGGCCCGCAATAAATTAGTTTCTTAGAAATTTCAAGTGTGACAGTCTTATTTCTCCGGATTTCCAACTCTCTCCCAACACGATTACCCGTGTTGAAAGTTTTACAATGTCTTATCTATTGTTTGTTTATTCCTTTGAATTTTGGCTCCTAATTTATGGGCATTGATATAACATAATGCAGACATGCTGCAGTCATACTCGTATAGCATCGTCGCCATATTACATTTCATTCAACACTTGCGATTACAAGCCTGCAGCTAAATTCACACGATATTGCACACATACATACAGGCGAGGTTCGCAACAAAACCGAGCGGCATGTGTTGTGCCAACCTTACTTTCGTTTCTCTTGTTTACAGGTCAAAGTTCAAGGAACCAAAAGGTATTTTTTTCAAATTGGTTCTATGGAATGTGTTTGTGTATATACATACAAATGTAATAATGTGTATGTGGCAAAGTGTGTAAGTAAATACATTGGAGAGGTTATGCTATAACTTCCAAATATTAATTCTATAAAAAACAATACATTACAATGACAACCATAAGTATGGATATACTATGTTCAAATTTTAATAATAATCATAAAGAATAACACTCGTAATTGTATATTTAAAACGAATTATTTCAGTTTAAAACAAACGCAGTTAATAGATATTTATTATTAGAGTCATAAATTATTAAAATGACTGAGAAGTCTGGATGTGGCGAATTACAACAACTAGTACAGGAAGAAGAATGTGAGGAACCATTAAGTCAAGGTGGAGAAGCTACTCCGCCTTCTACTCCAGCAAAGTGTTTTCATCCAAATAAAAATGATACTCATAGTTCTCACGTCTCGGTATGAATTAAATATTATTTATTCAACATTGTTGATACGATATAAATGGTTCATAATGAAATTATAAAAACAATATTTTTATTTTTAAAGCATATGAATTTAAGACTTTTATTAGTTTAAATAAAAAATAATAATATGAATTTTGAAAAGTGATAATAAAGATAAGAATAAAAAAAGTGGAATACTCTATATATGTAAAAAAAAAATAGTTTTTAAGAAAAAATGTATGTTATTTTAGCAACAAGTATTATGGGAACCTAATGTACAAACATCGCCTATGGTTAGTAAAGGAAGTTCTGGTCAAGCAACAAGTCAAGGATCTATGATTTCTGGCCGTGCTGTGAACCTCTCAAATCATGGAAATCAATCGCGTTTAATTTTCATGAATGAAAAAGAAAAACAAAAACCAAGTCGACCAGAACTATCAAAACTGAATCGTCAACACAAAGGTAATTTTATGTGTTGCAACAGTATATTCAAAATTTAATTTAAAATATTCTTATTTTTGAAAAGTGAAATCTCACATACAAATCTTTTTTATCGTAACTTTATTTTCATAGAGAATCGTACCTGTTCAATTCTTATTACAGCTACTCTGTCATCACAGATATATAAAGTCACTATTATTATTGTTACTATATCATCTTCTGATAAATTATAATTTTTATGTTTTTATTACATTTTTTGGTTGTTTTGGTGTCATAAAATAAAGCCTTGACGCCATGCAAACATCATTGCTTTTTGTCAGAGGTTCCTGATGTCCGCCACATGGAACAAGCTTTATTACAACTGTTGGAAGATTTTCATAGCGGCAATTTACGAGCATTTGGTATGCTAAATGTATTTTTATGCCACATGTATTATAATAATAACTGGATTCTAAAATAAAAAAAATTCAATTCAGGAAAAGATTGTAGTATGGAACAGATGACAGAAATACGAGAACAACAAGAACGACTGGCTAGGCTTCACTTTGAATTAGTACAGAGACAAGATATTGGAGGGGAACAGTCAGGTCTTCGACACTCAAGTGCTAATATGCATCATTTGTTGCATCGCCTTCAACAACTCAGTGTTTGTATTGAAAAATTACATAGTAAGTGATTTTAAAGTACATGTAAAGTGTACAAAAATTATTTAAACAAAGTATTTAAATAAAAGCATAAACTTATATTTGATAAAAGATTTAAATTTTAGAAGCTTCTTGTGACACTGTTTTTACATAATTTAATATTTAAATCGTAATTATTTAGAAGTTAGCTTTCCACTTCGATCTTAATAATTTTTGGATATGTGGTGGGGGGTGTAATTTAGAACAACCTTTTCTTTTTGAAGTATGTGGCGGTCTTCTTTAGTTTTGAAGATATTTGCGAAAAACTTTTGGTATTACTACAGGGAATTCGGCTTATGCGTGAGCGTCGCATAGTGCCTCAAAACGGCTTCGACGATCAAAAATCTGTAACTTCGGTTCTATTTGAAATATTTTAATGAAATTTTGGGAAGTTTTTGCCTATATTATGGTACTTAAGTTGTACCAATATAAATCATATTGAACTCCAGGGTGTCAAAATATTCACGTATAAAATGTAACGCGTTCAATATCCTTCACTTGTTAGACATATTTTATGTTATTTGACAAAAATTTGATTCAAAATTGCTAATAACTATAGGAGAAACGGATTTAATAATTAAAAAATGCCAAAATATGTGTTATTATAATATATTTATTTATATTTATTATGATCTATACTAAATCATTCGTGAAAACAGTTTCGACAATTATGAAAGTTTATTATGGCATATTGCAAGGACGAAATAAAGTTTTGGATGACGAATATACACGTGGAATGCAGTTAACTGATTAATAATCGTATCTAGTACTGTTTTTCTATCATCGTGCGCAGCGGCCAAGATGGGTGTAATTTCATTCAATCGCCATTTTCTTAAACGAGGGCAAGTAGGGGCAACCAATTTTTTCTGATTCTGATAGAGGAAGGTTGACTCTTTACTACAGTAATAATCAAACCCCGCCCAAGTTGCGGCATTTTTTAAAAATCAAACCCAAAGTTAAGATTTTAGTTAAATGTACTTCGTTTCAATCAGATCCTATTATTTAAAAAGTTGTTAACATTTTAACTTACTTTATGCACTGAATAGAATCTATACTAATCTAGTAAACTTTATAATTCATTTGAATTTTATCTTTCCTGGTAAAGTTCTTTAAAATCGTACATTGAAGTTACGGGTAATATCATCAGCGTTTCGTTCTGAGGAATTTCTACTGACTTTAAGTGCGGACCATAGCAAAACGGAAGCAAATATGAAAAAACGGATTACACTACGTTAAACTACAGTTTATTCTCTATCCATGTACGCAAATAGTTTTTCAATTTTCATGTTCACGAAAATCGACTTTTGATCGCCGAAAGCCATTTTGTCCCACTGTGCGTCGGTGAGAGCGCTCGGCGTTCGTATTGGTGAGCGGTAGCCGACCGCTTATCTTTTGTTTAGATATGTACGGGGAACCGAGTGGTTTCACTACATGGTGGCCCAGAAATATCTATTCTAGTATATATCAGCTATACAGGGTAATTCTCCCGCTACAGGACACAAAGGAACACTGGCGACAACGGACCCCTTGACCGCACCAGAAGGAGGTCCGTATTGTCACGTGCCAGCGGGGACCTACCCGGGCTGAGACGACTCTGTGGCTTCATGGTGCGATCAAGGGGTTCATTGTCGCCAGTTCCTTTGTGTCCGGTAGCGAGAGGATCACCCTGTATGTACATTGAGTTGCATCGAACTTGTCGCACTGAAGTTGTCGTACTAACATATTCACGCCGCGTCGGTGAGCCGATGCACCTCACCGATCGGCTCACCGACGCGGCGTGAATGTGTTAGTGCGACAAGTTCAATGCAACTCACGTCAGATGGCGAGATCGGTTTGTGGCGACCTCTGCTGATGGTCGACCGTCTCGCCGAAGCGTACACTTCCAATAAATATACCGCGACATCTACTTCCGGGAAAAGCGTCGTTTTCCCGTTCCGGATGGAAGTTTTTCATTCTCGTGGGGACGTTTGAAGCGGTAGCTTTGTGTTTTGAGAAACTTTGTATTCCGTTCGTGGGTGTTCGCATCAAAGAATTTATAGGCGTTGTTGAGCGTTCTAAGCTGTGATAAGTGCATTAGGACCAGTTAAATGTACAGCGTAGTTACAAATTTATAATAATTAACAATTAATAAAACTCTATATGAAAAGCGGTAGTGAGCTTGTTTTCCATCAATTGATAAAGTAGGAATACTAACTCCTAAGGAATCACTTATTCCTACAATTGGTGACCCCGACGTGATCGCCGTAGTGCAACCGTTATTAAGCGCGTGAAATCAAAGCAAAAAAAAAACAGTAAATGCCGCTGGAACATTCACCCACGCGAGAGGACGGACAACAAGACAAGATGGCGGACCGAAAGGAAACGGTAAATGAGCCCGCTCCTGAGGCATCCATCAATTCAGCTACCTTACGACGGCTACCGCCGTTTTGGAAGGAGAATCCGGCTGCATGGTTCATCACAGTGGAGATGACCTTTGATCTGGCGCGAATAACCAGCGACGATACGAAGTACCGTTACGTGGTGACGAATTTGGACCACACCGTACTGCCCTTCGTCATGGACGTATTGGCCTCTCCACCGGCGCGTGGTAAATACGAGGAGATAAAGAAACGGATCATCGAAGCATTTGATGAGTCTCACGAAACCAAATTGAGGAAGCTGCTGCGAGGAAGTGAAGTGATGGACGAGAAACCCTCGCATTGTTTGCAGAGACTTAGAAATCTGGCTGGTGGGCAAGTCGGAGAAAACGTTCTGCGTACGCTCTTTTTGGAGCAATTACCGGAGAGCATGAGAACTGTTCTCGCTATTAGCGATACGGCGGATCTGCAACGGCTAGCGCTTCTAGCTGATAAGATTGCAGAGATGTCTGTGCCGAGGGTGGCGGCCATTGAAGCATCAACCCCTGTAATTCCACCACCGTCCACCAGGATAGAGGCGCTGGAGGCTAAGGTGGAGAAGCTAGTCTCGATGGTGGAGACGCTCACTACCCGACAGTCCCGCCAACCCTACAGGTCCCAGCCAAGATGGCGGCCACGCGGTAGCCCTGGAAGGGGGCGATCTGGAAGTCGGTCAACTTCACGCGAAGGGAACAACTACTGTTTCTACCACCGGAGGTTCGCTGAGAGGGCCCATCGATGCGTCATTCCTTGTGGATGGCCAGGTCCACCACCTACTGGAGCTTCGGCTAACCCTGCCACGCAGGGAAACTGATTGCGCAACCCCGGATCGAGATGGCGTCGGATGGTCGCGACGAGAACTGCCGTCTCACTATTAAGGATAGGAATAGTAATTTATATTTTTTAATTGATACAGGGGCGGATATCTCCGTATTGCCGCACAGATCGGTAAGAGGAGAACCCGCCATTACTGACTCTAAGATTTATGCGGCGAATGGCACTCCGATAAGTACATTCGGATCGCGGAGGTTGACTCTGAACCTCGGATTGCGTCGTCCGTACACGTGGGAGTTCATTGTCGCGAAGGTTCAACAGCCTATTATCGGTGCTGATTTTCTCAAGCGTTTCGGTCTTCTGGTTGATTTACGAAATAAGAGACTGATCGACGAATTAACTAAAATACAAACTACTGGTTTTTTACAGATGGCGACTCAAACTTCATTGACGACTGTTGACATAAACAACCCGTACAGACGACTGTTACAGGAATTTATTGCCATTACTCGGACAGTACAAAAACAGGAAGTTCCCGCCCATCAGGTACGTCACCACATAGTAACCAGGGGCTCACCGGTCGCGGAAAGGGCGCGAAGGTTGCCCCCGGAAAAATTAAAGGCAGCAAAAGCCGAAGTTGACCACCTTATTGCAGCAGGGATTTGCCAGCCTTCTAGTAGTCAGTGGGCAAGTCCATTACATATGGTCCAAAAAAAGAATGGTGGCTGGAGACTATGTGGTGACTACCGGCGTCTAAACAGCATTACAGTCCCTGACAAATATCCAATTCCTCACGTGCAGGATTTCGCACATAGACTTGACGGAACGACAGTTTTTACTACTTTAGATTTAACGTGGGCTTATCACCAGATACCAATCAATCCAGAGGATCGAGCGAAAACCGCCATCATCACGCCATTCGGGCTATACGAGTTTAATGTGATGACGTTTGGGTTAAAGAATGCAGCACAGAGTTTTCAAAGATTCATGGACGATGTACTCAGAGGTTTGAACTTCGTTTTCTGTTTTGTGGACGATATTTTGATCGCCTCTGCCAATGAGCTTGAACACGAGGAGCATCTGAGGTGTGTTTTTGAAAGGCTAAAGGCTTACGGGTTATCGATTAATTTGTCGAAGTGCGTTTTTGGGGCACATTCCGTACAGTACCTGGGGTACCTGATAGACTCTATGGGAGCCAGGCCTGTACCGGAAAAAGTTGAAGCCATTAAAAATTATAATAAGCCAAAGACAATAGCCGATTTGCGCAGATTTTTGAGCATTCTAAATTTTTATCGAAGGTTCATTAAGGATGCAGCTGCGATACAGGCTCCACTTCATAAATACTTAGAAGGAGCAAGGAAACGTGATAAGCGAGTTATTCAATGGACGCCTGAGGCTGAGGAAGCCTTCGATAAGTGTAAAGGCTCATTGGCGGATGCAGCACTGCTAGTACATCCACGCGATAACGCACCTTTAATGTTAGCTACAGACGCTTCCGATATTGCTATGGGAGCGGTTTTGCAACAGGAAGTTAAAGGAATGTGGGAACCACTAGGTTTTTTTTCAAAGAAGTTTACACCCCAAGAGTCAAGGTACAGTACGTATGACAGAGAATTAACAGCAATTTTTAAAGCAACCAAATATTTTAGACACATGTTAGAAGGACGTGACTTTACCATACAGACGGACCATAAACCACTGACTTACGTTTTTGCACAGAAATCTGATAAAGCCTCACCTAGACAATTACGTCAACTTGATTATATAGGACAGTTCACTACTAGGATAGTTCACATTTCGGGAGTAAATAATTCAGTGGCTGATGCTCTATCACGGCTGGACGTTGTCAGTATGCCAGTCGTGGTGAGTACACAAGAAATAGCCCAACAGCAGGAATTAGATACAGAGCTTACACGTATTCTGCAGGGTGGTTCTTCATTAGACCTGAAACAGCTTAAATTAGATAGTTCTGAAACTATCGTTTATTGTGACATATCCACCGACAACATCAGGCCTTATATACCAGCAGTGTTAAGAAGGCGCATCTTTGATACCGTCCACAATCTTGCGCATCCGAGTGGTAGAGCTACGAAGAGGATGATTGGCAGTAGATTTGTTTGGCCAAAAATGAATAGAGATGTAGTTCGGTGGGCCAGAACTTGTATTAATTGCCAAAGAAGTAAGGTTGCCAGACATACTGTTAATGTTCCTCAAAAGATGGTTGTTCCAGAGGGTAGATTCGACCATGTACACTTAGACATTATAGGACCTCTGCCCATAGCGAAGGGTTATAAATACTGTGTAACGATGATAGACAGGTTTTCCCGGTGGCCTGAGGCTGTGCCAGTCAAGGATATTTCTGCGGAAATCGTCGCCTCAGAATTCTACGCCGCATGGGTGGCGAGGTTTGGAGCCCCGGCCACTATCACAACCGACAGGGGAGCTCAATTTGAAGCTCAACTATTTTCTGCGTTAACGGTTCTTGTAGGGTGTAAAAGAATCCGCACCACTGCTTACCATCCAGCGTCGAATGGCATGGTAGAGCGGTGGCATAGGTCCCTAAAAGCGGCAATAATGTGTCACGAGTCACAGGACTGGGTCGCGGTGCTTCCCACGGTGTTATTGGGACTGCGATGTAGTTTTAAAGAGGACATAGGTGCATCGGCAGCTGAATTATTGTATGGTGCACCCCTTAGATTACCTGGCGAATTTTTTATGGACGTTCAACCTCTTGACAGTTTTAATATTAGTAAATTCCGTGACGCCATGAGACAAGTACGACCAAAACCCACGGTGCATCACGCACGCAAATCGCACTTTGTATCTAAAGATTTATATTCGTGCAGTCATGTTTTTGTGCGCGTTGACGCTGTTAGAAGGCCCCTGGAACAGCCATACGAGGGCCCATGTCGCGTATTGCGGAGAATATCCGATCGCACCTTCCTTATCGAGTTACGAGGAAAGGACCAGGTCGTTTCGGTGGAACGGTTGAAACCGGCATTTATAGAAATATTAGAAGAGTCAACGCAACCCTTAACACGTTGAGTGCTACGCCGGTCCCTAGGGACCGGAGGTGGACTTTCCGTTCAGCCGGCGCCGGTCCCTGGGGACCGGCAATCGATTTTTCGTTTAAGCGGCGTGGATTCTCGGCATCAAGTGCTCACGCGCTTGGGCGACACCGAGCCGAGCGCTGCCGGCTGAGCGGAAAGTCTAGCGAAATCGGCGCCGCACTCAACGTGTTAAGGACCTATTCGAGGGTGTCGTCTGCTCTCCGTAACGGGTCGAGAGACTCGGAAGGGGGTAGTGTGGCGACCTCTGCTGATGGTCGACCGTCTCGCCGAAGCGTACACTTCCGATAAATTTACCGCGACATCTACTTCCGGGAAAAGCGTCGTTTTCCCGTTCCGGATGGAAGTTTTTCCATTCTCGTGGGGACGTTTGAAGCGGTAGCTTTGTGTTTTGAGAAACTTTGTATTCCGTTCGTGGGTGTTCGCATCAGAGAATTTAAATGCGTTGTTGAGCGTTCTAAGCTGTGTCAAGTGCATTAGGACCAGTTAAATATACATCGTAATTACAAATTTATAATAATTGACAATTAATAAAACTCTATATGAAAAGCGGTAGTGAGCTTGTTTTCCATCAATTGATAAAGTAGGAATCCTAACTCCTAAGGAATCACTTATTCCTACACATATTCCAATATGGAAGATTTATTCCATGTATGAAATGAATAGTTAGAGTTTTAATATTGAAAATATGTATTTGAAAATGTTGTTATAAATGCAGATACGTGTTTTAGTTTGAATTGCTCAGCGAAGAATGAATGGTTACAAAAGTAATTCTGATTTGTTTAAAATAACAAAAGAACAATAAACGTTGTTACAAAAAGTTGGCGGTGAGAAAATTCTTCAATCTGTCTTATCGACAGCGGCCGCCACACGACGCTGCGGCGTGAATGTGTTAAGGGGGTAGACACGGGTAATGCAGCGAGGTGACATTACCGGCAAAAATGGGCTTAAACAGGGGTTTACGGGAATACATTTTTCGTCCTTCTATGAGAAGATTTAGGGCTGGGTGAGGGCTCACTCGAAAGAGGAAGGTCCAATGCAGGGCGGTCTGGTCATGGTTCAACGCGACTGTGTTGATATCTAATAATATGAGTGTCCAAAGTAGAGGAAAAATCGACAAAATACATCCGCAGATTCCAAGTATTTTTTAGGTCACTAAAACAGTTCCGTGACTCAAACGGTGACCAGACCGCCCTGCATTGAACCTTCCTCTTCCGAATGAACCGTTATTTAGATCAAAATCTTCTCATATGAGGACGAAAAGTGTATTCCCGTAAAAGCATACCCAAAGGCCAATTCCCGCATTATCTGGATACTACAGAGCAAGTCACGTGACAAATTTAGTTCAGCTAGTAGTTATAAGGTGGCGTCTAAGTAGAAAGGCTGCCGATCTGGAATCGTAGCCAGAATCAAGCGTCAGTTTGATTACGTCACTCGAACTGTGCTGCGAAGGCAAGCGAAAAGGGCAACAACGCCCGAACGCTGAGTGAGACGCACTACAGTCATACTGTCCTTCTCTCATTCTGAATGTTGAGATTGTCCCTTTTCTCTAAGTTTTGACTGCCGCCCGCCTGGATTTTTCATAGCGCCCCATAACAAACCTCGCCTCATTCAAACTATACCGTGTTTGGTATCATTTTAATCAGAAAAATTTCACCAATGCGCTAGTAAAAATTTCATTTAAAAAAAGTCAAAAATAAAAAGGTTTTATAATTGAATTAGTATTAGTCACACCTATATGTTTCGGCTCTTTCCTTCGATCATTGGACCTCTCTCTTTCCACCACTGTCTGTCCTTTTCTACGTTCACGCTTGGCTGCTCGTCGCGTGTAACCCGAGATTCGACACCTCGACTGGATATATGCAACGCCTGGGTCCCAATGTTTGTTGCATATATCCAAGTTTTACTATACTTTTATTAATTAAGAAACATTTATTTAAAAAAGTTAATAACTTTTTCTAAAAATAATTCTCAGATTGCATGTTCCTTCGCTTCTTTACAGTAGGCATATATTTTTCAGCAGCGAGGAGTGCTACGGTGCGCTATATAAAATCCACACGTTTGGTCAGTCAGAATTTATCGGAGCGGGACAATTCTATGATTTGGGTTGAAAGAAGGATAGCATGATCACCGTACATCTCACTCTAAACACGCGCCAATCTTTCGTTTTCGTTCTTCGGGCGTATCGTTGCGATGCCTCTGGCGAGATGAGCGTTTGAATGTGTTTGTAAAAATACTTGAGGCGCTGTTGCCTTCCTAGATCGTGTTGCGCGCACGCTAGCTGAGAATTAAACCTTTCAAGTTCGTAACAAAACACGCAAGTGGCTCCACCAGGCCCAACGAAAAAACTACTGTAATACCGACGTCTCGAATCGGAGAGGTTACGTGTCGTGTCTACCCCCTTAATGAATTTGTAGCCAACTTCACTGCGACAAGTTCAGTACAACTCAGTGTACAGGAGAATGGTGAAATACTGATTACTTAAGAAAAACACCCCGAAAATAAATCTGTTGCCAGATTTATTAAAATTTTTTGAGACAGATACGTTAGTATGTTTTTTCAGCATAGAATGTGGTTGTCAGTTGTCAGTTGACCTTGTTGCTGAACACACGTAACGCTCTAGCTCTCCTATTTGAAGATAACCGTTCTACACTAGTAATTTCACTCGTGTTTTCTTCCTTTTCTGCCTACTTGTCGCAAAGCGCAGTTATAAGTATTGTCACTCATGTCAGTGCAAGATAGTGCAAGTGAGCTAACTGCACATTGGATCTATTCGAGTTTACTGCATAAAACAAGGGAAGAACAATACAAAGTTTCACACCGTACTTGTCCACGATTTATTTGTTACACCTATTCGAGAACTACATCGCTGCAATATGGCTGACAAGTGCAAGGGTTGTGCAAAATCCGCAATGTCCAATCCGGCCAGATGCATGGCCTGCGGGATAATCTCGCATACCGGTGCAAATTGTTTATTCATATCGGGTCACCCTTAACGGGCGACTTTTGAATTGTAAAACTGATCCTCTCTTAATGCCATCTGGCAGTTCTTCGGCAATCATCTCTCCAGTCAGCTCACGTGCGTCTACATCAGGTGGCTCCGCCTCCTCCTTTACGTTCGAGGATATCAGGGATCTCTTCCGCAATGAGATACTGAACCTACGACTAGAATATGATAACATTATCAAAAACGAGTTGTCAACTTTGATGGGCGAAATGACTGCAATGTGGTGTGAATTAAATGAACGGCTCACTCTTTTGGAGAATCGAAATGATGCTGGTCAAAACACGACTATCTCTACTCCGGAATTGACGTTCACCATTGTGGCTGAGATTGCTGAGGAGGAGAAGAGGTCCAAGAACGTTCTCATCCGCGGCGTCCCGGAACCATCAGCTACAGGCACTGGAACTCCACAATCGACTCGCGACCAGGACGTTTCTACAGCTAGACAAATCCTGAATAGCATCGATTCGGCGGACTACATAGCAATTAGTGTTTCTCGATTAGGAAAACCAGGTAAATCACCAGGCTCCTACATATTTCCTTGCAGGACGCTGAGTTCGCCAGGCATATTCTTGCCAACAAAAGTAGATGCAGCGGACTCTTCAAAATAACGGATGATAAGTCTCCAACAGAACAGGCATATTTACGGGATCTGCGCCTCAAACTTCAAACTCTTCACAACCAAGGAGATACAATAAAAGCTGGATATATGCAACGAAAGATTGGCTCGATATATGCAACATCGCTATCCCCCTAGGCGAACCGAGACGCTCGACAAGGAAGCCGTGTAATACGATCCGAACTGTTATATCGGCGTGACTAATACTAATTCAACCATAAAACTTTTTTATTTTTAACTTTTTCTTAATGAAACTTTTATTAACGCATTTGTGAGATTTTTCTGATTAAAATAATACCAAACACGATATAGTTTGAATTATATTCATTTATTTATTTATTTATTCAGAATATGCTGCTGAACTATTGACTGCAAATTAGGTGCTTTATGATGTTAGGAACAGCCCGTGATTTCCATGAAACTGGACAGTTTCTTTCTATTGAAAATTAAAGTAATTTACAAACTAACAATAATAAGAGAATGATAATAGAATAAATAAACAATAATAATAGAATAAACAACATAGAATCGACACCTTGGCTACATATGTATAAGACAGGCCGTACATCAAAGATGCATCAAACACGCAACATGCAATATGCGACGTAATGTAAATGTTACATGTTGCTAAATTGCGTAAACCAGTGCAGGAAATTAATCCTGAAAAATTAAAACAATTTTATATGCGCGGTATTTACCTTACGTCGCATGTTGCATGTTGCGTGTTTGATGCATCTTTGGTGTACGGCCTATCTAAATGATGTGTACGAACGCAGAATTGGCATCGCGGCTAAATACAAACGATGTGTACGAACTCAGAATCGACACCTCGTCTGGATATATGCAACGTTTGAAAGCAGAACCGACACCGCGGCTGGTTTTCATTTCCAACCCTCTTTTGCTTTTCGCCAACTTTTAACATCAATTTTAGCAAGTAATTATAATTGAAACTATATCGTGTTTGGTACCATTTTAATCAGAAAAATCTCACCAATGCGCTAGTAAAAGTTTCATTAAAAATAAGTCAAAAATAAAATAGTTTTATGATTGAATTAGTATTACTCGCACCGATACGTTTCGGCTCTTTCCTTTGATCATTGGACCTCTCTCTTTCCTCCACTGTCTGTCCCTTTCTACGTTCACGCTTGGCTGGTCGTCGCGTGTAACCCGAGATTCGACACCTCGGCTGGATATATGCAACGTCTGGGTTCCAATCTCTGTTGCATATATCCAGCTTTTACTGTACCACGAAGACCATACGGTATATTAAGGGCATCCCATGTATTGTTGATTCTCACAACAAATCTAAGCCTGGCAGTTCAAGAAACTAATTAAGTTTCTAAATCTAGGTGCACGATAGTGCGCCAGGCCAAGTTCCAGCCTACGCACACAGTGTGTATATTACACGAAGGTTTAAAGCCGATTTTTACCCTTTCATAAGTTTTGTCCACTTCAAGATAAACCCATGAAATTTAAAATACATATTACGAGAGTGGAGATAAGCAAAACCTACGAGTTTCAAATTTCTGCGTTTAGCCGTTTCCAAGATATAGGCGGTGGAAAATTGGAGTTTATACGACTCACCGACTCACTGACTCATCAAAATTATAAAGCACTTCCCGTGTAGGTAGAAACTTGAAATTTGGCATGGTGATAGATATTGACGTGTAAATAAAGGGAAAAATCGAAAAATCCCAAAAAGTTTGAAAGTATCCCGCCCACAGGGGTTTTAATTGTTAGCAGCTAGGGTATACTAATATACTATAATAAACCACTTCATGGGTAGGTTAAATGTTGAAATTTGATGGGAAGAAGGTTCTTTTAGCACAAGTACAGAAAATTATCAAAAATGCCTAAAAAGTGTAATAGTGCCCCGCCCACAGAAGTTTTTTTTATGAAAGTAGAGGGTAGAGTTTTTATATTATAATTCTATAAACCAGTTCCCGTGTAAGAAGAATTATTAAAACTGTTTTGGTAGGAAGAAGGAAGCTCTATGGAAAACTTTCTCAAGAAAAACAATCTACATTATTTTAAACACTTAGAAAAAAGTAAGGATATCTCCCACAAAAAAACATAAATGTGAAACAAAGGCCAAGTGCTCCCCCCCCCAATCCTAACGCAAAGGCCAATAAAAGAAATGAAATCAATTATCTATGTCCAAGTTCTTTTATTCAGTCTTCAGACAAAGACTAATTGTAAGTGTAGGTATACGTTTCAAACTAAAAATATCGGCCAATAAAAGAGGTGATATAAAAACAACATGTCCAAGTTCATTGCTAAGGAGTCCTGAGTGAAGACACTACTTTCCCTAGTATACCTCATTGTTGATCTACCTACTTATTATAAATAAAAATATACTTGAACTAAATATTAACAATAATACTTGGCAATGTTTTGTTTCCTTAGCAATGAACTTGGACATGTTGTTTTTATATCACCTCTTTTATTAGCCGATGTTTTTAGTTTGAAACGTATACCTACACTTACAACTAGTCTTTGTCTGAAGACTGAATAAAAGAACTTGGACATAGATAATTGATTTCATTTCTTTTATTGGCCTTTGCGTTAGGATTTGGGGGGGGGGGGGGGGGATATTTATTATCAGAATGTTTCCAGATTACGTACCAAAATGATTGACTTAAGTTCCTCTCTGTTTACATCTTTAGTGGATTACGACATTATCATTCTGACCGAGACGTGGCTCAAATGCAACTTTTTCACTGAACTAGGAATGGATGACTATACTGTGTTTCTCAACGATTAAAGCGACTCCTCCAGCTCTTTTGAAAGGAGCGAGGGTGTTCTAATAGCTGTTCACACAAGCTTATCTTGTTCTTTGCTCTCCCTACCTACTGACCACTTGGAGCATCTCTTCATCAATATCAGCTCTCCGCTTTCCTCTCACTTTCTTATTGTTTCTACCATTTATCTTCCGCCTGGTTCTCCATCATCCTTCTACTCTGATCATTTCCAATGCATTTCCAACATTTCAACCGTATACGCCTCAGCTTCACTAATAATCACTGGTGACTAAAATATTCCTTTTCTTAACTGGACTTCTCAAACCTCATCCTACATCTCTCAGCTCATCTCTTGCTCCACCAACAGCAGATCCACTCAAATAACCAACCTTGTTTATGAACTGATAGGCCAATGTGATCTCATCCAACTTAATCACTTCGCAAACTCTTCTGGCTCAATTCTCGATCTCATCTTCACAAATCATGCTAACATTCACATACAATCTCCTACTGAATCACTTCTTCTCATCGATCTGTATCATCCTCCTCTCAATCTCTCTACTCAACTTTTCATACCCTCTATCTCTGGTTCCTCTTCGGCCACACCCAAGAGCAGACCTGACTACAGTAGAGCAAATTACTCTGGTATGCTTATTTTCTTTAACTCTATCAGTTGGGACGATAACATGTCCAATTTATCTGTTGACGATGCAGTGGAGCTTATGTATGAGCAACTCTAACAGGTAATAAACACATTTATTCCTATTAAAACTTGTTAGATTATGGGGATTGTTATAATAAAATGAACAATATATTTCAACTCAAAATACTTTATTTAAAGGCTCGGAAGGACGTCTTTTCACTATGACGATTTGACACGAAGTGGCGAGAAAGCCCGTAAGGACAAAGCTAGAAAAATCGGTTGCCCACTTAAAGGTTCTACGTAGACCAAGACTGCATTCAGTCTGTTACCCAGGCCCTCAGGTATAAACAGTCCCAGGCCTATGGGTCCGTTGACGTCTGGTCCATAAACAAACCATTGAAGCACACAGTGTTTCTCAAATTAAATTAAATTTATTTTTGCTTTCTAGCTGACGTATTGTTAATAATCCAACACGCCTCCTCAAAAATAAATCAGTATATCCAGAACAAAAATTATACTCTATAAAACTTCTATAATCTATACTATGATTAATATGATATATAATAATAATAATAATATCTACAAAAAAAAACAAAACCACACAAATCAATAAAAAAAAATAATAGAAGAAACTATCCTTCCTTGCCTTCTTTGGGAACTACACATGGTCCAACATTTGTTGCGAGGATTAGGGAAACCCAGTAAAACCTAATCAGACCATTTAAAATATTTAAAACTATATATGTATATATATATATGTAAAACAAAAAAAAATATTAAATAGAATTATTCTAATCCCATCTTGGCTCTAAACTCCAGAAATTTAGCTGCTGGCAATGGCTTTGTCAACACATCAGCTGCTTGGCGTTCTGTACAAACAAATTCAAGTCTTATTACATTCTTCTCTATTTGCTCTCTAGAGAAATGATACTTTATATCAATATGCTTCGATCTTTTATGATTGCCTGGATTATTTGCTATACTAATACAACCATTGTTGTCTTCATAAATTACAATCGGCTCTGAAATATTTATATTGATGCTGAGTGCTAACGACTTTAACCAAATAGCCTCTCTTACGGCCTCAAAAAGTGCCATATATTCTGCTTCAGTTGATGAAGCAGCTACCGACGCCTGTCTTTTCGTCGACCAGCTTATTGTACAACTTTCAAATAATTGAAACAAGTACCCGGTTGTGCTTTTTCTATCGTTTTCATCATGTCCACCCCAATCAGCATCAACATAACCACTTATTATATTGTTATAATTCCTTCTTATATAATTTAATTTAATATTAACTGAGCCTTTAAGATATCTCAATACCCTTTTTAAATTTTGCCAGAGTTCCCTATTATTTTTATTAGTATACCTGCTTAAAATATTTACTGCAATACTTAAGTCAGGTCTTGTACATATCATTATATACATTAAGCAACCAATTAAATTCCTACATGGTGCTTCATACTTTACATCTGAATTTAAAGCTTCATAATCCAGTTTACTCGGAAGAGGTGTACTAACAGCTTTACAATCGTGCATATTAAATTTTTCTAAGACTGTTTTTATATATGTACTCTGATCTAAAGTTATTCTATCATCAATTCTCTCAACCTTTATTCCTAAGAAAAAACTAATCTCTTTCAAGTCGGTCATGCTAAATTTACTCTTTAAATAACTTTTAAAATTAGTCATTGTTTCCGCATTTCCAGTAGCAATCTTGTGATTGCTTGATCTTGTGATCGTCCACATAAAGTACAACATATATATTTTTAGATATATTTCCTCTATCGAGAACATATATACAACGATCAACTGAAGAACTTCGGAAACCTCTTTCTATAAGACTTTTTTCAAATACTTCAAACCAGCATCTTGCTGCTTGTTTCAAACCATATATAGCTTTATTTAATTTGCACACTTGATTGCTTTTACTTAAGACTCCTTCAGGAACTTTCATATAAATTTGCTCCTTTAATATGCCATTTAAAAATGCAGTCTTTACATCCATATGATGTATTAATAAATCAAATTGATTTGCAAAAGCAATTATAAATCTAAAACTCGAAATTCTAGCTACTGGTGCAAATGTTTCATTATAGTCAGTTAAATATTCTTGACTAAAACCACGAGCAACAAGCCGTGCTTTATATTTTGATAGGTTTCCGTGTTCATCATGCTTAATTGTAAATATCCATTTGCAGTCCACAATATTAGTATTTTTCGGTCTTTCTACTAATGTCCAAGTTTTATTTACTAAAAGCGAATTAATTTCATCATTAATAGCTTGTTCCCATTGAATTTTATCATCCCTTAATTTTATTTCTGCAAATGAATTTGGAATTTTTCCAACAAACGATTGTGCACACACAAGAAGATCGTATTGTGAATTACTTTCATCATATGAAATAATAGGATGTTTTCTTATTCTATCACTCCTTCTAAGTTTATTTTCAACTTGTACTTCTACTTTATCATTTTGAAATGAAGGTCCGCTTTGCGAATCTGTTTCAATTACAGATTTATTATCTAATTCAACTTCAGGGATTACTTTTTCACTCGACTTAGATATATCTGATTTATCATTATCAGATTTATTATACTTCTCATCAATTTTTACTGATTTTGACTGTATGTCAGATGCATCAATTTTACTTTCAAGATCTACATTATCTCCTTCAGTTCTCACAACTGGACGAGTTTTTAAGTAATTGATTTCATCAATTATTACATCCCTGACTACTACGAATTTACCATTTTCCACATCCCACACTTTATAACTATTCGGTTCATAACCAACCAATATACCTTTCGATGATTTCTCATCGAATTTGGTTTTTCTCGTTTTATTATGAATATATACTGTAGAACCGAATATCTTTAAATACCTTAATTTGGGCTTTTTACCATGCCACAATTCGAATGGAGTTTTATTAATTTTTAAAGCTTTAGTTGGAGTTAAGTTAATTAAAAATGTAGCAGTTAGAACTGCCTCACCCCAAAATACTTTATCTAAATCTGCACCACTTATCATTGTGCGTGCTTTTTCTGTTATTGTTCTAACCATACGTTCAGAAACACCATTCAATTGAGGGGTTCGTGGAACTGTTAAATGGTAACTAATACCTTTCTGCACGCAATAGTCCTTCATTTCATTTGATAAATATTCTCTACCATTATCACAATATAAATTTACTACTTTTAAATTAAAATGAGCTTCACTCTTTGCAATAAAATCTTTAAAAACTGAAAAAACATCTGACTTATATGTCAATAAATATGTTACACAATAATGAGTGAATTCGTCTACAAACAGTACGTAATAATTCTTGTTATTTATTGTGGGAGGAGTGATAGGTCCACAAACATCAGAGTGGACAATAAACAATGGTCGTTTTATATGACTTTTATCTTTAACTTTTTCAAATGGTAATCGTGCTTGTTTACCGTTTATACAAGCTTCGCATAAGTTATCATTCGGTACAATTTTATCAATGTATTCTATGTCATCAACCATTTGCTTATTTTTTAACTCTAAGAATTTAGATCTTCCCATGTGCCCCAAACGCCTATGCCACAATTCATAATTATTATTTAAAACATGATTTATTTGAACATTTATACTGCTTACCCTTTTTGCATTTATTTCTAATTCCACTGCAATTAAATTATTTAAGGGCTTACCAGTCATGATGGTTTTACCATTTTTTTCGATGGTCACACCATTTGTATCGAAGACGATACTCATCCCTTTTTGCTGCATCCTTCGTACAGACAAAAGATTGTACGGTACATCCGCACAGTAAAGGACATCTTTCAGAGTTCCTTCAAAACCCAAATTGGTTTTGACCTGGATGTTTCCTTTCCTAGTAGCCGTAATGAATGCTCCGGTCTTCGCTATTGAAATTTTCACGGGCGGCTGCAATTCTTCGAAATCGGAGAACACGTTGTCCTTGTTGACTAAATGGTCCGACGCTCCGGAATCCAAAAGAAACGTCAACTTTCCTTTTTCTTCCATCATATGGTCGTCCCCAGCCATAAATACAAATCCCGATGTATTTTCCTCTTCTGTCCCCTTCGGTTCTGCTTGGACTGTTTGAACAGTTTGGACAGTTCTTTTACGCTGCTCTTTATATTGGAGGCTCCTTTGATAATGAAAGCAGTCTCTAATTTTATGTCCCTTTCTACCGCAGTGATGACACTTTATCATCGACGCACTAATTTTTGACCTCGAGAATTGTTTCTTATATTTTTTAAAAATTTGAGGTCTACTCGAGCCACTCGCACCTCTAAAGTTATGTCTAATATTTTGTGTGTTCACTTGCTGAGCTTGAAGCACCTTTTCACTCGTTGAACTGCACTCCGCTCTTAATTTAACCTCGTGGTCCAATAATCGTGTCTTTACGAATGCTAACGTTATATTATCTTCCGATAAAGTTTCTATCGCTGTTATTACCCCGTCATAATTTGTTGGAAGTGTCAATAAAAGATGCGACACTTTATCCGTCTCTTCCATTTTCGCTCCTGCTGCCGACAGTTCAGTGATAAGGTCATCAAAGACTGTAAAATGTCTCACAAGAGGTATATCACCCTGCAATTTCAAACTTAACAATTTTTTTCTTATTGCCAATTGAGTTGCTAAACTCTTCCTCTCATATATTGCATCCAAATTTTCAAAAATCTCTCTCGCAGTACACCCAGTACTCGCGAACCCGAGAAAAGAATCAGATAAATATTCCACTATCACATTTTTAGCGACCCTTTCAGCTTTTATCCATTCGATGGTCAACATGTCTGGAGCTCTTTCATCAATCACCTTAATCATGTCTAGTTCGCTCATTAGAGCACGCACTCTCAGCTTCCAAACACTATACCGCTCACCATCGAAAGATTTAATGTTTCTTTTTGTTTTAAAATTTTCCATTGTTTTTATTGTCTTTTTTTAAAAAAACTAACACACAAAAAAAAAACACACGATTATATATATAAAGAAAATGAAATGCCTCTAAATATAGATTAATACACTATTTAAATAAAAAAAATTAATCACTATACTTAGTCACTATAGTTTCTTAATCAGTATATTATTTGTCTGTCACTTTATTAAAACACACAGTTAATTATTAAAATTGTTCACTGGGCCCATAACCTGTTAGATTATGGGGATTGTTATAATAAAATGAACAATATATTTCAACTCAAAATACTTTATTTAAAGGCTCGGAAGGACGTCTTTTCACTATGACGATTTGACACGAAGTGGCGAGAAAGCCCGTAAGGACAAAGCTAGAAAAATCGGTTGCCCACTTAAAGGTTCTACGTAGACCAAGACTGCATTCAGTCTGTTACCCAGGCCCTCAGGTATAAACAGTCCCAGGCCTATGGGTCCGTTGACGTCTGGTCCATAAACAAACCATTGAAGCACACAGTGTTTCTCAAATTAAATTAAATTTATTTTTGCTTTCTAGCTGACGTATTGTTAATAATCCAACAAAACTATTCGACAAAATAGCTATCCATCATGGTTCACCAGAGAGTTAACAATATAAGCAGCACATTTACAATATAAAGTGCACTCCCGATACTGTGACTATTTACCCTTTTGCGCACTTAGAAGCAAATGTACCTCACTCACTAGAAACATCGTTTGTCAACAGAAATCGCTTGTCTCACTCGCTCCCAGTAAATATGAACTATGCGAACCAGGAATCCAGTGATCCTCAAACGATTGCCAATTTATTTGCTGACTTCTCTTCAAACTCAATCGGAGTAATCGGAGCTATGCATCTCCTGCTTAGATATCAGTATCAGCGACGTATTCACTGAAATTGACAACCTCAAAGTTTATAAAAGTCCTGGCGAAGACGAGCTCCCTAGCTGTATCTTTAAACAATGCAAGTTTATCTTGTCTAGACCTCTGTGGATTATCTTTTATAAATCGCTGAGGGTTGGCAAATATCCTGTTCATTGGAAAAAAGCATTATAACACCAATATTCAAAGCTGGCGATAAAACTAAAGTAGAAAACTACAGACCAATCACGTTACTTAACGTTGCATCTAAAATTTTTGAAGCCATTGTATGCAAAAAACTCTCTAAACTTATGCATAACTATCTAGCTCCAGAGTAGTATGGCTTCATAAGCGGTAGATCAACAACATCCAACTTAGCGTGCTATATTAGTTATATTTCCCAGGCTTTAGAGAAACACAAGCAGGTCGATGCCATCTACACAGATTTTGCCAAGGCGTTCGACAGAGTCAATCATAGTCTATTGATTGATAAACTCTACTCCTTTGGCGTGAATGGTACTCTCTTGCAATGGTTGTATACTTATATAACAGGTCGATTGCAGACAATTAACTATCATGGACACACGTCCAGAACTATTTTTATATCCCCGGGTGTCCCTCAAGGATCACATCTAGGACCATTGCTTTTCCTGCTATTCATTGATGATATTAGATACGCCTTCACTAATTGTAACTTTTTATTATTTGATGACGACCTTAAACTGTTTCGCGTTATCACTTCTGATATAGATGCTCATTATCTACAGCAAGATATACACCGGTTAGAAGAGTGGTGCAACAACAATTTAATGAATCTCAATCTTGCCAAATGTAGCATTATCAGATTCCACAGAGGCAGTGATTCCATTGTCCTAAATTATACTCTTTACAACACAGCCCTAAATAACATAGTATGCACCAGGGATCTTGGAGTATTAATAGACAGCTCGCTGTCATTTGAACAACACATTGTAGCAGCCACAAATTCAGCTTCCAGGATGTTGGGCTACCTGAAGCGCACTTGTGCTCATTTTCAAGATCCTAATACATTTCTTGTTCTATACTATGCACTAGTCTTGTCTCACCCAAACTACGCTAGCATAATATGGGCACCTCGTCTATCCAAACATATAAATACTCTTGAGCGGATACAACATAGATTTCTACGCTTCCTCCCCTCTAAAACCACCTCTCCCATGGGGCGATTTGACCATGACTACAGTAACATCATACGTAGATTCAAAGTTCTCTCTCTTAATGATAGACGCACCATAAATGAAATCGTTTTCATCCAGAAGCTTCTTTCCAACAAAATAGACTGTGCACAACTGCTTGAACAGGTACCTTTTCACATCCCACCATGGGCCACCAGATCCTCCAATTTGTTCCATCAATATAACTACTCTTCCAGATATGGGCACTTTAATATTATTAATAGAGTATGCACCACTGCGAATAGATTTAACTCAGTCAGTGAAATATGTATTCATTGACTCTGTCGACAAAACGAAACATAACCTACGAAACCTCTTCATCGATAACACGACATTACGATAGCACTAACTCCGTATATAGTGCATTATACTACACCAATTTGCACTAGTGAAATTCAGCATTCCACACTCACTAAAAATGCCGACTTCACTGTAGTATCAAATCACTGTCTACTCGTTCATTCTCTCTCCATTCATATGCTTATACTAACGCGGCCATATTACTACTACTATATGTTTATGTTTACGCTTGTAACACTGCGATATTATATACATTAATTCATTGATTCAGTATTTCTTTGATACCTAATACTTAAACTGACGCACTTTATGTATTTCCTGCTATGTAACGCTTGTTTTAAGGGGGGACATACAATTGGAAGCCATAAATTTGCAAGGTTTTGCGGAATTTTTTTGAACAGGAAGAAATAGTCGTACATTTTTGAAACTTTTGCATCTATTAGCATGTATATTAAGGAAGAAAATCATATTTTTTTAAATGTTTAGTTTTTCAAAATGGCCGTCTTATTGATATGATAGTCTGTTAGCGTCAGCACGTGTTCAAGGGTTGACACGTGGCAGGGTCAATGCATTTTGGGCTTTGACCTGGGTTTCAAGGATTTCTTAGGATTCTTTAGGCTATCGATACCCCGAGCCATATGTCTGTCATCGGACTTGGGCCGGCGGTAGCTGATACTTGAGGTGCGACGAATTCTAAGAGTCGCGGATGTTTTGTTTATGGAACGGCGATAGAGAGTTCGATCGCCGATTCTCGAAGGAACGCGCGTGTGGCCGATGACCCGAAGTCATGGTGCTGCACGGCACGTGTCAAAAGATAAGGTTGATCTAGAAGGATCTGGCCACGGAGTGGGGAAGATCCTGCATCTTCTGGTAGGAGGACCATGAGGAACGGCATGGCACTTACCCCAGAACCTTGATCGGGTAATCATCTGAATTTAGATTCTAACAAGTCGAACAGGTCCGCGCGGGAGATGGAGATCGGCGTGACGTGTAGCGCCCGTTCTATCCTTGTGAAACATTGGAAACAGAAATAACTTGTTACTTATACCCATAGTTTCTAATTGAACCTAAATACAAATTGAAAAATTGCGAATTGGAAGATTTACATGCGTTTGGAAAAAATGTTCATTTTTTAGAGGTTTTCTTGTGTAGTTTTTCAATATTTTTTGCAATAAAAAAGTACTTTTTACACAAACAATTAGGTTTAGCGACAAGGTAATAGTGTTCTGAAGCTGTGATAAAAATTTCAGAAAGTTCGGTTGAATTGTTTTTGAGTTACATTTCCCGCCAATTCTAAAAATCATGTTTCGAGAAAAACGCGTTTAAAGTTTTGCTTGGCCTCAGCAATGCTCAAGAGGCGTGTCACGCTCGGAGGCTATAGCTTCAAAAATACTTTGAATTTCTTTTTCAAATTTTGGGATGATATTCTTGACAAATTGAACTAACAATTTATGCAAAAAAAAAAATTTTGCATTTTTTGAAAGTTCTAATTGTATGTCCCCCCTTAAAGGGCTATGCCCGTATACGAAATAAATAAATTATGGTGGACTCTCCTGATTTTGCGTTACACCCAAATATTCGATGAATAGGTAATGAAAATGTGACGCTGGAAGAACGACACGGTTCGAGCGAGTTCTTGAATGCTGGCGAACGTAGAAAAGGACAAATAGCGAAAGAGAAAGAGGTCCGAGAATTAAAGGGCTCGAGAAAAATCATTTAAGTGAGACAATATTAATTCAACAATAACTTTTTTATTTTTCAGTTTTCTTCAATGAAACTTTCACCAATGTATTTGTAAGGTTCTACTGATTAAAATAAGACCAAACACCATATAATTTGCATTATTTTTACTTATATCTAAATAAGTAAAAATAAATAATTATAATTCAAATTATGTCATGTTTGATCTTGTTTTAATCAGAAATATCTCACAAATATGTTAGTAACATTTTCATTAAAAAAAATTCAAAAATAAAAATCTTAAATTTTGATTGCGTTAGTATTGTCTCACACGTATACGAAACTTGCTTTTTTTCCTGTACTCTGCATCGATTCTCGGCTGTCACCACATCAAACGCGAACCGAACTCACTCGAGAAACGTGTTCTGCACACGATTCGAGTTTGCATTCGGTTCCGATTGAAATGCACTAACCGAGATTTTACTGTGTGTATTTAGACATCTTTATGCTGTTGGTGACCGTAAATAAAAAGAGCATTTTACAGGAAATAATATAAATACAAAGTGTTGAAGCATAGATAAGGGCTATGAGAACCGATCCGTCTGGCAGGAGGATTTCTTTGTTGCCAGTCACTCGATTTTGAAGAGACAAAGAAAAAATGTACAGTGGCGTCGAATCTGTATTTACATGCGGCGCGAGCCAAGCGTGAACGTAGAAAGGGACAAACAGTGGAGAAGAGAGAGGTCCAAGGATTCAAAACTAGGAGTTGAAAAATACCGGTGTGACTAATGCTTTTTTATTTTCGACTTTTTCTCAATGAAACTTTTACTAACGCATTGTCGGACTAATTGTCTTGACGACCTCGCTAATAAGCCTATGCTCCAACAGTGCATATATTACTATTCTCTTATTCTGTCGAGAAGGGCAAGAGTATTTTATTTTCAATAATATTCACAAAGTGACATCTCAGGCACTGTACGTCATGGGAATAGTTTTCTGAGCAAGGGTTTTCACCCAAAACTATAGTAGTGATGTATGCTGTCGCGTATACCACAACTGTAACAATCCGGTTGCGCCTGAACTCTTTCAAAAAGTACATCCTTTTTGCGAATATGAAGCAATCGTAATGCAATATATTTCTTTTCTTCCTTTACGAGCTTGTCATATGCACTGCCAGGTAAACTGTCATACACATGGAGTTTGCGGCCGTCGAAATAGATACTTCGCCAGTGATCAGAACAGTTGCCTCAAATTATTTCCACGCTTTTGTCACTACGGCAGGGATTGATAAATTTTGTAAACTGTAAGTATAGAACACTTTGCGTTTCAAAAGGAGTAGTTTCTCTGACGACACGCAAAAATCGATCTAACAATTCATCGTTTAATTTATTTTGCACAGATAGTATATTTTTCTGTACGTGAATTACAGAACAAACAGCAGTCTCTAATATATAGTATCCTACATTATCATCTATGACGTTTTCTTCTTGGTCTGAATGACTGACAATGACACTCGCTAGTTACTGCTTCAACGGTCATATTTGATCCTTCAACACTGTTCTGTGTCATGTTTTCATCTGTACGCTTTTTTACGATTTTTCTACTAGATTTTTGAATTGATGCGTCTTCTTTTGCCCGCAGTATGTATTCTGGATTTCTAAATAGGCATGTCTAGTGTGGCGGCTGTCCAATATTTCCGGAAGCATGCATTCTTCGTAGAAACGCGTTAAGAAAGGTTCCATATAATTTGTCCAAAACGCGTCGTTCCTATTTACGTGGATGATAAGTATGCGTTATATGCAACTGACCTTGTACTTGGTAGAAATACTGGTGCTTGCTATTCATTTCTTGTATATCTTTCTTATCGAAAATGTTTTGTAAGTGACGTATTGTTTCTATTGCGTCTATCGCTGTCAAATTCTCAGCAGGTAGTGGACCTTTCAATTCCAGTAAATTGAATCGTCGATAAGTCCATCAGGAGAGGCACCCAAGTATGGAATGTCGCGATCAATGAACAATCCACAAATTCGAATCCTCGTTTTCATTGCGTTCACTACGTCTTTTCTTGCAATGTGTTCTTTATCGCGGCCGTATTTCATAGCAGCAGTATCGACAGATGGATGATATAAAATGTTTTTTACTATTGCTGCGCAGAACGTTGTTTGTCTCATGCGACATACTGTTCCAAAATTCGAAACAGTTAGCATTTCCTCCTTCAAAGTTCTCCATAAATCTGAATCTTTTGGTCTCTTGTGTTCATTTCTATTGTTGTACGATTTTTTGCGTTGTCAGCAAGCCTTTCCAAATGTGCCTTGCGAAGTTGAAACAGCATATCACTCGGAAAATCTGGTTTTTGCGAGTTTGGACCATAATATTTATGCGTTCCTTGCACTGGCTTAGATTTCCTTCTCTTGCCATAGGTCATTCGAAATTCTTTCGTTTTCGCAACTTTTTTCTGCCGCCGTTCCTCCAATCTCTTTATTATTGGTGGAACGGTTTTACACATGTTCTTATGCATTTCTGTAAGTACTTGTTGCGTATTGTATTGCGTAATAGCTCCTGCAACTCTAGCATTGTAGGAACCTCTTGCTCCAAAATTAATACGTTTTCCACCAATCTCTTTGCAGATAATTGAAATAAATGTTTCTGCGGGATTGTTTGTGATATTCATTAACAAACTATCCGAATAGCAACTGAGGAATCGTATGGCTTTCTCGACTTCGCTAAACAGACCGTATAATTTCAAGGATGGAACGTAATTTTTCTCACCTCTGTTTTCGTCCCACATACACGTATGGCTGTGGCTGTTGCACTCCTTGTGCTCACTAAATATATGACTAGGAATACTTAAAACGTCCTGAAGTTCTCTAGGTTTGATATGCTGAGGCCCTTTTTCTTGTTTTCGCGCATTGAACGCTAAAACAACAGCTCTACGAATATTTAAAATATTTTTTTTAACGATATTTTGGTGCGCAACAAAGCCACGATCTCTGTTCGCTTGCGTTTTCTCCGCAACGTGTCTCAACTTTTTACATAAATTACGAAGTAAGTGATTGATATACTCAATTTTTCTAATGGGTACTTTTTGCTCTCGGTAAGGTCTGTTATTCACAGTAGTATGATAGACGTTACTATCACCATCGGCAACAACCGTTACCATTTAATAACAATATCAGTATTACTATATCTACATTGGATAAAAAGGAATATACTGATCCATTCTCACAGATCAATGTACATTTGATAACAATATCATTATTACTATATCTACATTAGATATAATGTAATATACTGATTCCTTCCAAAAGTTCAATGTACATTTAATAACTATATCATTAATACAATATCGACATTAGATATGTAATATACATTTAACAACAATATCATTATTATTATATCTTACATTGGATATAATGTAATATACTGATCCATTCCCACAGATCAATGTACATTTAATAGCAATATCATTATTACTATATGTGCAGTAGATATAATGTAATATACTGATTCCTTACCACAGATCAATGTACATTTAATAACAATATTATCATTACTATATCCACATTAAATATAATGTAATATACTGATTCCTTCCTACAGATCAATGTACATTTAATAACAATATCATTATTACTATAGTCACGTCCTGTGACGCATTCTTTAAACTTCTATTTCGCCATCCAAATTCTTTAAACTTCTATTGCACCATCCAAATTCATCGTTCCGCAAAAATTCTGAGTGAGCAACTCAGTCAGATCGTCGTACGGCGAGAACGCTGACGATCCAGACGAGGTGGTTCACCCGAATTGCCAAATCAAATGTTGACCCCGTTTATCAATATAAAATAACGCGACCAAGCCCGCGCGCCATCAGAAATAGTTTATCAGTTCATCAGTATATCGGCATAGCAGAATTAGTACGAAAATCAGAAATTATCGTGATCCAATCAGCTCATTCCAACAATTCGTAAATCGTTAAATCCGCGAGATAACCCGCGAAGTACCGCTCAGAGTTCGAGACTCTAGAATCTACACGACTCTGCTACAAAGCTCAGGGCTTCGACAGAGCAAGATTCCGGTAACATGGCCTCATTTACATTCATTTTATCTGAACGCATAAGTTCCGACCAAACAGTAGCTTCGTAATTGCATATTTGACACTTGAAGAAAAACTGTGTGAGACACCCATGCTGGCGACTACCGATCATTTTCCAATCGCGAAAATGACATTCAATATCTCGCGCATGATTCTCGAACGTTCTAAAAGAACGTTTTCAAACGAACTGAACGTCAACCATGAAACAAAAAGAACTGAACGTCAATCATGCAGCGGTCATCTGGCACATTTTCCGAAATACATCTCATATCTACGTCTCGAACGTCTACGACGAGATTGTCGTCGCTATCGTCCAGGACATTTTGCAAAGTGGGTCTCACACTTGTAGATTTGCATTGTACAACGACGTTTTTTGATGAGATGCACCCCACATCTTTATTTTCGCGGAGGACGTTTTCTGATATGCGCTCCAGATATTTATTTTCGCGAACGACGTTTTTTGATGAGATGCACCCCACATCTTTATTTTCGCGGAGGACGTTTTCTGATGAGATGCGCCCGACATCTTTAGGATCATTTGGGAGGAATGAAGAATCTTTATTGTAAAGTTCACATGTTAGTAGGTGCTCAGACATATCTGTCTGACCAATCTCCTTTACATTTTTTGATACAAGTTCTCCCGGGAGAGGAGAGGAGTTCTTTCCATCGCCTGCAAAGTAGAACGAATGAAGTTAAAAATATTTGTAGGACAATTCACACAAATTACTAAAATGTATAAATTGTGAGCACTTACAGTTTTTTATATGCTTTTTTGAGGGAGAGTCTTCTCCTTACCAGTAATCCGTAACGACTGCTACCTTTTTTATTTCCTATTTGTGCTTATTTTTTTCACAAATGCTTGGAAATGTTCTCAATAATATGTCTTCTACGTTATCGCGAAGACGTCTTAGAAAGAAGTAGATGACAACGCGGGCCATGGCAACGCGCTACGTACGTGTGAAACAAAAACGGAACGCCAACGCTGTCGCGTTTTCCAATTTCACTGGCATCGACTGTTCAACTAGTGCTATGAACAGCTGAGGAGCAATAAAAGTTGTTGTGCCTTCAGGCAATTTTTGGGATTTCGGGTTCTGGAGCGGTTGAAGAATTTGAATTCACCGGTGTCCGAGTAACAGTCGAATGTTTATTACCAAAACGAGCTTCTTACAATCTGTCTGCTTTTACAATTGTTCGCTCTTTTATAATGTATCGCGTTGCGTGTGGATGACCAAAAAGGTCGTGCTGCCCGGCGCGTGCTCTGCTAGCTTGCAGAGTTTCGCTATTGGTATGTACTGCTGATTCGGACATTCTTTAGCCGGGCGATGGTCGTACGATGACCCTTATGCTCGTTGCCGGGCACAACAAAGTGATTCTTTTTATCTTTACTTCGCGAGTGTCATTGACAATTACATTACGTGACCATTCGTAACAAAAATATTTTTTGCTTTGTCTCATGTACAGTGGGTTTATGTGAGCCTATAATGAAAATTTAAAATATGTCTTTCGTAGATTCAAATGAGTTATGTGCATGCTTAAAATTTCATCGAGATCGGTCAATGCATTTAGAAGTTAAAATTTCCGAGAATCGCGACTTTTAATCTAACAATAAGAACATAACTAGTCATGTTCTTAGATGAAAAGTCACGATTTTCAGAAATTAATTGCTTATAATTTCTCAGTGCATTGACCGATCACGATGAAATTTTCAGCATACACATAACATGTTTTTTACAAATGTCATATTTTAAATTTTCATCACAGGCTCAAATAAAAAATTTAAAAAATTGCCTTTTCTAGACGCGTGTCAGCGAGACAATGAAACAGACGACTATTCCAACGGTTTCTGCCAAAATTGTTGCAATAATTGTTGGAATAATCGTCTGTTATATTGGACTTCGAAAAGGAGGAGGATACTCAATTCGATGTGTATATTTTTTCTTTTTTTTTTTTGTGGTTCACCGATTATGCCGAGACGGATGGACCAATTGGAACGAAACCTTTTGCATCTGGTACAGTATGTCTTCCGATTGGTCCCGTTCTAAAAACATTTCGAATTTTTTTATTCCGAACGGTTTTTATTGCAAAAAAACGGGAAGTTTCTAATCTCAACATAGAATGACTTCAATGATCCTTTAATATATTGTCGGGGGCATGATTCTGAACAACTTTTTCATTATGCATAATTAACGGAAACCTTTAGTTTTCGAGATATTCGTGAAAAACTATTGTTATTTTTTCTGCCTTTGTTCGCCAATTATTCCGAGACGGATGGACCAATTGGAACGAAACATTTTGCATCTTCTAAGTATGTCTCTCCATTGGTCCCGTTAAAAAAACATTCTATATTTTTTCATTCCGAACGGTTTTTATTGCAAAAACGTACTATTTCATGTACGTGCGGTGTATGTTCACCGATTATTCTGAGACGGATGGACCAATCGGAATGAAACTTTTTGCATCTTGTACAGTACAATTCCCCATTGGCCTCGTAAAAAAAATATTTTGCATTTTTTTATTCCTAACGACCTTTTTTCTAAATTTGCGTTTGCTGATTACTCCGAGACGGATGGACCAATCGGAATGAAATCTTTTGCGTCTTGTAGGATATGTCTTCCGATTGGTCCATTTTTTTATTTCGAACGGTTTTCATTATTGTAAAATACGTTCTGGTTCAAGGAATGCACCGATTGCGATGAAAGTTTTCACATTTCGTAGATCATTCCGCGATGATTCGATTTCCCCAAATTTATGTAACTTCTTATTGTTAACAACTATTGTTATTATAATAAAAAGCCTATTCTTTAGGGATACCCTCCAAGGAATATACCGATCGCGATTTTTCAAACTTGTCCCTGCAAGTAAACTTCGAATACTGCTCGTTCCACTAAAAAATGTGAAATAAAATAATTTTTAACAAAAAACAAATCCGACTTCGAAATGCACTAAAAAGTGTAAAATAATTTCCATTTCATTTATATCTGTATTCCACAGCTATTAATACAATCTACTTAATCATTAAATAGGATACTAAATATATTTCAAAGTTTTCGGAGTCGGCGCAAAATTAAAAATACCCGAACAAACGATGCTGCCAATAACGATTTGATTGTGGTATGGCAAACTTGGTAATTAATAAGTCGTAAGAGAAAAATTATAGGTCCGGTTGAAAACATTTGTAATTGTAACGATTGTATGAGAAATTGTCAGCACTCCTGATGGACATGCACTATACTGCAGTTCACAAGAGACCATAGTTAACTCGCGCCGCTCACTAGGTCTAGAGAGATTTTTAATGACGTGTGTTATTCCCCTCTCCAACTTGCTTCTTATTATACTTTGCGATCATATAAATGGTGGGCAGAAATATATGACGTACGATAACTGAAAACCGGTGATGATATTGTAAAGTTTCACGATGCAATGAAAATTCTATTATTTTCCGGAAAAAAATGATGTGAACGCAAAGTAAGAAGCAAGCTGTAAAGGGAAATCACACGCACTATTAAAAATCTCCCTAGACCTCAGTCACTAGCTGCGCGAGTTAAGTGCGGTCACTCCTGAACTGCAGTATAGTTAATTCGTAATGGGTATATTGATTCCTATTGAATATTGTTTACTTGAAATTATCAAATGGGTAATTTGTCACTGGTTGCCGACACCTGAACTAGGATCTTCCTAGTAGAGGAAAAGTTTTTAATTTTGCGCCGCCTCCGAAAACTTTGAAATATATTTAGTATCCTATTTAATGATTAAGTAGATTGTATTAATAGCTGTGGAATACAGATATAAATGAAATAGAAATTATTTTACACTTTTTAGTGCATTTCGAAGTCGGATTTTTTTTTGTTAAAAATTATTTTATTTCACACTTGTTAGTAGAACGAGCAGTATTTGTAGCATACCGTAAGGTGGTGTACCGTTCTTATTGGATAATTACAACAACAATAGTTATTAACAATAACGAATACCACAAATGTTTGCAAGTGGGATCATCGTAGAAATATCTCCTATTAGATGTGAAAGTTGTTACGGGCAATGTGTTCAACGTGGGCATTTTGTAAAATGACCGGACATTGTGTAGGTTGCACATTCTTCTGGGCAATGTATATAATGGACAGGTATTTCAGAAATGGCCTGGACATTTTATATAATACCCACGGTTCGTTGACATTAAACTTGTTATTATTATTTTTCTTCTTCTTCTTCTTCTTCTTATTATTATTATTAAAACCATACATAGGTGTCATAGGTTAGGATGGGTCACACACCCAAATCCGGCCGCCGCGAAGCAGCCGACATCGCTTTTGATATTATTTAAACAACACTATTGTCTTAGGAAAGTGTTGCCGGCCGTCTTACGGCGCGCTGCGGCCGCGGCGACCGGATTTATATATGTAGCCTAATTTAACCTACTACATCTATGTAACAAGAGCGTTTCGATACATTGATCACCACCCTCTAGATATTCTGTATAACGATCGGACATGTTATAGATTGACCGAAACTTGTTATGGACATTTTGCACAGTGTCTTTTCTACACAATACCGGGTCATTTTACAAGAGGCCCACGTTAAACACATTGCCCGGTACAAACGATTTCAACGCGTTTGGTTAATTCCTTGCAAAGTAACACCAAGAAATAAGCTTTTTGCTATAACAATAGTTATTAACAATAATAAATTCCATACATTTTTGGAAGCGAGCTCATCATAAAAATATCTCCAATTAGATTGGAAAACTTTCATCGCGAACGGTACGTTTCTTGCAGAGTAATACCAGCGAATAGGATTCCTGCTATAACAATAGTTATTAACAATTACAAATTCCACAAATTTTTATAATTGGGATCATCGCGAAAATATCTCCGATTATGATCCGTCTCCGATCATAGCGATCGGTACATTCCTTGCAGAGCAGCGCTAAAGAATAGAATAACAATAGTTATTATATTATATGTACAGGTAGGTCTCGATTAGTGCGAGTAATAATTCCCAGAAATTGTTCGCATTATTTGAATTCCTACTATTCGAATATTTGGAATATAGAAATTGGTCCTTATCATACGTACATTATTAAATTATAATAGCATAAATATGTTTCGTATTTTAACAGTGTTGATTGCACTTTCTTCTGCTTTTTCATATCACTGTATATGTGATGATAAACCCGCAGTATTCTATTCAGGTTTCTGTTAACTTGCATGCTTCGATCCATGTCTGAATCGAAAAAAGCCTCGCAAACCTTGCATTAACTAAATTTTGTTCACATTAAATGCGACCTGGTATCATTTTAAAATTCGCACTAAACCGAATATCGCACTATGTGAACTAGCATTAATAGAGACTTACCTGTATACTGGTTTATGGTCGACGCGATATGTGTATAGAAACTGTAGAGACAGGCGATTGCATTCTGACCCATACACCGTCATACTTCACTATGACGAACTATGCATAAATATGCGGCAAAGAGAAGACAATGTTTACCGCGAGCTTTTATCGAGAGTTCGTTTTGGTGTTTTTACGGAACAAGACATTGCCACACTACAATCGCGGACAATTCCTTTTCAGTCTGAACGTAGTGAAGACAGATTAAATGAATTATGCAATTATGTCCAAAATTTGCCGTTTGACGCAATTCGTATATTTCCTACGCGTTACATGTGTGATGTATTTAATACAGCCATGCTTACAACAATTAACAGCGAAGAAGTGAAACTAGTGTCACGCGACACTCTTGATTGTGTCGAATATTTAAAGAAACACGTGCACAAACTCTTAGATAAATACGAGGAGGATAATTCGCAAACAGCTGGCTTACATAGAATTATCACTGTCAAACTTGGTGCCAAGGTGATGTTAAGGCGTAATATAGATGTTACATTGGGCCTCGTAAACGGTACTATTGGAGAAATTGTTGGATTCTTAGGTGCACCGGATAGTGAAGACATCAACACAGTGCAGTTTCGATTATCAACGGGTACTGTGCATTCGTTACAAAGAATTACTTCCAAGTTTGAAATAATGGATAAAGCTTATGTCCTTCGATATCAATTTCCAATATCTCTCAGGTATGGAATCACCATTCACAAATGCTAGGGATTAAGCATAAAAACAGCTGTAGTCGATATAGGTAATAGTATTTTCAGTTGCGGTCAGGCTTACGTGGCTTTATCTCGAGTAACGACTTTAAACGGCTTGCATATAATTAATTTCGATCCGTGCATGGTGAAGGTAAATACATTGGTTATACAAGAATATAACAGATTGAGAAGTATTTATAGGCCAGATTTAGCTGCACTGAAATGTAAGCCGGTACGTAGACAGAAAACTCATGATGTACAATGGACTTCAATTTCCAAAACTCGTCCATTCTTTGTACCAGTGGATACAGATAATGCGACAACAATCCATGCAGATGTCTCAGTTAAAGGATTCATTAATACTGACCACGTCTGTGGATATGTTAATGTTATATTGCAATGTATACTTTGCTGTGATAGTATGCGCCGAAAGTTATTGACACGTAAAAGTTCAGATGCTATGAGAGCTGTAGCCCAAGCTTACCTAGGCACTGATGTACAGATACTTAACTCTTTTGCTGTTAGACAACATGCGGGTGGTACTTTCGTACAAGAAATTTCACAGGACGCATCTGAATTTGTCTTGCATATTATAAATAGTTATACTGATATTCGAGCGATTGTGAAACATGAGTTAACTCACACAATATGTTATAAATGTTGTCATCAAACGTCTGTTAACACAGAGGACAATATAATTTTAACACTACCCTTATCTCAGGTGGAAGGAAAAAGAATAACATTCCAGGATATCATTAACACCTATTCGGAATGGAACACAGTGGATGATGCTGTATGTACTCATTGTGGACAGAGGGGTATACTTTCAAAAAGTGATATTACGACAGCTGAAAATGTTTTCATAATACAATTACCGCTATTTCACAATAAAAATGGTAAAATTGTGGACATTAAAAGACCTAACATCGTAGCCGCGCATACAGAAAGCATACATGTTGCCCAAAATACATATAGGGCAACAAGTATTGTATATTGATAGTAATAGTAAAGGCAAGAAACATTACACATGCTATATAAAGTGTTGGAAGACCAACATTTGATTACGATAACCCTACGAACTCACTGCCGGATATCCCACCATTCTATACCAATAATTCGTCGAACTCACTGCTGGATATCCCACCATCCAATACCACTAATTCGTTGAACTCTAGGCCGGATGTCCCACCATCCAATTCTGCGATCTCCGACTCATCAGCGATAGTCTTACCTCCGTTCTCACGCATCAAGAATTAGAGTCATTCTCCCCCACTAAGCGAAGAAGACATATATATATATATATATCGTGACAATAGGTCAGGAGAGAATTAAAGATTCAACCACCAACCGAAGTACTCGTGTTGTTCCACTGCATATTTCCTATTCACTGTAAATTGCGTTAAGTTGAGTTCGGCGTGTCACGAGGAACCATCGAATAAACTTTTATATTTTAAAAAGCGATCGTTTCTTCACCCGGATCTCAACAAAAGCATTCAAAAAAGACGTTCGTATACATTGATGATGACACAATTCAATATAAGAAACAGTGGCCAAGAGGTGCAAAAAATGAAAGAAGTAACGTAGGAAACCATAAATATTGCATGTCAGAGGCTGCCTCTATTAAAATAGAGCAACAGGACACTTGGATGCAAATGAAAAGAAGAAGATTGTAAATATTCAGTTTATATATACAATATATAAAACCATTAACATGGTATTAATATATTAAGTATCATCTGCGAGCAGAGTGTGTGTTTTATTGTATGTATGATTGTGATTAATTGTATATTATTATTGATATATATATATATATTTATTATATTTTTGTAAAAATTTAATATATTTTCTTTATTTTACATATATTGTTGTCATTTTTCCCCTTTCATTATTTTTATTTTTGAAAGTTTTGAATAAGTAAGACCATGCAGACGTATATAGGGACCAAGATTCGCCAGAAAAAGTTATATCAAAATCGATGACCCAACTGCTGTGAGGTCTCCTTGTCAGTCCCATCGAAGTTGTCGCAGTGAAGTTGGCGCACTAACGCCGCCGCGGCGTGAATGCGTTAGCGCGCCAACTTCACTGCGACAACTTCGATGGGACTGAGTGTACACACACACAAGCACATGGTCCCTATATACGTCTGCATGGTCTTACTTATTCAAAACTTTCAAAAATAAAAATAATGAAAGGGGAAAAATGACAACAATATATGTAAAATAAAGAAAATATATTAAATTTTTACAAAAATATAATAAATATATATATATATATCAATAATAATATACAATTAATCACAATCATACATACAATAAAACACACACTCTGCTCGCAGATGATACTTAATATATTAATACCATGTTAATGGTTTTATATATTGTATATATAAACTGAATATTTACAATCTTCTTCTTTTCATTTGCATCCAAGTGTCCTGTTGCTCTATTTTAATAGAGGCAGCCTCTGACATGCAATATTTATGGTTTCCTACGTTACTTCTTTCATTTTTTGCACCTCTTGGCCACTGTTTCTTATATTGAATTGTGTCATCATCAATGTATACGAACGTCTTTTTTGAATGCTTTTGTTGAGATCCGGGTGAAGAAACGATCGCTTTTTAAAATATAAAAGTTTATTCGATGGTTCCTCGTGACACGCCGAACTCAACTTAACGCAATTTACAGTGAATAGGAAATATGCAGTGGAACAACACGAGTACTTCGGTTGGTGGTTGAATCTTTAATTCTCTCCTGACCTATTGTCACGATATATATATATATATATGTCTTCTTCGCTTAGTGGGGGAGAATGACTCTAATTCTTGATGCGTGAGAACGGAGGTAAGACTATCGCTGATGAGTCGGAGATCGCAGAATTGGATGGTGGGACATCCGGCCTAGAGTTCAACGAATTAGTGGTATTGGATGGTGGGATATCCAGCAGTGAGTTCGACGAATTATTGGTATAGAATGGTGGGATATCCGGCAGTGAGTTCGTAGGGTTATCGTAATCAAATGTTGGTCTTCCAACACTTTATATAGCATGTGTAATGTTTCTTGCCTTTACTATTACTATCAATATACAATACTTGTTGCCCTATATGTATTTTGGGCAACATGTATGCTTTCTGTATGCGCGGCTACGATGTTAGGTCTTTTAATGTCCACAATTTTACCATTTTTATTGTGAAATAGCGGTAATTGTATTATGAAAACATTTTCAGCTGTCGTAATATCACTTTTTGAAAGTATACCCCTCTGTCCACAATGAGTACATACAGCATCATCCACTGTGTTCCATTCCGAATAGGTGTTAATGATATCCTGGAATGTTATTCTTTTTCCTTCCACCTGAGATAAGGGTAGTGTTAAAATTATATTGTCCTCTGTGTTAACAGACGTTTGATGACAACATTTATAACATATTGTGTGAGTTAACTCATGTTTCACAATCGCTCGAATATCAGTATAACTATTTATAATATGCAAGACAAATTCAGATGCGTCCTGTGAAATTTCTTGTACGAAAGTACCACCCGCATGTTGTCTAACAGCAAAAGAGTTAAGTATCTGTACATCAGTGCCTAGGTAAGCTTGGGCTACAGCTCTCATAGCATCTGAACTTTTACGTGTCAATAACTTTCGGCGCATACTATCACAGCAAAGTATACATTGCAATATAACATTAACATATCCACAGACGTGGTCAGTATTAATGAATCCTTTAACTGAGACATCTGCATGGATTGTTGTCGCATTATCTGTATCCACTGGTACAAAGAATGGACGAGTTTTGGAAATTGAAGTCCATTGTACATCATGAGTTTTCTGTCTACGTACCGGCTTACATTTCAGTGCAGCTAAATCTGGCCTATAAATACTTCTCAATCTGTTATATTCTTGTATAACCAATGTATTTACCTTCACCATGCACGGATCGAAATTAATTATATGCAAGCCGTTTAAAGTCGTTACTCGAGATAAAGCCACGTAAGCCTGACCGCAACTGAAAATACTATTACCTATATCGACTACAGCTGTTTTTATGCTTAATCCCTAGCATTTGTGAATGGTGATTCCATACCTGAGAGATATTGGAAATTGATATCGAAGGACATAAGCTTTATCCATTATTTCAAACTTGGAAGTAATTCTTTGTAACGAATGCACAGTACCCGTTGATAATCGAAACTGCACTGTGTTGATGTCTTCACTATCCGGTGCACCTAAGAATCCAACAATTTCTCCAATAGTACCGTTTACGAGGCCCAATGTAACATCTATATTACGCCTTAACATCACCTTGGCACCAAGTTTGACAGTGATAATTCTATGTAAGCCAGCTGTTTGCGAATTATCCTCCTCGTATTTATGTAAGAGTTTGTGCACATGTTTCTTTAAATATTCAACACAATCAAGAGTGTCGCGTGACACTAGTTTCACTTCTTCGCTGTTAACTGTTGTAAGCATGGCTGTATTAAATACATCACATATGTGACGTGTAGGAAATATACGAATTGCGTCAAACGGCAAATTTTGGACATAATTGCATAATTCATTTAATCTGTCTTCACTACGTTCAGAGTGAAAAGGAATTGTCCTCGATTGTAGTGTGGCAATATCTTGTTCCGTAAAAACACCAAAACGAACTCTCGATAAAAGCTCGCGGTAAACATTGTCTTCTCTTTGCCGCATATTTATGCATAGTTCGTCATAGTGAAGTATGATGGTGTATGGGTCAGAATGCAATCGCCTGTCTCTACAGTTTCTATACACATATCGCGTCGACCATAAACCAGTTTACAGGTAAGTCTCGATTAATGCTAGTTCACATAGTGCGATATTCGGTTTAGTGCGAATTTTAAAATGATACCAGGTCGCATTTAATGTGAACAAAATTTAGTTAATGCAAGGTTTGCGAGGCTTTTTTCGATTCAGACATGGATCGAAGCATGCAAGTTAACAGAAACTTGAATAAAATACTGCGGGTTTATCATCACATATACAGAGATATGAAAAAGCAGAAGAAAGTGCAATCCACACTGTTAAAATACGAAACATATTTATGCTATTATAATTTAATAATGTACGTATGATAAGGACCAATTTCTATATTCCAAATATTCGAATAGTAGGAATTCAAATAATGCGAACAATTTCTGGGAATTATTACTCGCACTAATCGAGACCTACCTGTACATATTGTTACGAGCCGGAGGGGGCGGCTGCGTAGCCGGGGCTTAATTTAGGTAAATGGTAATTGTTAATGGCTTGACCAGTGTTGTTATTAACACTGGGAGCCTAAGGAAGTAGACGTGGAGACGAACCTACGTATGGCTAACGTAGGGAGCTCCAGGAGGTTGGCTATGGTGGACGAACCTACGTATGGCTAACGTAGGGAGCCACAGGAAAGGTGTAGAGTGGAGGACGAACCTACGTATGGCTAACGTAGGGAGCCTCAGGAGAGTGATATGCGGACGAACCTACGTATGGCTAACGTAGGGAGCCGCAGGAAACGTTAGTATTAGGTCTCGTAACTTGATTGATGTACCTCGAGCGGTAAAGGTACACCTTAGTGGGTTTCTGGACAGTAAATATAATTGTACAATAGTATGTAAATTAAACTAGTATGAGTTTATTCTCTATTCCGGACCTTACAATTGTTGTGTGTAATTGTCGCGGTATTCAATGAATTGAACTCTAAGTTGCACGTTTGAAATGAGTTGAATAAAATAAGTTTAGTTTCGCTTCCGCGACGCAAGAATCTAATCCTTCTCGGTTTTCACGAACACGAGCAAACGGGGGCGGATTACAACGATTATAATAATGCTTAACAGCCGACAACGTACTGTATAGTTACTGTGAGTGCTTGAAAGGGACTTGAATACCCGATCTCGCAGAGTTTCCTCGTTGCAGAGATTATCCGAAAAAGAACGTACTGACGTGTATCGAACTGATTCTAGACTTCAACTAGACCCGAGGTGCCCTTGTCGCCACCCTTTTTATACTCAAAAACTAGAGTAAAAAGGGTGGTGGGGACTGACTCTACGTGACCCGTAGGACCGCGCCCTTGCTTTGCGTTGGTCTCGAATTTTCTAGAAGACGGTTGGTGTCGGGTGCACACATCCGATTCCATATAAGGAAATTTCTTGAGAAGGGTTTGTAACACCATATAAGGAAATTTCCAAGACGGATACGTAACATCTCCCCTCTAAGATGAAACATCGTTTGTTACGATGCTTTCACCATTCGGAGTCGGATGAGTACACCAAAATTGCCAAATGATTCTATTACTTTTGAACTGAACTATTGCGATGTGTGGTGTGCGTGTATGTAATTGTGTATATGTGGGGACTTAGCTTAGGGAGTTTTTGATTGATGGCCACCGTTGCTGGTTGATCGGTTGGATGCTGGTCCTTGGAGTGGCTGGTCCCATGTTGGTGGAGGGGTGCCTGGGCGCAGTTTCCTGCGTTTCCTCAGGCTATCACCCGGCGTCCAGGTTGCGATGTTGTCATCGGTGATCTGGGCCAGGAGCAACCCATTCTCCCAGATGTAAGACACCGCAGGTTGTCGGTTCTCCTTTCCTCGTTGCGATGCCATTGAGGTTCCCTGGTCGATTGCCTTTGGGTCTCGTGTCTGGCTGGCACGTCCAAGGTTGAACTTGCCGCTGCCTGGCTGGAAAGGTCCCTGTGACCTTATAATGGACCCGGTGCGGTACTCCTTGAGCCAACTACCCATTTGCCCCGTTTGTATTGCGATCGTCCTTTGGCCTTCACCCTGCTCCGTTTGCTGGTATCTCGATTCCATGCTGGATCTGTACGTTATGGAAGTGTGGAGTTGTCTCCGCTCTTCTTATACCTAGATCCTGTTTATATTATAGTAGTGGACATTCGTGCAATAGGCTTGTTTATGTTTTGGACAACCACTGAAGGAGCTCTCGGTGGCTGCATATTGGTTGTGGTAGCATCTGTATCCTCTAAACTTCTGTTTCTTAGGTAACTATTCTCCATTCCTTCAGGAGCAGGGCTAGGTTGGTATTTGAACTTGAGATATAACAGGACTAAACAAAGTACAGCGATAATGATTAGTAAGATTGCGACACTCCCACCCGCGTAAGTTCCTACGCGTATCTGGTTCCTGGTTTTGTGGTGTTCTGCAAGAGTCCGTGCCTTTTCTTCTAGCTGCATTAGCGAAATGGTCGCCTCGTTTTTTGGCCAATTGTTGGTAGGTTGTGCTTGCGAAATGTTTGAATTGGTTAACTGCTTGATTGCCTCCACGTGGTGATCACCAAAATCCGGCAAAATTCTTGTTATATCTAAAGATATTGTCGGTGCGTAAGTGAATTCTTCTTTCGATTCGATTGTATCCAATGCCCGAATTCTTGTTGAATCCGTTATTGCAGTACAGCCTGGTTTTAATTTCAAGATCCCTGTTCCCTGAATGTATTGTGAACCAGCTGACCGGTCCCTACAGTAGAAATATATCTTTTTCCCTTCCTTCACATAGAACAACCAATCTTGCTTATATAATAGTGGTTGCCAAAGGTCCTTGAAGGTTGGCGTCAGGCGGACGTCGCACATGTTCCAGCTGTCCATGGTTGTCTGGCTCAAGAGCTCCGTCTCACAGGTTGGTTTGTTCCTCAGATAAGCTATTGGAATCGTAGCTTGACAGATGTAGTGTCCGTGGAGGTTGTAGCATTGTCGGATATATTCTTCGTCGGGAGTGACATATGTTATGCCGTTCATGGCTACGGCGAGGTATGGGGTGCTAGGTTTGATAAAAACAGTTAACGTTGTTGTACCCTTTACCTGGGTTATTGGGCTCGAATGTACTTTATACAGGTCGTAAACTGTAGTATCCAGTAGAGGGACGATGAGTTCAAATAGTATTCTTCCTTTGGTATACGTTACATGAAATTTCGCAATTCCGCTGAATTGTTCCGAAAGTATTTCTGTAGGTGTCAGGGGAAATTCATAAGTGGTAGAATCCATTATTTTCCTGGCTGCATCTAGTAGCTGTTGTGGCGACAAAATTGCCGGATGAAGAGTCCCTTGTTTAGCAAAAAGAATAGCATCTATGATGATGATCAGGCTTGAGTGATATTCCTGAATGGCTTTGTCCAGTTGGTCAGTCCACCCTAACAAGAGGTTCCTGATCTCCATTCCTTTGATTTCAGTCTGAGTTTTATGTAATTCTTTCCCCAGAGTGATAACCTCATTCATTATAAAGTGAGCTTCTAACGTTGTGTTTAGGAGTTGTGCGTGGAGGTTGTCGAATTCAGAACGCATGATGTAAGTTTGATTTGCTATTATTTCGGCCATCTGTCCTTGACCGGTGTATAATTTATCCAATTCTTGGTTGTAATAGTGAGCATCGTCTTCTGTGAGGGTCCCAAACAGTACCTTGCTAATTGTTCCAATGAAAGAAAGAGGAGCGCTTCTTCTGATTCTAATCCTGTGGTATTGTTCCTTGGGGATGTCTCCCGTAAAAGCCTTCAAGAGATCGCTGTATCTGTCTGTCTGCGCCAGCTTGTCCCGCAATTGTTGTCCATACAGTTGGCTTGGGCAATTGGTGAAGTTATGATCCTTGCAAATCATTTCAATCTGGTGCAGGTGTTCGTCCAGCATTGGGCGGTGTCGAAGATAGTTTTTGATTTCTATTGAGGTAACCAAACGCCATTGAATATGGTAGATCTTCAGAGGTGGTAATTTTTCAAAGTACAATCCCGTGTTCTGTTCAAATGTCGTTATTCCAACGTCATCTGATGCGTCCAAATTCATCGCCAACCCGATGAACAGCAGTAGCGTGGTAATTCGATCCATGATTGTTATCTGCAAGGATAGAGGTTGTGTTATTCGGAATATGCGATTTTGAGTTTATCTTGATGTTTAGTGATGATTTTATTATTTTCTGCTTTTAAGACGACATTGTTTAAATCGGTTACGTCTATTATTTCATATGGCCCGACATAATGGGGATCTAATTTGCTTCTTGGTTCCTTTAATACGTAAGCTGAGTCTCCAATTTTGAATTGAACTGGTCTTGCGTGTCTATCGTAATATCGTTTGGATCGTTCCTTTGCGGTGTTTAAATTATCTGCTGCTATATTGCGGGTTTCAGTCAGTCTTGTGATTAGATGAGTGAGGTAAGTTCCATAAGTATCCAATTCTTCTCCTTCTGGAAAAGAACTTGGTTGTCGGGCTGGTTTTCCAAAGATCAGCTCGTGCGGGGTGAAATTGGTAGCTTCGTGAACTGACGTGTTGTAGGATAGCGTTGCGAAAGGTAGGTACAGGTCCCAGTCCTCGTATGAATCCATGTAATGTTTTAAGTATTCTATAAGTACGATATGACTTCTCTCCAGAGAACCATTGGTTTGTGGTCTGTAACCTGAAGTAGTAACTTGTTTAATTTTGAAAATTTCTGCCAAGTGCGTCATGACTTTTCCCATAAAGCTTGTTCCTCTATCCGTTAAAATTTCACGAGGTGTTCCGAAAATTGAAATGAAATGTCTCGCGAACGCATCAGCTATGGTTGTAGCTTTGATGTTTGGTAGTGCAACGGCTATGCAATATTTGGTCAAGTTATCCTGCATGGTTAAGATGTGGCGGTTTCCCCCAGAAGTCTCAGGGAGTGGTCCAACAGTGTCTAGAGCGATTTTATCAAACGCTTCCAATGGTGTGTCTGTGATTAGCATCGGTTGTCGAGTTTTCGCTCTCACTAACTTCTGTTCCTGACAGCTTTTGCATTTCCTGATGAACTCTTGAATATCATTTCTCATTCCTGGCCATGAATATTTTGCTCTTATACGTTTGTAGGTTTTTGTTACTCCTTTATGTCCTCCTAATAAACTGCTATGGGCTTCCTCTATTATTTGTTTTCGGATGTTTTCAGATGGTAACCTTATTGTTCCCAGGCATAGGGTAATCTCTATGCTGGTATCTTTAAATACTTTATTAATCAGGGCTTGATATCTCTGAATGGTAGGTCGATCCTGCTTCCTGGTTATAGTCAGTCGAATATTTGTTGTCCTGGTTTCTCTGAGAGCGGTTCTCAAGTTTTGCAGTGCCGAAACGACGTCTTCTTCTTTGATTTCTTCCCAAAAATTCCGTGTAACAAAAACGGTAAAGATTTGAAATTCTTGCCTGGATGTGGTAATGACTTGTCCTTTCTTTGGATTATTGTTGCAGAGGTCCTCCTTTCCGAGATAGCCAACATCGACAAGCATTCTTCCTCCAGGATCAATTAGTTGGCAATCTGCGGATGTCAAGTGTGCGTAGTTTCCCTTTGTGGTGATGAGCGTTTCTTCGCAATTTATTATTTTACAGCGGCCGTGATCATCTTGTTCTTCTTCCGATGATGAGTCTTCTGGGTGTGATGATAATGAGTCCGCTGCTGATTCATAGCAGATGGGCAGAGTATTACTAAAGTGCATTGGAGTGCTTTCTTGAATTTGTGTACCCGGTGGATTCTGCGGTCTGGCAGGTTGTAGGGGTGGTTGTAAACCTTGGACATCTGGTCCGTCTGTTGGTGGTGTAGGAGGGTCAGGTAGTTCCACGACAGTAGACGCAGGCCTTATGGTAGTCTGACTGTTTTCCTCTTCGTCGAAAGATATTAAATCTTCAGTATTTTGTGGAGTCTCGGAAGTGGTTGGACTTGGTATGAAATGACCAGCGGTTTGAGTGGAATGCGCTATTGGCATAAATGGAGAGGTTAGGTTGATATCATCCCGTAGTTCCAACAGATTTTGTGAAGGGGTAGGTAATGGTGATTTTATGATTGGTGTGATCCTGTCGGTTGGATCTTGATGTATTTTCCTTCTTCTAATTGATCGGGGTTGAGGCGTGATTGTCGCTTCATCAGAACTGCTGGTATCTTCTGTGTATGTTGGTCTTTTCTCCCGATCTCGTCGCAATTCATGGATGCGTCGACCAATGGTATCCGGCTGAGGGTCCGGGTTTGGTATTGGCACTTTGAACTCCTTGTCTTCTCGTGGAATCAAAGGGAGACAGACTGTAGGAGGGTTCCGGGATAAAGCGTCTGCGTTTTTGTTTATTTTCCCAGGCTTGTGAATAACATCGTACTCGTACTCTAAGAGTCTTAATTTCCATTTTACTAGCCGTGAAGTGGGGTCTTTAACTGAATGTAACCAAACCAGCGGTCGATGATCCGTGACAAGTGTAAATCTTCGTCCGAAGACATATGGTCGGAAATACTGTACTGCGTATACCATGGCTAGACACTCCTTTTCCGTTGCTGAATAATTTCTTTCGGCTGGATTCAAACTTCGAGAAGCGTATGCAATTGGTAAGTCTCGTCCAATTTCTCCTTGGCTTAAAACTGCCCCAATCGCATGATCCGAAGCATCCGTCGTGATAACAAATGGTCGTTCAAAATCTGGATATTGTAATATTGGTTGTGTACAGAGTTCTTTACACAATAGTTCAAAACTCCCTTGTTGTTCTTCAGTCCATTGGAAAGGGGTTCCTTTTCCCAACAGCTGAACTAGTGGTTTTGCCTTTAGAGAGTAATCCTTGATGAATCGGCGATAGTATCCCGTCAGTCCCAGAAACTGTTGCACATTCTTCTGTGTTTTTGGAATCGGAAAGTTTTTTACGGCGTGAAGTTTCCTAGGATCTGGTTTAACCCCGTCAGCAGACAAAATGTGTCCCAGATAGGCAACCTCTTTGCGTAGGAATTCGCATTTATTAGTCTGTAGAGTAAGTCCATATTCCCTGAGGCGATCGAATAGTTTTTTAACTTTAATTTCGTGTTCACGCAGCGATGAAGAAAAAACAATCATATCATCTATGAACACAAGTACGTTTTCCAGGCCTGATGTTACCCGGTTCATGACGCGTTGGAATGTCGGTGGTGCGTTCTTCAAACCAAAAGGCATACGCACAAACTCGAAATGTCCATGTGGGGTTGTAAACGCGGTCTTCTGTCTGTCCTTTGGGTTCATTTCAATCTGATGAAATCCATTTGCCAAATCAAATATTGAGAAGTATTTTGCTCCGCCTACCTTGTCTAGTATTTCTGGAATATTAGGTAATGGAAACTTGTCGCCTGTTGTTTTTTCGTTTAATGCACGAAAGTCGATTACCATTCGCCAACGTTTGTTACCATCGGCGTCCGGTTTCTTCGGTACAATCCATAAAGGAGAATTGTATGGTGAGGTGGATGGTCTAATAATACCCTGCGATAGCAGAGCTCCAACCTGTCGTTGTATCTCCTCCTGATGTACTGGTGGATACCGATACTGTCTAGTATTAATCGGAATGTCGTCTGTTGTGTAAATGGAGTGATGAAAATTTGGAACCTTGCCCAGGTTATCTCCAGGTAGGAAGAATCTATCAGAAAATTCCCTGACAATTTTGAACACATGTTGTCGTTCTTCAGAGTTTAGATGATCGGTCCTTAAAAGATCTTGGATTCGTGTAGTTCTGTCTTCCTTTGTTTCCTTTGCTAGATACGAAGGAATAGGATCGTCATCTGATGAGTCAAAAATCTCATACGGATGTATGCGTTGTGGTTCAATGTCGATTTCGATTTCGTCTTCTCCGGTGTTTGTGGCTAGGACATAGCAAATTCCATCATGATTGCAGACTGCTGCTTCTCCAATGTAGACCTGTTCAGGAGTCTTGATTCGTGCTAGGTACCCTTCCATAACCTCCGGATTTGCGACTGGAACTGCAATTTGGAGAGCTGTGCGTCCTGGCAATCTATGTTTAATTGGCAATACTGGATGCAGTTCCATCTCCTCAGCATTACTGAAGAATATAGGTTTAATAGGTTGGTTACGAGTTACCAAGGTTTTATGGTAATAGGAAATTTCAGCCCCTTCCTGTAATAAAAAAGGGCTTCCTATGAGTCCATCAGCGGAAATAGGCAAGTCCTCTACTACGTAAAATTCCGTAGCAGATCCATTAATTTGCAAACTGGTAGTTCCCAAGGTTCGGATCGTAGATGATGCGAGCCCAGCGATTTTAAGACCTTCCTTCGATGTGATTCCGGCCTTTTCTCCTAGGGCATGAAGAACTACCAGATTTACAGAAGCTCCTCCATCAATTAGAAATTCTCCCGTTCCTTTTTCCAGTTCTGGAACCTTGATCCTGATGCGTGGGGTTGGTGCTTCCTTGATTCGTCTTCCTGTTTCTGGTCTGCAAATCGGACCATTTTCCGGCGATCTTCGTTGCGTACGCTCACCGCCTCGCCGTTTGGGTGAGCGTTGTTGGAGTTTAAAGGTTTCCTCAAAGGTGAGAAATTCCCTCGTGACTCCCTTCGATACTGGAATCGGGGTCTTTCGCGGCGAGGTGATTTTTCACAATCCTTCCAACCGTGTCCGACCGTACTGCAGTTTGCGCAATAAAAGTCGTAAACATCGTGTTTGGTGTTGAACGGCTCGTCATATTTTGGCGCCTCCGGTGAGTGGTTTGGAGAGCGTGAATAATCATGCTTACGTAAAGTCAACGCCGTTGCACGTGAAGCTCGTTCTTCGAACTCCGGTTCGGAACCAGATGTGCTGCGATCCCTTGGTCTTTGCCGATAGGGTGACGGTGACTGAGGGTACACACGCCTGTGTTCCTTCTCTCGAGGACGTCTCCAGCTGAGAAAATCCTCTTCTCTACGACGACTAGGTGATGCCTTCTCCTGAATCTGTCGTCGGTTCTTGAGGCGACGTTCAATTTGTAACACAGCTTCGTACGCCTCTTCTAAAGTTTTAATCTTTTTGTCCAGAGCGGCGATTCTCCAGGCCACACGCTCCGGTAAACCCTCAAGGAAATTCTCCAAGATGTCCATTTCCATCTCCTTGATGAGCTGATCCACGTTGGTCGTGTACCTCTCGCGGATCGCGATACGAGATCCATGGGCAAGTTTGCTGGCTCTGTCGATGTACTTCCTTAGTGATTCGTCCTCACGGATTTTAAGGCGCGAAACCTCAGCTTGGAAATACGCCAAGTTCTTCCCAGGAGCGTATCGTTTTTTCAAATGTTGTAACAATTGAGTTACATTGTTGAATTGTTTATCTTGGATACTAATCCGCGCCGGACCGGTGAGTTTAGTCAACACGATACTCAGATACTCTGTTTCCGACGTATCTGGTATTAACGCGAGCCCGTTTTCTACACTCTGAGCGAAAACCGACAAAGCTGGATTCTCGCCATCGAAAGTGGGTATCGGCGCGGTAGCGAATTGAATACAATTACGCTGTGTTAACAAGGCCATAGAATTAGCCATTGTTAAAGTAAGATTCGCGACTTCGTCAGCCGAAAGCCTGGTTTCTGGCATTTTAACGCGAAAATCCTATAGAACAATTATAATACAAGTCCAGTTGTATCCACGGTATCCTTACGGATATTTATTCAGTGGATCAAACCGCTGTCACCAGTTTTGTTACGAGCCGGAGGGGGCGGCTGCGTAGCCGGGGCTTAATTTAGGTAAATGGTAATTGTTAATGGCTTGACCAGTGTTGTTATTAACACTGGGAGCCTAAGAAAGTAGACGTGGAGACGAACCTACGTATGGCTAACGTAGGGAGCTCCAGGAGGTTGGCTATGGTGGACGAACCTACGTATGGCTAACGTAGGGAGCCACAGGAAAGGTGTAGAGTGGAGGACGAACCTACGTATGGCTAACGTAGGGAGCATCAGGAGAGTGATATGCGGACGAACCTACGTATGGCTAACGTAGGGAGCCGCAGGAAACGTTAGTATTAGGTCTCGTAACTTGATTGATGTACCTCGAGCGGTAAAGGTACACCTTAGTGGGTTTCTGGACAGTAAATATAATTGTACAATAGTATGTAAATTAAACTAGTATGAGTTTATTCTCTATTCCGGACCTTACAATTGTTGTGTGTAATTGTCGCGGTATTCAATGAATTGAACTCTAAGTTGCACGTTTGAAATGAGTTGAATAAAATAAGTTTAGTTTCGATTCCGCGACGCAAGAATCTAATCCTTCTCGGTTTTCACGAACACGAGCAAACGGGGGCGGATTACAACGATTATAATAATGCTTAACAGCCGACAACGTACTGTATAGTTACTGTGAGTGCTTGAAAGGGACTTGAATACCCGATCTCGCAGAGTTTCCTCGTTGCAGAGATTATCCGAAAAAGAACGTACTGACGTGTATCGAACTGATTCTAGACTTCAACTAGACCCGAGGTGCCCTTGTCGCCACCCTTTTTATACTCAAAAACTAGAGTAAAAAGGGTGGTGGGGACTGACTCTACGTGACCCGTAGGACCGCGCCCTTGCTTTGCGTTGGTCTCGAATTTTCTAGAAGACGGTTGGTGTCGGGTGCACACATCCGATTCCATATAAGGAAATTTCTTGAGAAGGGTTTGTAACACCATATAAGGAAATTTCCAAGACGGATACGTAACAATACAATATAATAACTATTGTTATTCTATTCTTTAGCGCTTCTCTGCAAGGAATGTACCGATCGCTATGATCGGAGACGGATCATAATCGGAGATATTTTCGCGATGATCCCAATTATAAAAATTTGTGGAATTTGTAATTGTTAATAACTATTGTTATAGCAGGAATCCTATTCGCTGGTATTACTCTGCAAGAAATGTACCGTTCGCGATGAAAGTTTTCCAATCTAATTGGAGATATTTTTATGATGAGCTCGCTTCCAAAAATATATGGAATTTATTATTGTTAATAACTATTGTTATAGCAAAAAGCTTATTTCTTGGTGTTACTTTGCAAGTAATGAACTAATCGCGATGAAATCGTTTGTAACGGGCAATGTGTTTAACGTGGGCCTTTTGTAAAATGACCCGGTACTGTGTAGTAAAGACACTGTGCAAAATGTCCGTAACAAGTTTTGAAGGATGTTCGCGGGATCTACGAGCTAGGGAAAAACGAAAGCGGAAGCACAACCTAGAGCGCTCTCTATATGTATCTTTTACCGTGCGTTCGTTCTGTACAACTTGGCAAAGGCATGTGCGTCGACTTGCTTCATACTAAGATAATTACTATATCATTTCTTTCTATATGTTTCTATTATATACGTTTTCATAATTATATACTTGTACGAATAAACTTCTTCCATTTAACAATGGTTATGGGCCCAGAATACGCCAAGTAACGAAACATAACCTAAAAATGAACACGTGCGCAGCATAAATTGGTAAAAGATGTTCAGCGATAGTGCAAGAAGTGAAACCTATATAAATAAACTATCACAGCACAATTATAGAACATGGAAAATTGAAATGAAATGGCTTTTAAAGGGAAAAGGGCTACTAGATTATGCTTTAGGAAACGTTGCTCGTCCAGAAAATCCTACTGCAGAGCAAAAGGCCATGTATGCTGCGAATAACGATAAAGCACTTGCCATGATAGGACTGAACGTAGATGCAGACCAGCAAATACACATAGAGGACTGCAATGATGCAAGAAGATGGATGCGACGCATGCTATGTAGGGAAAGCAACCAGAGCAGTCTGCAAGCCAATTTTAACTAAACAATCGAAGAATATATGCGAACTTATACACTCTGACTTGTGCGGTCCAATGCCGGTAGAGTCGATTGGAGGTAGTAGATACTTTCTAACATTCACAGATGACTATTCGCGCAGAATAACCGTACGATGTATAAGATCAAAGACTCAAGTGAAAAGTTGTATAAAAGAATATATTGCAGAAGTTGAAAGACAAACTGGACAGAAGGTCAGAAGATTCAGAAGTGATAACGGTCTAGAGTTCTGTAATAAAGAAATTATGGAATACTTCAATACATTAGGAATAAAACATGAAAGAAGTAATGTTGAAACGCCACAAATGAATGGCATTGCAGAACGTGCTAATAGAACATTATTAGACCTGGTTAGATCAATGTTACGCTCAGCTAGACTGCCACAAAAGTTCTGGGCAGAAGCGGTCACTGCAGCTGCTTATGTGAGAAATAGAGTCATCAGTACAAAACTTAATGATGTAACACCACTGGAAATGTGGACAGGTAAGGTACCTAGTGTTAAGCATCTGAAAGTATATGGGTGTTTGGCCTATGCAAGACTGCCAATGCAGGGCAGAAGAAAATTAGAAAATAGAAGCATTCCATGTATATTAGTGGGATATGCAACTAAGACGAGAGGGTACAGACTGTGGTCTCCAGAAATGCAGGATGTCGTAACCACAAAACATGTCAGATTCTGTGAAACGAAGAAAGGTCATGATTACCTATACAATAATAATAATGTTGCCATTGATTTGGAAAATACGGATCAAGGCATTTGGCCAAATACAGATTATAATTCTGAAGCAGAGGATACCAATGTACAAGATGAAACAAAATCGGATGGACAAGAGGAAACACATGAAAAACCAGAGTCCAAGAAGAAATGTAACCCGATAGTGGGGGTAGTAGAAGACAGAGAACTAAGACCAAGAGTTGGTGGTCGAAAGAAGATCATCCGAAATCCCTATGGTCGTAAAGGTAAGCCAAAACCAATGCAAGATGATACAGAAAACCTAATGTCAACAGATGGAGAGTCAACAGAAGTTGAAGCAAATCTACTAGAAATCGTTGAGCCAGAAAATGTAAATGAGGCATTGTCCTCACCTCAAGCGCGGCAGTGGAAGCAAGCCATCAAGGAGGAGATGGAAAGTCTTGAGAAAAGAAAAACCTGGACTATCACGAATCTACCTGAAGGCAAAAATTGTATCGGATGTAAGTGGGTGTTCAAGTTGAAGACTGATTCTGATGGAAGGCCAAGTAGATTTAAAGCAAGACTTGTCGCGCAGGGATTTAGCCAGAAAAGGGGTAAAGATTATACTGATACCTACTCACCGGTAGCAAGTTTTTCGGTGATGAGATTGTTATTAGCCATGACTGTAACACTTAAACTAAAAACTAGACATCTGGACATTAATAATGCCTTTCTGTACGGTTCGCTAAAAGAAGAAATATATATGGAGTTACCTCCATTATACAAAGGAAAGAACGGACAAGTAGCCAAGCTATTGCGACCAATTTATGGGTTAAAACAAGCCAGTAGAAGCTGGAACGAAGAATTAGATGGTTTTCTCATCAATTGCGGATTTAAAAGATTAAAAACGTCAAGCTGTATCTACAAACAAGAAGATGAAACGATACTAGTGGTATATGTAGATGACATTCTCATTTTCTCACGTGAAGCAATGAAAATCAACAAAGTCGTAGAAGAGATCTCTAAAAGATATGAGACAAAGGACCTAGGAGAGATAAATCATATATTAGGAGTGAAAGTAGAACGAGACAATGAAGGAAAAATGCTACTTACACAAAAACCGTATGTGGAATCAATATTAAGACGATACGGAATGCAAGATTGTCGCGGTGCAAAAACTCCATTGGAACCAGGAGTCAGGCTAGTAAAAAAGGCGCATTCAAGGACAACAGAGGAAGAAAAGAATACGTGCGACGCACCGTATAGGGAAGCGATAGGATCACTAATGCATCTAGCATTATACACCAGACCGGATATCCTATTTGCTGTGACAAAACTATCCCAGTATAATACTGAACCCAGCGAACAACACTGGTCACAAGTAAAGCATGTGTTAAGATATTTGAGTAAGACGCGGAACTATGGCATGTTGTATGAGTGTAAGGAAGGTAAGGACATATCAGTTTTTTGCGATGCAGACTGGGGAAGCGACTTGGACGATAGACATTCTTTTTCTGGAATGGTTGTAAAAGTAGCAGGTAATCTAGTTAACTGGAGATGCTCCAAACAAAGATGCATTTCAACCTCAACAATGGAATCAGAATATGTGTCAATGTCGCATGGTGCTAAAGAAATAATGTGGCTTAAAATGGTACTTAAAGAGCTAAATTTATTACATTATTTTTCAGGGTTCAATATATTTTGTGACAACAGGTCAGCTATAGACTACTCTGAAAACAAGGTAGACAAGACGAGAACTAAGCACATAGACATATCATATCACCTAGTACGAGAAAAGTTAGAGGAGGGATTGATGAAGCTAAGATACATCCCAACAAATGAGAACCCGTCTGATGTGCTCACCAAAGGATTAAAACCACTCAAACACGATGAATGCGTAAAATTGATAGGATTAATAAATGTAAACTAAGAATAAGGCTACACATAAGAAACGTCAGATATATTGTATATGCCGCGAAAGTGGGGGTTTGAAGGATGTTCGCGGGATCTACGAGCTAGGGAAAAACGAAAGCGGAAGCACAACCTAGAGCGCTCTCTATATGTATCTTTTACCGTGCGTTCGTTCTGTACAACTTGGCAAAGGCATGTGCGTCGACTTGCTTCATACTAAGATAATTACTATATCACTTCTTTCTATATGTTTCTATTATATACGTTTTCATAATTATATACTTGTACGAATAAACTTCTTCCATTTAACAAGTTTCGGTCAATCTATAAAATGTCCGATCATTATACAGAATATCTAGAGGGTGGTGATCAATGTATCGAAACGCTCTTGTTACATAGATGTGGTAGGTTAAATTAGGCTACATATATAAATCCGGTCGCCGTGGCCGCAGCGCGCCGTAAGACGGCCGGCAACACTTTCCTAAGACAATAGTGTTGTTTCAATAATATCAAAAGCGATGTCGGCCGCTTCGCGGCGGCTGGATTTAGGTGTGTGGCCCATCCTAACCTATCACACCTATGTATGGTTTTAATAATAATAATAATAATAATAATAATAATAATGATAATAAGTTTAATGTCAACGAACCGTGGGTATTACATAAAATGTCCAGGCCATTTCTGAAATACCTGTCCATTATATACATTGCCCAGAAGAATGTGCAACCTACACAATGTCCGGTCATTTTACAAAATGCCCACGTTGAACACATTGCCCGTAACAACTTTCACATCTAATAGGAGATATTTCTACGATGATCCCACTTGCAAACATTTGTGGTATTCGTTATTGTTAATAACTATTGTTGTTGTAATTATCCAATAAGAACGGTACACCACCTTACGGTATGCTACAAATACTGCTCGTTCTACTAAAAAGTGTGAAATAAAATAATTTTTAACAAAAAAAAATCCGACTTCGAAAGGCACTAAAAAGTATAAAATAATTTCTATTTCATTTATATCTGTATTCCACTGCTATTAATACAATCTACTTAATCATTAAATAGGATACTAAATATATTTCAAAGTTTTCGGAGGCGGCGCAAAATTAAAAACTTTTCCTCTACTAGGAAGATCCTAGTTCAGGTGTCGGCAACCAGTGACAAATTACCCATTTGATAATTTCAAGTAAACAATATTCAATAGGAATCAATATACCCATTACGAATTAACTATACTGCAGTTCAGGAGTGACCGCACTTAACTCGCGCAGCTAGTGACTGAGGTCTAGGGAGATTTTTAATAGTGCGTGTGATTTCCCTTTACAGCTTGCTTCTTACTTTGCGTTCACATCATTTTTTTCCGGAAAATAATAGAATTTTCATTGCATCGTGAAACTTTACAATATCATCACCGGTTTTCAGTTATCGTACGTCATATATTTCTGCCCACCATTTATATGATCGCAAAGTATAATAAGAAGCAAGCTGGAGAGGGGAATAACACACGTCATTAAAAATCTCTCTAGACCTAGTGAGCGGCGCGAGTTAACTATGGTCTCTTGTGAACTGCAGTATAGTGCATGTCCATCAGGAGTGCTGACAATTTCTCATACAATCGTTACAATTACAAATGTTTTCAACCGGACCTATAATTTTTCTCTTACGTCTTAATAATTACCAAGTTTGCCATACCACAATCAAATCGTTATTGGCAGCACCGTTTGTTCGGGTATTTTTAATTTTGCGCCGCCTCCGAAAACTTTGAAATATATTTAGTATCCTATTTAATGATTAAGTAGATTGTATTAATAGCTGTGGAATACAGATATAAATGAAATGGAAATTATTTTATACTTTTTAGTGCATTTCGAAGTCGGATTTTTTTTTTTGTTAAAAAATATTTTTACACTGTATATGTAATTTCTCAGCAATACTCCTAAAGTTATGGGAAGCAACGAAAAGAGGTCGTGGTTACAGAAAGTATTTTACATGTGTAATAGTAAGATAATCTTGGGTTATGATACGCATGTAAAGTAAATAGACGGACTGTTCATTATTTTCATAAGATATGATCAGAGTTGGATATTGTTTGAAATAATCTTGTGATAATTTGTGGTGTAAATTAACATTTACATTATTTAAAGTAAAATAAATTGTTACTGCTCTTCTGTTCCCATGGAATAAAGAAGATTACTTATAAAGATTATAATTTGTAAGTAAGTGAAGAAAATATTTTATTTAAAATAATTTGAAAAAGTGTTGTCATTTCTGTCGCAGTTTTGATGATTACCCAGCATCGTTAAACACATATGTAGATGCATAGCCGACCGATGTACTACCGTTTTGAATTTTGTACGCGCCGCCTTGACGCGGCTGATGCCGCGCGCCGTCGTAATACAATCTTAACGTGTTAGAGTATCGTACGCCATGATGTTGAACAAACGCGAATATCAGTAACGACGGATATGCGTAACGTAACCCACAGCGCTAACAGCGCCTCTAGCAGCAAAAATGTGTAATCCACGCTGACGTAGGCATGACGTAGGTGATAATGAAACTGATCGAAATTTATCGATACAAAACAATTAATATCTCGTAAATAAATGCACCGATTGAGGTGTTATTGGGCTCAAAAGAAAGAGAAAGACAAGCCGAAGCAGATTGTGTTGTTAGAATGAAGTTCAATTGCGTACTTTTTCTCTAACAGCAAATTATTTTTTGCATAACGCTGAAAACGCTCTGCTTCGGGATAATATACACGGTAGAGTCTCGCTGTAGCTGGCGGACCAGCCTTCGGCCTAAACTACTTGGCGTGGATAGATAGCATCATTGAATTTATTTCAAAGCTTTGAAAATGTGAAATGATCAAAGTGAGAGGTGAATATTGTTGTGTGATAGTGACAATGAGTGATAGTGAAAATGTTCTCATGATTGAAGTGATTGAAGATAGGAGAAATGAATGTGAACATCAATGTGTGGCGGATAGTAGAAGTCGTCGGCCAAAACATACAATCAGTACGAAAAGATATTCGATAAAAACAGCATGCCGCGAAAGAAGGCGGCGGTTAGCCCTTCAGAAAAGTTCCGTGCAATCAACATCCGATGGACAAAGATACACCCCCGAGAAAATTTATTTGCCATTGGATGAAGAAACAGAAATGGCAAATTCGATAGAAATTTTGGAAGAAACGACGAATAAATTGTTTGAAATTGAAGAAACAAACAATGAAGAAGATGGGATAAATATTGAAGGCACAAATTCAGAAAATGAAGAATTGATGATACAGAAAGTAGTAACGAACGAGCCTGAAGAACAATTCTGTATACCAAATGGCTTCAGTATCGTGGACAGGCAGCACATTTTTGCTGAATTTCAGAAAATAGGCGACAATGCTAAAAACAGGGAGGACTGTGGAATTACACACCTGAAAATAACCGACATGAAACGGTCGGGCCTGAGGACCACCCTCAGTGTAATATGCGATATGTGCAAATATAAAGGTGAAATCCACAGTGAACCTGACGAAAGCAATAAAATGGAAACAAACCAGTGTACAATTGCTGGAACAATTGTGAATGGAGGCAGTTATGCCCAAATCGAGGAGTTCCTTGCAGCGATGAACATACCCTCCATGTCGAAAAAAGAATTTAGAAAGCATCACGATAAAATCGTGAAAGCACTAATTGTTGCTGCGGAAGAAGAGATGGTAGCAGCGGCAGAGGAAGAAAAACGCTTGGCCATTGAAAGAGGCGATATTGTTCCTGGATTTGGAATCCCTCACATCCCTGTTGTGGCCGATGGAAGCTGGATGAAACGATCATATCGGACTGGAACGTATGATTCCGCGTCTGGAGTCGGCGTTATAATTGGATACCATACGAAGAAAGTTTTATTTATCGGTGTGAGAAACAAGGTGTGCCGGATTTGTCGATGTGCTGCGAAAAAGAAAGAAGAGCCACGGAAACACACCTGTTTCAAAAATTGGAGCGCAAGCCAAGCATCAACAGCTATGGAAAATGATGCTATAGTCGAAGGCTTAAAGACCAGCGTAGAAAAACGTGGGCTGATTTATTCAACACTGATTGCTGATGGGGACAGCAGCGTTTATAAAAAAATTATAGATGCGGATCCATATAAAACGCAGATTCGTGTAAAAAAAATTGAATGCACGAATCATTTGTTGAGAAACTTTTGCAGAAAAATGAAAGAAGTTGTAAAGATGACAACACCTGGTCCATTGAGAAGAATCGTTGAAAGCAGCATTCGGCGAATGCGTGCGGACATAGTAAAAGCCGCAGAGTTCAGATACAGTCAGCAAGTAACAACCGCTGAGAAAATTAAGAATTTGTATGCCGACATACACAATGTTCCTAGCCACGTTTTTGGTGAACGCGCAGATTGTTCAAAACTACAATACTTCTGCGATGGAACAAGCAAAAAAGATGAAAAGAACATTGTTCCCGAATTGATGAAGATGGGAGTGTACGAACACATCAAAGAAATACTTCGACCTCTGTTGGCGCATGCTGAGAGTTTGCTGTATAACAGCAACAATAATGCCGTCGAAAGTTTCAACGGAATCATCGCAAAATATAAAGGAGGAATAAGATTGAATTTCGGAGAGAGAGGATCTTACACGGGAAGATGTGCTGCTGCTGTCCTACAGTATAACACAAAACAAGTGTTGTCGCGTCTGAATACGGCGATGAACAAGAAACCGCCCGTTATTTTACGCAAAATAGAAAATAGAAGGAAGAAAGAAAATGAGAAATACAGTGAAAAGAGAAAGGAAAAAAAATTACAAAGCACGTGCGGAAACAATTCCGTTCTGAAAAGGATTCCAATTACGGACCAAACGCTGAAAAGCCAGATATGGCTAACAATGTTTATGAATTAGAGCAAAAAAAAACATATGGAAATGTTACAGAATTTGCAAAATAGAAGAGATGCCATTGAAGAAGAAACCATCGGCCAAGCGAAAAATCCGAGATGGTTGAATTACAAATCTAAATTATTGACGGCCTCTAATTTTGGACGAATATGCCGTCGTCGAATTGGCACGCTCTGTGGAAATTCAGTGAAGTCGTTGGTGTATCCACGACTGATTAGTGCACCTGCAGTACAATATGGACAGGAATGCGAAAAATTCGCACGTGAAGAACTAAGTGTGTGCATTGGTGTTGAAATTAAAGAATGTGGATTATTTATTGATAGTGCCATCCCGTTCTTAGGAGCTTCGCCAGATGGAATTATAGACGAAGAGGGCATTGTGGAAATCAAATGTCCGAAAACGGCGGAGAATTTATTGCCGGAGGAGGCAATCAAAAGTATTGCAGTTATTTGGCGTATATTTGCAGATGCAGAAGGAAATGCATTGAACAGGAACCACTACTATTACTACCAAGTACAAGGACAATTACATGTCACAGGTAGAAAATATTGCTTGTTTTATATTTGGACCCGAAAAAGGTTAAAGTACATTAGAGTCGATAGAAACGATAACTTTTGGCAAAACAATATGGAGCCAAAATTAATACAATTTTATTTATTGTGCATGTTACCGGAATTAATAGATAGCCGGTACAATAGGGGAATGCCCATTCGGGAGCCTCAATTTATAACAGAGGAGAGAGCAAGCTTAGAAAAGCGCAAAAGGTCTCTCTCAGAAAGTAGCACGAATACTGTCCGGCGTCGCACTGCACTATACTGCAGTGCAGTAACACTGACTCTGTTAGTGGTTCACGATTGCATGAAATAGCAATTGTACTCGCGGATAATACGATCTCGCGAGTTCCGGCGTCGCACTGCACTGTAAAGTGTAGTAACACTGACTCTGTTGGTGGTTCACAATTGTATGAAATAGCAATTGTACTCGTGGATCATACGATCTCGCGAGTTACGCGATGCCATACTATATTTCTTAAAATTTGTTACAGATTTTCGAAGAAAGGATTCCCGAGAAGAGATTTTTTGGAGCGAAGCGAGCGTAGGAGTCTAAATTTATTTTTTCAGCTGAAACGATTTTTTTCTTATTCTCTTCATGAAATTATTAATGTCCTATATCATCTATTTCCATTAACTTTTTCTTTTTTCAATATTTATCTTCATTCATCTTCATTCATCTTTGCATGAACATTTTTGTCGTTGAGAAATTAAAAACAACATTTTCCTCTTCTCGAAATAAATTAAAAAATTATATATAGGTATATTCAAGAAAGCATTACCTACCAGGACAAATGGACTGCAAATATGCTGTCTGATCACGTATAATCGGCAAGTATAATCTTACATAATTAATATTACGTTATCTATACATAAATTACTTTCTTCACAGATGGACGAGGAAGAAGAAGAAAAGAAAAAGAAAATGAAAAAGAAAGAGCATAGAAGAAACAGGAGAAAGAGGTCTAAGGAACGAAGTCGGATAAAAGGGAAGAGAAAGGAGAATCCGAGGCCGTCAACGTCGCAAGTAAGTAAAAGCGTTGATTCTTCTATGTAATAAATGTGGCAGAATTAGATTTTTCGTGAAATGGAAATTATGTCTACAACTATAGCCACTGAATTTCCATGATTGCTTCTTCTTCTTATAAAACATTCATTATTATATTTCAGATAAAACAAATTCAATACCACATGACTGGGATGGCTGTCATGGTAATCGACGATGCAGACGCCGTGGAGAAAGAAAAGGCCGAAGCGGGCGGCGGGCGACGGTCGACGGGCGGCCAATTATTGCTTACAGTAAAACCTGGATGTATGCAACAAAAGTTTGTCTGGATATATACAACATCGCTATCCCCTCCACTTGGGGGGATCCCCCTAAGCCGAACCGAGCCGCACGGCGAGGAAACCGTGTAATATGATCCGACCGTAATATCGGTGTGACTAATCCTAATTGAACGATAAAACTTTTTTATTTTTAACTTTTTCTTAATGAAACTGTTACTAACGCATTTGTGAGATTTTTCTGATTAAAATGGTACCAAACACGATATGATTTGAATTATATTTATTTATTAAAATAATAATAAAACTGTAATAATAGCAAAGTACTAAACTGGTCGATGGCTTCATAAACTTATTGTTGCCACGGTTCAGTTCAGAATATTTCTAAGTAGCGGAACTATTGACTGCAAATTAGGTGCTTTATGATGTTAGGAACAGCCCGTGATTTCCATAAAACCGGACAGTTTCTTCCTATTGAAAATTAAAGTAATTTACAAGCTAACAGTAATAACAGAATGATAATAGAATAAATAAACAATAATAATAAAATAAACAATATAGAAATGACACCTCGGCTACATATGTATAAGGCAGGCCGTACACCAAAGATACATCAAACACGCAACATGCAACATGCAACACGTCGCATGTTGTGTACGAACGTAGAATAGGTATCGCGGCACGGTACAAACGATTTGTATGGACACAGAATCGACACCAAGACTGGATATATGCAACATTAAATGCCCAGAATCGATACCAAAACTGGATATATGCAACGTTTAAATGCCCAGAATCGACACCAAGACTGGATATATGCAACGTTTAAATGCCCAGAATCGACACCAAGACTGGATATATGCAACGTTTAAATGCCCAGAATCGACACCAAGACTGGATATATGCAACGTTTGAAACCCGAGCCGACACCGCAACCGGTTTTCATTTCCAATCCTCCTTTGCTTTTCGCCAACTTTTAACATCAATTTTAGCAAGTAATTATAATTCAAACTATATCGTGTTTGGTATCATTTTAATCCAAAAAATTTCACCAATGCGTTAGTAAAAGTTTCAGTAAAAAAAAGTCAAAAATAAAAAAGTTTTATAGTTGAATTAGCATTAGTCACACCGATACGTTTCGGCTCTTTCCTTTGATCATCGGACCTCTCTCTTTCCACCACTGTCTGTCCTTTTCTACGTTCACGCTTGGCTGCTCCTCGCGTGTAACCCGAGATTCGACACCTCGACTGGATATATGCAACGGTTGGGTCCCAATGTTTGTTGCATATATCCAGATTTTACTGTATATATATTGATAATATTTCAATAAATAAATATTGTATATATAGATCAATTTACATCAGTTTATTTTCCATTCCTTTTCTGAAATTATTAATACCATGTAGTTTTTATTCGTATAAGTGTTATAGTCGCGTACATTATGTGTATTACAGTCTCATCGAATCTGTCGTGGCGTGTGACTCGAACATATGTATTTCCGCCGATCGGTACTACGCTGTTTGATTCATGATACTCCTTCTCTTTCTATCGCGCTGTCCTTTTCTATGTCCGCCTGGAATCAAAATCTCGCTCGACTCGAGCGAATTCATTTTGCTAGATGGTCAGGATTGTCACAGATGATCTCTAAAATGACATCATTTGAGAGTTCTATCGCGGTGTTGCCGCACCTGTGACCATCTAGCAAAGTGAATTTGCTCGAGCCGAGCGAGATTTTGATTTCTGGCGGACATGGAAAAGGACAGCGCGAGAGAAAGAGGAGTATCATGAATGAAACAACGTAGGGCCGATCGGCGTAAATATAGTCACACGCTACGACCGATTCGATGAGACTCTATCATACACATAATGTACGCGACTATACAACTTATAGGAATAAAAACTGTATGGCATTAATAATTTCAGGAAAGGAATGAAAAATAAAGACATGTAAATTGCGCTATAATATACAATATTTATTGACTGAAATATAATCAATAAATATAAACAATGCCTCTTCTTTCTCCGCGACGCGACGTCTACATCGTCGATTACCATGACAGCCACTCCAGCCACGTGTTATTGAAATTTTTTTCATCTGAAATATAATAATGAATTTTAATATAATTGTACCTGCATATACAGGGTGTCCCAGTCTAAGTGTGACAGAATTATATTAAAATTCATTATTCATTTCTTTATTTCTTATTCTCTTCTTGAAATTATTATGTCAAGTAGTTTTCATTCCTATAAGGCTTATAGTCGCGTACGTACGTTATGATTTCATTCATTCTACCCCTACCAGCGCCACGATTCCGTCGTTCTTTGATGTTTCCGAACATAGAAAAGGATAGCGCAAGAAGGATAAACAAAGAGAGAAACACTCGCAAGCACAACATTTAACCTAATATTATGCTACTAAATGTTGACCGATTTATATTGTGTTTAGCTTCATTTTAATCAGAAAAATCTTCTCCACATGATAGTGAAAATTTTATTAACAGAAAGTATAAAATAAAAAACTTCGTTCTCTTGACACGGGACATTTAAATGAAGACAATTAATCCCGATTTCAGTCCCTCTTTCGTCTTTAGCTACTGACTCTTTCTAATCAGTGTTTACTGACTAGGCAATCAAATTTGAAAAATGATTCTCCTATTCCATAACAGTTGCGGAGTGGACCGGCAATGTACATTTATCGAGTTTTCACTGTATATGGTGCAAGTTTTATAATTCATTTTTCTGGCATACCATTTCAAGTATTCTATCTGTAATTTAATTGATAAAAAAACATGATTATAAATATGAATAAAAAAGTTTGATGGTTGCACACATTAGTACATGTATTGTTTCATTCTCGGACCTCTTTCTCTCTCGAGCACCCGATTCTTTTCTATGTCTGGAAGGAATCAAAATCGGCTCGAGCCTGTTGCAGTTGCAACAGATGTGGCAACAGCGTGACAGAAGTCTTAATACGTTGCGGCAACTATGCCATACTTGTGGCTATATTCGCGTAGCCGTTTGTGGTGTCAAATTAGAATTTACATTTATCGACTGATTTGTGTTTTTATACCACAATTGTGTCAAATATACCATCAATGCCTCTGACGGAGAATCAGTGAACTATTCTTACGTCTATTTTACATCTGATGCGTGCAAATCGTAAATTTCATTTTACGTCTTCCAGAAGTAATAAATTGTAAAAAATCGAATTTCAGTGATATTGTGCTAGTTCAAGGAACGGTGGTCTGGTGTGAGTAGTTGTTCTATGCGGATTCTAAATCACTGGCGTCAGCATTTTTTGTAATTTGACACCACACCGTCAGCAGAAATATGATACCCCCCACCCCGACAACATCCACCCCTCTCCCCACCCTATGACCTTGAACTGAAATTTGACACCACCGTCAGCAGAAATATGATACCCCCCACCCCGACAACATCCACCCCTCTCCCCACCCTATGACCTTGAACTGAAATTTGACACCACCGTCAGCAGAAATATGATCCCCCCTCCCTCCCCCGCCCCATAACCACCGCCCTCAGCAGAAATAACCACCCTGTGACAACCCCCGCCCTATAACCACCCCCTCAGCAGAAATACCCACCCTATGACAACCCCCGCCCTATAACCACCCCCTCAGCAGAAATACCCACCCCATAACCACCCCCTCAGCAGAAATATCCACCCTATGACAACCCCCGCCGTTTAACCACCCCCTCAGTTGAAATACCCACCCTATGACAACCCCCACCCCATAGCTATCCCCACAGGAGAAATAACCCCCCCCCCCCCGACCTTGAACTGAAAGTTGACATCATCAGCAAAAATATGATACCCCCCTCCCCATGACCTTGAACTATTTTTGTCTTATCGGAAGACGACACAAGGCCCCAGCCACTTTTCTACGTCTTGAAAATGAGATTTTTTGTTGGCGCAGCAGATCTGACGCTGCAATTCGCGACTATAGAAGGTAGAGGTTTTGCTCATGACCTTGAACGAATTTTTCTACGTCTTGGAAATGCGGTTTTTTGTTGACGCTGCAGAATGAACAGCAATTAAACACTTTCGTCAATGACAGCCCTACTTTAATAAAATGGGAGAAAATTTTGCAATGTGTGTCATATGTAGTTTGACAATTAGAAGTGCAAGGCTACTTAACGTGTTTGTGGAAAAGAGAAATGGAGGCCATGTTACTGCAAGAACTCGAACGCATCACCGAATTATTGGCGCAGCGGGCGATAAACATCAATACTGAAGATGAGCGTTGTGATTGCTTGATGCAATGTGACCAGTGCATCGAATTGATAGACGAACGATTACAAATGGGAGACGATTTATCAGTCGAAGGATGGCGAGATATAGAAGCATACAAAGAAAGAATCGACGCCTTGCGTAGGATATTGTATCGTGACAATGATCATCCTAGTGGTCAAAAGGCAATATTACTAAACGAACTTGCTTGTATAGAACAACTTTTGACACAACGTATTGCAGTCATAAGTAGTAACGACGACCGAAACGCATGTCTGGTGCAATGCAATCAATGCATTGATTTAATGATAGAGCGATTGCAACTCGAAAAGGACTTATCAACTGGTTTGAAAAATAGTTTAACAGCCAGGATAGCGAGATTTAAATCGTTAAGAGCAGAGTTACACGGATCTGTAAAAATAGGCGAAGGTCAAAGGAGAACAGATGCTGAATCACGTGCATCATCATCTCTTATCTGGGAGAATGTAGAATCAGCTTTCCATAACCGGATAACTACAGGAATTATAATCAACACCGAGCATATTGAACCACGAAACTTTTTGGAAGATGCTAGAAAAATAGTATTCCAACGTCTAGCGGAAGTTTTCCTAAATCATTCATGCATAAAAGTGAATACGGTGTTGTATGGGGAGTTTACCACTAATAATAAAACTGATGTGAAAAGTTTCAGTGTAAGAAATAAACAATTATTTTCTACATCAAACTTGAACGATTGGTATGACAAATACGTTGTGAACTCAACTTTAACACTGATGGAAGAATTTCAGGAACGGGACAGTGGTTGGGCAATATCGAAAATTCTGCATTTGATGTTAAATATCAATAAATGCAATCCGATGCATGCTGGTTGTTACACAGACATACCAAAAACAATCAAGGACAAAAGAGCGGTAGTAAATGTGACAGTTGACGATGATACGTGTTTTGTCAGATCGATAGTTGCAGCATTATATCCCGTCCATGTGAATGCAAATCGACCATCATCGTATCCCAACTATGACACCGTTTTAAATTTGGAGGGCATCGCATTTCCAATAACCCTTAATCAAATACCAAAATTTGAGCGCCAAAACGATGTTTCGATAAACGTTTATTTTTGGGACTTGAATGTGAAAAGGTGTGCTCCGCTCCAACTCACCACCAACAAAAGATTTCGTCACGTTAACCTGCTGATGCTTGAAACGCCCAACCGTAATGTGCGTCACTTTGCATGGATTAAAAATCTTTCCCGGCTTGTTTCAAACCAGCTGAGTGCACATAAGAGTAAAACTTATATTTGTGACAGGTTTGTATCATGCCATTACGATCTATTTTAGTGTATGCGTTTGTTCTTTTTGTACTAATGCAGTTACTTTGTTTATATGCAGATGCCTTCACTACTTTTATGCGGAAGAAAAGTTATTGAAACATACGAAGGACTGCGTGAAGATGAACGATTGCGCAATCATTCTACCATCGAGTGAAGATAAAATAATAAAGTTTGATAATTTTTGTCACCGAGAACGTCATCCATTCATCGTGTACGCCGATTTCGAATGCATGCTTAAGAAGGTTAACAGCAATCAAGGACACTGCAATGCATACCAGCAACACGAAGCATACAGTGTGGGATATTATTTTCACTGTTCATACAACGCATCGGTGTGCGAGTATCGCGCGTATCGGGGTCCTGACTGTGCTGAATGGTTCGTGAATGAACTTGAGAGCCTTGTAAGAAAAATTGCACCATTATTTAATACGAATGTGCCCATGACAAATTGAATGTGATGACAAGGTGATGAAAGAGAAAATTATATGAATGCAACGCATTGTTATATTTGCGAAAAACCGTTCGACATCGACGAAACAAAAGTTCGAGATCATTGCCATTTCACTGGTCGTTACCGAGGACCTGCTCACCAGGGGTGTAATTTAAATTATAAAAATAAACGTTTTATACCAATAGTGTTTCATAACTTATCGGGATACGATGCCCATTTTGTAATAAAAGAATTGGTAACGATTATCGAAGGCTCGACATCAGTCTTGCCAATTACAAAAGAAAAATATATTTCATTTTCAACGAATCTAAAACGTTACAAAATTTCGCTTCGATTTATAGATTCATTCAAATTTTTAAATTCAAGTTTAGATAAATTGAGTTCATATCTAGGGAAAGACGATATGACGATTTTACGGTCACAATTTAATTTTTTGAACGAGATAAGATTCGATTTGCTTACACGAAAAGGCATCTTTCCATACGATTATGTTACCGACTACATGAAACTGAGCGAGACAACATTGCCGACATGTGACAAATTTTATAATCAACTAAGCGACTGTGCCGTTTCACAGCAGGATTATGACCACGCGATAAAAGTCTGGCACAGTTTTAATATAAAAACACTTGGCGAATACAGCGATTTATATCTAAAAACAGACGTTTTATTATTGGCCGACATTTTTGAAAATTTTCGTGGCAGCTGTTTGAGAAGTTACAAATTGGATCCTGCATATTACTATACTTTACCCGGTTTTACGTGGGATGCAATGCTGAAGCACACGCGTATCGAATTAGAATTATTGACGGATATCGATATGCTACTTTTCATAGAGCGTGGCATACGTGGTGGTTTAAGTCAATGTTCTAATCGATACGCAAAGGCCAATAATAAATACATGGATTCATACAATTCCGAAGAACCATCGCGATATTTAGTTTATTTCGACGTTAATAATTTGTATGGATGGGCAATGTCGCAGTATCTACCTTACGGCGAGTTTAAGTGGTTAGACGATAATGAAATTAAAACTTTTAACATTCATGCGATATCCGAAAATTCGGACATTGGATATATTTTGGAAGTCGATTTGAAATACCCGCTAGAATTACACGATAAGCATGCAGATTTACCATTTTGTCCAATACGCGAGAAGCCTCCTAATGCCAAACACGAGAAACTACTCGCTACAGTTCAGGATAAGCAACGTTACATCATCCATTACCGCAATCTTCAACAATGCTTAAATCATGGTTTAAAAGTTTCTGTAATTCATCGCGTTTTAGAATTTAAACAATCTCCATGGCTTCGCGAATACATTCATTTAAACACGCAACTTAGAACTGCGGCTAAAAATGATTTTGAAAAGAATTTATTTAAATTAATGAATAATGCAGTCTTTGGCAAAACTATGGAGAACGTTAGAAATCATGTAGACGTTAAATTAGTTACAAAATGGGATGGTAGATACGGGGCCGAGGCCCTGATATCAAAACCAAATTTTCATAGCAGATCAATATTTTCGGAATATTTGGTCGCAATAGAGATGCGAAAGTTGGAAATTAAATTTGCAAAACCCATTTATGTTGGTATGTGTATTCTGGATATATCAAAAACATGTTTGTACGAATTCCATCATGATTATATTTGGCCGAAATTTAAACATCTTTGTAAAATATTATACACAGACACAGACAGTCTTATATACGAACTGGAATGTGATGACATATACGATGTAATGAAACGCGATATACATCGGTTTGACACGAGCGACTATACCGAGGACAATGTTTACAGTATGCCACGAGTAAATAAAAAAGTACCGGGATTAATGAAGGATGAAAATAATGGGTGTATAATGACTGAGTTTGTCGGACTTCGGTCGAAAATGTATGCTTTGCGCGTAGAGGGCAAACGGGACACGAAAAAAGTGAAGGGTGTCAAAAGTAACGTAGTTAGGAAAACTATTTCCTTCGATGATTATATACGTTGCTTGTATGAACGTTTAGAAGTGCATCGTGAACAGAGATGTATTCGTTCAAAATTGCACAATGTATATTCTATATGTGAAGAAAAGAAGGTGCTTAGTCCTTACGATGATAAACGATTCATAATTCCACAATCCACAAGAACATTGCCTTGGGGGCATTATAAAATAAATAATTATTCCTAAAAACATAATTTATTCTTTGCTCCACGAGTAAAATATTAATTTCCAAGTATCTTTATAAGCCTGTAGGGTTTCGAGTTCATGCAAACCTTGCAACTTCATGAGAGAGAGAGAGAAAGAGACTGGAGTTTTTACTTATCTCAGGTCTTAGAGTTTGGAGGGAGATGTTTTCACAGTGCTTTATAAACCCAAGCGTGTTCGTTTTATTCATTATTTTCCGTTCAACGATGGCAATCCCAAGGTTGGAATCCTTAGCATTCTTGGCGATTGTCAAATATTATCGTAAGTAATCTTCAACAATTACCCAAATTTTATTTATTTTTAACTAATTGTTTTCGTCTTAACAGCCATAGTACAGTATTGCCTCGAAATAAGCAAGTGGCTCGGGACCGAACCGTTGCTTATTTCGAGGGAGGTAGCTATTCGGCTTGACTTTGTTCTCGAAACGGGACGATAGAGAACGCGAGGTAGCGGCAAATCATAAAGTGATCGGCCGAGTAGCGATGTTATTTTTTGAACAAGGATAGAAAGCATTATATACATATATTCCATCCTTCTTCTACTAACCGCTGTCACTGCTCAGTCGAGCGTGAAATTTATTACCCTAAACATCGGCTTCGCGCTTTCATGGACCTCTCACTCATTTCTCGTACCTCTCACTTTGCGGGCGACTTCAAACAAAGAAGAGGGGATAGCGACTTGCTTATTTCGAAGTCGAGACCACTTGCTTATTACGAGGCAATACTGTAATGCCAATTTTTGAAATTGCGCCGGCGGAGGACGATGCGCAACTACCCGCAAAGTGCCGCGAGCGGCAGGAGTGGCGGCGCGACTATGAAGCGCGGTGGGCGGCTACCTGGACGGAGGTCGATCTGTTCGACCTCCGATATTTGTTCGGAGAAGAAATCGATGTAAGTTGCCTGTCCGATTTTATTTTGATTTATTAGATTTTTACTGCGTATTAATGTATATTTTATCTGTTATAGCCGGACTGGTGGTAGCCGCCTACATTGATATTTTTTTATTTTTCCTTATTATATATTATTTAACGTAAAATATAAATATCTATAACCGTTATTAGTGTAATTTATTCTGTACCACACCCTTCCCCATATTCCATTAATGTAATATGAAAATAAAAAAGTATATAATCGTTATTAATGTAATTTATTTTGCCCAACCCTTCCCAATAATCATACTTCATATCCTTATATTTCTTCTGTGTGTCTGTATGTGACTGAACTCCTCCTAAACGGCTGAACCGATTTTGATGAAATTTTTGTGTGTTCAAGTTGACTCGAGAATGGTTTAGATTCGCAATTCGGTCCACTACATAATGTGTTTCTAATTAATTTTTTATAATTTGTTGTTGATCTTGGAATGTTTTCCATGCGTGGGGAAGGGCGTGGCAAAAAAAATACTTTGATTTCATCTTTACTGTATATTTTATTAAAGGAAGTATAGGAAAGGGTGCGACAAAAAATAAATTACATTAATATTGGATATACTTGTATTTTATTATTAGTATTATTATTCATATGTTTTTTTAATTTTTTCTTCTATCACCAATCCGGCTATAACAGATAAAATAAAACATACATTAATACATAGTAAAAAAATCAAATAAAACAAAAACGTGCAAGTAACTCACATCAAGCTCCTCGCGGAACAATTGCCGCAAATCGAATGCGGCGTCCGCCCATATCTTTTCAGCGTTCCGTCGCCTCTCCGCCCGCTCCCGCCGAACATTTTGGAGGTCTTTCTTCCTTACAAATCCTAAACTCCTTAAGGTAGCGGCTGTTAACAAAAACGAATTAAAAATAAATAAAATTTACGCGCTAAAAGTAATTATTGAAAAAACTACTTACGCTGAGAGGCGATGAACGCCTGCAGAGCAAGAAATTGGTTGTTTGTGAAGTTCATTTTGAATAACGAAAACGCTGCGCTGATACGCTTATAAAGCAAACAGGGGAAACATCTCCCTCCATTTCTAACAATGAAAACCGCCAACACAATCTGAGATTAATCTGCCGGATATCTTACATGTTGTAACAACTCGGAATCGGCATGAAATTAAAAGGTTTGCAAGAACTCGAAACCCTGCATGCGTATAAAGATACTTGGAAATGCATGGCCAGCGAACACGTGCGAGTCAGTAAATACAAAGCCTTCATGTATTCGCAGCTTCGCCCGCTCTCATAAATAAAAACTTCAAGAATTTGAAGTAATAATTGTTGTATTATTTTTTGGTGATCAATCTCTAGTATTTCAGAAAAGTAGGTATTGCTGCCTGCAGAAACAGTAGAAAAGCGGCGACCCATACTACATAATGCGTTGCCACGATCGCACACGAATAAGCAGAATTCAATGCGATAGTTTCCATAGTTTATTAAAATAATATAGCCCATGTCACTCCAGAGAAGGCATGGAAGCTACTGTTAAAATTTGGTATCAATCGGGCAAGTAGTTTTTGAAATTTTTCTGTACATACAAACGCTGTCTCTTTATATATATAATAGTACTAGCTGCGTTACCCGACTCTGCCCGGGAATTTTAATCAACTATTATCCCTACTTCCTTATTCTTATCCCTATTTCCCTGCCCTTATCCCTACTAATATATAAAAGTGAAAATGTCTGATCGTTTGTTCCTCTTCACGTTTAAATGGCTACACGGATTTTAATGAAATTTGCACTATTGGACTGATTATTCTTTTAAGATGGACATAGGCTATGTCATATTGCGATTTGCCCTTCCCCCCTACTTCATTAATGTAATATGAAAATAAAATTGCAAAACCGTTAATGCGATATGAAAATAAAATTATTCACTCGTTATTCTTTGCAACGTTCAAGTTTTTGCGAACCGTGCAATTTCATGAGAGAGAGAGAGGTGCCCGACTCGGAGTTCTTGCAAATTTGCAATTTCGCTAGATGCTGAAAGTCTAGTGTTTGGATGTATTAGGATTGGAGGGGATATTTTGACGGTGCTTTATAAACCGATGAGTTTTCATTATCCGCTATTCAGTCCGCTATTCATTTCGCATTAATCAGTTTACGATGGCTACCGTTCCACGACTTGAACTACTTGCCTTTAGGGCACTTATTGAACAGTATTGTAAGTAGTCTTTAACGATTACTTGTCTTGGTGTGTTAATTTTATTTTTAACTAGTTGTTTGTTAAAAGCTGAAAGGTTAGGATTAGTGCCAATAAAAAGATTCATCGAAGTGCGCCGGAAGCGAGCAGATCATCGATTCAGCCAGATGTTAATGTGGGCCGAAGGTTGGAATCCGAATCATGAAGGTTTATTCGATTTGAGGGCGCTGTTTGGAGAGGAAATAGATGAGGGCCCTATTTGGGGAGATATTGATGTGTATCACCACGTTTACCATACACGGAAAATTTAAGTGGTCAATAAATGCAATCCGATGCCGGTTGGAGGAGATTGATGTGAGTTGCCCGTCCGTTTATGTTTTTAATTTATTAGATTTTACCTAATGCGGGTTTTATTTTGTCTGTTATAGCCTCCACCTCCCAGCGAATTGTATTATTGTATTATGTATTATGTATTACATTTACGTATTACATTACGTATTAAAAAGTATTCAAAATTATCAATATAATTTATTCTTAGACCAATCTCCCTTCATTTATAAAATAGCATTCCCCTGTAATAAAAGTAAACACAAAATAAAGCCGAAAAATTATTTATTCATATAATCTGTATAATTACAAACATTTTTAAATATAGATTATAAAATATTGTTCGCTCCTATCCATGAATTGTGCGTAGAATCAAACCCCAACCATTTGACGAAAACTTTATTTCCCCTTCGTTGTAGAACCTTCTCCACTAAGTATACATCGTGATTTTTTACTTTTTGTAGCTCATATTCGTAGAACCCGCCAACCAACGGTTGTTTTCGCATATCTTGCAAGAGATACGTTACAGGATTTGTTCGTTGAATTTTAATAATTGTGAAAATTTCAGTTGTCCAATTCGGTGTATAACCCTTTGCGAATAAGGTTTTGTATTTACTAACTCGCACGTGATCACCGACCTTGTACTTGGCCGGAGCTGCAATCTTTATGTTAGAATATACGGACGATAAAAGTCTGTCCGCGTGTTCCGGTGTCACGTCGATGGGACGCATTCTAATCGTACGATGTCTTCTATTGTTATAATCTGAGACCAGCGTCGGTAAGACGGTTGTCCACGCATAGCTTCCATTAAGCGTGAACTTTTTCCACATTTCGTTTTTCAACGTCCTATTCCAACGTTCTATTATCGATGCTTTCATTACACTGTGCGTAGAGTAATGATTTATTCGTATTCTTTCATAAGATTTCGGAATTCTGCATTATAAAATTCCTTTCCCTTATCCGTTTGAAGATTTTTTGGTTTTCTTCCATCATTCAAAACGTTTAAAAATGCATCCGTAACGTTTTTTCCATTTTTCGCTTTCACTGCTACGGCCCAAGCGTATTTAGATAAGACATCGATGACGGTGAGTATGTAATTGTGGCCATTGTTGATTCGCGCATACTGTCGCATCTCTACGAGATCCGCTTGCCAGAGATCATCGTAACCCCGTACAATGACTCGTCTACGTCTAAAGTTACGTCTCGCCGGCGCGTGCAACTCATTGACCAGCTGTAGCTTCTCGCCCGTGATATGATTGCTCTTCACCTTCTTCATGTTTGTAAACTAACATCATGCTTTACGAACGCATCAATTTATAATCAACCCAGCTTCTCGAAGTTCTTCGATTATAGAAACGATCTCGTTGTCATGCCCCGTATGTCCTGCGGATTTCGAGGATACGAGAAGACGTAATCTATCGACGAGCTCGTTTGGGTCATTCCAGTGCATGTAGTCCACCGCGTTATCGTTAGCCACCATATCGAACGGTATCAGATTACCTCCACGCCGCTCGTTCTTAAGCAATTTTGCAATGATATATTTATACTTGTAACCCTTGTTACTTTTCACAAGCCCCGACGAGATATGGCTGCGTCTATGAGCGTTCGACGACTTTAATATTTCCGCGTATTTGTGTAAATCAGCATCGTTGAACAAGGTGTCATCAGGCATTCTCATGAATAGTAATTCGTACAAACCAGTTGTTCCTCTGTACTTCACCCCATTAATAATCACATCGTCGTTTTTGTTTACGTCGAAAACTGAACTTCCAAGCATTAATTTGTTGCGTTGTACGTATACTCCATACACGTCATCTATTTTCTTCTCACGATCGGTGAAGAGTAATTGAATGTATTTAGCTGCCAACGGCCCTAAATTTTCCGTGAAATGGCTACGTATGTTTTCGCTAGGGTTGTCCAAAATTCGCTGCATAGAAACATTAAGATTCTCGTCGCTGTCGCCGTACGTTTCAACGGCATGTATCGATTCATCACGATCTTTCGTCACATCCACCGTCTGTTCACTCGAAGATGTACCAGGTTCGGAATAAATGCGCGCTCTTGCAGTTTGTGCGCTTTGAGGGTTAAGAAAAGGAGTCGACGTCAATTTTTGCGGTTCTTTAATATTCAAAGTTGGGAATGTCGACTCGGATTTTATATCGATCGTTTCTGAATGTGGCGATACCGCTGATATATTCTCGATAATTCGTTCCAGCGGTTCTACCACGGGTCTCAATCGTTTTTCGATGACTCTCTCTTCGTCGATGCTCTCCGATTTGAGAGCTCTGCGTTTTTTGCGTATAGCATCGCTTGTTTTAGCTATAGCATTCGCAACTTTACTCGATTCTTTAATATTACTATTATTCATTGCAAAGAGAAGACGTCTACTCGCTAAGCGTTCTATCGATGGACTAAATGTTTCAGAAAACGGCAAATTCGTTAAATCCTTTTCTGTAACGGCCATGTTCCATCGAGCTGTCCTTGTCGATTATTACGAAACCATATTTCTGTTCCCAACACTGCGCGCACAATTTACAAAAGTTTTCGTACGACATGTCTGTATTTACATGATCATTATAAATGTGGTGTAGATTCGTGCCATCTTGTTTGAACACGATCAAAAGGTTGGCATTGTCGCGAATTAGGTGTTTCGGTATTCTCGCATAAGTCTGACAGAGATAAAAAACAGTCCACGCGCGAGTGCCTACCCATAGCGAAATATTCTCTTATCACGTCTTGCTTGTCGCACGCAACGTCATCGAATATAAACACCGAATCGGGCAGCGCCTCGTTCGGTGGCACGACTTCAGCATTATTTGAAAATGAAAAGTATCCGATTTCAGGAACGTTTGTCAAAATTCGTTCGAGATATTTGTACTTTGGTTCTTGCAATGATTTTGAGTATACATATACTCCGTTCGGGCTCTCGATCAGACTGATTACGACGTTCGTTTTACCGCAGTTCGATGGACCGCAAATTATACCACGTATCGTATTCGGCAAGAGGGGCCCGTGTCGTCGCCGACGATCGTCCATGCGTGTTGTCCTCTCGTCTAAATCGAGAATAAGGATAGACAGGGGCTGCTTTGCGAAACGCATATCGTCTATATAATAACCATATATTTAATGATTCAGCCTCTTTATAGGTTGCGGAAAAGCTGCTTGTCCGCGTCGTGAACGCGCTTTAACCGCGGCCGTAGACGAGCTTTAACCGCGATTAGCCCTTTTTCTCCGCGGCGATAACGCGCTTTAACCGCGATTAACCCTTTTCTCCGCGGCGCGGCGGCAACGCGGCGACAGCGGCGGCGGCGGCGGCGGCGGCGGCGGCGGCGGCAGGCGGGGCGGGCGGCGGCGGCGGCGGATTCGCGGTGGTGGCAGACACGCGGAATGTAATTCGTGACCGAGCCATCAAATACGCATCCAAGCAACAACGTGACCGAAAGTCTGTCTCGACAATGCTCGCTCAATCTGTATCAGATTGCACTCGACACGTGTCTACCTGTAAACATTTCACCCTACCCCCTCATGTTAACCGCGTCAGCAAGCCGTCAAAGAGGCATCCAAGCAAAACGTGACCAAAAGTCTGTCTCGACGATGCTCTCTCTATCTGTACCAGATTGCACATCAACACGTGTCTGCATGTAAACATGGATTTCGCCCTACTCCCTCATGTCTTTGAAATAGAAGATCATTCCTTTTGTATCTCCTACATTGGAATATGAAACACAAACGTTACACATACAATCGTTCTAGGTAAAACAACATTAAGACGCATAAAGTATATTTTTACTAAATAGATTTTATTATTTTACAGTAATGAACAAAATTAATAAATGACATTAAATGTTTCGTGTTTTAAGACAAATGTAACAATTTTTCTTTTTCGGTGGAGGTCCATCTATGTGCGTGTCATCCCCCGGCCGGTTATAATGTTCCATGCACAGCTCTTCATCTTCCTCCTTCCTTTTTTTTAACCACCATTCTTTTAATATCGATACGTTTCTCATAGCACATGCCCCATTGTGCGCGATGCATGCCATATGTTTATCCATCCATCCATCCTGAATATGCCGGCTCTTGGTTGGCAAATTCGGTAGATCGTCATCTTTGTTCAAAACCTCTATATTGATTGGACTGACTGAAGGATAAAGTTTCTTCAGCCATTTTTCTTTCTCAATGCCCTTGACGTATACGGATCCATGAATACTATCTTTCAAACACGAAGTGGCACACTCTTGAAGGCATGAATACGGCACGGTACCATCGTCCCACTCAAAACCGTGATGATTTTGCGTCAACCAATTTATTTGTCTTAATTCTGCTTTCGACAATTTTTTCTTAGCAAATGGTGGCGCAAAGATGAAACATTGTACACGATTCCCATTCAGGAAGACAGCAAGTTCCTTTACGAAAAACTCGTTCGTATCGCTTTTGAAGCCTTGAATGTCCACGAATGTTGGTACATTCATTTTGATTAGTTGAATTTGTGGCGAAAAATGACCGCTTTTACTGCGGAATGATCATATAAACCCTCTTTCACTTAAGAGAGTTTGCGCACTACATTGGTCAGTGGATTGTACTGCACGATACGATCGTGAATGATCAAACAGTAGGCGCTAGTATTTTCAGGAACGTTTTCACTACACTCAAAATCGATTCTTACATCGATTGTAGCGCTTTTTATCGATTCGTTCTGATGCGAGCAATCAATGACAACGAATGGGCCGTAGCCGAAAAAGAGTATCTTATCGTATAGAGCTCCGTCATCACCATTACTGCACATTGCTCCGTAATATGACTTTCTGAATTTTGCATACATGTCGTAAAGGGCAGAGTAGCTATTTTTATTAAAGTCAAGATTCAAATTGTCATACGGATATGATTCCGAATTTAAGTACAATCGAAAATTGGTGAGTTTGCAGTCATCAAATTTGGTGATATGTCTATTGAGCCTATTTTTTTTATCCGTTTGTAATGGAAATATTACATATCGCGGTTTTTCTAATTGCGTAGCTGCTTTAATGCTCCATGTATGTTTAGTGGTTGCTTGTAACATTGGATACTCGTATAAGTCCCAGGAACGGTAACTCATAATTATCGTTTGGCCGTTTTCAAGGATACGCAACAATGAAAGTTTGTGTCTTTCTTCGAACGTGACATGTGGCATCCTCCACTGTACTTTGTGTAATTGCAGCGTGTATTTTGCACCACCTGTTCCATAAACAGCATTTTTGTCGTCTCGCGATCGAATCAGAATCAATTCATGATGCGCATTAATCACTATTCGTTTGTAATCTTCGCAGAAACCGAGCAGCATATTTAGAGGAACACAAATGTCAAAGTAGCCTCCTGCATTGGGTATGTCTATCCAACCAGCGTTTTCAAGCATTTTTGATTTTGTCGTTGTCAACGATACTCCATTTTTTATCATAGTTGTTATTCCAACGTTTTTACAACGATCGATCTCCACGCCGTTTAATTCATATCGAATTTCATCAAACATAAATGCTGCGCAATTCATTTCTAGTCCAACTGAAGTTCCTGCAACATTCTCATCGTTGAGAATGAGTTTTCCTTCGACGTAAAGGTAACTCTCACTAGGAAACGTGTACAAATCTTGTTGTTGAATGGGAATTCGTATTTCATCATTGTTTCCGAACGTTGTGTTGGCGTATGGGCTGTAACTATGTAATTCGATCTTTGTAATTCGATCGTCAGAAATCGGTAAACTGGCAATGTTCAATGGGTCCATCATTTTCGTTTCTTAATCACAAAACCCAACGATTGCAGAAATTGCGTGTTTTTGTCGCTCAAATCTTGCGATGTGTTCAGTGTGGAGATATTGTCCTTACTAAATGATTGTAAAGAGTCATCACCGTTTAATACATGATTATTATTCCTGCAACCGTGGTAATTGCTGCTGCTGCAAGTACATTTTGTGCGTTTGTGATTGAAGTTCTGGTTCCATCCATTTTCTAACGATCCTTTTAGCAACTCGTTCAACGGGGTGCTCAATAATGCATTCGGCGGATTGTTGATCGGTTGAGTTTTAGCATCTGTGTACAACAGCATTATTTCTAGTAATGTTTAGTATAAGTGCTGCTTGTTCTCTTGAAAGGCGATTAAATGAACGGATATATAACGTATATTAAACGGTCGCGTCGTCGGAGCGTTTGACGATGTGCTCTTGCGATGTGTCCGATTTGGATATATTCCCTCTACTGAATGATTGTATAATTGTTATCGTTTTTACATCATTATCCTTACTGCAGCTGCCGTAAAATGTTCAGCATGCCGTTCGAGCTGTTCAGCGAGCCGTTCGAGCCGTTCAACGGGCCGTTCGAGCCGTTCAACGGAAAGCCGTTCAGCGGGCCGTTCGAGCCGTTCGGCGGGCCGTTCGAGCCGTTCAACGAGCCGTTCGAGCCGTTCGAGCCGTTCAACGGAAAGCCGTTCGAGCCGTTCGAGCCGTTCGAGCCGTTCGAGCCGTTCGAGCCGTTCAACGGGCCGTTCGAGCCGTTCGAGCCGTTCAACGGAAAGCCGTTCGAGCCGTTCGGCGGGCCGTTCGAGCCGTTCAGCGGGCCGTACGAGCCGTTCGCGGACCGTTCGAGCCGTTCAACGGCAAGCCGTTTGAGCCGTTCAACGAGCCGTTCGCGGGCCGTTCGAGCCGTTCGCGGACCGTTCGAGCCGTTCAACAGGCCATTGATTATTATGTTTATATTCATGTTATTTTTTACACCGCCTAATATGAAGCCTCACTGTCAATTCTTCTCCACGGAAATTTATCAGATTATCGTTTTGATCGGTAATGCGTATACTAAGATGATCAATGGCTCTCACGATAACTGGAAGATAAATGACGTTCGTAGGACTTTCCGAAATTTTATGTCCTGGTGGCACGCGCGGTGAAAACTCATGAATGGTATGAACACATTGACCGTTGCTATACGCGCCAGTCGTAATATTACATTCGATCCTCAGCACATTTACTTTCATAATATTTACGGGTATATCCGACTCGTGCCATTGCCCCGGCGGTAATATGCGATATGTAGAAAACCCGAGAAGCGATCCTATATTATTTAGTTTGGTAAAATCGATTGTATAATCACTATATATTTCACTTTTCAAAGTGCTGTTATTTGTACGAAATAAAATGATTTTTGTCTTGTCCATTATTTTCTCTTGCAAGTATTTATTTAGCGCTTCGAGTTCATACGAACCATCCGGTATCGTAATCTCACCATCGGCATCAAAGTAAAATTTATTGTTTGTAAAGTCAACGTTTGGTATTGTGTTGAAAGCTTGAAAGTCAACGAATCCGAGTTCGTAATTATCATCCTTCAAGTCTATAGGTGGAAAGTAATCAGTGCTAAGCACAGAATTTTTTCCGCTTAACGTAAACGTCAACGACATCTTTGCAACTGTGAAGACTATGTGCATTGAAACTATTTTATACATTTCCAGCTAAAAAATGCAAGCAGAGTTGTCCACATACACTCGTATTGAATTTTTGATACTGCGTGTGATTGTATAAAATCGTTACATGCTTTCCGAAGTAGTTTATTAACTCTGTCGGTGGTCTCAGATTTCCAAAAGAATCGAAATATTTAACACAATTACCCCGCTTTACGTAAGCTACCCAGTGTGTACCAGGACCTTCCGATTTATCTAAATTCACGATACCGCATTCGTTTAAGAACGATTTAGAGGGTAAATTTGTACGCATGAAAACACCTCGAAAATATGGAAAGTTCAACTTTCGTGCAAAGTTATATAACTGTACATTTGTCATTGCGCCCTTTGGAAGCGTTACAATTTGCCGAAGCGCTTCTTTACTTTTTTTTCTTTAATCCCTTTTCCCCGTTTATATGGTGCAAGGTAAAGTCCATGTCCTTCCATAACACGATTGTGCCGTTTCACTTCCTCTAATGTTTTCCGTGCTGCAGATGCATCGTTGACTGCCTTGGCGATACCTGCTGCGCCGCCAGCCACCGTGCCCAAAGCTGAAAGGCCTGCAAAAATAGGTACAAGTGCTGGAAGAAATCCCCCACGTTTTGCAACTGGAAGTTTGCGCGACTTCGTCTTCTTCTTCTTGTTACTTTTCCGCGGTGCCATTACTTTCTTCTTTGGCTAACAATATTCCAGCAACGCGCGCAGATAAAAGTATTTTCCAATCTGGTGCGAATTCTTTTTGTGCTAATTCGAAGATCAAATTTACATATGCACATCGTACGGCTATCGTATAGGAAGTGAAATTTTTCCTGGGATGTTTGGGTTTATATAGGTAGAGAGAGAAGTTGCAAATGATGCAATACATTATGATTTATTAAAGTATAATTTCTAACATAATTTGTAACATAATCCTTTTTTCTCTGTTAAGATGCTGCTGATGCAGCTGTTATTATTGCCTGAATACCTAAAGCTACTAATTCACAATCGATAATTGAATTTGGATCATAAATATCAGTTTCTTTGATATGCTGCACAACCTCTGCATGCACTTTTACATCTCCGTATCCCCGAACTAATGCAACAAACTCTTTAAATTTTTGTTCCACCGAATACAGTTTATCATATAATGCATTATGCATTTCAATTATACAATCATTTAAAATTACCATTTTCTCAAATGTTTTTTTCATCATGCACATACATATATCATTGCTAATCAATTTAATTACTTTTACGCCATATAGCACTCCAAATTCAACACTTATATCATTAAAATTAATATTGTCGCGTGTATCTTTTGAATCGTCAAAGAAGCTGCATACGTTGTCCGCTTCGGCTACAATCAGCGACCACGTGACTATGCTCAGCTCCAGGCGGTTGTTTCGGCTGTCTGATAATATGAGTTGCGGGTAGAAATTGTCGCCAAGTATATTTATGCCGATTTCCAAATGCTTTGTACAAGAATCCGTCAATGGATATTTTCGACCCAAAATTCGACATGATAATTGTGGTGCGATTCTATAACAAATAAATACCGTTTAAATATGTTATTGGAACAAATAAATACCAGCAGCGTTAAATGAAATGTGTTTCGAACACTTACTTCACGTCGTCCTGATGTTTTGTCATTTTTTTGCGTGCCTCTTCTTCTTGAGTAGAACTTGCGGGGCGCTTCCTTTGGCAAAAAAACTCTTTGAAACTTTGAGAATACATATTTCACTTTTCACAATACAATCTCGCGAACGATGCGCTTGCGGTGATGGTCAATTTGGTTTTGCGTATGCTTGAAACTTTAGCAAACCCCCTACCTTCTATAGTCACGAATTGCAGTGTCAGATTTGCTGCGTCAACAAAAAACTCATTTCCAAGACGTAGAAAAAATCATTTTCAAGACGTAGAAAAAGTGACCTTCCGATAAGAACAAACAGTTCAAGGTCATGGAGGGTGGGGGTAGGGTGTTATATTTCTGCTGACGATGTCAAATTTCAGTTCAAGGTTATGGGGTGGGGGGTTGTCATGGGGTTGGGGTGTCAAATTTCAGTTCAAGGTCATGGGGTGGGGAGAGGGGTGGATATTGTCGGGGTGGGGGGTATCATATTTCTGCTGACGGTGGTGTCAAATTTCAGTTCAAGGTCATAGGGTGGGGAGAGGGGTGGATATTGTCGGGGTGGGGGGTATCATATTTCTGCTGACGGTGGTGTCAAATTTCAGTTCAAGGTCATAGGGTGGGGAGAGGGGTGGATATTGTCGGGGTGGGGGGTATCATATTTCTGCTGACGGTGGTGTCAAATTTCAGTTCAAGGTCATAGGGTGGGGAGAGGGGTGGATATTGTCGGGGTGGGGGGGATCATATTTCTGCTGACGGTGGTGTCAAATTTCAGTTCAAGGTCATAGGGTGGGGAGAGGGGTGGATATTGTCGGGGTGGGGGGTATCATATTTCTGCTGACGGTGGTGTCAAATTTCAGTTCAAGGTCATAGGGTGGGGAGAGGGGTGGATATTGTCGGGGTGGGGGGTATCATATTTCTGCTGACGGTGGTGTCAAAGGGTGGGGGGTATCATATTTCTGCTGACGGTGGTGTCAAATTTCAGTTCAAGGTCATAGGGTGGGGAGAGGGGTGGATATTGTCGGGGTGGGGGGGTATCATATTTCTGCTGACGGTGTGGTGTCAAATTACAAAAAATGCTGACGCCAGTGATTTAGAATCCGCATAGAACAACTACTCATATGTCTTGCAATAATAAGACAGGTTCTTTGACATTATAAAAGCAAATTTATTTTAACTAGTTGTCTTTGCTATTTGATTTTATGAGTTGTTTATCTAAGTTAAGCAACAATTGCTTTTGATTTCTTGTATTTAAAAATGCCACGAGCAGCCGCTGTTTCCACAAACGAGATTATTGATGCTCTCGCAAAAGCTGATATTTTTCAAGACACAAAAGGGACACTTAAGCCGCGCTCCAGCAAAGTTTGGGATGATCTTTGCGCATTATTGGAAAATAAAATTAAACGTGATACTTTATTTTTGCATGTACAAAAAGAAAGAAATGGCGTACTAAGTAAAATAAAACAACAAATGAATATAACAGATATAAATGAAATAAGTGTAAATAGATCGAAAGATGATTCAGATGATCGATCTACTGAAAGTACAAGTAGCAGTGTTAGCGGCATCTGCAAAGATAATTATAATTGTCCAAATTTATTATTTGACTTAGATATAGATGATGCTTCATGGAATAGTATTGCGCCAGTTTCTGTTATTTACAAGGAGAAAGGTCGATATAGCAACAAGCGTCGTTATACCGTATTAAAACAGGGTTGGACGGATGTTATACAGAAAGCTTCCTGGGGAAAAAGTAAATTACCTTGCGCATATTCTTTTAAGAGAGCAAAGATTTTTGATTGTGAAAATCGAGTATATCTAGAAATAATTGGCAAATGCAAAGAATGCGGTGCAACCTTTAAAGGACATTGTTTAGAAAAGCCCATTCCTGGTCACGGTATTAAAATTTCTGTGAAAACAGCAGATACTCGAGGAATTCCCCACGTTAGCAAACGTATGCTTGTAGGATTAGAAAGACAAAAAATTGGAGAAGAATTGCTTTCTATAAAGGCTGCTAATTGGCGTTATAAAGCAACAAATGTTATGGCATATGGAGATCCAGAACCTAGCCATTTATATAGTAGCAGTGTTCTCAGAAAAGCCCGTCAAGAAGCAAAAGATAAAGATTTAGGATTATATAAGATTCCCGATCCTCTTATGTCACTACAAAAAATAAAATATAATGTAGAATTTGCAAATATAATACGGGAAATAGCACTGGACAAATTTTATTGTATGTACTGGCCGCCGATGCAGCTTGATTTATATAAAGATATTATAAAAACTAAAGTACCTTTATCAATCGACGCCACTGGATCAATAGTCCATAAATTAAAAAGACCTAATGACCAATCCAGTGCAATTTTCTTATACCAGGCTATTGTCCCATCTTCAAAAAGAATATTTCCTGTTTTCCAGATTCTTTCAGAGAAGCATGATGCAAATACCATATCTTATTTTATAAAAAAATGGCTACGATCCGGCGCTCCTGCGCCGTATGAAACTGTAACGGATTTTTCATTTGCTTTATTAAACGGCATTTCCTTAGCTTTTAATGAATGTAGTTTGAAAACATATATGGACTACTGTCTACATCATCTTTCTGGCAAAAGTATTCAAACCGCAATAAAGTGCTACATTCGTGTAGATATAGCTCATATAATAAAAATGATCACGAAGTGGAAGTGTTTCAATGACAAAGTTCCACGTATTAAAGATTTCTATGTTCGGTGTATTGGTCTTATGACAACTTGTAAATATAGTTCAGATTTTGAAAAAATGATGTCAGCCGTTCTTATAGTTTGTTTAAGTGAATGTGATGACAGTGGGACTGATTGTGAAAAACAAGAAACTTTCCTTTTAAACGCGATTCAAACATTTCTAATAGAATTGTATGAAGAAAGCAACGATGATGTAAATGTCTCTACAGAACCCACTCAATTAACAGATCTCAATGAAGAGTTTGATTCTCCACAATTAATAAAAATATATGACAACGCTAAATTGATAGCTGAAAAAACGCGTACATTAATGCGACCCAATCCCTATTACGCTCCAGAATTCGCAAAACATTTTATGCGATTGTGTCGTTATTATGTTTTGTGGACAAACGTAATGTCTGAATGCAGTAGAACAAATTATGCTATAGTAAGTTCAGCGAGATCTGAATCATATTTCAATGAAATAAAAAACATTATACTGTGTGACGACAGCAAACCTCTTAGAATTGATAAATTTATCATAAAGCATATTCGTTCAATTATAGCCACATGTAAAATTGAACGTGCTGCTTATAATGAGGTTTTAAATATACATGAATTTTCATCAGAAATATCCAAAGCCACCGAAAGAGTAGATTGTTCTACTTTTACGACAAAAGTAGCCGAATTATCAGAAAATATGAATGATGTTTCAGAAAATTCAGAGCAATATTTGCAAGAAGAAGAAAACTGGCGCGGACAGAATATAAGGAAGCCTAGTGAGCATGATAAAATGATTCCGTCTAAAAGAGGAAAGTATTTACAGGCTTGTCCAAATGTTACTTTAATGCATAATCGTCCTTTACGCAAACGGAAGAATATGATAATACAAAATGGCAATTTACTTGCTCCTGTAAAAATAGAAAAAGTAAAAGTTCAAGTTATGAATACCTGCTCATTTGATTCACTTATTGAACTAATAGCCAATGGATACTCGGATTATATTGTATATCAAAGATGTGTGAAAGCAGAATTTTCCGATTCTGAATTTTTTCATTTAGTAACTGACTATGCACTAAATACAGCGACAAGCAAATGGTACATTAAAAGAGCACTTTGCGTTTCTAAAGCTCTTGATACACCTCTGACAAACACACTGGATTGTTCATATAATATATCGAATTTAATTTTAAAGTTATTACATGCTGTACCAAGTACGATTAATGAGTTCAACTGTAAAAAATGTAAAATTAGTTCCAAAATTATTAAACCAGTGCTGCAAATAGAATCACAGCCAATATTAACTGAAGGATTAAAAATCGGTTTAGAGAAAAGTCTTGATAAATATTTTTCAAAAACAAACAAGAAAATTTATTGTGATTCCTGCAAGAGATACGGATATGAATCTAGAGAGCCGGGACCACATCTGTTAATTGATACAGAACATCCTTTTATCAGTATGCTTCAAATAGATCTCGGATTTTCATCCGAAATACCTCTATCTGAAATACCACACTCCATTATGATAAAAAATGTTAAATATGTTTTAATAGGTATCATACATTTTATTCCACCCGAAATTGAAAATGGCATTGGTCATTATACTGCGTTTTGCAAAACAGTAACTGGATCATGGAAAGAACATAATGATCTAAAATTTAAAGTAGATATAATTCCAAATGGATCCCTATCAAACACACTAGTTCGATCGGCAATTATAGGGTATGTTAAAGTATCAAATTAAAATGAAAGATACTTAATAATCTCACACTAAATATATAAGTCTGATAAATAAAAAATTTTAAAAAGAATAATAAAAATAATAAAAAAATAAAAAAATGAATAAATGCATAAACACACACAACACATAAACACCTATTCCTACACACCTACACACATACGCACACACAAACACAAGGGTGTAAATCCGACCGAGCAACATCCACGTTGTACACCTTGGGTAAAGCTAATGCCGGCGGTATTATAAATTTTAACAACTTGTGCCATACAAAAATGTTATTCTAAACGAATAAACGAGAGTGAATATAATATCTTACTTAAATTTAATTGCGTATGATTCTTTTAACTGGAGGGAGAAAATTCAAACGGGGTATTCGTGGGCAAATGTTCCCAAAAAGAAGATTTTGAATTTTACAAAATTGAATTGCTTGTAACTTTTAAACTAAAAGGGAGCAAACGAAAATTCCAACGGGGCATTAATGGGCAAACCATGGGCAAAAGTTTGCAAAAAGAAGATTTAAAAAATTTTAATATTGGGGGGCCAACGTGAAGTGGGCACCCCCAAAATTGAATTGCTTGTAACTTTTAAACTAAAAAGGGGCAAACGAAAATTCCAACGGGGCATTAATGGGCAAACGATGGGCAAACGTTTGCAAGAAGAAGATTTAAAAAATTTTAATATTGGGGGGCCAACTTCACACGGCCGTCCTCCGATACTGTCCGCTGTCTTCCTTGGTCACGGCCGAGAGTTCTCTCTCGGCGGCTTCCCGACCGCCGGACCGGGCGTAGACGTGTCTACGGCGTCCACCGGATCACAGTCTTCTTACTGCCTGAGTACAGGACGGGATGTGTCTACGGCCGTCCGCCCATGAACGCATCTAAAGACCCACCCCGCACATCCCGCTACCTCCGCCGCTCCGAAACGTAGCGAACCGACGGCCAACATCCCGTCTCGCGACCGTAAATGGAAGCACCGTAGATTTAAGTACCGCACCGTAACCGTCTGGCGACCGTAGCTATAAGTACATTAGACTGATAGGACCCCAGGGCCGTAGCCTTCAGTTCACCTTATAAGTATTAAGCAAATATATACCTATTATTTTTACCCACTACCAACCGACTTGTTCATTCGTTCGCCTGAACCCCGGACTTACCGGCTGAGCCAGCAAACCCCCGGCGGTAACCCGTCACAACGTATTTTGCGATAAAAGTCGTTAGGAATGAAAAAATACAAAATGCCTTTCTGACGGGACCAAGTGAGAGAAATACTCTACAAGATGCAAAAAGCTTCGTTCCGATTGGTCCATCTGTCTCGGAGTAATCGGCGAACGTACGACGCACGTACATGAAATAGTACGTTTTTCTGCAATAAAAAGCGTTCGGAATGACAAAATATAAAATGCTTTTTTAACGGGACCAATCGGGACACATACTTTCGAAGACGCAAAAGGTTTTGTTTCAATTAGTTCATCCGTCTCGGAATAATCGGCGACCATAATTTAGAAGAAAAAGCGGTTAGAAGTGAAAAAATGCGAGATGTTTTTTTAACGGGACCAATCGGGAGACATACTCTACCAGATGCAAAATGTTTCGTTTCGATTGGTCCATCCGTCTCGGAGTAATCGGTGAACGTACATAAAAAAAAAATATATATATATATACACATCGAATTGTGTATCCTCCTCCTTTTCGAAGTCGGATAAAAAGCAGGTATGTACTGTTACGATCGATTAGCGTAGGTCAGTATTTGCATGAGTATACTGTTTCAAATAAAGTTATGCATTGTAATTAACATAAGCTTTATGTTTATTTTTCAAATTACAGGTAACCGACTTGAAAAAAGTGGTAAAATTATTAAAATATGGGCCAGGAGGAAGAGGAGGAAGGGGAGGAAGGGGAGGAAGAGGAGGAAGAGGAGGAAGAGGAGGAAGAGGAGGAAGAGGAGGAAGAGGAGGAAGAGGAGGAAGAGGAGGAAGAGGAGGAAGAGGAGGAAGAGGAGGAAGAGGAGGAAGAGGAGGAAGAGGAGGAAGAGGAGGAAGAGGAGGAAGAGGAGGAAGAGGAGGTTGCATGGCCCAGGCAACATTCAATTTCAACAAAATATAGGAAATATAAAGTAAAATGAAATAAAATAAAGAATAAAGTGTTTTTTATCGTTCTTCAACCCATCCTTCTTTTGAGTTTAAACTTTTCACTTTTAAAAAGCATATATACATACGCATATTTATATACATACATATACGCTTACTATATGTTTTATACAATAGTCGGTAGAATAAAAAAGAATAACAATAAGAGGAATAATTTCAAATAATTGCTGTAACTTCCATACTTTGAAAATATATTAGTAAATCAATACTACCCGTATTAGTAAAAAAATTGTAATCTCTTTTTTTTTATTAAATAGTATTGCCATATAATTAGAATAAAAATTGGACAGTGATTTCAAGTAACCGATGACCTTTAAAATAAGCCGTCCCTAACATACATATAACCTAACCTACAATCGTACAGAAGTGGATACATTGCCTGCATCGCGCTTTTACTGTGACATGTATGAAGCTAACGCTTCGGTTTTCCTATGATTCCACGTTGGCAGTCCTCCTGAGTAGGCGCTATCTCGTAACCTCTAGCTGAACTAAATTTGTCATGTGACTTGCTCTGTATTATCCAGATAATGGCGGAACTCGTCTGTGGGAATGTTTTTACGGGAATACACTTTTCGTCCTTATATGAGAAGATTTTGATCTAAATAAGGGTTCAAAAATACTTGGAATCTGCGGATGTATTTTGTCGATTCTTCCTCTACTTTGGACATTCATATTATTAAATATCGACACAATCTCGTTCAACCATGACCAGACCGCCCTGCATTGGACCTTCCGCTTTCGAATGAGCCCTCATCCAGCCCCAAATCTTCTCATATAAGGACGAAAAGTGTATTCCCGTAAACTCCTTTTTAGGCCCATTTTTGCCGGTAATGTCACCTCGCTGCATTACCCGTGTCTACCCTCTTAATTTGTATGTGGATTTTATGTTGTGGCTTGCGCGAAACATTCTTATATTTTTTAACAAAATAGTGTAAGAAATGAGATGTCCAATTTCTTGACAATCCGACTTACAAGGGGACCGCCAAGGTGAGGACAACTCGATTTTATCGACAGTAGGTAAAAGTTGTTGTATACATAGAGTGATATAAAACCCTCATTGGTTTTGAGAGAATGGGCCTTTGTTTTCGAGTTATTGCAGTTTAAACAATTCTGTGCATTTGGTCTTTCAGTTGTGAGAGGCGGTTTACAACAGCGGCGCTGTAGGTGAGTGAGTAAGGTAACGGACTGGAAGTCTGGAGGTTGCGCGTTCAAAACCTCTTTTTGGAGATTGAAATTTTTTTTTTTTTATGATTTTTTCGATGCAATTTGTTTTTGGTTTTATTCTCCATTAATTTAAAACAAATAAATATTAGTCAAAACATTTGTATATAAAAAAATAATGTATTTCTGATACAGCGTATTGCTCGCGTCTGCAAGCAATTTTGCATATATATACTGGAGAAATGTTTTTCTGTTCGGAATTGTTATACCGAAGGTATCGACGTCTGGAATTTAGGATTTTGTACTTGTGAAAAAGTTGTGTTATTACAATGTGCGTGGTGTGTGAATAAATTGTGCTTCCATTGTTTTTATGATATGTATCACCCTCAACATTGTGCGCAATTCCAGGCGTCGATACCTTCGGTATAACAGTTCCGAAAAGAAAAACATTTCTCCGATATATATATGCAAAATTGCTTGCAGACGCGATCAATACGCTGTATCAGAAATACATTATTTTTTTATATACAAATGTTTTTACTAATATTTATTTGTTTTAAATTAATGTAGAATAAAACCAAAAACAAATTGCATCGAAAAAATCATAAAAAAAAAAATTTCAATCTCCAAAAAGAGGTTTTGAACGCGCAACCTCCAGACTTCCAGTCCGTTACCTTACTCACTCACCTACAGCGCCGCTGTTGTAAACCGCCTCTCACAACTGAAAGACCAAATGCACAGAATTGTTTAAACTGCAATAACTCGAAAACAAAGGCCCATTCTCTCAAAACCAATGAGGGTTTTATAACACTCTAAGTATACTACAACTTTTACCTACTGTCGATAAAATCGAGTTGTCCTCACCTTGGCGGTCCCCTTGTTAGCACGGTGTGTAGCAATGCCTGTTTCATAAAACAACTAAGGTTAGTAAATTATGTATTTATATATATCGTTTGACAGGTATAGGTTAGAGTAGAGGAATATTTACAAGGTCGTGAATAAGATACCTGAGGATCCACGTATTGCATAAAATAGGGCAAAAGATACAATAATATTGAATAGTTATTCAAATGTACTAGTTTGTTTTGTTTCATTAATAGTGTATAAGTATTTGATAATGCGACATGACATGGTGCGTAGCATTCTCATTGCAAAGTAATATGTATCTATTTACCGCAGTAAGAGGAGCATATAATAGAGGCTTATAAGTAAATAATTAAATTGCAGCCAAAATCAAAAGTTAGATCTATTTAACATTATTTGGTAAGTAGCTTTGTGCATTAGAGTTATAGTACTATCGCTGGGAATTCTATTCACATCTACCATTTCCACAGCCTGTAATTGATTTGAGCGGCTCTCATCACCTTAATTGGATGAAACGGAAGAACAATACGCTTGTTTCATAAAATAACTAAGGTCAAATAGTTATGTGTAACGTTTGACAGGTATCGGTTATAGTGAAAAATATGTGGAAATTGAACTGTCTAATCTGAGTAGTTTATTTTGTATACCTTTACGGTAGTACCATCCTTTCTACATATCAGAAGTGGGATAAATACACACGCGTAATTTTACACCTTCACGAGTCAGTGCATTGTGTTGGCTGGAATACGTTGGAGTTGATGAAAGTGTGTGTGGGTAACAATGGAGCGTGGTACTTCATCCAAGCATCGACCACGGGCTAGTTCATCGCGATCCCGGCGATCTCGATCTAGTCGATCTCGATCTAGTCGATCACGATCTGGACGATCTCGAGATGGTCAATCAAGAACGCGAAGAGGCCACGAGTCTAGGAGGGAACAATCCAGCAGTCGGACTCGCTATAGTTCAAGTTCTTCTTCGGTGGATCAGCGTACTACGGACACTGATATCGCTCGATTGGCGGAAGTGCTGAGCGGAATCGTCAATTCCAGTACACGGAAGACCAGTCACCATTTTTTGAATGAGAAATTCCTGCCAGAATTTGATCCAGCAACGAAAAACCTGTTTGCTTCGGAATGGATCGAGAAAATTAATGATTGTGGTGTGGTGTACGAATGGGATGACAAGGTAAAGTTATACTTATCAGGTTGTAAATTAAGGGGTAATGCGAAATTATGATATGACGGGCTGACGTATTCCTTTTTGAATTGGGACGTATTTTCTCATGCGCTAATTACGCAATTCCCTGAGGAAGGGAGTTTTGGGAGGCTATTTAACGATGCAGCTGCTTATAAGAGTAAACCCGGTCAGAATCTCCAGGAATATTGCTTCACTAAGGTGGGAAAAATTAACAAATTAAAGTTAGATATTCTGGCAAATCAAATAGTTGATCTTATTGCGCATGATATTCATAACGAGGCCATTCGGATGGCAATATTAACGGCTAAATTGAGTACGGTCGCGGAACTGAACCAGATGTTGAGTATTTTTCCAACATCTGGCAAAAGTAAAGATATTAAGGAAGGAAGAGAACCGAAGGACCTGAATGGGCCAAAAGATTCTAAACAGGCAACCTTTAAACAACCAACCGCCCGGGAACCCATGGGTCGGGATGTCAAATTGCTTAAGCTGTGCCACGTGTGTAAAAAGCCGGGTCATTTTAAACGCGATTGTCCCGAAGAAGTAGAAAAAAGGGGTAAAGGCGCTGACGTTGATAGAAGTGCTAAAGCTATCGTGAAATGTACCATACATATTGTAATAAAATGGGTCATGTAGAGGAAAAATGTTTTAAAAAACGCGATGATCAAGCGGGATTTAAGAAAAAGTAGCTAGAAGTTATGCCTCGAGTGTTGTCAGTTAATCAAGTTCAAGTGTCAAAGATTACAAAGCCGCACCGCGTATGCCTTATTAATGGAATAGAGAAAGAGTGCATGTTTGACATCGGAAGCGAGTGTTCGCTGATTCAGGAGAAAATCGTGCGTAAGATGCAACTTGAGCCGGAAAGAACCGATAACGCTATGGTGGCGTTTAATAATACTATAGGTTAACCGATAGCACAATCAAAGATAAGGGTAGAAATAGACGGAATTGAATTTGATACTATTATTTATACTTTACCGAATGAGCAGCTTGGAAAGGAAATATTGCTAGGGCGTGAAATGCTCGCTTTACCGAGCGTAGTAGCCGTATCTGATGCGTCGGGAATTAAATTTGTAAACAAATTCGTGATTAGGGGCAAGCAACTCGAAGTGAATTTTATTACGCGAGAGTTGAAACGTATTAAAGATGATGAAGTCATGTGCGGGGAAATTTCACGCGAAGAGAAGGATCGTTTACTGAGGTTGTTGAATGACTACACTGTCCAACAAATTTTAACTTTTTTTTTGTGTTCCGATCTCCACTAGATGATTCTTATAGTGCGTTGCACGTTGATTACAAATCTGCAAACCGTTTTGCTCCTATACGTACAGTTTTTGAGAAATTTGATTTTGAAAAAAAAAACATATTTTTCAGATTTAAACAAATTCTCTGACGTAATTATAAAAGATATTGAAATTCTATTTACACTGAAAGATTCTGTAGACTTTCCTGAATATAACGATACCTATCTTTAATACATTATAAATGTTTAAGTATGTTTAAACGATCATTGAACGCGGAGGGACCCCGATTTGGCACCAATTTTTTAGGATATTTTTCAATTTATCTGAAAAAGTAGAGGTCCAGCGTAAAATCGAATTATACCTATATATATCGAATTATATATTTTGACGTAGTCAAAATGTGTCATGACGATCAAGGTCATTTTGCATTAGATAAAACATTAGAGAAACTTAAAGAAAGTTATTGGTTTAAAGGAATGCGGAAGTTCATTGCCAAATACGTGAATGCTTGCTAAATTGTTTGTATTATAAATCATCATCTGGTAAGAAACCGGGGTTTTTACACCCGATTGAGAAAGTTGCCATCCCATTCCACACGCTACGTTTAGACCACATTGGACCATTTAAACGCAGCGTCTGGAAAAACACCCAGATCTTAACAATCATGGAATGGTTTCACCAAATTTTGTATTCTCGAACCAGTGAGAAATACGAAGACGAAATATGTTGTTAAAGCATTATTGACGGTATTTGCCGTATTCGGTGTACCCGCTCGAATAATTTCAGATCGTGGATCAGCGTTCACGTCACATACGTTTAAAAATTTCTGCATGGAATATGGTATTAAACATGTACTAAATGCAGTGGCTACGCCGAGGGCGAACGGTCAATGCGAAAGGGTCAACCGTACCGTACTTGACGCATTGGCAGCCACCTGTGCTGGAGGATACCTGGGACAAAAATGTAAAGAGGGTTCAAAGTGCTATAAACAGCACTACGAATCGAAGCACGCAAAATACCCCAGCAAAATTATTATATGGATTTAAACCACGTAGTATGGCCGATGCGGTACTAGTGTCGGCGATCCAAGAGACTTTGGATCAAGTTGATCTAAAAGAAATTCGAGGGTTGGCCAAAAATAATATCGACGAGGAGCAAAAGAGACAAAAGAAATATTTCGATGCTAAGAAGTTCAAGCCTCCTAAATATCAGGTAGGCGGTGTTGTGATGGTGAAGTCCAAAGCAGCGCCTGCAACAGGAGACAGTCGGAAATTGAATGCTAAAGCCAAGGTCCGTTCAAGGTCAGAACGACGTTGCCGAACGATTGTTACGAGGTTGAGGATCTTCGTGACATGAAGAAGACCCCGGGACAGAGAACGGTGGTGGCTGTAGACCAGTTAACTTCGTGGGTCATTTTTGATGCTACGGCGTGAAACTGGTAAGGCTGTATAATGTTATTTATTACTTAGAGCTTATAAAGCTTGGGCCGCGAGTCGGAAACTCTGGCGTGTTTCTTCTGGTCAGGGTACACGTGGGCTTTGTTTCTCGGCGGAGGCTCAGACCAACGGGGGTGGTCGGTAGCATGGAGTAATATTTGACGAAAGATAGTAGTCAAGTAATACAGAATAGCATCTGGTGAATGATAGTAATCAGATAGGATAAATTTGATGAATGATAGTAATCAAGTAAATATTGGTTGGTGCTACTGATACACATAAACCGGAACGCATAATATCCTCTCTGTGTTTTCTTGTTTATTTTGTTTTATTTTGTTGTTTTGTTTTAACACTTACCGTGACAATAGTGGTAGAACAGTGGGGTTTTCAGGTTAGAACTGATCACTCTGATAGGGAAACAATCGTTGGTTCACGACTATTGTCAATTTAACAAATTAAACACTTAGTAATTAAACAATGTTTATAACTCGTTTTAGATTTTAGGCGTCGAGGACGACGCAAGTATCAGGAAAGGCCGAATGTGAGGAATGTTTATGGACGATTCTCAAAAGACCGTTTTTCGCAGCCTAACGAGAGCGGCAACGGCGGCCCTCGGAGAGTGCGAGGACAGGCCCGCCATAAATTACCTCGAGGGCCTGATAGGGGTTTTCTAAATTTTCCAGGGAGAGGCAACTTGGCAGCAGGGAAAAGGGCAGTCTTGCTGCAACGTTCGAGCAGAGAACAGTTAGGACAGCTATAGCGATATTCAAATATATATATTAAAAAGTCTAATCTGAGTAGTTTATTTTGTATACCCTTACGGTGGTACCATCCTTTCTACATAATTATTGAGATTAGGTTACACCTCACCGATTTTGATGAAATTTAAATATATTGTAAAACTCAACATTTTGAACAACTTTTTCTTATACATATAACTGCCGCTCAGCCTTAGTTCTCGAGATATTTTCGAAAAATTGTCGAAACTAACACATTGAATTCTGACCATCCGTGTGCGTCCGTGACAACGTACGCATTAGTATGAGTACGCCGCTTTTCTACTGTTTCTGCAGACAACAGCACCGCGACCGATGACCAATATATACCTTGTGTAGTTCTGCATTCATGATTTCAATGTATCATAGCTATGATGGCAGCTGGGAATTTAATATAGCCTAACCTAACCCAATCTACTCTACCTAATCAGTGAATTAAGTTAGATTAGGGTAAAGTGATATTCTGGTCGCCTAACGGTAACCAGACACACATACTAAGATTCAAAATCATGAAAATTAGTTAAATTTAATTTTTAAGCCCATCCTTAATTTATGTATATATATACTGTTGCGAACCTCGCTTGTATGTATGTGTGTGATATCATGTGAATTTAGCCGCAAGCTTGTAATCACTAGCGCTGAATGAAATGTAATATGGCGACGATGCCATAAGAGTATGACTGCAGCATGTCTGCATTATGTTATATCAATGCTCATAAATTAGGAGCCAAAATTCAAAGGAATATACAAACAAGAGATAAGATACTGTAAAACTTTCAACACGGGTGATCGTGCTGGGAGAGAGTTGGAAATCCGGAGAAATAGGACTGTCACACTTGAAATTTCTAAAGAGCTAATTTATTGCGGGCCGTATCTAATTCGTTACTCGTAACGAAAATCATGTTGGTTCTTGAAACTGTCGAAGACTCTTCGACATCCTGTTTATCTACAGAGGGTCGTAAATTCTCTTAAGGGTTGCCTTGGCTCGCTAGCGCGAGACCTTTTGTTATTCTCCGCTTTCTCTGGATCCCACGCTTTCTCTTAGCACGTGTGCACAGAATCGTTCTCGAGTCTTGGCGGAGCACCACCATCTTCCGCTCGCCCAAGGGTGGACCGAAGCCAGGAAGAGGGACCGCCTCCGGACAAGGATGGGCCCCTCCACCATTGGACCAGAGATGATTCTGAGGGAGGATTCAGGATCCAGCGAGGAGGAGATAGCAGCCAACTTCGATCGAGGATCTTCACCGCCAAGCTCAGAACGATTCAAAGCTTCAACCCGTCTAGATACACTTCGTGTGAATAAAGAAATACAAACTATTATTCTTCCTTAAAAATAAAGTGTACTTTATTAAAACTTGCGCCGCGAGCAGAGTGCTTTAGCGCTCCACGGGCACCTTACCCACGTAGCATACATCCAAAAATCCCTAGATACCTGAAATCCACGCGCAACAAATTGGTGACAGCGGTGGGATGATTCAAAAAGGGATAAACTTTTAAAGGTGATAAATTTAAAACGGCATAATTTAAAAAAAGTGTATTCAGTGTAATAACTGTAAATAACGCAAAACAGAACAAAGTGATTGTGTTAGACTTGTGTACGCTTTAATAACTTTGCCGGCTCGCGGGTGTGTGTTAAATAAATAACTGAACGTTTTACGGACTGCTTCATTGAGCTTTTATAATATAAGCGAACATTGTTAACATTAGTGCAACTTCTCCCTCTTGAGTTTTGGCACGGTTTCCTCAAGAGCGTAGGGTGAATACCGGAGACAGGTGATTTCGGCTGCCGTGCAAGCCATCCACCGGAATCACATGCACCTTGTTCACATCATCATTGGACCTCTCCTCGACTTGGAAACAGAGGTAGATTAAAATAATCCGGAGACCTGAGGGATCTTCTCACGAAGCCGAGGACAGTCAGAAGCAGCGGACCACGGATGAATTGGATGAGAGCGTCTATTCCGGAGCAGATCATCATCAAATCACAGAACCAGAGGATCTCCCCGTGATTCAAGGCCAACCGAGATAACGGATTACCGACGGAAGAAATTTGGTGTTTGAAAATAGAAAACTCGTTAAGTGAAACCTAAACGTGATTTATTGCGAAGCGTTAGCCGATCGCCTTACCAAACTGTAAGTCTATCTTATAAGTAATTGGACTATAGAGTATTATTTTTATAATTACCGTTAGAAATAATTTGACAAAATGCCGCCGTATAAGTTAAAGTACATGCGCGCCAAAAGGAGTCGCAAAATCGGCCTGCGGGAAAATACATTTCTGGTAGAGGAATTAAACATAAATTCATCAAATGCAGAATCTTCTTCATCTCCCGGGGCATCAACTACCGATCTGCAATCGAAAGAATTAGGATTAGTTCCAATTCGACAACTACCCCAGGGGATTGATACAGTTATGACGGATAGTACTTCTATCCCCTTTAATAGCACAATAACTGATGTACCTTTGTCCTCAACTGTGGTTGCTGCTGCTGTTTCTAAAAATACTCCAATCTCTATAGAGTCATCTAGTACGCTTCCAGAGTCATATCTTCGTCTCTCTTTAGTGAAGAATTTGATACCTCAGTTTGATGGAAAATCTTGTTCTCTGACTGAATTTATTAAGGAGTGTCAATTAATTAATTCCAAAGTAAAGCCTGAGGATAGAGCTGGTCTTCTGTTTTTAATTCGTGGTAAAATCGGGGGGCATGCAAAATTAGTACTTCCAATCGCCGGGAACCAAGTACATTAGATGAATTAATTGGATTACTTAAAAGGGCATACGTGCGTTCGTTTAATATGCATAGTATTAACGAGGAATTTATGGGATTGAAACAGGGAACTAACGATTCGGTAGAGGTTTTCGTATCGCGAGTAAGCAAAATATTAAATACCGAAATAGAAGTAGCCAAGGACACATACAATTCTGAACAATTAAGTGGAGTCGTTGATTTATTGAACAATACAGCTATAGCTACATTCATTAACGGTCTTCGGAACGGAATGTTAAGAATAATGCTTAAAGACAAAAATAGTAAAGAAGTACCGGACCTTGAAGCTGTTATTGACATTGCGCGCAGATTAGAATCGGTAACGGTCGAAGGATCAAGATTGTCTCCATCTTCACAGCCTCTTATCGGGAACGCGAATGTCCGTAAAATAGATTTTGATGACCGCCGATGTTTTCGGTGTAATAAAGTGGGACACCTGCAAAGTCATTGTCCTCAAATTCAGGAAACGCGACGAAATCCTTTAAGACAAGAACAAATTAGATGTCGATATTGCAAAAAAAACCGGTCATGTGTAAGCGCGTTGTTTTAGTAAACAAGGTCAGAACTCACCTCAGCCTCAAGGTGTTTCTTCTCATAAAATCAGGGATCAGGGACATTTAAACTCAAAGGGCGTTCCACGTCGGGGAGTTGCGCGGAACGAACCGTGGATTGCTCCCTTCAAACCCGTCGGACCTGCTCCCAGGTCGAAATAAAAAACATTGGGCATTCTCCGATGATAAAATTGATTCACAGCTGTTTCCATGGAGGATCTGCTGACTTCCTCATTGATACGGGCTCACAATTAAATCTAATAAAACACAAGAGAATAGTTTCTAATGTAGAGATAAATACTAGTGTCGTTTACAATCTCACCGGTATAGGTTCAGGAGGAGTGTTTACCTGCGGAGAGGTTAACATCAAAGTTCGTGACATTAACGTTAAATTCCAAGTTGTTCAGGATGTTTTCCCCATCGCCGAGGCAGGAATTTTGGGAATGCCATTTTTAGAAAACCAAGATGCAGTATTAAGATTTGGAAATAGTATGCCAAATAGTCTACAGATTGATGATGAATTTTTTGTTCTCTCATCATCTTCTTTTAAATTGTTTCCTCGTACGAAGACACTCATATCCGTCCCAATTAAAGAATCTAAAACTGAAGTAGGTTACATAAGGAGACTAATTACAGATCCAGGTGTTTATATAGGAGAAGCTTTAGTTACACAACGGAACGGGTTTGCAAAAATTTTCGCAATTAATACTAATTCCAATTACGTAAATGTAACCATACCACCGGTTGAGTTAGAAGAATTTTCAGAAAGCTCATTATTACCCCGTTCAGGTTGTGCAACAGATTCAAAGTTAAATCGGGAAAAAACCAATGCTCACAGGTTGATTCAAATAGCTGAACTTTTAGAACTGAATGATCTCAACGAAGTCGAACGTGCTAGCATCCTGGAGATTATCAATGAATTCTCTTATCAATTCCATTTGCCAATAGAAAAACTAGGTTCCACTAAAGTTCTTCATCATGCAATCGTCACAACAGATGAGATTCCTATAAATACTAAGCAATACCGTTTTCCACCTATTCATAAAGAAGAGATACAGAAACAAGTTTCCTCAATGTTACAAAATAATATAATTCAGCCATCGGCCTCTCCTTACAACTCACCTGTTTGGGTGGTCCCAAAGAAATCCGGTCCGTCAGGCAAACCACGTTGGCGCATGGTCATCCACTATCGCAAATTAAATGAAAAAACTATCCACTTCCTAATATTACTGATATACTGGATCAACTTGGAGCAGCAAAATATTTTAGTATCCTTGATTTGGCTTCCGGTTTTCATCAGATTCCAATGGACCCTAAATCAAAAGCAAAGACCGCCTTTTCGACCCCTCATGGCCATTATGAGTTTAATAAGATGCCTTTTGGGTTAAAAAATGTTCCTGCCACGTTTCAGAGATGTATGGATTTAATATTGTCAGGTTTACAAGGAATTGAGCTTTTTGTCTACATAGATGATATTGTTATATATGCTGATTCACTGGAGGAACATTCACGTAAACTAAGAACTCTTTTGGCGCGTTTGCAGAACGCTGGCCTAGCTTTGCAGCCTGAGAAGTGCAGGTTTCTTCGCCACGAAATTGGTTATCTGGGTCACGTTATTTCCTCAGAAGGTGTGAAACCTGACCCTGGAAAAATTAGTGCCGTGAAGTTATTTCCTTTACCCAAAACAAAGAAAAACGTTAAACAGTTTTTAGGATTAATTGGCTATTATCGTCGTTTTATCCCTCAGATGGCTAAAATCGCTAAACCATTAACTCGACTTTTAAAAAGTGACGTACCTTTTGTATGGAACGAAGTTACTCAATCTGCTTTTGAAAAATTACGCGATATTATCTGTTCAGAACCTTTGCTTCAATTTCCGAATTTCAATCAACCATTTCTTGTAACTACAGACGCTTCGGACTATGCAGTAGGAGCTATTTTAAGCCAGGGACAAGTTGGAAAAGATCTCCCCATTGCATATCCATCCCGTACCCTAAACAGTGCAGAAATAAATTACTCCACAATAGAGAAAGAGCTATTGGGTATTGTGTTCGCTGTTGAGCATTTCCGACCCTATCTATATGGACATAAATTCACTATAGTTACCGATCACCGGCCATTAATCTGGCTACATAACGTAAAGGATCCTACGTCCCGAATCATGAGATGGAGAATTAAATTGAATGAGTACGACTATGACATAATATACAAACCCGGAAAAATAAATTCCAATGCCGATGCTTTGTCCCGAAATCCTCCAAACTTTTCTCAGGTGGTACAAGTTTCCTCCTGTCCGAACAACGCTCATTTAACGAATTATACTCCGACGGACAACACAGACGCCTCTCCTTTTGAGCGGTTGCAGGAGGATGTCGTAGGCGCCAACGATTTGCCTCCCGTAAACTCTGAAAAGGTTGAGAATACAGACTTAGATGATGCATCAGGAGATAACGAAAAATTAATAGCCGCCGTTTTCCTTACACATGGACAAATTGGGACTGTTATGGAAATTGACGGTTCTGACATTAGTTCTGTTGACAGCGACGCATATCTAATAGCAGATGAAGGGGAAATGTCGCTCTCCTTAGAGACAGAAGTGTCTAGAATGAATGAAACCCCTTTTGATGCTGCTAGTGGATTTAGGAAGTTTGGATAAAGAAAGGACTCCGTTACGTGGTTCGGCACCGGCGGGTACTCTGATCGAGAATCGGATAGGCGATACAAAAGCACCCGGTCGATCGGAATGTCGTCTATGTGGTAAAGGGTGCTCAGGCTCGGGTGAATCCGTTGGAATCGGATAGGCACGCTGTTTCTAATACGGAAAGAGCTTGTTGTTATTGGGGTGCCCGGGCTCGGGTAGGTTCGTTGATATCGGATAGGCTATACCACAGCACCCCGCTTCGAACCTCCAACCCGGGACCTGTTGTTGATATCAGGATGGGGGCTGAGGAGCCCAGATTTTTGCAAAGCGGTATCATTGGGGGTGAAACATCGGGGACGTCCGATATGAATAAGACACGACTTAATAGGAATTGTTATTCAGCAGACAGTGACTTACACAGACAAAACGACGTAACAGTTTTGTTGACAAATACATCTTCACCAATACCAGCAACTCACCATCCTCATTCTCCCACTATCCTCTATACAAAGGACCATCTTTACATGCGTAAGGATAATTTTATCCATTTCTTCTCCACAGACTATGAAATCACGTCACAAACAAGTAGATATCTTGTAACTCACGGAAAATTCTCTGTAGAAAGAATAAAACAGTACAGCCTTAATGTTGGGGAAACGTTAGTTTTCACAGATGAAAGGTTTCATGTTTTTCACCTTTTGGTAAAAGCATCCTCGAATGAACAAGTAGGTCCTGTTCACCTTGAATCTTCTTTAAGCACCCTTAAACATCTCATAGATTCTTTAGATATAAAAGATATCAGCATCTCTAAATATAATAATAGTATTGAACCGATTAGTTGGAATTTTCTTGAACATCATTTAAAGCAGAAATTAAATAATCCCGAGTACACCATTACGGTTTGCACTGGGGAAATTATATTACCATCTCTAACAAATAGGTCTCTCATTATAAAAGAGTGCCCATAAACTTTATGAAAGAATTAGAGCAGATTTCTTTTGGCCAAACATGATCAAGGAAATCGCTAATTTTCCACGTACTTGCTCCAGTTGCCAAAGGTATAAAATGCTCTCTGCAAAAACAAGACAATCCATGAAAATCACAGACACCCCAAAACAGGCTTTGGAAAAGGTACAAATGGACATTGTTGGTCCACTACCTTTGGCTAAAAAACAAAACCGCTACTTACTTACCCTCCAGGACAACCTTACGAAATACTCAGATGCCATTCCACTTTCTAATATTGATTCCATATCTGTAGCAATAGCCCTTGCTGAACAATGTTTGGTTGTCCTCGCGCAATTCATACAGACCAGGGAACTAATTTTGTAAGCAAAATCATGAATAATTTCTGCAAAATATTCAAAATACAGAAAATAACCTCCACTGCGTTCCATCCGCAGTCATTAGGCTCGTTCATTAGAACGGGCACATCGTGTTTTCATAGACTACTTAAAACATTTTTGCAATAAGAATGATTGGGACGAGTGGATTAGATTTGGCATATTCTCCTATAATACCTCAGTACATGAAGCCACTGGGTTCACCTCACACGAATTGGTGTTTGGTGTGAAAGCCACCATTCCATCTGAATTTTCTAGGCAGAAACCACCACGTACTTTCATAGGTTATTTGGATGATTTATTCTCCAGAATTACAAAAACTCAATCTACAGCAGCAGTAAACCTGGAGAGGGCAAAACAAAAGAGCAAACTATTATATGATAAAAATACAAACCCTCGCAGATTCGTTGTAGGTGACAATGTGTATCTACTTAAAGAACCCAGAACCTCGAAATTTGATCGCACCTGGGCAGGACCATTCAAGGTCACTAGAATATGTAACGACTTAAATGTCGAAATAGAAATAGGAATAAATAAATTTAAAATAGTCCACACCAATAAACTTAAGTTAGCTTGTATAAGACTAGATTCTCCTTAAGAAAATGCGTGCGTTAAGTATATTATTTTTTGGTAGAATTAACAGGAAAAAAACAAAACAAAAAAAAAACAAAAAGTAAAAACAAACAAAAAGAAAATTATTATCTATTCTTACTTTAGAGTTTAAGTTATGTATTCTGAGAACTTATATCTAAAACGTATTATTATTATTATATGATTAGTGCGACGTTAGAAATGCTTCACTGAAGAATCGCTTGTATAGAAGGGTGTGGCAAGGTGAAGTTTCCGTACGAATAATGTAATTTAGGCTAGCGTAAACACTTTAAGGAAAGTTGTTCCCATTGGAAACACCTTTTGTATAAGGAGGGAGGTGTTGCGAACCTCGCCTGTATGTATGTGTGTGAGCTTGTAATCACAAGCGCTGAATGAAATGTAATATGGCGACGATGCCATAAGAGTATGACTGCAGCATGTCTGCATTATGTTATATCAGTGCTCATAAATTAGGAGTCAAAATTGAAAGGAATAAACAAACAACAGATAAGACATTGTAAAACTTTCAACACGGGTGATCGTGCTGGGAGAGAGTTGGAAATCCGGAGAAATAAGACTGTCACACTTGAAATTTCTAAGGAACTAATTTATTGCGGGCTGTATCTAATTCGTTACTCTTAACGAAAATCATGTTGGTTCTTGAAACTGTCGAAGTCTCTTCGACATCCTGCTTATTTACAGAGGGTCGTAAATTCTCTTAAGGGTTGCCTTGGCTCGCTAGCGCGAGACCTTTTTATCTTCCGTTTTCTCTGGATCCCACGCTTTCTCTTAGCACGTGTGCACAGAATCGTTCTCGAGTCTTGGCGGAGCACCACCATCTTCCACTTGCCCAAGGGTGGACCGAAGCCAGGGAGAGGGACCGCCTCCGGACAGGGAGGGGCCCCTCCACCATTGAACCAGGGATGATCCTGAGGGAGGATTCAGGATCCAGCGAGGAGGGGATGGCAGCCAACATCGATCGAAGATCTTCACCACCAAGCTCAGAACGATTCAAAGCTTTAACCCGTCTTGTTACATTTCTTGAAAGAATAAAGTCTAGAATTAAAGAAATTCAAACTCCATTTTTTCTTAAACGCAAAGTGTGTTTTATTAAAACCCGCGCCGCGAGCAGAGCACTTCAGCGCTCCACGGGCACCTTACCCACGTTATACGAATCCTAAAATATCCCTAGATAACCAAATCCACACGCAACAATTATTACGTGTCCGTTCGCGGTAAATAGGGATTTCTGGGGATTTAAAGGCGCAGGTGCGATAATCCGTGGAGCGCGGAAGCGCTCCGCTCGCAACGCGCGGAAAATGAATTAAACAACTGTTTAATATTCACTGTTTCAACTTCGTGATTTATTTTTAATAAATTGAGCAAAACTTGAATTTATCGAATTCCGTTTGGATTGCTGGTGAGAACAACTTTGTTAATCGAGTGACAAAATCATTCTGCCAGTTCTGCGCTTGGCGGAGGAGATCTTCGCGCGTTGTCCGTCGGTGCCCCTTCCTTCGTGGATCCTGGATCCTCCGTCAAGATCATCCCTCGTCCAATGGTGGAGGAGTCCACCCCGTCTTGTGTGGGCCCCTTCTCCCGACTGTGGTCCACCCTCAGGCGCGTGGAAGTGGAGGCGCTCCGCCAAGACGCTAGAACGTTGCAGCGCACATGTGCTACGAGAAAGCGTGAGACCCAGAGAAAATAAGCAACGACAAGACCTTGTACTTGTCAAAAGGCAACTCTTGAGGAAATTTACGACCCTCTTAGAGTGCCTGAAAAGACAGGATATCGGAAAAGACTTCGTTACTTTTAAGGACCGTTCGTGACTTGGTCGAAAACAACGAATTAGCTGTGGTCTATCATAAATTAGTCTTTTAGGAATTTACTAAGTGAAACTATTCCCTTCTCTGGATTTCCGGCCTTCTCTCAGCTCGATCACCCACGTCGAGGGGTTTACAATTTAGGCTTTGTTTATTTTATATATGAGCGTACACGCAGATGGTTTAAACTCCGCTCTTAATTTATAGCCATCGATACAAGAGGTCCTCGAAGAACATTCGAGACATATCGATACAATAGACTATCGATAAATATTCCCATGTCAATGTCGCCATACCACTCTAGACATATTCACGTGATAACGTTTCACATTACAGTATAATATGTAATAATGATAAAGATAATATAAAAATATGATTTGTTTGATTTCAGGAACTATTATTATTACAACCATTTTTATTATATTGTAGCGACGCAAACAGAAAGAAGTTTTCTCTTGCGTAAAGAGAAAGCGAGATTCGAGCAGAAACAGATGGCCCTTTAACACAAAGGGCAATAAAGTCGTTGTGCGCTCGGACTCGTCAACATCGGTAGGTTTTGGCTTTCGACGCGTTGCTACGCGGGAAAACTAAAGTGTTTAGAGGCGTTTAAGGGAAAATTTTCCTGTTCCCTCTCCAGAAATATTCCTGGTTGGCTTAGGCTATATAAAGTCTAGCTAATCCGGCGGAGAGCTTGTTCTCTTACTTACGTCCCGCAACATAGTTCGGTACAAGGACACACCTTGTACCGTTAATCTTCGTTAAGTTAGAATAGTTATAATTAGACTAGGTAATTGTATTTTAACAAGTCATTATACAAACTATTTATTCCTATAACGTGAGTGTTTAATTTACCTACACATATGATCCCAAAATATTATTATTGTATTTTTATTATTATTATTATTTTTCTCTTTTTTTAATAGTTATGCAGACCCCCGCAATAGTTTATGCAGTGGTACTGTGGGACTCTCCCCTCAGCAAGGCTGTGTTGAAAGGCCTACCCACTAAAAACACCTCTGACCCCACATATAGGCCCAGACCAATATCCGCTCATCGCATTACTTCGGTCTGGGCCCGTGGCTCCTTTACCTCTCAGGACCTGGACGGGAGTCCTGCAGACATCCATCGATCCCCTTTGCTACCAGAACAGACTTCGCGAACGCCGCGACCGCGTCCCACAGTTCTGAGCTCCGTAGCATCACCCCCACAATGTTCTCGGGGGTGATGTCGTGGTCAGTCACGCTGGCCAATTTGGAGCATTCCTCGCTAAAGCGACCGCAAACGAAGAACGTATGGAACGTGTCGTCTCGCTCGGCGTCGTAGTAGCAGCATGTCGGGGACCTGACTTTGGCCACTCGGTACAGGTACTACTGGAAGTAGCCGTGCCCTAACAGGAGCTGGCTGAGGTAAAAATTCACCTCGCCATGAGCACGCTCCAGCCAGGGCTTCAGGTCCCCAATCAGCCGAGCTGTCCATCGGCCCGTGCTGGCCGCATTCCAGCCGCGCTGCCACTCCGAAACGGTCTTGGGGCGCGCTAGACTCGCGGCTTTTGTCCTGCCCGCCTCCGAGCTCAGCTCGGAGATTTCCCGCCTCTCTTTGGCGGGAAGGTCGATGGGGGGGATTCCGGTGATCGCAAGCGCTGCGAGTTCAGTTACCGTGCGGTAACAGCTTGCAACTCGTAGCGCCCCTCGACGCTGGACAGAGGCGATGCGCGCTCTGTACTTCCTGACGTACATGGCCCCGGCCCAGATTTCAGCTGCATAGAGAAGCATGGACTGCACCGTGGACATCAAGAGCCTCCGTTTCCCAGGCTTCGGCCCGCCAATGTTGGCCATCAGCCTGCTCAGTTCTGCCGACTTCGCCGCCGCATTGTCGCGGACTGCGCGTATGTGGTCCCAGAAGGTAAGCCTGTTGTCAAGCATCACCCCCAAGTATCTCACACAACGACGTGTCTGGACAGCCACATCACCCACCATCATAGGTGATTGGGTGATTGTCAGTAAAGAGCCTTGTGGGGTTGGGAAACCCGCTCTGCCGTTCCGAAGCTTTCGCTTATACCGGCGATGTTAAATGGCGCGTAGCGCTTGAGTTACCTACCACCCAACTCAACCTCCCACCAAGGGGAGACGGGCTACGGGGAGAAGACCCAACACCAAACTCTTCGTCGGCGTGTAAGGAGTTTTGTTCTAGGACGCTTTTACTTTAACAAGCTTACCTACGTGGTCCCAGCTCAACCCACGAGGCGCTTCACGTCCACAGCCAGAGCCCCGTTGGCCACCGGTAAACCGGTGCCCGGGCCACACCACGGGGAGGAGGGGTTGGCACATGTCACCCCTGGGGCTGGCTGCAAGGCCCCGAACGGCATCTTTGTAGCCCACCCCACCATCATAGGCACGACTGTGGGAATGCGGCTCCTCGTGAGCAAGACGATCTCTGTTTTCGAGACCGCCAGCTGGAGGTCATGACTGTCCGACCCGCCGCATCTCCTGGTTCAGCTTAAGCTGAGCTAGCTTCGGGGTGCGGGCGGTAATGACGACGGCGACATCGTCCGCGTACGCGACTAAGTACGTGCCGTCGGGCAGTTCGATGGTATGCAGGCTGTTGTATAAGACGTTCCAGAGATCAGGACCCAGCACTGACCTCTGTGTCGCTCCGCGGTGACCTCCTTCATCCTGATGCCCTGTGCTGTCACGTATGACAGCCTGCGGTCCCTCAAGTAACCTCTTATCATCGCCGCGGGATGCGGAGGTACCCTGAAGGACCGCTCGAGCGTGTGGAGCATGTCGCTCCACCTAGCCGGGTTAAACGGGTTCCTCACATCGAGGGTCATGAGGAGTACTATGGGCCTAGCCTTATGACAGGCGGTTTCGACCTGGCGTACTGCCCCGATCACCTGGGCGATCGCATCAATCGTGGAGTGCCCTATTCTGAAGCCGTGCTGCTGGTGGGAGAGGCCCCCGGCTTGCTCAATAGCGACCGCCAATCGCGGCTTGAGCAAGCGCTCCATCATCTTCCCCGATGTGTCTAACATGCACAGGGGGCGATAATATGACGTAGAGTCGGGGTCGCCTTTGCCCTTGGGAATCAAGACAAGGCGTGCCAACTTCCACCGGGCTGGGAAGACTCCTGCTCTTAGGCATCCGTTGTATACTGAATTCTATCGAAGTTGTGGCAGTGAAGTTGGTTACCCATTCACGCCGCGTCGTCGGCACCTCGCCCATCGGCTCACCGACGCGGCATGAATGTGTTAGTGCGCCAACTTCACTGCGACAACTTCGATGGAACTCAGTGTACATACCGAGCAAGAGGCCAGGGCAGTTGCGCGCAGCTGCCTTAATCGCCTCTGCCGATATGCCGTCGGGGCCCGGGGTCGTACCGGACTTCACGCTGCATTCCGCAAGCATGAGCTCCTCTGCGCGGAACGGCGGGATATCCTTCTCCTCATCGGTCAGTCGGGACCCGACAGCGACCAGTTGGGTCGGAAAAAGGGCATCCACAACGTTCCGCGCCTTCCTCTCGTCCAGGACCTGGGTGGGTGGACGGAGCTAGCCCATCACGAGCTTGTAGCCCCTCCCCCAAGGATCCTGGTCCACTTCGTCGCAGAACTGCTTCCAGCTACGTTCCTTGCTCGTCCGGATGGCTTCGCCTTCTTGGCGACTTTGTAAGCCGCGGTCTTTTCCGCCGCCTCGAGTCGGCCAGCCTGTTGCGCCAACCTGCGCAATCGATGGCAAAGCCTACGGAGCTCGGCGATCTTGTCATTCCACCAGTACGCCGTCATCCTGCCTTTCCAAGGCCTCTTGCGAGGCATGGATGCGTCGCATGCGCGGTAGATGAGCTCCATGGTAGCGTCCACTAGAGCGTACACCGCATCGACATCATTGGTGTTCTCAGGCACTGGTGGAATGTGTCGAGCGCCGTCGAGCAAGGTTGCGACGAATTTTTCACCGTCCATCTTGGCCGCGTTCCAGCCAGATGGTCGGCGCGTGCTAGCAGCTGACTGCTTTCGCGTCGCGGCGATGAGCTGGAAGGTGAAGTACTGATGATCACTTCCTGTGAAGTCATCCATCACCTTCCAACCAACGGCTTTGCGGACCAGGTCCTCCGACACCAGCGTGATATCAGGGATCGAATACCCGAAGCCCGGTCGCCGGTACGTTGGTGTTGTACCGACGTTGAGGACGACAAGGCCGAGTCGGGCAGCCATCTCCAACACCAGTTTACCTCTGGTGTTGGGTTGCGGCATGCCCCACTCTACGGCCCGCGCGTTAAAGTCCCCGGCGACAACAAGTTCGAGATCGTCCTCAAGAGCCTCGAGCTTGTCCTTGAATCTCTGGCTACTGTCGTTGGGGGAGAGGTAACAGCTCACGAATGTGGCTTGCTCCGTCGTCACCCACGCGTAGCAGAATCCAGCTCTGCGATTCACGACCCTTACAAGGGGATCGATGACCCAAATCGCCGCGGAGCCGGGGCTGTCTACGTGTCAGTTAGCTCTGGTTCGGTAGGGTTCGCTGATGATCGCTACGCTAGCGCGCTGCTCGTGAACGAGCTGCGTCAGCAGATCGTCAGCGACCCTACTCCTGTTTAGCTTACCCTGGAGGACGAAGAAGGTCCTTTCCGGCCCTTTTCCTTGTCCAGGGCAACCCGGAAGGCCTTGCATGCCCCGGAGTCTGGAATGTGCTCCGCACTTTCAACAGAGGTCGCTGCGGTCCGGTCCCTGGCACTCCTGCTTTCGGTGCCCGAATCCAAGGCACCAGAAGCAGCGCTGCACCTCCGTCCGCTGCCGTAGATGGCAACGAATCCAGCCGACGCGCAGCTTTCCCTTTTCCAGGAGCTTTCGGGCCGGCATCTCAAGCGCGTTAGGCGCGAAAACGGCGACCTTGAGCTGACCGCTCATGTCGTCGCCGAGTTCACGCCGCACCGCTTTTTCCACTTTCGCGGAAGTGGTGAGGCAGTCCATGTCCAGGACCTCCAGCCAGACATGGCTGGTTGCCGCCGGCTTCGACTTAGTTAGCGGGTTCTTTACCGGCTTATTTCTCTTGCCCCCGCCCTTCTGTGATGCGGACAGGGTTTTTGGTTCCTTGCCCTTTTGGGGCACACTCTGGCTACCAGAGGCGTCCTTTCCCATTTTCCTTTTTGCGATCGTGACGCAGGACTCCAACCCCTGGGCCCTCGTTTTCCTTCTCTTTTCCTCCTCCCTTTCCTCCGGGAAGGAGAGCGTTGCCTTCCTCTTCTTTTGAGAGGGGGTAGCAACGGTCGGAGTAGAAGGAGGTGGTGTGGCCGGGGGCATGGGCGCCGAAGTTTCAAGCGCCCTAAGCGCTTTGCAGCGCGTCATCCTGCTGAAGCAGAGAAGATCCACCAGCTCACCAAGGCGGGGGATGCCCTCGTTGACGGGATTGGCGATATTCCTCTGCTTCTCTGTCGCCGCCTTCATTGCGTTCAAGACATGACGCATCCGCGTCAATTGGACGCCTTCCACCGCGTCAACCTCTTTTAATTTTCCCCAGATATCATCGGGAGCGGCTCTCTTGCGCACAATACGATTGCGCACAGCTCCTTTGGATACAGTATTATTGCACACATTAACAATTGGGTACAGCTCTATTGCGCACGTGCAGAATATCGCACAGTACAGTTGGGCACCGTAAAAGTTGCGCACAGTATCAATTGGGAGCTGTTTTAGGCTTATCAATTGTTGTATCTATATTAAGAATAGTTGGTAATCAGAGATTTATAATAAATTCAAAATGTTAATAATAGAAAGATTAATTTTTATGAAATTATTGTGTATCACAGGGTTGTCTGCCATTCTAACTAGGACTGTTGTTAGTTTGTAAAATAACGGTTCCTGAATTTGGCGATGTCTTGTATTCATATTGTATTTATACGTGCAATTGAGGTTAGGTTAGGTTATATATTAATATTGCATAGATTTAACCATGTCAGACGGAACACGCATAACCAGAAATACATCACGACATAAGAAGGGAAACGGGCGCACAAATTTAATTCAGCGTTCAAATGATACTATGAGCAATTTTTTCGGTGCCGAACTGTACTGTGATATTCTACACGTGCGCAATAGAGCTGTGTCCAATTCTTACTGTGCACAATAATACTGTGTCCAAAGGAACTGTGCGCAATGAGATAGTGCGCAACTGAAGGCCTCTCATATCATCTGAGTTACGAGGCTCCGCCACCTTGCTGCCTGTAGCATTACACACCATGTTGGCCAGGTCAGCCACCACCATAGCGCTGCGGTCGTCGGGTAACGACGCCCCGGGGCCCGTTTTCTCACCCCTGACCGCCGCTCAGTGGGACAAAACGGCTTTCGGCGATCAAAAATCTATAACTTCGGTTCTATTGGAAATATTTTAATGAAATTTTGGGAAGTTTTTGCCTATATTATGGTACTTAAGTTGTACCAACATAAATCATATTGAACTGCAGGGTGTTAAAATATTCACGTATAAAGTGTAACGCGTTCAATATCCTTCACTTGTTAGACATATTTTGTCATTTAACAAAAATTTGACTCAAAACTGTTAATAACTATAATAAAAACGGATATAATAATTAAAAACTGACAAGACATGTGTTATTGTAATATATTTATTTATATTTATTATGATCTATACCAAATCATTCGTGAAAATAGTTTCGACAATTATGAAAATTTATTATGGCATATTGCAAGGCCGAAATAAAGTTTTGGATGACGAATATACACGTCGAATATAGTTAACTAGTTAATAATCGTATCTGGTACTGCTTTTCCATCATCGTGCGCAGCGGCCAAGATGGATGTAATTTCATTCAATCGCCATTTTTTTGAACAGGGGCAAGTTGGGGCAACCGATTTTTTCTGATTCTGATAGAGGAAGGTTCTCTCTTTCCTGCAGTAATAATTAAACATGTGGCAAGTTGTGGCATTTTTTTAAAAACAAACGCAAAGTTGAGATTTTAGTTAAATGTACTTTGTTTCAATCAGATCTTATTATCTAATAAAAAGTTGTTATATTGAACACTTTTATTGAACCGAAATAAAGTTTTGGATGACGAATATACACGTCGAATGCAGTTAAGGGCACAAACTCCTTCGAGACCTCCTCTGAATCGATGTAAGCGCCATTGAAAAGCATCGGGCAATCGTGAAAACACATAATTGAGAAATTCGACTGTGGGGATCAGCCTGCGCACAACCCACTCAGCTAGAGTGGGGATAGAGAAGCTAGCGCCATGTTGTCTTGTACCTTCCTTCATGTCTGACCGGCCTGTGATGAGAAGGCGAGAATAAAGATCTCAGATATAGTAAAGCCAAGTTTTTTCTGTTTTATTCGCCACTCTGAAAGGCAGTGGTGGGTCCGACTCAATTCGGGTGCTTCGACGCCCACATTGGTGACCCCGACGTGATTCGTCACGAGTCGGAATTACAACGCAGAATCACAACAAAGGATCTAGCGTGCACGTGCAGGCACGCCGGCGTGTACGCTACAAGAGACAGCAGCAGCAATTTCTGGAAGGTTGGGTGGCAGCGAAAGAAAATTCCTGTGGAAAATTATCGCCACCTACGACGCAGTCGCAGCCTACCGAGGATCGTCCGGGGGCACATCGGACGTCATCTCCAAGGGCATCAAGCACCACGTGCGACAAGGCCTGAAAACCGAGCGTCTCAGCTCAAGGAAGACAGCCGAACATCCAGAACGATGGAGGAGCAATTACGTCTACTACAGGAGCGAATTCGGGAGCTGGAAGTGCAGAACCAGGCCGAGGCAGCCGCGCCGCCCGTAAGTGTTGCAGCGCTGTATCGTCAGCCAAAAATCGCGAATTTTTGTCGCGACAATCCGGTACTATGGTTCGTTCAGGCTGAGGTCACACTGCGAAATGCGGGAATCACTGTATCCTCGACTAAGGCAGATTGTGTTACGGAGAAATTGGACATGGAGGCTCTTCAAGCCGTCCAGGACTTGTTAACGGCGGAACCGAGACCGGAGAACATTTTCGAACAGATCAAAGCGCGTCTAATCACGACGTTTGGAAGCTCGAGCGAATCGCGTTTGCGCCAGTTGATTAAGGGTCAAGTTTCAACGCTTGGAAAACCCTCGCTTATACTGACCCGTCTGCGTGCTCTGGACTCGGGTTGCTCGAACGATATTATCCGCACGGTTTTTTTGGATCAACTTCCAACGCCGTGTCGAGCGGCCTTATCGGTCTCGGACGAGAAAAACTTGAATAAATTAGCGGAAATGGCCGACAAATTCGTGGAGGCCCTCGAAGCTGGCCAGCCTCAGGTATCCGCGGTCGATGCGAGCGAATCCTCGATCCTTGAGCAACTCCTTTCGGAAATTCGCAAACTATCGTCGGAAGTCGCGACCTTGAAGTCTAACGCGAATCGCATCAGAAATAAGAATTTTAGCCGGTCCAAATCGCGGGACCGTTCCAAATCGCCGCATAAATCCCCAGCTGTTTGCTGGGTTCACCGCAGATTTGGGGAGAAAGCGCGATTTTGCAAAAAGCCGTGCTCGTGGGAGACTCAGCAGAAGCCGGGAAACTAGACAACCCCGCCCGCTTGGAGGCGGTGGGTGAGGGTCTCGAGGAGTCAAAGCGTCTCCATATTCGCGATAAGGAGTCAGGATTGACGTTCCTCGTCGATACGGGAGCAGAGATCTCCCTAATACCAGTCGGTAAGAATTTAAAAAGAAAACCCTCCGACCTCAAGCTCTTCGCGGCTAATAATTCGCTTATCGATACTCTCGGCGAAAGGCGTCTCACATTAAATATCAAACTAAGACGCCCAATTACCTGGGACTTTCGTGTTGCGGCAGTGCCTTATCCGATAATAGGAGCAGACCTGCTGAAGCATCATGGGCTAGTTGTAGACCTAGGCAGAAAACGCGTAATAGATTCTTCTACAGGCATGTCTTCCGTTGGAGACTTACTGAACTCCGCTAGCCTAGGAATCAGCGTTCTAGATAAATCGTCTGACTACTCCAAACTGCTCTCGGAATTCCCGGAAGTGACCGGACAGGCCCCCGTCAAGCCCATGGAGTCCTACCAGGTCTTCCATTACATAATAACGAATGGCCCTCCGGTTGCTGAACGTGCGAGACGTTTAGCACCGGAGAAACTAACCGCGGCCAAAGCCGAGTTCAAGCATCTCGTAGAATTAGGCATTTGCAGACCGTCCAGTAGCCCGTGGGCAAGTCCCATACACTTAGCGGATAAGAAAGACGGGAAATTCAGGTTTTGCGGCGACTACCGTCGTCTTAACGCGGTCACCGTGCCCGATAGGTACCCGATACCGCATCTCCACGACTTTTCTAGCAATCTGAGGGATAAAACCGTATTTTCTAAAATAGACCTCCTCAAAGCGTACCACCAAATTCCGGTGGCGCCGGAGGATATCCCTACAACCGCGGTAATAACACCATTTGGTCTCTTTGAATACACGGTCATGCCCTTCGGCCTTCGGAACGCGAGCCAGTCGTTCCAGCGACATATCAATCGCGCGTTCATAGATCTGGACTTCGTCTTCGCGTACATCGATGACATTCTCATAGCTTCCTCTTCTCTTGAGGAGCATGAAATCTATCTGCGAACGGTTTTCAAGCGTTTAAAAGAATTCTCCTTGCGCATAAATCCAGCGAAGTGCGAATTCGGGAAGACAGAACTAATCTTCCTGGGCCATTTAGTAAACCGTGAGGGATCCAGGCCGACGTCGGAGAAGGTGGAGGCAATCACGAAATTTCCCAGGCCCCGAACGGTCGTCGAATTGCGCAGATTCCTAGGCATGGTGAATCATTACCGCCGTAGCTTACCTAATGCCGCGAAAACCCAGGCACCGCTCCACAAAAATATTCAAGGAACCAAAAAGAATGATAAGCGGGAAATACTATGGGTACCTGAAACCGAGAAAGCTTTCCAGAAGGTTAAACAAGACCTGGCTAACGCGACACTGCTGAGTCACCCTGCACCCAACGCGCAAACCCGCGTCGTCACGGATGCATCCGATTTCACGCTGGGCGCAGCTCTGGAACAACACTTAGACGGCTCATGGAAGCCACTGGCTTTCTTCTCCAAAAAGCTCAACTCCGCACAAATAAACTACAGCGCGTACGATCGGGAATTAACAGCGGTATACGAAGCGATAAAATTTTTCAAGCATTTTCTGGAGGGAAGAGAATTCAAGATCGCGACAGATCATAAACCTTTAATTTATACCTTTCGTCAGCGCGCAGATAAAGCATCCCCGCGACAGCGTCGACAGTTATCGTTCATTTCACAATTCACCACTTGCATTGAGCATATACCAGGCCCCGAAAACGTAGTGGCTGACCCGTTATCCCGGATCGAGTCCGTTCGCTTACCGTTGGAATTTGATCTCTTGGAAGTGTCGGAACTTCAGGGAACCGATCCGGAACTGCGAACGCTGAAGGAGTCCTCAGAACATTCCCTAACATTAAAAAGTATAGAATGGGGACCGAATCACCGCCGAATATATTGTGACCTGACGGGGGAGACTTTACGTCCGTTTATTCCTGCACCGCTCCGCAGGCGAGTTTTCGACATGTTCCACCAACCCGCTCATGCCAGTGCCAAAGTAACGGACCAAGTCATCAGAAAACGCTATGTTTGGCCAAATATGCACCGAGACATTAAAAACTGGTGCAAAGAATGTCTCAACTGCCAGCAATCTAAAATTTCTCGACACGTGAAAAATCATCCGGAGCAGTTTATTCCCCCAGATGGACGATTCAAACACGTCCACATGGACTTAATCGGTCCCTTACCCAACTGCGAGGGCTATCAATACTGCCTTACGCTAATAGATAGATTTTCGCGGTGGGCCGAAGCGATACCCCTAAAAGAAACGTCAGCCCAGACAGTCGCGCGTGCGTTTTTCGATGCGTGGATCTCGCGTTTCGGAGCACCAGAGACTTTGACCACGGATCAAGGGGCCCAATTTGAATCTCAGTTATTCAGCGCGTTATTATCGCTGATCGGGTGTAACCGCGTGAGGACTACGGCTTACCATCCGGCCGCGAATGGGTTAATAGAACGCTGGCACCGGACCTTGAAAACAGCGCTGAGGTGTCACTTGGACAGAAACTGGGTAAGACAATTATCCACGGTCTTGCTAGGCTTGCGAGCACATGTGCGGCTGGATACGGGCGCGTCTCCCGCGGAATACGTTTACGGCACAACACTCAGAATTCCGGGCGAGTTTTGTCTTCTGGATGAGTATACGCCAAATCCTCAGGCGTTTGTGGAGGAGTTCCGCGAGCATATGCGTAATGTGAAGCCGGTTCCAGTAGCGCATAAACATAAAAAGCGTGCATTCTTCTATAAAGAATTGCATACATGCTCTCACGTATTTTTAAAAACAGGGATGATAAAAAAACCATTAGAACGGCCTTACACGGGTCCACATAAAATCCTAGAAAGAATTAACGAGCAAAACTACAAGATAGATTTCAATGGCACACCACGCGTGGTCAACACAGAGCTACTGAAACCGGCGTACTTCATTCCTGAGGATCTCTCGACGGAGATCGCAGGAGAGATGTTAGCAAACCAACCGGGCCCAGAGCAACGCCCTGCGCTAAAAACTTATGCGCGGAAAAAGGCGACAATTAACACAGCAATCAACAAAACATACCAAATAAAACCGTGATACTAAATGCTCAATAATTTATAAGACCATTGCAATGTATCGCTATTAAGGTAGTTCATAAGATTTTGTTGTGATCCATTGCGTTAGTTCATAAGATTGACAAAAAACCTTGTGATCCATTGCGTTAGTTTATAAGATTGACAAAACTTTGTGATCCATTGCGTTAGTATAAGATGTACAAAATATTGTGATTTATTGCGCTAGTTCACAAGATTAACAAAATGTTATAACTCTACCAAATAAACCCCGTTGTCACTTGGGGGGGAGTGTGTGGGGATCAGCCTGCGCACAACCCACTCAGCTAGAGTGGGGATAGAGAAGCTAGCGCCATGTTGTCTTGTACCTTCCTTCATGTCTGACCGGCCTGTGATGAGAAGGCGAGAATAAAGATCTCAGATATAGTAAAGCCAAGTTTTTTCTGTTTTATTCGCCACTCTGAAAGGCAGTGGTGGGTCCGACTCAATTCGAGTGCTTCGACACCCACACGACATTTGACGGTGCGACATCTAACGTCATTATGCAGAATAAGAAACGAAAGTGAGGTGGCGTAGTTGTCGAATCACATCATTTTAGAGATCATCTGTGATCAATCCTGAACATCTAGCAAAATGAATTCGCTCGAGCCGAGCGAGATTTTGATTCCAGGCGGACATAGAAAGGGACAGCGCGATAGAAAGAGAAGGAGTATCATGAATGAAACAACGTAGGGCCGATCGGCGGAAATGTATATGTTTAAGTCACACGCCACGACAGATTCGATGAGACTCTGTAATACACATAACGTACGCGACTATAAAACTTATAGGAATAAAAACTACATGGCATTAATAATTTCAGAAAAGGAATGAAAAATAAAGACATGTAAATTAATCTATATATACAATATTTATTCATTGAAATATAATCAAAAAATATAAACAATTATTAGCCGCTTCGGCCTCTTCTTTCTCCGTGGCGCACAGTGGCGAGAATCGCCGAAAACGTGGACAAAAGTCAAAAAATGAAAATCGGAATTCTTGAAATCTGTTTAATGGAACTTGTTCATAAGGAATGTGTGCATAATGTTCTGACACTTTTAATGATTTTATTATTACCATTTAGCAGATATGAGCCTTCAAAGTTGATGATTTTGTGAAGTCAATTTCATCGGGCAAAGTTTAACATAATGCTGTTCATTATTTTTTAACTATTATGTTCTTTCGCTAATATTGCCACTTTATATGATCCTTTTTGAATATAATTATGTAAGTTGCACAACAAAATGTTTATTTTTAACTGTGATATAGGAAAAATCGCGATCGGTATATTCCTTGGAGGGTAACCCTAAAGAATAGGCTTTTTATTATAATAACAATAGTTATTAACAATAAGAAGTTACATAAATTTTGGGAAATGGAATCATCGTGGAATGATCTACGAAATGTGAAAACTTTCATCGCAATCGGTGCATTCCTTGAACCAGAACGTATTTTGCAATAATGAAAACCGTTCGAAATAAAAAAATGCGAAATGTTTTTATAACGGGACCAATCGGAAGACATATCCTACAAGTCGCAAAAGATTTCATTCCGAGTGGTCCATCCGTCTCGGAGTAATCAGCGAACGTACATTTAGAAAAAAAGTCGTTAGGAATAAAAAAATGCAAAATATTTTTTTTACGGGACCAATGGGGAGTTGTACTGTACAAGATGCAAACAGTTTCATTCCGATTGGTCCATCCGTCTCAGAATAATCGGTGAACATACACCGCACGTACATGAAATAGTACGTTTTTTTGCAAAAAAAACCGTTCGGAATGAAAAATTATAGAATGTTTTTTTAACGGGACCAATCGGGAGACATACTTTAGAAGATGCAAAATGTTTCGTTCCAATTGGTCCATCCGTCTCGGAATAATCGGCGAACAAAGGCAGAAAAAATAACAATAGTTTTTCACGAATATCTCGAAAACTAAAGGTTTCCGTTAATTATGCATAATAAAAAAGATGTTCAGAATCATGCCCCTGACAATATATTAAAGGATTATTGAAGTCATTCTATGTTGAGATTAGAAACTTCCGGTTTTTTTGCAATAAAAACCGTTCGAAATAAAAAAAATGCGAAATGTTTTTATAACGGGACCAATCGGAAGACATATCCTACAAGATGCAAAAGATTTCATTCCGATTGGTCTATCCATCTCGGAGTAATTGGTGAACAAAATCGAATTGAGTATCCTCCTCCTTTTCGAAGTTGGATAAATAATAATAAATTTCAATAGATATAACAATAATTTAATTAACAAACAATTGTAAAATTATAAATAGTAATTAAATAAATTTGAATAGAATAATCAAACAAAATTTTACAATATACCCACGCAAAAATTAAAGAAATAAACAATTTAAATAGATATAACAATCATTTGATTAATAAACCATTGTGAAGTTAAAAATAATAGTTAGTTAGTTAGTTTATTGTTTTCCCTAACCGGGATTGCACGGCGCTTTCTTTTATCACAAAGAACGTTCCCAACCTTGTTCACAATTTTCCTTCCCATCTGTCTCATACATCCCCGCTTCTTTTCCGCATTCCGTTTCGCCTGTTACGTTGCGCGACGCGAAGCGAGAATTTCTATAATTCTGGGCGATGAGAAAGGTTTCGCTACCACCAGTTCTGACCACGTATGACGCGTTAACGTCCTCTACGGTAAGAACAAATTAAAAGACGGAAATTTAGATTATAGTTTATTTCCGTTGGGTTCGTCAGTGTTCTGGGTCCCGTACGGGTCCCTCCTTGAAACGTTAAGTTGGTGTGCGTGGATTTGAAATGTGAAATGATTAAGGTATGGTAATCGAAAGAAATGGTTAAACTGGTTTGTGTGCAAAAGAAATTAAATATAATTCAAAGAAACTATTGAAACTAATACAAACTGAATTTCAAATGACTATTGAAGTAATACTGATAAATTCTGTTTGTTGCGCGCAGAGAATAAATTTTTTCTCTGGGCAAAATACCGGTAATTTTAGTAAGGAAGGAAGGAGTTTAATAACGTTTAGAAACACTTTTAATGTACGTAATATAATTTAATAAACAAATAGATAGTGTTTAGTCACTTTACACTATGCTGCCTTTAATTAGTAAAGGCAAAACTGAGGTTTAAACTGTTTTATATAAATGTACTTTCAGTCGAAGTACCGAGCGAATTAGTCACGTGATCAAAATCTTTGTAATAAACTTGTTTTCGTCGTGAAGAGTGAACGAGTAGGCCGATCGTCGTCGCGTCGCGGTTTTTATAATCGTTAGCGCGATGACAACGCCGAAGGGTTTTCGGCGTTTGGCATCATTTTGCCTAATTTAAATTGACGCGCGCTTAATCCCGAACACTGTTTAATACTGATGAGTACTGATTCAGACTAGAACGATTATGATTAACAAAGGTGAAGATGCTTAATCTATTTTATAAACGTGATTCGATCGGAGACGTAATCTTTCCTTTGATTCGCAATGAGACTTTGCAATATAATTTTGAACGGATTGTAGTTTGAAATTTTAACGTTAGACAACTGCCTTGACAAAACAGAAAGAAGAAAAGTTGGCGGTGTCTATCCGCGAGGAAATGACCTGAATGAAGAGACTCTTACAGCCCCCGAAGGGCTTTACAGGTCGTCCCTGATAAAAATCTAGAAGTCGAAGCAATCGTCTCAACAAAATCGCGATAGTTAACAATTCGGTCAATATATCTATATTATATTTAATTCGGTACCTGAACGTGGAAAACAAGATGATCTAAAATGAAGAGACTCTTATAACCCGTAGGCTTAATAGATCGCCCGTTTTGCCTTGTTGAAAATCAATTATAATGCCGTGCTCGACAAATTAGTAATGAACAGGCTTACCGTGAAAATGTAGAATACAATATATGATAAAAATCGCTTTGAAATTTGCTGTATGCTCGTTAAAAAATTGCTGAGAGATCTGGAACACCAAGAGAGATGATAGAAACGTCGTTGCACTCGCACTTGTCGCGCGCGCGTTTGGCCGAATAAATTGCGATTATTAAGACGTTCACAAAAATGATTACAAGATTTGAAAATTGAATAATTAAACGCGATGAATTTAAACGAGAAAAATATGCGATCGAACGGTTTAAAATGTGAAGAGAAAGATAGAGGTTTAATAGTGTGAAAAGCTTAACATGCGCGTCTCTGAGTTCTTGCCGCGTATTCGGAATTTCACCCTCGCGACACTCTGCCTACAATTAGGACTTGCCGCGCAGCTAAATTATACAAAGTACAAAAGCAACTCTATCTCTAGACGCACGGGCTCCCGTCACGACTTACTCGATTGTTCGACGAAGAGTGGTCAGAATCGATCACGATCTTGGTCGGAAGGGCCCGTCGCGAGGACGATGTCCTGCGTGGGGACATCTCGACAAATCATAGCGTGTGACGACAGCGTCGCGTGCGTCGTTATTGGCTAAGGGCGCGTGCTAGCTAAATTCCTCTAGATCGTGCTTTCTCTCTCTTTTGGTGTTCCATCACTGTCTAACGGCTTTTCGGTGTTTCTACGCCGTAGAATTTCAGGAATATTCTATTCTCATCGGTAATCTCATAAAATGATATAATTATCAATCTAATAGTTTAAATTTGAATTATTGAATTGTAAATATATAAATAATTATAAATATGAATTATAAATATTAAACTATTATGTAAGAGTAATGAATCAGCAATCACGAAATTTCCTAGTTAACAATTGGCTTTTTCCATAATCATTTTGTTCGCAAAGAAACCGAACAGCAGTATGAATTGTGCTGATTGAAAATTACAATAGCATTCGGTGATTAACTGCAGTCTTCAGTTATTAAATATTTCTTGTTCGAATATTCGTTATTACGCTTGTAGCGAAATTTGTTCGAGAACGTTCTTGCTATTTGAAATTTACCGTTGGATCTTAGTTTCAGGCAAATTCTCGGAATTCGATACAAAGACTTTTATTACCCCGTTCCATCCTTCGCCTCTAAACAGTCCTCGAACGCTTGCTAACGCTCGCTTGCGAAGCGTACCTTCGGTATAACAATTCCGAACAGAAAAACATTTCTCCAGTATATATATGCAAAATTACTTCCAGACGCGAGCAATACACTGTATCAGAAATACAATATTATTTTATACACAAATGTTTTTACTAATATTTCTTTGTTTTAAAATTAATATGGAATAAAATCAAAAACAAATTGCATGGAAAAAATCATTTTAAAGAAAGAAAAATTTCAACCTCCAAAAAGAGATTTTGAAACGCGCAACTTCCAGACTTCCAGCCCGTTACCTTACTCACTCACCTACGGCGCTGTTGTTGTAAGCCATCTCTCACAACTGGAATACCATATGCACAGAATTGTTTAAACTGCAATATCTCGAAAACAAAGGCCCATTCTATCAAAACCAATGAGGGTTTTATCTCTGTTGTATACTACAACTTGTACCTACTGCCGATCCAAAAGCGATGTCCTCACCTTGGCGGTCCCCTTGTCAGCCCCAAAGCAAATTATTACCGTTTCACGTCAACCAAAACCAAACATTATTGTTACCTCTGCTTGGCCCTAACTTAACTTATCTTAACCCTATGCTGCTTTTACTTATTCCTTATCTATTTAACAAAACAATTTCAAATCACCAAAATTTATGTTACCTCTGTTTTGACCTTATTTATCTTAACTTAACATTATGCTGCTTGAACCTATTTCTTAGCCTATTCAGGTGCGTACGTAAAAACAAAATCAAACTTAGATCAGAGCTTATCTTTCTATCAGTCTTCTAATCCCCCAACGGGTTTTCCTTATCCCTAGGCTTCTTTGGAAACTAACCAAACTTATTTTGTCTTTAATCGTCTTTTTAAGCCTTTCCACTCTTTGCACTATGCACTTCAATTGTCTTGTAGTACTGCAGCATTATGTTTATCCTCCTGCTCCTCTCTTCCTTGTCCACTCCCACGAGCCCTTTCCATACTATACTTCTTTTTCTTCTCTCTCTTCTCTCTTCCTCCATTGTATTTTCCCATTCCTCTCTCCATTCTTCTTCTACTTCCTCTTATTTGCTTCTTTCTTTTTCTTCTCCTCTTTTTCCCTCTTCCTTCACCTCTTGTTTTCTTTCTCCCATTTCCCTTTTTGTCTCCTGCTCTTCTATTCTGATCTTCTCCACCTCCGTATACTCTGCCCCCTTTTCCTTTTTTGTTTGATTTGCTTCCTCCAGTCCGTCTCTTTCCCTTCTGTCTTTTTCTTCCTCCCTTCTGCTGTCTCCCTTTCTCTCTATCTTTTCTTCTTTTCCCCTTTTTCTTGATTCTCTTTCTTCTCCATGCACTCCTTCACTTTCTTGCTTCCACTTGACCCTATCTGCTATTCCTGCTTTCATTACCTCCTTCATCTCGTTCACATTCTCACCTATGTTTCTTATTTCCTTTAGTACTTCTTCCCTCCATAAGCTTTCCATTTTTCTTGTTCTTTCTCGCTTTCCTTTTGCTTTCTTTTGAATTCTCTTATCTTTCCTTCAACTTTTTCAATTCTCCCTTTCGAATTTTTCTGCTTTTGTCCGTTATGCTTGCTATGCGCTTCTGGATTCCTTCAACCACGTGCTTTGTCAGTGTTACCAACCTCTTCCGCCGATCATATCGGTATCTTTCTTATCGCCTTCTTTCCTCTTTCCTTCTCGCCCCTCTACAGCTACTGCTCCCCTTCTAGCTTTCCCTCTCCCTTTTCCTGGGCCCCCTTCTCGCTCCTTTAATTCCTCTCTCCCCCCTACGGCCGTTTTTCATCTTCTCTACTTCCCTTTAGTTTTCGTCCCCTCTTCCCTTCCTTTGCTCCTCCACCTCTTTCATCCACGCTTCCCCCTCCCCTCCTCCTCCCAGCAGCTCTCTCACCTTGTCTTGTCATCCTTCTTCTTTCTCCCCCCCTGAGGCACACCTTTCCCATACATGCTCCCACGTCTCCTCCTCCCCTCCGCATACTCTGCAAACTCTTTTCTCCTCCTCTTCCCAGTATTTTGCCTCATTTCCCAGCCTGAATCTGGCTATCCTTCTCCATCTTTCCTCCTTCCATCCTTTCTCTAGATATCTCGGTATCCTTGGCTCCTTTACCACTTTATACCATTTATTGTATTTCGACTCCAGTATCTTTTCCCATCTCTGTTTCTCTTGTAATTGTTTATTTCTCTCTTCGATCTCTTCGTATCACATCTCACCGCTGCGCCTTTTATCTTTTAGTTTCACCATTTCTATTCCCCTTTCCGTGAAGAACTTTTCCCTTTCCTTTTCCCAGTTGTTTTCCCCTCACTCCTTGCCTCGCTTCTTATTATCTGCTCCCAGCAGTCTTTGGCCAGTTCCCCACCTCTCCCCTCCCATAATTTCCTCCCGTATTCCCAGGCCAACTTTCCTGCCTTTATTCTCATTTTCCATTTTTTGAACTCCTCTCTGAGCAAGTACCCTGGCGTGCGCCAGTCCGCCCCCAACGTCCATCTGAGGAACCTCTCCTGTAACCCTTCTATCGCCTTCCACTCCCTCCAACCCCACACTTCTGCCCCGTATGCTATGACCGTCCAGACTAGCCTGTCCCATAGCCATAACCTTTTATTCCAGTTTTTTCCAAATCTTCTGTTTCCAATCCCCCAGACTTGTCTCATCACTATACCGGCTTTTCTCACTCTATCCTTTACATGAGCTTCGCTCCCTTCATTTCTCTTAAAGACATATCCTAGATACTTGAACTGGTCTACTTCCTCTATTTTCTTTCCTTTCCATGACCAGTTCATTTTCTTCCATCTCCCTGCTCCTTTTGTAAACCTCATTATCTTGGACTTGTCTTGATTTAGATCGAGCCTCTTCCCATCTAGGTATCTTTCCAGCCTTCCTAACATCGCTCTCAGGTCTCCCTCCTCTTCCGCCAATATCACTACATCATCTGCATAAGCCAGCGTATATATTTTCCTCCCTCCGATTTTTACTCCTCCTATCCCTCCCTTTCTGAACAACTGTTCCATATCCGCCGTCAGCAGGTTATACAAAATCGGACTTAGTAGGCACCCCTGTCTCACTCCTCTCGCTGTCCAGAATGGCTCTGTTGTTCCTTCACTCGTTCTTACTCTACTTCTGGTCTCTCTTAGTATCTCTTTTATTCTTTTCCTTAGCCCCTCCCTTACCCCTCTTTGCCTTAGCGTTTCCACTAGTACTCCTCTATCCACTGAGTCAAAAGCTGCCCTTAGGTCAATGAAGGCTACAACCTTTCCTCTTGTACTCTTAACTTGTCTGTTCAACAAATAGTTCAGTACATAGATGTTGTCGGCCGTATCCATCCCTCTTCTGAAACCCGTCTGGTTTGGTGGCAGTAGCTTTTTCTCCTCTGTTTCCTCTCTCAGTCTTTCCGTCAAAACCGCTGCGTATATTTTGTAAAGCGTGGGCATTAGCGTTACCCCTCTATAATCACTGGCCCTTGTCCCATCTCCTTTCTTCTTAAGGAGTAACACCACTGTAAATTTTTCAAAAAATCGATTTTTTTTTTATTGGCTTAAAAGATGCTTTGAACCTTCTAGAATATGGGGCAAAAGCGTTATTACCTGAAAGAAATTTGTTTCCTTGAAATTTCGAGCTTTTTCCCAAGCGCGTCGAACTGCTTCGAAACGACTACCGGTGTCAAATTAATCCCTGTTGGGAAGGTACAACCTAATGTCCTACCTTTTGATTTCTAACTTCTCTAATAAACAATGGATGTCTTCAGAAAATAGCAACGAAAGCTTTAATGCTACCGTTTGGAATTTGGCTCCAGAATGTTATTCAAGCGGCAAAAAAGTCTTGAAAATAGCGACTGATATTGCTGTGTGCAATTTTAATGATGGCCTGGCAAACATTCTCCAAATTATGAAAGCTTTGGAGATGGATATTGGTGTCCAATCATACAATTTATGTCTGGAAGCCGACGCTAAGCGGATCAACACCGCCGAGCGCTCCTTGACAGATGCGGCAAAAGAGGCACACTCTACCTTACAATCTTCGAGGAAAGAGAATGAGGAAGAATATTTAAACATGGAAGGGCAGCTTTATGTTCCTAGGATAGCAGATTAATGATAAAAAATTTAAAACAGTCGAATTTTTCATTTCTTCATGTTCATAACACATTTCAAAACTTTAAACGCCTTTTTCTCGAAACATGATTTTTCAAAACGGCACGCAGCATAACTCGAACAATTTTCATTCTTTTCATTCGAATTTTTAACAATATCTTTAAAATAACATTTCAAAGAGAAATACGTACGGGATTTTCGATAAGTTAATTTAAATATTACTTATTAACAAATGATTGTCCTCTTTTTAGAGAAAATTGAACGCTTTTTATTCAAATACTCACCAATCACACAAAAATCATCTCACACAAAAATTCTCTAGCTATAAGCATGTAGATTAAGTGATATTTTTTTCTTTCTCATAGATTCAAATTTGCACCGGCTACACTGCGTGCCGCAGAGCGCTGAAAATTAAACATGCCTTGCTAGAATGGCTTCAGTGCCGCCATTTTTTAATATTTCTCAATTAAAATTTTTTTTTAATACCTCAATATATGCTTAATAACTGCCCCCAATATTATTATTCTATTACCTTTCCTTCCATCCAAGAAAAATTGCCAAAAAAACGCTTTTTTTCGGGCTGTTACAGTGGTGTTACCCCTTAATAGGGGCTATTATTCCTTCCCTCCATCCTTCCGGCCACCCCTCCCCTCTCCAGACTATATTACACATTTCCCAGGCCCATTCGCATACCTCCTCAACTCCATATTTCCATACCTCATTGGGTATCTCATCTCTTCCTGTCGCCTTCCTATCTTTTAACTTTGCTATGATTTTCCTTATCTCCTCTTTGCTTATTTCTGGTTCCTCGTCCCCTTCCCGTTCCCTTTCCCCTCCCAAAACTACCTTGTTCTCTGTTCCCCCTAGAAGATTCATGAAGTGTCTCCTCCATTCTTCCTCTTTTATTCCTGTTTTTACCCGCCCTCTTCTTTTTCTCTCCCTATTTATTATCTTCCACACTTCTCCTTCCGTTCTCGCTTCTTCTGCCCCTTTAGCGAATTTCTCATTTTATTTTTCCTTTTTTCCTCACACATTCTTCTGTACTCCCTTTTGGCCCTCCTGTAGCTCTCCCCCTCCAGTCTATTAGTACCTTCCTCGCTTCTCTCTTTTTCTCCATGCACTCCTCTTGCCTATCTTTATTTCTTCTCTTCCTTTCTCAAGCCCTTTTCTAAATTCTTCCATCATTAACTCCATATCCTCTTCTAGTTTTCCCCTCCTCATTTCCCTCCACGCGATCTCATTTCTAAATCTTTTCCTTCCCTGCTCCGACCAGTTTTCTCTTGACACTGGTCTTCTTTTCTCCTCTTCCTCTTTCCTCCCTCCTTCCTTTCCTTCCAGTTTCACTATCATCGGTTGGTGGTCTGAGTCAATTCTGTCCCCTATCTCCAGCCTCTTGATCCTCTCCTTCCCCGCTTCTTCCGCAATTATGTAGTCAATCACCGTGTTCCCTCTTGTCCCTGTGTACGTGAATTCTCCTTCTTCATCCCCGCTGATATTCCCGTTCAGTATCTCCCACCCTGTCTCTCTCAGTGCCTCTAACAGGACTCTTCCCTCTGCGTTTTGCTTTTTATCCTTTGAGTTTCTTTTCCTCTCGTCCTCTTCCTCCATTCCCTTCGCACCTTACCCTCCTTCCTCCTCTGTTCTCGCGTTAAAGTCCCCTCCTATTATCGTTATTCTTTCGTCCTCTATATCTTCCATTCTCCTTCTTAGCTCCTTCATCTTTTCCTCTATATCTCCGTTCACGTACACCTCCACTACCCTCCATTTCTCCTCTCCTCTCTTGAACTCCGCTGTCATCATCCCTCCCTTTCTACTATCTTCCCTTCTTTCTCCATTAGAGTATTCTTTCTCCTTCACTCCCATCAGCATTCCTCCCATTGCCCTTCCTTTTCTATTTTTCCTTTCCGCCAGCTGTGCTTCCCACCTGTATCCTTTTGGTAGGCGTTCTTCTACCTTCTCCCATCCCTTCTGTTCTAACTATGTCTCCATTAGGACTATCACGTCCCACTTCTTAATTGTCTTCCAGAAATCCTCGTCTTTATTTCTTATCCCGGCGCAGTTCCAGAATCCTATTGTCCACCCCTCGTCCACTTTCTTTCCATCGGTTTTCTTCTCTTCCCTCTCTCCGCCCTTCCTTTCCCCTATCTGTCTTCTTCTCGTTTTCTGTTTTCCTTTTCTCTCCTCCGGCTTTTCCCCTTTTTTTCTGCCCTCCCCATCTGTCAATCTTCCACTTACATCATCCCATTTCCACCATTTCCCTTCTATTCTTATTTTCCTCAGGTCTACCCATACATGTTTCCCTTTCTCTCTTTCCTCCCTCGCAATTCTTCTTAGGATCCATTGGGTTCTCCTCTCCGCCCATGTTAGATCCTCCTCAATTCTTGCCTCCCTTCCTTTTAGGGCCTTTTTACCCTCCATAATTCTTCTTTCAGGTCAACCGTTTTAATTTTTAACTGTACCATGTTGACCTCCTTTCCCACTTCTGTAGGCCCTACCGCTCTTACCTCCTCTATAGCTTCTTCTATTCCTATTATTTTTAGAGTTTCTTCCGTCTTTTCTTTCATCTCTTCCCTTGTGGTTTTGATATCTCTAATTATCACATCCTTTCTTCTCTCCTCTCTCTCTCCATTTTCTTCTCCATTTCTCTTCTTTGTTCCTCCCACTTGTCTTCTCTTCTTTTCATTTCCTCTTTCAGCTTCTCTATCTCGCCTCTTAGGTCCTTCCCCAGCGTCCTCATGTTTGCATCCATTGTCTCCATCTTCCCTCCCAGTTCTTTGCCCATTTCTTTTATTGACTCTATTATTTCTCCTGCTTCTCCTTTCGCTTCCTTTCTTTCTTTCTTCTTCTCGGGGGATCTCCCTGTCAAGCTGCTCTTACTGAACATCCATTTACTTGATCGGTTCTTCTCCCCCCCGTCTTTCTCTCTTTCCTCCTTCTCTCCACTTTCCACATCTCATTTTTTTCTATATCTTTTCCAGGTTTGACATGTGTCCTATAGACTGGCTTCTGTCCCTCCTCAATTCCTCCACATTCGACGGCCTACCTCTTTTCCTCCTTTTTCCGGTTTTCCGGGCTCATCCCTCGTTTCCGTTTCTTTTTTTTCTTTCGCTGAGTCTCCCATCCTTTTCTTCCGTTCCTGTTTTCTTGCTCCTATTTCTTCATTACCGGCCGTCCCGCTTTTCCTGTTCTCTTCTCTCTCACCTCACCCCAGGTGTCGCTCGTTTCTACCACTTCTTCCCGCTTTCCGCTCTTTCTTTGTTATCTCTCTCCTAACCTCACACCCGTTAGCTTTTTCTAGCCTCCTTTTTATCCCCTTCTGCTTTCCCCTTCCCTTCTCTTGGATTTTCCCGCCTTCGTCGGGCTTTTCCACCTTCTACCACACTATTCTAATCCTCGCCAAAGCCTTTGCTTTTTAATCTGCACCACTTATTATTTCACGAGCACCTGACACGTCTAACCGCGACCGTTTCCAATATGGAACTCCAAATTAAAAATAATAATTAAATAATTTTTAATAGATTAAACTACATTTTGCAGTATACCCACGCGGAAATGTAAAGAAATAAATAATTTAAATAGATATAACAATAATTGATTAATAAACAATTGTAAAATACAAAATAATAATTTAACAAATATCAGATAGAAATAGTTAAATGTAACCAGCCGCGGAACCGGTGAAGCGGAACGTCATGCTTGATTGGGCGCGCCGGTACAAGAGCGATCTGGAGAGAGGTTAAATCTAATCAGTCTTATCGCGACCACCGAAAGATACGGATCGAGCTGTCGAACATATACCAGTACGGGTTGACACCATGGATATTCGTGCATGGATTTAACAGTAGGCACAAGTTTAGAATATGGGATACGCCCCACAGCGGCATGTCCTATATCTTTTTGTAGTTTATCACATAAGGTGTCCATATATGTGGTTCATAAGTGTCACAAATTTTTTGTTAAGCGTCACAATACTTTTCTTTAAAAAGTAAAATTCCAGCCCTTTCTCATGTGCCCTGCTTAAGAAGGAGCGCCTCCTATTGTAAACAATAGAGGGGGTCATGGGGGACACATTGGTGGTGGTTTCACTTGTAGGAGGGGTGGGAGTCAGGCGTTATAGGGAGGTAAAATATCAGAACATTCGAAATTTATGAATGAAGCATTGATCTTTTTTAACATAATAAACAACCTTTCTTATATCTTTCTTGCAACTTTTTTTTTCTTACACAGTTTTGATGTCCTTCCATAATTGTTCACAAGGATAATTGGGTTAGGTTAAGGTATATCCTATGGGGTGGGGGTGCAAGGGGAGAGAGGCCTTCAGTTGCGCACAATATGATTGCGCGCTATCGCATTGCGCACAGCTCCTTTGGACACAGTATTATTGGGCACATTAAGAATTGGGCACAGCTCTATTGCGCACGTGCAGAATATCGGACAGCTCAGTTGTTTCTGAATCAATTATTGTTATATCTATTTAAATTATTTATTTCTTTACATTTCCGCGTGGGTATATTGCAAAATGTTGTTTAATCTATTAAAAATTATTTAATTATTATTTTTAATTTGGAGTTCCATATTGGAAACGGTCGCGGTTAGACGTGTCAGGTGCTCGTGAAATAATAAGTGGTGCAGATTAAAAAGCAAAGGCTTTGGCGAGGATTAGAATAGTGTGGTAGAAGGTGGAAAAGCCCGACGAAGGCGGGAAAATCCAAGAGAAGGGAAGGGGAAAGCAGAAGGGGATAAAAAGGAGGCTAGAAAAAGCTAACGGGTGTGAGGTTAGGAGAGAGATAACAAAGAAAGAGCGGAAAGCGGGAAGAAGTGGTAGAAACGAGCGACACCTGGGGTGAGGTGAGAGAGAAGAGAACAGGAAAAGCGGGACGGCCGGTAATGAAGAAATAGGAGCAAGAAAACAGGAACGGAAGAAAAGGATGGGAGACTGGGTAGTCTCCCCATATGGGTAGACCTGAGGAAAATAAGAATAGAAGGGAAATGGTGGAAATGGGATGATGTAAGTGGAAGATTGACAGATGTGGAGGGCAGAGAAAAAGGGGAAAAGCCGGAGGAGAGAAAAGGAAAACAGAAAACGAGAAGAAGACAGATAGAGGAAAGGAAGGGCGGAGAGAGGGAAGAGAAGAAAACCGATGGAAAGAAAGTGGACGAGGGGTGGACAATAGGATTCTGGAACTGCGCCGGGATAAGAAATAAAGACGAGGATTTCTGGAAGACAATTAAGAAGTGGGACGTGATAGTCCTAATGGAGACATAGTTAGAACAGAAGGGATGGGAGAAGGTAGAAGAACGCCTACCAAAAGGATACAGGTGGGAAGCACAGCTGGCGGAAAGGAAAAATAGAAAAGGAAGGGCAATGGGAGGAATGCTGATGGGAGTGAAGGAGAAAGAATACTCTAATGGAGAAAGAAGGGAAGATAGTAAAAGAGGAGGGAAAGGGAGGGATGATGACAGCGGAGTTCAAGAGAGGAGAGGAGAAATGGAGGGTAGTGGAGGGGTGTACGTGAACGGAGATATAGAGGAAAAGATGAAGGAGCTAAGAAGGAGAATGGAAGATATAGAGGACGAGAGAATAACGATAATAGGAAGGGACTTTAACGCGAGAACAGAGGAGGAAGGAGGGGAAGGTGCGAAGGGAAAGGCGGAAGAGGACGAGAGGAAAAGAAACTCAAAGGATAAAAAGCAAAACGCAGAGGGAAGAGTCCTGTTAAGCCGGGTATCCACCGGTATCAAACGCCCGTATCGTATCACCGTTCCGAACCCTTTTGAATAGGCAGGCGTTGCCTCGTTGCATGCAACGGCGTGCTGCGACTCGGACAACATTTCTTCGTTCCTTGATAGAAACGGTTAGGCAATAGGACTGGGCCACTACAGGCGAGGAGTTTCGTTTTGCTGCGTGCCGTTCCAAAGGAACGGAGGCAACGGACCCATCCGAAAAATTTGTCGATTCTTTGCCGTTCCATCGAAGGAAAGGTTCATGCGTTTGCACTTGACATAGCGTTTCGTGCCGTCACTTGGGTTTCAATTTATTTGAAATCTGGCAGAATTATTGGATTCATTTCAAAATCGATGAAATTATTTATGAACTTAATCTGATTTAATGTAGATAAATTTTATCGTCTAAATATATTGAAACAGATCAATTATCTTCGGTGATACGCTGTACATAAAACAGCAATGTTAATAATCACCTGTGTCATTATTGAAAAAGGACAATGTTAATTTTGCAGAGATTTTTCCGTTGCCGAGTATCGAAAGTTCTATTGAGCTGTGATACGAAGGTGAAAGAACGGGCCGATCTAAAAATTGTCGGTTTTTTGCCGTTCAAAGGATAGGTTCGGAGACCACTTGAAACGTAAAAACAACATACCCAGGCGAAGGCCCGAAATGCTATGTCAAGTGGAAACATGACACTTGAGGCACGAGATAATATGATTTGGAATTGGATATATCAGTGAGATAATACTAATGCAACGACTGAACTTTGTTATTTTCCTTTTTTTTCTTAAAAAACTGTTACCAAGATATTTGTGACGTTTTTCGGATTAAAATGATACCAAACACGATATGGTTTGGATAATTACACTAAAGAAACAGCATGCAGCAAATCGAAACTTCTCGCCTAGAGGAGTTTATTTCCAGACACGAAGAACTATTGTCCGAGCCGTATCACGCCGTGGCATGCAACGAGGCAACGCCTGCCTATTCAAAAGGGTTCGGAACGGTGATACGATACGGGCGTTTGATACCGGTGGGTACCCGGCTTTAGAGGCACTGAGAGAGAGAGGGTGGAAGATACTGAACGGGAATATCAGCGGGGATGAAGAAGGAGAATTCACGTACACAGGGGCAAGAGGGAACACGGTGATTGACTACATAATTGCGGAAGAAGCCGGGAAGGAGAGGATCAAGAGGCTGGAGATAGGTGACAGAATTGACTCAGCCCACCACCCGATGATAGTGAAATTGGAAGGAAAGGAAGGAGGGAGGAAAGTGGAAGAGGAGAAAAGAAGACCAGTGTCAAGAGAAAACTGGTCGGAGCAGGGAAGGGAAAGATTTAGAAATGAGATCGCGTGGAGGGAAATGAGGAGGGGAAAACTAGAAGAGGATATAGAGTTAATGATGGAAGAATTTAGAAAAGGGGAAATTTTACGAAATAATGCTAAAATATTTTTGTCCAGCTTTACAAGGCCAATGCAACAATAAAACTGTTGTACTTTTACCAATGTGTTAGCGATGGCTTATTTTTAAGGGTCGTCGAGGGCAATTAACCCGACTCTAGTTTGCTTCCGTACGCTTTATGATGGACACTTGGACTGCGTGAGGTCTTGAAAGAGGGTGAGTGAGACTAAACAGGCCTGGTGATCGAGGATGGCTGATGACCACCTTGGGTCTCTCAGCTATTAGGAATCAAAGGATTGCTTGTTTGAATGGAAACTGTTTTCAACAGGCAAGCGGCCCGCAGGAAAGTTCTTTCAGAATCGCCTGCAAAAACTGCTCAAGGCCGCAGGGTGAAATTACGATAGGTCTGGGCGCTGTGCTTTCGGAGTTAGAAAAATTGAAGTAGGCAAACGGTTGAGGGAGGCCATATGTATTTTGTCAGTGCGTTTCCCCTTCAAGGGAAAGTACTCAATCGAGCGTGGTGCCGTAAACAAAAGAGTATATATACTGTCGAAGACGTCCTCACGATCGAGGATTTTTGGGACAGCAGAATATCATTGTGTACGGTCGTCGTGTACGATTGTGCGAATAAAAGTTGAACATTTTATACGCCCACTATTATTTAGTCACCCGCTCGGTTAGTCTTACAATAATGTACTTCATATAGTTTGAATTATATTTATTTATTTATTTATTCAGAATATGCTGCGAAACTATTGACTGGAAATTAGGTGCTTTATGATGTTAGGAAAAGCCCGTGATTTACATGAAACCGGACAGTTTCTTCCTATTGAAAAATAAAGTAATTTACAAACTAACAATAATAATAGAATAAACAACATTGAATCGACTCCTCGGCTGCATGTAAATGATGTGTACGGACGCAGAATCGACACCTCGGCTGGATAAATGTAACCTTTGAAAACACAGAGCCGATACCACGGCTGGTTTTGATTTCGATCTCTCTGGCTTTTCGCCAACTTGTAACATCAATTTTAGCAAGTAATTACAATTCAAACTATATCGTGCTTGGAATCATTTTAATCAGAAAAATCTCTCCAATGCGCTAGTAAAAATTTCAATGAGAAAAAGTCAAAAATAAAAAAGTTTTATAATTGAATTCGTATTACTAACACCGAAACGTTTCCGCTCCTCGCTTTGAATCCTTGGATCTCTCGCTCCTCCACTGTCTGTCCCTTTCTACGTTCACGCTTGGCTTGCGCCGCATGTAAACACAGAATCGACACCTAGGCTGGAATGCAACCACTGTGTCCCAATCTCGGTTGCATTTACTCAGCCGAAAAAATCATTTATAAGCCTGATTTTTTTTTATGGAAAAGGAAATACGTTTACGTACGCCCAAGACTAAGGGAAAGCTCGGGCAGTGTGGGGCTCATACCACCCAGAAGGGGTGATATACTACCCACTAAAACCTCTTCCCCTGCACTATCTTATTACTACCTTATTCTATCGAGAAGGGCGACAGTCTATTATTTTCAATAATATTTACGAAGTGATATCTCAGCCGCTGTATGTCATGGGAATAGTTTTCTAAGCAAGGGTTTCCACCCAAAACTATAGTAGTGATGTATGCCGCCGCGTATACACCACAACTGTAACAATCCGGTTGCGCCTGAACTCTTTCAAAAAGTATATCCTTTTTGCGAATATGGGGAAATCGTAACGCAATATATTTTTTTTCTTCCTCTACGAGCTTCTCATATGCACTGCCAGGTAAACTATCGTATACATGGAGTTTGCGGCCGTTGAAATAGATACTTCGCCAGTGATCAGAACAGTTACCTCCAATTATTTATACGCTTTTGTCACTGCGACAGGGATTGATACATTTTGTAAACTGTAAGTATAGGACACTTTGAGTTTCAAAAGGAGTAGTTTCTCTAACCACACGTAAAAATCGATCTAACGATTTATCGTTTAATTTACTTCGCACAGGTAGTACATTTTTCTTTACGTCAATTAGGGAACAAACAGCAGTCTCTAATATATAGTATAGTACAGCATCGTCTGTGCAGTTTTCTTCCTGGACTGAATGACTGACAATGACACAGTCGCTATTTACTGTTTCAACGGTCATATTTGATGCTTCAACACTGTTCTGTGTCATGTTTTCATATTTATGCTTTTTTGCGATTTTTCTGTTAGATTTTTGAATAGATGCGTCTTCTTTTGCGTCTTCTATTGTGGCGGCTGTCCAGTATTTCCGGAAGCATGCATTCTTCGTAGAAACGCGTTAGGAAAGGTTCCATATGATTTGCCCAAAACGCGTCGTCCCTATTTACGCGGATCATATGTATGCTTTTAGGTGTCCAAATAGCGAAAATGCAGTACTTCCGTTGCGTTACATGCAACTGACCTTGTACTTGGTAGAAATACTGGTGCTTGCTATTCATTTCTTGTATATCTCTCTTATCGAAGATGTTTCGTAAGTGACGTATTGTTTCTATTGCGTCTATCGCTGTCAAATTCTCAGCAGATTGTGGGCATTTCAGTTCCAGTAAACCGTCATCTTCGATAAGTCCATCAGGAGATGCACCCAAGTATGGAATGTCGCGATCAATGAACAATCCACAAGTTCGAATTCTTGTTTTCATTGCGTTCGCCACGTCTTTTCTTGCAATGTGTTCTTTATCGCGGCCGTATTTCATAGCAGCGGTATCGACAGATGGGGGATATAAAATGTTTTTTACCATTGCTACGCAGGACGTTGTTTGTCTCATGCGACACACTGCTCCAAAATTCGAAGCAGTTAGCATTTCCTCCTTCAAAGTTCTCCATAAATCTGAATCGTTTTTATCCGACTTCGAAAAGGAGGAGGATACTCAATTCGATCAGTATATTTGTTGGCAAGCATGAACACACCTCCTGGATATCGACGAGAGCGCCCCCATGCGGTACAGAAAAATCGGCAATGAAAGAAGGAGATCGTACACGTTTACTTTTCTTAATTTAATGTATCTTTCAAATTACGTTCAATATATATTATAAAATGAAATACAAGTGTATCAACGCTCATTCAATCCTATCAATCTGATAGCAGACCGTGGTTGTAGAATTTAAGGATCGAATGAGGTAAGGTGCGATTAGAAAAAAATAAAAGGAAAAACTAGAGGTTAGCGTGCATAGAACGTACTAGAACAATTAGACAAGATGGCTGAAAGCAGCGTCGTTCCAATTAATAAAATAGAACTTCTCACAAATAATAATTATTATGTATGGGCTTTGAAAATGAAGGCAGTATTGAGAAGTAGGAAACTATATAAAGAAATAATAGAAACCGAAGAACCGCCAATAGTTGCTGACCCAGAATCAGCTCCTGGAAAAATTAGAACGGCGTGGGAAGCCAAAAACGATGAAGCGTTCAGCCTTATAATATTAATCTTGTCAGAAGAACAAGCGGGTCAATTTCTCAATGAAACATTGGCCAAAAATGTGTGGGAAAGGTTAAGACAGAGGTTCTCAGGAAATGCAGAAGACCGAAGAATAGATGTGGGCCTTGAATTGAAGAACATAAAAATGACCAGTCAGGAAACGGTACAAGAGTATATCACCCGTGCAAAAAACATTGCATCCAGAAGTGCAGCTCTGGGGCAAGTAATATCTGATAGAGAACTCACCTTTCACGTAGTTAGGGGGATACACCCAAAAATGGAAAAGACAGCTAGTGTGTTGAGAACACAAAGGTCACTAACACTTGAAGAAATAGAACAGGCTCTATCAGAGGAAGAGACACGGAGTCCAATGCAGAATGGCTCTGTGAATACATGGAAGGGTGAAAAGGCATATCGAACCACTGAACGCCACAGTTCAGGATGTTTTATATGTGGTAGAAGAAATCATAAAGCTAAACAATGCTATTATCGACAAGAGAAACCTAATGTGGTTACTGAGAGAAATAATGATTCAGGGAATCAAAGAAATACATACAACAGGCGTGGTAACCAAGGTAAAAGAAATGTGAACCGTAAAGAGCAAGCACATGTAGTGACTAGGGGTGAAGTAGAATTCTCATTTAACGCATGTAGTGTGGGACAAGCGAACGAGAGAAATGTAGAATTAAATGAAGATTGGACTATAGATTCAGGGTCGACAGCTCATATGACCCCACATAAAGAATGGATGATAAATGTTACCCCGTATGACACTGAGATAAACCTAACAGAAGAAAATAGATCAATACATTCCAAAGCCAAGGGTGATGTTAAAGTGAAGACTTTGACTAAAGAAGGTGAGAGACATATTAATATAGAAAACGTTTTATATGTGCCTTGCTTAAGAACCAACTTATTGTCGGTGAGCCAACTAGTGAGCTCAGGAAATAGAGTAGAATTCAACACAAATGGAGTCAAAATAACTAGCAGGGAAGGAATATTGCTTAGTGAGGCCAGAGAGATCAGTGGTATATATGTGTTACCTACTATTGGAAAAACAAAATGTTACTTAATGAGAAAAATGGATAGCTTAGAAGAAGAGCAACCTAGAAATGAAGAACGCAGTCACAATAGCAAGGAATGTACTGTGAATGGGAAAATGCTGTGGCACAAGAGGCTAGGGCATGTTTGTGAAGCTTACATGGACACGATGAAAAGGAAAGAAGCTGTAAGGAATCTGACATACTTACCAGGGAAACTTGAAGACTGTGAGGCATGCACAATGGGAAAATTGGTACAATATCCTCACAGAGCACTGAAAAACACAACTTCAAACGAACCATTGGCATTGCTACATATGGATGTGTGTGGCCCATTGCCGGTTCCATCATTGGGTGGAAGCAGGTACATTTATGTTATAGTGGACGACTATAGTAGGTACACAAGCGTTTATTTTCTTAGAACAAAAGATGAAGTGTTTGACAATTTTATGGAATACATGAATAGATGTGAAACTGAACTAAATAGAAAGATTAAAGGAGTGAGATCAGATAATGGAACTGAATTTATAAATCAGAGGTTTGAGAATTTGTTTAAGGAAAAAGGCATACAGCATCAAAGAACAGTGCCCTACAACCCAGAAAGCAATGGCGTGGCTGAGAGAACGAATCGGACGTTACTAGAAAAGGCAAGAACGATGTTATACGATGCGAAATTACCATTGAAATTCTGGGCTGAGGCAATAAGAGCGGCAGTGTACTTGAAGAATGTGACACTGACCAAAGGAGGGATGGATCTAACTCCAATGGAAGGATGGAGTGGTAAGAAACCTTCAGTTATATATCTCAAGGTATTTGGATGTCTAGCATTTTACTACGTTCCAAAGAATCATAGAAATAAGTTAGGAGTTAAGGCCAGGAAAGGCATATTCGTTGGGTATTCAACCAGTACTAGATCGTATAGAATATATGACCCTACAGATGGGAAAATTTATGCTTCAAGGACAGTTAAGTTCAAGGAACAGATACTAGGATCTACACTCTTAGAGAATCAACACGAATCCGATAATGATATTGCCAAGTTTAGATATGAAGCAGATGGTATCAGCAATATAGAAGAAGACGACGAGTGTGACGAACTCGTAGTACGTAATGAAAATATAGATCAAGATGACAATAATGGAAGCGATTATGAACAAGAAGATCAAAGTGAATTACCAGCGCAGACGCATCAGATTGAGGATGGGCAAGCGGAAAACCCAGCAAGTAAAGGAAGACCTGGCAGGAAACCGGGAAGTACAAAGGAAGAAATACAGTTACGACGTCAAACCGAAGCACTGGAGGAAGAAGAGAGACTACGAAAGGAAGGTGTCAGATGCTCAGAAAGGATAAAGAATAGATGTATGCAAGCAAATATAGAAAATTACAGAACATCTGCTGTTATACCAAAGGACTATCAAGAAGCTATGGAATCTGAGAAGGTTGAGAACTGGAGGGATGCAATGCAGGATGAAATGGAATTGATACATGGCCATCAAGTATGGAAACTGGTACCAAAAGAGAAGAACATGAAGGTGGTAAAGAGCAAATGGATCTATACAGTAAAGGAAAATCTGGATGGTAGTATTCAAAAATATAAAGCCAGACTGGTGGCGGTGGGTTGCTCACAAAAGGAGAGTATCGATTACGATCAATCGTTTGCCCCTGTAGTCAAGTTAGAATCATTTAGATGCTTAATTACCATGGCAAGTATTAAAAAGTTTCAAATAAGACAGTACGATGTCAAGACGGCGTATTTATACGGTACATTGGAAAAACCGGTGTATTTAGAACAACCCAAAGGATTCATTGATGCAAGACGTCCAGATTATGTGTGTCAGCTGCAGAGGAGTTTGTATGGGCTACCACAATCAGGCAGATCGTGGAACGAAAGGTTCGACAAAACTCTCAGGAATATAGGATTAGAACCGATACCAGAGGATCCCTGTATCTACAAGCTAGAAACTGGAGGTAAAACGATAATATTAGGAATTTACGTAGATGATTGTATTGTCATTGGTACAGATAATTTGATTATAAATGAGGTAATGTCGGAGTTAGGGAAAGAGTTCAAACTAACTGAAACCAGAGATGAAATAAAATTCCTAAATATCAAAGTAGAGAATAGAAAGATGGGGTTCAGCTTATCACAAGAAGGGTATATTGAAAAGATGTTAAGAAAGTATGGATTAGAAGAATGCAACATAGCAAGAACTCCGTTGGATGCACAGCAAAATCTCGATGACTTCCAAGGATCACCACTAGCGGACAAAACTCAGTATCAGGAGATGCTGGGATCATTGATGTATTTGTCAGTGGGTACTAGACCGGACATTTCGTTTGCAGTATCGAGATTGTCCCAATATAGCCGTGAACCAAGGAAGATGCATTTGATGGCTCTTAAACGAGTATACAGATATGTAAAGGGAACCAAAGATTACAAACTATTTTATGATGGCAAGGAATCAGAATTGACTATAAGCACGGACGCCAGTTGGAGCACGACAGCAACGGCAAAATCTTTTGGTGCATATTTGGTAAAAATAGGCAATGCAATAGTCGGCTGGAAAAGTCAAAAACAAAGATTAGTCGCTTTGTCTACGTGTGAGGCAGAATTAATAGCAATATGCGAAGGAGTAAAAGAAATAAGGTGGATGTATTCATTACTAGACAGTTTGGGAATGAAGGAGGCCTGTAAGATCCCAGTGGTCTTGAAGACAGATAGCCAATCCGCCAGAGATTGGATTAAGAAGAACAATGTTACCAATCGGACCAAGCATATGAATAGAAAGTACTATTTTGTAAGGGATGAAGTGAAGAAGGGGAATGTTAAAATCGAACTGGTTCCCACCAAAGAAATGGAAGCAGATATCCTAACGAAGGGCTTAACTTGTGAGAAACATTTATCATGTATTAAGGTGATGTTTGCAGATATACCAGGGACGTGTGTCCAAAGGAGGGGATTGTTGGCAAGCATGAACACACCTCCCGGATATCGACGAGAGCGCCCCCATGCGGTACAGAAAAATCGGCAATGAAAGAAGGAGATCGTACACGTTTACTTTTCTTAATTTAATGTATCTTTCAAATTACGTTCAATATATATTATAAAATGAAATACAAGTGTGTCAACGCTCATTCAATCCTATCAATATTTTTTTTTTTTTAATTATTATTATTTTTTTTTTCCTGGCTTTGTTCACCGATTACTCCGAGATGAATGGACCAATCGGGATGAAATATTTGGCGTCTTGTAGGATGTCTTCCGATTGGTCCCGTTATAAAAATATTTTGCATTTTTTTATTCCTAACGACTTTTTTTCCTAAATGTAAGTTTGCTGATTACTCCGAGACGGATGGACCAATCGGAACGAAACCTTTTGCTTCTGGTAGAGTATGTCTCCCGATTGGTCCCGTTATAAAAACATTTCGCATTTTTTTATTTCGAACGGTTTTTATTGCAAAAAAACGGGAAGTTTCTAATCTCAACATAGAATGATTTCAATGATCCTTTATTATATTGTCGGGGGGATGATTCTGAGCATCTTTTTCATTATGCATAATTAACGGAAACCTTTAGTTTTCGAGATATTCGTGAAAAACTATTGTTATTTTTTCTGCCTTCGTTCGCCGATTATTCCGAGACGGATGGACCAATTGGAACGAAACATTTTGCATCTTCTAAAGTATGTCTCCCGATTGATCCCGTTAAAAAAACATTCTATAATTTTTCATTCCGAACGGTTTTTTTTGCAAAAAAACGTACTATTTCATGTACGTGCGGTGTATGTTCACCGATTATTCTGAGGCCGATGGACCAATCGGAATGAAACTGTTTACATCTTGTACAGTACAACTCCCCATTGGTCCCGTAAAAAAAATATTTTGCAATTTTTTTATTCCTAACGACTTTTTTCTCTAAATGTACGTTCGCTGATTACTCCGAGACGGATGGACCAATCGGAATGAAATCTTTTGCGTCTTGTAGGATATGTCTTCCGATTGGTCCCGTTATAAAAACATTTCGCATTTTTTTATTCCGAACGGTATTCATTACTTCAAAATACATTCTGGTTCATGTAATGCACCGATTGCGATGAGAGTTTTCACATTTCGTAGATCATTCCACGATGATTCCATTTCCCAAAATTTATGTAACTTCTTATTGTTAATAACTATTGTTATTATAATAAAATGCCTATTCTTTAGGGTTACGCTCCAAGGAATATACCGATCGCGATTTTTCAAAGTTGTGCCTGCAAGTAAACTTCGTTTCTTTACCAATTGGTTGCTAATACGGTATCCTTCGAATACTGCTCGTTCCACTAAAAAGTGTGAAATAAAATAATTTTTAACAAAAAAAAATCCGACTTCGAAATGCACTAAAAAGTATAAAATAATTTCTATTTCATTTATATCTGTATTCCACAGCTATTAATACAATCTACTTAATCGTTAAATAGGATACTAAATATATTTCAAAGTTTTCGAAGGCGGCGCAAAATTAAAAATACCCGAACAAACGGTGCTGCCAATAACGATTTGATTGTGGTATGGCAAACTTGGTAATTAATAAATCGTAAGAGAAAAATTATAGGTCCGGCTGAAAACATTTGTAATTGTAACGATTGTATCAGAAATTGGCAGCACTCCTGATGTACATGCACTATACTGCAGTTCACGAGAGACCATACTTAACTCGCGCCGCTCACCAGGTCTAGAGAGATTTTTAATAACGTGTGTTATTCCCTTCTCCAGTTTGCTTCTTATTGTACTTTGCGATCATATAAATGGTGGGCAGAAATATATGACGTACGATAACTGAAAACCGGTGATGGTATTGTAAAGTTTCACAATGCAATGAAAATTCTATTATTTTCCGGAAAAAAATGATGTGAACGCAAAGTAAGAAGCAAGCTGTAAAGGGGAATCACACGCACTATTAAAAATCTCCCTAGACCTCAGTAGGTCACTAGCGGAGCGAGTTAAGTGCGGTCACTCGTGAACTGCAGTATAGTTAATTCGCAATAGGTATATTGATTCCCATTGAATACTGTTTACTTGAAATTATCAAATGGATCATTTGTCACTGGTTGCCGACACCTGAACTAGGATCTTCCTAGTAGAGGAAAAGTTTTTAATTTTGCGCCGCCTCCGAAAACTTTGAAATATATTTAGTATCCTATTTAACGATTAAGTAGATTGTATGAATAGCTGTGGAATACAGATGTAAATGAAATAGAAATTATTTTATACTTTTTAGTGCATTTCGAAGTCGGATTTTTTTTTGTTAAAAATTATTTTATTATCCGACTTCGAAAAGGAGGAGGATACTCAATTCGATCAGTATATTTTTTTTTTTTTTTTCTCTATCTTAAGAGGCCAAGGCAATTGGTTAAATATTGTATATTTCTTCAGCTACACTCCCAAATGATTGAAAATTGTATTAGGAATCGTAATGGTATTAAGAAAAAAACGCGTTTACACATTTCAATATTACCCTTTTTATGAAACTATGTTAGATTCATATAAAAATTCTTCAGGGCTACCTGAACAACACGAACTGACCAGTCACACTTATAAATACATTTAGCATTCATTCCATTGAAATTCGTTCCATTTAACAATGCGTTCGAATAAATAATACGTTCGTTTTGTACGTTATAAAGATACCTTAAAGACATGAATTTGAGATGTCTTTACAACGTTCGTTTCGTACCTTGTAAAGATGCCTTAACGACATGAATTTCAGATGTCTTTACAACATTCGTTTCGTACCCTGTAAAGATGTCTTAAAGACATGAATTTCAGTTGTCTTTACAACGTTCGTTTCGTACCCTGTAAAGATGTCTTAAGCCAGGTATCCACCAGTATCAAACGCCCGTATCGTATCACCGTTCCGAACCCTTTTGAATAGGCAGGCGTTGCCTCGTTGCATGCCACGGCGTGATACGGCTCGGACAATAGTTCTTCGTGTCTTGAAATAAACTCCTATAGGCGAGAAGTTTCGATTTGCTGCATGCTGTTTCTTTAGTGTAATTATCCAAACCATATCGTGTTTGGTATCATTTTAATCAGAAAAACGTCACAAATATCTTGGTAACAGTTTTTTAAGAAAAAAATGAAAAATAACAAAGTTCAGTCGTTGCATTAGTATTATCTCACTGATATATCCAATTCCAAATCATATTATCTCGTGCCTCAAGTGTCATGTTTCCACTTGACATAGCATTTCGGGCCTTCGCCTGGGTATGTTGTTTTTACGTTTCAAGTGGTCTCCGAACCTATCCTTTGAACGGCAAAAAACCGACAATTTTTAGATCGGCCCGTTCTTTCACCTTCGTATCACAGCTCAATAGAACTTTCGATACTCGGCAACGGAAAAATCTCTGCAAAATTAACATTGTCCTTTTTCAATAATGACACAGGTGATTATTAACATTGCTGTTTTATGTACAGCGTATCACCGAAGATAATTGATCTGTTTCAATATATTTAGACGATAAAATTTATCTACATTAAATCAGATTAAGTTCATAAATAATTTCATCGATTTTGAAATGAATCCAATAATTCTGCCAGATTTCAAATAAATTGAAACCCAAGTGACGGCACGAAACGCTATGTCAAGTGCAAACGCATGAACCTTTCCTTCGATGGAACGGCAAAGAATCGACAAATTTTTCGGATGGGTCCGTTGCCTCCGTTCCTTTGGAACGGCACGCAGCGAAACGAAACTCCTCGCCTGTAGTGGCCCAGTCCTTTTGCCTAACCGTTTCTATCAAGAAACGAAGAAATGTTGTCCGAGCCGTGTCACGCCGTGGCATGCAACGAGGCAACGCCTGCCTATTCAAAAGGGTTCGGAACGGTGATACGATACGGGCGTTTGATACCGGTGGTTACCCGGCTTTAGAAAGAAGTGGATGGCAACGCAGGTCATGCACTGGGACCATGGGCCATTCCCCCACCACGCTACGCACGAAACAAAACTGAAACGCCAACGCTGTGGCGTTTTCCAATTCCACTGGCAGCGACAGTTCACTGAGTGCATCGAACCAGTGAAGATGAACAAAATTCCAGTGGAGTACCGAACTCCCAGTAAGTGTTTTCTTTTCATCTTTACTTCGTGATTGTCATTGACAACTACATTCTGTGAGCATTTGTAACAAAAATATTTTTTTCGACATTTGCTTTGTTTCATATATCGGATCATCGGAATTGTCACATTTTCAAATTGAAATAAAACGCAAAGTATTTGAATTTTGTGTCGTTACTTCATTTTAATACAAAGTCTATTTTATGACAAATTATAAAAAACAATATCATTAAACGGTCCTTCTTCATCAGTCGCTATTGATGAAATTGAAATCCACTTGTGTCAAAATATAATGAAAAATTGAGTGAAACGCATCCGGCTCGTGACAAAAGCTGAGGAGGACATTATAATATTGTCTTTGATAATGTCATAGTTTGGATAACTGCATATATTCGTGCGATAACTTGTGCAGAGAAAATTTTTGTCTTCCGGATTATTTTTCCATGATACATTGACACGGTCCACTTTTCTGTCAACTAATTTATTCGTATTTTGTAATTCAACTCAGTTCAATACATGTAATTGTCAATGAACATTCATAATTTGTGGATAAATACATTTGAAATTTCTCTGCAGTATTATTTATGTTTTACAATCTTTTTTTAGAGGTCAAAACAGGTCCGAAAGAACAGGAGGCTCCGAAAGAACCGGAGGATCCGCAACAACCGGAACCTCAGCGGCCGGAGCCTCAGCGGACGGAGCCTCAGCGGACGGAGCCTCAGCGGACGGAGCCTCAGCGGACGGAGCCTCAGCGGGCGGAGCCTCAGCGGGCGGAGCCTCAGCGGGCGGAGCCTCAGCGGACGGAGCCTCAGCGGACGGAGCCTCAGCGGCCGGAGCCACAACGGGCAGAACCGCAGGTGTTGCAATTGCAACAACAACTGCAGCAGCGTGTAGTGCAGCTGGAGCTGCAGCAAATGCGGGGGCATCAAGTGCACCATACCGTAAGTCGTATTTTTACTTCCCTGTTCGTATATTATTTGTCCTATTCATTATTTTTATACATAATAACATAATATTTATTTTTTCAGCCGCAACGATCGCAGTCGCACCGGCCGCTACGACGGCAGCCGCACCAGCCACAGTATATCGTAAGTCGTATTTTTACTTTCCTGTTCGTACGTTATTTGTGCTATTCATTTTTGTTATACACAATAATATAATATTTATTTTTCCAGCCTTACCAGCCGCAGCCGTACCACTCGCAGCCGTACCACCCGCATCCGAATCCGCATGGTGATGTAAGTCGTTTTTTTTACTTTCCTGTTCGTACGATCTTTCCGGTATTCATTGTTTATGAATAATAACATAATATTTATTTTTCCAGTCACAAAGGGCCAAGCAGTTGATGATCAGAAATTACAGGCGCAAAATTAATCGCCTGCGAAGAGAAATGACGCCACGGCCACCGACGAGATACTGTTAAAGACTGCCAACCCCTGTGTTAAAGTTCGGCACGCCAAGTGGGCCCAGTGGGCCTGGAGTACGATCGGTAAATAGGAATGATGGATAATGTAGAATAGTGAGTTACCCATTGTACCCCCGAAAAAAACTGTTATACCACCAACGAGATGATTTAGCTTTGTCACAGTACAATAATTATCTCGTCGGTGCTGCTTGGGAAACAATTATATTTTACCTTATAATTGTATTACATTCTAATTGTAATACAATAATACAATTATTGTAATAATCGATACTAAATAAATAAATGAAAAATAAAAATATTTGATATCTAACATTCTGAAAAAATACAAGAACTGAATAAAAAATAATTCGAAAATTACTGTTATATTTATAAAATAATGATTCTTAAACGAAAAATATCATTTAACTGTTAACAGAGACTCGTCTCTTAGCAGACTGTTAACAGGTGGGCATTTTTACCTTTTTCACAGGTAGCGGAAGTAGGCATTTTTAACAGAGAATGACATACTAAGCGCTTAGTATATTCCCTTATTCTGCCATGTGGTGAACAGAGTCGAACGTCCCAAACGTTTGAAAGTTCGCGTCCTTGCATACCCCGCGCTGACACTGGCGCACTCAAGGAGGGGCCAAGAGGCTCTAGCACCCCCCAAAGAAAAAGGAAGGGGAACAACAGAAAATTTTCCAAAATCTGTTCCAAATTAAATTAATATTACTGTTTATGTTACATATTAATAACACTGTTTTTTGTATTAAAAATATTTTTATTCGTTCAACTTAGCTATTTCCAAGAACAAATTCTGAGTGCGTCATTGCCCGCACATACCCCATCATGACCCATCATTGACTGTCCTTTCTTTTTCAAAGTTTTATGGCAAGACTTTATAACAGAAAACAGACCCCGAATATTCTGAAAGGTCGCAGACTGTGTCAAGCAGTGGACAAATTTGTATATGCTATTGTGGTAATTTTAGATATTTATTTTTTCGTGGAATACAAATCTAACACAGAAAATACCGTGACTTAGTTACTTTTACAATTTTTGCTAATAGCCGGATTGCTAATAGAAATAATAATAGCATCGACCAGATAAAATATCATCTCATGTCTCATGATACAGTTCAGCACCGAACCTCGTCGTTGGTAAACTCACTGATTCTGGTTCTGTTTCTTACTGCGGCCGCAATATATTCTAGAGGGCGTTCGAAAACGTCGACTTTTTTCGCCGCCGCGAACTCCCATAAGGCTGGCAGTCTTTAACCCCTTGCACTATGCGGAAACTCGGAAAAAGCCAGGCCAAACATGGGGCGCCCGAATGGTGGGGATAGCAGCCGAGCGGCGCAGACAGAGTGTCAGATTGCGAGTGCGAGAGAGACTAATTCGTAATCTCGATCACAAGTTAGACTCGTGATATTCAAGTTTGACCTAAAATTTTCATCAAGAGTCAGACTCGTCAAAATAGTGCAAGGGGTTAACAGTATCTCGTCGGTGCCACGGCCCAGCCGCGGCCGCGATCGCGGTAATATCAATGGAGATGGTCGTGGTCGCGGTCGCGGCTCTAATGGTCGTAATATCTCTTTTTATTTATAATGTTTTTATTTTTAAGAGTATTATTATTTTTATGTATATTCTATGTTGTTATTATTATTATTATTATTATTATTATTATTATTAGTTTATTTGATATTTTTTAATTATATTTTTTTCTACATATTTTTTCCCATTATATAATATTTTCCGCTACTTATGTTGTAGTCATTTATTCCCTTATTCCTTATCCTGTGTACTGCCGTCAGTCAAATAAAATATTTTATTTTTTATTATATATTTTGTTTACAGTTAATTTAGTACCCGTCCCTTTCCTATATCCCCCAAAAAAGGAAAAGTGTGAATTATGTATATATACATTCATTTTTCACAATCGTGACAAATGTTTATGGTATCTTTTATTTTTTTTATTGAATAAAGTAAATGCATTATCAATTTTGCAGAATTTTATTTTATAATTTATCATTTTCTTTTTATTTCGTTCATAGTATTACAATTCATGTTATTCAAAAACAAATATACTGCGTTCCTATCACATTTATATAGTTCTTATTCCTACACATTCGTACTTCGGAAAAACATTTGATACCACTTATATACATATATCGGAGTACCATATCGGGACATATTATTTAAAAAAAAAAAACTAACCTTAGGCATTCGATTTGTAGGAATATTCTTCCCTTGGTTATGTTATATTACAAGAAATGTATATATAATATTTGGGTGAAGGAGTTATGTTATTCATACATTTCCTAGGTGATGTATGCAGTATCGTATTGTATGCTTTGGCGGTGGCGTACATAATATAGCTATCGTAGCATCCGTGTGTCATTTAGATGTATGCGAAAAGTGATGTAGAATAGCATGCCGTTAGTTGGATGCAATAACTGAGGTGGCGCTTAAATCAGTTTCTGTTCGGCCTAATTTTCGATGAAACGTTGACTGTTTTACCGACGCGGAATTCAAAGTTCGGCCTCGACGCTCGCATCACCTTAAGGGGGTAGACACGGCACGTGACCTCTCCGATTCGAGACGTCGGTATTACAGTAGTGTAATAGTATTTATCTAGCCTAACCTAACCTACGTATAAATCAAATGTGTCTAATTCCTTGAGAATTAGTAATAAAATATAAAACATAACGCAGTGTAACTAAAAAAATGGATTTTACATGGTATACCCTATAGAAACGGAAGACGATATTGCTACGGTGTGAACGGCTGTTCGATACTTTACGATGACGGTTGCTACAGCGAAGACAGTAGTGTTAGTTACGTCTGTATATGAAAAATTCTATGTATTGTACGAAAGTTTTTAATTAATATCTCGGAAACTAATAGGAAGCCGAAGATACCACTTTATATTTAGGGTCGTCTACCTGCTCCCAACCAACCCTCCAAATTTCATCTTGATCGGCGACCGGTCGTATTCGGAACTACAGCCATTATAACTAGTAGTATTATTCTTGAGACTGATTAATTTTAAATAAAAGACTGGAATTTCGGTTTGTGTGTAATCAAGCTGTGTAAAAACGTTATTTTTCCTGAAGACCGTGTATCATCTGTTGGTACTGTAGAGGCCACGTTTTACTACATTCCGCGAAAGCCCCTACAACCTCTCCGATTCGAGACGTCGGTATTACAGTAGTTTTTTCGTTGGGCCTGGAATGGAGCCACTTGCGTGGACTGTTACGAATTTGAAAGGTTTAATTCTCAGCTAGTGTGCGCGCAACACGATCTAGGAAGGCAACAGCGTCTCAAGTATTTTTACAAACACATTCAAACGCTCATCTCGCCAGAGGCATCGCGACAATACGGCTGAAGAACAAAAACGAAACATTGGCGCGTGTTTAGAGTGAGATGTACGGTGATCGTGCTATTCTTCTTTGAACCTAAATGATAGAATTGTCCTGCTCCGGTAAATTCTGACTGACTGAACGCGTAGATTTTATATAGCACACCATAGCACGCCTCGCTGCTGAAAAATATATGCCTACTCTGAAGAACCGAAGGAACGTGTAATCTGAGAATTTTTGTAGAAAAAGTTATTAGCTTATTTAAATAAATGTTATTTAATTCATAAAAGCATACATGGTGCGTCGCGCAATTGGGACTGGTTATATCCTGAATTTGGTAAGAGATATGAAAAAGCTGTTCGTGTAAAAGTTCAATGGTATGATAATGTTTATTTTTCTATGACTGTATTTTCTTCGTGAATGCAACGATGCACTAAAAAAATGCAGATGCACTTTTTATTTAAATAGAACTGCATCAACTCCTTGGAACATTCTACATAAAAAAGTACTATTAGAATAAATGGAGAAGCCACGGCTCCTTCTCTCCTTCTCTCCCCTCGATACTATTTCCTCTCACTATTTCGCTGACGCGCCTATATCTAACAGTACAATGTTTAAAAAACTAATATTTCGTGAGATATCTCATACTTTTCATATATCTTACCATTCAACTTTTACATCAATAGCTTTTTCCTATCTCTTACCAAATTTAAGATACAACTCGTCTCAATTGCGTGACGCTTGTATTTCGAGAAACCTATAGTAACTTTGTTTTTACGAAACTAATAAAAAATACAAAGGAGTCAATATTCTGAGTGAATGCAAATAATTTAAATAAATAAATATCTCATATACAACTTATATAAACGTTTGCAGAATTATTGCAAAGAGGAGGTATATTCTTCTCTTGTTATACCTCCTCTTTGAGCGAGATTTGTTATGGGGCGCTGTGAAAATTCCAGGCGGTCGTCAGTCAAAACCTAGCGAAAAGGGACAATCTCAACATTCAGAATGAGAGAAGGACAGCATGACTGCAATGCGTCTCACTCAGCGTTCGGGCGTTGTTGCCTTTTTCGCTTGCCTTCGCGTGTTCGCAGCACAGCTCGAGTGACGTAATCAAGCTAACGCCTGATTCTGACTACTATTCCAAATCGGCAGCCTTTTTACTTAGGCGCCACCTTATAACTACTAGCTGAACTAAATTTGTCACATGACTTGCTCTGTATTATCCAGATAATGGCGGAACTCGTCTGTGGGAATGCAATCACGGGAATCGGTTATTCGTCTTTATATGAGAAGATCTTGAGCTGAATAAGGGTTCATTCGAAAGAGGAAGGTTCAATGCAGGGCGGTCTGGTCATGGTTCAACGAGATTGTGTCGATATTTAATAATATGAGTGTCCAAAGTAGAGGAAGAATCGACAAAATACATCCGCAGATTCGAAGTATTTTTTAGGCCACTAAAACAGTTCTGTGACTCAAACGGTGACCAGACCGCCTTGCATTGAACCTTCCTCTTTCGAATGAACCCTTATTTAGATCAAAATCTTCTCATATACTAATACTGGTAGTACTGATTTACTAATACATATCTTTTCAAAGTATAGAAATTACAGCAATTATTTTTAATTATTCCTCTTATTATTATTCTTTTTTATTCTACCGACTATTGTATAAAACATATAGTAAGCGTATATGTATCTATATAAATATGCGTATGTATGTATGCTTTTTAAAAGTGAAAAGTTTAAACTCAAAAGAAGGGTGGGCTGAAGAACGATAAAAAACACTTTATTCTTTATTTTATTTCATTTTATTTTATTTTTATTATATGCGATTAAAATTAAAAGTAGCCTGGGCCATGCAAGCTCCTCTTCCTCCTCTTCCTCCTCTTCCTTCTCTTCCTCCCCTTCCTCCTCTTCCACCTCTTCCTTCTCTTCCTACTCTTCCTCCTCTTCCTTCTCTTCCTCCCCTTCCTCCTCTTCCACCTCTTCCTTCTCTTCCTACTGTTCCTCCTCTTCCTCCTCTTCCTCCTCTTCCTACTGTTCCTCTTCCTCCTCCTGCCCCATATTTTAAAAGCTTCATCGCATACATTGAAACAGTATACTCATACCAATAAAGACCTACGCTAATCGATCGTAACAGTACATACCTGCTTTTTATACTTGAAGGCGACCCCCCGATATAATTTGTACTCCTTCCACCACGTGGTGGATGATTCGCTAGGGTCTCTCTTTGGAGACGAACTTCAGGATCCTTCTCGAGACGAACTGGGTGTCCGTCTTCGAGACGGACGCCGTGTCCCTCTTCGGGACGGAGACCGTGTCTTTTCGATTCCCGACGACATCCCGGCAGTCGGTATGCTGCTTTCCCTGTTACTCCCCTAAAAACAAGTCAAAGAAATAATGAAACTATAAAATGGATTTGAAATTGCAGTAGAAGAGTATACGTTTATCAAGGTTGTACATTCGGGTATAATATAGGCTGCCTTCGGCCAAGATTTACCGCAAGAGGGGAATATTCACATTTATAAACGCTGGAATTTCTAAGTTCAAAGGCTTTGAAATGCAAACATTTCCAAAATTTGTAATTGTTACATTATCACATTTCAAAATATCTGTATTTTCAAATGTCTAACTTTTGTGATTTTAAAATTCAACTACATTTCAACTAAAGGAAACCTATATTGCACCCGAATGTATATATTTTTTCTAGACATTTTGCAGGTGAATTATAAAATAACTTTATTATTCTACGTGAGAACGAATACACGAATCTGTGATTGTAAATAAACCCCGGACACTCAAACAGTCACAGTTGGCACAATACATTTCGCACACAAAATTATAACAATACTGTAACGATAATGAAACTTCACTCGCAATATGTCTAAATACCGTCTTAGGTTGAAAGTAAAATGTAGATGTGTATCGGTTATTATGAAAGTGGCGCCAATCGACATTAAAAAAAGAAATAAATTGAACTTTATGTTTATTATGTATCATGTTCATGTAATACGTAATAAATTCGCTAAATCAACAATGTGTATCCATCACCCAATTCATGATACGATAAAAGATAAAATAATTTTTAACAAGAAATGCAACCGATTTCAAAATGCACTAAAATGATGAAAAAAATAAGTGAAATGTAATAAACGGAAAATTTTGAATTAGACCACTTTCATATTACCGGCACATATAGTGAAAAAGACAGGAGTAGTAAGCAAGAAAGTACTTACGATGTTCACTTCTTGACGGTCACTTTTTTTCTGACGATCGAGCTTTTGCTACCCTCAAAAGTGGACAAGGCCCAAACTATCTTTCTCACTCACTCAATATTTTGTATTTCACTTGCACCAAGGACAGAGGGATACGTCAGCGGCCCGCGTGAAATTTCGGATGCGCAAAGATTTGAAAACGTGCGGCGTGCCCGCGCATACTTGCGGGGTGTTCCTTCGCCGTTAGGGAAGTGGGAAAGGATAACTGTAGAACGAAATATGAATTGTTCCCTAATAAAGTCCTTGATACGTCAAAAGTATACGCACAGGGTAATTGCAATAGTTTTTTTCAGCACACAAAAATCTATAAGAATCACTCAATAAAAATTACAAAATCAAATAACTATTGCAATTTATCAAACGTTGTTGTAGGTGGACGATTTTCACTGTGACGTTCATTTCGGACATGATTCTATTTGCAATGCCATATCTAGATTATTATTCCACAGAATCTTTTGCTTTTACATTATATTATGTAGTTATTTATGTAGAATAATTTCATATGCGCAATCGTTGTATTTTATTTGTATTTATTATTTTATTTATACTAATATACACGACGATTTTCACTGTGAGTGACTGTATCTGTCCTTTTCTCCTTATCTTTCGTTCAGCCTCTCAAGATCTACATCTAATGCAGTGAGAACGAAAGCTGATCAGTTTTTCGTCGTTCGCACTACGGCAAAGACGCAGAAGGCAATCGAGTTTTTATATATGGAACATTCATAATTTGTGATTTGTTTCATTTCTGCGTAATTTGTAAGAACTGTGTGATAAGTGTGTGCGACGTGCGATAATTCCATTGGTATGGAAGAAAAAGGAAGGCGCAGATACAGACAAACGGTTTTTGAAAGGCAATACAAAAAGGAATAAGCCTAATTTATGTACAAAACGTTTGTCCAAAAATAAGAAGTGGCGACAAAGGTAAGTTATGTTTTAGGTACACATATTCTATGCTATGCGTACCGCAATACATGTCATTACTTGAGCACTATTGCTTCAGTCATTGTTTTCCCATTTGTAACGACCCAGAGTGAGTACGTCACTGCACCGACTTGTAGGGAGAGCGGTTCCCTTAGAAGGCGACTCGTATTCTATGTGTTAGGGATTATAGGTTCGTGTGGTGTGCGGTTAAGGAGTGAAATCCAAACACTAATGTGCTAGAAACCGAATGAAAATATGTTTATTCAAAAATAAAAGGTAAGTGAGTTGAAATATAATATAAAAGATAAAATAATTTTTAACAAAAAAAACATCCGACTTCGAAATGCACTAAAAAGTATAAAATAATTTCTATTTCATTTATACCAATATTCCATAGCTATTAATAATATCTACTTAATCGTTAAATAGGATACCAATTACATTTCAAAGTTTTCGGAGGCGGCGCAAAATAATCGATAGCGCTAACGCGAATGCGGCGTGGTCTTCCTGTACAGTCAATACTCTGTTTGTTTTCAACAATGATTATGGAAACTAAATTCCAGAGGTTTGTGCTAGACCGCTAAAATCCAGTTAACCTTTCCTATGGGTCGCAATCGGTTTCTGGTTATACCAGAGCTGTGTTAATTGCAGGCCGTTCAAGGAGCTCCGCTCCTCGCTGGCTCTTTACACTTAAACGTAGGCTTAGCGTAACACCAGGGTAACACGTTGCGAACCGCGGATAGGAGGTCCACTGATCTGCGGTACTGCACGCCACCAGTGGAAGAGTAGGAAATAGCTGTAGCTCGCGCTCTATCGCTGCCTAAACAGTTCAGCGCAAGCTTTTCTCTACTGCTCAGAGTATTGTCTGCTTCAGGTCGAGGCCTGAGAAGATCTGCAATGAAACTGTGCGGAACGCCTCTATTTATACTCAGATCTTGCTGAGTCGGCACTTTGTTTCCGCATAGAGTTTTTGGGGTAGCTGGGTTTTTCCCATCACGTGGTAGTCCAGCATCCCCACTCTAGAATACTACCCCACCGTATGCTTACTGAGGCACGTCGCAACAACCCTGAGGAGTCGAGTGAGGGAGGAGCACCGTTCAATAAGTTGCAGGAGGAAAGGATGTTGTTCCACGGTGGCAACGTGGGTAACCTTAGGTCTTTCTTCTAAGGCTGCGTCTGGATGAGGAGTTGATTGCCCCGTCGGCCACTCGTGAGGAGGCGCCCTTAACCAGTCCGGTCCAGTCCACCAGAGGGTATGAGCCTTCAATTGGGTCGGTGTCAGACCTCGAGATGCGCAGTCCGCGGGGTTGTCGCGCCCTGAGATGAATTTCCAGCGAGCGCCGGGTAAGGCGTCTTGAATTGCCCCGACTCTATTCCGCACAAACTCCTTCCATCTCGAGGGATGATGACTGATCCAAGTCAGCGCGACAGCAGAGTCCATCCAGAGGTGCACCGGTGCCGAGGAAAGCTCGAGGGTATTCCGTACATACTGTGCGAGCCTTGCGAGCAGGAGAGCGGCCGTCAACTCTAACCGAGGGATGGTAAGTCTCTTGAGGGGCGCCACCTTGGTCTTGGCGCAGACTAGCGACAGGGTTGCCGACGATGTGGAGGACGAAATCCGAAGGTATACAACTGCAGCCAGCGCATGTTTTGAGGCGTCCGAGAATCCGTGAATCTCAACTCGACCCTCCGGGGTGAGATTGAGCCACCGAGGAATGTGGAGATCTGCGAGGTCCTGTAGCTCTGTCCTGAAGGTTGTCCAGCGGAGAGCCGTTGTGGTAGGGAGTGGTTTATCCCATCCAAGCTGTTCCAGCCACAGCTCCTGGAGGAGAATCTTCGCCCGTATCGTAAGGGGTGCGAGGAAGCCGATCGGATCAAACAGGCGTGCGACTTCCGAGAGGATGGTTCGTTTCGTCACTGCATCTCGAAAGGTGCGTGCAGCGGAAAACCAGAAGTGATCCGCTAGAGGTTGCCAAGATAAGCCCAGAATCCTTGTGGGGAGATCGGAGAAATCCATGGTCGAGCTTGAGGTGTCGCCGTCTCCGGAGATAACCTTGAGGAGCTCTGGACAATTGCTGGACCATTTTTGAAGAGGAAACCCGCCCGCCCTGCAGAGCTGAGTCAGCTGAACCGCGACTTCCTCGGCTTCCTTGGCTGTGTCGCCTCCTCCGAGAATGTCATCCACATAGCGACCCTTGAGAAGTGGAGGCACAGCGAGGGGGTACCGGTGACCTTCATCGTGCACGAGTTGCTGCAGCGCCCTTGCCGCCAAGAAAAGAGCTGATCGCGTACCGTAGGTGACCGTGGTCAATTGGTAGCTGACCGTCTTCCCTTGAGGGCCCGACCAGAGGATACGTTGAAGGTCCCAATCAGCTGGATGTACAGCGACCTGCCGAAACATCTTTACGATGTCCGTGGTGAACACATACCGGAACCGTCTAAACCGCAAGAGGACGTCCGAAATATCTAATTGCAGTTTCGCACCTGTATGCATGAGGTCGTTGAGAGAAGTCCCGGATGAGGTGGCACTGGAGCCGTTGAATACGACCCTCAGTTTCGGCTGCGAACCCTTAGAGGTTAAAACCCCGTGATGTGGGAGGTAAAAGATCGTGGAGGTGCCCAAGGAGGATTCCGAGGCTGGTTGCATATGTCCGAGGTCTTCGTACTCCTGCAGAAACTCCTTGTAGAGGCGTCCGTACGCCTGATTGGCCGTGCAGCGCCGTTGAATCCGTCTAAGACCTCGAAGAGCCGTCTCGTAAGAGTCCCCGAGGTTAGTCCGAGGTCCCAGGAGAGGGAGTCGCACCACGTAGCGACCGGAGGAGTCTCGAGAATGGGTGCGAGAGAAGTGTGCCTCGCATTCTTGCTCTGCCGGAGTGAGGGCTAGCGAGGGTTTCGAAGGAACCTCTTCTTGCATCCAAAATTTAGTGAGGAGTTCGTGGAGCTCATGATCAGCTGCTCCGTGGAGAGCTACCTTCTCTCCGTGAGGCGGTCCGGCAACGAGGGGTCCGAGAACTACCCATCCGAAGATTGTAGCGAGGGCGATCGGCGAGGTCTGGTCAGCCTTGACCATTTCCGGCAAGAGGAGCCGGCCGAACACATCGGCTCCCAGGATGATATCGATGGGACCGGGAATGAGGAACTCCGGATCAGAAAGTTGCAATCCTGAAAGATGAGGTAACCGGGTTGAGGAGGCCTGTACCGACGGAAGCGTGGCGGTGACCCGAGGCAGAACGTGAGCCTCGACGGGGAGTGAATTGTCCGAATGGAGAGCCCGTAGGATGATGGATACCACTCCTCGCGTCCGTCCTGAACTCCGCCCTCCGATGCCCAGGAGGGGTAACTGAGGTGGTCTCTTACATAGTTGAAGGAGAGAAACTAACCTTTCAGAGATGAACGAGAGTTCCGAACCGGAGTCCAGGAGCATTCTAACCGGATGCGTCCGTCCATGAGGTGCGACGAGGAGAGCTCTGGAGGTGGCGAGGAGTGCCGATGGCGGTTGTTCGTCCTGGGGGAGTCATTCAGAGTGCGGTGGGGAGGCGTCATCCAGGTGGTGATCCGCCGAGGAGCCTGGATCTTCAACTGAGGCTTCCTTCACTGCGGTGTCCACGGCAGCTTGGTTGACGGCAGCGTGGTGGGCCGCGGCCCGAGGGACAGCCGGAACAGGGGTACCTGAGGGAAACCCTGGCCACCCACTGTCCTTTGGACGGTCTTCCATAGGGTGAGCCGGGACGTGGATAAGGGTGTGGTGCTTGTTGCCACACGTGCGGCACCGTCGTTCACTGCGGCAGTTCAGAGCACCGTGCCGGCCGAGACAGTTATAACAGAGGCGATATTGAACGGCCACCTTGCGGCGTTCCATCACCGGGAGGCCGAGGAAGTCCGGGCAGTCCGTTATATAATGCCGCTTCCCACACATGTCGCACAATCCATCCTTGTAGTTAGGAGGGAGCTCGGAGATGTGAAGAGCCCTGACTGCTGGAGCGGCAGGTGGGCGTGAGGGAGTCCGTGCGGAGGCAAGAGGGGGCCTGGAGGCGGCCGGCTGACGTCCTGAGGTGATAGGCGCCTTCGAGGTTGGCGCTTCTTCCCTGGAGAGCTCGAGGTTCTCCCGTGCTCGGGCTCGTCTCATGAGGAACTCCTGGAGGTCCTTCCAGGAGGGATGCTCAGGCTGGTGGCCGAGGTGGTTTTCCCAAGCCTCGCGGGTAATGGTATCCAGGCGGCGCACAACGAGGTGAACCAGAATAACGTCCCAATTTTCGAGGGGAACGGCGAGACCCTTGAGGGCCTCCAAGGACTCCATAACCTCGGAGAGGAGACCGTTCAGAGCCTGCGACGAGCGAGGAGGGAGAGGGGTGCTGTTGACCAGCCGGTCCACCTGTGCCGAGATGAGGAGAAGGCCTCACTGCTCACTGGGATATTGGCCACGAGGCCCGCCGCTTCTCCGGAGAGGCTGGCCTTGAGGTAATACATCTTCTCCACCGGGTCGATGTCCGGGCACTCACCCACCATCGACGAGAAGAGATCCGAGTAGGGCCGCCATTCCTTGTAACTTCCCGAAAACGTCGGCAGCTGGATCTTTGGGAGGGAGCGCCGCGCCCCTCCTGAGGAGAGCATGAGGGAGCTCCGGCCGAGGCGATCCGCTTTATGAGGGGAACTCTCCTCCCGTTTTTCCCGTAAGGTGGTGATGATGGACTTGGCGGCGGCGTAGGCTTCGACGGCGGCCACATATGTCTGCTCCTTAAAGTAGGGGTAGTCCGTGAGGCCCTCAACCTTCGCTTCACAAAGCCGCTCGTGAAGCGTCTCGAATTTTGCGAGGTAGCCGTCAAGGAATTCCTCCTTCTGAATTAAAGCGGAGAGGCAATAGTCTTCGTAGGCGCCTTCCCGGGCGGCCTTTGCCATTGATTTGATCACATTGAACCGCGACACTTGCAAGTCGAACTTTCCCTCGAGGTTAGAGGTGGCCATTTTCACTTTTCGACACGAGGGCTCACTCACGTACAAACCGTTATCACCGAATCCGGCTCGAAGGACCAGTTTGTTTCGAGGGGAACGAGGGGGGCCGGACACAGAAAATTAAACACAAAAAAAATGCACGAGGTTGTCGAATTGTTGTCAGTTTATTAAAATGTAGAGTCTCGAGGTAAACAAAAAAAACACAGGAGGTGTGCGGAGGCCGTTACACCGTGCGAGGATCGCGCGATCACTAAATTGTACAATAATAGGTTTCGGCCACTCACACGAGGTACCCACACAATTATTCCGTTTCGAACCGAGGAGACCGACAAGTTTGAGGAGTCCGATGGTCGCAAAACCGTGGCGTCCGTTAGCCCTGTGCGAACACGTGGCGTTGTCGACGAAGCCGGTGAGAAAACCGCCGTTATTCACGCAACACCGACTTTTCCGAGGAATCCGTTTTTCAAAACACAAGAGGTATCGAGGAAAACCAAACTGTATCTACAATAGCACCAATTCTCTTGCAAACCCACAAAACCTTTGAATTCTGTACGGAGCTCTCGGTTCGCGTGGTGGTTACAAAAGACAATATGGCTACGCGGGACTTGACGTTCGCACGAGGAATCTAGCACCCGAAAAAGAACGCGAGGCGGCAGCACCTCCCCGCGTGACGAGGAGACCCTTTATACGCGCGTTCACGCAACAGTACCGATGAAACGAAATGTAGAAATTTAAAATTTCATTATATGTTATACATTTCTGAATACTTGTTTCTCTTTTCTTCTTTACATATATTTAGACAATACTAATGTAGCATTTTGTTTTCATTTGAAAAACGGCAGAAAATTTATTTCAAACTCTATACGTTTTGCGTCAGGATTGGTTGCTATCCGCTGGCCACTTATCCGCTGTTTAGAAATAAGGATCGGGGGAACGTAAAGGCTCCGTTCACAACTGCATATACAAGACTCCAAGAAAAACTCAATTACAAATGAATATTATTAATGTATTAGCTTAGGTTATATATTTAAATTCCACTATCGTAAGGCGGATGGCATTCACTAGTTCATGATATTTACTAATTGAATTATAACAGACATTTCGTGCAGCCTCGCATATGCAGTTGTGTATGGAACCTTTATTCTCGCTCTACTACCCGCCGGCTTTATTTCTCGGCTGCTACGGGCCTCGTTGTATCCTTCTCTTTTACGATCCATTGACAGCGACAAAGTAACCGCGAGGATCGAAGAATACTGTTCGCTGAACCTACGTCGTACAAATTAGATTTCAAACCGAGAGACGATGATAAAATTTACTAAATAGGTGTAACACTGTCCCCTTTTTAATCTTTTATTATTTACGAATTATTGCAACAAGTGAAAATTGTTTAATATATTTCTGTTTGATAATAGTACGTTTCTTTATGAATGAGGTAGTAGAAGCGATGTCAAGGTCAAGTCAGTTTTTTGTAAGAATACCGCGCGACGAATTATATAGCTATACATATCCTACAATCCTATTCACAATTTGAATATTTTCCAATTTCGAAGTATATTTTTTTATTGAGGTGTCACAGGATGGTATTTCAATTTGTCGCTATTGTTCTGAATCCGGGGAAATGAAAGTTCAAATTCCCGTAATTGTTTTATAACATTTATTATTACTCGGTTCCGTATATACTTTGGATAGTTCGCGGCTGCTCGCTCGTAGGTCTGGGATATCTCCACCGATGTGTACGGTTGACTTCGTCTAAAATAAATAAACGTAACCGAGATCTTGATCACATTGAATGGGAAAAAAGAACGTGCACGTCGTCATAGAACGTTCGATCCCGTTTCGTAGCAACATCGATCGTCAAATCTATCATGCATTCCTGCGTACCAGAAATATCTATCCGGACGTAAGAAAAGTAATTATATTTTTTATCCGACTTCGAAAAGGAGGAGGATACTCAATTCGATCAGTATATATATATATATATATATATATATATTTTTTTTTCTATACTACATCATATTTCCTAAACATGTTTCATAAAAATATTGTTTCACTAACAAAATACTATAGTGTCATCATAATATTGTCCGAAACGTTCCCATGACCCCTAAACACGTGTACGAAACTGACTAGTCAATTGTGAATAGTTCGAAAAACTGCTTAGAAAATGTTTCTGACAATTGAATAGGTCTGCTTTCTGTCAATAATGTTGTAGAATTGACAGGTGATCAGTCATTAATTATTATACATTGTACACAACATTATTATAAACAAGTGAAAGGACGCAAGCGCAGGAGAGTAATTTGTAATTTTAAAATAAGCGCTATAACCGGGACATGGTTTGCGCAAAGCGTTATAAATATTACCGTAAGTTGTCGATTAATATGCTATGTCATAATGATGAATTGCCCTCGGACAAAGATTTCTGGAAAAGGAGCTGAATATTTCATCATGCACAGCAGTTGATTGGGTGAACTTTGCCGAAAGGTAATTAATTTATTTCCTAATGATTTTATTCGTAAATCTACATATATAATATTTGAATACAACAATGTGGCATTTTAACTCATGAATAAATGGTTGATGTGCAAATAAAATCCAATTGGTGGAAATGGAATCATCGTCGAAATTGATGAAGCTACATTCGGACGTCGAAAATACCATCGTGGACGATTGATCACAGGACAATGGCTCTTTGGTGATATACAACGGGGCACGAAAAATATGTTTGTCGTGTCAGTTGTATCTCGTAGTGCAGAAGTGCTACTACCCTTAATCGAAAAATACATTGCTCCTGGGTCGATAATCTACAGCGATTGTTGGAAAGCTTATAAGAAAATCGACAAAAACATATAGCAACATAGCGTAGTCAACCATTCTGAAAATTTTGTTGATCCAAATTCGGATATCCATACCCAAAACATAGAACGCTTATGGAGAGATATTCGCGGAGCTATTCCACAATATGGTCGTAAAGAATACCATTTTCACCATTATTTAGCAAAATTTATATTTAAAAAAGCATACGAACGGTTGGATGCATTTTTTGAAATAATGTCTACTATGTACCCTTTAACGGAAAATATAAATGAATAAACGTTATAGTAATTATTATCGTTGGTAAACAATTAGATTAACGTACCCACCTCCAATCGCCTCGGGTTGAGGAGGAGATAAAATATTAAATTTATTATTATTATTGAAACCATACATAGATGTGATAGGTTAGGTTATATATTTAAATCTGGCCGCCGCAGGACGGCCGGCAACGCTTTCTCCGAATGATAGTGTTGTTTAAATAATAACGAAAGAGTTGCCAGCCGCCTTACGGCGGCCGGATTTAAGTATATAACCTGACCTAACCTAATACATCAATAATATTCACTTCTAATTGAGTTTTAATGGACATTTCCACCTTAATTCTTACAAATCTGTTTTGGTTAATAACTTTTTAATAAAAAACAAGCGACGGCTCAGGAGGGTGACCTTAACAACATATGTCAAGGTCAAGGTCATCAGAGGGTGGTCCGTATCTCTAAATAATTACCTCGCATTCAATCCTGAGCAAAATGCAGTAATTCAGATTTTACTGTATCTTCTTTTACTATGCCTGCTTTTCTTCTCTACTGCATGTTTTTCTTATTATTATGTACAGTAAAAGCACAATAAATGCAAGAGAGATTTGCGATCCAAACATTGCAGCCGAGGTGTCGATTCTATGTTTACATGCGGTTCCAGCCAAACGTGAACATAGAAAGGGACGGACACTAGAGGAGAGAGAGAGAGATCCAAGAATTCAAAGCGAGCAGCCGATACGTATCGGTGTGACTAATACTAATTGAACTATAAAACTTTTTTATTTTTGACTTTTTTGTACTGAAATTTTTACTAACGCATTGGTGAAATTTTTCTGATTAAAATGATACCAAACACGATATAGTTTGAATTATAATTACTTGCTAAAATTGATGTTAAAAGTTGGCGAAAAGCAACAGAGATCGAAATCAAAACCAGTCGCGGTGTCGGCTCTGGTTTCAAAGGTTTCATTTATCCAGGCAAGGTGGCGATTCTGGGCATTTAATGTTGCATTCATCCAAGCTAGGTGTCGATTCTGGGCATTTAATTTTGCTTTTATCCAAGCGAGGTGTCGATTCTGGGCATTTAATGTTGCATTTATCCAAGCGAGATGTCGATTCTGCGTCCGTACACATGTTTTGTATTCAGCCGACATGCCGATTCTGTGTCCGTACACATCTTTTGTATTCAGCCGACATCATTTATATTCAGTCGTGGTGTCAATTCTATGTTGTTTATTGTATTACTATTGTTTATAAATATAATTCAAACTATATCGTGTTTGGTGTCATTTTAATCTGAAAAATCTCACAAATGCGTTAATAAAAGTTTCATTAAGAAAAAGTTAAAAATAAAAAAGTTTTATCGTTCAATTAGTATTAGTCACACCGATATTACGGTCAGATCATATTAAGCCGGGTATCCACCAGTATCAAACGCCCGTATCGTATCACCGTTCCGAACCCTTTTGAATAGGCAGACGTTGCCTCGTTGCATACCACGGCGTGCTACGGCTCGGACAATAGTTCTTCGTGTCTTGAAATAAACTCCTATAGGCGAGAAGTTTCGATTTGCTGCATGCTGTTTCTTTAGTGTAATTATCCAAACCATATCGTGTTTGGTATCATTTTAATCAGAAAAACATCACAAATATCTTGGTAACAGTTTTTTAAGAAAAAAGTGAAAAATAACAAAGTTCAGTCGTTGCATTAGTATTATCTCACTGATGTATCCAATTCCAAATCATATTATCTCGTGCCTCAAGTGTCATGTTTCCACTTGACATAGCATTTCGGGCCTTCGCCTGGGTATGTTGTTTTTACGTTTCAAGTGGTTTCCGAACCAATCCTTTGAACGACAAGAAACCGACAATTTTCGGATCGGCCCGTTCCTTCGCCTCCGTACCACAGACCAATAGAACTTTCGATACTCGGCAACGGAAAAATCTCTGGAAAATTAACATTGTCCTTTTTCAATAATCACACAGGTGATTATTAACATTGCTCTTTTATGTACAGCGTAGCACCGAAGATAATTGATCTGTTTAAATATATTTAGACGATAAAATTTGTCTAAATTAAATTAGATTAAATTCATAAATAATTTCATCGCTTTTGAAATGAATCCAATAATACCGCAAGATTTCAAATAAATTGAAACTCAAGTGACGGCACGAAACGCTATGTCAAGTGCCAACGCATGAACCTTTCCTTCGATGCAACAGCAAAGAATCGACAAATTTTTCAGATGGATCCGTTGCCTCCGTTCCTTTGGAACGCCACGCAGCAAAACGAAACTCCTCGCCTGTAGTGGCCCAGTCCTATTGCCTAACCGTTTATATCAAGAAACGAAGAAATGTTGTCCGCGCCGCAGCATGCCGTTGCATGCAACGAGGCAACGTCTGCCTATTCAAAAGGGTTCGGAACGGTGATACGATACGGGCGTTTGATACTGGTGGATACCCGGCTTTACACGGTTTCCTCGTCGAGCGGCTCGGTTCGCCTAGGGGGATCCCCCCAAGTGGAGGGGATAGCGATGTTGCACTTATCCAAGCATTCTTTCGTTGCATTTATCCAGGTTTTACTGTAACCCGTAACCCTTCCATTACCTTACCCCTTTCCCCAGCCCACCGGTGTCGGGCCGATGGAAGCGGCGGACGGAAAACGAGGACCACCCTCAAAAGGAGCTCCGAGGCCGGCGACAGACCTTCACCCCTTCCAGAGGGAAAAGCAACGCGGGACTTCGGAAAAATAGGCGAAACCGCCCAGAAGACAGCAAACGCCCACCCAGGAGCCATCTGTCGCCGAGCCCGAAGACCTCAGCCCACCCGTCACCGCCGGATGTCCGTCAGCCCCATCGACCCCGAACACCGGCAGATCGACAATCGATAATCGATCTATCCCGTTGCCGGAAGAGGCCCCCTTCCTATTCCCAATCCCCTCCCCAAATCATCCCGCGACGGTCCCGTCGTCGCAGCGCCGACGACGAGCCGTCACTGAGCACTAGGCTAAACTAGCGAACGTATAGAGAGCACGAAACGGTTATATAGAGCGACTTGGAAGTAAGAGTGAGTGAGAGTGTGAAGTTCTGGTGAATCCCTTGGGATATTTATAGAATTGTGTAACAACGTAATTGAGTTTCGGCAACGGATATCTTGTCCGACCGCGTATTATTCAATATTACTACGAATTCCCGTCTTCCAAAGTACCCCCCTTTTTTGAAATCCCGATTTCAGTTATCTCCTCCTACGCGTAACGTAGAAGAACCTTCCAGTGAACCCTTCCCCGACCCTAGAGATTTCCCTTCCCCCGAAAATCCTCCCAGCGTGCTCCCCCGTGAAATCTTGTAAGGACGTAAGTGCCACAAGCACAGCCGACTCTAGTACTAGCCATGCTGAACAACGTGGCAACACCGCTCACGTGACAATCGGGAGTCCTATTTTCAAAAACAGAGTCCTGTGCTCGGAATTGTAATTACCGTCTTTTTTAATTAAAAGCTGTAGTAATATACGCTATTTTGTATTAATTATGTATAAACAATACATAAACGTTGCAACTATGGCAAGTAGAAGTGATGTGGTAGTATAAAATTGTTATAAATGTGATATAAATTTTGTGTACTCTCGAAGTAGTTTGGTGTTGTGAAGCATGATATTTGAAATATTTACAGTGGTTTCAAGAAAATTTAGGTATGAAGCAAAATGAGACCATCTTTTGATCAAATTCAAACATTTAAGAATTGATAAACGTGTATATAAGTGAATAAAAACCTTGAAACAAGCGAAATTATTGGAACGAAACCAAAGAGGTTATGTGAAGTCCAGAGAGTAGCCGAGAGTCCGACGACGTTGATTGGCTGGGAGTCTGGGAGTCCGGGAGGCAGATAGAGTAGGGTTAGATGTTGATATATTCAGACCGGACTCCCGCGGTGTTGCCATTTTTACTTCAGCACGGCTAGTACTAGAGTCGGCTGTGCCACGAGACCCGTCTATTGTATACACCCCCTTATCCCTTTCCCTTTTTCGATTTTGATCGCCACGAAAAGTGGCTGGCGCCCAACGAATTATAATCGCGACTTGTAGTTGAGTTTGTAATTGTATAGAGAGTGCACCCACGAGTGGCGGGTCACAGCTTTTATGAATTAAAAAATTAAAGAAGCTAATAGCTTTTTCTAAAAAAATTCTCAGATTGCACGTTCCTTCGGTTCTTCAGAGCAGGCATATATTTATTAGTAGCGAGGCGTGCTACGGTGCGCTATATAAAATCCACGCGTTCAGTCAGTCAGAATTTACCGGAGCCGGACAATTCTATCATTTAGGTTCAAAGAAGGATAGCATGATCACCGTACATCTCACTCTAAACACGCGCCAATGTTTCATTTTTGTTCTTCAGCCGTATTGTCGCGATGCCTCTGGCGAGATGAGCGTTTGAATGTGTTTGTAAAAATACTTGAAGCGCTGTTGCCTTCCTAGATCGTGTTGCGCGCACGCTAGCTGAAAATTAAACCTATCAAATTCGTAACAGACCACGCAAATGGCTCCACCAGACCCAACGAAAAAACTGCTGTAATACCGACGTCTCGAATCGGAGAGATCACGTGCCGTGTCTACCCCCTTAAGATTAATTTTGTATGATGTAAATGTATTAAAAATTTTATTTAAACAATGATTTTTTCAAACTATTCTAAAATATGTGTTTTGAATTTTCATATTTAAATTAAATAAAATAAATTCCAGATTTAATTTAAATTTTTGCTTATTAATGTATATAAATGAAAAATATATAAAGCACTGCTATGCTATCATATAATTCATATAATAATTCATATAATTTTATAAATTTTATTTTTTAACTACTTGAATAACGTCTTCATCGTGCATAATATGCTGTAATCCTACCCGTTGAGGTGAATACTTGGTACTTGTACCCTGAAAAAAAAGAAATAACACATTTTAAATGTTATTCAATATTTTCATTTATTTTTAAAAATTATACAGAGTGATTCTCTCGGGACGCAACACAATAGCCGCCCCGCACAATGGAACCATGCTGTGTTTGCGGGTAAAAAGACCCAGGGGCCATATCGCCGGACCCGAAACTGCTTTGTGTGTGTTTATGGCTGAGACGAAGACAAGAAACGGAACAGCAGGGGTTCCATTATGCGGCACGGCTTTTGTGTTGCGTCCCGAGAGAATCACTCTGTAGAAAATAAATTAAAACATAAGTAAATAAAATAATATAAAAAAACTAAAAAATTTCAAAATTCAAAAGTTTGAAAATAATATAATTATTAAAATTTGAAGATTCGAGAATTCTAAAGTCTGAAGACTGTCATAATGTATTATACATAATCTCATGTAAATAATTCTATAATTGTAAAAAAAAAGTGAAATTATTTCATGATAATTTGAATTCACTAAAAGTGTTTGACAGCTTTTAAAGCAGTTGAAGAAAATATTTATACCCTTTTTTTAAATGAAACTCTACACTTTTAAGTATTTATTAATTAATGAATATTTTTTATCTCTAATGGTTTTGAAACTAAAATTTATATGATATTTCGCATATTAAACATAATTCTTACCCATACGAGAGCATATTTAAATTGTTGAGCAAGTGTGCGATGAATTGCATGACATACATGTTCGACGGTAACACCTTTCCGTAATATTAAACCATCGTCAAAATCTGGTGGTTGACCAGGTTTCTTTGTATAAACTCTTATTAACGATAAGTATTCCCATAACGTTTCAAGCAGAAAGTCCAAATTTAATTTCATATTACAACTGTAAGAAAGATAGTATGAATCATTTGACAATTATTATATAATTTTTATTTTAAATATGTAAACAATTTTTATAGAAATATTTTGAACAATTACTCATCAACTGTTATCGACAAAAGATACACAGAAGAATTTTACCTAACTACTACACTGTTAGGTTGCCTAGCAATTCTGTCCACCTCTTCTATCGATATTTGATCTATTTTATTGTGAACATATAGACATGGTAAATATACTCTATTGGCATTAATTACATCGATCAATTCATCCGCACTGCAATCTTCACGAAACAAAACTTCAGCATTAAAAATTTTATATTCATGTAGAATCATTTGAACTAATTTTTCATCTACTTTTGTCAATGGACACGTGGAATTGAAAGCCAAGCCACCTCCTTTTTTAACTTTAAAATATATGTTTGGCTTCCTTTTATTAAGTCTTATACCAACTGATTCTAATTCCTTTTCTAAAAGTTGTCTTTGTACATCTTGTTTAGTAGCATCTAACATCATAAGAACTAAATCTGCTGTTCTTGCAACAGCTATAACTTGTCTTCCTCTTCCTTTACCCTGAAATATTTATATATAACAAATAGAGATTTGATACATTTATTATCACAAACTTATAGTTACCTGTGCAGCACCTTCAATTATACCAGGAAGATCGAGAAGCTGAATGTTAGCACCTTTATATTCAATAACACCAGGAATGCAAGTTAACGTGGTAAATTCATACGATGCTGCTTCAGATTCTGTATGTGTTAATGTACTTAATAAGGTAGATTTTCCTACAGAAGGAAAACCTATCAATGCTACCCTTGCATCTCCTGACTTTAAAACATCAAAACCTTCTCCTTTTTCAGATTTTTTCGGTGGTTCTAAAAGTTGTGATCTGTATTTTGCAAGTTTTGCTTTTAACAGTCCCAAATGATATTCCGTCGCTAAAAATAAACACATAAAATGAATTAAATAATCAATCTTTGTATGAAAATTCTTTGTATATGTTAATGAAACTATGTATGAACGTAAAACTACTTGAAAGTTAGGTTAGAAAAAATGATAAACTTAAAATAAGACAAACCTTTATTCTTTTGTGTTCGAGCAATTTCTTTTTCAATTTCAGATATCTTTTCTAATATACCCATTTTGTATTTAGGACATGTAAAAGAAATTTACATTTACAAACAACACGTACACAGTTACGTGTGATATATATATATATATATATATATATGTTTAATGATATTTATCATGAACTATGAGATAAAGAGAAATACGTTTGAATTGTTCGTTTTCGATTACGCTCCATCTAGCGGTTCAATACTATTGTCAAATATTTTCCTTGTAAAAGTAAATTCTGCCTTATGATATTTCCTGATTTCCTAATCGTATGTATACCATGGTATACCATTTTGTTAAGGTGAAAGGAGTTCGCAGAGTTTTTTGGTTAGTTTGAATTTTATTCAAGATACAAGTTACGCCGACTTTTTCTACGTGAATTCAATTAAATTAATCACCATGTACGAGGATTATAATGAGGTAAATGTTCAATAGGAAATAATATTGTATTGTGTTAGAAGTTAGATTAAAACAACAATATGGAATTAACGGTTAGGTTAAGAAAAATTAATATTTACACATTTTTTAGTATGATACATACGACGATTATGGGCCAGCAGATGTTCATAACGATCAATATGATAGATTGAGCTATCGTCAGGTACCAGAAGTTGTAAGAAATTTTCTGGTATTTTTACGAAATTGCATAAATGAAGGAATGATTTTTGATATACAAAATTTATACGAAACTTCATTTCCAAAAATTTCGGAACAGCTATTCGATAAATCTTCCTGGCCGGATGCTCAAACGATTGCGCACATAGTTGATAATGATCCAGTATTCCTGACTTTGTATAAAGAACTGTATTACCGTCACATTTATGCTCGAATGCAAGGGCCAACATTGGAGCAACGTATTGGTTCTTTTTATAATTATTGTGACCTGTTTAATTACATTTTACATCCAAATACACCTGTACAACTAGAATTACCTGATCAGTGGTTGTGGGAACTTATCGATGAATTTGTCTACCAATTTCAATCTTTTGCACAATATCGTGCCATCTTGTCGAATAAAACTCCAGAAGAAACTGAAAATTTGAATGCTCATAATAAAATATGGGATGTACTTTGTGTTTTAAATGTGTTACATTATTTGGTAGATAAATCAAAAATTAAGAGTCAATTAGAAGTATATGCAAGTGGTGGAGATCCAGATTCTGTAGCTGGCGTATTTGGAAGACATTCTTTATATAAAATGTTGGGATATTTTTCTCTTGTAGGATTATTACGTTTACATTCCCTTTTGGGAGATTATTATCAAGCTATTAAGGTATTAGAAAATGTTGAACTTTATAAAAAAAGTGCATATTCTCATGTTCCTGGCTGCCAAATATCAACAGCATATTATGTTGGTTTTGCTTATATGATGATGCGTAGATATGCAGATGCAATCAGAACATTTTCTGGTATTCTATTATATATTCAGAGAACGAAGCAATTATTTGCAACAAGAAGCTTTCAAAATGATCAAATCAATAAGCAGACTGAACAAATGTATCATTTATTAGCAATTTGTCTTGTTCTTCATCCACAATGTATAGACGAAGGATTACAACAAGCATTACGAGATAAAAATTATCATGAAAAAATGTATAAAATGCAATATGGAGATCTTGGTGAATTTGAATCGTGCTTTTTATTTGCATGCCCAAAATTTTTATCTCTTACACCACCAAACCCTGACAATCCAAATGAGGATTATGTTCGAGAAGCAATCAAGCATCAAACGCAAGTCTTTATGGATGAAGTTGTACAACAGAAAATGTTACCAACAATTCGTTCATATTTAAAATTATATACTACTTTACCATTAAGCAAGCTAGCTACCTTTATGTGTAGCAATACCAGGCCTGATGAAAGTTGGGATTTGGATAAAGAAGTCAGCGCATTAACTATTCATTTATTGTGTTTTAAGCATAAGATGAAAAATATTGTCTGGACAAAAGGTGCGTCGGGTTTAGATGGTAAATTTCAATCTGGTTCCGAGGTAATTTACCCTTGTTTAATTTATGCAATTTTATATTAACTGTGAATAAATAATAATAACTTTGTAATGTTTATTGTTATAGTTGGATTTTTATATCGATCATGATATGATTCATATTGCGGATACAAAGGTGGCACATCGTTACGGTGATTTCTTTATTCGAAAAATTTTGAAGTTCGAGGAATTGAATCGTAAATTACATCATATTAAAATTTAATTATCATTTTATAATATATGAAGGAAAATAAAAACATTGATTGATGAAATATACGTACATATATGTATATGTTTTATTTTACATAATTATAAAATTTTAAGGCATATGCAATACAATGTTACATTAATGTTGCACAATATTTTAGAAACAGAACAAAATTGTATCAAATGTTTTGTTTATTGAAATAAGATCAGTTTGTTTTAATTATTTACAGTAGCAGCACATGTTTACACGCATTACTCACACACGTATGTATATTCGTATAGTTGGCAGATGTCAAATGAATTGTGAAAAATGCATACATACCCAGTGGCATAACTAGGATTTTCAGAATTTTAAAATGTTTGTATTGTTGCGAACCTCGCTTGTATGTATGTGTGTGATATCATGTGAATTTAGCCACAAGTTTGTAATCACTAGCGCTGAATGAAATGTAATATGGCGACGATGCCATAAGAGTATGACTGCAGCATGTCTGCATTATGTTATATCAATGCTCATAAATTAGGAGCCAAAATTCAAAGGAATATACAAACAATAGATAAGATACTGTAAAACTTTCAACACGGGTGATCGTGCTGGGAGAGAGCTGGAAATCCGGAGAAATAAGACTGTCATACTTGAAATTTCTAAAGAACTAATTTATTGCGGGCCGTATCTAATTCGTTACTCGTAACGAAAATCATGTTGGTTCTTGAAACTGTCGAAGTCTCTTCGACATCCTGTTTATTTACAGAGGGTCGTAAATTCTCTTAAGGGTTGCCTTGGCTCGCTAGCGCGAGACCTTTTGTTATTCTTCGTTTTCTCTGGATCCCACGCTTTCTCTTAGTACGTGTGCACAGAATCGTTCTCCAGTCTTGGCGGAGCACCACCATCTTCCGCTCGCCCAAGGGTGGACTGAAGCCAGGGAAAGGGACCGCCTCCGGACAAGGATGGGCCAGTGATGCCAGAACCGTGGGACGTGGGACAAATTTTTACCCTCTCCACGACGTCCCAGTGACTCCCCTACCGCCGTTGTTTCATCTAACACAAGCGCGTTGTCCCACGTGTCCGTGTGTGCTCTGCGGGTTTGACAGAGTTCGGCTGCTCTCGTCATTTCTACCTTCTCGGCTCGATGCTGAAACCGCTAAAGCACGTGGCAGCAGCATCGACGAATCGACAAAATAATATAATTTCGTCCATGGCAATATGGCTGAATTAAGAAGCCAGGAGAATCAGTTCGAATCCCGATTTTACGGTTTCAGTTCTGATTCTTAATGCATTAACGTTTTTTTAATACATAAAAATACATTTTTAATACATTAACACTTTGACGTACATTAACTTGGGAAGCAGTTAAAATAAGGAGTTGAACCGCTTCCTTTATTTATATTTTTTTTAATATTTAAGTTTTATATATATACATATGTATGTACGTGATACAAAAGTGATTTCTTCAATTAGATATTACTGTTATTCTATTTATTACAATACGTAAATGCGAAGACATACGAGGAAAATTGGTTGAGATAGAATGTAAGGATATAAAGAAATTTCAATCTTTTACGGTTTGTTAGTTTTATTTTTTATTCGTAACAACTATTATCATTTTATTCTGTGAATAGTCATTAAAATGAAAGACAGAAAAGTACAGTTTAATTTTTTAGTTAATTTGTACTACATACAATTTCATCAGGTGTCCGGCAACTGTTGCAGCTGGTCCACGCTTATACGATGCTGAATATTTTACCTTTCTATAATATATTTAGGAAACAAATAAAAATATAGTTTAGTAATTGTTATAATACAGTATCAACTGTTAACCTTATTAAAAACTTATCTTATTTTGCGTAATTATTCTGCATTTTCGCTTCCTTGCTTTGTAATGACGAATGACAGATTTTTTTTTCAATGAAACTTTTACTAGTGTATTTGTGAGATCTTTCGATTAAAACAAGATCAAACATGGTATAATTTGAATTATAATTTTTATTTACTTATTTATATCTAAATAAGTAAAAATAATGCAAATTATGCCGTGTTTGGTCTTATTTCAATCAGAAGAACCTTACAATTACATTGGTAAAAGTTTCATTTAGCAAAAATGAAAAATAAAAAAGTTATGGTTGAATTAATATTGTCTCACTCAAATGTTTTTTTTCGGGCTCTTTAATTCTCGGACCTCTTTCTCTTTCGCTATTCATCCTTTTCTACGTTTGTCAGCATTCAAGAACTCGTTCGAGCTGTGTCGTTCTGCCAGCGTCAGACACTTTCAGGAGAATCGGGAAAATCCAGCAACATAACACATTCTATGCTGAAAGAATATACTATCCCACAAAAAGTACATTACATGCAAAAAAAAGGTAACGCCAAGTAGATTAGGCACTATATGGTACATATTTTGCGAATTTTCTAAAAAAGTGATGGATATCATGCAAAACCAGCCAAGTATTGAGTTATATATATTTTTCAAAATATTTATACTTGGCATTTGGCTGCCTCGTTGCGATTCAACAAAATTTGTTGAACCATGACCAGAGCGCCCTGCATTGGACCTTCCTCTTTCGAACGAACCATCACCCAGCCCCAAATCTTCTCATATAAGGACGAAAAGTGTATTCCCGTAAACCCCTTTTTAAGCCCATTTTTGCCGGTAATGTCACCTGTCTGCATTACCTGCGTCTACCCCCTTAACATGGGTATCGGTTTCTGTAACCATTCTTCAAGGACACCACCGATTTCTGATTTTATTCTATATAAACACTCATAGTGACCACTGTGATCAGCTTGCAAAGAATGGTCAAAATTGATAATCCAGTTTTTGAGTTGAAATGTCACAAAAAATGCCTATCAGTCGTTTAATAGAGGAGCTTCGCTCCAATAAAGTCGTTAATGTATTCACAAGTTTTGAATAACGTACAACAAATTTTGTTGAATCGCAACGAGGCAGCCAAACGCCAAGTATAAATATTTTGAAAAATATATATAACTCAATACTTGGCTGGTTTTGCATGATATCCATTACTTTTTTTAAATTCACAAAATATGTACCATAGAGTGCCTAATCTACTTGGAGTTACCTTTTTTGTACATGTAATGTACTTTTTGTGGGTTAATATTTATTTTTTAAATTACTTTATATGTGTGAAATATAGTTAGAATTAATCTCTGGTGCATTGAGTGTCATGTATTTTTGTAGCCAAAGAACATCATGTATACATCTTTTACACCTCTTGGCCACTGTTTCTTATATTGAATTGTGTCATCATCAATGTATACGAACGTCTTTTTTGAATGCTTTATATAGCATGTGTAATGTTTCTTGCCTTTACTATTACTATCAATATACAATACAGCGCTTGTTGCCCTATATGTATTTTGGGCAACGTGAATGCTTTCTGCATGCGCGGCTGCGATGTTAGATCTTTTAATGTCCACAATTTTACCATTTTTATTGTGAAATAGCGGTAATTGTATTATGAAAACATTTTCAGCTGTCGTAATATCACTTTTTGAAAGTATACCCTTCTGTCCACAATGAGTACATACAGCATCATCCACTGTGTTCCATTCCGAATAGGTGTTAATGATATCCTGGAATGTTATTCTTTTTCCTTCCACCTGAGATAAGGGTAGTCTTAAAATTATATTGTCCTCTATGTTAACAGACGTTTGATGACAACATTTACAACGTATTGTGTGAGTTAACTCATGTTTCACAATCGCTCGGATATCAGTATAACTATTTATAATATGCAAGAAAAATTCAGATGCGTCCTGTGGAATTTCTTGTACGAAAGTACCACCCGCATGTTGTCTAACAGCAAAATGGTTAAGTATCTGTACATCAGTACCTAGGTAAGCTTGGGCTACAGCTCTCATAGCATCTGAACTTTTACGTGTCAATAACTTTCAGCGCATACTATCACAGCAAAGTATACATTGCAATATAACATTAGCATATCCAGAGACGTGGTCAGCATTAATGAATCCTTTAACCGAGACATCTGCATGGATTGTTGTCGCATTATCTGTCGCAGTATCCACTGGTACAAAGAATGGACGAGTTTTGGAAATTGAAGTCCATTGTACATCATGAATTTTCTGTCTTCGTACCGGCTTACATTTCAGTGCAACTAAATCTGGCCTATAAATATTTCTCAATCTGTTATATTCTTGTATAACCAATGTATTTGCCTTTACCATGCACGGATTGAAATTAATTATATGCAACCTGTTTAAAGTCGTTACTCGAGATAAAGCCACGTAAGCCTGACCGCAACTGAAAATACTATTACCTATATCGACTACAGCTGTCTTTACGCTTAATCCCTAGCATTTGTGAATGGTGATTCCATAACTGAGAGATATTGGAAATTGATATCGAAGGACATAAGCTTTATCCATTATTTCAAACTTGGAAGTAATTCTTTGTAACGAATGCACAGTACCCGTTGATAATCGAAACTGCACTGTGCTGATGTCTTCACTATCCGGTGCTCGTAAGAATCCAACAATTTCTCCAATAGTACCGTTTACGAGGCCCAATGTAACATCTATATTACGCCTTAACATCACCTTGGCACCAAGTTTGACAGTGATAATTCTATGTAAGCCAGCTGTTTGCGAATTATCCTCCTCGTATTTATCTAAGAGTTTGTGCACACGTTTCTTTAAATATTCAACACAATCAAGAGTGTCGCGTGACACTAGTTTCACTTCTTCGCTGTTAATTGTTGTAAGCATGGCTGTATTAAATACGTCACACATATAACGCGTAGGAAATATAGAAATTGCGTCAAACGGCAATTTTGGACATAATTGTATAATTCATTTAATCTGTGTTCACTACGTTCAGAGTGAAAAGGAATTGTCCTCGATTGTAGTGTGGCAATACCTTGTTCCGTAAAAACACCAAAACGAACTCTCGATAAAAGCTCGCGGTAAACATTGTCTTCTCTTTGCCGCATATTTATGCATAGTTCGTCATAGTGAAGTATGATGGTGTATGGGTCAGAATGCAATCGCCTGTCTCTACAGTTTCTATACACATATCGCGTCGACCAGAAACCAGTTTACAGGTAAGTCTCGATTAATGCTAGTTCACATAGTGCGATATTCGGTTTAGTGCGAATTTTAAAATGATACCAGGTCGCATTTAATGTGAACAAAAATTCAGTTAATGCGAGGTTTGCGAGGCTTTTTTTCGATTCAGACATGGATCGAAGCATGCAAGTTAACAGAAACTTGAATAAAATACTGCGGGTTTATCATCACATATACGGAGATATGAAAAAGCAGAAGAAAGTGCAATCAACACTGTTAAAATACTAAACATGTTTATGCTATTATAATTTAATAATGTACGTATGATAAGGACCAATTCCTATATTCCAAATATTCGAATAGTACGAATTCAAATAATGCGAACAATTTCTGGGAATTATTACATACTCGCACTAATCGAGACCTACCTGTACATATATAATAACTATTGTTATTGCAAACTTCTATTCTTTAGCGCTACCCTGCAAGGAATGTACCGATCGCTATGATCGGAGATATTTTCGTGATGAACCCAATTATAAAAATTTGTGGAATTTGTAATTGTTAATAACTATTGTTATAGCAAGAATCCTATTCGCTGGTGTTACTCTGCAAGGAATGTACCGTTCGCGATGAAAGTTTTCCAACCTAATTAGAGATATTTTCGTGATGAGCTGGCTTTCAAAAATGTATGGAATTTATTATTGTTAATAACTATTGTTTTAGCAAAAAGCTTATTTCTTGGTGTTACTTTGCAAGGAATGAACCAATCGCGATGAAATCGTTTGTAACGGGCAATGTGTTTAACGTGGGCCTTTTGTAAAATGACCCGGTATTGTGTAGAAAAGACACTGTGTAAAATGTCCGTAACAAGTTTCGATCAATCTATAAAATGTCCGATCATTATACAGAATATCTAGAGGGTGGTGATCAATGTATCGAAACGCTCTTGTTACATAGATGTGGTAGGTTAAATTAGGCTACATATATAAATCCGGTCGCCGTGGCCGCAGCGCGCCGTAAGACGGCCGGCAACACTTTCCTAAGACAATAGTGTTGTTTCAATAATATCAAAAGCGATACCGGCCGCTTCGCGGCGGCCGGATTTAGGTGTGGCCCATCCTAACCTATCACACCTATGTATGGTTTTAATAATATTAATAATAATAATAATAAGTTTAATGTCAACAAACCGTGGGTATTATATAAAATGTCCAGGCCATTTGTGAAATACCTGTCCATTATATACATTGCCCAGAAGAATGTGCAACCTACACAATGTCTGGTCATTTTACAAAATGCCCACGTTGAACACATTGCCCGTAACACCTTTCACATCTAATAGGAGATATTTCTACGATGATCCCACTTGCAAACATTTGTGGTATTCGTTATTGTTAATCACTATTGTTGTTGTAATTATCCAATAAGAACGGTACACCACCTTACGGCATGCTACAAATACTTCTTTCTCCGCGACGTCTACATCGTCGATTACCATGACAGCCATTCCAGCCACGTGTTATTGAAATTTTTTTCATCTGAAATATAATAATGAATTTTAATATAATTGTACCTGCATATACAGGGTGTCCCAGTCTAAGTGTGACAGAATTATATTAAAATTTATTATTCATTTCTTTATTTCTTATTCCCTTCTTAAAATTATTATGTCAGGTAGTTTTCATTCCTATGGTCACGTACTTACGTTATGTGTATTATTTCATTCATTCTACCTCTACCAGCACCACGAATCCGTCGTTCTTTGATGTTTCCGAACATAGAAAAGGATAGCGCAAGAAGGATAAATAAAGAGAGAAAGACTGGCAAGCACAACATTTAACCCAATATTATGCTACTAAATGTTGACCGATTTATATTGTGTTTAGCTTCATTTTAATGAGAAAAATCTTCTCCACATGATAGTGAAATTTTTATTAACCAAAAGTACCAAATAAAAAACTTTGTTCTGTGCATTAATATGGTCACATTGACACGGGACATTTAAATGAAGGCAATAAAACCCGGCTTCAGTCCCTCTTTCGTCTTTAGCTACTGACTCTTTCTAATCAGTGTTTACTGACTAGACAATCAAATTTGAAAAATGATTCTCCTATTCCATAACAGTTGCGGAGTGGACCGGCAATAGTTATGTACATTTATCGTGTTTTCACTGTATATGGTGCAAGTTTTATAATTCATTTTTCTGGCATACCATTTCAAGTATTCTATCTGTCATTTAATTAATAAAAAAAACATGATTATAAATATGAATAAAAAAGTTTGATGGTTGCACACATTAGTATGTACATGTATTGTTTCATTCTCGGACCTCTTTCTCTCTCGAGCGCCCTATTCTTTTCTATGTCTGACAGGAATCAAAATCGGCTCGAGCCTGTTGCAATTGTAACAGATGTGGCAACAGCGTGACAGAAGTCTTAATACGTTGCGGCAACTATGCCATATTTGTGACTATATTCGCGTAGCCGTTTGTGGTGTCAAATTAGAATTTACATTTATCGACTGATTTGTGTTTTTATCGACCCCGATGATAACGTGGTCAAATATACCATCAATGCCTCTGACGGAGAATCAGTGAACTATTCTTACGTCTATTTTACGTCTGATGCGTGCAAATCGTAAATTTCGTTTTACGTCTTCCAGAAGTGATAAATTGTGAAAAATCGAATTTCAGTGACATTATGCTAATTCAAGGAAGGGTGGTCTGGTGTGCTATGGGTGAAAAAAACCATTAAATCGTCCAATATTTGCTAAAATGCAGTCGAACGCAGCATTCAGCAGCCATGTTGTTTGCTTACAACAGCGTCTGTCTCAATCTTACAGTGTAGAAAATACAATTTTTCTCAACGTATGGTGTTTAATAGCGTTCAAACGGACCAGACCACCCTGTGGTGAAGTCTACTCGTGGGTGCTCTACCCGCGAAAATTTCATTTCTGCAATTATCGAGACGAAAAACGAAATTTACGAAATCGAGTGTCTCTCTCACGCATGGCGTATACGTGCATGCTTTTCGTTGATTGTGTGAGTGCACGCATACAGGTCATGGCGCAAGGAGTCTGTGCCCTTAAAGACATCCATTTTACGACCATTTTAGGTCTGAACGTCTTACGACCTTACCTGGACATCTTTACGATATTTTGTCCCGAACGTCGTTAAGACATCTGAAATTCATGTCTTTAAAGCATCTTTATAGGGTACGAAGCGAACGTTGTAAAGACATCTGAAATTCATGTCTTTAAGGCATCTTTACAGGGTACGAAACGAACGTTGTAAAGACATCTGAAATTCATGTCTTTAAAGCCGGGTATCCACCAGTATCAAACGCCCGTATCGTATCACCGTTCCGAACCCTTTTGAATAGGCAGACGTTGCCTCGTTGCATGCAACGGCGCGGACAACATTTCTTCGTTTCTTGATATAAACGGTTATGCAATAGGACTGAGCCACTACAGGCGAGGAGTTTCGTTTTGCTGCGTGCCGTTCCAAAGGAACGGAGGCAACGGACTCATCCGAAAAATTTGTCGATTCTTTGCCGTTCCATCGAAGGAAAAGTTCATGCGTTTGCACTTGACATAGCGTTTCGTGCCGTCACTTGGGTTTCAATTTATTTGAAATCTTGCAGTATTATTGGATTCATTTCAAAATCGATGATATTATTTATGAACTTAATCTGATTTAATGTAGATAAATTTTATCGTCTAAATATATTGAAACAGATCAATTATCTTCGGTGATACGCTGTACATAAAACAGCAACGTTAATAATCACCTGTGTCATTATTGAAAAAGGACAATGTTAATTTTGCAGAGATTTTTCCGTTGCCGAGTATCGAAAGTTCTATTGAGCTGTGATACGAAGGTGAAAGAACGGGCCGATCCAAAAATTGTCGGTTTTTTGCCGTTCAAAGGATAGGTTCGGAGACCACTTGAAACGTAAAAACAACATACCCAGGCGAAGGCCCGAAATGCTATGTCAAGTGGAAACATGACACTTGAGGCACGAGATAATATCATTTGGAATTGGATATATCAGTGAGATAATACTAATGCAACGACTGAACTTTGTTATTTTTCATTTTTTTCTTAAAAAACTGTTACCAAGATATTTGTGACGTTTTTCTGATTAAAATGATACCAAATACGATATGGTTTGGATAATTACACTAAAGAAACAGCATGCAGCAAATCGAAACTTCTCGCCTATAGGAGTTTATTTCAAGACACGAAGAACTATTGTCCGAGCCGTATCACGCCGTGGCATGCAACGAGGCAACGCCTGCCTATTCAAAAGGGTTCGGAACGGTGATACGATACGGGCGTTTGATACTGGTGGATACCTGGCTTAAGACATCTTTACAGGGTACGAAACGAACGTTGTAAAGACAACTGAAATTCATGTCTTTAAGACATCTTTACAGGGTACGAAACGAATGTTGTAAAGACATCTGAAATTCATGTCGTTAAGGCATCTTTACAAGGTACGAAACGAACGTTGTAAAGACATCTGAAATTCATGTCTTTAAGGTATCTTTATAACGTACAAAACGAACGTATTATTTATTCGAACGCATTGTTAAATGGAACGAATTTCAATGGAATGAATGCTAAATGTATTTATAAGTGTGACTGGTCAGTTCGTGTTGTTCAGGTAGCCCTGAAGAATTTTTATATGAATCTAACATAGTTTCATAAAAAGGGTAATATTGAAATGTGTAAACGCGTTTTTTTCTTAATACCATTACGATTCCTAATACAATTTTCAATCATTTGGGAGTGTAGCTGAAGAAATATACAATATTTAACCAATTGCCTTGGCCTCTTAAGATAGAGAAAAAAAAAAAAATATATACTGATCGAATTGAGTATCCTCCTCCTTTTCGAAGTCGGATAATAAAATAATTTTTAACAAAAAAAAAAATCCGACTTCGAAATGCACTAAAAAATATAAAATAATTTCTATTTCATTTACATCTGTATTCCACAGCTATTCATACAATCTACTTAATCGTTAAATAGGATACTAAATATATTTCAAAGTTTTCGGAGGCGGCGCAAAATTAAAAACTTTTCCTCTACTAGGAAGATCCTAGATCAGGTGTCAGGTATAGTGACCTACTGAGGTCTAAGGAGATTTTTAATAGTGTGTGTGATTCCCCTTTACAGCTTGCTTCTTATTCTGCGTTCACATAGTTTTTTTTGCGACAAATAATAGGAATTTCATTGTATCGTGAAACTTTACAATATCATCACCGGTTATCAGTTATCGTACGTCATATATTTCTGCCCACCATTTATATGATCACAAAGTATAATAAGAAGCAAGATGGAGAGGGGAATAACACACGTTAGTAAAAATCTCTCTAGTCCTGGTGAGCGGCGCGGGTTAAGTATGGTCTCTCGTGAACTGCAGTATAGTGCATGTACATCAGGAGTGCTGCCAATTTCTGATACAATCGTTGCAATTACAAATGTTTTCAGCTAGACCTATAATATTTCTCTTACGACTTATTAATTACCAAGTTTGCCATACCACAATCAAATCGTTATTGGCAGCACCGTTTGTTCGGGTATTTGTAATTTTGCGCCGCCTCCGAAAACTTTGAAATATATTTAGTATCCTATTTAACGATTAAGTAGATTGTATGAATAGCTGTGGAATACAGATGTAAATGAAATAGAAATTATTTTATACTTTTTAGTGCATTTCGAAGTCGGATTTTTTTTTTGTTAAAAATTATTTTATTTCACACTTTTTAGTGGAACGAGCAGTATTTGAAGGATAGCGTATTAGCAACCAATTGGTAAAGAAACTGACGAAGTTTACTTGCAGGGACAATTTTTAAAAATCGCGGTCGGTATATTCCTTGGAGGGTAACCCTAAAGAATAGGCTTTTTATTATAATAACAATAGTTATTAACAATAAGAAGTTACATAAATTTTGGGAAATGGAATCATCGTGGAATGATCTACGAAATGTGAAAACTTTCATCCCAATCGGTGCATTCCTTGAACCAGAATGTATTTTGCAATAATGAATATCGTTCGGAATAAAAAAATGCGAAATGTTTTTATAACGGGACCAATGGGGAGTTGTACTGTACAAGATGCAAAAAGTTTCATTCCGATTGGTCCATCCGTCTCGGAGTAATCAGCGAACGTACATTTAGAAAAAAAAAGTCGTTAGGAATAAAAAAATGCAAAATATGTTTTTACGGGACCAATGAGGAGTTGTACTGTACAAGATGCAAAATGTTTCATTCCGATTGGTCCATCCCTCTCAGAATAATCGGTGAACATACACCGCACGTACATGAAATAGTACGGTTTTTGCAATAAAAACCGTTCGGAATACAAAAATGCGAAATGTTTTTATAACGGGACCAATCGGAAGACATACTTTAGAAGATGCAAACGGTTTCGTTGCAATTGGTCCATCCGTCTCGGAATAATCGGCGAACTAAGGCAGAAAAAATAACAATAGTTTTTCACGAATATCTCGAAAACTAAAGGTTTCCGTTAATTATGCATAATGAAAAAGATGCTCAGAATCATGCCCCCGACAATATATTAAAGGATCATTGAAGTCATTGTATGTTGAGATTAGAAACTTCCCGTTTTTTTGCAATAAAAACCGTTCGGAATACAAAAATGCGAAATGTTTTTATAACGGGACTAATCGGAAGACATATCCTACAAGACGCAAAAGATTTCATTCCGATTGGTCCATCCGTCTCGGAGTAATCGGTGAACAAAGCCAGAAAAAAAGAAGAAAAAAAAAAGCAGGATTCGCTATGCTTATCCGGCTAGACCCTTTTGGACAATGTTTTGAGGCGGTTCATATGCGTTCTGTCAGCACGTTTCCCCTTCTTAAGGAAAGGTCCTCCAAGTCGGGGTGTTATAAAGAAGACGGTCAGTACAAGTCAGATCAGTTTCCTGCGAGTCGTTGAAGTTTGTATTTCGCTTTGTGTGTCGTGCAGTATTAGCTATTTGCTGTTTGTTGGATTTTGATTATTCAAAAAGAGCGTAAGTAAATAAAGTGATTATTATTTCGTTGTTATTATTTTTTAATATATTTTCATTATTTTCTGAAAATCTTTCATAGAATATTGATTCTTTTATTTAATAATTTAGATTCCGTTTCTGTTTATAACGTTTCCAATGTTGATTTCTGTATAATTGAACATGTACAAATTCTTATTTTAGCTGCTGCTAAAACGGCAAACCTTGCCGATAATGAAAGGACAACGGAGGTGTTAATCCAAAATTGGTTAAGAAGAGCTTTCGATAGAAAAAATGTAATTGCGAAACAATTTTGAATGAATATTTTGTATATTTTGAATAAAATATTATTATACTAAAAACGATTGTATTTTAATTAAACAGCATTTATAAGACATCTGTAGGATATGTGTAAGATATCTTTAGGGTATTCATAAGACAACTTTAAAACGTCTGTAAGACATCTGTCGGATATCGGTAGGACATGTTTAAGACATCCCGTTTTCTAACATAGGATATTTAGTTCAGGCATTCGTAGGACTTTTCAGATATTCGTAAGATATCCTCAATATCTGGAACAGATATCTTTAAGATGTTTTAACGACATCTCTGTGACGTTTGTACGACATCTTTAAGGGGGTAGACACGGCACGTGACCTGTCCGATTTGGCCGGTCGGTATTACAGCAGATTTTTCTGCACAAAAATGGGAATACCATAGACATACGGGTGGCCGATGAAAACGAGAGGGCGCTTTTTACTAATTCTGTATTCTATTCTGAATGTAAAAGAAATAGTCAGCTGTCGCATTGTACTTGACAAAATTTTAACGCAAAATTTGGTTGATAGTGCAAGTGTAGAAAATTTATTATACTTTTAATTAATTAAAATATGCTTATGCTACAATATGTTACGTTGGAGTGAGGAACTATAATTGAGAATGAAAAATAAATGATGGGAAATCCCAGAAAAATAAAGTTTCTTAGGTTACATCTTTTTTTATATAAAAATACTAAACGGTTAGGTTATTATTAGATTAGTAAATAAATAGCGAATGAATATTTAAACAAAAAGGGATTAAAATACTACCCATGAAAGAACAAGCCTTTTTTATTAATAAAATAATACAGTAGAACATGAACTCTATACACTTATAAGATAATTGAAAGCAATTATTGAACAAACATTATGTATACAATTTGGTTGAGACGATTCCGGATCGCTTGTACTATCATGCTGTACACCCTTGATCTGTAAAAATAAATAAGTTAATAACAATTTCCTTTTGATTTTATACTATTTGAATGTAAAAACTGTTACTTACACTTCCTGATGAATCCACTATTAGGAAAGTAAAAATTAATCCGTTTCCAGTTGTCTCAAGGCATTTGCCTCGTTCTCTCTTCCGTATTCAAGGGAACGCAAATATTGAATTTGCGGGTACATTATACTCTTTATCGTATTTCCTCTTGGTGTATTCTTTCTTAATCGGCATACCTTGCCGAAATGTGATGCAGTTAATAATTTTTTACGGTAGGCTATCCATTTTTCGCTCTTTGCCTGATCCCGAGTTTCTGCTTCAATGTTATCTCGCATCGTTTGCCACTGAAGGAGTGTAAGCATGTGCCTCTCACACTCAGAAGAGAATACTGCTTCTTCCATATCTGGTTTTTCTGCTGTGGGACCGTAATCTTTGTCGCACGATTGCTTTTCGTATCGAGAAGATTTGGCTTTTTGCTTATATTTCGCTGCCATTTCCGATGCATGCTTACGTCGTTGTTCCATATTTTGTACGATGGTTGTCGGTTCCTTATTGATAGTAGTACTCAATCGGCTGAACGACTCTCTTGAATTGAAATGAAGGACAGCAGCAGAGACTCTACCCTGATACGAGCCCTTGCGTCCAAAGTTTATTCTTTTACCTCCGATGAATTTCGCAATTACGTTATTGAAACTTTCCACTGCATTATTATTTAAACCATATAACAAGCTTTCAGCTTGTGGAAAGAGCGGTTGCATCGCTTCTTCAATGCTTTGATAAATACTGCATTCTTTCAATTGTGGAACATAGTTCACTCTGTTCGGGTCAGAGTATTTCTTGCAGAAGTATGCTAATCTTTGACACTCCTGATGTTCACCGAAAACATGGCTCGCTACATTTTTCATGTCTGTTTTTAAATTTATTTGATCAGCGAGTGTTACTTTCTCTTTGAATCCGTATTCTGCTGCTTTTTTTACACCAGTGTGTAGGCGAAGGGCATTCTCTTTTACAATAGCTCGTAGTTCCTTGAACCGACCTTTTGTGGCGATCTCATTTATTTTTCTACTAAAGTTGCGTAGCAGGTGATTGGTGCATTCAATTTTGCGTACATGTACCATATACTCTTTGTATGGATCATTGTCCAATAACTTTTTATACACACTGCTATCTCCATCGGCAACTAATATTGAATATATCAGACCGTGCATTTCTATGCTGGATTTAAATCCGTCTACAATAGCAGCACTTTCCATACCAGTTGAATTCTGGTTACGACCCCAATTTTTGAAGCAACGATGCTGCCGTGCCTGTTCCTTCTTCTTGGCTGCGGTTTGGCAAATTATACAGAATTTATTCTTGACATTGATGTAGAGCACCTTTTTAGTGTGGTATCCCACGATGGCTCCTACACCAGAAAGAGAGTTGTAATCACCTCCACGGTATGATCTCCTCATCCAGCTGTCATCTGCGACAACTGGAATCCATGGTATATTACAACCTGGTAGTATATCGCCTCTTGCTATGGCTAGCTCTTTTTCTACTTTCCCTGCGTCTTCTATTTCCCGTTGCGCAGCCAATTCGAACGCATCGATTATTTCATCTTGGCATTTTTCGTAAATTCTCTTGCTCATGCACGACACGTTCATGCCAGAAAGTATTTCCTCCAGTTGATTGTATCCGCCGCCTGTCATCATTGTACCGGAAACAGCGCTGCGGTTGATATCCATTGTGTTATCACTGTTCTGAAGGCACGATACGCAGTCAACGTGATTACACATTTGGCATTTTACTTTGTACTTTTTTTCCAGTCCGTTTTGTTGACATCCAATTATTTGGAAGTGTTCGACGCCGCAGCCGATACTTGAATGTTTTCCAAGCTGTATTATTTGCTTGAAAACATGTTGAAAATCGACGAAATCTATCCCGTTAGAAACTGGTTTTTCTTCTAACTGCGGTGGTTCTGCTGTTTCTATCAATGCGTAATCTTCTAAATCAGATTCAATTTCTTCCACATTTTGTTCATACGCTTCAATGTCTTCCACGTTTTCTTCATACGCTTCAATGTCTTCCACGTTTTCTTCATACGCTTCAATTTCTTCCACGTTTTCTTCATACGTTTCAATTACTTCCACGTTTTCTTCATACGCTTCCACGGTAGAAAAATCATTCGCAGCAGGCGAGTGTGGCAGCATCTCATAAGAGGTGGAAGGTTCTTCAATCACAGAAAAATCGTCCGCAGCAGGCGAATGTTGCAGCATTTCGGAAGAGCTGGTACCTGCATCGTCTACGGTACAGGTGCTCTGACCTACCGCGAGGTACGCTGCTTTCTTCAAACGTCGCCTAAGTAGAAATAACACACACACACATGCAGGTACCAAATACAAACAATTATCCAGTCATACGGGATTGCCTCGAAATAAGCAAGTGGCTCGGGACAGAACAGTTGCTTATTTCGAAGCAGGTATGCTATTCGGCTTGACTTTGTTCTCGAAACGGGACGATAGAGAACGCGAGAAACGAGTGAGAGATCCGAGGTAGCGGCAAATCATAAAGTGATCGGCCTAGCAGCGATGTTATTGTTTTAACAAGGATAGAATATAGCATGCCCTCTCATTCTCGCACTATGCGTTTCCGAAGGCATGTAGAAGCACATGAACGAAACATGCTCCAATTTACTAATTGCGTGTTACACTCCCTCTTATTGACGATTATTAGTGCACATCTGTGTACGAATGTTATATAATTATTGCTAGGTTTTAAATAATACACAGGACATGTAATTACAAATATTCAAAATGTTCCCGAAATTATTGATATACATAAATGGATATATAATATACGAAAAGATGTTTTAAATGCCACTCTTGAAGAAATAAAGAAAATTTCATTGTAAAACTCTTTTTCACTGGTGCATCGACAAGGAGTTTTGTATATTTTGTATATTGTTGTTACTCGCAGTATAGTAATTCCTCCGAGATTGCGACTGTGGTTGGAGTAGAAATGTTGCAGTGACAGTAGAGGAAACTCGAAATTCTATGGCTGGGCGGCAAGACTCTGTCGCCGCGGCTCGCCTTTGTAGTAAAAGAGGGTCGTAAAAGAGAAGGATAGCATGAGAGGCTCGGAACACATCAGAATAGCTAATACTAGAATGAGAAAGCATATTCCATCGTTCTTCTACTAATTGCCGTCACACAAATAAAACATCGGCTTCTCGCTTTCACAGACCTCTCACTCATTTTTCGGACCTCTTTTCTAAAGGAGAAGGATGGAGTTTTGAGCCGGAGCAGCGAATTGCCAATGTATCAATGGATCAAGGCCGTGCTGTTGAAATTTTTCACGTGACAATTCAGTCGAAACACGATATACGTCGGATTATTTATAACAGAGCACGGTAGGATTTGCACTTTTCAGCTGATTTTCAGCTGGCTCCGCGTACCGCTATTCCCATTGCGGCGACGTTCAGCACGCAACCCACGATCCGTTCGAGGCTCAGGAGCGTATCACTCATAAACGCACGCTGTCAATAGCTTTCCACCTCACCCACGAGGTACTATTGTCGATGCGTTTTTTTTAGTGGTTGCCAGCATACGTTTACGAGTGAGGCTCTTGAGCCTCGAATGATTCGCAGGCTGCGCGCTGAACGTCGCGGCAAGGGGAATAGCGGTTGGCGGAGCAAGCTGAAAATAGGCTGAAAAGTGGAAATCTTGCTAAGCTCTGATTTATAACAATCCGAGTTTGTAAGAAACGATAATTTATAACAGACATTGTAACCGTAACAATGATAAAAAAACGTGGGCATCGCGGGACGGCCGATTTGAATGAAGCTCAAGTCATAATGCGTAAATTTACAGTTTACAATTGATTTAATAATTTCATGGTATAATATTGAAAATGAAAATAAAATTATCAATATTAGAGAAATGATATTTCTTAGTATAAATATATACGGCGAGATCGTCTTTTGTCGCGATTGTTCTCGTACGCACGATCGACGCGAAATTTCGCTGGATGTCCGCTTTCAAAATATGCGAATGGGAGACAAATAGCGGAGAGGGGCCCGAGAATTGGAGTCGATGGTACGCGCCATCATGGTAGGCGCCGAACGCGCAAAGGAGAGCTCTAATATAAAAAATGAAAGAAGGGAGAGAAGGGAATATGTAATATTGTATTACATATGTATTATAAAATACCATGATATTACTGCATCGAAAAATAATGACTTCATGCAAATCTATAATATAAAACATAACTTACCTTTCTTGCCGTTTTTTATTTTTAGATACACGCTTTGCAAATATGGTATAACTCCGATTTTTCTTATTCCCTTTCAAATGCATTCTGCTCCTTGCATTTTCACTTTCTTCTTTTCGTTCCATATTCACACAATTAGCACAATAATTTATAAAAATGAAATAGTTCAAAAGTTATAAATAATACACAACAAATGAAAACTCTATTGAAAACTCTATTGCTTTCTTGCGCGTGTTCACCGTTGTGCGGAAAAAAAAGAAAATCAGAGAGAGGATTAGAAATCCACCGTTGTGCGAGAAAAAAAAGAAAATCAGAAATCCAAGATGGTAAGTAGCTTCCAGACGCACATACATTCGTGTCTTTCTTATTTTATGAAATAAGAAGTTTTTATTATTTACTGTGTTCATTTTTAGGACAAAATGGATTGCAGTCCAGCAACAACACAGGGGCCAGAAAATACGACGGATGGGACGAATGTAAGTACCTTTACGCTCAATATCTCTATCACTTTTATTCTTCTATGTGTTGTGTGAACTGCGATTACTTATGTTCTCATTTCAGTAAATTATTTTTCATGTTTACTTACAGAAAAATCCGGGGAACACCGAAAAAGAAGCACCAAAAAATGCAGACAAACCTGCGAACAATGATTACGAAAAAATAATCGAAACATATAAGAAAGAAGTAAGTATATACAAAATATGTATATATTATATATTATATTATAATTGCGATTTCTCAGCGTGGAATCAACACCCACATGATTATACTACAATAATTATGTTTATGTCTTAGAGATAGCACATCTCAAAAGAGAAGTGAAGAAATTCAAACATAGCAGGGGCAGAAGCGGTGGGAGAGGCAGAGGAGAAGGTGGAGGAGGAAGAGGCAGAGGAGAAGGTAGAGGAGGAAGAGGCAGAGGAGGAAGAGGAAAATGAGGAGGATATGGGAAAAATAATACAACAATAATTTTTAAATAAAAAAAAAATAAAAATACTAATTAAATAAAAAAATACTATGGTTTGTTTATTGTACATTCTACCCATACCCTAATTATAAGTAAATATAATATTATTAGAACATAATTTTTTAATACATAGGTGTATTTAATAAAAAACATAAAGGAAAATAAGTAAAATAAGTAAAATAAATACATATTCCAAACAAATCTTTTTTTTAAATTGGCAAATTCTACCCCTTAAGGGGGTAGGCTAGGGTGATGCAGCGAGGTGACATTACCGGCAAAAATGGGCATAAACATGGGTTTATGAGAAGATTTGGGGCTGGGTGAGGGCTCATTCGAAAGAGGAAGGTCCAATGCAGGGCGGTCTGGTCATGGTTCAACGAGATTGTGTCGATATTTAATAATATGAGTGCCTAAGTAGAGGAAGAATCGACAAAATACATCCGCAGATTCCAAGTATTTTTTAGGTCACTAAAACAGTTCTGTGACTCAAACGGTGACCAGACCGCCCTGCATTGAACCTTCCTCTTTCGAATGAATCCTTATTTAGATCAAAATCTTCTCATATAAGGACGAAAAGTGTATTCCCGTAAAAGCATTTCCAAAGACGAGTTCCGCCATTATCTGGATACTACAGAGCAAGTTACGTGACAAATTTAGTTCAGCTAGTAGTTATAAGGTGGCGTCTAAGTAGAAAGGCTGCCGATCTGGAATCGTAGCCAGAATCAAGCGTCAGCTTGATTACGTCACTCGAACTGTGCTGCGAAGGCAAGCGAAAAAGGCATCATCGCCCGAACGCCGAGTGAGACGCACTACAGTCATGCTATCCTTCTCTCATTCTGAATGTTGAGATTGTCCCTTTTCGCTAAGATTTGACTGCCGCCCGCCTGGATTTTTCACAGCGCCCCATAAACCTCGCCCCATTCAAACTATATCGTATTTGGTATCATTTTAATCAGGAAAATTTATCCAATACGCTAGTAAAAGTTTCACTAAAAAAAAGTCAAAAATAAAAAAGTTTTTTGATTCAATTAGTATTAGTCACACCGATACGTTTCGGCTCTTTCCTTTGATCATCGGACCTCTCTCTTTCCGCCACTGTCTATCCCTTTCTACGTTCACGCTTGGCTGGTCGTCGCGTGTAACCCGTGATTCGACACCTCGCTTAGGTAAATGCAACCACTGGGTCCCAATGTTGGTTGAATTTATCCAGGTTTTACTGTATTCAGCTTTTACTGTATAGACGCGAGGTCCCTCCATTTATTAGTTCTAATAGTACCACATTACTTTTTTATGCAGAATGTTTCAAGGAGTTGACACAAGTAAAAAAAAAATGCAATTCTACTTACATAAAAAATGGATTTGCATTTTTTGAGTGCATCGTTGCATTCACGAAGAAAATGAAATCGCAGAAAAATATACATTATCATACCATTGAACTTTTACATAAACAGCTTTTTCCTATCTCTTACCAAATTCAAGATATAACCCGTCCCAATTGCATGACGTATCCTGTATACTTTTATTAATTAAAAAACATTTATTTAAAAAAGTTAATAACTTCTTCTAAAAATAATTCTCAGATTGCCCGTTCCTTCGGAGCAGGCATATATTTTTCAGCACCGAGGAGTGCTACGGTGTGCTATATAAAATCCACGCGTTCGGTCAGTCAGAATTTATCGGAGCGGGACAATTCTATCATTTGGGTTGAAAGAAGGATAGCATGATCACCGTACATCTCACTCTAAACGCGCGCCAATGTTTCGCTTTCGTTTTTCAGGCGTATCGTGGCGATGCCTCTGGCGAGATGAGCGTTTGAATGTGTTTATAAAAATACTTGAGGCGCTGTTGCCTTCCTAGATCGTATTGCGCGCACGCTAGCTGAGAATTAAACCTTTCAAGTTCGTAACAAAACACGCAAGTGGCTCCACCAGGCCCAACGAAAAAACTACTGTAATACCGACGTTCCGAATCGGTGACGTCACGTACTGTGTCTACCCCCTTAAGACATCCCGTTTTCTAACATAGGATATTTACAGGACGTATTTCAGGCATTCGCAGGACCTTTCAGATATTCATAAGATATCCTCAATATCTTGAACAGATATCTTTAAGATGTTTTAACGATGTTTCTGTGGTATCTGGGATAGTTGTCTTGATTTAACTTTTCGATGTTTCCGAAACCTTGTGCACCGGCCATCTTTTCTTCCTTTTTCCTTTCCTTACTTTTAATTTGTCGGACAAGAATGATTTTTGACCGCACAATAAATATTACGAGCCTGGGCCCATAACCTGATGGGTTATATTAATTAATTTGATGGTGCGTAGCTTTATAATACGTTTTAATATGAGAAAAATAAGAATATACATGTTTCGCGTGACGCATGTCTTGGCAACTACTCACTGCTACGGAATATAAAAACAAAAGAAAACTCATAAAGAGCGCCACACATAAAAACGTAGCTGCCCAAAATTAATTGTCGATAATCTATCGATAACGGAGGCATCCGTATATATCGATTATCTATCACGAATAAAAAATAAAACTAACAAACCGTAAAAGATTGAAATTTCTTTATATCCTTACATTCTATCCCAACCAATTTTCCTCGTATATGTTCGCATTTACGTATTGTAATAAATAGAATAACAGTAATATCTAATTGAAGAAATCACTTTTGTATCACGTACATACATATATATATATATATATATATATATATATAAAACTTAAATATTAAAATAAATATAAATAAAGGAAGGAGTTCAACTCCTTTTTTTAACTGCTTCCCAAGTTAATGTACGTCAAAGTGTTAATGTATTAAAAAAACGTTAATGCATTAAGAATCAGAACTGAAACCGTAAAATCGGGATTCGAACTGATTCTCCTAGTTTCTTAATTCAGCCATATTGCCATGGACGAAATTATATTATTTTGTCGATTCGTCGATGCTGCTGCCACGTGCTTTAGCGGTTTCAGCATCGAGCCGATAACGTAGAAATGACGAGAGCAGCCGAACTCTGCCAAACCCGCAGAGCTCACACGGACACGTGGGACAACGCGCTTGTGAGCCAGGAACGTCTATTCTAGTATACATATATCAGGTATAACTCATAAATATTCAATCATGTTTATTGGTTGTCACTTACCTTCTGTTTAGAAACGAGGACCGTGGGACCGTAAAGGCTGCGTTCACAAGTTTCCGAGATATTGTTACTAGGGATGAGCAATATCACAGCCGACTCTATACTCCGTTCAACGAGACGAGTCACCAAGACAAAACAAACAACTCCCTCGCTTTTCACGTGATCGGTTCTGCGACTGCTGTCATTGGCTGTCACGTGTTACAATTCAGGGCTAAGTTATGGTGGTCCCTTGCCTGGGGGCTCTTGCATGCAAGGTCAGGCTTATCTTACAATGCGATTTGGGGATCCGGAATCCGTAAGTCGGCCCTGCCCTGCTCACGTGCACGTGTTTATACTTGGTGACTTGTCTCGTTGAACGGAGTATAGTACTAGCCATGCTGAACAACGTGGTAATACCGCTCACGTGACAATCGGGAGTCCTATTTTCAAAAACAGAGTCCTGTGCTCGGAATTGTAATTAACGTCTTTTTTAATTAAAAGCTGTAGTAATATACACTATTTTGTATTAATTATGTATAAACAATATATAAATGTTGCAACTATGGCAAATAGAAGTGATGTGGTAGTATAAAATTGTTATAAATGTGATATATATTTTGTGTACTCTCGAAGTAGTTTGGTGTTGTGAAGCATGATATTTGAAATATTGACAGTGGTTTCAAGAAAATTTAGGTATGAAGCAAAATAAAACCATCTTTGGATCAAATTGAAACATTTAAGAATTGATAAACGTGTATATAAGTTAATAAAAACCTTGAAACAAGTGAAATTATTGGAACAAAACCAAAGAGGTTATGTGAAGTTCAGAGAGTAGCCGAGAGTTTGACGACGTTGATTGGCTGGGAGTCTGGGAGTCCGGGAGACAGATAGAGTAGGGTAGATGTTGATATATTCAGACCGGACTCCCGCGGTGTTGCCATTTTTACTTCAGCACGGCTAGTACTACAGGGTGATCCTCTCGCTAGGGGACACAAAGGAACACTGGTGACAATGGACCCCTTGACCGCACCATAAAGAGGTCCGTATTGTCACGTGCCAGCGGGGACCTACCCGGGCCGAGACGACTCTGTGTGTCTTTATGGTGCGGTCAAGGGATTCATTGTCGCCAGTTCCTTTGTGTCCCCTAGCGAGAGGATCACCCTGTAGAGTCGGCTGTGCTATGGCAATATGTTTCGATTAATTAAATATCGATAGTTTTTTTCCTAATAATCGATTATTTTTGTCAATGTTTCTGCAAATCAATTAATCGATTATCGATACTTTTTTACATAACATTGATATTTTTTATCTCTGTGAGAAAACTGAACAACATGATATGACAACGCGACGCGCACTCTTCAATAAGCGTGTAATTTTCGAGAAATGTTGTATGCTCATTGGGTATAAGTCATGTTCCGAAATTCATTGCCAGCACTGAAAATCTGTACATAATACGTAATTAGATTCCTGCACTGGCAGTGAATTTCGGAACGCGACTAAATAAGAACGCCATACGCATTTGTGTTATTATATTCGTGTGACTCTTATTAATTGTTCTTCATTCTTATTCTGTGATCTTAGATTTAAAAAATTATCTTATCCAAATGCTCCATCTATAATTTTCTTTATCATCTCAATCCTTTTACATCTGTTCTGCTATTGCAGGTACAGTGACTTTTTATAATGTACACATAATATTTTGATGTTTATGCTGCTTATGCATATCTATTCTTAGTATATCTCATTCCCTATAGATTTAATAAAAACATTTTTTCTGGTCACGAAGTCAACCCTGTTGCACTTACAGGTCAAGAACCTCAAAATACTATTACTACTTGGGGGAAATTCATTAATATTCTTCGAAGTTAACATTGAATGTACGATTCTGATTTAACTATATTTTTTAGTAAAACTTATTACTTATTAATATTATTAAAAACTTATTACTTATTAATATTATTAAAAACTTATTACTTATTAATATTTGTTGTTTACCTGTATATGCATTTTCTAAGCTACACTCTAGGAAATGTGCTCAGGGTGATGTTTCCAAAATCAGCTCTAGTAAAAAAGAATTCGATACTTCGATTATTGATGTTCAATTATCGATTTTTTAACTAATCGATTATTTTAACATGGATATTTTTTTCGAACATCGCCCATCCCTAATTGTTACTGTAACGCGTAATGTTATCGCGTGAATTGGTTAAAGTAATATGGCGACATTGTCATGGGAATATTTACAGCCTGTCTATATTTTGCTGTATCGATGGTCATAAATTAAGAGCGAAATTCAAATCATCTGAGCGAGCGTTCCTGTTGTCGAGTAACCTTTAAAGATAATCATCTTTAGGGACTTCCCTTATTTTCCCGAATTCAGAGAAAGAGCCCATATAACTTTTCCAACCCCTGTCACATCACTCTCAGTCCCGGAATTCGGACATCGGATCATTATCGATCCTACCCTAAAATCCAAAAACCTTGTAACCGCAAAATTTACGACTTCCTTTAAGAATTCAGCCACCGGACCCGTACGTGACTCCGGCTCGCGCTTTTCCCGCCTAAAAACGCCCCCAATGCCAAATATAAAGGTAAGCTCTCTGGAAGAGCAAAGTTAGTCTTATTGTTAGTTCAACGTTAAGAGTACGAGAAACGTCTGTAGAGTGAAGAATAAACTCTCAACCAAATAACCCAGTCTTGTTATTTGCGATCCGACGACACTGTAAAATAGACAAAACCTACATTGTAAATCTTTCAACGTGGGCGATCGAGTTTGGAGAAGGTTAGAAAATCCAGAGAACAAAGCTTACGTCGCTTGAAAACTTCTTAAAGACTAATTTATGACGAACCGTAGTAATGTTACGTCCCATCTTGCGGGCGTTTATTCTACGGTAAATACGTTACACGGGTTCTGCCGCTTAAAGCGCTAAAGCGTACCTTGACCTACCTTTCGAGTGATACGGGATATAGGATGGGAGTTCAATGATCAGAGTACGCGTGTATTTTCGCCTTGCACACGTCGGTCACTTACACTTGAGCTCTCGCTTTACACTTACGTCGCGGATCGGACGGAACACTAGACTCGCGGCGCGTGGCTACGACTCGACCGTGTCCTGCATAGCACACGGATGCACTCCTGGAGCTTGTCCTATTATGGGCCTGGAACCTCAGACCTCGGGGATACACTCATGTTGATCCGTCGGCCGAGCACGTCGTTGATGATCTTCCTGGTATCGAGTAGACTAAAATGCGGGTCTACTGCGGGTCGCGAACGAGCAGAACTTCATCTCTGCTTTACACTATCACGGAACTGGCGTAGTTACGTCGCGCCGATAACTTATACTCCCAAAAGGGAAGTAGGTCACACTCCTTGCTTGCGAAAACCTGCAAGCAAAGGTTTTTCGCCATCGCATTCCGCGAGTTCCCCGATTTCGTATCGCAGGCGTCGCCAAGCGAGAAAACGCTGATGTTTTGCGGATTCCAGAGCGGGACCTCTTTGGAACGGCGAAAGACGAAAATGGGTTATAACTAGACTACGAAGTCTTTTCTGATATCCTGTCTTTTCATGCACTCTAAGAGAGGGTCGTAAATTTTCCTCAAGGGTTGTTTTTTGGCCAGTACAGGGTCTTAACGTTTCCTGTTTTCTCTGGGTCCCACGCTTTCTCCTTGCACATGTGCGCTGTAACATTCTAGCATCTTGGCGGAGCGCCTTCACTTCCATGCGCCCGAGGGAGGACCACAGCCTGGAGAAGGGGTCTGTACTGAACGGGGTGGATTCTTCCACCATAGAACGAGGGATGATCCTGAGGGGGATCCAGGATCCACCAAGGAAGGGATATCGACCAGCGCGAGCGTCTCGCGAAGATCTCCTCCGCTAAGCGCAAAACGAGCAGATTGATTTTGAAGTCCAAACACTACTGATTGCTCTCACACAGTCTAACGTTTTTGAGCTCTTGTTATTGTACCTGCAAAGTGACAAATAAATAGTTGATTTTTTGAGATATTACAAACAGTTGTTTGAATCCGTCCCGCGCTGCACGACTAGGGCGCTTCAGTGCTCCACGGGTACCCTTACCCACGTCTGAAATCCGAAAATTCCCTGAATCACTAAATCCACACGCAACATTACTAATACATTGAATTCTATAGTATTTTTCACGAGAGAGTAGTACCATCGGAAAATTGAGCCCCAAGCGAATGCACTGTGATAATCTTTTACCCATGGCCACTACGTTCAAAGTTACCGATTCGCTAAAAGCATCACTCGTACTTCAACAACTATCTAACAGCCATGGATGCATATGTTTTGCGGAGTGTAGTTATATCTTACGGGGGGTGCTCTAATTCTTCCCGATCTACGAATCGGTTGTTCCGCGGTAGGCAGTTCTTGTTCTCTATTATTTCTTAACGGGTTCACTGCTTGTTGGGGTTCCATCTCAATCGAATAATTTATGTATTTTCTCGCATTTTTATCTTCGGTACATGCACGTGAAGGGGTGTACTCTCCAATCAGTCTCATTTGATTTATGCGTCGTTTCCAAGTTCGTCCATCATTCAGTTTAACCATGTAATGCAACCCTCCTATGCGCTTTAGGATTCTACTGAACGCCCATTTGTCTCCGCACTGATAGTTTCTACAGCCCACTCTCTCCCCTTCTGTAAAAATTCGTAAGCTCTTACTGTGGTGTCTTTATACCGTTTCGTTATTTTTAGGTCGCATTATATCTAGTGTACATCTAACTTTCCTATTAAACATTAATTCCGCAGGGGAGATTCCTGTCGTACAGTGTGGAGTAATGCGGTATTTCATCAGTATACGCTGTAATGCTACATGTAGATTTGGCTTTTGCATATTTATTGTATGTAAAGATTTCTTTAGAGTTTGTACGAACCGCTGTGCTAAACCATTTGTAGCCGGATTATAAGATGTTGTTAATTTGTGAATAATTCCGTTCTTTTATAAAAATTCCTGAAACTGGATACAAAGGTACGTCCGTTGTCTGATACAATTTGTATTGGTAAGCCAATCCTTGCAAAAATTTCATGACATTTTTATATTGTAGTGTCTGCCGTAATGTTGTTTACTATAAAACCTTCAGGCCATTTTGTGTACGCGTCATCTATTATTAGGAAATTGTATCCTTTGAATGGGCCTGCGAAGTCAATGTGTATACGCTCGAATGGGAAAATGGCGGGTTCCGCTATGTACGATTCCGCATGCTTGTTGCCAGTTCCATGGCCTTGTCGAAAGTCAAATTTTTGGTCTCAAGTAACCTCGCAATGCCAAAAACGAATTGATTGCATAACGCCGTTTTCAAGTAGGTGCCAAAGTTGCAATTTAGGCTTAATTTTTATAACGCCGCGACGTAATGTAGTATGCTCTCTCCTTCCTTCTGGCGCCGTTGGTGAAAGCGAAAATTCTCTGCAATTTCAACTGGTGCCGGAGCGTAGAATTGTCCAAGCTTCTATACTAGGTCTTGGTAGGTGCCCGTGTACGGATCATCGGACGCACACTTGTTACTCATTACGTCGAAAGCTGACGCACCAATGTAATGCAGCAGACATGGGACTTTATCCTCGTCTACCACTTTGAATAGTTTAAACGCGCCTTTCAATCGTTCAACCCATCGTTCCCAATTCATGAATGGCTTAAACGGCTCAATACTGAAAATAGCTTGTACACTCAGTCCCATCGAAGTTGTCGCAATGAAGTTGGCGCGCTAACGCCGTCGCGGCGTGAATGCGCTAGCGCGCCAACTTCACTGCGACATCTTCGATGGGACTGAGTGTACACGTGATTCAGCTATTGAATATTTATCCAGGTTGCGATTTATGATCACCACGATCTCGAACGACGCAAAAGGTATTGTAATGCGTAATCGCAACCGTGGGCCACGTGGCGCAGTTTGTAAGTGAGCTTACCTGGTCTTCGTAATTCTTTCCTGATGTATCTTTTCCTTCATATTAGCATACCATCCTCGTCGCCAATTCTTCTTGTTGTGTTAAGGGGGTAGACACGGCACGTGATCTCTCCGATTCGAGACGTCGGTATTACAGCAGTTTTTTCGTTGGGCCTGGTGGAACCACTTGCGTGGTCTGTTACGAATTTCAAAGGTTTAATTCTCAGCTAGCGTGCGCGCAATACGATCTAGGAAGGCAACAGCGCTTCAAGTACTTTTACAAGCACATTCAAACGCCAGAGGCATCGCGACAATACGGCTGAAGAACGAAAACGAAACATTGGCGCGTGTTTAGAGTGAGATGTACGGTGATCATGCTATCCTTCTTTGAACCTAAATGATAGAATTGTCCCACTCCGGTAAATTCTGATTGACTGAACGCGTGGATTTTATATAGCGCACCGTAGCACGCCTCGCTGCTGAAAAATATATGCCTACTCTGAAGAACCGAAGGAACGTGCAATCTGCGAATTTTTATAGAAAAAGTTATGAGCTTCTTTTATTTTTTAATTCATAACAGCATACAGGGTGCATCAGGCAATTGGGACGGGTTATATCTTGAATTTGGTAAGAGATAGGAAAAAGCTGTTCATGTAAAAGTTCAATGGTATGATAATGTTTATTTTTCTATGACTTTATTTTCTTCGTGAATGCAACTATGCACTAAAAAAATGCAGATGCACTTTTTGTGTAAATAGAATTGCATTTCTTTCTTTACTCGTATCAACTCCTTGGAAAATTCTGGATAAAAAAGTAGTATTAAAACTGATAAATGGAGGAGCCTTGGCTCCTTCTCTCCTTCTCTTCCCTCGCTACTATTCCTCCTCACTATTACCTATCAGCTATATCTAACAATACAATGTTTAAAAAACTAATATTTCGTGAGATATTTCATATTTTTCATAAGTCATACCATTCAACTTTTACACCAATAGCTTGTTCCTATCTCTTACCAAATTTAAGACCAAATAACTCGTTCCAATTGCGTGACGCTTGTATTTCCAGAAATCTATAGTAATTTTGTTTTTCGAAACTAATAAAAAATACAAAGGAGTCAATATTCTGAGTGAATGCAAATAATTTAAATAAATACATATCTCATATACAACTTATGTATGTAAACATTTGCAGAATTATTGCAAAGAGGAGGTATATTCTTCTCTTGTTATACCTCTTCTTTGAGCGAGGTTTGTTATGGGGCGCTGTGAAAAATCCAGGCGGGCGTCAGTCAAAATGAGAGAAGGACAGCATGACTGTAATGTGTCTCACTCAGTGTTCGGGCGTTGTTGCCTTTTTCACTTGCCTTCGCAGCACAGTTCGAGTGACGTAATCAAGCTAACGCTTGATTCTGACTACGATTCCAAATCGGCAGCCTTTCTACTTAGACGCCACCTTATAACTACTAGCTGAATTAAATTTGTCACGTGACTTACTCTGTAATATCCAGATAATAGCGGAACTCGTCTTTGGGAATGCTTTTACGGGAATTGGTTATTCGTCCTTATATGAGAAGATCTTGAGCTGAATAAGGGCTCATTCGAAAGAGGAAGGTTCAATGAATGGGGCTCAACAAATCGTATTAGTCAAAAAACTCTTATAGTTACCTAAAATATACTTGGATTCAATGGGCGTATTTTCTCGATTTTTCCTCCACTTTGGACACTCATATTATTAGATATCAACACAATCTCGTTAAACCATCGGTTGAGCCCCCTGCGTTGGACCTTCCTCTTTCGAATGAGCCCTCACCCAGCCCTAAGTGCTCTCATATAAGGACAAATAACCGATTCCCGTAAACCCATTAATAGGCCCATTTTTACCGGTAATGTCACCTCGCTGCATTACCCGTGTCTACCCCCTTAATAGTAAGTAAAAGCTGGATAAGTACAACAAAAGATTGGCTGGATAAGTGCAACATCGCTATCCTCTCCACTTGGGGGGATCCTCCTAGGCGAACCATTACATTACATTTTAATTTTCCTGGGCAAGCCCAAGATGGCGTTTCAGGGGAAAAATTCAGGGGACGTCGCCTTATTTAGCAACCAGCTCTCTTCATGCCAAGACCCCTCAAGAGATCTAACAGCTATTCCTGCACCAGTTACCTCCGACAGGCCTCTTTTTGAGCCGTCAGCGTAGATTTCAATAGCTTCATGGGGTCCTTCCTCCCCCCAAAGACCCTTCTTAATTTCTCCCACCAGACATTCATCTGGGATTTCGACCTCTTTCCTTTTTTTCCCTGCCTCCCACTCAACTAATACACAACCACCCTCTATCATATCACACAATCTATTTCTTTCTTCCCTCTCTATATTACAACTCAACGTTCTATTTGCAAAGATTTCAGTATTCCGCCATGCCCTGACCCACGGGTCTGAATCCTCGGGGAGATCCTCGTCTCTGGCAACCAGGGTCCTCATCAAGGATTCAAAGACCAACCCCTTCCCTTTAATTCTTTGTTTTAGGATAAATCTTTCAAGGAGGGCTTCCGCCCTTGACTCCAGGTCCATTATACCTGCCTCTACATTCATAACATTGATAGGAGTAGATATCCTGTAACCCATAGCCGTACGAATGCCAGCGTTATGCAGTCTCATCACTTTATTCATAGCTTTGCTGTTTTCCCAAAAGAAAATAAACAAACCGTACTCTATGACCGATCTAATCAAGCCTTTAAAAAAGATCAGCATAGTATTAGGCTTGACTCCCTTTTTGATTCCTGAGATAAATCTTAGGATATCTAATCTTTTCCTTACTTTATCAACAACATACTCTATGTGTTTACCAAAGTTCAAAGCACGATCCAATATAATCCCCAGAAACATTGTTTGGTTTCCTACTTCAATTAGCAATTCCCCTATTCTAACAACGCTCGAGACCCTACCACTGTTCCTCGCCCAAGAGAAAAGAACAGCCTTCGACTTTTCCTCTGCTAGGTCCAAACTTAACGACCTAAGGTTTTCCTTAAGTGTATCCACCGCGCCTTCTAAACTATGTCTCATTTCTCTAAAGTCCTTACCGGAGATATAGATAACAATATCGTCAGCGTACAACATAATTCTAACACCCCACTGTTCGATGTTTTTACTAATTTCTGCCGTATAAATATTATAAAGTAAGGGGCTCAAAACGGAACCCTGTGGCAAACCTCTATTGATATTCCCTTTAACCTCTGCTGAGAACTTCCTAAGACAAACGGCAGACCTATCCATTAACCAATTCTCTATAAAACTCCTAATCTTTTTCGGACAAGACTTCCTCTTCAAAACATGAATTAGTTTCCCATAGTTCACATGATCATATGCAGACTTTATATCTAGAAAAACCGCTAGTGTGTCTTGTTTGTTTTTAAAACCCGCTTTAATATCAGTTACTAAGGTCACGAGATTATCAATAGTGGATTTCCCTTTCATAAAACCACTCTGATTAGAATCAATAATATCCGCCTTCTCCGTCCATTCAAAGAGTCTATCTTTAATAAGTCTTTCTAGAATTTTACCCAAACAATTTATCAATGATATTGGTCTTAATGCCTTTTTCCCCGGTTTCTCCAAGAATCTAATTATAACCTTTTTCCAGCTTTTCGGAATCCTACCTTTATTCCAAATCCAGTTATAAATCAACAGCAAGCAACCCCTCATATTCTTACCCAGTCTCTTGATATATCCGTATGAGATACCATCCACCCCAGGAGCAGAAGTGAGGCGGACGTTATCCAAGATATTTTGTAAGTCCCTGTCACCAAAACAATCAAAGACCCCGTTTGTTGAGCTGTTTACCTGAATCGACAAGGATTCCAACTCTACACTATCAGGGCTAACATTAACTAAATTATCCTCCAATTGGGATAATTCAAAAACTTTTTTAATCTCCTCTTCCTCCAATTTATTTAACTCCTCCTCATTAATGATCCTACATCCTGTTTTGTTAATTCCATTTTTGATTTGTTTAATTTTCTGCCAAGCTTCCTTTGAGCTTGTGAAACAGTCTATTGATGCAGCGAAATCGTCCCAAGCCTTGTTCTTTTTACCCTTAATCAACTTCTTCATATTTTTTCCCACCTCCCTCAGTGTTAACCAGTTATCCTGATTAGGTCTTTTGACAAAATTCCTAACAGCAGATCTTCTAGCCTTTTTCATTTCGTTACATTCATCATCCCACCAAATTTGTTTTTTGGGAGGGGTCCTACCATTATTTCTCTTCCTAATTCTAAGATTGTTTGGCCTATTTCCCGGGGGAGCTCCACCAGCCTTAATAATAGATCTTTCTAATGCATCAGTGAATTCAGTCACCCTAATGTCTATGTCGACCTCTTCCCATCCCTCTATATTCCAATTTTCTAACAGCTTAGATCCCTCATCCTCAGACGAAATCAGGAATAAGTCCCAGTTCGTATTATTTACCTTAAACTTTTTTGTCGAAACCCCTGATACACAAGACCTATTCAAAAGCTCATCTTCAAAACTCAAACCGATTACCTGATGGTCCGAACCCAATGTCTCGTTTTCTTCGAAAACCATGGCTTTTTCCATAATCATGTGTGAACCAATAAATAAGTCTAAGTTGGACGCAGGACGCCCGTCCGAACCTACCCTTGAGTTCGTATGGGGATTTACTACAAACATATTATTATCCCTAATTACACCTTCCAGTAAGGAGCCTTCCCTGCTGTCCACTACGCAATTCCAAATTTTATTCCTAGCATTAAAGTCGCCCATGAAGATGGTTTCGACTCCAGTCCGTTTATTTTTAAATAAGTACACCCAATCCATTCTATCCCACTTACCCCCCGGCCTTCTATAAACCAAAATCAAATCCCACCTAGTTTGGTCAATCTCAATCGAGATGCCCAAGATCTCCCTATCCTCTCCCTTCCAGGAGATATCACGCCTAATCGAAAACTTTACACCCTCCTCAATAACAAAAGCCAAACCTCCCCCTTGTCTGTTTTCATTCAAATCATGTCTAATGACATTGAAACCCGGAATTACAAATCTATCTTTTTTCTTAAGCCAGGTTTCTGTGATTCCCATAATATTAAAGGGTCTAGCCGTATAAGCATAGTGAATCGGCCCCAGCAACACTTTCGGTTGATATTTATACCACATAATGCTTTTTGCCTAAACAACAACTGTGTGCAATTTCAACCCCCAACCCCCTCTGATAAGGGAGATATGAGGGTAAAACCGAAAACCTTTATCATTTTTTTTCTCGCAAACTATTTAAGATATTTGATCAGATTAAAGTGCAAATAGTAGGTATTCATTAGCTGTATATCATATTTTTTTTTCAAAATTTTTATTCGATGATTAAGGGTTGAAAATTAATAAATAAATTTTTGAAAATGATTTTTATAAACAATCCCTTGGATGACACCCACCGAAAAAATTACAGCGTACCAGTACTACCTGGAAATGTACTAACATTATTCCAGTTATTGATGAAAACAGCGACGAAGATTAAAACTTATTTACAAGCGTGTTTTTTTAACAAAAGTTTTTGAGTGTTCTGTTTCAAATCATATACTTCAACCTGACAATACATAACACAATCAGCTCTTTTTAGGGCTTAATAATCAGCCCTTTTCAGGGCTCCCACATACTTAAAACGAGGAACACCTTAGTTGCATTTATCAAAGGGTGCCATTTTTAACGTACAACATAATCAGCTCTTTTTAGGGCTCCCACATACTTAAAACGAGAAACACCGTGAAAACACGGACGTTAAAAGTTAGGACCAGAAAACTTAATTAAAAAATTTAAATTGTTAATATATTATTTAAATAAATGACTGTTAAGTAACACACAGTTTAGGGAAAGAAGAACTCATACTTTTCTGAGAGCTGTTTCTGGTACGAGAAACGTGGCGGGTCGGCGTTACGTATTCCCCTGTAGGTCGGTTAGGTTGAGCGCCTCTATCGTTCAGGCCGGCTTTGCCTTATGAAAGGGCGTTGCATTGGTTTTATTTTTTTTTAACTATGATGTACCAATCCGACACTCTTGAAATTTTTACAGATAATAGTTAAATAGTAAAGGATTATTCGTAATTTTTTCGGTGGGTGTCATCCAAGGGATTGTTTATAAAAATCATTTTCAAAAATTTATTTATTAATTTTCAACCCTTAATCATCGAATAAAAATTTTGAAAAAAAAATATGATATACAGCTAATGAATACCTACTATTTGCACTTTAATCTGATCAAATATCTTAAATAGTTTGCGAGAAAAAAAATGATAAAGGTTTTCGGTTTTACCCTCATATCTCCCTTATCAGAGGGGGTAGGGAGTTGAAATTGCATACAATTGTTGTTTAGGCAAAAAGCATTATGTGGTATAAATATTAACCGAAAGTGTTGCTGGGGCCGATTCACTATGCTTATACGGCTAGACCCTTTACCAATATATTCTTTGATTTCATTTAGTTTACCTCTAACACTTCTCGCATTCCAGGTTCCTAGACAAAGCTTACCATTAATAACAGGAGTCGCCATTTCTTCTTTTTAGAAAAATAGTCATATCTCCCCGCCCTTCTACCAGCCATTTCATATACTCCTTAATCTCATGAAGTATATTCCTTTTTTCTTTCCTCCATGCATCCAAGTAGGAGGGGCAATAATAAAATTCAATCCTACAAAATATAGCGAAATTATAAACTGTATTTATATAAATGACACAACAATATCTTACTAAATGGCTCCATGGGGCCAAACCCTTCACCTTTTCACATACAGATATCAAAAATAAGACAAAAACATTACTTCTTATAGATATTAAATTCGAAATACCTACATGTTTATGTTTTTTATTACACACAACCACCTTAATGTATCGAAGGTGACTTGACCTTGTCACTGAAAGGCTATAAAGGTCTATTTCCAGGACCCAACGCAATTTTATCCTTATACTATAAAAAAAACTCAAATTGTATTAATGTCAAAAAAATTTTAAGCATACTAAATAAAATAGGAAATAAAATGTCGCCTGATAAACCAACGATAGGTTTTAAGCTCAAAAAATAAAACAAATATAAGACATTTTTCACTTTTTCCCTAATTAAGTAGTATAATAGAAAAATCCACAAACACTTCAACACATACGACCAAACCACTCTCATCCTAAAAAACACAAAACCCTTATAGTCCATACAACTAATTCTCATTACTGTCTTCTTTGTTAGAGGTAATTCTTCCTTCTATCCTCTTCATTAACTCTTCGATTCTACTCTTTTTATATTCGTCCTCCTGCCTAATATTTTCACGCGTCCATCCATACTGCTGGTGTGCATTGCGAGCAATGCTTTCCAATTCTGCCTGTTGCGCCTCCTTCGCCGCCTTTTGGGCTTCATAACGTTCTCTTCTTCTTCTGAATTTCTCCTGAGTTTTTTCTGGGATTGGAACTGACCAGTTGGGCCTATGCCTTATGGTATTCCAGTAGTCATAATCTTCATTCTCTATTGAGGTGCTGGTCCTCTTTTTGTTTTCACATAGCATCTTTTCCACCTCCTGTTCGTATCCTTTGTCCACTATTAATCTCATCAAATCAGATAAAAAGTTCTCTTCCCTTTGCTTTTCTAACTGCTCGATCAACTTTTTATGCGCACGCTGTTCCAACACACTAATCTTCTTGATTGTCTTCTCCATTGGGTAATCGTTTCCAAATTGTAGGCCTTCGAACCTATTTTCTACAGTAATATTGATTGAACTCGCACCCGGTTGGGAATTCTCAGTCCTTTTTTCTTCTTCCCGCAGTCTTCCTCTTTCTCTTCCTCTTCCAAAACTCTGTAAGTTACTACTTCTTGTGTTTCCCAAAGTGTTCTCCCATCTTCTAGCTGCCATGTTGGCAGCATCATATTTATTCTTTGCCTCTCTTGATACATAAAGTTCATCGTCCAGGGGAACCTCCTTCAGTTCCCAGAAATCAGTTTTTTTCAAAGGGAGCGATGGGTAGTCCCTACTACCACCTTCTCTTCCCAAATCTTCATTTTCCCAGCTTACACCCAGCTGTTTAGCAACAATACCTTTTGCAGTGGCATAGGCCACATTTTTATAGGCCATAACTTTTCTAATTGCCCTTTCTCTTTGGTGCACCCAGCAAGTTTTCGACAATGAGGTATGATTCCCACCACAATTCAGGCAGATAGGCGATTTATCACATCTCCCGTGTTCTTTATCTAGACAGATAAGACATTTCCTTACCGCTTTGCAAGAATCTTGAATATGCCCATAGGCAAAGCATTTATAACATTGCTTTACAGGGTCTATATAAGGCACCACATTTAGGGCTACATGGTCTTCCCCAATTTTAATCGAAGTAGGGAGTCGGTCGCCCTTCACTGTGACCATTATGGCGATACCATCCGTCCATACTTTTTTTCCATCCTTGATTACTTTCTTCCTCATCCTCTCGAATTTAAAATCCCCCTGCCCTGGCATTACAAAATCAATCAATTCCTCGATTGAGTCCTCCCATTCCGTGATGACCCCTCTACGCGTCTTTTTGCGATCCAGAAGAAAAGCGTCGTAGCCAATGCCCTGCTTTTCCGCCATCTTGATTATTTCATTAGCTGCTGCCATATCACTGAAAGTAATTTCTGCTTTATTGAGACCTATCATTTTCAGGCCTCTAATGAAGTGTGTTTTTCCACTCAAAATCTTAGAAATTTTTACTATATTGTTCCTTCTGAATTTACTGGTATTTTCCCTCCCCAGTACCATTGTAACGAGGTATTCTCTGCTTCTCAATTCTTCTACATAAAAAACTTTGTTCTCACCTCGATTCCTATTTTTCTTCAGATTCAAGAAGTCTTTATCCGCTTCTTTATTCACAGGAACCTTTGAGGCCGCGCTCGATGATGCCACGCTTTCACAAGCTTCTTCGCCTTGCTGGTTGTTTAACTCGAGGTCCTTACTACCTGGATTTAAACTATTAGAGTCGTTTCTACTTTCTTCATCTCTCTTGTCCCTTTTATTACCTTCTTCAAAATTTTCTACGTCCTCTTCAGCAGCTCCCTTCCTTACTTTTCTATGCTCATCCAACACCTTATTGCTTATAGCGTCGTCCTTTGAAGACTGGGACGCCACAGGGCCTTTCTTCTCACAAACTTGTACGACATCAATGCCAACCTTTGCAGGGGGCTCAAGCTTATCCCTAGTAGGGGTTGGTGACCCTACATTGGTATCATCTAGGGATCCTAACTGCTCTACACTTTTACTAGGAACTTCCTTATTCGTCAGGTTGGTAGTATCCAACGGTACGGTGCTACGGTTAAATTTTTCAAAAAACTCCCTAGCCTCCGCATCTTCTTCTAGATATTCCGATTCAAAATCAACAACCATAACTTTATCTTCCACCGCTCTATTTTTCTTCCAAGACACATCTCCTTCACTTACACTCCTATTCTTCTTTTTTTTACATTTCTTCTTTATTTCTCTCCACTGGAACTCTCCACCCTGTGGCACGGAGGTGTCACAGGGGGGCCCACCGGCCTCCCCTTTATCAATTTTCCTATGCAAGCTTTTCGTGAGAAAATAAAACCCCAACGAAAAATCACACCTATACAATAACCCCCCTGCGTATTCTTAAAAACTCAAGCCCAGAACCCACTGCAGTACTACTCCTTATAGTCCAAAAAATCACACCGCTCTCAGAAACGTCCGATCCTTACGGTTGCCTCCGTGGAACCTCCGACTCTAATTCTCCTAGGCGAACCGAGACGCTCGACCAGGAAGCCGTGTAATATGTTCCGAACCGTAATATCGGTGTGACTAATACTAATTGAACGATAAAACTTTTTTATTTTTAAATTTTTCTTAATGAAATTTTTACTAACGCATTGGTAAGATTTTTCTGATTAAAATGATACCAAACACGATATAGTTTGAATTATATTTATTTATTTATTCAGAATATGCAGCGGTAATGCCACGAATGATCGGTAATGAGCAAGAGCCGTTATTCCATATTTGATTGTGAGTCGAGCAACACACGGTGCGATTGATAGCAAAAATTTTAAAAGTAACTAAGTCACGGTATTTTCAGTGTTAGATTTGTATTCCACGAAAAAATAAATATCTAAAATTACCACAATAGCACATACAAATTTGTCCACTGCATGACACAGTCTGCGACCTTTCAGAATATTCGGGGTCTGTTTTCTGTTATAAAGTCTTGCCATAAAACTTTGAAAAAGAAAGGACAGTCAATGATGGGTCATGATGGGGTATGTGCGGGCAATGACGCACTCAGAATTTGTTCTTGGAAGTAGCTAAGTTGAACGAATAAAAATATTTTTAATACAAAAAACAGTGTTATTAATATGTAACATAAACAGTAATATTAATTTAATTTGGAACAGATTTTGGAAAATTTTCTGTTGTTCCTCTTCCTTTTTCTTTGGGGGGTGCTAGAGCCTCTTGGCCCCCCCTTGAGTGCGCCAGTGTCAGCGCGGGGTATGCAAGGACGCGAACTTTCAAACGTTTGGGACGTTCGACTCTGTTCACCACATGGCAGAATAAGGGAATATACTAAGCGCTTAGTATGTCATTCTCTGTTAAAAATGCCTACTTCCGCTACCTGTGAAAAAGGTAAAAATGCCCACCTGTTAACAGTCTGCTAAGAGACGAGTCTCTGTTAACAGTTAAATGATATTTTTCGTTTAAGAATCATTATTTTATAAATATAACAGTAATTTTCGAATTATTTTTTATTCAGTTCTTGTATTTTTTCAGAATGTTATATATCAAATATTCTTATTTTTCATATATTTATTTAGTATCGATTATTACAATAATTGTATTATTGTATTACAATTAGAATGTAATACAATTATAAGGTAAAATATAATTGTTTCCCAAGCAGCACCGACGAGATAATTATTGTACTGTGACAAAGCTAAATCATCTCGTTTGTGGTATAACAGTTTTCTTCGGGGGTACAATGGGTAATATCACTATTCTACATTATCCATCATTCCTATTTACCGATCGTACCCCAGGCCCACTGGGTCCACTCATCGACGAGATACTGTTAAAGACTGCCAGCCCCTGTGTTAAAGTTCGGCACGCCAAGTGGGCCCAGTGGGCCTGGGGTACGATCGGTAAATAGGAATGATGGATAATGTAGAATAGTGATATTACCCATTGTACCGCCGAAAAAAACTGTTATACCACCAACGAGATGATTTAGCTTTGCCACAGTACAATTATTATGTCTTCGGTGCTGCTTGGAAAACAATTATATTTTACCTTATAATTGTATTACATTCTTATTGTAATACAATAATACAATTATTGTAATAATCGATACTAAATAAATATATGAAAAATAAGAATATTTGATATATAACATTCTGAAAAAATACAAGAACTAAATAAAAAATAATTCGAAAATTACTGTTATATTTATAATATAATGATTCTTAAAGCAAAAATATCATTTAACTGTTAACAGAGACTCGTCTCTTAGCAGACTGTTAACAGGTGGGCATTTTTACCTTTATCGCAGGTAGCGGAAGTAGGCATTTTTAACAGAGAATGACATACTAAGCGTTTAGTGTATTCCCTTATTCTGCCATGTGGTGAACAGAGTCGAACGCCCCAACGTTTGAAAGTTCGCATCCTTGCATACCCCGCGCTGACACTGGCGCACTCAAGGGGGAGCTAAGGGGCTCTAGCATCCCCCAAAGAAAAAGGAAGGAGAACAACAGAAAATATTCCAAAATCTGTTCCTAATTAAATTAGTGTTACTGTTTATGTCACATATTAATAACACTGTTTTTTGTATTAAAAATATTTTTATTCGTTCAACTTAGCTCCCTCCAAGAACAAATTCTGAGTGCGTCATTGCCCGCACATACCCCATCATGACCCATCATTGACTGTCCTTTCTTTTTCAAGGTTTTATGGCAAGACTTTATAACAGAAAACAGACTTCTGAAAGGTCGCAGACTGTATCAAGCAGTGAACAAATTTGTATGTATATACTATTGTGGTAATTTTAGATATTTATTTTTTCGTGGAATACAAATCTAACACTGAAAATACCGCGACTTACAATTAGTTACTTTTACAATTACCGCAGCATATTCTGAATAAATAAATAAATATAATTCAAACTATATCGTGTTTGGTATCATTTTAAACAGAAAAATCTCACCAATGCATTAGTAAAAATTTCATTAAGATAAACTTAAAAATAAAAAAGTTTTATCGTTGAATTAGTATTAGTCACACCGATATTACGGTTCGGATCATATTACACGGCTTCCTGGTCGAGCGTTTCGGTTCGCCTAGGGAGATCCCCCCAAGTGAAGAGGATAGCGATGTTGCACGTATCCAGCCAATCTTTTGTTGCACTTATCAAGCTTTTACTTACTATTAAATAAAAAATTTTATTGAAATACATTTCTCTTCTTTTCGACACCTGTTACTTATTATATTATTATGATTATTACATTATTATTATTATTATTGGTTATATCCTACAGAACCTATGTAATATTTTTTATTCATTTTTATTTCTAAATGATTTCTAAATGAAATTAGAAGAAAATAATTTTTTTTCTAATTTTGTTTTCTATTCGTCATTTTTCCTAAATGAATATTCTTTTACCTTAAAGTTCACATACCCTAAACTTAGAACTAGAGTTCGTCATTTATTAAAAAAATAATTTCCAATGAACTAAAGAGGGTTATTAAGTTACTCCTTTAAAATATTTTACGTCTTAAAAAGTATCTCCGAAAGGTTTGTAAAACGAACTGAACTCGAATCACCGAAGAAATAATAATAGCATCGACCAGATAAAATATCATCTCATGTCTCATGATACAGTTCAGCACCGAACCTCGTCGTTGGTAAACTCACTGATTCTGGTTCTGTTTCTTACTGCGGCCGCAATATATTCTAGAGGGCGTACGAAAACGTCGACTTATAGGAATAAGTGATTCCTTAGGAGTTAGGGTTCCTACTTTATCACTTGATGGAAAACAAGCTCACCACCGTTTTTCATATAGGATTTTATTTATTGTCAATTATTATAAATTTGTAATTACGATGTACATTAACTGGTCCTAACGCACTTGACACAGCTTAGAACGCCCAACAACGCATTTCAATTTTCTGATGAGAACACCCACGCACGGAATACAAAGTTTCTCAAACACAAAGCTACCGCTTCAAACGTCCCCACGAGAATGGAAAAACTTCGATCCGGAACGGGAAAACAACGCTTTTCCCGGAAGTAGATGTCGCGGTAAATTTATCGGAAGTGTACGCTTCGGCGAGACGGTCGACCATCAGCAGAGGTCGCCACACTACCCCCTTCCGAGTCTCTCGACCCGTTAGGGAGAGCAGACGACACCCTCGAATAGGTCCTTAAGGGTTGCGTTGACTCTTCCAATATTTCCATGAATGCGGGTTTCAACCGTTCCACCGAAACGACCTGTTCCTTTCCTCGTAACTCTATAAGGAAGGTGCGATCGGATATTCTCCGCAATACTCGGCATGGGCCCTCGAATGGCTGTTCCAGGGGCCTTCTTACAGCGTCAACGCGCACAAATACATGACTGCACGAATATAAATCTTTGGATACAAAGTGCGATTTGCGTGCGTGATGCACCGTGGGTTTTGGTCGTACTTGTCTCATGGCGTCACGGAATTTACTAATATTAAAACTGTCAAGAGGTTGAACGTCCATAAAAAATTCGCCAGGTAATCTAAGGGGTGCACCATACAATAATTCAGCTGCCGATGCACCTATGTCCTCTTTAAAACTACATCGCAGTCCCAATAACACCGTGGGAAGCACCGCGACCCAGTTCCGTGACTCGTGACACATTATTGCCGCTTTTAGGGACCTATGCCACCGCTCTACCATGCCATTCGACGCTGGATGGTAAGCAGTGGTGCGGATTCTTTTACACCCTACAAGAACCGTTAACGCAGTAAATAGTTGAGCTTCAAATTGAGCTCCCCTGTCGGTTGTGATAGTGGCCGGGGCTCCAAACCTCGCCACCCATGCGGCGCTGAATTCTGAGGCGACGATTTCCGCAGAAATATCTTTGACTGGCACAGCCTCAGGCCACCGGGAAAACCTGTCTATCATCGTAACACAGTATTTATAACCCTTCGCTATGGGCAGAGGTCCTATAATGTCTAAGTGTACACTGAGTCCCATCGAAGTTGTCGCAGTGAAGTTGGCTACAAATTCATTAACGCATTCACGCCGCGTCGGTGAGCGAAGCGTGGTCAACTTCACTGCGACAACTTCGATGGGACTCGGTGTACATGGTCGAATCTACCCTCTGGAACAACCATCTTTTGAGGAACATTGACAGTATGTCTGGCAACCTTACTTCTTTGGCAATTAATACAAGTTCTGGCCCACCGAACTACATCTCTATTCATTTTTGGCCAAACAAATCTACTGCCAATCATCCTCTTCGTAGCTCTACCACTCGGATGCGCAAGATTGTGGACGGTATCAAAGATGCGCCTTCTTAACACCGCTGGTATATAAGGCCTGATATTGTCGGTGGATATATCACAGTAAACGATAGTTTCGGAACCATCTAATTTAAGCTGTTTCAAGTCTAATGAAGAACCACCCTGCGGAATACGTGTAAGCTCTGTATCTAATTCCTGCTGTTGGGCTATTTCTTGTGTACTCACCACGACTGGCATACTGACAACGTCCAGCCGTGATAGAGCATCAGCCACTGAATTATTTACTCCCGAAATGTGAACTATCCTAGTAGTGAACTGTCCTATATAATCTAGTTGACGTAATTGTCTAAGTGAGGCTTTATCAGATTTCTGTGCAAAAACGTAAGTCAGTGGTTTATGGTCCGTCTGTATGGTAAAGTCACGTCCTTCTAACATGTGTCTAAAATATTTGATTGCTTTAAAAATTGCTGTTAATTCTCTGTCATACGTACTATACCTTGACTCTTGGGGTGTGAACTTCTTTGAAAAAAAACCTAGTGGTTCCCACATTCCTTTAACTTCTTGTTGCAAAACCGCTCCCATAGCAATATCGGAAGCGTCTGTAACCAACATTAAAGATGCGTTATCGCGTGGATGTACCAGCAGTGCTGCATCCGCCAATGAGCCTTTACACCTATCGAAGGCTTTCTCAGCCTCAGGCGTCCATTGAATAATTCGCTTATCGCGTTTCCTTACTCCTTCTAAGTATTTATGAAGTGGAGCCTGTATCGCAGCTGCATCCTTAATAAACCTTCGATAAAAATTTAGAATACCCAAAAATCTGCGCAAATCGGCTATTGTCTTTGGCTTATTATAATTTTTAATAGCTTCAACTTTTTCCGGTACAGGCCTGGCTCCCATGGAGTCTATCAGGTACCCCAGGTACTGTACGGAATGTGCCCCAAAAACGCACTTCGACAAATTAATCGATAACCCGTAAGCCTTTAACCTTTCAAAAACACACCTCAGATGCTCCTCGTGTTCAAGCTCATTGGCAGAGGCGATCAAAATATCGTCCACAAAACAGAAAACGAAGTTCAAACCTCTGAGTACATCGTCCATGAATCTTTAAAAACTCTGTGCTGCGTTCTTTAACCCAAACGTCATCACATTAAACTCGAATAGCCCGAATGGCTGGATTGATTGGTATCTGGTGATAAACCCACGTTAAATCTAAAGTAGTAAAAACTGTCGTTCCGTCAAGTCTATGTGCGAAATCCTGCACGTGAGGAATTGAATACTTGTCAGGGACTGTAATGCTGTTTAGACGCCGGTAGTCACCACATAGTCTCCAGCCACCATTCTTTTTTTGAATCATATGTAATGGACTTGCCCACTGACTACTAGAAGGCTGGCAAATCCCTGCTGCAATAAGGTGGTCAACTTCGGCTTTTGCTGCCTTTAATTTTTCAATGTGGTGACGTACCTGATGGGCGGGAACTTCCTGTTTTTGTACTGTCCGAGTAATAGCAATAAATTCCTGTAACAGTCGTCTGTACGGGTTGTTTATGTCAACAGTCGTCAGTGAAGTTTGAGTCGCCGTCTGTAAAAAACCAATAGTTTGTATTTTAGTTAATTCGTCGATCAGTCTCTTATTTCGTAAATCAACCAGAAGACCGAAACGCTTGAGAAAATCAGCACCGATAATAGGCTGTTGAACCTTCGCGACAATGAACTCCCACGTGTACGGACGACGCAATCCAAGGTTCAGAGTCAACCTCCGCGATCCGAATGTACTTATCGGAGTGCCATTCGCCGCATAAATCTTAGAGTCAGTAATGGCGGGTTCTCCTCTTACCGATCTGTGCGGCAATACGGGGATATCCGCCCCTGTATCAATTAAAAAATATAAGTTACTATTCCTATCCTTAATAGTGAGACGGCAGTTCTCGTCGCGACCATCCGACGCCATCTCGATCCGCGGTTGCGCAATCAGTTTCCCTGCGTGGCAGGGTTAGCCGAAGCTCCAGTAGGCGGTGGACCTGGCCATCCACAAGGAATGACGCATCGATGGGCCCTCTCAGCGAACCTCCGGTGGTAGAAACAATAGTTGTTCCCTTCGCGTGAAGTTGACCGACTTCCAGATCGCCCCCTTCCAGGGCTACCGCGTGGCCGCCATCTTGGCTGGGACCTATAGGGTTGGCGGGACTGTCGCGTAGTGAGCGTCTCCACCATCGAGACTAGCTTCTCCACCTTAGCCTCCAGCGCCTCTATCCTGGTGGACGGTGGTGGAATCACAGGGGTTGATGCTTCAATGGCCGCCACCCTCGGCACAGACATCTCTGCAATCTTATCAGCTAGGAGCGCTAGCCGTTGCAGATCCGCCGTATCGCTAATAGCGAGAACAGTTCTCATGCTCTCCGGTAATTGCTCCAAAAAGAGCGTACGCAGAACGTTTTCTCCGACTTGCCCACCAGCCAGATTTCTAAATCTCTGTAAACAATGCGAGGGTTTCTCGTCCACCACTTCACTTCCTCGCAGCAGCTTCCTCAATTTAGTCTCGTGGGACTCATCAAATGCTTCGATGATCCGTTTCTTTATTTCCTCATATTTACCACGCGCCGGTGGAGAGGCCAATACATCCATGACGAAGGGCAGTGCAGTGTGGTCCAAATTCGTCACCACGTAACGGTACTTCGTACCGTCGCTGGTTATTCGCGCCAGATCAAAGGTCATCTCCACTGTGATGAACCATGCAGCCGGATTCTCCTTCCAAAACGGCGGTAGCCGTCATAAGGTAGCTGAGTTAATGGATGCCTCAGGAGCGGGCTCATTTACCGTTTCCTTTCGGTCCGCCATCTTGTCTTGCTGTCCGTCCTCTCGCGTGAGTGAATGTTCTAGCGGCATTTACTGTTTTTTTTTTTGCTTTGATTTCACGCGCTTAATAACGGTTGCACTACGACGATCACGTCGGGGTCACCAATTGTAGGAATAAGTGATTCCTTAGGAGTTAGGGTTCCTACTTTATCACTTGATGGAAAACAAGCTCACCACCGTTTTTCATATAGGATTTTATTTATTGTCAATTATTATAAATTTGTAATTACGATGTACATTAACTGGTCCTAACGCACTTGACACAGCTTAGAACGCCCAACAACGCATTTCAATTTTCTGATGAGAATACCCACGCACGGAATACAAAGTTTCTCAAACACAAAGCTACCGCTTCAAACGTCCCCACGAGAATGGAAAAACTTCCATCCGGAACGGGAAAACAACGCTTTTCCCGGAAGTAGATGTCGCGGTAAATTTATCGGAAGTGTACGCTTCGGCTAGACGGTCGACCATCAGCAGAGGTCGCCACAGACTTTTTCCGCCGCCGCGAACTCCCATAAGGCTGGCAGTCTTTAACAGTATCTCGTCGGTGGTCCACTTGGCGTGCCCAACTTTAACACAGGGGATGGCAGTCTTTAACAGTATCTCGTCGGTGCTTGAACGCAGAGCTTACCCAGGCCCTCCAAACTCCCGTATATACTGTAACTAAAATTAGTTTGGCGCAGAAAATCCAGGCGGCGCTGGTGTCGATACAAACACATATAAATGATATCGGTGAGGTACACATACACAAGCACATGATCCCTATAGACGTGTGCATGGTCTTACTTATTCAAAACTTTCAAAAATAAAAATAATGATAGGGGAAAAATGACAACAATATATGTATAATAAATAAAATATATTAAATTTTTACAAAAATATAATAAATATATATATATATCAATAATAATATACAATTAATCACAATCATACATACAATAAAACACACACTCTGCTCACAGGTTATACTTAATATATTAATACCATGTTAATGGTTTTATACAGGGTGTTCGACAACAGGTGGGCAATATTTTAAGGGGTGATTCTAGGGATCAAAATAAGACGAAAATCAAGAATAACGAAATAGCGTTTACGGCTTTGTTTTCCAGTTATTAGCGTTTAAAAATTCGAGTAAAAAGCGCCAAAAACCTGCAATCCGCTCAGCACCGACGACCGAACGTCAGCTGAGCAGGGGTCGGTACAGTCATAATCAAGAATCGTTCAATAGTAGAAACTTACCTCGTGCTATTCTGTTTCTCGGTACCCCATCATTCGGCTTCGATTCTTAGTTATGACTGTACCGACCCCTGCTCAGCTGACGTTCGGTCGTCGGTGCTGAGCGGATTGCAGGTTTCTGGCACTTTTTACTCGAATTTTTAAACGTTAATAACTGGAAAACAAAGCCGTAAACGCTATTTCGTTATTCTTGATTTTCGTTTTACTTTGATCCCTAGAATCACCCCTTAAAATATTGCCCACCTGTTGTCGAACACCCTGTATATTGTATATGTAAACTGAATACTTACAATCTTCTTCTTCTTTTCATTTGCATCCAGGTATCTTGTTCCTCTATTTTAATAGAGGCGGCCTCTGACATGCAATATTTATTACAGCCTCTGCAATAAATATTTTCATTAACAATTATTTACGCATGCTATAAAAAGTATATAAGAGTTATTACCAAATAAGTTCAGTGTTGGAACTGCTGATGTTGTTAATCTTTTACTCATGAAGTACTTTTATTTAAAGTAGCTGCTACAGATCACCCAGAATTTCAGTTTTCAGGTGGAAGCACAGACTTTGGGTTGTCGCATACTTCCACTCACTGTACCATCCTCTTCTTATCCTTTCTCTCTTGGGGGAAGAAGAACATCCTGTTGTTTTCGTTAATACACCCCCTGATGCTGCATATTTTCTTCCTCTTTCTTTTAAGATACATTTTAATAATTAAAATTAAATATATTACTAAAACAGCAATGTAAACAGTTAATACTTACTTAATTTCTACCTTCTCCTCCTGTTGCTGCATCTCATCAACAGAAGTTATTGAAAAACTTAAAAACGTAGAAAAAATTTTAAAAAATATCTTTTTAAATAATAATAATAGTCATAATAATAATAGCAATAGTAATAATAATAGTAGTAATAATTATAATAATGGAATTCACGAACCTGGAAATTCTGTCACCACTGTCACCCACTATGCGCCATATTTCTTCAGTCTCTTTAAATTTTGAAACAATTGAAAAACGCGACGACAAATTTTCACAATATCTTTAGTTGTGTATGTTAAAATCAGTGATACAAAGTATGCATGTAGAGAAGCGACATCAGCGCCGCCTGGATTTTCTGCGCCGAGTTAAAATTTGCATCAAATTCACAAGAGTGGAATTTGGAGGGCCTGAGCTTACTCAGCACCAGCCCTATCCGACTCTTATATGTTACCTGTACATACATTATCGTCAGTGACTATAGATAGTAGAAGACTGGACATGCCTTTGTTCTCAAAGGCTCGTGAATTTGTGCCTCGAGAACGAGCGCCATCTGCTCTATCCTAATATAAAAATGTGAAACACTTCGCACTATAACAGTCTAATACGCGTTGACGATAACAGAAGATTGCTTCGGTACCCAGGATTGTACCCTTTTGCTTACAGCCTTCAGCTCAGCGTTGTCATATCTCAGTAGACAAAGAAAGAGAATACACGCAAGAGATAAAATGAGATAGATACATGTCAAAGGTATGCCGCAAGATATCTTATTTTGTCGAGCTATGCTCGAGTTAATTCCTAGAAAAAAAACGTTATCCTGCAAACGAGAATTCAACTGCTGGCTCCTAATAAAGCATTACGATTGAGCATGTGCTATCGTGTGTTCACTTGCCAATACTGAAATATTACGGCATAGTAATGAATTAAAGTGAAACACCGTATATGTCATATAAACAAATGTTATAATGTAATCATCTGATATACTATCATCAAATGGTTTCAACAATTTTTTAATATGTTCTGAATCACTTTTTCCTTATACATGGTTTACGGACAGTTCTAGAAATTGAATAAAAATATTATCAATGTAAAAAAAATTAATGTCTACAGAGGGATTTGAACCTGGTACAAAACCGTCAGACCTTAGCACTCTGATACATTGCCTCAGGACTACTAACACTATCGAAAATATGTACTTACTTTAATTTCCTTCATTTTCTATGCTCGTTTGTTGCATTTATAAATATTAAAGATTGCATAAAACACTTATTTGATAAAGAATGAAATTCCTGTATATATGTATGTATTCTTATATCTTTTCTTAAAGACGTACGGATATAATATAGCATTTACATATTAAAAAAGAAAAATTCTCCTCCCTTTTGTTTAAATACTTCACAAATTAATAATTATCAAGCTTTAATTTTTTTAAGAGGTTACACACTAATTAAAAATAAAATTGTCTCCGTGGGATTCGAACTCGACCTTCTGATTGTGACTTTTGCATTCATCGTCAGATTGCTCGGGACTCGCGTCAGAATACGTGAATTGACGGTGGAAAGCACCGAAGCGATAGCGCACACGGATGGAAGCAGATATATGCTTGTGTGTGAAGTGCGAATACTAGTTGCAATACATATGGAAACAGATGTGGCAACATTGCAGTCATACTATATGTGCGTGCGTCTCTTCACCTTACCGTAATCGATAAGGTAGTTGTACCAGTGAGGTAGGGTAACAGAAGAACTGCCAAAACAGGCACGACTGTTATACCGACTGTGGAAACCTCTCTTCATACTGGGGCGTGCTCGCCCCAGAAATGACGACCCTTCGGTAACAAAGGCATGTCCAGTCTTCTACTATCTATAGTCACTGTTATCGTGGCGATGTAATGACCAAGAAATCGTAGGTGGCGATACTATCGAATTGGCCGCAGTGACTACAGATCCGTAGATCGAGTCGAAGTGGTCGAACTAGTCGAAGTGAATTAGTAAGCGTAATACGTGATATATCATATATTGCATCATATATTTTATCACTGGACGTATTTGTCAGCAATTGTTGACATTTATACAATGTACAACATGCAAGGAAGCAGTTACTGCAAATACTAATAATTACAGTGCCAAACAAAAATTCGGTGACGAACTGTCATGTATTTTTGTCTATTCAAATATAGGATTTTTTAATTTTATAAAAAAATTAGAGAATCTATTTGTACAGCATTGCCACAAATTAGATGTCGTAGATGCTATACTTAACAGCAGCATTGAATCAAACATATTGATGTTTCCTTGCGAAGACCATAAACTGGATATAATTTCATATATTGTTTATTATTTTTTGGAAATTAGATTATCAGAATATTGTAAACAATTAAATGATAATACAAAAAATAATCAACACGTGAAAAAAATATCAAAATATTGTAAAACTTAGAAATATAAATAAAGATATAATTTATAAAAAACATTTTAGTGTATTTTCTTTGTATTACGTACATACGAAACCACCTACATAACCATAGTATGTTATCTAAACACCTTTTATTGAAAACGAAAAAATTAGTATTTAAGCTGCGATAAACGATAAGAGCGTTGATTAGAAAAAAAGAGACTAGATAAAAGAAAAAAAGCGCCGCTTCGATTGACGCTCTTATATTTTATCGCAGCTCCAACATAAACATGCCCCAGCCAATCTGATTGAAGAGCCATCTACAACTTTTTCGTCACTAATTTGCCAGGTGGAAGCTCAAGTCGGATAGGCCTGCCCAGCACTCTCGTGGTTCGGCTCATGCTAAAGGCGCGCTCTGATTGGCCAATGTTTTCGTTAATAACTCGAAAACGAAGTCTTAAACATTTTGGCAAAGGAAAAAGTTGTTTAGAACGACCTCAGCAATCATCTCTTTTCGACTCCTACCCCAGTTCTGGGACACCCTGTGTATGTTCACGTGCCATTGTCGTCATACTACATTCATCCATTCAAGAGATAGTGTTACAACGCAAAATTGTCATACTCCTCTCATATTCCTCGCAGAGTAGGCTGTGACATCACACTATTAAATGTCAGGTCAAAATAATCAACTCAAAATAATAAAAACAGAGTTTCAAAATTGATATTAAAAGTAAATTATTTTGAAGTTCCCGGGCATTAACAATATACATATTAAGAATTGAAATCCGTGATTAAGATGTCCGATTTTTGTATTTGTTTATATTATAAACTTCATATGCACACATTTTTATAAAATGCAACTATCAAAACTTAATAATTATTGTTACTGTTCAATATTACGTTTAAAACAAAATTAATTGAAGGAATTCTAAAAAAAAAAATAGTAAAAAGATTTTATTTACAGAATCATGTTGAAGCCAAAAGCTCTCACTCAAGTACTTAGTCAAGCTAATACAGGCGGCGTTGAAAATACTTTGTAAGTAGAAATGATAAAATTGTTACTTATGATAAAATGCTACTATAAATAAATATATATTTTTCAGATTATTAAACAGAGATGGTGGTTTATTAGCTTATAGTGGTTATGGAGATAAAGATGCAAGAGTAACCGCTGCTATTACAAGCAACATTTGGTCAGCTTACGAAAAAAATGGACGAAATGCATTTAAGGAAGATGAATTACAATTTGTGTTGATGGATTGCGCGGTAATCAATATTTTCTTATTTCTTTTTTTTTATTTATTTACAAAAAGTTTTTATAATATGTAGTATTTAACCCTTTGATTGCGAAATACGCATATATACATATACGCCCAGTAAATTTTTCTTAAACAGATTTATTATTTTACTAAATTAATATAGGCACATTGCTATGTATATAACAGGAACCAATCAAATAATTTGAATATTAAAAACTGTTTCAATATTTTCTTTTTTTAATAATGCAAAATTCTAGTTTTAAAAATATTTTACTGCAATGGTTTCCTTTTAGAGCACATCACAGCCAAAGAGTTAAATGTAATCCATAAATTGTGAATATTGTTCATATACATTCAATAATTTTTTGTAGGATGGAAAAGTTGTAATTACTGAAGTAGCCAATCTATTATTATGTTTATATGCAAAAGAAAATGTGGGATTTGGTTTGTTAAGAGAAAAAGCACAGGCTTTAGCAAGATATCTTGATCAGCCACTGAAAATAATAGCCAACATGCCTTAACAAAAAAGTATATTTACAAATTTATTTTGTTATGACCTTATGCTTTGATATTAATTATCTTTTAATAAAAATCGGTACACAATTCTATCATAGAAATGAAATATTTTTAATTGATGAAAAGTATGAGTAAGAGTTTTTAAATTAAAATCTATAAAATAGTCATAAAGACAACTCTAATATGTGTCACTATTATTGTTAACTTTTTTTTCAATTACATATGTGTCATCAATTAACTGATATTGAATCGTGTAGCTATTTGTTTATTTAAAGTACAATTAATACAAGTAATTATTCTTAATATATTATTATAGTTCATATAGTACACTATAATAAAAATTATTCAAATGGTTTGTATAAATGTCTATAATATGTGTATGTACAATATTAAAAACCTTATGTAACGTGATTGTTTTAATATTTATATTTCATTTAAAAAGTGTTCTCAGTTATATTTTTACCAACTTCATATTAACAAAATGTTTTGTTAGTATTAATTTATCATAAATGTTATTTTATGAAATTTGTGTTGTATCTTGAGTAATACAATGAAACTTTATTTTCAAACAAATATAATGAATTGTATAATTATTCAGTCATACTGAATTTATTGCGAGTTACAAGTAGCAGAACACTTGAATAACCATAAGATTTAATTCTATTGAAAAAAAAAGTATTAGTAATTACAATCCAAAAAAAAGTAACTTTCTGAATAAAATTATCATCAACATCGTTTAAAATCATATAATTTAATCTTATAAATCTAATAGATGTAGGTGTTCCATTTTGCCTACTTATTCTTTTTAATAAGAATTCTTTTCATATCAACATATATTACTTCAAGATATTATATTAATCATACATTTTATATGTAACTGTTACATATAATGGACGAAATAATTCTCCTTTTTATGGTGCATATTACATTTTGTTTTATCATAGGAACTAAAGCGATGTTTCTATTTTTTTTAAATAAATTTAATATAAGAAAAAGTTATCTAATATCAAAGTACTTTTTATATTATACATGTCGAATTTTTACAATATTTATGTTCTTAATATATATAAACATATAAGCAAGTAATTAAAACAAATAGCATAAGAGTCAGTTTTACAGAAAATCTATTTTAAGAAATTATATAATTGAAAGAGCACGCTACATTAAAAATATACAATTTTTAAAATAACTCACAATCAGTGCTTTCCAACAAAAAAACTCACACACTTTTTCATGGGAAATAGAAAAGTCAATAAAACTAGCTTAAATGTAGTTTGATTCAAATAAGTTGTATATAATACAAAAAGTTGCTTTTGTTAACTTATATTTCAGGTAAAATAATTTTTGAGGAAAGGAGAAAAGGGTAGAAGGTTCTTCCTTTGTTCTATGAGTAACACTTTGAGAATACTGTAATAACTAAAGTATTTCTTTAAAAATAGAATTACTTTGTTTTTAAGCTATAACAGTTTGTATGTTGTAAACTCTAGTCTATATTATCTGTACTTATGCATTATGTATGTACATGTACTTCCTTCTCCGTTTATTTCTGTAGTTAATTTCAAATAATTATTGGTATTAAAATTTATTCATACAAATATTACTTTCTTTTCTAACGATATGAATTAAATAGTTAATAGATGTAGAAATATATCTATGAAAGTACAAATTCTTGGACATATACAGCAAATCATAAAAGTATTTATAACTTATTAATTGTTTATTTTTCATGATATATTGTTTTTTTAAAAGGAACAATATTGAATTTTCAGTGATAAAAATGTATATTACACTACCTTCAACTAATACACACTTTATTACAAAATAATAAATGAATATTAAACGGAAAATAATATTGAAAATAAAAATACATTTTATTAAAGTAGACATAGCAATATAGAGAAAACTAAATACGAAATTAATTTGAAAAACTAATGTAATTGGATTCTTTCAATTACATAGAAGTAAAAACTGACAAGATATAAATACTTTTATGACTTACTATAGCTATATATGTATTCCTATATTTAATGTAACAGTAACAAATACTAATAGTAATTATAATACAGGATTAAAATACAATACAGTACCGCTTTTTAATGCAAACAACATTGAATACCATAGAAAATTTCTTATATTGGTCGTAATTTTTCAGTGTAAATAATAATTATTAGCAGCCAATTGATAAATTTCCATTGCATTCTTATAATTATGTTTTTTGTTAAATATATAATTATATTTCTTTTCAGTAGTATTTGCTTAGCAAGATATAGCATTCATGTAAAAATATAACTAATTAACGATATGACTGAACTCCTTTGCACCAATATAAAAACAATCTCTTTCTGGGAAACTACTAAATGTATACAAAGTATTCAGTGTAACGGTCCGTACGATTTATGAAATATTTGTGATAACTTGATAAAATTAATTTATTTCAAACTGATATCAAATTCCGTTAAAATAAAAGGCTAAAATTATTTTTCATTTTCTAAATGAAGATGAATTCAATGAATATCTTGATATATCTGTAGATATAAGGACACTTTAGTTAAACAAGTGTTCCGAGAAAAATATGTTAAACAATATTAAAGTAAATTCATTTTAATACACAGTATTGCCTTCTTAAATGATTATCATTATCTCCATCAATTTTTGGAATTGACCTTGCTGAATGAGCTTTGATATTATACATTCATATCTAAAATAAATGAATATTGAGGATAAAATAAACAAATATATGAAGGTCAGCTGTCTTTCCCAGTTGCATTCAATAGAAAAAGAATCTTGGCATTACCTAAAACTCCTATCATTGGTGTAATTAGGTAGTGACCAGGATGAGCCTCTCCCTGACAAATGTGGACTGACCCCCTTACTATTCTAAAACTATGAAATTCTTAGATTCTAAAATTTCAGAATTTAAAAGTTCCAGAATTTCAAGATTTCAAAATTTTTAAATCCTAAAATTCTAAAATCTTATCTTGATAGAAATATTTTTGCCAAAATGTACTAAAAAGAAAACATAAAATGTTTTTATCACATGAAATTATGAATAAAAAGAAATAAACGTTTGATATTGTTCGTAAAGCTAAGGGATTTGGCCCACCCCAGACAAAAGTCCTAGATAAGCCAATGATTTCTACCTTCCTTGATATCTGGTCAGTTTCAGACTTAAACCATAATCAAATCAACTATCAAAACAATACTATGTACGACAATTATTGGCGTAATTAGAATTTTTATTTATTGGGCTGGACCACCTTTATTTAAAATGTGATGTCTAGTGTTACTTACGTTCAGGTAATAAGAACATTATTGTATCTTTGTATTGAATTACATTGCATAATGCATACAATTTGTACAAACTAACAAATGTTTCTTTTTACTTATTCCAATAATTTCTGTTATGAGAAAACCAGACTCTGACCTCTAGTTATGCTAATGATTATAATGTATTGAAAATATAATAATCGTTTACTATTTTTGTTCCTACTTCTAGACTAGTGTTGCTCAAATATTTGCACTTATAATAATGTTATGCAAGAGAATATTGAAACATAGAGAAATAAAATGTGAAACAGGTAAGGTCTCTATTTTATGTAATATTATATTAAGAATTTGATATTAAACATAAATGAAAATGATGTATTAGTTTATACGTTAAATTTATTTTGACATATTCTACAACATTCTTTAATTATGTACTGTACTATTTAAAAAACCGAATATTTCCAATATAGTTCATTACCTGTTTAAAACAGATAAATTTCTATGCAAAATGATGTTTTATGAAGTTATCCCAAATGCTTTAAAAAATGAATGCTTTGTATATAATATACAATATATTATACATAATATAATTCTAATAGTACTTATAATATTTTAATGTTACATGTATCTTTTTACTCGCGAATAATGCTTTTAAATATGAGTATATTGTCTACGACATTTGTTTAATAGGCCTTCAGCAATTGACAACCTATATTATTAATATTTGTTTGAAAATTGTATTATTTCTGTAAGTAGAATAACAATTTTATTATAAGTTTTAATACTTACAAAAACAAAGATGGTGCGTATATCATAAAAAAAGTAAACGAAAAAATCTATTGTGATATTCGCATCGTGTTAGAATCAAACATTGGTATAATAAAAGTTACATATATTTAGGAAATTAGATTTAAGTAATTGAAAATATGTAACTGTATCTTTTAATACGATTACTTCGTCATATTCAAATTTCTTTTTCAATTTATACATTATCAAATAATATAATTAATTGTTTTTGTTAACAATTATATTTCTTTATGCACACTATTTCATTTGTTAAAATCAATTTAACATACTTGTGATTATAATCTTCATCAGATAACGAAAAATATCATGCTCAAATACCATTTTATGTTTTATAACGGCAGTGCGAAGGTATGTAATTTAAGTAATGTTATGATAAAGACACGATTAGAAAAAACATACTTTTATACAATTGTTTTTGTTACAAAAAGATAATCTATTTAATGCTAGGGAGTATTAATATTCATTGTAGAAATTTATATGAAAAAAATTGCCTTTACGAATGCTATTGTCTTTTAAACCGTTTAGCAAAATTAAAATATAATTTCTACAGCTAAATAACAATTTTGTTTCATAGCATATCAATGTTGATGTTTGTACATATATTAATATTTTTATTTTTTAATATACCTTTCTCGAAAGAAAAGCGTCGATAGAAAGTTTTATTTCAGTACAATTTTCATTATTATTTATAAAATATACGACCCCATATGAAATCACTATATTTACTACAATATGTATTATCTTCTTAATGAACAATTAAAAGAAAAAAAAAACAAATTCACACGCCTATACGTGATACTTTCAGTTATTAAAGCTTCATATTGTTGTTACGTAATGTAGCTTCGTAGCTATAGAAGATATATTTGCATTTTTTTGTTCTTTCTGCAATTACCATCGTGTAAGAAAGAATGGAGCAATGAAGATTTGTATAAACTTAAATCTTTAAGTGTAAAAATAAAAACAGTCTTCATCTTGTCGCTGCACAGTTGATTTAATGAAACGAAGCAAGAAAAGGAAAGGACGGATTTAAAGATTACATACGAGAACCCTTCTGCTGCAGAACCTAAAATATAATTCAGTGGTTGAAATTCATTAAGATTATATTAGGAATTATAGTTTTGTATTTTACAAATGAAACAAGAAGTATGATTAACTTGTTTGAATTTTTCTTATAACATATTTAGCATTGTTCAGCCTCTGCATTTTGTTGTATAGGTTGAATCTTATAGATTTTATCAAAATAATTTAGTTTCTCAGATATGATTGTTAGTTTTATAAACCATTTAACATTTTATACCTTTGAAATTGTCAAAAGATTTTTATCGAACAATTAGGTTTAACGTTGTTGTAATGATAACAAAAAATAATGCAGTCATGCAATGATGAATCATGCAGGATATAGGGTACAAAGTAATCAAGCCAATAAAAGAGAAAAATCTTTATTTAATGCATAGCATGCGATACAAAAATAATGATATTGTACGTACAACAAATATCAGAGACAGAACATGCTAATAAAAATTGGCCCCTGTATTAATACATACTAAATAATACTCAAGTAATATGATTGTTACAACAAAATCAATTACCAGCAACACTGTACTTTAGTTCAGTTTATATAAACTGTAAATAACAATTTTAATTTTTAAATGAAAATTCTTGAAAACAAACTGCAATATTTCGCATTTAGTGTCTATTACAAGGTATTTTTATATTGTTTGATATTAAACAAAATAAACAATACTATATAAAAAAATATACATATAGAAAGTATAACTTAACTAAGATTAAAAAATTTACATATCTTTACAATGATATTTAGTTTCTCATTTTTATTTAGTCCATCTATTTGTAATAAGATCAGTTGTATAAAATTTCAAAATATACACTTGTTATAATTTTATATAACTGGCACATCATGTATATTATTATTACACTAAACTGTTATTGTATAATATCTAGTTTTTATTTGTAATATTCATTATTAGAAAAGTTTTTACGTAACATTTCATTTCTTATTACAAATGGATTAATAATCTTTATAAAAATAAATATAATACTGATACAGAAATTCTTTTACTTTGTAAAATTTTACAAATTCCTAATTTATTGATATTGTGATTCTGATAGTTTATCAAAAATATAGCCATGTTTGGTTAATTAGAACTTTTAATAATAAAAATATAACACTTATCTATTAATATTAATAATATTCTTTTATATTAAGAAACCATAGGGTAATAAAAAATGTAATCAAATCAAAACTATATGAATATAAAAAAATTATGTGTGACTACTTTGGTTGAAGGAATGACATGAAAAACTTGAATATGATAATGGTACCTTAACACGATCCGTTGATTCTTGTTCCTTGCTACCAAGTTGACTGGCCCCATATTCTCGACTAACCACACACAAAAATTCAGCATGATCATCGTTTCCATAATTATACTGAGATCCTATGTTGATTAACTAAAACAATAAAGTATATTCAAATTTTCTAAATCAGTATTACTAACTAAATATTGTTAACCCTTTTAAACATTTTAATAAAATATTAATATGTGGTTTCATCATACAAAATAATATATAAATATTCTAACTGTTTAAAGTAAAAAAATAAATACCTGTTCAAATTTCCATCCATCTGACATTGTCGATACCATTTGAGTTAATTCATCTTCGTGACATTGAAGAACTCTATATACATGTGTTTTTGAATCTCGTAATGGTCTGGTATCCCTTAATATAATTCTTTCTTTGACTAGCCGTATTAATTCTGTAATATTATAAAATTCTGCTTCTTCTAAAACACCTTCTTCTATTAAATCTTTGTTAATTACTAATTTTCCATGACGTAGATAATTTAAAATAGGGCTAAAATATGTTGGATCACGATCTATTAAATATGCTCCAGTTTCATCCTACATAATCAAATATAGAGAAGATTATTTATTACATGTTTTTTCTTATAAATGATTTAAGATTTCACATTAAATTTTATAAACAGTTTGTATGTAAGCTATTTACTATGCAAACATATATTAATAGTGTTCATGCGCGCGTGTGTATATACGTAATACATATATACACGTATGCGTAATCCACACTTACTCGGCATACATACGTACTAACCACATACCTATGTATATATACATATACAGTTCATCATTTATTACATAGTAAATACAATTTTTGTATAATCATTAATAATTAATGACATCTTTAAAATTTGTGTCTATTTTAATTACAAAATATTGTAAAAGTGTTCGCAAAAACATTTACATAAATATTTATCTTTTGTTTAAAGAAAAGTATGAGTATTATATTACGCACAAGAACGAATTTAATAATGTTTAGCAATAATTTAAAATTCGCGCTTATTTAAAAAGCAACTAACCCTGTCTGAGATAAGTTCTGAATCTTCTTGACACAATCGATAGAGAAATGAATTAGGATCTCTAGCTAGAGTAGTTTTTGCTGTTAAGAAATATGTACCACCAACGTTTAGTCGAACCCACTGATTATTACACCGACTTTGTACGTGATTTTCTGTCATTTTGTGTGAGTTCATATCACTAAAATCCGCCATACTTGCTTGGATACAACATACATACAACCAACTTTTAGTTCACAGCAGTTTAGAACAGGTCAAATCAATATCTCGATAACGTTCCATTCCGACATATTAATTGAATTAAAATACTTGCTCAAATAACTGATAAATATTGTATTTCAATTATTTCCATATCTCGTTACTGTTCAACATATAATGTCAGTATAAAAACTATAACATTTTTGGCGGGAAAACAGATACAAATAATTATAAAATTGCAAAAATTAAACAATATTTTAAATTCAAAATAAAAACAATGTTTTATACGTTATACTTATAAATTAATGATACAATAATATTAAGGAAATCAGTAAAAAAAATATAAGATTTGTGAAATTAAAGAAAACGAATATTTAAATTATCGGTGAATCGTACAAAACTGTATATCCGGCAAAATGCAACTAGATCTGTAGATACATATATACATACACAAATGCATAACAATAGATATAAGTCAATAAAACAAATAAACATGTTATTTTTTATTTTCATAATAGCAAATTATTTTCATGTTAAGAAAAATAATGTAAGTAATTTATTTATATAAAAAATAAATTTTTTTCAAAATACTTCTGGCATATTCTCTAAATAAAAATAATGTGTACGAACGTGTCTGGATTCGAGGCTACGTATGAATATACGTATGTCCTGAAAATTACCAGCAGTCTTTGCGAGAGTCTTGGGATGTGAAGATTGATATTTGAGGAGGGCAAATTTTCAAAGCGTTCACTTGAGCCGAGAATGCCGGTGAAAGTTGACGTAGTACCACCACCACCCGCAAATTCAAAGCAGCCGGGTGTCACAAAATCTTTACTTTACAATGGTTCACGGTTTCAAGGTTCTCAGAAGTCTAAGGGTAACAGTTACGACGTAGAAGTAGTTTTGCAGGTTAGTTCTTCATTTCTCTGGAAATTGCGTCACAAATGTTTTAATTTTCTATTACACCATTGACATCTGTTTAATACCCATAACGGTTGATTATATTACGGTTCATATGCTTTTCTGCTTTCAATATTTATAAATGGTCGAATTATCATGAATTGATTATGTTTGCTCGGTTAAATAATTAAAAATGTTAAATAACCTATTAAAAAATGTTACAATTTCTCTTCATCTTCTGTAGCTTATAGATATTTCCATAAAGATTTCATTAAGGAAATAAAAAAATAGAATGTTTTTAATAAAAGTTTAAGTAACGGTTATCAATTTAAGTAAAGTTATAGCTAACAAATTTTTTACGTATATTGTTTTTATTGTAGCACGTGGACGAAGAAAATAGTTATTTATGTGGATATTTAAAAATTAAGGGCCTTACGGAAGAGTTTCCCACGCTTACCACATTTTTTGATGGTGAAATTATATCTAAGAAATATCCATTTCTAACACGTAAATGGGATGCAGATGAAGATGTTGATAAGAAACATTGGGTTTGTACCATAATATATATTTTAATTTTGTTAATGTTTATATCATTTGTCATACTTTTATAATTGCAGAGTAAATTCGAGTCATTTTGTCAATATGCGAAAACATTTAATTCAGATACATTTGATTATGAAGCTCTGAAGGGAACTGATTTTGTTTTTATGAGGTGGAAGGAACATTTTTTGGTTCCTGATCATACTATTAAAGACATCAATGGTGCTTCGTTTGCAGGATTTTATTATATTTGTTTTCAAAAATCTGCTGCCACGATTGAGGGTTTTTATTATCATCGTAGTTCTGAATGGTAATGTTCTTTCTATATTTTATGCATGTTTATTCATTTTATTGCAAAAGAATATTACATAATCTTTCCATGAAATATGTTTTGTATGATAAAAATAGAATTAGTTTTTTGTTACAATGTACAATATTGAGCGTAGTAGGTTTCCCTAAAAAAAATGATGTGGGGAAGGAGGCTTTATTATTCACTATAATATTCGGGAATTATCAAGAATTACAAATAAATTAAATTTTTAAGTTTTAAGATTTAAACATTACAGAACTTTAAAATTAAAGATTCAAAGATTCCAAAATTCCAAAATACAAAATCTTAAAGCTCAAATTACACAGTTTCAGAATTTTTTTAATTCAAATTTAGAAGTTCTAGAAGTCAAATTTCTCAATATCAGAATACAAAGTTTCAAAAACTAATAATTGTAAACTACATATTGAATAAAATTTTTATTGAATTAACGTTTACACAGCAGTAGCAGAGCCTTCTTTCCCAAGAAAAATGACGCTCTAGAAGGAAATAGCTTATATATATAGAAAATATGTGACATTTACGTGCAGACGTTTACGCGGGAAAATTTGATTTGATATTTATTTCAATATCCTTTATTTTATATTTCCTTAATTACATACTAAATTTTATAATATTAAATAATCAAGAATTATATTATTTATGTTTTTAATTAAATTCTTAATATCTTTAAAATTAAGATTTTGAGAATTCTTGCACCCCTTATAGCCCCATTTTCCTTAGAAAAACTTACTTTGCTCAATACTGTATGTGTTTACAGTTCTCGAATACCTATTTCGTAAATTTAAATATTTCAATTATAGATAATAATTTGTATCATAATGAAGAAGTCATATTATTAAATTGAGAAATCATATACTGAAATACAATATTTTATTTATTTATTTTTTTTAATTACATCAAACTTCATACAATATCTTTATTATTCTAGGTATCAATCTTTGAATTTAAAACACGTTCCAGAACATAGCATACAAATCTATGAATTTAGGTGAAATCGATGATTTATTCAATTTCAAACCCATATTTTGCCTATCCTAGCATACAGATCTCATAAAAATCATAATCCTTGAACTAATTTAAATCGATTGATACGGATAACAATTTTTTAAATTGTTTTCAAAGGAAATTATTTGGTACGAAGACTATTTTTAGTTAATTTTTGTTTTAATATGCAATATATATTGAATATTATATACTTTTTATGAACATTAGACACGTTATACAAAGGAAGTCGTATTAGAAAGTTGACAAGAATTGCAGTCATTGATACGCTTGATTATAAATTAGTTCTTAATGATATTCAGTGTAAGATGTTTTATTGAAATAAATTTATCGATGATTTTTGTCTATTAAAACTAATGTTGTTAATTATTTGATATTTTTACATACTATAAGATTGTAATATCATTTATGAGTGTTAAATGTACCCTGTAGTTCACCAAGGGTATTTCTTCTCTTGTTTAATGTTATCGAATCATAAAAATCTTATTTAATTAAATTATATATTAAAAAGAAGGTAGTAATATAATAAAAACTAAAAATGCATTAGTTGTATTAGAATTGCATGTTATAGAGTATAATGTACAAATTTAAATATCGTGAAATTTATTTCTTAAACAGTATACAGATGTTTATGAGATCTGGAATTAATGTGGATGTAGTGAATGGAATCAAATTGGAACATTAAGATAACTTTAACATTATCTTAAGATATTTCTCTCTTGTATCAACGCGATACTAATTCTAATAAATGTTGAATACTGATTAATCAATCAGTCTGCTTAAACCGAATGCTGCATAAAAAAGATTTGTTTGTTCATCGATTTGTCTGGTCTCTGTTTTACACAAGTATTTTAAGAAACCTTATTTTATAATATTACCTTTAAATGACAAAATTTTAATGAACTGACAATGAGTAAAGATTTATTAATATAAGGAGTTTGATACAAGTTGGCTATTTATAGAATTTATAGAATTCATACTATAATATCGATGAAGTATATAATGTGTTATAGAAATAGAAAGTTATGATAATTCATTATAACGATTAATATATTTATTTGATAAGTTATTAGGTAACAAAAACTCGCATGAATCTCTTTCTAAAAATATAAAAATTATTTTTAAAAATATGAAAACCAACATTTTGATGTTATCACGATAAAATTTCTCTATTACTTAGAGTTTATATTAATCCGTTATGTCCAATAGAAATACATATTTATTTCAAAAAAGTATGTGAGTAAGTTGTGTTTAAAAAAATTCAAAAGTTTTCTATTGCATCGATCAAAATAATTACATTCTTTTATGCACAAAACTATAAATTTTTAGATACATTACTACTTCACTGTTTATGTAAATTAGATTCATATTATTAATATTTATTTATAAATAGCTACAATTAAAGGAACATTTTGTTCAAGTAAAAATTTGTATGCAATATGTATTTGAAAGTATATCATTTTTTTTTTATTTAACATTTAAATAAGTGAACTAATAGAAATATTTAATAATGATTAAAAAATAAAACTTAAGGAATTTGTATAAATAGTTAATGAAACATTTACATAGTATTAATTATAATTGTCATAATACATATTTATTTTGTGTTTGTGTGCATAGTAGTTATTATAAAGCAAAAATTAATTAATAATAAATTGAGATAAGTGTAGGAAAAAAATATGTAAACTCTTGTTGTATTGTACATTGCTTATTAAATACAATGTCCTTGTAAAAACAATTATTTAGTATTTCTCAGTATAACAATGTGTAATGTATTATGAGACTATGTCAATTTTTCAACATTACTTAACTAAAATTTCATAAAATTATCTGAAAAGCAAAAGAAAATGGTTTTAAGCTTTAGTAAACGATGATTTACTGTAAAAGATTTTAGCACTTGTATTAAATGTAATGAAAATAATAAAAACTTTTTGTAAAATTATATAAATTATTCGTTTAAGAAACTTATATTATTATTAGAAACAAATAATAACTGCCAGAGAATATTAAATTTAATTAATAAAGTCTTGTGTTTGGGTATTAAATAATAATCGATCATCTATGTTATCAATTAATAGAGTTGATTTCTTCGGATCTCTTTTTTTAAATAATTTGCTAGATCTAGTTAAATATTTAACTTTTCTAACTGTTCGATTTCTTTGGTTGATAGTGGCGTTTCCAAATTGTTTGTTTTTAGTAGATGTACTTCTCTAAGGTACACAATTATATTTATCATTTAACTGCATTGTAAGAATATTAATAAAACTTCATTTACCGTTATATTAGACCAATAATGATGATGACAAATTGCATCAGTTGGAGTAGATGTGATTTTATGCAATATAGCTTCGAATCCTAAAAATTTTCTATCAAAATTATCTTTTGCTGAAACTACATCAGTAAATGAATTTTGAACTGTCAATATATCATTAATATAATTTGGAACTTTTCTCGTTTCATTTAGATATTTATTTTTCAATGCAGATAGATGCACTGGTTCTACATTAACGCCGCTTAACATTTTGTATTGTTGTGCATTACATTGATTTTGTATATTGTACATATTGTCAGAAGTTAGATTGGATAATTCACCTTGTAAGAGATCTAAGTAATAAATTACGAAAATAGTTCAGTTTAAATTAATACGTGTTTGTCATTATTTAGAGTAAATTTACTTGCCAATAAAAGTTTTTAAATATTCTGAGAATATTTTATTATAAGCAAGTAAATATTGAAATATTTCATCGAGATGTTTTTCACTAAAATATGTTCTTGCTAATAAGGAATGTTCAGATAAATTGCCTTCGATTGCTTTAGAGTTGAAGATTTTCCACTGTTTATGAGAAATTTTTGCTTGCCATTCCAAAGCGCAATCTTCTAATCTTCTACTAACTGACTTTAATAATTCATTTGCTTCTGTTAACGGTTGCGGAACATAAATGTTACTTTTACAAAATGAAGCGAAAGAACTTTTTGTAAATTCTTCGTTTTTAGTAGCCATTTTCTAATTTTTTTTTCAAATAAACAATAATTATTTGTCTACAAGTTTTTTTGTAAAAATTAGAAAATTATGTAAAATAATATAAAAGTACATACGTATTTCAAACAAATTTAGATTACATTAGTCTTTTTTTAAACAGTTGACAGTTTCAAAAATGAATTCTATTAAAAGATAAAAATTTTTTATTTTATAATCAAAATTAATTTTAAAATGACAAAGAATAAACAATTTTTATTTTCATTGTATAAACATACGCACTTAAAATTAAATAAAATACATGTAATGGTTAAACATAAACTTTAAATTAGAATATCATTTAATACACTATTAAAACTACATTAAAATATGTTATTTAAGTTTAAGAACGATAAGTATTTGAAATATCTATAAAATAGATCAGTTTTATAATTGTATCATACTACACATACATGAAAACAATAAATATCATAAAATATAGTATCTAATTCTAAAGTAGATAAAATTTAAGAATTTAATTATTATATTTTTTTAATTATCACACTTGTATCCAACTATTATAATAGAATATATTTTTTCTTTATACATTAATAAATCTAATGTAATTTTAGAAACATTTAAGTGGAACATTAAACTATAGTACATTTTTATAGAAAAAAACTTTCATTACTTGAATTCATACTTTTAAAAAGAACTTGTTTCGCTTTGTAGAAATAATTTTATTCATTTACATTATTATTTCAACTAAATTATCAAGACTAAGAATAAATAATTTTCTTTTTAAATCAATGTAAAAAAAAGCACTTTTTAACTTATTCAGGTGGCCCCCTTTCTTAATCCTAATATCTGATAACCAGATATAGGTAATGATGAAACCAATATTCTCTTTTAGATTCTATGTTTCTGTTTGTTAATGAATAACGAAATTTCAATTGTATGTTTATGAAATCATTTTAAAATAATGCTAAAATTATTTTGTAAATACTATGCAGTCTTTGTTTGAATTTGTTAGTACATTCTTTATAATCGTCTTGTATACACATGTGGCTGGTTTTTACGTATATATATAATATAAATATATTTTGTATGTATGTATATTAAATTCAGCCTATTGGCCTAGAGTTTGGACTTGGTCTTACATTTTGTTTCGTTTCGTGCTCTCTATTCATTTACACTTTCCTATATTTTGTATGTTTCACTGACAATAAATGATTGTGGAAAGCTCATATACATTATTTCATCAATTTTTTATAATAATAGATTTCTTCGATTTAATAATAATTATTCTGTTTAACATAAATTTTGTTAATAAACATTGTAAAAGAGTATAATATAATTAAGTTTGAAATATTATACTAAAAGATTTTATTAATCCTGTTGCATTGAAATTGATCAAAATATGAGTGTAGTTATAGATGTATCTTTTTATATTTACACGATACATAGTATAATATTACTCCTAATAATACATAAACTCATACTATACAAATAAAACAATATGTAATTATGTTAAATTATTTTAGATACAATCTTTATTATTATAAAAATTAATTCATTTTTATGCAATATATTTTTCGTGAAAATAGAAAAACTAAACATTTAACATGAATTTTGAATTTCTTTCGATAGACACTAAGATCCATCTTTTTAACTAACAGATTAGTTTTCTTTTTGTATGTTATTATGTAAAATCAGAATTATAGTTAAATTTTTTAGGAAATTTAAATACATTTGTAAGTTTATTTAATATTTGATCGTTAAGATCTATAACAATACCTCTAGTCTATACCGTAATCTTTACAGACTTAGTAAAATTGTACTTTCCATTTTAACATGTTACATTTTAATATACATTTATTTCAAGAAATACTGTGCTTTGAAATCTGTGAAACAATTTTCGGTTACCAACCAAAATAATATTTTGTGTTAATCATTGTATAACTATATTGGCATACTATTTATCTAATAATATTCATAAATCTTTTTCAATAAAAAATTTTGAAAGTACTAAGTGATTTAAAATATTAATAAAACAATTCTTTGGTAGTACCAAATTATTACACAAAGTAAATCCTTCTTAATCCTATTATTGTAATGATCATCAGGTTTTTTTACATTAAACATAAATGCAATCATAATTGTTCAGAATTAATAAATGTAAATATACCACTTTTTTTCGTTTATTATATCATTAATACTTTATATTATGGCTATATTTATGAAAAAAGTTTGAATTATTCAAAAAGATAATGTTATTTAAATAAAATAATCAGACAGTATATGTTAATAAAACAAAAAGAAAAAGGATGTTAACACTGTGTTGTATATTGATAACTATAACTGTAGAGTTATTCTCAAGATATTGTGCAAGAATTCCTACCAACACAACTGGTACGTGAATCTGTTATACTACCAGGCGAACTACCTGGTGTTGATAGTCCATTGTGACCTACACCAACGAAACGTAATTTTCGATGATAAGAGCCTAGACTTTTACTAGGGTTTAATGATCTATTTCCATTATAACGTAACTGAGATGTAGTTGTCATCGCATACGATTTTAAGTGAGATTTAATGGATTTGGGTAATGGAAGTTGATCAATTCCATAAACTGTTGTTCTTGCTACTATTGCACGACAAGCAAGTTCCTGAAGACTAAGAACTGAAAGATAAGATGATTTTATGTAGTTTTTTTAACAAGATAAGTTTGCCCATCCTTTGTATTAAGATAATGAATATACCTTTATTAGATCTCCACAATCTTTCCATGCCATTACGATGTAGAGCCATTCGAGAAAGTTCAGAAAAACTTTCACGAATATTAAAATCACAAAGAGGCGAAACTTCAAAAAATGCCATATGATTTTTAGCTGCATATGCTTCAGCATCACGTTCTCCTACTTGTCTCTTAAAAGCCAAATGAAGGCGATTGCCAACAAGTACTTTTGGCACTCCAGGAGCATGCTAAAATATTTAGAAAAATAATTTATTTCATATAAAATTAGTTTATTATTTTATTACATAGTGAACTTTTACAATGGACTAAATCATGTTTAATATTTTATTTCAATATATAATTGTGGTTAAAAATATAAAATTTTTAAATACCTCTTCGACTTCTTTTAACCATCTGTCAATGCCATCAAAGGACCATTTATTGGTAATATCGTACACTAAAAATATACCTTGAGCTCCACGAGAATAGGATCTAATTATTGTACAAAATCTACCTTGACCCGATGTGTCCCATAATTGTAATTTTACTCTTTTGCCATCCAATAAGATAGTAGTAGTTTTGTATGCTATAATATATAAAGCAATAAATTTAATTATTTTTATGAAACAATGTAACCAAAAGTGAAAATCAATTTCTCATAAAATATTATAATTAAAAGAGTTTATCCCACAAATTTAAAAAATTTAATCTGTAAAAACGATATATAAAGTAAGTATAACATTAAAAAATAAAAAGGTTTGACTAAAATTGAATAAGGATAAAGAATGATTTGAAAAAAGTACCACTGCCGCTACAAAACGGAGATTCAGCAGCACCATCTTCGAGTCCACTCAAGATTTCTTGTTTTCCAACGTCACTATCACCCACCAGCAAAAATTTTAAAAGGTAATCGTACTGTTTTTCTTGTCGGGACTTTGTTGTATTGGCTTCACCTGTAGCCATAATATTATATTGCCAATCCTGAACATGCTGTACGTAAGCCTATAAGCACTGATCGTCTCTTTTACGTTTTTCTTATTCAGGATCCGTGGACGGATAAACTTCTTTAACAAATTTTTTTTTGTAAATCACCATACTGCACTTAACACCAAGTCTGTTTATGTGTTGATAACACTTCTTTTTGTATTGTTTTTTTCGTCGACTATTTTATTTTTGAATGAAATGATAACAAAAAAGAATAAACTCCATTCTTTACTTTATTTGTCATACTATGCTTAATTGTTCGGTAAAGTGCCTGCTGTCAAATTTTTTGAAGGTCAGGTATGTTCAATATCAATTGTAACGTGAAACGTTATCACGTGAATATATCTAGAGTGGTATGGCGACATTGACATGGGAATATTTATCGATAGTCTATTGTATCGATATGTCTCGAATGTTCTTCGAGGACCTTTTGTATCGATGGCTATAAATTAAGAGCGGAGTTTAAACCATCTGCGTGTACGCTCATATATAAAATAAACAAAGCCTAAATTGTAAACCCCTCGACGTGGGTGATCGAGCTGAGAGAAGGCTGGAAATCCAGAGAATGGAATAGTTTCACTTCGAAAATTCCTGAAAGACTAATTTATGATAGACCATATCAAATTCGTTGTTTTCGACCAAGTCACGAACGGTCCTTAAAAGCTACGAAGTCTTTTCCGATATCCTGCCTATTCATGTACTCTAAAGCCGGGTATCCACCAGTATCAAACGCCCGTATCGTATCACGATATAAACGTATCACCGAAGATAATTGATCTGTTTTAATATATTTAGACGATAAAATTTATCTACATTAAATCAGATTAAGTTCATAAATAATTTCGTCGATTTTGAATTGAATCCAATAATACTGCAAGATTTCAAATAAATTGAAACCCAAGTGACGGCACGAAACGCTATGTCAAGTGCAAACGCATGAACTTTTCCTTCGATGGAACGGCAAAGAATCGACAAATTTTTCGGATCAGTCCGTTGCCTCTGTTCCTTTGGAACGGCACGCAGCAAAACGAAACTCCTCGCCTGTAGTGGCCCAGTCCTATTGCCTAACCGTTTATATCAAGAAACGAAGAAATGTTGTCCGCGCCGCAGCATGCCGTTGCATGCAACGAGGCAACGTCTGCCTATTCAAAAGGGTTCGGAACGGTGATATGATACGGGCGTTTGATACTGGTGGAAACCCGGCTTTAGCGTCTTGGCGGAGCGCCTCCACTTCACCTACTTGAACCTGGCACCCGACTTTGAAAAAATCAATTTTTTCCAATTGCATTGTATTCTCCTTCGTTTGTACCCGTTTGTACCACTTTTCTTTTCGTTTGTACCCTAAGGGGTGAAAAGATATGAGGGGGTGAAAATAGCCTAGCACCCCACTTTAACATTTTTTATTTCTTTCAACGCCAATTGAAAAAGAAACGTTTGTACCCGTTTGTACTACCTTTAGTTTCGTTTGTACCCCAAGGGGTTCGTTTGTACCGACTTTTGAAAAAACCCGCAAGGGGTAACTTCGCCATTTTTGAAGATTTTTCAAATCTTTTTACGGGTGCTGTTTTCTAATCGTTTATACCCGTTTGTACCACCTTCACTTTCGTTTGTACCCCAAGAGGTTCGTTTGTACCGACTTTTGAAAAAAGCACCAAGGGGCAACTTCGCCATTTTTGTATATTTTTTATATTAATGACATAAAGACTATAAATATTGCGTAACTTGTATTACTAACTTCAAATCTACGACCTACAGTATTTCATCGTCTATGCGTTGGTCGGAAACTCTATAGTGGCTCGTTAAAAGAAAGGAACTATTTGTGATGTTTGAGATCTCTTATGTGCTGAATAACAGAAAACAACGCAAAACTGTTTCCACTCCCATAACATGGACGATGGCAGATAAAAAATAATACGTGTTGAATATTTTTATAAAACCTATATTTCCCCAAAGTTTCATCAAAATAGGCGTGTTACACTTCGATACGTTTCATTGTATGTGCTGTTGGGTCGCGAAAATAATTCTTTGTTGGAAACAGTAATGTTTTTCTCGGTAATTATTTAGACTATGGACGGCGGAATCAAATTTGATGATAAGTGAACAAGTCTTCTCAGATATATAGTGATCGATATTATCGACAACCTTGATCATTCATTATCGACAGTCTTGAACAGGTAGTCATTAGAAAATATTTAAAGGTACTTAATATTTAGAACAAATATACGCGTTAATGCTTAAACAATTAAAAAACAGCACCCACAAGGAGATTTGAAAAATCTTCAACAATGCCAAAGTTACCCCTTGTGGGTTTTTTCAAAAGTCGGTACAAACGAAACTGAAGATGGTACAAACGGGTACAAACGTTTCTTTTTCAATTGGCGTTGAAAGAAATAAAAAATGTTAAAGTGAGGTGCTAGGCTATTTTCACCCCTTAGGGTACAAACGAAAAGAAAAGTGGTACAAACGGGTACAAACGAAGGAGAATATAATGCAATTGGAAAAAATTGATTTTTTCAAAGTCGGGTGCCAGGTTCAGGTAGGTCTCCACTTCCACGCACCTGAGGGTGGACCACAGACATGAGAAGGGGCCTACATAGGACTGGGTGGATTCTTCCACCATTGGACGAGGGAGGATCCAGGATCCACCAAGGAAGGGGTATCGACCGACATCACGTGAAGATCTCCTCCGCCAAGCGCAGAATGATCAGAATGATTTTGTCAGCTAAAATCGACGGGTCGTTCTCATGTGCAAATAAAACGCATAATTGAACTTTACAATTTTCACGATTGTTTAATAAAGAGTTTGAACAGTGAAACAGTAAACAACAGTGAATAACAGTTTGTTTAATTCATTTTCGCGCCTTGCGAGCAGGGTGCTTTAGCGCTCCACGGGTACCCTTACGTATTGGGCACGTACTTATTATACGTGAGATATTATACAATGTATTATACATGGTATTCTACAGTATATTACGCTACTTAGTTTTATATGTATGTATTATTGTTGCGCGATTCTTCGTGATTCTAGGGATTTTAAGATCCAAGGAACGTGGGTAAGTCGCCCGTGGAGCGCTAAAGCACTCTGCTCACGTGAATTATTTTAAAGAATAGTAAACTGATTTAAACTATTTAAAATGAACTAAACTTTTAATAACGATTAACTTTAAGTTTAATAAATTAGAACAAGAACAATAAATTGAATTGAAAATAAATGTTTTACACGAGTACTTCTCTTGAGCGTTTACAAAGAACAAAGGACAAAATTTTCTGGAAGGATCCACTATATATAGCTGCTTATCGCTAAGTAAATTATCGTTAGCAACGCTCATTAATTTAGTCCTTGATAAACATTTTGATAACGATAAGCCGATTTTCTTCTACTAACCGAGCTACTGATAAGGAATTCTTGATAACAATTTGATAATGTAATATTGATTTTCTTTTACAATTCAAATTTGACGCGCTTCAGCTTCTTCATTCAACTTTCTTTATGGCCTAGTTCACAATTTATTTCACTCTATGCAGCCTAGTTCACAATGCGTTACGAATCTATATTCTCTTAAACCGGCGAGGATCGCAACATTATGTAGCGGATCTACATACTACAGTTTTACAGGAAAACACCACGCGAATTACCAATCAATGAAACGTCTTTATTTCGTAGCCCGTTTACAGGAGCCCACGCGTGGGACGATGCCTTGGTACAGAAAAGAGAATGCCATGGAGGAGATGGCTGACTATGTTGTTATTTTAGCGTGTGGCGTCGGCCGCTCTTCGCGCCTTTCGCGGCTGTTGCCCGAACGACCTCCGGCCAGGAACACTGCTCGCGGATGTTGGCAGGCGTGGGCAGGGCTGCCACAATTATACTCCAGGTGGCGCCATCTCCACATAACGTTATGTACTATAGATACCAACCAGCACAGTAAGATATAACTGTGGAACTCTCTGATTTTAATAATAAATAACGTAAATAAAGATCTATGGATAACTACGTCTGGTTGGTATCTATAGTACATAACGTTATGTAGAGACGGCGCCACTTGGAGTATAATTGTAGGAATAAGTGATTCCTTAGGAGTCAGTATTCCTACTTTATCAATTGATGGAAAACAAGCTCACTACCGCTTTTCATATAGAGTTTTATTAATTGTTAATTATTATAAATTTGTAACTACGCTGTACATTTAACTGGTCCTAATGCACTTAACACAGCTTAGAACGCTCAACAACGCCTATAAATTCTTTGATGCGAACACCCACGAACGAAATACAAAGTTTCTCAAAACACAAAGCTACCGCTTCAAACGTCCCCACGAGAATGAAAAACTTCCATCCGGAACGGGAAAACGACGCTTTTCCCGGAAGTAGATGTCGCGGTATATTTATTGGAAGTGTACGCTTCGGCGAGACGGTCGACCATCAGCAGAGGTCGCCACATAATACTAGCGTATTATACTGTAGAATACCATGTATAATATATTGTATAATATCTCACGTATAATACGTGCCCAACCTCAACCCTGCGTAGCAGTAGTAAAACAAAACACTTCAGTGCTGCCAACAAAAATCCAGAATAAATGGCGGCAAAATATTATGCTTACATTACATACAACATACATGGCAATAGTCTCTGTGTTAATAATTTTTGCATCTTTTTTCTAATTTTCAGTTTTTTGTACATGGTTATGAAGAATGAAAAATATAACGCGATATTTTATGGACACGGTGAAAGCCAGTGATAATATACCACTACAATCTAACACTGCCAAAAAAAATGAAACTGAATCAAAGAAACATTTTAAAGAAAAGTATAATTGTTCTGTAGTTGAGATATCTAACACTAATTCAGAAAAAAATATATACGATATGATAGAAAGCAGCAGTGATATTAATTCATTTAAGGAGATCAGTATCCAAACATCCAAGCAGCCTTTTTCAACAAAATTATCATCATCAACAAAATGTAAAAAGCTACAAAACCAACATTTAGACTGTTTATCTCTAAAAACCAACGATGTTCTCAACATTAATAATAAAAGGCAAACTAGGAGCAGTTCATTGAATATTTCAAATGATAAGAAACAGTGTGTAAAAAAGTCAAGAAGTAGGGAAAACAGTAGCAGTAATATACAATTAAATGATACAAAAAATAAAAAAGGTACCAATAATATGAATTTGTTAAATATACATTCCAGTGATGGAAGTAAAAGTAACCATGGAGAATCAAATGCTTTTGAAATTCTTATGAACCGTAATAATTCAATTCAGTACATTACGCCAACAAAACTTTTTAATGAAAATGAATCACTTGTTAAAAAATCTGAAGAACAATTAATTTCGTCAACAGAAAAGTTAATAAATGAGAAAAAAAAATGTTTCAAAAGAAAAATTTCAGAGGTAGAAGGCGAAAAAATAGAGAAAATTATTCAGAATCCTACCAAATTTTTAAAAAAAGATGATTTTGAGGATACTGGAGTTCTGTATCAGAAACAGCCATCAGGCAATTTATTAGATTATTTCAGGTAATAAATTAATAATTTCTTTGTCAAAATATACAACAGTAATGATTAAAAATTATGTTTTGTATTTAATAGTAAAACTCCAGTAAATTTAACGCATACAGATATGGCAGATATATCCACTATTATAGTGAAAGCTGACGTACATATGTCGCAAAACACTATTGACCATGATTTATATACTTCAGTTTCGAATAATGCGATACGACCAAATAAAAAAAGTAAATCCAAAGATTTACAGTTCTCTCAGATGGATGACATTGATGTTATAGAATCTGAAAGCAGTAATATTTCAAATAATGAAAAAGAACGAAATGATCAACTACAAAATAAACATAGATGGTCATTACGAATTAAATTTCAAACATATGAGGATGAAAATACTTTATCAGGTAAGTTAAAAATAATACTTTTAATACATTGTATAAGAAATTGTATACATGATGAAAAAGAGTGTTTGAGTCTCCCAGATATTGATGTTTGGTAGAAGGCAATGAATTTGTGCACTTTGATCACTGATTTGTTAATTTTTCATACTACAATTAAATAAATTAATATGTACACCTACATATTTGTTTCCTACTTTGTATAGGTAATAGCAACGATGAAGAATTTTCACCCAAGGGTAAAGCTAAATTAAATATAGAAGATTCTAAGAAATGTGGAACAAATAAAGGTACATATTCAGAAAATTTATGGATGAAAAATAAAAGTAACAAAATGAGTGAATCTATGAAATTAAAATTACGAAAGTGTGAGCAACCAAAAAATGTAGAATATAATGTTCCGATACAAAATAATAAATGTCGAAAGGGCAAATTTGAAAATGCCAATGAAATAATGAAGCTTGATAAACAGAAATCAATTTTAGCACAAAATAAAAATTTTAATATTGATTTAATAGGTAACATAGAAAATAAGTCCAATGAGGATTTCTATATAATTGATGAAATTATTAATGAAAAGAAAGCAATTGGCAAACTAGCTCCTATATTTACAAAACAGCGAAAACTACATTCAAAAGTGATACCAACAAAACAGTCGGTTCTGCAAACAAATATAAAAGATAATAACGATAAAACTATAAATCAACAAATACATGTTTGTAGCACATTACCATTTCCACTTATTAGTCATATTACACAATTAACTAATTCAATGTTCAACAAAACAAATAATTTTAATTTTCCCCCAAAAATTTGTCACAAGTTGTATATTCCAGATTTAGATAGAAAGCATTATAAACATATAGTAGATTTTTCTGAGACCAAATTAAAGCTATCAAAAAATATTAAAAAACCAAACGTTGAAGAAGTATTAATGGATCTTGAAAAACATTGTTCAGGTGTAAAAAAAATGTGGAATGTTATTTCGCTTACTGTTAAAGGACAATCTAATAAAACAATGTCTGCAAAAACGAAAACTAGAACTAGAAAACAATGGGAAAAAACAGGAACAGGTAATGAAAATAAAATTGAAAACGTTAGTTGGACTTACAAATTCAGACCAAAGTCTACTGAAGAAATAGTTGGAAATGAAAATGCAGTTATAAAGTTAAGAGAATGGCTGGTCAGATGGAAAATAAAATTTATAAATGAAAGCGATGATAGTGAAAACGATTTTTATTCGTCTGACAGTAGTTATTCAAGGAGCAATGGAAATAATCAGGTAGCTGTACTGTTGGGACCGCATGGAAGTGGTAAAACTGCAAGTGTATATGCATTAGCAGAAGAATTTGGTTATACGTTAGTATTAATTTTTAGCCAATATATAATTTTACATATAATATAATGATTTTAGAAAACTTTTATTTAGGGTATTGGAATTAAACGCATCGTCTAAAAGAAGCGGGAAGAAACTTTTGAAAGAATTAGAGGAAGCGACAAAATCATACCAGATTAAAAATAAAGAAAGAACATCTGCTTTTTGCAATTTAACCTCGAATGAAATTTTCCCAAAGAAAATATCAAAAAATTCCCTCATTCTTATAGAAGATGTTGATATTATATTCGAAGAAGATGAAGGCTTTATTTCTGCTATATATCAGTTAGCATCAAATACGAAATGTCCAATTGTTATGACGTGTAAGGACGTTTGTCCTCACTTAAATAAATTAGCACCTCAACAGAGTAGAATTTATTTTCAAAGTGTTGTTGGTAACAAGGTTTCTGTTTTATTAGAACTAATCTCGTTAGCAGAAACTGGTTACAGGCTTCCTTCTAATTACATTATGGTAAGTATTTATAGATTCATAAATTAATGTAAACAAATTGTTCGCGGTACTCTGATACTGCTTCAGAATCACGAAAGTTTCTAAAAAGTAAACTCGAAGTATCTCGATTTCAACGGTTCGGGATCTCGCATACTCCTATAAATCGATGTTTTTCATTGCCATAATATTTTATATTTGTATATTCTATTTATATTATCTTTTTTATTTATAGGAATTATTGCAAAGTGGCGATTTACGAAAAGCAATATTACAATTACAATATTTATTACTATCTGGTCCACCACAAATGTTAGAACATGCCATCAATTTTAAGAACTCATTGTGGCAAAATATGCAATACTATTTGTACAGACCAGCAATTATAGTAAGTAAAAAAGAAAAAAAGAAAAAGGCTGTGAGTAGCAAAGTTATAAATAATAATCGAAATTTATTAAACGATGTGGCAGATAAGTTAGATAGCATAACTTTATTAACATCTTTAATGACCACGGAAGATACCGCGTTAAATTTATACGAATTAAAAGTACAGCCCAGTTTGTCTGTTGTTGAAAATACCGCTTTATATTCAACATGTAATAATGTATGTTTAGAGATAGCTGAATGGATAGGTAACAAAATTATGTACAAAGATCATGATTATGATGGTATACGGTATCAAAATAATATTATATTAAGAAAACAATTAAATAAAGAAATAAATCTAGCATTATCTCATACTGCATCGTTGTTGCTCGATCATCAAATTATAGCTACAGATTACCTTCCATTTATAAGAACAATATGTAGGGCTGAAGAATATAGAGCTAATAGAAATAATAAAAGAGGAAATCGTTATTTTCATTATCTTCATAATTTAAAATCATCTTCGTTACTCAAGCCTAATATTTTATCAGCGGCATGTAAAATAATGCACGATATTGATATGCGTACAAATTAAAATAACATTAATTACGCGTAACAATCAGTATATTATAATTTAAAAAACATATTAATACAAATACTTTGTAAAATTTATATACGGTCTTTTTAATTTAACCAATTGTTAAGTAATAACTAAGAAAAACAAATTCAGGTATTGTATTAAATTTCTCCTACCAAATCAAACAGCTTTTACATGAAACATTTTTGCACATATAGCAGGTATGCATAATAAGCAGTAAAATAATATTACATTATGATATAGGCACACGAAGTTTTCCGCGAGTATAGTTATAGGCTTCTGGTCACTGGGGCACCCATAGGGTAATTTCGTGTACATGCGTAGTCTATACTCTTGAATCGGAAATATTTCGTGTGTTTAAAAAATGATAGAAATGTCGTTAGTATTAATAAGTTTTAAATGTTTCCTTTTTTTAAAATAAAGTGAATAAAGTGGATACAGGGTATTTTTTGGTAATTATCGATATCTCGTCAACCCCACCGATTTCGCTCATTTTTTAATATGTTGTTAGGATAATGATTCTAAGCAACTTTTTCCTATACATATAACTGCCGCTCGGCCTTAGTTTTCGAAATATTTGCAGACGAAAGTTGCTACTATACCAATGAATTCTGCGTATACAGGATTGCCTCGAAATAAGCAACTGGCTCGGGACCGAACCGTTGCTTATTACGAAGCAGGTATGCTATTCGGCTTGACGAATGAGAGATCGTCCAACATACGTCACTCACGGTAGCAGCAAACGGACCTCTCACTCATTTTTCGGACCTCTCACTTTGTGGGCGACTTCATACAAAGAAGAGGGGATAGCGAGTTGCTTATTTTGAAGCAGAGACCACTTACTTATTTCGAGGCAATCCTGTAATTTCTATTTCATTTAAGGTGTTCGATTTTAGGTGTGATGCATCCCTATCACTGTAACACCTTAAATGTGAGGGCATGTTTGTTATATTGAAAATTACAAAGTTTGACGGAATGCATGGACTTGTTAGAATTTTTTCGGGGATACTGTTTGCAGAAACATTAAGTACGAACCTTCCTCTTCAATTTCTAAAAAAGAGAAAAGTCGTTGCCAATTTTTTTCGCAAAGATAGAGCACTTTAAAGTAACACTTGCATTTTTGGCATATTCCACCGGCATTGGCATTACCCGATGTGCACCACGCGGAAGTTGCCGGTCGGATTTTGCACATCATATAGCCCTGAAAAGAGCCGTTTTTTGTATGTGTGTGTTTAAATTTTAATAACGCGTGTTTCCTCCGCGTTGTTGAATTACTGCTTTCAGCCAATTCCTCATGTTAATGCAAGCTCTAATTTCTTCCTGTGAAATGTCATTCCAGATTTAAATTACGTCTTGCGACAAGTCTTGGAGATTGACAGATTGTCTTGCTAAATTTCTCAACCTACGACCCATTATGTCCCATACGTGTTCTATGGGGTTCAAATCTGGACTTACTGTAGGATGTGGAAGCAGTCTAATTGAATTTTCCGCCATAAATTCGTGAGTAATACTTGCGGTATGCGGCCGTGCGTTATCCTGCATAAGGATGAAATTTCTTCCTATACGACGACTCATCACATATCGTACCGCTGTCATTGCTGGTGCTGGTAGAACAACAAGATTGGTACGATGATTCAAGGTGATTCCTCCCCATACCATTATGGAGCCGCCGTTGAATCCTCTTACAGGAGCGACGCATGCTCTGTCATACCGCTGTCCCCGATGACGCCAAACTCGAATTCGTCCATCAGAACCGAATAATGAAAATCGTGATTCGTCGGTGAAGAGCACGTTTTGCCATTGCCTCACTGTCCAGCAAACATGAGTTCGTGCATATTCTAAGCGAGCTCGTCGATGCCCAACATTTAACATTAGTACACAGCAGCGACTCCGGGATCTTTGACCTGCCTCATGCAAACGATTTCTCACCGTTTGATCACTAATTTGACGTCCTGGCATGACTGCTTCTGCAATTTGTCGAGCTATGATCGTTGGATTCCGCATAGTAAAATTTACAATAGCGCGATCTTCTCGTGCAGTCGTAATGCGTGCTCGACCTTGTCTTCGTCGTGGCTGCAAAGGGTATAGCAGGATAAGATGGTCAAAAGTGCCCTTGAGCTGATTTTACTTCGCAATGCACCATTCGATAGCTTATCCCCAAAAACCATGGTACACCAAGTATCAACCCTGTACCTCAACCGGGAGGGTAGTTACAGGGTAAGAAAGAAAAAGTAGTTTTTGCCATATTTCTCCTATTTAACATCATGCAAAAAAGCTGCAAAAATTCTAAAATATTCCAGACATGTTTCTTTATGATTGTGAATTGTTTCAGATTTTTCGGTTGCAAATCCCAGGCGTGAAAAATCAAAAACGCAAAAAAAAGTCGAAAAATTGAGATTTCGGGTAGAAGCTTTCGAGCGACTAGATTTTTACTTTCACAATAGTTAGATATTAGCATGACGATTATCTCCAATTTTTGTCAGATTTTTAGGTGTGGTGCATCGTACTTACAAAAATCAACAACCGTCATTTTCGACAATTTTGTGCGATAACTTGAGAAATACCTTCAATTTTTATCCGACTTCGAAAAGGAGGAGGATACTCAATTCGATCAGTATATTTTTTTTTACTTTTTTATTTTTTTTCCTGGCTTTGTTCGTCGATTACTCCGAGATGGATGGACCAATTGGAACGAAACCTTTTGCATGTTGTAGAGTATGTCTTCCGATTGGTCCCGTTAAAAAAACATTTTACATTTTATTGCAAAAAACAGAAAGTTTCTAATCTCAACATAGGTTGATTTCAATGACCCTTTAGTATGTTGACGGGGGCATGATGCTGAAGAACTTTTTTATTATGCATAATCAAATGAAAGCTTTAGTTTCCAAGATATTCGTGAAAAACTATTGTTACTACTACATTGAATTCTACGTTTGCCTACGTGTATTCTACCGCCTACTCTGGCGGTGTATGGGTCAGAATGCAATCGCCCGTCTCTACTGTTTCTATACACGTATCGCGTCGACCAAAAACCAGTATACAGATAAGTCTCGATTAATGCTAGTTCACATAGTGCGATATTTGGTTTAGTGCGAATTTTAAAATGATACCAGGTCGCATTTAATGCAAACAAAAATTCAGTAAATGCGAGGTTTGCGAGGCTTTTTTCGATCCAGACATGGATCGAAGCATGCAAGTTAACAGAGACTTGGATAAAATATTGCGTGTTTATCAACACATATATGAAGATATGAAAAAGCAGAAGAAAGTGCAATCAACACTGTAAAAATACTTTTTAAAAAAATAATAAACATGTCTATGCTATTATAATTTAATAATATACGTATGAAAGGTATATTTAAAAATTTTGATCGTATATTTTCTTTAACTAAGAATCAATTCCTATATTTCAAGTATTCGAATAGTACGAATTCAAATAATGCGAACAATTTCTGGGATTTATTACTCGCACTAATCTAGATCTAACTATACATTCCTATATAATAACTATTGTCATTGCAAACTCCTATTCTTTAGCGCTACTCTGCAAGGAATGTACCGATTGCTATGAAACATCTCACATCTAATCGGAGATATGTTTGCGATGATCCCAATTGTAAAAATTTGTGGAATTTGTTATTGTTAATAACTATTGTTATAGCAAGAAACATATTCACTGATGTTGCTCTGCAAGGAATGTACCGATCGCGATGAAAGCTTTCCAATCTAATAGGAGATATTTCCGCGATGAGCTCGCTTACAAAAATGTATGGAATTTATTATTGTTAATAACTCTATTATAGCAAGAAACCTATTCGCTGATGTTACTCTGCAAGGAATGTACCGATCGCAATGAAACCGTTTGTAACGGGCAATGTGTTTAATATGGGCATTTTGTAAAATGACCGGGCATTGTGTAGAATGCCCGTTCGAAAAGACATTGTGCAAAATGTCCGTAACAAGATTCGGTCAGTCTATAAAATGTCCGATCATTATACAGAATACCTAGAGGGTGGTGGGCAATGTATCGAAACGCCCTTGTTACATAGATGTGGTAGATTAGATTAGGCTACATATATGTATAAATCCGGCCGCCGCGGCGGCGGCGCTTCGTAAGGCGGCTGGCAACACTTTCCTAAGACAATAGTGTTGTTTAAATAATGACGAAAGCGATGCTGGCCGCTTCAGGGCGGCCGGATTTAAGTGTGTGGCCCATCCTAACCTATCACATCTATGTATGGTTTTAATAACAATAATAATAATAATAATAATAAATTTAATGTCAACGAACCGTGAGTATTATATAAAATGTCCGTGCCATTTGTGAAATACCTGCCCATTATATACATTGCGTAAAAAATGTGCAATCTACACAATGTCCGGTCATTGTACAAAATGCCCACGTTGAATACATTGCCCGTAACACCTTTCTCATCTAATAGGAGATATTTCTACGACGATCTCACTTGTAAACATTTATGGAATTCGTTATTGTTAATAATTATTGTTGTTGTAATTATCCAATAAGAACGGTAAACCACCTTACGGCATGCTACAAATTCTGCTAGTTCCACTAAAAAGTGTGAAATAAAACAATTTTTAACAAAAAAAAAATCCGTAAAATCCGTAAAATAATTTCTATTTCATTTATACCAGTATTCCACAGCAATTAATAAAATCTACTTAATCGTTAAATAGGATACTAAATACATTTGAACTTTTTCGGAGGCGGCGCAAAATTAAAAATTCCCGAATATACGATCCTGCTAATAACGATTTGATTGCGGTATGGCAAACTTGGTAATTAATAAATCGTAAGAAAACAAACGTTATAGATACGACAGAAAACATTTGTAATTATAACGATTGTATCAGAAGTTGTTAGCACTTCTGATGTACATGATATTGCATTTCACGAGAGACCATACTTAATTCGCGCAGCTCACTAGGTCTAGGGAGATTTTTAATAACGTGTGTTATTCCCCTGTATGTACAACAGCTTGCTTCTGTTGCGCGTGGATTTCAGGTGTCTAGGGATTTTTGAATGTTTACTACGTGGGTAAAGTGCCCGTGGAGCGCTAAAGCACTCTGCTCGCCGATGCGAGCGTCGAAAACTTTACCGACAGTCCCTAGAAAAATCCCTAGACGCGAGTTTTCGGTTTTCGTCGTCATTTCCAAACAGAATGCAAAAAAATTTGAGGGACTTTTCCAGGAGGCCCTACAGAATGGCGCTCTGGTCCTTATTTTACCCAAATCGTCAAAAAGTTATAAAATATTGAAATTTGTGTCTGTCCACAGTCAAGAAAATGGCGGATCGGACTCACCTGCATTAGTTTATTTGTAATATAAACATTTTTGCGAAACGAATGTCCAAATAGAGACCAGAGCGCCATTCTTTGGGTCGGATAGAGCAAAACGAGCACTCAGGGGATGGTGTACAACCTTTCGTTTAGACGAAAACCGAAAACTACGATTTCGTTGATTTTTCACTCGCGAAAGACGTCAAGAAGGTAAAACAGACCAGAAATTTAGTTCCTCGTTTTTTCTGTAGGGCGTAGTTCGTTAGTTTTCTTTGCTCGACCGCACGCTTATTCGCAGCTCGTATATGTGAATATGTGTGCGTCGACCGAACCGTCTACGACGATACAATGTATCGTGGAGAATGGGACGTTCAAGCCTTGTATAGGCGATGAACTCCGACGCGTAAATTTTTTTTCACGCATCGTTCTATCGACTAGGATAGCGATTTTCAACCCATGTGTCACAAGACGTACTGTCATTATTTTTTGTTGCTATTATTATTCTTTCTTTTAGTGGAACTGAAGAACAAATACGTCTTTCCCGATTTTAATGATTTTTTGATATGTTATAAAAATTGATATTCTGAACAATTTGGTGAAATACTGATTACTTATGAAAAGTACCCCAAAAATAAATCTGTTGCCAGAGTTATTAAAATTTTTTTAGACAGATAAGCTAGTATGTTTTTTCAGCATAGAATGTGATATTATGCTGGACTCTCTTGATTTTGCGTTACGCCCAAATATTAGATGAATAGGTAACGAAAATGTGATGTTGGAAGAACAACACGGCTGGAGCGAGTTCTTCAATGCTAGCGAACGTAGAAAAGGACAAATAGCGAAAGAGAAAGAGGTCCGAGAATTAAAGGGCCTGAGAAAAAACATTTGAGTGATACAATATTAATTCAACAATAACTTTTTTATTTTTCATTTTTGCTAAATGAAACTTTTACTAATGTAATTGTAAGGTTCGTCTGATTAAAATAAGACTAAACACCATATAATTTACACTATTTTTACTTATTTAGGTATAAATAAGTAAATAAATAATTATAATTCAAATTATGTCATGTTTGATCTTGTTTTAATCAGAAAAATCTCACAAATACGTTAGTAACATTTTCATTTAAAAAAATTCAAAAATAAGAAGGTTTTAATCTTAAATTTTTATTGCGTTAGTATTGTCTCACACGTAAGTACACGGGTATTTAAACTTGCTTTTCTCCCTGGACGCTGCTTCGATTCTCGGCTGTCACCACATCAAAGGCGAGCCGAACTCGCTCGAGAAACTGTGGTTTCTTCGGCGACACGCAAAAATTGGTCTGATTCATCGTACATAATACATATAGCTATCGTAGCATCCGTGTGTCATTTAGGTGTATGCGAAGAGTGACGTAGAATAGCATGCCGTTAGTTGGATGCAATAACTGAGGTAGCGCTGAAATCAGTTTCTGTTCAGCCTAATTTTCGATGAAACGTTGACTGTTTTACCGACGCGGAATTCGGAGTTCGGCCTCGACGCTCGCATCGCCTTAATAAAATACACTTTGAATTTAAGGAAAAATAATAGTTTGAATTTCTTTATTTTTTCCAACAATTTGACTCAAGTCGGGTTGAAGCTTTGAATCGTTCTGAGCTTGGCGGTGAAGATCCTCGATCGAAGTTGGCTGCCATCCCCTCCTCGCTGGATCCTGAATCCTCCCTCAGGATCATCCCTGGTCCAATGGTGGAGATGCCCATCCTTGTCCGGAGGCGGTCCCTCTCCCTGGCTTCGGTCCACCCTTGGGCGAGCGGAAGATGGTGGTGCTCCGCCAAGACTCGAGAACGATTCTGTGCACACGTGCTAAGAGAAAGCGTGGGATCCAGAGAAAACGGAAAATAACAAAAGGTCTCGCGCTAGCGAGCCAAAGCAACCCTTAAGAGAATTTACGACCCTCTGTAAATAAACAGGATGTCGAAGAGACTTCGACAGTTTCAAGAACCAACATGATTTTCGTTACGAGTAACGAATTAGATACGGCCCGCAATAAATTAGCTCTTTAGAAATTTCAAGTGTGACAGTCTTATTTCTCCGGATTTCCAAGTCTCTCCCAGCACGATCACCCGTGTTGAAAGTTTTACAATATCTTATCTTTTGTTTGTATATTCCTTTGAATTTTGGCTCCTAATTTATAAGCATTGATATAACATAATGCAGACATGCTGCAGTCATACTATTATGGCATCGTCGCCATATTACATTTCATTCAACACTTGCGATTACAAACCTGCAGCTAAATTCACACGATATTGCACACATACATACAAGCGAGGTTCGCAACACTTCTTACTTTCCGATCATATAAATAGTGGACAGAAATATATGACGTACGATAACTGATAAGCGATGATGACATGGTAAAGATACACGATACAATGAAATTCCTATTATTTTTCAAAGAAAAAAATTATATGATCGTCAAGAAAGAAGCAAGCTGTATAGGGGAATCACACACGTTATTAAAAATGTCCCTAGACCTAGTAACCTGCGCGAGCACAGCCGACTCTAGTACTAGCCATGCTGAACAACGTGGCAACACCGCTCACGTGACAATCGGGAGTCCTATTTTCAAAAACAGAGTCCTGTGCTCGGAATTGTAATTACCGTGTTTTTTAATTAAAAGCTGTAGTAATATACGCTATTTTGTATTAATTATGTATAAACAATACATAAACGTTGCAACTATGGCAAGTAGAAGTGATGTGGTAGTATAAAATTGTTATAAATGTAATATAAATTTTGTGTACTCTCGAAGTAGTTTGGTGTTGTGAAGCATGATATTTGAAATATTTACAGTGGTTTCAAGAAAATTTAGGTATGAAGCAAAATGAGACCATCTTTTGATCAAATTCAAACATTTAAGAATTGATAAACGTGTATATAAGTGAATAAAAACCTTGAAACAAGCGAAATTATTGGAACGAAACCAAAGAGGTTATGTGAAGTCCAGAGAGTAGCCGAGAGTCCGACGACGTTGATTGGCTGGGAGTCTGGGAGTCCGGGAGGCAGATAGAGTAGGGTTAGATGTTGATATATTCAGACCGGACTCCCGCGGTATTGCCATTTTTACTTCAGCACGGCTAGTACTATACTCTGTTCAACGAGACGAGTCACCAAGTCAAAACAAACAACTCCCTCGCTTTTCACGTGATCGGCTCTGCGACTGCTGTCATTGGCTGCCACATGCTACAACTCAGGGCCAAGTTATGGTGGTTCCTTGCCGAGGGCCTCTGCATACAGGGACAGGCAGAACCAAAGAATTTTACGATGCGATTTGGGGATCCGGAACCCGTAAGACGGCCCTGCCCTGTTCACGTGCACGTGTTTATACTTGGTGACTCGTCTCGCTGAACAGAGTATAGAGTCGGCTGTGGCGCGAGTTGTATTGTATTGTATTTCAGTTTTCTTGGGCTTTGCCCAAGATGGCGTTTCAGGGGGACAACGCCCCCTATATAGCCAAGTTACAAAAGCGCCAAATATAAACTTTTCAAATCATCATACATCTCATTTCATACCTTAAACTGCGAATAAATACATAACATACTTAATAACACATACCATACTCCATCTGTTTTTTAATATATCTTTTCTTCTCATTATAGTCCTCTCATTACTGTCATACCTGTTGCATAGCAATAATACACAACTAATATGTAACATTACTTTCACTTTATGTTTAAATAACTTTTCCCAGTTTGTTTAGGAACCTGGCAATGCGCTTGATTACACCTAGGTCACCCTCCATTAGCATTTCTATTACATCTGCTCCCTCCGGAAAGCCTTTTGAAATTAAGAATCTATCAAGTTCTTCTCTATTTTCCCAAAACCTATCGCATTCCCATATGACATGTTCAATAGACTCCAATGCAGCACCGCATATACATCCCTTCATATTTGTTAGATTTTTCCTAAATAACGATTCTCCCAAATTAAAATGATTTGCCCTAATCCTGCTTAGTTTAACTAGGTCACCCCTTGCTATTCCATTTATCCCATCAAACCAAGGTTTTTTTGAGCCTACATTATTTTTTTCCATCCTGAAATACTTTATTCCCTTGAAATCCCCCTTTCTCTTTGCTCTATCATAGTTTCTAACCCAGGCACTATTCATTATGTAGTTCATTGCATCCTTTTCCACTATTCCATGTTCATATGTCTCCTCCCCATAGGTGGCATCCCCCGCTATTATATCGGCTCTCTCATTCCCCTCAATGCCCACATGGCTGGGGATCCATGCAAAACCTAATCTGTTCCCTGAACAGGGTAGGCCCAGAAGTTGGTTCTCTGATCTTTTGTATTCAAGTTCTAGATTCATCATTTCGTTCACAATTTTCTTTATCCACGGGTTATCCCCCATCCTTCTAGGAAAACCCATTAGTTTTTTTAAAACGCTAGCAGAATCCGTAAAGATTACTATTTTGCTACTACCCCAGTTTGCCCTTGCTTTTTTCACAGCCTGTAGAATTGCAAAAGCCTCCGCTGAAAAAACCGACGTGATTTTGTTTAAGGCCCATGACTCCTCTTGCCAAACCCCTTCCCTATCTCGATATACCAAACCAGCCCCAACCACTTCATTAAAGTCCTTTTTTGACCCATCCGTAAAAATTTCAATTATCTCTTCGTCATTTATTCCCGGCCATAATCTTTCTTTTACTTTTATAGATAGGCTGGAGTCGGAGAAAGTGGCCGTTTTCCTTTCTTTTCCTGACTCCCAGTCCACTAATATTCCTCCCTTTTCCAAAAAATCTCGTTCCCTATTACTCGACTCCCTATCTACCCCTTCCTTCAGAATTCTACCCGCAATTCCTTCTGCTTTGTACCATGCTCTAGTCCATGGATCCCATTCCTCAGTCCCCACCTCGTCTCTTACCACCAGCGATCTCAAGAGGGCTTCAAATACTACCCCTTTTCCTCTTGTTCTCTGTCTCATTACAAACCTCTCTAGTAGAGCCTCGGCCCTAGACTCTAGGTCCATTATGCCCGCCTCGGTGTTCATAACATTTATTGGTGTGGTTATTCTATATCCCATAGCAATGCGAATTCCCGCATTGTGCAACCTCATAATCTTTTTTAGTGACTTTATATTATCCCAAAAATAAACAAACAGGCCGTATTCAATTACAGATCTTATCAAACCCTTAAAGAAAATCAACATTGTTCCTGGTTTTACTCCTTTCTTAATACCCACTATGAATCTTAGAATATCCAGTTTCTTTTTAACTCTATCTTTTACCATCTCTATATGCTTCCTGTAATTTAAAGCCCTGTCTAAGATCATTCCCAGGAAAGTGACTTGTTCCTCATTTTTAATCCACTCTCGTCCTATCCTAAACTCACCTTCCATCCTTCTTTTGTCTCTAGACCTTGTGAAAATGACTACTTTTGATTTATCCTCTGCCAAGCTTAGCCCCAATTTATTTAGATTTTTTAACAAAATGTCCACTGCCCTTTCAATTTTCCCTTTCATGTTATTTAAGTTATCTCCCATTACATAGACTACGATATCGTCCGCATAAAGCAGGACCTTAACCCCCTCCTGTTCCATACCTCTGCATATTTCAGAAGTATAAATATTATACAATATCGGGCTAAGAACCGATCCCTGTGGTAGGCCTCTTTCAACCCGACCATGAATCGCGTCTCTATACTTCCTACTGCACAGGGCTGACCTATCCTTCAGCCAGTTCGTCAAGAAGTTAATTAACAATTTAGGACACCTCCTTCTCTTCAAGAGATCTATCAATTTGTTATGGTTAACATGATCATAAGCCGATTTGACATCTACAAAGACTCCACATGTATCTTTTTTCTCTCTAAAGCCTCTTTTAATGTCTATGGTTAGCGCTACCAGATTATCCATGGTAGATTTACCTTTAGTGAAACCACTCTGTCTATGGTCCACAATTTCCTCCACATCCGCCCATTCCCCCAATCTGTCTTTAACCAATCTTTCCAAAATTTTTCCTAAACAACAAATCAGTGATATGGGTCTCAAAGCCTTCTTCCCCGGTTTTTTCAGGAATTTTATTACCACCCTCTTCCAGGCCTTTGGAATACATCCATTTTTCCAAATCAAATTAAATAGATCTAACATACGTTCCCTCATTCCCCTACCCATTTTTTTGATAAGTGTATATGACACCCCATCCTCCCCCGGTGCCGATGATGTTTTAATTGAATCTATAATTTCTTGTATATCTCTTTCCTTAAAAGGCTCAAACACTCATGCAGCGAAAGCATCCCACGCACCGGCTTTCTTTTCTTCTATTAGTTTTTTCATTTGTTTTCCAATCTCTCTCATCTTAATCCAGTTCTCCTGGTTCGGTCTTTTAACGAAAGCTTGTACCGCTTTTCTCCTAGTTTTTTTAGCTTCATTACATTCCTCATCCCACCACAATTGTTTTTTTTTGTTCAGTCCTGTCAGGCTTAGTCCTATTGTTCCTTCTCCTACTAGTCACCTCGTCCTCCTCCTTGGCCCCTCCTGATTTCCTGATAGCATTTACTATTGCATCTGTGAGGTCCTTGCACCTTTCCTCAACAGCCCCCGCAACCTCTTCTTGTCCTACCTCTCCCCACCTTTCTATCAGTTTTTCGGCCTCCTCCTCTGTAGTGATGGAGAAAAGGTCCCAGTTTATTTTATCCTCCCTAAACTTTCTAGTGGAATTTTTAAACTCCCTTATTCTCTGTAACTCTTCATTTCCCAGCATCAGGGTTATAACCTGATGGTCTGACCCCATAGTCTCATTTTCTTCGCTAATTGTTGCAGTTTCCATTACATAGTGGGATCCAATAAACAAATCTATATTTGATGGTGGTCTCCCACCCGTCCCAATTCTCGAATTTGTATGCGTATTCACAACAAATAAATCGTTTTCCCTAGTTACCTCTTCCAATAATAATCCCTCCCTACTATCCACAGCACAATTCCAAACCTTATTTCTAGCATTAAAGTCCCCCATAAATATTGTCTCTACGCCCTGTCTTTTATTTTTGAATAACCCATTCCAGTCCTCCTTCAGCCATCTCCCCCCTGGTCTTCTATATATCAAGATAATATCCCAAGTGCTCCTATTAGAGTCTACTGATATGCCTAGGATTTCTCTGCCCGTACCCCTCCACTTCAAGTCCTTCCTTATTTTATATTTTACTCCTCTGTTAATTATAAAAACTAAACCCCCACCCTGTTTATCCTCCTTCAAATCGCATCTGACTACATCAAATCCCGGGATCACGAATCTGTCTTTATTTTTAAGCCAGGTTTCCGTGACTCCTAATATATCAAATTTTTTTATGACTTCCTTAAGCTCACCTAGTTTTCCCCTCGACACTTCTAGCATTCCAGGTTCCCACAACAAACTTACCCTTGGTCGTTGAGATAGCCATTTAAGAAACTGATTTTTTTCCCTCTCTCTTCTTTCACATCTTTGTATCTTATATACTCTCCTTCAATCCTTCTCCTTAAAACCCTCCACGCTTTGCAACAGGTTAGGCAGTAATGAGTCACAAGCCTACAAAAAAGTATAATTTTAATAAGAAAAATAATTGTCACTATTACACAGTCTTTTTTTATTTTATCATATGTTATTATATCTTAACCCTAAACCATCACCCATCAACAACAAAAGACACAAATTTTTTTTTTGGTTACATATTACAATATCAATACCTTCAACTCCTTCTTTTCCATTGTTAACCCAGTACATGTTCTTATCAATTTTCCTCCTTCTTTTCTTACAGACTTTACAACGACATTGCTTACCCGTTAACTCTTTCACCTTGCTTTGTTCGAAACCATCATTCCACCTAGGGTATTTCCTTAAAATTTGTACGATTCCAGATTCTTGGGTGGACCCTTTCGCAGTCTCTTTATACCTTATAATAGAGTAACATAATACCAAACTGTTATAATCAGCCATTAAAATTGGCCAAAAATAAAGTCTTTCAGCCTCACTCCGTATTAGGATTATAAAAATGAAAATGAAAATGAAAATAAAACTAAAGTAGTATCTTATAACCTGTCACCCAAACATCTATGTTTAGTGGTCTTTTTACCCTAGCATTAAACTTAAACTCGAACCATACTTTACAAAACAAACTCGCATACACAACCACACACAAGTCAATACTTTATCGTCCCGACGCTTCGTCACACTCAACTATATTTCTATCACAGACTCTACCCTCAATTCTTTTCATCAATTCCTCTAGTCTACCTCTTCTGTAATCCTCTTCTTGATTGGCTCTTTCTCTTGTCCATCCATAGTCTTGATGGGCTCGAGCTGTCATTTCCTCCATTTCTTTTTCTTTTGCTTCTTTTTCCTCCTTTTGTTTTTCATACCTTTCCTGTCTCCTTCTTAATTTTTCCTTCGTTTTTTCTGGAATAGGCACATGCCAGTCCGGCCTATGTTTTGTGACGTTCCAGTATATATATTCCTCTTCTTCCGTCCTCTGGTTTGTATTTTTTTTATCATTTAAGAGCTTTTCCACCTCTTGCTCATAACCTTTATCTGCTATCAGTCTCGTAAGGTCAGCGAGAAACTCTTCCTCTCTTTTTTTTTCCAATTGGTTAATCAACCTTTTTTGTGCTCTTTGTTCTACATTGCTGATTCTTTTTATAGCCCTTTCCACAGGCAGGCCATTTCCATATTCATATTCGGCGTCTTCCTGAAAGGTCCCATCTTCCTCAGTTTGGAGCGCTTCATATGCGTTAGAAATTCGGATAGCTGGGCTTTGTGATCCTCTACCACTGGTCAGTCTAAATCTTTCTTCCTCCCCTAATCTGCCTCTACCTCTTCCATATCCTCTTCCTCTTCCTTTTTCTTGAGTCGAACTGCTTCTCAGGTTGTCCTGCTCTTTTTCCTATCTTCTAACCCCTCTCATTCCTGCGCCTGCTTTGGTTTTTGCTTCTCGTATCTCCTCCAGCTCGTCGTTTAAGGGAACTTCTTTCACTTCCCAGTATTCCGTCCTCCTCGTTGTTAAGGATGGGAGGGATGGGAAATCTCTACTTCCCCCATCCCTTCCGACCATGTCCTCATCCCAATCTTCGCCTATTTGTCTGGCCACTATGCCTTTGGCCGTTACATAAGCGACATTTTTATATGCCATCACCTTACGAATCGCCCTCTCACGTTGATACATCCAACAGGTCTTAGACAATGATGTATGCTTCCCCCCACAATTTAAACATACAGCCGATTTCTCACAAGTCCCATGTTCTCGTTCCAAACATACCAAACATTTCTTAGGCACTTTACAAAACTTTTGAATGTGCCCATATTCAAAACACTTATAGCATTGTTCAACCTGTTCTACATATGGGAACACTCTTAACCCCACGTGACCCGCACCAATTTTAATCTCCGTTGGAAGCCGGTCTCCCTTGACCGTAACTAGAATTGCGACACCCTCAGTCCATTCACTAACACCATTATTGTATGTCTTTTTCCTCAGCCTTTTAAATTCAAAATCCCCTTGGCCGGGCATCACAAAATCAATCAACTCTTCTATTGAATCTTCCCACTCCGTTATCACACCCTTTCTGAATCTTTTCCTCTCCGGTAGGTAGGCTTCAAACGGCGCTCCTTCCTGATCCGCCATTTTGAGTATAGCGTTTGCTGCCGCCATGTCGCTAAAAGTAAGTTCGGCTTTATTGTATCCCACCATTTTTAACCCGCGCAAGAAACGCGCCATTGATCCCAAAATTTTGTAGATTTTAATTATATTGTTTCTTTTAAATTTGCTAGAGTTTACTTTTTTAAGAGCCATCGTAATCATATATTCTCGGCTCTTCAATTCCTCCAAATACATTTGTTTATTCTCACCTTGTCTTCTAACACCTTTTTTTTCCTGACTCTTTCTTAACTCTGTCCGTTTCTTCTGATCTTTATCGTCCTTATTTTCGTCGTTCGTTTCTGTGGGGTCACTAGCAGCCTCTTCCTGCTGCGTGAGTGCTCCTTTATCCTTTTCAACTATTAGAGAAGATAGAAAACTTGTAGGCTCTTCTTCATTTCTCCTTTCCCTTTTATCTCTTTTATTACCTTCCAATATTACAGTTGTTCCTTCTTCGGCGCCTCTCTTCTTCGCTTTTCTGTTTTCTTCACACACGTCCTTCTCGTCCAACGGATTCCTATGAGAAAGCAACGCAGCTTTTTCTTCTTCCCTCCCCTTATTCCGGGCAGGGGTACCAACACTTGTTAGTGCTGCCCCCTCTGGGCTCTCCGACCTCTCCCTAGTCTTTTCTGTCGCCCTTTCTTTGTCTTCCACCTCAATGTTTTCTTTCACAATATTTGTTTCCTCCAAGTTGGCACTATCTAACGGCTTCTTATTTTTTATAAGGAATTCAAAGAATTCCCTAGCTTCCACGTCCTCGTCCAGATATTCTGCTTCGAAATCCTGTGACCCACCTTTATTTTCAATGTCCATGTCCTTACTTTTCTTCAATCTTTCTCCTTCACTTTTGCTTCTTTCCTTTATTTTCCCATTTTTCTTCTTCTTTCCCTTCCCATTTGGGCTGTGTCTCCTCCCTGCGGCAACAGGCCGCCGCAGGGAGTTACCTCGTTCTCACTTCCTTCTATTTTTCTGGGATCCGCTTCTCTTGGCAAACCCCAATAATAGAAAACTCACTGATAAAAACTACCCCCCTAAGAAAATTTTTGTTTAAACACTACCACAGGAAAAACCTCTGGACAAAACTCCCTAAAGATTCTCCTCCTTTTTACACACGTCCGTTCCCTACGGTTGCCACCGTGGAACTCGGTGGCGCGAGTTAAGTATGGTCTCTCGTGAACTGCAGTATAGTTAATCGGCAATGGTTATGTTGATTCCCGTTGAATATTGTTTACTTGAAATTATCAAATGGGTTATTTGTCACAGGTTGCCGACGCCTGAACTAGGATCTTCCTAGTAGAAGAAAAGTTTTTAATTTTGCGCCGCCTCCGAAAAGGTTGAAATGTATTTAGTATCCTATTTAACGATTAAGGGGGTAGACACGTCACGTGACCTCTCCGATTCGGGACGTCGCGCGTCGGTATTACAGCAGTTTTTTCGTTGGGCCTGGTGGAGCCACTTGCGTGGTCTGTTACGAACTTGAAAGGTTTAATTCTCAGCTAGTGTGCGCGCAACACGATCTAGGAAGGCAACAGCATAGACATATGAAATATACACGGAGCCTTTCTACGAGGGGTAACTGATAATCGCGGTAAGGGGGAACTCATCTGACTTCGACTATTTTCGTAAGCGCAGGCTCGGGTATGTTCGGCTTTTCGCATCCGTACGATGAGTTGCATTGAACTTGTCGCAGTGAAGTTGGCTACAAATTCACTACGCATTCACGCCGCGTCGATGAGTGAAGGCGTGGCCAACTTCACTGCGACAAGTTCAATGCAACTCATTGTCAGTGTACATACACACATGTGAAATGTGAGCCGAATACTACCGAGTCTTGCCGGAATAAGTCGATGTCAGACGAGTTCCCTCCTCGCCCCGATTATCAGAGCCCCCCTTACCTAAAGTAGCAGTTTATGCTCCGTCTATATTTCATATGTCTATGGGCAACAGCGCCTCAAGTATTTTTACAAACACATTCAAACGCTCATCTCGCCAGAGGCATCGCGACGATCCGCCTGAAGAACGAAAGCGAAACATTGGCGCGTGGTTAGAGTGAGATGTAGGGTGATCATGCTATCTTTCTTTCATCCTAAATGATAGAATTGTCCCGCTCCGATAAGTTCTAACTGACCAAACGCGTTGATTTTATATGCCTACTCTGAAGAACCGAAGGAACGTGCTATCTGACAATAATTTTTAGAAAAAGTTATTAACTTCATTAAATAAATGTATTTTAATTAATAAAAGTACACAAGATATGTCATGCAATTGGGACGGGTTATATCTTGAATTTGGTAAGAGATAGGAAAAAGCTGTTCACGTAAAAGTTCAATGGTATGATAATGTTTATTTTTCTATGACTTTATTTTCTTCATGATGCACTAAAAAAATGCAGATGCACTTTTTATTTAAATAGAACTGCATTTTTTTTTTACTTGTGTCAGCTCCTTGAAACATTCTGCATAAAAAAGTACTATGGTACTATTAGAACTAATAAATGGAGGGACCTTGCGTCTATCCAGTAAAAGCTGAATATATGCAACAGAAATTGGGAACCAGACGTTGCATATATCCAGCCGAGGTGTTGAATCTCGGATTACACGCGACGACCAGCCAACACGATATAGTTTGAATGGGGCGCTGTGAAAAATCCAGGCGAGCGGCAGTCAAATCTTAGCGAAAAGGGACAATCTCAACATTCAGAATGAGAGAAGGACAGCATGACTGTAGTGCGTCTCACTCAGCGTTCGGGCGATGTTGCCTTTTTCGCTTGCCTTCGCAGCACAGTCGAGTGACGTAATCAAGTTAACGCTTGATTCTGACTACGATTCCAAATCGGCAGCCTTTCTACTTAGATGCCACCTTATAACTACTAGCTGAACTAAATTTGTCACGTGACTTGCTCTGTAGTATCCAGATAATGGCGGAACTCGTCTTTGGGAATGCTTTTACGGGAATCGGTTATTCGTCCTTATATGAGAAGATCTTGAACTGAATAAGGGCTCATTCGAAAGAGGAATGTTCAATGAAGGGGGCTCAACAAATCGTTTTAGTTACAAAACTCTGTGGGATGATAAATAAATAAATAGAAACATCCACACTCTTACTATTACCGGCGGAAGAATTTATTTCCAATTCACAAGATCTCAAGGTACAAAAATATATCCGGAGACGCCCGTGACTTTCGTCCTGTACAATCGAGGCCCAAGTGAAGTCCTCGCACAAACCGGGGTCATATATATATCCAGTCAAAATGACAAGGACAGCTAGCACGCCACTTACCGAAAACGGCGCGGAAAACTACGCGGGAAAACTTTCCACCGATGTGGCCAACGTCCGCGCTCATTGTCCGCCAGGAAAAACCCAGGCCTGTGCAAGTGGTCACCAAATGCTACACTCGACCTTAACCAGGCTCGCCCAAGCCTCTCCTTCAAAAAGGCAATAAATTCCTGCAAGGGCATGGTAGCGACGAAGTCGCTACATCACCCCCCCCGCTAGAATACAACTTATAACTAAGGAAATCCCGCTTGAAATCTATCTGGAAACTTCACTCGCCTACCAGATCGCGTAATATTAGGCGCCGCACTGCGCGTTGGAACCGGTAATACAGATTGCTGTGCGGCTCTTACGGGGCTACCTGCCGGACACGGCACTGGCTCGATAATAGTAGACCCTGAAATCCTCGTAGGTATTATTTGTACCTGCTCTGGAGGTATCATAATTTCATCCGCAATTACAAACGCTGGCTTAACTCTATTGATCGAAACTACTCTATTCTTACCATCTATCCTAATAGTTATAATCTTATCCGTTCTATCCACAACCTCATACGGACCATCATAAGGCGGTTGTAATATCGCTCTCGGAGAGTCCCGTCTTAAGAATACATACTTACAATTAATCAAGTCTTTATATACAAAGATCCGCGAACTGCCGTGACGCGACCCCGCCACTGGTCCAATATTGCGGAAATGGTCACGTAACTCCCGAACAAAAACGGCGGTATCGCGACCATCCGCTGACGGAGATAAAAATTCGCCCGGCAACCTCAGGGACTCGCCGTAAACTAAATCCGCAGAAGTAGTCTTCAAGTCTTCTTTCCATGCTGAGCGAATGCCCAGCAAAATGGTCGGAAGCACCTCTGTCCATCGATTATTCTGATGGCACCGGATTGCCGCTTTAAATTGGCGATGGAATCGTTCCACCATGCCATTCGCTGCCGGATGATACGCCGTCGTGTGTAAATGAGTCGAACCTAACAAAGCATTGAGCTCCTTGAAGAGGTACGACTCGAACTGCCTACCCTGATCCGTCGTAACGCGTACAGGTGTTCCAAATCGGCAAACCCAGCACTCGAAGAAAGCCCTCGCAACCGTAACCGCCTCTTGGTCGCGCAAGGATATAGCCTCAGGTCATCGGGTAAAACGGTCAACGCAAGTGAGGCAATAACGGTACTCCTCGGAAACAGGTAAAATAACTATATCTAAATGTACATGTTCAAAACGACCTGAAGGACGGGAAAACGACCCGATCGGCGCTGAAACATGTTTATTAATTTTATTGCGCTGACAAGGTAAACAGGCACGGGTCCAATCGCGACAGTCCGTTTTGACAGACGGCCAAACGTAACGTTGTGTTACGATTTTGACCGTTGCATTAACTCCAGGATGCGCAAGACCGTGTAACGCATCAAATGCAGCACGACGAAAAGGTGCTGTAAGAAAAGGTCGTATCGAATCCGTCGATACGTCGCAATAAATTTTTACCGCAGAACCGGGAACAGACATTTGCTTAAAAGTCAGATCCGATCCGCCCTGCAACAACTCTCTCAATACAGGGTCCGCAGACTGCGACGCTGCCAAAGCCTCAAAATCTAATTTATTTTCTATTAATTCTATACGCGATAAAGCATCTGCAACAACGTTATCGCGACCCGAAACATGTCGAATATCGGTAGTGAACTCACTTATGAAGGCTAAATATCGGATCTGTTTTGGAGTATGCTTATCTGAACTATTGGCAAACGCAAAAATTAACGGCTTATGATCTGTGAAAATTGTGAAATGTCTACCTTCAAGAAGATGACGGAAATGCTTAACAGATTGATAAATGGCCAATAATTCTCTGTCAAATGCTGAGTAATTTTGTTCTGTAGGCGAAAGTTTTGTTGAAAAGAAAGCAAGCGGTTCCCACACACTACCGATACGCTGATGCAGAGCGGCACCGACCATAAAGTTCGAAGCGTCGCAGGTAAGGGCAACAGGTGCATTAGGTTCGGGGTGCACTAACAAGGTTGACCGCGCCAAATCATCCTTACATCGGTAAAACGCATCCCGAGCCTCTGATGTCCACGCAATGGGCTGATTCCCTTTAATATTGTTGACCAACAGGTCATTCAACGGTGCCTGAGCCTCAGCCGCCCTGGGTATAAAACGTCGATAGAAGTTTACCATACCCAGAAAACGGCGCAACTGTTTCGCAGTTACTGGTTCGGGATAATCTCTAATTGTTCTAATCTTTTCCTCACATGGACTCGAGCCGTCCTTAGACGCGGTATAACCCAGGAATTTAACGACGGATTCCCCGAAAACGCACTTCCTAGAATTAACTACTAAACTATACTGTTTAAGGCGAATAAATAAAATTTCTAAATGAGTTAAATGCTCTGATTCCGAACTGGACGCGACCACAATATCGTCAATATACACGTAACAAAAATCTAACCCCCGCAATACCTCATCGATGAACCGCTGGAACGTCTGAGCGGCATTACGAAGACCGAAGGTCATAAATGGAAATTCGAATAATCCGAAAGGGGTAGTAATAGCCGTTTTTGAAATGTCTTCTAATGCTACCGGAATCTGGTTGTACGCTCTAACCAAGTCTATAGTTGAAAATATTGTCTTACCACGCAAAGACTGAGCAAAATCTTCAATATGCTTGATAGGGTATCGGTCCGGAATCGTACGCGCGTTAAGAGCGCGATAATCGCCGCAAGGTCGCCACGCATCGCTTCCTTTTTTCGGAACTAAATGTAACGGCGAAGACCAACTGCTTTCAGATGGTCGCGCAATACCGAGACGTACCATATCTTGAAACTCCTTCTTCGCAATTTGGAGCCGGTCCGGTGCAAGCCGTCGTGGTTTGCAGGCAACGGGTGGCCCTGGAGTAGTCCTGATGTAGTGGCAGGTACCATGGTTTACCTCGGCAGGTGTTCCGCTCGGCCGAGTAATGTCCGGAAAACGGCGCAGCAGCTCGTGGAAAACGGACTCTCCTTGTACCTGCTTGATACTTGGTGCGTCCTCCTGAGTCGGTGCGCCCCTTGTAGACAGCGTCGTGGTCTGGTCGATCAGTCGCCGATTCCGCACATCAACCAGGAGTCCGAAATGGGCCAGGAAAGAACCAGGCCTGTGCAAGTGGTCACCAAATGCTACACTCGACCCTAACCAGGCTCGCCCAAGCCTCTCCTTCAAAAAGGCAATAAATTCCTGCAAGGGCATGGTAGCGACGAAGTCGCTATAACTCTTATAGTTACCTAAAATGTACTTGGATTCTGCGGGCGTATTTGCTCGATTTTACCGCTACTTTGGACACTCATATTATTAGATATCAACACAATCTCGTTAAACCATCGGTTGAGCCCCCTGCATTGGGCCTTTCTCTTTCGAATGAGTCCTCACCCAACCCTAAGTGTTCTCATATAAGGACAAATAACCGATTCCCGTAAACCCATTAATAGGCCTATTTTTGCCGGTAATGTCACCTCGCTGCATTACCCGTGTCTACCCCCTTAAGTAGATTTTATTAATAGCTGTGGAATACGAGTATAAATGAAATAGTAATTATTTTACACTTTTTAGTGAATTTCGAAGTCGGATTTTTTTTGTTAAAAAATATTTTTACACTGTATATGTAATTTCTCAGCAATACTCCTAAAGTTATGGCAAGCAACGAAAAGAGGTCGTGGTTACAGAAAGTATTTTACATGTGTAATAGTAAGATGATCTTGGGTTATGATACGCATGTAAAGTAAATAGACGGACTGTTCATTATTTTCATAAGGTATGATCAGAGTTGGATATTGTTTGAAATAATCTTGTGATAATTTGTGGTGATAATTAATATTTACATTATTTAAAGTAAAATAAATTGTTACTGCTCTTCTGTTCCCCTGGAATAAAGAAGATTACTTATAAAGATTATAATTTGTACGTAAGTGAAGAAAATATTTTATTCAAAATAATTTGAAAAGTATTGTCATTTCTGTCGCAGTTTTGATGATTACCCAGCATCGTTAAATACATATGTAGATGCATAGGCGACCGATGTATTTGAAATTTGTACGCGCCACCTTGACGCGGCTGATGCCGCGCGCCGTTGCAATACGTTCTTAAGGTGATGCTAGCGTCGAGCCCGAACTTCGAATTCCGCGTCGGTAAAACGGTCAACGTTTCATCGAAAATTAGACCGAACAGAAACTGATTTTAACGCCACCTGAATTATCGCATCCAACTAACGGCATGCTATGCTACGTCACTTTTCGCCTACACCTAAATGACACACGGATGCTGCGATAGTTATATGTATTATGTACGATGAATCAGACCAATTTTTGCGTGTCGCCGGAGAAACCTCAGTTTCTCGAGCGAGTTCGGCTCGCCTTTGATGTGGTGACAGCCGAGAATCGACGCAGCGACAGGGAAAAAAGCAAGTTTAAATACCCGTGTACGTGTGAGACAACACTAACGCAATCAAAATTTAAGATTAAAACCTTTTTATTTTTGAATTTTTTTAAATGAAAATGTTACTAACGTATTTGTGAGATTTTTCTCATAAAAACAAGATCAAACATGACATAATTTGAATTATAATTATTTATTTACTTATTTATATTCAAATAAGTAAAAATAATGTAAATTATATGGTGTTTGGTCTTATTTTAATCAGAAGAACCTTACAATTACATTGATAAAAGTTTTATTTAGCAAAAATGAAAAATAAAACAGTTATTGTTGAATTAATATTGTATCACTCAAATGTTTTTTCTCAGGCCCTTTAATTCTCGGACCTCTTTCTCTTTCGCTATTTGTCCTCTTCTACGTTCGCCAGCATTGAAGAACTCGCTCCAGCCGTGTTGTTCTTCCAGCATCACATTTTCGTTACCTATTCATCCAATATTTGGGCATAACGCAAAATCAGGAGAGTCCAGCATAATATCACATTCTATGCTGAAAAAACATACTAACTTATCTGTCTAAAATAATTGTAATAACTCTGGCAACAGATTTATTTTCGGGGTGCTTTTCATAAGTAATCAGTATTTCACCAAATTGTTCAGAATATCAATTTTTATAACATATCAAAAAATCATTGAAATCGGGAAGAACGTATTTGTTCTTCCGTTTCACTAAAAAAAAAGAATAATAATAGCAACAAAAAATAATGATAGTACGTCTTGTGACACATGGGTTGAAAATCGCTATCCTAGTCGATAGAACGATGCCACAGCCGACTCTAGTACTAGCCGTGCTGAAGTAAAAATGGCAACACCGCGGGAGTCCGGTCTGAATATATCAACATCTAACCCTACTCTATCTGCCTCCCGGACTCCCAGACTCCCAGCCAATCAACGTCGTCGGACTCTCGGCTACTCTCTGGACTTCACATAACCTCTTTGGTTTCGTTCCAATAATTTCGCTTGTTTCAAGGTTTTTATTCACTTATATACACGTTTATCAATTCTTAAATGTTTCAATTTGATCCAAAGATGGTTTCATTTTGCTTCATACCTAAATTTTCTTGAAACCACTGTAAATATTTCAAATATCATGCTTCACAACACCAAACTACTTCGAGAGTACACAAAATTTATATCACATTTATAACAATTTTATACTACCACATCACTTCTACTTGCCATAGTTGCAACGTTTATGTATTGTTTATACATAACTAATACAAAATAGCGTATATTACTACAGCTTTTAATTAAAAAAGACGGTAATTACAATTCCGAGCACAGGACTCTGTTTTTGAAAATAGGACTCCCGATTGTCACGTGAGCGGTGTTGCCACGTTGTTCAGCATGGCTAGTACTAGAGTCGGCTGTGACGATGCGTGAAAAAAACATTTACGCGTCGGATTTCATCGCCTCTTCGAGACTCGAACTTCCCATTCTCCACGATACATTGTATCGTCGTCGACGGTTCGGTCGACGCATACATATTCACATATATGAGCTGCGAATGAGCGCGCGGCCGAGCACAGAAAATGAACAAACTGCGCCCTGCAGAATAAACGCGAAACTAAATTTCTGGTCTGTTTTACCTTGTTGACGTCTTTCGCGAGTGAGCAATCAACGAAATCGTAGTTTTCAAATTACTTCTTCCTGGAGACTTGTACATCATCCCTTGGGTGCTCGTTTTATTATATCCGCCCCAAAGAATATCAGTCTGGTCCCTATTTGGACAAACTATTGGTAGAAATGTTTATATTACGAATAAATCAATGCAGGTGAGTCCAATCCGCCATTTTCTTGACCGTTGACAGGCAGCAATTTCAATATTTTATAAGTTTTTGACGATTTGGATAATATAAGGACCAGACAAATATTCTTTAGAGCCTCCTGAACACGTCCCTCAATTTTTTTTTCATTCTGTTTAGAAATGAGGACGTAATTTGAAAACTCGCGTCTAGGGATTTTTCTAGGGACTGTCGGTAAAGTTTTCGACGCTAGCATCACCTTAAGGGCACAGACTCCTTCGAGGCCTCCTCCGAATCGATGTAAGCGCCATTAGAAAGAATCGGGCAATCGTGAAAATACATAATTGAGAAATTCGACATTTGACGGTGTGACATCTAACGTCATTATGCAGAATAAGAAACGAAAGTGAGGTGGCATAGTTGCCAAATCACATCATTTGAGAGTTCTAACGCGGTGTTGCCGCATCTGTGACCATCTAGCAAAATGAATTTGCTTGAGCCGAGCAAAATTTTGATTCCTGGCGGACATAGAAAAGGAGAGCGCGAAAGAAAGAGAAGGAGTATCATGAATGAAACAACGTAGGGCCGATCGGCGGAAATATAGTCACACGCTACGATAGATTCGACGAGACTCTGTAATACACATAACGTACGCGACTATAAAACTTATAGGAACATGTAAATTGATCTATAATATACAATATTTATCGATTGAAATATAATCAATAAATATAAACAATGCCTCTTCTTTCTCCGCGACGTCTACATCGTCGGTTACCATGACAGCCACTCCAGCCACGTATTATTGAAATTTTTTTCATCTGAAATATAATAATGAATTTTAATATAATTGTACCTGCATATACAGGGTGTCACAGGCTAAGTGTGACAGAATTATATTAAAATTCATTGTTCATTTCTTTATTTCTTATTCCCTTCTTGAAATTATTATGTCAGGTAATTTTCATTCCTATAAGTCTTATGGTCGCGTACTTACGTTATGTGTATTATTTCATTCATTCTACCTCTACCAGCACCACGAATCCGTCGTTCTTTGATGTTTCCGAACATAGAAAAGGATAGCACAAGAAGGATAAACAAAGAGAGAAATACTCGCAAGCACAACATTTAACCCAATATTATGCTACTAAATGTTGACCAATTTATATTGTGTTTAGCTTCATTTTAATCAGAAAAATCTTCTCCACATGATAGTGAAATTTTTATTAATAAAAAGTACAAAATAAAAAACTTTATTCTGTGCATTAGTATGGTCACATTGACATGGGGCATTTAAATGAGGGCAATAAATCCCGGTTTCAGTTTCTCTTTCGTCTTTAGCTACTGACTGTTTCTAGTCAGTGTTTATTGACTAGACAATTAAATTCGAAAAATGATTCTCCTATTCCATAACAGTTGCGAAGTGGACCGGCAATAGTTACGTTTATCAAGTTTTCACTGTATATGGTGCAAGTTTTATAATTCATTTTTCTGGCATATCATTTCAAGTATTCTATCTGCAATTTCATTGATAAAAAAACATGATTATAAATATGAATAAAAAAGTTTTATGGTTGCACACATTAGTATATGTATTGTTTCATTCTCGGATCTCTTTCTCTCGAGCGCACTATTCTTTTCTATGTCTGGCAGGAATCAAAATCGGCTCGAGCCTGTTACAATTGTAACAGATGTGGCAACAGCGTGACAGAAGTTGTAGGGGCCTTCGCATAAATGCGATAACTTATGGCCTCTACTGTACCAACAGAAGATACTTGTTCTGGTAGGAGAATTAAATTTTTACACAGGTTATTGTTTATTGGCTTTTATTAAAAACCGACATTTCCAAGATTACTTTTAGTTTTTATACACAGGAGATTTTTCTAATATCACTAAGATTCACAACCTAATCTTTGGAAATCTATACTTCTCTACTCCATGAGTGCGAGGGCAAGAGTGACCCACGCCAAGCGTTGGCGTGGGAGGGGAAACGCATTTTCCCGCTTTCCACAATTAAAGAGGGCGCTGCGGTAGTCGGTAATGCACTTTCCGGCAGGACGACTCACCGGACGTAGGCGCCGCCACACTACCCCCCTCCAAGTCACTCGACCTGCAAGGGAGAGTAGACGATTCCCTCGAATACGTCCTCGGCAACTGATTACCATTCTCTTCCAACTCAATGTACGCTGGTTTCAGACGTTCAGTAGAGATTACCGATTCTTTTCCTTTATGATTAATCAGAAATGTATTGTCAGATACCCGTTTTACCCGTTGAACGCTTTCAAAAACTCGCTTACGCAACGCTCCAGGAATATAAGGTCTAATATTATCTGTAGAAATATCGCAAAATACCATCGATTCAGAACCGTCGACTTTCAGAGGTTTGAGGCGTAGTGCAGTGCCTGCTTCCAATATCCGCGAGAGCTCAGGGTCCGTTTCCTGTATGTCTGCTGTTTCTTCAGTGCCCACCACGACTGGCATACTGATAACGTCCAGCCGTGATAGGGCGTCAACAACGAAATTAGAAGATCCTGATTTGTGAATGATATTGGTCGTAAATTGTCCGATAAAGTCGAGCTGTCTTAACTGTCGAGGAGAAGCTTTGTCAGATTTCTGTAAGAAAGCGTACGTCAGTGGTTTGTGATCCGTCTGAATTGTGAAATGTCGTCCTTCTATAAAATGTTTAAAGTATTTAATAGCTTTAAAAATGGCTGTTAGCTCACGGTCATAGGTACTGTGCGTTGCAGCTAAGTTGCCGAGCACCTACAAATTGAACCGACAGAGGGACAAGGGGACTGTGCGTTCGCTCCACCTAATCCCCTCCAGGAACCCGTAACTTGAGAAGTCAGCGGTCACAATGCATAGGCGTAAGATTTCCATATTCGCGGAAGATACATTTAATTATATAAACATGCGATTTTTTCGGGATATTAATGGATTTTTTATAATACTCGTTCTTGACAACAGTTGTTATTATGCAAAATGTATTGGAAATTACATTATGGAAAATGTAAAAACTCTCTTGTTTTCTTAATAATGTAAACCCCGAATCTACCTCTACGCCAATGCATTCAACCCGCCGCTCGCTATCTCTTCATCTCATTCTGTTTCAATGTCTGTCCTTGGCGACGTTCGTCACGCGATAGATTTGTGAATGTAAGGCCCTCAGCCAATAAACATAATACGTGTGACTGGAGGCAGGTCAACGAATTTGATTGGACGGCAACTTAGCTGCAACGCACAGTACTATATTTTTGTTCCGGAGAGGTGAATTTTTTAGAATAAAAACCAAGAGGTTCCCAAATCCCATTTGTTTCCTGCTGAAGCACTGCACCGCACGCCAAGTCTAAAGCATTCGTCGTGAGTAATAGAGAAGCATTATCTCTAGGGTGAACCAGTAACACAGCGTCAGCCAACGAGTTCTTGCAAGCTTCGAAAGCCCGCTCAGTCTCGATGGTCCATTCGATTGGTCTCTTATCTCGCTTCTTAGCGCCTTCTAAAAATTTATTCAACGGAGCCTGAATGAAAGCAGCTTTACAAAACGGCGATAAAAATTAACAACGCCCAAAAAACGTCGCAAATCCGCGATAGTATTTGGCTTTTTATAGTCAATAATTGCTTTCACTTTCTCCGGTAACGGTTTGGCTCCCTTATTATCTATTAGGTACCCCAAATACCGTACGGATGGATAACCGAAAGTACACTTCGCCGCATTAATAGAAACGCCGTGCTCTTGCAAACGCTCGAAAACCAAATTCAAATGTTGCCTGTGTTCTGCTTCATTCGCTGATGCTATTAAAATGTCATCAACAAAGCAAAACACAAAATCTAATCCCCTTAAAACTGCATCCATAAACCTTTGGAACGTCTGAGCAGCGTTTTTAAGCCCAAACGTCATAACCTTATATTCATACAAACCAAAGGGTGTTATTATTGCAGTTTTTTCACGGTCCTCTGGTGCCATCGGAATCTGATGATATGCTTTTTATCCGACTTCGAAAAGGAGGAGGATACTCAATTCGATGTGTATATATATTTATTTTTTATTTTTTTTTTTTTATGTATGTTCACCAATTACGCCGAGACGGGTGGACCAATCGGAACAAAACCTTTTGCATTTGGTAGAGTATATCTCCCGATTGATCCCGTTATACAAACATTTTACATTTTTTCACTCCGAACGCTTTTTATTGCAAAAAAACGTACTATTTCATGTACGTGCGGTGTATGTTCACCGATTACGCCGAGACGGATGGACCAATTGGAACAAAACCTTTTGCATCTGGTAGAGTATGTCTCCCGATTGGTCCCATAGAAAAATATTTCGCATTTTTTCATTCCTAACGACATTTTTTTCTAAATGTATGTACGCCGATTATTCCGAAACGGATGAACTAATCGGAACGAAACCTTTTGGATCTTCTAAAGTATGTGCCCAGATTGGTCCCGTTAAAAAAACCTTTTTTATTTTTTCATTTCGAACGCTTTTTATTGCAGAAAAACGTACTATTTCATGTACGTGCGCCGTACGTTTGCCGATTACTCCGAGACGGATAGACTAATCGGGACGAAACTTCTTGCATCTTGTAGAGTATATCTCCCACTTGGTCCCGTCAGAAAGGCATTTTGCATTTTTTCATTGCTAACGATTTTTTTGCAAGAACGTAATGCTTGATTTACATTTTTCACCGATTACCGCGATACGGATAGACCAGTCGGATTGAAAATTTTGCATCTTGTAGAGTATATCTTCTAATTGGTCCTGCAAAAAAATTGTTCTTTTCATTGTTATTTTTTCATTCCTAACGACTTTTATCGCAAAATACGTAATACTTCATTTATATCTTCCGGCGTTTATGCTGCAGGGAATGTACCGATAGCGATGTAACCTTTCACATTTAGTAGGAGGTATATCTGCGATGATCCCACTTACAAAAATTGATAAAATTTGTTGTTTATTAACAAGTTAAATTCGGTCAATTTTTTTCGGTTTATGGTTATTAGCTAAGCAACAGAAATCTAAAATCACCTTACACTATCCTACAAGTACTACACGTTCCACTAAAAAGTGTGAAATAAAATAATTTTTAACAAAAAACAAATCCGACTTCGAAATGCACTAAAAAGTGTCAAATAATTTCTATTTCATTTATACCAATATTCCATAACTATTAATAATATCTACTTAATCGTTAAATAGGATACCAAATACATTTCAAAGTTTTCGGAGGCAGCGCAAAATTACAAATACCCGAACAAACGATGCTGCCAATAACGATTTGATTGCGGTATGGCAAGCTTGATAATTAAAAAGTCGTAAGAAAACAAGTTCAAAACGTTACAGATACGGCAGAAAACATTTGTAATTGTAACGATTATGTCAGAAATTGGCAGCACTCCTGATGTACATGCACTGTACTGCAGTTCACGAGAGACCATACTTAACTCGCGTAGCTCACTAGGTCTAAAGAGATTTTTAGTAACGTGTGTTATTCCCCTCTACAGCTTGCTTCTTGTTATGCTTTACATATAAATGATGGGCAGAAATATACATATGACGTACGGTAACTGATAACCGGTGATGATATTGTAAAGTTTCACGATACAATGAAATTCCTATTATTTTTCGAAAAAAAAATGATGTGAACGCAAAGTAAAGAAACAAGCTGTAAAGGGGAATCACACGGGCTATTAAAAATCTCCCTAGACCTAGTGAGCTGCGCGAGTTAAGTGCGGTCACTCGTGAACTGCAGTATAGTTAATTCGCAATGGGTATGTTGATTCCCGTTGAATATGGTTTACTTGAAATTATCAAATGGGTCATTTATCATAGGTTGTCGACGCCCGAGTTAGGATCTTCCTAGTAGAGGAAAAGTTTTTAATTTTGCGCCGCATCCGAAAACTTTGAAATGTATTTGGTATCCTATTTAACGATTAAGTAGATATTATTAATAGTTATGGAATATTGGTATAAATGAAATAGAAATTATTTGACATTTTTTAGTGCATTTCGAAGTCGGATTTGTTTTTTGTTAAAAATTATTTTATTCCAAGTCAAGAGTTGTAAAAATGTTCGTCCCGTCCAGTCTGTGTGCAAAGTCCTGGATGTGAGGAATGGGATACTTGTCCGGAACTGTCATATTGTTTAGTCGCCTGTAATCTCCACACAGCCTCCACCCACCGTTCTTTTTGGGCACCATGTGCAGAAGGCTGGCCCACGAACTACTAGAAGGAATGCAAATCCCCTGCGCTATAAGGTGGTTGATTTCCGCCTGCGCTGCCTTAAATTTCTCTGTAGGTAATATACGTGCTCTCTCTGCACATGGTGCACCTTTTGTAATGATGTGGTGTCGAACTTTGTGCTTTGGCTCTGTGTAGCACTGTATCGTCCGTGTAACGTGAATGAACTGTCTAAGAAGATCTTGATACGGATTATTATTGTCAATTGTGGTAAGAGAGGGTTGGGAAATAGTACTAACCTGTCCTACTGTATGCAGTTTCGTCAGACCGTCAATGAGTTTTCTATTTCTAAGATCCACCAGAAGACCGTGTTTGCGCAAAAATCTGCGCCGATGATAGGTTGTTGAACGTTTGCCACGACGAACTCCCATAAAAATGGGCGTCGTAAACCTAGATTCAATACCAATCTGGTCGTCCCATAAGTCTGGATGATCGTGCCATTAGCCGCATATATTTTAAAATCCGAAGGGGTAAACTCTCTTTTTGCCGATCTGAGCGGCAACACCGAAATATCTGCTCCTGTATCTATAAGGAAACTCAAGTTGCTCAAACAGTCTTTAACAACGAGACGGCAATTATTAGGGAGGCCATCCGCAGCCGTCATAAGACGGGAAGGCTCCTCTAGTTTTCCGGCTGCAACTGCGACGAGGGCCTGCTGATCGGTAGTCCCTGCGGTGGTGGTCCAGTCCAGCTGCATGGAATGACGTAGCGATGTGCCCGCTCCGCGAATCGTCGATGATAGAAACAAAGTTCATCGCTCGACCTTGCCCGGTGAGGAGACCTGCCCTCTCTCGAGCCGCTGCGCCTACGCCGCCATGTTTGTCGTGGTTGATGGTTAGCACAAGAGATCCGCGTGGTCAGCACCTCCACCATCTTGGCTAGGGTCCCAACCTAATCCTGAAGCGCCGCCATCCGGCCATGAGGAGAAACTGCCCTTGGCGCGTTTGAAACTGCCGCCACGTTGATCGCCTGCATCTCTATGATTTTGTCGGCCTGTAATGCCAACTTTCCAAGATCCTGTGTCTCAGAGATCGCCAGAATACTCCGAATGTTATCAGGCAACTGCTCCAAAAATAGCGACCGCAGCACGTTTTCGCTGATTTAGCCTCCAGCGAGATTCCTGATACGCTGCAAATAATGCGACGGTTTTTCGTCGCCCAGACTGCGACCACGGAGCACACGTCGCAGCTTGCTTTCAGGCGATTCATCAAAAGTGCCGATTATTTTATTTTTAATGGCCTCGTATTTCCCTCTAACCAGTGGTTAGGTCAAAATATCCGCCACGAAAGGCAACACGACCTAATCTAAATGCGTAATAACGTGTGGATATTTTGTTTCGTCGCTGGTAATCCTTGCCAAATCGAAGGCTGCCTCCACCTGAGCGAACCACAATACGGGGTTTTCTTTCCAAAAAGGAGGTAATTTCTTAAGGGATGCAGAATATACGGTTGCATTCGTCCCTGCCGACACCGATGGAAGAAAAGCTTCCTCAGGCTCTCCTGCTGTCATGGCGTCGCTGTCGAGCCGCGTCGGAGTGCGTGGGAGCGCCATTTTGTATAGTTTAGCGTCCTTTTCGATAACACCTTTTTTTTACGAAATCACTGATAAACTATCGAGATCACGTCGGGGTCACCAATTGTAGGGGCCTTCGCATAAATGCGATAACTTATGGCCTCTACTGTACCAACGGAAGATACTTGTTCTGGTAGGAGAATTAAGTTTTTACACAGGTTATTGTTTATTGGCTTTTATTAAAAACCGACACTTCCAAGATTACTTTTAGTTTTTATACACAGGAGATTTTTCTAATATCACTAAGATTCATAACCTAATCTTTGGAAATCTATACTTCTCTACTCCATGAGTGCGAGGGCAAGAGTGACCCACGCCAACCGTTGGCGTGGGAGGGGAAACGCATTTTCCCGCTTTCCACAATTAAAGAGGGCGCTGCGGTAGTCGGAAATGCACTTTCCGGCAGGACGACTCACCGGACGTAGGCGCCGCCACAAAGTCTTAATACGTTGCGGCAACTATGCCTTACATTTATCGTCTGATTTATCGAATTTACATTTATCGACTGATTTGTGTTTTCATCGACCCTGATGATAACGTGGTCAAATATACCATCAATGCCTCTGACGGAGAATCAGTGAACTATTTTTATGTCTATTTGACGTCTGATGCGTGCAAATCGTAGATTCCATTTTACGTCTTCCAGAAGTGATAAATTGTGAAAAATCGAATTTCAGTGATATTGTGCTAGTTCAAGGAAAGTTGGTCAGCTCTGTTATCAGTGAAAAAACGATTAAATCGTCCAATATTCGCTAAAATGTAGCCGAACGCAGCATTCGGCAGCCATGTTTGCTTACAACAGCGTCTGTCTCAATTGTACAGTTTCGAAAATTCCATTTTTCTCAACGTATGGTGTTTATTAGCGTTAAAGCGGACCTGACCGACCTGTAGCGAAGTCGGCCCGTGTGTGGTGTACCCGCGAAAATTTCATTTATGCAATTATCGAGACGAAAAATGGAATCTACGAAATCGAGTGTCTCTCTCACACATGGCGTATACATGCATGCTTTCCGTTGATTGTGTAAGTGCACGCATACAGGTCATGGCACAAGGAGTCTGTGCCCTTAAAATAATTCACGTGAGCAGAGTGCTTTAGCGCTCCACGGGCGGCTTACCCACGTTCCTTGGATCTTAAAATCCCTAGAATCACGAAGAATCGCGCAACAAAATTGGTGACAGCGGTGGGATATTCAAAAATTGGAAAGTCAAATACGTTTCCCTTGACTTCGCCGGCTCACTTGAGGGTAGAAGACATCATTCCAATTAAAAGTGCAACCTCTCTCTCTTGGTTTTTTGCACGTTTTCCCAAGAGGTGAAGGTGAATACCGGAGAAGGGTGATTCTGGTGGTCGTGCAAGTTATTCCTCAGAATCACATGCACTGCCCGTTGACGCTGACCCTGGTCGTTGAGGACCATTGCTGATCAGAACATCGAGGACCTTTGCTGATCCTGGACATCGTGGACCTTTGCTGACTCTGGACATCGAGGACCCTTGCTGAACCTGGAAAACGAGGAATTTGCTGACTTGGATGAACAGGAATCTTTATCTTCAGGAGAAGACGAGAATACACCGCTCTTGGAAAGAACGACGAGAAACGAACGCAAGCTTTTCGTAATTATCATTTATTAAATTTAGTTAAAGTTAATTTTCTAACAAGATGATGCGTAAATTTAGAATACAAAAATTGTTGAGAAAGAAGCGTAGAGCTGTTTTATGTAGTTTAAAAGGTTTCGAAAGCGAACTCCCGGAATATTACAACCGTCATCTGTAGATTCATCAGAATCATACTCAATTAGCTCTTCTAGCTGTTCCATGATAGCTGCTGCCAAAACAAATTCAAATACAACTTCTAGTGCATCATCAAAGGGCTCTTCTGAATCTTATCTTTCCCTTTCTTTAGTTAAGGATCTGGTTCCACAAGTTGATGGGAAGTCCAGCTCTTTGACTGAATTCATCAAGGAATGCAAATTGATAAATTCGAGAGTAAAACCAAAAGATAGAGCGGGACTTTTATTTTTAATTCGAGGAAAAATTGTAGGACACACTAAAATGATACTTTCGAATCATCGTGAACCAAATACTTTGGAAGAATTGATAAATTTGCTAAAGAAAGTTTATTCACGATCTTTTAATATGCATAGGATTAACGAGGAGTTTATGGGGTTGAAACAAGGAGTAAATGATACAATTGAAATTTTTGATTCGAGAGTTAGCAAAATTTTAAGTACTGGAATCGAAGTGGCAAAGGATACGTATAATTCGAAACAGTTAAGTGGAGTAGTTGATTTACTAAATAATACGGCGAAAGCTACGTTCATTAATGGTCTACAGAACAAAATAGTAAAAATTGTATTAAAAGACAAAAACAGTCACGAAATACCAGATTTTGAAACCATAATAGGCATAGCACGAAGGTTAGAATCAGAGACGGTTGAAGGTCAAGGAGCTGGACCCCCATCACCCCCGTTACTTTCATCTTCACAGCCTCTTAGCGCCAAAATTTGTAAGGTAGAAGAGTCAAATAATGATCGTCGTTGTTTCCATTGCAACAAAGTGGGACATATCCAAAATCATTGCCCACAAACTCGAGGAACGCGACGAGGTATCCTAAATTATGAGCGGGTTAGGTGACATTATTGTAGGAAAACTGGACATTTTGAAGCACGCTGTTTTAAGAAGAAACAGGATGAGAACTTACATCAATCTCAGGAAGAATCTTCTCGTAATTTAAACTCCAAGGGTGTTCCACGTCAGGGAGCAGTGTGGGGCAAACCTTGGATTGCTTGCTCCAAACCCAACAATTCTATAGTTAAGCCAAAGTGAAAGGCACAAAACAGTCTCCAGTAGTTAAATTGGTCCATAGTTGCTTTAGTGAAGGGTTTGCTAATTTCCTCATTGACAATGGTTCTCAACTAAATTTAATAAAGTGTAAAGCTATAATTCCTAGTGTTAAGGTAAATACAGAAATTATCTATAATCTCACTGGAATTGGTTCAGGAAAAGTACTTACTTGTGGTAAAATTAATATTCAAGTTCGTAATATTAATGTGAAATTCCAACTTATTCAAGATGATTTTCCAATTGCTGAGATGGGAATTTTAGGGATGCCATTTTTAGAAAATCAGAATGTGATATTGAGATTTGGAGAAGATAAGCCAAATAGTCTTTAGTTTGATAATGAATTATTTCTTCTCTCATCATCTTCTTTTAAATTACCTCCTCGCACGAAAACGCTCATAACTGTTCCAGTAAAGGAACCTGAAATTAAAGAAAGCTATATTAGGAAAATAATAATCGAACCAGGTGTTTATATAGGAGAGGCTTTGGTTATTCAGCAAAACGGGTTTGCAAAAATTTTCGCAATTAATACAACTCCAAATAATGTTGAAGTAACAATACCACCAGTTGAATTAGAAGCATTTACTTTTTTGAGTTGGATGATTTAAATGAAATTGAACGTGCTAGTATTTTAGAAATCATAAACGAGTTTCCTTATCAATTTTATTTACCAACAGAAAAATTAGGTTCAACAAATGTACTTCATCATACAATAATTACAACAGATGAGATTCCAATAAATACAAAGCAATATCGTTTCCCTCCAATACACAAAGAAGAGATACAAAAACAGGTCACTTCAATGTTAGAAAATAATGTAATTCAGTCATCTGCCTCTCCTTATAATTCACCGGTTTGGGTGGTTCCAAAGAAGGGTGGTCCTTCAGGTAAACCACGTTGGCGCATGGTTATTGATTATAGGAAGTTAAATGAAAAAAACAATTAGTGACGCTTATCCGCTTCCTAATATCACTGATATATTAGATCAACTTGGAGCAGCAAAGTATTTCAGTATTCTTAATCTCGCATCAAGTTTTCATCAGATCCCCATGGATCCCAAATCCAAACAAAAAACCGCTTTTTCAACTCCCTATGGACATTATGAATTCAATAAAATGCCTTTTGGTCTTAAAAATGCCCCAGCCACGTTTCAAAGGTGCATGGATTTGGTATTGTTGGGGTTACAAGGAATAGAACTTTTTGTTTATTTAGATGACATTGTTATTTATGCTGATTCTTTGGAGAAATCGATTACAAAACGCGGGTTCGGCTTTACAGCCTGAAAAATGTAGATTTCTTCGACACGAAATCGTTTATTTAGGTCATGTAATTTCCTCAGAAGGTGTAAAACCAGATCCCGGGAAGATTAGTGCAGTAAAATTGTTTCCTCCTCCAAAAACTAAGAAATGAAGAGGTTTGCGTTTCCCGCCATGACGGGGACGCCGATGTGCGTCTCGTTCTCAGCGGTTTGCTGCTGCATTCACTTTACATGATAGTCCGCGCAAGATGCGTGCATACGCAATTTTCTTTTTATATTCTAAACGTTTAATCTTTTCTACCTTTATATTATATTAGTGTGTAAGGTTCATTTAAATAAAGTAGTGTATAATTAAACTTATTTCTTTTATTTTACTTTACAACGGTTATGGGCCCACGGACGCAAAAAAAAAAAAAGGTGAATGATAACCTATAAACGCGCCACGTGGTGGTACGCATATGTTCGGTGAGTCAGATCATTATTAAATTAAGTAAAAATTAGACATAGAGAACAATGGCTGACAACGATAAATTACTAAATCTACAAATTGCGAAATTATCAGACGATAACCACCGAACATGAAAAATAGAGATGAAGTGGTACCTCAAGGGCAAAGGCCTGTTAGACCACGTGCTCAGAAAAGTTGAATTAGATGAAAGGGCCACACCTGAACAGAGGAAAGCTCATCAAACGCAAGATGATAAAGCAATAGCAGCCATAGGACTGCACATTGAACCGAATCAGCAAGTCCATATTGAAGATTGCACAAGTGCCTACGATGCATGGAAAGCTTTAGAACAAGTGCACCAGCCTACGTCTAGAGTAAGGATATTACAATTGAAGAAACAGCTTTACCAATCTAAAATGAAGGAGGACGAGTCAATGTCGTCATACGTGTCTAGAATTAAGATTTTGGTCAAAAACCTTAAGGAAGCAGGTTGTGACGTTAAAGATGACAAATATGATAGGCGCAAATCCAGATGCGCTAATGGCAGCGAAGACCACAAGGAAGCATTGAGTCTAGGGAAAGGGTCAAAACAAGCAGTGCATCAGAATACACACTCGTCAAACAAACCAAGACCTCCCTTTTGCTCACACTGCAAGAAAACAGGGCACAGTGCAAAGAATTGTTGGTCAAAAAATAGAGCCAAGAATCAGAGCTCCCATCAAAAGCATAATTATCATAAGAGGGAAAACAATGAAGGGTTTCTGGTATCATTAAACAATATAGACATGGAAGACACATGGATACTTGACAGCGGTTGTACACACCATGTATGTAAACGGAGAGATTGGTTTGCAACCTTCAAAGAAACTAGACTAGAACCAATCAACACAGCTGCTGAGACCACCGATCAAAAGAGTTTTACACTAGAAGCAGAAGGAATCGGTGACATTATAATAAAAACATTTGTTGGAAGCAGAACACACGAGATAACTCTACATAATGTATTCTACGTGCCTCGCATTAGGAAAAACCTAATGTCCGTTTCCCAGATTGAACGAAGAGCAAAAGAAATAATCTTTGAAAATGGAAAGGCAAGAATACATGATACAAGAAAAAGAAGGGAACTTATGTGTATAGCTGACAGAAAAAATTATTTGTACATAGTTCGTGCAAGAACCCTTATAGGTCAGACAAGATCATTGGAATCTCATAGCTTAACTGCAAAAGACAGCACCCTTTGGCATCACAGGTTCTGTCACATAAACAAGAAAACGATAGAAAAAACGGCAGGTCAAGTTCGTGGATTAGAGAACACGACAATCAATGAAGAAGCACGTGAAGACTGTTACATCGGTAAGTCTACAAAAATGCCTTGTCGAAAAATTGGACACAGACAATCACAAGACGTCTGCGAACTAATCCATTCCGACATTTGCGGACCCATGCCGGTCAATTCATTAAGCGAAAAGCGATACTTCGCAACATTCGTTGACGACTACTCAAAACATATCACAGTTGCCTTCCTTAAATCAAAAGATGAAGTCAAACATCACATCAGAAAGTATATAGCCAGCGTGGAACTTGAAACAGGAAAAAAGGTTAAAAGGTTCCGATCAGATAACAAAAGAGAGTATTGCAACGAAGATTTAAAAAATTACTTCGATGAAAAGGGGATAAAACATGAAAGATCGAATGTCGAGACCCCACAAATGAACGGAATAGCCGAACGTGTCAACAGGACGTTGCTTGATCTCACAAGATCAATGTTAAAGTCTGCCAAATTACCGCCGAAATTCTGGGCGGAAGCCGTTGCTGCAGCGGCCTATGTTAAAAACCGAGTGGCTCACTCTTCAAATGCAAACAAAATCCCACTCACGATCTAGTCAGGAAGGACTCCAAGCATAAGGCACCTGAAAGCATACGGGTCTTTAGCCTACGCTCACCTACCGAAACAAGGGCAGAGAAATTAGATGACAGAGCAATCCCATGTGTACTAGTCGGATATGGGACACAAACGAAGGGCTACCGCCTATGGTGTCCAAAAAGACGAGACGTGATCGTGACAAAGCACGCACGCTTCATAGAAAATAAGATGGGATACGAGTGGTTGCATCGCGAAGAAGCTAGCGATGAATACAACGCCCATGCATATAATGATATTTGGTCAGAAGACGAAGAAATCCAGACTGAAACGAAGATCTCTGACACGGAAGAAGCGGCCAATCTAAAAACCCCGATCAGAGTCGATCATCCGACCGACGAGATAGTGGGGGTAGAAAACACTAAATCAGCAAAAAGACCCGGTAGACCGAAGAAAGTCATAAGGAACCCATATGAAAGAAAAGGGAAACCTAACCCTCGAACGGATTCCGTGACTAACCCGGAAGAAAAATGAAGGAAACCCAGCTCTCAATCAGATTCCGCAACTAACTCGGAAGAAGAGGATAGACAAAGCATAGGATTAAACCTCATGGAGATCGTAGAACCGAACACCTTGGACGAAGCCTTGTCTTCACCCCAAGCGGACCAATGGGAAAAAGCCATGAAGGACGAAATGGACAGTCATGTACAGCGCAAAACCTGGGTAACCGTAAACAGCGTGCCAGCTGAGCGAAGGGTCATAGGTAGTAAGTGGGTTTATAAGTTGAAGAAGGACGGTGAAGGTAACATACTTAGATATAAAGCTTGATTAGTTGCGCAGGGATTTTCCCAACAAAAGGGGGTTGACTACTACGAAACTTATGCACCAGTTAGTTTTTCAATAATACGTTTGTTATTAGCTATTTCCAGTTCCTTCGGTTGGTACACCAGGCAGCTAGATATAAAATGTGCTTACCTTTATGGAAAACTCGAGGAGGAGATATTTATGAAACTAGCTCCGTCAAACAAGAATGAAGAGGAAAGAATAGTCAAATTAAACAAACCCATTTATGGACTCAAGCAATCAGGTAGAAATTGGAATGTTGAACTGGATAATTTCTTTGCCGAACAGAGGTTTGATAGATTACGTTCATCAAATTGCGTTTATACAAAAGGGTACTGGATTATAGCCGTAATCTATGTAGATGATATTTTCTTGTTTGCAAGAGATTCAACATCAATAGACAATTTCGTTAAAGTCATCAATACAAAATATGAAACCAAAGACCTCGGGGAAATCAATTATGCGTTAGGTGTTAAAATAGAAAGTAACGATAACTCGATTACATTAAGTCAGATACCGTATATAGAATCCATATTACATAAATACAATATGCAAGAATGTAGAGGTGCTGCGACACCATTGGAACCCGGGTTAAAACTCTCAAAGATTATGCCCTTAGATCAATTAGATGAAAAGAGAAAGACAGCCTACCGAGAATTAATCGGGTCATTAATGTATATAGCATTGCGTAGCAGACCAGACATCCTATTCGCCGTAACGAAGCTGTCGCAATTCAATTCATGTCCAAGCGAAACACACTGGATTCAAGCTAAACATGTCTTGCGTTATCTGAGCAAAACTGTTGATTACGTTATACGTTATAACACGAATGAAAAACCTGAAATCAGAATATTTTGCGACGCAGATTGGGCTGGCGACCAGGACGATCGCCACTCCTTTACGGGCATGGTTGTAATGATAGGGCCTAACATTGTACAATGGATATCCTCCAAGCAAAAATGCATATCCATGTCGACTATGGAAGCAGAATATGTCGCTTTAGCGTCCGCGGTAAAAGAAGCGAAATGGCTGAAGATGTTCTTAAGCGAATTAAAATTATATGATTCTCTCTTAGGAATTAGTAATGTATATTGCGACAATAAATCAGCGATAGAATTCTCAAAAAGCCGCGTAGAGAATTCGCGAACTAAACATATAGACATAGCATACCATGTAGTAAGAGAGGAACTAGAAAAGAAATCTATTAGATTATCTTATGTTAGCTCAAACGAGAATGTAGCAGACATAATGACGAAGAATTTAAAATGTATAGCCCACGAAAATTGTACTGAGAGATTGGGAATCGCAAAAGTGGGGGACTGAAGAGGTTTGCGTTTCCCGCCATGACGGGGACGCCGATGTGCGTCTCGTTCTCAGCGGTTTGCTGCTGCATTCACTTTATATGATAGTCCGCGCAAGATGCGTGCATACGCAGTTTTCTTTTTATATTCTAAACGTTTAATCTTTTCTACCTTTATATTATATTAGTGTGTAAGGTTCATTTAAATAAAATAGTGTATAATTAAACTTATTTCTTTTATTTTACTTTACAAGAAAAATATCAAACAATTTTTGGGTTTAGTTGGATATTACCGACGTTCTATTCCACAAATGGCGAAAATTGCTAAACCGTTAACTAACCTTTTAAAAATTGATGTGCCTTTTGTCTGGGATGATGTTACTCAAACCTCCTTTTGAGAAATTGCGTGACATAATATGTTCTGAGTCATTACTACAATTTCCAAATTTTAAGCAACCATTTCTTGTAACCTCGGATGCCTCAGCTTGTGCAGTAGGAGCTGTTTTGAGTCAGGGGTCGATTGGAAAAGATCTTCCTATTGCTTATGCTTCACGGACTTTAAACAGTGCGGAGATAAACTATTCTACAATAGAAAAAGAGTTATTCGGAATTATTTTTGCAGTAGAGCATTTCCGTCCATACTTGTATGGACATAAGTTCACCATAATAACTGATCATCGACCATTGGTTTGGTTACACAATGTAAAGGATCCAACGACCCGAATAATGAGATGGCGAATTAAATTGAATGAATACGATTACGATATAATTTACAAACCTGGAAAAATAAACTCAAATGCTGATGCGTTATCTCGCAATCCTCCGAATCTGGAACAAGCTTCTCTTTTCTTCAATAGCACTCAATCATCAAATTCTAAGGGGATGGACAGTTTAATCGCTTCTTCTTCTGAGGGCCTGCGGGAGAGTGTCGTGCGCGCGAACGATTTGTCGCCCGTAGACTCTGGAAGAATTGAGGTTATGGATTTAGATGAAATTTCAAAAAGTAATGAAAAATTAATAGCCACGGTTTTCTTAATGCATGGAAAGGATAAAATAATGGAGATTAAAAACTCAGATGATGATTCAGTTGAAAGTGATGAATATCTCACGGCAGATGAAGGAGAAACGTTTGAAAAAGATATTAATTCTATTGAAGTAAGGAACCATTTTGTTACCGTTAATGGTCGTGGTGATGATGTTAATGTGAGAAGTATGACTCCGTTACATGGTTCGGATCCGGCTGCTCTAAACAGAGATTCGGATAGGCGATATCAAAGCACCCCGCTCGAGAGTTCGTCCATGTGGGTTCTCAGGCTGTTTCCGAGATTCGTTTTGCGTTTTACGGATAGGGAATATGTAATGTGGGTACTCGGGCTCTGCACGTCGCTTTTGGCCACCAACTCGAGGCCCTTCGGATGTTCGATTGGAGTGGGGGCTAAGGAGCCTGGGAAGAGAATTGTAATACCTGAGTATTTAGGAAAAAGAGTTAATGAAATTGTAACTTCGAGGACGCCTGAAAACAGTAAAAATCGGCTTAATGAAAACTGTGACTTTGAAACAGATTTAAATCAAATAATGTTAAAGTTTTAGCAACAAACACATCTGCATTACAACAAACTTCTGATCATATGCTCTCTCCTACTATCTTTTATACTAAAGATCATCTTTATATGCGAAAGGATAACATAATTCACTTTTTCTCTGAGGATTATTGTATTTCATCTCAAACAAGTAACGATTTACAGGCTCAAGGTAAACTTCCTATGGAACAAATTGAAAAGTATAATTTAAATGTTGGAGAAACAATAGTTTTTCCTAATGAGAAGTTTCGCGTGTTTCATCTTCTTATTAAGGCGTCTTCAACAGAACAAGTAAATTCAGTTGATCTTGAGTCTTGTTTAACTTCTTTAAAACACCTTATGGACTCATTGAATATTAAAAGTATCAGCATTTCTGAAAGTAATAATGACATAGAACCAATTAGTTGAAATTTTCTTGAGTGCTTATTAAAACAGAAACTGAATAATCCAGAATATATAATTACCGTTTGCACTGGAGAAATTGTAATACCAAATCCATCGGAGAGACCATTCATTATAAAGGAATATCATGAATCAGTTATAGGTGGACACCAAGGTGCTCGAAAGCTTTTTAAAAGATTAAGGTCAGATTACTTTTGGCCAGGAATGCTTAAAGAGGCTATTGATTACACTCGCACTTGCTCCAGTTGTCAAAGATATAAAATTTTATGTCCAAAAACTAGACAACCAATGCGGATAACGGATACACCCAAACAAACGTTTGAAAAGGTTCAAATGGATATAGTCGGCCCACTTCTGTTAACTAAAAAACAGAATCGTTATCTACTTACCATTCAAGACAATTTAACAAAGTACGCGGATGCCATTCCATTACCTAATATAGACTCAATTACAGTTGCCTTAGCCCTCGCAGAACAATTTATAAGTAGGTTTGGTTGCCCTCGTGCAATACATACGGATCAGGGATCAAATTTCGTGAGCAAGATAATGTGTAATTTTTGCAAAATTTTCAAAATACAAAAATTTACTTCTTCTGCATTTCATCCAGAGTCGTTAGGATCTTTAGAACGAGCTCATCGGGTTTTTATAGACTATCTTAAACACTTTTGCAGCAAAGATGACTGGGATGACTGGATCAGATTTGGAATTTTTTCATATAATACTTCGGTACATGAGGCAACCGGGTTTACGCCTCATGAATTGGTGTTTGGCGTTAGGGCAAAAATTCCTTCTGAGTTTGCTAGACAGAAACCTCCTCGAACATTCATTGGTTACTTAGATGACTTGTTTTCAAGGATTTGTAAATCTCAGGCACTGGCAGCGGCAAATCTGGAAAGAGCTAAACAAAGAAGTAAACTAGATTATGACAAAAATGTAAATCCGCGAAAATTTACTTAGTTACTTAGTAAGTATAAATTTGTATACTTAATTAGAGAACCTAGAACTTCAAAATTTGATTATAATTGGATAGGACCATTTAAGATAACAAGGATATTTGATGATCAAAATGCGGAGTTGAAAATTGGACCAAATAAATTTAAAATTGTTCATACGAACAAATTGAAGTTAGCTTGTATTCGGTTAGACTAAATTTATTTTAAATACTTGTAATTTGATGCATGGCTTAATTGTTTGTAAAAGAAATATGTAAAATTTAATGTAAAACGCAAATTTTGTAAAATTTATTGTAACATGTATATAACAAAAGCTGTTTCTGTAGAAAACATCTTTTTTGTGTAAGGGGAGAGCTGTTGTGATCCTCCCCGGTTTAAGAGAATATAGATTTGTAACGCATCGTGAACTAGGCTGCATAGAGTGAAATAAATTGTGAACTAGGCCATAAAGAAAGTTGAATGAAGAAGCTGAAGCGCGTCAAATTTGAATTGTAAAAGAAAATCAATATTACGTTATCAAATTGTTATCAAGGATTCCTTATCAGTAGCTCGCTTAGTAGAAGAAAATCGCCTTATCGTTATCAAAATGTTTATGAAGGACTAAATTAACGAGCGATGCTAACAATAATTTTCTTAACGATAAGCAGCTATACAGGGTGTCATGTAACGCATTTTCACGCTCCTAGATGGTGGTAGGGGGGGTGATTCTGAACAACTTTTTCCTTTGCGAAAAAGTGGTCCGAAGCTTCCTTTTTGAATTATTAAGCAAAAACATTGACCAATCCAAGCGCGTATAACGCGCGGGCTCAGGGACGGCAGCGTCGGCTACGAAGCGGGGCTTGACGTAGGTCGCGAACGAACGGCTCGACACCCCGTTAGCATAGCACAATAAAAAAATTAAACTAGTTAAACATTTTTTGTTGTTGTTCAAAACGAATACGGAATCTAATCTCTTGTCGCCTGTCATTATGCAAAGAAGGAAATTTTAAACATTCTAAATAACAAATAAAAATGTTTGAAATGAAATAATGAATACAAATTTTAAAACAATTTCAGTGAAACTTACCCATTCGTTCGTAAATTCCTATCTGGGTCAATCCTGGGTTATTGTGTCGCTCTTCATCACTTGACGAAGAAACACGCGTACAGAACAGCTGATTTCACGATCGGGCTAGTGAACTCGCCTCGTTTATTGCACTTAGGTACAATAAACGCTTTTGTGTGGTCGTTTCAGTGAAAAAATCGACCCCGAAAGGGACTGCGCGAGTGCGATACCTAAGTGCAATAAACGAGGCGAGTTCACTAACCCGATCGTGAAATCAGCTGTTCTGCTCACGTGTTTCTTCGTCAAGTGATGAAGACCGACACAATAACCCAGGATTGACCCAGATAGGAATTTACGAACGAATGGGTAAGTTTCACTGAAATTGTTTTAAAATTTGTATTCATTATTTCATTTCAAACATTTTTATTTGTTATTTAGAATGTTTAAAATTTCCTTCTTTGCATAATGACAGGCGACAAGAGATTAGATTCCGTATTCGTTTTGAACAACAACAAAAAATGTTTAACTAGTTTAATTTTTTTATTGTGCTATGCTAACGGGGTGCCGAGCCGTTCGTTCGCGACCTACGTCAAGCCCCGTTTCGTAGCCGACGCTACCATCCCTGAGCCCGCGCGTTATACGCGCTCGGATTGGTCAGTGTTTTTGCTTAATAATTCAAAAAGGAAGCTTCGGACCACTTTTTCGCAAAGGAAAAAGTTGTTCAGAATCACCCCCCCCCCCCCTACCACCATCTAGGAGCGTGAAAATGCGTTACATGACACCCTGTATATAGGGGATCCTTCCAGAAAATTTTGTCCTTTGTTCTTTGTAAACGCTAAAGAGAAGTACTCGTGTAAAACATTTATTTTCAATTCAATTTATTGTTCATGTTTTAATTCATTAAACTTAAAGTTAAACGTTATTAAAAGTTTAATTTATTATTTTAAATAGTTTAAAATCAGTTTACTTTTTCTTTAAAATAATTCACGTGAGCAGAGTGCTTTAGCGCTCCACGGGCGGCTTACCCACGTTCCTTGGATCTTAAAATCCCTAGAATCACGAAGAATCGCGCAACAGTATACTGCTGTAATTTGAAATGTTATCACGTGAACATGGCTAGAGTAGTATGGCGACCATGCCATGGGAATATTTATCGATGATCTGTTGTATCGATATGTCTCGAATATTTGTCGAGGACCTTTGTATCGATGGTTGTAAATTAAGAGCGAAATTTAAACCATCTGTGCGTTTATATATGAATTGTACTGAATTGTAAACCCCTTGACGTGGGTGATCGAGCTGAGAGAACGCCGGAAACCCAGAGAATGGAATAGTTTCACTTCGAAGATTCCTAAAAGACTAATTTATGATAGACCATATCCAATTCGTTGTTTTCGACCAAGTCCTTAAAAGCTACGAAGTCTTTTCAGGTATCCTGTATATTCATGCGCTCTAAGAGGGTCGTAAATTTCCGCAAGAATTGTCTTTTGGCAAGTACAAGGTCTTGTCGTTTCCTATTTTCTTTGGGTCCCACGCTTTCTCGTAGCACATGTGCGCTGAAACGTTTTAACGTTTCTTAAACGTTAACGAAAACGCTTCTCCTGACCACGGACACTGCATTTCACAAGAGACCATTGTTGCGTGTCCGTTTGCGGTATATAGGGATTTTCGGGGATTTAGGTGCAGGTAAAGTGATTCGTGGAGCGCGGAGGCGCTCCGCTAGCAAGGCGCGGAAATGAAACAAAATAAACTATCGTTCACAGTTGTTTACCATTTGGAATTTGACTGTTTATTAATTGACTTAAAAACTTCGGCTTTAAATGCTCTATGATTGCACGTGAGAAAGATCTGTCTATTTTGACTGACAAAATCATTCTGCCCGTTCTACGCTTGGCGGAGGAGATCTTCGCGCGTTGTCCGTCGATGCCCCTTCCTTCGTGGATCCTGGATCCTCCCTCAGGATCATCCCTCGTCCAATGATGGAGGAGTCCACCCCGTCTCGCGTAGGCCCCTTCTCCTGGCTGTGGTCCACCCTCAGGCGCGTGGAAGTGGAGGCGCTCCGCCAAGACTCGAGAACGATTCCGTGCACACGTGTTAAGAGAAAGCGTGGGATCCAGAGAAAACGTAAGATAACAAAAGGTCTCGCGCTAGCGAGCCAAGGCAACCCTTAAGAGAATTTACGACCCTCTGTAAATAAACAGGATGTCGAAGAGACTTCGACAGTTTCAAGAACCAACATGATTTTTGTTACGAGTAACGAATTAGATACAGCCCGCAATAAATTAGCTCTTTAGAAATTTCAAGTGTGATAGTCTTATTTCTCCGGATTTCCAACTCTCTCCCAGCACGATCACCCGTGTTGAGAGTTTTACAATATCTTATCTATTGTTTGTACATTCCTTTGAATTTTGGCTCCTAATTTATGAGCATTGATATAACATAATGCAGACATGCTGCAGTCATACTCTTATGGCATTGTCGCCATATTACATTTCATTCAGCGCTAGTGATTACAAGCTTGCGGCTAAATTCACATGATATCACACACATACATACAAGCGAGGTTCGCAACACACCATACTTCATTCGCGTAGCTCACTAGGTCTAGGGAGATTTTTAATAACGTGTGATTCCTCTCTACAGCTTGCTTCTTACTTTGCGATCATATAAATGGTGGACAGAAATATATGACGTACGATAACTGATAAGTGATTATGACATGGTAAAGATATACGATACAAAGAAATTCCTATAATTTTTCGAAGAAAAAATTATATGATCGTAAAGTAAGAAGCAAGCTGTAGAGGGAAATCACACACATCACTAAAAATGTCCCCAGATCTAGTAAACTGCGCGAGCACAGCCGACTCTAGTACTAGCCGTGCTGAAATAAAAATGGCAACACCGCGGGAGTCCGGTCTGAATACATCAACATCTACCCTACTCTATCTGTCTCCCGGACTCCCAGACTCCCAGCCAATCAACGTCGTCAGACTCTCGGCTACTCTCTGGACTTCACATAACCTCTTTGGTTTCGTTCCAATAATTTCACTTGTTTCAAGGTTTTTATTAATTTATATACACGTTTATCAATTCTTAAATGTTTCAATTTGATCCATGGATGGTTTCATTTTGCTTCATATCTAAATTTTCTTGAAACCACTGTAAATATTTCAAATATTATGCTTCACAACACCAAACTACTTCGAGAGTACACAAAATATATATCACATTTATAACAATTTTATACTACCACATCATTTCTATTTGCCATAGTTGCAACGTTTATATATTGTTTATACATAATTAATACAAAACAGAGTATATTACTACAGCTTTTAATTAAAAAAGACGTTAATTACAATTCCGAGCACAGGACTCTGTTTTTGAAAATAGGACTCCCGATTGTCACGTGAACGGTGTTGCCACGTTGTTCAGCATGGCTAGTACTAGAGTCGGCTGTGGCAGCTCACTAGGTCTAGGGAGATTTTTAAAAAGGGGGTTAGGTGAGGGAAGGGTTATTGGTCGTTTTGATATTGGAGCGGGAAGTAAGAGAAGCGCAGCGATTGTAACGGGGGGCACACCTGACACCACGTTACAGTATATATGTGTACTGATCGAATTGAGTAACCTCCTCCTTTTCGAAGTCGGTTAAAAAAATAGACTATTTATTCAAATATTTGTTTTATATATGATAAACATATTATTATATTTAATATTTTTATTTTTTTGAACGTGCATCCATTACGTGCATTATTTAAAATCTATATACAGATCTTCTGTTAACAGCTTATATCTAATTTACGTTTACATAACTTTATTAACTTATGCATTACTATACATTGAGATCAATATTGCATACATTCTATATATACATATAAATAAGCGTATAAGTGAAACTTATTACTACAAAATATTTTTCTATCTAATTTTGTCCTTACTGTGTATTGTATATTGTATCGAAATTTCAATATTCACATATTAAGTATCGATACTGCAATATATGGTCATGTTAAATATCGATATAAAATATCAACATTTGAACTGAAAAATATCGATATTCCAAATATCGATACTGTATCACCCATCACTAATGTCCAGTTTTCTTGTATCTGTAGTCATTGCAGTAACCTTACCTATATTAAAAGTAGTTGTTACATATTTTTAAAATAATTACGTTCTCATAAAAAGAAATAAAATTTAATTAACAACTAAATATAACTGTTAATAAGTGCATAGTTTGTATTATTATTGTTATATTTGACATAAAATAGTAAGTATTTCATTTCATATGAAAAATATGTTTATTATGAATTTATTGTTAATACCCTTATCTGGTTAAAATTTATTCGTTGAATTCGCATACTTAATTTTGTAGAATATTTTAAACAGTCCTTGAGAAATCCACAATTTTCTCTTAAAAGACATTAATAACAGAAAGAATAAACCAGAAATAGCATTGAACTACAAGAAATGGAAAGGGAAAATTGATAGTTTTGACCAAACGTGTCTGCAAATACATTGAACATATCTGGTATAGCAATATATGTTGTTTGGATGAAATTGAATTTTAAATAGAATTTTCAAAAACACAATGAAAGATGTGTTTCTTGTTACTGTGGCAGATGATCATGTAACTTTATATATGTAGTAAAGAAAACATTATAAACTAATTAAAGACAAATATTACAATGATAAGATTTTGTCAATGAGTATTCTCCTAAAAAGAAATGTCACTTCAAAAATTGTAAGAACATAATATTATAAAAAATGCATTAGCTGTGAACATTGTACAATAAACAAAACTTGTTTCAAATATTCAGGAAATAATTAGAATTGTTACTTTAATGAATTTAATCCTGAATATAATTCAATAAATAAATTTTCAAAAAGTTTGGAGTATATTTAAAAATTTATCCTAGAAGCAAAATATATACAAAATATACACTTTATCAAAAGTATACATTAATATTTATATATGGAAACGGATTTCCTTATATGTTTGTGTTATTTAAACAGACTATCCATATAAGGGTTAAATACATGTATATATAACTTGATATAACTTAGCAATTAAATATATTTTCATTAATACTTTTATGTAGTTTAAAATGCAAAGAGAAGAAAAACAACTGGATTCAGCTCTGGAAGCTATTATTATGAAAGTAAATGACTTAAAAACAGCCATTGCTGCAATGATTTACAAATTGGAACATGAGTATGAAACTTTAAATTGGCCTAACTTCCTTGATAATTTTGCACTTATTTCAGGCCATGTAAGTAACATATGACATAGTACATGTAATAATAATTTTTTTCTTAATTATTCTTCCTTAAATATTGAATAATGTTAAAATATTGTTGTAGATATTGTAGATAAATTATTGTTGTAGACAAGTACTATTTGTTATATCAAAGGTACTGATTAATACTGGTTTTATATTTTTTTTAAATTGAATTAAAAATGAAGTAAAATAAATATTTAAAAAAAGTTTACTCGCATTAAAATAAGTAATGTCGTTTAAAACAACATTTTTTATAGTTAACTAGTCTTTCAAAAATCCTTGGACATGATAAAGCACCAAACTTAAGAAATCTGACAGTTTTACCATTACGATTAAGTCCAGAAAAAGATGAAGATCTACTTCGTTTAACTGAAAATAGAATTTCTACATTTGCTCATGATTTAGTACCAGATTATCTACGAACCAAAGTAGAGCCTCAAGCTGAACAAAAGATGATGCAGCTTGAAGCAAAAGCTGCAAATCTAAATTACGAAACTTCACACGTAAGAAAAAGCATTTTTATTTACATTCAATATTCTTATCAAAATTTTTTATGAAATATTTACATAAATTTCACTTCTTAAGATAACGTAATTCAACATTTATAAACTATTTACATTGATTTTGAAGAATATTTGAAAATACAGATAAAATTGTATCTTTGTATTATTTTTTATCGTAGAAGCTTAAGGATAACTCAAAGTATTTTATTTCTTTTTTAATGTGCTAACTAAACAACAACTAGGACTGCAATGTAAGCTACTATCGGCTAGCTTTCAAGTTTTGTTAGTTCCATTCGCTTTGGACTGAAATCAAAAGAAATAGTTACAAGTATACATGGAATTGATACTTTAAGAATATTTCATAAGAATATACTTTATGTTTGCAGCCTTAGATTTACAAAACAGGTATTTTTATTTTATAATAACATCAGTGTTATTATAAATTTTTAATTATTTAAAAAATTTCTTTTCAATGCTATATAATTAGTGTTTTATAATGCCTTATTTTTCAATTAATATTTGACTCTTAGAGGAAGTAGTTGCTGCGTTTTGAATGATTGATTTACAAATTTTAATTAACTTTCTGTGTTTGATATTTATATACAAAGATAATAAACGGTTACATAAACCAATTACATATAAAGTATTATCTTTTTAAGTGGTACGAATTAAGGTTCGTTTCTTGCCCGTTGAAGAAGGATGTAATCGGTAAACACTCATATTTTGATACAGTCCTAATATAGTTGAAATACAATTGTAAATCATACAATGTTTTGGAACAATATTTCATGCCTAAAATGGTACGTTAATTTTTGACAAAGATACAAAGGGTCTGTATACGAATGGAGCATCTCCCTAATGACTACAGCCAGGGAGAGATCCCATCTAGTAATGGGCCGTAGAATTGTCCATTCTTCACCCCCAAAGCTGCAGACCTGTCATTACTTTATGTTTGGAAGAAGCACCTCGATTACTCTAAAAGAGCTTACAGCTCCATGGGGTCAGTGTCAACTGCCGGACCTAACGTTTCATCTATTTGACCACAGCTTTAAAGCTTCTTGTGAACAACCTTTGCCTATGAGAATGAGTTGCTGAGAATTAATTTTAATAAGTTATTGAAAAATAGTAATCTTGCTCCTTAAAAAGGCAATATTTTATTACACAAGTGCATGTGTATATAACAACAAACTTTTAGTTACAATTTATTAAATATAATTTTCCTCTAATAGTTTAAAATGTTATAGAAAGTAAAATGTATAATCGGTCCATTTAGCGAGTGGAACGCTAAATGCCTTGATTTCTAAAACGTGTATGCACTTTATAATTTTCAGAAACAAGTGACACAATACACAAAGGTTATTAGTCATGTATGGGATATAGCAAATAAAGCAAGAGAAGAATGGGAAAGTGAATCTGGATCTAGAGCCGCACAAGCACAAACTAGTAGTACTGCGGATACTCATGCTCTTGTAGCAGCTGTGGGCGTTGGTAAAAGTTTAAAGGTAAATGATCATGTAGACAAATTTTTTGCATTCAAATTTTTCAAAGGGCATAGGAGGATAAAATGGTCAAAAGTGCCCTTGAGCCGATTTTATCCGGTAATGCACGATTCAATTGCTTATATTAGTAAAACCATTATCTTCAATTTTCATCAGATTTTTTGGTAGGGTGTACCGTATTTAAAAAAATCAAAATCGATATTTTTGACATATTTTGTACGATAAAATGAGAAATACTTTCAATTTTTACACTTCCTTTACACATTTAGTGTATTATGTGATTTCTAATATTTCTACACTGGATAGAGCAAGATTTGAATGGAGAGAGTTTCTTTGCAATCTGTTCATTAGGGACGACGTAAATTGAGAACTCGTATCTGGGGATTTTTCTGAGTTTTGTCGGTAAAGTTTTCAACGCTTGCATCGCCTTAAATGTTTAAGTATCTGAATTTCAAAATTTCAAAATTCAAATCAAAAGATTAAAAAATTTCAAAGGCTTTTCCGAATATATGTTACACTCAGTTTAGCTTAAAATTTACAAATATGTAGTTTTATTTTACATAAAGTGACACGCACCATCTACGCATGCAGGTAATAAGAGCTTTCATGCTCGGTATTGTGTGTGTTTATGTAAGTACATACATACACAAACATAACGTTATTGTAATATATTTTGCATTTTACTTTTTACAGTCTGATTCGGTTCCAATGGTTCAGTCTGGTGTAAATTCTGTGTCGAGTGGAATGATGGTAGGTAGGCCCGGAAACCAACAAAGTTCAGGACAAGGAACTATGGGAAATTCATCCAGTAAGATTTTACAATATCTTACCACAAAAATATATATTTGCAGTAGTAATGAATATATTTTATTTATTTCTAGTGGGACAAATGAGTAAAGCTCCAAGTACAATTAAAACTAATATTAAAGCAGCCTCACAAATTCATCCATATAGGTAAAATATGAACCATCTTTAGCAACATTCTATACTCTTACGTAATACGTTTCAAATTGAGAAAAATGATTTTTACTTTTTTTTATAAAATTACATAAATGACTATTAAAGTAATTTTATTTATGTCGCGTAAAAATTTGATACTTACAATTTATAACGTTTATTATCTTTTTTGTGATACAATTGCATATGACCGTGGAGATAAATGTTTATTCATAACTGGAATAATTGTTGCTTTTAAACCTTGCTCTTCCATCCAACATAATCGATCTTGTAAAATAAACGATTCCGCTGCCGCTTGTAACATTAATTGTAAACCGCTATAAATTTCTACAATTTTCAATTTATCACAATGGCTTTTCCATAGCTTTAATATATTTTTCTCATGTATATCCGGAGTAGATTGTACATCTGAAAAATATTAATCTATTGTCTTTATGTCATTTTATGTATTGCCATTTTGTTATTTCATTTGTAACGAGTATATGAATATTTTTATATAATACAAAGCATGTAAAACTAGATGATGTGTAAGATTGTAGGGTTCTTCGACGATATAGGGGTAGAGTTGCCGGACGAAGGCTTCAATAAAAGGCCATGTAACTTCACATTATGTATGTTATATAGAGCTACATATACAGGGTGCCCCAGAAGTAGGTCGAATTCCCTGCAGGGATGATTGCCGAGGTAATTCTGAACAATTTTTTCCTTTGCCAAAATGTTGGTTAAGGCTTCGTTTTTGAATTGTTAACGAAAAACACTGTCTAATTAGAGCCCGTGTAGACCACGGGCTGAACCACGAGTGTTGGCCATTGACTACGTTCGAACGGTGGTCATGAACAAACCCGGCGACACTACATCGGCACAATCTGCGGCTTCGTTTTCGAGATATAAATAATTGAAAATTGCAATATCAACTTCCGAAGCGCGTAATTCGTTTTCAAACAGCTGATAGCGGAGTAGGTAGCCCATTTTTAAGTGCCCGGGATCAGCGTCCGGTTAAAAAGAGACACGTGTAAACACATCTGCCTAGTCTTGAGGACAACGACCCATTTATGATTTTAAAGTACTCAATTAGTTAATAGTCAACACTCTCGCGGTTCAGTGCGCATTCTACGCGCTCTCTAATTGGACAGTGTTTTTCGTTAATAATTCAAAAACGGAGCTTCAACCAACATTTTGGTAAAGGAAAACGTTGTTCAGAATCACCCCAGCAACCCCCCATTTCCGGCAGTACCGGGAGTTACGTGACACCCTGTATATGTGCACTACCCAAAATTATACAGATTTTTATAGAAAGTATTTAAATTATAAAAAATTATAAGTATAAATTTATCAAATGTTTTACAGATATTCATGTACAATACTATTGTTTTGTAATACAGTATCTTGCAAACTGTCAGAAACCTGTATTATGTAATAATACTTATTCACCTATATTATGTATTATACGTATTTACATACCTATATTACCTTGTTCTTTCCTTCCTTTGGAGGGTTGTAAAATATATCTGTTTAACGAATCCTTAACATAAGATTCAAAATTTAAACACTGCGATTTTCTTGTTCCTTTTTGAGTTTGCTTCATAAGGGAAAAACCATCTAAAATATTTTATTTTTTATTCTTTTACACTAAATTTAACACGATATTGAATAAATACTATTAAAAGTCGAAAGTTTATACATACTTTCAGCTGCATATAACTGAAGAACAGCCCTTGCAAGAACATAAAATGAATGTTCATTGTGAGTTTTAACAGACATGTTACACCATCTGTCCGCTGGTTCTTGACATGCTAATCGTAAAAATGGTTGTCTTAAGAAGAAACCAGTATCAAAATTAGTATTATTGATTACAGTTTTAAGGCAATTAGATAAAGGAAAGTTGTTAAAATACTGTTTTTTAATCAATGAATCTGTTTGCATATTTTTTGATATTGAAAGTTTATGATAACAGCATGAAATCATAATGAAGATACGTGCTACTTGCATCTTATAAAATATTCTTATTGCATCTATACTTAGATCTCCACATGCATGTAAACCAATTAAACAAACATCTGACTTTTCTTCAAATTCATTATATAAGATGGTTTCTATTGTTTCTGCAGAAGCACACGTTAAATTACAACAACTATATCTGACATGTGCTAATGAATTAGGGTACATCTTTGCTTGTCTATCTTGAGCATTATTTATAATTGCTTGATTTTTCTCTAATCCAAGTACTTTATAACCATATAAATAATGTAACAGCTGACAGATATATCCCTGTAATAAATACATGTTAAAAATATTTCAATTTTATTAGCAATATGTATAAACATTTCTTACCAAACCTGCACCAAGATCAACAATAACTTTAATGTTTTGCGATGTACACTGCATATGTACCAAATGGGCTAAATTCATTATTTCGTGTTGCTTTTTACAACTGAGTCCTATTTGAAAGTTTTTTGGTAATTTAGCTTCTACTACATTATTTATAGTTGGTAATTGATCTATGTACCTACATTTTTCAACAAAGAGTTTTAAAGTCTCAGACCACTCAGGCTAAAATATAATATTTTAATACTGTTAAAATACTTTTATTCCAAGTTATAATTAATTAATTATTGTTGTTTCACTTATGAATAATTTAAATACCTGGTTTACCAACCTTTATCCTTTTGCTTATAACAAAATCATTAAGTTCTTCATATTCTAAAATTTGTAATGCATGCAACCATTGTTTTGGAAATAAATCAAGTACGCCACTTGTTAGTAAGTCGGTGACTGGAATATTGCAAAGCCATTGTGTTTCATGAAATAACTTTAATGCATCCAGAAAATATATAGCCCTTACGTTTTTAGTTACACGTGCCATCTAACATTACAGAAAATATATTTTGCCAAGCATTGTTGTTTTCCAAAATATTGGCGACTGATTGTGATTGCTCACAAGTAATCAAGATGATGACCAAAATATCAAAGTTCGTTTACTAACTTCAAATAAAAGAAAATTTAGCAAAAAAAAACAATAACAATTATCAGGAGACTCCATAGACATATGATGGTATTGTTGCGTGTCCGTTCACGGTGTATAGGGATTTCTGGGGAATTGGGCGCAGGTAAGGTGATTCGTGGAGCGCGAAGGCGCTCCGCTCGCAAGGCGCGAAAATAAAACAAATAAACTATGTTCACTGTTGATTATAGTTTAATCTCAAGAACTTAATCAAACTGTTTCAATCAAGTATGATATTGATTTTCGGCGTGAGAACAACTTTGCAGAGTCAAGCGACAAAATCATTCTGAACGTTCTACGCTTAGCGGAGGAGATCTTCGCGCGTCGTCGGTCGATTCCCCTTCCTTGATGGATCCTGGATCCTCCCTCAGGATCATCCCTCGTCCAATGGTGGAGGAGTCCACCCCGTCTCGCGTGGGCCCCTTCTCCTGGCTGTGGTCCACCCTCAGGCGCGTGGAAGTGGAGGCGCTCCGCCAAGACGCTAGAACGTTGCAGCGCACATGTGCTACGAGAAAGCGTGGGACCCAGAAAAAAATAGAAAAAGACAAGACCTTGTACTTGCCAAAGGCAACTCTTGAGGAAATTTACGACCCTCTTAGAGTGCAAGAAAAGACAGGATATCGAAAAGACTTCGTTACTTTTAAGGACCGTTCGTGACTTGGTCGAAAACAACGAATTAGCCATGGTCTATCATAAATTTGTCTTTTAGGAATTTACTAAGTGAAACTATTCCATTCTCTGGATTTCCGGCCCTCTCTCAGCTCGATCACCCATGTCGAGGGGTTTACAACTTTAGGCTTTGTTTATTTTATAATACGAGCGTACACGCAGATGGTTTAAACTCCGCTCTTAATTTATAGCCATCGATACAAAAGATCCTCGAAGAACATTCGAGACATATCGATACAATAGTCTATTCGATAAATATTCCCATGTCAATGTCGCCATACCATTCTAGACATATTCACGTGATAAACGTTTCACGTTACACCTTCCCCCTTATACAAAAAGGTGTTTACATAAAACAGCTTTTTCATTCATAACATTACGCTTTTGTTAACATGAAAGTAGGTCTGTATCAACTAATTCATTCCAAAGTCACGCGTCGTACAACTTCAATAGTCCATTCAATAGTTCGTAATTTCGCACCCAGCATAATCCGTATATGTAAACATACAACAAATAGTAATTCTCCCATCTATTATCAATCGTCTCTGGTGTATTCATAAGCCATAATATTAATAGAGTATAATCGCAAGTTTACAAGGCAACAACGATCTAATTCAGTCTTCGGTAATATCATCTAGCCGTATACACGCCAATTTTAGTTTGTTGGTATGTACTATTTTACATTTATTCTCTTTTAATTCCAATTCCGCTGTTAAGTCGCCAAACATTCGGCTTATTTTATAAGGACCCAGCCAGTCGCAATCAAATTTAGAAGTTCTAGGCTCCTTGAGTAGATATACCATATCGCCTACTTTAAATTTACATGGGTTTAATTTCTTATCGTAGTAACCCTTACTTCTCTGTTTTGCTTTCTCTAGATTTCGCGCAGCCATAGTCTGTGTGGTGGTGATTTTATTGAAAAGCTCCTCAAAATGCTGTGCAAAAGTTCGAGGCGTTTGTCCCTTGGCAAATTCAGAAGGTATGTTGGCTTTAACACCAAAAACTAATTCGTGAGGAGTAAAACCTGTAGCCTCATATGTGGAGGTATTATACGAGAAAAATGCAGAATCCTATCCAATCATCCCAGCTTGTTTTAGTGCAATAATGTTTCAGATAATTAGAAAACTCCTGTGTGCCCTTTCAAGTGAACCTAAAGACTGAGGATGGAAAGCTGTTGAAGTTATTCTTTGAATCTTGAAAATCCTACAGAAATGTTTCATCACCTGACTAGTGAAATTCCTTCCCTGGTCAGTATGGATTACCCTGTGGACACCCAATCTGCTAAAAAATTGCTCAGTAAATGCATGAGCGACTGTTTTCGTGTCGATGGTTCTCAAAGGTAATGCATCTGAATCTTTAGTGAGATTATCTTGTATAGTGAGTAGGTACTGATTTCCCTTATCGGTTACAGGTAATGATACAACTTTATCCATTTGGATTTTTCAAAAACTTGTCGAGAAGTAGTCCGTATGTATTCTAAATGTTGAAGCCTCCTAAGACTTTAAGCCATGCGAAACATTGAAATGCTATTTTAACGGGAGCATGCATAATTGCTGCAAACATATTTTATCACAAGTTCTAGCCACGCCACGGAGGCTTTGAAGTTCCTTCACCATTCGCTTTCCTCTCTTTTGTTACACAGTTTCAGACTACGATCAGGGGTATCGAAACGCTGTATTGATTGTAAACAACCATTTTTATCTTGGAGCGGAGCGTTCCTTTACTCGTTCGATTTGTCTTGTCGCGTGTGTATTCGCTTTTTCGACGCTTTTTAACCATTTAACTTATTTAGCGAAGCGAAACGCACAGACAGACAAAAGAAAGGAACAGCATCGCGCGTCAAACAGCGACGATCCATCTGAAGCGATCTTTTATGTATACACCGTTTGTAAACAGAGAGATATATAAAGCGCGGGGAATCATTCGAAACCCTGGGGCTATTCGAGCTTGCATTTCAGCAAATTATCATCTCAAACATTTCACTCGTTTGCTTTTTCTAAATTTATAGGAGAGCTTCTTAATGACTTTAACGATAATTCAACAATCATGTCTCATAAAAAGATTATTCTCTACATGATGTATGACAGGTAAAAAGGAAGGATCTACCGTAGGTCTATTTATTTCATCATTCAAATTATTAACCAATACTGTACTTCTACTATTTTCACCGCTCTTGACATCATTAAAATTTATAATCCTTATCTTTCTTTACAGAAACTGTTACCGAGGTCACGATCCCTTTGGGAATCCCAGTGCCAACTTGTCCACGCTGCCTAGTTTCCTTACTAAGGCATTCCACAACATCAACCCTAGGACCATGCAAGCATGTATTCACGCACGCTGGGCAAATAAATGGCCTGTCGGGTTGAAAACATTTTCCCGTGCCGCACCCGCATGTACATCTGGGGTGGATTTCACGGTGGGTCCAGCATATCCACTAGCTGCGACCTCATTCTCACACTCACCCGAAACCACTCTTCGAAGTGAGGACAACCACACAGTAAACCACACAGTAACGGGGATCACACCCCTGCGCTGGCACAAGCCGCACCGGGACCACACAGGCACCCAAATAGGATGATCCCTTCAGAGACTTAAATAAACTTCCTGATGATACTACTTCCAAATACAAAGTTCCTTGCACTTTGTTAGTGACCTCGTTTTATTTAACCGCTGCCTTCCCGCGCGCCAGGAATGCAGAAGCCACAAGCGACTCATTATCAACAAACTGTATTTCATCCAACCCGGCCATTTCAGAACCTGCAACTGGTGTCTCACCTGCGCAGGCAAGCACCCTTTCCAGACACCATGAACCGGGATTGGAATCCACGCCAGACCGTACGGTAAATGGTTGAGGATCAGAATTTATACAGGTTGCTACAGGGTTCCGCGAAAGTGCGTCGGCATTGGCGTTAACCTTTCCAGGTTTGTATACCATAGTATAATCATACTCAATCAATCTAATACGCCACCTCATAATTTTAAACGTGGGGTCCATGACACTGTGTAGTCGAACTAAAGGTCTATGGTCAGTAAGCATCGTAAATTGCCGACCATAAAGATAGAATCAAACAAAAAATGTTCTACACCAAAGAAGACTACTGACAACTCCTTTTCGTATTCAAAGGATTTCTTTGATTTTTAGAAACTGAAAGGAAACTGGTGATCGCGATTTTTCCAAACACGGTTAACATCTCTCCTCCTACATGATAAATTGGTTCGGCCTAATTTCCCACATTTCCGACACCTAAGCGCGTTGCGAATTGGCCTCCCGTATTGACGATCCGGTCGCGAAAGGCATTCCCTAGAAAAATGACCTGTTTTCCCACAACTAAAACCCGTTTTCTTACGCACCTCTGCTCTCAATACCCTAGGATTAATATCAGAAGTATTCGCATTTCTAGATGTCCGTGGAGAGTTTACATATTTTTCAATTCTAGACGCTAATTTTATAACTTCCCTTAATTCTTTAATATCACCCTTAAAAAGGATACTCGCGATGACATCGTTCTGTAATCCCCTTAAAAATCCGGTCATCGCGCTCGTCATAAGCAATTTTTTAACTTCCCCAAATTCCTTCGAATTCAAATTTTCTTTCGCCGCCTGTACCCCGCGATCTAGAATATCATTTACTCGAAATCCGTACTCTTCTATTGTTTCGCTTTCACGACGATATACAGCCTTTAATTCATTTTGGGTATAGTTTAAATTAAAACTTTGAGCAAATGTGGATTTGATTAGAACTATCAATTCTTCGACGGTTTTTGGAAGCTTAGACGGTATCGTAACCACACCCTTAATTGCGTTATTTAAAAAAGGTTGCAATGAGCCTAGACTCGATTTATTTGACGGATGCACATTCGCATCTGAAGAAGAACCTAACATGTTAGAAGGTAGTGCTCTGGACGGAATCCTAAGTGTATTATTAGCCGTACTATTAGATGAAATTGATACGCCGCCCGTCTCACCCCATCTCTGTGTCGTAGACTGGGCAGGTACAAGAAGTGACTCTTGCAATCGAAGCTCACTAGTATGCAAAGAAAAGGAAGATTCTGTGCTGGGAGATTCCCCCGAAACATCCTCTACAAACATGACATTAACACCACGCAGACTATTTTTGCGACTCTTCCTCCTTCTGGCTTTTACTAACTTCTTTGCTAACGGCGGCATTTTGTCGATTCAAATATACCGATTATAACTAATATTCTATAATGTAATCGGTTATAATTTAGACTTACAGTTTGTTGCGACGAATCAATTAGTATTCCGCAAAAAGTCACTTTAAAGTTTTTGCTAAATTAAACCTTCTCTTTGCAGGTGTACGGTCCTATCCGTCGGCGACCCGTTGATTAGGTTGACCTCGGTTTATGGGAAGATTCCTTAGTACTCCGGCTCGATGGTCCCCAATTCAGCAACAGGTACCCCAGTAAAATCCGTCCGCAATCAGCTGCTTCAGGTAGGCCTCAGCTCCGTGAGCAGTCCGCTCAGGTCTCTGGATTTTATTTCGTCCTCTCTTATGCTCCAGGAATGATTTCAATGATGACGTGGATGAGGTGCGTGTGATTTCGGTGGATGGCTTGCACGGCAGCCGAAATCACCTGTCTCCGGTATTTACCCTTCGCTCTTGGGGAAACCGTGCCAAAACCCAAGAGGGAGAAGTTGCACTTAACTTTGTCCACTTATTTAATATGTAACAGTTCAATAAAATAGTTTGTAGAATTTTTAATTGACTGTTTAATACACACCCGCGAGCTAATAAAGCAATTTAAGTGTACATACGTTTGTCACAATCACTTTATCTAACTATTCAGTTATTTCACTGTTTTAAATTGTTTCTCCGAACTATCACCTTAAAATTGTCACCTTTTAAATGTTTATCCCCACTTTTGAACTATCCCTTTTTTGAAATATCCCACCGCTGTCACCAAATATGTTGCGTGTCCGTTCACGGTGTATAGGGATTTCTGGGGAATTGGGCGCAGGTAAGGTGATTCGTGGAGCGCGAAGGCGCTCCGCTCGCAAGGCGCGAAAATAAAACAAATAAACTATGTTCACTGTTGATTATAGTTTAATCTCAAGAACTTAATCAAACTGTTTCAATCAAGTATGATATTGATTTTCGGCGTGAGAACAACTTTGCAGAGTCAAGCGACAAAATCATTCTGAACGTTCTACGCTTAGCGGAGGAGATCTTCGCGCGTCGTCGGTCGATTCCCCTTCCTTGATGGATCCTGGATCCTCCCTCAGGATCATCCCTCGTCCAATGGTGGAGGAGTCCACCCCGTCTCGCGTGGGCCCCTTCTCCTGGCTGTGGTCCACCCTCAGGCGCGTGGAAGTGGAGGCGCTCCGCCAAGACGCTAGAACGTTGCAGCGCACATGTGCTACGAGAAAGCGTGGGACCCAGAGAAAAATAGGAAAAGACAAGACCTTGTACTTGCCAAATGCAACTCTTGAGGAAATTTACGACCCTCTTAGAGTGCAAGAAAAGACAGGATATCGAAAAGACTTCGTTACTTTTAAGGACCGTTCGTGACTTGGTCGAAAACAACGAATTAGCCATGGTCTATCATAAATTTGTCTTTTAGGAATTTACTAAGTGAAACTATTCCATTCTCTGGATTTCCGGCCCTCTCTCAGCTCGATCACCCATGTCGAGGGGTTTACAACTTTAGGCTTTGTTTATTTTATAATACGAGCGTACACGCAGATGGTTTAAACTCCGCTCTTAATTTATAGCCATCGATACAAAAGATCCTCGAAGAACATTCGAGACATATCGATACAATAGTTTATTCGATAAATATTCCCATGTCAATGTCGCCATACCATTCTAGACATATTCACGTGATAAACGTTTCACGTTACAGTATAGAGAGACTACATCAGCGTTGCAAGTAGCATGCGCACAAACTGAAATCTGTATCAAATTCATAAGAGTAAAGTTGAGAAAGCCTGCTTTTCCCTCCACTCTCAAAATTAAGTGAGTTTGCGACTGTTCCTCTATGAAGCGATTTTTCAATGTAATCGTGGAGAGGTTATTTGTTTTTAATAAAAAATAATTTTTTTTAAGGATATTCTTAAACATAATTTAATTCACAAAAATGGTAAGTATATATATATGGTAAATAATACTATCAGTAATTGCTCGTTTCTACCCACGTGTTATTCTATAGGTTAGGTTTTACATGTATATGTTTAATTACACGTAATGATTAAGATTGTGTAGTAAATTATATTTAATCGTGAATTACTAACTAAATATTAAATATTAAAATATTTTTTTAAAAAGTAGTAATATTGTTTATGTTTGTTATGTAGGGTGATGAAGTTAATCCAAAAGCATATCCCTTAGCGGATGCTACTTTAACTGCAAAAATTTTGAATCTAGTACAGCAAGCAATGAATTACAAGCAACTAAGGAAAGGAGCTAACGAAGCGACAAAAACATTGAATCGTGGTTTATCAGAATTTATTGTAATGGCTGCAGACGCACAGCCTTTAGAAATTTTGTTACATTTACCACTGTTGTGCGAAGATAAAAATGTTCCATATGTGTTTGTAAGAAGCAAACAAGCTTTAGGTCGTGCTTGTGGTGTATCCAGATCTGTCGTTGCATGTTCTGTTACAGTCAACGAAGGATCACAATTAAAACCACAAATTCAAGCTATACAACAAGAAATTGAACGTCTTTTAGTCTAAGTATTTTGTACCTGATTTAAAATCTTATTTTTAAATTTGTATTTCATACATTCATTTATATTTTTGACATAAAATTTTTCAGAAATTGAACGTTATGTTCTTTTTTCATACAAAATATGTATGTCTTAATTACACTAATAAAAAATTAAGTAAAATGTAAAAATATTGTTTTATTTATATTAAATATTTAAAGATTTCTGCAGTAATTACTAAATCCTTACAGTTTATAATTATTGTTTTTTGTGAGATGTGGTGAAACAAGTTATTTTTTAAAATACCATTTAAAGTTAGAAGATAACAACATATTTTTATTATTGCTGGAATACACAATAAACAAGACTAAATATTTTGTACTTATTTAAATAAATAATTTAAATTTACACAATTTACATACACAAACTATAAGATTCTAAACAGTCATATTATATACAAGAAAAAAAATATTTTGACTTTCTAAATACTGTCGCGTATATAAATATATTAAACTTTGCAAATTCGTTGCAAATTAAGAAAAAATTATGAAAGATATAAATTTGCTTTTATAAGGTAGAATAAAAGAACTTAACAAATTGTATGCAGCCGACAATTGACTATAGAGAAGGCCGTAATAATGGGACATGAGTTGTGTCTATTTTTTGATCTTTAATTTGTCTTATTTGATCTACTATTACTGTTTTAAGATTTTTGGTATAAGTGAATTCAATTAATTCTGCAATAATATATACCTTATTGAGTTCTTCTAAAGACTTCTCAAAATGTTTTTCAATAAAACATACACTGCCAGAGAAAAGTTTTTGAAGACTGCTTAGTTTTTTAAATAATTCTCTTGATACAAGGGATTATTGTAAAACTGTTGTTATACAACATGCTATTTACTAATGTATATTGTTCTAGGTTTTATAATTTTGTATGATACTTTAAACCAATTGAATTTGAATTGATGTTATAAATATTGAAGAATTGTTACAAATATTGAAATGGTCGAAAACTTTTCACCGACAGTGTATATTAATGCTAGAATGTGCACTGTGTATTATTTTATATCTACTTAATAAATTTTAAACTTGAAACCACCTAGACAATTTCTTGTCAATAAACACTACCCAGTTTAAATCATTAAATGGTAACTCGTTATCTTCTTGAAAAACTTGCAATTTCATGTCGTCGCTAATCATGTTTTGTGCATTAAGTACCAAAAGGTCAAAATTATTACTACACACAAGTATATAAACATAAATTTTTGAATTTATTATGTTGATACTCCAACAGTTTGAAATTACAAGCTTTTCTCCATAATTACTTATTAAATTCGAAAAATTACTAATTAAGTCTGAATTAATAAATTCTTTAACTAAATTTTCATGATCTTATATTACTCTCTTCTGATACTCTGCGAGATCTTTTCTCTGTGGTAGCATACGTTTTGTAAGGTAAGAGAGTGAATTGAGAAAAACGGAAAATACTGCATTTGATATAAAATTATAAGCTATGGACATAGACAAAACATTCTTCCAACTGAGAATACAGTAATTATTTATTATTATTAACTAATAAATATAATATGAAATTTGTAAGAAAAAACTTTATATGCAAAACAAAATTTCCAAAAGCTTGTATAATATGATTTTTATCCGACTTCGAAAAGGAGGAGGATACTCAATTCGATGAGTATTTTTTTTTTTTTTTTTTTTTTTTTCTGGCTTTGTTCACCGATTACGCCGAGACGGATGGACCAATCGGAACGAAACCTTTTGCATCTTGTAGGATATGTCTTCCGATTGGTCCCGTTGAAAAAACATTTTGCATTTTTTCATTCCGAACGCTTTTTATTGCAAAAAAACGTGCTATTTCATGTACGTGCAGTTTATGTTCACCGATTACTCCGAGGCGGATGGACCAATCGGAATGAAACTTTTTGCATCTTGTACAGTACAATTCCCCATTGGTCCTGTTAAAAAAATATTTTGCATTTTTTTATTCCTATCGATTTTTTTTTCTAAAAGTACGTTCGCTGATTACTCCGAGACGGATGGACCAATCGGAATGAAATCTTTTGCGTCTTGTAGGATATGTTTTCCCATTGGTCCCGTTGTAAAAACATTTCGCATTTTTTTATTCCGAACGGTTTTCATTATTGCAAAATAAAAACGGGAAGTTTGTAATCTCAACATAAAATGACTTCAATGATCCTTTAATATATTGTCGGGAGCATGATTCTGAACAACTTTTTCAATATGCATAATTAACGGAAACCTTTAGTTTTCGAGATATTCGTGAAAAACTATTGTTATTTTTTCTGCCTTTGTTCGCCGATTATTCCGAGACGGATGGACCAATTGGAACGAAACCTTTTGCGTCTTCTAAAGTATGTCCCCCGATTGGTCCCGTTAAAAAAACATTCTATATTTTTTCATTCCGAACGGTTTTTATTGCAAAAAACGTACTATTTCATGTACGTGCGGTGTATGTTCACCGATTATTCTGATATGGATGGATCAATTGGAATGAAACTTTTTGCATCTTGTACAGTACAATTCCCCATTGGTCCCGTAAAAAAAATATTTTGCATTTTTTTATTTCTAACGACCTTTTTTTGTAAATGTGCGTTCGCTGATTACTCCGAGACGGATGGACCAATCGGAATGAAATCTTTTGCGTCTTGTAGGATATGTCTTCCGATTGTTCCCATTATAAAAACATTTCGCATTTTTATATTTCGAACGGTTTTCATTATTGCAAAATACGTTCTGGTTCAAGGAATGCACCGATTGCGATGAAAGATTTCACATTTCGTAGATCATTCCACGATGATTCCATTTCCCAAAATTTATTTAACTTCTTATTGTTAATAACTATTGTTATTATAATAAAAAGCCTATTCTTTAGGGTTACCCTCCAAGGAATATACCGATCGCGATTTTTCAAACTTGTCCCTGCAAGTAAACTTCGAATACTGCTCGTTCCACTAAAAAGTGTGAAATAAAATAATTTTTAACAAAAAAAAAAATCCGACTTCAAAATGCACTAAAAAGTATAAAATAATTTCCATTTCATTTATATCTGTATTCCACAGCTATTAATACAATCTACTTAATCATTAAATAGGATACTAAATATATTTCAAAGTTTTCGGAGGCGGCGCAAAATTAAAAATACCCGAACAAACGGTGCTGCCAATAACGATTTGATTGTGGTATGGCAAACTTGGTAATTAATAAATCGTAAGAGCAAAATTATAGGTCCGGTTGAAAACATTTGTAATTGTAACGATTGTATGAGAAATTGTCAGCACTCCTGATGGACATGCACTATACTGCAGTTTACAAGAGACCATACTTAACTCGTGCCGCTCACTAGGTCTAGAGAGATTTTTAATGACGTGTGTTATTCCCCTCTCCAGCTTGCTTCTTATTATACCTTGCGATCATATAAATGGTGGGCAGAAATATATGACGTACGATAATTGAAAAGCGGTGATGATATTGTAAAGTTTCACGATGCAATGAAAATTCTATTATTTTCCGGAAAAAAATGATGTGAACGCAAAGTTAGAAGCAAGCTGTAAAGGGGAATCACACGCACTATTAAAAATTTCCCTAGACCTCAGTAGGTCACTAGCTGCGCGACTTAAGTGCGGTCACTCGTGAACTGCAGTATAGTTAATTCGTAATGGGTATATTGATTCCCACTGAATATTGTTTACTTGAAATTATCAAATGGGTCATTTGTCACTGGTTGCCGACACCTGAACTAGGATCTTCCCAGTAGAGGAAAAGTTTTTAATTTTGCGCCGCCTCCGAAAACTTTGAAATATATTTAGTATCCTATTTAATGATTAAGTAGATTGTATTAATAGCTGTGGAATACAGATATAAATGAAATGGAAATTATTTTATACTTTTTAGTGCATTTTGAAGTCGGATTTTTTTTTTTGTTAAAAATTATTTTATGTAATTGTAAAAGTGTACATATGATACTATTATAATATTATTAATACTTACTTCAAATACATATATTGGAAAGACTGTACATTCTATTAAATAAATGTGCTATTTACAAAAATCAAGATCTACGAAGTTAATATGAATAAATGAAATTTATTTGTATTATTGTACTTATCCGCTGTTTATATCTTTTAGAGGGCTTGAGATTATAAATACATGTATGAACAATTGAAAAATAGGTGGGAATCCGAAAGGCCGGTAAAAGAAAGCTAATACAGTCGGCTGGGTTACGTATATTAAAGCCACAGGGATGACACTAACAAGGAGAACTACCCAAGTGTTACACTTAGTAACTAATAAAACTTTGCCAGCTTGTAGAGCTCGTCGAGCTAAACACGCCTATACCCCCTTTTGGGGGCAGACGGCTAATTGTTTAAAAGATATTAACAATTACAGTTAGTTACTCTTTACATTCTGAAGTATGACAAACTCACACATACAATTCGCAATCTAGAGGTTCAAATCCTTGATTCCCAAGATTTTTTTTTTATGATAATTTGTCTCTTTTTGAATAACTATTACATAAAAATTATCATAAAAAAAAAATTTTTTTGGGAACCAAGAATTTGAACCGAGGACCTTCAAATTCCAAGTCACGGATCTACTCCGTGGTTAAACACATGACTCGTAATCCAAAGATCCTGGGTTCCCGTGTTTTTTTTTTTTTTGTTTTTTTGTAATCGTTATTCAAAAAGAGACAAATTATCATTAAAAAAAATATAAAAAAATGTTGGGAACCAGGGATTTGAACCGTGGATCTCTAGATTGCGAGTTGTATGTGTGAGTTTATTATACTTCAGAATGTAAGGAGTAACTAACTGTAATTGTTAATATCTTTTAAACAATTAGCCGTCTACCTCCACAACGGGGTACATATAGGCATATTCAGCTCGACCAGCTCCACAAGCTGGCAAAGTTTCATTAATAAGTGAGTGTAACATTTGGGTTGTTCCCCTTGTAAGAGAGGATCTTAGTCTGCACCAGGCCCTCCAAACTCCCGTATTTAATGCTGTAACTAAAATTAGTGTTACGCCTCACTACCAGTGATGCCAGAACCGTGGGACGTGGGACAAATTTTTACCCTCTCCACGACGTCCAAGTGACTCCCCTACCGCCGTTGTTTCAACTAACACAAGCGCGTTGTCCCACGTGTCCGTGTGAGCTCTGCGGGTTTGGCAGAGTTCGGCTGCTCTCGTCATTTCTACGTTATCGGCTCGATGTTGAAACCGCTAAAACACGTGGCAGCAGCATCGACGAATCGACAAAATAATATAATTTCGTCCATGGCAATATGGCTGAATTAAGAAACCAGGAGAATCAGTTCGAATCCCGATTTTACGGTTTCAGTTCTGATTCTTAATGTATTAACGTTTTTTTAATACATTAATACTATGAAATACATTAACTTGGGAAGCAGTTAAAAAAAGGAGTTGAACTGCATCTTTCTTTGATATTTTTTTTATTAATATTTAAGTAATTTCTTCAATTAGATATTACTGTTATTCTAACTATTACAATACGTAAATCCGAAAACATACGAAGAAAATTGGTTAGGTTAAATTGTAAGGGTATAAAGAAATTTCATTCTTTAACGGTTTGTTAGTTTTATTTCTTATTTCTTACAATTATTATAATTTTATTCTCTGAATGGTCATTACAATGAAAGATGAATTAGATACAATTTGATTCCTCATTTAATTTGTTATATACATATCAGGTTTCTTGCAACTATTGCACCTGGTCCACACTTATACGATATTGCATATTTTACTTACCTATAATACAACAAATAATATAGTGATTACCATAATACAATAGAAAACGTTAAGCTTGCTATAAACCTTATATTTTTTTGTGTACTTATGCTGCACTTTCGCTTCGTTGTTTTATAATGACTGATTTTTCTTTTGAATGAAATTTCCACTAGCGTATTGATGAAATTTTTCGATTAAAACAAGATCAAACACGACATAATTTGAATTATAGTTACTTTATATATTTGCATTAGGTTTTAAATAAATAAGTAAATATAATGCAAATTATATCGTGTTTGGTCTTATTTTAATCAGAAGAACCTTACAATTACATTGGTAAAAGTTTCATTTAGCAAAAATGAAAAATAAAAAAGTTATATTGTCTCACTCAAATATTTTTTTTCGGGCTCTTTAATTCTCGGACCTCTTTCTCTTTCGCTATTTGTCCTTTTCTACGTTCGCCAGCATTCAAGAACTCGCTCGAGCTGTGTCGTTCTGCCAGCGTCAGACACTTTCAGAAGAATCGGGAAAATCCAGCAACATAACACATTCTATACTGAAAGAATATACTAACTTATCTGTCTAAAAAAATGTTAATAAATCTGGCAACAGATTTATTTTCGGACTGCTTTTCTGAAGTAATCAGAATTTTACCATTCTCCTGTACGGATCGTGTGTAGTAGTTTGTAGCAAACTCAACATATTTCCGATATTATGTAGAATACACAACCGATCGAAAAATATTAAAAATCCAGGATATTTTGTGTCGTTTTTTATACGCTAAAGGCGATTGAAATGAAATAAATGACTAACAGTGAATAGTGTAATAAAGGTGATCGCTGTTCATCTATTTCCAACAAGAGACGGTTTCCTAACAATTTACAGTACAGTAAAACCCGAGTATATGCAAGACGTTCGGTCAAACTTCGACACCTCGCTTGGATATAGGCAATGTTTTGATTCGATCTCTCTGGTTTTTCGTCTACTTTTAACATCAATTTTAGCTAGTAATTACAATTCAAACTATATCGTGTTTGGTATCATTTTAATCAGAAAAATCTGGCCAATGCGCTAGTAAAAATTTTATTTAAGAAAAGTCAAAAATAAAAATGTTTTATAACTGAATTAGTATTAGTCACACCGATATGTTTCGGCTCTTTCGTTTGTTCATTGGACCTCTCTCTCTCTCCTCCACTGCCTGTCCCTTTCTACGTTCACGCTTGGCTGGCGTCGCGTGTAACCCGAGATTAGACACCTCGCTTGGTTCCCAATCTCTCTTGCATATGAATATCCAGATTTTACTGTACTGTAAATTGTTATGCCGGCAGTACACGCTCGCCGAGGCGATTCGAACGCGAGATCTCCCGAGACGAGAGTCCCGAGATCCGAGATCCGAGAGCACCGTGTACACTCTCGCGAGGGCTACCCGTGTACACCTAGTGTCGGCTTCGCTTCCTTTGACTCGTCCTGAAAGCTCGCGTCTAGGCCGAGCGCTCCGAGCACGAGGCGAGAGGGCACGAGGCGAGGCGAGACCATCAAGTACATTCTCGTGCTCGCCTGGTCTCGGGTCGCCTCGGCGAGCGTGTACTGCCGGCATTAGGAAACCGTCACTTGTGGAAGAAATACAGGATTGCCTTGAAATAAGCAAGTGGTTTCTGCTTCGAAATAAGCAACTGTTCGGTCCCGAGCCACTTGCTTATTTCGAGGCAATCCTGTACATCGTAGAAAGGAAATAGATGAACAGCGATCACCTTTATTATACTATTCATTGTTGGTCATTTATTTCATTTCAATCGCCTTTAACATATAAAAAACGGCACAAAATATCCTGGATTTTTAATATTTTTCGATCGGTTGTGTATTCTACATAATATCGAAAATATGTTGAATTTGCTACAAACTGCTACACACGATCTGTACAGAAGAATGGTGAAATTCTGATTACTTAAGAAAAGCAGTCCAAAAATAAATCTGTTGCCAGATTTATTAACATTTTTTTAGACAGATAAGTTAGTATATTCTTTCAGTATAGAATGTGTTATTCTGCTGGATTTTCCCGATTCTCCTGAAAGTATCTGACGCTGGCTCGAGCGAGTTCTTGAATGCTGGCGAACGTAGAAAAGGACATATAGCGAAAGAGAAAGAGGTCCGAGAATTAAAGGGCCCGAGAAAAAACATTTGAGTGAGACAATATTAATTCAACAATAACTTTTTTATTTTGCATTATTGCTAAATGAAACTTTTACCAATGTAATTGTAAGGATCTTCTGATTAAAATAAGACCAAACACCATGTAATTTGCATTCTTTTTTCTTATTTAGATATAAATAAGTAAATAAAAATTATAATTCAAATTATACCATGTTTGATCTTGTTTTAATCGAAAAATCTCACAAATGCACTAGTAAAAGTTTCATTGAAAAAAAATCTGTCATTCGTCATTACAAAACAAGGAAGCGAAAATGCCGAATAATTACCAGCTGCAACAGTTGCCGGAAACCTGATGAAGTATGTAGTACAAATTAACTAAAAAATCAAACTATACTTTTCTGTCTTCCATTTTAATGACTATTCACAGAATAAAATGATAATAGTTGTAACGAATAAAAAATAAAACTAACCAACCGTAAAAAATTGAAATTTCTTTATATCCTTACAATTTAACCTAACCAATTTTCCTCGTATTTCTTCGCATTTACGTATTGCAATAGTTAGAATAACGGTAATATCTAATTGTACAAATAACTTCTATATCACGTTCTTTTATTACATGTACGTCCATACATATGTGTATATATAAAACTGAAATATTAAAAAAAATATCAAAGAAACATGCAGTTCAACTCCTTTTTTTAACTGCTTCCCAAGTTAATGTACGTCACAATGTTAATGTATTAAAAATGTATTTTTATGTATTAAAAAACCGTTAATGCATTAAGAATCAGAACTGAAACCGTAAAATCGGGATTCGAACTGATTCTCCTGGTTTCTTAATTCAGCCATATTGCCATGGACGAAATTATATTATTTTGTCGATTCGTCGATGCTGCTGCCACGTGTTTTAGCGGTTTCAACATCGAGCCGATAACGTAGAAATGACGAGAGCAGCCGAACTCTACCAAACCCGCAGAGCTCACACGGACACGTGGGACAACGCGCTTGTGTTAGTTGAAACAACGGCGGTAGGGGAGTCACTTGGACGTCGTGGAGAGGGTAAAAATTTGTCCCACGTCCCACGGTTCTGGCATCCCCGCTCACTACCAGGATCGCTGGTGTCGCTACAAACACATATAAATGATATCGGTGAGGTACACACACAAGCACATGGTCCCTACATACGTGTGCATGGTCTTACTTATTCAAAACTTTGAAAAATAAAAATAAAGGAAAGGAAAATATTACAACAATATATGTATAGTAATGGAAATATATTAAATTTTTCCTAAAATATAATAAATATATATATATCAATAATAATATACAATAACATGCAATCGAAAATCACGTTCTCCACTCCTCTGGTGCAGTCAGGTTTAACTATAACAACAAAATTATATAATATTATACATACACTTCATGTAAAAAGTATTATTATATATGCTTAGTGTATTAATACCATGTTAATGGTTTTATACATATATTGTATATGTAAACTGAACACTTACAATTTTCCTCTTTTTCTTCTTTTCATTTGCATGCAGGTGTCTTGTTGCTCTATTTTAATAGAGGTAGTCTCTGACACTGTAATAAATATTTTCATTAACAATTATTTACATATGCTATAAAAAGTATACATAAAAGTTATTACCAAGTAAGTTCAGTGTTGGAACTGCTGATGTTGTTAATCTTTTCCTCATGAAGTATTTTTCTTTAAAGTAGCTACTACAGATCACTCAGAATTTCTTTGGGTTGTCACATACTTCCACCCACTGTGCCATCCTCTTCTTATCCTTTCTCTCTAAGGGGAAGGAGAACATCCTGCTGTTTTCGTTAATACACCCTCTGATGATGCATAGTTTCTTCCTCTTTCTTTAAAGATACATTTTAATAATTAAAATTAAATATATTACTAAAATAGCAATGTAAACAGTTATGTTTTCAGTAACAATTTTAAAAAATTCTGTACTTACTTAATTTCTATCTTCTCCTCCTGTTACTGCATCTCATCAGCAGAAGTTATTGACAAACCTAAACACCTAGAAAAAACTTTAAAAAATATCTTTTTCAATAATCATAATAGTCATAATAATAATAGCAATAGTAATAATAATAGTAATAATTATAATAACGGAATTCACGAACCTGGAAATTCAATCACCTACGCTGCCACCATCACACTATGTGCAACCATGTGCGCCATATTTCTTTTGTCTCTTTAAATTTTGAAGCAATTGAAAAACGCGGCGACAAATTTCGCGGGAACATGACGTCACGATATCTTTAGTTGTGTGTTAAAATCAGTGATACAAGCTATGCATGTAGAGAAGTGACATCAGCGCCTCCTGGTAGTGAGGCGTAAACCTAAAATTTGCATCAAAATCACAAGAGTGGAGCTTGGAGGGCCTGTTACAACTATAAACGTACTTTACCATGTTGAGAATTTATTTAGTTTGTGCACTTTTGTTAATCTTGTACATAATTAGAAAATTATGTATAAAAATATTAAGAAAACGTAAAAATGTTTGCGTTCTTGTTCTTGGAGACTTAGGTAGAAGTCCTAGAATGCAATATCATGTAACATCATTTGTAAAAGAAGGTTTTACGGTAGATTTTATAGGTTATCCTGGTGCACTACCATTAAAAGAAATTAGAGAAAATCCTCAAATACGCATTTACTATCTTTCATCACCTCCCAGCCTAGAAAACAGTATGTCTTTAGTTTTGTTGTAAATTTGTAAATCTACATTTATTTAAAATAAATTTTTTTGTTAAATATGTTTCATTTAATAATTGCACTCTGTAAGAAAATCATTGTAGTGCTAGTTATTTGAAAACAGATTCAAAGAAATAATTTTTAATATTTCAGAGTTGTCACTCTTTTTGTGCTATGTTATAAAAACATTATGGCAAAGTTTTAATCTGTTATGGATTTTATTTTACAAACATATACCAACTCATATGCTGGTGCAAAATCCACCTGCAATACCAACAATCCCAATTTGTTGGTTGTACTGTATCATTGTGGATTCACATTTCACTATTGATTGGCATAATTATGCATTTACTCTTATGGGACTTAATTTAAGAAATGATCATTTGCTTGTAAAGTTTGCAAAAACTATTGAAATGTATTTTGGTTCGAAAGCACATGACAATTTCTGTGTTTCTCAGGCAATGAGAAAAGATTTACAACTAAATTGGAAAATCAAGTACATATATCTAAATTTAATTTTTTGATTTTACTTATGTTAATCAGTATTTACTTTTTTTAGAGCGGAAGTATTATATGATCGCCCAACAAATGAATTTCATCCCATATCGTTAAAAGAAAAACATATGTTTTTAATGAAACTAAGCAAAAAATATAATGTATTTAAAGGTCAAAAGGAAAATACAACTATATTTACAGAATGTACAAAAAATGAAATACAGTTATCTTCTAAAAGATCTGGTTTTATCGTGTCAAGCACAAGTTGGACTGAAGATGAAGATTTTTCAATATTATTAAATGCGTTGGAAGGTAATTTGTTATATAATAACATATTTGTTATTATAATTTAAATATTTTTATTTTACAGAATATGAAAATATGATTGTACAAGGTATTTGTAATCTACCTGATTTACTTTGTGCAATAACTGGTAAAGGTCCATTAAAAGAATTTTATAAAAGTATAATAGAATTGAAAAATTGGAAACACGTTACAGTTATAACGCCATGGTTGGAAAATGAAGATTATCCTAAAATGCTGGGTATTAAACTATGATACGTTGCTTGTATTGATTTCTTATGTATTTTCGTATATAAGAAAGAAAACTTTTATGTACAGCTAGTGCAGATTTAGGTATTTGTCTTCACACATCGTCTAGTGGTTTGGACTTACCAATGAAAGTTGTTGATATGTTCGGATGTGAACTTCCAGTGTGTTCGTATAATTTTGAATGGTAAGCGAAGTAAAACCACTTCAAGTATGATATCGAAATATGATGTTTAACTCACCAATTTCATTCAAATTTTTGTGAACTATAGAAGAAGCGCTTCCCATCCGATTTCGATGTTTTTTTTAATATGTTGTAAAATTCGACATTTCTAGTAACTTTTTTCCTCTAATCTATAATGTTGGACTCGCTGAGTTTTAGAAATATTCGCAAAAAAATATCAGGCGAATTTGTAGTAAAAGCATTTCCTCAGTGATTTCGACGATTTCTGAATATTGTAAAATTATACATTTTAAGAGGGTAGACACGGGTAGTGCAGTAAGGTGATATTACCCGCAAAACTGGGCTTAAAAAGGGATTTGGGAAATGACGTTTTTCGTCCTTATATGAGAAGATCTGAGGCTGGTCGAGGGCTGATTCGAAAGAGGAAAGTTCAGTGCAGCGCGCTCTGGTTATGATTCAACGAGATTATGTTGATATTTAGTAATATAAGGGTTCAAAGTAGAGCAAAAATATGATAAAATACACTCGCAGAATCCAAGTATTTTTAGGTTACTAAAAGAGTTTTGTGACTTATACGGTGACCAGAGCGCGCTGCATTGAACCTTCCTCTTTCGAATGAACCCTTATTCAGCTCAAAATCTTTTCATAAAAGGACGCAAAACGTAATTTCGTGACTGCATTCCCACAGACGAATTCCGCCATTTTGTGGATAATACAGAGCAAATTATGTGACAATTTTAGTTCCACTAGTAGTTATAAGGTGGCGTCTAACTAAGAATGCTGCCGATTTGGAATCGTAGCCAAAATCGAACTGTACCTGCGAGGGCAAGCAATAAAGGCAAAATCGCCGCAAGTATTCTGACGAATACATTTGAACGCTGAGTGAGACGCACTGCGTTCGTGCTATCCTCTCGTTCTGAATGTTGAGATTGTCCCTTTTCGGTAAATTTTGACTGATACAAACCTCGCTCAAAGTGGAGGTATATGTAACAAGAGAAGATTGTACCTCCTCTGCAATAATTCTGTAATTATTTACATAAGTTGTATGTGAAATATTTATTTATTTAAATTATTTGCAATCACTTAGAATATTGACTAATACTCCCTGTATTTTTTATTAGTTTCAAAAAACAAAATTACTATAGCTTTCTGAAAATACAGGGTGCGTCACGCAATTGGGACGGGTTATATCTTGAATTTGGTAAGAGATAGGAAAAAGCTATTGATGTAAAAGTTGAATGTTATGATAATGTCTATTTTTCTACGACTTGTAAAATCTAGTGCGTAATTTTTTCTCACATGACGCGTTTATGGTCGTTGGACATTAACGCAGATATGGCCCCAGCATTAGAGAACAAAAGTTGCTTAAACTGTTAAATGTTACGGCATGTTAAAAACGCCATTTCGACAAGTTCACCTTTTATTTATATGTATACAATTTTTGTTTTTCAGCTTATCAGAACTTGTTAATCATGAACAGAATGGAATGATTTTTTCAAGTTATAAAGAATTAACACAACAATTAAAAACATGGTTTGAAAATTTCCCTCATAATGATGCTCAACAGAAATTAGATAAAAAATTCCGGAAAGAACTGCATAAATTTAAAGAAGATCGATGGCATGATAATTGGATTTCTATTGTGTTACCTTATTTTAAATGATAATGTGGGGCGCATTGTGTATGTATGGAAGTCGTGGATGAGCAACAATAACCGCTTAGGTGAACTGAGTTTTACACATTCCAGTAAGCAACAAGTTTTGTCAATGAGTCAGTTTTTTGTTTATTATGTCTTTTGACACCAAATTATGTTATTGTGTGACATTTTTCATGTATCATGTTAGTCGAATAGTCGCTCTAAAAGAACTAAATCTGTGAATACATCATAGAAAGACTTAAAATAAAAAACGTGGTTATTATTTAGATTACGGACGGCACCTCCAATTTCGATGATTTTTATTAAATATGTTGTAGAAATCAACATTTTGAACTTTTTCCTATACATACATGGTGTCCCAGAACTCGGATAGAGCCGAAGAGGAATGATTGCTAAGGTCACGGTAAACAACTTTTTCCTTTGCCAAAATGTTGTTTAAGGCTTCGTTTCGAGTTATTAACGAAAAACACTGGCTAATCAGAGCGCGCCTTTAGCGCGGGCCAAACCACGAGAGTGTTGGGTATGCTCTACGTTCAAGCCGTGGTCTTGATCAAGTGCATCGGCACCACGTCGGTATAATAGGGCAAAAGTTGTATCGAATAATGAATAAAAAAAAGAAAAGAATAATAGTATCGAATTATTGATTGCTCATGAATAACGACTAAAGTAATGAATTGTTGTTCATGTAGAATGAACAATGAATTTGTGCCCAGTACAATAGCAACGTGACAGTGAATAAAAATGTTTATTTTCACTACTACGTAGTGAAATTCTGTGAAAAGTGATAGTGACCGTGTGATTGAGTGAGTTCAATGATCTAGTCTGGAGATCAGCTGTTGATCATATCGTGTGCTCTCCTCGAATGTTCAGGATCGGCACAATGATCCAGTGAAAAACCATTTTCATTGCAGCTGGATTATTTACAGACGAATTGGTAACTTTCATTTACATTCAATCCTGTTTTTATTATTTGCAAATTTATTTTTATATCCAAAACGTTAATTCGTTTTTCTCATTTTTTTTTCAAAAATGACTACCAAGTATTTTTCTAAATTCCTATCGTACAACAAATAAAAGTGTTGGATCAATTCGATTTATTCATTCTACATGAACAACGATTCATTACTTTATTCGTTGTTCATGAGCAATCAATAATTCGATACTATTATTCTTTTCCTTTTTTTATTCATTATTCGATACAACTTTTGTCTTATTATACCGGCGTGATGCCGATGCACTTGATCACGACCACAGCTGGAATGCAGAGCATACTCAACACTCTCGTGGTTCGGCCCGCGCTAAAGGCGCGCTCTGATTGGTCAGTGTTTTTCGTTAATAACTCGAAAACGAAGCCTTAAACAACATTTTAGGAAAGGAAAAAGTTGTTTAGAATGACCTCAGCAATCATCCCCCTTCCGTTCTACCTCAGTTCTGGGACACCCTGTATAACCGCTGCTCGGCCCAAGTTTTTTTTTTGTTGAGATATTTTCGAAAAACTGTCGAAACTATCGCATTGGATTCTGTCTATCCGTGTGCGTCCGTGATAAGGTACGTGTTAGTATGGGATCGCCGCTTTTTTTTAATGTTTCTGCAGGCAGCAGCACGGTGACTGACAAGAAATATATATATAACGGGTGGATTTAAAAATCAAATTTTACTAATTTCAATGATTTTGAATCTCAGCTCGTGTGTCTGGTTGCCTAACAGCAACCAAAATATAACTTTAGCCTAACTTCTAACACAACTTAATTCACCGATTAGGTAGATTAGATTAGGTTAGGTTAGGTTAGGTTAGGTTGTACTAAATTCCCGACTGTGATCATACAGTCGACACACGCAAGTCCAAATTAAAAATCGTTGAATTCGGTTTTTATTTAATTTTGATCCGACTTCGAAAAGGAGGAGGATACTCAATTTGATGTATCTGTATTTTTTTATGTATGTTCACCGATTACGCCGAGACGAATGGACCAATCGGATCGAAACCTTTTACATCTGGTAGAGTATGTCTTCCGATTGGTCCCGTTAGAAAAACATTTTGCATTTTTTCATTCCTGACGATTTTTATTGCATAAAACGTACTATTTGATATAGGATCGGCGTACGTTTGCCGATTACTTCGAGGCGTATGGACCAATCGGAACGAAACTTTTTGCGTCTTGTAGAGTATAATTCCCCATTGATCCCGTAAACAAAATATTTTGGATTTTTTCATTCCTAACGACTTTTTTTTCTAAATGTATGTTCGCCGATTACGCTGAGACGGATGGACCAATCGGAACGAAACCTTTTGCATCTTATAGAGTATGTCTCCCGATTGGTCCCGTTCAAAAAACATTTTGAATTTTTTCTATTCGAACGATTTTTATTGCAAAAAACATACTGTTTGACGTACATTCAGTGTATGTCCACCGATTATTTCGAGATGGATGGACCAATCGATACGAAACCTTTTGCATCTTGTAGAGTATTTCTCCCACTTGGTCCTGTTAAAAAGACATTTTGTATTTTTTCATTTCTAACGACTTTTATCGCAAATAAAATAATTATTAACAAAAACAAATCCGACTTCGAAATGCCCTAAAAAGTATCAAATAATTTCTATTTCATTTATACCAATATTCTATAGCTATTAATAATATCTACTTAATAGTTAAATAGGATACCAAATACATTTCAAAGTTTTCGGAGGCGGCGCAAAATTAAAAATACCCGAATATACTGCCAATAGCGATTTGATTGCGGTATGGCAAACTTGGTTATTTAATAAGTCGTAAGAGAAAAATTATGGGTCCGGCTGAAAATATTTGTAATTGTAACGATTGTATGAGAAATTGGCAGCACTCCTGATGGACATGCACTATATTGCAGTTCAGAAGAGACCATACTTAACTCGCGCCGGTCACTAGGTCTAGAGTGATTTTTAATAACGTGTGTTATTCTCCTCTCCAGCTGGCTTCTTATTATACTTTGCGATCATATAAATGGTGGGCAGAAATATATGGCGTACGATAACTGATAACCGGTGATGATATTGTAAAGTTTCACGATCCAATGAAATTCCTATTATTTGCCGCAAAAAAAAAATGATGTGAACGCAAAGTAAGAAGCAAGCTGTAGAGGGGAATCACACGCACTATTAAAAATCTCCCTAGACCTCAGTAGGTCACTAGCTGCGCGAGTTGTATGTATGTGTAACGTGAAACGTTTATCACGTGAATATGTCTAGAATGGTATGGCGACATTGACATGGGAATATTTATCGAATAGACTATTGTATCGATATGTCTCGAATGTTCTTCGAGGATCTTTTGTATCGATGGCTATAAATTAAGAGCGGAGTTTAAACCATCTGCGTGTACGCTCGTATTATAAAATAAACAAAGCCTAAAGTTGTAAACCCCTCGACATGGGTGATCGAGCTGAGAGAAGGCCGGAAATCCAGAGAATGGAATAGTTTCACTTAGTAAATTCCTAAAAGACAAATTTATGATAGACCATAGCTAATTCGTTGTTTTCGACCAAGTCACGAACGGTCCTTAAAAGTAACGAAGTCTTTTCGATATCCTGTCTTTTCATGCACTCTAAGAGGGTCGTAAATTTCCTCAAGAGTTGCCTTTGGCAAGTACAAGGTCTTGTCTTTTCCTATTTTCTCTGGGTCCCACGCTTTCTCGTAGCACATGTGCGCTGCAACGTTCTAGCGTCTTGGCGGAGCGCCTCCACTTCCACGCGCCTGAGGGTGGACCACAGCCAGGAGAAGGGGCCCACGCGAGACGGGGTGGACTCCTCCACCATTGGACGAGGGATGATCCTGAGGGAGGATCCAGGATCCATCAAGGAAGGGGAATCGACCGACGACGCGCGAAGATCTCCTCCGCTAAGCGTAGAACGTGCAGAATGATTTTGTCGCTTGACTCTGCAAAGTTGTTCTCACGCCGAAAATCAATATCATACTTGATTGAAACAGTTTGATTAAGTTCTTGAGATTAAACTATAATCAACAGTGAACATAGTTTATTTGTTTTATTTTCGCGCCTTGCGAGCGGAGCGCCTTCGCGCTCCACGAATCACCTTACCTGCGCCCAATTCCCCAGAAATCCCTATACACCGTGAACGGACACGCAACATATGTATTTTGAGTTTTCTTGGGAGTAACCCAAGATGGCGTTTCAGGGGGATAACCCCCTATATTGCCCGATATCATTATTACAAAGAGTTTACCAAATAGTTACATTAAATACTTCAAAACAACATAACAAACGCCTTTATGTTTTTACACTCTAACCTTCCTAACGAGAGGTCTTACAAAAATTTTCGTACCGGCGCTGACCTTCTCTCCTAATTTCTGACACATTCTCATATCTCATACTTCAAGCTATGTTTCATAATCTGAATAAGAGTTCTTTCCCAGGGTCATGGCTTCCCATGAGGGAAAGCGTAGATGACTTTGTAAGAATTATTTTGTTAGATGATTTTCTTAAGCCTGTCGAGGAATCTGGAAACTCTTTTTTGTACACCCAAATCCCCTCTTAAAATCATTCCCTGCACGTCTTCTCCCTCTTCGCATCCTTTATCCAACAAAAACTTATTTAAAACTTGTCTATGGTTATAAAATCTATCACACTCCCATATAACGTGCTCCAAACTCTCCAGGGCCGCCCCACAAGTACATTTCTTATCCTGCGTTAAATTTTTTCTAAATAAAGATTCCCCCAAGTTAAAATGATTTGCTCTGATTCTACTTAGTCTAACTAGGTCACCTCGGTCCATGCCTTTGATACTATCAAACCATGGTTTTTTTGCACCCCAATTATTATTCTCTGCCGCAAAGTATTTTACTCCCTTAAATTCCCCTATTCTTCTAAGTCTTTCATGGCTTCTAATCCAAGCCTCCTCCATAATATAATTAACTATATCCCTTTCTGGAATCCCATATTCGAAACCCTCCTCTCCTAAAGTAGCCTCACCCGACTGAAAATCTGCACGCTCATTACCCTCGATTCCAACGTGACTCGGTATCCATGCCAAGGCCAACCTTGGCGGATTTATTTCATTTCCCCACCCCTTATCTCTATCCCTATCCTCCCTCTCCATAGCTATTATTTCTCTTATTATTTCAATTATCCAGGGGTTATCCCCCACTTTTTTTTTAAGATTTGCTACCTTTTTTAAGACACTAGCAGAATCCGATAAGATCAGTAAATTCGTATTTACATTCCTCCCTAAAACCCTCGCTTTTTTTACCGCCTGCCAGATTGCAAAGGTCTCAGCCGAGAACACAGAGCATGCCGCATTTAAAGACCACCCTTCCTCACTCCACTGATTATCATCTATGCACGCTGCCATCCCCGCCCCAGTTGAATCAGCAAAACTTCTTTTAGATCCATCTGTATATAAGCAGATAGTACTCGTCTTGTTATCCTTGCCCCAAATACTCTCTTTGATTTCCTTTAATAGTACATTGTCCTCTATAGGAAGATCTACTCTCTTTTTACCCGAATCCCACTCTACTTTTATAAGTCCCTTATCTAAAAAACTTCCTATTTCCCTCCTCTCAGATCTTTGTAAACTTACACCCTGTGCTCTAGACACGAACCTTTCCGTTCGACACCATGCCCTACTCCATGGGTCCATTTCGTCTAGAAGCTCCTCATCCCTAACCACCAAAGATTTTTGAAGATTATCCAACACTATACCCCTCCCCCTTATGCGTTGTTTCAATAGGTATCTCTCCAAAAGGACTTCCGCCCTTGATTCCAGGTCCATAATTCCCGCCTCCACGTTCATAAGGTTTATAGGGGTGGTAATTCTGTATCCCATAGCTATCCTAATTCCCGCATTATGAAGTTTCATGATTTTATCTATTACTTTCTTATTTTCTCAGAAGTACAGAAAAATTTCGTACTCTATAACTGCTCTAATCAGCCCCTTAAAAAACAGTAACATTGTGTCTGGTTTCACACCCTTTTTTACTCCCGCAATAAACCTCAAAATGTTCAGCCGCTTTTTGACTTTATCTACAACCATCTCTATGTGTTTTCCAAAGTTTAAATTTTGGTCGAGGATCATTCCCAAAAAACGGGTTTGACTTTCCCCTTCTATTTCTCTCTCTCCTACCCTGACTTTAACTGCGTTTCTACTCCTATTTTTCAGCCTTGAAAAATTAACCACGTTCGACTTCTCCTCCGCCAAGAAAAGGCCTATTTGTTTCGAATTTTTTATTAAAACATCCAGCGCTTTTTCTATCCTGACTCTATTCTCAGCAATCGACTCACCAATAGCATATACTAAAATATCATGCGCATACAGTAATACTTTAACCCCACATTCTTCAACTACCTCTACGATATCAGCTGTGTAACTTTTGTATAAAATTGGGCTCAGCACAGACCCTTGGGGGAGACCCATCTTAATCCTACCTTTAACCTCCCTCGAGAAACTTCTAAAAACCGTTGCTTTCCTATTAGACACCCAGTTCCGTACAAAACTCCACAGCCTATTCGGGCAGCCCTTCCTATTCAATAAACTCAATAATTTTGAATGGATAACGTGATCATAGGCCGCTTTCACATCAACAAAAGCCGCCAAGACCTCATTCCTATTCTTAAAAGCCGTCTTGATATCCAAGACCACGGTGGTCAAATTATCCATTGTTGATCTTCCTTTTCTAAACCCACTCTGTCTTTCATCTATTAAGCCTATTTTATCAGCCCAATCGCTCAGTCTATTCTTTACCAATTTTTCTAGGAGTTTTCCTAAACAATTAATCAAGGATATGGGGCGTAATGCTTTTTATCCAGGCTTGTCCAAAAATTTGCCAAGTACCTGTTTCCATTTTTTTGGAATAAGACCCCTTATCCATATCCAATTGTAAAGATCCAAGATACATTTTTTCATTGTCTCATCTAAATTCTTAATAAAAACATATGATATACCATCTTCCCCGGGGGCTGAATTTTTTTTTGCCTCATCAAGTACATTTCCAAGCTCCCAGTATTCAAAGGGGGCTTCCTCCTCCAGGCAGCCCTCTTCACAGTATCCTGTGTTTATATTACTACGCATAGGCTCAGGGGTACTACTAAACTTTTCACTATCCTGACTACCTTCTTCTGGATTACAAAAAATTTTGTTGATTTCCAGTTTCTCTAAGTCTATTATTTCATCAGCTGATAATAAACTGCACCCCGCTTTCTCCACCCCACGCCTGATTTGCTTAATCTTATGCCATGCTTCCTTGGAGCTGGTGAAACAGTCTATTGATTTTGCAAAGTCATCCCAGGCCTTAGCTTTTTTTTCTTCTACTATTTTTTTCATTTTCTTTTCCGCCTCCCTGAGAACTACCCAGCTCTCTTGTGTGGGCCTCTTAACAAAATTTCTAACATCCATCCTCCTATCCTGCTTTGCATCATTACAATCTTGGTCCCACCATAATTGTCTATTAGTTTTATTTTTCTTTTTCACATTACTACTTCGGTCCTTTGTTTTTTTACTATCTTGCGACCTCCTGTAACCACTAGACCCTGCGTACTCTATGATCTTTATAATTACATTAGTTATTTCCTCACATCTTAAATCAACATCGCAACCCTCCCAACCTTCTAATTCCCATTTATTTTTTAAACTCAAACCTTGTTCTAATGACAACATAGAATATATATTCCAGTTTATTTTGTCTTCTTTATATTTTCTCGTAGTTGCTCTTTTTTCTATATGACTTTCCCATAAATCATTATTACACCTAAGGCACACTACTTGGTGATCAGATCCCATTGTTTCACCTTCCTCAAAAACCTGAGAAATATCCATAATATTATGTGTTCCTAAAAACAAATCTAAGTTTGATGGGGGACGACCCCCAGTACCAACCCTAGAGTTTGTGTTTGTGTTGATAACAAACATCTCAAATTCCCTAACCACCTCCTCCAATAAAGCTCCCTCTCTACTATCCGTACCACAGTTCCACGTTCTACTTCTAGCATTGAAATCCCCCATGATGATTGTGTCTATACCCACTCTTTTATTTTTAAAAAGTCCCAGCCAGTCCTCTTTACACCAGGGGCCCCCTGGGCACCTATATATCAATATAATGTCCAATTCCCTTCCTCCTAACCTAAGAGACACTCCTAAGCATTCCCTACCCATACCTTTCCATTCTACATCCTTTCTAACAGCAAACTTAAGGGCACAGACTCCTTGTGCCATGACCTGTATGCGTGCACTCACACAATCAACGGAAAGCATGCACGTATACGCCATGGGCGAGAGAGACATTCAATTTCGTAGAATCGATTTTTCGTCTTGATAATTGCATAAATAAAATTTTGGCGAGTACAGCACACACGGGTAGACTTCGGTACAGGTCGGTCTGGTCCGCTTGAACGCTAATAAACACCATACGTTGAGAAAAATCGTATTTTCGAAATTGTAAGATTCAGACAGACGCTGTTGTAAGCAAACAACATGGCTGTCGAATGCTGCGTTCGGCTGCATTTTAGCCAATATTGGACGATTTAATGACGACTTTCCTTAAACTAGCACAATATCACTGAAATTCGATTTTTCACAATTTATCACTTCTGGAAGACGTAAAATCGATTCTACGATTTGCACGCATCAGACGTAAAATAGACATAAGAATAGTTCAATGATTTTCCGTCAGAGGCATTGATGGTATATTTGACCACGTTATCATCAGGGTCGATAAAAACACAAATCAGTCGATAAATGTAAATTCTAATTTGACACCACCAACGGCCACGCGAATATAGCCACAAGTAAGGCATAGTTGCCGCAACGTACACAACGCAATGTTCACATCTGTTACAATTCTAATCATCAGCACAATGAATCAGCTCTAGCCGAGAAAGAGGTCCGAGAATGAAACAATACATATATTAATGTGTGCAACCATAAAACTTTTTTATTCATATTTATAATCATGTTTTTTTAACAATGCAATTAGAGATACGCCACAGAAATGAATTATAAAACTTGCATATTTCGCAATATTTTACGAAATAATACACATAACGTACGCGACCATCAAACTTATAGGAATGAAAACTACAGGTCATTAATAATTTCAAGAAGGTGATGACTAACTCTTACAGTAATTCTAAACGCGTCTATAAATAGAAAACAAATAATCGGCGGCCAATGCTCGCCGGTGACAGTTGATCGCGCGGACGGCGTAATCAGGCCCTCCAAACTCCCGTATTTAATGCTGTAACTAAAATTAGTTTGGCGCAGAAAATCCAGGCAGCGCTGGTGTCGATACAAACACATATAGATGATATCGGTGAGGTACACACACACAAGCATATGGTCCCTATATACGTGTGCATGGTCTTACTTATTCAAAACTTTCAAAAATAAAAATAATGAAAGGGGAAAAATGACAACAATATATGTATAATAAAGAAAATATATTAAATTTTTACAAAAATATAATGAATATATATATATCAATAATAATATACAATTAATCACAATCATATAGTACATACAATAAAACACACACTCTGCTCACAGATTATACTTAATATATTAATACTATGTTAATGGTTTTATATATTGTATATGTAAACTGAATACTTACAATCTTCTTCTTCATTTCATTTCTTCTCTATTTTAATAGAGGCAGCCTCTGATATGCAATATTTATTACAGCCTCTGTAATAATAGTTTTCATTAACAATTATTTACATATGCTATAAAAAGTATATAAGAGTTATTACCAAATAAGTTCAGTGTTGGAACTGCTGATGTTAATCTTTTCCTCATGAAGTATTTTTCTTTAAAGTAGCTGCTACAGACCACCTGGAATTTCAGTTTTCAGGTGGAAGCACAGACTTTGGGTTGTCACATACTTCCACCTACTGTGCCATCCTCTTCTTATCCTTTCTCTCTTGGGGGAAGAAGAACATCCTGCTGTTTTCGTTAATACACCCTCTGATACTGCATATTTTCTTTCTCCTTCTTTTAAGATACATTTTAATAATTAAAATTAAATATATTACTAAAACAGCAATGTAAACAGTTAATGCTTTCAGTAACAATTTAAAAAAATTCTGTACTTACTTAATTTCTATCTTCTCCTCCTGTTGCTGCATCTCATCAGCAGAAGTTATTGAAAAACCTAAAAACGTAGAAAAAATAAAAAAAAACATCTTTTTAAATAATAATAATAGTCATAATGATAATAGCAATAGTAATGACAATAATAATAGTAATAATTATAATAATGGAATTCACTAACCTGGAAATTCTGTCACCACTGTCACCCACTGTGCGCCATATTTCTTCAGTCTCTTTAAATTTTGAAACAATTGAAAAACGCGGCGACAAATTTCGCGGAAACATGACGTCACGATATCTTTAGTTGTGTATGTTAAAATCAGTGATACAAGGTATGCATGTAGAGAAGCGACATCAGCGCTGCCTGGATTTTCTGCGCCGAGTTAAAATTTGCATCAAGTTCACAAGAGTGGAGCTTGGAAGGCCTGGGCGTAATGCGTACGAGTGCGAGTGAGAAAGCAAGATAACGATACCGATGGCGTGGCGAGAGGGACCGTGTTTTGTCGCACGGAACGGCATCGGTTTTGTCTTTCTCGCCCGCGGGTCCGTCCGTCGCGATTATTCGCCGGAGATCCGCTACGAAGGGAATAATAAATAAACAGATGTTTAATATTCTATAATTTTTATTTTTAATTTATGAAATTGAATACATAAGACCCTCCTCCACGGCGGCCCCCTCGTCCTCCGCGGCCCCTTCCGCCGCGGCCCCAGCCGCCGCGACCCCTGCCGCCGCGATGGCCGCCTCGATTGCCGGCGTATATCAATTTCTTTAACATTTTTTTGATCTGAAATATAATGATGAATTTATATATTCGATTATGTAGGATTCTGACATTATTAAAAAACAAAAAGTAATCGTATAAATTCATTTGTTACTACTGTAAAAATGATTTCCGTTTCACGAAAATCTAATTCTTTCACATTTATTACATAGAAAAATTTTTACTTACTTTTGACGTTGACGCCTTCTCCTTTTCCTGTTTTTTTTCCTCTCCTCCTTTTTCCTCCTTTTGTTCTTCTTTCTTTTCAGTTTTGCTTTCTGTCCTCTCCTCCTCATCTTTTTTCACAATTTCCATCTGTAAATACAGTATTTGATATATAAATAACGTAATATAATGATATTGTTGCGTGTCCGTTCACGGTGTATAGGGATTTCTGGGGAATTGGGCGCAGGTAAGGTGATTCGTGGAGCGCGAAGGCGCTCCGCTCGCAAGGCGCGAAAATAAAACAAATAAACTATGTTCACTGTTGATTATAGTTTAATCTTAAGAACTTAATCAAGCTGTTTCAATCAAGTATGATATTGATTTTCGGCGTGAGAACAACTTTGCAGAGTCAAGCGACAAAATCATTCTGAACGTTCAACGCTTGGCGGAGGAGATCTTCGCGCGTCGTCGGTCGATTCCCCTTCCTTGATGGATCCTGGATCCTCCCTCAGGATCATCCCTCGTCCAAATGGTGGAGGAGTCCACCCCGTCTCGCGTGGGCCCCTTCTCCTGGCTGTGGTCCACCCTCAGGCGCGTGGAAGTGGAGGCGCTCCGCCAAGACGCTAGAACGTTGCAGCGCACATGTGCTACGAGAAAGCGTGGGACCCAGAGAAAATAGGAAAAGACAAGACCTTGTACTTGCCAAAGGCAACTCTTGAGGAAATTTACGACCCTCTTAGAGTGCATGAAAAGACAGGATATCGAAAAGACTTCGTTACTTTTAAGGACCGTTCGTGACTTGGTCGAAAACAACGAATTAGCTATGGTCTATCATAAATTTGTCTTTTAGGAATTTACTAAGTGAAACTATTCCATTCTCCGGATTTCCGGCCTTCTCTCAGCTCGATCACCCATGTCGAGGGGTTTACAACTTTAGGCTTTGTTTATTTTATAATACGAGCGTACACGCAGATGGTTTAAACTCCGCTCTTAATTTATAGCCATCGATACAAAAGATCCTCGGAGAACATTCGAGACATATCGATACAATAGTCTATTCGATAAATATTCCCATGTCAATGTCGCCATACCATTCTAGACATATTCACGTGATAAACGTTTCACGTTACAATATAATATTTTACTGGCCGATTATACGCACCTCCTGGTCTGACATCTTGCCTTTTGATTGTCTTTTGTCGTTGATGCTGAAACCACTCGCATGTTGGTAGGGATCAGGAGCGTGTTCACTGTTTTATAAAATAGACCCTTTCCTAATTTGTAATTTCTAATTTTACGGTTTGAATTTTTATTTTCGTGTTATATATTTTTTTAATAATTTAAAATCATAATATTATAAATGAATACAACTTGAGAAGTTCTTTTTTAATAAATATTGACGTCATTGTTGTTTATTTTTCGTAGTCCTCATAAACACTCCCCACCACGGTGCCCTATGTTTCTCCGTACTGCATTTTACGTTTTCGCGACAGTTGCATTCGAAGCAAGAAATAGATAACATCATTGAATTTATTTCAAAGCTTCGAAAGTGTGAAGTGATAGGTGAATATTGTTGTGTGATAGTGACAATGAGTGATAGTGAAAATGTTATCACGATTGAAGTGATTGAAGATAGGAGAAATGAATGCGAACATCAATGTGTGATGGGAAATACAAGTCGACGGCCAAAATTAACAGTTCATACGAGAAGATACTCGAAAAAAAGAGCATGCCGCGAAAGAAGGCGGCGGTTAGCTCTTCAGAATACGGCAAATTGTAAGGAAATTTTTGAAGAAACGACGAATGAATTGTTTGCAATTGAAGAAAGAAACAATGCAGAAGATGGGAAAAATATTGAAGGCACAAGTTCAGAGAATGAAGAATTAATGATACAGAAAGTTGTAACGAACGAGCCTGAAGAACAATTCTGTATACCAAATGGCTTCAGTATCGTGGATATGCAGCACATTTTTGCTGAATTTCAGAAAATAGGCGACCATGCTAGAAACAGGGAGGACTGTGGAATTAGACACCTAAAAATAACCGGCATGAAACGGTCGGGCCTGAGGACCCTCAGTGTAATATGCGAGATGTGCAAATATAAAGGTGAAATCCACAGTGAACCTGACGATAGCAATAAAATGGAAACAAACCAGTGTGCAGTTGCTGGAACATTTGTGAATGGAGGCAGTTATGCCCAAATGGAGGAGTTCCTAGCAGCGATGAACATACCCTCCATGTCGAAGAAAGAATTTAGAAAGCATCACGATAAAATCGTGAAAGCACTAATTGTTGCTGCAGAAGAAGAGATGGTAGCAGCGGCAGAGGAAGAAAACGCTTGGCCATTGAAAGAGGCGATATTGTTCCTGGATTTGGAATCCCTCACATCCCCGTTGTGGCCGATGGAAGCTGGATGAAACGATCATATCGGACTGGAACGTATGATTCCGCGTCTGGAGTCGGCGTTATAATTGGATACCATACGAAGAAAGTTTTATTTATCGGTGTGAGAAACAAGGTGTGCCGGATTTGTCGATGTGCTGCGAAAAAGAAAGAAGAGCCACGGAAACACACCTGTTTCAAAAATTGGAGCGCAAGCCAAGCATCAACGGCGATGGAAAGTGACGCTATAGTCGAAGGCTTCAAGACCAGCGTAGAAAAACGTGGGCTGATTTATTCAACACTGATTGCTGATGGGGACAGCAGCGTTTATAAAAAAATTATAGATGCGGATCCATATAAAACGCAGATTCGTGTAAAAAAAATTGAATGCACAAATCATTTGTTGAGAAACTTTTGCAGAAAAATGAAAGAAATTGTAAAGATGACAACACCTGGTCCATTGAGAAGAATCGTTGAAAGCAACATTCGGCGAATGCGTGCGGACATAGTGAAAGCCGCAGAGTTCAGATACAGTCAGCAAGTAACAACCGCTGAGAAAATTAAGAATTTGTATGCCGACATACACAATGTTCCTAGCCACGTTGTTGGTGAACACGCAGATTGTTCAAAACTACAATACTTCTGCGATGGAATGAGTAAAAAGGATGAAAAGAACATTGTTCCCGAATTGATGAAGATGGGAGTGTACGAACAAATCAAAGAAATACTTCGACCTCTGTTGGGGCATGCTGAGAGTTTGCTGTATAACAGCAACAATAATGCCGTCGAAAGTTTCAACGGAATCATTGCAAAATATACAGGAGGCAAAAGATTGAATTTCGGAGAGAGAGGATCTTACACGGGAAGATGTGCTGCTGCTGTCCTACAGTATAACACAAAACAAGTGTTGTCGCGTCTGAATACGGCGATGAACAAGAAACCGCCCGTTATTTTACGCAAAATAGAAAATAGAAGGAAGAAATAAAATGAGAAATACAGTGAAAAGAGAAAGGAAAACAAAATTACAAAGCACGTGCGGAAACAATTCCGTTCTGAAAAGGATTCCAATTACGGACCAAACGCTGAAAAGCCGGATATGGCTAACAATATTTATGAATTAGAGGAAAAAAAACATATGGAAATGTTACAGAATTGGCAAAATAGAAGAGATGCCATTGAAGAAGAAACCATCGGTCAAGCGAAAAATCCGAGATGGTTGAATTACAAGTCTAAATTATTGACGGCCTCTAATTTTGGAAGAATATGCCGTCGTCGAATTGGTACGCTCTGTGGAAATTCAGTGAAGTCGTTAGTGTATCCACGACTGATTAGTGCACCTGCAGTACAATATGGACAGGAATGCGAAAAATTCGCACGTGAAGAACTAAGTGTGTGCATCGGTGTGGAAATTAAAGAATGTGCCATCTGTGCAAATTTATTGATAGTGCCATCCCGTTCTTAGGAGCTTCGCCAGATGGACTTATAAACGAAGAGGGCATTGTGGAAATCAAATATCCGAAAACGGCGGAGAATCTATTGCCGGAGGAGGCAATCAAAAGTGTTGCAGTTATTCGGCGTATATTTGCAGACGCAGAAGGAAATTCATTGAACAGGAACCACTACTATTACTACCAAGTACAAGGACAATTACATGTCACAGGTAGAAAATATTGCTTATTTTGTATTTGGACCCGAAAAGGGTTAAAGTACATTAGAGTCGATAGAGACAATAACTTTTGGCAAAACAATATGGAGCCAAAATTAATTCAATTTTATTTATTGTGCATGTTACCGGAATTAATAGATAGCCGGTATAATAGGGGAATGCCCATTCGGGAGCCTCAATTTATAACAGAGGAGAGAGCAAGCTTAGAAAAGCGCAAAAGGTCTCTCTCAGAAAGTAGCACGAATACTGCTACTGTCCGGCGTCGCACTGCACTGTAAAGTGCAGTAATACTGACTCTGTTGGTGGTTCACAATTGCATGAAATAGCAATTGTACTCGCGGATCATACGATCTCGCGAGTTGTTCGACGCTGATATACACATTTCAAAATAGAGTGACCTTTGAAAAATCAAAAAAGGTCTTATGCGGACAGTAATAAAAAATACTGTTACTGTCCGGCGTCGCACTGCACTGTAAAGTGTAGTAACACTGACTCTGTTGGTGGTTCACAGTTGCATGAAATAGCAATTGTACTCGCGGATCATACGATTTCGTGAGTTACGCGATGCCATACTATATTTCTTAATTTGTTACAGATTTTCGAAGAAAGGATTCCCGAGAAGAGGTTTTTTGGAGCGAAGCGAGCTTAGAACTCTAAATTTATTTTTTCAGCTGAAACAATTTTTTTCTTATTCCCTTCATGAAATTATTAATGTCCTATATCATCTATTTCCATTAACTTTTTCTTTTTTCAATATTTATCTTCATTCATCTTCATTCATCTTTGCATGAACATTTTTGTCGTTGAGAAATTAAAAACAGCATTTTCCTCTTCTCGAAATAAATTAAAAAATTATATATAGGTATATTTAAGAAAGCATTACCTACCAGGACAAATGGAATGCAAATATGCTGTCTGATCACGTATAATCGGCAAGTATAATGTTACATAATTAATATTACGTTATCTATACATAAATTACTTTCTTCACAGATGGACGAGGAAGAAGAAGAAGAAAAGAAAGAGGATAGAAGAAACAGGAGAAAGAGGTCTAAGGAACGAAGTCGGATAAAAGGGAAGAGAAAGGAGAATCCTTGGCCGTCAACGTCGCAAGTAAGTAAAAGCGTTGATTCTTCTATGTAATAAATGTGGCAGAATTGGATTTTTCGTGAAATGGAAATTATGTCTACAACAGTAGCCACTGAATTTCCATGATTGCTTTTTTTTCTTATAAAACATTCATTATTATATTTCAGTTAAAAAAAAATTCAATACCATAGCCATGACTGGGATGGCTGTCATGGTAATCGACGATGCAGACGCCGCGGAGAAAGAAGAGGCCGAAGCGAGCGGCGGGCGGCGGGCGACGGGCGGCCAATTATTATTTCTATACCTATATTGCAAATATTTCAATGAATAAATTGTATATATAGATCAATTTACATCTGTTTATTTTCCATTCCTTTTCTGAAATTATTAATGCCATGTAGTTTTTATTCGTATAAGTTTTATAGTCGCGTACGTTATGTGTATTACAGAGTCTCATCGAATCTGTCGTGGCGTGTGACTCGACATATATATTTCTGCCGATCGGTACTACGTTGTTTCATTCATGATACTCCTTCTCTTTCTATCGCGCTGTCCTTTTCTATGTCCGCCTGGAATTAAAATCTCACTCGGCTCGAGTGAATTCATTTTGCTAGATGGTCAGGATTGTCACAGATGTGGCAACACCGCGACAGAACTTTCAAATGATGTGATTCGATAACTACGCCACCTCACTTTCGTTTCTTATTCTGCATAATGACGTTAGATGTCACACCGTCAAATGTCAAATTTATCAATTAACTATTTTCATGATTGGCCGATTCTTTCCAATGGCGCTTACATCGATTCGGAGGAGGCCTCGAAGGAGTCTGTGCCCTTAATGTTCTCTTCTAAAACAATTGCAACTCCACCCCCCCTTTTACCCTCCCGGATTTCACTTCTAATAATGTTGTATCCTGGGATAACAAACCTGTCCTTTTTTGTCAACCAGGTCTCCGTTATTCCAAAGATATCGAAATTCTTAATATGTTCTTTAATTTCCCCTATTTTCCCCTTTACATTCCTCGCATTCCAGATTCCTATACAGGACTTACCCAAATCAAACGTCCCTGCCATTTCTGATATATTAAACAAATCCATTTCCTGACCCTCCAGGGTCTGTCGAAAGTATCTCTACGCCTTCCACTCATCACAGGAAACAGGTTGCCATATGAAAAGACTCCCCTATAATGATCACATATTTTATTACTAAAACGATCCATTTTTTCCCCAATAAACATGTAGTAACCAACGACTAACACACTCACCCACCACTATAATACTGTTATCAGAAACGGTCCCGCATAAATATAACCGTCACAAAATATAAAAAATATGCAGCACTTACATTTCAGTACCTGTAAGGCCGGGGTACTTTTTTCCCCCCCTATCTTACTTACATACAAAATTATGATCCTCAGGAACAAAACTCTTTTACATCTCACCTTAAGTCTCCCTCTGCTTATTCGATTACATACACACAAACTGAAAAAATAAACTAAGTTTCTGTATACAACAATAGCCTCTAGCCTAAGCCTTCGATTTCTCTCAATATAACTACGGATATACACCTGGAACACGCTTATTTTTATACCCACTCTTAAACTTACAATTTCAACAATCATACTACACTCCGAAAACCCCTCACTAATCACATTTAAGTATAAGTCCTTAAAGATCATGATTATTCGCCCTATTACTTCTGACCCTTCCCTCGATTTTCTGCATCAATTCATTCAATCTCTCTCTTCTATAAGCCTCCTCCTGTTGATACTGCTCTTCAACTGTTTTTGCCACATTCTGTCTGACATTTATCGTTATGTTTTCTAACTCCACCTTTTGCGCCTCCCTGGCGGCTGCTGCTTCTTCAGCCCTCTTCTTTTTCCTCATAATCTTCTCTCTTGTTTTTTCTGGGATTGGGACCGACCAAGGCGGTCTATGTTGTATAAGGTTCCAATTTGCATATTCCTCTTCTTCGGTAGGTTCATTCTTCTTTTTATTATTGAGTAACATGGACTCCACCTCTTTTTCATAGCCTTTGTCAGTAATCAAATTAAATAGGTCACTTAGGAATTCATCCTCTCTTTTCTTCCTAAGCTTTTCTATTAACTCCCTATTTGCTCTCTCCTCCATTTTACTACATTTCTTTATTGCCCTTTCTATAGGTAGGCCATTGCCAAAAACATACTCCGCCTCATCTCCCTCATCGTCACCCTCACACTGTAACTCTTCATATCGATTACGAGAACAGCTTATGCCTGTGCTCGTTGATGGTTGTGGTTCTATGGGAGTATGTGGACTTGTTGGCACATGTCCCTGTATCTTCTCCGAATCCCTCAGTCTTCCTCTTCCTCTTCCTCTTCCTTTTGCTCCCTCATCCGGAAAAGCACTTCTCAGTTTTGTGAGGACCGACTCCCACCTTCTCACTTCCATCCTAGACGGATTTTCCTGTTCTCTAGTATTTCTTATTTCTTCTAGGTCTTCACCCAGTGGCACCTCCTTACCCTCCCAAAATTCCGTTTTCTTGGGTTGAAGCACTGGGAAGTCTCTACTTCCCTTATCTCTTCCCAGGTCCTCGTCCTCCCATACCTCCCCCATCTGGCCCGCCACGTAATTCTTAGCAGTGGCGTACGCAACGTTCTTATAGGCCATCACCTTCTTTATGACCCTCTTCCTTTTATAAACCCAGCACTGCTTGGAAAGGCTGGTGTGTTTTCCCCCACAATTAAGGCACTTTGGGGGCCTCTCACACTTGCCGTGCTCCCTTTCTGCGCACACTAAACACCTTCTATACGACAGCTTGCAATGTTTGAACACATGCCCGAAGGCGTAACAATTATGACACTGCCTTACAGTCTCTATATATGGTTTAATGTTTAAACTCATATGCCCTGCACCAACCCACAGCTCCGTAGGCAATCTATCACCCTTGAACGTGATTAAAATTGCTGAGCCCTCTTCCCACTCCACAATCCCTTCTCTTATAACTTTCTTCTTCAGTTTTTCCAGAGTGTAGTTTCCCTGGCCCGGCATCACGAAGTCTCTCAATTCTTCTATTGAATCCTCCCACTCTAATATAACACCTTTTCTCTCCAGTTTGCGATCCGGCAGGAATGCGTAGAATCTTGCGTCCTCTTTATCCGCCATTTTCAACATGGTGTTCGCCGCCTCCAACTCACTAAAAGTAATTTCATCTCTATTGTAACCGACCATTTTGAAGCCCTTTATAAATCTAGGTGTATTATCCAGCAACTTATATATTCTTATGGCATTAGTTTTTTTTGACCGGCTCGAGAAATTATTTTTCAAGCTAATAGTCACCATATATTCACCACTTTTTAGTTTCTCCTCATAATAAATCTTCTTCTCACCTTTGCGCAGTTCTTTCATTTGCCTTATCGGCGTCTTCTTATAACTGGTGGCTTCTTCCTTGTCCCTGATCACGCTAGACCTCGCTGCCGTTACAGCTGTATTTCTCGTCGGTGTATCCTGGTCAAGATCGCCTTCTACTCCCTCTAAATTTTTTTTATTGTTACTTAACATATTTTCTGCCTCCTTTCTATCACGTTTATTACCTTCGATTATCAATTCTTCTAAGTCTTCTGCGCAACGCTTTCTCTGATTCTTGGTCTCTTCACTTAACACCTTGATCACCTCTTCTGTTCTCGGAAACTGTGGCGTTTCAAATTTTTCCGTTTCTGTAACGGCTTCTACAGTATTACCAACTTCTTCCACTGCTATGTTACTATAAGAATCTAACTGTTGGGCTACCAATTCCTCCACGGCGCCCTCTGTGCTAGTTCTTTCGTTACTACCAATTATTTCCATTTTCGTGTCCGCCAATCGCATACCCTCTGTGGGTTTGTTTAGAAATTCAAATAACTCCTTGATTCCAACGTCCTCTTCTAAGAATTCGATCTCAAACACATCTGAGCATTGTTCCACCTTTTTCGATCTTCTCGCTTTTCTTCTTTCTTCTAATCCTTCACTTTCACTCTTACTTTTGTACCTAAACTTCTTTAGCACCTCGCAGCTTTTAATTCTTGGTTTACTCAGTATAACGACTCCTCCCTGCGACTTCGGGATGTCGCAGGGGGGGACCACACCCTCACTCTCCTCTATTTCTCCCAAATATTTCCGAGGTTCTTCCACAAAAAACCCCGGAAAAGAGACTGTGTTAGACAACACCCCCCCCCCCCCCCCGGGAAAAGCCTTGCCTAGACCACTCCACAGGAAAAGAAAAACCCCAGCACAAAAATGAAAACCCCTATCCCAACCAACTGGCTCTTTTCAAGACACGTCCGATCTCCACGGCGGTTACCGCGAGACTCCCTGCACGAGTTAAGTGCGGTCACTCGTGAATTGCAGTATAGTTAATTCGCAATGGGTTTGCTGATTACCGTTGAATATTGTTTACTTGAAATTGTCAAATGGGTGATTTATCATAAGGTTGCCGACGTCCGAGTTAGGATCTTCCTAGTAGAGGAAAAGTTTTTAATTTTGCGCCGCCTCCGAAAACTTTGAAATGTATTTGGTATAATATTTAACGATTAAGTAGATATTATTAATAGCTATGGAATATTGATATAAATGAAATAGAAATTATTTGATACTTTTTAGGGCATTTCGAAGTCGGATTTGTTTTTTTTTTTAATTATTTTTCTTTTGTAGATTCATGCAACGAGTTTTTATTGATTCAAGTGCATTCACGATACTCTATCTCCTCGTTCTTACTATACTTTAGAACAGGACTCGGAATTAACTGCTCTTTTCGGGCAGTTTTCAGAAACTATGCCCCTTTCCTCCCGCCGCTCGATGTACCTCGCATGAGGGCCATAGTCCTCGAGGCACCTCAGGCGCGTGCCGTATGAATCGTAGTCCATGGGTGATATGGAAACCTATTGATACGAGTGTAGCCCCAATGCGCCCTGAAAAGTTCATAGGGCACGTGCCAGAAGTGCCTCGAGGATTAAAGCAGGCCCTCCAAGCTCTACTCTTATGAATTTGACGCAAATTTTAACTTACCCCCGGACTTCCAAGCGGCGCTGATGCCGCTTTTCTACATGCATAGCTTGTATCACTGATTTTAACACACAACTAAAGATATCGTGACGTCATGTTCCCGCGAAATTTGTCGCCGCGTTTTTCAATTGTTTCAAAATTTAAAGAGACAAAATAAATATGGCGCACATGGTTGCACATGGTGGCAGCGTAGGTGACTGAATTTCCAGGTTCGTGAATTCCATTATTATAATTATTACTATTATTATTACTATTGCTATTATTATTATTATTGAAAAAGATATTTTTTAAAGTTTTTTCTAGGTTTTTAGGTTTTTCAATAACTTCTGCTGATGAGATGCAGCAACAGGAGGAGAAGATAGAAATTAAGTAAGTACAGAATTTTTTAAAATTGTTACTGAAAACATAACTGTTTACATTGCTATTTTAGTAATATATTTAATTTTAATTATTAAAATGTATCTTTAAAGAAAGAGGAAGAAAATATGCATCATCAGAGGTTGTTTTAACGAAAAGAGCAGGATGTTCTCCTTCCCCTAAGAGAGAAAGGATAAGAAGAGGATGGCACAGTGGGTGGAAGTATGTGACAACCCAAAGTCAATGCTTCCACCTGAAAACTGAAATTCCGGGTGATCTGTAGTAGCTACTTTAAAGAAAAATACTTCATGAGGAAAAGATTAACAACATCAGCAGTTCCAACACTGAACTTACTTGGTAATAACTTTTATGTATACTTTTTATAGCATATGTAAATAATTGTTAATGAAAATATTTATTACAGTGTCAGAGACTACCTCTATTAAAATAGAGCAATAAGACACCTGGATGCAAATGAAAAGAAGAAAAAGAAGAAAATTGTAAGTATTCAGTTTACATATACAATATACCATATGCATAAAACCATTAACATGGTATTAATACACTAAGTATACATAATAATACTTCTTGCATGAAGTGTATGTATAATATTATATAATTTTGTTCTTATAGTTAAACCTGACTACACCAGGGGAGTGGAGAACGTGATTTTCGATTGTATATTATTATTGTTATATATATATTTATTATATTTTAGTAAAAATGTAATATATTTGCATGACAGCACATATATTGTTGTAATTTTTTCCTTTCCTTTATTTTTATTTTTCAAAGTCTTGAATAAGTAAGACCATGCACACGTATATAGGGACCATGTGCTTGTGTGTGTACCTCACCGATAACATTTATATGTGTTTGTAGCGACACCAGCACCGCCCGGAAGTCCGGGGGTGAACTAATTTTAGTTACAGCATTAAATACGGGAGTTTGGAGGGCCTGGATTAATGTTCTCGCGCGGGGCACAGCGAGCGACGGGAGGAAAGGGGCGTAGCCCCTGAAAACTGGCCGAAAAGAGCAGTTAATTCCGAGCCGTATTTTAGAAGGTGTATAGGTCCCCAGATAGGTCTGGGAATCGGGTTCTGTCTTCTGCCAGACTTGCGTGATTTTACAATCTCTTTGAATATTGTTAGTTGTGTAACATCCCGCAAGAGGAAGAATAAACAAAAAGAATTTCATAATTAGTATTTATTAAAACATTTATTTATTTTTCGTTTTTATACAATTAAAATTTGTAACAGTTCGTTTTTATTTATTATTGTACTTCACTGGTTTAAATAATTATATTCATATTTAATAACTAAAAAGAATCTTATATTTATTAATATTTATATTTAACAAAAAAATTGTTATACTCCAAAAATATACATCGATAATTGTCGTGTCGATAAAACTACCGCGTCGATAAAAGATCGACACAGCGCGCGGAATAAATAGATAGAGATAGCAACAGCGCGCGGAATAAATAGATAGAGATAGCAACAGCGCGCATAAAGAGATAGAAACAAACGCAGAATAGAAAGAGATAGCAACTATGCGTAGACAGAGATAGCGATACGCGCCGAGTCACGTACGAGCAGGTCAAAGTCCAAACACTTTCGGTATCAAAAGTACAGATAAAAAAAACTGTTACGTCAGCAGTTCTCTGGTATAAATACGAGCGTGCCGCGCAGAGATATTTCACTTCGATTCTGATCGTAGTCCGACACGGGTCTGTGGTACGATTTTATTTAGAATTCGGTAACATTAGATTCTTTTGTCGGCAAGGCGGCAAAAGTTCCGCGTCGGACCCGGAGCGCTCAACTACTGGTTCGCAGCGGTTCTCCTACGTGTCAGGTTCGCAACCAAGCTTAACGAGCGAGCGAAAGCCGAAGCTCCTTGAATGCGGCCTACCAGTGACGACTAAGTTGCCCAGAAATCGTACTGCGGCCGAACGAGCTAGCTCCTACAGTGTCAGAATGGATCCTAGCCAATTTTCTGACAAACAATCGATCATATTATTTAAATTATATTATAAATTCAAATTATAGACTTAAAGTTTGATAATCGTATCTGGAGCCGTGTTCACAAATCAGTTTATTTTTCTCTGTATTTTTATTTTAGGTTGAATTATTTTATAACTAATAATCTGATTTTCTTTTATTGTATTTCATTTTTTAGCATAAACGCAATAGTTATTTTCTTTGTATTTTCTTATCCAGGGCGTACTCACTGTACTCAACTAATACAATTATTTTCTTTTTGTATTTCAAAAACAGGGCGCAACCTCTGTTAATTAATTACATTATTTAATTATGTTCAATATCTTTTTATATTACTTACCATTTTATATATTATAAACAAACACAACAAACAACATTACATTTTTTTGAATAAACGCACATACTGTTTGAGAAAGGAATTAACGTTGGATTTTACTCCTTTACCGCGTGCCACCCGAACCTATAATCCCCTCCTTTATTAATATATATAAAGAATACGAGTCGCCTCCTCATAGGGAACCGCTCTCCCTACGCGTCGGTGCAGTAGCGTGCTCGCGAATAACGAACGGGACGTTACAGTTGATCAGTATGGGTAAATTTGCCTAAACCCGATGGAACATGTTAAACGCGCTTCTTTCCGACGCTACAAATGGTACGTAGGTACTATTATTTGTAGAAAACCACTCGAACGTATTAGTTTTCGCAGCAAAAGATACAGTATGTTACTTTCTGTAACCAACCATTTAAACATACAGGTAGCCCTCCTATAACACGGTAGATAGGTTCCTAGAAAATGCCGTGTTGTGTGAAATGGTGTTATATGAGACCCAGTGCTAATACAAAAAGGGGGGTTACGTTCCGAGAACTTATTGAAAACAAACATTTTTTTTTTAATTCTATATAAGCAACTTAATTTTTATTAAAAATATAACACAAAACGAAAAAAAAAACAAAAAATATTATTTTCATTTAATGTATCCTTGTAACACCAGTAAAAAAGAAGCTTCGCGAAAGCGACACAGTCTGGAAACGTCCAGACAATTTCGGAAAGTCGATGATAGAACATCGCGGGAGGGGTGTGCAAAGGGACGCGAGGCGTGAGCAAAGCCGCGTGGCGCGAGCGGAGACGCGGAACGCGAGCGCGGAAAACGCCAAATTCATTCCTGACGACGAGATCGTTGATTTCGGCGACCGCGGATAGCAACGAGCGGATATAAATTAAGGGCTCGCGACTGCCTCCGTCTATTTCGCCTGCTGTTAACAGAGAGAAAGGACGAGGTAAGACCATCGGCCGCTCTTGGTCAGCAGGTTAGGGACTCCGGCAGGAGAGTACGACGACAATACCTGGACGCCTGCCGGAGAAGAGAGAAAGAGAGAAAGATCCCGGTAGGAGAGTTCGGCGACAATACCTGGACGCCTACCGGAAGAAGGGAGAGTACGGGAGACCTGTTCCTGGACGCTCGACCGACACGGAGAGTACGGCGATAATACCTGGACGCCTATCGAACGGGAAGAGTATAAACACGTCTGAATGTTTTTTGTACAAATAAATAAATAAAGAAAATGTATCCTACACCTTGTAACCTCACCTAATCCAAATAAATCCTGTCTTTCAACAGATTTCCTTGTATTTCAATTAACAATGGCTACATCCTTAATTTGTTAAAATTCCTCCTCGTCACGACTTATAACGAGACGGCAAGTCTCGCCGCGGATGCCGTATAAACTGTATATGACGCTTTCCGCTATAACATCGGAATAGAGTTATAAATGAGTAAATTATAATTTATTTATATATTTTCATGTAAAGGCACTAGAGTTCATTATTCCCTCCCGTTATTATTAGTTATTAAATATGTTAAACAAAAATCATGTTATCCAGTACTGTAGAAGTGCAGTGTTGTACAAAGATTTTCTCAATTTTCTTATCGTGTTAGAGCGAAACAGTGCTATAGGTTGCAGTGCTATACGAGGGTTTCCGCAATTTATCCGATCGTGTTAGAGCGAAATCGTGTTATAGGATGCCGTGTTGTAGGAGGGTTACCTGTACTACTTTTTGAGAGGGAAGATGTAATGTGCTACTTTTTATTAGGTTCGTCATATTATTATTGCGTCTAGTATTGAACTTCAATAAGTTATAGCGTAAAGGCAGTTAGAATTTTCACTAACTTATAAGCTCTATGGGCAGTGATGTGCACGAAAAAAAATCAGAGTTATGTTTTAAAAAATTTCGTTACTATTAAGGGAAAGGTAGAAGAAATTACATTATTAGAAAAATTTCTAAAGCGTACTGTGTAGTGGTGCTCAAAATGCTCTCTGTTTATGTTGATATTACTTAAAATTGTTATTACTTTTGTGAAATGTTAAGCGCGTGACAAACAAAACTAATGCATTTTTTAACTGATGTTCTTCGATAAAATGTATTTCATTTTAGTTGTAGAAATTAAGTCGTTTTTAATTCACTTGTTATACGCATATTTGCGATATGCATGCGATCAAAGTATGAACTACATGTTTCTAAATATTATTAATTTGTGTATGGAATGCATGAGAAGGACCAATTGAGCGGATCTAGATTGTATGCGGGTTCAATGAATCTCAAGTTTTAGCTATCAAACAGTCGTATTTTATATTAACGTACAGTTTATGTAAGATTCAATGTGCATACGATTTAGTTTATATAGCTTTCTGTACACGTGTCTGTTACAGCATGCATGTATATTTATTTATAATATTTATTACAAACAGGTGGATGATTGTTAACAGGGTTCGAATTTTCGTGATGTCTGTGTGTATATTATGCTGTTGAAAGTAAAATCTTTTTCTATTGCAATTATTTCCATAGTACATTAAATAAAGAGATACAGTTTTTGATAAATATATTAAATTGGAATAGTCAGGAAAGAAGTAATTTGCTGCACGCAAACAAAATGTAAACACAGAATAAAATTTATTCCACACTGATTAATAAAATTTTCTGAATATGTGTTTTATTAATAAATTCAACTTCCAACATCCAAATTCATCGTTTCTCAATTCTGAGTGAGTAGTTTATTAGGGGTCAACATATTGCGAAAATGCCGATAACCCAAGTAAACGAAGTTCACTAGCTTCGTGTCCCCGTTTTTCTTTATAAGTATCTCTACTGCTACCAATCAGTTCAGTTCTTTTATTGTTAATACTCTGCTATGACGGCTCCGGGCCTCAACAGAGCATCTTGCGGTCCTTGTAATCTATCTACGCTTGTAACTTTAAGCGAAAAGGAAAGAGCTTCATCTCAATTCTTACAACCCACCTAAGAGAAAGGTAAGTGAGACTATGCAACGCTTACTTTACCCTTAGTCGCACCAATAACAACGTCATGGACTCGTAACGAGACCCGTGGTCGTTACAGTGGTTCCAGTACGAAATCGAATATTAACAAATTTAGATGGTTAACAAGATTAACAAATAGTAATTTATGGTAGTTTTACAACGAAATATAGTCGAATTCTGGTTATTTAAACGGTAAATTAAACTTTGGCAATAATTCCAGAATCTAATACTGTAGACTGGCATTTAAACTAATATATCAGAACATCTCCCTAAAAATACAAATAAAATAAAGACATTTTTCTTTGCTTCCTTCATGCAACTCAATATCCAGGTTATTTACTTTCGGGCCAATTTTAAGTATAACTTAAGCAAATAATAAAAATACAGCTACAAAACATACTTATAAAAGGTTATTTAATGTAAACCAAAACCTAAGACAAAATTAATTTATTCTTTACATAAATCATAAATAATGAAATTTTCAAACGGATAATAAAAATATTACAAACGAAAATAGATTAACAAGAAATAAAACACAGGAAATCCTGAACTTAAAAATCTTATAGAAAATGCTAATTATCCACTTATTTTTTCAAAAAGCCGTAAAACAAAGGACATTTAATTTTTCACAAGAAGCTATAACCGAAATATGAAACGCTAATACAAAGTTAAATGCGATACCACAAAATAGGAACATAAATGATTTAACAATAAATACTAACAAAATTGAAGAGGAATTGCTAAATGGCAGAACAAAAATTTAGATATTGCAGATAGTTCATGCAACTCAGCCAGCAATAATAAAAAAACTGAATTTTACGTATCACCATCACTCTGTGTCAGTCCCTTAAATAATAAGGGTAAAATCGAAACGCCAAGCAACACAATAAACAATAGTTTCAAACATGAAATATCTTTATTAGAAATCGAAGGAATTACAGAGCAATCAAGTCTAATAGGAAATCGAAACGGAGGAAATAATTAAGGAGATTTAACCCTTGACTGGGGAAGTCCAGTAAACAATATGGTAGACCATCAAAATCAAATGCAACCTCTAAGATTACCTTTAAAATATGTAGCAAATAGTACTAGAATTCGATAGAAGAACTATTTCGGTTACAGAATATATAGAAAAACAAAAACATGCAAAAAATATTATATCACCAGTGGATTGTAACCGATCGATCAGGCTATCGATACGATCACATATTGTAAGGGGCCTGAGTATGCCGCCACACTAGCATGTCTTAAGTACAGACCACGCAAGCGCGAGGATTTCCTTTCGCGGCCAGCGATTTCGTGCGAGGTGCCTCGGTGCCTACCGATCCGCAGGACGAGCATTTGTTGTCGAGCTCTTAATGCGACGAGACGTATCTCTAGCTAAGAGAAGGCATTCAGGACATACGCACTATTCGCAAGCCACCCAGCAGTTACGACAATTTCGTGCTTTGGTATTGCTTCCGAGATTGCTCCCATTCTTCATATGCAACCTGAGACCCTTTCTTGCATCTACCGGACTCAATAAGAGCCCGCGAGAATGAAGGAATCGTCAAAGCAAGCACTGAATATGAGAGACGATTTATAGATCTCTGGATAAATTCCGTTAGGATTCGAAACGGGTGTAATCGCGAGCGAACTGCGTATATCGCACCGTGCGGGTATTTTTGTTAGCCGTTGACGCGAGCCGTGACCGCGAATGTTATTCCGCGTGGCGATATGTTTACGACCGGTTCTTGCGATCGTGTCACGGTTTTGTTTCCGAGTCGTTGACGAATTCCATAAATGTACGACGGAGCAGTAACGATACCAATTCTGAGTAAATGATTTTGTTCCCTCTGAGTGTCTCAGTTCTTTCTCACCCTTCTGTTTGAATTTCAGTAAAAACCAGCCCCACTTTTCCCCCACCACTCAGCGCAGCGAGTTCAGCTCAGCTCGGTGAAACCTGATTTCAGTAGACAAGGACAGAAAATTAATTCAATGAAAAGAAAGAAGACAAACCCACATCAAATGGATGTCGCGACTGGAAAAAGTAAACATGCAGTAAAGAAAATTTTATTTTCAGTCATTTTTGTCTTAACTTCATAATTGTAACACCAATGGATAGCTGACATTCTTCCGATTAAAATGAGTCCAAACACGATATAATTTGAACCATATTTACTCTACATGATTAATTATGATTTACTCTACGTGATTCATTATGTATTTATTAGATAACGTAAATATGATCCGATTTACGTCGTGTTTGGACTTATTTAATTAGAAGTATCTCAATAATCCAATGGTATAATTTTCATAAAAATAAGTTGAAAATTACTGATAGTGAAATTCTCGTTATTGCATGTTTACTTTTTCCGCTCGCGGCATTCCTTTGAAGCGCGCGCCGTGCCTCGACCGTCGTTGCTAGACGTAGTATGTCTATCTCGCTTCCTCCTATCGTATCTATTCTCTTACTCTGTCAAGTTCTGCTCGAGTCAATTCTCGGAATACAAACGCAACCCTGGTCGCGATAATTTCACTGCTGACTCCCGAACGTAGTGAAATTTAACCGAGCATTAGTGTAGAGGAAAAGTTTTTAATATTGCGCCGCCTCCGAAAACTTTGAAATGTATTTGGTATCCTATTTAACGATTAAGTAGATATTATTAATAGCTATGGAATATGGGTATAAATGAAATAGAAATTATTTTACACTTTTTAGTACATTTCGAAGTCGGATTTGGATTGGATTTTACCAAAAGGTGGGACGCAAATTCGGATGGGTCATATATCATTGGAAAGCCCTTGACGAGAGGAACACCATGGTGTGGGTGGGAGATCTTAAATATGTGACCTTGACCCGCTAGAGGTCAAAAACTAAGATGATTTCAAATATATATATTGAGTTTACTCAAAAGCTGGGCGGCAAATCCAGATGGGTCATATGTCATTGGAAAGCCCTTGACGAGAGGAACACAATGGTGTGGGTGGGAGGTCTTAAATATCAGACCCTGACCCGCTAGAGGTTAAAAACTTATCCAAGGTCACATATTTAAGACCTCCCACCCACACCATTGTGTTCCTTTCGTCAAGGGCTTTCCAATGATATATGACCCATCCGCATTTGCGTCCCACCTTTTGGTAAAGGTCATCCCGGATTTGTTTTTTGTTAAAAATTATTTTATCCTGATTTGGTTTCTTAATTCGTTTATATTTAGTTCTAAATCTAATATCAGTTCATCTATTTGAATATCCATTTCGTTACGTTTTGAGAGATCTACTAGTTTATTAAACTGTTCGTTGATTTGAGTGATTTGTTCGTGGGTCTTGTTTAAAAATACCGCGTTAGTTTTCATAGCATTTAATATAACACTCGTTTGGTTATGTACGAGATGTATTATAGACTTTTGGTCCGCGTACAATCTATCTAATTTGTTATTATAATACTGGGCGTCAGATTCGTCTAACGTACCGAAAAGAGTTTTACTAATTGTTCCAACAAAGTCAAAGATTCCGCGACGACCACGCGAGGAGCTGCTTTTTATTCCGGCCGTGTAAAACGCGTTCCGAAGCTCTCCACGAATGATGTCGAAATCCTCTAATTTTTTAACAATTCTTTTACGAGAGGAGCAATCGAATCTGTGTGCGTTTACGGTTCTTAGACACAGGTCTGTAAGAATACTTTTTACAATTCCTTGATACTGGACAGGTCGTCCTGTACATGAGTGAAGTCATATCCTACTACAATTTTTCATTGTTCGTGATACAATCTGACTTTATTAATATATTCTAGAAATATGGTTTCCTGGTTGCTAAGTGGTGTTATATTATATTTATTCTCGCTGTTGCTGCTCGTTGACTGCGGTAGTATCAGAATGACCAGAACGAGCAGGAGGCTAAAACTGATCCTCATCATCTGCAAGATCGTTAAAATTTTGTTTGAATAATTTTACGTTGGTTCTGTGATGAGTCACTGATTTACCGTTTTCATCAATGTGTATTGAATGATTGTTAATATTTTCTAATACCTCAAATGGGCCTTTCCATTTCGCGTCAAAGGGTTTCGCAGTGTAGTTTCTAACTAATACTTTGTTTCCTTTCTTGATTGCTTCTAGGTTGAGTAGGACGTGTTAGATTGCGTGGATAATAAGTTGTCACGAGTTTCTAGTATTTTGTTTTCGTGTTCGATTCTTAAGTTTTCTGTCCGTTCTCGTATTGTCAGGTATTCATTTGGTTCGTCAAATATGCTGTTTGGTTCGTAACGTAGTTGTAATTCGAAGGGTGTATATCCTGTGGTGCGATTAGTGGTACAGTTGTAATTTAGCATAGCTTTTGGTAATATTAAATCCCATGGGTCAGTCTCAGTTTGGTAGTGTCATATATATTTTTTTAATATGGGATGGGATCTTTCATTTTTTCCGTTGGACTGCGGATGGTATATGGAAGTTAGCGTGTGTCTAGTTCTCATAATATCGCAAAAGTCGGAAAATTCCTTAGGTACGAATTCTTTAGCGTTGTCCGTTAGTATTTCCCGTGGCTTTCCGAATATTCTTAACCAAGAAGCCCAAACTGCCTGTATGATTGCTGCCGTGGATTTGTCGATTAAAGGTTCACACATAATGTATCAGGTCAGATAATCTTGAATTACAAAGATATATGTATTTCCCCGGTTGGTTTCATCCAAGGGTCCGAGTAGGTCTAAAGATATTTTATCCGTCGGTTTGGAGGGTAAGTCAGTCGCTTGTTGCACATATGTTTGTCGTTTCGTGTTTTTGTTTCTTTGACAAGTCTTGCATTTTTCTATGTAACTTTTTACGTATTGTTTTCGTATTTTCTGTAAAGTCTTGTCGAATGCATAGTGCCCACCGAAGATTGAATCGTGTGCTAGCTGTATTATTTCGCGTTTGTTTATTGGTGTGAGCCTTGATACGAATATTTCTACGTTTTTACCTAATCGAGAGAATAGTAATATTAGTTCCGTGTTGTTGTCCCTATCTTGAATTGTATTAATCTTACCTTTCTGTCCTAAGATTCTATTTATTGCTTCTAGCTTGAATTTACCTGTCTCGTGCGGAGATAAGTAAATCGTGTCCCTATTAGCTACTTCAGGTAGGGATTCTGTATAGATTATGGTTGGAAATCCTTTCAGGAAACCTTGGGTGATCTTTACTTCGGATCGTATCGAAGGTACTTGGAGTTCTCCGGATGTACTTGGTTCAGGATGATGTTTGAAGGAGGTAAATTGTTCGGCCAGAGTATGAGGATTATTGTCTCCGAGATCGCGTAGTCTAGTTAGATCTTTAATGAATTCTTCATCTTCGGTATTGATTTCATAATTGTCGGACGAGTAAAATGTGATGTACCGATCTAATTCACGTTTCAAATCGTTTTCGATCACGTGGACTTTAACGCGTGACAAGGCGTCCGCATTAGTGTTAATTTTTCCCTGTTTGTAGACTATTTCGTAATCGTACTCTAACAGTTTTAGTTGTCACTGCATCAACCGCGAATTGGGGTCTTTCACGTTCATAAGCCAGACTAATCAGACAGATCCGTTACTATCGTAAATTTTCTGCGGTAAAGGTACTGGTGGAAGTGTTTGGTTGCCCAAACTATTGCCAGTAGTTCCTTTTCGGTGGTCGAATAACGAGTTTCGGCTGAGTTTAGGGTGCGAGATGCGTAAGCGATTGGTCTATCTTTGCCGATCTTTCCTTGTGAAAGGACAGCGCCTATCGCGTAATTACTTGCGTCGGTTGTCAACACGAAGGGTTGCGTCCAGTCGGGGTATTGTAATACTGGTTGTGTCGTCACTGAGTCACGTAAATTTTCGAAACTTGTCTGTTATTCCCTGGTCCAGTCGAATTCTTTATTTTTCGTCAATAGGCCGTTAAGTGGCTTGGCTATCTTTGAGTAATCTTTAATGAATTTCCTGTAATACCCACAAAGACCCAAGAATTGTTTGATTTCTTCTGTATTTTTGGACACTGGGTATGTTTTTATTTTGTCTATTCGTTTCGGGTTAGGGGATATTCCATCGGCTGATATGACGTGACCTAAATATTCCAATTCTGGTTTTAGGTATTTGTACTTATCAGGCTGAAGCTTTAACCCGCATTGCCTAAGTCTTTCAAGTACTAATTTTAAATTTTTAGTGTGTTCCTCTAGAGTACGTCCAAACACAATTATGTCATCAATATATACAAAACAATTATTTCCTATTAGACCTCGTAGTCCTCGGTTCATCATTCTTTGGAAAGTCGGAGGAGCGTTTTTTAATCCGAATGGCATGCTGACATACTCGAAATGACTGTCGTTAGTAGAGAAAGCGGTTTTTTGAATGTCTGAGTTCTTTACTCCTATTTGATGGAATCCCGAAGATAGGTCGAACGCGGAAAAGTATTTAGCATTTCCTAATTTATCTAGTATCTCGTCGATATTAGGTATGGGATACGCGTCCTGAATCGTCCTTTCGTTAAGTTTTCAATAGTCGATGACTAATCTCCATTTTTGTTTCCCGCTAGCGTCTATTTTCCTGGGTACGATCCACCGAGGACTATTATATGGGCTATCTGAGTCTCGAATTATTCCTTTCTCGAGCATGTCAGCGACCTGCCTTTTAATTTCTTCCTGGTGAATAGGTGGATACCGATACAGTTTTGTATGAATAGGAACTTCGTCAGTTATTCTAATTTCGTGTTCTAATACTGCGGATTTAGGTAACGGGTCTCCTGGCAATACAAAGATATCGTGGAAGCTCGAAATGATTTCCCAGATTTGTTCTTTACCTTCCCTTAAATGGCTTAAACGTGTATTTTCTCTTAATATGTTAATTCTATTTTTGTCTTTGGGAATTGATTGCATTTGGTAAATCAGTTTCTCATCAAAATCTTCGACTGACTCGACTTGATTCTTTAGTGATTCCGGAATAATTGGACGACCATTTCCATCGAGTTTAATAATTGCTCCATAACATGAAAGAAAATGAACTAATACGGTTTTGTTTTTGCAATTTGTGTTTGGTTTTTTACAGTTCGCGTTTTCCCTACGTTTTACAATACTTCCTATTTTAAATTCGTTCGCGGTTAACGAGAAATCATTTTTATAGAGGAAATCTGCGCCTATAATATCATCTTGAAGTATTTGGGAGTCGTTACTGATTACATGGAATTTGTGACATTTGCTGTTGCAAGGAATAAATACCGAGTAAAGGTTTTTTGTCGTGTTGTTCGTAATTCCCCTAAGAGTAATTGACTCGCCCCGTAAAAACGTGTTATCCCTAACTTGTTTTTCTTTTATTAATGAAATCTCGCTGCCGGTGTCTATTAGAAATTTTGTGGGGCTGATACCTGGCAAATCTAGTTGTACGAACGGGGAGTTGTCCACTCGTCCTGACAGGGTAGTCTAGAGTTGAGGATGTCGACTGTTGTTCTGGTAGATGGTTGTGAGGCTCCACTTGGAGAAAATTTCTCTGCTGTTCCGGTTGGGTTGGTTGTTGTTGTTGCTTCCACCTTTTTGTCCTGTACTCCTCTTCACGATGGCCTTTCCTTTTGCAGTAGGTGCACTCCTTACTGTGGTAGTTCGGGTCATAGTTCCGTTCTGGTTCCATTGGTCGGTTCATTGGTGCTCTTGGTCTCTCTAGCGGTCTAGTACAGTTTGGTCTCTGGGACCTCATGTATGACAATTCAACGTCAAACATTCTCGCAGCTTCAAACGCCTGGTTGAGCGTTTCCAATCGTTGAGAGAACAGGTATTGCGATATTTCCGTCTTTATGTTACGTCGGAAACATTGGATAGCTTCTTCAGTAGCTATTACTTCTTTAATATCGATGTATAGTTTCAATTTCTGTTCTGAATTGATGACTATGATAATTTCGTCCTGTATTCCCGAGAATCTACGTATGAAATCATCGATGGACTCGTTGATTCCCTGCCTACACGCGTCGCGTTTTGTTTTCAATGGTGCCGCGTCCATTGTTCGGCCATACAAGAATTGAATTTTTTCGATGAGTTTTGGAATTCTGTCTACCGCATCCGGTCGTATGGAAGTTGCAACTCTACCTTTAAATTTCTGCGAAATTATTGCCATTGCTAGGAATGGGTGCTGTTGCGGTACCAGCATGGATGATACGCGCATTAGACTGCTGATAAAAAATTCTGCATTGGTTCCATCGAAATCGGGAATTAGTTGCAGACATTGATCGTACTTGTTAATTACTCCAGATAGTGTTTCCGGAATATGGCAAGAGAATGCGTTGGCGTGTGGATTTGATCCTTCCTAAGATTTTTCTTTCCCGTCTAATCTACCTTCTACCATTTGCAACCGGTCCGCTATCGTTATTAACTTTTCGGCTATCGCGTTAACAGTTAAATTAATGTCATCAAGAATTGGTTGAGTTGGAGATTGAGTGCGAGACATTTTGTAATCGAGAGTAGTTACAAATTCTTGTTGGAGCAGGTCGTCAGATGTCGTAGATACACTTACGTTGCTTTTGCTTTCTCGTCACTGGGTTCACTTGAAGTCCAGGTTGACGGAGTCTTTCGGTTCGTTTTTCAGGATATTTCTGGAAATTCTCGCTTGCGAGATAACTAGAGCAACTAGTAGATTTTCTTCCAGACGAACCCACAGGTAATATCCCTACTGCTTCCACCAAATTATGTCGAAAGACTATACCAAGTGTTTATTGCTGATACTTTATTTAAAATAACTACGTCGATCGTTCCACACTTTACAAAGTTCGCTTTTTGGGCTGAAAAGCGCCTTTGGTGGGATAGGGTTGTGTATCCTGCATTAGGAATAGACAAAGGAAAAGTTTTCTAAATGGAAAGGACGTGTTTTGGTTTAGAAGGGATTAATATCTTTTTGGGAAATCTCGGATGCTTTTTAGGAAAAGGGAATCTTCTCAAAGTTATGTGTCCTGTTCGGAAAGGATGTGATAGGAATCAAGAGATCTACAGGAAAGGGACGAATTTATGTATCCGGCGAGCATTGCCGGGCGAGGATACCAGGTATATGCAACACCAGTCACTCGATTTTGAACAGGCAAAGAAAAAATGTATAGTGGTGTCGATTCTGTGTTTCCATGCGACGCGAGCCAAGCGTGAACGTAGAAAGGGACAGACAGTGGAGGAGAGAGAGGTCCAAAGATTCAAAGCGAGGAGCTGAAACGTATCGGTGTGACTAATACTGATTCAACGATAAAACTTTTTTATCTTTGACTTTTTCTCAATGAAACTTTTACTAGCGCATTGGTGAGATTTTTCTAAACATGATACAATTTGGACTGTATTTACTTGTAAAATTGACGATAAAAAGTTTCTGACTAAGGGAAGGGTAGCGAATGAAAAAGACAGAGAAGCCACGATCGTAATAATCGGCAGCCTCCTTCACTCGTTGTCCTTTTTTACGCTTGAAGCTGTCAGCAAACTTCTAACAAGGTAGGAATTGTGATCACCCGATCGGCCAACGCCAACGGAGGAAATGCCTGCAATGTGTACAATACTTTTATTACAGCTAAAAGTCAACATTTAAACACTTAGGCGAAACAGCGACCGTTTGCTAAACTGTCAAGAGGATTACGACGTCAGGGCTAATCGCTTCCAAATGTTGGGAATGTCTCTTATTCTGTCGGGAAGGGCAAGAGTATATTATTTTCAATAATATGCACAAAGTGACATCTCAGGCGCTGTACGTCATGGGAATAGTTTTCTGAGCAAGGGTTTCCACCCAAAACTATGGTAGTGATGTATGCCGCCGTGTATATACCACAACTGTAACAATCCGGTTGCGCCTGAACTCTTTCAAAAAGTATATCCTTTTCGCGAATATGAGGAAATCGTAACGCAATATATTTTTTTCTTCCTCTACGAGCTTTTCATATGCACTGCCAGGTAAACTGTCGTATACATGGAGTTTGCGGCCGTTGAAATAGATACTTCGCCAGTGATCAGAACAGTTGCCTCCAATTATTTGCACGCTTTTGTCACTACGGCAGGGATTGATAAATTTTGTAAACTGTAAGTATAGGACGCTTTGCGTTTCAAAAGGAGTAGTTTCTCTGACGACACGTGAAAATCGATCTAACGATTCATCGTTTAATTTACTTTGCACAGGTAGTACATTTTTCTTTACGTCAGTTACGGAACAAACAGCAGTCTCTAATATATAGTATCGTACAGCATCATCTGTGCAGTTTTCTTCCTGGACTGAATGACTGACAATGATACACTCGCTAGTTACTGCTTCAACAGTCATATTTGATGCTTCAACACTGTTCTGTGTCATGTTTTCATATTTATGCTTTTTTGCGATTTTTCTGCTAGATTTTTGAATAGATGCGTCTTCTTTTGCCCGTAGTATGTATTCTGGATTTCTAATAGGCATGTATCTATTGTGGCGACTGTCCAATACTTTCGGAAGCATGCATTCTTCGTATTACCCATTAGGAAAGGATCCATATAATTTGTCCAAAACGCGTCATCCCTATTTACGCGGATCATATGTATGCTTTTAGATGTCTAAATGGCGAAAATACAGAACTCCCGTTGCGTTGTATGCAACTGACCTAGTACTTGGTAGAAATACTGGTGCTTGCTATTCATTTCTTGTATATGTCTCTTATCTGTAACGGAGCGGTCTGGTCGGTGCGCACGGCGTTGCGCACCGCGGTCGGTTTCCCCGTGCCAGGGTTCGCTGGGGAACAGGTTCGTGAAATAACGAGTCGGTGTTAGTTATCAAAAATAGAAATATTTATTCAAAACAAAAATACGAAAGAGAGATAGTTATAATGGCGGGAGCGGTGGGCCGCCGGCCGCGGCCCCTAGTGTAGTCGAAGGTGGTTGTGGCGGTATCTCCTGCCGGGATCGTTATAACAAAAGATAATCTCCCGGTGAGCTGGCGATGGAGCCGTGTCGCACTTAAGTCCAGGTTTACATGACTTACAAACTACGGTCGAAACCCGGTTCATCACAGAAGTTACGCGGTCTTAAAACCAGCGCAGGCCGTAGCTGTTGCTACGCGGCCTTACAAACTAACGGCGTGGAGTCGGAGCGCGGAGTGAAAACGCGGAGCGGAGCGCGAACGCGAACGAGAGAGACGCGGTGTTATTGCGTACGCGTGAAACGTGGAGTCGTCGGAGACTAGGAGAAGGGATCGCCCGTTCGGGCCGTCGGTCTTTATTCAAATGTCGCGATGCGGTGTTTCACGCTGCGGTGGAGTTGCTGGCCGCTTGCCTAATGCGGCTGTCTTCTCGTACACCGTGGTCAAACCTAGCAGTGAACGAGGCGACGACCAATCCTGGCTCGCCCTGGGTCAAGCCTCGGGACGGAATCGATTGCCATAGGCCAGATGCGGTGCCGTGTAAGCTAGCATTCGGAACCCCGCGGACAAACCGGCGGATGTTACGGACGCGCACTAGTTTGGTCATTCTGGGTCAAACCTCGGGGCTGACGAAGCTAGGCGCCTACGGCTGCTGGACCGATTGGGAGCTGCCAGCCCGTGACGTACGTCACGGTACGACGGCCGGTGAGCTCTTCGCCTGAACAAACCGCGACGTCGAGTCTGCCGGTGCTCCGGTCCGACCTCCTAGGAGGTCTGCTCGGGGACGAGGCCCCGAGGGAACTCATCGATCCACGCGTCGATCGATCCTACTTATAGTCTCGCTCGCGGGAGTGGGGAGGCCGCCGCGGTAGGGGCCCGCGATGCGCGACGCCGATCCGCGGCTGTCGTCGCATATCGAAGATGTTTCGTAAGTGACGTATTGCTTCTATTGCGTTCGCTACGTCTTTTCTTGCAATGTGTTTTTTATCGCGGCCGTATTTCATAGCAGCGGTATCGACAGATGGAGGATATAAAATGTTTTTTACCATTGCTGCGCAGCACGTTGTTTGTCTCGTGCGACACACTGCTCCAAAATTGGAAGCAGTTAGCATTTCCTCCATTAAAGCTCTCCATAAATCTGAATCGTTTTGCACTCTTGTTGTGGTTTCTATTATTGTACGATTTTTTGCATTGTCAACAAGCTTTTTAAAATGTTTCTTGCAAAGTTGAAGCAGCATATCACTCGGAAGATCTGGTCTTTGCGAGTTTGGACCATAATATTTATCCGTTCCTTGTATTGGCATAAATTTTCTTCTCTTGCCATAGGTCATTCGAAATTCTATCGTTTTCGCAACTTTTTTCTGCCGCCGTTGCTCCAATTTCTTTACGAGTGGTGGAACGGTTTTACACATGTTCTTAAGCCGGGTATCCACCGGTATCAAACGCCCGTATCGTATCACCGTTCCGAACTCTTTTGAATAGGCAGGCGTTGCCTCGTTGCATGCAACGGCGTGCTGCGACTCGGACAACATTTCTTCCTTTCTTGATAGAAACGGTTAGGCAATAGGACTGGGCCACTACAGACGAGGAGTTTCGTTTTGCTGCGTGCCGTTCCAAAGGAACGGGGGCAACGGACCCATCCGAAAAATTTGTCGATTCTTTGTCGTTCTATCGAAGGAAAGGTTCATGCGTTTGCACTTGACATAGCGTTTCGTGCCGTCACTTGGGTTTCAATTTATTTGAAATCTTGCAGTATTATTGGATTCATTTCAAAATCGATGAAATTATTTATGAACTTAATCTAATTTAATTTAGATAAAATATTTATCGTCTAAATATATTTAAACAGATCAATTAACTTCGGTGATACGCTGTACATAAAAGAGCAATGTTAATAATCACCTGTATGATTATTGCAAAAGGACAATGTTAATTTTCCAGGGATTTTTCCGTTGCCGAGTATCGAAAGTTCTATTGGGCTGTGATACGGAGGTGAAGGAACGGACCGATCCGAAAATTGTCGGTTTCTTGCCGTTCAAAGCATAGGTTCGGAGACCACTTGAAACGTAAAAACAACATACCCAGGCGAAGGCCCGAAATGCTATGTCAAGTGGAAACATGACACTTGAGGCACGGGATAATATGATTTGGAATCGGATATATCAGTGAGATAATACTAATGCAACGACTGAACTTTGTTATTTTTTATTTTTTTCTTATAAAACTGTTACCAAGATATTTGTGACGTTTTTCTGATTAAAATGATACCAAACACGATATGGTTTGGACAATTACAATAAAGAAACAGCATGCAGCAAATCGAAACTTCTCGCCTATAGGAGTTTCTTTCAAGAAACGAAGAACTATTGTCCGAGCCGTAGCACGCCGTGGCATGCAACGAGGCAACGCCTGCCTATTCAAAAGGGTTCGGAACGGTGATACGAAACGGGTGGATACCTGGCTTTATGCATTTCTGTAAGTACTTATTGCGTATTGTATTGCGTAACAGTTCCTGCAACTCTAGCATTGTAGGAACCTCTTGCACCAAAATTAATACGTTTTCCACCAATCTCTTTGCAAATAATTGAATTAAATGTTTCTGCGGGATTGTTTGTAACATTCATTAACAAACTATCCGAATAGCAGCTGAGGAATCGTATGGTTTTCTCGACTTCGCTATACAGACCGTATAATTACAAAGATGGATCGTAATTTTTCTCAGCTCTGTTTTCGTTCCGCATACACATATGGCTGCGGCTATTGCACTCCTTGTACTCACCAAATATATGGCTAGGAATACTTAAAATGTCCTTCTGAAGTTCTCTAGCTTTGATATGCTGAGGCCCTTTTTCTTGTTTTTTGCGCATTGACTGTTAAAACGGCAGCTCTACGAATATTTAAAATATTTTTTTTAATGATATTTCGGTGCGCAACAAAGCCACGATCTCTGTGACCCTTCGTTTGCGTTTTCTCCGCAACGTGTGTCAACTTTTTACATAAATTACGAAGTAAGTGATTGGTACACTCAATTTTTCTAATGGTTACTTTTTGCTCTCGGTGAGGTCTGTTATTCACAATAGTATGATAGACGTTGCTATCACCATTGGCAACAACCGTTTTATATATCAAGCCATGCATTTCAATGCTGCATTTGAAACCTTCAGCAATAGCATCACTTTTCATGCTTCTAGAACTGGCATAACGATCATAGTTTTTGTAACATTTATGATGTTTTGGGGAAGTAGCTTTTCGGTCCGCTATATCACATATTGTACAGTATTTATTGCGTATGCCGATAAACAGAACTTTTCCTGTGCGGAAACCTACAATGGCACCAACACCGGAAAAGGAATTTTAATTTGTAACCATACGATCTCTTCATCCTGCTACCATCCGCATGACAGTTATGTATGGGATACCGTCGACGACTTCATTGTTTTCAAAAGCTAATCGTCTTTCTTCTTCACTTGCTGCCTGCATTTTTATCTTTAAAAGATTTGTGCTGCATAGTCTTACTATCAGATGAAGAGGAAGAAAATAAGAAAAGAAAGCGACGTTTTGGCACCCATAAAATGTTAAAAATAAGAAAGATTAGTGGAGAATATTGGACGTTATTTCGACAATTAATGGATATCCTTTTTATAATTGTCACTATAATTTTTATCTTCTTGATTATACAAAAAAGTATAATGCCTCACTAACTCTATTAACTTTTCGTTCTGCATTATTATAATATATTGCTCACACCACGTCTGTTCTATCGTCAGATTTTGTCTGAACCAAATGCATATCATACGACAGCGTCCGTTCGGTCGCATTTCGATTGTTTCAGTCACGTATCGCTTCAGTCAAATTATTCTTTTCGAGAATGTCGGTCGTCTTATGTCTGAAACGGAACGCGTCTGAACCGATCCATCACGGTATATATAAACACTCGTATTCAATAACACAGAACAATATTTGTCGGAACCTGACTGATCGGAAACGGCCCGTGTCTGAACGGATAATATAAATTGACCTTAACGCGGGCCTTTCCCTCCACCACGCTACGCACGTGTGAAACAAAAACGAAACGCCAACGCTGTGGCGTTTTCAAATTTCACTGGCAGCGACAGTTCGAAACGTGCTACGAAGTAGTGACCATCGAAGCAAAGAAATGAATTCGCAAAGCCGCAGTAAGTGTTTCTTTTCATCTTTACTTCCCGAGTGTCATTGACAATTACATTCCGTGAACGTTTGTAATAAAAATATTTGTTTCGAAATTTGCTTTGTCTCATATACAGTGGGTTACAAAACTGAGCCAAATGACGCGAGGTTCCTCGAGAAGCCATACAAATTAATATACTAAGATATGTGCTTTTGTGGTCTTACAAAATGACAATTTGTTGAAACCGTGAGAAAAAATAGCGAAGGGTAATTTCTCAACTTTTCTATGTGAGCGTATAATGAAAATTTTAAATATGCCTTTCGTAGGTTCAAATGAGTTATGTGTATACTGAGAACTTTATCGAGATCGGTCAATGCACTTAGAAGTTACAAGTAATTAAAATTACTTGTACAGAATTGTATTGAATAATTTACAAGCTAACAATAATAATAGAATAAACAACATAGAATCGACACCTCGGCTGCATATACACGATGTGTACGGACGCAGAATCGACACCTCGCTTGGGTATATGCAAGACGTTCGGTAAAATTTCGAGTGCATTGACCGATCTCGATGATATTTTCAATATACACATAACATACTAAAATTTACAAATGTCATATTTTAAATTTGCATTGCAAGCTCAGATAAAAGTTAAAAAATTGCCCTTTATTATTTTTTTCCCGATTTTGATAAATTGTAATTTTTTAAAATGACGAAAGCACATATCTTACATATATATCAATGGATTTGGAATAAAATGCTCTACATTTTTTGTTATTACATAAATTTAAATAAGTTGTAAAATAATGTTATAAACATTTTTTTGTTATAAACAAATGGTATTTTCGACAATCTGTTAACGCCATATTATTGTATATATAAAACCATTAAATCCGCCCATTAGAAGTTTTCACGTATCTTCTTTGGTTTGCGAGATAGCAGTTTCAGGTCGAAACTTTGAGGGGTGGTTTCACCCCTTAAAGTCGCGTCTCAGCCGATATAAAAAAATACGTGTCCCTTATTTTTACCTGCTTAACAAATGTATGAAGTTTCATCAAAATCGGAGGGGGACACTTCGCGGCCTTTCCTTGTTAGTAAACTAATTTGTATAACTTCTCCAGAAACCTCACGTTATCTGGTCCAATTTTAAATGAGCTATTCTGTTTTAAACGGTGAGCGAATAATTTTGTGACCCCCTATATATTTGTGCGATAATTTGTGTGGAGAAAATTTTTGTCTTCCGGAATATTTTTCCACGATACATTGGTTTTCTTTCAACTGGTTTATTCGTATTTTGTAATTCAATACAATTCAATACATGTAATTGTCAATGAATATTCGTAAATTTCTGGATAAATGCATTTGAAATTTCTCTGCAGTTCATATTATCCATGTTTTTCAATTTTCTTTTAGAACATACCAAGGGAAGATCGGTGGAAGTGAAACAGCAACCGCAGGCGCAGTTGCAAGCACACCCAGAACAGCAACAAGAAATGGAACCGGAGTTGCAACAACAACCAGAGCCGCAGTTGCAACGCTAGCCCCACCCGGAACTGCAACCAGAACTCCTGCCGCAGCAGCCACAGCTGCAATGTAGCCAACCGCAGCTGCTGCCGTTGTTGCAGTGGCAAGAACAAATGCAGCATCTGCACTTGCAGCTAGCTCCCAGACCACCTCAGCGGACGCCGTTGTTGCGACTGCAGCAGCAACTTCAGTAGCAGCACTCGTGGAAATACAGAAGTTGTGGTCGCAGATGCAACAGCAGCAGCAACAGCAACACCAACAGCTGCTCTGGCCACTGCCGCAGCAGCAACACCAACACCAACAGTTGCTCCAGCAGCAGCAACAGCAGCAACAAAACCAGCAGCTGCACCTGTCGCTGTCTGATCAGCAATTTCAGCTTCAGCAGGAATCACTGCAAGCTGCAGCATTTGCAGCAACAAAGCGTAAGTCGTTTTCTTACGTTCCTGTTTGTACGTTATTTCTGCTATTCATTGTTTATACATAATAACGTAATATTTATTTTTCCAGTCATTGAGAAGTATAGAGCAGCGGATGGTGCAACAGCGGATAGTAGTACTACTACTACTAGTAGTATTATTACTATTATTATTATTATTATTATTTCTCATCATAATATTTTCCGTTAGTAACGTTCATGCGATTTATGCGTCTCTCTCCGTTCCATTATTATTTAAACATATTTACATGTCTATAATGTAATAACAATTTAGATTATTTTGCTCGGTAGAGTCCACAGAATTATTACGTGGAAAACGGACCTGAATATCTGCTATTGTAAAAGCATAAATCATTTCCAAAATTGAATGCTTGCAATTTTTCTAACAAGATTGATTATCTAATAAGCTATACAAGTTAGATAAAAATGGTTTGCAGATTCGGATTCAGCATACAAAAATTTATAAGACTCACTTATTAAAAGTTACAAAATCAAATAACTATTGCAATTTATCAAACGTTGTTGAAAGTGGACGATTTTCTCTGTGAGGTTCATTTCAGACATGATCCTATTTGCAATGCTATATCTCGATTATTATTCAATAAAATCTTTTGCTTTTTGACTATGTTAGATAATTATGTATGTAGAATAATTTGATATGCAGAATCAGTGTATGTTATTTGTATTTATTGTTTATATACAGTCCGTTGTGGGTGGACGATTTTCGCTGCGCGTGCTTGTACATGGGTACATTGACGATTTCCTTTAGAAGGATAAACTAACCTTAGGCATTTGATTTATAGGAATTCGGAGTACAATATCGGGACATATTATTTTAAAAAAAACTAACTTTAGACATTTAATTTGTAGGAATATTCTTCCCTTGGTTATTTTATATTACAAAAAATGTATATATAACATTTGCCTAAAGGAGTTAGATCGTTCATATATTTCCTAGGTCATGTGTGCAGTATCGTATTTTATACTTTGCTGTAACGTACATAATACAGTATTGCCACGAAATAAGCAAGTGGCTCGGGACCGAACCGTTGATCATTTCGAGGGAGGTAGCTATTCGGCTTGACTTTGTTCTCGAAACGGGACGATAGAGAACGCGAGAAACGAGTGAGAGATCCGAGGTAGCGGCAAATCATATAGTGATCGGCCGAGCAAGGATGTTATTTTTTGAACAAGGATAGAAAGCATTATGTACATATATTCCATCCTTCTTCTACTAACCGATGTCACTGCTCAGTCGAGCGTGAAATTTATTACCCTAAACATCGGCTTCGCGCTTTCATGGACCTCTCACTCATTTCTCGTACCTCTCACTTTGCGGGCGACTTCAAACAAAGAAGAGGGGATAGCGACTTGCTTATTTCGAAGTCGAGACCACTTGCTTATTTCGAGGCAATACTGTATAGCTATCGTAGCATCCGTGTGTCATTTAGGTGTATGCGAAAAGTGATATAGCATAGCATGCCGTTAGTTGGATGCGATAATTCAGGTGGTGTTGAAATCAGTTTCTGTTCAGCCTAATTTTCGATGAAACGTTGACTGTTTTACCAACGCGGAATTCGAAGTTCCTGCTCCACGCTAGCATCACCTTAAGTAGATATTATTAATAGCTATGAAATATTGGTATAAATGGAATAGAGATTATTTTACACTTTTTAGTGCATTTCGAAGTAAGATTTTTTTCGGTTAAAAATTATTTTATTACATTTCCTTCACACACTTAGTGCATTATGTGATTTCTAACATTTCTGCACTGGATGGAGCAAGATCTGAATGGAGATAGTGAAGTTATTGTAAATAATTGAAAATTACGCACCTTATCTCCTAAAATATTCGACAGTTTTCCAACGTTGTCGGTGGTTGAATGGTTAAGGCGTCCGACCGCGGAACCGGTAGAAAGTTTTTTGTCGCCGGTTCGCGACCCATGAATGTCCAATCTTTTTTTTTTCATAAAATCATTTTTTTTTAAATTATTATTTACATAAGAACACACTAATCATTTAATAACGTATGACAAATATTTTTAAAATATATTGTCATGAAGTATACTGTGACCCTTTTGGGGGTTCACTCTATACGGGGCTTTACGCAATACAGGTTTGTTGGGCGCCAGCCACTTATCGCGGCGTTCAGAATCAAAGAAAAAGGGAAAGGGGTATTGAGCGTATACAGTAGAGGGGATTCGGGCACTTGCGTCCGTACAGCTTCGCGGGGGAGTACGCGAGGAGGAATAGTGGGGGAAGGGAGTTTGCAGGGTTGGGATGGGTCCGCACGGGGTTCTCTACGTTACGCGTAGATTTGTAAAAAGACACGGGGATCTCTTAAAGGGGTCGAAACGAGAAGGGGGTCGTTGCCAAAACTCACACAGTATAATCGTAAAAATGGTAATCAATATGCTCACCAAACGCTGTGCACGTCCTACTCGAACTCTCACACTCGTCTATGATATTCTCTATAACTCTCGTCTCTACTTCACAAAAATCTCTATAATCGCTTCTATACACTGTGGTCGCAAAATGCTAATTAGCGGGATATTTTTGGGGAGGGGATGGGACTAGGAAAGGGGCCTCTTCCGGCAACGGGATGGATCGATTATGGATATTCGATATACCGGTGATCGGGGTCGATGGGGCTGACGGATCCTTCGATGACGGGTGGGCTGAGGTCTTCGGGCTCGGCGACAGATGGCTCCGGGTGGACGTTTGCGTCAGTTTTTTGGGCCGCTTCATCATAGTTTCTGGAAATTCCACGTTGCTCCTTGTTCGCTGGAGGGATGGGTTTGTCGTCGGCCTCGAAGCTCCTGTTGAGGGTGGTCCTCGTTGGTTCTGTCCGTCGCCGCCATCGGCTCGACACCGGTGGGCAGGGAGAAAGTGGTGAGCTGAGGGAAGGGTTTCGGGTTAGCGTTAGGTGGGCGTATGAGTGGGAGAAGCGCAGCGATTGTAACGGGGGGCACGGGTGTCACCACGTTACAATACATAAAAATAAGTGGTGCACTACCGATTTTCTGATTATCTATTGTTCTAATTACGGATAGCTCCCAATATTTTGATAATTGAACAGCCGCGTGGTTATTGGTTTATGATGGATATTGAAAGCAATATATATTTTACCTTAATTGTACATTATGACCCTTTGCGGGGGTTCACACAATTGTACAAAAATCGGAATTTCGTTGAGCGTCAGCTACCCACGGTCGCAATCGAAAAATGAAGGAAAAGGGACGAATCGGGGTCTTTACAGGGGATGGGTTCCGCGGCTCGACCGTCGTCTACCGTAATACTCACTACGCGGGGGAGTACGCGAGGAGGATTGTCGTGGGAGGGGAATCTCAATGGTCGGGAAGGTCCACACCAAAGGGCTTGGGCGAAATCGCGGAGTACTGTGCGCGATCAACGGGTACCCGGGCGCAGAAATACACGGCCGGAGAAGGTACCGATGCCGGACTCGCGGGACAATATTATACTGGGGCACGCCACACACACACCGTACACTCCGCAAATCGTACTCTATGGAATCGCTAGGTAATTTCGCTAAGACCGCTACGCGCTAATTGTCGAGATCGTCGCAGGGAATTTTTGGAGAGAGGATCTATGGCTTTGGGATTGGGAATGGCTTACCGATCGGGATCGGTATGGCTGACGGGCTCGGCGATGCTGGCTGCGGGCTGAAGGTCCTCGGGCTCGATGGTAGATGGTTCCACGGTGTCCTTTTGGGTCGCTTCCTTAGCTGGACGCTCCTTTCATGGGGGGGCTGTAGGGTCGTCGTCGGCCTCCGGACGGGGTCTTCCGGGGGTTGGGGTTGCAGCGTCGTTGTCTGGTCCTTCCGTCGCCTCTACCGGCCCGATACCGGCGGGTGGGAGAAGGGGATATGGGTTAAGAGAGGGGTATTAAGGAACAGGCGCGTGGTGGGCGAAAACCTGGATTAATATATTTTAAAAATATTTTTCATACGTTATTAAATGATTAGTGTGTATTCTTATGTAATTAATAATTTAAAAAAAAAATGATTTTATCAAAAAAAAAAATTGGACATTCATGGGGCGCGAACCTGCGACAAAAATCTTTCCAGCGATTCCGCGGACGGACGCCCTGACCATTCAGCCACCGACAACGTTGGAAAACTGTTGAATATTTTAGGAGATAAGCTGCATAATTTTCAATTATTTACAATAACTTCACTCTCTCCATTCAGATCTTGCTCCATGCAGTGTAGAAATGTTAGAAATCACATAATGCACTAAGTGTTTAAAGGAAATGTAAAAATTGAAAGTATTTCTCATGTTATCGCACGAAATATGTCGAAAATATCGGTTTTTGATTGTTTTAGACACGGCGCACCCGACTGAAAAATCTGAAGAAAATTGAGGACACCCATCATGCTAATATCTAACTACTGTGAAAGTAAAAATCTAGTGTCTCGAAAGCTTCTACCCGAAATCTCAATTTTTCGACTTTTTTTGCGATTTTGATTTTTCACGCCTAGGATTTGCAATCGAAAAATCTGAAAAAATTCACAATCATAAAGAAACATGGCTAGAATATTTTGGAATTTTTGTAGATTTTTTGTATAATGTTAAATAGAAGAAATATGGCAGAAACTACTTTTTCTTTCTTACCCTGTAATTACACTCCCGGTTAAGGTACAGGGTTGAAACTTGGTGAATCATGGTTTTTTGGGATAAGCTATCGAATGGTGCATTGCGAAGTAAAATCGGCTCAAGGGCACTTTTGACCATTTTATCCTGCTATACCCTTTGTGTACCTCGTCGGTGCGTAGCACTTGGAGATAATCCCAGGCGAGGCATACAAAGGAGACTATATTTAGTTTCTTTCAAATAGTAGAAGTCAACCTTCCTTAGGACGATTGCCTCGTCGAAACTGCGTAGTTACGAAGACATAGAAAGTCGAGACCGTTAAGCGAGAGGTATCGTAAACATCCTTCGTTGTGCGGTTAAGCAGTGCGACGCACTTGGAACTTTCCCAGGCTAACCGCGTAGCATTAGAAAGATATGATTTTTGTTCTACCTTAACTAGCTGGGTACCTCTCCTACCTGTAGCAACTGCGTCAGTCGATCGTTCCACGCGAAAATAGAACGCAATGTTATAAAACAATAAAGCGACTAGTTTGAAATGCGTAGAAGTAAGAGTGATCGAGCGAAATAAGGGGTTCGCGTGACAACCACTGGGAATTTGAAAACGTCGACCAACGTTCAAGAACGTTCGAGACAAGGGTCGACTAGGGCAATAAACACACATTGTAACAATTACCAGGCAACGAAATCTGCCGAGCGTTTAAGCGAAGAAATATTCTAGAATATCTTTATATACAGGGTGGCCCACATAACTCTTAACAGCTCAATATCTCGAAAACTATCACATCGATTTTAAAGTTCTTGGCCTCAAATTGCATGGATCTGAAGGGCCTTTCTAACTACATAAACATGATGTGGCCCACCCTTCTTCTTTAATGGGGGGGCGGGGGTACTTTTATAATTTTAAATGGAACCCCCTATAAAACGTTACATATTTAGATTCTACAGGAAAAAACAAGTAAATTTTGTCTGAAACATTTTTTTGTCAGATATTTCCATGATGAGATTATAACAGTTTGAAGTTTCGACTTGTAGGTACTTACTTGAAGCGGTCGGACATAGCGCTTGAGTCCTTTGTTCACTCGTTAAGAAACAAAAGCAATAAGAAACAAAACAATTCTTGAGTTTGACTCAGTTATCTATGAAAACGTTCTCGGGGTAGTGCTGTTATTCAAGCAGTAACATTGCGATTATGGCTATTTTTGATACAGAAGTGAATATGTTATTAGTGTTAGGTGAATGCCAAAAAAATTATCGGCGTGCAGTGGTGCTGTTTTTTGAACGTTATAGGATCGAAAAATCTCATGTAACATTTTATAATTTAGAAAAGCGGCTTCGTGAGCACGGTGGATTGTGTACAAAATCTCGCAATAAACCTAAACCTGTCACTAATGAAAATAATAGTGACAATATTCTCGCTGCAATTACATTAAATCCTCATATTAGTCAACGTAAACTTGCACAAACCTCAGATATCAGTCGTTCTTCAATTCAACGAATTTTGAATAGGCAGAAATATCATCCATATCACTTGATTTTAACACAAGAGCTTTCGATGGCTGACTACGGTCACCGCGTAACATTTTGTGAGTGGCTGCAGGGTGTTATGGATAATGACTTTTTGTGCAAAATACTTTTTTCCGATGAGGCTACTTTTATGAATTCAGGACATGTAAATAAACATAATCTGCATTATTGGGCCGTTGAAAACCCACATTGGATGCGATCTGTTCCCTTTCAACATCGATGGTCTTTAAATGTTTGGTGTAGCATAATAGGAGATTTTGTGATTGGGCCTTATTTTTTTGAAGAAACTGTAAAATCTGAAAGTTATTGTGATTTATTAAAAAATCATTTACCTGCGCTTTTGGAAGCTGTGCCACTACACATCAGAAGAGAAATGTGGTTCCAACAAGATGGCGCTCCTCCACATTTTGCAATCATCATCAGACAATTTTTGAATGAAAAATTTGGGAACAAATGGATAGCTCGCGGGGGACCTCATCAATGGCCTCCTCGATCCCCCGATCTAACACCATTAGATTTTTTCTTATGGGGATATGTAAAGGAGAAAGTTATGTTTGAACCGCCGACGACAAAAGAGAATATGAAACAAAGAATACGTGACGCTTGCGCTTCAGTGACTCCCGAAATATTAATTAATGTTAGAACAACTTTGATGTTTCGAGTGAATAAATGTTTACAAGCCCGTGGTAGACATTTTGAACATTTAATTTAAGGAACATTTTATTTATTCACGAGTAAGCAAAGGACTCAATAATAATTCAATAACGCTATTTCCGACCGCTTCAAGTAAGTACCTACAAGTCGAAACTTCAAACTGTTATAATCTCATCATGGAAATATCTGACAAAAAATGTTTCAGACAAAATTTACTTGTTTTTTTCCTGTAGAATCTAAATATGTAACGTTTTATAGGGGGTTCCACTTAAAATTATAAAGGTACCCCCGCCCCCCCCATTAAAGAAGAAGGGTGGGCCACATCATGTTTATGTAGTTAGAAAGGCCCTTCAGATCCATGCAATTTGAGGCCAAGAACTTTAAAATCGATGTGATAGTTTTCGAGATATTGAGCTGTTAAGAGTTATGTGGGCCACCCTGTATATAATTCTTCTGTGCGTGTGTATGTGACTAAACTCCTCCTAAACGGCTGGATCGATTTTGATGAAATTTTTTGTGTGTGTTCAAGTGGATTCGAGAATGGTTTAGATTCACAATTCGGTCCACTACAAAATGTTTTTTTAATTAATTTTTTATTTATAATTTGTTGTTGATCTTGTGTTGTGCCTTCAGGCGATTTTTAGGGATTTCGGGTTCTGGAGCGGTTGAAGAATTTGAATTCACCGGTGTCCGAGTAACAGTCGAGTGTTTATTGCCAAAACGAACTTCTTACAATCTGCTCTTTTACAATTGTTCGTTCTTTTATATCGTATCGCGTTGCGTGTGGATGACCAAAAAAGGTCGTGCTGCCCGGCGCGTGCTCTGCTAGCTTGCAGAGTTTCGCTATCGGTATGTACTGCTGATTCGGACATTCTTTAGCCGGGCGATGGTCGTACGATGACCCTTATGCTCGTTGCCGGGCACAACACTTGGAATGTTTTACATTGGATCTGGCAGACAGCGCTGCGATCGCGGTGTCGAATATTCAAAAATATTTTATTTTACTTCCAGTTTGTCCCGATAATTGATAAGTCGAATTGTGGTAACTGTACACGTGATGACGTCAGGTATTGTAATAACATTTTTTATAAAAATTTTCTTCAAAACGGTACAGATTGTTACAACTTATTCAAAAAAGTTTGAAATTTTCGGATTTAAGACGTGTGTACAGAACAACGTCTGTCGGGTCCGCTAGTATATATATACAGTGTGTCCCACGTAACTGGAAACACTCCAATATTTCCTAAACTATTAAAGATACAGGAAATTGCTTTGGTGGTCATTGCATGATAAGATAGAGCAACATTTTGACATAGACAAATTTTTTTTTGCATTATTATTTTCAAAAATACAATGGCAAAGTTTGGTTTTTTAAATGGAACTATATATTTTTCTTTCGATCATTTGATAGTGCTTTTGAAATCGAATTCACTAAGCTTGCATGTATACACTTGATTTTCATTTGTTTACGAGATATTGCGCTATCAAATTTGGATATTTTTCACGGGAAAAATTCCCTTCAGTGGGAAATATCAGCAGGGGTCCTGTTCGCGCGTCAAGTGCCACATGTTAAGCAGGACCGCTTGAAATGGATACCACAGGCGGCCAGTGGGACGGCAGGCCCAAACTTCACGCGCGAATAGGACCCCTGCTGATATTTCCCACTGAAGGGAATTTCTCCCGTGAAAAATCTCCAAATTTGTTAGCGCAATATCCCGTAAACAAATGAAAATCAAGTGTATACATGCAAGCTTAATGAATTCGATTTCAAAAGCACTATCAAATGATCGAAAGAAAAATATATAGTTCCATTTAAAAAACCAAACTTTGCCATTATATTTTTGAAAATAATAATGCAAAAAAAAATTTGTCTACGTCAAAATGTTGCTCTATCCTATCATGCAATGACCACCAAAGCAATTTCCTGTATCTTTAATAGTTTAGGAAATATTGGAGTGTTTCCAGTTGCGTGGGACACACTGTATAAAAGAGAAAATGAAACATAAACTTACGATAGAAAATATCAGGAAAGGCTATTTAATTAAATTTCTTTTATATCCGCGATTGTGATTCGGACGACGATGAGCTTTTTGGCAATGGAACCGGGCCCACGGGAAATTCTCCAAGGCAGCAGTCTCGTGGGCCGTTTCTCTCATACCTGTGTTACGTATCCGTCTTGGAAATTTCCTTATATGGTGTTACAAACCCTTCTCAAGAAATTTCCTTATATGGAATCGGATGTGTGCACCCGACACCAACCGTCTTCTAGAAAATTCGAGACCAACGCAAAGCAAGGGCGCGGTCCTACAGGTCACGTAGAGTCAGTCCCCACCACCCTTTTTACTCTAGTTTTTGAGTATAAAAAGGGTGGCGACAAGGGCACCTGGGGTCTAGTTGAAGTCTAGAATCAGTTCGATACACGTCAGTACGTTCTTTTCGGATAATCTCTGCAACGAGGAAACTCTGCGAGATCGGGTATTCAAGTCCCTTTCAAGCACTCACAGTAACTATACAGTACGTTGTCTGCTGTTAAGCATTATTATAATCGTTGTAATCCGCCCCCGTTTGCTCGTGTTCGTGAAAACCGAGAAGGATTAGATTCTTGCTTCGCGGAATCGAAACTAAACTTTATTTATTCAACTCATTTCAAACGTGCAACCTAGAGTTCAATTCATTGAATACCGCGACAATTACACACAACAATTGTAAGGTCCGGAATAGAGAATAAACTCATACTAGTTTAATTTACATACTATTGTACAATTATATTTACTGTCCAGAAACCCACTAAGGTGTACCTTTACCGCTCGAGGTACATCAATCAAGTTACGAGACCTAATACTAACGCTTCCTGCGGCTCCCTACGTTAGCCATACGTAGGTTCGTCCGCATATCACTCTCCTGACGCTCCCTACGTTAGCCATACGTAGGTTCGTCCTCCACTCTACACCTTTCCTGTGGCTCCCTACGTTAGCCATACGTAGGTTCGTCCACCATAGCCAACCTCCTGGAGCTCCCTACGTTAGCCATACGTAGGTTCGTCTCCACGTCTACTTCCTTAGGCTCCCAGTGTTAATAACAACACTGGTCAAGCCATTAACAATTACCATATACCTAAATTAAGCCCCGGCTACGCAGCCGCCCCCTCCGGCTCGTAACAAAACTGGTGACAGCGGTGGGATCCACTGAATAAATATCCGTAAGGATACCGTGGATACAACTGGACTTGTATTATAATTGTTCTATAGGATTTTCGCGTTAAAATGCCAGAAACCAGGCTTTCGGCTGACGAAGTCGCGAATCTTACCTTAACAATGGCTAATTCTATGGCCTTGTTAACACAGCGTAATTGTATTCAATTCGCTACCGCGCCGATACCCACTTTCGATGGCGAGAATCCAGCTTTGTCGGTTTTCGCTCAGAGTGTAGAAAACGGGCTCGCGTTAATACCAGATACGTCGGAAACAGAGTATCTGAGTATCGTGTTGACTAAACTCACCGGTCCGGCGCGGATTAGTATCCAAGATAAACAATTCAACAATGTAACTCAATTGTTACAACATTTGAAAAAACGATACGCTCCTGGGAAGAACTTGGCGTATTTCCAAGCTGAGGTTTCGCGCCTTAAGATCCGTGAGGACGAATCGCTAAGGAAGTACATCGACAGAGCCAGCAAACTTGCCCATGGATCTCGTATCGCGATCCGCGAGAGGTACACGACCAACGTGGATCAGCTCATCAAGGAGATGGAAATGGACATCTTGGAGAATTTCCTTGAGGGTTTACCGGAGCGTGTGGCCTGGAGAATCGCCGCTCTGGACAAAAAGATTAAAACTTTAGAAGAGGCGTACGAAGCTGTGTTACAAATTGAACGTCGCCTCAAGAACCGACGACAGATTCAGGAGAAGGCATCACCTAGTCGTCGTAGAGAAGAGGATTTTCTCAGCTGGAGACGTCCTCGAGAGAAGGAACACAGGCGTGTGTACCCTCAGTCACCGTCACCCTATCGGCAAAGACCAAGGGATCGCAGCACATCTGGTTCCGAACCGGAGTTCGAAGAACGAGCTTCACGTGCAACGGCGTTGACTTTACGTAAGCATGATTATTCACGCTCTCCAAACCACTCACCGGAGGCGCCAAAATATGACGAGCCGTTCAACACCAAACACGATGTTTACGACTTTTATTGCGCAAACTGCAGTACGGTCGGACACGGTTGGAAGGATTGTGAAAAATCACCTCGCCGCGAAAGACCCCGATTCCAGTATCGAAGGGAGTCACGAGGGAATTTCTCACCTTTGAGGAAACCTTTAAACTCCAACAACGCTCACCCAAACGGCGAGGCGGTGAGCGTACGCAACGAAGATCGCCGGAAAATGGTCCGATTTGCAGACCAGAAACAGGAAGACGAATCAAGGAAGCACCAACCCCACGCATCAGGATCAAGGTTCCAGAACTGGAAAAAGGAACGGGAGAATTTCTAATTGATGGAGGAGCTTCTGTAAATCTGGTAGTTCTTCATGCTCTAGGGGAAAAGGCCGGAATCACATCGAAGGAAGGTCTTAAAATCGCTGGGCTCGCATCATCTACGATCCGAACCTTGGGAACTACCAGTTTGCAAATTAATGGATCTGCTACGGAATTTTACGTAGTAGAGGACTTGCCTATTTCCGCTGATGGACTCATAGGAAGCCCTTTTTTATTACAGGAAGGGGCTGAAATTTCCTATTACCATAAAACCTTGGTAACTCGTAACCAACCTATTAAACCTATATTCTTCAGTAACGCTGAGGAGATGGAACTGCATCCAGTATTGCCAATTAAACATAGATTGCCAGGACGCACAGCTCTCCAAATTGCAGTTCCAGTCGCAAATCCGGAGGTTATGGAAGGGTACCTAGCACGAATCAAGACTCCTGAACAGGTCTACATTGGAGAAGCAGCAGTCTGCAATCATGATGGAATTTGCTATGTCCTAGCCACAAACACCGGAGAAGACGAAATCGAAATCGACATTGAACCACAACGCATACATCCGTATGAGATTTTTGACTCATCAGATGACGATCCTATTCCTTCGTATCTAGCAAAGGAAACAAAGGAAGACAGAACTACACGTATCCAAGATCTTTTAAGGACCGATCATCTAAACTCTGAAGAACGACAACATGTGTTCAAAATTGTCAGGGAATTTTCTGATAGATTTTTCCTACCTGGAGATAACCTGGGCAAGGTTCCAAATTTTCATCACTCTATTTACACAACAGACGACATTCCGATTAATACTAGACAGTATCGGTACCCACCAGTACATCAGGAGGAGATACAACGACAGGTTGGAGCTCTGCTATCGCAGGGTATTATTAGACCATCCACCTCACCATACAATTCTCCTTTATGGATTGTACCGAAGAAACCGGACGCCGATGGTAACAAACGTTGGCGAATGGTAATCGACTTTCGTGCATTAAACGAAAAAACAACAGGCGACAAGTTTCCATTACCTAATATTCCAGAAATACTAGACAAGGTAGGCGGAGCAAAATACTTCTCAATATTTGATTTGGCAAATGGATTTCATCAGATTGAAATGAACCCAAAGGACAGACAGAAGACCGCGTTTACAACCCCACATGGACATTTCGAGTTTGTGCGTATGCCTTTTGGTTTGAAGAACGCACCACCGACATTCCAACGCGTCATGAACCGGGTAACATCAGGCCTGGAAAACGTACTTGTGTTCATAGATGATATGATTGTTTTTTCTTCATCGCTGCGTGAACACGAAATTAAAGTTAAAAAGCTATTCGATCGCCTCAGGGAACGACATCGCCTTACTCTACAGACTAATAAATGCGAATTCCTACGCAAAGAGGTTGCCTATCTGGGACACATTTTGTCTGCTGACGGGGTTAAACCAGATCCTAGGAAACTTCACGCCGTAAAAAACTTTCCGATTCCAAAAACACAGAAGAATGTGCAACAGTTTCTGGGACTGACGGGATACTATCGCCGATTCATCAAGGATTACTCTCTAAAGGCAAAACCACTAGTTCAGCTGTTGGGAAAAGGAACCCCTTTCCAATGGACTGAAGAACAACAAGGGAGTTTTGAACTATTGTGTAAAGAACTCTGTACACAACCAATATTACAATATCCAGATTTTGAACGACCATTTGTTATCACGACGGATGCTTCGGATCATGCGATTGGGGCAGTTTTAAGCCAAGGAGAAATTGGACGAGACTTACCAATTGCATACGCTTCTCGAAGTTTGAATCCAGCCGAAAGAAATTATTCAGCAACGGAAAAGGAGTGTCTAGCCATGGTATACGCAGTACAGTATTTCCGACCATATGTCTTCGGACGAAGATTTACACTTGTCACGGATCATCGACCGCTGGTTTGGTTACATTCAGTTAAAGACCCCACTTCACGGCTAGTAAAATGGAAATTAAGACTCTTAGAGTACGAGTACGATGTTATTCACAAGCCTGGGAAAATAAACAAAAACGCAGACGCTTTATCCCGGAACCCTCCTACAGTCTGTCTCCCTTTGATTCCACGAGAAGACAAGGAGTTCAAAGTGCCAATACCAAACCCGGACCCTCAGCCGGATACCATTGGTCGACGCATCCATGAATTGCGACGAGATCGGGAGAAAAGACCAACATACACGGAAGATACCAGCAGTTCTGATGAAGCGACAATCACGCCTCAACCCCGATCAATTAGAAGAAGGAAAATACATCAAGATCCAACCGACAGGATCACACCAATCATAAAATCACCATTACCTACTCCTTCACAAAATCTGTTGGAACTACGGGATGATATCAACCTAACCTCTCCATTTATGCCAATAGCGCATTCCACTCAAACCGCTGGTCATTTCATACCAAGTCCAACCACTTCCGAGACTCCACAAAATACTGAAGATTTAATATCTTTCGATGAAGAGGAAAACAGTCAGACTACCATAAGGCCTGCGTCTACTGTCGTGGAACTACCTGACCCTCCTACACCACCAACAGACGGACCAGATGTCCAAGGTTTACAACCACCCCTACAACCTGCCAGACCGCAGACTCCACCGGGTACACAAATTCAAGAAAACACTCCAATGCACTTTAGTAATACTCTGCCCATCTGCTATGAATCAGCAGCGGACTCATTATCATCACACCCAGAAGACTCATCATTGGAAGAAGAACAAGATGATCACGGCCGCTGTAAAATAATAAATTGCGAAGAAACGCTCATCACCACAAAGGGAAACTACGCACACTTGACATCCGCAGATTGCCAACTAATTGATCCTGGAGGAAGAATGCTTGTCGATGTTGGCTATCTCGGAAAGGAGGACCTCTGCAACAATAATCCAAAGAAAGGACAAGTCGTTACCACATCCAGGCAAGAATTTCAAATCTTTACCGTTTTTGTTACACGGAATTTTTGGGAAGAAATCAAAGAAGAAGACGTCGTTTCGGCACTGCAAAACTTGAGAACCGCTCTCAGAGAAACCAGGACAACAAATATTCGACTGACTATAACCAGGAAGCAGGATCGACCTACCATTCAGAGATATCAAGCTCTGATTAATAAAGTATTTAAAGATACCAGCATAGAGATTACCCTATGCCTGGGAACAATAAGGTTACCATCTGAAAACATCCGAAAACAAATAATAGAGGAAGCCCATAGCAGTTTATTAGGAGGACATAAAGGAGTAACAAAAACCTACAAACGTATAAGAGCAAAATATTCATGGCCAGGAATGAGAAATGATATTCAAGAGTTCATCAGGAAATGCAAAAGCTGTCAGGAACAGAAGTTAGTAAGAGCGAAAACTCGACAACCGATGCTAATCACAGACACACCATTGGAAGCGTTTGATAAAATCGCTCTAGACACTGTTGGACCACTCCCTGAGACTTCTGGGGGAAACCGCCACATCTTAACCATGCAGGATAACTTGACCAAATATTGCATAGCCGTTGCACTACCAAACATCAAAGCTACAACCATAGCTGATGCGTTCGCGAGACATTTCATTTCAATTTTCGGAACACCTCGTGAAATTTTAACGGATAGAGGAACAAGCTTTATGGGAAAAGTCATGACGCACTTGGCAGAAATGTTCAAAATTAAACAAGTTACTACTTCAGGTTACAGACCACAAACCAATGGTTCTCTGGAGAGAAGTCATATCGTACTTATAGAATACTTAAAACATTACATGGATTCATACGAGGACTGGGACCTGTACCTACCCTTTGCAACGCTATCCTACAACACGTCAGTTCACGAAGCTACCAATTTCACCCCGCACGAGCTGATCTTTGGAAAACCAGCCCGACAACCAAGTTCTTTTCCAGAAGGAGAAGAATTGGATACTTATGGAACTTACCTCACTCATCTAATCACAAGACTGACTGAAACTCGCAATATAGCAGCAGATAATTTAAACACCGCAAAGGAACGATCCAAAAGATATTACGATAGACACGCAAGACCAGTTCAATTCAAAATTGGAGACTCAGCTTACGTATTAAAGGAACCAAGAAGCAAATTAGATCCACATTATGTCGGGCCATATGAAATAATAGACGTAACCGATTTAAACAATGTCGTCTTAAAAGCAGAAAATAATAAAATCATCACTAAACATCAAGATAAACTCAAAATCGCATATTCCGAATAACACAACCTCTATCCTTGCAGATAACAATCATGGATCGAATTACCACGCTACTGCTGTTCATCGGGTTGGCGATGAATTTGGACGCATCAGATGACGTTGGAATAACGACATTTGAACAGAACACGGGATTGTACTTTGAAAAATTACCACCTCTGAAGATCTACCATATTCAATGGCGTTTGGTTACCTCAATAGAAATCAAAAACTATCTTCGACACCGCCCAATGCTGGACGAACACCTGCACCAGATTGAAATGATTTGCAAGGATCATAACTTCACCAATTGCCCAAGCCAACTGTATGGACAACAATTGCGGGACAAGCTGGCGCAGACAGACAGATACAGCGATCTCTTGAAGGCTTTTACGGGAGACATCCCCAAGGAACAATACCACAGGATTAGAATCAGAAGAAGCGCTCCTCTTTCTTTCATTGGAACAATTAGCAAGGTACTGTTTGGGACCCTCACAGAAGACGATGCTCACTATTACAACCAAGAATTGGATAAATTATACACCGGTCAAGGACAGATGGCCGAAATAATAGCAAATCAAACTTACATCATGCGTTCTGAATTCGACAACCTCCACGCACAACTCCTAAACACGACGTTAGAAGCTCACTTTATAATGAATGAGGTTATCACTCTGGGGAAAGAATTACATAAAACTCAGACTGAAATCAAAGGAATGGAGATCAGGAACCTCTTGTTAGGGTGGACTGACCAACTGGACAAAGCCATTCAGGAATATCACTCAAGCCTGATCATCATCATAGATGCTATTCTTTTTGCTAAACAAGGGACTCTTCATCCGGCAATTTTGTCGCCACAACAGCTACTAGATGCAGCCAGGAAAATAATGGATTCTACCACTTATGAATTTCCCCTGACACCTACAGAAATACTTTCGGAACAATTCAGCGGAATTGCGAAATTTCATGTAACGTATACCAAAGGAAGAATACTATTTGAACTCATCGTCCCTCTACTGGATACTACAGTTTACGACCTGTATAAAGTACATTCGAGCCCAATAACCCAGGTAAAGGGTACAACAACGTTAACTGTTTTTATCAAACCTAGCACCCCATACCTCGCCGTAGCCATGAACGGCATAACATATGTCACTCCCGACGAAGAATATATCCGACAATGCTACAACCTCCACGGACACTACATCTGTCAAGCTACGATTCCAATAGCTTATCTGAGGAACAAACCAACCTGTGAGACGGAGCTCTTGAGCCAGACAACCATGGACAGCTGGAACATGTGCGACGTCCGCCTGACGCCAACCTTCAAGGACCTTTGGCAACCACTATTATATAAGCAAGATTGGTTGTTCTATGTGAAGGAAGGGAAAAAGATATATTTCTACTGTAGGGACCGGTCAGCTGGTTCACAATACATTCAGGGAACAGGGATCTTGAAATTAAAACCAGGCTGTACTGCAATAACGGATTCAACAAGAATTCGGGCATTGGATACAATCGAATCGAAAGAAGAATTCACTTACGCACCGACAATATCTTTAGATATAACAAGAATTTTGCCGGATTTTGGTGATCACCACGTGGAGGCAATCAAGCAGTTAACCAATTCAAACATTTCGCAAGCACAACCTACCAACAATTGGCCAAAAAACGAGGCGACCATTTCGCTAATGCAGCTAGAAGAAAAGGCACGGACTCTTGCAGAACACCACAAAACCAGGAACCAGATACGCGTAGGAACTTACGCGGGTGGGAGTGTCGCAATCTTACTAATCATTATCGCTGTACTTTGTTTAGTCCTGTTATATCTCAAGTTCAAAAGTAATAGAATCATTTGGCAATTTTGGTGTACTCATCCGACTCCGAATGGTGAAAGCATCGTAACAAACGATGTTTCATCTTAGAGGGGAGATGTTACGTATCCGTCTTGGAAATTTCCTTATATGGTGTTACAAACCCTTCTCAAGAAATTTCCTTATATGGAATCGGATGTGTGCACCCGACACCAACCGTCTTCTAGAAAATTCGAGACCAACGCAAAGCAAGGGCGCGGTCCTACGGGTCACGTAGAGTCAGTCCCCACCACCCTTTTTACTCTAGTTTTTGAGTATAAAAAGGGTGGCGACAAGGGCACCTGGGGTCTAGTTGAAGTCTAGAATCAGTTCGATACACGTCAGTACGTTCTTTTCGGATAATCTCTGCAACGAGGAAACTCTGCGAGATCGGGTATTCAAGTCCCTTTCAAGCACTCACAGTAACTATACAGTACGTTGTCTGCTGTTAAGCATTATTATAATCGTTGTAATCCGCCCCCGTTTGCTCGTGTTCGTGAAAACCGAGAAGGATTAGATTCTTGCTTCGCGGAATCGAAACTAAACTTTATTTATTCAACTCATTTCAAACGTGCAACCTAGAGTTCAATTCATTGAATACCGCGACAATTACACACAACAATTGTAAGGTCCGGAATAGAGAATAAACTCATACTAGTTTAATTTACATACTATTGTACAATTATATTTACTGTCCAGAAACCCACTAAGGTGTACCTTTACCGCTCGAGGTACATCAATCAAGTTACGAGACCTAATACTAACGCTTCCTGCGGCTCCCTACGTTAGCCATACGTAGGTTCGTCCGCATATCACTCTCCTGAGGCTCCCTACGTTAGCCATACGTAGGTTCGTCCTCCACTCTACACCTTTCCTGTGGCTCCCTACGTTAGCCATACGTAGGTTCGTCCACCATAGCCAACCTCCTGGAGCTCCCTACGTTAGCCATACGTAGGTTCGTCTCCACGTCTACTTCCTTAGGCTCCCAGTGTTAATAACAACACTGGTCAAGCCATTAACAATTACCATATACCTAAATTAAGCCCCGGCTACGCAGCCGCCCCCTCCGGCTCGTAACACGTGATTGTACATTTTTATAAATCAAACGGAAACAAAGAGTAACAAGAGTAATTTCGATACCTTGAGCGTTCTAATAAACGGGAGGATCTAGTGGAAAACTTTCAGGACGAGCAGTCTTGTAGATCGCCCGTTTTGCCTCACTATTTCCAGATTCGTCGTATTGGATAGGAAAAAACAGACAACTTACCAAGTACGATGTTAAATAATATATGATAATATATTTATATATGCTTAGTTTGTTGATGTGGTCTGGTAATCTGGAAAGTAAAAAAAAGATGAAAAACTTTGTCACACGTGCACTACGCGTTCGCGATCGGCCTTCTTTTTCGGTGTTACGGTTAAACGAGACGAAACAAGAATATAATATATGGAAAACGACGCGACGCGAGGAAAGAAAATATAAATTATCAATGACGGCTTAAAATTGAAAGAGAAAAGGATAGAATAATGTGTTGCGTGAACGCGCGTATAAAGGGTCTCCTCGTCATGCGGGGCCCGTCCGGGAGGTGCTGCCACCGTGCGTTCTCTTTCGCGATCTAAAATCTTGGTGGGAGCAACGCGTTCCGCGTAGCCATATTGAGTTTTGTAATGACATAGTCAACACCTTACTGCGCATCTTTTATATAAAATTACGTGTTCGGTGAAGATTTAGCCTCGGAATACAGACTCATGCAACTCCTCGTCACTTCGGGGATACGATATTGGTGTGTTTTCCTTGCATAACGGTTACCTCGCATCTTGTGGTGAAAAACATTGTAAAAACATTGCGAACATTCCCGAACCTTGTCGGTCACCTCAAATCTAAGTGTGAACATTGGTTGGTTGTGAAGCGCGAGTGACAGGCCGAAATAAACTTTTTGTATTTTTTCGGACCGCGCGGGCGCCCCGTAACGGTGTACCGGCCACCTCACCCTCTTGTTGTGATACCTCAAGGTTATTTTAATAAACTGACATACGTTTTGACAACCTCGAACATTTTGCAAGTGGTTTTTTTCTTGGTGTACGGATTCTACCCTGCCTCCTCTCGTTCCCCTCTAAACATAATGAAAAGTATGAAAAATTTAACGTATCCACAAGAGTCTTTAACGCGGAAAACGAGAACCGTAATCTCCCGGCACTCTGCCTTTTTGCAAGATCTTTACCGGGCAGCTAATTTTTGCAATTTCACACGAAAACTATTGTTCGACGTACCTCACGATTATTCGACGAAGAGTGATTTGCCTCAGTCAAGCGATCGACGTCTCAGGGTTCGACCCGCGATCGGTACCCCAAAGTGGGAACATCATTTAGCAAATCAGGGTACGTGTCGAAGGGGAAGGCTCACGTGTATTGGATTAACTAGCTGCGCTTTTTAGTTTCCCATCCCATCTTGACCTTCTATTCTAGCTCTGTCTAATGTCGTCTGTTTCCTTCTACCCCTCTAATACACGAAATTCGTGCATCGCAATTCTAACAATTCTAGAAACGTATTACGACTCGATTTTATTTGAATTTCGTTAATCGATGAGGCTTTTACGAACGATGTTAACATGCTTTAATCAAGATAGAAATTTTCCTATTAATCGATTCAGTGTATTGAATGATCATTAAAATTTTTCGTTCTTTATTTGCGTTTTGCGGTTTGCGTGATAAGGGGCAATCTATATTTTATCATTAGCTAATCATGAATATATTTCGCATGTTGTTTAGCGCGTATATTAGATATTGGATCTACGCATATTAAATACTGTTGCGTCGCGTCGGCGAGAAGTTCCCGCTCTTTCGATGCATCGACCGCTTCTTGATGTATCGAAAGAGTCATCGATTGCTCCGTCCGAAGCTGTCGACGAATCACGAGGAGAAGCTATCCCTTGTTTCGAGCGGAAACACGTCACCGGATGCTTGAGGTCTCTTAGACAACCGCGCGTCTTTTGAATATCAGAATGTATCGGGAAGCCAACCTGTACAGACCTATTGCTTAAAACCCCTGTGTATTTGAAATATAGACAGTCTAATTTGCTTCCTGTTTATTTATTTGACTATGGAAAGTGCGAGCTCCACTCTCCGGCGCAACAATATTAACGATAATATATATATGTACATATAAAAGTTTACGAGAATGATAATAGAGGGTGTCCTGTAACACCTGTAACTTCCGGAAACGGGTGGTAGCTGGGGTGATTCTGAACAACTTTTTCCTTTATCAAAATGTCGTTTGATGCTTCGTTTTTGAGTTACTAACGAAAAACACTGGTCAATCAGAGGTTGGCTTTCAACTGTGCTCGGTCATGGTCGTGAACAAATGCATTGGCACAGTGTGGGTATCAAGGGAAGAGTGCGATAAATGTTACATCGTCTTAAATTAACAACAATGTGAAATTATTCGTTATTCATGAATCATATCATACTATTATATAAAGAGACAGCGTTTGTTTGTATGTACAGAAAAATTTCAAAAACTACTTATCCGATTGATACCAAATTTTAACAGTGGCTTCCTTGCCTTCTCTGGAGTGACATAGGCTATATTATTTTAATAAAAATGATATTACGTCCGCGTAAAAGTACGTAAGAATATTTTGAGGTGACTGCACGTTCGTGGCTACCCAAAAGAGAACTCGCAAAGTTTGCATAATATCCCTACTCCTTACTAATATATAAAAGTGAAAATGCTGATCGTTTGTTCCTCTTTCACGTTTAAACGGCTAAACGGATTTTAAGGAAATCGATATATAAATAAATGAATGTTTCTTTGTTTGTCCAGTATGCGTTCCTACACCATTCATCCGGTTGTGATGAAACTTTGGTGAGTTGTTGTGCAAACGCCCGCGAAGGTTTCTGGGCGTGTACAGGAAATCTTGGATATATGCAAGAGAAACTGGGACCCAAACATTGCATATATCCAGTCGAGGTGTCGTATCTCGGGTTACACGCGACGTTAGCCAAGCGTGAACGTAGAAAGGGACATACAGTGGAAGACAGGGAGAGGTCCAATGATCAAAGGAAAAAGCCGAAAGGTATCGGTGTGACTAATACCAATTCAATTATAAAACTTTTTTATTTATTTTTTTTTTTTTAATGAAACTTTTACTAGCGCATTGGTGAGATTTTTCTGATTAAAATGATACCAAACACGATATAGTTTTAATTATAATTACTTGCTAAAATTGATAGAAGTTGGCGAAAAGCCAGAGAGATTAAATCAAAACATTGCATATACATACTGGAGGTGTCGAAGTTTGACTGGACAAGAAGGACAACGACCAGCCCAAACCCCTGATCCTAGAAACATGAAATTCGAGTAGTGTATTCCTTTCATGACGTAAGCACCCACTAAGAAAGGATTTTTAGAAATTGGACCCTTAAGAGTGTATTGTTTTGGGTTAAAATCTATTTACACGGATTACATAAATCGGACTTAGTTTTTGCTTACGAGGGTCACCCATACAAATGATTAAAAACACAATTCAGGATTTCGTTCTAATCAACCTCTAAAGGCGCAAATCTAGATTCAGGGGTGAAGGTAATTATTTAGATTACGGACCGCACCTCCGATTTCCCACTTTGGGGTACCGATCGCGGGTCGAACCCTGAGACGTCGATCGCTTGACCGAGGCAAATCACTCTTCGTCGAATAATCGTGAGGTACATCGAACAATAGTTTTCGTGTGAAATTGCAAAAATTAGCTGCCCGGTAAAGATCTTGCAAAAAGGCAGAGTGCCGGGAGATTACGGTTCTCGTTTTCCGCGTTAAAGACTCTTGTGGATACGTTAAGTTGTTCAGAATAACGCCTTTGACAACATATTTCAAGGTGATCGAAATCGGAGGTGGCTCCCTTATTCTAAATATTTACCAAAGAATATTATTTTCATAAATGTTACATAGTCTTAAATTAACAACAATGTGAAATTATTTGTTATTAATAAATAACAAATAAACTAATAAGTTGTTTAGAAGTAAAGTGTTTTATCATTTATGAAAAACTGTTTTTTTTTAACAGCACGTTTCCAGGTGGATAAATTGTTTTAAAAAAATGATTTTTCTAACTAATGTTAGAAAAAGATAATTAGACTTACACATTCATCCACAAATGAACCTGCTTCGACGGAAGTGGATCGTTGACGCTGAGTCGTACTGCCGATCCTGATCTTTCCAGGCAATACGAAACAGTTGACAATACGGCTAGGTCGTTGAACGCGCTTCACTGCAAGGGGAAAGGTGGGGATAATTTTGAAACGATTTATTTTTCCTACGTGTAACCAAGCCGGTCACTGAGTGACGAATGAATGCATTATTTTTTTTTCCCTTTTTTTTTGTCGGCGGGGAAATACATTTACGTACGCGGTGTGGGACTCAAAGGTGCTTACAGCACCCCAATACCCACTCAAACCCCTCCCTCACCGGGCCGATTGTAGTGGCCGTGGTGTCAGCCGCAGCAGCGGGTGGTGTCACGTTATCGTGGTCAGGATGGGTTCGACGTACCCCGCCTCGACCTTTTAGCAGGCCTCCGCGCGCCGTTGTACGTTTTGTTGCACTTTCCGCAACGTATCGCATGATATTGTCGCGACAGCGTTGCGGATGCGTGCGATCACCTCATTCCTCGTGGTCACGGGTTGCCGGTATACTGCAGTCTGAAAACATGAAGAAAAAAGCAAAATGCGTAAATAAAGATTTTTAAAGTTAGTGCAAAATGATAATGATACTGAACGTACCTTCAGGTGTCCCCAGAAGAAAAAGTCCAACGGATTCATATCCGGAGACCGTGGGGGCCACGGTACAGAACCGCCGCGGCCAATCCACCTGTCGCGAAAGACTTGATCTAAGTAAGCCCGAACATTTGCGACATAATGGGCGGGGCCCCATCATGGTGGAAATACATGTTCATCCGAATCTCGTAAGGAATGTCATCCAAGAGGTCCGGAAGAGCATACTCCAGAAAATTTCTGTATGTTGTTCCATCCAATCTAGCGCGTAGAATGTATGGCCCAACAACAAAATCATCGCAAATGCCGGCCCATAGATTGACTGACCAGCGGTCTTGTGCTGCATGTGGACGAATCGCAATCGGATTCTCATCGTTCCACAGGTGCGAATTGTGGACATTAAAGCACCCCTCCCATGTAAAAAGGGCTTCATCTGTCCACAAAATGTACCTGCAGAACAACAGATTCCGCTCGATTTTTCCCAACAGCCACCTTGAATATTCCATCTGTTCGACGTAATCTCTGGGGAGCAATGTTTGTACCCGTACAAATTTGTACGGGTGCATTCCTTCCAGCTGCAGTTCGCGATACACTGTGGACCGGCTGACACTAAAATTGAAAAAACATAATACACAATACTTCCATTTTTATTATGAAATGTATTTTCAAATGTATGTATATGAAAATTCAAACTTACTCCACCCGTTTGCTAACTTCTCGCACACTCTGAGTGCCATCCCGGTCGAACTCTGCAAGAACTTCTTCCAACCGCACCGTGGAAGTTCGACGCGATCGGCCCGTTTCGCTGTGATCCGGTTGAAACGACCCGGTCGTATGAAGGCGGCTAGCCAACCGGCGCGGGCGGAAAGCTACCGCAGTGGGTGTTGGTTCGCCGGGATGCAACTCGCGGTACCGGGCAGCGGCAAGATTTGCATTGCATGGCACTCCGCGTATATAAAAAACATGTTGTAATGTTCTGCGTTTGTACGTAGCATGTTCAATGTTTCGTTCGCGACTAATTTTGTCAGTTGAAAACGTTTTCAGGGTCCTAGATAGAAGTTCGTTAAGGAAGGGACATTTTTACAAAAATATGGGGAAAAAAATGATTATTATTGGTGCAATTAATAGCGAGGGTCAGCCACGTGATTTTGTTTAGTTGACGACGAGCCAGTATCAAAAGTATAGTCAACCACGGAAGTTTTTGTACACCGTTTAAAACAGATTAGCCCATTTAAAATTGGACAAACTGTAATTTCTTAAAACAGCAAAAGTACATAGCTTAGTAAATTAATTTGCGACGACAGCCGCGGATCGGCGTCGCGCATCGCGGGCCCCACCATTAGACTATAATTAGGACCGATCGATGCGATGATGGATGAGTTGCCTCGGGGCTTCGGCCCCGAGGGGACGTCCTAGGAGGTCCAGACCGGAGCACCAGAGCTCTCGATGCCATGGGTTTCCTGGCGAAGAGATCTCTGGCCAACGGGACGTAGCATTGCACTACGCTACGACCTGGCAGCTCCTATAGGTCCAGCGGCCGTAGGCGTCTAGCCTCGTCAGTCCCGTGGTTGACCCGTGGTGACCAAGCTAGTGCGCGTTCATAATCTCTGCTGGTGCTTCCGCGGGGATTCCGAATGCTAGCTTACACGGCACCGCATTTTTGCCTTTGGCAGCCGATTCCGTCCAGCTTCGTGGCGTTACCCAGGCTGGCCAGGATATGTCGTCGTCTCGTTCGCTGTTCGGTTCTACCTCGGCGTACGAGAAGACGAGCCGCGTGAGGCAAGCGGGCGACAACTCCACCGCAGCGCGAAACACCGCAGCGCGTTTGAATAAAACACCGTCGGCCCAATCGGGTCATTCCTTTCCCGACTCTTGCGTCCGCTCTCTCGACACGCGATAGTGTCTCGGCGCTTTCGCTAATTTGTTCGCGTTCGCGCTCCGCTTGCGCCCGCGCTCCGCGTACACCAACGTGCGTCCGTTTAATTCGTAAGGCGGTAGCGACCGCAGTAGTTTGTAAGAGCGTTAGATGTAAGTTCCGCGTAATTTCTGTGACGGACCGGGTTCCGACCGTAGTATGTAAGTCCCGTATGTTAGTTTTAAGCATCACGGCTCCACGCGTCTAACCCCCAGACGATATTCTGATTATAGTATCCGAGGCAGGAGGGTACCGCCAGACCAGCCCGGTGGGAGTAGGACCGCCGCTGTAACATCGTAGTAGTCAGTAGTTTCTTCTTATTTGAATAAATTTATATTTTTCTACTTATATCTGCCTCGTCATTTCCTGACCTGTTCCCTTGAGAACCCTGGCACGGGGAAACCGACCGCGGTGCGCAACGCCGTGCGCACCGAACCGACCGACCCCGTTACAAATTTTTATAGCTTGTCCAAAAGCCTCAAATTATTTGGTCGAATTTTAAATGAGGTATTCTGTTTTAAACGGAGCGCAAAGACTTTTGTATGCTGCTCTTCCGAAGAAATCGGTTCGCAACATTCGCGAGCGTGGCAACATCCCCTAAAAAAAAACCGATCTCGCGGCATGTCTGAATGTGTGTGCGTGTGAGAATTCGTTCATTCTGGTGTGAGATCAATTATTTATTACACAATAATGCATTCATTCGTCGCTAAGTGACCCACTTGGTTACGTGACCGCACCCGCTGCCGCGACTGACACCACGGCTACCACAATCGGCCCGGTGAGGGAGGGGTTTTAGTGGGTATTGGGGTGCTGTAAGCACCTTTGCGTCCCACACCGCGAACGTAAATGTATTTCCCCTCCGACAAAAAAAAGGAAAAAAAAATAATGCATTCATTCGTCACTCAGTGACCTACTTGGTTACACGTAGGAAAAATAAATCGTTTCAAAATAATCCCCACCTTTTCCCGTGCAGTGAAGCGCGTTCAACGACCTAGCCGTATTGTCAACTGTTTCGTATTGCCTGGAAAGGTCAGGGTCGGCAGTACGACTCAGCGTCAACGATCCACTTCCGTCGAAGCAGGTTCATTTGTGAATGAATGTGTAAGTCTAATTGCACTGTCCAACAAATTTTAACTTTTTTTTTGTGTTCCGATCTCCACTAGGTGATTCTTATAGTGCTCTGCACGCTGATTACAAATCTGCAAACCGTTTTGCCCCTATACGTACAGTTTTTGAGAAATTTGTTTTTGAAAAAAAAAACATATTTTTCAGATTTAAACAAATTTTCTGACGTAATTATAAACGATATTGCAATTCTATTTACACTGAAAGATTCTGTAGACTTTCCTGAATACAACGATACCTATCTTTAATACATTATAAATGTTTAAGTATATTTAAATGATCATTGAACGCGGAGGGACCCCGAATTGGCACCAATTTTTAAGGATATTTTTCAATTTATCTGAAAAAGTAGAGGTCCAGTGTAAAATCGAATTATACCACGCGATGGAGCGGATTTTTATCTTGACAAACCACCCAGAGAAAGTTGCAACATCGATTTCTTTATTAAGCCAGAAAGCGAAATAGCTTTGCAGGAGACGAAGTACCGACAGTGGCTCTCCGCGCCAGGACGGCTCCTTGGCGTTCCGCTTAATGTAGTTGCTTTAAGGGGGTAGACACGGATAATGCAGCGAGGTGACATTACCGGCAAAAATGGGCCTAAAAAGGGGTTTACGGGAATACACTTTTCGTCCTTATATGAGAAGATTTGGGGCTGGGTGACGGCTCATTCGAAAGAGGAAGGTCCAATGCAGCGCGGTCTGGTCATGGTTCAACAAAATTGTGTTGATATCTAATAATATGAGTGTCCAAAGTAGAGGAAAAATCGACAAAATACATCCGCAGATTCCAAGTATTTTTTAGGTCACTAAAACAGTTCTGTGACTCAAACGGTGACCAGACCGCCCTGCATTGAACCTTCCTCTTTCGAATGAACCCTTATTTAGATCAAAATCTTCTCATATAAGGACGAAAAGTGTATTCCCGTAAAAGCATTCCCAAAGACGAGTTCCGCCATTATCTGGATACTACAGAGCAAGTTACGTGACAAATTTAGTTCAGCTAGTAGTTATAAGGTGGCGTCTAAGTAGAAAGGCTGCCGATCTGGAATCGTAGCCAGAATCAAGCGTCAGCTTGATTACGTCACTCGAACTGTGCTGCGAAGGCAAGCGAAAAAGGCAACAACGCACGAACGCTGAGTGAGACGCACTACAGTCATGCTGTCCTTCTCTCATTCTGCATGTTGAGATTGTCCTTTTTCGCTAAGATTTGACTGCCGTCCGCCTGGATTTTTCACAGCGCCCCATAACAAACCTCGCCTCATTCAAACTATATCGTGTGTGGTATCATTTTAATCAGAGAAATTTCACCAATGCGCTAGTAAAAATTTCGGTTAAAAAAAGTCAAAAATAAAAAAGTTTTATAATTGAATTAGTATTAGTCACACCGATATGTTTCGGCTCTTTCCTTTGATCATTGGACCTCTCGCTCTCTCCTCCACTGTCTGTCCCTTTCTACGTTCACGCTTGGCTGGCTATCGCATATAATCCGAGATTCGACACCTCTGCTGAATATATGAATTGTTGCACATATTCAACTTTCACTGTACAGACGCGAGGTCCCTCCATTTATTAGTTCTAATAGTACCATATTAATTTTTTATGCAGAATGTTTCAAGGAGTTGACACAAGTAAAAAAAATGCAATTCTACTTATATAAAAAATGGAATTGCATTTTTTGAGTGCATCGTTGCATTCACGAAGAAAATGAAATCACAGAAAAATATACATTATCATACCATTGAACTTTTACATAAACAGCTTTTTCCTATCTCTTACCAAATTCAAGATATAACCCGTCCCAATGGCATGACGTATCCTGTATACTTTTATTAATTAAAAAACATTTATTTAAAAAAGTTAATAACTTCTTCTAAAAATAATTCTCAGATTGCAAGTTCCTTCGGAGCAGTCATATATTTTTCAGCAGCGAGGAGTGCTACGGTGTGCTATGTAAAATCCACGCGTTTGGTCAGTCAGAATTTATCGGAGCGTGACAATTCTATCATTTGGGTTGAAAGAAAGATAGCATGATCATCGTACATCTCACTCTAAACGCGCGCCAATGTTTCGCTTTCGTTCTTCAGGCGTATCGTGGCGATGCCTCTGGCGAGATGAGCGTTTGAATGTGTTTGTAAAAATACTTGAGGCGCTGTTGCCTTCCTAGATCGTGTTGCGCGCACGCTAGCTGAGAATTAAACCTTTCAAGTTCGTAACAAAACACGCAAGTGGCTCCACCAGGCCCAACGAAAAAACTACTGTAATACCGACGTCCCGAATCGGTGACGTCACGTACTGTGTCTACCCCCTTAAGGTTAAGGAGAAATATTATCAACATCTTTCGCCATGCGGTTAAGCAGTGCGACGCATTTGGAAGTTTCCCCGCTCAACCGCGCAGAACAAGGGAAATACGATTTTGTTTTACCTCGCGAGCAATATACCTCTCCTACCTGCAAGGCATGCGTCAGCCGACCTTTCCACGAGGAATGAATGCAATTAAAAATCGAAAGCAATTAGAATGAAATGGAATGAAACTGTTGTATGATTATGGAATGCGAAGGTTTGCGTGACAACCACCGAGGTTTGAAATTTGTCGACCGACGTTCAAGTACGTTCGAGGCGAAGGTCGACCAAGGCAATAAACATCGACAACGAACTACAGTTAAACGTTAAACGTAGAACGTTTAGAAAATACGAAAATTGTTAAAACTGATGTACGCGGAACTAACAACCATTAAATGCAGTAACGAATTTGCATACATCCGCGATTTGATAATAATTACAAATGTCGATTGCCTTTTTCCGTAAACCGCCGAAATACAAATAAGAACGGAATAATTTCACGTTATTCATTATTAGTCATTCAATATAATAAGCTAACATCTATTAAAAAAGGCTAAATGTTCTTCGTTGCCGAAATATCATTTATAAATATCATTTATAAGAGCCTCTTTTACAAGTAAATTCAAACAAATAAGGTCGCAATAGATTTCGAATATTCCAGAAGTATAGAAATTGCGACGCACTAAATTCATCGCGTTAGAGGGGTAAAGAGAGAAAGATAGCTTACGATAGACAGAGTCGGAAGGAAGGTCAAGAAGGGATGAGAACTCGGGAAACGCGCCTAGACAAAACCAATACGCGCGGGCCTTCCCCTTCGACACGTACTCTGATTTGCCAAATGATGTCCCCACTTTGGGCCCTGAGATACGATCGCTTGACTGAGGCAAATCACTCTTCGTCGAAAAATCGTGAGGTACGTGACGGGGAACCCGTGTTCGCGTCGAGCAATAGTTTACGCGTGAAAAATCGTAGTAATTAGCTGACCGGTAAAGTCCTTATAAAAGGCAGAGTGCCGGGAGATTGCGGTTCTCGTTTCCGCGTAAAAGACTCTTGCGAATACGTAAAATCTTTCACACTTTTCAATTTCTATCTTTTCACTTTTGCTTTTAAATCGTCCGATGATTAATATATTTTCTTTTTCCGCGTCGCGTCGTTTTTGGAATAAATTATCGTTTTCGTTTCGTAACAGTAACACCGTCGAAAGGCCGATCGCGAACGCGTAGTGTGTGACAAAGTTCTCATCTCTTCTTCGCCTTCCAGATTTCCAGACAACACCAAGCGATCAACGAAACAATTTGTATTATTATATATCAATTTACATCGATCTTGGTAAGTTATCTATTTCACTTTGTCCAATACGACGAATCTGGAATTTAGTGAGGCAAAACGGGCGATCTTGAAACCGCGTGTCCTGGAAGTTCCCCCAAGATCGTTTTGTTCAACATCGTATTAAGGTATCGAAGACGTTTCGCAATTTTTAACAATAATTCCGTTTGCGATAACGAGAGGCGGCCCACGAAACCGTTGGTTTTGGAAGTTTTTCCCCTTGGGACCGTTTCCTCTCATCGTTATTTAATTGCTCATCGAAATCGCCGCTCGAGTCATCTTTAAATTCTGTTCTACGATTCAATAGTTTTCAATATAACCTAATTTCGCCGATCTTGTTAAAACATATATCTAAATTGCATTTTTTTTTCTATATTTCCAACAGCTCGAATTCTTTGTAACCAATTTAATTACTGTTATGCTTTTCTTTTTTTGAAATTATATTTCTTTTTGTTACACATAACTAGTTTCAGATTCATTTTAGTTTAACACACTTCCTTCCTAACATTCACGCTAACCATCTTTGCATAAATTCGCACGAGCGGCCCGTATGGGACCAGAGCATTGACGAACTCAATCAACAACTTCAGAATCTTATTATAAAATTAAATGTTTCTTTTTTTATTGTTCCGATCGTTAACGACCTAACACCGTCGAGCGCGATCGGGACTGGTGGCAGCGATAATACCGTTCTCAACCGCGTATTAATCAACCAAAGGAAAAGAGATAGTAATATAATCCAACTAATTTCCCTTCTTTTCTTTTTATATTTTTGTACGTCGCGCGCCGTATCACGCTCGCAACGTAACAAATTAATAAGTCGTAAGAAAACAAATTCGAAAAGTTATAGATACGGCAGAAAACATTCGTAATCGTAACGATTGATCAGTAGTTGGTAGCACTTCTGATGTACATGTATACTGCATTTCACGAGAGACCATGCTTATGTAACGTGAAACGTTATCACGTGAATATGTCTAGAGTGGTATGGCGACATTGCATGGGAATATTTATCGAATAGACTATTGTATCGATATGTCTCGAATGTTCTTCGAGGACTTTTTGTATCGATGGCTATAAATTAAGAGCGGAGTTTAAACCATCTGCGTGTACGCTCGTATTATAAAATAAACAAAAGCCTAAATTGTAAACCCCTCGACATGGGTGATCGAGCTGAGAGAAGGCCGGAAATCCAGAGAATGGAATAGTTTCACTTAGTAAATTCCTAAAAGACTAATTTATGATAGACCATAGCTAATTCGTTGTTTTCGACCAAGTCACGAACGGTCCTTAAAAGTAACGAAGTCTTTTCGATATCCTGTCTTTTCATGCACTCTAATGCCTTGTCTACACTCGTAGACAAAATCGCGCGACTGTCTATAGACAAATCGAGAACTTTGTCTATAGACAGTCGCGAATAATTTGCAACACAGTCGATCGACTTTGTCACGCGTCCACATCTACAGTTAGTTGCCACAACACCATGAGTTCAGACGTTGCTGCCTGTGGTATCGCTGTATGTGCGGTATTAATTTTGAATGCTAAAAAGAAGAAAAATCGAAAACGTTGGTGGATGCGGGCCATATTTTGGAATGGCCCTAATTTCGGAATAAATCTTCTCGATAAGCTGAAATTAGAGGATGGTTCGGGTTTCCGAAATTTTACGCGTTTAACTCCTTTAGATTTTGAAGATTTGCTACAGATGGTTGGTAGTAAAATCTCAAAAGAAGAAACCAGATTTAGAGAAACCATACCAGCTTCTCTCCGTTTGGCAGTAACACTTCGTTTCCTGGCAAGTGGCGATTCTTTTACCAGCCTCATGTATACTTTCAGGATCTCTAAACAAGCTATTTCTCAGTTTGTTCCCGAAGTTTGTGAAGCCATCATAACATCGTTAAAGATATTTGTGCAGGTTTGTGCAAATCATATTATAACACCAAAAACATTTTAATGCAATAAATTTATTTAAATGAAAAATATGATTAAATAATATTATTATATATTTATTGTACTAATAGAAGGGTCACATCTTTCTATAAGGGGGAAAAGTGCTTTAGAAATGAATGAATATCTTCACTGTTATTATTAATATTTCCACCAATAATACATTCACTGTCTGAAGCAGTGTTTGACATTGAAGGGCTGGGGGAATTTGAGGAGCATGGTAATGGAGAAAGAAGTGGCGAAGGAGTTGACTTCGGAATTTCTTCGGAATACTTTCCCATTTCCAAACACAGTAGAATGTTATGGATCTTGAGCTGGGCTATAGATATTTCTAAATGAGACCTTTTACAGTTTCTCATTTTATTAGCTATATGTTCCCCGAATACTGTATACTCATCTCTGGCAGAAACTACTTCAGACAGTGACTGCATGCATTTTACCGCTTGTTGCACTGTTGTATCCTCACTTTTCCGTGGACGCTTTAAATTTGTAGGGGTTTTGAATGAGGTTGGAGCAATCTCTTTCTGCGATTCATCATCAGTATTAAAACTTTCATGGCAAGATAATTCTTCGTCAGGATTGGTGCCACTCTGAGAAGCAATGAAAGCTATTAATAATCTTATTGCTCCCTTATATAAAAATACCTAAATACAATACAAAAGAAATTGAACACACCTAATACCGTAGTTACTAAGATACTAGTTTCCTTGTTTGGTCTGTTTATATTATAGAAACCGAATTCAGAAACTAGATGGAGAGCTATAAGCGAAGAGTTTAACAGAAAATGGAACTTCCCTCGATGCCTGGGCTCGATTGATGGAAAGCATGTACAAATAGTGGCACCGGAGCACAGTGGGAGCTTGTATTTTAACTATAAAGGGACATTTAGTATAGTGTTGCTTGGAGTCGCCGATGCCAACTACAATTTTTTGTATGCAGATGTTGGATGCCAAGGCCGCATTTCTGATGGCGGCGTGTTTAAGTACACTTCATTGTACACAGATTTGGAAAGAAAAACGCTGAATGTGCCTAATGAAGAGCCATTACCAGGAAGAACAAAGTCGGTTCCTTTCGTTTTCGTGGCTGATGATGCGTTTGCGCTATCAACTTACATGATGAAGCCATACCCAGGTCGTACGCCAGGAGCATGTTCCCCAGAAAGAATATACAATTATCGGTTAAGTAGAGCACGAAGAGTGATTGAGAATGTCTTCGGAATAATGTCATCCAAATTTAGAGTGTTACTAAAACCTATAGCTTTAAGTCCGGACAAAACGGAATCTGTGGTAATGACATGCATTTATCTGCATAATTTTTTACGGAGGAATTCTGAATCCAGAAGAAACTATACTCCGCATGGTACATTTGATTTGGACGATGATGATGGGAATTTGATTATGGGATCTTGGAGAAGGGAAGTGGACGATCACAATTCTTTGATAAATCTCCAAAATATTCCAAGGAGAATAAATGTTAATTTGCATGAAATTCGAAATGAATTTCGAGATTATTTTGTTTCCCCTGAAGGAGCAGTTCCATGGCAAGATGATAAGTGTTAAATAAAAAATAAAAAACCTGACAAACAATTTAAGTAAAAAAAAATTACAATAACATTATGTATAATACTGCATTATGAAAAGTGTCCTTAATATGTCTTTTTCTGTTTTGTTTTATTTACATGCGAATGTAAATTTTTTTCATAATAAATCGATATTAATTTTTTTTAAAGTTATACTTACTTCACTATTTTTTTCATTTACATCTTCGCAGTCGGTGTTTCGGCTACCTCTTGATTCCGTTCCTCGAAGGAGAAACAATAAATTATCATATGCAAACCAGCCGGACTCGAACGGAGAGGCACCACTTTTCTTTGCCTGTTTTACCTTCCTATGCTCACGATAAAACTGAGTTTTCAAATTGTGAATCTTCTTTTCTATATCGGGAATCGAAACTTTATGTTTTTGAGCAATGCCTTCCACGGTAACTTTTTTTTTTATACGGTTTTTGTAGTCCGCCGATGTAACATCCCATAAGCATGTTGCATTGTGGAAATCTTCTATTAATAATAATGTCCTCTCTGGGATCCACATAATTACAGTATGATCGAAAACGCAATAATGGACACAGGTCTGGACATAGACTCATTTGTTTCTGTCTATGAACACGTCTCCACTACGAGATGTAGCGCAATTTGTCTCAAGTTTTCCATTCGAGATGGAAGACAATAGACTTGCGATTTTCGTCTATGGAACAGTCATAGACACCCGCTTTGTTCTCCATTTGTCTATAGACAGTTGCGGAATATTGTCTATAGACACGAGTTGCGCGATTTTGTCTACGAGTGTAGACAAGGCATAAGAGGGTCGTAAATTTCCTCAAGAGTTGCCTTTGGCAAGTACAAGGTCTTGTCTTTTCCTATTTTCTCTGGGTCCCACGCTTTCTCGTAGCACATGTGCGCTGCAACGTTCTAGCGTCTTGGCGGAGCGCCTCCACTTCCACGCGCCTGAGGGTGGACCACAGCCAGGAGAAGGGGCCCACGCGAGACGGGGTGGACTCCTCCACCATTGGACGAGGGATGATCCTGAGGGAGGATCCAGGATCCACGAAGGAAGGGGCATCGACGGACAACGCGCGAAGATCTCCTCCGCCAAGCGCAGAACGGGCAGAATGATTTTGTCGCTCGATTGGACAAGTTGTTCTCACGCTAAATTCTGAGGCATCTCAAAGCGTTAACTTGAAAACAGTTTAAATAAATAGCAGAAATTCAAGTCATAAACTGTTGTGAAACAGAGTTATCTTGTTTTATTCTCGCGCCTTGCGAGCGGAGCGCCTCCGCGCTCCACGAATCACTTACCTGCGCCTAAATCCCCTTTGAATTCCCTATATACCGCGAACGGACACGCAACACTTAATTTGCGCACCTTACTAGGTCTAGGGAGATTTTTAATAACGTGTGTGATTCCCCTCTACAGCTTGCTTCGTACTTTCCGATCATATAAATGGTGGACAGAAATATATGACGTACGATAACTGATAAGCGATGATGACATGGTAAAGATACACGATACAATGAAATTTCTATTATTTTTCAAAGAAAAAAATTATATGATCTTATAATTATATGAGTATACTCGTGAACTGCAGTATAGTTAATCCGCAATGGGAATGTTGATTCCCGTTGAATATTGTTTACTTGAAATTATCAAATGGGTTATTTATCACAGGTTGCCGACGCCTGAACTAGGATCTTCCTAGTAGAAGAAAAGTTTTTAATTTTGCGCCGCCTCCGAAAAGGTTGAAATGTATTTAGTATCCTATTTAACGATTAAGTAGAGAGGTCCAATGATCAAAGAAAAGAGCCGAAACGTATCGGTGTGACTAATACTAATCCAATTATAAAACTTTTTTATTTTTGACTGTTTTTTACTGAAACTTTTACTAGCGCATTGGTGAAATTTTTCAGATTAAAATGATACCAAACACGATATAGTTTGAATTATAGTTACTTGCTAAAATTGATGTTAAAAGTTGGCGAAAAGCAAAGGAGGATTGGAAATGAAAACCGGTTGCGGTGTCGGCTCGGGTTTCAAACGTTGCATATATCCAGCCGAGGTGTCGATTCTGGGCATTTAATGTTGCATACATCCAGCCGAGGTGTCGATTCTGGGCATTTAAACGTTGCATATATCCAGTCTTGATCTGCGTCCGTACAAATCGTTTGTACCGTGCCGCAATACCTATTCTACGTTCGTACAAATTGTTTGTACCATGCCGCGATACCTATTCTACGTTCGTACACAACATGCGACGTGTTGCATGTTGCAGGTTGCGTGTTTGATGTATCTTTGGTGTACGGCCTGCCTTACACATATCTAGCCGAGGTGTCAATTCTATATTGTTTATTTATTTTATTATCAGTCTGTTATTACAGTTAGCTTGTAAATTACTTTAATTTTCAATAGGAAGAAACTGTCCGGTTTCATGGAAATCACGGGCTGTTCCTAACATCATAATTAACAACATTATTACAACATGTTCCTAACAACATTATTTTCTTTCCAATATATGACAATACATATTATAATGTGCACTTTTATTATTATTTTTGTTCGCGTATGAATTTATACGAACTCAAATTCCGCGCTACCACCCGAATAATTATGCGTAGCGCCGCAACCAGCGCTCGCGCCGCGATTACCGCTAGCGCCGCGACGCGAGACGCTGGGCTCGCGCCGGCTGATTAGACTAAAAGTGTCGTCGTACTTCGTCGTCCTCCATGGAACGGACCGTCACGTGTTGTTGCGGCACCGCACGTAATTATATCATTGTTGGCGTTTTCGTCGAGTCAGGAAGGTTCCTGACCGAAACCAGTTTATGGTGAGACCATTCGTTCCTCCTTTCGTAGTACACTGCCTTTTTTTCTACTTGGTTATATGCGTTATTATCTTTTGCTTTTATCTATGTATACAGGGAGGACCAGGATGGTCTCCCCACACGTTTTTCTCACTTATCATTGGCGATAGCGAAAAAAATGATAATGGGGGGTATTAAGGGTATTTATGCCGACCGACGGAAAATGTTATATTTTCAAGATGGCCGCCGGTTTTGGCGCCACATTCAAATTTATATTTTTTTCTTATGGAATGCGCGTATTTCGTATTTCGTAATGGACTGTCCTTATTTTTGTGTGTATAAATGAAGAAAAAGTTTATAATAAAAAGTTGACACTTTTCGAGATATTGACACTCAAAGTCGAAAATGGTTTTTAATTCATAGCTCAAGAACCGTGGGTCCTATCGACATGGAACTTTTTGCAGTCGGTAACGCCAATGTTGACCAATAATACCATGGAAAAATTATTTCGATCAAGTTTATTTTTGTGGTCGAAAATCGATTTTTTAGTTTTCAACCCCCATTTTCTCGAAAAATTCAAATGGCACCCCCCGTATGTTGATGCATGTTTTCGTTGCTCCTTTTATGAGGTTTCATAAAAGGTATTGGTTGATACACTTTTTCCTATTGTTTTTCAAGTTATTTGCAAAAAACCGGGTTTTCGGGCAAATTTCAGCTAGTCATTGTTTTAAGTGCTTGTATGAATGCTCATCACAGTCATTAACAGCCTTATACTCATTCCCATCCCCTTATACCCGTATAAGGGTTTGTTCCCTACCTGCTAGTAACCTTTCGAGCTAAGTCTCGGATGGTAATTCAGATGTGTTTTTTGTGTAACAGAAAACTCAATATTCTTATTCTAAAATTTTATGTGGAACTTTAGTTTACAACCTACTTACAAGTGTTCGATTATAACTGGTGTTCGAAGTGACCGCCTTGCTCTTGTAGGCAAAGTTCTGCCCTCCGTAACACTGCCGACCTCACAACTTTTCGAATCGTCTCCTCGTCGATTTGCCGACAAGCCTCTTTAATTCGGTGCCGCAGTTCGGCAACATTGCGAGGTGGGTGATGGCAGTCGTACACCTTGTTCTTCAGATATCCCCACAAAAAAAAGTCAAGAGGCGTCAAGTCTGGTGACCGCGGGGGCCACGCAACACTACCTCTTGTTCCAATCCAAAAGAAGTGGTTATCAAGGTAGTTTGTTACTATTCTGGCGTTGTGGCACGGTGCCCCATCTTGTTGGAAAATAAGGTCCCCCCTTATGTCCAGTGGGACATTTTGCAGGAGATTCGGCAACACATTTTGTAGAAAATCCAAGTAACGCTGCCCGGTAAGTGATCCATCAAAAAAGTAAGGGCCAATTATTTGGTCATTGACAATACCGCACCAAACATTTGTGGAAATTACAGTTTGGTGGCCACGTTCAAATTTTTCGCGCGGATTTTCCGCTGCCCATTTTATGGAATTCCGCCGGTTGAGCACTTCATTGTTGCTAAATTTTGACTCGTCAGTCCAGAGGATTTTGCCTACAACATTAGGGTCAACCGCTAATGCAGACTGAAGCCACGCAATAAAATCAAGACGACGCATATCATCTCTGGGGCGCAAGCCCTGCACAAAGCAGGGATGGTATGCCCGATAACCTTCTTCTTTTAAAATTCTTTTAACTGAACTCCTTGATACCTCAGTCATAGCTGAAATAGCCTTTGTTGCAACACGACTATCTGGCAATTGGGTACATAACAAAACGTCAATTCTTTTATCAGTATCATCCCGGATCGGCCGAATTTTTCTTCTAGGAATAGGAGCTCGCAATGCACCATGAGTGTTTAAATTTTTATTTACTAATGCAATCGTTTTGCGATCGGGATGGCGTCGATTTGGCCAATCAGCAGCATACATACGTGCGGCTCGTCTTGCCACCCCTTGGCATTTCACCCACACATCGTACATGTCTTTTTTTTCAACGTCTGAGTACATTTTATTCGTTTAAAGTTATCTCACTACAGCAATAGTACACACCCACGCAACCGCAAAAGGAGACTAACAATTTTGTAGGAAATTGCCGATCGGTCAACGATTCTCGAATATTCTAGAAATATTCCTCGTTGTTGTCAACTGAACTTTTGTTTTTTAGTACTCCGATTTCGACGAGTCGCGGACCCCTCGCGACCCCCCTGCATTTGGCCGTACATTTCTAGAATATTCGAGAATCGTTGACCGATCGGCAATTTCCTACAAAATTGTTAGTCTCTCTTTGCGGTTGCGTGGGTGTGTACTATTGCTGTAGTGAGAAAACTTTAAACAAATAAAATGTACTCAGACGTTGAAAAAAAAGACATATACGATGTGTGGGTGAAATGCCAAGGGGTGGCAAGATGAGCCGCACGTATGTATGCTGCTGATTGGCCAAATCGACGCCATCCCGATCGCAAAACGATTGCATTAGTAAATAAAAATTTAAACACTCATGGTGCATTGCGAGCTCCTATTCCTAGAAGAAAAATTCGGCCGATCCAGGATCATACTTTATTTTTGATACCGGGATTACTTTTTTGATGGATCACTTACCGGGCAGCGTTACTTAGATTTTCTACAAAATGTGTTGCCGAATCTCCTGCAAAATGTCCCACTGAACATAAGGGGGGACCTTATTTTCCAACAAGATGGGGCACCGTGCCACAACGCCAGAATAGTGACAAACTACCTTGATAACCATTTCTTTTGGATTGGAACAAGAGGTAGTGTTGCGTGGCCCCCGCGGTCACCAGACTTGACGCATCTTGACTTTTTTTGTGGGAATATCTCAAGAACAAGGTGTACGACTGCCATCACCCACCTCGCAATGTTGCCGAACTGCGGCACCGAATTAAAGAGGCTTGTCGGCAAATCGACGAGAAGATGATTCGAGAAGTTGTGAGGTCGGCAGTGTTACGTAGGGCAGAACTTTGCCTACAAGAGCAAGACGGTCACTTCAAACACCTGTTATAGTCGAACACTTGTAAATAGGTTGTAAACTAAAGTTCCAAATAAAATTTTAGAATAAGAATATTGAGTTTTCTGTTACACAAAAAACACATCTGAATTACCATCCGAGACTTAGCTCGAAAGGTTACTAGCAGGTAGGGAACAAACCCTTATACGGGTATAAGGGGATGGGAATGAGTATAAGGCTGTTAATGACTGTGATGAGCATTCATACAAGCACTTAAAACAATGACTAGCTGAAATTTGCCCGAAAACCCGGTTTTTTGCAAATAACTTGAAAAACAATAGGAAAAAGTGTATCAACCAATACCTTTTATGAAACCTCATAAAAGGAGCAACGAAAACATGCATCAACATACGGGGGGTGCCATTTGAATTTTTCGAGAAAATGGGGGTTGAAAACTAAAAAATCGATTTTCGACCACAAAAATAAACTTGATCGAAATAATTTTTCCATGGTATTATTGGTCAACATTGGCGTCACCGATTGCAAAAAGTTCCATGTCGATAGGACCCACGGTTCTTGAGCTATGAATTAAAAACCATTTTCGAATTTGAGTGTCAATATCTCGAAAAGTGTCAACTTTTTATTATAAACTTTTTCTTCATTTATACACACAAAAATAAGGACAGTCCATTACGAAATACGAAATACGCGCATTCCATAAGAAAAAAATATAAATTTGAATGTGGCGCCAAAACCGGCGGCCATCTTGAAAATATAACATTTTCCGTCGGTCGGCATAAATACCCTTAATATCCCCCATTATCATTTTTTTCGCTATCGCCAATGATAAGTGAGAAAAACGTGTGGGGAGACCATCCTGGTCCTCCCTGTATATTACATATCATATTCTTTATATTAATTTTCGTTTCTGCTTATACATATATGTTCTATATTATATTGCTTTATTGTATTTTTTGCCTTTATGTTTAAATATTGGACCATTAAATGGCTCTCTTTTTTTTTGGCAAATCCAGTCTTAACAATTATTTCGCCCACAGCACGGCCTTCTTTAATTCTTGTTTGTTTGACAAGTGCTCCGGTACAATGTTCCCAATTCCAAAGAAATGAATCGGAAACGTATCGTCACAATTTTAATAAATAAATATAATTCAAATCATATCGTGTTTGGTAGCATTTTAATCAGAAAGATCTCACAAATGCGTTAGTAAAAGTTTCATTAAAAAAAAGTTAAAAATAAAAAAGTTTTATCGTTCAATTAGTATTAGTCACACCGATATTACGGTCGGATCATATTACACGGTTTCCTCGCCGAGCGGCTCGGTTCGGCTTAGGGGGATTCCCCCAAGTGGAGTGGATAGCGATGTTGCATATATTCAGCCAAACTTTTGTTGCATATATCCAGCTTTTACTGTACATGAAACTGAACGAGACGACATTGCCGACATGTGACAAATTTTATAATCAACTAAGCGACTGTGCCGTTTCACAGCAGGATTATGACCACGCGATAAAAGTCTGGCGCAGTTTTAATATAAAAACACTTGGCGAATATAGCGATTTATATCTAAAAACAGACGTTTTATTATTGGCCGACATTTTTGAAAATTTTCGTAGCAGCTGTTTGAGAAGTTACAAATTGGATCCTGCATATTACTATACTTTACCCGGTTTTACATGGGATGCAATGCTGAAGCACACGCGTATCGAATTAGAATTATTGACAGATATCGATATGCTACTTTTCATAGAGCGCGGCATACGTGCTGGTTTAAGTCAATGTTCTAATCCATACGCAAAGGCCAATAATAAATACATGGATTCGTACAATTCCGAAGAACCATCGCGATATTTAGTTTATTTCGACGTTAATAATTTGTGTGGATGGGCAATGTCGCAGTATCTACCTTACGGTGAGTTTAAGTAGTTAGACGATAATGAAATTAAAACTTTTAACATTCATGCGATATCCGAAAATTCGGACATTGGATATATTTTGGAAGTCGATTTGAAATACCCGCTAGAATTACACGATAAGCATGCAGATTTACCTTTTTGTCCAATACGCGAGAAGCCTCCTAATGCCAAACATGAGAAACTACTCGCTACAGTTCAGGATAAGCAACGTTACATCATCCATTACCGTAATCTTCAACAATGCTTAAATCAAGGCTTAAAAGTTTCTGTAATTCATCGCGTTTTAGAATTTTAACAATCTCCATGGCTTCGCGAATACATTAATTTAAACACGCAACTTAGAACTGTAGCTAAAAATGATTTTGAAAAGAACTTATTTAAATTAATGAATAATGCAGTCTTTGGTGAAACTATGGAGAACTATGTAGACGTTAAATTAGTTACAAAATGGGAAGGTAGATACGGCGCCGAGGCCTTGATAGCAAAACCAAATTTTCATAGCAGATCAATATTTTCGGAACATTTGGTTGCAATAGAGATGCGAAAGTTGGAAATTAAATTTAGAAAACCCATTTATGTTGGTATGTGTATTCTGGATATATCAAAAACATGTTTGTACGAATTCCATCATGATTATGTTTGGCCGAAATTTAAACATCTCTGTAAAATATTATACACAGACACAGACAGTCTTATATACGAACTGGAATGTGATGACATATACGATGTAATGAAACGCGATAAACATCGGTTTGACACGAGCGTCTATACCGAGGACAATGTTTACAGTATGCCACGAGTAAATAAAAAAGTACCGGGATTAATGAAGGATGAAAATAATGGGTGTATAATGACTGTTTTTCGGACTTCAGTTGAAAATACAGTAATTCCTCCGAGATTGCGACTATGGTTGGAATCGAAAGGTCGCAATGACGGTAGAGAGGACTCGAAATTCCATGACTGGGCGGTAAGACTCTATCGCCGCGGCTCGCTTTTGTAGTAAGAGGATCGTAAAAGAGAAGGATAGCATAACAGCTTTGTTGTAGCCGAGACAGTGCGACTGTGGTCTCATTCCCATATTGCGACAGTGGCAATCTCGGAACAATCGCTGTATATACATTGATTCGTCCGAGATTGCGACTGTGGTCGGAATCGAAATGGTGCAATGACGGTAGAGGAGACTCGAAATTTGATAACTGGACAGCAAGACTCTATCGCCGCCGCTCGCCCTTTACTCCAAATAATATAATAGTCCAGATGTCATCGGACCCATAGGCCTGTAGCTGTTTATACCTAAAGGCCTGAGTAATAAACTATATGAAATCTTGTATCTTGTATCTACATTATTTGAAAATTTTATTTACGTATATATATTCTTTCGTATTTTTTAAGCGAGAACAACGAAAAACACGATTTAGATGTAAAGAAGGATATTATCGTATTATGTAACATTTTGGAGCAACCCCTTTTTAATGAAAGTAGGATAAATATAATGTCAATTATATCGTGTTTGGTCTTATTTTAATCGGAACAATCTCAAAAATATGTTAAAAAAAGTTTCAGACAAAAAATCGTTGAAATTAGAAAATTATATTGCAATATTACGAATTGCTAAGGTGCTAACTCATATCAAAAGAACCGCGGCGGGCATCGGGTTACACTGCTTCACTGACTCGAGCGAGAAAAGCATAAGCGTAGGAATAACGCACGCATAGGCGCGGGACAAGACCCAGTCGCAATGTGGGAATGAAACCATAGTTGCAATCTCGGAGGAATTACTGTATATGCTTTGCGCGCAGAGGGCAAATGGGACACGAAAAAAGTGAAGGGTGTCAAAAGTAACGTAATTAGGAAAACTATTTCCTTCGATGATTATATACGTTGCTTGTATGATCGTTTAGAAGTGCATCGTGAACAGAGATGTATTCGTTCAAAATTGCACAATGTATCAGGAGACTCGGTAGAGTCTCCACGCCAAGTAGTTTAGGCCGAAGGCTAGTCCGCCGGCGACAGCGAGACTCTACCGAGTATATTATCCCGACGTAGAGCGTTTTGAGCGTTATGCAAAAAGTAATTTGCTGTTACAGAAAAAGTATGCAACTTAACTTCATTCTAATAACAGAATCTGCTTCGGCTTGTCTTTCTTTTTCTTTTGAGCCCAATAACACCTCAATCGGTGCATTTATTTATAAGATATTAATTGTTTTGTATCGATAAATTTCGATCAGTTTCATTAACACCTACGTCATGCCTACGTTAGCGTGAATTACACATTTTTGCTGCTCGAGGCGCTGTTAGCGCTGTGGGTTAGGTTATGCATTTGCGCCGTTACTGATATTCGCGTTTGTTTAACATCATGGCGTATGATACTCTAACACGTTAAGATCGTATTGCGACGGCGCGCGGCATCAGCCGCGTCAAGGCGGCGCGTACAAAATTCAAAACGGTAGTATGTACATCGGTCCCCTATGCATCTGTACGGATTTGGGTCTCAAGAACACCAGCGGCAAACATGCGGCTCGCGAGAGAGTCTGCGGTGTTGTACACGTGGGTGATGAATATGCGTGTAGAAGGGTTGAAACACAAAAACGACATAGAAACAACTACTATGAATAAACACAAAATTTTATTATGAAAAATGTATAAACTGAATAAGAACTGAATGAAAACTGGTGTGAAGGATGTACGAAGAGCTCGGCGTAGTGATGGCAGACACATCGACTAGTTGCGAGGTAGCGTAGACAAAGAAGTGAGGAAAAATCGGAGAAAGCGGAAAAGCGCGCGTTCGCAGGGGGTGTGTACCGGTACCTACGTGAAAGCGCTAGAAAGTCACACGCGGTACGAGTGTCTGCTTTTGTGGCGCTACCGCGCCAACAGCGGCTCGCTGTCGCGCTAGAGTTCACCCTCTAGGTTTCGATGCCTTTTTCGGGTTTTCCCCGAAGTACGAACTAAGATTTTTAATGGCGTCTGGATTGAAAACCGTTACGGTACGCATTAGAACTCCTGGTCCGATTAAGATTTAGCGTGCTCGACGTTTAGTGGGTTTCTCATTGTAAAGCCTCACAATAAACATTGTGCTTCTCCCCGCAAACGTGTCGGATTATTTCCAGTACCCATAATTGGTGACCCCGACGTGATCGGGAAAAGATAAAAACAGCACGTGTAGCGTGTCATCCGCGTGGTGTGCAAGTGTCTCCTAAAAAAAACAATCGAGACAGTGTAAAGCGTTTTTTTTTGAGGACGGTTTTCTGCCCAAAAAGACAGATTCTGCTGTGTGTTAAGTGATATGCCGGAAACGCGTTCACAAACGCGAATTACACCAGTTAGAGAGCCCAGTGACAATATGGCCGAGTCTACGAACAATGGTGACGCGAGTGCAGGTCGTGCCCCCCGCGTCCCGCCGTATATAAGTGGTGACCCGGCACTATGGTTTGTGCAACTGGAGACATATTTCGCGTTTTCTCGATACGCCGACGACGAAACGCAATTCCGTCTGGTGATCATGAACGTAACCGGCGACGTTCTCATGGCCGTGCGTGATTTGGCCACCAATCCGCCCGCGACCGGGAAATATGACGCGGTAAAAAAGCGTATCCTTGACTCCTTCGGTGAATCTCAGGAGGTTCAACTGCGCCGTCTGCTACACAAGCAGGAGTTAGGCAGTGATAAACCCTCCGTATTCTTGTGCAAGTTGCGCTCATTGGCGGGCGACAGGTGCCCGGACAATTTACTGCGCACTCTTTTTTTAGAACGCTTGCCAGAGAAGGTGCGGACCATCCTGGCTGTTAGTGTTAACGTGGACTTGTCGATGCTCGCCGAACAGGCGGACAGAATTTGCGAGCAGTTCGGTGTTCTAGAATCACCTCGTGAGGCGTGCGCGATCGCCAAGCCGCCTTCAACCCTGGCCGATTCTGGTGAGCTGGTTAGGATCACCGCACAGCTGAACGAGATATGTACGCGGCTCAGCAGGCTCGAGGCACTTGCGCGCAGGCCAGGTCGCTCCAGTTCACGCGGGAGAAGTCCGTCACGACCCAGGGCCCCATCCAGGGACGGGCTGTGTTACGTCCACCGTAAATATGGTGACAGGGCTCGCCATTGCCATGCACCATGCTCGTGGACCTCGAGGCAGGCGGAAAACTAGGATCGCCGTCTGTCGCGGCGGCTGACAGCGGCGACGCCCCTGAACGTCGCCTCATCGTAGCGGATCGCCGATCAGGCATCAGATTCCTGGTGGACACCGGCGCCGACGTGTCCGTCTTACCAGCATCCCGTCTGGATCGTGGTCGTCAGCCTGGAGCACCGCTTTTGGCTGCCAACGGTTCCACTATCTCCACATACGGAGAGAGGAAGATCGAGCTGGACTTCGGGCTCAGACGTTCTTTCCCTTGCACATTTACCATCGCCGACGTCACCAAGGCAATCGTTGGGAACGATTTCCTCGAGCAGTTCCACTTACTGCCAGATGTGCGCACGCACAAGCTGGTGGACGGCAAGACGTTACTGAGCATTAATTGTCGTGTGTGCTCTTCCAGGGTCTCCACCATCAGCCGCATAACCCGGAGCGACGATTTTCGCACTGTTCTAGCCGATTTTCCTACGCTCCAGAGCAGTACTTGGTCCCCGGTCAACAGGGTGGCACACAGTGTGGTGCACCCCATTGAAACCACTGGCCCACCGTTGACGGCTCGTGCACGGCGACTGGACCCGGAGAAACTTAAGGCAGCACGCGACGTCTTCATGGAAATGAAGCAGCAGGGTATCTGCAGAGTTTCCAACAGCCCTTGGGCCAGCCCACTACATCTGGTCAGGAAGAAGGACGGTTCTTGGCGTCCTTGCGGCGATTACAGACGTCTGAATCAGGTCACTATTCCTGATCGTTACCCCATCCCGTTCATCCAGGACTGCACAGCCTTTCTGCACGGTACGACAATTTTCTCCACTATTGACCTCAAGAGAGCCTACCAGCAGATTCCGGTACGCGCTGAAGATATTGCCAAGACCGCAATTATCACACCTTTTGGCTTGTACGAGTTCCCGTTTATGACGTTCGGGCTGCGCAACGCTGCCCAGTCCTTCCAACGTTTTATGGACGAAGTCGTCGCGGGACTGGAATTCTGCACAGTGTACATCGACGACATCCTTGTCGCATCTCGGTCAGATGACGAACATCGTAATCATTTGCGAACTCTTTTCACCAGGCTCCAGCGGTACGGGTTACTCATTAATCCCGAGAAATGCAAATTCGGCAAGTCAGAAGTCGACTACCTGGGTTTCCGCATCGGCAAGAATGGAATTGCCCCCCTGCCTTCCAAGGTTCAGGCCATCTCGGAGTTCCCGCTTCCCTCAGACGTCAAGGGACTCAGACGCTTTTTGGGAATGGTCAACTTTTATCACCGATTCATCCCCAGCGCTGCAGTCGTTCAGACACCATTGCAGGAGCTGGTGGCCGGCACAAAGGTGCGGAATTCGCAGCCAATTGCTTGGACGGACGAGTCCCGAGCGGCATTCCAGCGGCTTAAGGACGCCCTTGCTCAGGCGGTGTTGTTAGCTTTTCCAGCCACGGGAGCGGAAATCTCAGTCCAGACCGACGCCTCAAATACCGCCGTTGGCGCGGTACTTCAACAACGGATCGGAGAAGTCTGGCAGCCGCTGAGTTTTTTCTCAAGGAAGCTTTCTCCTGCGGAGCGCCAATATAGTACCTACGATCGCGAGCTTCTCGCCATCCACAAGGCAATTAAACATTTTCGGAGCATCTTGGAAGGCAGGGCGTTCCACATCATCACCGACCATAAACCTCTGACGTTTATGTTCAATAAGAAGCACGGTCAGGCTACTGATCGACAGGCACGGCAGCTATCCTTCATATCCGAATTTACCACCGACATTAGGCACGTCTCCGGTTCCCAGAATCAGGTGGCCGACGCATTGTCGAGGATCGACGCCGTTACTATGCCGCTTTCCCTAGACACACGGGAAATTGCTCAGGCTCAGGCCCTGGACAGTCAACTGCCGGATCTCCTCAGTACTCCAACCTCGGGTTTGCAGTTACACAAGTACACGCTTACAGGGACGAACGACACCCTATATTGCGCCGTATCCGACAAGGGCATCCGGACTTACATTCCGGAACCGCTACGCAAGCGTGTCTTTGATATCGCCCACAGCATGTTGCACCCCGGAACAGCCGCGACCAAGAAGTACATCGCAGATCAATTTGTTTGGCCAGGAATGAACGCCGATATCGCCTCTTGGGTTAAGTCTTGTCTAACCTGCTAAAGGGCTAAGATCGGCAGACACAATCACCTGACTCCTGTCAAGATTACCGTCCCGGATAATCGTTTCGATCATATCCACATCGATATTGTGGGTCCGCTGCCGTCATCTCATGGTTGTCGTTACCTGTTAACCATAATGGACCGATTTTCTCGCTGGCCGGAGGCCGTGCCTATCAGCGAATGTACTGCCGACGTGGTCGCACGAGCTGTTTTCGCTCATTGGATAGCGCGTTTTGGAGCACCCCGTCTAATAACAACAGACAGAGGATCCCAGTTCGAGGCCCAGCTGTTCGCCGCCCTGGTGAAGTTGGTTGGAGGCCGCCGCTGCAGGACGACCGCTTATCACCCGCAGTCGAATGGCCTCGTCGAGCGCTGGCACCGCTCCTTGAAAGTGGCATTATCATGTCACGCGCCGACTGATTGGATGGACGCTCTCCCGGTGGTGCTCCTCGGACTCCGGACTGCTTACAGGGAAGACCTTAAGGCATCGCCGGCCGAACTGCTGTACGGAACCACCCTTAAAGTTCCAGCGGAATTTTTTGACTCGGAGGAACCGGATTCCGACCCACAGGTTTTCGTCGAGAAGTTCCGCGTCATGATGAGAAGGCTACGTCCAAAACCTACAGTGCACCACATTAAGAACCGCACGTTCGTACACGGTGACTTACAGACGTGCACTCACGTTTTCTTGCGTGTGGATTGTTCGCGACGCCCTTTAGAACAACCGTACTCTGGGCCTCATCGCGTAATCGCTCGCTTATCTGATCGCGTGTTTCAGATTGATTTTAATGGGAAAACGGAGCAAGTTTCAATCGAGCGCTTAAAACCGGCGTATATGGCTACGGGACCCGTTGATGATGCATCGTCACCATCTCCAGGCTTTTCGTCTTCTACCGTTAACGCGTCTCAATCTGCTCCCACCAAGGGAATATTAAAAACTTATCCAGCTGCGCCTGGTCGCACAGGGAAGACTGTTACCCTCGTTGTACCATAAACCTTGGTATTATTGTAAATATTGTACATACTCCGTAAGCTTTAATCATTTATTGTTAGTTTGTAATGTAAATGAGTTATTATCTTTCTTACTTAAAAGGGGGGGAATGGTGTGGCGCTACCGCGCCAACAGCGGCTCGCTGTCGCGCTAGAGTTCACCCTCTAGGTTTCGATGCCTTTTTCGGGTTTTCCCCGAAGTACGAACTAAGATTTTTAATGGCGTCTGGATTGAAAACCGTTACGGTACGCATTAGAACTCCTGGTCCGATTAAGATTTAGCGTGCTCGACGTTTAGTGGGTTTCTCATTGTAAAGCCTCACAATAAACATTGGGCTTCTCCCCGCAAACGTGTCGGATTATTTCCAGTACCCATACTTTCGTGCGTGGTACTGCCGCCTGGCGGACGGCAGAGCAGGCTCCATGGACTGTGGCGTTTCCGACGAGGGTGCCACACATCTACATATGTATTTAACGATGCTGGGTAATCATCAAAACTGCGACAGAAATGACAACACTTTTTCGAATTATTTTGAATAAAATACTTTCTTCACATACTTACAAATTATAATCTTTATAAGTAATCTTCTTTATTTCATGGGAACAGAAGAGCAGTAACAATTTATTTTACTTTAAAACATGTAAATGTTAATTTACACCACAAATTATCACAAGATTATTTCAAACAATATCCAACTCTGATCATACCTTATGAAAATAATGAACAGTCCGTCTATTTACTTTACACGGGTATCATAACCCAAGATCATCTTACTATTACACATGTAAAATACTTTCTCTAACCACGACCTCTTTTCGTTGCTTGTCATAACTTTAGGAGTATTGCTGAGAAATTACATATACAGTGTAAAAATATTTTTTAATAAAAAAAAAAATCCGACTTCAAAATTCACTAAAAACTGTTGTTGGCGAAATTCCCTACGTACACGCAGCATGACGAAGTTGGCAGCGAAAATAATTCGTTGGTGCGTCGTTACCGATAGCGGCAGCACCTCACGGGCCCACTTTGTCCACGCTGTCCCCTCTCCAAGCGGAACCGGCACGATCGACGCCATCATCGATTTCGTTCTTCTTGATCGAATGCTCAGAGCCTACGCACGCGCTTCGTTTGTTCTCGCTCTCGCTTAGATCAAGTTTTTGGATTTCTTTGTTAATATAACAATAATTTTAACCACGCATTGTCCACGCATTTACTTTGTTGTAGTATATTGACCACGCTTCGTCCACGCGTTATTATTGTACGTCTAGACCACGCGCTGTGATCGTTTCACGTTGTTTGTGTTTGTGACTGACTTTGTACATATTTGACGCGCAATAAACGCATTGTGTTTACTGCAAAGTGTGCCTCAGTTTTCTGTCCACGCAGCCCATGTGAACTCGCTTACAACTGTAAAATAGTTACTATTTCATTTATACCAGTATTCCACAGCTATTAATAAAATCTACTTAATCGTTAAATAGGATACTAAATACATTTTAACCTTTTCGGAGGCGGCGCAAAATTAAAAGCTTTTCTTCTACTAGGAAGATCCTAGTTCAGGCGTCGGCAACCTGTGACAAATGATCCATTTGATAATTTCAAGTAAACAATGTTCAACGGGAATCAACATACCCATTGCCGATTAACTATACTGCCGTTCACGAGAGACCATACTTAACTCGCGCAGGTTACTAGGTCTAGGGACATTTTTAATAACGTATGTGATTCCCCTATACAGCTTGCTCCTTTCTTGACGATCATATAATTATTTTCTTTGAAAAATAATAGGAATTTCATTGTATCGTGTATCTTTACCATGTCATCATCGCTTATCAGTTATCGTACGTCATATATTTCTGTCTACTATTTATATGATCGGAAAGTAAGAAGCAAGCTGTAGAGGGGAATCACACACGTTATTAAAAATCTCCCTAGACCTAGTAAGCTGCGCGAATTAAGTATGGTCACTCGTGAAATGCAGTATACATGTACATCAGAAGTGCTATCAACTTCTGATACAATCGTTACAATTACAAATGTTTTCTGCCGTATCTATAACGTTTCGAATTTGTTTTCTTACGACTTATTAATTACCAAGTTTGCCATACCGCAATCAAATCGTTATTGGCAGGATTGTATATTCGGGTATTTTTAATTTTGCGCCGCCTCCGAAAAGGTTGAAATGTATTTAGTATCCTATTTAACGATTAAGTCGATTTTATTAATAGCTGTGGAATACTGGTATAAATGAAATACTAATTATTTTACACTTTTTAGTGCATTTCGAAGTCGGATTTTTTTTTTTGTTAAAAATTATTATATTTCACACTTTTTAGTGGAACGAGCAGTATTTGTAGCATGCCGTAAGGTGGTGTACCGTTCTTATTGGAGAATTACAACAACAATAGTTATTAACAATAATGAATACCACAAATGGTTGCAAGTGGGATCATCGTAGAAATATCTCCTATTAGATGTGAAAGGTGTTAAGGGCAATGTGTTCAACGTGGGCATTTTGTAAAATGACAGGACATTGTGTAGGTTGCACATTCTTCTGGGCAATTTATATAATGGGTAGGTATTTCACAAATGGCCCGGACATTTCATATAATACCCACGGTTCGTTGACATTAAACTTATTATTATTATTATTATTATTATTATTATTATTATTATTATTATTATTATTATTATTATTATTATTATTATTATTATTATTATTATTATTATTATTATTATTATTATTATTAAAACCATACATAGGTGTGATAGGTTAGGATGGGCCACACACTTAAATCCGGCCGCCGGGAAGCGGCCGGCATCGATTTTGATATTATTTAAACAACACTATTGTCTTAGGAAAGTGCTGGCGGCCGTCTTACGGCGCGCCGCGGCCGCGGCAATCCGATTTATATATGTAGCCTAATTTAACCTATCACATCTATATAACAAGAGCGTTTCGATACATTGATCACCATCCTCTAGATATTCTGTATAATGATCGGACATTTTATAAATTGACCGAAACTTGTTACGGACATTTTGCACAATGTCTTTTCTACACAATACCGGGTCATTTTACAAAAGGCCCAGGTTAAACACATTGCCCGTTATAAACGGTTTCATCGCGATTGGTTCATTCCTTGCAGAGTAACACCAGCGAATAGGATTCTTGCTATAACAATAGTTATTAATAATTACAAATTCCACAAATTTTTACAATTGGGATCATCGGGAAAACATCTCCGATTATGATCCGTCTCCGATCATAGCGATCGGTACATTCCTTGCAGAGGAGCGCTAAAGAATAGAAGTTTGCAATAACAATAGTTATTATATAGGAATGTATAGTTAGGTCTAGATTAGTGCGAGTAATAAAATCCCTGAAATTGTTCGCATTATTTGAATTTGTACTATTCGAATACTTGAAATATAGGAATTGGTTCTTAGTTAAAGAAAATATACGATCAAAATTTTGAAATATACCTTTCATACGGATATTATTAAATTATAATAGCATAGACATGTTTATTATTTTTTTAAAAAGTATTTTTACAGTGTTGATTGCACTTTCTTCTGCTTTTTCATATCTTCATATATGTATTGATAAACACGCAGTATTTTATCCAAGTCTCTGTTAACTTGCATGCTTCGATCCATGTCTGGATCGAAAAAAGCCTCGCAAACCTCGCATTAACTGAATTTTTGTTCGCATTAAATGCGACCTGGTATCATTTTAAAATTCGCACTAAACCGAATATCGCACTATGTGAACTAGCATTAATCGAGGCTTACCTGTATACTGGTTTCTGGTCGACGCGATATGTGTATAGAAACAGTAGAGACAGGCGATTGCATTCTGACCCATACACCGCTAGAGTATACCCGTAGGCATATGTAGAATTCAATGTAGTAGTAACAATAGTTTTTCACGAATATCTTGGAAACTAAAGCTTTCAGTTGATTATGCATAATAAAAAAGTTCTTCAACATCATGCCCCCGGCAACATATTAAAGGGTCATTGAAATCAACCTATGTTGAGATTAGAAACTTTCTGTTTTTTGCAATAATAATCCTTGGCAATGAAAAAATGCAAAATGTTTTTTTAACGGGACCAATCGGAAGACATACTCTACAAGATACAAAAGGTTTCGTTCTGATTTGTCCATCCATCTCATAGTAATCGGCGAACCAAGCGAGAAAAAAATATAAAAAAATATACTGATCAAATTGAGTATCCTCCTCCTATTCGACGTCGGATAAAAATGAGAAATACTTGGGATCATTGAAAGTATCGAATTTGTGGGTAGATTTATTTCACTATGACGAACTATGCATAAATATGCGGCAAAGAGAAGACAATGTTTACTGCGAGCTTTTATCGAGAGTTGGTTTTGGTGTTTTTACGGAACAAGATATTGCCACACTACAATCGAGGACAATTCCTTTTCACTCTGAACGTAGTGAAGACAAATTAAATGAATTATGCAATTATGTCCAAAATATGCCGTTTAACGCAATTTGTATATTTCCTACGCGTTACATGTGTGATGTATTTAATACAGCCATGCTTACAACAATTAACAGCGAAGAAGTGAAACTAGTGTCACGCGACACTCTTGATTGTGTTGAATATGTAAAGAAACGTGTGCACAAACTCTTAGATAAATACGAGGATGATAATTCGCAAACAGCTGGCTTACATAGAATTATCACTGTCAAACTTGGTGCCAAGGTGATGTTAAGGCATAATATAGATGTTACATTGGGCCTCGTAAATGGTACTATTGCAGAAATTGTTGCATTCTTACGAGCACCGGATAGTGAAGACATCAACACAGTGCAGTTTCGATTATCAACGGGTACTGTGCATTCGTTACAAAAAAGTACTTCCAAGTTTGAAATAATGGATAAAGCTTATGTCCTTCGATATCAATTTCCAATATCTCTCAGTTATGGAATCACCATTCACAAATGCCAGAGATTGAGCGTAAAGACTGTTGTAGTCCATATAGGTAATAGTATTTTCAGTTGCGGTCAGGCTTACGTGGCTTTATCTCGAGTAACGACTTTAAACGGCTTGCATATAATTAATTTCGATCCGTGCATGGTGAAGGCAAATACATTGGTTATACAAGAATATAACAGATTAAGAAGTATTTATAGGCCAGATTTAGCTGCACTGAAATGTAAGCCGGTACGAAAACAGAAAATTCATGATGTACAATCGACTTCAATTTCCAAAACTTGTCCATTCTTTGTACCAGTGGATACATGTCTCGGTTAATGGATTCATTAATGCTGACCACGTCTCTGGATATGTTAATGTTATATTGCAATGTATACTTTGCTGTGATAGTATGCGCCGAAAGTTATTGACACGTAAAAGTTCAGATGCTATGAGAGCTGTAGCCTAAGCTTACCTAGGCACTGATGTACAGATACTTAACTCTTTTGCTGTTAGACAACATGCGGGTGGTACTTTCGTACAAGAAATTCCATAGGACGCATCTGAACTTTTCTTGCATATTATAAATAGTTATACTGATATCCGAGCGATTGTGAAACATGAGTTAATTCACACAATACGTTGTAAATGTTGTCATCAAACGTCTGTTAACACAGAGGACAATATAATTTTAACACTACCCTTATCTCAGCTGGAAGGAAAAAGAATAACATTCCAGGATATCATTAACACCTATTCGGAATGGATCACAGTGGATGATGCTGTATGTACTCATTGTGGACAGAAGGGTATACTTTCAAAAAGTGATATTACGACAGCTAAAAATGTTTTATAATACAATTACCGCTATTTCACAATAAAAATGGTAAAATTGTGGACATTAAAAGACCTAACATTGTAGCCGCGCATACAGAAAGCATACGCGTTGCCTAAAATACATATAGGGCAACAAGCGCTGTATTGTATATTGATAGTAATAGTAAAGGCAAGAAACATTACACATGCTATATAAAGCATTCAAAAAAGACGTTCGTATACATTGATGATGACACAATTCAATATAAGAAACAGTGGCCAAGAGGTGCAAAAGATGTATACATGATGTTCTTTGAAAGAAGTAACGTAGGAAACCATCCAATGGCTACAAAAATACATGACACTCAATGCTCCAGAGATTAATTCTAACTACATTTCACACATATAAAGTAATTTAAAAAATAAATATTAACCCACAAAAAGTACATTACATGTACAAAAAAGATAACGCCAAGTATTATAGTTTAGGCATTATGAGCGGAGCACCTCTTTGCACTAATACACAATGCATTTCAGTGTGGCCCTGAAAACGTCGTGATATCCCACAAAAAGTACATTACATGTAAAAGAAGGTAACGCCAAGTAGTTTAGGTTCTATATGGTACATATTTTGTGAATTTTCTAAAAAAGTAATGGATATCATGCAGAACCAGCTAAGTATTGAGTTATATATATTTTTCAAAATATTTATACTTGGCGTTTGGCTGCCTCGTTGCGATTCAACAAAATTTGTTGTACGTTATTCCAAACCTGTGAATACATCATCGACTTTATTGGAGCGAAGCTCCTCTATTAAACGACTGATAGGCATTTTCTGTGATGTTACGCGCGGCGCGCGCGCGTGTGACTGTGACGCTACTGTGTGGAAGTGTCAGCTGATATATGAATGTAAGAGTATGAAATGTGGTAGTGTGTTAGTCGAGCAATGCAACTATCGATAACGTAACGCGCGTGTGACGCCGTAAAGCCGGAAAATTTTTACTAAATATTTGTGAGTTCGGAGATACGCTAGTCCCATACGGGCCCTTTCATCAGATCGCGGATATAATGGGATTTATGAAGGAGGTTAATAAAAAGTTATGTCAAAGAAAATTAGATTTGATTAAAATGAATCAAATGGTATATTATAAAATAAAAATGTTAAAATACAATGGAATACATATAATATTGAAAGGTGTAAAATATATAAAATATTGGAATGAAGAGTGTTGATTTATTAACAAAAATTATCGTTGACTTATCCTTGTATATATTTGACTCTCGAGTTTCGAGTCGAGACGATGTAGCTGAGTTCTTTATACTCAGTTACTGTTTATACTGTCGACCCAGCCGTATCGACACTGCGATCCCAATCTGTCCAGTCCGTCTATCCTTGCCATTTTCCTTTCTCTTATTTATGGATCCGGGCCCTTTTCCATTTTCTCGTCCCACTCTGATAACCGATCTTCCCTACAAGGCCCTTTTTACCTTTCCGTTATTTATGCTTCCTGCGTCAGACCCTTGCTAATTTAATCTTGATTTCCATTTCCTTTCCTCACGGCTGGACCACCATCCCAAATTCCAGAAACCCCCGCCCTTAGTTTTTCCTCCAAAACCTTAGTATAAAAAGGGAACAGGAAAAACACAGGCAGTCCACTCTAGTTTTAGAACTCAAGCGAACATCGAATCTCCGTCCGATTTCACTGTGTAACCATTGTAAAAAGGAAGACAAATAAATAAACTTTGCAAAACGTAAATAAATCGAGCCTTTGAGTACCTCGACGACAATATTAAGTGAGATAGGACCCAGAAGGTCTACGAATGCGTGACGAATTTTCGTTCTCGTTTCTCATTCTCATAGTTCACTCCGCAGTATAAAGACGTGCCTTCTTATGTTGCTGAAATAAATTGAATCATTTAAAAGACTAATTTTTGGTAAATTTATTTTATTTCGCCACCTATTTCCAATAGGTTATGGGCCCAGTTTAGTTGTGTGCTCCCTGTGTATAGTGCGGAATAAAATAATAGAAAAAGGAGACTAAAATAAAACTATAACTATTCTATAGTAATAATAATTGTGTGTAAGGTTTAGTGTAATCTTAGTGTTATCTAAAATTATAGTGTAGTTTTAATTAGTATAAAAGACAATGGAAAATTTAAGTGTAAAAAGAAACATTAAACCATTTGATGGTGAAAAGTATAGCATATGGAAATTTAGAGTCCGTGCGTTATTAACTGAATTAAACGCGATTAAAGTTATTGTCAATTCGCATCGAGCCTTCAAACCGTTCGCATGTGTTTATATTGACGTTCGCGAGTGCCAAACGAATTCGAGTGACACTGTGCAAATATCCAAAACCGCATGTTAGAATAGGCGCGGTTTATGGCATGGCAAGTTTAGAAATAGGCATTTTTTGTATCAGGTAGTTTCCCTTGCCATATGCTTGCCAGAGTTTTAACGGTACCTGGTAGAGTTCAGATTATTGAGGAAGGCCATGCCATAAATTGCACAGACCCGAAGGGTAACTCTGCCGCGACGACAAAAGGGGCACGTTGACCTAGAGGAACCACGTGCGATTTCTGGAAAACCCAGACCAACTTGCATTTTTCCTCCCCCGTACGAAGGGTACATTCCCCTTCCAGGATCTACCACGCCGAGGGCGTACTGGAAGGGAAGAATCGTGCCTATATAATCGACGTCAAGTCGCTCGAGGGCAGAATTCTTAGAAAAGGCACAGTACATATAGAACGTAGACATAGATACACATATTTTCTTCCTTTAAACCCCCACCATGGGAGCACAACATTTTGTTTTCTCGTGAGCTGTAACCACCTTAACAGTTCCGTTTTTTCCACCACTACTTCCGTCCGTACCTGCCAGGATTCGGTCATCTCAACACCGTCAGGAAAGGGTTTCACAAACTCGGCCGACGAAGTATTTTTCCCCTTATCTTCACACCTGTAACGGCAGACCATCAACAAACCTGCAGCGGATTTTCGTGGGACCTTCCGGAGGACTGCTTCAGCTTCACAACGGAACACTATATTTTTTTAATACCCCATTTTTACCCATGGGTTTTCTTCTCACCGTAACACACGCTATCTGCGGGGGGAGCCCCTAGCCCCGGCGCGCCGTCTCGGGAATTCTCTGGATTCCATATGATCTCACACCCCTTCAACCACAGGGGTGGTCCGGTGCTACTCAGGAAGATCGACGGGTAGGCAGAAATGCTCGTTCTTGAAGGCGGAATTCCCCTAGGAATGGTGGCGGCGTTGTGACTGGAGGGGAGGAAGGACGATAAAGGAAATGGAGGAAGAAGAAGGAGGGGAAAAAAGGGAGTTTGGAAGAAGAAGAGGAACAGAGGAAAGAAGAAGAAAAATTCGAGGTTTACGTTGTGGAAGGACCACCCCCTGTGGTTGAAGGGGTGTGAGATCATATGGAATCCAGAGAATTCCCGAGACGGCGCGCCGGGGCTAGGGGCTCCCCCCGCAGATACCGTGTGTTACGGTGAGAAGAAAACCCATGGGTAAAAATGGGGTATTAAAAAAATATAGTGTTCCGTTGTGAAGCTGAAGCAGTCCTCCGGAAGGTCCCACGAAAATCCGCTGCAGGTTTGTTGATGGTCTGCCATTACAGGTGTGAAGATAAGGGGAAAAATACTTCGTCGGCCGAGTTTGTGAAACCCTTTCCTGACGGTGTTGAGATGACCGAATCCTGGCAGGTACGGACGGAAGTAGTGGTGGAAAAAACGGAACTGTTAAGGTGGTTACAGCTCACGAGAAAACAAAATGTTGTGCTCCCATGGTGGGGGTTTAAAGGAAGAAAATATGTGTATCTATGTCTACGTTCTATATGTACTGTGCCTTTTCTAAGAATTCTGCCCTCGAGCGACTTGACGTCGATTATATAGGCACGATTCTTCCCTTCCAGTACGCCCTCGGCGTGGTAGATCCTGGAAGGGGAATGTGCCCTTCGTACGGGGGAGGAAAAGTGCGAGTTGGTCTGGGTTTTCCAGAAATCGCACGTGGTTCCTCTAGGTCAACGTGCCCCTTTTGTCGTCGCGGCAGAGTTACCCTTCGGGTCTGTGCAATTTATGGCATGGCCTTCCTCAATAATCTGAACTCTACCAGGTACCGTTAAAACTCTGGCAAGCATATGGCAAGGGAAACTATCTGATACAAAAAATGCCTGTTTCTAAACTTGTCTTGCCATAAACCGCGCCTATTCTAACATGCCGCCCACCTTGAACGTGCAGTGCTCGTTCAACACTCTAATTCTGTGTTTTATCTATCTGTCAAATTGTACCTTTATAATTTCTTGTGTTAAGCGAATCTATTGATATCTATTATCCTAAGTTTGATATAATATAATCTAATTCCTATCTTATTTATCATACTATTTTTCTACATTGTTATAATATCTTACTTATTAACATGAACATTAACATTTTTCTAGTTCTTCTTTATACATATCGTTCGCACAAATCAATGTTCAATTACATTCTTGGTCTTCAGTGACTGGCATTGGTAAAATACAAATTTTTGACACTGGTCTCTTGTATAATCCATCCATAGTTTTGACGGAAACGACTCGTACTACGCCATCCTTGCCCTGATGCAATTCTGTAACTCGTCCCAAGCACCAACGCAGTGGTTGTAGACCATCCTCTTTGATGACAACCAGAATGCCTTCAGTCAATTGATGCTTGGAGGTCTGAGTCCATTTATAATTCTGCTGAAGCTGGTGCAGATATTCCTTCTGCCATCTCTGCCAAAAATGCTGGTACATCTGTTGGATCAGCTGATACCGATTTAATCTATTTGTCTTAATGCTCGTCAAATCGTGATCTGGCAACGAGCTCAGGGCAGTCCCAATCAAAAAGTGTCCCGGAGTTAGAGGATTCAAGTCGTGGGGATCGGATGACAGTGGACTGAGAGGACGTGAATTCAGACAGGACTCTACCTGTGTTAATAGCGTGTATAACTCTTCATAGGTTAATCTTTGTTCCCCTATGACTCGTAGCAAATGATATTTTGTTAATTTAACGGCGCTTTCCCATAGTCCTCCAAAATGAGGAGCGCGAGGAGGTATGAAAGACCATTCTATATGCTCTCTACTTAAAAATTGGCTAATCTGACAATTGTATTCCTTGCTTCTGGTTAAATTATCTAATTCACTGAGCTTATTTCTTGCTCCTACAAAATTCGTTCCATTGTCAGAAACAATGCTGTGACAACGGCCTCGACGTGCTATGAATCGTTTGAGGCAATTTATAAATGCATCTGTGCTAAGGTCTACTGCTAGTTCGATATGAGTGGCCTTTGTAGCAAAACATACAAAAATACATATGTAAGATTTTAATGACACTTTACTGCGAGTATTGTCTTTGGTTATGAACGGCCCCGCATAATCGACACCACAGGTTGTAAATGGACGGGTTGGTGTCACCCGAGCTGCAGGTAGCTGACCCATGGGGTACTCTATTCCTTGTGGCTTGACCCGAAAGCATCTCACGCAACTTCTAATTATTTTCTTGACTGCTCGCATACCTGCTATGGGCCAAAATCGCTCACGCAAAGATGCGATCACGTGTTGACACCCGGCATGAAGGAGCCTACTGTGTTCATTTCTAATAATCAAATCCGTTAGGGCATGCTTAGAGGGTAACAAAACCGGGTGTCTTTTGTTGTACGAAATGGGGGCATTAATAAGCCTACCGCCCACCCTGACAAGTCCTGCTGAATCTATAAACGGTGCTAAGGATCGCAAAGGGCTTTGTTTTGAAACGGTTTGACCCTTAACCAATAAATTGATCTCATCGGAAAATGTTTCCTTTTGTGCAAGCCGTACTAGTGTTTCTTGCGCTTTGTGTGTTTCTACTTGTGTTAAATTTGCGTTTCCGAGGTTTGCTGAATCGTTAGGTTTACGGTTTCTTGCTAGCTGAATATTATTAATAAAGCGGAGGCAATAAGCTGTTACTCGTACTAACCGCGTATAATCTGAATACCGATTGAACAATTCGTTTGTATCACCGGTTACGGTGGCTAATGCAATGGCTTGTTTTTGTTCCGGCACGTCTATCACTACTTCTTCTGATTGCGGGGGCCAGTGATCTGGTTCATCTGTTAGCCACGAAGGTCCCAACCACCATAATTCACTACTAATCAAGAAATTAGGATCAACTCCTTGAGAAATTAGATCCGCGGGATTCTCGTGTGATCGTATATGCGACCAATTATCTAAATCTGTTATTAACTGAATTTGTGTTACTCTATTAGCCACGAAAGTTTTCCATCTATTGGAGTTGCCTCGAATCCACGCAAGAGTGATTGTCGAATCACACCAATATCTTTCCTTACTGAATGATACCCGAAGAGCTGTCCTGACCCTTTGTACTAATTGCGCGAGCAATAATGCTCCGCATAACTCTAATCTAGGTAACGAAATTATTTTTAACGGAGCGACCCGAGACTTCGAACATAAAAGCCTTACCTCCCATCTACCTGCTTCGCAACTTGAGCGTAGGTAGATGCAGGCTCCGTAAGCCCGTTCGGAAGCGTCTGAAAAACCATGCAGTTCGATACCTTTCGCGGTCACAAGTGCCTGTCTAGGAATCCTTAAACTATTTAAACTAGCTAATTCTTTTCTGTAGCCTGTCCATTGTGTACATAACTCCTGGGAGAGTGACTCGTCCCAGCCTACCTGTGTTTGCCAGAGGTGCTGCATCAGTAATTTGGCGCGGGTAATTATAGGGCCAACTAATCCTAACGGGTCAAATAACTGTGCTATCTCGGACAAAATTGTTCGTTTTGTAATTCTTTTGCCTGCTGATGGCGTAACCTTGAATAGAAGTTCGTCTCTGGCGGATGACCAATGGAGTCCGAGCGTTTTTGGATCCTTGTCTAACGGTTTATCTGTTGCCTGCTCTAATACTGTTGCGCAATTTGACGCCCATTTCCGTAAATCAAATCCTGATTTGCTTAAAATATCTGTAAGATCCCTTTTTACTTCTTCTAATTCATGAACTGTATCCAAGCCTGTTAGTAGATCATCAACGTAAAAATCGTTGATGACTATTCGACTAACAGTTGGAAAATCTTGTACACATTTTAATCCTACCTCCTGTAATACGCGGGTCGCTAAATAAGGCGCCGAAGCGGTGCCATATGTTATGGTATTTAATTCAAATGTCTTGATAGGATGATCTGGATTTGATCGCCATAAAATTCTCTGGAAACGTCGTTGCTCTGAATCTACTAATATTTGTCTATACATCTTCGCTATATCCGCCGATAAGACGTATCTATGCGTACGAAACCGCAATAAAATGTCGACTAACTTGCTCTGTACTGTCGGACCGACCTTCTGAGTATCAGAATTCTGTACTTTTCCTGTACTTGTCTTTGCCGAGCCATCAAATACAACGCGTAATTTTGTTGTTGTACTGTCTGCTTTGAAGACGGCATGGTGAGGAAGATAAAAGACTATCTTCTCATCCACTGTTTGTTTTGAAATTCGCGACATGTGTCCTAATCGTTCATATTCTGCTAAAAACTCTATGTATTGCTCGCGAAGCTGCGGTTGTTTCATTAACCTTCTTTCTAATGATTTAAGTCTATTCTCCGCTTGTTGTCTTGATGATCCCAATCTATGTACCTGCTCGTTGAAAGGGATTTTTACTATATATCTACCATCATCATTTTGACGCGTTGTAGCTCGAAAGTACGCGTCACATTCGTCTGTATCCACTGTATGGTCTGTTACGATCTCTTCCACCTTCCAAAAACGCTCTAACTGTTCTGATAACTCGCGATTTGTACTAAGGTGACCTCTCTGAATCCTTGAATGACCCTCAATAGGCCAACTAATCTGTCCACCTAACACCCAACCTAGCTGTGTCTTTTGCCACAATAGGTGGTTACCTGCTTTATGCTGGCCGACGCACAATAAATACCAAAATAAACCGGCGCCAATTAATAAGTCGATTGGTCGACATCTATCAAACTCTGGGTCAGCTAACATTATGTGAGCTGGTACTGCAAGTGTTGATCTATTCATATCAACGTTCGGCATATCATCAGTGATATTATCTATTACTAAACATGAAATACTAGCATTAAACCCGTTAACCCTAGACACTATCTTTAAGTCAACTCTATCTCTGACTATTCTAGATTTTCTATCTATTCCGACTACTTCTGTTTCTACAGGATCATACCTGAGACCTAATCTTTTACATACACTATGTGTTACGAAACTCGATTGCGACCCAGAATCTAAAAGGACTCTATACTGAATTCTCTCCTTCCTATCGTTTTCTACGTGCACGACTGCTGTAGATAGCACACTATGCTCAAACGCCTTACTAGAAAGACTCGCGACACATGAGGTAGTTCTGCTGGCGGAAACACTATTCGTAGGTTCATTATTATTTTGCTTTTGACCGACATTATCGCGATGCAACAATATGTGATGCTTCTTACCACACAAATCACAGTGCTTGCGGGTGCAGGCTTTAACGCGATGACCGGTTTGTAGGCAATTGAAGCAACTCTGTGACGTCTGCGTTACCTGAGTTTTTTCATCGATGGACAATCCCTTAAATTTCTCGCAACGAAACAATGGGTGCCCGGCTCCGCATGCTGGACAAGTACTACTCGATATACCTACTACGTGATTCATTACGCGACACGGTTTACGGTTAGCTACGAACCCTGAAGGGGGTTCGGGTCTCGTGGCTGGTGGCACCTGAACTGGTGAGGCAATATTCTCCAAATACGAGGATCGCTCCTCCAAAAATGAGGTAAAACTCTTGAATGTGACCCGCTCTAAGCTAGTTATCCCCTTTTCCCATTCTCTTAAGGATGCCATGTCTAATTTCCTGCTTAATATTGGGATCAGGAGACTATCCCAAGATTCAATTGGTTCCTTTAACGATTTCAAAGCTGCTAAATGATTTCTAACGTTATCTAATAATTCTCTGAGCGCGGTCGAAGACTGTTTTTGTATAACTGGCAAATCTAATATTGCTACTACGTGAAATTTTCTAAGCATTGCTGAATTTTCGTATCGCGATTTTAATGAGTCCCATGCTAATTTGTAATTCGTGTCGGAAACTCCTAAAGATTGAATGACTCGCGCTGCCGGTCCCTTCAGTGCAGAATTCAGATAGTTGAATTTCTGCACATCAGGTAATTCACTCTCGTGCACCAAACTAGTAAAGGTGTCTTTAAATTTTATCCATTCGCTGTAATCCCCGTCGAACGATGGTAACTGTATCGTTGGTAATTTTACCTTAGCATCAGAACTTGTCAACGCGGGGGTTGGTGATTGTTCTGCGGCCTGATTTGCTACCCTGTTTCGCCCTTCTACACTTTCGATATATGATTCTACATCTGCGATTAGATTAAAATATGTCTCTTCGAAATCATCTCTGTCAGCTGCGTGAGCTGCTTCCGACTCTTTTCCTGCAACTATACGCTCTATCTCACTCTGAACTGCATTGTAGCCATTATACAGACCTACATTTGCCTCTAAACGTTTCTGCAATGCCCTTACATTTACTGGTCTTTCTGATTCATTAAAGTATTTCGAGAAACGAGTCAGCGCGGCCTTTATCAATCCGCGGTCAGAAGTTAATTTCTTTAACTCGGCTTCCATTTTCACGCTATTAACAACGATAGGATATGGATTTTACGCTTACGTGATAGGAATGAACACCTTTGATGAGAAAACCCAAGGATGAATCCGCTGAACCCTGGATCCTTGGTTGGCTGATGTAGGCTGACAATTTCTGTGGTTGCTGATGAAAGCAGCTATTGACTTCTGACTGCTTCCTGTAGATTCCTCTTCTTCTGCGAGGATATCTTATTCCAATCGTGAACTCTATCCACTCTTTCACTGTCACACCGTTGCTGTATGATACTTTGTATCGCCACACACCACTTCTGCACTGTACTCCTCTGATTTTGTGGACTGCTTCCAATCTGCTCAACTGATACTGGATCCGTCACGGTCCCCAATTGGTTCAAGCTGCTCTGTCGTATCCGACTCGAAGGACCATGTTAGGACGATGATAGGTCCTGAGTATTTGCACGGAGTGCCGTCTATTGGTTATGAAGGACCACCCAAGTTGATTCGGCTTGGGGCCGATAAATAATTATGTCGGTAGTATGTTGAACTATTTAATCGTAATTAATGGTGGTATGTGTGTGTGTGTGTGTGTGTTACAACGTGTAGATTGGAATGTGAGATTTGTTACACTTGAAGAAAATATGTGTATCTATGTCTACGTTCTATATGTACTGTGCCTTTTCTAAGAATTCTGCCCTCGAGCGACTTGACGTCGATTATATAGGCACGATTCTTCCCTTCCAGTACGCCCTCGGCGTGGTAGATCCTGGAAGGGGAATGTGCCCTTCGTACGGGGGAGGAAAAGTGCGAGTTGGTCTGGGTTTTCCAGAAATCGCACGTGGTTCCTCTAGGTCAACGTGCCCCTTTTGTCGTCGCGGCAGAGTTACCCTTCGGGTCTGTGCGATTTATGGAAAACCCAGACCAACTCGCACTTTTCCTCCCCCGTACGAAGGGCACATTCCCCTTCCAGGATCTACCACGCCGAGGGCGTACTGGAAGGGAAGAATCGTGCCTATATAATCGACGTCAAGTCGCTCGAGGGCAGAATTCTTAGAAAAGGCACAGTACATATAGAACGTAGACATAGATACACATATTTTCTTCAAGTGTAACAAATCTCACATTCCAATCTACACGTTGCAACACACACACACACACACACACATACCACCATTAATTACGATTAAATAGTTCAACATACAACCGACATAATTATTTATCGGCCCCAAGCCGAATCAACTTGGGTGGTCCTTCATAACCAATAGACGGCACTCCGTGCAAATACTCAGGACCTATCATCGTCCTAACACCCCAAGCAACCCGCCCTCAAGCAAGCACACCTCGTTTGAGAGTGCATAGCATGAGCACCCTACCATCAAATGCTATCAAGCCAAGACAAAATTACTGAGACGCCTGAGCACAGGGGTCTCGAACCAAACAACCTAACAACGAACATGGAAAACACCGAAAAACCTAAAACCACGCCATCCTACGCTACAGTTACAATGAGCAACGTGTACCCTAGCAAAGAAGCGGCTATTATAGCTGACAGCATCGCAGAAGCATCCATAACTGACTACGCCACTACTATAGGAAAAATAACCGGGAAACAAGCCATCCGATTCATATCCCGAATTGCCAACGACCGAATATGTGTATACCTTGACAGTAAACAAACTGCTCACCAGCTGTTATCGAAACATACCACAATAACCGTTAAGAACACCAGTATCGTAATAAGACCATTAATCGCCCCATCTCAAAGAATAATTCTATCCAATGTATCTCCATGCATTCCAAACGAATACATCGAAAAAATCTTCACCGAAAACAACGTCAAAATGAACTCTAAATTAACCTTCTTAAGAGCTGCGATCCAAGAACCAGGGTTTAACCACGTTATGAGTTTTAGGAGACAAATTTACGTCAACCCAGAAGACGTATCAAGAATTCCTGAATCCTTTCTAGTAAACTACGATGCCACCCAATACCGCATATTTACTTCAACTGAAAATATGGGATGCTTCATATGTAAAAAAGAAGGCCACATAGCAAAACAGTGCACAATGAACAACAAGCCCTCCACTACAGCCACTGCAAATTCAAATATTAATACAAATCCGGAACCAGACGAATTGAAGCACCCCAGCATACCAGCGGAATCCAACATGGACCTCACACCCTTCTCAGAACCACAAGCAGAAATCACACAACAAATCAACGATACAAATACAGGTAACAAAAGGACGCACTCCACAACCACGTCCACACAAAACTCCAATGATCTCGAAGAAAACTTCAACCCCCCTACCGCCCCAGCAACGTACACAAAGATCTCCAGCAACACCGACAAACCAGTAAGTACACGTGGAAAAAATAAGACAGGTAAACGGCGAAAATTAACGCCAGATGTAGTCGACAACATTGAAATAATGATCGACTCAGCAAAAAATATGGTAAACGACCCACTAGCAAAATTCCCATTAAATTGGTTACAATTAATGAGCTTTCTAGAAAATGCAATTGGAGTTGAAGATCCCATAAAAATAGCGCAAAACTACACCCAGGACATAGCTGCTCTAACCAACATGCTAATTACAATCCACCCCCACCTAAATGGAAGGAGTATTAAAAACAGAGTCCACAGGATAATTAAAAAACTAAACAACAATGTACCATTCCAATCCAAAATACTAGCCGACAACATATCGCTCAACAGCACCCCTAACACAACCGACTATGAAACAGATAACGAAGAAAAAAAAGAACCCCTCGACCGACAAATTCATCTATAGGAAAATACCAACACCTAGCAATGACGTACACAATTCTCCAATGGAACCTAAACGGCCTTTTCACCCGATTACCCCAACTACAAATACTATTAGACCAATACCAACCTGACGTAGTATGTCTCCAAGAAACAAACCTCAAACCTCAACAGACGATAAAACTCAAAAACTACGATGCATATGTCACCAACCGAAACTCCCAACATGCAAGCGGAGGAGTAGCGATACTGATTAAAAACTCCTTAGACAACGAGCAAATTCCTACCACATCCAACATGGAAATAATAGCAGCCAAGATAAACTCACAGCCAAATACCCACATTTACAATATATACATCCCACCCACCTACCAACTAAACGCAACCGAACTAAACAACCTTTTTGGAACCCTACAAAAACCATTCATAATAACAGGGGATTTCAACTGCCACAGCACCCTATGGGGATCAGAGAAAACCAACGCTAGAGGAAATATTTTAGAAGAAATAATACTAAACCATGAGACAGTACTCCTCAACGACTCAAAACCAACCCACTTCAGTGTGGCAAACGGGACATTCAGCACCCTCGATTTGATCATGTGCAATCCAAACATAGCATACAAGTGTGAATGTTCAACGATATCTGAACTTCACGACAGCGACCATTTCCCAATCCTAATAAAAATCCACACCAATCATAAAACCAAAAACAGCAAACCTGTCCCAAGATGGAAACTGGAAAATGCGGACTGGGAAAAATACCGTCTACTCATCGAACAACGTACCCCTCAATTAGACTCCTATATCACCCTAAACCCACTCCAAATTGACAATATAATGGACAAATTCACCTCCATGATCGACCAAACAGCAAGTGACACCATCCCAAAGACAGTTCCTAAAACTAGTAGTAACCACAACTTGGTACCGTGGTGGAACAGAGAGTGTGAAACAGCTGTTAAAGAATCAAAACACGCTTTCAACCAATACAAAAAACACCAAACGACTGAAAACTTGATCAAATTTAAAAAACTACGAGCAACAGCAAGGAAAATACTAAAACAAAACAAGAAGAAATCCTGGCAAAGTTTCCTTACCACGTTAAACGGATCCACTCCCACGAAAGTTATCTGGAGCAAGCTAAAAGCAATCCAAGGTACCCACCATAAACATAACATACCAGGCCTGTCAAAACCTGACAAAACAATCACTACAGACCAAACACAAATCGCAAACCTATTAGTAGAAACATTCGCCGCAAACTCGAGTGACTCGAATTATGACAAAGCCTTCCTCTCTTCCAGAACCAACCCTACAAAAACTCCCAAACAACCCACCCAAATCAACACAAACGACTGCTCCGCAATCAATGAGGAATTCAGAATACATGAATTAACCAACATACTCAAAAAATATAAAAATACCAGCCCTGGACCCGACAACATCTCAATTGCACTCATAACAAAAATGCCCACTAACGGCATTCAATGCTTACTCAAAATATTCAACTCAATATGGAAACACGGTACATTCCCCGACGTGTGGAGAGATGCTATAGTTATCCCAACCTTAAAACCGGGAAAAAACCCCAAAGAACCGTCTAGCTACCGACCCATAGCACTGACAAACATACTATGCAAAATAATGGAAAAAATGATAAATTATAGACTCAGATGGGCACTTGAAACAAACGATATAATTTCACCCCACCAAAGCGGCTTCAGACCACTCCACTCTACCTTGGACCCACTAATAAATATAGAAACGGATATCAATAATGGATTCAGGAACAAACAACACACGATACTAGTGGCTATGGATTTCGAAAAAGCATACGATATGATATGCAGAAAGAGAGTTATAAACATCTTAAAAGACCTAAACATCCACGGAAATATACTAAAATTCATCGACAACTTCCTAAAAACAAGACGTATAAGAGTGAGAATAAATAACACCCTTTCCAAAACCTTAACCACCGAAAACGGAGTCCCACAAGGCTCTGTACTAAGCGTTACACTATTTCTAATATCAATAAACGGAGTTTTATCGGTAGTCAAAAACCCAGTCAAAGTCTATCTGTTCCCCGACGATCTAACAATCCTATACTCAGGAAAGAACCCAAAAATAATCCAATATATCCTACAAAATGTTCTCAACAAATTACAAAATTGGGCAACTGAATCTGGCTTCAAATTTTCCGAATCAAAAACTAAATATATAAATTTCTCCAGAAAACAAGAACCACTAAAAATAAAACTCTATCTCAAGAACACCGAACTTGAACAACTGAACCATATCAAAATCCTAGGCATAATATGGGATAGCAAACTTACATGGTACCACCATGTTACACACCTCAGGAACGAATGCACACAACGCCTAAATCTTTTAAAAATAATAGCAGCAAACAATTGGGGTACAGATCTTAAAGTATTAATAAACACGTACAGATCCATCATTAGAGCAAAAATAGATTATGGCTCAATAATCTACGGATCAGCTAGTAAAACCATTTTAAAGAAGCTAGACCCGGTGCACAACACAGCACTAAGAATTGCAACAGGAGCCTTTAGGACCAGCCCCACTTCTAGTATCCTCCAAGAAGCAAACGAACCATCGCTCCGACACAGAAGGAAACTCCTCAGCATGAACCAGGCAATAAAAATCGCAACAACCCCGAACAAACTTACATACCCAATCATCCTCGCGAACTACAACACTAACAGACACACACCACAAAGGAACACAATAAATCCCTTCCACGTCAGAGTAACCCAAACCGCAACAGAACTGAATCTAGAATTTAAAAATGTCACCCCAAGGAAACCACCAACGACCCCACCTTGGAAAATCAAACCAATCGAAACTGACACAAGCCTGACATTATACCTAAAAACAAATACCAGCCCAGAAGCTTACCGACAACTAGCCGCAGAAATTATTGAAAAACATAAAGACTCTACACATATCTACACGGACGGCTCAAAATCAAGTACCGGAACAGGATACGCAATAATCACCCCAAATTACTCCATGAAAACCAAACTACCAAATGAAGCATCAATATTCTCAGCTGAACTAATGGCCATCAAACAAGCCCTGCAAACCGCCTACACGGAATCCTACCAAAAAACAGCCATATTTACTGACTCCACGAGTGCAATAGCAGCGATAAACAACACCTCATCGTACAACGATACCATCCAACAAATCATCGAAACACACCAAAAGATCATCTCTAATGCAAACAAAATACAAATCATATGGATCCCTAGCCACGTAGGAATAACCGGAAACGAAAAAGCAGACCAAGCCGCTAGAGAAGCAGTTGACGACCCACAAACCGTATATAACAAACTAAGCCTTGACGACGCTCTGAAAATGACCAAAAAGAAACTAAGATCACAATGGGAAACTGAATGGAAAACAACAGCATCTACCCGTTCCTTAAATATAAACAAGGAATTCTTCAAAACTCATACAACACACACCGAACAACCCAGAAGAGAGCAAGTAGCAATCAGTCGCATCCGAATAGGACACACCAAAACCACCCATTCATATCTCCTGACCAAAGACCCAGTCCCAAGATGCGAAGAATGCAATGCACAACTTACAATAGACCATCTCATTCTGAACTGCCCTAAATATGATACAATTCGTCGGAAATACACATTGAAACCTCTTATCAAGGACAACTTGGAAGACAAAAAAAGCCACGATCTACTAAAGTTCTTAAAAGAAACCAAACTATTCGACAAAATATTGTAAAACAACTCACACACGAAACCACCTTCTAAGGCGTCGCTAATAACCTTGCAGTTGATGCGACGTTAAACACCTATATAAAAAAAAGAAAAAGTTATTGACGACGATATTCCGGATAAAATAACTAGTGAGTGGATTAAGGCTGAGAGAGTTGCAAAAAACGTTATTGTAGAATATTTGTCCGACTCTTTCCTTAGTTTTGCGCAATCAGATAAAAGTGCTAAACAAGTGCTACAAGATTTGGACGCTATTTATGAGCGAAAAAGCTTGGCCACACAATTAGCATTAAGAAAAAAACTATTAAGTTTAAAATTAAAAAGTGAAACATCATTGATACGACATTTTACTGTGTTTGACGATTTAATTTCGGAACTCTTGGCAGCAGGAGGTAAATTGGAAGAAACAGACAAAGTGTCCCATTTATTGTTAACTTTACCGACTTCCTATGACGGAATAATAACTGCAATTGAGACATTAACAGAAGATAATTTAACATTGGCGTTCGTTAAAACAAGACTTCTGGATCACGAAGTAAAATTAAACAATGAGTGCCGTGACACCAGTATTAAAGTGCTTCAAGTATGCAGAGGAAATGTTTCAAGGAAACACAGATTTGAAATTTCAAAGCCATTCAAAAGGTATGGTCAAGGACAAAATAAGGCCCGGTCTTTTAAAGCAGATAGGTCATTACCCATCATAAAATGCCACCACTGTGGAAGGAAGGGTCACGTCAGGAAGGACTGTTTTTATTATAAAAGAGAACTTCAGCGTCAGAATACTGAAAAAGGTAAAACTGCTCAGACAGTGCAAATGACAACCCAGCCATCAACATCAAAAGAATCTGTGTCCAGCTTTGCATTTATGACCGGAGATTATCAAGAAGTCGACGATCGAAGAAAAATTGTATTCCTTCTTGATTCTGGGGCATCGGATCACCTGATAAATAGAGAAGATTTGGCAGCAAATTTCGATACATTGGAAATACCACTAAAAATTTCCGTAGCGAAAAATGGAACTTTTATAACAGCAACGAAGAAAGGAAAAATGAATATCACCACCAATATGGACGTGCAAGGGACCATTGAAGATATCTATTACTGTCCGGATGTACCTTACAATCTGTTGTCAGTTCGAAGGATACAGCAGGCCGGAATGACGATTACTTTCGACAAAAAAGGCGTTGAAATAGGTAAAAGTGGTAAAGTCATCATGACAGGTAAGCCACTAAATAATTTAATCGGAATAGAATTCATAGTTAGTTCAAATGAAGTAAATTCCATAGTTAAAGTGAATAATACTGAAAAAGATAATTATGATTTATGCCATAAACATTGGAAAATCTAAATTTCTAGAATTAAAGGATAAAGAAATGGTTGAGGATATAAAGCAAATAGAAAAAGTTAAAGTTAATGATAAATTATGCGAAGCTTGTATATATGGGAAACAAGCACGATTACCATTCAGAAGAACAAAAGATAAAAATTATATTAAACGACCATTGTTCATTGTACACTCAGATGTTTGCGGTCCAATCACTCCTTCGACAATTAATAATAGCAATTACTTTGTTCTTTTTGTGGATGAATTTACTCATTATTGTGTCACATATTTGATTACACATAAATCAGATGTATTTTCGGTTTTTAGAAATTATGTGGCAAAGAGTGAAGCCCATTTCAATTTGAAAATCGTAAATGTGTACTGTGATAACGGGAGAGAGTATTTGTCAAATGAGATGAAAGAATATTGTGTCGAAAAAGGTATTAGTTACCACTTAACCGTTCCACGAACTCCACAATTAAATGGTGTGTCCGAACGCATGGTAAGGACGATAACTGAAAAAGCTCGCGCGATGATAGCAGGGGCTGTTTTAGAAAAGGTGTTTTGGGGTGAAGCTGTCCTTACAGCCACGTATTTAATTAATTTAACCCCAACTAAAGCCTTAAGAAAATCACAAACACCATATGAATTGTGGCACAATAGAAAACCTAAATTAGAGTATTTAAAAATTTTCGGTTCAACAGTATACGTACATAATAAAACTAGACAATCAAAATTCGAAGAAAAATCTTGGAAGGGCATTCTAGTTGGATATGAACCGAATGGGTATAAAGTATGGAATGTGGAAGGTGGTAAATTTGTTATAGTTAGAGATGTAATTGTAGACGAGACTAATTTCTTGGTATCCAGGCCCGTAATAGTACAGCCTGAAGAGATTAATTCTGAAAAATCCCGTGATAAAGCCGATTTGGTATCCAGATCTGTAGAAGTACAGTCTGAAATTGATTTACCTGACATGCAGTCAAAATCAATAGAGTCTCATAAATCTGATAGTAATAAATCAGATATATCAGCATCTAAAATAATCGAGATAAATAAAAATACCGAACTTAGTCATAGACACAATGAGCCTATAATCGAAACAGATGTACACTGAGTTGCATTGAACTTGTCGCAATGAAGTTGGCTACAAATTCACTAACACATTCACGCCGCAGCGTCGGTGAACCGAACTTGCCATCGGCTCACCGACACGGCGTGAATGCGTTAGTGAATTTGTAGCCTACTTCACTGCGACAAGTTCAATGCAACTCAGTGTACAAGGCACTTCATCAAATAGTAATCAGAATAAAAGACAAATATCCCCCGAATTAAGAAGGAGTGATAGGATCAAGCATCGTCCACCTATTTCGTATAATGAGATTGATGAGCGGAATGATTACATCATGTGTGCTCAATCTCTTATTTACAAAATTCCTGCCTCTTATCAGGAAATTAAAAATAGAGACGATAGAGTTCAGTGGGAACAAGCAGTCAAAGATGAAATTAATTCTCTATTAATTAATGATACTTGGACTCTAGTGCCAAGACCTGAAAATACAAATATTGTAGACTGTAAATGGGTATTTGCTATTAAAAATGACGAGTTTGGAAACCCATTAAAATATAAAGCCCGCCTTGTTGCTAGAGGTTTCAGTCAAAAATATTTAATAGATTATGACGAAACATTTGCACCAGTTGCAAGAATATCAAGTTTCAGGTTCATAATGGCATTTTCAAATCAATTTAATTTATTAGTTCATCATATGGGCGTGAAAACTGCTTTTCTGAATGGTATACTAAAAGAGGAAATATATATGAAAGTTCCCGAGGGGATTGAATATAGAGACAATCAAGTCTGCAAATTAAACAAAGCCATATATGGGTTGAAGCAGGCAGCAAGATGCTGGTTTGAAATTTTTGATCAAACACTTAAAAGTAAAGGTTTTCAAAATTCCTCTGTAGATAGATGTATATATATTTTAGACAAAGGAGATGTAACAGAAAACATATACGTGGTACTTTATGTAGATGACCTTGTGATTGCTACAGCTAATATTGAAAGAATGAACAGTTTCAAAAATTATCTAATGGGTAGATTTAGCATGGTAGATTTAAAAGACATTAAACTTTTTCTGGGTATAAAAATAGAAAAAGTAAAGATAAAATAACCATGACTCAAAGTGCATATATTCAAGCAATTTTGAATAAATTCAATATGTCAGAATGTAAACCTGTAAGTACACCTCTTGAGAACAAACTAGATTATACAGCTCTAAAATATGACGCTCCGTGTCGGAATCTTGTCGGATGTTTAATGTATGTAATGTTATGTACTCGACCGGATTTGAGCACGGCAGTTAGTATTTTGAGTAGATATTTAACTAAAAATAATAAAGAATTGTGGATATGTTTAAAAAGAGTGCTAAGATATCTTAAAGGATCAATTAATATTAAATTAACTTTTGTTCGAGGTAATTATGATAATATTTTAAACGGTTATGTCGATTCTGATTGGGGAGGAAACGACAAAAATTACAGAAAAAGTACTACAGGTTATCTATTCAAGTTGTTTGAACGTTGTACCATTTGTTGGAATACAAGGAGACAGGTATCAGTTGCAGCCTCATCTACCGAGGCTGAATACATGGCTCTTTTTGAAGCTGTTAGAGAAGCATTGTGGCTAAGATCACTAGCAAACAGTATGAATTTAAATATTTCAAATCCAATTATTATTTACGAAGATAATAGTGGCTGTATTAGCATAGCAAACAATCCGACTGATCACAAAAGGTCTAAACATATCGACATAAAATACCATTTTTCAAGAGAGCAAATTGAAAGAAAAATAATAAAATTGAAATATATTCCTACAGGTAGTCAATTGGCCGATGTTTTGACAAAACCAATACCAACAGTCAAATTCCTGGAGTTTAGGACAGGAATGGGTTTACAATAAATATATATTAATATTAGTGTTAGTCTCTGTAAATATATTGTTGCGCCGGGGAGTGGAGCTCGCGCTTTCCATAGTTAAATGAATACACCAGGAGCAAACTAGACTGTCTATATTTCAGTTACACAATTGGTTTAGCAATAGATCCGTACAGGTCGGCTTCCCGATACAATCTGATATTCAAAAGACGCGCGGTTGTCTAAGAGACTTCAAGCATCCGGTGACGTGTTTCCGCTCGAAACAAGGGATAGCTTCACGTTATGATTCGACGACAGCTTCGGACGGGGCAGTCGATGGCTCTTTCGATATATCAAGAAGCGGTCGATGCGTCGAAAGAGCGGGAACTTCTCACCGTCGCAACATTGCTCCCCTCCTTCAATAAGCGGTCGACCCGACCGCGGGCATCTTCATACTTGTAACCATCTTCACGTAAGCGGATCAATAAGCCAAATCAAGTCATAGTCTCTAACCTCGGGCTGTCAGTCTTCCATGGATGCTAACCTCTTCTTTAGTACCTCTGCCTGAAAGGAGGTTAAAACCAAAAGCGTAACAGTTACCTAAGTGGCCCTCTCAGGCAGCTAACGTCTTGACATTCGTCCTTCGTCCCAGGGGAAAACCACTCAAAAACCCTGAGCAAGACGCCGGTTCAGTGCTAACAAGTCAGCTTAGAAACCGCTCCAATTTCCTATTCTTCTTTCTTCGATTTCCAATTCTTCTTAGCACTCTTCTTGCTTCGAGGAGGTCCCGACAGTTCCTCGCCCTTCCTCTTGATTCCTGGGCCTTCACGCCTTCCTCTCGAAGTCTTCTCGGATGAAGAAATTCCAGTCCAACGGGTCCACTCTACCGGGGGATGCTCCCCAGCCATCAAGCAAAATCTTTCCTCGATGGACTGGTGGTCCGGAGCATACCACAACTACGCAGTCCGATGACCAGAACCCCGAATACAAAAATCAAAATAAACGGGACACCGGCTGAGGGGATGCCCTCTTCCTCCGAAGAGAACAACACTTCCTCCATCGTTTAGACACGCGTAGCCAGCAAGTTTACCGTGGCCGAAAGAAACTTCACCCTGGCTTTGTGCGACAAAGCGTCTTCTTCTAGGGCGAGGACGTCAGAAACACCCTCCTCAGTCTCCTATTCTTGATCCTTCCCTATTTAGGTGTTTCTTCCCCGTGAATGTTCATATGGAGCCAAACGATTCACGTGAACCACCTTATGTTTAGATTTTGGGGAGCGAAATATGCGGTAGATTAACTCATTTAACCGGTTCATTCCTTCAAAGGGTCCTTCCCAATCAAACTGGAGTTCTCCTTGTTTCTTCGATGTAAGCAGTCTCTTCCTTCTATTCAAAAGCAATAGCTCCTCCGGGCAAATCCAAAAGTAGGTGAAATTCTCGTTCCAATAGAAGCATGGAAGGACTATTCAGAGTAACTTCATGTCGAGATGAACGATATTCCAATAAAACGTCGGAATCCACTCATCCCAATCCTTTTTGGGCTAAATACTGCATCAAGGTCCTCAACAACCGCTCCAGGAGTCCATCCGACTGAGGGTGCAAAAGAATTGTTCTTGTTTTCTTTATTCTCAACATCTTCATCAACTCTTTAAAGATAGTTGACTCAAAACTGCGACCCTGATCAGAATGAAGCTACAACGGTACTCCATGCCGACTTATCATCTCCCTCATCAGGGCCGTGGAAATTGTCGTCGCTTACTGGTTCGGAAGCGGAACCACCTCTGGCCACTTCGTGAAATAATCCACCACAACCAGCGCGTACTTGTTTCTAGAAGAAAACCTTGGTAAGGGACCAACAACGTCGAGCGCGATCCTTTCAAAAGATGCCCCTACGTTGTAGACTTTCATGAGTCCTCTTCCCTTCCCCGAAGGACCTTTCTTCGCCGTACAACGATGACATCGACACCAATCTTCAACATTTCTTCGGTGACTAAGTCAGACAAACCGCCGTCGAACCTTGGCCAAGGTCTTACGTATTCCGACATGTCCTCCAGAGGACGCATCGTGGTACTCTTGCAGAACCTCTTCGACTTTACTCTTCGCTGTTCAAAGTACCGATTGTTACCAAGGATCGCTGTTTTCCATAAATCGGTAATTTTTTTTTCCAGAGATGGAGAAAATTTGGGGACTATAGAGTTTTTCCGTTCCCGCCGTGCCAAATTTGTTATTACTTCCAAAGTTCTTTACATCCAGTAAATTTAAACTTGAGCCCGTGTCAAGTATTATGGGACACTCCTTTTCTGCGACGAATCCCTCGACGCAGGACAAAACATTTCCGGCAACTCTTCGTACGACGGGGGCGAACAAAGGTGAAGCCGGAGGGTGCCCCTCTACGCCGACTTCTTCCCGTTTCCTTTCTTCGTTGAAAATTCTTCTTTTCTCTTTTTCGGACAATTCCGCCACATATGACCCTTCTCCTTGCAATTTCAGCATTCCATCTCCTGTCTTTCAAGCTTCCATTTTACCGGTCTTCTCATTTCTCTCCTTCCGGAATCCCTCTCCGAAGAATAAACCGGTTTAGTAGATGTTTCTTTTTTTGTAACGGGCGCATTAGCCATTGACTCGACTGCTTCAATCTCCAGAGCCCTGATAACAGCAGCCCTGAGAGATGTGAAACCTCCGAGCCTCAGCATCCGTTTCATTTCCTCATTAGCCAGCGAGGAACCAAATTGTGAGGCAGCAAGCTTGTCTCTAATTTCTAAAGGGCATTCGCAAAAAGCGGCCTGTGCTAGCCTCTCAATCTCCGTGGCTAAATCGGAAATAGATTCCCCTTTCCGTTGTTTATAATTTTGAAACTTGACATAATTGAGGTTCTCAAAATTTTTGGTTCCATAACGGAACGCAAGGACCGAAATTAAAGCGGGGAAATCAGTCTGTCTTTTTCAACGGAAAGAGAAGTCAAAACACTCCGTGCCGGTCCCTCGAGCGATGTAACCAAGGCCAAGGCCTTCCTTGGCTCATCCCAACGATTCGCCCCTGCAATCGCCTCAAACTGGAGTTTAAACTCCTCCCAGTTAGTTTTACAATCAAACTTTGGTGGTTTCAGAACGTAGCCTAAATCGGAAACGTTCCGCGACACACCAGACATTCCCTGTTGAGAGACCGGAGGTGAGGGCTGGGGTATCGCGAGACCAGCAGAAGTGGAAGGACTAACAAGAAGGGCTTCGCGATCCCCATCACGGACTGCCGTGGCCGAAAACTTTTCTAAAAATAGTTGGACTTTGGACAATAGCACCTGATAATTGTTCTCCATCGCTGTCATCCGCTCTTCCAAGACCTTCTGGATCGCTGCAGAAGCCGTTCTCTCCTCTTGCTGTTTCTCTTCTGCGCGAGAGCGCTCCTTTTCCCATCGAGAGTTAAATGCGCGCTGCTGCTCCCTAAACTGCGTCGAGATGCTCCTCTGCAAGCCCTCGAAAAGCGTCTCCAAAGTCTCCGGAGAACCCTCGTCCCCGGCTGAAGATCGAGTTCTTATCGTCCTACCGACTGCGCCAATGTTGCGCCGGGGAGTGGAGCTCGCGCTTTCCATAGTTAAATGAATACACCAGGAGCAAACTAGACTGTCTATATTTCAGTTACACAATTAGTTTAGCAGTAGATCCGTACAGGTCGGCTTCCCGATACAATCTGATATTCAAAAGACGCGCGGTTGTCTAAGAGACTTCAAGCATCCGGTGACGTGTTTCCGCTTGAAACAAGGGATAGCTTCACGTTATGATTCGACGACAGTTTCGGACGGGGCAGTCGATGGCTCTTTCGATATATCAAGAAGCGGTCGATGCATCGAAAGAGCGGGAACGTCTCACCGTCGCAACAATATATATATTAAGGTATAACTTTTGATATAATGGTCTGATTAGGTTTTTTCTGGGTTTCCCAAATCCTAAGCAACAAATGTTAGACCATATGTAACTTCCCAGAGAAAGCACAAGGAAGGTGTGTCTTTATTTAACAATAGTCGATTAATTTTTAAGAAGGCGTGTTGATTTATTAACAAAAATTATCGTTGACTTATCCTTGTATATATTTGACTCTCGAGTTCCGAGTCGAGACGATGTAGCTGAGTTCTTTGTACTCAGGTACTGTTTATACTAAGTGAGATAGGACCCAGAAGGTCTACGAATGCGTGACGAATTTTCGTTCTCGTTTCTCATTCTCATAGTTCATTCCGCAGTATAAAGACGTGCGTTCTTATGTTGCTGAAATAAATTGAATCATTTAAAAGACTAATTTTTGTAAATTTATTTTATTTCGCCACCTATTTCCAATAAAGAGTATATAAAATATTGAAAAGTAACAAAAAAAAATATATATATATATATATATATATACAGGGTGTTCGACAACAGGTGGGCAATATTTTAAGGGGTGATTCTAGGGATCAACATAAGACGAAAATCAAGAATAACGAAATAGCGTTTACGGCTTTGTTTTCCAGTTATTAACGTTGAAAAATTCGAGTAAAAAGCGCCAGAAACCTGCAATCCGCTCAGCACCGACGACCAAACGTCAGCTGAGCAGCGGTCGGTACAGTCATAACCAAGAATCGTTCAATAGTAGAAACTTACCTCGTGCTATTCTGTTTCTCGGTACTGCACCATTCGGCTTCGATGCTTGGTTATGACTGTACCGGCCCCTGCTCAGCTGACGTTCGGTCGTCGGTGCTGAGCGGATTGCAGGTTTCTGGCGCTTTTTACTCGAATTTGTACACGTTAATAACTGGAAAACGAAGCCGTAAACGCTATTACGTTATTCTGGATTTTCGTCTTATTTTGATCCCTAGAATCACCCCTTAAAATACAGCTCACCTGTTATCGAACACCCTGTATATAAAATACTGAAACATAATAATGGGTACGAAATGTTAAAATATAATGAAATATAATAATACGATTAAATATAAGAAAATGACTACGTCAATTTTGACTACTGGAAATTCCTCGACAAAATATTCATAAAACGACCGGAAGAGTAATGGAAACGACTCACCATGTAACGGGGCGGTCTGGTCGGTTTCCCCGTGCCAGGGTTCACTTGGAAACAGGTTCGGTGAAATAACGAGTCGGTGTTAATATCAAAACTAGAAATGTTTATTCAAAAAAAAATAATAAATGAAACGAAGGAAGGTGGTTATAATGTCGACGGTGGGCCGCCGACCGCGGCCCCGGCGTGGCCGTAGAGGGTTGCGGCGGTATCTCCTGCCGTTCTCGCTATAACAGAAGAAGCTAACGGTGAGCTGGCGATGGAGCCGTGTTGCGCTTAAACCTAGGTGTACACAGGCTTATGAACTACGATCGGGACCCGGCCCGTCACAGAAGTCGCGCGGTCTTACAAACTAGCGCAGGTCGTAGCTGTCGCTACGCGGGCTTAAGAGCTAACGCAGGTCGTAGCTGTTGCTACGCGGTCTTACAGGCTACGGCGCGGAGTGAAAGCGCGGCGGAGCGCGAGCGTGAACGAGAGAGACGCGGTGTTCTCGTGTGTGTGAAACGCGGAGTCGTCGGAGATTAGGGAAGGGATGGCCCATTCGAGCCGTCGGTCTTTTATTCAAACGTCGCGCTGCGGTGTTTCGCGCTGCGTTGGAGTTGCTGCCCGAGGCGACGACCAATCCTGGCTCGCCCTGGGTCAAGCCTCGGGACGGGACGGAATCGGTTGCCGTAGGCCGGATGCGGTGCCGTGTAAGCTAGCGCCTGGAACCCCGCGGACAAACCAGCGGATGTTACGGGCGCGCACTAGTTTACGAGGCCGAGGCCCCGAGGCAACTTATCGATCCTCGTGTCGATCGATCCTACTTATAGCCTCGCTCGCGGGAGTGGGGCGGCCGCCGCGGTGGGGGCCCGCGATGCGCGACGCCGATCCGCGGCTGTCGTCGCAACCGGATTATGGGGAAAAATTCCGTATAATGCACAGTGGGCCAGAAGTCCACTATGATTGGCCAAAATGCAATTTTTTGAACTTACATGAAATCAAACATGTGTGATATTATATATCCATATACACTTTCCTACACTAAATGCTAAAATAGTTTTTCTTTATGTTGATTGAAATTGTTTGTGGAAGGACTTGAATATAAAGAAATGTCTTTGCAAATCTAAACGTTCGATAACTTTCGTACACACATTGCTATGAATCTTATCTAATCAGATGTCATAGCAGTATATTTTTATTTTTTTAATTAAACAAATAAGGTTATTTTTAGATAGTACATGAAGTTCCTTATGCTACATTGACTTTTTTCATCCGATGAAACTAATTCTTTAGAATCTTATAGTGCACTTGTTCAATTTCAAATGAAACCTTCCCTGAGCTACCACTCTGAAATCAATCGTATGATACATCAAATTGCTCGTAAGGATGTATACTATAACTTGAATATGCGCCTTTTAATTACAATGACTGAAAAAAATTATATTTGATACTGTAAGTTGCGCTGACTGAAATACATGATTCGCCACTCTCTCCCTACGAGGCTCTCCCTACAACGAGCTTTCTCGCATGTGAAAATCATCCACGGTCCCTATAACAAGGGGGACTCCTAGCCGAGTTCTTAGACTTTTATATAGATCAGTGTTATAAAGCCGTAACTACTGATTGTAAGAAAATGAATTTCAGTAAACGTGAAATTCTTGAGCAGCTTTCAAAATCATCAGACATAGATTTAATCCTCACGTACATATTATCTAAACTTGGTAAAAATGTTAATAATTTAGATGGAGAAAATCTGGATCGCCTCAAGCTTGCATTATCTACACTTAAAGCAAAGCGCAATATCAGATTTAATGCGGCATGTAGAAAAACTGACAGATTTCTTTCAAAGAATAAAGACTGGCTTGATTCAGAATTCGTTGTACCTGACTTTATCCCTAAAAAAATAAAAATAAGTACTGGTAGAAGACCTCTTGATTATACAGTAAAATCTAATCGATGAAAAAGACGAGAAACTTCTGCGATTAGTTCTAGTAATGCTCATGATCCCCAAAGACTTATTTTAGCAGCACGTCATGCAGCTACTGTGTCTAAAAACAATGACCTTAGGACAGTACTCGATGATCTTACGAAGAGTCCTTCTCGAGTTACTAAAATAAGAAAATTAATGCATACTAAAGAGACTCCAATCATGATGAAAACTCCGTTAGAGGCTTTATTTTTTTTATTAGACCAGTCATTAACAAAAGAAGCATATAACGTTATTCACCGAGAGTGTCAAATGTCTGGAGCTAATATTTGGCCTACTTATAATAAGATAAGAGAAACTAAGAGCCTTTTAAGACCATCAAAGGATACAATCGTTATCAATGAACACATAGCACAGGTTTCTCTTCAGTCATTATTAAATCATACAGGCAAGCGAATAGTTGAAATGCAAGAAGAAATCTTATTTCAAATCATGGATACGTGTAAATTAACTGAAGTAGAATTAGTTTTAACATGTTCCTGGGGGTTTGATGATAGCAGTGGGCACTCAAGGTATAACAGCGTTTTAAAAATAGTTCAGATGGCAATGATTTCAGCGATGAAAATATTTTTGCTACAACACTTATACCCTTGCAATTAACAACGGAAAATGGAAAGATAATTTGGTATAATTATTCCTCACAATCTCTAAGATTTTGTCGTCCAGTTAAATTATATTTTATTAAAGAATCAGCGGAAGTTATTCTATCTCAGAAAGCTGAAATTCAAAAGCAAATCGATGAACTACAAATTTTTGAGGTGGTATTAAGTGCGGGCCAGAAGGTGGTAATTCATTTTTCTCTGCATTTAACTTTGATTGATGGGAAAGTACTTAATATTTTAACAAATACCAAGTCCTCACAAAGTTGCCCTATTTGTAAATCAACTCCAAAGAATTTTAATGATTTTCAGAACATCTCTGGGCAAACAAACAAGTTTCTTCCTGATCCTAATTCGCTTCAGTATGGAGTTAGCCCATTACATGCCTGGATTAGGTTTTTCAAATGCTGTTTGCATATAGCGTATCGAATTAATATAAAAAAAAATGGCAGGTGAGAATTCCTGAAGAAAAAAACTGTTGGCAGAACAAAAAGTTCAAGTACAAAAATCTCTGCATAATAAATTAGGCCTGATAGTTGATAAGCCAAAAACTGGTGGCAGTGGTAATACTAACGACGGCAATACAGCACGCAGAGCATTTAAAAATGCAGATATATTTGCTGATTGCTTACAAATTGATCACCGCTTGATACATAATTTCAAGATTATTTTAATTACTCTTTCATGCCAACTACCAATTGATGTAAAAAGATTCGAAGAATTCTGTACAAATACCACACGGTTATATATCTCACTTTATCCATGGTTTCCCATGCCATCGACAATTCATAAAATATTAATTCATTCTGGAGATATAATAAGGCACTCTGTCTTACCAGTAGGAATATTTGGAGAAGAGGCGTCCGAATCTCGTAATAAGGATTACAGACATTTCAGCAGGAAGACAAACTTAGAAGATTTATTTTATCGAGTAATGGACACCACCGATCCAATAGTGTCTATGAGTATGACATCTCGAATAAGTAAAAGAAAACGATTGCCCTTGCCAACAGAAGTGACGCAGTTACTTTTGATCGATGCAGATGAAGAAGAACAGGATAGTGATAATGACGGTAGTACAACGGAAGAGGTTGCTGAAGAAAATACTGGATTTGATACATTTAATCAGCTACTTGATATCATAGAGTTATCTGATGAAGAAACTCTTTATAATTACCATTTTGAAAATTCACAATAAACTATTTTCATATTAACTTGTGATTAAGATATAGTAAGAACAAAACAAACATAAAATATAAAAAACCAACAAAAAACAGATAAAAAAAAACAAAAAACCGCAAAAAAAATCATTAATAATAATAGTAATAATATTAATAAAACTAGATGTTTCATGTTGAATTAAAAAATTTTTAATCCAGCAATGTCTAAATAATCGTTCGCCATATTGGATTAAACATTTTAGAATATTTAATATGTATTCGTTTCTAGCATCCTCGAAAACCCCTATATGCCTTCAGAATTAGAATCAACAATCCAAAAAACTATATATATAGTTATAATTATAATTTTGTACATTTTAAGTGGGTTTATTACTTTTGACCACAGAACTGAATCTTCTGGCCCACTGTGTAATGATCCAAATTCTATTGCTGCTGTTTTCTTGTCGTCAGATTTCTGGAGGAAGGAGAGTAGAACGCACACACCTTCAACTGTTGCACCTGTTACGTTGCGCGTGCGACGGCGCAACGTAAAAAGGATAATAAAGAAAAAACACTAGGAAAGAAAGACTGCTATTTCAACTAGAAAATTGAAAGGCAATTTCCTATACTTTTTACCCTATTCTGAGCGCGATGGTTGGTATCGCTGCCACCAGTCTCGAGCGGGTTAGCGCTCTCGACAAATTAAAAGACGAAAGATAATTATTAAGATGTTAGAATTTAGAATTTGAACTTTTTGATCTTTCGTTTGGGTTCGTTCAGCGCTTTAGGTCCCGTACGGGTCCCTCCTTGAATCTGTATGTAATGGTAGGCGTGTTTGATTAAAAGAAATGTGTTTGGTGTGTTTGAAATAAATTTGAAACTGGTTAACTGGTAAAACTGATTTAATTACGAATTAGAATCAAGAATGTGAATTTAACAGAATTAATAATCAAGAATTAACGGATTTTAGAAAGTCAAAAATTGAAGATGTTAAATTTTGTAACTCGTTACTGAATAATACCAGTTTATAAATATCGTTTAACAAGGGTAAAGATGATTTACGAAAGTAACAAAAACATAACGAAATGCACGGTCTGAGATTACACTTGAGGATTTTCGCTTTTTATAACAATCGCGGGAGATGATTGTTGCGATTCCGTCTTCCCTTATTTTAATTTGAAATTTGGCGTATTTCCGCCGTGAGGATACACCCTAGCCAGAGATATTCTCGGCACCCTCGAAAGGGCAGGACTAAGGTGCCCCCTTTTATAGAATATCAAATGAATTATGAGAATTATAAGAATTCAAGGAACCCAAGAAGGGCTGGACAGATCGCCCGTTTTGCCAATAAATAGTCGTCGTGTTCAAAAATGGTAAACGGATCGACTTACCGAAACGCTGTTTGATATAATACAAGATAACAAATTGCTTGTAGTGATCTTAATGCTCGCTGGATATTCTGGAACACCAAAGAACGGTAAGGATCGTGAACACTGCACTTGTCGCGGCGATAATTAATTAAGCGAACGAGTACGTCGACGAGAGACAAACGAATACGAACGGAAAGATTATGTAAATATTTTATTACCCGAAATGAAGCTAATACGAATTATACGCGAGCAAACGATTTAAAATCGGAAAGAAAAGATAGAAATTTAGGGAGAAGGAAGGTTTAACGTGCGCGTCTGTGAGTCCTTGTTAAGAATCCGACGATTTCAACTCGCACGGCACTCTGCCTCGCTACGCGGAGGACTTTACCGCAGAGGAAAACTGTCGCGATTTCCGAACAACTCTGTCTCTCGGACACACGGGCTCAAGATCACGTACCTCGACGATTGATCGATCAAGAGTGTCGAAATTTGCGCGAGATCGACGGGCGAAGGGCCCGTCGCGCGATCATCGTCCTTGGAGGGGACGGATTGACGAATCGTGGCACGCGCTCGGAAGTGTCGCGTGCCCGGTGATTGGTTAAGACGCGCGAGCTAGACGAAGATTCCTCATCCCCTTTCTTTGGTGTTCCTTTTTCTTTCTAACACGTCGCCATGATAGTTTCAACGGTTTTCTAGAAACTACGCAGTATTTCCTTCAAATGTATTATTGCTAATTTATCAGTTATTGCTTTAATTTGAATATCCAAATGTTGAACTGTTAAATAATACTATTAATTTGACCAAAACACGAATGATCTTGAAATCGAGATATATAATTTAACAATTGAAGCCGTTATCCATTTATTTTTCCTTAGCAGGATCAGAATTATTTATCTTTCCTGATTTATAATAAGATCTTATCAGCGTAAAAGCGGACGATGCATTTACGATGATCGCAATGCCGATTATGCATTCATTTACAATCTTTCGCATAACTATTTCGGTGGAATCGACATTTCGTTAGCGATGAATTTAAACATTTCTACCGGAACATTCCTTTGTTCAAAATTCGTCGTTGTCGCTAGGTAGTTCTTAGAATTTCGAATACAATGATGTTTATTGCTTCGAACGACCCTTGATTTTCGAACGGCGGTCGAACGTTCGCGACGTTAGGCTTTGTAAAGGTTCTCATTTATTTTAGTCTCGTCGTTTAAATTCATATTCATCCATCCATTCTTTTCACACTATCATTCAGTCAGGTAATAATGATCCTGATCGGACCGGCTGACGCTTTGTGCAAATGAGAGGGAAAGAGTTTCCTCGACAAGGAAGTTATTACGGTTTTCCCGTTTCTACGCAGTTACCAAGGGAAATTCCCGGAATGCGAAGCACTGGATAACTGCGTAGCGCTGGTGTTGTGCTAACGGCTCTCTCTCTCTCTCTTACGAGCTAACGCGAGTTTTTGTGCGTTACCCGATTGTAAACTGTCTTGTATATCTATGGTTGGCGACGATAGTTTCAAGGAGGGTCACGTAAACTATTGTAAAGAAGGAAACAGAAATAACCTTTCCTCGTGTACCTCGCATGAGAAATTCTCGGAACCCAAGGGCTTGACAAGATACACGATTCCAGGGTAGAATAGAATAAAGAAGAGAAAGCAATAGAAGAAGTCAAAAATAGAAAAGAATTAAACTCAAACTCTTCCTTGCACACCCCTGCATGAGAAATCCTCGGAACCTCGAAAGGCTTGTCAAGGATGTACAAGGTAGAGGAGGAATGAAAAGATTGGCGGAAAAGTGAAACACCCACCTCACGACCCTTACATGAGAAATCCTCGGAATCCCAAAGGGCTTGATAGGGGACGCAAGGCGGATAAATTTCAAAATTTCCGCCGGGGCGTAACACACCGTTCGAAGTTTTAACACTCGGGCTATTCCAAATTTAAATCTACGTTATTATTAATGTAAATTACGATAAAAAACCAAATTTAAAATAAAACAATATAGAATAATTAAAAAAGTAAAATAAATTGAATTAAGAATTTTTATACGCGAAGTTGAGTCTTTTGCCCCACTTGTCACTTTTCAAGCTAAGTACAAAACTCGTCTCAATATTGCTCCGCGGACCCGCCGACACGCTGCTCGCGATTGTACGTCGAAGAGTGTCGCAATCTGCACCTCTCGGAGAAGACCAGAGCGGGCCTCGTCCGAAATTGTTTACATTGCGTTATTGTGCGCCTAACAAATTAGGCGGCGGTGTCGATGCGTAAGGAGGCGGGATTCGCTTATCGGTGGAGCAGCAGGGATATGTGCGTTCCTCTCTCTGTTTCATTCTTTCTCTTTCTAATTCGCGAATATTCCTTTACTCTTCCTGTCATACTAAAGATTTTGTTATTCATTAAAGCATAATAACTTTTACAAAATTGTTTTGATCTTAACGTTATAGGATGGAAACATGCTTTCCAAAATTATTACAGATTACTGAATTTGAACGAATGCTAAATAAAAATTTAAATTCGCAACTTGGACTGACCGGTGTGGTGGAAATACAATATTACAGTGTTTAGTGAATTAGTAGAAAATTCGGATTATTATAATGTATGTATAAGGAATTTCGATCACCTTCGCGGAACCGATAAGGAACGTTCTAGAGTGGTCAAGATTATCGGACCACACGAATGATGTTTCGGGTTTACATCCGGCGATACTCAGTACCAAGGACAACACGTGATTTTGAGTCGTGGGACCACGCTGATTTTGAGGAAGGAATTTGTTACGCTAACAATCGGAATTATGTCTGGAAAAGATAGACTATCTCGAAATATCAAAGATCGTTTTGCGTTCAATCAGGGGAGGTCCAGAATGTAAAACAAGCCATCGATGTTCATGGTTTCCGTTCGCACCTCCAACCAAAGTCAAGGGTACGACGGATCAAGATGATGGGAGCAGGCCCATCAAAAGGACAGAAAAGGGGGGGGGACAAACATGGCTTCCGCATTGGAAAGGATAGCTGGCAGGATCCAGCATCAACAATTGCGCCAGTTAACGCCGAAGACAATTGGGACAAACATGGCTTTCGCCTCGGAAAGGACAGCTGACAGGATCCCAGTTAACACTGAGGATAATTCAATGATGGGGGGGGGGACACAAGGTGAATGTGTAAAAATTTCTGTTCGGAACGTAACAGTGACTTTTTAACTCAAAAACTGGATTATCAATTTTGACCATTCTTTGCAAGCTGATCACAGCCGTCACTATGAGTGTTTATATAGAATAAAATCAGAAATCGGTGGTGTCCTTGAGGAATGGTCACAGAAACCGATACCCATGTTAAGGGGGTAGGCGCAGGTAATACAGACAGGTGACATTACCGGCAAAAATGGGCCTAAAAAGGGGTTTACGGGAATACACTTTTCGTCCTTATATGAGAAGATTTGGGGTGGGTGAGAATTCGTTCGAAAGAGGGAGGTCCAATGCAGGGCGCTCTGGTCATGGTTCAACAAATTTTATTGAATCGCAACGAGGCAGCCAAACGCCAAGTATAAATATTTTGAAAAATATATATAACTCAATACTTAGCTGGTTCTGCATAATATCCATTACTTTTTTAGAAAATTCACAAAATATGTACCATATAGAGCCTAAACTACTTGGCGTTACCTTTTTTTACATGTAATGTACTTTTTGTGGGATATTCTACATGTGAAGAAAAGAAGGTGCTTAGTCCTTACGATAATAAACGATTCATAATTCCACAATCCACAAGAACATTGCCTTGGGGACATTATAAAATAAATAATTATTCGTAAAAACATAATTTATTCTTTGCTCCACGAGTAAAATATTATTAATTTCCAGGTATCTTTATAAGCCTGTAGGATTTCGAGTTCTTGCGAACTTTGCAATTTCATGAGAGAGACGTCTGACTCTGAGTTCTTACAAACCTTGTAAATTCATGCGAGTCGTTCGACAGATTAATTTCATAATTGTTAGAGTCGTTCGGCAGATTAATTTCAGAATTTACAGCATGATACTGGAAGTGCCGACTGTCTTAGAGTTTGGAGGGGGATGTTTCTCAGTGCTTTATAAACGCATCACCGATGTGTTTTCGTTATTTACAATGGCACGAAACTATACACTACAGCTGGAGGCGTTGGCAGTATTTCTGGAAACAGAGCGTAAGTAGTTTTTAACAATTACTCTTAGTGTGTTAGTTTTATTTCTTTTTAATTAGTTGTTTTTTTGTTAAAAGCGGGTGCAATGGAAAAATTGGGGGTTGTCTACGTGGCGGACGTCGCAAGAGTTCGTCGGGAGCGGGCTGCCAACCGGAAAAATCTGGATGAATTGCGGGTCGAAGGAGTGCGAATGCACTGTAAGAACATCGACGTCTTCGACCTACGGTATCTATTCGGATACGAAATTGATGTAAGTTGCTTGTCTGTTTTGATTTATTAGGTTTATTAGATTTGTGTATTAATATATATTTTATTTTATCTATTATAGCCGGATTGGTGGTAGTGATTTTCCGCCTTCCGTTCGCCGCCACGAATTCCTGCACGAACTCGTCCGCCACGATGATGTAAGTTGCTTGTCTGTTTTGATTTATTAGATTTATTAGATTTGCGTATTAATGCATATTTTATTTTATCTGTTATAGTCGGATTGGTGATCCTTCTCCTTCCGCTCACCCTTATTATTATGTATCTTGAAAGATGTTCACGACATCTGTGGTCCTCTTATTGGCATCACAGCGTGTGTCGACTTTCGTTTTCTTTATAATACCTATATATAGTTTTCCGGTATACGTAAGCCATGCGTTTTTTGTTGAAGTATGAGTTATAGTTTATTTTTGTGTTTGTTCTCGCGAATTGCGCTGATTGATTCTGGTATAAACTATTTTGACAATAGGTCGCCCGATGACGACAGCGTCGAGTTTAGGCGAATTTAGAGAAGGGGCGCCGTGACGTGCCAGCGAACATTCGCGAAAGCGATATAGAACGGTACGTAGCGTTGTGCGCTGCTCGCGAAAAATGGAAAAAGTGTCCCGCGTCGCGTTGTACACGCGCTGCGGAAGTGAAACGGTACCTACGTGCGAGGCCTCGCGATCCGGTCGTCCGAACGGTGTGATGTATTTGAGTGCGGTGAACGGGCACGGAAACGTGCATTCCCCTTTTCCCTTGAATGGGCACGGAACGTGCATTCCCCTTCCACCTGAACGGGCACATGTATGTGCATTTTCCCCATGGAGTGCACGGCATGGCGTGCACTTCCCCCTGAACGGGCACATGTATGTGCATTTTCCCCATGGAATGCACGGCATGGCGTGCTTTCCCCCCTGACCTTGACCGGGCACGAGTGATGAGCGTGCATTTTCCCTCTGTGGTGGCACAAGAGAGGTGCGTGGGCGTACCATGGTACGCGGGTCGACCAAGCGTGCGTTTAGCAGCAAGAAACATCCCCCTGCGAACGAGAAGCGGATTACGAGCGGTATGTGGATTGCGTCATGCACATGTACAGCGTCTTCAGCGGTAAAGTATGCATTTCATTATGTATTGGTCTTCGATGATCAGCGTTCATCTGCGTCGTTATTAAGCGTTTGTAAATCAGGATTTTTCCCTGCATAAAACCAGGGGTTTTTACTGCCGGTATCGCGTGTCCCCCCCCCCCCCCTGTTTTCAAATGAACTCTATTTTCTTTGATTTTCTCCCCCCCGCAATATTCTGTTTTTCATTTAATAACCTTGGTCACACGATTCCATCTCCTGTTACGGCTCACCCATATCTTTATATTTTCTATTTTGATCAATTCGATACAGTGTTTCTTATGTATATTTAGTTTAGTTTAGTCCTATAAGTTTTATGTTCATCTTTAATAAAATACATTTTATCTATCATATTTTATTTTATTATTATCATATTATTATATATCTTATGTTATTTAGTTTTATCAGTATTATTATATTTTTGTTGTGGTTTGTTTCCTTTCTTCTTTTGGAGGTTTTCCGGTTTTCAAATAAAAAAAATATACAAAAGGTATCGATGTAATTTATTTTTTGCCCCACCCTTCCTCCTACTCCTTTTATTTACGAAATTATATCTAATTAAAAAATTACATCTTATGTCTCCCCGCGGCCATTTCATCACTTTAATTTTCACCTAACAGTTTGCATGGCATTTTCTTGTAATTGACGTAGTAAAATAAACACAATATAAAACTTAAAAATTATTTATTCATATTGTTACGTTGCGCGTGCGACGGTGCAACGTAAAAAGAAAAGAAGAAGAGTATAGTTATTAAAGAATGAATTTCAATTACATAGTTGAAACACAATTCCCTATTCTTTCTCCCCTATTTTGACGCGATCGTTGGTAATCGCTGCCACCAGTCTTGAACGGGTTAGTGCCCTCGACAATTAAAAGACGAAAGACAAAGTTAATAAGATGTTAGATTAGAATTTAGATTATTGGCCTTTCGTTGGGTTCGTTCAGCGCTTTAGGTCCCGTACGGGTCCCTCCTTGAATCTGTATACGTTGGTAGGCGTGTTTTAACTGAAAAGTGTTAGGTATGTTCGAAATAAATTTTGAAACTGTTTAAGTAAATGAAACTGATTTAATTTTGAAAGAAAAGTCAAGTGAATAACAAAATACAAGAAATGCCAAAATTGAGATCTGAATAAATTTGGAAAACTCGTTAATATTGAAAATACCAGTTCATGCAAGTTTTAACAAGGGTAAAGATGCTTAGTATTAATTAACAAAAATATAATAATATGCAAACGCTCTGATATCACAATTGAAACTCTATGAGTAATATACCGGTCGCGCGAGATGATTATTATTTCGCTTTCCTTCAACCAAAATTTGATTAGACGTAAAATCGGCGGTTTTTCGCCCGTGAGGGTACACCCCAGCCTGAGATACTCTCGTAACCCTCGAAAGGGCTGGACTAAGGTGCCCCTTTGATAATAAGAAATAGGAGAAGCGAAATCGTAATGCCCGAAAATAATTAAAATCAATCGATACCTCGTGTGATGGAACGATCTGACCTGAGATACTCTTGTAACCCGGAAAGGCTGGACCAGATCGCCCGTTTTGCCAATGTATAGACACTAAAGAAATACGAAAAATCAATATTTAATTACGCGAAGTGAAGTTAATACGGAAAAATTACGCGAGCAAATGATTTAAAAACAGAAAGAAAAGATAGAAATTTAGGTAAAAGGAAGGTTTTACGTGCGCGTCTATGAGTCCTTGTTAAGAATCGGATGATTTCAACTGCCACGGCACTCTGCCTCGCTATGCGGAGGTCTTTACCGCAGAGGAAAACTATCACGAAATTCCGAACAACTCTGTCTCTCGGACACACGGGCTCCCGATCACGTACTTACGATTGATCGATCAAGAGTGAGGAATTTTGCGCGAAATCGACGGTCGAAGGGCCCGTAGCGCGATCATCGTCCTTGGAGGGGACGGTTTGACGAATCGTGGTACGTTTTCGGTAGTGTCGCGTGCCCGGTGATTGGTTAAGACGCGCGAGCTAGACGAAGATCTTTCATCCCCTTTTTTTGGTGTTCCTTTTCTTTTCTATTTTGTCGCCATGATAGTTTCAACGGTTTTCAGAAACTACGCAGTATTTCTGTTGTGTACGTCGGTGGGTGTAAGGATTCGGGTGCCTCGGATTGAATATGTACAGTTCCTTAAACAGGCTTACTTTATTAAATGGTAGTTACACAAAAGAATGCGGTGTGCATCGTGCGTGCACGTGAACGAGACTGGTTCGATTCTCCGGTCTCTTCAAAAAACAAAAAAGAAACGTGGACAATTGAAATGACGCGACGTCATAACGCCCGCGCTGTTTGAACGCGTGACACTCTAACACCCCCTCCCCTTGAGAGGAAAAATTCTAATGTACATAAACTTCGCCGTATCGCTGGGGCGGTCTTCGATTTCGCATGTGTCGTTCTAGCGTTCCCGTATCCCTCATCTGTTCTGGGGGATCTTGAGGGCCGTTCTGCTCCTCACTCTGCGGTTGCGCGGTTTCCGGATCTTCCGGTGGTTTGTAGTCGAAGTTCCAGTCATCATTGGCTTGAACTTGCGTACCCCGGCCGATTTTTCGTATCTGGTTTATGTGGCGCCTCCACGTTCGCCCGTCGTCCAATGCGATTTCGTAATTCAGCTTTCCTATACGCTGTTCGACTACTCCGAAACACCATTTCTTTGATCCAAAATAATTCCTACACTGCACTCTCTCTCCCCTCTCAAGCTCACGCACTCATGTATTTACATCTGAACGCGGTTGCTGCTTGGCCGGCAAAACTAAATCTAAACGCGTTCTTATTTTCCTTGAAAACATTACTTCCGCTGGGGATACATTTGTATTCGCATATACAGTCGTTCGGTAATGGAGTAACAATTGTTGTAACGCAGTGTGAATATTTTCTTCTGTTGCTTGTTTTTGTTCTAGGTTCTTTTTAATACCAATTTTTAACATTTGGACGAAACGCTCCGCCTGTCCATTTGTCGACGGGTTATACGGTGCCGTAAATTTCGGAGTAATTCCGTTCGTTTTCAAGAAAGACATGAATTCCTGGGAGCGAAAACTAATACCATTATCCATCACCATAATTCGCGGGATACCGAATGTACTGAAAATTTCCCTACATTTTTCTATTGTAGTTCTTGATGATGTATTTTTAGCTATTCGAACCTCTGGCCACTTTGAAAATGAGTCGACCAGCACGAAGAAGTAATGGTTTAAGAAAGGACCGGCGTAATCAACATGTACACGATCGAAAACAGTATTCGTAGGCTCCCAACAATGTGTGTCCACTTTTGCCGGATTGTTTCTATTATTATTACAGTGTACGCAATTTTTAGTGACGTTTTCTATATCTCGATCTATCCCCGGCCACCAACATATTCCTCGAGCTAAATGTTTCATTCTAATTACGCCAAAATGCCCTGAATGTAATTCTTGTAGTATTCTGTTTCGTAATTTTCCGGGAATAAACACCTTATCGTTGACCATAATGATACCTTGTTGTAAACTATACGCTGTTTGGTTAACATTGAATCGGTCGCGGGCGGATAGCAGCTTCCCGCTTTGTAATGCTACTTTAATTTTGTGTAATTTATCGTCTGTTTCTATTTCTTTCACTATTTCCTCGGCTGTAACCGGTAAAGTATTTATGCTATTTAACTCGTGAGCATCTACCACGTCATACTCGAAATCAGTTTCGTTTCGTACGGGTAAACGCGATAAACCGTCCGCGTTACTGTGTAATTTCGTATTTTTGTATTTAATATTAAAAGAAAACCCTTGTAAGAATAATGCATAATGTTGCATTCTCATGGCACTGTAAGCGGGCAGTGCTTTAGTTGGCGAGAATATTTGTACTAACGGTTGGTGGTCGGTGTACAGAGTGAAATGATTCCCGTAAAGATATTGGTGGAATTTTTTAATTGCAAAGATGATTGCGTAGGCTTCCTTGTCGATTTGTGAATATCGACGTTGGGTTTTCGACAACGTTTGTGACGCGTATTGCAGAACCCGTTCCGATCCATCTGGGTATTTATGCGAGAGTATTGCTCCGACACCGTATGAACTAGCGTCGGTAGCTGCAATTAACGGTAATTGCGGATTGAAATGCGCCAGGACTTTGTTACTTTTGAATTGACATTTAGCATCTAAGAACGCTTTTTCGCATTCCTTCGTCCATTTAAATGGCACGCGGTCGCTCAATAATTCGTACAGGGGGAAAAGTAACGAGCTCAAGTTTTCTATAAACCTGCCGTAATAATTTACAAATCCAATGAACGCTCGTAGTTCCGTTATATTTCGCGGTCGCGGCATCTTATCAATCGCGTCCATTTTTGTTTTTGTTTTGTGAATACCCTGTTTATCAATTCTGTACCCGCAGTATTCGATTGAATTCTTGAAAAATTCGGATTTTTCCGTATTGATTCGGATATTTGCTTCGCCTAATCTAGTTAATACCTGTTCTAGGCGTTGCAAGTGAACTTTATCATTTGGAGCGGTAATTCGAATATCATCGATGAACACTGAGACTCCCGGAATGTCTCGTAGCAAATTTTCCATTTGTCTTTGCCAAATTGCGGGTGCGCTTGCAATGCCGTACAGTAATCTGGTGCATCTATATAATCCTTTGTGTGTATTTAACGTTACCAGTTCGCGGTCCTCGGGACGAATTTCTAATTGTAAATACGCGTGTTGTAAATCGATTTTCGAAAATTTATCTCCGCCGGCCATGGTTGCAAACAATTCGTCGATTGTCGGGAGCGGATGCTCGTCTACGACTAAATGCTTATTTAAAGTTACGCTGAAATCGCCGCACATTCTAATTGTATTATTCTTTTTTAGAACTGGGACAATGGGTGTAGCCCACTCGGACGCGTTTACCTTCTCGAGTATTCCCTCTTGTTGGCGAAATTCCCCACGTCTACGCCGAACGGCGAAGTTGGCAACGAAAATACTTCGTTGGTGCGTCGTTACCGATAGCGGCAGCACCTCTCGGGCCCACTTTGTCCACGCGGTCCCCTCTCCACGCGGAACCGGCACGATCGACGCCATGATCGATTCTTGTTCTTCTTGTACGATCGCTTGGTGTGAGAACACGTGCTTTTCTGTCCACGCTAATCCTGTACAAGTGCATAGTTTTCGAACACGCGACGCAGATCTTTTCAGCCCGCGCTTTATTTTGCATTGTATCCAGTCCACGCAGTTTCGTAATTGTGAGTGAAAATAGTTGCATTGTTTAGACCACGCTTTACTCTTGTATACTTTCTGTTTTTGTTAAATATATTTATTGTTATCGTTACGCAGGTGTGTGTTATTTCTGAACTCGCTGACCACGCTAAACACGCAAACATTTTGGTCCTTCGAGCCGGATAAACACACCCGGCTTGTGTAACGGTTCGCGCAGTGACGCTTAACGGTTTTCGCCGCCATTACGCGTAGTGACCGCGCTTCACGTGAACTAAGTGACTCACTTTGTGTGCGCGGAACACGATTAAGCAGTGACTGTGCCGTTCAGGTGACGAGGGTGATTTTCAGTGCATTTTAAAGGTACTTAGTGACACTTTTTAATAAAATGCCTAAATCGCGTGATCCCTCCCCGGTTTCAAAACCGGAAGAGACGCCGGCCGCCATGATGGCGTCAGAGCTCGACGCAGACCACGCAGCGGAAACGACCACGCAGCCATCGCAGGCCGCTCGTCCACGCTCGCCGACCACGCTGCAAGTCCCTGAAGAGACCACGCAGACCACGCGCACGCGTTCGCCCACGCGCCTCACAGCGGAGCTCCAGGTGCGCTCCCGTGTCCAGGAGGAGCGTCTCGACACCCTCCTGGCCATGGTGGAGGATCTGCAGGTGACCCTCAATAAGGCCCCCGCAGACGTCGCGCCAGAAGAACCGGAGCTCATGAGGGACACGATCCTGGAGATTCATGGTGAATTCCAACGCGAACACGTTGCCCTCTCAAGAGTTTGGCCGTCCACGCAGCTCGACCACGCTTATTTTAAGGAAAAGGTGGCTTCCAATGAAGCGCGCGTGGTACTTTCGGCTCGCAAGTTGCTGGCGCAGCTTGAGCGGAAAATAAAGCAGACCACGCAGCCCACGCAGACCACGACGGCCTCGACGACCAACGCGCCCACGCAGTCCTCGGCAAGCCGATCACGCCTCCCCGAGATCGCGCTCCCGAAGTTCGAAGGGGACTACAGCAAATGGGCAGAATTCAAGGCCCATTTCGCTTCTGTTATCAGCGAACGCGCTGACCTCGCCGCACACGATAAGTTTTTATACTTAAAGGGAGCTGTTACTGGCCACGCGGCTAATTTGATTAGCCACCTTCCTACCACCGATGGCGCCCTCGAGCAGGCGTGGCAACTGCTCGACGGCCGCTATGACAATAAGCGGCTAAACGTGCAGTCGCACATGGACCGGCTTGCCAACCTCAAGCCGATGAAAATGCGCAAGGCGGCCTCGCTCCTGAAGATGGTGAATATCATCCAGGAGACGCAGCAAGCGCTACGGTCGTTCGGGTTGGAGGATGCCCATAACTGTTTCCTGCTCACCATCCTCGTCAGACTGCTCGACGCGGACACGCGCGAGCACTGGGAGTCCTCGCTGGCCACGAAAAAGGAATATCCTACGCTGGAGGAGCTGACTAGCTTCCTACTCGCCCGCGCACGCACTCTTGAGCAATTAGAGCAGCTCAACACCGCTCGTGCTACTCCGCCCACGCCTACAGCACCCTCAAGGACCACGCAGTCTTCGCAGCAACGCTCCGCGCCAGCGAGAGCAGCCGTCCACGCAGGAAGCGCTCGACCCGCTCAGTCAGCCCACGCAGCACCCGCAGCCATCGCCAAGTCCACGCAGTCCGCACTCTACCCGTGCGCTTTCTGCCAGAAAGATCACTTTCTGTCAGCGTGCCCACCGTTCAGAGCACTGACCCCGCACGACCGCGCCAACGTGGTCAAGGCTCACGCACTTTGCGTGAACTGCCTGGGCCACCATAACCTGCGCAGCTGCCGAACACGGCAACGGTGCAAGATCTGCGACGAGATCCACCACACCATGCTGCATGGGGCCGACATCAGCAAGGTGCTGGTACCTGGCCTTCCACCAACAGCATCATCGCAGGCCACGCCCACGCCGGCTCCAGCAGCCACCACGCAGACCACGCCAACCACTTCAACGACCACGCATTGAAGTGACGGTGCAGTCGTCAATGCACCCGCAGCCATCGCAGCCCACGCACACAGAAATCGTTCAGCCCACGCAACCAGTACACGCAGACCACGGACCACGCTTTTAGCAACGGCACTCGCAAGAGTGCACACTGACCTCGCAGTGCAGCAAGTAAGAATACTCATTGATTCAGGCTCTGAAGTCTCGTTGATTTCAGAGTCATTAGTCACGCAGCTCAGATTCAGAAGACAACGCTCCACGTTGGATGTCCACGGAGTTGGTGGAGCAAGGACCTCGCAGACGAATGGAGTGGTCAATATTACCCTCCATTCAAATTACAGACCACTCTCAGTCACCATTCAAGCACACGTGCTGACGAAGGTGACCACTTGCTTACCATCCGAACCACCAGCTCGTCCAACGCTGCCACCGCATCTGGAGAAATTGAATCTAGCAGATCCGCAATTTCTCGTCTCCAGACCGGTGGACATTATTCTCGGAGCCGACGCATACGGGCAAGTCATCAAGCCAAACATCATCCGGAACGCTTCAACACCGTTGATCGCTCAACTTTCGATCTTCGGTTGGCTCGTAATCGGGCCCCTCGAGGGCATTCAGACCATTCGCAGGACCTCTCATCAGGTGACGGTCAGTAACACCGATTGCCAGTTGGGGGAGTTACTCAGCCGCTTCTGGACGCAGGAAGAGCCACCACAGGACACGACACCCTTGCTCACACAAGAAGAGCAAGAGTGCGAAGATCATTTCCAGACCACGCATTCTCGAGACTCCTCGGGAAGATACATCGTGCGATTGCCGCTCAAGCTTCATCCACGAGCACTTGGCAATTCTTACCAGACGGCGCACCATTGTCTTCAGAGGACACTCCGAAGATTCAGCAAGGACGCTCAGTACAAACAGCTGTACACCAAGTTCATGCTCGAATATGAGCAGCTTGGCCACATGGTAAGACTGAACAATGACTCAATAATCAGTCCGTTTCAGTACTTTCTTCCGCACCATGGCGTTCTCAAGTTGGGCAGCACGACCACCGCTTTGCGAGTGGTGTTCAATGGCTCCAGCCCAACTTCTTCAGGACACGCATTAAATGATCTTCTCCACACCGGTCCGAACCTTATGCTGAACATCGCAGATCTGCTCATCTGGATACGCAGATTCAAACATCTGTTTGCAACCGACATCACGAAGATGTATCGCCAAATCAAGGTGCATCCAGGGGACTGGAGCTTGCAGCAGATACTCTGGCTTGATGAAACTCAACAGGAAACGCAGTACCAGCTGACCACGGTCACGTACGGAACGAAAGCTGCACCGTACCTAGCCGTGAGAACGCTCTTGCAACTCGCTGACGACGAAGGGTGGAAATTTCCCCTTGCCGTCGAACCCATCAAAAATGGCAGGTACGTTGACGACATTTTTGGTGGTGCAGACACCGCTGACCATCTACAGGATGTTGCAAGTCAGCTGACGCAACTTTGCCAAGCGGGTGGATTTCCGTTGGCAAAATGGCACTCTACCAGCAAGTCGTTGCTTGAAGCCCTCGCAGATACTCAGAACAACGCATCGATTTCGTTTGACGACTGCGAAACCAAGATTCTCGGAATCAAATGGACACCTCATGAAGACGCATTCAATTTCGCAACCATATCAGCTACTCAACGCACTCAGTTCACGAAACGCCTCGTCCTCTCAGAAGTAGCACAACTATTTGATCCTCTCGGTTTTGTTGCACCTGTAGTTATTAGAGCCAAAATTCTCATTCAAGAGCTCTGGTTACAGGAACTCGGCTGGGACGACCTGCTGCCTCTTTCAATTACAAATCGCTGGCTCAGCATCAGAGAAGATTTAACGCGCCTGGCCAGGCTATCCATTCCACGATGGTTCAACACATTGACCACGTCAACAGTTGAGCTACATGGTTTCTCAGATGCTTCTGTCCTCGCAATGGCAGCCGTCGTCTATCTCGTTGTCCACGCACCGTCCACGGGTACCCACACTTCTCTCATCTGCTCGAAAACGCGAGTGACACCACTCAAACGTCTGACCATCCCGAGGTTGGAACTTACAGCAGCGCTGCTACTCTCGAAACTGATGCGGCATGTTCACGCTACTCTGAACATGTCCGTTTCTCAGACATTTATGTGGACGGACTCAGAAGTTACGCTGGCTTGGATCAAGACGCATCCCTCCAAATGGAAGGATTACGTACGCAACAGGGTAATCCAAATCCAGGAGATCACGCAGAACTTTCACTGGAGGCATGTACCAGGATCATCGAATCCGGCTGACTGCGCGTCAAGAGGCATGACGACAGATCAGCTACAGCAGCACTCGCTTTGGTGGACGGGACCACCGTGGCTCACGCAAACGCAGAACGCGTGGCCCAAGCAGACCAGTGTCGATGCAGACGAGTTGGGCGCCCCAGAAGCTCGTGCTGTCGTCGCACTCCACACGGCAAACGCAGTAAAAGAATATTCATGGGAGTTAATCTATAAATATTCTTCCTTTAACAGATTACGCAGAATCACCGCTCTCTGCCTCAAATTCGTGGACAAGCTGTTCAAACGACAAGATGCTTCGCCCACGCTTCTCATCACCGCAGCTGATATGGAAAGGGCCAGAATTTACTGGATTCAGGCCACGCAGTCTACGTTCTTCAAAGACGAACTCGCTGCACTCGCAAAGGGAACAACGCTTCCGTCTACGCATCCTTTCACGAGGCTCACGGCTTACCTCGACCATCAGGGAATCGCCAGGGTAGGCGGGCGCCTCCAACATTCAGAACTTTCGCACGAGGGCAAACACCCGGTAATTTTGCCTCGTGATTCGAGACTGTCAACGCTTCTCATCGACCACGCTCATCATCAGACCATGCACGGAGGCACGCAATCCACTCTTGCCTTTCTCAGACAACGCTACTGGATCATCGGTGGACGAGCTCCAGTAAAAACGCATATCCTGCGGTGTGTGAAGTGTGCTCGGCAGAGGGGGATCCGTGCCCATCAACTGATGGGCCAACTACCTCTTTGTCGAGTCACTCCATCACGCCCGTTCACCCACACAGGGGTGGACTACGCAGGACCGCTCACGCTGAAAACTTGGAAGGGAAGAGGAGCCAAGACGCAGAAAGGGTGGATTTGCGTATTTGTGTGCTTCGCAACATCCGCCGTGCACTTGGAAGTTGTTTCTGACTACTCGACAGACGCCTTCATCGCAGCATATCGCAGATTTACCTCAAGACGAGGCATCGCAGCCGCTCTCTATTCAGACTGCGGCACCAACTTCCAAGGAGCAGACACGCAACTAAAGAAGCAGTTCACGCAGAGCACGCAGGAAAATCAGGACATCGCAGCACTGCTCGCTGAAGACGGAACTCAGTGGCATTTCAACCCTCCTGCCGCCCCTCACATGGGTGGAAAGTGGGAAGCGGTTGTGAAATCTCTCAAGTTTCACCTCAAGAGGACGATTGGGGACGCTCTACTGACGTACGAGGAATCAGTAACATTGCTCACGCAGATAGAAGCGATCCTCAACTCGCGGCCACTGGAACCACTCAGCGACGATCCAGACGACATCGCAGCCCTCTCACCAGGACATTTCCTGATTGGAACGCAGATCAACGCAGTGCCAGAGCCCACGCTTCTAGAAGTTGCAGTCAATCGCTTGTCAAGATGGCAATTTCTACAACAGCGCCTCCAACAATTCTGGAGACTCTGGTCCACGCAGTACCTTCAACGACTCCAGGCAATCTCGAAGTGGCACCATCCATCAAATGAGATCAAGGTAGGCACTCTTGTTCTTATCACTGATGAACGCTTGCCCCCAGGGAAATGGCCCATGGCACGGGTTCTCAAACTCCTACCAGGCAAGGACGGATTGACCAGAGTCGTCGAACTCAAGACGGCCACCACGACGCTCACGCGGCCCATCGCCAAGCTGGCCATTCTTCATCAGCCCTCGCAGGACAGCTCGGACACGCAGACCACATCATCGACCAGTCGCTGATGGCCGGGGGGAAATGTTGGCGAAATTCCCCACGTCTACGCCGAACGGCGAAGTTGGCAACGAAAATACTTCGTTGGTGCGTCGTTACCGATAGCGGCAGCACCTCTCGGGCCCACTTTGTCCACGCGGTCCCCTCTCCACGCGGAAGCGGCACGATCGACGCCATGATCGATTCTTGTTCTTCTTGTACGATCGCTTGGTGTGAGAACACGTGCTTTTCTGTCCACGCTAATCCTGTACAAGTGCATAGTTTTCGAACACGCGACGCAGATCTTTTCAGCCCGCGCTTTATTTTGCATTGTATCCAGTCCACGCAGTTTCGTAATTGTGAGTGAAAATAGTTGCATTGTTTAGACCACGCTTTACACTTGTATACTTTCTGTTTTTGTTAAATATATTTATTGTTATCGTTACGCAGGTGTGTGTTATTTCTGAACTCGCTGACCACGCTAAACACGCAAACACCTCTTTTTCTAACGTATCGATTTCTTTCGTTACCAACTCAGCCAGACGGAACGGTACGGTACGCGCTTTGACAAAAACCGGGTTCGCATTTTCCTTTAATGTAAGCCGCGCTTGGATTCCACGAATCTTTGAACTGGTCGGATCCAGTTTTCCCTGGTAATTCTTTAAAATTGGGTCTACTTCATTATGCGAGATCGCGGTCGCGTGTGCAATTTCTTCCGTTAACGAAATTTTGAGCTGCCGGATCCATTCTCGACCTAATAGCGGTTTCCGGTCTACATTCGCGACGTATACATTTAATCTTTTCACAATACTTCGATATCGGACTTGCACGCTGTACATCCCTACGATATCCACGATCGTTTTGCAAAATGTTTGTAATTTAAGTGCAGTATACCTTAGAACTTTATTCGGAAACAATTGTTCGCTCATTCGCTTACTGATGATGGTTACTGCGGCTCCGCTGTCTACTTCGAACTTCACCGGTGTATTCTCGACTGTTAGGGTGACGTAGTATCCCTGCCGATGTTGTAGGTGCTCGACCAGCAGAATTTCCTCCAGTTGCTTCGTATTGGCTTTTGCTTTTTTGCATACTTTGGCTAAATGTCCTGCAATACCACAGTTTCTGCACCGGATGCCCCGATCCAGGCTGCAATGGGTGGCCAAATGATTTGCGCCGCACCGGAAACAAACAACGTTTGTTGCCGCTCGTGCGTTTGTATGTGGGGTCTTCGACGATGCGGGGCGCGATTGAACATCTGACTTCATCGGTGCCGGTTTCTTCGCTGGCGTATTGTATCTTTTGTCTCTAGCCGGTTTCCTGATCTGCACCGAACCGGTGTAATCCACTTTAGCCACCCCTGATTGCAGCTGCGTAGCGTCTTTTTCGGACAATTCCATTGAGGTAGCGATCTGAACGGCTCTATCGAAATCCAAGTCTTTTGTTTCTAACAGGCGTGCTTGTGCCCGTTTGCTGGCTAAGCCGAACACAAATTGGTTTCTCAAAGCCGTCTTTTGGTAGGCCCCGAAATTGCAATTAACACTCAGTTTATGTAGTGCCGCCACGAAGGATTGTATCGTTTCTCCTTCCGTTTGCTTTCGCAAATGAAAACGGTAATTTTCCGCAATCTCTAGTGGGGTTGGGGCGTAGAAGTCTTCCAATTTAGCCGTGATATTTGCATACGTTTGTTTGTACGGGTCGGCCGGCGATAGCTTATCGCAGATCATATCGAAAGCCACAGGTCCTATGAAATGTCAAAGGTAGGCCACCTTTTGATCGTCAGGTACCTTGAAGACTGTTACGGCGCCCTCAAATCGCTGCAACCATCTTTTCCAGTTTGTAACCGCTGGATCGAACGTATCGATGCTGAAAGTGCCTTGTAATATCACTTCCGTCATCGTTTGTTGTAATTGTACCCACTGTTTCAGTATTGGTCCACCAAAAAAACTATACACTGTATTCGTTCTGCACCTTGAAACACTACGTAAATTGTACTTAACACTTAGAGACACTACGTAAATTGTACTTTTCACTTAAAATAAAAAATATATATATGTATGTAAATTGCCCTTTGTACTAGATCACTGTACTACGCATTCCCGGCGTACTTCTACGGACACCCGAATCCCATCCTCGTCGCCAAAACTGTTGTGTACGTCGGTGGGTGTAAGGATTCGGGTGCCTCGGATTGAATATGTACAGTTCCTTAAACAGGCTTACTTTATTAAATGGTAGTTACACAAAAGAATGCGGTGTGCATCGTGCGTGCACGCGAACGAGACTGGTTCGATTCTCCGCTCTCTTCAAAAAACAAAAAAGAAACGTGGACAATTGAAATGACGCGACGTCATAACGCCCGCGCTGTTTGAACGCGTGACACTCTAACAATTTCTCTTATATGTATAATTATTAAATACGACTATTAATTTGGTTGAAATGTAAAATGAGATTTGAGATTAAAATATATAGTTTTTTTAACAGATGAAACCGTCATCCGTATATTCTCCCATAACAGGATCAAAATTATTTGCTTTCCTGATTTGCAACGAAGATGGTCAATTTTAACAGTTTCAAAAGCGGACGATGCGCTTACGGTGGTTGTGATGCCGTGGCAAATTATGCATTTATTAAACAATCTATCGCATATTTGTTTCGATGAATTCGGCATTTCGCTTTCTATGAATTTAAACAATTTCAATCTGGCGAACATTCCTTCGAGAACGTTCCTTTGTTCAAGTTTGCCGTTATCGCTAGATAGTTCTTAGAATTTCCAATACAATAGTGTTTATTGCTTCAAACGACCCTTGATTTTCGAACGACGGCCGAACGTTCGCGACGTTCGCCTTTATAAGGGTTCTCATTCCTTATTTCCATTCGTTTAAATACATATTCATTCATCCACTCTTTCACACTATCATTCCGAACAGGTAGTGATGATCCTGGTTGGACCGGCTGACGCTTTGTGCAATAGAGAGAGAAAGAGTTTTCTAACAAAGGGGTTATTACGGTTTTCCCGTTTCTACGCAGTTAGCAGGGGAATTCCCGAAATGCGAAGCACTGGCTAACTGCGTAGCGCTGGTGTTATGCTACGGCTCCCTCTCTCTCTCTCTCGAGCTAAACCCGAGTTTTTGTGCGCTATATTAAGGGGGTAGACACAGTACGTGACGTCACCGATTCGGGACGTCGGTATTACAGTAGTTTTTTCGTTGGGCCTGGTGGAGCCACTTGCGTGTTTTGTTACGAACTTGAAAGGTTTAATTCTCAGCTAGTGTGCGCGCAACACGATCTAGGAAGGCAACAGCGCCTCAAGTATTTTTACAAACACATTCAAACGCTCATCTCGCCAGAGGCATCGCCACGATACGCCTGAAGAACGAAAGCGAAACATTGGCGCGCGTTTAGAGTGAGATGTACGGTGATCATGCTATCTTTCTTTCAACCCAAATGATAGAATTGTCACGCTCCGATAAATTCTGACTGACCAAACGCGTGGATTTTACATAGCACACCGTAGCACTCCTCGCTGCTGAAAAATATATGCCTGCTCCGAAGGAACGGGCAATCTGAGAATTATTTTTAGAAGAAGTTATTAACTTTTTTAAATAAATGTTTTTTAATTAATAAAAGTATACAGGATACGTCATGGTATGATAATGTATATTTTTCTGTGATTTCATTTTCTTCGTGAATGCAACGATGCACTCAAAAAATGCAAATCCACTTTTTATTTAAATGGATTGCATTTTTTTTTTACTTGTGTCAACTCCTTGAAATATTCTGCATAAAAAAGTACTATGGTACTATTAGAACTAATAAATGGAGGGACCTCGCGTCTATACAGTAAAAGTTGAATATGTGCAACAATTCATATATGTGTTCAGCCGAGGTGTCGAATCTCGGATTATATGCGATGGCCAGCCAAGCGTGAACGTAGAAAGGGACAGACAGCGGAGGAGAGAGCGAGAGGTCCAATGATCAAAGGAAAGAGCCGAAACATATCGGTGTGACTAATACTAATTCAATTATAAAACTTTTTTATTTTTGACTTTTTTTAAATGAAATTGTTACTAGCGCATTGGTGAAATTTTTCTGATTAAAATGATACCAAACACGATATAGTTTGAATGAGGCGAGGTTTGTTATGGGGCGCTGTGAAAAATCCAGGCGGACGGCAGTCAAATCTTACAATTAGAGAAAAGGGACAATCTCAACATGCAGAATGAGAGAAGGACAGCATGACTGTAGTGCGTCTCACTCAGCGTTCGGGCGATGTTGCCTTTTTCGCTTGCCTTCGCAGCACAGTTCGAGTGACGTAATCAAGCTGACGCTTGATTCTGGCTACGATTCCAGATCGGCAGCCTTTCTACTTAGACGCCACCTTATAACTACTAGCTGAACTAAATTTGTCACGTAACTTGCTCTGTAGTATCCAGATAATGGCGGAATTCGTCTTTGGGAATGCTTTTACGGGAATACACTTTTCGTCCTTATATGAGAAGATTTTGATCTAAATAAGGGTTCATTCGAAAGAGGAAGGTTCAATGCAGCGCGGTCTGGTCACCGTTTGAGTCACAGAACTGTTTTAGTGACCTAAAAAATACTTGGAATCTGCGGATGTATTTTGTCGATTTTTCCTCTACTTTAGACACTCATATTAGTAAATATCAACACAATCTCGTTGAACCATGACCAGACCGCGCTGCATTGGACCTTCCTCTTTCGAATGAGCCCTCACCCAGCCCCAAATCTTCTCATATAAGGACGAAAAGTGTATTCCCGTAAACCCCTTTTTAGGCCCATTTTTGCCGGTAATGTCACCTCGCTGCATTACCTGTGTCTACCCCCTTAAACTGTATTGTATTACTATGGTTGGCGACGATAGTTTCAAGGAGGGTCACGTAAACTATTGTAAAGAAGGAAATAGAAACGACCTTTCCTCGTGTACCTCGCATGAGAAATTCTCGTAACCCCGAAGGGCTTGACAAGATACACGATTCCAGGGTAGAGCAGATAAAGAAGAGAAAACGATAGAAGAAGTCAAAATTAGAAAAGAATTAAATTCAAACTCTTCCCTGTACACCCCTGCATTGTTACGTCGCGAGCGAGATACGGCGCGCGACGTACAAAAATAAAAAAAAAATAAAAATTCATGATTGATACGCGGATGAGAACGGTATTATTCGCTGCCACCAGTCCCAATCGCGCTCGACGATGTTAAGTCGATAACGATCGGAACAATTTAAAAAGAATCGTTTAATTTTTATAATAAGATTCTGAATTTATTATTGGATTCTTCAATGCTTTGGTCCCATACGGGTCCCTCGTATGGATTCGTGCAAGAAGGTAGGCGTGTTAATAAGGAAATGTTAAGGGTGTTTGAATGCAAATTATTAGAAAACTGAATGTAGGTAAGATGTGTATAATTCTAAGAAAAATAATTACAACAAAATGGTTTGGTTAACAAAGTGTGCGAGCTGTATGAAATATAAATAAAGCATGAGAAATTAAGAGAAATTAAAGTATGTATGTGTCAGTAGTAGAAAACGGATATCTTAAATTGTGAAATTTATAACTGGAAAAGTGACAGAAAAGACGGTAATATTATATGAAAATGATTCGAACTTCGGTGTTTTTGTTTTACAATGATCGATTGAAAAGAAGACGGTCCCAGTAGGATACCTCCAGGACTAACAGTCTCGTGGGCCGTCTCTCTGCGCGTATAAACGGAAAATCTTTAATAATTATTCTTTTACCTCGAACTTTTGCGATAAGAACGGAACGATCTAGTTGGATACTTCCAAGACTTGCGGTCTCGTAGATCGCCGTTTTGCCCTCACTCGACACCAGATTCGTTGCGTTAACAAAGATATAAAATGTGCAACTCACCAATTCGATGTAATATGAACGTATAGTAATTGCAATAAATTTTGTATACGGATGCTGTGGTGATGATCTAGAAATCTGGAAAATCGAAGAGAGGATGAGAACTAATTTGCACACGCACTACGCGTTCGTGTTTGAGCCTTCGTTACGGTGTTACGGATTACTAAAAACGATTAATTATATACGAAATACAACGCGACGCGGAAAAAGAATATTAATTTATTAGCGAACGATTTAAAATGAAAGAGAAAAAGGATAGATAATTGAAAAGTGTGAAATTTAACGTATTCGTTTGAGTCCTTGACACGAAAACCGCGAATCGAAACATTCTTGGCACTCTGCCTCGTTACACGGAGAAACTTTGCCGAACAATCTAATTACGCGATCCCGTAGACAACTCTGTCTCTACGCGAACACGGACTCCCCGTCACGTACCTTACGATTTTTCGACGAAGAGTGATTTGCCTCAGTCAAGCGATCGTATCTCAGGGTTCGACCCGCGATCATGGGCCCAAAGTGGGGACATCATTTGGCAAATCGGGGTACGTGTCGAAGGGGAAGACCCGCGTGTATTGGTTTTGTCTAGGCGCGTTTCCCGAGTTCTCATCCCTCCTTGACCTTCTTCTGACTCTGTCTAATGGTTGACCATCTTTCTCTTTTACCCCTACAGCGCTTCATGAATTTTGTGCGTCGCAATTTCTATGCCTCCTAGAATCTTCGAAATTCTTCTATTTGATCTTATTCGTTTCTTAATTAACTAACGAAGCTTTTAGGAACGAACTCTGGTGTCGATTTTCGTTTTATTTATGTTAATTGTTATAATATTCGCGTAGATAATAGTATTAGGCCTTTTTAATTTGTTCGACGTATTTTATAATCGATGTTCGTTTCATTATACGCATTTTCCGGCTTTCATGACAAAGAGATTGATGTTTTATTTTCAATTAATTTCGGGAGCATTCTATTCGCATTTTTAACGCAAGTTCACGCATTGAATAATATATATATATATATATACGTTAACATATTCTTGGAATTTATTCCAGAACATTGCTTGTAGATGCTTGGCAGTTTTTGTTGCCTATTCGTGACAATACGCGTTTACGATCCCCGTCGACCGTTGTCTCGAACGTTCCTAAACGTTCGTCGACGTTTTCAAACTCTCAGTGGTTGTCACGCAAACCTCGCTTTTCATTCCTATTCAGATCGTTTCATATTATTCAGACACATCGCTTTCATACTTTATTGCACTCATTCTCCCGTGGAAGGACCGGCTGACGCATGCTTTACAGGTATGACAGGTATCCGCTTGTAAATAAGGGCGAAAATCGCATTTTCTTTATTCTGCGCAGTTAGGCTGGGATTCCTCCATGTGCGTCGCACTGCTTACCGCGCGGCGAAGGATGTTTATGATACCTCTCCTTGACCTTAACGGTTTCAAATTTCTGTACATTTCCAAACGTAGTTCCAACGGCAATCGTCCCAAGGAAGATTAATTTGTATTATTTGAAAGAGCCAAATATAGCCTTCTTTGTGTTCCTCGCCTGGGATACTTCCAAGTGCGTCGCACCGACGAGGCACACAAATTAGGTATACTGGAAAGTAGCTATTGGAAACGAAATAAAAGAAAAGAAAAAGGTCAATCTGAATCTCAAACTCCTTTCTCGTGTTCTCGTGTGGAATACTTTTAAGTGCACGCGCACCCGACGAAGAACACGAGATCGGAGGAGCGCGAATAGAAAACGGAGAATTTAGAAAATATCAGGCCCTTCCTTGCATCCTTCACGTAGAACACTTTCAAGTGCTGCGCACCCGATGAGGGACGCAAGGTCGGGTTGATAAAAAATTCAGCCCGGACGTAACAGCATGAGAAATCCTCGTAACCTCGAAAGGCTTGACAAGAATGTACAAGGTCGAGGAGGAATGAAAAGATTGGCGGAAAAGTGAAACACCCACCTCATGACCCTCACTTGAGATACTCTCGTAACCCAAAAGGGCTTGACAAGGGACGCAAGGCGGATAAATCCCAAATTTTCCGCCGGGGCGTAACAATATAATCTTTATAATTTTACAAACATTTTAAAATACAAATTATTATATTATAGTATATAGTATATATACTATATAAATATATAGTATATAACCATCATCCATGTAATTTATTTTTGCCTCACCCTTCCCCATACTTCTTTTATTAATGTGATATGAAAATAAAAGTATTCAATCATTATTCTTTGCAATGTTCGAATTCTTGCGAACCTTGCAATTTCATGAGAGAGAGAGGTGCCCGACTCGGAGTTCTTGTAAATTTGCAATTTCGTGAGATGCCGAAAGTCTAGTGTTTGGGTGTATTAGGATTGGAGAGGATATTTTCTTAGTGCTTTATAAACCGATGCGTTTTCATTATCCACTATTCATTTCGTTATCCGCTGCTCATTTTGCGTTACCCAGTTTACGATGGCAACCGTTCCGCGACCTGACCTACTTGCCTTTAAGGCACTTATTGAACCGTATTGTAAGTAGTCTTCAGCGTTTACTCTTGGCGTGTTAATTTTATTTTTAACTGGTTGTTTGTTAAAAGCTAAAATGTTTGGATTAGTGCCAATAAAAAGATTCATCGAAGTGTGCCGTAAGCGATCGGACCATCGTTACAGCCTGATGTTGGTGTGGGACGAAGGTTGGAATCCGAATCATGAAGGCTTATTCGATTTGAGGGCTTTGTTTGGAGAGGATGTAGATGAGGGCCCTATTTGGGAAGATATTGATGTGTATCACCATATCTACCATACACGGAAAATTGAAGTGGTCAATAAATGCAATCCGATGCCGGTTGGAGGAGATTGATGTGAGTTGCCCGTCCGTTTATGTTTTTAATTTATTAGATTTTACCTAATGCGAATTTTATTTTGTCTGTTATAGCCTCCACCTCCCGGCGAATTGTATATTATGTATTAAATATTATCTTTCTTGTATTATTGTATTATGTATTATATTTATTGTATTAAAAAATATTCAGAATTATCAATATAATTTATTCTTAGACCAACCTCCTTTCATTTACAAAATAATATTCCCCCGTAATAAAAGTAAACACAGAATAAAACCGAAAAATTATTTATTCATATAATCTGTATAATTACAAACATTTTTAAATATAAATTACAAAGTATTGTTCGCTCCTATCCATAAACTGTGCGTAGAATCAAACCCCAACCATTTGACGAAAACTTTATTTCCCTTTCGTTGTAGAACCTTCTCCACTAAGTATACATCGTGATTTTTTACTTTTTGTAGCTCATATTCGTAGAACCCGCCGACCAACGTTTCTTTTGCATATCTTGCAAGAGATACGTTACACGATTTGTTCGTTGAATTTTAATAATTGTGAAAATTTCAGTTGTCCAATTCGGTGTATAACCCTTTGCGAATAAGGTTTTGTATTTACTAACTCGCACGTGGTCACCGACCTTGTGTACTTGGCCGGAGCTGCAATTTTTATGTTAGAATATACGGACGATAAGAGTTTGTCCGCATGTTCCGGTGTTACGTCGACGGGACGCATTCTAATCGTACGATGCCTTCTCTTATTATAATCTGAGACCAGCGTCAGTAAGACGGTTGTCCACGCGTAACTTCCATTAAGCGTGAACTTTTTCCACATTTCGTTTTTCAACGTCCTATTCCATATTATCGATGCTTTCATTACACTGTGCGTAGAATAATGATTTATATCGAATTCTTTCATAAGATTTCGGAATTTTGTATTATAAAATTCCTTTCCCTTATCCGTTTGAAGATTTTTCGGTTTTCTTCCATCATTCAAAACGTTTAAAAATGCATCCGTAACGTTTTTTTTCCATTTTTCGTTTTCACTGCTACGGCTCAAGCGTATTTAGATAAGACATCGATGACGGTGAGTATGTAATTGTGGCCATTGTTGATTCGCGCATACTGTCGCATCTCTACGAGATCCGCTTGCCAGAGATCATCGTAACCCCGCACAATGACAACCCCGCTGTATCTTCTCGGCCGTGATATGATTGCTCTTCACCTTCTTCATGTTTGTAAACTAACATCATGCTTTACGAACGTGTCAATTTATAATCAACCCGGCTTCTTGAAGTTCTTCGATTATAGAAACGATCTCGTTGTCATGCCCCGTATGTCCTGCGGATTTCGAGGATACGAGAAGACGTAATCTATCGACGAACTCGTTTGGGTCATTCCAGTGCACGTAGTCCACCGCGTTATCGTTAGCCACCATATCGAACGGTATCAGATTACCTCCACGCCACTCGCTCTTAAGGGGGTAGACACGGATAATGCAGCGAGGTGACATTACCGGCAAAAATGGGCCTAAAAAGGGGTTTACGGGAATACACTTTTCGTCCTTATATGAGAAGATTTGGGGCTGGGTGAGGGCTCATTCGAAAGAGGAAGGTCCAATGCAGCGCGGTCTGGTCATGGTTCAACAAAATTGTGTTGATATCTAATAATATGAGTGTCCAAAGTAGAGGAAAAATCGACAAAATACATCCGCAGATTCCAAGTATTTTTTAGGTCACTAAAACAGTTCTGTGACTCAGACGGTGACCAGACCGCGCTGCATTGAACCTTCCTCTTTCGAATGAACCCTTATTTAGATCAAAATCTTCTCATATAAGGACGAAAAGTGTATTCCCGTAAAAGCATTCCCAAAGGCGAGTTCCGCCATTATCTGGATACTACATAGCAAGTTACGTGACAAGTTTAGTTCAGCTAGTAGTTATAAGGTGGCGTCTAAGTAGAAAGGCTGCCGATCTGGAATCGTAGCCAGAATCAAGCGTCAGCTTGATTACGTCACTCGAACTGTGCTGCGAAGGCAAGCGAAAAAGGCAACATCGCCCGAACGCTGAGTGAGACGCACTACAGTCATGCTGTCCTTCTCTCATTCTGCATGTTGAGATTGTCCCTTTTCTCTAATTGTAAGATTTGACTGCCGTCCGCCTGGATTTTTCACAGCGCCCCATAACAAACCTCGCCTCATTCAAACTATATCGTGTTTGGTATCATTTTAATCAGAAAAATTTCACCAATGCGCTAGTAAAAATTTCATTTAAAAAAAGTCAAAAATAAAAAAGTTTTATAATTGAATTAGTATTAGTCACACCGATATGTTTCGGCTCTTTCCTTTGAACATTGGACCTCTCGCTCTCTCCTCCACTGTCTGTCCCTTTCTACGTTCACGCTTGGCTGGCCATCGCATATAATCCGACATTCGACACCTCGGCTGAATACATATATGAATTGTTGCACATATTCAACTTTTACTGTATAGACGCAAGGTCCCTCCATTTATTAGTTCTAGCAGTACCATAGTACTTTTTTATGCAAAATATTTCAAGGAGTTGACACAAGTAAAAAAAAAATGCAATCCATTTAAATAAAAAGTGGATTTGCATTTTTGAGTGCATCGTTGCATTCACGAAGAAAATGAAATCACAGAAAAATATACATTATCATACCATGACGTATCCTGTATACTTTTATTAATTAAAAAACATTTATTTAAAAAAGTTAATAACTTCTTCTAAAAATAATTCTCAGATTGCCCGTTCCTTCGGAGCAGGCATATATTTTTCAGCAGCGAGGAGTGCTACGGTGCGCTATATAAAATCCACGCGTTTGGTCAGTCACTATTTATCGGAGCGGGACAATTCTATCATTTGGGTTGAAAGGAGGATAGCATGATCACCATACATCTCACTCTAAACGCGCGCCAATGTTTCGCTTTCGTGTTTGTAAAAATTTGAGGCGCTGTTGCCTTCCTAGATCGTGTTGCGCGCACGCTAGCTGAGAATTAAACCTTTCAAGTTCGTAACAAAACACGCAAGTGGCTCCACCAGGCCCAACGAAAAAACTACTGTAATACCGATGTCCCGAATCGGTGACGTCACGTACTGTGTCTACCCCCTTAAGCAATTTTGCAATAATATATTTAGACTTGTAACCCTTATTACTTTTCACAAGCCTCGACGAGATATGACTACGTCTATGAGCGTTCAACGACTTTAATATTCCCGCGTATTTGTGTAAATCAGCATCGTTGAACAAGCTGTCATCAGGCATTCTCATAAATAGTAATTCGTACAAACCAGTTGTTCCTCTTGTAACATCCCAGCGGTTCCCCAATTTAGAAATTAATCGTAATATTAAAATAAGTCGATAAATGTTCAGCCGGTAAGCTAGATCATCGGTAAATTATCGACAAGCGACCACGTGTGCGCCAGCAACCTCGATGACCTCGCGGTGGGGTAAAGTCCCAGAGTAGGGTGGCCGGGTGAATTAAGGAGCGAGGATGCTCGACCGTCACGTGATGGGAAATTCCAGATACCTGAAGGAATCCTATATTGAAAAAAAGCGCTAAGTCAGCAAAACCTGACTATAAATAGAGGCGTGCAGCGCGAAGAAAAATCAGTTTGGTTTCGACCATGCTCAGCTCGACTTCGACTTAGGTCGAGGGCAGCTACCACTCTAACATTAGAGGAAAAGCTACGGTTGCTCAGCGCTGAACCACTTAGGTAGGAATATAGCGATAGAGTAACCGATGCTAAACTAAATTCCTTTCAGTGACAAGTACAAGTTACTTCGGATCTGTAGACAACCTACTCATGGTGCGCAACGTGTTAACCAGGTGTTTTTGCTAAGCCATACTCAAGTATAAAGAGCTAGCGAGGAGCGGAGCTCCTTGAAACGGCCTGTATTTAACACAGCTCTGGCCAGTCCAGAAACCGATTGCGACCTGTAGGCAAAGTCTGCTCATATCTGAACGTACCGTACAAGTTGCTTTTTGATAATAATTTCCAGTACTTAGCGTAGTTGGTCATTATTCAGAGTGTTGGCTGTACCTATAGTCAGCTCCGCGCTATTATCAATTATAATTAAAATTATCATTTATTACTAATTACTAATCATTAATTTCCATTTTCGTATATTAACTACTAATTATATATTTCTCACTGTATTCCCAATCTAGGGCGAATTTATTATAATTTCTCATTGTATTCCTATTCTAGCCCGCACCTATTGTTATACCAGCATTATTATTTTATATTATATTCAATTAATATTCACTTACATTCTTGAATAAACAAGCTACAATTAGTTCTAGCACATTAGTGTTTGGATTTTACTCCTTAACCGCACACCACACGAACCTATAATCCCTGATACATTGATTACGAGTCGCCTTCTAAGAGAACCGCTCTCCCTACAAGTCGGTGCAGTGGCGTACTCACTCTGGGTCGTTGCACTCTGTACCTCACTCCATTAATAATTACATCGTCGTTTTTGTTTACGTCGAAAACTGAATTACAAGCATTAATTTGTTGCGTTGTACGTATACTCCATACACGTCATCTATCTTCTTCTCACGATCGGTAAAGAGTTATTGAATGTATTTAGCTGCCAACGGCCTCAAATTTTCCGTGAAATGGGTACGTATGTTTTCGCTAGACTTGTCCAAAATTCGTTGCATAGAAACATTAAGATTCTCGTCGTTGTCGCCGTACGTTTCAACGGCATGTATCGATTCTTCACGATGAAAATCGGGACAATTTTTCGTCACATCCACCGTCTGTTCACTCGAAGATGTACCAGGTTCGAAATAAATGCGTGCTCTTGCAGTTTGTGCGCTTTGAGGGTTAAGAAAAGGAATTGATGTCAATTTTTGCGATTCTTTAATATTCAAAGTTGGGAATGTCGACTCGGATTTTATATCGAGCGTGCCTGAATGAAGCGATTCCGCTGACATATTCTCGATAATTCGTTCCAACGGTTCTACCACGGGTCTCAATCGTTTTTCGATGACTCTCTCCTCGTCGATACTGTCCGATTTGAGAGCTCTGCGTTTTTTGCGTATAGCATCGCTTGTTTTAGCTATAGCATTCGCAACTTTACTCGATTCTTTAATATTACTATTATCCATTGCAAAGAGAAGACTCGCTAAGCGTTCTATCGAAGGACTAAATGTTTCAGAAAACGGCAAATTCGTTCAATCCTTTTCTGTAACGGTCACGTTCCATCGAGCTGTCCTTGTCGATTATTACGAAACCATATTTTTGTTCTCAACACTGTGCACACAATTTACAAAAGTTTTCGTACGACATGTCTGTATTTACATGATCATTATAAATGTGGTGTAGATTCGTGCCATCTTGTTTGAACACGATCAAAAGGTTGGCATTGTCGCGAATTAGGTGTTTCGGTATTCTCGCGTAAGTCTGACAGAAATAAAATCAGTCCACGCGCGAGTGCCTACCAATAGCGAAATATTCTCTTATCACGTCTTGCTTGTCGCACGCAAAGTCATCGAATATAAACACCGAATCGGGCAGCGCCTCGTTCGGTGGCACGACTTCCGCGTTATTGGAAAATGAAAAGTATCCGATTTCGGGAACGTTTGTCAAAATTCGTTCGAGATATTTGTACAGTAATGCTTTGAAATAAGCAAATGGTCTCTGCTTCGAAATAAGCAACTCGCTATCCCCTCTTCTTTGTTTGAAGTCGCCCGCAAAGTGAGAGGTACGAGAAATGAGTGAGAGGTCCATGAAAGCACGAAGCCGATGTTTAGGGTAATAAATTTCACGCTCGACTGAGCTGTGACATCGGTTAGTAGAAGAAGGATGGAATATATGTATATAATGCTTTCTATCCTTGTTCAAAAAATAACATCGCTGCTCGGCCGGTCACTTTATGATTTGCCGCTACCTCGGATCTCTCACTCGTTTCTCGCGTTCCATATCGTCCCGTTTCGAGAACAAAGTCAAGCCGAATAGCAACCTGCTTCGAAATAAGCAACTGTTCGGTCCCGAGCCACTTGCTTATTTCGAAGCATTACTGTACTTTGGTTGTTGCAATGATTTTGAGTATACAAATCTTACACCGTTCGGACTCTCGATCAGACTGATTACGATGTTCGTTTTACTGCAGTTCGATGGACCGCAAATTATACCACGTATCGTATTCGGCAAGAGGGGTCCGTGTCGTCGCCGACGATCGTCCATGCGTGTTGTCCTCTCGTCTAAATCGAGAACAAGGATAGACAGGGGCTGCTTTGCGAAACGCATATCGTCTATATAATAACCATATATTTAATGATTCAGCCTCTTTATAGGTTGCTGGAAAGCTGCTTGTTCGCGTCGTGAACGCGCTTTAACCGCGGCCGTAGACGAGCTTTAACCGCGATTAACCCTTTTTCTCCACGGCGATAACGCGCTTTAACCGCGATTAACCCTTTTTTCTCCGCGGCGGGGCGACGGCAGGCGCGCGGTGGTGACGGGCACGCAGAATGCAATTTGATAAAGAAAGAGCAATTCGTGACTGTTCGGACACGGTTGAGAACCTTTGTCCATCAGGGGAGGTTTATGATACCAAGAGGCCCAGCGCGTTCGTCGCCGGGAATAGCCCTTTGACTCGAAGGACGAGTCAAGGCAAGGCCTTTGTCTATCGGTTTTCGCCCGGTTCGGTTCTACGAAATCACGTGCAAGTCGTAAATGACCTAACGGTTCCGCTGTTCCTCGTGCGACATCGGTAGAAAAGAAGAAAGAAAGAAAGGACATTTTCAAATGCCACCCCTCTGATGCTAGAGTTTTCAGGCGAATTCCGGGTATATTTTTTGCTTGCTTTTTAGTCGGCTAGAAGACTTCGGACAGTTCGGATCGCGGTCGTGACATGGTAGTTCGCGAGTGCAAGAGCCGAAGCTCTTTCGAATTTTGAATATTCGGATGTCGTTCGGATGTGACAATTGCGGTCACACCGACGACCCGTAGGGTTGGTTACATCACGCAACCACCCTGATTACACACATCACAATTACATAAAAGACACCCGTGGTCGTGACGACGACCCGGTAGAGTGGTTACTCCAGGTAATCACTCTGATTCGTTATTATTGGTTAACACCAAATCGTATTTATGAGCCGGCAAGCATGGCATTATACACGATCGTTCTTACGAGCCGGCAAGCATGGCATTACACAATACAAATTACACACAATCGTACATATGAGCCGGCAAGCAATGGCTTCACATGTAACTAGTGAATTTTTAAATATGACATGAGATAATATTACATGCGATCGCTCGCACCTCGTTTCAATTTGTGTCTTTCTTAAATATTTTTTAAGAATCAGGGGTTTTTATGCCGTATGGCTTTTCCCCTTCGTTTTTTGAGAGCCAATAAAATCTAATATTTTTGGCTCAATTATTATTAAATTTATTTATAAACCTACCTCATTCCTTATCTAAACCTGAACTACGGGACTTCTCCATGTTGGAGAGGTTTCGACGCTACAGTGACCGTGTCATCGAGCCATCAAATACGCATCCAAGCAACAACGTGACCGAAAGTCTGTTTCGACGATGCTCGTTCAATCTGTATCAGATTGCACATCGACACGTGTCTGCATGTAAACATGGATTTCGCCCTACTCCCTCATGTCTTTGAAATAGAAGAACATTCCTTTTGTATCTCCTACATTGGAATATGAAACACAAACGTCACATATACAATCATTCTAGTTGAAACAACATTAAGACGCATAAAGTATATTTTACTAAATAGATTTTATTATTTTACAGTAATGAACAAAATTAATAAATGATATTAATGTTTCGTGTTTTAAGACAAATGTAACAATTTTTCTTTTTCGATGGAGGTCCATCTATGTGCATGTCATCCCCTGGCCGGTTATAATGTTCTATGCACAGCTCTTCATCTTCCTTCTTCCTCTTTTTTAACCACCATTCTTTTAATATCGATACGTTTTTCATAGCACAGGCTCCGTTGTGCGCGGTGCATGCCATATGTTTATCCATCCATCCATCCTGAATATGCCGGCTCTTTTTTTTTTTTTTTTTTTTTTTTTTTTTATTAAGCATTTGAAACTTCATACGAGATTTATTTCTGCTGTACATAATTATACATTTTCAAACCAAATTTTACATTTTGTGATTACTAATTTTAACTCCTTGGAGTTGTTACGTCTGGAAAATTTTACAAATTTGTCCGCCTCACGTTTCCTTATCAAGCCTTCGGGTTATAGGAGTCTCCTCATGTAAGGGACGTGGGGAGGGCGAATTACTACTTCATCTTTTTCAATTTCCTCCTCAACTCTGTGTTTTCTCATCAAGCCTTCGGGTTATAAGAGACTTCTTCATGTGGGAAAAGCACAGGGAAGAGTTTGAGTTTATAATTATTCTATTTTGTCTTTTCTATCCTTTATTCTCCTTACATTTCTTAATTCTTTTCTTCAGTTATTACCCCTCCTTGAAACTATCGTCGTGCTCAACTGCATAGTAACAGATTTCGAACTACACAAAAACTCGGGTTCGACAGAGGAGAGGTATCATAAACAGCGTTCGCTGCGCAGTTAGCCAGTGCTTCGCATTATAGGGGTCTCCTCAGGTTAACTGCGCAAAAGCGTAAAGATCAATTTATCTTTTGGATTTCAACCGATACTCTCTTCTTTTCCACGCGTGGGCGCCAGTCGGTCCCTAATCCGATCGTATGCATGAATTGTATGCTGGAAAGGAAACGCGAAATGAACTAGCAATTCGGATGTTTGTTTGAAGGATAGAGCGAGGAATGAGAACCCTCGCAAGTAAGCGTTAGCAAGCGTTCGAAGACTGTTTAGGGGCGAATGGTCGAACGGGGCAATAAAAGTCTTTGTATCGAATTCCGAGAATTTGCCTGAAACCAAGACCCAACGGTAATTTTCAAATAGTAAGAACGTTCTAGAACTAACTACACTGCTAATGTAATGGCGAATATCCGATTTAATAATCAAAGAATATGCTAAATAGTCGAGAATTTCATTCAGAACACCGAATGTTTACAACATGCGTACCAGCGAAATTCGCGTTGCGATTTATGAACAAATAATTACGGATAACGTTAATCTATTACGCCGACTGCTAGTCAAAATCGTATGATTGCCGATCGATCAATTATTAATACATAATAGTATGATTGATATAATTTTTATTCATTATTATTCGCCTTATTGTTGAATGGTTCCGATTTAAACATTAGTTCAGATTTGAATAATTGCTGATGTTCGTTTATATCTGATATGGAAACTATAAGCGAGAAATGGAATATTCCAGAAAAATCTACGGCGTAGAAACACCGAAAAGCCGTTAGACAGAGATGGAACACCAGGAGAGAGAGAAAGAACATAGTCTAGAGGAATTTAGCTAGCACGCGTCTTCGACCAATAGCGACGCACGTGACGCTGTCGTCACGCGCTATGATTTGTTGGAATGTCCCCACGCAGGACATCATCCTCGCGACGGGCCCTTCCGGCCAGGATCGCGATCGATTCTGATCACTCTTCGTCGATCAATCGAGTAAGTCGTGACGGGAGCCCGTGCGTTTAGAGATAGAGTTGTATTAGTACTTCGCGTAATTTAGCTGCGCGGCAAGACCTATGAATTAGGCAGAGTGTCGCGAGGGTGAAATTCGGAATACTTTGCAAAGACTCAGTGACGCGCACGTTAATTTTTCATACTCTTAAAATACTATCTTTTCTCTTTCGTTTTTATTCCGTTTGATCGCGCATTTCTCGTATTAAATTCACTCGCGTTTATAATTATTTCGTTTCTAAAAATCGTAATCGTCTGTGATCGTCTCATTTAGATTTTTCTTTTCTTTGATGCAATAAGGGCAATCAGGCGCGCGACGAGTGTTAGTGCAACAGCTTCCTCATCTCTCTCTTGGTGTTCCAGATTCAACAGCGATCATTCAACGAACCAATAGCGATTATTATCGTATATCTTATACTACATTTTCACGGTAAGCCTGTCAATTACTAATTCGTCGAGCACGGCATTATCATTGATTTTCAACAAGGCAAAACGGGCGATCTATTAAGCCTACGGGTTATGAGAGCCTCTCCATTCTAGATCGCCTCGATTTTTACGTTCAGGTACCGTTTATAAATAATACGTTATTCTAAAATTCCGAATTCTGATTTATCGCGACTTTGCGTGTGTGACGATTGTTCGACTACGATATTTTATCAGGGGCGACCTGTAAAGCCCTTTCGGGGGTTGTGAGAGTCTCTCCATTCAGGTCGTTACCTCGCGGTCAAACCCCGCTAATTTTCGTAACATGTTACAAAGCCGAGCAAGTCGTCTTACACTTAAATTTCAACAATCCGTTTAAAATTATGTTCGACGTCCAACTGTAAATCAAAGGAAAAATATCCGCTCTGATCGATTCACATTTTATAAAATAGCTTAAGCATCTTTACCCTTGTCAATCAGTATTGTTTCAATTGAATTCAAGTAATAGCAATAATCAGTATTACCAGAAAAACAACAGTATTAGATTCAATAGTCATTTTCAGCTTTGTATCAGTTTCAATAGTTTGAATTATATTATTTTCTTGCACACTAAACAGTATTAACATTTCTTTCATTCCTGATATCATTTTACGCTTCAAATCCACGCACGCCAACACAACGTTTCAAGGAGGGACCCGTACGGGACCTAGAACACTGACGAACCCAACGGAAATAAATTCTATCTAAATTTCCGTCTTTTAATTTGTTCTGATCGTCGAGGACTTTAACACGTCGTACGCGGTCAGGGCTGCTGGCAGCGAGACCTTTCTCATCGCACTAAAAGTTAACAATCGATCTTTCCAACTTTCGTTAATTTTTCTATTTTTGTTTTTTTTTATCTTTTACGTTGCGCGCTCGCCTCGCGTCGCGCAACGTAACAGAGTTGTAGGAAACATGGAGATTTACAAACGCAGAATAACTTAAATCGAAGGAAAAAAAAAAAAATTGAACCATAGGATCGAAACTTAAGTAACTAAATGTGCAGGTTACAATTTTTTAAAAACAAGAAGATACAGAGGCAGGCTCTAATATCTGGCATCGCAATAAGCATTTCTATGCTAAGTGGTAAACTGTAGGAGAGTTTTTTTAAGGACGCAATTAATTTACTCCTTTGGGGATCATATAGCTGGCACTGCCATATTATATGATTTAAATTTTCGCTGGCAGCGTTACATTTGCATGTGGGATCGTTTATGAAATTGATACGAGCTAGAGATTCGGCCAGATTGTAATGATTTGACCTACATCTATTAATGGTAACAATAAACTCTCGAGACAGACATTTCCCTGAGAACCAAGGTATCTTTTTTTCAGAGTGATAGAGCTGGAAGTAGGTCTTGCCCTTGTAGAGGCCCTGGTCACGAAGAGAGTTGTCAGATAGAGCAAAGGCTTTGGAATTAAACGTTTCAAATAAGTCTGTAAAGGGAACTGAATGAACGTCAAGGGTTGCAGAAGAAGTCATAGATTTGGCAAGCTCGTCAACAAACTCATTTCCTCGAATTCCTATGTGCGATGGAATCCAATATAGCTCGATAGAAGTGTTATAAGGATTTTCACTTATAAAGTCGTTATATTTTCTTTTGATTTCAAAGATATAGGGGCTAGTTTTAATATTGCATTTAGTAGACTGTAGAGACTGAAGAGCGCTAAGAGAATCGGAAAAAATATGAAAGTTTCTATTTCGATTTTGCAGGGCGAAATCGAAAGCATCATTCAGCGCAATGCACTCGGCAGTGAACACGGAAGCGAAATTGTTTATGGCTTTTTTGGAAAACAAGTTTAATTTAGGGCAAGACCAAGCAGCCCCGACGGCAGTAGAACCTGCAATTTTACTGCCATCCGTGTAGAGATCGAGAGCCTCGCCGCTCCTTACCAGATCGCTCAGCATCTGATTTACATCTCCGACATCTCTTACAGTTTGACCAAATGAGGTGTTGATAGGAATTGAGGTAGTTAGGACATTGTAATCGAAGCAGTATAGGCTGTGATTAATACGAGTATCTATTATCGGACAGATGCCTGTGTTCATTATTTCAAAGATACATTGATGAAGAATTCTTTTCTTGTTTGATGAATATTTTTTGGCAATGTTAAAAAGCTTTTATCGTTTTGCAGGTGAGAGAGTTGTTAATGGATAGGGTCTTTGCTATAAAACAATTACATAAATATTTGGCGCGGTCGCTCAGAAAAGTTAGTTTTGATTCAGTCAGCAAAATGTTAGTGGGAGTGCTTTTTCGGAAGCCCAGAGCTGCCCTAATTGCCGAAAATTGGATCCTTTCAAGTTTTCCAACCAAGCTTTTGCGTGAGGGAAAATATATGTAGCAACCATAGTCAATGATGGATCGAACCAAGCTCTTATAAAGAGTTAGTAAAGTATCGGGGTGGGAACCCCACCAGGTACCGCAAAGAAATTTAATTATATTTAGAGCTTTGTAGCATCTCTTCTGTACAAGGCTAGTGTGATTCGAGAACGACAAGTTATAGTCGAATACAATTCCCAAAAAACGAACAGAAGCACTGGATTTTATTTTGAAATCATCCAATTTTATTTCAGTGCAGCCTGGCAATATTCTTTTATTATTAAAATGAATAAATGTAGTTTTACTTGGTGTGAGTTCTAAACCTAGTGCCAAGAGGTTCCTTTTTATTTTCAGTATGGCGTTTTCTAGTATTCTTATACCTCTTTTAGTTGCTGCGCATTTCACAAAGACCGCAATGTCATCCATGAACTGAGAAATAAAGGCGGTCTTGGAAACACCATCAGTTATGTCTGCTACATACAATAAATAAAGAAGAGGACTTAATACGCCTCCTTGAGGGACTCCCTTGTGAACTAGCCTTGGAGTGTTTTTCATGGAATCAGTGAAAATAATCCTTTCATGTGTAAGAAACTTAATAAACTGGATCAAAGCTTTGGGGCACCCAAGCGAGGCTAATTTGGAAAGCAAGATGTCAATATTAACATTGTCAAAAGCTCCCTGAACGTCCAGAAAGGCGACTAATACATTCTTTTTTTGCGAGAAGGCTTCGTCAACTTTTAAGGTGAGGTTGGTCAGGTTATCGGCGCACGATTTGCCTTTCCTGAATCCGTTTTGACTTATAGGAATGAAATTGTTATATTCGGCCCACCATTGCAGCCTATTTTTAAGCATGGTTTCAAATAATTTGCATAGGCAGGATGTTAATGAAATAGGGCGGAGGCTTTTGCCATCAGCTTTGTTTATAAAATGGACAAACGAGTGCTTCCAATTCTCTGGATAGTTGTTCCTTAGGTACATTTCATTAAAGATATCAACTAAGAGCAGTTTATACTTAATCGGAAAATTTTGAATGATTTCAAAATCGATACCATCCATACCCGGGGATGATTTTACATTTTTGGAATTTAGGGCTACGTTGAATTCCAAGAAGTCAAAGGGAGTATCGAGAAAAGAGTTGTGGTGAGTGGCAGGCAGCCAATCAGGATCTGTTTGTACCCAGGGCAGGCTTATTTTATTGAGCGCGGTTTCAACTTTGTGGTGAAGTTGTAAATTTTCGGCCGAGTGTTGAGGAGACGTATTTACCCAACTGTTTTTAAAAATTTTGCACTTGTTCCAGACGAATTTCGTATTAGTATGAAAATTTATGTTTTCGGCAAATTTTTTGAAACACTCCTTTTTTTTAAGTTTGAAGGTACGTTTAGCTAACGCAGAATATTTCTTATAGTTTATTAGGTCAGCTGAGTTTTTAGTAAATTTCCATTTTTTGTAAGAGGCTTTGCGCAGCCTTTTGATTTTGTAGCAATCGGCGTCCCACCACGGTACAGGATTTTTGATTTTGCCGTTGGGTATGACATTCTTTTTAGGAGAGCTAAATTTGACAGCAGAGGAAATAATTTCCACTAAAGTATTGTATTTATCAGAGGGAAGTGATTGATCAAATTCCGCAGTTAATAATTTTGGGAAGTTATCCTCGAGGAGCCGCCAAACCTGATCCAGTCAGTTCGTACGGATTTTATTTTAAAAGTTTTTTTAGAGTAAGGGTGTTTACCGGCGTTGACGCATATAAAGATAGGAAAATGGTCAGAACCCCAAGTTTCATCTTCAACTACGACGCTAATTTTATCCGACAGACTAGTGGAAGAAAGAACTAAGTCGATGTTAGAGCTAAGATTACGATGGACGTTTGTATAGGTTGTAGAGCTATCATTGTGTAAGAATAAATTGAGCAAATCAATCGCGTTTTCAAACCTTTCACCGTTTTTATCAGTGTATCGACAATTCCAATACGTATGATGCGCGTTGAAATCACCAACAAGAATACAGTTCTTTTTGTTCTTGACATTTTCTGCTAAAGTGTTCCATTGTTCCTGGGAAAGAGTAAGACCTGGGGCTCTGTAACAAACTAATAAGTCGATACACGGATTTATGTTATTGATACGGATACCGCATAATTCAACAGACTCGTCTGGGCTCACGATGTCGCTTATTTCTAAAAAAGCTAGATTTTTGCGAATTAGCAATAGAGTGCCTCCACCTCTCGAGTGGACTCTGTCCTTTCTAAAAGTCAGGAAGCCTGGATAGCGGATAGTGTTGTTCGGTACGAGCCACGATTCTACGCAGATGAAAATGTCAATCTCCTTTAAGACACTTTCAACTTCGAGTCTTCGTTGCATAAAACTTCTTGCGTTCCAGAAAACAATCCTTAGGCAGGAAGGATTAGATTTTGCGTTGGTATCCATAGTTGGAGGGGAGTACCCGGTTTTAGAGCTAGGCTGCGGTATCATCTGTAGAGCTAGTGTCGTCACTTGAACTAAAGTTCTGACTAGTATTGTTGAGACGTTTTATTATTCTGTTGATGCGGCTTTTGAGATTACGATCAGTGGTGAAGTCATGAACATCTGAGAGCATAGATATCAGTGCTGGGATATCATCGGTGAAAATCAAAGCAGTTTTCATGATATTGGCGTTCCCGTAGGACGCGAACAGAAATTCCGTGATCATTTCAATGGACAGAGGATATTTATGTGCGTCAGTTGCAATGAGATCAGTGATCGGTTGTATTTGAGCTGCTACATCACTTATAGAGATTTCTCTGTTCATAAATTTCTTGATTTTTTTTGAAGCTTTTTTTTGTTTGTTTTTTATGATGGAAGACGGTAATTGTTAACTGGGCGTGTTGGTAAGACTGCTTGATGACAAGGAGCTGGATAGAGGCCTTTTCGTTCCTGAGAGAGGAAGCTTAAAGAGTAGAGAGTCGGAAGTGCGGGGAGAGATTTCCAGTTGAGACGGCTGTGACGAGAGATCAACAACGGTGTTTATTCCAGTAGTAGGATATTCCCGTAAGTCATTTAAAGAGACGGGAGCGTTTACCGAGTGAGTCGTGTTGTCAATGGAATGTGTATTCTTAATCGTTTTCTTATTGCCCGTAGTTGGATTAGAGTCTCTCGTATATTGCTTGTCGCTTGTTGGTGGGCCGGAATTTTCCAAGATGCCGGATTCCGAAGGAACAACAGTGGATTCGTTTACATTTGAATCCATATAACTGGGACAATGCTTTGCAATATGGCCTTCTATTTTACATAGAAAGCATTTCAACACGTCAGTACTAGGATAAACATAGTACGTAGTCTCATCAAAGACAATTTTGATAAACTCAGGTAGTTTTTGGACGTCACTAGGATTAATGTAGGTTTGCCTTCTCGAACTAAGAACATGTTCGTAGCCGTCTTTAGCTATAGTAGCTTTCAAAGTTGTGATAGGAGAACTACGTTTTATATTGAGACTGTCAATTTTGTCTTCAATGACGTGATGAGGAATTGGAGGGGCCACGTTGGAGATAATGACTCTCTGCTGTTTCGAAATTAGAGGTCTAATAGTGACTTGTTCTTTTCCTATTCTGAGGAATTCGTGCTTGTCAATAATATCATTTACCAAGTCTTTACTGGACAAGTACAAACAAACTCGGTTGTGAGAGATTCTGGATGAGTACAGAATGTTTTTGGGATGAACAATGTCGCCAACTGCTACGGTGTAATCCGTTAGATTTAAGCCTTCGACACAATCCAATATTAGCCCTTGGTCTCTTTTCGGGAAGCGGTTCTTTTGAGCAACTGCGGCATAACTCACACTATTAGCACTTTTAGTAACAGGGTTTGGAACTTCACTTAAGGTTGAACTGGAACTAGAACCATTAAGCTGATGGCTTTTTGCTAAAAAAGCCATTGTAAAATCACTCACGTGATTTTCCACTCGCGGTTAGGCGGTGTTTATAAGGGCAAGAGCCCCGCGCAAGGTAACACGCGGTGTACGAGCACAATGAATATATCGGAGAGCTAGTAAACACGTCTACTCTCGATGAAGGTTCAGAGCGAACTTATGCCGGCTCTTGGTTGGCAAATTCGGTAGATCGTCATCTTTGTTCAAAACCTCTATATTGATTGGAATGACTGAAGGATAAAGTTTCTTCAGCCATTTTTCTTTCTCAATGCCCTTGACGTATACAGATCCCTGAATACTATCTTTCAAATACGAAGCAGCACACTCTTGAAGGCGTGAATACGGCACAGTGTACCATCGTCCCATTCAAAACCGTGATGATTTTGCGTCAACCATTTTATTTGTCTTAATTCTGCTTTCGACAGTTTTTTCTTAGCAAATGGTGGCGCAAAGATGAAACATTGTACACGATTCCCGTTCTGGAAGATGGCAAGTTCCTTTACGAAAAACTCGTTCGTATCGCTTTTGAAGTCTTGAATGTCTACGAATGTTGGTACGTTTATTTTGATTAGTTGAATTTGTGGTGAAAAATGGCTGGTTTTGCTGCGGAATGATCATATAAACCCTCTTCCCACTTAAGAGAGTTTGCGCACTACATTGGTCAGTGGATTGTACTGCACGATACGATCGTGAATGATCAAACAGTAAGCGCTAGTATTTTCAGGAACGTTTTCACTACACTCAAAATCGATACTTACATCGATTGTAGCGCTTTTTATCGATTCGTTCTGATGCGAGTAATCAATGACAACGAACGGGCCGTAGCCGAAAAAGAGTATCTTATCGTATAGAGCTCCGTCATCACCATTACTGCACATCGCGCCGTAATATGACTTTCTGAATTTTGCATGCATGTCGTAAAGGACGGAATATCTATTTTTATTAAAGTCAAGATTCAAATTGTCATACGGATATGATTCCGAATTTAAATACAGTCGAACATTAGTGAGTTTGCAGTCATCAAATTTGGTGATATGTCTATTGAGCCTATTTTTTGTATCCGTTTGTAATGTAAACATTACATATCGCGGTTTTTCTAATTTCGTAGCTGCTTTAATGCTCCTTATATGTTTAGTGGTTGCTTGTAACATTGGATACTCGTATAAGTCCTAGGAACAGTAACTCATAATTATCGTTTGACCGTTTTCAAGGATACGCAACAATGAAAGTTTGTGTCTTTCTTCGAGCGTGACATGTGGCATCCTCCACTGTACTTTGTATAGTTGCAGCGTGTATTTTGCACCATTTGTTCCAAAAACAGCGTTTTTGTCGTCTCGCGACCGAATTAGAATCAATTCATGATGCGCATTAATCACTATTCGTTTGTAATCTTCGCAAAAACCGAGCAGCATATTTAGAGGAACACAAAAGTCAAAGTAGTCTCCTGCATTGGGTATGTCTATCCAACCAGCGTTTTCAAGCATTTTTGATCTTGTCGTTGTCAACGATACTCCATTTTTTATCATAGTTGTTATTCCAACGTTTTTACAACGATCGATCGCCACGCCGTTTAATTCATATCGAATTTCATCAAACATAAATGCTGCGCAATTCATTTCTAGTCCAACTGAAGTTCCTGCAATTGTCATCATTGAGAATGAGTTTTCCTTCGACGTAAAGGTAACTCTCACTAGGAAACGTGTACAAATCTTGTTGTTGAATGGGAATTCGTATTTCGTCATTGTTTCCGAACGTTGTGTTGGCGTATGGGCTGTAACTATGTAATTCGATCGTCAGAAATCGGTAAACTGGCAATGTTCAATGGATCCATCATTTTCGTTTCTTAATCACAAAACCCAACGATTGCAGAAATTGCGCGTTTTTGTCGCTCAAATCTTGCAATGTGTTCAGTTTGGAGATATTGTCCTTACTAAATGATTATAAAGAGTCATCACCGTTTAATACATGATTATCATTCCTGTAACCGTGGTAATTGCTGCTGCAAGTACAATTTGTGCGTTTGTGATTGAAATTCTGGTTCCATCCATTTTCTAACGATCCTTTTAGCAACTCGTTCAACGGGGTGCCCGATAATGCATTCGGCAGATTGTTGATCGGTTGAATTTTAGCATCTGTGTACAACAGCATTATTTCTAGTAATGTTTGGAATAAGTGCTGCTAGCTCTCTTGAAAGGCTATTAAATGAACGGATATTTAACGTATATTAAACGGTCGCGTCGTCGGGGCGTTCGACGACGTGCTCTTGCGATATGTCCGATTTGGATATATTCCCTCTACTGAATGATTGTATAATTGTTATCGTTTTTTATCCGACTTCGAAAGTATATATTTTTTTTTCCTAGCTTTGTTCACCGATTACTCCGAGATGGATGGACCAATCGGAATGAAATCTTTTGCGTCTTGTAGGATATGTCTTCCGATTGGTCCCGTTATAAAAACATTTCGCATTTTTTTATTCCGAACGGTTTTTATTGCAAAAAAACGGGAAGTTTCTAATCTCAACATAGAATGACATCAATGATCCTTTAATATATTGTCGGGGCATGATTCTGAACATCTTTTCATTATGCAACATCTTTTTCATTATGCATAATTAACGGAAACCTTTAGTTTTCGAGATATTCGTGAAAAACTATTGTTATTTTTTCTGCCTTTGTTCGCCGATTATTCCGAGACGGATGGACCAATCGGAATGAAATCTTTTGCGTCTTGTAGGATATGTCTTCCGATTGGTCCCGTTATAAAAATATTTCGCATTTTTTTATTCCGAACGGTTTTCATTATTGCAAAATACGTTCTGGTTCAAGGAATGCACCGATTGCGATGAAAGTTTTCACATTTTGTAGATCATTCCACGATGATTCCATTTCCCAAAATTTATGTAACTTCTTATTGTTAATAACCATTGTTATTATAGTAAAAAGCCTATTCTTTAGGGTTACCCTCCAAGGAATATACCGATCGCAATTTTTCAAAGTTGTCCCTGCAAGTAAACTTCGTCAGTTTCTTTACCAATTGGTTGCTAATAAATATAAAAAATAATAAAAAGGCTTGGCTTCCTTCTTCACGTATCGGAAGCTGGCAGCCGATTTGGACTGTTTCTTTGTAAAAGTAACTGTCGTAATTTTTGCATTTCTGCGAGTGCTCTTTCGTCATGCGGTTTAACGAGGACTTTGTTTGGTGGTAAATCAGATAAAACCAGACCAGCTAAACTTTTAACACGACTAAGTGCAACGTAAATTTGGCCTTTTGCAAAATTCTTTTTGCCAAGATCAATTACAGCTTTGTTTAATGTAGTCCCTTGTAATTTGTGCACCGTTACTGCCCAACTTAGAATAAGTGGTAACATTCTGCGCTCGACGTCTCCATAACCTTTCGTCGCTTGAAACGTTGCTACAACTGGAGATATTGAAATGTAACCGTCGGTATCTTTGAATCTATTTCTAATCGACTCGTCGTCAAATTTTATAAGTACTGAGTCTGGCAACTCTCCCAGTTCTAATTGATCTCTTCGAAGTGCCGGCCATGTAAATTTCTTTACTATTCCCATTGCGCTGTTTATCAAACCATCAGAAATTGATATATTTCGTTGCAACGTGATTCGTGATTCTTCAGTTAACGTTATTGTATGTAATAGTCCACCACAATTATTTACATTTACAGGTATGACATTTGCTGGCGGCCTTTTTCCATATGTAGCTGCCTCACGGGACTCGTCTATTGAATCAATGATGTACATTCGATGTGATTTTGCTAATTCATCAGTCATTTTTGAATTATAGTCATCCACTAATTATATCGTTGGGAATATTCTTACTGCTGCACCATCCTCGAACTCTCCGGTTAGGGGAATTCTTTTTCGTTCGCATAGTATTTCCAGTTGACAAGTTGTCACTTCTCCAAACCGAAGGTCATTCAATAAATCGATAAACTCAACGTCATCTCTTTGTCGCATATTAATGGTGAGTTCGCAGAATGAAAATTGGTGCTCTAAATTAATTTCTGCAGTACACCAATGTGGCTGTGCAAAACACCAGTGTCCTTTTACTGAGGGCAACTGCATGATATCGCCAAAGAGAAGTACATTTACGCCACCAAATAGTTTATCATTTGTTTTGAATTCTTGCAATCTTAAATGAATTATTCGCAAATTCTCATAAGACACCATTGATATCTCGTCGATAATCAACCACTTTGTATGACGCCACTTTCGTCTCTCCTGTTCGAGCCTTTGTCCTGTCAGTCGTCGATAGGTCATTGCAGTACCTTTTTCAATAGGTAACGAGAACAAGGAATGCAAAGTTTTTCCGAATATTTGACGGGCGGCGAAGCTAGTCAAAGAAGCTACTTTAATGAAAGATGGTTTTATCATCGTATCAATTGTAGGATTATAGCAGCGTTTAACATGTTCAACAAGTAATTTTAAAATAAACGACTTACCGCTACCAGCTCCTCCGGTAATAAAAAGCAACATTTGTTCGGTATTTTCATCATCATCATTTTGTTTAATATCTTTCTCAATTACTGCGGAAACTGATTTCAATAAGTCTTTCTGTTGAATATTCAGACTTCGAATGCTATTAAGGAATACGTCTTCGGGCATTGCACGTGTTTCTTCTTGCTGTTGATCTTCATATAAATCACCTTGATCATAATATACTGTTTCGTCAGCATGAATTCTGACTGGTTCTCCTAAATGTTCATTATTAGTTTCTTTTTCGTGTACAACATTCAAAGCAACAGCCTGGGCGAGCGCCGCTTCAATAATTTGCTTTGCGTGAGTAAATTGTTCGACGGTTGCGTTACCCAACAAAAGTTTCAACTCGCGTTGCCGTCGAAGAAAACATTGTTCCGAGGATTCGTTTTCGGACATAAGTGTACTTTCATCACGAAATGGAATGTGACACACTATTAAGTTATAGAAATATCCTTCCCTATCACTGTTTAAGGTATAATATCGGTGGCGAAGTACAGCTGGTTTTTTTCTTATTCGCATTCGGGTATTGTCCTTTAATTTTATAAACCTCGATCACGATATTTCTTCATCGTCATTTCTAAGTTCTGCGTCTCCATCCTCTTCTGTCCACATTCCACTTGAAACTGTTTCATATCGGACAGCAAATTCAGCTAAGCTTAAATCCTCTAGATTGTCTGGTCTCTTTACGTAACGATCGAATATGTTATTGAAAAATGATGTTTCATTTTCTTCGAATCGGAGAATTCTATATCTCTGTTCAGGCCGACAGCTGTTTATAAATACAGCTTTTCTCGAGCTCATTTTAAGGGGCAGATGGCACAACCGATATGCACATTCTATAGCACAAACCACACGTTGAGATAGAATTGCCATAGATACCAAAAATAGTTGATCCCGGACGGTACCGCTCCGGCGTTTCGCTCGTAAAATAGCTTCTTTAATAATATTTCCTGTGTCCTGCGGCTCGCATTTACTTGCGTATTTAGCAATATAATATGTGACAGCTGTAACATTTCCGCATGGTTGAATATCCATGTTTGCTTCCCAAAGCTTTAAAAGAATTGGGTTGTAATTGTTCACCATGATTTCGTTTCTTGTTCTCTTAAGTACGCAGAAACGTCCATTGTTCGCAAGTGTGTCATCTGGACCTAAGCGCATCGTTCTTTCATTTATCGGTCTGGGGAATCCAAAACGACAACAACGATTATTACGATCTTTGTAACATGTAGCAGAATGTTTATGAATTTGGACTTTTTGAACTATGTCCCTCATATCTTGATTTTCTGCTTCCAATGAACAAGATACAACTTTCTCAATAACGTTGCGGCCCTCGTTGGTAAGGAAATCAGGTACGTTTGCACACCAAAGAAGCATGTGCAAATGTGGACTTCCCCTGTTCTGAAATTCTATTCTATGCCAAAAATCGATAACAACGCCACCTAGGCAATCAGAGTTTCTCAAATATTGCATTAACGCGTTTACACGTAACGTAAATTGTCTTGCAATAACTACAGGGTATCTTTGAACCAACTTTAGTCGATCTGCAAAAGTTAGGTTTTCGAATTCGGTAATGGGGCGACCATCAGATAGTAGTAATGCTTTCAACATATCTGGCCAGTTCAGATCATTGCAAGAGAACGTAGCAAACCATGTGGGCGGTCCAAGACTTCGGACCATGGCGATTAATTCCGAACAGCAGCGTATCCAGTATGATGCTGATCTTCTTATGTTTCTCATCGTGAGGTGCATATTATCTACTAATCCCTGTGGAGTATGTTCCCCTTGGCGCATTCTACATGATACTGAACTGCTACCTTTTGCGCGGTAGTATTCAACAACAGATAATGCGAAGGACAAATAATCTGTTCGCTGGAATCGTTTGTCATTGCTCAGAATACGCGCTTGGAAGTAATCCAGTGGTGTTATTGAGATGTCTCGATGCTCTCCAAATCCATTTTTAACCGACTTCGAAAAGGAGGAGGTTACTCAATTCGATCAGTATGTATGTTTTTTTTTTTTTTTTGTGTGTTCACCGATTACTCCGAGATAGATATACCAATCGGAACGAAACCTTTTACATCTTGTAGGGTGTCTTCCGGTTGGTCCCATTGAAAAAAAATTTTTCATTTTTTCATTGTTATTGCAAAATACAGGAAGTTTTTAATGTCAAAATTGGACGATTTCAATGACCTTTTAATATGTTGTCGGGGATATGATTCTGAACAACTTTTTTATTATGCATAATTAACGGAAAGCTTTAGTTTCCGAGATATTCGTAAAAAATTATTGTTACTACTACATTGAATTCTACGTATGCCTACGTGTCTCTACCGGTGTATGAGTCAGCATACAGTCGTCGATTCTCTACTGTTTCTTGTATACATGTATACTCTCCAAGGCATGAACCGATTGCGATGAAACCTTTCACATTTCCGCGATACCTCACTTGCAAAAATTTATGCAATTTGTTATTGTTAATAACTATTGTTATAACTTGTATGGAACTTGTTATTGCTAAAAACTATCATTATTGCAATTAACTAATAAGAACGATAAACCACCTTACGGCATCCTACAAATACTGCTCGTTCCACTAAAAAGTGTGAAATAATAATTTTTAACAAAAAATACAACCGACTTCGAAATGAACTAAAAAGTATGAAATAATTTCTACTTCATTTATACGAATACCCAACAGCTATTAATAAAACCTATTTACTCGTTAAATAGTATACTAAATACATTTCAACCTTTTCGGAGGCGGCGCAAAATTAAAAACTTTTCTTATACTAGGAAGATTCAGGCCTCGACAACCTATCAAATCATTATTGACAGCATCGTATATTCGGGTATTTTTAATTTTTCGCCGCCTCCGAAAAGGTTGAAATGTATTTAGTATACTATTTAACGAGTAAATAGGTTTTATTAATAGCTGTTGGGTATTTGTATAAATGAAGTAGAAATTATTTCATACTTTTTAGTGCATTTCGAAGTCGGTTGTATTTTTTGTTAAAAATTATTTTATTTCCATCCGGAAACAGGAAGAACCAACACAGTTCTTCCATCCTTCTATCTCTCTCTAGATTCAAAGGAGGCGCTGTTTTTCTATGTATATTCGCCAGTTCTATCGGGTCATTGTCTGCGTTATTATTAGTATTACTGACTGAGACGACACTATCGATGTTGGGAACACCTTCGTCAACCGAACGTAATATGCTTGTTTCGAATATGATTCGTGTTTCGCCGGATTCTGTTCGAGGGGTCCCAACTGACAGATGTTACATTCTTTCTACCAGTGGAGATCTATTTCTTCCGGATACAATTGTTATAGGTGTTAATGAGTAGATATTTAATACATTGCTGTTGCCATCTTTCGCATACAAATTACGACGCAAGGTGGCCTGTAAAGCATCAATAGTAGTAAATTTCATATAGCATGAGGCGCCCCGTAATGGTACTTTATATCCTTTTGGACCTCTTGCATGGGAATCAAACAACCAATAGTAGGTGGTCTCCGACTGGTTGTTGCGTTATACGGCTACTGATGTATAATTTGCAATAAGAATTCCGTACATATACTGTTGAAAAAACCTAATAAAACCATTTTTTAAATTTGGAAATCCTTCATCACCGTTATCAACATCAATATGACCATTTACAGCCATTTCATACCCAATGTTAATATTGACTCTGTTGTTATTAAATGATATGTGTGGCAATAATTCGGTAACGGCTAAATAGTCGACATTGACTTCTCTAGGATCAGGATTACTTCGCGCTTCAATGCAATCACGTATTTATCTCCTACTAAAAGTACATAATCGACATCACTAGTACACCACGTACTAGGGTCGAGCAAATGAAACGCAACACAAGCAACTGCAGCTATGCGAGATTCAATACTGAACCGATCGCTAGCTTGATGGCACGAGCCTCGTAAAATAGCTACATTCTGTCCAACATTCACAAATCTACTGTTTAATTCAGTATTTCTTTCTGCAACTTCCATTTCGTTTCTTACAATACAAGGCTCTTCAACGATATCAGCTATTTCCAAAATGTTATTGGTAATATTAGAAAAACATGGTCGCACATCTTTGTACAAAGCATTATTTTGTAATAGCCATTGTAAAGCTACACGAAGTTTGCCAACGTCTATTTCAAATTGTCTTTGTCGCTCCAAATTTTCGAGGCTTTCCACTACAATCATTATACCGGTTTCGTTTAATCTAAGTGGAAGTTGTTCGGCTACTTCGAACACATCGCGGGCAAATAGGACTACCTGACCTTTGCACCAATCCTGACTGAAGCGATTCTGAATTTTCATGATTTTAAGAAACGGTACTATTCTGCACAACATTTGTGTAACGACCCAGAGTGAGTACGTCACTGCACCGACTTGTAGGGAGAGCGCTTCCCTTAGAAGGCGACTCGTAATCAGTGTTTTAGGGATTTTAGGTTCGTGTGGTTTGCGGTTAAGGAGTGAAATCCAAACACCAATGTGCCAGAAACTAATGGAAAATTGTTTATTCAAAAATAGAAAGGTAAGTGAATATTGAAATATAATACAAAATCGCTAGTATCACAATAAGTGCGGCTAGAATTAGGAATACAATAAGAGATTATAATACGTTCGCCCTAGATTGGGAATATAATAAGAAATATGTAATTAGTGATAGAAAATAGTAATTAATAATTAGTAATGAGTTATAATAATTAATGATTATCGATAGCGCTAACGCGAGAGTGGCTTAACTCTTCTACCACAGTCAATACTCTGTTCAATTTCACAAATAACTTAGGAAACTAAATTCCAGAGGTTTGTGCTAGACTATTGTAATCAAGTTAACCTTTCCTATAGGTCGCAATCGGTTTCTGGTTATACCAGAGCCGTGTTAGACACAGGCCGTTCAAGGAGCTCCGCTCCTCGCTAGCTCTTTACACTTGAGTGTTGGCTTAGCGTAACACCTGTGTAACACGTTGCGAACCGTGAATAGGAGGTCCACTGATCTGTACTACTGCACGCCACCAGTGGAATAGTAGGAATTAGCTGCAACTCGCACTCTATCGCTGCCTAAACAGTTCAGCGCAAGCTTTTCTCTACTGTTCAGAGTATTGTCTGCTTCAGACCGTGGTCTGAGAAGATCTGCCTTGAAACTGTGTGGAACGCCTCTATTTATACTCAGATCTTGCTGAGTCGGCACTTTTTTTTCGCATAGAGTTCTTGGGGTAGCTGGGTTTTCCCCATCACGTGGTGGTCCAGCATCCCCACTCTAGAATCTCACCCCACAGTATGCTTATCGGGGTTGCGATGGCGCGTGCGCGGTCAGACGTCGATAATTTATCGGTAAACTGTTTTACCGTCTGACTTATCGACTAAACTTTTATCGATGAATTTAACAGACTCGGTTATCGACGAAAAAATGAAAATATTTATTACAAAAATTTTATACGCTAATTATCCACTTGCGGTGGAAAGACGTGCCACGCACGTCGACACGCTTTTGTTACCGGAACTCCAGCGACGTGTTACGCACGTCGTTGGGCGATTGTTACAGAAAGATAAATGACGTGCGTGCCACGTCCACTGTTTAATGAAATTCTTTACCGAGACATAGTTTCTGCAAGATTATTAATAAATAAATTTAGTATTGATACACATGTAATTTTATCCTTCTGCCTCTTTATATTCTCTTCTGGAATCCACCCGCCGAACGCTGCCTGAACGCGCCGCGAAGTGATTTCTGCTCGACTGTTCTGGCACGCGCAACCGAGAATTTCTTTGCACCGCAAGTGGTTAACAATAGAAATAAAATAAAACACTTTGTATGAAATATAAAAATTAATTACAATAAAGAAAATGAAAATAAAAAGATATTGCGTTTGATTATCGGGTCGTTACATTTGTTTTTCGATTTCCGATGAATCTGTTATCTCCAGAGGTACAGGCATGAGTTCCATTTTATTCCAGAATGCCTGTGTTGGAACTTTATGTTTTTTAAGATGATTTAGGCAACAAGAACATGTTGTTATCTTCTCTGATTCTAATAGATTTGCAGGAATTAGACTAAACAAAGGCTGTGTGTGTAAAGCGTAACGTTGCTGCGGATATAAAGTCTTGTAACACACTGCACACGGTACATTAGCAAAAATATTAATAGCCGATTTAAAGTAGTCTTCCTGAAGGAGAAGTTCTTTTCTCCGTTGTTTAGCTAGTTCACGCATATTTCTTAAACGCGTATTCCTTGATTCGATACGTTCACTTAGTAGTACTTTCCGCATACGATTTCTCACAACCATTAGACGTCGCGAACGTTTCTCAGTAGATTCGTTCGCTAAACGCCTGCGGATTAATGCGAAACGGCGTGATCGTTCCGCGGCAGATTCGTTCGCTAAACGCCTGCGCATTAACGCCAAACGACGTGACCTTTTTTCCGCAGATTCGTTCGCTAAACGCTTGCGGATTAATCGGAAACGGCGTGACCTTTCCTCCGCTGATTCGTTCGCTAAACGCCTGCGGATTAATTCGATACGACGTGATCGTTTTTCGGTAGATTCGTTCTTTAAACGATTAGAAATTCTGCTTAGTCGACGTTTTCTTTCGTCAATCGTTTCGCGCGATTCTTTCGAACTAGCGTATTTTCGCTTTGCAGACAATCTCGAACGGCGATCGTCAATAGTTTCTTCACGCCGTGCCTTTACGTTTCTTTCACGTTCTTTAGAAAGACGTAATTGCTTCACATCGTCCGATTCATTCGCACGATTCTTTCTCATACGGGATGCACCTTTTGTAGGTCTATCCATAATTATATATATCGAAACTTTTTTATTTTATTTTATTTTTATTGAATTGGCCCGTTTGTTTTCACAAACATTAATTCGCTCCAGGCAAAATTGGCCAGTTTCTTTGTATTCGCTTAAAGCAGAATTGAACCCTTTTTATCCTTGTTTATATTTTCAGAAACAATGATTCGCTTACAGCAGAAATTGTCCGTTTCTTTAGATTTGCTCAAAGCAGAATTGTTCTGTTTGTTTTCACAAACAATGATTCGCTTATTTATATTTTCAGGAACAATGATTCGTTCACAGCAGAAGTTGTCCGTTTCTTTAGATTTGCTCAAAGCAGAATTGTTCTGTTTGTTCTCACAAACAATGATTCGCTTATTTATATTTTCAGGAACAATGATTCGTTCACAGCAGAAGTTGTCCGTTTCTTTAGATTTGCTCAAAGCAGAATTGTTCTGTTTGTTCTCACAAACAATGATTCGCTTATTTATATTTTCAGGAACAATGATTCGTTCACAGCAAAAGTTGTTCGTTTCTTTAGATTTGCTCAAAGGAGAATTGTTCTGTTTGTTTTCGCATACAATGATTCGCTTAAAGCAGAATTGAACCCTTTTCCTTATTTATATTAAATTAAATTAAAAAAAAAATAGAATTATGATAATATATTTGAATATATACCTATCGCTATCTTCAATGGAATGTATCATGAATTCAATTGATGACAGCGTCGCAATTCTAACTGATTGCTGCTCGTCGTTCGTAACTTGTTCGAGGGAAAGAGTGTGCGTCTGATTGGTCGTGGCCCACCTTGGCTCACACGGTTTCTGTGTGCCATAATCGGCGGGGTGTGCGAAGGATCCCTCCTTTCCCCTGCGCCGACTAATAACATTGTGTGACATTGCCCTACTACATACTAATTTTCTCGAGCTCAGCGGAGCTTCGAATCCGTAAACACGGAAAAAGAATACGTATTACGCGAAAATTCGAGATAGATGTATTACAAAGGGATGTCGCGAGGAAAACAAATCAACATTCGGTAAGGAATATTACATTTGGACTATTTTTCGTTTTACCTTGGAAAAGATAGTACCGTTGGATTGTTGAGGTTCTTCTGATTAAAATGAATCTAAACACGACATAGATCGGTTTAATTACTTTACTTTAATTAGTTATTGATGATGGACTGGATCAATTTAAATTGATTAATAATAACAAAACTTGTCCGATTTACATCGTGTTTGGTCCTGTTTTAATTAGAAAAATATGACAAATTTGTTCATAAAAGTTTCATAGCAAAAAAATTAGAAATAAACACGTTTCATCGTTGCATTAATACGGGTTTTGCAGATATAGATTGGATTGTTTTCGCTTCGTCTTCTTTTCACTCGCTGTCCTTATTTATTATTTACGTTCGAGGCAGTCGAGAAATTTCAAACAATGTAAGAACTACAGTAAAACTTGGATATATGCAACAGAAGTTTGTCTGGATATATGCAACATCGCTATCCCCTCCACTTGGGGGGATCCCCCTAAGCCGGACCGAGCCGCTCGGCGAGGAAACCGTGTAATATGATCCGACCGTAATATCGGTGTGACTAATACTAATTGAACGATCAAACTTTTTTATTTTTAACTTTTTCTTAATGAAACTTTTACTAACGCATTGGTGAGATTTTTCTGATTAAAATGGTACCAAACACGATATGATTTGGCTACATATGTATAAGGCAGGCCGTACACCAAAGATACATGAAACACGCAACATGCAACATGCAACACGTCGCATGTTGTGTACGAACGTAGAATAGGTAACGCGGCACGGTACAAACGATTTGTACGGACGCAGAATCGACACCTCGCTTGGATATATGCAACATTAAATGCCCAGAATCGACACCTCGCTTGGATATTTGCAACGTTTAAATGCCCAGAATCGACACCTCGCTTGGATATATGCAACGTTTAAATGCCCAGAATCGACACCTCGCTTGGATATATGCAACGTTTGAAACCCGAGTCGACGCCGCAACCGGTTTTCATTTCCAATCCTCCTTTGCTTTTCGCCAACTTTTAACATCAATTTTAGCAAGTAATTATAATTCAAACTATATTGTGTTTGGTATCATTTTAATCAGAAAAATTTCACCAATGCGGTAGTAACAATTTTATTTAAAAAAAGTCAAAAATAAAAAAGTTTTATAATTAAATTAGTATTAGTCACACCGATACGTTTCGGCTCTTTCCTTTCATCATCGGACCTCTCTCTTTCCACCACTGTCTGTCCTTTTCTACGTTCACGCTTGGCTGCTCGTCGCGTGTAACCCGAGATTCGACACCTCGACTGGATATATGCAACGCCTGGGTCCCAATGTTTGTTGCATATATCCAAGTTTTACTGTACACGATATTCGTGTATCCATACGACGCAAATATGTGCGATCCTGGAATGTGCCCCACCAATTCTGTTACTCTCTTCCTTTAGAAGTCATAGATATTTGTTCAGTAATAATCGAAACGTTATACAGTGAATATCGGTAAGTACCAAATTACAAGTACAAATAATTTATATTTTATAAAAAATATATTACTTTAGTCCTCATTGGTTGGTGGTTTGGTTGGGTATAATTCTGAAAATCACTTGCCCCGGATTTTCTTTTTTTAAAACAGTATTCTTGCGTGTTTTCTATACGTTGATTAGGAATATCATAGTGAATAAAAATTGCCGACTATTTGGCTATTGTAAGGCGGCCGGCAGCGCTTTGGCGAAATAATAACAAATTCTTTATCAAACAATATTATTATTTGTAAATTCTTGTGGGAGCGATGTGTGATGAAATTAAACGTAGATCCATTTATTCGATTACTTCCGGATATTAGGATTTGCTATTTTGTGGCAGTGCTGCTTCCGTTTGTGAGATGCAGTTGTATTCATTTCGATAAACGTAAAAAATTATAATTTTTATTCTTATTTTACCATGATTTTTATTTTAGCCAAATTTTATTACTGTTACGTTGCGCGTGCGACGGCGCAACGTAAAAAGGATAATTAAAAAGAAAGAGGAAAGAAAGACTGCTGTTTCAACTAGAAAATTGAAAGGCAATTTCCTATACTTTTTACCCTATTCTGAGCGCGACGGTTGGTATCGCTGCCACCAGTCTCGAGCGGGTTAGCGCTCTCGACAAATTAAAAGACGAAAGATAATTATTAAGATGTTAGAATTTAGAATTTGAACTTTTTGATCTTTCGTTTGGGTTCGTTCAGCGCTTTAGGTCCCGTACGGGTCCCTCCTTGAATCTGTATGTAAACGGTAGGCGTGTATAACTAAAAGAAATGTGTTTGGTGTGTTTGAAATAAATTTGAAACTGGTTAACTGGTAAAACTGATTTAATATCGAATTAGAACCAAAAATGTGAAATTAACAGAATTAATAATCAAGAATTAACGGATTTTAGAAGTCAGAAATTGAAGATGTTTAAATTTTGAAACTCGTTACTGAATAATACCAGTTTATAAATGTCGTTTAACAAGGGTAAAGATGATTTACGAAAGTAACAAAAACATAACGAAATGCACGCTCTGAGATTACACTTGAGGATTTTCGCTTTTATAACAATCGCGGGAGATGATTGTTGCGATCCCGTCTTCCCTTATTTTAATTTGAAATTTGGCGTATTTCCGCCGTGAGGATACACCCTAGCCAGAGATATTCTCGGCACCCTCGAAAAGGCAGGACTAAGGTGCCCCCTTTTATAGAATATAAAATAAATTATGAAAAACGGAATCGTAACGCAAGTTTCAGTTGTACGTATTTATCAAATACCTCAAACGTTGGAACGATCTGACCGGAGGAATTATCGGAACCCAAGAAGGGCTGGACAGATCGCCCGTTTTGCCAATAAATAGTCGTCGTGTTCAAAAATGGTAAACGGATCGACTTACCGAAACGCTGTTTGATATAATACAAGATAACAATTTGCTTGTAGTGATCTTAATGCTCGCTGGATATTCTGGAACACCAAAGAACGGTAAGGATCGTGAACACTGCACTTGTCGCGGCGATAATTAATTAAGCGAACGAGTACGTCGACGAGAGACAAACGAATACGAACGGAAAGATTATGTAAATATTTTATTACCCGAAATGAAGCTAATACGAATTATACGCGAGCAAACGATTTAAAATCGGAAAGAAAAGATAGAAAATTTAGGTAGAAGGAAGATTTTACGTGCGCGTCAGTGAGTCTTTGTTAAGAATCGCGCGATTTCAACTCGCACGGCACTCTGCCTCGCTACGCGGAGGACTTTACCGCAGAGGAAAACTGTCGCGATTTCCGAACAACTTTGTCTCTCGGACACACGGGCTCAAGATCACGTACCTCGACGATTGATCGATCAAGAGTGTCGAAATATGCGCGAGATCGACGGGCGAAGGGCCCGTCGCGCGATCATCGTCCTTGGAGGGGACGGATTGACGAATCGTGGCACGTGCTCGGAAGTGTCGCGTGCCCGGTGATTGGTTAAGACGCGCGAGCTAGACGAAGATTCCTCATCCCCTTTCTTTGGTGTTCCTTTTTCTTTCTAACACGTCGCCATGATAGTTTCAACGGTTTTCTAGAAACTACGCAGTATTTCCTTCAAATGTATTATTGCTAATTTACAGCTATTGCTTTAATTTGAATATCCAAATGTTGAACTGTTAAATGATACTATTAATTTGACCAAAACACGAATGATCTTGAAATCGAGATATATAATTAACAATTGAAGCCGTTATCCATTTATTTTCCCTTAGCAGGATCAGAATTATTTATCTTTCCTGATTTATAATAAGATCTTATCAGCGTAAAAGCGGACGATGCATTTACGATGATCGCAATGCCGATTATGCATTCATTTACAATCTTTCGCATAACTATTTCGGTGGAATCGACATTTCGTTAGCAATGAATTTAAACATTTCTACCAGAACATTCCTTTGTTCAAAATTCGTCGTTGTCGCTAGGCAGTTCTTAGAATTTCGAATACAATGATGTTTATTGCTTCGAACGACCCTTGATTTTCGAACGGTGGTCGAACGTTCGCGACGTTAGGCTTTGTAAAGGTTCTCATTTATTTTAGTTTCGTCGTTTAAATTCATATTCATCCATCCATTCTTTTCACACTATCATTCTGTCAGGTAATAATGATCCTGATCGGACCGGCTGACGCTTTGTGCAAATGAGAGGGAAAGAGTTTCCTCGACAAGGAAGTTATTACGGTTTTCCCGTTTCTACGCAGTTACCAAGGGAAATTCCCGGAATGCGAAGCACTGGATAACTGCGTATCGCTGGTGTTGTGCTAACGGCTCTCTCTCTCTCTTACGAGCTAACGCGAGTTTTTGTGCGTTACCCGATTGTAAACTGTCTTATATATCTATGGTTGGCGACGATAGTTTCAAGGAGGGTCACGTAAACTATTGTAAAGAAGGAAACAGAAATAACCTTTCCTCGTGTACCTCGCATGAGAAATTCTCGGAACCCAAGGGCTTGACAAGATACACGATTCCAGGGTAGAATAGAATAAAGAAGAGAAAGCAATAGAGGAAGTCAAAAATAGAAAAGAATTAAACTCAAACTCTTCCTGGCACACCCCTGCATGAGAAATCCTCGGAACCCCAAAGGGCTTGATAAGGGACGCAAGGCGGATAAATTTCAAAATTTCCGCCGGGGCGTAACAGTATATTTGTTGAATATCGTATATTCAAAGCCTCGATGTAACCGTTATCAGCTCGTCAACACAGTTCGACGTCCTTGTCCTTACGCGATCCGTTTCACGTCCCGCAGGTCTTTTTTTCATAATTCTATCTGAGTCAGAATCTTTCATCGAACTATCCCAAGTCCCGCGGGCTAGTTTACCCTTCTTTTTTCGATCGGATCGGTTCAACAAAATAATAAATTAGAACTTGGTCTAATGAATTAGACCAAACGAAACATAATGATGATATTCATAATCAGCGTATAAACCACGTAAGATTACTGAGTTTCAAAATAATAATAAAATAAAAACAAATAGGGGTGATTGCTTTTCAAATTTTTATCCACAAATGCGGAATGTTTTATTTTAATTTATTAATTAAACTTTTTTTTCACAGAAAAATGGAATCAACCTCTACTGATCGTAAGTATAACTCCAACTTTAATGGAAGATTAGCGAATATACTGCATGATTTAAAAATATGCATGTAACACATATATTTCTTCTTTTTATTATTCTTTCAGATGAAGCGCTGACAAACGCTTTGTTGCAGCTGCAGCAGCAGCTGCAGCTGGTGCAGGAGCAGCTGGCGGCGCTGCACCAAAAGTTTATCCTGCACCAGCAGCAGCAGCAGCAACAGCAGCCGCAGCCGCAACAGCAGCAGCAACAGCAACAGCAGCCGCAGCAGCAGCAGCAACAGCAGCCGCAGCCGCAACAACAGCAGCCGCAACAACAGCAGCAACAGCAGACGCAAGATTCTGATATACCTAAGCGCAGTATGTATCACGGATTTTATTATCGAACATATAATTTTCATTTGCGTCGTAAGTAATAAAAGAATTTAATTCTCAAATGGATGATTTATGTTAATATGTCGAATTTTACTATACAGAAAGAGGAACAGCGGCGGGTACACGTCGCCGCTACCCTCCCAAATGGCCACGTGGCGGGAGGGGCGGCGCGGCGGCCCAAATAAATATATTATATGTTTTAAATAAACAAATTGCATAAATTCTGAATTTGATTAATATATCTTTTTTTTGGTTGACGGTTATTAGGTATCTAATAAAAATACAAAACATCCTTACGGTATCCTTCAAATACTCGTTCAACTGCTCGTTCCACTAAAAATTGTGAAATAAAATAGTTTTTAACAAAAGTATAAAATAATTTCTATTTCATTTATATCTGTATTCCATAGTTATTAATAATATCTACTTAATTGTTAAATAGAATACCAAATACATTTCAAAGTTTTCGGAGGCGGCGCAAAATTAAATATACCCGAATAAACGATGCTGCCAATAACGATTTGATTGCGGTATGGCAAACTAGGTAATTAATAAGTCGTAAGAGATAAATTATAGATCCGCCTAAAAACATTTGTAATTGTAACGATTGTATGAGAAATTGGCATCACTCCTTATGTACATGCACTATACTGCAGTTCACAAGAGACCATACTTAACTCGCGCCACTCACTAGGTCTAGAGAGATTTTTAATGACGTGTGTTATTCCTCTCTACAGCTTGCTTCTTATTATACTTTGCGATCATATAAATGGTGGGCAGAAATATATGACGTACGATAACTGATAACCGGTGATGATATTGTAAAGTTTCACGATACAATGAAATTCCTATTATTTGTCGCAAGAAAAAACGATGTGAACGCAAAGTAAGAAGCAAGCTGTAAAGGGGAATCACACGCACTACTAAAAATCTCCCTAGACCTCAGTAGGTCACTAGCTGCGCGAGTTAAGTGCGGTCACTCGTGAACTGCAGTATAGTTAATTCGCAATGTGTTTGTTGATTCCCGTTGAATATTGTTTACTTGAAATTATCAAATGGGTGATTTATCATAGGTTGCCGACGCCCGAGTTAGGATCTTCCTAGTAGAGGAAAAGTTTTTAATTTTGCGCCGCCTCCGAAAACTTTGAAATGTATTTGGTATTCTATTTAACAATTAAGTAGATATTATTAATAACCATGGAATACAGATATAAATGAAATAGAAATTATTTTATACTTTTTAGTGCATTTCGAAGTCAGATTTTTTTTTTGTTAAAAATTATTTTATCATATGTACGCTTTTTTGCGATTTTTCTGCTTGATTTTTGAATAGATGCGTCTTCTTTTGCCCGTAGTATGTATTCTGGATTTCTAATAGGCATGTGTCTATTGTGACGGCTGTCCAATATTTCCGGAAGCATGCATTCTTCGTAAAAACGCGTTAGGAAAGGTTCCATCTGATTTGTCCAAAACGCGTCATCCCTATTTACGCGGATGATATGTATGCTTTTAGGTGACCAGATAGCGAAAATACAGTACATACTTCCGTTCCGCTATATGTAATTGACCTTGTACTTGGTAGAAATACTGGTGCTTGCTATTCATTTCTTGTATATCTCTCTTATCGAAGATGTTTCGTAAGTGACGTATTCTATTGCGTCTATCGCTGTCAAATTCTCGGCAGATAGTGGGCATTTGAGTTCCAGTAAACCGTCATCGTCGATAAGTCCATCAGGAGAGGCATCCAAGTATGGAATATCGCGATCAATGAACAATCCACAAGTTCGAATCCTTCTTTTCATTGCGTTTGCTACGTCTTTTCTTGCAATGAGTTCTTTGTCGCGGCCATATATCATAGCAGCAGTATTGACAGATGGAGGATATAAAATGTTTTTTACCATTGTTGCGCAGGACGTTGTTTGTCTCGTGCGACACACTGCTCCAAAATTCGAAGCAGTTAGCATTCCCTCCTTTAAAGCTCTCCATAAATCTGAATCGTTTTGCTTTCTTGAGTTCGTTTCTATTATTGTACGATTTTTTGCATTGTCAGCAAGCTTTTCAAAATGTTCTTTGCGAAGTTGAAGCAGCATATCACTCGGAAGATTTGGTCTTTGCCAGTTTGGACCATAATATTTATCCGTTCCTTGCATTGGCTTAAATTTCCTTCTCTTGCCGTAGGTCATTCGAAATTCTTTCGTTTTCGCAACTTTTTTCTGTCGCCGTTCCTCCAATCTCTTTACTAGTGTTGGAACGGTTTTACACATGTTCTTATGCATTTCTGTAAGTACTTGTTGCGTATTGTATTGCGTAACAGCTCCTGCAACTCTAGCATTGTAGGAACCTCTTGCACCAAAATTAATACGTTTTCCACCAATCTCTTTGCAGATAATTGAATTAAATGTTTCTGCGGGATTGTTTGTAACATTCATTAACAAACTATCCGAATAGTAGCTGAGGAATCGTATGGCTTTCTCGACTTCGCTGTACAGACCGTATAATTTCAAAGATGGAACGTAATTTTTCTCAGCTCTGTTTTCGTCCCGCATACACATATGGCTGCGGCTATTGCACTCCTTGTGCTCACCAAATATATGGTTAGGAATACTTAAAATGTCCTTTTGAAGTTCTCTAGCTTTGATATGCTAAGGCCCTTTTTCTTGTTTTCGCGCATTGACTGTTAAAACGACAGCTCTACGAATATTTAAAATATTTTTTTTAATGATATTTCGGTGCGCAACAAAGCCACGATCTCTGTGACCCTTCGTTTGCATTTTCTCCGCAACATGTCTCAACTTTTTACATAAATTACGAAGTAAGTGATTGGTACACTTAGTTTTTCTAACGGTTACTTTTTGCTCTCGGCAAGGTCTGTTATTCACAATAGTATGATAGACGTTGCTATCACCATCGGCAACAACCGTTGTATATATCAAGCCATGCATTTCAATGCTGCATTTGAAATCTTCAGCAATAGCATCACTTTCCATGCTACTAGAACTGGCATAACGATCATAGTTTCTATAACATTTATGATATTTTGGGGATGTAGCTTTTCGTTCCGCTATATCACATATTGTGCAGTGTTCCGGATTTAGAGCGCCGTAATTTAAAATATAATCTAATTAGTGTTCGACAACACCATCGGCTCGGCGTTGTCGTCGGTCGATCGGTTTATAAAAACACCGACGCGACGCCGCGACAAACGTCCTACTTCGTTTGCGCTCTTAAAACGAACAACACCCGTAACACGCGACTAATTCGTTACGGGCTTCTTTACTAATTAAAGAAGATAATAAAGTGCCACAAGTGATCTTGTTTATTAACAAAAGTATTGACAGTGTCAAATTCATTTTCGTGCCCGCTTTTCCCTTACTAAATTAACCAGCGTTCTTGCCTAGAGCAAAAATTAATACTCTACGCGCAACATGCAGTATTTATTGCGTATGCCGATAAACAGAACTTTTCCTGTGCGGAAACCTATAATGGCACCAACACCGGAAAGTGAATTATAATTCGTACCATACGATCTCTTCCGGATACCGTCGACGACTTCATTGTTTTCAAAAGCTAATCGTCTTTCTTCTTCCCCTGCTGCCTGCATGGTATGGATTGCACTTTTCATAAATTCATCTACAAGTTTTTCACGGTACCTCAGGTACGTCGTTTCAGCCATGCAGGGCATATTCAAGGCGGCGCATAATTCTTCTAGTTGTGCATAGCTGATTCCGACTGTAACAGTTGCGGTTGTCATGGCCTCATTTACATTCATTATATCTGAATGCATAGGTTCCGACCAAACTGTATCTTCGTAATTGCACATTTGGGACTTGAAGAAAAACTGTGTGAGACACCCATGCTGGCGACTACCGATCATTTTCTAATCGCGAAAATGACATTCAATACCTCGCGCATGATTGTTGAACGCTCTATGTATTTCATTCCAAAAGAACTGAACGTCAACAATGCGGCGGCCTTCTGGCACATTTTCCGAAATACGTCCCACATCTACGTGTCCGACGTTTACGACGAGATTGTTGTCGCTATTGTTCAGAACGTTTTGTACAGTGGATCTCTCACTTGTACATTCGCATTGTACGACAGTTTCATCGTTTTTGCGAAGGGCGTTTTCTGATGAGATGCGCCCCGCATCTTTAGGATCGTTTGAGATAAACGAAGGATCATTATTATGATATTTACAAACTAGTAGGGGGTCTGACATATCTGTCTGACCAACCTCCTTCACATTTTTCGATACACGACGTTTTCCCGGGAGAGAATTTCTCTTTTTCAAAACTGCAGTAGGTTCAATCGTCGATGCCGACAATTGCCATTGTTTCTGTCGCCTGCAAAGTAGAATGGATGAGGTTAGAAATATTAGTAAATATTTGCACACAAATTACTGAAATGTATTTTGTAAGCACTTACAGTTTCCTATAAGTTCTTTTGAGGGAGAGCCTTCTCCTGCCCGGAAAAGTCTGATTTGTACGTTTTTTATTTGCCATTTTTGCTGATATTTTGCATAAATATTGATACAAGTTCAATTTTTCAATACGTCTTCTACGTCTAAAAGAAAGAAGAGGTAGATGGCAACGCGGGCCTTTCCACCATCACGCTACGCAAGTGAAACAAAAACGAAACGCCAACGCTGTGGCGTTTTCCAATTTCCCTGGCAGCGGCAGTTCGAAACGTGCTACGAAGTAGTGATCATCGAAGAAAAAAATGAATTCGCAAAGCCGCAGTAAGTGTTTCTTTTCATCTTTACTTCCCGAGTGTCATTGACAATTACATTCCATGAACATTTGTAATAAATAAAAATATTTGTTTCGAAATTTGCTTTGTCTCATATACAGTGGGTCACAAAATTAAACCAAATGACGTGAGGTTTCTCGAGAAGCCATATAAATTAATTTACTAAGATATATGCTTTTGTGGTCTTACAAAATGACAATTTGTTGAAATCGTGAGAAAAAATAGTAAAGGGTAATTTTTCAACTTTTTTATGTGAGCGTATAATTAAAATTTTAAATATGCCTTTCGTAGATTGAAATGAGTTATGTGTATGCTGAAAATTTCATCGAGATCGGTCAATGCACTTAGAAGTTACAAGTAATTAAAATTACTTGGACAGAATTGTATTGAATAATTTACAAGCTAACAATAATAATAGAATAATAAACAATAGAATATGTTAAATCAGCAATAGTCATAACAATAGATCATAATCGTCGCTTCCAGAATTTTCGGCAAACTTTACCGTTATATCTTTCCCTTTCAAAACTTTATATATTTTCTTTCAAATTAATCACAATATATCTACCATCGTCGAACCTTTAGATTATTTTATTATTATATTACTTGAAATCAACGTCGCTAAATCCGCCATAAAAACTACAAACTTTTAAATTAGTCAGTAATCATAAACCGCTCGCCCAAAATTAACGGTACCATTCCGGTACCAACGTCACCCTACATACCTGGAACTTGGAAAAACCAGCTACGTAGGCTTCGTACCTTCGCCCTTTCCATGCGACATTTTTCGCACACCCACCAACTTCCACCATGTATCCTTACAGCCAATTAAACTCCACGATATTTTTCCTTTCCTATATTTTTACCCCCAGTTCTTTAACTCCTTCCTATTCTCGCATAATATAAGAAACTTCGTCGTAGCAGCATCAGAGCAACTACAATCGTTAAACAGAGTCATCGAACAGATTGATATATCTGACAAGCTCAACGTATACTTGTATTTAAAATTAAATTTTCTATCTTCTGAGTCACATGTGTATCAGAATTAAAGACAACAGATATACAACTCTTATAATTTGTTATTCATTTGGGAGTTAATACCAATACCATTAAGCTACCCAACTTCGTGCTAAACTAAACGTGATGAATTAACAGAATAAATAAACAATAATAATAGTGTAACGTCACGAAATTATTCACGAGCACGCTACTGCGCCGACGCGTAGGGAGAGCGGTTCCCTAATGCCGGCAGTACACGCTCGCCGAGGCGATTCGAACGCGAGATCTCCCGAGGCGAGAGTCCCGAGACCCGAGATCCGAGAGCACCGTGTACACTCTCGCGAGGGCTACCCGTGTACACCTCGTGTCGGCTTCGTTTCCTTTGACTCGTCCTGAAAGCTCGCGTCTAGGCCGAGCGCTCCGAGCACGAGGCGAGAGGACACGAGGCGAGGCGAGACCATCAAGTACTGTGCGTTGCAGTTAAGTTGCCGTCCAATCAAATTCGTTGACCTACCTCCAGTCACACGTATTATGTTTATTGGCTGAGGGCCTTACATCCACAAATCTATCGCGTGACGAACGTCGCCAAGGACAGACATTGAAACAGAATGAGATGAAGAGATAGCGAGCGGCGGGTTGAATGCATTGGCGTAGAGGTAGATTCGGGGTTTACATTATTAAGAAAACAAGAGAGTTTTTACATTTTCCATAATGTAATTTCCAATAAATTTTGCATAATAACAACTGTTGTCAAGAACGAGTATTATAAAAAATCCATTAATATCCCGAAAAAATCGCATGTTTATATAATTAAATGTATCTTCCGCGAATATGGAAATCTTACGCCTATGCATTGTGACCGCTGACTTCTCAAGTTACGGGTTCCTGGAGGGGATTAGGTGGAGCGAACGCACAGTCCCCTTGCCCCTCTGTCGGTTCAATTTGTAGGTGCTCGGCAACTTAGCTGCAACGCACAGTACATGCTCGTGCTCGCCTGGTCTCGGGTTGCCTCGGCGAGCGTGTACTGCCGGCATAAGAGAAGGCGACTCGTATTCTTTATATATATATATATATTATATATATTAAAAGGAAGGGATTATAGGTTCGGGTGGCACGCGGTAAAGGAGTAAAATCTAACGTTAATTCCTTTCTCAAATAATAAGTATGTGTTTATTCAAGAAATTATGGGTTGTTCGTTTATAATATAAAAATAAAGGGTAAGTATTATAAAAAGATAATATTGAATGTAATTAAATTATGAATTTAAATAATGAATTGAAGTAATTAAATATTGAATTTAAATAATGTAATTAAATTACAAAAGTTGCGCCCTGTATTTGAAATACAAAAAAAAGAAAATAATAGTATTAGTAATGTACAATGAGTACGCCCTGGATTGAAAAATACAAAGAAACTAACAATCGTGTTTGTGCTAAAATTGGAATACAATAAAAGAAAATTAGATTATTAATTACAAAAATAATTCAACCTAAAATAAAAATACAGAGGAAAATAAATTGATTAGTAAATGCGGTTCTAGATACGATTATTAAACTTGAATTTATAATTTAATATAATTTAATATAATATAAATGATTTGAATGATTTGTCGGGAAATTGGCCAAGATCCGTTCTGACGCTGTAGGAGTTGGCTCGTTCGGCCGCAGTTCGGTTTCTGGGCAACTTAGCCGTCACTGAACAGGCCGCATCCAAGGAGCTTCTGCTTTCGCTCGCTCGTTAAGCTTGGGTACGAACCTGACACGTAGGAGAACCGCTGCGAACCGATAGTTGAGCGCCCCGGGTCTGACGCGGAACCTTTGCCGCTTTGCCGACAAAAGAGTCTAAGATTACTGAATTCTATATAAATCATATCATAGACCCGTCTCGGACTACGATCAGAATCGAAGTGAAAATTCTTTGCGCGGCACGCTCGTATTTATACCGGAAAACTGCTGACGTAGCAGTTTTTTCTACCTGTGTTTTCGATACCGGAAGTGTTCGGACTTTGACCTGCGCGTACGTGACTCCGTGCGTATCGCTATCTCTGTCTACGCGCTATTGCCGTCTCTTTCTACTCTGCGCTTGTTCCTATTTCTTTCTATTCGCTATTGCTGTCTTTCTCTATTTATTTCGCGCGCTGTGTCGATCTTTTATCGACGCGGTAGAATTATCGACGCGGTAGAATTATCGACGTATATTCTGAAGTATATAAAATTTTTGTTAAATGTAAATATTAATAAATATAAGATTCTGTTTAGTTATTAAATATAAATATAATTATTTAAATCAATGTAGTTGTTACGTCCCACCTGACGGGTGGTTCTTACTCTGTTACTCTGATCTTTGGGTTCTGCCGATTTAAACGCTAAAGCGTACCTTGACCTTCCTTGCGGATAATAAAGGATGCAGGATAGGGCGTTTAGTAATTGTCGATACGTGTATGGGTTTTCAATAATATATATATTCTCGTTTGTCGTTACATACCCTTCGGTGACTTCAGGAGTTGTACGTCACTCGTTCGTTCTTGTATTCACTCACAGTTCATTCACTCGAGAGGTCTCGTTTTACGCTATGTTCGCGGTTCGGACGTTACACTAGACTCGCGGCGCGTGGCTACGACTCGACCTTGGAGATGCAAGCGGTTGGTGGTGGTCCTGCACAGCACACGGGTGCACTCCTGGACTTGGTCCAATTATGAATCTGGTATCTCAGATTGCGGCGATACACTCGTGTTGAACCGTCGGCCGAGCACGTCGTTGATGATCTTCCTGGTTTCGAGTAGCCTTGAACGCGGATCTACTGCGGGTCGAGAACGGACAGAACTTCGGTCCTTGCTTTACGCTATCACGGAACTGGCGTACTTGCGTTGCACCGATAACTTATACTCCCAAAAGGGGAGTAGGTCACGCTCTTTGCTTGCGAAAACCTGCAAGCAAAGGGTTTTCGCCATCGCATTCCGCAAGTTCCCTGATTTCGTATCGCGGTCGTCGCTAAGCGAGAAAACGCTGATGGTTTGCGGATTCCAGAGCAAGACCTCTTTGGAATGGCGAAAGACGAAAATGGGTTATAACTAGGGACGTAACACCCCCCACGCTAGACACAAAATGCTCTCGCGAGGGCATTTTGTGCAAGGTGTTTTCGTCGTTCGCCACCCTCATTTGCTCAATCACACATACTTTTTCATGCATTCACAAAGTATACATATAATAGTGAAAAATTTACAATAAAAGGTGGCTGTTCAAAATATAAAAGTAAAAGGTGCCGAAGAGAATACAATGGGGCGCAGCTGTTGAAAATATAAAGAAAAGAAATATGTATATAAAGTGTCGAAGATATGTACAGGTTTTGTGTTGTTGTTCTTATGTATAAAGTGGAAAAATTTGTGCGAGAAGTGGCCACAGGGCACCCCCCCCCCCCCCCACGCTAGACAGACGATAATTTTGAAAAGGATGCCGAGTGAGAATTTATGTGACCATAAAAGGCTTGGTTTTGGAACGAAGTGTCTATGAATACGCTGAGTTAACTATTCCACGATGGCTGTTGAAAAATTGTCGACGTAGAATCCGAACGTTGCTATGCTCCTGGTAAACTTGGTGGGGAGTTTGTGGTATATATAAAGTGGTCGGTCGAATGGTGATCGTTAATTTTATTCTGAATTTTTTCAAGACACACTCATTTACTATTTACCATGGATCTATCTCTTCTTAAAAAGGATGTATTTCGATCGTGCGTAAGTGGCCTTGTTATTTCGTCTTTATTATTTATTTATTTACTTTTTTTTTCTTTTGTTTTTCAATAATACTTTGTTTGCAGCGTGAGGACGGTACGCATACCGTCCATCCTGGGCACATAAGCATCGCCTACAGGGAAGCCGTCCGTTGGTATAGGGCATATTTCCGCCGAACCCTCCGCGACCTGTGGGAATGGGATGAGGACTCGTTGCTGGACCTCGCGCCTCTCTTCCGGGAGCAGGCCTGACTTCCCTCCCTTATATAAAAGGAAAGCTTGTATACAAAAAAAAAAAATAAATATGTTTTCTTTCCTTTCTACCACATGATGCGTATACTTTCTTTTTCCCCTTTTATCTGTGTTTCCTGATTCCGTTCCTTAGTTTTAATAGAAAAGTGTTGATTTTTCCTCGAAACCAGGGTTCGTTGTTTCGTTTGGTATTTGTATTTCTGGTAGTTCTGCTATCTGCAAATCTGGTGGACCTGTTGCTGTAGTGATGGTCGGTTGGTTCTGCATTTCGATGTCTTTTAGCGTAAACTGGTGGCATTTGGGTTGGCTTCTGTTCTCCGCTCGTTTTTTGTAGAATTTGTATCCTATTATCGCTATTATTATCATAAGGACAATACTTATGGCTGACAATGACCCGTAGGTGATGTAAGCTGTGTGGGCTAGAGCACGGTGGTACTGTGCTATATCCTGCGCTTGGTTGTCCACTTCTTGTAAGGTTATAAGGTTGTCTGGGTCTATGTTGATGGGTGTGAAATTTGGCTGGTTTTCTTGGTTCTTTGTTAGTATTTGTATATGATGTGGGGTTATGTCTGGGATGAGGTTAGATATGTTTAGGCTGAAACTTGGTTTGAATGTGTAATCGTATTGCTGGGTTTTTATTCCGGATGCCATTATTCTGGTGTGATCAATGGTTGCTTCACAGTGGCTTTGTAGCTGTAATATTCCTTGTTCCGACCGTTCAACGGAACAGATGTACGAGAATTTCTAAAGGAGTTTATGACAGTTCTTCGACGAAAAGCTATATTTGAGTTTAGGCATTTTAACATTTCCGGGCAATAACCGTTTACCTTTTTTGAACAATAGAGTCCGATTTTAGTTTTCGTTTTCGTCCTCAATAGCTCCGCTCATGTCATAAACTGGTCTTTCCGAAGGGTAAATTAAAATTTCGGTACTCCGTAACGGTACCCCAGCCTTCGAGGGACAACCTGGATGGAAAAACCCCGGCGTAGCCGGACTTTCGAGGTGCTCGTGCACTCACCGACATCGCCCCACCCTCTCTAGACGAAGACGCGCTAAGGGCGCTAGAGAGGGTGGGACCGATTTTCAAGGGGACACGCCGATTGGAATTTTGAGTTTTCGTAGGAAAACCAATCAGCGCGTTGTCCCCCAACTCGACATCTCCATCAGAGATAATATAGCGGCGCTCGTAACGCGACGAGCTCACTTCTTATTCACTTTTTAGCCATCGTTTCGGGCAAGCAAAATTTATCGTCTGGTCTCACCGTTTTCTTTTCGGAGACCAGAAAGAGACAATTAGTTAAAGGAAATCAAGTTTGAATTTAACAAGACGTTCGGGTAACTTACGAAATTGCCACGAGTCAGAACATGGTCCTTCGAGCCGGATCCGCGATCTAAGGAGTGCAGTGCATAGACAGTGTACAGTGACGTACGGATCCTTTCGTTACGTAAAGAAAGACAACAAATTGTGGTGAAATAAGACCACATAGCAACAGATCTGACACGGAGCAGCTCTGATTGGAAAATTCATATCAAAGGAAGATCATCGGTCAGGATCTGACCTCAGCAGTTGGACATCCACTGCCTGGAAGCTGTGCAGCCATTTACAACCGGTGGCACCCGTCGACGGCAACCGCTCGAGCCCAAGACAACTCCAGCACGCAGAATCAACCAAAGGTAGGCTCGTTAGTCACGAATTACCAATCAGAACCTATCTCGTTACACTTTCTCCTTCTTTGTTTGTTATCCTTAATCTCTCCGTCTCGATAAAATGCCGACCGGAAGCACGAGCGCGTCAGATAAAACGAACGCACGCAGTCGGGACCTCAAACAAAAACGACGAATTTTTAAATCCCAATGCACGATGTTTGGGAATTACATCGACGCATTTCAAGATTCTGTGAAGGAACGCGTAAAATTGCGGGAACGGATACAGAGGTTGCGAAATCAATTCGAAACTTTCAACGCGGTTCAAGACGAATTAGCTCTTATCGACAATTTTGACGAAGCCGAAAACGAACGTCAAACTACGACGGATCAATTTGACGACATAATGACCAACGCGATCGTATTGTTAGAACGTTTTGAGCGATCCGCAACTCCATCTCCGCAACTGCCAATCGATCCGATGTTAAGAGGATCACCAGCGCCATCGTCATCGATGTTATCATTGCCGGTTCACTTACCGAAAATCGATCTTCCGAAATTTGACGGCCGAATCGAAACCTGGGTAACGTTTAAAGACGCATTTAATACTTTAATCCATGTACAACCGGGTCTGAGTCGCATTCAGAAGTTACACTATCTCAAACTTTCATTGTCCGGACGAGCTGAAGACGCTATCGCAGCTTTTACTATTACCGAGGATAATTACGATGCTGCGTGGAATCACTTGTCTGAAATTTACGACAATAAACGGGCACTCGTTTTGCGTCACGCCGCCCTTTTGCGAGATACACCCGCGATGTCTGACGATTCTTCAGAGGCAATTCGAGACCTCGCGAATCACATGCAACTCCACATTCGATCGTTGCAGGCATTAGGTAGGTCGCGGGAAGATATAGCAAACGATTTGCTATCGAGCATTGTAATTTCGAAGATGGGACCGGATACGCGACGGACGTGGGAACGCACTTTAAATAACACCGAGGTACCGAAGTTGGATGATATCTTCAAATATCTACACAACGCATCGCATCAAACAAAGGAGTATCAAGCGGCAACTGTTAAACCACGATCGCATCAATTGCCGGAAAATATAACACCACGATCAACTCCTCCGCGTTCATATAATTTGCGTTCACGCGCGCCCCCTTCGCATAATCGTCAGCAGGTTTTCGTAACGAACAAACCAAGTCCAAGCACGTCGCCAATTATTCAAGCACGTCAATCGACTGCTACCGCTAACGTCGAGTCAGCATCTTCCCGAACGAAGAGATTTGTCGCCGAGAACGACTGTAAAATTTGTTTTGGACAACACGCCGCGTATCGATGTCCAAAATTCATTGAGATGGAGGTCGTACAACGTATCGAAGCCGCGAAAAAGGCACGACTATGTATGAATTGCCTTCGGTCCGATCATCCGACGGAAAATTGTAGCTTCGGAAATTGTCGCGTCTGCAATCAAGCGCATAACACGAAGCTGCATCAGGACACGCAACCGACCTCGGCAACGAGAATCTGACCGAGGGATTCACCGGATTCGCGTTTTGAACACGGGGCTACGTTAGTCACCGACGTACCTGCGCACGGGTTAATGGCTACCGCGATAATTCTTGTTATGGATCGCGATCAAAAACCAATCGAATGTAGGACGTTAATCGACACATGTTCAAACGCAAATTTCATCACGGAAGATCTAGCATCGAAATTAAGACTTCCGGCGAAACAACACACAACGACAATAGAAGCCTTAAATCAATTAAGCACCGTAACCACACAGATCGTTTCGACCAGCATTAAATCCCGATTATCCAATTTCAAGAGAACTCTGACATTCATTACGATACCGCGAATCTCAGGACCGATACCAGATCAGCAAATTGACCGCGGTAAAATTCCGATTCCCGCGAATATCAATTTAGCCGATCCGCACTTTCACCGACCAACATCCGTCGACATGCTCTTAGGCATCGGTACGGCCTTAGCATGTTTGAGCGTCGGCCAAATAGATATCTCTCCATCTAATAAAACCGATTTGATACTCCAGAAGACATTATTCGGATGGATCATCGGGGGGAGTCTATCTACTTCAATGACAAGGCATAAGGTCTTTCTCACTACTCCAAATTTCGACCTGAAGAAATTTTGGGAATTAGAAGAGGGTCCTCAGGTACGATACCTGTCTGCCGAAGAACAAGAGTGCGAAGAGCATTTTCGGAATCACACCAAGCGGGATAAATCAGGTCGATATATTGTAGCATTACCCTTTAACGAGAAATATACGCAATTGGGTGAGTCTCGGTCGCGCGCCCTGAACCGTTTTCTATCGTTAGAAAGGAAATTCAATCGTGAACCGGAATTAAAATGCGAATACGCCAATGTAATTCAGGAATATCAAGATCTTGGTCACATGAGTGAAGTTCAACCGAATGAACGAGACGGTTTCTACCTGCCTCACCATGCGGTCATAAAACTTTCAAGCGCAACTACAAAGGTCCGTGTCGTTTTCGATGGATCGGCCAAAACGAGTAGCGGCCTATCACTCAATGACACCTTGATGGTTGGACCTACTATTCAGGATGACATTGTTCTACTATTAATTCGTTTTCGGATGCACGCTTATGTCTTGACTGGCGACATAGAAAAAATGTACCGGCAGTTTCTTGTACGACCCGAAGATCGTCGGTATCAGCGGATTTTATGGCGCAACGATGACGGCAAGGTCAAGACATATAATTTGAACACGGTCACTTTCGGTTTGACATCTGCACCGTACCTCGCGATTCGATGTCTCCACCAACTCGCGGACGATGAGGGGAACGGGAATCCAGCGGCGGCACGGGTTATAAAACAGGACCTTTACGTTGATGATCTGCTCACGGGCGCAGACACCTGCGAAGAGGCTATGACCTTGCGAGATGGAATCATCGATATCCTCAAACGTGGAGGATTAAATATTCGCCAATGGGCTTCGAACGAGCCACAGCTTCTCTCCGGACTCGACGAAGCACAGATCAGCAAGAAATTCTTAGGAGATTCCACTCTCAAGACCCTTGGTGTAATATGGGATGCGCAAAACGATAAAATCCTATATACAATCGATCCGATAGTGACAAATAGGGTAACGAAGCGAACAATTTTGTCATCGATTGCAAAAATCTTCGATCCGTTAGGGTTACTTGCGCCGGTCATTATTAAGGCAAAAATTTTAATGCAGCGTCTATGGCAACTGCAATTGGACTGGGACGAAGCGACACCAGCCAATCTTCACACAGAATGGATTACTTTCGCGGCGGAATTTAATTTATTAAACAATTGTTCATTCGATCGACACGTTTTACAACACGGTGTAAGTAAGACTGAGCTACATGGCTTTTGCGACGCGAGCGAGCGAGCCTATGGTGCCTGCATTTACGTGCGTACGGTGACCAAATCCGGAAACATTAAAACGGAGTTACTGTGTGCAAAATCGCGAGTTGCACCACTGAAAACAGTCAGTCTTGCTCGTTTAGAATTATGTGGAGCTGTACTCCTCTCCTTTTTGTACAAAACGGTTACGAAAGCGACGTCACGGAATTTCGACACGAGTACATTTTGGACAGATTCTACAATTGTTTTAAATTGGATTAATAAGGAACCTTCGACATTAAAAACGTTCGTAGCGAATCGCGTCACGGAGGTACAATCGAAAACCGACATCAACGCGTGGAAACACGTTAAATCGGCCGATAATCCAGCCGATCTGATTTCAAGAGGACAATCGCCGTCGCAGTTCCTCGCAGACTCCATTTGGCGCCATGGACCACAGTGGCTCGCCAGTGACGATTCGACTTGGCCAGAGTCTAAATTCGCGATTATGCCTGAAACTCTGGAAACGCGACCGCTTGCGTGCTTCGCAACCACCGTTAATCAGGATGATCAAATTTTAAGCAGATACTCGTGTATTAAAAAACTTCGAAGAATAGTGGCATATTGTTTGAGATTTCGCGCGACACCTAAACATAAAGGACCACTATCTATCGAAGAGATTCGCAACGCGAACGAGCGAATCATCAAAATGGTCCAATCTTCTTCTTTCACACAAGAAATAAAAGAATTAGGAAACAAATCCGGATTACAATCATCGAGTAAACTTTTACCATTACACCCTTTTCTCGATGAAAGGGGCATACTTCGGGTCGGAGGTCGCTTACAGAATTCAACGATACCCTTTGAAGAAAAACATCCGATACTCTTGCCGAAGAATCATCACGTTGTCGATTTGATTGTTCGGAACGCTCATTTGGAGGGTTATCATCTTGGAATAAATTCAACTCTGTATACCGTTCGACAGCAATATTGGCCCATTGATGGCAAAAACACCGTACGAAAGGTTATCCGTCGATGCATCAGGTGCTTCCGTTTCAACCCTCCAGCCACAAAGTACATAATGGGAAATCTACCTGCTCCGCGCGTCTCCGAAAGTAGACCTTTTTCCAATTGTGGCATAGACTATTGTGGTCCGTTTTATATTAAAGAGCGACGAGTACGAAACCGCTCTCGAGTCAAAGTTTACATCGCTGTTTTCATTTGTTTTGCGACAAAGGCCATACACCTCGAGGTTGTAAGCAATATGACCACCGAAGCGTTTATTGCCGCCTTAAAAAGATTCATCGCGCGAAGAGGAATCTGTCAGAACATTTATTCGGATAATGGAACAAATTTCGTTGGGGCCAGCAACGAAATCATCGACATCCATCGGACGCTTCAAAAGGACGACAAGTTTCGACACTTTCTCACCGATAAGAGAATTTCATGGCATTTTATGCCAGCCTTATCTCCCAATTTTGGTGGTTTGTGGGAAGCTGCGGTGAAATGTTTTAAACACCATTTAAAACGCGTCGTCGGTGAAGAATTGTTCACGTTCGAGCAATTCAACACGTTCGTCATTGAAATTGAGGCGATTCTCAATTCTCGTCCTCTTACTCCATTATCCTCTGATCCAAATGATCCATCAGCCTTAACACCTGCACACTTTCTGATTGGTAGTTCTTTAACGAGTATGCCCGAGGTTGATTTCAGCGAAACACCTTCCAATCGTCTTTCGAAATGGCAACATATTCAGAAGGTGAAGCAGAATTTTTGGTCCAGGTGGTATAAAGAATATATTCACCAGCTAAACGTTCGCCAAAAATGGACCAAGGGGTCACACGATATCAAGGAGGGATCCCTGGTGGTCTTGAAGGATGACCATCTACCACCACTACAATGGCATCTCGGCCGCATCGAAGAGGTTCATCCCGGACAGGACGACGTCATCCGAGCGGTCACTGTACGAGGGCCCAGTGGCATCTACAAACGGAACGTGAAGCAACTGGCGCTATTGCCAGTTCAAGAAGTGGTGTAACGTGTCGTAATATTAACGAATATTAATCGAACTTTAATTAGGAACTATAATCTTTATCGTATAAGTAGTATAGTATGGTATATTATATTATAATCTTTGCGCGCGTATTCAGATTAATAATCTAACAGTTCTAGATAATCACGTTCGCGAGTCTTGATCAATTCGGCTGATCAACGGGGGGAGCATGTTCCGACCGTTCAACGGAACAGATGTACGAGAATTTCTAAAGGAGTTTATGACAGTTCTTCGACGAAAAGCTATTTTTGAGTTTAGGCATTTTAACATTTCCGGGCAATAACCGTTTACCTTTTTTGAACAATAGAGTCCGATTTTAGTTTTCGTTTTCGTCCTCAATAGCTCCGCTCATGTCATAAACTGGTCTTTCCGAAGGGTAAATTAAAATTTCGGTACTCCGTAACGGTACCCCAGCCTTCGAGGGACAACCTGGATGGAAAAACCCCGGCGTAGCCGGACTTTCGAGGTGCTCGTGCACTCACCGACATCGCCCCACCCTCTCTAGACGAAGACGCGCTAAGGGCGCTAGAGAGGGTGGGACCGATTTTCAAGGGGACACGCCGATTGGAATTTTGAGTTTTCGTAGGAAAACCAATCAGCGCGTTGTCCCCCAACTCGACATCTCCATCAGAGATAATATAGCGGCGCTCGTAACGCGACGAGCGCACTTATTCACTTTTTCGCCATCGTTTCGGGCAAGCAAAATTTATCGTCTGATCTCACCGTTTTCTTTTCGGAGACCAGAAAGAGACAATTAGTTAAAGGAAATCAAGTTTGAATTTAACAAGACGTTCGGGTAACTTACGAAATTGCCACGAGTCAGAACATTCCTGCGCCTTGGATTTGTTCGTATCCAGCCGATTTTTTATTGCATTTTATTTGTATTTCTTCCTTACGTTTCATCGAAAATAGCCATGTATTTGGAGCTTCTAGCTTCGTGATCTGTATGTTATTCGTTGGGGCCGCTTTCACGATGCACTGTTTCCACTGTAGGTGTTCTGGACGCAAGATGAGATCGATTTCACAGATATGACTTTGCTCATAGTTTTGGAGCGGGAACATGATTTCGCAGAGGAGTCTTCCGTTAGGGTTTTTACAGGTTTTGAGGTATGTTTTGTCAGGGGAGAAGAAGGTGGTGGTTGTTTGATCTATTGCAAGAAATTCTGTTTGTGGTTGGATCATTAAAGGAGTAAAGGTGTTTGCATTCAGTTGCTGGAAAGATGGGCAGGGATATAGGTGGTAAAGTTCATAGGAGTTTGGTTCTAGGAGAGGAAAGTCTATCGTGATGATCACTCTTCCTTTTGCGTATACAGCACTCATTGTTGTCGTGCCCTGGAGTTGCTCCGATCTCAACTCTTCCATTGAGAGCGGGAATTCCAGATGTGTGGAAGTTTGGATGGCCTTGCATGCTGTGACTAGTTGGTCTGGTGATAAGATCATTGGATGTAGGATTCCTAATTTTGCGAACATTATTGCGTCGGTCATGGTGGATAGCGTTAATACATATTCGTCAGTTTGCCGGATCAATCTGGTTCCCCAGGAGGACATAGCTAGTTCTAATTCTAGTTTGTCTTCGCGTCTGCCAATTTCTGCAGTTTTATAGAGGATGTGTTCGATTCTAGTGTTCATATTTGTTGCCGATTTGGAAAGAGTGTTCAGCGTATTATATGCTTTACGGAATTCAGATTTAATTACGTGGGTTTGGTTATGAATTAAAGATGTTATTTGCTTTTGGTCGTTATAAATTTTGTCGATTTCGCGGTTATAATATTCCGCGTCGGTTTCGTCGAGTGTTCCGAACAGAGTTTTGCTGATCGAGCCGATGAATCCGAGAGGGGCTCGTCTTACTCTAACCGTATTTTTTCCGAGCGCATGTGCTAATAAATTTTCATATCGTACTGCCTCCGCGAGTTTTCTGTCTAGGTCTTCTCTTAGGGTGTCCGCGGGGCATGATGTTATGTTCTGGGCCCTGCACATGACCTTCATGCGGTTTACCGCGAAGGTGGTGTCTGGGCGGCTGGTTAGGATTTCCGCTACATCCAGAGCTGTTACTAGTCTCCACGTTGTCCGAAACGTGCGGATCGGGGATAGCTTCTCGGGATATAGTCCGGGGTTGTACCTTAACCGGGTAACGGAATAGTCGCCCTCCATATGGCTCGCGATCGTGAACTGGATGGAGGCGATTCCCAGCAGCAGGTACCAGGGGCCCATGGTGGTTTGGTTGTTTTATCTAGTGGTTTGCTATTATTTACTGGACTTCCTAAAATAAATACCTTGTCTTTCAGGTAGAGTCGAAAGGAGGAGGCTTCCAGGTGTTATCGGATTTGTTTTCAAGGTTTTTCGAATGAGCGAATTTTAATTTGTTAAGATGTTTTGCAAATTTTCTTCCCTGTTCGTCCCTGAGGATTGCGTTGCTGTTGTCAGTTATTTCGCAAATTTTGAACGGGCCGATATAATGAGGGTCGAATTTACTAAGACGTGGCTCTTTCAATACATAAACTTGATCGTTGGGCGAGAATTGGACTTCATTACTTTTCTTGTCGTATTGTAATTTTGAACGTTCTTTGCTTTGTTCAAGATTTTTCCTTGCTATTTGCCGTATCTCTTCTAATTTCTGTACTAAATTTTGAATGTATACTGGATAGGTCAGGAGTTCTTCGTGGGTCATAGGAGTGAAGGGGTCTCTTGCTAGCTGGCCGAAAACTACTTCGTAAGGCGAAAAGTTTGTTGCTTCGTGTGTTGATGTGTTATATGAGTACGTTGCGAATGGGAGGAAAATATCCCAATCATACTTGTTTTCAATGAAATGTTTTAAGTATTCGATGAGTACGTGGTGACTTCGCTCAAGGGAACCGTTAGTTTGAGGCCTGTAACCGGAGGTGGTAACGTGTTCAATATTAAAAGTTTTTGCTATTCCTTTAAGAACTTGATTAATAAACGACGTTCCGCGATCCGTGAGGATTGCCCGTGGCGCGCCGAACATTGCAATAAAGTAACGCGAGAAGGCGTCTGCTACGGTCTCAGCTCGAATATCTGGTAATGGAATAGCCATGCAAAATTTTGAAAGTTGACATTGCAGTGTGAGAATATGACGGTTTCCGCTTGGCGTGAATGGAAGAGGTCCGACTGTGTCTAATGCTATCTTGTCAAATGGTTTTGCTGGGGTATCGGTAATAAGCATTGGTTCACGAGTTTTTATTCTTACTAGTTTCTGCTCCTGGCAGCTTTTGCAGGAACGTATGTAATCCTCTATGTTTCGATGCATTTTCGGCCATTCGAATCGGTCTCGAATGCGGCGGTAGGTTTTGGTCACTCCCTTGTGACCTCCTATTAAACTTTCGTGATAATGTCGAATGATATCCTCTCGATGATCTTCGGGTGGAGTTTGTATTTCGCCTGTGCATATTGTTATTGTGATCGGTTCTTCGTTGAAGACTTCGGACAATCGTTGTTGTAGGGTTTGCGCATCCAACTGGTGCATCGTTTCTCCGTTCGTTGGGATGCGAAGATTATCTACTCCTTCTATTTTTGCTGCCAGTTTTAGAGCATGCAATAAGTAAGATATCTGGTGTTGTTCGATAGTCTGGAAGAAGTATTTAGCGCCTACGATGCTAAAGATTCGCCTTTCTTCGGCTTGCGTAACGATTACGCGGCCTTCGGTTAGATCTTCAGTGAGCAGATTTGTTTCAGAGAGCATTCCTAGAGTTTTTAGCGTTCTGCGGGTTGGGCTGGTGAGAATTTTATCGGCAGGGATAAAGTGCGCGATACTACCAAGGCCCTCCGTGAGAGGAGCTTTAGAAATTACTATTTTGCAATGAGTTGCCGTTGTTGTTGGGCCGGCGGTGACCTGAGGGTCCGGTGCGTAAATATTATCTATCTCCTTCCATTCGCGAGTGAATTTGGGGGTCCTAAACGTAGACTGCGGTATATCTAGTATTTCTGAAGGAGATGGCAAATCCCATGAGGTGCGTGTTGGTTGTTCGACGGTATCTGTTTGCGTGAGCTCGTGCGAGGATGGTTCATGTTCTGAATCACCTTGATCTGTGGATGGCTGTGTAGGTTCCCGGGTGGAGAGAGGTGACCCCCAAGATACACGTTTTCTTGGTTTTGGGGTACTACTCGCCAATGCCTCATGCTCTTGCTCCGTGGTGACGTTGTCATCCCTCATGGTGGAGTTTGCATTGGGCTCGATTTCTTCCGGTTCTATATTCCCTATGGATTGTGTTTCATCCAGGATCAAGGATGGTGGTTCCTCATAACTTGGCCTAAGTTGGGCCGCACGGCGTGCGCTTACCCGGGTTGCGATGGGTTCTTCTGAAGGCGTTATTGGTAACGCAAAAGGTACCGGATTCCTTGACAAGGCGTCTGCGTTTGCATTTACGCGACCCGGTTTGTATATGATTTCATAATTATAATCCTCTAGGAGTATTCGCCATCGGGCTAGACGTGACACCGGGTCTTTAACCGAGAATAGCCATTGTAGGGGGCGATGATCAGTTACTAACGTGAATTTTCTGCCATAGATATATGTTCTGAAATGTTTGACTGCAAAAATGATCGCGAAGCATTCTTTTTCCGTTGTAGAATAGTTTTGCTGAGCCGGCGTAAGAGCTAACGATGCGTAGGCGATAGGTGGATCTTCGCCTATTTTGCCCTGACTTAGGACAGCGCCGACAGCGATGTCTGATGCGTCGGTGGTGATAATGAAGGGCTCATCAAAATTCGGATAGCGTAAGACAGGTTCTTTGCACAACGTCTGTCGTAATTCTTCAAAACTTTTCTGGTGGGCTTCGGTCCATGCAAATGGTTTCTTGGGACTCGTTAATTCTGTCAGAGGTTTGGCCTGTTGTGATAGATCCGGGATGAATCGCCTATAGTAGTTTACCAATCCTAAAAATTGTTTGAGTGTTTTGCGCGTGGTTGGAGTCGGAAAACTTTCTACTGCTCGAATTTTCTCCGGGTTTGGTCTTATTCCCTCGGATGAGATGATATGGCCCAAATAGGTTACCTCCTTTTTCAGGAATTCTGCCTTATCTGGTTGTAATGTGAGGTTATTTTCGCGTAGGCGTTGGAATAACGTTTCGAGTCGTGTTTCCATTTCCTCCAAGGTGCGTCCGTAAACTACTATGTCGTCAATGTATACGTACAGGATTTTCCCAATTAATCCCTTTAAAACGAGTTGCATGAGCCTTTGAAAAGTGGCAGGTGCATTTTTCAAACCGAACGGCATGCGCGCGTATTCGTAATGTCCATCCGGAGTTGAGAATGCCGTTTTCTCCTGATCCTCCGGGGCCATGCGTATTTGATGAAATCCGTTTGCCAAGTCAAACACAGCGAAATATTTCGCACCTCCTAACCGGTCGAAAATATCTGAAATGCGGGGAATCGGGAAACGGTCGTCGATTGTTTTCGCGTTTAATTTACGGAAGTCTACGACCATTCTCCAGCGCACATTTCCTTTCGAATCTGGTTTTTTCGGAACTAGCCAGAGGGGCGAATTGTATGGTGAGTTCGAGGGAACTATTACTCCCAAATCCTCTAAATTTTGAATTTGCTTCGATATTTCTTTCTCCTGGTCAACGCTGAAGGGATACTGTCGCGTGAATACCGGAGTTTTGTCGTCCACAGGGATGTTGTGAACGATTGTTTTCGTATCTCCCAGGGGATCGCCGGGAATAAAAAATCTATCCGCGTAACGTGTTACGATACTTTCAACCATGCGTCGCGGTTTGTCTTCTAAGTGATCTAATTTTAACGCTTTATTAATTTTATGGATTCTTTCAATGTCAGAGTGTTGCGTGACGACATAGTCTCCTAGGTCTTCGCCTTGAAATTCCAGCTGTTCGTCTGTCAGCGGTGTCAGCGGTCTAGGTGGGTCAGTAATGTCGGTCACGATGCGCGTTTCGTCACTGGACTCCTGCGGATTCTGCTGGGTCAGCCGTTCGACGGCGCGGTCCGCGTCTTCGTCGTTATCGTCGGTGCAATCGGCTGACGCGATTTTCGTACATTCCTGTTCACCGAGGAGCGCTCGTGGGGCTTCCTGGTTGCGTTGAGAAGTTGTCAGCGTTTCTTTTATCTCCCGTGAGTTCGAGAATCCGATAGGATGAATCGGCCGTTTGCTCGTTACTAGGGTTCTATGATGAAAAGAAATTTCGCTTTCTTCTTGTAGGAGGTACGGGCTACCTAATAATCCTATAACTCCGTCAGGGAAATCCGGGTTGTCGACGACATAGAAGAGGGTTTGGCTTTCGTTTATTTTGATGCTTATGATACCGGCAGCAATGATGTATCCTTGCAGTCCTTTTACGCTGACGCTCTCGCATTTAATGATCGGCGCGTCGCACAGTGGTCCCAAATCGCAAAATCCTGGCCAAAACCTCGAAAATGAACTTTTAGTTGGGACTATTTTAATAGGTGGGTTGTGTACTCGAATAGTGTGTCTACAAGAAAACCAAGGAGTAAAGGTTTTATTACTTATACCTGGAAAATGGTGAGCGTTCAATTACCGCGTTCATTCGTCACGCAGTTTTCGTACAGTGAAGTGCGGTGTGCACGAGCATAGTGAAAAGTGAATAATTTTAAACAGACTTAATTAATTTGAATTCTACAAAATGGATGCTGTTCCTGGAAGTAAGTAGAATGTTTATTTGTACTAGTATATTTAAAATAGTTAACGATAACGCTGTATAATAAGGAAATGTATTACAAATAATAAAAGGTAAAACTTCACGCGCGAATGTTAAAGATGTAAACTAAAAGTTGCATATTACGCAATATTACGCTAAAATTCTTGTTCAGGCTTGTAGTTGATACTTTCATCTTACAGTATTTGCAAAAATTAGCTGCCACTAACTGCCACCCGGATCGTATGGCTATTTTTTATAATGCAGGGTAGGCGCGTTACTGTATGTATGGTTTTGTATGGACTTATTATTAGACTTAAAGAATTTTCTTTCAACTAATGCATAAATTAGGGTCTTCTACGCGCAATTGTATATTTTTTAATGAACCAGTTGATTTAATTCATTATTGACTATAGAAATGCATTAAACTAATTAGATGAAAAAAATTATTTATTTTGAAGATAATTAATAAAACTTAAGAATTTTTAACTGAAACATTTGTTCGTATTTCTCATGTAAAAGCACCGAAAATCATAAAATATCGTGAAGATCCTGCTGCAAGCTGTAAAATGTGCCTTATACCTGACCTGCATTATAACAGACACTAAGCTCTAAACTGATTTGTTTACAGGATCTTCTGATAGCGAAATACGTTTCACCAGGAAAGAAATTTATTTCATGGTGAAAGCCTACATACGTAGCCCACTAAGGGTTATTCTTGAGCATTTAGAGGAGCAGCTGGCCGATAAAACTGGACACTCTATTCGGATAGTTGAAAATGAAATGAAATCAGCGTTATCAAGTCTGTTTCATGTAATGAGGAAGAAATGGGACGAAGTAAAACGAACCGAAGACAAATTTTTAAAAAATTTTGAGGAATGGCTCAACGTTTCGGTAGCGTTCCGCATACCTGCAATTTCGGAAAATTCAGAAAGTAAAAGCGGTCGACCTTCTTTAGAATTTACCACCTCAAGCGAAAGGTCAAAACGAAGAAAAACAGCGGAGATTCGAAAAAATTTTTCTCCCGAACAATTGTCTTATGCCACACATATGAGTCTTCGAAATGCAGGAAAACTAGATGCTTCAGAAGTTATAAAAGATATAACTTCAACGAGTCCGTCGAGAGCTAAAGCTTACAGAAGATCTGTACAGAAAGTTGCTGAAACAACATTGTCAGGTGATGCTGCTATATCATTGGTAATTGAGAACAAATTATCCAAGAGACAATATTTAGGATTGCGGACTACAAGCAAGGCAAATAACTGCAATTTATATCCGCCATATAAAATGGTATTAGAAGCGAAGCGAAGATGTTATCCATCCGCAATGGATATTACAATAACAGAATTTAGTGCAGAGGTAAAACTGCAAGCTTTATTAGACCATTCAGTTCAACGAATCTTGTTACTACAAAATAGCGTTATTAAAAACTTGGCCCCATCACAACTACGACACATGACTTTTATCAGCAAGTGGGGTTGTGATGGAAGTTCCCAGCAAAGTATGTATAAGCAATTATTTACTGTTGATGGAAAATCCGATTCAGAGATTTTTTTAACATCATTTGTGCCCCTGCAACTTCTATCTGAATCAGGAATTATTGTGTGGAAGAATTCAAAGCCATCATCCCCTCGTTTTTGTAGGCCCATCAAAATTCAATTTCTTCATGAAACTACGGAAACAACTATAACCGAGACAACATATATTCAAAAACAAATCGAAGAACTTGTTCCCTTCGGTACAATTATAGATGGGAAAGAAATTTCAATCTCATACAAACTTGCACTAACGATGATCGATGGTAAGATATGCAACGCGATTTCATCCACCTTGTCCACTCAACGCTGTTATTTGTGCGGAGCAACAGCAAAACAGTTTAACAACATTAATAAGATGCTGCAACAAAATATTAATGAAGATCATCTCCGTTTCGGATTGTCCACGCTACACGCGTGGATACGCTTTTTTGAATGTTGTCTGCACTTATCATACAAACTACCAATAAAGAAATGGCAGGCCCGCAGCACCGAAGAAAAGCAAATAATAAAAGACCGTAAAGAATTAATTCAACGAGGTTTTCAGTTACAATTAGGGTTACTAGTAGACCGTCCGAAATCTGGGTTTGGTAGCACTAATGATGGGAATACGGCTCGTCGTTTCTTTGAAAATTACGCAACATCTTCTTCAATAACTGGAGTTGATGAAGATTTAATTAAAAGCTTTTTCACAATACTGCAAGTTATTTCAAGCGACTGCGAAATAAATTTATACGAATTTAAAAAATATGCTGTTGAAGTAGCAACAAAATTTGTAAAATTGTATCCGTGGTACTACATGCCAACATCGGTACATAAAATTTTAATTCACGGTCCAGAAATAATAAGTTCGGCATTGTTACCGATTGGACAAATGTCTGAAGAAGCTCAAGAGCATTCACATAAATACATAAAAAGCTTTCGGAAAGATTTTTCACGGAAATGTTCTCGTGTAAAAACGATGGAAGATGTATTCTTGCGGCTCTTAGTGTCATCAGACCCATATATTTCGACATTGAAGGGACAACCAAAAAGGAAGCTAAAGAAATTGACACCAGAAGCTTTAAAACTTTTAATTCTACCAGCTTCCACTGAAGAAAGTACCGATAATGACACTGACACTTCAGATGATTCTATATAATATTTCTTTCGATTTTTACATTTTTTATTTACTACTGTGAATATTTAATTTAATAAATGCAATATAACTTGTGACTTAAGTATTTTCATTCACAAATGCCACATAATTCCATCACGGGTTACCATTTTGGATCGACTATTCAAAAACTACAATTTTATAATTTTAGACTTTTACAATTTTATAATTTTTGGTGTTTATTTAGAATATTTGGAGTTTTAATCCTGATTTAGCGATTCAAAAACACCATTATACTCATTTTCGAGAAGAACATACAATTTTTCAATATACACATCGCTCATTTGGATTCGCCATTTTGTTTTTTAAAACTTTCACTTCTGATTTGTGATCTATAACACTAAATACTCCTATACAGCAAGTTTCAGCCGATTCTAACATTTTTTTCGTACACATGCTCACTATATAGGATCCACCATTTTGTTTTTTACAATTTTGATTTTTGATTTGTAATCACCGACCTCGAAAACCCCTAGGTACGAATTTTCATTTAAATTGAAGAACTCCTTCATATTTTGGCCAGGATTTTGCGATTTGGGACCACTGTGGCGTCGGTCCGTAGCGCGTTTGACTTAATCAAGTTCAACATCGAGCCGGTGTCTATTATAAATTCTCCGTTTCCCTTCCTTAGTTCCTTTGAGCGGATCTTGATTCGCGGCGAAGGAGCCTGTAAGAGTCCTGGGGACTCGCTTGGGGCTGGTGGTGATCGCGGCGAGGCGTAAAAGCTGCGCCCGCTCGATGGTCCGCGGGTGAACGGGCGCGATTGAAGTTTAAATTTTCCCTTTCTGGCGTACTATTTCGCGACGGTCTGTCATCTAGTCTCGGCGGAGGATCGCGCCCACGTTCAGGATAGCTATTTCCTAGTGGTCGGCGCGGTCCTTGGCGCCGATTAGGTCCGCGTGAATAATTATTTGAGTAGTTTGTTGGACCTGAATATTGAGTTCCGTGTGCGTTATGGTAATTATGGTGATTATGACAATATGGATCTTGGGGTGGTGCCCTTTGAGCGTGGCCGCACCCGCAGAAACAAGACGGCTGCGGGGGTATGTATGGTGCACAGCCGTGTGGGCATCCGGAGCCGCATGGTGGAGTTGCGTACCGAGATTGGCACGTGTTTGCCGGAGGGGCCGCGGGCTGGACCGTGTTCGTATAGCAAGAGCCACATGGATGGCTAGGGTATTCTGGTTGTACCTGCGGTGGCGGTTCTCGCCATTCAGACCAGGTTCGATTGTAGTCGCATGGTGAAGGAGGGGTTGCTGGTAAAGGATGAACGTGAGAATTTGCCGGAGGTGCCAATTTTTTCATTTTCGCATCATTCTTATCTATCAAAAGAGCCTCGTCCATGATACCGGTGAGCGTTGTTTTTCTTGCGGTCATTACAGCCTGAGCTAATTTTGCTGGCAAGCCTCGGATGTAGGCCCGCCCTGCTAAGACGTCGAATTTTTCGGGGTCAAAGTTTTTGCCCTTTTCGTCGCGACCGCTTGCTGATGCCTTATAAAGGAGCCTGGTGAAACGGTGGGTATATTCCAGAACGGTTTCATTATCTCTCATTGGGAGATTTGCGAGTTCTAAGCAGAGTTCCTTATACGTTTTGTTAGGGGCATATCTTTTCCGGAGCAATTTTAACAGATCTACAACGCTATTACATTCTTGTTGTTCTACGTAAAATTTAACGTGCAGGACCAATTTATCCATTAGACCTTCGAGAAAAGTGGCCTCCTGGCCGGGGGGGACTCGTGATTTTACTTTGTGTATCGCGTTTAAAAAGTCTTCGAACGAAACCTTGTCAGGGTCGAAATCAGGGATTTTTTCTAAAATCCGATCCACCCTTCTCTCCTCCCTTTCGGTGATAAACCATGATTCAATATGCGATGTCCCGGATTGACCGAGGCTCCTCTCGTCTCTTATGGACGGCGAGGCTGTCGGAGGCAGTGGTGAGTTGCGAGGGGGAATCGTGTCGTGAACGAGAGGCATAGTGAGCGTTGTGAGTGGACAAGGGTTTGATCAAGTTACGGCGCGTTAAGCAACGGAAATTAATGAATTTAATATTACGTGAATCCGTATGGTTAACAAATATCCCACTTCTGACACCAAATTGTTACGTCCCACCTGACGGGTGGTTCTTACTCTGCTACTCTGATCTTTGGGTTCTGCCGATTTAAACGCTAAAGTACGCTTTAGCACCTACCCTTGACCTTCCTTGCGGATAATAAAGGATGCAGGATAGGGCGTTTAGTAATTGTCGATACGTGTATGGGTTTTCAATAATATATATATTCTCGTTTGTCGTTACATACCCTTCGGTGACTTCAGGTGTTGTACGTCACTCGTTCGTTCTTGTATTCACTCACAGTTCATTCACTCGAGAGGTCTCGTTTTACGCTATGTTCGCGGTTCGGACGTTACACTAGACTCGCGGCGCGTGGCTACGACTCGACCTTGGAGATACAAGCGGTTGGTGGTGGTCCTGCACAGCACACGGGTGCACTCCTGGACTTGGTCCAATTATGAATCTGGTATCTCAGATTGCGGCAATACACTCGTGTTGAACCGTCGGCCGAGCACGTCGTTGATGATCTTCCTGGTTTCGAGTAGCCTTGAACGCGGATCTACTGCGGGTCGAGAACGGACAGAACTTCGGTCCTTGCTTTACGCTATCACGGAACTGGCGTACTTGCGTTGCACCGATAACTTATACTCCCAAAAGGAGAGTAGGTCACGCTCTTTGCTTGCGAAAACCTGCAAGCAAAGGGTTTTCGCCATCGCATTCCGCAAGTTCCCTGATTTCGTATCGCGGTCGTCGCTAAGCGAGAAAACGCTGATGGTTTGCGGATTCCAGAGCAAGACCTCTTTGGAATGGCGAAAGACGAAAATGGGTTATAACTAGGGACGTAACATAGTACAAAAATAAATAAAACGAATTTGTAATTATATAAAAAAAAAAAAATGAATAAATATATTAATAAATACTAATTATCAAATTTCTTCTTATTTATTCTTCTTGTTGGATGTTACAGCCTTCCCCCTGTGTTGGTCTCTTGTCCTCAAGAGACTCTTTGTTTGTGGATCGTCTTTCGGAGCAAAATTTGCATAAACATTTTTCTTCGTTGTTTCTGGGGGATGCTGCCAGTTTTCCAAAATATTTGAGGATCCTTACATGTTTTCGTCTTGGGTCCATTTTATCTGACTTCTTATAGATTTTCCAGCTTATTTCCGGTATGTCAACGAGGGTTAACCTCCATGGCGTGTCCGTTTCTTGTTTCTGCTGTGATGGAGTCTTTGGAGAATTTTAAGAATAGTTAGTAAAAATTATTGAATAAATAAAAGGATACTTGTACCACGTTTAGTTGTTTCAGTGCTTTTCTTAAGGGGGTAGACAACCGTGTCACGTACTGACGTGACGTCACCGACTCGGGACGTCGGTATTACAGCAGTTTTTTCGTTGGGCCTGGTGGAGCCACTTGCGTGGTCTGGTACGAACTTGAAAGGTTTAATTCTCAGCTAGCGTGCGCGCAACACGATCTAGGAAGGCAACAGCGCCTCAAGTATTTTTACAAACACATTCAAACGCTCATCTCGCTAGAGGCATCGCAACGATACGCCTGAAGAACGAAAACGAAACATTGGCGCGTGTTTAGAGTGAGATGTACGATGATCATGCTATCTTTCTTTCAACCCAAATGATAGAATTGTCCCGCTCTGATAAATTGTGACTGACCATACGCGTGGATTTTATATAGCGCACCGTAGCACCCCTCGCTGCTGAAAAATATATGCCTACTCTAAAGAAGCGAAGGAACGTGCAATCTGAAATTACTTTTGGAAAAAGTTATTAACTTTTTAAAATAAATGTTTCTTAATTAATAAAAGTATACAGGATACGTCATGCAATTGGGACGGGTTATATCTTAAATTTGGTGAGAGATAGGAAAAAGCTGTTTATGTAAAAGTTCAATGGGATGATAATGTCTATTTTTCTGTGATTTCATTTTCTTTGTGAATGCAACGATGCACTCAAAAAATGCAAATCCACTTTTTATTTAAATGGAATTGCATTTTTTTTTTTACTTGTGTCAACTCCTTGAAACATTCTGCATAAAAAAGTAATATGGTACTATTAGAACTAATAAATGGAGGGACCTCGCGTCTGTACAGTAAAAGTTGAATATGTGCAACAATTCATATACAGTAAAACTTGGATATATGCAACAAACATTGGGACCCAGGCGTTCCATCTACAGTAAAGACTCGATAAGTGTTCAGAATTTGGGACCGGAGAGGAACATTTAGCGAACAGAAGATTCGATTCTGCTAACCGTTTGTATTTTGCCGACGTCGACGAACATAGAAAGAGACAGTCTAATAAAGAAGAAAGAGGGACTGAGAGTCGAGGTGGTCGTAAAAAATTAAATGCCTACATATCGGTGAGACAATACTAATGCAACAAACAAACTTTTTTATTTTTCATTTTTTTTAAATTAAACTTTCACCAACATATTGGTGAGATTTTCCTGATTAAAATGAGACCAAACACGATATTGTTATGACAATTGGTTATGATGATTAGGCTTGTAAATGTTCGTCTTTTCTCTCTGTCTTTCTGTGTTGGTCGACGTCGGCAAAATATAAAGAGTGTAAGCATCTTTCCCTTAAATGTGCCGCAGGCGAACACTTATCGTGTAATTGAAGCGAATAAAACCGGTTTTCTCGAACGGGACAGTCTTCTACACGTTAAGTGTTCGAAAAGCGAGCCCTGGTTCCTATAAGTGATCACTTTTCGAGATCACTGAGGAACATTTAGCGAACAGAAGAATCGATTCTGTAACTCTTTGTATTTCGCCGGCGCGACGTCAACGTAGAAAGAGACGTGGATTCGGAGCTGACATAAGGGTTAAAAATTAAATGCCTACATATTCATGAAAGAATACTAATGCAATAACATTTTTTTATTTATAAATTATGGTTTGTAAATAAAAATGTTATTAATACATGAAATTTTTCTGATTAAAATTATTCATTTTTACAAAAAATTACGAATAATTATAAAATTATACATACTGTAACAAAATACAAAAGATATTACAACAATCATGTGAAATTGCAGGAAGATACAAAACATAAGATTAAAAATAATTAAAGAAAGTTGAAGAAATTATTAAAAAATAATGAATAAATGATAAATAATAAATGGTACATTAATGTTAAATGATAAATATATTACGGATTTTTTGTTAATAATTGTTCTAATTCCATTGTTAATTGGCTAGTCCGTACTGAATGGAATTTTAAACATTGTAAAATTTCTTTCACTCTCTCTGGTCGCGAAGTTTCATTCAATTGTCCACTATTTCTCTCTTCGTCCTTTTTTTCTTCTGTTTCCTCATCATCATCTTCAATATCTTCTCTGCAATCCACGTCACAATTTTCCTTACCCCCAATTCTTTCTTCACGTACACAAGTGGACAGAAAATCAGTGGCCTCTGCTTCTGATATTTGACCTTCACTCACTGTGGATATGAGTTCTTCTAAATTTTCCTCTTCAGAATCTTCCTCGCCATGTGAAGGGGCCCCAATTAAATTATTCCACCCGTTCCTAATATTTTCGGGTGTGACTTCTGCCCATGCTTGGACCACCATATCAATACAGTCCTTAATCGTGTAATTTTTATAAAATTCATTAATTCCCCCTTCGTGGGTTAAAACAGTTCTTAACATTTGTTTTCTAAAAAGTCTTTTTGTTTTTTCAATGATTCCCTGATCCATGGGTTGAATAAGCGACGTTGTATTGGGGGGAGATACATAATTTGAAAATTGTCTCGATCTTGCATATCATGTGGAATTTGATGACCTGTACAATTATCTAATAATAAAACTACTTTTCCGCATAGTCCTTTTCGTAATTGATACGCACGCACACTCGGTTTAAAATGATTTTCGTACCAATCTATAAATAGTTCGCGATCTACCCACGCATTTTTTTGGGATTTAAATACCACTGGCAATCGATGTAGCGAATGTTTTAATGCCCTCGGGTTGCGATATTTGTATATCACCAAGGGCATGATTTTATTACCTCCAGTGATGTTGGCACACAAACCTATCGTTACGCGATCTTTTCGCATTTTGTAACCACTAACACTTTTTTCGACTGCTAATGTCTTGGTAGGAAAGGCTTTCCAAAACAGCCCGCTTTCATCCATATTGTAAACATTCTCCGGATTAATATCATTGTCTTCAAGAAAATGTTTGAACTCCTGAACAAAACTGTTGGCTGCATCTTCATCGGCGCTGGCCTTTTCTCCATACGCTTTAATCAAGCGAATATTATGCCGCCGTTTAAAGTTAGCAAGCCATGATTTGCTGACTTTAAAGTTTGTAGATGATGCCATGTCCTGCTTCAATTCTTCAGCCTTTTCTAATAACACAGCATCGGTCAAGAAATCTCCAAGCGTTCTCCTTTCCGTAAACCAAGTGAACAAACGATGCTCCAATTCTTCATACATCGGTTTTCTCACTCTTTGTCTTTACCGCAGTCCTTTAGTTTTTGATGCAAATTCTTCAATACGTACAGCATTCCTTTTTATCCGACGAATTGTTATCGGATGCACGCGATGCTTTGCAGCAACGTTTGCAACGGATAACGTTTTTAAATCTTCCAGAACTTGCAATCGTTGATGCATAGACAAATTCACCTTTCTAGTAGACATATTTTTAAAATAAATATGTTTGAAAAATGCACAATTTGTCTATAAATACTTCACTCTGAACTTAAAACTTTGGATATTACACACTGAACGCTGATATTAAAGTGAACCTCGTTGTGCCACGAGTATTTCGTTCTAGCTTTCCTGCCCCTTCCATGAGGGTGAACAATGTACGAAATTCTTATTTCTGATAGGTAGCTAAACGTTAACCAATAAGGATTTAGTGAAATTCGTGGTTTTTGGCAACGCCCATGAAAAAATCACCGCCTTCAAGGGTGAGTGGAAGGGTGGAAGGATGTACGTGTTATTGACGATATATCTTTAAGGGCCGGCGAGGTCAGTTAGCCTGGCACTATTCAGCTTTGGGGTAATTTATGGCACGCACTTAAACCGTGAGTGACCAGTCGAAGTGCAGGTAAAAATGTACAGATGCTCAATGATGACTAGCGTCTCGAAGTCACGTAGCGTTTGAATATCGGGGGGATGACTGTTTCGAATAAGAAATTTTAGGGATGGTAATCAACCCATGCTATAAACTAGGAAGATATTATTTCTGAAAAACTGGCCACCAGATGGGAAACATTAGGGTGCTTTCCGGTAAGAGGCCTGCAGGAAACAGCATGACATCGTCGAATTATTCGTCGTACAGTAAAATCGGAAATTCTAAATTACATACTATATTTCTTTATGACAGTCCAGTTTGAATTTAAATCAATTTCTATTTTTAGGAGCGCAGACCTAGAGGGTGAATTTTTATTACCTACACTCCGTTCACCAAATTTTAGGACGGTACCTGCGTATTTTATTAATAACAGTACTTCACGCAGAATAATCTCAGATTGTTAAAAATGTCTCTACAAATTAGAAGATTTGTAAACCGACCGGTCATCAACGAAAGTCAACTAATAAGAAAATTAGAAATCACATGTAATTAATTGCGAAACAAAAAATGTTAACTTCTCTTATTATAGAAACGACCTAATCATTGCTGCTATTCATTCGCCGTTAATTTAGTATATAAAGTGAGCATTCACATAAAGTAAATTATTTTAATATTATTCAGATTAGTTAAAATTATTATAACAATATCGTGTTTGGTCTCATTTTAATCAGGAAAATCTCACCAATATGTTAATAGAATTGTTATTAAAAAAGAAGGCAAAGTAAAAAAATTTCATGGCTGCATTAAGGTTGTCTCATCGATACAAATGCGACACAGATCTTCAAAGGAAAGCCGCGCCGTGTCATATTGCTCCCGGGCTTGCTCCGAGGGGGAACCCCCCCAGTGGTGGGGATAAACCGCGAACACTTAACGAATAGATCCTTTCGAACACTTATCGAGTCTTTACTGTATCCAGTCTATGGTGTCGAATCTCGGGTTACACGCGACGAGCAGCCAAGCGTGAACGTAGAAAAGGACAGACAGTGGTGGAAAGAGAGAGGTCCGATGATCAAAGGAAAGAGCCGAAACATATCGATGTGACTAATACTAATTCAACTATAAAACTTTTTTATTTTTGACTTTTTTTTACTGAAACTTTTACTAACGCATTGGTGAAATTTTTCTGATTAAAATGATACCAAACACGATATAGTTTGAATTATAATTACTTGCTAAAATTGATGTTAAAAGTTGGCGAAAAGCAAAGGAGGATTGGAAATGAAAACCGGTTGCCGCGTCGACTCGGGTTTCAAACGTTGCATATATCCAAGCGAGGTGTCGATTCTGGGCATTTAAACGTTGCATATATCCAAGCGAGGTGTCGATTCTGGGCATTTAAACGTTGCAAATATCCAAGCGAGGTGTCGATTCTGGGCATTTAATGTTGCATATATCCAAGCGAGGTGTCGATTCTGCGTCCGTACAAATCGTTTGTACCGTGCCGCGTTACCTATTCTACGTTCGTACACAACATGCAACACGTCGCATGTTGTATGTTGCATGTTGCGTGTTTCATGTGTTACGTCCCACCTGACGGATGGTTCTTATTCTGTTATTATGATCCTAGGGTTCTGCCGATTCAAACGCTAAAGCGTACCTTCACCTTCCTTGCGGGTAGTATAGGATGCAGGATGGGGCGTTTAGTAATTGTTGATACGTATATGGGTTTTCAATAATATATATATTCTCGTTTGTCGTTACATACCCTTCGCTGACTTCAGGTGTTGTGCGTCACTCGTTCGCTCTCGTATTCGCTCACTGTTCATTCACTCAAGAGGTTTCGGTTTTCACTAGGTTCGCGATTCGGACGGAGCACTAGACTCGCGGCGCGTGGCTACGACTCGACCTTGGAGATACAAGCGGTTGGTGGTGGTCCTGCACAGCACACGGGTGCACTCCTGGACTTGGTCCAATTATGGGTCTGCTATCTCAGACCACGGGGATACACTCGTGTTGAACCGTCGGCCGAGCACGTCGTTGATGATCTTCCTGGTTTCGAGTAGCCTTGTACGCGAATCTACTGCGGGTTGCGAACGGACAGAACTTCGGTCCTTGCTTTACGCTATCACGGAACTGGCGTACTTGCGTTGCACCGATAACTTATACTCCCAAAAGGGGAGTAGGTCACGCTCTTTGCTTGCGAAAACCTGCAAGCAAAGGGTTTTCGCCATCGCATTCCGCAAGTTCCCTGATTTCGTATCGCGGTCGTCGCTAAGCGAGAAAACGCTGATGGTTTGCGGATTCCAGAGCAAGACCTCTTTGGAATGGCGAAAGACGAAAATGGGTTATAGCTAGGGACGTAACACCCCCCACGCTAGACACAAAATGCTCTCGCGAGGGCATTTTCGGCAAGATATGCAGATTACGAAAAGATACACTGCGGGCAAATACTTTGATGAGTATAATGTATTCGCAAATACCGAATTTACGTTCCCTTGAATACGGAAGAGAGAACGAGGCAAACGCCTTGAGGCAATTAGAAGACGAATTAGGAATTCATATTCTACCATGTGGCCTCTTCATCGATGCCGTTGTGCCTTACTTAGGTGCAACTCCTGACGGCATTGTAGACGATGATATCATCGTTGAAGTAAAATGTCTTGAATCGGCGAAGGATTTATCGCCTGCTAAAGCAATAGAGCAAGTTCCTGCAATACGGCGTATATTTCCGGGGTGATGAAATGAATAAAATTCATCACTACTATTATCAAGTGCAAGGACAGTTGCACATAACGAATAGACAATGTGCTCTATTCTGTTTATGGACGCCGAAAGGAATGAAAATTGTCAAAGTACCAAGAAATGATACATTCTGGGCAACAGATATGGAAGAAAAACTGAAGAAGTTTTATAAGGACTGCATGTTGCCAGAAATCATAGATAGTAGATTCAATCGACACCAGCCGATTAGAGAACCACCGTATATAAAAACAGGAGGAGCATGTACAAGTACACAAGTACAAAGTGACTAATGCACCGACGAGTGCATTCAGCTCATATGGAGAGCTGTCAAAGAAAAAAGTGCAACCCGAAGTCACTAATGCACCGACGAGTGCATTCAGCTCATATGGAGAGCTGTCAAACAAGCAATTGCAATCCACAGTCACTAATGCACCGACGAGTGCATTCAGCTCATATGGAGAGCTGTCAAACAAGAGAAGTACAAAATAATGTAAGTACGTAAAAGAATGTAACTATGAAAGTATTTGGAGACTGAAGAGGACCGTCTATGACGGAGGTGGTGGTGGGTCTCTTCACACTCTCCTAATAATTTATACTTGCAGCTACTTTTCCTTACTTTGTACAGGAAGAGTACAATGTATGACAGCGTTATTTATTTTCAGTGACCAGTATCAATGGTGAAAACCCTGTTCTACAAAGGGAGGAAAGGAACCAGGTCTTCGCAATGCAAGCATAAAGATAAGTACATCACATACATTTACATGTTTATTGCATGCAGATTGATTAGAACTGATTCTAACTTTTTATCGTAGGTTCAATGACAATTTACTCTTTACACCATTGCAAGAAATATCGGTGAGAAATAGGAAAGTAGTAGTGGATTCATCAGGAAGTGTAGGTACCAGTTTTTACATTAAAGTAGTATAAACTCAAAAAGTAATTGTTATTAAACTTATTTATTTTTACAGATCAAACCAGGGTGTACAGCATGATAGTTGAAGATATTCGGTATTGTCTCAACCAAATTGTATAGATAATGTTTGTTCAATAATTACTGTCAATTATCTTATAAGTGTACGCAGTTCATGTTCTACTGTAGTATTTTATTAATAAAAAAGGCTTGCACTTTACTGGGTAGTATTTTAATCCTTTTTTCTTTAAATATTCATTCACTGTTTATTTACTAATCTAACCAGAACCTAACCGTTTAGTATTTTTATATGGAAAAAGGTGTAACGTAAGGAACTTTATTTTTCTGGGATTTTCCATCTTTTAGTTTTCCTTCTCACTTATAGTTCCTCACTCCCACGTAACATACTGTAGCATAAGCATATTTTAATTAATTAAAAGTATAATAAATTTTCTACACTTGCACTATCAACCAAACTTTGCGTTTAAATTTTGTCAAGTACAATGCGACAGCTGACTATTTCTTTTACATTCAGAATCGAATATAGAATTAGCCAAAAGCGCCCTCTCGTTTTCATCGGCCTGCCCTATATCTATGGGTATTACCATTTCGGTGCAGAAAAATCTGCGGTAATACCGACGTCCCGAATCTGAGAGGTCACGTGCCGTGTCTACCCCCTTAAGAGAACTTATTTTTCATGATAGGCACCTTGCCTCGTTAAAAAATTGCAAAGTACTCGTGATTTTTGGCAAAAAAAAAGGGGTTGATCATGAAAATGCGTGAAAAAACAGTGGAATTATCGATTTCTATCGATTTCCGCAGTTTTATCGCATCAGCTGCATAACGCGTTACATTTTGTAATGTGCTCCGTGTTTCGTCAAAAAATTGTGAAGGATCGAAAATTATCAGGAAAAAAAAGAAATATAATTGACACTATATTGTCGGACTACATGTAATTAATATTATTGTTATAGTTCAATTTGATCTAACACTTAGACTAAAAATAATTTTTAACAAAAAATACAACCGACTTCGAAATGCACTAAAAAGTATGAAATAATTTCTACTTCATTTATACAAATACCCAACAGCTATTAATAAAACCTATTTACTCGTTAAATAGTATACTAAATACATTTCAACCTTTTCGGAGGCGGCGCAAAATTAAAAACTTTTCTTATACTAGGAAGATTCAGGCGTCGACAACCTATCAAATCATTATTGACAGCATCGTATATTCGGGTATTTTTAATTTTGCGCCGCCTCCGAAAAGGTTGAAATGTATTTAGTATACTATTTAACGAGTAAATAGGTTTTATTAATAGCTGTTGGGTATTTGTATAAATGAAGTAGAAATTATTTCATACTTTTTAGTGCATTTCGAAGTCGGTTGTATTTTTTGTTAAAAATTATTTTATTTCACACTTTTTAGTGGAACGAGCAGTATTTGTAGGATGCTCGTACTTGTAGGGTGGTTTACCGTTCTTATTAGTTAATTGCAATAATGATAGTTTTTAGCAATAACAAGTTCCATACAAGTTATAACAATAGTTATTAACAATAACAAATTGCATAAATTTTTGCAAGTGAGGTATCGCGGAAATGTGAAAGGTTTCATCGCAATCGGTTCATGCCTTGGAGAGTATACATGTATACAAAAAACAGTAGAGAATCAACGACTGTATGCTGACTCATACACCGGTAGAGACACGTAGGCATACGTAGAATTCAATGTAGTAGTAACAATAGTTTTTTACGAATATCTCGGAAACTAAAGCTTTCCGTTAATTATGCATAATAAAAAAGTTGTTCAGAATCATATCCCCGACAACATATTAAAAGGTCATTGAAATCGTCCAATTTTGACATTAAAAACTTCCTGTATTTTGCAATAACAATGAAAAAATGAAAATTTTTTTTCAGTGGGACCAATCGGAAGACACCCTACATGATGCAAAAGGTTTCGTTCCGATTGGTCCATCCATCTCGGAGTAATCGGTAAACACACAAAAAGAAAAGTACATACTGATCGAGTAACCTCCTTCTTTTCGAAGTCGGTTAATAAGGAGTTTTAAAGATACCAAGTGTTTCGTCGAATTGCACAAAAGAGTGAATAATTTGAATACAATTATCATATTTTTGGGGGTTATATATTGAAGTAAACTCTGTTATTATGCTCTCCATAAGAGCAATCAGAAACCGTCCAAAAAGTCGCAATCGTGCTCGAATCATATCGTACTAATGTTCCCAGCGATACTTTGCACACATTTTATTGCCGTAGGCAATTAAATGTTCATCATATCTAATGAGTCTGTTTACCTCATCTTCTCTCATTACAGGAAATACCTTTCTTCTTAAAACAGGCTTTGCACTGTGATGTATTCGACATGCTACAGCACGCCCCAATACCTTTACACTTCGTTCATTTCTTAGAGCCGATTTTGAGGTACATATTTGAAAATGATGTCTTATGTTATTTTTAGCAAAGAAGCCTTTACAATTTACACATACAATAAAATCATTTGCGTTTTTCTTTAAATTTATACTGGGTCGACGACATAAATTAGATCTCCTTGATTTAGCCTAGTGTAACGACCCAGAGTGAGTACGTTACTGCACCGACTTGTAGGGAGAGCGGTTCCCTTAGAAGGCGACTCGTAATCAACGTGTTAAGGATTATAGGTTCGTGTGGTGTGCGGCTAAGGAGTGAAATCCAAACACTAATGTGCTAGAAACTGAATGAAAATATGTTTATTCAAAAATAGAAAGGTAAGTGAATATTGAAATATAATACAAAATCGCTAGTATCACAATAAGTGCGGCTAGAATTAGGAATACAATAAGAGATTATAATACGTTCGCCCTAGATTGGGAATACAATTGAAAAATATGTAATTAGTAATTAATATATGTAAGTAAAAATTAATAATTGTAATTAATCGATAGCGCTAACGCGAATGCGGCGTGGTCTTCTTATACAGTCAACACTCTGTTTGTTTTCAACAATAATTATGGAAACTAAACTCCAGAGGTTTGTGCTAGACCATTGGAATCAAGTTAACCCTTCCTACAGGTCGCAATCGGTTTCTGGTTATACCAGAGCCGTGTTAGACGCAGGCCGTTCAAGGAGCTCCGCTCCTCGCTAGCTCTTTACACTCAAATGTAGGCTTAGCGTAACACCTGTGTAACACGTTGCGCACCGCGAATAGGAGGTTCACTGATCCGTAGTCCTGCACGCCACCAGTGGAATAGTAGGAATTAGCTGTAGCTCGCGCTCTATCGCTGCCTAGACAGTTCAGCGCAAGCTCTTCTCTACTGATCAGAGTGTTGTCTGTTTCAGACCGAGGTCTGAGAAGATCTGCTCTGAAACTGTGCGGAACGCCTCTATTTATACTCAGATTTTGCTGAGTCGGCACTTTTTTTCCGCATAGAGTTCTTGGGGTAGCTGGGTTTTTCCCGTCACGTGGTGGTCCAGCATCCCCACTCTAGAATACTACCCCACCGTATGGTTACTGGGGTTGCGCTCGCGCGTGCGCGGTCGGACGTCGATAATTTATCGGTAAACTGTTTTACTGTCCGACTTATCGACTAAACTTTTATCGATGTATTTAACAAACTCAGTTATCGGTGAAAATGAAAATATTTATTACAAAAATTTATACATTAAATATTAACAATAAAAATTAAATAAAATACTTTGTATGGAATATAAAAATTAGTTATAATAAAGAAATGAAATCAAAAAGATATTGCGTTTGTTATCGGGTCGTTACAGCTTCCCCCGCGCGTTTGTCTCTTGTCCTCAAGAGACTGTGGTTTTGTCTTTTTAGGTTGCACAGGGCGCAGCAGCATTTTTCTTCGCTATTCCTTGGGGAGGCTGACAGGACTCCGAAGTAACGCATCACTTGTCCATGATTATGTCTTGGATCGGTCCTTTCTGTATTTTTATAAGTTTTCCAATTAAACTCTGGTATGTCGATTGTAATTAACCTCCACTGTGGTGGTGGTGGCGGTGGTGGTGTTGGTGGTGGTGTTTCCTCCTTTAACATTTCTTCTTGCGCTGTCATCTTTGAAATTTTGTATAAAAGAAATAATTAATGAATGAAATAAATCTTTGATGACACAATTCTACCTCTCTAAATTGTTTCAAGGCTCTTCTTAACTTTCTTAATCTTTCGCGTCTTCCAGCGCGCCGTACCATTTTTGCTTTCTATGAATTGAATATAGCGGCGCGTGCGTAGCGTCGCTCTCTATATCTCTCTCTGTCGCTCTTAGTTTCTGTCTCTTTCTATCTTTTTCTATGCAATATGGCGGACTTGCGAGTCTGCGCATTAATACTTCGAACGAATTGAGAATGGTTTGTAGGAATTTGGAATAAATGAACCCATTTGTTAAGAATAATGAATGATTATATATATATTTTAAATAATTATTTTACAAAAGAAACCATTAATTAATGTTGATTATTAACAATAACTCTGTATTCTCCACTTTGAATAATAACATCTTTTATCGAAAAAATATTGGGGTCCTTCGTCGGTAAAATAAATCCTTCGCGAAAAACTTCTTTGTGCTCGTCATCGGCTGCGAACAGTCTACTTCTGCAGTCAGTGCAGGAGGCTGCAGGTCTCATTCTGCATAGCATTTTTTTGCATATAATGCAGTGGATGTAATTTACATTTGTATTTCTTGACACGTGGTTGTGCCATCCCATAAAGAACCACATTTCCTTTGCTTCCGGGACCATCTTGAATGCACAATCAATGCATGTTCGGCCAATACTGTGCGCCAAATTATTATTAAAAACTGGGCCTATGTCACGGATACATACGGCGTCCAGAATATACTGTCCAATTTCTTCAAACTACAATAAAAACAAATTGTCTTATTTCTGTGATAACTTATATTAAAATATACATTCTACCTCATTCAGATCCATTTTTGTTTAAATTCTTCTTCTTTTCTTTTCTTATTTTTCTTTAATAGCGTTTTTTTTTGTGTATTTGTACCTTGCGTTCTTTACGCTTCTTAGCAATATGGCGGTAGCTTTAAAATTTTGCATGTGCGCATGCGCATGTTCCGAAAATTATATAGACCAGTATATCGATTTTCATTTTTGATCTATGTTGTAGATTGGCCGGTAGGCCCTCTTTAGTCTATCTTTGTGAACTATTCTAGTCTTTCTGGGACCCATTTGCAATTCTATATTATTCTTTTCTATGTTTCTTAAAACTCTGTACGGTCCTGTATATTCTTTTTGTAATTTACTTTTTCTTGGTGGGTTTAGTAACATAACTTCTTCTCCTGTTTCGTAATTAATTGGTCGTATTTTTCTATCATAGTAGTATTTTTGTCTATATTTTGATTGTTCCAGATTTGCTTTTGCTGTTTGCCTAATTTTATGCAAATTTTGTAATAATTTATCTACGTAGTCTGGATATGTGTCTAATGTGTCAGTTGGTGTAAATTTTGAAGGTAATCTTGCTTTTTTTCCATATACTAGTTCATGAGGTGTGAATTTTGTTCCCTCATGAACACTTGTGTTGTATGAAAACATTGCTTGTTGTAGCCATTCGTCCCAGTGTTCTTGTTTGGATATGTAGTGTTTCAAGTACTCAACTGGAACGTGATGGCTTCTTTCCAGGGACCCGTTTGACTGAGGATGGAAGGATGATGTACGGTACGTCTGGATGTGGAAGATTTTAGCTAGCTTCTTAATAAGTGAGGATGTGAAGCATGTTCCCTGATCGGTGAGGATAGCTTTAGGACTGCCGAATTGGCATATAAATGAATTGGTGAATGCTTTTGCGACGTCCTCTGATGTAGCTGACACAAGTGGAACTGCGACGGAGTACTTGGTCAAGTTGTCCTGTATGGTGAGGATATAACTGTATCCTTTTTGCGTCATAGGTAAGGGTCCAAGAATGTCTAGGGACACCTTATCGAATGCGTCTGAAGGAGTGTCTGTGATGACCATAGGCTCCTTGTTCTTCATCCTTACTAGCTTGGTTCTTTGGCAGCTGATGCATGATCTGATATAATCGGTAATTTCTCTTTTCATGTTTTTCCAATAATATTTGTTCCTGATCCTGAGGTAAGTTTTTCTAATTCCTTTGTGTCCTGCAACTGTGCTTGCATGATTTTCTTTAATTATACTTCTTCTTTCATCCTTAGGTGGAGTTTGGATTGTTCCTTTGCAGATGATGATGTTGATGTTTGAATCTGCAAAGATTACTTGAAGAATTGCTCTTAATCCTTGCTTGTCTGGCATGCTGCATTCCTGGATTCCTTTTTGAATTAACATGTGACGAAGAGTTTTAATTTTCTGTGGTAATGTTTCTTTATAATCTATTAATATTCCAAAAATTAATTTATTTTTAATTTTATATTCTGTGATACTGTCTTGTGGTTTAGAAATTTTAATCTTTTCATTTTCTATTAACTGTTTTGATTGGTAATCTTCAGGTTGTCCTTCTTTGTTAATGAATACTACTGCTGTACCTCTTTTCATCCATAGCTGGTCCTCGGTTTCTTCTATTTTGAATGTGACTGGTCTATTGCTAATTATTTTTGGTTTAATCTGTTTAATCGTAGATGGTTGTTTAGGCTTTTCTTTTTTAATTTTGATAGGTGTGATAGGTGCTGATAATGTGTCGCTTGAGGTTTCTTTTTCTACCTTCTTTTTAATTATAGGAGACCTTTCTCTTGTGCTTGAAGAGGAATCGATTCTGGGTGGTTCTCTGAAGATGTGTTTAGGCAATATCGTTTCTTCATTATAGTCTTCGATTTCGTCTCCAATTATTACAGGTTCTTGAGTTATAGGTCGTTTCTGTGGGATAATGTATTTCTTTTCTTCTGGTGGTTGATGTACATCAACTGTGATTTGCTGTTCATTAGGTTGTCTTTTCTTCTTGATTTCTTCAGAAGAGTATGTTTTTGGATTTTCGTTTGTTCTTTTTTCTTGGTTTTGGTGGTTCTTCAGATACATCAGTTTCGTAATATTGAGACTCGTCTGAACTTGTATAATCTTTCTTTATTCTTTTTCTTGCTGCTTTTCCTTCTTGAGATGGGCTTCTTTCTCGTATTTTATCCTTTCGGTACCTTTTTCTTACTTCGACATCTGTGGAGTCATCTCGTGGTCGTGTTAAATGTTTGTGGCTGATTTTCCTCTTTTTAATTTCTCGTGAACTTGACGAGGTTGTTGGCCTTGGTCTTCTTGGATATTGATGCCATTCTTTCTTCCTTTTATGATCTTCAGACTCAGTTGTAGTTGTTGATCTAGGTCTGGTTGGATATTGATGTGCTTCTTTTTTCCTTTTAAATTCCCTAGATTCTGACGTCGTTGTTTGCCTAGGGCGAGTGGGATATTGATGCCACTCCTTCCTCTTTTTGTGCTTGCCTGATTCTAAGGTGGTCGTGGTTTGTCTGGGGCGAGTGGGATACTGGTGCCACTCTTTCCTTTTCTTACGCTTCTTCTTTGACCCAGACGTAGATGAGTGCAGCCTTTTTGCATTTATTTGTAGAGCGTTTATATCTTCGACAGGATTTCTAGATAGAGCATCAGCGTTTATGTTTTGTCTCCCTGGTTTGTATTTAATTTCGTAATCGTATTCGCTTAATCTCAATTTCCATCTCATGAGTCTTGATGTTGGATCTGAAAGACTGTTCAACCATATTAAAGGCTTGTGATCAGTGATTAAATAGAATTTTCTGCCGAAAATATACGGTCTGAAATGATTTATTGCGAATATTACAGCAAGTAATTCCCTTTCTGTTGCGGAATATTGTGTTTCCGGCTTATTCATTACTCTTGACGCGTATGCTACCGGCTGATCTTTTCCTATTTCTCCTTGACTTAGGACTGCTCCTACTGCTGTTCCGGATGCGTCAGTGGTTATATTAAATGGTCTCTCAAAGTCAGGATATTGTAGGATTGGCTCTTCGCATAGTACGTTTCTCAAGAATTCGAAAGCTTGCTGTTGTTGGTTAGACCATTCGAATTTTTGCTCCTTCTTCGTCAAGTCAGATAATGGTTTAGCTATTTTAGAGAAGTTTTTAATGAAACGTCTATAATATCCGCACAATCCTAGGAACTGTCTGATATTTTTGACAGTCTTCGGAACGGGGAATTTTTGGACCGCTTCAACCTTTGCTGGGTCAGGTTTTACACCGTCTTCTGTAATTATATGACCCAGGTATGCCACTTCTTTCTTTAAAAATTGGCATTTGTCGGGTTGCAAGCATAAGTTTGCTTCTCTAAGCTTCGTCATCATTCTGTTGACCTTTATCTCGTGTTCTTTTAGCGAGCTTGCATAAATTACGATGTCATCGATAAACACGAATAGTTCCAGTCCTTGTAATCCGTCTAGGACGTTGTTCATCAGGCGCTGGAATGTGGCTGCAGCATTTTTTAAACCAAAAGGCATTCTGTTAAACTCGAAATGCCCGAATGGTGTTGAGAATGCTGTCTTATGCTTATCTTCTGGATGCATCGGTGTTTGATGAAAGCTAGATTTTAAATCAAACACGGAGAAGTATTTTGCGCTTCCCACTTGATCCAGGATATCCGTAATGTTGGGTAGCGGATAGGCATCGCTGATCGTTTTTTCATTTAATTTTCTAAAATCAATCACTAATCTCCAGCATTTATTTCCTTGTGAATCTTGTTTCTTTGGTACTATCCACAAGGGGGAGTTAAATGGTGATGATGAATGTTTAATGATTCCTTTTTCCAGGAGATCATTTACTTGGTGATTGATTTCATCTTTCAACGCATGAGGATACCTGTATTGTTTAACATTTACAGGCACCTCATCCGTCGTGATGATCCTGTGGTAGATTTTATTCGTTGCTGGAAGTTTATCTCCGTCAATATAAAATCTGTCAGCGTGCTCTTGTACTATATCCTCTACATTGGCAAGTTCTTCTTGATTTAAATGATTTGTCTGTAATTTTTTTAGAATTTGCTGGGTTCGTTGAGGTTTTTGGTGAGTTATTTCTTCATTTTGTGGTGCCTCTTCATACTGTTGCAGCTCTACTGCTGGCATTTCAATTTCGATGTCTTCTGCTCCAACGTTGATCGCATATAGAAACGCTATACCATCACGATTCGTAACTACAGCGTTTCCCATATATATTTGTGGGTGAAGCTGTAATTTTGGGACAAAACCAGTTTTGATTTCAGTGTTTGATACTCTTATAGGTATCATGGTTTTTGTCCTGGATGGTATTACCACTGCTGGTTGCTTGAATGGTATTATATTGTTATTTACGATTAGTATAGACTTGGCGTAATTGATGCTGGCTCCACTGCTTTTAAAATATTCTGTGCCTAAAATTCCATCTTGTTAGTAGTATCTTTACTTTGATGTATCCTGTAGTGTAAATAGAGCTTTTAGTGATTCCATTTAATTGAAAAATTACATCTGTATTTATAATAATTTCTTTTGAAATTGCTTGTTTTTTAATTATATTAATGTCTGATCCTGTGTCGACCATGAATAATGCTTTTTGATTACTGAAGCTTTCGCTTAATAGTTCGACACTGGGAGACTTACATATTTCTCCTAAGTTTAGGTACAAATTTGCCTTTTTACGTACCTGTTGTACTTGAGGAGTCTGTTGGGGTCTCTGGCTCTTGATACGTTCTTGATATGCCTTTTTCCGACATTCCTGAACTGTATGGCCTATATTTTGGCAGAATTCACAAATTGGAGGTCTTGTTCGTGTCCAATTTTGACCTTGTCTCTAAGTAGGCTGGCCTCTATAGGTTTGAGCTGGCTGCACAAAGTTCTGAGGGACTCCCGGTCTTGCTGGTTGGTCCTTAAACCAACAGGTCTCCACGGTGTGCCCGGACCTCTGGCAGTGTTGGCAGTGTTTTGTCGTCCAGCGGGCCCTTGACATTGACTGTCCTTGGAATTGCTGACTGCAGCATATACTAGCACTATGCCCATATCCAAGGCAGTTTTCGCATTGATTAGTCATAGTGAATCCTTGTGATAACTTAGCCTTGGTCTGGCTTTCTAAATTCTCTGCCTCGGCTACAATTGCTGCTCCTTGATTGCTTCGTCAAGGCTGTTGAAATTCGGATTTTTCATCCGGTTATATACTTCTTGTTTCAAACCGGTGAGGAAAGCTTTAATTGTGTTATTTTCCGAAGATCGGTTGTATCCTTCGATGTTATCTGGGAATTCTATTTCGTTGCAGCTCTTAATCTGTAGCAAAAGTCCTGAGACGCGGCTGCCGTAGTCCACGACTGCCTCAGTTGGACCCTGTGCGATCCTTGCCATGTCGCCGCATAGCTGCATCGAAGTGAAGAGTGGTGCGAACCGTGATTTTATTACGGCAATCAGTTCTTCAATGGTGTCGTAGTCTCCGTTTAGTACCACTCTTGCTGCTTGTCCGTAGAATTTGTTCTTGATTAATTGTACCAACCCGTACTCAGCATTAGGAGAGATTATATTCTTCGCTTTGAAACAGCTCTTTGCAAACTGATAGACTGGTATGTTGCGGCCGTTGAATGCTGGTACGATGTCTGCTGCATCGCGAATACTGATCGGTCGGCTTCCTTCAGTCGATCCGTTAGCTGATCCGCTGGCTGATGCGCTGGCTGATGCGCTGGCTGGTTGATCGGTTGTTCCGTTAGGCATCTTGATTCTTGCTTATTAATATAGTATATATGTATGTGTATATGTATTATATATTTGTATTTACTATATATATATATATATATATTTTTTTTTTTTTTATTCTTGTATTTTACTCTTTATTTGAATTTGTTTGTTTCTAGGCTAACCATTAATGTCCGCAGAGATACGATTTCTCCTTACCACTCGAACAATCCCACCGCTGTCACCAAATTTTATTATCTATATACTACGTGTAACGACCGAGAGTGAGTACGTTACTGCACCGACTTGTAGGGAGAGCGGTTCCCTTAGAAGGCGACTCGTAATCAATGTGTTAAGGATTATAGGTTCGTGTGGTGTGCGGTTAAGGAGTGAAATCCAAACACTAATGTGCTAGAAACTGAATGAAAATATGTTTATTCAAGAATAAAAGGTAAGTGAATTGAAATATAAAAGAAAATCGCTAGTATTACAATAAGTGCGGCTACAAATTGGAATACAATAAGAAATTATAATTAGTTCGCCCTAGATTGGGAATACAATTGAAAATATGTAATTAGTAATTAATATATGTAAGTAAAAATTAATAATTGTAATTAATCGTAATAATCGATAGCGCTAACGCGAATCCGGCGTGGTCTTCTTATACAGTCAATACTCTGTTTGTTTTCAACAATAATTATGGAAACTAAATTCCAGAGGTTTGTGCTAGACTATTGGAATCAAGTTAACCCTTCCTATAGGTCGCAATCGGTTTCTGGTTATACCAGAGCCGTGTTAGACGCAGGCCGTTCAAGGAGCTCCGCTCCTCGCTAGCTCTTTACACTTGAGTGTTGGCTTAGCGTAACACCTGTGTAACACGTTGCGCACCGCGAATAGGAGGTCCACTGATCCGTAGTCCTGCACGCCACCAGTGGAATAGTAGGAATTAGCTGTAGCTCGCGCTCTATCGCTGCCTAAACAGTTCAGCGCAAGCTTTTCTCTACTGTTCAGAGTATTGTCTGCTTCAGACCAAGGCCTGAGAAGATCTGCTTCGAAACTGTGCGGAACGCCTCTATTTATACTCAGATCTTGCTGAGTCGGCACTTTTTTTCCGCATAGAGTTCTTGGGGTAGCTGGGTTTTTCCCGTCACGTGGTGGTCCAGCATCCCCACTCTAGAATACTACCCCACCGTATGGTTACTGGGGTTGCGCTCGCGCGTGCGCGGTCGGACGTCGATAATTTATCGATCAATTCAACAGACTCGGTTATCGACGAAATGAAAATGTTTATTACAAAAATTTTATACACTACATATTAACAATAAAAATTAAATAAAATACTTTGTATGAAATATAAAAATTAGTTACAATAAAGAAATTAAATAAAAAAGATATTGTGTTTGGTTATTGGGTCGTTACATTAGCGTAAACACCAGCGCTACACAGTTGGCCAGTGCTTCGCATTACGGGTATTTCCCCGGTTAACTGCGTAGAAATAGGAAAACCATGATAACTTCTTTTGTAGAACGCTCTTTCTCTCTCTCTTTTGCACAAATCGCCAGCCGGTCCAACAAGGATCATTATTATTTGAAGGAAATGATAGTATGAAAGAGTGGACGAATGTAAATGTATTTAAACAATGAAAGAAAGGAATGAGAACCTTTACGAAAGCGAACGTCGCAAACGTTCGAACGCCGTTCGAAATCAAGGATCGTTTAAGGCAATAAACACTATTGTATCGAAAATTCCGATAAATTGCCTGGCGTAAGGACCTAACGGCAAATTTGAACAAAGGAACGTTCTCGAAGGAATGTTCATTAGACTGAAATTGTTTAAACTCATTAGAAAGCGAATGTCGAATCCACCTAACGAAATGCATTACGATCCAATGGAATGCATGAATTGTTACGCATTGCAGTCATCGAAATCGCGTCGTCTATCGTCTATTGTCATAATCTTTTAATAACTTTCGTTGCAAACGAAAAGCGAATAATTTTGATCCTTTGTTAAAGTAAAACTATACGAGTGACGGCATTATCATCAAAGGACTACATGTTTCATTTCAATTAATGGTTTCAATTTGTTAAATGATCATTATTTTACCGCGTTACGATAATTATAATTTCGAATAGTAATATGCTGCGTAGTTTCTGGAAACCGTTGAGTGATAAAGGCGATGAAATAGGAAAGAGAAACGAACACCAAAGAAAGGGATGAAAGAATTTCGTCTAGCTCGAGCGTCTTAGCCAATCACCGGGCACGCGATGCTGCCGAAAACGTACCCCGATTCGTCAAACCGTCCCCTCCAAGGACGACGATCGCGCGACGAGCCTTTCAGGCATCAATCGCGCATGAAATTTGTCACTCTTGATCGATCAATCGTACGTACGTGATCGGGAGCCCGCGTGTTCGAGAGACAGAGTTATTTGTGAACTTCGCGATATTTTCTCTGTGGCAAAGTCCTCCGCGTAGCGAGGCAGAGTGTCGTGCGAGTGAAATAATCCGATTTCAAAATAAGGACTCATAGACGCGCACGTTAAACTTTCCTTCTACCTAAATACTCTATCTTCTTCTTTTCTTTTAAATCGTTGCTCGCGTAGTTTTCGTATTAGTTTCAATCGCGTAATAATAAACTATTTAAATCTCGTAATACGTCCATTCGTGTCTCTCTCTCGTCTACCGTTCTCGTTCTTTTGGTTCAATTTTCGCCGCGACAAGTGCGTGATCGGCAAAAATCTTACCGTTCTTTGGTGTTCCAGATCATCAAGCGAACACAGAGCATACACACAAGCGTTTAAATATTATTTTGTATTATAAAACAGCGATTCGGTAAGTCGATCCTATTACATTTCTCGAACACGACGGATTCCATTTGGCAAAACGGGCGATCTGATCCAGCCTTCCGGGGTTACGAGAGTGTCTCATGTCAGATCGTCCCTCCAATCGAGGTATTGCAAAATTATAATATCGAATATAATCGCAGTGTGACTATTTCGTTCGTTGTTTGAAAAAGGGGGCACATTAGTCCAGCTCTCCGGGGTTACGAGAGTGTTTCAGGCTGAGGTGCTATCCTCGCGGCCAAGAACCGTCATTTTTCTTATTAAACTAAATTTTGAATTAACAATTTAAGAGACGAAATAGTCAAACACGCACATGGGCCATTCCACGCAAAGTGATCACACTTTTTCCCGCATGGTCTTGGATTTTTGTTAAATTTTGTAGGCTTGTAGAACCCAATTTACGATCAAAAAATCGATGCTCCGTTCCTCGATATTGTTTAAACTTTCCGAGTTATAAGAACTGAAAATTTAGAGTCACTTTTTTTTTTTAAAATCATAACTCGGAAAGTATTATAGATATCGACATGCATGAACCGGCATTTTATAGGTAGAACTTCAGAGTTTAATAAAAAAATTACTACATGTGTCAACGCAATCTTCAAATTGTTGTAAATAATGTTTATAGTTTTCAAACTTGAAAATAACTTCAAGGGGGAGCACGAATCGGTCTAAAACTTTTTCTGTAGAATTTTTGAAGAGTTTTCTAAATACCCTGAAAATTTCATGATGGAACACGCAGAATTGCCGGAGTTATAAAATTTTATCGCTGCGTATGACCTGCCGGCGGACCATCTCGCGCCATCCGGTCCCCATGCGTCGCTGCACTTAGCGCCGTTACTTTTCGGTCTATCCGCTTACAAATACAAATTGGAGTAAATAATTGTTTCTAATACATACTTTTTTCTTAATCTGGAGGGGTGATTTTAAAGATTTTGATGTGATAGGAGATTCACCAAGAGATTTAAGGGCACTATTTAACGACGATAACGAATATTCCCTATCTATTTCTTCTACATAACTATCTGTATTTGTTCCCGAATTTGACGAATTGTTGCTTATTACTTGTTCTACATTACTTGGACCAACAACTGGTTCTTGAACTGTTGAAGACCAAACCGGCTCACTTACGTTTACGATAGGAAGATTTTGACGATTTAATCTAGATGTTCGAATTACTCGCATTCTACACATGCAGCACAAATTTTATCCTAATATTATATTCTGATATTTTTCACGAAAAGCGGTTGTAACTGAACGAAGATTTTTAGTTACATTTGCATGTCGAGGTAAACTAAATGGATTGAAACAATATCTTCGCGGTATTGTTGCTTTCCACCAGTACACAATTACAATTTTAAACTAAGAAAAACAAGAAACTGAAAAGTACACAGCACAGTTATGCACAACACTGAACGCTTAACTGAAACTGCTTGTCTCGTTGCTTTCCCAAATAAAACTAAACGGTGTTCTGGAAAAGTGAACCGTCGAAGTCGTTTTGCGATACTTTTATTGCCTTTTAAGGGTTTGTAGACAAAAGTACCTAAAACGTGTCGACCTATTCCGTAGTTGTTAACCGATGGCTGGCTATTTGAATAAATGTAGAGTAGCGGCGTATGGGGACCGGACGACGCGTGATGGTCCGCCGGCAGGTCATACGCAGCGATAAAATTGTATAACTCCAGTAATTCTGCGTGTTCCATCATGAAATTTTCAGGGTATTTAGAAAACTCTTTAAAGATTCTACAAAAAAAGTTTCAGATCGATTCGTGCTCCCCCTTGGGGTTATTTTCAAGTTTGAAAACTATAAACATTATTTACAACAATTTGAAGATTGCGTTGACACATGTAGTAATTTTTTTATTAAACTCTGAAGTTCTACCTATAAAATGCCGGTTCATGCATGTCGATATCTGTAATACTTTCCGAGTTATGATTTTTTGAAAAAAAAGTGACCCTAAATTTTCAGTTCTTATAACTCGGAAAGTTTAAACAATATCGAGGAACGGAGCATCGATTTTTTGTTCGTAAATTGGGTTCTACAAGCCTACAAAATTTAACAAAAATCCAAGACCATGCGGGAAAAAGTGTGATCACTTTGCGTGGAATGGCCCACATGCGTCCGGTCAAATATCGTACACACTTCAATTTGTAGTCTCAAAGAGTTGTTTATTATTAATTTATTTTGTCAAATATTCTTAAGCATCTTTACATTTGTTAACATTTATCTAACTGGTATTTTTCTAAATTTAGTAAATTTTCATTATCAATTCAAGTTCAAATTCAATTTTTCTGTCATTACTTACACATTCAATTTTTCTGTCATTACTTACACATTCAATTTTTTTCCCAATTAAACCAGTTTCATTACTTAAACAGTGTTATATTCATTTTCAAATGCATATCTTCACCTAAGTTTAAGGAGGGACCCGTACGGGACCCCAGAGCACTGACGAACCCAATGGAAGACTAATAATCTAATTTCTTTAAACCTAATATCACGTTTACATCACGTTTCGTCTTTCCGTCTTTTAATCGTCGTGAGCGTTAACGGCGCTCAAGACTGGTGGCAGCGAATACCAACCATTGCGCCAAAAATTGGGAGAAAGGAATGGAGGATAGTTTTGCAACCATCTAATTGTAATTCACATCTCTTATTTTATTTATCCCCTTTTACGTCGCACACGCAACGTAACAGATGAAATTTTTTCATCTCATCTTCTGTAGAATGCTTTAACTCCAAATGTCTTGCAAGCTGCATCTGCAACATTTTACTAAACATGCACATGTTTAGTTTTCTTTTAGTACTTTCAGAAAATTAAATCTGCATCCTAGTATCATCACATGGATCTACAGTGGTCGCATTTAGAGTATTTGATAAACTCAAATTGCATCTATTATTATTGGTTTTACTCATATGTGAAGAATCGTCACTAACACTCTCTTCATCACTCGATGGCGACGAACAATCCGATAAATGAAAACTATCATCTGTATCATCTTCAGAAATATCATTACTATTATGATCCTCGTGACCAACCAAGTTATCCTCCGGTAGGAAAGATCTTGTTTTTGTATGCACAGGCAAAACGGTTTCATTTATGCTGAAAGTGACATTTTTGCGCGTTGCAGGAATTTCATCCTCTAAAACAGATATCAAAGACAATGAAATAGAGACATTAAAATAAACTGTACAAGTATTATCCAACATTGATTTATATGTATTATCTGTCAAAGAGGTATTTATACTCTGAGCTATTGATGTTAATATATTATTCACTTTTGAAAGTGAAATGTCTGTCATGCTATTTACAACTTCATGCTGTGCTGCTTCCAGTGACAACGTCTGTATTCCTCCGGACTAAGTCATATAAATTATTTTTCAAAATAATGATAAGTAGTGGTTACATGCGGATCCTAAATCACTGGCGTCAGCATTTTTTTGCTGACTCAGCAGTAATTTGACATCGTCAGCGGAAATATCATACCCCCCCGACAACTCCCACCCCATGACCTTGAACTGAAATTTGACACCCTCAACCTACCCTACCCCCCTCAGCAGAAATATGACACCCCACCCCACCCCACCCCACCCCACCCCACCCCACCCCACCCCTACCCCCATGACCTTGAACCCAATTTCTGCTGAGGGGGTGGGGCCACCCCATGACCACCCACTCAGCAGAAATACCCACCCTATGACAACCCCCACCCCATAACCACCAGACCCCGCAGTAATTTGATACCATCAGCAGAAATATGACACCCCCCCCCCATGACCTTGACCTATTTCTTCTTATCGGAAGACGACACAAGACCCCACCCACTTTTTCTACATCTTGGAAATGAGATCTTTTGTTGGCGCAGCAAATTTGACGCTGCAATTCGCAACTATAGAAGGTAGAGGTTTTGCTCACGACCTTGAACGAATTTTTTCTACGTCCTGGAAATGCGGTTTTTTGTTGACGCTGCAGAGTGAACTGCAATTAAACACCTTCGTCAATGACAGCCCCACTTTAATAAAATGGGAGAAAATTGGCAATGTGCGTCATATGTAGTTTGTCAATTAGAAGTGCAAGGATACTTGACGCGTTTGTGGAAAAGAGAAATGGAGGCCACGTTACTGCGGGAACTCGAACGCATCACCGAATTATTGGCGCAGCGGGCGATAAACATCAATACCAGTGCATCGAATTGATAGAGGAATTGATTACAAATGGGAGACGATTTATCAGTCGAAGGACGGCGAGATATAGAAGCATACAAAGAAAGAACCGACGCCTTGCGTAGGATATTGTATCGTGACAATGATCATCCTGGTGGTCGTAAGGAAATATTACTAAACGAACTTGCTTGTATAGAACAGCTTTTGACACAACGTATTGCAGCCATAAGTAGTAACGACGACCGAAACGCATGTCTGGTGCAATGTAATCAATGCATTGATTTAATGATAGAGCGATTGCAACTCGAAAAGGACTTATCAACTGGTTTGAAAAATAGTTTAACTGTATCGGGGCCCTGACTGTGCTGTATGGTTCGTGAATGAACATGTGAACCTTGTACGAAAAATTGCACCATTATTTAATGCGATTGTGCCCATGACAAATTTGACGGGTGATGAAAGAGAAAATTATATGAACGCAACGCATTGTTATATTTGCGAAAAACCATTCGACATCGACGAAACAAAAGTTCGAGATTATTGCCATTTCACTGGTCGTTACCGAGGACCTGCTCATCAAGGACGTAATTTAAATTATAAAAATAAACGTTTTATACTGATAGTGTTTCATAACTTATCGGGATACGATGCCCATTTTTATCCGACTTCGAAAAGGAGGAGGATACTCAATTCGATGTGTATGTACTTTTTTTTATGTATGTTCACCGATTACGCCGAGACGGATGGACCAATCAGAACGAAACCTTTTGCATCTGGAAGAATATGTCTACCGATTGCTCCCGTTAAAAACATTTTATATTTTTTTATTTCGAACGCTTTTTATTGCAAAAGAACGTACTATTTCATGTACGTGCGGCGTACGATCGCCGATTACTCCGAGATGGATGGACGAATCGGAACGAAACTTTTTGCGTCTTGTAGAGTATAAACCCCATTGGTCTCGTAAACTAAATATTTTGCATTTTTTCATTCCTAACGACTTTTTTTCTAAATGTATGTTCGCTGATTACTCCGAGAGGGATGAACCAATCGGAACGAAACCTTTTGCATCTTCTAAAGTATGTGTCCCGATTGGTCCAGCTAAAAAAACATTTTGCATTTTTTCATTCCTGACGATTTTTATTGCAAAAATCGTACTATTTGATATACGTTCGGCGTACGATTGTCGATTGCTCCGAGACGTATGGATCAATCGGAACGAAACCTTTTGCATCTGCTAGAGTATGTCTCCCGATTGGTCCCGTTAAAAAGACATTTTGTAATTTTTCATTGCTAACGATTTTTTTACAAAGAACGTAATGTTTGATTTACATTTTTCACCGATTACCGCGAGACGGATGGACCACTCGGATCGAAAATTTTTCATCTTGTAGAGTATATCTCCCGGTTGGCTCAGCAAAGAAATTTTTATATTTTTCCATTCCTAACGACTTTTATCACGAAAACGGTAACACTTCATTTATATCTTTCGGCGTTTATGCTGCAGGGAATGTACCAATTGCGATGAAATCTTTGACATTTAGTAGGAGGTATATCCGCGATGATTCCACTTACAAAAATTTATAGAATTTGTTAATAACTACTGTTATAGCAAAAAATCTATTCGTTCATGTTACTCTGCAAGGAATGTATCGTTCGCGATGAAACCTTTCATATTTAGTAGGATATACAGGGTATCACGCGACTTCCTCAACAGCCGAAGAGGGATGATTGCTAAGGTGATTCTAAACAACTTTTTCTTTTTACCAAAATGTTGGTTCAGGCTTGGTTTTCGAGTTAATAATAAAAAACACCGACCAATCCGAGCGCGTATAGCGCGCAGTCCGAAGGTCTGCAGTGTCGGGTACGAAAACCGGGCCTGACGTAGGTCGCAAACGAACGGCTTGGCACCCCGTTGGGATAGCACAATAAAAAAACTGAACTGGTTGAACATTTTTAGTCGTTGTTTAGAATGAATACAGAACCTAATCTCTTGTCGCCTGTCATAATGTAAAAAAGGAAATTCTAAGGATTCTGAACAACAAATAAAAATGTTTGACGTGGAATAATTAATAAACGTTTGAATTGGAGGCTACGTTAATGATGAAAAATTTGAAAACAATTTAAATGAAACTTACCCATTAGTTTCTAAATTAACCTGCTACGCTGAAAGCAAATAATTCCCACTAGGTCACTGGATCGATTCTGAACATTCGACGAGGAAACACCTCGCCTATTATTGATACCTAAGTGCAATAAATGAGGGGAGTTCACTGGCTCGATCGTGAAAACAGCTTGTAACGACCCGATAATCAAACGCAATATCTTTTTATTTTCATTTTCCTTATTGTAATTAATTTTTATATTTCATACAAAGTGTTCTATTTTATTTCTATTGTTAATTAGTGTATAAAATTTTTGTAATAAATATTTTCATTTTTCGTCGATAACCGAGTCTGTTAAGGGGGTAGACACGGGTAATGCAGCGAGGTGACATTACCGGCAAAAATGGGCCTAAAAAGGGGTTTACGGGAATACACTTTTCGTCCTTATATGAGAAGATTTGGGGCTGGGTGAGGGCTCATTCGAAAGAGGAAGGTCCAATGCAGGGCGGTCTGGTCATGGTTCAATGAGATTGTGTCGATATTTAATAATATGAGTGTCCAAAGTAGAGGAAGAATCGACAAAATACATCCGCAGATTCCAAGTATTTTTTAGGTCACTAAAACAGTTCTGTGACTCAAACGGTGACCAGACCGCCCTGCATTGAACCTTCCTCTTTCGAATGAACCCTTATTTAGATCAAAATCTTCTCATATAAGGACGAAAGTGTATTCCCGTAAAAGCATTCCCAAAGACGAGTTCCGCCATTATCTGGATACTACAGAGCAAGTTACGTGACAAATTTAGTTCAGCTAGTAGTTATAAGGTGGCGTCTAAGTAGAAAGGCTGCCGATCTGGAATCGTAGCCAGAATCAAGCGTCAGCTTGATTACGTCACTCGAACTGTGCTACGAAGGCAAGCGAAAAAGGCAACAATGCACGAACGCTGAGTGAGACGCACTACAGTCATGCTGTCCTTCTCTCATTCTGCATGTTGAGATTGTCCTTTTTCGCTAAGATTTGACTGCCGTCCGCCTGGATTTTTCACAGCGCCCCATAACAAACCTCGCCTCATTCAAACTATATCGTGTTTGGTATCATTTTAATCAGAGAAATTTCACCAATGCGCTAGTAAAAATTTCGGTTAAAAAAAGTCAAAAATAAAAAAGTTTTATAATTGAATTAGTATTAGTCACACCGATATGTTTCGGCTCTTTCCTTTGATCATTGGACCTCTCGCTCTCTCCTCCACTGTCTGTCCCTTTCTACGTTCACGCTTGGCTGGCTATCGCATATAATCCGAGATTCGACACCTCTGCTGAATATATGAATTGTTGCACATATTCAACTTTCACTGTACAGACGCGAGGTCCCTCCATTTATTAGTTCTAATAGTACCATATTAATTTTTTATGCAGAATGTTTCAAGGAGTTGACACAAGTAAAAAAAATGCAATTCTACTTATATAAAAAATGGATTTGCATTTTTTGAGTGCATCGTTGCATTCACGAAGAAAATGAAATCACAGAAAAATATACATTATCATACCATTGAACTTTTACATAAACAGCTTTTTCCTATCTCTTACCAAATTCAAGATATAACCCGTCCCAATGGCATGACGTATCCTGTATACTTTTATTAATTAAAAAACATTTATTTAAAAAAGTTAGTAACTTCTTCTAAAAATAATTCTCAGATTGCAAGTTCCTTCGGAGCAGTCATATATTTTTCAGCAGCGAGGAGTGCTACGGTGTGCTATGTAAAATCCACGCGTTTGGTCAGTCAGAATTTATCGGAGCGTGACAATTCTATCATTTGGGTTGAAAGAAAGATAGCATGATCATCGTACATCTCACTCTAAACGCGCGCCAATGTTTCGCTTTCGTTCTTCAGGCGTATCGTGGCGATGCCTCTGGCGAGATGAGCGTTTGAATGTGTTTGTAAAAATACTTGAGGCGCTGTTGCCTTCCTAGATCGTGTTGCGCGCACGCTAGCTGAGAATTAAACCTTTCAAGTTCGTAACAAAACACGCAAGTGGCTCCACCAGGCCCAACGAAAAAACTACTGTAATACCGACGTCCCGAATCGGTGACGTCACGTACTGGGCCTACCCCCTTAAATTCATTGATAAAAGTTTAGTCGATAAGTCAGACGGTAAAACAGTTTACCGATAAATTATCGACGTCTGACCACGCACGCGCCAGCGCAACCCCAGTGAACACATAGCGGGGTAGAATTCTAGAGCGGGGATGCTGGACCACCACGTGATGGGGAAAACCCAGCTACCCCAAGAACTCTATGCGGAAAAAAAGTGCCGACTCAGCAAGATCTGAGTATAAATAGAGGCGTTCCGCACAGTTTCGAAGCAGATCTTCTCAGGCCTTGGTCTGAAGCAGACAATACTCTGAACAGTAGAGAAAAGCTTGCGCTGAACTGTTTAGGCAGCGATAGAGCGCGAGTTACAACTATTTCCTACTCTTCCACTGGTGGCGTGCAGTACCGCAGATCAGTGGACCTCCTATCCGCGGTTCGCAACGTGTTACACAGGTGTTACGCTAAGCCTACATTTAAGTGTAAAGAGCTAGCGAGGAGCGGAGCTCCTTGAACGGCCTGCGATTAACACAGCTCTGGTATAACCAGAAACCGATTGCGACCCATAGGAAAGGTTAACTGGATCCTAGTAGTCTAGCACAAACCTCTGGAATTTAGTTTCCATAATCATTGTTGAAAACCAAACAGAGTATTGACTGTACAGGAAGACCACGCCGCATTCGCGTTAGCGCTATCGATTATTACAATTATTAATTTCTACTTACATATATTAATTACTAATTACATATTTTTAATTGTATTCCCAATCTAGGGCGAACTAATTATAATTTCTTATTGTATTCCTAATTCTAGCCGCACTTGTTGTGATACTAGCGATTTTGTATTATATTTCAATATTCACTTACCTTTTATTTTTGAATAAACATATTTTCATTCTGTTTCTAGCACATTAGTGTTTGGATTTCACTCCTTAACCGCAAACCACACGAGCCTATAATCCCTATAACACAGAATACGAGTCGCCTTCTAAGGGAACCGCTCTCCCTACAAGTCGGTGCAGTGACGTACTCACTCTGGGTCGTTACAAGCTGTTCAACGGAACGTGTTTCCGCGTTTCCCAATGATAATTATCTGCTTTCAGCGTAGCAGGTTAATTTATGAACGAATGCGAAAGTTTCATTTCAATCGTTTTCAAATTTTTCATCATTAACGTAGCCTCCAATTTAGAAGTTTATTAATTATTCCATTTCAATCATTTTTATTTGTTGTTTAGAATGCTTAGAATTTCCTTTTTTTTACATTATGACAGGCAACCAGAGATTAGGTTCCGTATTCATTTTAAACGACTAAAAATGTTCTACCAGTTCAGTTTTTTTATTGTGCTATATCAACGGGGTGCCGAGCCGTTCGTTCGCGACCTACGTCAGGCCCGGTTTTCGTAGCCGACATTGCAGTCGCTGAGCCCGCGCGCTGTACGCGCTCGGATTGGTCGGTGTTTTTTGTTAATAACTCAAACACGAACCAACATTTTGGCAAAGGAAAACGTTGTTTAGAATCACCTTAGCAATCATCCCTCTTCGGCTGTCGAGGTAGTCGCGTGACACCCTGTATATCCGCGATGATCACACTCGCAAAAATTTATGAAAGGGTACAGCAGGATAAGATGGTCAAAAGTGCCCTTGAGCCGAATTTGCTTCACAATGCACCATTCGATAGCATATCCCAAAAAACCATGGTACACCAAGTTTCAACCCTGTACCTCAACCGGGAGGGTAGTTACAGGGTAAGAAAGAAAAAGTAGTTTTTATCATATTTTCCCTATTTAATGGCATTCAAAAAATCTGAAAAAATTCTAGAATATTCTAGCCATGTTTCTTTATGATAGTGAATTTTTTCAGATTTTTCGTCTGCAAATCCTAGGCGTGAAAAATCAAAAACGCAAAAAAAAGTCGAAAAATTGAGATTTCGGGTAGAAGCTTTCGAGATACTAGATTTTTACTTTTACAGTAGTTAGATATTAGCATGATTGGTGTCCGCAATTTTTTTCAGATTTTTCATTCTGGTGCGTCAAACCGAAAAAAATCAAAAACCGATATTTTCGACATATTTCGTGCGATAACATGAGAAATACTTTGAATTTTTACATTTCCTTTACACACTTAGTGCATTATATGATTTCTAACATTTGTGCACTGGATGCAGTAAAATCTGAATGGAGAAAGTGAAGTTATTGCAAATAATTGAAAATTACGCACCTTATCTGCTAAAATATTAGAAAGTTTTTCAACGTCGCCGATGGCTAAGTCGGCAAGGTGTCCGTCTATGGAACCGCTGGAAACTGTTTTGTCTCGAGTTCGCGCCCCATGTATGTACAATTTTATTTTTTTTCATAAAACAATTTTTTTTGTAATTATTAATTACATAAGAATATACAATAATCATTTAATAACGTATGAAAATAATTTTGAAATATTTTATTATTAAGTATACATAAAATAAGTGGTGCACTACCGATTTTCTGATTACGTATTGTTCTAATTACGGATAGCTCCCAATATCTTGTTAATTGAAAAGCCGCGTGGTTGTTGGGTTATGATGGATATTGAAAGCAATATATGTATATTTTACCTTCATTGTACATATAGCCAAAGAGTCGGTAGTGCACCACTTATTTTTATGTATACTTAATAATAAAATATTTCAAAATTATTTTCATACGTTATTAAATGATTATTGTATATTCTTATGTAATTAATAATTACAAAAAAAATTGTTTTATGAAAAAAAATAAAATTGTACATACATGGGGCGCGAACTCGAGACAAAACAGTTTCCAGCGGTTCCATAGACGGACACCTTACCGACTTAGCCATCGGCGACGTTGAAAAACTTTCTAATATTTTAGCAGATAAGGTGCGTAATTTTCAATTATTTGCAATAACTTCACTTTCTCCATTCAGATTTTACTGCATCCAGTGCACAAATGTTAGAAATCATATAATGCACTAAGTGTGTAAAGGAAATGTAAAAATTCAAAGTATTTCTCATGTTATCGCACGAAATATGTCGAAAATATCGGTTTTTGATTTTTTTCGGTTTGACGCACCAGAATGAAAAATCTGAAAAAAATTGAGGACACCAATCATGCTAATATCTAACTACTGTAAAAGTAAAAATCTAGTATCTCGAAAGCTTCTACCCGAAATCTCAATTTTTCGACTTTTTTTTGCGTTTTTGATTTTTCACGCCTAGGATTTGCAGACGAAAAATCTGAAAAAATTCACTATCATAAAGAAACATGGCTAGAATATTCTAGAATTTTTTCAGATTTTTTGAATGCCATTAAATAGGGAAAATATGACAAAAACTACTTTTTCTTTCTTACCCTGTAACTACCCTCCCGGTTGAGGTACAGGGTTGAAACTTGGTGTACCATGGTTTTTTGGGATATGCTATCGAATGGTGCATTGCGAAGCAAATTCGGCTCAAGGGCACTTTTGACCATCTTATCCTGCTATACCCTTTTTTGTTTATTAACCATTTAAATTCGGTCCATTTTTTTTCACTTGATGGTTATTAGCTAAGCAACAGAAACCCAAAATCACCTTACACTATCCTACACATACTACTGGTTCCATTAAAAAGTGTGAAATAAAATAATTTTTAACAAAAAACAAATCCGATTTCGAAATGCACTGAAAAGTGTAAAATAATTTCTATTTCATTTATACCAATATTCCATATCTATTAATAATATCTACTTAATCGTTATTTGATTGCGGTATTGCAAACTTGGTAATTAATATGTCGTAAGAGAAAAAGCGGAACGTTATAGGTCCGGCAGAAAACATTTGTAATTGCAACGATTGTATCAGAAATTGGCAGCACTCCTGATGTACATGCACTATACTGCAGTTCACGAGAGACCATACTTAACCCGCGCCGCTCACTAGGTCTAGAGAGATTTTTAATAACGTGTGTTATTTCCCTCTTCAGCTTGCTTCTTATTATACTTTGCGATCATATAAATGGTAGGCAGAAATATATGACGTACGATAACTGATAACCGGTGATGATACTGTAAAGTTTCACGATACAATGAAATTCCTATTATTTGTCGCAAAACAAAAATTATGTGGACGCAAAGTAAGAAGCAAGCTGTAAAGGGGAATCACACGCACTATTAAAAATCTCCTTAGACATCAGTAGGTCACTAGCTGCGCGAATTAAGTGCGGTCAGTTAATTCGTAATGGGTATATTGATTCCCGTTGAATATTGTTTATTTGGAATTATCAAATGGGTCATTTGTCACTCGTTGCCGACACCTGAACTAGGATCTTCCTAGTAGAGGAAAAGTTTTTAATTTTGCGCCGCCTCTGAAAACTTTGAAATATATTTAGTATCCTATTTAACGATTAAGTAGATTGTATGAATAGCTGTGGAATACAGATGTAAATGAAATAGAAATTATTTTATACTTTTTAGTGCATTTCGAAGTCGGATTTTTTTTTGTTAAAAATTATTTTATAATATAAAAATACTTGGCGAATATAGCGATTTATATCTAAAAACAGACGTTTTATTGTTGACCGACATTTTTGAAAATTTTCGTAGCAGCTGTGTGAGAAGTTACAAATTGGATCCTGCATATTACTATACTTTAACTGGTTTTACGTGGGATGCAATGCTGAAGCACACGCGTATCGAATTAGAATTATTGACAGATATCGATATGCTACTTTTCATAGAGCGCGGCATACGTGGTGGTTTAAGTCAATGTTCTAATCGATACGCAAAGGCTAGTAATAAATACATGGATTCGTACAATTACGATGAACCATCGCGATATTTAGTTTATTTCGACGCTAATAATTTATATGGATGGGCAATGTCGCAGTATCTACCTTACGGCGAGTTTAAGTGGTTTGACGATAATGAAATTAAAACTTTTAACATTCATGCGATATCCGAAAATTCGGACATTGGATATATTTTGGAAGTCGATTTGAAATACCCGCTAGAATTACACGATAATCATACTGATTTACCTTTTTGTCCAATACGCGAGAAGCCTCCTAATGCCAAACATGAGAAACTACTCGCTACAGTTCAGGATAAGCAACGTAACATCATCCACTACCGCAATCTTCAACAATCTTAAATTCTAAATTTAGAATTTAAACAATCTCCATAGCTTCGCGAATACATTAGTTTAAACACGCAACTTAGAACTGTAGCTAAAAATGATTTTGAAAAGAACTTATTTAAATTAATGAATAATGCAGTCTTTGGTAAACTATGGAGAATGTTAGAAATCACGTAGACGTTAAATTAGTTACAAAATGGGAAGGTAGATACGGCGCCGAGGCCCTGATAGCAAAACCAAATTTTCATAGCAGATCAATATTTTCGGAACATTTGGTCGCAATAGAGATGCGAAAGTTGGAAATTAAGTTTAGAAAACCCATTTATGTTGGTATATATCAAAAACATGTTTGTACGAATTCCATCATAATTATGTTTGGCCGAAATTTAAACATCTCTCTAAAATATTATACACAGACACAGACAGTCTTATATACGAACTGGAATGTGATGACATATACGATGTAATGAAACGCGATATACATCGGTTTGACACCAGCGACTATACAATGTTTACAGTACACCACGAGTAAATAAAAAAGTATCGGGATTAATGATGGATGAAAATAATGGGTGTATAATGACTGAGTTTGTCGAACTTCGGTCGAAAATGTATGCTTTGGGCGTAGAGGACAAACAGGACACGAAAAAAGTGAAGGGTGTCAAAAGTGACGTAATTAGGACAACTATTTGCTTCGATGATTATATACGTTCCTTGTATGATCGTTTAGAAGTGCATCGTGAACAGACGTGCATTCGTTCAAAATTGCACAATGTATATTCTATATGTAAAGAAAGAAGGTGCTTGGTCCCTACGATGATAAACGATTCATCATTCCACAATCCACAAGAACATTGCCTTGGGGACATTATAAAATAAATAATTATTCGTAAAAACATAATTTATTCTTTGCTCCACGAGTAAAATATTACTAATTTCCAAGTATCTTTATAAGCCTATAGGGTTTTGAGTTCTTACTAACCTTGCAATTTCATGAGAAAGACGTCTGACTCGGAGTTCTTACAAACCTAGCAAATTCGAGGTCTCCTCCGAATCGATGCAAGCGCCATTGGAAAGAATCGGGCAATCGTGAAAACACATAATTGAGAAATTCGACATTTGACGGTGTGACATCTAACGTCATTATGCAGAATAAGAAACGAAAGTGAGATGGCATAGTTGCCAAATCACATCATTTGAGAGTTCTATCGCGGTGTTGCCGCATCTGTGACTATTTAGCAAAATGAATTTGCTCGAACCGAGCGAGATTTTGATTCCTGGCCGACAGCGCGAGAGAAAGAGAAGGATCATGAATGAAACAACGTAGGGCCGAACGGCGGAAATATAGTCACACGCTACGACAGATTCGATGAGACTCTGTAATACACATAACGTACGCGACTATAAAACTTATAGGAATAAAAACTATATGGCATAAATAATTTCAGGAAAGGAATGACGAATAAAGGCATGTAAATTGATCTATAATATACAATATTTATTGATCGAAATATAATCAATAAATATAAACAATGTCTCTTCTTTCTCCGCGATGTCTACATCGTCGCTTACCATGACAGGTGTTATTGAAATTTTTTTCATCTGATATATAATACTGAATTTTAATATAATTGTATCTGCATATGCAGGGTGTCCCAGTCTAAGCGTGACAGAATTATATTAAAATTCATTATTATATTTCAGATGAAGAAAGTAATCAAAAAAATGCTATACGGCGGCCGCCGAGGAGGTAGAAGAGGAGAGAGAGACGGTAGGAGGTGGCGGTGGTGGGCGGTCTATTATTGTTAACATATACTAAAAATATATATATGTGTTGCGACGCGACGGTGAGAAGTTCCCACTCTTTCGACGCATCGACCGCTTCTTGATATATCGAAAGAGCCATCGACTGCCCCGTCCGAAGCTGTCGTCGAATCATAACGTGAAGGTATCCCTTGTTTCGAGCGGAAACACGTCACCGGATGCTTGAAGTCTCTTAGACAACCGCGCGTCTTTTTAAATATCAAATTGTATCGGGAAGCCGACCTGTACGGATCTATTGCAAAACCATTTGTGTAACTGAAATATAGACAGTCTAGTTTGCTCCTGGTGTATTCATTTAACTATGGAAAGCGCAAGCTCCACTCCCCGGCGCAACATATGTATAAAAAAACATTATAAATCATTACATATCTTTATTTCTTATTCCCTTCTTGAAATTATTATGTCATGTAGTTTTCATTCCTGTAGATTTTATGGTCGCATACTTACGTTATGTGTATTATTTCATTCATTCTACCCTACCAGCACCACGAATCCGTCGTTCTTTGATGTTTCCGAACATAGAAAAGGATAGCGCAAGAAGGATAAACAAATAGAGGAAAACTCGCAAGCACAACATTTAACCCAATATTATGCTACTAAATGTTGACCGATTTATATTGTGTTTAGCTTCATTTTAATCAGAAAAAATCTTCTTCACATGATAGTGAAATTTTTATTAAGTAAAAGTACAAAATAAAAAACTTTATTGTGTGCATTAGTATGGTCACATTGACACGGGACATTTAAATGAAGGCAATAAATCCCGGTTTCAGTCCCTCTTTCGACTTTAGCTACTGACTCTTTCTAGTCAGTCTTTACTGACTAAGCAATCAAATTCGAAAAATGATTCTCCTATTCCATAACAGTTGCGGAGTGGACCGGAAATAGTTATGTACATTCATCGAGTTTTCACTGTATATGGTGCAAGTTTTGGGTAAACTTTACTTTACCGGATCCAAAATTTTGGACCTTTTTTTTTGATTTATTGGTTTTTTTGCGTAGAATCTGAAAACGCAAGTTTCAACTTTAGGAATTCAGTGGTTAAAAAAAAAACATACATACTGATCGAATTGAGTAACCTCCTCCTTTTCGAAGTCGGTTAAAAAGTTATAAGCGTGTAAAGTTTGACATTTTTACATTTTGCTACGTTACTGTGACGCCATATTGCCTTATATATATATAACCTGATTGGTTTTCACATGGGTAGAACAGTCTGTTTGTAAAATAAATATAAACCTAACTAACTCAGACAGCATCAAATTTACGGTTTGCCTGTACCCGTCAAAGTAGTCGGCACTCACATGAATCTGCCTGCAGCTAGCGACACCGTTCATTGGTCTAAAAAGTCAATATGACGTCACAGTAACGTAGCAATTGCGCAAAAACTATCAAACTTTACATGCTTATAACTTTTGAACCATTGGATTCCTAAAGTTGAGACTTGCATTTTTGGATTCTCCGCATCAAAAACTATAGATTCAAAAAAAAAAGTCCAAAATTTTGGGTCCGGTAAAGTAAAGTTCACCCCAAGTTTTATAATTCATTTTTCTGGCATACCATTTCAAGTATTCTATCTGTAATTTAAATGATAAAAAAATATGATTATAAATATGAATAAAAAAGTTTTATGGTTGCACACTAGGGTGGCCCTTATTATTCGACTTCCAATTTTTCTTCGTCGCACCCGCTAAAATTTTGACACTTGGTGAAAAAATGATAATTGCAAAGTCTCAGCATGATTGAACAACAGCAACCCGTGCCGCAATCGAGTTGAAGTTTTAAAATTTATACGATTTCGCGTTGACATCGAATGTATTTGTGTCATTTTGTTTTATAAATAGTAGCAAATATTTTGTACTAAAAATATAATTTTTTACATGTATAATTTTATCGTTTGTGTACGATTTTCAAAAATATACTAAAAATTACTGAATCTTACCGCTAAAATTAATATGAGTCTTACTGCGTAGTTGCGGAAGCGGCTATCTCAAATACGAAAACCAATCTCCTATTCAGCTAGCCCTTAGAGTTCTTATATAAAATAAACCAAATTAGACAATATATTCTGATATTAAAAAAATGTATAGTAGAAGCTCTGCATGATAGATATACAAAAACGTTCCCGGCAGTGGTGAATATTACCACGTTCTATCTGATCAAGGGATCAAGGTTTTTTGGTTTTTCCCAGCAGAATATTTTAGAAGCGATCGCGTTATATCGTCCGAGGGTGTTTTATGATATTACCCGGTAAAGTCTCTAATGACTAAATGTATCTACTGTTAGTCACATCGGTCATTTTTCATTCTGTTTTCTGAGTTCGAAGTGTTCGTATCGTGAATTTAGTTTGAGAGTATAGTGGAATTGAAAAGATGGAAACCAGAAGCGCTGACAGAATATTTTTGTTGGGGCATGATGAAAGCCAAATTATCGGCTCCAAATTACCAAGCAATATAATGTGCATAAAGTTAAACTGGAGCTCCGTCCAAGCGCAGCTATAGTGATAAAGGAAGCGGAAGTTTTCTGGGCTAAAGCACGTATACCTACAAGAACAACGTACCATAGCATCGATAAGTTGTTAAAATTGCATAATAATTGGCATTTGTTACAACAATCTCGAAAACGCCGAAATGAAATACAAGAAAGAAAGGAAAGGGAGTTTCTTGATTCGTTGGATGATCTTTTTGACATCGCTCACTCTGACGCTTTAAATATTATTAAAATCGAAGAGGATAAACTTTTTCTACCAAATCAGCGAAAAAAAGGACGACCTTTTTTGGAAATGCTTGGTGCTGGCAAACATATAATGGCGAAGGAAAAGCGACAAGCAGTTCGGCTCCAGCAAGAAGAGTTCCAAAAAGAACGATTTGAAACCATGATGGAAGTATAAGGTATGACATATTTTTAATAAAGTTTTTCTGTTGGTCTATGCATTCTATATCTTATTTTTGTACCTGCATTATAGAAGAAACAGAACTACAGTCTTCATCAAGTAGTGGGACAGAAAATATTGTACACGATACTACAGATATTTCATTTGTGTCTGAATCTCTTACAATACAATCAAGATTATTAGAAAATTTACTAACTGTTGAACAAATTGTATACAGCTCCCAGTTGCCCAGCAGTTACATTATCCGGTGGCTCAAACGCTACGTTACATATCAAGTTTAACGCTAAATTTTAATAATTTTGTGTATATTGTTAAAATCCGAATACACATGCCAGTTTTACACGTGTAAAAAATTATATTTTTATTACATAATAGTCACTGATACTTTCAAAATAAAGGGCCCTAAACATATCCGATGTTAACTTGAAATCTTATAAATTTTAAAACTTCAACTCGATTGCGGCACGGGTTCCTGGTATCCAATCATACTGAAATTTTGCAATTATCATTTTTTCATCAAGTGTCAAAATTTTGGGGGGTGCGACCATGAAAAAGTCGAAAAAAAATTTGGAGCTCTATAACTAAGGGCCACCCTAATGCACACATTAGTACAGGTATTGTTTCATTCTCGGACCTCTTTCTCTCTCGAGCGCCCTATTCTTTTCTATGTCTGGCAGGAATCAAAATTGGCTCGATCCTGTTGCAATTGTAACAGATGTGGCAACAGCGTGACAAAAGTGTTAATACGTTGCGGCAACTATGCCGTACTTGTAGCTATATTCGCGTAACCGTTTGTGATGTAAAATTAGAATTTACATTTCGACTGATTTGTGTTTTTCCCCCGCCCGCCCGCGAGGAAGACCGGGCGCCAGCTTCTGCTCCGCCGGCTTCCGGTGCCGGCTACATCACGGGTCCGCGTGCAATGGCGCCCCAGCAGGGCGCCCGCGGCCCGCCGAGTCGCCCCCTGTGGGCTGCGGTGAACCATGGCCGGCCACCCTCCGGGGGTACTACCTCGACTCCGCTGCACCCCCCTGCGAGGGCCAGCGCTACTCTCCACATGGGAGGGACGGCCACCCTCCACCCGGAGTCACACGACCCCCCAGCGACGCACAGTGGTCCCAAATCGCAAAATCCTGGACAAAATATGAAGGTGTTCTTCAATTTAGATGAAAATTTGTACCTAGGGGTTTTCGAGGTCGGTGATTACAAATCAAAAATCAGAATTTTATAAAACAAAATGGTGGATCCTATATAGTGAGCGTGTGTACGAAAAAAATGTTATAATCGGCTGAAACTTGTTGTATAGGAGTATTTAGTGTTATAGATCATAAATCATAAGTGAAAGTTTTAAAAAACAAAATGGCGAATCCAATATGAGCGATGTGCATATTGAAAAATTGTATGTTCTTCTCGAAAATGAGTATAATGGTGTTTTTGAATCGCTAAATCAGGATTAAAACCCCAAATATTCTAAATAAAAATCTAAAATTATAAAATTGTAGTTTTTGAATAGTCGATCCAAAATGGTAACCCGTGATGGAATTATGTGGCATTTGTAAATGAAAATACTTAAGTCACAAGTTATATTGCATTTATTAAATTAAATATTCACAGTAATAAATAAAAAATGTAAAAATCGAAAGAAATATTAGATAGAATCATTTGAAGTGTCAGTGTCATTATCGGTACTTTCTTCAGTGGTAGCTGGTAGAATTAATAGTTTTAAAGCATCTGGTGTCAATTTCTTTAGCTTTCTGCTTGGTTGTCCCTTCAATGTCGAAATATATGGGTCTGATGACACTAAGAGCCGCAGGAATACATCTTCAATCGTTTTTACACGAGAACATTTCCGTGAAAAATCTTTCCGAAAGCTTTTTATATATTTATGTGAATGCTGTTGAGCTTCTTCAGACATTTGTCTAATCGGTAACAATGTCGAACTTATTATTTCTGGACCGTGAATTAAAATTTTATGTACCGATGTTAGCATGTAGTACCACGGATACAATTTTACAAATTTTGTTGCTACTTCAACAGCATGTTTTAAATTCGTATAAATTTATTTCGCAGTCGCTTGAAATAACTTGCAGTATTGTGAAAAAGCTTTTAATTAAATCTTGATCAACTTCAGTTATTGATGAAGATGTTGCGTAATTTTCAAAGAAACGGCGAGCCGTATTCCCATCATTAGTGCTACCAAACCCAGAGTTCGGACGGTCTACTAGTAACCCTAATTGTAACTGAAAACCTCGTTGAATTAATTCTTTACGGTCTTTTACCATTTGCTTTTCTTCGGTACTGCGGGTCTGCCATTTCTTTATTGGTAGTTTGTATGATAAGTGCAGACAACATTCAAAAAAGCGTATCCACGCGTGTAACGTGGACAATCCGAAACGGAGATGAACTTCACTGATATTTTGTTGCAGCATCTTATTAATGTTGTTAAACTGTTTTGTTGCTCTGCACAAATAACAGCGTTGATTGGACAAGGTGGATGAAATCGCGTTGCATATCTTACCATCGATCATCGTTAGTACAAGTTTGTATGAAATTGAAATTTCTTTTCCATCTATAATTGTATCGAAGGGAACAAGTTCTTCGATTTGTTTTTCAATATACGTTATCTCGGTTATATCTGTTTCCGTAGTTTCATGAAGAAATTGAATTTTGATGGACCTACAAAAACAACGGGATGATGGCTTTGAATTCTTCCACACAATAATTCCTGATTCAGATAGAAATTGCAGGAGCACTAATGATGTTAAAAGAATCTCTGAATCGGATTTTCCATCAACAGGAAATAATTGCTTATACATACTTTGCTGGGAACTTCCATCACAATCCCACTTGCTGATAAAAGTCATGTGTCGTAGTTGTGATGGGGCCAAGTTTTTAATAACGCTATTTTGTAATAAAAAGATCCGTTGAACTGAATGGTCTAATAAAGCTCGCAGTTTTACCTCTGCACTAAATTCTGTTATTGTAATATCCATTGCGGATGGATAACATCTTCGCTTCGCTTCTAATACCATTTTGTATGGCGGATATAAATTGCAGTTATTTGCCTTGCTTATAGTCCGCAATCCTAAATATTGTCTCTTGGATAATTTGTTCTCAATTACCAATGACATAGCAGTATCACCTGACAATGTTGTTTCAGCAACTTTCTGTACAGATTTTCTGTAAGCTTTAGCTCTCGACGGACTCGTTGAAGTTATATCTTTCATAACTTCTGAAGCATCTAGTTTTCCTGCATTTCGAAGACTCATATGTGTGGCATAAGACAATTGTTCGGGAGAAAAATTTTTTCGAATCTCCTCGGTTTTTCTTCGTTTTGACCTTTCGCTTGAGGTGGTAAATTCCAAAGAAGGTCGACCGCTTTTACTATCTGATATTTCCGAAATTGCAGGTATGCGGAACGCTACCGAAACGTTGAGCCATTTCTCAAAATTTTTTAAAAATTTGTCTTCGGTTCGTTTTACTTCGTCCCATTTCTTCCTCATTACATGAAATAGACTTCATAACGCTGATTTCATTTCCTTTTCAACTATCTGAATAGAGTGTCCAGTTTTCTCGGCCAGCTGCTCCTCTAAATGTTCAAGAATATCCCTTAGTGGGCTACGTATGTAGGCTTTAACCATGAAATAAATTTCTTTTCTGGTGAAATGTATTTCGCTATCAGAAGATCCTGTAAACAAATCAGTTTAGAGTTTAGTGTCTGTTATAATGCAGGTCAGGTATAAGGCACATTTTACAGCTTGCAGCAGGATCTTCACGATATTTTATGATTTTCGGTGCTTTTACATGAGAAATACGAACAAATGTTTTAGTTAAAAATCCTCAAGTTTTATTAATTATCTTCAAAATAAATAATTTTTTTCATCTAATTAGTTTAATGCATTTGTATAGTCAATAATGAATTAAATCAACTTGTTCATTAAAAACTATACAATTGCGCGTAGAAGAACCTAATTTATGCATTAGTTTAAAGAAAATTCTTTAAGTCTAATAATAAGTCCATACAAAACCATACATACAGTAACGCGCCTACCCTGCATTATAAAAAATAGCCGTACGATCCGGGTGACACTTAGTGGCAGCTAATTTTTGCAAATACTGTAAGATGAAAGTATCAACTACAAGCCTGGACAAGAATTTTAGCGTAATATTGCGTAATATGCAACTTAGTCTACATCTTTAACATTCGCGCGTGAAGTTTTACCTTTTATTATTCGTAATACATTTCCCTATTATACAGCGTTATCGTTAACTATTTTAAATAGACTAGTACTAATAAACATTCTACTTACTTCTAGGAATAGCATCCATTTTGCAGAATTGAAATTAATATAGTCTGTTTAAAATTATTCACTTTTCACTTTGTTCTTGCACACTGCACTTCACTGCACGAAAACTGTGTGACGAATGAATGCGGTAAATGAACGCTCAACATTTCCCAGGTATAAGATATAAAACCTTTACTCCTTGGTTTTCCTGCAGACACACTATTAGAGTGCACAACCCAGCTATTAAAATAGTCCCAACTAAAAATTCATTTTGCGGTTTGGGACCACTGTGCGACGGTTCAAAATTACAGGTCGTTTTAACCCAATTCGTGCAGTAAACACACACCCTTGCACTATTTTGCACCGGTCTGTGTCGTTTTGTACTATTTCGGGACAAAATAGGACATTTCCGTCGAGAGTTGGACGACAGAAAGTAACTGCATTCAATTTCCATATGTTTTTCACTATTACCTATACCTGTCAAACGTTACACATAACTATTTGACCTTAGATATATATAAACTTCAGCATGCATACGCATTCAAATAGCATAGGAATTTAAATCGACGTACAATACCACCATCTACTGACTCCCAAAAGCAATGATTTTAAAACATATGGCGTCCGAATGGTACGAATCCAAATGGCAAGACGTCCAAACGGCACGGCGTCCAAACGGGACGACGTCCAAAAGGAACGCGTCAAATCGGCACGGCGTCCAAAAGAAACACGTCCAATCGGGACCGTCCAAGTGGGACACCCCCCATTTAATAACTGTAACGTGAAACGTTATCACGTGAATATGTCTAGAGTGGTATCGCGACATTGACAAGGCAATATTTATCGAATAGCCTCGATATGTCTCGAATGTTCTTCGAGGACCTTTTGTATCGATGGCTATAAATTAAGAGCGGAGTTTAAACCATTTGGGTGTACGATCATATGTAAAATAAACAAGCCTAAATTGTAAATCCCTCGACGTGCGTGATCGAGCTGAGAGAAGGCCGGAAATCGAGAGAATGGAATAGTTTCACAGAATACTTTCCTAAAAGAGTAATTTATGATAGACCATAGCTAATTCGTTGTTTTCGACCAAGTCACGAACGGCCCTTAAAAGTAACGAAGTCTTTTCCTATATCCTGTCTTTTCATGCACTCTAAGAGGGTCGTAAATTTCCTCAAGAGTTGCCTTTTGGCAAGTACAAGGTATTGTCTTTTCCTATTTTCTCTGGGTCCCACGCTTTCTCGTAGCACATGTGCGCTGCAACGTTTCTAGCGTTTTGGCGGAGCACCTCCACTTCCACGCGCCTGAGGGTGGACCATAGCCAGGAGAAGGGGCCCACGCAAGACGGGGTTGATTCCACCACCATTGGACGAGGGATGATCCTGAGGGAGGATCCAGGATCCACGAAGGAAGGGGCATTGACGGACAACGCGCGAAGATCTCCTCCGCCAAACGCAGAACCGGCAGAATGATTTTATCGTTTAAAATAGACGGATCTTTCTCGCTCTGGAATCTAAACGCACTGGATAACTTCAAAGTCTTGCTCAAATTATTAGACGAATAAATCACGAAGTTAAAACAGTGAATTAATAGTTTGGTTGTTTCATTTTTCGCGCCATGCGAGCGGAGCGCCTTCGCGCTCCACGAGTCACCTTACCTCCGCCTAAATCCCAGAAAATCCCTATTTACCGCGAACGGACACGCAATATGACAATATAATTGTTACTATATCTACATCAGGTATGTAATATACATTAAATATCAATGTCATTATTACTATATCTACATGAGATATAATGGAATATACATTTAATAACAATGCCATTATTACTACATCTACATAAGTAATGTAATATACATTTCAATTGAATATAATTGTTACTAAATGTACATCAGATATGTAATATACATTTAATAACAATGTCATTATTACCATATCTACATGAGATATAATGTAATATACATTTAATAACAATGTCATTATTACCATATCTACATGAGATATAATGTAATATACATTTAATAACAATATCATTATTAGTATATCTGCATTAGATATGTAATATACATTTAATAACAATGTCATTATTACTATACCTACATGGGATATAATGTAATATATATTTAGCAACAATGTCATCATTACTATATCTACATCAGATACGTAATATACATTTAATAACAATGTCATTATTACTATACCCACATGAGATATAATGAAATATACATTTAATAACCTTGTCATTATTACTACATCCACATGAGGTATAATGCAATATGCATTTAATAACAATGTCATTATTACTATATCTACATGAGATAATGTAATATACATTTAATCACAATATAATTGTTACTGTATTTCCATCAGAGACTTAATATACATTTAATCACAATATAATTGTTATTGTAATTCCATCAGAGACGAAATATACATTTAATCACAATATAATTGTTACTGGGACTTCCGTTTCCGGTGACTGTGTGCATGGTCAGTGTGAAAGGTGTGCAGAGGTTTTCAGTGTTGAGTAGCGGAATTATAGAAGTGAAAAGGTGGTAAAGGAGAGTAGTGGATAGAGTTTGCAAGGTGCTGTTTGAGTGTGTAGAAAGAGTAGTGACGGGAGTAAGCAGGTGAGGAAGAAAATTAAGTGGAAGTAAAGTAGGGTTAGGGTTAGCAGCGGGCACGTGGGTAGGAAGGATAGGTGACGGGTGAGTGGCGCTGAGCGACAGTGGCGACGTGTGGTGGAGAGCGCGGAAAGACGTAGGGCGCGCGAAAGTTCAAAGTAGTTTGGTAAAGTCTCGGCAGTAAGGAATTTTGGGGAAGGAGATAGAAGGAGATTCAATTGCGACAGGGAGGGCAGGGGAATGATGATATGAAGGGGAACAAAGTGGAGGAAGGGAGAAAAAGGGGAAGACCGACAAAGGTGGAGTCGTTGAGTAGGGGGAGGAAGGGGATTTTCGGGAATATAGAAGATTTGTTAAGTAAAGGGAAAAGAAAAGAGAGGGGTATGGAGGAGGAGAAAAGATAGTGGGGAGGAAGAGGAGATTTTTATAAGAAGTAGAAAAGTGGAGAGAACTCCAGAAAAGGTGGGAATAGAGAAATTGGAATTAGAGAGAATGTTAAGAGAGATGAGAGAGGGGATAAGAAAAGATATTGGAGAAGATATAAAGAAATTAGGGAAGGAAATGGAGGAAGGGAGAAAGGAACTGACAAGACAGTTGAGTGAGATGAGGAAGAGTTGAGAAAGAGAAAGAGTGGAACTACTGGGGAGAATAGAAGTGCTAGAAAAGAAAATGGAAAGGCTGGAACGAAAGGAGAAAGAGAGTCAAGGAATGGGGGGAAACGAGTAGGGGAAGATAGAGTTGGAGAGGAAAATGAGGGAACTAGTAGACAAAAAGGAGAGGGTAGGGAGAAGAAGAAATATTATAGTAAAAGGAGTGGAGGTGGATGGAAAGGAGGATAAAAAAGTCATAGAAGAGATATGGGAGAAAATAGGGGTGAAAGAAAGAATAGAAGAAGTAAAAAGGGCGGGCAGGGTGAATAGGGAAGGAAGAAGTGTGATGCTAGTGAAGATGGAGGGAATGGAGGGGAAAAGGAAAGTAATGATGGCAAAGAGTGAATTAAAAGGGAGACACGAAAGAATAGAAGATGATCTGACTACGGAGGAGAGAAGGGCGAGATGGAAGATAGAGCGGGAAGCTGAAAGGGCGAGGAGGGAGGGAAGGAGAGTACAAATAGGATATATGAGGATGTGGGTAAACAATAGAGTGAGAAGATGGGATGAAATAGAGGAAAAATGGATAGAGGATCAGGGAAACGAGTAAAGAGGGGTACAAAACAGAGAGGAGAGGAAGAGGAGTGTGTGAAAAGAAGAGTAGAAGGGAGGATAGGAGAGGATAGGAGCATGTACAAGGTGGCTTTTTGGAATGTGGCTGGTTTGAAGAATAAAGACAGGGGGTTTTGGGAGGGAATCAGAGAATGGGATGTAGTGATTATGTGTGAAACGTGGATGGGCAGAAGGGAATGGGAGATAGTAAAAGGTAGGGCGACGAAAGGGTATGTTTGGGAAGTACAATATGCAGAGAGGAGAGGAAAGAAGGAAAGAGCGATGGGAGGGATGATCATTGGAGTGAAGGAAGGAATTAGAATGGAGAAGGATGAAAAGGAGGGGGAGGAAGAAGGAATAGTAGCACGAAAAGTATGGCTAGGGAAGGATGTATGGAAAATAATAGGAGTGTATGTGAATAAAGATCTGGAGAGGAAGATAGGAAGACTGAGGGAATGGATGGAGGAAAAGGAGAGGGGGGGAAGGGTCATAGTAGGTGGAGACTGTAATGCTAGGACGGGTGGACAAGGAGGTAGAATACAAAAAGAGGGGGAAAGAGAAGAAGAGTTGAGAAGATCGAAGGATAAGAAAGTGAATGGAGAGGGAAAGAGATTGTGTGAGTTTTTGGGAGAGTTCGGGTGGCAGATAATGAATGGGGACATAAAAGGCGATGAAGAAGGAGAATTTACATACACAGGAAACGGGGAATCGGTGATAGATTATGTAATAGGTAATGGGGAGACGAGGGAAAAAGTGGATAGGTTGGTAGTAGAGGGGAAAGTGGATTCGGATCACCAACCAGTGGTGGTATGGATAGAAGGAGGAAAAAGGGAAGAAAGAAAGAATAAGGGGAAGGGAAGAGGGGGGAGAAGGAGAAAAGGGTGGTGGACGGAAGAAAGAAGGGAGGAATTTGCGAAGAAGTATGAGGATGGGGAGGGTGAGGGAAAGGAAATAGTTGAAGAATGGGGAGATATAAAGAGAAAAATAATAGGGGTGTTAGAAAGGATGGAGAAGAAGAAGGAGAAAAAGGAAGGGAAAGGGTGGTGGGATGAGGAGTGTAGGGAGATGAAGAAAGAGGTTGAAGAGGAATTGAAAACATGGAAAAGGGAAGGGAGAAGTGGGGAAAAATTTAGGAGGGCGAGAATAAACTAGGCGCGTTGTGCAAAGAGAAGAAGAGAAGGGAAAAGAGAGATGGGAGAAAGAGATAGAAGGGGTAAGAACAGAGGGAGAGGTATGGAAGATTGTCAATAGAGGAAGAAAGCGGAGGAAGAGAGTGAATGAGGAGATTGAGATAGAGGTGTGGGACAACTACTTTAGAGGTGTATTAGGGGGAGTTAATTGGAGGGTTAGAGGTGAGGAGGGAAGAGGGGGAAAGGAGGATCAAGAGGAGGAATTGAGTAGAGAGGAAGTATGGGCAGTAATAAAAAGGTTGAAAGAGGGGAAAGCAACAGGAGGAGACGGGATTCCGAATGAAGTATGGAAGTATGGAGGGGAAATAGTAAGAGAGAGAATATGGGAAATTTGTAATAGGGTATGGAGAGGAAAGAGTTGGCCAGAAGACTGGTCGGAGGTAGTGGTAGTGCCCATAGTTAAGAAAGGAGAAGGAGAAAAGGTAAAGGATTATAGAGGGGTGATGTTGACGCAGACGGCGTATAAAATATATGCAGCAGTGTTAGCAGAAAGGCTAAGAAAAGAGATAGAGGAGAAAGGGGCACTTCCCCCAAACCAGACAGGATTTAGGAAGGGAATGGGGACAATGGATAACATCTATGTACTGAATTATTTGATAATATAATTGTTACTGTAATTCCATCAGAGACGAAATATACATTTAATCACAATATAATTGTTACTGTAATTCCATCAGAGACGAAATATACATTTAATAACAATGTCATTATTAGGGGGTCACGTGACGATAGCAGGCAGTACGTGTCGGAGAGAAGTGAAACAGAATCACTCAATTCCAAAGGAAAATCTGAACGGATAGAGGTGCAATAAATACCGCTGGAAAGAGGAAAAACCAAAGAATACAGGTGTATAAAGGCATCATAAAGGTACACGGAAACAAGTTACTTAAAAGAAATGAAACTGGCGAAAGAGGTAAGAGGTTAGGTTGCCTAATGAGCTACATGGAAAAAGGCGATATTGTAGATTAATAAACGACGTGGAATAATACGTCGATAAATGTAGATCGATTGGATGATAAACTGATAAGATAAAGAAGAACGAAGGTAGCGACACCTAGAAGCAGACCAGAGCGGCCGCGTCAAGTCTGGCGCAGCCACGTAGAGAAGTATAGGCATAGAAGCGAACACAGAGAGAGAAAAACATAGATGAGTAAGACAGGAGAGACGGAGAGCCCAAAGGATTCCGGAAAAAGAGGAAGGCCGACTTTAGCTGAACAGCTTGGGAAGTATAGGTCGGGCAGCCAAGGATCATTGCTGGACTCTTTTAAAAGAAAAAGAGAAGAAGAAGAAAGAAGAAGAGTGGAGAAAGAACTGATAGAAAATTTCCAAAAAGCAAGAAGAGTAGGAAGATCACCACCGCAAGAAGCTACGGAAGGGGAAGGAACAGAAAGCGAAGGAACAGAAGGCGAACCTAAAGATATAAAAATGGACAAGTTAGACAGATTGACTGAGCTTGTGCTGACAGTGAAGAAGGACACACAAGATATTAAGAAAGAAAACGAATCCATAAATAAGGAAATAAGAGAACTAAAAGAAGAATGGAAAAGAAAGCAAGAAGCATGGGAGCGAGAAAAAGAAGAAATACAGAAGAGAATTAAAAATCTAGAAACGAAAAGAGATAAGGCAGACGAATTAATTGAAAGAATAAACCGTATAGAGCGAAAAGAGGAGGCAAGAGAAAAAAGGGAGAAACGAAACAATATCACACTGAAAGGAGAAGAACTACCAAGAGGCGAAACACCGAAAGATACGGCAGTAAAGGTAATATCAGAAAATTTGCAGGTGGAGGTGGAAATAGAGGATGCTTTCTGGACGAGAAAGGGAGAGAGAGGGAGTATTTTGATAGCAAAGTTAAGAAACTGGCAACAGAAAAAGGAGATAATGATAAAGAAGGGCAAACTGAAAGGTAAGAAAATATACATTGATAATGATTTAACAAAAAACGAAAGAGAAACTCAGAAGGCAATCTTAGGAATTGCGAAAGCGGAGAGAGAGCAGGGAGCACACGTGAAAATAGGATACAGAAAGGTAAGGATAAACGACAGGATTTTCAAATGGAAAGAGGGAGTAGGACTTGAAGAGGCAAAATTTTGGAGCCGACAAAGTTCGGTGACTCTCTAAGTTCAGAGAGAGACACCGAGCGAAACGGAACGGCGACAGAAGATAAGGCGCTAAGTACCACTCCTCCCGCGTCTGAAAAGACGAACAGGGGAGGAGAGGGAAATTACAACAATGAAAAGAACGAGAAAAGAAAACAGAAGGTACATGACAGGCAGCAGGTAAAGAATAAGACATTATCGATAGGTTTCTGGAACGTCGCAGGTCTGTACAATCAAGATAAGCAATTTTGGGAATACGTGGAGACATACGATTTTGTAGGACTAACTGAAATTTGGGTAGACGAGAAACAATGGAATGGGTTACAGAACAGGTTGCCGAACAGTTTCAACTGGAAATGTCAACTGGCAAAAAAAGAGAAGAACAAAGGTAGAGCGAGCGGAGGCATCATAACGGGAGTGAAGAAAAGGATAACAGAAAGAGATACACAGGAGGAAAATTCGGACATACAAGAAAGGAAGATTGAGATACAAGGTGCGCCGCCTCCGAAAACTTTGAAATATATTTAGTATCCTATTTAATGATTAAGTAGATTGTATTAATAGCTGTGGAATACAGATATAAATGAAATGGAAATTATTTTATACTTTTTAGTGCATTTCGAAGTCGGATTTATTTTTTGTTACAAATTATTTTATTTCACACTTTTTAGTGGAACGAGCAGTATTCGAAGTTTACTTGCAGGGACAACTTTGAAAAATCGCGATCGGTACATTCCTTGGAGGGTAACCCTCAAGAATAGGCTTTTTATTATAATAACAATAGTTATTAACAATAAGAAGTTACATAAATTTTGGGAAATCGGACCATCGCGGAATGATCTACGAAATGTGAAATCTTTCATCGCAATCGGTGCATTCCTTGAACCAGAACGTATTTTGCAGTAATGAAAACCGTTCGAAATAAAAAAATGCGAAATGTTTTTATAACGGGACTAATCGGAAGACATATCCTACAAGATGCAAAAGATTTCATTTCGATTGGTCTATCCGTCTCAGAATAATCGGTGAACAAAGCCAGAAAAAAAAAAAAAATACTGATCGAATTGAGTATCCTCCTCCTTTTCGAAGTCGGATAAAAAAAGGAAAGCAGCAGGGGAAGACGGCCTAGAAAACGAGGTCTGGATACATGGAGGAAGAAAGGTACTCACCAGAATCACAACACTGATGAACAAGGTATGGAAGGGAGAAGGAATGCCAAGGAGATGGAAAGTAGGTATAATTAGCCCTATATTTAAGAAGGGAGATAGGGATGATGTAAAGAATTACAGAGGGATAACGCTACTAAATACGGCATACAAGATATACGCGATGATTCTGGAGAACAGATTAAGTGCAGAACTAGAGGAAAAGAAAATCATACCAGAGACGCAAGCAGGCTTCAGAAAAGGAAGAAGCACAATGGACAACATTTTTATTCTGAACTACGTGGTAAACAGAGAAATTAAAGAAAAGGGAGGAAAGCTACATGCTTTCTTCGCAGATCTAACAGCGGCTTTCGATAAAGTAAACAGAAAAAAACTGAACAAGGTTATGGAGGAAAAAGGAATAAGTAACACTCTAAGAACGAGAATTAACGAAATTTACAAAGAAACAGAGAATAGGATGAGAGTTAATGGGAAAGTATCTGAAAAGTTTTGGACAACGAAAGGATTAAGGCAAGGATGTCCACTAACCCCTACCCTATTCTCGTTATACACGGCGGACCTTGAAGAGAAATTGAGAGAAGGACAAGCAGGAGGAATGGTGATCGGAAAAGAGAAGTTTTGGTCACTGTCGTACGCAGATGACATCGTACTATTAGCAACACATCCGCAGAACTTAAAGGAAATGATAAACAGAATGAAAGATACTTTGAAAGAAGAGAGTTAATGCTAAACGCTGAAAAGTCGAAGATAATAATTTTCAAGAAAGGAAGAAGTCAGAAGAAAAAGGAGATATGGAAGTGGGGAGAAGAAGAATTAGAAGAAGTAAAAGACTTCAAATACCTAGGGTATCACTTCCAGAAAAATGGAGGAACGGAGATGCACTGGAGAGAAACAGCGAAAAAGGCGATGATAGTGATGAAGCAAACATGGGGAATAGGAGAAATGAGATTCAAAAACAACTTTGAAAGAAGGATGAAGATCGACAGAAGCTTGGTGAAAAGCGTTATGATGTATGCAGCAGAGATATGGGGATGGAGCGAATCGGAGAGACTTGAAAAACTACATACAAAGTACATAAAATGGGTATTAGGATTGGACTTCAATACACCAACATATATAGTAATGGATGAAACAAAGGAGGACAAAATAAGAATAGAAGCAGGCAGGAGAGCAGTGAGATACGAAGAAAAAACAAGGACGAAAGGAATTAACAAGATAATACTGGAATGCTGGAAAGAGATAGATACAAAATGCGAGAAGAAAAGGTCAAAATGGGAAGAACAGAGAAGACAATACTACGAAGAGAAAGGAATAGAAATAAAGGAGGTTAAAGCTAGATGCACGGGAGAACTGACGCTAGCAGAAAATCTATCACAGTTAGACAGAGCAGAGCAGTGCCAATCATTTTATGACAGGATAGTAATAGGAAGGTATAATGGAAATTACAGAAGGATAAGGGAGGAAAAGCGAGCTTACTATTTGAAAGCAGAATACAAAGGAAGGGACCAGTCAATGACTGCAAGGTTCATATGTGGGAATGAAGAAAGAGGCAACAGATACTGGAAAAAGAAAGAGGACAACGTCTGTAGAATGTGTGGATTAGGAGAAGAGACAATAGAACACTTGTTAGAAGAATGTAGGGAAGTAGAAACGGATAATGATTTAACAAGGTGGAATATTTTGCAGGGTCAAGAGCAGGGGAGAAAATGGATGAGGGAAATAATCCAAAGAAGGAAGGAAATAGGCCAGGGACAGAAGACCTGAACGGACGTTATTGTATTAAACTTATAATGTACATATCTTATAAAATATTGTAGGCGCACTCACGTGCCAAACCCCCTTTCAAAGCCGAAAGGCAAGAAATAAAGCTATCTATCTAACAATGTCATTATTATATATCCACATAAGATATAATGGCATATACATTTAATAACAATGTCATTATTACCATATCTACATGAGATATAATGTAATATACATTTAATAACAATGTCATTATTACCATATCTACATGAGATATAATGTAATATACATTTAATATCAATGTCATTATTACCATATCTACATGAGATATAATGTAATATACATTTAATATCAATGTCATTATTACCATAGCTACATGAGATATAATGTAATATACATTTAATAACAATTCAATTGTTACGTCGCGAGCGAGTGATGATACGGCGCGCGACGTACAAAAATATAAAAGGAAAAAAAGAGATTGATTAAATTGATTAATCTTATTACTTCTTTCACTTTATGGGGAATTAATACGCGGTTGAAAACGGTATTTTCGCTGCCACCAGTCCCGATCGCGCTCGACGATGTTAGGTCGTTAACGATCGGAACAATTAAAAAGAATCGTTTAATTTTTATAATAAGATTCTGAAGTTGTTAGATTGAGTTCGTCAATGCTCTAGTCCCATACGGGCCCCCCGTGCGAATTTATGCAAAGATGGTTAGCGTGAATGTTAGGAAGGAAGTGTGTTAAACTAAAATGAATCGGAAACTAGTTATGTGTAACAAAAAGAAATATAATTTCAAAAAGTAAAGCATAAACAGTAAATGAAGTGGTTTACAAAAATTCGAGCTGTTGAAAATATAGGAAAAATGCAATTTAAATATATGTTTTAACAAGATCGGCGAAAATAGGTTATATTGAAAACTATTGAATCGCAAAACGGAATTTAAAGATGATTCGAGCGGCGATTTCGATGAACAGTTAAATAACGTTGAGAGGATACGGTCCCAAGGGGAAAAACTTCCAGAACCAACGGTATCATGGGCCGCCTCTCGTTATAACCAACGGAATAATCGTTAAAATTCCAAAATATCTTCGATACCTTAATAAGATGTTGAACAGAACGATCTTGGGGGAAAACTTCCAGGCCACGCGGTTTCAAGATCGTCCGTTTTGCCTCACTATGTCCAGATTCGTCGTAGTGGAGAAAATGAAATAAATAACTCACCAAGCTCGTTGTAAAATAATACACGATAATAACTTTGGATATCTTAACGGTTGCTGGTGTAGTCTGGAAATCTGGAAGGCGAAGAAAAGATGAGAACTTTGTCACGCACTTCGCGATCGGCCTTTCGACGGTATTACGATTACGAGAATTTACGAGATTATTACAAAACGACGCGACGCGGAAAAAGAAAATATATTAATGAACGGACGATTTAAAAGCAAAAGTGAAAAGATAGAAAATGAAAAGTATGAAAAGAGTTTAACGTATTCGTAAAGTCTTTTGCCGCGGAAAACGCGAACTGCAATCTCCCGGCACTCTGCCTTTTCCAGGACTTTACCGGGCAGCTAATTACAACGATTTTCGCACGACAACTCTTGCTTAACGCGAACACGGGCTCCCCGTCACGTACCTCACGATTTTTCGACGAAGAGTGATTTGCCTCAGTCAAGCGATCGTATCTCAGGGTTCGACCCGCGATCATGAGCCCAAAGTGGGGACATCATTTGGCAAATATATTGAATAACTAGTAATGAATAACCCGAAATTTTTCCGTTCTTATTTGTATTCCGGCGGTTTACGGAGAAAGGCAATCGATATTCATAATTATTATCAGATCGCGGATATATGCAAATATGTTACTGCATTTAATCGTTATTTGTTCCGCATACATCAATTTTTAATGGTTTTCGTATTTTCTAAACGCTCTACGTTTAACGTTTAGTTCATTGTCGATGTTTATTGCCTTAGTCGACCTTCGCTTGGAACGTTCTTGAACGTCGGTCGACAATTTCAAACCTCAGTGGTTGTCACGCAAACCCTCGCATTCTATAGTCATTCAAACAGTTTCATTCCGTTTCATGCTAGCTGTTTCGATCTTAATTGCATTCATTCTTTGTGGAAGAGTCGGCTGACGCATGCTTCGCAGGTAGGAGAGGTATCTCGCTAGCAGGGTCGAACAAGAATTTTCTTTGAAACAGCGCGGTTAGCTGGGAAATTTCTAAGTGGGTCGCACTGCTTAACCGCGCGGCGAGGATGTTTATGATACCTCTCCCTTAACGGTTTTGACATTCGAAGTTTTGAGCTACACAGTTTCGACTAGGCAATTACCCCAAGGAAAGGTTGACTTCGTATTATTTGAAAGAGCTAAATATAGCCTCCTTTATGTGCCTCGCCTGGGATTATTTCCAAGTGCTACGCACTGGCGAGGTACACAAACTTGGTATACTAACGATTAAACTATTGAAACTAATAAGAGAAAAGAAAACAAGAATTATCATTTTAATCTCGAACCCCTTTCTTTGTGCTCCTCGTGTGGAATATTTTCAAGTGCAGCGCACTCAACGAAGAGGCACAAGTTAGGGGGAGCGCGGAGAGGATACGGAAATGAGAAAAATCAAGTAAAATGCCCTTCCTTGCGTCTCCCGTAGGGGAATTTCTTCCAAGTGCAGCGCACAAGACGGGAAGCGCAAGGTCGGGTTATTGAAAAATTAACCCGGACGTAACATTATAATTGTTACTATATCTACATCACATATAATGTAATATGCATTTAATAACAATATAATTGTTACTACATCTACATCAGGTATGAAATATACATTAAATATCAATGTCATTACTACTATATCTACATGAGATATAATGGAATATCCATTTAATAACGCTGTCATTATTACTATATTTACATGAGATAATGTAATATACATTTAATAAGAATATAATTGTTACTATATCTACATGACATGTAATGTAATATCCATGTAATAACAATATAATTGTTACTACATCTACATCAGGTATGAAATATACATTAAATATCAATGTCATTACTACTATATCTACATGGGATATAATGGAATATACATTTAATAACAATGTCATTATTACTATATCTTTTTTTTTTTTTTTTTACGAGGGGTAAAAATGCCTTACGCACACCGAGTTAGATGTTCCCTCGGTAGTGTGGGGCTGCTATCCCATAGCTTACCCACTAAAAGACCCACCTCGATTTCACGTCATGATGCCGGTCGCGGTCCACGCCCCCGGAACCGCTGTTGAGCATTACTTCGGGGGCGGGGCGACATAGTGACGGCTGTTACCTAGTTGGTACCTCCCTACTCGGGGAGTTCTCCTTATAGGTGATACTCAGCCCGTAGGAATCTCACTACACTAGGTCAGGTTTTTTAAAATCGGAGTTTGGACCCTCCATCTGTCGTTAAAATCAGTTTAAAACATCTTATGCTACCGCTTGCGTCAAGTTCGTAAGTTGGTAAAACGAATAAATATATAAATAAATAAACGAATAAAATGTATTTGTTAACTAATATTAAAACTAGGACCTCGATCCACGAGGTGACAGTCACTAACAGTTCCTATCAATCTTATTCAGAGTTTCCTACTTACAAGGGACCTTACCCAATCGACACACGCCGATTTTGATGCCCTTTGAGTATGATATAGAACTCAAAAAAATATTTGACACGTATTTTTTTTTATCGGCAATCATCCATGCTGAAGGGGTGAAAATAGCCCTCAAAGTTGGGGTTGCAAAACATATTTTCTTGAATATCTCAGGAACTATTAGGTTTAGGCGAAAAATTCAAAATGGAATTTGTGTGTTTTTGAACAGCAAATTTTTCTATGTAGCCATCTTTTCGATAAATTTATTTGTTTAAAAAATATATTGAAAAATAATCTATTTTTGTCATTTTTTTCACCCTTTCAGCATGGACGATTGCCGATAAAAAAAAATACGTGTCAAATATTTTTTTGAGTTTTGTGTCATACTCAAAGGGCATCAAAATCGGCGTGTGTCGATTGGGTAATGTCCTTTGTTAGTCTCTGTAATTCCGTGTGTCCAGGTGTTTGAGAATCCGCTCAGCCATGATGGCGCTCACGGTCGATCGATTTATCGATCGGGAGTTGCCCATCTAGGTAACGCGTGAGCAGGGGTCTTCTCGCCGGCTCGCGCGCAACGCCGCCATTATCGATCACTGATTCACACCGATCACCACGTGCGTCTCAAAAAAGTGTTCAAGTGCGATTCATTCCAGTTCACGAGTCAAATCTTCAGCTCACGATCCCTCGCAACAGTGCGAGCGACCAGGATCACCAGGTAATGTTCACTTACAAATAATTCATTGAAACGTGAGCCGCCAACCACGTGTCAATCTCGCACGCGCTCAAGGGCACCATCACCATAGCGGACCGAATTAATATAATTAACGGGGCTTATTGTTCACGACTGCCGATCAATTCAATTGTCAATTCAACGGATCAGGTGACAGATCGAATCAATAATTTATATGTCTCATCTCAAGTAAGATCATTCTTCATCGACGAATCACTGTAATTGTAATTAAAAATCATTCAGACGATTCATTTTCTTGTACGTAAAGATTCAAAGTTGATCATTGTAAGCTCAATCATTATTTGTCAATTCATCGTGTTCACGCAATTTTATCATTGACTCAAATAAATCAATTTGTGAAACCGACCCAGCAAGTGTAAATTCTTTCCCAGCGCAATCCATCCAGGATTTCCATCATTCCTGAACATTTGGTCCTTCGAGCCGGATTGCGCCCTTGCTGGACTCGGTTTTCACAAAAATTGCTCATTGATCATTGTTCGTCTCAAGTCTTTGTCTCGTGTTCGTAACGGTTTGGTGGTCGGCCATCTTGGCATTTCTCTTCCATTCAAATTCACTGACACTCTCGCCACTCACCAGGTGGCGCTCAGACGAATCACCCGCAGTCGATAAGGAAGATCGATCCAACGAACGCTCACCAAGTCTGATCAACCCGCTCATCACTGATCATCAATGGCTCACCAAGGGAAAAGCTCAGAGAAATGGAGCGAAATGGACAGTTCAAAGGAGTCGCTGGAGGTGCCAGAAAAGAGCGCATCAGGCCGCTCATCGCCCGCTCTGGCGGCAACGGAACCAGCTCGCCGCACACCGTCGCCGCATTCACATGCAACGCGCTCAACGGCCACGGATCAACTGCCGATCGAGCTGCAGCTCAAAGTGCGGACTCAAAAGGGACGGCTCCGCAATGCTCACGACATCCTGACTTCCCTCAAGGAAGAAGCACAGCGTCTCTCCAAGGAGGAGCTGGACGACGCCAAGGCTCAACTCGATGAGGCCATCAAGGTGTTCAAAAAGGAACATGCACACTTTGAGGTGGTGTGGCCAAAGTCCCAGGCAGATCACCCGTACTTCACGGAGGACTGCCACTATCAAATGCAGCAGATCGGCACTCAGGCAAAGAAGATCATAGCAAAGAGATCAGCGGAACTGCCAGCTCAACCGTCCGCTCAATCAGGAAAGGTGACGTATTCCAAGTCAAAGCTGCCCGACATCGCGTTGCCAAGGTTCACGGGCAACTACACGGAGTGGCCGTCCTTCCTGGAGTTGTTCACTTCCGTAGTGTGCGGAAAACCAGAGCTCGATCAAGTAGAGAACTGAAGGGTTGCCTGCGAGGAGAACCAGCTCAAATCGTGGCCAGCCTACCGCTCATCGGCTCATCACTCTCCGCAGCTCTCGAAATGCTCAAGCAGCGCTATGAAAATAAGCGGCGTCTCGTCCAGGCTCACCTTGACCAATTGGTCTCACTGCCGATGGATCAAGATCACGCTAAGGCATTGAGTCAGCTCATGTCGACCGCCATGGAAACTCGGCACGCCGTGCAGAACCTGATCGAGCCAGGTAAGCTCGGTGACTGCCTGCTCGTCCATCAGGTGTGCCGGAAGATGGACCACGCCACAAAAGAGCGATGGGAGACCACCCTCGGAGTCACCACCGAGTACCCATCGTTCCAGGAGGCCATGGAATTTATCACTTCACGCATCCGAACACTAGAGCAGTTGGCCGATGATAAGGCGAGAGCGTCGGCCAGCAAGACCGCTCAAAGTAAGCCCGCTCAACCGATGGCTCAACAGACGATCACAAGCAGGCCAGCTCACGCAGCAGTCGCAGCAAGGCCTGCAGCTCAAGCTCGCCCGTCAGCTCCTCGCACCACCGAAAGGCTCTACTCGGAGCGACCATCGCCCTTCGAGTGCTGCGATTGCTGCAGAGGGCAACACTACATTGTGGCATGCGCGCTCTTCAGGAGCATGACGCCCAAAGTGCGAGCTCAAACTATTGAGGACAAGCGCCTGTGCTACAATTGCTTTGGCAGGCACAGCGTGCGAGCGTGCAAGTCAGCTCAAAAGTGTAAGCACTGCGGGGAGAAACATCATACGATGATTCACGAAGGCGAGCCGAAAGCAGCGCAAGCTCAAGCCGGCTCATCAAGATCGGCCTCCTCATCTGCTCAAGCCTCAGAATAAGATGCAGGTTATTCAACCCTCGACGTTTTATTTATGTCAAGACCGAAGGTAGTTTATGACTTCAATTGGCTCGGTGCGTAGACCACAATGAACAGCCTATGCCTCGAAATACGAACCGAGGCAGGGTCTTTGTTTAGTTCTTGCTAGGATCGGTCCTAACGTAAGCACGGCCAAGTCGTAAATTATCCAACGGTTTGTCATCGCCATTCCCGATAAGTTAGAGAGCAAGCGAGAACGGAAATTAGCTCTTCGTTGACCTTTTTTTAATACGTAGATTCTCCGGCGATCGACGATTATTAGGCAGTCTAAAAGGAAGCTCGTGACAGTTCGGACCGCGATCGACGACATGGTTCGTTCACGAGTGCAAGTTTAAAGAATATTAATAAGAACGCATATTATGGTCGTGACGACGACCCGTAGAGTTGGTTAAGCATGTACCTCTCTAATTTTACATTCTCACCTGGTATCATGTAAGCTGTCGAGCGTCGACCTGCCGGGTTGGGGACTATATGGAACCACCCGGACCCGTATTTGCTTACATGGTCAGGGATTATAATCGAATACCATAACATTTATTGCATGCATTTCCACCGGTCGTTAATATAATCAAATCGTAGTAATAAGTAAAACAAGGGGTTTTTTATGCCTACGGGCTTTTTCCCCATAAGCATGCAGAGCCAATAAACGATTATTAATATTTAGGCTCAAAAGTCGTCTGAATTCATTTATTAAGATACCCTCCTACTCACACATATTATTTCCTATTTTTGAAACACGGGATCTCTCCATGTTGGAGAGATTTCGACGAAGCATTTTTTGGTGCCTCCTGTGAGGTCTGAGCGGTGAACCGGTGGAAGTGCACTCGAATATTAGAAAGTTCAGCGTGAACGCAACGGCCGAAACGGGCCATGTGCAAAACATCAAGGCGTTTTCCTTTTCGTGGGAAATTTCCACGAAGTCAAGGCGTTTTCCTTCTCGTGGGAAGATTCCACGAAGTCGGGGCGCTTCCCCTTGGTGGGGGTGGGTCCTTCGAAAGAAGGGCCATGAGCGGCCAGCGAGGCCCATTCCTGACCTAACTGTCGACTTGGAAACACGTCGCAGAACAAGTTTAGAATTTTTTGATCCGTGATCAAAGTATTTTTGTAGTTTGTATTCATACGTGCAGTGATAAATAGACACAACAGTGCTGAATTGTACGTATCGAGTACGGACGAAAACAAGTCTTAAGGTGTCCAAAGAGTACCATCACCATCGTCTCCTGGAGAATCTCTCGTCCAGCCGCTGACAACTGCTGGCAATTGCTGACGCTATCCATCATCGCCAGTTAAGTGGTCTTATAATATAATTAATAAGTGTGTTCGCTTGTTACGCATAATTTAATATAAATCGGATTACGCGTCGTTCCGAATTACTAGGCGCCGCGTCTACTTTAGTCTACCGTGTTTTAGTTCGGGTGTAGTGCGGACGTTAGATTCCTCCGATTGCTCGCGATGGATAGAATTAAAGTGATTAACCAAAGGCGAACAACGCTCAAGATTCAGGTTACGCAGCTTGTCAACTGCGTCGCGTCGAATGAATACGATTTATTGACTCTTAAAAGGCGACTGAATCGGGTGACCCAAATATTAACCGAATACGAGGAGTTGCATGACGAACTCACGATTCTCGATCCCGATAACGACCGGCTAGATGAACTCTTAGAAATTCAAAACCGATATTACGTGTGCGCGGGGAAAATTGAAGGATTGGAAGTCGCCAGTACGTCGGCAGCGCGAGCTAACGATACGACCGGTAATGTCACGGGATTAAACACGACTCAAATAGAAGGGCGGCGTGTAATGAAATTGCCGGTAGCAGAATTGCCGAAATTTCACGGAGATACCGACAACTGGCTTTCTTATAAGAACACGTTTATGACCATGATCGACGCGCGGACGGATCTTGCCGATTTAGAAAAATTTTTATATTTAAAGTCGTCTCTCAAAGGCGAAGCGTTAACTAAAATTTCACTCTTTAGCACGAGCGATGAAAACTATAAAAACGCGTGGAAGATGTTAGTTGATACATACGAAAAGCGACGTACACTGGTCACAAAACACATGTATGCGATTCTGGATACGAAGGTTTTGACCAAGGCTACACCGAACGGGCTCTCGAAATTAATTGACGACGTTCGTCAACATTTGCTTATGTTAAAATTACTAGACGTGACTCCCGATAATACGGTAATCATCAGTATATTAGAAAGAGCGTTGCCCCACGACGTCCGGGAAAAATGGGAAGAATCGCTGAATTTAGATGTTCTTCCCACTGTAGACCAATTCTATAAATTCATCGACGAAACCGTGTCGCGTATGCGTACGCTTGAAAAGGCCGGCTGTCGCGAAAAAGCCGAGACGCAGACCGGAAGTAAACGACGGTCCGATCGAGATTCGCGCGCCACGAAAACTCGTAAGTCCGAATCCAGCGCGCGCACGTTCGTTACCGCTACTCCGTTTGCTTGCACATATTGCAAAAGGGCTCATTCAGTTTATAAATGCCCGGCTTTCTAAAAATTGACTACATCACAGCGTTGGGAGGCCGTAAAAGGTAAAGGGTTATGCCGAAACTGCCTTCGCTCTCATGCCGGACCATGTAAAGCGCCACTTTGTAGGCAGTGCAAACGTTTTCATAATTCGCTTCTTCATTATACCGTGACGCAAAATTCATCCGCCGTACCGTCCACGTCTCAACAGAAGTCAGAGAACGAAGCGACCGATTCGAAGGTTCCCCTGTGACAATCAGGTACCGTATTGTCTACCGTCGGTCACGTTCCCCGATCACAGTTAATAATGAGCGCGGTAGTCCGTATTCGAACCACCGACGGAATAATCACAAGGGTTCGTGCGCTACTCGACACTTGTGCGACGGCACATTTTATAACAGAACGACTCGCGCGACAATTAAACCTTCCAAGGCAACCATGTTCAATTCCGATTAACGCGATCAACGGAATGACTACGATGTCAAGGAGTTTTGTAGAGATAACATTTTATTCAATTCACGGCGAATTTCATAAAATCATAACGTGCCTGACCGTTCCACAAATTGCGGATTCCGTGCCGGATGAGTTGTTTCCGCGTGAATTAATTACGATTCCTTCTAATTTACGTCTCGCAGATCCTGAGTTTCACGTACCGCGACCCGTCGATCTTTTAATCGGTTCCGGTGCCACTCTATCGTTGATTTCAATCGGTCAAATTAAATTGTCTCGTGACGACAACGATCTATTTTTACAGAAAACCCAACTCGGATGGGTAGTAGTTGGCGGGGCGATAGATAACGCGGATAAACGAGTCGTTGCTTGTACGTTATCCGAATTGAAAACGCAGATCGCGAAAGTCTGGCTTATTGAAGACATTGACCGGGAAACCTCGATATTATCGGAAGAGACACTGTGCGAAACACATTACCGCGAAAACACGACACGCGAAGCGTCCGGACGATATGTCGTACGATTACCTTTTCGCGCCGGCGATAAAAACTTTGGCGATTCACGACGAAACGCGTTGCGTCGATTTAACGCGCTTCAAAGAAAATTAAAATCAAATGTCGCGCTCAAAACGGAATACGAAAAGGTGATGCAAGAGTATATCACTCTTGGCCACATGTCTTTGGCCGACGACGAAATAATGACCGGTTATTATATGCCTCACCACGCCGTAATAAAGACAACGAGCGCAACCACGAAGGTTCGCGTTGTTTTCGATGCGTCAGCCAAGACTGATAAGAATTTATCATTAAACGATAGGCTCATGATCGGTCCTACGATACAGGACAAGCTATTCGAACACTTGCTGAGATTTCGCACCCACACGTACGTGCTCACTGCCGACATCGAAAAGATGTACCGGCAAATCTTAATTCACCCTCAAGACCGGAAGTACCAGCGCATATTCTGGTATCACGATAATCGCGTTAGAACATTCGAGATGAATACGGTAACCTTCGGGGTTTCTTCAGCTCCGTATCTCGCGATTCGTACAATACAACAGCTCGCGGATGACGAACGCGCAAACTTTCCATACGCGTCCAGAATTCTAAAACGCGATTTATATGTCGATGACCTCCTAACAGGCGCGAATTCATTGGAGGAAATTCTAACGATACGCGACGAAATAATCGAGCTTTTGAAGCGAGGCGGATTCAACATACGTCAATGGGCCTCGAACCACAATCACGCACTTGATAATATTACCGAAAAGATCCTCGGAACGGACTGCGTGATCGATAATAATACCGTGGTAAAAACTTTAGGTCTCGGATGGAACGCGCAAGAAGATAAACTCGTGTATTCGGTAAAATCACCCGAAGCTCCTGTTAAATTAACAAAACGGAACATTTTATCAGAAATCGCGAAAATTTTCGACCCTCTCGGGCTTTTAGGACCGGTGATTTTGGCCGCGAAGGTCTTCATGCAAGAATGCTGGAAGACAAAGCTGAATTGGGACGAATCGGTTCCCCAAGCTCTGCATTCTAATTGGACGTCCTTTTCGAGTCAACTTCATCTTATAAACAATTTATCGGTAGAACGAAAACTTATCCTCGAAAACGCCGACAACATACAAATTCACGGGTTTTGCGACGCTAGCAAGGCCGGGTACGGTGCATGCGTCTACGTACGTTCTTGTAATCGGAAGAATCATACTCTCGTTCGTCTGGCCTGTGCGAAGTCGCGAGTCGCGCCGCTGAAGGAAATGACCATGCCGCGTCTTGAGCTGTGCGGTGCGTTGACGCTTGCCCGACTGTACCGAGAAATGCGTTCTACTATAGAGTTTCCGATTAATCGCGTTGTTTTTTGGACCGACTCCACAATAGTCTTACAATGGCTTAAAAAGTCCCCGGCGGTTTTACGGCTTTTTGAGTCAAATCGCGTCGCGGAAATACAAATAATCAAGGAAGCTGAATGGCGACACGTTAGAACAAGGGATAACCCGGCAGACGCACTGTCACGCGGTCAATATCCCGCGATATTTTGTCGAAACGCGTCGTGGTTCGAGGGACCCCATTGGCTACGCGACAACGAGAGCACCTGGCCGGCAGATTCGGAAATCACCGTAAACGATCTTCCCGGGTTGAAGAAAACTACGTGTTTGGCCCTTAAAATCAGTAAATGCGAATTTTTCGTTAAGTTTTCGTCGTACACGAAACTTATCCGCGTAGTAGCTTACTGTCTTCGCATGCTTCGGTCCAACATTTGCAAGGGAGAATTATGTGCGCAGGAAATAATCAATGCGGAGCGCACGGTCGTACGGTTGATTCAACAAGAACAATTTTTTGACGAGATTCAGCGTATTTCGTCATCGGGGGGAGCCAAGGGCAGTCGACTTGCGTCCTTGAGTCCTTTCGTTGATGAACATGGATTACTCCGCGTCGGCGGGCGATTACAAAATGCTGAAATCTCGTACGCGCAAAAACATCCGATTCTTTTGCCGTCTTGTCATCATGTTACCGATTTAATTATTCGCGAGATGCATGAACGTACGTATCACGCGGGTATTCAGAGTACTTTGTACACTATTCGTCATCGGTTTTGGTTACTGGACGGCAAAAATCAGGTTCGAAAAATCGTGCGGCGCTACGTTCGCTGCATTCGTTTTAGGCCGTCTCCCATGCAGAGAAAAATGGGCAATTTACCGAAACCACGCGTCGAAGAAGCAGCGGCTTTCACGCACACGGGCGTAGATTTTTTCGGTCCATTGTTCATTAAAGAGAAAAAACACAGAAATATAAATCGTGTAAAGGCTTACGGTTGTGTCTTCGTGTGCATGACAGTAAAAGCGGTACACATCGAAATAGTGAGCGATCTGACGACGGAGGGTTTCCTCGGTGCCTTCAGACGTTTCATTGGGCGCCGGGCCATACCTACTCACGTCTATTCAGATAACGGGACGAACTTTGTGGGTGCGAATAACCAGCTCCGTGAATTATACGTCTTGTTCGATTCCGATCAATTTAAAGAAAACGTAAACGAATTCGCGGTACATAAAAATATAACGTGGCATTTTAATCCGCCATTATCACCGCATTTCGGGGGCATATGGGAGGCAGCGGTCAAATCATTTAAACATCATTTTAAGCGTGTTGTAGGCGAACGCCTCTTTACATTTGAGGAAGTAAATACCCTCGCGATAGAAATTGAGGCAATTTTAAATTCGAGACCGCTGTGCCCTATCTCGTCGGATCCAAACGATCCTATTGCGTTAACTCCTGCTCACATACTGGTTGGTCGACCTCTCACGATGCTACCAGAAGATAATTATCTTTCAGTTCCAGAAAATCGATTGTCATCATGGCGCCTCATTGCAAAGGCACGCCAAGATTTCTGGAAACGTTGGTATACGGAGTACCTTAATGAGCTCCAAAAGCGCCAGAAGTGGCTCGAAGCCCGTGGCGAACTCAAGGTGGACTCAATCGTCATCCTAATGGACAAAAATCAGCCATGCATGCAGTGGCGGTTGGGCAGAGTAATGGAAATTCATCCCGGTGGTGATGGCGAAGTTCGAGTTGCAACAATAAAGAGCGCAAATGGCATTTTTAAGAGGAACATAACCTCATTATGTCCGTTACTTGAAGACGTTCAAGAACACGCGAATTAAGCATTTCCGTGATTATGATAAAAATTACGCATGTGCGGTAGTATTAAATTTATCGTGATATTGTTCGTTACACTCGCAACGGGGGGAGCATGTTCAACCCTCGACGTTTTATTTGTGTCAAGACCGAAGGTAGTTTATGACTTCAAGTGGCTCGGTGCGTAGACCACCATGAACAGCCTATGCCTCGAAATACGAACCGAGGCAGGGTCTTTGTTTAGTTCTTGCTAGGATCGGTCCTAACGTAAGCACGGCCAAGTCGTAAATTATCCAACAGTTTGTCATCGCCATTCCCGATAAGTTAGAGAGCAAGCGAGAACGGAAATTAGCTCTTCGTTGACCTTTTTTTAATACGTAGATTCTCGGGCGATCGACGATTATTAGGCAGTCTAAAAGGAAGCTCGTGACAGTTCGGACCGCGATCGACGACATGGTTCGTTCACGAGTGCAAGTTTAAAGAATATTAATAAGAACGCATATTATGGTCGTGACGACGACCCGTAGAGTTGGTTAAGCATGTACCTCTCTAATTTTACATTCTCACCTGGTATCATGTAAGCTGTCGAGCGTCGACCTGCCGAGTTGGGGACTATATGGAACCACCCGGACCCGTATTTGCTTACATGGTCAGGGATTATAATCGAATACCATAACATTTATTGCATGCATTTCCACCGGTCGTTAATATAATCAAATCGTAGTAATAAGTAAAACAAGGGGTTTTTTATGCCTACGGGCTTTTTCCCCATAAGCATGCAGAGCCAATAAACGATTATTAATATTTAGGCTCAAAAGTCGTCTGAATTCATTTATTAAGATACCCTCCTCCTCACACATATTATTTCCTATTTTTGAAACACGGGATCTCTCCATGTTGGAGAGATTTCGACGATACACAGGTGCAGTCGTCACCAAAACCGCTCATTTCACGCTCCTCGCAACGGCTCAGGCTCGTCTCAAGACCGACTCAACACTCCACAACGTTCGTCTGCTCATCGACTCCGGATCAGAACTCTCTTTCATCTCCGAAGAATTAACCAGCCAGCTCAACCTTCGGAGACACCGATCATCCATCACAATAATTGGTGTTGGTGGAACAAAATCAACTGAAACAAAGGGTGTGGTCACTGTCATACTCCAATCGATGCATTCACAACAGACTGTCTGCATCCAGGCTCACGTGCTCACAGCCGTAACGACAATCCTGCCATCGTTCTCAATGAGAACTCCGGATTGGCCTCACATTAGAAAATTGAGGTTGGCGGACAATGATTTCTTGACACCACGACCAGTCGATTTAATCATTGGAGCGGATTTCTACGGAAGGATCATCAAGCCAAATATCATCAAGGGCTCACCAACAACACCAATTGCTCAACTTTCCATTTTTGGATGGCTCGTCATTGGCCCAGTCAACGAATCACATTCAAACACTCATTATTCACATTTTGCAGTTGCTCAAGACGACCAGAGCAATCTGCAAGAGCTGCTCACCAAATTCTGGGTTCAAGAGGAATCACCAATGGATATTCCAAGCACGCTCACTCCGGAGGAAGAAGAATGCGAATCACATTTCTGTGCGACTCACACTCGTGATCACACTGGAAGGTACATCGTTCGCATTCCACTCAAGGCACCAGCATCGCTCTTAGGCAATTCACACAAGATTGCTCAAAGATGTCTACAAAGCACTTTGCGACGACTCTCCAAGGATTCAACATACAACCAGCTCTACTTCAAGTTCATGAAAGAGTACGAAGAATTAGGGCACATGGTAAAGGCTCCAGATCACCAAAGAATTTCATCAAGAGAGGCTGAGAACGTTGGGCCTGATGGGGAGATGACCTTGGCACATGATGCTTCGGCATCAGGAGGGTTGAGGGTCTCTTCTGACGGTTCAACACCTCAGACCTCTGCTCATCTTCAACCATATTATTTGCCTCACCATGGAGTTCTACGTCTCGACAGTTCAACTACGAAGCTCAGGGTTGTATTCAACGGATCAAAAGCTACGACATCAGGCAAATCAGTCAACGATTTAATGCATACTGGTGCTAATTTGCTCTTGAATGTTACAGATGTTCTAATTTGGCTTCGCCATTATCACCACATTTTTGCCACAGACATCACAAAAATGTATCGCCAGGTAGCAGTTCACAAGGATGATTGGGATCTCCAGCGAATCCTTTGGATCGATGAAGACCACAATGTCATCCCTTACCAGCTCACAACTGTCACGTACGGTACAAAGGCGGCTCCCTTCCTGGCGACACGAGCACTCATGCAACTTGTTCACGACGAGGGTCATCGATTCCCTCTGGCAACGCCTTCGCTCACACATGGCAGATATGTGGACGATATTTTTGGAGGAGCAGACTCAATCTCGGAACTTGTGGAGGTCGCTCAACAGCTGATTGCATTGTGCAACGCGGGCGGATTTCCACTCGCAAAATGGCATGCGACTCACCCAGATCTTCTACGGGCTGTTTCGTCATCCACACAATCGTCAGCTCCCATATCATTTGACGACTGCACTACCAAATTACTCGGAATTCAATGGATGCCTCAAACCGACAATTTTGGCTTTTCATCCACGATCACAGATCAACCAAGTAAGTGCTCAAAACGCCTCGTATTGTCCGAAGTGGCTCGGATATTTGACCCATTAGGTTTCGTCTCACCGGTAATAGTACGAGCAAAGATACTATTGCAAGAACTCTGGTTACACAAAATCAATTGGGACGATCCATTACCGTCTCAAATTGTATCACGATGGTTCATCATCAGAGAAGATCTCAACAGCTTGGCCAAGCTATCGATCCCAAGATGGTTCAACACATGGAGCAATTCAATTGTAGAAATTCATGGATTCTCTGATGCTTCTCAACTTGCCATGGCAGCGGTGATTTACATCACCGTTAGCTCTCCGTCCAACGACTCAATGACGTCACTTGTCTGCTCCAAGACAAAAGTTGCACCACTGAAGAGGCTCACCATACCAAGATTGGAGTTATCTGCAGCACTCCTATTGGCAAAACTCACAAAATATGTTCAATCAACGCTCAAGGTAAAGATCAATGCAACGCACCTGTGGACGGACTCTCAAGTTTCGCTCATATGGATCAAATCGCAAGCATCACGTTGGAAGGATTATGTTCGAAACAGAGTCATTCAGATCCAAGAACTCACTCCAAATGCGCATTGGAGGCATGTTCCAGGTACTTCTAATCCAGCCGACTGTGCTTCCCGAGGCATTTCGACAGATCAACTTCAACGATTCGAGCTTTGGTGGAAAGGTCCCCCATGGATGGCTCGAAATCAAGATCATTGGCCAGAGCAAAAGGAATTCTCAACTTTAAACAGCGAACTCGAAGTGAGACCCAATGTCTCACTCTTTGCCTCAGCTCAAAAGCTAAGTTATCATTGGGATCTCATTTACAAATATTCATCTCTTATTAAGCTGTATAGACTGACTGCACTTTGTTTCAGGTTTGCCTCACGGCTTAAGAGAAAGCTCGAAACTCCTCCTGTGATCATCATACCATCCTGCGACATGGAGAAGGCGCAGCTCTTCTGGATTCACGCGACTCAACACTTGTATTTCACCAGCGAAATCAAGACGCTCAACTCAGGCTCAACCCTGCCTGCAACTCACCCCTTCAGTCGCCTCACCGCCTTCATCGATTCGCAGGGAACAATACGAGTAGGAGGAAGACTCACAAACACAGCGCTCAGCAGGGATGAAAAACATCCAGCGATCCTCCCACGGGACGCTCACCTGTCGAAGATCATCATTGAAGATGCTCACAAGCGAACATTTCACGGAGGAACGCAGCTCACGCTCGCATACATTCGACAACGGTACTGGATCATCGGTGGCAAAACTCCTGTAAAATCTCACATTTTGAGATGTATCGTGTGTGCTCGTCAGAGGAGGATTCGTGCTCGTCAGATGATGGGTCAACTACCTCTCTGTCGAGTCACACCATCACGACCATTCGCTCACACCGGTGTCGATTATGCAGGACCGATCACAATGAAAAATTCAAAGGGAAGAGGCTCGAAAACAATCAAAGGATGGATCTGCGTGTTCGTATGTTTCTCCTCATCAGCTGTTCACCTCGAGGTTGTCAGCGATTACTCAACCGAGGGATTTCTGGCAGCCTACAGAAGATTCTCATCACGAAGAGGGATCGCTCACAAGTTGTACTCTGACTGTGGTACAAATTTCATTGGAGCACAGGCAGAGCTCAAACGCCTGTTCACGTCAAGTTCACAGGAGCACCGACAGATCGCATCGATTCTGTCAGCTGACAGCACTCAATGGATGTTCAACCCACCAGCTGCTCCTCACATGGGAGGAAAATGGGAAGCTGTGGTGAAATCAATCAAGTACCACCTCAGGAGAACAATTGGTGAGCTCTTACTAACATTCGAAGAGTTTTCCACTCTCCTCACACAGATCGAAGCGGTGCTCAACTCAAGACCATTGGAGCCGCTCAGTGACGATCCCGACGACATCTCTGCGCTCACCCCAGGACACTTCCTCATCGGTTCAGCGCTCAACACGATACCAGAACCATCACTGCTCGACGTCTCACCAGGTAGATTGTCGAAATGGCAACTGATCCAGCAGAGGGTTCAACACTTCTGGTCTCAGTGGTCTCGACACTACCTGCAGAGACTTCAATCAATCTCAAAGTGGCATCATCCATCGAACGACATCAAGACAGGCTCGTTGGTGCTGCTCACGAACGAGCATCTTCCACCAAGCAAGTGGCCACTCGCAAGAGTGACCGAAGTTCACCCCGGCAAGGATGCCCTCACCAGGGTTGCAACTGTGAAGACTGCAACCACGACTCTCGTCAGACCGATCACCAAGCTTGTCATCCTGCCTGTTCACCATCAAGCTGAGCTCACCTCTGCAGAAACATCATCAACGAGTTGCTGATGGCGGGCGGAAATGTTTGAGAATCCGCTCAGCCATGATGGCGCTCACGGTCGATCGATTTATCGATCGGGAGTTGCCCATCTAGGTAACGCGTGAGCAGGGGTCTTCTCGCCGGCTCGCGCGCAACGCCGCCATTATCGATCACTGATTCACACCGATCACCACGTGCGTCTCAAAAAAGTGTTCAAGTGCGATTCATTCCAGTTCACGAGTCAAATCTTCAGCTCACGATCCCTCGCAACAGTGCTAGCGACCAGGATCACCAGGTAATGTTCACTTACAAATAATTCTTTGAACACGTGAGCCGCCAACCACGTGTCAATCTCGCACGCGCTCAAGGGCACCATCACCATAGCGGACCGAATTAATATAATTAACGGGGCTTATTGTTCACGACTGCCGATCAATTCAATTGTCAATTCAACGGATCAGGTGACAGATCGAATCAATAATTTATATGTCTCATCTCAAGTAAGATCATTCTTCATCGACGAATCACTGTAATTGTAATTAAAAATCATTCAGACGATTCATTTTCTTGTACGTAAAGATTCAAAGTTGATCATTGTAAGCTCAATCATTATTTGTCAGTTCATCGCGTTCACGCAATTTTATCATTGACTCAAATAAATCAATTTGTGAAACCGACCCAGCAAGTGTAAAATTCTTTCCCAGCGCAATCCATCCAGGATTTCCATCATTCCTGAACACCAGGAAAAGAAATAAACATCTTATACTCGACCTCTCAACCCCGACCACCTCTCGTTTTCAGCGTTCCACCCCAAGGGGAATTCCAATAGATTAAGTGCACATCCATCACTTCTTTCCTTTTTCATTTATTCATTTGTTGCTCTTTTCTATTGGATTAGGTTTTTGTTCTTCTTCATTCTTCTTCATCCTCTTGATATATCGCTTTCTGTTGTTGCTGTCGCTGCTCTTTTCCTGGCCCTTTCGAGCTCTACTTTTTCCTTCAGCGTCTCTTTTATGAACGCCAGCACTACGTTCCTGGTTTCCTCCCTCTTTAGCAAATCCATCAGATTTTCTTTACAGAAGTCAACCTGTGAGGTGTTCAGATTATTCCTTTCCAACGCCCACCTGTCACACTCGAATAAGAAGTGTGCCGGGTCGTTCACCCTTCCTGGGCAGAACCAGCAACTATCCGAATCCTGTTTTCTTCTCTTGTGTAAAAATGCCCCAAAACATCCGTGCCCCGTCAGTACCTGGGTTAAATGAAAATTTAAGATGTTGGGGCCCCAGGTTAGCCAGTCAGAGATTTTTGGGATCAGATCAAACTTCCACCTACTCTTGTCCGAACTCCCCCACCTTTCCTGCCATACACTCACGGTGTAGGCCCGGGCATCTATTCTCCGTCTGTCTGTAGCACCCTCATCTTCGTCTTCAATTTCCAGGCTTGATCTCTTATTGGAGAGGTATTCTCTCTGTTTCACAATGAGATCTAGAGGTACCTGCCCTGTCAACACGCATAGTGCGTCCGCCGAGACTGTACTATACGCATGTGCTACCCGTATTAGTGCTATCCGTTGTGTGCTGGTTAGGATGCCTACATTACCTTTGTTGCTCAATCCTATTGCCCAGATCGGTGCTGCATATAAGATTACTGATTCAATAACCCTGTAATACAGCTTCCTGGCGGTCTTACCTGCACCGTGCATGTTTGGCATCAGTAGTGCCAGTACATTGGCATACTTTAGTGCCTTGTTACATACCGAAATCATGTGTCTTTTGAATGTGCTGTTTATTTCTAGGGTAATTCCTAGATATCTTACCTCTTTGGCCGTCTTAACTTCTGCTCGCCCGCACTTTATTTTCATCCCCCCGGTTACCTTTCTGCCTGTCAGGAGGATGGCTTCTGTCTTTTGGTGTGCCAGGCTGAGTCCTTCCTTCTCATACCAGGCTGCCATGTCTCGTATAGTCAGTTCCACGACCCTCTTCATGTTCTCGAGATCGCGGTCGACTATTATCACCCCTATGTCGTCGGCATATCCGACCTGATGTACGTTTCTCCTGGTATTCATCCTCAGCAGTTCATCATATACCAAATTCCAGAGAAGCGGGCCTATCACTGATCCCTGTGGTACCCCTCCGAATACTTGATATCGCGTTTCGGTGTCTTTTCCGCTGTAGACGATCCATCGATCCTGCAGGTAGCTGCGAACAATGTCAATCAGTTCTGCCGGGAAACCTCTTTCTTTCAAGTTCCGCATAATGCTATCCCACCTCACAGTATTAAAGGCATTCTTGACATCCAGTAATACCAACAGGCAGTGGCGCCTGTGCTCTCTTGCTTTCTGGTAATATTCCATAACTAGTTTCATCGCATTAAGGGTGGACCTCCCCTTGCGGAATCCAAACTGGTTTGGAGCGAAGTCGTTACACTTAAGGGTCAATAACAACTTATCCTTTACCGCGTGTTCTCATCTTCGCTATGCATGAGATAATTGTTATCGGTCTATAGGCCTTTTCAGAGGCGGTGGTCGCTTTACCTTCTGGCAAAAGCACCAGTCTACCGGTTTTCCATGCGGTAGGCCAGTATCCTCTCCTATAGCATACATTGAAATTATATGCCAGCCATCTTGGCGCCATTAGGCCTATCTTTTTTGCGGCTGCCGACGTGATTCCGTCCGGCCCTGCAGCCTTTTTTGCCGACAATTTCATCGCTATTTTGACAATGTCCTCCTGTGTAAAAACACACGGTATGGTGAGGGTGAGGGTTCCCCTTGGTCCCGGCTTCCATCGTGCACCTCTTCCGCCATGCTGCCGTCTGTCTCCTTTGGGGTATCATCCAGACTCGGCTTTAGAATAAACAGCTTGGACACTACCGCGTCGACCTCCTCGGGGGATAAGGAATCTGGTTTAGTTATTTTGCCCTTAATTGTCCTCATGATCAATTTGTAGGGCCTTCCCCAGATGTCCGCGTCTACCTCCTGCAGCAATTTAGCCCAACTGTCTTTTTTGGCCTTCCTTATCTCGTTGTTAAGGTCCTGTTTGCACCTCTTATACGCCTTGGTCGACTTTTCTATGGCTTCTTGGTCCGTTCCTGCTTTGTCTCTCGTTAGCCTTCTTCTGGCTTTTTGTGCAAACGCTCTTTTCTCCCCTATCTCGGCGTTCCACCAGGGTACTGGCATGCGTTTATCCTGCAAGCAATTGTACCTGGTGTAACGCTTTACCACTCTGTTCATATCTTCCAGGAACTTATCCACCTCAAAGGTGGTATGCGTGCGTGGGCGCTTTTCAAAGTTCTCATCGCCATACTTCTTTAGAAAGGCTTCAAGAAACCCTTCTTCGTCTAGCTTTCCTTTCTTTAAATCGAACAGTGAGGCTCTTTCTCCTTGTCTCTGCGTCGTCTGAAACGTGTGTAAAAGGTATTTGTGGTCTGATGCCGAAAAATCCCCCACCACCACCGTTTCCGCCAAGTAATGTAATGCCCTTTTGTTGCATGACATTATGTCGATTTTTGTGCCTCTTCCCCGATCGCACGTAGTCCCTCCCTTCATGATTGTAGGAAAGAGGTCCACCGTGTTACAAAACTGAAAGAGCTTTCTCCCTCGGCTACACCACTTATCCGCGCCCCATAATGGGGATTTCGCGTTAAAGTCCTCTCATAATGACAATCTCCTCTGAGCCGTTTTTTAGTGTATTAATTTCGACTGCCAGCGAGTCCAGCAACGCCTCGTAGCCTTGTACCGAATCATTGGGTGACGCATACACGCTAATTATATACATACTATTATACTTTATGATGACGTAGCCATTCCCACTTTTGACTAGAGAGATATTCTTTCCATCGGCTATCCCCCTGGCCGTTATTAATATTACCGCTCTGCCTGTGTTATCTATAAACCAGTTTTCGGGCACCCGATATGGTTCAGACACTACCACTACGTCTACATTATAGTGGTTATTAGCAAGTCATGAGTAGTTCTGCAATGGTTCAAATTTATTTGCAATATTTTAATTTTGCCTTTTACCTTTCAGGGCCGCCTTGTACCTCTGGCACCTCACCGACGCTGCTACGTGCCCGACTATCTCCTTCGGTAACTTATCGGCTACACACAGCCGACATCTAGGTACATTTTCGCACTCTCTCATCTGGTGTCCCCGGTTACCGCACTTCCTGCAGAAGCCATTCCCTTTCTTGTTACTTTTGCAGTTGACAGCCACATGTCCTAGTTCGTGACAGCGGAAACAGCGAAGGAGACGAGGAATCTCTTTCACTGGGACAATAGTCCATCCTATCTTAATCTTACCCTTTCTGACCAACTTTGTCATGTCGGTCGCGGGACCCTCGATTACAGCAATCTTGTTTTGCCTAGGATCGACCCGTAGGACCTTTATCCTGGTGTCCAGAGCCTCATGTCCCAGTTCCCTTTCTAGTGCCTCTGCAATATCCGTTTTTTCCGCGGAGGGGTCTATTCCCCTCAGCTCCACGTCTATTTTTTGCTGTAACCTAGCTACCTCCACATCCGGCCCTAGCTTCCCGTCTATGCTCTTTTTGAAGCCCTCTAGGTCAGCCCCGAGAGCAAATTCTATCAGCCGATTTCCCGCCCTGGTCTGTTTGACGGTTTTCACACCCTCGGGAGAGGAGCCAGCGGCCCCTTTAACCCTCTTCAGTATGGCGGCGAATGTTATATCCTTGCCAAACCTAACCGCTATTGCCTGTGGTTTCATGGATCTGGGTCTTCTGTTATGTGTGCCCTTCCCCCCAGCTCCACTCCCCTTCGTCTTCGCGCCCGTCCTTTTTCCGGCCTCTTCCATTTTATCTTTCTTCCTCTCTGTGTCCATTCCTTTCCTCCTAGCTTGAACTACTTCTCACTCCTGATCAGTAGTCCTCCCATCCTTTTTTGGGATCTCTCTCTCCCCTTTCTCTTCCTTGCATCTTCATCCGGCGTTCCTTCTGTACTTGAAAGGAGGAACCTCGTCTTCTTTCCCACTTTTTCCATGGGCGGTGTAATCTCCTTCCTCTTCTGTCTTATGACCGGTAGCGGTGGGAATTCCCTGTCTAACTCACCAGCTGTCTGCGTCGCCATGTTTTTATAGTTTTTTCTCTTTTCTTTTCTAGGTGCGCCATGGTTCATCCCCATCGATTCCTCCGCGGAGTCTGTTTCCTCTTCTTCGCTGGTAAGTATATTTACATTCTTTCTTTTACTTTCCCGCTCTTCTAGATTATATTCAGTATGGTCTTCTCTCATTCCATCCACTGCATCGGACACCTCCTCTAGACAGCATCCCATAGCTAATTAGGCGTCTCTTATTTCCGGGGTCACACTCACCCTCTTTAGCATATATTCCTTGATGACCAGATTGTTCGAAATCGTTCTAATGCTAAGGTCTAACTTCTCCCCTATTGTCAGAACCCTCTTATTGGACTTCTTGCTCACTACCTTGTCTTGAGTTTTCGTTTCGAATTTCTGGGCGTTGGCTTCGTCCTCGTCCCCGGTGAGATTCACGGAATCCATACGTTCAAACGGATTTTCCACATCCCGAAATGTACCAACCCCTGGTGGGGATCGCGATACCCTTGGCTTCTTGGAAAAGACATCCTCTTTCCCCATAGCGCTCAACCACGTGTCCATATCATCGCCAGTAGTCTTTACTATCACAGCGGCCTGGCGGTCTGCTGTCTGTGATGCACAGTCGCTAGATAACGACACGGTGGGGCCTGTACACACACCCACAACTGCGCCGGTACTGGAAGTACCGATATCTCCTGCACCGTAACTTTTACCTTTATTCTTTGTGTTATTCATAATTGTAATTGTTTTGTTAGAGTAGCCCATTTACGTCGCCTTAGTCGTTCTATTTATGATCCGTCCTGTACAACACATACGCTAAACTTATTTTACCGCGCGGGGTATTTCCCGCCGCCGCAAAGCGACAGGCGGGGTGTTCTGTCCTTTGGAGTTGGTCTGCGGGAGCTATTTCGCTCCTACCCTCGATGCACTCCGAAAAGTGCATGGCGAGCGTTCCCCGATCCGCCACCTGGGGACGCGCCACGTCGGGCTATCACCTCCCCGCCTATCCTGGACAACCAGGCAGGTTCGTGGATATTACTATATCTACATGAGACATAATGTAATATACTGATTCCTTCCCACAGACCATTGTAAATTTGATAACAATATCATTATCACTATATCTGCGTTAGATATGTAATATGCATTTAATGACAATATCATTATTACTATATCTACCTTAGATATAATGTAATATGCTGACTCCTTCCCACCGATCATTGTTCATTTAATAACAATATCATTATTACTAAATCTGTAATAGATATGTAATATACATTTAATAACAATATGCTTATTACCACATCTACATTAGATATAATGTAACACACTGATACCTTCCTACAGAACAATGTACATTTAATAATAATACCATTATTACTATATGAAAATTAGATATAATGTAATACACTGATTCCTTCCTACAGATCAATGTACATTTAATAACAATATCATTATTACTATATCTGCATTAGACATGTAATATGCATTTAATAACAATATCATTATTAATATATCTACATTAGATATAAGGTAATATACTGATTCCTTCCCACAGATCATTCTTCATTTAATAACAATATCATTATTACTATATCTGCATTAGATATGTAATATAAATTTAATAACAATATCCTTATTACTACACCTACATTAGATATAATGTAATGTACTGATTCTTTACCACAGATCACTGTCCATTTATTAACAATATCATTATTACTATATCTGCATTAGATATGTAACATAAATTTAATAACAATGTCGTTATTACTATATCTACATTTGATATAATGCAAATTACTGATCCCTTCCCACAGATCAATGTACATTTAATAACAATATCATTATTACTGTATCTACATTAGATATGTAATATACATTTAATAACAATATCATTATTACTACATCTACATTAGATATAATGTAATATACTGGTTTATTCCCACAGACCAATGTAGATATAGTAATAACGATACTGTTATTAAGTGTACATTGATCTGTGGGAAGGGATTAGTATATTACAATAGATCCAATGTAGATATAGTATCAACGATGTTGTTATCAAATGTACATTGATCTGTGGGAAGGGATCAGTATATTACATTAGATCCAATGAAGATATAGTAATAATGATATTGTTATTAAATGTACATTGGTCTGTGGGATTAATTCAGTAGATTAAATTACAGCTGATGTAGATATAGTATTAGCAGGAACGTAGTGGGTGTTGAAGAATTTCCGCACGTACTACTATACGATAACGCGTTTATTGAAAAGCATACACAAGTCGTTCTTGACGCCGATGCACACGAGAACAAAAAAATCATGGCGTCGCGTCCCGATCTCGCTAACTCAGAAATCGCCCGCAGTCGTTATCGATGGCAGCACCCATCGACCGCGCGTCGTTCAAACGATATTGCCAAAACTTCCCCTCGAGACGGGGTCGATTCTCCGAATGTGACCTCATGGGTCCAAGGCCGAGCATTCCCAAACAGCGTTGATGCTTTGGTCCAGGCAGCCCCTTCGTCAGCATGTCGGCAGACATATCCTCTGTCGGGATGTGCTCCAACTTCAGCCGTCCCCTCTGCAACTCCTCGCGAACAAAGTGATGGCGCACATGAATGTGCTTACTTCGTGCATGATAAGTGGGATTTTCAGCGAGTCTTTGGGCTCCCAGGTTGTCGTTCAGAACCCTTGTGTTAGCAAGGTCCTCAAATCCCAGTTCTGTTAGAAATCCTTGAAGATGCATGGTTTCCTTGGCAGCCTCTGCCAATCCCATGTATTCTGCCTCCGTAGAGGACAGCGCAACTGTCGATTCCCAAGAAACAGGCCCGCCGCTCAACATGAAGACGTACCCTGTGTACGAGCGTCTGTCTACTGAGCAGTTCGCCAAGTCGGCATCAACGTAGCCCCTGAGAGATTCCAATCCTGGTCTGAAAGTTAGTCCTAAATCAGCCGAGCCCTTCAAGTAGCGCAACACGCGCTTCGCGGCTGTCCAGTAGATTCTACCGAATGATGTACTGAATTGGCTTAAGGCGCTGACCGCATTAGTTATATCAGGTCTAGTGGCCACAGCCAAGTACATTAATCCACCTACCAGCTCTCGAAACAATAGTTTCTTTTCTTCTTCGTCGGGATTTTGATCCGGCTTCGTCAGCTTTACGTTGACGTCCATGGGTGTGCCCACGGGCTTCGAGTCTGTCATTCCGAAGCGTTCCAGCAGATCTCTAATATATCCCCTTTGACGCATGGCGATTTCGCTTCCGTCTCGTGAGAACTCGATTCCGAGACAGTATTTGGGTTCGCCAAGATCCTTTATTTCAAATTCTTCCGAAAAGCAATTCTTCAATTTATCAATTTTGCCTTCGTCCCGACAAGCGATTAGGATGTCGTCTACGTACACAGCTACCAAGACCGAATCTTCCCCTCGTCCTAATCGGTACACACAGGGGTCTGCGTTGCTTGCGACAGCCCCAGCTTTCGTTAATACCTTGTTTAATTTTTCGTACCAATTTCTTCCAGCTTGGCGTAGACCGTACAGGGATTTCCTCAGGAGACATACTTTGTCGCCAGTTTCTATCTCCTTGAGTGTCTTCTCGGCCTTGAGCCTTATTTCGCTGTTCTACTTCTCAGTTCGGACGATGGTCTTCAAGGCTTCCGTAAGAAACTCTGGAGGTTCCATAAATACTTCCTCTTCAATCGCTCCGTTCAAGTATGCCGTCGTCACGTCGATTTGCCTCATCGTCATTCCATTGTTCGCTGCGAGAGCGATTATCATGCGAATGAAGCTTAACCGGGCCACGGGAGCGAACGTTTGGTTGAAATGTATCCCAGGTTGCTGGGTGAAACCTCGTGCAACGACGCGTGCTTTCCTCCTTTCAAGGGATCCGTCTGGTTTACATTTGTTTCTTAAAACCATGCGGCTTCCGATGATCATTCGATTTTTGGGACGTTCTGTGAGCTGCCACGTGTCGTTTTTCAGAATTGACCTTACTTCGTCAGCCATAGCCAGAAACCAGTCCTCCGTGTCCGGACCGGACATCGCCTGTTTAACAGGAATTTCAGCATTAAGTGCTTCATGCAATTCCACGTACCTGGATTCGCTGATTGGCGGATGATACATCTTCTTCGGTCTGCCTCTGGCTCCTGTCATGATTTTTCGTGGTCTTCCTGGACCTCTTCTTAATTCTGCCGGTGTATTTTCGTTTCCGTCATTCCCGCCACGCTCCTCGACCTCGTCCTCGTCATCCTGGCTCTCACTGTCGTCGTATTCTTCCTCTTCGACAGGAGGAACGTTGGTAAATTCAAACTCGACAGCCTGAGGGGGAGCTTCGTCGGACCTTTCCTTAGGGCGTTTTGGGAGGAAATCTTCGTAGTGATTTTCCGAAGGAGCTTCCTCCGATTCCAGGAACTTGACGTCACGTGAAATTTGGACCCTTCTTTCTTCAGGAATCCATATCCTATAGCCCTTAGACCGATCGGAGCAACCCAGGAGTATGCCCTTTTTCCCACGTTCTTCCAACTTCCCCTTCTTCAGATCCCTGTCCAAAATAAAAACCTTACAACCAAATTCTCGAAGGTGACTTACGTTCGGTGTTTTTCCGGTCCATGCTTCGTATGGAGTCCGTCGGACATCGGTTCCGAATATAATTTGCAGTCGAGATCGCTTCTGCCCAGAACGATGGTGGCAATCCTGATTGAATTAGAAGACATCTCGCCATCTCTAAGAGAGTTCTGTTTTTCCTCTCAGCTGTTCCGTTCTGTTCCGGATTGTAGGCTACGGTGAGTCTTCGTTGAATCCCATGTCGTTTTAAATATTCGTCGAATTCTCTAGAGAGATATTCAGTTCCGTTGTCGGATTGAAGACACTTCAATTTTACTTCCTTCTGGTTTTCCACGAGTGCCTTGAAGGTTTTAAAAGCTTCGAAGGCTTCGCTTTTCTGCTTAAGAAAATAAACCTCGCACCACCTCGAATTGTCATCGATGCAGGTCATGAAGTACCTTGCTCCGCTCTTGGATTCAACTCGCATGGGGCCACAGAGATCGCTATGAACGACGTCTAAAATTTCCGTCTTTCTCTCTGACTTCCTTGGAAAAGGGACCCTTGTCATTTTTCCGCGATAACAGATCTCACATTCTAATTTGCCTTGACGATCTTTTAGGTTCACGCCGGTTATTGCCTTATTTCGATCGGCCGCGTACAAGTCCTGTACGTTAATATGTTCCAGGCGTCGGTGCCACGATTTCAATACTTTGAACTGTCTTTCCGCGTCGCGCGTAGTATTTGAAATATTTCGACACTCTTCATTTTTAAATTCGCGTACGTAGTATAGATCTCCGATCCGATCCGCTATTACCTTAATATTTCCGTCGCTGCCAATAACCTTTGCGCGATCCTTGGTAAAAAGCACGTCGCAGCCCTTGTCCGTCATTTTTGAAACAGACAGTAAATTCGTGCGAAGGTCGGGGACGTATAACACATTGGTTAGATTAACGTTTCTCATACTTCCGTCAACTTCCGTGGTAAACATAACCTCTCCCTTGGCTGCGATTTTCGTAAAGCTACTACTCGCGAGATTTAATTTTCCGCACTTCGAATTGTCTATATTTGCGAAGTCGTTTAGTTCGTTGCACAGATGCGATGTCGCGCCACTGTCCACGCACCATTTTCGACAGGACGCATCGTTTTCCGCCCGCATGGCCTCATGTTCGTTCGTTTCCGCGAAATGTTCTATCGCACACAAAACTACATCTTCGGCCTTCTTCGCTGATGGTCGGGTGTTCCCATGATTCTTTTTGCAATCTGCACTCTTATGGCCGATTTCTCGGAACCAATGACACCGATATTTGAACTCTTCTTTTTTTGCACTATTTTCATCGTTTCCAGTCTTTCCCTTTTTTCAATTCCATCGTTTGTTCGCGACCATCGTATTTTGATTCACAACACGAGCATCGTTTTTTCGAGCGTCGCTCTCTTCGATAACTTTTACTCGAAGAGTTTCCGGTGACGGCAGATCATCGCGAGACTCAATCGCGCACCTGAAATTTTCGAAAGTCGAGGGTAAACTGTAAAGCAACATTATGGCTTGCAAATCCGCGTTTATTTCCACGTCCATTAGTAGTTGTTCTATGCGGATTCTAAATCACTGGCGTCAGCATTTTTTGTAATTTGACACCACACCGTCAGCAGAAATATGATACCCCCCACCCCGACAATATCCACCCCTCTCCCCACCCCATGACCTTGAACTGAAATTTGACACCACCGTCAGCAGAAATACCCCCCCCCCCGACAACCCCCACCCCTTCCCAACCTCCGGATACCCCACCCCCACCCCCATGACCTTGAACTGAAATTTGACATCGTCAGCAGAAATATGATACGTCCTCGACAACCCCCACCCCACCCTCCATCCCACCCCATGACCTTGAACTAAAATTTGAAGCCACCGTCAGCAGAAATATGATACGTCCTGACCTTGAACTGAAATTTGACACCCCAACCCCATGACAACCCCCCACCCCATAACCTTGAACTGAAATTTGACATCGTCAGCAGAAATATAACACCCTACCCCCACCCTCCATGACCTTGAACTGTTTGTTCTTATCGGAAGGTCACTTTTTCTACGTCTTGAAAATGATTTTTTCTACGTCTTGGAAATGAGTTTTTTGTTGACGCAGCAAATCTGACACTGCAATTCGTGACTATAGAAGGTAGGGGGTTTGCTAAAGTTTCAAGCATACGCAAAACCAAATTGACCATCACCGCAAGCGCATCGTTCGCGAGATTGTATTGTGAAAAGTGAAATATGTATTCTCAAAGTTTCAAAGAGTTTTTTTGCCAAAGGAAGCGCCCCGCAAGTTCTACTCAAGAAGAAGAGGCACGCAAAAAAATGACAAAACATCAGGACGACGTGAAGTAAGTGTTCGAAACACATTTCATTTAACGCTGCTGGTATTTATTTGTTCCAATAACATATTTAAACGGTATTTATTTGTTCTAGAATCGCACCACAATTATCATGTCGAATTTTGGGTCGAAAATATCCATTGTCGGATTCCTGTACAAAGCATTTGGAAATCGGCATAAATATACTTGGCGACAATTTCTACCCGCAACTCATATTATCAGACAGCCGAAACAACCGCCTGGAGCTGAGCATAGTCACGTGGTCGCTGATTGTAGCCGAAGCGGACAACGTATGCAGCTTCTTTGACGATTCAAAAGATACACGCGACAATATTAATTTTAATGATATAAGTGTTGAATTTGGAGTGCTATATGGCGTAAAAGTAATTAAATTGATTAGCAATGATATATGTATGTGCATGATGAAAAAAACATTTGAGAAAATGGTAATTTTAAATGATTGTATAATTGAAATGCATAATGCATTATATGATAAACTGTATTCGGTGGAACAAAAATTTAAAGAGTTTGTTGCATTAGTTCGGGGATATGGAGATGTAAAAGTGCATGCAGAGGTTGTGCAGCATATCAAAGAAACTGATATTTATGATCCAAATTCAATTATCGATTGCGAATTAGTAGCTTTAGGTATTCAGGCAATAATAACAGCTGCATCAGCAGCATCTTAACAGAGAAAAAAGGATTATGTTACAAATTATGTTAGAAATTATACTTTAATAAATCATAATGTATTGCATCATTTGCAACTTCTCTCTCTACCTATATAAACCCAAACATCCCAGGAAAAATTTCACTTCCTATACGATAGTCGTATGATGTGCATATGTACATTTGATCTTCGAATTAGCGCAAAAAGAATTCGCGCCAGATTGGAAAATACTTTTGTCTGCGCGCGTTGTTGGAATATTGCTAGCCAAAGAGTTAGCCAAAGAAGAAAGTAATGGCACCGCGGAAAAGTAACAAGAAGAATAAGACGAAGTCGCGCAAACTTCCAGTTGCAAAACGTGGGGGATTTCTTCCAGCACTTGTACCTATTTTTGCAGGCCTTTCAGCTTTGGGCACGGTGGCTGGCGGTGCAGCAGGTATCGCCAAGGCAGTCAACGATGCATCTGCAGCACGGAAAACATTAGAGGAAGTGAAACGGCACAATCGTGTTATGGAAGGACATGGACTTTACCTTGCACCATATAAACGGGGAAAAGGAATTAAAGAAAAAAAAAAGAAGCGCTTCGGCAAATTGTAACGCTTCCAAAGGGCGCAATGACAAATGTACAGTTATATAACTTTGCACGAAAGTTGAACTTTCCATATTTTCGAGGTGTTTTCATGCGTACAAATTTACCCTCTAAATCGTTCTTAAACGAATGCGGTATCGTGAATTTAGATAAATCGGAAGGTCCTGGTACACACTGGGTAGCTTACGTAAAGCGGGGTAATTGTGTTAAATATTTCGATTCTTTTGGAAATCTGAGACCACCGACAGAGTTAATAAACTACTTCGGAAAGCATGTAACGATTTTATACAATCACACGCAGTATCAAAAATTCAATACGAGTGTATGTGGACAACTCTGCTTGCATTTTTTAGCTGGAAATGTATAAAATAGTTTCAATGCACATAGTCTTCACAGTTGCAAAGATGTCGTTGACGTTTACGTTAAGCGGAAAAAATTCTGTGCTTAGCACTGATTACTTTCCACCTATAGACTTGAAGGATGATAATTACGAACTCGGACTCGTTGATTTTCAAGCTTTCAACACAATACCAAACGTTGACTTTACAAACAATAAATTTTACTTTGATGCCGATGGTGAGATCACGATACCGGATGGTTCGTATGAACTCGAAGCGCTAAATAAATACTTGCAAGAGAAAATAATGGACAAGACAAAAATCATTTTATTTCGTACAAATAACAGCACTTTGAAAAGTGAAATATATAGTGATTATACAATCGATTTTACCAAACCAAATAATATAGGATCGCTTCTCGGGTTTTCTACATATCGCATATTACCGCCGGGGCAATGGCACGAGTCGGATATACCCGTAAATATTATGAAAGTAAATGTGCTGAGAATCGAATGTAATATTACGACTGGCGCATATAGCAATGGTCAATGTGTTCATACCATTCATGAGTTTTCACCGCGCGTGCCACCAGGATATAAAATTTCGGAAAGTCCTACGAACGTCATTTATCTTCCAGTTATCGTGAGAGCCATTGATCACCTTAGTATACGCATTACCGATCAAAACGATAATCTGATAAATTTCCGTGGAGAAGAATTGACAGTGAGGCTTCATATTAGGCGGCGTAAAAAATAACATGAATATAAACATAATAATCAATGGCCTGTTGAACGGCACGAACGGCTCGAACGGCCAGCGAACGGTTCGAACGGCTCGAACGGCTCGAACGGCCCGCGAACGGCTCGTTGAACGGCTCAAACGGCTTGCCGTTGAACGGCTCGAACGGCTCGAACGGCCCGCTGAACGGCTCGAACGGCCCGTTGAACGGCTCGAACGGCTCGCTGAACAGCTCGAACGGCATGCTGAACATTTTACGGCAGCTGCAGTAAGGATAATGATGTAAAAACGATAACAATTATACAATCATTCAGTAGAGGGAATATATCCAAATCGGACACATCGCAAGAGCACATCGTCAAACGCTCCGACGACGCGACCGTTTAATATACGTTATATATCCGTTCATTTAATCGCCTTTCAAGAGAACAAGCAGCACTTATGCTAAACATTACTAGAAATAATGCTGTTGTACACAGATGCTAAAACTCAACCGATCAACAATCCGCCGAATGCATTATTGAGCACCCCGTTGAACGAGTTGCTAAAAGGATCGTTAGAAAATGGATGGAACCAGAACTTCAATCACAAACGCACAAATTGTACTTGCAGCAGCAGCAATTACCACGGTTGCAGGAATACTAATCATGTATTAAACGGTGATGACTCTTTACAATCATTTAGTAAGGACAATATCTCCACACTGAACACATCGCAAGATTTGAGCGACAAAAACACGCAATTTCTGCAATCGTTGGGTTTTGTGATTAAGAAACGAAAATGATGGACCCATTGAACATTGCCAGTTTACCGATTTCTGACGATCGAATTACAAAGATCGAATTACATAGTTACAGCCCATACGCCAACACAACGTTCGGAAACAATGATGAAATACGAATTCCCATTCAACAACAAGATTTGTACACGTTTCCTAGTGAGAGTTACCTTTACGTCGAAGGAAAACTCATTCTCAACGATGAGAATGTTGCAGGAACTTCAGTTGGACTAGAAATGAATTGCGCAGCATTTATGTTTGATGAAATTCGATATGAATTAAACGGCGTGGAGATCGATCGTTGTAAAAACGTTGGAATAACAACTATGATAAAAAATGGAGTATCGTTGACAACGACAAAATCAAAAATGCTTGAAAACGCTGGTTGGATAGACATACTCAATGCAGGAGGCTACATTGACTTTTGTGTTCCTCTAAATATGCTGCTCGGTTTCTACGAAGATTACAAACGAATAGTGATTAATGCGCATCATGAATTGATTCTGATTCGATCGCGAGACGACAAAAATGCTCTTTATGGAACAGATGGTGCAAAATACACGCTGCAATTATACAAAGTACAGTGGAGGATGCCACATGTCACGCTCGAAGAAAGACACAAACTTTCATTGTTGCGTATCCTTGAAAACGGTCAAACGATAATTATGAGTTACCGTTCCTGGGACTTATACGAGTATCCAATGTTACAAGCAACCACTAAACATACATGGAGCATTAAAGCAGCTACGCAATTAGAAAAACCGCGATATGTAATATTTGCATTAAAAACGGATAAAAAAAATAAGCTCAATAGACATATCACCAAATTTGATGACTGCAAACTCACCAATTTTCGATTGTATTTAAATTCGGAATCATATCCGTATGACAATTTGAATCTTGACTTTAATAAAAATAGATACTCTGTCCTTTACGACATATATGCAAAATTCAGAAAGTCATATTACGGAGCAATGTGCAGTAACGGTGATGACGGAGCTCTATACGATAAGATACTCTTTTTCGGCTACGGCCCATTCGTTGTCATTGATTGCTCGCATCAGAACGAATCGATAAAAAGCGCTACAATCGATGTAAGAATCGATTTTGAGTGTAGTGAAAACGTTCCTGAAAATACTAGCGCCTACTGTTTGATCATTCACGATCGTATCGTGCAGTACAATCCACTGACCAATGTAGTGCGCAAACTCTCTTAAGTGAAAGAAGGTTTATATGATCATTCCGCAGTAAAAGCGGTCATTTTTCGCCACAAATTCAACTAATCAAAATGAATGTACCAACATTCGTGGACATTCAAGGCTTCAAAAGCGATACGAACGAGTTTTTCGTAAAGGAACTTGCTATCTTCCAGAATGGGAATCGTGTACAATGTTTCATCTTTGCGCCACCATTTGCTAAGAAAAATTGTCGAAAGCAGAATTAAGACAAATAAAATGGTTGACGCAAAATCATCACGATTTTGAGTGGGACGATGGTACCGTGCCGTATTCATGCCTTCAAGAGTGTGCCACTTCGTGTTTGAAAGATAGTATTCATGGATCCGTATACGTCAAGGGCATTGAGAAAGAAAATGGCTGAAGAAACTTTATCCTTCAGTCAGTCCAATCAATATAGAGGTTTTGAACAAAGATGACGATCTAGCGAATTTGTCAACCAAGAGCCGGCATATTCAGGATGGATGGATGGATAAACATATGGCATGCATCGCGCACAATGGGGCATGTGCTATGAGAAACGTATCGATATTAAAAGAATGGTGGTTAAAAAAAGGAAGGAGGAAGATGAAGAGCTGTGCATGGAACATTATAACCGGCCAGGGGATGACACGCACATAGATGGACCTCCACCGAAAAAGAAAAATTGTTACATTTGTCTTAAAACACGAAACATTTAATATCATTTATTAATTTTGTTCATTACTGTAAAATAATAAAATCTATTTAGTAAAAATATACTTTATGCGTCTTAATGTTGTTTTACCTAGAACGATTGTATGTGTAACGTTTGTGTTTCATATTCCAATGTAGGAGATACAAAAGGAATGATCTTCTATTTCAAAGACATGAGGGAGTAGGGCGAAATCCATGTTTACATGCAGACACGTGTTGATGTGCAATCTGGTACAGATAGAGAGAGCATCGTCGAGACAGACTTTTGGTCACGTTTTGCTTGGATGCCTCTTTGACGGCTTGCTGACGCGGTTAACATGAGGGGGTAGGGTGAAATGTTTACAGGTAGACACGTGTCGAGTGCAATCTGATACAGATTGAGCGAGCATTGTCGAGACAGACTTTCGGTCACGTTGTTGCTTGGATGCGTATTTGATGGCTCGGTCACGAATTACATTCCGCGTGTCCGCCACCACCGCGCGCCCGCCGCCGCCGCCGCCCGCCGCCGCCGCCGCCGCCGCTGTCGCCGCGTTGCCGCCGCGCCGCGGAGAAAAGGGTTAATCGCGGTTAAAGCGCGTTATCGCCGCGGAGAAAAAGGGTTAATTGCGGTTAAAGCTCGTCTACGGCCGCGGTTAAAGCGCGTTCACGACGCGGACAAGCAGCTTTTCCGCAACCTATAAAGAGGCTGAATCATTAAATATATGGTTATTATATAGACGATATGCGTTTCGCAAAGCAGCCCCTGTCTATCCTTATTCTCGATTTAGACGAGAGGACAACACGCATGGACGATCGTCGGCGACGACACGGGCCCCTCTTGCCGAATACGATACGTGGTGTAATTTGCGGTCCATCGAACTGCGGTGAAACGAACGTCGTAATCAGTCTGATCGAGAGCCCGAACGGTGTAAGATTCAATAACGTATATGTATACTCAAAATCATTGCAACAACCAAAGTACAAATATCTCGAACGAATTTTGACAAACGTTCCTGAAACCGGATACTTTTCATTTTCAAATAATGCCGAAGTCGCGCCACCGAACGAGGCGCTGCCCGATTCGGTGTTTATATTCGATGACGTTGCGTGCGACAAGCAAGACGTGATAAGAGAATATTTCGCTATGGGTAGGCACTCGCGCGTGGACTGTTTTTATCTCTGTCAGACTTATGCGAGAATACCGAAACACCTAATTCGCGACAATGCCAACCTTTTGATCGTGTTCAAACAAGATGGCACGAATCTACACCACATTTATAATGATCATGTAAATACAGACATGTCATACGAAAACATTTGTAAATTGTGCGCGCAGTGTTGGGAACAGAAATATGGTTTCGTAATAATCGACAAGGACAGCTCGATGGAACATGGCCGTTACAGAAAAGGATTTAACGAATTTGCCGTTTTCTGAAACATTTAGTCCATCGATAGAACGCTTAGCGAGTAGACGTCTTCTCTTTGCAATGGATAATAGTAATATTAAAGAATCGAGTAAAGTTGCGAATGCTATAGCTAAAACAAGCGATGCTATACGCAAAAAACGCAGAGCTCTCAAATCGGAGAGCATCGACGAAGAGAGAGTCATCGAAAAACGATTGAGACCCGTGGTAGAACCGCTGGAACGAATTATCGAGAATATATCAGCGGTATCGCCACATTCAGACACGATCGATATAAAATCCGAGTCGACATTCCCAACTTTGAATATTAAAGAACCGCAAAAATTGACGTCAACTCCTTTTCTTAACCCTCAAAGCGCACAAACTGCAAGAGCGCGCATTTATTCCGAACCTGGTACATCTTCGAGTGAACAGACGGTGGATGTGACGAAAGATCGTGATGAATCGATACATGCCGTTGAAACGTACGGCGACAGCGACGAGAATCTTAATGTTTCTATGCAGCGAATTTTGGACAACCCTAGCGAAAACATACGTAGCCATTTCACGGAAAATTTAGGGCCGTTGGCAGCTAAATACATTCAATTACTCTTCACCGATCGTGAGAAGAAAATAGATGACGTGTATGGAGTATACGTACAACGCAACAAATTAATGCTTGGAAGTTCAGTTTTTGTTCGGGATTAAGCGCGCGCCAATTTAAATTAGGCAAAGTTATGCCAAACGCCGAAAAACCTTCGGCGTTGTCAGCGCGCTCACGATTATAAAAACCGCGACGCGGCGACGATCGTCCTACTCGTTCGCTATTCACCAACGAAAGAAAGTCATTCCAAAGTATTCAGAACACGCGACTAATTCGCTCAACGTACTTCGACTGAAAGTACATTTTGTATAAACCAGTTTTGCCTTTACTAATTAAAGGCCACGGAGTGTAAAGTGACTCAACACTCCTTTCTTTGCTTATTAAATTATATTACGTATATTCAAAGTGTCGATAAACATTATTAAACTCCTTCCTTCCTTACTGAAACTAACGGTATTTTGCCCAGAGGAAAATTTATTCTCTGCGCGCAACAAATGGTCCTTCGAGCCGGATAGTAAGGAAATAAAGGAAGTGCAGTGCCGCATAAAAACAATTAAATCAGTGTGGTGAACATTAAAATCGCGAAAGTGCAAAAATTTAAGCCGGATTAAATCGGCAGAACAAAGGATTTTGCACGTGTCGTTCGAACTCAACCGACATCGCGACCTCCGCCGATAAACATCGGAGGACGTTCACGCGCTTCGTTCCGCGAAAACAGTGACGTGTTCGTTAAAGTTCACCTTGCGGTTAAAGTACGTTTATTTTTCAAAATCGTAATATAACAATATCATGGATCCGTTAATCCGTGAAAACAAAGTGCACGCACGTTTAATAAGTAATGCACTCAGCAATTTTAAAAAACTGGGGAAGGCTAATCACACCCCTGCTGTGATTCGCGGACGTCTCTCTTTGCTGAAGGACTACTGGAACAAATTCCAAGCCACGCACATCCAGATTGAGGTTGCTGCAACTGAGGAGGAGACCAGGACAAATTCCTACTTCTCCGAGGACATCTTCGGCAATACGGAAGCGGCCTTCCTCTCTGCCCTCGACGCTCTGACGGCAGCTTTACCTGCGGACAACGAAGCAGCAAGTAACCCTTGTAACATAAGCTCCGTTTCTTGTCATCGCGAATCCGCGCCGTCTGTCAAACTCCCACGCATTGAATTGCCTAAATTCTCCGCGGATTATACAGAGTGGGAAAACTTTAGAGATCTCTTTCACGCGTTAGTGGGTTCAAATGAGTCGTTGTCCGACGTGCAAAAGTTGCACTATTTAAAAGCAAGTTTGACCGGTGCAGCGTCTCTTTTGTTAAAAAATGTTTCCACTTCCGCGGCGAATTACGAAGCTGCGTGGAGGTTGTTGACAGACAGATACGCGAACGAACGCGCGCTCATAAATGCTCATTTAAAAATGTTATTCGACTCACCCCCGATCGGATCTGCCGTTTTAAACGATCTAAGAAGCTTACGTGATAGATCTCGCGCCGCTTTAACGGCATTAAAGAATTTATCGCGTCCGGTCGAATACTGGGACGATGTGCTCATTTTTCATTTTGTCCGTAAGCTGGATAAAGAGTCCCATCGGGAGTGGGAGATGCGTATGGGCGAAGACGAGTTGTATCCATCCCTCGCTGATTGGGATGCGTTTATAAATGTACGTATTCGCACCTTAGAATCGTTGGCGTCTTCGCGCGGTGAAGAAAACAGCTCCTGTAAAGGTAAAACAGGGCCAATTAAAACGGTTAAAGCTCATTTAAATACGTCTGAAACGCAATGTATTGCGTGCGGATCTGATCACGCGTTGTTCCGATGTGACGTGTTTCGCGGACAATCAGTCGAGCAGCGTTTGTCTCTCGCGCGCGAACACCGGCATTGTTTCAATTGTTTGCAAAAGGGTCATTTTCCGGCGGCCTGCTCTAGCAAACGTCGTTGTTCTATCTGCAAGTGGCGGCACCACACCCTCTTGCATTCTGAACGTAACCCCGCGATAAATCAAACGGGGAATAAAAGTCGCGAATCGACTAATAACGCGGCATCACAAAGAATTCAAATTTCGAGCACGGCAACGCACACCGATGATAACACGGATGACACTTCAGTGTCAGAGCCGGTAAACACGCATTGCGGTTCCGCGTGTCGCGAAAACAGAGTTGTTCTCGCTACTGCGTGGGTCAAAGTCGGCACTCCTGGAGGTCGACACGCTATAATTCGCGCGTTAATCGATCCCGGTTCGCAAGGTACCTTTATTCGCGAATCGGTTACTCACGCGTTACGCGCTCCTCGCCAACACGCACACGCATCCGTTACGGGTATCGGAGCCGGCACAACGGCAACAGTACGATCGTCCGCAAATATATTATTGCAGCCGTGCCAGGGTAAAGGGCCTGTGATTCCTTTACGCGCGTTTATACTTAAAAAACTGACGAATTACCGTACTAAGTCGGTGTGTCAGTCCGACAAATGGACGCATTTACGCGATCTCGAGTGGGCCGACCCACTCTCTAACAATGATGCTCCCATCGAACTTATTATCGGGGCAGATTATTACGGCGCGATTCTACTCGAAGGGCTTCGTAAAGGCTCTCGAACCGAACCGGTCGCGCAAAATACGATTTTTGGATGGGTGTTGACTGGTCCCATTCCGTCTACTGATTCCCAAGCAGTGCAAGTGCATGTGCACTACGGCGACGGTAACGCCGAAATTAACGACACTTTAAAAAAGTTTTGGGAGGTAGAAGCGCCTCCGCTCGTTACTTTTCTCTCCGAAGCAGATAAAAAATGCGAGGAGCATTTTCGCAGCACTCACTCGCGTCAACCAGATGGTAGATACACGGCGAGATTGCCCTTCAAATCAGAACCGCCCATTGATATCGGGTCTTCTAGAAATTTCGCGGTCGCTTATTTTTACAAATTAGAGAAACGACTTGCCCGTGATCCGGAACAAGCCTCTGCGTACCACGCGTTTCTCGAAGAGTATTTGAAGTTGGGAAACATGCGGGAGGTCAGTGAATCAGAAACGACTTCCAAGCAAACCGTGTATCTTTCACATCACCCGGTCATTCGGCAAGAGAGTAGCACGACGCGCTTGAGAGTGGTTTTCAACGCCTCTATGCCTACGTCAAACGGGTCTACATTAAATGATCATTTACTGGTCGGGCCTAAATTGCAAGCCGATATTACGGCAATTATTTTGCGCTGGCGTACGCATCGGTTTGTTTTCGCGGCCGATATCGCGAAAATGTTTCGTCAGATTTGGATCGATGCTCGGGACACCGCGTATCAAAGGATCGTCTGGCGACCGAACTCAGATGAAGCGCTCAAAACTTACGAGTTACTTACCGTCACTTATGGTACGGCGCCAGCTCCCTTTCTCGCTAATCGCGTAATTAAGCAGCTCGCTTTGGACGAAGGAACTAATTTCCCGTTGGCTGTCCCAATCTTAAATGACTGCATTTACGTGGACGATGCACTTTTCGGGGCGGATGATCGCGTACTGGCGCTCCAATTACGTCAGCAGGTGACGGAACTGCTGCAAAACGGGGGTTTCCATTTAAGAAAATGGGCAAGTAATTGTCCACAACTATTAACAGGCATTCCTGATGATGAACACGAGCTGGCCGCTAGCCGCTCATTTCAGGATTCTGAAGGGTTAAAAATGCTTGGCCTTCTTTGGCAACCTAACACGGACGAATTCCGGTTTAAATTAAAAATCGATCTCGCGAATACGGCTAATCCGACTAAGCGAGTCATTCTATCTACCGTAGCGAAAATTTTCGATCCATTGGGTTGGATCGCTCCAGTTGTAATCGTAGCCAAGATTTTTATTCAAAAGCTATGGGTGGCCAAGCTTGATTGGGACGACCCGTTACCACTGGAGTTGACCAAACAATGGCGCGAATATGCAACGGAATTTAACGCATTACCGAACGTTTTCATACCGCGATGGGTCGGGATCGGTAATGATTCCCTGCATTACGAAATTCACGGCTTTGCAGATGCCTCTCAAGACGCGTATGCAGCCGTAATTTATTTACGCGTAACCAACGTCGCGAATGAGACCACGGTACATATATTGCTTTCTAAGACTAAAGTAGCTCCATTGAAGCCACTCACAATTCCGCGTCTCGAGCTATGCGCTTGCCTAATAATGACGCGTTTGATCGAACACGTGCAAGTTACATTAAAACTTAATAATTGCACGGTGTACTGCTGGACCGATTCCACAGTATCACTCGCGTGGATAAATAAGCAACCGAGCGAACTAAAAACATTTACTGCGCATCGGGTCGCAGAAATTCAAAATCGCGTGCCTAACGCTATTTGGCGACACGTACCTTCGGGTCATAATCCCGCTGACTGCGCCTCTCGTGGTCTATCGGTGTCACAGCTGCTTCAACATACCCTTTGGTGGCACGGCCCTTCCTGGCTTATACAAGCTCCTAATGAGTGGCCAGAAAGTAAGCCTACGGTCCCGAAGGAAGCTGAAGCAGAAGTTAAAATTAATATCAGCATGTTACACGTTCAATCGGAGACGGAATGGGATCTGCCAATGCGCACATCTTCATGGCGAAAACTTTTACGCATCACCGCGTACGTTTTCCGATTTACCTCGCGAAATAAAGGGAATCGCTATTCAGACACGGTTATTACCGCGGCTGAGATCCTCGCGGCGCGTAAATTCTGGATCACGTACGTCCAGACTCGGCATTATCGACGGGAAATAGCGGCTATGCTTAAGGGCGAATCCCTGTTAAAAGCTAGCCCGTTACTTCGGCTTAATCCGTTTCTTGGCGAAGATGGTACTGTCCGTGTTGGCGGGCGGTTGCGCAACTCAGAACTTCCGCAACGCTTTCCGATAATATTACCGGTGCATCGAATCACCGAACTCATCATCGCTGATTGTCACGAGAACACGTTACATGGGGGCACGCAGTTAATGTTAAATGTTTTACGGCAAACGTTTTGGATCGTCAACGCGCGACGGCTAGTTAAAGGCCACATTCACAAATGCGTCACGTGCGTGCGTTGGCGGGCGGTCACCGCAAGTCAACAAATGAGCGACTTACCTGCGGTGAGAGTCACTCCATCTCGAGCGTTCGTCCATTGCGGCCTGGATTACGCAGGACCGTTCTCTGCTCTCGCGTATCGTGGACGTGGGCAAAGGGCGCAAAAGGTTTACATCGCTCTTTTTGTTTGTTTGGCGACTCGCGCTATCCACCTCGAATTGGTGCGCGACTACTCCACTTCAGCGTTTCTAGCAGCATTTGAACGCTTCACGTCTCGCCGCGGATTGCCTACGAATTTATATAGCGATAATGGGACTAATTTCCAAGGCGCTAATAAAGAATTAATGAACGCATTTAAACAAGTAACGGCAGACACTCACCTTCGTTCGCGTTTAGCTGCCGATTATATCACGTGGCACTTTATTCCGCCGGCAGCTCCTCATTTTGGAGGAATCTGGGAGGCAGGGGTCAAAAGCGTTAAGACCCATCTGCGACGCATGCTCGGCGATCGTACGCCTACTTGCGAGGAACTAATTACGCTCCTCTGCCGCATCGAGGCATGTTTAAATTCACGCCCTTTGGCTCCTTTAAACGATGACCTCGAGTCATGTGAGGCCCTCACTCCAGGTCACTTTCTCGTGGGCGCAGCATTAAAATCTGTTCCGGTGCCATCAGTACTGGAAATTAACGAGAATCGCTTATCGAGATGGCAACTCGTTCAACAGCTCACGGAAAAGTTCTGGAAAGCATGGGCTAACGATTACTTACACACATTACAGGCGCGATCGAAGTGGTGTAGTCGCGTCCCCAACCTCAAAATCGGGGACTTAGTTCTACTCAAGAGCTCGACGCTTCCCCCGGCGAAATGGGAACTAGGTCGGGTGACCGAATGTCATCCTGGTAAAGACGGCCTCATTCGTGTAGTCACCGTAAAGACTGCACATTCGCAATATGTACGTCCGATCGCTAGGTTATGTAAGTTACCGATTAGCCATTAAGATTTATTAATTTACTTATAATATATTATTTTTCTATTTTCTATTTTCTACGTTAATTATATGTATTAATTTCTTATTATCTTAAATGTAAGATGGTATATAAAACACTTACCTGGATAGAAACTACGCAGCAAGGTACGACGCATCAATGAAATGTGCTCGTTACTACGTTCTATTCACTGGCATTGTAATGACGTCATCTGTCGCGGTCGCACGACACCGCGAGGCGGGCGGTTTGTTCGGGATTAAGCGCGCGCCAATTTAAATTAGGCAAAGTTATGCCAAACGCCGAAAAAACCTTCGGCGTTGTTAGCGCGCTCACGATTATAAAAACCGCGACGCGGCGACGATCGTCCTACTCGTTCGCTATTCACCAACGAAAGAAAGTCATTCCAAAGTATTCAGAACACGCGACTAATTCGCTCAACGTACTTCGACTGAAAGTACATTTTGTATAAACCAGTTTTGCCTTTACTAATTAAAGGCCACGGAGTGTAAAGTGACTCAACACTCCTTTCTTTGCTTATTAAATTATATTACGTATATTCAAAGTGTCGATAAACATTATTAAACTCCTTCCTTCCTTACTGAAACTAACGGTATTTTGCCCAGAGGAAAAATTTATTCTCTGCGCGCAACAGTTTTCGACGTAAACAAAAACGACGATGTGATTATTAATGGGGTGAAGTACAGAGGAACAACTGGTTTGTACGAATTACTATTCATGAGAATGCCTGATGACACCTTGTTCAACGATGCTGATTTACACAAATACGCGGAAATATTAAAGTCGTCGAACGCTCATAGACGCAGCCATATCTCGTCGGGGCTTGTGAAAAGTAACAAGGGTTACAAGTATAAATATATCATTGCAAAATTGCTTAAGAACGAGCGGCGTGGAGGTAATCTGATACCGTTCGATATGGTGGCTAACGATAACGCGGTGGACTACGTGCACTGGAATGACCCAAACGAGCTCGTCGATAGATTACGTCTTCTCGTATCCTCGAAATCCGCAGGACATACGGGGCATGACAACAAGATCGTTTCTATAATCGAAGAACTTCGAGAAGCTGGGTTGATTATAAATTGATGCGTTCGTAAAGCATGATGTTAGTTTACAAACATGAAGAAGGTGAAGAGCAATCATATCAGGAGCGAGAAGCTACAGCTGGTCAACGAGTTGCACGCGCCGGCGAGACGTAACTTTAGACGTAGACGAGTCATTGTACGGGGTTACGATGATCTCTGGCAAGCGGATCTCGTAGAGATGCGACAATATGCGCGAATCAACAATGGCCACAATTACATACTCACCGTCATCGATGTCTTATCTAAATACGCTTGGGCCGTAGCAGTGAAAGCGAAAAATGGAAAAAACGTTACGGATGCATTTTTAAACGTTTTGAATGATGGAAGAAAACCAAAAAATCTTCAAACGGATAAGGGAAAGGAATTTTATAATGCAGAATTCCGAAATCTTATGAAAGAATACGATATAAATCATTACTCTACGCACAGTGTAATGAAAGCATCGATAATAGAACGTTGGAATAGGACGTTGAAAAACGAAATGTGGAAAAAGTTCACGCTTAATGGAAGCTATGCGTGGACAACCGTCTTACCGACGCTGGTCTTAGATTATAACAATATAAGGCATCGTACGATTAGAATGCGTCCCATCGACGTGACACCGGAACACGCGGACAAACTTTTATCGTCCGTATATTCTAACATAAAGATTGCAGCTCCGGCCAAGTACAAGGTCGGTGATCACGTGCGAGTTAGTAAATACAAAACCTTATTCGCAAAGGGTTATACACCGAATTGGACAACTGAAATTTTCACAATTATTAAAATTCAACGAACAAATCCTGTAACGTATCTCTTGCAAGATATGCAAAAACAACCGTTGGTTGGCGGGTTCTACGAATATGAGCTACAAAAAGTAAAAAATCACGATGTATACTTAGTGGAGAAGGTTCTACAACGAAGGGGAAATAAAGTTTTCGTCAAATGGTTGGGGTTTGATTCTACGCACAATTCATGGATAGGAGCGAACAATATTTTATAATCTATATTTAAAAATGTTTGTAATTATACAGATTATATGAATAAATAATTTTTCGGCTTTATTTTGTGTTTACTTTTATTACAGGGGAATGCTATTTTATAAATGAAGGGAGATTGGTCTAAGAATAAATTATATTGATAATTTTGAATACTTTTTAATACAATAAATGTAATACATAATACATAATACAATAATACAATTCGCTGGGAGGTGGAGGCTATAACAGACAAAATAAAACCCGCATTAGGTAAAATCTAATAAATTAAAAACATAAACGGACGGGCAACTCACATCAATCTCCTCCAACCGGCATCGGATTGCATTTATTGACCACTTAAATTTTCCGTGTATGGTAAACGTGGTGATACACATCAATATCTCCCCAAATAGGGCCCTCATCTATTTCCTCTCCAAACAGCGCCCTCAAATCGAATAAACCTTCATGATTCGGATTCCAACCTTCGGCCCACATTAACATCTGGCTGAACCGATGGTCTGCTCGCTTCCGGCGCACTTCGATGAATCTTTTTATTGGCACTAATCCTAACCTTTCAGCTTTTAACAAACAACTAGTTAAAATAAAATTAACACACCAAGCCAAGTAATCGTTAAAGACTACTTACAATACTGTTCAATAAGTGCCCTAAAGGCAAGTAGTTCAAGTCGTGGAACGGTAGCCATCGTAAACTGATTAATGCGAAATGAATAGCGGACTGAATAGCGGATAATGAAAACTCATCGGTTTATAAAGCACCGAGAAAATATCCCCTCCAATCTTAATACATCCAAACACTAGACTTTCAGCATCTCGCGAAATTGCAAATTTGCAAGAACTCCGAGTCGGGCACCTCTCTCTCTCTCATGAAATTGCACGGTTCGCAAAAACTTGAACATTGCAAAGAATAACGATTGAATAATTTTATTTTCATATCGCATTAACGGTTTTGCAATTTTATTTTCATATTACATTAATGAAGTAGGGGGGAAGGGCAAATCGCAATATGACATAGCCTATGTCCATCTTAAAAGAATAATCAGTCCAATAGTGCAAATTTCATTAAAATCCGTGTAGCCATTTAAACGTGAAGAGGAACAAACGATCAGACATTTTCACTTTTATATATTAGTAGGGATAAGGGCAGGGAAATAGGGATAGGAATAAGGAAGTAGGGATAATAATAGTTGATTAAAATTCCCGGGCAGAGCCGGGTAACGCAGCTAGTACTATTATATATAAAGAGACAGCGTTTGTATGTACAGAAAAATTTCAAAAACTACTTGCCCGATTGATACCAAATTTTAACAGTAGCTTCCATGCCTTCTCTGGAGTGACATGGGCTATATTATTTTAATAAACTGTGGAAACTATCGCATTGAATTCTGCTTATTCGTGTGCGATCGTGGCAACGTACGCATTATGTAGTATGGGTCGCCGCTTTTCTACTGTTTCTGCAGGCAGCAATACCTACTTTTCTGAAATACTAGAGATTGATCACCAAAAAATAATACAACAATTATTACTTCAAATTCTTGAAGTTTTTATTTATGAGAGCGGGCGAAGCTGCGAATACATGAAGGCTTTGTATTTACTGACTCGCACGTGTTCGCTGGCCATGCATTTCCAAGTATCTTTATACGCATGCAGGGTTTCGAGTTCTTGCAAACCTTTTAATTTCATGTCGATTCCGAGTTGTTACAACATGTAAGATATCCGGCAGATTAATCTCAGATTGTGTTGGCGGTTTTCATTGTTAGAAATGGAGGGAGATGTTTCCCCTGTTTGCTTTATAAGCGTATCAGCGCAGCGTTTTCGTTATTCAAAATGAATTTCACAAACAACCAATTCCTTGCTCTGCAGGCGTTCATCGCCTCTCAGCGTAAGTAGTTTTTTCAATAATTACTTTTAGCGCGTGAATTTTATTTATTTTTAATTCGTTTTTGTTAACAGCCGCTACCTTAAGGAGTTTAGGATTTGTAAGAAAGAAAGACCTCCGAAATGTTTGACGGGAGCGGGCGGAGAGGCGACGGAACGCTGAAAAGATATGGGCGGACGCCGCATTTGATTTGCGGCAATTGTTCCGCGAGGAGCTTGATGTGAGTTACTTGCACGTTTTTGTTTTATTTGATTTTTTTTACTATGTATTAATGTATGTTTTATTTTATCTGTTATAGCCGGATTGGTGATAGGAGGAAAAATTAAAAAAAATATGAATAATAATAATAATAAAGTACAAGTATATCCAATATTAATGTAATTTATTTTTTGTCGCACCCTTTCCCATACTTCCTTTAATAAAATATATAGTAAAGATGAAATCAAAGTATTTTTTTGCCACGCCCTTCCCCACGCATGGAAAACATTCCAAGATCAACAACAAATTATAAATAAAAAATTAATTAGAAACACATTATGTAGTGGACCGAATTGTGAATCTAAACCATTCTCGAGTCAACTTGAACACACAAAAAAATTTCATCAAAATCGGTTCAGCCGTTTAGGAGGAGTTCAGTCACATACAGACGCACAGAAGAAATATAAGGATATGAAGTATGATTATTGGGAAGGGTTGGGCAAAATAAATTACATTAATAACGATTATATACTTTTTTATTTTCATATTACATTAATGGAGTATGGGGAAGGGTGTGGTACAGAATAAATTACACTAATAACGGTTATAGATATTTCATATTTTAAGTTAAATAATATATAATATAATAAGTAAAAAACAAAAAAATATAAATGTAGGCGGCTACCACCAGTCCGGCTATAACAGATAAAATATACATTAATACGCAGTAAAAATCTAATAAATCAAAAGAAAATCGGACAGTCAACTTACATCGATTTCTTCTCCGAATAAATATCGGAGGTCGAACAGATCGACCTCCGTCCACGTAGCCGCCCACCGCGCTTCATACTCGCGCCGCCACTCCTGCCGCTCGCGGCACTTTGCAGGCAGTCGCGCGGCATCCGCCGCCGGCGCAATTTCAAAGACCGGCATAACTATGGCTGTTAATACGAAAACAATTAGTTAAAAATAAATAAAATTTGGGTAATTGTTGAAGATTACTTACGATAATGTTTGACAATCGCCAAGAATGCTAAAGATTCTAACCTTGGGACCGTCATGTTGAACAGAAAATAATGAATAAAACGAACACGCTTGGGTTTATAAAGCACTGTGAAAACATCTCCCTCCAAACTCTAAGACCTGAGATAAGTAAAAACTCCAGTCTCTTTCTCTGAAATTAATATTTTAATCGTGGAGCAAAGAATAAATTATGTTTTTAGGAATAATTATTTATTTTATAATGCCCCCAAGGCAATGTTCTTGTGGATTGTGGAATTATGAATCGTTTATCATCGTAAGGACTAAGCACCTTCTTTTCTTCACATATAGAATATACATTGTGCAATTTTGAACGAATACATCTCTGTTCACGATGCACTTCTAAACGTTCATACAAGCAACGTGTATAATCATCGAAGGAAATAGTTTTCCTAACTACGTTACTTTTGACACCCTTCACTTTTTTCGTGTCCCGTTTGCCCTCTACGCGCAAAGCATACATTTTCGACCGAAGTCCGACAAACTCAGTCAGTATACACCCATTATTTTCATCCTTCATTAATCCCGGTACTTTTTTATTTACTCGTGTCATACTGTAAACATTCTCCTCGGTATAGTCGCTCGTGTCAAACCGATGTATATCGCGTTTCATTACATCGTATATGTCATCACATTCCAGTTCGTATATAAGACTGTCTGTGTCTGTGTATAATATTTTACAAAGATGTTTAAATTTCGGCCAAATATAATCATGATGGAATCCGTACAAACATGTTTTTGATATATCCAGAATACACATACCAACATAAATGGGTTTTGCAAATTTAATTTCCAACTTTCGCATCTCTATTGCGACCAAATATTCCGAAAATATTGATCTGCTATGAAAATTTGGTTTTGATATCAGGGCCTCGGCCCCGTATCTACCATCCCATTTTGTAACTAATTTAACGTCTATATGATTTCTAACGTTCTCCATAGTTTTGCCAAAGACTGCATTATTCATTAATTTAAATAAATTCTTTTCAAAATCATTTTTAGCCGCAGTTCTAAGTTGCGTGTTTAAATTAATGTATTCGCGAAGCCATGGAGATTGTTTAAATTCTAAAACGCGATGAATTACAGAAACTTTTAAACCATGATTTAAGCATTGTTGAAGATTGCGGTAATGGATGATGTAACGTTGCTTATCCTGAACTGTAGCGAGTAGTTTCTCGTGTTTGGCATTAGGAGGCTTTTCGCGTATTGGACAAAAAGGTAAATCTGCATGCTTATCGTGTAATTCTAGCGGGTATTTCAAATCGACTTCCAAAATATATCCAATGTCCGAATTTTCGGATATCGCATGAATGTTAAAAGTTTTAATTTCATTATCGTCTAACCACTTAAACTCGCCGTAAGGTAGATACTGCGACATTGCCCATCCATACAAATTATTAACGTCGAAATAAACTAAATATCGCGATGGTTCTTCGGAATTGTATGAATCCATGTATTTATTATTGGCCTTTGCGTATCGATTAGAACATTGACTTAAACCACCACGTATGCCGCGCTCTATGAAAAGTAGCATATCGATATCCGTCAATAATTCTAATTCGATACGCGTGTGCTTCAGCATTGCATCCCACGTAAAACCGGGTAAAGTATAGTAATATGCAGGATCCAATTTGTAACTTCTCAAACAGCTGCCACGAAAATTTTCAAAAATGTCGGCCAATAATAAAACGTCTGTTTTTAGATATAAATCGCTGTATTCGCCAAGTGTTTTTATATTAAAACTGTGCCAGACTTTTATCGCGTGGTCATAATCCTGCTGTGAAACGGCACAGTCGCTTAGTTGATTATAAAATTTGTCACATGTCGGCAATGTCGTCTCGCTCAGTTTCATGTAGTCGGTAACATAATCGTATGGAAAGATGCCTTTTCGTGTAAGCAAATCGAATCTTATCTCGTTCAAAAAATTAAATTGTGACCGTAAAATCGTCATATCGTCTTTCCCTAGATACGAACTCAATTTATCTAAACTTGAATTTAAAAATTTGAATGAATCTATAAATCGAAGCGAAATTTTGTAACGTTTTAGATTCGTTGAAAATGAAATATATTTTTCTTTTGTAATTGGCAAGACTGATGTCGAGCCTTCGATAATCGTTACCAATTCTTTTATTACAAAATGGGCATCGTATCCCGATAAGTTATGAAACACTATTGGTATAAAACGTTTATTTTTATAATTTAAATTACACCCCTGATGAGCAAGTCCTCGGTAACGACCAGTGAAATGGCAATGATTTCGAACTTTTGTTTCGTCGATGTCGAACGGTTTTTCGCAAATATAACAATGCGTTGCATTCATATAATTTTCTCTTTCATCACCCGTCAAATTTGTCATGGGCACAATCGTATTAAATAATGGTGCAATTTTTCTTACAAGGCTCTCAAGTTCATTCACGAACCATTCAGCAAAGTCAAGACCCCGATACGCGCGATACTCGCACACCGATGCGTTGTATGAACAGTGAAAATAATATCCCACACTGTATGCTTCGTGTTGCTGGTATGCATTGCAGTGTCCTTGATTGCTGTTAACCTTCTTAAGCATGTGTAACGACCCAAGAATTTAAAACAATATCTTTTTAATTTTATTTTTCTTTATTATAACCAATTTTTTTTTTATACAGAATATTTTATTTTATTTTTATTGTTAATATTTAATGTATAAGTTTTTGTAATAAACATTTTCATTTCGTCGATAACCGAGTCTGTTGAATTGATCGATAAAGGTTTAGTCGATAAGTCGGACGGTAAAACAGTTTACCGATAAATTATCGACGTCCGACCGCGCACGCGCGAGCGCAACCCCAGTAACCATACGGTGGGGTAGTATTCTAGAGTGGGGATGCTGGACCACCACGTGACGGGAAAAACCCAGCTACCCCAAGAACTCTATGCGGAAAAAAAGTGCCGACTCAGCAAAATCTGAGTATAAATAGAGGCGTTCCGCACAGTTTCATCGCAGATCTTCTCAGACCTCGGTCTGAAACAGACAACACTCTGATTAGTAGAGAAGAGCTTGCGCTGAACTGTCTAGGCAGCGATAGAGCGCGAGCTATAGCTAATTTCTACTATTCCACTGGTGGCGTGCAGGACTACGGAACAGTGGACCTCCTATTCGCGGTGCGCAACGTGTTACACAGGTGTTACGCTAAGCCAACACTCAAGTGTAAAGAGCTAGCGAGGAGCGGAGCTCCTTGAACGGCCTGCGTTTAACACGGCTCTGGTATAACCAGAAACCGATTGCGACCTGTAGGAAGGGTTAACTTGATTCCAATAGTCTAGCACAAACCTCTGGAGTTTAGTTTCCATAATTATTGTTGAAAACAAACAGAGTGTTGGCTGTAGAAGAAGACCACGCCGCATTTGCGTTAGCGCTAACGATTAATTACAATTATTAATTTTTACTTACATATTAATTACTAATTACATATTTTTCAATTGTATTCCCAATCTAGGGCGAACTAATTATAATTTCTTACTGTATTCCTATTTCTAGCCGCACTTATTGTGATACTAGCAACTTTGTATTATAATTCAATATTCACTTACCTTTCATTCTTGAATAAACATATTTTCATTCAGTTTCTAGCACATTAGTGTTTGGATTTCACTCCTTAACCGCACACCACACGAACCTAAAATCCTTAACACATTGATTACGAGTCGCCTTCTAAGGGAACCGCTCTCCCTACAAGTCGGTGCAGTGACGTACTCACTCTGGGTCGTTACACATGCATTCGAAATCGGCGTACACGATGAATGGATGACGTTCTCGGTGACAAAAATTATCAAACTTTATTATTTTATCTTCACTCGATGGTAGAATGATTGCGCAATCGTTCATCTTCATGCAGTCCTTCGTATGTTTCAATAACTTTTCTTCCGCATAAAAGTAGTGAAGGCATCTGCATATAAACAAAGTAACTGCATTAGTACAAAAAGAACAAACGCATACACTAAAATAGATCGTAATGGCATGATACAAACCTGTCACAAATATAAGTTTTACTCTTATGTGCACTCAGCTGGTTTGAAACAAGCCGGGAAAGATTTTTAATCCATGCAAAGTGACGCACATTATGGTTGGGCGTTTCAAGCATCAGCAGGTTAACGTGACGAAATCTTTTGTTGGTGGTGAGTTGGAGCGGAGCACACCTTTTCACATTCAAGTCCCAAAAATAAACGTTTATCGAAACATCGTTTTGGCGCTCAAATTTTGGTATTTGATTAAGGGTTATTGGAAATGCGATGCCCTCCAAATTTAAAACGGTGTCATAGTTGGGATACGATGATGGTCGATTTGCATTCACATGGACGGGATATAATGCTGCAACTATCGATCTGACAAAACACGTATCATCGTCAACTGTCACATTTACTACCGCTCTTTTGTCCTTGATTGTTGTTGGTATGTCTGTGTAACAACCAGCATGCATCGGATTGCATTTATTGATATTTAACATCAAATGCAGAATTTTCGATATTGCCCAACCACTGTCCCGTTCCTGAAATTCTTCCATCAGTGTTAAAGTTGAGTTCACAACGTATTTGTCATACCAATCGTTCAAGTTTGATGTAGAAAATAATTGTTTATTTCTTACACTGAAACTTTTCACATCAGTTTTATTATTAGCGGTAAACTCCCCATACAACACCGTATTCACTTTTATGCATGAATGATTTAGGAAAACTTCCGCTAGACGTTGGAATACTATTTTTCTAGCATCTTCCAAAAAGTTTCGTGGTTCAATATGCTCGGTGTTGATTATAATTCCTGTAGTTATCCGGTTATGGAAAGCTGATTCTACATTCTCCCAGATAAGAGATGATGATGCACGTGATTCAGCATCTGTTCTCCTTTGACCTTCGCCTATTTTTACAGATCCGTGTAACTCTGCTCTTAACGATTTAAATCTCGCTATCCTGGCTGTTAAACTATTTTTCAAACCAGTTGATAAGTCCTTTTCGAGTTGCAATCGCTCTATCATTAAATCAATGCATTGATTGCATTGCACCAGACATGCGTTTCGGTCGTCGTTACTACTTATGACTGCCATACGTTGTGTCAAAAGTTGTTCTATACAAGCAAGTTCGTTTAGTAATATTGCCTTTTGACTACTAGGATGATCATTGTCACGATACAATATCCTACGCAAGGCGTCGATTCTTTCTTTGTATGCTTCTATATCTCGCCATCCTTCGACTGATAAATCGTCTCCCATTTGTAATCGTTCGTCTATCAATTCGATGCACTGGTCACATTGCATCAAGCAATCACAACGCTCATCTTCAGTATTGATGTTTATCGCCCGCTGCGCCAATAATCCGGTGATGCGTTCGAGTTCTTGCAGTAACGTGGCCTCCATTTCTCTTTTCCACAAACGCGTTAAGTAGCCTTGCACTTCTAATTGTCAAACTACATATGACACACATTGCAAAATTTTCTCCCATTTTATTAAAGTGGGGCTGTCATTGACGAAAGTGTTTAATTGCTGTTCACTCTGCAGCGTCAACAAAAAACCGCATTTCCAAGACGTAGAAAAATTCGTTCAAGGTCATGAGCAAAACCTCTACCTTCTATAGTCGCGAATTGCAGCGTCAGATTTGCTGCGCCAACAAAAAATCTCATTTTCAAGACGTAGAAAAGTGGCTGGGGCCTTGTGTCGTCTTCCGATAAGACAAAAATAGTTCAAGGTCATGGGGGGGGGGATCATATTTTTGCTGATGGTGTCAACTTTCAGTTCAAGGTCGGGGGGGGGGGGGATATTTCTCCTGTGAGGATAGCTATGGGGTGGGGGTTGTCATAGGGTGGGTATTTCAACTGAGGGGGTGGTTAAAGGGCGGGGGTTGTCATAGGGTGGGTATTTCTGCTGAGGGGGTGGTTATGGGGTGGGTATTTCTGCTGAGGGGGTGGTTATAGGGCGGGGGTTCTCATAGGGTGGGTATTTCTGCTGAGGGGGTGGTTATAGGGCGGGGGTTGTCATAGGGTGGGTATTTCTGCTGAGGGGGTGGTTATAGGGCGGGGGTTGTCACAGGGTGGTTATTTCTGCTGAGGGCGGTGGTTATGGGGCGGGGGTGGGAGAGGGGGGGATCATATTTCTGCTGACGGTGGTGTCAAATTTCAGTTCAAGGTCATAGGGTGGGGAGAGGGGTGGATGTTGTCGGGGTGGGGGGTATCATATTTCTGCTGACGGTGTGGTGTCAAATTACAAAAAATGCTGACGCCAGTGATTTAGAATCCGCATAGAACAACTACTTCCATTTCATTTAATTTGTCGATAGTGTCGAAAAATTTCCGCACGTGTTCGCGTATATCGTCACCATCTTCCATCCGCAGAAGTAAGAGTTGTTTCAGTAGGGTAGCTTTGCGAGCAGGCCCTCTTGATTGGTATATGGCTTCCAATCTTAACCATACTTCTCGAGATGTGGTGCACCCCTTTACTTGTTTTAGTTCGCAGGGATGAATCGACAAAATCAGGTCGGATTTTGCTGTCGGCGTCCGTCGCAGCTTCACCGACTGGTCGCGTGTTCGTACCGATAACGTAACCCCATGCATCGTTCTTTATCAGTAATGCCTCAACTTGCATCTTCCACGTATCATAATTTTCCTTGTTCAAGGTCTCGATTCGGGCGACGCTCGAAGCGTTCATTTTCGAAACAATGATTTTCCGCTCCACGATGCGACGCGTCACACTAACCTCGAAACGAAAGGAAAAGGAAAATAGTTCGTAGCACTTCCACGTGTTTTTAAAGTTCAGCACTAATTCCGGTATCCTGGGCCCATAACCTGTTAGCAGGAACGTAGTGGGTGTTGAAGAATTTCCGCACGAACTACTATACGATAACGCGTTTATTGAAAAGCATACACAAGTCGTTCTAGACGCCGATGCACACGAGAACAAAAAAATCATGGCGTCGCGTCCCGATCACGCTAACTCAGAAATCGTCCGCAGTCGTTATCGATGGCAGCACCCATCGACCGCGTGTCGTTCAAACGATATTGCCAAAATATAGTAATAATGATATAGTTATTAAATGTACATTGGTCTGTGGGATTAAATCAGTATATTAAATTACATCTGATGTAGCTATAGTAATAATGATATTGTTATTAAATGTATATTACATATCTAATGTAGATATAGTAATAACGATACTGTTATTATATGTACATTGATCTGTGGGAAGTGATCAGTATATTACATTATATCTAATGTAGATATTGTAATAATGATATTGTTATCAAGTGTGCATTGATCTGTGGGAAGGAATCAGTATATTACATTATATCTAATGTAGATATAGTAATAATGATATTGTTATTAAATGAACATTGGTCTGTGGGAACAAATCAGTATATTACATTATATCTAATGTAGATATAGTAATAACGATACTGTTATTATATGTACATTGATCTGTGGGGAGGGATTAGTATATTACATTATATCCAATGTAGATATAGTATCAACGATGTTGTTATCAAATGTGCATTGATCTGTGGGAAGGTATCAGTATATTACATTATATCTAATGTAGATATAGTCATAATGATATTGTTATTAAATGTATATTACATATCTAATGTAGATATAGTAATAACGATACTGTTATTATATGTACATTGATCTGGGGGAAGATATCAGTATATTACATTAGATCCAATGTAGATATAGTAATAATGATATTGTTATTACATGTACTTTGGTCTGTGGATTTAAATCAGTATATTAAATTACATCTGATGTAGATATAGTAATAATGATATTGTTATTATATGTACATTGGTCTGTGGGAACAAATCAGTATATTACATTATATCTAATGTAGATATAGTAATAACGATACTGTTATTATATATACATTGATCTGTGGGAAGTGATTAGTATATTACATTATATCCAATGTAGATATAGTATCAACGATGTTGTTATCAAATGCACATTGATCTGTGGGACTAAATCAGTATATTAGATTACATCTGATGTAGATATAGTAATAATGATATTGTTATTGAATGTATATTTCATATCTAATGTAGATATAGTAATAACGATACAGTTATTATATGTACATTGATCTGTGAGAAGGGAGCAGTATATTAAATTATATCGGATGTAGGTATAGTAATAATGATATTGTTATTAAATGTTTATTACATATCTAGTGTAGGTATAGTAATAACGATACTGTTATTATATGTACATCTGCACTATTCTAAGCTGTATTCACTATTCCGGGCTGTGAGTTCCACTTCCAGCGCAGCTGTGCAGAAGAAGAACAACAAGAAGAAGAAATATCTCGGAATATGTGCGTGATGCCCCTTTCCTTGAGGTAAATCTGCAAATATCTCGGAAACGGTGCGAGCTGTGGCAAAATGTTGGGAGACCTTTTGTTGAATGACATTTTTTGATCAGAAGCGTAGTTTTCGAGATACATCGAGATATTTCAAAGTTCCGACGCCGTACCAACATTAAAAAGATGAAGAAACACCGTGGCCCCTTTCTTTGAGGTAACTCTTTTTTTTTTTTATATAGGAGAGGAAATGCATTTATGCACGCGCAGGATAATCCCCTTTCGTCTATTCGGCTAGAGGGGGCCCGGGCAGTGTGGGACTCATACCCGCCCTGAAGGGACAGCCTGGCGCCCGTTTGGTGGGGGCAAACCCAAGGAGGCAACGCCAGAAGGGGGCAACCTGGCAACCCAACCCCTAAGAGTTGGATTTAGCCCCAGAGCAGGTCTCAGCCCAGAAGGGGCGACCTTAAACAGGTAGTCCAGTAGGGGCAGTCCCGTGGCTGGATATACTACCCACTAAAACCTATCCCCTGTGTGGGCCGCCACTACCTCTTCATCCTTTGGGATATATAAAAGGTTACCAACGTTTAGCCACAACGGCGCTTTGGCAATTCAATGCATTTCGCATTATTCCGTCCTCCCGCAAAAACGCCATGCGCTAGGCAACCATGAGGCATTTGCGGATCCACGCTGTTACACCGCCGATCTTGCGGTAGGACATTTTCAACCTGAGCAGTACACGCAGGAATTTTTCTTCAGCAACGATCGGCACCGGGGCATCCTCCAGGATCGCGCCTTCCCGGCGTGACCGCGCCACCTCTTCGCCTGCCTAGCACTTTTGCCAGGACAGGGGTTCCTCTTCGGCCACGATCAGGAACCGGGACATCGTATCTCCACGGGTGATCGTGCCATGTCTTCGTCCACCATGGTAGGTTGGTAATGATGATGTGCCTTATCCCTGAGGTCATCGCGCCGACCCTCCGGTAAAGGCAGGAGCATATTTTTCTTCGGTCACGATCATGAACCGAGACATCGTATTTCTACGGTTGATCGTGCCGCGTCTTGTTAAGCTGCTATCCTCGATGACTTGTCCCATACAATCTTCACACACACCCACAAACGCTCATAACAAGCATAGCACATCATAACACATCAAATGCCCAAAATTGCGACAATAAATAATGAATGAATGAATGTAGAATGAGTAATGAATCAATCAAAATGAATGAGTGAATCAATATGTCCATGAATAGCAGTGCTCAAAAACAAACAATAAATAAATAGCAGCTAAATAACAGATAACAAATGAATACAGAAATAATTAAATAATTATAATAATGATATAATTAGACGTGATTAAGCGTAATAAACCATAAGTCAGAAAATGCAAAAAATGCAAAATCAACGTATATATACATCTAATTCAACTGAACAGTTAATGAACAATTAAAAACCAAAAGAAGGAATCAGTAATAACATGCAAACATGTGAACTAAGCATAAGCATAGTAAAGGAGCAGGCAGGCGGGCATATGTGAGCATGTGTGAACTTGACATAAGAAAAGCAAAACCCGATAACCTCAAACGTCAACAAACGTCAACATACAGCCAAGCAACCAAGAAGTAGGAATCGACTAGTAAAGACATTTAATATATAACACTAACACTCAGAATAATCAAATTGTTTAATATAATAGAATAGAATTAATAAAAGGGTAAACTACGTCTCAGAGGCCCAAAAATTAACGGGTCCAAAATATGTGTTCTTGTAGTTTTTGACCTGAAAAGTCCGAAAATGCAAGTTAGAAGTCCAGGAAACCAATAGTTTAAGAAATACAAGTATATAAACATGTGTGTACTTGGCGTACTTTGACAGATCAGTACGATGCGGTATGGACTCTTCCCCGCATCCAATCCTTTGTTTGGACTCTATTTGTTGGGTGTGAGTTCCATCAGGTCCTATCAAATCCAAGGGGATATTGTTTATAAAAAAAAGAACTTAACCTTAGGTATACCGGGTTTAGGCCACCACTTATATAATTCTGTTTTACCGACGGCAACTCCACTCATTGGACAATATGGCGTCGTACTGACCTGTCAAACATCACTAAATACGTACATTTTTATACACTTGTATTTCTTAAACTATTGGTTTCCTAAACTTTTAACTTGCATTTTCGGACTTTTCAGGTCAAAAACTACAAGATTTGATAAATTTTAACCAAAAATTTCTGGGCCCCTGAGACGTAGTGCAGCCAAGGAGGTAAATATTTAGAATAAGGGAGCCACCTTCGATTTCGATCACCTTGAAATATTTACCATCAAAAGTAAAGGTAGAAGGTAAAGTATAGAGTATAACCATAACCAGCAGACTCCAATGCAAACTAGGCACACGCATCACCACAAAATTGAAGAAACGAAGGAACAGAAACACCACAAATGAAAGGATACGCCTTACATGTATGTATAGCATAATAAATAGCATAATAAATAAATAAATAAATAAATAAGTAAATAAATGTATATGTAACAGGAACCCCTCATAATCATCTGCTGGAACCATGAAGGTGACCGACGGATTACCACAAGCAGTAAGAAACAATAAGAAGTGAACTGAGGGCTTACATGAAATGCTCAACGAAGCTGAGGGTACCTCTCCGAGAAGCCATGATACCCCAAATAATGTAAGTTAAAGTCCATTAAAGTTCACTAAGAATACTTAACCTACTAGAGTACCAGACTGTGTTATATGTTATATGTAGTCAAGCAACCCTGTAATGAATAGTCGCAGAGTCGCAAGAACCTGCATTATTTGATGAAGAAAAAGAATACAAAGAACTAAAAGAACTTGAAGAACTTGAACTTGAAATTGAAAAGAACTTGGCTTCATACCATCATTCTGAACAGAAACCAAACTGAGACCAGGTAAGAAAATATGGAAATATCATGTAATGATATAGCTTAACAAAATATTTATAAGAATATTTATAAGAGTATTTATAAGAGTATTTGAATATTTATAGGAAAAAACCAATGGGGAATGAACGATACTTACAGCCCGATACATCTGTTACATCTGTTGCAGTAAGGAAACGAGCAGGAACGAGCGGGAAGAGATAGGATGCAGTGTGTGAACCAGCAAGCCAGCAAGCAAACTAGCAAGCAGAACTATAAAAATCCGCCACTTTGAAATTTCAAATTCAAAATATGCACAAAATCTCAATCTTGACTAGTTCTTAGATAATGAAATTAAGTAAATAGAACACTTAACGCTCGCGAGAAAAAGTAATATTCATTGTTACATTTATTATAATATATGGAAACGTGAATTGTAATTATGAATCTAAATGCATTTGGACAATGAAATCATAATTAATTATTATTAAATGAAGAAAACCTCTATCGGCTCGCCATCATAAAACAATCAGTCGTTCACTAATAACTATTATCGACAATCCACGCTTAAATTTCAAAATTTCAACCCAAAACTCAAGCAACAACATATTAATTGACAGAAGGAAACAACATAATCTGACACAATACAAGGAGCTTCATAGACAAAATCAATTCAAATGTAACTTGCATAAATCAATTATAAGATTTTAAATTACTGTACCGTAACAACAGCATAATTAATGTATTAATGTATTAAGTGAGGGAAAGAAAATATTACATCACACATTACTGTGTGTAGCTCATCTCAACATAACTTCTCAAAAGGCGCAATTTAAATGACATTAAATCAATTGTGAAATCAACTCCTCGCATTGCAGACAGAGTAGATCACTTCCCTGCCGTGCCAAAGCGGGAATAAAATCAGAATGAAACTCCAATTTGTCACATGGATAGGCGTCAAAGTCAAGGTCAACTTTACCAGTAGAAAGTTAAGAAACAGCAGAGATATTATAAAAGAAACTTAAAAGAAACCACAAAGAAATTAGATGACTAGAATAATAACTAAAATATCCTGTCAAAATGGAATTGAATAAAACAGTGGAGATTGAAGCACACAGACATTGTAGTAGTATCACCAATCAATCAAAACCACGCTAAATTCTGCTGCATTGAGTAATAAAATAAATAATGTAGTAAACCGCAATCAACAAGAACTGCCGACAAGAAAAAACCGAGTATTTTATTAAAATTAGAATGCACTGTACTGAGCGAACAATCAAGCAATTATTCTTAAAGTGTGACACAAAATTGCTGCGCTCACTAACTTTATTTACCACCAAAAATCCCAGAATGGGTAGTAGAAAAGTGAAAATGTATTCAATATCGTGCAGAATGAAAAGCCGATTGAATGTAAAATATATAATATATAATATGTAATATGTATATAAATTAAATTATAACCAGATCAGGGCAAAACATATTCGAACGGGACCTAATCCGCCTCATAACACATGGCAACAAAAGCGCAGCAGTTGACACATAAGAACAAGGATAAGAACGAGGATAAAAGTAAATTTATTATTAATCCATTATTAAATAATACAATTCGATGCAATTTATTTCATTCATGCACCTGACACTTCTAAAAGTAGGAATAAACATACAAACCTGCCAGACAACGACCATAGACTATACAAGCCCATCGCTCGAATTCAAATTTAACTTTAACTTCGTGGTTAATTTCGCAAGAATATCATAATCGTGAAAATAAATAAGTAGGTAGTGAAATGCTGAAACACACAGATATTGAAAATAATACCTAAAGTATTTAAAATAAATTTGGTAACGAAAGCAAGTAAGTAAACGTATGTAGCGCCTTGTCGCGCTCGGAAAAACTCCTCATGCGCCATCTAGGTTAAGTTAGTTTAGTTAGTGTAGTTAGTTCTAGTTTTAGGTTAGTTACTTCTTGTTAAGTAGTTGGTAAGCTTAGCTTGTATGGACGCGCTCGTTCTTTTAAGGACACCTGGCCACTCACTTCCTTTTGTACGTTGCTTGAAGTAGCTGGTCGTTTCCTTGTGCAACGGATATAAGAGTTATAATAAAACAAAGTGAGCCAGATTTCAGTCTGATTTATTTCCTCTCATTGGAGAAGACCTATACCGACCGCTACATTGGTGCCGAAACCCGATTTCGGAAAGAAAAAACAAGCTACGCCAACGCCATGCCCGACGACAAGACGGAGGTACAAGCCAGCGAATTTAGGAGCGTGAAGCTACCTACTTTTTGGAAGGACGAACCCAGATTATGGTTCATCATGCTGGAGAGAGAGTTTTCGGCATATAATGTAAAAGCCGAAGCAGTCAAGTGCTCCGCTGTGATTCGGAATTTAGATCAAGAAACGATGAAAATCGTTTTAGATATCATTGAAGCTCCTCCTGAGAAGAGCACATATCAGAATATCAAACAGGCGCTTATTGAACGTCTGGCAAAATCAGACGAGGCTAATCTGAGGCGCCTCTTGTCTGGATTAGAGCTAGGAGACAGGAAACCGTCGGATTAGAGCTAGGAGACAGGAAACCGTCGGAACTGTTGAGGGAGATGACTCAACTTGCTGGAGCGAGCGTTGGTGAAAACGCTTTAAAAACCCTGTGGATGCAGAGGCTCCCTACGAGAGTTCAAGAAGTCTTGACTATCATAGATGATGCTCCATTGGATCGTCTGGCGAAGGTCGCTGATAAGACAATGGAGCGTTCAGCACTGGAAATGGCCGCCGTGGCGGAACGTCCTCCCGCCAGGAAGGACGCCATCGTTGACGTTAGGCGAGATCAAGATGGCGACCTGGCAGCCATTGTGAAGAGGCTTTCTAAGATCGAGACGAGGTTGTCACGTCGTCAACGGAGCCCAGCAAAACGCCGCTGGTATAGAAGACGTAGCAGTTCAGGAAGTGCAAAGCGGCGAAATGGCCTGTGCTATTTCCACCATAGATTCGGAAGCGAATCTTGGAAGTGTAGACAGCCCTGCGCATGGAGTGGCCCCGACAAGAGGAAGTCGGAAAACTAGTAGCGACGTCACAGGAGGAGGCGCTTGTCGACGGCCCTAAGAAACATCGCCTCAGTATCAGGGACAAGAGGACAGGTACAGAGTTCCTGATAGATACTGGTGCGGATGTATCAGTAGCTCCAAGGACCTATGGAGCCAGAAACTTAAGGATAGCTATTTTTAAATTATATGCGGCGAACGGGGCAATTATTGATACTTACGGCGAGAAGCTATTGTCATTAAATTTAGGTTTACGCCGGGAGTTTTCTTGCCGGTTTATCATAGCGAATGTTTCTAAACCGATTATTGGCGCCGATTTTTTGCATTTTTTTAATCTATTAGTAGACTTAAGGAATAAGAGACTTTTAGACGGTAATACTCAGGTTAGTAAGAATGTTGTAATATTGAAAGATAATTCTCCGTCGATTTCCACAATAGATAAGAGCAATCGTTTTAGTTCAATACTCGCGGAATTCATAGATATTACGAGACCGTGTTCTATTAGGAAGAATATCAAACATAATTGTTGGCGAAATTCCCCAAGTCTACGCCGAACGGCGAAGTTGGCAACGAAAATACTTCGTTGGTGCGTCGTTACCGATAGCGGCAGCACCTCTCGGGCCCACTTTGTCCACGCGGTCCCCTCTCCACGCGGAACCGGCACGATCGACGCCATGATCGATTCTTGTTCTTCTTGTACGATCGTTCGACGTGGAAACACGTGCTTCGCAGTCCTCGCCGATCATTACAAGTACATAGTTTTGCTGCCCACGCGACGCGTATTACCTCAGCCCACGCTTTACTCGTGATATTGTTACATCCGTAACGATATTCAGTCCACGCGTGTGTTTTATTGTAATAAGCTTAGTTTAAATAGTGTATAGTTTTGGACCACGCTTTACTCTTGTATATGCTTTTCTTTTTTGTTAAATATATTTATTGTTACCGTTACTCAGGTGTTTGTGTTTTCTGACCGCGCTGACCACGCTAAACACGCAACATTTTGGTCCTTCGAGCCGGATAAACACACCCGGCTTGTGTAACGGTTCGCGTAGTGACGCTTAACGGTTGTTTCACCGCCATTACGTGTAGTGACCGCGCTTCACGCGAACTCAGGGATTCGCTTTGTGTGCGCGGAACACGGTAAAGGTGAATTGTGCCGTTCAGGTGACGAGGGTGATTTTCAGTGCATTTTAAAGGTACTCAGTGACACTCTTTATTAAAATGCCTAAATCGCGCGATCCCTCCCCGGTTTCAAAACCGGAAGAGACGCCGGCGGCCATGACGGCGTCAGAGCTCGACACAGACCACGCAACGGAAACGACCACGCAGCCATCGCAGGCCGCTCGTCCACGCTCGCCAACCACGCTTCAGGTTCTTGAAGAGACCTCGCAGACCACGCGCAAACGCTCGCACTCGCGTCTCACAGCGGAGCTCCAGGTGCGCTCCCGTGTCCAGGAGGAACGGCTTGACACCCTCCTGGCCATGGTGGAGGACCTGCAGGTGACCCTCAACAAGGCCCCCGCAGACGTCGCGCCAGAAGAACCGGAGCTCATGAGGGACACGATTCTGGAGATTCATGTTGAATTCCAGCGCGAACACGCTGCCCTCTCGAAGGTTTGGCCGTCCACGCAGCTCGACCACGCCTATTTCAAGGAAAAGGTGGCTTCTAATGAAGCGCGCGTGGTACTTTCGGCTCGCAAGTTGCTGGCGCAGCTTGAGCGGGAAATAAAGCAGACCACGCAGCCCACGCAGACCACGACGGCCTCGACGAGCGACGCGCCCACGCAGTCCTCGGCAAGCCGATCACGCCTCCTCGAGATCGCGCTCCCGAAGTTCGAAGGGGACTACAGCAAATGGGCAGAATTCAAGGCCCATTTCGCTTCTGTTATCAGCGAACGCGCTGACCTCGCTGCACACGATAAGTTTTTATACTTAAAGGGAGCTGTTACTGGCCACGCGGCAAATTTGATTAGCCACCTTCCTACCACCGATGGCGCCCTGGAGCAGGCGTGGCAACAGCTCGACGGCCGCTATGACAATAAGCGTCTAAACGTGCAGTCGCACATGGACCGGCTTGCCAACCTCAAGCCGATGAAAATGCGCAAGGCGGCCTCGCTCCTGAAGATGGTGAATATCATCCAGGAGACGCAGCAAGCGCTACGGTCGTTCGGGTTGGAGGATGCCCATAATTGTTTCCTGCTCACCATCCTCGTCAGACTGCTCGACGCGGACACGCGCGAGCACTGGGAGTCCTCGCTGGCCACGAAAAAGGAATATCCTACGCTGGAGGAACTGACTAGCTTCCTACTCGCCCGCGCACGCACTCTTGAGCAATTAGAGCAGCTCAACACCGCTCGTGCTACTCCGCCCACGCCTACAGCACCCGCAAGGACCACGCAGTCTCCGCAGCAACGCTCCGCGCCAACGAGAGCAGCCGTCCACGCAGGAAGCGCTCGACCCGCTCAGTCAGCCCACGCAGCACCCGCAGCCATCGCTAGGTCCACGCAGTCCGCACTCTACCCGTGCGCTTTCTGCCAGAAAGATCACTTTCTGTCAGAATGCCCACCATTCAGAGCACTGACCCCGCACGACCGCGCCAACGTGGTCAAGGCACACGCGCTTTGCGTGAACTGTCTTGGCCATCACAACCTGCGCAGCTGCCGAACACGACAACGGTGCAAGATCTGCGAGGAGATACATCACACTATGCTCCACGGTGCGGATATTAGCAAGGTGCTAGTGCCTGGTCTCCCACCAACGGCACCATCGCAGACCACGTCCACGCCGGCTCCAGCAGCCACCACGCAGACCACGCCAACCACTTCAACTACCACACATTGAAGTGACGGTGCAGTCGTCAACGCACCCGCAGCCATCGCAGCCCACGCAACCAGTACACGCAGACCACGGACCACGCTTTTAGCAACGGCACTCGCAAGAGTGCACACTGACCTCGCAGTGCAGCAAGTAAGAATACTCATTGATTCAGGCTCTGAAGTCTCGTTGATTTCAGAGTCATTAGTAACGCAGCTCAGACTCAGAAGACAACGCTCCTCATTGGATGTCCACGGAGTTGGTGGAGCAAGGACCTCGCAGACGAATGGAGTGGTCAATATTACCCTCCATTCAAATTACAGACCACTCTCAGTCACCATTCAAGCACATGTGCTGACGAAGGTGACCACTTGCTTACCATCCGAACCACCAGCTCGTCCAACGCTGCCATCGCATCTGGAGAAATTGAATCTAGCAGATCCGCAATTTCTCGTCTCCAGACCGGTGGACATTATTCTCGGAGCCGACGCATACGGGCAAGTCATCAAGCCAAACATCATCCGGAACGCTTCAACACCGTTGATCGCTCAACTTTCGATCTTCGGTTGGCTCGTAATCGGGCCCCTCGAGGGCATTCAGACCATTCGCAGGACCTCTCATCAGGTGACGGTCAGTAACACCGATTGCCAGTTGGGTGAGTTACTCAGCCGCTTCTGGACGCAAGAAGAGCCACCGCAGGACACGGCACCCTTGCTCACACCAGAAGAGCAAGAGTGCGAAGATCACTTCCAGACCACGCATTCGCGAGACTCCTCAGGAAGGTACATCGTGCGATTGCCGCTCAAACTCCATCCACGAGCACTTGGCAATTCATACCAGACGGCGCACCATTGTCTTCAGAGGACACTCCGACGATTCATCAAGGACGCTCAGTACAAACAGCTGTACACCAAGTTCATGCTCGAATATGAGCAGCTTGGCCACATGGTAAGACTGAACAATGACTCAATAATCAGTCCGTTTCAGTACTTTCTTCCGCACCATGGCGTTCTCAAGTTGGGCAGCACGACCACCGCCTTGCGAGTGATGTTCAATGGCTCCAGCCCAACTTCTTCAGGACACGCATTAAATGATCTTCTCCACACCGGTCCGAACCTTATGCTGAACATCGCAGATCTGCTCATCTGGATACGCAGATTCAAACATCTGTTTGCAACCGACATCACGAAGATGTATCGCCAAATCAAGGTGCATCCGGAGGACTGGAGCTTGCAGCAGATACTCTGGCTGGATGAAACTCAACAGGAAACGCAGTACCAGCTGACCACGGTCACATACGGAACGAAAGCTGCACCGTACCTAGCCGTGAGAACGCTCTTGCAACTCGCTGACGACGAAGGGTGGAAATTTCCCCTTGCCGTCGAACCCATCAAAAATGGCAGGTACGTTGACGACATTTTTGGTGGCGCAGACACCGCTGACCATCTACAAGATGTTGCAAGTCAGCTGACGCAACTTTGCCAAGCGGGTGGATTTCCGTTGGCAAAATGGCACTCTACCAGCAAGTCGTTGCTTGAAGCCCTCGCAGATAATCAGAACAACGCATCAATTTCGTTTGACGACTGCGAAACCAAGATTCTCGGAATCAAATGGACACCGCATGAAGACGCATTCAATTTCGCAACCATATCAGCTACTCAACGCACGCAGTTCACGAAACGCCTCGTCCTCTCAGAAGTAGCACAACTATTTGATCCTCTCGGTTTTGTTGCACCTGTAGTTATTAGAGCCAAAATTCTCATTCAAGAGCTCTGGTTACAGGAACTCGGCTGGGACGACCTGCTGCCTCTTTCAATTACAAATCGCTGGCTCAGCATCAGAGAAGATTTAACGCGCCTGGCCAGGCTATCCATTCCACGATGGTTCAACACATTGACCACGTCAACAGTTGAGCTACATGGTTTCTCAGATGCTTCTGTCCTCGCAATGGCAGCCGTCGTCTATCTCGTTGTTCACGCACCGTCCACGGGTACCCATACTTCTCTCATCTGCTCGAAAACGCGAGTGACACCACTCAAACGTCTGACCATCCCGAGGTTGGAACTCACAGCAGCGCTGCTACTCTCTAAACTGATGCGGCATGTTCACGCTACTTTGAACATGCCCGTTTCTCAGACATTTATGTGGACGGACTCAGAAGTTACGCTGGCTTGGATCAAGACGCACCCCTCCAAATGGAAGGATTACGTAAGCAACAGGGTAATCCAAATCCAGGAGATCACGCAGAACTTTCACTGGAGGCATGTACCAGGATCATCGAATCCGGCTGACTGCGCGTCAAGAGGCATGACGACAGATCAGCTACAGCAGCACTCGCTTTGGTGGACGGGACCACCGTGGCTCACGCAAACGCAGAAAGCGTGGCCCAAGCAGACCAGTGCCGATGCAGACGAGTTGGGCGCCCCAGAAGCTCGTGCTGTCGTCGCACTCCACACGACAAACGCAGTAAAAGAATATTCATGGGAGTTAATCTATAAATATTCTTCCTTTAACAGATTACGCAGAATCACCGCTCTCTGCCTCAAATTCGTGGACAAGCTGTTCAAACGACAAGATGCTTCGCCCACGCTTCTCATCACCGCAGCTGATATGGAAAGGGCCAGAATTTACTGGATTCAGGCCACGCAGTCTACGTTCTTCAAAGACGAACTCGCTGCACTCGCAAAGGGAACAACGCTTCCGTCTACGCATCCTTTCACGAGGCTCACGGCTTACCTCGACCATCAGGGAATCGCCAGGGTAGGCGGGCGCCTCCAACATTCAGAACTTTCGCACGAGGGTAAACACCCGGTAATTTTGCCTCGTGATTCGAGACTGTCAACGCTTCTCATCGACCACGCTCATCATCAGACCATGCACGGAGGTACGCAATCCACTCTTGCCTTTCTCAGACAACGCTACTGGATCATCGGTGGACGAGCTCCAGTAAAAACGCATATCCTGCGGTGTGTGAAGTGTGCTCGGCAAAGGGGGATCCGTGCCCATCAACTGATGGGCCAACTACCTCTTTGTCGAGTCACTCCATCACGCCCGTTCACCCACACAGGGGTGGACTACGCAGGACCGCTCACGCTGAAAACTTGGAAGGGAAGAGGAGCCAAGACGCAGAAAGGGTGGATTTGCGTATTTGTGTGCTTCGCAACATCCGCCGTGCACTTGGAAGTTGTTTCTGACTACTCGACAGACGCCTTCATCGCAGCATATCGCAGATTTACCTCAAGACGAGGCATCGCAGCCGCTCTCTATTCAGACTGCGGCACCAACTTCCAAGGAGCAGACACGCAATTAAAGAAGCAGTTCACGCAGAGCACGCAGGAAAATCAGGACATCGCAGCACTGCTCGCTGAGGACGGAACTCAGTGGCATTTCAACCCTCCTGCCGCCCCTCACATGGGTGGAAAGTGGGAAGCGGTTGTGAAATCTCTCAAGTTTCACCTCAAGAGGACGATTGGGGACGCTCTACTGACGTACGAGGAATCAGTAACATTGCTCACGCAGATAGAAGCGATCCTCAACTCGCGGCCACTGGAACCACTCAGCGACGATCCAGACGACATCGCAGCCCTCTCACCAGGACATTTCCTGATTGGAACGCAGATCAACGCAGTGCCAGAGCCCACGCTTCTAGAAGTTGCAGTCAATCGCTTGTCAAGATGGCAATTTCTACAACAGCGCCTCCAACAATTTTGGAGACTCTGGTCCACGCAGTACCTTCAACGACTCCAGGCAATCTCGAAGTGGCACCATCCATCAAATGAGATCAAGGTAGGCACTCTTGTTCTTATCACTGATGAACGCTTGCCCCCAGGGAAATGGCCCATGGCACGGGTTCTCAAACTCCTACCAGGCAAGGACGGATTGACCAGAGTCGCCGAACTCAAGACGGCCACCACGACGCTCACGCGGCCCATCGCCAAGCTGGCCATTCTTCATCAGCCCTCGCAGAATAGCTCGGACACGCAGACCACATCATCGACCAGTCGCTGATGGCCGGGGGGAAATGTTGGCGAAATTCCCCAAGTCTACGCCGAACGGCGAAGTTGGCAACGAAAATACTTCGTTGGTGCGACGTTACCGATAGCGGCAGCACCTCTCGGGCCCACTTTGTCCACGCGGTCCCCTCTCCACGCGGAACCGGCACGATCGACGCCATGATCGATTCTTGTTCTTCTTGTACGATCGTTCGACGTGAGAACACGTGTTTCGCAGTCCTCGCCGATCATTACAAGTACATAGTTTTGCTGCCCACGCGACGCGTATTACTTCAGCCCACGCTTTACTCGTAATATTGTTACCGTAACGATATTCAGTCCACGCGTGTGTTTTATTGTAATAAGCTTAGTTTAAATAGTGTATAGTTTCGGACCACGCTTTACTCTTGTATATACTTTACTTTTTTGTTAAATATATTTATTGTTACCGTTACTCAGGTGTTTGTGTTTTCTGACCGCGCTGACCACGCTAAACACGCAACAATAATATACGCCACAATATAGTTACCAAGGGACACCCGTTCGCCGAAAGAGCGAGGCGTTTGCTCCCGGAAAAATTAAAAGTCGCGCGGGCAGAATTTGAGCAGATGCTCAGAGAGAATATTTGTCGCCCGTCGGAGAGTCAATGGGCCAACCCGCTCCACATGGTCTCCAAAAAATCCGGTGAATGGAGGCCATGTGGGGACTATCGCAGGTTTTTGCCGAAAGCGGCAGAATGGTTGGACCCATTAAACAGATTCCTTGTTGGTGCACGCAAAAAAGATCAGAGACCAGTGATTTGGGACGATGAGTCGGAGCGAGCTTTCAATATTGCAAAAGAGCGCATAGCTGCAGCATCCTTGCTGCATTTCCCAAAGGAAAACGCGCCATTGATTTTACGCACCGACGCCTCAGACATCGCGATTGGAGCAGTTTTAGAACAATTAAACAATGGTAAGTGCGAGCCACTCGGGTTTTTCTCTAGGAAATTGGAGAAGGCCCAGACAAAATATAGCGTGTACGACAGGGAGCTTTTGGCCATCTACAAGAGCCTTAAGTTTTTCAGGCACTTTGTGGAGGGCAGAGGACTGCGTATACAAACGGACCATAAGCCCTTAGTATACGCATTCCTACAAAAAGCAGACAAAGCCAGTCCGCGTCAATTAAAACAATTGGATTTCATTAGTCAATTTTCCACCAATATTGTACATATCGATGGAAGGAGTAACATAGTAGCTGATGCCTTTTCCAGATTGCAAAGTATAGAGTTACCTGTTATCATCTCAACAGATGAGTTAATACAGGCACAAGCGGAAGATGAAGAGCTGGCTAAAATCATTTCAGAAAATTCCAATAGGTGGAACTTCCAAAAAATATTTTTGGACACTTCTGATCAATATATTTATGGAGACATTGTTAAAAATAGCATCAGACCTTATGTCCCAAAAGAATTAAGGAAACGAATTTTTAATAAGGTACACAATCTATCACATCCTAGTGGAAAGACAACTGGGAAGTTGATAGCTAAAGTTTTGTCTGGCCTCTAATGAATAGGGATATAACCGAGTGGTCCCGCACTTGCATTTCTTGTCAAAAAAGCAAGATTCATCGCCACAACAAACTGGTACCTGAAAAAATCGAAATTCCAGCAGGCAGATTTGAGCACGTACATGTGGACATCGTAGGGCCATTACCAGTAGTGCGTAATTATAAATATTGCTTAACCATAATAGACAGGTTTTCCAGGTGGCCGGAAGCCATACCCATTTCGGATTGCACAGCGGACACTGTAGCAAATAGTTTTTATTCAAATTGGATTGCTAGGTTCGGAGCCCCAAGAACAGTAACTACCGATCAGGGAACACAATTCGAGTCTCAATTGTTTCAGTCGCTTTGTAATTTGTTGGGTTGCAATAAGTCCAGGACAACTGCCTACCACCCTCAGTCAAATGGTATGATTGAGAGGTGGCATAGGTCTTTAAAAGCAGCGATCATGTGCCATGCAACCAAAGATTGGGTTGCAGTTTTACCGACAGTGTTGTTGGGACTCCGAGCCAGCTTTAAAGAGGATATAGAGGCATCCGCTGCGGAAATGGTGTACGGTGTGCCAATCCGGTTACCTGGAGAATTCTTTATTGAACAAGATGAAGCTCCAGATCCACAGATTTTCTTAGAAAAGTTTAGGCAACATATTCGACAGATTAAACCAAGCAATATTTCGCATCATGGGACACCTAAACATTTTATTCACAAAGATTTGTACACATGTACGCATGTATTTGTTCACATAGACTCGGTCAAAAGAAGACCGTTAGAAGCACCTTACGAGGGTCCGTTTGAGATTCTGGAACGCATTACAGACCATGTTTTTAAACTCAATTGTCACGGAAAGCCGCTTAACGTTTCTGTGGAACGTTTAAAACCTGCATTTTGCGAGAACATCAGCGACGTAAGAACTAATCAAAATGTAAAAACATATATTAATAAAGAGTACAATTCGCGAGTTGCTTAACAACTCACTCGGGGGGGGGGGGAGTAATGTAGCGCCTTGTCGCGTTCAGAAAAACTCCTCATGCGCCATCTAGGTTAAGTTAGTTTAGTTAGTGTAGTTAGTTCTAGTCTTAGGTTAGTTACTTTTTGTTAAGTAGTTGGTAAGCTTAGCTTGTATGGACGCGCTCGTTCTTTTAAGGACGCCTGACCACTCACTTCCGTTTGCACGTTGCTTGAAGTAGCTGGTCGTTTCCTTGTGCAACGGATATAAGAGTTATAATAAAACAAAGTGAGCCAGATTTCAGTCTGATTTATTTCCTCTCATTGGAGAAGACCTATACCGACCACTACACGTATGTAGCGTTAAACTACACTCTCACGCGTAACCAAACTGTCTTACCCGTCGAGGGAAAAAGAATCTACAGGGTAAAGTTTTAACTGCTTTATTTTGAGTGCACTAGCTGCTAATTCTTTAAACTAGTTGCTCTAAATAACTCGAACTATAAATGAACTTAATTAGTATTAAGGATTTGACTTGGTACAAATTAACACAGTGGAACTATGCGCACTTATAAAGATTACAAAAATCCTCGATGTATCCACTTCGACGGTTCGCGTGGGAAGAAGGCATTTTCCTTTTTCTGGAAAAGTCTTGCGCGCCCCGGAAGTATGTGGCTCCTTTCGTCCTGTGCAACCTTATCGGAAATGCACTTTCCGCGTCGGTAAACTAGGTACTCTGTACGCCGCCACACGTACATATACCGTCGCGACATCTGACGGAAAAAACCACAAAATGATCGGCGATCAATCGATGAGCAGCAAACTAGCCAGAATCCAGAATCAGAAAACGTTATCCGATGCAGACATATACCAACACGAGATATTATCATAGCGGGCATTCACTCACCATACGATGAAATCCATCGCACCAAAAGGTACAGCGGTAACAAACATTACCGACATATTACCGACAATAGAAACAATAGGAGAAGAGTGTAAATTTAACAGAATACAAAGAGTGCATCGGATAACTATAATTGCATAAACTATCATTATTATAATTATAACACCCCAAATTATTATATCGTCACCGCGCGAAATTGATATATTTAAATTTTCAAATAAGTAGTTTAAACTCTCGAATAAGTAAAATAAAATAAAATACCGTAATGCGATATTCAAATTCTACTAATCTTTACAAAATAAAACATCATCGCGAACCCTTAACGCATTTACATATCCCTCAAAGATTTAATACTAAGACTACAGAAAATACAAGAGATATAAAATTAAGATTATGATTATAAGATTACCAGAAACTATGACAACCAGAATAGAGAAATGAATGGGCCACCCTGTATAATACAGTAATAAAGAACATTTAGTCAAATACGTAAAATAATTAAAATTGAAATCATGAAAAGTAAATTCAAATCACAGAAACAACTCCCTGCATTTCAGTTAAAGCAAACCGCTCCCAAATCCTATGAAGAATTAATTAATTGGAATCCAACACGCCCCACAAACATCAGTCAATAGCAGCTCAAGTTAACGTTGCATAAAAGAGCTGCATTGCAACTGAAAAGAAAGGAAAGGAAAGGAAGGAGAGGTAAGGTAATTGCAACAAACCATAAAACAACAGGAATAGCACATCCTGGTGATATGTGTATTAAATTTACAGAAACAGCACGCCGTCATGGAAGAGCAACATTATAACCAGAGAGAAACGTCGCGAATAAATTGAATTAAAGCATATCAAAAGAACATCGAAATGTCCAATGAATATCAATATCAATATCAAGAATGTACAGGCAACAAATCAAGAATCAAATCAAGAAGCGATAATGAAATAAGATAAAACAATAACAGTGATAACGTGACACTATAAATAAAATGTAAAATAACTGAATGGAGGCGACCATAGATATATAAACATGTCAATATTAATACCAGCAACACTTTGTCCAGCAGATATCAAAACAAGCAAAATCATGTCAATTACTTTAATTCAATTCAATTTGATTCAGAATGAATGAACAGATTAGAGAATGAAAGAATGAACGACTAACAGTAAAGTAACTAATTAAAGATATTAAAGAAGAATAAGTAAATAATAATAAGGCATAAGGCATAAAGTATAAAGTGAGGGCTGCACATAATGTAAAATAATGTAATGTAATGCCGTGTAATGCAATGTAATTCAATGTAGTGTAATGTAATGTAATGTAAAAAAAATGAAATATAATAAATAGAATACAAAGTACAAAAATTGAACTGAACAGAATATAATAAACATAGGGATTATTATCTACAATTATTCCATTTCTTTATCAAAGTAGATTATAAGTTAAATTGTAAATAGTAAATGACAACTGATCATGTCAGTGCAAATGCAAAAGGAACCGATTATTGAATGACATATCAAGATAAATAACTAAAGCGACAAAATCAGATCAAACAATCACTGCGTAGTTCAGATAGGAACTAGAAACTAGAAAATAGAAACTGATTACCAAATGGAGTATCAGGATAGAATGAATAAAAGCAACAAAATCAAATCAATATAAACTACGTAGCTAAATTAAACACCACATCACTGTATCGTCGAACAATAAATAAGTAAGTCTGATACTCAATAGACAAACCATTATCAATCAATTATAAATAGGCATTTGCACAGACAAAACCACTCACCATCACAGAAAGAACAATAAATCAATCATTGACCTAATCAATCAAAATGAAAATGAATAAATGAAATAATGAATGAATACTGAATACAAACAAAACAGTTAAATTAAGAAATTATAAAACTAAGAAATTGATAAGATAAAGAGAATGTAGAAAATATAAACTGTAAAGTGTAAGGTGTAAGCAATCATAACCAGCACAATCTACTGTGATATAAAATAAAATAAGTAGAATAAGATACAGTGAAGATACAGTGAAGTGAATTCCAAAATAATATAACCATAGATAATATAACCCATCGAATAGACAAATTCAAAGATGCCGGGTGACAAAATTTACAGATATAACCTTAACCCTAATGTGTCAAAACAAGGAGCAACAAGGAGTGTCAACAGGAAACAAAAAACAAGACCAGTGTAAAGCCGGGTATCCACCAGTATCAAACGCCCGTATCGTATCACCGTTCCGAACCCTTTCGAATAGGCAGACGTTGCCTCGTTGCATGCAACGGCATGCTGCGGCGCGGACAACATTTCTTCGTTTCTTGATATAAACGGTTAGGCAATAGGACTGGGCCACTACAGGCGAGGAGTTTCGTTTTGCTGCGTGGCGTTCCAAAGGAACGGAGGCAACGGATCCATCCGAAAAATTTGTCGATTCTTTGCTGTTACATCGAAGGAAAGGTTCATGCGTTGGCACTTGACATAGCGTTTCGTGCCGTCACTTGGGTTTCAATTTATTTGAAATCTTGCGGTATTATTGGATTCATTTCAAAAGCGATGAAATTATTTATGAATTTAATCTAATTTAATTTAGACAAATTTTATCGTCTAAATATATTTAAACAGATCAATTATCTTCGGTGCTACGCTGTACATAAAAGAGCAATGTTAATAATCACCTGTGTGATTATTGAAAAAGGACAATGTTAATTTTCCAGAGATTTTTCCGTTGCCGTGTATCGAAAGTTCTATTGGTCTGTGATACGGAGGCGAAGGAACGGGCCGATCCGAAAATTGTCGGTTTCTTGTCGTTCAAAGGATTGGTTCGGAAACCACTTGAAACGTAAAAACAACATACCCAGGCGAAGGCCCGAAATGCTATGTCAAGTGGAAACATGACACTTGAGGCACGAGATAATATGATTTGGAATTGGATACATCAGTGAGATAATACTAATGCAACGACTGAACTTTGTTATTTTTCATTTTTTTCTTAAAAACTGTTACCAAGATATTTGTGATGTTTTTCTGATTAAAATGATACCAAACACGATATGGTTTGGATAATTACACTAAAGAAACAGCATGCAGCAAATCGAAACTTCTCGCCTATAGGAGTTTATTTCAAGACACGAAGAACTATTGTCCGAGCCGTAGCACGCCGTGGTATGCAACGAGGCAACGTCTGCCTATTCAAAAAGGTTCGGAACGGTGATACGATACGGGCGTTTGATACTGGTGGATACCCGGCTTAAGGCTTGTTAAGGTGATGCGAGCGTCGAAAACTTTACCGACAGTCCCTAAAAAAATTCCTAGAACGTAGAACACAAATTACGTCGTCATTACCGACCAGAATGCAACACAATTTGAGGGACGTGTTCAGGAGGCCGTAAAGAATGGCGCGCTGGTCCTTATATTATCCAAATCGTCAAATAGTTATAAAATATTGAAATTTATGTCTGTCAACGGTGAAGAAAATGGCGGATCGGACTCACCTGCATCAATTTATTCGTAATATAAACATTTTTTCGAATCGTATGTCCAAATAGAGACCAGAGCGCCATTCTTTGGGGCGGATAGAACAAAACAAGCACCCAAGGGATGATGTACAAGCCTCAAGGTAGACGAAATTTATGATCTACGATTTTCACTCGCGAAAGACGTCGAAAGGTAAAACAGACCACAAATTTAGTTCCTCGTTTTTTCTGTAGGGCGCAGTTCGTTCGTTTTCTTTGTTCGACCGCGCGCGCTCATTCGCAGCTCGTATATGTGAATATGTATGCGTCGACCGAACCGTCGACGACGATACAATGTATCGTGGAGAATGGGAAGTTCGATCCTGGAAGAGGCGATGAACTCCGATCCGTAAATTTCTTTTCCACGTGACGTTCTATCGATTACGATAGCGATTTTCAATCCACGGTTCACGAGATGTACTATCATTATTTTTTGTTGCTATTATTATTCTTTTTTTTTGGTGAAACTACAGAACAAATACGTCCTAACCGATTTCTATGATTTTTGGATATGTTATAAAAATTATTATACATATAAGGAGCGTTCTCGCTTAGTTTCAGAGATATTCGCAAAAAGCTGCCGATATAGATGCATTGAATTCTGCTTATAGTTGTTGATCTGGGACAGTATACATATGCGTCAGATTGTTTGCCATTTTTTTCTGTTTAGAAACGAGGGTCGAGCGAGAGTAAAGGTTTCGTTCACAACTGCATATACCAGACTCCAAGAAATGTCTATTCAACTCAATTACAAGTAAATGGTTAGGGTATATATGTAATCCGGGCCGCCGTAATATAATAAGATATATAATACTTATTTTTATTGGCTTTTGTTCATTTCTTACAACTTCTTTTTATACTTCTTTATTATTATTTTAAAAAAACGTTGCCGGCCGCTTTACGGCAGTCGAATTCTAACCCATCACATCAATAATATTCACTTCTAATTGAATTTCAGTACATACACATTTCTTGAAGTCTCGTATATGCAGTTGTGAACGAAACCTTTACTCTCGCTCGACCCTCGTTTCTAAACAGAAGCCAAATGACCAGCGGATGGCAACCAACACTTATGCATGTGTTGTCGCAGATGCACATCTATAGGCAGAATTCAATGTGTTATATCGATAGTTTTTTGATGGTTTTGAAATATTGCTTTGACCCGCTCGTCACCGACATTCACACTTTGTTATTCCTCTCTCTCGCACACATCCTCTCTCTCGCACACATCCTCTCTCTCCCACACTCGCATACTGAACATTACTGTCTAGAAAGGAAATACATACAGCGATCACCTTTATTATATGTACTATTCATTATTTCATTTCAGCGGCACAAAATATCCTGGATTTATTTTTCAGTCACTACTGCTACACACGATCTGTACAGGAGAATGGTGAAATACTGATTACAAAAAGCATTCCAAAAATAAATCTGTTGCCAGAGTTATTAAAATTTTTTTTTAGACAGATCAGTTAGTATGTTTTTTTCAGCATAGAATGTAATATTATGCTGGACTCTCCTGATTTTGCGTTACGCCAAAATATTCGATGAATAGGTAACGAAAATGTGACGCTGGAAGAACGACACGGACAAATAGCGGAAGAGAAAGAGGTCCGAGAATTCAAGGTCCCGAGAAAAACATTTGAGTGAGGCAATATTAATTCAACAATAACTTTTTATTTTTCATTTTTCAAAATGAAACTTTCAGCAATGTAATTGTAAGGTTCTACTGATTAAAATAAGACCTAACACCATATAATTTCCATTATTTTTACTTATTTAGATATAAATAAGTAAATAAATAATTATAATTCAAATTATGTCAGTTTGATCTTTTTCTAATCTGAAAAATCTCACAAATACGTTAGTAACATTTTCCAAATAAAAAGTTTTTATTTGATTGCGTTAGTATTGTCTCACACGTATACGGGTAAACTTGCTTTTTTCCTGTACTCTAAGTCGATTCTGGGCTGCCACCACATCAAACGCGAGCCGAACTCATTCGCTAAACGTGTTCTGTACACGGTTCATCAAATGCGAGCCGAACTCATTCACTAAACGTGTTCTGTACACGGTTCGATTTCGCATTCAGTTCCGAATGCACTAACCGAGATTGTAGTGTACGTATACCTATGCTCCAACAGTGCATATATTACTATTCTCTTATTTTGTCGGGAAGGGCAAGAGTATATTATTTTCAATAATACTCACAAAGTGACGTCTCAGGCGCTGTACGTCTTGGGAATAGTTTTCTGAGCAAGGGTTTCCACCCAAACTATGGTAGTGATGTATGCCGCCGCGTATACACCACAACTGTAACAATCTGGTTGCGCCTGAACCCTTCAAAAAGTATATCCTTTTGCGAATATGAGGAAATCGTAATGCAATATATTTTTTTTTCTTCCTCTGCGAGCTTGTCGTATGCACTGCCCAGGTAAACTGTCGTATACATGGAGTTTGCGGCCGTCGAAATAGATACTTCGCCAGTGATCAGAACAGTTGCCTCCAATTATTTGCACGCTTTTGTCACTACAGCAGGGCTTGATAAATTTTGTAAACTGTAAGTATAGGACACTTTGTGTTTCGAAAGGAGTACTTTCTCTGACGACACGCAAAAATCGATCTAACGATTCATCGTTTAATTTACTTTGTACAGATAGTACATTTTTTCTGTACGTCAGTTACGGAAGAAACAGCAGTCTCCATATATAGTCCCCTACATCATCTCATCTATGAAGTTTTCTTCTTGGTCGGAATGACTGACCATGACACACTCGCTAGTTTACTGCTTCAACGGTCATATTTGATGCTTCAACACTGTTCTATATCATGTTTTCATATGTACGCTTTTTTGCGATTTTTCTACTAGATTTTTGAATTGATGCATCTTCTTTTGCCCGTAGTATGTATTCTGGATTTCTAATAGGCATGTGTCTATTATGGCGGCTGTCCAATATTTCCGGAAGCATGCATTCTTCGTAGAAACGCGTTAGGAAAGATTCCATATGATTTATCCAA